>NC_135587.1:10000000-15410000 GCF_965152235.1 Eretmochelys imbricata | reverse complement strand
GCCAGGCTGGAAACACACACACACACACACACAGCATAGCGCAGCCGGGCTGGAAACACACACACACACACACACACACACACACACACACACACACAGCACAGCGCAGCCGGGCTGGAAACACACACACACACACACACAGCACAGCACAGCCGGGCTGGAAACACACACACACACACACACACAGCACAGCACAGCCGGGCTGGAAACACACGCACACACACACACACACACACAGAGCACAGCCGGGCTGGAAACACACACACACGCACAAACACACACAGCACAGCGCAGCCGCGCTGGAAACACACACACACACACAGCACAGCACAGCCGCGCTGGAAACACACACACAGCACAGCACAGCCGCGCTGGAAACACACACACACACACACAGACAGAGCACAGCCGGGCTGGAAACACACACACACACACACACACAGACAGAGCACAGCCGGGCTGGAAACACACACACACGCACAAACACACACAGCACAGCGCAGCCGGGCTGGAAACACACACACAAACACACACAGCACAGCGCAGCCGCGCTGGAAACACACACACACACACACACACACACACACACACACACAGCACAGCAGCGCTGGAAACACACACACACACAGCACAGCACAGCCGCGCTGGAAACACACACACACACAGAGCACACAGCCGGGCTGGAAACACACGCACACACACACACAGAGCACACAGCCGGGCTGGAAACACACACACAAACACACACACACACACACAGAGCACACAGCCAGGCTGGAAACACACACACAGAGCACACAGCCGGGCTGGAAACACACACACACACACACACACACACACAGAGCACAGCGCAGCCGGGCTGGAAACACACACACACAGCACAGCACAGCACAGCCGCGCTGGAAACACACACACACACACAGAGCACAGCCACGCTGGAAACACACACACACAGAGACACACACAGCACAGCACAGCCGCGCTGGAAACACACACACAGCACAGCCGGGCTGGAAACACACACACACACACACACACAGAGACCACAGCCGGGCTGGAAACACACACACACACACACACACACACACAGCCGCGCTGGAAACAAACACACACACACACACAGCACAGCCGGGCTGGAAACACACGCACACACACACACAGAGCACACAGCCGGGCTGGAAACACACGCACACACACACACAGAGCACACAGCCGGGCTGGAAACACACGCGCACACACACACAGAGCACACAGCCGGGCTGGAAACACACGCGCAGACACACACACACACACACATAGAGAGAGAACAGCCGGGCTGGAAACACACACACACACACACAGAGCACAGCCGGGCTGGAAACACACACACACACACACACACACACACACCACAGCCGGGCTGGAAACACACACACACACACACACACACACACACCACAGCCGGGCTGGAAACACACACACACACACACACACACACCACAGCCGGGCTGGAAACACACACACACACACACCACAGCCGGGCTGGAAACACACACACACACACACACACACACACACACACAGAGCACAGCCGGGCTGGAAACACACACACACACACACACACACACAGAGCACAGCCGGGCTGGAAACACACACACACACACACACACACACAGAGCACAGCCGGGCTGGAAACACACACACACACACACACACACACAGAGCACAGCCGGGCTGGAAACACACACACACACACACACAGAGCACAGCCGGGCTGGAAACACACACACACACACACACAGAGCACAGCCGGGCTGGAAACACACACACACACACACACAGAGCACAGCCGGGCTGGAAACACACACACACACACACACAGAGCACAGCCGGGCTGGAAACACACACACACACACACACAGAGCACAGCCGGGCTGGAAACACACACACACACACACACAGAGCACAGCCGGGCTGGAAACACACACACACACACACACAGAGCACAGCCGGGCTGGAAACACACACACACACACACACACACCACAGCCGGGCTGGAAACACACACACACACACACACACACACACCACAGCCGGGCTGGAAACACACACACACACACACACACACACACACACCACAGCCGGGCTGGAAACACACACACACACACACACACCACAGCCGGGCTGGAAACACACACACACACACACACACACACACACACCACAGCCGGGCTGGAAACACACACACACACACACACACACACAGCACAGCACAGCCGGGCTAGAAACACACACACACACACACACACACACACACACAGACCACAGCCGGGCTGGAAACACACGCACGCACACACACACACACACACACACACAGAGACCACAGCCGGGCTGGAAACAAACACACACACACACACACAGCACAGCCGGGCTGGAAACAAACACACACACACACACACAGCACAGCCGGGCTGGAAACAAACACACACACACACACACAGCACAGCCGCGCTGGAAACAAACACACACACACAGAGCACAGCCAGGCTGGAAACACACACACACACACACACACACACACACCACAGCCGGGCTGGAAACACACACACACACACACACACACACAGAGACCACAGCCGGGCTGGAAACAAACACACACACACACACACACAGACCACAGCCGGGCTGGAAACACACACGCACACACACACACACACACAGAGCACACGGCCGGGCTGGAAACACACACACACACACACACACACACACACAGCACAGCGCAGCCGGGCTGGAAACACACACAGCACAGCACAGCACAGCCGGGCTGGAAACACACACACACAGCACAGCACAGCACAGCCGGGCTGGAAACACACACACACACAGCACAGCACAGCACAGCCGGGCTGGAAACACACACACACACAGCACAGCACAGCCGGGCTAGAAACACACACACACACACACACACACACACACACAGACCACAGCCGGGCTGGAAACACACGCACGCACACACACACACACACACACACACACAGAGACCACAGCCGGGCTGGAAACAAACACACACACACACACACAGCACAGCCGGGCTGGAAACAAACACACACACACACACACAGCACAGCCGGGCTGGAAACAAACACACACACACACACACAGCACAGCCGCGCTGGAAACAAACACACACACACAGAGCACAGCCAGGCTGGAAACACACACACACACACACACACACAGCACAGCACAGCCGGGCTGGAAACACACACACACACACACACACAGAGCACAGCGCAGCCGCGCTGGAAACACACACACACACAGAGCACAGCGCAGCCGCACTGGAAACACACACACACACAGGATAGCACAGCCGCGCTGGAAACACACACACACACACACACACAGCACAGCACAGCCGCGCTGGAAACACACACACACACACAGCACAGCACAGCCGCGCTGGAAACACACACACAGCACAGCACAGCCGCGCTGGAAACAAACACACACACACACACACAGCACAGCCGGGCTGTAAACAAACACACACACACACACACACAGCACAGCCGGGCTGGAAACACACGCACACACACACACACACAGCAGAGCCGGGCTGGAAACACACGCACACACACACACAGAGCACAGCGCAGGCGGGCTGGAAACACACGCACACACACACACACACACAGCGCAGCCGCGCTGGAAACACACACACACACACACACACACACAGCGCAGCCGGGCTGGAAACACACACACACACACACACACACACAGCGCAGCCGGGCTGGAAACACACACACACACACACACACACACACACACACACAGACCACAGCCGGGCTGGAAACACACACACACACACACACACACAGACCACAGCCGGGCTGGAAACACACACACACACACACACAGACCACAGCCGGGCTGGAAACACACACACACAGCACAGCCGCGCTGGAAACACACACACACACACACAGACCACAGCCGGGCTGGAAACACACACACACACACACACACAGACCACAGCCGGGCTGGAAACACACACACACACACACACACACACACACACACACACACAGACCACAGCCGGGCTGGAAACACACACACACACACACACACAGCACAGCCGCGCTGGAAACACACACACACACACACACACACACAGACCACAGCCGGGCTGGAAACACACACACACACACACACACACACACACAGACCACAGCCGGGCTGGAAACACACACACACACACACACACAGCACAGCCGCGCTGGAAACACACACACACACACACACACACACACAGACCACAGCCGGGCTGGAAACACACACACACACACACACACAGACCACAGCCGGGCTGGAAACACACACACACACACACACAGACCACAGCCGGGCTGGAAACACACACACACACACACACACACAGACCACAGCCGGGCTGGAAACACACACACACACACACACAGACCACAGCCGGGCTGGAAACACACACACACACAGCACAGCTGCGCTGGAAACACACACACACACACACACACACAGCACAGCTGCGCTGGAAACACACACACACACACACACAGCATAGCGCAGCCGCGCTGGAAACACACACACACACACACACAGCATAGCGCAGCCGCGCTGGAAACACACACACACACACACACACACACACAGAGCACACAGCCGGGCTGGAGACACACACACACACACACAGCACAGCACAGCCGCGCTGGAAACACACACACAGCACAGCACAGCCGCGCTGGAAACACACACACACACACACACACACACACACACAGCACAGCCGCGCTGGAAACACACACACACACAGCACAGCCGGGCTGGAAACACACGCACACACACACAGAGCACAGCACAGCACAGCCGGGCTGGAAACACACACACACACACACACACACACAGAGCACACAGCCAGGCTGGAAACAAACACACACACACACACACACACACAGAGCACACAGCCAGGCTGGAAACAAACACACACACAGAGCACACAGCCGGGCTGGAAACACACGCACACACACACACAGAGCACACAGCCGGGCTGGAAACACACACACACACACAAACAGAGCACAGGCGGGCTGGAAACACACGCACACACACACACACAGAGCACACAGCCGGGCTGGAAACAAACACACACACACACACACACAGAGCACACAGCCGGGCTGGAAACAAACACACACACACACACACACACACACAGAGCACACAGCCGGGCTGGAAACAAACACACACACACACACAGAGCACACAGCCGGGCTGGAAACACACACACACACACACAGAGCACACAGCCGGGCTGGAAACACACGCACACGCGCACACACACACACACACACACACACACACACACACAGACAGAGCGCACAGCCGGGCTGGAAACACACACACACACACAAACAGAGCACAGGCGGGCTGGAAACACACGCACACACACACACAGAGCACAGGCGGGCTGGAAACACACACACACAGCACAGCACAGCCGGGCTGGAAACAAACACACACACACACACAGCCGGGCTGGAAACAAACACACACACACACACAGCTGGGCTGGAAACAAACACACACACACACACACAGAGCACACAGCCGGGCTGGAAACAAACACACACACACAGAGCACACAGCCGGGCTGGAAACACACACACACACACACACACACACACAGAGCACACAGCCGGGCTGGAAACACACGCACACACACACACACACACACAGACAGAGCGCACAGCCGGGCTGGAAACACACACACACACACAGACAGAGCGCACAGCCGGGCTGGAAACACACACACACACACACACAGACAGAGCGCACAGCCGGGCTGGAAACACACACACACACACACACAGACAGAGCGCACAGCCGGGCTGGAAACACACACACACACAGACAGAGCGCACAGCCGGGCTGGAAACACACGCACACACACACACAGAGCACAGCCGGGCTGGAAACACACACACACACACACACACACACACACACAGAGCGCACAGCCGGGCTGGAGACACACACACACACAGAGCGCACAGCCGGGGTGGAGACACACACACACACAGAGCGCACAGCCGGGCTGGAGACACACACACACACACACAGCCGGGCTGGAGACACACACACACAGAGCGCACAGCCGGGCTGGAGACACACACACACAGAGCGCACAGCCGGGCTGGAGACACACACACACACACACAGCCGGGCTGGAAACACACACACAGAGCGCACAGCCGGGCTGGAGACACACACACACACACACAGCCGGGCTGGAAACACACACACACACACACACACAGCAGAGGAAGAGGCAGAGAAAAGAGAAGGAGCAAATACAAGTTCTATTATTTATCAGTGTATCAATTATTCAAGGCTCCATAGCTGGCAAGGGGTGGGGAACGCGGGCTGGAAGGCCTCTGAGTCACAGGGGAAGCTTTTATAAAGACAATTCAGGAAGCAGGCTCCTCCCTGGACCCCACCACCAGTGCCCTGACTCCACAGGAGTAGTAGTAGTGGGGGGAAAATGCCTCTTGAATTTCTTCATCGCCGGAGGGGCACAAACTCTACTGAACTAAAATCCTCAGTGCGTGTTCTCCTCACACCTGCCATGGGTTCAGCAAAACTAAGTGCTGGCCCATCCTCCCAGGAGCGGCTCTCGTCTCCCGGGGGTCAGTCCCTGGGGTAAATCCCAGCCCTCTCCATGGGCGTGCACTGGGTGAAAACAGCCAAGCCAGCATGGACTCAGAGAGCCAGGCAGGGCGTGCCAGGCTTTGGTATGGGCTTTGTGTGGTACAACGGAGGTGTCTTCAGCCCCAGGTGGCATTTAGCCTCCTAGAGGGAGGATTCAATCCAGCCTATTGAGTCAAGCTTGGCGCAGGGGAGCAGACATGGCTTTCTGAGTTTCACGGGGTCACATACAAGTGCCTGGGACACAGGTGAGGCGGGGCGTTGAAGCCGGGTAGCCGCCCATGACAGGGAAGAAAGAGCTGACCAGCGCAGGAGCTGCTGAGGCTTAGAGTGGATGCCTTTGAGCATTTGTCCTATGAGAGGGGGCCCCATAAAGTCACATGGTTTACATCATGAGGTCATCACGTAAAGTTGGCTCATTGCAACATCATGGAGATTAGGCACCTCCCTTTCCCTTTGTATTGTCCCTCAAGCAGAACTCGCCACACTGAAATCCAAGAGCCCAGGAAGAGTGGGAGAGAAGGCCGGGCTGACTGATGAGGCAGGGCCCAGGGGGAGGACAGTCCCAGCCAGAGGACAGGACGGGCAGGAAAGAAACAGACATAAAACACAATAGGTGAACTTCAAATGAGTCAGAGCAGAGAGAGCCCCAAGCCGCACAACTCACAGACTTCAAACAGCCCAAGGCCAGGGGGGCTTGGATCTGGGGTTTGCTCCATAATCCAATCTCCATAATCACAAGCACTCCACCCCACACACCTTATACAAACATCATAACACCATGGGCTACAGTCTTGTTTGTCCCCTCGCAGAGGGCCAAGCTAGGCCAGTAGCAGATGGAAAGTAGCATAGGTGCCACTCTTCTCTTGGATTCAGAACTGAACCAATCCCCCAGCACAGAATAGGGGGCACTCTGCTGCATGCTTTTGGATTAATATCAACCTGGGCTCCTGATCACACCGGGTATTTTAAAGCCCCCTGACACTGTTTGCAAAATAAAGATGCTAACCACGGCTCTCTGGCCAAATTCCAGCTTGGAAATGTGCATTTCAAATGGATTTGGAATGTTCTTTATTCCAAGTCTTAAGCTGTTGCTGTGCACTGTCAGGCAACTGCTGTGTCCCACCCCAGAGGTGGCTGCAGTTCAGTGGCGGATGACATGAGAGTATGTTCAGCCCGAGTGTGAGAGGAGGCAGATGTGGTACAGAGATTTTGGGTTGGGGGGGCAATGAGTCTGGGGTGATTTTATTACTCACTAGTGGAGTCACAGCTAAGTAACACACCATACAGCTGAGACAATAAACTCCCCACTCCAGCACATACTTTGTTCAGGCCATTTTTGGGTTGTTATTGTTGGTTCACTTTTTCTGCTTTCTCTGCTTTGTCCTGATTTGTATGGGTGGAGCTAGAAAGGCACCCACATGGGCAGCACAAAGTAAATGTATATCACACAGTGATATTTATAGTATGGTTTTGGAAGAGGGATCGATACAGTAGCTTCTATGCGCTATAGCTACAGATACACATACAAACACAAGGCCTACAAGCCTCCCAGTGCAAGGAGCTCCCACCGAAGTCAATATGAGTGGCTGTAAATGGCGGCATAGCCCCATCAACTCTAACGGGAGCTCATTGGAAAGACTATAACTTGGCTTTCAGGTTTGGGGCCAAAATCTGCGAAGCCCAGTGGAGTGCAGTTCTTCAGGATGAAAGGAGCTATTCTCAGCCTCGATCCTGAAATCATTCCGTTTTAACGCCTCCATAACTGATTGACCGTCTTTGGCACCAAAAGCTATTGGCTTGCTGCTACTACTGGCTTTTGGATGAGAAAGCTGCATCTGAAGCTGGGGCTTAAAATTAGAAAATCCAGTACAGGATGACTCTGATCCTGCAGCACATTAGGGCGAAAAGTGTAAAGGTTGGCCAACATTTTCAAAAGTGGCCCCTGATTTTGGGTCCTCAATTTAGGACACTCGGCGTCTAACTGGACCGGAGCACCCCCAGCTTCCATTGACTTCAGCTGGTGTAAGCACCCAGCATCTATAAACCAGGGCCCGCTTTTGAAAACGTTGGCCAGAGTGACTGGGGTCTTTTTAGTTTATAGAGGAAACAACTGCCCCTTAGATCGATAAAGTGACTTCCAGTGGTGAATCATACTCTCACAGCCTCACGGAGGCTCTCCAAGCACTCTAAAGACACTCATTAATTAAGCCTGGAGAGGTAGGTGAGGATGGTCCCTTTATCCCAATGGGCTAATGGTGGCACAACGATCTTAAATGCCTCGCCCAAGGACATGGCATTTTGGGATGTATAAGTAGGGGCATTGCCAGCAGATCGAGGGACATGATCGTTCCCCTCTATTCGACACTGGTGAGGACTCATCTGGAGTACGGTGTCCAGTTTTGGGCCCCACACTACAAGAAGGATGTGGAAAAATGTGGAAAAATTGGAAAGAGGGCAACAAAAATGATTAGGGGACTGGAACACACGAGTTATGAGGAGAGGCTGAGGGAATTGGGGATGTTTAGTCTACGGAAGAGAAGAATGAGGGGGGGATTTGATAGCTGCTTTCAGCTACCTGAAAGGGGGTTCCAAAGAGGATGGATCTAGACTATTCTCAGTGGTAGCAGATGACAGGACAAGGAGTAAAAGTTGCAGTGGGGGAGATTTAGGTTGGATATTAGGAAAAACTTTTTCACTAGGAGGTTGGTGAAACACTGGAATGTGTTACCTAGGGAGGTGGTGGAATCTCCTTCCTTAGAAGTTTTTAAGGTCAGGCTTGACAAAGCCCTGGCTGGGATGATTTAGCTGGGGATTGGTCCTGCTTTGAGCAGGGGGTTGGACTAGATGACCTCCTGAGGTCCCTTCCAACTCTGATATTCTATGACACACACCAAGACTGTGGTAGAGCTGTGAATGGAATCCAGGAACAGTGAATTCTAGTTCCCTGCTCAAACCACTAGAAAAACTGCCAACCTTACCACCCTGTCCCATACATGGATCAACACCCATGCTTGTACACGCCTATATTCATCTCTGTTTGGGCACAGGTTCAGGTGAAGCCTAAGGGACTATTTCTGAATATTCTCCCAGTCCCGGTCCATTGCTGGAGAAGGCACCAGGAGCCCCTGCAGGCATTGGCTTTTGGATGGAAACATTTTCGTGAGACCTCAGAGCTCCGAATGGGAAAGATGATCTTGTGAACTCAATATTGGAAATGAAAAATCTTTCCCTTTGGAGAGAAAGACCTCTGTTTTCAAAGCTCTCTTGCATCAAATGCTTAGTGCAAACCTGAGGTGGCTGGAAAACAGGGAAATAATTTTGAAAACTAGTGGTTTCTATTTTTGCAGGGGCTTTTTGGGAAAATAAAAAGTGCCCATAAAATTTGGAGAAAAAAATATTGATTTAAAAAGATCATGGGCTGTTTTGTGAAAAAGTAGAAAAACTCCATGCTGCTGAGAATTTTTCATTAAAAGTTTTGTTGGTTTTTGTTTTTTAAAAGGCTGGTTTTCAACTAAAAACACCTCTTCATGGGAATAAAAGTCCAACAACTTAGGGGAGTCTCTCTTCCATGGGCTGAGGTAAGAGCACTTCAGGGAAGCATCTCCAGCTGGATTCAGTTGTGCCTCCTCTCAATAGGAAGCCTCAGTTTTCAGGACACGAATCCTAATAGTCCTTGCTCTGTGCAATGGAAGGTTTTAAGTACCGCGTCCCCCCCAAGCTTTCTGTAAACACCCCCCACCCCGGCGCTGGGAAGATGGTTCTATAATGCACAAATTGTCAGCAGAAATGTCTGATCTGCAGTGAACCTGAGCTGCCGATAACCACATCAGGCTTAGTTCCTCAAGGGCTATTGGATCGGCAAGGAAAACTGATGGCAGGAAGGAGGCAGCAGCCCAGTCTTCTCCTCAGGAGTGATTGTTCCAGATGTCACTTTCAAGGGGGTTAGGATGGCCTGTTCCACACGCATCTCTGCTCCATCCAATGCATTTTCTCCAATGCCTTTGACACCTGACAATCACCTGGGGTCCCAGTTAGAACTCTGCTCATTACGCATTAAAGTCAGCTCTGGATAGTTCTCATCCAGAAGATGGCGAGAAGGGGACACAGGCTCAGCTAGCTCCCATAGTCAGAGTTAGAACTGAGAAGGAGCCCAAGGGAGTCTGGAAGCCGGAAAACGATAGGGTCAGATCCACTCTTGCTGGCTGGGGCAAGGAGCCCGTGCACCAACCTGGCCCCATGTCCTCTAGGACGGAATCACTCAGAGGGAGGGCGACAGAAACTTCAGGGGAGAGGAAGCAGAGCCACAACAGGGGTCCCATTGCAGAGGTGATGAACTGCATCAGTCCATTCCCAAGCAGGGGTGTTTGCGGCTGCCATGGCCTCCCCAACAGGCAGCCTTACCATGGATGGGAGCCCTGCACCTGAGGTTACGTTGGCAGGAGCGGGCATCGCCCTGGGCTCAATCCAGCCTATTGTTTGCAAGATATAAGGACAGCGCTGAGCCTGCATGTGAGTATAACAGCAGGACCCAAACTCCGTTGCAAGCATAGACAGCTGGAACATGAGGGCAGCAGCACTCGTTAGCCGACACTCCCAGCACTGCCTGTCCCATCTGTATCCTGTTCCTATTTCCCTTTCATCTCCGCTGTTGGATTCTCCACCCCCTCCCGGCTCCGTGAGGTCACTTCCTGCTGTTCTCTCATCTGTTTCCCTTTCTCCTGCTATGCACTTCCTCTCTCCCTTTGATATTTCACCTTCCTTGCGTCATTCCCCTCATGCCATTTTGATGCTTGATTCCACCACCCCCCTTGCTATTGTTAGAGATTTGGGTCGAATTCACCACTCGTGTAATCAGGTACAGCCCTCGCAGGGGAGTTATACCTACCCACGCCAGCTGTCAGCTTGGGATGCTTCCAGCAACGCCTTACCCCATACTATGGCCTGTGTCCTAGAGACTTGGTCTAATCCCAAATGGCATCTTCAACCTTAAGGATCCAAACATGCTTTACAACAGAAATTATTTTAACCATCACATGGCAACTGCCTGATGGCACAAAGGAGCCCTACGCAACAGTTTAGGCCCAGAAAGGGCTGTGAAAGCTAGATCACTCCCTTGGTTTCTCATTCTTATGGCTATAAAACAAATAGTTCCTTCACCAATTTATGTAGGCAACATTTGAAATTAACCAAAGCAAGCCTGGCCGCCGAGTTCGTGCCAAGACCCAATAAGAAGTCTTTAAATGGCATGAGTGGGAAAAATCATAAAAAATGAGAAGCCAGGAAGAGGCAAACTCCATATAAAACAGAAAGGTTTTCTTTAAAGAAGACTAACAGAAATGGCCAAACCCTGAAGCCCTTATGCAGCATTTACTTAGTTTTAATTTTGTACTCAAACAAACTCCACTGCAGACAGGATATAGTCCAGTGTGGACAGGGTCATGTTCTTACTTCTTCAGAAACCAGCCTTCTAAGCATAGCCCTAGTCCCCGAGACAGAGCAAATTCTGTTCTCAGTTATGTTAGTGCACCCCTAGCAACACAATGGGGTTACACCTCTACAAGAGAGCATTTGGCTTGTAAGCTCAAGCCCTGCGGTAACACCAGCTTCATTTTAGGGCCAACTGGACTGCAAGCCCGCTCTCTGCTGAGACAGCAGGGGTGAAATCCTGGCTCTATTGAACTCAGTGGCAAAAAGCCCATTGACTTAAGTGGGGTCAGGATTTCACTCCAGGCATTTCTGGTAAGACTTAGGCACCCAATCACTAATATATTAGGAAAGCACGAACAGGTCTCCATAGGGATTCATCTTCCTTGTTTTCCAGTGGTCCCCACCAGCTTTCCAGTGGCATCCCCAGTTTGCAGAGAAGGTGAACTCTTTCCCTTTGGGACCACCTGTAATCATGGGCTTCTTCCACAAAGTCTCTGATGGGGAACTCATCCGGATAAGCGGGACTATGGCCTCTGGCCAGTGGAATGTCTAAATGGCCCTCCTTCTTCGCTCTCCGAAGATGTTTTCTAAGGGGAATCACCCCCATTTACACCACCTTGCTGTGGCGGTAGAATGTTTTTGATAAACTTCACCCTGGTTGTTGGACGGATGCTCATAGCCTTATGGCTAAGATAGGAGCTAAGCCAAAACCCTTAGCAACGGTAACAAGAATCCTTATTCTGAGACTGGCTCCCACATTCATTCTGTGGTGGATTTCCCTTGACACACGTCAGCTAAGGGAATCATCTGATCCCAGCCAGAGCAAAGTAGCAGCCGGAAGGCCCCTCAATCCAAGCCTAAGGGAGGTGGCACATGACTGCGAATGTGGCAATTAATCTGTAACGTGCAACAGGTTGCAGGAGGTCAGTTCCTGTTCTCCAAAACCGTAACATTTATAAAGGTGTCACACCAGCTCCATGTGAGCCATTAGCGATGCAGCCAAAACCCAGCTCCTGCCAGAAACCCTACTGACGTTCAGAGCAGAACCAGCGCAGCAAGATGGAATTTTAAACACCAGGATGGGGCCAGCTAAGGGAGGCTTTAAAGGGTAGAGAAAGGTCTTATGCTTTTCTCTTCGGGCTGGAAAGCCTTGTAGGATGGAACCAGACCTCCAGGCGAAAACTCACTTTCTGGTTTCGATGTGAATTACTGTCAGATATTCACAAGTGGGGTTCTTCTGGGGAATGCAGACTAGTTAATGGGGGAATTTTAAAAGGAAGGCCTCAGGCTGGTGTGGTTTATTTACTGTAATTTACATGACGCATCTACCTAATGCACCAGACGCTTGCATGAGAACACTTCTTTTAAAGTCCGACAAGACCATCTCCGTGTGCCCAACAAACTCTCGCCCTCTGCAGACTCCTGAGAATCTTTTCCGTGTCCCATGAAGGTTGGCAAAGGGAGGCTCGGCCACACTAAGAAATGTTATTTCAGAGCCAGCACTGAAAAAACTCTATCCCCAGTGCTCAGATGTCGGGACTGAAAGCCTTAGTGGCCCCAATTCATGTCAATGGCTGGGGTAAAAGCCAAGGAGAGAGGTGCACAGGACCCCAATTGGATAGGGCTTCCTGAATCAACAGTGTCATCCTGCATTGTGCCCAGAATGGAATCAAATCAGTGCATGTCTGCTGTGGGGAGCCACACTGGGAAATGAAGAGCCTTTGGAAAGGCTAAGAGGCTTCATGTTGTGTCTAGACAGCATCCAGTCTGGATCATTACTGGATGGGAAAGAGTACAGCATGAAGTGTAAGCACACACAGATAGATGGGCATGCACCCCACTCTCTCAGATGCCACTGCTCTGGGAAGAAGCAGAAAAATTTAGCCAGGTAAGCAGGCATACTAGTATTGCAAAGGGTCTGCTCAGTGCACAAAACACATTCTACTTATAGTCCTCTAGGCTGGGAACATGTTGCTCTATTCAACTATGCAATAAACAGAGAGGGAGAGAACCGGGTTCCCTTTCTGGGTGTGCTCTGTATGTTGGAATCATGGACCGTCCCCAAAACTACCCTCATCCTGCTCTCTGGGCAGACCCCAGACTGTTGGGACCAGATCCAACCCCTAAATCTCACCTGACTCTAACAAAGCAATTTCTTAACCACAAACACACTCAGGCTGCTGGAACAATTTTTGTAGTGGAGGTGTGAGAGCCATTCAACCAAAACTGTAAACCCTGTATACAAAGGAAACCACTTCAAGCCACGGGGTGCAGCAGCACCCCCAGCACCTGTGAACACACTTCCTCTTGAACAACACCAGTTACAGACCTTAGGAAAACAGCAGGCTCCAGCACACCTTCCCCTCCGCGCCCTCACCCTGGGTTTGGTCCGAGTCCTGCAGCAGAATAGCTTCCCCTTTGCTTAGAGAGCATTTCTCTTTGAAACAACCTCTGACACCTTTCCTGTCTCTGCACTTCCACTGTGGAATTTCCAGACTCCAAACAGCATCGGGGCAGAGTCCTTCCAAGTCAATGGCTCTGCCAGAATCAAACCCATTGCCTACTGGGGTACAGCCGTTCAACACTGATGGCCTTTGATCACTCATGGGATCTTCCCTGCCTAGTTAGACATGTAATCAGCACTTGGGTCTGAGCATCCTGGTCAGTCTCACCCGTGTGGGAGTCCCACTGCAAAGCCATACCCACACTACTGTGTCCTCCCCAGTTCTGCACTCACGCACGCGTGTTTGGTGACATAATCCCATGGTTCTTTAGGCTGAGATGCTCTAGGATTCTTTCCTGATAATTGTGGTAGAACTTCTCTGTTCTTTAGGGGGAAATTGTGAGAAGTCACTGGAGGACAAATCAGCACTTGTGTGATTTAGCCTGTGTTCTCATTGCAACATGGGAAGGTTCCAGCCCAAGTTAAAGGGCAGCCTGGACTCTTACCCACCCCCACCAGGCCAGCTAGCCTGAGCTTAAAGCACCTCCAAGACCAGGTAAAAGGTTTTTCTCTGTGGATGGTAGGGGGGTGGGCTAACACCCAGGTAAGGGCCTGAGTTAAATGCGCAGTGAAGACACACCTTAGCTAGTCTCTCCAGTAAGCGTCAAGTTCCAGCTACAAAATGAAGACTCAAAGCCACACTATAGGCTACATTCAAAACTGAGAATGAAATACAACATGGTGGTCACTAAACAATGGAACTTGTGCGCATATGCGGGCATATCCCCCAGACTGTCACAGCTGGCTCATCTCCCCCTTAGTCTTTACTGACTGCGGTTTGTAATAAAAACCAACCCTCCACTTCTAGCACTGCCTGAACCTCCTCTCGCCCAGGAAATGTTCATCACCACGTCTGCTTAGGCTGGGAATGGGCTGAGTTTACTGGATTTGCGGGATTGGCTTGATCTATTTTTCCTGTTCCAAGTGTGTCTACTCACTGTGCCTAATAGGTGTGCTTACAGGGTAGGGTTGCTAACCTTCCAGGATTGTCCTCGAGTCTCCAGGAATCAAAGATTAATCTTCAATTCAAGATTATGTCATGCGATAAAACCTCCAGGAATACGCCCATGCAAAATTGGCAATCCTATTGCAGGGGATCTGGCCAGGCAAACTTTCGAGATGGTCGCTCCCAAGGGCCTGGCCTCCGAGGCGTTCAGCAGTGCTGCTTAAGGCTGAGCAGTGTATGAAAGATGGCTGGCTGGAAATATGCTGTATCTCATTGATGGAGGGGATGGCTGCACAGGCTAGGCCTGAGGTTTGAAATTATGACATTCCCTGGAGCCCACAGGGTCAAATCCTGACATGGCTGCTGCATCTCTTTGTGTCCCTGAGCTAGAGGCATCGCCTTCCATGCAGTTTACTGGACAGCAAAGGCCTTTCAGCTCCAACCTTAAAAAGAGAATGCCGGTCTGCTCTGTATGGAGAGCAGAACTCCCAGACCACTCTTCCTACGAGCCGTTTGCCCCAGTGCCTTTGGTCAAAATTTCCAATCCCCCCCGTTGCTCTCATGCAGCCCAGTATGCATTTTATGATAGCTGCGCTCCACCGCAGAGTTGGCTGCATGTCAGAGGACCCACATGTACCGATTGGTAGCTTGTAAAGCACTTGGGGAATCCTTCTCCGGTGGGGGGCAGCGTAGAGAAAGGTAGAACAGCAGAATGAATAATACATACATTGTGGTGCGTGAAGCAATGTAACCGAAAGGAGAGGTCATTCGGTTTGCTGGGCGAAGCTAGGAGGAGAGCACCATTTTGTGTTTCACATTGTTTCAGGGTGAGTCATTGTGGGTTTTCTTCTCTCTTGTGGAGACCTGATATTCACTCGTGCTTTGTCATTTGCTTTAGCCTGAAATATTATTAGTCAACTACCAAATCTGAAACTGCTTGTTTTCCTGAGTGCATATGAAGGAACACACAATTTTAATCAATGTAAATGAGTAACAACAGTATGGCCAGCCCTGAGCATTCAGAAACCATGAGCCAACTGCCCCCCTACCCCAAATCATAAGAATTTAAAAAGTAATAAATATTGGGTTATTTTGCATTTGCCTTCTGGCTTTTAAGCCTTTAGGCGACACTCAGGCCATGCTTTCAAGCTTTTCTCCACAACCAGATCTAGAAATGTAATCTTTTTTTTAATGAAAGCTGAGATTTTCACCTAATCACATGACTCCCGGAGCTGGGGCTTTAAGAAAAGCATTGAATATTGTGCGACTCACGATATAAATCATAAGAGTTGGCAACACTGTAATGATCATCAATATAATAAATAAATCAAATAAAACTACCATAATAAAGAAGTTAGAACTTTTCAGTCACACTAGACACTCCCTTCTACCTTAGTGGCTACAATATGGGGACGAAACATGCTTCTGTTATATCATAGTGATCTCTCCCTTCTTCTGACATTTACGGGATACTCCATTTGCAGGGCACTTGGGACAGTTTCTAAACCAAAACAGAACAGTCTGATCTTATTGCTCCCACAGAGCTCCAGTTAAATCATTTCCTGTGGCTAGGAACCTAGGCCTTCAGCTTCCCAGATGAGTGTTCAGATGTCGGTCTAGAGCAGCGAGACCTCGGGAAACCCAACCTGAAGCTACTCACCTATCCCAACTCCACACATGTTCAGTTGGCCTTCTCCCTAACGGTATTCACAGCATCATCATACTGAGGTAACATAACACTTTGCTCTTCTCTAGTACCTTCCTTCCAAGGATCTCAACACTTTGCAAACAGTGAACTCATCCTTCCAACCCTGCTCTGGAGGTAGGTAAGTATAATCCCCATGACACACATAGGGAAACTGAGGCTCTGGGGGGTTAAGTTACCTGTTCAAGGGCACGTGTGGCACATCAGGGGCAAAGCTGGCATTAAGACCCATAGGATCATTTTGAATGCTTAGGTCCCATAGATAAAACCTTCACAATCCAAAGATTATAGGATTTCTCCATCTAGGTATTACTATTATTTGTATAACAGACGGGCCTAGATGCCCCAAATGCCATTAGGGCTGCATTGAGCCAAGTGCTGTACGTGGAGAGTAAGAGACAGGCCATGTGGCTGTCCTCACCTTAGCATCTGCGCTCTGGACTGCCACAGCAGATGCCAGTCCAACACCACAGTTTCAATACCCACCACATCTTTCCCTCTTAGAGAACGGTTTCTTAAATCTTTACCCTAGGGATTGGATCCTTCAACCCAATGTAGGGCTGGCTGACGTGGGGTCTGATTCCGTAGGGTGTGGGGCACTCAATCATCAGGTTGGCCTTTTCCCTACTCAACCCTTCCTCTATCACTGCTCTATGTCAGCACTGGGCCCACAGCCCCTCTGGCCCAAATGTTTTGGTGGACACTAGTCTAATGCTGCCTGAACACAACAGGGGAGCCTTAGACATTTGTGACAACATGTCTGATGGGAGCAGTTTAACCTGCAGGGAGAGATGGCACAGAGAGTTAGTGACTGGCTCTCCTAGGGAAAAATCTCCCCATGCAGCAATCCTTGGGGGACTGCAGAAGAGAGACAGCAAACGGCAGGGTCTGGAGTGGAGCAAGATCCCTGACACCCTGTCCAGCTGGCGCAGGCATCTTTCGAACACATTAACAAGCCCTGCTGCAGCCTTTCCAGGCAGAACCCCTCCAATAGCTACGATAAATCAGTGCAGTCTATGGAACGCCTTTCATCCAAAAGGATCCCGAAGCAATATGGGTCTGACCCACAGCCCATTAAAGCCAGTGGCAAAGCCCTCATTGACTTTAACGGTGTAACTTCAGGGGCCTGTGAGGGAGGGAATCACTTTACACAGGACCTGATTTTCAGAGACGTGGGGCACCCACAGCTCCATTTGAAGCCAGTGGGAGCTGTTGGTACTTAGCCATGTAATGTAGTGCCTTCCTTGCCTGCTTAGTTCCGGCTCTGACTTCAGGAGGCCACATGCGGGGATTCCAGGCAGCACAGACTGGATTAGTCGGGCAGTTAGAGCGAACCACAGGGTCGGTTTGCATCCACCAGCCTCCTGGACAAAGAATCCACCTCCACAGCCATTACAACCACCCCCCGTCCCTTCTTAACTAAGAGACACTGCACCACCCACCAATGTAAAGCCACCACCCCTGTGGTAGCGGGCAGCAGCTCACGCTGCACAGCAACGCCCACAAAAGGGTTTAGGACAGGAAGTAAAGAAGAATCACATCCAAGCTGAAACTGCTGGGGGAACATATAAGGTGTCAGGCCAGAGATGGAAATTAACCAGGCCAGGAGGGTAAGCACCCGTTACTCTGCCAAGATCCGGAGGACCTGGAGTTCACACTGCATAAGGAAGATGCTGAGAGAAGACACTGATTCCCTACGCCCCTCCTTCGAGAGATGTTCGCAGATCACCAACTCAGAAAGCTGCAGGAAGGAAAAAAAACAATCATCCAGAGCAGAGGCCCACACTGCATCAGGGAGCATGGAGGGGGAAGGAGTCCCAGATTCCATCCGCGTCCACTGATCTGCATGGGGAAGAGATTCCCTCCTGGACAAGACAAGCTGTGGGCACAAGGCAGCTTGTGCCAATCCAGGAGGAGGAGGACGGGGAAAGAGAAGGCACCACTAGTGAAGGTCGGGGTTGGGAAGACAAAGCCGGCGGAGCCCACGGAAGTGGGAGAACATCAGGGTCGCAATGGCTCCTTTGGAAACACAGAGACTGAAGCAAAGGGGGGGGGGGGTAGAAGAGAATTATTTTATTAATTATTATTATTTTAAAATTAAATAGGCTGCCAAGGCTTCTCTGTGACGCTCCAGGCCCAAGGAGCATCCCTGCTCACAGCGTGGAGCAGGGGGCTCTGCGCTGCCTGGCTTGCCGGCTCTTGAAAGCAAATACAAAGGCTTTCAGCTCCCCAGCACTCGCTGATGGTCGACCTCTCTGTTGTCCTCGATGCATGCCTGTCCCAGTTACAGCAGCTGGTTGCTACAGCAACTGAGCTCTGACTAATCATTTGCGCAATGACCTTTTTTCCCCCCAGAGAGAGGGAGGGAGGGAGCGGGAGAGAGGCGAGGCGAGTGGAGGTTACAAATAAAAGCAACTGCGAAGAAGAATGCATTTCGGGGGGCTTGCAAGAACTGGGGGTGGGGCAGGACAGGTGCTGAAGGTTTCCAGAGTCGTTAAAAGCAGCCGCATGCAATCTTGCCTGCCAGCTAGTGAGAGCCTGCCCCCCCAACCTCAAATCTTCCAGACATGCGGCCAGAGGTCGCCACAGAGGGGACGACGCCATTGGCCACTGAGCCCTAAGAAGTCTTGCTGGGGCCATTTCCATCCAAGGCAGGGGGCTCTGGAGCTGGGATTCAATCACCCGCCCCCGCCCCCACCGCCACCTCCCAACTGGTACTCAATGGGCCAGAGTCAGGATTTGGCCCGAGCTCACCATGTGTCACCCTGGATGGATCTGTCCCTAATTCCATTGACTCAGTTACACCAGGGAGGACGGTGACCCTAATTCCCCCGACTTCGCTGGGATGACTCTAGCTCTAACTACTGATCTCAGCAGAGTTACACCAGGGTTGAGTCAGGCTCTTTCTCTGGAACAGAACAAATAATGCCAGTGCCGCCCTGTGCATATTCTCTCCAATTTTCTAGCGGGTTCATTGAGGCTTCCAAGGAACGCTCGGGAGATCCAGGTTTTGCAGACACAACCGCTTGCAGACAGCAAATTTCAAGGTTGTAGACTTGCTTATGCGTGGGAACTGAGGTCTAGATTGTGCTCCTCTTACTCATGTTAGCCTGCTCTTACTCACATGAGTAGATCCATTGGTGTCAAAGGGACTGCTGCTCCCCAACTGAGTAAGGCTTATGCAATGGAGCTGTGAATTTTTCATTATAATGCACATGCCAAAAGTGCTTGGGCACCCACCCAATCGGAACGCAAACAGTCCCAGGTGACCTTTCTGAGACCAATCACAACTCACCAACCCAGCTCAGAGAGCCAATGGCAGAGATCTGTGGGTGACCAGTCTGGAGAGCTACAAAGATTAATAAAATAACTTACTGAATAATTTTGAACAGCGAGTAAGTTTGAGGAAATTGCGATGGGTTTGTGACTATTCCACAAATGGATAAAGGGGCGAACGTACACTGGGGTTACATTGTGCTCTGAGCAGAATAAAGCAGAGAGAAGACATGAAAAACAAGGGAGAGAGGAGAAAAGAAAACACTAAAAAGAGACAGGAGCAAAGAGGGAACGTTGGGCAGGGAACACGAGAGAGAGGGAGGGGAGGGAGAAACGGACTAGGCAGAAAGAAAAGTGCAAAATAATTGAAGAATGAGCCATATCCCGAATGGTGCTGCACACCTGCTGCCTGCGTGCAGCTCCCACTGAACTCAATGGGAAATGTTGGCGCTCAGCATCTCTCTGGACTCAGCTCAAGAATAACCTGAAAGGTCCCAAAGTGCGTCAGAAACTCTGCCCGCAGAACACCACCGAAAGAAAGGCAGCCAGCTCTGGGGTCCGCAACCAGGCAGAAAGCACAAACCCTATGGGGCCTGCTAGACAAAGAACAAGACCAACACACCCATTGGGCTTTGGATCAGATCCCAAATGACTGTCCGCTGTTGAGGAGTCTGGGTACAGTATCTGTCCTGCTAGCTACATTAGCTAACCGGCTCGAGCTCTCCCCCCGGACTGTCAGCCACATTTCTGTTGGCTAACTAGGCAGCCCAGAACTGGTTCACTTTTATAAGATGTACCCAGGGCAGGCTCACAGCTAGGAGCAAAAAAGGAAAAAAAAAAAAATCCTTTGAAAGAGAAACCACCATGGCATCCTGCCCTTGCAGGGTGGGGAGCGGAGAACAGCTCTGGCTGAAATAGGCCTTCTTCCTTCCCTTGGCCCTTCCTTCCCTTGACCAGGTCCAACGGGAGGGACAATGCCATGCTAGCAACACACGGCATGACCCCCAAGGGATGGATTGTAACAATTCCACTAACTCTGGGGTCCAGGGCTAAACTCTGGCTCCAGATTCACCCTGCGAAATCTCACCGAGTCCAGACGGATTGCACAGGTGCAACTGGAGGCAGAATTTGGCCTCGTGCTTTCAACAACCGTTAACAGTACAGGGGGGTGGCACGGGGGGGGGGAGAGAGAGCGAGCGTGTGTACACGTATGCGCTCAGGTTGGAAACAGGCGTAAGAGCAAGTGAATGAGATCAGAGGATGTAGAAGCACTATGATAGCACAGGGGGTCCGTAAGGACTGGGAGTTTTCAGACTGAAGAACAAAACAGTTGACCCAGTCTTAACAGTGACATTGCGTAAGGGTCTTCCAACTTGGCAGGCAAGCTGGAGAAAAAGGCCACCTCTAGGCGGCAGTGAAGATGATGGCAGTTTTGTCCTGGATTTGGTTGGGAACAGGACGTGGCTCCCGTGAGCTCACTCCAAATTTGCAGGGGAGAAAGGAGAGCAGAAACTGGCTCATAATATTGAGCGTTTGTGTTTTAGAGCTCAAAAGCCCTGCATCAGCATTACCGTGTTTGTTCAGCACCTCGTGCAATGAGGTCCTAGGCACTACCGCCATGCAAATACACAACAACAACGAGAAGCCGTTTGGAAAACTAAGGAATATGCCACATCCACTAGAGGGATGTACCAGATCCAGCAGGGAAAATATAAACAGGGGAGAGACACGCTTATTATGGCAACCTGGGAAAATTGCTGATCTTTTCTTGCCATGCCCCTTTCTATTAGAGATGGGCCAGAACCAACCCCCTAAGCACTCAGATAACTACAGTGATGGGTCCCACGTCAGTACTTGGAGTCACAGATTACTAGATCTGAACCTCTCCAAACTTTGGGGAATTTTGGACCCAATCCAAAGTTTGCAATTGATCCTTTTCTCTTGATGGATCAAAGCAAAATCCTGGATCAAAGCACTAAAACTTCAGGATCTGGATCCAGGTCCAGCCCTCCTGCTTCAGGCTATTTCTCTGCTTTCTACCCATTGAAACAAAAAGATGGGAAACTGAGTAACAGCCGTGTTAGTCTGTATTCACAAAAAGAACAGGAGGACTTGTGGCACCTTAGAGACTGACCAATTTATTTGAACATAAGCTTTCGTCAGCTACAGCCACTTTTATGCATCCGATGAAGTGAGCTGTAGCTCACGAAAGCTCATGCTCAAATAAATTGGTCAGTCTCTAAGGTGCCACAAGTCCTCCTTTTCTTTTAAAGATGGGAAACATTACTAGTAGATATTTCACCAGGACACGAGCTAGTTATTGCTGCTAGAAAACGTGGGGCCAGGATTACAAAAGCATTCATGTTCCCATTCAGGAACCCAAATAACGGCTAGGTCTGCAGACGTGCTCAGCACGAAGTAGCTCCCTTTGAGGCACGTTCAGTGCATGATGGGTGCTGATGTAACGCACACACCTCCTGGGTGTGATGTTCTGTCCCATCTAGTGGCACTGAGACCACTTACACGGAGATCCTTTGAAATATGACCCTATGTACTGAGCTCTACAGAAAATCTGGCCCCCTTTTTACAGGGCCTGGGACCTCCCAAAAATCCCAGCCCTAGGGTCTGAACCAAAGCCCACTGAAGTCATTAGGTATCTTTCCTTGGGCTTTGGATCACGCCCTTACGGGGATCTTCACTGCTTTGAGATTTCAACCAACCATTTCAAAAAGCCCTTTCCACAGTTAAAGCTTTCTGCAGCAGGTCTCCAGCGAGGATGATTAATTCCAGTGTGCCCTGCGTATGGATGCTGCAACTAAACAGCCCCAGAGAAGGAGTTTCATCACAGCCTGTTTGTGTGTATGAAAAACGGAACTTGGATTCCAAGGCCCCCTCAGCCTCACCCTGAGCCAGAGGAGGGCTCCATCCGGCTCTTGCTCAACCCTGCTGTGGTGGGAATGAGGAAGTAGGGGAGACAGGGCGGGGGAGGAGGGGAGGAACAGGCAAGCTGGAGATAAACAGCCTCCTCTGAGCCATACTGGTTGGAAAGTTTCTCTAAAAGAGAAGGGCATGGGGGCAAAGAGAGAGTTCTGTCCCCATGCAGGAGAACAATTTACAGAGCATTAGTGCAGGAGTCAAACTTTTGGAAACCGAGATAGTCCATCCCCTCTAGGTCTCCTTCAATATACCCAGGCAGCTGGGGTGTAGGAGACAGACACTCTACAGGTTTGCTCTGGGCTTTGGCAGCATTTGAAACCTAAGCCCAGATCTTAATTTAAATGGCCCTGGTCTTTGAACTGAACCCAGATCTGGAAAGCCTTTTTGGTACCAATCCAGGTTTTGCAGTTCAGGCCCAGTACCATCATGGCAATAACCATTCCTCCTTGATTCTATCCAGCCTTGCATCAGTTGTGTGCATGTGTAACAGGCATGGGGAGGTTAGTGGCTGGAGTTCCACTGAAATCAACATGAGCTGGAGTTGGCCCATCACCTTCCTCCGTTGGGTTCAACCCTTAATAAAAGTCAGCAGTTTGCGAAGTTGCCTCTATTACCAGAGCACAACATTTAGTACAAAGAAAGTTACTATAAAAATAAAAAAACCTACAATGGGTGCAAAACTTTCTAAACAGCCACACGTTCCTGTTGCTTGTGCTGTCCCCTCTCCGCTCGGTTTTGCTTGTATTCATTTGTCACGCCTCACCTCTCACAGGAGCAGCATTGTCTAGGAGTCAGATCCTCAGCTGGTGTAAAATGACTATTGAAATCAGGGGACCCGTGCCCATTAGACACCAGCTGATGGTCTGACCAGTTAAGTTCTGCAAAGTACGTAGCATATAGTAACAACTGCCTGATTCCCTAGCGATCATCACCCATCTCATCCACCACAATGCCCAAGTCCATATTTCTTCCAAGGCGGCCAATCAAAAGTCTGAGACAGCACTAGTTTCTTAAAGAGCCACACTGACATGATGGAGTACTCACTTACCTCCGCTGCTACCTGAGACTAGCAGCCTCTGGTCATCCTCCTTATCCCATCTTCTCTGGGGAAAGTTTACTCTCCAGATTCAGGAGTACATGCAGGTTTCTCTTCTCCATTTCATCCTAGGGGGAAACCCAAATTCAAGTGATGCCATCATTTACATTGCCCACTCAGATATACACCAATCCACACATAAAGCAATCCCCCAAAAGCTGATGTAATACGCAGCACTTATAGCTAGGGCCCTACCCAATTCACAGCCCATTTTGGTCAATTTCACAGTCATAGGATTTTAAAAATCATAAACGTCATGATTTCAGCTCTTTAAATCTGAAATGTCATGGTGTTTTAAGTGTAGGAGTCCTGACCCAACAGGGAGTTGTGGGGGGTGGGGGGGAGAAGGTCACAAGGTGATTGTAGGGGGGGTTGCGGTACTGCTACCCTTACTTCTGCGCTGCTCCTGGCGGCAGAGCCGCCTTCTGAGCTGGGCAGCCAGAGAGCAGCGGCTGTTGGCCGGACACCCAGCGCCGAAGGCAGAGCGGCCGCCAGCAGCAGCGCAGATGTAAGCGTGGCCTGGTCTGGTGTTGCCACCCTTCCTTCTGCGCTGCTGCCTGCAGAGCTGGGCCCTCTGTCAGCAGCCGCCGCTCTCCAGCTGCCCAGCTCGGAAGGCAGCGCAGAAGTAAGGGTGGCAATACCGCAACCCCCCCTAAAATAACCTTGCGACCCCCCTGCAACTCCCTTTTGGGTCAGGACCCCCAATTTGAGCAACACTGGTCTCCCCCATTAAATCTGTATAGTATAGGGTAAAAGCATACAAAAAACTAGATTTCACGTGGGGAAACTCGATTTCATGGTCCGTGACGTGTTTTTCATGGCTGTGAATTTGGTAGGGCCCTACTTATATCTAATTAATCCTTACTGCAGCCCAGTAAATTAGGCACATATCATTAATTCCATTTTACAGTTAGGAAAACTGCAGCAGAGGGATTACGGGACTTGCCCAAGGCCACAGAACCAGATGGGACTAGAATTCAAGAGACAAAGTTCACAGGTGTTGAGTAAATTAGACCAGGGCTCAGTGTAGGCAGGTCTACACCTAAAACTCAGACTGACCTACGTCAGTTAGAGGTGTTATTTTTTTACCAACATAGTTATGCCAATATAAGCCTTCATGTAGATGCACTTACACTGACATAAAAAAGCATTTCCTAGTGTAGCTTAATGTTTCTTAAGAAACTGGTGTAAAGTGAGCAGCAGAATCAGTTTTATGCTGGTATAAACTGCATCTACACTAGGAGGGTCTGCTGGTATAGCTATACTAGCAAACATTTTGTAGTGGAGACAAGGCCCCCTTAGAGCCACTCCACTGATATTTAACAGCTACACACAAACATGGGTCTGGTCTACACTACACTGTCAGGTTAACGTAAGCTGCCTTGCATCGCCCTTGCTGTGGAAGTGTCTTCACTTAAATTTGGCTCCTGCCGACGTAAGTGCCCCTCTGCACCGATTTAGTAACACCCCGAGCGGCGCAGAGTCACAATCAATGTAGTCAGGTTGACACCGCATTGCCTATGTCAACTGTTACCGGCTTTCAAGAGCTGATCCACAATGCCCCACACTCACAATACAATCAATACAAGCGTTCCTGGTGAGGACGCACACTGCCGACACAAGAAGCCAAGTGTGCACACAGACAAGCCATCTAATAACTGCAGGGGCTGTCAGCCCTCTTCCATCAACATAGTTGTATCTACACTAGGTCCTGGTCTACACTACTGAATTAGGTTGAGGTAAGGCAGCTTACGTCGACCTAACTCTGTAAGCGTCTACAATGAAACGTCACTCCCACTGATGTAACGTGCCTACTACACCAACTTAATAACACCACCTCCACGAAAGGCATAGGGCGTAGGTCGATGTAGGATCAGTGCAGACACTGTGTTGCTTATAGTGACTGTTGCTGCCTTTCAGAAGCCATCCCACAATGCCCCACAGTCACAGTACAATAGATACAAGCGCTCCTGGTGAGAATGTGCACCGCCCACACATGTAGCATAGTGTAGACGTGCAAATGCCTTTTAATTGCTGTAGTGGCTGTATGTCGACATAACTTAGGTTGACTTAATTTTGTGTGTAGACTTGCCCTAGGGATTATGTCAGCATAGCTACGTCGTCAGGGGTGATGTAGCTATGCCAATGTAACCTTTCAGGGTAGACCAGGCCCTAGTCGTTTATTCTGGTTTACATTACACCTGCTGCTAGCAGACTTCGTCCAAACCGTGTTTATTTTGGTTTAGCTTAAGAGTGTCCACGCAGCCTTTTGCGCTAGTTTAATTAAATTGATTTAAAGCCACCCCTTAAATTAAACCAGCGCAGCTGTGTGCGGAGACAAGTCCTACGGGAGTCTATAACAGTCTAACTCAGACAAGGAGCAGAAAGAAGGTGAAAGGTCAAGCGACGCCTTCTTACTTTAACTTACCTTTTCTAACATCTTCTGGTTCCTCGGTGCATAAGTAACATTAACTTAAGGCTGGTCTAGGCTGGGAACTTATATCGACATACCTATGTCTGTCAGGGATGTGAAAAATCCACACCCGAGTGATGTAGCTATCCCAGCCTAAACCTTGGTGTAGACAGTGCTAGGTTGACAGAAGAATTCTATTAACTACCAACCCTCGGGGAGGTGGATTACCTATGCAGACAGGAGAACCCTTCCTGTTGGCATAGACAGTGTCTCCGCTGATGTCTACACATCTGCAGCTGTGTCACTGGAGCACTTGAAGGGTGGACATACCCTCCGCCTCCCTTCACAGAAACGTTCCTGCTTACGCGCAAGTCTATATGAGAGGTAAAATCCTGGCCCCACTCAAGTCAATGCCAAACTGCCACTAACTTCAATAGAAGCAAGATTTCACCCAATTAGTTTAGGTCCAATCCTGGGGTTACACAAAACCCACTCTGAATGGAAACGTTTTACTGCCATCCAGGAAAGCCCTTCTCTTCCTTTAAACTTCCCCCTGAAGCACTGTGAATCCAAAGGATGAGAGCATTGGGCTAGTCCATCCTGAGAACCAGGTAGGGAAACTGACTAAAAACAAAGGTGAAACTGAACCAACTAGCAAACCCCTTGTCCCAAATGGAGAGAAGCATAAAGGAAAGGAAACCAGCTGCCTCAAAAGCCAAAACAGTGGACTTTTAAACATTCTTTTCCTTGTACGGCTGTACTGCAACCTGTGAACAGTAACTCAGGTGGGGAATTGCTTTCAGTTTCATTGGACCATGCACGCTGCTGGCAATTCCATAGCAGCCAACGGGTTGACACCAGGGCTGAACTGGAGCCCTGTGTTGGAAGCAGCCTTTTAAGCGAGAATTGCCGCTGGGAGTCAGGAGTTCCAGCTGCCCAGATTTTTGAGGGAAAGGCAAGTGGTTTGTATTTTTGATTTGACAAGTAAACCAGAAAAATCTCTCTCTGAAAACCCACCCCACCCCTCAAAACAACTTTATTCTCTAACCAAGAAAGAATCATTAGTTCTGACTGCCAATGGGGAATCTTTTTTCTCAGGGGGCGAAGGGGGGACTTGTTAATAGCAATTGCGAAAAGTGTTTGGGTTTTTTTTTTTTTAAAACTGATGGGTAGAAGTGTATGTGCAAGAGCAGCAAACACGCCGGGGGGGGGGGGGCGGGGGAAGAGTCTGCAACTGCACCTGCCTGCACTTTGTTTGTCCCTGGGATAAAGAACTGGCTCAAGTTACTCGAGCGTGTGCAACCCTTCCTTGCCCTGCCCCTCCCTGAGCAGCAGAATCTAGCAGAAACGTGGAGAGAAACAAACCCTTCTCAGCAACCGCGCAGCAGAGAGAGCAGTGAATTTAAATAAATAAATACAATTCTACTTAGAGAAAAGGGAATAAAGGACGCACTTTTCTGCTCCTCCTCTCATCCCAGAAACCTGTGTGCTATGTAAATATATGCAAATGAGGCAATGAAGGGGAAAAAAAGAAACCAAGTCTCTAAAACGGCATGTTTTTAGATTGGAAATAAGGATGTGGGGGTGGGGGGGAGAGAAGGAAGGGGGTTGTTGAAAAGTTTGTGCAGAATCAATCAGGAAGTAAGAGAGGTCTGCAATAATGACTAGGGAGTACGCAACCCAAAACGCCATGAACGGACTTCAATGGAGCTACACTGAGCAATACCCGCCGAGGATCCAGTTCCGTGTCTCTGTCCCGCGCCTCTCAGTTCAACAGCCATTCCTGAAATACCTTGGAAATGATTCAACTGGTATTTAAAACAAAACAACACTGTCTCTTGCCTTGCTGATGTCTGTGATGGTGTAGAACAGGGGTGGCCAACCTGGGGCTCCGGAGCCACATGCGGCTCTTCAGAAGTTAATATGCGGCTCCTTGTCTAGGCACCGACTCCAGGGCTGGAGCTACAGGTGCCAACTTTCCAATGTGCCGGCGGGGTGCTCACTGCTCTACGCCTGGCTCTGCCATGGGCCCTGTCCCCACTCCACCCCTTCCCATCCCCTCCCCCTGAGCCTGCAGTGCCCTCGCTCCTCTCCCCACAGCCTCCTGCACGCCATGAAACAGCTGATCGGGAGATGTGGGGAGGGAGGGAGAGGTGCTGATCAGTGGGGCTGCCAGTGGGTGGGAGGCACTGGGAGTGGGGGTGGAGAAGCTGAAGGGGGGCTGCTGACGTCTTACTGCAGCTCTTTGGCAATGTACAATGGTAAATTCTGGCTCCTTCTCAGGCTCAGGTTGGCCACTCCTGGTGTAGAGAGACAAAAGCACACGTGTGCGGGAAGGGGTGGTGAAAGGTATAGGCAGGATGGGAAAGATGGAAGGACTGATGGAATATAAGCCCAAGCAACCTGACATGTAAACGAAGCACAAATCAGAGATATACCACACCCTAGATAGACGGTCATCCTTTTACAATGGGTGCTTTACCCATGGGACTGCTTGAGGAGTAATGTACTACTTTACACAAATAAAGGTATCATAATCTAACCCAACAGCAGCGCACGTGCGTTGCAAAGGAAACATTTTATGAAATAAGAAAATGAGTACGTGTGGCAGCTTAGAGACTAACAAATGTATTTGAGCATAAGCTTTCGTGAGCTACAGCTCACTTCATCGGATGCTGTAGCTCACGAAAGCTTATGCTCAAATACATTTGTTGGTCTCTAAGGTGCTACAAGTACTCCTGTTCTTTTTGCAAATACAGACTAACACGGCTGCTACTCTGAAACCATTTTATGAAATGCAAGTGTAACCACTGGTCAGTAGGTTGCATCATTTTATTTCAGGCCATTTAGCCACCTAAATATTTCCATGGTTTGCAAAATTTTGTCCAAATCGCAGCGTGGCACTGAAGCAGGTGACATTTTGAATGCAATTGGTTATAGTGTGAAAACGGCCTTCATCTGAATGAGGTTTTTCATCTCAATATGCAACATCTGAACATTTTTGCTCAAAAATAGGAGTGTTTTGAGTGGGAAACTATCTTCCACTCAAAAAGAGTCCCAATTCTGACCAACACCCATGTGACAGACGTGGCAATTTCCTGCAGTATTCCTGAAAAAACCAACATTGTATTAAATGCAAAGTTTGTGTGTTACTGTGGACTGGGATTGTACGTGAGAGATGTGATGCGAGGCCTGAGAGTTCAAAGTACTGTATTGAAAGTGTGTCAGACAAGATGGACTTTTGGGACAAGAAATGTGAAGTGGATTTTCTGGGGAACACCTAGGGAGAAGTTAATATAAATTCCCTACTTCTGGCTATGCAAAAAAAACCCAGCCTTTTGAAGCTATGCCCTGTGGAAAGCGTGATTGTCTGCTGATTACCTGTTCCTAGAGGTTGAAGATCAGAGCTTAAAAGGTCCAAGCTGTGTAAAGAAACCAGCTGATCTGCCCAGTCTAGGTTCTGGTTCTGAGACTATTATGAACTTATAACCCCAGGGACAACCCAGTTGTGGGTTTTGAAGGACTCACATTTACCAGACTGAGGTTGGAGTTGAGTGATGTATGGTAAGCTTCTTAGCAGGCGTGTAGGCTCTTTTACTGTTGTTTTTAATATGTTTTCTCTGTGATGCTTTCACCTGAAGAACGGCTGAGGAGCCAGGAGCCTTGAGTGGGTGCCCTTGGTGGACTACAAGTGGGGAAATACAGGTGCAGTTGCCCTGAACTGTGATAGCTGCCTGCTCTCCTTTTCATAAGATTGTCCAGCTGCTAACTCCCTCTAACCTCTTCTGAGATTTCAGGATCCATCACTGGAGAATGAAGGTGGAAGACATTGGAGAGTAGCAACGGTGAGATGCCTTATGTGTGTATGGTGCAGAAAAAGACCCATTCCCTGACCCAAGGTGCTTCCCATCTAAAATTAGACCCATGACACAAACCAACTGAAAACAGAGCTGGAGCCAGAGGGAGATAAGGCTGCTAGGAAGCCAAGAGTTCTGCTCCCACAACACTTCAGTAGAGTTACTCCCAATGTATGCTGGCCTGAGTGAGAGGAGAATCAGGCCTACTATCTTGCCTGTCCTTTCTTTCAAGCTGCAGCTGACTCTCCATCTGACACAAGGAAGAAGGCACACGCAGAAGGAGACGGGTGTATTTCTGTTTGGCACTTGCATTGATTTCACTGGGCAATGGTCAACTCCTGTTGATTTCCCTGGGAGTGATTCCTGAGTAAAGTGTACAGAAACACTGTACCTTGTAGAGTGAAGTGATCCTAAACCAAAACGTCCTGTTATAGGAACAGATCCAGTTTAAAGAACAAATTCCTGCTGCACTGCAAGGAACAAATGAAATGGTTTGTTCAGCATTTTCCACGTACTAAACCCAAATGATGAGGAGTAAAGAGGCGGCCAGTCAGGACGCATATATTTACACCTTCCCACAATACAGGAAGACCTAGGAACTCAATGAGAGTAAAAAGGTAACACATTTAATAAAGATATACAGTGGGGGGGTTTGCTTTGCGTTGTGTTTTTTTTTTTTAAACACAAAACCTATGATTGATCTGTAGAATTTGTCTGCACAGGCTATTACTGAGGCAGTTAACTTGGTAAAAGTCAAGTAAGCTATTCGACATTGATAACATTAAGAAGAGAATCTGTACACTAGCTAGAATCTGTACACTAGCTAGAGTAAAGATGATAAGGGTCACCAATCCCATATTCCAGGTGAAAGCTGACCACCCAGAGGAAGTCAGGAAGAAATTGCACCTTCTCATGGTACAGTATTGCACAATCAGGTCTTCTATGGGGTTTTAAGCCATTCTCTGCCATTGGCCACTGTCAGGGCAAGATACCAAGCTAAAAAGAGCATTACTCTGGTGTTTTTCCTGCATGGCTTATAACCCTTGTGTGATGGCTGCCATCTTAGCTGACACAGTGTGGATTGAACTGGGAACCTCCAGAGCTAAGATGGCAGCCACCACACAAGGGTTATAAGCAATGCTGGACAACTAGGGTTCCCTCTGCATGCTTCCAGGTGGGAATTACGACCTTCCAACAGCAGGGCTGTTAACATGAGAGCAAAGGATGAGGCGAGGCACGCAGGGAGTCAGGCACTGTAGTCTGTGAAATACTCCTGGCAAAGAGGGCTGAATAGCTCGGATCACAAGCAGAAGACTGACACCCAGTGTTTCCTTCAAGGAGGTACGAAAGGGAGCCCCCGATGGGCAGCTACGGCGGGGAGGGAGCTGCCCTGGATCTCGGCTGCTCAAGGTTGCCTCTGGGGCATTGGTTGCAGGCTATGGCCCAAGGCAGGGACATCTCCCATGGATGGAGACATCAGCATAAAGCACCTCAAGTTCCTGAGTCTGCAGACAAGGAGAGGACAAGTGGAAGCCACTGCCAGACTGACTCCCAAGCCACACAAGGGTGCTATGGAAAGGGCTAATCCCACCAAGGTCAGTCTAACAAAGCCAGAGGCCGAGTCCCTGTACGCTCACCCCTCACATTGCCATTCCCAGGAGGGATCTCTCTACCCTAACCCCACCCAAACGTATACAACGTCACGGCCCTGTTAGACACCGCTCCCCCCTCAGCTGCTGCCTCTCACAGGTTCAGCCAGGTAGCGCTCTCCAGGCGCCTCTCACTGTATCGGAGATCTTTCAGCAGAGAGACGTGATGGGCCAAAGGCGAGGGGGCTACGTCAGGGAAGAATCTGGTCCTCTCCGCATTACAGGGCGCTGAGCTGATTCCCCTCTATTCTCCCCCTCAGAGATATGGGCATTTGTGTAGGTTACTTCAGCAAGCCAGGGGGGCTTGGGGAGCTGGCTCCTCTAGGAGGGAAGTGTAAAAATGGAGCATGTCTTTCCATTGCCAGGGTAGGAGGCCCTATCACAGATGAGGGCAGCTGGATGCCTGAATAGCAGCAAGGGGCACTGGCGAGACAGGGAGCACTAACGGACCCACCCCAGAGACAATGCTGCCCACCAGGCATCCCCCCGCCGATCAATCACACCACTCAGGCCTGGTCCTGTCCCCAAACCCTGCTCCCCTTTCAGGAGCTTATTCCCCCACCCCCCGAGTAAGCCTCTTGGTAAAGCTCACCACAGGGGGTACAGCACAGAGCAAATCTCCTTGGGGGGTACTTCTATGCAAATCACTCCCCCCAGATGGCACCCCCCTCACAACCCCACCTCAGGCAGAGTGAAATGCTCAGGGGAGAAAGGTTAGGAAATTATCTTCCTTTCTTTTTAAGGCTGAAACCAGCCCTGTGAGCCTGTGGAAATGAACGGTGCAGGCTAGCTGGGATTTCAAATTCCATGATTAAGGGCTGAGGCGATTTCCCCCCCTCCCTGGGCTGATAGAGCATGCTGGGGATGAGGGCAGCTTTTTGCGTGGCTGCCAGCAGCTCTGATATGCGCCTCTGCCGTCACCAAGCCGAGAGATTATTCTCTGGATCTCCCAGGCTGTTTATCAGGAACGCTCACTGCTGCTGCCGCTAAACCAGTTTAAATACCAAAATTAAAAAACAAAAAAAAAAAAAAGCACCTCCCTAACCTCAGAAACAGAGAGAGAGAGTCAAAGTCAGCCAGAAGAGGAGGTAAAGAATGCCTGGGAGACAAGCAGGATTCATAACAAAACACCGGAGACCTCACCAGCCCCAGATATGCAACAGCGAAACCAACCTGCACCTAGCTCCAGAACCAGGCTCCATCTAGAGCTGCACCCATGGAATTGTTAACCCTTGTCATACAAAGAGAGGGGCAGATGTACTCTACAAGCTCCTTCAAAAGGGGACAGTGGCACAGGGCAGTTGGTTGGGGAACCTGGCAGCCTCCAGGCAATGGAGAGAGGTGTAGCATTGCAAAGCTTGCAGAGGAAGTGAACAGGTCAAATTCAGCCCTTGTCTAAGTGGGCACGTCTCCCACAGACTTTGCCTTGGTTCAGTGTGATAGTGAGTAGTGTGAGGCAGGTGGGGTATTACCACACCAACAGCAAGCGGACCAGCTAGAGATAGGTCTGTTTTGCTGAGAGCCTCAGAGCCTGTTACCTGGGCATTTGCTTGCTCTACATGACATGCACAAGAGGGAAGGAGAGCAAAAGGCCGCAGAGTACGTGGCAGCAACAGGGTCAGGGGATGCCTGCAATTTAACAGCATCACCCACCCACCTGTGACCATGCAGACCTGCTTGGTCAGCCTTGCGCTATGTGCTGTGAAAAGGCACCATGGAGGTATCACACCAACCCTGCCGCAGTTGGAGGAGATGACCTGTGAGAGCCCTGTGTGCAGTGTGTGCTCGGAGACGCAATGTGTGGTCAGGGGTAATGAAACACACAAGAGGCCACATCTGGTGGCCATAGAGGGAGGAAGCCACTGGGGCCAGACTCCAGAAGTCAGTGGAGCTGGTGCTCAATGCCTCTGAAAAACCAGGCCCTTTGTTTTCAACAGAAAGTGATTAATTGCAAGGATGGCTATCTAGCAGGCAATGCTGCCTACTGGTGGGAGTGGGATTCGGGACTCCTCAGTTCTATTCCTGATCCAGCCACTAACTGGCCAAATGGCCACAAAGAGAGTCAAACCTTCTGAGTCAAAGTGAAAATATTCTCTCTGCCCCGGCTACCCATCACCAAGTCCCACCAGAGCAACTCCAGCAGGTCTCTGGCTATGGAGGCAGCTCCTGATCCCAGTTACACCAGTGGAAATGTGGAGTAACTCCACTGACGTAATGGTAATGGAAAGCAGAATGCAACCCTTGCCTTAAAAACAGTATTGCCCACTGGTCTGCTCCCCCAGAGCAAGATGCTCAGCAGAAGCTGTACCACAGAGCCCCCTCGCCATGGCCAGCAATCAGGTCAAGTCCTGGTATCCTTGAAGTTAATGGCTTATGTGTTCATTACAAAATGAACGAGAGGGAGAATGGGGTGGAATTAGCCATGTAGACCCCACAGCTATGCTGAGATATAGCTCCAGCCTACTCATCCGAATCTGAGTCCGAGTCCTCGGGCCCTTCCTTCCCTGAATGGCAGCATGACCTTGGCAGAGCTCACACTGAAAGGGAACCATGAAAGGCTGGGAAGGGAGGAATTCCTCCTGCTGCACATCACAGCCCAGCAGCATTTGCCAAGTCATTGTCCCTAAGCACCATCAGTACATCCCCATGTCCTGCACCAGCACCTGGGCACCAGCGTGTTCCAACAAAACCCTCCCTCAGCAGGAAAGGAGCAGAAACAATGTGGATCTTCCTGGAGCCTTGCCCCATGACAGAAGTTATGGGCTTCCGAAGACCCCATGGCTGGGATTCTCAGAGGAACCTAATTCCCTTGGTCTCCTTGGAAAATTCCAGCCGTAGGGCACATCTGCACTGGAGCTGGAAGTTGTAATTCTCTGAACGAGCTAGTGCTAAAAATAGCAGCGTAGCTCCAGTTACCTGGTCAGTGGAATGGGCTAGCCGCCCCAACTACATACCTAGAGTTTCCGATGGGATTGCGTCAGGGCTGCTAGTCCCTCCCACCACTTGTGAGTCTGATGCTGCAACTACGCTACTTTCTTAGCACCCTACCTAGATCAGAGCTAGCGCAGGTATGTCTGCCTGAGCTGGAAATTACACCTCCAGCTTCAGTACAGACATATCCCACCTGCAAATTGAACCACTGAAATCTCCTGCAGAGCAGAACGTTCTTCTCCTCCACTACTGTGCCTGGCGTGTAGTCATTAAGTTAGAGTCCTTCTTGGATAGGTACGGTCCTACCTTTGAGCTCCAATATGTGGATGCTTTTCCATTCCAGGGCTTATTTGGGATGCTGCTTCTGGGCCCAGTATCAACGCTGCCACCATCAAAAGCCATCACCACTCCGAAAAGGTGGGCACCAGCAGCAGCCAACCTATCACCCCAGGTGGGAGCAGAGATGTCTGCATCCCCCAGGAGCACAAATGCACAAAGCACTGTGCAAAGACAAGATTCCAGGTTCATACAGCTTGTCGGCTGGCTCTGACAAGTAGCATGTACAACCGTTCAGGTGCAGAGGAGTGTTCAGGGCAAGAGAAATCTATGCAAGGAGTGGGCCCTATAGAAGGATTTGAAGAAAGAAAAAGACGCTGGAGAGCGAGATCCTGCTGTGAGCGTCATGGGTGATCTGAAGGAAAGTGAGGAGTTAGCGAGCAGTTAGGGAAGAGGAGAAGCAAGGGAAGAAAGGGCGGCAGAGGGAAACAGGCAGACTATGGCAGAGCGGAGCGCAGACTTAAGGCAAAGAAAATGAATTTGAACCTGATGCAGAAAGAGCAAGGGAAGGGATCCCAAAGGGGGAGTGATGTGTTGTGAGACTTCAGGAGGCCACGAAGGAGGAGGCTGCAGTAGTCAAGGTCCCAGAAATGTCCGTTTTCCATGCAAAATGTTCCCTGCAAGCCCAAGCACCTGAGGACATGCAGCTAGAGATGGAAAATCTTACTCGTGTTAATCAGAAAGCTGCAGGCATTGGATTACTCATGCTCAGTCATGCTGCAGAGGGTGGGCACTAGCTCTCATCCTGTCCAAAGGACCATGCTGGGACACCTATTTCAGATTCTGAAACCCTTGAGGATTTCCACTGAAGTTCCCCCCATGGAGCCCAGAGATGGTAGATCTTGACTTTAGAAAGGCTTTTGATACGATCTCACATGACTTTCTCAAACAAAAGAGGAAACACACAGGGTGGCCAGGTGCCTGGTTTTTGACCGGAAAGTCCAGTCAAAAGGGGGACCTGACAGCGTCCAGTCAGATCTACTGACTAGAAGACACCCAAAGTCCGGTTACTGCGGGTGGGGGAGGTAGGGAGGTTAAGGATCATCTGCACCAGCCCTTACTCAGCCGGGCCGCCTATCTGTGTCTGGTGCTGCAAGCTTCCAGGCACAGCTCTGCAGGCGAGTCCCTCCTGACCTGGGCGAGGGGTGGGGGGGTGGGGAGGGCAGAAAAGCAGCTAGTGACGGAGGGGAGGGGGAAGAGGAGTGTACGGGGATACAGCCTCAGGGGAAGAAGCGGTGCAGGGGAGGTTCCAGCATTCCAGCTGTAGTGTCCAGTTTTTAAATATTACCAAGTTGGCAACCCTAGAAATACAACCTAGATGGAGCTACTATAAGGTGGGTGCATAACTGGTTGGAAAACTGTTCACAGTGGTTCACAGGCAAGCTGGAAGGGCATAACGAGTGGGGTCCCACAGGGATCAGTTCTGGGTCCGGTTCTGTTCAATATCTTCATCAATGAATTAGATAATGGCAGAGAGAGTACACCTGTAAAGTCTGCGGACAATACCAAGCTGGTAGGCGTTGCAAGTACTTTGGAGGATAGGATTAAAATTCAAAATGATCTGGACAAACTGGAGAAATGATCGGAAGCGAATAGAATGAACTTCAATAAAGACAAATGCAAAGTACTCTGCTTACGAAGGATCAATTGTATACATACAAAATGGGAAATGACTGCCTAGGAAGGAGTACTGCAGAAAGATCTGAGGATTATAGTGGATCACAAGCTACATACGAGTCAACAGTGTGACTCTGTTGCAAAAAAAGCAAACATCATTCTGGGATGTATTAGCAGGAGTACGGTAAGCAAGACACAAGAAGTACTTCTTCCGCTCTACTCTGGGCTGATTAGTCCTCAACTGGAGTATTGTGTCCCATTCTGGGCACCACATTTCAGGAAAGATGTAGACAGATTGGAGAAAATCCAGAGAAGAGCAAGAAAAATTATTAAAGATCTAGAAAACATGACCTATGAAGGAAGATTGAAAAAATTGGGTTTGTTTAGTCTGGAGAAGAGAAGACCTAGGAGGACATGATAACAGTTTTCAACTACATCAAATGTTGTTATAAGGAAGAGGGAGAAAAATTGGTCTCCTTAACCTCAGAGGATAGGACATGAAGCAATGGCCTTAAATTGCAGCAAGGGCTGTTTAGTCATTAGGAAAAACTTCCTGTCAGGGTGCTTAAACTCTGGAATAAATTGCCCATGGAGGTTGTGGAATCTCCATCACTGGAGACTTTTAGAGCAAGTTAGACAAACACCTGTCAGGGATGGTCTAGATCAGTTGTTCTCAACCAGGGGTACAAGTGCCCTTGGGGTACTCAGAGGTCTTGCAGGGGGTACATCAATTCATCTAGAAATTTGCCTAGTTTTACAACAGGCTACATAAAAAGCATTAGCGAAGTCAGCACAAACTAAAATTTCATAGAAAAGGATTTGTTTATACTGCTCTGTATACTATACACTGAAATGCAAGTACAATATTTATATTCCAATTGATTTATTTTATAATTATATGGTACAAATGAGAAAGCAAGCCATTGTTCAGTAATAGTGTGCTGTGACATGTTTGTATTTTTATGTCTGATTTTATAAGTTTTTAATTGAGGTGAAACTTTGGGGGTACATGACAAATCAGACTCTTGAAAAGGGTACCATAATCTGGAAAGGTTAAGAGCCACTGGTCTAGATAATATTTAGTCCTGCCATGATTGCAGGGGACTGGACTAGATGACCTCTTGCGGTCCCTTCCAGTCCTACAATTCTAACCTCAGTAATGGAGCATGAGTGCTGGAACAGGTTGGTGCGCAAACAGCATCATGAAGGGTGAGAGGAAGGATACTCAGCAAGAGGGAGGAGTTACACACTTAAGGCACTAGGCGAGGACTCGAGGGATCTGGGTTCAACTCCCAGCTGTGTCACAGACTACCTGCCTGACCCTGGTAGTCAAGCTCTCTGTGGCCCTCGATTTCTGAGCTGCCCTTTTTCCAGTCTGTCCAGAAGGAAATAAAATTTCAGAAGGAGACGTGATTGGTGACAAAAGTATTTGGGACCTGAGAACATGAAACAACACTAACTTTCCTTAAGTCAGCCTGCCCATTCTGGGCTGCAAACGTGAGGTGTGTCTTTTGGGACTGGGAAGGAATTAGGCCCTTATTGAAAGGGTAGGCTTGAGTTAGCTTCTGCTGTGTTTGGTATCCTCTCTTGACTTCAGTGAAGACCACATGCTCTGACGGAGAGGACCACGTCTCTCCTAGACGTCAGCTGTACCACAGTAACGAATATGTACCTATGGCGATCAGACGGATAGGGGCACGGATTTGCAGGACAGGAGCTGAACCTCCCAACCCGTCCTGAGTATCCCCAACACTAGCACAGTGCTGGCTACTGATGACCTTCCTGGGATTTTCCAGCAGGCAGGAAACATACCATCCACTTGCATGAAAGGTTAAGACCACTTTCCAATTAGAAAGGCAGGAGCCTCTGAAGGGATATTAATCAGGACATCTTCCTCTCATGGAAATGCAAATCAGCAGAAAGGAAACTCAAGTGATTAGAACATCAGCAGATGGAGCTGGCACTTCCATCTCAGCTCTCTGCAGGGCGGGCGGATGGGTTGGAACAGCGCTAAACCCAGCAGCGACCTTGCAACGTGCAGCAGCAGAGGGTAGTTCCTCTTGACCTCCTGACCACAACCAGAGCGGAGGGCATGTATCTGATGGCAGAATGATAGGCCTGGGCTTCTAACAGAGGGTTATATTCCCTGCTGGGAATGCCAAAAATTTAACGACAAAGCTCACTCAGGGAACTTATAGCACCAAAATTATCAGGCCAGCTGTAGTGGGGACTCCGGAAGATCTGGCCCTTAATGCGTGTGGCACTCCCCTCAGAGACGTAGTCAGGCCGACCTGACTCCCAGCACCCTGGACCTCTGGATTCCCACCCACCCATTCACTCCTCCTGAGCCTGCCCCTGCAGTGTTGGGAGTGCGGCGATCAGCCCTCTGGGGAGTAGACCCCACCTGCCTTGGGGCATCAGGAGCAGGTCACTGAAGGGGGAGGCAGCAGGGGAGGGGTTTGGTGGAGAGAGGCGGTAGGGGAAGGGTCGGGGGGGAACAGGACAGAGCATGGGGGTGGAAGGTACAGGGGGAGTAAGGGAGGAAAATGAGAGTAAAGGGATAGAGGGAAGGAGAACGGTGGATGGCATGAGGGAAAGGAGGAAGAGGAGAGCTGGGAGCAGAGGCTAAAGGAGGAAAGGAAGGGAGGCAAGCACAGCAGGTGGGATAGCAAAGGAAGAAGGGGGCATAAAGCGGAAGGGAGGGGAAAGGAAGGGGAGGCAGGATCAAAGAACAAGGGCTGTCAGGAGCCAGGATTTCCTCCTGTGGTGTCAGCTCCAAAATCCTCTTGGGGCCCCCAGACTCCCTTGTGCAGAGAGACCCTCCCCGGCAGGGTCAACAACATAGAGCAGAGCTCTGGCCAGCAGCTGGCACAGAGCTCTGAGCCACCGCAGTAACCCCCCTGCTGCAGACGGGTGGGGCAGACGGCCAGCCCAGCCTGGCTCCCCAGCCTCGTTCACTGGCTCTTAGCCCCAAGCTCCCCCAAACACAGCTCTCCACAGCGTGGGAGCAGTGGCAGAACCTGGACCTGGACACCCGCAACGCTTCCCTCTTCCTCACACCAGCGTCTGTGGGCGAGACGGGTAGCGAAAGCTGGAGAGGAAGAGTAATGGGTACATCCGTGCCCCACGAGTCACTCTAACAGGGCGGCGAAGGTCCAAGCTGAGTCCAGCTCGGGCTCCTCTGCTCACGGCAGGAGGCATTAGATCCAGCTGAGCCACTTCAACGCAGCATGCATGCAAATCAGCTGGACAGACAGAGGAGAAAAACAAGGGGGGTGAGATAAGAGGATAGAGAGAGAGAGGCAAGGGGAGGAGGAGAAGGAAGAGGAGGAACAGGAGTGGGCGAAAGGGAGGGTGAAGAAAACAAACAGAGGAGGAGGGGAAAGAGAGAGAGAGAACAGTGAGGCTACAGAAAAGATGGGGTGGGTTTATCCTGCTGGAAACAGCCTCCTGTGCAGGGGGCGCTGCCCCAGTGAGAGAAGGTTCAGGCACCACGGGCTGGGCAGCAGCATCTGACAAGAGAAAGGGGAAGGAGAGAGCAGATGGGGATGGGGGAGAGCTTGCTTTAGGCAGCCAAATGGGATGGAAATCTCTAACACCTTGGGGGTGGGGGGACTGGCCCTGTCTCTCCCTCAGCCCCCATTCTGCGATCCCTAACCTCCAGTCACCTCCCCTCCTGCAGTTTCAGTCCTGTGCTAGTTGTGATGCCAGCCCCTGCCCTGTTATAGCACCCTGCTTTGAAACCACTGCTGCCTAACAACCATCCAACGCCTCCTCCCACACAAAAAATAAATCTTTCAGCCCGTGGGTCTCATGCCCCTGCAGATCCCAATTCCTCTGACGCCACCACCTGCCCCGGTATTAATTCAGGTACCCATTTGCTTTAACAAGGGGAGTAGCGCTCCCTGGACATGCTCTCCCCTACCCCACATTCCTGTCAGCATTAGTGGGAATTATGGGCCATGGACATCAATCCCCGCTCAGCTCATTGAGAGGAGAGTAGAGGCTTCCCTCTTACGGGGTGTTGCAAATAATTACAGCATTTCTATTACTGCCAACAGCCTGTCTTCCTCCTGAGAGTTCTGCCTATTGCCCATTTACCCAAATCTGCTGGCTTAGATTGGACAACACATTTTTACTCCTTTGGGTTCTGTCTCCTACCTCTTCTCTAGGAGCTGGGCCAACTTGAGAAGAGATACACTCAGATTTCACAAGCATAGGAGGGTCAGGCTGGGTTTATATTTGGAAGGAGATTCAGGTGCTACATCTCAAATCAGTCCTGAACCAAGGCCCAGCATGGTGCTAGTGGACACTATGCCATTGGAGGACCCATCTTTCAGATGGAACCAAAAACCCAGAGCCTGAACACTTAGGATCATTACATTCTGAATAATAATTTTCATCTGAGTTGGGGAGTTTTAGCAGACCTAGCCAAACTCCCACATAGGTAACCACATTTTGCCTCCCGAGAATCTCACAGCAGTTCCAGCCAGAGATGAGATTCTTATGAACTTTCTGCCCTAAAATGTTAGGTATAGTTATTGTAAAAGCTACTATGTACCACCCCAGAGGTGACTGCATTTCAGTGATGGATATATATCCCTCGCAAAGACCTTGTGAAGCTTAGTAAACAATTGCTTATAAAGCCCTTTGAGATTCATAGATATTTTTTATAGATATTTAGGTCAGAAGGGACCATTATGATCATCTAGTCTGACCTCCTGCACAACGCAGGCCACAGAATTTCACCCACCACTCCTACAAAAAAAAAAACCTCACACCTATATCTGTGCTATTGAAGTCCTCAAATTGTAGTTTAAAGACCTCAAGGAGCAGAGAATCCTCCAGCAAGTGACCCGTGCCCCATGCTACAGAGGAAGGCGAAAAACCTCCAGGGCCTCTTCCAATCTGCCCTGGAGGAAAATTCCTTCCCGACCCCAAATATGGCGATCAGCTAAACCCTGAGCATATGGGCAAGATTCATCAGCCAGATGATCCCTGGATGAAAGGGATAACACATAGGCAAAGTGTTATTTCTACTCAGATCCCTCTATTTGGGGACTTGCAACTTCTTGAAAACTCTGCCATTTACCCCGAACTTGATGTGATCAGACGTGACGCCCGGTATCACCGTGCACTAAGCAATCCGTCACGCAGCACCCCGTGCAAACACCATGCACTGTAATCTTGACCTCGCCATTGGCCACCCAACTAATGGAGAGGTCACCCCAAACCTAGCACGTGTGCAGCTGGGGCCCCATCCAAAGCCCACTGAAGATCGATGCGGTCAGCACACATCATCACTGGATGTCACCACATGCTGCACAGTGAATGCGGCTATTATCGGGCCCCCACAAGGCAACCCTCACATCCAAAAGCGCAGCGTATTTATGGCCTGATTTCCTGAGGTACTAAGTCCCCACAAATCCCACCGAAGCCAACAGGGCCTGCGGCTGCCCGGTACCTTTGAAAAATCCATCCTTTAACACCAACGTCATGACACGACCCGCAGTGCAAACCTGACATCAGCACCTGGTAAAGCTCTGGAAAAGCTACAGGAGCTCTGGGAAAGCTACAGGAGCCAGGATTGCCACCCTGGGACCTTCGGGGTTGGGGGGGAATTGCTTGTGCACTTCCCTGAGGGTGGTGCCCCAACACATGCAAAGGCGGACGTGCACGTAGCAATAGCAATTAAACCAAACTCCATTGCAAAGAGGCCTGGCAGAGCTGCATTTATCAGCCTGCCTGGAAGGGGCTCGTGCAAGCTGTCCCCCTGGCTGACGGATTAGACAGCAGACAATTAGGTTTCAGAGACACACACACGCGCACACACACACACACACACACACAAATCCTTTTCTCCATCCATCTGCAAGGCCAAGCTGGCTGAGCACAGCTGTGCTGCTGTCCAGTGCTTCTGAAGCTGCGTGCAGCTGAATAAGAAAGAGCCCCCGCGCCTCGTCTTTCAGCGGTTGCTCACAAAATGAGCGAGAGGTCCCCAAAGAGATGACACAATTGCAATAGAACCGATTAACCCCTCGCCAGCTGGTTTCTCTCACTTCTCTCTTCCTCACACCACACAACCACCAGCAGCCGGGTCAGAGAAGAACTCCCATTTCCTTGGCTAAAACAACACAAGACCAAGGGCTGAGCTAACTAAACCAGGAGAGAGAGAGAGAGAGAACGAACAAAGCCATGCGTTTCTGTTCCAAACCAACATGGATTTTTTGGTGCACAGATTATTTCAGACACAGCTTTATTCTGAAATTTGCATTCCCAATTCTTCTATGCAGGGAACGTGTCTCAATCTATAGGCTTCTTCCTGAGATCCTAGCTCAACTTTTACTCAGGCAAAACTCCCACAGAAGTCATCCCCACTTGGGATTTGGGTTAATAACGCCTCTTAAAAGAAGATGGTCCCTGAGACCAGAAATACGTAACTAGTCATTACAACCAGCTACTATACCCAAGAAAGCCAATGTTATAAACCTCGCAAGGGGTGATCTTGGCAATTACAGAGCAGTAGTTGAGTACAGGAAAATTATTTAAACAATAGACATAATGTGATTGGGACAAGTCAGCCTGGCTTCTGTAAAGGCAAAACATGTCTGTCCAGTCTGTTAGAAGGTCTTTGAGGGAATCAACAGAATAATGGACCAAGGAGAATCAGCAGATATAATTTATTTGGATTTTCCTAAAGTCTTTGATAAAGTCCCTCGAGAGAGGCTATTAAGAAAACCAGAGGAGGAGTATTGGGTGAGAGGTAAAATACTGTCATGTATCAGAAACCGGTTAAAAGATAGAAAACAAGAAGAGTAGGAATTCTCAGCACTGGAAGAAGGGTAACAGCAGGGTGCGCCAAGGATCAGCACTAGAATCGGTGATATTTAATGTATTTATTAAGGATCTGGAAAAGGGAGCGAGTAATAAGGTAGCACAACAAAGTGATACATGGCAGCCAAAGCTAGTGAAGACCATGAGGAACTCTAGAGGGACCTAATGGAACTAGGTGACCAGGCAACATGATAGCAGATGACAGTCAGTGTAGACAAGTGCAGGTTCATGCACATTGCAAGGAGTAACATGAACCACTTGGACACAGCAATGGGGTTCTGATCGACCGTCATGACTAAGGATTCTCAGCAAAGGGAAATGCTAGACTCAGAGACTCAAATATCCAAATGCCCTGGGAGAGGGTAGGAGATACTAGGAGATTCTGAGAACACCAGGAGTCTCTGAAGGTGCTTGGTCATTCTATGGACTCCTAGAATACTAAAGCCTTTACAGCGCAAACACTGTAAAACAGTCTCCAAGGCCACTCATTCCTGCTTTCCTCGCTCTCCACAGTCACTGTACCGGGTAGCCTAGCATGGGCCAGCCCCCAGCCGGCTCCTTTCCAGCAGGCGGGGACACAAGGGGAACCACGTTCTGTTCTTCTAATCACCCACAAGCACTTGAGGGAAAATAAGCTGAACACCAAAAAGGACCATGTCAACCCATGGCCTTGCTCCTTACGCTCACAACCCTTGATCTCCCAGTGTCCTGTCAACACATCTTTCAACCATCCCTCTGAAGGAGAGAAAGCTCAGACAGAAACTTTACATGTCTCATCTGTCATATGCTGCCTTTGGTGTATTATATGTGGGTTTTACATAAACTACCGTTTCTGATCTAGATTCTTAACATCACAAAGTCCTTTATTTATAAGTAGGCCTATTTTTATTTATGTATTTATTTAAAAAGACAGAGGGCAGAATCTCTCAAATCTAATGTGTCATCGCGTGAAGTACAGTCTGTTCTACCAGGCATGAAATTTAGCCAGTTTTTAAATACAGACTCCTAAATGGAAAAGGAGGTCATCCAGCCCCCTCCCCCAGGTCAGCCTGAAACGTTCCCTGTAGTAATTTTTCCATAAATCCTACATGGTAGATATGAACCCTCACGCTTCAGAATAGACATCAACCACTGACTTAGGAAGACGCACTCCCCATGAGTCTTATCGCTTAATTGTTTATTTGGAACATTTACCCCTTCTCTGAAGCATCTAGTGCTGACCTCTGTTAATGGTAGGATGCTGGACTAGACAGATCACTGAGTTAGTCCAGTATGGCAATTCCTACGCTCTTAATGTTTTCCCCAGTCTAGTTTCAAAGGTCACAGGTGAGGGGACTTTTACCACTTCTCCTAGGAGACTTTTCCATAATTTAATATATTATTTTATCCATCCATTCCTCCACCCACCTGTCCATCAGTATTTATAAAGTACGGTAGCATTAAGCATGGTATCTGGAAGATTTTTCATACTGCATCTCCCTTTTCTTGTTTCATCACCCATAGCACCCCTGAACCACTTTAAATAATTATTCTCCTTACATAGTGTTTGTGTCCTCCAGATATTTTTCAGTCCCCAGTTATTGGGCACTTACTATTTAGCCCTTAGATAGCACTTTGCCATCTCCAAGGTGCTTTCAAGCAGTCAGTGGGTTGGCACAATACTCTGGGAGGAAGTAAATGTTATCTATGATCCCCGCTTACAGATGGGGAACTGAGGCACATAATTAAGTGACTTGCCAAAAGGCTGGAACACTGAAGTGCTTGACTCCCAGTACTGTGTTCTTTGGGAACTGGAAGCCCCACCTCTGCATTAGTGAAGGCACATTTCTGTGGGGAGATAGGAAGGTAACCAGGGGCAGAAGTAGCGAGGTTCTGCCTAGGCGCATAGTGCCAGGAGAATACAGTGCAGTGACAGGAACAAAGCCAAACTCAGAGCACTGAGATCATTAAGAAGGCAATATGCCCAGTCCATGGAAGAAGAGACTGTGCTAATTTCAACACTGACAATTCCCAAGAAGAGGGCTCGGACCTGATGAAGGTGGTGCATATCAGACAGAGACCGAATCATGGAAACAGAAATCTGATAAAATAGGGCACCATAGAATGCCAGTAAAGAATAACACCTGCCCTTTATCGAGCTCTTTTCATCCCAGCTAAACAAACGGACATACAAACTACCCACCCACCACTGAAAGGCAACCACCACTTGGGTGGAACACGGCAGCTGTTTAATGGTGCACAGAAACACTATGAAAAAAATATGAAAGGAGAATTCTGCATCCACTTGAAACCATATGCAACTCTTTTACTCCAAAAGGACACACACTCCCCTTACAGACGGCTTTCAGGTAACAATTCCCCACCTAGTTACAATGAAAGCAGCACAGACACTGGGGGATGTGTTTAATTCCCCATGACCTTTGCCCCTTCCCCCACCGTGAGAGACCAATTATCTTCTGGAGGCTGGGAGAAAAGACCATAAGAGGAGGTGCATTAATAGAATTGGCTAATTCTAATCTGTTTTGCCACAGCTCCAAGGCTGTTTTTAATCTTAAACAACCTCGTTCTTCCTCTACTGACGTACAGCTATAGCACAGAACTGCCCCTGCCCAGTCTTTGTGATACCATATCCCCTATAATGATGCCCATCTCCTTTGAGAAGGGGTGTTTTACCCTTTTAAAGAGATACCCCTGGAATTTGGGACTCCTGACCTGTGGACAATCCTAAGATTATGAACCAGGGAAAGCAGCACTGGTTGGCTTTCATAGGGCGATTCACAGGAGCAAGTAGATCACACAGCGATGGCTCTGCCTCTTTGCTTACAGCTGTGTCTAAAGATAGCCAGGCTCTCCTTTGAAAGGAAGAGCCTGGTATCTGAAAAGCCTGCTGGAGATAAGGGGGAGCCACCTTCCCACCTGCTTGTGCTAGGAGACACCACTATGGAAGAGAAGCCACCTTCAAAGGCCAGCCCAGAACGATCAGAATGGCCTGAATGCCCGTTTGTGTTACCTTTCCATGTGAGCAATCGCTGTGGTTGACACATGGATGTTTACATGATGGTGAACAGGAGCGGGAAGGTGGCACCGCCAACGTGAGCAGAAGGAGGAAGTGCCCAAGAGGCAGCAGCCTCTCTGTGAAGATGTGGTTCCCACAATGAAAGTTCGAGAGCTGCTGCTCTGGAGAATAAGTCAGAAGACCCCTGACTCCCCAGGAGACCTCCCCACTAGCTGGAATCAAGAGATGCCTCTATCTGATAGGGCAGGGGTGTCTTTCTCAGCGCCTCTTATCCTAAGCTACAAGCCACATCTGGCACTCTCAACGCTGTCTTCAATGGCATCAAGAACAGTGCCAACTTCTCGGGTGCTTTATTAAGGACCCTTTGATACAATGCTGCTCTGACACTGGGCTATGGAAAATGCTGTTGCTAAAGTTTAATAGCATTGTCACTGCAAAGGGAGCTGAGCTGCAGGAGAGTTCTGCGGGGAAAAGAACAGAAGTGAATTGAGTAGAGAGTGTAGCGTCTGTCTGGCCATGTAAATGCACACACACGTACAGATACACAATCCCATGAATACACCCACCCATCCAGAGGCATAACTTGTACTCAGATACACACACACACACACACACACACACACACACACAGAGATGCATATTAACATGTATCTAACTTACCCACTCACAGACACTGATCTCACAGAAACATGAAAAGGTATGCCCATTCACACTCAAGAGTGCACAGACTTTTTCACCAATATACACACACATTCATCTCACACATGCACAGGAAAGCACAGATACAGAAAGCAAGCACAGTCACCATGCCATAACATGCATGTTGCCACGCAATCCTCCTTCACCATGCACATTCCCCCCAGACACAAACGCAAGCCCTCAGACGCATTCACAAGCATGTAAACATGAGCATGGTTATACACACTTCCACATACACACACGCAGATGTGAGCAGACACATGCATAGAGACACACTCATGCACATACATATGTGCAGACTCACACCTGAGCCCCACACACTTGCATGCATACACACACACACACATATGCATGCCCCCTTCCATGCACCTACAAATAGATGCCCATGCACACACAGATTCACACCCAAGCACACGCTTGCTGTCCGACAGTTCTCTGGTGCTGACTATGCTTCTCTCCCCCGAGATGTGCCAGTATCATTCTTCATGCTTGAGTGTGCAAACAGTGAGAGAATCTGGACTTTTTTGTGCCCAATGGGTGAGAGTGGAAGCCAGCCAAACCCAATGGCTATCATCAGTCCCGCAGTAGCAATCAGATTGCTGTGCAAAAGAGACTTGGTCCTGACATTGGGCAGTCGGGGTATGAATGTGGGTGAATTTTATCAGCACTATCCATGTGATTACAGCCCACGGAGTCCTCCCTCCACAAAACGCTGCAAGGGAATGGTCAGAGACACAGGAAGGAACAGTGAAACTGGCAACAATAATGGAGATTTACTACTTCGAGCCCTATTAACTGGGCCATCTGGATACCAAACTTCAGCATGAGTTATTAAAGACCACAACCTGATGTTGTAAATGGGCATACAGGCAGAGAAGAGCTTGAGAAATGGGAGCAGTAGCCTTCTAGGTTATAACCTCCTCAAGACCTAGGAGGGGGTAGAATTCCATGGGGCTCCCTTCAGAAGGAGACTCATGGATCCACACACATGCACAGAAGCACGCTCTGCAAATACTTGCACGTACATAATGCAAACACACACACACACAGAGCCAACAAGACATATGCACATATCTGTGATCACACAGAAACTCCCACACACAAAGTGCTAGCAGTTACTGCAAGGGCGAGAAAGGAGTAAGGATAGAGGAGAAATGAAGAGATAAGACAGCTAAGATAAAACAAAAATAGTTCCCCGTCCTCAACATTGACAACCCCACACATCCAAAAAATCATGAATCAAGCTCTAAAAAAAAATCATGAAATTTGCTTGAAAATCATGAGATTTAAAAAAAAAAAAAACTAATGAAATGTCTTTCTGTTTGCCGTGTGGTATTTTGAGCCTTTCCGGTTCACGTTTTCCATTCCTCCCCCCCACAACCATGAAGGCTCAAAAAGCTACTTTTTATTTTTAAAACGGGAGCGGAGCTTCTCATCAAAATCATGAACCCAGGAGCTGACGCTTTAAGGAAAACATCAAATAGCCTGAGAAGCTCAATAAAAACTAGGGGTTTTGGCAACAGTGCATCTGCGAAGCTGCTTTGTGGGGTAGAACCATCAGGAAAGGAGGTGGAGGTGGAACATCCTCCACATCAGGGAGCCCCAGGAGCATCAGGTCAGTTTCCTCTTCATTGTGTACACATGGCCTTTTGATTCTCTTCTCCCTTACTCTAGGTTTACACCTGTATGACTCTACTGGCTTCAACAGGAACTCCTACTTTACACCAGTGTCTGTATTGGAATGAGACTCACAGCAAGGAAGAGGGAACTATTTATTTTGGGTATTAGGCACCATTCTTCCATTTGAAAAAAAATTATAAATTAGTAAACGAAGCCAAAACCCCTTTTTCTCCTAAAATTGTGCATCACCTCTCATGACTTGGAGAAATATCACATGGAGCAGATGCTAGAACTGCAAAACGTAGGATGTACAGTAACAAAACTACCACTGCAGCCACAAAACCATATGTATCCCTTACTCAAATGGAGAAAATGTCTGGCCTCCAACCACCTGGACCCTCTCTGAGCTGGTTACCTAGAAGTGAAAGGCTCTGTATCCCATTAGCAGTTCCTAAGCCTCTGATGTGCTTTGTGTCTCACAACAAAGCAACTCCCTGGCATCAAGGAGCTTATAATTCTCAGACAGTCTATAACTGATATCAACTCTTACAGAAAAACAAGCTGTCAGGACCTAGGCCCAGACTGGGGGAGAGTGGTGGTACTCTCCTCATCTCCACCCATAACAGATGAGAGAATTAGCCACATTGGCTATGATTCATCATTCTGCTTCAGAGTTAACACCCATTTAACTGAATGGGAGTAGTCCATACCTCTCAAGGACAAATCCCAACGACATTAGTTTTATTTACAGGGTGTGACAGGGCTTGGAAAGGGGGGGGAAGGAATCCTCCTCTCAATCTGGTGGCTTGGAGAGGAGCAATGGCATAGCATTTCCACTACCCCTATCACAGCCCACAGGTATGATCAGCAGTTGGTACCTCCACACATCTTCCTGTACAAAGGATTTAGACCTGCAGGTCCAAGTAGCCTTGGATCTACTAGCCTGTACTGATCACTGATTCCCCGGCCACATGACCAAACGCCTCCGTATGGAGTCTGCCTGCACTGCCTGCCCCCTAGCCCTATCCCCTCCCCATGAACAATAACCCATCCTCTATGTTTAGAGCCTCCTCTACTTGTGCAAAAGTGGGGCTGTCATTTGCCAATGCGGGGCTGAGTCTGCAGGCAGACACACTGATGCAGTGCCCTACTGCCTCCAGACTCCCCTGGCCAGGGACCTGATCCTGAGGTACTGGGACCGTGAGTGGCCCACTGCATGCTGACAAACAAACTCCTGACTGGGGGACCAATTTTGGGAGGTGCCACATTCCCCCGCCTCCCACTGAAGCGGATGAGAGCGGAGTGCATTCAGAACCTCACAGGATGGGCCTTTTGCAGTAGAATTTGACAGGAAAACATCAGGAAGAGAGGAAAGGGGAGCAATTCAACCCACTGGGGCTAAATCCACCCGCAGCGTGGCTTGAAATTGGCCCTAAATCCATCTTTCTGTGGCAGGATGGACCTTCGGGCTTGGGCTCCGATCAAGCCATCCCCAGTGGGTTACGACTGGGAGCGACCAGTCACTTTCTTTTAAGAGAGGCCACCAATATTTCCTGCAGGGCCTCAGCTGGCCGTGCAGGGCGTGGGAGCAGTGAGAGGCCAAGATCGGACCCTCCCCCCGCAGCCCAGGAAAGGGCCTGCCACGCGCTCAATTTTTTGCCAGCGTCTTTCGTGACTGCAAATAAACATTCCCCGGTGCAAACTGCCACCTCGGCTGCTGCTGCTCAACGACAAACAATTTTTAAAAACCGGGTAAGGGAGCCAGGGGCTGGAAGCCCGGCGTGCCGCTGGCAGGAACCCCACTCCCCGTCTCTCCCGTGCCAATTCCTCTTTGCCGTCCCCACTACCTGCGAAAGGTGCAGCGGGCGGCGGGATTTAACGAGGAGCCGGCAGAGGACGGGAGAGGGAGTGGGGCGGCCTTTCATCGGGGTCTCTGTGGTAACAGTCTCCCGCGGGCGGGGAAGGAGGGGGCTGCGCTCATCACGGCTCCTGCAGGCCTCAGCAGAATGCGATTCTATTTTCTGCTGTTTCCTGTTCCTCGCTGCCACGTCACCATGGCAACCGTGTTAGCTCAAGGAGGTTTGCTTCCCGTCTTTTTGCTCCTCTCCTTGGTTTTATTTTTTTCTCACCCCCCCCAGCCTCCTCTCCCCAAGTTTCTGCTCTTTTCCCTTCTCCCGCTCGACTTTTTCAGCCCCCTGCCTTTATTGCAATTAAAGAAAAATCAAGAGTGAAAGGTCTTTAGTGCCCCCCGCCCCAACTCACCCCTGTTTTTTCTGTGCCAAGCGGAGATTTACGGGACGCACATTGAAAAACACGGTCACCATTTCCCTTTTGATGGCATTGACAGGGAAGCATTATTTACCGGCATTGTTTGCAGCCCGGGATCCCTCCAGCCAGACCCAGTGTCCCCGGGGGACTCCCCTTTTCAGGTTTAAGCTGGGAAGGTACAGGGCCGGGGGTGGAGAGAGAAAGGCAAGAGAGTTGCTTCTCCAGAATAAATTAGCTGGTTGAGGATGCTCAGCAGCTGGAGAAAACGGTGCTTTGAACCCAGATCCTTCCACAGCTCCGTGTCTTTAACTTTTCATATTGGGAAATATTAAACCTTTGGTACCTCTGGACATTCAGCCCCAGGGCAAATGTCACCAGGGTGGAGAGAATCTTCACCCATAGGGTGGCACCAAGTCGGCCTTTGGGAATGGAATTGGAAGGGTTAACGTGCTCTGCCTCGGGCTCTGCCAGGAAGGGACCGTTGGCACCAGTCAGACGGTTTTGGCAACAAGAGAAAACTTGGCAGTGCTTAAGGTTTGGAGCCTAGTGGACACTGCCTTGCACCTTCCGTCATCATCTACCCCATGTGCAAAGAGAGTCAAAGAGCCCTCTCTGTCCCTGCAGAACAGGCACAGTATGGGGCGCGGCGAATACTCCAAAGCCCCATCCATGAGAAGTCAGAGGAGAACGGTTCAGTCCCTCTGGGTCCTTTTGTCCAGCACCTCGGTGCAGAAGCAGGGGTGCCGGAACCGGGAGGACCAGGTGGGCCATTTGAAAGTGGGAGGTCAAAGTGGGAGGGCCTAGCCAGTCCACCTTTCAGGACAGACCCCGACCTCCTGATCCTCCTCTTCCACTCAAGGTCCCCACCCTAAACCCAGGCCAGAAGCCGGGCCGAGGTAAGAGCCCAGGCAGCTCTGGGGAGCCCCAGACCCTCCACCTGACCTGGGCAGGGAGCCCAAGAGCAGCCCTTTGCCCATGTCCCCGCACCCCAAGGTGCATTGCCCAGGTCAGGTGGAGGGTCTGGGGCTCCCCACAGCAACCCCAGTCAGGCTCCAACTTCCGGGAGTTCCGGCCTGGCCGGGGGGAGGGGCCTGAGGAAGAAGAGGAGGGCAGGGGCGGAGCCACAGAGAGGGCAGGGCCCTGTGGCTCTCCACTTTTATGAAGGATCCAGCACCCCTGTGCAGAGGCTGCCAGTGGTGGGGGTAGTTAAGCACCATAATCCCAGAGCAATGTGGACACTTGCCTATTGGGCTGAAACCGCTGGCTTATTTCCACACACGATTCTCACTCACAAATGGAACTGGCTATGGAGGCAAGATGCTCTGTCTCGTCATACAAACACTGGAGCTATTTAGCCACTCGCAGGTCAGTGCTAGGATGGCTGTTCAGTGGCCTATGAGTTTGGTGGTCTCCAACTAAGCCCATATCACTAAACCACCACCACACGCAACACTCAACCCCCATGTCGGCAGCCCGAGGCCAAGGACCGAATGGACCATGGAGGCTGAATTCCCGCCTTCGCCCCGAGGGGTGAGTCAGGATTGAGGCCCGATGGAAGGGCAGTGAGAGATATCTCCTCCACTTAGACACGGTGGTGCTCACCGGAGCCAGGATGCCATAGCGTACCTTCTCTATGGCCACGCAAAGAGGCCTTCGGCGTCTGGGGTGACAACCCAGCAGCACCAACATTCGCTTTCAAGAAACAAGCTGGACCAGAACTATTCTGACCACAATTATTTATGTGCTTGAGTGAACTGACAGGGAGAGAACAAATTGGTGGTAGAGCAGGCTGGAGAGAGAGAGGCTGAAGAAAGGAGGATGACGGGCCCAGCCTCAGTTTGGATGGAAGAGCAGGACACACCTGGTGACACCAGAAAACCAGGCCAAGCACATTTCCAGAGGCAGCCGATAAACAGTACTTGTGTGTGTCTGAACACACCTGGCATACCTGGTGCTCCCACGGACTGCAAGGAGAGCTGTGTGTCGGCGGCAGGAAAACCAGCTCAGCCTGTCAGCAGTGAGGACCTCAGAGGACGGGCACAATATCCAGCATCAGAAATGGTAGGCCCCAGCTCCACGCTCTTCATCGTTATTGGATAAAAGAGGAACCCATTTGCTTTGAAATTGGAAGCATATATATGTCTAGCTTGACAAAAGAACAACCAACAGGGCAGTAAAGCCTTAAATTGGGATTTTCAAAATAACCTAAAAGGAGGTAGGCACCCAAATCCCACTAAGAAAAAGAAAAGGAAAAAAAAAAAAAGGAATTTGGTACCTATCTCCCTTAGAAAACCCCAGCTTTAAAAGAGCCAGGGTGACATCCTAGCCTTGTTGCAGTCAGTGGGATTTTTACTACTGAGATCAAGGGATTTCACAACAAGGCAGATTTTTCCTTTCTTGCCTAGTGTCATGCTATACCAAGCCTGGTGCTGGTGCCTCTCCATGTATCGCCTGAGCACTGCTAAACCAATTCATCATGCCCAGATCTGGGCTGGAACAGTTTTAGGTGCCTTTTAAGGGTTGTGGCTTGAAATTAGAGGCTGGGTTAATCTGACCCTGTTGCACATTTCACATCTGCAGCAGGAAGAGCCTTCAAGAAACGCGGCCACATTATTTGTGGATTTTTTTTTTTTAATAGCAGACATCTGCAGCAGAGAGGAGAGGGATGGAGGAGGAAGAATCAAAAGGAACAAGAAATTCCACCAACTCAACATTCCAGCCCCCCCCCCAGTCCAAACTTGTTCCAAGTTCAGATCTTAAACCACCGCAGGGGGAGAGAGGTCTGAAGGAACAACAGAAGGAACACAAAGCCCTGCTCAATAAAAGTCTCTCTCCCCGCCCCATCACAGGGTTTCTCTGTGCGCAGAGACCCTGGATTTTAAACTGGTGCAAAAGCACATGCTTTAAAGCAGCCTTCTGTCAATTTTTCTCCAGTCTATTAGGGACAGGTTGACACATCTGAAACAAGCCATTCAAACTGAAATACAAGTGTCTACACAGGGGTTTGCACCAGTTTAACTAAACCAATTTAAATTGGTACAAGTTTGCATAGAGAAGGCCTCCTCCTTTTTCTCTCTCTCCTGCCTGCTCTAACTTTCTGTCTTCTCTTCCTTCCTTTTATTTTCTACATCCCTTTCTCCTCCCAATTCCATCTCTCTCTCTGCCCCGTTCTGCATTTTCACTTCTGAACACTCTCTCCAATCCCCTCTGTTTGTCTCCCAGCTCTTTCTCCTTGACACAAATGCACACATGAACTAGGGGCCTTGGATAGGTCTTGGATGCCAACCCACTGACTGCAGAAAAGCATCTGTTCTAGAGAGACAGCCCCAGCCAGGACTGCAACATTCACTATGGAAAAGGGCTGGAGGAAGAATTAGGTTCCACTTGCAGAGCAGATGCAACTACCGATCTTGGGGGTGGGGAAGAGGGAGACATGCACAAGAGGGATGAGGGGAGCAAAGAGAAAGAGAATGAAAACAAAAGAGGAAATGAGGGGAAGAAAAGAAGGGATCAGATAAAGCCCCATTTCTGTAGAGGAATTTCCAGGGACATAAGAAGCTCAAGTAAATGAGACTACAGGGATGGAGGTGGGGATTTCTAACACAACACACACCTAGAATCGATGGGCTTTGCACCAGTGCAGGGGTCCATCTACACAGAGCTCATTGCAGGATCGGGGCCTATGCTTGTCAGGCACTATTCAGGACACTGCAGGTGCTCTTTCCCTCTCAGGATCTGGACCCCGGGATTGCTAAGCCCCACCTTGCCCAAAAGCCCCATGTACGAGCACTATCTTGCCCAGATTGGCGAGACCCAGAGAGATTTCGAGAGAAGGGATGGTCCAGGGTCACAGCACTGGATTGGGCCTCAAGAGATGTGGATTCATTTCCCACCTCTGCGCTTCCCATGTGATCTTTCACAAGTCGCTCAGAGCCAGATTGCACAACGTTTTTAAGGGCACCTAAAGATGCAGATTGGTGCTTTTTAATCATCACACTAGGCGCCGATCTGCATTGTTGGTCACCTAAAGACCTTTAATCACTCAATTCTTTGTCTCTAAAGTGGGGATAAACACCACTTCATTTCAACTCTCCGGAGCCAGGTCTGCCCCTTACCATGTGTACGGCAACTAGCACAATGGGGCCTTGATCCGGCCTACTGTAAATCCCAACTGCAACGGCATGGCAAAAGGGGCTAATGGTTTGCACATCGGGGGTTACTGATGTATAAGCAGTCAGGGTGGAAGTCTCCACTGAAAGAGTTGAAAATGCCATGAAGTAATCACCCAGAGAGTCCTTGAGGGCACTGAGTAGGTTAAGCCACTCTGTGTCTAGGCTGCACAAAGTAAGAGTTCACCTGTCCAGACCAGGTCATCAGATGAGAACCTTGGTCTAGGGGTTTCCCGGGTGGAAGTGCAGGGCTTAAGGCAGAACAAGAGGAACAGGGTTGGCTGAAGCGGTAGATCTCTGAGTTTTGTGTGAGAGTCCTAGAGAAAGCTCCAAGCAGCTAGCTCTGGGGGAAGGGGGCCTGAGGTTTCTGCAAGAGGGAGCTGCCTATGTGCAGGTTGTTACCACCTATGTACCAGGACCTGGGACTTGTGCACATCTTGTAGACAAACGGATGGCACCAAAAAGGCCGGACTACCTGACACCACCCCACCCAGATCTCCTCCAGACAGGAAACTGACCCGTGAAGCCCCAACTCCTACCACCGTTCAGCAAAAGGGCTTGGCCTCCGGAGATATCCAGGGCTTCCTGCTTTGGGCCAGACCAGGAAAATGGCCTGCTACACATGGTATTTTGGTGCTTCCAGCCAGCAGCAGGAACTGGTGAGGAGAACAAAACAACATTGGGAAGCGGGGTTGGGTACTTATCTGAGGTGCGGCATGAGATTTGGGCCTGGCTTTCCAGTTCAGGGTCACCGGCCATCAGCTATGCACCAAGGAAAGGGCGTACTCAGGGACATGCTCCCTGATAACTCTTTGGTTTTAATACTCAGCTAATCTGTTCGCAGCACTGAATCGCTGCAGCCTTTTAGCTCTCTGGCAGCACTGACTGCAGTGGCTCGGACAAAGACTTGGAAGCTACCAGGCTCTGAACCTGCTGTGCTTGTAAATGATGGGACTCTGAAAGGAAATGCTGTGCAAAGACAAACCAGTATTTAAAGGAACCAGCTACTGAGGGGCTTACGGGGCCCCCAGCACCAGAGCCTCAGCGTGCACCAGCTTGAGCTCACATTTACATGCACAATGCAGGTGAGTGCTCATTTCCACGCCTGAGCTGGAGGGCCCTGCACCTGCAAATAACACAGGTACACTTCCAGGGGTTCTCTGAAAATGTGAAGCCCAACCCAGCCCTGCAGGAAGTGGGTACAACTCCAGCCCTCCAACCTAACTTTCACAATTTGACTCCAAGGGTGGCAAAACTTTTGGGCTGTACTTGTTGTGAAGACCCCAGTATTTCCTGGAGTCTAATCAACATCAGGTTCTAGACAGGAGCTTGCTGCTCCCATTCAGTCACAGATGCTTTCCAACTCGCGGGGGTGGGGGGGCGGGGGGTAATGGATTCCAGCCAACTTTGTGCAGGAAGGATCAGTATTAAAGCACTGGACTGGGATTGAGGAGACCTAGGTTCAAATCCTGGATCTGCCACAGGTTTCCTGGGTAACCTTGGGCAAATCACTTAGGGCAGGCCTAAAATGGGAACTTACATCGGCATAGCTATGTCTGTGAAAAATCCACACCCTCGAGAGACGTAGCTACACTGACCTAACCCCAGTGTAGACAGAGCAAGAATTCTTCCATTGGCCTATCTAGCCCCTCTTGGGGAGGTGGATTTGCTTTGTCTGACAGAGAACCTCTCCCATTGACATAGAGCGTGTCTACGCTGAAGCACTGCAGCTGTAGCATTTCAAATGTAGACAAACTCCTCTCTCTGTGCACCTCAGTTCCCTCCCCGAAACACAGGGATTCTAATACTTTCTCCCACCTTTTATCTGTCTTATCTACTCAGATTGTCAGCTCTATGGAGCAGGGACATGTACAGCTCCCCGCACAATGAGCCCCCTATGTGCTCTTGTCATACCAATAAGTAACAACATACGCCTCAGGCAGCAGCTGACGATAGAAATGTGCCAAATCATCATTTTCTACTGGCACATCTATATTTTCTTCAACAGCTGCGTGTCAGCTCCCCACCAAAACACCCCAGAACTGTCCGTCACTGCAGCCCGTCTGGGATGGCATGGCAGAAAGGAAAGTGCACAATTTGCCGAATGGCTTCTTCCCACTTGAACATGCAAAAGAAAGCCCTCCACAAACACAGCTGTTTAACCCCATAAAGCCTTTCCCTGAGCCCCCCCCCCGCGGCAGCGCCCCTTCCTCTCAGCGTTCACTATCTATATTTAGTCTAACAGTGGAAAGCAGCTGCCAGGGGCCTGGAGTTGAGAAGTTTCGAGCAAGGTCAGCTTAAACCGCCCATGCTCCCATCTCAGTTTCCAGGTCTCCTTCTCTCCTGCCATTGCAAGAGGACAGATCCTTTCCTTGATTTAAAAATCAGTGTATTTGTAAACATTAAGCCCAGGATTTACTCCAGGTGAGAATTCAGTCCTGGCCTGCAGAATAGCTGATCACATCCTGGAAGAGACAGAAAGAGTCTGGAATATCACAGACAGCTAGCTTCAGATTTCCTTTACAGGAGGGGGTTGGGCAGGGCAGTCAGCAAATGATCAAAGAATGGGGGAAAGGGAAGTGGCACGAAAGCCCATAAGTTCTTCAGCCGTCACACAGCTCAGAGAAGTTCTGTATTTCGGAGGGAAGCCCCTAAATAACAAAACATCTACTCTTACAGATGCCTAGAGTCAGAAAGGACCACTGTGACCAACTGGTCATAACCCAGGTCACAGAACTTCCCTGAAACAATCTCTTCACATTCGAAGCAGCACTCAAACCTGTAGGTGCTTTGGGGCAGGGACGGTCTGACAGCATATGACTGTAAAAGTACCTAGTCCCATGGGCCCCAATCTGCTCGCACTGTAATAATGATGATGTGGATGAGGAGAGAGAAAGCTCTTAGAAGCTACCAGCCAATAAGTTAGTGAAATACACTGCATGGGCCTTTCCCCCAAGGATCGGGAAACACCACTACATACCATAATGGGTATGTTTACAGCCAGACCAAGAACTAGCTTCTCTTTTTACAGGCCCAATTTGCACCGCCAAAATCAATTGTAGGTGCACGCCTGGATACTTCCTCCTCCTGATTTGCAGTCACAATGGGGCAGTCAGTGGCACAGGGCTCAGAGATGCAGCTGCCATTCCACTGTGGGTGCACAACAAAAACAAAAACATGAGGGTGCAACATTTGCAGCTTGAACCCATAAAGGGGAACCCCATCCTGAAAATGGGCCCTTAAACCTCACCACGACTTGGCAGTAAACAGTTACTGCCTTCACCAGCACAGCTGGGAAGTCACTTGCCTAAGGGCTCACTGAGTCGGGACCTGAATGCACAAGTCCTGATTGCCAGTCCCTCGTTCTAACCACTAAACCAGGCATCCCGTCTCCACTAACCCCAGGTCTAGTCAAATGAAGCAATAGGCTGGCCTACGATTAGAAAGCAGATGATGCAGTAGCTTAGAGCATCAGTACTTCCCCTTTCAGAACGGCTCTGCCCCTGCCCCTGCCCCAATCCTGGAAACAGGCAATGCAGGTAGGGCAGAGGTGCTGATCAAGGCCAAATTCATCCCTGGCATAGCATCACTGATGACCTTAAATCTGCTAGCTTCAGTGGTGTTACACCAGGGGTGAGTTTGGCTCAAAATATGCAAAATAAAACTTCCCACGTAGATGTATACCTGAGCGCTCAGAAGCGAAGAACCATTTCTCACGGTTACAGAACCCATTTGGCAGCTGATGAAGAAGGGATTTGTATGAATGTGGATGTTTTGAGATTTTAGCACAAGGTCCCCCAGGGTCCCACTGATCACAAGGCCATTCCTTATTGTTAATGAGAAAATATTACCAATGTCTTTCAGTTCTTGTTTCCTTTACTCTTTGGGGTGTGAGAGTGACGCGGTGAAGGGAATCTTACACATTAAGAACATATGATGAAGGGGATACAATAACTATCTGTACCCGACGGAGAGGTGAAAAAAGAACAGATTAAAAAAAGAAAGGAATTATGGAAATATCATGAAACTATGAAACTAAAATCAGACTCTGAAGTGGAAAGACGGCTTTTTGGTTAAGTCTCTGGACTGGGGGATACAGGAGATTTATGTTCAATTCCTAGCTCTTCTGCAGGATTCCTATGTGACTTGGGGCAAGCCACATGGGCACCAGATTTTCATGAGTGTTTAGCTACCATTCAGGCACCTGAGTAAGGCCCAGATTAGCAGGTATGATTCTCCACGCCTGTGAAATGGATGCAATAATGCTTCCTTCTGCTACTTAAATTGTAAGATCTTCAGGGGAAGGACCACGTCTTACTGTGGATTTGTACATTGTCCCGAGCTCTGGTAGGGGTCTCTAAGTGCTGCTATAGTACAAATAAATAATAGTAAAGGGGGGGGGGACTATAAGAGGATCAGTTACACAACTGAATACATTTGCCACGGGAAACACCACTGGAGTGATTCAGGAAAACACATGACATTCAAGAACTGGGCAACGGGCTTTGTTGTCTATGGTTTTTATTCCCCAAGTTCATTTTTCAGCAGTGTCCATTCCTGGTCTGGTGGCAGGCATCTCTGAAATCTCTATTCTTGTTCCCTTATTCCCTTGTCTATGGTTCTACAGCAACCTGAAGATCATAGTAACGGGCTGGCCATGTTGCAAGGAGGAAAGAATTAGTGAGAGAGAATAGAGACCAATGGATAATAACTGATGCAGCAAAACCGGCTGCTGATGAAAATGGAAAGACAAACCAGTGGGAGAGCCCCTGTAGGCCCAAGTGACCATGTTTGCCTCAAGACGGATGTTCAACACCTTCCATGGTGAGATCTTCGCCTGCAAGTGGATTCAGAGAGGTTGTAACAAAAGACACACACACATACCGCAGGGGTTAGGGCACTAGGCTGGGACTTGGGTAATACAGGTTTGATTCCCTGATCCACCACAGGCTTCCTGAGAGACCGTGGGCAAGTCATTTAGTCTCCCTGTGCCTCAGTAAGATAGGACTGCTAGTATCAGTGTTTTACACATGGAGATAACACCGCCCTACCTGACAAGGGTGAGGGTAGAAACATTAAAAGATGGTGACTCTCTCAGATGCTCCGGTAATGGGGTGAAAGTTTGGGAAGAATGTATCCAAGGTCCGTAATTGTCCCCAAGTTTTGGCAAAAGAGCCTCTGACAGAGTGTGAGGTGAGGAAGGTGATACCCTGCATACGGGAAGATCGGGAGGGTAACCCCTAAAATTAGGGACATGTTCCAAACTCCTCCAAGCTGTTATGATCCCCCTGAGCTTTGCAGCAGCAGAAACAATTAGTCAGTGAATCCCATGCGAAGGAGCGATGGCTAGAACTGGGACTTCTCCCATGTTGTCCTTTGCCTTGAATGACAAGGGGATGCTGTGGTAAGGAAGACCTTAATACCAGGAGGGAAGGGGAACTGGGATTAACAGTGTTTGTAATGGAACCACTAAATCAGTGAGATGCCACCACCACCTCTGTATTGAGCATCTGAGCTCTGAAAGGCCAGCAGTTGCTTGGGAAAAGGGGATTCCCAACAACAAAGGAGATTGATCTGAGTGGGAGGTAGGTGCTGAGTGGTGAAGACAAGATCCTGACTAGCTGAGCTGGGAGTTAATAAATGCACACATTCCAAAAGTTGCTAGTGGGCAAGAGACTGCACACAAAGGGAGCTCCATGAACACCAGAACCGCCTCGACACTAAGAGGTTTCAATGAGCAAAGAGAGTTCCTGAAGCAAGTAAGAACTGCTATGAAGGAGGCTCAGGGAGGACCCCAGGGAATCTGCTGTGGACAAGCTCAGTGCTCCTGTTTATTAATGGAGATAACGGTGGCTAGGTACGCACAAAGCGCAAGCTGTACTCTGTTCTGGAGGAAAAGCTGGAGATGGTTTGATCAGCTGCTGAAGTCCCACAGAAATACAGGAAGTCAACCCATCTAGAGAACAAATGGAAGAGAAGAGGCAGGTTGAAACCCCAGGCAAGAGAAAGGGAGAACTGCAGAAAGTCTCTGAGGAATGTGGCTTAGAGACAGATTGGAAGTCTCAGGAAAAGCAGGACAGAGAGTTATCAGTGACCATAACGTTAGAGTTGGAGAGTGGATAGCACAAAGCGCATTCTAAACCCAGAGAAGAGTGACCACGCAGCCAGTGCGACAGAGGAGAGATCAAAACAGAAAGGCACTCTCAACTCCTTGCCCAAATCATAAGAGACTTAACAAAAAGCGATGAGAAAAAGCTACTCCTGATTCTGGGAGAAAGGAAAGATGGCAGAGATGGCATTGCACAATGTAGCAACTTGCCACCAGACCAGGCATGGACACTGCTGATAAATTAACTTAGGGAACAAAACCCCCAAACAGTGTGTAGCTCTGTCCCGGGTAGATCTCCCCCACCTCTGCAAGGAGAGGGTTTCCTCGGGTATCTGTCATTTTGGCAACAGTGGTCTAGCTTATCTTGCCAATGAAGTCTCATTGGATTGTCTGGTGCTATTTAAACTTGATTCTTGCATAGGGATTTTGAGAGTGAGGAGTGCAGCCAGTGATCAGAGGGCGAGCTCTGAAAGGGAACCAGCAGGAGGAGAGGAGAGATGAGTAATCCTGGTTATGGATTCCACAGTCAGGAGCAAGATAGCAGTGACCCAGGTAAAGAAAACAGGATGCTCTGCTGCACCCTTGGAATTGGAACAAAGGAGACGAGGAGGAGGGCTGGCTACCACACCACGTAACACTCTGGGGAATTCCCATTGGTTGTAACCCCCATGGGAGCAATGGCCACCAGAGAAGGAGCTTCTCTGTAATCAAGACTGGCCTTGGGGACCTGGGAAAAGAACAGAAGACAGAAGCAACATAGATGTTCTGCTCAGACATCCTCAAGCTCAAAGGAGACTGACACCAGAGACCGAGTGATGGGTGCTGTAGGCTACTGGAGGAGGAGGGTGGATTCACTGAGTATTGAAATCTTCTCAGTGACAAGGGAGTAGGTGATACAGCTTCCACTTAGTGGGAAAACCTTCTGGGTTCAAAACCAGCAGGGCTTGAATGGGGCAGGGAGGGAAATGCCACTTCACCCTAATAACCCAGCATGTGCATCCCACAGACACACTTATGAATGTTTACACTGCAACTAGCCCACGCCACCTGACTCGAGTTCGGACTAACGGGCTGTTTAATTGCGGAGGGGATGTTCAGGCCCGCCCAACTCGCACAGTCCTAGAGCCCAGGCTCCAGCCTGAGTGAGCATAAACATCTACACTGCAATTAAACAGCCTCTTTGCCCAAGTCACCTGGCACAGGTTTTTAATTGCAGTGTAGAAATGCCCTAAGATGAAAGCTGGAGTTGCTCTGGAACAGAAAACATGAACGCACCGGTGTCTGTGCTGACACAAGGAGCTTGGGAAATGAGCACAAAGAACGAGACGAGTCACTGTTGTAGTAAAAGATGGAGACGGTGAGCTGGTGGGTACAAATACAACCTGCCAGGGCTCAACTGGGAGGTAGGGAAGGGAAGACCTAATCTTGGCTAATCTTTCCCATCTCTCATTTTTACGATCCTGTTATCTGAATGACTTTCAATCAGCATGTCCTTCTGGGAATCAGGAGGACCATGCAGTTTCCTGCCATTCAGGACACAACACAGCTGGCAAGCCAACACCCAGCCCTGGAACATTAGCTTGAGCCACCAGAGCCTCTACAACAGAAGAGAAAGAAGGGAAATGCAATAGGGATCTCAACCCCAGGCCAGGAAGGTCCCCCCAGCTGAGAGGAGATCCCATCCCCTCCCCTCTATCCAGCCACACACAGGATCCACAGGGAAGAATACGATCTGCACTCCGAGAGAGAGAGCGCGAGTCTGACTACAGCCCTAAGGGCTGTCACAACAGATAAAACCTCAGCCAGGCTTCACAGTGTGAGCTCCTGCACGCTAATGCACAGCGGAGCTAAAAATACTGACGTGTGGAAAAGGACAGGCTGCTGTTGCCGTGTTCTCAGCGATTGCAGGCTTCAGCTTCCCAGCGAGGCTTGATCGTCCGGATGCGTGGCTGCAGTGGGGCTACGAGCGGCTGGTGCACAAGGCCAAGATGCGCGAAGGGGGTCTCCCAAGAACACCCGCAGCAAGGATGGTTCTGCTGCTCAGGGACACGTCTCATGGAAGGGGCAGGGTCAGTTTTATGCTGATCTGAAATAAAATATCTGGGCCAAATGTTTCCCCCATGTGCATAGTGGGATGTTGGTACAAAGAGAGGGGGTTGCCCTAGGGAAGAGCAGAGGCTGACCTGAGACAGGGAAGGAAAGGATAAAGAAAATAGATGGGGAGAGGGAGAAAGAGAGTGCTCTGCGTTTCTGGTTTGGTCTGAGGCAGAGTGATTAGGACAGGGAAATTAATTCTTCACCTAGTATTGGTTTAAGTGGCTTCCCTTCTACAGTGGTTTGAGAGATGATTCCTTTAGCCGGGTTCTTTAGTCTAAGGTGGGAAGAGATAGCAAGATAAGAGGAAAAACCTGATTCTGATTTAACAGCGGTGTAAATTGGAAGTAACCCCACTGAAATCAATGGAATTAAATGGGTATAAATGAGATCAGAATCAGGCCAATGTTTTCCTGGAATTTTATTTGATAAAGAAAAACCTGAAAGAGAGATTAACACTCAGTGTCGTATTTAAGGCCCTGATTCAAGAATGCACTTAAGTGTGGGCTTAAATTCAAGCATGTACTTAAATTCCATTGACTTTCATGGGACTTCAGCATATGCTAAGTGAGCTTTGGATAACCATGATGGTCCTTGCAACATCCCTAGCAGTAGAGAAGAGACTGGGCCCAGAGGCATCATGTGCCAATGGTGGAGAATCACCGAGAGCCCCTTTCTTCCAACTCCGAAGGAGGAACTTTATTAGAACAAGGTAAAGAGTATTATGCTGAAAGCGACATTTTCCCTCTACTGCACTGCAGAGCTACCGACTAAAATCTTTCCCAGCTCCCTCCTACATGGCTTCCTGCCACAGCTGTGAATAACTACCCATACTCTCATGGGCTGTAATTAATATAACGAGCATTCTTAATTGAAGTTGCTGGACAGACCGACCATGTGGCTCTCTAAGGCTATGTCTACACAATGATTAAAAACCCATGGCTGGCCCGTATCAACTAACTTGGGCTTGCAGGATTCGGGCTCTGGGACTTTTTAATTGCGGTGTAGACGTTCGGGATCCAGCTGGAGCCCGGGCTCTAGGACCCTGCGAGGGGTTCCAGAGCTCGAGCGAGAATGTCTACACTGCAGTTCAACAGCCCCTTAGTCGGAGCCCCATGAGCCCGAGTCAGCTGGTGCAGGACAGCCAGGGTGTCTAATTGCAGTGTAGACATACCTCAAATTAACACAGACAGTAGGCAGCACTGGCACTGAACAGGGGCCTCCCTAAATCCTGGCCTGAACTGTGAAGTCATGGACTGGACTAGTCAAGTACAGTACTGTACTCTCTATGCAGTGCCCACCTGTACTAGCCTCGGATCCAGTCTATCCCTAACACAAGCTCCCAGCTAGCCACAAAAATTGTGGGTTTGGTTTTTTTTTAAAATGTAATTAAATGGGTTAAAATTCCAAGGAAAAAGGCTCCTAAACTCAAGTTTTGCAAACTCAAAAATCAGTTTGGGAGGCCTGCAGAACCTCCCCAGCCCCTTGGGTTGCCAGTCTCTGGTTCAGAACTTCAAACCAGCGGAGAGGGATGAGGGGGCAGAGAGCAAGTGCAAAGGTACACAACAAAAGAAATTCATCCCACAGCTTCCCAATATGTTACATGGCCGCAGTGCTAGAGGGGACGTATTCCACAGTTATCAGAAATGACTGCGTATGTGATATAAGCACATTACTTCCCCGGTCATACTACAAGCCACGTTCTTCCCTCAGACAAACAACTGCAACCCTGTTTACTTCAGCCGGATTTCATGGGTGCAGCTGAGGGTACCACCAGGGCCACATTGCTCATTTTCACCACATTAGAGCAATACTTCATATTATTAGGCTTGTGGATAAAAAGCTGTTAGTCGGATTAGTCAATCAATGTTTCTACAGTGCATTGAGGGAAAAACAAAGCGCTACAAATGCCCGAAGCATCATGATGGCAGGAATACTATGAAAATGAAGATGCTCATTTCAAAATAAATACATCATTTATATTTACAAGTGGGCCCAAACGGATCTACTGACCATAGAAAATAAATTATGGCTTGTTCCAGCTCCATTGATTTCGATGGACTCTGCATCAGCCACTTACAGCTAACCCTGGCAGAATGCTTCCCCCTCCACGCCCGTAATTTCAATGGATAATATTAATGTTTATGTTTAAGTATGTTTTCTATTTGTATGGATTTATATTTTCACAGTTGGGTGAAATTACAGGCGGGGTTTCCCCCTATTTGTAGAGATTTAAATTTTCACAATTGCGGGACATTCTAGGATGGACAGACAATGGGAGGAGGAATCGGACAATCATTTAACAGTAAACACAGATTCAAAATGTTAAAGCTTTCTAACCGTTCAAACACAACGTGTCACCATCACATCAAAATATACAAAGTAAATATTCTTAAAACAAACTCCAGTGCTTAATCAAGCAGCATTTTTCTTACTTTACCTATCTGTAAATTTTTATTATTAGCGATGGAAATATTTTTTCGTCCGTTTATGTCTGTACGGCAAAATCATCTTTTATCAACATTTGCCAATAAAAATCTAATCCTTCCAAGCCTATTTATAGAGCAAGTTGAAGCAATATTCCTTGATTCACCTCCCCTCAAACAGTGGCAGGAAAGTCACCAATTTCAACCAAGTAAAATCAGCACAAACCTAACACAAGTTTGGTGTTTGTATTTCACCAGCTCTGAATTCACCCCCAGGGCAGAATACAACTACTCCACGAAGAGGATTTCAACAATCCCCCTTTTTTCGAGTCAGAAAATGCCGGTTTGTCAAAACCAAAGCTTTGTGGAAACGTCACATTGCTTTCAACAAAACGTTTGTTGGGAAAGTTTCTCAGGTGCAGAATGAAATTTTTGGTCAAAACCAGAGAAATTGACTCAACAGCTTGGTGGTTAGGGCACTCACCTGGGATGTGGGAGACCCTGGTGTAAGCCCAGATCAAAGAATTTTGAGGCCCTGGACACTATAGAAAGGGGGTCTCCCACCTTCCTTAAAGCACCCCCTCCCCATACATACCCCATCCCATATAGACCCCCAAATGCCCTTCCCACTCCACATATATCCTGGCAACCCTCAGCAGCCCCCACTTATCCTGAAAGCCTCCCCACGCATCCCAGTAGCCCTGACATACATCCTGTTCCCCACCCACCCCCAACATCCCCCACAACCTTCCTGGCTACTGTCCACTCCCAGCTCAGTGCTCGGCTCCTGTCTCTACCACCCAGCTCCACTCGCTCCCATCACCTGTCCCGCATTCACGCTGCTTGGGTTTAGCCCAGCCGCACCTCTGCCATGACGGAGGTGCCGCTGGGCCAAGTTTGAGTGAGTGATATGACCTGGCGTTCAGGGTCATAGCACCCCTCAGTTTTGGGTTCTGTTTGTTTATGCAGTGGTCAGGGGCCCCCTAAAATGAGGGCCCCATGCAAATGCACTGAGCCACCACATTGGTTAATCCGGGCCTGTCCACGTTCAAGTCCCAGCTCTGAATCAGGCAGACCATGGATTTGAACTCATCTCCCCCACTTCCCTGGTGAGTGTCCTTGCTATCAGGCTTTTGGCTATACTGGGGTAGGGCCATTGGAGGGGCCTGTCCCTCTTTTACTCTGTTTTTTTTTTTTTTAAAACGTTTGAAAGGTCTCTGCTTTGTTCCACATTGGAACAAAACCTAACACCCAAACCTAGACATTTTTCACAAAACAGAAATTTCCAGCCAGCCCTAGTGAATCTCTCTAATATTTCAAAGACACTCAAGCTACATGTTCCCTGTCACATGCAAGTCTATTCATATTGGCTACTGTTTTTATCTCTTCTTTCTTGCTGCTCATTGGTCTTCTATTTAGCGTGCAAGCTCTTTGGGGCACAGACTGCCTTTTGTTCTATAGCAGTGCAGAACCTACTGCAAATGGGGCTCAATCCTGATCGGAGCCTCTGAATGCTACTGTAATAGAAATTATTAATTATAATAATCAGCCCAGTTCCCAATGAAAACGTATCCATACCACCACCACCAATGGCTCCCTCTTGGTTTTCTCATGAAAGAGGCCAAGAATTGGATGAAGAACGAAGAGTGATCTACTCTTTCATTATCTCCAAGGTAGGGTTGAAGCATATGGGTGGGATGGGGTAGCTTGCTCGGTCACTACTGTAATATCTGGAGAATAAATCCTCCATACTCCTAACCAAGACTCTGAAATAGGAGAAGACAGACTCCAAAGCATCCTTCCCAATTTTAAAAGAGCAGAGTGCACGCTTGTGGGATCTAGGAGTTTACGGAGTGCCGGGTGAATACTCCTGCAGTGCAGACGTGATCAATAAAGCTCATGGTTATGCACCTCACTATCAACCCTCAGTGTCTTGATTTAAGGAGCTCCCTCCTGGGGAGGCAGCAGCTGCTTTGGCTGGGTATGTTGTGCAGATAATCAGAGGGCTTCACCTCCCGGGCTCTCCAGCCGACACCTTTTACCAGCACCAAACTCTCACCAGGATATTTTCTTAAAGAGAAAGGAAGCACGAGATTTGCCTGCCCATTGCACAGAATGCCTGTAGAAGAGTACCCTTCTCAAGGAGAGAGACAAAGACGCCTTGCTGGTGCGGGAAGGACAAAGGGATCAAGGGAAAACAAACCTGTTTAAAATGGACTGACTGTTAAACAGTGGGAAGGGAAGAAGGATGAGTAAGATGGGTTACAGGCTACACGGTAACACTTGAACTGATGCGGAGGCTATCCACGTTAGGCCGTGTAAATCAGCATGCACGGACTTCAACTTTCAGCTGCTGTACATTGGCATTGCTCAGTCTGACCCTTGCCCAGCCATAACGCATTCCACTGCAAATGTGGTGGAAAATATAGTGAAGCACTAACGAAATCAATAAAATTGTTTATTTTTCTTGGCAAATAACTCAAAAACCAAGTGATAAAAGGGCCAAGGCTCTCAGTTGGTGTAAACTGGTGTAGCTCCACTGACTTCTTCCTGGGATTTGTTTAGCAGTTAGCTATACTTGCCACCCATTTCCCACCATGTTTGCCTAGTGGTAATTTAAATGAGAGAGGGACAGATCCTCAGTGCTGGTTTAAATTGGCATGGATCTAGGGTGACCAGATAGCAAGTGTGAAAAACCTGGACAGGGGGTGGAGAGTAATAAGCACCTATAAGAAAAAGCCCCAAATATCGGGACTGTCCTGATAAAATCGGGACATCTGGTCACCCAACATGGATCCATGGTCTTCAACTGAGCTATACCAATTTACACCAGCGTAGCATCTGGTCCAGAGCCTGAAATGAAACCTCTGCAAGAGGCACTCCCTATATTCGGAAACTTCAGGCTTAATTCTCCTCTAATTCGCTTCAATGTAATTGGTCTGGGATTACACTGGTGTAACTGCGATCAGAATCAGGCCCCTCCTGTCTAGAGACACCACTCCAAAGTATCTCCAAACACAGTGCCTGGCCCTCCACTCGCTTACACCACTGAAAAATCAGGAGTAACTCTAGGGAAATCAATGGTGTTTACACCATGTCAAACCAGCACAGGTCAGAGGAGGGTCAGGGTCCCGGCTCCACCTTTATTAGAAGCCCCGCCTCCACTCAGCAACGCATTGTTGGTAGTCCCTGGAGGAAGGCCAGGAAAAAAATTGCACTGTTCCAAACTTCCAAGGAAGCAGCAAGACAAGCCCTGCCCTAATATGAGGCATGCATGCTCTCTAGCCCCACCAGCTCCCTCCCTCCCATCCGACTGGGCCATGCAATCCTGCACCTGCGCCGCTCCCATCTGCTGCAATCAGACTGGGTTCAGCTAACACCCCATTGCTTTGGCTCCAATTAGGTCTGGGCACACTGGGCTCGGCTCACCGTGACCAAAAGGGGATGGGGCCTATTGCCCTCAGCGCTCCACAGCCCAGGCTTCAGACACTCCTGTAATGAATTTGGAAAGTCTCTTCCCAGGCTCTGGCCTCTTGAAATTCTGCACACTAATAATATTGTAACTAATTTACATCCGAGATGGGGATTGAGTGGCAGCTGTTGCTATGGCGACCATCTCCCGAGCCCTGGCTCCTAGCGGCTGAGCGCAGCTGAGAGATCAAAAGATGCTATACAAGCTCCTCCAACTCAGGCAGATCTGTGGCCAATTCTAGCCGCCCCTGGGTTACACATGCTCCCGTCTCCTACGCCCGGCCCTCCTTATACCAGCGCAGAGAACTGCCCGTTATTGGGCAGGCTATCAGTCCACATACTGTGCTCTGTGGCATGGAAAATTCATTGCCTACTCGGAGCAGGCTGGAGTCTGAGAGGATGAACCGCACTGAAGGGATGAGCTTGCACACAGGTCTAGTTCCAACCCTGAGCTTGCACAGGGATTAGAAGCAAATCCACAACACCCAATGGGAATACACTCTGCGCCTGCCCCTCCTCCCTGCAACAAGACCCATGAAACCGCCCCCTAGTACATGAGATAGCATATAGGGTCTGGTGAAGGGGAGCAAAGGAAGCTGGCTAGTAGCTGGGAGATTCACCAGACACATCCATCTCCAAAGCTGAGGCTCAGGTCAGTGGGTTGGTGTGAGGTTCAGTGTGAACATCCCATAGCTCTAGGCCAGACACCTTAGGGCTGAGGTCTTCCTCTCCGTTTCTTTGTCCTTGGTTTCACCCACTCCACCACTAAGCAAATGTGCCCCCCCCACCCCATCATCACCAACTCTTGTGATTTTAATCACCAGACTCACGATATTTGGTGTTTTTCTTAAAAGCACCAGCTCCTGGAGTCAGGTGATTGTGTGATCTACTTTCATTTAAAAAAAAAAATCCCCCAAACCTAACTTTCCAGCTTGTGTGTTTATGGAGAAAAGTCAGGTCACATGAACTCGCGAGGCTCCAAGCCTCCAACATCGGAAGGCAAATTACGTTTAAAATGTCATGATTTTTAACTACTTTTGATTGGCAATGTTACCTTGAATGGACACTTCCCTCACCCCAACCAGACTGGGCCCTTCTTTTCAGGAGGAACCTGGCTTAACTCATGAAACCTGGAGCCTCCATGAAGGTGTCACTGCCCCCTTATTATAACCTCCCAGTTCCCCACACACAGGTCTCACAACCCCATGACTACTCTCAAGCCAGTGGGGCTGAAATGATCTTCCTTAGCACCATCTTCACCACATGCCCACCACAGAGAAGGAAAGAGACAGCAGGAGTCTGAACCTGACTCTTCTACAGGATCAAGCATGAAACGTATCACAAACCCAGAAATTGGATGTTTCTCTAAAGGATCTGCTCTAGGAATTATATTGGGAAGTTCTCCTGTATAACACTGGCCAGAAGTCAGATTACATGATCACAATGGTCCCTTCTGACCTTGGAATCTATGAAGCTATAAGGTAGGCCCCAGGGCCTAGACTCTAAACCAGGCCAAGCCCCAAACAAACAGCAGGAGAGTCTGAGCATACAGTAGGCACACTCGGAGACCTAGATGTGTCAGACTATTTCACCTACCAACCTTGCTCTGGGCTAACAATCGCCATCCTCTAGAACAATGCTGTGCCCTAAGGTACCTGGACAGTGACTGGCAGATGCATTCATCTGAATTTATCTCAGAGTCCACGTGTAAATACATCTGTGCCATTGGTACCCACAGCATGGGCCAGATTCTGATCTTAGCTATGATTTAGTTCTGGTTCCACTGACTTCCACAGGTGTACATAGGAATATCTCGTCTGTTTATATACAATGCATGAGGCCCCAGCCAGGTGGGTCCTCTCCCTCCTGTATTTATATGGCCACCGTGTATGCTTCCCCAAGTATATGAATGCCACCCCAAGGGTACGTGTGTCCTACCCAGGACCTTATCCACAATGAAAGACATACGCTGCATGTTTTAGGATCTATTTATTCCTCTCCCAGCCCTCAGCTGCCTTGTTATAAGAGTCACTCACACCAGGGAAAAACTGACTCAGACCTTCCAAGATAAGGAGACCACATCTGCAGCCCCACTCATAAGGAATGCGATCAAAATAGTGACCAGGAAGCAGGGCGGGGGTGGAAGAGAGATTTTTCTCTGCTGACTACCATGGATTGCTGCTGTGGAATGATTGCAACCGTCAGACTCAGCTGGGGTCACCCTGAAGGATTTTTCCTGGCTGATCCGAGGCTAGGACAGAGCGAGCATTAAAAAAAAAAAAAAGAAAAGAAAAAAAGTTTGGCTGCTCTGGACCTCCCTTAGCACAGACTGATGATTTAGGACCTTCCCTTCGTCCCACATGGTCCGCTTCTTCAAGTTGCGGAGCACCCTCAACTCCTACCAGATTCAGCAGCGTGCAGGATGGGGCTGAGACTTTGACCAATGGCTTTAGGATGCCAGGGCAGGAACAGAGTTACAAACCTGGCCACATGTGTGAATGCAAAGATGCAGAGGAGGAAACAGGGAGCAGCTAACCTAGAGACCAGCCTTCCTTCCTCCTAGGTCATAAGCTCTCTGCAGCAGGGACTGTTTGTTACTTATCCGGACAGTGACTAGAACAACATTACTTTGATCTTTGAACGGGGTTCTCAGGTGCCACCATAATAATCAATGTATTGCATGACCACAATCCCACCTAGAACCAAGGCCCAAAAGTCTCATCTGACAACCACCATCAGCTAGATGAGTTGTATTTGTTTGAATGCACCCAGTCAGCTTCTCTTTTTCAATTCATTCTTATTCATAATTTTTGCTTGAATAAATAGCACAGGAAACTGTGAGGCATTTCTGTGGAGATTTTACATACATGTAGAGATCACATTTTCTTCCTAAGAATCCTAACATGGGTCATTCACACACACACACCCCGATTCCCCTTACAGACTATTTGGGCGAGTTGGAATTTTTCAAAATTTCAGTGAGGTTTCCCATTTTGAAAAATGTCAATGAAATATTCACGATTTCCCCACCCTCCCTTTCCCCCCAAGTCGATTATAGCACCTCATTAGTGCTCACTCACCAGATCAGATACCCCCAGCACAGACTAAAATACCAGGGAGGCAAGAGCCACTAGAAGAGGATCTACCCCACGCGCCTACTCATGTCTTTGAAACACAACCTGCTATTTACATCCTTTGTGGGGGACTCTAATACCACCTTTCTGCATCTAATTATTTTTGCATATACTGTAGGTGCTTATACAGTGCCTATCGCCTTGGGCTCTCAGCCCCTTATTGATCATCTGTCCTTACTCCGGTGGTAGTTTCACACAATAGCAGTTTAAACAGCTATCACCACCATGGAACAGGTGACTGGGCAACGACCATGGTCCTTACAGAAGAGATCTCAAGAGCACTTCCCATCAACAAGGGCACAACTGGGACTGGCTCAACTCTTTCAAGATATATGGGTATGGCTGCAGTTGGATACTGAGTTGTGTTTTTAAATGACTGTTGGTTAACCTATGTGAACTAACACAATCAATCAGACAGGACAAATATTTATTCCAGGGTACAATATATTTACATATTTATTCCTGTCCACACTAGAATTTACAGTCATGTTAGCTAACAGGTTAAAACAGAACTCATGATTCAAGTACAGACATATCTTGACATTCAAGAGCCCCCTCCCCGAGGCTGGAGAAGTTGACCATCTAAACAGCAGAAGTGTCTGGACAGTTTGGTACAACATAGAAAGACTGGGGAGGGTGATGGGCAATGATCCTAAGCAATCACCTTCCATGTGAAATATCATGACCACACCTATTATTTTCCCTTGCCATCATTTCAAGCTTCATTGAGCTACGTCCCACATCATCGTTCTTATCACCAGTGTACGCAGAACACGATATACAAGGCCAGAGTTCTAGAATCCTTGTTTTACCAGCCCTATGAGTCATTTACTGTAGCCCCTCTTGCAGGTAGTGAGCACTGCTTCTGCAGACTAGGAATCTTCACCACATCAGGAACGGGTGAGGACGAGATGGACAGTGCTTTTCCATCATAATTTTTCCCAGTGCTAACATTCTGGAGGCGAACTTTCAGAAGGGCACCGTGGGAGAAGAATGAAGTTCCTGCCCTTGCAGCAACATGAGATATGTATCTCATATGGAGACTTGGATGCAAGAGGAGATAAAATGCTACTTCTTTTAAACCTTCGAGTGAATAAAAAAGCCTGATACAAACATTACAAACCAAATTCTGCCCTTATTTGCACCTGTACAGACCCACTGAGTTCAGTAGGTGTGCATGGGACCAGGAACTGACTATCTATGGATGTACTGTGTACCAGATGCTACATGGGTGTAAGTCAACATAGTTCCACTGTAATCAATGGAGCTTTGCTGATTTACACCAGCCAAGGGTCTGGCTCAGCAGCCCCAATTTTTGAACACACGCGGAACAGGACATCCAGATCCCATCTCAGCATTTAGGCACCTGAAATGGAAATTTACACAATTGCGAGCAGCTCCCAATATCCATTTGCAGCGTCTGGATATCTTGTTCGGCCATCCATGGTTGAAAGTCTCCTCCGTTAAAGGATGCAGAGGAATAGCTCTGATCCTGCTCCATTTCAGTCAATAGGGGATCGCCATTGATTTCAGCGGGAGCAAGAGTCGGCCCAGAGAAAAAGAGAAATTGGTGAGGAGAGTCAGATGCAACCCCCATCTCCACCTCCCTAGGAAATGCAGAACAGTTGGGTACCAAGGTTTGCCCAGGGCACTGATGCTCAGAAGCACTCATACCCATCTGCACCCAGATGCACAGCTGAGCAAGTCAGTGACAGATGGGGGATAAGTAATATCAAGCAAGAAAACGGCTCCTCCAAGATTTAATCTCCCTGCTCTCTGCTGAAAGGTCAGAGCTCCCAGTTCCTGTTGGGCTTCCCACTTATTACTCGAACATTTAGCAGGTGTCTGGCTCAGGGGACGCAGCCAGCTGGAGGTCTGGAAATCCACTGGGTCTGGATCACAGCCCCATCCCAGAGACAGTATTTTAAGAAAATATAGGAGCAGGGAAAGAGCACTGGAGAAGGTTAAAGAAAAGAGGGAGAGGTGGAGAAAATACCACCTGCTTATTGATCTGGCGATATGAAAGGGGTTTTTCTTCTGGTTCCTGGGCTGGAGACAGGAATCTATTGGATAAAAATCTTTGCTCTCCTGCTGCCCTGGTTTCAGCCTCTCCAGGCTGCTGTTTAATTAGATGAGCATTAGCAGAAAGGCAGCTGTGCAGCAGAGGAGGGGCATGCTTTCTGCCGCTGATATACACCCAGTCCATTAGGGGCGTGCTGTTATTGAAAGACTCTGGTCAATGCCATATCAGCTGAACCATCCTTAGGTCTCCTCTTTGCTCCCAACACACACACACCCTGTCAAATGGGCTGAACACTACTGAAGTCAGCTAAGAAGTGAAAGTGAGCAACCTCTAGTGAAAGAAGCCGACATGCACAGACAGCTCTCTTTGATTTACATGCAGCAGCGCAAGCATCAGTCCCTTCTCCTCCCCTCCATATTCCTGGCTCCCCCACTTCCCCCCGCCCCCCAGTTGCTGTGCATTCATTCCTCCAGCTGCAGCTCCTCTTTCAAGCGACAGAAGAGGGAGGCTTCCAGCTCCAGCCCGGACTCCAGTCCCAACTTTGGTGTTATCAATCCCCCAGAACTTGGGCTTTGCAGTAACTGCACCGAGCCAGCCAGCCAGCCACACATCAACCAGCTAACAGAAATCAGCTCCAGACACCAGCAAGGGAATTCTCCATGCACTTTAAACCATGGTTATTGCTGGTGATCGGTGCTTTTGGGGTTGAATTTTTTGGCTACCATTAACCGCTTCTCTCCTGAATTGCCCGCAACCACATGTAAAACCTGCTACAACACAGAGAATGAGATTCTGATCTCACTAGTGTAAATCTGGAGTGGCTCCACTTACACCAGCTTAAATTAGTTCAGAGTCTGGCCCTGAACAGGCCCCTTAAGGTTTAATACCCTCTATTTGCCGGCTTTAATACACTCAGCAGCCGAATGCCAGCAATGTCGTGCCTTTAGCATCTGCTTGCATCTTATTGATGAAAAATTAAAAACTCATTAGGGGAGGCTTTTCTGTTATTTTCAAAGATATTTTCCCCAATTAAATTAATACTCAGACCAATTTTCAGCGCTCCAGAGTCAGTGTCTACATCCGGCTCTGTGTCTCTAGGATCCTAGGAAAGGTGCTCCGAAGTGCTCAGATACCATAGCTATGGGCATGGAATAAGAACTATGCTAGAACAGCACATTTAATTAGTTGAGCCCCAACATCCCCTTGAGGCAGGGCAGTGTTATCGCCACGTTACAGACAGGGAAACTGAGGCAAAAGCCAACACTTGGCCGAGATCACACAGGGAGTAAGTGACAAAGCCGCAGCTAGAACCCAGGAGTCCTGTCTCCCAGCCCACTGCTCTAACCACTCAGGCAGAAACATTAATGATTTAGTTGGGGATTAGTCCTGCTTTGAGCAGGGGGTTGGACTAGATGACCTCCTGAGGTCCCTTCCAACCCTGATATTCCATGATTCTATGATGATTCTATGATTAAGGGGCTAAAGTTTGCAAAAAATGTTTTAATTGGCAGGAATAAACACAAGGCCGGATCCCCCGCTGGTGTCAGTCAGCAGAGCACCCTTAAAGAAGCGTAGCTCCATTGACGTTAAGGGAGTTGCACCGATTTCCACCACCAGGGGATCTGTCCCAAGACGGCTATTTTCCCCCAAAGGATTCAAGGCGTAGAGGGCAAGTTATTAGTATAAAATAAATATTTCAAGCAAAACCAGGACACAGCTGCATCAGCTGTTTTCATTATGCGATATTATCAGTAAGATCTATCAACTCAGCTCAGCCTCAGCCATGGAGCCACAGCCGGCACCTCTATGCTACTCTCCCAGCGCTTCTCTAACTGGTGTCAGCACACCTGTAACTCTTACAGGTCTGGCCTGGCTCTACAAAAACACCGTAGCACCACTGCAGAAAGCAGGAGTCAATTACCTGTTCTTCGCCTCCCTTCTCTACCAGTTCTTCAGACTGAGAGGTCTCAACTGGTAGGAAAGGAAGAGAAAGTTAGTTACCCTGCTTTCTCGCATTGCTGCTGTTTTTCTGTGGACATGGGCTCTAAGTGTCAGATTCAGACTTTAAGGTCAGAACGAAACTTCATGATCGAGTCTGACCACCTGCACATCACAGGCCACAGAACCTCACCCACCCTCTCCTGCAATAGACCCCTAACCTCTGGCTGAGTTACTGAAGTCCTCAAGTCATCTTTTCAGACTATGCCCAGTTACCTGTCCAGCATGAAAGTCGGTGAGCGTAGTTGAGGGGACATGAGCTTACCTACCCCAGCAGCATTCCCCAGGCTGACGGTTCGAAGTGCAAGACAGTAACAAACACACCAGGCCATATGAAGAGGAGACATGCAAGGGACAGCAAGGGCCAGGTCAGTACCTTGGCATGAGGAACTATGTGTTGGTTTAACTGACGCACCAGGAAGCCAGAAAAAGGTACAAATCAAAGTGGAAGACAGAGTGGAACCTTAGTGTAAGTCATTCCACCTGTGAGCTGTTGTTTCTGGGCCCCCTATGTAACCAAAGTGGGGAAACAAAAGTGAGAATGCATTCCTCCTGGGACCGCATGGAGCAAGAGAGAGCCGGGGATAGCAAAAAGACACCATCCCGCCTTAAATGGGTGCACATATGCCTGGGCCAGAGTGTTACACCAGCTCAGTCACCCTCAGATCCAGTTTACTGACATGAATCTTACACTACCTTGCATAGAACAGCTGCATTTAGCCTGTTGCATGAGCTGGATGAAATTCATGGAAAATCAGGGCTAGGCTAGAGGGTGGGGGGCTGAATTATGGATAATTCAGAACAAAGCAGGGGAAATTTGCAACTTCATCCTGAAATTGTCTCCTCTGGCTAAGTGTAGCTAGAACCAACTTCTTGCTACAACGACTCCTGTAATACAGTAAAGGTGAAGGCTGTAGCCCTTCAAGGGCTGCTTTGTCCCTCAGGGTTTAGAGGTGGTGAACTGGCCAGTAAATGGGGGAGAGCTCTAGGAATAACCTCTCCCAGAGAATGATGCACCCACACAATGACACTGCAGCCACACAACTGGCGTGCACATGTGCAGAACGACACGCACACACAGTGGGGCACATATGCTGACAATAAGTCACAAAATGTCTTGTGTACACAGAGAAACACAATGGCATAGAAGGCACCTACACACCGAATGAGGTGCATCTACAGAATTATATCCACTGAGTGTTGCCTACACATACTCACAAAAACTACACACCCACAAATGCAGGCACCAGTCCACCCCCCCACCCCCACCCACACACTCTCAATGTCACACTCTTACTCAAAGAGCAACATGCAGGGGTTGGCAGGAAGGAGTCAATGTTTGCAAAGAGATACTGCAGCACGGTAGGAGGAATTCCCTCAGTTATTTCCTACACTGACACTGTTGGGGAGGGGGTAAGCAGTGGGATCTCAGAGACCCCTGGGTGGGAACTGGTGGCAAATGCTGACTTTTTAAAAAAAAGTGACTCCCCTCTGCTAACAAACTGCTACATATGCACAGCGCCCCCTCCACCCCCAACTGATGCTCGCTCGCAATGGGACATGCAAAATGGCATAGGGTGCTGGGCACCCAACTTCCACTGACTAAACTCCCTTTGGTGCGTGTGAAGGGGGGGGTGGACTGGTGCCTGCAACTGTGGGTGTGTAGTTTTGGGAGTACAACACTCAGTGCACATGTGCACACACACAAAATCCCATCCACTTGTCGACGTGCCACTCAATAAACAAGCACCAGCACACACACACACACACACCCCCCGCATCAATTCACAACACAGATTAGTTCTCCAAGGTAATCCACATGGGGCTGCCTCATCCCAGCCCCCTAGAGCTCAGTGGGAACTCTGCTCGTCACAGGTATGCTGGAAAGCCTTGTGCATGAGAGCCTGGGGGTAATTATATGCCAGGGGAGTGCCTGACTCAAATCCTTCCTGACCCAAGGCTGCAAAGTTCTACTGATCGATCACACAGATGCACTTTCATTTTCCTCAGGCGTTTCGCTGACGGATGGAAAAATCAATGCCCCACAGAAGAGAAGGGGGGGGGGCAGAGAGAGGAAGAAAGTGAGAGCAGGAGATGGAGGGAGAGAGCAAGAAGGAAGAGCAAGGAAGCAGGAGTAGAGGGAGAAAGTTCAGAAGAGTGGATGGAGGGTTGAGAAGGGACTAGGGGAATGAGGATGGGTTTTGAGGGGTCTTTGGCTAACTCCTTCTGCATCTGCTCAGCAACGGGGCCTCCAAGCCTCTCCCTGGACAGAGCCAATAACAGAGCAAGGATTCTGTCAAGCACCTAGGGCACAATCTGCTTTCATATGCAGAGATCGCCCCCAGGCTGGGATACTCCCATGGTTCCCTTCGACAGCTCACAGCACCCAGCATGGAAGCTTCATGCAAGTGCCATGGGCAGAAACCCCTCTTGGGTGCCCAGATGTTTTCTGCAGAGGCACCTCCCACTTGGCACATGGATGGCATCCTGAGTTATTGCCCAGGGAGAGATTTGGGGATGGAATCCCGTCTCCCTTGATTTGAAGTGCACAGATTGCAAGCAGCTCTGCTGATATACCAGGCTCTTGCGATTCAATCCCCAGCCACTGTCCCCCACCCGCCAATCTGGAACTAGAATATTTCTGCCAATGCATCTCTGTCCTGGCTGGCAATGAACCCTGCTCTCCCAGTAATGAGCCTATTTGGAGCAGAGAATAAAGAGAGTGTTGTTTATTCACATGAATAAAGATTAAGCTGAGACCCACACAATTCATTGCACTTCTAAGGCCAGTGGATTTCAGAGGGACAGACAGAAGGTTCTGCATTACCCTCTCACCCTGGTGTTCCTGACTCTTCATATTATTTATAATTAGGTTTGAACTGTTCATGTGACAATGGCAGGTTCGGACCCACCCTACACACAGGAACATTTCAGCTCTAATCTCCTGAACCTGAACCAAATGTTCTAGTGAGCGGCACAGCTTGATTCAGTCAGGTTGGGCTTTTCCAGTGTACTGTACCCCTAGTAATAATTAACATTACCATGATGAGATGGGCTTTTAATAGATTTCACTGCCATCGCCCCTTGCCCTCTGAGTGGGTGCCATACCGTTTTATCAATGCACCCTAGTCCTCACCTGCTCCTTCCTGCCAGGCCAGTCCTGGGGCTCTTGATCAGAGCCTGCTAACTGTGCCAAATTCTGTGGTGGTTTTGTGATGGACTAAGACAAAACCACCACTCTTTCACTTGCAGTCTGATTGGGATCTGTATTCCTGTCTCAAGAGGAGAAGGCACCGAGTGCCCTGTTACTGCATTTGCCTTCCAGTCTTGGCCAGCATACTGCCCATTTGACTACCTCCATAATTAATGGCCGTAGGGAGCACGCCTAGCATTTACACCACAGGACTGAGTTAGGAATCCTGGATTCTCATCCTAACTCTGCCACTGTCCCACTGAGTGATCTTGGGCAAGTCATTTAACGTCTCTGTACCTCAGTTTCCCCATCTGTAAAATGAGGAGAAATCATATTTGCCTCCAGAGGTGTTATGAGGCTGTTCTTTATTGATTTCAGCAAAGTGCTTTGAGATCCCTGCATGCAGGACGCTAGGGGAGTGTGAGTATTGTAATGTCAAATGCTAACAGATTAGAGTCAACAACGTTTCCCGGTCATCATCCAGCCACACGCAACCCTTCCATGCAATATCTGGTTACGTTGATGGCTCTGGTTATTCATCAAGGTAAGAAGGCAGAGGGCCCAATTAACTCCCCAAAGAGCAGGATTTGTATTAGAAGAACTTTCAGGCTGGCATTTTCTGCGCTTCCAAAAGGCCTATAAACCCTAACCCTCCCCTCAGAGAAGTGTGAATAGAGGAGAACAAATACAGTGAAACGATCTAAACAAAAGCCATGGTGCTAACCCGACGCACGCTCCAACGCCGCTGTAACATTTGGCTTCCCTTGCAACGTCTTCCTCACCTCTCACCTGTTAGTTTGAGGCCGGATTCTGCCACCCTCACTTATGCAGAGCAGAGTCACTAGTTCCAATGGGAACTACTTACGAGGCAGACCTGGGCCTTTGGACTGCGAGCTGTTCAGAGCAAGGATCTTGGCTGCAAAGCACCTTGCACATGCAAGCTAGGTCACCCAACCTCTCCTCCTCCTCCTCCCATGCCGAAGTGCCAGGTAGGCATTAATCCACAAACGAATAACCTAAACAGGACTGGCTCAGCCAAGGAGGTTCGCATCTGTGTTCAGCCTGAGAGCACAAAGGAGTAAAGAGCAAAGCTGCAGAGAAAGCGTGGGCTTAAGGGTCTGATCCTGCGAGTTAAGGCGTTCGGCACTTCTTAGAATCAGGCCTCACATCTGCAGTGAAACCCTTTTCCAATAGACTCCCATCCACCCACCCATCACAAGTACAGAGAGGCAATGGCCCATAGGCAACTGGGCCCATCTAATTCTTTGGATCACCTGGCACTGAGCAGCACAGCCCAAGTGACTTGAGGCCTGCTGTCGAGGAGACAGAACAAACCCCTGTCGCACTGCCACAGATGTCACAGAGCCGCTCACGGTTCCCGGGACATCAACAGCATCCTGAAAGGATGAGCGTCAGACCCTAGGAGTGGGAGCCAGCAAAGCCCTTTAAACATAGAATGCTGACTCCCTCCACTGAGGGAACAACCTGGCTTATCACAGGCAGACAGGAAAGCTTCTCTCCTCCATAGCCCCCAGTGTAAACCTCCGTGTTCTTCCTTTCCTCATGGGGACCCCTCCATCACCACACATGTTCTTTACCACACGCCTCCAGATCACCCCTCTTCTCAGCACTATCTTCACACTATGTCTGCCTCGTCTCAAGGATATCTCAGTCCCCGCCCCCCAGTTCTACATCTCTCCTTCCATCAGAGCCTGAGTCTGGCAACCCATGGACTTCAAAGGATCATGTAGATACGCCCCAGTGAGGCGGGAGCTATGGCAAGCCTCCCTTCACCAAGTGAAGGTCTGATTTCCCCATGACTGTCCAGCTGCACCTGGAGAATCCTGGCTGCGGGGCGCAAAGCATGGGGGCCAGCGTTCTGCACAGTGGCTGCAGGGATATGCAGCCATTTGGCAAAGCCATTGGCTTTCCTATGCTCCTGGAGCCGACGGGGGACAAGAAAAACTTTGAAGAATGAGAAAGACTCTGGCTCCCTTACATCCAAGAGGGTTGATTAGGAGATTTCAGGAGAATGGGGAACAGTCCCTGGATTAGAGCTACGGGCTTCAAGAGGAGCTGCTGAGCGAGAAAGCAGAGGGCTGGAGTCACTACGACTGAAAAGGGAACGCTGCGTATTATAAATAGCTGCCTAGCTAGCAGCACATCTGATCCGGGCACAGACTCCAGGAGGCTGTGCGCGGTCTGGTTGGGCTATTCTTAGGGGGGAGATTTTAAACTTGTTTGTTACCATCATTGTTTGCAGAGGAGACAGGAATCCCAGAGAGATTTGGTTCGGTTTGTATTGTAGAATGTGGGTGAATTTCCAGTGAAGGGGCAAATTTTGCTGGGAAAAAGGCCAGGGCTGGTGGGGGCAATTACCATTGCACCTTCTCCCTCCTCTGCTAGCCCGAAACATGGCTAGCGAGTCTCAAAAATAGGTGAATAATACAACAAATAGTAACGATAGTTACACTGGCGCGGGATGTGGCTCGGAAGTCAACCATGGGAAGAGGGAGTCAGGACGCCAGGGTTCCGCGCCCAGCTATCCCATTGACCAGCAGGGGACCTTAGGAAAGTCACTGAGGGCAAAAAGTTTTCAAAAGTGGCTAATGATTTGAGGTGCCTCAAGGTGGCATTTCCAAAGGTAATGAGCACTGGCCTTGTGTTGCTGCTGGGAGTGGGAGCCGAGGGAGGCCGGAGCTGAGCACTTGTGAAAATCCCACTGATTTTGTCTTAAAAAAAGAAATCAAGGCACCTCAAAACCAGTGGCCACTTTTGAAAAACATTGGCCTAAATCTCAGTGGCTCAGTTGCCCCATGTGGAAAATGAGGGCACCCTTCTACAGCCCGGGCCTTGTGAACAAGTCAAGTCTCTGCTGAATTGCCTTGAGATCCCTGACTGAGGCACGCTCTAGAACAATGAAACAGTACACACAGCACCCTTTGTCTCAGAGCCCAAAGGCTTCACAGGTTATGGACCTGATCTGATAGCCAGTGCTGGGCACCCTCAACTCCCATTAAGGGACCCACCCCGCAAAGTGCCAAGTGCCTCTTGCAAATGGCTGAATGACATCTCCCAGAGCAAAGGGCATCCAGCACCTTGCACAGTCAGTCCTTCCTGATAGGGGTCTCAGCCCTTCTCAGGATCTGGCCTGAAGCAAACAAGAAGTGAGGTGCTCAGCACTGCACAAAATAGAGCCGGTGAGCATGAGCCGATGGCCCTTACCTTGTGGAGGTTAACTGGAGCTTTGGCTGAGCAAGGGCCAACTTGGGTCAGGGTCAGAGATCCAGGCAATGGGATACTGAGGTGGATCTGAGGCATTTCAGTCACAGATGCGGGGACACTTAAAAAATACACAGAAACAAGCTACCCGAGCCCTGTAACGAAATCCCTGGCTGGGTAATGGCAGCTCAGTCCCTCAAGGAGAGCCACGCTCAGCTTTAGCGAGGACTGAGCCTGGCTGAAACACACCAGCCTGGATCAAAATCTACTGGCCCACCCTTTGCCATCAGGCCAACGACGGACACATGAACGCTACTGACCCGCTCAAAAGGACTGATCCCCGGGCTAGTGGGCAAAGTGAATATTGAGTGTCTAAGAGCAAGGACTGGGCCAGAACCGCTTCACTGGTGGAGCCGAGGCTGGCGTGTGGCTAAAACGGAATCAAGCCCAATATCCTTGTCCCTAGTCTGTGGGGAGGGAAGCCGGCACAGGGATGGTTCTGCACCACCGGAGGCGGGGACAGCAGGAAGCCGAGAGTTAAAACTTAGAGGAAGTTTTCCGCAGGCCCCCGCGCCCAGAGCACTGGGAGAGAACCGCTGCTTTTCGGCAGCAGGGGGACTGCGTGTGAAGAAGCAACAGGGGGAAAGTGGGGCGTGGGAGAGAGGAGGGGAAGCAGAGCGAAATGATGGAGGGGGGAGCACAAATAGAAAGGGGGGAACTGTTGGGCAGCAGCAGAGCAGGCTGGCTCCCCAGCCTGGGCTCTGTCCTCACAGCCCAGCGATGGCTCATTAATCACTCAGCACAGCTACAAGAACGAAGGGCCTTCTGAGCCTCCGCCAATCCCCGCGCCGTTACTAGGGAAACGACCTTTACCCTTCAGAGGCTTCAAAGGCTTTCTTTCTTTTTTTTTTTCCCCTGGATTTTTTTTTTTTTTCAGTTGTTGTTGTATTTTTTTTTTCCGGGAACAGTTGGCATCAGGGCTCAGATCATGTGAAAAGAGAGAGCGAGAGAGACAGACAGAGGAGAAGGATAATCAAGAGAACAAGTGGAATCGCGACGGTTTGCGAGGCGGATGGGCTTCTGAAAGGAGGCGGCGGGGAGAAACAGAAAGAAGAAAGGGGCGATAACTAGTGAAAATCATTATTTATATAGGGAGAGTTTGCAAACCCACTTTGCATCTCTGTCATAAATTATTCATCTGTATATTTCTCCCCACCCTCCTCTCTTGTTAGGAAGCTACAAAGAGGCTGGCGCGGTGGTTGGGTGGCGTTAAGGACGTGGTGCCGGAGCTGGAGCCGCTTCAAAGATCCTCCCATCACTGCCATCCGCAGAAAGGGCAGACTTCCTCCAAGGATTTGGGTTATAGTTTTAAACAAGGATTCCAAACTCCCCTGCATGCCCGCGCGCACACATGAAACCACCAATGAGAGGCTCCAGAGAAGCCAGCCTTGAAGGGCAGAGTGAAGGTGAAACTGACTAAGGGGCTTCCCAGTGGCCCAAAATCGAATGATGCTGAAACGTGACATAGCTGCTGTCACCCTCTCACCTTGTGTTTGGAAGAAGGCCCCTTAACCACCCAGATTCAGTTAATGCAAACAGAGCGACCTCCCTTGGGTGCGTTGTTTGTTTGGTTCTTTTGGCAGGGGAAGGTGACCGAGGAGGGTTGCTTACCCTTCTCCACAGTGTGGAAAAATCTTAGATGTGGCAAGGACTCCTTCCATCCTCTTGTGCAGCCATCTAGGTTACAGGCATCCCTGCAGGGACTGCATCCCACCTCCTCCCATCCACATCTAGGTTACAGGCATCCCTGCAGGGACTGCATCCCACCTCCTCCCATCCACATCTAGGTTACAGGCATCCCTGCAGGGACTGCATCCCACCTCTTCCCATCCACATCTAGGACCCTCTGCAGCGCATCTCCTCTTGCACCCACTCAGGGGACACACACCGGTGAAGAGAGGGTATAGGGATCCTACCACCTTCCCCTATACCCATTCACCTCTTCTGCACCCCATGGACTCTCCTACCCAGCATAAAAGGTAGAGGTTGTACTTGGCTCCTACAGACATAGCAGCGCAGGGACTATACTCCCCTCCTACCCACCTACTCTAGTCTTCACACACCCCAATCTGTGGAAGGACTGTAGAGGGTTGCTACCATCTCCAAATGCTCCAGTCCCATCACAAATTAGAGGTCTGGGACCGGCCCTATGTCCTCATGTTCCAGGAAGCTGCAGGACACATTCAGGGCTGCTACTGTCTCACGCACACACAGCACATGTCCGAGTGCAAGGACTATGGCTGCCCTCTCCTCCTGCCTGCACGCACAGCCGTGCACGGATTGACAAGGGCTGCAGACATCTCCTTCTGTACCCATGCCTTCATGCACAAAGCAAGTATGCCAGGTCTCATTGAGCATATGGCTGCATGTCTGCCAGCCCAGGAGCAATGTTGATGAGGAATGAGATGGCAAGAAGAATCCAGTCTGGAAGAGCAAACAGTGTTGGGAACAGAACAGACAGCTCCTTGTCTAATTAAAAGCTTCTGATCTCTTCTCATGATACACGGAACGGAAACATGGGCTCTCACCCTGGAGAGAGGGGGAAAGCTAGGAGCTAGATAACAAAAAGGGCTTCCGGATAACCTACAGAAAGACAGAAGAACCAGCAAACAAGCAGGGAGCCAATGAATGGGGGAAGAGAAGACTGGGAGGAATTGTACATGGCAATGGGCTGCCCAGGGTAGAAGAAGAGATGTTGGAGATACAGATCAATGGAGAAAAGAGGATCAACTTATACATGGCTCAGAGCAGGGAGAGAAAAATTCTCTGGACCCTGCATTGATAGTCATGATGATATACCAATGGGAGAAAGGGCATGTTGTGATTTAACCATAGGAATGGAGGAGGTAAGCTAGCTGGCCTTGGGTTTGCTATTATTTGTGGTTTTGTTCCATGCTGGTACATGGCAGCTCGATACCATGGTGATGGCAGTGTAAGGAACGCGAGAGTTCGAATGGATCTGCTTGCCATTCCTTTACGTGGCTGCATGTCCAAAGTATTTATGAGCCCATGGAAATAGAATTTGATGCTGAAGAGGGTAGTGGTGGAGCACTGTGGGTACTGACAAAGTAGTGGGGAGAAAAGGAAAGTCCACAACAGGCATTTGCTATAGACCCCGCAGGACTTGGGGGGGGGGGGGGGAGAGAGAACCGGGGGGTCGGCGGGGAAGATTCCTGAACTGACTATCAAAGATACTTGTACTCATGGGGCACCTTAACTACCCAGACATCTGTTGGGTGACATATACATCAAACCTAGCCAAAGCAGCTCCTTAGCTACAGAGAGGACAATTAAAGGATCATGGAAGGAGAGAAAGGTCAAGGATCTACTCACCCATTGAGGATGTGAGTTATTGGGGCGCTTAGCATGGCATGATCATAAGCTGCCCTGTCCCCCTCAGTGTCCGCTCTCCATTCACTTTTCTTTCCATTTAGCAGATCCCCTCCTAACTAAACTCACCCCTGCTCCCCCCAAAAAATCATGACATTAACATGACACTTGTGGTCATCACATGGTTCACTATGCTGGTATTTTACCCCTACCCCCACCCTGCGCCTGTCCTCAATGCTGTGCTCTTTGGGCAGGGACTGTCTGCTCCTGCGTACAGCACCTAGCACAAGGGACCCCATTCCTGGTTGGCCCTTCGGCCCTATCATCACAAACATGATGAGTAGTAATACAAAAAGCCAAGCTACTTGAATTCACCATGGTGAACACACTGCAGCACAAAGGTATTCATTTCCCAGCAAACAAGGAACGTATTTAGCCCGGCACGATGGAGCTGTGCCTGCTTATGCCAGCTCCAAATTTGGCCCTATGCATGCGAGCAAAGGCTGTGGAAACCCACCAGACACAACAGACTCCAATCCCTATGAAGAAAGAAAATGGCAAGGAACAAGCAAGTGGCCAATTGGGCTCCTCGGCCAGGGACTGCTCCCATCTGAGAAATCAGAGAGAACCTGTTCTGGAAGTGGAGGTGGGGAAGGAAGGACTCAAACAAGAACCTGCAAGTTAGTTTCAGGCTTTCAAGGAAATGATAAAGGCAGCAAACCCTGCCTCCCATCCCGCCCCCCCCCCCCCCCCCCAGACACCACGGGGGAGGACTGTCAGAGGCAGGGGCTCTGCGCTTCACCAGTATCTCAAGTTGGGCCTCCAAAAACCACTAATCACTTTTGAACATTGAGGCCAAAGTGACTGTAGGAGATTTAGTGTGTGGTCTCCTGGATTTCTTTTCAAATGTGGAAACAACTGCTCATCACATGTCCAGCCTGAGGTATTACCTCTCTGCACCAGGGGAAACTGCTTTTCATTTCAGTCTAAGGCCAGATCTACATTCCAGTCTTATGCCAGTGTAGCTATATCGGCCGTGGGTATAAAGAGGTGAGATCCCTGATCCACCCAGCGGGGCCAGCAGAAGCCCCCTCTGTTGCTGTGGCTACACCAGCAATGCCGTGCTTTTACCATGATGGCTTGTTTCACCCAGGAGGGGTGGTTTTACTGTACCACTTCGGCTCTGGCCACGCTAGGACCACTTTGCCCACGTAGTACACCAGTATTCCTCTGCTGGTACAGCAGTCCCAGTGCAGACGAGATCGAAGCCATGTAAGTACTGAACTCTCAGGCAAAGACCCTGTAATGAACACCTACAATGAACGTTAGCCAACAAAAAGGTCAGATTTGCAAGTGCACAGGAGGAGTCAGGGCACAAGGAATGCCACACCCACAATGTGTGCCCTGGCCCAGGGACAGCCCAGAATCGAGAGGGGAAGAATAACCCCTGCTCCCTCCTTGAGTGGTGCTAGCACTCCTGAGAGATGCTAGGTGCCTGAAAGGAGTTAGGGAGGGGCAGGGCCGTGGCCATAGATCTGCTCCACATTGCATCTAGCCAGGTGTGGAGGAGTGGCCCAGACAGTGGGTATACCGGTGTGCAATACATAGATCATAGAATATCAGGGTTGGAAGGGACCTCAGGAGGTCATCTAGTCCAACCCCTGGCTCAAAGCAGGGCCAGTCCCCAATTTTTGCCCCAGATCCCTAAATGGCCCCCTCAAGGATTGAACTCACAACCCTGGGTTTAGCAGGCCAATGCTCAAACCACTGAGCTATGTCTCCCCCCGAGGGCACCTGGGGAGAAGTCAGTCTGCCAGAATCACCTCTGGGGACTGACCGCCGCACAGCCTCTACTACCCATTCAAACATGCTGAGGGTGCCTAGGACAGAGCTTAGCCCAGATGAGCAGGGAGATAACGTAGGCCAGGTTTTCATTAGAGATCAGCATGTTGGGTGCTGAGCTCTTAGGGCCAGATTTTCTCAAGTGTCGCCCTAGGAGCTGGGCACTGCTGAGAATCTGGCCGGATTGTGGGTGCCGAGCTCTCGAAAATCTGCCCCTTAATCACTCCGTAGCTCCATCCCCCATTTGTAATATGGGGATAATATTTCCTGGATGCACAAGGCGGCAGTGAGGATAAAAAGAGCACAGACCCTACTGTTCTTCCTCTGGGTCTGCAACGCAGGGAGGAGTTTGGGTAATGGTTATTGGGAGCTCTTTAGATCAAGTCACCGAGACTTTACCATAAGGTACAAAACTATGGGCTTAGATGGTCAAAAGTAAGAATTTTTTAAATGCCTATGTGATTTAGGAGCCTAAATTGCATTTCCCCAAAGTGATTTAGGACCAGATTTTTAAAGGTATTTAGGTGCCTAAAGATGTAAATTGAAAGTCACACTAGGAGACCATCTGCATCTTTAGGCATCAAACTACCCTTAAAAATCTGGCCCTTGGCCATTTGGGAACTTCAGTCTCATTGGAAGTCAATGACACTTAGGTGGTTTTGAAAGCTTTCCCCAATGTCTGCATTGTAAGACCATCTACACAGATGCTCGCTAACTCCCTACATTTTTTTCCCAGCACACACTCACTGGGCTCACACCTGCATTCATGGCTTCCTATGAATAACCAGCACTGCTCCATAGGGATGGACCCCTAACACTTCTGTGTCCCAGGCATACCACCTGCTCAAAATGAGTCCTGCAAAGTAGCTGCATCCATTTTTCCAAATTTCATAAGAGCAACTTAGGGAAAAAAAGATGAAACTTGGAGGGGAAAAACTGCCCTTTTCAGCTGAATTTCCACAGGAGTCTTAAATTTTGCACATCATTGGAGTGTCCAATTTGCTTGTGCAAAGGAAGCCTTGTGCATGTGCATGAAAATTTTGCAGGGGCAATTTAAAAGGTGCCTTGGGAAAAGTATGGCTTTTAAAAGGTTAAAGCAGCAGCAAACTGCCCCTTTTCAGGGATGACCAAGTGTCCGTTATTTTCTGAAAGCAGCCAGCATCTCTTTCCATGGCTGAAACACCAGACGTCAGATACAGCACGTGTCTATTTATCAGGAGAAAAGCCGAATATTTCCGCTAACACAAGATTATTGCCAGCGCTGGGATTTTTCCCTAACCTCCAGCTACAATGCTCTGAAAGTGGAACCGCATACAAAATATACCTCTCCCCCCACCAACTCTCAGGGTTGGGTCCCCGCTTCCTCCACAATAAACAATTTTGCATATATTTAAACCTCCCTGCTCTGGTTTTCAACCCTTTTCGCCTCCACCTTCCCCACCAAAGAAATTACAAAAATCCCTCATTTATCTCTTTTTTCCTTGCACCTCCATCTATCAGTGTTTCAAAGGCAGTCTCCTTGAATGTAGAGCAGAGCAGGAGATGGGGAACTTTAATGGGAATCCACTCCTGACTGTGCAAACCCACACAGAGCGAGGACAGGCGACGCTGCATTTGCATACATATTAAACGAGAGCAGTAAAAAATGCAGACGTGCAAACCATTTGGACATGGCTCGCCTCGGCAATGCGCCCTGCCAGGGAATCAATCTTCTGGTTTCTTAAAGGGGAAAAACCTGCAACGGAATGAAAATGCAGAGCCAGAAAGGTTCCTGATTGGGAACGCGTTCGATCTTTCGGGGATGATCCATCCTTCTGCCTTCACTCAAAAGGGCTTCTGTGCAAAGATTACTGCGTAGGAAGGAGCTAAGCCCCAGGCACCGAGCTCCAGACTCCTCCTCATACCAGGGGCGTGTTGCACCATGGGTTTCCACACAGCCACCACGCACTCCAAGCAACAGGGGTCATGAGCAACAGGGGTCATGTGGTCTGACAACCAGAAGGAGCCTGTATTCTAATCCCACCTCAGCCACTAATGCGCTGCTTGATTTCAGACAAGTGACTCCATCTCCTTGTGCCTTAGCCAAGCTCACGAGGAGCTGAGAGGCAGGAACCTCACTGAAAAGCAGATGCCACACTTGAGCTGAATTTTGCTGGAGAAACCACCACCCAGACATTGAAGAATCCAAAGTCATTTTGCAGCTCCACCAGAAGTTAACTCTTCCAATATGGAAAAAGGAACAAATTTGACACCTTGGATTGGGCAGTCCTCCGTCCCTGGGAACTCCACAAATCAAGACACAGCCTTGATAGTGAGGATCATGAACATGGGCTTGATCCAAAAAATCAATGGGAGTCTTTCCACTGCCTTCTGTGGGTTCTGGACCAGGCCCTACTGTCTGTATTGATTGTGTCTGAGCAACATGAGTAACCACACACTAACCTCACAAAGTTCTCTCCCTGGGTTCAGTGTCTCATTTGTGATGGGTTCTCTGGAGTCTCTCATGTTGTTCCAAAGTCCTGCTCAAGAGATGTTCTGCATGTCCTAAGGTCAGGACATTACAACCAACAGAACAAATAAATACAATAGGGCAGAACAAATACTTCCTGGGCATGTTAGCTGTTATGTGATGGACCAGATTTTCCAATCCTTATGCAGGCAAATCTAAGGACTTCAAGGTATGCACGTTCACATGTGTAAAGACTGCAAGATCAGTAACAATTTTCTGACACTCAAGGAATTGCAAAGATAAAAGCAATATTCAGGGAGTGAAGATGCAGGATACAATGAATATTTCTCATCTGCACCTGTGGGGGATATTTGGGACAGATGGTCTGGTTCTGCATAACCATTTTGGATGAGATATATATTTACTCACTGCTGAAAAATGGCTTTCAACGTGTGTCAAGTTTTGCCTACACACCCATAGTGACAGAAAAACAAGGGTCACACATGGAAGATATAAGGCATGCAAAGATTTGTTATTCAGGGTGTACGACAAAGAATTTCTGAGGAACATGGCTAGTTCTGGACACACTTGCATAATGCATGCATGAGCTTTGCATCATGTATGTGTGATCCATACACACTTTTGCTGGCAATGGACACTTGTCAGTAACCACTGCTTTGCATCACTATTTTGGGGGAGTTCTATGGCCAGTGGCATGCAGGAGGTCAGACTAGAGCACAGTAGTCCCCCTTCTAGCCTTAGAATCCGTGAATCATTCCTAAAGCTTTGATTTTTCTGCAAATGTTCCTCTGAAAGGCAGGAACATGCAGAAGGCTACTATCCATCCTCAAAAGTCCTGACAAATTCCCATGAGATTAGAGCAAGTGACTTTGGATAATCACCTGAAAAGTGAAAATATTCACTATCCCCTCCCCCAGTCTGCAATCTTCAGAGAAGTCTCACAACAGATACCAAGTAACGGGGACTCAGTAGCATCCTCGAGAGACAAGGCGGGTGAGGTAATATCTTATTGGACCAACTTCTGCTGGTAAAAGACAAACTTCTGAGCTACACAGAGCTCTTCTCCTGGGGCCAGCATGGCTACAACCACATTGCAAACATTAATGGTGTTGTGTCTCCCTATGCGTAAGAGGCAGCATGAGGTGCCCTTTAAAAACTATTAAGTGAGGTGAAAGGTGCTGGATTGACAGTTCAGAGACTGAAGTGAAGCGTGGGCAGCAGCCATCCAAGCATCCTTGCACCAGCCATCGTGTGTGCAGACGCATATGCGTGTCCGTGTGTGCACGCAAAAAAAATGGATCAAATCTCCACAGATTGTTCAGTCCTTCATCCTTCTACAGAGCCTTCCAACAAGAGTGCCAGTCAAAGGCCATGTGTGATGCTGGTTTCTGTGCCACGGGTCACTTAGGAACTGAATGAGGACCTGCCATCTTGTTTCACATACTATCTGTCACAGGCTCATCATAGAATAGGAATTTTGATCCTAAGTATCCCCACTGACGTTTCCACTCTAATTCTCACTCTATCAAGAATCCTCCATTCTCTGCTCTCCACCCATCCTCCTTCACTCAAGGATAGGACAGGAGGTCCCATTTCAGCCAAACAATCCTCCTCCTAAATTTTAGGCTCTCAGACTTTAAGGCCAGAAGGGACGATCCTGATCATCTAGTTCTGACCTCCTGCACATTGCAGGACACAGAACCTCACCCACCCAGTCCTGTGACAGTCCCCTCACCTATGGCCGAGTTACTGAAGTCCTCAGATCATGATTTAAAGACTTCAGGTTACAGAGAACCCACCCTTTACACTAGTTCAAATCTGCAAGTGACCCATGCCCCATGCTGCAGAGGAAGGGGAAAAAAACCCACACAAAAAACAGGGCATCTGCCAATCTGACTCGGGGGGAAATTCCTTCTGATCTCAAATCTGGAGATCAGTTAGCCCTGAGCATGTGAGCAAGACCCACCAGCCAGGCACCTGTAACTCACAGCCCTCCCCATCTAGTAGTGTCCCATCACTGGCCTTTGGAGACATTTGCCGCTAGCAGTCGCAGATCGGCTACATGCCATTGTAGGCAGGCTCATTATACCACCCGCTCCATAAATTTATCACGCTCAGTCTTGAAGCCAGTTAGGTTTTTTGCCCCCACTGCTCCCTGTGGAAGGCTGCTCCAGAACTTCACTCCTCTGATGCCTTCATCTAATTTCAAGCCTAAACTTGTTGATGGACAGTTTATATCCATTTGTTCATGTGTCCACATTGATGCTTAACTTAAATAACTCTGCTTCCTCCCTGGTATTTAGCCCTCTGATGTATTTAGAGAGAGCAATTATATCTTCCCTCAGCTTTCATATGGCTAGGCTAAACAGCCAAGGGCTTGGAGTCTCCTCTCCTAAATTAGGTTTTCCATTCCTCTGATCATCCTAGTAGTAGCCCTTTTCTGCACCTGTTCCAGTTTGAATTCATCTTTCTTAAACATGGGAGACCAGGATTGTGCACACAGTATTCCAGATGAGGTCTCACCAGTGCCTTGTATAACGGTACTAACAGTTCCCTGTCTCTACTGGAAATACCTCGCCTGATGCATTCTGACTGCATTAGTCTTTTTTGCAGCTGCATCACATTGGTGACTCAGTCATCTTGTGATCCATCAAACTGCCTACCAGTGGAGTGCTACTTAGCAGTGCAAGGCCCCCACTCCATAGGGCTGACCAAGACGTCACATCCAGACACTGACCTCCTTTCTTTAGGCTGCCAAGCCATGTGATGGCCGCCATTTTGGCGAACACAGTGGGGACTGAACCAGAGACTTCCAGAGCAAAACCAACATACTCCCTACCTCTAGCCCCACAAAAAAACTACACTACATGTAACGGAACAAAGCTGGGCCAAATCTTCACCCTATTCATTTGCTTGTATGCTGTAACCTCATTCCCTACTCTTCACTTGTTTGTGGTTTATAGCGTATGTCTACATGGCGAGCTGGAGGGGTAAATTCCAGCTTGAGGAGACATACCCGTGGCTAGCTCTGATCAAGTCAGCATGCTAAAAATAGAGCATAGCTGCAGTGCCAAAGTGGCTGGGGGGGGGCTAACCGGCCCGCGTACATGTCCATCCAAGTCCCTAGGCATGTACTCGGTAGCAAGCCCCTCCCATCTACAGCTACACTCTGCTTTTAGCATGCTGCCTTGATCAGAGCAGGCATGGTCCAGCTTGAAGTGTAGGCATACCCTTAGACTGTAAAGCCCATCTGGGTATGTGCTCTTTCTCGTGTTTATACAGCGCCCAGCACAACACATTCCCACTCCCCAGCGGGAGCTACCATAATAATATTGATTGCTAGTATTATATTCTGATTAACCCTTTAAAATAATGACTCTCATTCAAAGGGCAACTGGCAAGGATTTACAAGAAGCAACATGTAGAATACCATTCAGAAATGGAACAGATCCTTGCTAGAGGCAACCCCCAGATTGCTATGGTGGAGTTTAACTAGAAAAAAAAAAGTGCAACAGAAAAACGCAATGTTTAGAAGAATTGGCATTGGTGAGGTGTAAAATCATTAGAGATTTTGTTGATACGAGATCACACCTAAAGAGATTAGTTAGCTCATCACCCAGACATGGGAAGCAAAGATGGTCTATCTAGACTACCACCACTGGGACTGAAATGTCCTTCATTTAAATGGGTTCTTCTTTCTAACTTTACTTTCTTATTAACCCAAGTTATGACATCATCATCACAATCTAACACACACACACACACACACACACACACACACACTTACTTATATTTTATATATAGGTTTTCCTTTGTTTGATTAACCGTTTTTTGGCCAGCAGTCTCAAAGCGTGACAAAATCAAAAGGTCAACAACTTGATTCGTCAATTTTGGGCAGATCAGGAGAGAGAAATTCTTCGGCTGAGAAGCTCATCCATTATCTGACCAAATGATAGAGCCATAATACACTCTATTGCAACCCAGTCACCACCACAATCTCCTAGTATTTCAACAGCACCTGCACCCTGCTGTCTGAGCTGGGGTGTCGATCTCATTCTGCACGGACAGCTGAGACATTTTTAATTATGAGCTGGGACTACAGAGTTAGGCCCGTATGCTATCCCTAGTCTGCAGAAGAGCTCCTGCTGAAGTCAGATGGGAGGCTTGCACAAAGAACAAGGGTAGTATAGGGCCCGTACACAGGAACTAAACTTTTAGGACGGGAGTTGGACCACAGGTTTCAACGGAAAGAGTGAGGCCAGTGCTCAGTGCTTTTGAAAATCAAATCCTTAGTCAGTAAGTTACAGTTGCATCCAGGACAACTCTGTGAGAAAAGTTGATTGGTGACTTTTGCTTGAATTAGATAACGGTGTGCACGAAGGGCTGAACACACACAACTGCAGCAGGTGCATGAACAAAAGAGGCGCCAAACTAACATTAGCAAAATCTAGCTCTTAACACACCATCATACAAAAGCGTTCACACCCCTTTGAGAGGGACAGAGGTAGCTCGGACTTCTCCGCGCTTTTGTTTCAGGGTATCAGTAATTCCTGGTCATGTTCCAAAATGATTATATTTTGCAACCACAAGGGCTAGGATATTTTTAAAATAATAAAATCTCACATTCTGCAGAATCTGCATCTCTGGGGGGTTATTGCTATGGCCAGGCCTCCTGCGTTTGGCTTGATGGGCCACAGTTCCCATTCCCATATTGCAGTCTCTCCACCACTGAGCTCAGCACTACACAGCTGTGTCGACGGTCGATTCTCACGCCGTTGCTACCATGAGTGGAAGTCCTAATGTAGACAGGCTGCCGGAAGCCACCAGAATTTCAGCCACCTTGTCACATAGATCTGCTTAGAGAACAGCCAGTCTAGACAATGCCATAGCGAACACACTGGAGGACCCCCAGCGCCTTGCCAACACTCAAATTCCCACCCGTCGGCACCAAGGGCAACACAGCACTAGGAAAACATCTAGCTGCAGACAAGGCACAAGAGAGGAGACCGCCCAGGACGACGCACAGTCCCAGAGCAGAGTCAAGCACCCGCCTCTCATTGGAACCTCACAAGCAACTAAAGCCGAGCTGGAGCAACCATTGAATTCAGAGGAAGCAGAGTTTTGCCCCCACCAGAGCATTAGCCACACATGCTCCTCTCCCATCTGACAACTGATGGGCTGGGGGCTCGGATCTGGCACAGCAGCTGGCTTCCTTCCCTCCTGGCCCAAGCCAGCAGGGACTCTGCTTCCACCACCCACAGAGCTTGAGCTTTCAGCAGCTGAGTGAGTCCCGCAGCCCAGCCCTTCCGCTGTGCTGAGCGCTTAACGCTCGAGGAAACAGCCAGGGCTGGGACACACCAGAGACAGCACGTTACAGGAACCAGCCTCCTGCACAGCAATTGCTCAACATGAGCATCAGGCAGAAGCCATTCGGCGGCCAGCCGCCCTGCCTCTCCTAGCCTGTGTCCGCATTACACGCATTCCAGGCAAACCTCGGAGCACAGCCGCCCCACCAAGGGGGGGGACAGCACCACTCTGCAGCAGCGAGGCTGAAGAGCTGGGAAGCTTTAACCCCTTCACCGCCACAGCTTTCCCGCTGCATTTGAACACAAGGGGTCAAATTCTGCCCTTGGTTAGCCAGTGAGACAAGGGGGCTGCATGGGCGCAACTGATGCCCATGGAATCTGCATACTGTCGTGGTGTATGCTGGGGGGAGGAGTAGTTCTGCCTATATCCCATGAAACCCCATTGATTTCAGTAGGGCAGCCTGGGCACAATCAAGGGCAGAACTTAATCTATTGACTCCATGCCCCTTCCCCCTCACCATCGCTTTGGGCACAATCCTCCCCTGAGATCTGCGCAGAGCTCCCCCCACCCTTCTCAACCCTGACAGTGGGTCCCAGCCTGCTGATGAGGAGGGCACAGTACCCACCCCCTCCCAGCCACCAGCAGCAAATGCAGACTGAGTCAGCACAGAGCACCCCTCTCTGCTTGAAAGTCCTTTAAAGAGGAATTGCTGGCTAGGGGGTGGAAGGGGCCCCAGGCAATGACCTTCCACACAGATGATCATGGCTCACTGTGAATTGGCAGGGGCTGGGGTCAGGACTCTCTGCTTCATGGTGAAATGAACAAACTCCCACTAAAAAGATCTGTGGAATCTCTGGGAGGAAAGTTTTCTTTCCCCTACTCCTTCCATGGTTGGGGACAATTGGGTCCAGAGAAAATAAATCCAGATTCACATAAGATGGGGTTGGGCAGGGGACGCAGCTTGCTTCAACTGATAAGACACAAAATTTAAACAGCCTTTAGAAGCACACAAATTAGACCTTTTAAAAAAAAAATCACCACCCTTGAGGTTGCTGCTGACTTGTTACATTCAAGCTCCTATTCCTGGTCCCTTCGCGAGCATGCTGATTTTGGGTAATTCAGAAGGCCATTTGCCACGCACAGATCGGTCCTCAGAGATTTCCAATTATCCTGTAGCAACTCCGTTCCCTGGGTGAAACTCCCCCCGGGCAGAGGGCCAGCACAAAAGTGATGTCCCATTGGAGCCCTGGAAATAGGGTGGGACCTATGTGGGGCATAGCCCTTGGGCTGGTTCTCTCCACAGGGCTGAATTTCGCCCTTTAGGAGGCTGCCAATGTTACAACCCTGCGTTATTATTGTAGACAAAAGAGAGCCAGGAGGAGTTCTTCCTGAGGAAAGACTGCAGAAATGGGCCCCTATTAACAACACAAACCCCTAACTCTTTAGGTCTGGTACATACATGTACACATGCTGCACTGGGTTCACTTAAATTGTGGTGGGTTGTCAGCTGAACACAAGCTACCAGAATGATGCGACTAAACGGGCTAATGTGATCCTTGGATATATAAACAAGGGATATCAAGAAGGGGTAGGGAGGTTATATTACCTCTGTATTTGGGCATTGGGCTAACCACTGCTGGAATACGCTGTCCAGTTCAGAGGTCTACAGTTCAAGAAGGAGGATGATAAATTGGAGAAGGGTCAGAGAAGAGCCACAAGAATGATTAAAGAACTGGAAAACCTGCCTTACAGCGACAGAGCTCCTTGACTCTAACACAGAAAGTTACTGTCTATGATCACCATCTAGGAGGACACAGAAGGGGACCAGAAACTTGACCGAGAGCTTTTCAGTCTAGCAGAGAAAGGGATAACATGATCCAATAGCTGGAAGTTGAAGCTAGACAAATTCAGATTAGATTTAAGGTGCACATTTTAACAGTGAGGGTGATTAACCATTAGAACAACTTACCAAGGGAAACGATGGATTGTCTATCACCAGACATTTTAAAAACAAGATTCTAAGAGAGATGCTCTAGCTCAAACAGGAATTAATTCAGTGAAGTCCTACGGCTCGTTTAATGCAGGAGGTCAGTCTAGATGATCACAATGGTCCCTTTGGGCCTTAAAAAAATTAAGAAAAGTGTAGACACTTTTTGGTTTAAAAACAGCTTAATGCAGTTTAGCTTAAACCGGCTCCTAACTGACAAACTAAAATCAACAGAAGTTAACTTTATACTGATTTAAGATGGCTCATGAAGTCTTTTGCTTTGGTTTCATAAAATAAATTTTGAACCACATCTTTAGTTAAATCCTGGTCGCTTTCAGGGTTTGTCCAAGCACAAAGTCCTCGTTTCTTTGATTTTCTGTCCCAGCATCCAAGGGCCCAAACAATCCTGACAGCTTTCAGCCCTTACTGAGGGATATGAACCAGTCAATGTGTCTGTGAAAAGAGGCTGACTAAGGCTTGTCTACACGTAAAAGGCTATAGCACTGCAGCTGCCCCATTGTAGTGCTTCTGTGTGGACACTCCAACACCGGCGGGCACAGAGACGACCCTGGGGGGGGCCAAGTGAGGGCAGCCAGCTTCAGCAGCGTTACTGAACGCACTCAATCCTTGTGAACACGCTCAGTACAAGCTAAGCAGCAAATTGGGGGGGGGGGGGGGGGGAACACCTGACCCGACATGCTCCTGCCACCTCTGGACAGGAAGGATTCTCCCATCAACATAAAAGTCATCCACCTCTAAGAGGTGGTAGCTAGTTTGACAGAACCTAGCGCTGTCTACATAGGGACTTAGGTTAATTTAACTACACCGCTCAGGGGTGTAGATTTTTCACACCCCAAACATACGTAGTTAAACTGACATAATTTTCTAATGTAGACCAGGCCTATGGGTGTAATGACAATTTGCACCCAGTCCTCATGTTTATGCTGTGCTAAACAAATGGGATTGTTATGCTAGCTTCCTTCATCCATGATACTGAACCTGAATATTGGGAGTACATTCTGTTGTAAATTTCAGCTCATTTGTGAAGGGTAAATCCCTTAAGGTCAAATTCTGATCTCAGTTACACAGGTGTAAATTTAAGTCCAACTCCAGTGACTTAAACGGACTTACTCTGGATTTATGCAGAGTTGTATCAGTTTAACTGTATGGTTTTAAATTGATTTAGTTAAACTGATGCAAAAGGTTGTGTGGACACATGTATTCTGGTTTAAACCAGGCTTATTTCAGTTTAGCTTAAATTGATTAGGAACAGGTTCAAGCTAAACCAAAATAAGGTCTTACCTACACAGAGAAGTTGAACAAGATAAATTTAAGTTAGCTTAGTTAAATCAGTGCAACTTCTGCATTGGCTTGCTTATATCAGCCAATATATATGGTTTAACCCAGGTTTAAAACAATACAAGAGAGCCTACAGATGAAGTTGCTCCAATTTAACGAAACAATACTAAAGGTGTGGTTTTATACCTATCTGTATGACTGCAATTAAAGCAGGGCTAAAAAGACAAAATTAAGTCACGTCCGTCCACACAGGGGTTTACACCAGTTGAACAAAACCGAGTGTACTAAAACTGGTGCCAGTTTATTTGAAGACAATTCCTGAATTTTTCCTTTGGTTTCTGTTAGCCTCTGGGGTCGTTCCAGTCACCCATTTCCAGTAGGCCAGGGTGCTCAGTCTCCTGCTTGGGGCATCTCCCCTCTGTTCACTCAACCAGAATCGTCTTGTGCTCTATTCTCCAAGCACAGGATACAGAAATCAGCTCAAGGGCTTGGCTGTGATTTCCTTGCCTTGGAGCAGAGGCACATGCCTCTAATTACTAGTCTACATGGCCAACAGTAGCGAAGCCTTCAGGAGCTTTCTGCAGGCCAATGTTCCTTTCCTCGTTAAAGGGCAGCAACCAAGTGCCGTTCAAATACATTTGACTAAACTAAAAACATTCAGGGAAGGGCAATGTGCTCCCCACTTTCAGTCATCCACATGACATGCTGGTGCTGAATGGCTTAACGATGGCTGTGAAAGGTCCTTTGGGCTACTGGATGGAGGTCATCCATTTTGGATCAGGTTTGGACCCACAGGGATGAATTAGTTGCGAATGTGAAGGTGGTTAGGAACTTGGGAGGAAGTGATCATGATCTGATAGAATTCAAGATCCTAAGGAAAGGAGGACATGAGAACAGTAAAACAAGGACACTGGACTTCAAAAAAGGCAGATTTCAATCAACTCAGAGAAACAGTAGGCAAGGTCCCATGGAGAGACCAAATAGGAAGAAAAGGAGTCCAAGGGGGCTAGCAGTTCCTAAAAGATGTAATATTAGAGGCTCAATATCGAGCTATTCAATGCAACATAAGAAAATGTTACAGACAACAAGACGGGGTTCTACACATATATCAGACAAAAGAGAAAGACCAGGGATGGTGTGGGTCTGCTGCTCAATGGAGAAGGTGAGCTGGTAACAGAAGATTAGAAGACAGAGCTGCCCAGTGCCTTTGCTTCAAAAAAAAGTAACACTGCTAGTCGTCCAGTCACATACTATCATGGACAATAAAGAGAAAGATGTAGATCTGGATAAATAAAGAATACATCAGATCTTTGACTAATTTGAATGAATTCAAGTCAGGAGGGCCTGATGCTATTCCCCCCAGGATGCTGAAGGAATTAGCTGAAGAAATCTCAGAGCCACTGGCAAGAAGTTTTGCAAACTCATGGATGACAGGAGAGGTTCCGGAAGATTGGAGAAGGTCTAACATTGTGCCCATCTTTGAAAAGGGAAGAAAAGGAGGAGCCGGGGAACTATAGACTAGTCAGTCTGACCTTGATACCCGGGAAGCTACTAGAGCAATGTATAAAACATTCAATTTGCAAATACCTGGAGGATGAAGGGGCTGTGGGAAGGGGTGTGGGCCGAGGGATGTGCTGGCTGCCCTTCCTGCCGCCATTGGCCTGGAGTGGTGAACCACGGCCAGTAGGAGCCATGATCAGCCGAACCTGCGGATGCGGCAGGTAAACAAACTGACCCGGCCCGCCAGGGGCTTTCCGTGAACAATCGGTGGCCCTAGTTTGAGAACCACTGGACTAGATGACCCTTGAAGTCCTTTCTAACCCTATGGTTCTAGGATTCGAACGTCTCTCATTTAGGATTTAAACCAGAGTGTGAACTTCATTTGTTTTTCACCAACTTGCCTTCCTCATGCAAATAACCTAACTGAACTCCCTGGGGCTGATTTTGCTCTCACACTTTGTAATTTTTTGGGGCCAGATCCTCAGCTTGTGTACACTGGCAAAGCTCCATAGACTTCAAGAGAGCTGCACTGATTGACACCAACTGAAGATCTGAACCACTGACATCAAAATGTGGTTATACTTGATGTACACTGGTGTAATAGTGATCAAAATCAGGCCCAACAGGAGTCCTCATATCACACAAGCAGTACTTAAACCCAGATTCACAGTTTATTCAGATCAAAGCTGGCTCAAAATTTAGGTTTTATGAAATTAAGATTAGTATATCATATAGGATCGGACCATTTTATAAATAAATTAATCAAATGCAAGACCAACAGAAATGTTTCCACAAAACTTTTTTTTTTTAATTCTAAAGATAGTCATATGTTTAAAATAAGCAACCACGCCCCTGAAAAGTTAGCAATAATAACTGCAGCATTATGATAGAACATGGGAACCTGAAAGTGAAATTGACTAGTAACTATAAAAAAACACTTTTGAGAAACTGACTAATTATTTTCATTGTCCACCTGGAGATACTCCAATGACTGAGCTCTACAGAAAACAAAGAAAAATGGATGGATTAGAGAAAAATGCAAAAGTTAACTGATGTTTTTAATCTTTCCGTTTTAAGATGTTATCTGTAACATTGGTAAGAAGAGGGTTTAACGTTTTTCATCTTATCAACATTTACACCACAGTGGTGTCTAGAGGTCAGCCAGATCAGGCTTCCACCGTGCTAGGCACCGTACATCTAGCAGTCTCTCTCAGATTCATAGATATTAAGGTCAGAAGGGACCATTATGATCATCTAGTCCGACCTCTTGCACAATGCAAGCGACAGAATCTCACCCACCCACTCCTGCGATAAACCTCTCACCTATGTCTGAGCTATTGAAGTCCTCAAATCGTGGTTTAAAGACTTCAAGGAGCAGAGAATCCTCCAGCAAGTGACCCGTGCCCCATGCTACAGAGGAAGGCGAAAAACCTCCAGGGCCTCTGCCAATTTGCCCTGGAGGAAAATTCCTTCCAGACCCCAAATACGGCAATCACTCTTCAAAGTGAAGCCAAAGTAAGAGTATTTTCCAGATTTCTCTCGGATCAATTTTTTATTGCTCTAAAACCGCCCATATTCTCCACAGGTGTAAGTCAACATAACTCCATGAAGAATCTGGTACAAAATACCTAATCACTAAATAATGAACTGACAGCAACTGGGCCAGATTAGTCTCTCAATGTGAGGCAGCTCCATTGAAGTCACTGGGGGTTTCACTCAGATATTACTTGTAGACACAGAAATGACATCAACAGCATGGAAGTGACTATGGACTGGTGACCAGTATGGAAGTTAATGAGGTGATACCATGCTCATATGGGCATAGCTACATTAATGAGGTCTGTGCTAAGCCTCTGACCACCGCAAAGGAGTTACAAATACAAAATCATATGGAATGTATTTCCTTCATTTGTATTAATTTCTTTAAAGAAAGATATATTGTTGCATGCAAGTTGAAACGTGTGAACAAGGAAGCAGCTCAGACAAACTAAACTCCACATTCACAGCATTCCCCTCTAAGGGCTGTCTAGACAAGGATTTAAAGTTGTGCGAGTCAGCTCGCTCCGTCTAAGGGTACGTCTACACGGCAACAAGAGACACGAGGCACGGCCACCTGTGGCCTGGGTCAGCTGACTCCGGCTCATGGGGCTTGGGCTGCGGGGCTAAAAACTGCAGACATTTGTGCCTGGGCTCCGAAACCCCACGGAGGGGCGGGAGGGGGGCGGGTGTTCAGAGTCCAGCCTGAGGCCAAACATCGACACTGCAATTTTTAGCCCCGCAGCCAGAGTCAATCTGACCCCAGCTAAGATTCAGTGCCAGAGGTTTTTATTGCAGCGTAGCTGGGAACGTCTACGTTGCAATCAGGAGGTGTGATGCCACCATGTGTAGACATACCCAAGCTGGTTTTGACCTAGCTAGCCTGAACGCTAGCAATGAAGCAACAGCAGCATGGGCTGTACAAGCCTGCCTGGGACCCTGGGCATAAACTCAAGAGGCTGCTAGGATTTCACGGGTGGTGGTGTTATTCACGCTAAGTCAATCAAAGCTGGCTCAGGTACGTCTACACATGCTAAGACCTCCAAAAACTCTAGCCAAGGCAAGGCACATTGTACTCTAGCATATGCTAAATTAGTGTTGATTTAAGATGTAGGCTGGCCCATCACACTTCAAATCCAAAGCTAGACATGGCCCATGAGGACCCACCGTATCCCCTTGCACATAGACTCTGAGACTAGATCTTCGCCCTATTACCACCTCACGAAGGCTCATCACTGAAGCGGTGTACCGCAGCCAACTCTCCTGCAGCCTTTCCACCTCCCCTTTACAAAGCTGCTCTGGGGTGGCCTGTAGCACTGCCCTGAACTCCCAAGTGAGAGACCAGTGTTCACATTCTGGTTCAACTCAGTGTCGGTAGCGAGGAGGAGAGCAGAGAAAGCAACGTGTGGAGCCCCTGACAGCTAAGCGTGTGCCTCTGGCAGATCCATGAGCCATGCTGACCAACTCCATTGGGAATACAATCAAAAAGGGAGTGGCTAAAACACAGGATGCATAAGGCAAGAAAATGAGGAAATCCCCGGAGACCCAATCTTGCCTCTGCTTACACCAGGGGTCAGCAACCTTTCAGAAGTGGTGTGCAGAGTCTTCATTTAGTCACTCTAATTTAAGGTTTCACGTGAGAGGAATACATTTTAACATTTTTAGGTGTCTTTCTATAAGTTTAGAATATATTACTAAACTATTGTTGTATGTAAAAATAAATAAGGTTTTTAAAATGTTTAAGAAGCTTCATTTAAAATTAAATTAAAATGCAGAGCCCTCCCGGACCTGTGGCCAGGACCCGGGCAGTGTGAGTACCACTGAAAATCAGCTCGCGTGCCCTAGGTTGCCTACCCCTGGCTTACACATTCAGTTCACCACAATCAATACAACTCACTCCCATTCAGACTCTCCATGGGTGCGTTAAGAGGCCGTTGTACCCAAAGGCTCCTCTCAGAGATGTAAACACGGGCGCTACTGTCATTTGCCGTGATCTCGTTAATTTTACACGATGCCTTCCTGAACCACTCCTGGCAAGGGGAAGGCTTCCTTGGGGTGACTCAGTCCTCCGGCTTGTTTGGAGTCCCACAAACACTGCCATTGGGATGAAGGGGAAATGCACGAAGGAAAAGGGAGGGTGGTTTACATATAAAAGCCAGACGAACCTGCAACTTTCACGTGGCTTTGACCCAAGGACTCAAAAGCAGCCCCAGCTTGGCTCACAACCAAGCCATAGAGTTCACTGAAAAGGCTGGCTGAACCCAAGCCAAACTGGAGTTTGCTATAAAACCAGCCAAGAGTTGTGCAGGTAACTGGCTGGCACACACAAGCGTGGTTAAGCATGTGGGACAATCCATCAGCACTGTAACAAGCTCTTCCTCACCCCGCAGGGACATGAAAAACAACAGCCGGGGCATTCAAACGGTGCAGTCATGCATCTCTCTTAGGGCGCTGTACCATCACCGCAGAATCAGAGCGCCTTCCACGTAAGGCCAGTGGTAAAGTCCTGCACAGACCTCATGGAGTCTCTGGGATGTGTCCCTTTTTGGGGTCAAAAGTCTGCTTGGTCTGACTGTTTTGGGTGGATTAGATTTGCGGGGGGTGGATTCTGGGGTAGAAGGGAGTGTCAGTGTTGTGAGTGCTAGTCTTATGCTAGAAATGCCTTTTGACTAGGAAGGTTTTGCAGTGTTTCCTTAAGAGGGTCACAGACTCTGGATTCACCTCATCTCCTCTCAAAAAGACTGTTCCATAGTCAGCCTTATATGACCCCCCATTACCATAAAATCTGATCATCTCGTAGTTGCCTGTGAGGCAGGGAAACACTATTAGCCCCATTCTACATATAGGAAACTGCAGCACAGAGAGAAACTAAGTGATTTGCTCAACGTCCCACAGGAGAAGGGAATTGAACCTGGATCTCCAGAATTCTAGGTTAAACACCCTAGCCACTGGACTGTCCTCCTGCTAGATCCCTTTAGCGAGATGCTTTATTTCCAGCTCACGTGCTTTATCAAGGCTTAGTGATCTGCATCACCACAGGGGAACACAGAGGTTGTGATGGTTCATAGTTCAAAACACAGGGTAATACAGCTGGGGCTCGAGACATGAATTGCTTTAAAAATTAGGGCCAAACCCTTAAATTGGCTTCAGAAGCTGACTGGGAACCAGGGGAGGGACTTGAACACAGGCCTGATGTGTCCGCAGCGCTCTAAGCCAGGGAGAAGGCAGGCAACACATTCTGTACCAGCGGAAGCCTGTGTATCATTTTCCCATTAGACACACTGAGTTACAGTGATCCAGCCTGGAGATGACAAGCGCATGGATTCCTATGAACAGGTCTTCATGCAGAAGGAAGAGATGAATTTCCTAGCCAACTACAGGTGACAGAAGGCATTCTGGGAAACTGATGCTACCTGGTCATCCATGCTGAGTGAGGAATCAAACAGGACCCTGAGGCTTCGCACCCCTTTGATATATGGTGCCTTCAAGGGAAGGTGGAGACAACCTCCTGGCTGGTTCTTCAAAGCTTTCCCCTTCTCCAACCAGCAGCACTTTGGTCTTGCCCGGGTTCAGCCAGAGCCAGCTACTCTCCATCAAGAGTTGATTTCTTGTAGGCATTCCACAGGGCAGAGGCTGCATCAGCTGAGAATGAGATGTATAGTTGAGGGTCATCAGCATGAGCCCAGGGCATTTTACGATCTCTCCCATTGGCACTGCAGCTGATGGCTACCTGAAGAAGAGCTCTGTGCAAGCTCAAAACGTGTCTCTCTCACCAACAGACATTGGTCCATTACAAAATGGACTCACCCATTTGGGGTCTCTGTTGCAACTGTGGGGCTGCCAACATTCTAGAGCATGACTGGGGTTTGGGGGGGGGGGAGGAGCAGGAATGAGGGGTGTTTTAGTCAATAAGGAAAACACTGAGGGTTGAGAGTATCGGGAAGTTCCTGGGGGATATAATGGTGATCTCACGCTATTGTAATACAAATACCACAACTTTCCCTAGAGCTCCCAGCCAAAATGGTGGCCCTGTGATGCTAGGCAGCGTACACAGACAGCGCAAGAGTCCCTGCCCCAACGAGCTTCCAATCTTAGCACTGACTAACATCTACACCATGGTGGGAATTATTATTAGCAATGTTTTGCGCTCCCATTGTGCTTTTCATCGGAGGCCCACCTAGCACGTGAGAAGATGTTCATTTAGGCTCTCCATGTCCTGCACCATCCTTCCTTGCAAGAATTGCAGAGGCAAGCGAATGGGATTTGCCCGCAATTAAATAACCCAACCACCCTCAGATCAGGATAGGCCTTTCGCTCAAAAGTTTGCAGTCTCGCAGAAGATTTCTCCATCCTTCTAAGGATGCCAGGAGGCATGGACCACAGAGAGCAGCATCCCAGTTACCCAGTCGAGGCTAATCCCAAAAGCATGGGAGGAGATGCAGTTGCACCCCCACATGCCCCCATTGCACCCTCCCAAATTGTCTCCCCATGACAGGAGCTGGGGTGAAGCAACAGAAACGAGCTGCATGCAGATAAGGGACATGCACCGAGGGAACATGTGACACAATCACAGCTACTCTATTAATTTAAGTTAATTTCCTGCAGTTCTGTCTTAGTTTTCCAGAAGATTCAGGACTTAAAGGTTAGAGCGTAACCTTGTCTCAGTAGCTTGCTATTCGCTCCATGCAAATGTCTACCTACAGCCTGGTAATTATATGCATTTCCAAAGAGCCAATCAGCTGTCAGCCTGACAGATACTGATCTTCCCGTTTTATTTTTAGCTCTGTGCTTCCCCCTCTAGATGCAAAAAAAAATTCTGTTTGTTCCATCTTTGCTGCAGCCTCTGGTTTCCCCAGCACTCCAGCCAGCTCTTCTCTCGCCCAGGCTGGAGCAGGGCTGAGCGGCAAACTACAAAGCAGCACTGGGCTCCTGTCGGGAGCCCTTCGCGGCTCTCCATGCAAGGGGAAAAGCTGTGGTGCCCGGCTCCTTTCAGACACAGGCCTGTGGGGGAAATTTTCCTTCCCCAGCCAAGAGGCTGGATAAAATGGAAAACCCAAGTGGGGGGTGGGGGGGGACCAAAAAAAACCCCAACCACAGGAACAAGATACTTGCCTGAGGACTTCTGGATATCGTCTGCACATGCGTTCTCTCTGCACACCCTCCGGAAGGGACCAGAAGCTCATCTGGTGTAAACCAGCAAAGCTCTATGCGCTTCAGTGGACTGCACCGATTTACACCAGCTGAGGTTGCAGCCCAAGATTTGTAATTGCTTACATAAAGATGAGGCTAGCTAGGGAGAGCTCGCCCCATAACCATTCTCCAGAGAGACAAGGTGCCCTTGGAAGAGGTAGACGAGATGGTCACAAGAAGACTGCAATGATAAGAGGATCAGCTGAAGCATCTAGTGCCTATACACCAAGACAATGGGCATTTTAGAGAGTGAAACAAACCATGAGTGAGTATCCTCAACTATGTGAGTAGAGTTTCCCTGGGCCCTTACTCTCACACATGAGTGCTTCCTCAGGCCAGTTGCCCTGTTGGCTTTAGCAGGAATGCTGCTGAGCAAAAACGTAAGGGTGGCACCACCAGGCCTATTTTCTGGACATGGTCTTTATTCTCCCATCTGCCACCAAGGCTTCCGCAACATACACTGCACCCCAACATGGCCCTCTTCAAAAGGCACGTTCTTCCCTATGGCTGGAGTGACTGCTGGAAGGAAAAGAGCTGGGAAGAGGAAAGAGAATAAAGAGGAGGAGGAGAGTAAAGAGGAGTGAGAGAGCCAGGAGAGGAGTAGAGATGGGAACTGGTGGACACCACACACACACGAAAAGCGAAGAAATGCAGGGGGGAAAATCGCTCGAGCTCTGGATTTTTCCTATTTAGCACAATATTATCAACCCCCAGTATTCAAAAATTCTGAGTAAGGGCCCCCCCCCCCCCACACACACACACACCCCAAAACAAAAATCAAGAGATTTCTAAGCCAATCATGAGGGTTGGTGTTTTTTTGTTTGTTTGTTTGTTTTAAGTAATATGCATCTGGTTCATTTTATTCGCCTTTGGTTTTTTGAGTCGAAGGGTCATGTCTCTCTAACCAGGATGGCTAGAATCTCAGCTTTCACTAAAAAAAAAAAAAAAAAAAAAAAAAAAAGATATGAGACTTATGTAATCACAACTCTACGTGTTGATGCTGTAAGAAAAGACACCAAATATCAACAAAAGTTAGCAAAGTGCATTGAGATGTATGGTATGGGGCACTAAGGATACTGGTACAGCAGCTCCATGGATTTCGGCCATGAACCTAGCCCACAGAGTTTTGTTTGAACTGACCAGGAGATTCATTTTGAGCTTCCTTTCAAGAGTGGAGGAGAGCAAGGGACAAACGGAGCCAGGAGCATAAGCCACAAGGCTGAGAAGAAAAAGCATTCAGATAGAGGGGAGAACGGAGACATTGAAATAAAGAAGAAAGCAGAGAAACAGAGAATGAGGACAAAGAGAAGGAAGAGGTGCACAGAGGAGGAAAGGGGGAAGCAGCGAGAGAGAGGACAGTAACCTCCACTACGGTCTGGTAATGTTTGCTCATGCTGGAACTGGACCTTCCCTCTGTACCCAGGTATCAGCCCAAGGCTGGGGTTAGGATATTTGAATTCCCATGAGTTCTGCACACCTGGCACACCATGCACCAACCTACAGCCGGTGTGCAAGGTAGGGATCGCCACTGCAGGGTACAGTCTGTGCAGCAGGAGGAGGGGACTACAGCACTGGGCATCAGCAGATTTACACGGTTGCAAAAACCACAGCAGCTGGCCAAGCAAAGAGTAGAGAGACTCCCCCCTTCTAGCCTGACTGGTCAGCGTCAATAGCATCTGACTGCAACCCACACTGGCCGATAGACGCATCTCTGCCCCCACTGCTCAGGGTATGGTGCTGTGCAATCCAGGAGAGAGACCAGGAAAGGGGAGTTAAAAAAAACAAAAAACAAAACCACAGGCTACTAAGGACTTGTCTAAAGATGCAAGCTACTCCGGAGTAAGGTGTGGTGTGAATTTGGAACGGAATGACTCCTTTGGAAGTGGATTGGGCTAATTCAGATAGATAAAGCACTCGTTCTAGAATCCGTGTCCCCACGCTTGGAGCTATTGTGGTATAGCTGCTACGGCTTAGAGCCACTACAGCTCTAAGGCCACGGGACAATATTGACCCACTGAAGCATAGTTGAGAGACAAGGACTGGATTGAGCCCACAAAGTCGAGGGAATGGTGCTACTGACTTCACTGGGCTGTGGCTTAAGGCCCAAGCGAGCAGCAACTAGAATACAAGGCACCAACGCCTGGTCTAATTTGAACGCAGGAGCAAAGGGAGGCACTGACTACTCCTAGTAGGAAGTGACATGGGAAGGAGGATGCTCAGCTAATAATCCTTTGCCCTTTCATTTAAGGATCTCAAAGCACTTCACATGCATTAATCACTCAATTCTCACAACAGCCCTTGAGGGTCTATAAGCATCATTATCCCCATTTTAAAGCTGGGTAAACTGAGGCACAGAGCAGTGAAGGGACTCACCCAACACCCAAAGTGGAGGGTGTCGATTCCGGTTTCCCAGCATGGACTACTGATCCATACCCCATCCCTACCAAGCTAAAGGGGTTCCAGCAGCCTTGAAGACAAAGGTTTGTGGCTCCTGACCCCAAGTTAGCACCATGGAGAAGTCAGCACTGTACAAACAGAGCCAGATGGAGCCCCAAGGGAAGGCAGAAAATGAACAAAGTCCATAACGAGACTCCCACCAATTCTGCCAAAAGAACAGGAGAAAGCGAAAGTTCAGTGGTGATGCCTGGAGCAGAGCAGCACAACACAAGGGGAAAATAGAGGAAAGATGACTACATTCTTTGGGGCAGGGACGGTCTTTTCACTACCTGTGCACATGGCATCCAGCACACTGAAGTCCTGAGCCCTGGCTGGACTGCCAGGCTCTGGGGTCATGAAATTAAAGAACATTCTTTATCAAGTGGGATGGAGAAATCCTAAACATTCCATGTCAAATGGAAGAGGCTCTTTCCCATGGATTAGCCTAGCAGCTTCGCAGATATGACTAGGTTAAGCACAGGATGCTAATAAATAATACCTGTTGCTATTCATCCAGGTGTCATGAGTCATCGCTGGGGACTCAACCTTCATACATGAGATACAGGAGTGACTCCATTATCTGGGAGCAGTGGCGCTCTCCAGATGCTCTACCAAGGAGGTTTAATTATCCCTAATTTCCTAAAAGGAAAATTGAGGCAGAGGTGAAGGGACTTATCTAGGGTCACACATGAAGTCAATGGCAAAGCTAGCAAGGGAATCCAGGTCCCATGCCCTATGCCCCAAACCACACAAACTTCAGTTGGTGTTGAACTTGGTGTTTCTGCTAGCGGAAACTGGCTCTAGAACTGGATCTGAACTTCCGCAGAGTTTAGTTACAAATACTAAAATAGGTCCCCAGCTCATTGTTTTTGTGCTTCTCTGTCAGTCTTTTAGCTCATACTTGGAACCAAAAGATGGGCCCTCCTCCCAAAGAGTTTACAATCTGTGTTTGTACAGCCCCTAGCGTAGTGGGGTCCTGGGTCATGACTGGGCTCCTAGATGCTACCACAAATGCAAATAATAATCCACATTTCTCCAATAGCACTTTGTTTTCTTCTAAGAAAATCTATGAGATCCTAGACAAGAGAAAGGGCCCAGTACGGTACCTACAACGCCTCTCATTCACATCAGTAAGGTCTGCAGGATTGGGCCCCAACTTTGGCAGTTTTTGAGAACATGACAAATGAATCCCAAAAATATCCCTGGTTATAACTGAAAGATATCAAGATTATCTGAAAGATATCAAGATTATCAGACTATCTCAACATCAAGAGACTCCCATAGTCTCATCCAACTATGTAGCACCACTACCGGTCTGCAATTAAGAGATCATGGCATGCCAGATGATCGGAGATTTGCTGCAACTTGATTTTGCAATTAGCAGTACTCTTTGTAAACAATTCAGCATGAGACAAAGTTATCTCCCTGGGCCAAATTCCCAATAAAAATAAGCACAGCATCCCAAAATCCCAGTACACCTCATCTTTTCAGTTGAAGCGCACCAGTTCTGTTGCAAGGGGGAGTATTTGCCCTCCATTAATACATACAAGGGGCAGAGTTAAGGTTGAGGTTGCTTTTCAATCCTTGAATGAAGGGTTTTTTGCATTGAACTTCCACTTTTCTTTTCTTTTTTTTTGGAGGGGGGTTGTTTTATTTTGTTTTTTAATGGAAAAGAAAAAGCAATGAGACTACTGTGTGGAAAAAAAAACAGCAAATGAGGGGTCATCCTAACATGACTTTCCGCCTTCCACGATTATCTCTAATGAAGAAACGGGCCTCATTTCATGTTTTTAAAGACCTTTTGCCATATATGTAAAAAACATGAAAGGGCAGGAATATCTCTAAATGGTCTCACAATTGCAGTGAGGTCTACAAACATTGCATGAATGGTTCTCCTCCTGGAAGTCTGTAACAAATCAAATAATGTGTAACACTCAAATGAAATGTATCTAACCACCTTGCATGTTTTTAACAGGTTGCTTCCATTCAGCTAGAAATAGTAATAGCAAAAGTTAATGTCTAGATGCCCCAACCAAGATCAGGGTTCCATTGTCCTAGGTACTGTACTTACACATGGTACACTCTTCAGGACTGGCAATGTATTTCACTACCTAACGGCCCAACCCAACGCCCATTAACATCAGTGGGAGTCTTCTGATCAACTTCAGCGAGCATTGGATGAGGCCCCAAGATGACAAGACAAAGGGTTGGAGAAAGGATGGGGATAACAATACATTTTATAGCTAAAGAACTGGGGCACAAAGATTAAGTGACTTGCCCACGGTTCTACAGGGAGTTGTAGCACAGCTAGGAACTGAACCTAGGTCTCCAGAGTCCCAATCCAGACTATCCTTCTCCTCTAACAGAAACTAGGAAACTCAGTGGGAGTTTTGCCTGGATAAACAAGGACTACAGGATTAGACCCTTAGCATTTGGCAAAGCTGTGAAAACATGTATACGTTCATATACATATGATTTTCCACACCTTTAAAAACCAATGAAGGGAGAGCCGAAAGAATGCAGTCACTGTCACATTTCCGATTTTCCAATGAGAACTACACTGACAGCTTCCATTATTGCCAAGCAAATTTAGAAAAACGAATCAGTGGTTAGAGATGGGAAAAAGACATATGTCCATCCATTCGTTTCCCGGTTATACAGAATACTTCACATGCTTTGTACAGTCCAGTTATAAACGACTGAAGCAATGAAGTTTCCATCATTTTGCTTGGGAGACTATTCCTTGCTGTTAGAGTTTTTTGCCTGATATTTGATCTCAGTTTTCCCTCACTCAGTTTAATCCCATTATCCCTACCATATTTAAATTATTTAAGGACACCCTAATGCTACCTCTCCCTCCCTAGTGCTTACCCCTTTCAAATATCTGCAGATGGTTACCAATGTTCTCCACTAGTCATCATTGAGCCAAGTTATACACCCTTGGACCTGAATCTTGGGATCTGATCCCATACACCCACGGGAATGACACTGCAGAATCCGGGGCCTTCGCTCTTTTAATCTTTCCTTCTAAGTGTATCCCCCCTGGCTCTTGATCATTTTGGTTCTCTTCTCCAATTCCCATCCCAGTAGGTTTACGTTTGAATGGCACGATGGTGCCCCAGTTCCATACTGTACCGTGCAGTATGGAACTGGGTACAGTATGCTAAGTGCATTCTTACTAGCAGTATAGAAAGAGGGGTGATCGCCTTCACACGCACACACACACAGGGCAGACCCTGTTCTCATTGAAGCCAATGGGAGTTTTGTCGCGGACTTCAAAGGAATCTCAGGCTGTGTAGTACTATTCTGACCAATGTCACTGCACAAATTCGTGCCTATTTTTTCCATTCTCTATACCTCCTAGGTGTCTGCCTCTACTGCTTGCCAAGTACCTCCTTCCCACTGGATCTCTGTTTCAGCTGCATCCGTTTACAATTTTCCAGGTTACCACTCAGGTGGTTATTTCCTCTCCATACGTCTAACTTTTCTCTGTGCATTTAATTAGCACATAATTAATGATCCGGAAGGGGGTCGGGGGGGGGAGGGGGGAGATGAACAAAATACTGGGCCAAATCCTCAACTGACATAAATTGAGGTCACTCCACTCAAGACAATGCAGTCACATTGATTTACACCAGTGGAGGATCTGGGCCACTAAATACAACTGTGCCTACAACCTGTCCCTTTGACAACCTTCTGGATATCTCTCCACAGTTCAGAACAAGTCCGCTTATCAAGGCCTTTCACTTACAACTAGGTTACAACTAGGTTTCAAGCCATGTAAGAAAATCTATTTATAAGATACCATGAAGCACTGTATCAATTGTGTTACTATAGTTCCAATATACAGTATTCTGCCCACGTGTTCCCTTTGACTACCAATTTCATCCAAAGAGCTTTCAAGTTTGTCTGGCATGACATGCTCCTGGTATGACTCTTTGCTGCTCATGCTCCCATTATCTTCTGGGCACCAATTCAGAAGGATACATAAGCATGCGTTCAACTTTAGCGCATCCTTTGCTTACAGGCTTGTGTGCTTACAGATTCTCTCTCAATAATTATTCCATTATTTTACTAGGGAGTGAAGTTACATTTGGTAGGTGGTAATTGCCAGGACTGTTTTTATTTTATAAACATTGGTACCATATTTTGCATTTTTTCCTATCCCTGGACCACTGGTACTAGCTGCCTGTTTTCTCAATACTCAAGAACAATTCCCATGAGTCAGTTAGTTCACTAGCTAATTCCCTTACAACATGGGATGGGTGTGCACCACCCACACTTACGGACAGGTATACACAGTCTGATACACACCCACTGAATTCAATGGGAGTCTTTCCCTCACCATCACTGTGGAGAAACTAAATTAATTCTTTGCATCGGTCTTCACAGCTGAGGATATGAAGGAGATACCCAAACCTGAGCCATTCTTTTTAGGTGACAAATCTGAGAAACTGTCCCAGATTGAGGTCTCATTAGAGGAATTTTTGGAACAAATTGATAAACGAAACAGTAATAAGTCACCAGGACCAGATGGGATTCACCCAAGAGTTCTGAAGGAACTCAGATGTGAAATTGCAGAACTATTAAACTGTAGTTTATCACTTAAATCATTTTCTGTACCAAAGGATAGCTAATGTGATGCCAATTTTTTAAAATGGCTCCAGAAGTGATCCTGGCAATTACAGGCTGGTAAACCTGACTTCAGTACCAGGAAAACTGGTTGAAACTATAGTAAAGAACAGAATTGTCAGACACATAGATGAACATAATTTGTTGGGGAAGAGTCAACATGGCTTTTGTAAAGGGAAATCATGCCTCACCAGTCTACTAGAATTCTTTTGGGAGTCAACAAGCATGTGGACAAGGGGGATCCAGTGGATATAGTGTACTTAGATTGTCAGAAAGCCTTTGATTGTCAGAAAGGTCCATTATCAAAGGCTCTTAAGCAAAGTAAGCTGTCATGGAATAAGAGGGAAGGCCCTCTCATGAACTGGTAACTGGTTAAAAGATAGGAAACAAAAGGTAGGAATAAATGGTCAGTTTTCAGAATGGAGAGAAGTAAATAGTGGTGTCCGCAGGGGTCTGTACTGGGACCAGTCCTATTCAACATAGGTCATAAATGATCTAGAAAAAGGCGTAAACAGTCAGGTGGCAAAATTTGCAGATGATACAAAACTACTCAAGGTAGTCAAGTCCCAGGCAGACTGCGAAGAGCTACAAAAGGATCTCTCAAAACTGGGTGACTGGGCAAAAAAATGGCAGATGAAATTCAATGTTAATAATGCAAAGTAATGCACATTGGAAAACATAATCCCAACTATACATATAAAATTTTACACTCTAAATTAGCTGTTATCACTGAAGAAAGATCTTGGAGTCATTGTGGATTGTTCTCTGAAAACATCCACTCAATGTGCAACAGCAGTAAAAAAAAAAGCAAACAATGTTAAAAAAATCAGTAAGAAAGGGATAGATAACACAGAAAATATCATATTGCCTCTGTATAAATCCATGATATACCCACATCTTAAATACTGCATGCAGACGTGGTCGCCCCATTTCAAAAAAGATATATTGGAATTGGAAAAGAGCAACAAAAATGATTAGGGGTATGGAACGGCTTTCATATGGAGGAGAGATTAATAAGTCTGGGACTTTTCAGCTTGGAAAAAGAGACGACGAAGGGGGGAATATGATAGAGATCTATAAAATCATGACTGATGTGGAGAAAGTAAATAAGGAAGTGTTATTTACTCCTCAACACAATAACTAGGAGTCAAACGAAACTAATAGGCAGCAAGTTTAAAACAAACAAAAGGAAGTATTTCTTCACACAACACACAGTCAACCCATGGAACTCTTTGCCAGAGGAGGTTGTGAAGGCCAAGACCATAACAGGGTTCAAAAAAGAACTAGATAAATTCATGGAAGATAGGTCCATCCATGGCTATTAGCCAGGATGGGCAGGGATGGTGTCCCTAGCCTCTGTTTGCCAGAAGTTGTGAATGGGCAACAAGGGATAGATCACTTAATTATCTGTTCTGTTCATTCCCTCTGGGGCACCTGGCATTGGCCACTGTCAGAAGACAGGACACTGGGCTAGACGGACCTTTGGTCTGACCCAATATGGCCGTTCTTATCGATGAGCATGGATCAGGTCCAAAAATCCATTTTTCCTGTGAATTCCCTTACCTGTTGCTTTTTTTGGGGAGGCAGTGGTTTCATTTGACCAGGTCTCCTAATTGTCTATGCTGCTTTTCTTTATTGTTTTCCTTGATAGAAATCAATTTTTAAACACACACACAGGTTAGCAACTTAGCCACTTCATCATCACTGATTTCAGCTTCCTCATTTATTAATGGACCTACTTTTCCTCTTTCCCTTGATATATTTGCAAAAGCCCCTCTTATTCCTCTTAACCCCTTTGGCAAGCATTAACAAGCAAAAACTCAGTAATATTTGATATTCTATGTGTATAAATAGAAGTAGGAAAGGATTCATTCACTCTTGTTACAGCTGCTAAAGTGGGCCCAGGGCTCTGAAACAGCAGCGTATGTTAAACATCTCTATTACTTTATTAATGCACAGAACGTTGGGATTTCAGTGTATATTTAGGATTATTTACCTTATAAAGTAACATGGACTTCACAATGCAAATTGCCACAGACAGGAGGCATTCGTAGCTTCCCAGAAATGGAAGTGCCACTAAACAATGAGCGAACGTGCCACTAAAAACCACATGCAATGATTTGGGGGGGGGGGGCAGGGGGAGGAGAGGAAATCACATGATTAAATGATCTCCATGGAGAGAAGCTTGCAAATCTCTGCACACAAGGAAATTTTCATGGACCTGGATCTCTATTTTCAGTGGCCCATTCAGCACAACAGCCTTTGGGAATGAGGCAGCACATGCCTCTGCAGAGAAATGCCAACCACATAATATATTAAGGGGTATACGCTGCCTTCAGTTACACCCTGACAATCCAAATCCAGAGCTGGCGTAAGAGGGCACAACTCCATGGAGGTCACTTTGCCACATTTAGTACTTTCTAAACTTTTGAAAGTTTAAATAGTGTGCACAAGAACTGGAAATTCACAATAACTTTATTAATTATTCATTATTATTATTGTTATTATTTAGAAAACTACTATGATTAGTCTGCATTAAGGACTATGTACCTGCCAAAACCCTAGTTTTAAAAAGTCCTTTAATAAAAAAAACAAAAATTAAACTTAATTTAGTGCTGGTGAAAATTACCAGCTTGATGGTTTAGAGTCCATGGGTCATTTGGTCGTTGACATTCTTTGCCAATATGGCCTCCAAGAGTTATCAGTTGTGACTGTGGTCTCCGATGTAGGAACCTACTGTTGGAACCAGGACTGAGGTCCAAGAAACTCATTTCATACAAGCCACTGAACCACCTCCACCAAAGGGTAACAACAAAACCAAAATCATCTGAGGACCCCAAGCACTGAAAAGTCTAACAATGGAGGGAAAAGAAACCCATTCCTCCTTTCAATCAGACCCTCAAAGCCTGCACAACAGGACAACACACCCAGCCAGCCTCAGAGCCAGGCAGGGCTCTCTCCAAAGCACATTAATGCGACCTCCGGGTTGAGCAGAGGAGGTCACCAAAGATCCAGCCTCCAAACCCCAACTGCACAGCTCGCCCAGCCCCCGCTGGCGTGGGTGGCAAGAAACACAGAGACATGCCTAACCTGAGCACCCCATGGAGCAGAAAAACGGCATGGCCACCGAACTGCAGGCCCAGCTTGGAAAACGCACTCCAAATCCACAGAACAGCTGAACCAATCGCAGTGCACATTGCTTTCGGTTTTTAACGCAGTCAAGAAAATAATTCAGTACGTGGGCTAAGACCTGCCATGTTTCAGCCTGGAGGGAATTTGGCCTGGAGTTTGAAACCCATGGGGAAAAAAAGGAGTCATCATAGAAACCTCAGCAGAACCTTGGTTATAGCTAGGGCCCTACCAAATTCAGCGCCATGAAAAAACATATCATGGACCGTGCAATCCAGTCTCCCCCCGTGAAATCTGGTTTTGTGTGTGTGTGTATTTTTAATCCTATACTATACAGATTTCACGGTGGGGGGGGGAGACCGGCATTTCTCAAATTGGGGATCCTGACCCAAAAGGGATTTGCAGGAGGGTCGCAAGGTTATTTGGGGGGGGGGGGGGTCGTGGTATTGCCACCCTTACCCCTGCGCTGCCTTCAGAGCTGGGCAGCCAGAGAGCAGCGGCTGTTAGCAACACCAGACCAGGCCATCCCGACTTCAGCGCTGCTCCTGGCGGCAGCTCTGCCTTCAGAGCTGGGCTCCCGGCCAGCAGCTGCCGCCCTCCAGCTGCCCGGCTCTGAAGGCAGGCCCACCGCCAGCAGCAGCGCTGAAGTAAGGGTAGCAGTACCGCAACCCCCCCTACAATCACCTTGTCCCCCCCCCTCCTTTTTGGGTCTGGACCCCTACAACTACAACACTGTAAAATTTCAGATTTAAATAGTTGAAATCATGAAACAAACGATTTTTTTAAATCCTATGACCGTTAAATTGACCAAAGTGGGCCGTGAATTGGGTAGGGCCCTAGTTATAGCAGTACTGACCCACTTGGACCATGGAAATAGTCTGGACCAGCAGTAGCGACTCCTCCAACGTAATACTGGGTTCAGGGTATAGGTCGATGCAGAGTAAGCTTCACATGGCAGTTTGAGGCACGTGCCCCCAAAACGCGCCATTCCTCACCTCGCAACACTCCCTACAAGAGCACACGCACACCCCTTTCATCAGGTGCTTCCCTTTCACCCATTTTTCGCTTGCAGCACAGAGCTCCCATCTTCCTCATTTGCTAAAGAGCTCTCACCACCCACCCGTCCCCTTGAAACCAAGAAGAGTTAGAGAAAAAAGGTGGGGGGATGGCATCCATCATCTCTGCATGAGCATGTGCGTACGGCCATAACCCAGACTTGGTTTCTTAAGAGCACATGACCATAACCTGAAGCAAGAGCAGGCCCCATGGGTGTCCCCTGGCTAGAGTGATGCATGTGAACTCTTCATTGCTAGACTTCCAGACTTCCCATAGCTTCCCCCCCCTCCCCCCTTCAAAAGGGTTTTTAAGCAGAGGAGCTGACTTGTAGAGAGACAGGATAAGCGAGCAAGGAAGGATGCTTCGGACACCGCCCCGTCAATGCACACAATGAGCACAATAGGCAGACAGGAAGGGAGTGCTGTCCAGTGGTTAGACAGCCCCAGAACAAGGAGTCAGGCCTTGCAGGATGAAATCCTGCCCTGCCCCTGGGCACACCCTGCCCAAGCCTGGATTCGATTCTCAACTCTGCTGCTCAGGGCAATCCCCTTTCCTTCTCCATGTGTCAGCTTCTCCAGCTGCAGACTGGGGATGGTGCTAATCTGCCTCCCTGGGCTGGGGGCTGCATTCATTGCTGCGAGTCAACAGCTTGGATCGCCCTATGGCAGCTTTCATGTCCCAATGCCAGGCCCCCTCCCAACTCGTGGGTACAAAGTTCATTGCGTTGGGGGGGTAAAGAGCTTATTTACTAGAACACCCACGCCATGGAGAAGAGGGTTGACCACTGAAAGTCAGGGAAACTACTTTAGCAGTTGAACCCAGAGTGTTTTGTGGTACCAAGCTCACGCACGTGGCAGACCCGCCCAGCACTAGCAGACTTCGGAAGGACAGACAGGTTCCTCACAGACAGATATTGGGGCCGAGTCAGCACAGGGCCAGAGAGAGGAGGCAGCTTGCACGCCCCCGGTTCAAGGGCTGCGGGGACAAGTGCAGCTCTCGGCGCCGAGGGCAGACTAACGTACATCACTGCTTGAAATAGCTCCTCTGCCTCTTTTCAAGGGTGCCAGAGCACAGTTCGGCCACTGCCACAGCCCCTTCGCACCCACCCCCAAGATACCCAGCCCTGTCCTGCCCCCACTCACCCCCCTTAGAATGCCCCCGTTACCTGGCACTGCTGCTGAGGCCAGCACAGGGCCAGGGGAGTCTGCTCCGCGAGGGCACAGAGAGGCCCCGAGCCTGGGCTATTCCATGGGATGGAGGGAGGCTTACGCCTGACCTGCGGCTGCTTTGCACCAGACCAGCCGTGTGTGAAAAGAGGCCACAGGACAATGCCGAGTTGGGCCCAGTGCCCTGAGTACTGCATTCCCCCCTTCCCAATCCTGAGCCCAAACCTACCTGCCCACAGCAGTTCCCGCTTCCCTCCCTTTTATTATCATTTTTTAAAGAAGTGACTAAAACCCACACGAGCTAGTGTCTCTCAGCAAGCGCCCCCGGGACCCCACACTCTGAACAGCACTCAGGCAACGGCCGGGAAGCAGAAACATCTGCTCCCATCCACCCCACTGCTGCGAACGAGGCTTCTTGCAGGCAATCAGCAATACAGCAGGAAAGAGAGAGCAGGCTCCCGCCTGGCGAAGTCCGTCCTGTGCTGTCTAATAACACAAGGTGTCATCGTAGACCCAAATCAGTGCCTAGAGCTTTATTTATAACAACTGAAACACAGGAGACAGCAGGCCAGAAGCAGAGGGGAGGAGGCGGGGAGTGAGACTGGAAGTGGGGCAGGAGGGGGAAGAAGCAGAGAGACTAAATCTTCCTATCTAGGAGGCGTTGCCCTGAGATTTCTAAGCAGGGTCAGGGGAGGGGAGAGGAATATGTGCAGAGACAAGCGCAGTGAGGACGCTATTGATCACACCCTGGCTTCAGCAATGGCATTGATTGACAGCCCCCCCTCCCCCACCACACACACACACACACAGCCCCAAAATGTTTGCATTAAAAAACAGAAAAGCTTCCCCCACAAATCGCCTGAAGTTGGTGAGCTTGGGGAAGCGGGCATCCAGCTCCCAAGGGGGTTGCTTGGCTACCCCCTTTTTTTTTTTTGGTCACTTGGGTCAATTTCTCTCTCCCCCAGCCCCGCCCATCCCATGCAGACCTGCACAGCCCAGCTGTTGGCTACAGAGGGATGTTAGGGTATATGAAGCGTTCTTACAATACATTCCAAAACTTGACCTAACTGGCTCAAAAGGGATCCGTACCCAGTGTATGACAGGCAGCAGGTCAAATCCCAGAGCCCTACCGCCGGCAAGCTCTAGTCAGACTGAATACAGACACTCTTAGGGTCCAATTCTGAGCACCATGCGCTCCCATTGAACTGAGCAGGAGTGGAGACTGCTCAGATTGATCCCTTACTCGGCCCCCAGACAGAACTTTGAACCTGTAAACTCCAGTGAGATCAAAGGCCGAGTCAGAAGAGCCCAGGACTTGGCCTGTTAAGAATGTGCAGTAACCATTCATACCATTAGCTACTTACTGCCCATGTCATATCTGGGGGGATGCTTTCATAGAATATCAGGGTTGGAAGGACCTCAGGAGGTCATCTAAGTCCAACCCCCTGCTCAAAGCAGGACCAATCCCCAATTTTTGCCTCAGATCCCTAAATGGCCTCCTCAAGGATTGAACTCACAACCCTGGGTTTAGCAGGCCAATGCTCAAACCACTGAGCTATCCTTCTCCCCTGATCTAGCCCAGCTTCCTCAGAAGTCAGTGGCAAAACACCCACTTTAGTCAGCATGAGCAGGACCACGCTCTTTGCAAATAAACCCAATGTGACATGCAAGAGTTTGAAATCAGTAAAGGAAAGACTCCCATTGACTTAAATAGGAATGAAATTGGAGCCGAAACCTCAAAAGGGTATAACGACATGGCAGACTGCAACATGTGTAGACATACCCGAGTTGGCTTTGATCTAGCTAGCTCCAACCACACAGCATGGGCTCACCCTTTGGGTAAATCCCCAGAGCCCTGGGAGGGATTATACAGCCCCTGTTGCCACAGCTTCACTGCTGTTGGTACTTGCTCTAGCTAGATCAAAGCTAGCTTGAGTCTGTCTACACATGCTGCAGTCATCTCTGACCGTAGTGTCAATATAGCCAAGTTCCTCTCCCTTTTCCTCCCTTGCTCTCCTCACTCCCTGTAACCATACCTTTCAAACAGATAAAGAAAACAGGGAAGCAACTCTTCCATACTCTTTAGATTCAGCTCTTCAGGGCAAGAACAGTGTATTGTTATGTTTGTCCAGCACCTATCCCAATAGGGGCCCAATCCTGACTAAGGCCTCTGGACACTAATACGAAATATTTTTCTTTGCACAGAGAACGTGCCTTCAGGACTACGTTTTCAAGATGTTGCACAGGAAACATACAACTAAAATCTGTGAAATGAGCAAGCATTGAATCATTCTTGCTGCATTTAAACTGCCGTGCATTCAAATCTGCCTGTGCATTTATCCACGGTGCAGTTTACACGGCTACAAACTAATGCTGCGGTTGTTTTATATCCCATCGTCGTCACCAGGATTCCTGTCGTGTTTCCATACGCACAAAGCGAGACGTGCACCTGGGACATGATTCAAAGCTGCTTGACTCTGGGCCTTTGGATCAGGCCCTGCCAATCAAAAGAATAGGCGAAGTCTCCATGAGAGAGCACAGGGTGTGGCTCTTCTCTACCAAGCTAGAACTGCTCTGGGAACGGAACGGCTGTTTTGTGCCTAGAAAGCAGGGAACTAAAGCATAAAACAGTTCCACAGCCTCTTCCCCCACACCTGGGCCCTCGTGCAAAGACATCAAGGGATAAGGAATGGAAGCACAGACGGGCTGAATCTTTGGGATTCTCCATGACAATAGGTCTGTGCATTGCACAGACCACTGCATAAGTGGGAAGCAGCCCCGGTCCCCCAAGAACAGCTGACAGACTTTTGGCCCTGGGGAGGAGCGGCCTGAATTTTACCCCAAATGGAAAGGGGAGAAATGTGTGGTTCATAATCATACCTTTGGCCCACACACTGATGGGCTGCCCCACACTAATCTTGGGAAAATGGCTCCTGTCTCACACATGGGAGCTTTATAGGACCCCGGCCTACTAACGGACCCTAGCTTGTTCCAAGCATTTCTGTGGGCCAGATCAGTATGTCTAAAGCAGCATAGCTCCACCGAACTCAATGGAGCAGCATCAATTTATAGGAGATGACGATCTTGGCCCAGTGGTGGTGTTTGAGCATCTCCCACAATGCCTAGGAGCTCTGGGATCTGACAGCATGTCAACACTGCAGTTACTTCGGCTCGGGCGAATGGGCTGTTTAATTGCATTGTAGACACTCAGGATCAGGCTGGTGCCCAGGCTTTAGGACCCCACGAGGTGGGAGGGTCCCAGAGTTCGGGCTCCAGTCCGAGCCCAGACGTCAAGCCCCACAGCCCAAGGCCAGCTGCAAGAGTCTAATGGCAGCATAGACATACCCTGAGAGGCTAGAGGCATTTGCACCAGTGCAGAGAGACCAGAACACTACCATCCTGATTTACACCAACTCTGCACTGGTGTAACTCACTCTACAACAAGCAACGCTCTAAGGTGAGAGGCCCCGCTACAGCTTTCCTCTGCATTCAGAGCTGCCTAAAAGAGGCCCCCACTTTTTCCTCCAAGGCTGTGACACACCATCCATCACTACACCCCTGCCACTTGCTCAGATTCACCATAAGTCTCCCCCTTTCCTGGCCCTGGCAACTAGTGCGGAAGGAGGAGAAGAGATCTTCAGACTGAGAAATACTGGTCTCCTTTATTTGTTTTGTGTTAGGCCATCTGAGGTGGTATGTTCTCATGAGGCATGCCTTTACAGGGCCCGTGCAGCTGACAGGGCCACAGGTTTGGCTAAGGCTGAGGAGAAAGTGGCCAATGAAACCTGGCACAAGGGCCATTCTGGTATCCTGCAGCTGAAGCCGGGTGGCATTCGATAGGCAAGGAGGCCACAGCCCTTCGGGATCTGCCCTGATGCTGGTGCAGCAGAAAGCAAGGATGTGCCACTCCCGCCATTCCCTGGTTTGCTCCTGCAAGGCAAGACAGGACGCCCTGCCAATCCACCACCAGAGTCTGAGCTGGAGTCATCCCGGTGCACATGGCTGCTTTCCAGGGTGTGCTTTCCAGGGGTACTTTCCTTTAAGCAAGGAAAAGTTCAAGTTATTTGATGCCTAGAAGGGCTCCACTAGACAATTTGGTCACATCAGAACATGACCTGGAGGAATCACGGTTGCTACCGTGGTGTTTCGCAGTCAGTGTAGACAGGGATAAATGGTGTTTAGCATCATGGCAGCTGCTCCTGGATAAACCCCACTCATGTCCTAGCCAACCAGACAGTAAATTTCCCTGTGAAAACAAGGCCTAACAGACAGAGGCTCTTTTTATAGCTATGGCCGAGGAAAGGGGCTACTGTGAAAGCCGTGGAGTCAAGCCCCATCCCTGGAGCCTAGGTACAGGATGGACAGTGGCATGCTAGACTTGCATTTGTAGGACAGCATCTCAGGGACAAGGGATGTGCTGAATTACTGCACTGTGTGCTGGATGATCTGTCACCCCCTAAAAATCCAATCAAAAATAAAATGTTTCCAGAGCAGCCTTGGGTAGGAAGAATCCATCATGTGGTGTGGTGGACATGCTCCCTTAGCCCCAGGACTCTCACTGTTGGCTCAGCACTGTTCAGCCAGTATTAGTACAAAATGGTCTGCATCTGCGGGATCAAGCCCAACCAGGGCAGAGTGTTAAAAGTCTGCCCCAGCATCAGACAGGCCCCTCTTCGCGGGAGTTACTGTCTGCAGGCTACTTCTCCCTGGAAGGGGAACTTTCTCCAGTCAAAGGCAACAAGTCTATTCAAAGGCATCCCCACATTGAATCAGCCTTGGGACGCTCGCTTGCACTAGCCATCGATTTCCACCGTGCTTCTCTTTGCACAAGGCTCTGCCTTCAAGAGGATTAAATATTTACCAAAAAAACCCAACCAAACAGCCTGACGGGGAGCCTAAAGAAAAAGCAGAGGGAAAAATCTGAGCTGTAGCCTTAGAAGTGCCCCTAGGCCTGTGTGTGTTCAGCTTTGGATCCACACTCCTGGGCTTCCATTAGGTACCTCGGGAACAGCAGAGCAACACAGCTATAAGGCCATTGAGAGAGACTGGACTGTAGAGGTTAGCAACAGTCCTGAACTTTTAAACACAAATCCACATGGTTTTACCAACAGTAGAATACTCCCAGCCTAGCTGCTAGAGCGGAGTGGTTTTTTTTTTTTTGGCTGTGGGGGGGAGAGGGATGTTTTTATTTAATTTTTCAATGTTTTCCCCCTTGGCAGGGTCAAAACAGACCCATTTTTATCCCCCACCAAATATTTTCACTTAAGCTACTGAAAGCAGATCAATTTGCGTACCAAAAATTAGGCTCTCAATTAAACAAGTTTAGAGCATCTCCATAATAAAAAGAAATTTTAAAAATCATGACAAATGAAATATTTCCAACATATTTCATGATTTTTGTGTAAAGGACATTTTTCAAGCAAAAACTTTTCATTGGAAGAATTTAAAGCAGCTCTAATGGGAGCCCAGTTCTGAAGACCAGAGACTCCGAATGCCCAATTTCACCTGCCTAAGGATCTCTGCAGCAGCGGTAATCCCAAGAAACCTGGGTGCTCTCTAAACTAGAGACTCAGATTTGAATGTTAGGTCACCCCACCATCAAAAGGGGACTGATCTGGGTTTCAGCCTGTTAGAAGCCATTTGCAAAATTCAGATCTAGGCCCCGGTTTGGACATTTTCAAATGAAGCCCTTTGTGCATGGCCCACTGGGCTGGGCGGGCAAGGAACACTCTTGAGGTCCCTGGATAGAGTAGGGGTGTCCTGGTCATGCCCTCTCTACATGGCGTGCCAGCTCTGTGCCCAGACTGTAGTACAAGACACAAGACAAGGTAGCAAGAATATGTTCATGGGGCCTGATTCTGAGCCCTGCATCTTGAGTCTTATGCCAGTGCAAAGTGAACATAAAAAACGAACTGCTAACACTTGCACCCACTTTGCACTAGTGTAAACGTCAGCACAAGGCACAGGAAAGCCAAGTATTAGACCTATGGTTTCCACACGGGGCCCTCTCCTGTTTTCTTTCCCATAGCTACCTATACAAAAGTAAGCTGATGTCAAGCGGTCCTTGTTGGCCTTTAAAGCCCCAAGGGACAGATTGGTACATTTAGCCAGCGGCGTCTCCTGAGTGTGGCACAGAGCTGCACCCCCTTAGAGTGCATCGAGGGGAAGGGGATACCTTATAAATCACAGCAATACTGTTCCCTCTTCCTGTACAGGGTCTTATAGATCCATTACCAGGAGCCCCAGGTACCACCCCCTTTCCCCCCCCCCGCATTTGCCCAGATGCTTAAATCCACCTGGAAAGCTGCACAGCTGCAGCAAGGCAAGACCTTGGCTGCGTGCATGAAAGGGTTAATGCAGCAGAGAGGCCAGGTGGCTCAGGTGCATACGCCAAGCGGCTCCCATCCCACCTGCAGAGACTTGTCTAAGAGGAGCTGCATCCGCCCTTTCCTGTCGGGCTTTAATCTGCCTGAGGACAGAGAAACAGGGAAGGATAAACATCATTTCTCCCACTGCAAGTCCCAGTCCAAGGCCCAGGAAGGTGACTCAAAGCTAGGGGCTCAAGCTGCACTCTCAGGGGACTAGAGCAGCGACAGGGAACCCGCTCAGACTCAGTCCTCTGACCCACTTGCAGCCGACAGAGTACACAGGTATGTTCCCATCAGCACTACGTGCAGGGACAGCCTGGCTCTTGGAATTCCTGGACGCTTGCCCACTCCCTAGCACCAGAACGTGCCTGGCTAGTGGTTAGTCCCATGAGCTAGGAGTCAGGACTTCTGGACTGTGTCTTTCTGTGGGACCTTCCCCAAGTCACTGCGTCTCTCCTTGTCACGTGTGGCATCCTTACCCACCGCACAGGAACTAGGGGGCTTAGTGTTTGTAAAGAGCAATGAGAGCGTTACATGAAAGGTGCTAGGACATTTTATAAATCACCAGAGCAGAGGCCACAAGCAGGATGAGAGCTGCATTGTGCTAGGTGCTGTACAAACAGTCCCTACACCAAAGAACACACCACCCTGAAAGTGTGTTTATAATTTATTTGTATATACATATACACACACACACACACCAAGTGCTAATATGATAATGGGTCATTGCAGCTTTTTCCTATGGAAGGTCCAATCTGTACATCCGCCCCCACTACAGGAAGTCTACACAGCTGTGTTATTTCTCTGGTAACAGCTCCATTCTTCATAAAGTGCGATTGCCACAGCCTTTGTAAACCTTTGTTAATCTCTTGACTTGGGGGGCTAGCTTTGCATTCAGTTCAATCACCACCCTGGAGGTTTGTACGCCAGCAGTGGGCGGGCAGGGAAAAGAGGGGAAATGCTCTTGATTAGGGGCATAGAATTTGCAAAACCAGAGGGAATCATTTTCTTTTGATTGACTAGTAAAGAGACCGTTTGCTTTCCCAAAGGATGGGTAAGTGCTTTTGGTACCCGTTCCGGTGAACTTTCATGACAATTTTGCAAGGCTGCTGGGCTTATGTTTTGTACAGCACCAAGCATGCAAAACAACATAATAGGCAGCTGGAATGCCCTTCGCTTGCCCCCTTCAGAGTCTCAACCAGGAATCAGGAACCAGAGACACCAAGCCCAGAGAATCCAGCCCAGGTTTCACATGGATTCTAGTGCAGAGGTTCTCAAACTGCGGGTTGGGACCCCAAAGTGGGTTGCAATCCCATTTTAATGGAGTTGCCAGGGATGAGGTTTCCTGGGGCCCAGGGCTGAAGCCCAACCCCCACTGCTGGGGGCCAAAGCTAACGCCTGAGGGCTTCAGGCCTGGGCAGTGGGGCTCAGGTTACAGGGCCCCTGCTTGAAGCCGAAGCCCTTGGGCTTTGGGACCCCCCCCACACACACACACCCCTCCACCTGGGGTGGCGGGGCTCAGGCAGGCTCAGGCTTTGGCCCCCCTCCTGGGGCCATGTAGTAATTTGTTGTCAGAAGGGGGTCGTGGTGCAATGAAGTTTGAGAGATGCTGTTTAGTGCATGCTGGTACCTGACCCAGGGCGTTCAGGTAGTGCTGAACTCATCACCACAGCGGGAGGCTATTTTCCTTATAAAGCCCTCTTAAAAACCCACCTACAACCCCACAAAACCAGGGTCGACTGACTAAAACTGGCTCTTGTAATTCACAGCCACGTAAACTTCTTTTTCCTGGCCCCTGGGGCAGATCAGTCCTCAGCCTGGTACAAAGCATAAATATAGGGCCAGAACGCAGGCTGCAAGTGGAGACTGAAGAGCAAGGAAGGGGTGAGCCGGAAGGGCACGACTGACTCACGCTAGGTCAGAACACTGGTTTCACTGCAGGCCGACGACGTTGCCAGGAAGCCCTGAGGTCTAGTCACCCAACCCAGCCGCTTTTCCATATTGACATTGGTTCACTGCCTCGTCCCTGCGTGCGGTGGGGGGTGTAAAGCCTTCTGCCCACGCACTGTCACAAAGCACAGGCGCAGTCCCTGGGCCAGGAAGGACTCCTGCCTCCCAGAAAAAATGGAGCAAGAGAGGCAGGGACAGTGGGGGAAGAAGGGCCACATCCATGTCTACACAAGGATAAGAGGCCTGTGGCACAGCTGCAGCACAGCCTAGGTCAGCAGACTCAGGTTCGTGGAGCTTAGGAAAAATCACTGTCGACGCTCAGGCTCGGGCTGGAGCCCAGGCTCTGGGACCCTCCTCCCTCGCAGGGTCCCAGCCCGAGCCTGAATGTCTGCACAGATTTTTCAGCCCTGGAGCGCAAGCCCCATGAGTCCCCCGTCAGCTGACCTGGGCCATCCTTGGGTTTTTATCCCTCTAGACATAGCCAGTGTTCCACAGAGCTGGCCAGGCACAGGGGCCGAGCATGCTGGTCACCTTAAGGGACACCCAGCTGCACCGGGAGTGGGTGTTTGGGTGTGTGTGGATGGACCTTGCCTGCCTCCAGAGGTGCAATCCCGCTCCCCTCGAGCGATGCAGTACCGCACCAGGCCCAGAGCACTACACAACCCAGGGCCAGTGTATGCTGGGGAACTTTCAAACTCAGCTCAGGAGAACGATATAGTCTTGCTGGCCCTCCTGTGCGGCCTGTTAGTAAGTGCTGAGGTTTCTTCAACAGGTATATGGGAGAGTAACAGTACCCAGCCTCCTAATGCTATTGGGATTCATTGCTTCTCAGATTGCAAGGCTGGCTAGAAGTCCCTCTACCTGTGTCTAGCCAAGCAGCTGTATTCTTTCTTCTCCAAGGCAGACATAGCGACAGCCCCTGGGCACCACATCCCTGACACCTCCACCTGCTGGGGACTCCCTATGCCAAGGGTTCTCCTCACCTGGGAAGTTGGAGGTTTCTGCTCCCTCTATGCTACCTGAGCCGGTGAGACTCAAGGCCCTTAGGCCAGCCACTTCCACCCCCATTCCTGTGAGATCCCCACATTACTCCCCCATCCACAAAAACAAGCATGAAGATGCTTATTACTGTGCTCGCACTTCTGCAGAGCCCACCACCACAGGCACCTCCCTGTCTCACGGGGTTTGGGGAAGACTAATGAGCTACAACTTGCAAAGAGCTTTTTAAAAAAAAAAAAAAAGTCCCAATTTCAAAAGGCTGCCTCTAATTTTGCAAACACTATTTGTTACACCCATATCCTGGTGGGCCACAATTAACTCAGGATGCAAGTAACAGGATTTACCATTAACCAGGCAACAGCGCCTGCAAATCATGCAGATCTAGACAGCTCGATCCTGTCACTTGCACCTGCAACAAATTGCAAGGGCAAACATCTGCAAAATTAGTCACGGGTGCAAAACTGCCAGGGAAGTCAGAGGCTAGACTGAGACCTGCTTACAAATGGGGCTGATCATACACTAGAAAATTGCTAAGTATCATCCGCACTTCTAGGTTTTTTTAAATAAAAAGATGCTTGAAATCACATTAAGATGAACACTCCCTGAAGAGCAAAGAACCCCAGAGAAGGAGAGCTGGAGCAGAAGCAGCTGGACAAACCAGACTGGCTCAGGAATAGTCAGACTTGTGTAATATTTAAGGCTCGGTTTGTTTGGGTCTCGGTTGCAGCAGGAACGAAGCCTGTCAGATGTCTCGGTTAGCCCAGCATTAAACAAAAATTCTCTTTTTTTTTTGGTAAAAGCCTGTTCAGAGGATAACCTGTTGGGGGCAACCCTGGTACCCAGTACACACTAGGTTTGCCTTCTCGTGCTCTCTCTCACTCTCCTCCTTTCTTTGTCTCCTGCTCTGACACACACACAGTCAAGTTCCTCCTGGACGATCCAGAGGGACATGTGTCAGGCTGCTGATGCTGCCAGCTCCACCATCCAACTGCTCTTCCTGGGCCCCCAGGAGCTGCGGTAACCATAGAAACACCAGCCAATCAGAGTGCTCAGCCACAACAGGGGGGCGGGGATAGAACACTAAGACACCCAGAAAGGTAGGAGCAGCTCCAAACAGACCAGAAAACTACAACTAGAACGTGGGGAAGGGGCAAATCAAAACGTTTTACCCAACTCCAGCACACACAAGCCCTTTAATCTGGAGCTGCATGTTACATCAGGCACTTCTTTTCCAAACTGGTTCCTTGCCAGCCAGCTGCAACAGTGCATTTTGCAGCACACAAGAAGATCTGTGGGGATACTGGAAGGATTCTGTTGCAAGGCTTTGTCTTGCTCTACTTTGCACTTTATCTGTGGAAGCGAAGGGGACCCATGGCTCTTATAGTCCCAAAGAAGTCAGGCATTAACCCTTTGGTTCTTTTGCAGTATGTGAACAGAACAGGACAAATCTTATCCTTGGATGTGCTTGGGAGATTTTACACAGATTTCACTAGGAGCTGCACACAGATCTGAGTGCAAAATGTGAGCCACTGCAGTTAGTGGGCCAAACCAGAGCTCACAGTTGTACGCTAGTGCTATCAGTGGTATTGCACCTGATTTACACCAGCAAAAGTTTGGTCAGAATCAGATTCAGGCCAAAGTTTCCAAACTTGAGATCCAAAGTTAGGTTCCTAAAGCCTTGCGTAGGCACTTAATGTCAGAGGTGTGATTTTCAGAGACAAAGGGAACTACAGATGTTCAGTGTCTTCAAAAATCCGCCACTTTGATTGTAACTATCTACTCTAAATAAGGATTTAGGGGCCTAACTGTAGTCACCCAGCTGTGAAAACACTGGCCCATGTGCGGAAATGGGAGTATTGAAAGCATCACAGGAGTCCTGAGTCAGTGATCAGAATGACACATGGGGAATGAGGTGTGGGATATGTTAATTGGTAGATTAACGTCATCCCTAGGAGCTAACAGGCCCCTTATCCTGAGGCTCCACAGCTAATGCTTGTGCCTTCCTGAATCTCAAATCAAATCAAACAGCTACACATTCCTTTTACTGCCAGTAACCAAAACTTTCCTACACTTTGCCCCTGTTCACTCATCTTCACAGCACAGCAGCCCTGAGGGAGGCCATCAAGTTCTGATGGAGACAGATCTCAGTCCCTTTTCAAAGAAAGAAAAGGAGGACTTGTGGCACCTTAGAGACTAACCAATTTGAGCATAAGCTTTCGTGAGCTACAGCTCACTTCATCGGATGCATAAAGTGGAAAGTACAGTGAGGAGATTTTATATATACACACAGACCATGAAAAAAATATACATTGTAAAGAGAGTGATCACTTAAGATGAGCTATTACCAGCAGGAGAGTGGGGTGGGGGGAGAGAAAACCTTTTGAAGTGATAATCGAGGTCCCTTTTCAGACACCCAGAGTAGATGTTAATGGAGGCTGTTGAAGAGGCCTGAGATGACAGTTTGAGAGACGACAGGGCACTCCTCTCCATTTTCCAGGAGGCATCTCCCATGGCTTAGCCAAGCTGCAGTATGGCCCACCCAGCATCACTCTTTCTAGCCTCTCCTTTCAGGTAGCTCCAGTACAGAAGATGCTACGAAAGACATTGCTCAGACTTCCGGTATCCTTTCAGTTATAAGCACCTGGTCCTAGGGCAGCAGATATCCCTGCACCAGCCTTCACTATTCACTTCCCCCACCACAGTGAAGGAGTTTCCCTGCCAATCCCATTCCCCATGTTATCTAGGGATGAGATTTTTCAAAGCCATGGAGAGTTGGGTACCCAAGTCATTGAACTTCGACAGAAATTGGGTTCCCAATATCCTTTGAAAATCCAAGCCTAGATTTATCAAGTGTCCAGCTCACCAATGAGCTCCAGGAGCTGTGCAAAGATTCGTTATAAACACCTAGTTAACACAGGTAAATTAAACACACCCAACACCCTCATCAGATTTCCAATGGCACCTTTCATAAGGTGTCACCACATATCCCCAGAATAAACTAAACGTGGTCAGATACAATAGATATTGCAACTGCAAAGCAGACCAACACTTCAAGACACAGGTTAACATCCTGTTAATCCACCAAAAAAGTTGTGTAACTGTTAGACAGGAGAGCAAGAGAAGGGACAAAGGCAGAGGGCTTTCCCCTATACAATCGATAACTAATCCCCGTTCTCTGCTTGGGTCATCACTGGGTTTGAACGCAGGACTTTCAGCTCTAAAAACCACCAGCATCTGCCACTGGAGCGACGCTATGTTCCAATAGCTATAGTAGACTCTTATCCTTTCCTATGTATCAGCCATTAGATGGGGTTACACACACACAGAGGTGAGTTACAGGTGCACAAAGAGCTGCCCAAAAGACCCAAACACACACTCTCCAAGCCTGGAACCCGTTAGACATGCTGAAAAAAATAAAGGCTAGAGATGGCATCAACCCGGCCCCTGGGCATAAAAGCCATCAAACCTACCTGCCGACAGGCACAGCCAGCACACAGCCTGCAATCAGGCCAAAGGGCACAACTGGGATCAGGTCAGCCATACGCAGGCACCAACCTCAGGCTTGCTACGGGGCACAGGAACTGCTGGAGCCTGGTGTCACGTGCACCAAGGAACAGTTGCTAGCCACATGTTTTCCTCAATTAATTTTTAAAGGCGTTCAAAGAGAAAAGCGTGGGAAGCTGCCCCATCAGCATCTTATATCTGATCTTAAAAATCTTTCACTTAGTGTGAGATTAGGAACCCTGAGGGATGGTTGAAAGAAGAGTTACCCTGGATAATGTTCTACCAGAGGGTGATCCAAAACGTACAGTCTCCATATCCCCTTAGGAAGGGGAGAGAATAGCAGAATCCCTGAACTTGGTTCTGTGGTTCCGGCACGGCACAGCACTGGGACTCAGGAGATCTGGGGTCTCTTGTGGCTCACTGCCTGGTGTTTGTATCAGAGTAGCAGCTAGACGCCTGCCCCCACAGCCCCAAATAGAGATTGGGCTCTCACTACACTAGACAGTACAAACCATCGTAGAGAATCCCTGCCCCCAAAACAATCTAGACAGGCAAGACAGAACAGGTTGGAGGGGAAAGAGGCACAAAGAGATTAAGTGACTTGGACAAGGCTACATAGTAGGTTAGTTGCAGAGGCAAGAAATGAAGCCAGGTCTCCCAAGTCACAGTCTAATCCCCCATCCACTGGCCAAGTCCCTTTACACAGAAGGAATGAGCACAAGGGAAGGGGGGAACACAGAGGTACCCAGGGTGGTTTGAGGCTTGCTTGTTAGCCAGGTTGAGTGGCAAGACAGACTCCTGAGTTGTTCATGCTACCAAATGTAGCAGACACCAAATATAAATGGTGCATCTCAACCAATGGGACAGAAGTGATGAAGCATAAACACTCCCAGATTAACCTCTCCTTGTAGGACCTCCCTCCACAGCAGCCTTGCCCAGTTCCGCTCTCCCCCATAGGGCGCCCATCTGCAGCTCAGATGTAGAGGCAATTCTGTCCCCAGCCCTGGAAGGCGAGCAGACATTGCTGGGCACACTCCCTCACAGGCCTTCATGGGCCCGGAGCATGGGCAGAGAGTTCCCAGAGAAGCGTCAGCCTCCTAGTTAGAGAAAAAAATAAGCAGTGCGCTTTAACATTAAAAAATGAATACACGCAACAGCTCAGTCCCCCGCCCCGCCTTAGATCCATAAATAATCTGGAAAAAAAAAAACCAGCAAACAAACAAGACCAGGCCTTCAGCTGAAGCAGCCCAGCCCGAGAATCTCCACCAGGCTCCTATTTTGGGCTGTAATTTGGTCAGGACAGAACAAGCAGGCTTCAGCTGTTCTCATCCGCAGCCCACAGCCCGGGCAGTCAGAGTCTAACCCTTGGCTCCAGCCTTCAATGGCTCCATTGTTCCAGGCTGGGAGCTCAGCTGCAGCGTACATGGCTGCCCGACATCCGGCAGGGTCCAGGGGCTGACAGCAAACCAGGGGCTGCTGTGTCAAGTCATGGGGGTGGCGAGTCCAGGGGGCTGTGACTGGATTAGAATGCCTCGCGAACCCAGCAACGAGGTCAGAGTGCATGAGGACTGTAATGCTGAGGCAGAAGCTGGGTTGTTTCTCATGCTCAAGGCTGGAGCTGGGAGCCTACTCAGAGCAAGGGCCATGGCACAGATTATCTTCCTCACTCATTGCTTTCCTCAGATTTTTTGGGAGAGCATGGGGGCGGGGTGAGAAAACCAGCCAAGTTTTAGAAGCTTTTTTTAGCTGTAGTCTCCCGTCACTTTTGTCCCCGATCTCTAGGATCCCCCATTTGCACCAAACCAGAGCAACAATCACATCTCCAAAGACTGCAGCTCTTTCAAACTGGAGGCCAGCTAGCTCAGCCAAGCCAAGAGAACCAACTGACCAGAGATCAGCAATGTAGATATGTGCACAGTGCGTGGGTTGTCTGAGAACTGCTGAGGAAAGCTGCAGGGACATGCCTGTGTCAGCTGGGACTCTGTTCGTGATAGGCAGATTTTCAGAAGGAATCAGTCCCCATTTAGCCACCTAAACAAGAGCCAAGTTTTCTACAGCTCAGCATTCAGCATGCGGAGTTTTCGAAAGTCTGGCCACGCAGGCTGGAATTCTCAGGAGGGCTCTGCACCTGCAGCCTGGCCCACATTTGATCACCTAAATAAAGTAGATAGATTTTCAAGAGAGAATTGGGCGTCTTTTTTACATAACTACTTATCGAAGACCAGTCACTGGAGACATCCCTGAGACACAACTTACAGGTAAGGGTTGAAAAACCCATCACTTGCCAGAGACCTTGCTCTCATACTATGCAAGTTTCACATAAAAAATTCGAGACAGAAGTGTCCAAATTTCCTTTAAAAAGCAAGATGTGTCATTCACGACCAGGCAAGAAATCCACCAGGAAGAATGGTAAAACATTTAACACATTAGCGTGGCCAGGTGGGAGGATCTAAGTTTGTTTATAACAAGTTTCAGTTACTAGCAAATGATAACAATCGGTACCTACAGTAACAAGTGTGCAGTGCATAAGTGGTTACCAAGGCCTAGTCTACACTAGCAAAATTATACTAGTATAGGTCAGTTAGGGGGATGGTTTACCAGTGCAGTTATTCTGGTCTAACATGTGCTGTATCTGTATGGTTTATTCCCCTTCCTGCATGAGGATAAGCACTTTCCTACTGTAATAGAACTGTGTCCACATTAGGGAGTTTGCTGCTTAACTTACCAATATAATTAAGCAGCAACGCCTTCTGTTTAAGGGCTTGTCTATACTAAAACAGCTTTGATACCCAATATGGATTTTAAAAGTGAATTTAATCCAGAATAAAGGGCTGTATTGACAGCTACTCATCCACTAGTCGGATCACTACAGTAGTTCTAAAAAGAAAAAAATTACACTCACTCACTCTGTGGACCCCACACAGAACTGTGAGCCAGAAGACTGGCCTCTTCCCCCAGCTTTTCACTGGCTCGCTATGTGACCTCACTCAACCTTCATTTCTCCCCCATCTTTGAAACAGGGATAATGACACTTACCCACCACCATGAAATACCTCACAACCTACATGTGGGTTACACTACAAATGAAGAGAGCTCAGTATAATTACTCAGAAGACAGATGCTTTTGTTGACCACTCCTTCCCCAGCCTCTCGTTCCAGATTTCACACCTCCCTGACAGATTGCTGGATACATGACAGTCACATCAGGATACTACTAGACAAGACTGAAATGAACTTCTCAGTGCAATGGATGGGGCTGTTTGGTGACATCCTCCCATGTGTGTCTGTGTGGTTGGTTTCCTGTCTCTGGAGGTAGGATTTTCCATCTGTTAGTACCACATCCCCCTCAGTTGTCTGCAGCCCTCCTCTGTCACTTTGCAGTTTGTTCTATCCTTTATTTATTTCTCCCTCTTGAATTTTGGTGTTTGTGAGTTTGCCCACTGATGATTTTGCACGAAAGGAACCAGCAACAGAGGCATGAAGACACCATGCAAGATAGAGGTGTTTTATTTTTTTATATTAAATGGATTAGAAAGAGACACTGGCACTGCTGAGAAATCCTGGACTGGGTGACAATTGGCAGAAAGTGCCACTGCTTGCAAACTAAGAGTTGCTTTGCCATTTTATACAGACCATCTGGAGGGGCTCCATGGACTCCAGATTGGGAAACTCTGCTCTCCAGGATATTCCCTCAGCTTCACAGCGGAGTCTACTAACTGTCACCTAAGTGACTATTCCCACCACCACCCAAAGGGACATCTGTATCAGCTTAGTTTCTAACGGACAATCAACCTGACAACAAATCCTGGTCCCACTGACTTCAAGAGTTTTGCCAGGAACCTATTTCAGTAGGTTCGCCCAAGCATTGCTGGATACATTAGGGCAGCAGCAATGTTCTCTTCCTGAAAAGTCTGTTTTGGCTAGCCCCTTCTTCTGCAATTCAGTGTCAGGTGAAGGTCTACCAAAAAGGGAGCTTTCTGCTAATAAAGCAGGATGACACCACTTCTTCCCTGAAGTCTGCAGCTGATGCTATATGCAGATGGCCAGTCCATTCTTCAGATTGGATCTTCCCATTGGGACCCTTGTAGAAATCGGATGGCTGGAGAGCCCTTGTGTTCATGTTCTGATCTGGTAACGCCACAATAGTATTCAGAAAAATAAATCCACTCAACCCAAAAGGGAATGCCCAGGATTATAGCCTTTCAACCACTATCATTTTGTAATATTTCATTCGGTCTATAGTACTGGTGAATTTCTTGATGGCAGCCTCTGGGAATTTCTGTATTCTCTAACCATAGTATCTTCTCTGTTCATTTCCAGGCAGATTTCAGCTTTTTTGGAGCAGGGGAGGGGGATAAATTTGTTCACCTGTGACAGAAACACAGAAGTTAGATGGGGAAGACCTTTACAGCATGTAGTCCATCTCCAGCCTCCTGGCCAATGCAGAGTTATTCCCTAAAGTACATTCTCCAGTGTTCCATTCAGCCTAGCATTAAACATCTCAAACCCAGGGACTTCGCACAATTCCCTTGGGAAACTACTCTTGAGTCCAACAGATCTCACCACTGGGAAATTCTTCCCAATCAGCTTCACACGTACAGTTACTTCTACTTTTAGCCTTTTGTAACATTTCAAACTAATTCTTCTCCATCCTTAGCAGTTAGGGCTTCAAATACTAGTACCCAGTTAACTTGTTTCTCAGCTGTCAGCCCAGTCAGGTTGCTGCTGTCAATACATTCACAACTTCTCCATTAGGACCCAGAGGCAGCCATCTTGTTTCGAAGCACTGACGGGACAGATACTACATAGGTGGAGGTGTCTATACAAACTCCAGGGCAACTAATGGAGACTTCCCTTGAAGCCATCCTGCCTTGATTTCCACAAGAGGATATGCTGCTTTGTGGTTTGTTCAGATGTTATGGGCATGCCGTTTCCATAATACACATGCCCTGAATCTACTCTACACCTAAGATCATGCAAACTCTCAGCATCCCCTGCTCAGTGACTGACATCCACGTCAGACCATCAAGACATTTGATTTTTGCAGCACCTGATTAAAGGCCCACTGCAGTCAATGGGAGTCATTCCACTGATTTCTATGGGCAATGAACCAAGCTCTCCTTCTGTATAAGCGGTTGAGCTGTCCAATCTTCGCCATCAGCTTTAGCAAGCAAGGCCATCATTAGATACTTAGAGAGCAAACTGGTTTTTTATAAATGCAAAATACCAATATGCTTTTTCAAATTTGGCAACCAGAAGTTCAATTTTGGTAACACTTTTGCTTCATACTCACCATGAGGATGCACATTAAAAATATTGTACTTCTATAGCCACTTCCATCCAAGGAGCTCAAAAGACTTTAGTCATTACATAGTTACACTCTCAACCCTCCCTGATCGTTTTAGCAGCCTTTTACAGAAGGGGAAAAAAAATGGAGGCCCAGGGAGATTCTACGTGGATTGATTCTAAAAACTTTCTGGGCCCAATTATGATTTTACAGTAATGTAAATCAGGAATAACTACCCTGAAGTCAATGGAGTTATCCAGAATAAAACCACTAAGTGAGAGTAGCAATCTGGCTCTTGGACTCAAGACATCTGCTCCTTCTGTGTATTCAGAAGCAGAGCTTGACTCTAGTGACAAAATGTGTTGCTTGCTTTTACTCTGCTTGGCTCTCCACAGCCAATGCAGCTAAGGGACAGGGAGCTGGACTCTATTCCATCCACGGCAGAATTGTTTACTAAGCACCAGTCAAGTCCACCCGTCTAAACCCACTGACAGCAAGGGGGTAACACAGGCATCACTAAGGGAATAGACTGCAGGTGATGCAGTTCCACAGCTGTAACCAAAGGCCTAGTCTGGCCTGTAAAACCCTTATTGCTAGCAGCTATGCACATGCGAAGAAGCACCCACTTCACTTTGCCACTCAAATTTTAACTTGATTTTGCAGGGCTGCCAATTACCAGGATTTTTTTTTTTTTTTTAAACACATTTGCAAACTGAGCACATTGGATACGGAAAGTCAATGAGACACAATAAAGATGCAACCCACTCACTCTACCCTCCTGATACTATTTTTACTAAGTCCCTTATCAAACTACTTGGAGTGACTTGCTCCAAGGTTGCACAGTGTGTCAAGTAGCAGAAGTGGAAACAGAACCAAGATCTCCTCACTCCCAGGTCTGTACTTTATCCAAATACCCCCTACCTCTCTCTCCTCTCCACCTCACTAGTTCCATGTTTTGCTTTACAATACAGTTTCAATGGATTTGATTTTAAGCTGTGTGCATTACTACAGCACCATACAGACATCCTTCCACTAGGAGACTTACAGTGGTGATTGTACTGACTGCTGCAGCAACAGCATGAAATCAACACTCCAGCATCCTGATATTCACAAGATGCTGCTTTCTCCCTAGGAAAAGCTTTGATCCTTGCAGTTAGCAAAATGATCAAGCATCTTGCCCTCATAATTACCCCCTTACCAAATGCATGGGAAGGCATCAAGGGGGGTTGTCCAGGACTTGGGTGAAGAAAGTGGGGGAAATATTTCTGATGTAAGATAAGTTTTATCTCAAAATGAGAAGTTAGCTTACAAGCTTATTTTGTGGGCTTGACTTTCAAATTAAGTTACTCAACTATTTTGAAAAGAACTGAAAATGTTTCCATGCGCCAACATTAGGGAATCCTCTTCAGGTCAGATGCACAGAGTAAGAGCGACACCCGGAAGCCTAGGTACTACTTTTAATTCAATCACAAGTGAAAGTTTCAGATGGGATGACCCAAGTTCCAGTGGATGTTTGCCCACGTCACAGAATCCCTGCACAGCACAGTGCAACCAGTCTCAGATCTGGGGCTCAGTTCTGGGCCATTTTCTTTTTGCCAAACCCTCAGCGACTTCACAGGGAGTTCTGCACAGAACTCAGTCCAATAACACTTCAGAGAAAAGGTTACCAATTGGACAATGACCCCAAAAAAGTCAACCAAGTAGTGAGATCTTCCTTGCAGAGTGCCAGAATCCAGGCCACATCCTGAAGGGACATAGCTGTTTTAGCATCTGATGTTTTTATCATGTGCTTTCCATGTCACCTGTAAATGGAAGCCCTGTATTTCCTATACAGGGGCTTTTCATCAGTAGATCTCAAAGCACTTCACGGCTTTATTTACCCTCACAACATGCCTGTGGAGTAAGGAAGTATCCCATTTTACAGACAAGGGACAGAAGCACAGACAGGCTACGTGACATGCCTAAGGTCATAGGAAATTTATGGTGGACCCAGGTCTCCCATATCCCAGGCTAGTGTCCTAACCACTGGTCAATCCTGCCTCTTGTACACCCCACAAGTCAATCTATAGTTGCAGGGATGGGAAAATGGCACCCTAGGCAAGCTTTTCTTTTGGTGACCTTGGCCCCTGCTGCCTCCCCCAGCACCCTCAAGCCCCGCTGCCTCCCACAACTTTCTCCTCAGCTCCCTTCCATGGCCTCACCCCTCAGGCCTGCCCTGCTCCTTGCCTCTTGGCCATGGCAATCTGGGTGGTCACCCACCGGTAAGCCTGGCCCTGCATAATTGGAAAAGTGATACTGGTTTGACGGTCTCTTCTCTGCCCCTTCACAGTTTAAGGCTTAGCGGACAGCACTTACCAGGCAGCTTCATTTTAGCTGTGGTCAGGTACAGTGGATTTTCAGTGGCAGCTGCTGGCTGATGAGCCCTTGTGAAACTCTGGCCTTAAGTTATTTGCACCAGGTCCCACAGGGCATCTGTGGCAGGGGTGGGAATTGAACCCAGATGCCTCAGCCACAAGACCTTTCTCTGAAGTGTTTCTCCCCAGCATCTGAAGAGACTGCCTTTGACAGGCCTCCTTCCTATCCCAGCCCTTGCTTCTCAAGAGGCTTCATTCAGCACATCACCAAGGAGAACATGCAGGACATTGACGGGCTACAGACCCCAAGCTGGGTTTTCAAGTTCTGCTTGTATGCAGGGAATGGGAGAGGCACCAGGGAGACAGTTGTAACTCCTTGATCTTGCACCTCCAGCCTCAGCATTAGTTATAGCTGCTGAGGAATAAATCTAGTTTATGCCACTGATCAAGTGTCCCGAAATAACCTTAGGCCAGTGATAGATTGACCTAGCAGAGCTCCATTGGGTCACACCCAGACCTTCTCACTACATCTTACACCAGGGATTTGGAAGCAAGCACAAGGAGGTGCCTACACCAGCAAAGCTTTCCCCCAATGCAAGGGCAATTCAGCCATTTCTGGCCAGCTTCTGTCCACTCTAAGGGGATCAGGGAGGTGGGGACCGGAAAATAATCTTACAGCCAGAAACCTATTGCATATGCAGGAAGGTGAGAGCCATTGAGCTGTGGGAAGGTAGAGAGGATCTCACCACCTCATTTAAAAGCGATCACTTCCTGTTTCACCCTGGTACAGAACAAAATACTGTTTCCAAAAAAACAAAAATGAAAAAACCCACGAAGACAAGCCCAGCATGTCTGGCCGAATCCCACTGAATCTCAGCGCAGCAGGAATAGCAAACAGTTGAGTTCACAGCAACTGCACCAGCTGAGGTTGGGTGTGTGGTTTATGGCCAGAAAAGTGACTTTATAAAAATGGTTCTTCAAATATTTGCTCCCTACACGTCTTCAGAGTCACATCTGCTTCAGTTACTGAAGGCTCCTCACAGCCAGCCCCGGCGCGTATTCACTACAGCTGCTGAAGAACAAGCCACAGGATAGGACCAGATTCTCCTCTCCAATGCACCAGGCTGACCCCACTGCAGGGACCAGTACAGCCCTGGCATAACCAAGAGGACAACTTGGTTTGTAGAACTTGTTCTGCTTTATGCTTCAACCAAGCTGCCAGTTAATCCACAATTCCAGAGTCTTTATTGCTGGTTACAAGGGATGGAATGGGCAGGAATCAAACAGCTTTTGATTTGCAGATCCCAAGCTGAGCTGCAGAATCAGCAGTTGGGAGGCAGGGGGGAGGGAGAAACCTTCGATTGGCTCCATAAACTGAGCAGAGATATTTGGAGGAATCTATGGAAGGCCAGAAGTGGTATAAAGAAAAGGAGTACTTGTGGCACCTTAGAGACAAGAGACAAACAAATTTATTTGAGCATAAGCTTTCGTGTTTGCTGGCTCTTTCCTGAACTTACTTTCATGAGCAACTTTCCTTCTGGAGCGAAGTTTTCGAAGAGGTCACACCTATTTCCCTCCCTGAAGCTCTGCTCACTTTAGGTAATTAGCCAAAGCTTCTGGGCTCCCACTGGCTACCTCTGGTGACCGCTTTGCAATGGGAGGCACCCCCACACAGAATAGTCCACAGGAGAAACCCTTGGGTTTAAGCAGGAGATTCCCCTCCATAGCCCAATTTCTTCTCCCTCTTGAAGCTGCTGCAAAGCATCATATCAAACAGGTCACCTCCAAATATTTTTAGTACGGTAGCACCCACAGCTGAAGTCAGACCCCCGTCGTTCTAGGTTCTGTACAAACAGCCACACAGCCCCTGCTTAGAAGAGTTTACAGTCTTAGTAAGGAAAGTGTACAAAAAGGTAGGAGAAAAGTATCCCCATTTTACAGATAGGGAACTGAGGTGAGACACAGCAGTGACTTGCCCAAGGTCACACAAGAAAGCCTGTGGCAGAAGAGGGATATCCTGAATCCCAGGTGACCCTTAAGTTTCTGTAAGGTAAACTAATGTGATAAATACAACCCCAAAAGGAGGAGAAGAAAAAAGTCAGCTTTCTGGTATAAATTCAGAGGCCACTGACTTCAGTAGCATGATTTTGTATTTCCACCAGTGACGGAGTAGCTTAGTCCCACACTGGGATTTCCCTGTGGAATCAGACTGGAGAAGGTTGGTTTAGAGACCCTGTGCATTACTCTACTTTGCACTGCAGATACGCTCCTTGCCCTCAGGAGTTTACAATCTAACGATGCAGATTGTTCCCCTAGGTTTGAACCTTCCTCGATTTGGCAGCAGCAGTTCACCGCTGTGGACAAGCCCAAACTTACAAATCGTCTGGCTGTCAATAAGGCACAAGAGGAATCGGCTCACACAAAGGGAGAGCCAGGCTAACACAGTAAGTCTGACCCCGACATTGCTGTCCAGCATAGATCACACCCTCCAATGCAAGGAGGAACAGGGAGACAGCCCAGCATCTCTTCTGCCAGAGGACTCCCGCCATTGATTGGAGGACTGGCCACAGCAGCACACGCTAGAGTTCACCTTGTCACTCCTCTGAGTGGGAGTAAAGTTCACCACTTCCTGCTTCCGAATAATGCTTACCAGGTCTGCAGCATACATTCGATCCAGCCAGGGGATGAATGCACACTGATAGGGGGTGTCATGCACAGATCAGCATCTTTGCCAACCATGCTGCCCAGTACAGTCTTGTGCGTTATGGGCCTGATCCAAAGCCCACTAAAATGACTAGGAGCTTTCATGGGCTTTAAAACAGGTGCTCTCTGGGAGTATGCACAGCTCGGTGCTCAGAGGAGCAGGATTTAAGCCTATATATTCAGAAGAAATCAGGGAGTCAAGAGGGCATGTGGGAAAAGGACACTCATGCATGATGGGTACTTATGGTCAGGAAGGGGATCGTTCGGTCTTAAAACATGTCTGAGTCTCAGACTTCCCATGTTAATAAGAGTACCATGTCTGTGTTTGATCACACCAGAGAACTGACTGAAACTAAAGATTAATGGGGGTGAGGGGAGAGAGAAAGAAACTGAAAGAGGGAGACTGGAAAATGAGTCCACAAACACCAGAGACAAAAAAAGAGGGAGACAAATCCCCTTTCTTCCCCTGGAATTTTCCAATATGTTCTAACTAACCCCTGCAAACTTCAGTGCAGGCCCAACACAGCCATGAGTGCAGGGGACTGGACTAGATGGCCTCTCAAGGTCCCTTCCATCCTATGATTTATGATTTACTCCTAGTTGTGTTTGATCCTAGCCAGGAGTGAAAACATCTGGTATGTCTACACTCCAGTTCACATGGGTGTTAACACAGTAAAGACGTGGCTAGAAATCCCAGGGTAAAAAACCCAGGGAGAAAAAGGTCCCCAGCCCTCAGAAAGAGCCAGCGTGAGGGTAAAGCGCCATTCTACAGAAGGGCCCCCCCAGCTGGACGACCACACCGTAGTGTAAGAGTTAGGGTTTTTCTGCAGATGGCTTTTAAGGGAAGCTAGCTCCATTACTTTGAGGGGTAGCAGCCTTTGCCTAACGCTGCCTTTTGTGCTGCTCCTGGGGGCTCACAGTCCACACTGCTCAAGGCTGGCCAGTTCTCTGGCTGCTCCCGGTCGGCTGTCGCAATCACTCTGGGCGAGGCCAGCCTGTCACCACCACAGCCCCTGTTCAGCTGCAAGGGTTTTCCTGTGCGCCTTGCAGGGGGTGGGAGGAGCTCCCTTCCCTCCAGGCAACTGAACACCATCTGCAGCATAACTTAAAGCAGCCACACAGCTGCTCCAGGGGAAAACACCCAGAAAGGAGGCTCAGCAAGGGCAAAGACTGGCCTGTATTATCAGGAGCACAAATTGGGGAAGGATGACCGTCCAGGAAGGCAGCACTAGAGACAGTGGGTCAGACACCACTCCCGTAATCCTGGCGGGACACTACTGAAGGCAGTGCAGGGCCCAAGGGTGGGGTTGGGGCCAGTCTCTGAAGCATGTCTTAATGCACGCTCTCCATCCCTCCAGTCAGTCATCCCGTTAGATCCAGGGAAAGGAAAGGCAAGTCATCTAGGGGCTAGAGCATGGAGTCTGGACTCTAGCTCCCAGTCCCAGCTCATTAGGTGACCTCGGGCTAGTCCCTAAACATCTGAGCCTCCGTTCCTGCTCCCCAATCTATAAAATGGGGACAATGCTGCCTCATGACGAGGCACAATTAATTCACGTTCACAAAGAGCAGCGAGAGGTCAGTGGGACGGTATTAGAGAAGCATCAAGAGACCGGAGCAGAGATCCAAACTGTGATGTTTGGATCAGGACCCCAGTGCCACAGCTCAGGCCCATCCTCTTGTCAAGCACTCACATGCAGGATGGCAAACGGAAAAGGCAGCTCCATCAGGGGAAGGGCTGAGGAGAGCTCAGCAGGCAGAAAAGCAAGACACATTATTCCGCACCTAGTAAGCAAAACTAATTGTCGACATAAGGTGCTGATCACTGTCCTGGGCTCCCGGGCGATGTTTCTCAGTATGGAAAAGGGGAGAGGAGACTCTCCCATACCTAACAAGTACCTAAGGGGAGGAGCCCCCCCAGTCTCAATCCAACAGCACTGCAAGCCCAGGGTGGCCTTTAGCGTGTGATCAGCACAGTTACTCTCATTGAGTGCAGTGGAGCTCAAGAGCTGGGCACGCCCAGGTCACCACACAAACCCAAGACCATGCCAGCAACCCGGGACATCCTTGTGATTTGCATTTCACTTGTGCCCCCCAATGTGCAAGCCACTTGCCAAGCGTGGAGGAAGCCAGCCCACCCTCAAGGAGCTCACACAGGGAGACTGACAATGCTAAGGAAAAGCGACATCCCATTGTCTGTACATCCAGAATGCCCAAATTATAAGGGGCCAAGCCCTGAAGCCTCTACTCAGGAGGCAAAACTCTCATTCAAGGCACGGGGGCAAAGCCAGAGAGGCCCTTACCCAGGCAAACCTCCTCTGAGCAAGGGCTTCAGAATTTGACCTAAACACACCAGGGATACAGAAGATTACTGAGAAGTACAACTGGGCCAGCCTCAGCTAGTGTAAAATCAGTGAAACGCATTAAAATCCATGTGCACCCAGAGGATCTGGGCCCATTGTGTTTTGTGGAAAGGGGTAGCCATTGCAATCTATACCATTGCCTGTTAGAGGCCATGAGTATTTGCACACTACTCACAATAGGAGTGCAGCAACTGCCACAGTAACCAGAGTCACTTCTAACAAGAGCATCCATGGTTTTAATGGCAGCCATTACAAGCTCCAGATCCAAAACCCCCTTTCCTGGGGCCCCCATTGTTTAAAGGCACCAATTTGTGAATGTCCAGTATTAATTCACCACAGCTCTTTTCCTGGTGCCTCTATAGAGGTGCAGCCCTGGGGTGATGAAGGGGGCTTCTTGCATCTTATCCCCAGAGCTGGCATGAGACAGAGGGGGAGCAATTTGCTCTTTTCAGATGCTGTGTGCACATTCAGTCTCTCAGGCCTCCAGTGCCAGAGAGACATCCCCCCAACACACAGCCCCCAGCTTTGAGGTTGGGACCGGGAACTCCCCCAAAAGAAAGCAGAATTTAAAGGGTGGGGATCTGCAACATGCTGCCAGTTTGGAGACGGGAGACCCCATTTTGCAAAAGTCCATATTTACTCCACTCGGCTGCCTACGTAGACTGTGAAATGAACAGCAGTCTGTGGGTTGCAAACCCAAGGGGAATGGTGAGTCACTCGCCTTCTGTGTGTCTTAGTAAATGTCAAGCAATGTTTGATAGCCAATCTCCCTCTCCCCCCCACCACCACACCATTTTTGCCAGCACTGGATCAATGGGCACGAGGAGAGAAAACAGGAACCCCATTAGTTCCACCTAACGAGACCTGGGCAGCTGGAAGAGAAAGGCGGTTTGAAAATTTCACTGTCCCTACTTGACTTGACTAGGATGCACAGTGTGGAATGGTTTATTATAGGCACGAGACACAGTTATGGAGTCCATTGGGGCCCCATCAGCATTTCCAATACGAACACCGTTTCCACGGGGTCGAAAGAGTTAAACCAAACACTGCCACTCGCTTCAGAGCTGGAATTTGGGGGTACATTTCCCCAACAAAGAAACCCCACGGCAGCAAATCTCAGGGCTTGCGTCAACTGACTCAGGCTCAGGCTGCAGGGCTAGAAACTATGTCAATGTTTGGGCTGCAGCCCAAGCCTTGAGACCCTTCCCACCCGCCAGGTCTCAAAGCCCAAACATCGACACTGCTATTTTTAGCCCTGCAGCACAAGTCCAAGTCCCTTGACCTGAGCGCCAAGGCTCGCTGCTGTGGGGGATTTGTTGCTGGGTAGACAAACCCGTGGTGAACAAAAACCTAGCCAGGGAAGGGGGGAGAGGAGGCGTTATTTGTTAAAAATAGTTTAAGTGATAGATGAATTGGCAAACCCTTAATTTGATTTTTCGCTTCTCTAACTTCTGTCAACCTGTCTGTCCATGCCTGTACTCAGCTCCTTGGAGCAGGGAGCATCTCCCTTCTTGAAAGAACCCATGATTTCTAAGTGCTGTCAAATTAACAGTGAGCCAAAACCAGAACCTCCAGTCTGAACCCCAAATTCGCAGAGGTTTGTGATGTATCAACTCTACATGTGCCAGGGTTCCCCTCCCCCTCCAGTCCCCTGAGCCAGCCCCCCATCCAATCCCTTGACCAGAATTTGGAACCACCAAGGAAGAAACATTCCCTTCCCCACCCAGAGAATATATTGCAGGTTTTACAGTGAGCCTGCCCCATGTACGCAGCGACAGGGATTCTGGCTATCTAGGGCCTGATCCAAAGCCCAGGGAAGATAATGGAAGCCTATCAGGCCCTTAGTTCTGCATGGATAGCCACAGCCAGCCCCTCCATCTACATACCTCTTCCGTCCCACAGACATGAACAGTGGACAGCAAGTTCCACGCCATCAGGTCTCAGTGCCTTGACTTAGGGAGCTCCCAGTAACTAAGCGCAAGACTTCTGGATTTAATCTTGTCCCTGCAGTTTTGGTTCTAGGTTGGAGCCTATTCTAGAAGGGGCCAACGTTCTGGTTATGACTGGAATACAGCCTTTAACGCAGTGGTACTCAGACCACGGTTCATGGGCCGCCAGTGGCTCTTTAATGCTTTTCCTCTGGCTCTTTGCAGCCCATGATATTAAAACACTGATTTCATTATTAACCAATCAAGATGCTTTTACTATATTAACCAATTAAGTTATTAACTTGTACTATGTTATTAACTGATTTACTGTGGCAATAATATATAAAAACCTAAATATTTCCCGTCACATTTTTTAAAGTGCGACTAGTACTCTAGTAAATGAAATAGTGAATTCACACGACTGGGGCTCTTTTGGGTAATGCTGATTGCTAATTTGGCTCCTGAACCACTGAGGAGTGAGGGTCACTGCTTTAACCTAAGATTGGCTGAGAAGACTGGGAGCAATCCAGAGGGCTTGGGTACCTATCAGTCCATGTTGTGGTTCCTAATGCAGCTGCTTTTCAAAGCCAACGAACAATTTTGAGCTGCAGTTTTGCAGCCAGCAATCCAGAATGTGCATTAGAACCTCTCTGAACAACAAGGGATGGGAGTCATTTTTTAAAAACAAGCCCAATAAGTTTTTTTTCGTTTCCCAGCCAGCTCCTGCTTGCTCACCTGTTTGTACAGTTTTTAACTTCCTCAACAGCAACACTGGCTTCCCCATTCATTGCAGGATCAAACACTTTTGTTTTTAAAAGCTCTGTGGCCTTGTCAAAGTCTATATATGAAAGCTTCTCACCCCATCTACCACAAATCATCTTTCCCTTCAGAATCCCACTCTCTTGGGGGACAAAAGCAGTCTTCCCTACAACAGGCTCTATCCAGAGCAGCCTCTCTGCATCTCTCCAACTCCACCTCTTTTTGATTCTCATCTGCAGAGATGTTTTCCCACCCTCCCTCTGCTATATGTTCATCTTCACTTTGTATTTCATTAACGCAGTAGAGCAGCTTGCATGAAAGATACTCCACAATATAAAGTTAGATTGTACTGTATTATTGAGAAAGTGACCTCCAGTGGTCAATAACGCCTTCACCCACCAGCTTAAGGCATTAGATCCTGTTGCCAGTCACTTTCTCAATTTACAGGACAAGTCTGCCAGTCTCAATCTCCCCTACAATCAGATAGTTATACTGCAACATTTGCACTTATATAGCACTTTCCAATCTCAGAATGCTTTGCCCACACAACTCAATCCATGCATTACTGCAGCTGTACTGTAGTTTGGATGGAAAGGTAAAGTATTAATCATCTTCATTATGTAGGTTTTCCTAATCATTCTTGTTAATGGTTCATTTGTCTTATTCCAAATGCTTTTATCCAGGAAGATAAACTAATAGCTAGCCTAAGTGCTGAGTATTTAGGGTTATAACCAGCCCCACTGCTGCATTGGAAACACCAGACCTGTGAAATTCCAGGGATCTGATTCCCTACAATTCATTCAGAGGCATTTGCCCCAATTTTTCATGCAGGGAGAAGTTTAGCCTCAGGGATACGCCCAGCCTATGCACCATTTAAGTCCCACTAGAGCAAGCCCTATGTTGGTCCTCTGCAAAGGGGTGAGTTACACCTCCTTAGAGCTGGATCATTGGCTCTACCCTGTTCACTCTCCTTTTGCATTCGCTGTCCGTGAACAACCGGTGGAAAGCAGATTTCAAAGTCATAAACACACATGGTCATGTGAAGCATGAATTACCCAGCACCATCTTAGAGTTCAGGGGTCAAAGTAACAACCATGCTTTAAAAACCAAAAGCAACAGTGCAATGCAAACCTACTCCAGATACGGTAATGTCAGTTTTTCCTTCTGCTTTCACCAACTGGACTGAAGCAGGAAAGCAGAGTGCGTGCAAAAATGTGCGCACAAAAGTGTGCATGCAAATGCTTGCACATTCGATCCCAGCTGCACATGCGAGCCAGAGAATGGTGCACATACAACAAAGAGCAAGGCAATTTGCTTGTGCATTTAGCTATTTTGCATACGCTGCCCTAGTAAGTGCACTTGCACATGGACTTGTGAGCCTGCGTTCGTACTTATTGCCTTCAGATCTCTCCTTTTCTTTAGAGAAGCAGCCCTTATATTTTCAGTACCACTTGCATCTAAAAATGACCTCACTCAGCAGCAGGGGATCTGCCTGCTGGAAACTTAATGCTAATTCTAACAGAACTATTTTCAAATAGGACTCATGGCCGCAATACATGGAGAGAGAATTCTCAGCCTATCTTCTTTTAGGAGGAGGCAGAACAAAAACAGGCAAGTCCCCAATTGAGAGGATTAGGTTTTAGAACTGAGCTCTTTCATTAAAGGTGTCTACAGGAGAGCCCTGAGAGGTGCTTAGCCAGCCTGCATCACAAGGGTGTGGGTAGTGACTTGATCCCTCCCGCTTGGAAAGTGGTCAGGGCAGAGAAGCAGCTGCCCCCTCCTCAGAGTGACTCCCCAGCCTCTGTTCTTTGGGGACCCTCCTGAAGCTGTCCAGGGAAGACACCTTTCACATCTGCCCTCTAAGGGGCTATTTCTTGGCCTCTACACCCCTTCCCCCCACCCCCAACAGGTGAGCTTAAAAAAAAAAACTCCCAACTGTTGGCAAATCTAGTGATGGGAGTTGAAGTCTTGGTGTAACCTTGTTTCTCTGCCTCTCTTCTGTCAAAGGCTCCTGCTGTAGGCGGTGGATAACTAGCTTTACAGGCACACAGGCTATGTAGGGGGAAGTTGAGGGTCTAGTTAACCAGCTTCAAGGGGTTTTGTTTAGATAGCACGAAAGAGTAAAGTTCCCAAAGGGATAAGGAGACTCTTCTCAAAGCTACATATGCCCTTGAAAGTACAAAGTGCAGACAGAGCTGTCGTCATGACCGGCCTGGCATAAGAGGCAGCATCGTCTAGTGCAGGGGTGGGCAAACTACGGCCCAGGGGCCACATCCAGCCCTTCAGACTTAAAGCTGGTCCTCAAGTTCCCACCAGGGAGCAGGGTTGGGGGCTTGCCCTGCTCCATGTGTGCCGTGGCTCCCGGAAGCAGCAGCATGTCCCCCCTCCAGCTCCTATGCATAGGAGCAGCCAGGGGGCTCCACACTCTGCCCCCGCCCCAAAGCTCCCATTGGCCAGAAACTGCGGCCAATGGAAGCTCCAGGGGCGGCGCCTGCGGATGGGGCAGCACGCAGAGCCACCTGGCTATGCCCCTGTGTAGGAGGTAGAGCAGGGACATTGCGCTGCTTCTGGGAGCTGCTGGAGGTAAGTGCTGCCCAGAGCCTGCACCCTGACCCCCTACCCTGATCTCCCTCCTGCCCTCTGACCTGCTCAGTCCCAACCAGCAGCACCCTCCTGCACCCCCAATCCCTCATCCCCAGCGCCATCCAAGAGCCCACACCCCCAGCCAGAGCCCTCATCCTCCCCCTCCCCCACACCCCAACCACCTGCTCTAGCCCGGAGACCCCTCCCGCACCCTGAATTCCTCATTTCTGGCCCCATCCCAGAGCCCTCACCCCCTCCCACACCACAACTCGCAATTTTGTGAGCGCTCATGGCCCGCCATACAATTTCCCTACCCAGATGTGGCCCTCAGGCCAAAACATTTGCCCACCCTGGTTTAGTGGATAGAGCATGGGCAGGGAGCTGGCAATGCCCACATTCTAGTTCTAGCTATGACCTACTTGCTGTGATACAAACCCCCTCACAAGAGAGCGTAGAGATGCTTGGATCAGACTCATTTCTATCAAGAGCTGCTACAAACCTTAAAGCTTCCTTGCATCTCAGTCTAGCCCTAGACTCATCTGCCAATGCAGACGGTCTTCCCAAGTCAAGCAGTGCCAGTTACATATTTGTACAGCCTTTCAAACATATCAAATGCCCAGTGGTATTAGCCACTCAAAAAAGTTCCCCTCTCCGGCATGAATCCACAGAAGTTCTGTGCTTACCATGTAGCAATGCAGCCTGCCTGCAAAGTAAACTCCCAATGTAGGCAGCAGGGTCCTGTGCCATGTGGGACAGAACAGTTATTCATCTTACGGTAACGGAGTTTGAGATGTTGTAGTCCATGTGGCTCCCACAGCAGGTGCAATGTGTCCCATCCAGGAGAGACTGGAGTTTAATACCCTGGTCCAGCAGGGCTGTGCATGTGTCCTGTACCTCCTCATGTGTCCATATGAGGATCAAGGGTGGGGCAGCTGCCACCATCTCTCAGTTCTCTTGCAATTCATAGCCAGCATTCCCAGAGACTCCTAGGACCAGAGACAGAGGGAGAGTCAGGGATCCATATTGATAGCATCCTTGAAGGCCCACAGTTACTGCAGGGTAAGTAACCATTCTCTCCTCCCTTGGCACATATATCAGTGTGGCTCTCACTGTTGGTGAGAGCAACCACTGTCCTCCCTGGATGGTGGGATTGAGGCATTTCAGCTGCATCAGTTGGACAATCCTTACTGCTCTCCCGAACTCACCATTAGGGCAACGGGATAAGGCTTAACACAAGTCAGGGGGTTGCTCCACATGGCAGCCTTTCAGGTCTGGGATTCGAACGTTCCTGAAGCAGGCGGAAGATGCTGCCTATGCCCTGGTGGAATAAGCCTGGTGATGTTCAAAGGGAGAGGCTTGCCAGCCATCTAATAGCAGTTAGAAACACACTGAGCACCACTTAGTTTGAGGAGTTTGGCCTCTCAATTAGCTGGAAACGGCCAAAGAAGTGAGGTGAAAGCCAGAAAGGCCCAGTCCTATTAAGCATGCAGCTTTTTTCCACCTGGCATCAAGTGCAGCTTCTGGAAGAAGACTGGCCTTATTGAATTCTGGGCCGGTGCAAGCCTGCCCACATCTAAAAGCTCCTCCCCCAGCCTTGGAGGAGCCACTGGACCCAGGATCCAAATGAATATGGGGGACAACTGAAGAACAGGGGCAGGAGTGGAGGTCAAAGGTTCAAAACTAGGGATCCAGAGAGTGACACTGAGTAGAGAACCCCTGGACAGTGCCCGCTGGTCCTCAAAAGCTGCCTAGGGAGCCAGCCCAGAGGAACTCTGCCTGAATATGTGAGACAAGGGAGGAACAGAAGATGACTGGCAAAGTGACTGATGGAAATCTACCTGAACCAGAGACCATCTTAGAGACAAACATGGAGCGTGGTCTCAACACCTCCTGTTAGAGGCTCTGGAAAGGATATGTAAGGTGGTCCAATAGTGAGGGATTGGAGCTCACTAACTTTGTGCTGAAGTGATGGCAAGGTAGCGTACTGAGTACGCAGTCATTCAGAGGGAGGCTATGTTTTAGGAGGAGAACATGAAGATTCCACCTAGAAGCCAGGTCTCTAACCGGAGGATAAGTATAAAGGAGGCCCTTGAGGAGTTCCAATGCCATTGGACATAAGAAAATCAGTACAGATGTTGTCAGAGTACAACACACCAACGTTGCTTCATGGTGAACCTTGGAAGAGTGAAATGATAGTCCTGCATGTGTCAGGAGCAGCATATAGTCAAGGATCTTCCATATTGGGGCCTCAGTGGGTCTTGTTTTGTACTGCTAAATGGAAAATCTCTTCCATTCCAAGGAATCTGTCTTACCAGCGGAATCAGCAGAGGTGGCTTCCAACAGTCCCTCAAACGTGATGACTTGTTGTAGGAGTGGGGTTGAATGTGGCTGGCCTGCCCGCTAGCAGGATTCTGGAGCTCATCTCTTCAGGGTCTGGATGAAAACTTCACTATCACACCAGCAGACTGAGCTTCAGCCTCACGTCTCAACACACGCGTCCTTGTGGAGACCAAGGGGGATACCAAGTATCTGCTTCTATATTGCGATTCTCTAAAAAACGAGAGACCCGCTGTGTCCATCTTTCAGAGGAATTTGCCTACTGCAGGACAGACAGGGCTTCAAGCCCACAGGTTTTGAGTCTGTCATGTGAAGTAATTGTACGGGGGGCGGGGGGGAGCTAACCATCAATACTCAACCCAAACAGCTCGATTGAGGTGACTGCAGTCATATACCAAAGAATCAGAAGAGTCCTGAAGTTCTCTAGAAGAATTAGCCAGAGCTAAAAACTAGCATGTCCAACACTCCCCAGGTTCAGCTTGCTGCCAGGGGCAGTAAGAGGAAACTGAGGGAGAGTAGCACCACCCCACCCTTGTGCTCCCATATGGGAGCACAAGGAGACACCGGCTGCACGTATGGCCTCAACAGACTTATTCAAACACTCTGGACACAAGGCACATATGCCCCTACAGTGGAATCCATACGGCCATATGTGAAGAACCTGTGCCATAGGACCACATAGGGTGCATGCTGCAACGGATAAGAACTACAGATGTGCAGATTTGTATCCTCCCAGCTTCAGGGTCAGATTCAGACCTGGACTTTGCAGCCCCCAATCCAGACAATTGCAAACACTTGGGGAGTCTGTATTCAAATCCACAGTTCACAGTCTAGGCCCATCTCTGCTAAAGATAATTGGGGGCTGAGTTTAGGATCCCATGGTCCTTTCCTTGCAGCTGTTCAGGTCTCACCTAGAGCTGTGCTCATGCTCCCTGCAACAGTGCAACACAGGGAACAAACCCAATACTCAAGACCAGGTTCATTTAGCAATTCCAGGGCAGTCACAGAATTTTCTAGCCTTGGTAGATTAAATACCCCCCCGCCGCCAAAAAAAAAAAAAAACCCACACAGGAGATTTCAAGCTAGTTCTATTTGAGGGCTCAAAGCACAACATGTCTGCACTGCATCAGTTGTATCTACACTGCAATCAGGTGTGACTGCAACTTGTGTACACATGATCAAGCTAGCTCAGCTACTGGAGGAATGAAGACATGGTGGCATGAGCTTGGGCATGGGCCAGCCCATGGGTAATTATCCAGGGTTCCAGGCAGATTCATACCACGCATGCCGCAGCCAGTGCTGCTGTGGCTTCTCTGCTTTGGTACCAAAGCTTGCTTGTGTATGTCTACACAAGTTGCAGTCACCTGTGATTACAATGCAAGCATATCCTTAGAGTACCAAGCCAGGCAAAGGGAAACTGGAAACGTTCCCATGATATCCATATGGAAAGAAACCAGAGTTCCATACACACCTCTTGACTGGCCCTTGGAACATTCTTCTGTGGTCATTCTCCTTTGATGGAGTAGTGAGGTTTTATCATTTAAGGGGCCTGATCCTGCAAACCTTAGTCAGAAGCCACTGTGCAATCAACCAGGGCCAGATTCTGATCCCTTCCCTCACATTGCAAAGCACCTTCCTGCACAAGTGATCCCTTAACTGCAGATGAGCTTCCTGTGGAGCAAGGCTCTACCCAGGTGAGTAGGGATATCAGAATCCAGCCCAAGGACAGACTGCAGGATCAGAAGCAAGAAGGGCTCAAGGCATCAATTCCTATTTGGCTCTGGATCCAGGAGCCTTCCACCCCATACTTCACAACTTGGGATACCCCCAGCCTTTCGGTTTGTTACAGAGCCTGGGCCAGCTGCAAAACACAGATCCAGATTCCAACTCCGATTACTCAACTTTCGGGGGAGAGCGGAGCCTGGATCCAAACATTAGAGCTACAGGATGGCTGCCAAAAATCCAGATCTGGGTTCCCACCTCCTTTGACTCCCCTCCACTGCAAAGTTGGGGTCTCTGGGTTTTGTGCAGGGCCCATCACCACCCAGAGCAGCTTCAGTGAGTTAGAAAGTCTGCTACTAGCTACTCTCCTTCCAAATTTTCATCCTGACGCCACAAGCCCTTCTCCTCCTCCCCTGAAGAGGGAGGGATCATTCAGGGCTGGCTGGCCAGGGAAGCCGAGGGTTTTCACCTGCTCATGTGCTCATGAGTCAGAGCCATTCTTCCAGGCAGAGACAAGAGGCATTCTCCCCCCCACACACACTCCCCACTTTTGCCTCTTTACATGCTGCTGCCAGCAGTTTAAAGGGGATTTTTTTTTTGGTCTTCAGTCCTCCCAGTGGGTGGGGGAAAATCCCTGGTGTCAAACTTCAAAAGGAAATCCTGAGTTCACATTGCATTTCATGTTGAACTCTGCCGCTTAACCACAGGACTTCAGAGCGCGCCCACGCCCAAAACTCCGCTGTGTCTTAGAGCAGCACCAGGCACTGTCTGAACTGAAAGGGAGAGACGGCCGGGTGCTGTGCTCTGCGCACAGCGCTGGGGGAAAGGACATGTTCTCAGCACCTGGCTGAGTCACACTGGCAGACGCGGAGCGGGAAAGACAGGCCATGCTGCGTGAATGGGGAAAGAAGCAGGGAGACGACAAACTCGCTGGATTCCCAGCTGCGGCGGGAGCATTTCTAAAGCGAAACAAAGCAGAGAGGGGCTGAGTCACAGTTTGGCCACAGATCTGGAATCCAAAAGGCTTCAGCACCAGGTGTTTTGTTCAGCCCATTCCGGACACTGGGAGCAGCTGCAAAGTTTGACTCTGATCCGAGCATGAGTAAGGGTTGGTTTGGACCTAGTGCTAACACATTGACAGGGCTCGCCCTCTGCCCTCCTCTTCATGGGGAGAAGCCCTAATGGGCCTAGGGCTAGTCTCCTCTTCGTGGGGTAACCGATGCACATCAGGAATGTCCACTCCCCAAACTGGGGCAACTCACTGCTAGTCTTCCAGCATCTACCTCCCCATGGAGACAAGGCGCGCACTTGCTTTGTGTCCTGTCCTTAAGCCCGAGGTCTTTACCCACAGCCGGGCCTTGGATGCAAAGTAAAACACATTGCATAAGTCTGAGACTGACTCTGGCCAGAGAGAATAATAAGGGGACAGTCCCCCTGCCAGAACACGCCCCATCATCCCCCAGCAGGCAGCTCTTCAGTGGCACCAATAAGCAGGGGGTGGTCTCAGGAGTGTGCATTCATTCGCTCAAGGTGTCTGATGATGTGCCATAGCTAGCGCCCTACCAAATTCACAGCTGTGAAAAACATGTCACGGCCTGAAATCTGGCCATTGGAGGGGAGGGTTGCAGGACTGCCGCCCTTACCTCTACGCTGCCTTCAGAGCGGGATGGCTGGAGAGCGGCGGCTGCTGTGCGGGCACCCAGCTCTGAGGGCAGCTCCGCCGCCAGCAGCAGTGCAGAAGTAACTGTGAAAATATTGTGACGCCCCTACAATAACCTTGGGACACCCCCCCCAGCCTTTTTGGGTCAGGACCCCCAGTTATACCACCGTGAAATTTCAGATTTAAATATCTGAACCATGAAATTCAAGACGATTAAAATCCTATGACCATGAAATTTACCAAAATGGACCATGCATTTGGTAGGGCCCTCGCCATAGCATAGAATGGGTAACAAAGAAGGCAGAGAGCACGAGACTGGGAACACAGCAAGTCCAGACTCCCGCGTGGGAGCGTTCAACAACCTGCAGGTTATTTCTGTTGTAGTAGCACCAGAGACCCTAACTGAGATCCAGGCCTCTCGGTGCTAGGCACTGTACATACACAACAGCAGCAAGACAGAAAGGAGGGGAAGTTAAATGATTTGAAGGTTCCTGGCAGAGTGCGGACTAGAATCTAGGTCTCTGGTCTCCGTGCAGTGCCCTACCCACTGGATCATGCGGCCTCTCTATGGTGCGAGGGTGGGGCTCAGCTAGCAACCCCGAAAACGTGGTGCTGAAAAATGAGCAGCATCCACATGGAGTTCCTGGCAAAGCACAGGGTGTGGGTCAGCACAGCTTTTAGCACTAGGCAGGACAAAGCAAGGGGCATTCTGCAAGGAGCAATCCTGGGCTAGCCCCCAGGCGGGATGGGTTAGAAGCCCCTCAGAGGTTCCTTGCAGCTCCGATTTCCAGGATGCGATGGAAACCCCAATCTGATCAAGCCTAGAATCCAGCCAAGGCAAGTTTCCTTTATGGCACTTGTGATCTCCAGGGCACACTGGTGACTCTCCATCCCAACCACTGGGGAAAATCCTATACCCATTGCATCATCCAAGAAGCTATGCTGGGCAAAGAGGAGACCCCAGGGGTCCAGGGCAGAGCAGGGAGAAGGAATCCACTCACCAGTGAAACTACTGCAGGGCCATAATGCTGCCCTTCTCCAAGGAACAGCTATAGGATTCAGTGATGGAGCCACCAGCTCCACCACAAAACCTTCCCACACCTGGTGCAGGGAGCAGGGGCTGGAAGACTTCCCAGGGCAGAGTTCTATGGCCACAGATCCTGGCCTCCCTCGACTTGCACATCAGATGGCCTCTGTTCCATTATATCATGGCCGCTGCCAGCACAGAGCGAGACCGAATTGGACCCATTTGCTATAGGCCTGTTTTTTCCCCTGGCAATTTGCCTCCTTTGCAGACAACTGTCGCTCAGTGACTGACTGCTCCTGATGCAGCTCCCAAATCAAGCCAACAGGATCTCCTACAGCAACAGAGCCCTGCCCTCCCTCACCAAGCCGTAACCCAAAGCATTGCAGGGAACCGTGGTTCTTATAATGCCCTTGTTTCATACTCCCCCACGCCTACGAACATCACTCCCCTGAAACTGCCCACCAGCTTCCATCACACTTGGCAGCACTGCCAGTCTGAACTCCTCCACAGCAGTTCCAGGTCTGCAAGAGCCAGGGGAGTCCATGCACCAAAATGCCTTTAATTGGAGTTCCATCCCTTCCTCACGTCCCTGGTCTGTATCCAGGGATTCAGCTTGGATCTTCCTCCAATCAAGCCATCCCACAAAGCAGCAGCAGCCTGTGCTAGGTGCACTCAGGAACTTGTGCCATGGTGCACAGATTGCTGTCTTCTCCACGTCTGTCTGGATTTGTAGCATAGGGACTTTGAACACCTTCAGGTGTTCACACTAGACCCAACAATGTATAGATAGGCTAAAAGCAACCCTCGGGTGGGGTACCCAGAAGCCCCTGAATGGGTATCCAGCAAGCTTCCCCCCACCTGGAATATCTAGCAACCTAGGATGCAAGATGCCAAGCAACCTGCAGTCAATGATTGCCCTGCAGTCCACATACATTGCTTTGCCTGTTTACCCCATGGAAGAAAAGTGTGTGAACGAAGCACGACTGTACAGGAAACAAACCCAATGGCATGGCCAACTGAGCAATCCTAGGGCAGATCTGTTTGCCCAGAGTCAGAGTAATGTAGGGAAACCACAGGAAAGGGGGAAAAAGCATCCAGCTCCCCTGAGCTGGAGAGGGGATGCTGCTGGGGGACCAGCAGAACAGGGTTGGGACACTGTAAAGGGAACAGTGACAGGCTCTGATCTCTGATCTGGAGAGGGGATGCATGCTTGGGGAAAGAGCCCATCAAGCAGTATTCTATGCAGGCTCCTTATGGAAAAGGAGAGCAGGGAGGGGCTTGTAATAGGAGGTCAGGAACCCACATACCAGAGCAGGACCCCGATTTATAAACAGGAGTATCTGAGACACCTTCACTGTTTCCTGCGTGGTTACTGCTAGGAGTAGAGGGCTGTGGTTTTTATGGATGCCACAGGAGAGGCTTTGTTTGCATGGGTATACCTGCTGGGGGGGATTTATCGGAACGGGATGAGCAGCTTGTTGTGCAAGATTCAGGGCTGTGGATTGAAATGATGTAAGTGCTCCTCTACTCCTGAGCAGGGGTGAGATGCTGGCTTGGAGGGAGGGGGGGGAAGGGTTGTCATAAGTCAAGACAACTGACCGCTGGGCTTTTAAAGCCCCCGCTGTATAGCACAGCTTTGTGACAAGGGCTGAGGGTTACAGAACAAGGGGATCACTGCACCAGTGCATGTGCGCATGTCACGTTCATTACTGGACACTGATTTTGAAACACCCCACATCATTTAAACTTCAAAGTCTGAGGGCTCCGATAACAGAACGAAGGAGTCTCACCCCACATTTAAGCCTCTGCAGACTGACAAGGAAGCTGTTGTGGACCAGATCCACGGGTGGTGTAAATCAGAACCCCACTGACTTCAGAGCTATGCAGATTTCCATAAGTGGAGGATCTGGGTTGTCTACTCCCCCCTCCCCTGCCATGTGTACAACTATATAGTCAACAAATCACATGCAAGAGAAAAGTTGGGTGGGCAGGAGGGGTTGTAATAGAATCCACCGGAGTGAAGGGATTGTGGAATCATGTTCTGTGCCAGAGGTTACAGAGGCTGTCCTGCCTGAGGCAGGCTGTGCCATCTCAGAAGAGCCCCCACCATCCTTGGAGGAAGGTACATCAGACACCTCCAGCCCATCCCCCAGCAAGCCCATCACCCCATCCCAGTGAGTGGAGTCTTGTTCCAAGAAGTTTTCCAAAGCTCAGTGGTGGATTCACAGCATGGACATGCGTGGTCCCAAGGCAGCAGCAAAAACAGAGAAACCAGCGCACACTATTGTGGTTAACGGGTGTGCTGAGGCTCTGATGTGGTTTAAATCCAAAACATGAAACCAAAGAAATCTTTCTATGAATTCAGACAAGCTGAATGAACAATCCTGTGTTCCCCCTTTCAGTAAGGCCTCGGCTCCTTGCAGTCAGCTCTCTGTCTTTGCCCGGCGGCATCCTACCCAGATTTTAGTCCTAGTTTTCCACTTAAGATAATGAGGCCTTTGGAGCTGCCTCCAGCAACCCTAGGGCCCAGCCCAGTGAACTGCTCAGCAAGCTCAATTTGCACTGGTGCACCTTAGTCCCTCCGACTCTCTTCCTGTTGCACATAGACCAAAGTATTACAGCCCACAGGAGACTAGTTTAGCTGGTTGGGTTGTGTGCACCCAGGTGCTAGTGGCTGATCTATAGGGGGTCAGGCTAAATGACGGGGTGGTCCCTTCTGGCCTTGCACTCAAACAGGAGCTGAAGGATCAGCACCTCTCAGGATCCAACCCAATCCCCACAATCCCTTGATCAGATCAACAGAGCAAGTCTAATGGTTAAACCAGCTTAAAACAGAGCAGAGCCAGAGGTGGAAAGGAGACAGCAAGACCAACAGGGAGAGGAAAGAAGGGGAAGCCAAGTATGAACGGTGTTACAAGGGATCCTGGGTTATCTGCCCAGGATCCGTTTTACTAAAACTGTAGGAGCAAATATTTGAAGTGAACCAGGCCTCCATGACCCTGTGTTATGCACACAGGACACTGCAGGGAACAGACAATTTATACTTTGTTGCAGCTCAGGTTCTAGCCTTCACATGCTTCCAAGGAGTGAGACTTGAAAGCCTCACTCTGCTTAGTAAGAGTTAAAGACTATGTTATGGAAATCTGTCTGATCCTGCAGTGCCCAACTCTTGCCAGCAGTTCTGACACTGCACTCAAATGTGATCAGCAAAAGACATTTCAGCATTGACGCACCTGGGGACTACCCCTTCTAACTAAAATCATAATCTTAACGGGGTGTTCCTGCTGTTTTGGGTACATCTCCTCAAACCAATCTAGGAGCCCAATCTAGCAATCCAGCAATCTCATTTTAAGATCATTTCAAGTATTCTCACGGAGGTCAGTGGGACCAGTCACGTGCCTGAAGTGAAACACAAGCTCACAAGTCTTGCTGGAACGGTACCTTCATTCTATTACTACCCCCATTCCCATGGTGTCCCAGCACCTGACCATAACTAGGCTATGGTTACAATGGGCAGGAGGAATATTCTTCCCTCACGTGGCCCACTACTAGGGGCTCCAGCAGTGGGAGTTTCCACCATGCATGCGTGCACACAAAAGCAGCCAAGAGATTCACCGTGGCTCCCTTCCCTGGCAGCCCAGGAGGAGCCAGCAGGGAACGAGCTCTGATGCGCCGGACCCTATGCAGTACCCCAGCGCCCTGTCCTACCCAGTCACAACAGAATGGCATTGGTCACACTGCAGGCAGGCTGAGCCAGCCCTCAACTGCTGTGGAGGGCAGGGCCTGGGAGTCAGGATTTGCCCATCGGCACCTCTCCTGATTAACGAGCCAATGAGGGTCATGTGACTGGATGTTAGAAATACAAGTTAAGCCCTGGAGTGGCAATAGCTGTCAAAGCACCCCTCATTTCCTGGAGCACTGGGTTTCCATCGCTAATGCTTCCCAGGGGATTTCCTCTTTGCCACAGGCCAGAATCTTTTTTCTGTACAGCTAGACCCACATCCAGTGTCAGGCAATGCAGGGCCAGGTCTTCAGCAGCTGTGGCTCAGCTGAACTCCCACCACAGGTCTGCTGGCATCAGTGACCACACCAACGGAGGAGCTGGCCCATTGCTTGTAGACAGTGTACTTACATCCTCATGTTAAGGCAGGGAAGGGTTTACCCCAATGATATCTATATCCGGGCAGCTCCCCAAACCAAAAGGAGCTCAGCGGTTGTCCAGGAAAAAGCTAAAGCCAAGCATGCCTGGAGCACGGATGTGTCAAAGGGGAGGCCACCCCCATCTGCCTTTGCTCATAACAGGAAGCTAATTTTCAGTGTGTCCTGATATGAAAAAATAATGGCAGGTTGGCTGGGCAAGCGGACCTTGAGGAATTTAAGCCTGGTTCCTCTTTCCGCTCATACCCAGAAGTTTCTCTCCCTTCATGGAAGTCCCACCACATTTTAGGAGACCCTGGTGAGGTTATGTTCAGGGGCTCTCAAGCCCTTCATCCCTTCTGCCTGCCTTTCCCACTTCTCCCCTATTCCTGTCTGCCTAGAACTGGGGCAACTACAAGTAGAATGCCAGTTGGTGAGCCCTCAAAGCAGTTAGCCATGCTGTCTTTGGGAATGTCTTTCCAATCCAGAGCTCAGCCCCGTGGCCTCTATGATGAGCCCCGATTTCCACCCCAGATCTAGATTTTAAATCATCGTTAGGGACAAGCCCAAGTTGTGATCCCAGATCCTAACAGTGCCCAATCTTCTGGAAAGTTCAGCTTCAGATTAACACGACTCAGGGCATATCTATACTACAAAATTATGTCGACCCAAATTACATCAGCATACAGCCACCGCAGGAACTAAATTGCTTTTGTAGGTCCACACTACATTTCTCGTGTCAGCGGTGCGTGTCCTCTCCAGGAGAGCTTGTACCAACTGTACTGTCAGCGTGGGGCATCTTCTGAAAGCCAGTAACAGTCGATGTAAGCAACACAGTGTGTCCACTGACAGTGTGTCGACCTAACTACCTCAACACTGACTCTCCACCTCTCGTGGAGGTGGAGTTATGTCGCAGGGCATAGCAGGGCAGTTGCATTGGAGAGCAAAATTTTAGGGTAGACACAGTTAGGTCGACATAATCTGCCTTGCGTTGACCAACTCTGTAGTGTAGAGCAAGCCTTAGTTACAGTCAGTAGTTACAGAGGAACATACAGTTGACTGCACATTATGCCCCATGTATAGTCAAGGGCTTGGCTGGAAATGGATTATTTCTCAAAGCAGTAATGTAAGTGCCAAAACTGGCCCTTAAAAGAACCCATTGACACTTGGAAATGTAGGAATTGCCAGATTGGCCATACTGGGTCTATATAATCCAGCATTAGCCTCTGACAGTGGCCAGTGCCCACTCCTTCAGAGGATGCAACCCTGCAGTAGGCAGGGACGGGAACAACATGCCCCTGAGAAATCGTTCCTCCAGAGCCCTACCTCCTCAAGGTGCCATTAGACTGTGCTGAGGTCAGGACATAGGCAAAGTCTAGTCAGCAAAGGGGGGAGGGGGCGGGGAACACAAGACATGAAACACTTGTGGTTTGGAAGAAGACACCACAAGGTTCCATTCACACGTCCTCCTACTTCTGCTGGAACTTGTTAGAGCACAGACATTTTTAGCAGCAGCAGCTGGTCTTCTGGAGCTCAGCTAGAGAAGAATTGAGACAACCCCACAGCCTTGAGAGAGCATTTCAACAGAGGGGAAAGGGCCACAAGATATCAAGATTGGGCTTTGTTCTTGGAAAAGGCTCCCACCCCGACTCCGTGGGGAGGGAATAGTCTCCAAGGAAAAATGGGTGGATTTCCCCCAACAAACTAGAGATTAAGCAGTTCTGTAACTATCAATAAAGCCTTCAGGAGGGATGCAAGGGGCAGCTGGATGTGCTGGAAGAACAGTCAGTCCCTGGTGCTAGCGAGTTCTAGCTAAGAATCCTTTAGGGTAGATCCTAAACTTAATCCGGTAGTAGCTTAATCTAACAGATCCTTTAGGGGCATATTCAGAGGTAGTAAGTCTACAGGCAGTGGTGGAATGCCACTAACTGCAATATACCAGAGATTCCCTAAAATGGAAAGACCATATGTCAAATTGAGAGAAGACGACAACTGCAGCATAATATACAAGAGGCTCTGAGCACTATATAAAACCATGGGATTGTGCAGTACAGACTAATTTGGTTATCTGGCCAGTCCCCCACATGCAATCCAGTACTATTCCTTACAATTTTCCAGTGCTTTGTCTAAGCTAGTTTTAAATCTCCAGGGCTAAGTTCTCCACCACTTTCTTTGGGAGACAATCCACAACCCAACAGACCTCACTATGAGAAATTCCCGTTCCTCCCCCCACATTAGTCTACATTTGCTTTTTTTTTTTAATTTTTCTATCACATGATCACTCCTCGTTACATCTCTATACATCGTGCTAAATTCTCCTCTCTGGTGTTTACACCCTGTTCGTAGGCTGAAGTCTCCCCGTTCTTGCTGCTTATCCAATCTACACACATCTAGCTCTGATAATCTTCCCTAACAAGTCCATCCCTCTTGCCAGTTATTTGCGTTTCTCTTCTTTCAGCTCCTCCCACTTTGTCCACATCTTTCTGGCAATGAAATACTTGCAACCTGGACTGCTGCACCACAGCCATTTAGGACCTGATCCAAAGTCCATTCAAGTAACAGAAGGACTCCCACATTCCTCTAAAGCAGTGGTCTCAACCAGGGGTACATGTACCCATGGGGGTATGCAGAGGTCTTTCAGTGGGTACACCAACTCCTCTAAATATTTGCCTACTTATACAACAAGTTAGAGTAAAAGCACTAACAAAGTCAATACAAACTAAAATTTCATACAGGGACTTGTTTATACTGCTCTATACACTGAAACGCAAGGACTATAAATATTGTACAAGTGGTTTATTTTATAATTCTATGGTAAAAATGACAAAGTCAGCAATTTTTCAGTAATAGTGTGCTGAGACACTTGTATTTATGTCTGATTTTGTAAGCAAGTGGTTTTTAAGTGAAGTGAAATTTGGGGGTACACAAGACAAATACTCCTAAAAGGGGTACCGTAGTCCAGAAAGGTTGAGAGCCACTTCTCTAAAGCATCTGGTACTGGACAGTCTTAAAGACCAGATACTTAGACAGAGCACTCAGAGTATAGAAATTCCTATGCTCACCTGAAAGTACTATATGAAGTCCAATACCATGGTGGCCTTTGATAGCCTTCCTGCCCCTTGGAACACATCCTTTGTGCTGTCCACTGCCACCCTTGGTAAGTTTGCTTTGGAGCTTTTCCCCCCTCTTCCACTGACTATCTGTTGAATTTATCCTTCTCCAGCTTTCCAAGCAGTAGCTCACAAAAGCTTATGCTCAAATAAACTTGTTAGTCTCTAAGGTGCCACAAGTCCTCCTGTTCTTTCAGCTTTCCAATGTCATTTTATCCTTTCCAAAGAGCAGGGAAAACGGGGTCATCTCAGCTCCCAGGTTAGCATCAGCAGCAACTTTCATAAATCCATTATCACAAACGCGCGCACACACACAAAAAAACACCACGTTTTTGAAGTGGCTTAATTAGGATTTAGAAAGACAAAAGCAGGAAGTTGCTGCCCTGATGCCGATGATACGGGTTAAGACACAGGAAACGCACCTGGGCGTTTGAATGCAGATTTTCAGAGTTGTTGTTGGGATGCAACATTCTTTATAAATGGTTTGTTGAATATAGTGTGAAATGAAGCAAAGGAAATGTAACTAAGGTGCTCGCTGTACCTAGGCACCTTACAAAAAGCTGCAGTTAGCATGTGCTCCTGGTTGCTGTGTTCTGAGCCCAGTGCCCCTCTCTCCGCACTGGCTCCCTGTTGAACACAGGGTCAAAGGTAAGCTTTGTCCTCATCTTCAACCCTTTCCATCTGAGCGGCCCAGGTTACCTGGGGAACAGCCTCAGCCTGCACAATCAGACCCTCCTTTGCAGCTATTGTCTGCCAGGACAATGGAACCAACTCACCGCAAGAGGAGAGTTCATGCAGGGAGGAGACCGCTTTCTTGGAGACCAGCCCAGTGTGCTGGAGCTCCCACCGAGCTGAGATCACAGCGAGTGCGGGTCTTGGCACCTTCACAGCCAAGTGCCGGCCCACACCTTCCACGGCGTGGGCCGTAAGAACAGCCGTTTCTAGAAACCACTGCAGAGAAACCTGGTGATAGACGCTCCCCAAGCTTACAAAGGCCTGGTTCCTGCAAGCTTGACAAGTTGACAATCACCACGGAGAGCGCTGGTGAAAACCCCGAAGCAGAACAGAGGGGCTGACATTTGAAGGCACAGAGCACAGGCACAAAGCCAGCCTTCCGCCCCCAACGAACCCCAGTTCTCCTCTCATGTACAGCAGCCCACCTCAGGAACGCCTCCACTGAAGCCCAGTATAAAACCAGGGCCAATGAGCAGAGAAAGGCCCAGGTGGGGTCAACACCAGATGACAGAACTGCATCTGACTGTCGAGAGCCCACTGAAGCAGGATCTACCTAACAGAGTACAGGCCCTGGAGCCAGGAATTGGCATCACTCTGACCTAGAACAAGTCACTTAACACTCACTCACTCTGCCGTCCCCACCCCTCCCCACCCCCAGCTGGCTGTAAGACAGTAAAAGCTTCCCTCCTTCCCAAGAGTACAGTGACTATTGGGCGATATTGAACAGCCTTTTGAAGATGAACAATGCCAGGGGCGATTTAAGCATCTTAAAATGTACCATCATTTGTGTGGATGTGGGGGGGGGGGTGTCTTTGGGAAGGCATAACAGTAGCAGCCCTACAAAAATAAGGAGGTAGCTCCTCAGTGGGTCTGAATTGGCCTCAGTGGGGCCATGGGATTTTACAGCAGAGGGTCAGACATCAAATGATGAACAGCTGGACGTACCAGTCTGAAAGAGGAAAGGAGGCTGATGAAAAGTGATTGGAGGGCTGAATGCTGCAAGGTCCTGAGTGTCTGCAATTGCCACGGACTTCAGGGATCAGCCTGCAGGATCCAGCTCTATACACAGAGGATTAGGGCTAGACAAGTCTCAGGCTAGAACACTTTCCAGGGCAGAAGGAAACAAGCGCATTCAATTTCTAGCACTGCATTTCTCCACTCCTTGGAACTCACCAGCACAGTGTGACGGGAATGGATATGGCATTGCAACACCTATCGAAAATCTAAGGCTCCCTGCTTCCCGTACTGCAACATGTGTCAGGAAAACAGAAGCCCCTTTGCTTCCCAGCCCCTTTGGCATTCCAGCATATTGTGAGAGAGAGACTGAACAGCCATAGTGCTGCTTCCCACCCCAGAGCACTGCAGCAGAGTTTTTGAGATAGGACAGGTTCCTCCCTGTTTCCAGATCCCGGGCACTCCAACAGCTGGAGAGAGAGAGCACATGCAAAAGCTCTGCCCTGCCTCCCCAGCCCCTGGTGCTGCAACATCTGGAGAGAGACCAGAATCCTCTGTTTCCCAGAATTCCAGGCATTGCAACACTTGGAGGGAGGACGAGATAAAGGGATTGACCCCCAGCAATTAATGCTCCGTTCCTTTCCCCTTTGGTCTCCTGGCAAGTGCTAAGCTACAGTACAAAGGCAAGGGTAGTCTTGTGCTACGACCCCAGGATTGGGAGACAAGAGATCTGGGTTCTCTTCCCAGGTCTGCCACAGACTCCCTGTGAAGCCTTGGGCAAGCCACTTCCCCTCTGTGCCTTAGTTTCCCCCAGCTTTTGAAATGGAGGTAAAGACTGGTCTGCCCTTAATGGATACAAAGGGCTCTGAGAGCCTCAGGAGGATGGTACTAAACCAGTTGTTTTCAACTTTTTTTATTTGTGGACCCCTAAAAGTTTTCAAATGGAGGTGAGACCTCTTTGGAAATCTTAGACAATCTACAGGACCCAGGGGTCTGCAGAGCACAGGCTGAAAACCACTATACTAGACAGATGCCTGTTACTGCAACTAAACGAAAATAAGGCCGCAACCCTGTACATTTACACTATGCCCCCTTGACGAGCGCAAATTGTACTGACACTCGAAGGCTCTCTGTGCACAAGAAAGCAGGAGAGGGCTATGGTGCGGTAACGCCTTCGATTGCACAAATCTGGCCATCGTATGCCCCAGACAGGAAGCTTCCAAATGCTATCGTGGGCCCACAAATTCCAGCACATCATGGGTAAATTCACCACACAGCTGGTTCCCTCCTAGCCATGGTTGTTCCCATCTAAGTCCCTGCAAAGTGACCACGTACAGTTTGGGATGTTATTGCAGCATATCGTTTAGCCATACTTAGAGCAGGGTCAGCCTTCACTAGTATCCTCCCTGACTGGTATTGCCCGTCCTCACTCTAAGAGTCATTTCGAGAGTGGAGGGTTTAGGGGTTTGTTTGGGGTTTTCAAACTATGCACAAATTGTGGCTCTGCTCCCCAGTGCCGGAATCAGGTAGTTTATCCACAAAACAATGCAAGCTTCCCCAATGTTCCCTTAACCACAAGGCCACCCTCCCTCTAGGGATAGCCATGTGTTGTGCGTCCACAACACAATAGGAGAGAGGGGTTCAGCCTGTGCTTGAGTGCGACTGCTGGAAGCTGGAGGCATTCAGTGCACCTGGCGGTGTTAGAACGGAGAGCTGAATGTGTTGGTGTTCTGATGCTGAGGGGTCGAGCAAGGGAGTTGAGACTGGCTTGGATGGGATGTCTTTAGTGGATGATTTTCTTGGTGTTTAAGATCTTATTGTTAGGATTGGCATTTGGGCAACTTTACATTTAATTTTCATTTGGGAGACAACGTTTGTTCAGGCATTTTTGTAGCTTCCAGAAAAGAAAAGTTCCATTCAGTTTTTACAGTGTGCGCTGGGGGAAAGGGGGGAGGGAAAAATCACAGGTATCACTCAAAGAAATCACGAAAGAAGAAATGATTCATGAATGCAATTGAACCTCTGAGGTTCCTCAACACACTCTTCCTCTCCACTCAGCCTTTAACTAGATTCCGATGTTTAATTCTTTGGGGTTTTCAAACAGAGGGGCGCTGAGAGCCATTCAACCCTGAATAGGATGGAAACCATGTCAAGGCACTGCCGCACTCCCGGTTCCAGCACTTATGTTTTCAAACCCACAGCAAACGGAAACTATCTGGATTCTAATGGGAAGCAGAGCGTGGGTGCGCGGGGAGTTTGTCAGGAGTGATCAGATCACAGGAGTCGGAGCAGAGTGCACCTCGGTAGGCCCTCCTTCCCGAGCTCCCACAACAGCTCAACCATCACATTGCATTAGACAGCTGCCCAGGCTGCTGGTGTGATCTGCAACCAACTGTGCTGGGCGTGCCGGGGAATAGAGAAAGAAGGCGAGAGAGAAGAGGGGTAATAGCAAGAGACAGGAAGGAGAGACAGAACCAAAGGGAAGCGAGCAGAGAAAGGGACCAATCCAGAGGCAAAGGCGGAGGCTTGGAAGATGCGCATGGAACCCATGCGCCACTTTCCCTCTGGAGCCTGGGTGTAGATTGCTTGCCCAGGGGTCCAAAACGGAAGAGGTGTGTCAATCCCCCCACACCCCATCCAGTGGGAACACCAGATAGCAGGAAGAAATGTATTTCATTCACAGCACACTGAATGGCTGGGCAAGCTCCCATGCTTAAAGCACCATTGGATCTTGGATGTCCACACAAAGCAGCCAGGGTCTCATCTTCTAAGGTCCCAAACAAAATGACCACATGCAATAAACTGCACGGGACTCACTTATCTACCTTTAAAGAACAAAAGGCTGAGCCCATCCAGCTGGGACCTGTGCTCATTTCACCTTGATGCTCATCAGTGCATTGATTTCCCTGCTCAGGAAGGAGGACACATCCTCCCTAACCCAACGACTCACCCAAGATAAGCTGGCCCTTGGCCACAGCATTAAACTCTCCTACTAGGAATTGTGGCTATCATCCTTTCACTGGTTGAGACTTGCACCAATACAGTGTCCTGTCTAGAGAGTGCATTTCCACAGACATTGCAGGTCTCACCCTGGCATAATGACACCCTCCTTCCTGTAGGATCATTGAGGGGGTGGGAAAGACAGCAAACCTCCTCCCTGGCTCTTTGGTGGGACCCAGGATTGTGTAGCCAAAGATGCAGTGAGATCAGGCAACCCCAGCCGTATTCCACAAACAGTTGGTCTAAACCGCTGAAAAGAGGGCCCTTCACACAGCATTAAAAACAATCAGAGTGGTGGTGGCAGGGTGCTGAGCATCCCATAAGCCAGGAGTTAACCCTTTGGCTCTCCCACAGGATGGAGTCGATGCTGGGCTGGGTACTAAAGACCCCCAGCTTTCCTCTGACGCCATGACTGAGTTCTGCAGACGCAGCCCTCTTAGTAGTCAGAAAGGGGAGAGGTCTGCAAGCCAGTCACGGTTCATACCCATTGGCTATTCTACCGAGTCCCCAACCAGCCTGGGGCTGTTTGATTCCTTGTTTGTATATGAAGTGCATTTTTCACATTCTTGTAGCCCCAAGAGGGCCCAGCTGAGACCCCAGTGTGCTGGGTGCTGTACATACAGTGAGACAGCCAGCTGTACAGTTTAACTGGACAAGACAAAGCAAGAATCCATTTTTTCAGACAGGGAACCGAGTCAGAGGGATTAAGTGACTTACCCAAGGTCACAGCGAACTTGGGCAGAGCCAGGAATTCCTGTTCACTAAATGCATCCTTCCTTTAAGAATTGTGTTTCTTGGTTCTCAAGAATAGGACTGAGGAGAGCAACCTGCTGGCTGAGAGACTGATCAGTAGGTCCACTCCACCAGCTAACAAGGATCAGTACAGAGCTCCGTGTGCTGATACAAGGGAGCTAGTGAACTGCTTCAGTTCCCAATTCCCTTACCTTTTGAGGTATACGAAGGACATCACTTTATGGCCCATAGGGTGCTCCTATCAGCCTACAGTACCTGCTCATACAGAATCAGGAATCCTAGCATGAAAGGGCCCTGACTTGCCAGCGAATGGTCATGCTGTTGTGGGATCCTGACATGCCAATGTTCAAGCCATTGTCTCTTTCCTTTGCTCCATTCCCTAGGAGCCTGGTCCAGACATCTGGGAAACTGCATGATCCACACGCCGGATGCACAAGTGAAGGCAGCAGTAAGTATTTCTTTAGCCTGCATAAGAGGGCTTCTCAGTACAGCAAAAAACGCTGCATGGACCACTCCACTGTTTCTCCAGGTGTCTTGCCTATTCCCACACACAAAAGCTGGAGCTGATCCAAATCCCACTGAGCCTTTCCACTGTGTTCAATTTGCTTCAGAACAGACCCTTAAGATCTCAGCCCTTCTAAAGGCAAGTCTTCAACTCACCTCTGGAAGGTAAGAATGGACAGCTCTCAGATCGGTAAGTCTACACCAATGCTTCCCAGCAAACCAGTACCAGGTACTATAGGCTTCTAGCCCTGTCAACACCCTACTTTAATTATGTGCATCTTTGGTGGGCCCCAGTCTCTGCTGCCCATCAGCCACTTAAATAGGTGTGCTCCAATCCACCATAAAGCATAAGGGCCTTCAATGTGACCAACAAGTGTGTAAGCAGCAATGGCAAAGAACAGGTGAATTTATCCTGACAGACGGACACTAACACTGAAACCTCCCAGTAGAGTCATTACAAACGTAATGTTTATTTAACACAAGCATGTGTCTGCCCTTCAAGATCTTGCTGTCAGTATGGTCACCACCCTAGAACCGGGCCGTGAAAACAGAGGACCCTAGTGCAACACAAAAGGGAGTAAGCACATAATCTTGAGGTGTTCCAACAAGGACTCTCTCCTAGGAAACATGATTCTCTACCTGGTTGCCCCAGATCAGCCACCCCAGAATCCAACAGCTTTACCCCAAGATAATGACTATATTACCCTGTCATCTCAACACAGACTGCAATAGAAGGGCCAGATTCTGGTACTTTTACACTGAGTAGTGTCTTACTCCACGAGTCGGACGGCTGACTTCAGTGGAAGTACTTATGGAGTAGAGTCCTACTCACCTGAGCAAAGGTACCAAAACCATCTAATTTTAAGAGCCTCTTTACTGGTTCCTGTTGCTGTCTGTGGGTCAGACTCTGCCACCCTGACGAGTCGCACCTCACCCCACATGGACTCCCACGGAAATAAGCAAAGGGTACGGTACTACGCAGCACTGGTGTAATTGGGCCCTACATTTCTGTGAATGGCCAAAGATGCCCGTTTTAAGATTAGCAAGGCTGACTTTGGTGTCTGATCTCTAAAAGGAGGGTGCTCAGTACCTCTGCTAGTTAAGTACAATTTGATTTTTCTTATGGCTAAAGCCGGACAAACATGTGCCACGTTTAGGCAACTAATATCCAGAGCAAGCGTCCGATTGCAAGCCTGACTCCCACTGCTCAGCGGTGACTCACTGAGTAATCCATTGAAGTCAGCAGGCCTGTCCCCAGGCAAGTAGCTGCTCACTAATGAGTGCAAAGGGGGTCAACCTGGCTCCAAGTGCCTAGTCAAGTTTCTCTTTGGAGAAAATTCAAGCCCACAAACCTCTGGGCAGGTTTTTAATTCACAGGATTGCGTCGAAGGGACAGGCAGGAACTATACTTGGGTTCCTTCAATACCAGCGTTTGCCCAGTCGCATGCCTACCACTCACTTAGCGCACCCCCATGTTGCGGCACCTATTAACAAGGTGCCAGCAGCCAGAGCTGGCTGCTTTGATGTCATCGCCCCCCCAGGTTCGTGTAAGTAGCTGAGATGTGAGTGCCGGCAGGATATGCGCCAACAAGCCAGCCCTGGGTGCTTTGATGTGGGTGTCTGGCCGGGCACATGCCAGAGCCCAGGCCTGGCTGTTGGGCTAGGGACAGACTGTACGGGCCAACAAACTGAATTACACTACAGGTGGCAGCCACTGGTCCCAGCTGCGGCACGGCACGGCAGCAGGGGTACCAGCTCCACTGCCCATGCAGCATCTGCTCTTTCCTAGCTAGAGAACAATCTCCAGGGCTAGCCAGCCGGCACTGCCTTGTGCCCCAACATCCCCCCCTAAGGAGACAGCCGCCCCATGTGTCTGCTGGGGGCTGACCCGTCCGCACTGGCTCTTCAGCCACAACCCTCCTGATTTCAAGTCCCAGGGGATGCAGCGTATATGGGGGGCAACGAAGGGACAGATACTTCCCTGACCTGCACCCCAGCCAGCTCCACGGCAGCCACAGACTGCACGCTGCAGCGTGAATCCGAGCAGCGATTGCTAGGGAGGGTGAGGCACCACAAGGGTTACTCCAAGTCCCAGAGCTCCTTGACAACAGAAGGGCAGGACTAGCGATTTTTATCTTTAAAAAGCCCACATCCCGGGTTACAGGCTGCACAAGGCAGCTCACTTGGGCACAGCTGCTGTTCCTTTAAGGTATTTAACAACAAAGCGGTTGAACAGGCTGGCTCCTCCCAGCGTCTGTCCATTCCCTCAGGGTCCCCCCGCCCCAGCCAGTGACAGCAGGGACCCCAGTTCAGGGGGATGAACTACCACTCCCAGAATGCCCTGCTCACAGCTACAAGATGAGGGCAGGGACTGTTCTTCCCAGCTGGGTATTGTAGTCTTTGACTCGCCCTTCCAAGGGGCACGGCAGGGACCCCGCCTCCCCAGCCGGCAGAGCAGAAGCAGGTTCTCCCTGGGAATGCTGCATTTTCCATCCCACAGGACGCACCACACACATTTAACCCCACAACCCCGTTTCCCTGCCTCTGACCCAACTGGTTATACTTTTCAGTCAGTCTCCCTAGAGAATAAAGACAGTGCACTGTGTAAGGAGGGCTTGTGGCACCTTAGAGACTCACAAATTTATTTGAGCATAAGTTTTCGTGAGCTACAGCTCACTGCATCGGGTGCATTCCTGTAAGGAGTGAAGCTGAAGAGAGTGGGAGACTATCATGCCCAGCTCGGGATGGGGGCACAAGCAGGGAGGGTCTGGGCGTCCTGTGTTGCTAGGGCCAGTGGAATTCTGAAATTCAAAACCAGCTTGACTCTGAAGCGTTATTGCAGGTTTTCAGTTCTAAAGGAGTCCAGCTCAGATGACCACCCCTGCTCCCCAGATCTCCCACTAATCGAGACCCCCGTCACTAGTGGGTAAGCACTGGGGCAAGAGTGGGGGGAAAACAGTTTTCTAGCTAACACCAAGGATTGGGGGTCAGGAGATCAGGTTCTGTTCCCAGTGCTGGTAGTAGCCTGCTGTGTTTCTCCTGCAAGACACTTCACTTTTATTGATCATTTGTTATTATTTGCATTATCATTGTGCCCAGAGCCCCAGTCAGGGACCGGACCTTCTCATGGTAGGTGCTGAACAAACAGAACAAAGACAGCCCAGTAGCTACAGGCCCCTTTTGCGCTCAGCACTGTACATACACTTAGTAAGAGAAAGTCCCAGGTGTCTGGATGGTGGGTCTTGCCCAGATGCTCAGGGTCTAATTAATCACCAGATTTGGGGTCAGGAAGGAATTTTCTCCCTTGGTCAGATTGGCAGAGACCCTGCAGGGGGTTTCACCTTCCTCTGCAGCATGGGGCAGGGGTCACTTGCTGGTTTAAACTAGTGTAAGTGGTGGATTCTCTAACCTGAAGTCTTTAAATCATGATTTAAAGGACTTCAGAAACTCAGCCAGAGGTTAGGCGTCTATTGCAGGCCACAGAACCTCACCCCACTCCTGTAATGTGAAGTAGGTCAGACTAGAGGATCATGATGGTCCCTTCTGGCCTTAAAGTCTATGAGTCCCTGCACCTAAGAGCTTAAAAACAAAAGCAAGACAAAAAGTGGGAGGGAAACTGAGGCACAAGGAGAGGTGACATGCCCAAGGTTATACAACAGGAGACCAACCATCTAGTTCCAGTTCCTCCTATCCCCCTCGCCTCCCTAGCTAAAATGAGGATATTAACAGGGCGGTTGTGAGGCTTAACGCGTTAATCTTTGTAAAGCACTTCAATCTCCTTGGGTATAAGGCCCTCTGTATCAGCCCAAAGCAAACTTCTCTTGTACTGATCAGACATCTCTGACCACAGGGCTGGCTTTGAAGATGATGGCCGCGTAAGTCACGGCAGTTTGCCGATTGCCTACAAAACTCCTTTGCACTATTTCAAGCAAATACGAGAGGAGGACGCAAAGACAGACTGTGGTCAAGTCGGAATGATTTCGGGGGTTGCTAATTAGATATACAAAGCCGTTGGCAGTTGCATTTAAACCTAAAACGTAACATAGGAAAGTAGTGACCAAAACAATATTACCAGCAGCTGAGGGGCCAGAGCCTAATTCCTAGTACGTTAAACTCCACAGCCCAGAAAACAGCATTCAGGCCAAAGGACTGAACGGCCTTGGAGTGTTGTACCCCTACTGGGAGGTTTTGATTACTCCAAGCACCCATCCCGGGCTCTGAGTGTCACATGTTAATGAAAACCGTCCGCACTAATCTCCTTCAGGGAAAGGCTAAAGTGCATTGGTGGGGAAGCTCGTGCTGCCGATGCTTACGCTGGAGCGGTGCAGTAGATAAGCCATCTCCCAAAAAAATCAATCCAGCATTTCTCATAAATACTAGGCTTGTGATTAAATTGGGGTTTATGGCCAGAAAGGGCCCCCTTGATACCATACAAAATCTTCACTGCATCTGTCCAGAACCTTGATTTGTTTTCACTTATCGACAGAACATCGGTATCATCCACAGCCCTGCCCAGCGAATGGGGAAACTGCACTGCCCAGCTAGCGTACCTTTGGGAGAAAGGCTGCATAGCCCCCGTTCTGCCTCACTCCGAGCTCTCTGCTATATTTTGACTCCAGAATCTATGGTGATGCATGAAACAGAATAGGCAGCTTGATCAGTTACCTCGCAAAGGTATTGTGGTCATTGATCCATTAGTTGTATAGCACTTCGAGATCCTCAGAAAGGAAGGACTATAGAAGGGACTCAAGAATTTGCTGCAGATGGCACTGGGATCTTGAAGCAGAAAGCACAAGAGCCCCTGGACAGGAACAGGGGAGTACCCTCTCACTCTCTGTCCCCAGGGACACCAAGTCAGAAGGGACAGTCTGAGGTGTCCTTCTGGCTAGCATAAGTGTGTTTACATTCAAATCACATGCTATAACGCTCACAGGGGCTCAGGCCAGGCCATGACACTGACTTTCCGAAGCACACAAAGAAGAAGAATCATGAATCCAAGGCACTCTCCTGTAGGGAAACAGCTGCACCCAGGTAAGGCATATGCTACCTAGCCCTTCTCCAGTGCAGGATGGGTTGGAACAGTGGGTGCGAAAGGAGAGCAGCACTTCTGGCTGACAAGACTGTCGTTCTCCAGTTAGCCCAAGAACAGACATGACCCTGGTAGTCTGAGTGGAAGCATCCCCTGCACTGCCCTGCCACTCTGCCTCAGCTCTGCACCTGGAAGGACCCACTCTGGGGATCAAAAGGGCATTCAAACTGCATCTTCAGTCAGTCATTGGCCTCAGACTGGCCAATAAAGGGACCAAATCAGAGCTAATTGCAGTGGTGTTTTGTTCTTTAGATACCTGCCACCAGCCTGGGACAACCCCCTCCAATATATTTCACAAAGAGGCCACTGTGCAGCCTATGGGAAGTCTTTATACCTAATGCAATAGAGACTGGAAAGCAAAACGACCCAATGGCTAGAGCACTGATCAGGAGACCTGGCTCAGCCACCGCCTGCACTGTGGCCTTGAACATGCCACTTCACACCTTTGCTTCACTTTCTCTGTATGTAACGAGGGTTGCCAACCCTCCAGGCTTTTCCTGGAGTCTCCTTAATTAAAGATTACATCCTATGATGAAGCCTCCAGGAATACAGCCAACCAAAATTGGCAACCCTGTATAATTAACCTGGAGCCAGGGATTCTCACCTTCCTTCTCCTCTGTAGCTTTCCCAGCTCTCAAAGAAGCATTATATGAGAGCCAAGAATCAGCATCAGCTACCAAGGATGGGCCTGAGAGAAGTTTTTTCTGTGCATTATTCTTCTTCATACCTCCCCCTGAGTGGGCTTGGACCAAGGACACTAGAGTCCCAATGTGAGTCTTTAAGAAACCTGGAGCATTTTTGACCAGACCCTCCATGGAACTTGCTGGTTCCAGTCCCCTGTAGGTCTGACGCTATGCAAATTAGGGCTACTGTAGAATCCTAGAAATGAGATCATCCAATCTTCTAATCATGGCAGATCCTCCAAATATGGGGGAATATCATTAGCTCTTCTCCCATACACCAGCTGCAGTCAGATGGGCAATTTGTAGAGCAGTGGTTTTCAACTTTTTTTCATTTGCAAAGCCCTAAAAAATTTCAAATGCATGTGTGGACCGCTTTGGAAATCTTAGTCTGCGGACCCCCAGGGGCCCATGGACCACAGGTTGAAAACCATTTTTTTAAGAGGAACTCAGTTTACCACCCCAGTCCTTCTTTCAAACCATGTCACACTTTTGGGACACCTGGAGTGTCCAAGTTTCTTTTTGTACTTATAAAATATTGTGATATTGTTCAAGGCCCCTCTCTATACAGATTAGAATTTGCTCTGTGTTTGCTATAAGAAACAATCCAGTGAAAGGAGTGCTTGATATGCTGAACAGTGTCTGGAGCAAAGAGAAAAGTCCAAAAAGCACAGCTGGAATCAGAACTGCTCTTCTGCTCAGAGAAAGGGCGAACACTGGGTTGGTGTTTCATGATAATCTCATTCTAAACACTGAGTTACAGGGAAAAAACCCTCCAACTCTGAAAGATGCACCCGTCGCTATTGAGTGAGATGTTGGGAGTAGCAAGACCAATGCACTTTAAGAAATGCATGTCTGTATGAGCATTGGGAACATGGTCACCTTAGCAATTGGCAACCATTTTCTTCTGGAAAAAGGTTACCTTGAAGTATGACAGAATTCCTCTTCTAGGGTTCAGACAGACCCCTGCACATTGATCCATAGCATGGCTCTCATTGCAGGCTCAGAGCCTTTGCAACAGACAGTGAGTGGAAAAGTTGTTCATCTAGCCACAAAGCACCGTTAGCCAGGTTTGTTGGCAGGGGAGAACAAGTAGTCTTTCCTGGGACATACGTGCCAGCATCCAGCTCCTCTGCTCCCTAGGCAGTTAGATATTTTAAACTTGAAAGTAGTGTAGCTGTAAAGTCAGGAATGCAACATTCTCCTAGAGTAGCCAGGACTGAAGGGAGGAGAGTGAGTGAATTCAGCACTGATGAGACACACCAGTGAGACACCTCCTCAGACCAGCCTCCCCTCTGTGATCAGTTCCCACGTCACTCTGCTAACATGTCTCCAGCCTGAACTGGAGACAACTAAGTCAAGGGGCAAAAGGAGAGTGCAGTGCCCAGCCTATCTGAGGCTTCCTGGGGCAGGAGGGGTTCACCACCCAGTACTGTGGGGATTCGCATCACGGAGCAGTTTACAGTTCTGGTCAGGTTTTCAGCAGTGCCTCAGAGAGTTGAGCTCCCATTGACTTTCACTGGGAGCCTGGTGCCTGACTCCCTTAGGCACTTTTGGAAAAATCCCACCTTTAAACTTTTAGGGTTACATTCCCCAACCCTTGCACCACATACCCCTCAAAATCAGCAGGGCTCTCATCACTCAAGGTGAGAAAAAAAATGGCAGAATTGGGCTCTTAATATCCATCTCCACCATGCCTCCTGGCTAACAAAGAGCTTGGTTTCCTACACAGATGGATTTACAGTTATACCCTGTGGTTAACACCCAGTTCTCCTCCTCTTGTCCCGTCCTTCCTGTGTCTGACAGGCAGTTTGTTTCACAGCAGTTTGGAGGGAGTTTGAGGTGTTTAACAGTCAGACTTTGCCATGCTCTGGAAGGCCCTGTACAGACTCAGAGCACTTGGATTTAGGGCTCAAGCCCCACCTCCTCGCTAACCAGGGAAGTTTTCTGCACTCCTAAAGGAAGCAATCACTTGAGCTAGCCTCACTTTGCAGACAGGGAACTGAGGTGGGGAAGGCCAAAGTTTCCAGGTGCCCAACTTAGACACATGGGGTCTGATTGTCAGTGATGTTCAATACCCACAATGCCATTCGGGTCAGCAGAAGCTAGAGGTGCTCATGCCCTTTGGATGTGAGGCGCAAGCAGTCTCAGTTCAGCCACCTGGAAACTGGTGACCACTTTGGAAAGTTTGGCTACATGTGACTTGCCAGATCTCACACCAGCATGCCAGGCACAGAACCCAGGACTCCTGACTCCAGCCACTAGACAACACTGCCAACATCATGCTTCAATAAGGTTGACCTGTTGAATTACATTGTCCTTTAATATATTGGTCATTTACAAGGGCTGCAACTCTGCTGACTTATGTGGTCTTACACCAAGCTAACTCCATCGTCCGCCAGGGTGTCAATCAAGCAGGTTGTATTTTGCCTTGTTTTCTCTAACCCAGGGTTTCTCAACCCCTTGGGGTCAGGACCCAAACTTGGGTAAACAGAAAGTTTCAAAGGGTCGTGTGGCAGCTCCTGTCCCATGGGGCTGGCTGGGCTCGCCTCCCTGCTCCAGGCACTGCCATCTCTGGGGTCCCAGGGCCACTCAGGTTTGGCCCAGCCATTGTGATGACTGGAGTCTGGGTAGGCCAAATTTGAGTGAGTGGCACTGCAACCCCGTGAGCCATGTCACAACTCCACTAGGACCAAATTTGGTCCAGTCAGGGACATGGGGCCAACCCTGAGCAGCGCTGCACGCCCAAAGGTTGCAATGCTCAGAGTGGAGAGCCAAGGCCAGCCAGCCGCACAGCACAGGAGCTGCCATTGTGGGGTGAGTGCCAGGCAGGACCCAACCCACCCGGAAGGCAGGATCCAACCAAAACCATCCTAGGCCCTCCACCCACAGACTATTTACTAGGTCCTAAACATTTACAAAGGGATCCTGAGCCCAAAAAGGTTGAGAACCACTGCTCTAACCAACTACCCAATAGGAAGTGGCTGAACCCTCTTCATGGTCAGACGGTGAAGGAATTTCTCAGTTTGTTTCCAGGTACATCAACATGAACCCACTCCTGAGTGGCACTTAGTGATCCTCTCAAAGTTCCCCCATTGATACAGCACCAGGTGGAAGTACCAAGCACAAGAGGAAGAGTCCAAGGGTCCCATGTTATGCCCCAGTTCTGAAACAGGGCTCCAGATGGGTACTGAGGTTTGCCCACACAGAGCTCACAGCAAGAGGAGGGTCTTCTTCATAAACTTTGCTGAAAGAATTCCAATGACATGTTCTAGTCTCAGTGGCTATTTGTACAGCATCAGCACTACGTTAGCTGCTTCACACCCCTTTGTTGCGGGCATTGCTGAGATAGATGCGAGGTTCCACTACCTTCCCATGGTTTTTTGACACAGGAAAACAAGTTTTCAGATGACATAGTAGGTGAAACAAATTTTCAGGTATTTGCAGGAACAAACATGCATGTGTGTGATACATGCAGATTGCATCTAAATTCATAATGCTAACATATTGCACTGGTAAGGCACTTTCCTGCTGAGGTTTTCCAAAGCGCTCTACAGATATTCATGAATTAGCCCACAACGCTGCTGTGTGGGTGGTTGTGGAATCTCCGTCATTGGAGATTTAAGAGCAGGTTAAACAGACACCGGTCAGGGATTGTCTAGATAATACTTAATCCTCCCATGAGTGCAGGGGACTGGACTAGATGACCTCTCGAGGTCCCTTCCAGTCCTATGATTCTACAAAATATCATTATTCCCATTTCACAGTTCTGAATGGACGTTCACATGGGCCAATAATCACTGTTTTGTGTGGAACAAAAACTAAAGATGTTACTCTCATAAGCAAAATTAAGAAGCCAAAAGTTGGAGGCAGCTAACTGCACTGGGGAACACCCTGCTATCTAGCAAAGCATGCCAGGATAAAACAGACATTGTCTGGAAGAGAGAAAAGGCAAGAAGTGAGATACTCTGGGAGGAAACACCCAGGTCTGGGGGAACGCTTAGTTTGTTCATCCCTAGATCTCCGAACACTTTACAAAGGAGGTGTATTATTACTCCCATTTTACAGATGGGGAAACTGAGTCATAGATAAAGTTACTTACCCCAGATCACCCAGCAGCATAGCTGGGGAATGTAACCCAGGTCCCCCAGGTTCCAGCCCAGCACCCTAGCCAGGGTTTGGTTTTGGAAGGTGTGAATATCAGAATGGACTCCTTGTAAGCAAGAAGGAAAATGGCCAAGACTGAACTGCCCATCCCCTCACCAGTTGCCTTTTCCTAAGCCATTTTGCACAATGCTTATCCAGGTCTCTTGTACAACACACACACATTTGCAGAATACACACTGCACAGTCCAGTGACTTGCTCATTCTCCCCACGACCAAGCCCAGCTGCCAATACTCACTGCAGCCTAATGGAACACTGCTTTTGGGGTGGCCCAGTCCAAGATGTGTGCCCCATCCCAACTCATGCCACCCAACAGCATCAGACCCTGCATCGCCCCATTGAAACCACTGGGACTATTCCGGAGGTGCTGAACACTTCTACGAACTACACCAGTAGGTCACATTGTCTCTCCTGTTGAGTGGCACCTAACTCCGCGTACAGGCCCGGCAAGTCTCACGTTGGGCTCCCAACAGTTGACACACACTGAGTCCATGGCCACTTCTGGAAGTTTCAGACGAAACTTCTCCCCCCTCCCTTTGCTAGTCAACAGCAAGTGACCTTTGGGGTGGTTTCGGCAGGCCACCAGGAAAAGGGAGCAAGTGGGTGCTGATCGCAGAGTCACATTGAGCTGGGAAATCTAAACCAACCCAACCTCAGTGGAGAACACACCCACCATGCCCCAGAGACAAACTGGACTCGGGAGAAGCCTCAGGAATTGCACACCTACTCCACTGGGCATACAGGGCCCGATCCATAGGCCACTGGAGCCAATAAACACATGCCCATTGCATGATGCCATATGGGTATGGAGGTCGGGCTGGTCTAGATGACCAGCTGCCAAGCTGTGAAGACTCCCTCTGTTGAGTGCCCCAGAAGAACATACATCTCCCCCAACTTGTCTGTCACACACATGTCAACACTCAACATTGGGCAGGCCATAGTCCTCAGCAGCACCTCTTGCTCACGGATGCAAAAATCCTCCACAAACATTGAGCCCCACAACTTCTGGTTGGTAGGGCAAAGGATACAACCAACATTCTTTTGCCCGTCACTGGAACTCAGCCACCTCTGGGGGTGGGGCACCAATGCCAAGTGGCTTCCACAAGGGAGTGTTGTTACCAGGGGATTGAAGTGGGGCTAAACCCCCAGATACTGGAACACCAGCCACGAATGATGCCTTTAAAGAGGACTCTTCTCTTGCTTCCACGATCTTGGCATCAGAGGAAGGGAACCTGAGCAAAGAGTCTAAGGCTCTGCAAAGAAAATGGGACACGGGAACAAAGGCAGCCCTGGGTCAACAGAAGAGTAGAAAGAATTGAACAGCCATGTGGACACGTGGATCTGTCCATACAGAGCATTCCTCCCCAGCAAGGAGACACAGAGTTTTTTGGGAGCCCCTAGATTGCCATTCTCACCCATATGCCAAGGGCCTTAGGACACAGTCCTCTCCCCAACACTGATGCAAGCACCTATTTCCTTGGGTGACTCTCCTCCTTTATAGCAGAGACTTTGAAAGGCCACCCATGCAGCTGAGCCAGCATGTTTCTATCACGCAAAGCCAGAGAGTGGGCATGCAAAGAAATCCACCCCCTTGCATACAGTGGAAGTGGGTTCTGCACAGCTCCGTTTACAGCAGCGCAGACATGGACAGGGGTGATCCTCGAGAACATGGATTTTGTGCCACATCCATTGCATAAAGCAGAGTTTATAACCCAGTTACCTCCCACCTACCCATCTCCAGGCAAGAGATTTTTGCCTTTCCTGTACTAACAAAGACCACCGCACCGCTAGTGCAGCGGGAATCTAGTGGCCATAGAGGGGTGCCTTGCCCAGAGATCCAGGGTGGATTCAGCCTCCCAAGCCTCTCACAAAGCCTGGCTAAACACTGATTAAGAACTGTCGGCCCGTAGCACAGAGATACCTGTGCTACAATCCCCCAGCTCAGGGAAACACCCGAGAGAAGGGGTTGGCCTTCCAACAAGCCCTGAAGATCCACAAGCTCAGGCTGTCAGACTAGTCGGGAAAAGCCAATCAAGATGGAGTCAAGCATCCCCCACTGGGAATGCCCACAATGCGGCCCTCAGACAGTCTCTCTCCACCTAGAGATGTTTTAATGAGCACGCCTCAGCAGACTTCAGCTGCCTGTGTAGCCCGCTGGGAGAGAGGATGGGAATCTTAACTAGGCCTTCAGTTACTTGGGTTTAGAAGTTTGTCCGTGCAGGCAGGGAGCAACCATGAGCACCAGTTACATTGTGCACCCAGATCTAACTAGCAATTGACTGCACTTTACCTCCTGTTGCAACAAAGAGGGAAGAGGCTTCAAAACGCAAGCACACAATTCCTCAAACGTGCCTATCCAAACCCTCAGCTGTCACACTCTGCCTAGGCTAGAGGAGAGAGCCTCTCTCTTTCCCACATACACCATCAATAAGGAGACAGGCTTCTCACTCATTTTCTTATGCAGAGGGAGCCTTCCCCCATCCTACCCAGGAGCACACAATACAAGAATCAAAGCTGCTTCAGCCAGGTAAGTCACCCTCCTACTTGCCCAGGCAAGAGAGGTTTTTACCTTTGTGGCACATAAAGGAAGTTCACTGCCAGCGGCAGGTGAGAAATTAGGGGAAAACACGTAAATGTTTGTTTCCTAGAGTCACATCATCCACTAAGAGCCTGACCCTGCCGCCCATGCGGCCCCAAGCCTCCCACTGGTTTCAGCTACAGTGAGGTGTAGGAACGCAGGATTGGGCCCTCAGGTGAAAGGCACCATCCCCCAGCCCACCAACACAGCATGAAAGGCACCTTCCGTCACCAAGCCCCCCACCCCCCCCATCCCCTCTCAAACACAGGTCTGAGCCACTAATTCCACACCAGCGCAGAGCCCATGGCCTCTCTTCAGCCTGCCCTACCACAGTGCAGAAGGGCTGCAGAGGTTTTTGGCCTGGGCCCTCCACATATGGGTGAAATTCACCCAACATGAGCAACTGGCACAGAGCCCCTTGAGGGACAAGAGGATTCACAACTGGCATGGAGGAGCCATGTTACAACAGGACCCACCGACCTTCTCCAAGAAGCTCTTGGTTCTATTTTAAACTCTCCCCAAGAGACTCCCAGTCCCCACCCTGCCCATCCCCCAGCCCACACAGGCTAAGAAACTCTCCTACCCCAGAACTTGTCATGCCATTCTTGTAGGGCTATGTAGAAATCCCTGCACAGCATACCAGTACTGTCAGCTCCTCTGGGATTCAGAAGCCAACACTCACCCCATGAATAGCCCCCATGTAGTTCTTCTGTCAAAAGCTTAGGCCTTGCCTCTGAAATGAATGCCTGAGTAACTCTCCGCAGTGTTAGCCCCATCAACTTCAGTGACACTCCTTACACAGTTAAGTGCGTAACTGGTTCTTACCTGTCCAAAGAGGCCAGTCCACAACCATTTCTCTTCAGCACCCCCTTTCTTGAGCACTTTAGCAACTCAGCAGTCTTCTCAGTCTGGAGCAAAGGAGGGTCCAAACAGAGCAGAGCTCTTCAGAAAATGTCCGAGATCTTCCCTAGACAAAAGCCCTTCCCCGTGGTCACAGGCAGGTTAACCACAGCCTCTGCTAGGTGGGTCCCCACACCACTGGCAGGAGTCTGCCTTATACTCAAGACAATCTGCTTCATTATCTCCCAAGGCCACTCTTTCTTATACCAGTCTCTGTTCAGGCCCCCCTCAGCTTCTTTACAGCTGTCCTTCCAAGACTGCTCCCTAGTAACACAAACCAGATCTTAACTCATCTCTAGCACCTCTTTCATTGAGAAGAGAAAGAAGGAAACAGGTTAGCTCTTATATAGCCATGCCCAGTCATGTGGGTCCCTTTTGGTCACATGATCCCTCTAGGAACCACACCCACCCTCATTGCTGGGCCTTATAGGGCTGAAACCTCATAGTGGGGTGACCAGGCATTGGCTTTAAAGGGCTAGCACGCTCTGCTATAAAATGCCTTGCTGAATAGGGCTGGACTTAAAAGTTAAGCATGTACTCAAGTGCTTTGCTGCATGGGGCCCTAAGTTATTCACATGGGTAAATGTTTGCAGGATTGGGGTCTTAGACTGTAAGCCTTTCAGGGCAGAGACCTTGTGCTATTTGTACTGTGAGGTGCATGGCTCAGTTCTGGGTGATGTGCAAAATATAATGATAATTAATAGCAGAATAAATTATATGTATTCACAATCATATCTGTCAAAATATTTTTTTACACAAATACCTTGTGTCCCAATCCAGGAAATGTTTAGGTCCAGATCCTCAAAGGTATTTAGGCTTCCAACTCCCACTGAAATCACTGGAAGTCAGGAATCTAAATACCAGGCTTTGAGGATTTGGGCCTTAAGTACAGATTTAACTTTAAACACAGGAGTAGTACTCACATGTTTAAAATTAAACCCGTGCCTAAATGTTGGCAAGATGGATTTAGAGAATTAAAGCTGAAAGAACTTTTCATCATTTGGTCTGTTTGGTTATTGGACAATGAATATAGATTTGTCAATTTCAGTGGGGGGTTTTCAAGTCACTTTTGGGGTTTCCTGAACTAGCCTAATGCTTGGGTTAAAACCCTGCCAGAGAGGTTTCAGTCCAAACAAAATGGGAATGAAAACACTTTTTCATTAACGTTTTCCCTACAAAAAAAATTAACAAATTATTTCTTTTAATATTTGTAGAAACATTTTTTTTTACCAAAGACAAATCCTGACCCTATTCTATTTGACAAGTCTCTTTAATACCAGCTTAGCCTCTACACAATTAAAAAAACATTAAAAAACAAATATGCACATGCGCTGAGAAGGATTAATAAAGATTTCATAAGTCAATAAATGTAAGTGGAGTTGAATGAAATGAGTGTTTTAACCACCTAAACTCCAAAATTGTTCCTGCCTTCTTAGATTTTCACCCTTAACAATGGACAGCAGCAGATCGGGGAAGACATATCTCAAGGCTTGCATGCACGGGGGTGGGGGTTTACAGCAGAGTAGCTACAGCCATGCGGCTACACCAGTGCAAACCCCTCCTGTAGCTGCTCTGCACCAAGGTGAAAAGTTTCAAACGGGAATATGCCACACTGGTGGACTAGGCGTTTTTACAAGTGTAGCTATGTTAGTGTAAAAACCCCTGTTGTAGACAAGCCTTTAGATTCAAGGTTAGGGAGGTTCACACGAAAGAAAAAAAAAAACAGAGATCCTGGGGGAGTTTGCAGGTGTCAGCTATTAAGCATCATTAGGAGAGGGGAATATTTGACAATCCACATAATCAAAGGGAAAGAGAAAACCAGGTATTTCATTCTCATTTCTATGCAAAGTTAATGCCAAGTGCATTTCCCTAAACAGCACTGGACTGTGACTTAGGAGACACGGGGACTATTCCCAGCTTTGCCACCAGCCTGCTGGTTGACTTGGGGCAAGTCACGTCCCTGCTCAGTGCCTCAGTTTCCCCATGCGTAAAAAACTGGGCAAAAATACTGATTTTCAAAGCGCTTGGATAAAAGCACTAATAAGATCTAGGTATTATTATTATATTGCTTACAACAATGGGGTTGATCCTGCAAGGAGCTGTACACCCTCAACTTAGGGTTGCCAATCCTCCGGGATTGGCCAGGAGTCTCCTGGAATCAGCATTGATCTCCCAGTGATACTGAAAGCAATCCCGGAGATTTTAATAGGCGATTTTAAGAAAATGACATTACATCAGGCTGGGGGGGGCGGAAATCTCCCGGAAAAGCTTCAGTCAGAGTTGGCACCCCTACCTCAACTACCAATGATGTCAAAACAAAGGCAGGAATGGACTCAGATAGAGTGTTTTTGCAGTAGATTTGTAACATACCTTCGACCAGACAAATACTAAGCTCCAAAAGAATGACTAGAAGGTCAGGGTCTCCTTTCCCTGCTGTATATCCAATCCCAATATGTTTTCAAACCAGAATTAAACACGTGTTCTCACTTTAAAGCAAAACCAAACACTAAACAAAAACAAGCTCTTGCACACCTGGCTGTGAAAATTATAAAGTAAACCACGGAACAGCTTATACGGGTTATTTCCTTAATGTAGCTCACACACTACTTCTGACTAGCGTTTATGGCACATGTAACTAAGGTTTGTTCTTGTATTGTAGCAGAAATCACTTTGCTGTATGTTGGATTGGATCTGCCTGTGCTGCATTTTGAGACATTGCCCCTGGTTTTTGTACTAGCATCTTTTTGCTGTCCTGTTTCTCTCGGGGTTAGTTCATTCTCCCTCCACTCTCCCGCCTACTCCCTTTGTTTTTCCAAGTTGTGATCCAAACCCACTGGAGTCGATCGAAAGCCTCCCACTGGCTTTAATGGAAGGTCCCTAGCACAGGTCTCTCTCTCTCCCTCCCCCCATTTACAAAAGGGGCCCAAGCTTACATTCCTCGCACACCCAGTGATTTGTGGGCATTAGAGGAGTGTAAGGGATGCAGGAGCAGGTCCAAGTTCTTCAGACATTGGGTCCTGATTCTCCATTCACACCACCGTAAAAGAGTGAAGAACCAGGCTCCCTGACTTTCCTGCATTCTGTAAGGCCCAGGGCTCAGCAAGGTTCTTAAGGACATGCCTAACTTTAAGCATATGAGAATTCCCACTGAAGTCAGTGGAACTACTTATGAACCTTGTGAACATAGGCCTAAAGCCCCATGTACATTTACTACAATGTATAAACAATAATCTTGCCAGTTTGGTGCAAGAGCCTTCTCCACTGCAGCACTTGCCCTCTAGATTTGCCTTCTTTTGACTCTCCATCTCATCAGTTCCCCATCTATTTTGTAATCTCAGCTGAAAGCATATGCTTCCTCGTTTGCTTACCCCTCTTCATTTCTCTCTCCCTCGGCTATACTTTTATTTTAACTTTTTAGCTGTATTATGACAGGTTTCAGAGTAACAGCCGTGTTAGTCTGTATTCGCAAAAAGAAAAGGAGTACTTGTGGCTCAAATAAATTGGTTAGTCTCTAAGGTGCCACAAGTACTCCTTTTCTTTTAGCTGTATTATGTAACTGTATAATACACTGTAGGATCTAGCTTGTATGAAAGATGTGATACAAAAATAATATCTAGACTATTTTTCATTGTGCTCATCCCTAGAGGGGCTGAGCATCCCACAAGAAACATGAATGAATTTATCCTCACAACACCCTGGTGTGGTAGGGAAGTATTTAATATCCTCATTTTGCACTTGGGGAAGTGAAGCACAATAAGATTAAAGCCAAAGGTTCTAATCCTGCAAACATTTATGCACGTGCTTAATTTTGCAGCTGTGAGGGCCCCATAAAAATCAAGGGCAGTGACCATGGTATTAAAGTTAAACACGGGTTAAATGTTTAGAGGATCTGGGCAGAAGTTTTCAAGAGGGTCCTCTGTTTTGGGGTGTCCAACTTAGGACCCCGGGGGCCTGATTTTCAGAAGTGCCACACCCCAAAATTCCAGTGACTGGGAGTAGCAGGAGAAATAATGAAAATCAGGCCCAATGGGTACCAAGCGAGGCACCCAAAAACGGAGGCACCCAAATCTAGAAGGAAGCCTCCTTTGAAAAGTTTGGCCCAAGGTCACATAGGAAGCATGTGTCAAAACAAAGAGTAGCACTCAGGTCTCTTCAGTCTCCGTCCTGAGCCTTAACCACAAATTCCATCCTTATTACTGGAGCAGGCCCACTGAAGTTAGGGAGGCTCTTGTTTTTATCTGAGATTGATCGTGCAAGGAGGTAGCTGCAAAGATAAAAACATGAGGCAACACAATTCAGAAACTACCAGGTACAACCTGAGGTGCATCGGCATCAGTGTTGCGAACATCTGCAAACAACAGCATTTGTATATGCGGTAACTGAATATTGCACACCAGTATGGAGCAGATGCAGCCACACGTAACTTAGAATCCTAGAATCCTAGAATATCAGGGTTGGAAGAGACCTCAGGAGGTCATCTAGTCCAACCCCCTGCTCAAAGCAGGATCAACAGCAACTAAATCATCCCAGCCAAGGCTTTGTCAAGCCGGGCCTTAAAAACCTCTAAGGATGGAGATTCCACCACCTCCCTAGGTAACCCACTCCAGTGCTTCACCACCCTCCTAGTGAAATAGTGTTTCCTAATATCCAACCTGGACCTCCCCCACTGCAACTTGAGACCGTTGCTCCTTGTTCTGTCATCTTCCACCACTGAGAACAGCCTAGCTCCGTCCTCTTTGGAACCCCCCTTCAGGTAGTTGAAGGCTGCTATCAAATCCCCCCTCACTCTTCTCTTCTGCAGACTAAATAACCCCACTTCCCTCAGCCTCTCCTCGTAAGTCATGTGCACCAGCCCCCTGATAATTTTCTTTGCCCTCTGCTGTTGACACCCAGCTGAATGCAGTGCTGCGGTGTATCACTGGAACCACTGAGTTGACTCCAACACCGTGGCTATCTGTTCTGTCTAACACCGCTCCCCCGCCGATATGTTGAACTGCTGCGACACTCCATGAAGCTCCGCGAATCCAGGAAAACAGTTGTCTTCCTATCCACCAAGACCTCAACAATGCCCCCCCCCCCCCGCAACGTCTTAAGTCCCGCAAGCCTTCCTGGGAACATTCGCTTCTTAGCCTCATGCAATCAGGCTACAATCAGACAGCGGCTTGGAAAGGAGATTGGGCTAAACAAGCCTTAAAAAATAAGCACCTTGTGCCGGATCCCACGCAGAAGGTTCCTGGATTCGACCTTCCACAGACATGTTGGTCAACTCTGAACCGAATCCCAACCGACCATGGTAGATGTGGAGATCTAATCCACAAATCAAGGACTTCCTGGCATGTAAGGGTGGCTCCCCACGGCAGACCTTCAAAGATATCATCACCTATTGCCCAATTTATAAATACGAAGGAGGCATCACTGCAATAAACTTTACATAATAAACCGTTTGGCTCCATCAGCTTCAGGCACAATTGTAGTCGCTGCTCTGCATCAACCATGTGAAAGAAGAAGACGCCGTTAATGAGGCTGCTTGCATGGGAAAGGACTGCTAGAGTGAGGAGCCCAGGATCAAGCCCTAAAAAGTGCTTTGTATTGTATCCACCACGGCCAAATCCAGATAAACAGAGGGCAGTCCAGCTTCCTCGACCCATCCCACTCATTGTGAAGAAGCAAGACCAAAAACTGGAGCTGGCTGAAATTTGGCATTTGAATTCCCGCCCTCCCCCCCCTGCTGAGAACTGGCTTGTTCATCAAGACGGACATGTCTACGGGAAACAGCTAGTTTCAACACCATGATTTTTGTTAAAAAAATAATAATGAAAAAAAAAAAAAACCCAGGGGAGAGAGAGGATTCCACAATCAAAAACCAAGAAAGCTGGGGGGGAGGGAGGGAGAGGAGTTCGGCCTAACTTTTTCATCTTTTCAACAAAACCCAAACAACTTTTGAAGAAAAGTTTTGATGAAAAATTTGTTTTCATGAAAACATTTTTCAGGAAAAAATACCCATCTGGGCAGCTTTAATGAAGGCTGCATTGTTGGAGTGGCTGTCAGCAGTTACCACTGTTGCTCCTTGTACAGGACCCCCCTTTCCTCAGCAGGGATTCTCCTCCTATTTAGAATCATAGAATCTCAGGGCCGGAAGGGACCTCAGGAGGTCATCTAGTCCAACCCCCTGCTCAAAGCAGGACCAATCCCCAATTTTTGCCCCAGAGCCCTAAATGGCCCCCTCAAGGATTGAGCTCACAGCCTTGGGTTTAGCAGGCCGATGCTCAAACCACTGAGGTATCCCCTGTGCCCTGTTTTTGCTACTTGTCTTTTACTTGGATTGTATAGACTGTTTTCAAGGGTATTATGTTTTAACTGTTTGTGCAGTGCATAAAATACTGTTAGCTGCAAATACTGTCAGTGGCAAGACCCTGAGATGGTCTTTTATCTGTAAAATATTTTTATTATTCTATTGGTATAATCATATTTTATAAATAAATGCAAATAAGAGGTTTCCCTTTATGGTCAGAGGCATGGATGAGATGATTTCCTAGGGCCTGAACCTTGAAACTGGAGCCATGCAGGAAGCCCCATTGAAGTCAGGAATGAGTGTTGCCTTAAAAGGGGGGGGAGGGACACTGAGTGCCTTAAAAGGGGGGAGACACTGGAGTAAATGTACACACCTGCTAAAGGCCCTAATTCTGCCATAAGCTCCATGCAGTCAACCCCCCTGTGCGCTTGATCCTGCTTTGATTGAAGTCCGTGGCAAAACTGCCACTGACTTCTACGGTGCAGGAGGATCAGGGCCGGATTCCCTCTGAAGTCAATGAGAAATCCGTGCAGGTGCAGGGCTCCGCGGGCGCAGCGAGGGTTGCAGGATCGGGGCCGAGGTGGTTGCAGGATCGTGTCCACAGCTGGCTTTCCCGAAGCCCAGCACCCCGTGGCGAAGAGACCTGGAGGAAGGTAATTCTTTGTAACTTCTCTGTGGATGCTAACATTTCACAAAGAACGTGGGAACTGAAGCGGGGTGGGAACATCCCTTGCCCTGCCCGGTGAACTCCCCAGTCTTCTCGGGCGCTCACATGTTCAATGTTGCCGAAGGTAGGATGTGAGCCATGTGCTTTCCCTGCCTGGCCAGGTGGGGGCCGGATCACACGCCCGGGAGAGGGATTTTCCAGCTCTGGTCTCTAGGACGCTGTTAGTAATTAATTATTCAGTATTTTTATTATTGCATCGCCCCCAATTCCACCTGCTGGAAGGAGGAGGGAGGGAGAATCCCAGAAACCACCCACCGTCTCAGGCCAGCCCCCTCTCCCCGCACATGGTGACTGCTCACCTGCCAAGGGAGGCAGCGCAGCCGCGGGGAAAGCAGCCTCCCCACCCCGAGACGGGCAGGACCAGGAGTGGGGGGGGGGTCCCCTTGGTGCACGTCCCCGCACCCGCTGTGCGCCCCCCACCCGTCCCCTCTCCGCCCCCCGCTGCAGCCCCGCACGCCCACCCCGGCCCGGGCTGCGGGCTGCCGCGGCGGCTCCTCTCTCGTGAGAACATTCCAGGCAGCAGCCCCAAGTCTGTTAGGTATTTGAATAGCACAAAGGAACCGCCTTCCCCTGATTGGCCAGCCCGGTCTCTCCTGGGCGGGAGGCGCCTGCCCGTCAGGCCGGGCCGGGCCCGGCGATAGGCTGCGGCAGCCCGGGGCGGGGCTGGGCAGGACATATAAATAGCGGGGGCTGGGGAGACGAGCGCTCATTGCTTTGCGCTCAAGGTGCGGGCGGGCGGCCGGCGAGGGGGGCGCAGGGCGCACCGGTGATGGTGGCTCCCCTCGGGGCGCTGGCGACCCCCTGAGACAGAGACAGACCCCGACTCCCCCCTCCCCACCAGCAGCCCCCAGCCCCTTCCCGGCTCGTGTGGATGCGGGCCGGGGTGTCTGGCTGCCAGCGCGGAGCGAGCAGATGCTGGGGGGCCGGAGGAGGATGGAGTGCGCCCTGGACGCCCAGAGCCTGATCAGCCTCTCCCTGCGCAAGATCCACAGCTCCCGCACCCAGCGCGGGGGCATCAAGCTCCACAAGAACCTGCTGGTTTCCTATGTGCTCCGCAACGCCCGGCAGCTCTACCTGAGCGAGCGCTACGCCGAGCTCTGCCGCCGCCAGCAGCACTACCAGGAGGGCGGCATCCTGCTCGGGGCGCCCCCGGGCTGCGCGCCCGCCGGGGGGATCCCGCCGGAGTTCAGCCCGCTCCAGCTGGCGGCCGAGCCCGAGGACCCGGAGCCGGGCATGCAGCAGCCGCGGAGCTGCGGGCTGGCCGGCGCGGCGGGGGCAGCCCTGGGGAGAGGCGGCGGCGAGCTGCTGGAGGTGCCCGTGTGCGCTGCGCTCCTGCCCGGGGCGCCCCAGGAGGACGAGCCGCTGGAGCTGCAGCCCAGCCCGCCCCAGCAGCCGCAGCCGGCGGCCCCTTCGGCGCTTCGCAGAGACTCTCCCCCTGGCTTCTACCGGGGCGGCGGCGGCAACAGCGGCGCTCCTCCGGGGCTGCTCTACCCGCTGCCGGCCAGCTGTGACTTCGGCAGCCCGGCGCCTCCGGGCTCGGCCGTGAGCGCAGCGAGCGGCGGCGCCGCGGCGCACTGTAGCAGCCGCACCACGGTGCTGGACCTGGACACCCATGTGGTGACCACGGTGGAGAACGGCTACCTGCACCAGGACTGCTGCTCGCAGTGCCCGTGCTGCTGCCAGGGCGCCGCGGGACTCGGCGCCCCGCCGCCTACCCCGGGCGCCAAGCGCAAGTACTACCCGGGGCAGGAGGACGAGGAGGACGGGGACCCGGGAGGGGTGGTGGTGGTGGGGGGCGGCGGCTCCCCCTTCTCCCCTTGCAGCAAGCGAGCCCGCTTCGAGGACTTCAGCCCCGAGCAGCCCCCGGACTCTTCCAACATCTCCAACTTGATCTCCATCTTCGGCTCCGGCTTCACGGGGCTGGTGAGCCGGCAGCAGGCGGACTGTGAGCAGCCCCTCAACGGGCAGCTGTGCGGCAAGCAGGCGCTGGCCAGCCTGGGAGCCTGGACTCGAGCCATCGTGGCGTTTTAGGGGCGGGGATGGACGCGGGGGGAGCGATCCAAGGGACACGGACTCCGGAGGGGCCCCTGAAACAAAGAGGGGCGGGCGGCTGGGGCGGGCGGGGGAGGGGGAAGCCGAGCTCATGTTTTATAAACTGTACAATAAAAATCGCAGATCGTGGGACTTTATTTTTGCAGAGATGAAAAGCACCTATTTAACTATCCGTGTGGCCGCTCGGGCTTTATTTTGTATTGAGTGCGGGGGCGGCTCCAACCCGGGAGCACGCCACGTGAGGCCAGGGCTGCTGGCCGCAGGAAGCCGTGTGTGCCGGGGAAGAGTTTGGAAAGCTGCACTTCGCTGCCCCGAGAGGAGCTGCCTTTGCTGGGGGGGTGAGAAGAGACGCCCAAGCTTGCAGGGGCCGTTGGACTAGCGGGGGTCGGGGGGGGGGATTCTGCCTGTAGGTCTCGGGGACTGTAAGCGGGGAGAAGGATCCCCCAGAAAAAGGGGGAGCAGAGTGTGATCGAGTGAGGGGTGTGTGTGTTTGTTTGTTGTGGCCTCGGCACTGACACCCTCACTAATTGTCCCAGGCCGGGGGAGACGGGCCCCTGGCGCATTTGCAAGGTTCATAGCTCGCGGGGCGGATTAAATCCTTCCGTCCCCCATTCAATCGACTTCATTTAGTTCCATTTTCTTCTCCCCTCCCAACACCCCCCCGCAGCAGCAGCAGCCTGGGTCAGACCCTCCAGCAGCGAGCAGCCTTCCTCTCGCTGGCTCTGGGGTTTTTCCCCTTTATTTCAACTTTCCCCTCTCGCCAGGAGACCTGTCTGCGGCGACCCTCTGCCTGCGGTGCGTGCCAGGGTCACGCAGCAGAGCCCCGTCGCTTCTCCGGGGGGAGAGAGAAGGGCGGGTTTGTCTTTTCCCCCTTCCACTCGTCCGGCTGCTCCATGGGACCTGGAGTCCCGCCGGCCACGACTTTGTAAGCGGACACGATGGGTTTGGGGACAACATGGCACACTACATTTCCCATCATGCATTGCTCTGCAGTCCTCTTCCCCCCCCCCCCCCCGGTCTGTGTTTGTGTACCTTCACCTAGGGCTATGCGACGGCCACAGGTAAACGTGTCCCCCCACTTCTAACGTCTCTTTCAATGTGGGGTGCGGGGGGGGGTTTGTTTTAAAGTTGGACTGTTCTGGTTTCAGCCTTCCAAAGCCTAAAACCAGCATTGCTTGGTCCTTGTGACCAGAGCTGTGGCCCCTTGACTCGCCCCACCACGTTGTTGTTGTTATTATTTTGGAATTTTGTTTAAAAAAAAAAAAAAACCTTTTGTTGTAAAAAGGTGGTTTGTTTTGTTCCTTTACAGCCCTATCATCCCAACCCTCACCCTACAAGCACTATGTGACTAGAGGCGCCTTGCCAAACGGTTTCTTTTTTCTTTTTCTTTGTATCCCTGTATTTTTGTGCAGATTGAATGGTATATCACCGGGTAAAACTGTTCAGATTTGTTTAAATTTATAATCTTAATAAAAAGTCCATTATAAAGTTTGTGGTGGTCTTTTTAAGTGGGCTTAACCCTCTTCGCTCTCCCGGGACTATTCTGGGAAGGTTTTGCACACTGTGGATGGAATCGCTGGAGCTCACAAGCTTGGCGATGTGAATCCTCCTACCGCAGGGCGTCCCGATTTGGGCTGGATCTATAGATCCCCCTAAGCTCTTTGGGGGAATCTGTAGATCCCACCCTACATTATTGGGGTGGGGGGAGATTAGCTCTAGCCTGAAGTCTTTTACTGGAAGGAGCTGACAAATCTTTAGCTTTCAGCTGAGTCGAGATGCCACTTATTCAAAGTTTCCCAGGTGGGCGATTCTCAGGTGACCCCTGGCATAGATTAACTGAGCTCAAGCATTTGCCTAAGAGGCCCTTGAACCACCCAGAGAACAGCACTTCTGCCTACACTAGGAGACCCTCAACTCAACAACAGGGAGGTAAAAACACTGCTTTTTTTTTTTTTTAATTGCCTAGGCTTATATTGTAACCAGGTCTTAACCGTTCATCTACTTCAAGACAATAGCGGGGTGGAGACAGGGATGTTCCAGCTACATAAATCCGATCTCCTCCAGGCAAGGGCCTGCTCCTTGCTTTAAACCAACTAAAAGCCAGCGTGCCTGGTTTGCACAAAACTACTAGCCCCAGAATACACAAATACCCTTAGCCCAGCAACGGGTCTCCGAGTCCACAAGCTGACCCATAAAAAAACCAGCCGTGGAGAGGGGTCTGAAAAATGGGGGCCCAAAGCTGATTCCTGTCTCAGCCCAGGCGGAGCGCGCTCAGCTAATTCCGTCCCCAGCCCTGCCTCATCCTCCCCGGTGTGAAGTTGGGGTTTGTTTGTTTTCTAAGTTGCAGTTTGTTATCACCACGCTGTGCCACTTGGTGGTGTGTTTTATTTATTTATTTCTTAAAAAACCAAATGAATGACGGTAATCAAGGCTCCCTGACCACCTACAGGCTGACCTGAGAAGAGGAGGATTTTGAAAGCCCGTACAAAAAGCGTGCAGGTTTCGAGCAAAATCCACCGCTGGTGCCGCTGCGAGTCCAGCTCTTTTACAACAGCGTCGCCACGATTTCTCTTGTGAGCCGATGGCTGCAACGATTCGCCCTAAAAAAAACCCCCCAAAGATCGCAACGAAGTCCTGTGCTTTCCTCTCCAGAGATATTGACCAGAGGGAAGGGAGGGGCTGAAAAAAAAATCGCATTGGAAAGGCACAAACAACAGGAGAGTCCGATTAGTCAAGCAAACGTTTAGTCGATTATATCGAGCTTAATCACAAGGTAGCAACGTGTGTGTGTGTACCCAATAACCCACATACAACATTTAAGTTAAAAATCGCCCTGTGTCAGCCTGGAATTACTAGGGGGGGCGCCTTTCACTGGGTGTTTTAACTGTTCTCCCCCCCACCAACTTTCTGGCTTTGCGGGCAGGAGTCTCCTGTTCTGCAGGGGAAGGGTTTCTTTCTTTTCTTTCTTTCTCTTCGAAGTCTCCGAAATCTTTTTTGTGTTATTATTATTATTATTATTGTGATTTTATTCCATTAAAAACCTACCCCGGCTCTCTGGCGAAGCCAGTTGTCAGAGCTCCCCCTAGCGCCAGTTTTTGAGCACTGCAGCCCTCCCGCTGCTTTGAGGGAATGGGAACAGACGCTCCGACCTGCCCCTCTGGCAGAGGCGAGCTTTGGGGAGCGGGCGCCCGGATCGCCGTGGGGCCCGAGGGCCGGGCCCCAGCGAGGATGGCCAAGGGGGCGGGGGAGCAGCAGCACCGTGAGCCTTTGTTAGAAGCGCAAAAACTGGCCCCCCTCCCCTTGCAGAGCTAAACAAACCGACCCAGCGCCCTTCCTTCCAGCTCCCAGCTTTCGCCCCCCTGCCCCGTTCACTTTGCGCCGCGGAGCGCCCGGCGGCTGGCGAGCGGAGAGCAGCGGGCTTCAGAGCAGAGCTCAGCCCTGGTGCCAGGGCTTGAACAGGCGCTTGCTGTGTCTCCCCGCCTCCCTCCCCCCTGCCTGCAACACCACAAACCGCTCCGGGGGAAAGCGAGAGAGAGATCAGCGTGGGACTGAAGTTCCTCGCTCAGCTTTAATGAGGATGGATGTGGGGCGAGGGGCGCCGCGCACCCGCCTCTCGATGGTGCCCCTTTAAAGGGCACACGGCCTTCTTTAGAAGTCGGCTCTTTGCTGGCAGCCTCGGGGCCCCCCCCACACATTTGGGGGGCGGTGAGAGACGCTGCTGGTCATGGGTGCACCTGGCTCCCATACCCCTGCCAGCCCATTGGCCAGCAGCAGCTCTAGGGTGGTTGGGAGAATCTTACAGGTCCTGGGTTTGGGCTGCCCAGGCCGCATCTGGCCTCCTGAAGCGTCTGCCTCCTATTTAATTACCACAGGGACCCAGCAGCACCCCTACTTAGTTGCCTCACTTGGTGCAACATCTCCTTCCTCCCAAGAGTGGCACCAGTGAGGTGCCACCAGAGAGGCTCTGGGCTGTTCCATCCTTGAAGAAGGTGAACGGGGGCAAAGGCTTTCCAAAAACCAAGACCCAGCCCTGGAGAGCCATCTACGATGATGGGCTTTCCATCTAGCACATAAGAACAGCTATAATGGCTCCACCTAGCCCAGTGTCCTGTCTTCCACCTGTGGCCAATGCTACATGCTTCAGAGGGAATGAATAGAACAGGCAATTATTGAGGGATCCATTCCTGTCATCCAGCATCTGGCCGTCAGAGGCTTAGGGACACCCAGAGCATGAGGTTGCGTCCCTGACCATCTTAGCTAATAGTCACTCCTGGCTAATAGTATCCTCCAGAACTACAAAAAGTACATCCCACCCCCTCTAACATGGATCCTGGAATGGTAGCTTGGCTCCACTTAAAACAAATGCATCTTCTTCCAATGGGAGGAAATCTGACACTTCTCTTTCCACTTAGGTTTTGTGTCTGGGCAAAGCATTGAGATCACAGGTGCTTTGGCCCATTGGGAAGGGTTCGGAGCTGGTACTTACACCTTTTTGGGCCATGCTTTGTGAAGTTGGGCTCTTGCTCAGGAGCAATTACTTGGCTAACTCATCCCATCTCTCCTGGGATCTCTGAGTCTCTCTGGGTCATCTCTCGGTGACTTCTCCCCCACGCACCTTGTGAGAGAGAGAGGCTTGTTGGCGATGTGTGTGAAATCCCAAGACAAACCTTTCTAAACCAAACATCTGCCTTCCCCTGGGGAAATGAGACAAGTCCTGCCCCCTCCAGGGTGGAAGCTGGGGTGGTGGGTGCCCACTTGGTACATCTCTACCATGTCCCGAGGCATACTTAATGTTCACAAGATGCTGGGGCATCCCCTGAGGGAGAGCACTATAGAAGTACTGTCCCCATTTACACTGGAGGGAAAATTTAGTTCAGCATCTGACCCCCTTAGCTCTTTGGAAGGTCTGGTCTTCAGTGATTTGCCCAAGGACTGTTGGAGGTACAGGGGGAATAGATCCCACGTCTCTTGAGCCTCTCGCAGAGCTGTGACGGAGGCAAGGGACTATTTCCACCTGGTATCGCTAGTGTGACGTTACTAATCCCACAGCTGCGGGGGGAGGAAGGAGGCCTATGTTGCAGCATCTTTCACCTATGGTTGCACTGCAGGCCATGAGGCTATTGAGATGGGCAGCCATTCATCACTCCTTTCGTATTTTCTTCTGATCTGCTGACCCCCACCCCCAAAAGAAACTGCAAGGGAACATTTTTGCTCTGGGACACAATTCTCTTGGGGCAAATGGTACCTCCCCTGGCTAGTGTGTCACAGGGCACAGAAGGTCCATGGGGGAGTGCAGTGTATGTCAGGGGAGGGGTAGCTGTGTTAAGGAAGCTGTGTGTGGAAGGAGACCATGGCGGGATTCAGATCTCAGGAGCTACGGAGGTGTAAACCCACCTGCCCATCCATCGGTTTTGGGGGTCACTGCTAATGCAGCTTTTCTTGCTCTCTGCCCATTAGTAATCAGAGACCAGGGGTCCCTAAGCAAATGGCATTACCCTTCTTCACTTTTGGCAAAACCCATGACTTAGTCAGTGTTCCCGGAGAGCTGGGAGCGAGTGGCTGGAGAATCTCTCCACTTTCCTATTTTCCCATAACCAAGGGAGGGAACTGACCCCATTTGTTAAAGAGACCAAATGCCACCTGCTGAAAAGATCTGTGCTGACGTGGTTTGACACAGCAGCCAACTGGTGTCCATGGGAATGCAGCAGAGCTGAGACCTGGAGCTTTTCAGACCTATTCCAGGGCACCCCCGGTGTCAGTCATCTCTGCGGGGGATGGCTTAGCAGCATCCACAGAAGTGGTGGCTCCCCAGAGTCAGTCAAATCACCCCAACCCTCTGTTCAGTTTGGTGGCAGAATTGTAACATGAAGCCCGCCACACATCACTGCCCAGCGGTGGTGCAAATGGTTTCTCTTGCTTTCTAATGGACCCTGCTCCAGCCTCCCCAGTTTGTGTGAGAGTTAGTCATCCTGGAAGGGTGGGAGCTGCCTCCTTGCCGTGTTGGAGTGTGACGAAGCAGGACTGTTCTTAATGTTTCCTCTGAATATTGTGGGGGTGCCTCAGTTTCCCCTGTGCAGTTCTGAAGTATCTAGGTGGTGGGATAAGGGTGTGTGATCATTGCAGAGCCCTAGAGGGCAGGTGTGTGCAGCGGTCTGGACACAGAGAATGGCCAACACCCTGTTTCCTGGCAACTGATGGCCTGGGCCCTTCCCCCCTGCAAGGGCTAAAGGGTTGGAGAACAAAGGAATCAGGTGACCTCCTGGCCCAGGAAAGGGACAAAGCCCAGAGGAGGAGGGGCTGGAGAGACTTTCAGTTTGGGGCTGGCTGGGGACATGGAGTGAAGTGCCAGACGTGGTTGTCTGGCTCACTGCCCCCCAAAATGGACCCAGCTGAGGGGTCCTGTTCTCTGAACCTACAAGCTCTGTTTTAGACCATGTTCCTGTCATCTAATAAACCTTCTGTTTTACTGGCTGGCTGAGAGTCATGTCTGACTGCAGAGTTGGGGGGCAGGAACCTCTGGCCCCCTCAGGACCCCGCCTGGGTGGACTGGCTGTGGGAAGCGCACGGAGGGGCAGAGGATGCTGTATGCTCCGAGGTCAGACCCAGGAAGGTGGAAGCTGTGAGAGCTGTGTGTCCTGCAGACAGGCTGCTCCCAGAGAGGAGACTTCCCCAGAGTCCTGACTGGCTTCATAAGGAGCAGTTCCAGAGCATCGCCCGGGGACTCCGTGACATGGAGGAAAATAATATTTTCACCCTTCTCCAGTCCCTTCCATCAGGGAATTGCCAAACTCTGTAGGCACCCTCATTAATCCAGCCTCACAACAGCCTTGCTGCTTGAGGCAGGAGGGGATTATCCCCCCCACTTCCAGATTACAGAGGGGGAAACTGAGGCACAAAGCTGTTATGGGATGTGGCAGAACCAGGAATCAAAGTCAGATCTGGGTCCCAATCCTCCACTTTAATGACGGGACCCCCTCGTTCCCCGAACATGCACCAAACCCTCAAAGTGACTGACCTGCAGCCATGACTCCTTCACTGAAAGGTTCCCATGAACTAGTTGGCCTAATTCTGCCTATTGCAGCCCCTCCCCCAATCAAGCCACCTTCCAGCAAACTCTGGTGCATCAAACAGTCCTTTCGTTTTTACTCTCTGGTGCTGCCACGGTCCCTTTGGGACAGGGATAGTCAGTCCCACAGGCTGCATCAGAAGCTTGTTTTAACCAGCCCCCTCCCACACGCACATGCACGCACACACCCCAGCATTTCCCTCCTCGAGGCCCTCTATAAACAGGCTGCCTGATCAACCGGTTCCTCTGCCTTCCAGGGCTGCAACTGCAAGAGGAAGGAGCGGCTGGTGGAGGCTTCACCTCCTGGGGAACCCTGTGGCCCTGTGCTCCAGTAGCCAGATACCTTCCCCCAGCCTTACCCACCCCCACAACCTGTAGTCAGCTCCCTCCCTCCTCATTCCTATGGGCAAATCAAGCCTTGCCACATTTCCCAGGATAAAAGTTTCTTTGCCTTCTCCTATGGACTGAAACAGACAAGAGGCTGCAATTGACAACATTGACAAAGATGTGTCCCCCCACAAGAAAAAGTAATTGACTCCTTGGTTGGGTAAGAACCCCACCCACAAAGGGAAATACGTAGCTCTCCCAGCTCAGGCGGGACTGTTGAGTTCCTGACTTATTTGGAGGTGAATTCATTTATTTATATATTTGAAACACCACTACAGGACATTTCTCTTCTTAAGAAGGCAGCAGACGCAGCAGCAACCTCATCACACAGCCTCTCTCCTGAAAGCGGAGCCTAGAAACTGGAGCCTCATCTGCATATTCATAAGTACCTGATAAATTAATCATGATGTCAGTAGCATTCTGGCTGGAAGGGAGGTGACAGTGTAAGGTTGCTCCCCTACACACACACACACACACAGAGTCTTTCTCTCTTCCCCAGAAAATTTTTGTCCCTTCATTGTAAGCCCAGAACCCACAGCCTCTCCCAGACTACAGGCTAGGAGAGCTGTGCCCACCTTGACAAGACAGGGCATAACTTGCCTCCCCTCCTCGACAGCCTTCCCTCCTGGCCTCTGATCCCTTAGAGATACTTGTAAAAGAGGCTGGAACAGATGGGCTGGAGTGAGGGGAAGGACACAGGGTCTGGCTGATCTCATCTGTTACCAGAGGAAGCCTGCACATCTCCTAAACCCTTTCGGGGGGGATGGGAAATTTGCCATTCACACACCCCCCCCTCTATTGTTATAGGGGACATCCCTCATCTCAGTACCAAATCTGCTCCCATCCCATACTGATCTGGTGGTTTCTCTTGCTGCCATGACTGAAAGCTTTCCAGCCTCAGAGACCTGGTGTCACTGAGCAGAGGTTAGAGACATTGCTATTTATCCTGAAGTAATCATTCCTTCCATCCCTTCTTGCTATTATTTCTCTCTCATTCCTAGGCTTTGTTCCACTTTTGGTCCTTGACCAGTGGAGATCAGGAACCATGCCTTTCATTCTTGGCTGTCTGTGCAGTAAAGTAAAAGGATCTGTTCATGAGCAGCACCAACGTGCCCACATCACTGGAGAGTGGAGAGGGAAGGAAAATGCAACCAAAAGAGAGGACCACACACATCCAGGTGGCCTCAAGGCCACTACTGCTGTGACCTAATGATCTGGCCTGGTGCTCTCCAGGACTGGGGCTGAGACCTTAGTAGGAAGGGAACTTGATTAGTAAGGTTTGCAGCAGAACCAGAGAACTCAGAGGGAATTCTGAGAAGAGATGAGGAAAGAGCAAGAAGCCCAGTTTTCCATGCAGCAAAAGTAGCCATAGAGCCTCTGAGCCAGGCCAGACTGATGGCTATGGACGAACAAAAGTGAAGAGAAAAGGCCTGCTCTTCACTGTGCATAAACATCTCTCCCTCCCTGGAGCTTCTACTGTCTGTCCTTGGGAAAAAGAAAGAAGTAAACAAATCCTAGACCCTAACCTGCTATTGTAAAATAGCAGCAAGCAAATCATTTCCACTCAGAATGCTCCCAGGGTTAGATCAAATGCAGAGGTCTCTCTTGGGCCTCTTTAGTGTCTCTTATCAGAATCCCGCATTTTCTGGTAGGAGTCACCTTGCTCTGTCAGGGAGCAGAGATGGAGATTCTTCCTTAACAAAGGAGGGAGAGCGCTTGCTTACACGCTGGCCCCTTTAAGAAGGGGCAGGTGTGCCTGCTTGGAAAGCAGTCATTTTAAGAAGCTGCTTGTGGCCAGAGGCCAGTGCCTTCCAAGTGTGGGTCTCTACATCTTTGTTGTACTCTGCCACACTTTCAAAAGCTACCGGTTGGAAATAAATGCTCTGAGTCTGGCCCCCGTGCCATAGGTTGGTAGCAGGCCCCTTTCAGAGGATGCAGGTGTTGTGCCTCCTCCTATGAAGCTAAATCCATCCTAGAATTTATTCTTAGATGAGTTCTGGTGGCACTCGGAGGCCCCAGGTAAGATCAGGACCCCATTGAACAGGCACGCACAGTGAGCCAGTTCTGAGGAGCTTACAGTCTACCTAGCTAAAACACAGAGGGTGTGTTACTATCCCCATTTTACAGATCAGGAGTCTAAGGCCCAGCGAGCCCAAAGTCACACAAACAGTCTGCAGCAGAGGTGGAAGTTGAACCTAAGTCTCTTGAGTCTAACAGTGCCTTAGCCACAAGACCAACCTTCCCCATCCTGGCAGTGACTCTGAGAAGGTTGGGGACGATATAAAGAGTGGAGCACCGCTGGTCACTGTTAGCACTGAAATACAACAGACAAAGCTCAAGGAAATGTTTGACTTTTCTCCCCGTTTAAGATTCTTTGTTCTACAGACAATAACCAAGGTGGTTGAAGGTGCTAGCTCTGCTAACCAGATACCAGGGGCTTTATGTATGCCCCACTTCCTCCTCCTGGTTTTCCAATGTTCGCCAAAATCAATAGGGTTCTGTGCATTCATAGAACAGTCCCTGAACTGTTGGAATTGATTGGATGTGGTGTCCAAAAGTCATTGCATTCCAGATACTGAGAAATGCCACTGAGTTGAACGTACGGCCTTGCAAGCTTGGCCAGGGGTTTGCATTGCTCCAGTAACGGGCCAGGACCCCAGTGTGCTAGTCGCTGGGCAAGCACAGAAGAAGAGCAGCACCCGTGCACAGTGGATTAAGATACAGTCAGATAAGAGCTCTCCACTCATTTGCAGCAGCATGTTACTCGTGCTTAGTTTGCACAGACGTAAGTGACCGTAGAAAGTGCAGGATAGCCGAGAAGCATGCCCAGAGCTGTCTGTTCAGCACCTTCACCAGCATTCAGTTCCTTTAGGGTCTGATCCAGGGCCTATTCTAATCAACGGGAATCTTTCCATTGACTCCAGGAGGGACTGGATCAGGCCCCTTATTAAAAAGCTGGAAGCCAAGAAATGAGTTTTCCGACCAAAGGTGGCAGAAGTGGCCACTCAACACCTGGTTAAGCTGTAGGTCAGACAAGGAGGAAGTCACACATGTATCTGGGATCAGGCCAGTAAAAGCACTTTTCTATCTCAAGCTCCCCAGAATCGGCCCTTCCTTAAACCCAAGTCTCCATAGACTCCCTAGGTCCAAGTTCCAGATTCTTCCCCTTTCTCTTTTCTGTCTGCTAAGGTCTCCCCAGTTTGTGTGAGAGTTAGCAGAAATATATTTTGGGATGTGCCTATGTTAGCAGATGTTTGAATTACTCCCATGCAGAGAGAACAGTAGGATAGCTGTGAGGGACAAAGCAATATGGTCGAGAGGCCATTCATGTTAGCAGTGTGTTTAATATGTTATGTTTGTGTAGTGGTGCATAATTAGCATCCGAGCAGTAATTATTCACATTGACCTGTCTGTATTCTGCTAGTATTTTTGATGATTAATGCTCTTCTTTGATTTAATCCTATCCCTTGATTTAAAGGTTTATTTGGTCTGTCTTGAAAGTTAAAGGGAAGCTGCAGAGTTATAGAAAATATTTTCTAACCACTGCATCTAATCACAAAGGAATGAACTATTCAGCAAAATTACAATTAAAAATGTCTTGCATGTAAGAAATTAATATTTAGCCACAAAACAACTGTCTTGACAATACAATGACACCATTTGGGACACAGGAAGAAATCCTCAGCTTATGAAACATGAGAATAGCAAGAAACTGTCAATGTTTTTTAAAGGTAAGTTAATAAGAACTCTTTGTACTTGGCATCTAGGGATCTGAGAGTAGTATGTAGACATGAATGATGCATATCTCAGACACCCCTGGGAAGTAGCTAACTATCCCTATCCCCACTTTACAAATGGGGGAAACTGAGGCACAGAGCAGAGCAGAGACTTGCCCAAGGTCACACAGTAAGTCATTGGCAGAGCCAGGAATAGAAAGTACAGTCCCAAGTCTGTGCTTTAATCACTAGTTTATGCTGTCTCTTATTTGCCTAGAAGGACACCCGTATTTGCACAGCAAAGGATAAGTCGGGGTCCCCAAAGGAAGGTTTGTGAACCCCAAAGGGGTCTGCCTTTGTACTCCCTTGGTTCTGGTAGGTTGCCTGTATTCCTACCTGCTATTAATCATTAAACCACAGCTAATGCAACATAACCAGATAAATACAAATCAGTCACAGAACTCACCTTGCAATTACTTCAGAAGCCGCCTGTCTTTCTCCTGCTTCCGGGTGCACTTCCTGTGTCCCCAACAGGCACTCTCCCCCCAGCCTTCCTGTGTCCCCGACAGACACTCTCCCCCCAGCCATCGTGTGCCTCCAGCAGACTAGCCTGGCTACTGGGAAGCATCAGTGCAATGGCAGCTCTCAGGGAGAGGCGCCATCACCCACAGCTCTGGAGATGTTGGATTGTGCCAGGTTGGAGATAAGGGCACATCGTTCAGGATGACAGGCCCTTAGGGCTGCTCTACACTAGAAAATTGGATCAACCCAGCTACATTGCTCAGGAGTGTAAAAAATCCACAGCCCCGAGCAGCATAGTTCAGCTGACCTAAGTCCCCCTGTAGACAGCATTAGGTCAATAGAAGAATTCTTCTGTCAACCTAGCTGCCACCTCTGGGGGAAGTGGATTACCTCCACTGACAAGAGAATGCTTTCTGTCCGCATAGGTAGTGTCTACACTGAAGCATACAGCGGTACAGCTTCAGCATGGGAACTGTAGCATTTCCAGTGTAGACAAAGCCCTCACAGCGTGAATATTAATTCAGCTACTTATGGTCACATCTTAGTTTTTCTTGACCCTACACACTGGTCAGTAGTCAAAACAAAGTAGATGCATTGGACGTGGTCATGGTCTATGATTACCTATGTGGGGAGAAGAGATCTGAGGCCAGAGGGCTCTCTTTTAGCAAAGTTAAAAAGAAGATCCCATGACTGGAAGTCAGCAAAGTTCAGACTAGAAATAAGTTGCAAATTCTTACTTGTGAGGGGTGGTGAACCATTGGGACACTGCCAAAGGAAACTGAGAATTCTCCATTGCTTGGAGTCTTTAAGTCAAGGCTAGATATCTTAGAGACATTATCTCATTCAGCCACGAGTTAGTGGGCTCAACACACAATGAGCCTCTCTGACCTGTATTATGCAAGAAGTCAGACTAGATGATCACCATGATACCACCTAGCCTTAAGATCTATGGATGTACAACCATGTGTTTGAGAATGGGGATAAGATTTCAGGGCAATTGGCCACCCCAAAAATATTTTGTTTTAATATATCCCCACCACACTGCAATCTGGTGCATTTCACAGGTTAAAAAGCATGGCTTTTCAGGGGTATTGGGACAGGCTAGCAGCACCCAGAGAGGAAGCTGAACTTCCCCAGAAGCAGGCAAGCCCCCTAAAGAAGGATCCCCACTATTACTGTAGCAGTTTTGTTTCCACCTCACTCTGTGGAGCCTTTGGATAAACTCTTTACCCTTCCAAGGCCCATTCTACCTAAGCAGCTCATTTCACACCCCTGCATTTTAAGCCTCACACCAGTCCCATTGAGCAGGTAAAGAGCCCAATCCCTATCCTGAAACCTGCCTCTATAGCAGCTGCCTTTATCCTGGCTTATATTCCTACTGGGACATTGATTGGCCCAGCCCTGGCTTATTACTCCACCCTCTACAGCTGTGTGAGGGCCAGGCAGAGAGTTAACCCCCTGCTTGCTGGAAACCAGATAAAGCCTGCACAAGGGAGAGTGGGGGGAGATTTTCTTTTGGTGAGAAGTCATCCCACGCCCCACACACCCTATGACTATTCTCCTCCTACCAAGTTGCCAGTACAGAAACCTTCCCTCCAGCAAAGGGCTGGCCATGGCTCCCAACAGAAATCCTCTGCAAGAGGGACACATGAGCAACTGCTACAAGATGCTTCCTTCCAGCACAGCAGCCCAAGACCCACCATGAAATCCTGACCCCACTGAAGTCAGTGGCAAAGCTCCTATTGAATTCAATGGAGCCAGGATTTCACCCCTAGTCTCTGGTCCTTGCCTGGCCATGGCACTGTGCTGTCATTGCCCCACCAGACTAGCCCTTGTACAGGATCAATACATGCAGTAGAAGAGGTAAAGGTGAGGAAGGATAGCCTGGAGGGTGGAGTGCTACCCTAGCCTGAGATTCAGATGTCCTGGGTTCAAGTCCCTGCTCTCTTATAGACCTCCTGACTGACCTCCAGCAAATCACTTAGCTGTTCTGTGTATCAGCTCCCCAGCTGTAAAATGGGGTGATAATACTTCCCTCCCTCATGGGGGCCTTGGACAGGAAATAGGGGATACAAGCGCTGCCCCTTGACATGTCATGGAATGATGTCCCTACAACCCAGCTGGTTGTGGGCCCCATATGTGGACTGTAGCTGAAAGAGAATCCCAGCAATATAAGGAGTGGGTGGGAAGAGTACTTTCTCTTATCACAGAGCCATACCAAACTGTGCAGACACACAGCACATGGGCAGTGATTGTGCAGTACCCCTGCTCCAAGCCTTGTCATATCAGGATGATGGCTGTATAGGGAACAGAGAGCTACTTTGAAGTTGATCCAATCAGCTTTTAATTATCTATAACCAGGGTAAAGACAAAGTCACATCCCCTAAGGGTTGGGTTAGAATTGTAATGGATCTCCTGCTGGATCATGTACATGCATACTCCTCCAGTGCTGGCTTAGAAGCAGCTTTGTGTCCCCACGAGCATTAGGACTGAGGGAAACTGTCAGTGGGTTGATGAACATTTTCACAATTTCATTTGGGGATTTTTTATTAAACCATCCGCAAATGTAGCTTCATTTTCTCCCCCTCTCTCCAAAATGTGGCTTTTGCATTGAAACATGGGACTATTTACCTGTGTTTTTATAATGTGAGCATTGATGCTGACCTCAACAGCATTTTGAAGTGTTGAAAGTTTTGCTTTAAACCAGGACCATTTGCTCAAAAAATCACCTCCTTTTGAGGGGAAAAAAGTCATGACATTTTGCATGTTTTTATTTCCTTTTTGCAAGATCAAGTGCACTCACATGCTTTTCATGTTTTGTCCCAACTCCCTCACAGAGCTCTGGTGAGTGAATGCCCAGTATGCTTCCCTTACACACATCTCTTTCTCTCTGCTGTTGACTATTAACTCCAATGTGTTTGTCACCACATCATCTTATTATTAATTATTTGTATTGCAGGAGTAGCTAGGAGCCCCCCATCATGGCCCAGGATCCCATTGTGCTAGGTGCTGTACAAACACAGAGCAAAAAGATAGTCTCTGTCCCAAGTCTTAGTTGTCGGAGGGATTGAACCAGGATCTTCAGAACAAAGAGCGGCGACCTTCACTGCTTGAGCGAGAGAAATAAGCTCCTAATGAGGAACTGTGATAGGTTCCTGACAACTATGGATCAGGCCTCGGGGGGACATGGTGCACACACACTGAACAGGGAGTTACAGTACTTCGCCCTAGGGTTACCAGATAGCAACTGTGAAAAAATGGGACAGGGGATGGGGGGAATAGGTGCCTGTATAAGAAAAAGTCCCCAAAAATGGGACTGTCCCTTTAAAAAAGGGACATCCGGTCACCCTACTTCACCTCTTTGCTGTAGTTGAGTGTACTAATCTGAATCTGCTCTTTACCTTTATCATGTATCCTTTTAGAGCAATGTTTCCCGAGCTGTGATCCAGGCCTCATTGAGGGGACCTGTAGTGGTTGTCAGGGACAAGTTGGTCTGACCTAGTGGTTACAGCAGGGATCGGCAACATTGGCCCACAGCCCACCAGGGTAAGTCCCCTGGTGGGCCAGGCTGGTTTGTTTACCTGCCGCGTCTGCAGGTTTGGCCGATTGCAGCTCCCACTGGCTGCGGTTCGCTGCTCCAGGCCAATGGGGGCTGCGGAAAGCAGCGGTCAGCACATCCCTCGGCCCACGTCACTTCCCGCAGCCCTCAGTGTCCTGGAGCGGTGAACCGTGGCCAGGAGGAGCTGTGATGGGCCAAACCTGTGGACGCGGCAGGTAAACAAACCGGCCTGGCTTACCCTGGTGGACTGTGGGCTAAAGGTTGCCAATCCCTGGGTTAGAGTAAGAGGCTGTCCCAATGATTAGCACTGCTGCCCAGCCCAGTGGGTAGAGCCAGAGGCCAACTTAGCTGGTGGAGCCAGGAGATAAGCCAAGGTTCAGAGCCAGCAGCAGGAACCAGACAGGAACAAGCCTGGAGCTGAGCTTAAATGCAGACCTATTGGCTCCTTGCAGCCATTAAGGTGGGCGGGCCAATCAGGAGATTCTGCCACAGCCCAGGTGGTCTCTTTAACCAGGCTGAGGACTGAGTGGGTTAGCACCAGGCTCAGCTGTGGGAACTCTAGCCCATAGTTCCTGACAGTGATAATTGGGGCCTAGTAGGCTTACCCCAGTTGTGAGCCTAACTGTGAGAAAGTTGATGGAAATTTATGAAATTACGAATTAATATACCAGAACTCAGCCTCCTCCAGGGGCAACTCGAGCCACGTTGGGAAAATGTATTTATTTGTTTTGAAATGAATGTTGTTTTGTTTATTTAGGGTTTGAAAAACAGACACTGGTCTCAAAGATTAATTGACATCCATAGAGCCTTAATGGATAGAGAGGAGAAAGATGCTCAGTACCTCATAAGGAGGCCAAATCCAACTTTCACTGAAGTCAATGGAAAATCTCTCCAGTGGGCGTTGGCTCAGGCCCTTGCTGAGACCAGACTAGGAGGAACCTAACAGAACAGAGAAATGCAAGGTGATCCTGCTCCTATTGAAGGCCTTTGCCTCATCAGCTGAGTCCTAAGTATTTGTTTGGGCTCTGAGGATGAAGGCAATGCTTATAGCAAAGTTCTGGGAACCCTATCATGGGGAACAATCATCGGATCAGAGCTTAGACGATGGGAAAGGCCTGTCAGATCATCAAGTCTCTCCCCCTTGCAAGGGCAGGGTAGAGGCACCTGGCAGAAGATATCTCATATGCCAATGAAATATTCCTCCAATACCTGAGCTTGGATAAATGTTACCCAGAGTAGGACACCCTTCCAGTCCCGACAATGGGATCTCCTTCTCCCCCTGGAGAGGACCATGCAGGTGTATTCTCTGTTATGCTGTAATGTAATGATCGTGAATCTTCAGTTTATTACAAATTGGAAGACAAGAAAGTGATAAAAAGGGCCACAAGCCAGAAAGTTAATAGTGTAGCCAATGATTTCAGTTTATTATCCATTTATTGTGTGATGTTATGATTAATCAATATGTTATATATATTCATTGTATGTTAATTAGAGTTAATTTGTAGGATTATAAAAGTATGAGATTGATCAGTATTTAGAGGAACCAAGTATTAGACATGAGTAAGACAAGCTGAAATGGAAGAACCTGTGGGCTGAGGCCTGCAAGACTTTAGCTTTGCTATTTAAGGCCTTGGAGACAAGAAATGATGACATAAGTAACCGGAAAATAACCTGATGTCCTAAGATTATGGGAAAAGAGGTACCAAGTAGTAATACTGTGAAAAATTACCCAGAAGATCATAGGTGCTGGAACTAGGGGAGCGGGGGGTGCTGTAGCCCCCATCTTGAAGTGGTTTCCGTTATATGCAGGGTTTACAGTTTGGTTCAATGGTTCTCAGCACCCCCACTGTCAAAATTGTTCCAGCACCGCTGCAGAAGATTAATATTAGATCATAAAAATACTGTAAAGGTGCATCTGTCTCCGACATGTGTCTTAACCATAGAATACAGGGTGTGCGTCGATGCTAATGAGAATAAAGGGAACTTACACAGCCTGTAGAATATTGGGGTCCCTTAAGTTTCCAGGGGACACAGACCAGTAAGAGAAAAGAGGGTTGACACTTTTATGGACATGCACAGAATGTAGCTATAAACAGAACCACATTATAAAAAGGGGATGCCCCAAACGGGAAAATTGAGCTCCCTATGGGAGACTCCAGCAGGAACCATCCCTCTACCGATGATCAAGCCATGAGAGACCTATCAGACCTTAACACTGCTAAGGATGTGAGTATAACTATATTTGTAACTTGTGCACAGGTCTGTATAACATTTCTGTATGCCTGGGTAATCAGAACTTTAATTGTAACTTTAATAAAACTTGTAAAATAGTCTAGCCCAGTGGTTCCCAAACTTGTTCTGCCGCTTGTGCAGGGAAAGCCCCTGGCAGGCCGGGCCTGTTTGTTTACCTGCCGCATTCGCAGGTTTGGCTGATCAAGGCTCCCAGTGGCCACGGTTCACTGCTCCAGGCCAATGGGAGCTGCTGGAAGCAGCCTCCAGTACATCCCTCGGCCCGCGCCGCTTCCAGCAGCTCCCATTGGCCTGGAGCAGTGAACCGCGGCCACTGGGAGCTGCGATCATCCGAACCTGCGGATGCGGCAGGTAAACAAACCGGGTCTGCCCACCAGGGGCTTTCCCAGCACAAGCGGTGGAACAAGTTTGGGAACCACTGGTCTAGACCTTGTACTTGTGACTGTCTGTGTGGTCACTACCCTGGGTCTTTATGTGTTCCTAAAGACTCTACCTCTAAAGCAAGTAGCAGAGGTGACTTTGACTCTGTTAAGCTTGGAACTGTAGCCACCAGAGCCAAATCCACGGTGGTGTAATACCACATTACAAAATTCACTTTACATAAAATAAAAGGCTACAATAGCCATGGCTAATGCTCTCTCATACGCCATTAGAGCACCTCCTGCTCAATGACAATATAAATTAAGGGCAGAAATTCAGCTGTGGTCAGATTAACTCAGCCTAACATTGTTTAAGGAGCCTGTACATGGAAATTCTGTTTATATCTGGCACCTCAACCATCTGATGATGTATGCAGCACCTCTGGTTTATACGGTGTCTCTGCTGATACTTGAAAATCCCTGGATTTTGGGATGCTCGCTTTCAAACAACAAACAATTTGGTGTCTCTCAGCATTCTCCCTCCCCTGGCCACACACCACGGTCGCTGTGTAAACTATGGAGCCACCATACCAGCTGGGATTGGGTTAGAATCTCTCAGAGAGATGGTTTTAAAGTGACTTGGTTTTGACAATCTCTGATATTTTTACTGATACCATCAAACATTGGTGAGTGGATTGTCCTGGAGCTGGTTAAAAGTGGAACCTTCCATCCTGCATGGCCCAAATATGCAACAAAGGCCAAAAACGAAGAATGACAAAAACAGGATTTGAAATGCGACAGGGTTAATATACATTTTTCTCTAACTCCAATTTGGAGTCTTGTCATGGTTGATGTCATTAGACTGCGGCACACAGTGAAAGGGTACCAGGTTGGCTTCAGTTGGGGTTAAATTTGAGTTTACAATAGGTGATGGAACTTGTGAGCAGGTACAGTTCAGCAGAGCAAGTGGCAAGAGACCCAAACTTGCAGGAGTATATGCTCACACCACCGTTCTGGGTTTCCTGCAATGTGTCTTAAGTATTTACGTAGCCCCATTTCATGTATTTATCCTCACAAACCCCCTGTGAGGTAGAGAAGTGTGATTATCCCCATGTTACAGATGAGGCACTGAGGGTACATCTACACTGTGGCTGGGAGGGAACCTCCCAACCCGGGCAGACAGATGGGAGCTAGACGGGCTCACAGCTGTGGGGACGCTGCTGCACCAGCGAAGGCCACAACCCTGCTCCCTGGGTCCAAGCGCAGGCAGTGAAGCCTGAGCCTCTGCCAGTGCCACAATGTCCACCCAGCTATTTTTAGCACGCTAGCATGAACCCCATCACAGCACGTCTGTCTACCTAGCCTGGGAGGCTCCCTCCCAGCTGCAGTGTAGACGTACTCAGAGAGACCAAGTGACTTGGTCAAGGTCACACTGAAAGGCCTTGGGAGAGCAGGGTCTTGAACCTGGGTCTTCTGAGTCCCAGGCACCCTAGTCACTAGACAATGCTTCCTCCCCGATGCTGGTAAATTGTTGGGCCTGTCCCCAGGAAATCATCTTTCCTCCTCTCCTGCCCCAAACAGTAAAAATTAATAGGGGATTGGGGTTTTTTTTTAAAGGTTTATTTTCCTGCATTGACATGAAAGTGCAATAGTTGACAGTTTGCTCCCAAACTCTTATTCAGCATAGATGTCCTGATCATTATAAAAGTCAGTGCTTCCGAGGTTTCTCCCTAATCCTTTTTGCTTTGCTATTAGTATACATTAACGTTTTATTGGAACTACAGGCGGAAACAGCCCGTCTTGCAGCTCCAGTGGGTTTGGGGATTTCCAGCATCCTGCAAGACAGATCTGTTCAGAGGAAATTAAAATGTGGATGGATCAGCAAGATACAGTCAAATCCTCGACTGTAATTTGGAAAGGAATAAACTCTGGTGCTCGAGGTTCATACTGCAACCTGTGTAACAGAGCTGATGACCTGTGTTACAGCCTTTCAGGAAGTTTAGTTCTAGCCCACCAGGGAGTGTTTTTTCAAAGAAGCTATGTACTACATGAACGGATCTTTTTAAAAAAAAAAGTATTAAAATATACACTGTCAGAATGCACTTGAAATAAAAGGAGGGATCTCAGCAGAATGTTCCTTTTAGTGTCTTATACCCGGTCAGTGTCAATCTGAGGAATATATTCCAATGTCTTAAACCTTGCTGGATTTTTTCTATAAGCAGCACACTAGAGAATTCTGTGCCATTACAGGATACATTGACTCTTAGGAATGTAAAATGTGTCTGTTTTCAGTAGCTGTATTTAACACTCTTCCTGTAGTAGTATTCCCATTGAGGGGAATATTACTGGTATGGGCTACTGTCAGAGACAGGATACTGGGCAAGATGGTCTGACCCAGAATGGCACCTCTTATGTTCATAAGCTCGCTGAGAGCTAGGTTTTTACTTTTGTCCTCATTGTGATTGCAGGATCAGGACCTTAATACATCTACACTGCAATAAATGATCTACAGCTAGCCCAGGTCAGATGACTCCAGCTCACAGGGCTTGGGCTGTGGGGCTAAAAATTGCAGTGTAGACATTCAGACTCAGGCTGGAGCCCAGGCTCTGAAACCCCGGGAGGGGGGAGAATTACACTGCAATTCTTAGAACCTGCAGCCTGAGCCCTGCAAGCCCAAGTCCATTGACCTGGGCTCAGAGACTTGGTGCCATGGGTTATTTATTGTAGTGTAGACGCATTAAGGCCCTGGTCCTGTAGCCACTTATGCACATTCTTTACTTTAACCATGTGACTAGTCCCATTGATATGCGTTTGCAGGATTGGGGCCTAAATTTGTAACCTTATCACTTCCCAACTTTTCGAAGGAGGTGGCTGCTATGAGTAGCACCAAGTGGGGCTCTTTCAGGGATCATTTGCATATTAAAATACAGAGCTTACCTTTTGTCCTAATTGGATACCTTGAATTTTGGAGTGAGCGCTGTTTTTCCTAGGTATCCTAGCAAGATGCCAACTAATCAAGGGCCTTTTCTAGTCCCTCTGCTTATAGGCCCAGATTTAGCAAAACACTTAAGCATGTGCTTAAGTCCATCCTTATATAAGGACTTAAGCACATAAGTACATTGCTGAATCAGGGCCACCTACTGCAAACTCTTCAGGGCAGAGACCAGGTCTGCCTGTGTATTTCTACACGCTCTAACCCAAATGGGCCCTGACCCTGATTAGGGATTTTGAGTGCAACTGCAATAAACAACAGCTGGAAGCTTGTGGAAATGACTTTGTTCTGATTTTAGCAAGAGATTTATTAATATACTGTTTAAATGCAATTGATATAAACATTCCCCAATCCTTAATAAATGGATGTGTAAGAGATTCTGACTGTCTAATTTTTTTTTATTTTTTTGAAGAATTTTGGCTGTGGTGTGAGGGAAAGATGGTCGAAGCCCAGAGTACCTGTTCTTTTCAATAATGCAGCTGATTCTCCTAGGGAGATGTTTAAGGCGAATACAAGTACCTTTAAAGAAAACATGGAGGTATTCGTGACAGCTGACGCTCAGTTGCCCCATCCTTTCTCATGATACACTATCACCCTGAGCAGCATGAAAACCCAGGCCAGGCAGGCCATACAGAAGGGAAGGATATAACCTATTGATAGGAACACTAGAGTTTATTTAGAATTTCTGCAAGCTTCAGTTTATCTTGTTGAGAAGATCCAGCCACGGGTTTCAGGTTGGACCTAGACAAAACTGTTCTCCTGAACCATCCCATAAAGCCATGCTTTACAACCCCACAGCAGGCCAGCCTCACAGGGGAGATGTCTTCATTTCAGCTCTTACCCTGCCTCAGAATGAACCTGACCATTGAAACGTCTCAGCCTACGAGAGTTTTGGAATCCTCATGAGGTATTTGCCTGCAGGGGAATGGGCCTCCATGCCTTGCTGGTTGCGTATGTTCTGCAGTAAATTTACACAAAGATCCAATAATGATGCAAATAGAGAAGGACTGATTAGTGAACTGGATGAGGCAAGTGTATCCTTAAACACAAGGGCTGTTCATTTTTGGTGTGAGAGATCAATGAAAGCACCCAAGAAGAGCCAGAGCTGAAGCCATTAGCTTTGGAAGCAGAGCCACCAAATGGCTAACCCCATTCCAACACAGTTGAACACAATCACCAGGTGCAAAACACATAGATTTTTAATTAAAACCACAATATCGGAGAACATGGGGAGGTGGGATGCTCAGGTATTGTTTTTGCAGACCGGGGGGAAGCCAGGTGATGTTTCAGGTCATGTGATGCATGCACGTGGAACCATTCAGGGAAAGGGACAAAACCCAAACAGGCCCTTGGTTGAGATCTGACAGGACTCACAGTAATGACCAAGGAATGGAAGCAGCCTATTGCCAGATTATTGAGGGCAAGTTAAAGGTGGACCAATAGGATTCACACAAACACTAGCTGCTTAAGATTCCAAATCCTTAACAGAATGAGGGTGCAGACTTAGATGGTCCATAAATAAATAACTCCATATTATCTCCTCCTTATGTTCCCCATTCAGACTTATATGCTGGCCCCAGTAAAGGTTGGTGGCATCACTAAAACCTAATGCAATGTAAGGAATGTACCTTTTGGTATTCTATTTTGCACTCTTATTGCATCTTTCACTAAGGATCGGAGAGAGCTTTGCAGACATTAAGGTCTCGACTTTCATTTAGTTTGAACTCCCATTGAAATTAAAGGGAATGTGGTGTCCAAATCTCCTAGGCAACTTTGAGAATCTCACCTTAATTCATGCCTAGTCTGCCCGGAAGCTATTATTAGACCTGTTTTACTGCATGGTAGGACTTGCCAAAGGTCATGCAATGAGGCAGTAAGGGCAAGATGAGAACCAGGTCTCCTCGGTCTAGAACACTGTGCTCTGGTCCCTGAACTGCATCCTTTTAACTACAGCACCAGAACATAGAATGCTCAGGGGTCCTGGCAGGTTAAAGTCTTCCTAATTCACTTTCCCAGTGGATTTATTTGTAATTTAACTCTACATAGACATCCTGTTAATGATTTGGTAGTAAAACAGGGATGGATTTTGGGTCTTTTTTCACATTTTATTTAAAATGTAAGTTGACAAAGCCGCTACATAAAAAAACCCCACAGCAGATTCAGTTTATCTGCAATTGTCCCACACTGCACTAGCTCAGGCCCAAAGCAATAGGATAGAGGGGACGGCTGCAGCTTGGCAAGGGTTTGCCTTTTTAGCCCAAGAAACAGATATTGCATCTTAATTTAAATGCATTTCTCATCCCTTCTTTCCCCAGCAGCAGGGCACAAGCTTTGGAGAAGGAAGAGGCTCATTCCAGGGGATGCAGCCAAAGAGAAAATTGTGAAAAATAATTAAATATATCTTGAGCAAAATAAACTTTTTCCAATAATTTAATAGCAATCAAGGGGCTCAGATGGAAAAGGTGAGGCTGGCCACAGATGACAGCAGCGGGAGAAAAATTGGCATTGCATTCGCTAAGGAAGCCAAGCAAAAAAGCGTGTAGCAGGGCTAGCAAGGTCACAGGTGGTACTAACCCCTGCCACACTCCAAACCAATGTTTAATAATACCGCGGGAGGAAACTTGCCCTCTCAAGCTAAGAACTTAAAAAGAATCTTTGTCAGAAACCAAGGGAACATGTAAGATTTCACCTCAAATCCATCCCATCCGTTTTCTGCCATTCCTTTTCTAGCACGCTAATTACCAAAGGCATGTCTAAGCCCCTCATTTAATCAGAGGTGCCCCTAAGTCTAAACCACTGGAAGTGAGAGTCTAGAACCACTGTATGAATTAAGCATGCTGAGTAAGCCTTCTAAACAACGTGCACATCTTGGCATGTCTGGTGCTTTAATGGGGTTTTGGTAAAAATAATTGTACAGTTTGCCCCAGTGGGGTGGCAGCTCTTGCAGGGAATGAGAGAGGTGAAAAACTTTTTTTAAGAATGCAAAAGGCTGCCCCAGGACATTGACACACATTTTGTTTCCAGCAGTTAAATAATAGATTTAAAGCCAATATACCTGCCCTATGCTCCATTCCCTACAGTAATGTCTACAGTGTGTAGGGATGTGCTACTTAATGGGAAAAATCCCTTTATTATAGGGCTGTCACAACAACTTATAATCAAGCAAAAGCAGCCATGATAAATTACAGTGAGGACATTAAGGCTGCCCCCATTCTAGTGGCTGCTAAGCACTGCACAGGAAAAGGTGAGTGTAGAGAAGGGGGCCGTCCCAGCCTGCTAAAACAGTGGCTTTGCAGAACCATTCCCACATAAATGCAACCGGCTGGTGTCCAAAGACTTCCCCGGAGCCCAGCTCCAGCTCCAAAGCCAGCTCAGCATTCTAGGACCTAGGCTTGCAGGGGTGGGGCTCCCAGCTGGAGAGGACAAGGTGGTGTGAAAGGAAGTCTCAAGGAAGTTCGCCAGGGATAGGGGTTGGAAGAGGAAAAAGACAAACATTTTCTTACCTGGGCTAGGGGAGAGATGGCACCCTGACTTCATGTGACCCACAGGGATTTCCTACCACTTCCTCTACCCCTTTAAAAACACCCCCTAGCAAGCAAAGGCAGCAGCATAGACACTGGGGCCTCCTGACACCCAGGCATGTTCACACCCCAGGACTTCTTTTTCAGGTTTTCTTCACATCCACAATAGCAAGAGCTGGCTTTTTTTTTTTTTTTAAATGGAATCGAAGGCCTGGTCTACACACCTTGGGTTCCTCAAACAAGACAGCAAAAGATTTCAGTGAAACTCAGAGTGAAACTGTAACTGCCCAACCCCCACTACATACCTTCCGCCCCTTCCCAACCCCGTTCCTCCAGGGGATCAAAGCCGAGATCTTCTTGTAAAGCCATACTAGAAGTATCCCTGACCAAAACTCCTTTCAAGCCACCCTCACGCCCAGCTCAGTAGGAGGCAGCCTGTCGAGCCACGCACAGTGTAAGGCTGAATGCACAGGAGGCTAGAAGCACAGCGCTGGTTCTGTCACTGTCTAGTCAGTGTGGGGAGCACTTGCATGAGCAGCTGCTCTTGGTCACTTCTTCCCTGCAAGGTCGCTAAGTGCTTTGTAACTTTCTCTAGTTGTAAATACAAAGGGATGAATGGGCTGTGGGGCTAGAGAGGTGAGGAGGAGGAGGAAGGAAGGAAGGAAGGAGGAGAAAGAGTGCCGCACTGTTGTCTCCACTGCATCGACTCCTCCCATGGCCTCTTTAAGACGTGACAGGCTGGATAGGAAGCAGGCTGCCAAACTTAAAGTGCTGTATCACAGGAAACTTCTCCAGGCACTGCGGGAACAGAGAAGGAGAGGTGTAAAACCAGCATGCTGCAGGCAGGGGATCACTCCTACCAGAAGCAGAGAAAACCAGAGCACATTTCCACCTTAACAAACCACCCAGAATTAACCCAATTCCAGGCTGAGACTGAGACTCTGGAACCCATGTGGGCAACAAAAAGACAGGGCAGCTCAGTTCTAAAATCCAGAGGGGCTGCCAAGGAAGAGCTACCTTGATGACTCTCGCCCTCAGCTCATTCCAGAGACACCACGGGCTTGATTCTGCGTGCCCATAATACCCCTTGTCTTCAGCTGGACTTCAAGAGCTTAGAACTTCGGACATTCAGGCCCTGAGTGTCAGTGGAAGCAGAGGAGGGCGATTTACCTCAGTAGCCATGTCTCTATCAATACCTTTAAGTTCACCACCTTGCCACAACAAAGATCCAGGGGAAAACAACACACGGGGAGTTACAGAAATCTATGTGGGGAAGAGATTTGCCACCTCAGCTCTGGGATTGGCAGTTCTGGCCTCTTGGATTCAAATGCTTTGCAACAATGAGTTTCCCACATTGATTATACATTGTCCAAAACCATATTTCCTTTTTTTTTGCTTTTAGATCCGTTGCCTTTCAGCTGCACCCTTATTTTGAGACACAGAAGTGTCGACTGACCTTCTCCATCCAATTCATTATTTTATACACCTCTTTTGTGTTCTCTTATCAGTCCCCTAACCACCAAGTCTTTTCACTCTGTTCTCCCAGAGTGGGTTCTCCATGTCCCTAATCATTTTAGGCACCTCATCTTTGGGCCCTCTAGATAAGGTTTCAGTTGCACTGGGTACCATTTGGAATTGTATTTTGTAGCATATGACCTTTTCTGTCAACGCTGATGTAACTCAGGCCACTTGCTAATGGGATGGCCATGGGAAGGAGATGCTGCTCCTCTGAGACCCAGCTGTACAGTAGCAACTTCCCCAATGAACATGCAGGGACAGCACGTAAAGGAGTGTGCTTGCTCCCTCCTGCTATTCCTGAAAGAGAAGGAGCAGCAGAGGAGAGCTCCCACAAAGCCAACACACGCATCTGTCAGGGTCCCATGTTTGCAGTTGCACAAGCAGGGATGGCAGCTCCAACACAGAGCATACAAGCAACCTGAGCACCTCACAAGAGGCATTTCCCAAGGGAACAGGCTGCGGTCAGGCCAAACCCAAGGGAAGGCAGGAGGAGAGAAAGAGTCCAAGGAATGAAAGACGACCACCTAGAAGGGAAAAGGGTGTGCAAAGCAACTAGCTGTGAGGTAGGGGTCTCCAACCAGGCAACACACCTCAGGCCACACAACTGCTTCCTGCAACCTTGGGAATGAGACAGATGCGCAGCCACAATGGGAGCTGAGGAATGTGACCTGCTTCCACACAACTGAAGAGAACAGAAGAAAAGCCAGCGGGTTTAATCCAAAGCAGGGTGCATGGCCTAGAGTGGGAACAGGTGAAGCTGTGCACTATAAAAAAAAAGGATTCATTTTGGATACTTCTCCATGGGCAAGGCCAAGTGTCAGGAGGAACGAGCTGGATCAAAGGAAAGGATCTTTGACCTGGCGCCTTTGTAGCAGTCTCTCAGCACCTGGCCTTTCCTATGGAGGGGTATGAAGTTGATCCTCGTCATAGCCCAGAGGGGCATGCAAGATTCACATTTGCATGTGCATCCGTCTCTGCAGTGCCTGGCAACAACAGCTGCAGAAAGAGCAGTCGCACTCTGAACTGGGACAGAGAGCAGAGCTGGAGGGCGTTCTCCTTTGCTAGGCCACATGCAGTTGATCGGGTGCCAACAGAACTGGGCAGCACCGTTTAGATTCTAAAATGGCCGCTCCCTGCAGAGAGGGAGTAGAATAAATGGAAAGGATGTTCAAGAAGGACAAAGAGGGGTATCCATTCCTGCACAGGGAACACAGGCTTGGGAAGGGCTCACTCCGTCATGGCCCAGGGGAATGTGTGCACCATCACATCCTGGGGAGTTCTACAGTTTACAGGGCAGTAGATGAAGTGAGTGATGTAGCAGGGCTACACCCAGCTCCCTCTGCCCCAGCAAATAGGTCCCTCAACTGCCTCACACCAACACCCACTCTCAACAAGCGAGGACAATGCTCATGGGGCGAACGTGAACCAGACTGCATGCCAGGCGCTCTCCCAATGCAGCAGGGGTGGCAGCAGACACCCACAGCACTCCACACCACAGACGGACCGGGAAGCAGCAGCAGAGAGGAGTGCCCTCAGACAGAGAGAGAAGGAGCAATCCGCCTGCAGCACTGGGACTGAACACTTCACTCTGCAGTGGCAGCTGCTGCTGGTGCTATTTTTAGTTGGGCTCTTGTCTTCACAGCAGGGCCTGGGGACCCTGTCTATGTGGGTTAGGCTGGTCATTCTAGGATGTTCTCCAGCCTGGTTACCCAGTGGAAGCCATTTGCACTGGCATACAGACAGGGCATGGAAACAACCAATACACCACGTCAACACCTCCCCGAAGCTACGAACTTGCTTTCCAAAATGTTAGGGCTTGTCCGTGTCAGTGAAGATACTACCTCCACTAAAGGGAGGAGTTCTCCCCTTGGCAAGGTAACTCCACCTCCCCAAAAGGCAATAGCTCAATTGATGGGAGAATTCTCCCATCGACTAGCCCTGTCTACACAAGGGGTTGGCTCTGCTTAACTGCATCGCTCAGGGAAGTGGTCTTTTCACATCTCTGAGCTATGTAGTTATATAGACCTAATCTCATGTAGACCAGGCCGTAGATGCCATAAAGAAAGAAAAAAAAGAAGAAGCCAGCTCTCACTATTAAGGCTGCAAAGAAAACCTGAAAAAAAAGAAAGAGTGAACAGAGTAAGGCCTGGTCTACACTGTTGCCTTAAATACGTCATGCACAGGTGGGAAAAATCCACACTCCTGAGCAGCGTAGTTAAGCTGACCTAACTCTGAGCATACAGGGCTAGTCAATAGTAGAATTCTTCTAGTTGCTGCCTCTCGGGGAGGTGGATTACCTATCCCAATGGAAGACGCCCTCCTGTCAGCATAGGTAGCATCTTCACTGAAACGCTACAGCGGAGAAGATGCAGCGTTTAGGTGTAGAACTCCCCAGTCTGCATACAGGGAGCTCAGAGCAAATTCCTAGTTTGGGTTCCCCCACCCCCAACAGGAGATCCTCTGTCCACCAGGAGTTCAACGGAAAAGATTTATGCCATGGCACTAGTCGTTCTCTGGTTAGTTAGAAGAGGGAGCTTTACTCTTGCCTCTCAGCACCAGTAGGCATTCGTCTCCTGAAGTCTTGTTCAATGGAGAACTGAGTGTGGGAAACTGGACAGAGGCAGGAGGGTATTTTTACACATTAAAAAAATACAGTCTCACAGACCCTTTAGTGTGGGCTCTGACTAACTTTAAAGGAGGAAGCCATGAAGATCTGAGCACTAGTTGCACGGGGCTTAGACCTCGTTGCATTGGATGGGTATTCCACTTGGACTCTAAGTAAAGGTGCACCGAACTCAATCATTGCATGGAAGGCCCTGAGGCCACGCTGAACGTTTGTCCTAAATGTTCGACAAGCAGCAGTCACACCGGCTGACTGCAATACCCGAGACACAATCTTTAGCTCAGGTGAGGCTGAGCAGATGCAGTTGGACGTTGTTCCTTTCTAGCATGGATGGGAAGTCATGAGTTCTGCAGCCTGTCTTACCTCCCTTGCACTCTGCAGTGCCTTGTGTTTGGAAGTTTCCCAGAAGAGCCAATTCCCAGCAATGAAGCTAAGCACTATGGAATAGGTCCTTCAGGAATCCCAGAACGGACTGGTGACAGCAGACACGTTATGTGAACGCTCCACACAGCGCTGGCAGAAGCAACGCTCCTGTGACGATGTGCTGAACCATTAGGATAAGCAAGAGAATCAGCCACTCTGTGCACTCACTGTCCCAGCCATGGTTCCCTGGCACATCACAGGCACAGCCATCTCAGGCCTTGTCTATGCTGGAGGACTGGGACGATGAGTCAGGAATGCTGCTCACCACATTGCAGCAGAACCAGAACAATTCCATCATGTGAGAATGTAAATCCAGACTCCTTTCCCAGAGGTTCATCTGGATCGTCTGAAACTTCCTCAGAGAGCCCCAGTTCTCCCTGCCCTTCTGCCTAGGGGGCAAACACTTCTGCTGCAGTCACTTCTTTTAAAGCGGTCTTGATTTTGTATTTGAGAGAGAGAGAGAGGCAGGAGTCAGTACCTGCGAGGGGCCTGGCACTGTACCAGCACACTCTTCCGTGGGCGGGCGGGCCCTCGTCTCCACTAACTGAGCTAAAGGACCCATTGCTGGCAAGCCAGAAACCAGCAAGCATTTGCCTGGCTCCTTGGGGAAAGGAACCGGTATGTCCAGGAGGACAGCCCACCCTCCCCCAGTGCGGAGCACAGATGGAGTTTACAGCCAGAGGCAGGAAGCTGCCATGGTGCTGTCGTCATCAGGGAAGCAGTGGGATTTCTGAGAAGGCCCCCAGGCCTGTGGAATTCCAGCAGGGGCCAGAGGTCAGGCTGCTTCCAGCAGAAACTAACTTCTTCACAATGCGCAGAAGCCAAAACAAGTTGGAAAGGTTCTGAGACCAGGGGTGGGATGCAGGAGGGCTGAATACCTGCTGGGGAAATAGTAACCATGGAAGAAGCCCCTGCAAATGCTGAGAGGAGCCTTCAGGGAAGCAGAGCTGGAAAGCAGTGAGAACATGTAGGCGAAGCTGACCCAGAGGAAGGAGAGAGCAAACTGAAGCAATAAAACCCTGGTGGGTGGAGCTGAGGTGGCTTCCAGCATCCTCACGGACCCCAGAGGTTCTACAGGAGATGTGCCGCTGTAGAACTTGGCTGGTTTGGGTTCCTGCTGAACAGATTCCACCACTAAAGCAAAGCATGGGTATTTAGTCACTACATGCGACTTCTGGCCCAGCACCCTGGGCCTCGACACGTGCAGGGTAAACTGAGGAGCTCCACAAGAGGCAGAGACGACTCCTCCAGCCATCCTGCTGGAAAGTGAGGCCAGGGGTTCAGCAGAGATATCTCTCTTCCTCCAGCACCAGCAGATGCAGGATTAGTGTTTCTCCTGCAGCCTTTGCAGATGGGATTGGGACTAGACTTGTCCTGATGGAAAGTATTCCCCATCTGACTGCAGCTGAGAGGGAAAGGGCAGGAAATTCAGAGTAGGCTCAGGAGAGCACACCACAGCTGCTCCTTGAGCCATGCTCCATTCTCGGTCCTTTGATGGAAAAGAGGCTAAGAAAAGTCCCTCTCGCTTCCAGCCAAAAACTTCATCCATTAAAAAACAAAAACCAAAAGGCAGAAGATACTTTGTTTGCAACCCACTGCCCATCCACAGGTCTTGTACCCAGAATCCTTGGATCCAGAGAACAGATCCCACTCACAAGGGAATCATTCCTATTTTAGGTTTGCTACATTCAAGAGTCAGACAGAGAGGTGCAAAGATGAGACAGAAGCAACCAATTTGCCTTCTAAATGATCTGGACCTTAGATCTTATTCTTGACAGTTGCCCCATATTGTTATGTGGCATCAAATAGTTTTGAGTGGATGGATTTCCATCTTCTCCGGTAAAGAATGACCCTTTTCCCTTCCTTCTTGCTGGCTCCACTTGCCTGATAGGATGACGTGGCAGCACTTCAGTGTCTGGATGACATTGGATGCTTCTCACCATCAATCACAGCAGATATATACCTGAGAAGCTGTTTAATAGCTGGAACATTGCTGGCTTGGTGCCTCCATACTGAAGATTAAGTTAATGTAATCTAATCAACAGCAAGAAGCCATGGGGGAAGAAAAAGTCAGGGGCCTTGCTCAGATCATAGCGAGCCTGAGAGTGCACGCATGCACAAGTGAGAGAGAACATGAATGCAAATCCCCCCCAGCTCTGTCAACAGCAGCTGCCTGCCTGGGGGATGAACGAAGATTCAAGCCAGCAATTAGGAGCTCCATTTACCAAAGTATTGTCTGCTACCATTGGCAGTGTGGAGAGGGAGAGAGAAAGGTAGGGATGGCAGAAGAAGGATTGGCAAATGCAGTGCTGCTGGGAAAGGGAAATATGAACTTGCTTCAGGGACCAGTAGCTAAGGGCCAAGATTTTCAAGAGTGATTTTAGGTGCCCAACTTGAGACATCTTGAGGGGGCTTGATTTTCAAAGGGTGGAGGCTGACTGCTATCTCAAGGTGTCTCAAGTTGGACACCGAAACTAAAAAATTACTCATCACTTTTGGAAGTTCTTGGCTAAAATTTGCTCAGCCATACTAAAAAAAAACCTCACTAAAAATTAAAAAACCGAAACACCCCACACCATTATGGCCAAAAGCATCATCTGCTATGCTCCTGTCTGATCTCACAAACTGAGCAGGAACTGCTGGGATCAGTAGTTGAATGGGAGATGTCCAAAAGTAGCCAGCAGGAAACGGTGCTGGTGAGTCTGTATTTACACCAAGCTAAGGGCCCATCATGGCATTAGGAGGGCCCAGGCTTCTGGAGAAGATGAGATCCTAGCTACTTGTGGTTACTGGAGAGCCAATGGCATTTTTTAAACTGAAGCATTAACCCGATTGTCCTTGTCAAAACCCTATTATCCTGTCAAAATAAGTCCTGCAAATTTCAACTGTACTCTGCATTTTTCACTTCCTGTCCTAATCATGATTTCGCACACAGTTTAAAAGCTTTTTCTCCCCAGAGGTGGATGCATCTCTCTAGGCATTTCAAGAATACCCACTAGTATGGTATCCAGGTGCCTGTGTGTAGTTTGCATTTCAGTCAGTAACGGAAGGAAGGAAGGAAAGCGCTACACAGAGGTAAGATTTAGTATTATGAACGTTGGTGTCTTGGTCACAGCCCCCAAAGGATGTCAGGGATGGGGATGCATTTAGCACACACCACTTGAAATGACCAGACACCATGACCACTTCCCAGTCTCAAAAAGTGCTTCACAAACGCAGACAGATCCTTGGCAGTCCTGCAAACCAAGAGGAGTCTGTGTCAGAGGCAGGATTGGATGCACTCAGAGCACTAGCCTGGAGCAGTAGTACTGGAACAGCAGTATAGGAAAATGGCGCAAAGGCAGGGTAAGGGGTAAGCAGCCAGCAGGTCACTCTCACACCTTGGTAGGATGGAGAACCCCGGGGTGCTTTAATAGTCCTCTTGGAGCCAAATCCTCTGCCATGGTAACCACAGGCTAGAATGGGTCACCCCAGAGAATCTGGCCTCAGGTTTCTTACAGGGCAGAGGCCCCAGCCCAGGGAGCAGTGCTGGCACTTGCTGTAGCTCTGGTTTAGACACAGGAGGCAGCACAAAGCTGCTGAGCTGAAGGAGACAGAGAAGCAGGGGAGCGGTGGGGGGGCATTACCCCACTGCCTGGCGATCCCAGCTCTTCAGAGGAAAGCTGAGCTGCAGCCGGAAGGAGCCAGCACGGTCCCTGGGAGTGACGCCTCACAGATTAGAGAGGTATGTGGGCTGGAACCTAAACACAGGATGTGAAGCTCAGAGGAAGGGAAGGGGGAGGGGAAAAGGGAAGGGAGAGAGTGGAGGAGGAGAGGCATAGTTAACCCTTTCATGCACTCGCACTGAGTGGTGCTGCTTAGTCAAGACTCTACCGTATCTCCTGGTGATAGGGGCATGGCCTGCCTTGGACCGGAGAGCACTGAGCAGGATATTAACCCCTTCAAAACCTACACCTGGGGAGCGATGGTGCCTCCAGTGCCAGGCAGTTACATTGTACAGAGTGCCACACAGGAAGGGACGGGCACCAGCTCATGGCATCCCAAGGTCTTCTAACCCTGCACAGGCCCATGACTAGAACCCTGTTGCTGAGCCATGCCAATGTGCTTCCCCAGCAGGAGAACAGTTCCTTCGGCCTACTGCTCCCCACCCCTTCCGTCCTTCCCCTGGAGGCCCAATATAGGTGGAAGTTCCTGTCCAGCTTCCTTAAGTGCCGCAGGAGGTGTATATGTGGGAGCTGCCCAATCCCCTAGCTCAAGGTTTACAGTGGAGCAACAGGACTGAGGCCTGGTCTACACTGGGGGGGGAATGGGGGGGAAATCGATCCAAGTTACGCAACTTAAGCTACGTGAATTATGTAGCTGAAGTCGACGTAACTTAGATCGACTTACCGCGGTGTCGACTCCTGCTGCTCCCCCGTCAACTCTGCCTGCGCCTCTCACCGAGCTGGAGTACAGGAGTCGAGGGGACAGCGCTCGGGGGTCGATTTACCGCATCTAGACTAGACGTGATAAATCAACCCCCGCCGGATCGATCGATCCAGTGGGTAGTGTAGACATACCCTGAGGGGAAGGCAGGCTGTGGCCTTGTCTACATACCAAAGCTGCACTGATTTAACTGATTTGGTTTCTGACTATGTGGGCAAGCTGCAATCAAGAGCAGACACTCAGATTGGTTCAGGAGTTTCCACACAGGGGGGCTGGCAACTGATCTAGTTCAGTTTGGGCAATTCCCGTGTATGGATCAGCAGTACATTTGCTTCAAGCAACAGCTCTTAACCTGGAGACCTATAATTAGCATGAGAGAAAAAGAGAGAGACCAAAGAGACGAAGGAAGGCAAACATCATCTAAAGATGTGTTAGCTTTGGTAAGAGTGTTAGCTTTGGGGGAAGCTCATAGGTACTCCAGGCCAGCCTCTCAGAAGAGATGTTATATGTATCAGTGTATGTATGGGAGGAGCTTGTCACAGGCTCTAGATCCAGACTCTCCCACCAGGGGGTACTATGGGGAACAGCGTAGGAGAGTGGTGCAGTATGCAAGCCTTAGCCTCTTGGAGCAAAAAGTCAGTGGATGATTACTGGCTCTGAAGGAGCTCTGAGGTGCCCTACACCCAGCTTGTAGGAGGTGCTGTGTAGGAAGTGATGCACTAGCAGAAGAACAGAAGAGCTAATCTGAAAGGTTGCTGTGATTTGCAAGGCAGGAGTTGCGTGCCGGATCCAGTGAGACCACACTCATCTCTCCCTCCCCTTCACTCACCTCTGCCTTGTACATGCGGATGAGACCCTGGTTCACTTTGGACCAGGAAGGTACAGCGCTGATGTTCCACAGCTGGTTGGAGTGCTCAGCGAAAGGGCCAGTCTTCATCTAAAACACAGAGGAAGAGAGCTAAGGGAGCCAAGCCAACAGGGAAGTTTGTGCACAAGCCCAGTGACTCACAGTCACGCTCACTTCAACAAACATTCCTGCTGGGCTGTGTGACCCAAGCACCGTCCATGTCACTGCGCCCGCACCTCCTTCCTTCCACATGCCCTCCTGCAGCAGGGAGGGGGGTATCCTAGGCCCCACACCCTAAAAGCACTAAGCATTTTCTGCCCCACATTCTATTCTAATCACATTTTTCTCTTCTCCTTGTATGAATTCATTAAAGAGCAAACACAGTCCAGCTCAGCGCTGCTCCCATTCTACCCAGAAACCTCCCCATGCAACACGGCTGCCGGGCTTTCCAAGAAAATGACTCATTCTCCATTCAGAACAACAACCAGCAGCAGCCACCACCACCGCCGCCAACCATGAATACAGAGGGCAACGCAGGTTGGCAGCAGCTCTTGCGCTTGGATCCAAACACTGCACCTGCCATGAGCAGAGATGGGCTACAAGGGGGTCTAGTGGTTCTTTAAAGTTCCTGCATTTCATATTGCTGGTGAAGCTGCAAGGCTCCACCTTACAGTAGATGCAGCAAACGGGCAATGGATTTAATTAATTTTTTTAACTATAGTGTTTAATCATTGATGCTAGCTTCTTTCCAGAGATAGATTTTGGGGGGCGGAGGGAGCTAAACTCAGGGACAGCTGCCTCTAGATTATCCCACTGTTTGCCACTCTCCACCAAATAAACAGACCCTCAGGGAGAAAAAAATAATGCAGCCAATCTGACTGAGTGAAATTCTCATGACTTCATAAACCACAAGGCCAAAGCTCAGCCTAAAAAGGATCATGGGGAAATAAGAGTCTTTTTGACTATCTTGAGCACCCTGAGTCTTTAATAACTAGTCCCCCCTCCCCCCCACACACAGCAAGCGGGGAAAAGTGTTTATGCTTTTGAAGCTGCCTGCTGTAAAAAAGCTGATCAATCCATTTGAGAGAAACTGCTGTCCTTCTGCAGATGCAAAGTGGCAGCAATTTACAAGGAAGAAGAAGAAGAAGAAAAAAAATCACTCAGAGGACAACATTTAGACTCCATTGACCTCAGAGCTGAAGCATTGTGGGTAACGGTTCTGTAGTTCTGTCTGCTCTGAACAGCTGCGATGAGAACGCAGATGAATTTCTGCTTCCTCTTTGCAGTTCTTCTGAGCTGGGGAATGACTGATGAGCCACTAAACCGTGCCTGCTCCCCTTCATTTTGCGTGTGTGTGTGCACATGTTTTCCTTGCAGATACAAGATGAAACACACACAAAATTAAAGGGAGCTAGTGTGTTATTAAGCACAAAGATTTGGCATCTCATCATGACTAGTGGGTGACTGAAAAAAACTGTGCATGTCAGGGGGTTATACTGACGAGGTTTGGCACAGTCCAGCTGACATGCCCCAAGTCTCATGTGCCTGGGATGCACTGCAAGGCAGTTTTTAAAAGCATCTCTCCCTTCATGGAAGATTCTGCGGCATGCATTGCAGCGACAAGCCTCATTCCATTCTCCAGTCCCTCCTTCGTTCAGATTGGCACAGTCCTGATCAACCCTTTTGGCTTTGCTCCTGGCCTGAAAGAGTTAAGGCAGATGGGAAGCTCTGAAAAAGCCGCTTAGGATGGCCAGACCCGTTCAAGCCATACAGGATTTGGGCGCCTGGAGCACCTGACGCATCTGTGACCGCGGCCTTCCTAACCCGTGTCCGCTCCAGCAGAAGACTTGGCTATTGTTTCAAACTGGGGAGGGAGGGCAGAGAGGGAGAAAAAAAAATTAGCTCATTTTAGCCACAAAGGGAGAAGAGAGAGAAAACAAGCGAGCTGGAGAGAGCGAGAGAGACAGCAAGAGCGCTGCAGTCCCGCAGTGACCCCAGGGGAATGTAGTGAGTCAGAGCAGCCATATTGAGCAGGAAATTACTCACAGACGCTGCGTTCCTGCCTCTCTGTTCCCAAGAGAATCAGCCTTTTGTAAATGGTTCCTCTGTCAGTAACTGGAGGGGGAGGGGGGGGGACGGCTCTGTGCAGTGCCTTCCTGTCAGTTCCTTCCCTTCCAGCTGAAACCTGAGCCCTCCCTTCCCAAACCTCCAAATTTAGAAGCCAGATTGAAACTGAAATTCTTCATTGCCTGCCCTTGGCTCTTAAAGGAACACAGCCCTGTTTTGTTCAGGCTTCAGCCCTCTGCACAGTTCAGCACACACACAATGCTTGGGCTTTTCCCCTATATGTACCGCAGCCCCACAGATTATACTGGAAATCTAACAAGGGACCAGCTTTATCTTTGTCTCTTGCAGAGGGCTCTGCATACTGTAGGCACCAGATAACTAACAGCACTGGAGAGGCAAGGTGGGTGAGGTAATCTCTTTTATTAGACCAACTTCTGTTGGTGAGAGAGAAGCTTTCGAGCCACACACAGCTCTTCTTCAGGTCTGTGTGGCTCAAAAGCTTGTCTCTCTCAACAACAGAAGTTGGTCCAATAAATAGATTGCCTCACCCCCTCTTGCCTCTAATATCCTGGGACTGACAACTCCAACTACACTGCATACACCACCATTCAAAGCACCCAGAGATATCACAGCTCACCAGCGATCGGGGCCGGGGGGGGGGGGCGCGGCGGAGGGGATTATGCAACGGAAGATTATTTCTTCTGAAGGGTTTTTTGGTTGAGGAGGGGTGGGGGTGATGTTCTTATACTTGCTTTTTGCCACTCTCTTGTTAAGCACTGCTGTTTGAACATGGAAGTTAGAACCAGAGAATGAGCCAGTCCTACGGGCCTGACTCAGTAGTAGTGATACAACGTTGCAGTGGCACATTTCACACATTGTTACATACATGAATAAAGCCTCACATTTCCCCACCCAGCACATCAGGGTTAATTCCATTTTACAGACAGGAAAACTGAGGCAGAGATTTGTTCAGTTCATACTCTTTACATTGCAGCAGCACTTAGAGTTCCCTTGTCCTAGGCACTGTAGGAACACATACAAAGAAACAGACCCTGCGCAAAAGATCTTGCAATCATTTTAAATTACTTGCCCTCTGCCACAGAGCTGGGGGTGGGGGTGGGGAGGGGGAAATCGACGGTTCCTGACTCTCAGTCCCCTGCTCTAACCCCTATACAACACTCTACTTCCCCTTACACACAGGGAACTCCTATTTAGGGACCAAAGCCATTTAGGAGCTATCTTTAAAAGTCACCCTATAATTAGTAAATTTATGTAACATTTGCTGGAATACTCATATAGATTACAGAGAACACTAAAGAAGAGTTTTAGTGGATTCAAATCAGACATTGTGTGACTATTACTTTAACAATTTGAGGTTTAATACACATATAAAAATAATGTAATCCAGTATCTATATTACTGAAACATCACATAAAGGCAAAGGAATGGAGAACTCGGAGAAAATACTGTACTTTTTTTTTTTTTTTTTTTAAAACACCACAGCAGTTGCTGTTTTTTGAACGGTTCAAAAGCAAGGAATGATCCAGTACCTATAAAATGCACTCAATCTAGGACTATAAGCGTGACATTTGCTTTGTGTGTATGTAATGTTATTAAGGGAAAGCAGGCTTTCAATCAAGGGGATTAGAAGAAAAAAAAGCATTAAAGTAAGTTTTAAAACCTTTTTTCCTGTTATTTTACCATGATATTTGTTGTTTGTTCAGCTTGTTGATTTAATGGACAGAAAGCTGGTATTAAAAGCTGTTATACCTCCACCTAGTGGCAGTAGCAACCTTTGTCCATGAAACTAAACAATTACATTTCAAAAGATAAATCTGTTTGAAACAATATTTATGAGAAAATATGGTTAAAAATATCCCATGTTTTATCATTCAGGTTGTCCTGACTGACTCTTTATCGGCTCACCCAACAGGAACCCAGAGCAGCTTTTCATGCCACTAGGTGGTGCTACAGCAGCTAAATATGGTAAATTTAAAAATCCAGATTCTACCAGCTCCCATTAAATTTGTGAGACAGAGAAATATTTATTTATTTAACAATAGCCATAAAGCTAATTCTTGCAAGGAAAAAAAAATAAAATGACTAAAGAGGTTTTAAAAATCCATTTCAACCGACCAAGCGTCATCTATATTTTGCTTATAGTTTTCTATACCTGTGCACAGAGATGCGTGTTTGTAATATACCCTCAATACAGGAACAAGTTACACATAACAGAATTAAAATAAATTTTATGTTGGACCAACTTCTGCTGGAGAAAGACAAACTTTCAAGGTTACACAGAGCTCCTGAAGTCCTGAAGAAGACCTCTGTATGAGCTCAAAAGCTTGTCTCTTTCACCAAAAGAAGCTGGTCCAATGAAAGATATTGCCTTACCCACATTGTCTCTCTAATATTCTAGGACCAACACAGCTACAACAACACTGTAAACAATAAACCTTACAGCATCTTGGCTTCAGCTTTCACTGAGCAGGAAGCACAAATGGATTCTCACCCCCCCACCCACACAATTTTTTTTTTCCTTTGGCATTATACATTAGCATGTTCTCAATGATATTTGGTTTCCACTAGGTTATTTTAAACTGAAAATCAAGGGTTAAATTCCAAGAGATACTAAGCACCAGCAGCATCTGCTGGGAGTTCCAAGGGCCCAGCACCTCTCGGGATTTGGTTCAAAGGGAGCTACATGCCACTTTTAAGAATGCACTATACTGTTGATTATAGTGGGGTGGGTGTCATATCATGTGAACCTGTCTGTTTGATCACTAATTTAGCAAGAGGAGATAGAGAAGAAGGGGGCACAGAGGCATAGAATAGCAAGAAAAGAGTGTCGTTGCATGCATAAAAATTGTGTCAGCCTCTATTTCTAGCAGGTTACCAGAAAAGTGATTGCTAACAGGAATAGAGTGCAGTCTTTGCTCTCCCCACTGAGACCTCATGGGAATGAGCACCATATACATGTCCAGCCTAGACTATTTGCAGTATTGTAGCCATGTTGATCCCAGGACATTAGAGAAACAAAGTAGTTGAGGTAATATCTTTTATTCGACCAACTTCTGTTGGTGGAACATACAAGCTTTCAAGCTTCACAGAGCTCTCCTGCAGGTCCTTGCTCCTGGGGGAATTTGGTGCCACTGCGCGTGCGCAGAAATCATGTCCCCTGCAGATTTCTTTGCTTCCCTGCAGAAAAATGACTTTCTGATAGGGAAGCAAAGGGAAGCTGCAAGAGCAGTCACGCACCACTCCATAGCTGCGCAGGTACATTGTTTCAGGCACCCAGAGCAGCCAGCGGACAGGCAAATCACTGCAGGGCTGCGGACACCCCACTAAGTGGCTCTTACCCTCAGCCAAGGATCAGTGGCTGGGCTGGAGGCAGGAGAGGACGGGACTTCCTCTTCCCTGCAAGGAGTGTCAGGCCAACCCCCCGAAACCTCCCCCAGCTGCAGAAAAGCTCAGCATCCTCCCCTGCTTCCTGCCCCCATCACCCCTCAGCTGAGGGGGGAAGGGTCACTGTACAGAGAGTTGCTCCCCCATCCGCCCAAACCCCATGCATCTGGACCTCCCATACTCAGACACCCCTGCCAAGCCTCTCCCCGTATGCCCCAACCCCCCCCCCAGCCCTCCATACCTGAACCCCACCCCACTGAACCTCAACCCCTATATCTGGAGCCCCCTGCACCCAGAACCCCTGCTTCCAGACCACCCCCAACTAAGCTCGCTGCACTCAAACCCCCACCCTGACAAGCCCCACCCCCCCTACACCACCCTGAGCCCCCTCATCCAGACCCCCATGCCATTGACCCCCAACTGGCTGAACCAAGACCCCCACCCCACCAAGCCCCACTCCCCCAGCACCAGATCCCCCTGCTGAGACCTCCGCACCTGGACCCCTCCACTGAGCCTCAACCACCTTCACCTGGAATCCCCTGCAGTGTCCCATTGCCCCTGCACCTGGAACCACCCCAACGAGCCTCTGTGCATCCAGATCCTCCCACACCTAGATCCCCCACTGAGCGGCCTGCACACAGATTGTCCCACACAGAATCCTCTCACCCCACATTGGGATCCTGTCTGGTTGAGCCTGCCTGCCCCACACCTGGAGCACCTGGCACAGAAGAGCAGGGCCCCAGGGTGTTTCTGGGGCAGGCCCAGGCCTTGTGCTGTGTCAGAGTCAGATGCAACCTCACGACTGAGTCTGTGTCCTGGGGTGGGGAGGACGCAGGGTGATCTTCCATCTTCGTGCAACCAGTGGCCTATGCTCTCCACTGCCATGCTGGAGCCTCTTCATTTATTTATTGACAAATAAAACTTAAAAAAATATTTTTAAATATTGTGCGCAGAATTTTAAATTTTTTGGCACAGAATGCCCTCAGGAGTAGCAGGTCTAACACTCTGGTTACCTTCCCCAGATCTGAAGAAGAGTTCTGTGACGCTCAAAAGCTGGTGACTTTCTACCACGAGAAGTTGATCCAATAAAAGCTACTACTTCACCTACCTTCTCTCAGCCTAGATTAGTCAGACAAGACGCTTACACCATGTGGCTGCAGACAGGAGGCAGTAAGCACCATAGTTTAGAAACAGCGCCCTCTAGTGAAGATACACTGATGTTACCATAGAGGGGCTTTCCCAAATCTTTTGCCAGCATTATTTCCCCCATCCCAAGATTCCATGATACACTTTAATGCGGATATGGTTCTGGACACATTATCAGCCAGGGACTCTCTCCTCACTAGCTCACAAGAATGGCCATTTAATAAGTATAAATAATAAGCAGAGAACCAATGGCCAGGCTGGGATTTGGAGCAACCCAGGCCCTGTGGTGGGTTAGGAGCACACACAGGTAACTCAGAGGCACTAGGGCCCTGTCAAGAGGCTTATTGCAGAGGGAGGTATAGCTTGGAGTACCAGTCACAAGGACCTGACTTAACAAGGACCACCACCTCAACCCTTCTAGCACACATGTTCTGCAATCACATACACCTTACCTTAACCAAAAAGGTGTCCAAGGCTATATATCTGCTTTATTTACCGCCCATGGCAAACCCCACTAAATCACCCAGATCCATCTCCCATGCAGCTTCATCACATTCACTCTCAACATCCCCGCCAAACTCATTCAAGAGGAGAGTGAGGGGCTTGTACAAAGGCTCAGCCAAATGTTCCACAAAAATGAACAAAAATACAAAAGGAGGAGGAGAAAGCCACAGCAGGTACCCAATAATCCAAACCCAAGAGAACCCAATACAGCTGAGAAGTCTCTCGATAGGGTAAGTATCCCCACCCTCACCTCTGTAATGAACAGGATGCACTCCAGGAACATGTAGTCCTTATGATTTTCATTCACTACCTTCTCATCAACAAAGTGCCGAGGTTCCAGGTTTGGGTGTTCTGAAAAAAAATTCAGATGTCTGTCCTTCAGATACCAACCAATGTCAAATCGCCTGGTCTCTTCCTGCTCCAGCCCCTCATTATAGACACAATCCACTTCAATACCTTCCGGTGAGTTAGAGACAGAAGTGTCATACTAGGTCACCTACCACAGGTGTCAGTGAAGGATTGGTTCCTACCAACCATACATTGCATAGGGCTTTATCCAGTGGAGGTTTAAATGTCTCCATAGATGGGACTTTCACACACTTCCCTTGGCAGCCCTTTCACAGGTTTCCTGATGTGTGACCTGTCTTCACTTCATCCTTTCATTGTGCCACCCTATGTCATCTATCTTCCCTCCTTGATGTTTGTACCATTAAAATACTGATTAGCTGAGGGCCATGGGCTCCTCAACCTCAAAGCTACATACATTTAGTCCTTTTAATCTTTCATCAACCTGTTAACCAGGTTGGTTGCTCTCCTCCAAGGCTCTTCTCTGTTTGTCTACATCTGTCTGGTAAACGAGCAAACATTGACTTCTAAAGTATTCCCTCAGATCTCTTTTTGGCTTTTGTATATGCCCATGCAGCCAGCCAGTTTTCCATCCATTCTGTGTGGTTACCAGCAAAGACAACATAAATTACGAGATTTCATGAGACACACATTACCAAAATTAAGTTATATTACAACTACTCCATTCCTTTCCCCCACTGATTTTGAAATTCAAAAATGTAACATTTGCTCCTTATAAACCTATGACTTCATTGGTCACAGCTTTTTATCCCCTAAATATTTACAGATACTCTCTTCTTAATGTTTGCTCCATTATTTTACTAGAGACTGAAGTGGATTTTAGTGGATGTTAATCAGGCTCAGATCATTCTTCCTCGCTAGAGGCCATATTTCTAACCCTAAACTCTAAGAAGGTGATGCACTAGGTTCACTGACTTTGGCTCTAGACCCAAGTCAATAGGATGAGTTGAGATGTCCTGGATCTTGAACCCAGGCCTGGGAGTCCCCAGACAGCTGCCATATCCTGGCCTCCACCCAGTGGCTACTGAAACCAGGTAGGCGGAGATAGTACTAGGGCTGTAACCCCAGCCAAGGCACCCACCTACAGGAGCTCTGATTGGAAGATGGCCCAGCTGCACCGATAGGTCCAACTATGCAATTTTAGCCAGGAGTAGGAACAAGAAGTTTGTCCAAGTAACAAGATGGTTTTCTGTTGTGCCTGCATTGGAGTCTGCTTGTATCTACCTCCTGCACTCAACCCTGTTCCTGTTCTGCTCCTGGCTCCTACCTTACCCCTGCCTTCACTCCTGTTCCCACCATGCTTCATCCTGGCCTCTCCTCCTGCCCTTATGCCTCACCGCCAATCCTCAGTGACCAATCCTGGTTCCGAACCCAGCCTCTAACTTCTGACCCTGACTCCAGCTTGACCCTTGGCTCTGGCATTTGGCATCTGACCTCGGCTCTGACCCTCAGCTTTGATTCCTGATTCCAATTCTGGCTTGACCCCAAGCTCTGGTAACTGGCAGTTGACTCTGCTGCTGACCCTCGCCTTCATTCCCCAAACTGTGTGCCTGCTCTGCCCACTAGACCTGGCCAGCTACCTCCTGGTCCATAACATTTGTGCAACGAACAATATGATGAGGGCTCCTATCAATGGTATCTCACAGCACAGCTCCAAAGCAGAATGCACTGTGGACCAACCAGTGCATTGTGTCAGATGCATGTTGCCTGTCATGATCAGACTAGAGTATGCATTATTATTTGTTCACAGTAGCACCTAGAGGTCCCTGCTGAAATCAGTGCCCCCTTGTGCTAAGTGTCATAAGCACACATTATGTCCTTGCCTCAAATAGTTTACCATCTAAACAGACAGAACAAAGGAAATGTGCCCATTTTACAGATAGGGAAATGAAGCCCAGAAATATTAAGTGACTTGCCCAAGGTGGCCCTGGGAGCCTATGGCAGAGCTGGAAATTAAACCCAAATCTGAGTCCCACTCAGGGCATACACTGTCCTTTTCAGCACCAAAATACACACAGGAGTCTCAATAAAAAACAGGTATACTTTAAGATGTTTCAGCATTTCCACTGTAACCCTCCTTTTTCACAGTCTGACCAACTGGCTTCTTTTGAAAGCAGAGAACAAGAATTCTTAACTTCAAGCAAACATTTAAAATCAGCTTTTTTTAAAGTCACACTTAGCTGCAAAAAAAAAAAATATCCCAAACCACTGCTGGTCTTCCCAGTGAAGGACAGAAGGAGAGAGAGAGACCAGAGTTTGGTAGGTTTGTTCGTACCTATCAGTTGGGAACTGCCCCATATGAAGGGCAGAAACTGGAAGTCGTCCAGGCCCCACACTCCCTGGCTACCAGCTGGTTCCATCCTGTAAGTTTTCTGGAGTTTCCGCATCACCTCCAGGTACCTAAGGTAAAGAAGAAAGGGAAGGGCTAATAGAAGACATCAGACGTAAAGCCTCAAGGCCTCTCCTCCCTGCTGAAACAATGGTGAGTTTCCAATCAGAAATCCCATCTACATATATAGGAGAGAACCAGATGCCCCAAGCTCGTTCTCTCTGGACCCAGCACAAGCACCTGATCCAGTCCAACAGCCTGCTGGCTGAGTGAACATCAAGAGTCCATGCTGGAGGAGAAACAAATAACAACAACCCATTTGTGAAAGGCAGAGGTTTGACACAGTCTGGTCCACAGCAGGGTTAAGTTTACAGCTAACAGATATCTGATATTGGTTTTCTTGTACCAAATTTTTACCTTTTGATTAACCAGAGGACAGGATACACTAGTATAAATAAACCTTCCCTACTCATGTTACCCAGAGAGCCCCTGGAGGAAGAGTTACCCAGGCCTATTTTGGTCATTCAACTATACATAAGAGGCTAAGCAGGGAAATCAAGGATCAGCACTTTGCCCAGAGGAGATAATGTAAGTGGGTGATGGTGACAGCATAAAAGGCAGCAGAGTCCCTGAATCTTTTGATGAAAATAGAGCTAGTACCTGTGGATGACAACTCTGACTCACTGTAGAACATATTCCATCATGCCCAACACTCTGCATCCTCTCTCTGTGCCCATTTGTGAGGAGACAAGAGGGAGTAAGCTTTTAAAGGTGCTCCTTACAGACCAGGATCAGAACCCTGGATCTATAACTTGCATACAGTGCCCTGCATAACGCTGCATACTTGACAGATGTTCTGCCACAAGACCATAGAGAAAATTGGGCCTGATGATAGATTTAATGGCAAACACAGCACTGAGGTTTTTACTGAATTCAATTTAAAAAAAAAAAAAGGGAGCAGCAGCTTTTGAACACCATCCCTGTGTATTTTACTTTGCTGCAAAATTTTTCTGTCTGTTGCCTGATAACGACACCTTCCCCATCTCTAGCCCCTTTCACCAAAGAATCGCAATGCGCTTTACAAATATCCCTGAGTTAAGCTGTACAACAGTCCCTGTGAGGGAGGATTGATCATCCCCACTTTACAGATGGGGAAAGTGAAGCACAGAGAGGAGAAGCAACTTGCCCAAGTTCATACAGTGAGTCAGTGGAACAGTTGGGATTAGAACGTAGGCGTCCCAATGGCCAGTTCTCTGCTCGCATCACTACAAACCCCACCTCCTGCATTGTGGTAGCTGTCAAGAGGAGCTATGGACGGCTGGCAGGTTCACAGACTGAAAGGTCAGAGGATACCATCAGACCATCTAACCTGATCTCCTGTGTAACACAAGCCACAGATTTTCATCCAGTTACCCCTATATTGAGCCTAATAACTTGTATTGACTACCGTGTATCTTCCAGAAAGCCGTCCAGTCTGGACCTGAAGCCATTAAGAGATGGAGAATCCACCACTGCCCTTGGTAGTTTCTTCCACTAGTTAATCTCCCCACTTGTTAAAAAAAATGATCCCTTATTTGTCATCTGAATGTGTCTGGCTTTACCTTGAGTCTTGTTATGCTTTTATCCAGCCTGTTAGCAACTGGTGTATTTTCTCCATGAAGGTATATATACACACAGCTCGGGAATCACTGTTTTAACCAAGTTTTCTGCTTCCTTAAACACAACAACGAAAGGTTCCCGAGTGTTAACCTAGATGTGCCTCAAGCCAAAAGGTGGGTATAAGGCTCCAGTGTGGGAAGGGACACAGTGATCAAATCACCTCCTGGTCTTGGATTTGGAGTGGGGACACAGACTACTGTACATCAGACAGCGTGACAACACAAAGGGTGTGGGGGCACACTATGACCAGATGATAGTGAGAATTAGGTGTGGTGGACTGGTGGTTGCAGGCCACATGCTTTATGACCAGTGAACCACAGACAGATCTGTGGGGAAAATGCCCTAGGAACAGCTCCACCTCACCTGTTCTTGCATTGCCTCACCTATTAAACACTTTGAAGACAATGGCCAGCTGGTCATCCACCCTAAGAACACCAATTTTGCACAGGCAACAGAGGAAGGCAGCGAATGCCGCTTCGTGACCTGGGATTGAAGAAGAGGAGACAGACAAAACATTGGCAATTCCCATCATAGATTAGCTCTCTGAAGGTGCTACAATGGCTCTTTAGAGGACACAGCAATCACATCCCCATGAGTGGCAGAGCCCCAGCCAACCAAGGCTCCTTCTTACTTGGATAAGATCACAAAAAAGAGACTCCTCCTCTTCTTAACACCCAACAATAATATTTCACACCTACATAGCACCCGCTATCCAAGGATCCCACAGTGCTTCACAGCCATTAACAAATTAAACACATACCCTCGTGAAGTAGCGAAGGATTAGTCCCATCTATAGATTGTGGAAACTGAGACACAGAAGAAAAGGAGTACTTGTGGCACCTGAGAGACTAACTCCTTTTCTTTTTGCGGATACAGACTAACACGGCTGCTACTCTGAAACCTGAGACACAGAAGAGTTATGTGATTTGACCAAGACCACACAGTGAATCAGTGGCAGAATTCAGAAGCCCTGAATCTAGTCCAGGAATTGAATCACTAGACAACACTTCTCCTGCACCCACACATGAACACCCTCCCTGCTCAGACTTAGGGAATTAAGATGTCCATTTCATCTCTGTGGTTCTCCCACAATGGCCCATTGGCTCAGTGGAGCCATCTTACTGCAGAATGAAATATTTTGAGAGCCAGGCACTGAGAGACTGGAGTGTTGGGAGCAACTCCCTTTCTTATGAGCTGAGCAAGAGGATGGGGGAGCCAGAGGATTCCAGAATAACCCAGTGAGCTCTGCAGGGAGTGTGTGTTTGGGAATGTGGGAGCGGACACAAACACTCAATAGCAATTAAAAGGTTTCCTCCTACTTTCAAAAGGCCCCATGTCAGAGGGACATTAGCCCTGCTCCACCCCAGGGAAAATCACCACCCTAAGGTGCCCAACTGTCAGCCATGGACCACCCGCTCTATGCAGCTTTGTCCTCTGGCTAACAATGCAGAGAGCAGAATAAACGCAGCACACAGAAGAGCCCATAAGATATTGGGGCTGGATGCAGAAAGGCACTTTTATTTCCCCTTGGATGGGAGAAACTACGGCAATAAAGAGTAAATAAAGGAGGTGGCTCCACTTTATAAAGCCGTGCAGTTGCTGGGATATGAACAAGTTGCACCTAAGGTCTAGCTGTGCTGAGCTGAAAGAATACAGAACCCAATGCTCAAGACAGAGGAGTCGTGGAAAGACTGGATTTCCCTTGCCAAGCTACAGCTGACAGGCTAAGTCAACAGGTCCGTTACCAAAGGCAACATCTCCCCCTGGCGATCAAGAGCTGCAGCACAGCTGGTGATGAGATTTGCATACCTGTATTTCTTAGTCTCTTTACCTCAACTCTCCTCCTCCTCTCCTTACCCAGCACATTACAGAAGTCACATATTTCGGGCTCCTGGCAAGCTACAATGACCCTCACTCTAGCTATTTGATTGAGTCATTAGCTGGACATTCCTCTCCGAGCCCTCTCCCTCCAATACACACAGGTGGGACTCCTCGGAGTTTCAGTCCGCGCTCTCACACTGATGTAAATCCAAAGTAACCTAACTAAAGCCAATGGAGTTACTCCAGCTTTTGATTCTGACATTTCTCCCTGGGCCCGATTCTGCTCTCACACTAGGTCTCAAAGATCCTATCCGGTACTTACGCCACACGTAGCAACCATTTCTGGCCACTTACAAGCTGAAGACACTTCTCGCAGAGTATGAAACCTAACTCATTTCCTGATCTGATTCCAACCCAAGATATTATATTTTAGCTCCTTAAAGTCCCCCTTGTGATTCAGCTTCACACAATACTCCACGTATTCTTCCTGTTCTATGCCATCATGCAGTGTTGCTGTGCGCAGTTATGCAGCTCCCATGGTACACCCCAGAGGTGACAGCATTTCAACAGTGGTTGCAATGGTCAATTAATGTTTCTACAGCATTTTGAGCTCCTTGGATGAAGATGCTATAGTGAAGCTAAGAATGCTTCTTTTGAAAAACTTAAGATGCCTGGGACTGAAGTGGAGGCAGCCAAGAATCTACATCAATCACAGCTCTGGTATAATCAGATTCTGATCCCCTGCTCTCTCCTGGCCAATTTTAGCCTTGGCATGATCCAGAGCAGTTCCCTGCAATGGCATATATTGACTGTAGGGGTGAATTCACTCTGGGGAATTTAAGCCCAGCAAGGCTAGATGAATTAAGTGTGCACGTGAAGATACCTGTCCCATAGTCGATGCGGGTGGAGTTCCCCACGGATTCCTTCAGGTACACGGCTACCTCTGGTGCAGCTTCAGCCAGATGCTCGGGGATCACTGTTTTAACCAAGTTTTCTGCTTCCTTAAACACAACAACAAAAGGTTCCCGAGTGTTAACCTAGATGTGCCACAAGCCAAAAGGTGGGTATAAGGCTTCAGTGTGGGGAGGGACACACAGTCACTATTGGTTGGAGTTGGTTTTGCATGGAGCAAGCCACCCCCTCCAACAAACCAGATTGATTAGGGGAAATAAGGAACTCCAACATTATTCAAAAGCACCTGTTACAGGCAAATATAAGGAGCAGCATTCATTATCTCCAGGCTGGTGAATTTGTAGGTCACCAGTTGGGGCGGCAGAGATTTAGTCAGAGAGAGAGTGGCTTATTCCCCTGCCCACTGTTAGGACTTCTTCCACTTAAAAAGCATCCATTCTGATAAGTCATTGGTACAGACGCCCCACTTGTTGACAGTCTCAGCAGAGAGCTCCAGGCTTAGATGACCTGGAGAGTGAATTCCCCTACAATCGCTGGAGGTGGTCTCTCCAGGGCAGGATTGCGGCATGCTGGGGAACAGTGTGCAGACAGCTTGGCCTGTATCATATTTGGAGAGAGAGGACTTCAGTCTCCAAAGCCATCAACCTAGAACCTTTCACCAGCACTCAGTGCCCTGGAAACGAAACTTTAACCAACTGCATCGCAGTGTATCTATGGGCTCAGAAAGAGCCCCTGGGTAAATGCACTGCAGTCTACTACAGTGCGCTCTGCCTCCGTGACGTCCACAGAGCCTTCTCTGGAGTGAGCACTCTCAGCTGACACAGGCCAAGCTTTGCCGTGGGCTGTCATGTGCCTGCTCCCATCTGCCGTATCCATAGGCTGGTGTACACAGCGGATAGTTAAAGAAGGAGAGCAGTCAGTGAAGCTCCTTGGGATTACCTCCAGGGGACAAAGACCCTGTCAAAGAGCATGTAAAGGTGAGCTGTGCTCCCATGGGGGTTCAAGACCAGCACCAGGCCTGAGATCAAAAGACCTGAAACATAGTCCCCATCTAATCCTGCAAGTTGGTGGGTGAATCTACTGACTGCCCAGATACAACATGAGGATGGCAGCCTTCCCATGATCATTGCAGGACATACTTCTTGCTGATGAAGCCATCCTTTTAGGTCCACCATCTAAGAGACTCTTTCCTAACCCCTACATACCTGGTCTAGTTTGGCGTACCAAGTCCTGAAGGCCTTATTCCCAAAGCGAGAGGGCTGGTTCACTGGCGGGGTCTCATCAATCCACCTGTCAAGGGTATCCAGGAGCTCCACCAGCTTTTCAATTGGCTACAGGGACAGAATGGGTGACAGCTCACAATCAGACAGGAGGTGAAAGTCTCACACACAAGCACAAGCCAGTCACCCTAAAACCATTGCCCCAGGCTCCAGCATTTCTGTTTTACCCACACCTGCCAGTGTTCTCCTGGCATTGAGCCACAGACCTCCAAATGGACCTTGCAAGGGATGGAAGGGGATAATGGGACACACATCATCTCTTTAAGGTCCACAGTGGCCAGCCCCAACTCTTCACATCAGGAAAGGACAGTCCAGTCCAAAAGACAACAGCCTACATCCCATACTGACCTGGGCTCTCTGAGAGCCCAGATACAGCCACTCATTAACAGCAGCTTGCGCAGGTAGACATCTCTTCCAGGGACTCAAAGACCCATGTACAATGCAATACTACGGCCACATAAGATACTCTATTGTTGCAAATTTTTTAAATGGTCACATAACTGTACTCCAGAGTCTAAGATCTCATCTTAAAAAAGGAATTCCCTAGCCTGAATACTTGCAAAGAGAACTTGACCGAAGCAGAGGAGGTAGGAATAGGCTGGGGGTAGGGCCACATCTTTCAGGGGTCTCTGACACGCAGTTGTGGGCTCTGCACCACACCCTTTAGATCTAATGTTCTCCACAGGACACAGTGTACTGTTTAGAAAGTATCCTGACTGCTACTGACTGATCTCGGTCAAGTCAATTTGACCCAGATCCTCAAAGGCGTTTAGGTTTCTAACTCCAAACTATTTCAATAGGAGTTAAACACCCAATAGCTTTGAGAATTGGGGTCTGTTTCCCTGCTACTTTTTGTCTATCTAGACAGTTATTTAGACCGTAAGCTCTCTAGGGCAGAGTCTCTCTCTTACTAGGTGTTTACACAGTGCCTAGCACTAAGGGGCCCCAACCTTGATCAGGACCTTGTCATCACAGTCTGATTTCCAGCGGTACCAATCCTCTCTGCAAGTCAGATGATCAGAGCACATGGCCCTTCACAAATGCATACATACGAGATATGGTCACCGCCCAGAAGAGCTAACAGTCTCACTCATGCAAAGGAGGATTCCCAGGAGGAGAGATTGAGGAGGACCTGAAAGCAGGGAGGGAAAGCGGTTGGCGCAGGGGAGACAGGGGGCATTCCAAAGAGGAGGGAGGTGTGACTGATGACGTGAAGCTGAGAATGGAAGATGATGATGAAGGAGCAGTGAGAGGACACTGAGGAGCAAGAAAGGCAGAAGCGTCCAGCCCCTTGAAGGTAGAGATGAGGAGCTTGATTGTGATGTGAGGAGAGAGAGGCAGCCTGGGCAGGGGTTAAAGGAGAGGCAGACAAGGCCAGAGCAAAGGGAGAGCAGGATTCTAAGTAGTGGAGAGCCTTGGGCGAGAGAGATAACTACGGGGGCAGAGACTGGCAGGCAATATAGAGCGTGGTTCAACACTGCCCGGCTACATGCAGCCTGCTGGAGAGCTTTAGGGTTTGAGCCCAGAACATGCAAACGCCCCCTGGGTCCAGAGCTGACGCCCTCTGAGGGCAGCACTACAACCCCGGTTCAGATGCAAAGCAGAAACGTGGTGGCAGGATCATTGTCCAAACCCCAATCAGTGGATTAAGCTGCAGAAGGCAGCACTAGGAGGCCCCGCTAACAACCAGGAGATATTTTCACCTGCCAATGCATTTGGGATTCTCCACTCCCGAGTCGGAGCAGCCAGAGCCGGCTGGGCCCTGGGCAACAGAGGCACCATGGTCTCAAGAGGGGATTCCTCCTTCAAGGAGAGAAAGAGGGCAGACGAGGCAGGGGCTGGTTTGACTTTGCTGGAGGCATCGACCGTGTGAAGCAGGCTGGTCTCCTGGGTTGTGGTTCAATTCTTCATGCTGCCTGTCAGAAGAGGACTAGGAAACAGCAGAGCCTAGCAAGTTTCTAGCCCTTGAAGCGCCACTGGAGGGGCGGGGGAGGAGAGACAGGCAGGCAGCGCTTTTCTGCCTTTGAACCAGCAGTGAGTCCCCCCTCCTCTCCCATCTCCCCTGCAGGGAGGTCTTTCGTGACATCTGCAGCTAGCTTAGCGGGTGCCTGTCCAGACACTGTCTCTGGAGGGGCTGCTGGAAACAGGTGAGGGTGCAGCATAGAGCCATACTGCAGGAATCTAGGATTTATCTGCTGCAAAAGGAGCCCCAAATCCAGAGCAGTGAAGGGGTCTAAAGAGGATGGCTGTGATTGGTGGGTAGACAAGAACAGATTAAAGCAGAGAAAGCACAGGGGGTACCCTAAGCACAGCATCTGCAGATGCACTGGGTAGGACAACAGGACACACGCAACCTGGGAGCCACTGTAAGATCACAGGCTGGAATCAGCGACAGGACGGCACCTGTGACTCAAGCGAAGTGGGATGAGACTATTAATTATCTGTATTGCGGTGTTGGAGCCCATGTCATTGATCAGAACCCTATGGCACTAGGCACTGTACAAATCCAGAACACAGAGACAGGCCCTCCCCCAATGGGGTTGGGATTGGGCTTGGTTTTCAGCTCAGCCAGACCTGGCTACCGCACTCCCCTCCAATTAACAACAGAGGCCCGGCAGTGGCTTTTGTTAAATAATTAAATAATGCCAGTGATTTATCCGCCAGCAGTAGCAGCTCATTACGAGCAGCTCCCGTATTTCAAACCCTCTCACCGAGCCGTGACTGCGGCACTCGGTGCCAGTTGGATAAATGGCTGGCAAGAAATTTTCTTCTTTTGTCCCCCTTGCAGTCTCTGCCTCCAGGCCTCAGGAAAGGGAGGCAGAGTCACGCATCCCTTCCTCACTTGCCTGCTTTAAAGGGATTAAAAAACAGCCCAGCTGAATGCAGGAGAGCAGGACCCAGCTGCTGGCTCAGCCATGCCAATAAATAATTAAAGAGACACAGCGCATTTTGGGCTTGGGGCCCTTTGAAAAGGGGCTTATTAAAAGGGGCAGGTTTCCATTGCCCAGCAGAATTAACATGGCAGAGGAAACTCATACTGCCAGGGGTGAACCCAGCCAGGGGAAACAGCAGGGCTCACAGGAACTCAGCAATCAGAACCACTGCAGCACGGTCTTGGGTGGCTAGGTTTTTAGAATCTATTTTTACTTTACCTTCCCAGGCATCTGAGCAAGGGCAAATCCTCCCCCTCCACCCCCCTTCTTTTTGTTGTGCTGATTTTGCATCCTGTCGCCCTCCCAGACCAAAATGTGCCCTGTGATCACAAAGGTGAACCCTGTAGCCTCCTATGGAACAGTGACCTGACAGCATCTCTTGCAAGCATCAGCCAGGCAACTGGAGGCGATCAGAGGGAATGTCCTCTCTAGAGCCCAAGCAGTCAGGCTCCTTGGTGTCAAGAGTGACTGCCTCTTTCCCACCCTTCCCTCCTAGAATCCAAGCAAGGCACCCCAGAGCTGGGTGGCAGCCATTCAAGTGCAGGAGATTCCCAAATGCAAGATGGAAGTGGGCAAACACCAGAAAAATACAAGTGATCTGGAATCACAGGGACTATTTAAAGGGTAGGAGACCTCTCTGCAGGCTGCATGTTCTCTTGCCCCAGTGCTGCTCACTTGGAAGCTCAAAATTAACCTTTCCCCACCACATTAGACCTGCATGCCAAAGCCACAGCTGTTACTATAGACTGGCCGGGAAGGCAGCTTTAGGAACATCTCCCAGCAAGCAGCCAGACACTCAGCCTCCACTGCAGGAGCCATACGCAGCCCACAGGCAGATGCGCAGCCCTCTTGTTTATTAAGTGCAGCCTGTGTTCAATGCAATACGAAAACCCAGGCTGGTGCCACAGAGGTTACAGTCTGAAGGTCTGGCCCTGCAAGGTGGATCAGCTCCTCCTGAGATGTGTGGAATGCACTCAGCCCCCAGTGACTTCATCTGATTTCAACAGGCGCTAAGCCTGCTCACACCCTAAGTGTGCTCACTTTGCAGGATCACACCCTAAGTCAGACACACAAAAGGGTTCAGCCACTCAATATCCTGGAGACTGTTAGGTCGTCTGATTTCTCCTCTCCCATCACTCCTTTCTTTGGTGGACCAACAAGTGAGCAGTTGCAAGGAGGACGTGCATGCACAGGAGGGATATGAGGGAGTGTTAGGTGCAGGAAGGAGTTCCACATGTTTGATCAGCAAGGAAGGTATAAAGATGCAGAAGGAACCTCAGCAGGGCGTAAGGAAGCAGGAATAAAATGGATGTAGCCTCATCAACAGGGCAACCCATGGGACCTTCCACCCCAGAGGAAAGCAGATTCATTTTGCCTTCAGTCATAGGTTTCTACCCTACTCAGCATGAAGACAGCAAGACAAGTTGTAGAAATTTTCTTAGTTGTTGACATCACATTTGGTATTTGTCACTTGCACTAAAACCATTTAAAGGGGATCTGCCAAGAGGGGGAAAAAACAGATTCATGCTTTTTCTGCTTCTTCAGGTTAAAGGCCTGAAAGGGTGGGCAGCTGGGGTTTAAAGTTATTATTCTGATTGTTTTATACATTAGAAATTCAGGTCTTGCTACCCTCTTTTCCCTGTAAGACTCTAGTGATGACTGGAGACCAACATGGTTATGACAGAGGCACACTGTGCGGTCAAATCTTGAACAACTGAAATGGGGAATGGTTTTTATTCAGACTGTTTAAAATGGGATTTTGGCAGCTCCTATTTAACCAAATGCCTGAACAAAAGTTGGAAGAAAAGTGCTTTTGGTAGAGATTCCACACCCCTGTTCTTTCAGCAAAGGGCGAGTGAGTTTCTGAGCCACATGTCCAGTTCCTCAAGGGAAATCTAGAACATGGATGGCCAGCCCTGGCATGCCTGAGATCTCTAACAAAAACCAACATGTTGAAAAAAAGTTCCTTCCAGGCCTCCTTATCCACCCAGAAAGCCACAGCCAGACAGGGCACAAGTCCATTCCTCCCTCTGCCACTTGAAGGTCTCCTTTAAGCAGCCCCATTAACCTGCACAGTTGTGACTGGTTATAATTGGAAAGAGCTAAGAGGGTCCCGAGAAATTCTCTTAGTCACTCTGCACTGGACTCAGTCCAGCGCTGCTTGGAAGATGAGTTCAGTGACTGACACAATAACCACAGGTCAGTGCTACACCACTGCTTACTTTGGAATAATGACGGAAACATGACAAGTTCCAGCAGGTAATGCACATGAAGAGGAAATCTGCAGTATAACCCTGAGAGTCCACTCTGAATCTCTCCTCTGGCCTCAATATCCTGGAAATCATTAGGATGGACTCCACTATGCTGAAAGAACTTTCAGCACACTTGCACATGAGGAGCTGCAGTGTTACAAATGCCACTAAGTGACAGACACACAACTCTCCCAGGGAAACCAGGTCACTAATGCCCTACCTTCTCCTAAGGGCCTGCTGAACACCTCTGAACTAGTGCTTAGGGCACCTCAGTGCCAAGCTCATCTCTTCCCTCCCCAGCCTCTGCTCTGCTCATGTCTCATAAATCAAATTAAAAGAACATGAAGTGCAACATTAGACAGTCTGGACCCAGCCAAAAATCTGCCCCAAGCTCACAGGAGCCAATGCTGCTCAAGAAAGGGCCCAGCAGGGCTCAGTCAGAGTTCAGGCATGGCAGGGCAAGGCTAGCTACATGGAAGGATCCAGGGTAAACCTCTCTGCACCACACCCCTTGTTCAAACAATAGAGATTAGAGACTGTGACAGGCTTCACACCAAGGGGCAGGAGCGACTGTAACTGCTGCCCAGACAACAGCGCAGGAAAGAGAGCTTATTACAGTCTGAAGAATCTAACTGTCCCCTCAGGGGTGAAGACACAAGAAACCCAAAGAACACTGGCACCGAGGGCAAAGGGGGAAGCAATATTTTACCCATCTGTAGCATCTTTCAGCTCAAAGTAAACATGAATGAGCCCTCACTGGGAGGTCACTACTAATAACTCCATTTGAGAGATGGGGACACAGAGGTAAAGAGAGGTTAAGAGATTTGCCCAAGGTCACACAGCAAGTCAGTGAGACAACAGGAAGAGAATCCAAGGCTCCCAATCCTCCATTATAGCCATTAAATAAGATGGCTTCTTGTTTTCTGGCTGAGAGCACGCAGCAATAGCGTAGTGGGTGTGGACAGAACAGAGCCCCTCTTCTTCACCCCAAGCCCTTATACACCCCAGCTTCCTCTCAGTTTGCTCAATTACAAGTTTTGTGAGTAAGCAAAAGGCACCTTGTTACCGGATGAAGCATTGCATGCTTGTACCTGTAGTCCCGACAGGCTGCTTTACCACTGTTAATGAGGAAAGCAGATACAGTTTGGCTCCACTTTATTCTCTGTGGGACACCAGGAAAGCAGCCATTGCAGCCCTGGGCCCTGCTGTGGAAGGCACACCAGCAAAAGCAGAGCAAATGCAAGATTGGAAAGAACAGGGCTGGGCCCTTTTCCCACCTCAGATACTTTGTATTCACAGGTCAGTTTCTTGCCCTTGACACCTTCGTTCAGGGTGAGGATGAAACCTATGTAGTCTGCATACGCCTGCAAACAAACACAAGTGGAAGGGGTATTAGCGGAGCACTAACAGTTACTTTAGAGGCAAGCAACGCCAGTGTGAGAAGCCTAGAGCAAACCAAAGGGACAATGCCCAACCCACTGCATCAGTTTTCTGGGATAGCCCAGGACACGGCTTGTTCTGCTGTTACTGCCTTGTCCTTGGGGACTCCTAGACCGATGGGAACTCCTGGAACAGCACTAAGTGCACCCTGAGCCCTCGGTGGTGACATCACACCGAGCAAACTCTGTATAAACAGCCCAAACCACAACCCTCCTCCTTGAATCCCCTTACCAGGTTCCTGTCTCTTACCACACCACCACGTTCAAGCTCCTCATGTCCAGGCTTTGCACAATCTCGGCCCTGTCTACATCACTGTTTGTTTCTTCCTACTCCATATCACTTCTCCCAAACCTCTCCCTTTATCTACTTCTCCTGCTCTCTGTGCCAGGCCTTCTTTCACGCTGCCTGCAACTAGGAGAAGTGGCCGAAAGTTGCCCCAAACACATACCTTTCTCCTCTCTTCTTTCAACCCCACTGCTTGTGAAGTGCCATGTACGGAATATAGTCAGGCTGCTCAGGAAACACAGTGGCGAAAGTGAAAGAGCCACAAAGCCCTGGGACTAGGGAATGGCTTTTTTCTTTTTGGGGAAGACACTTTCAAAGGTCTCGACGAGCTCATTGTCACCTGCTACCACCATGACTTCCTGCCACAGAAGTCCTGGGCAGAAATAAGACTTAAAGCCCAAGCAAGGGGACAAAGGAAGCTTCAGCCGCAGGCCTTCGTGAAGACCTTGTTATCATTTAAGACCCCTTGGTGGCATCATAGCTTGGTCCCCATGCAAGAGCTATTCCCACCCTGCTGTCCCCACCCCTCAGCAGCAAGTTTGGACCACAGACACAAGAACACAGATTGTGACAGTTCCTGGGGTTCAAGCCTAAACATTTACCTCAGGAACCATGTGCTTTACCTCTGCAGCCCTTTCTTCTGCACCAAGCTAAGTAGACCCCATTAAAAACAGCCACCCCAGTGCCACTACAGGCCCTCTAAGCGGGACTGATGTTCTTGGTTTTTTTAACCATTTAAAATGATCTCTTCTCCTGGCTCTTCCACACAAGTTTAAAAAAAAAAAAACACACACCAGACTGGCAAAAAGGGTGTCGGCCACAATGTGCTGGAGCAGACACCACATTGCTTGTGGACATCAAGTTCAAGAAATGCTCAGAACTGTCAAACTCATTACATCACTCAGGCCAGTTAGACGAGAGGCTAAAGTCTCAACAAAACAGTATTGCTGACAAAGAGAATGGCCTCAATCTAGTCCAAAGGGAGCTGGGCTGACCAACAGGCCAACTGTGGCAAGTTCACGCACACAGCGAGACGGATATAACACCGGGAAAAGCCAACTGCACAGAGAGCCTGAAATTGTCTCAATGTATTGCAGTGTACCAACTGCAATTGTGCTAGTAGTAAAACTTTTGCTAAGAGCCCTTCTACACCAGCAGAACCACCATATCTTCATCATCTCCCTTTTCCAACACCAACATTAGGAAGGGCCAACTTCTCTCAGTTTCTTGGCTTATTACCTAGACTGCCAGCCACCTCAAGTTCAAGAACTACCATATCAGGGTTCATATTATACCATGGCAGGGTGGATCATAAACATAACTGTGGATGGAAAGCTATGTTATAACAATATTAAGAAATTATGTTTGGTGATCACACTTAAAATTTTGTTTCTGAACTTGGTTAAAACATGGAGGGTCATACAGAAAAGGAGACAACATGCTCTATCATGGCTGGCCCAAAAACAAGTTTTGCATGGATACTTCTGTACTGTGGACAGGGTTATAATCACATGCCCTATCAACACTAAAGGGAAAACTATATTTAAAACCATCTCAAACTTCAGTTCAATCACTGCGGGGGTAAACCAGGTTCTAGCATGGTTTGAAGGGCCAGGGTAGACATATCAAGACAGTTATAATCATTCTTATAAAGTCACTTTCTAGCCTAGACTCTATGCAGGAATGGGTAACACTTACAGGAGGACAGTTCTAATAATTTTAGCCCACTCACCATGGCACTTTGGGCTCTGCCTACACTAGCCCTGAGTAAAGGTACCCATTACAACACGGTAAGGATTAAATCCTGAGTACTTGGTGACTTCTTTCTCCATAACTGGACTAAAGCCCTACACTGGCCAAAGCTATATCCTGCAACTTCTAACCATGTTGTAACCAGGTCCCCTGACTCTGTTTTAGCTGCAGCATAAATGAGACCTTACACTTCTTATTTACCAGAACCCGATGGAATATTTTTCACGGCACAACTGCTACCATCTGTAGACAGGGTTTAATACCATGGTCCCAATGAGATCAGAGTCACTCCAGCCACAGTCACGTTTCTCAGACTACACCCTATTGCACCGGTAACGTGCCTAGAACTCTGCTAGCAACATGTTTAAACATGATCATGAGGCGTACAGATCTCCTTGCAGCATAGACCATGCCTGTGTGTTAATCAAAGCTCACAGAAGGATCTCTCTCCTCCTCTTCCAGGCTCTCATCCCTTCAACACTTCTGTAGAGGAAAAACAGTTCACCAGCACTGGTAGCAAAAGTGAGAGCATAGACCCGGCTCAAGCATTTTACCACTGTGTTGTCTAATCCTACAGGTTGGCAAAAACACCTGAGCTCTGTCTACCCTACCGCTGCCACTGGTGATGAACTACAGGATACGCTGGTGTCAACGTAGACAAGACCTACCTGCCATCAAAAAATTACTCCCCAAGCAAGAGCTGTCAGTATCCAAAAGCCCCCTATTGTTGTCATTAAAGGGTTACTGGGATAGACTAACTTTATGACAATTCACGTGGCATTAGCCATGCTGCTCTTTTGCTTTTAAAAAGAATTATTCCACATAGCTCAACCCAACCCCGTTCAGTCCATTAGCTAGGCCGAAACCAGGGTTGGCCTTTTCCATGCAAATGATGCCTCGGGGGCACACCAGGAACCTCAAAGACTGGCCCTGGACCCAGTTCCATACCTGAGAGCGTTTCCACTTGGCCATGTCAGGTACCATGTGTATTTCCTTTTTGGGGATCATGAAGCTCTGGCAGAGGGGAGGCATTGCCTCCTCAGGAGAGCCTGGAAGACAAAGAAGAGAGAGATGTCAAACATAGCCAGATAGTAAAGACTCCCCCTTTAACCCCAGCCACTTCTTAGATGGCAACATTCATTTTTCTGGACCAAAAGGTACTGAACTCTATGATCTGTTCTCACTCTCGTGCTCTGATCCCATCAGGTCTCACACGCTAAGCAGCATCAAGCCTGCTCAGTACCTTGATGGCTGAGCCCTAAGAAATCCCAGGACACTGCAGAAATTATTATTAATCATTTGTATTACCATAGCATCTAGGAGCTCTAGTCGTGGTCCAGGATCCCACTGTGCTAGGCACTGTACACTCACAGAACAAGAAGACCTGTCCAGCCCCAAAGAACTTACAATATCAGTATAAAACAAGAGACAACAGATGGAGGGGGGAGTATAAGTGAACAATGAAACTATATTGGTCAGCATGATAGGCAATGGTCTCAGCACACCACCAGCCTAATCATCATCCAGTGTTTTGTAGGCATCATGGCAATCATAGCATTAGGCTAGGTCTTCACTGCAAAAAGTGTGGTTTTACATTGGGAGCCATCTCCCTGTAAAAATACATCCTCTTTTTGCAGTGAATACAAAGCATCAGTGATTCAGTAGGTGGCACTCTTCTCTCAGTACTCAACTAGTGTCCCTAGGTTGGCTTTAGGGTGATGCTGGGAAGTACGAACTGAGGTTCTTTATAAAGCACTTTGAGATCCTGGGATGACAGGCACAATAGAAATGCAAATAATTAATGCATAACGTCAGCAGCATTCCTGTTCCCCGACCCAGGTACACAGTTAGCCAGGAACCCTCTTTCCCCTGAGCTTTCACAGAAAGGAAATAAACCCTGACATATGGGTCAGTCCTTTCCTAATTCCTCTGCAGTCCAAGGTGAACAACTGGTTCTAGTCTCAGCCTGCAGTCCCACGCGAGCACACTGCAGAGCTGGAAACATTGCTAATGGCAATGTGATGCAAATATGCATTTAACCTTGTGGCAAACTTAAAATCAAGATGCAATACAGCAAACAGTGAATCAGAAAACCAAGAGGGTATTTAGCATGAAATTAACAGCTAGATCATAGTCCCTTGATTAATGCTTTCAACCATAGAACATTTCAAACCTTTGGTCCAGCACCGAGCACCCAGACAACACTTAAATAATCATTCTTAGCACTAACGGCAAATTCTAAACATGATTTTCCAACAAAAGCTGAACTGCCTAAAAGAAGAATGTTTATAATCACTTGCACAGTTAATACTGTCCAGAAGTGTTCACCAGCTCTTCCCTTTTCTCCAGCAAGGTAGCACTGTCTAGAATCACAGCAGATGACTAGGAGTCAAAACTCCTGCATTCCATTGCGAGCTCTGCCACAGCCTCACTGTGCTACTTCAGGAAAGTCATTTAACCTCTCTGTCCCTTAATTTTCCCTTCTACAATATATACCATTACCTCTTTGCAAGGGTGATGGGAGGGCTAGTTAACAGATGTTTGTAAAGTACTTTGAGAGCCCCGGATATGAAGGTGCAATGCATGTGCAATTTTATCTGTATTCAGAAAAGCTGCAGGTTACCAAACTCACAACTCAGTAATGTCACATTATGGTAAATGGTTTTTAAATAATGCTTTAAAATCAAAGACAATAAACAGCACGTTCAACAAACTTTCAGTGCACTGATAAAGGAAGATGTGAAAACTTAGACCAGCAAAAAGATTGATCACCTGAAACAGGACAGAGGAGGATTCACAGACAGGATGGCCTGGGGATAAGACACTAGATTGGGACTCAGGAGGCCTGAGCTATGGTCCCAGTTCTGTCACTGTTGAGCAACTCACTTCATCTCTCTGCTTCTTCCCCCCACCCACCCCTTGTCTATTTAGAAAGCAAGTTCTCCGGAGCAAAGACTGTCTCTTACCAGGTACCTAGCACAAAAGGGACTACTGTAATATGTATATACACAATAACTTGTTTCTAGGCAAGAGCAAGGACCTGTGCTTTGGGGTGGAGAAGAGGGTATTTTGTGATGAGAACTGACCTTGACAATGGAGACTTTCCCAGTCCTTTCCCCACCAGGAAAATGCGGCTTATCCACCTGGATCTAATCCAGCTGAGAGAAGGCTTCTCAGGTAACAGAATACCTTGGCCCCTCAGTCAGAAACCAGCGAGCTGCTGGATCTCAGCTCTGCATTTGTTTCTTGTATTTGATTCTTTTAAGAATTAATTAACAGCTTTATTCACAAGTGACACAAATAGCATTGTTAATTCCCTTCCAATTGTCATATATGAGGGACACACAAATCCCACTTGAATTTCAAAACAAAAACTGCTACTACATTTGAATCGCCTCTGTACATTTGCTCCAAATTCTCTTTGGATCCTTTTCACTTCTATAGCACATAGTCTCTAAGGATCTCAAAGTATTGTCCACATATACTTAATTCCTGGGAGAAGGGTAGGTATTACCCCCATTTTACAGATAGGAAACTGAGGTTCCTAGATGCTAAGTAATTTGCCCAGAGCTGGAATAGAAACTAGATATCCTGACTCCCAATCCTCTGCTCTAACCACCAGCCTAGATTCTGAAATGGCCTGCAGCAGGAGATGTTTAATATAGGTGGGAGAGAGACACTTGGCTGAGGAGCAAAAGAGTTGCTTTGGGCCAGTGGTCTATCCCCAGGTTAGCAACAGCCAGTGACAGTCAGGTAGAAGGCCCAAGGTGCCAACAACTTCAGTAATTCACCATTCCCCCACTCCCCTGGCTCAAAAGTGAAGTTGTGGGGGCTGCAGAGGGGGAGAGTAACCCCCCCCCCATAGTTAGCATCAGTCTCTCTGGGGCTTCCAGTATAGGCCATCAGAATAATAATTTCAAAGAGGGGCATCACAACCTGCTCCCCCACACTATGAGGCTCCAAGTACAGGAACAGTCCCCCAAAGAGTACAGCAAGATCCCATCCCTACTAAGGGGCAGGGAACCTACATTACAGAATCCCCCCACTCACCCTTCCCATCCCAGGGTACATGAATTCATGAGAAGCCCCACCCTCCCCCACCCCATTTTGGTGCACAGAGACCACCTGTCCCCATAGCAGGCATCACTCAGACTCCCCCGCCCCCCCCACACACACACAGTATGGGGAACAGGACCCCTGCTCACATAGAAAGCATCACCCAGCCTTCCCCCGCCAACACACACTATGGAGCACAGAGACCCCCTACCCTCATAGAGAGCATCGCCCAGCCTTCCCCCGCCCCCAACACACACTATGGGGCACAGAGACCCCCTGCCCTCATAGAGCGCACCACCCAGTCTCCCCCCCCCAACACACACTATGGGGCACAGAGAACCCCCTGCCCCATAGAGAGCATCACCCAGCCTTCCCCCCTCAACACACACTATGGGGCACAGAGACCCCCTGCCCTCATAGAGCGCATCACCCAGCCTTCACTCATCACCAGGACGGAGCACGGGACCCTGCCCTCATAGAGCGCATCACCCAGCCTCCCCCCCAAACACACACTATGGGGCACAGAGACCCCCTGCCCTCATAGGCGCATCACCCAGCCTTCACTCCCCACCAGGACGGAGCACGGGACCCTGCCCCCATAGAGGGCATCACGCAGCCTACCCCCCTCTGGGCACCACACAAGACTTCTGCCCCCCTAGAAGATCAGTGCTGCCCTACTCCACCACCAACCACCCCTCGCAGGGCTTCTCCCTACCTGTCTGCCGCTCGCTCTCTGCCATCTTCTTGGAACCAGGGCCCCGCCGTTATCACCTTTCACCTTTCACCCCTTAGCACAACCGAACCGTCGGGCGGCCATATTTGTGCCGGGCACATCATCCACCATAGAGCTTCACGGGCGGCCATATTTGCACAAGGCATTCAAAAGTAGCTCGGGCGGCCATGTTTGTGCGGGGCGCTCCGGAGCCCATACGTCTGCTCGGGCGGCCATGTTTGTGCGGGGCACTCGTGTCATTTAAGGAACCTTTGGGGGCTGGCTTAATCTCAGGCCTCAAGGAAGTAGATAACCCTGTGGAACACGAGTCAATCAGGAGCTAGGGGACTCCCCCATCTGCCTCTGAACTGGGTTACTGTGGGATGGGATGTAAGGTGGATCTGGATGTGGGCACCCCCAAAATCAGGATGTGTGTACTTCAGAACCAGAGCCCACTTCATGCTCTAAAATCTGGGGTTGTGGCACGTCAGAATCAAGCCCAGCTCCGGATCCCCATGTCATGGGTGGCCTCTTCTCTGTTTTGCTGAAAACAGCTACGTTCAAAGACAAAAAAGGTTTGAAAGTAGGGCAACCATATGTCCCGTTTTGGCCGGACAGTCCCCTTTTTCAGCTCTGTCCCAGCCATCCCTACTTTTTTGAGAAAACTGGGCATTTGTCCCGGCTGCAAGCGGAGAGCAGTGGCTGCTGCCCGGGGGGCAGCTGAAAGCAACGGTGCCTGCCAGCAGCAGCAGAGAAGGTGGTGCAGAGCTTGGGAGGTCAGCCTTATCTGCAGGTGGCATGGGGCTCAGGCGCTCAGCCACAGCTGCAAGCGGCATGGGGAAGGTGGTTCTGGCACCCTGTATGTGGTGGAAGAAGGGGGAGGGGGGCGCTCAGGCAAGCCCCAGGCTGTCCCATTTTTATTTTCAGAAATATGGTCACCCTATTTCAAAGTCAAGCATGCAAAAGTCATAAATGCCAGAATTAAGGTTCTGCCTGCTTGCCCATCTGCATTACACTACAGCCTTTCATTACAGGAACATGGAGTATTGTTTCCATAGGATCCTTGCAAAATAATTTTTTGACAGGGGCAAAACAAGGTATTTTTTCCCTAATCTCATTCTCAGAAATGGCTTGGTTATTTTTGCTGAAACTTTCCCAAAATATTCAGCCTGTGGCAGACACCCCGCACTGAACGTTTCAGCTTAAATACTTGAAGTTTGTCGTGGTATAAGCAAGTGAAAACTACCGTAAAATGGAAAGCGTAAAGTAATCTGAACTATAGATGCCACTACCAGTTCTGCCTATAATAAACTAAACCCCCAGTTCTAAATACCTCCAAAACCCAACCCCAGCTTTGGCCTATAATTTTGCAGATGGCTCCTCTCTTTATTAAGGGAGGGATGAGGGAAGAGAACCAGACATCTCTAAACTGTAGGAGGGCTGGAAATCCAGACACAGGTCCAACTACTGTGGCTTGATCCCCTCTCTTGTTAACTCCGTATTGAGCACAGTCAGAATGCTCAGTGCTGTACAGGATCAAGAGGCAGACATTGTCCCTGCTCCAAGTTGCTGGCAATCAGAATCACTGACACACTGAGATATAACACATGGGCCGTGGGTCTCATCTCCCTGCAGTACAGATATTTTCTCTTATACTTTTCTATTTGTTTACTATTCTTTAAAGGTTTCCTAGAATGATAGCTGCTTTAAGGAGGGATTCCTAGGAAAGGAAGAATGCGTGACACATGAGAAAGAAACTGGCCCAAGGGGTGGCACAGAGAAAAAAATGTATAGATAAGAGTGGAATAATGCTGGATGGAGCATAGTCAGCAAGCCTGGGGCAAATAGGGCACTAAGCATAAGCAGTCTAAGCAATTGCCTTGGGGCCTAAGCAGCTCAAGGGGGCCCCCTATTAATTACGAGTATGTGTTTTGTGTGGGAGCCCCAAAATATTCCTGTTTAGGGCCCCCAATGGGTTAGCCCTGCCTGGTGGAAGGGGAATAGGAAGGAACAGAGAGCAGAAATAACAGTTAAGGGATAGCATTTTGCAGAGTTGCAAAGGTAAAGAAGAAGAACATGAGTTTACTGCAGGAGAAAGTCAGGAAAGGGATCTGAACAGCTTGGGAGGGGAAAGGTTATATGTAGGCTTTGAAGGATTAAATGTTTATCTGTAGATGTCAGCAAACATTTATTTCACTGCACACACAAACCAACGAAAAAATATTCCCATCAATAACTGAAATTTACAGATATGCAAATTAAGAAAAACATAGTTTGAGAACTTAGATTAAAGTCCATTGACTTTTGAATTAGGCTTGTTACAAATGGGCTAGCAAATGAATAGTAAAAACAGGTATGATTTGTTGATTTAGGGATATTTATTTTGTGCACTTTGAAGTGATGTTCACAGTTTGGGTTTGAATGTTTACAAAGCTTGACCTTTATAAATTTCAATGTCTACTCTAAATAAATAGTTGTCTAACTCCCCCTTTAATGTACCGCAACTGTAAGAAGTTCGATAAACATCTAAAGACATGCTTAAAAATAAACAGAGATATTAATCAAAATTATAAAACATAGAAATGGAATCCTGCCAAGCCTAGCTGTGCGGTCAGAGTGCCAAGACAAGCAGGTGATTTTACCGACAGCAGTTTGGATGGACTGGAGTAAAGTGACCCTGTGTGACGGCTGCCACCACCTTGGACAACACACCGAGGAGCTAAAAGCATGAGCTGCTGTCGATGGAATGAAAGACCCCAAGGCTCATCAGCAGGGGCTGTCATAACCTCTGTGAGTCAGCCCAGAGGGGGATATGTAATACACATTCCTCCAAATGAACACGCCTCTCTGCAAGCACAAGTCCCAGCTGTCAGAGCCATTCCCTCTACTGATCTCATCTCCCTAATTCAACCCCTGAGAGACAAAGAGAGAAAGAGGAGGCAGATGCCTGCACTAGTTCAGGCAAGGGATCTGCTGTCATCAGAGAGCTATGCAGAGCAGGGCCCTGCCCCTCACAAAGATGGTAGCGCCCCTGCTTATTGGTCATTGCAGAGGAGGGATGTGCCCCTCACAAAGATGGCTGCTCTGCTGTGCCCTCCCCTAACGGCTGCTGAGCCAGGGAAGGCAGTGTGGGCTTGTTACGCTGTATCTGGGCTGCTGCTGCTGCTGAAGTTACACTGTAGCTGACTGTCTCTGTGTCTTGCAAGATCAAGGCCGGGGCTGCCGTGCTTACAGGACTTTGCTCACTCAGGGCAGTGGGTGGTAGCCAGGGAGGTGCATACACGGGGCTATGCTGGCCTTCATAGCAAGGAACATGGTAAGTAAGAGCCTGATCCCTGCTTTGCAGGCTGGTTTAATGTTCATAGCAAGGAGGGAGGGGGCGGGGGGAGCATTCCCTGCTTTGAACAATCTTGGGACAGTGACCCATGGCCTTTTCCAGAGGTGTCTGATATGGTCCTGTGAGGATGAGACCAGGGTTTCTAGAGTCTCTGAGAAACTGGCAGAGTTGGGAGAAACCTGAAAGTTTTTTTGCTCAGGGAGATTTGAGGGGCACATTGAGATAAATGTCCTGCGCTGATTTTATGGGGCGGGGAAGGGAGGATGATGCAGGAGAAGATCTGGCTTGTACCAATGCAGCTGTAGTGTGATTTTCTTGTAGGATGCAAAAATGTTTTGCAAGAAAGATCATTACAAATTAGAGGGTGTCGGGGGAGGATTACTGCGAGGCATCGCTCTCAGCTAAAGGACAGGGATTTCCTTTCGATGCATAGTAACTTCACTAAGGGGATGGGACGGTCTTGACCAGTGCCAGGATCACTCTTTAGGTTTGACACAGTCCATGAAAGGCTGCGAATGAGGTTCTGCTTGAGGATTTTGATTTTGTAATGTTTTTTCCCCTGGTGTCTGTCGCCAGCAAAACATCTCCTAGGTCTTCCCTTGGGCTGGGAGTAACCTTTGTCAGTTTGCAGAACTTCATTATGTGCCTTCTATCAACTCAAGCTTCTGCCAAGAGCTTGGTTACTGATTAATTCATCCTTTCACCGGGGTGCCGCCCTCTTGGTTTTCTTAGGAACTGATAGCGGGGCTGATATGTACCTGCCCGTTTGTTTTTTTTTTAAACTGATTAAGAAAATATTCACGTATTCTAGGAGGAATATGTCAGTAAAATCTTCTGCATTTGCCCCACCATGTACTTTAACTGGACTCTTTCCTTTCGTTTTGGAATCTTGAACTCATGGCTATAGTAATTGCATCACTCAGCCAAAATTTGCTTAAAGTTCTCCATGTGCGACATAGGGGAGAAGTCCTACAAACTGACTTCTACTCATGAGACTGCTGAACATTCAGTGCAAAGGACTCCATGGTTCTGTTTGGGTTATAGCTGCTGCTAGCAGGATTCTCATAGGCTTTCCATGATCTATGGATGAATATTTTCCCTCAGGTTTCAGAGTAGCAGCCGTGTTAGTCTGTATTCGCAAAAAGAAAAAGGAGGGCTTGTGGCACCTTAGAGACTAACAAATTAGTCCTCCTTTTCTATTTTCCCTCAGTTACAACTGCATCGTACCAGTGTTTACTAAACCATGCGGAAGACATGTGCTTCTATCAGATCCTAGTCATGCTGTCTGAAGCGGCAATAAAATGGCTTTTGTCAGTTCTGTGACAACACTTAGGCCATTTTCAATATCGGATGAAGGGGAACCACGGTTGAAAATCAGTCTCAGCATCAGTTTGATTTCCTGATGTAGCCAAGGCTCTAAGGAAGTGGGTACCTGTAGCAGGGGGGTGCCTTTAATAAATCTCTTTCCACACCAGTAAGGGGGAAATTATATTAGAACCTTTCTGTCAGAATCACTGTTGAACCATGGTTGAAACTAGCATGGTTTGAGCCATAGTTGACAGAGCTCAGGAGAACGGATAACTGTGGATTTTTTTTTTCACCTGCTGAAAGAATCCCCATTTCTCCACATCACAGCTGTGTTGTCTGTCCCGGGATTCATGGGCTCTGTGATTTTTAATTTTTCTTTAAAAAGATCCATATTGTCTGACACTCTGCAGGTGGCTGGGTGGATGTGATGGTAACAAGTGAATCAGACATTATTTAGACCTTCCTTGTGACTCCAAACCCACAAGTGTTGCTAAGTGACATCCTGAATAGGACATGAAAGGCCAGTCTACATGGCAAAGAGTACACAGGGACTCTGATTAACACAGGTTGGCTTGGTTTGTGGGATGGAACCAAACTAATACAACACCCTACCTTAAAGTAAACCAATTAATATGTAATAGGGCTGTGTCGTGAGTCTGGCCTTGGGAGAGAAGTAACTTTGGTAGCAAAGTTAGGACAAGGTTTGGCACAGAACACACATGAGACTGAATTCCCTGTGGATATATGCATTGATGGAGGGTCACCTGGTATGTGTGGATTGCCTCCCTTCCTCATGTGGAAAGGAGAGTCAGCAGTCTACTGACTGCTCTTATGTTCCCGATTTGTTCACTGGGATCTCAGTACATGCCTGGTAGATACTGGCACTAAAATGAATACATAAGGGCTAGTTGGGGTAATATCCAGATGTGATGCTCAGATTTTGAGTTTGTATGGGTGTGATATTTTCATTACTTATTTTTCTTTTTCACCTTTTCACTGTGATCCATCCATGACTTTTTTTTCCTTTTAATAAAAATCCCAAACAAACAAAATAGCTCTCTCATGGTGTTTCTTACTGGAATATTGTTGCATAAAAATTAGATTGCTTGTAAGTCTGCTCATTTATCAATTACATTTAGTTAAACACATCCTGGTAAGACTGGAAGAGGCTGATATTCATCTTATTATTTTTCCTTATGTCTGGAATGCCCATGTAATGTTATTGTTGTGAGATGTTTTCTAATGACAAACAAAGTTGCCAACAGCTCAGAATTCGTGATGTGCAGTGCTATAATACTAAATTAGTGTGCATGTGACTCTAGAGACTGGTTACAGGATACGGCCTTTTGTCAGTAGGCTGTTGGATCAACCCAGTCCAGGGACTGAATTCATTCCCATGTGATGACTGTTTGATCTGTGTGGTTGGTGGGCCTCTATCTAGCTCAAGGGTTGGCAAACTACAGCCCGCGGGCCACATCCAGCCCGTCAAACCATTTCATCCAGCCCTCAGCTCCTGCCGGGGAGTGGGGTTTGGGGCTTGCCCCACTCAGCGTGGCTCCCAGGAAGCAGCTGGCATGACCCCCCTCCAGCTCCTACGTAGTAAGCGTAGGAATGGCCAGGCGGCTCTACGCGCTGCCCCGTCTGCAGGCACCACCCCCGCAGCTCCCATTGGCCGCGGTTCCCGGCCAATAGGAGCTGCAGGGGTGGCGCCGGCGGACGGTGCAGTGTGCAGAGCCACTTGGCCACGCCTTGCAGGCAGGGGGGGACATGCTTCTGGGAGCTGCTTGTGGTAAGTGCTGCCCAGAGCCTACACCCCTGAGCTCCTCCCCCAATCCCCTGCCACAGCCCTGATCCCCCTCCCGCCCTCCAAACCCCTCGATCCCAGTCCAGAGCCCCCTCTTGTACCCCAAGCCCCACATCCCCAGCCAGAGCCCTCACCCCCTCCCGCACCCCAACCCCCAATTTTGTGAGCATTCATGGCCCACCATACAATTTCCATACCCCGATGTGGCCCTCAGGCCAAAAAGTTTGCCCACCCCTGGTTTAGCTCCTGGTGAACAACCATTCACATCAGGAACACTGCCATTGCAGTAGCCACCCCAGTTGGCAGTGTGTGCGGAGAGGGAAAAGCCTGACTAGGCCATGGAGATTGGATTTCACTTTCATCGCTATAGACGCTTCCTCCTGATCAGTTTGTTGGCGGAAGCTCACACAGCTGCCTTCTACTAGGGTGACCAGATATCAAGTGTAAAAAATTGGGATGGGGTGGGGGGTAATAGGTGCCTGTATAAGAAAAAGCCCCCAAAATCAGGACTGTTCATATAAAGTCAGGACATCTGGTCACCCTACTTGCTACCCACACAACCTGTGCATAGACTGGGCTCTTTTCTCTCCAGAGCTGTCAGCTGGGCCCTCTTCCCCATCCCTGAAATATACAGTTCCCCAGGCCTGAAATAAACAGTAAAACCATCCAGTTGCATAGGATAAAGTAAGGAAGCGATTTCAAGCTCCTGCTGTCACTGAGGGCAGGGGAAAAATTTTAAAAGTGTCTTGCCAGCACGTGGGACGTGGTTTGCTGCCCCTCCCACCCAACTGCTCGCATTGCAATACCTGGTCTTGTGTTTTCTCAACAGAATAGCGCAGTCAGATGGCAAAGGTTGCTATCTGCAAAGTGTGTGACTCCCTGTGTATACCATAGAACAGGGTGAGATTAGAGAGGAAGTCTGAGGGAGTGAGAGTTTTACAGTTTTCTCATTCCACCCATGGAGAGGAAGCAGCAGCAGTCAGAGAAGGTACAGTATGGTACATTATCATTAGACTATGCAGGTTAACCCCTTCCTTCCTCTTCAACCCTGCACTTTTTCTTCGGGCTTAGTGATTAGTTTTTCTTTTAACCTTCCCAGAGATGTTGATCCCTCTGTGCTGCCAGATCCTGCAAGGAGCCAAGAACTTTCTTTGAGGGGCTGAGCACCATGCAGGAGGTGATTGGCACCTTGTAGGATTGGACCCTTTGTGCTTCTCTGCACTTGACCCTGAGGAAAACCCTCCCTTGACTGCTTCTTAGACCAAAGGGCATGTTCTAGCCGGTATCATTTCCCTCCAGTCCATAGTCAGAAGTCTCTAGCAAGGAATTTTAAACCACTGGGAGGGAATGAAACAGGAGGGAAAGTGGGGGAAGAGGGCATGGAAAACAGGATTTAAATCCTCGCTAACAGAACCTTGTTAAATTCTTGCCCAAACAAGAGGATGTTCTCAAAGTTTTGGGGGAGGGTTGGCGAGAGCACTTCTCCTGGTCAAAGGCTAGTATTGCTCTCTGCTCTCTCATGTTCTTTTTCTCTGCCCAAAAGAAACTGTCACAGCACATATTCCCTGTGGAAGCATTTATTGCCAAAACTGTCCTAGCCTGTCCCCCATGAGCCTCTCTGATTCACCCACAATTTCCCCATTCTTTAAAAACTTCTCTCTATATTTTCTCTCCCCCCCACACACCCCTTCCCTCCCTCCACTTTGCACCTGCCAGTCTCCTGCTGCGCAGGACTGGATGGGAATCATTTTTGGAGCTACGTTTTCTGACATGAGCAACTGCGGTCGCTGCTGACCCGAGAGGCTTGGTGATCCCATAGCCAAGCTCCTCCTGTCACCAGAATGTCCAGCTCCACAGTCGGGCTTCCGGTTATTATTCTTGATTTTGCACAGTCATTTCCCGGGTGGGGGTTGTTAACCCTGATCCAGTTCCAACTTGGCTAAATTCCTCCAGCAGTTTCAGTTGGCTACAGGATTCCTCTTCACTTCCTATCCTAAACTGTTGTGTAGCATTGCCCGTTGCTGTGTCCTACCTCAGAGATGGCTGCATTTCATTAGTGGGCAAAACAGTCCCTGTGTATATTCCTTACCTACTGTATAGTTGTAGGGGATACTCTGAGACTTATTCCCATTAATGTTTGTAAAGTGCTAGGAGATCCTCAGAGAAGGGCAAATGTGTTATTATCCCAGTGGCATTTCCTTTAGCTGGCTGAGAATTGACATCCCTGTGGGAGGCTGTGTCTCTGCTGCTGTTCTGGATGTCTCCTGATCCTCTCACTCTGGTAACCAGTCGATAAATGTCTGGTGTTTGTGCTTTGAGCTCTCTGCTCCTGATGAGGCTTCCATATGTTGTCAGGGACAGGGGACTCAATGTATCTGAGCTGCTGATTCCTTTTGCGCTGCGGGGAAGATTGTCTGTATGTGTGCTCTGTGGTTTGCAGGCAAAGCCATCTGGCTTGCTGAAGCCTTTGGCCTTGGGGAAGCTCACAGGCAGATACTTAGCCCACCAGGAGGGATTGCCATGTCTGCCGGTGCCACCCCTTCAGCAGACCCTGGATCGCTACCTGCTGGCTCTGCAGCCCATCATCAGCGAGGAGGAATGGACCCACACCAAGGGGCTGGTGGATGAATTCCAGAAACCAGGTGGCGTTGGGGAAAGGCTGCAGAAGGGCCTGGAGAGGAGAGCCAGGAAAACTGAGAACTGGGTAGGTGGGTGCTACTTCCCTGAGTCCTGGTCAGTAGAGGAGAGGATGGAGGCAGGATCTGAGCCAAGTCCTATAAGGGCCATCAGTATCCTGGTTTCCAAGCCAGTGGTTCCCAGCCACTGGCACCTGTGCTTTTGTGACTGGTAATCTAGGCTCCCCCACACACTTCTGTGCTGAGACTTAGTGCACCATGCATTGCTGCCCGTCTCTCTCTCCGCTGTGTGCACAGAGCTGCCCAAGCCCCATGTCGAGCTGAGGCACGTGCAGCTGAATGGGAAGTCATGGGCACTGACTGCTACAGCTAAAGTCTTAGTCCTTTAAAATGATAGTTGCCCCCAGAAGGTTGGGAAAGCCCAGTGCGCCAACCCACGGAGCACCAGCCCCACCCCTCCCATCCCACAAGCCCCCTGCTCTACCTAGTCTGTAAAATGGCCGAAAAATCATTCCATGACCCAAATCCCACAATCTTCTCCACTTGCAAAGTATTGTGGGATATGGTGTGTCGCAGGATTGTCTTCCAGCCATTTTGTGGGGCACAGATCACTCACGCTTGCAAAGTGGGCATCCTGCTCTCTGCAACCTGGAGCCCCCATTCTTGCATGCTTCCTGTTTCTGTCCCAGCTCTCTGACTGGTGGCTGAAGACGGCTTACCTTGATTACCGCCTGCCGGTTGTGGTTCACTCCAGCCCTGGCGTGGTTTTACCAAAACAAGATTTTCTGGATCAGCAAGGCCAGCTCAGGTAAAGGCCTTTCTGGCTGTTCTTCCCCGAAGTTTCAGATGATGTTAGTTGGGCTGCTGGGGAGTTGATTTGGATTGGTGGGAGGAGGCGATTACTAGCAAGTCTCTCCCAGCCTAGATGACTGCTAGCCATGGGGAGGCTCACAGCTACTCCAGTTGCAGCCTCTCCCAGCAGGAAGCACTGTAGGGAATGAGGTAAGAGTGCTGGCTACAGGGAGGCTGAGGGCTTCTCCCAGCAGGATTCCCTCAAAAGGGAAAGATGGAAGAGGAAAGATGGTCCAGTGGTTAGAGGAGGAGGCTCGGACTTAGAAGACCTAGATTAAATTCCCTGCTCTGCCACTAACTTCCTTTGTGACTTTGGGCAAATTACATAAATCTTTGTGCCTCAGTTCCCCACCTGTCAAATGGGGATAAGTGCACTTTACAGCGGGGGTTGTGAGGATAAATACAGATTGTGAGGAGCTCAGATACTATGGTGACAGGAGCCATACAAAGTACCTAAGATACTTTAGAAGACCCTAAATTTGACTTTAGATTCTGCAGGCTTGGGGGAAGAGACAGACTACTGCATGAATTAGGTTACTCAGCTAATATTGTGTGTGTCTGCAGATTCATTCAGGCTTTGTGCATTTGCAGAGGGCTTCCCACTGTTCTGTCATTAGTTGCACAAGTCAAATCCACAGCTGCTGTCTGTCTCCAGTGTGTTTCTTCCCCTTACTCAAGCCCTGTATGCAACCAAACACTGGCAATTTGTGTGTTTCCCTCCTGCTAATTCATGTTGCAGATGCTGGTGTTTTGAAGTCATCCCCACACACATGGAATTGATTCTCTCACCCTCTTTGGAGCCTGCCGCTGAATATAGTCCCTGTTTTTAGGTGTTTGTTTTCATGCATGTGAAGTTTTGTCTTAGATTTGGGTTCGGCTCTGGGAAATCTAGGCTCTGTGGATTCAAAGCCATAGCATTGACCTTTATACAGGTTTGCCTTTTCCACATTTACCCATCATCACCTGCTCCTGTCATCAAGATGTCTTCTGGCTGGGTTAAAAATATCAACCAACCAGAGAAGTGTGTGTGAGAGAGAAATAAGAGTGAAAGAATCCTCCCTCCCTGTCTGATGCAAGGTCTTGTATGCTCACTTGGCCAAATCTGTCCCATCCCAGTGAGTGGGGAGTATGTCTTAAAGAGACAGTGTAAGGGCTAAAAATCCTATTTTAAAAACCCTTCCGTATATTATTGACTGTGAAATTTATTAAAATCAACGTTGCCAACTCTCCTGATACTTGGTACTGTATTTTACTTGAAAACAGCTCAGAAACCAGAAGGCAAATAAAAAGAATCCAACTTCCTTTTATCTCATGACTTTTGATGGGGCCTGACATAATTTATGAATGCTTGGGCATTGCAGTGCTGCAATTTAAAAAGAAAACAAAACAACTACCTTGCTATCATGCCCTTTACTCTCTGTGTTCATCTCTGCTTTTAGGATGAAATGCTAGTTGGCTTTACTTTTGGTTCTAGTCAGTTTCACTTTCTCAGGGGGTGGGCAATGCAAAATGCAGCAAAGTTTGTTTTCAGACACTACAAGGGAATATAAAGTTGGGGGGGGTTTGGGGATGGGGAGGGAGGATTGTTTTTAAAAACTTTCTCCATTGGATCTTTTGTGGAAACGGTTCTTTCAGTTTCCATTTTTTAAAAAATTCAGCTGCAGAGCAGCTCCAAGATGACTTGCCTGAGCCCCTTCTAGGCTAGCCAGGCCTTTGTTATTATCCTTAGAGCTCAGGTACTTGTGCAAGTTGTGCAACAGGAGACATTAGTGTGATGTCCTGCTCTGTGCCTCTGTTCCCCTCACACACCCTGTCTGTCTTGTCTATTTTAACTCTTTAGGGCAGGGTCCTTCTCTTGTTGTATGTGCCCAGTGTCCAGCAGAAGGGAGCCCCAATCTTGGTTGGAGCCTCTCGGTGCTACACCCACACAAATACTAAAAAAAACCTGAATGGGTCAGTGAACAAAAAAGTGTTTCATTGGAGCTACCAAAACACAGCCACAGTTGGCCAGGGCTCAAGATATTAGGAACTTGCTCTGCTCTGCTGTCCCCAAAACCCAGCATTCTCTCAGCAGAGGGGGTGAAATCCAAACCACTATTATTTCTAGGGGGTCAGGATTTCAGAAGTCCCAAATGTTCTGATTTGTATCTCTCTGGTCGTTATGTTTGGCTGTTCCAGGTTTGCTGCCAAGCTGATTGAGGGCATCCTGGATTTCAAGACCATGATTGACAAGTAAGTTGGATGCAGTAGTGTTGTAGCTGTGTTGGCCGCCATATATTAGAAAGACAAGGTGGGTGAGGTAATATCTTTTATTGGATCAACTTCTGTTGGTGAGAGAGACAAGATTTTTGAGCTTACACCAAGCTCTTCTTCTGTTAGAGGCATTTCTGGCACACTGAAATGTCCCTGCTGCCTTTACTTAGGGGATGTTCAGATCAAAAGTGTCTCTCTCTCTCTCAAAGGGAAACAGTCAAGATAAAAATCCATGCATCTAAAGAATAGCGCCTCTAATCAGTGTAACTGACAACAGCCAGGGTCACTGTTAGGACTGTACAAAAGCAAACTGACTTTTCCCTTTTTATGCTCTTTATTTACTTCTGCCTTTTACTCCACCTGGATAGGGAAATGAGCCTGGTCTATTCTGCTTCTTGGGTCTCATGTAATGATGTTTAGGGTTGCAAAGCTGCAGTGCCACAAAAACTTTTCCCTTCACACTGTGTTTTGGGAGAGGCTCCTATGTCTGTACTTGGAGGGAATTAAGCCTGATTGAAGCCCTATCATAGAATCATAGAATATCAGGGTTGGAAGGGACCCCTGAAGGTCATCTAGTCCAACCCCCTGCTCGAAGCAGGACCAATTCCCAGTTAAATCATCCCAGCCAGGGCTTTGTCAAGCCTGACCTTAAAAACTTCCAAGGAAGGAGATTCCACCACCTCCCTAGGCAACGCATTCCAGTGTTTCACCACCCTCTTAGTGAAAAAGTTTTTCCTAATATCCAATCTAAACCTCCCCCACTGCAACTTGAGACCATTACTCCTCGTTCTGTCATCTGCTACCACTGAGAACAGTCTAGAGCCATCCTCTTTGGAACCCCCTTTCAGGTAGTTGAAAGCAGCTATCAAATCCCCCCTCATTCTTCTCTTCTGCAGGCTGAACAATCCCAGCTCCCTCAGCCTCTCCTCATAAGTCATGTGTTCTAGACCCCTAATCATCAGATGAAGTGAGCTGTAGCTCACGAAAGCTTATGCTCAAATAAATTGGTTAGTCTCTAAGGTGCCACAAGTACTCCTTTTCTTTTTACAGGTGAGAGAGGAGTCCAGTCCTCTAGGCCTCATTCAGTCCTTGGCCTCTAAAATGAGGCTGCCAGCAAAGGCCTTGTGTGAACTAGGATTGCAGGTGTGATATTAGCAGGTTAGCTAACACATTTGAGAAGCCTATTGCAGTCCAGGCACACTGCTTTTAACACATGCTAAACCAGTCACTTTAAAGTCCAGAGTGGGCCCTGACTTTAATCCAACCAGGTTAGCATATGTTAAAAGCAGTGTGCCCACGAGCCCAAGTCAGCTGACGTGTCCTGCAGGTCTTTTATCCCTGGATAGTCATACCCAAAATGGAATTGTGAACGGGGAATCATCAAGTGGGTGTGTTTCTAGTGGGGTCACACAGGGATTTGTTCTTGGCCTTGTGCTATTTAGGTATTTTTATCATTGACCAGAAAGAAAAAACATAAAATCATCACTGATAACATGGGGAGTGGTGAATAATAAAGAGGACAGATCACTGATTCAGAGCAATCTGGATCACTTGGTAAATTGGGTGCGAGCCAACAGTATGTGTTTTAATACAGCTAAATGTAAATGTGTATGGGAACAAAGAATGTCGGCCCTAGTTACAGGAGATGGGGCTCTATCCTGGGAAACACTGATTCTGAAAAAGATTGGGGGTTGTGGTGGATAATCAGCTAAACATGAGCTCCCAGTGTAATATGGTGGCCAAAGGGGCTAATATGATCCTTGAATGCATAAATGGGCATCTTGGATAGGAGCAGAGAGATTATTGTATCTCTGTATTTGGCACTGGTTCAACCGCTGCTGGAATCCCGTGTTCAGTTGGAGCGGGTTCAGAGAAGAGCCTCAAGAATGATTAAAGGGTTAGAAAACGTGCCTTATAGTGATAGACTCCAGGAGCTCAGTCTATTTAGCTTAACAAAGAGAAGTTAAGGGATGACTTGATTACCGTGGATAAGTACCTGAATAGAGAACAAATATTTAATAATGGGCTCTTCAGTTTAACAGAGAAATGTATAACATGATCCAAGGGCTGGAAGCTAGACAAATTCAGTCTGGAAATAGGGTGTAAATTTTTAATGGTGGGAGTAACAGACCATTGGAGCAATTTACCAAGAGGTGTGGTGGATTCTCCATCTCTGACCATTTTTATATGAATTTTCAATGTTTTTCTAAAAGATCTGCTCTAAAATTATTTCAGGGACAGTCTCTGACTTGTGTTATACAGCAGGACAGACTAGGTGATCACAACGGTCCCTTCTGGCCTTGGGAGTCTATGAACTGAGACCCACCACACAAAGAATCAGATGGCAACAACTAGTGGTCACTCCAGACATAGGCCTGGATTTGAACCTGTGCCCTGTAACCCACTGCTAATCCCCTTGAAACAATGGGTCTACATTCCGTGCATCTTTCAGTATACCAGGCCTCAACTCCTCTTGGAGTTGGGCAAGCTGCAGTGTAGGCCCAAGGGTCTGTTTTTTCCTATGCTAGCAGATGTGGAGAAAAGGACCTTGCCCCTATATAAAACAAAAGCCAACTCATATACGTGCTGGGTAGCCTCTGCTCGGAGAGTTGGGGGGCGCAGGGGATGCTCAGCCCCCAGTGGAGGAGACTTCTAATCTCCAAATCTTTTAGGGCTTGTACATACTAGCATTTATTTTGATATAAACTTAAAAGCCACCCCCCTGAGCGATGTAAGTTACACCAACCTAAGCACCAGTGTGGACAGCGCTATGTACATGGGACAAGCTCTCCTGCCGGCATCGCTACTCAGGAGGGGGAGTAATTATGCCAATGGGAGAGCTCTTTCCCATTGGCATGGAGCATCTGCACTAGCCACACTACAGTGGCGCAGCGACATCAGTACAGCTGCACCCCTGTCATGATTCTACTGTAGACTAGCCCTTAGTCTCTCACTGGAGCAGCCGCGAAAGGGCGCTGGGCATGGGGAGAGCATGCCAGGTGTGGATCGTTGGAAGGCAGGCATTCTGATTGCTGTTTTCTTCCCTCTCCCACCCTGCTTCCTCTCTTCTGTGTACGTTGCCAGTGAGACCCTGCCAGTGGAATACCTGGGTGGGAAACCTCTTTGCATGAACCAGTACTACCAGATCCTCTCATCCTGTCGCATCCCGGGCCCGAAGCACGACTCCGTTGTGAACTACACCAAAGGAAAAAAGCTGCCCTCGCACATTACTGTGGTTCACAACTTCCAGGTACAGCAGTCTTAGTGGAAGTCTTAGGAAGGCCAGGTTATTCTTTTGGATTTAAGTGCCCCCTTTGACTGGCTTTGCCAAGGAAGAGAAAGAAGCAATAAAACTCTGAGTATGAGGTTTGCCTCCCCAGGGAACCAGTCCCGCTCCCCCTGAAGTCAGTCGTGGGTTTGCTGTTAACTGAGAGCAGGCTTGGGCCCCATGGCTGGGACTGCAGTGTGTGTGAGCTGTATGTGAGTGCTCCATTCCCACATCTCTTTCCCTCCTAGCTCCAGTCCCTGAAAGTTCAGTCTCCCGCTCTGGGTTTGGAACTAGAAATTGCTGGTTTGGGAGGCCGGGGGGATAATGGACCCAACAGTCATGGCTAGGGCCCTACCAAATTCATGGTCCATTTTGGTCAATTTCATGGTCATAGGATTTTAAAAATCGTAAAGTTAATGATTTCAGCTATTTAAATCTGAAATTTCACGGTGTTGTAATTGTAGGGGTTGTCCTGACCCAAAAAGGAGTTGCGGGTGAGGGGGTCGCAAGGTTATTGTAGAGGGGGTTGTGGTACTGCTACCCTTACTTCTGCGATGCTGCCAGCAGATCTGGGCCCCGAGTCAGCAGCTGCCACACTCTGGCTGCCTAGCTCTGAAGGCAGCAGCACAGAAGTAAGTGTGGCATGGTATGGTATTGCCACCCTTACTACTATGCTGCTGATGGCAGGACTCTGCCTTCCGAGCTGGGTGCCCGGCCAACAGCCACCACTCTCTGGCCACTCAGCTCTGAAGGCAGCGCAGAAGTAAGGGTGGCTATAGCGCAAACCCCCTAAAATAACCTTGTGACCCCCCTGCAACTCCCTTTTGGGTCAGGACCCCCAATCTGAGAAATGCTGGTCTTCCCCGTGAAATCTGTATAGTATAGGGTAAAAGCACACAACGGACCAGATTTCACGATCCATGACGTGTTTTTCATGGCCGTGAATTTGGCAGGGCCTTGTCATGGTCAAGCCTCAGAAACTGTAGAACCTGGAAGGTGTTACGAGAAGAGTGTTTTCCTCTGTCTGTCTGTCTTAATTATCTGGCCCTCATTACCGCAGTATCCAAGCACCTGATAATCTTTAATATATTTGTCCTCACAACATCCCTGTGAGGTAGAGAAGTGCTATTATACTGTTTTATGGATGGAAACTGAGGCACCAAGAGGTTAAGTCCTTTGCCTCAGGTCTCACAGGAAGCCGGTGTCATAACAGGGACTTGAACCTGGGTCTCCCAGCTCCCAGCCTATGCCCTAATCACTGGGTCATCCTTCCTCTCCACCAACTAATCATCAGCCCCTTAGCTGAGCCCTCAGCATTGCTCTTGCCTCCTGGATGAGACTGTGGTCAGTCTGCGTGACTGGCTGCTATAAACCTTTGTCTCTCCCTCCTTCCCAGTTCTTTGAGCTGGATGTTTACAGCAGCGATGGGAGCCCCCTCACCACCGATCAGATCTTCATCCAGCTGGAGAAGATCTGGAACACGTCCCTCCAAACAAACAAGGAGCCAATTGGGATCCTCACCACCAACCACCGAAACAGCTGGGCCAAAGCCTACAACAACCTTATCAAAGGTCTGTCCTGCCCCACCCACGTGGAACACCATGCTGGTAACTGCTGCCCTCCATGCAGTGCTGCCCTCCATGCAGTGCTGCGCCCCTGGGCTTCTCCCTCCTTTACAAGCCCTCTGCAAACAGACACTGACCAGATAACTGGCCTTTCTAACAGTCTGAGTGTGGGAGTATTTATCCAGCTGGGTTGTGTCCAGACTAGACCCATTGCAAAGCATTGTTATTTCTGTTTAAACACTCTGTTCTCCAAGTGTTCAAGGTTTGGTCCAGGACAGAGCTGAAGTTATGTAGTATTTCACCCCCAAAATGGATGAAATCCAAAAACCCAGCTAAAAAAAAAATCAGAGAGCTGATACAAGTGAGAAGGAGCATCCCTCTGAGGCTCACAGCTTCCAATCTGTAACAGCCATCTAGCCCATAGCTTCAACACTCAAATACCACTGCAGCATGGTCAAGAGATGCTTCCTTACAAAGGGAGTCAGGGCACCAAGTGTCATTAATCTGCTCTCCTGAATTTTATCCTCCCTCCAATTAAATGCAGTTTTTCAACCAGCTTCCATCATCTTCTACTTTCCCCCCCCTTCTCAGATAAGACCAACAAGGAGTCCGTGCGTTCGATCGAGAAGAGCATTTTCACCGTCTGCCTGGATTCACCCATTCCTCGAGTGTCTGACGACATCTACAAGAGCCGGGTGGCAGCTCAGATGCTGCACGGTGGAGGCAGTCGCTGGAACAGTGGGAACCGATGGTTTGACAAAACCCTTCAGGTGGGTGCTGGGGTTTTTGAGAAACTAGAGGCACGGGTCTGGGGGAGACAAACTTCCTGAAACTGGAAGGGCCAGTAGGCCCCAAATCATTCAGTAGGAGACTTTCCCAGATCAAAAGGGGCATGGGAAGTGAGAAGAGCAAGAGGCTGATGCCAACAACGTAAGTGCCTGTGGGCTTGGTGGAGAATGTTTGGGATTCTCTCCCGCAATCAAACAAGTTCTCACTCTCCTGCTAGGTCCACTGAGCTCTCATTGTTTCTTAGATTCCTGGCAGCACTCACTCAATGCAGCCAAGCTATTCCTTGTATTACTCATAAATTAACTGTCTGCCTGCGGTGTACAATGACTTGTCTGTCTGGAGGCTGACCAAGCATAACAAGGTCTGTTTCTTGCATTTCCCATGGGATTGTTGCTCTCCCTGTTTGTCTCTGCCAGAAACTAACCTGCTTCTTTCAGGCATCTGCTGCCATCCCACAACAACATTTCATTGATCCCCATCTCCCTTTATCTGTATAATGGTACCATTCAAGGGCCACATCCTCCATTAGGAGGCTATCTCTGGGCCTTTCAGGGGGATGGAGCCCATGCTCTGACAGGACTCTTACAACCCTAACAACATTTTGGGTTATTCAGCTTCTGCTTGGCACTGCTTATTTACAGGGCAACGCCAAGTTCTTCTAGCTTTGCAATTAACCAAAGTCTTCACAGAACTGGTGGGGGATGTTACTGCTGTGTTACATGAGCCTCCAAGGAAATCAAACCCTTTGAAGCTCTACCATACTGCAGGGTACACTGGCCTCTCTGATGCATCTTCTGTCAGTGGGACCATCTGCCTCATTGAATATAATGATGATACCAAATCCTCCTAACCTTGGTTATGGAGTTTCTTTCTTCTGGGAGAAAGAAAAGGAGTCCTTGTGGCACCTTAGAGACTAACCAATTTATTTGAGCATGAGCTTTCGTGAGCTACAGCTCACTTCATCAGATGCATACCGTGGAAACTGCAGCAGACTTTATATATACACAGAGAATATGAAACAATACCTCCTCCCACCCCACTGTCCTGCTGGTAATAGCTTATCTAAAGTGAGCATCAGGTTAGGCCATTTCCAGCACAAATCCAGGTTTTCTCACCCTCCACCCCCCCACACAAATTCACTCTCCTGCTGGTGATAGCCCATCCAAAGTGACAACTCTTTACACAATGTGCATGATAATGAAGTTAGGCCATTTCCTGCACAAATCCAGGTTCTCTCACTCCCTCACCCCCCTCCAAAAACCCACCCCCATACACACACAGACTCACTCTCCTGCTGGTAATAGCTCATCCAAACTGACCACTCTCCAAGTTTAAAACCAAGTTAAACCAGAACATCTGGGGGGGGGGGTAGGAAAAAACAAGAGGAAATAGGCTACCTTGCATAATGACTTAGCCACTCCCAGTCTCTATTTAAGCCTAAATTAATAGTATCCAATTTGCAAATGAATTCCAATTCAGCAGTTTCTCGCTGGAGTCTGGATTTGAAGTTGTGTGTGTATGGGGGTGGGTTTTTGGAGGGGGGTGAGGGAGTGAGAGAACCTGGATTTGTGCAGGAAATGGCCTAACTTCATTATCATGCACATTGTGTAAAGAGTTGTCACTTTGGATGGGCTATCACCAGCAGGAGAGTGAATTTGTGTGTGGGGGTGGAGGGTGAGAAAACCTGGATTTGTGCTGGAAATGGCCTAACCTGATGCTCACTTTAGATAAGCTATTACCAGCAGGACAGTGGGGTGGGAGGAGGTATTGTTTCATATTCTCTGTGTATATATAAAGTCTGCTGCAGTTTCCACGGTATGCATCTGATGAAGTGAGCTGTAGCTCACGAAAGCTCATGCTCAAATAAATTGGTTAGTCTCTAAGGTGCCACAAGGACTCCTTTTCTTTTTGCGAATACAGACTAACACGGCTGTTACTCTGAAACCTTTCTTCTGGGAGGTGGCTGATGGCTTTGCGGTTTACTATGCGCTGATGGGGTTGAGGTCTTCTCCAGCACATAGCAATGAGACATTGAGGCCCCTCTTGGGCTAGGGCTTGCACTGTAGAGGAGGCCTCTCTTCACTGCCTTTTTCATTTCCCTGGCAGTTTATCGTTGCTGAGGATGGCTCCTGTGGCCTGGTGTATGAGCACGCTCCCGCGGAGGGCCCGCCCATCGTTGCCCTTCTGGATCACATCGTGGAGTACACGTGAGGCTTGCTCACTTGTCTCTGAGTCAGACACGGATCTCAAACTGTCCATCCACAGTAAAGCTCCCCTTCACCAGCTCATTTCCCCCCTTACCCCCAGGCATCTGCTCTGGAGGCGCTTTAACGGTATCTCAAATTAGGTACTGCAGCTCTTGTAGCAACGACCAGGGATCAGCCACCTGCTGAGAATGGTAAACTTTGCTGCTGCTTGAACTCTCCAGAGAAGCCACTGCTTACGTTTAATATGGCAGTCGGGTGGCTCCTGTTTGGTGTTTGCTCCTGATGGAATCTATAGAACATTTTTTTAAAGGGTTCGAAGGGCATTAGACCTGTAATCTCTTGGTGAAGGAATCACTATAAGCCAAACTTCTGCATTTGTTCTCCTAGTTTTTCACCAGAAGCAGATGTGGAGGGAGCAGCTGTCAAGTCAGGAAGGCTGAGATTTGTGACAGAGGACTTTGCAGTGTGTGACACAGACCCAAAATGTCATAGTCAGGGATTTACACTATGTTCACTACAGTGGGATCTGAGTCTGTCTACTGGGCACCAGAATCCTATAGGCCAAGGGGCTGGAGATAAAGGTCTGGCTAAATGGTTTCAATGCTGTTTCTCTGTGCAGGAAGAAACCAGAGCTGGTGAGATCACCAATGATTCCTCTGCCAATGCCCAAGAAGCTGCGGTTTAACATCACCCCAGAAATCAAACATGACATAGAGAAGGCAAAGCAGAACCTCAACATGTGAGTAAAGCGGGTAGGAGAGCTCAGTGAGTGAGCGAGAGAATAATCCATGTGTCCACTTGGGGAGCTGGGTGGTAAGGAAAATGTCAGTGCTCTATGGTGCTCAGTGTCTTGTTGGGCATAAACTATACTGTATGTGGCTGAAAAGTGCATTGCTGAGCCTCCTCCTGACAGGTGACTGCTGTGCTGAAAGGGGACTTGCTGCTTATTCATCCCAATCTACTTATGAAGAGGGATGTCTCTGATCAGGAACCTGACCTGCTGTACTAGATCAAACAACTGGGCCAACTAGGGTTGGATCCTGTCTCCAGCAGTCGGCAAATCCCTTGCATCTAACCAGTTGCATGGTACTTCACATAGTGCGTCAAGTTACGGAGGTTGAGCTCACTGTGAAAAGATTGGGTGGGGCAGATCCCTTTATCCTTGTGCAGATTTGGTCTGAGCAGATTGATGTCTCTGGGGCTTACGAAAGCTCTGGGGCCTGGGTCTTTGTCATGTAATAGCAAGGAGCATCCTGAAGAATTTCTCTTCTCCCTCTCTCTCTGCAGAATGGTGCAAGATCTGGATATCAAGGTGATGGTCTTTCACCACTTTGGGAAAAACTTCCCCAAGTTGGAGAGGATAAGTCCAGATGCCTTTATTCAGATGGCCCTGCAGCTGGCTTATTATAGGTAAGGAGCACACTGCAGGCAGTTAGCTTTCCAGCCCCTATATCTCCCTTCTAAAGAGTTTCAGGGGATTTTTACCCTGCTCCACAAAACTGCTGACTAGAGGTCAACACCAAACCCAACTAGCTGGGCTTGGGGAAAGAGCCCCAAACACCACAGGGTTGTGACCTATTGCAATAGCCCACTTTTTCGCTATGCCTCCATGTGGGAGGGTTAGATGGCTGATGGATCTAGAGCCATGTGCAGACATCCCAAATCCTGCCCTTTCCCCATGCACTGGAATAGCACTGGTTCTGCTCTGTGTAGGGCCCTTCGTGGTCACAAAGGAGTGGGCAAGATTAGCCCCTCCAAGAGCAATGCATGAAATACCAGTAGAGGAGGGTCAGTCAGCTAGGGATGCAACTTGGTCCATGTAATTACCATTTCTTCTGATCTTTCTCATCCTTCCTGCATGGAATTTACTCTTCCCTGGGAGGTGGGGAGGATGCAAGGGAGAAATACAACAAATGTATCTGCATACTTCGGACCAGAAATTCACCTGCACGATTTCCCTGCGAAGGCTAAGATTTGCATAGCCCCTTCTTGTCAAGGACAATTCTTCCCCTGTGACTGCTTCTCCTCCCCGTCTTTCAGGATGTATGGCCAGGTCTGTGCTACATATGAGAGTGCCTCACTGAGGATGTTCCGCTTGGGTCGGACAGACACCATCCGCTCTGCCTCCGTGGACTCGCTGAAGTTTGTAGAGGCAATGGACAACCCTAGCAAGCAGGTGAGAGTTCCAACAGATGGAGTGAATTATCTTCACCCCAAAATAAAGGGAGAACTGCTTTTCAACTTACCCTAGAAGTGTAGCATCTGTATCTTCCGGTCTCAGCCAAAAACTGCATCTGATCTGAGGTTGTTTTAAGGTACAATCTGGAATATATGATTACAAATCTTGGGTCTCATTCAGCTTTCCTTTTACATCTCTGTAAATCCAAGGTGAGTGTTTCTAACCCTATATCACATGTGACCAGTCTGAATGTCTAGCCAGTCAGGTCCTAAGTACTAGATTATTGGACTTGAAGGTTCTCAATGTATCATTCAAAGGGTCATTTCCTCATTTTGGTTTTGACCTATGAACTTTGGGTAATATACAGGCAAACAAATGTACTATTTTGGGGAGTAGATTTGCTAGAATATGTTTAAATTAATAGGGATGAACACAGTTAGTACAATGCTATATTTAATTGAAAATTTTAGAAGTTAATGCAGTTTTCCTGGATGGGGAGTTGTACAAATAAGGAAAAAAGCTCCCAACCAAACAGTATAGTGTTTGGGGTGTCCCAAACTTGGAGATACAGAGACACTATTGATTCCAAGCATGTCCAGATTCACAGAGAGGACTTGTGATTCTAAGTGTTCAGGACTCATTTCAGTCCTTCCATGAAAAAGATAGGGACTCTTAGAAGACAATGAATCGAGACTAGAACCTAGCAAGTGATGAAAGTCAGTTCACTGGGGATGGAGTTCTGAGTCAGAGTTCAGCCATTTGCTGTAGGCTGTAGAATCTCTGTAGTGATCCCCTTGCAAAGACTTGCCTCCTTTGGTTGCTGAATTGTCCTTCTGTCATCTAAATTGTCCCACTGACATCTCCGCTTCCAACAGTTCTAGGATAAAGGGCCACAGCTGGTAGTTCCTATGGAATCACTTAAGAATAGAGTCTCGTGAGCTGGAAGGGGAGAAAAATAATTCAGCCAAACAATATGATCTAAGTTAACAATAGCTTGAAGCCAGAAATGCCATCCTGCAGGTGAGCTACTGAAATCACTGGGCAGCAAATTTTTAACGTCCATTCCATGCATTCTCCTTAGAACCAAGAGAAGGTGGAACTGCTGAGGAGAGCTACGCAGGCACACAGAGCTTACACAGATATGGTGAGTGTCCCATACAGCTCCAAGGCTGGGACTGTGCAGAGGTAAGCCAGGTGCTGCTGGAAGAAAAATCCCAATTTATGGTGCTAGACATATAAGACAGCCTGTTAATACTGCCCCTAGGATTGATTCTGACCAGTTAATGCTTTGAAGGACTGACTTTACTCTTCCTCTTTGTACCGTTCCTTCAGTATCCCTGGTGACTGGGGGCAAAGGAGAGAGAAAATCAAGTCTGCAGCTATACTCTGAAGAATTCCTATTCTCCCCGTCACTAGGGTCTGTAGATGCCAGGGCTGCACAAGGGTTTTTTTAAAATCACAGGGATCCTATCCTGAGAAGATATAGGGTTTGCTTAGTTCCATCTGTCTGTCAAATGTTGCTCTTAATGGACAATCACAGGTTTTTTTTTCCCCCTTTCTACTTTAAATTTAAGAGGATTTTTAAAATGTGGTTCAGATTGAAGATGGTGCTGATTTTTGTTTCCCTGCCTCTCCGATCTCTTATCCAGACTCTCTCTTCCTTTCAGGCAATAAAGGGGAATGCAATAGACCGTCATCTGCTAGGCCTGAAGATTCAAGCCATTGAGGATCTAGTGAGCATGCCGGAACTGTTCATGGATACAGCCTACGCTGTTGCCATGCACTTCAACCTCTCAACCAGCCAGGTAAGAAGTGGCTGACCACCGTGAGAGTGCTGCAATCATTCTTTCTCCCTTTCTTCTCCACATTCCTCCACCCCCCCCTTCCTTGAGGAACTGCTCTGCATATAGTGCCATAGGAATCTAGCCCCACAACAAGCTGAGCTGGACCTTTAAAGAGGTTGTGAGGTGAAGCTGAAGACTATGACCTTACCATTGCTAGAGCCATTCTAACAGATTTATCTTCTCCACCCCAGGCTGGACAGTGCATTGCCCGGTAGATACCAAGAGCCTGTGGTAATGCGGAGGCCCTGCCCGCACACTGTAACAGCAGCAGTACTGCATGAGGCTCATTGTCCTTCTGAGTGGATAACTGCTCCTCCACAAGTCTCTTCAGAGGGCGATATGAAGAACTAGCACAGTGCTGGGGAATAGCACAAACAATTGGTGTATTTCTAAAGCATCCACAGTGTGTACGAGGAGCTGAACAGATGGGTCTGAATATCATGCCCCTGCCCGGGAGAACTTACCTGGGGTGTTAGTTGGGAGAAGTCCATTTGATTTACCCTCCCCAACAGCTCTTGTGATCTTCTGCCTTTTTGTTTATTTGTTTTTAGTTGGGTGAGGAGGTGTTGAATCAGGTTGTTTCCCACTGTAGGTCCCAGCAAAGACAGATTGTGTGATGTGCTTTGGTCCAGTGGTTCCAGATGGCTACGGAGTCTGCTACAACCCCATGGATGACCATATCAACTTTGCAATGTCGGCGTACAACAGCTGTGCCGAAACCAATGCAGCCCGCCTGGCACATTACCTGGAGAAGGCGCTACTGGACATGCGGCTCCTGCTCCAATCCACACCCAAATCAAAATTGTAAGAAATGAACCTCCTTCACAGCCCCTAAGCTTTAGGAGCTGCCTCATGTGCACAAGAAGCTCCCAGCTCTCCAAAAACTGGGCAACAGGAGATGGGCTCCATTAGGACTCTAGAAGAGCATATGGCACGCATCTCTCTGCAGAGAAGTTAAGGAGTGGTAATCTCCAGCTATCAGACTACAAGGTGAAAGGAAGCATTGCCTTATTCCGAGCTAGATCTGACAGAGATCCTGTCCCACAATGCGCAAAGTATGCCTTTCTTCCCTTGAAGGTATACTGGCGCAACATCTTTTTATTGAATTTACAGTGGAAAGAACAGAGAAAGCACATTCTTCATCCCATCCTTCACTCTTCATCCACTAGGGGGAGTATTCCCCCAGCTGAGTAGGTCTGAGACCACTTGAATCTTTCTGCTGGCTCAGGCTTTTGAGGGGTTGGGAATATCTCTTTTGGGCCATGTTATGCCTCCCAAAGTGGTGTCATCAGTGCCATTGAACTTTGGGGTGGGGGGATGAATGCCGTAAATCGGAGGAAATCCAGTCCTGTTAGGATGCATTGTGCTGCTTTTCTAGAAAATTGTTTTCCTAACATAACCTTGCTAGGGGACTGGTCTTTGTGTGCTTTTCACAGCTAGGAACGTTCCCTTCCCCATCCTTCTAACACTTGGGTCTGCACTTTCTCCACTTTCTCCACTAACTGTGAAACACCATTGCTACAACTGAATTCATTTCCCCTACTCTGGCCTTTTGTTTGTTTGAAGCATAAAGTGATGGATTGCTGGCAGGTCTCCATCTCAGAGCTTCAGGCTCTGCAACTTGAGCCTCTTTGGCTTTCTTGTATTGCTTCTACTAAACATTTTAATTGATTTTTTTTAATTATGCAGGCTCTGCTGGCCTTGACTGTATGCACTTAAATATTTTGTAGTGGGGAGAGATTACATAGACCTTGATGTTGTTTGTAGAACCTGTCCTCTTCATTCTGCCCCTTCTCTTTCAAATGGGAAAAGAAATGGGAACCATGTTGCCCTTTGTTACTTGCAAACTGAGAGATCATGCACTGTTTTCCATGCTGCATTTATTTTAGTCTAAGGAGATGCTGCATAAGAAACTTAATTAGCCCTTCTAATCAAGTTTCCCAAAATGCCTATAGGTTCCAGATTGCATAGGTGATGTATGTTGGAGCTGAAGGGAAAAAAAAGGTGCAGAATGACACTTCTCCCCTGCCATATATTATCAACTCCTACCAAGGTTGTGGTTCCTCTAAAATAAGGGAGGTAGTGGAGAAAGCACAGGAGTCTACTCTAGGATGTACAGACTCTGTCTGTTCATTGCCCAAAACAATGGACTTTTCCATAGCCGACAGCGCTTCTTCATCAGAACCTGGTTTCTTCTTGCCTTAATGTTATTTATACCCATAGTGATTTATAATTTCCCTCTTTTGTGGAATATAGTCACATCTGTGTTAATTTGATTGAACCTTTAGAAATGGAGGAATTATATATTTATAAATGTGCAATTTAAAAAATATTATGACACAGTAAGAAAGGAATATAAAACCGCCAATATCTTTCTAGGGCACCATGTGAAACCATAGACCTACTGCCATTATAGAAGAGAGTGCATTGTTTGCCCCTGCCGATGCTATTCCTGCAGTGGGATAACAGTAGTTCTGCAAGCCCAAACATACGGTGCTGAACCAAGGAATAGCTTGAGTTTGTAGTCTGTTTTATCACACAAACACTTGTCCATAACACAAAGTCACCCAATCAGTAGGGTCATTGCTGTTCTTCTGGTGATGGGCCTTGAGAGCATTCACAATCTTGGTGCCTTGGTAGAGGGCAATTTGACCAATTTGAAGTACGTTCATCCTACTAGTATTGAAAACCTCTCTTTTATGAGCACTTAGTCACCCCATCTCACTTTTTAATTGATGCAAACCTGCTCTCAGTTGTTTTAAATTCAAATTCCACCCCCCCCCCCAACTAAATATTGAGGGGAAAGTTTTACTGAAACTCACCTGCACAGCTAACGATTGTACAAACCACCATTAAAAAAAATTAAGTTTAAAAAAATAATTATAAATGGAATGAGAGGGTTAGAAAGCAATGGGAGCATGTAATGCAAAGCTCTGGGTACAAACACACCTGCTCTAACAATCTGATTCTTCCACAATGAACGAGACTGAAAGTTACAAGAGGCCACTCAAAATCTTAATCTGTATTAATATTTATTATATGTAATGAGTACTTATATAACCATTTAAGAGACTGCACCCTTTTGGGATGAATTGGAATGGGTAAGGTCTTGCTGGGATTTAAAAAAACACTACTTTTTAGGGAGGCTTTTATTCTGGAAGAGATTCCTTTAGCCAGAGACAAAGTAAACGTTTTTTTCCTCCCTGTATGTAATGAGTCAATATAGTGCCTGCTGATAACTGATGTTACTCTACTGTGGTCTCTGGCCATGAGGCCAAAGACCAAGTGCCTTCAACCACAGCATCACTACATATTGGCGTGTCTTATTATTACAAGGCTAATTTCAGAAACTAAGAATTCTCTCCTCCCCCCTTTAATAAGACAGAAGTAATCACCCAAAGGCAAGTGCCCCCTGAAAAGGATGAGGTGGAAGTGCACTCTGCTATTAATGGAAAATACAGGGGATGGGTCTAGTTTTAATCTTAAGTCAGATATAAAGCTGGAGATCCCATTGGCTTCAGGGACATTTCTCCAGCTGTGGAGCGGAGGTCTTTATGTGCCATGCATATGGAAACACAAAAGATTCTTATCCAGCTTGTCCATTCTCTCTTTAGGATGTAGGGGGCAGAAAGCAGGATTAACGGGGGAGCTGCTTTATTACATTACAGCTGTTTACATGGTTTTCTTTTAAAAGTGTTTTTTCCTTTTACTGTTGCCAATTTCAAGCTGCGGTGATGTCCCTCTGACTCATCACTTCTTGACTTATTTTTCCGGTGACCAGTTATTGAGTGCCAATTTGTTTGTTTATCCTTTATTAGCTGGTCACTTGCCCAAGAAGTGTCCATGGTCTTAAAGGCTATGTAAAAGTTATGAAGAAACTACTGATTTACTGAATAATTAGGGAAATATGTAGATTATTAATGTGCAACTAAACTCTGGGATTGGAGGTGTTGTTGATGGCGTAGCTAGTGTCTTTGCATGCTCGGCCAGTTAAACGCATTACATGTTTTTTTGATAATGTAATCAGTGTCCTGCAAGGATTGGTGATGTTCTTCCAACATAAATAAAAGTATAAATGTTGCTAACAGGGTTGATTCTATGCAGAAAATGCCCTAGGTATAAGTTTGATGATTGTCTTTACAGAAGGATGTTCATCGTGGGTCACAGAACAATAGATCACACAGGAATTTATCATCTTCCTCCTATTGTTTTAGTATCTCCATCCCAGGCCATGGTAAGGGAGCAAAGCAAGAGATCCGCTACTTGGAAAGCAAGGAGTAGTTCTCTGAGGGCAGTCATCTACCTTCCTTGCTCCTTTTCAATCCACCTACCTAAAGGCAGGAGACTACCTGAAGTTTCTCTTCTCACCTCCTAGGCTGCTCAACTTGGCCAAGAATGTACAAGGGGCCTTTATCGCTATGTCAAACAACGTGTAGCTTCCTGGGGGATGGAAAAAGAAAGCAGAAGCAGACCGAAGCCCAGTCTACACTTAAAACTTACATCAATATAGCTACAGCATGCAGGCATATGAAAAATCCACACTGCTGAACACCGTAGCTATGGTGACCTAACTCCTTCTGTAGACAGAGCTAGAAAGATGGAAGAATGCTCCTATCAGTCATTTAGGTGGAGTTCCTACAGCAATGGGGAAAAAACCATTCCCTTGCTGTAGTCTGAATCTATGCTAGAGTTACAGCAGCATAGCTATGGTGCCACAGCTATACTGCTGAAGCAGCCATAGTATAAAAGGCCAGAGAAAGCAGATGGCAGGAACTGTGCTGGAGAAGCATAGGGCTGTTTCCCCAACCACAGGCTGCAGACCACTGGCTTGATGGTGCTATCAAGTTGTAGGGTTTAATGCACTGTGTCACTGTAGACAAACACTGCCAGAGCCACAGAGTATGTTAATTAGAAAATAAAGTAAATGTCATTTTTAAGGTGACTTTTCCACTTCTCTAGGATGACAGTCTCTCTGGAAGAGGTGAGGGATGTGTTAATTACCTTTGAAGCAATTTACATTTTTTGCCTCAGCTTTGGGAAATGACTCAACTGCCCCCTCCCCCTTTTTTTTTTTTTTTAAGTGAGGGAGAAGAATGGTGGTACATTTTATTTATTTGGCTCTGCTTTTCAGTTGGTGGTTAGAAGAAAAAGAACCAATTAGTACTGCATTCTACTCTGGTGCTTAACTCATTACTACACTACCCTATTACCTAGCTAACTTAGCTACTCGCACTTCCTTTCCCCCCTCTCTCTCACCTACCCATGGCCTTTTTTAATGAAATAGTTATGGGCCTGAGCTAATGCCCATTAAAGTCACAGCCCATAGCTCAAAAAGAGAGAGAGAGATCAGCCCAGCCAAAGTGCTTTTATGAGGAATAAAAGTGCTATTTTATGTGCAAATGCACTAGAAATCTCAGTGGGGAGAGTTCATATTAGATCACTCCAATGAGTGCTAAATTAGAGAAATTTATTGTAATAGACAAAAATTCCCCATATCCTTAGTTTAAAAAAAAAAAAAAATCTAAAGAACTGCTGCTACAGAGAAAGATATATTCAGTTTAGAACAAGTACGTTTTAAAAGGTTTTCATTCTTAATCACTACATTACAATAAAAGGCCTATCTCCTCCTGGGCCAAATTCTAGGATGAGGATAAAATAGGTTCTATAGCGCGCGCACACACACATGGATCATGGCAAGAGGAGCAGATGAAATCTTTAAAATGCTGTTTTTAAATTAAGGTGGCAGAAAAATACAGAGATGATCAGATATGAGCCAAAAATCACATCTTGCATCAGTACATACCAATGAGTTTTCTATGAAGCCTCAATAGCTTTTTAATGGAAGCTAGTAAAACATGCCGCAAGACAGAGATGGGTATGCATAGTCACCATCCCTCTGTACAGGTGACAATATCAGACAGATGCTAACATACTCCTCTTTTGACCCAGCTTGGTAGCTGTACTTGCCCTGGCCTTCCCCTGTTATGAAACTTCAAGGCAATTGTACCGTTAGTCTCTCCACCTTGTTGCTGAACTTCATTGTAATGTCTTGATTATAGGCTAAAAAGTGCAATAGAACAGTCTTTGCACAGCCATGAAGTACATTCAGGATGCACTGCTGACTCACTGTTAGTATAGTCTTCTCAAACCATTTACCAGCCTATTGCAGAGGATCTAAGTACTGGCAGGGTCGAAGAGGCTGTCAGATATCCTATCACAGGAGAATGGTACCCAAACATCTAGCAGCAGAACTTACTGTCCGGAGCTCCAGACTAAGGAAGTTCATCACTTGAAAAACAGTCAAAATGAAAAAGGAAGGAGAAATGAAAGTCCTTACAAAGTAAGGGCAAGATCCCTTACGAGTTATGCATTCTAGGTAGCTGGTGCAGACTTTTGCAATAGTCTTGACTACTGCAGAACCCAAAACAAATCAGCATGACCCATGGAAATGTTTGCCAGGGTTAAAACTTACTGCCTCATTTCAGCAGTAACCTGTGTTTGAATCTAACTGGACTCTCCAAAAGTAATCCATGCAGTGCTAAAGCCAGACATCAGCACTCACCAAATTTTTATTTTTATAAAAAGTTTACTGATGGCTGAAAAGCTCAATGGGAAGATTCATTATCAGAAAGAGGGTTTAGGGCAGAGACTGATCATACAAACTTTTAATACCAGTAAAAGCTTTTTTTAATGACTTTGGGGTAATCCTTAAAAGCATGGAGTTGTGCCTTAACTAGCAGTTATTTAAACTTAATCGTGGTGTCCTTAATCAATAACAGAGTCTGGCTTAAGATCAGCAACAAAAACTGTAGAGGTCCCAGCAGCTCTAGGGTCATAAAAGTACAAAAGGAAGAGGGAGTGAAGGGATATTTAATGCGTATACCAAGTTATTGACACCTAAAAAGAAGAGGGCCTGGGTAAAACAACCTGGCTAATTACACAACAGGAGCAGCAGTGAAAAAAAAAAAAATTAGTGTATTTTAGGTTTTCCTCGGTGTTTTAACCCTCACACCCCAGGTGGTATCCGTGCAGGCTTGCGCACAGGAATGTCACTAGTGTTTGAAAGCAAATCTTTAAGTAGCTTCTTTATATCCTTACAAAGTGCAGTGGGAATTTATTTCGATCTCCCAACTGTTGCAGAAAGGAAAGAAATACCTCTTCCTCTCTTGCTTAAGCCATCCTGCCTCCCCCCCGCAAATTAAAACCCCTGAATGAGGCAAGACCTAATTTTGGTTTTGTCTTCTTCCAAACACACAATCCATGCATCACCCACCCCAAAAATAATAGTTCAATTAAAAAAAATAAATAAGTGTGTATATTTCATGCTGCAAAAAAAGTCACAGAAATAGGATGTTTTTTTTTGGTTCTCCCTCCCCCAAACAAGCCATCAAGTATTTTCTCCCCCCTCCCGCGACTCAGACACGATGGTACATTCCAACTGGCAATGTGCATTTGTGTGGTAAATGAGGTTCTGCTCCTGCATGGTCCCACATGCATCAGGGAGCATCCAGCTAGCTGCAAAAGCCAGAGCAAAGGCCTCCAGGCTTTGAGTATGGTCCCTGCCTGTTCCTTTGGTCCATCTGTGAAGACTCCTTGCTGCTCCCAGGTCTGTACAGGTCTCTACTTTTGTCCTTCTCCATTAAGTCCTGCATTCTGTTCCCATGCCTTGAGTCACTGGAGCTTCGTACCTAGCTTGCGCTGTCTGTTTCTGCAATGAGAACGTAGAGGTGGCAGAGTGAGGTAGATCCCCATCACCAGACATAGCACATTCCTTGGCTAAAGAGGTGGGAGGAATAAAATGAGCTGGATAGACCAGACCACCACATCCGATGTCAAGAGTGCTCATTCCCCATTTTTACAGGCTCAGGTCTGCAATAACCAGAGGGTCTGTAGGTCACAACTGAAGTGCATTAGCAAGGTGTATGTGAGAGAGTAGACGTAGTTACACAGTGGCTACCTTATTGTGATTCCCTTTTTATGGAATACCAAATTCACCTCACACAGCACAAAATGGAGACTTACCACTCCAGATGATTCTGCTCAAGTTATACACTTTACTGCATCCAGAGGGACCCTTTACAACACGGTTACAACATTTGGTTTCTCCCCTACTGCTGCAGTCCCCTATGTCTTTGTGTTTGGAATCATTTGTACTTGTTTATCATTTTTTCCCATTTCATACTGATTATATTTTAAAGATACACTCTATTAAAGTCAACCCACAATTTGGTCTCTTTTCACACTCTATACTACCCGGTCCATAAAAGCTATCCACATCAGCTACTTTAATTTTCATACATAAATAAAATAATCACAAGGTAAATCACAAGATACAGGTAAATAAACCATTACCCTATTAGTGCATGTAACAGCTTAGATACACCTCCCTGTGTGCAGAACCTCCTACCATCCTGCTTACCTTGCCTCTGCTCTGGTGACTGTGTATTCAAACCACAGGATGTTGGGAATGAGGCTGGTATCTCTGATTAAAAAGAACTCTGAAGCTGGCCTAAAATTAACAAGGTTTGGGGGAGAAAAAGAGGGGCAGAGAATTAAAACATTTTCTTTCCTAATTCTGATAAGCCATGGAGGAAATCGTGTGAAATTTAACACTGCTACCTGCAAGGCAAACCTGGACAGGTTTTGTGTATTTAGAAAACAGCAATATATAAGTTTACCAGGAAAAGTGACATTTTCCCTCCCTTATTAGGAAGGTTTCTAGTCTAGTTAAATTTAACTAAATTGCCATTTCACTTTATTTGCATTTTTTTGTTTGGTGTAGGTAAGAAGAGATCTGACCCATTGGAATCAGCCTTTCCATTACAGTGCGTTTGGAGAAATGGATGGGGAGGTCAGGAAGTAGCAGTTCCTGGAGGTACTATCTCATAACACTGGGCAATCCTCTAGCACCTTTCTTCCAAGGATCTCAAAGTACTTTATGAACAATTAAGCCTCACAATTCCTCCTCCCCAAAAAGGTAGGGAAGTATTATCCCCATTTTACAGATGGATAAAATGGTGGCACAAGTTAGTTAAATGATTTGCTCATGGTCACATAGGGAGTCAGTAAACAGAGCAAGAAACAGAATCTAGGAGTCCCTATTCCGAGTCCCCTGCTCTAACCTCTAGACCATTGGGAAACTGTGCACAGTTTAAACCCCTTTACATGGGGGTTGCATTCCTATAGAACATCATAACAATCATTTGGTTTTACGGACTGAAGTATCCCATGATTGGTTTTCTTACACCATATGGTATAAATTCTCTATCCCTGTACAGGTTGAATAGGACTTTACCCCCTTGCAAGGGTGTCATGCTGCTCCAGATACCAGTAGGTTAAGCACATTTCAAGAGGTAAACACTGTTGTGGCCCCTTTCGTGGCACACAGAGTAAACTTGAGGCATACAGTGCTGGACAAGTATCTGATTCTGCAGGAGGGTGAGGCCTTGGGGGATTAAAACAAACACAAAATAGCATAAAAGGTTTTTACCATGCAGCTATCTTTGGGAACAAAGGAGTTAAGATCTCCTGTGTGAATGCAAACCAGGCTATGGCCATGATGCTTCCTGCAACACCTCCATATAAGACCTGGCTCCAGGTGTGGTAGAGCAGATAGACCCTTCAGAGGAAACAAGAAAGGAAAATTACCGGAGACAGGATTTCAAACAAAATGAGGGCGTCACACAGCTGGATACAGCGTTTTACAGGCCCCTATAAAGGCCAGAGCAAGGTTATCTTCCAGATGTGAAACAGCCAAGTGGCACCTATTTAAAAGATATTGAAATCATAAAAATGTAGGCCTGGAAGGGCCCTTGAGAGATCATGCATCCCATCCTCCCATGCTGAGGCAAACGAGTATACATCGACTATCCCTGCAAGGTGTTTATCTAAACTGTTCTAAGAAAACGCACAGGATGGGGATTCCACAATCTCCCTTGGTAACCTATTTCTTGCTTTAACTATCCCTATAGTTAGAAGGCTTTTCCTAATATCTAATCTAAATCTCCCCTGCTACCGATTAAGCTGATTACTTCTTGTCCGATCTTCAGCGAACATGAAGAACTGATCACCGTCCCCTTTGTAATAGCTATTAATATATCTAAAGATCCCTGAACATATTGTCTGGTGCTCCCTCCTAGTCTTTTCTCAAGACTAAATATGCCTTTTTTAAACATTTCCTCACAGATCAGGTTTTCTAAACCTTCTATCATTTTTGTTACTCCCTTCTGGTCTCTTTCCAGTTTGTCCACATCTTTCTTAAAGTGCTGTGCCTAATAATGGATCCAGCACTCCAGCTGAGGCCTCACCAGTGCTGACTAAAGTAGAAAAACTACCTTCTAGGTCTTGCATACGTCACTCCTGTTAATATAATTTGGGGGTGTATTAGCCTTCTTCGCAACTGCACCACATTGTTAGCTCTTATTTAATTTGTGATCCACTATAACCCCTCAGATCCTTTTCTGCAGTAATACTGCCTAGACCAGGGGTGGGCAAACTTTTTGGCCCAAGAGCCACTTTGGGGTTGCGCAACTGTATGAGGGCCAGGTAGGGAAGGCTGTGCCTCCCTAAACAGCCTGGCCCACACCCCCTATCCATCCCCTCCCACTTCCCGCCCCTCTCAGAATCTCTGACTCATCCAACCACTCCTGCTCCTTGACCTCTGACTGCCCAGTCCCAGGACACCCCACCCCTAACCGCCCCCCCGGGACCTCAATCCTTTTCCAACCCCTCCCTGCTCCCTGATTGCCATGACCCTTATCCACAACCCCGCCCCTAACCGCCCCCTGGGACTCCACCCCCTATCCGACACCCCCTGCTCTCCCCTTTCCCTAACTGTCCCCCCCCCACCCCACCCTCCAAATCTCCATCCCATAAAACCACCCCCTCCTCCCGGTCTCCTGACTGCCCCTCAGGACCCCCTGCCCCTTATCCAACCCCCCCTCTTCCCTCCCCCTTACCATGGCTGGAGCCAGCCAGCATGACTGCGGGGGAGGGGTGAAAGCGGGGAAGGGGCCGGGAGCTAGCCTCCCCGGCCGGGAGCTCACAAACCAGGCAGGACAGTCCCGCGGGCTGTAGTTTGCCCAACTCTGGCCTAGACAGTTAATTCCAATTTTGTAGTTGTGCACTGAATTTTTCCTTCCTAAGTGTATACTTTGCTCTTGTCTTTATTGAATTTCATTTTATTGAATTCAGACCAATTCTCCAATTTGTCAAGGTCATTTTTAGTTCTAATTCTGTCCTCCCAACTGCCTGCAGCCCCTTCCAACTTGGTGTCATCTGCAAATTTTATAAGCATACTCTCCGCTCATTATCCAAGTCACTAAAATACTGAATAGCACCAAGACCCAGGACTGTACTCTGTGGGAGCCCATGAGATACGCCCTCTCAGTTTGACAGCAAGCCATTGATAACTATTCTGAGTATGGTTTTTCAACCAGTTGTGCACCACCTAATGGTTTCATCTAGACCGTATTTCCATAGTTTGCTTAGGAGAATGTCATGTGGGACTGTGTCAAAAGCCTTATTAAAAATTGAGATCTATTACATCTTTTGCTTCCCCCCATCCACTAATGGATAATCAGGAAACAACTTAGACCCTTCTGTGTACATAAATTTCTGTTTAGGAATACTCCTAAATCTGAGAAGCCCAATATCTAAGAAGGTGTCTACATGTTTCTCACAGTAGAAGTTCAGATTGGCTGGGGGCCTGTTGCTGTTGATCCCAGGAGAGAATTTTTCCAGAGCCAGCCGCAGGTCAACTTGCTCCTTCAGTAACTCTCTGAAGCCTGGGTTTAAAGGCTTTCAGAATATATAGCATGATGGGAACTTGTTTTGTCATGGTTTTTGCTGACCTTAAATTTAGCAGAATGAAGGCTTCATTGCTGTAGACAGAGTACAGTTTTTTACTGGTAGTGGTCACAATAGTAATGATATATTAGATTATCCTGGCACATAGACACTACTCACACAGACTAAGTCTGTTCATACTGCAAGATGATTGAAGCCAAACAATTGTGACTACATTTAGACTGACTCTACAAGAAGTCATTTCAGTCAATATTAAATACTTCACACGCTGCAAAAGGTACTGGCCCGTGACCTAGCTCAATGCTTTTATGGATTAGTGCAGAAAAGGGATGAGGTAGACAAAATGACTCTGTCCATATCCTGGACATGGAGGCCAGAGAGAATGGGGAGGGAACACTGGTCTTCAGTTTTGCAGATCCACGTGTGAAGACAGAGATTCAGGGCTCAATGCAAGTCCCTTCCCATCTATGGCCAACTCTCTTCACAATGATCCAGCCTCCACATAGCTGGGTTTGCAGCCATGGGGCCCCAGTGCAATCATATAAGCTTAAAACCACCCACTGGACTGCAATTTTTGAAGTGACTATTGAGGGACATAACTAGACCAGGAAAAAAAATCCAGAGAAAATGAAAGAGCTCCCATTCTGAAGAGTCCCTGGTAACATAGGACTCTCTTAGCCCTTGGTATTTCTGGCACAGTTATCAAGAACTGAACCACAAATGGAGGAGGATAAAGTGCTGCCAAAAACCCACAAGGCCAAGGGTTAGTACAAAAGAGTAAGACAAATGGCTATTCCATACCTACTATATGAGACTAGAAAGGCCACCGTGACAAGGCAGATGGACAGCACATGTCGCCACAGTAAATCCAGAAACCTGGCATTGTTTGTTTGGTGCATTCTGGAAAAAAAATGAGACGGGGAAAAAGCCATTAGTGCAGTGGAAAAGAGAGGGTGTTAGGGAGCGGAACAGTCCCTATATCCCACGCCTCCAAATTACAGTGACCTAAGGAAGACATAGCCTTCATTGATGTCATGGATAACCTGTTAACACCGCAGTGCTGATGTATCCAACTGCTGCCAAGAGGATGCAAGTGAGAAAGCCCGACCCCAGTGTCCAGATGTTAATGGAGATCACTACAAAGGGAGCCAATGTGCCCATGGTACCACAGAGTGCATATGCAACCATCTTGCCTCAGATCTCCTTATAGCTGCCCACTTGTACAGGATAGGAGAGTTGTCTGGTCTCTCGTCTGCTCCTCCATATTACAGAGCTGCAGGAGGTAGCCACAGCTGAGCAAAGAGGACTTCAGAAGGGGAGCCCCACATCAGAGAATGCAAGCCTAGCACCAGGCAGCAGAGACAAACCATGAATGGGTCATGCGAGAGGGCAGCAGGAATCACTGGAGAGATTGCAGGGACAAACTCACTAATACAAGGGAGAAGAGCCCCATGAGAAGATAGCTCTTCTCTCTCGCCTCCTTCCTAGTTCCCCAATTGCATTTCAGCATGGATTTTGGCAGTCTTGCAATTTAGCATGATTCAAAAGAGATTGTGTCAGCAGTCATATTCCAATGGACTTATGCTATGGGAGCGATGGCATCAGGGGCCTCCTTCCCTTCACTCTTGCTTTCCCCTCCTTAATCAACATTCTCAGGCAGCAGCAGAGCCCATAGCCCTATATTCAATTTGGGATGAACTCACTCACCCACCACAGAACAGATTGCAAAGGTCCTGGAATTCAGCTCTACCTACAGGAATCAACTGAATAGAAGGAAAGGCATGCCACCAGCAGGTAGCCACCCATTCCAAATGCCCCAGAGGTCAAAGTGTAAAACAGCCAAAACCTAATGAAGAAGCTTTACCTTAAATAAAGGAACAGGAACGAGTAAACAGAGAAAAACCACATAAACTGAGAGTGACTGGATGGCATCCCGTATTTTGTAGTCACTGTTGAATGGGCTTCTGGGAAGAGAAGAAAAAACAGTATGCTCAATACACAGCAATTGCCTGAACACTTCAAAGATCCAGCCAGGTCACAGTGTTTGGCTGAGTGTGTGAATTTACAATACATTTATCTGATCATCTGGACTGTAAGCCCCCCTTCCCAACCCCCAGGTGAATGTGCAAACACAACATACCAGACCTGAGACAAAACCACCTTCAACCCAATTATTGTCACCACAGTTCAAAGATAATTCATGTACCCGCTCTTTCCCCCAAGCCACCAGGCCATACTTACCTTCACAGGGCCGTGGCTCACGGATAATATTCTTTATTAGCCAGTTCACTCCTTCGTTGAATGCCAGCCCCCCTAAGAAAGATATCTGTGAAAGAGATAATTGTGTCAGCCTATGACCCTGCATCCGTCCCTCAGCTTCCCACTGTGTCATCTCAAGTGTGATGCATCTCATCAAGCCTTTGCGACGAATTTTCCTTAAAGGGACACGGTCAACTTAAAACAAAACCACGCTTTCTCTCTGACTTTTTTTTTTTTTTTTAAACTACTACAGTTGTAAGTAACACTCAAGATTACTCTAACCAAAAGAGTATATATTCAGTTTCCCCTGTTTGTGGGAGTCTTTCACAGAGCAACAGAAGAGAAAAGAATAAAATAGAAAATATTGGCAGAGGGACTCCAAGAGTAGTGTCATAGCTGGAATTTTTTTTTTTTTTATTTGCCTAGATTTTAAATTGACAATACGTCTTCAACTGTTTGCTGCAGGCCAACAGTGGGAGCACATATGATGCCGTTGGTATGCTCTGCTTAAAAGGGCGGCTTATTTTATTTTTCTCTTTAGTGAACATCATAAAGAAAATAATCATCATCCTGAAGCTGTTCCCCACAAATTTCTAACATCTTTAAAGGCAAGGCATTCTCTGGGCCTCGCCAAATTATAAAAACATAGTATCAATTTCACTCTGTAGTCCAGAATACTTCTTCCCTCTCTTAGCCCTAGCATCCTGGCCAAATTCCAATCTGCGTAATCGTATTCTGCCTCCCTAAATTCCTCCTCTAGTTTCAAATAGTTATGGGATTTTTCACTTCCTGAGCTAAACTGTGGGTCCGTATACTGTGTGCTGCTGAAGAGCTGTCACATTCCAACCCAATGGTGGCTCCTTTCTATAGGTAGAATTAGTAATCAGCATTAACACTAACACTTGCTCCCACTTTTATTACTAGCCAGTTTTCAGTTGCTTATAACTTTGTTGAACGCTGGCCATTCAGGCTTGTTCTCTGCTCAGGTTGCAGGTTTTGTTTTTAAATTTAAACAAACACAGATCAGCCATTTCAGAAAATGAGACTGAGGGAGAAAGGTAGGAAAAAAACATGTTAACTTTGGCTCAATTAACGGTTTCTCCGAAGAGCTCTAGCACCTCCACATTTGGAGCAGGAAGGCGAGATCTGCCAGGGAATGGTCCTGGACTCAGAGAGGTACCTTTTGCTTTCTCTATGAAAATCTACAGATACATGGACGAGTTATAAGCCTCCGGGCTTTGCCATTTGCACAAAATCAGTAGAGAGCGGTAGCGATTTGCTGCTACAATCTCGAACATCCCATCTGCACTGAGAATACTACAGCCCTACAGAGCTTTAACATGGTATCTGAACTGAGCATGCTACCAGGCAGAGCTAGAGCTCTGGACAGAGGACAATGCGGCATCTGCCCACTGCCCCTCTGGATTGAGCGAGAGGAGGAGGTGTCTTCCCCAGTTTAGAGAAACAGCATTCCTTCACAGCACCCATTCCTCCTTGGCTGGTGCAGCAAGAGCTCCCCATTACAATTCAATTTAATTTTGCCATTGGAGGAAGGTGTTCTGGGCACCACCAGGACAGCATTAGTTTTAGTCTCAGATCTACTACCTGGTGTGCTTATAATTTTTTGCATTCCACATGCTGCAAAAAACAACAACATTAGGAAATGCCAAAATTAAGGTTGTTTATGCAACCTTAATTCAGCCTCCTCGTTCATACCCTTCATGATACGGTCTTTAATTACGTCATCACATACTGTTTGTTTTAGAGGCTCCCTGCCTCATTCACTGCACAGGAGAGACAGCGGATGAGGCAGAGGGTTGCAAGAAGAGAAAGAGTATGTTATTTTGTGTTTCAGGCCTCCACTAGGCCCCAGTACAGCTTGGTCTATTCCTGACTTGGCTCTGGACTTCCTATCATAATAAATACAACCCCCTTGTGCATGCAAAGATTTCATGGAGAAATCTTATTTTTGAATGCTTTACCTTGCAACTGTAAAAAATCTTAAAAGAATGTTAAACTGTAACATGTATGTACAGGTCAAATGCAGTGGCAGTTTAATACCTGGTGCTTCATCTATCAAGGCACCATAACCTCTCCTAGCAAGGGGATGGATGCAACAAGCCTTTTCCATCTTTATGATCTTTACTGTATTATATAGACACTATATATATATAAAATGTACACATTATACAATATATCCCACGCTACCTATATCTATATCTCTCCCAGAAGGTCCCAAAATACTTACCTTACAATCTCTCTCTATGTGGGGGGGGGGTGGGGGGGGGGTGTGGGAAGAGAGAGAGAGAGAGTGTGTGTGTGTGTGGGGGGGGGTGTGGGGTGTGTGTTTTGGGATCTTCTGGGATGAAAGGCACCATATAAAGATCAGCCCTAAATTCACTTACGGAAGCTAGATTCACTGTCCTAAAACTGTCTTCTATTTACAGAGCAGATACAACACAGACAGTGGCAATGCAAGCTCCCCCCCACATGCATGTCCCCTGCCAAAGTGCCCCAATCTTCAGCAGGTATCACCTCTAGAAATGAAAGACACTTTCAGTCTTTATGACCTATTCGATCTTCTGTATTTCTGCTGATTGCTAAAATAGGGAGGCCAATTTGTGCCTAATCTGATTTTTTTTTTTTTATGACAAAGAAAACTGCCCATTAGAAATTGGACTGGAATGATCAATTCAGGTCACAAAGGCTTCCAAGAAGCCTTTTTAGATTGTTATGACTTTCAGAAGCTACTTCCTTGGGCTGCAATCACACTAGTAACCTAGAGGTTTCATTACTAATCCCCTGAGCCATTCAGTTCCCATGACAGTGTTGCTTTATATAAACACAGCAATATCAGAAACCTGATGTCATAATCCTATTACTAACTCCATTTCACCTGTCTGTTTACAAAAGGCAAATATTATGAATGGCTTGTAATCCCTTGTATGGAATGTACTCAGCCATCCCATCCTAGCTACTTGTCAGGACAAACAGCAGAGACCTTGTGGCATGCTGTGTCATGAAAAGACTAGCTTCTGGTCAGGACAGAAGTAGGAGTCACTTCTGCTCCTGCTGTTTCACACACACACAGATGAAATGGGCCTTGCAGGCACACTGCTTCCCCTGGGAAATTGTGGGGAAGCGCTCTTTCACTCAGCCTGATTTCCAGAGGTCATAGAATCATAGAATATCAGGGTTGGAGGGACCTCAGGAGGTCATCTAGTCCAACCCCTGCTCAAAAGCAGGACCCATCCCCAATTAAATCATCCCAGCTAGGGCTTTGTCAAGCCTGACCTTAAAAACTTCTAAGGAAGGAGATTCCACCACCTCCCTAGGTAACGCATTCCAGTGTTTCACCACCCTCCTAGTGAAAAAGTTTTTCCTAATATCCAACCTAAACCTCCCCCACTGCAACTTGAGACCATTACTCCTTGTCCTGTCCTCTTCCACCACTGAGAATAGTCTAGAACCATGCTCTCTGGACCACCTCTCAGGTAGTTGAAAGCAGCTATCAAATCCCCCCTCATTCTTCTCTTCCGCCGACTAAACAATCCCAGTTCCCTCAGCCTCTCCTCATAAGTCATGTGTTCCAGACCCCTAATCATTTTTGTTGCCCTTCGCTGGACTCTTTCCAATTTATCCACATCCTTCTTGTAGTGTGGGGCCCAAAACTGGACACAGTACTCCAGATGAGGCCTCACCAATGTCGAATAGAGGGGGATGATCACGTCCCTCGATCTGCTCGCTATGCCCCTACTTATACATCCCAAAATGCCATTGGCCTTCTTGGCAACAAGGGCACACTGCTGACTCATATCCAGCTTCTCGTCCGCTGTCACCCCTAGGTCCTTTTCCGCAGAACTGCTGCCTAGCCATTCGGTCCCTAGTCTGTAGCTGTGCATTGGGTTCTTCCGTCCTAAGTGCAGGACCCTGCACTTATCCTTATTGAACCTCATCAGATTTCTTTTGGCCCAATCCTCCAATTTGTCTAGGTCCCTCTGTATCCTATCCCTGCCCTCCAGCGTATCTACCACTCCTCCCAGTTTAGTATCATCTGCAAATTTGCTGAGAGTGCAATCCACACCATCCTCCAGATCTTTTATGAAGATATTGAACAAAACCGGCCCCAGGACCGACCCCTGGGGCACTCCACTTGACACTGGCTGCCAACTAGACATGGAGGTCCTGAATACTCACAACACCAGATGGACTTGTGAGCGCTCACACTCCCAAAAATCTGACCCTTAACGACTAAGATGACAGCCAAGGCTGCCACTTATTGAAACTGGCATCAGAGTCATAGATTAATGCAAACATACAGCACCAAGACAATGACATGGGGAAACCCATTTAGAAAAGAATCTGAAAAATAAAATCACTTAAACATTGGGTAATAAAGCTTCACAACCTCTCCGGGAGAAAAATAAGAGATACAAGAATCACTTCATCCTCCATCAAAATGCAGCCAATCTTAGACAGACGTCTAACAGAACAAGGGAACATGACAAACAGCTGAGAAAAAGTGAAGAATATTGTATCCAACTGACACCACAGGGACAATTTAGAGAGGCCAAACATAATTATCCAGACTGAAGTTCAGCCAGTGTACTACTGTTGACACCTCCTCATTTTACAAAAAGTATCAATGACCACAAGTGATCAGGACCCATGTTTACATCTCATCCAAGAGACAGCACCTCCATCAGCACAACCCTTCCCAAAGTCATGCTAAAGGCACTTGTTCACTACTGTCACAGAGGGGAAAGTGCATCCCACAGAATTACAAATACCATCTCCTGCAGCACATGGGGTATTCTTCCTATTCCTGTATCTCCTGTTCATCCTGCATGACCCAAGAGCTCATGGGATCACAGCAATAATAATGATATTAAAGACCCACTTCAGTTTCTCATAAAGACAGGCAGAAAATTTGCAACAGTCACTGAAATGTATGGCATGTCCTGGTCCAGGAATTCAGGGAAGGGACACTATAGGGCAAGACAGGGCAGTGAACTAAGGCTTGACAGTAATTCAAAAGTATCACAATTAATTGTGCTTTCCTCTCGGCAAAGAGGTCACATTTGTTATGCTAGCTCTGCAATGGCAAATCTCTCCTGCCCTCACCTCCCTTCTCGTGTCTCCTACCATGTGAAGTACCTGGGGTGGAAGAGGAAAACTCACCGTATGAAGCTCTCTCTTGAATATGATGAGTGTAACAAAGCCGACTATGATGAAAATTGGACAGAGACTCAAGTAGGCTAAGAGCTGACCAGAGAAATCACCTGAGGAAGCAAACGAGAGAAACAAATCAGCCTGCATTTTGTGTGTGCTTGCTTGCCATAGAGACTGCCGTTTGCTAGCACTTCAGAGCTCACTGACAGCAAAGGTGTGAGTTCACTAGATCAATGGCCTAGCATTATATGGCAGACCCAGGCTCCATTCCTTGGACTCAGCATTTCATCCCAAGTGCTCACAGGGACTGAAGGTGCTGAAGAGCAAGAATGGCAGTTATTAGCTTCAGGACTGGGACCAAAGGGAAATGAAATGAGCCTAGCATAATTCAACTGCAATTTCTGTCTGCCAGTTTACAACAGATATTGAGAGTCTGAGTAGTTTCCCACCTAGACAGCCTCCAATAGCTAGAGTTGGGAAGCTGCATTACAGAATCTCACAGAGGAAAATAAAGTGTCTCAAGAGCCATCTGGGATGGCTTTGGATAGAATAGATCGGGGTAGACAGATGTCAGAGGTGAAGAATGGCAATACATGGTACACACTATATGACTCAGTCCAAATCACCCTTGCCTACTGGCCAAAGCACCATATCTATTTGTTTACTTAAAAGAACATGTGTTCCACATGAACTCTTTTGGAAAAGGTAAGCATAGGCTCAAAGCAAACAGGAAATCACCAAAGCTATTTTGCTCCAAGATCAGCTTCTCACCAGAAGAGGAGTTTTTCAATTTTCAATTTTATTTGTAATAGAAGATATTGTAAAAGATACATAAACCAGCAGCATCATTTGAAAATGCCAATCATCATTGCAGAGAGTCAATATGAAACTCACAGGGGAAAAGACGTCCCAAAAGGCTTTGCTACAGTGGAGATATTTTTGAAGGAGGACACTAAAAACGCTACCCTGGTATCAACTGAATCAAGAGAAGGTCACAGCCATTTAATGCTAGTCTCCAAAAGACAGCAAAATCCTTCCTATCTCACCACATGGCCACAGAAGGATCAATCCCCATCACTAAGCACCTGATCCCTCCTGCCTACCAGCTAAGAAAAGAGGATATTTCTGCATGACTAAATACCTGATTCCTTCCTAAATCAATTCCACTTCCTTCCACTGTATAATACAGAACTTCTTCCCCAACACACACTAGTTGCCTCATTTTGAGCTGAGCAGCATTTGACGTGATGAACTTTAACTTCAATGCCTGAACAAAAGTATTCTCACTGTTACAAAGTTCACATTGCTGGGTGTATTGCCAGATGGTTGTACACACGGTGCATACTCGCTTCCCATGGCAGGTTCTGTGTCACTTACAACTAGGAAGCACCAAGAGCATCAACACCAAGAGAATGGGCTGAAGAGTTTCATTCTGCAAAACCAATGGGAATTTGGAATTATTTGCAGAAGAGCCCTAAAAAATTTTTTTGTTTTGAATTTAACCTGGGGTCCCTTAATAGATCTTTGGCTCAATGACCTTGTGCAGTCATTAACACCAATGCAAAGTGGGTTTCAAATGCTATCAGATCAGAATGGTAATGTTTTATGCCGACTTTGCACTGGTGTAAGGGACAGCACAAGGTGCCAGAAAACAGAGAATCAGGCTCCTTATGTCTAAACACTGATCAAGAACTACATAAATGCAAGAGGAAATCCACCTTAAGTGACTGTTAACGTCAGATGCCCTGAGAATTTTAGACTACTGGACAATCAAAATTGCACTGAAGTCTTGGGTAAGCTTTCAAGTAGTCTCGATTCAAGGATTATATATTAGAGATGGTCTCTAGTTCAGGGATCATTGTTTATCACAGCATTTACTTTACTAATCTGTAGTACATGCAAATTTTAAAATTTGGTTAGACTAAAATACTGTAAAATTAATTTAAAAAAATAAAGAAATTGCAGACAATTTTTACTTTGTTTTCTCAGGAGGGACTATATTTCTCCCACAGATGGTGTAAGAATATCTCTACAGGCAGTTGGTCTTAGATAAAGTCACAGTGGACACAAAGTAGAACTACAGAGAGCATAACAAAGATTCTACCAATATCACATAGTAGAACCAATACAAGTCAACTAGTCAGTAATGGCTGGTGACCTGCAGAAGAACCTGAGGCCAAAATCCATGAACCAGAACCTCAGACACAAAATGCTGTAGAGAAGTATAACAGGAATCATCTACTCAGGTAATCTGAATCCTGTTTGAAAAATCTGTTCAGCACTTGGAACTAGAGCTGTCAAGCAATTAAAAAAAATTAATTGTGCTTAATCTTGCTATTAAACAACAATAGAATACCATTTATTTAAATATTTTTGGATGTTTTCTACATTTTCAAATATATTGATTTCAATTACAACACAGAATACAAAGTGTATAGTGCTCGCTTTATATTTATTTTTGATTACAGATAGTTGCAATGTAAAAAAAACAAATAGTATTTTTCAATTCATCTAATACAAGTACTGTAGTGCAATCTCTTTATCATGAAAGTTGAACTTACAAATGTAGAATTATGTACAAAAAAACCTGCATTCAAAAATAAAACAATGTAAAACTTTATAGAGCCTACAAGTCCACTCAGTCCTACTTCTTGTTCAGCCAGTCACTCAATTTTTTTTTTTTATATTTGCAGGAGATAATACTGCCCACTTCTTGTTTATAATGTCACCTAAAAGTGAGAACAGGCATTTGCATGGCATTGCTGTAGCCAGCGTTGCAAGATATTTACGTGCCAGATGCGCTAAAGATTCATATGTCCCTTCATGCTTCAACCACCATTCCAGAGGACCTGCGTCCATGCTGTTGACGGAGTCTGCTCGATAACAATCGAAAGCAGTGTGGACAGATGCATGTTCATTTTCATTATCTGAGTGAGATGCCACCAGCAGAAGGTTGATTTTCTTTTTTGGTGGTTCAGGTTCTTGTAGTTTCTGCAACGGAGTGTTGCTCTTTTAAGACTTCTGAAAGCATGCTCCACACCTCATCCCTCTCAGATTTTGGAAGGCACTTCTCTTAAACCTTGGATCCAGTGCTGTAGCTATCTTTAGAAATCTGATATTGGAACATTCTTTGTGTTTTGTCAAATTTGCAGTGAAAATGTTCTTAAATCAAACAACATATGCTGGGTCATCATCCGAGACTACCATAACACAAAATATATGGCAGAATGCAGGTAAAACCATGGATCAAGAGACATACAATTCTCCTCCATGGAGTTCAGTCACAAATTTAATGAACACATTTTTTTTTTTAATAAGCATCATCAGCATGGAAGCATGTCCTCTGGAATGGTGGTCAAAGCATGAAGGGGCATATAAATGTTTAGCATATCTGGCACATAAATACCTTGCAGTGCTGGCTACAAAAGTGCCATGTGAACACTTCTTCTCACTTTCAGGTGACATTGTAAATAAGAAGCAGGCACCAGTATCTCCCGCAAATGTAAACAAACTTGTTTCTTTTAGCGATTGGCTGAACAAGAAATAGGACTGAGTGGACTTGTAGGCTCTAAAAAGTTTTACATTGTTTTGTTATGGAGTGCAGTTACGTAACCAAAATCAATCAATCAATCTACATTTGTAAGTTGCACTTTCACAATAAAGAGATTGCACTACAGTACTAGTATGAGGTGAATTGAAAAATACTATTTCTTTTGTCATTTTTATAGTGCAAATATTTATAATCAAAAGTAATATAAAGTGAGCATTGTATACTTTGCATTGTGTTGTAATTGAAATCAATATATTTGAAAATGCAGAAAAACATCCAAAAATATTTAATAAATTTCAATTGGTATTCTATTGTTTATCAGTGCAATTAAAACTGTGATTAATCACGATTAAATTTTTTGATCACGATTAATTGTTTTGAATTAATCGCGTGAGTTAACTGTGATTACTCGACAGCCCTACTTGGAACAGAGCAGTGCTATCATATATTAAACACTATTAATACCAGCAGGGTTCTAGCACAGCCATATTCTAAAGCCATACTACAGAGTAGACTATGTAGGTGGATAGATACTTAAGTAGTGATGTGTTGACTGTGAGTGATTGTTTCTGGCCTTGCTCTCAGGAAAGAGAGACCCCCCTGCCTGTCCACACTGGTCAAGTAAACCATGCTAGAAACCTGCTACACCAATAATGTACTCACTAGTTTAGTAGATGGTTGTAGCTAGTGCAGTTCTGATCCAACGGAGGAAAGGGCTTTAAATCTTCGATGGATAATGCATTGGGGGCAGAAGGGGAATCTGAGAAAACAAGGCCAGCTATGTTTATATCATAATGTTTTCAAGTTTTAGAAGTGGCACAAGTAGATAATATATTATCTAGTCTTACAGAAGTTTATTCCAAGGAAAAAATTAATAAGCGGCTAAAATAATGAAGTGCTTCCATGGACCTGGTTTAAAAACAAGACTATGCGACTATTTTTGACTTTCCCCACTCCCCAAACCTCTAATAGCTTAAAGGGGATGGAATAGGGTTGATAAGAAGAATGAATCCATGAAAAATAAAAAACAAGAACTCAATGTTGAGTTTTATTTTAACTCAAACATTCCCGAGAGCATTTTGGGCTCAAGAACCAAAAGATTAAACTGATTACTTTATTTTAAGTTATCCAGAATGCAAATGGATGAAGCAGCAGTTATGATGAAAAACACATTAGATTTTCTACATTAGCCTCTGGCCACATTTATATATTTATTTTAAAGTATGATTTTTACCCAGCATCCTTTTGGCACTGACTGGAAAGATCTGAGGTTTACCACGTTAGCATAACCTGAATGCAACGTGAAAATATGAATTAATGGCACTGTTACCACATCCTATCACAGAGTCTTGTTTTACCGCCGCCACCACTGTTTCCTATAGAAATGTCTATTTGTGGCAGCGCTGTTTATCACACAAACTTGCGGAAAAAGAAGCCACCCACAGACATGTCGGTTACATGATATGAATACTTTCCACTCCATCAATACTTTCTACACTGATGAAAAATGCATGAAGTGTTGTCCCTTGTCTTATTTTTCATGGGACTGTCCATATCCTGCCAGTACAACCTGCAGGACATTAAGAAAAGTCTCAAGCTCTCTTTGAGGATGATGTGATGCTGTGGCATGACAAGGTTCACATCACAACGTGACACATTTCTGCTGGAAGACCAAGCTTAAAGCACTAAGATATGAAAGAAGCATTGGCTCTGAAGAGCTACCATCCCAGCAGAAGTCACAATAAAGAAAGTGGAAGAATAAAAATTCTTATAGAACATACAGTCAGTTAGTTAAGTAGCAACAACTAAGTGCTAAACAAATATTTTTAAAATGTGTGTGCACAACCTTTTGCTTATATGCCTTATTTAATTATACATACTAATTTTGCTAGTGCCCAGCATCATCTAAACATGTTTAGCTTCTCAAAGACTGAATTTTTAAAAGGGTGCTTTACGCAAAGAAACTAGAAAATTCTCCATATGTCATAGGTACAGGAGTTGCTATGCCACATCTTTCTACACCAAGGACAATTTCTCAAAACAGAGCCTCTTACAGACACCTCCCTTCATTTTTCTTGAAGAAACGAGAAGTCACAGATCCTTAAAAATCCCAGTTGTCCTGAAGAAAAACATGCACACATGCTTATTTAACACCAACAGACCCTGGTCGTCAGCAGGCAGGATAGAACCTAGGACCTCTGGAGCTTAGTGCATGAGCCTCTGCTGCATAAGTTAAAAGCCAACTGGCTGTTAGCTAAGGCTGTAGAGCAGGCAGACACACACACACACACACTCTCACACTCTCTCTCGTGGTCTCAGTGCCACTAGATGGGACAGAACACCAGACCCAGAAGGTGTGTGGGTTACACTTACATGCACACATACCAGGAACTGAATGTTTCTCTAATGGAATTCACCCTGCAGACAGGAAATCCCTTAACAGGACAGACAGAATTTTAAGGTTCCAGGACTATACATGAAAGTGATATTGGGACAGCATTAAGACAAGCTGAAAAAAAAAGATCTGCTTTAATACAATGGGAATAGCTGCTGAGTTATGTCTCACCATTATGTTTCTGTGCTGTTTATTTCTCCTTCCGGCATGCAGGATTTTACATTTATTAGTAAAAACTCTTTGACTGGTGCTTGCAGCCACCACTGCTCCTATCTCTCCAGGCCTCTTTGCAGTTTTCTTCTGTCACAGTGTGTTTGCTACTTCTCCAAATTAGATGCAATGTGGTAAATGATCACTCTTGAATTACACCAGAGGAACACTCAACAAAGACATGGAGCAGCTACACCAGGGGTAGAGAAAAGCTGTTTGGTCAAAAAGTTCCCTCTGGAAACTCTGGACTAGAATACAAAACCAGGGAGCATCATTTTTTGGCAACTGAAAGACAGGATGGCAGCAGGTCTCCAGCCACATTAAAGCTCTCCTGAGACGAGAGATTTTAAAGGACCATTGCCACAGTGCATCAGACTACTGCGTCTTCAGGAAGAATTTTAGGAGAGCATATAATTACTAAATTGGAATTTCACCAGGTCATGCAAGCTAACACTCTGTCACCAAAAATAAACAAACAAACAAATAATTAAAAAAAAACACCACCACCACCAGAGGTGCTGTTTAGAGAAATTCAAAGTACCGACCCAACCTGCCCTTGCAAGCTGCAGAGAACTAGTATCATCATAACACAAAATAGGCTGGACTGCGAGCATGCAATGTCAAAAGACAATATGGGATCTCACTGAATGACAATGATGCAACAGCTGGGAAAGGATCTGTCCTGGGAGGTTAACAGCTGTTGAAGGGACTTTGACAGCTGCCCTTCTAAGTACTACTCAAGTCCCCAAATCAAGCCCTGTAAAAGTTTCCAAGCAGGGAGCCCAGAGGCTGTAATCTGCACATCTCCCACCAGGGAATGCATGCTATCATGAAAAGAAAAGGAGTACTTGTGGCACCCTTAGAGACTAACAAATTTATTTGAGCATAAGCTTTCGTGAGCTACAGCTCACTTCATCGGAGCTTATGCTCAAATAAATTTGTTAGTCTCTAAGGGTGCCACAAGTATTCCTTTTCTTTTTGCGAATACAGACTAACACGGCTGCTGCAGTTTCCACGGTATGCATCCGATGAAGTGAGCTGTAGCTCACGAAAGCTCATGCTCAAATAAATTGGTTAGTCTCTAAGGTGCCACAAGTACTCCTTTTCTTTTTCCAAAAATACTGTCTACTTACACAGTCCTGCCTACCCAGAACACACTAAAAATAATCCTGAAAACTATTTCAGGACCAGGATAACATCACTGCAGCACCACAAAACAATACTTCTCTCAGTCATGACAGCATCATAATATGGGGTCATTGCATCCCAGCTTCTCTGTGCCACTAAGGCAACTCTACACCAGGGCAACTCAGAACACAAGGGAGAAGGGTGACACAGTGATGTCGTGACACAGCAACACCATGACACAGGAGTACTGTGAAGTGATGCTGCAACCTCCTGTGTAAGAGGAGAGGTGCACCCTCGGTGTTAGCACATGGCAGTGACATCATAACAAAGAATAACGAGAACACACTGTAACGAGAGATGGCAAGACAAGGCAGCAATGTGGAGGGGTGACATGGCGACACACCTCAAGGCATTGACACGCCATGATCCCTAGGAGCCTGCTGCAGTGGGGCTGAAGCAGGTCCCCTGGGACCCCGTCACCTCCATGCACTCAGCAACCCCTGCCCTGAGGCTAGAAGTCCAGAGCTTGGGGTATGCACATGCGCAATATGGAGCACACAGCGCTCACTATCTGGTAGTAAATCCCGCAGCACCAGTGCGCATGCGCGACCCTCCGGCCCTGAGCTCTTGCTCTGTGGCTCACTATTTGGCAACTGCCACCGGGCGCTGGGACCCCATTCACCCTGAGCTGAGAACTGCCCACTCGCGCGGAATCGGCACCACGGAGGCTGTAGAGGTATTCAAGCGAGCTTTACCTGCAAGATACTCGACATGGGTGAGGGAGACCGGGCGCCAGGGAGCGGGAAGCGAGCACTCTCCGACTGCGGCCATTTTACCCGGATACCGGGCCGGGCCGCCGCAGCCAATCGGAACGCATGCAAGAGGCGGAGCGGCCAATGGGCGGGGAGATAAATCTGGATTACCAATGGCTAGGCGCAGCAGGTGAGACGCCAACCAATCAATAAAAACTTAATTAAATATCCAATCCAGGGAGCGCGATAGCCAATGAGATGTCCGCACTACTGTCCAATCCAAGCGAGACACAGGTAGCTATAGTCCCAATCAGGATAAAGGCGGGGGTTATAATGTTTTATCATTGGTGAACAAAATTATGCAGATTAACCAATCAGCAGGTGGCCTTGGTCTCATTCTTAGCCAATCAGATGTTTGGATGGTGGTGGATAAGGGGTCTAAGGAGTGAGGGGGCAAGCTGGCAATTTTGAGTTAAAATGGCTTCCTCGCCCCTCCCCCAACCTAAGCAGGGCAAAAGCCTTTTACTCAATGGGGGTAGTTCTCAAAGAGCAGCCTTATGAGATATGAGGCCATGAGTACAAGAGAGGCCCAGAATTACCTCAGCTGGTAGTCCTATTGACAGAAAATGGGGGAATAGAGGCATTTAGCTCAGCCCCCGCCCCATTGATAGGGAATGCGGGGACTAGGACCAGAGTTAACTCACCCCCAGGCTCACTGACAGAAAACAGGGGAATGGGGGGTTGAGTTACCTCACCCCCATCCCACAGACAGAAACAGGGGTTTGGGGATCAGGACCAGAGTTAATTCACCCCCAGTTCCATTGGTAGAAAATGGGACCTGAGGGAATGAATCCAGGAGTTGCCTCCTTCATGGGTCCTGTTGACAGATAATGGATCTAGTGGCCAGGGGCTCTGGCTTGCTTCCCTGGGTGGTCCTGTTGCCAAAAAATGGGGAGACAACAGAAGGAAATGGGGCTGTGAGTTTTCTCTCCCTGGACCTGAAAAAAAGAGAAGGGGAATGGAGGCCTCTTGCCCTACTGTCAAAATCGAGGGCTCGGGAAACTATGGCAAAAGTTACCTTCCCTCTCCAGGCCCAGAAAAGGAAGCTGGGTTAACTGGGGAATGAGCGTCTGTTTCCACTGTCAGAAAAGAGGTTGGAGAATTGGGACATGCGTTGCCCCTTCTTCTGCTGCCCAAAATGTGTCGGAGACAAGAGTAGAGAAGAAAATGAGTTGTTTTGGGGGGAAGCTGGGGTAGCTTCTACAACTCATGGCTTGCAAGTGGTGGAGACTCCCCATAAGTGCAGGGTCACAACCAGCCCTTACTTGTGAGGAAGACTGGTGAAGATAGCGCAGCTGGGAAACCTGGGGAGTGAATATGAGAGCAGTCATGGTGGTGTGCTGCACAGCTTCATTTTGATCTGAGAATACAGTCACACACACTAAACTGCTGTGGGAACTCGTGAATTAATATCATGCCAAGGAACCACCCTTTGAAACAAGAGTCTGCTAGCAGCAAGCAGGGCAGACTAGAAGCGTGGGAGGTATGTGTCAGTGGGAACAAGTAGTTAGAGCTGAAATATGCCACTCAGACTGCGGGGTGATTTTAATTTATCTATTATTTATTTTTCTGCAGAAAGATGGTTGATTGACAAATTCCTACATGTACTGAAACTACCCATTTTATCAGTATTTGGCAACATGAAGAATACGGAATTCCTCTTTATGATCAGACACAGTGGACTATAATTACATCCACATCTACTTTATAGCTTTGCAAGTAATAATAATTTCCTGAGTGGCACTAAAAAAGGAAATGTGAGCAGTAAGGGATTTAGTACTGTCACTTTAACGGAGAACAGGGTGCTGCTGCCATCATGTTCCAGCAATGCCCCTCTGCTATGTACATTGGCCAAAAAGGACAGTCTCTACGCAAAAGCCAGTCGGAGAGCATTTCAATCTCTCTGGACACTCAATAACAGATTTAAAAGTGGCTATTCTTCAACAAAAAAAATTCAAAAACAGACTTCAACGAGAAAGTCTGGACCTGGAATTAATTTGCAAACTGGACACCATCAAATTAGGCCTGAATAAAGACTGGGAGTGGCTGGGTCACTACAAAAAGTAATTTTCCCTCTGTTGATATTCACCCCTTCTTGTCAACTGTTGGGAATGGGCCGCATCCACCCTGATTGAATTGGCCTCGTTAGCACTGACCTCCCCACTCGGTAAAGCAACTCCCATCTTTTCATGTGCTGTATATTTATACCTGCCGACTGTATTTTTCACTCCATGCATCCGGTGAAGTGGGTTTTAGCCCACGAAAACTTATGCTCAGATAAATTTGTTCGTCTCTAAGGTGCCACAAGGACTCCTCATTTTTTTCTTCTGTATTTGTGCACGTTAAACACCACTCACTTGGAAGTCCTGGGTAGGGAGAAGAATACCAAGGGTATGTGTTACATCAAAAGAGGTGTATGTACTGGAAGCATTTGCACAAGGAAACTTGTGAAGAGAAAATTTCAGGAATGGTAAGGTCACTCAAGTTAAAAGCTGCAAAGAAAATGGGCCTGTGCATGTAATGTTTCTTACTAGACTGTGGAGGAAGTCGGAAACCTAGCTAAGCCAGCCCAGATAAGAGCAGAGCGATTTTTGGTTTATTTTTGTTGTTGTTTGATGGCAGCCAAATAATGTATGGATTCGTTCAGATCTACCCCTTGATTATGTTCAACTAAATCTTTTAAATATTTTATTTAGGGACAGGAGAACTACTCCTTTCTCTTTACAGCTATAATGTAACTAGTTTCAGGTGGAGATTATGATCCTGCCCAATTAATTTAAACAGTGGATCCCCTTTTGGCTTTCCAAGAGAAAAGGTAGCAATTGTAGATAACAGGCACTCTCTATTGAGAGTAGATGTTTACTACAAAAGTTAGGTCTTCAAAAGACTGAATTAAGGAAGTGTGAAGGATTTTCCTTTTGCCACTAGAAAAGGAGTACTTTTGGCACCTTAGAGACTAACCAATTTATTTGAGCATAATGCATCCGATGAAGTGAGCTGTAGCTCACAAAAGCTTATGCTCAAATAAATTGGTTAGTCTCTAAGGTGCCACAAGTACTCCTTTTCTTTTTGCGAATACAGACTAACACGGCTGCTACTCTGAAACCTTTTGCCACTGAAAGCCAAACAGATCCTGTTCTTCCAGAAATATTTAAAATGTTTTCCAGTCAAAGACTTGTCAGTTTATATTTACAATGTGACAAGCAGTGAAACCTCTCTTGGACATCATTTAGTACTAGAGGTACTTCAATGAGAATGTTTAGTGGAAAGGAAACTGTAGCAATTTTAAATCAGTAAATGATACAATAAGTGCTCCTATTCCTTATCAAGCACCTCTGAGCAGGCTTGGACACAATGGGGTTCTCACAGTAATCCAATATTCAACAGGAAAATATTAATGTTTTAGAAGTATCAAGTAATCCTCAGTATCCCTGTAAGAGGGCCTTCATCATAATTCAGCCAAGCATTATTCACAGTGTACAGATGGGAAGACTGTAGCACAGCACTTTAGGGATCTGTCCCTATCTCTAAGAAGCTAGGACTAGAACCCAATATGGGTCAACCTATAGTTCTCTGCTCTAACCTCTAAAATATGCATTGTCCTTTAATTTGAAAGCTCTGGTCATTATTATATTAATCTACCTCTGTTTAAAGTTTGGTTTGAAGGGATCTGTGTAGTGCTCATGGAGGCAGCCTATCACTTTTTCAGGCTCAGCTATGTTTCATTTGGCAGATTCACCTAAAGTGCAGACTGAATAAGTATCTTGGCAATAACTTCTAGCACATAAGTGTGAACTGACCCACAGCTAGGGTGACCATATTTCCCTATGCTGAATATTGGACATGTGGTAAAACTACTTGTATTCAAGCAAGTTCAATGGCAAATCATCAGAATTATGCAGTACAAATGTTCAAATTAACAACAAGTTGACTGAGCCCCTGTTAAAAAGAAATGCTGCGTAGCTGGATTCTTTTTATTTACCTTCTTATCTTTAAGGCTTTAGGGATCACACAGGGAGAGGTGACACACACACTTCCATACACCTCTCTCGGACAGGGGGGTGTGACCGACCGACCCAGCCCTTCCTGCCTTCTGTCAGGGTTCACGCCAGAATGTGGCCAGCAGCAGCCTTTTGTCACTGTGCAGGAGAGAAAGGACAGGAGCTGCTTCCAGCTGAGGGGCGGGGTTGGAGGCAGTCATCTCATCTCTTCCTCTTCTGCAGAGCTCATCTCTTCCACTCCTCTCTCCCCCTCACCCCCGCAGGTTTGAAGCAGCTTGTCCCTTCCTGCCTGCACAGCCTCGAAAGGCAGCTAACATCTCCAGGTTACTGCTGGCCACAGACATAACCCAGCCACCTCCTGTCCGCCCCCTGACCCCCAGCTACTGCACAGGCAGGAAGGGGTTAAGTCCTAAGGATGCACTGTGCACCAGAGCCCAGGGAACCTGACTGCAGGGGGTTCAGCAAACCGGGCCAGAGATATGGCTTAGCAGGGAGGGTGCCTAGGGGACGGAGCAGCCCTGTTCTCTGGGGAGGAGGGGGGGGGAGGGGAGTGTATGTGAAGAGGGTGTAAGCCCCTGCCTGGGGGGCTGCTATGGAGCCTGCAGGTTTGGGGGTGCGAACAGGCTGGAAATCGCTTCCCCCTCCCACTCCCACTCCAGAGCTCAGCTGAGGGGCGGAGGGGCTTTCCTCGTGCCAAAGCTGTCTGGGGTTTTGGCACATGCTGGGCTTGGCTCCTCCTGGCCAGTGCCCCGGGCTGAAGGGTGTTGGGCTTTTCCGGGGCACCGGCCCAGCTAGAGGCAGTGGCGGAAGAAAGCCTGCCAGCCAGGCTGTTGGTGAACTGAGCGCTCCGACCAAAGGCTGGTTCTCCGCACAGCACTGGGAGTGGGACGCGCCCTGCCGGGGGGGATATAAAAAAGCTGGATGAGGTGAAGGGGCAAAGCAGGGAGAGGACTGCCAGAGGGAGAATATGTAAAGGGCTGATGAGTGGGCAGCAGAGGTGACACGTAACGGGCCACTGCCTGATCGCACTCACCAGCCACTGCAGCTCATAGCAAGTGCCAGCTGGAAATGAGACGGGGAGGTGGGGCCCTGCTAGCCGAGAGCCGGCACACAGCAGGGGCTGCACTGATGAACCAGCAGGGGGAGCAGTATCTTCACCCCACCACCAGCCTTGCACACCCACCCCTGTTGTCAGCCACTGGACTCCCCCACTCACTGCTGGTGGGTGGGCGACTGGCAAGCAGGGATCTGGCAGAAGCAGGACCTGTCAATACTAATGGGGGGGTGGGGGAAAGAGACAGAAAATATGGGACAATTTGCCCATTTTTGAGAAAAAGTCAGGACACCTGCAGGAGCACTTAAATATGGGACTGTCCCTTTAAAAACAGGACATCTGGTCACCCTACCCATAGCTCAAACCAAGAGCACAGAACAGGAGCCTCTCCACCATTTCTTGTGAAAATAACAGCATTCAGGCCTCTCCCCCTATATTCTTAAATCCACTACTCTTTCCCTCTTCCAAAGCTTTAGCATGCAGCACCTGCAAGGCCCTCCCCCCCCACTTTTTTTTATAAGGAAGATAAGAAATTGCTACACTGAAACAGTTCGGTGGCTTATTCTGTCTGGTGTCTTGCAGAACCAACTATTTCAGAGGATGCCCCTAGACAATTAACCTATCCATAGATAAAGTTTCTTCTTAACCTCTGCTAGTGTTTGGATTACAGACTGAAGCATGGTGGTGATCTGTCTCATTTAACTGTCAATGTTCTTATCCATATGAATGTTTAATTCTTTGAATATATCTAAGCTTTTCACCTCACTGTTAGCATGTGACAGTGTGTTCCACACATCAGAAATGTTCTGTTTAAAGAAACTATTTCTTTCTACAAATGCGATATTCTACCAAAAGCTGTGGAAGCACACGGCTGTTCTGGTTCAACATAGTAGCTTCATGGCTTGAAAATGAAAGTTTTAATGTGCTGTAGTTGCCTACTGAAAGGAGCCTACACTTTTCTACAGGTCTCAGCGGACAGACATTTTTAAGTCTTTCAAAAGTATTCTGCAAATCTTTACTTTTGTCTTTCAGACCTAGTTCTCAGACACCTTTTAATGTGTGCAGTATACAAATCCACACAGACCATGAGGTTAATTGTTGAGTTTCTTTCTTTAACACAGAATTCTCCTTTAGATGAGGTCACCTTTGAATGGGAAAATCCTGGCAGATGAAGCATATGGATTATCAGCCATTGCAGAAAGTACATAAAGTGGATCATAGAATGGTCAAGAAATCAAATCTAAGTGCTTGTCTATATATGGAAGTTTGGCATTTCTATACCAGTATAACTAGAGTGATATAATAATACTGGAACATTTTCCCATGTTGACAAGCCCTAAGAATTTACTTGCTATCAGTTCTTAACACACTGATTCTAGAAATAAGCCACTGTTTGCCTGCATATTATAAGTGGATTCTCTCTCAAAAGAACTGTTCAGAATAACATACAGGTTGGCATCTAAATCAGAAGTTACAAGAGCCTTTATCATAATTCAGGATCCACTAGGTGGAATTAGAAACCAAAACCATATATGATGAAGGAAAGATTTATTTGACTTGCATTTAATACCACATCCAAAACAGATATAAAAGTTTTAGCTGGGGGAATGAGGGGTGGGAGAGCAAGATTCAGATGAATCTTTACACATCAGGAAATAAAGGTAAAAGAAAAAAGCAACAGGCACAAGGTTACATTCTTTAGTTTCAGGTCTGGCAGAGGAATGTCCCACTGAAAACGGTTAAGGGAAAGCAGAATTTCATATCCTCTCTCCTTTGCCATGAATGTGTGGGTCATGCTCATCTTCAAAGCCATTCTGAACTCTAATATTTTGAAGCAAGTTTTTCTCTTCTTTAATTTCATACATTTGTGATTGAAAAAAATATTTGCCTGACAGACCTGTTTAGAACATATCTGTACTGCATTTAAACACCAATGGCTGGCCAATGTCTGCTGACTCGGGCTTGCAGCACTCAGGTTTTGGGGCTATTTAACTGGGTTGTAGACATTCGGGCTTAGCCTCCAGCCCAGGCTCTGGGACTCTTACAGCACCATAGCCTGAGCCTGAGTCAGCTGACATGGGCCATGTGGGTGTTTAATTGCCGTGTAGACATACTCTAGTCCAGTGGTTCTCAAACTTAATTGCACCGCGACCCTCTTCTGACAACAAAAATTACTACATGACCCCAGGAGGGGGGACTGAAGCCTGAGCCCTGCAACCCATGGCACTGGGGCTTGGGCTTTGGCCCCAGGCCCCAGCAAATCTAACACCAGCCCTAGCAACCCCATTAAAATGAGGTCGGGACCCCCCACAGTTTGAGAATCACTGCTCTAGTCTATTCTCTAAATGTATTAGAATAGTGCACGGGCACATTAACCACTTAGTGAAGCTCATCACAACAACTCCCACTCCAGATTAACTGAAGTCAAATTTCAGTTTAAGAAGGAAATATAATCATGCATGTTTGGAGTGCTGAGTTTAAGCATCAGGTTTTTATTTTTTATAATGCTCAAGTCATGTTTTTAAAAAAATTCCCTCAAGGCTAAAACCTTGTTCATTTTAGCCCAGATTGATGTATTTAAGAGATGTTATAACCCCTTGAAAATAAGGGTTTGTTATAAAAAATGCTAACACCACTTATCTCTAGAGCAGGGGTGGGCAAACTTTTTGGCCCGAGTGCCACATATGGGTATGGAAATTGTATGGTGGGCCATGAATGCTCATGAAATTGGGGGTGGGGTGTGGGAGTGGGTGAGAGCTCTGGCTGGAGGTGTGGGCTTTGGGGTGCAGGAGGGTAGGACCAAGGGGTTCGGAGGGTGGGAGGGGGATCACTGCTGGGGCATGATAGGAGGTCAGGGGTGCAGGCTCCAGACAGCACTTACCTTAAGCAGCTCCTGGAACTAGCGGCATGTCACCCTCTGGCTCCTAAACAGAGGCGCAGCCAGGCAGCTCTGTATACTGCCCTGTCTGCAGGCACTGCCCCTGCAGCTCCCATTGGCCCTGTTTGCTGGCCAACGGGAGCTGCGGGGGTGGCGCTTGGGGTGGAGGCAGCATGCGGAGCGGAGCTGCGTAGAGCAAGCCCCTGACCCTGTTTCCTGGAAGGAGCTTGAGGGCCAGATTAAAATGTCTGAAGGGCCGGATGCGGCCCCCGAGCTGTAGTTTGCCCACCCCTGCTCTAGAGTCTAACCAAATATGTCTCACTTGCTATTAACACTAAAGTATCTTTTGCTCTAAATACAAAGTGCTGGGAAATATTTTCTGTTAGAGAGATCTCTCACTAAGCTGGAGGGTAGAAGGTTGTTTATTCATAACCCTCATGCCTGCCTCCCCATCACAAAACTGAATCCCTTAGGAACTCTCCATATAGGCGTGTAGTAAGGCGGGTGCTTCATCTGTTGGACTTTCACACACACAGCATATGGTGAAATTTCACAAACACAAAAGAATGTACTAGTGCAAAAGTAAATTCTATGGCAACTAGCTCAGTTGTGCATTTAGATATAGAGCGCTGTGACACTCCACAAAATATTTTAAATATAAAAACAGACAGGTCCTTAAGGTCTTGCAACTTGAGAAGTGATACAAATCACATTATCTTTCTTTTGGACCTAAATCTGCACTGCACTGAGGTCAATAAGAGCATCCCTGAATCCCTTCAGAGGTTTATATCCAAAGCAGCATACCATTTCTATCTACAGACTGTAGATCAGCACTGGTTACTCCAGGAAGAATATCTCCTTTGGATTTAACTATTTTGAACAAATATTCTTGAGGCTACTATCTCCTCATAGGTTGCACCAGGTTTGTTTTGTTCTGGGAGGCTTTTTGGTGCGGGGATGGAATGCGGTTTTGTTTTGTTTTTTTAAAGATCTACCTCCCCTTTTAGAGCAAGAGGCAGCTCATATCAGTAGGCCTAGACTTTGTTGTGTGCATGGAACAGATCAGTTTTGGGGAGAGGGGGGAGAAGAGAAGAGAAACAAAAATAAATACTATTACATCGAGTTGCCACAGCCACAATCACCCTTGAAGAGGAATTCTTTGCCTTCATCAAAAGGACATCACATCAGATTATGAGTAGGGGAGTAAAGGAGTCATTTCCTATCCCCCACCTTCTCTCGACTGATTAGGAATTAACTTTTCCTAGCTTAAGAAGGACCGTACAAGTATAGGGTTGTGCTTTATAAAAAAAAACACACCCCACCCCCACCAGTTTTAGTGTCCTCTCCAGTGAGGATTTGAAAGTCAGAGCCAATATTCTTACCCATGTGCCAGATGGGTTGCTTCTGATCCACTCATCTTCATTCAGGTAAAGACACTCAAAGCAGCAAATACACAGACAACAAAAACTCTAAAAACCTAAAGCGAATAGCATCAATTATTTAGAATTACAATTATCCTTCCTTATTCTATTTGTCTTCACATTCATTAGCATCTTTTCAGCTACTACAAAGCTGCTGGAGTTCATCTTTCATCCAAAATAGCCATGCAAGGGCACAAAATGGTATAAAACATTTTTTTTGGTCAAAGTAACTTGCTTTCAGAATTCAACCCACATTTTAATTCTGATCAATATGGGTATGAAAGGTTGCCAGCATCCTCTGTTTTTCTAACTGTTGTTTGGCTCCTGCCAGCGTGCTTGGAAGAGCTTTCCTGGTGTCAATTGCCATCTCTCAAATCAACAGCCCTTGTTTCATTAAGCCTAAGGTATGCCTTTACTAATGTCTACAGCTGTGCTGCTGTATTGTAGATGGCTTCCCACACTGAAAGAAGAGGTTTTTGTGTTGATGCAGTTAGTGCATCTCTTTAAGAGATGGGAGCTAGGTCAACTGAAGAATTCTAGCTGCATCTATAGTGTGGGTTAGCTTGACCTCACTACGTTGCACTGGGCACAACATTTTTCACAGCCTGAGAGATGTAGCTAGGTCAGTCTAATTTTTAGGTGCAGACCAGGCCTCACTAAGGTTTGTTGCTGTTCACTTTCTCATGCCTAAACAATTGTCTTTGTATATTATGTTTGTTAGGTCTTTGGGGCACACCGTTTTGTTTTTTTTCTTGCACTTGTGGAGTATCATGATCATAACGCTACATGCGTATTACACTTGGCTTTTTGCAAGAGTCTGGGAACTCCGTATCTCCTCATTTCATATCCTCTCTCATACTCTTTTTTGCTTATTTTCTGTCTGCTTTTACTATCAGAAACTGTCACAGATGTCTTTGCAGAAGAACCTCTCTGACTATAGCCCAGGAAATAGAGAGGACTGGAATAATTCACAACTTTCTCAGTTCACTCACTCCAACTTCTATAAGATCTTTGTATTCTCATCATTTGCAAAACACAGCCAGACAAGGCTCATAAAGCTCCTGAACTAAAAGGAGCCAATCTTTCCCTGGGGCAGAACTGGAAAAGCCGATCACACTAAAAGCTGAACCCTATTTGCATCAATACTCTTGTTATGGTGTCTGCTTTTCCACTCTTGGATATGTCCTCTCTTTGAGGCCACTATCTTTGACTTGAACTAAACCTAGGCAAACCAAGAGATGTGTGGTAGTCTCCTGAGACTTCTCTTGTGGCTTTACAGTAGGAGGTGGCAGTATATTCAGAGCATCATCTGCAACCCTTCTCAGCAAGAACTGTGGGAGTCCCAAACCCAAGTTACTTGAATGATGCTAAACTAACGTCCAACCCCTGCATCACCAGCAGGAGCCACATTTTAACCTCAATCATAAGGCTTCCAACAGTTAATGGTCAACAATTTCACTCCAGCAGGAGAGCACTTCTGAATGTCTGTCTTTAGAACATGTATATATCCATTCCATAGAGAACTGTAAAAACCACTACATTGTTTAATGTGGTGAAACTAGAGATTTAAGAGCTTCTCTCCAGCAGCTTCAACCAGAATCCCAGCTCTTTAAATAACTGCACCATGTAATACCTTCTGCATTTCGTATCTAAACTCCTACTCTGCTCATTTTACAAGTAATGGCAGCAGGTGCCATCTTACACATCCTTCCTCCACCTGTGTATTTCATACCCTGTGATACCCATCCAGTGACAGAGACTGATTATTATTGGCTAATTCTGAAATACAGCAAGGCACTCTGATGTATATTGGAGGAAATATTTATGCATGTATAATCAGGATACAAGTCCAACCCCTTCCTACAACCACCATTCTCAGGATGCCTATTATAGGCTGCAATGGTATCTCAATGAGACCCCCAGTGAAAGGGTCTAGTTTACAAAAGCAACAACACATAGGGATGAAGGACAAACTCCCTTCCAGTGTCTGTCATTACAAAATCTGCATTTTACTTCCATTCTTTAGTCTTCAGTGCCTAACAGAAGCATTTTTCCTCCCCACAGGAAACAATTATTTCTCTTCCCCTCCATCATATCTGAAAGTAGCGTTGTATTCCATAAAATTTATATGTTAAAATCAGCAGTAATGTCCAGAGAGACATGGCAGAGAAGTCACTTTTAAAAATACCTTCTCAATCAAAGAGGAGGTAAGCGCCAAGGCGAGAACCTGTCACCATTTTACCTACCCACCTACTCCCTGCAAGTATCAGGGATCTGCTCCCAGAGAACACATAGTGGAGGGAAGGTTCTTGTCTGCTGCCCCTTGTAATGTGGGAGGGTAGGATCTTGGGCCCAGGCAGTTTATGTCACAATTAAAGAAATTTTTTAAAAAACAGAAGATGTGGTATAGACAACAGGAGGTTCAAATCATAAGCCTGTGCGTGGTCCTGGAGCTATTCCAGCCAACACTACTGGCCACAAAAAGTAGTAGTTCTGGGCAGGTCCAGTGATGTCAGGTGATGAAATAGTTTTGTTGCCACTGATTACCACAACAGGTGGTGTAGCTACCTCTTAGAAAAAGGTCTCTTAAGAAAATGGATTTTCTCCCCTAATTCAATATTAGTTGAGCTCATCCAAGGGTCCATTTTCACTGGACAGTGTCCCATTCATTTCTGGGGTCGTCTCACTACCCAAATATCCCAGGAGGATCTCACTGCGCCGCCGTGACAGCTGCAGAATGTCTTCTGCCAGCAACTGCACTGTTGTGTATCTCACATTGTCCAGGTCAAACATGTCCTTCAAATATTGCACTATCTGGTGCTGCAAAAAGAGGGGGAATGTTTATAGTAAGGAGATGTGCCCCCACCATACCCAAAGTCAAGCTGATACATGTCAGTTGCCTAGCCCTAAGAGAGTATATTCCATATGGGATTCTGCAAGTTTCCCCATCAGACACACAAAAGGTCTATTTCAGACTGTACCAACTCTCTTGCTAAAGCAACCCTGTCAGTTTCCTGTGAGGTCGGAAATTTTGTTTTAGGAGACAAAGATTGACATCCCTTGAAGAAAACAGGGGAGGGAGAGAGCACAGAGCAGGTTCCCTGGAGTCAGGAATGTGATCACACTCTGTGGTAATATTTCATGACAACTGTGTTGTAAGATTAACATTTAAGAAAAACGTTCCATGTTAGGCAGAGTCAAATAAGAATCTAGAAAGAACAGAGACATTTAGAATTTAAGATCAAATATGGGCCCCACATGATCTTAAGCTTCTGGCTGACCTCTGAGTTGATAAGAAATACATTAAAATGGAATATATACATGTGTGCCCTTAATCTATTCTGAAGTTACAGATTTTGTCCAGTGTCTCATTTTGTATGTTCTTACAGGAGTAGCATGGTTAACAGCAAGTTCTAATAAGAATTCTTATAAATCTTATCATGCAGGCTGCTGATTTAAAAAAAGCAAAGACAAACCAGATTACACTAAGCCAAGTTCCTTAGTGTTACTCCAATAGAGGCCCTTCAGTGAATACATGGTCACAGATGCAAGCCAGAAGATGGAACCAATATATAAAGAAGTAAGGTACAGAAGGCCAGCTTACCTTGAAGAAACCACAGACCTCAGACAGCTGCTGTTTGGGCCCCAGAAAACCAAAGGCTAGAACAGGACTGACGTGCTCCGATACGGAGTAGAAATGAGAGATAAAGCCATCTGGTACCTGTCATGGGAAAGAAATCCAGATCTCATCTTTGCTCTGAGAGAGAATTTACAAGGTAATCCACTTTACATTAGGCATCCTCATCTGATAATTTAAATGCACATGTCCTGTGTATGACAAGGCAGCGCTGTGTTACCACATACTGTTAAAACAGCTGCTACAGTCCACCCATTTAAGACGTTGAAGTTGGGAAGAGAAGCTACAAAAGAGACTTATTCAGCCACCCCTCTTGCAAAGTTAGACACCCATCATTCAGATACTTTGAGATCTTACAGAACTTCTATATCTTGCTGTTTTTAAACTGCCCTTTGATGGAGAAAGTAGTACAAGACAACGGAGGCCTGCAAGAGTCCTTCAGCTATCAGGCAACCTTCATGCTCCTGAAACGGCTCAAGATCTCTAATCTTCCACTTAACACAAGAAATTGGATGAAATAATTTAAGTCCCCAGTGGTCTGAATGATTTTTAGTACTACAGCAAGGACCTGGAGATGCTGCCACATGACAGCACCAGTACTTAATAGTTACCTAGAGCAGTACATCTTCGAGGAATTTTACAAATGTTAGTTAAGCCTTGCATCACCCCTGTGAGGCAGGCATTATCCTCATTTACTGACTGATTATGGCACTGTATTTAAATAACTTCCCAGAGACCAGGGAGTGAGTGGCAGAACTGGATTAGAACTCATGAGATCCTGACTCTCAGTCTCCTAGGCTCATCTGTGATGACAGGGCACGTTTGGAAAGCAGCAGAGAGTTAGTGAAAAGGGAAAATACAGTGAGCAAAATCTAATCAGCCAACCAGCGAGCAATGCTGCCAGCAGGGGTGCAGGTAAGTAGCCTTAGTCCATCCTTCACCAAAAAAGAAACAGCCCACATAAAAGGGAACCACTATTAACTTGGAGTCTGTGGCCATTACTATAGTATTGTAGGCAATGAATATGGAATACTGAGATTTGCTTTCAATAAGCAAGATTGGAAACCAGAATTATAGGAACTTCAGTAAGAGTGCCTTGGTATCTCAGAGGTCCCCTCAGCAAAGGTGTCAGTGGACTCCTGCTGTTTCAGATATGGGTAATAAGACAATTTAGTCTGTTCTTGTAAAAATTACATCTAGATTCATGCTTCACCAGGGTCCAGATCATATCTTGGTAACAACCAGGTGCCTTGTGTTCCTTCCTCCTTCCCCCCGCAGTATCTCCCCCCGCCATCTCTCTCACATTCGCCCACAACACCTTATTTTTATGTTTTACTTACCATTAGAAGCCTCCTCTTTGCTTTCAGAACTGACCAGCAGGCAGTTGCTAGGGCCTGCAATTAAAAAACCCAACATCATTTAATGGTGTGAGCCTTTCCAGAGAACAGGATGCAACTTACCAATATATTGCCATCACTATGGCATGGAGCATTACTTGTTCCCACCATTCTGCAGCCCTTTACCAAGTGACAGATAGGGTCCCTGCTAAATTCCAAAGTTAAACTTATGTAAACTGAAAGCACGTTTGGTCACTTCAAATCCATTCCAGACCAGCCACAGGCTTATGAATACCCCTAATAGCATCCAGTGAAGGAGGCCCCCAGTTACTCCAGAATGCAGATCATAAACAGAATTTTAGTCCACCACTTCACCAACAATGAAACAGCCCATGTAAAATGGAAAACACCATTAACTTGTGAAGTCTGTGGCCATTGTTACTGTATAGTATTGTAGGCAGTTAATTTGGAATATTGAGATTTGCTTTCAATAAGCAAGATTGGACACCAGAATCATAGGAACTTCAGTAAGAGTGCCATGGTTTCTAAACAGATATGCTTTTTGGGGCTCCCTGCAGATTAGACAGTCTAAGGTATGCAGGACAGCTAGATCTAAGAAAATGCATTAATACTCAGTATTCACTTTGGTAGGGTCTCCAATGGAGAAAGACCTGCAAAGCAGTAGACACTGAGCCACTACCCTCCCAGTTGCAAAGTACAGGAAAGTATTATTTCCTTAACAGCTAGGAAGGTGATGGCTAAGTGTCTGCTGTCTACACACATTATTCTTTAACATAATATTATTACAGAGAATAACTGCTAAAGGAATGAACCTGCTATAGCGAACACAGATTCCCTATAAATTACTCAGATCTATCAAGAGACTGGCCAATTCATGTGTTGGTAGAGGGACAGAAAAATAGGATTGTTCCTTCAAGAGACTTCTGTGTAATCAGAAAGCCTGATTCTCTTTTTTTTGTCCTTCTAATAGTGAAATAGTCATTTGGAACAAGAACCACCATTTAACACACCGTCTCCTTGAAGCTGTCTGAGAGCCAGCGGTTGCGCAGGACGGCTAGGACAGAGGAAGGAGGGTTCTCTAGGTCCTCAAAAGCATCCATGAGAATGAAGTCCAGCACAATATCAAAGAAATTCATGCACACCACCTGCCAGAGAACAGACGAGTCACAGACAAGAGCTTATAGAAAGGAACTCAGACCAAAGAGGTACCATCTGAAAAATGGATTATGAATTTTTTAGTTAAAAAGGGCCAAACTGACCAGTGGTGTAAGAGGGCACAACTCCACTGATTTCAGTTCAATGGTTTGAAGTTTAAACCAGCAAGAGTTTGCCCTACTAGTCTTGTGTTAAGGATAAGCAGATTCAAAACCAACTGAAACCAAATACAGCTGCAAGCTTTACAATTATAGTAGTGCCACTCAGGAGAAACAGGTTCAGAAAGAATTTATAATCAGATTTTTGTTGTTGTATTAAGTTATACTGAAGACAGCTACAGCCCTGGATAGGTATTTTCCCTACTCATTGTGTTACAGGCCTAACTACAAAGCCATTTGCAGATAAAGAGTTGGAATACTGGGTACATTTAGTTGCCACAATTTAACTTCCTGGTGTTAAGAACTGGAGTCTCCCCTCCCATAAACTATTGCAAAATAGTTGTAAGTTAACCACTGTAGCTTTGGGGTCCAGTGACACCAAGTGGTGAGTACCAAGGTATTTAATTTAGAACTTCTGTTCACCGTTGGGCCTTCTAGTAGATTGTTTTAGGCTTTCATTTCAGCTCTATCTTTCTAGAGAGAGAATTCCTCTACAAACCCCTCGTCCTTCCAGTTCCCGCTGAGTAGTTGGCCAGGTGTCTTGCTTCAGTGCGTAATGTAGCATCTCCTCATAGCACTCCAGAAAACCTTTGGGGTTCTTCATGAGAACAGGGAAATGAGACAATGGGAACAATTAGAAGCGATACACAGTCTCAGGTTACTATAAAACATTTCTCTAGCCTGTTGATCTGAATATGTCAAAACGATTTACACATAATTAAGTACTCGCCTAATTTTTTTGGCCTACAATCATTTGCAGAAAGAGAAGGATTTTATTTCTGGAAGGTGTGGTGGCCACAAGACCACCACCACTTGAAGCTTGTATGTTGTATGCACTTGGATACTATGATGAAAGCTATATAAGTATCTACACAGACATCCTTATAGGTGACTAATTGATTCCAGTAACAAGCTACCATTTCATGCATTAGCAAGGCAGCATAGTCTTACTGTTCTAGAGGTTGGTTTAATGAATAAACTCCACGTTAAAGATTCCGACCCATTGACCTCTACAGAACAGATGCACTGTACAGAGTGCCTGATTCCCCTTCTCCCTCCCTCCCAGTGGGCATCAACTGGGAGCCCCCTGGAACCTCTTCCCACTGATGAACCTCAACATCAGTGATGGTGGCTTTGGAGAGGAGATTGCATACAGAGTTTCTCCCAGGAAGAACCAGTGAAGAGAGGGCAAACATGGGAACTGTTTTTTCCCTTTCAAGTGGGTGATCACAGTAATGACAGGGGGAGGGGGAAATCACAGGGATTAACCTGAAATTGGGACTGAGTAACTGTGTCTATAAGGTGCTCATACAAGGTGCAACTGAGTGGTCTCCCACTCATATGCCCTCCTACCTTCTCAGCCTTTGTCATTAATCCTGTCACCATCTGCTTTCCAACCTCCCCAAAAAACAACTGGTTGCTCTCATCCTGCAGAAGGACCTATAAAGAGACCAAAGAAGAATCTTTCACTGATTTCGTAAACATAAGTCCTTATTCCACGACGGTGGAGACAGGAGACAATAGGAGGGTTCCTACATTAGTGAAAGAGCCAAATGTGGATTTCACTTTTTCCTTGGCCTGAGAGCAGACATGAATTTAAATAGTGGAATCTATTTAGCCCAAGGCAATGAGCTCTGTGAAGCCTGTGCTTCTAGTTGACCTACTACCTTCAAGTCACTCAGCAACTCCTCATGTCAACTACTGATTATTCAGAGATGTCGTAAAGAAAAAGTATCCAATCCTCCCTGGCTGGAAAGAGGATCATCACAGTGCTAAGGCTTAAAAAGGTGAGGTGCATAAAAGCAAAACAGAAGGCCGCATGGTAAAGGTGAAGATGAAGTAAAAGACTTCCTTCCTGTAGGATATAGGCCTAGAATGCTGGAAAAGTCTGGGAGTGGCAAGAAAAAGAAAAGTATGTGAGCTCTTGCACTCTGATGATGCAAGGATCTTGGGAGGTACATAGTCACCTGCAGCCTAAAGATATTACTCAAGGAGCTGAGGATAGAAAGCCTTTTAGGCCACAGTCACAGGTACAACTCCAGGCCAGTTACCATCAAGCAGCCTGGGTGAAGCAAGTTTGGTAGTCTCCAGACAGTTCCCAAATAACCAAGAACTTTATTATAAGAACTGCTATATGCAAACCTGGTGTCTGCCTTGGCTACAAAGCCACATCTTGAATGGGCACAGAGCCTGAACTATCCTGTCACTCCTAGAGAAAGGGTTGAAATACATTTTGGGGAAGATGTAGGATAAGGGAAGTTTGCACTGCTGCTTTCTATGCTTTACTTGTTCTGTAGAAGTGGAGGATTTCAGTGTCTAGGACAGGCTTGACAGCCCCTTTTAATTCACAAGGACAGATACTGGAAGTGACACATATTCTAACAGTCAGGAAGCCTCTTAAGTGCAGATGCAACAGAGTTCTGATAGCTAGAAAATTCCTACCTGGAATGCCTGCCTGACACAGTGCAGCTTTGCCAGGAAATCCTGATCATGGTAGCAGCCTAGAAGCTCTGTCCTAAGAGAGGAAAGCAGGATCTTACAAACTCCAGTAACAAGTTTCCTGAAGAGGCAGAGACGATGGTCCTAATTTGGGCTCCTAATTCCCTTAGGCCCCTTTGAAAATCTCAGTAGGCACTAACTGAAACCACTAGCTCCTTTCATGTAAGCCACTGAGCCACTTTCAGGTAGTCATTTTGATCATTACATTCCATAGCTAGATTTGAGCCAACAACCCAGAGGTGAAAGGTGCAGTAGCTCACTGCCCCAGGAAATTAGTAATCTTAGAGTGTTTCTCACAATGAGGATGCATCCAGCCTGAATCAAGTTAAACAAACCCAAGCACCATCTGAAGTCTTGGGCTAGTTAAAACCCCCTTGGAATTTCCAAGCCAACAGAGAAGGTGCTAAAAAACTTCTCTCTCTCAAAATGGTATTCTAACCCCCATGCCAAGCCCTTACTAAGTAACCTGAGGAGTTCATACCTCTAGCTAAAGGAGTCTTGTCATACGGATTGAAGACTCCTTTTAGCACCTCACCTTAGTGTTCTGCATGAAACGCTCCCTTCTTTCACCAACTGTAGAGCTTCTTCGTATGCAGCTGCTGGCTTGGAAAGCTGAAAAGGTATTTTCCCAATCTGGAGGGAGTCAATGAGCTGCAGAGAAAGCAGAAGAGGTCAGAAGAAAATTTTTGTTATATCTGTGCAAACCCTAGACTTCAGAAACAAGAGATTACAGTCTATCAGTTTGAGAAGGCATTGGTATGCACACTTTCACACCAAGACATTCAGACACCACTGAAACTCCCATTCTGATTGGATCACAACTTCCTTAGCCCAGCATGGCCCAATTCCTTCTTCTACTACATCTGTAGTACAAGCCATATTAGTGGGTGCTGCAGCTGCTTTTACAGTACTTTTCTAGCTACTACTACATGCCGCTAGATAAAGTAAACACATGGCCATCTTCATACTCTACCCAGCATTAGGAACATGGCAGAACCACCAGCCTGGGCAAGTTCCCAATGCAGCAAATTAAGTAATGTTCGATTGGTTTATTTACAAAGGATAGAGTTTGAGTCACCTCTGCAGCAGAGAAGAAGGAGTCCTCAGAAGTCAAACTGTCTTCGTCATCTGTCCGAAGTCTCAGTGACCCATCTGTCAGGGGAAGCATGAGAGTTCTCTCTGGAGGGGGCAGAGAAAAGTATATGTTTAGCACTGTATCTCTAAAACTCCATTCCTCCCACCCAGCACACTTTTCCCTATATGCAAGTCCTTATGTGGCAGCAGTGCCCCTTTGTGGCCATCTTGAAATTCCTGTTTATGCATCCGATGAAGTGAGCTGTAGCTCACAAAAGCTTATGCTCAAATAAATTTGTTAGTCTAAGGTGCCACAAGTCCTCCTTTTTTTTTTTTTTTGTCACTTCCCTGACATTCTCAACTAAAGAGATCTAGCAGGCCTTCAGGAGAGACGTATGGTACATGAGGTCTATTAAGAAATAATATGGAGCTAAGCCATTGGCTTCCTAATTCAAATACTGTTTTCCACCGGAAACCTGTATTCTCCTTTAAGTCTTTCTCCCATCAACTCTTATCTACGACTAGGAAAAGAAAAAGGGTCTCAGAACTAGATTCATTAGTTTCCTCAGTCTAGCAGGCAAAGACATAATTTGAAACCCAGGACCAGCAGCTGGTACACTACAACGCACTGCATGTTTCCACTGCTGTTGTTCACAGGTTGCACACAAGTCAAGGTGTTTTATCTTCTTATCTGTCCATCCTATAACACCATTAAACTCAAACGCTGTTGTAACAGCCATCCCTACCCTGCCAGGAGGAATTTGTTGAGGCCTTGGCAAATAAAACATTAGAATTTAATGGAAAGGCTTGATACTCATCTTCTATTAAGATTCTATGGAGCTCAGTTCTACCCCGTGGTGTGGCTTTAGCATATTCTCATGGCTGCACCTATAGTTGACTCCCAGACCCACCTTACCCAGATCTAGCAGCATGCTGTCCGAAGGGAGCGTTGACCCAAATTCTTCCTGAAGGTGATATGCCCGGTGCAAGAGAGATTCAAGCTTCTCTGCAAACTCCTTTTTCTGGGACTCCTGCTTAAACATAAGCAGACACTATCCCTCAATAGCCAGTTGTACTGCTGACATAGCACAATTGTTAGAGATGCTTAAAGCAAAGTACTGACGTGAAATTTTGCATCAACAGTTATGATTTACCAATTCTAGTTAAGTTCATGAACTGAACTAATTAAAGATTCACTTCAGGTTAAACTTGCAATTAAACCAGGGCAGCTTGTATGCAATATACTCCAAATTACAACTTTTTCCTTATGCTGTTTATCCATTTAAGAGGAAATAGTACATTAACCTATCACCTGTAGAAACAGTTATAATGAGCTATCAGTCACAAGGAAAAATTCAATGATCTCAGTCTAGTCTCAAGTAGAGGTTTGTTTATTCCATGAAGTCTGCATTAGTTTGCTCTGTTCACAGGCCAGACACCAGAATAATGCAGATCAACTTCACTGTTATTAGACAGGAGTGAAGTCTGCTGTTAGCACAGTTGTGTAAGATCAGTGAGTGGGTGAAATAAAAGCTTACACAATGTCTACCTTCATTATACTTTGCTTAGATCTTCACTTTCATAGAGATCTAAGCCCTCAGCTAGAAGAGTTAAATAAAACGACCAGGCGTGTTTTGATTATGAAGCAACTCTTTTAATTTAGCTGTAGAAACACAAGGGGACACTTCAAGCACACACAGCAAATATCAAAAAGAATCCAGATTTGACTTGCATAAACATAATAGAACACAAAAGATAAACATCCCACATAATGAAGATACTGGGTTCTGTTTTAGAAGAATCTCAGGGTATGTTACATCAGTATCCCTAACTTCTACAGAGTTCAGAATTTAGCCTCTTTCATTACCTGCAGGTGCTATCTCTTTAGCTATTTAGTCACCACTAAAATATTCTACTTTGGGTGCACCCTTTTATAAGAGCCTTTCCCAGCATGCTCCCTCCTATGGTAGTTGACCCTTTAAATCTGGGGGAGACAGTCAATTGCAGCCTTAGACTGTCCATTTTGTAGGTGACTGGATAAGCCTGCAACTCTCTTCTTCTAAGTGAGTATTTTGGCATGTATTTTCTCTTAACTTTCCCTTTCTCTAATAGCTGAGAGAAAGAGCTCTAATTGTCCATCCTCACATTTGTTTTCCTCTAGTTAGCTTTTCCATTTCAGTACAGTTCAGCACAATCTTGGCCACCAATCTAGCTAGACCCTCCATTTTAAAGGCATTAAAAAGAGAAATAACATTGGGCAAGACAAACTATTCTTAACCTAGTTTGTTGCTGTATTTAACAATAATTAATAATACATAGCTCTTTGTTAACACTTTTCATCTACGGATCTCAAAGTGCTTTACAAAGAAGGTTAGTATTATCCCCATTTTCCAGATGGGGAAATGGAGGCATAAAGAGGTAAGTGATTTGCATAAAGATGCAAAGCTGTGGTGTAGCCAGGAATTGAACCCAGGTCTCTTAAGTCCCAGTGTAGTGTCATAGCCACTAGGCCACACAGGCTTCCCTGTAATGTTCTTTTCCAAGCAATAACTAACTCTGAAGTTTGACAAAGAATCTTCTGTCTTAAGTCACTGTGAGTTTTTACAACTGGTGGAAAACTCACTAGGAAAAAGATTTAGCCAAAAATGTTGGAAACACATCCTCTCTAATTCCAGCAAAGCTATATCATGAAATTACAAGTGGTTACGGATGGGTCCTAGCCATACCAGATACTCCCTTGCCTAGTTCACGCTCCTCCAAACTTGCTTTTCAATGTTTAGTCTCCTACTGATGACCTCCCCTTCTCCCGTCCAGTCTGGCCCTTCACAACGTTCACTGGCTGGATACTGTAGAGGAGAGGTTGGTACGTACCTCAGGCAACTCCTCAGACATAGCTTCTTCATGTTTTTTGTTGTCCCAAGAGACTGGTGTGCTAGTATTGTTTCTCTGCCTTACAGTCAATGCCTGCTCCCACTTCTGCAGCGCCTCTTCAAATAGCTCCATCCCTGGGCAATGCAACAAAACATAAGCAGTGAAATCAGAGCCACTTACACAGCAAAAGGATATAGAAACCAGTAAGATGCCTTGCTCATTTGTGAGGCAGAGTATTCAAGAGAAGAGGGAAGTCTCGTCCCAAACCCATTTGCAGCCTGAACCAATAGAATACAGGGCAGTATCAGATATTTCTTTCCCTTCTGGAGATTGTCTCATTTGGGTTAGGATTCAATGAAATCATCACCATTCCTCATCCAAGGAGACGAAACTGATTTCTCCAGGTGAACAACAGTTTGTTGGTGGAACAATTCTGATGTTAAGCACAGGAGGAGACAGTGTTCATATCTATTGGTGGAGCAAGGACCGAATGAACATGGAGACAGTACTCCAAATCCCTTTATGTTGTGAGAGTAGTCTTTCAGGGTAAGGTTAATTTTTGTTTACCTTGAATATAGAGGTTTTCAGCACTAGAGTCACCAGCTGCTCCAGGATCTTCCATTGCTCTCGTCTCCCAGGGCCCTGTAGATGCTGGTGTTGGGCTGGAAGAGTTCACAGCCACTATCTATCCCGTGAAGAGAGAAGAAAGAACAGCAGCTCCTTTTAGAACTTCCTTCAAGTATGCCGTAGACATAAGGTGTAGACATCATCCTAGCTACTGCTGCTCAGGAAGGTGGATTACCTACAGCAATGGAAAACACCTTCTATCTCTGTAGGAAACATCTACACTATGGCAGCATAGCTATGGGGCCGTAGCTGTGCTGCTGTTATGCCCATAGTGTAGACATGGCCTCAGTCTCTCCTGCAATTTTCAGGGTTGTTTTCAGTATTCTCTTGCTTTTCCAAAGTGAAAATACTGAAGATGTAGATGGCAGGGATATCGGTGCTATGCAATCCAAATCCATTCTAGTTCTGCATGTCCATAAACTTTAGTGCAAGACATTGGTGCTCAACAGCTACCTCACAGGGAGCTGCGGAGGGCCCCAATGCTTCACCAGATCCTAACGCAACAGACAAAATCCATTCACTAGGCAAAGAGTAGGAGTACTTGTGGCACTTCATCCGATGAAGTGAGCTGTAGCTCACGAAAGCTTATGCTCAAATAAATTGGTTAGTCTCTAAGGTGCCACAAGTACTCCTTTTCTTTTTGCGAATACAGACTAACACGGCTGCTACTCTGAAACTAGGCAAACCCTCCTCCAGCCAGGAGCCTGATAACCTCTTTAAACATAAGAAAGCAGTGTTTTTACAATACCATCTACCTGACCCCACTACAAAGCAATGACCAAGCCATGCTCACTTTGGGGTATGTCTACACTTTGAGCTGGGGGTGGGTGATTCCTCAGCTTAAGGAGATACATCTGCACTAGCTTTGATCAAGCTAGTGCGCTAACAATAGAGTTCAGAGTGGTAGCTGTGTTAGCCTGTATCAGCAAAAAGAACAGGAGGACTTGTGGCACCTTAGAGACTAACAAATTTATTTGGGCATAAGCTTTCATGGGCTAAAACCCACTTCATTGGATGCATGGAGTTAGAGTATTGCAACCCCCATCTTTTCATGTTCTCTGTGTGTATGTGTGTATATATATATTCCTACTGTATTTTCCATTCCATGCATCTGGATGAAGTGGGTTTTAGCCCACAAAAGCTTATGCCCAAATAAATTTGTTAGTCTCTAAGGTGCCACAACTATTCCTCGTTCTTTTAACAACAGAGTGTAGCTGCAGAAGGAGGGGCTAGCCACCCCAAGTAGGCGCCCATCAGAGACCATAGGCACATATGATTGGCTCCATCTCTGAAGGCTCCAAGATCTACAGTCTGGGTCATTGGACCTGGTTACTGTGGGCTAGGAATTGTTCTACTGAACTGGTTTAAAACATGGCAATAGTTTGGCTTGTCAGTGTGACGGGCCAAACTATGGAACAACAAAGCTTAAAGAACATGCTTTACTGCGAGTACTGACCTAGGCTAGAAGATTTAACACATTTTGTTCATAGATGTTGTCTGACCAATGGTTGTTCCAAGCTAATTTCTACAACAGCACTTAAGCATAGCTTAAATTTGGCTGTACAGGTATACGTCTTTGAGCTGGGAATCACGCTCTGAGCTCATAGTATAGGCATATCCTTGGCATGCTTGCCTGGAATGCTGGGGAGGGCGACGAAAAAAGGGGAGGAGAGAAACACTAAGACAGTTGCTCCAAGAAGGGGAAGGGAGGAGGGACTGCACGGAAATAAATGGTGGTCCCAAGCCGCACTTAAAGAGGAAGGCAATAGATGGGGAAGCAACTGTAAACAAAAGAGGGAGCAGGTTATCAGTGAAAAATACTAGAGAGAGAATTTGTGCCTGAGATTAACTCCATTCTGTTCTTTCCAATCACATGTTCCTGTGTGGGCAGTGGTGGATTACTGAATGGGCTCATGCCCGGGGGCCCCCTGCAAGCTGGAACTCTGTCCCCCGGCCTCCTCTCCTTCCCCGCAGGGCCCTGCCACCCTGCTCCTCCTCTTCCCCCTTGAGACCCCGCCCCCAGCCAGGCCCAACACAGGAGCTGAGATAGGGTGAGCACTGGGCGTATTCCCCCTATGTGGAGCTGCCCCCCAAGCCCTCTCCTTCCCCCCCGCCCCAGCTCCTCTCCTTCCCACATGGAGCTGGGCCACCCCATCCCAGCCCCTCTCCCTCCCGCGTGGAGCTGGATCCCCAAGACCTCTCCTTCCCCACATTTTACACATGGGTATAGTGAAACACACAGAGGTTAAGTGAATTGCCTACAGTCGAGCACAAAGTGAATCAAGTATAACTGCCAGTTAGAGAACTCAAGAGCCCTAACTGCCAGTTTCCAACACTTACCAATAGATATTATTTCAATAAAAAACCTTATGTCTCAGCTATTACAATATTTGGCACTTAGGCAGAATTCTCTGGCATAATGCTGTATTATGTGTATAGACAGCTGCAACTGTCCACTCACTCACCTGAAACTACAGGCTCCAAAGCTACTGACACAAGTATCAGCTAGGTTATTAATTCAACTGACAAGATGACAACTTTAAGATAGCCACATTTTTAGTGCACTGAATCATTTATTTTCATTCATATTTGTTTCTATGCTGCCTAGTTTATATTGTTTTAGTGTTTGATTCTTTGACATGTAAAGAGACAAGGCTCCCACCCTGAGCAGCTTACAATCTAGTATTTTTCCAATCAATATGTAGCTTATAGTTAGTGTTTTTAAACTTCAAGCTGCTTTATAAAAGCTAACTAATTAATCCTCACTCCTTGCTGGGAGATTAAGTAAGTAAAAATCATTTTATAATGTGGAAACTCAGATAATGCAGTTATGCAACAAGCAAATGATAACCTAGCAAGGAAGAGAACTCATTTTTTTGGCTGAACAGCTTGTGTTCAGTCACTCTGACTACAACAGCTTCTCAAACCACTTAAAACGGAAGGTTTACATCTTGTATCTAAGTTAAACAGGAATAACTGAAGTATTTTAAATCATTACATGTTTTTCTTTATTAAACCAGTTGCAATAAGATAGGCAGTTCTAACTCATTTAAAAAAATAAAGGCAGTAAAATAAAGTTCAGCAACTGTACATGGTTCCTTTGTTGTCTTCAGTAAATACCTGGTTTTCCCCCATAGCCTTTTTTTAAAAAAGACTTTTTCAGCAAGCCCCATACATTATACATAAGCTATGTAGGCTTTTCTCTGCTCCCCTCTCACCCTCACTCAGACTCATTCCTTCCCTATTTGAATGGGCCTTTTAGACAGCCAAAATTCCCCCTCTCTTTTAAATATATATACACACTGCTCCTTTGCTCCCTATATTTGTAATCTTCCCTTCTAGGGGGCCCCTGCGCCCCTCCCCCACCCAATGCGGAGCTGCCCCCACTCCATCCCTTTTTGGCAAAACTGGGCATTTGTCCCCTTTGCTCTTGCCAACTGATGATGATGGACAAATGCCCAGTTTTGCCAAAAAAGTCAGGACGCCCTGGGCAGGGCTTAAAAAGGGCACTATCCTGGCCAAAACAGGATGTATGGTCACCCTCGACTATAGTAAAGAGCCCCCCCGGGCAGCTGTGAGGAGAGAGCAGCCCCTGGCCCGTGTCCCTGCCCCCCAGGACAGGTGGAGGGTCCAGGGCTCCTCACAGCAGCCCAGACTCCCTGTGCAGCTCTTACCATGGCCTGACTTTTGGCCAGACCAGGAGGCAGGGCCATGGGGGGAAGGGGAGGAGCAGGGGATGGGACCCCAGGATGGAGGTGTGGGGGCACCCCCAATGTTCTTTGTGCCCAGGGCCTGAATAAATCTTAAACTGCCTCTGTAGTTGGGGGTTGAGCAGAAGCAAGAGATGCACGTTCTAGGTCTTAGTTCAGTGTGCCTGGCTAGTGCCATAAAAGCATGTTTAGATCTGATATTGCAAGCCATCAGGGCTGGGTTCAAAGGCTGTAGGATACTGACATTGCATGTGATTGTACAGCAGTTGTTTCTAGCCACAGCAAGTCATAAAATATGAGATTTAAAAATCACTTAATTCTGTTTACCACTTTGCTTCCCCACATGCAATTCAGATGTGATTTTAGTTGCTCATCTCTCATGAACCATTATGTTACAATTTATGTTTTGCATTACTGGAAAGTAGGGATTCCAGGTGGTTATGCTGCACTGCTGCTCTAGGGGATGCTATGTGAGGAGGAGGATATGATCTTGGGGATACGGTATGATGTTTTAGAGAAGCTAATTCTGCTCTCCTGTCTTCAGAGCTCAAGGATGGAGTTTCAAGAGCCAAATGAGTTGAAAACTCACCTCAGCAGTTTAATGATAAGGTCTCCTTAATCCCAAGGTCAAGAAAACCAGAAAGAATGATCAGTATTGCCCAGAGCCTGGCTAACACTACAGTTCCATGGAAATAAATTTAATCCTGAACTTCTGGAGGTTGCAAGAAAAAAGACACAGGGTCAACTCTCCCAGGAGCTTACCAAGTATAGAACGGCTTTAGCAAAAGGCTTGGAAGACATTTTGTCAAAGGGAAATGGGGAGTGGAGGAGTCATCAAGCTTACCAGAAGTTAGGGTACGTTTTTGTCTAAAGTGAATTCTCTTCTCTCTGTGAACCTACATATCTCTTAAATCCACTTCTTACTGTGCTTTCTAACTCATCCCGCTGGTGAATCCTGATTTACAGAACAGCAGAGTAGCACTCGAGAAGTAACTAGTACAAAACATAAGGGGGAAATCTCAGCAGCCCTGCACTCCCCTTGCCAAAAACATGCTGGAGAGCAGAACGGCTCACTTGTTTGGAGAGTATTTGACTGTACGTGAAAAAATATATAGATTCAGAAGTCGTTCTAACTATAAATCGTACGTTTTAAAGAAGTCAAACTGCATTTGAATCGCTTTTCTATTGTAGATGGAGTCCACTTACCCTGCCTTGCACAAAGCTGAGGCCCAAGGTTTTGAGTCCAAGTATGCTAGAGAATATACCTGTCTCCAAATAGGTACTGCACTCACCATGTTTCAGAAGCAGGAATGGAATCTATCTGGTGTCTCCCTTCCAGTCTACCTACTATGAAATGACTGGTGGTGAATGTGAGAGGGCAGAGCCTGCCCCTGCACTTTAGCAGCCTTACAGGAACCTACCACCAAACAATAGCACCAATGATTAGTTTCCCCACCCCTGTTCACCTTAACAAGGTGGGAACTTCTGAAGGTAAGAATAGAAACTGCTTCACCTACCATCCCCTCCCCCTCTTCAGGACCTTTGGCTAAAGCAATGGTGTCAAACCCTTGGTCCACAAACAGGATCTAGCCACCTTGCATATGCAGATTCTGAAGAATCTCCACTTCCATTTAAAAAGTGGTTTCTAACCCTCAGGACTGTAAAGAAATAACAAAGACTTTTAAAATGTGTCCCTAGTATTTAAGTGCAAGCCTGAATCCACAGGCAGCCTCAAACAGCCACTCCAAGAGGTGTGAACTCCCTCCACGCCACACATTAATCTTGTTTACTGTAATCTTGACAGTACTTTAAAGGCCAGAGTTAGCTTTATCATTGCAGATCCTTTTGTCAGATGCAATGGGGAAGGAGGTGGAAGGGAAGTCCAGAGTGTGGGAACTGGGAGTTACTGCAGAGAAGGAAATGCAAAGGGAATAAAAGGAAAGAAAGACACAAGAGTGGGGAAGGAAAGAGAGAGACACACACAGGAGATGGAAAAGAAATAAAGGGCAGAAACAGCAGTTGTCTTAAAAATGGACATCTTCCCCCTGAGCAATGCTAAATGTGACAATAGGGTACTGAACTAATACACAATGATCACAAGTAAAAATTTAGTTACTACATAAATTCAGATTCTACCTTTGATCTCTATGCAACCTCCCCTTGACATCAGTGGGAGCTGTGAATAGAGCCAAGTATCTGATCCTAAACGTATATCTGTACCTATGAACCAGATTTAAAAATGGAATTCAGGTCTCCCCCCAAGTCAGTTTGATATCCCTAGGTTAGAGGCAAATATATACCATGTAGAAACCCCTATTCGTGTCTCTCACAAACATCAGAAGTGGATCTTGGAGTGGCTCTGTATTCACCCATTACAGAAGTGTTTCACCCTAAGTTTCCCCAATAAAATAGGTCAAGGTTCCAAAACTAGCTTTCAGTGGAAGATCATTTTTCTGCTATTCTCCCCCACCACATCAAATTAACTAGCCCAATTGTTTGGGAACAGTGCAGTCTGGCAACATGGAAGGGGGGTTTGTTCCCACCCATCCTTTCTCTGAAACCAAGAGTACCAGGGAATGAGAGAAGAAACACATCCATGGGAAAGAGGGGGGGCTACCCGCCACCCCCACTCCGTCAGTTTGCTGCTTAGCCATTGGCTTGGTAAAAGGTGATGGAGCCAGCTCACTGGCTGTTGTGTGCCCCCCACCACCCGCCTTGCCTATTTGAGCTAAGCCCTGACTTTTTTACTCACTCTCCAGTTAGCTGTGATCTGTGCAACATGGAGACTTTGGAGTGGCAGGGGGTTATTCCCACCCACCCTTTCTCTGAGACAAAGAAAAATGACATGTACATCTATTTGGTAACTTCTGCTGTTGGCTGGGAATGGGCAAAAAGATGGAAAAGTCTTGAGCTATATAACCAGTTCTTCTCCTATGGATGAAGGGAGAGGCTGACAGGAGAATTGAAGGAGTTAGTGTGGAGCTAGAAAATTAGATTTTACAAACTAAGGTTTTACAAACTCACTGCCTAAATCTTCCTATGCTTCAGTTGGATTGGTAGTAGATCTAACGAGTAACTTCCACTTGAATGCCTTGTCTATCCTGGCAGCTTTCAGGAAGTCTCCCACTGTTTCACAGCCCCACTCATGGGAGCACTAGTGTAGACAAGACACAGCATCATTTAGACCTGTTCTGAATAGAGTTAGATAACACGGTGATAGAAATGCTGGCATCCAGACTGCACTCGCAATGGAGCTATACTGCTGGGAGATCTGACAATGGCCAGTGTAGACCTAGTATATGGTATAAGCAATGTCTACATTATTAGCTGTCTTTTTTTGAGCCTGTTTGCACTGGGGAGATGTTTTAAAATCGTTTGAAGACATTGTATAGACCCAGTTTTATGAGGCTTAAGGTAGTTTGACCTGAATCATTTTTTTTCTGGTCCAGGCTACTTTAAAAGGACTAAAATAGGATCTGTGCTACAGCACAAAGCAGTTTTAATGTTGGTTAGAAAGTTTCCTAGCAGAAGAAGGGTCCTAAACATCTACACTTTGTACATAAGCTGCACTGGTGCAGGCTGCAGTGATTATGTTGAACCAACATCTACTCTCTCTGCTATAAAGCACTCCTTTTCTTACCTTGGTCATTGGGGACATCCCAAAATGGCCAGGTACAGTATCACAATTGGTTTTTAGCTCTGGCTGATCTCCAATCAGTAGCCACTAAAATCCTATTGGAATTGACATTTGGAGGGGTGAGGAATAAAGCATACTGGTAATCAGAATGATGGAATTTTAAGGGCCAATACCTCAACCTGCAGGGCTACAAAACCTGACATAAAACAAATTGTTTTCAGGACAAGTAAATTCCACCCACTCTGCTGGTCCTGGATGACTAATAACAATCTTCAAAAAGAAAAGGAGTACTTGTGGCACCTTAGAGACTAACCAATTTATTTGAGCATGAGCTTTCGTGAGCTACAGCTCACTTCATCAGATGCATACCGTGGAAACTGCAGCAAAGTCTGCTGCAGTTTCCACGGTATGCATCTGATGAAGTGAGCTGTAGCTCACGAAAGCTCATGCTCAAATAAATTGGTTAGTCTCTAAGGTGCCACAAGTACTCCTTTTCTTTTTGCGAATACAGACTAACACGGCTGTTACTCTGAAACCTGTCAATAACAATCTTGTTAAGTGTAGGCAGGTAGGTGCGACTCCTTCCTCTGCTGGCTAGAGCAGACAGCAATGGTGTTAGGGTCTCTTACCGAGGCTAGGCTGTGGGAGGAGCTGGAATGTTTGCTTGGCTCAATAGAGGAAATCCCGCTGAGTGTGTCATTGCTCTTGCTGCTAGGACTTTGTACTCTCCTGCTGGAGTATCCTGTAATTGGAAGGGTGGTAAAAACAAGCCTTTAGGTCTTCCCACTCTGTTTACAGCAATCAGAAAAGGGAACCTATGCAATCAGATGTGGTGTAGCTCACTCTAGTCTGTCCTGTGCTGCCCCAGGTTAGTACCACTGGAAGAAGGGTCTCCAGAAGGCTGCTGAGAGGGCAGTGCCATCTCCAGAAGAATCAGTTCTCAGTGAGGTGAGAAAGGTAGCAGTCACAGAAAAATCTGGTTCAAAGCAAAATGGCTTCATTGCAGTCCTGGATGATGAGGGGAACTGTGATTAGTTAATGACAGAGCACAGATCTGCTGAGTTAAGGAATGTGCAGAAGGAGGAGGAAGCGTATTTCTAATAGCTACAGCTGGGAGTCAGCTTTGTCACCTTGGGCAAGTCACTTAACCCCTGACTCAGTTTCCCCATCAAATATGGAACTATGAATACTTATTCACCTCTTTGGATGAAAGGACGTACGCAAGTGGAAAGTGTTATGAGAGAAATAATATGCATCAATGCCTCACTTCTCTCCTGCCATGTACAGTGCTAAAATAAGCGTCGTTAGTGCAAACACAGCAGCAAACTTGCCAGTATACAGCCAGCAAACTTGCTTGACTTCATAATTAATGTTTTTATAGAGCTTCATAATTTCACAGAGCTGTACAGACAATAATTAATCCTCACAACACCCCCTGCGGTAGCTGGGTAATTGTTAGTTCCATTTTACAGATGGGGAACCAAGAGAGCAGTGAAGTGACATGGGCAAGTCACACAGCAAGTTAGTGGGAAAGCTGGGTTTAAAACACAACCTCCTGACTCCCAGTCCTGTCCTCATTCCTCCAGACTACATCGCCTCCTTAACTGCTTCCAAGGACTGCTGAAGGTGATTTCAGGGCAGGGCTGCCAATGCCCATGCTTTGGGCAGATGACGTTAGCAATCTGTCAGAAACCCACTGCCACGCCTAATAGGCATCAAATGGAGCAAATCATGGTCAACAAGATCAATACACAGATGTGGGTTGTGGATCACTGCATGCATATAGTCACACACATCGAGTGAAAGTATTGCACAGTGGGGTCGATAGTCTCCTTTTGTATTAAAGTTGATGGCAATAGCAAACTCCACTGTAAAGCCCTGCAGCCACTTTTCAATCACTTGTGCTCTAGGGTAATGATTTTGCCTATTCTATCTATTCTGCATTGTGGCTCCGATTAGGCTACTGTCTGATTAGTTTTGCCTCCCAGTCTCATTCTTCCTCTGTATAGTGTTTTGAACCACTTTAGCAACCTGATCTACCCATCTGCTTGGAACTACCTGGGCTTCTGTCCTACAGTTTTTTCCTCCCAGCCAATAATGCTTACACAAAGGTTCCTTTAACATTGCATTGCATCTTCCCCCAGCAACTGCTTTTGCAATACCAACCTTTTTTCACTGAAGGGACCTTCTTGGTTGGTAAAGAGAGGGCAGGGACTCCTCCAGGCTTAATGCCACACTTTTCTGGGGTGATCTGTCTCTTTCGACGTCGACGCCGCTTCAGCTGGTGTGCGGCAAGAGCTATGGCAACTGTCCCAAGAGCCGTAGCAAACAGCACCTTCCTCAGGCCTGGGGAGAGCCTCAGCTGAGAGAAGACAGACTTTAAACACAAGAGATATAAGAAAGCAACAATGTAACACCACCTGCACCACCCATTTGTACAGCAGTTTTAATCCAGGACAGCTAGGACCAAAAGGTGCTTTACAGGCACCGATTTACCCACCAGTGAAATGTAGACATCCATGGGATAGAACGCAGCAACTGTTCAATAGTGCCCAGCAACGCTAAACTGTTCAGGACAAGATGTGAAGGAGAGAATATCTTATTGGATAGACTGCAGATAGAATTAGAGTCCTATAGGATTTACATGCTGTGCTTTCTGTATAATCATTTCAGATGAGATCTTGAAACCTCCGGGGCTGCCTTCTCTATGTGGATATTAAAGATCCCATGGCATTTTTCACAAGAGAAGGAGTTTGGCTCAGCAATCCTGCTCAGAAGATTCTAGGTCCAGACTAACAAACCAGAAGTGAAATCCTAGCCCCACTGAAGTCTATAGCAAAAACTCCCAATGACTTCACTGGGGACTGGATTTCACCCACGCACATATCAGTTATACTACAGATGCTACAAATTATTTTACGTCCAGCTAAAAGGGATGGGGAGTGGAGGGGACGATATACATGTCCCACTACAGTGTTCTGAATGAGTTCCATCATTTTCCAGGCAGAGGTACCTGAGACACCATTCTGAGGACTAAGAGGTGGTAGATGGCATGTTCAGGAAGGCCTAGACAGCTGGGAGGTGGGTTAGGTCTGGGCCATTTAGGGCCTGATTTAAAGCTCCTGTAGTCAAGTTAAGTCTTCACAATAAAATCTTAAATGCAAAATAGCAGTACATTTATTATTAGGAAAGCACTTACTGTAATACTGATATGTGAGACAGTTACTGTTATTAACCTCAACTCTGGATTTCCTAATTTTGGGGCAGTTAGTCTTATCCCTACTGTTGCATTAGTATATTTTTCCATTTATGATAACAAAAACTATATCTGAGTGTCTCTAAAGATGACCCAAAGGTTCTGCTTGGTACAGAGAAAAGTGGGGTGAATAGCATGTGGCATTAGCAATTTTGGAGTTATGACAGTGTCACACCTCCATAATTCTAACCCCCACTTTTCCAGATGTTTATAAAACTAGCTGTTACACTTGGGACTAAAATTTCAATTTCTACTTGGCCAAAGGTGACCTTTTTTTAAAAAAAAGTCAGTACAATTGTGATCAGCCCAATGAGTTATCAAAATTTGGTGTTTCCACAAAAACTCTGGCTCTTGGAACACAGAGCACTATACACCGAATGTTCTCTACAGAGCAAAAAGAAAAGGAGGACTTGTGGCACCTTAGAGACTAACAAATTTATTTGATGCATCCGATGAAGTGAGCTGTAGCCCACGAAAGCTTATGGTCAAATAAATGTGTTAACCTCTAAGGTGCCACAAGTACTCCTTTTCTTTTTGCGAATACAGACTAACACGGCTGCTACTCTGAAACCTCTACAGAGCAGTTTCTGTACAGTGCCCATTCCTTTCCCCAGCAACTATACTTGCCTGCAAATCCTCAACTTTCCTGCTACCCTTCCCTACTTCACAGCTAAATTCCCCTCTCTGTTTGATACTTATATGGCCCCCCATCACTGCAGTAGCTGAGCACCTCACAATCTTTAATGTACTTATTCTCACAACACCCTTGTGAGATAGGGAAGTTCTATTATCCCCATTTTACAGATGACAAACTGAGACACAGAGAGGCTAAATGACTTGTCCGGGGTTATGCAGGTATAGCAGGGAATTGAACCCAGGTCTCCCAAGGCCTAGATTATGATCTTAGCCACTGGACCAGCCTTCCTCTCAACACACCCCCTCCCCACTGCCAAACCCACCTTCAAAGCTTCCCCAACAAGTGTCCCCCTTCCCTCTCATCTGCAAGATGCTCCCCAAACCTCCCCAGATGACACCTGACCTCTTGAAAAGGCCTCTATTCCCAATTCCTCAAATAAGTGCAATCACCCCATAGCAACTGTTAAATCCTCCCTTTCTCTTGCCCCAGCACCACCCTGTTATTTCTGTTCATCACCCTCCAAAACAACTGCCGCAGACAGCCCTGTAAAAGAAAACCCCAAATAACTCTGCAGAAAATCCAGCTGTGTTTTTTTTTTACCTGCCCAAATGTTGTGTAAAGAAACACAGGGATTTCTGCCACTGTCATTGCCAAGGCTTGGATGATGGACATTCCCTCCGTTCTCTGAAAGGCCATGTCTGAATGAGGCTCAGAGTATCCACAGGAGTCAGTGTGGGGGAAGGACACTTATGGGAACTGCTCAGAGAGTTCACAAAGAAATCCAACTTTGTTTCAAAATGTGCCTCGGGATTCCAGAATCAGTCTCCAACTGGGAATTTTCTCTCTGCAAGGAAGAGGAAAAAATATGGTAAATAGTAGCAAGAACAGTACAATCTCCTGTGATAAAGAAATTTCCGTACAATGCATCTGAAAGCACGTTACAATCCATTTAAAATAGCAAGACAACTATAATGGGATAAACCACAGAAGAGAGATATTCAGCTTATTTTTATAAACAGTGATGTCTGCCTCTCAACCAAAACAAGGATGAGAATTCCCAATCCAAGTAGCTCTGGAGCTTGCGACCCCAAAGATTTTTAGACTAGATCAATGGCCCAATCTACGAGGGATGAGGAAGTATGTTAGCTGAATGGCTTTTATAGTAGATCAGGGTCAATTGGTTTAAATACAGTTTTGCTGGCCAATGTGGACAGCAGCCAAGTCACTTTACAATCAGATTGAAACAAAACTGCTTTAGCTCAGGCACAGAACTAAGCTACAACAGGTTTGTTTATTTTTAATAGAATATTATTATAACACTTTTTGGCCATAGCCAGAGTGTCCAACCACCTGCCAGTTCAACCACAGCCACATTTAAGCTATGCTTAAGTACAGTTGTGGACAAACTAGCTGTGAACAAGCACTGTTCAGCCAGCATGTATCACCAAAATGTGTTAAATATTATAGCCTTGGTCTGTACCTTGACTAAAGCATGTTCTTTAAATCTGGTTATTCCATTGTTTGGCCCCGTTTCACTAACAAGCCAAACTTGTCATGTTTTAAACCAGTTCAGTAAAACAATTCCTAGCCCACAGTAACCAAGTCCAATGACCTAGACATAAGATCTTTGAGCCTCCAGGATGCAGCCAATCAGATTTGGAAGCTGAGTTATGCATAAGCGTAGCTTTTAAATGCAGATGAAAGTGAAAAGTAGGAAGGGTCTAGAATACACAGGTCTAAACAGATAGAAATGTTTTCCATGGCAACAGAACAATTTTGTATTAAATACAAAATTTAGTCAATATATATATCGAGAAAACAACTTGAGAATTTGAATACATGCAGGACTTGAGTACATGCATCTGCTAATCCATAGAGTGATGGGTTACAGCAATCCAGCCTGCAAGTTATCAAAGCGTGGATTGCCTTCTCTGCATTGCCTCAGACAGCACAAGCCAAAGCGCAGTGGTGTTACTCGGACTGTAAAAGGAAAATCTGTTTGGAACAGCAAAACGTGACCTTCAAATGGCAGAATTAGATATAAAAGAACACCAAAAATACTGATAGCAGCAATGAAAAATAATAACTGGATCACAACTGTAACAACTGCCTAAAGGGCAACAGCATGTAATGAGACCAAAGGCCAAAAACTGTCTTACTATTTTCAAACTTAAAAAAAACATCTGATACCCAACTCTGGAGGCTGGTAACACAGACAACAGCAACACATATTGCTTCAATTATATCAGCAGAGAAAGCATAAGCAACAAAGTATAGGACAGTTATTTTCTTATGACATTCCAGTAGAGTCCTAGACAAAAGTTAACAAAGAATGCAGTATACCCTCCTGGGCTATAAGCTTAAGGCAATTAATATGTCTTTTGAGAAAATTAAGGATTTTAAAGGGTCAGGTCTTTTGGAATTACTTTGTTTTATGGTTTGATTTATTACTATTGTAATAATTTAAGGCGATTTAATTTCTCGTGTCCATTATTGCGGGATGCTGGGTTCAATTACTTATAAAGCATAAATTTAAAACTGATGCAAACTATTTTCAGGGACACAGTAAGTCAGATACCGTACCCCAGAAACCCTTTCTGATATTGCCTGAGGTGCCCTAATACAAAGCTGAGCATGGGTCACCAACCTCCTTGGGTACTCTCTTATAAGCCATTAGGTAGATACTTCCCCAGCACAAACTCCCATAAACTCTAGCAGTGGGGGGCATCTCCCGCAGTGCTCTGTTATGAACCCCACTGTGGGAACCTAACCCTGCTGCTGCCCCCTCCTAACTTTCAGTGTTGCACAGACGCTGCTCCAAAGCTGCTCCTTTCTGGCTGCCTCCTTCTAGCCCCAGAATCAATTCCACGGTGCAGCATCCACCTCCCTGCCCTATGAAGGCACCCAGCTCCCCTAGCGTCTAACCCTGGCCTCCCCACCAAGGCTGCAGCGGCACAAACCCCACCGAGGCCGGCGCAAATCGGCCACTTCCGTGGCGGCTCCATGCCAAACCCCAGCGCGGCACAGCCCCGTCCCCAGGGCGCACCCCAGCCCCCCCGGCCCGCCACCGATCCCCAGCGCAGCGAGCACGGCACGAACCCCCGGCCCCGCGCTGGGCAGCCCCCGGGCAGCTGTCCCGGGGGGCCGAGAGGTGCTGGGGGGCTGCGCCAACCCAGCCCGGGGCTGCTCGCCCCGCTGGTCCCTATTGCCCCTGGCCCCATCGAGTCCCCCCTACAGCAGAGAGACAGTAACCCTCCCCTCCGCGCGAATGGAAGAGTCCGCATCCCCCGGCACCCCGGGCGCTACCACCCCCAACAGGGGGAGCCCGCAGCCCTGGCTGAGCCGTTCTCACCCAGGCACATCCCATGGCTTCGGAAGGGCAGCGTCTCCTTCCCCTACGCGCCGCAGCCTAGCCTGACAGCCACCAGGCGGAGGAACCCGAAGCCCGCCGCCAGCCAATCAGAACAGCGTGCTGCTCCGGGGCGGACCAATCAGCTGGCTGCCCTGGCCAGGCAGCGGCGGCAGCAGAGTGTGCGGTTGAGCAGCAATGAGCAGTCTTCCCTGTGGGACTGCATACATAGTGTTGATTGACTGTGATTGGCAGGCTGAGAAGGAAAGGGGAGGAGCTTCTCTTAAAAGGGCAGCGTCAGCTAGCTGCATCCTGAGGTTCCTTATTTACCCCAGAGTCCACACAGCTGCCCAATAGGACTCCGGCGCTGCGTCCATGGCCCTCGGCCTGGGCTTGCACGAAGCTGCCATAGCACACAGGACCACAGCGAGGCCGCCCCTCAGGGGGTGGCGTGCCGGGCACTTTCCCCTTTAAGAGGCAGCCGCGAGGATGCCAGAGGGCGTCGATGGGCCCTATAAAGGGGCGGGTGCGCCGAGGGCTGAGTCGGCTTCGTTCTAATTTTCTCTACCGGCTGAGGCGTTGGAGCTGAGCGCCCGCGGCGGCGCGCGGGGAGATGGACTTCAACATGAAGAAGCTGGCCTCGGACGCGGGGGTCTTCTTCAGCCGGGCCGTGCAGGTGCGCGGAGGGGTGGCGGGGCTCCCTCCGGGTGCGCATCCCCGCGGGGCGGGCGGGGGGATCCTAGAAGGGGCTGTTTTGGGGCTCTCAGCTCCCCCCGCGGCCCCCGAAAACACTCTGGTGACGCCTGGGGTTTTCCGCCCCCCTTCGCGGCCCGCTGGCTCTGCAGTCGGGTGGCGGGTCCCCTCCTCCCTGGAAAGCGGCGTCTTCAGTCCTGGGGCGTCCGGCTGGCCCGTGAGGGGCTGAAGGCGGAGAGAGCCCCCGCTGCTCTGTGTCGCCTCGGGCCTCCCCGCCTCTAGGAGCGGGTGGGGAGGCCTCCCCCCTCCCCTGCTTGGCAGCCTGGTGCGGTGAAGCCCCCTGCAACTAGCTGCCTTGCCTCGCCTCGGGCTACAGCAGGCAAACCTCTGGCTCGAACCCGTGTTGTGTGGGGGGCTGGCTCCCAAAGAGAGCGAGTGTGAGGCTGAATCTTTGGGGCGGGGGGGGTCTCTGGGGCACGGCTGCAGCGCACTCGGGGTGTGTGTGTGTCAAGTAGATTCTTTCCTTATCCTTATGCCCCAGGGCATCCTGCTCCTGAAGGAGACGTGAGCCCATTACGCTACTCTGTCCTGCCCCTGAAGCCTAGCCTGGGAGTATGTGGAAAGATGACAGTGGACTTCTCACTCCCCATGCCTGGCATGTAGAATGACCCGGCTCTTAGCAAGACCCATAACTAGAAATGCTGGGACAGGAGTGGGGGGAAGTAGGGGGACATAAAAACCAAGAGCCTCCTGTATAAGCATCCTGACTATGAACATTGTTCTCTATTCCTATGGCTTCTCCATCTTAGTAGGCATCCTGAATTATGGTTAGGGTTTTTGTATGGGAGACTCTTCCTGTTAGCCTCTACTACAGACTAGCATATATAACATTCACTCTAAGACACTTTGGGGGTGTATCAAAGGGAAGTGACTCCTTCCTTGTGTCAGTGGGAGTATTGGAATGACTGAGAACACTTGTGGGGGAAGCTGCCTATGTGGTAGGCACTAGCATTCCAGTCTACACCTTTCTAGGTCAAGTGTGAACTAGACAAATCCTCTTCTACCCCTGAAGAAGGTGCCTCTCTGGTTTCCCTTGAATGCCAGAAAAAGAGGGCTAGGATTGTAATGAGAAATAGGGAGGGTAACCTCAGTTTAGCATTTCCAGTGACTGTTTATTGTAAAGCAGCTTTGAGTCCCTGCATGTGAGTGGTGGTCGGACTGTGGTGTCTGCTTCAAGCAGGCAAGAAGAATTTCCCCTGCCCCAGAGTAAGAGCAGCTTGAACAAAACTCCTAAAGGCTGGCACCCTCCTTTGTATGGTGGTGGGCCTCAGGTCATTGGAGAGGAAACTGATTAATGCTAGAGCATATGGGTGAGATTTGAGTTCCTATTCTTTTTTCTACCACCAAATTGCTTGCTTGGTACTTCCTGCTAAGTTAGTCCACTCATCAGTTTGTTGCTGTTTTTCAAACTATTATCCCACCTCTGGTCTGTGTTCCATTCTGGAAATGGGGTACTCAGAACTCAGCATCGTTGCAGGTGCAGTTGCACCAAAGCCCTATATTGCTTGTATATAATCTTGAGATTCTTGCATGGAGGGCTGTATAGAAAGGCAAAGTAAGTGACAAATCGTGCAATGAAGAGACTAAAGTGCAGGTTATGATCAGAGAGAAACTGTTAAAGCTGGTGTTATCAGTGATTTGCTTGTATTCTATATCTGAATTGTAACTCCACTCTCTGAATAAGGGGGGGGTGTGTGTGTGTACACACACACACACACACACACACACAGAATACCAAGCTTTGGGCAATGTCTTGAATGATGGTGAACAAACTGGGAGCGTTGAGAAGGAAGGGCTTAAGTAAACTACATCCCCTTTGGTAGCAGGGGGCAGCAGGCTGCTGCCTTGTTTGACAAGTTTAGTAAGCCAGAGTTCTATTGTCCATGCAGGTTTCAGAGTAGCAGCTGTGTTAGTCTGTATTTGCAAAAAGAAAAGGAGGAATTGTGGCACCTCATTAGACTAAAATTTATTTAGAGACTAAAATTTATTCAGTGCTCAAAGAGACTAACAAATTTATTTGAGCATTAAATAAATTTTAGTCTCTAAGGTGCCACGAGTCCTCCTTTTCTTATTGTCCATGCAGTACCTGGAAATGTGCAAGGCACTTCACAAAGACCTTTTTATCCCAGAGACCTCACATTTTAAACAGAGGTGGCTTGAAAAGGGGTGGCAGAGCAAGAGGGAGGAGGATGACTAACAGTAGCTTGAGTTGCTTTAGAGGTGCTGTAGTGCAATATTAAATCATAACTCTTAAGGAGAAGCTTTAGCTCTGCAATGATGGTCTTAACTGTGCCCATACATGTGGTAAAATGGCTGTGTTTTGCCCCATGTTCTTGGAGAGCAGTTGTAAAGCAAGGTTGTCTGAAGTAGAGAAGTGATCCCTGCTCTTGGAGTCACACTAGATCGGTCGTGATGTTAGATCGTCTCTTGTACAAGAGGTCAAATAGCAGATGCCTGCAAGTACCCTGCTGGGAACTTGGAACAATGTCTGACTTCCCTTCCTACAGCTGTAGAAGGGCTGTGGCATGCAGTAATCCTGCTTGATCTGAGTGAGCACTGAATGCTGGGGTAACTGACTGAAACATGGCCCAGCTTTGGCAAACTAGGTTTACTGTTTGCCTCCTGGCATGTTTTCAGAGTGGTCCTTAGTTGAACAAAATCTGGTTCTATAAGGGTAGCCAGTTGCACAACCCCAGTCAGTGTAGTAGGTGGTAAGACTCCATGCTTCTTGACTAGCTTCAGCTCAATTTGAAACTTGTTCCTTCCCATGTCCTGCCTATAGCCTTCAAGAAAGGGTCTGTGGAACTTTCTGTTCAGTTTTTAAACTGGCTTAACAGGAACTGAAACGTAATGAAGACAAAAAGAAAAGGAGTACTTGTGGCACCTTAGAGACTAACCAATTTCACGAAAGCTCATGCTCAAATAAATTGGTTAGTCTCTAAGGTGCCACAAGTACTCCTTTTCTTTTTGCGAATACAGACTAACACGGCTGTTACTCTGAAACCTGTAATTAAGACAGTTCTGATGTAGGACCTGGGCGCTCTCTATCACTTAACTTCGGGGGGGGGGTTGGGTAGGTATGTTATACTTGTCTGTTGAAACAGGCGAATGCATGCAGTGGTGTAGTTATGTTGGACCCAGGATATAAGACAAGGTTGGTGAAGTAATATCTTTTGTTGGTGAGAGATGAAGAGCTCTTTGTAAGCTCAAAATCTCTTCAGGTCAACAGAAGAATGCAGGCTCCTCAAGAAGCTAGTTGATTGTAAACATGTCTATTATGGCAATGAGTCAGATGCAGTGAGAAGACAAATAGTTCAGGTACAGAATAAGGAGCAGATGGAAAGCTTAACGATCCTGTTCTCATGCAAATATCTTTGCAACATTTCTCCTTCCCTTTGTTACCAAGATATGGCATGTTTAGATTTGGAAGGCCTTCTAAAGATCATTTATCAAAGACTTGTACAGGGTGTAGGAAGGAGCCAGCCTAGGAATCAGCAGTTCTTCACATCAGTGATTTTCAGTGCGCAAAGAGGAGTTTATAAATCATTTCTCTTGGCTACTATGCCCACTTAATATAGTGAATATGAATATTCACATTAATTACAGGCATAATTAAAAGAAACAAAGCAGCATAGGGCAATTGGTACCAGGGGAGTGACTCTGAGTTTTTGGTAGGTGGGAGAGGATAGGGTGTGTTGAATAGTGCTCATGAAAAACCCTCCCCCTAAAATGTACCAGTGAGATTAGTCCCATTTGAGTTGTGTCCAAGTAGAGCCCTGGTATTTGGATGAAAAAGCTAGTCACAGCATAGTCTCCTACATCATGGTGCCAGACAAGCAGATATATACACCCACCAAGGGGTAAATGGTTGTGAGCAGAGGTAGCATGTGATTTTTTTTTTTATTTTTTTTTTTCCCCCCCCGGATATCTTTGCTGTTTTGTTACGGTTGAGGGAGTGGAAGGGAGAGCAGGTCTGTAGCTGCCTTTCTTCAGCACAGCAAACTTCCTGGGGAAGGGACTCTGAGTTGGCTAGACTAGAACTCAGTTTTGTAAAGCACCTGGTGTTGCTTCCTGCTGCTCAAGGCATTTAACAAAATGTTTCTGGAAATGCAGTGGCTGGGAGGCAAATGGACTAGCCATTATGTACTCAGCTATCACTCATGTTACAGGCTGTCTGAGAGTGAACCACTAGCCAGACAGTGGAGCTTTAACTCCTGTTCCCATAGAATCTCCATCCCCAACTAGAATGTGGGAAAGGAACATTCCCCCTTAAAGGTGGATACCCCTTGGTTGTGTCCATAATGTAAAAACGATTCTTATCCGATCCTGCATCAAATACAACCACACCATGCCCCCATCAAATTGTGTGTGGAGTCTTGTGTAAAAAGTCTGGCCTCATGACATAGACAAAATCAGCTGAGCTGAACCAGAGCTGTGACCGACTTCTGCTGAACTCTTATAGTGCTACAACAGGTCCCTGAATGCCATTGACCCCTGCACATAGGCAAAGTTGTTTGCTTTTTCCTCTGAAGCAAGGAGGGCTTGTAAATTTCCCAGTGTAGATGAAGCCATGGGCCCCAGATACTGCAGGTTCAAGCAGAGGTGGCTTCAGCAGTACTGAAGTTGTGCAGCATCTTGGCAGAAAAGGTAAATTTTACATGACAATTAGTCCCCTTCTTGGCATCTTGTTTTCTATCGCATCTTGGGTGAGTCTCTTCCTTCCTCATCTTCCCTATAAGGCAACATTGAGTGGGCCTCATTTGACTGTTATGCTATTGCCCTTTAGAAAGACAGAGCAGGAGGCAGCGACTAGATCTGAGTTTCAGCACAGCAGCTAGGGAGAGTGCCCTGGCCTTGCCCTGGAATAAGAGGCTGAAGAAGACTAGTGGAAGGCTTGCAGGTGAAGGCAGTTGCTAGCAAATGGGGTTCCTTTCTTGAATGGCTCAGGAGCTCTCTGGCAGCTGCCTTCCCTTGCTGTGAGGGAGTCCCTTATGTCCCTGCCTGCCTCCCCCCATCTCATTAGCTTGACTGCACAGTCCAGAAAGGCTCCCTCCCTGCAGAGCTGAGCCCCACAGGTGTGATCTTACTCTGTTGGTGTGCAGACCAGTAAGCTGTGTTGGTTATGTAATAGGTAAAAGACTGCACTACAGTTTGACTAAGCTTTCAGTCTGAGAAACAATAAACCACTTAACACTGCAGCATAATCAACTGTTGCTCTGCTCCATAAATTGGGGGCGGGGGATAGACTGACTGGGAAAGGACTCCTCATGTAATGGGTCCAATGCACCAGGCGATCCAAAGTGTTTTGCCTATAACACATCTGTCTTCCTACCCCACCCTTAAAATAAAATTTCTGAGCACACCAGTCCCATAACCTTGCTAGCAGTACTTATGGCTAAACTCTAGTGCTGACACAGTTCTGCTGTGGATGTTGGAGGGCCCTAACAGCGCAACACCTCCCAGTACTGCACTGGCCTCCCTGCATGAGGCCTGGTCCTGGCATGGAGTTGTACCACAGTCCATGCTGTGCTCCTGCACCACAATTGCCACCACCTGAGCTTCATGGACTATCCTGAGCTTTTCCTGCTCCAGAGACTGGATGCAGAGCACTGGGATTCTGGAGGACACTTTGGATGTGGGAGATGCTTTCTGGCACAGCTTGTTGTTGACAGTCTTCAGACAGTTCATTCTGTTAATTTTCCTTTGATCAGAATAACAGACATGCTGGTTCTCGGAGATGGTGAGGCCCTGGACTGATCTGTAAGTGGGCTCTGTTGCCATAGAAATGGGAATCTCAAATATTATTAAAAAGGGACTGTTCTGAACATCAAAGCAGACAAGTGGCTGGTGTTAGTCTCTCTGCCAGGGTAGCAAATGTGGATGTTTCTCTATTCTTATGCACAAATAGAACACACTTTAGGGTCTTCAGAGGTTTCTAGAAATAATTACTCGGGCAGATGTGCCTGGTTTTACTTTTTTATATTCATGGAAACTGGTTATCTGTTAAAGTTCAAATAATGCATAATGTGCATCATTAACCCATAAACTCTGAGACACTAACCCTCAGTAGTACAACTAATACTAGCAGCCAGATGTGAGGCTCAATTCTTTTTATTTTTCCTTTTTGAAAAGGGCATCCCCATTCCCAACATCAATGAAAGTAAGTATAGGAAGTACTTTCAATGGACAGTCTTTTAAGCAGGATCAAGTAGATCTTGTGTGGCTACTGTTTTTTGCAATTTGGTCAGCCTCTTATCTGTTTTGTTCGGACACAAATGGTCCTTCTGACAGTAACAAATATAGGCAATGTATACTCAAACTTAAATTGAAGGGGCATTTTAAAATGGATTTAACACTATATCAGCATCTGCAAGACTATCCTAGTGTGAATGGCTTTCATATCATTTCAACACAAGCACTTAATTTGGATCCCATTCTTCTGCTCTGACTCATGGTTGGCTAAGAAGGCTGTGTATGGAGCTTGATGCAAACTGGGTTTAGGCCTCAGTTTGAGGGCATATTGTGAGCTGCAGTAGCATTTTTCAAAGTGGTGCTCCACAGAGGGAGTGCAGTGTGAAGGTTCTGTAATAGAACTGCCTAGGTTGGATGAAGCTTGCCTAGATTAGTTTCTTTAGGTGTCAAACTTTATTAAGCCTCTGGGTGGTCTCTGAAATAGCAGAGGTCACAGCAGCCAAGGGCTATTGGCTTCCACAGTGCCACAGGCACTGTGTAAAATCCACTGGTAGGACCTCCAAGATATAGCCTTGTCACATGTTCTACTTGCCAGTAGCTTGAGGAAGACCACATTTTCAATTTCAGAGGCCTCTAAGCTGCTTGGTTTAAGGTTTAAGGTGGGGAATATCACCTTAAACCTTATCTCAGTAAAAATGCAACACTAAAAGTAAAGAAATCTAAATTTAAGATTCCTACATTGACTAACTCTGCCTTACATCTCAGTTCATCTTCCCCAGTCTCACATGGGCCTGCCCTCTTGAGTGTTGTACAGCAAGATGTTCTCAGAGCACCATGTTAAGGAGGAAAGGGCAGAAATCTTCTACAGATGCTTGGCAGTGTGGCTTTCTAAGGGATTGTAACTTCCTCAGCTAAAGCTGTAAATGTCAAGGCCTTGCATATGTCAGTGTATGACTAATGTGGTGCAGGTATAGCTCAGGGAGTAGGTGCCACTGACCCACCTTGGGAAGCTTTTAGACACTAAATTACTTGACCAAAGAAAATGGTACATCCCATGTTTGACCACAGGTGATTGTCTTGCTACCTGAGCCATGAGGGCTGTGGACAGAACCTCTATCTCTAGGACATGGTCTAATACCTTACTCCTGAGCATCAAAAGGACTTCCTCCCATGCTGGAAGTATAGCATCTCCTCTGTCTCCCACAAGAATTGATGGGGATTCTAGCAAGCTGCAGTTCAGGTCCCCAGGGGTTTGATTGCTGTTCTAGCTGCTGTGCAGACCCTGCTAGCCCCTCTTCCTAACCCCCATTGTTCATTCAGGCTTTCCCCAATTGAGGGGTCCCATCAACTGTCTCACTGTGCTTCTGTCTCCATAAGCACTAACAGTGCACAGATTATTCCTGCTGATCGCCCAAGCCTCCAAGAGGAAACCCAACCCCTCAATGAATTATTGAGGCCCTGGAATGCAGCATGACTCTTCTCTTCCCTGGTCGAGTGAGAGTAGCACTAAGTGGAAGACTGCACTGCATTATTCATTTACCATGTTGGCTTCCCTGCACAAAAACAGGCCCAGATACTTAAGTGGGTCAGAGGTGCATGAGCATCATCCTGGGGGACAGGAAAAGGAAAAATCTGGAATTAGCTGATCCTTATGTACCAATTGGCAATGTGCAGTGCATACAGACTCCCAGGAGGTAGTTGAATTATTTCAGGCCTGGGACCAATTCCTCTTACAATCGGGTTCCAGTAAATGGATATAGAAGGACCTAGCAGCTGGACTTCAGGAGTTGTGGGTTATCCCTAGACCTCACATCCTTAGGGAGCAGTGCCAGGGCAGGGGGGAAAAGGCCTTCTGCAACATTGTGGATAATGTCTGTGCTGTTTTCTTCCCCACTGCTTTTGTGTACCAGTCATAGGATACTGGCACAGCTGCTTCTAGATGCAGTTTATTCTGGGTCTTCTAGAAGTAGTCTCACATGGGAGACACTTTGGGTAGATACAGGCCCCAAAGCAAGGTTTAGATTTCTGGGGAAAGTGCAATTCTAAGGTGTTCAGAATCAAGTAAGTGAACTTACACCTTCCTCTATCCTCCTAGGAGATACACTAGTGTAGTGTATGTGCCAGCTCTGAATCTGGCCCCGTCAGTGTAATGGACTCTCAGCTGGTGTAACTTACATCCTGAGGGGCCTGAAGAGAAACATATGAGGTTTGGAGGGGGAAAATGGGACACAACTAGCAGAGCCAAGAATAGGCAAATTAAAGTAGCCACTACTGCTGTATGTGAACTACAGCCTCTTGGATGCCTTTTCATCCACTTAGTGACAAATCATGCATTGCCTCTGAACTTGCTACTGTGTGTTGCAACACTCAGGGAAATCTGAAAGTTCACTTTTTTACATACACTTGAGTCACAGGGTCTGTCAGCTGCCCTTCTTCCTCCTTCTGTAGCATGGGTTTGCAACAGTCATCCAGCACATGTGAGAAGGAAGACTGCAAGACAAAGCAATAGGCTGTTCAACTTTTTCTGCATGCATGAATTGAAGGACTTAGTGTTAAGACTCAGTAGCTATTGTGTGGTATGGGGCCATGAGCAGTCCATCTACCAATCTGTCAAATGGAGCAGACTGGGGCGGGAGAGAGATGTTTACTTAAGGAAGTAGCACCCGAGCTGTAAATGTGCAATGACACTTGGAGATGATGCCTTCCCTGTGGAAGTAATGGGTGAAGTCCCAAAGCACTGGAAAGCCTAGAGGAGGCAGTGCTAAAGGGAATGCAACAGCCATTCATCTGCAGGCTGTGTGAAGCCAGCTGTCTCTGGAAGAGGTCTGACTTTTAAGCAGGTGTGTAATCAACCTAAAAACCATAAATGGCTTCTGAGAGACCTCAATCAAACACACCAGCCCTCTTGGTGCAGATGCTTGGCAGGAGTTTCTAGACTGGGGAATAAGCAGAGACCGTTTTGGAAATGGCAATATGGCCCTTCCTACATAAAGCTGTTCACAGGTGTCATAAATATAAAAGGAAGGGTAAACCCCTTTAAAATACCTCCTGGCCAGAGGAAAAATCCTCTCACCTGTAAAGGGTTAAGAAGCTAAAGGTAACCTCGCTGGCACCTGACCAAAATGACCAATGAGGAGACAAGATACTTTCAAAAGCTGGGAGGAGGGAGAGAAACAAAAGGTCTGTGTCTGTCTGTATGCTGCTTTTGCCGGGGATAGACCAGGAATGGAGTCTTAGAACTTTTAGTAAGTAATCTAGCTAGGTATGTGTTAATGATTTTTTTAAATGGCTGAGAAAAGAACTGTGCTAAATAGAATAACTATTCCTGTCTGTGTACCTTTTTTGTAACTTAAGGTTTTGCCTGGAGGGATTCTCTGTGTTTTGAATCTAATTACCCTGTAAGGTATCTACCATCCTGATTTTACAGAGGTGATTCTTTACTTCTATTAAGTCTTCTTGTAAGAAAACTGACTGCTTTTTCATTGTTCTCAGATCCAAGGGTTTGGATCTGAGAACAACCTATACAAATTGGTGAGGATTTTTACCAAACCTTCCCCAGGAAGTGGGGTGCAAGGGTTGGGAGGGTTTTGGGGGGGAAGACGTGTCCAAACTACGTTTCCCAGTAAACCCAGTTAGAGTTTGGTGGTGGCAGTGGAGATCCAGGGTCAAAGGATAAAATTAATTTGTACCTTGGGGAAGTTTTAACCTAAGCTGGTAAAAGTAAGCTTAGGAGGTTTTCATGCAGGTCCCCACATCTGTACCCTAGAGTTCAGAGTGGGGGAGGAACCTTGACAACAGGTATCTGTAGCCCTTCTGGGAATGAGGGGGATTGAGACTCTTCATTCAGGTTCTTAAATTTGAGATAAGAAATTCTCCAGTTGGAAGGGAAGAGTGCCTCAGCAGGGGAGTGCCAAGGATTCCTCAGTGTTCTGATCTCTAAAAGCTTTAATAAATAAGGAGTGCTGATAGCCTAGAGCCAAATATCGGGGAAGCCCTAGTTTGCTGTTATGGTGACTCTGGCTAAGATGTAGCTAAGATTATTTAAATGCAGATAATATGGATTCTGCTATCAGCAGGAAAAATTCTTAGTCAACATGTGGAAGTGTGAATGCCTTTGTGCTTGAGACTGGGCATGGTGTAGCAGCTTTCCTGTTTAGCACCCCCTGCCAACCCCTGGGGCAGTCTGCCTTGTATGACTTGGCCCTTGTGCCAGTCACATTTTTTGTTCCCACCCCTTCCAGGCTTCTCCAGTTCAAAGTCCACAACAATACCCAAAGTTCCAGTCCCTTCAGCCTCACTTCCTGGGGTTTACCAAGATTCCCAAGTCTTCACCCAGGATCTTCAACAGAGACCACTCAAAGAAATCCCACCTCCAGTACTTATAGTCCCATTCAACTCCCAGCACTTGATCAAACTTTGTCTTGGGCTCACTATGGCAGAACCCCATGCCTCCCACTGTCTTGGTACCTTCTGTCTCATCTCCCTATTCAACTGTCTTTCAGGCCTACTGCAGTGAGAATCACCATCTCCTGTAGCCTTTATCTCTTAGCTGCCCACACCCAGCGTTCCCTGCCTCTATCAGGACCTGGGGACCTCTGCTTTCCAGGCTTCCTTTCCAGGTTCCATACACGCCTTCCTTGTGTTTCTTGCTGAGGCTCAAGCTACTGCCTGCAAAATTCTGGCTTGCTTTTTACTTCAGAGCACTGCCTTCTGGCTAAGGCCCCTCCAGTCTGACTCCCAGCTTCAGGCTCCTCTCTTAGGCTAAAGAGACAGAAGCCTTAGAAGCAGCCAGCTACCTCACCTGGGTCTCCTCCCTGGCCTTCCTTCTCATGGTCCTGTGCTTCTATTATGAAGACCCAGCTCAGCTTGATCACCAGTTATGCCTAACACCCTTCCAGGTGCCACCCAGTGATCACTGTAATTGGGTTCAGGCTCCTGTTAACCTATGGCTAACTGTGTGATGGGGCATATAAACCCCATACCAAAGTTTTCCAGAGAAATAATGCAAAGTTTTTTTGCTGCTTTTATGACTGCTTTCATTCATGAAAATCAGACATGATTTAATGCAAAAATCCTCCAGCTCAAGTACTACTTCCCACTTTCCTGTTTGCCTCTCAAAGGGGAGACAGCATGGTTCCATGGTTATGGCTCCAAACTGGGAGTTGGGACTAGAACACAGTCCACCCAGCTCTGCCACTGATCCCTATGTGGCTCTGGGCAAGTCACTTAATCTTTCTGTATCTAGTTCTCCCCCTCTGTAGTAATGCTTGCCCACGTTCATAAAGTACTTTGAGATCTGTGGATGAAAGAGCTGTGGAAGTGCTAGGTACTTAACTCTCAAACTCGGGTAATACAAAAATCCCCAAGAACCGCTGTTGTGAGGGCTTAAAAGGCCAGCCACCTTGGATCACAATTCAGTCTTAAAGCTTTGTAACTATGATTGCTACAAATGACCTCCAAGATTTCTAGACCTGAAAGACTTCAACCTTGTCTAAACAGTACTAGCCTACCTTGGTAGGAAGCAATGCAAGTGATAGAGATATGCTGAAACTGTCCCCATCCCTCAGATTTCCCCCCCCACCCCCAAACTCTGTTCCTGTTGCTTTTCTGCCCATCCTGATTTGGAGGGGGTAGCTTAATTGTTCCACTGATCCAACAGATCTTGCAACACATGACAACTTCAGCAGATAGTTCTTTAAATCTAGCATGATCCAGACATAACAGGTCATTGTGTAAACAGCCCTGCTGTGGGTTTTAGGTATCTCTGGCCTCTAACATTTGCATGTGGCTGGTAACTGGATGCTAAAAGGTTTTTCTGCCTGCATTTCCACATCACGTGCCAGTTCCACTTTGCTATTTATCACTTATTCTAGGCGGTGTACTGAAATGGCTCTAGCTGTGTCCACATTCAGTATTTCTCCCTACCTCAGCAGAGTGGGACTTGTTCCAAAGACTTTCAGAACAAACCCTAACATCCCCTGTATATACTAGCATTCCTCTCTAGAGGGGCTACACAGCCCCATGTAGTACTATCCAGGAAGGGGTGGTAGAATAGGGAGGATCAGGCAGGACTTTTGTACTCAAAAGGTTCCATGTCCTTAATCTCATCCTGTGATTGTACCAGGTATTTGCAATGTTTCAAGAACATTAGCAGGTTCTGATAGCCTAGAAAGTGAATTAGAGGGCCAGCAACAGGGGTTCATACTTCTCAATACTCTGAAGTAGATATATGTAAAGCATTTCAAGTTTATTAAAGGTCTCAAGGGAATGCAACCTCTATACCTTCTATAAACAGAGGATGGTCTCTTGAGCCATTCTCTATCATCCAGCTGTTTTATAGGCCTTTCTAGAGCTAATAAAAACCAGTTTCCATCAGTGCATGTTAAAATCCTGTAGACAGGCCTTTTGGGGGCTTGTTTGATCAAGTTGATATGCAGCTTTCTATCTGAATAAATGCAGGAGGAAATGGATGGGATTATTTGAGCAGGGCATTAAACTAATAGAACACTAGGCAAAATGTATGTGCCAAATCTGATGACAGTGAGTTATTACCTGGCTTCTTTAGCCTATAACACTTCTGTAGGCTCTTAAAGCACTTCATGATGGTAGCTAATATTACCATTTATATAGGTAGCAAGAAGTGGGTAAACATAAAAATGGAGGCAGAGCTGGGAATGGAATAGAGTAAGAAGTTGCTTACCTCTAGGCTTTTATATTAAAAACTGGGGCTCATGTGTCCTCCAGGTGGGGATGGGGAGAGAATAGCTCAAGTGTACACACTTGCTGTGTGAAAGGCATCACCAGTACAAAAGTCTGAGAACCCTTGCTCTAGGCTGAGAGTTCTCCCCGGGCCCCTGCCCTGAAGGGTTTATTAGCTGCCCAGAATAATGTCTGGGCAAAGGAGCTGGGGTGGGATGCTGCACTGAAGCAGCATGTGGAATATGGCAAGTGAGTTCCCTGGTCATAAAATTAGACTATTCTGTGTAGTAGAACCTCAGTAAGAAAGTTTCCACGTTTGGGAACGTTGGCTGGTAAACTCTGGAGATGAGACTCTCTCAACCTTCTCCCCCATGCTGAAAACTTAGTGCTTAACTCTGCAAGGCACTCAGTATTAGTGGGAGTTGAGGGAAGCCTGCATGTTGCAGAAGTGGGCCCTAAATTTGGAGCGCATTAATAATTCTGCATAAAGGAATGGGATATCTGTGGCACAAACTATCTAGTACTTCACATGTGAACTGTGAAACAGTCTGATTAGACTCTAGCCTCCAATTAATTTGGATTTTAATAATTTATTCCTAAAGGGAGGTAGGCTAGTCCTGAATGCAGGTCAGACCAGGTTCTATTTTTAGCTCTTCCACCAGTCACTCAGCAATGGCAATGCTCTCTACCATGCTGACTGTACACAATGATACTTGCCCTCATCTGTAAGGTTCTTGGAGATCTACGGACAAAAAAAGCATTAGAATTGTAATGAGGAGGATTTTAATGGGCTCATTCCCTGAACATTCCTTTAGGGGAATGTCTAACCTGCTAGATGTGGCAGGTCTCACAAAACCTCTTTAAATGGCTTAGCTCCCTGGCTTCAGTGGAGCAGACCTAATGTCTTCTACCTCCCTCCCCTGCTTCTGCAGTTCACAGAGGAGAAGCTGGGCCAGGCTGAGAAGACTGAACTAGATGCCCACTTTGAAAACCTTCTGGCCAAGGCGGACTGCACCAAGAACTGGACTGAGAAGATCTTGCATCAGACTGAGGTGTTGCTGCAGCCAAACCCTAGTAAGCACTGATTCTGTGGCAAGTTTGCACAGTGCTGGTGCTCTAACTGGCACAGCAGCAATGGAGTTAATAGAAATTCCCAACAGCTAGTTGATCTCTGCTGAATCAGATCTACCAGGGGAAATGTGAGAGTGGTGCTTGCAAAGACACAACCATCATCCCCAGGGATGGGCAGAAAGCTGGAGTATGTCAATATCTGGTTGGCATTCAGTAGCCTTAACCTGCCCAGTGGATTCTGAAGAGGGCAAGAAATGAGAACTGACCTCCCTCTTTCTCCCTGTACTCACACTTATGTCTCAAGCATGGTGGCCTCCTATACTGGCTATTGTCATGTGAGGGCTCTGTGGGTGGGAGCATTTCCCTCTCCGCTCTCCCTAGTTGCTTTTGTGACAGCCTGGGGCACTCTCATTCCAGGTGTCAGAGTGGAAGAATTCCTTTATGAGAAACTAGACCGGAAGGTGCCATCTCGTGTTACCAATGGGGAGCTGCTGGCCCAGTACATGGTGGAGGCAGCCAATGACTTTGGGCCAGGGACTCCATATGGTGAGTTACATGGCATTGGCAAGTGGGCAACATCTTATGTGCTTGGTTCAGTCCTTACAAATCTACTGGAGTTCCTAAAATTATTCTCTCCTCCCCACCCAGCCCAAAGATATGAGACCTGATGCCTCCTGTTTTCCAATGCCAGTTAATGCTGGCAGGCTTCTGGGGAAAGCTTATGGTGTTACTGTGTACCATCTAATACACTTTTGTGTAAGCAAGAACCAAACTGGAATGTTGACATGCTGATAGGTTCTTGGTGATAAACTCTCAAATGAAAGAATTTTGGATACTACTCACATGGAACACATTATACAATGTGGATAAGCTGGGTTTGTTGTAGCACTTCAGATGGTGATTGTGCACAGCTGCTTTTATTTCTATATTGGGATGAAGCTCTTATCCACAGAAGCTCTTGCTTTGGCTTCAGTCTGTTCCCCCACCTAAACACAACTGGGTTCAAGTTGCTACATCCGAGGTGCCACAGCAGTGGTATTGGGCCAGATCAGCTGCTAATGTTCTAGTTCCTTTATAGGCAATAAGAAAGGAGTGGCAGAATCCACAGGAAAAGCCAATGGTTCTAGAAATTCGCTTTTCAGAGTGAATACCTTGTAACTAAATGCATGTTCCAGCAGCTTTGCCATGCATATTACACAGGGCCAAAGGTATCTGAAGGGCTGTGATAATGCAAGTGAATCTGTTTGCTCCATTCACTTCCCTAATAGTAGTCATGTGACCCAAAGGGTTGCTTTCCCTATCCATAGTATTAAGAACTTGATCTCCAATCTGACTGACTCTATTGGGCCATTACCAGACTTCTGAATTGAAGAGAGGACCAGTAACTGGTTCAAGCCATGTCTAATTCTCCTTGGCTCCACTGAACAAACTATTTTTTTTTCCTTCAGCCTTTGCTCTTTTCCTCCTCCTCCGTATAGTTATCTGGTCAACATTTGCTTTCTTGTTGCTCAGGGGCTAGGGAGCCAATTAACAGATGGGAAAATACAGACAAATTGGCACAAGTTCCCCTCCATAAGGTTTAATGCTGGGAGCAAAGTCTCTAAGTAAATCTACTCTCCTCTCTGGAGCCAGAGATCTCCATATGCTGGAAATGAGCTGCAGCTCCCTGGAGCAGCAGCATTTTACAGGTGGTGTCTAAAGACCATCTTTAAGATGGCATTTAAAGTTGCAGTGAGTCCTACTTGCAATCTATTCTGATGGCTCAAATTTTATTATTGGCTCTCTCCCTCCAACCTACGCCCCCAGCCCTTCACTTTCTAACTTGTGCTTTGAGTAATGTGTGTCTCCTCCTTAGTGCTGGGTTTAGACACTCTCCCTACCCCCCCCCATACTTTTAGTTAAAAGGAGGCAAGCAGGCCACTGTGGGGCACTGGCTTCCACATAGCTGGAATAGCTGAACTGAGTATCATGGACCTTATATTGCTAATGGAATCTCCTTTAGCCTAAGTGGTAAGGGCCTCTCCTTTTGCAGTAGGAAGATCTAATTTCTAGCTCTGCCTCAAACTTCTTTCAGAGAGGAGAGTGGCTGGGAACCAGTGAGTTCCCCATATTACTTCTCAACTGAATGGTTACCTGATAGGGTGGAGAGGGAGTGTGGAGACTTACCAGGGTAGCTACTGGAGTTGGCATGTCCTGGCAGGATGCAGTAAATGCAGGGCAGTAGCTGCAGATAGTACTACTGTGTTTGAACAGTGAGTAGTTGGAAGGTGAAATGTCTAAGGATATGACAATGGCTGCAGATAGTAGTACTTTACTTCTGGCAGAGGCTTTACAGAATATTCATTTTCACTTTTACAATTGAAAACCTCTTCACAGCCATGAGGGCTAGAAAGCTTGAAACTATAAACTTTAAAGGCTCAAACCCTAAAGGGAACCATGCACAGTTCTTTTAAAAAGCTGTTTTTTTTCTTTTGTGGGAGTTGGGGATACTGACTCAAACTCTGCATTTTGGCATTTGCTATCCTGTAGCCTTAGCTAGAAGTTCTGACAGGCTAATGTCAAAACACACAATAACACCTTTCTGCCTCTCAAAGCCAACAGAGAACCCTAAGCCTACTAGAGGGACCCAACTGCTTCTTAGGTGGATAGACTCTGAAATCAAACATTGACTTTCCCTTCTAACTTTCAGCTGTGACAGCTCACAGTGAGCTCTGGGTTTTATTGCCTTCTAAATCAATAGCTTGCTCCATAGCACATCCTGTTGCGGCCAGAGCCATTGTAATTGTACCCACAGCCAGCCAGCATTGCCCTGATCAGACCCCATCAGCTTGTTTATCTGCTCTGGTGCCTCTTAATTAGATGATGCTCTGTTTTTGTGCATCCATGAAATACACCCAGGGCTATAATAATCTGTCCCATAATACCCTTACTAAAGATTGTGGGCTGCCTCACATGCTCCTGGGCAGGCCTGATACTAAAGACTGCAGTGGAGTAAGTGCATCAGCAGGCAGATATCAAAGCTGCAGCAAGAGCCAATGGTAGAGAGATGCTTCAAACAAAGGGTGGACTGTGTTAGCATAGCACTGACTGAACATTCTGCCCCCTCCTTGGCTAGGCTAGGATTGGCTTGCTGTCAGCAAGCAGTGAGCCATAACCACCTGGTCTAGGTGCTAGCTAGCACAGCTGATCCACAGTGTACACATCTGAACAATGTACTGTGTGAGAGCATCCTAACCTAAACATGCTGGGCAACTAGGATAAGGCTAAGGCATAGTGTTAACCCGATACCTGCTGAAGCTAATGCCTCTCCCATCTGGGCTCTGGCAACTTGCAGGGAAGACCCTACTCAAGGTTGGAGAGACCCAAAAGCGCCTGGGGGGAGCCGAACGTGAGTTTATGCACTCTGCCTCCATCAACTTCCTGAATCCTCTGCGCAACTTCCTGGAAGGGGACTGGCGAACTATCTCTGTGAGTAGGAGAGGAAGGGGGAGCTGACTAATGGGGTGGGAACTACCAGTGTCCACCCACCTGTGACTCTACATTCATTCTTCCCTTTCAGGAAACTGGGGAGAGGGGTGAAAACAAGGCCAGGGGACTCCCCCCACCCCCTCCAACCCTCTAACAACCCTGTCAGGGCAGGGGAATAAGAGCTACAAACTCTGGAGTTCTAATCCCAGTTCTCCCACTAGCTTCCCTCATTTGTGTGTGGGGAGGGAGGAATGGGGCTACTTGTCTCCCTTGTGGGGATGATAGGACAATAAATTAACCCTTTATAGCCAGGCTGGCCAGACCAGAAGCTGCTTCTCACTCCTGAAGGTTGGTCCTTTATCCTTATCCAGAGCTCCTACCAATGGTGCCAGTGCATCTGCTGTTACTCCCTCTTGCTGCCAAACAAATCAGCTTGATTTCTAGGTGGCTTCTCAGTCTCATAGGCAGGAAAGATAATTTCTAAGCAGCTTGTTCCTTATTTGTCCCTCTGCTCCTTTCCTAGAAAGAGAGGAGGATCCTGGAGAACCGCCGTCTGGATCTGGATGCCTGCAAGGCCAGATTGAAGAAAGCCAAGGCTGCTGAGGCAAAAGCATCGGTAACTTCTCCCATAAATCCTTTCCTCCTTTCTGCACACAGGGCTTGGCTCTCATGTGAGAAGGAGTGCCAAGTGCTCTCATGGCCCAGAGTTGGTCTATACTGCCTGCTTTGTCATCAGTACTGCATCTGGTAGGGGTATGGGTGACTTCCCCACAAATGGGGGAAGAGAATAACTCAGCATGGTGAGAGGCGCTGGCTGTACAGCACCTGTTGTCTGCAGGGGACATAGTGGTTCATGGGCACAGCCTTGCTGGGGAGCTTTGGCAATGGTGAGTGTCTAATCTGGTCCTTGAGAAACCCTGCTGTCTGATTAGCTGACACAGGTTCCCAGCTGTTCTGAGGGATTGCCGCTAAGCAACCCAGTCTGATCTTGGTGAAGCTTGTGCCAGTAACCAGAGACACTGTCCTGTCAGAAGGCTTGTAAAATTCCAGTCAGAAAATAGGGACTCCAAGCTGAATCTGGGGCTTCTTCCCTAGAAAATCAACTGAAAGCACTGGGGAGGTGGGGGTTAACTATAAATTTCACTGGGAGCCTGCAGGAGTCCTGGAATCTCAAACGAGGGCTCAAAACTAAGCAGTGTTCCACCTGCAAGTTCTAGCCTGCCCTGGGCTCCACCAATAAGGAGCATGTGAAGCACACAGTCAGGAAAGTGACTGTACTTGCGCCTCTTGATAGCTGCTCCCTTGGCTTCCAAAGTCATGTCTGCTTCGCTTGCTGATGAGACTGCGCCCAGTCTCTCTTGGCACTGCTAGTCTAGCTGCAAAAAAAACCCACAGGCTGGTTGCTGCACTCTGGCTTGGGAATTAGCTGGTAAATTTTCTTAGTTCAAGAATCTCTAGTTACAGAAACAGAAAGGCAGGGCTTGACAAATACCACTCAAACTCCAGGTCCAGTCACTGGAGTGCAGGGAGCCTTGTTCTGACTCCTGAACTCAGACAGAACTATGGAAGCAATTGGAGAGAATTTCCAACAAATGTTCTTCTGACCAGATGCCTGTGCCTGCACCTGGGTCACACAATGGCTAAAACACCAGGGTGCTGGCTACACCAATGCTCTTTGCTAGAACAGGCCAAGCAGTAGCCCCATGTTGGGGAAATGGGAAGGAAAAGCTAGTGCAGATGCAGCTGTAGGTGGCCCCTCAGAATATTCTGATCAACAGATCTGCAGTAGAGCCAAAGTTAAAAGTGGACACATGGATATGCCCCACACACAACTTCAAGCCTTCAGTCTTGCAGTGAGGCTTCAAGCTCTACCCAGTGAACTAATGGCCACAGTCAGAACAAGCTGAAATCCTTGTCACCCAGTCTGGCTTTCCTGCTACAAAATACCAGAATGGGTGTCCTGGCCTGACCCATCATGCCAGCCATCAATGCAGCTAGGTTTGATTTGGCTTCTCCACATGTCCCAGATGACTTGTGTCCCAGGGACTTTTCCTTCCCTCTTTCCAGCATTGGTTCCTGTTGTGTGGCCTCATCTAACTGAGGAGCATGGGTAGCTATGGTAATATCAAAGGCCTTCAGTCAACAGGTCTGTCCCAGTTCTAACATCTGAGAATGCATGTGCTCTGTAGCCTGCTGGGTAAGGTGGTTTTGCACACACCCTTTAGTCCTGAGGCTATCAATACCCTAAGAGAAGCCAGCTCCCCTTGCTCTGCAGATTGTTTAGTCACTGAGCCTGTGGTTCATGGAATAACTGAGATTGCATGAAAACTTGCTCTCCGTCTCCCCGCTTCCACTTAAGGTGACTCTTGTTCTCCCAGATATACAATTTTCAGAAACACCAATTTCCCCATGTGTAGACATGCAGGGGGTGGGGTGAGGAACATGATCTTGGTTTCAAAGAGAGGTAAATAGTGAATACTGGTATGGGTCCAAATTCAGATAGGAGTGTGGTGGAAAGTCTGTACCACTTCCCCATCCTTCTACTCACACCCCATCCAGCTTATCATGCCCCAGGCTATTCTGGAAATGGCACTTGATTAATAGTCAGCAAATGCTAACCCCTTCTCTTTTCCTGCCTTGTTCTCTTGGAGCAGAATTAGACTTTTCCTCTTCTCTTCAGTTGTACAGGCAGCACAAGTTCTGGACAATGACTCATAGCTCAGTGCCCTAAAAGGCTTTGGCTTAGGCTTTGTCCAGGGCTCTGCTGGTGTGTAGCAGTAAGCCAGGCTCTGGTAGGGTGACTTTTGGTCAGGCATCTGGCCCTTAAGTGCTGCAGCTACAACAAACCATGTTACAGGAGATCACAAACCTTGTCGCTGGGATATTGAGCTTGAGTCCCAAGTACCCTCAACCCTAGAAATGCAGATGCTCATGCATAACCCTGCTTCCTGGAAACGTAACTAGTCATCTAATGTAGATGAGCAATCCTGACCCAGGTGGCCACCTTGGATACCAGCATAGTTAAGAATCCTCTTATCCAGCCCAGTTTATGGAGACTGATTACCTGGACTCAGTAGAGCTATGGGGAGGGTTCTGTGCTTTCTTATTGTGGCTGTCACTATTGTGTGCAAGGCCCTTGTAGCAGATGGACAGAAAGTGCCAACATGGGATATATTGGCTCTGGATTCTAGTCTGGTTTTAAATGTACGTGAACTAGCAATTGGTTCTAGTGCAATCATGTTGGTTAACATGTTTAAAACCTGACCTGAAATCCACTGTCAGAAACAACCCCCTCCATTAGTGTCCTACCTTTCCTGGGTAACTCCTGTCCCTCCCAACTTCATGCTAATGTCCCCCTCCAGATAGTGCAGATCTTGTGCATGTCAACTTTGTTCCCCTTGGCTTTTGATTTCTCTTGGTGCTGAACCTCTGAAGCTGGTATCCCCAAATCAGTGAGTTGCTGTTCTGTCTCGTGGGTTAGCTTGTGTCCCCTCTAACCTTTGTGGGGTTCTTGCTTTGTCTTTGATGTTGATGGTGTTTTTGTTCACTAACCTTTGTTTTGTTTTTCTGTAATTTTGCTCAGTGTGAGGGAGATGTGAGTATTAACTGTGTTAATAGTGCTGTGACTTCTTTCCTTAGTGCCTCTCATTGTCCCTCTCCCATTTAAAAACCACTCCACTCCTGTGTCCGGCAGCAGTCTGGGCTTGTGGCTGCCTGACAAAAGGGTGCCCAAAAAACAATGGAAACCTCCTGGTTCTCTACAGCCCCTCCAGGAGTGTGCAGTCAGTTTCCATTAAAGCCTTTTGCAAGCAGTGTTCAAAGGAGGCTGGGGCCCATGTACAAACATTACTGTGGCTCTTACCTCTGGCTCCATGTTGGGTGTGGGGTTGGAGGAGAAGTCTCCCTCCTTGGGGAAAGAAGGATGTGAAAGTTAGACAATGATGGGTGGTGGCTGAACTTGGTCTGCAGTGCTGTACTGTCCCTTCTTAAGCTTCAGGGTTCTACCTGCTTTTTTTTCCCCACCACAACATTGGGATTGGGGGGGGGAGGAGAGGTGTATTCATCCAGTCTTCATGTTCCCTTTTGATCACTGCTTGCAAATGAACCCTGCCAGTGTGCACAGGTATGATAGCTGCTTGACTCCTCCATACCATGTGCTACAAGACCAGTTCTGGGAGTCCAAGGAAGCTATCCTGGAGCCAAAGGGATGGCCATGGAGGGTGGGGGGACATCTTTTCAACTTAGCTTCTTTACCCAGAAAACTGAGGCATAAGAATCTTGGTCTTCTGGAGAGAGCACCTCTTAACTTCCACATCTGGCCAGTGGGAGTGTGGATTTGGTCAGCTGTGCCCTACTCAGGAACACCTCATCGGCAAATGCATTTCTTTTTGGTTTTTTAATTGTTCCCCCCCTCCCATTTCAGCTTAGGTTATTCTCTTCTCACCCCCATAAAACCCATGAGGTAAAATCCCTTATTGATGAGAGGCTGGCTGCATCCTCTTGTGTATGGAATTGGGCCCTCGCATCTCATGGAGTTGTGAATCTGCTCAGTGGTGCTGCTAATTGGAGCAAATTGGGCCAATTCATGTGAGTCAAGCTGGGTGTGCAGTAAAAAGATTAGTATGGGTAGCATGTACTCGGCCCGGAAAATTATAGAGATCTAGCTGGGGTTAGAAATGCTGGATCATATGACTGTCGCACACCGGCTTGCTGCATGATCAAAACTTGCTGGGCCATATTCTGATCTGTTATGCTTGTGCAAATCAGAAATTGAGGAGCTCACACTAGAGTAACTGACATCACTCAATCCATTAGAGCCAGCTGCTCTTGTTATGGCCTTCAGTTTAATATAGTCTTAGATAAATTGTGCCTTCCACCCCAATCTAAACTACAGCTGCTCTATGATGAAGTGGCTAATGAGAACATGGTAACTAGGGCATGCAATGGTCATCTCTTGGCCATGTTCCACATTCCCACAAGGGAAGAATCTGCCATTTAACCTTCCTGTCCTACTGCCTCAGTAGCAGGGGTCCAGCTATGGCCAAAGATGGCTTGGTTAGTCTCCCCACCCACTTCCATAAAGTACAGGTAGAGTCTGCAAATGCTACTGAATAGAGTCTTCCGCCAACAAGGCGATGGACCAGATATGCTCCTGTGCACAATGAAGGTGGGATTCTTAAGAGGTTTTGATGTGGTGGTGGAGGAGTGATTTGTATCTCCTTCCTTTCCACTAAAAGCATGGGTCTTAAGGTGCTAATACCAGAGATGTGAGCACAATGAAGAGGTTTGGTGCCTCTGGCAGAAATAGACCCTGGAGGGAATGGAGCTGGTAGGTGAGGCAGTGTCTCCACATGGTGCATGCTAACAGTATCATGGGTAGAGTAAGTGCACTTCCTCATGAACATAATGCAGGACACTAGAGCAGACTCTGCCCAGTTATAAGTTTCCTCATACCCCATTCTGTGACTGAACTAGCTGCATATTCATCCTTTGTAACATGTGAGATCCATAGGTTGTAGGTGAGAAGGAACCTTGGAGTCAGTACAAGAGAAGCTAAGGCCCTGTATACACTGGGCTTGGAATTGTTTTGAGTCTTCACTCTGGGTCTAGCTAAGACTGTTTAAAATCCTCCCACATTAGTCAGCCAGACAAGGAACAAATGGCCTTCATGTCTAGGGCTAGGCTCAAAGCACTCAGACTCTGGTTTAACTTGTTGGTGTAAATGGATCTGGAACTGCTCACTTAATTGACAGATGATTCTGGTGTAGGCAAGGCCCTCCATTCAGCTGGAAGTTTTTCATGATCTCTTCCTTGCAGCAAACACACAGTTGTCAGGCTACCTCACACCCCACTACCTTCTAGGAGACCTCAATGTGTCTGCCACTATTTTAGGAGCTAATGTCCAGGGCACTGCCAGCCCTTTTTCCCATTCATTGGGAGGACTGATTTCCATGGACTCTTCTGTGTGACTTGTATATGAAACTCTATTCCCCCCTTCCCTAGGCTGTACCTGACTTTCAGGAGACTAGACCTCGTAATTACATTCTCTCCGCCAGCGCATCAGCGGTAAGATCACCTCCTCTTCTAGACATCTACGCTCTTACCTTGGTTTCTCCCAACCCGATTTCAACTCTGACCCAGCATTATGCTGTTTTCAACATTTTAATGTGAAATGGGCTGCCCAGGATTCCTTCCTTTCTTCATACCTGACTGTTGCCCTTAGTGGTGGGAGCAGAGATGTGCTGCAGATAAACCTTGATGGCAAAGGCAGAAAGTTGTGGGTGGAGATAGTCAGTGACTGGCAGCCAAGTATTTACTGGCCCTCTTTGTTCTTTCCCAACCCAAACTGGGAATCCTTTACCAGTGTTTTGGTTCCACTTGCAGGAACTGGAGAGGGAGGAATATAGTCCTTTGTGAGCTGGCTTCCCCCGTCCCCCACATGGATGGAATAGTCTATTGGGTGCTAATGCAGGGTTGCTGCCCTGGTGGAGTATAGTGTATGTGGCTCCCTGACCAGATCAGGACTGCCACCAGCATGCTGAAGTTCAGGAGGCTTCTAGTTAAATTGATCAAGCAAGGGGTAATCCTACAATCCCACTCCTAATGCTTGTTTACTACCTGTGGTACAAGAGATGGCAGGCCAACAGTACAAGGCCTTTAACTTTGTTAGAAGTGGAAGAGAAATGGCCTCAAAACTTTCCCACTGCTTTGGTTCCCCCACATCAGGAGTCCCTGGCTGGTGGGAGATCTTGGTGGCTAGATGACAACATAGAGTTGTGCTGGGAGTGGATGAGTTGCCCACTGCCTCTCTAGCATGTTGCATCAAGTGTGGCTGAACCGTCAGTGTCCAGCGCTTTGCTCAAGGCTCCCCATTGCACGATATCCAATCTTTTGTTAAAATGTTGAAAACTTGGTGACTGTCTTGCTTTCTGAACCACTTGTGAAACAACACTGATGCCCCATCAGCCTTAGAGTGACCTAGGACTGGGAGGCTGGAAGACAGGTTGCATAGGCACCAAACGGGGAAGCCCAATGCATAAGCAAACCACAGCCCCATGGGAGTGAGTTAGCTGCTGTTAATTCAGCATATTAAATATGCAATACCCAAACTGGGGAGAAGTGCCTGGGCTGAAACATCAGTGTTGGTATCACAGGGAATCTGCCCTGACCTTTTTAGATCATGATGCTGGTACAACATTGTTTCCAATAGGCCAATTCAGTAACTATATCCTGTTAAGAATCTCTTATGGAAGAGACTGAGTGAGCAATTGCTGCAGATTTCTCCTTTCTCCTCTAGAGTGGCACTTCTAATCAATTCACAGCTCTGGCTCCCTTGGTGAAGGGTGAGACTTTTAATCACAATGGAGGTATTGTGATTACCAATTTGGGTACTGGAGAGCAGAGGGCAAAACAGAACTAGCTCCTTACTAGCATTTTGGCATCTCTGATCAGACCAAAATATTGGAGCATGCCCTGTGCTTCTGCAGACCATAGACTTGAGAAGCCAAGGCTCTTGGAAGACGCAACCTATCCATGTCTTATAGATTTCCATGACTTACAGCCAGAGATTAGACTCCAACTTCAGATTTGGCTTGCAATACCTAATGCCTAATCATGGCATTTGGCCCATAGAATTCTTCCCCACCTCAAAGCTCAGGTCAAACTCCTCTCTGATGTAACTCCATTGACTTATCCACAACATGCTCAGCACTGCACAGAACTAGCTCTGCAATGAGCAGGTCAATCCCTTTAAAAGACCAATTCTGAGACTAGCGTGCCTTGGGAATTGAAGTAATAGAAGGCTTGGTTGTAAACTCTGTACTATGTCAAATCCAAACTCCTCTTACAGGATTTTTCTTTAGGATTTGCCTATTAATAGTGGAATTGTACATGGGCCTTGCCCATAACCACTCCTAACCCAGTGAGTTGGTTGGCAAGTGTCTCTATTCCATGAAGTGCTTGTAGCGGTGATAGGGCTCTGGCTGCTTGTTCTGTGCATTCACAAGTGCTTGTGACATTTTATTCTGCAACTAGAAGGTGGATGGAGAGGAAGTACCACCTTGGCCCCTGCCTGCACTGAGCAGGGATACTGGTGGTACCTCTAGGAAGGCTTAGTCCACCCTGGCTAGCTGGAGAGATGCTAATTGAGCTTCCCTGCCCAGTGAGGACAAGGCCACCTTAGTAGCTGTGGAGGTTTCTCTAGCCAGCTTGGAATACCAGCATCCATCCCAAAGGGCCTGGCATCCCAGTGGGGAAGGAACTCTTCGGGCTGTCACTCTGCTTCTTTTCTAGGCTGAATTCCCATGTACCTCTGCTGTTTGTGACCTGATGTTAACCCTTTCACTCCTGCAGTTGTAGCAGCTAATCTTGCTTTTGTTTCTCCCTCCTCCTCTCTGGAGGGAGGGATTGTTGTTGTCTCCAGAAGGTAACAGGCTTGTTTTTGTGCATGAGCAAATGAGTCAGCGTGTTCCCAGCTTCTCATGACTCTAAACTGCAGACATTCTGGGCAAGCCAGATGCAACTTGGACAGAGCTGGACTCAGACTTCAGAAGTCTATGGCTTTATTTGTGGGAGAGAAGAGGCATACAATGGTCCTGGATGACCTCATCCCATCTGATCCTCCAGAGGGATGTGCCTAGGGAAAATTCTTAACTCTTAGGCTGCCCTACCCTAGTCTCTCAGCTGTGTCCTGAGCTGAAGTGTAGGAGCTAAGGAGCAGCCCTTCTCCCTTGCTCTCAGACTGCAGAATAATCTGCACTCCAATGGATCAGGTCTCCCTTCTTGGAGGATGCTGGTTTGGCCACTCCTACCATGCTCTGTACTCCTAGGACAGGCTCTAAGGAAAACCTATTGTATAGCCCTAAGGAGCATTCCTTGGGCTCCAGCTAGGCTTCTGAGAATGTCAGTTGGCGTTTTTCTGCTGAAACAGCTGAGCTGTCTCCCTTCATGTGGGAGGGGGTAGAGAGGTAAGGTAGCACTGCATTCTGCCTCTCCTGGTCTCTTATCAGCCCTGTGCCACTCATTGCCCATGATGGCACTGGAGGGATCTGGTGCCTTGCTGAGGCATTTTGAAATGCATGACTGCCTACAGCCACACACCTGCTTGGAACTCTCTTATGCTCCAGAGAAGTGCAGGGTCCTAATTGGATAACTTCACAAGCTCAGCCAGTTGGGCTCCTCAAAACCTTGAGCAAATGGCACAGATTCTATCTGGTGAAGGGCAGTGGTACACTTTGGTAGTATATGGGTGGGGTGGAGAGGTCAGACCTTCCCTACTAAGAGCAGCATGAATCTGAGAGTCTGTCACTGCCTCTGCTGAGGAAGTAGCTGTTTCTGGCTGGACAGATTTGAGGAGAATGAGAATATTAACCTGTGAATTCCTGCTTAGAATAACCCTTCCCATTAGGTAGGGGATCTCCACCTAAACCCTGTAGAAGGGAGGGCTGGTGCTCGTGGAAACCTCATGAGGCAGAAGATGTGTGCTCCACAAGGCTAAACAAATGTATGTGTACTAGAGTGGGATTTCCATCTACTGCCTCTTGATAGAAGCCTTTTAAAGAGTGTTTGCTAGTCTTCCCTGTGTTGCTTTAACAGCCTGCATGAGGTCCACACATGGACTCTTGCCCTGCCCACCCACTGTCTTCTATGGCTGCTGAGGTTGGGATGAGAGAATTGGGCTTGATTTTTTTTCTCCCAAGTGTGGGGTTGGTTTAGGCAGGGCAAAGCTGGATTAAAGATGAACACTGGTGACTAGTGCACTAAATACATAGGGTTAGGAGGGAGGGAGAGCACATACTTAAAGCAATGGACAAACCTGTGTGCTGAGACTGGAATGCTAGAACAGGGCACTAGAGCCCTATGGAGCTGTCAAATTTCTGGAGTCTCTCTATCACTGTCCACAAACAGCTCTGGCTTTCAATGCAGGGTATTATTGTGAGATGGCTAGTATGTGTGTACCACTACCTTCTACTGGATAGATTCAAAACTGTTATCTTTGTATCATAGGCCCTCTACTGCTGGAAATGCCAATCTAGCCCAAGCCTTTCTGTAAAAGGGCCTTCACTTCTGCATCAGGAGGATTTGGGACTTTTTGACCAGGAAATGCTAAGTGGTGACAGCATACAGTGTAGCTACAAAAGTAACTTACAAATTCCTCTACATCAAGATAATGCTATGGGTGGCCAAGCTTAAGCAAGTGCCAGGAGGAGTGTATTACATCCCAATAAGGCCAGCTGCTGCCAATTTCTCCTCTCATTAGGTCCCCTGAACTCAGTCCATGAGTAACCCCAAAATTCCCCTCCTGGGGTCCCGTTTTTTGGAGTCCTTACACACTGGTCTTCCATGCCCCAGCCCCAGTTCAGTCACCCTCCTAGGTAGGGAGTACTCAGAGCTAGGTCCCAGTTCAGTATTTCAGGCTTTACCATGCTGGAGCTCAGACTTCTGGCTTCCAGGCCACTAGACCCTTCTCCCAGCTTGCTGCAGTTCTTGTCTCAGCTTCCTTGGTATCACCCTCCCCCCATTAGTCAATAGTAATTATGTGTGTGGCTGTGCTGGAGCAGGAAACTCCTCCTCATGGGAAAAGACAAGGCCAAGGACCCTCTGGGGTAGATCAATGTTTTTCTGCCTGGTCTCTTCCCTCTCCTTTTGCTGTGTGTTTTTGTGTTTTTGTTGACTGTTATGTTTCATACCTCCAAGCCAGATCCCAGAGAGCAGCTGACTATGCTACCCTACCCCAGGAGTTAGTGGGGAGGATGGGAGATGAGGCTCACCCACTCCTGGCAGGAGTCTTCCTCTGACAGAGGCAAAGCTGCAAGCTCCAGCAGGCCTGGGAAGGGGAGCTGGGGTTCAATGTTGCCTTCCTCCTATGAAGGACAAGCTTATCTTAACACCCATATCTGCCCCCCACCCCATGGAATGCTTTGAACTAGCCAGAACCTTGGACCAGCCTGGATTCCATGTAGCTTTTTCTGTTCTCCCAAGCTATGGATCAGTGAGGTGAGGGACTCCTTTAAACTGTCACAACCACTCACTTGGCTGCACATGCCCCCCTCAGGCCATGGTGAATTGTCTGCACTAGCCCTGTCTCACTGCAGACCTTGCTCAGTTTTACACCATGCCCCACCACTCCCACCAGCATTCTGGAAGAATCTCTCCTTCAACTCCTGCCCCACCTTAGCTTCAGGGGTGCAGATCATTGCATTGTTGAGCTATTCTGACCTTGCTGTTCAGAGATTTTTCACTCTATCCATCCCTCCACCTCTGCCCATCCCAGCTCTTGCATTCTGTTCTGTCCAGAGCTTATTTCATACTTGTGTTGTAGAAGCCCACTCCCTGTCTAGGAGCCCCATTGTGCTAGGTGCTGTACATGACGACTACAAGGATTCCTCTCACAGAGGGTCAGATTGAGACTTGGGTACATGAGGAGTCATTCTGGAATAGCTAGTCTTGTTAAATTGTTCTAGTTTAATGTAGTCTGAGAGATTCTCTGCAATAAGAGCATCCACACAAGAAATTAATCCAGAATAAAGTGGGGTATCAATTCAACACATTGAGTCCTGGCTATCTTCCATGTGTAGACATCTCCTGAGTTTGAGGATATGGGTCGGGGGAGGTAGGAAGGAGTGCAAAATGGGCTCCTTGAGGAAGGTGTCCTGTCTGGGGCAGAAGGCTGCCTGCTGCTGCTGGGTGAAGGGCTGGCTTGTTCCTGGAGGTAGCCTGCTGCATCTGTGAAGTATCCCCACCAATTGCTGTTGTTGCCGAGTGCTTCTTGAAGTCTCCAACACTGATCTCCTTTCCTGTTGCTCTGTGGCCCCACCAGCTCTGGAGCGACGAGGTGGAAAAAGTAAGTACACAGGCAAAAAAGGTGCTGGAAATGTTAATGAGTGGGAAGGGAGGCAGAACACACATACTGCAGATTTCTTCCTCCAAATGTGGAGGGGGGTGCTTGATCAAGGGTGTCTGTCTGCTCTCTGCAGGCTGAAAGCAGAGATGTTAGCTCTGTCCCCTGGGTGCCTCCCACTGGGGTTAAGTGGTGAGGTGATGAAGAAAACTATAACAGCTAACTCTACTGCTAGTAGGACTGGAGAGGAAGCAATTTGACCACATCTGCAAATCTCCAGGACCTGCCCATTTGCCTTTGGAAAAGTTAGGCTCCCTGTGTAAATAATATAAGGCAGTCTTGGGTGCTCCCTGGGCTGCCATGCTAGCAGCTGAGCCACTGCACTATAATTTCAGCTCTTTTCCTGCAGCACAAACTCCTCCCACCTCAATATACATGCACAATTAAGAGCCATCTCTTCTATTTGTTCTGGAGGAATTGAGTCTGACGAGGAGCTTTGAGTCTAGACTGAAGTAACCAAGAGGAAGGAATTCCCGCAAACACCCTAGACGGCCCTTATGAAAAGTTTTTGGTCTGGCATAGAAAAGTGAGGGGAAATACTCTGGCTCAGAGTAAAGATGGTCCTGCATAGGAGACACATACACACACCCCCCAAGCCAGGATAATAAACCAGAGCTGCTCCTTTTGCATATTCAGCAGCAGAAATGCACACTCTAAAAAGGCAGAGATGCAGCAGGTATGTGACCGCACATACTTGGGTATCGACGTTCTTGTATAGGGCCTCAGAATGGTAGGGTGCTGATTAGAGATATGAGCATGGTCACAGACCTTCTGATGTTCTAGGCAGGTATCTAAAGTGGTGATACGTCATCTCTTGACATCGAGTGCTCTTGTGTATCTCTGCATCTTTAACCTAATACCTAGTGAAGGTGTCCAGATCCCCAAATGGCCAGGGAGCCTGGCGTGCTATGATTGCATTCTCTAGAGAGCAGATGGAACAAGCTGGTTAGGGCTGAAATGCATTGGTAGAATTGTGCAGGAGGAGTGTTAATTCCTTGGTGCCAGGTGTGGTGCAAATCAGGGCCACTGGCCTCTTCCATTAGACACATGTAACTGGTCATGTTTAGCACCAAAATATGAACTAGCTACTAGCCCCCTAACTTTCCCTGTATGATAGAACTCTTAATGTTCCTCAGATCTCTAGGCAAACATGCTGGTGTGGGAGCCAGTTCAGGATGTCCCCAAGACATCCCCAGATCTTGGATGGGGAAAAGACCCCCCCCCAAGCCCCACTTGCTGGCAGCAATTGCTGGGTGTGAGAGCAAACCCTGTGGCTTGTGTGGCATGATGCTTCACCTCTGCCTGCCAATGAAATCCCTGGCTCTGCCCAATGGGAATGGAGCCAGGGTTGCCTGGCAGAATGCTCAGCTGTCTATAGCCAACTGTTTCCCCGAAGGTCTCACTGCAGGTGCACAATACACCACTGCTGGTGCTCCCCGAAATCTAATTTTTTTTCCCTTAAATCTCCTTTCACAGAGGATGCAAGAAGCTGTTCAGTTGGGTTGGCTTAAACTAGAGACCAGTCTTTAAAGAGTGTTGGAGTACTCTAACCAACATTGTGCTAGTGGTTCTCAGACTTTTGTACAGGTCACACAGCAAGCCTGTGCGTGTGGACCCCCCTTATAAAGTAAACACTTTTACATATTTAACACCATTGTTTGGGGTGGAGGCTGACAGCTCACAAACCCCCCATGTAATAACCTTGACCCCCAGTTTGAGAACCCCTGTGCTAGAGAGTAACATTGGCTCCACGGCAGTGGGCCACAGCAATCTCTCTGCTTTAAAACCAAGCTTGATTTGCATGTATAAACACTGGACTTTTGGAGGTGGTGACCCACCCTAAGAAACACTGAGCTCCAGCCTCAAGCTATTAAAAACCTACTAAGGGCTTGACTAAGAGACTGACCAGCATAACTATCCTGCAATATCCTGTGCGGACACTTACTCCGGGGTGGGGTTGGGGAGTGGGTCTGTTCCAAAATAGTGTAAGCATAGAGCTATTCTGGTCAATTTCCCTATGTCCTCAAGCCATGGCCCAGGTAGCACTGTTGAGGTTCACACAAGACTCTTCCTGGGTGAGACTACACATGTTCTTTGCTAGCATGCTCCACTTCTCTCCTATCAGGGTATGTCCTCCCCTCAACCCAGCCCCAAAACAAACCCTCTGCCTGCTCTAATTGCACTGAATGCTATTTTCGCAATATCTGTTTGGGCATGGTTCCTGCATTGCAAACCACCCATTAATTTGTAAGTGCGCTGTCTGCAAGGCCAATTATGGCTCTGATTTTGCATATTAATCACTCTACCTGGCAGGGCTTTGGCCTTTACATTTAAAGCCCTCTTCTAATTGTACAGTCTCTCCTCCCACATGGGCAGCAGTGCTGGTGAGTGGGGTGTTTCCTCCCAGTGCCTCTGCTGCAGGGTTGTCTTGTAGCTGACATTCTTGGGCCTGATCTTGTGCTAACATGATCTCAGAACAGCTCCCTAGAAGCCTCTGGAGTCTGAATAGTGTTAAATTCTTAGTTACCCATTAAACACTTCCCCCCGCAGTTCTTGAGCAATTTTAGGGTAAGACACTCCTCCCAGCTGGGCTGTGGAAACCTCTCCATCCCTGTGGTTCTCTAGGCTTAGGTTGGGGGCAGAAGGAGCAGACCTTTGAGAGATTCTCTCAGCGGCCATATCCCCTGCCAACTCCCATGGGAATGCTGAACTGCCAGGTGCCCTTCCACATAGCGACCCTCTCCATGGAGGGGCACTGGCTGTCCAATTCCAAGTGGAGCCCTTCTACCATAGACAATGGGGTGGGGGGGTTAGTGGAGGACTGGCCCTCTGGATGCTTCAAGATCCATAAGGCCTGCCCATGCTCTGACTTCAGTGGGGTGGGAGGGTTACACCACCTGCTCTCCTTCTCATCATGGATTAGTCTCCATGGCCTCCAGGTTGCTGCTGTCCTGGGGAAGGCCTGATCTTGCAAGTGATGGGCTATAAACATACATTGCAGGCTCTGCTGGAGGCTTGGGACCTAGCTTTCAAGAGTGGCCATTGATTCTTGGAAGCCCAGTCCCACCACTGCCATAAGCCAGGTGTTTAGAGTTCTGAGCAAACACAGCTCCCAGGGAGTCCAGGGGTGCTCTGCACCACTGCATGGCAGGATCAATGCATCTGATGTCAGGCTCCACAAAAGGAGGCGTTCGATCAGTAGCCACCTGTAAATGTATCCCTACTTCTGTCCTTTGGGTGACAGGAAGGGTCTATAGCTGGTGTCCAGGTAGTTCCAGGAGAGAGAGGAAGCTGGACTCAGCCTTCCTCTCTGCAGCCCAGGAAACACCTCATGCTCTTTTATTGTCTTGCAGGCAGAACATGAGCTCCGGGTGGCCCAGACTGACTTTGATCGGCAGGCAGAAGTGACACGCCTCCTGCTGGAGGGGATCAGCAGCACACATGTGAGTTCCCAAGGGGCAAGTGGTCTGAGACTAATGACCTATAGTGTCCTTCTAGAAGGATACTGTGATGATGCTGAGCCTTTCTGAAGAGGGTTGGGAGGAAGAGAAACCAAATGTGATGCCCAAGTTCATGGGGTAAACTGAGGCCTTAGTGCAAACCTGGAGTGCTCAAGGCAGGGGTATAATGAGCCCTGTACATTGTGCTAGAAAAATAACCAAATTCTACCTGGCACATACAGCTCTGCAGGTGTCAATGCACTTCGCCAAGGTGGAGAAGCCTGGCTCTTCCTATTATCTAGAGGGAGTAACTTGAGCTGTGGGGACTAACTAGCTGGGCTCCTAACCCTGTGCTCAGTTGGCTAGAGCACAAGGCACTGGCTCCAGTTGAAGAGACCCCATCCACTTGTTCCTACAGAGTCCCAAACTCTTAGATGGAAGCCTCGGTTCAAAAACACCTCTTGATCAAATCTTAAACGCTGTCCATGCATCTCTGCTGCCACTTCCCTATACTGGAAATGCCTGTCTGTAGGGAGGGGTTCCCTCTGTGCTGCTGCACCTTAGCTCCAGATAACAAACAAACCAGCTGACAATCTGTCTTCTCCCTTCAGGTGAATCACCTTCGCTGTCTCCATGAGTTTGTAGAATCTCAGACTACCTACTATGCTCAGGGCTACCAGTACATGCTGGACCTGCAGAAGCAGCTGGGCAGGTATGGGATGAGGCCGCCTTGCCTTTGAGGCATCATTTCCTGGTCTCTCAGTGTTCTCCATCTCTGCACCCACACACAAACCTGAGGTTAGGTTTAAAAATCAGGCCCTTAAAGCTTTATTTCTGAGAGAGCTCCTCTGAGCAACCTTTGTAATGGGGAATCCTGATCATGCTGCCTAGGCCCAAAGGGATTGAGGTGGTTTTATTATGTGTTTAATTTCAGGATTCACCTTTCTAAATGGATCTATAAGCAACTTGCAGCCACATTGAATTAATAGCTTTTTGGATCGCAAGTGGAACTGTTTTCCACTGAAGTCTAACTTCTGTACCCATAGAGTGAGCTTCCATATGCTGCATGTACTGTGCTCGAGAGCTGGCTGTGGGGTGGGGGTGGGGGGTATTCCTTGGCTAATTGCCAATGCAGTCTGACTTGACCAGGTGGTCTGTTGCTGCAGAATGACTGCAATTTGCTTTCCTTTCCATGCCTGCAGCTCCAGAGGAGAAATGTAAGTAAGATGCCCTAGATGATACAATCAGGAAAGCTCTTCATCTTCTGTTCATGTTAATCATGTATTAACTGTGGATTCTGGAATAGCTGTTAGTACACACAGGCACCAAGAGCATCTAACTGAAATGGTGCTGAACATGACTTGGTCTTGCACTGAGCATGAATGTAAGAGCTGCTGTACTGGGTCATACCATGGTCCATCTTGCCCAGTCTCCTGTCTGACAGTGGCCAATCCCAGAGCTTCAGAAGGAGCATACAGAACAGGATGATCATGAAATGACCCATTCCTGATTTCTGGTAGTCAGAGGTTTAGGGCTGCCCCAAGCATGTGGCTGTATTATTGACCATCTTGGCTAATAGCCATTGATGGACCTATCCTCCATGAACTTATCCATCTTATTTTTTTGAGCCCAGTTATACTTTTGACCATCACAACATCCCATGGCAATGCATTCAACAGGTAAGTTGTGCATTGTGCAGGAAAAGTACTTCCTCTTGTTTGCATTAAATGTGCTGCCTATTAAATTAGGTGACCCCTGTTTTTTGTACTGTGAATCATTTTATAATTTCAATAATCTTCCCCTTCCCCCAGAGAGTTGGCACTCTAAGATGAACAGCTCTAATACTTTTAGTATCCTCATTCAGAAGCCATTCCATACCCTTGAATAACATTTGTTGCCCTTCTCTGAACCTTTCCAGTTCCATGATCCCCTTTTTTGGATGGGGAAACCAGGACTAGACATAATAGTCAGGTGTGAGTGCACCATGAATTTATATAGTGGCATGATATTTTCTGTCTTGTCTCCTGTTCTTTCCTAGTAGTTCCTAACCTACTTTTTAGCTTTTTGATCCATTATTCTGTATGTATAGATGTAATTCTTTCCAGTGTGCCTTTTTTAATTTAATTTGCCATTTTGTTGCCCATCCACCCAGTTTTGAGACCCTTGCCATCTGCTTTGGACTTCACTATTTTGAATAATTTGTCAGCGCACACTGCCATTTCACTGTTCACCCCCATTTTCCAGATCACTTATATGTTGAACAGCCCAGGTCCCAGTACAGATCCTGGGGGTTGGGGGGGGAACCCCAATGTTAATCTTCCTCCATTGTGAAAACTGACCATTTATTCATACCCTCTGTTTCCTATTATTCAACCAGTTACTGATCCATGAGAGGACCTTCCCTCTTATCCCATGGCTACTTAGGCTCTGGCTATGCTAGGGAGCTTACAGTGACATAGCTGCATTGATGAGCTGCACCACTGTAAGCTCTTTAGTGTAGCCACTCTACACTGATGGGAGAGCTCTCCTGACAGCTTAATTACTCCAGCCCACACAAGTGGCAGTAGCTATATTGGTGGGAGAATATATCCCCTAACATAGGGCTGTCCGCACTGGTGCTTACATCAGCATAAATTATCACTGGGGGGTGGCTAATGCACATCCCTGAGTCTTAATTTGTCAATTTAAGATGTAGTGTAGTCATAGCCTTAGTTTCCTTAAGAGCCTTTGGTGAGGGACCTTGTCAAAGGCTTTCTGGAGGTCAAAGTACGTTGTAGTGATTGGATCACCTGCATCCATGTGCTTGTTGACTCCCTCAGAGAATTCTAATAGATTTGTAAAGGGAAGTCATGCCTCCCCAAAGCTGTGACTCTTCCCTGACAAGTCATGTTTGTCTAATTCTGCCAATTTGCTTGGTACTGAAGTTAGGCTCACCGGCCTGCAATTGCCAGGATCTCCTCTGGAGCCCTTATTTAAAAAAAAAAATTGGTGTTGCATTAGTTAGCTTCCAATCATTTGGTACAGAGACTGATTTCAGTGATAGGTTGCTTACTACAGTTAGTAGTTCTGCAATTTCATATTTGAGTTCCTTGAACTCTTTGGTGAATGCCATCTGGTCCTGATTTATTACTGTTTTTAATTAATCAGTTCTAAAGCCTCTTCTATTGACACATCAGTTTAGGACAGTACTTCTGATTTGTTACATCAGAGCTGCTATTTTTGGCAGAGAAGCTAAATTAATTCTGTGCTCTCTAACACTTTAACAGCACAGTTTAATGGCATGTTACACATGACCAGCCATGGGTGCAGTTGAACTTTAATGGGTGTGTGGGATCCACAACCTTATTCAACTAACCCACTACTGATGATCTAGTACAGTAGAGCCTAGAGGCCCCAGCTAAGATTTGGGGGTCGGGGGCATTGTGCTGGTGCTGCCTGCACACAAGACTACAATCTAGGTGGAGAAAGTGGAAGACAAATGAGCCAAGACCAAGTAACTTGGCCAGGGTTGCACAGTAAGCCACTGGTGGAGCCCAGTTCTCCCGAGTGCTGGTCCAGTGCTCTAGCTGCTTGGCTACACTACCTCGCTTTACCCTTTCACCACAAAAAATCTACTCCAATCTGTCTTAGGTTAAAACTATTGTGACGTTTTCAGTCAGTCCCTCTGGGGGTGGCTTCTGCTGAGCCTCCTAAGGGGGAGGATGGGCAGTGCTGCTGCTGAGGACTCAGGCACATTGGCAGTGCGGACTGGAGAACCATCTGTTTTACTCTTGTAAACCTTAACACTGCTCTCCAAAGTGACTCAGTGACAAGACTGTCCCCATAAGCTACGATCGAGCACATTTTGTGTAATGTGATATTAGAGAAACAAACAGAGCTGCTTGATTGGACGCTCAACAGAAAGTTCTGCATGTCCTTTCTGAATCTCTAGTTACCCTGGCTGATGGCTTAGAACCCCCTTAGGGAGCAGTTTCCTAGTCAGAATCATGAACCAACAGGCTACCTCTCTTGTGCAATGCTGGAGCCTCACTAACTTGCCTTTTCCTCTTACTAAGGTTTCCAGGTACATTTGTGGGCAATGCAGAGTCCACATCGCCTCCCCCAGCTACCACCTCTCCCCCCACTGTTGCTGCCACCATTCCTGTTGTGCCCACTGTAGGCAGGGCACCTAACCCTGCCACAGCTGTTGAGGGGGCACTGAACCTGAATGATGTCAAGCCTCCAGCCAGCGGGACCCGGAAGGCCAGAGTTCTCTATGATTATGAAGCAGCTGACAGCAGTGAGCTGGCGCTATTAGCAGATGAGGTTGGTATCTGCCCTTGAACTCTCAGCTACTTGCACTCTGTCTGGCACTGCTGCACAGCAGTGCTGGATAAGGGCTTGGCAAGGCCCTTGGTGCTGGGACTAGAGACTCCCCTGCCATTTCACTAGTGGGGCTAGTAAGTGAGCTTGGCTTCTCATTTACACCAGTGTAAATTGGGACTAATTCCTACTGCAATTAGTAGAATGACAGTAGTGGAGAGGAGAATGGGTCCAAATTCTGCAATGCCATAGGTCAACCCCATGGGTACACCCCTGCTGCTTCCTTTTGATCCCACTGAAGTCTCTTGCCATTAATGCACTAAGGCCTGAATGTTACCCAAAGAATTCCTTCAGCTGCCTTGTCTCACCTAACCAAGCCCAGGGGTTAGATAAAAAGGCCACTCACTTGTTCTTCACCTCTCTGGTGCTGAGGACTGAATGGTCCAGTCCTCAACCACTGGATGGGTAGAAAAGTCCTGGGAAGACATTAATAGTTCAGAGCAGGCTGAAGTTTTAAGCAATTTCATGGCAGTGTCTCTGAACTCCCTTCTGCCATCAGTGAGGGGGAACATCTGAGCGCAGTGCTGTGGCCTGACACAAGTGTGCTTAAAGTCCTGCCATGACTAAACATACAAACTTGAAAGCCACTGAAAGGTCCTTGGGGAATTCCCAGGCAAGAGTCTGTCTACTAGTGGGACTAACTCAAAGTGGGCTTTGGGGAAAGGACTAGAGATGCTGGGAAACACTAGGGGGAACTAGATGGGGTACTGCAGGCAATAAAATAAATCTCAAACCTAATTCTATTCTTGGCTCCATCTGAGGCATGAGATTTCATGTAGTTCTCTTTTCTCTCCCAGATGATCACAGTGTACAGCCTGCCAGGGATGGATCCAGATTGGCTCATAGGGGAGAGGGGCAACCAGAAGGGCAAAGTTCCTGTCACCTACTTAGAACTGCTCAGTTAAATGCTGCCAGGAGGGAGAATCTACAAGCAAAATGCAACCCTCCATGTCCTGGCATTTTTAATGCCAATTCCTTCATGAGACCATTGCTCTCTTCAGGGTCAACTCACAACTAACATGGGAATTAGGAAGAGATGACTAGCTGGTCAGAGGGGGAGGAAGGGTCACTTCACCTTTTAAGGCCCCTGGAGCTAAATTCATTTTAACTGTCCACACAGCCTGCTTTGAGGATTAGTTGTAAGGGTCATGTGGTGTGTGGGGATTCCCTCTACTGATCCCTTTCCCCTGCCCTGCTTGTGTTAACTGTGGTGGCTTTCCAGGAACCAGCCCTGTCTCTTCTTCCTCAAAAGCTGCTTGTGGTGTTTGAGACCAAAACTATTTTCTTTTTTGCATTCAGCATCTTCATGCCTGTCTTCCCTCCCTCCCTTTGTCTTCTCGGAGGCTCTTTACCAGGGTACTCCTTGCTTGGCCCACATCATTGTATGCATTCCAATGGGGCAGAGGCACTGGGTCTCCTTCAAAATGCTAACACTGGCATGCTCTAACAAGAACAGAGGCCAAGGCCATGAGGCGCTGTATGGAATATTGCTGTATTTGGATTGCATGTCTCTGTAAGAGAACACAATTCCCCATCCAAAGCACTCCATGACCCATGGAGGAACAATAAAGCAGGGCTTTAATGCCAAGCAGGGCTACTATAATGGTGTTTGATGGCTGCTGCCTGGCACAGAAGGACTAGTTAAACTTTCTTCCAGTTTCACTAATCTAATGACCCAAGGCCAGTACTGCAAGAACTAAACCACCTTTCAGTGCAAGGGAATGTGCATCTTGCTTGCATTTCCTCAAGCAATTGGGCATGGACTGAATTTACAAGCCTTTAAAAAAGCTTTTGCTCCCTGTGTTCATGATCACTACTCTTCTTGGGTTTTTTTTCCCAGGCCTGCTTTGTGGGGGGTGGGGTTTAGCCTGCTAGTCTGTCTTAACAATGAGATTAATTTAAATGCTCTCTTGTCCCATCCAGCTGGTAGTGAACAGACCTGGCGCATCCTACCTCAGCATGTGGGATGGGTCCTTACACTTTGTATATTCACAATGAGCCTCTTACTACTTCATATGCCAAGAGGTAGTAATTGGTTCTGCTTTCTCATCCCTCCTTCCCATTTTGTTGTCCAGGGTGCCCTTATAACTTGAACCATCACAAATAGCGAGGAGGAAAATGGATGAAGTAATAAAAACACCTTGGTCTGAAAGCTCTCCCTATGAGGTGATGAGCTCAACAGCTAAGGGATTTAGATGGCAAAATAAAATTGCTTTAGCAGCTCAAACCCTGTGTAGAAGCATTCAACTGCACCAAGATCTTTGTTCACTACCCCTCCCTGGTGTGTCTAGACAGACACTGACTTGCTTGTTTATCCATTGATCTTTTGCACTCTTCCTTGACTGCTTTGTGACCATCCTAATGTAATAGGGCACAGAGCACCTGTGTATATAGGGTTCTTGGTTTTCAGCATTTATTTGCCAATAAACAACCAGTCTGCCCTCCTGTCTCAGAATCTTGTGTGGGTTCCATACTGCTTCACTTTCCAGCTAGCAGTGAACAGTACTGAGTGGGGTAATGTAACTTAAGAGTTGTGCAGTATTGTTACTCAGATGTCACAAGAAGTTTGAGATTAAAGACGACTCTGAATCCTCTATGGCACTTCTCCTTTTTATCTCCCACCCTATTAGCTTAAACTAAAGTTCAGTGTGAAGCTTTCCAGCTGTGCTAGTACTGTTTAATGTGTCTGCTTGTGGGAGTAGGCTATGTCCTTAATAGCGTTCAGTTCTGTACTCTGCTCTGTGTGGGGTTTGGGAAAGGCACAGTCTACCCCTCCCCTTCTAGCATTGGAGTAGATCCTGGTATAGAAGTGAACTAGGCAGGCTAACTTGAATTAACAAGTAACGGGCTATCTCTAAGCCATGTTTCCCTAGCCCAGACCACAGGTGTGGTTTATAAAGAATACAGCCACACTCTGGTCTGGTAACATTTCCAGTGTTGCTGTTCTGGGCTTGACTATTCCTTTATTGCCACTATAAGCTCTGTTTATTGCTGACTTATCCTAAAATTGTCCCTTCCCCACATTGGGGAAGTTCCAAGAATACCTTTTTATTTGTTCACTTGGCTTCCTTACTCAAGTGTTTGTCTGTCTTGCATTTAACAAATACAAAAATCAAGTGGCCAATCCAACCCAAGCTCTTCTTAGCCTTTAATAATCCCTATGACCACCATGCTAACTTCCCATCCTGGGCTGTTCCTCAACAGTAAGCCAGACTTAAAGCCATGATGTGGCTTGTAGTCTGTATTGCCTTTAGAATATCTCCTAATGGTGGCAAGAGCTTTCCCCAACAGGTACTGGCTCCTGACACAGGTAAGTCAAAAGCTGCACCTTCATGGAAAGCACTGGCTGAATGCTAAGAACAAATATTTGATCTTTTTCCTCTGAACAGCTTCAAGGACTCTTCCTCCTTGCCTGTGGAGCCCTAGTTCTTTGATTAGATGTGAAAGTGACTAAGCAAACCTCAATCCAGTTAACAGCTGTGCTGCTGTGTAGGAAAAGTACTGCCTCTAACAGGCATACACAGAGCATAAGTTTGTGTGCCTTAAAGTTAAAAGGTTTCAGAGTAACAGCTGTGTTAGTCTGTATTCACAAAAAGAAAGAGGAGTACTTGTGGCACCTTAGACTAACCAATTTATTTGAGCATGAGCTTTCGTGAGCTACAGCTCACTTCATCAGATAAAGTGAGCTGTAGCTCATGCTCAAATAAATTGGTTAGTCTAAGGTGCCATAAGTACTCCTCTTTAAAAAGAAAGTTAAAAGTTGCTTTCAGAGAAGCTGAACCAGTTAATCCTCAAAGCTTCATGTGATACATGCTGGCTGTTTAGAGTGATGCCCAGGACCACTCCTGGGGGCTTTATGGCAGTAATTCAGAATCAAGGTGTTTTGTTTTTTGGGGGCAGCCATACACAAGAGAGGGCTCTAGTGCCCCTGCTTTAATGTTTCAGCTCTCAGCTTTAGAGCAGGTGCACACTACTGCCAACCTGGCAAAACTACTAAGGTTAATAAGTAATACAGGTTTATTTCCCCCTGTCTACTTCATACATTCACTGTTCAGTTTTCAATATTAGTTGAAGGATTAACTCTTTGTAGTGGACTGTTGCAATCTAACCTGCTATATGGCTTCCTAAGCCTTCATCTCATTCCCCTATTTGCTTAACTTGACACCCTCAAACTTTGTCACCCTTCATTGCTCTTCTGAATAATTCAGACTGAGCATGCTGCAGCTAAGGGGCTATGACACCATCCTATTTAAAGTAACTTCACAAGAACCTACCTCTAAATACCATTCACAGTAGCAAACTACTCTGTCTAGTACCAGCCCTCATTACAGCTATTTCACTGACACAGGCTAAAATGAAAGTTCAACTTCATTTGTCTATTAATTGTTTAAAACAGCTCCTCTTGTTCCTTTCTAATAATGCTATAAATTCCTCAAGCACCACTCTGTGTAGAAAATTAATGCTTAACTTGACAGGTGAAAGTCACTAACCACAAAGTGTGCTCTCTACTGTAAACTCACTGTCAGGTGGACTAAAAGCATGAGCTAGCTGTCATCTACTGTGGAAAAGTGGGAGAGAGAAGCAAGCAGAGGCTGATCTTGCTGACTAGTTATACAGCTGTCAGTATTTCCCTAATCACCAAGCTTGCCCCTTTTGAGGTGATTCTCTATGCACTAGGCATGTTTCTATTGCTAGCTCCTCTTGTGAATTTGTTGGTGCTAACTCTTCCTATTCAGCTGCACCTGCTGTCAAGCACTAGTGTCTTCTAAATAAGAGTAGGCCTTAGTCTGTATGTTGCAGGACCACTCACCTAGTCTGATCTTCCTATCTTACTGGTCATAGCACTTCCCTTTTGTGAATTATTACCCCCTTCACACCTCTGCTAAGGCAGTAAAAAAGATCTTGGTAAACTCAGGGTGAGATGATGGCAGCAGTAAAATGCCTGGAATGATTGTCACTAACTTAGTCCAGGTCTTTTCCCTAGCTATAAGTAAGGTTGCAAGTCTGTCACAGATTGGGACTTTCATGACTTTGAGAGGGGCTAGTGCAACTGGCTGTGGCAATCTCAGGCCACTACTACCCCCCCAGCAGTGGGGGTCTTGGGCCACTAGGTCCCCTACTTCTTCCTCAGTACCCAAGGGGGTCCTGGGCAATGCACTGCCCCACCCCAAACCCAAGATTTAGTCAGGTATACAGTACAAGTCATGGACAGGCCATAGGCTGTGAATTTTTGTTTCCTGCCAGTGACCTGTCCATGACTTTTAGTAAAAGTACCCATGACACAAACATAGCCTTAGCTATAAGCTACACCATTCATGGCTGCAAATACGTTAGGACAATAGTGGTATATTAAGCACAGAACCAATCCTGACCTAAGATTTATTAATGGATAAAATTTAACCATTTTTATTGGGTTTCCCACTTAACAGTGACCAGAACATTGGTCAACACTGCACCTAGAAGCTGTAATTGCAGGACTGTCTAGACCGACCTGAGTTAGCCAGGGTTCTAGAGGGCCAGGACTAGTCCATGCTGCTGTAGCTTCACTGCTGTTACTCAAGCTACTGGGGTACGTGTACACATGCTGCAATCACATTTCCTGACAGCAGCGTACACAGAGCTGAAGGAGGAGCCGTTTCCTGTCCCTACTCCCCCAATGCAGTTGTAGGGAGAAGTTGTCTTCTTTTAAAAGGTGCTAATTCCTGCTCACTTGTAGTAAACATCCCCCACCTTTCTGCAGGGGCCTGGGGTTAAATTAAGGAGTGATATGATGAAAAACACACAGTAGTAGCTTCACCCACAAGGCTTTTTCCTGTACTTCTTAACTTAAACCAGCATGCAGTGCTGGTATCAGTTAGCACTTATACGTCAGGTATCTGAACTGCCTTGTGAAAGTGTAGGTGAGTGAGATAATCACTTTTATGTCACCAGCTTGTGGGTGAGAGGCAAGCTTACACAGCTGCTCTTCACATCTCTGTTGGTGAAAGAGGCAAGCTTGGAAATTGTCCCATAAAGATATTACCTCAGCCACTGAGCCACTCTGCTATCCTGAGACTGACACACCTACAACTACACTGCAGACACCATTGAGTGTCTTAAGTCAACAGACAGCACTAGTCTACTGCAGGGAAGCTGCTGCTGTGCCCCAGACAAAGCCCCTCACATCCAACTGTTGTTTATAAATGTTTTAATATCAGTATAAATAGGGCACAGTTACAAAAATGCAAGACCCGAGCTATGGAATTTTTACTTAAAAACCTTTTGGAGGAGGCTGCCTTCTAGTCTTCAGAAATGTACATATCACGCAAATCAACAGCAGGAGGGGGATGGGTGCACACATACGCCATTTTACCTTGCTCTGCCAACCCAGCAGCAGTGCCTGGCACCCCTTTGATACAAAAATAGCAATAGAAAGCTGGTCTCTGAATTGCTGGCTTCTCACAACCCTGTGCCTCATCAGACTCATACTGATGGGGAGAGGAAGACTGCACCTTGTACTAAGAGCAGAGTTAATGCCCAAAGGAAAATATTTAAAAACCTGCCTCCTCTCCCCCACCCGACTGCTGTGTATAAGCTATAAAAATAAAGGTTTTGACTGGTCAATACTTAAACCCAGCCAGATCACTCTAGCAGGCGGAGCAGCAGGCAAGGAGCATGCATGGACGCAGCAGTTCTTCAAACAGGGCAACATTCTTGGACCTTCTTATGTTCACTCGCCTGCTCAGGTGCAAGCATTCAACAAGATCTATCTCCCCAGCAGATGTTACAACTCAGTTATGAGCCCAACAGAGCATGATGCCTTCTGTTGTGGGAATGAATAGTTCCGATGCAATCCTGAAATAGCACACAACCTATCTCTGCACATGTCTGACAAAGGCTTGTACCAGCTGAATCAAAGGCTCCTGCCCCTCAGGGCCAAGCTTGGAGGCAGACTTTCCCTGGGGGGAGGGAAGAACCCCACTGGCTGGAGAAGAGGGGCCGCCCCGGCGAAAGTAACGAGACAGGCTTGAGAGCAGCGTACTCTGAAATGAGAAGTGCACAATGAGTTAGCTTCCCCAGGACAGGAATCCTGGGAGACTGTGCCACCTGACTTTGTGACCCAAAGCGGGAGGTCTTGAGGCACTCTACTGGAGACAGGAACTGGCTGCCATTGACCAGTCAAGAACTAATGGTCCTCTGCCGATACTGCATTTTCACTGCATCATTCACAGCCAAAGGGGCAAACCAAGATAGAAGTAGGCACTGCAGAAGCACATCATAAATCCCTGATATCTCTTGATATTTGTGAGGCAAGTCAACATTACCCCTTAAAGCCTGGGAAAACTGGCATATTTAACCAGCTTGCCCCTGCTCAAAGAGTGTTCTATGATGTTGCAAATCCAGGAACAGAGTTTGTTATCCAGTTCTGGGTTTTAGTCTCATCTGTTCTTCTGCAGATTCTATGCAGCTCTGTGTATTTATCCTCCAAAGTATCACTGAGCCTTACACACAGGAGGATACTTACATGGCCTTGACAGCCACGGTAGAAAGGTCTGAATATTTTAATTGCAAGCACTAGATCTAATGGGATTCTGTGCACATCCATTAGACTGGCCAGACTATCGCTGAGAAGGGATGGCCTTTGGGCACCACAACAGACAAGTCTGCATGAGCTAAAAGGAGAAAGAAGGATGTAGCACAAGGCATCAAAGGCAGGAAACCAGCTCCACAATGCTTACCAGCTCAGAGCTGAGTTCCTGCTTCATCCGCTGCTTGTCTCGTGGATGCACCGCTGGGTCCCTCAAATACCGAACAGCCTGGGAGATGAGCAGGTAGAAACAGTTTTCCATTGTAAACATGAGCAAAGTCCTGTGCAAGGAAACACCACGAATTAGCAGGAGCAAGACAGTGCAGTTGCACTACAGCAAGAATATTGTCCTCCAGCACAGACATACCCATGAGCTACTGTCTGTTAACTGGTTACACGCTGGAACAATAGAAAAGTCACCCTAAAGCACAGGTAAGTTAGGCTACAGTGGACTGGGTACCAAGTAACCACCACCTCTTCTCCTGTGCCCACCAACAGCTGAATTAGTATGGGATGATCTTGGATATCAGCCTCCCAAGAGCCCTGCCTGCTTTTCAGGTTATGTGTTCGGGGGGAGGAGGGGGAAAGCTGAACTGCTTCACGTGGAATTGGAAGAAGGCGGGCAGAAGCTACACTTATACCTACAGCTTACGCTCTGGGTCAGGCAAAGAGCACTGGGCCTCTGCTCCTCAGCCATAGGGAAGTAAAGGAACCCAGAGACTTACTTAAGAGTTTTAGTCTCCTCTTGTGTATTCAGCCCTGCAGCTTGAGTGAAGGGCTCTTTCTTCTTATCCAGCTGGAGGGGGAAGAGAAAAGTTATATTAGAGCCTGGAGATGCAGAAGGGGAGGAGAGCTACCTGGGTCAGCCCCCACTCCTCAAAACAGCAGCTGAACAGAGCACAGAAAACAGCACAACTGCTCTGACTCTTCTCAGCCCCTTCAGCTTTCACAGCCTGAATTGGGAGAACGTGGACTCCTACCTCTCCCAGCATGTTAAGGGCCACGTTGACAGTGGCCAGAAGGGTCCCAAAGGAGGGAGCAACATCTGAATCGAAGGCAGGTGTTGTAAAACTCAGAACAAAGAGAAGGTTGTACTCAGCCAGGTCCAGTGACTGGAGGGAAGAGGAGACAGGAGTGAATCCAAAAGGCAGGAATGCATTGTAACACCACCTAGCTCCTACACAGCACTTTTCATCTATAGATCTTAAAGGACTTTACAAAGCAGGGTCAGTCTCCTCATCATCTCCAGTTCACAGCTGGAAAAAGAAGCCTTGTCTACACTACCACCGTAAGTCGACCTAAGTTACGTGAATAACGTACCTGGAGTCGACGTAGCTTAGGTTGACTTACTATGGTGCCTACACTGTGCTGCGTCCATCGGAGATGATCTCCCGTCGACTTACCTTAATCTTCTCTTTCCGGTGGAGTACTGAAGTCGACAGGAAAGCACTCTGCAGTCGATTTAGCAGGTCTTCACTAGACCCACTAAATTGACCTCCGCTGCATCGTAGACATGGCCAGAGGCACAAAGGGAAGTGACTTGCCTAAAGTCACTCAATAAATGGGAGGCAGAATCAGGAACAGAACCCAGATCTCCTGGGTCCCAGTCCAGTGCTCTACCCTCTAGGTTACGCTGTGTTAGTATGGATCCATACTCGGCTAGCAAAGTGGATGTTGGGAGAATGCCTTTTCATGAAGTGTGAGGCATGTGTAACTGCCAGTGTAGGATGTAAGACTAGCTGGAGCATTAGTCTGCTCTGGTAAATTGGGTGGGATGTGTGTGGGTGTCTCTGTCTCACACCCACGGTTGTGCTAAACAATCCCAGTGAAAGCTATGAAAATATCTGCACCTCCACCTCTCAATAGGAGAGCGAAGACAGGACTTCCTTTCAGACTGGTCTGTGTCTGATTCCTTAGGGTTCGTGGACCCTGACTTCCTGCTTTGGGCTCCACCTTTCAAAGAACAGCAGGCAGATACAGACGTGACAGCTGGGGCCAGCATTTTGTTTGCATTAATGTGAGTGCTAAAGGTCTGGGTGTGGCCACTAACCCTGCTTAAGGTATTAGGGGTGAAAAGGGTGTTAGAGGGGCAATAAGAAGAGAGAGTCTCAACCTCCAGTTTATCCTGCACACTGAGACAAGTCAAGTGTCTGAGGAGGGGACACTATCATATCATCTGCATAGCACATGAGTTTTTCTCCATGCCAAAGAGCTATCTGGCTACTAGGCTCTTTAGAATCAAAAGACTCATGTGGTAAATAGAGGTGCAAAGGTCCTATTTCACCGCCTGAGATGGAATCAACACACAGACATTGACGAATAGCAATAAAATGCTCATTCTGGTTGCCTAAGATCTAGGGGTGTACCTTGCAATTCAGTTTAGGTAGTCTGGGGTGCATGTAGGGACTCCTGTGTGTTTTAGGGGGAGGGATTAGTCTCCTGTATGAATGGGACAGGCTTGTGGCTCCCTTGAGACCCACAATATCAGTTAGGGTGCTTCAAACTCCCTCCCCCACAGACATCACTCTCCTATTCCTGTACCTGATCAAGGAGGATCTGGCAGACATCGGGGGTGAAGTGGCGTAGGGCAGCTAGAGATTTGCTGAGGATTTTCAAGAGGCTGTACTGCACTGTACGCAACGCCTTCTGCTCGGCTGCCTCTGACTCAGGGCTTGGATGCTTGGAGGAGGTCTGGGGGGTGCGTTGCACTCGAGGTGTCACAGCTGATGGGAGGGAGTCGCCATTTTTTGTCTGTGGAGAAGGAAGTCAAATGAAGACACACACACACATACAGAGGCAATCCCTTGCAGTTTAAGACTAAGCTTTCCAGAAAAACAAGTTACCAGTAACAGGAATCCCTAAAGCAAGATACTCACGCTTTGCCCAGCTAAGGGCCATGCTGGCAACCTACTAGAAGCCTGAGGTCTATGCTTAGCTTGCATCATAAGGAGCAGCCTTGTCTTTATTGCAAGGGTACAGTGTGCAGATGTGTTCAGTGACCACATTCTGGAAAGGGCTTTTCTAATCAAAATGTTCACAGAAAAAACCTTAACCCCAACACAAGTGGTGCCTGAAGTGCATCACCTTCGCACCCAAACTCCATCTAGGGATAACACAAGAGCAGGAGCTGTATTTCACCACCACTTTAAATCAACCCAAGGACATGAAGTCCTTGCTGTCTCCCCATTCTTAGGAGGCAGGGTTGTACAATAACCGCTGGGACACAGCTTCCACCCTGCACAGCTGGTAGTTCGGAACTAGCTAATAAGAGTTCAGGCAGTGGCTACGGTTTCTACGTCAGATACATTCTGCTTAATATGACTAGCCCACAAAACGTCCCCTATTTCAGAGCTGTTCTTTGTAGGTTTTGGTTGTGGAGGGGTATAATTAACTAAACCTTGGCTCCTGGGCTGGTCATGGTCAGCAGTTGTCACTGGAAACAGTGACTGGATATTGACTGATCTTTTGCTTGGTTGGGGTGAGGGACCCAGGGCCAGAACTCCCCCCTTCAGTTTTCCAGGGACCCCCATCCTCACCTGCAGGTAGTGCTGAAGCATTTTGCGGCTATGCAGGAGGGAGGTACAAGCCTGGCAGAGGTAACACAAGTTCACCTGAAACAAGAGGGGGGTGGGGAGGAGTTGATCCATCCATAGCTGACACTCTCCACAGCTGCAACCTAAACAAGCTCCAAATTCTCCATTATTGAGTCCCCTCACAAGACTAAATTATACTAATATTATAGCCTAACAATTTAAAAATCCAGTCTGAATAGAACCTTTCATCCCAGAGAACGGGCAACAGCCGTGTTGTTAGATTTTACCAGTGTTTTCCTTAATTATCTTGACCCTGAGGTTCCAACCCAAATGCACTAAGACAGTCAATCCTCCAAAAGTTGTCACCTCCAAGTCCCAGTCAATTTCTCCCCCTCAACTAATTGTACCTCGCTATGTGACTGTAAGGTCCAGAAACTCTTCATGATAAAGAGCTGCCTTCCTTTAATGGCCTGTTATGATCCCCATTAAAACAGCTTCAGTGAAAGAACTATCTACAAGCTCTCTCTCTTAGCCGCATTCTCTGTCCTGCTGTGCTGGGCAGTGTGTGGGAAAATGTAGCACGCAGGGGAATGCTCTGGATCCTACCTGTATGTCCCTCAAGAGCTGTGGAAGGTGGAAATGCCACTCTTTCATAAAGTTGGAGAGCTGAAGAATGAAGCCAACAGTGTGGTCAGCTTCTTCCAGACAAGCCAGGCTCTGCACTGTCCGTACTGCATTCAGGCACTGGAGAGAGAGAAATGATCCAGACCATGATGGACAGAGCACAAAAATACTTATCACCTACTTAGAAGGAAGAGCTGAATACACACAAGGAGAAATCAGCATCAGAATTACCAGCTCCAATATGGACAGCAGTGACATTCTGAACGCATTGAGGTTTACAAGTTAGCCAGTTTCAGTCAGCAGGTGCTCCTGCCCCAAAACAAGAGAGCTCTTTATCGAAGAAGTTTGCTAACACAGGGACAATTCAGCACCTACCTAGGAACAGGGCTTTTCAGCAAATTTGCCCTGACAAAATTCAGCTGTTACAGGGATTTAAGTATTCGATATTCAAGCTACCCACCTAAGTGGACACTGGACCTTGACCGCAGCATTTTCATTAACTGATGGAGTCCGAGCGAGGTCACCTCTAAGAACAGTTTTCAGTTCTCCTTTTCCAGCCAGATGGTTAGAGACTTTAGGCTCTCACCCAGCATCCACAATTGTTATTGCGTTGAGTGAGTGCATGAAACAGCTGTAGCAATATTATGACCCCCAAGAGTAAGAGCGATGAATGAGTGCTAACAACCCAGGATCTAACAGCTACCAAGACATGTATCCATCACCTGCCTGACCCCTTTGCTTGTGTATCCCTTTCCCCAACTCTTCACCTATTTTTTGAAGAATGTAAGCTATTTGAGGCAGGGACTGTGTCTTCTGTGTCTAGCACGTTCTGGCTGCTACTGTTACATACATGACAACTGAGGTATTACGGGGGAAGGGGTGGACATACCTGAAGAATCCTCTCCTGATGGACACCCACAAAGTCCAGTGCCTCTGTCAGGAAGTTGTACCTTAATGTCTTAAGAAGGCGCTCCATCAATGATATGGAGAGACGATAGACCCCAGGCCAGGATGGGGCGTCAAGAGACTTCCGAGATGAAGCAGGTGTCTGAACAGACCAACCACAACAACAAGACACAGAGTTTATTTGTTTTTCTGCTCCCTCAGATACACCCCACACTCCTCACAATGGCATCAAAGTTCTCCAGGGCCACGTGACAGTGCTTGCCTCTTCTATTCCCACGATGGCTCTACAGTACAGAGCCAGTAGAGGATGAGCAGGCCACAGCTTTCCCAATGAGTTTCAAATCTACATTAAGAGGAAGCAGCACTCACCTGAATTGTTCCATTCGTACTGAGCTGGTATGCGCTCAAGAGGGACAAACAGATGCTCTGTGTGACACCAGCACTAGCCACAGCTGCTGCACCCTGCACAATACAGAAAAGTCGCTGTCAAAGGTACCACCATTTTCTCTCAGCCCAGGGAGATGCCCCTAGCACTTCTGTTTTCTACACATCTACCCTTCTCTTTCAGACACTTCCCTGCAGCCCAGAAACCTGAATTCCATCACCCCAGACAGTGCCACTTTTCTTTCATTAAAATGAAAAACAACATCTCCCTCCCCCAATGTGACTGTGTGGTGAACACACCTCCTCATCTGGTACCCTGTGTGTCCCCTCTGTCTTTGACTGAAAGCTCCTGTAAGAAAGGAACCTTATATACTCCTCCCCCTGTACAGTGCTGAGGTTTCAATAAACAAGTATTGCTTTATATTATGGCTACAGGGAGAGCAGATTCCTGCATTTTAGTGCTGTCTTAGTTGTACTGGCTACATTTGGATGGGAGGGGGGTGTTTGCAGGGAAAGCACTTGCTTTGAATTATAGGTTTACACTAGGGCAGGATTGGTTCTGTTCGTCCAGCAGACATTCCATTATCCAGAAGAACAAGGAAAGGAAATACAAAGCAGCTCTTTGTACAAGACCTACAACTAACTCCTCCCCCTTGGCAGGGCTTTAATGGCACCCGTAAGGCATAATGCACTGCTCAGCTGTAGAGTGTGAGGCATAATGCACTGCACTGCTGCTGACAAACAGTGCAGTGAGATGAACTGCATTTTAAATATAGAGCCAACAATCCAGCAAGAAGCTCTCATTTGTGTCTCTCTCTCACCTGTTGCGTCCTGGCTAAGGTCAGCAGTAGATGCAACGAGGCTTCTGTGAAGTGAAGATTTTGTTTAACTCTCAGGCTGATCTCTAGGGCAGTGAAGATAGTAGGCAGCATAGGGACCTTCCTAGTAACCTGCAGCCAGTAATCTCCATCTTCATCTACTTCACAGAGTTCCTTTGCCAGATGCAGCCCTAGAACACACACCTGCAGCAACAGGGAAGGAGGGAGAATGGGACATGACAGATACCAGAGCAGGGGATAGGGAGGAAAGACAGACATTAAAAGACTGTCCAAAAACAAATGGGTAGATGGGATCTAAGTTGTAACTGTTCTCACATACATGAATTATGGCATCAGTAAACACTGGGTGTGGCACCGTGCACACTTACAGGGCTGCATAGTAGCAAAGTTCCTTAAAGCAGATCTGGGCGAGAAACAGTAACAATCCATTTCCTGCAGTAATGTACTCAGGGGAGACCTGACACCACCAGACTCACAGCTACAATAGTCCTTTGCAGTCAGGACCAACCCACAGTCTCTTTAGAGGTAATGGGTCACAAAGGAGTGAGGTGTGAAACTTACACAGAGGCCACTGAAGAATCATAGAATCATAGAATCATAGAATATCAGGGTTGGAAGGGACCCCTGAAGGTCATCTAGTCCAACCCCCTGCTCGAAGCAGGACCAATTCCCAGTTAAATCATCAATTCCCAGTTAAATCATCAAAGACTTTCGCACATTTGAGCCCACAATTTCAAGGGTTCACCCTTCCCCCTTTGAGGTGAGAGTATCCTAACTGTTTGTATGACCACCACCACATTGCTCTTATAAAACCTTTCATGATCATTTCAAAGCAAATTTTAAGTATTAATAGTCTCAATGCCCTGGGAGGTAGTAAACATAAGATTAATTTTACAGAGTGGTTAAGTAACTCAGCCAAGGTTACAGAGCTTGTCAATAGCAGAGATGGTACCCAGGTACCCCAAGTCCCCAGCTCCAACAAAGAGATCACAATCCTCCTTGGTATCCCACTTACTGTAGTCTATAGGGCAGTTCAGACCTATCTGCTACTTGGCAAATGTACATTCAGTATGCAGGACGGACAGACGGATACAATCAGACTTCCAGACTTGCTCTCCTGGGGTTGTTATCCCAGTAGGTACATATATTGCCACTAGTAACTGACCTGTTTGATGTATAGGAGATGCAAGGGGCTGGAGGCAAGGTCTTTGACTTGCATTATAGAGAAACAAGCCAGCCATGTACACTGTCAGCAGACAAATGGTAGGGAATATTTTTAGACACTCCCGTAGAGAAATCAGAGGGTGTTAACTAAATACTTTGGAAGAGACGCCTGCTAAGAACAGGCTCCGTGTGTTTTCAGGAACCTCGTATTAAAGTTTGAACAGGCTTGCACACAAGAAGGAGCAGACTTCTGAAGAGCACCTTCCCAGAACTTGTTGTATAGCAAGAGACACACGTCTCAATAACCTATCCCCTATGTCTGGACATAATCACAGGGGCTCCACCACCAGAAAGTGAATAAGCCTGCAAACCTTATCTGGCAAAATAAAGCATCAAGACACTCCATTTTCTACCTAGTGATATGATGCAGACGGGGCATTTTATGGTACAGTGGACACTGCAAGTAACTTTGTTTACAAAAAGAGAACATGGCTGCAGAGCAGGCAAATGATGCCTTTACCCCATCTCGCTGGTCCTTGTGTTTACCCCTGCAGGCATCATCTGTTTCCATGCTGTCCTTGTCATCTACAGAGTCTCCAGACGTGAGGCTGTGTCGTGTCTGATCAAAGAGCACAATTACTTCATCTTGGAGGGTCTCACACACGCTCATCACCAGCTGGGAGTACTGAGGGATCTCGCTCACTGTGGCGCACACACACAGAGCACACAATGGATTAGCTCATCCCCCTCACACTTCCGTTTTCAGTGTAACTACTGCACTGGTAGCACTGCAGGGGCCTCCACCTCTCAGAGACAGGACTTGCTTTGCATTTCACTGTTCTACAGGTATCTACTTATAACCTACCCGGGACCGTGAGGAACTCCAGAGGGACCTAAGAAAGCCAGCCAAATGAGCCAAGAGCTTAGGAGGACTCAAAAAGGGATTAGACATTCATCTGGATAATGACAATATGTCCAAGCATAATAAACAGGATCTCTTGGGGGGGGGGGAATGGCTGGAAACCTCTTATGCTTCAGAGTATAAACCAGTCATTAGCAGGGCAGTCATTCTATAATTATCCATTACAGGGTTTTTTGCACCTTTCTCTGAAGCAGCTGGTACTGGCCATGGTCAGAGACAGGATACTGGACTTGAAGGACCGTGGATGTGATCTAGTCCAGCAATTCCTACATTTCTCTCATTCAACGAACACTCAGCTCATGTTTGAGAGCCCTTAAAATATTCAATTCCCATCATATACATACTCCAACTTTATGAACTGCATCACCCTTCCTTATCATTATAGCTGACAATAACCCACTGGTGGCCACAAGTGCTAATACAACTAACATTAAGCCCTCTCATGCTCAACCTGAATTCTTCCCCAAAAGTGCATAGAGACGGGCCTTGCAGCATTCAGATCGTGGGGACAAGGGCCATATAAAAGGATTAAGCGATAAAACTGTAAGCTCTTTGGAGCAGGGCGTGCTTTTGACTATGTGCTGTACAGTGCCAAGCAAAACAGGACTTGGGTGCTGACTGGGGCCTCTGGGAGCTACCATAATACAAATAATAAACAAGATAAATTGAACAGAAAAATCCCACTGGCTACCAACTATAGTCACTGTCCTGCACTGGCAGCCAACAATGTGTGCATTCCTGTTTCCAGTGGTTGCAGCTCTGATCTTCATATCCTCTGCCAGGCCCTCTCACCTTTCATCTCCTTCATCTGCAGAACAGTGATGAGAGCAGAGAACACCTTGGCCTTGGTCTTCTCCATCACCTGCTGATCTGCCTGCAGCACTCCCTCCAGAATCTGCGTCAAGGAGTTTATGATTTTATCCACAGAACCCAACTCGCTGACAACAAAAAAGGGAGAGCTCGTCAGATGAGACAAGATTCCCCACTTATTATCTTGGCTGTGACTGATCTGTGCAAATCATTTCGAGGGGATGTGTGTGTAGGGGCACAGATACAGTTTGCTTAATTTAAGTCATCAGTAGGGTCTCCTCATGGACATTTCAGAAATGTGTGGTGGAAATACAGTGAGACTGCAGGCTCAATATAATTTAAGTTTCCTTGTCCCACTTTTCCACAGTGAAAGTAAACTCACAAAAGCATAGAATCACTATTTAACAATAAAGTTCAGCAGCAGCATCCATCATCAATGCCACCCTCAATGTGAATCCCACAATTCCACAGTCCCCGAAGCCACGGCCTGGCAAGATAAAGAGTATTGTACAACAATAAGGTATTGCTTTAATTCCCAGATCACCATGACAATTCAGCCTACACAGCAACTCAAACATCTTCTTCCAAGTTCTTACATTCATCAGTGACTATTAGCTTACTTATGAAGAAAGAAAAGGAGTACTTGTGGCACCTTAGAGACTAACCAATTTATTTGAGCATGAGCTTTCGTGAGCTACAGCTCACTTCATCAGATGCATACCGTGGAAACTGCAGCAGACTTTAGAGCACCTACCTCTTCCATTGTCTAAGCAGGATCAGCAGAAGGGTGCACAGCATGGACCCCAGTTGCAGGCACAACACTGACATGGGGACCAGCAGCTAAGGAGAAATGTCCCAACATTCACAGATGAGAAAGATGAATAGGCTCAACACAGACATTCAGAGCACTAAGAGCTTGCTTCCCCACCCCACCCCTGCCCAGCTGCTATATTCCAAGCAGATTTGTGTACAGAGCAGGTAGTCAACAGAATATGTGCAGAAAGAGCCATAAAGAGGTTTATGGTACTATCCATTATAAAAGAGATGATGCAACTCAATATGTCCTTCCACAGAGCTATGGGAGCAGAGATCCATCCCCACGACTGCTAAGAAAGGTGTATGGAATCATAGATATTAACAGCACATTCTAAGCGCTCGCCCATTTGGTCAACAGAACTTAACTCTCAGCAGTGCGGTCACAGTGTTCTATGGATCAATTGCAAGAGCCCGTTTATAAATTCTACATCTCAATTTACAACCTACTTGGAATGGAAGCTGTGGCACACTTGTTTTTTATTGGCGTAAAGCCGTGCATCACAGTTCCCTCTTGCTATCTCAAGAGGAAAGAGAGGAAATTATTCCCAGGTGAAACATCCACCTAAAAGAAACATCTATTATCGTCATCATCAGCCCATGCAGCGACTGAAGATCTAGCACAGGGGCAGGCAAACTTTTTGTCCTGAGGGCCGCATCAGGTTTCAGAAATTGTATGGAGGGCCGGTTAGGGAAGGCTGTGCCGCCCCAAACAGCCAGGCGAGGCCTGGGCCCCACCCTCCCCTGCCTCTCGCCCCCTGATGGGGCCCCCGCCCAGGGACTCCTGCTCCATCCAACCCCCCCGTTCCCTGACAGCCTCCCTGGGACCCCTGCCCACTCCCTGCCCCCAGAACCCCCACTCCTGACAGCCCCCCCAGCCCCATCCAACCCCTCCTCTCATTCCTGACTGCCCCCCCTGGGACCCCTGCCCCATCCAATCACCCCTTCTCCCTGTCCCCTGACTGCCCCATCCAACCCCACCTCCCTCCTGACTGCCCCCCTCTGAGACCCCTGCCCTGATTCAACCCCACCATTCCCTGCCCTCTGACCACCCCAACCCCTATCCACACCCCCGCCCCCTGACCACCACCCCAAACTCCCCTGCCCCCTATCCAACCCCCCCTGCTCCCTGCCCCCTTACCGCGCTGCCTGGAGCACTGGTGGCTGGCGGCGCTACAGCCCGCCACCCAGCTGGAGCCAGCCACACCACCGCGCAGCACAGAGCACCGGGTCAGGCTGGGCTCTGCAGCTGCCCCACCGCCCAGACCATTGCCGGCGGTACAGTGAGCTGAGGCTGCGGGGGAGGGGGAACAGCAGGGGAGGGGCTGGGGACTAGCCTCCCAGGCCAGGGGCTCAGGGGCCAGGCAGGAGGGTCCCACGGGCCGGATGTAGCCCGCGGGCTGTAGTTCGCCCACCTCTGATCTAGTAGATAATCAACCTTGCCTTCAATAGCAAGCAACACCGCAGGTAGCTGGAATGAGTACACAGGGTCCAGCCAATGACCATGCCTGCCTTTCAACAGCTGGCAACGCTGCAGGATCACTAGGTAGCACTAATTGCAGTGTTACCCGCTGGCCAAGAAAATCAAATATAATTTGGAGAATAAAGACTTATGGAGAGCAAAGTAATTCTAAGAGATACCTTCTTGTTTCAGTCTAATCTCACAGAATCAGGGAAAATCAGAACCACAAACAGATACAGGACTAGAGCTCCACAAAGGAGTTGGACAATTGTGTGCCCAGTCTTGAAAGAGATTCCTTGAAGAGCTACAAATTGAAATGTAAACACTTACTAAAGCTTTGGTCCCACTTAGCACCTCCAGAAACAGTTGCTGCCGAACTGCAGATTCAGTCAGATGCATTATATCTGCCTAGAGACAGATCAGACTAATTATACACCACAGTGAAAGTTACATCACCAACACACACACCCTCGTCTTTCCAATCCAACATCAACCCCACCTTTTTGAATTTGTTATTAATTTACAAGGTGGCATAGGCTTTTGCATCTGCTGGATGATTCAATTATAGAGAAAGAAACGAAGAATTACTAGTTGTTAGAAAAGCAAGGGGCAAAAAGTCAACACTGAGTGACAGGTAATTGGGAACAGAGTATACACTGGGCATCTTCATCACACTTTACTATAAGTATCTACTGCATCTCTCTGAGTATAGACAGTGTTATTGGCTTTCTTTACACTTATTATAGAAATGATGCAACATCCCCTCACTCCCATGCCACACACATACAATATGCTAGTTTTGATCACTTAGCAAAACAAAACTCACTGAGGTAATTCTGCTCTATGGTATTGGTGTCCATTCAGATTGTGAGTACACATACAAGATAATGGAAAAAAAACCAACAGCCTGATCCCTCACTGCACCATATGTGGCCTGAACAACAGGGCACGTATCTATTCAAAACATTATTAGTCAAGATGGCTCTTACATGACTGGTGGAGATAATCAGCAGCATCCGCCAAGCCGAGATCAGCATCTGATACTCTGTCAAGGAGGTACAGCTGCTACCCTCTGTCTCTGCCATATGCAGTGCCAAGGACTTCACATATCCTGACCAGTAAGCAAAGCGCTTTTCTGTGGAGAACTTCTTCAGAGTGTCTTTCAGGGACTGGTCCAGTGAGCCCCTGACAAAGTCAAGAAGAGAAATCAGATACATTTTCATTTATTCTCTGATCAGAGAACATGCTCCTTCTAAGATGCAGAATGGAAAGTTAGCTTGTGGGGCAAGACTGTCCCACACAAAGTGAATTCAGAAGGAGATCCCACTTATTGCATCACATGGTATGGAAGAAGGGTGACCGCTAGAGAGAAACAACTCATCTTTTTAAACGTGTGATTTTTATTTATTCCTGACTTTTCAGAACAGTAGTTACATTCAGGGAAGTGAGTATATAAGAGAGTCACATTCTTATTCAGCAAATCAACTCCCTGTCTGTGTATTCTGCTGACTTTAGGGATAAAAGTAAGTTACTGCTTCCTATTAGGTCTGCAGAACAGCACAGCTCTGGGAGAAGGACCTGGAACCCATTCTGGATCATGCTTCAGACTTAATTTTAAATCTTACTGAGAATTTTATTTCTGGTGGGCCTGTGAGAGAGAACACACATCTGAACTTCGAAACCTCAGGATATGTTTTGCAAATCTGGAAACTAGAAAATCATCCATTCATTTATAAGCTGAGGAAGTTTGATTTAGAAGTCAGACACACAAACTTTAACCACTTCAGTGTTATTTTACAGAGTTGATACACACTTCAAACAAAAAATGAGCTTATCAAAGTAAATATGTTTAATAGGGGCTATTCTATGTCATATTACCTCAATACCATAAAATACCACATCTGGCGATGCTAGACCAGCAGAAGAATGTCCTTGCCCCACCCTCCAAAAAAGACACAGACAACATTACAAAAAGCTAAAGTAGTAAATTGATGTCATGCTATAATTATAGATGTTAAAATGGTGAAACTTTTTTCTAAAACACATGATTACCCCACTCTATCCAAAGAATCCTACTGAAGCAAAGTAAAAATTTCTGACATAAACGTCATAGACACAAACTCAATACTATGCACTGCTACAGAGTTGGAGAAAAGCTAGATTGTCCTAATTTTAGTCCTAGCATCCAGTGTGTGATGGGAACATTTCACTGTATTACATGTGGCTAGAATAGTCCCATAATGAGCTTAAAAATATTTAAAGTGTCATTATTCCAGGACAGATATTCCTCTTTTGAGATCCATACCCAGTATGTCACATTTACAGGCCACAGAGACTCTTCTCATGACACCTATTCCTCTAATAGATGGCTGCATGAAATTCAAATCAAATGAGGCAGACTTGTGCTCCTCTCTTCTGAGCTGCAGCAGCCACAGGTAAACTATTGACTGTCCATCTAGCACTTCCACGGAACTGTTAGCTCCAATTTGCCTCCCCCTCAAACATGGATAATCTCTTAGGATTTAATCCACACACAGCGCAGGACTTTGCCCTCACTTTCAGGTGCCCCTAGCATCGCTGAAAACTCTAGAACAGGACAGATTGGCAATGACTCACTTGACCACATAGTAGATCTCCAGGCAGATGATTTTCATGATTAAGGCACAAGTGTCCAAGACACTGAGCTACAAAGAGGGAATAAAAGCAGAACATGAGCAGGTTATCTGTTCCTCCAGGTCAGATCTGGCAGCACTGTGTCCCAAGCTTTGTCTTACAAAGAGTGTTGAGGACCACAGTCTAAAAAGTCCAGTACACCTACACTGTCAATCAAGCACCCTTGTGGTGTTCAAGTGACCCCCGTTTTCGTGTTACCCTTGGATTCCTGAGCATTATGCCAACAGGGCCTATGAGTAGCACAAAGGCAACCCTCTGGACCTCCTTGGGGCTGAGACAGGGATGGAAGCAAGACTTGGCCTGCTTATCACCTAGAGGCAGAGTGAAGGGTATGGCACTTTCCTATGAGAAGTGTCCCTCCCATGAGAATGCCACAGCCATCTTCTCTCGTTAGGAGGGAGTAAGGATCAAATGGCCTTATGTAAGAGCAGCTGCCTCAGTAGACAGCGCTCATCTACTCTGCCAACAAGGGAAGAGCACCATATTCAAATCTGGATGGTAGTTGGATGGAGGGGGATTAAGATTTTCACAGGGAAGACAGAAGTTTCCAAAGCAGAAGAAAGGCAAAATCCTCAGGAACCCAAGTCAGTCTGAGGTAGGCCCACTAAGGAGGAGAGATTGTTCAGATGTCTGGGAACAGGAGCAAAATATCCTGTACATGTATGTACATACACTATATTGCACATCTAGTGTACTAGTTCTTTACAAACATTAAGGAGGTAAGCATCATCATCCCTGTTAGGTAGATGTTATCTCTGCTTTACAGATGGTGAAACAGAGGCAGTGAGAGTTCAGGAGACTAGTCCAAAGTTACACAGCTAATCCGTGCAAGCGTTGGAAACAAAACCCACCCTCAGAACTCCCCCTTGTGCCTTACACAACCATATTTCCTCTGAGATGGCAACAAGCAAAAGGAAGGAAGTTGCACACACCACTCACTTCTCAGAAAAACACAGCTATTGTCAGTCCTTATAAACAACTCACCTCTGATGTTTCTAAGGGGGGAGAAAGGGTCCCAAAGAGGGGGTTGGTTAAGTTTTCCCAAAACTTTGGCCTAAAAACACATAAAAATACTGTAAGTTACCATACTTCTCCTATTGCTCTCAACCTTTCCAGACTACTGTACCTCTTTTAGGGCTCTGATTTGTCTTGCGTACCCCCCAAGTTACACCTCACCTAAAAACTACTTGCTTACAAAATCAGACATAAAAATACAAAGGTGTCACAGCACACTGTTACTGAAAAATTGCTTATTTTCTCATTTTATCATATAATTATAAAATAAATCAACTGGAATATAAATATTGTACTTACATTTCGGTGTATAGTACATAGTGCAGTATAAACAAATCATTGTCTGTAGGAAATTTTAGTTTGCACTGACTGCACTAGTACTTTTTATGTAGCCTGTTGTAAAACTAGGCAAATATCTAGATGAGTTGATGTATCCTCTGGAAAACCCCTGCGTACCCCTGGTTGAGAACCGCGGACCTGCACAGCACACCTGACAGGAACAGTCTGATCCTGCCAGCCTTTCACTGCAAACTCCACTGTCCGAGATATTTCACACATGTAGTAACACTACTCACCTGGCAGTGCAGAGCACACTGAAAGAGAAGGGTTTCTTCAACAGAACCGTGCACATGTGCTTCACAACTGAAAGTTTAATTTTTCCCTAACATAAACATCCCTAACTACTGAATTTTTCCCCAATGTTTTGCCTGCAAAGCAGGTTACCAGGAGACTGGAGGAAGAGGTCTAATCAGCTATTAGCTGAGAAGCCTCTGAGTCTGACCACCCAGTATTTAAGTTACAGTTAAAAGGCATCCTCCAACTTGTCAGAACTGGTGGGATATGTTTATTTCTATTCACTGAAATAGAGTTTAAAACAGCCCATTCTCAATCAGCCTGTGAATGGTACTAGGCCCGATGCTATTCAACATCTTCATCAATGATCTGGAAATAAATATGAAATCACTGCTGATAAAATTTGCCGATGACACAAAGTTTGGCGGTATGGTAAATGCTGAGGACACGGCAGTCATACAGAGCAATCTGGAGAGCTTGGTAAACTGAGCCCATTCAAAGAAAATGCATTTTGAAAACAGCCAAAGTTATACACTAGAAACAAGGAATACAGGCCACATCTAAAGACAGCATAGAAAAGCAATGACTCACTTGGTCCTCAGGACCAGCATGGCACTATCCCGACGGTCCTGCCACAGGGCATGAAGGAATGCAATGGCGGCCCGGTGCAAGAGGGGAGGGCACCAGTATCTTTCCTGCTGTTTGGAGTCTATCAGTTCCAAGACCACTTGGAGGCAACTCCATTCCCCTAAGCTGAATTCCTAAAGCAAGAGGGAGAAAATGAGAGACATCTACATCCAACCACTTCCTGTTTCAGTATGCTATTTAATTCCACCGACAAAATGCACAAGGAAGTAAAGCTTGAGCACATGGTATAGGTGTGTGTTTCATATGCACATACATGTAATATATAACGCCTATGAGGAATTGCTAAAAAGACAGTGAAGAGCGGAATAAATTATTTTTATAAGTAGATTTCTTCAAAGGGCAGAAAAAAAGCTTTACTTTCCTGTATATTTTGTAGGTGCAATTAAATAGCATATTGAAACAGGAAGTGCTTGCATAGTCATTGGAGAACACAGGAAGATTTCTCTTTGGTCAAAGGGAACCTCTTGCCAATTGATCAGAAGGTCATAAGGTTCTCATCACAGAATCAGGCAACACAGCATTAAAACCAATGTTCAATATCTTGTCAGGCACCTCGGGGTGTATGACAAAGACATTCATACTGAGGACAAAGTAAAGCCTTAGAGATCTTTACTAAAATAAGGAACAAAGCCAAGAAAGCTCCAAGCCACATGAAAAGATAAGGATTTACTGGAGTAACAGGATATTCCTATGTAGACACTTGCTGTTTTACCTTTGACCCATCACTCCCATCTTTCACTTCCAGGTTCAGGAAGAGCTCAATGAGCCCCGGCTGTGTCTCTACAGCAACAGTGAGGAACTCCAGGATCATGACTTTAATGCGCATATCCTCAATCTTACTCTGCAGGCGGGTCAAAAAGGCATCACGAATGGCAGCAGCATCACTCCCCAGGCAGGCGTAAACAGACATTGGAGCCACCTGCAAAAGGGAAGAAACACACTAAAAAAAATGTAGATAAACGCTATGATGCTTCCTCTCAATATATAAATGAGGCTTGTGATATTTGTTTGAAACTGAAAACAAGAAAATTCTCACCCTTGAGTGCAGGGACGTGGGAGAGAGGAAATCAAGAAATAATTTTGATTTTAATGGAACATATAGAAAATTGTCAAATTGTTCTGAGTTTTGGTTGCCTCTTTAGGAATTCTGCTCCATTCCTTGTCTATTTCGCAAGGAAAGGGGCAAAACCTAAGAAGAAAGACAGACAGCTACATAGATTTGGGTTGAGACATGTTAAAATAAATACCCCCAAAATTACAATATTTAAATGCTTAAATAAAACCTAGAGGCGCTTTCAGATTTTAACAACCAAAAAGTGTTAGTCCAATAGGTAAAGAATAAGTCTTAATACAGGGTCCCTAGATAACTGTTAATATAGGTGCCTTTTTGACAAGGTTGGAAATCTCAAAGCAAGAACACTCACAGGTTGTATCTTGGAGGGTCATTGGAGACAGTTTAAGTGATGGACTCAACGTAAAGGGAAAGCATGGGAAAGCGCTTGTGAGAAACTAGTTTTACCGTAGCAAGTCGTTTGAGCAGCTGGATGGCAAGGCGTGGCAGTGCTGGGTCGTGTTTGTGGTAGATATATTTGGCTAAGACAGCAATCAGATTGTTCCCATGAGCACCTGGTGAGAACACAATTAAATCACAGGTGAGAAACTGGAATAGTCTCCTATGAGGGCTCTTCGAGAGAGACTATTCAGCAACTATCAGTAGCAGCATTGTACTCTATACTAGAGTGGAAAGGGAGTGAGAGGGAATGAATTCAGCTTTCCAAGAGGACAACAGATGGGTCTGGCCATAGGTACTACTGGCAGCTGCTTTACCACACTGTTCAGCACTGTCTCATGTTAGAAAGCAGTAAACAAAAGAAGTGAAAACAACAGTAGGTGGCTATTTGAAAGCAGTCCTGGTGAGCCAACAATGTTAATATAGTCCAAAGCTTCCACACTGCTCTCAGAACTGCAAAGAACCAGAAGCATCAGTGCCACTAAGATCCTAGTGGATGAAGAGCAAGAGAAAAACAATTCTGCTACCCTCCCAAAAGTGGGCCCAGTGTCACATACCCAGCATCACTGCATAAGAGGGTTCAGTAAAGGTATAATGCAAGGGGAAAACCTGTTAGCCTAGTCCACATTATAGGGAATTTACTAAATGTCCTTTGGCTAATCCCTTGGAGGAGGAGAATGCCCTCTGGCACCCTCCCCTCACAAGTACGCTGGATGAGAACTGCTCTGTTCAGAGAAGTCATACCTCAATCCAGTGTTAGCAAGTTACACATTATCTGTGTGCGAGGGACAGACACTACTGCCTGGGCTGGCCAACAAAGAGGTACATACCATGCTGAGTAAGTGCCTGTTCTAGTGGGGATACCACGCTAGAAGGGGATTTCAACCGGATGACGTTATTGGTGACCGAGAATGCCAGCTTTACTGTCTGGATCAGCAGCTGGCCCTGGCCCAGTGACTCATCGCTGTGTTGCCAAACAGAAACCAAAAGGAATACATTAAAATCAACTCAAATGATGCTAATAAGCTGTACAGTATTCAAATAGCAAATTCAGTATCCTGTGGTCCTATCATGCAAGAGCAAAGGTTGTAAGAGAACTCCACTTACTCTCACTTATCATGTAACTGTTGCAATATAATGCAAAAAACTACTGCAGAACCAATCTTGAGTTTATAATAGTAGCACAAGGGCCTGAGAGTGTTTCTGTTCTAAACCCTTGTCTTTGGGGTGCATAACTGTGATTTTACTTCTTACCTAGGTTGGAGTTAAATTAGCTCATAAGTTTTTAAGTTTGAGGAGTGCAAAAAGCAGTTTTCAGACAGATCCAATAACCCAAAAAATTTAAAACTCTTGTGTCGTCCATTATTGCCGAGGAGTAGGAGGAGGGAGATTAAAACCAACAAAAATTAAGCTAAAAACTTATCAGACAAAAAAAAGTTGTTGAAATACAGTTAAGGTTGAGACATAATTCACCTAAACTTTAGAAAGCAAAGACACCTGAAGTTAAGATTCCTCTACCCACAGTAACTCTCTCCCCATATCGTGCTCAAGTTTCGCCTGTTTCTGCATGAAACATAAACCCATCCTTTAGAGTACATTTTTTTCTCCTATGATGGCTTTTTAAAAGCAGAAACCTCCACTGGCTGTTAGCACATTTATGCAGCATGAGAAGTCTCTTGTAACTGTTGTACTCCCCAAGGTTCTAAACTCTGCTGTCTATATCAGTGGACGTTAGAGGATCCACATGGCCTTTGGTTTCAAAGTAGATGTTCAAATTGGCAAGGGGCTGTTTCTACCATTAGTCTCACTTATAAGGAGTCCAAACCAGTCAGACAAAGAAAAAACTGGTTCTGAATTTTATTAACCTTTTTAACCCTTATTAAAGTTCATCTGTTTAGGGACAACTTTTTACAGATTAATGCCACAATCTCCCAACAGATCTCACCTCCTCCTAACAAGTCCAGGCTCCCCCTTCCCTTTTGTTCTGGAACAAAGCAGAGGTGGAAGGGATGAGCCTTAAAACCTCCTATCTTTAGGGGTGAGCAGGCATGTTAAGATGGGAATGGTCATGGCAAGGAAATAGGAAGATGAGGTTGCTATACATGGGGCAGAGGGTCACTCAGTGTCTCACAGTGAAACTGGAAGTAGGGTCACACAGTTTTGGGTGGTGGCTAGATGGGATCTCAGTATGAAGACCAATATTTCCCCTGAGCTGGACAGCTGCTTTAGGAGCTGCTTAGTTTGGGACAAAGAGGGACCAAAGGTCCCCTGCTGTAACAGGACCAACTCCTCCGCTGTCTGTGGTGATTTACTTGAGATCTCCTTCAGGCAACAGGCAGAGCTTATAACCTCTTCAAATCCCTAACTAGTTCCTCTTATGAAACTCTGCAGATACATGCCATGTTACCTACAACTGCCACAAAGCCTGTCACAGAAATCATCTTATACTTAAAGCCTTAAAATCTGACCCTTTGTCATTACGAGCTTTTCCACTTCAGCTTGTTAGTAACAGTCCTGTGTGTCAGTTCTAACTGAAAATTAGCATGTAAAACAAATGTGAAGTTTTCAGACCAAGCCATTTTTCAGTTATGAAAAGACAAAACAAGTTGTAACAATTTTGAGTCCCTTCTTTATTTCTTCAGACTCCCATAACTAAGAAACTAACCTCAAAACTTTGCTAAAAGATTCTACTATGCAAAGAGAGTATGGAGAAGAAATTTCAGTAAGAAAGGAAAATTTACAGAAAGTTACACAGAGCAGAGCAAAGTTCAAGATCAGACTTATAATGGCAGCTGTTACAATCTGAACGATAGAGTTATTACTGTGTCTAGATAATTCCATGAAAACAAGGAGGCAATTCAGAATTGAAATGGATGCTTTATCCTTAACCCATCCTACCATGCCAACGTCATGTATGTTTCAAATTATGGGTGATCTTACGTATTACAAAGGCTATAATACACAGGGACAAGAGGATGAGCTAGTCTTCATCATAAGTCAGACACTGCATGTTATCTGAATGTAAGGGTTTTTTGGAAGGGTGGGGGGGTTCTGGCTTGCACAACATTACACTTACTTCCACAAATCTGCAATGCGTGCAATTCCCTTGAAATTCTCCAATGAGTGAGTATAACTGTTGGACCAAACAAGTAAAATAAATCTAAAATTTCTAAGATCATGCTACTTCATTTTTATAGAAGCAAGTCACAGGAAGCATGGAAAGGGGAAATACAGAGGCACAGCAAGGACAATTCAAGGACTAATGTATAAAAGCAAGAGTATCAAAAAGATTAAAATGTCCTTGGCATAGATGGGTAAACAAGGCCCTGGAGCACACATAACTGCTGATGCATGCTACCTTTGATACAGATGTAGGGTAACTGTCCAAATAGCTATGTGTAAGCTCAAAAGCTTGTCTCTCCAACCAACAGAAGTTGGTCCAATAAAGCTTACTTCACCCACCTTGTCCCCCTAATATCCTGGGACCAACACAACTACAACAACACTGCATATAAATAAGTGATGGTCATATTAAGGAGACGAAAGGGAGAACACTATTGGGACACTATTGTTAAGAAACTATTTTTGACTAAACCAAACTTGGCTAGGGAAAAAGAGCCAAGCTGTATAAACAGGGTGATGAGACAGCATCAGACAGCTACTGTGAAATAACCAATGATAGCACTGTCATGTGTCTCTATGACAGACCAAAGAGTTGAGGACCTCTGAATACCACTGGTGGTCTGGGAAGCAGTTGCTAGTGATCAGTGGAGAGACAGCAAGCCACACAGTTCTGGCTCTCTTCCTTTCTTCCTGAATGTGCAGAGGAGAGGAGGACTACATGGTAAAGCAGTATGTGCAGAGGGGCAGGTGGCAGGAGGAGCAGAACAGACAGGATGGGCAGATGAAACGAAGAGCCAAAGCAAGCAGCTTGATTAACTTTCTTCACAAAGGGCAACCCACATTAAAGGCAGCTAAAATGCTTAGATACTTTCCTAATGTTACTTTTCCACATAAGCAACTGCTATACTCATGAGAGATTTTATGCTATCATGAATGGGAGAGGATGGGGTCCACAAGGTCACAATTGGAAGGGCAGGTGTCCTCTGTGCGCGTGCGCACACACACTTGAGGTCCAGACTAAGAAGTCCGAAAGCCTCTACTACGGATTATCTGTACTGCAGTCATGTGGCATCAGTCTGTGAAAAACCTCTAATTCAATATTTCTATTTGTTTTCATTGTGTTCTAGGTTCCCTCTTTCCCCAACAGATTTGTTAAAGTATCTGAAGAGTTAACTGTCCCAGATCAGAAAGGCTGAGTGGGTCCCATGAGCACACTATTAAGGGCCAGAGAGTGTTTTTCAAAGCACAGAGGGGCCTTCAGTTACACACTAATAAATAAAGGCATTTAACCATTGTTGAAGTGTTCAGCAGTAACTGTCCTGATAACTGGCTGGGGAGGAGGTTTAAGTTGTGAAGCAGCCCCAGAACTGCCTTCAGGAATCCACATATAAGAAACTGATTAATCAAGAAACCACAAGGACTTTCTAACACTGCAACTCAAGCTTTGTAATAGTTTCTCAAACTAGTGGATTGTACTGGGCTCAGGCATGATTTGGAGGCACGAAAATTGGAACTTTTGCTATAATTTTCCTGCCTTTTACTTCATTTGGTACTTTCATATGCTGAATCTAGTGATTTCTTTATAACAGCATTATACAAGCAAGTGTGAAACAATCAAGCTTACCGACATCTCATTTCCACAGTGCAATACTCGGTTAGGCTAAGCAAAATCAGAAATGAAAAGAAACTGCAGGAATTAGGGAACGTATACAAAGAGAATAAGTACAGCAACGGAAAGCTGTGAATAAGCAGCAGGTTCTTGGTAATTTTTTCAGAATTTTTATCAGAGATGGTTGCCCTGACTGGCAGCTCCACTGAGTCCCAGCAACATGTAACCCAGTTAAGCCACATTTCAAGTATTATTTGTAGCTGCTTTTTCCATGCAAGAGTGGAACATGCGACTCACCTACAGGACTGCGAGGCCATGACCATATCAATGGTGTCCACACCGATGCCCATGATGTTAATGACAGCCTGTCCTGCTTCCGTGTTGGCCAGGCTGAAGATGCATAAGGACTGCAGGCTTGGAGCACTGCTACAAGACAAGAACACAGACAATGGAAAGCAAGGAATGAAAGGAAAGGTTCTCTGCCTGATCTGATACACTCAGCATGTATCAGTACCAGCATCAGCCCAAACACTACAGGGATGAACACATTAGAAATGCGCAAGATAGAAAGGTCCTACTGATCCACCATGCACCATGAAAGTGAACACAAAGTAACTTCTTCCAAATTCTATACCACTCCCTCACTTCATCTCTCCCCCATTCTCCAATATGTTAGGTTCAAACCCTCAGAGTGGGCACACCAACCACAGAGAAGTGGATGGCAGTCTGATGGGCCCTGGAATGTGCACATCTGCAGCAATATAAAATTAAGTCTGTTTCCTTCCCCTCATCAGCGGGGATGACCATCTGGGTTTGCCCTCTCTCCCACCCCTTTCTGCATTTCCCTGGGCTCAGCGTAAGCAAGGGGGCACCAAGACTACAAAGCAGCACACTATACCCTTGCCAGTTTAATATTTCACATTCTAGGTTGCAAACAAAAGAACAGTGACTGAGATCTTCTACACTGTAAATGGGGCTGTTGCATATATAGTGATGTATGAAATTCACTTCCCCCTTACCCGCTGTGAGGATCCATTTCAGGGCAGAGATTCAGAATAGCATGGATGAGCTGCAGGATTAGGCACCCTGAAAAGCAGGAAGAATGGATTTAGTCTTCAGAGAGAACAGTTGTTGAGCTCAGAAGCAATAGGTACTATTACATTATAAAGTATAAATCCAAGTGCTCACTGAGCCATTTATAATGAAAGGGAAAAAAAACAGAGAAAGACACGTTCTCTCTAGACAGAGTTCAACTTTGCTTCCCTTGAAAAGCAATCCTTACCAATTCGTTCTCTGACTCCATGGGAGTTATAGCGCCATTTGTGGTAGTTTGGCAACATTTCCTTCAGCACAAACACAATGCAGGGCATTAGCCCTTGGCTCTGGGTGCTGCCAAGTTGTCCCTAGAAAAAGCAGCAACATTACAGTTCCGATTCTAATTCAAAGGTGTGAAATCTTTGGTTGGAAGACATTTAATGCTCACACTCCAAAGACAGAAATAGGGGCCAGAACAGTTCTGCCAGCAGTACAGCGCAATGCAGCATGGGGACAGAGGTTTATGAGCAATTTCTATTCTCTTGCACTCAAAGCAAGTGAAGATCAGAGGTGTTAGGGATCTCTAGAAGAGGAAAAGCAGCAAAGAGCTTTCCTTTCCTGATTACACAGAGCAATGTTAATGGGATTTGGAAGAGACTGAGCACTCCCGCCACCCTGATTGGGGAGCGAGTGCAATTTGCAACTTGAAGATGATTGTTGGGAAGACCAAAACATGGGAAAAGCAGGAGCCTCAGCACAAAAGGCGGGTATGTTGTCAAGTGCATACCAGAGGTGGCCCACCCAAGGGAACCTCATACATTCAGTACACATCTTTACCTCATCTTCACCCTCATCAGCTCGTAGTAATCTATTGCTGCCTGAAAATGTAGGAGCACTGCAGAAACACTTACACGGACAAGAGTTGTGACCAAGTGTAGGAAGGAGATGGTGACACCATACTCGCCCTGAGGCTGTTCCACGCTCATCAACAAGTTTCCATAGCCCCCAGCATTCATTCCCTCTGCACTGTGGAAGGAGCGAGAGCATGCATTGTATGTACAATAGGAACCAAGCATGATGGAGAGGTGTGCGCACATGTGCAGTGGGAAGGGGGATCCCATTAACTAATACACATGGGGGAATGATCCTGAGTAGAGAAAAGATGACTCACCAAGCTCAGGACAAATCACCCTTGCACTTAAGAAGTATTTTACTTCTCCTTAAGGGCAGTATCTTGTATTTTATATGTCTGATTAATCTTACTTCTGCTGCAAAGCTAAGCACATTTATGATCAGAGGGTGTGTCTAAATGTAGTATTTTCTACTTATAGAAAATATAAGGAGCTCAAACACTTTACAGTCACATGTGATTCAGTGGAACTGAATTTAGAATAAGGATTTTGCCAGTTTATTATGTAAGAATGGAACATTAGGTGTCTGGATTTTAGAAGGTTTGGAATTCACACTAGTGAAACACTTACTCATATGGCATATCATCAAGGGAAGCAAAGGCACAAGAGAAAACTGAATTACCTGATCATGTGACTCATAATGGAAACTGGATTGGCAACAAATGGTAAGAACCCCGTGTGGTGAAGGTCAGTCCAAACCTAGAAGAGGAGAGAGCAGTTTATATATCTATCTATATCTCCATCCATTTCAGAAAAATCAGAAGGTATACCCTCACCTTAGCTGGCATGCGGGCAGCCAATACAGTCAAACAATTGACACAAGAAGCAATAACATCCACTGGGGGAGAGATCACACTTGTTAACCTAGGAAAAACCCAGAGTATTATATATAAAATCTTCAGAACTTAGATCTGGTCTACACAGTTTTTATACTGGTATAGAGAGGTTGTGATTTCTCTGTGGAAATAGTTAACTCTGTACAACCCATAGCGTTGACACAGTTATATAGGTGCCTTATACTGGTAAAGAGTATTCCCCTTCCTTTCAGGGATAGCTATATCAGGTGCCATTGCATCCACATTAGGGAGAGTTGTACTGTTATATCATTATAGTTAAAGCAATACAACGGTTGTGTGTAGGCAAAGTGGTCTAGTGGTCTAAGCACAGGACATGAAGGCAGGAACTCCAGAATTCTAATCCCAGCTCTGCGACAGACTTCCTAAATAGCCTTTGGTAAAATTTGTTGTTGACCATTTTTCCCATTTCTAGCAACTTCAGGGGTGCCTTAGCTGTCACTGCCAGTCAGCTACTTACCTCTGTAACAGCATGTAGATCCGTGATGTGATCGGCAGAAGACAATCTGCTATCGACACATCAGTGCTGATGACCTTGTGAACCAGGTCAATGACTGGCTTGACCCTCTGGCAGTGCTGAATCACATCTGGATAAAGAAAACTAGTATTACAATCTGGAGAGATGCAAAAGTAGCATTACTCTCTCTCTCCACTCCTTGGATGATCTACTATGATCTCGACAAGAGAGGTCCTAACCTTCAGTAAGTTACTTTTCAGATTACTCCACAACTCTAATGAAGGGAACGTCTATTTTCCAGGGTACAATACAGTAATTGATTAAACTGGGACCATGTCCCTCAAATGACCAATGACAGAAATGTGAGGGGGGGGTAATATTTTAAAAGGTTCATGCTCATTTTTCTCTCATCTTAAATATGCCCAGCTCCCCATAAGCGCTTACCACCTCCTGATATCATTTATGGAGGCAGTATGATACAAAAAATGAAACCTTTCCACCTCCTGCTGTATTTGACTCTCTCCTCTCTCTCCTACTTTCTTTCTCTCCTTTCTTCCTCCTCCTATCTCTCCAGTTCTCCTTACTCCTCTTCTCTAGTATTTGCTTCCCTCCCCTTGTCACAGTCACCAATGTGGTGCTAGACTCAGCCACAACGCCCTTCTGCAACATTCAGCGGCAGACTTGTTCCAGTGGAAGTGGAGAATGTGCCTAGGACCTGTTTCAATCCCACTGAAATTACTCGATTTTTTTCATCTTATGTTAATGTTACTAATACGTCACACTCCTCTCTCCCCCATAACATCCACCCCAATTCCCCTCTTGCCTCACCCGCTGTGGATACAACATGGAGCAGCATCTCAATTTCGCAGGTGAACAATGTCCAGCTGCTGTAGGAATATTCCCATCGTACTAAGTATGCCCGGTCATCCAGCATCACCTGACCCACTGTTCCCTGAGGTATTCGTAGGTTTGTCTGGCCCAGCCCTAAGGGAGGGGGAGGAAAAAGTGAAACAAAAACAAAGTCAGGAGCTTCCGAATGTGATAAGAAGCCAGTCTTCACAATTAAAACCTGTAAGCAATTTGGTTAATAAAAGACTAGATCTGAAAGTGTTCCAAGGGTGAATGAACCCACCATATTTCCTTACCCAGGGGATAGAGAAGCTTTGGCACCTGCCTTCTCCAAAGGGTGCCATCTTCATGTGAGATCACATCAGGAGGCTTGTGTTTGTACAACTCAATGTAGAAGGACATTTTATCCAGGAAACTGTACACCTGCAAACGGAGAGAGCTACAGAATACAGCCAGAGAACTAGAGCGTTCTAAGGAACTATTAAGCCAGGCCATTTCTAGGGATAGGTAAGTTTACTTGAAATGCACAGTCTCCTTCCAACATGCCAACTCTTACTGAAGCAGAAATACCAACATCCTGTCCCCATGGAATTGCCCAAATAACTTCTCTCTGAACTACTGAATCAGGAAGACAGGAACTAATTACAAGTAAAGCACTAAAAGATAGCATCCTGACACAAGGGAATTGTCACAACCTATGAGTAGTGTTTCAGTTTTGGGTTCTGGCAAAGTGGCTCCCATAAAGTTGCAATGAAATCCTTGCTTCCCCAGTTTATCATCTGGTGTCTAAATTACTTGGAACTCTTGTCTACTGATTGCACATCATAAAACAGCAACTGAGTTATACTCAGAACTTTGTTTTTTGTGTTAGCCTCCCTGAACCATCCTATTAATCATCAGAGCAGGAGGTAGTTACAAAGCATAAAATGCGTTTCAGGCCCAAGCAACATTACTCTACAATGCCACGTGGGAGACCTGGGTTCAGTTCCTATTATCTTGATCCCTAGGATTGTCAGTGCTATGAAGGCAGCAAGTTCAGTACTAGAGAGAGTGTGTGCCCTATATCATGCAACAGCAACCCTTCTGGCAGGCTCAGAAGAAAGTCTTGTCCAGACCTCTTTGGCCAAAAGGTTGATGGTTGTTACCCAAGGCGTCAAGGATTGGATGTGTGTACAAAGCAAAAGGAGAGGGTCAGACACAATGTTCCTTTTCTGTGCAGATATAAACTGTCTGCCAGATTTCAGGCCAGGTTCCATACCTTTTTTGCAGTAGATTTATCCGATACAAGGGCTTTGAGCAGCTGCAGAAGAGGAGAAAGAAGATGTGGGAACATCCCACACACACTGTCCAGGATAATACCCAGACCTGCGGTTGGCTCCTGGCCGTGGGGAGACAAAAGAAAAACTGTTACTAAACAAAAAATGATCAACATGATTCTTCTGCTGGGTCAATGCAGCAAAGCAACTTTAGCAAGGGATGTGCTTAGAGCTCCTGCTGCTGGAACATTCGTGTTGCATCTACAAATCCTAGCATCCAAAGGTTTAGAGAAAAAACAACATTCAACTATTTGAATCATTCATTGACCCTTAGTGGAAAGTTAAACTTCTCAGATTAACAAAGCAAATTCCCAGTAAATCTCATCAGAGCCAGGTGGCGATGAGAGATGCCTGGTTTCCGCTATTTCCTGCCTCTTGTTGTTAAACGTTAAGCAAATGGCTCCATTCAAAAGACCACTAATTTCACCTCTATGGAACATACACCTACTATTAAGCATGAACAAAAGCATCACTCCAGCCCTTAGTTTTGCTGTGATGCGCAACTAGTGTTAATAACCCTGGGTGAGAGAGAGTGCCTGTTATAATGTAGGAAGGTGAAATGGAAATGGATGAACAAATCTGTAATGAAGCATGATTAAAGGTTTTATGCAAGGGAAACTGACTTTTAATCTCTGACACCACTACATCTCAGCCATTTCCGTGACAAGAGCAATATCAGCACACAGTGTTGTTCTAGCATTTAATTCTCCTGTAGCTGATAGCAATCGGAAGCAAATGTTCACCCACACAATCCCAGCCACACCTTAAATTACCATGTAAATTACAACTTGTTTCAGGATCAGCAGTGCAGCCACAGACTGTACCTTAACAGGATGGGGGGGAGGGGCTAAGGGCAAGCCATATAAGAGATGCAAATGGAAACTAGCTCTACAAGCCCTGCTAGAAACTACAACCAGGGCAATATCAACACCCCATTTCTTTCTTAAAAGGGCATATTTCAACTGGGTATGCAAGCAAGCAGGAAAGGCCAAAGAAGTCCCAATGTACTCACAGTCCTCCAGAAGAGCTGGGGAATGCTGGAAGCCGCTAGAACTTCACAGGCTGAATCAATGATGTCCTTCAAAGGAAAGGGGGTGGGGAGAAATGAAAATTACTTTATACTTGACAGTTTCCTTCCAAACCAAGTCTTGTCACCTCCTTTGGAATCCAGGGTTCAATACAGTAACATTTGTGATGCTGGCAGACCAAGTGCGAGCTCATGCCAAACTTCCAGGCCAATTCACTTGTGTATTAGTGCAGATTACAGTGGTTCTTAATTGTATAAGTATGTATTTGAGGTTTACACTTCATGGAAACTATGGGATGTTACATGTATTGTTTTCACTTATCTGCATCCTGTTACAATGTAATAGCAAATATTTACATTGTATATACTCCTGTAATTAAATAACCCATCAAATGAGAAAAATGCTTTGTGTAATGCAGATGAAGAACTTTAGCAGGAAAATACTAATCTGTGTGCATTTGAAGGCAAGTGGTCATTGTGTGTGATGATCAGAGATCAAAGACTCTAAATGCACTCGACTCTCTCCACCAATTAAAGAAAGAGCACAGTGTCTGCTTATTTTCTGTGAAAAGAAGCTGTAAGTATGGATTCAGGGAAAGAGCCGGGATCTCTAGACCGTTTGGACTATGACAGGGAATGGTACCTGATGCAGAGATCCAGAGCAATATGGGTAACCTGAAAAGACTTTTGGGAAACTAGCAGTTTATTACATCTCTACCACCATTTGGAATTAAAGACTGTGACTCACTCACCTAAATATATATTTCACCTGCTTTAGCCTCTCAGTAATGCATTTCCTTTTCTTAACCAATAAACCTATAGTTAGTTTACTACAAAATTAGCTACTAGCGTTGTCTTTGGTGTGAGAACTAGAATGCAACTTGACCTGAGTGAGTGACTGGTCTCTGAGGACTGGAAGTAACTTGGATATTTGTGATTTTTTACATAAGTGACCATATATCACTAAGTCCAGTTTGTCTGGGTGGCAAGATAGATTGTCTGTGACTTCACTGTAAGACTGTTACAGTGATCCAAGAGTTCACATTTGGTACTGAGTTGAAGTAATTTAATTACAGAACGTACCACCAGTTTGGTGTCTGTGTCCTGCTTTTGACATTCAGCCCTGAGGCAGGCACCCACAGTTGTGAGCCACTCCAAACAGTGTGGCAACAGTCATTCCCTAAATTGGAACTGCACACCCTAAGCTAAATAGGAGAAAATACACAAGCCAATTTTACCCAAATACACATCAACTCTCTCTAAAACCACACTCACTGCCAATGAACTGACTGGCATGGGATATGGTAAATCTGTTATGGAAGTAATAGAGAGTATACTGTCCTCCACACCCTAGGAGCTCAGTGCCATTATGATATATCTTATCCCCATTTCCTTCTGACCAATACTCCAGCATTTGCTCTGAAACCATTAGCCCATCAAAATGTAAAAAACACTACTCTGTATCTTTAATCAGTACCCAGCAGAGATGTTGACAGTTTTCAGAGTTGGAAGAACCATAAAGCTTGTGTTATGCATTTGGAGTAAAACACAGTGGGACGCACTTTCAGAATGGTCTACCTAAATCGTGCAGTGGATACAATCTCAAACACAGAATTTGCACCCAGAGTACAGGTGGCCAGTTTTTGAATGTTAGATTATGATAGGTTATAATAAATAAGATAAGGGACACAATGAGCCTTTGACACTTACCTGCTGATTGCCTAACGTATGTAATTCCAGCGAGGTCAGAACAAAGGAAAGCAGCCCATAAATACACATGCAAGCTGTGCTGGCAGTACACTGTAATGCAAAAGACAGGTCAGTGAGTGATGGTGGAGACTATAAACCCTATTCAAGAACCAGGTATAGTTCATTACAGAACACATGCAACAGCCCTCAGTTTCCTTAGCACATCATGGACGTGTGTCTCTGAGCCACTGTCCCTTTCTGCAGGTATATAAGAGAGGGAATCACCAGCTTCACAGCTCCCCACCTCGGGCACTAGCCCATGTATCTATGGGAAGACAGCAGGTAGTGAAGTGCCACACAAAACCACCTACATTTTTATGAGTCAATCTGTCTAAAGCCACCCTGCCCCGCCCCACCCCGGCCGAGAATCCTCTTCAAAACAATCATATCAAGAAACACTCAATGGTCAGAAAAATGGGAGGGCTCTCCTTCCACCAGTGTATGGCTGACTGACAGCTACTGGAGCTTTGGAATAGTTTATTCTTGTAAATGACAGTGTCTGCTAAAACTGTGGAAAATGGTGTCAGAAGCCAAAAGCTGCAATTGCTGCATCTGTGGAGTCAACTTAATAAACAAGATAAGTATAATAGTACAGAACGCTCGTGAAATTATAGAGTTTAGTGCCAGAAGGGACCACCAGATTATCCTCTTTGATCTTTCGTCTCTCACAGTCCACTAAACACCACACAGCTACCTCCAGACTAATCCCAACAAACAGAATCAGACCAAAACATTACACAGCCCTTAGGAGACTAAGCAAAATTATTGTGTTCCACAGGCACAGAATAGGAGGGACCCAAGATGCATCAATGCATAAGGCTCTTGAAATGTTGAGACACACATACAGATAGATATAAAGAGCAGATTTTTCCAATCACTGGCCAGATCTGGACCTTCTCCGGCCAGATCTAGTCCCAAGCAGAATGACTTGGGGAAATACATTTTTATTTTACCTTCTAAACCTACAAACACTTCGTTAACTTCCATTCTATATAGAAAAGAGCTGAAACAACAAAACTGATGTCACTTCCTGGCCAACACTTCACCAAGCGCTCTGTTCAGGACTGGAATTAGACTTACAAAAACAATGGCCTAACCAACCTACCGTCCCCCACATCTTCACACTACCAATACCATAGAGCCCCCTCACCCTGAAGAGCCTACAAACATGACAATGAGAAACTTACATTCTTCCCCCCACTGCTGAGTGATCGGAGCAGCTTTGTCAGATACTGGAATATATTCAGCTGGATAGCAGTACTTCCCATTCGCCTGATCACACTGGTCGACTCCTCTGGGGTTACTGTGTGACGGAGCAAAGCCCAGGCCAAGAGCACAGGGGCATGATGAGAGATGTCCCCTAAAGTCAGCAGCAGATGGTCCATTTCCTGCTCAGAGGACAGGACACAAGCAAAGAAATCAAGATAGACTGAAAGAAGCCCTGACCCAGCAAGCACTCAGCTGACTGAGGTTTAGCTCCAATAATCACCTAAGTCATGCAGATAAATGTCTTGTATAAAAACAAGGATCTATAGAGTTGAACAAGTTGTACTTTCAGGAAGAAACTGCTTGGCATGTTTTTTCTGTCAGGCTGATTCATACACTTTGGGGAAGGAGGTGAGAGGGTCACAAAAATAAAGGACACACAACTCTAATGAAAATAATGGATAGCCCCTTGTTTAAATCGAAGTTTGTTGTTTTGTTATAAGTGTCACAGTGAAATTATAATAAATGTGAAATTCCAGGTCAGGTGTGCAAAGATCAGTCAGAGCACGAGCAACACCAGTGGTTTCCTCCTTAACTCAATGACCTCACTGTGCTTTTCTAGCTCCCACGTATTTTCTTCCTGAAAATCTTTCAAATATACTACACCACAGATATTTAATTTCTCCCCATTTTGATGTCCATATTAAGACCATGTCTTAGCTCCTCCCTACCCTTCCCTAAAACCTTTAGGGAAACCCTGAAGATAAACCACTTTCTTATGAGATAAATAGAAATTAATAATTCATTTCCTTCTTACTTGCCCCATATTGTAATGTAGACGTTAGTTCAGTCGATCTGCAAGCCCAGAACATCACAGACAAGTCCTGCCTACAGAGCTCCCGCAGCTCTACCTTGGGCAATCACAACCATCTCTAACTACAGAGGAGCTCCAAATGTCAAGAGACTTATTGAAGGTTTACCTGGTGCATATGCCCATTACTGGCAAATTTATGTTCCTCTGTCCTATCATCCAACACACGCTCATGGAGGGAGTCAATTTCCATGCCCTCCACCAGGATAAGAGCACTGAAGTAGCTGGAGTGGGAGACAGGGGGAAGGAAGCAAGAAAAAGAAACTCAATTTAAAGATTCAGTAGGAAAGGGGGAAGTAAAGGCTGGATAATGGAAAAGTCCATCAGCTTTACATTTACCTATTACTCCCTTGATGAAGCAAAAAATTATGTGAAATTAAGAGCAATAATCCAAAGAACATAAATTCTTGGATCTTGATGTGCCAACAAATGACAAGTTAGGTCTTCAAATTATCTACTGCTGGTTGAATAGTCACAAAATAGAAAAGCTATTTATTCTGATTTGAAGATGGCCTCTCTTCCTCTGCCTATTTCTACCATGTTACATGCCACATGGCAGGTTTTCAATGCCCAGATAGCCACTTGCTGTGTCTCAGTCCAATCTGAAGAAACCTTTTATAAACTAAACCAAAGGTCATAACCAGCCAAAGATTACACAAATAGCGATTTTGGAGGGCACCATCATGAAATACACCTATATTCTGTATTGAACAAGAGATTTGTTCAATTGCACACTAATCCCATACATATATACAATACTTACCCAATACGATCTACCAGGTGATCCATGCTTTCATCCACCAAATGCCTGTTGGTCTGTCTAGAGCCAAATCCCTGTTCTTTGAAAAGCCTGGCAAAGGCCAGCAGCTCATCGGGTGCCATCTCAAAGTATGCATAGTAAAGGAAGATGACTTCTAGGAGCATGGATTGCTCGCGGAGGCACTGCACGAACCAGCGGGACACCTGGCGCTCTGTCTGTACAAGGAGTAGAGTCCTACCGTTATATGTTGAAACTAGCATGTCAGTTGAAGCAACCTGAAATGGAGAGTGACTGGGGCAAATCAGTCTGCTCCAATGGTGAGAGAACCTGCTCTTACGTCACACTGGAAACGCTGTTTAAAAGTCAACCCCTCAATGGCAGTTGCTGCATCCCACAACATATAGCATTAAGGGATTAAGGTAAAAATCAGTGACATTGGGATTATGTGATCCTTATGCAGCCCACAGAGCTGAAGACAGGAAAAACATCTACCCTATCCCAGGGGACACTGCCCAAGTTGCCAGGATGCCAGGTGATTCAGTTTCACAATTCTGCAGGTTTTATTTAAAAATTAAATAAAACACTACTAAGAGTAAACAGAGTTGGCTGCTTAAAACAGATTATGCACCACTCCAAAACCCTGGTGATCTAGTGACAGTTCAATGGGTTTTTTACAAAGGGGATCAGAGTTCAGATCTCAAGATTAGAGCCTAGTTCCTGAAACTAAATGTGTTCAGAGTATTACCAAAGGGAAACAATTTCCTTAAGTTCCTTAGAAGGCTGAAAATGTCCTTGTTAATTTCATTTTAGCATATTCACTTTGTACTAATTAGCCAACAAGGTAGTGAAGAAAGAACGTACAACTCTGATAAAGGATAATTTTTGATAATTTTCAAAATACCATGAGATTTCCATGCGTTTCCCATGTAGGAGCTTCTGCTTTGTATAGATCTTCAAACTGTTTCCGGTAATTAGGAACCAGTTCCTTGTCCAGCTTCTCAACACACTGCGAGTATTGTGCCTTTCAAAAAATAACCCAAACATTACACATACATATGTATAAGCTTTTTAGATGCATAGACAGACAGGCAGTGTGTCACTTAACAGCGAGATCAGATTCAGGAAAAGGTTCAAGTATTCACCATGTAGGGGTGCCTCTCATCCTGAAAATAAGTGAGTAGGTTGAGGACACAGCGCAGAATGCACATTCTTTCTTCATAGTAATAGTCAGCAAGCTGTGAAAACACAATGCCATCAGCATCACTTGCTGCTGTGTCTAACTCTCTCTTCCCTCCCCTTATCTCATCACTGATGCCTCCCACCAAACTGCAGTGACTATGCTTATAAACTTACAACGCCCATGCACTACCTACAATGGACGCTTCAATGTAATAGCATGACTCAGTTAGATAGTTTAATGAGACGCTTGTGGATACGCATCTGGAAACAATCCCAGGTCTTAGAACCTTCACCACAAGGTGTTTTCCTAATAGTGATTCGCAGAGTCTTAGTAGGCATGCGAACAGGTCCCTTCACTTTCAGATTCTTTCCTTTGGCACCTCTGATCAGCACAGACCTTCTCAAGGGACTTTACATTGCAACTCGTCAAGGTAATTCTAATTTGGTGAACTGCTACTTCCTGTTCCACAGGTGCTTTGCCACTATCTTTAAATGCCATGGCTGCACAGAGTCCTCCTGACCAACTTATTCCCGGGCGGGGGCAGCACGGCCCAGCGAACAGCGGTGAGTCAGGAGCGCCGAGTTTAAGTCATCTGACAAAAGCATCCAGTTCACTCTTTTGCAAGTTCACGCACACCCCCTTCATATATTAAAACAGGTTCTATAATTCCATTGCTAACTGAAAAAGAAAGGAACAAGGTAGAGCAAACAAGGAGAGATGAGATTTCATCTCTTTATCCTCTTGGATCCATAACTACATAGATGTGATCTTCAGTCCCCTTTCCAAAGTCATCTCTTACGATGACAACTAAGCACATGAATGCAAAGCTGTGGATATCCTAGGAGTGCTTATTCCTTCATGGTCCAATTTCCATCAGCACAGCCAAAAGGTCCCTGTACAGAGTAACTGCTCATGCTGTTCTAGTCTATGGCCAGCCACTCTTCTGTAAAGCATTTTGAGATGAAAATCACTATATAAAGAGCAAGGTATTACTACTACTTCACAAATGAATTAGAAAAATCCCCCCAGATTTGCTCTTGACACTGAAGGGACACTTCAGCCATTCCCAGCTTTTCCTGACCAATAGCAAACAAAATTAATTCTTTGCCAACACCTCTTTTTAAAATGAAAATAAAAATGAAAACTACTGACCTTCAGCATCAGAGCCTGACTCTGCCTTTCATCCTGCAGGACAGTCTGCAATCAAAACACAACAGAATAAGGAAGTGGCCTTAATGCACCTACACTAGTCACCAAAAAATTCATACTAAAACCAATGAAAGGCATACAAGACATCATTTCTTGTTAGAGAACAGATTTCAGAGTTACAGAGCACAGATTCTCACTTGCAAGCATGAGTTTACCTCTCACTCCTTTCATTCTTTCCCCTTTTCACCCCTACCCCTCTCTCTCAGACACCTGTCAGTACATTCCTATGGCTAAGAGTTCAGATAAATCTCAGACTCACACCAGGCAGGATATACTAGAAGATTGGACCTGGACCCCAGACAGCTCATGTTCTGTAATGTACTGAACATCAGAAATTCAGGGGGGAAAGGTCCCAAAATAATTTCCAAATCTGGATTTCAGCATCATGCACAACCATGTGTGTCAATGAACCACTGGGGTTAAGGAGGAAAAGGGACAGTAGCATGATGCAGGCACCTACTACAGACCTTAAGTGAATCCCGGGTCCCTCTGTAATCCTCTTGAAGATAACACTGCAATAGCTGCACACTTTGCTCTTCATCCAGCCCCTGAAACAAGAGAGAGACGCAGAGAGGAATAAGACAAGGCAGCTAAGTTTATCAAAAGGTGTAAAGTCACTCCAAATATTCAAATTTATATGAGCATAAGCTTTCGTGAGCTGCAGTTCACTTCATCGGATGCATTCAGTGGAAAATTTTCCACTGAATGCATCTGATGAAGTGAGCTGCAGCTCACACTCAAATAAATTTGTTAGTCTCTAAGGTGCCACAAGTACTCCTTCTCTTTTTGCAAATACAGACTAACACGGCTGCTACTCTGAAACCTGTCCAAATATTCAGGCATCTCTTCCCTTTGGAATAAATTCTTCCAAAAAGTGTCAGTAAACTGGTCTCCTCTGAAAGCAGAACATGTACGTTTTCAAATAATGTAGAAGTGGCTAGTTCAGCTCCAGCAGGAGTATAATGGATCAATTAAATACGGGTCCTATCATAAACTGATCACCTTGTTCTATTTCTGATTAGAAGGAACCCAATTCTGTGGGTAATTAGTCAGGATTTTCCAACATGACATGGGATTTTGAGTGTCCAGTTTGAGATGCCTTAAAAAAAAAAAAAAAACAACGATTTTCAAAGGGCAAGCGCTAAGCACTTCCTGAAAAACAGCTTTTTAGGTAGTCACAATTTAGGCACCAAATAGTAAGGAACCCAAACGTCACTAGTCACTTTGGAAAATTTTAGCTTACTGTCTCAGTTCTTGCTTATAACTTAGTTTAGAATAATCAGGATTGAAAATAGCCTTAAATTCACTTCTACTGAACATTAAAACAGCTTATTAAACTTAACTGAGCTTCAGAATGTAATACTCTTATTATTTTAGTTAAATACCTGTGAGAAATATGACTTGATCTGACAAACTCTCACTGCACAAAGAAGTATGTGTCTAGCTGGGAATCGGAGAAGAAAAACTGCAGGCAAAAGCCTCAGCATAGAGAAAGTAACTCTTTATCCAGGTAGCAGGAGATAAATTAGAAAAGATTACATTTCAGTTATCTTTTTCGGAGATAAGATACACCACGTCAACAACAGAAAGCACAAACCCAGTCTCTGGCTGCATTCTAAGTGTGAGGGCAGGAATTAAGCTGCCTAGGACCTCTGCTCACCAAAAACTTGCTGATCCTCAGGCCCAGTTCCTTCAGTGGAGCAGCCACATCTTTATCAGCTTTTACTTTTTCAGCTGAAATTGCACTAAAGAAAGAAAGAAAAACCTTTTAGTCATGAAAATGCATTAAAGTCACAAAGAGGCAAAACAAAAAGGCTTAATTCCAAAATCCCTGGCTTTTGTCAGTTTAAAATTAGACTTTTCAGTGATTGTTCTGGCTCTTCTATATTTAATATAACCTCAGTGCAGGACTTGTTTGGCACAGTTCACTTCATGTACAATGCAAGGTACGGTTAGACCTTAGTCCATCCTATGCTTTGCTACACATTGGGCTACCCACATTTGCCATCCTTGCCTGTCAACTGCCCTTCTCTCCAAATCTTCCCATTTCATGTTGAGGTACTTGATGTGGTCCAGAACTATTCATGTCCATGTTATTTGCCATCTTCCTCTCTTTATTCTTGAGTTTTCTGGCTTCCATTCAAGGGTGGTATTTGGTAAGCGTTCATTTTTCATTTTCAGCACACTTCCCAGCCACTGATGTCTTCTTCTGTAGATTATTTGTGAGAGGGTGACTTGTCCAGTAATTTTTCTCACTTCTTCATTCATCTTCCTATCTCTATATGTTATTCCCAATATTCTTCTCAGACATATGTGATGAAATGCATCCAGCTTTTGCTTATCTTTCTTGCTAAATTGCCATATCTCACTGCTATATGTTGTGATGGCGATAACAATTGCTTTGTTCAGTTTTGTGTTGAGGGAGATGTTTATTAGTTGCCAGATGTTTTTGAGTCTTCCAAATGCAGTGTTTGCCTTCCCGATTCTTCTTCAAATTTCCTCAGAACTAGGATCATCTTGGCTGATGGTACTTCTAAGATACGTAAAATTGTTCACCTTCTCCAGTTTCTCTTCTTCACTTCTGATTTCTGTCCCTGTAGTCCCCATAAACATGACTTTACATTTTTTTGCATTGTATCTCAAACCTATCTTCTCCATTACTAAAAAAAAGCATTGCAGAAGCTGAAAAACAACAAGGCATCTGGGTTGGATGGCATTCATCCTGAAATGCTTAAATATGGAGGTGAAGACGTGGAATCAGTCATCTGTTCACTGTGCAACAAAATATGGACAGGGGAGAAAGTACTGGAAGAATGGACCCTTGTAGCATTCATGCAAGGTTCATGCACTTGGCAACATTCAGGGCACACCTGGAGTGTTGTGTAGGAGCAGTGCACACACGGCTCCTCTCAAGGGCATGAACCTTGGAATCTCGCCCAGATGACATGAACCGTGGGAAGCCTCCCAGGACTGGGCTCAAGGCCCGAGAGCAAGGAATGCGGTAGACAGAAATTGGTAAATAAGAATATTAAACAAAGCCAGTGTATTCCTTTTATCTGTTGGAGTATGTAATGCACGGGGGGAGAGAAAGAATAAAAGAGAGGGTGGAAAGCTGACAGGAGCGCAGCCCGTTGGCAGACCAGCCTGCTTGCTTGCTTAAAGCTTTGTGCTGTCTTGTATTTGAACCGCAACAGACCCTCAGTATGCTAATCAAGTTACCAAAGAAAAGTGATCCAAATAATTGTTCAAATTGGAGGAGAGTAACACTTTTATCTGTCACAGGAAAAGTATTAGCAGCAGTCCTCCTGAACAGAATGAAAGGAAAGATGGATATCATCCTACGTGAACAACAATCTGGACTTAGACAAGGGAGATCATGCACAGATTCTATTTTCACCCTGAGATGGATTATTGAGAACACAACTGAATTCCAAGGCAGTCTTGCCATCAATTTTGTGGACTTTCAAAAGGCATTCAATAGTGTAAACAGAGAAACTATGTGGAAAATTGTGGAACAATATGGAATTCCAACAAAATTAATCAACATTATGAAGGCATTCTACGCCACGTCAAAATGCTGAATTAAAATGGAAAATAGATTGAGTAAGCCATTCGGTATCAAGACAGGTATAAGGCAGGGGTGCATCCTGTCTTCATTTTTGTTTATGCTAGTCATCGACTGTGGATTAAAACAATGCGACAGTTGTACACCTGGCCTAAAATGGAACAATACAACGCTATTTGATCTAGACTTTCCTGACGACATCGCTCTTATCAATGAAGATGCCAACGGACTACAAAAAAGCACAAACCAAGGTACGGTTACAGCTATAATAAACATAGATAGATAATCATTCTCACTCTTTCAATGTGAGAATCTGGATCTCATTTTGAGAAGACTAAGTATCAAGAGGAGTGATTCCTCTGCATTGAATCTTCATCTTTAGATAACCTATAGAGGCTCTGATGCTATAGAGGCACAGTAGATTCTGGTACATGATTACTGTAACTCAGCAAGAGGCTGGGATGAACAGGTATCTAACATAGGCTGGGAGAAGACAAGAACTTGAGTTATTTCTACACATGGTATTTTCATGCCAAAATAATATTAACTGCACTGAAGCACCCCTTCTAAATTTCTCCTCTCCATGTGAATAGTGAACCCCCTGCAACCTGGCAGTAATTGGCATATGAAGGGGGTAGAATATATTTTTGCTGCATCACTGGGAAATATTCAGCACGTTCTTCTACTAAGCAGTGCCTGTTTATCTAAGGCACCTATCACAGTAGTATCTAGGCGCCTATTATCAGATGCTAGCATCAACCAATTACTGTACCTGGGAGGTTTGTAGTATAAAAGCCCCTCTAGCAGCCTCTGCCAATGTTTGTTCAATTCTGCTGCAATCTGAGCCTAGAAGAGAATAAAACAACACCGAATGGACAAATCTCCTTATTCTGCCCAATATCAGATTTGTTCAATTTAAACTAAGCAATGAAATTCCAACACCACACACAGAACAGGACAGCAACAACACAAGACCAGCATGAAGAACATCTGTGATTCAGACTCTGATTCAAAGTGTAGATTTGTATGAGAAAGAACAGCTTGCTGCTTTGCCTAACTGTGGGAAGGAGAGGGGAAGGAGGAGACAGCAGGCTCGGCTCAGAAATGGATTTGGATTTCCAACCTCTGGGAACATTCTTGAAATCATGGACTCCATCCCAGGGAGTACGGAAACAGGCTACTCCACTCATGAATACCCCGAGCCAGCCAATCTGGAAAGCAGCACTTGTGTCCACCCCAGAAAGGGAACCACCTTTGCACATATACCATTCCAGTGCTGCAGCAGCTAACGAGAGAATAAACAAGGAGTGGAAGCAGAGGAACAAAAAACTCACAGTAAGAATATTTTGGGGGGGAAGAGGGGGCTGAGCAGCAAAACATGATTCACTAGCATTCTGCCATTTACGCACAGCACAGAAGGGTTATCAGGCCACACGTCTGTTCAGTAACAAGTAAAGCTGCCTAGCAAGACCTCTACTTACAGGTTCCCTCAAAGCCGATCTGCCCAGCAGAATGGTCCAGAGTTCTCTGCTGCTCCTGTAAATAAAGAGAAAAAACACAAAGTTCTCACTCTAATTTAAACATCACTCAAGGCTGATGTTCAGCCTATAAGCTTTTAAACTTGGTTTTCACTTAGAGCAGATAAAGTGGTAAGAGATAATGAGTAAACCTAAACCAAAGGGAAAGCACATTTATATCAGCTACTGTAATTGGTTCAATCCAGTTTTGCTACTTGGATGCCTACGGTTAGTATAAGGAAACCAAACTAAGCATGTAGAGATCTTTCATTCAGTTTTGCTCACTGCTGTTCACAGCTTCCTCCTTGGGTGGAACAATATCAAAGCAAGGAGAGAAATTCCATCAGTTTCCCAAAAGGCACAAACTTTGCCAGAACTACTCAGCATAGTTTAGCTAAACTAAGCCTCTTGTTTGTATCTGTGTCCCACTCACTCACTAAGAACACAGAAGTAAAAGCAATCAGTCTGTGTTAGGAAGTATTTCAGATCAAATCCTTATCCTACCAGATCTCAGAAAGGAAGGTGCAACTCTGCAAAATGTCATGAACAAAATCTATCTATTTAAAACAGCTGTGCAAACAGCAACCTCCAAAATACCGATTTCTGGAGTTTAAGGAATTGATGTTCTGGTGGCAATGTAATCCAAGTCAGGAGTTAAACTAAACAATAAAGACTGCTATGCAATGTCTGTCTACAGATGAACAGACAGGTTATGTGAAATATGCTCATCTGACAGTTTCTCAGATTACCATCTAGAGAACCTAATCAGCAGATGAGCTCCCAAGATATTTAGAACAACAGAGAACGAAAGTGGCAGCTCTGAAGTCATCTACACCTCCAGAGAAAGTACCAAAAGCCACCAGAGGCATTATTTTGTAAGACTTAAAGAATGAAATATTTGCAGACTGATTTGCTGCCATTCAAAATAGACCTGGGAAGTTAGAGTCCTATTTTGAGTAAATTAAGGCAATGTCTACATGAACATTTACTGCATGGCAAGCTGGGGTGTTAATCTACAGCTCTCCAACATGCTGTGCACTAACTGTCTGTGTGGACCCTTCTGCTGAGTACTAAAAGTTCTCTACTGCACATTGACATACTGCTGTCAAATCACAATACATCAATGTGCATAAGGGAACTTTTTGTGCACAGCAACACAATCCACACAGATAGTTCAAGCGTGGCACACTGGAGCACTACAGATTTATACACCAGCTTGTTGTGCAGTAAGTGTTCATACAGACATGCCCTAAATCTGGAATTGCACTATAATCCATTGCTAAAGAACATATCCTGATATGATTAAGCAACAAAATATGGGTGCAATCCCTCTGTTCTATGCAGAGAACTAAATGATCATAGAGTTCTCCCAAGAAAGGAATCTTTGTAATGCAGAACATCAATATGGCTGAGCCAACTTCGTCTCATTTCCACTCCTGCCAAACCTCCTCTGTGATTAAAACAGGCCTCTGATTGGAGCCAGTTTACTTATTTAGATTCTATGCTTATTTGAAACACCGACTTTCTCTTACTATATATTTACATAGAGCAAAACGGTGGTTCTCTTCCAACTGGGGACTCGGCACTAGTATAATCCAAACACCACAACAAAAATCTTACTTGGAGTCAGGCTTTCTTTCCATCGACTTTGGAAGTGTTACAGTACTCATTTCCAGCAAGACTCAAAAGCATTTCCAAAAACAATGAGGACACCTTCTGTGCAAAGTGGCCCATGAGGCATCTTATTCAGAGCAAAAAATCCTATGTATATTTCATAGACTTATGGTAATGTAGTGTTCATTTAAAAGGGCAAATCAGTTCCCAGAATATCACACTCATAAAACTATCCCTGTGATGTAAAAATCTGATCTCTGGCCTCAAGCTTTTGTAAACTTCTGTAAGTTAAAGCTCTAAGAACAGACTATACTGCATCACATTTTGCAAAGCAAAGTGAATAACGTAATTTTTTGTGTCTGTCATGCACACAGGAATGTTGTGCATAGACATACAACAACTCAACCAACGTGTCCCCTTCTAGAGATGTACAACTTTGATGTAAACAGAGATTTCAAATTGGCAGCAAAACCCCTTTAAACAGTAGTTCTATTTTTGTTAAATCGCACTTAGCCTTTTAAAAAAGACCAGAGAACAAAAGAAACACAAAGCTTATGCTCAAATAAATTTGTTTGTCTCTAAGGTGCAACAAGTACTCCTTTTCTTTTTGCGAATACAGACTAACCCAGCTGCTACTTTGAAACCTGTCACAAAAAAAATGTTAATTCACCGCTAATCCCTGTGCCACCTTCCCAAATAGTTCCTGTCACTTCTAAAGAACATATTACCTTTCCAAACATTTAAATTAGGAGGAACGAGGCAGATCTACACTTCAACAGCATCATTAATCACTGAAGTGTTTGCTCTCCTGTCCAGCTCACATCATAGTTGGATTGTAGTTTACTTGGGATTTTCATGTTAGATGTTTACAAAAACTTGGTGATTGATACCATCAGGCTCTCCCATACTCCATTCAGACAACTTAATCTTGAGCCTCCAGGCCAGGTTCTCTTATGCCACCACTTCCACCTTCCATTCAGCTGTACATGCTCTAACTCACCAGACTAGGATTCAAGACTAAGATTTAGGGGAGCCCAAGATCCAGAGAATAAGTGTCCACTGCCAAATGGGAGGTCTTGCTGGTATGGTTGGGATATTAAGGGTCTAATAAATTGCTGCAGTGGCCCCAAGAGATCGGGAACCACTTGTTTTATTACAGAGAGGAGGAAGGCGGAGAGGATTGCTTGACAACTGATATTCAACTTGGCCATGATCAGTTGTGGTAAAATGCTGAAATAAATTTGATGTTATTTTAGTCAAAATAGATCGTTTCTTGGGGCTCTACAATGACACCCCATCAATTCCCCTTCACACACTCACTAAGCAGGAAAAGGTCTCAAACAGGGATGTGTTCATTATATCCTGATGGGACAAATAAAAACCAAATGGAAGTAGGTTATACCCTAAGTACACCTGGGGTCTATAGTCCTCCTCAGCCCCCATACAGCCCCAAGAGCTCCTCATGGAATAAGTTCACAACGTGCATATAGATTTCATGACCGCAGGGAGAACCCTCTCTTTTGATATTTGCAAACAGGACCAGAGGAAGTCATTAGGTTAGCTCATCTAGGCAGGTGAGAAACAGAGCAGGGATTTCCACTAGCAGAGCAGCCCTGCGTGCAGGTCTCATAAGAGCCCAGTGGGACGGAGCAACAGGACCAACCACGCAGCAGGCTGGGAGAAGGGACTCTGGTGCCAGGACAGACTCCATCTTAGGGGGGCAGAGAGCAGAGTCTGTGCCAATCTGAGGGCACCAATGAGGCCATTCAATCAGCGACCCCAACTTCTTAGAAAGGGCCGGCAAATGACCCGATCCGCTGCCTGGGGCTTGTGTGCAGGGGCCCTGGGTGCGTTTGCAGCAGCGGGTGAGCTCTGCTCCAGGGCAGGATTCGCCCCAGGTGAGAGGCGGTCACTGGAGTGGGAGGGGACTCTCGGAAGAGATGAGAGCTCTGTGGAAGTGGCTGCTAGAGCGGGTAACGGGGAGAGGCCTCTCCTGAGAAGGGCAGCTTGGGGGAGCAGTTGAAAGGGGTCAGGATGGGGGGGAGGTCACGGGGAGGAGCCTCTCGGATGGGCTGGGGGTCACGGGGAAGAGCCTCTTTTGGGGGGGAAACATCAGACCGGTGCCCTGGGGAGGGAGCAGGACCTGCTCCTGCTCCCTCTCCCCCCAACCCCACCCCGGTTGCCGTTTAATTTCGAGCTCCCCGGCCCGGCCCCGGTGTGTGCGGGGAGTGGGCAGTTCCCTCAGTAGCACCCGCGTTCCCGTACCTCGCGCACAGCCCGCCGGCCGCCATCTTCGCTCCCCTCTCACGTGACCCGTTACCCGTCGCACCAGCCTGGTGCCTGCATCACGTGACGGGGACCCGCCCTTCCCTCGCCCCCAGGGTCCCCCATCATGTGACAGACACAGACAGCAAGATGGCGGCGTCCAGTGAGGTGAGTTAGTGAGGGAGCTGCCATAGACGGGTGGAGGGGCGGCGGGGTGTATGGTGACAACTCCAACAAGCGTCCCCTATAGGGGCCAAGGGAAATGTAGCGTGGGGGTGGTTATAGGGGGTCTTGCTGTACGCGAATGTGCAGAACCCGAGATGGCTGCTATAGAGTCGTATGGGTGCAAAGGCTCAGGGTAGTGTAGGGCTAGTGTGGAGCTAGATAGGGGCTAGGTGCGCTGCGGGGCTCCGTGGGGGGTGTGAGGGTAAGAGGAGTGCTCTGAGGGGGATCGTGTCCGCTACAGGGGCAGGTTGGGGGTGTTGTGTTATACATGGGGCCCCTGTGGGGTGTGAAGGTGAACAAGAGACGTATAGCGGGGAGGTGAGCCTGTTACGGTGCAAGCTCCTGAAGGGGTGGGGGTCGCTTTGTCTATCCTGCACCGGGTCTTTTCCCTGACCAGTAGTTTGCTACTCGCTTGGATTTTAATTCGGGTGAGCAGCTCGAGTTCAACCCCAAACTCCCCTGTAGGCTTGAACTCGGTCCGCTTACCCCAGCGAAAATCCGAGCTGCTGTGCCTTCGCTTACTATTTTAACCGGAGGTAGTTAGCGAACCTGAGTAAAGAACACCCCTCTTTTTGCGGGGAAGACATACCCCTATTGAAGCCCTATATAAACCAGTGAGAAAAGACACACTATGGACTTTCCAACAGATGGGAAAGCTGAGTCTTGGGAGCTCAGTGATTTAATATAGTGATACTTTGTTTTATACCAGGTGGCTGCACCTTCCAGGTGGAGTGGATTATTTTTTATGCCATTAGTCGCTTCATTCAACACATAAATACACTCCTGTTTTCCATAGTGTCTTCAGTATAGTGTCCCAAAATACCATTGTGGGAGTTGAATAACAAAGTAGAAAGTGGAGTAAGAAATTAAGTAGTATATCTAAGAATGAAATTATGTTTTTTATTTTAGCTGATGTGTGAAGTGAGATGAATATCAGAGATGGAGAGAGAGAAATTAAATCTGCTCTAGCTGTCAGGAACTGTAAAGAAGTCATGCAACTAAATGAAAGAAAAGGAGGCTTGTACTAACTGAAACAAATATAAAGAGGCAGGACCCATGAGGCAAATAGGGACAAGTCCATGGAGGGCTTTAAAACAAAAAGTAGATCCTGAAATGAACAAAGAGCATGTGAAGATGTTTGAATATGAGAATAACATGGTCTGTTCTGTATGTAAGCAAGTGGGACACTCCAGCCCCCCACCCCAGCATGCTGGAGTTTGAAGAGCTCATATTTGGAGAGATCATAGAGAGGGGAATGGTGACAGTTGAGACAAGAGGAGATAATGATAAAATAGCCCTCATTACACGTCTACAGGCGTGTAGTTTTCAAATTATGTTGTAGCTGCATTAAAATAGCAGACATATGTAAATTCATACTTGGGATATCAGCCTTCTCAAGGTGCTTACACCATCAGAACTGGTTACTTGCCCATTTGGGTGCGGTAGTTAGGTGTTGTTGCTGTAGGGGCTGGAGCTCAATGTCCATGTTGGCCAATAACTGTTCCTCTGCCTCTGGTTTGCATATAGGGTTTTCCCTGCCCTTTCCCACTGACAGGTCCTTGCCCTGTTTTCTATATCTAGAAACAGACTGCTCCAAGCCAGTATTGGCCCTGTGTGAGGGAGAATTGTCACAGATTACTTCTCCTAACCTCAATCAACTATATGAAATTAATTTTCCTCCCATTGTTTCAAAACTGAAAAATGATTTGTTGGATTGGGAAAAATACATTTAGTTTAGCTTGGCTGTATAGCAACAATAAAAATGTATTGGTTGCCAAAAATTAAATTCATATTTCAGCCAGTCAATATACATTCCAAAAACCTCTAGAGGAAACTCAAACAAGGATTATTAAATTTATAATACTAAGAACAAATAAAACTCTGCATAAACCCATTCTGAAAAAGGGGATTGTCGGTCATCGTCATCATCATCACCACTCCCATAACTGCATTGGTCGTTGGGGCACCATCACTGATGAGCAATCAACCAATTGTCTCCACCCATGATGACTGTGTGTCAGTGCTTGAGTCTCCGTAAAGTTCATTCCTGTCCACTCTTTTATGTTGTCAATCCATCTCTTCTTCTGTCTACCTCTTCTCTTCTCCTGTCCTGTCCCATGGAGGATGATCTTGGATAGGCCAGATGACCTTGTTACATGGCCATACCACTTCAGCTTGCGCTTCTTCACAGTTGTCAGGAGGTCTTCATATGACACAGCACGTTGGGTGATGATGTTGCGGACCTCTTCATTAGTGACGTGGTCAAAGTAGGAGATGCCCAGGATTTTACGGAAGTAAATCCATCTCTACTACCTGTATTTTCCGTTCAGGTTCTGCCATAAGGGTCCATGTCTTGTATGCATACAGAAAAATGGAGATGACCAGTGCATGCAGCAGTTTCAGTCTGGATTCCAGGGAGATGTTCTTGTTCCTCCAAATTGGCTTTAGCTTTGCCACTATTGCTGTTGTTTGCAAAGTTCTTGCCAGAATTTCTGCCTTTGATCTTTCATCAGTAATGATTGCCCCAAATACCAAAACTGTTTCCCTGTCTCCAGCTCTTGTCCACTGACAGTGATATGTGAGCTGATCCCATCATGTTTGTTTGGCATCAGCTTGGTTTTCTGTGCACTGATTTGCATGCCATATTTTGTGATGGTTTCATCTAATCGTTTCAAAAGGTTGGCAAGTTCATCGTAGCTATCTGCCAGGCCGTCAATGTCATCAGCAAACCGAAGTTTTGTGATTGTTCGCCCCCTAGTCCTGACTGTGCATACTTGATCTTCTAGGGTATCATTCATTATGTGCTCCAAGTAGATGTTGAACAGTGTGGGCGAAAGAAGGCAGCCTTGCTGGGCTCCAGCAGTGGTGCGAAACCACTCTCCTGTTGTGCCATTGATGAGAACTGCACTGTTGGCCTTGTCTTACAGTTGTTTAATGGTAATAAGAAGCTTATACTGTACTGTACATTGTACTTCTTTGTGGTTACCCAGAGAACTTCGTGCCATACTCTGTCAAATGCCTTCTTGAAGTCAACAAAGATGCGGTAGATGTCCTGCTGACGTAGTAAGTACTTCTCAAATAGAACACAAAGATTGAAGATCTGTTCTGTGGTGGTACTTCTAGCAGGAAAGCCAGCCTCTTCTTCAACGATGATATTCTTCACTTGTGGTTTTAATCTGTTCAATATGACTTTCAACATCACTTTGCTGAGATGGCTCATTAAGCTTATGGTCCAGTAATTCTGACAAAATTGCAGGTTGCCTTTCTTTGGCAGAGCGATGATTAATGACTGTGTCCATGTGGAAGGCCACTCACCGGTCTGCCAGTTCTTGTTGCAGATCTTGGTGAGTACATCTATTACTATTTCTCCTCTGAATTTCATCAGTTCAGCTGGGATGTTGTCAATACCTGTAGCCTTTTTGTTCTTGAGTGATTTCACAGCTGTCGCCACTTCTTCATGCAGTATTGGAAAGTCATCCTCCTCTGTTGAATCTGGGCAGTCTAGGACACTAGGATCTCCATTTGTCTGTTGGTTGTATAGATCAGAGCAGTAATTTGTCCACCTATTGATGATGTCCTTTTCTTCTGTAAGACTGTTCCCTTCTTTGTCTTGAATTGCGTTAGCTTTGGTCCATTTCCTTCGGCAGATCTCTTACAATCTGGAAGGATTCTTTGCTATTTTTATTATTGATACACTTTTCAATTTTAGGCCACCTTCATTCCTTCCTTGATATTTCTGCCAATCGCTCTGTATTTATCAGCTCCCTCGGTGCTGTTCTTGTCTCTCTTATGTTCCCTTCTAATGTCACACATTTGTAGTATTTCATTTGTGACCCAAGGTTTTGTCTTCTTACGGTGTTTTCCAAGGATGCCCATTCCTGCTTCATTCATTACAGCATTGAAATTGTTGGTCATTGATTATCAGTACCAAATGTAATAAAATATTATTGGATGGCTCAATTAAGATCACTTTCAGCCTGGTACCCTGGTGACACCCATAAATACTAGATGAAAATCAGATGGAAAAACAGGATTGTAAATTGTTTTTTTTTGTTACCTAAAAGATTTAAATGAACACAAAAGAAACAATCCAAATGTCATAATTACATCTCACATATAGAATTTGATACAGAAAAGAAGTAGCTCCTTTCCCCTCCCTGCTTAAACTCATCAGAAGCAATCTAGAGTTTCAACTGAGGATATCTAATCCAATGTATAATGTATGGGAGCTGACCCTTGGTCAGCTATTCCATAATGATAAAAATATGGAAATTAATACTATCAAAGAACTCAAGAGGAATATTAATATATCAGTTTGACTTATTTGCAGCCATTATAGCATATCCCATGCATGAAGCCCATTTTAGGAAACTCTTAAGGAGGGAGAAACATGAATTACAGGAAAAGGCTACTTTAAAGGGCCTGATCTCCACATGGTATAGCAAAATGTTACTGATGGATCTACAAGATAAGGCTACCTTTATGGAAAAATGGGAAAAGGATCTAAAAACAGATATTCCTTTGGAACAGTAGAAATAGAAAAGCAAAAACTTCAACTACTTTCCACTAAGGAAAACTATTACAAAATATTTTTTTCAATGGTACCTCACTCCATTTAAGCTCAAGAAAATACATATATATACACACATAAAAGCCAAATGCTGGAGAGAATGTGAAGGTGTAGGAACCTTTCTGCATAGATGGTGGGAATGCCCTAAAATAATGGTATTTTGGAGGAAAGTAGCATATAGAATTTGCAAAATAACTAAAGTTAGGCTACCCACAGAACCTATAGTGATTCTATTAGGTTACAGTCCAAAAAAGGCCATTGAGTCAGGAAAGGCCCTACTGAGAACACATTTGCTACTAGCAGCCAAATGCATGATAGCTAGTTCCTGAAAAAGGACAGATCTCCTAACACTAGTGACATGGAGAAATAAAGTACTGGAAATCCTTTCACTGCCAAAAAATGACAGACAGCCTTATATAAGTAGATTTTTATAATCTGTGGTTACCATGTTTGAAATCTGAACAGACTTAAACACAGAGAAAGATATTAGCCAAACACAAATGGGTCTTTTAAAGGTAACAACTGCAGGTTATGAATAAGATTTGTTAATGCTTGGATGAAAAATTCATGTATGTTAATAATGACAATAAAAAGTGTTGGGTTTTTTTAATAATGGCACAGATCTGTTCAGAAGAGACTGACTAGCTAAGGCTGTGAAATGGGCAGGGAAGGCTTCAAAGGGTTCCCTTTCAGCAACTGGGAAACAGGATCTGGAGAGGGAAAGAGGCTGAGGCAAAGTGTAGGGAGAGGATGAGCTGGATAGGAGCAAATGCCTCAGCTCAGAATTGTAATGATGCGTAAACCACTCCTTAAGCATCTAAATGTAAATTTACTCAGACTGAGTTGGGAGAATATGCATGAACTGTATCTCCAGAACATTTTCTAAAGTAAAATAGAACACTGTGGCCAGTTTTCAGGCTGAGTCTGAGCTATGTTTTTAGGGTACATGCAAGATGTCCCTCTGTAACAAATGTGGCCCAGCAGTTCTTCTCTTTTAGAAACAAACAAAATTTATTAAGCAGCTTAATACAAAGGTACAGTGGACACTGTGTAGTCCCTTTGTAGACAGAAATATGTTGTATTTGGTCCCTAGCTACCACTAGAACTGCCAAGATCAACCAAGTTCCAAAAAACAGTGGAATCTGTCCAGTTTAGACCGATGTGACCACTTATTTTTCTTTATGACTTTGATATCTTCTCCTGCACTCATATAATGAAAGCGTTATTGCTTATTTGAGAAAACAAACAGTGAGGTAAAAAAGGTGGTGCAATAAGTAAAGCAGTCAGTCATAAAACTAATAGCAGATGGAAGGAGAGAGACTCTGAGACAAAGGCAGACAGATGTATGTTAAGATGAGTGGAAGTTTGCACCATAGTCTGGAGTATTTAATGTCTTGTTCCATCACAGAGGCTTTTTTCTCCAAGTTTTGAGTTTTCTCCATTTGTTTAGAATCTTTTGCTAATACTTATAACTGAATAGAAAGTATCAGCTTGGATAGAAGTTCCAAGTTATTTAGTACTACTAAAGAGCTTTAATTAACCAGGGGAGAAAGGCCAGATGGGTTAAAATGCTGGAGAATTGCTATTTTAAAGGGACACTAGATTTGTCACATTTATGTCTGAATAATTTTACTTACCAAAATTAGAAATAACCCCTAAGATTACTATAACTTGAAAGATTTTGGAGAAAGAACATACTATCTCTCTTCAGTTTGTTTATATTATATATATGACTGTGCTTTGTGTAGCATTAGTTTTCCCTTTTACACAGCAACACTGGGGAGAAAATATTTTTAAAAATAGGACAATGTGACTCTAAATCCTCAGAAAATCAGAAGAAAGGAGTTGGAGGCAAGGGGAAGACCTGAAGTGACCTTTAACTTTTTGTTTTTTAATTGACCAATTTTCAAGTTGACAGTGTCAATTCCTTTTAACATCATTTTGCTTCTGATTTGTTTGTTTTGTGTTTCAGTTAATTTGAACTGTGGGTTGTTTTTTTTTAAATTATTATTGGTATGTTTTAAAAGATCAAATGTTGCTTGTAGTAGAAACAGTATTGTCAGTTCTATCAATAACATGATTGCCTATGTAAGATGCATATTTTCATCTCTTCTTTAATATTTATTTTATATAGCACCATGGCATGTGGGTGCATTAATTTCACTTAATTCTGTAACAAACTCATCACCAAGCTCTTCTGTCTTTATCTAACTTACAGAGATGTCCAAGTGCCCTTTCCAATGCAGTTCTTGTGAGTGCTGCTACTTAGTATTTGCATACACTCCTTGTAGAATATAAAGCATTCCCTTCTATATTTTTAGGAGAGAGAGGAAAAACCTGGCACTGCAAAGAAGTATTTAGTAATTGCATGTGAATAAAAATACTGTGAGATTTGGCTATGGCATTGCAAGCTGAGTTTTCTGATTCTTGAAAGCAGTAGAAAATGCTGGTTGACTTATTTCCATCTTGATTTTATTTTTCTCATGACAGGAATCAAAGCTTTCAACTGAGCTTCAGAAAATAAATAATAAGGAGGAGGCCTCAGGTGTTCAAGTAGTTGCTTTAATTTTATTATTTTGTTTATCTTTATAGGCGTTGCAGTAGGATGAAAGTGAACTTTTACTAATGGACCAAGGACTGTATTGAAAATTTTGGAATCTGACAGTAGTAAAGATTCTGAAATCACAGGATGCCGCTGACCGGAACCATGTTAAACAAACCAGTGCTTTTGGAATCCCTGATTGTGTTCATCATTGTGTTGTGTGTGCACACGGTAGTTTGGGACCGGTATTCCTGGTGTGCTATTGCTCTTGCTGTTCAGGCTTTTTATGTCCAATTTAAATGGGACCGTCTACTCCAACTGGGTGGGGCCGTATTCCAATTTCGGACGACAGCTAACAGTGGCCTCCTACCAGCTAGTATGGTCATCCCACTCCTGGGGATTGTGATGAAGGAGCGATGCAAGGCTGCCGGCATTGTGTACTTTGAACGTTTTGGCATAGTTGTGGCCTCCACGGGCATGGTGGTAGCCCTCTTCCTATCTGTAATAGCAGTTGGCATCACAAGGCCTGTGCCAACTAACACCTGCATACTTTCAGGCATTGCTGGCAGTATAATCCTCTATACCATGAAGTATTCTTTAACTGTTTCTGAAGTGATAGAGGTTCTGGAAGTGCTGCTTATTTTTGTCTACCTCAGTATGATCTTGCTTTACCTATTACCTCGATGTTTTACTCCTGGGGAGGCATTACTAGTCCTTGGGAGTATAAGTTTCATCCTCAAACAGCTCATTAAACGCTCACTGAACGTGATAGAGGGCAAAGGTAATCCTGCAGACTTCGTCCTTCTAGTGGCAGTGGCTGGGGTGGTCCTTCTTGGGATTTTCTTCACTGCTCTATTCTTCTTCATGGATTCAGGAACCTGGACATCCTCCATGTTTTTCCACATGATGACAGCAGTGCTGGGACTGGGGGTCCTTATGCCTTGGCTTTACCATCTGATCCAAAGGAATCCCTTGCTCTGGCTGCTCCAGTTTCTGGTTCAGACACAGACAAGAGTTTACCTCCTTGTGTACTGGACCCTGTTGGCTGCCTCTGCGTGCATGGTGGTTCTTTACCAGAATTCCAAGAGATCATCTGAATCTAAAAAGCACCAAGCTTCAACCATAACCAGAAAATATTTCCACTTCATTGTGGTGGCTACTTACATCCCTGGGCTAATTTATGACCACCAGCTTCTCTACATTGCTGCAGTGCTGTGTCTCGTAGTCTTTGTCCTTTTAGAGTACATACGATACTTCAGGATCAAGCCATTTGGCCAAACACTCAGGCACTTGCTCACTCTCTTTTTGGATGAACGAGATAGTGGACCTCTGATCTTGACTCACATTTACCTACTTGTTGGGATGTCCCTTCCAGTGTGGTTGTTCCCCAGGCCTTGTGCTCCGAAAGGTACCCTGTCTGGGGCAGGAGCATTGGTTCCCTACTCCGGGGTACTGGCAGTAGGGGTGGGAGACACAATAGCCTCAATTTTTGGCAGTACAATAGGAGAAATGAAATGGCCTGGGACAAAGAAGACGTTTGAAGGGACAATGACTGCCATCTTTGCTCAGATCATTGCTGTGGCTCTTATTCTGATATTTGATGGCAGAGTGAATCTGAACACCAGCTATGCCTGGATTTTGGGGTCCATCAGTTTAGTTTCCCTTTTGGAAGCCTACACTACCCAAATAGACAATCTGCTCTTACCTCTCTACCTCCAGATACTGCTCATGGCTTAGAGACTTTGCCAGGAACAGAGATTTCCTTTCTAGCTAGGGGTGGTAATGAGCCATGCTGAGAGCTCAATAGAGCCAGTTTGGTACGAAATGCTATATTTGGTATAGCGGGTAGAACAGCTACTTTCAGAAAGGAAATTGTTCTTCAACTCTTAATTGACAATAAAAGTAAAGGCTTCTGTTTGTTTTTTGTTTGTTATTTAATAGCTAAAGCAGCACTAACTGTTGCATCCTCTCAGAGGAGTAACAGGAAACCATCCACGTGATACTGTGATTCGTGTAGCTGGTGATGCTGAATTAGATATACAGTCATAGTGATTTTATTTCCAGGTCTCTTCTGGATGCACTGAAGCAGAAAGGGTGGGAAAGGTGAGTTCACTAGAAGGGAAGAGATGGGGTCATTAAAACTTCTAAGGTAGCAAAACCAGGAAAATATAAATAGTCATGGTTCACCAGTTGTATGTAGTGGTGGTGTAGCCGTATTGGTCCCAGGATGTTAGTGAGACAAGGTGGGTGAGGTAATATTTATTGGACCAGCTTCTGTTGGTGAGAGAGACAAGCTTTCGAGCTACACAGAGCTCTTCTCCTGGTGACCTCAAGAAGAGCTCCATGTAGCTCCAAAGCTTGTCTCTCTCACCAACAGAAGTTGGTCCAATAAATGATATTACCTCACCCACCTTGTCTCTCTGTTCACCAGCACAGGCTCCTACAAAGCTTGTGCACTGTATTGGCTTGCCACCGGGTTGAGTCCTGGTATCTTGTATTATTGCACATGTGAATTCTGCCTCTTTCAATAAAAGCATGCTGTTGCGGTGAGGGTGTGCACCACCTGCAGCATAGGATCAAGTTATATGAAGACTGCCACGTCATCTCTCATTTCCTGTTGCAAAATTAGAAGACCTCTGCCAACTAGAGTGAAAACAGCACTAATGCTTATTCTGTTTAAAGTAATTTCAAATACAGAGAATCTCAAACTTAGTTTATTGGAGGAGCATGGATAGATAGGCTTGCAGGGTGAAAACAATAGCCTTTGTGGCTAAAATTTTGATTTGCTTGCCAGTTCTCTGGAATAAACCAAGTTCTACCTTTTTCATGCTCTTGATCTCTTGAAATTACATTGAACAAAACTTGCTTTAGATGTGATTTTTTTTATTAAAAAAAAAAACTACATTAAAAAATTAATCTCCATTGAAAAGAGTCCCATTTCCAGACACAATTTAAAGAGAGGTTAGGTTAAAACTCATTTAAAATCCTTTCTTGCATTACTACTAACATATTAGATTATTAAAACAAAGTATTTTAACAATCCAATGTGCTTCTCTGCTACTCATACAATTTGATTTAGTTCTTGCATTTCTTTCAGCTTGAACAAAGAAAATCACTAAAGTCAGTTTCACAGCTGTTTATAGTAAGTAATGTTCTGGTTTTCATATATGCACTAGTACAAGCTGCAGTGTTTGGTCTGTAAATCATTAGGGGGGAGAGAGGGGACATTTAAATCCAGACAAATGGTTTTCATTAAAATCATCCATGAAAGCATTTCTATTAAAATGTAAAACTACGTGCTGCTGCCCCTTTAATTAGGATCATAACACAGTACACCTGAAACAATTCACTGTTTATAGTCAAAAAACCTTTCCATTTCTGTATATTTAATCCTTTGAAACATTTTTACTTCTAGGAATCCTCTCTCATTAGCATGCAACACTTCCATTAGGACCAGATTAAGCTGATTTATATCCTGCCTCTTCCACCCTCCCATAGAGTACCTGGTAGGGTGTTTGCTTGCAAGAATTCTTGTCCAGGGAAGTTGATTCTGGTCCCTACTACAGTATCTTTATGGCATTTCTGCTGTGTAAAGGGGCCACACTGGTTCCCTGGGGTAGAACCCCAGCCATAGGGCAACATGGGGCAAACTAGGCAGCTTAGCACCATCCTGTGTGGCCCCAAGTTTGGGACTGGGAGTGTGTAGACGTTAGCAGAAGGATTGCCCAGAGAGCACTGTGTGCTCTGGTTATTCTCTGCTGCAGAGTCAGACCACCTCCAATCATGCTGGGATGCACTGGCCCCTGGAACAACTCAGAGAATATCACATTTGCCCACCCTCCTCCAACCCCCTGGGCCTTCTCTTTCTGGACCATGCCTCCTGAGACACACAGCACAGAATCTCTCCTAGGACTTTAAGAACAGTCAGAAAATGACTGTGATTAACAGAGCAATAGGCTGTGAGGCACTGCTCCAAGGAAACCGCCCTGGAGAGATGGATGGTGCAAGAGTACAGTGACTCTTAGGAACAGTGAATCCAACATGCTGCACAGCTTAGTAATTCTCATGTTCCACCTGTGAGACAGAGTAGGACATTCTTTCTACATCTGTCTTCAAATCACATTGAGCAGAGCACAGAAGGGAAAGGAGAGAGGAACCAACTTTCTTAGCAGGAAAATGCTACTTTAAAAAAAAAGTTAATTAGAAAGGTGGGGTCTTTTTCCCACAATAACTAAGAAAAAGCCTTAGCTACCACCCGTCCGGTGTTCTGCACTTGGTAACAAAGTATTCAGGTGAAGGTTGATATAGCACCAAAGCCATAAAACGAAGCACCAGAACTGAAGGTTACTCTGTCCCCTGGTTATTGACATCAAAACAAGTTCTGAAAAAGGTAGGAAAGATCAGACTCTTATTTCTAATAGAAGCCTTGGTGAATCTGAGCAAAATTACCACTGTTATCCCTACCCAGCATACTTATTCCTGCTACTGCAGTGATTTCAGATGCATCAAAAAATCCTGTTTGACCTACAGAACCTTTTTTAGCTGCTCAGTTTAAAACTGGCACTCTTGTTCCACCCAGCAAAGTCCCAGCCATTACTTAAGAGCCGCTTTTACCATAAATAAACTCAAGAATTTAATCTATTTCTTCGTTGCAACTAGTGTTTGAGACAAATACCAGAGGCAGGCATCATGCTTAGAAAAAGTAATGTAGCAATAAGGCTTGGAGCCGTGTTGCAGAAATCCATTTCTAACCTGCTTTAATCTGATACAGAGCCTGAGACAATAGGATGTCTTGGGTCATTCAGTCCATTCCACCTGCAACAATGCAAGATCATCTGCACAATTTTGTTTTCATCTAGTTTATGAACACCATTGAGGGTGTCTGTTCTGTTGGCAGATTATTCTATTCAAGTGACCTCTTAGAAACTGTCTAAAGTTCTTCTGTGTATTTTCCCAAGTGTATTAAGTATCAGTCCAGAGATATATGTATTTTGCATAGGGACCCCATATAGTCAGGTACAGCTGTCTCTCTTTTTTTTAAGGTAGATGGCTTTCACCAACTGGAAATGATAATGCTATTTAAAATAAGCTAACCATCTAGTTTTCATTTAAGATAAAGGCTTAACATTAATTTCTACAGATGACTTTAAAACTTTTAAATCAAGTTGAAATGCTGAAGATACTGCTGGGCTCTATGCATTAATTTTAGCAATAAAACCCTTGGTGTTAAGGGTTTAAACTGATCCACAATACATGCTCTTGCAATTTCTCTGAACACAAAATTCACCCATGGAGACTAATTATTAATAAAATTTACTACTGCTACTCAATCTTTTTTCCTGTTTTTGTTATATTTGCATATATGTTTCTAGAGCTCGTGCTGCCTACATAATCCCATTTATAATGTTGCCACCACAGTTTTATCCACCTTCCAATCCCTCCTTCCTCTAGTCTGCATGTTGCTTCTATTGTCTCAATGTTTGATAGCTCAGCTTTAAAATAGAAAACGGATATTATGCATTCAAAGGATAATAAATAGGAGGGAATATTGTTTAGAGGATAGAGCATGAGAATCAGGACTCCAGGGGTTTTGTTCCCAAGCCTGCTGTGTGATCTGGGGTAAGTCACTGAGAGCTAAATAGTGAAGCCCTGGTTCATGTTAGTGAGCACTTACTCAAGTAATTGGGACTTCTCCCACGAGTAAGGGCTCCACAATCAGACCTACTCCCACTTTGTACCTCAATTTACCCATTTGTAAAAATAGGATAATACCTCCAAGGGGTGTTGTAAAGATTCATTGTTTAGTGTCTGTAAAGCATTCAGATCTGTGGTGGGAAAGTACTAGATAAGTGTGAAATATTATTGGTCCTTGTCACAGTGAATTCGATAACTATGAACTAAATTACTTGAGCATCCCTGTAATGAGCTGGGAAGTTGGCTTTTGTGTGTATGTCAATTATATAATATACTGGTGACGTGAAAATTTATGAAGCATATTTCCAGTCTTATGTATGGGTACTTCAAAGAGTAGCTGTTCTCTCTGTATATATTTAAAAAAAAAAATACGTAACTGCATCCTTCGTTATTTGTTATAAAATATATGCCACCACAACTGAAACTGTGAAGAAAAGTCCTGTCTCTCTTCATAGATTTGCTGAAAAAAGCTAAAGTTTGACTATTCAGTGATAGTACTAGAAGGGTACGTAGGAACATAAAATGGACTCTGTCACTTTGTTTAAATGAGTTTGTTTAGAATATTCAGATTGATGTAATGCAGCCCATATATGATACTTCCTAGAAGGGTGACATTGTTATGTGCTCTTTGCTAGCATCTATTCTGCATGCTGTGAGTTAAAAGCATAATCACTGTATGTCTTTACCCTTATGTGTTGTGGTCTAACACTTTTTGGAGGTTTCAGGGACTGTCATCTTCAAACAACAGAGAAATGATGTTTGTATTTTTATTCTTGATATTCCCACATCTCATTAACTTCAATATGCATCAAAAGTTACTCAGTTCTCCTTGAAAATGTATGGAGTAAAGGTTTACAAGTCTAGGGATTGTGTTATCTCCTCACATACCACTCACCAGTAACTCTTACTGAGCATTTTAAAAGGAAAAATAAGAAATTTAGGCTCCCTGCTTTGGTCTCCCCATTCTAGACCATTCTTTTAATCTATTGCTATTGCAGCAGGGTAGATTTTAACTTTTTTGTGGTACAACAAAACCCCTCTACATAACCTCCAAAAGACTCTGTACACCTGAGGGTAATACAACAGAGATGGAATAAACATAATAGAAATTTTCCTGGCTTGGGTTGTACAAGGGGAAAATACTGAGATTTTGAGTATCCTGAAAAGGAGGTGCCTGTCAGCTGGTCCCAGAGTTGAGGCACAGTGGCTTCTTAATAGTCAGTTCATATGACTAAAGAGATTTCCCCATCAAAAGTGGTTTTTAGGTGACTGTTCCCACTATGAGTGGTGTACACGTAGCAGAGATGCTCTGAGTAAGGCCAGCGCTGGACGGGTATGGGTGAAGATTCTTCTGTCATGCACACAGGCTGAAGCTACTCCTTCTGCGCTGAGGACAAATGAATATTGGGAGATGAGAGCAGGGGGCGGCTGAGAAAGATGAATGGAATCTACTTACTAATCAACCGTTTGACTCCAATGGCCAACGTTAGTTTCAGTTGTAGAGAGGTGGAAAAGGCAGTTCAGGAGTTGGTTGAAGCCTGACAAGAGAAGAGAAAACACTTAAGTAAAAACAGAATTCCAGAATCAGCCTCAGGTCTACCTGACACAGAATCAGTTCTAGCTTGAGTACCACTGATGCAGAAATAAAGGCTTCCCATTAGAACTGTTCAACAGGCACTTCGTCAGATCCAATCCAGTATGTCCAGTCCCTTGCTAGACGAGGAAACTCTACAAAACTCTTAACGTCCCTAAGCAGAGATTCACATCTTGGTTTTCCATCTGCATTCATCACCTTTTACTCTAAGAAGTCATTACCTCTTTCTCCAGTGTGTTTAATTACTTTCTTCTAATCTAACTCTGTACCCAGAAGGTGCTTCAGACATAGGTTGCATACTTCTGTAAGGAGAATGGGTTTTGTGATCAAAACACAGGACCAGAATCTGGTTTCTATTCCCAGCTATGCTACAGATATCATGTATGACCCTGAGTAAGTCATTTAACCTCTGTCAGATGTATGCATTTTAATGCTTTCATCAGTATACTTGTTATGAAAGCTTCAGTTTAGGCTGGGAGGATCATATTCTTCATTGTTTATGCTACTTTCTTAAAAGGGATTGTTCTCCCATGCTGGCCTCCAAGAGATCCTTGCCTGTCGTTCTGCAACTCTATTACTGAGGGAAGACTTGCACAAAGAGAGAGTCTCTGCATGTGGCAGGAATCAAGCTGATCCTGTTCTGTGGCAGTGGGGAATTCCACAGTCACTACGGATATTAGTATTTATCCACCCTGAAGGGGTGTTATGAGCTTAATGAATGGTTGTAAGGCTCTCTGCTGCACCTTTGCTGGAGGACCTTAGAGCACTGTTATAGCATGGCTAGCAGAAAAACAATCCTTGGCTACACGGGCCAGGGAAATTGTCCTGGGAAACTGCTACTGACACTGGTGTTCAAAGGTGCAGCTAGCACAGTTCTGAGCCATGTAGAGGGAACCTAGTTGTGTGTATCACCCTGTAGGTGTAACACAAAAATGGGGTGATAAGAGCTGGGGTTGTTGAGTGAAAAAAAGCTTCTAAAATGGTTACAGCTTTAAAAAGCCTCCAGTTTCCAGCAGGTTTTTTTTTTTTTTTTTTGGCTACTGAAGGATCTCTATATACCAGTTCTCTTTGCTCCAGGTGGTGTCTTTGGCCTCCATCAGATGGAAAGTGTACACATGGCGGGACCACTCTGAGCTGTTCAACTCACTCTTGTGGACAACTTCTCCATGGATAAGAATGAGGCCACCTGTTTGAAATAAACACACATCTGTCTTTCCTTTTGAATGTCTCCTTCCTCTGTGCCATACAAGAGGAGCTGTTGCTGTCTTTGAAAGGTTTGTCATGATAACGAAACAAAAGTCAGACTTGGGAATACAGCCCATTGATTCCTATGGTAAGAATTTGTTTGGGAAGACTCCAGGAATATATCATACTGTTGCTTTGGTTCTACGAGATCCATTTCTTTCATTGTGGACTCTTCACATAACCATTTGGCAGCAGCTGGGGCATCAGGCCTGCATTGGCAATACATCATTGCATTCCCTCTGGGCCTGTGGTTTAAAACTGAATGTGTGTCACTGCATCTATCTCTCTTGAATTTTCACTGGTTCTACAGATGAATCTTTACCTTTGCGGATGGGCGCAGGAATAAACTGGCTATCTTGATAAGTCTGCTCAGAGCCGATGAAATGTGTGCATGGTATGGTGCCCGGCGGGGCTCGGACCATTCTACGTGTGATGCCATCTGCAATTCCACAGTAGACAAAACTTTTTTAAAAAAAACGTAATAAATCATTTAACCTGACAATAAATAAACCCCTGTTAAGATTCAATTTTAGACTATTTAATCCATCAAATAACAAAAGCTTGATCAAGTTTAATAATCAAAGATTAATTAGCACAATACAAACAGGAAAGAGTTAATACTTTACCAGTCTAGAAATCATGCTTTGCAGAAAGGACATCTCGGCTCTGTTCCAAAGCATTAACTCACTTCTCCTTATATTTATACCCCATTTGTCATGCACAGGAAACTCTCTAAATGCCTTTATTTCATGATGAACCCTACTTTTCCTTTCCTATGCATTTTGCACCTACTGTCCGAGGTTCTTGGGCACCTGTACCTAATTAGTTTAACAATCTTGCATCAATTATAATAGTTGCTTATTACTTTAACAAAGCTCAGCATAATATTATTTTGTGCTCAATAATCTCTACATACGCCAAGAATAAAAACTTACATGCAGCTTTTTATATATATTTTAGTACAGAGCTTTCTGGGAGGGCTTGTTCAGTTAGCAGATCCTATAAAATGTGTAATATCGACTGAATACTGTTAGCTACCAATACTTTCTGGTTAACCTCTGCAATCATAGCCTCTGCACTGACTGGAAAACTTAATCCCCTCATTACATTATATATACCTTCCATCATTTCACTAATGAAAATTCTTTCCTTGCTCATTTTCTCTTTTTATTGGAAAAAGATTAAGGTTTATCTGGCAGTACAGAAACTAACACTGCTGTCTTTTGTCTGCTTTCTCATCTGTGTCCTGGCACGTTAACAAGTGTTACCCTTATCTGCAACAACATGCAGTGCTTTGAGCAGAGTCCTCCACTTAAACAAAACGCATCTTTGGCACCACTCTCCTTTCTGTAACAGTACAGATGTTTAACTGCAGCTCCAGAGCCTTATGCTGAGTTTAGGCACAAATTGTGATTACAACAAAGTGCAAAGCTTGATGATTTCTCAGGGAAGAATGTTTTTTGCTTGATTTTTTTTTTTTAATTTATGTATTTTTAAGAGAGACCTGAGGATTGTACCTGTTTTAAGGCACATTAAAATTTGAGATGAAATGGATTAACAGTGCCCCTGGAGCTAATTAGTTCCCATGTTAGACATATACTAAGTGTAAAACGTGCACCAATAGTTAGAAGCCCATGGCAACTTCCATCTGTCGAGAAAGAGAGGATACACAGATCTTATTTTGATTTGGCCTCATCTATGTGTTGCTATAGTCCACTGGTCGCTCTCTGATCTCTTGTATGCTATCCAATTCATTCTTGTTTTCAATGTTTGCGTTTGTTTTGTATGTTTGCTGAATTTTAGACCAGTGTTGGGGGGGTAAGTGCAAGGTTTTTATTCTTCCTCCCCTTACACAGAGCAAGCTGCGGTAGCAATATTCTTAGTCTTGACCCAGGACACCAGAAAAGGTTAATGGGTATATATCCTGAAGGGATCTGTGTTTACAGCTGGGAGGTGGGTGATGGGGGTGTCAATATAAATAATTTGGTGCAGCAGCAAAGTTTTATTAAAGAAACAAAAATGAGCAAAGTGGTTTCACTGTGCTTATCCCTAACCTGGGGGAACCTGGAGAAACTGCTCCTTCCAGCCCAGGTCAGGGTGGAGAAGCATTTTCAAGGCTGCTGTAGGAAGCTCTAGAATGAAGTAAGGGTCTGTAGCACTGCAAAGAAGACACTCTTTGGAAGGATCAAAGAGTAGTTGTGAAGGGCTCAAATCTTGTTGAACAAGGAAGGGTCAGATACTTGCTGAAGGAAGTTACTCAGTAATACTAAATTGAAAGGATTTCAGGAACACCAGCAGTGGATCCTAATGTTGCAAGGTCTGGATTTAATAAGTAAAAATTTAATAAGATTGTGGGAACCACTGTCTCTGTACTTTAAGCAGATTGTATGGGTATAGTACAGCATTAAACTTGGGCATTTGGTGTCAGAGTCAGAAATAATGTAAAGTTTTTATTTCCAGGAATGTTTTTGGATTTAAATCACAGATCCTTGGTCTAGTGACCAGCAGCAAAGGAAATGAGTCATTTGAGCCAGCCTGCTAAAAGTGGGATTAAGAATTTGGCCCCTAAAAGTACAAAAGGAATGATGTTGCTTTAAACAAAGGTTCCCTGAACCATGATGGTGGCTCCACTAGCTGGATGCGGCCACGTAACCACTGTATGATTCAGAGGACACAGTACAATCTGTGCTACTTTCCACCCGTAACCAGGAGACAAGGGTACATTTCAGTGTATGGCAGAATAATATGAATCTTACTGGTGTGAGAGCCAGGGATGAACCAGAGACAGCTGTTCTCCTGTGTGGCATTCTCCAGAGCTATCCAGAGGCCCAGAACCCTGCCCAGCGGCTCTGTGTACAGAAATGTGGCATCCTGGTGTGGTCTCACTGAAACCAATAGACACCTGGTTACCTTACATTTTAAAGACTGTTGAATTAAGAGTAATTGAAGGTCTATGGGGCTTTCCTTTCTCTGCCCTCTTGTGAGTGCCATATGAATCCTGCTAGAAGTGACAACAGTGAGTATGCACACTCCTGACAGCGCTGGCTTCCATTTCAGCCAAGTCATAGGGATGCAGAAGTTCACTGGCTGCGTGCCTGCTACCACTACCAGCCCCCATAGACAGACAGACAGAAAGACAAACAAACACCATCACTTGGAGAATCTCACTGCTGTAGAGGTGGGGGTGGGTGAGTATATCTATTGATAGTGTGCAGGGAGAGACTGATACTGTCCCCTTCCCAATAAGTTCTCAGCTCATGTCCCATTTATTCTAAGGGCAGTACTGCAAGGATAACTTATTCCAAGTCACATTTGAGGCTTGTGGGAATTACTTTCAGTTTACAGCAATCCCTGAAAGACAAGGAAAATTGACATACAGTTAGGAAATTCCCCCGATCACTTGTCCTTTCCCATCTGCCTGACATCTTACTTCTTTGGAAATCTCAAGTGTGTTGCAAGAGTCGCCCCCACTGCAATCGTAACACATGGGAGTGGGTCACCCTTCAACCTGGTGAGGATATAAGTTAGCCTTTTGCCTGCCCATAAAGAAACAGAAAGGAACCCTGGGTGAGATTTTCACACCCCATTCCCAGTAATTTCTAACAGGAACTGGGCATCCAAACCTTTAGGCAGCTTTGAAAAATCTCACTGAATGACTAGTTTATGCCACTCTCCTGTTACTTGAATTCCCTTCCTCCAAACCTTGGTATCTGTACATAATATCTGCAGCCTAGTACAGACGTAGTACGAATTTTACCTTCACCACCAATGCCAGGTTGCTGGAAGAGGACAAAAAGAGAGAAGAGGAGAATGTTAAACTGGAAAACATGAAAATGGCTTTTTTCATGAGTAAATAGGAGATTGGAGTTACTGTACCTTGAAGATATACATGCTCTGGACAACTACTGGTTTCTCAAGGCCCAGTTTTCTTCCCAACTCCTGTGGAACATCCCAAAGTTAGAACACTGCAGATCTCTGCTCAGTATTTAGCGAATGCTTGCTGAGAATTTTTATAAATCCTTTCATGGGGAGAGGGCTCATCATACAGTTTTTAAACTAAACTATCACATAGTTGAGTTCTTTCAAGTGACTCAAGCTCCTACTCACCTGCACTTTGGAGGAGTGAGTGATTTGCTTGAAGATGGGATCGTAAGCATGCAAAGCTGAGGGAAAGAAGTTGTCGCTTAGTGAAAATCCTAGAACTCCTTTCGAGAAGGGACCCTTTAAACTCTGAGGAAGCACAACGATGGGTATTACATTCTGAAGGGGAAGACTGCAGTCTGTCAGGCTCAAACTGCATCCCTCTCAGGAATCAGTTTATGTGCACAGTGCCCATCATCATGTCTGCCCTGTTCCTTTTGCTAAAATGTCTGGGTTAGACAAATTCCTTTTGTTTCAAGCTTTTATATGGATTGTAAATTAGACAAAATGTTTCATCAGATGGAGATAACACATAAGTGCTGTTGACATTTGCAAATCATATAATGAATTTCTTTAGAGGACACCAGAGATAAACGGTAATCAGTCTCCTTTACAACAAACTGCGGCTATATGAAAATAAAGGTCTATGACCAAAAAATAACTTGGAAGAGATTTCTGGGGTATGTTCTGAAGGAAAACTAAATAGATTATACAGAGCTCCAGATACTAAGAGCTTAGATATTAGAATGGGGAGCACTATACACAACCCTAAGATTTAATACTACTAAGGGGTCGCACAATTTGTTGCTTCTATAGGCTAAACTCAGTGCATGCTCCAGGCATCTCTCCATTCTATCTGCAAGCTCCTTGTGTGATGCTCTCCCGTCCCCTTCTATTTCAGGCCTTCCCTGCAACACCCCTCCAATCTCCCTCCTATCAGGGTTTCTGGGTGGCCTCCATTTCCCTCCTTCTCCCATACCAGGGTCCTCCATTCTCCCCTCATTTCATCAGTTATTTTTGCAATCCCAGTCCCACTTACACCATGCCAGTGGCTCTGTGCGCTCCAATACCCACCTTCCCCTCCATGCCAGGGTCCCCCAGTCTCCCCCACCAGGGGCTGTATGGCCCCCACTTCTCTTCCCACCAATGGCAGTGGCTGTGAGCCCTCTATCTCCCCTTCCTTCCATACAAGGGTCCCCCAATTTTCCCTCCAGCAGGGGTTCTGTGAGCCCCTTATACCAGGATCCCCCATTATTCCTCCCATGCCAGGCACTGCATTCTTGCTCCCCTTTCCCTCTACACACCATTACTATTTGTCTGGGAGAGAAGTCTGTCAGGTTGTCACCACGTTGAACTATAGGGAGAATGGGCACAGTGACAGATGAAACAGACTTCTTATGGCAGAAGGCATTAGTGGGTGCCAACAATCCATTGTTTGATCTACAGACCATAACAGAAGTGCTTGAAGTTGTAATTATGCTAAAGAGATGGAAGGGGCTCCGTGTATGCATTTTCCCCCTTTCAGTTTTCCAATTGTCCTCCAAATCAGTAGAGTTCTGGCAGTGGAAGCCTAGAACGTTCCTGGAAAGTTTGGAATTGATAAGTTGTTGCATTCAAAAGTTCTCCCATTACAGACAGACAGAAATGCTACCAAGTTGAGAATTGAGCCTCACAAGCTCTGTCAATTATTTGAATGTGTCCTTCAGAGTATTACAGTTCTTAGAATTTGAATAAAGCATGATGAGAAAACTCCACATAGATGAAACATGGGGCATCAAATTTTTATCATATGTAAAATTAAGAACTGGGAGCACAAATTCGGTGCTCTTTGAATGCCTTAACTTGCCCTAGCATTTTTAACCTGGAAGCAAATGCTTTGGATTCAGGATCACTCTTAAAGATGATAGAATTTGCTGTTCAGTCAGCTTACTCAACCCAGCAGAGACTGCTACAGAGCAAGAACGTGGCTAGACAGAAAATAAGTGGATAAATTGCAGAAGAATGGGTCAAAATGAATCCTCCTCTTGGAATTGCTGTTGAGCCTGGGTGAGAAGGATGCTATTTTTGTTTTCCGTTTCCTCTTGAAGGAGCACTTGCACTACAGCAAAGGACAAAGAGAGGGTGGGAAGAATTGTTTTGGTTTTTTTTAGGGACACTGTTTTCCCTATAGAGACTGCAGGACTGTGATATCAGATACTGGATTTTCAAGTTTTAATGGAGAAAGATCTGGGCAGGGTTCCTGCGTTTGTGAGATAAAAATGCTGAACCCCATTATGTTTTCTCTGGGTATTGTTTGAAAACAAAAGGGATACAGCTAGTTCTTTAGCAGCTGGAAGAGGGGAAATAGGACACATTGGAAACCTGTAAGATTGAGAAACTGCTGGCAATGTCACAGTGAAGAATCCCAGCTTGTTGAGTGCCAGCAGTGTGCTCAGAACAGAGAAGATACAGTCTGTCCTAAGGATCTTAACAACCTAGACTGGACACAAACAAAACAGCTGAAAACAATCTGTTGCATAAGAGATACATAAGTTTGAACTTCAGCCAATATAGGTCAGTGATTCACTTTAAAAACTATAAAAGCCTTGTGGAACAAGTGGCTTTTGAAAAGCGATGTAAGAGTGGAAATGAGAGGCCTTTTGGCAAAGGACAGGGAGGTTTCCTAGCATGGGGTAACACAGAAGGAAGCACAAATACAAGAGTGGAAGGATTCAAAAGGGGCAAAGGAAGAAGCAAACTGATATGTGGGCAGGGTGAAGCTGAGCAGAGGCTTAGAGTTAAATCTGATGAACTTGAACCTGATTCTGGTGACGGAAAGAGACAGAGCAAGGTTGCAAAGAAGGGAGGCCACAGTGGGAGGAGAGGAGGATTTTTGTAATAATTTTCAATGGATTGGGGCATGGCAAAAGCAATAGAACAGAGAGGAGGAGGCTATAGTCAAGGCAAGAGAATTTACATCTACATGTCTTGTTTTAGTGGTAACAATACCATAGGCAGAGTCCATGTTTAGCTAGAACATTAATGCAGGAGAGCAGTTTCTTTGTAATGTGCTGGCATTATTCACAATAGCCAAGTCTGAAGGAATGCTTAGTTCTGGAAAATACACGCCATATTTTCTCTCCAAAAGCATCACAGCTCATCCATACCGTGGCCAATCTTGTTTATAGATTTCTCCTTTGGAACAAGAAAGTCACCTAAGAAACAAAGTGCTGAATTAAAGAGGATGTAACACAACAAAGAGTAAACAATAGCGCCTAGAATTCCCCTCGCTCCCAAATAGTCATTCAGCCACCTTGTCCCTTTAAGAAAGTTCCTGGCTCACTAGCAGATTGTTTACATTTCTTCCCATTCACCCCCAAACCCATTACAGCCGATAGTAGGTAACTTTTACCTTTTTCATCAAAAACTCCTTTCTCAAAGAAGAATCTGATCTTGTCTCCACTGGTTAGAAAATAATCTGCACTGCCCTGTCGGAGACAAGAGAGACCCAGCAATGGTAATATCCTAGAGAGTATATCTCGATGAACACTTCCAGCAAGGAGCTAGTACTTTCCTGCATCTTCTCCCCATTAAGAGAGCAGGAAGAATAAAGTAGAATAAAGACATTAGTAGTTCACACAGAGGCTTTTCACTGTGCTAAACTTCTTGGGCTCCAGCTTGCCCTTTGCAGACACCCAATATAGGGTGAACAGAAGGGTTTTGGTTTGTGAGAAGTGTTGATTTGACAGCCCTGGAGACTGAGATATTCTTTATCCATGGAACCAGTATAGTATAGATAGTAACAATAGAGACTAACACATTCAGCCCTTTTCTGCGGGAACTCTTCATGTTCAGCCTCTGTGACCCATCCCTCTCTTGGCCTTTCCTGAGACCACCAACAAAATGTTGCCCACGGCAGCAGAGAGGGTGGTCATCAGAGGCAAGATTGCAGTTCAGCAGTACCTAGCTCTCAGCCACCTGCTCAGACATGCCTCCTTGCTTGAACAAAACCCTTTTTCCTGAACTGCCTAGTGATACAAACTAGCCCTTTGCTAACCACCTCAGGAGTAATTTGAGATTTAGATTGCCCTTTTTTGCCTCTGTCTGTACCTGTGCCTGGAGCTGTTCCTCTTCATCGGTGGAGAACTCTGTACGGCAGTGGGGTGGCACATCCATCTTGGCTATAATCTTGTCTATTTGCTCCCTCATGGCATCACATTCTTCTGTGGTGAAAAACTCTTCCAAAACAAGGAAACCATCTTCATGGAACTAGAAGAGAACACTAGAGTTCAGATGGGGACAGAGTGGCTGGCATTCTGTGGTACACTTAGGAGACAGAAGTTATATTCAATAAAGGTGCACCTCCTGGCTGTCAGTCTTCTTCAGTTTGGTGTAATGCACCTTTTCTTGGGTTTTGCGTCCAGATGCTAGATCAGACTTACGTCCATGGAGATCCTCTCTGCTAGTGGAGATGCAGTAGAGCAAGGTGCATTTTTCATACACTGTACTTCGTATCATGGACCTCTTTTAATGCGCATCTAATAACCTGCATTTTTGCCTGACCCTCCAATCCCACACAAACCAGCCTCTCTCATTATACAAGTTTTTTACAGATTCATTTTAATAATTTCCTTAATGAGTAATGTGTGTATTCTCACTTTTTTTAAAAGGGAGATTTCTACTGGAAAAAAACAAATAATTCGGTAAGCGATTCACAGACTGCGGTTAGGGAGAAAGTGATTACAACTCCTACATGCAGCAGGCTCCAGGAACCAAATGAAATATGCATTTGTTACCATCCTCATGGCTTAAAATTCTCTTCCCCAAAGGAGGAAATTAAGTAACTGCTAAACACAAACTTTACCAAAATGAACAACGCAGTTTTGTTCTGTTTCAGGATTAGAACAAGAATACTGAGAGGTTGGAAAAAGTACTTGTTCTAAACTTAACTGAGAATGTGTGCTAATTTCTTATGGTGATTGATCAATCCCTTATGAAATGAAATTAGCTCTCTGGACATTGCAGACTTGAACCGTTGCCCCTTGATTTAAAAAAAAACCAGCAGGTTATCCTCTGACAGGCAAATTTAAACTTCAAAAATAAGGCTGATAGTTGAGAGAGAGAGACAGAAGGGTGAAAGAAAAAAAGAATTCTTCAGATAGGAACTCTGGAGGACAAACCACATTTCTGGAGCCACTTCTAGTCCTGATAAAGTGCTCAGTCTACTCCATTTTGTATACTGTATTATCTATCACCGATTCCGAAAGCAAAACTTTGCTAAACACAAGTGCTGGTTAACTGGACAGCAATGTGGGTTAGTGAAATCTGTTCCCTTCTCACAAGTACAGCACCATCAGCCTGCATCTCTCTCTCTCTCTCTCTCTCTCTCACACACACACACACCCCCCAGCGCTGGATGCAGTACTTCCTTACTCTCCTCCCTTACCTGTTGGATCTGTTCTTCGGTTACAAACGCCATGGCAGATTCAGACCCAGAATGATGAGATAAGTACGCAGTAACTCCTTCAGAGCCCTGCCCAGCTAACTCCCCCGCTCCCTGTGATCCTTTCAACACCATGTGATAAAGCAGGGGCGGGCAAACTTTTTGGCCTGAGGGCCACATCCGGTTTCTGAAATTGTATGGAGGGCTGGTTAGGGGAGGCCCTGCCTCCCCAAACAGCCAGGCGTGGCCCGGCCCCCGCCCCCTGCTTCTCACCTCCTGACCTCCCCCCTGGGACTCCTGCCCTATCCAACCCTCCCTGTCCCTTACGGCCCCCCCAGGACCCCTGCCTCACCCACTCCTCCCACTCCCTGCTCCCCCATCCAATCGCTCCTCTCATTCCTGACTGTCCCCCCCCGGGACCCCTGCCCCATCCAACCACCCCTTCTCCCTGTCCCCGGACCCCCCGCGCCCCATCCAACCCCCCCGCTTCCTGACTGCCCCCTGGGACCCCTGCCCCCATTCAACCCCTCTATTCCCTGCCCTCTGACCGCCCCGACCCCTATCCATACCCCCAAACTCCCCTGCCCTCTATCCCACCCCCCTGCTCCCTGCCCCATTACCGCGCTGCCTGGAGCACCGATGGCTGGCGGCGCTACAACCAGAGCACCAGGACAGGCAGCCGCGCCGCCCGGCTAGAGCCAGCCACGCCACCGTGCAGCACAGAGCACCGGGTCAGGCCGCGGCTCTGCAGCTGTGCTGACCAGCAAGAGCTCGCAGAGCCACCACCCAGAGCATTGCACCGGTGGCGCAGGGAGCTGAGGCTGCGGGGGTGGGGGACCAGCAGGGGAGGGGCCAGGGGCTAGCCTCCCGGGCCAGGAGCTCAGGGGCCAGGCAGGAGGGTCCCGGGGGCCGGATGTGGCCCATGGGCCATAGTTTGCCCACCTCTGTGATAGAGAATACTTGGGAACCAGATTGCTATCCAAACAATCAGGGATTTCCCTCCCTTCTCCCCTCCACCCCGCTCAGTTCTTTGCCCAGATCTGCTCCTAACTTTCATTGAAATCAATATTTGCTGAGGTGATATAGCCGTGTTAGTCCCAGGATATAAGAGACACGGTGGGTGAAGTAATATCTTTTATTGGTCCAACTTCTGTTGGTGAAAGAGACAAGCTTCTTCAGGCTTGAAGAAGAGCTCTGAGAAAGGCTGTAACAGAGACTTGGTGGGATAACTCACATGACTGGAGTACTGTCATGGATGGATATAAGCTGTTCAGGAAGGACAGGCAGGGCAGAAAAGGTGGGGGAGTTGCACTGTATGTAAGGGAGCAGTTTGACTGCTCAGAACTCCAGTATGAAACTGCAGAAAAACCTGAGTGTCTCTGGATTAAGTTTAGAAGTGTGAGTAACAAGGGTGATGGCGGGGTGGGAGTCTGCTATAGACCACCGGACCAGGGGGATGAGGTGGACGAGGCTTTCTTCCGGCAACTAACGGAAGTTACTAGGTCGCAGGCCCTGGTTCTTATGGGAGTCTTCAATCACCCTGATATCTGCTGGGAGAGCAATACAGCAGTGCACAGACAATCCAGGAAGTTTTTGGAAAGGGTAGGGGACAATTTCCTGGTGCAAGTGCTGGAGGAACCAGCTAGGGGCAGAGCTCTTCTTGACCTGCAGCTCACAAACTGGGAAGAATTAGTAGGGGAAGCAAAAGTGGATGGAAACCTGGGAGGCAGTGACCATGAGATGATCAAGTTCAGGATCCTGACACAGGGAAGAAAGGAGAGCAGCAGAATACGGACCCTGGACTTCAGAAAAGCAGAATTTGACAACCTCAGGGAGCTGATGGGCAGGATCCCCTGGGAGAATAACTTGAGGGGGAAAGGAGTCCAGGAGAGCTGGCTGTATTTTAAAGAATCCTTATTGTGGTTACAGGGACAAACCATCCCGATGTGTAGAAAGAATAGTAAATATGGCAGGCGACCAGCTTGGCTTAACAGTGAAATCCTTGCTGATCTTGAACACAAAAAAGAAGCTTACAAGAAGTGGAAGATTGGACAAATGACCAGGGAAGAGTATAAAAATATTGCTCGGGCATGCAGGAGTAAAATCAGGAAGGCCAAATCACACCTGGAGTTGCAGCTAGCAAGAGATGTTAAGAGTAACAAGAAGGGTTTCTTCAGGTATGTTAGCAACAAGAAGAAAGTCAAGGAAAGTGTGGGCCCCGTACTGAACGAGGGAGGCAACCTAGTGACAGAGGATGTGGAAAAAGCTAATGTACTCAATGTTTTTTTGGCCTTTGTCTTCACGAACAAGGTCAGCTCCCAGACTGCCGCACTGGGCAGCGCAGCATGGGGAGGAGGTGACCAGCCCTCTTTGAAGAAAGAAGAGTTTCAGGACTATTTAGAAAAGCTGGACGAGCACAAGTCCATGGGGCCGGATACGCTGCATCCAAGAGTGCTAAAGGAGTTGGCGGATGTGATTGCAGAGCCATTGGCCATTATCTTTGAAAACTCATGGCGACCGGGGGAGGTCCCGGACTACTGGAAAAAGGCTAATGTAGTGCCCATCTTTAAAAAAGGGAAGAAGGAGGATCCTGGGAACTACAGGCCACTCAGCCTCTCCTCAGTCCCTGGAAAAATCATGGAGTAGGTCCTCAAGGAATCAATTCTGAAGCACTTAGAGGAGAGGAAAGTGATCAGGAACAGTCATCATGGATTCACCAAGGGCAAGTCATGCCTGACTAATCTAATTGCCTTCTATGACGAGATAACTGGCTCTGTGGATGAAGGGAAAGCAGTGGACGTGTTGTTCCTTGACTTTAGCAAAGCTTTTGACACGGTCTCCCACAGTATTCTTGTCAGCAAGTTAAAGAACTATGGGCTGGATGAATGGACTATAAGGTTGTCATAAATATAAAGGGAAGGGTAAACCCCTTTGAAATCCCTCCTGGCCAGGGGAAAGCTCCTCTCACCTGTAAAGGGTTAAGAAGCTAAAGGTAACCTCGCTGGCACCTGACCAAAATGACCAATGAGGAGACAAGATCCTTTCAAAAGCTGGGAGGAGGGAGAGAAACAAAGGGTCTGTGTGTCTGTCTATAGTCTGTCTTTGTCGGGGATAGACCAGGAATGGAGTCTTAGAACTTTTAGTAAGTAATCTAGCTAGGTATGTGTTAGATTATGATTTCTTTAAATGGCTGAGAAAAGAATTGTGCTGAATAGAATAACTATTTCTGTCTGTGTATCTTTTTTGTAACTTAAGGTTTTGCCTAGAGGGGTTCTCTATGTTTTTGAATCTAATTACCCTGTAAGATATCTACCATCCTGATTTTACAGGGGGGATTTCTTTATTTCTATTTACTTCTATTTTTATTAAAAGTCTTCTTGTAAGAAAACTGAATGCTTTTTCATTGTTCTCAGATCCAAGGGTTTGGGTCTGTGGTCACCTATGCAAATTGGTGAGGCTTTTTATCCAATATTTCCCAGGAAAGGGGGGGTGCAAGTGTTGGGAGGATTGTTCATTGTTTTTAAGATCCAAGGGTCTGGGTTTGTAGTCACCTAGGCAAATTGGTGAGGCTTTTTACCAAACCTTGTCCAGGAAGTGGGGTGCAAGGTTTTGGGAAGTATTTTGGGGGGAAAGACACGTCCAAACAGCTCTTCCCCAGTAACCAGTATTAGTTTGGTGGTGGTAGCGGCCAATCCAAGGACGACGGGTGGAATATTTTGTACCTTGGGGAAGTTTTGACCTAAGCTGGTAAAGATAAGCTTAGGAGGTTTTTCATGCAGGTCCCCACATCTGTACCCTAGAGTTCAGAGTGGGGGAGGAACCTTGACAAAGGTGTATAGAAAGCTGGCTAGATTGTCGGGCTCAACGGGTAGTGATCAATGGCTCCATGTCTAGTTGGCATCTGATATCAAGTGGAGTGCCCCAAGGGTCGGTCCTGGGGCCGGTTTTGTTCAGTATCTTCATAAATGATACGTAGGATGGTGTGGATTGCACCCTCAGCAAGTTTGCAGATGACACTAAACTGGGAGGAGAGGTAGATACGCTGGAGGGTAGGGATAGGATACAGAGAGCCCTAGACAAATTGGAGGATTGGGCCAAAAGAAATCTGATGAGATTCAACAAGGACAAGTGCAGAGTCCTGCACTTAGGACGGAAGAATCCCATGCACTGCTACAGACTAGGGACCGAATGGCTAGGCAGCAGTTCTGCAGAAAAGGACCTAGGGGATATAGTGGACGAGAAGCTGGATATGAGTCAACAGTGTGCCGTTGTTGCCAAGAAGGCCAATGGCATTTTGGGATGCATAAGTAGGGGCATTGCCAGCAGATCGAGGGACATGATCGTTCCCCTCTATTCAACATTGGTGAGGCCTCATCTGGAGTACTGTGTCCAGTTTTGGGCCCCACACGACAAAAAGGATGTGGAAAAATTGGAAAACGTCCAGCAGAGGGCAACAAAAATGATTAGGGGACTGGAACACATGACTTATGAGGAGAGGTTGAGGGAACTGGGATTGTTTAGTCTGCGGAAGAGAAGAATGAGGGGGATTTGATAGCTGCTTTCAACTACCTGAAAGGGGGTTCCAAAGAGGATGGACCTAGACTGTTCTCAGTGGTAGCTGATGACAGAACGAGGAGTAATGGTCTCAAGTTGCAGTGGGGGAGGTTTAGGTCGGATATTAGGAAAAACTTTTTCACTAGGAGGGTGGTGAAACACTGGAATGCATTACCTAGGGAGGTGGTGGAATCTCCTTCCTTAGAAGTTTTTAAGGTCAGGCTTGACAAAGCCCTGGCTGAGATGATTTAGTTGGGGATTGGTCCTGCTTTGAGCAGGGGGTTGGACTAGATGACCTCCTGAGGTCCCTTCCAACCCTGATATTCTATGATTAGAGACCTTTCAGTGGCACAGCTGTACCGATGCAGCTGCGCCGCTGTAAGATTTCTCATGGAGCCGTCTATGCCGACAGGAGAGAGCTCTCCCTTTGACATAATTAAAGCCCCCCCATTGAGAGGCGGTAGCTATACGCCGACATAGCGCTGTGCACACTGCCACTTATGCTGCCGAAACTTATGTCGCTCAGAGGGGTGGTTTTTTAACACCCCCAAACGACATAACTTTTGCCAACATAAGTGGTAGTGTAGACATGGCCTTTGAAGTCTCTTTCACCACAGAAGTTGGCCTCCTAAAAGATATTACCTCACCCATCTTGTCTCATTGAACTCAAGGGAAATTAGGAGCCTAAATACTTGTGTGGATCTGGGCTTTTGTGCAGTTCAGAAATAAGGCATATACAAAAGTTTGTCTTTTAATGGGAAGAAAAACAGCATAAGCATAATGAGAAACTCAATTCAACTCTTAGCTTCAAAGAGTCACAGAGCTTTAATGAGTCAAACAGAAACTGCAGCGGTAGGGAGGTGACAAATGCAGATTCAGTTCAAGGTGCAACAGACATTGATGGGGAACAGGATGAAGAGAACTAAAGTCCACTGAAGAGTGGATAGTGGATTTAAATGAGTGGAAATCCAAGCCCTTTAAAGAGTTTCCTTTCCTCCTAGTGTAGTGCACATAGCACTAAAATGCACTTAGGCAGTGAAGTTCAACACTACAAAGCCTAAACTGAGGGGCTAATGCTGGGGGGCTGTTACTGAAGATTCAGCAGGCTTCTTGGTGGACAAGTGTGGCATCTTCATTCACAGCTGCTCTTTGGCTGTTTTAATTTGTGATGCACAGCCCTTCGGTGCCAGCTGTATAGGAGTAGTCATTTTAGGCAGGCCACAGAGGCTGAAACAAAGTGTGAGAGAAATATTAACTACTTCTGAGAGATATAAGAGACCCAGCATAGGCACTCACCATCAGTGCATCCTTCACTATGTAATGGGTGTCCTTTGGGTGCAGAAAGGGAGATCTTAAGCCTTTTATCTAGAGAAAAATATTTGACTCTTCTAGAAAACATTCAAGACTTTCACTGAAAGAACCTGTAACTCGCCCCTCTCGAAGCGCTGCTTGCAGCACCATATAATAAAGGACAAAATACAGGGAAGAGTGAACTAGAAAATGAAGGAGTGTGAAAAGCTTATATGCAGATGGGCCTTTGCCTTCAAATGTTGTTTTTTTCTGTTCTTAAAAGACTGTCTTAAAGGGACACCATCAATATGAATTTTTTAAAACTAATTTAGTAAGGAAGTACTGTCTGATAGAGGAGGTCTTTAAGGACTATGCCTCTTTAAAATTCCTTTTAAAAAGAATGCGGGGAGAGGGGTTAGTTTTTATTTTCTTCCCTTTTGATGTTTATAAAGGACTCTTCAGCTAGGGGGAAGTGCACAAAGTACATAAGCTGAAAAAGAAGAATGTCGTTTTTGCTGACTCTTTTCAGTTAAGTTTCGTTGTTAACTTTAACTAGGGGAGAAACAAAAAGGGTTACAGGTAGAAATTAGTGTTTTGTTTTTGTTTTTTTGCTCTTTTCAAGTTGTCAGTATCCCTTTCATTCTTTTAGCAGATGTGAGGGCAAAGGGGACACCAGGAGTAGAGTTCGTGGGTGGGGGTGGGGGAAGAGTTAAATGTGGATTTTACAGTGATTAAAGGAATAGTTTCCTCTCCCAGCAGTCTAACACTCAAGGCAGTGGCTGATGGAAGCTGGCTGGCCTCATTAAGCCCCCAATCCTGCAATTGATATGTGTGGGTAGACCCCTAGCCTCATGATCCAGGGGCAATTGGATCCAGTTGCTCCCTTGGATCCAATTGCAGAACCTTGCACCATTTCCTCTCACTATACTCCCACACCCATGAAAAGAAATAACAGTTTGCACTAATATCATCCCCTCCATCTGAGGCTTTCAAAGCACTTTAATTAAGGCTCACAGCACCCCTGGGAGGGAGGAATGATCGCATTTCTATAGCTGGGGGAGGCCCAGTGACTCCTGTAGTATGAACAATCTAGCAGTAGGTCAGGCATGAACATTTCAAATGCCTTTTTGACTGAAGTGATTATACTAATTTCCTCTCTGTTACAATAATAATTCCTCTTGATACCACTGGGAGGAAAGCCGATTAAACTGGCTGAGGGGAGCTTACTAAGCTGCTTAGAGCTCTGGCAGACATTGCTGCTGTTTGGACTGCCAGGAGTCTTGGGGTAAGCAGAGTGAAAACTACAGGAATAGGTGACTAGACTTCAAGGTCAGAAGGGACCATCCTGATCATCTAATCTGACCTTCTGCACATCACAGGCCACAGACCCTCACCCACCTACTCCTGTAATAGACCCCTAACCTCTGGATGAGTTACTGAAGTCCTCAGATCATGATTTAAAGACTTCAAGGAACAGAAAATCCACCATTTACTCCAGTTCAAACCAGCAAGTGACCCATGCCCCACAATGCAGAGGAAGGCAGGAAAAAAAACAAAACCCCAAGGCCTCTGCCCATTTGACCTGGGAAAATTCCTTCCAAACTCCAAATATGGAGATCACTCAGACCCAGAGCAGGTCAGCAAGACCCACCAGCCAGACACCTGGGAAAGAATTAACTGTAATAACTCAGAGCCCTCTCCATCTAGCATCCGATCTCTGGCTGTTGGAGATATTTGCTACCAGCATTCGCAGATGGGCCACATGCCATTGTAGGCAGTCTCATCATACCATCCCTTCCATAAACTCATCAATCTTAGTCTTGAAGCCAGTTAGGTTTTTGCCCCCACTGCTCCCCTTGGAAGGCTATTCCAGAACTTCACTCCTCTGATAGTTAGAAACCTATGTCTAATTTCAAGCCTAAAGTTGTTGATGGCCAGTTTATATCCGTTTGTTTTTGTGCCAACATTGGCACTTAACTTAAAGAACTCCTCTTCCTCGCTGGTGTTTATCCCTCTGATGTATTTATAGAGAGTAATATCTCCCCTCAACCTTCATTTGGTTAGGCTAACCAAGCCAAGCTCCATATGTCTCCTCTGATAAGGTAGGTTCTCCATTCCTCTGATCACCCTACTTACCCTCCTCTGCTGCTTGTTCCAGTTTGAATTCATCTTTCTTAAACATGAGAGACCAGAACTGCACACAGTATTCTGGATGAGATCTCACCAGAACCTTTTAGAATAGTAATAACACTTTTCTACCTCTACTGGAAATACCACACCTGATGAATCCTAGGATTTTATTATTAGCTTTTCCATGGCCACATCACAGTGATGGCTTATGGTCATCCTGTGGTTGACCAGTCCATCCAGCTCTTTCTCCTCCTCTGGCACTTCTAAATGACAAGTGTCCAGCTTATAGCAAAAATTCTTCTTGTTAGTCCCTAAGTGCATGACCTCGCACTGTTAAATTTCATCCCATTTTTATTACTCCAGTTTTCAAGTTCATCCAGATCATCTTGTATCATATTCCAGTCCTCCCCCACATTGGCAATACCTCCCAACTTTGTCTCATCCACAAGTTTTATTAGCACACTCCCACTTTGTGCCAAGGTCATTAATGAAAATGTTAAATGGGATTGGTCCCAAGGCTGCTTTCTGAGGAACTCCACTAGTAACCACCCTCGAGCCCGATGATTCACCTTTCAGTATGGCCCATTGAAGTCTCCCCTTTAAGCATTTCCTTACCCACCTTTTAATTCTTGTATTAATCCCCATCTTCTCCAATTTAACTTTAATTTCCCCTGTGGAACTGTATCAAAAGCCTTACTGAAATCCAGGTAGATTAGAGCTATTGCATTTCTTTGTATAGAAAATTGGTTACACTCTCAAAGAAAGATGATATGTTGGTGTAGCCCAATCTACCTTTTGTAAAACCATGTTATAATTTATCTCCATTACTGTTCACCCATATATCCTTAACTACTTCCTCTTTCAACATGTGTTCCGAGACCTTGCATACAATTGGGGTCACTAGCAGCCCTAGGAGGCAGGAGCATAGAACCTGGATGTGATCACAAACAAGTTATGGGGAGAACAACAATGGGGGGAGGTGGTAATAAGGGTCTGGAAATGTGCAAAGTTACAAAGAATTTAGTTTGAGTTTTGTTTTTAAACAAGTGTAACCATTTGGAGAGGTGTATTTGGAAGCTTCAGTAGCCACACAGCCCATGCTGTCTTCATTACAACAAAGGTGATTTTATACTGAGTAATTGTCTTAATGTAAAATTGTAGTGGAGACAGGGAACAACTAATTTTTACCTCCTCATAGCTAGCTGATCTAAACCCCAGCTGGTGTGGGTATTGGGTTGACCTTGACTAGCTCCAGTAAGATTAAAGCCTGCCTGGGGCCTTGCATCCACTAGGTTTTTTACAATGAGATGAGGTTTTTTACAATGAGTTATCTAGAGGTAAAAACAAAATGCTTTTTTTGCAGTGAAGACATTACTTCAGGTTTCCCTAGGACTCCCCACCTCACTTCAGTGCAACCTTCCTACACTCCTGCTAGCAGAAGTTGTTTTCGTACCCATCATGTTTTGTTTTTTTAACTTTTCTCCCCCTCAATCATTCAGAGTTGTAGAGAGCTACTGAATAAAGATAATCACTGCCAAAGGGGTGCTTAAGCCCCATTGAGCTTTATATGACAAAGAGCTATCTTTGTTCTCCCCTTTCTCGGCTCAGTTCTGCTCCTAAAAGCATTTGGTTAAAACCCAGCTATGCTGCTGAATAAGACAAGTTTTCATTCCAACACATTTCCCAAAAGATCTACATCCGCCTCTGAAATGGGGCCAGTAGCATGCTAGTCAACAATTTCCCTTACTTGTAAAAATGCAACAGGGCAAAACCCATTACTTTTACAAACATAACAGAAGGGGATATTTATTACACACACCCAGTACTCACTTTAACTCTCAAAGATATGGGCGGAATTTATTGTCTAGCTCTAATGTATTCCAAAATATGTTCAGCTGTTAAAGTGAAATCTACTGCTTTTGAAGCCATCAGAAAGAGTGGAAGATTATATCCAGTGGTGCTGGAACAATTGTTATACAGGGCATGCTGAGAGCCATTGAACCAAACCGTAAATCCTGTATATAATGGAAACCACTTCAAGCCAGGGAGTGCAGCAGCACCTCAAGTTCCAGCACCTGTGTGTGTGTTTGTATCAGTTTAGGCAGGTAGATATGCTACATGCTAAGGTATACAGTTAATTGGCTGGGAGCAATATTTTTATGGAGACTGGCAGAAGTTTTTTTTGTTTGTTCTGCAGACCTTTCCGCTGAAAGGGACAGGGAATGAAGTCAATGGGAAAAGAAGAGAGAGTGCTTTTAGAAATCCTCTCCCTAAAAAAAAATCCAAGTCAGCGCTATAGGATGCCACTAATAGACTGCACTCACCAATTCTACATTCACTGTAATATCAGTGATCCAGCTATTTATATTACTATCAGCCTATCGTTTAGAAACAAAGGGAAAGTATGTAAAGGACTGTGTAGTCATCCCACTCCAACCAGTCATTGTATAGTCATGTGACGTCTGCTCTTACATTTTCTTTTTCCACCCCCTGGAATGAGTCTCCCAACCCACAAGGGCTCATTTACTGCAGAGGGAAGTACGGAACAATCATTCCTAAACAATAGCAGGAGTCATACCTTGGAACATTAAATGCTGTATTAGCCAAAGTACTTTAGAGGAACAAAAATAAAGGGAAAATGGAAATAAAAAGTTAAAATTTTTATTTTGTTAAAGTGTCCGGTCTTACAAGTCCTTCAGAGAAAACATAGCAGCCTTCAGCACTTGAGGTGCTGTTACCTGCCTAAACATAATCCAACATACAAGGCTTAATTCATGATTCTGAAGTGCCACACCAGGGTGTGGGGGACACCAAGCCACAACTGTGAGAGTACTTTTATAAGCCGTGTGAAGTGTTTAAGCCATGAGTTATGCCCTGAGGAAGGGGACATATCAGCTGTACGGACACTCTTAATGTGAGGTCCTGTCAGAGTTCTTTTCACACAGCCCACACTAGTTTGCTCTAGACAAGAGCAATTAGCACAGCTCACCATTTGTTCATAGGACTTCCTGAAAGAGCAGAACAGGGGAGAATGTGGGATTTCTAGAAATCCCACATTCAGCTTTTCTTGCCAGGCAGCTTCACTCCATCTTCACTTGCTAGACCCCACTTTCAGCTAGGGCTATATATAGCTACCTGCTATTTTTAAACAGTAAGTTAATGGGTCAAATTTCAGAAGTATTCCAAAGCAATATATATTAGTCTCCAGCTGCAGCTAGAGAAAGTGGGGAGAGAATGTGCATTTCCCCCTGATACTACTTGCCAAATTGGTGCTCAACTCCAAGCAGATAGGATAGACAGAACCCATTTTCTTTTGTTAGATCTAGCATTTTTTAAACTGGATGGTTGCCAGCAAGATTGCAGCATCCAGGGTGTAGCCAAAGGTTTCTGAACAGTACTAAATGAGATTAAATCCTATGTTAGTACTTGAAGTTTTCAACCTCTTGCAAATGCTGAGTAACATCTCAGCACAAGGAATGTTACAATTTAAGGCATATGACCATTTTGTTCTTCGGTGAAGAGAATAGAAATCATACTAACATTTTAAAGATTGTTGTTTGATAAGGACAGAGCCAACAGGAACAGCTGGCAACATGAATAACTCTAGTATGAGTAATCACCCTATTCCATCTCTAAAGCAGGCACCCCACGTATTCAAAAGATCCATCCTACCTCAGAAGAGCTGGAAGAGAATGGAAATCAGAGACTAAATGAGCTTTCAAAATATTTATTCACTCAAGTCCCTTTCACAAAAGGAAGTGGCTGAAATGGAAAAGGCTTAACCACTCACCACTGTTCAATCCAATAAGATTCTGGAGCCTATTTTCCCCATACCTCATCTGCTGCAAAACATGAATATGTCTTCCAGTTTCCTACTCTCATCTGTTAGAGCAAAAACAGAGGACCTAAGCATGGTTCAGAGACTGAAAGTGACCTTAAAAGGTTATCCATGCTGATAATTTTAACAAAACCAAACTCTTGATGTTTAAGACATGAAAGTGAGCACAGAACAAGTGGTGGAGAAAAAGGTTCTGAGGTAGGATGCTCCAGGGGAGCGACAAAGTAGAAATAAAAATAATGAAGAATACCTGCAACACTCATGAAACAGTTTAGAGTGGCACAGTAAATTAGTTCCACCTGTGGGTTAACAGTGGTCCAACTGGTAAGTTCAGCAGAAGAAAAAAACCCCACAAAACCACAACTGACATTCCAGTGCATTGTTTCAAAGCACAGCAAGATTTAACACGTTCAGCTTCCGCTACCTTGGTTGGTTCAAATTCATTAGTTGAAACTTAAACATCAGGCCACTTACCGTAACAGCTAGAATTCAGTTTACCAAAAAGCTTAGAACTGTGGTTCCTATTGTGGCACAAGTGTACCTGGGATAAATAGAGGTCCCAAGAACTAGTTCAACTCAGCAGTGCTGTTAGGAGACATTTGGCTTTAATTCAAGTTCTGTTTTTAGTTTAGCAGCTAACACAGATGATCCTGGTTATTACTATTAGAATCCTTTGAGAAGACTGCCACTAACCAGATCCTCACTGGTCTGTTTAACCTGAACAGGATTCCGAGGATAGTACACAGGTCAGTCTCAGCCCAACTCAGCTTCTACATGACAGCCCATTTTAAAAAAAAAAAAAATGGAGCATTGATTGATGTGCCTAACTGGGAAAGAATGTGTTAGCTATGTCACTCAAGAGTTGAGCGATCAGGAAAAGGAAGGGAAGTGTACTGGAAATGAGAACTTGTCCTGTTATGGGCCAAGTTCTGGAGAAGTATTGAGCAACTGTAGGTGCACAGCAGCTCAGGTTTTGACCCTATACTTAAAATTCTCAAGCTTTCTCCACCTCATGCCTCTGAGATCTGCTAGTGTAGGTCCAACATCTGCTTGAAGGAAGAGGAAAAGTGCATCTCAGCCAGTTCACCAATTCATGATGAGGCATTTCAATATAACCTTGGTTTCTATTATGACAAGTTTTCAAAAACTTTACTCATTTTGATTTTTCCCGATTGGGGAGGTATCTAGACCTCTTGTAACAGTCCTGGTTGAAATATTTAAAGAGCAGCAAGCAGCTCATGTTTCCATGCATGATCAATACTGGTCTTACATTTGCTCTGTGGAGCTGGATCAAACAGGCAGATACTTATTTTTCAAAAACAGTAGGAAATAAAACTCTAAAAAGAGGAAGTCTCCTCCCTCTAGCAGGGTGGTGGTTTGTCCTAAGGATGAGCTATACAGCAGTTCAGGAGGCCTGCATATTACCATGCAGATTTCTAGACACTTTTATAGCTTACTTTTTGGAGTTCAGTATTCCTATTTATACAAACACTTCAGGATGTAAATTAAATACAGTTTTATATAACTAAGAGCCCACCTTCACTACAGCCAGAAGAGTCAGGTGAGCTAGGTGCAGACCCTTAGCCCATTTTCCATAAGCAATGTTATAACTCTGCACAGTCCAAGGACCAGTTAGGTCTGTGTAAGCTACAACTAGCCATGTACCATGACTGCTGTAGGGTAGATGGGTCCTAATCATACAGTCCCAGAACTGGTTCAGGGCTCAGTAAAGAATTGCAAACACCAGATTTCATCTGGCAGAGAAGGAAAGACAGACTTTCTCCATGGTCAGAGTAAGGACCTTTCAGATTGGGGAGGGTTAGTTCAAAGCTGCATTTGTACTGTATCTTGAAACAGCTAATTTTTTCTGAGTAGGTCTCAAGTCCCCCCAGCAGATTCATTGCCCTCCTTGTTAATACAAAACCCTAGCATGACTGGTAAATCCCACTCTGCAAATTATCAGTATCACACTTCTAAATCCCAGTTTGATCTCTGATACAGTGAATTTTGAAATACCTTCCTTTCACCAATAGCCCCATCTCTGCTGTAATTCCAACACATACTAATACTGTTAGAAAAGTGAACCTGTCATCCAGAAGAGCTTTTACAGCACCTTTTCCTCTGGAAAGAGTCAGAGCTGGGAAAACATGCAAACAAGAGTTGATTGGGTTATCCCTTTGGATGGTTTGACTTTTCATGATGAATGGACTAAGGGAGGCAGACTTTATACCCTTCTTAGAAGCATTTCTATAAACAAGCTAAAAACTTTCCTAGTTTTCAATGTAGCTTTATTTAAACATCTGAGCATCAACAAATCCAGAGCCTAGTTAACAGACTGTTTCAGCATTTCTAGTGTGCGTATCTTGTATATTACATCTAATGCAGAAAGAGAAGCTGTAGTGTTCGTTATTGCCCAGAATATCTGAGACAGAGGGTGTCTATGCTTTGCCCAACTCAGGGCTTCAGTAGCAGCTTGTCAGGAACCCAGCTGGAACACACTGTCCCACCCCCGCCCCTTTTTTAATATGTAGGTAATGCCTGCAAATACTACATATCTCAGCAGGCAGTGCTCCAGTCTTGGAGGATCCAAGTAGCTGGGCAAGGTGGAGAACTGCATACTGGAGCTGTAGGGTCTATAGGCTTCCCCTTCTAATGAACATAAGGTGGCTTTGGGGTGACTGGTAGAAATGTAAGCCACACTTTAACCCCCTGGTTTGAGGACATGATTATGAGTAGCAATCACTAAGCTATGGCTGCCTCTGCAAATGCAGAAGGGGATTTGTTGAACAGTCATAAGTTAGCCTTGTTTCAACATAGATTCCTCTCCCCTCACTATGGGGCCTCCCCTCCCAGGGGGCTGGAGGAACCCAGTCCAGGGAGGATTCTTAACAGTGGGGCAGAGAGAAGAACAGGGTTACCATCCCAAGCACCAAGTTCAATCAGCATTAGCCTCTTGTGATCACATAGGCCAAGAGGAGCAGCAAGAATGACAGCTGATAAAATCAAGAGCTGAACAGACCAGAACAAAACAAGCAGCTTTGTAGATTTTACTTATAAAAAGATGCTGGCAAAACCTCAAAAAAAAAAAAATATCCACAGCAAGGGTAGGGAAGAAGCTTGTTGAATTTTCCTCTCTGCTACAGGCACCATCTCCCCTATTTTGAGTTGTACTTAACACTGGCTAATAGTGTGTTTGTATTTTTAAATGCCCCAGACAAAATGCTGAGTGGGGGTGTGTGTGTGTGTGGGGGGAAACAAAAAAAAGTAGTTCAAGACTTTAGATTTTAAAAAGTGTTTTAAGTACCTCAGTGCTTCTTGCAGAAACAGTCTTACTGCTTTCCACCCACGTCTTATCTGATGCATTGAACTGCATCCTTCCTGTCCCATTTACTAAACAGAACTGGAATTCAGCCTACAGACAGCCCAATCTAGGTAACATTTCTGAAACTGCTAATTTAGGCAATACCTCCAGTAATACCAGCTAAGGAAGCAGGCCATGCGATCTATGGGTCAGCACAAAGGATTGGAATCTGAAAAGACTGTGCAACCTCAAGCCAGCAGATGGAAACTGGGTTAAAAAAAATTCAGTCCTGAATCCAAGTTGATCTTTGGAGGTAAAAATTACCAAAAAATACCAGCATCTTTAAAAAAATTAAAAATAAAAATAAATAAATAAAAAAGCTGTGCCATCCCCCCTGCCCTCAAAGAAGCTCCAACTGATCAAATCAGCAAGTAGTGTGGAACTATACAAAGTGTCACAGCAAAGTAGAGTTGGAGTTTAAAGAGGCTCCCTGGACTTTTGTCCTTTGACTCTAAGACATCCTCAGTCCCTGATGCATGTAAGAGCCTTATCTAGGGCGATGCAGCAGTGTAACTGGATCAGCACATTTCTCTCCCCTATATTCAGAGGCAGTTACTCTGAACTAAGTTGGCTCCACCAGCAGTTCTGGTTAACTCCATGGCAGCTTTGGCATCATCCCACTTCTAATCTTGCAGAACAGCAGCACCTCTTTTGTTCCCGCCGTCTGTTGTAGAGGAGCCACCCACTCTGCCTTGGTCATCCCCTGCCCCCGAACCTTCCCCATCCTGCATCCAAGGGAGCAAGCAGCCTTGTTCCCAGTCATTGGTTATTCAAGGATCTCCTTAGCTAGTCTGGTGTTGGCTGGGGCGGTTGGGAGATGGAATTGGAATGGAATGGCCGTTTGTTTCCTGTCTAGTTGATCAGAGGTTTCCCTGCCTTCCTGTCAGCAGCTCAGGCTTGCTCTTTGTCTGCCCTCCACAGCCGCTCCTTGACCTCCAGAGGCAGGGTGTTGAACAGGTCCTCCTCCACCACCAGCCCACTGCGTTTCAGCAGAGGACACTCCCCCAGCTCCACCGGCAGGCACTCTAGGCGGTTCCCTCGCAGCTCTATCTGGGACAGGTTGGTCAGCTCGCCCACCCGAGATGGCAGTGATTGCAGCACATTATTTCCCAGGTTCAAGGTCCGCAGCTTCCTGCACTGGAAGAGCTCAGGTGGGAGACTCTCAATCTGAAAGGAGAAACCAGAGAGATACAAATGTAACGTGCTCATCTAAGGCAAGGCAAGCAGGCGAGATTCATAAATATTAAGGTCAGAAGGGACCATTATGATCATCTAGTCTGACCTCCTGCACAATGCAGGCCACAGAATCTCACCCACCCACTCCTGCAATAAACCTCTCACCTATGTCTGAGCTATTGAAGTCCTCAAATCATAGTTTAAAGACTTCAAGGTGCAGAGAATCCTCCAGTAAGTGACCCGTGCCCCATGCTACAGAGGAAGGTGAAAAACCCCCAGGGCCTCTTCCTGTCTGCCCTGGAGGAAAATTCCTTCCCAACCCCAAATATGGCAATCAGCTGAACCCTGAGCATGTGGGCAAGATTCACCAGCCAGATACGCAGGAAAGAATTCTCTGTAGTAACTCAGATCCCACCCCATCTAACATCCCATCACAGGCCATTGGGCCTATTTACCATGAATAAAGATCAATTAATTGCCAAAATCAATCATGTTATACCTTGATGTAGCCAGACAGAGCACCAGCCTCTAAATACTCACTTCTCCCTCAAATGCATTTCTGCTTTCTTCTATGTTGACCTTTATGCATGGAACGCTTTCCGCAAGATACAGTAAAGCTACTACCTTGTCCTCATACAGATCCTCTTCTACGGTACTATTTATAATAAACTGCCACATGAAAATGGCTAGGCCAGAGCCGAATAGAGATTACTGACAGAAGCAGGGAAAGTCTGAAACCCACTCACAGCTAGTCTGTACGGTCATGTGTTCCCATCAGTGTTTCCTTTGTCCCCTCCCAGAATCCATCCATCCATTATTGGTTCTCCCACTTGGAGTTTAAGCTCTTCACATTGACAACCCTTCCATGTTTGTATGGCACCTAGCACCGTAAGGCTGTGATCCTGATCAGGGCCATAGGGCGCTAGTATAATGGCCATAGGGTGCTAGTATAATAAAAGTAAAATGACAGATTGACGCCATTTTTAAAGTTTTAGTAATTAACCACCTGCAAAAAACCATCACCACCTCACTATTCCCAACACAAGTCAGGCTATTACCTACATGGTTCAGTTCTGATCTGCAGCACACACATCCCTCCATACCCTGGTTATAATCCAGTTTCAGAACCACATCTCAGTGCGTTCCACAGTACTTGTAACTACTGCAATTACTGATCATGCCAAGTATTTGAACAGCTCATCACTCTGTAGTTCTCCTACAGAATTAGAGACCAATGTATCTCTCTCTCTCTCTCAAATGGAGGACTCTTGCTCTCCCAGCTTTCCCCCTTCCCTGCCCCCAGAACTTCTTAACTGGCACAGCTCTGTCAGTTCCGTAAGACTGACCCAAATTTCACATTGAAACATCTGAGGTAGAGTTTGAGCCTGCCAGTTTTCCTCTAAAGGAGGAAATGTAAATGACCTCTTCTCTTTCTAGCTGCTCCAAAGTAAACAGCCTGCACCAACCTAGGGGAGCCCTGCCTTATGTTATTTGGACAGTTGTAATACACAGGGGGCCCCTCCCCACCAGCTCATTTTCTATCTGCAGGATCAGAGACAAGTAAAAAGGCACCAAGTGTACTATATGGACACACATTGCTAGGGTCCTCCTCCTAGCCCCTTTCTCTCTCTCACTGGAGCACCTACCCTGCAAGAACAGAGATCATTTGCATTGTAACGGAGGCAGAAACCAGGTCTTATTCTTCTGTGTAGCACATAGGTCCAAACAATAATTCAGGTGGCCAATGAGCTTCTCCTACAAACATCTGCTCCCTCAGGTCATGGAAGCATTAGTACTCTGATCCCATTGCTAGTATGGAAGGCAACATTCTGCTTCTTCCTTGAGCTGTCCTGCTCTAATCCTGAGGATGGCCTGCAAACAGTCTCCTCCCCTTAAAAGCCTGGCAGAAACAGGGTGACAGCTTTTTTGTCTTCTTCTGAAGCATCGAGTATTGTCCCTGGATGGGAAATGAGGAACTTGACTAAATGGAATGGTAGCAGAATTTGATATGGTGAGTTGTGTTCCTCGGAGAGATTTACTAATGAAGAACAGCAGGCTAGTGGTTTGTGAGCATTTAATTGGCTATAGAGCCATTAAAAGAAATGGATGATGGGAATTCAGTGTAATATTTGATTTTGACCAGTACAGCCCATCTTTGATCCACAGTATGCTGGGAAAGGAGGGGAGAAGCCATGCATTAGGTTTTCCAGTCGTATACATATTCTAGTGTCGATTTGGAATGCTAGATTTTGTGCTTCCCAGTCTGTTGTATCCCTCTGTTCCTTCATTTTACTTAGAAGGAAAGCTCTTTGGGCAAGCACTATGTTTTCATTGTGTGCACACGCAGCACCTAGCCTAATGGGGCCCTGATCAGGGACCTTCTAGGCACTACCACAATACTCAACGTTTTGACAGGGTCAAAATGCAACAAGAGAAATTCAATACCCAGCACCACTGGCTCCTCCCCCCCCCCCCCCCGTGCACCGATAGCCAAGTGTCTGACAGGGAGATTACTAGTCCAATCAGACTGTCATGGTATCCTAGTCTGACGACGACACTAAAAAAAAAATAAGTCAACTATGATCAGCCATGCTTTCTTCCAGCAAGATTTCTAGCAATAGAAATATAAAAGCTTATGGGGTTTGGTTCAATAGATTCAGGCATCTATTCATGACCTTCCCCTTAATTCAGTGAAAGTCTCAGCTTATCCTTTGTTTAAAACATAAAACAATTGCACTCTACTTTAACTTAATTATGCACACAAGATCTGCCTGGAGCAGTCATTGGCTACAGAGAGGCTTTAACAAACAGCCAAAGTTCTGAATAAGTTAGAGCCACCGGAACAGCAACAGCAACAAACAGCAGCTTTATTCAGCCATTGTTATTTAGAACCATCGTTCTGTAAAAGCTGCAAAATTCAGCCTGGTAGTCATAGAACTAAGACACAATCACTTGTTTTCAAGTGACAGGAGTGGACTTTATCAAAGAAGAAAGTTCTGTTACAACTGGACCAGATTCCCAGAAAGACAGAGTTATACTAGTCAGCTCCAGAAGTAGCTATTTACTAGGGCTGCTGGGCTAGCAGGGGACCTTTGAGATAGAATTCTTAGGGTCAGGAAATGCCACTCTATCAGCACTTGCATTTTCTGCTGCTGCTGACGACCGTAAATAACCAGGTTTCAGAGTAACAGCCGTGTTAGTCTGTATTCGCAAAAAGAAAAGGAGGACTTGTGGCACCTTAGAGACTAACCAATTTATTTGAGCATGAGCTTTCGTGAGCTACAGCCACAAGTACTCCTTTTCTTTTTGTAAATAACCAGGCTTCCTGAGCCCAGAGGGTAATTGTGGCCTTGCCTGCACGTCTGAAGGGAACAAGAGCTGAGTTTCACTGGATCTCCAGGAGACAGGGGGCTAGGCAGGAAAGAGAATGTTGCTTCTAACCTTCATGTTGCATTAGTGTCTTTGGAAGAGCAAGATGGGTGGTTCCACATTTTATTGCAAAAACAAAGCTGCCTCAAGCTTCTTTTCATCCAAAAGAAGAGCTCCACCCCACACTGCAGAGGATGCACATCTTGTCTTAAGCCTGTGTGACCTGGGCTGTTGAACAATTGCCAAAAAAATGGTACTGTTCAAAACCTGTATAGTTCTTCACCTTAAAATAGAGCCTTAAAAGCTTCCTTCACTTTGCTTAGTGTGGCATCCAGCAAGCGTCAGATGACAGAAGCTACACTGAAGCCTCCTACTCACGGAGGAGGATTTTAGTTTTTAAACCTATCGCTGAAATGTGACTGGCTATACGATGCCTCACGCCTTCCCCAATGCCAAGGATGGTGGGTTAGCCACAGCTTAATCTGGTGTTAAGGGTGGTTTAAACAGACAGAATGGCTTCTTAAACACTAGCTGTTTAGCTTAATTTTTCTGAAGGGTAGAGATCAAAGTTAATGCCGAACGGGCACCACTTGTCTGGCTCCAGGGCTGCGACATCACTTTTAGAAGCAAGGTGGCTACTGAAAAAACGCAAAAAGTTAGTGGGAATTTGAGAAGCTCCCTCTACAATTTATAATACAATTGTTAAGTGGTTTTGCCTCCGAAGTTTTCCCTATAAAAGGCAGCAATACTGAAGACTTTTTTGGTAACATCAGTCAGACAGTATTGACTTGTCAAGATGTATCTGAGGCCTTATTTCAGACTGAAAAATCTAGGTATCCTTATGAGAGAGAGGATTTTGCTGCATATTTCCACCTGAATTTTCATAATCCTGCATCATGGCTGGTTGCTCTTTGTGGAATTATGTTACCAGACTTCTTTGTGACTTCTGGTGGGAATAAGTAATCAGATGGACTTTTAAAACTGCAAAATATTTTGTTCTCATAGCTCTAGCAACAAAGCCTCCTGGGTTTTGTGGACAGAAAGAAACGAGTATTTTTAGTTTCTATGAGGCATCAGGGGATCTTCAAATATAAATAGGCCAAATGCAGCCTTTAATTCGACATACTTTATAAGCAATTTACAGTATTTTATGTTACCCAGGTTCAGAACTGCAGGACAATCCACTGGGAGAAGTTATTGAAGTGAAAGTATGACACAGCAACATCAGGCAGCATGTCACAATCGGATCGTCTCTTCCAAGTTTTGCTGCTTCTAAGCAATTAAGTGGAAGCTCATTAGGACCAAGGTAACTTCCTGATCCCATATTGCAATATATTTTCTGCTTGTAAGTTACAAAGAAAAACTGCAACTGTGTTAAACCAGAGCCTGATTTACATGAGGAGAGGACATCACATTTGCTGTAGTCTGAAGGTACACATGCACTTGTATCAGTCAGTGATTAGTCAGGTTAAGATCTGACCCTGCCCTCAGGCCTTTAACGCTGCAGTGCCGCTGTAGTGCTTCAGTGAAGATGCTGCTATGCTGATAAGAGTGCCTCTCCCGTCAGCATAACTACTGCCTCTCCCGGAGGTGGATTAACTATGTTGACAGGAAAAGCCCCCCTTATCAAAATAGGCTGACCTAAGACCTGGTGTAGACAGTACTACAGCAGGGCCTTGGTATATGTTGGGGTTGTGTTCTTGAAGAGGGAGACGGATACCAAAACGACATATACCAGGGACCTGCTGGTACAGCAGTGGCGTAGATAGCAGGGGACACTTGGGTGGGCGGGCAGTGATGAAGGGACAGAGAAGTAGGAGCGATCTGTCTGCCTTTCTTCCCCCACTCCAGCTGGCCTTGCAGGGACAGGGGCATAGATGCTCTGGCCAGGGGTTCCCAGAAAAATGGGGTGCCCCATAAAAACATGCACCCCTGCACTCCCACCCACTCCGTTCAGCGCGCCTACTGGGGCAATGGGAATCAGGGGCTTGCACCTTTTCCACACCCCTGAGAAATGTAGTTATACTAATATAAGTTTGTAGTGTAGACCCGGCCTGACTGAGTGCACGATACAGGCTAAGGACGGTGCACCAACCCAGCTATTTCAGCTCCGAGTTTGCTTATGGTACGTCACACAAAAGGTCTTTTAAAGTGGTAGTTAGAGAAAAGGCTATACAGAATAAGTGTCTCTAATTGTACAAGACACTAGAAAGACTCCTTCGGAGTCCGACTACTTGTCAACAGGTGGTTCTAGACTGTGTGCTGTGTGGATAGGAGCAGCCATAAGCCAATATGTATAAACAGCATCTACTGGGTTTGTAATTTACAAAGCAATTGCTGCATGTCTGTCAGTTTTTTTAGATCATGCACATACCAGTTTCCAAAGTGCTGTTACCTGCCCAGTGAGCAACTAATGAACAACAGTTACCTACAGGAAAGTCCTATGGGATTAATATTAGAGAGTTACATGATAAGAAATGGATCAAGGTCTTTGTACCATACCACACCTTTAAGTCTCTACACAGCTCCACCTTTACCTATTTTCTTTTGGAAAATACAGGCAGCTAGTTACATCTCACGTCCCCTTGTTTCCTATGCTGCTCTTTCGCATTAAGTGTTCCTTTTGCATTGTCCTCCCACTCTCAGCTTTCTACCTGTATTCATGTTGCCCCCTATGCTTGAAACAGTCACTTCCTGGGCAATAGGTAGCCCAGTGCTGTGTGGCAAGCCACTTTTCACAAAGCCTCCTATATGCTGATCTCCTAAGCAAGCTTCTTATGGAGGAAGTAGTTGATATTAGATTGCGAACTCTTCAAGGCAGGTCCTGTCTCAATGTGTTCTGTAGAGCACTATGTACACTTACAGCACCATACAAACACCCTGACATCAGTCCTGTGCAGACACACATGGGTGGCTAATTGCCTCACTTTATATTACAAATGCAAATGGTTGCAGGAAATGACCCACCTTGATCATCATGCACATTGTGTAGAGAGCTGTCACTTTGGATGGGCTATTACCAGCAGGAGAGTGAGTTTGTGTGTGGGGGGGGGGTGGAGGGTGAGAAAACCTGGATTTGTGCTGGAAATGGCCCAACTTGATGATCACTTTAGATAAGCTATTACCAGCAGGACAGTGGGGTGGGAGGAGGTATTGTTTTATGATCTCTGTGTGTATATAAAGTCTGCTGCAGTTTCCACGGTATGCATCCGATGAAGTGAGCTGTAGCTCACGAAAGCTCATGCTCAAATAAATTGATTAGTCTCTAAGGTGCCACAAGTACTCCTTTTCTTTTTGCGAATACAGACTAACATGGCTGTTACTCTGAAACCATTCTTAAGTGTAATTTCTCAGTTCTCTATTGTAAGTCTAAAGTCCCATGTCAATCCAAAGACTAAAAATCTACATTACAAATAAACCACAAGAAAAGGCCAGGATTTATGAAACAGACTAAGTTGTCTTTTAAAAGCCATTTCAGTTAAACCAGAGAAGGGGAAAAACTGCAGAAGAGCAGTCAAAACAGCTATGTTTGCAATCTACCCAAGAGTGAAAAGAGAACTGAATTGAAGATTTGGGTTTGTTTTTGCAAAGTTTCATCCTAAGAAAATTGGACAGACAAGGAACAAAGGTTAAGTATAATGGTAGTGCCAAGATATTGCACACCCCATTGTAGCAGTTAAATGCTTCCAATACATTTCATAGCAGGCAGCAGGAATCTTAGGATGCAGCTTTATCCAATCCATGCATCTCCGCCACACTCCCTCCTCACTTACCCTGTTAGCTGTCACAGCTAGGTTCTGCAGGTTCTGCAGTAGCCCAATGTCTGCCGGTATGGAAGTCAAGTTATTGTGGCTGAGATCCAAGTACCGCAGCTTCCGGCAATAGAAAAGCTGGGTGGGTATCTTTTCTATCTTGTTACGGTTAAGGTAAAGGCGCTCCAAGTTGGTGAGGTTGCCAATCTGCATGGGGATGTAGGCGATATGGTTGTACCACAGCTTAAGGCAAGTGAGACGGTGTAGGTGCTGGAAACTGATGATCTCCTCAATGGTCTTGAGGTTATTATCCTTCAGGTCGATTTCTTGGAGGTTGTGGAGACTAAAGATAGAGTGTGGGATGCGTTCCAGGTCGCAGCGGATCAGCTCCAGCTCTGTCAGGTTGACCATCTTCTTAAGGCTGTTGAGGACGATGAGCTTGGTTCCCTCGTTGTTGATAGAGAGCTTCTGGAGGTGCACACCAACGTCCGTCACCACTTGCGGCAGCTTGGTGAGGTTGCTCTTTAGCCGAAGCACCTTGAGCCGCTTCAGTTCCCTCAGTCCGTCAATCACAATGTAACGGTTGTTCTCTGCACTCAGGTTCCCTGTCAGGTGGAGCTCCTCCAAGGTCTTCAGGCTATAAATCCACAGAGGGATTTCCTTGATGTCCGTGAACTTAATGTGCAAAGATTTCAGGTTCTCCCTCAAGAAGGCAAGGGCTGGGGCCTCAATTTTGGCAGCTGTGTGGTAGAGCCACAGCTCCTTCAGGCTGGTGAGCTGGGCAATGCTTGGTGGGATAGTGACGTCAGGGATGAGCTCCAGCTTCAACACCTCCAACTCGATAAGGTCAAAGACTGTGTCAGGGATGCCACTCAGCATGAAGAGGTGCAGCTCCAGCTTGTCCTGGGAGTTCTTCGTGATCCTCTGGCGCAGCTTCTCCAAGGTCCACTCATTATTGAGGTTCAGCTGCCGCAGCTTGTTCTCACTCACCTCAGACAGAAAGACAGCAAATCGCTTGGAGTAGAGGGGGTCATACTGGTCGATCAGGTGCAGCATGAAAGCAAAGTCGTTCTTGACATCAGGGATGTCACTGTAACTGCTCTCCTCCCGGATGGACTCAAAGGAGTATTTCTTGAGGGATCGCCTCAGCATCCACCAGAGTGTGTACATGCAGATCAGTCCGTAGAAGATCACCAGGCTAATGTAGAAAGAGGCCAGGATTTTGAAGAGAGTGGCAAGAGGGTGAGCACAGCGGTACATGCGGTAACCTGTCAGGCTCTCGATGTCCACCTTGCAGTCAATGTCAAACGTGATGTTGTTGACATAGTAGACAGTGTAGCAGATAATCAGGATGAACTTGATCACCTTGATGATGGTTTGTCTCATGTAGAGGCGATAGACTATGTCTCCCTCCTCCACGTGTGTGCGGAACTTTTTAACTTTCTCAAAAAGTGCTTTGGCCTGTTCCCCTTCTTTCTTGTCCAAGACGCCCGTCTCAGAGCGATCAACAATCCCTTGCTCAATCCGTGACTTTGTTCTCTGTAGCATGGGGACAGTGGCTTCAACATCTTCACTGACTGTGGAAGATTTCTTGTCCATGGAGCCATTCATCTTCCCAAAGGCAGGCTTGGGATCACTCTCCTCCACCACTGTCTCAGACAGTGCTCTCGTTGTCCAGGGAGAGTCAAAACACTTCAGCAGAATAGACACAAAATGCTCCAGCTTGGAGCTGGTCCGTGGGAACTTGAACCAGAAATTGCTGCAAGCCAAGAAGATCAGAGTGTGTAGCAGCACCAGGTAAGGGAAATACTTGGCAAACCAGTGAAGGCGATTCTCATAGCACACTGCATCCACATAGTTATACTGGTGCCGGTCTAGGTCATATCGGATCCCTGTAGGCCCAGTGTCCTGAGATGGGACAAGACTAGAGTTATAGTAAGTGGGGTCTGGAGTTGCAGCTGTCCAACCTCTGAAAGAGTCATTGCAGGAGTCTTTGGTAACCCATTTGCAGGGCAAGCAGATCATTTTGTCCTGGGTGACCTGAAGCGTCCCTCCAAACACTGCAATCATCAGCATGACTATGGAAATGTAGTCCGTGAAGACATCCCACCATGGTTTCAGGATGCGGTATGCTGGCTGGGTATCAGCAAAATAGCGCAGTTCAGTGACAGGAATCATGGTTCACCTAAAAAGAAGCCACAGGCAGATGTTACTGGAAGAAAAGAGTTTGTTTTTAAAGTGAAGACAAGGAAAACAGGGAGATTAGAGTATATAAAGACAGTATCTGCTGGCTCAGTCAAAAAAACCCACACAATTTCAAGTCCAATTTTGAGATAAATAAATGAAGTTCCATAATGAGCAAAAGCAATTAGCTGCTTAGAGGTTTGTGTGAAGTTAGTAGGTGGTCTTAATTCCTGACAAATTGGTATCTATCATAAGCCACCACAACTGCATCCTTAATTAACAGTCTGAGGGACCAAGGACTCTCACCTCTAGAGATAGTCTGGCATGTAGAGGCTTGCCCTACTATTGCACTAATTCCATGGCTAAGAAATGCAGTTTCTAGATGGTGAGCTTGCCACCTTTCAGAAGCATTATGTTCACACAAAGCAGGCAGCTACTCGTTCTGAGTGCACGAACATGCTGAAAAATTAGAAAAAAAAATCAATTCTGTATGAGTGCTGCTGTCCCACAAGCTTGGAAAGGTGAGTTGTATGAAACTGCATGGAAAATGGAGAACTATTTACCAGGGTTGCCTCACTAAGGAAGTTCACTATCATCTTTGAGAAAAGAGAGGAGAGAGAAAACAGGGACAGTGGGAAAAACTGGATGTCATGCCTTTCCCCTCCAGTTAGCAGGGCTTTGCACTTTTCCATACACTAACCCCTGCAAGAGGATTGAGTTATTTATTCTGTGTGGGACGCAGTTACAAGATTCCAATGTATATTTTCTCTACATTTTCTTGTATTGCCATTAACTTGATAAGTGAGGAAGGGAGGAGGATTAACAGAGAATTAAATTAAGTTCTCCAGTCAGCCATTCCTACCTGACAGAACACATCTCCATGGGGTTTAAGCATCACATGGGAACACAAGTTCTGGGAAGCAGAGACATTAGTATGCAGCTTGCACTGTAGTTCAGTGATGTAGAGGGTTTTTGATTGAGTTTTAAGCCTGTAAACCACAAAAAACCCTGAAGATGCCCCGGGACCAGCCTGGCTAATATCAAACTCACTATAATGCCTCTGTCACTCAGGAGCTTTCATTGAGCTCCTAGCATCACGCTCAGTTCTAGGTGTAAGGGGAAAGCAGTGGTACAGCCATAAAATAGCTGGAAACAAGCAAAGGTTAGTGCTTTGTCACTCCTGATCTTTCAGCCACTTTGAGGGAAACTAAATAGTAAAGAGATGTGGGAGACAGGGACCCAGCCCCTTCATTCCTCCCCACAGTGAAGACACCTTTACAAGAAGAATATTTTTTCAGAGGATCTTTATCACAGGTGCTGGGGGAGGGGGAAAAAAAAACAAAAAACAAAAAAACCCAGAAGCCTCCAGTGGCAAGTTGGAAACATTCTCTGATTTATGGAGTATGGAAGCAATCTGTTTCTGAATTTAAGCTTGCATTTTAGAAGCGTTTTCAACCCAGAGAGCTGCAAAGTAAGCCTTCCAAAAGTAAACTGATACAGCACGGTTTTCCTGAGTCTGCAGGTAGAACTCTTTAGTGCCTGGTTTGCAGCTCATATCTTTCCAGAGCAATAAATGGTAAGATGCCAATTTTGATTTGTTGCTGCTTGGGAAAGCTACAAGCAGGAGCTGCAGGCTTTACCGGACCACCTTTGAAGTGCAGATTCTAGGGAAGGTGGTAGAGTAACAGATGACCCCCTTCCCCTCAGGTGGCTTTGGGATGGGAGGGATTGGGCAAAAAGACAATCCCATTTTGTTTCAAGGGCTCTACTCGTTATTGTCATTGTGGTGTGACTCATGTTGCATTTCAGCCTTCTTTCCTGGATTTGATCATCTATTTTGCATCAGAGGTTTGATGTCTAGTAGACAGGCTATGAAAAGCTAGGACATAGCAATCAAGGGCCACCAAAGTTGAATGAGTCCCCCTATTGGAACAAAGATTTCTACCGGTAGGGCCACTGACTTTAAATGGTATTACATGGAAGTGGAGTGGGAGCTAAAGCCTGGAATTTCCCCAGCTAAAGCACATGGACAAGAGACTGACAGAATTTTAAAACTGGGGTGCTTTTCTAAGCCAAGTCAGTTCACTGCCTCATGTCAAAAAAAAAAAAAAGGTTGGAGGAGAAGGAAGCTGCCTAGCCTAAGAATGCTGATCAAACTCAGACTCAAGGGAGGGTTGAGATCAGACGTAGGGGCTGCATTCAGGACTTATTTTCCAAATGTCTGTAGCTCTATGGCATGCTGTTAAAAGTAATTCCTAAAATTCATAAACCAGTCGGAGAACACTTCAATCTCTCTGGTCACTCAAATACAGACCTAAAGGTTGCACTATTACAACAAAGAGACTTCAAAAACAGACCCCAATGAGAGACTGCTGAATTGGAATTAATTTGCAAACTGGATACAATTAACTTAGGCTTGATTAGAGACTGGGAGTGGATGGGTCATTACACAAAGTAAAACTATTTCCCCATGTTTATTTCCCCCTCCCTACCCCCCACTGTTCCTCAGACATTCCTGTTAACTGCTGGAAATGGCCCACCTTGATTATCACTACAAAATGTTTTCTACCCCCCCCGCCCCCCTGCTCTCCTACTGGTAATAGCTCATCTTAAGTGATCACTCTCCTTACAGTGTGTATGATAACACCCATTTTTGCCATGTTCTGTGTGTATATAAATCTCCTCACTGTATTTTCCACTGAATGCATCCGATGAAGTGAGCTGTAGCTCACGAAAGCTTATGCTCAAATAAATTGGTTAGTCTCTAAGGTGCCACAAGTCCTCCTTTTCTTTTTGCGAATACAGACTAACACGGCTGCTACTCTGAAACTTTGCTAAGCCAGTGTTCTGTGATTTCCTGCCACAATCCCTAAAGGGGTTAACTGAAAAACCAGAGCTCCCACAGCCAGGAGGAGCTCTGTGGGAATTTGTCTAAGCAACTGGGGCTCAGGAGAGCTGGAGCACTGGTTTCAGGGTCTAAGGTAACCGGACTGTGGGGTGCCACTGCCCAAGAAGGGTGTCAGACGACATGGGGGTTGCACCTAGGAGGTGAGAGACCCAGAGCTAGGACCAGTGACTAGTCATTACCCAGACCCAGGGGCTGAGAAGCAGATGGGATCCAGCAGCTGGGTACACTCAGACTGGCATCTGCCCAGAGAGGGAAAGTGGGGCAGGTTATGACAGTTTCAGCAGCAACATTCAGGATATATAGCTAGAGAGGATCTGAGTGTTAATGGCACCGAACAGCCTCTGATCTCATGCACTTAAAGACTGTGGATGTGAACTCCCCAGGCCACTCCAGAATCCATGTGACAGAGCCTTGACAGCCTCAACCTGGGAAGAGTTAATTAAGGATTTAAGGACAGGTTTTAGTTGTCTTATTACAGATGGGGGAGAAGTAAATACCAGTGGCAAGTCTACTGATGCAAGACAAGTGTTTCCTCCCTATACATCTCCAGTTGCAGAAGCTTCTCAGTCTAAGAGCCCAGAAACAGGGGCACTCACAGCATTGTGAGTTCTGCTGATGGAGGCTAAGGGAAGTAGTATAGTGATCTCTAGAAAGTTAGTTTAATTCACATTTAAAGTCAAATTAGTCTTCACTGTGCTTGCACACTCACAGCTGGCTTGGACCCACTAGATGTCTGGTCCTTCACAAAGACAAAGCCAGAAAACTTTTGGCTGTTGGAGCATATATGCAAGGCAGGCTGTGGAAACAGCATACACTGGAGAGGGGAAGTAATCTTACAAGGGTAATCTGCCTCAAAGCTGCTTTTTTGTTTTAATTCTTAATAGTACTGCAGCATTCCCCTTGTCCCCCCAATAACTTTTTCCAAAGGAACAGACTATTTCTTTGACAGCTCCACATGTATTTTGGTTGCTGCTATTGCTCACTCAATGCCACCTCACAGATTGTTTCCAGGATGTGCAGCTCTTCTGCTTCTACTAGGGTAGGGGAAAGGCTGCAGACTACATCCTCACTCAAGTGTAAGCACACAACAAGACTAATGATCCACATGCCAGCCCACCCCATAAATCTACTCCCTCCTAGGGTCCCTACATCACCATCAGCCTCCAAATTTAGATGAAAGAGCACCTTTTGCTATGGAGTCTTTTTAGCCCTCACAAATTCATCTGGATGTGGTGTCCTGTTCCATCATATTCACCTCTCTAACCAATCAGCTGTGGAAACATTTCATTTCCTTTACTAAACATTGTATTTACAATAATCATTCTAAATCTTTTAGTAACAACTTACAGTGCACCAGCCTATGATGTGTAAAAGATTCACAGAGCTGCATGGATAGTGCTACACAGGCTACTATGACGGGGTTACAGCAAAGATGGATTTTCCCAACTGGTTTGCCATACCACAGGGATCACTACAGACACAAGTGTCACCAAATGCCATTGCCATCTCTTATCCAGAGACACACAGCAAGGCATTTATCATGGAGCACAAGAGCTGGGATGCCCTGGGCATGACTACCACACATGGAAAGTAGAATCAGTCAGTATCAACAACAAAAACCCACAACACACTGCACATCTGATACTCTGGGTGTCTGAGGCCCTACAAAGCAGCACGTAGCTAGCCTTGATTCAAGCTGACTGTGTTCCTTGGATGATGTGCCAGCTTATCTCACTAGTTTGCTGAACACCTTATTGTCACTTTGGATGGGCTATCACCAGCAGGAGAGTGAATTTGTGTGGGGGGGTGGAGGGTGAGAAAACCTGGATTTGTGCTGGAAATGGCCCAACTTGATGATCACTTTAGATAAGCTATTACCAGCAGGACAGTGGGGTGGGAGGAGGTATTGTTTCATATTCTCTGTGTGTATATAAAGTCTGCTGCAGTTTCCACGGTATGCATCCGATGAAGTGAGCTGTAGCTCACGAAAGCTCATGCTCAAATAAATTGGTTAGTCTCTAAGGTGCCACAAGTACTCCTTTTCTTTTTGCGAATACGGACTAACACGGCTATTACTCTGAAACCTTTCATTTGACCAGACTCACTCGCTGGTTACAGCTATGTAACCACAAGAAAAACACTGACTACAAAACGTGGGCTGGAAACTAGAAGTGAACAGCTGCCCCATAGGATTACTTACCTCCAAGAAGAGAAACAGGGATATAAAGATTGGTACAGACCCAGGCAGAATCAGAGGAAGATGCAGGGAAAGGACTTCTTCCTCTTAAGAGTACAGCTCTTCCTGCTGGTGAGCCACAGACCTGTTACAAAAAATCGTCAGCAGAGCACAGCTTCTCTTCCCTTCCTACCGCTTCTTCCCCTCCCCAAAATCTTGAGGACAGCAGCACAAAGCCCCTTTTGTTCAGACATCAGAAAAAACCTCCTTAGGCCAGAAGCAGGATTGGAGATTTCCCACCACCACATGTTTAGTTGCCCCAGAGTTAAAAGAAAAAAGGAGCTGGAAGCAGCTCCAAGTTTCCAGCCATCTTTCAGAAAAGCTTTCCAAGCAGAAGGATAGCAGCGAGCCTAACTGGAGAAGCCTGAAAACTGGCAGCAGAGGAGATCAACTAAGTAACGTAATCCATCCTGTCTCAGAGCACTTAAAAAGTGATGGCTGCTTAAAGCAGCAGGAGATAAATAACCACCCCCCACCCTTCCAATTGAGACAAAAATAGACAATTCCCTCAATAACACAAGTTGTTCTGGAGGCTCCTTATCACCCTTCATTCCAGCTAAAATGAGAGGTTTAAAATGGAGTATTTTGAATTAGAGCGACTCCATTCCAAAGAGTTAGTGTTACACCAACAGCCAGGAAGTGTAAAGCATTAACAGATACTCCATTTTCAAACTCAAGGGTGCAGATCGAAGGCAGCAAGTCAGCCTTCTGCTTGAAGATCCTGGGTTTTCCCTTTGAGGATGACACCAGGTGCCAAATTTGAGCCCAGAATGGTATTAAATTAATCCCCTGGACTTGTGTTTTACACTGTGGGACTGACAGACCCTTAGCTACAGCAACACAAGCCAGTCAGGTTAAAATGCAGCATTCATCTTCCCAGCCACGTAATCACCATTTCTGAATCACGTAGATGAACTGCCCTTACTAAGCAGTGGCTGCAGACACAGTATTTGCATTTTTCACAGGAGTCCTACTGCCAAGTGAAGTCCAGATGCTGATAGCCAGATGGGTAGATTCTCATGCAACCTGTCACCAATGGCATGGAACGTTCAGCAGTTCCTGAGTTGTTGGTATGGTGGGTAGGAAACGGGCTGACTGAGGAGTTGCATTTCCCTGTAGGACTCCTGGGCAGGAGAGGAATAATCCCAATCCAGTCCCAGAGAGTATTTGCCTAAGTGTTTCAGCAGGACAGTTACCCTCCAGAGGGAGCACTGGCAGCAAGTTCTTGCTCCAGCAGCATGTGACTCATGGTTGACTCAGCACACAAGCAAGCCTGCCCTGACAAGTACAAGGAAGAACATCTGCAGGAGAACATAGAAAATTCAGGTTGGAGCTTTGATCACATGACCAGATTTATGCCTTTCAGTGGCATTCCACCCCATCCTGGAAGGAAGTGAGCCATGGAATTTGGCGTTAAGAGTGCAGTCCGCACTGGAGCAACAATCCTAATATCAGCATGATGCAGAGCTGCACAAACAAGGGTGACTTCCGACGACTTACTAGAATGATGCAAGCCAAAGAGACAAGCGCTAGACTGTGTGAGCTTATGAATTATAAATATACAAATCAGTGACTGAAGCAGGCTATCCAGAGCTAGTCTTTTCTTTTAGCTATGGGGATTACAAGTGCTTCAAGGGCAGTGGAATTTTTCAACCATCTTATTCCAGCAGGATACTATGGATGCTTATGCAGAGAAGTGATCTCTGCATTACTTTGAGGCTTTCAACCACCACAGAGAAGTTTAAATATAAACCTCTCAGTTTAAACCCCATGATGTAACAAATTCAGAGTAAGATTCACAAAGTTTATCATCTCCATCCTCCATATAAATCATACACCCAAGAAGCAAGCAGGGGAACCTTGGACTGGTGTAGTGTCAACCAACGTTCAAATGCACCAGGCAAAATTGTGATTTGTGCTGTTCAGATACCTAGATAGCCCGTAAGTCTCCTTTTCCTGACCACTCGGAATAACTGAATGAAGAGGACTGACTGGCACTTTGTGACTAGCTTCTAGGTAAAGGACAGGATCACTAAATTGGAATAGGAAGCCTCAAGTATCAAACTTTGAGATGGCATCTCCCCAAGCAGTCATTGAATGAGACTATTCAGATCTCATAGTTCGACCACGGAGGAGATGAATGCAATGAGAAGGAAAGCAAGACTGCAACAGATTTTTAAACTATAAGCAGAGAAAACAAGCAAAAATCTCTCTTGGTTGATAGATAACATGACCAGAGATCCACTCAGGATGGATAACCAGTGGTAAACTCAAGAAAGGCTGCTACAACGTGCATGGACAGAGAAATGCAGTGGGAAGAGAAATAAGACACCAGCTATCCTGTGATATGTAACCTCAGGTCTTTCAAAAACGGAGGAGGAATAATCATATCACCACCTATTTGTCCTACAGGTCTTGCATTCAGGATATGGGTGTTCCAGAACAGAGATTCCAAGTATTCTAAATCCAGCAATTGACACATCAAGTTCTGATCACCAAACCTGTTCTCATTAGTGAGAAGCTATCAGAGTTCTGAACTGCCCCACATGGATCACCCAGAAGCCAATGAGGACAAAAGCGTAAAAGAGAGCATCTTACAAAGGCCAGTATCAATGCCTTGCTGTGCACAGAGCCTGGGTCTTGAGGAAAAGCAACTAGCACAGGGGCGGGCAAACTTTTTGGCCTGAGGGCCACATCAAGTTTCCAAAATTTTATGGAGAGCCGGTTAGGGGACGCTGTGCCTCCCCAAACAGCCAGGCGTGGCGTGGCCCCCAACCCCATCCAACCGCCCCCCCCCCCACTTCTCGCCCCCGATGGCCCCCCTGGGACTCCTACCCCATCCAACCTCCCCTGTTACCAGGACTCCTGCCCCATCCACCACCCCCTGCTCCCTGTCCCCTGACTGCCCCTGGACCCCCCACTGGCCCATCCAACCCCTCCTCTCATTCCTGACTGCCCCCCCCAGGACCCCTGCCCCATCCAATCACCCCTTTTCCCTGTCCCCTAACTGCCCCCGGAACCCCTGCCCCTGACTGCCCCCCCACCCCATCCTGACTGCCCCCCCAGGACCGCTGCCCCCATTCAACCCCCCTGTTCCCTGCCCTCTGACCACCCCAACTCCTGTCCACATCCCCACCCCCTGACCACCACCCTGAACTCCTCTGCCCTCTATCCAACCCCCGCTGCTCCCTTACTGTGCTGCCTGGAGCACTGGTGACTGGCTGCAGCTGCGCTGCCCGGCTGCCCAGAACACTGCGCTGGCGGCGTGGCTGCAGGGGAGGGGGAACAGCAGGGGAGGGGTTGGGGGCTAGCCTCCCAGGCCAGGAGCTCAGGGGCTGGGCAGGAGGGTCGCGCGGGCCGGATGTGGCCTGCAGGCCGTAGTTTGCCCATCTCTGAACTAGCACTATCTGCAATATGTAAGGTTAATTTTGCAGTGAACATTGATGCTCAGTATGTAAGGAATAGGTGCTATTTTTACAACAGGGCGGGCATGGTAGAGTAATTTTTAGTCTCAAATAATTTGATAGCAACAACAAGAACTAAAAAGGGTTGCACAACCTAGCTAACTCAGTTGGATTCCGAGTCACAATACAAACTATACACAAATAGTTTAAAAGTGTCCCGAAAGTTTTTGATAGGCTCTGCCTCCTTCCTATAAAGACAGACTGTCATAACTCTGACTTGATAACAGTTTGTACCTATTAAGCTTGTGCTACACCTCAACTGACTCATTTGGAGAGATGTTATGCAATCAAGAGGCTCACTACATTGCCTCCAGTTACCCATTCTATAAGGTACTAGTTGAGTTGGTGGTCTGTATCTGCCCCATGGTTAAAAAAACACCAAACAAAAAATGCTAGTTATGTACAACTTCTATAAACTTTACTACCTATACTGCAGTGCTCCCTTCGTATCCTTTTCCGAGTCCACCATTTATGCTTGGAACACCTCCCACAAGTGCCAAACCAATTCTCTTCATTCAATGCCCCTTTTAACAAAATCCATCCACAAAGCCCAACAAGCCACTGAAGTAGGAGAAGAAAGCTCTGCAGTGCAGTGCTCTGAGATTGGATGACGTGCTGGCCACCCAGTAATTTGTTCATCTGAACTATACTGTAATTTACTGGGCAAGGGATCATCTCTCTCACAGATTTTTAGTCCATCAAGACCACTGAGTGCTCAATATAATGTTAGAAGGGTTTAGGCAGCCCATCATCCAGATCACGGTTATCACACCTTCAGCCTTTAGGAGGATAAATTAAGCAACTGTTTAATGCAGATTATTGGTAACAGTTAAAGATAAGGGTCAAGGACTTTGGGTGCCATGATGGTATTTATGGTTTATTCAGAAAGAAGCTACATGCTTTTTGATAACTAGGGTCAGTGGAACAGATACATCACTTAGGAACTATGCAATTTTGTAGGAGATGCACAGTATCTCTAACAGCTCAGAACATGACCAACATATGCAGAGGATTTTGCATTTGCTCTCATGCTATCATGGATGAAGAGGACTAGACAGGCAAGGACTCTCCGAGCTAATAGCTGACATTCCCTGACTGACCAGAGAGTTTGCTTGCTAAGCTGCATGGAACCATTCATACCAGAGTGGAAAGCATGCCATTGCCACAGCAGCCTCAATTCACACCTCCACATGGAGTGCATTACCAGGAATGGACCAAGAGATGCCTGTATGGTAATGCAGTGGTTCAACACCCTTCTGCCTATAGACATCTACTCCATTAGTCTAAGGATAGGTTCAGGTTCCTATGACTGTGAGGTGGACACTTAGTTAAACATAGCAATCAAGTTGTAACTTGAATGGTGCTCAGTTCCATTACTCTTTCCATCTTCAAGCAGTGCCTAATGGGTAACAAGCCTATAATCAACCCACTATTACGGTCTCCATCACCATCTGGCTCACACATCATTTCCATTTGGCCTCATACCAGGCATGTCCCATCTCTGCACTCATATTTTGAAACATCACTTGGACAGTCAACATTCAACTGGTGCCACCAGGAATTTCATATCACTACAACTCCCCACTTAGGAACTAGGCTGTAACCTTACCCTGTGGCTGGGTTCTGCTATCTGCACTTCAATTCTCTGTGCTGGAAGAAGATGATGTCCATATGTGCTGGATCCTGACAGAGCAGAGAAACACTGCATTCCCCAAGCGCCATGGGAGCAGCTTCCCTGAAATTAAACAAAGTCTTATCAGCAGAGAAAGTACCAGTGTTTAAGAGGCCCCCAGGTTAACTCTGACAAGACCTTGAGAAAGGGTATCTAGTATGTCAGTATTTAAGTGCTTTAAGTGGTCACAGAGATCCAGGAAGAGACCCTCTAAGAAAGCTGGAAATATTAGTGTCAAGTAGAAATTTAGGAGGTGGCAACTTGGCTAGCTATCAGGAAGGATCCTCTCCAAGCTCTATTAGAATATAACAGCAAAAGCAGGTATTACAAGCATGTTTAAGAAAATCCTGGACGTTTACTAGCATCCCACAACCTAATTGAGTCTAGTTGATGCTAACAGGTTCACCTCTTTCCAGCAGCATGGACTTTGTTCTCTTCATTATAAATATTCTAGGTCACTGCAGTGACAAAACAGAAAAGGAGTTGAGGACTTCAGAGCATGTCCAGCTCAAGAAGAGAGGGCATACAATCCAGGGCTGGAAGAGGCAGGATGGTGAGGAATCAGATTGAAGGAGGAAATGGGGAAGATACTCAAGAATCCAAGGATTATGTCCTGAGGGGTCTCCCTATTTCTATTCCTCAAATTTATTTTAAGAAATTCAATAATATTTTCAGCACATTTCTTGGAGTGCAGGTAAGAAACCTAGTCTGGTTCAGAACAAATCACAGCTCCTCCTATCTCTGGAGTTATTGAATTTTTCTACCTTGAAAAATTCTCTTTTTTGTTAAACCAGGCATCTTTGTGGCTGTTAGATATGACTGCACAGACCCCAACTTGGATTCAGACTGAATGAGCATTAATACATTCTCTCCCTTTTTCAGGCACTGTATGATCAAATTAGTATAAATTTGATGGCTCCAGAGCTCCCGCAATAATAGGTGTGAAGCAAGCTTGGTCAAACTTGGCTAGAAAGTTCTGCTTCCATTCATGGTAAAATGGTCCTACGGAGCAGTGCTATCCTTAATTGATGGCAAAACCTTGATGTGGAGGCATTGGATGGAGTAAGGAATGATAACTGTGATGCAGCTAATTGACAGCAATAAATTTAAACCATTTGTGGGTCTTCAGCAATAGTTTTGCTTGCCCTGCTTCAGATCTAGAAAAATAAATTAATTGGATCTATTTACAAATGTATTTGGGCTAGATGCATTGGGAACTCCAGAACTTTTATTATGTTGGAGGAAACTTCCTGGATTTATTTGGCCAGTGATATCCTTTTACAACTGTCTAGCCCAAAACACTCAGCTAAAGATTGATAATTTCAGAGTTGCTTAGAACAGAGATTTTTGATACACAGCTCTCTGATCCAATGAAATACAATCATATCTAATGTTAAAAAAGCAACTATAGACCTGAGACTACATCTTATTCACAAAAAGACTTTCAAATATGCTGGTCCCTCCATAGATTAACAGTAATGGGCCTCAAATGGTGACTGCTGTTGGAAGTGTAATTCCCTTGGTGCTACTTTAGTTCATATGTTTTGGGAATGCCCCATATCAAGAATTTGTAGTATGAGGTGGGTCAAAGGATCAATTTGATATTGGACACTAAATTGGAGCCCTCCCCATTAAGTTTCATTATTCGATATATTCCTGATATCTGGTGGTTATTTGGTAACAAGGCAGCATGGTTCCAATGTACAGCTTTGGTTGCTAAAAAATTAATCCTGCAAAAATGGAATAGTTGATCCCCACCAAACACTGATGCCTGACTCAGTGATATGGCTGCCCTCACTGCTAATAGACAACAGAAATTCTGCAGAAAGGGAATGCCTGGAAAATTCAGAGCCATCTGGGCTGACGTTTTTGAGGTCTATGATTATCTTTAGGGTCTGCATTAGCTATGTTGCTTCCCCTCCCTTCCTTAATCCGAAGGATTTTTCTTTATTCTGTGCATTATGATTAATGCAGGAGAGGGAGTTTGTGTGTGTGGGGGGGGGGGGTGAGAAAACCTGGATTTGTGCTGGAAATGGCCCACCTTGATTATCATGCACATTGTAGGGAGAGTGGTCACTTTGGATGGGCTATTACCAGCAGGAAAGTGAGTTTGGGGGGGGGCAGAGGGTGAGAAAACCTGGATTTGTGCTGGAAGTGGCCCAACTTGATGATCACTTTAGATAAGCTATTACCAGCAGGAGAGTGGGGTGGGAGGAGGTATTGTTTCATGGTCTCTATGTATATATAATGTCTTCTGCAGTTTCCACAGTATGCATCCGATGAAGTGAGCTGTAGCTCACGAAAGCTCATGCTCAAATAAATTGGTTAGTCTCTAAGGTGCCACAAGTATTCCTTTTCTTTTTGTGAATACAGACTAACACGGCTGTTACTCTGAAACCTATGATTAATCTGGTATTTTGTTGTAGTTGGAAAAATATGTATGTTATTTAAAAGATAAACAATACATTTCCTGATCCCAATTCACATAAAGTACAATCATGTATCTATAGCAGGGGTCGGCAACCTATGCCACGCGTGCCAAAGACAGCATGCGAGCCGATTTTTAATGGCACGCTGCTGCCTGCCGGGTCCCAGCCACTGGCCCCGCTCAGCCTGCTGCCGAACCCAGGCTGGCAGCGGGCTAAGCAGGGCCAGGGCCAGGCCCCAGCCGGCAGCAGCGTGCCATTAAAAATCCTGCCCGCCCCGGCCCGCTCTTCTCTGCCCCCCGCCCCAGCGGGGGCAGGGTGAAGAAGCTTGGTCCTGCTGGCGGCTGCTGCTGCAGGGCAGGCAAGTTCCCCCGCCTCTTCCCCCAGCATGCTGGATTTCTGCCCCTCCTCCTCTCCCTCCCTGCCACCAATCAGCTGATGGCCCTTGCCAGGGAGGGGGAGAAGCAGAGCCACTTGCTGCTCTGGGGAGGAGGCAGAGAAGAGGTGGGGATGGGGCCTTGGGGAAGGGGGTTAGAATCAGGGCTTATCTCCTCCAGCCCCCTGCCGTGAGCCGCTCTAGGCAGGGGGCTGGGAGCACCCCCCATGACCCTAGCCCACACCCCCTGACCCCTGCACTCCCCACACACACTCCCAGCCCTATGCCCTGACTCCAGCACGCCCTCACATACCCAGCCCCCCAAACTCCATGCCCTGACTCCTGCACCTTCCTCACATGCCCCCAGCCCTGACTCCTGCACCCCCCACATTCCCACCCCCAGCCCTGAGCACCAAATGGGAGCTCCTGCACCCCTCACACCAGATGGGAGCTGCCCAGGTAAACACTTCACACTCAAACCTCCTGCCCCAACCCTGAGCCCCCTCCCTCATTCTAGCTCCTGGCCAGACCCTGCAACCCAACCTGCTCCTTCACCCCCAGCCCTGTGCTCTGTGCACCCCCACCCTCAGCTCAGTGCAGAGAGGGAGGAAGAGAATGGGCTAGAACCAGGGAGAAGGTAGGTACCCACTCTATGTTAGCAGGGCTGGGATCCCAGACTGGCAGGGGGCTGAGTGGGGCCGGCAGCCGGGACCCTGGCTGGCAGGAGCTGGCGGATGGAACCCCAGGCTGGCAGCAGGGTGAGTGGCAGCGGGCCGCCAGCCCCGGGTCCCGGCCGCCAGCCCCGGGTCCCGGCCGCCAGCCCCGGGTCCCGGCCGCCAGCCCCGGGTCCCGGCCGCCAGCCCCGGGTCCCGGCCGCCAGCCCCGGGTCCCGGCCGCCAGCCAAGGTGAACAGAACCCCAGGCTGGCAGTGGGCTGAGCAGGCCAGCGGCATAAGATCAGCATTTTAATTTAATTTTAAAGAAAGCTTCTTAAACATTTTGAAAACCTTGTTTACTTTACATACGACAATAGTTTAGTTATATAATATATAGACAGAGAGAGACCTTCTAAAAAACGTTAATGTATTACTGGCACGCAAAACCTTAAATTAAAGTGAATAAATGAAGACTCAGCACACCACTTCTGAAAGGTTGCTGACCCCTGATCTATAGTATGTTATTTTAATGTGGGTGTAGACCATGAATGTGGTTGCTCCTACAAAATCATTAAAAGGACTCTTCCAAAGTCTTCACCCTGTAGTTTCTTGCATTTCTTAAGCTTCTCAATTTCAGCTATGACTGGCTACCTCAAATATTTTAAAGTGTTTTACTGACCTCCATTTAGAGCACCTCCTCCCGCAAAAAAGACTAGTATGACCCCAGCATAGTTGGCAGGTGCAGCAACAGGGCACCTTGTTATTGTCATTGAGCTCTCTGCCTTGAGTACACATGATGCGCAGTTCACACAGCCTCCTACTCTGCTTATTATAAGCTACTATAGCAACCCCACCCCCACCTCCCAATTCTGAGATCTGGTCTCTACAAAGCAGGTTGGAAAAGCAACGCAGTCAAGCTCTTGATGCCAGTATTGCCAAGAAAGATGTGGAGAACAGACTTCCTTCCCTCACCAAGGGGTCTTTCAAAGCCCAAGCTAAACATTAAGACTAACAGCCACCTATATGTATTTGGATTCTCATTTGCTTAACCCTATAAATACAAACAGACTTTCCCAGTTATTTCATTTCCCTTTTCCAGTTTACCATCACCTAATAAACTGTAGATTTCATATAAGCCTGACATAGAAACCATATAAACAAGGGGAAGACAAATTAGTCAGCAATTTTCCCCCACTAACCCTGACAGTCATGACCTCAGCTATAATTTAATGGAATTTAGCCACACTGCATATTTCACCTCCTTTTCTGGTGCAAGGACCCAAACCCTCTCTTTGAACATTTTTCAGACAGCTTCCTGCTCTCCCCACCCCTAAACACATCAGCGGTCATTGCACCCACCCAGATCCGTACATGGCCCTAGGTGCCCCCGGACGGTACTGGAGTCCACTCCCCCACCCACAACCCTACAGCAGATAGCGGGAGGGCGTGTCGCCAGTCACCACCCTACCAATACAAGAGCCTCAACCGCTAGCAGCGCAGGTTTCCAGGTAGGGACCGCTCCGGGGTGAGATTTCCCAGGAGTGCCCAGTAAGCCGAAGAGCATTTACACAGCAACCGGCTCCTAAAGAACAGCCTTACAGTAAGTCAAACCCAGAGGAGAGGGGGGGGACTCTGCAAACTGTAGCCCTCAAATCCCCCTCTCCCCCCCAAAAAGGTCCCCTTCTTCCCCTGCCCCCAGGGTCCCGACCCCTTCCTTCAGGTCACCTCTTTCCCTTGCCTCAGTTTCCTTTCCTCTCTGTCACCGCCTCCCGTTTTCTCCCCTCTTTCCTCTCCCATCCCCCTTAACCCCGCTCCTTGCCCACCCCTTACCCCGCTCCCCAGCAGCTGGTCTCCTCTCCGGGCTGCGCTGGAGGGAGGAGCCCAGCCCCGAGGGCGTGCCGCAGGAGCCCGGTCGCTGTCGAGCGGAGGAGCCCTCGTCCTCCGTCCGCACCCACCTGGCAGTGCCAGACCGGCTTCGTCCCCTTCGCTCCGGCTCCTTTTGTTTGTCCCCGACTGCACCACTCGGGCTGCTCCGCCCCGGAACTGACCTCACCCAGCCGGCATAGGCGCCTCCAAAAGCGCTCCCTGAACGAGGTCTGGGCGGGGAAGGAAGGCTGAACGGGGCGGCGCCATCTTTATGCGGGGCCCTCGTCAACGTGGTCGGGCTGTGCAGCCATCTTTGTGCAGGGCGCGTTGGTTAAGGAACGGGCGCCATGTTTGTAGAGGGCGCGTGTTATTCTTGGCTGCGGAGGGGCTTGGGTGTAGCCATTTTTGTGAGGGGCAGTGCTAACTTCGCGTCTGTCTGAGCGGCTTAAAGGGACAGTGACTCAATTTTTCGAGATAACGAGTCCAGGTAGCTCCCAGGGATGCCTCCACTTTCTCAAGACCCTTAGCCAAAGGTTCCGAGTGTTCTGGGACTGCACTCGCAATAAGTGCAACAGGGACTATTTTTAGGGCCATAAGGCCTGGGTTGTGTGGGTCAGTGGAGTCCTATAAGGGGAGAGGCTCAGGGGTTCAGATATCATGGGTTCAAATCCTCCCAGGGCCAACTCAGCCCTTCATCCTTCCAAGGTGGATGAACCGGGTATCCGATGGCTCACCGTGTGCAAGTATTTCGGATAAGAGAATCAAGGTTGTGATCTACATGGATCCCAGGGCAGCTTTCAGAAGAGCCAGGGTTTGCAGCAGCACTCTTGGTTGAAGTATTTCCTCTTCCGTATGCCAGCTGCTGCCCTTCTTCCAGAAGTGGCTGCCCTTCTTCCAGAAGTGGCTGCCCTTCATTGGTGCTGTACACAGGTAGGAACAAATTGATCCTTGGTGTTACCCTCTTGACTTCAGAGCCACTGCAGTGGCTTCTGCAATGTCACACCAGGGATGATTGTGGCCCTATAATTTGTAAAGTATTTTATGATTGAAAAGCGCTCTATCAGTGTTAAATGGTACTATCTAGTCATAATCTGGTTTGTTACAATGATCTAATTTAATTCTAAGTGTAAGCAAATCAGGGTTAAAGCATGTATGTCTGATAAGTGGGGGATGGTGCCCAGTGACTGACAGTATATGCCAGTTTAACTCATCATCTTTCAAAGAGGAAAAGTAGGAAGCAAAGACAGGAGGACCCAAGGACAATGTCAGAGTTTTGTTCAGACTTCTGTGACTTATGTGACATTAAGGAGGAGCTCACATACAATAGAAAACGCAGATGCAGTTGTATTATTATTTATTTGTTTGTTTTGTTTGATTTGTTATATGCTCATAGCATGCTCAGTGCTGTATAAGACACAAGGAAACAGGCCCTACCCTGAAGAGTAACCTGTTTACCTGGCTGATTTTGTCTTGCTTCCTCTTCAAACTGGTAGATGAGAGGATGCTGCATAGTTCCTATTATGAGATCTAATGGCTTCTTGGTAAATCTGTTCTTTATTGGTTTTGATTTAGGTTTAGGTTGTGCTCCCTTTAAAGTCAATGGAAGTTTTGCAATTTACATCAGCCGTAGTTTCTTCATGAGCTCTAGACGAAATCCGAAGTGCAGATCATCGGTGGAGGCAAACATTTATTTATTTTGAACTCTCATAGGGTAATGTTTCTTATAGCACAAAAACGTTTTTGTTCTTTATCAGCCCATTTCTTAGCAAACTGTTAGATGTCTAAAACTAACTGTATCTCTTTTATTAGTGATCATGCTTTAGGCAGTAGCTTGGCTAACTTGGGAGAGTATCAGAGTAACAGCCGTGTTAGTCTGTATTCGCAAAAAGAAAAGGAGTACTTGTGGCACCTTAGAGACTAACCAATTTATTTGAGCATAAGCTTTCGTGAGCTACAGCTCACTTCATTGGATGCATACTGTGGAAACTGCAGAAGACATTATATACACAGAGACTATGAAACAATACCTCCTCCCACCCCACTCTCCTGCTGGTAATAGCCCATCCAAAGTGACCACTCTCTTTACAATGTGTATGATAATCAAGGTGGGCCATTTCCAGCACAAATCCAGGTTTTCTCCCCCCCCCTTCCAAAAACCACACACACAAACTCACTCTCCTGCTGGTAATAGCTTATCCAAAGCGACCACTCTCCCCACAATGTGCACGATAATCAAGATGGGCCATTTCCAGCACAAATCCAGGTCTCCTCACCCGACCCCCCCGCCACAAACTCACTCTCCTGCTGGTAATAGCTCATCCAAACTGACCACTCTCCTTACAATGTGTATGATAATCAAGGTGGGCCATTTCCAGCATAAATCCAAGTTTAACCAGAACGTCTGGGGGGGGGGGGTAGGAAAAAACAAAGGGAAATAGGCTACCTTGTTTTTTCCTCCCCCCCCCCCCCCGAGGTTCTGGTTAAACTTGGATTTGTGCTGGAAATGGCCCACCTTGATTATCATACACATTGTAAGGAGAGTGGTCACTTTGGATGAGCTATTACCAGCAGGAGAGTGAGTTTGTGGCGGGGGGGTCGGGTGAGGAGACCTGGATTTGTGCTGGAAATGGCCCACCTTGATTATCGTGCACATTGTGGGGAGAGTGGTCGCTTTGGATGGGCTGTTACCAACAGGAGAGTGAGTTTGTGTGTGTATGGGGGTGGGGGGGGTGAGAAAACCTGGATTTGTGCTGGAAATGGCCCACCTTGATTTTCATACACATTGTAAGGAGAAAGAAAAGGAGTACTTGTGGCACCTTAGAGACTAACCAATTTATTTGAGCATGAGCTTTCGTGAGTTACAGCTCACTTCATCGGATGCATACTGTGGAAACTGCAGAAGACATTATATATACATAGAGACCATGAAACAATACCTCCTCCCACCCCACTCTCCTGCTGGTAATAGCTTATCTAAAGTGATCATGAAGTTGGGCCATTTCCAGCACAAATCCAGGTTTTCTCACCCTCCGCCCCCCACAAACTCACTTTCCTGCTGGTAATAGCCCATCCAAAGTGACCACTCTCTTTAAAATGTGTATGATCATCAAGGTGGGCCATTTCCAGCACAAATCCAGGTTTTCTCACCCTCCGCCCCCCCCCCCAAACTCACTCGCCTGCTGGTAATAGCCCATCCAAAGTGACCACTCTCCCTACAATGTGCAGGATAATCAAGGCGGGCCATTTCCAGCACAAATCCAGGTTTTCTAACCCCCCCCCCTCCCCACAAACTCACTCTCCTGCTGGCAATAGCTCATCCAAACTGACCACTCTCCTTACAATGTGCATGATAATCAAGGTGGGCCATTTCCAGCATAAATCCAAGTTTAACCAGAACGTCGGGGGGGGTAGAAAAAACCAAGGGGAAATAGGCTACCTTGGATAATGACTTAGCCACTCCCAGTCTCTATTTAAACCTAAATTAATAGTATCCAATTTGCAAATGAATTCCAATTCAGCAGTTTCTCGCTGGAGTCTGGATTTGAAGTTTTTTTTTGTTGTAAGATAGCGACCTTCATGTCTGTGATTGCGTGACCAGAGAGATTGAAGTGTTCTCCGACTGGTTTATGAATGTTATAATTCTTGACATCTGATTTGTGTCCATTTATTCTTTTACATAGAGATTGTCCAGTTTGACCAATGTACATGGCAGAGGAGAGTAAGGAGAGTGGTCACTTTGGATAAGCTATTACCAGCAGGAGAGTGAGTTTGTGTGTGTGGTTTTTGAAAAGGGGGGGGTGTATGAGAACCTGGATTTTTGCTGGAAATGGCCCACCTTGATTATCATACACATTGTAAAGAGAGTGGTCACTTTGGATGGGCTATTACCAGCAGGAGAGTGAGTTTGGGGGGGGAGGGTGAGAAAACCTGGATTTGTGCTGGAAATGGCCCAACTTGATTATCATACACATTGTAAGGAGAGTGATCACTTTAGATAAGCTATTACCAGCAGGAGAGTGGGGTGGGAGGAGGTATTGTTTCATGGTCTCTGTGTATATAATGTCTTCTGCAGTTTCCACAGTATGCATCCAATGAAGTGAGCTGTAGCTCACGAAAGCTTATGCTCAAATAAATTGGTTAGTCTCTAAGGTGCCACAAGTACTCCTTTTCTTTTTGCGAATACAGACTAACACAGCTGTTACTCTGAAACCTGTCATTTCAGAATATTGACCTGCATAATAATTTTTTAAAAAATTCATAAAGGAAAGATGAAAGGTATTCATTATAATCTTATTAGTGCAAAAGATGCAATTTGGAGTGGTTAAGGGTTTGAGAGTAGTAGATATTAACTGGTTTATGCCAGCTATTATTTCCATAATAAAATGTAAGAAACCTGTAGCTTTTTAGGAGCTTTACATTTGTCACTGTGCTGCGCTAGCAGTTAGCTTCATGGGTGCTAGGATGTGCATTTGAGTAGTTATTATTCTATCCAGTAGAAGGCAGTGGTGCACAGACACACTAGTTAGTTCATTGGTATTTATATCTGTATCTTGTTAAAATATGACATTATGAGGGGGAATTGTTTGTGTCCTCTTTGTTTCTTTATGATGAAGCCTGAAAATATGTTGTTGTTTTTCTAATTTTGCTTATTTGTTGTTGTTTTTTAACCTGACGAACTCCTGGAATGCCAAATATTGTCTTCCTTCCTGTACATGTTCTTGGAGGGCCCACTTATAAACCAGAGTATTCTGAAGTAAAATTACTTTTATTCTGGCAGAGAGTGCATGCACCCAGGGACTTATAATTATTCCAGGATAGCTATGCCAGGAAATTTCGCTGTGCAGACAGACAAACACTTAGGCACTTAACAGCCCAAGGCTCCTAATAATTTTGGAAAATGAGACTTCGGCTTCTAAGCCACATTGGCACTTCTGAAATGTTTCCTCAGATCTTCTTGCCCCTGAAAGATTTCCCCTACTTAATTCTGCCTCTGCTTCTGCCCTTCTGCAGCCTTTCCCAACAGGGCTCCAGAGCTCAGCTCCGCCCAGGAAGTCACAAGAGGAGCTGAAGCAATCAGAAAGTGGGGGTGGAAAGTGGGGAATGAGAATGAAGGAAGACTAGGAGAGTTGTGCTTATGTGCTGAGCTGTGCAGAGTAAGACAGGAGTAAGTGGATTTACCTTTCCCATTCTAAGAGCTGCTTTGTATCAGACTATCGGTCTGTATGTGTTGGCTGCTTCTCCGTGTTTCCTTCTTTGTCTTAGGGTAAAGTTGGAGTACAAACGTTTACCCTGCTGCTTCTCAGGGAATAGGAAATCATGGGGACTGAGTCCCTCATGCTGGGTTATTTTTAGAGCTGGAGTCACTATCGGTGCTATTTTTTACTTTTTGCTGATTCACTGGTGCAAAGAAGGAGCACAAGAAACAGAAGGACAAAGGAGCAATAGGAAATAATAATGACCTCTTTCTGTGGGTGACCTTATCAGGCTCTGGGCTGCTATAACATAACCCCTTTGTGTGCAGCTTCCCAGCTCAGATTTGCACTGCTCCACTATGATAGAGGAGTCCGATGCCTGCTTCATTCTCCTTTGGGAGCTGAGCTGACTCTCTGGTTGAAAAATATGCCTCAATTAAAGGGGAATCCCTGGGTCTTCACCCACCTAAGTAGCCTTTCCCTCTCCTCCTCTTTCACTGTCTGAGCATGGAGTAGGTTACTCGAGAGCCTCAACATTGTGTGACAATATTGGGGCTGCAATAGTGTAGCCCAATCCTCTGAATCTTTCTCCACCCTGATTTCAGCATCCCAGACATGTACTAACTTGAAAAAATTGGATCCTCAACGATATCTTTAAGTCTTTGCACGCCATCTGTGACAGGAAGTGAGAGTGCGGAGATCTGTAAACACATCTTGGGCCAGATCCTCAGGTGGCATAAACTGCATAGCTCCATTTATTACCATGACACTAGACCAGCTTACATCAGCTGAAGCTGCAGCACCTTAATGATAATGTCTAATATATAGTTCATCTTATCCCAAAGTGTCTCTCTCTTTCTAACCCCCCCCCCCCCCCCAGGAAATCCAAACGTTCTCTGCCGAGGGATAAAGCAGCTATTTAACAGTCCCCAGCAATGCTATGCAACATTGTGGGCCTGAATGTCTTGTGCGAAGTGAGTGTACAATGCTGCTGTTCTTACTTGATAGCAATCTATACCCACCTTGCAATTGTGTCCATGATAATGTAAGGTGGGAAAGTAGTGGAGACTCCTGTCCTGTATTTAGGACAGAAAATGATTCTATTTGTAATTTCAAGTTAATTCCTTAGCTTCAAATCCCTGGTTTAGTGTACTGTTTAAGAGCTATGTGAATTAATCTGCATTGTATCAGTATAATGGAACTTGTATTTTCTGAACAGAAGCAACCCATTTTATTTGGACTGGACTTAAATTAATTTGCCAAACCAGTGAGCCGGCCAAGGTTATATTAGTTCGTCAGTATTATACACTTAAGACAATGCTGTACAACAGAAGAGGAGATCTGACATAAGGGAACATCAGAAATGCAAATTAATTTGTTTGAGGTTTTGAGTTGAATCTAAATATTGAAACCACTGGAGCAAGAAGCAGATTTCCTATTAAATGGAATAGAAGTTGGAATTGAATAGCTAAGAGCTGCGGCACCTGGGGTGATAGGGGTTTCTCAGAAGTGGTGGGGCTACAGCCATGATTTTGTCCTTAACTAGTAGGAAGGAAGAGAAAAGGACGGGTTGAAGTAGAGGAAGAAGCATCAAGATTTGGTGAGAGCCTAGAATTGGTGGGAAAAAGGGAGAGGAGTAAGTGGCTGAACTTTACTATGTGATCCTGGCTTTGCATGTGTCATAGAACCAGAGAGCAGTCTTGTGTTTGTCGTTAAAGTGTAAAATGAAGAAGTGTTAAGCAACTCCTTCCTGCCTGCTCGTGCTTGCGCTCTCTCTCTCACACACACTCACACACACACTCTCTCTCTCCCCCCCCCACCCCCCCGCCCCACCTCCCACGGGACAGCTGGAGCACACACAAGAGACTTTATCTGAATGTAGAATAACTAAAGCTCTAGCGCTAAATGAGAGACCTGGGCAGGTTTCCATAGTTAGATGGAGTCCTTGCTTTGTATCTGCAATGATGGAAGTGATGATCTCATTCCTTTGTTTTCTGTCTTGGGGGAAATGCAGGTTTATCTCTCTAGGACTGGAGTCAGTGGCTGCAGTGGCATGCTCAGGAGATCTGGACTGTCTCTGGGTCAGTACTTTCTGAGAAGGAAGAACTGTGCTAGATTTAGCTGGTACCTCAACAAGGTATTGAATACCCAGCACTGCGTTTCTCTGGGGGTTTTTAGCCCAATGCCAAGCTGATGCCTTCAACAGATCTACAACCCCGTCAAGCCTGTAGCACAAAGCTCAGTCCCCCAGTGAACTGGCATCAACAGCAGTGGCAGATGTGGCATCACAGAAATAACTGATGCAAACTCTTCTTTGCCCAACTCATTTTATAGTTTTAAAACTATCCTTTTAAAGGGAACATCTAACACAGTGATACTCAGACAGAGGCTCACAAGCCGCAAGTGGCTCTTTAATGTGTCTCCTGTGGCTCTTTGCAGCACATGATATTAAAACACCGTGTGATTTAATTATTAACCAACCTAAGTTATTAACCAGTCAGGATGCTTTTACTATGTTATTAACCAATTATCAACTTGCTCTAAGTTATTAACTTATTGCTGTGAGAATTATATATATATATTGCTATATAAATGAAACAATGAATTCACAGTACTGTGGCTCTTTTGGGTAATGTTGATCGCTAATTTGGTTCCTGAACTACTGAGGTCTGAGTATCACTAATCTAATGAGCACGAGGTCAGTACTTCTAATTTGGAATGAATCCTTGATGTCTCTGTGCATCTAACAAGAAGATTAGCCCCTTCTTGCAGAGATGATAATACTTAGCACTTCTTTGCACCATTAAAGGATCTCTAAGCCCTTTACAAATATCAACACCCCTCTGAGGTAGGAAAGTGTTGTTATGCAGGAATACTGAGGCACAGAGCAGTGAAGTCACGTGCCCAAGATCTCACAGTGATCTGTGGCAGAGTTGGGAATAGAATCCAGATTTACGGACTCCCATTCCTATGCATTAATCATAAAACATTTTTCCCTCCCCTTTGCCTCAACTGTAGCTAAGGAAATAGGTTACTTAATTTGGGAATTGAGGGAGTTCTGAGTGCTGTTGAAAAGTGATATCCACCCCTCCCTCCAAATGAATTAACTTCAGAGGCCAACGGGTAAGCTGAGCAATCCTCTCTCCATGCTGCCTCCAAAAGTGGTGGCCAGTCATAGTGAAGTTCCAGACAAGCCCTTCAGCCTAGCAGTGGCTGTGCTGAAGTGAAGAGGTCTCTGTTCCGCAGGTTTGCGGGAATGGCTGGTCTAAACTGGGGCTGGGGAAAGAGGAAGCCAGTGTAGGGAAAAGTTGTGGGGAGGGCTTCTTATCTTCCTTCAAAAGCTCAGGGGGCTTGGAGGGGATTTCTGGGACTTGGAGTTCCTTTCTTCAACGTAATGTATTCCTACTGATTGCTGATCACTTTTCCTTGCTGATGAAGCAGTATGTCCTGAATCTTGGCCGAGCACCTGCACTGCCACCAAGAACCTTCTCTTGTAAATGAGTGAAACAGGACAGAACACAAGCGCTGTTAATGTTTAATCTTAAACTTACTCTTACTTGCCAGGTTATCTGTTAGTCCCTGCTCCCCGTTATTCCCACTAGAAACAGCATCAGGCTTCATATCTCACCAACTCTCACGTTCATGAGCTGGTCCAGAAAGAGCTAAAAGCAACTGGACAGGAGAGGATCTAAGGCTTTCATTGGTCTTCCCCTAGGCCAGGGGTGGGCAAACTGTGGTCTGGGGGCTGCATCCAGCCCTCCAGACATTTTAATCCGGCCCTCAAGCTCCTGCTGGGGAGCGGGGTCAGGGGCTTGCCCCACTTCACATGGCTCCCAGAAGCAGCGGCATGTCCCCCCCTCTGGCTCCTACATGTAGGAGCAGCCAGGGGTCTCGGCACGCTGCCCCCACCCCAAGCACCCCCCCCACACCTCCCATTGCCTGGAGGTAAGCGCTGCCCGGAGCCTCCACTCCTGACCCCCTCCTGCGCCCCAACCCCCTGCCCCAGCCCTGATCCCCCTCCCACCCTCCAAACCCCTCGGTCCCAGCTCGGAGCACCCTCCTGCACCCCCAACCCCTCATCCCCAGCCCCACCCCAGAGCCCACACCCCCAGCCAGAGCCTTCACCCCCTGCCCCACAACCCAACCCCCGCCCCAGCCTGGAGCCCCCTCCCGCACCCTGAACTTCTCATTTCTGGCCCCACCCCAGAGACCACACCCCCAGCTGGAGTCCTCACTCCCTCCCGCACCCCAACCCCCAATTTCATAAACATTCATGGCCCGCCATACAATTTCCATAGCCAGCTGTGGCCCTCGGGCCAAAAAGTTTGCCCGCCCCTGTCCTAAGCCATTTAATCTTGCAAAGGGATGCAGACAGCTGGTGAGTCTATAGTACCCAGGGCACTGTGCGTTAGCAGCTATAGAAGAGCTCAAAGTTCATCATAAGGCATTATTCATGATAGATCCTGAGCCCACCGCTCCCACCAGAGGCAGAGTCATCATGATGACTATGCTGTCCAATAATTTACTTGTAAAATTCCTCTTGTGGGCTGAAGCTGCATAAAGGTCTTGAGACTCTGGAGTGAGGTAATAGTGCATTGTGACACTTATCAAAAAATAATGCACCCCCTGGGAAACTACAGAGAAAAGGTGGTGAGGGGAAATTTATTCTCTGGCTGGGAAGCTATCAAGCATTCAGAGGCAGAGAACCTGGGTGGGGGCACAAAATTTCCCTGGTTTCCCAGCCCCAAATGAATCACTTAATAACATCTCTAAGATATGGTCTTTTCTGTCTATCCAGGCAGCTAAAACTCTTGTCCAAGTTCCCTTCATCTTGCGTCTCAGTTACTGCAACACCCTCTGGGACTGGACTTGCTGACCTCTTGAGGTGCTTTCCAGCCCTATGTTTCTGTGATTCTCTTGCATTGCTCATATCCATTCAAAATGCTGCTACAAATACCATTTTCTTAGCTCTTTGCTTTGACCATGTCACCCCTCTCTTTGCATCCCTTCACTGGTTCCCCTTTCTCCATTGCATCAAACTTAAGGTAATTGTCTTTACTTTCAATACCCTTCATGGACTACTCCCATGCTACCTTTCTTCTCTCATACACTATTGAAAATTCAATTCCCGCCTTTAGTCAGCCAATGATCCCATCCACCCCCTTGTTAAATTCTCAAGAATCACCTCTGTGCTACTCCTCATGCGTGGGAAGAGCTCCACATAAACATCTACAAAGCCACCTCATCCTCCTTCGAAACCCTCCTTACAACTTTCCTTTGCCAAGGCCTACAAAAAAAATTGACACTGGTTAGGCAGATGGTTTGCTGGGACCACTGCCCGTCATGCTGACCAGTGTCATCTCATTGTTTCTTTGTGCTTCCCCATCTATCCAACTGCTGTCTCTTGTCTTAGATTGTAAGCTCTTTGGTGCAAGGACCATCTTTTTGTTCTGTGTCTGTACAGCGCCTAGTACAATTGGGGGCTGGTCCAGGATATGGATAATGAGGAATAAAAACAGAAGTTGTTCATGCAGAAAGGGGGAGCATAGTGTTCCTTAGGGAACTGGAGGTTCCTTCTAAAGGATCTTCCCTACAACCTGAGGGGAGGACAGTTGAAGGTAAGAAACTGCAGCCTGTAAATGATAGGCCAGATTTGTAGCTAGTGTATTTTGGCATAGCTCCTTTCATTTCACCTGCTGATTTACACCAGCTGAGGAGATGGCCCAATATATCTAGGCTCAGATTCCTTCTGCCATTAGGTTTAAAAGGACTCTGCCAGCTGCCTGGTCAGAATTTACATCCTTTTTTGTACATTCATAGTTTTCTAAACTCTTCTGAAACTTGAAAATAAAAGTTAATTCTCTGCCAATTTCAATCTTTCTGATCTTGCTTCCTTGTAAAGTCCCTGTACCTCAGATGGGAGGCACTACACTAGGGCAAACTATCATTGTTACAGTTTTATTCTCAGCTGCCCAGTCAATGATTATGAAAACCTGGATACGAACACACAATTTGTGGTTAACTGGGCAAAACTCTAATGTATTGGCTGCTCTGAGGGAGGTACTGGCCTCTTTGGATATGGATTCCGTCTTGGCATTAGTGAAAGCTTTTAACACTTTTTCTTTTCCTCTCTGCAGACAAAAATGTCAAGGCCGGTTCAAGCTCGAAGATTGGAAGGAGTGGACAAGAACATCTGGTAAGTCTGAATGACTTGGGGCTGGGCAACTCTGAATGGAGCAGACCCTGAAAGTCTGATATAAGATATAACCAGCATAGACTCAGGCAAGGGAGGTAATGCTAACCCAATGGAGTATCTGGCAGAGATTATGTGCTTTGGTAATGGAGACTCAGTGGCTAAAGTATATTTCAATATTCAAGAAGCTTTTAGACAAGGTTCCATAGCAGAGATCTAAATGGCTATGGGTAAGCATCCTGGAAGGGGGGACAAATTAAGGGGCTAGATAGAAGACTAGCTTAAGAGCAGGAGAAACCAATGCAGCCTTAGACATAGTGGTGGCTCTAGGGAATAGTTTTGGGTGGTGTTCTGTAACTCTCCTTAGCTGCAGTGTGATCATTAAGGATGTGTTAGAAAAGGCCCCTAAGTTTTCTGTTACAGCAGCTGGGCTGTTGTGGCAGTAGGTGGGCTGCTGCTGCTTTGGAGTCTCCTAAGATGGGCCTTATGCAGTCTTAGGCACTGAAATTGCTGCCCTGTATATATCCTTCGCCTGGAAGAGCTATTCCGTTAATTTATCAGACAAAGGGCTCCTGGCAAGAAGAGTGGTGTGCCAGCGTGGGCAGGCTGGGACCCTCTATAAACCCTGTTATTCTCTCTGTAGGGTGGAATTTGTGAAACTGGCTGCCACTTACCCAAATGTGAACCTTGGCCAGGGCTTCCCTGACTTTTCCCCGCCAGACTTTGTGAAGGAGGCGTTTGTGAAGGCCGTCGGTGGGGAGAACATCATGCTGCACCAGTACACCCGGGCCTTTGTGCGTGAGAGATCCACCTCCTTCTTTTAAAGCAGATGTTGCTGCCTGATTGCCTTTGCCCCTTACAGCTCACCGTGGAGTTAAATAGGCCCAGGCTTGAAAAACTCCCTTGTGCAGAGCAAATAGACATTTTGGCTGGGCCGAGTGGAGCTGGGGACTGGCTTCTTCTCTGGAGGGGAGGGGAGCAGAGTGGCGCAGGAGCTGAAAGTTCTTTTTGAAAAGGGGAGGGGGCAGTGGGGAAGCAAAGTCACCTCAACCCCCACTTCCCACATCCTCCTCCACTCACCATCCAAAGAGTTTCATGCTGTCTGGCAGTTGTGCAAGAACTTTGGAGGTGGGGCTGTGGGGGGGAAGGGGGATTAGCAGCACTCTCTAAACTGCCCTGGAATCATCCGTTGACTATATTGCACCATTGACTGAACAGTCCATTTCTACCTTGTTTAAACAAGAGCATTGCCTTCCACCCGTACAATATCAGAACTTACTGGAGTTATTGTTGAGGGGAAGATCCAATGGTTAAGGTGCTGGTCTGGGACTTGGGAGACACAGGTTCAATTCCTTACTCCATCACAGACTCCCTGTGTGACCTTGGGCAAGTCATGTAGTCTCTCTGGGCCTCAGTTTCGCTTCTGCAACGTGGGGATAATAGCATAGCCCTGCCTAACAGGGGTGTTGTGAGGTGCTCAGATAGTACGTGATGAAGCAATATAACTACCTAAGACAGATAGACGGTAACCTCAAGTTTCATTTGGCAGCAGTGAAGTTGTTACCATGCAAATCACATGGGGCAAAAAATGCCTCCAACCCTGACCTGGTGTCAGCCCTTCCTCTAGGAAATGCCAATAGCCCAATGGAACCTCAGCATCTCCAAAAAGACCTCTGCATTCCACTGCTGCACAGAGGGTGTGGTGGGAGTCAGCAGCAAAAGGGATAATTGGCAAAGTTAATATCTGCACCCTCTTGAGAGGTTACCGCAGCGAGTTCAAGGTAGCTGAACTGGCTTATTCTTAATAACCTGGCCTACAAGGACCCTGAGCCACTTGGAAGGGAGGGAGCTCAACCAATGTTTCCTTTAAATGTTCTTAGTACTGACCGGACTACAAACTCCAGTGAGGATTACATTTTTGTCCTTGGGCTAGGTTACACTTGCGGGGTGGGGGGTTGTGTCAGCTACCTTGCTAACAATGTCCTGCTTCTATTTGTTGCTAAGTCCTAATGATCCAGGCGGAACTGTGTGACTCTCTTCCCTGACTCCTTGCTACAGGGACACCCAGCGCTGGTGACGAACCTGGCCCGCTTCTTTGGAAAGCTGCTAGGGCAAGAACTTGACCCTATGACCAATGTGCTGGTGACGGTCGGGGCATACGAAGCCCTTTTCTGCTGTTTCCAGGCTCTGGTTGATGAAGGCGATGAGGTAATCAAGGACTCTCCATCTGTCGCACAGCTAAATCCCGACAGATGCACTTGTTCTGACCCTACCATATTGTGGAATCTGAAGGAAGCTGGAGGCTCATACTCATTTATGCAGGCCCCCTGCCACTGAGGAAGGACTGCTCACCTGGTTCTGTTTGTAAAGGGCAGCCTGGAATTCTAGTCCAAACCTTGCCTCTGGAGCAGGACACCCAAACCCACGTTTCTGTGGATCCTTGTCCCCTTCAGTCCTCAGCTGTTACACTCTCTCACTAGAGGACATATCTCCCAATGGGCACTCACCAACACTCTCATTTCCATGAGTGGCAAGTCTGCCCCTACTCAGTTTGTTCTCCTTTCTGGTACCCAGCCTCTCTGGGGTCTGAGATCCGGAGCGTAAAGTAATGAATGACCTTAGAGCTGGGAGTGAAGTCTCCTGCCCCCTTGTTACCAGATTTGCCCGTTACTTTGGGGTATGCTCATTTATTAGGGTTACTCTTTGAGGGGGGGGGGGGAGTGTTCTGTAAATCTATTAATGTACAGCTTGTCTCACTGTATTCTCATATGGAACTCTACTTCTCCCTGCTGTAAGTTCCCTCCGAATGGATCTATCCTACATGACCTAGGTTCCCCAAGGCAGGGTTCTTCCAGCCCCAGAATCAGACGAACACACACATTAATAGAGCATGTCTGAGAGGAACGGGTTAATCAGCACTCCCAAGCTGACCCCTTATATGTCCCTGGACTCAGCAGGCTGGGTGGAGCAGCATTTCCAAACTGTCACCCTCAAAGGTCCTTGGATTCAGCAGGCCGAGTCAAACAGCACCTCCAACTGTCACCCTCAATATGCCACGGGCACCGCACCGGACTAGAGCCCGCCTGAGCAGGCTGGGTCGAGCAGCACTTTCAAGCTGCCACCCTCATATGTCCCAGGTTCAGCACGTCCCTATCCCCACTTTCATATTACAATTGTTCTGGTCGTAACCCACTTGATGAGCAAACCCTACAGGATTTTTGGGCGCTTCAGAGCTCTTTTAGCTTAGGTATAAAGAGCGTTGCTGCAGAGCGAATGAGGAAGCCAAAAAACACCCACGATGGGGAGAGAGAGAGAAGCAACCAGCTTAAATATGAAAGTTATTTATTGCCAGGTAATAACCATAGGGGAGCCAAACAAAACAGTTATAATATTAAATATAACTTAAATTTGATTATAAAAGTCAGGTTTAGAAAACTATTACTGATCACACAAGTCAGGATCAGAAGGCTATACCGAGAGAGAGAGCTGGTTTCTCACCATGCCGGGAAGCTTGAATGGATTGGGATTCCCAGGCGGTGATGGTAGCTGAGAGTCCAAAGTGCTGGAGACAGGCAGAGCCCCCAGCATGATCAGTTAGGAGAAGACGAAGTCCCAACGGTTTCATGCAGATTTTGGATCCAGGCATCAGAACACTTATTTGAGCATGGGTAGGAGTTTTTGTAGGGAAACAACAATGGTTCAAGGGAGAACACTAGATTTGTTTGTGGGTAAACTGATGGCTCAAGGGAGTATACCAAAGTTGTTTTGTTCAGGCTAGACAAAAGGAACTGATCATTCCTGGCTATGGGCGGTGTTCCTTGGAGGAAGCTCAGAATGCAATTAGGGAGCTTCACTATTTTGGATATCAATACAGGATTTATTACTAGAATTGGTCTGATAACTACTGAGCTGGGTGTGTGCAGGCATGGGTTCGTTAACATCTGGAGCAGATATCCCCCATCGTGCAGTGCTTCCTTGCTTTTGTGGTTCCAGAGTTCCCTGCGGCTCTTTCCTTAGAGTCTCTGTTTTCCATTCTGTATGCTAATGGAGATGCCTCCTTGTCCCATCTTCAATGCAAATGAGGCTAGGGGAGTTTCCTTAATCCTGTCACCCCCTTACCCAGGTGTTTAGGTGTGTCTCCCACTGTCTTTTCATTGCTTTTTGTAAGTCTTTCTTCTGATTGGTTTTGATTCAAGCAGAGGCTGGGTGGGAGGTGGGGGGGTCTTTTGTGAGTCAGACAGGCTGGGTACGGCTCCCTGGTTCCCCAAGAACACAGAGCTGATAGGTAACGCCCTCCAACCTCTCCCTGCATTCATCAGCATTGATCAAAGAAGGACTGTGAGTTCTCTGACACTCCCTCTGGTGCCTTCCCAGGTGATTATCATTGAGCCATTCTTTGACTGCTACGAGCCAATGGTGAAGATGGCTGGGGGCACTCCTGTGTTCGTACAACTGCGATCAGTAAGTGGGCATCAAAGCAAAGCCGCTATGAGATCTGCAGACTTTAAAAAGCCTGCTGCTCTCTTTCTCTCCAACACCTCTGAATGGAAATGGCATGCGAGGGTGAGAGGCAGCTTTACAGTATATCCTGAATGAAACTTGATGGTAGGAGTGGTAAGGTTGGCTTTGAACTGGCTTCTGCGTGATAAGAACCCAGGTCAGGTTCAGTAGGGCCTGCAGTTTCATCAGGGCCAGTCCCACGATTTGTGGTGCCCCAAGTTGCTGGAAATGGGGAACCAGATCATTTATTCCTCTCCACAATGATCCCATTGTCAGGGTCCTGACACGGGGGACTTTCCTTCCTCTCTGGTCCTGCTGCCACGGATGTACTTACGTCAGCCTGTGGGTTGAAGACCTTGCAGTAAGTTGAGAAGGTCCCTAAAAGAGCAGGTCCCAAGAAGCCTCTTGCTTTGTGCATAAGGCTGATCCTGAACATTACCTGGAACTCAAGACTTCAGCAACTCCCTGACAGAAAGCCCTGAGCATTGGGAACAGTTTGTGCATGCTGACCTCGCTGGAGAGAGGATGGTGGATTTGTTTCCAACCTCATGACTACCCAACCTCCATTATTCTAAAACAGAGAGAGAGGGAGAGAGGATGGACTGAAGATTAAGGCACAGGACTAGAAGTCAGGCAGGACTCCTGGATTCTATTCTTGTCTGTTACACTGACTTGCTGTGTTACTGTGGGCAAGCCATGTACCTCTCTGTGTCTCGGTTTCCCCATCTGTAAAATCATGGTAATTACATCCATCTACTTCACCAAGGGTTTTGTGAGGTGGCTTAATCCATTAATGTTCACGGAGTGCTTTGAGATGGTCAGTAGGAGGGGGCTGGAGATGGGCAATGTATTATTGTTAAGAGCTCAGAGAGATTCCTAGTCAGCGCAGGGGGCAAGGCTGCCTCAGGTTCCCAACCATTTGTTGCTTTTAATCATGATTCCCTCACTGTCCTCTCCAGAAAGCTGCAGAAGCCGGAAAACTGATGTCCAGCGGAGACTGGCAGCTGGATCCAGCAGAGCTGGCTTCCAGATTTACCAAACAAACCAAAGCCATCGTTTTGAACTCACCCAACAACCCCCTGGGGAAGGTAGTGCCTCTAGCAGCTGGGAGAGCTCCCCCTTCCCTCTGCAGGGACCCTGAAAATAGTTACATGAGGAAGCCTGTGCTGGGTGTCTCCTTAGAGTCAGCGCTTGGGTGGGGTCCCACAGTCAGCTCCTTCTTTCTGAAGAAGATTCTCAGAAAATCTGGCAGCTCCAGAAGCTGGGGGGTGTTTGTGAGATGATCAACTGATGATTCCACTTTGCAGCTCTTGTATCACCAGCCTTTGAATGTAGGAGCAGGAGGGAGGGAGGGATAGCTTTTAGCCTCCCTTGGTCAGATGGCCTAGCATTAGCACATTACACTCACTGCGAGGGGAGATGGGCTGCAGCAGCCTCGTCTTTCACTTCCCGGCTGACAGGGAGCATCTCCAGAGGTGACACACAGCTGTCTGGGGGTGGGAGGGAGCACCTCAGCCTATAGCCAGCAGGAATAGTCCTACTTGGGTAATTTCAGGAGGAGGAAGTGCCCTGAGGAGAGCCTGGTCCCTGGGTTTGGGTGGAGGCTGCTGCTGTAACAAGGATGGTGGGAGTGGCCCTCCTGTTGGTGGCGGTCCCCCCCGTTCCTGCCAATTATCTGCCTGCTCCAGGGAGAGAACATCTGGCTGAGATGCTGGTGCTGGGGCCCACAAGCCCCACTAGGGCTGAGCCTGAGAACCCACTGTGGGGTTGTGGAGCTCAGAAACGCTGTGCCTGATTGTCCCGTCTCCTCTGCCTATCTGGCATAGGTGTTCACCAGGGAGGAGATGGAGCTCATCGCAGACCTGTGCGTGAAACACGATGTCCTGTGCTTCAGTGATGAAGTGTACGAATGGATGGTCTATGATGGGAAGGAGCACATCCGGATTGGTAAGGAGCATGGCTTCTCTGTGTCTCTGCCTGTGCCTCCTCTCAGTGTGCAGCTCTTTCCTTTGGGAGCACAGAGAAGCATTTATCAAAGCTGCTGTATTTGGAGGGGAGACAGTGACCAGTCACATTTATTTCAGTTGCTTTGTCCCACAACATATGAGGGTGAATTGAGTATTTAAGTGAGGTTCATAGAATCATAGAATATCAGGGTTGGAAGGGACCTCAGGAGGTCATCTAGTCCAACCCCCTGCTCAAAGCAGGACCAATCCCCAATTTTTGCCCCAGATCGCTAAATGGCCCCCTCAAGGATTGAGATGTTCCAGCTGTTTTTCTCTCTTGTTTCATTGACAGCCAGCTTGCCGGGCATGTGGGATCGCACGATAACCATTGGGAGTGCTGGCAAAACCTTCAGCACCACAGGATGGAAGGTGATGGATTCCCTGAAATCAAACCCATTTCTTCTATTCCTTGAAATTTCTATGATTGTTGGGGAATCTCTCTGTTTGTCTTTAAATTGGAGGGATCAGAGGTAACTGGAAGCTTTACAAACAGACCTGGTCTTGTGCAGAATATAGTGTGAAGTGGCAGTATGTAAATAAAGTGGAGCAGGTGTAAGATACCTGGGAATCTGAAACATCCTCCCCATCTCTGTGTTGTAACAGGTTGGCTGGACTTTGGGGCCCGATCGCCTTCTGAAACACCTCAGAACTGTCCACCAGAACTCTGTGTATCACTGTCCGACAGCGGCTCAGGTAAGGGGCCATGCACCTGGAGAGGCATTGCCTCAAATCAGATGTCTGATGCAAGCCACAGAGCCCCTCCAGGGAGAGATCTGGTAATTGTCTCCCCAGACCACAACTGTGCAGAGCCTAGAGTTAAGAGACCACTCACACATACTATCCAGGTAAGATGCAACTTCCCCAAGCAAGTGCAGAACCAGCAAGCTTGCTCAGTCCCTGGGGTGATATAATAGTCAGGTTAGGACATTGGAAGAACACCTTTCTCAAGCCTCCTGTCTATGGTTTGGAAGTGGCAAATGAACAGCTGGAGGCATAGCTGGTCATTGTCAGCCCAGGAAACAGACAGAAGATGATGCATTGTGACCCAGGGTATCTTCCTCTCAAATGACTTCACAACATGCCTGGAGGGCAGGGGACAGAGTCAAGTGATCCAACTTGTCAAGCATGCTCTCTGCACAGTATTGGCTGTCTCCGGAGCTGGGGGAGGAGGTTTTCGGTTGAGAGGTGGGAAGCCAAGATTTTATTGATCTAGGCCTGGTGTTTTAACTCACCTGTTATCTACTATGCATCTGAACAAAAGCGAAAACCCCAGTTCATGGGCTGCTTCTAGAATTTGCAAGTAAGCCTACAGCGAACTCTGAGCATTTTGCTGCTTTCATCTGGGGAGAGGGGTCCCTCTGATGCTCTGAGTGCACACAGGGGATTCTTTCTGCCTGGGTCTTTCTCCATCATCCAGCCCCTGCTCTCTCTAGGAAGCAGTGGCTCAGGCATTCCAAAGAGAGTTTGACAACTATGGGAAGCAAGACAGTTATTTTGTCCAGCTGGCTCAGGAGCTGCAGCAGAAGCGGGATTGGCTAGTCCGGAGCCTAGTTGCCGTGGGCATGAAACCCATTGTCCCTGAGGGCACCTACTTCCTGATGGCAGACATCTCAGAGTTCAGTAAGTTCATGTGACTGTTTTGTCTGCTTCTGACCTTCACATTAAAGGGATGGAGCTCACAGCTTGGAAGTGGGTATTGCGGAGTCTAGAATAAGATAAAGCCTGGTCCATTTTCTTCACTTTGAGTGGGGAAGGGAAAGGATAGACCATGGCAGGCGGTGGTGGGGAATTTGTTGCTTAATGAAGTGATGATCTAGTAGCACTGACTTAAATTGGGCACAGCGTGAGCATGTGCTATGCCATGTCTCCCACACATCTACAAACTCACCTGTTTGTGTGGCCTGTGACCACCTCTGTGCGAGGATCTTTCCTGGCCTTGGGATTCTCTTGAGCAGAGACTGACAACTCTGTTAAACTGGTGAGGATGAAATGGCCATATATGTTTTCACCTGTGACCTGAGCCAGAGTTCGAACCCAAGTCCCTCAAGTGGACACACTACTGTGCTTGTCCACAGTGTCATCTGGTGCCATGTGGATACTTGGCTCAACTGGGAAATCCATCTGTGTCCCATTTGTTCCATCATTCCCCTTGCCCATTTGCTGTGTGTCTCTTGCAGAAAGTGAAGTACCTGACCTCCCAGACTCTGATGAACCCTACGACTCTCGGTTTATAAAGTGGATGATTATAAACAAGGTAAAGGCCTCTGTCTCGCTCCAGGGTGCTTGTTTTCTGGGAAGGTTTCCCCATTCTCTTTGCTCCAGTTTGATTTGAGGGAGCTGGATTTTGTGATGGTGGAGCATTGACTTGAAATCACTGGACCTATTACTTGAGGCTTGCTACCATTGCCCCACCAGTCGAGTACACGGCCTTTGTAATTCAAATCCTCTTCCTTCTAGTGTCCTGTCTCATACCAAAGGAGCGCATTAATGGCATCCCCTAGATTAGCCATCTGGTTATATCTCCACACTCCACCATCTCCACCATGTTCCTTCAGAAGTCAGGGTATGATGCCTCCTCTGTGATGCCCCCTTCTGCACCAAATGATCATCTTGTTACACCCTGCTGCCCGTGTCATTCCCTCATCTTGCCGATTGGCTCTGTGAGCATTCTGATGCGGAGGCTGAGCCACCAATATGTCCACCAAGGACACAGGGTGCGGGCGGGGGGATAATGCCTGGTTTGCTGGGCAGCAGGATGGCTTCTATTGAGATGTTTGAGTCTGATCTTGAAAAGCATGCAGCTGGAAGCATGGCTCATGGCTGCTCAGTAACCTGGGGTGTTCAGGAGCAATGAACTTACTGGGTCTTTTTCTGATCAGAGAGTAGCACAAGGCAATGTGCAGAAGCTGAGAAAAAAGTAACCCTGGATGCACCCTCTTTTCCCCCCACCCCTTCACAGGGTTTAGTTGCCATTCCAGTCTCCGCTTTCTACAGCACTCCACACAAGAGGAATTTTGACCATCTCATCCGCTTCTGCTTTGTGAAGGTGAGGCATCTGGGGCAACAGGAAAGAAGGGGAGTAAGTTCAGGCAGTGATCAGGGCTATTGCTGTAAATGAGGCCTATGCCAGAAAGAATAAGTGGCTAAGACTTGGGGCTTAAAACACCAAACAATAACCAGGAACCACAGGTTCAAAGTCTGGCAGGACTGACTCAATTTTTCAGCCCTCAGAGGTAGATAAAAAAAATGAAGTCCATTGTGAGTGTCTTTCCTGTGAGATCCTAATCCAGGTTCTGTTCATTCATGGTCACTAAAGATCCCAGTGCACTTTGAATAAGAGTAGAGTTTCACCTCAGTGCATCTGGCCAAAAGTTCCTCTCATCCTCTGTTACTGTTTAGAGATTGATGTGCACTGGTTGGCTGCTTAGTTGCTGCCCTCTGTCCCAGCAGTGGCTGCATTTTAGTGGTGCTGTATATACAGCATTTGTGATCCTTCAGGATGAAATGGGGGATATAAATCTTACATAACTGTATTTTTTATTATTCAGTGTGGAGAGGGAGGGTGTGGGCATGGAGCCTGGTATGGCTGACAGTCTGGTGTTTGCTCAGGAGGAAGCTACGCTGAAGGCAGCAGAAGACATACTGCAACAATGGAGTCTGGAGAAAACCGGCCAGTGAATGCTTTGGACAGAATGCCAGGCAGGCTCACCTGCACTCTGCCCTGATCTGGTGCTATGTCCTGCTCTCCTTGATGCAGCCATCGTGGCTACAGATTCTTTGCTTACTGTCTTTATTTTAATGCTTTATTGCATCATTGGATTTCGGTCACCTTCTCTATCATGCACATGGGCAAGAGGTTTGTCAGCCCTCAGATCTGGTTCAGAGCTTCTCATTGCTGTCCAGTAGCGAAAAGGTTTTACTGTTCCTTGGGAGCCTGTATATACACCGGCAAAACTTTATTTCCCCTTTTTACTTTCAAAAGCTTCACTGACTTATTCATCCTGGGTTCCCTGCAGCTAAAAAACAAGGCAAAAATAGTTGCTGGGCTCCCCCTCCTGCCCCATAACATTCTCCATCTGCTCTGGTCATCAATAATATTTTACCTTGAATGCAGAGGGGCTGCCTTGACACTGCTGAATTACAGACAATGGCCAAATTCTGCTCTTACGCCATTGCAATTCTGCTGAAGCTATGGAGGTTGCTATATCTACACTACACACCATTTAGCGACACAGCTGTGCCACTAAAAGGTGCAGTGTAGCTGCTCTTTATCAGTTGGAGAGAGCTATCCCGCCGACAAAGGACTTCCACCCGCAAGCAGCGGTAGCTTTGTTGGCAGAAGAGCTCTCCTCCCCACAAAGCACTGTTTACACCAGCACTTTTCAGCGGTAAAACTTTTGTTGTGCAAGGGTGGGGGTGGGGGTTTTCACACCACTGAATGACGAAAGTTTTACCAACAAAAGTCCAGTGTGGACAGAGCTTGAGAAGAGAATTTGCCTTGCTGACCAGGCCAAGGGAAGATGACCAACTAGCTTAAAACACCTGTCGCTTTCCTGTATGTTTCAAAGGCGTGAGGATAAAGGAATTGTTAGATTAGTACAATAAAAAAGAACGGGATTTAAAATTGCATTTTCTTTTGCCATTACTGCGGCTTACTTTCTGCATTGCACCCCTGTATATGCATGGCCCTGCCCTAGAGCCTGGAGCCAGAGTCTGTGGTCACACACCAGCCCCTGGACTTCGGTACCGCTAGGGCCATACAGGCCTGCTGAGTTAGGGGGGACATTATCTCGATGGCTTCCCCTCCTCCTCCCGTGACTCAACAGTGCCTGGGCGTTCACTGTCTCCCATCCACGGGTGGAACTAAACGGACCCTGCTTAGCTTAGGGGACCGGACGGGCGAGGGCGGATAGAGTCGTGTCGGGGGCGGGGCTGGCACGTGCCGCCTCCCCCGGCCGCACTGTTTATGACCCGCCTCCGCTGCCACGTGACTCATCCGCGTGGGCCGTTGGGAAGGGGTACGAGAGGCGGGGCCTGGGACGTTCCTTCGTCCAATAATAATCCGCGGAGGCCGGAGGGAAAATGGCGGGTGGCGCTAAACGGCCGCGAGGCCTGCAGGTGGGTCATGGCGGCGGGGGGAGGGGTGTGCTTCAGCGCGGGCCCGCTCTCCTCCTTTCTGTGCGCCGCGGGGGCGCCACGTGCTGGGCTGTCTCCCCGGGCGGGGTCCGTGTGGCGGGGGGGGTTTGCTGCTCTGCCACCAGCCCCGGAGTGACGCGGGGGTGGGATGTGAATCGGGCCCAGGCCGGTCGTTCCCCGCTGAAGGCTGGCCAGGGGCTGTGCTGGGGTGAGGGTGCCTGGTGTTCTGGGCGCAGACACGTGTGGGTGTGTCTACACGGCGGTGTAAACCTCGGGCTCAGCCGCTCAGCTTTGAGCCCAGCTCCACCGCCCACTTTGCTACTGTTCACACACAAATCTGTCTGACTCCGGTCAGCAAGCTCCCAGGTCTTCGGCCCTGCCGGGGAGCTGAGCTCAGGTCCCAGCGAGTCCTGGTCCAAATCCTGTCATCTGGTAGTGTGGATGCAGCTCAAGCGACGGACCCGGGTCAGAAGGTCTGTATAGTGCAGTATGGATGCCTTCGCATGGTTGTCAGGCCTGGGTCCAGCAATTGTAAACCCAGATTTACAATGTAGTTAGGGTGCTCAAAGCGAGGGCTTGGAAACACCAGAAGTGCAGGTCCCGCATGCCTGGGTTTACAGTGCAATGTAGACATGTCCTAGAAGGGCCAGAAATGAAAGTGTTGCCCTGTCTATACTGTGTTTTGTTTGTTGGGAAGGAAGGCAGGAAGGGGGGGGTAAAGGTAGCTACTCTGTGCAAACCCTTGGATTGGATGCAATACACCATTGTAAAACGGGTATGTTTACATGCCCTGTTTTGCACTAGTACAGTATGCCTACCTTAAAAGTTTATACTGATGTTACTACATCATGAAAATGGGTGCAAATTTCACTAGTGTAGAGGAGCCCTTGAATGCTAGAGTGCACAACCTAACTGGAGTAAAGGCCTTAATGCGGCTTCTGTAAACAAGGCAGAGAGGGATCTCTGATTCTAGAGGCACCATCGCTTCCTTAACCTGTCTCTCCCAATGCCTTGCTTGTTGAGAGAGCTCTACATCTGGATGAATTTTTGTTGTACTGATAACTTTTGTGATCCTTGTTAGCCAGCTGATGGAATGTAAATAGTTCACTGCTTCTTTTTTAGGAGAAAGAGAAAAAGGTTGACTGGCGTAAATGGAAACAAGAAAGTAAGGAGACACTTTTTGTACATATTATGTGTATAATTTCCAGTGCTTTTAGAAAGAAACCTTCAAACATCCATCAAATAGCTTGACTAGCTGGAGGACAGGCTCTTAATGAAATCCAGAGCCCTTTTACTTGTGGGTCATTGATTCAAAGCCAAACTAGGCTGGCTCATGATAAAGAAGTTGCCACCCAAGGACTGGCATGGTAGCATGTGTGAAGTGACAAGCATGCCAAATTTCTACTAGATGTGTCTTCACGTTACAGAAAACTAGCCCTGATTAGCATTTTTGTTGATTGTCTCAGGAAAGAAGACAAACACTCCTTTCTCTCTTACTATTGATAGTGTGGCACTCAGGTGTACAACCTCGATGTCATATTTGATTCCTATTTTCCTTCCCTGTCTCTCTCTGTCCACATGCTGTCACCAGGTCCTGTCTAGTTGCCCTAACTGTAGTAGGTTTTTGAATTTACTTGAATTCTGGTGATAAACCATTACAATATTGTGTCTCTTCTTATTTAAACCAGATGGTTATTCTCCATTTCAGAAAAAGAAGAGAAGAAAAAATGGAGGGAAATAAAGCTATTGAGAAAACTGGAAAAGAAAAGAATGCAGGAGGTGATAGAAAAACAAAAAGAAGAAGAAAGGGCAAAGGAAGACAAAGGTAACAGCCTTGAGTTGATGGGAAGGGCTGTGTGTGAGGGCTGGAAAATCTAATGTGTGAGGTGCAGATTTTAGCTGCTTGAGATGCATCTCAGCTGTATAGGCAGAAAAGGATATATTATTACTTAACTTTCACAAATTGGTATAATCACATACGAGTTCAAATACACAGGTAGGCAGTAATGCAGTACAGTGAGTGGTGTATGTGAGACCACTCAATAGACAACCTCCTGTCTTAAGACATCTCCTAAGTGTCCTCAAGTGTACAGAGTGCAATTCTGCTTCACCTCTAAGAAGTGGCCACTAAAGAGACCAGCAAAAGTCTGTTGCTAAATATAGGTTTCGTTGTACTCAGTCGCAGTATCCCATAATCCCTCCTCATTTGTATCCTCCTTCCATTCTTGTGCCAAAAAGAGGAAGACAAATGTGTATTCAACAATACAATATGATGAAGCATTTAGTACTCATGTAAGAAGAATGTAGCAGTCCCTGTTACTTTTAAATTAGCTAGCCTGTTGCACAATCCTCTATAAAATTCCTGTGTGTCCATTGATCAATTCTCTAGAGTCTAGTCAATACTTCAGGCTTGGTGCCCTCTCCTGCTCCTTTTAAGCCCAATGGCAAATGTCCGATTGACTTCTGTGGGAAGAGGAGTGGGGCCCTTATTCTGTAAAAGGCACTATATCGGAGTGCTTTGGAATCTTATTATTTGTAGTGTGGAAGCCTCAGTATGAACTGAGGCCCCTTAGTACCAGGTGCCATGAAAACACCGGGCAGTCCTTGCCCCAAAGAGCTTACAATTAAAATGAAAGAACCAAAAGCTAATACTGTCTCTTTAGCAACACAAATGGGAGTAGAACTGCCAACCTCTGGCTCTTGTTTTCTAGGACGTCATTACACAGTTAGCATAGCTCTGCCAGGTTCCATCCTGAACAATGCACAGTCTCCAGAGTTGCGGACATACCTTGCTGGGCAGATTGCCAGGGCCTGTGCCATCTTCTGTGTGGATGAGATTGTGGTGTTTGATGAGCAAGGAGAAGATTCGAGGTAAGGGTGACCCATTGTCTTCCCTGAATAACCTGTCCCTCAGTGTTTCCAGTTTCTGTGTATCTTGTCTCAAATGAAGGCCAGCAGGAAACAGAGCTGTGGCTTCTCCCTGTCAAATGCTTTGTCTGATGAGATCTCCCTCATTAGTCTTTTCCGTTTGTGGGGGGGGGCAGGCACTGGGGTGCAGCAGTGGCTATTCCCCAAACAACAAGATTAATGACTGAAATAAAATAAGTTGGATGGTTCTAGAGGGTTGTTAATAACCATTTTGCACTGAGCCCACAGAAGTAGCGACCCAAAACCATCACCTGGTGACTATTCTGTAGCCTGTGAGATGAACTGGTGGTGTGTCCAGTTGCTAGTGGACAGGTGTCCAGACTGCATTTGTTTAAACAATTGGCATCTTTGTTTACAGTCTCAGCAAAAAAGCCAAAGGACTAGATGGAGCAGTTCCAGTCTGTGAGGAAAATGGCTCTGGAGACTGACACTTTGCCATCTTTGAGAAGCACTAAATCCATTCAGATTTAGGTTCTTTGTTACTACTTTACTTAACCATACAGACCAAGTGACAAGGCATAAGTAGCCCAGTGCCCAGTTTATAGTTCAAATCTGTGATAAAGGTAAAAATGCACAATGTTGGAGCAAATTTGGACCTTATATGTAAACCAAGAAATAGCTTGGTTCCATAGGACACTTAAGTCCCATAAGAACAAGTAGGTTTCATGTAAACGCTGAAGTGTGTGGATCTCACCAGCATGCAACGAACACACACTAGATGTACAGGAACCTGAAGAAGAGCTCTGCAAGCTTGAAAGCTTGTCTCTCACCAACAGAAGTTGGTCTAATAAAAGATATTACCTCATTCTCCTTGTATCTCTAATATCCTGGGACTCTCACAGCTTCAGAAACCCTGCATATAGGTTTAAAGGAAGAAATTTTGGAGTGCTGAGAAAACGTGCTGTCTTGACAGCCCTGGAAACTAACAATCTCTGTTTATCCCCCGGACAGACTAGGTAGCAGAATGTCATGCTTTCCCACAGTCCCTTCTCCCTAACTGGGAGGGTCCATCTGTAATCATGCTCCATGACCCATCCAGTCATTGGCCTAGATTAACAACAAGGATGCCAGTTCTGTGACCAACGACCATCCAGTCGGAACTGGTCTGATATCACTTACTACTTTCACAGACCATCTAGCATCTGATGGCTGCTTTATAATGTAAGTTCTTTTCTGACCTGGGTCAGACTTGAACTGGCACCCAGGGTAAGGGACTCTATATCCTGAATCACTTTTTCCTGTTTCTAGCTGTATACATTTTAATTAAATAGGACTGGAATGTGGCCTCATGTAGAGGTCTGCTTACTCTAGGGGCTGTGTAAATGTCTTGGAAGATCACAGACTGCATTCATTTTCTTTCAGGACTGTGGAAGGGCAGTTTGATGGAATTGGAAAGAAAGGACAGGCCTGCGTGCAGCTGGCTCGGATTCTACAATATTTGGAATGTCCTCAGTAAGACCAATATGATAGCTTTGCACACCATGCAGATTCAGTTTTAGTTTAATGCTGTAGCTTATTAACATGGCATTATGGAACACATCTGTCAAAGATTGCAGGAGCAGGTGTTGGGTAGTGGAGGGCCAACATCATATACACTCCTGTATTGTGCTATCTGGAGATAGATTCTGTTCTGATTCACTTATGTTCACATGCTTGAGTTCAGGTATACCTTTAGTATATGGAAGAATGAGATCTGTATGGGGGGAAAAAGGGCTACCGTGCATTACCAGTGTTGGGATGCCATGACTTCTGCTTAGAATTCAGATCTAAACTCCAGGAAATAAAAGATCTTGGCAACTGAAAGAGCTGCAGGAATGTGTAGGGTGAAAATGATCAGTATTAATCCCCCATTTACGTTCCGTAAGAGCTTTTGCCTTCCAGGGTATATGGTACCGATTTCCTGATTAAAGCTGGAAATCTGAAATTAAAATGAAGCCTGAAATCAGCTTGTTACAATTTTGAGACTTGAATCTCTCTGAACAGATACCTGAGAAAATCATTTTTCCCGAAACACCAGGATCTGCAGTTTGCAGGTAAGGATGTGATTATGTCCCCTTAACACCTAGTTCCCATCCTTAAGGCACAGGCCTTCTTCTCCCCCCCGGGTGAAGTAAATAGACATGGGGTTCCCACCACTCTACATACTTACTCACTTACCTGGGCAGCCCACTCGCCATTCCAGTTTGTGTGATCCTGGCCTTAGTGTTCTTATGGTCTGTAAGGAGTGGCAGTTGCTAAGGCTTTTCCTTGTCCAAGAGAGTACACTCATGTTCCTCCTCATAACTAGGATGCTTCTCTGCCCGTGCACCATTTCATTGTTTTTCATCAGTGGGGAGGGAGTGATGAGCATGGGGGCGGGGACTGGAGAATCGGGATGAATCCCTTTATAATCTGCCTCCAGGTGCAGTCTGTCCTTCAATGTATCTTCCTCCCTCCCCCACTTTTCTCTATACTGTTTCAGGGCTCCTGAACCCATTGGACAGCCCTCATCATGTGCGGTTAGATGAGGACTCAGAATACCGGGAAGGAGTGGTGTTAGCCCGGCCCACCAAGCCAGGCAAAGGCTCCTTTGTTAACTGTGGGATGAGGAAGGTATGGCCTGTCTGCCCCTTAGACACCCAGAGTAAACTCCTTCCACTTATCAGTCACTCCTTTCAAGGTCAAGTACTATCAGACTAGAATGGCAATAAGCTACCAGTGAGTTTCTTGAAGGGCCATGTCCCACCATGGAATGGGACACAGTTTATAGCAGCACATGCTTCCTGATCCCCATTTTTATTTCATTGTCTCCCCTCTGATCAGGGTTTCTGTGTTAATGTTGATAGCGCCCTCTGCTGGGTCCTGGTAGGGGTGTCAGTGCCTCTTAGAGTCCTGCAGTAGGGCAAAATCCTCCAATTAGCATTTGCCTGAATTAACAAACACTTATTCTGTTATCCAGCATATTGAATTGGAAATGGATCATCCATTGCAATTGTTCTAAGCCAACCGAGTGTCTTGGAGGGCTGTAGGTTTTATAGAGTCCATTTTGCCACTATACAGGGTGTGGAGTCTCACTGCACAGCTCTGCTCAGTGGTGGAACTTGTGGTCTTGGCTGATAGTGTAGTTTGCTTTCCCAAAAGTGGTTTGGTGTGTGGTTTTTTGTTTTTGCTTGTCATCTGTAGCTTTCTTGTGGGTGGGTGTCCTTGCATCTAAAACCCTTTGTGCTGGTGCTCTATTATTTTAGGAGGTACAGATAGACAGACAGCTAGAGTCTGGTCTTCGAGTCACTGTTCAACTGGACAAGCAGCAGAATCCAGGTAATCCACTACCATCCTGCCTCTGGACAGGCTAGACATGTAATACTACTAATGTGATCTGTAGAATAGCCTTAGTCCTGCAGAAGTTAGTCTTCGCACTGAACTCCCTCAGCCTTCGGGCATTGCCATGTGGCAGACACGATGTCTTTAAACATGTTCAGGAATCATCATACCCAGTTATAGCGAATAATTACTAGCCCCCATGCCCCTCAGTTTGAGAGTTAATTACTAATTTATTCTATCTTAATGTTGCACTGTTTAGAACTCAGCAGTGTTTTGAGCTTCATCAATGTATAGACAGTGCTGAATGGACGAAACTCTTACAGGCTTTTTTTATAAAGTTAAGGAGTGGAGCTTGTTTATGCCCTAGGGAAGAGTATTGGGAACATGGCACAGGGTGTTGCTGGTTGACTTCCAGCAGTGTCTGGAGAACTGCAGTTCTCCAATGCTAACCCACTGGCTTTGCTTTCAGACAGTAAAATACAGAAAGGCACTGTAGTGTCCTCGAACCATCCACGGACTGTGTCTGGCCTGTACTGGGGTTACAATATCCGCTTAGCCTCCTGCCTGAGTAAGTATTTACACAGCATTCTGTCGCCTACCTGCTGGGGCCAGGGCAGCAGTAGCTGATCTACTTTTTCTGAGTTCTCCGTACACACTTACATTGACTTCTACACAGATTCTAGTTGTACTTGCTGCAAATGTGCAGCACAAGCCAGATGCTTGTTTCTTTAACATCCTCTTCCATTTTTTTGGGGCCCGTGTGCTGCCATTGATGATTTAATGGGTATTTTCCATCTCTAGTTTCCCCTATAAGGTAGTATGGTAATGGAGCCTGTACTCACCTGCTCTGCCCCCTGGATTTAGAAACTTCATTCATTGATGCAGAAGATGGGGAATGATCCAATATGTGAACATTGATAGAATTTGACTGTTGGGAAGGGAAACTAATTGCCATCATAGTAATGCAGGCAAGAGAGAATGCTCTGCACTGACCCTGGCTAGTTACGCATTCCCACCCTTAAGCACCAATAGCTCAGGTGTCACAGCTTCCTAAGAGCCCTTGTAATTTTCTGCTTTCCCTCACTAATCAGTGGGACCTTCCCGGGCAGACCAGGTTCCAAAACTTACAAGATCCCTGTAGAGTCCCCTCAGAAGTAGGAGATTTGAATACTAGAGGTACCACCCTACTGTATGTAACTATTGAGTGATTCCTGGCAGACATGCCAGCCAGGGGCTGGTTCAGCAGTTGATGTAAGAGCCAGTATTTTTCAGGAAAGATATTAAGATTGAAAGAGAAATTATGGTGCCATTCTGCTGATGGAATTTGAGGCATCTTGGTGAGAAAGATGACTGATTTGTACACTAACAGTGCAACTACTAGATACCACTAAAATGTAGGAGGCAGTAAAAGCAATTCTTAGTTATTAACCTTCGGGGGTATAAAATGCCTAAAACTACTGTATTTAGAATCCTCTAAAGCAGGGGATGCCACCAACTACTTTCCTTTTATGTTTGTTTCCCAGGTGCTGTTTTTGCCGAATGCCCTTTTAAAGAAGGCTATGATCTCTCTATTGGGACCTCTGAGCGAGGGACCTGTGTGGACCAGGCAATTCTCCCCTCCTTCAGGTAACTGGATTGATTCCTTGCTGTTCATCCCATCCCTTCGCTGGCAAACCAGCCCCACGAGCAAGATGCCTGCGGTAGAACAACCAGTGCATTTGAGATAACTGCAGTAGCCAGTGCTGCTGTGTGAGTATTCTCCCTGGCAAGGCTTTCCTCTGCAGCAGTAGGATTCATGTCCTCAGATGTAAGCATGTAACTCCCATTCACTCTGGTGGGATTTGCACCACCCTGCTCTGTTGTGTAGATCAAGCTACAGAACAGACGTATGTCTATATAACTGTCGCTCAGGGATGGATTTTCCACATCCCTGAGCAATGTAATTATACCCACCAAACTCCTGGTGTAGACAGTGCTATGTTGATGGAAGGGCTTCTCCTGTCAACATAACTACTGCCTCTTGGGGAGGTGGATTAACTATGCCAACAGGGAAAGCTCTCCCATTGGGGTAGGTAGTGTCTTTGTGAAGCACTACAGCAATGCAGCTGTGCTGGTGCAGGGCTGTATGTGTAGATAAGCCCTGATTTACCTGCTCTGATATTCTTTCCATACATGTGTTCCCCATACACCAGGCCAAAACTAAACTGTGAGCATTTCCATGGGTTGGATCTTCTGATCAAATTTGTCAAAGCAAGAGTTAAATTAGTTCACTGGATGCTGTCATTATGGAGTACAGTTCAGGATATTTTTGCAGCTGTTTGGATGACAGTTGGGGCAAGGGCAGCTTTAGTTCCAATGCCATCTGTTCCCTTTTTTTCTCTGCTTTGGTTATGTAGCTGAACGGTGTTTTTGTTCAGTGTATTGGGAGAACTAGACACTATTTATGTTCTGAACTTATTCTACAGCACATTCAAAGAACCAGAATCATCACTTGTGCTGGCCTTCAACAAATTGTATACAGCTCTTAAAGCTCTTAACTAGCCTGCGCTGGGTGACCTTGGTCAAGTCGCTTCATCTCTGTGCCTCCATTTCCCCATCTGTAAAACGGGGATTATAACATCAGACCTTTTTTGTAAAGCGCTTTGAGATCTACTGATGAAAAATGCTATGTAAGAGCTAAGTAGGGTTGTTAAAGATTACAGGGGCAACACTAGTTCCTTCTGACCCAGTACTGCTGTTAGGATCCAGGATTCTTCTGTCTTATAAACCTGTGTGTGTCTGCTCTCTTCCAGCCATGTTCTAATAGTATTTGGAGGTCTCCAAGGCCTAGAGGCTAGTGTGGATGGTGACCCAAACCTGGAGAGCACTGACCCAAGTGTCTTGTTTGACCTTTACCTAAACACATGTCCCAGCCAGGGCAGCCGCACCATCAGGACAGAGGTATGTCACATGAATAATAGCATGATGCATGACAGCTGGGTGACGGCACCTTCCTCCTAAGGATCAATCCCCTATTAGTGTTTCCCTTTAAGAAAGGGAAGCTATGTCTGTTAGCTGTGAACTAAGTGGTTTGGATAGTACCCTCCTAGCTCCAGTTATACAAGTGGTCTTTCTAAAATACATTTATTTATTTTTAAAACAGATCTTTAGGTGCAGTGTTTGAATGGGGAGAAACTATTTTTTGCGGTAATGTGGCATCTAGGAGCCCCCTGTGCTAGGTGCTGTACAAACTGCAAACAAAAAATGATTCCAGGCCTAAAGAGCTTATAAACTGCCCTTTAGCAATGAAGCTCTTTGTAGAGGCTGAAGGTTCAGTAGTGAATCTGGCTTGGCTAATGTATTTTTGCAGCCATATCTGCTATAGTTACAAGCACATGAATCCCCCTACTACCCTTCTGCAAACAATCATTAAACTTGTTTGTGTTAAGTGATGGGTGCTGAAGTGTCACCCTTTGAACAGTGGATCTGATCCTACTTTCTGTTGTTGGTTCCAGGAAGCACTACTGATATCTCTGTCTGCCCTGAGACCCCACATAGATGAGGCTGTGAGGAAAGCCCGGGGTAGCTGAAGGGGAAAAAACACTGAGCTACAGAACTGAACCTACCTTCTCTCTTGCTTTCACCTGCACCAGCACTCTTCCTTGTTCTCAGGTGGCTCATTCCAAGTTATGTTAACCCTAAACCTAGGAAGAGCTGCTGGGGGTGATGGGTAAGTCACCAGGGCAGCCTGCCACACTCCAGCCTCTTTGAGAGTGACCACGAAGAGCACAGTACCCTTACCAAAATGGCTACAGCTTTTTCATTGTCTCAAACCTGACACTGAGATTAAGGACTGACTGTACACTGGCTGTGGCTTCTTTGGGGGCACAAACAGCATGGGAAGCCTGTCAGTGGATCATGCAGCGCCAAGAGAGGTATTAGAAAAAATAAAACAGAACTGTCATATTTAATGCATTGGAGTTTTTAAAAGTGGGGGCAGTGGCAAAGGCATTGAATGCCTGCTGAAAGCTACTAGGAGCTGTTTTCTCAGCACTGCTAAAGAGCATGGTCTAAGTGGCTAATGAGCCTTTTGGGCCTTTTAAGAGTAATGGTGAGGTAGAGTGCTTCTGGATGCTGTGGGGCAGCTCCAAGTTAACTGATGCAAAATGGTGCTGTGTAACTTCTGTGACTAGGAGGAGCCCCTTTTTCAAGTCACTCTGCCTGTCTGAAGAGCAGCTCTCTTGCTGCAAGGCTGAATAGTAATCTGACCATTTAAACTTACAGCAATTGGTACACTCACCTCCTTTGTTAGTGAGTGTCCGTTTCTGGAGATCTAGCCAATGCAAGGAGTGCCTGGGACTTTCCTCCTAGTGGACATGAGTGTCACAACTAACCCTATGGCTGTACTCCTCCTGAACCTCATATTGATGTAAGTCTTTCACTAGTGCTAAAACTTAACTCTTTCTTGCAATCAACATTGGTGCTGTTGGGCCAAATACAGGAGGTATACAACCCATTACACTGTACTGTAAATGCTCCTTCCTTTCTCTTCTGTACAGGTAGTGTCTAGCTCCCTTATGTAAAAGATGTAAATACTATAGCTGCTTAGTCAAGCCTAATCTTTTTGGGAGGAGGCTGATGCTATTACAAAGTTAACTTGCTTACAGGAAGTGTAGTGTCCTTTTAAAGCTGCCACGCCACACTAGCCACCAAGTGATGACCTCACTCTTAAGACAGCATTGAGCTTTCCTGAGGACAGTTGGCTCCATACCTAAAATTTTGAGCCTTAAAAGCTGCTTACATTAAAGGACAGGCAGCATCCATTAAGTCTGCAAGTTAAAACAATGAGGAACAGAGAAATAATTGGAAGAATCCAGTATACTATCATGGTACTGGCTGTTAGTAAGAAACCAATCCATAGTATGGATTTTCAGTGAAAATGGTACAAAATACATTGTTCCACAGGGATAACAGTAAAGAATTGGGGGCCCTAAGTTAATTCTGGGAACCAAGTGGTTTCCCTGGGCCTCATACTCTGAAAGCATAGCTCAGTAAGAGCATTTCCTTTGGTGTCCTCTTAACTGAGTAAATATAGCAATGGGGCTTTGTGGTCAGGGTCTAGAGATACACCCGTTAAGCCAAACGGAGGGGATAGGGAAAGCACTTTAAAATACTGCACTGACTTTTTATTAAGTTCCAGCAGCCATTTTTAGGGCCAAGGGTACAGCATCTTTGGCATTTGCATCCTCAAGAAACAGGCCACCCTATTAATTATTGCAGGCCCATGAAAAGCTCCCAGACCATTTTAAAAAAAATAGCTGGGGGGGAAGAGAATAAATCTGAGCCCATACATACCCCTGATAAATAATTACTACAGTTAAGTCCCTTCTATGGGATGCCTTCACCTCAGAGTGTTCTGTCTTCAATCCCCTGGGTGAGTTCAGCTATTGCGTCCAGGCATGATGGCTTGTAAACGATTTGTTCTTTTCAAGATGTTAGGAACAAACAACAGCCCCGATGCCCGCTCGATGCTCTCAATAGGAACCAGGAAACGTTCAAGTGGGATTGTCTCCTCCACAGGGCTGTTGGGCATCACATAGGAGCGCAGCTCAATCTCTCCATTGAGCTTCTCTAGGATGAGTACTTTGAAGAAGTGCGTGGGGACCGCCACATGGTTCTTGCCAATCACCTGGTACTTGATGTACATCTTCCCATCTGCCTCCATCCTACACAAAGAACAAGATTCTGTTACTGCTGCCTCTTACTTAGTACTCATGTGCACAAACCCCTCAGGGCACAAATTGCGTCTTCCATGGCTTTAGATGAATATATGCATGACTAAGGCCAGAAGGAGCCCTTATGATCTTCTAGTCCAGTGGTCCCCAACCTTTCTGTGGGAATTGCACATTCCTATTTCCAAAAGACTGTGGCAGGTGTCAAACACCCCACTACCGAAATGCTGCTGAGAAATGGCAATTCTTCTTAGCAGCATTTCGGCAGCGCGGTGTCCTGTGGGCGCACACAACTGCCCCGGTGGGCACCATATTGGGGACCCCTGCTGTAGTCTGACCTCTTGCATGACGCAGGACTAGAATTTCACCCAGTGTTTCCTGCATAAAGCCCATAATTTCTGGTTGAGCTAGATTATCTCTTTTAGAAAAAGACATCAGTTCTTGATTTAAAGTTGTTAAGTGCTGTAGCAGGGTCTAGACCCCCAGCTAACCTAGGAGACACTATACATAGTAAAACAGGAACGAACAAGTTCCACTCCCCATCATCCTTTTCACTATATCTAATTTGGTCCTTGTTTAACTGAGTCTGTTCAAGTGATTGCCCTTCCTGCCTCTAAACACGGTTCATTGCAGTCAAAGATTATACCTTCATTTGGAAAACGTGACTATACACTAGGACAGATTTAGTCCTTTATTGCAGCCTGTGGCACTACTAGTACCAGATCTGACAAGGCAGCCGGACTGTAAAGGTGACTATGAAATACAGCGCAAGATGACTAAGCTACTGTCACTCTCCCAAACTAAGTGCAAAAAGAAAGCGTTGATGGAACGTAAATCAGAGTTAAATTATTTACCTTTCAATCCTACCCAGGTAATCTGAGTTCCTCTATTCAATTGTTTTTAAATCTGATCTGTCCCTTCAGGGGTTTATTCAATTGAAAGATGTATAAACTAATCCCAAGCATAACAAACTAGCCCACTAAATTCCTACATGCATACATGGAAAATGTGGGAGTATTTAAAACAGTATCTATTGCTATTTCTGAGAGCATGACAAGACAAGTCACATTCTTAGCCCATCTTAATTTCCCTGTATGATGCATGTTTTAAGATCAGTTTCAATCCAGCTCTGGTATTTACCTGGGTAGGAAGAGTGGGCCAGTGCAGACATATACATTCTTGTTGTACTTCGTTAAACTCCTGCAGTATTTCTCCAGGTTATTCCAGGCTTTCTGGTTCAAATGAGGATCCTAGAAACAAAACAAACACAATACAGCCAGGAAAAAGTCAAGTATGTAAGTCAGTCTGAGCTCTGGTCTCTCTTCCTGTGCACCTCACATCCTAAGCTTTTTCCAGCTTGAGTTAATAATGAAAATAATAGCTCTCTTATATAGCACTTATTAGATCTCACAGCACTTTATAAAGGTGTTCAGTATCATCACCCCCATTTTACAGATAGGGGAACTGAGGCAGAGATCCATGAAGTAACTTGTCACAGTCAGCCAGCAGGCCAGAGGCAGAGCCAGGAATAGGATCCAGAGTGGGGTGAGGAGCTGAGAATCTATCTTGAAGAGAAGGTGCAGGGATGACTTGATCACAGTCTATAATTACCTACAGGGGGAACAAATATTGGTAATGAGCTCTTCAATCTACCAGACAAAAGGTATAACAAGATAGAAAAATTCAGACTGGCTTGCATCTATAGAGGAGGTCAGACTCGATTATCATAGTGGTCCCATCTGGCCTTGGATTCGCTTCCCAGTCCAGTGCTCCATCTAATAAGCCACACTGTTTATAGGGTAGTTTATTTATCTGATGGTTTTTAATCATTTTCAGAATGACTGTTTGTGAAGCATAAACCTAAGTTATCTCACAGAAATGCTTTGTATATCTGAAGTCACTTTGGATTAATCTTTGGCCAGAGACACAGTTTCAGGCTTCTGTGAACACTTATTTATGTGCTTAACTTTACGTGTGGAAGTATCTTATTTATTTCAATGTGATTACTCCCATGAGTAAAGCTATGCACCCATGGGAGTGTTTGCAGGATCAGGGCCTTAGTTTGGTAGGAAATACATGTGGCCCTTGAGTTAATTTAGGTGATCCTCTCTATTTACAGAGGCAGGTTTGTCCAGCAGTTCTCAACCCCTGTACTGGCCTAGGGCTCAGGAGAACCATTCCCCATTCTGACACAGACTTCCTGTGTAACTGTGTGCCTCAGTTCCACATCTGTAAAAAGGGAAGCGTATTATTCCCAATCTCAGGAATGTTGGGATGACAATAACAAAGATTGCGAAGCACCCAGGGCTTCTCTACACCTAACTATACCAGTACAATGTCCCCTGTGGACACGCCTATTCGAGAATAAGTGTCCACAGGGGGAGTTATACCAATACAACTAGCCATATAACTGCTGTACCAGTATAGTTCTGCTGGTAAATTTTCCCACCTAGACATGCCATTAGTAACTCTGTTGATGGTGGCCATCTACATACCTACACAGAGAGAAATTTGGACTGTGAGATTGTTAGTTAATTCCAGTCCCTAAACAAGTGTCAGCCAATTCATTTGAAACATGAAACTGAGGTAACTTTCTTCACTGTAAACTATCTAACTAGAAAGATAGAAGGGTTTGACCAGTCAAAATGGGGAAGACAAGATTTCAATCAGTTACAAGAAACCCTTAGCCAAATCATTAAAGATGTAGCAGCAGGTAGGTACTATACTGCAGGACAATCCTATCTCCTATAATGCTTGTGGTTCTATTCTGTTCAACAGAATATTGATAGAGAATTGGTCAAAGGAAAAAGAGATCAAACTATGAGAGGAAAAACAGAGGTTAGTTTCTACAGCTTACGGGTAGAAATAGATCAAGTGGCTGAGGCCTTCAGAGGGACAAACAAGAGGTTGGATAGGAAAATTACAGAATGTAGAAGGGTTGAGGACAAGAACCATGAGTTGTCAGAAAGGCGTACTCTTAAGTGGAGGTTAAAAAGACCCCCTCAGAACCTAACAGATTGATAGAGCCAGAAGAGTTCCCAGAAGTCACCTACTACAGGACAGGCCTAACATAGAAAATAACAGAACGCCACTAGTCGTCACCTTCAGCCCCCAACAAAAACCCCTCCACCGCATTATTAAGTATCTACAACCTATCCTGAAGGATGACCCAACATTCTCACAAATCCTGGGAGACAGGCCAGTCCTTGCCTACAGACAGCCCCCCAACCTGAAGCAAATACCAGCAACCACATACCACACAACAGAACCACGAATCCAGGAACCTATCCTTGCAACAAAGCCCGTTGCCAACTGTGCCCACATATCTATTCAGGGGACACCATCACAGGGCCTAATAACATCAGCCACACTATCAGAGGCTCGTTCATCTGCACATCCACCAATGTGATATATGCCATCATGTGCCAGCAATGCCCCTCTGCCATGTACATTGGTCAAACTGGACAGTCTCTACGTAAAAGAATAAATGGACACAAATCAGATGTCAAGAATTATAACATGCATAAACCAGTCGGAGAACACTTCAATCTCTCTGGTCACACAATTACAGACATGGAAGTTGCAATTCTTCAACAAAAAAACTTCAAATCCAGCCTCCAGTGAGAAACTGTTGAATTGGAATTCATTTGCAAATTGGATACAATTAATTTAGGCTTGAATAGAGACTGGGAGTGGCTAAGTCATTATGTAAGGTAACCTATTTCCCCTTGTTTTTTCCTAACCCCCCCCCCCGACGTTCTTGTTAAACCCTGGATTTGTGCTGGAAATGGCCCACCTTGATTATCATACACATTGTAAGGAGAGTGGTCACTTTAGATAAGCTATTGCCAACAGGAGAGTGGGGTGGGGGGAGGTATTTTTTCATGCTTTGTGTGTATAAAAGATCTTCTATGCTTTCCACAGTATGCATCCGATGAAGTGAGCTGTAGCTCACGAAAGCTTGTGCTCAAATAAATTGGTTAGTCTCTAAGGTGCCACAAGTACTCCTTTTCTTCATGTTGAGAGAGTGTGTTAGTGGGTAACCACCTGTAAGCCCATTCAGCAGGGACCATGGGTTCCCACAAATTCCACTGGGCTTCGCTACTTCAGCACCTTAGTTTCTGCTTGCTCCTGCAACAGTATACCCCATCCTGCTGGGGGGAGGAGGGATGGGATTTAGGCTTCCCCCTTCCCACCCTTGTCTAGGAAGGAGAACCCCTCTCTCCCTGTATAGACTTCCTCCCTCCCATATGGCAGACACTCTCTCCTGGAAGGTAGGTCAAGAAGCAGTGTAGACTTAGATTAGATATTAGGACAAACTTTCTAACTCTAAGGGTAAGTAAAAGCTCTGGAATAGGCTTCCAAGGGAGGTTGTGGAATCCCCCTCACTGGAGGTTTTTAAGGAAGGTTGGTGGTCTAGGTTTACTTGGTCCTGCCTCATCATAGGGCAGGGGTGGGCAAACTTTTTGGCCCAAGGGCCACATTGGGGTTGCAAAACTGTATGGAGGGCCTGGTAGAGAAGGCTGTGCCTCCCCAAGCAGCCTGGCCCCCACCCCCTCTCACTTCCCGGTTCTTGACTGCCCCCCTAAGAACCCCCCCACCCATCTAACCCTCCTGTTCCCTGTCCCCTGACAGGCCCCCAGGACTTCCATGCCTTTCCAACCCCCCCATTCCCTGTCCCCTGACTGCCCCACCCAGAACCTCCACCCCATCTGCTCCCTGTCCCCTAACTGCCCTGACCCCTATCCACAACCCCACTCCCTGACAGCCCCCCCGGGACTCTCATGCCTAACCAACCCCCCCTGCCCCGACTGCCTCCTGGGACCCGCCAGCCCCGGCTCCCTTACCATGCCACTCAAGCGGCATGTCTGGCAGCCTTGCTGCCCAGAGCACTGCCCGCACAGCAGCATAAGTGCAGGGGAGAGGGGACACCAGGGGCTAGCCTCCCCTGCTGGGAGCTCAAGGGCCGGGCAGGATGGTCCAGTGGGCCGGATTTGGCCCGCAAGCCATAGTTTGCCCATCTTTGTCACAGCGGGCATGGGGGAATTAGGGGACCTCTCCAGGTCCCTTCCAGCCCTACATTTCTATGCCTCCTGTCCAGAAAGATTGGTGTATCCCACTTCCCTTTTTATGCATTCTTTTGAAATGGAAATTTGGGGGCTTTTTTCCTCACACAACTGGCTAAAATTAGAGCTCTGAGGTTGGCAGCACTGCTTTCTATTGACTTCAGTGAGTTTGGGGTCAAACCCTTAAGTCACTGTTCACCTTAGTAGTTACAGGTCAGTCCTATACAGTGTGAAAATGTGGGATGTTTACTCACATGGTGTTTTGGAAGTTAGCAAAAAGAAAAAAAGCCATTTTAAAAGTGAAGTGGACTCCTGTGTTCTATTCCAGCCTCTTCAGTTATGGTGTCCCTCTTTACCTTTCAGGGAGAGGGATTTCTGCTCACATGGCATGGGGAGAAGTCACCCTTTCCCTGGAGAGGAGCAGAGCAACTCAGCCTGGTGGTGTCCCTCTCCCATCTAAGGAGAGGAACCTGACTGTGTTGCCAACTCTCACGTTTCCCCGTTTTCCTTAAAGCCCCAGCTCCTGGAGTCATATGATTGCATAAGAATCTCAGCTTCCCTTAAAAAAAAGTTTCTAGCTATCATAGTTGCAGAAAAAAGGCTTGAAAAGCGACCCCCTAAAGCCCCAAAACAGGAAGGCAAATAAAAACGTTGAGGACTCGAACCCCAGAGGGCACGGTTCGTTGTCTAAGGGAAGAGAGACAGGCAACACCAGCAAGGTCCGAACACAAAGCTCTTGACTGAAGAGTGCACACAACAATAGAGAGCAGCCCGTCTCCAAAGAGAACCAGCAGCCTCTAAGTAAAACTAATAGGTTTTTATAGACAGTTCCCTCCCATTACAGATTTATTTATAAAGCAGCCCACAAAGCGTCCCCTATGTTAGTTAAAATCCTCTTTCGGCAGACACACTGTTGTTAGGGCATATGCCAAGCACAAATGGTTAAATTTTGACAAGTCTCTGAAGGACTGGTACTTGCTTAGCCAGTGCTTCCTTTTCTGCCTGGAAGTCCTGTCTTAAGCCTTGCAACTGGTCCTGGGCATAGGTCAGAAAGCCGAGGGTAAGCCGGAGGAGGGGCAGAAACAGGCATAGCACAGAGCGGGGGCTGGAGACCCCTGAGAGGAAGAAGAAAAGGAGGAGCAAAGAGCACGTCCTTGACTCTTCAGTCAAGAGCTTTGTGTTCGGACCTTGCTGGCGTTGCCGGTCTCTCTCCGGCCAGACAAGGAACCCTGCCCTCGGGGGTTCGAGTCCTGGACAAAAACAACCCAGCACTGAGTGTTTTTAGAAGACCTCGGGATTCCTTCCTGAGGCACTCCCGGCTTTAGGGGGTCGTGAACTCCCAGGAGGGCCACACCCGGCTCCCCGACGCTGGGGGAGGGGAAGCGCTACCTAGCCGGCGCCAGCCCCCCGGGGGGCTCCCTCACGGGCTATGGGACCCGCGGGTTCCCTGTCAGGCTCCGGGGCGGGGGCGCCTCACCTGGGGCGCCACGTTGCTGAGGTAGAAGGTGTCCTGCATGGCCTTCTGGCTCCCCCTGTGGTTGGCGGCGGCCGCCAGGTGGCCGCGGTCGAAGCCGCTGCCGCGGTAGTCGGCGTTGGTGGCCCGGTGATACTCGTGCACCGACTCGTCCGCCTGGAAGTCGCAGGCGGCGCGGTCGCAGGGGCCGCCCGGCGCCTCCCCGCGTAGCTGCTCCAGCACCCACAGGGCGCTGCGGCTCCGCGGGTCGTAGCACAGCACGTAGGACTCGCGGCTCCGCAGCGGCGGCAGCCCCGGCAGCCCGTACTTGGCCAGCTCGCCGCGGGCCGCGCCCCCGGGCGCCGGCGGGGAGAGGTCGGCGGCCGCCGCCACCACCGGCACCACGGGCAGCCGGGGCAGCAAACCCGCCGCCGGCGGGCCGCCGCCCAGCCGGCTCCCGCCCGCCAGCCCCAGCCCCAGCCCCGCGGCCAAGGCGGCCCCGGCCACCAGCCACCTGCTGCCCCGGAGACGCTGCATGGCTGGGCCCCGCCGCCGGGGAGAGAGCTGCAGGGCGGCGACCTTCCCTCGTCCCGAGGGAGAAGCGGGGCCTTAAAGGGGCCGCCGCCAGAGGCCGGAGGCGGCGGCTTGAGGGGAGCAGCTGCTCACACAGCCGGCTGCAGGCAGGTGCGACACGCGGGACCCAGCAGGGCCCCCGCGCGGCTGGGCCCCGTACAAGGCCCCGGCCCCCCAAGGCTTCGGTGGGGCCAGCGGAAGCATCGCCCCCTTAAGAGTTGACGCGCTGAGGCGGGAAGCTCCCCCGGGCACGCGCTGGGCCAATATAGGAACAAGCCACGCCCCCGGCGGGAGTCCCTGCCGCTCAGTCCGAGCAGGAATCCCTGACTAAGTCGAAGCCTTAGGCAGAAGTCATTTCACAGCTGTGCCTCCCTTTACCCATTTGTAGTGGCTTGGAAAGGAAAAAAAAAAAATCAGTATTTAGTACAGTGTTCAGAAGACCCAAGTCTGTACCTAGAGGCAGTGGGAGGCAGCTATACAACTAGCACTAACAACCACACCTGTTAAAATGGAGATATAAAATACATGGTGGATTCCTTTGATGAGCCTGCTCTGCTATGCCCATTCGGAATACGCTTGGGTATATTTCTCAAGTTTTTCTCTGCAAGTACAGAAAACTTCGTTTCTTGCAAGGAACCTAAGATGCATTACCTGTAGCTAGAGCTGGATGAGATCTGTTAGAGTCCATCTCCTCTCCTTCTCAGATCCTAAAGCATAAAGAGACTACAACAGTTTCTTTTCCTACTTCAGTTTCTTCTGCCCACTTTCACACCATGAATAGCTTGACACCCCCCAAACATTAGACAACTCTTTGTACCAACACTGTCAAAGGAGACTGTGGGAAAGAAAAAGATCATATCAGTATCTGCAAAGAAAAATATTTATTATGACAAATCAACAGAACAGCATTCATGAAAAAAAGAATTACAGACATTACAGATGGATAATTGTAGTTCATGGGAAAAGTTATAGAAATAAAAAAGTAAAAGGTAATAAACACCAGGACCAGTTTTGTGTTGTAAAGGATCCACCTCCTAGCCTTCTACATGGCATTGTATATCAGGGATCTTTTGTTCCCTTCTTCAGTTAGAGGTACCAGCATGTTCCTACCACTGGATTTGTGGCAACTGTCCTGGAGGGGTGGGGAACAGAAAAACTGCTTTCGCTTCTACCTGTTCAAGCTTGTACAGTGATGCTTAGATCTGTAGTGCAAAGTAAGTGACCCTCAAGCACATCTTCCTTTTAGGAACATTTGAGCAGCCTCAGAAATATTGCCAAGCAACAGCTTTGTCTGCAAAAATGCTTGTTCCCTGCTAAGCATATTACCTGTAGATAATCAGAGGACACACTCTGGGCCTTGTGAATTCAAATCTGGACCACCTCCTTTAACACACCACCACCACTCCCTATCCCACTAGATACCATCGTACTGCAGAAATAGATAGACAAAGGCTCAGAGTAACCTGCCAAATAGGATAATCTTGCTAAGAAAAAGAATAAGGCAGTGGTGGTGGGTAGATTTAGCTTATACATGCAGAACCCTGTGCTAGTGATAGACTCCCAGAATGGAGTGGACTGAGATTAGTTCTACTGACATCCAACTGGCACATGTTGTTTCATCCCTCAGTTACTATGGAAGAGGGCATTTAGAAATACTGTAATAAATCACATGTAGCAGCTTTAACTCTGAGCACAATCTGTGGCTAGGGGAAGTCTCATATTGTTATGGATAGCAGATAAGGTCAACACAGACCCCCCTGTTTAGCTGAAGGGAACTTCATCAAAATCAGTAGTGTTTAACAAAAAAACTTTAAACACGTGGAAAAAGCATGAGATACAGATGTGTTCTCCATACCTTTTTAGAAGTGTGTTTGTTTTTTTAAAAACAGCCAAAGAGAAAAAACTGAACTTGTATAAATCACCAGATTTGCCCTTTTGCAAAAGGGCATTTTAGAAAAAAAAAGTTCTAAATGGCTAAAACATACAAAAAGTCACCAAATGCTCAGTTAAAAGGAACAACAGCCCTTGTACTCCTGAACACCACTGTGCTACCTATAGCAGCTTCTGACTTCCACTCCACCTGTTGCTGAGCTTAAATAATTCAAGCTTGGACCTCAAAACTCCAGCCACAAATTAATCTAGCCAACACTTGCTCTGAAAAAAAACAAACAAAAAAAATAGTTCCACATTTCCCTGACAAACATGACCAACCTCAGGATTATATTCTTCACTATCCTTTTTCCTCCCAGTTGCCAAGGCTACAAGATTCCAGAGGGGTGGGGGTAGGCAAGGGGGGGAAGGCACAGGGTGCTGGCCTTCTCCCTTATGACCAATCCCCATCTCTTGATCCACCCAGCTTAGTTTCCTGCCTTTCCTCCTGATGGAGGAAAGCTTCCACCAAAGTGACAATGATCCTGCTCTTGATGAGTTATTTGTATACAGTGAGCAGCTAATGAATTCAATGATTAAGGTATTTAAATCTCTTCCTGTGCATTTGGCTCCCCCCCACACCACAGCACTGCAAGAAAGAGCAACTATGCATTAAAATTTTCAGAGCTGCTCCTGTCACAGAGAAGGCTCTGGAGACATGAATCCCACAGGTCTGTGGCAGCCACTATATGCACAAAGATAGCAGAAAATGGGCTAGTTAATACTGTCCAGCTTTAAAATGATTTGAGGAATGAGGGTTAGGGTAACTAATCAGAAGGGTTGACAGTAGGTTCCCAGTTACTGTTAATTATTTTCCTCCCAACTAATAGTGTTTGTTTGCTCCATAAAGTGAACAATAAGCCCCACACTACAATAAGAGTCAGCCACATTTATAACCTAAAAGTACCATTGGAAAAAATTAATGAGTCCTTTCAACAGCCTCCCTCCCTTCGAATATCAACACAGCAAACCCTCCACCGCCCAAAGGTTTAAAGAATAATAAGGGTTCTAAGTTACTAATGAAGAGAGGCCTTTTCAAGTAGGAAACAAAGCCTCACAAATTGTATCAGAGTGTGTTGTTACAAGTTATCTAGTCTTGCCTTTGGGAACTACAATGGGAGCTCCCCGCATTCTCCTCCCCACACCTTCTATGCTGTCACACCTTTTGTTTCATTGTCAACTAGAGAACCTCTCCTTTTACAGACGTTCAGCTCCAACTCACTAAGCCATCATAAATAAAACCCTCTAGCCCTATGATGTTCAAACAGGAGGAGACCCGAAAAATGGAGTTTAATCAAAACGAGCAGCAAAAACTAAGGCGTCAGGGCTAACAGCCACAAGCTTCTTCTGAGGCAGACATCTAAGGTGCATTTCTGCCATTTGTTTTCTGCTGGGGTGCCATTTGTAACCCTTTACTGAAAGGTGAGGATCTCCATTCTCATCCTCAATTACAGCCACAACCCCAATCCAGAGATTTCCATTTAGAACCACTAGTCACTCCTTAAAATGAATGGACAGGATTTGTGTGGTGACTCTACAACCCCATCCTAAGCAGTGCATCTCAGCCAGCTGGGAGGATGAAGACAGCAGCAAGACCCAAAATCAAGTATCTCATACAGCAATGCAGAAGGCTACACAACTGAATCAGTTCCAGGCCTCTTCAGTCACATCTGTGGTACTGTTCCTTAAACATCTGATCCAGCTCCCAACAGAATCAACAGAAAGACTTGATTAATTTCAGCAGAAGTTGGCTTTGGCCCTAAACCAGGCTACCATTTGATTTTTTTTTTTAAGTTCCCTTCTTTAAAAAGGAGGTGATCAGGTTTAAAAGACATTTCCTTGACAACCATCTGAAATTTTTAACAGATCAACTCATGCCACTCACTTGCTGTCTTCACTTTCTCCACAATGAATAAGCAGAGAGGATAGTCAAAGTCACTTTCAAGTTCTCATACACCAACAAAGTGCTGCAACATTTGAGTTGCAGACACAGCAGGGGAAATATTTAAATCCAAATAGGAAACAATACATTCTTATTCCCCCTACAGTTGTAAAGGGTTTCTATTTAATACAAGAGTTGTGCACTGAAAAACAATCCACCCACAAGCTGAACTTTTAGACCTAATTCATGACAATACTGCAAATGAATATTGTAAAGAAACCTAAGTGGAATTTCAGAGTGTATTAAAAATTTTACTCTTCAAACTATCACCATTTTTCACCCACTATTAAAAGAAACAAGTTACACTCAGTGGCATGTCAATATGGTGAGAGTCATGGAGTGTGTGTGTGTGTATTGGTGAAGAATGGGGAGGATTCCTTTTAAGGCAAGTGTGACCCACACAGCCCAGGTACCATGAAACATTTCAAAAGACCATGTGTAAGTTTCAGATAAATAAATTGGGGGGTGGGGGAGGGACTTTTAATGGAGGATATCTTGGGCAGTTCTGAAGCCAGAGCATATTGGACAAGTTTTCCCACTTTTGTGGTTCAATCCTACAGTCCTCATTCAGGCAAACCTCAACGATTCTAGAGGGAGCTTTGCCGAAGGGCCTGATCATCCAGTTCGAAGCCCGTGTGCAGCAACAGTCTTTACAATTACAAAAGGCTACTTAGTACTGGCCTTTCTAGCACAGGGGAGTTCGGTAGATGGATCACACGTTCTCTTGGAACAGCCGCTGCTGAACAGAGACACGGTGATTAAAAGGCATGGGGAGAAGCCATAGTTGCTCGTAAACTGTGAGAGCTATAGTATTCTCTCAACCGCCCCATTTCTTATGGGACAGAATCTATCCCATAGGAAGGGTTTCAATAAAAGGGGAGGCCATCACCCACTTTGTTTAAAATTCCACCCCCATATCCAAACAGCAAGATTCTGCTGCATCCTCGTTATTGGCACATCTATTCTGGTTCACAGAAACCACCACTCTGAAGCGGCACAGGTGCACAAGAGTAAAAATGTCAGGCACGATCAGAGCTGCTAACAGCCCCAACGCCAACACCAAGGTAAACTGTCCCTCTAGAAATTCACTAAGCTACGCAGAACTTTGACTAGGCTTTAGGAGTTGGAACACAGCACGAACCTGACATCTGAAGGCTGACAGCCCCCCAGTTATGGTACAATTATGGCTAGACTGCTACCAGGTCTCATCAGCAGGGTGAGCAGCCCTCTGAGAAAGCACAAAATTGACCTCTAATAAAAGGAGACATAATGCAAAACACTTAAGATTATATAAATACAGAACAGTCCTTACATTGACAGCTATGCAGAGGCAATCCAGCACTTCACTAACAGGGAGAGTAAAGCACCTCAGGTTAGCGTTTGCTTGGAAGCTCTTGCAGCAGCTGGAATATTTAGCTACTCAAGTTTCTTCCATAGCCACCACCCTGACTCGAACTGTGGGTCAGGAGTTCTGATCATTCCAAAGCTACTTGCAGGCTACAGGTTACCCTATTACTAATCTCAAACTATGCAGACTTGGCCCGCTCCTTTGTATCTGAATGGAGTACATTAATAAATATCCCCCTCTGTATTACTGTCCCCATGGCACATGGCTCTCCCTCCTTCAGGAACTGCCCACAGGGAAGGGGACTCTCCCAAGGGACCAGGTATTCCCACTGAATTGCTCCAGTAGATCACATCCAGAGATTGCCTTGATGTTAATCTGATCTGTGAGTTTGAGTCACTTCCCAGCAAAGAGTACCACAGGACAACATGAAGATTACGGGACTAGAGTTTATCCAGATTTAGTTAGAAGGCTTGGAGTGTTCTGGGAAATATTATGCAAAAAACTCAGTTTAAGACCAAAACCATCATTCTCCCTATTAATAAGTCTCCTCTGAAGATACCTATGTTTTCAGCACAGGACTGGAGGCCTTTCCCTTGTATTTCATGAGCCTGCTTGAAGTTAGATATCCTGCCTTTGAATTAGGGTAAAGCATGATCCATAGCAGCGGCACTGAAAACAGCTCAAGACAAGCAGTCTCAGCAGCAGCAAGGACCCTGCTCTAAGGCTGTGAGTAACATAAGGCTTATTTGAACTACACCAATTAAAACCACATATCTAGTTCCAATTTCCAAGTCAAGTCAGCACCAAGGAGACAACTCCTTGATAAGGCAATTCTGGGGCAGACTCTGTGCAGTGAAATTTGCTCTCCAGTAAAGCAGCCAGCAGTAATAGCATTCTCCAATCCCAGCTTCTTAAAGTCTCTTTCCCATGGAAGAGACTCTGCTGTTTTGAATCCTCATCCGCCACTCACCAGGAGGAAACTGGACTTTTTTTGTGCACCCAAAAGAGATGGTAAAATGCAGACAGAAAGGAACAAAATCCAGCAGCTACTCAAACGAGCAGGATGCATGACGTCAAAGTGACATGTTGTATTTATATGAAGACATTCTTCTCTCTATACTCACCGAAATCCCACTGGTCCCAGCCTGTCCCTTCCCCTAATGCAGAAGTTCCTGTGCATGAGCACATGTTTCCATAATGCTATGATCACAAAAGTTCATTTCATAAGACTTTGAGAGATATGTAGCTAAACAATTTCCATCTTCCCAAACTTAAAGTCATTACAAAAATACAAAGCACTGCTCAGGCAGTGTGGAGTTGTCTGAGATTAGGAAAACCTGGAGTGCAGGACCTGACTAGCTGGGGAAATAGGCAGTCCTTGACCTAATAGAGTAGAAGTAAGTCTTCAAGAAGGCCAATTACTGGAACACAAAACCAAATGCCCAGCAGAGATCGTAGGGGCTCTGATGATGCACCACATGTAGGAGGGAGTCTCCTAGGATACACTACTGCACAGTTTCTCTCACACACACTGCCAGGGCTATGGACTATTTGGAGTCCTGAAGCTCCTTCGCTTTCTTCAGAATCAGGCGTACATCAGAGATGGGATAATCCTGCATTAAAAAGGAATTGATTTATTTCCTTAATGTTCGTTGCACCTATTCTACCTTTTAACAGGGCAGAGACTTGCTGCAATATCATTGACCAGCCCAATGAATGCCCTGGTGTTTATAAATTAGATGTTACCTCCACAGTTAAAGTCACCTGGAGTAAACAATTTCCCTCTATGTTTCGTAACTGATCAGTCTTTTACATCCTACAGAACATTAGATTATTTTGGTAGTCCTGAGTGTGGGGTTAAGTTGGCTTTATGCAATGACTAGCTCCATTATGGAAGTCTGTATTAAGGATGCAAGGATCCAAAATAATATTTTATTGTATGTATTAAATTAGAATTCTCTTAATCAGGTCCCCTCCAACACATGGCCTTTCATCCTCTTTTGAGGGACTCCTAATTAAGAGACAACATTTTAATAGTAATGCTGCTCTCTGAGCAGCTGATGGCCCAACATGTTACTAGACTGACCAAGGAGTTAGGAGAAGGAATCCTCCATTCTGGGGCAGACACTGAACCTACTGCTAGTGGCAAGATGTCCAGCATTTATAACTGGAGTTGAAAGAGCAAATTAACAGCCAGGAACAGGTAGCCATACAGCCACTTTCTGCAAATCAGCTATGGAGGCGAAGGCTGCTATTAGAGGAGCAAACCGTCAGAAGCAGCATCAGACAGATCCCAAGAAGCCTAAACACCTGAAAGGCACAGCCAGTAAATAGGCGTATTGTTATTAAGAGTTATTGGCCAGGAGTGGCTTCACTGGATTTTCCAATTAAGGGGAGCATGCAGTAGAAGTTAATGCTTGATCTTATATCACACCATGAAGTTTCCTAAGTGTTTAGATTTTCCAAACATGGTTTCATTATGATCAGCAGAGGGTTGGTAAAAATATTTCAGGAGGGCTGCCTCTATCATATCCAAGTATTGTACAAGAGGAAGATCTCCTGTTTAAAGAGTTCTTCCACGTCCTCCGCATTCCTGATGTATTTTAGTACTTACCTGTAGCAGCCTCATGTTCAGAGTGAAGTCCCCTTCCAGTAATTGATCCCGGATTAGTCTGAAAGAGAGGGTATGTTAATTCAAGTACTTTTTGCTTCTTTAGTACCTTGTCCAAAAATATCCCAAAAGTCAGCAACTAAGGTGTGTATGGCTCACCACATGCCTCCCACCCTTCCTTAAGGGCCCTGTTTCTTTTGCCATTGTGACAAGAATGGCTACATCCTTTCATCAGAGCCCCCTTGGCATGTCTCTTGCATGCAAGAGAGGCCCCTATATCTGTGGATTCAAGCAGAGAATGGGGTGGAGGAGCACACAGCCCATATTTACTTTGCCCAGCATGGGGAGACTGAGCTTTAGGAGACAAGATGTGAACTGTGGGGTGGGGGAGAGTACACTAGAGTCAACATCCTCAGTGTCAGCTGTCACAGCACTCACATCAACATGGCGCAGCAGACAAGCAGCAGAAAATCAAAGCGGTTGTCATCGGCAAAGAGAGAGTCCCAGATACGGATGACGTCTGGCAACAGGAACTCTTGGGACAGCAGCAGCGTCAGCCAACGGAAGGCAAAGAACTGGGGCTTAATGTTCTGCTCTTGCTTTTGGATAGACAGACAGAGTCAGTAATTAATTGCTTGTACTGAACTGGAAAAGACAGACGGATGTTCACTGCCTCCCTGGCGTCCTCTTAGTAACCGGGCTATAGGCTAGCATCCTGCAGTGTAATACGGAGAAATCTGCCTGTACTTTACAGTTACACCTCTCTGCTTCAAAGTCTCGTTAGCCTCATGTTATGAGATACTATGCCACGTCTCCTTTCAAAGCCTCTCCACAAAACCCCACCCCCAAATTACAGTGCTCTGAAGGATAGCTCTCCATACATGCATCTATCTTCAATGTCTATGGCTCAGATAGCAGAAATCATGCCCAGATTTCTAAGTCATGGAACGTAGGAACTATTATTTTCATAAATTGCAATTCAGACATTTAAGCTAATTCAATTTCATTTCTCCTTTTAAAAAAAAAAGTCCCACACACCTCATTTCCCCTAAGGGTTTAGATCAGAAGTACTTCCTCTCCTTTCAATGACTTTAAAAATCCCCTAGTGATTAGGTTATTGGAAGGTTAGCATAAAAATCACACAGACCAGAGTTCTCCAGACCCAGTTTACACTGGCAGCCAACAGACTGAAACTCAAAGCTTTTAGCTACTTTTTACTGTGGTCCACATATTTCACAAATTCAGCAAGATCAAGTCAGTTCAGTATTCAGATGGGTAGAGCCTTGCGCAGATACAAAATTTGGATCTGCATTGAATTCCAAACATGGTCTGCGGATATCTGCAGATTTCCAGGACTCTACAGATGGGAGAGTTCTACGGAACATCTATTGGGGGGCCTGCAGGAAGTGGTCCTAGTGACTAAATACATGACCCTCTTCCCCCTGAACCAGCATGGTGGGGTGTGACAATGTGCTGACAGAAGTCAGAGTATGACCACTTGAAGTCATATTAAGATCTAATTTTATACACATACACACACACACTGAAGCCTAACATTCACCAGATTCCTACTCTCGTAACTACATTCTGCCTCCCGTAAGTTCTCCCTTCAGTTTCATTAAGAAACAATATTCTACACTTCCCATCCTAAACTTGTGTTGCATTGCTGTACCGTTAGACAACTGCTGCATTCCATAAGGCCTGCAACCGTCTCTACCCGCCTTACAGGAACAGAGTGTTTTGAGATCCTCAGAGGAAGGGTGCTACAGGAAGGTAACATTATTACGTATACAGGATGGCGTTACTATTACCAAGTTTTGATTTATTATTGAGCTGCCATAATTTTTCAATGTAATTTATAAAGTGAATGCTATTGGGATATATGATGGCAATAGAAGTAAAGTACAGGAATTTGTTCCCCCTGAGAAAAAACCTGTAACTTCAGGTTGTAAAGGAACTTTGCAAGAGCACGTGTGTTTGGCCTAATTACAAAAGCAGAGTCCAGAGACTCAGGAGATTGTGAGTTTCACCACTCCCAGCTAAACCATTGCCCCAGGTGGCCAGAGACATTGGGCAAACCACCTCTTTCTGCCACAGTTTAGCAGCTTTAGAGTAAATAAGTTACAGATTTCCACCTCTAAAAAGAGGACAAAGTATTTGCTACATCAATATAACCTGGGCTAGATGCTCAATGTGGCAAGAGCAGTTTGTCCTACAGATACTCAACCCTGCATCACTCTCAAGACAACCTATCCCTGAGAACAAAAGCTCTTTAGTTGTATCATACCACTTCTAAGCAGCCATCACTGTACTACCTGGGCACTGTTACAAATTAAGATGGAGAGCAAGTTCTATCTGGAAAGAGGACAAAGATCCACCACACATCTTATTCCTCGTTCCAATGGAGGGGCAAGATGAATGTCTGACTCCTCACCAGTTTCAAGTACAGCTCCACATCCTTCTCCTTCAGGGTGGAGTAAACCTTCTCCATCTTGTAGGTGATGCCACACTGAGAATCATCCAGGCTCTTAATGAAGTTGTCCCGGATCTCAGCCATTAGATTGGTGAAGCAGAAAAATGTATCTGCTTCTGCATGTTCTGAAAGAGACACATAGGAGTGGTATAGCAGATGTGCAGAAGGAAGCTGTTGCAACCTTGATAAGCTTCCCCTGCTAGACACTAACCAGCCTGTGATACTGAACTCCAACCATGGGTCCCACGTGTTCTTGGCTTGCTGGGACTGAGCAGGCACACACTCCATTACAAACCCCATACATACCTTTCTTAGTAGCAGACCATGCAGTCCAATTGCCTATCTCCGGAAAGCTAGCATCAGCTCTCCCAAGCCTTCCAATATCTTGTCATGCGACCTTCCTGATTAGCCCCTCCACGCCTGCTCAGGTTATCTGTTGCTTGATTACTACCCACTGGAAAAACTGGTTTCTTGCAGTTCAGCCAGTCCCTATAGCCAACTCATTGTACGGCCACAGTAAATGTTAATGAGTCTGCATGATCCTTTCACAGCTCTCTAGGTAGGGTCTGTGAAGCACCTGACAGTCCCCGTTAACAAATGGCTGATCCGATATACATGGAGCATATTGACACAGAGTTCATAAAACCAGAATTCATAAGTTTTCGACAGACGGATTTCCCAAGCTGTCTCAGAAGTGCATCAGAGAATTCCCGTACTTCCCAGGAGGCTCTTTCCAAGCACTCTCTCAGAACCACCCCCTTTTATCAGGGACCTGGTATGAGGAAAGCCTGCCAGTCTCCTCCTCATCTGCTCTGATAACCATTCCCTGCAACAACTGCTGCCAGGAATGGTGTAAGTCACTCAAGTGCTTACCTTTCCAGTCACTGTTGGGATCTGTAGCAAAGGTATAGTAAAGAGGCCCCACTATTTCATTCATCCCCTGGACATATGCTATCCCAGGATTCAGCTTGGCGTAGATGAACAGGATTCGTTCTACCACTTCCCAGTGAGCTTCGCAGCCATTAGGCAGAACTTCATACTCACTCAATGAATTAGGAGCAGATGTTTTAAGAGGGGAACTCACCTGAAGGGTAAGGTAAACACATAAGAAAAATTATTCTGGGCACCCAATTTGCATAGGCAATAAGTTTTCCATGACACAGGTATTTAACTTCAGGCACTCAGCTCCCCCGGATAATCATTAACCAACAGCAAATGCCCTTTCCAGGGAGTAATTAATCCTTAAATCCAGATGGTGGCCATGTCAGTTGTAAGACTTACTGCCATAAAATGCAAAGGAAGCCAGGATGGCAAGCCTTTTCCAAGAACGAATAAACTAATTCAGCAGTGGACAGCTACCCTGAATCAAAAACACAAGCTCAGTATTCATGTGAGAGAAGACCTACTATATTAGAGAGGCAGGAAGAGAAGTGATCTCTCACATTAGCAAGGTATTCATCATTCACTAGTGCTACTGTATCTGTTCTAGAATGATGCTGGGAAGTGCAACATGCATGTAGGGAAAACAGCACTAGGCAGGTATGAGCCTGGGTGATGGGGCAACAAAATGGCAGATGAAATTCAATGTTGGTAAGTGCAAAGTAATGCAAATTTAGAAAAAATAATAAGCCCTACTATATGTATACAACGATTGGGTCTAAATTAGCTGTGTCCACCCAAGAAAGATCTTGGAGTTACTGTGATTAGTTCTCTGAAAACTTCCTCTCAACACACAGCAGTGGTCAAAAAGGCTAACCATATTTTACGAACTATTACGAAAAGGATAGAAAGGCAGACAGAAAATATCATAATGACACTATAAGTCCATTGTGTGCCATACCTTGAATACTGTCTCCAGTTCTGTTTGCCCCATCTCAAAAAGGATATAATGGAATTGCAAAAGGTACAAAGGGCAACAAAAATGATCAAGGGTATAAATTGGGTTCCATACCAGGACAGACTAAAAACATTAGAGCTGTTCAGCTTAAAACAAAAAACAAACTATAAATGGAGATGATCGAGGTCTATAAAAAATCATAAATAGTATGGAAAAAATGGAGAGAAGTGTTATTTACCTTTCCCCACAATACAAAAACCAGAGATTATCAAATTAAATTAACAGGCAGCAGATGTAATACAAACAAGAAGTAATACTTTTCCCACACAACTAACCTGGGATGTTGTCCTGGCCAAAAGTATAACTGGGTTCAAAAAAGAACAGGACAAGTCCATCAGTAGCTGTTAGCCAAGATGGTCAGGGATCCAACCCCATGCTCAGGGTGACCCTAAACCTCTGCTTACTAGAAGCCAGGAGTAGATCACTACATAATTGCTCTGTTCTGTACACTCCCTCTGAACCTCTGGTATGGGCCACTGTCAGAGACAGGATATTGGGCAAGATGGACTATGGTCTAACCCAATCTGGCAGCTCTTATGTTCTTATGAGTGATGTTTGCACTCAGAAGAGAAAAAGGGAGATAAATGGCAGCTGACTGCAATGCTGTCTCAAGTATATGAATCGTATCAGCTTGTTACATCTCAGGCTCTGGGAGACTAGATCAGTTTGTCCTCTGTTATTAAACCCTCTGGTCCATTAGAGCCCAACCAGGGGAACACATAAATCAGGGGCAATAAGAGCTGTGAACACTTCCCCTGGAGCTCAGTGAACTCAAGAGAAAAGATTCTGTTCCAACAGAAGCCAGAACAAAAACCAATTCGAGAGAAAGCAGCACATCTACCTTCAATTCCCTTTGGGCTGTCAAACCGCACAGTACGGAAGAACCATGTAATCAATAAAAAGAGAAATAAAACCTCTTGGGTGAGCAGGAAATTTCAGGAGCTCAACACACAGAGAAAGGATAATTCCTTTCTACCTACAGAGCAGTTCAAGATCTGCACGACTCCCTTCCTTGCCTGGAACTGTATGCTATACATGTGTATTCTTACTTGTGATTGGATATGGGGGACTCATATAGGATCACTGTTGAGCTTGTGACGTTTGTTGCAGTTACAGACAGGACCAACTTGACTAGCAACTGTTAGCACCCTGTCCACAAACCAGGGTGATTTTAGCCTCTCTCTGCAGGTAGGAAGTGAGAGAATTAAATGCAGGCTTGAAGCTGTAGAACTTTTATCAGAAGTGTTCTTCAGTCAAGCCCATCCCTCTGGAGAAAGGGGAGACGTGTCACCCTCCTGCAGGAATACAAGAACCCACACCATATGTGGAGGTGGAGGAAGGAATAACTGCAGAGTATCTTTAACAAGCCAGCCTGGCAACCATCTTGGCAAGTGTGCCACGGAAGTGCACGCACCTCCCCTCTCCCCATCACAACATACTCATCCCCCACCCTAGAAGCACAGGGAAAGCTCCTTGCCAGATCTTACATTTGTGACTCCACTCCGGTTTCTTGCCACTGTCTGTGACTTGAGTGTCGTCTGTTCCACTCGCTTGCGGAGAGTCTCAAACTCATTCTGGGGGTCCAGGATTAGCAAGCAGGGGTAGTCAGTTGGACGCTGGAAGAATGCCATATCAGGGTACAGCCTCCTGGGATGGAAAAAGGTGGAAACCAAATTAAAAGGGGTTTTTAGAAGCAGAGTGGTGCCATGTGAAACAGAACAGGCCTGATAACATGAAATATTCTGTATTCCTGATGCAGCAAGTAAGTAAACTGCACTATTATTCCTCCCCTCTAGAGGGCCCAGTTATCTACACACACCTGACATCCTTGTCTATCTGCAGCAGCACTTCGTTGTCCTTGAAGTAAGTGTTCCATCGGCTGTCTGGGTTCGGATTGAGTGGCTGTACAAAAAGACATCACACAAAACATGGTAAGTTCATGTTTTACTGACAAGCAAGCCTGTCACTGCTGAAAGCTGAGGTGAGGCCTTTTGGCTCTGCCTACACAGATTAGGAAGATTGTGCTATTGCCTTTCTAGCGAGAGCCATGTTTAAAGCCTGATTTGCTAGACAGATGGGGATGCTTTCTCTGGGCAGCTGATACTTTGTGGGCACTGGCCCACCTCAAATGAGTCAGCACACATCTGGTAGACCAGTGAAGACTATGTGGTTACTTTCAACCTGTGCAGAGCAGTATGAGCAGACTCTCCCTAATCCAGTCTCACCTGTCTTAGTGGATTCGCTGCTGCAGTCAGGCTTCACTAACCTGTGTTAACAGGAATTCTGGTTACAGCCCCAATCAGTGGAGGGAGATTTTCCATATTAACCGCTATAAGAGGTACGGTCACTGTATACGTGCATTGCATAGTCAACACAGTGATAACAGTGTAATGATTATCTGAACTCCGAGAAGCCTGACGAAACATTACCAGCTTGGGTGGATTAGTACAAAGTTTAGTTAATGCAAGTTTACCCAAGACCGGGGAAGCGTGGAATAGACTAAGCATAGGACATCACAACATACACATAAGACAAGCTCAAATACAGGACTTTCCAAAACTGTACTAATGGAATGTAACACTTATCTGAAGGGCATTTGAGTGATGGCAAAAAAATAACACAAAAAAGCAAACATTCCAAGAACTTCAAAGGTCACAGTAACAAATAAGTTAAAGCTCAGAGTGTCACAGACATGCCAGGCACAGTATGAACCCTTCCAAAGATCACACTGACATAGATGATTGGCTACTAACAAGAGAGGCTGGGGTAGGAGAAGGTGTGTGAGCAGTTACCCCACCTTTGCACTTTTCCCTGACCACTTAAAAAAATAAAAATGGATCCTTCAGTGTAATAACCCTTCTCATAAGTGGCTCTCAAAGCACTTTTGCAAGGGGATTACTGTTAATCCAATTGTACAGAGGGGAAACTGAGGAACAGAGAGGTGAAGTGACCATCAGAGTCACACAGCAAATCAGTGGCAGAGCTGGGAATAAAAGTCTTTTGATTCCCAATCCCATAGTCTAACCACTAGCCAATGCTGCTTCTCTTATACTCTGGTTTCAGACTGGCCCATTTTGCCTTCCATCCATGGAGAGGATTTTACAGGTTAAATGGAGAGATTCATTTTGCTAGCAGCTCCACGCTGTGACCTCCCTCCACTGAGCCTTTAATCATATTGATCCTTTACTCCCATCTGAAGTCTATTGCATGGACAAGTAGCCCATTGAGGATGCCAGTGGGAAAGGGAAAAAGGAAAGGATAAGTTACCCTAGGACAGTATTTTACAGCTTTTTTCAGTCTGGACGTCACTGAGCTAGACACCCTCATAAGGGCTCAACACCCCATTTCTAGGTTTTCAAAATATTTTATTCTATTAAGCCAGCAGGAAGGATCACCATGGATCATCCCAAGATCCGTCTGAAACTTACAAGAACTCCCTTCCGCATGAAGACCAAACTATACTTACATGGTCCTCTAAGGTCACATCCTCCCTGGAGACACCAAGGTTGGCTTTTGCTATCCCAGGCTGGATAATCATTTCCTTCAGGAATTGGGAATACAGCTCCCTTAACAAGGAGAGGAGGAAGTCATGTTAGAAACTAGAAGATAAATACAATGAAACAAAAGACATCCGCCCTGAACCCAGACAGGTGCCTCTGTGCCCCCCTGCTTAGACAGGGAGCATTTGACCTCTTCTACGAGAATTGTCCAGCTCAACTGTGAAAGGTCATCACATTAACCTCCAGGGCAGTCTGCAGAATTAACACGGGGGGGAACAATACTTTTTTCCTTCCACACAAAAGTCGCTAATTTTACAGGCTCCCTTAGAAATAGGAATATTTTTTCAAATGCTAATGACAGCTAAGAAGCTGCGGGTCTCTACTCCACAAGGATATTAGGGCTGGAGAGTACAGAGATCATTACCTCTGCTTCTTCAGCAAGGTGCTCCATAAGGCCTTCTCCACAGGGAGGTAGTTCAAGAGGATCTGGACAGAAGGAACATACACATTACTCCTTGAAGCAGAAGGTATTAACAATTAGAAGTTCAGCAAAACAAATGAGGGGGTGACCGGAATTAGAACTGGCTCATTGAGGAAAATGGAATCTTCCTGAAGAATGCCTGGTACTTTATCAAGTTGTAGCCATCAGTGTCTGGAGGATACATTTTAACATCACCCTGCAAAAAGGCATAGCAAATTCCTTCCACTTAAGTGGCAAATTCAGTAGCTCAACCCCACTGGGTTTAATAGTGGGGGCTGTACATGCACCAAAGCTGTACAGACCCACCCAACAACCTGCCCAAATGATCTCCCCCACACAAGCATGTCTGTTACTATCACATCAGATTAGCTAGAATAAATTTCCCTGATTTTTCAGCAAGCCAAGAGCTGTTGATTCACAGTAGCCTCTTAGGTCGTGATAAGCCAATTTGTTGCATTTTTTAAATGCCCAAAACTTTGCAGAATCAAACAATCCAGAGCGCAACTTATAGAAGACAAGAAAAGCCCCAAGCAAAACCCACCTTCCAGCAGAGGCAGCGCAGCCCACCATCAAAAGGAATCCCTGTGAAATACATCAGGCAGAGTCAATTAAGTTAGTCCCAGCCCTTTCACTGCATTACGCAGCATTTATGCTGATGCTACCAAGCAAACAGGAGTGCAGCACTTTTCAAGCTGGCAAGGAGTTTTACAAAGATATTGAGAAGCTCTAGGGCATACCAAAAAAAGTTAATACAGCAAGTAAAAAGTGACTTGCATATTTGGCTCTTGCAAGGGAAGACGACTAGGCTAAGCATAAGGGAAAAAATGATATGGTCCATGGACCAAAGGAAGGAATGCTTCAGGTGAAATATGCAGATGGTGTCTTGAGTGAAGGAATTAGTGGATATTTTATAGGGAGTGAAGGAAGAAGAGTTTTTTGTCTGCATTTGAAGTTTCAGAGACCATATATTGTACAGCTAAAATTGCCTCTAAACCATTCAAACAGTTGGTAACTCTTTTAATCACATCCCTTAGTCTTTGATTTGGGACATGCTCTGCTTTGTTAAACATTTATGACATTGGTAACTTAGCGGTAGCACAGATGATGTTTGCTTATTTAACATTAGCTAATCATCTAGTGGAGATTGACATTTTATGCTTAAGATTTCAAATTCTTTTTATCCACTGGAAAGATAGTAGCAGCTCTGGATGAAAGCAACCACCATCTAGGCATTACACCGCACTCATGATTGTGGTATCAAGGGCTTCAGAGTGTAGACCTTCAGACCAAGTGTGGCTAAAATACAACCCACAATGCAAGGCCTAGAGACTACAGGCCCCATCACTCAGTGTTCCATCTTGAACTGTATCTACAACTCGCTCAATCCTATTACAGCAAAATAGGTGCAACAGCCAAGTCTGTTACTGAACTGTCAACATAGGCCTGAACTGGACATTCTTGCTGTAGAAGCTTTGTGGTTGCCCACGCAACGAAGTTTTGCAGAAGTCACTTACCACTAAAGCAGAGCTCACAGAGCTTCTGCAGAACGATCTTGGGTTCCGCAAGGACATCCTGAAATTCTGCAATCCTACAAAAGAAGCGTGGCCACACACACAAATTATATAAAGGTGACAGACTTTCAAGGGCGAATCAGGTGATTAGGTGAAGGTATCAGAGTTATATTGCATCTTGCTTTCCTGAAATGATCACAGCACAAATACCTCTGCCAGCCAGGCATCAAAGCTCCGGCCACATTGTCCCCATTGGCCGTTACAGCTAGACATAAAAGATATATACACTGAGGACTTTCCTAGACACTCAGAATAGGCAGTTACTGTTAAAAATCTGTATAGTTCTCTTGAGTTTAGGCTTGTGATGTCTCTCACTGAGAGAATCTCATCTCTGGCTTGCACTTGCTCTCTCTCACTGAATCAATCTTATCCCTGGCTTGCACTCAAGATTACTTATTTCAAGGGCACTTACACCACAAAACATACATTGTAAATAGTTACAAAAACATGATTTGCTTTTGTTCTGATAAGGACTTTTTAATCACAGCTGCTTTTCAGTTGCAAGTACAATAAGTGAGGCAGACTGCAAAAGCAAACAGCCATATGTAATAGCGCCTACCTCAGGCTCTCCTAGATACTGAAGTTTCCCATCTTACACCTATACTGAAAGGCTGGGACACTCCAGCTTTAGGAAACCTTTGATAATCCTCAAAGCCCCCTAATTTTTGGTGCCAGCACTTCCACAATGCTGCATTAGTGAAGCTGCACCCAAAGGGAAGAAAGCCTGTAGCTCCGTTAAACGCAGAGCCACGCATCACAAACGGGCTGTAACGCTGTGCTCTGGCTCAGATTTTTTGCCCTATGCAGGAGCATCATTTGCTATGAAGCACCCCAACTCTTCATAGGTCAGTACGCCCCATTTCCCCCACCCCGACTCTGCAGAACAGAATCGCATAGAACAGACCTATCTGCTGACACCACTTTGACCCATACACATCCCAATGTTTCTGAAGCGCCCCCCCCCGCCGAGAAGCCACCCCAGCATCTCACTCCTCAGCCCACACCCTGCTGAAAGCCGCCAACCACAAGCAGAGACCCCCTCGGAGATAGGGGAAGGGGGGGGGGGTCTTATCCACAGCCGCCTCCCCCTCCTCCTAGCTGGGCCAGCCCCTCCCCCGCAGGAGGCTGGGGACCAGAACACACCTGCCCCAGGGCTCGGTTATGGGGGCGCCCCCTGGCATGGAGGGGGGACCCCCTCGCTCCGGGGAGGGGGAGGGCGGGGGGGGAGACCAGCATCCAGAGAAAGGAGGGGCGCGGCGGGAGGGGGCCGCTTTCGGGGCCGGACCCGCCCTCCCCCCGGGTTCCTCAGGCCCTGGCGGGCAGCGGCCCGACTCGGGGACGGGGAAAGGCAGGCCCGAGCCCCCCCACCTGCTCTTGTGCAGACTCGACATGGTGACTTCCCGGTCCCCCCCGGCGGCGGCCGCGCGCCCCGAATAAACGGTCCGGCTGGAAACCTGGCCCCAGGCGGCGGGAAGGAGAGGCGGGGAGGGGGCGGGGCCCTGCGGAAAGAGCCGCCCCGGGCCTGGGTGAGAGGCCCCGCCCCCTGCCTGGCCCCGCCCCTCCTCTGCCTGGCCCCGCAGCCAGAGCCCTCGCCTGCTGGGCCCTGGCTCCCTCCTTCCGGGTTAGACTCTGCTACCTTGGACCCTGTCATGGAGGGGAGTGTTTTAGATACAGCAGCATGGACCAGCCTGAAAGGGAAAAAGTCACCTGAATTACAGACTTGCAGCCTGAGGCAGGGGGAGTTAATCACCTTGGGCACAGCCACAGTGCCCAGCTTGTCCACAGGACTTGGCTAGCAAGAGAACTGGCTTTCCTTGTGAATCCTCTCCCGCTAGCTATTGAACTAATTCATTTAAATGTTGTCAGAAAGAGGATGGGAACACATTTTCCCTGGTCCCGTCTGAATTCAAACCTGGCTTGTGGGCTGTCATGACAGGACTACTATTGTGATTTATATTATGGTAGAGCCTCCAGGCTCTGCGTGGGATTGGGGCCTGTGAAGAATGAGGGAGTTCAGTGTATTGTTTTTTTATAAATATATACACCTCCATTTACCTGTTTGATATTATCCTGTTTGAGTGCTTAAAGTTAAATCAAAGGAGACTGTTAGGGGAGAAGAAAGTGGGAGAAACAATTACAGAAATAAGGCTCCTTAAGAAAACAATGCGGGCTATTAATTGAGGATGCCCACTTCCTGGCTCAATCAAACTAGCAAGGTTTACTCTTTCTACTGTTCCTCACACATTCTTGTCAACTGCTGAAAATGGCCCACCTTGATTATCACTACAAAAGGTCCCCCCCTCCACCGTCCCCTCTGCTCTCCTGCTGGTAATAGTTCACCTTACCTGATCACTCTTGTTACAGTGTGTATGGTAACACGCATTGTTTCATGTTCTCTGTATATATAAAATCTCCCCACTGTATTTTCCACTGCATGCATCTGATGAAGTGAGCTGTAGCTCACGAAAGCTTATGCTCAAATAAATGTATTATTAGTCTCTAAGGTGCCACAAGTCCTCCTTTTCTTTCTAGGCCAAAGTCTAGGATAAAAAGGGATACTAAACAGTTAAAGGACTCAGGCTTAGAAGAGGAAAGGGGGTTGAGTGAGTTGTTAGCAGCAGCTAGAGTGGAAATGAGTCTCTGTGTCAGAGAGAGAGACAGAGAGCATACTGCAGCTTCTCCCAAACCACACATGGAGCTAATTGGGCTTACCAATTTTTGCTAGGAAAAATTAAGGTTTTGAAGAATCTGTATGTGGATCACTTTAATCAGCTTCTGTCACAGGCTGGAGGAAAAGGGCCTGTAGGTGCCAAACACTGTTGGGCCTGTCGGGTTAACACAGCTGGTAAATAGGGGGGCTTCAGCTCAGAGATCAACAATGGAGCCTACTACATTATGAGCTTATTAGACCTTCAAACGAAACCAAAAGACTCACTGAAGGATCAGAATGGAGTCTACTAGAATTTCCACTAGGGTGTGAAATGATTCAGTTCAGCTGGGACTGCACGGCACTCTGCATTCTGTAAGGTCATTTTTTTCACTGTATTCTCCCAGATTTTTCCTCCTTTAATAACCCAGGAGCTTTTTGGTTCCTTTCTTAAATTCACCTGTCATCTCTAGTCTGAGCAGCCAGAATTCATTCATTTCTTGGCTCAAAGAATCCTCTGACATCATGTGGGTATATATCACATTTAACATACAAATATATATTTATTTTTCCAATAGTGGAGGATTTCAGTACAAAATTTGATTTACATGGCACTTTTCATCCAGAAAGATTCCTGAGGAAAGGATCATTTCCTATTTTGCTCCAAGCCATATAGCAGCTGAAGTTGTTGGCAAAGTGTTGCTGTGGCAGTATGAACTCATGTTCACATTCACTGAAGGAACACAATGAAGATGATAATGAGAAATCCATTGCTCTTCGTGAACAAAATATAATTAAACTAGAGGTATTTGAAAATGCATTCCAGGCAGTTTATTCTGTGGAAGTCTTTTGACCATGAATTAAAAACTAAGGTCTTGCTTGCTGTGCATGTTGAAGATCCTGAGGCACTTCTCAAAAGCTGGGGTGTTAGATTCCATCCCCTGCACTGTTGTGCTAAGGGTGAATCAATTTGGCATGTTGAGACAGTCAGTCAACAAGACACAGTGCTACAGGATGATATTATGACTCGGTATTGTCATACTTGACAGAAACATTATCCCTCACTCAGAAGCAAACATGTCAAAATGTAACTGTGTCATGCAGCAATGTGCACCAAAGTGTCATCACAGCTGGAAGTAACGTATATTTTAAGGTTTATTACACTGCATCACAACATCCATGTGGTAATTACTCATGTCAGGCCAGGCCTCAGCTACAACAACATCATGCTCCAATGCAATATCTTCACGTCACACCACCTCATTATGGTGCAAAGTAAACCATCATAATCACGATGCAACTCAATATCATGATATAGAAATGTTATAACATCAGGTCACAGCATGTCATCATACCGCAACACAAGTCACTGTGGTGAAATGCAACATCATCATGTGGTAAAATGCAATGTTAGCATTAGGGCTGTCAATTAATCGCAGTTAACTCATGTGATTAACTCAGAAAAATTAACTGTGATTAAAAAATTAATCACGATTAATTGCACTTATAACAATAGAATACCAATTTAAATTTATTACATATTTTGGCTGTTTTTCTAAATTTTCAATATTGATTTCAATTACAACATAGAATACAAAGTGCACAGTGCTCATTTTATATTATTTTTTTATTACAAAAATGATAAACAAAAGAAACAGTATTTTTCAATTCACCTCATACAAGTACTAAAGTGCAATCTCTTTATTGTGAAAGTGTAACTTACAAATGCAGATTTTTTGCGGGGGTTATATAACTGCACTCAAAAACAAAACAGTGTAAAACTTTAGAGCCTACAAGTCCACTCAGTCCTACTTCTTATTCTGCCAATCGCTAAGACAAACAAGTTTGTTTACATTGACAGGAGATACTGCTGCCTGCTTCTTATTTACAAGGTCACCTGAAAGTGAGAACATGCGTTCACATGGCACTTTTGTAGCTGTTGTTGCAAGGTATTTACTTGCCAGATATCCTAAACATTTGTATGCCCCTTCATGTTTCGGCCACCATTCCAGAGGACATGCTTCCATGCTGATGATGCTGGTTACAAATTTAATTGACACATTTTTTTAACTGTACTCCTTAGGTGGGGGAGAATTGTAGGTCTTCTGCTCTGTTTTACCCGCATTCTGCATATATTTCATGTTATAGAAGTCTCGGATGATGACCCAGCACATGTTCATTTTAAGAACACTTTAACAGCAGATTTGACAAAACGCAAAGAAGGTACCAATGTGAGATTTCTAAAAATAGCTACAGCATTCAACCTGTTAAGGAAAAGTTAGCACATGTGACTCCATTTTGGTTTGGGGCCCACCATTGTTTAAATGCCAGCACATCATATACCAGGAGGAGTGATCCTTAGATACTGAACCCCTGTGAAAATCCTCCTCCTTGTCTCCAGCCTGCCTTGACTCCCAGTATCTGGTTTTTGTCAGTCTCTAACTCCCTGTCTCTTGGCCTTGATGTGAGGCCTCCCATTCTGATAATAAAAGTTACTGATGCATGGCTGTAGGACCATGCTGTGTAATTAACATACTGGTATAGCACAAGGAATGCACCAAGCAGGGATAGATGGTAGATAAGACAAGGGTTTGTTTATTGGCTAAGGTTTCTGATGCACGAGGGCACCATGCTTTGCTAAAAAGTATATAACCTTTGTATAATCTGTATTCAGGGTCCGCCCCTGGCTAGCAGGGGGGCACCACTCTCGAGCGTAATAAACTTAGTGTTTTTTGGGAACTCTGCAGTTGTGGACTTTGTTTCTGTGCCTCAGCCTAGATTCGAACTGTGCGTGACCTATCAGGTGTAATTCGCAGCATTTGCGTGCGTGTCCTACAAGGTATAATTCGCAGCAGTTGTATGCGTGTCCTACCAGGTGTAATTCATAACAGACCCAATATTTAAGAATCTGAAGTGCCGTCCAAAATCTGAGAGGGACAATGTGTAGACCATGCTTTTAAAAGTCTTAAAAGAGCAACACTCCAATAGGGAAACTACAGAACCCAAACCACCAAAAAAGAAAATCAACCTTCTGCTGGTGGTATCTGACTCAGATGATGAAAATGAACATGCATCAGTCTGTACTGCTTTGGATCGTTATCAAGCAGAACCTATCAGCATGGAAGCATGTCCTCTGGAATGGTGGTTGAAGCATGAAGGGACATGCGAATCTTTAGCACATCTGGCACATTAATATCTTGCAATGTCAGCTACAACAGTGCCATGCAAATGCCCATTCTCACTTTCAGGTGATATTGTAAATAAGAAGTAGGCAGCATTATCTCCTGAAAATTGTAACCAACCTTGTTTGTCTGAGTGATTGGCTGACCGAGAAGTAGGACTGGGTGGACTTGTAGGCTCTAAAGTTTTACACTGTTTTATTTTTGAATGCATTTTTTTTACATAATTATACTTTTGTAAGTTCAACTTTAGTGAAAGAGATTGCACTACCGTACTTGTATGAGGTGAATTGAAAAATACATTTTTACAGTGCAAATATTTGTAATCAAAAATAAAGTGAGCACTGTACACTTTGTATTCTCTGTTGTAATTGAAATTAATATATTTGAAAATGTAGTAAACATCCAAAAGTATTTAAAATAAATGGTATTCTACTGGCGTTTAACAGCGCGATTAATTGCAATTAATTTTTTTAATCGGGTAATTGTTTTAATTGCTTGACAGCCCTAGTTAACATGCTATAGAATGGTTTCAGAGTAGCAGCCGTGTTAGCCTGTATTTGCAAAAAGAAAAGGAGTACTTGTGGCACCTTAGAGACTAACAAATTTATCTGAGCATAAGCTTTTATGAGCTACAGCTCACTTCATCGGATGCATTCAGTGGAAAATACAGTGGGGAGATTTATATACATAGAGAACATGAAACAATGGGTGTTACGATACACACTGCTATAGAATGTCATTACACTGCAATAAAAATCAATGTGTCACAATGCTACAGCATTGTGGTAAGATACAATGTAATGCAACATCATCCCAATATCCTGTATTTCTGACATACTTCCACAATGCAATCATATTATCATAGAACATCAGGGTTGGAAGGGACCTCAGGAGGTCATCTAGTCCAACCCCCTGCTTAAAGCAGGGCCAATCTCCAATTTTTGCCCCAGATCCCTAAATCACCCTCTCAAGGATTAAACTCAAAACCCTAGGTTTAGCAGGCTAATACTCAAACCACTGAGCTATCTCTCCCACCCATCATGCTAAAATGCAGTGTGGCCTAGCTGGCAGGACAATGGACTGAGTTTCAGGAGCTATGGGTTCTATTTCTTGTTCTGCCACTGACCTGCTGGATGACCTTGGACAATCGCTCCCCCATCTGTGTCTCAGTTTCCCCATCTGTAAAATGGCAATAATATTATCCTCCTTTAGAATGCATTTTGTGATGTCCTGATAAAAAACTGGATGTAAGTAAGAGCTAGGTATTAGTATATCTCCACGCCAGGCCACCATCACAGTGTGATGTCATCTCACCATGCTGGGACACCATCAGGCTGTGATGTCATCTCACTGTGCCATGATGTCACCGTGCTGCACAAGGAAACTCTCATGATGTGATGTCACCTTGTGGCTTGACGGAAGGCTGCAATGCGATGGGATTTCCCAGGTTCCCAGGGGATAAGGCGCAGAGGGAGGTGTCACCCTTCCGGTCCGTCTGGAACCTTTCAGCTCCCTGGGGTTAGGGCGAAAGGTGGGGTGGGATGGGGGAATTGTGGCCTCTGCCCAGGCAGCGGAACGTTCTGCCTGGGGATTCTGTTTCCCGGGAAAGGCAGTCTAGGGCTCCGGGCTCCGGCTGGCGGAAGTGACGGGTGGATTTGTTGACAGCGGAGGCTGCTGCGGGGGGGGGGGGCGGGAGCGGACCCTGAGGCGGACACACAGACCCCCGCCCCCGGGGACCGGAACCGGAACGAACCTGGATCCCCTCTACCCAGAGAGCCGGGCAGGGGCCTCGGGCCAGGTGGGTGCCAGGGAGATCGGAGATAAGAGCATGCGGGGCTGACTCGTGGTACCGGCGCCCGGGGGGGACCCGATCCCGGATCCGCTCACTGCGGGGACCCAATCCCCCGGCTGCCGCGGGTCAGAGACCCAGGATCCACCCACTGTGCGGGGTGAGGGACGGGACCTGTCACACCCACCACTGCCCCGGGGAGGATATTTGACCATCCACCCACCGGGGAGGGGGGGCATGGGAGGGAGCATTGTATCCTCTGGATCCACCCTCGGGAGACGTGATTCCCCACTCTGGGTGACCCCCTAAGAGAGGGGTAACCGTCCCCCCGTTACCAGGGATACCCAGCCGGACCCGTGCCCACTGGAAAGGAGCGAGCAAAGACCCTCCTCCTTTCCCGGGGTTGACACATGACCGAGGAGGATCCATGAGCTGCACCTAAGCTATAGAGCCAATTTCCGTGGGACCTCTGCACGTCTTGAATGGCATTAAAGCAGCCCCAAAATGTCTTTGGGCACTTGTGCAAATGTATCATGACTCATTCATGACAATGTTGGAATACAATGTCCTGCAGGAGAGATCCTGTAAAAGGGTAACAGCTCTCATGAAACTGTTTAATGGGGTGACCTTTAAAACAGATTGGAAACAGGCACAGCAGCTCTTCCGGAGAGGCAGATGTAGGTAGTATTGCAGAAGGGAGTTTCACCCTGTCTGTCCCTTCCTTCAAGGGACAGAAAAACCTGATTTTGACAGGGACCATTCTGCAGGCTGGTGAAACAGCTCAAAATATCTTTGGAGGCCATTGCGATCTGGTGATGCACAGTGTTAATGCGAATCATAACAGGCTTTTCTGGAGATGTTTTACTGGGTGGGTGACCGTTGCAAACAGCACCAACAATCTTGTACTGTATTTTAACTTTAAAAGGAGTATCTGCGCCATAGTCATATACAAATGGCAACCTGTTCCCTGTTTATAATCTATCTGATTTATAATGTTTGGTGTGGTCTGAGCAAAGGATGAGCACCAAAGAATTCCTAAATTCTCAGCACACTATGAATATTTTAACTGCTCTGTGCCTCATTTCCCCTACCTGTAAAATAGGGATGATATCTTCTGCATCAGTTGGGATGATCAGTTAGTATTTGTTAAGTGCTTTGGAACTGTGAAGTGCTGTGTAAATGCAATATAAATGAGCCATGCAGTTTTCCTTCAGAATGTAACCTATGCTGAGCTCTGGATTTACATTCAATCTGTTATTTTAAATAATCCCTTGTGATCTGTTCATGCTAATATTCGTTATGCCCTCTTTGTGGGCAAACTCATGATGCTGAAAGCCTTGCCAATCATCTTTGTAGCAGCAAATATGAAGGTTATGCACCTTGGCACTGAGCCACAATGAATCTGGCCTAGCCTCAAGTACCAGGCTGAAGAGAGCCTGTAATAGAAGAGGGGATTGATCTGAAGTCCAAGATACAAATTCTAACACAGGCATTCCTAAGTGTGAGAACAGCAGCACCAGGCCTCACATGTGGGTGAAGCTGGGAATGTCTTAAAAATGCAGATGTATCTCATAGAGGAGCAGCACCCACAGAAGCGGCTGTTTGGATCTGGGAGGCTAGGGGTGGAGGAATGCTGTGTCTCATAGTTTCCTTCATTCTGATGAATGCTAAGAGGGTGGTGTACTACTCCCCAGATGCCTTGGATGGGGCTGATGGCTCTAGCCAGCATGGGGCACACACTGGTTAACAAGCTTGTTTTAAATAACTCTGTCCCCTTGGATCAACCCTCTTCCAAGATGGAAGGGGATCTGCCAGGGTGGGAAATCAGTACTTGACTTGTGCAGTTGGGTTATAGTGGTCTCTTGGTCACTGAGTGCCTCACTGTTTGGATCCTCTGCACACCTTCCTCACACACATCCCTGACCCTTCACACATACCAGGCAGTTCATTGCCCACTTTGGAAACCATGGGTGACAATCTGGTAGCCAGGTAGACAACCAGCCAGCCAGCTAAGTGGTCTAGAAGAGCCCACACCTTATGATAATGGCTAGGCAGTATCTCTAGTTCACTTACAAATATGGCGCCTATACCTAGTAAAAGCATGCAACGTTGTGTTCCCATCAGAGATCCCCTTATTTCCCTGCTCCCTGTCCCCTTGTGCTCCTAGTTAGGAACTTCAGGGCAGGATCTTCTATTTTTGTGTTTGTACAGTGTCCAGCACAATGGGGCCCAAATCTCAACTGAAGCTTCTGGGCACTACTCTAATACACATAATGGTGAGTGCTCTTCTGTAGTGATGCTTTACTGTGACAGTTTAATCCCTATCCCCTAGATTAGAGTGGGGTGCCTTTTGCATATGGTAATAGTGGTGGTTCTTGGAAGCTAAGGGATTAAAGCACAGATCATTTCTGCGCCCCAGTTCTATGAAATATCAGAGTCAGCTGATTACATTGCAGTAGCATCCAACGGTGCTAATCAGGATTGGGACCCTATTGCACTAGACAATATACAAATGTATAGAAAGACACAGTCTGTGTCCTCTGTGAACTGGACTGAGACCCACCAACTCATTTCACATCCCTTTAGCTCCTTATACTGCACCCATCACCAGGGTATTGGAGCCATCAAGCAGCCACTGGGAGGTAATGACATTCAGTTGCTACCAACATGGCCCAGAATAGAATTGTGTGACCTGCAAGACCATCACTAGAAGTGAAAGGCTGCATCTCCCATTACCATTGTCTGAATTAACCAGATCCTATAAAAGATTTTTGTTGATTGCTGGGTTTAATTTTCTTTCTGTAAAGCCCATTTGTAACTGTTCTCGTTCTGAAACCTCTCTGTACCTTGGGCACAAGGTAGCAGAGACCCCAACCTGCTTCTCCACCGGATAGTTTATTAAATGGGTTTTATGTCAGAATGCAGTAGGTTAAGATGAGAGTTTTGCGTTTGAAATTTGGGGAGGAGATTCTGCCCATTGCCTGGATATTTTATTTCCAGGGATGTTCATGGAAAGGAGAAGACACAAACCACTTCATATCCTCTGATGCTGAGAATCAGGTACATGCAGATCCAGAATACAGGAGCCAAATTCAGCCATAGTTTCTGCTCTTGCTGAAGTCAGTGGAGTTGCACCCACTTACACCAGGCCCAGATTTGATTCAAAGAGGCTACTGTGGAAACTAGGGCTAGACTAGGTGGACGGCTGTTCCGAAACAAAGAGCAGTTCTGCTGATCTCTGCCTTTTTTCTTGAGTCGTTATTTTCCGTGTTGGATTAATTACTTGTTTGGCTCTTGTTCCTGGCACTGAAGCGCATTCTCTAAAGGAGAATTAATGAGACACAGAAAGAAGAACGGAGTTTTGATTTGAAACTCCTGCTGCTACCTAGGTTGCACAGAAATCTGTCCTGAAGCAAAGGGAGGGATCAGAAGGCTGGAGCCTGGGCTGATAGGAAAGCTAAGCCACAGCTGTGCTCCTGTCTCCCATGGGGACCATTCAGTTCCTGAATCTGAGTGGTTACCTTATCCCTGAAGTCATGGTCAAAGCAGCAGACTACCTGACTGGAGCTTCTGAGGGGACAGGGCTGGTTCCTGATTGATCTACCTGCCTGATCTGACTGGTGCCTTCCTGTGGGGCAGTGGCTACAGTGGAGAATCCTGTGTTAACCAATTGGAGTTAAAACAACGAGGAGTCCTTGTGGCACCTTAGAGACTAACAAATTTATTTGGACATAAGCTTTCGTGTGATATAACAAAGTGGGTATAGCCCACGAAAGCTTATGCCAAATAAATTTGTTAGTCTCTGAGGTGCTACAAGGACTCCTCGTTGTTTTTACTAATACAGACTAACATGGCTACTCCTTTCTAACCTGTCACAGTGCAACTGGAGTTAGTTATAACATGGTGATGATGAAGAAAATAGCCTGGGAACGCTTTAAGGAATGACTCCCCATGAGAGGAGGGACAGGGAGAGAGACTGAGTCAATATGTTTGCTGTTTTGTCCTTCTGCACTGAGTGTGCTGCTCTCTGGAATCCCATGATGAAAAGCAAAGACTGGATGTTACAGACATTTTGCAACACCTTCCAGAGCAACAGCTGCTCAGCAGAGGTGGGACTGGAGAGAAGGAGCATGGCCATCAGACTCCTCAGTGGTGCTGTGATCACTACTTGCACAGTACTTTGGGGGTGGAATCAGCTAACTCTGCACTTCAGCTGTCAGTAATTTTTTGGGGGGATGTAGGTGATAGCCTTGGATTTGAAGCATAGGCCTGGGAGTCAGGAGATATGGGTTCTATTCCCAGCTGTGCCATAGATTCAGTGCCTAACTTCAGGCGAATTTGCTTCAACTCTCTGTGACTTGGTTTTCCCATCTATCTATAGAAATGGGAGAATAGTTCTATTTCCCAGGGTGCTGGTGGTTAATTCATGGTTATAAAGTGCTTTGAGAACCTTTGATGAAAGCTGCTATAGAAGAGCGGTCTCAGGCGCCTAACTCTGTCTCTGCCACAACCCAGGTAAGTTATTGGTGCTCGTGGTCATCTCGGGTTTTCATTGCTTTGCTTTTCCCATGTGGGGAGTGAGTTATAGTTAAAGGAAGATGGGGGTACAATATCCCACATCAGTGATGGCATGCAGCATGTAACCTCAGTGTTTATTGTGCACACACAAGAAAGCAGTGCAAGGACCTCTATAAAAACCCAAATGAGACACTAAACATGATGCAAATGCTGTGCTGTATGGAAAAGAAGACAGCAGAGGATTCAAGAGAGAGCAGATTTCTATCACTTTGTGGGTGATATCCTGGTCTGGCTCAAGCTGGAAGCAGCAGCAGGGAGAGAAAGATGTTTTAACTGCTGCTCGGTGACCCCTTGCTGGCTGGTCCATGAGGCACCATTAACAGGGTACCACAGAGGAGCCTTCTCCTTTCCTCCCAGATGCAGGGTGCTGCTGTGGGTCAAGAGTGTGGTCTGGAGTTGTGCCTTATTAGGAAGCAACTAGCCAGGTAGTTGGAGAGGGTGGCTTGGGACACAATCCTCAGGGGTGTACAGATGGGCCTGAACCAACATAGGCAAACTGAAACTGTTAAGACAGGGTGCAGATGAAATGTCTGCCCTTGAAGGGGAAGATGCCACAAATGCCTTTTTAATTGTTGCCTTTAAGTTCAACACTTGTCAAGAAACTTTTTTCTGATGTTTAGATGGCAACAGCTAACAAAACGTCTGTATGGTACCACCTTATCTAACAACCACCCATCTCATGCACTTTCTGTCTGAATGTATACACAAGGTTTCTAGTGCCTGTTTTTGCTTCTATACAATGTATAAAGAAGGCTTGAAAGTGTTTATTTTAAAAAAAAGTTTTGGTTTTGTGTGTGCCTCTGATTTTACACTAGAAATTCAGATGTCTAGCATGTCTGTCATGGTTATCCCAAGAGTCAAGAGAGTGAAAGCTGAGCAGTGGAGAAGGGAAGGGATTTTTAGTACAGCTGCTTAAAACACTTAACTCCAATAGTTAATGAAAATTTCAGCAAAAATATGTTTTATGTTAAAGATTTGCCCTCATTCGTGCTCTCTCTCACATGCTTCCTTCAGGTAATATGTGATAAACATTTCTGAGACTCCCAAGAAGTTCTCCTGCAACAGCAAGGAGACCAGACTTTGCATTTCTGATATTTCTTAGATGAAAAACAAACAGGAAAAACCCTCAAACATTTCTGACTGTCTTTATGCATTGTAAAGTAAAACAAAGCCCCCAGCCCAATTCTTTTTACAGGTCAGCTTTAAAGCCCCAGCTCCTCTGAGAACCTGATCCGGCAAATGCTTACACATGGGACTACTCACAAGTAATATTATTCATGCGTATATGTGACTACAGGATCAGACCCTTCATTGTATTAAAAATAATGTCACTGCCCTGTTCTTGTAACTGTATCTCTGTGCCTGCATGGAGCCCCATTGACTTTGCAGGGGTTCAGTCACACAGAGCCCAGTTGGCTTCATTAGGGCTTTATGCAGAGGTAGGAGTTTGCCCATAAGGGAAGAATTGCAGGAATGTGGCTTTTGTTACTGACAAGACCTCAGAGAAATAAAATGGAGGGAAGTTATACAGATTGATCTTTCTTTCCTATGTACACTTTGCATTTCACTCAGCTTGGAAAATAAAAGTAGACCAATCAGTTTGGTCCCTACTCAGTTTCATATCCTGCTTCTGAGGTGCTGGTATAATGCTGTGGGTTTGAAGCTTTCAGCACTGCAGGGGAAGGTTCAAATTAAGTACAAAGCAAAGCAGTTTAACTGAAATGAAAATAAATAGAATCCTAGATGTTAGAGATGGGGCAAGCTGCTAAGTCCCATCAAGTCTGCATGCTGGATTGTGCCCTGGAGTATATTTTCTAGTGATCTGCTCAGTCTAGTATTATGTGACTCAAGCAATGTGGCTTCCCCCACTTCCCTCTAAGAGGCTCATCTTCAGACAGATGCAGCTCACTGCTTGGAAGCTTTTTTCTAATATTTAACCTAATTAATGAACATGGGTCCCATTAACTAACTAACCTTTATAGCATCATGGAAGCCTGGGGAGGAGTATTCCCATTTTACTGGAGGAGAAACTGAGGCATAGAGAGGTTAAGGGCATTATTTGCAAATGGCCAAACATCTGCAATTCTCTTTGCCATCAACAGGTGACTGGTCCATGAACCTAGCCATCAGTGTCCCCCTAAGCACTGGCAGATTTTCAGGGTACTTTCCAATGTACTTTTCTTTTATCTGATTGTCTGTCTTTTGTCTGCCTGCAGATGTCCTAATGTCCCTGTAAATCCAGCTGGGAATCTCCTGAGGTTGGGGGGCAGGGATCCCTTGAATTGAAAAGCTTCCTTCTGCCACAGTTCCCTGCTCCCCCTGCCCACCACCACTGTTCCCTAAAGATGGCATCTGACAGCCCAGAGTCGCTGATGACATTATGCACAGACTATTGCCTCCGCAACCTGGAGGGGACCCTCTGCTACCTACTGGACAATGAGACTCTCCGGCTTCACCCCGATGTCTTCCTGCCGAGTGAGATCTGTGACAAGCTCGTCAATGAGTACGTGATTGGCTTGTGTGGGTGCTGCTGTCCATCAGGGATGGAAGCTGGAGGAAGAAGCCAGGACTCGAGGGGAGAGATGCATACACTTTACACTTATTTCTGCTTGATTCTTACATTAGAAATGTAGCTTTTGCCTAGCTTGTTTTTCCTGGAAAGCTCTATGATTGACTGGAGAACAAATAGGGGTGTGCCCTTACAGGCACCATGTCTGGGAAAACTGATGGGGGAAAGAGATCTATGTTTATACAGCACCCACCACAATGGGGTCCTGGTCTGTCCCATTTTCTGGTCCTCCAGGGAGAGCTCCAACAAACTCAGAAAGATTTCATAGCTTAGAAAAAGTAATGGGGGGAAAGGGGAAACATTGTTTTTTAAATGGAAAAATTCAAACCCCAGGGTGGAAAATAAAGAAAAATACTTATTTTCTTGGATCTCTTTCAGTTCCAAGAATCTTGGGTGTTACTTGTAACAACAGTAGGAAAGAAAATGTTCAGATGCAAGTGTGATTGTTATATTAGTGAGATATTAGACCTGGGACTTGATTCTCCATTGGCTTTAAGCACCACTATGCTGCATTACAGTATAGAGGGCCTTTAAAGTCAGCAGATTCCAACACCATCCCAGCCTTGTCCAGGGAATGCCCGTGGTGTCAGGGGGCATTCCCTGGACAGGCCACCCATGGGCTATCCCACGAGATCAGAGGGAGAGTCTCTTACACGCACATGTTTTCTTGTGGCTATAGCTGTGATGAAAATCCTACCAGGTGTGCCCATATCAACACCACTGATGAGCTAACCCTGTTACCTCTCATGTAGGTATGTGGAGCTGGTGAATGCAGACAGCATCTTTGAACCCCATGAGAGCTTCTTCACCCTGTTCTCAGATCCTCGGAGCACCAGGCTAGCACGAATCCATTTGCGGGAGGACGTAGTGCAGGACCAGGACCTGGAAGCCATCAGAAAGCAGGTGGTATTGCATCTATGTCTTCCTAGCTGTCACTCTGCAGCAACCCACAGCAGGGTCCACTCACAATGCTCAGGGAGAACCATAGATTACTTGTGCTTATTACCTGCTTTATCAGAATCCTAGCTGTGGGAGAACTTGAGGCTTCTCCATCCCCAGCCTTTCACAGCAGGAGTTGCTACAGGGAATGGAGTGGGAGCACTGGCTGTGTGGGAGCTCAGAGGACTCTAGTCCTACTCCTAGTTGCTCCCAGCAGGAGCCACTATAGGGAACAGTGTGGAAATGCTGGCTGTGTGAGAGCTGAGTACTCCAGACCCAGCCTTTCCCAGCAAGAGTTGCTGTAGGGACTGGTGTAGGAACACTGACAGTGAAGTAATTCTAACATTTTGGCTTCCTGCTTCCAGGACCTTGTTGAGCTGTCCCTGATTAACTGTGAGAAGCTGACAGCCAAGAGCCTGCAGACCCTACTGAGCTTCAGCCACACTCTAGTTTCTCTTAGCCTCTTTGGCTGCAGTAATCTCTTCTACGAGGAAGAGAACCCAGGAGGCTGTGAAGACGACTGCCTGGTGAACCCCACTCGCCAAGTCTTGGTCAAGGACTTTACCTTCGAGGGCTTCAGCCGCTTGCGCTTCCTGAACCTGGGCCGTATGACCGAGGGGGTGAACGTGGAGACATTGCTTCGACCTTTGGCCTCCCTCACTGCCCTGGATCTCTCTGGGATCCAGCTCAATGATGTGGCATTTCTGACCCAGTGGAAGGACAGTCTGGTTTCCGTAGTGCTTTACAACATGGACCTTTCAGAGGAGCACATCCAAGTGATCTCACAGCTCCGCAAGCTCAGGTCAGCAGATGCCTCCCTCCTCACTTGTTCTTTCTTCACTGGGAGTTGCAGGTGCTCAGAGCTGCTCAGGATTGAGCCCCTATGGTGATTTTCTGAGAGCATTTTCCCCATCCCAGATCTTAGGTTTGTGGTGGTGGAGGAACTGAGCTTTCCCTCAAAGGCACTTGATCATTCACTTCCTTTACATCCCAAAGCCCTTGCTGAAGGCCGTTGAGGTTTTTCCTGCATAAGGACAGCAAGATCAAGCACTCAGAGGGGGCTCCCTATGTTTATACCTGATCCTCAGTCAAAATTACTCCTGGTCTGTGGGCACACTTGGATTCTGGTATCACAGCAATAATTGCAGTGTGAATCCAAAACTGACTCCCACAAGTTGCTTATCGAATGAGGAAGTCCAATGTTTAAGCCTGACTCACAGATAAGAGAAAAGTTTAGCAATCAGTGGTTGGCTTGAATCATCTGATCACTGAGCACCACCAAAGTCCATTGAATGTGAAATAAGCAGCAGATCTTACTGCTCTGAGCGCAGAGTTAGGGAAAGAGGATGATCCAGGAAACAATGTCATCCAAAGCAAATAGGCACCCCTGGCCTACCAGTGAGAATTAGTGCTGTCACATGACTCCATAGCTGCAAACAGCGAGCACCACAGTCACCAGCGAAACTGCACATTTGCTATCAGGAATAGAATGCAGGACTTTCTGGTCCAAAACCACAGGGCTTTACCATTCAAATTAAAGGAGCCTGTCCACCAGTCTTATCACTTATAGTCTTGTAGGCTGTGGTTACTAGGGGGCACCATGTTCATACAAGTTAGACGTGTCAGAAGAGCACCAGAGGTAAAATTTTCAAAAGCATCCAAGTGACTTAGGAGCTAAGTCCCATTTTTAAAGTGATGTAAGTTCCTAAGTCCTGCTGATTTTTTGTTGACTTCAACTCTTAAGTGCCCAAGTCACTTTCAAAATGGGACTTAGGCTCCTAAGTCACATACGCCCTTTAGAAAATTCCAACCTATGTGTCTTTAATCACTAATGTGCAACCCAGTCCTTCTCTCTCTCTCACACACATTCTGGTAGGAATGTACCTGACCATCTGTCCAGTAGGGGGTACTGGAGCCACAACATGCCCCCTGTGGGTAGGCAGTTGTACTGATGAAGTGTATTACTATTATTACATGGTTTATTAACTTAATTTTATGTTGTGTTTTTCATATAACATCAAACATTTAAAACTGTAGGGCAATGGTGCTGGTGTAATAGAGATTATTAAGATCTCTGTACAGTGTCATGGATACAACAATATCCAGTCTGGAAAAGAAAGAGACAAAGGGAGGAATCAGAGAGCTTCTGTCATTCATTTTGGGAGATGAGGTAACACACCTTTCTGGGGATGAGAAGATCTTCTGGTGCAATTTGATCCCCAGGTAGAAGATATGTAGCCAGTTCCATGGTTAGAGAAATGATCAGATGCCTGTTTATGTTGAAGACTGGGAAGGTAGGTTGCTCAGCCTACAGTAGTTGCCATTCTGGTCATTTAGCTGAGTAATTCTTTATACTCCATTCTGGACAGGCCTCCACCAGGGATCTGTTAGTGTATAATCCAAGGGTACTGCGTGCACTTAGGTTATACACAAGACTCCATCCTGCTGCTAGTTCCACAGAGTCACATCCCTGTATCTTGGAAAATCAGCAGTTGTGCTTGTGAATGGTCTCTGCAGGGCTAGGTTTGACCTGGAAGGATGGGGGAAGCCCCACATGATGCTCTCCAGGCTCTTAGATGCTTGCTCTCATTTTCAGGCACTTGGATATTTCCCGAGACCGCCTGTCCAGTTATTACAAATTCAAGCTGACCCGGCGGGTGCTGAGCCTGTTTGTGGATAACCTGGTAAACCTCTCCTCACTAGATATCTCAGGGCACACCATGCTGGAGAACTGCACCATCTCAAGCATTGAGGAGAAAGTGGGTCAGACAAGGTAAGGCTAGAAGGCCAGGCAGGGATGGAGGTCACTGTGGATCTGTGGGAGGGGAAATTTCATTGAAAGCTGCAGCAAGGACAAATCTCTCTGTTGGGCTTTAGAATTCTTTAGAACTATTAATAATAACAAGAAAAAGAGATTTGTCACAAATTTCTAGTGACTCTAAAGCCTCTCTCCAAGTGGGATTGATCACCATGGATGAGGGCTTCAGAATAGTCGTTAATTAGCCCTACCTGGCTTTCATTCACATCCACATAGGTTTTGCAGCTGTCCTTTTCCTTATACATTACCCACATACTGATAGCTGTAAAAATAGTTTATATATCATCCACTTCCCTCCAAAAAGACCACAAAGCCCTCCACAAACTGTACTCAAGTAACTCTTGTCCACCACTGAAATGCAGTGAGTTGTGGGGAGGAGCACAGCAGCCTTCCTGCATCAGCTTCACTACACAACAGTTTTTAGAAGGGTTAGCAAAGAATTACTTCTGCAGTTGAAATAACTGCAGGTATTTTAAGGAGCTCGAATTTACAATGCTAATATTGAGATTTGTCAATACCACCCCCAATGAGAGCCTAACTTCCTTAGGCCCCTTTGAAAATCCCAACCAGCATCTACAGGGAGCACTGTTATCTCTCGCTCCAAATCAGCCAGGAATTTTGCCCTCCCATATTCTGAGCTGTTACAGTGTGAAAGCAAAACTGCTGTGCGCAGCACTGGCTTCTTTACAGAATTTGTGGAGAACGTTGGCTGTAGATCTTCAAGGAGTACGGCGGTGATGCAGCAATCACTGCTGATAGTGTTCTGAGTCGATTCTGACCCAGTGCTTCATTGTAATGAGAGGGGTGTTGAGCTGATGGCAATCCTTCAGAGGAGACATAAAATCAGGTTCCTGACTATTTATGATCATTAGAAATCCCATGGCCCTTTTTATAACAATCAGTTGTACCCCTGCTGTCCTAGCCGAACTTGGGTAACTATAGTCTCCCTGCCTGAATTCCTAACATCGTTTCTGTTGGACACGTTCACTTCTTGTGCAGACCAGTAGGGATCATCTGTGATGAAAGGTCCCATCGAGGAGTATGATGTGACTGCCTTTAAAGATGCGATTGTCTTTAAGAAACCCTAACCAGGATTTTGATGGGATATGACTGAATTTAGACCCAGTTACTCTGGCTTGTTGTGAAGTGTAATCAAAGCAGGCAGGGAGCTCTGTAACTATCTTTGTGCTGGAGGGAGCTGAATAAGCAGAGCTCAGACATGGACGATCTCTTCTTTTCCCAGCATTGAGCCATCAAAGAGCAGCATTGCCCCCTTCAGGGATCTGAAACGACCGCTTCAGTTCCTGGGCCTCTTTGAGACCTCTCTTTGCCGTCTGACGCATATTCCAGCCTACAAGGTAAAGGGCCAATGGAAAAATTCTCAAAAGGGGTCTGAAGTTAGAGAGTCTGCCAGCATATCAGAGCTCTCAGGCTCTGTGGAAGTGATCCATGGCCTTTTGAACTATGGGTCCCCCTGCTGGAAGAATGCTGCAGTGGTGCAAGGTCCGTGCCCCATGCAATGTTTGTGAGGGCTAAAAACAGCCGTTTAGAAAGGAGCCTGGTAAAGACCCACATGCACCCTGTCCATTCCCAACCCTGCTTGTAGCACAAAGGGCACTCGACAACGGGTGTCTGAGGCTTAAGAAGTAGCCATACATAACTCTGCAAAGAGATACCACCCTGCCCTGCAGGAACCACTTCCTGCAAGGTTGGGCTGAGAGGTAACTCAGCCTGTGTGCTGATATCTTGGGCCTCACCAGACTGAATCCTGCTAGCTGTATAGAGAAGGGCTGAGAGAGTGCATGCACCATTTGAGCTGCCACCTACAGACTCCTCTCACTGCGGATCCCCCACTCTCTTGCTGGCCTCTCTCTTGAACGGCCCCCTCCCTTGCTGGTCCCTTCCTCTCTGGACATGATTTTTTTCCTTCCTTGCTGCCAGGTGAGTGGGGACAAGAATGAAGAGCAGGTGCTGAATGCTATCGAGGCATACACTGAACACCGGCCCGAAATCACATCCCGGGCCATCAATCTCCTTTTTGATATCGCCCGCATCGAGCGCTGCAACCAGCTGCTGAGAGCACTGCAGGTGAGCACACAGGCATTTACCCACAGGCAGCGCTCACCTCCCTTGAGCACAGTCAGATTTAGGGGGAGGAGGATTTTACAGCACAAAAATCAAACCTTTCCCCGTGACTTAGGGCTTGATCCAAACCCCATTAAAGTCAAAGGAAAGATTACCATTTCCTTTGACTTCAATGAGCTTTGGATCAGGGTCCTAAAGAGGAAGTTCCAGTAGCATGATGGAAATAGGGTCCTTGATTTTAGAAGGTGTCTTATGATCTCATTGAACAGACTATTCCAGCTGTGCCTGTGCTCTTCGTCCCTTGAATGCTTGTATTGGTCTTTGCCTGCGTAGGGGTAACGGTTACATGGGGGCTCAGCTGGGACTAAACGGCACTAAAAGCTCCCGTTGTTTCTTTGTAGCTGGTGATCACAGCTCTCAAGTGTCACAAGTACGATAAGAATATCCAGGTGACTGGGAGCGCAGCCCTTTTCTATCTAACAAATTCAGAGTATCGGATGGAGCAGAGCGTGAAGCTGCGGCGTCAGGTGATCCAGGTGGTGCTGAATGGCATGGAGTCTTACCAGGAAGTGACAGTAAGAGCTCAGTCAACTTCACCATGTTCTCACTGTTCTCCCTCTTCCTTTTCTCCCAGTAACAGGCCATTTCCAGTACTTTGTACCTTCTGGGCGCTTTGAGCCTATTGAATGTGTACCACGGCATGCCCTAGAGAAGCCGTTGCCTATATCTGGTCATGAATTCACTTTATGGGTGTGTGGGTGCAATTTTATTTGGGACCTACATTGTACATGTGATGGCGACATAGTTCTGTAGTAATGTGGGGGAAGAAAGAGGCGATAGTGGTGCATGTGTATTTGTGGCAAAGGTGACTGGCTTTGGATTGCATGTGGAGCGTGCAGGTGGTGGTGGGGTTGGGTAGCAGATGGAGAGTGTGCATGCGGTGAGAGGGTTGAGCTGTAGGCTGGTGAAGCTATGGTGTGGGGAGTGCATATGCAGCGTGGTGTTGGGTTGGAGGGTGATGCATGTGTGTGTGGTGTTTGTGTTGAGATGGAAGACAGTGACAACGTTGTGTGGCATCTGTACATGTGCTTATGGGGTTTTGCACATACTTGTAGGATGATCCGTCTTGTCAGCCCACCCTCAGCTTGCTCTGCTTCCCCCCGCTAGGTGCAGCGGAACTGCTGCCTGACGCTGTGTAACTTCAGCATCCCAGAGGAGCTGGAATTTCAGTACCGCCGTGTCAACGAGCTGCTGCTGAACATCCTGAACCCTACTCGGCAGGATGAGTCCATCCAGCGCATTGCTGTACACCTCTGCAATGCCTTGGTCTGCCAAGTGGACAATGACCATAAGGAGGCTGTGGGCAAGATGGGGTTTGTCATGGTTGGTATGGTCCCAGGATGGCTGCTAATCCCTACCCCAGACTGGGCTAGAGTCCTGTGTGAACGTACTTTCTGAGACTTCCATTGGACGTGTCCGTGGAGTAGGTCCAGTAAATAATCCAGCCCCTGAGGGTCATAGAAAAGTATTGCAGTCAAGGAAAGCAAGAGTCCTAGCAGTGCTGTCCTATCATGGAATTCACCATCCTTAAGCTGAGCCCCTTGAAAATGTGCCAGCAAGGGAAGTTATTACTTTCTTGATGTGCTGTTAGAGGTAGTGTCTGTTTGAGGGCAGGGGAGGAGGCATGATCTCAACACAAGGCCAGGAGTCATGACTCCTGAGTTCTAATCTTGGCTCTGCTACAAATTTATCGTGTGGCCTTGGGTAAGCCCCATAACCTCTCTGTGCCATCAGTAGAAGGCAGACCGTCCCAAAGAAAAGTAATGTTGGATGGGGTGGGCTTCACACTGGGCAATATTGTTTTCCTCCTAGAAACATAAAAAAATGTTGTTTCTGCAACTAGCACAATCCTCCTGTGAACAATGTAAGGGTTTTCTTTTGGACATGTCTGAGTAACAACCTTGCCCCTGCTTTTCGATACAAAATGGCCCAGCAGGTCAGGAAGGCTCTCCTGCCTCTCCAGAGATAGGAAAAGCTGCTGCCCATTTGGAGACAATAAAATCTGCAGAACCTTTCCATTGTGGTTACTGCATGGACAGCACTTCCAGTGTGCCAAGAGTCAGACTTCCCTTCACACCTTCAGTTACATAGATTGGGTGGACATGTTTCTTTGTCTCACTTGATAGACAACACTGTCCAAATAATGGACCAGAAATTGTGCATGTGGGTGTATGTACACAGTTTTGGGGGGTTTCCAAGTCCCCCAAAGTCCCTACAGGAAGTCACTCTGCTCATTTTTTGACATAACCATAATCTCTTCCTGGCTTCAACTCTCCTGCCTCATTCCAGTTCCTTATCCTCCTCTTCAAGACTCTGCTCGAATCCTCTCCCATACCTCCGCCCTCATTTCCTCCAACAAAATTTCCTATACCCCAGGCTCTTCCCTGTCTTTCCTTTGGTCTCCTTTACCCCTGTTGACTTCATGGCTCCTTCCGTGCTCCCCCTTGAGTTTGCAACAGCCTCCCAGTTAAAGTCCACCAACTTCTGAGGACCCATCTTTTTCATGAAGCAATAAAGAGCACACACCAGACTATTTATTTCTCATTGAGCTGTTCTGTACCGAACTCTGCATTTTTGTGCGTTTAGCTGTTTAGGCCAGGGACTTGTTATCTGGATGGTACAGGTCATCTGTCGTACTGTGCTGTGTGAACCAGTGGAATCGTTGTTTATACAGTGCCATTGACCCAGAGAAAATAACACTAATCTCGGAAGGGATGGGAGGGGTGTTTACACCTTGTGAATCAGATTCCAGATGCATAGAGCCAAATCCAATCCATGAGTAAACATAGCTGCCATTGACTTCGGTGAGAGCTGTGCCAGACTATGCAAGGGTTGAGTTTGATGTTATTTTAATCTCTGTGATTCCTGGCCTGTTCCCAGACGTGCTCTTACACGTCTCATTCCCTCTTCTCTCTGCCCACAGACCATGCTAAAGCTGATTCAGAAGAAGCTGGTGGATAAAACAGTAAGTGTTTCTTCTTAAAATCTGTAAGCAAAATATACTCCAGTTATATCCACTCTGACCCTGAGGTGGAGAGGTCAGCCCAGGGGTGCTAGGAATCCAGTCACATTGCACCAGCAATTTTCCAGGTGTCCCCAGAGGCTTGTGGGGACTTGGCTCCTCTGAACAAACTGGATAATGGTAATGTTTGTGTTGGTGGGTCTGAACTGAATAAAAACTGGTCTCTTCCAAGGTGACAGCAGTTCCCCATCCTTCCGATTAGTTTGCATTGGGCTCCTGTATTACAGGCACTCTGTCTTCAGTTGCCTGTGTCACATACTCCATTCCACTGTGTTTTACTGTTTCCTTCTCTCTGGCTTGACAGTGTGATCAGGTGATGGAGTTCTCCTGGAGCGCTCTGTGGAATATCACAGATGAAACCCCCGATAACTGTGAGATGTTTCTCAACTACAGTGGCATGAAGCTCTTCCTGGAGTGCCTGAAAGTAAGTGCTGCCCAGTATCCTCAACACCAGAGGTTCCCAAACTCTTCTTATTGCGTACCCTCTTCCAGATCTACCAGCTACCCGTGGACCCCTACCCTTCTTATTGCTGATACTTTGTGTGCTCTTCTTAACACTACCTATCTTTAGCCATCTGTCCATATTTCACTGTTACATATAGATATACTTATAGTGTGGCATGTACAACTGAAAAAAACCCTGACTAAGTTCTGAGTTGCTGGGCAACTCAACCCGCACTATATGGTGATTGGAGTGGAGGGTTCTGTAAATCGGCATCTCTGTGTTTCTGTATTCTCATTGGTACATCTTGAAGTAAATTAACTACCCTATTTTATATAACAAATTCCCACAGAGTTTTAAAGCTTCGTCTGAGTAGCCTATTATGAAAATGCAATAAATAAAATAATAAATAAAAAACACCGTTACACAATTTCTTATGAGTAGCCCCCAGAAATATGGTACACATACCACAGTTTGGGAACCCCTACTCTCCACTGTCACACTGTCACGTTTGGGACTGAGTCCTGGCTCATCTGATCCCTGCTGAAGGCTTCATCTGTTGCATAAACAGAAAGAAAAAAAGACTTATACACATTCTGCCCATTCCCCCTCCACGTACAGACATCCTATGAGCACAAGGAAACGGCACACTTCTACCTCATTTACTCTCTCTCCCACTCCCTGTCCTGTGCCTGGAGATGCATTTCCCTCTAGTGGCCATGTCAAGCAGTGGAGGACTGTCCCTTGCTTTGCAGTGGTTTGGTTCTCTCCCACCTGTCATGTGTTTTAAATGCTAGAAACCTCACCACACCAAGAAGAGAGCTCCATTCCTGACTGCTGGGAAATAGTCTGCCTTCCTGGATTTGCTGCATCATCAGTCACAGTGGTCATACTTTTGTTTTGCACATGTTCTTTGTTTCCTCAGGAGTTCCCAGAGAAGCAGGAGCTGCACCGTAACATGTTGGGGCTTCTGGGAAATGTGGCGGAGGTGAAAGAGCTCCGCCCACAGCTCATGACCTCCCAGTTCATCAGTGTGTTCAGGTTGGTGCATCACTGATCAAGAAGCAGTATGGTCTAATGGTTAGAGCCATGGACTGTGAGCCAGGAGACCTGGCTGCTCTTCCTGACTGCCACTGAGTCACTGTGTGATGTAGGGCAGACACTTAACATTTGTGCATCAGTTTCCCCCCTTGTTAAACAAAACGAAAAAAGGATAGTGGAACTTGCCCAGTTTGTAAAGTGCTTTGGAATCTTCAGAGGATGGCTGCAATCTAAATACAAAGTCTGATCAATAAAACCAGTTTGGGAAGCTGGTGTTTGTCAAGCTGTTTTGCATAGGTTGCTGTGTCCAGTCCAGTTAGGAGATTATGACTTATCTGATGAGCTCTGGTTAGAGTTCACAGGGGCTGCACTGTTTGCATACTAAGTTTTTTTTGTCCCTGATGTGCTGCATAAGGCTATCCTGGCACCTCTGAAATCTTATCCTCTATCTTGGCAGCAACCTGTTGGAGAGCAAAGCAGATGGGATTGAGGTATCTTACAATGCATGTGGGGTTCTCTCCCACATCATGTTTGATGGTCCAGAGGCTTGGGGTATCTGTGAGCCACGCCGAGAGGAAGTAGTAGACAGGATGTGGGCAGCCATCCAGAGCTGGGACATTAACTCCAGAAGAAATATCAATTACAGGTGAGGGATGTTGGATCTTGGCCCATTTATTCCAGGAGTGGGGACTGTCCCAAGAAGTAACCTCAAGCATGCTGAAGTCTGCAAGAAAGATGGAGATTTAATCAAGTGTAGAACTTCTCCCTGGAGTGAGGAAGAAATTTCCCACATGGACATACTATTTTAGTAGGGGTTTTCAACTTCCTTTGAAGCATGTGGTACTGGCCACAGTTGGAGATTAGAGGGACCATTGGTCTAATCTGGACAGGCAGTTGCTACACTTCTAAGCAGAATATGGAGAAAATTAAAATAGTCTGGATCTCTAGTTTCTCTTGAGGGAACACAGTAGGACTAAAACTTGTCTTGCATGTTTCTGGTGGAATTGGATTGTGCAGGAAACATGGAATCTTACTGTTTTAGTCTGCTTAAAAACATTTCTCTAAGGAATACTTCTCTTGCTGTTGGTTAAATTCCGATTCTTAATGAAAGGTACAGCTAGGGTGAATGTCCCTGTCTCCACAAAACGGGTCGCTGCAGCCTTCAGTCTGCCTTTGGGGATGTTTAGACAAGTCTCCCCAAATTCCCTTCAGGTGTTACAGTGACTTGTGGAATAACCCTAAGGCTCCTGCTGTGAGAGCTGCGTCAGGAACTCTGGAATGCCACAGTTCACTAGTACAACAACAGATGGAATGAATTGCTGGTGAGGATGCTGTACAAGTGTGATTTCAACACATGATTTGCAGTGTAGATGCACTTCACTGTTGCAAGAACAAATGGAGCAGCCACTGTTTATGAATGATTAGTGTCCCCTCAGCTGTATCTTGGCCTAGGGTAGATAGACGCCCTTTAAGTGTAGCCCATCTACAGAGTGATCAGCACTGCTGAATTTCAGCTTTCTTAAGGAAATGTGACTGGAACAGGATATAAATTAATTCCCCGTTTAATCCTTCAGAGCTGGTTCTCAGTGCTGCATGGTAGTATTAAACAGCAGGGATTGAGCCTGTCAGTACCACAAACTATGACTGACTCTTTGATACTGGAAGCTGATATGCCAATGAGCTTTACTGCTGGGTAAAGTATTAGCTCTGACTGTGAAGCTTCCAGTACTAAAGCAGGAAAAGATGCTGAAACAGCAGCTTTTGGGTTTCTCATTTTTTTTTCTTTAATATTCATTGCAGGTCATTTGAACCGATCCTTCGACTCCTTCCGCAAGGGATCTCTCCTGTCAGTCAGCATTGGGCTACTTGGGCTCTCTATAACCTCGTCTCTGTTTACCGTAAGTCCCTCCATAGAGAACATTATAAATGCAGTGAAAAGGCTGGGGCTGTGAATTGTCATACACTGTGCCTGTTAGACAGCAGGGGTGGCGAAAAGTCAACGGAAACTATTTTCAGAGGCCCGTAGGTTAATGCAGAGTACGTGGCTAACTCCAAGGCAGATCCTTGAAGTTACCAAGAATGTTCAAGGGGTGTAGCCAGAACTAAGAAGACAACATGGACTAAGTGCATGAGAACAGCCTTCTGGAGCTTCCATCACTCTAGCAAGCTTGAGCGCTGAATTGGTTTCTATCTCCGATACTTCTGCAGATTGGATGCGCCTAAGAGGCTGAGCCACTAGAAAGAGAAATTTGTACCCTATGGCTTACCAGCCAGCAACCTTCTCACTGCTTCTCTGTCTCCTCTTGATTTGAGCTCATTGCCTAGGGAGAAGAGTCAGGCTGCAGAATATAGAGATTTGACCCAGTAGGAGTGAAGATTCCCAGGGTTCTATTTCCCCCTTCTTTACAGCTGACAAGTACTGCCCCCTGCTGATCAAAGAAGGTGGAATGCCCCTTCTGAAGGAGGTGATTAAGATGGCTTCAGCACGGCAGGAGACCAAGGAAATGGCCCGGTAGGAAACCAATAAGTTATTAAACATGCAACCTTGGTTTAGGATTTTTTATATATAAGCATGAGAGTAAAGCTATCAAATATAGGCCATTGAATATGTGATTAGGGATGGAGAGAACACAGTAGTAGTGTGCATAAGTAGATAGAAAAGATGGGAAGGATATAGGTGATTTGAGAGTTGTTCATAGATGGGGAATAGACAAGGATGAATGGGTAGATGAGTTCAGTGGATAGGACAGTAAGGTATCAATGGACTCCTAGAAGGTATTAGATGAATAGTAGAGCCATACCTCTCAACTAGATCTGATTATGAGGATAGCGTCCCATTTATTTCCATCCCTCAAACCTGGTGTTACCTTACTGTTTATACATTTTTACATACTGTTTGTACATCATTGACACTAGAAGAGCTGAGTCACGTGACAAAATTGATGGAGAATGTCTTACATAGTAAAATGAATCTACCATTTTCCCAAGCTTCTTCCTCTGACGTTTGATATCAGAACCTTCCTTTTAGGTCATTCTTTCAGATTTTAAAAGCCAGTTGTATACATCTAATCCATGGCAAGTTGAGAGCTATGACTTGATAGATATAGGGAAAATGGAAAAGATAGGTAGATATTTGCTGGGAATATGTGTATTGTGTATGTATGACAGACACTTCCAGTAGCTGAAAGAATGATAAATGGTGGAGGAGATTAATGAAGCTTATGGAAAATAGAGTAGGAGATTGAATAATAGGGTAGATGAATTGTGTATGGGTCAGATGCATGAATGATAGGGACAATAGAAGAATGGTGAATGGAAAGTATATGAATAACATGGTAAGTAGATGGCAAGGAATAGCTAAATTGCAGACATATGGGTACAAGGATAGATGACAGAAAAGTAGGTGAATGATGGATGTTTGGATGAGCAGATTATTAGATCTGCTGATGACAGAAAGGTGTTTGTTTGGATGGGAGATGAGGGTGTGATGGCCAGTGAATAATGGGTGGGTTGATAAATGGACAGGTGTGGATCTGGATGTATACTAGGGGTTCCCAAACTGGGGTTCACGAACCCCGGGGTTTGCAGAACGTTGCAGGGGGTTCGCCAGAAAAATTTCACTCCTGGCGGCCAGAGGACCCCGGGCATTGGAGGCAGCAGGTGGGACCTGAATGCAGGGCTGGCAGCCCGAGCCCCAAGGAGAGTGGGGCCGGGCAGCTGGGGCTGGTAGCCCGAGCCCTGCCCCTGTGAGCGGCGGAGCCGGCAGCCTGAACCCCGGTGTTCCGCCCGGGGTTAGCAGCCCGAGCCCCAGGGAGTGTGGGGCCGGGCAGTTGGGGCTGGCAGCCCAAGTCCCGGCAGTCAGCAGGACCTGCAGCCCGAGCTCAGTGGAGCTCAGTTGACCAGGGCGGTCAATGGGGTCCAGCAGCAGGAGCCCCCAGAGTGCGGAGTGTGGAGGAAATTTAAACTTAAATCCCTGGAAATATTCATTTTTAGCAGGGGGTTCCCGAGATTTCACAATTTAGTGAAAGGGGTTCGCGGGCTGTTAAAGTTTGGGAATCACTGATGTACACTAATGTTGGAAGGGATTGGTTGTAAGTGTGTAACTAGAGCTGTTTTTGTTGAGATATACTTGTAACACAGGTACTGGGTTGATGCATGTCTTAGGCTCCCCGATACATACACTACATTTAAATATAGGTGACAGTGCCTTATGCTTATGGCCCACTTCATTATTTTCCTAGTCTTTGAACTAAACCTTTTCTCCTTGTCCTTATTTTGTCTATAGGAAAGTTATAGAGCACTGCAGTAACTTTAAAGAGGAGAACATGGACACTTCCAGATAGAGGCAATGATCTAACAACGCCTCTTGCCAGCACTGTATCCAGCTTCTCTCTAATTCACTGTATATAGAGAGGACTCTTTCCCACCAGCTTGGCTGTTGGAAGGAACCTGTGTGTGTGTATATGTGTATGGGTGTGTGTGTGTGTGTGTGTGTGAGAGAGAGAGACCCTCAGTAGATGAAGGTGCACAGGGGTGGGGTGGGGGGGACCTTTTGCACAACAAATGCTTTCTTTAAATTAGTAGGTTTTTCGTTATGAAGTATGGATTGACGTTTTGTGTATATGATTTCTGTATAAAAAACAAAAAAAATGTATCTTTTGACCTTTTTTAGACCACATGAGAAGCCTCAAATGAATGTGAGCTTGACGATCTAGCTGTGTGATTCATATTGTGACCTTTTTTTTATTTCACACCTTTAGACAATTCCCCTTCACTATATTGCATGAGGTCCTGTCATGTCCACAAGAACAGCCAGTCCAGCATCATGGCCACATCTCTACAGTGGGGTTGTAGGCACTGATCAGTGATCTATTTGCCTGGAAAAATAATGCTAAGAGATTGAGACCAAAGGGATGCGAATATTTGTAAGTAGAATAGTAAGGGGAGAAAGAGCCTTCAAGCCATTTCAGTCAGTTTTTGTATGGGGGTGCTACTAGTGGAACCTTGATGGATTGTATCAAGTGCATTTGGAAATTCCTTGCTGTAAAGCATTCCCATTAACCCTTTAAAGCCAGGAGTTGTGACTTTGCCCAGTAATGCTACAGTGGTACCTTTCAACCACCTGGCACCACAGGGTGAAGGAAAGGCTAGAAAAAACAGCTGTCCTGCCCTTAAGAATGGAGGGTGTTTTCCTGCAAGGCATGCTGTGCAATGAAGAATCAGGTTCATTCACAGAGGGGTCTAATCTCTCCAGCTCTCCATTCAAGTCCTTTTACCACCTCTTCTTTTTAAATTGTGTTTTCTATGTTTTATGGTAAAGGCTGCAAACACCAGAGGGTGAATTTCCCCTCACTCATGGCCAACTATCTCTGGGACCCAGGCCAGTCACTACTGCATGATTTGGTGACTTTGGAATTTGTGAGGGATTGGGAGTTTTCTCTCTTTTCTTAAGTCTGGGCCAACATTTGCCATGTTAAATGGGGATTCAGCCTCCCTGTGTGTCAAACACATTGCAGCACAATGCCTGATTTACAATGGTGCAAGCACAGCGTCTTCATCTGTACGACTTGCCAAGGTTTGCCTTAAATCTAGGTCCCCCAGCAGCACATTGTGCAACCTGCAGAACCCAAACTTGGGACCCCTCTCCTTGTCCTGGTTCTTTCACAGTTAAGATAATCTTCTCCCCTTATAAATGGCTATGTACCAAGGAGCAGCCAGGAGAGATTTGGCCTACTTGAGCTGGGACATTTCAGGCCACTGAGACAGCACAATAAGCCTGTCTGTCTTTCCTCTGCTTTCTCCTCCTATCCATTGCACTCTGATTTGATTCGCTGCTATGGCTGAGGTTCTCCTAATGTTCAGGGTAAATGCTGCAGTCATTGTGGATGGTATGGACAATTCTTAGGGCCATTAAGTGACATTTTAAATGACAGAACCCAGTTGCCCTGGAGAGGTTTAGTTTTTCTGCCCAGATGGTGTTAATTTTTTTTTTTCCTTTTTAACCCTATGTCATTTGTTTCGATGGTGGGCTTGCTTTGTTTGTTTGTTTGTTTGTTTTCCTTTTAAGTACTTTTCAAACCTATAGATATATATACTTGTGTCACTTTTGATTGTTTTCATATGTTTTGGAAAACTTGACAAATTGTACTTTTGAGGTTCTTTGCTTCAAATGTATTTCCCTTTTCCCACCTCCCCAAGGACTTGCATCTGAATAAGCTTTGGGACAGGGAGCTGATTTCAAAGTGTTTGTACATGCTCTTGCTTGTCAATCTTTCAGTTAGATGCAGAACTAGATGGAGCTACAAACATTGCTCACCTGTCTCCCTGCACATGGAGCACGTGGGGGAGCATTTGTTTATGTAACTATCCATTCCGTGCTGAGAGGCTAATGTAGATAGCCTAAAGCACTTACAGTTCTGCCCATCTTTTGGAGTACCACAGATGTAAGAGCAACAAGGAGCTTGATAGGGTCCCCTCTGAGCACTAACAACTGCTGTGTTGGTGGAGTTGATATGCTCGGTAGTTCCCAACCACGGTTAATGCAGGATTTGGCCTTGCAGCATAGCCAGAACCAAATGATGCTTTAACCATAGTCTAGCCTTGGATTTTAGCAGGATAGCACTGTGTTTTAGGAACACAGTTAAAATATGGCTTGCTTCCATCTATTATGAGACTGAATTGTGTCAGGGTCTGCTGTGTTGTAACCAGGGTTTTAATGTGACAAGTGGGTGTGGAAGCCTGGAGGACAAAGGTGTGACCACCAGCTCTGGGACACATCTACAGGAAGCTGCTGTTTTTGCACAGTTTGATTATGTCCCATGCTTCCTGAGAAGCCAATCACTGTATGGAGGTAATTGACCTCCAAAGGGATCAGTAACTCAATGGGAAAGTTAAGGAGGCTCCAGCTGAACACTGCTCCTAGTTCATAGCTTCCCACAGTGTGGCTTGTCCTTCCTGTTATGACTTGTCTGCTCCACCTACTTCTGAGTGCAGGGAGAGATGGAACACCTGCTTCAGCTTTGCCATCTACCACTTTCTTCCCACATGTGACTGAGATCTTGTACTGCAATCGGCATTGGCTTGGCACTTGTTCCACCAGGCCCAAGGAGATATGGTTTGTGGAGAATGGTGTTAACGGGCCCAGCTTGGACAGGGAACAGTCTCATCTGCTCTCTGCTCACTGACGCTCTTTAATGTACAACTTATCCTCTGATCATCCATCTGTACACACTTCTTTCCCCAACACCCTAGCTAGAATTGTTTTATCCTTGCTGCTATTGCCAGTGTTGCTGACACAGTCACTGGATACAAGCTCTTAGGATAGCTTTAAAAATAACTTAAGAAGATTGGAAGGCAGGATGAGGGCAGGGGCAGAGGCTGGTGTGGGGGAAGGCAGGATGGGGGCGGGAGATGAGTTAAATTTGTCTGATGCCTCCACATCTAACCTTTGATGAGAGGTCACTCCATCTTTGAGAAGTAAATGCCAAAACAAAAGCTGAGCCTTAACTCAGGAAAAGCCCTTCAGAGACAGACCCTAGCACAATTGCTAAAGTCCTCTTGGGTGTGGAGATGGCCCTGAGACTGAACTGTAAGCAAAATCTTTTCAAAGTCAGTCTGTGTTTGTGAGGACTAATAGATTCACAGAGGTTAATCTGACAGGAGAGTTCTTGTCTATACAGTTTGTAAATGTCTGAGGAGTAGGGGAGGCAATATCCATAAGCTAGTCAGGATCTATACAAGACAGGTACTTGCACAAGAGAGAGAAGGGTTTTGTCTGAGCACAGGCCTGGGATCCAGGAACTCCTGTGTTCTAGTACTGTCTCTGTAGCCTTAGGCTAGTCATTGAGCTCTGTGTGCCTCAGTTTCCCCATCTGTAAAACAGTAGGTATAAGTATTTACTTGCCTGCTCCCTAGGGATACTGTGAGGCTTAATCCATGACAGTAAAGCACTTTTGGAGGTGAATAGGTGCTAAGTAATTATTATACATGAGCCCATCCTGGGACAGACCTGCCATCTCCAGCTATCTCCCATCAGAGCACACAACACGGTGCTATTCTGATTTTGTGACTGTCTCTGGGAACACCTGGCCCCTTCACAAAAGAGGGAGTTTGAATTCTCAGGACTGCCCCGAGTTTGCTGGCTAGCCTATGCAGATAAATCCTACTGGGCCTTCCTGCTCTACCAGGATAAAGTTTCCTCAGTGCAACCCTGAGGACATACACACCCCTTTGTTTAGGTGGAAATTTCAGTTAACCAGAGTGGCACTGTTCAGAGCCAAGTCAGAAAACTAAGACAGGGACTGTCAGTGCCAATTGAAATAAAGCTGGAGAGTGATTTCTGAGGCACTCAGAACTAAACGATGTGGCAGAGAGACTCCTCTCACAGTATCCTCCCAAGGCTGAGGCTTACCCCCTTCCTCTACACAACCCCAATTTTCACTGAATGTTAAACAGTAGGGCAAACATGAGTGCTTAAATCAGTGATTCTCAGCAAAGACAGCACTGACAAGGGACCCTCCACCTGGAGTTTAGGTAACCAGCACCCTGGCTAGAGGTCTCCCTTGTCAGAGACAATGGCATAGTCTTGAGCCTCCAAAGTGCTGAGTGCCCTCCATTCCCATTGCAATCAACAGGAAAGACATTTTACAGTAGGTATTCAGCCCTTAGCAAGTCTTGTAGGAGCAATAGCCTCTACGTATTGGCCCATCAAGATGTGCAGCCTTAACTAGCAACACCGAATAGCACAAGAATAGTTAATTTGTACAGGACTAAGAAGACAGGTGCAGCACTGATCATCTGAGACCATGAACACTTAACACTACCAATAGTTCATCTTCCCCATTCACATTATCACTCTAACTATTTCAGACCCTCTACTGGCCTAACTACTTCCATCCTGGGAACTGAGCACTCTGGTTCCTGTGCTGAAGCACACCCAGCCTTGAAGATTAGGGTATGTACATCCTAGCACTTGGTGGTGGTGCAGTGAACATACAGACAAAAGAGGGTTGTTTTTTAACTCCTGTTGCCTGGATTAGGCATCTTGTTGGGTCACTTGTTTGGGTCTCTTTCTAGGGAAGTGAGTGTAAGGAGGGTTGCTAACCGCACTTTTCTATATGAACCCCTTCCAATCCAGTTAGTGGAGCCTCACTTAAGGCAGTTTCAGAACTGGTTGTGCTGCACTTTCCCCTCAGGAAGATAATTTCTGTGGGGGTGAGGCAGCAGCCACCAGGCTGTGGACACTGGATTAAGATTCCATTTCAAAGAAAATATGTGGCCTCTGGAATGATGCAAAGACTTAAAAGTAGTAGGAACCACTTGTCTCCAAGACAACCAAAGTGTATAAAACAAGAGGCATAATGGTTTTATCAGTGACGGATGGAAAGCAAGATTGGGGGCTGGCTAGGAAGGCAGCACTTTTAAGTAAAGATGGAAAAATTCCTGCTGCACTCAAACACCTCTCTTACAGATTGAATTCTGATTCCAAATACCTGTCACTGAGAGAGACTGTCTGTCATTTTTCCTTGTAAAAAAAAAGAAAAATAAATGTTTTAAGTAAGGCTAACAATTAACCAAATATGTATTTCCTTGTTTAAAAAAGTTTCTGTTGTATTAAGCAACTTCTGCTTTCACTGTGTCCATTGATCAGCCTGATGTTGAGAGGTCTGGTTTGAACACTTGTACATGGTGAAACCAAGCTAATTAATTAATTAAATTAAAATGCATATCTGTTGCTTCCTTACAATTCTGATTGAATTAACTTTTCCGTTGTTTCCATAGGGATACCTGTTCTGTATTAAACCTAGTGCTTAACAATCTCTTGCTTCTTTGTCTGTGAATATGGTTTATTTGGATAAGTTACTGTTCCATTTGTTGTCATGTGTCTAATTAAACATGGAAGGAACTGCTGTGTGTTGATCCAGTTCAGTTACTTTTTGCTTTCATGACTTCAAAGGGATATGATGATTTTTTGTCACTGGGAGCGGGTGGGGGAAGAAGACTATTGTTATGAAGTGAGGTGGATGGAAAAATCAGGACTATATTCAGTTATACATATTTCTTGGCAGAGTGTCACCAGGCATATCTGCAGTGGATATTCCCAGTATTCATGGGCATAACCATATTGAGTGGGGAAGCTGACTGTGGGAAGGACTCTCTTACACTGCTTTAGTGCCACTGTGACTTTCTCCTTAACGGTCCCAATCCTGCAAGCTCCTGAGTACACTTGTCTCCCATTGAATTCAGTGGGAGTGCCAGGTTCTCAGCAGGGCCTGGATAGGCAAGGTGAGAAGGGGGAATAGTATGAATCTGAACTGTCCCTAGGGAGCTGGAAATGTAGTAGTGCAGTGATTCAGTATGTACTGAGAGAGGCGCTCTACCAGCTGTGATGTGGTTTGTGTAAAATTCCAAGTTGAGTAGATGCCATCAGAATCTAGATTTTATACTGTAAGAGCCCTGCCGCACTCATGTCCAATTCAATATAGGATATTTTCTAGAATTAAGCCCAAATTTTATCTATCTGGTGATTTTTTGGTTTTTAAACTTTAAGGTAGAGGAAAGCCTCAAGCTCTGTACCAATTTCAAAGCTGCAGAGCAAGGTAAATAGCGCACTACATGTTTTAATGTATAGTTTAAGTCACAAAGGTGAAAGAGAAGTTCCCTTCATCAGACTAGGGGGCACTCCCTGCAGTCACACAGAAGATGAATGTGTCTGCTAAAGGGATCAGCAGTGAAATAGTTAATGTTGTTGCTATTTAAAATTGCTATCCTTAAGCTTCAGATCAATACCCCATTGAGATTAACTGAAGGCAGTTCCCACCTCTCTTGTCTATCTGGAAGAACAGCCTGACTACTGCCCTGGGTCCCTGTGGGAAGCTTTGCTGCACAACCAAAAGAGTTAGAAACATATTTTTATGATGGTTCCTCCATAATTTTAATTAATATCATCATCAAAGCGCTAGTACAGGCTCAGTCTTACCCCTGGAAGGCTTTCTCCAATACAAAAAGATTACTGGATTTGCTTTCAGGTTGTTAAAACATGATGGGGAATGAACTAGAGATTCTAAATATCATTTTCAACATTTCAGCTTTGCTGTCTCAAATAAATTATTTATAGTCAACCCTGAGCACCTTTAACAGTTTGCACTTTACTGTCATGGGACCAGCGGAGAAAGAACTGACTCACTATATCCCCACAGATGGCCTGAAATAATCAAGAATGCTGATGTACAACCAAGGAAGGAAAATAAACAGTCTGGTTTATACTCAAACAATAACAGGAAGGAATCAGCTGCTTGCCATGTGGAGGAGGATAAAATGTGCAGGGAGAAGAATGGTACTGTTTTCTAGCTATGATGGATGGAAAAAATTACAGTGTAAAATCATTGTCAGCAAGGCTCCGTATACACTAGAAGTGAAAAGATGTTGGGACAGATCATTGCTTGTAAAACCCGTACAATGCTTTGGGTCCTCACACATGAGCTGTAGCAGGGATTTTACAAGCTCTGTATTGATTTGACTGCCTGGGTTGAGCTAATTCATGTATGGCTGACCCAGTGCAGTCTGTGTTTAATTTATCACTAGAGTGAATGGAGAGCAACAGGTATAACAGCTGCATATATTCCAACTGGTTTTGCCTAAGAGACCATCTCACAAAACAGAGCTACACTTTTCACTCCAAATGCTCTGCTACAGGGTCTTGAGAATCCTGTTCCCCTGCTTCAAGCATCCCTGTGGGTAGTTTTAGTGGAACTCCCTAGTTATGGGTATATGATGGCCAGTCCTTGCTGCAGGTCGCTATAATGCACATTTGACCTTCATGAGCACCATTGCCATGAGAGAGCAGAATCTTGTGATAGCTTCCTACATTTTTTTGCTTCCTATAATGCCTGCTTAAATAAAAAGCATTAATTGTGCTGGGATCTGGCCTGAGCTCCATTTGCAGAGCCTTGGTTGAGATCATAGAAGATCAGGGTTGGAAGAGACCTCAGGAAGTCATCTAGTCCAACCCCCTGCTCAAAGCAGGACCAACACCAGCTAAATCATCCCAGCCAGGGCTTTGTCAAGCTGGGTTTAAAAACCTCTATGGATGGAGATTCTACCACATCCCTAGGTAACCCACTCCAGTGCTTCACCAGCCTCCTAGTGAAATAGTGTTTCCTAATATCCAACCTAGACCTCCCACATTGCAACATGAGACCATTGCTCCTTGTTCTGTCATCTGCCACCACTGAGAACAGCCTAGCTCCGTCCGCTTTGGAACCCCCCTTCAGGTAGTTGAAGGCTGCTATTAAATCCCCCCTCACTCGCCTCTTCTGCAGTCGCAGTGGAAACAAGCCCAGTTCCCTCAGCCTGTCCTGGTAAGTCATGTGCCCCAGCCCTCTGATCATTTTCATTGCCCTCCACTGGACTCTCTCCAATTTGTCCACATCCTTTCTGTAGTGGGGGGGCTCAAAACTGGAGGCAGTGCTCCAGATGCGGCCTCACCAGTGCAGAATAGATGGGGAACAATCACCTCCCTCGATCTGCTGGCCAGGCTCAGCCCTTTCTTACACAGCGCGAGTGAAGGAGCCCCTCCACCGCAGGTGCCCCAGCAGGCATCAATGCAGGTAGCCAACGAGTTTAGCCCCGGCCGTGCTCTGCCGCCGCGGCTCCACAACTGTTAATGCGGTTTAAGAACTACGCCCCACCCCCTCTGCCATGGCAACCACCCGGCCAACCCTCGCTCCTCGCCCTGCGAACCGGCGCGGCCCTTCCGGGTTTGGAGCCGGGGCGCTGCCGCCGCCCCCCGGTCCTGTGCTGGGGCGATGGGGCAGGGGGCTGTACGGGGCGGCGGCTACCTGGTAAGGGTGGCGCACACGGGGATCAGCTGGGGCGTCGCTCTGGCCCTCTTCCTGCACCGCACAGGTGAGACCCGGCATTCCTCGGGCCGCCCCGGGATTCCCCTCGCCAGGGGAGGGCAGCTCCCTAAGCACCGGACATGAGCCCCTCGGACCCCGGGGCCACAGGCGGAAGTCGGCCTCACCTCGGGCGGCGGGGCCTGGCTGCTCCCGCCATGAACTTGCTGTTTTGGCCCCCTCTCCAACTCACCCAGATTTGCCAGCTCAGGATTATTCGCGCTGTTGGCTGCTTTTCTTACAGGCCCATCGCCTGGAGTCATGCGATTGTGAGACAGCTTTCATTTTTAAAAAGTGTTTGGCCCTCATTGGCTAGAACAGGGGTGGGCAAACTTTTTGGCCTGAGGGCCACATCGGGGTTGCAAAATGGTATGGAGGGCCGGTTAGGGAAGGCTGTGCCTGCCCAAAGAGCCTGGCCCCGCCCCCTATCCACCCCCTCCCACTTTTCGCCCCCTCAAAACTCCCCACCCATCCAACCCCCCTGCTCCTTGTCCCCTGAGCACCCCCTCCTGAGACCCCCCCCGCCCCTAACCACCTGCCGGGACCCCACCCCTTATCTAAGCCCCCCTGCTCCTTGTCCCCTGACCACCCCGACCCCATCCAAACCCCTGCCCCTTGACAGCCCCCGCGGGACTCCTGACCCACCCCCCGCTGCACACTTCTTGTCCCCTGACCACCCCTTCCTGGGACCCCCATCCCTAACTGCCCCCCCAGGACCCCACCCCCATCCAACCCCCCACTCCCTGCCCCCCCCATTGGGACCCCACCCCCATACAATCCCCCATCCAACTCCCCTGCTCCCTGTCTCCTGACCATCCCCATCCCCGAACCTCCGCCCCATCCGACCGCCCCCGTCCCTTGACTGCCCCTTGGGACCTCCCCTTCCCCCTCCCCCTTTTCCTTACCATGCCGCTCAGAGCGACAGGACAGGCTTGTTGGAAAGCCTGGGACATGGGTGGGCACAAGCCGCTCTGCCCGCATGGCGGCCTAACTGCAGGGGAGGGGGGACAGCAAGGGAGGGGCCGGGAGCTCAAAGGAGCTGGGCCGGATGTGGTCTGCAGGCCATAGTTTACCCACCTCTGGGCTACAAGAATAATATGAAAATATGAACTCTGAAGACTCAAAAACCAGAAAGCCGCCCTTGTTCATTACCTTCAAATAAGAGATTTTTAAAAATATGTTTTGATGGAGTCAGACTTGTGATTTTTGGACACTTGAAGTTGGCAATAGTGCACCATCGTATCTGGCAGGAAAAAAAATTACCTCCAAGCTGGGGAAGTGAGAGCAGAGGAAACTGCTATATCCCTACCCAATACAACTAGATCCCTGTCCTACTCAGATAGATGGGAAACCTCACTCTTATTGTTTGTAGGGCGGGAAGGAGGGTTGGTATTTGACATTTGAGAAGACCTGGTGCCTACTCGAAGGAGTTTACAATCTAATCTAGTCACACACTATAATGGAAAACCTATAAACCATGGGGGGTTATAATAAAAAGTACCTTCCGTGGTATTTGATTAATATAATGCTTAACATAATCAATATTGATCTCTTCATATATAAATATTGTTTTTACTGGATTCTTTGACCCTGAATCTTACTCTGGCACCTAGATGCTGCAGTGATAGGCAGTTTTTAAATGCAGCTATCATAATAATTCTAGAATAGTTTTATACAGCACACTGCAGAACAGCAGGAGAAGGTGAAGAGAGACTGAAGTACAGGTAGTGTTTGGGGAAGGTCTTGCAAATCAATGGGAAGCTGTTTGCTGATCTTTTAAGTATGTTGTAAGGGCTCTCTGTAAATAGTTCCCCTTACAGAGGGGACAGCCGTGATGGGTCCCAACTTCCTGAGCAGTTGAGGCATACTTTCCACAGTTAATATGGAATTCAGCCCCACTTTGAATCCTATAGCTAATAAGATCAAGGAGAATAACTTGTTGCCCCAAACATTTCACATGGACTTACTCCTTCTCTTTACTCTTTCAGATCTGCGAAAGCAGGAAGAGCATGGAGAGTTGCTGCAGCCACTGATATTTGTCTTACTAGTTCTATGCTCTGTCTTGCTGTACTTTGTAGTGTCTCTCATGGATCCAGGCTTTGTTGAGTCTGATGAGGAAGAGAAGGTAAATCATTCTGTTAACCTGAATCGTAGTTGACTGAATGAAGGAAAGTGGGAACCAACCTTCCTGGTTATAAAACCTGTAGATTTCGGTTTTCTTTGCAACATACTGGATAAGAATATGCAATATAAACTGTCTTGACATTTAGGATAGAGGACTCTTAAAACGTGTACAAAAGCAGAAGAGGTCACGGAGTTTAGGTTCTATAAAGTGAGCCTCAGGAATCACAATTTTGCTAGGTGCATTTATCATACCATGCCCCCTTCTCAATTTCCCCTAGCACTCACGTGCTCTCCCACTTTGTTTTACTGAGAAGAACAGATATTATTCTTATATTAGCCTTATATTCCCTCACTACTGCCAATTGCTGTGCATATGAAAACCAGGAAAGAGGTGCACTCTGGAAGGAAAATATTCCTTACAACTGTATTTACTGAACAAGGTAATTGTTCTGTTACTGTATCCCTCTTGAAAGATCTATTTGTACAAAAATCAGATGAGTGCTTTAATTAGATGGAAATATTTCCAGGTATTTTATATGTATCCTTCTTTAACATGCTTGGACACCTTATCTTGCCTTGTACAAGCAATTTAATATCCATTATCACTTTAATCTTCCAAAACGTAAGTGAATTTTGATCTGTATATATAACAACTAGCACTGCTTATACTGCAAATGCATTTCCCTTGTATTTTGAGGCAGATAGAGCAGTCTTCTTACTACTTATATCCTATGCAGCTCCATGCCAAAGTTTCATTCTGTCTCCACACCCTATCTGGTTGTCAATGGCTAAAATAGCCCCACTCTCTGAACAGTTATGTGTGTGTATCAATTGTATTAAATAGGATTTCATGGGATTCCCTGCATTGCTGAGGTTGTCATACATACAGTGTGTTGGGTCTGTCTCCTTTGTCTCTTAACAGCTTCTGTACTTCTCAGGGAATTGTTCTCTATGTTTAATGTTCTTAAACCGTGAGAGAGTTGTGACTATAATACTGTATAAAAAAGAGACAGCTGACTAATGGCTGCTGAGACACTTTACATCCCTCTCTCCAGAGTCTGGAGTACAAATCAACCATGCTGCTCACCCTTAGGATGTCTACACTATGAGCTACAAGTGTGATTCCCAGCTCACGTACATGTACTTGAGCTAGCTCTTATCGAGTTACTGCAAGTATAAATAGTAGCCGTGCCAAATATCAGTTTCAGGCGGGTTTGTACTCTGCCCCGCTAAACTGTGCCTTTGCTGTTGCTGCTTGTGTTATATGGCTGTGCTACTATTTATAGCAGGGGTCAGCCACCTTTCAGAAGTGCTGTGCCGAATCTTCATTTATTTACTCTAATTCAAGGTTTCACATGCCAGTAATACCTTCTAAAATTGTTAAAATGTATCTTTCTAAGTCTATAATATATAACTAAACTATTGTTGTATGTAAAATAAATAAGGTTTTTAAAATGTTTAAGAAGCTTCATTTAAAATTAAATTAAAATGCAGATCTTATCAGTTTAGTGTGATCCTTGCCCTTGCTTTTCCTTGCTGAGTTTTCCAATGTCTGGCACGTATTTGGATACTTTAAGCTGCACACAGGCTTCTGAGTGATCAGTTGTTAACTGGCTCCGAGAGGGACAGAGGACAGATTTCATGTGTGAAAATACCTGTTCACAGTATGTGGATCCAAATGCTGAAAGCATTGCAAACGTGATTTTCTTCAAACAGTTAAACATGGGCACGGATGTCCAGCAGGTCAGAATAGATGCCCCATGATTTCTCTCGGTAGCTTCAAGTGCACTCTGCAAATCTCTAAACTTTGATGCCTACAATTCTGAGCTTTTTAACTGAATGAGCTGCATTTCAAAATCTTCAACACCCATCCACTGAAATACAGACAAATCCAAGTCGTGTTCGTTGAACTTTTCAGGTTTAATTATAAAAGGAAGCATTGGACCAAATCGCTGGAAATCTTGAAATATGTCAGAAAATTCTGATTCCTGTTCTTGCATGTACATTCTAATCTCAATGTCAAACACAGTGCACTGTTCCACGTGGCATGATAGTGATGTAAGCAGCAAATCAGGACTTAAAAATATCCCAGTACGGTGGCGCTGGAACAACTTTTAAGGTGGGGATGCTGAGCTGTGCCCCCTCTTGTCCCTGTCTGCACCCCTCACAGCCCCAGCCTGGGTCCAGTTGCAGAGCCCCCCCGGACCAGTGGCCAGGTCCCAGGGTTGGCAGCGGGCTGAGCAAGGCTGACGGCTGGAACCCCAGGCCAGCAGCATAGCCCCCGGGACTGGTGGCCAAGACCCAGGCAGCGTGAGTGCCACTGAAAATCAGCTTGTGTGCCGCCTTCGGCACGCCTGCCATAGGTTGCCTACCCCTGATTTATACTCGTGCTAGCTTGACGAGAGCTAGTGTATGGATGTATGTACAAACTGGGAATCACCCCTAGCTTGGCATATCGAAATAGTCTTAGGTCCCCTCTTTTTTCTTATCACCTTTCTGTAGGTAGGGATGAATGAAGAGCAAAGAGTAATGATGCCTCAATTTCCAAGCAATGTTTGGCTGCGGCGCTGTGGATACTGCATGCTGAAGGTATGTGTGTACAGCAGTTGGTCAAGGAACTGGGGTAACTGCTTGGTGAGCTGGTGCTCATCTGGCTACTTATCTTTTGTTATTGCCCAGCACATTATTATGCTTAGCCATCACTCAGCTGTTGAACTGGCTGGAGGCATCACTCATTTCTTGTAAACTTACAGTATTATCTTGGTTGAAAAGCCAAGGCAGGAGCAGAAAGAATTAGAAACTTGGGTTCAGGTACAATCCTGAGATGAAAGGTTTCAGAGTAACAGCCGTGTTAGTCTGTATTCACAAAAAGAAAAGGAGTACTTGTGGCACCTTAGAGACTAACCAATTTATTTGAGCATGAGCTTTCGTGAGCTACAGCTCACTTCATCGGATGCATACTGTGGAAACTGCAGCAGACTTTATATACACACAGAGAATATGAAACAATACCTCCTCCCACCCCACTGTCCTGCTGGTAATAGCTTATCTAAAGTGATCATCAAGTTGGGCCATTTCCAGCACAAATCCAGGTTTTCTCACCCTCCACCCCCCCACACAAATTCACTCTCCTGCTGGTGATAGCCCATCCAAAGTGACAACTCTCTACTTTTGAGAGTAACAGCCATGTTAGTCTGTGTAACTAAACATTTTTAAATGGGAAACTGTTAATTTTCAAGATTAATACAAATATTCTTGGCAGTTCACAAAAAGTACTGTTCTCTTCTTACTCTACATTGGGGAAAACCCTGCTTCCTGCCTCCTTGTTGCCATGTCAACTGAGGCCTCACTGCATCTTCAAAGACTTTATTTGAAAGCGTCTTAGTAAAGTCAAAAGGTAGAGTTCATCTGGGTGGATTGTGTAGCAAGAGCAGATTTCTGGCAGGTATGAGCTTGTTTAGATGCTTAGGACCAAAGAAAAGCTAGTTTTAACTGTAAAAAGCATAGTTTGCTCTTTTTTTTCCTTCATCCAATTAGTTCTTGAATATGCATCCCTGAAGCCCAGAAATGCCTGTTTTCAGTCGCAGTCTCTGTCAGTTTTATACAATCCAGGGTTGTTCCAGCTTCTGTAAATACCTGACGACTGACCAGCAGAAAGAGCTATCAGCCAGCTTGTTGTTGAAATAGATAAGAGACTGGCAAACTGTATGTGTACCTCAATAAGGGGGCATGTCACCTGTTGCCATCATCCCTTCCCCAACTATGCCTCCCCATTAGTCCTTGGACCAGCCCTCCTCCCAATATCAGGAGAGGAGTGGATACTTCTCTCCTACCCTCTCATCCACATGCCCCTAAAGACAAAAAAAACCAAAAACCTTTTCTTATACACACTCAAAACATTCCCTTGAATGGCAGGTGCCCTAGTTTTTCACTGTCAGACTTTGGTCACCTTTTTCTTAAATATCCACAGTTCACTGTATTGAGCTCTTGTTTCAGCTAATACCTTTCCTTATATGTTTGCAACTTTATTCTGTAGCTAGTTAAGGGAAGTTTTATAGCAAAGTACTGGCCATGGGCAAGTCATTTAACCTCAGTTTTCCCATCTGTAAAAGGGGGATGATTTTCTTTGTAAGGCATTATACAAGTATTAAAATAATTGTTTTTGAAGGGAGAGTAGAGGGAACTGTCTCACTTTGCAGGACGATTGACCTGGATGACTTCCCAGCTATTTTATAGAAAATAGGGCATTGGATATGGGTAGACTATTCTTAGTATCTGCTTATTCCACAGCAACCAATGCGAGCCAAGCACTGCCAGCTGTGTCGGCACTGTGTACGTCGTTATGACCATCACTGTCCCTGGATTGAGAACTGCGTAGGAGAGAGGAATCATCCACTCTTTATAGTCTACCTGGCTGTACAGCTTGTGGTTCTCTTGTGGGCCTTTCATGTTGCGTGGTAAGAACTTTTAAGTGGCAGCCTCTGGCAGGGACAGTTTGTCTTTGAGGTCTTGGAGAGTTTTGATAAGAGCTGGACCTTCCAAAATCCTGCGGAATGTAGAGCAAGATAGCAATGGCTGGAGTTAAGCTGGTATGTTCTCTCCTTGCCTGTACACGGTAACCAGCTTTCCTCACAGCACCACTCTGATTATTGCCACTGAGGATTAACATATCCACTTAAGCAAGAGGGTGTGGTGTTCCTTAAAACAGTGGCTCTCAACCTTTCCAGACTCCTGTACCCCTTTCAGGAGTCTGATTTGCCTTGCGTACCTTCAAGTTTCACCTCACTTAGACTACTTGCTTACAAAAATCAGACATAAAATTACAAGTGTCACAGCACACTATTACTGAAAAATTACTTACTTTCTCATTTTTACTATACACTTATAAAATCAACTGGAATATAAATATTGTACTTACAATTCAGTGTACAATGTATAATGTAGTATAAAGTCATTGTCTGTGTGAAATTTTAGTTTGTACTGACTTCACTAGTGCTTTTTATGTAGCCTGTTGTAAAACTAGGCAAATATCTAGATGAGTTGATGTACCCCCAGGAGGACACATACCCATGGTTGAGAACTGCCTTAACACTGAAAAAGCCTGAGTCCATTCAGGCAGTGGGAGCAGATGGACAAGGCAATTCTAGAACGGGGGATCATTTAAAAAAGCTGGAAATGTGATTTGACTTAAATTGTCAGTTACCCGAGCTACAGCACTTAAAACCAGAGATATAGGACATACACTCCCTGATAAATGAGGGGCAGGTAGTCTTACTTGCAATACAACCTTGGTTTTTCCAGAGGTAACAGCAACATCAAAACTTCTGGAAAAAGAGGGGAGCAGGCTTTGGCATCTGGCAGTAGATATATTCCATTTAAAGTCAGCTGCCATTCTTTCCACTTTGTACGAACATTGTGGGACTTTCAACAGTGATGTACTGTTTATTCAGTTGACAGAACTGAGGTGATTAGTTATGCAGTTTGATATTTTGGGTTGTAACAGTCCATATGGCTTAGCTTTAAGCTTAAACTAAATGAATATAAAATAATTTTGCATTGTTGGTGACTGTTTAACTTTCCCTCAATTATCGTGCAACCTATATTTTTAAATGGCAGGCAAGTGAAACTCCCCATAAACCATCTTCTGTTAGTGTCTCCTGGCTTTGTTCTCATGCAGCTCTTCTCATGCAGTGCCAGTGGACACTCTAATTGTCAGGAGAACTTAATTTGTACAGAGGTATAGATGTCCAAGATCTTTTTCCGATGTCTGTTCCAGTGTATTTAGAACTTAGCTTTGTTTTGAGTCTTGGTGCTGCAGCTGCTGTCAAAGTTTATACAATGCTTTGAAGCTGTAAAACACCGCAGAAATATTATCAGCATGCAAATCAGGAGTGCAGTATTTGTGAGTCAAGCTGATTTGTATAATCTAACCCAGTGTGATTTAGCCATGTTTCTCTTTTAATTAAAAGGTCAGGCCTTTACTTCGAACAATCTTGGGAGTGGCTGCAGCACAACATCTTCCTTCTCCTGTCCTTCGTTGTGATAGCCATATTCACCATTGTAGTGATGCTGCTGCTGGTTTCACACTTGTACTTGGTCTCATGTAACACAACCACCTGGGAGTTCATGTCACACCATCGCATCTCCTACCTCCGACACTGTGAGTCAGACAACCCCTTTGACCAAGGTGTCATTCTCAACCTCTGGAGATTCTTCTGTGCCTGCCGCCTCGTTACATGGGAGAAAATATACTTTCAGGAGGATAGGGACCCTGTTTAATTATAGAATGTAGGATTTAATGATGTAATCCAAGTTTGATTACAAGAGGGAAAAGTACAACTACAGTATGAACTGAAATGCAGGTCCTCTTGCTGAATTAGTCATTCAGGTTTTAAGGGATAGAGGCTGCTTGTCATGGTGCATCTGTGCTAAGGGCTTTAAGAAAGAAATTTAGAGGACTCTCAGGAACAACCTCTGTGTGATTTGTTAGAGAAAGCACTTGTGTTGTAACCCATTTCCTACTGCTTCAATGGAGGGGGAATTTAGTCTATAATGAACCATGCAACTTGTACAACTATCCCATCTGCAGGAGCAAGTCTGCTTACAAGAAGATTAAGTGGCAGTGTGGCTCTATGGTTGTTCTTCATATCCAAGTAAAATAACTTCTATTAAAAGGGGACTTCTTGGTTCTGGGCAGCAAGGAAGGGATGATTTCTGGTCTGAGTGAATGTGAATATGCTAGTCTTTACATCTTTTTGCTAATCATATTCATCAAAACTCTTGAGGCAAATGCAGGGACTTCCTGAATAGCTGTTTTCACTTATTTTCTCAGTCTCCCCTCCTCAGTTGGTGCCACATCCACTCTAGGGAATAGCAGCAGAAAGAAAAAGTTCATTATTGATAAATCAGGCCAGAATCAGTTTAGGCAATGTGGCCTTTCTTCAGGATAATTCTTACTGTCAGGACCAATGTGCCTTAGTGGGAAAATAGTGGAAAGTTTTGAATGAATATTTGGACAATGAAAAGCAAACCTCAGTTTGACTGTATGCAGGAGGTTCATGCCTTCCACTAAGATTTGAGCTTTACAACTGCTAATATGCCTGAGAAAAAGCTGTTATGCACCAAATTCAAGTTTTGAACTGTTAAACGTATGCTTTGTGATGGGGTGGCTATTTAGATACAAGTCAACAAAATGATACCATTGACTTAAACATAATGAAATGCACATTTAAAACTGACCATAGACTGTTATTCGATACAGAAATTCATGAGTTTTCAGTGAATATAGATTTCTCAGATTTAAACCATTCTTGAACAGAAAAAAGTAACATTTGTCAACTGCATTATTTGTGCATCTCACTTACTCAGCTCTAACTCTCACCTATAGCTTGTGTTTGGGAAAAGTCTCCCTCAAAATATTGTTCTAATTACATATTCTTAAATTAAAATAGTAAATGGGTGAGTGGCAGTGAAGGAGGTATTTCTGTATGCCCTGAGATGGTTTTTAACTGGTAACAGTGGGCTGGAGCCAGAATCCTTATTTCCTTGCCCAGCTGGTAACAGTACTGCTAAATCCATGTCTTGATGTTTTCCTCACTACCGTATTTCGTACTGTTTAGGTTTTCAACTTATTTTACTTTTTAACTCAAAAGGAGAAAGTCTCCTCTTTATTTTTAAAGTGTTAAAGTAGGTGCAGGTATTGTATTAAAGATACTGGGAAGATTTCCATTTTTATCTAAGATGACACTAACGAGTAAACTTAATTTCTTCAGTTTAAGCAGAATGGACAGTGAAATGAACCTGTTTAATTACAAGTTACAAGTTCTTATATGGCATTGCAAAGATCATGTGTCAGTCCCCAGCCTCAAAAAAGGAGAGCCCTCCGCACTGAAACTTAGTCCTGAAAATATTTCTAATCATCAGGTTTTGTAAAAACTGTTACGCTTATTTGGTGCCTTAGTATCTTTCATTACTCAGGGGTTAGCACTTGACACAAGAGCCAAATGGATGGCTATCACATTGGCAGATTGCACTCAGGTTTCAAGGTAGGTAAGCTCTCTTAGAATACTGTTATACTCTGAAAAAGCCACTGAAAGACAGCAGGAGGCTCTATGTTTGTGTCTGACACCAGAAAAACATTGCAGGTTCCTTGGGGCCGGGGCTGTGTCTTGCACAGGGCAGAACACACTATCAGCACTGTGGTATGTGAATGTCAAGATGGGGTCTTTCTGGATTGTACATCTAATTGCAGAATCCTTTCTTAATGGTGAATTTAGTTCTGTTGATGAAGTATGTCAGACTAGAGTTGACTTCACGCTTAGCTGTGTTGGCTCTATCACATGGAAAAAATGTCAGTATAACTGAATACACAAGTTAGATTTTTTTGATGGGATGGTGAATTTTAAAAAAATGTCTAGGCTGCCATTGAAAGATATTTGCAGTTTACATTTTTAAATGCTCTTAACTGTGTCAAAAATAATTGTAAATCATTAAAAGATTAGAACTAGTTTTTGCTGTTCTCTATGCATTTTTCAGGTTTAACCCTAGTGTAGAGTCATCTAGTTCTCCTGCAGTAGCGCTATGCTGTACCTTTTAATATGTTAGAATGTAAAAAATCATGGAAACATGCCAGTCTTGACAAACACATTTGGAGCCAAATGTGAGCAGACAATGGCTGTTTAAACAAGGCACCATATAGACACGTACCTTGCCTTTAACTGGCTTTAAGGTTAGGAGGAGATAATTGGTAGTGTGGGTCAATTTCCCTTGGCGAGAGATTAAGCAGTAGTTATACTTGACTGTGGGAATGGGTGAGCTAAGATCAGGGTGGGCTGTTTTTCTTCCACACAAGTACATATACACTAAAGCTCTTACCTAAGTAACTCCTTGAGCACTTCAGCAAATCTTGATTCAATAGGGACTCCTCTCTGGTTATGCCCAGATCCCGTCTTCAGAACAAGCACAATCAATCCTTCACTGGTAAAGGTAAATCTTCCCTGTAGATGAAGGGTTGAAAAAGCAACATCTACATGTTCCCATTAGCCTTCAGCAGGGATATTTCTTCTCTAGCCTACTAGCCAAAGCCCCAAGCCAAAGTTCTGTTCCCTGCACAGAGTAACAACCATAAATGTGTAGCAGTTCAGTCTGCACTGTGAAGTGCAACCATGTTGTAATTGCCCCAATAGTTTATGAATGACTCTCATTCCCCATACTTATCACTTGGAAAGTGTTTAAAGAACAATTGCTATTTTTGACTTGCTAGTCATACTGGCTATTTGGGAAGAGGCAACAGCACTCTGCAAAACAGTTTCACAGTCAGAATGTAATGTTTAAATAGTAATTATAAGTGCCTGTTACAGCACTGCTAGTACAAGAACCTCACACCCATATTTTCCATATACATACTCACACTTCTGCATTTTGGGCACCAAATGAAGTTGGTCTTGATATAAATTATTCTATATTTAGGCTGTTTTCTAGTCAGAGTTGTTTCACAATCAATATTTATTACTTTTTCCAATATAAACATCCACAATATTTTATATTATCTGAGAAAAATACAGCATATACATAGTAAGGTAAAAAAAACTGTGGAGAAATAACCTGCCTGCAATCATTAAAGTGACATACACAGCCCCAATAAGGATAACACATACAAAGGGGACAGATCCAAGCAGCTGGAGTGACAAGAGACTCTTATGAAAGGAAGGAGGAAAGGGAAAAAAGTATTAACGTTACATTTACAGAGATAAAGAACACTCTTTCTCTGTGTTAAGCAGAAGATCTGTGTTCTCCCAACTCCTGAGATGTTCTAACAAGTCAGGGGGATGAAAGGCATAAGTTTAATCAGAAGGGAGAGTCTCTAATTTACAATAAACAATATATGCAAAGTTTGTAGGGTTTTAAATCAGTTCTTATTAAAGACAGGAATTAAGATTTAAGAGTAGCAGGAGAGTAGAAATAATCTTGTTTCTTCTACAAAGCAAGGCTAAGATCTCATCTTGTAACGTCTGGGCAGTTTTCAAACTCAACTTTCATCATTCTGGTTGTATTAAGCCACTGCACACCTTCCCCCTCAAACTATGAACACAACTGGGCCTAAATCCTTTGCAAAGGAGAAATAGTGCCACTTTTCTTCTCTCAGAAAATAAGTGGAAAGTGCCAGTTCTTCTGCCGCTGATCATCCAGTGCTGAGAACGCCAGACCGCTTGCGGGGCCCTGCTGCAGAGGTAATGGAGTTTGTTTGGTTCTATTTCATGTAGATACATTGTTAAATGAAATCAAGTTTAAATTGTAAGTGCCCACAGCTATCCAATGGTGGCATCAGAGTACAGCCAGGTACTGTTTCAAACACAGCCAGCGAGCATGAACCTTCTTAAAGCTCACATCCAGTACACTCCCGCCTTGGATGTGCACACACTGAACAATGCAGTAGAGCAACCAGCTTGCAGAACAGTCTGCTTTCTACAATCCTTAATACTACCAGACCTATGAATAATCTTTGCCTGTTATTAACTTGACCTTCCAATAGTCAGTACCAAGTTCCTCTCTAGGATCTCTCAGTGTAGTAGTGGTCTGCATAGGCTCCTTACACCACAGCAATCAGACTTCCAGAAGGTATCTGGAGACAAAGTCAAAGTCCTTAAAGACAGCCTGTTCCTCAGTGGTCAGGACAGGGAGCTCGTCTTGAGGAGTCAGGATTGGCTTCTGGGAAGTAAACTCTTCATCAAAGTTGCTAATGTCAGTGGGAGCTCTTAAGAAGGGCACAAAAGGGGGCTTCAGTGCTCTGGCAAACAGAGCATCCCAGTCAATCTCCTGTAAATAGAGGAAATTACAAAACCAGATTGGCACTAACAGACTAATGAATTGTGAGATAGTAGGTAGGAAATAGTAGCGTTATGTATCCTTCCTCCCTACCAGATCAGCTGCTGCATGCCTGATTTCTACAAGGCTAGAAACAGAAGTGCCAAGATAACCAAAATGATGTGCACCACAGGAAAGAGAGAGATCACTCCTAAATCAGTGTCTTCCATGAAACTTAAGGCTGCTCTTCAGAAAATCAGCCAAAAAACAAAGCTACAGCTCAGACTGTTATTCAGCAAAGACAAAACTAAATTAGACTCATAAGCTCTTATTAGGAGACCATTAAGCAGTTCTCTGTATAGGGGCTACCCAAAGGTGTGTTTTCATTACTACAGGGCCTGGCATAGCTCTTTACAAATATTAGCATTTATGGCAGAATAGTCCTGGACATTGATAAAGCTCAACTGTTTTATACAGTTGGTTTCAGTATTCAAAAAGTGTTAGTACTTCAGTGGCCTCCCTTCATAATGTATAGATTATAGCATCCTCTCCACCCTAAACTATTCAGCAGTCATATTCCTCTGTGAACACTCTGACAGTTCAAGTTTTATATTCTAACTGCTCAACCCTTCCTCCCGAATTCAGAGATGGTGCTTGCCAGACAATCTGTATACCCACAGCAAGAGAATTCCCATGCGATAGGGCAGATGTTTGATTGTATGCCTGAAATTAAGAGGTGAGGGACATTTAAGACTCAATTTGGAGCTGCACATATTGAAATAAAGATCCTGTGCTTGGAAGCTTAACGGTACCAGAAAATACAGTCTTCCATCAGGAGGTTCTAAAAGATAGGTTATGTAGATAATTGTTTGGCTTTAGTGAACACGTGTCAAAAAAGCTGTTGATGAGATTCTCATTTTTGACCAAAAGAAACAGGCAAGTTTGCCTCTATAGCAACAGAAAGCAAATAGCTCTTCTGCAGCTCAGACATATGAGCACAGAGGTGCACAGGGGACTGAGCTCTTACCTTGAAAAAGGGCTGGGTTTTAATCTCCTCTGCATCCCTCTCTCCTGCCCCAAGGCGACGTTCTGGACATTTCTGGAGAAGCTGCAGGAAATACCAATAGACAAATTCAACACATGGAACAAGGAGGAACATGAACACTATTCCAGAGAGAAAACAGAGCAGCAACCATCCAGTCTCTTCCACTTGCTCCCTTCAGGGCAGGGCCATAACCAGTCATAGAATATCAGGGTTGGAAGTGACCTCAGGAGGTCATCTAGTCCAACCCCCTGCTCAAAGGGGGACCAATCCCCAACTAAATCATCCCAGCCAGGGCTTTGTCAAGCCTGACCTTAAAAACTTCTAAGGAAGGAGATTCCACCACCTCCCTAGGTAATGCATTCCAGTGTTTCACCACCCTCCGAGGAAAAAAGTTTTTCCTAATATCCAACCTAAACCTCCCCCACTGCAACTTGAGACCATTACTCCATTTAGTCAGCACTAAACTCAAGTTTAGTCCATTGTAAACCACCCATTTATATCAGTGGGTGATCCACTGTGGACTCTAGGTAGCATATAGCCGTGACTGTATACGCTGATCCACTGATAATTAGAAATGGAATTCAGCCCTATCCACAGAATGAATCCGACATTCCTACCCTAGAGTTATTTAACATCTGTCCATTTGAGAATTGGCAGGATAGACTCCAATAGGAACCCTGCTTAATCCTCAATGGCTATATGGATGGCATGTGTGTATGGAGGTGTCAAGGATGAGAAATTAAGAGATAAAAAAGTGTGTGTGTGTGTGTGTGTTGATCTTAAGGGTTCCCTATAGGATATGTGGACACCTCTGGAAGCACACAAACACACGCACTCACACACACAAGTGGAAATGCCATCTAGTTAGAAGAGTGTCTCTCTGGCTCTACTTGTGCTGAGGCCTGAGTAAAACCAGGGAGATCCCATTGCAGTACCTTGCGGAGTATGGCAAGTGCCTCAGAAGAAAGGAATCGCGGATAGCAGACCTCTTCATTAACAATGCTGTCAAAGACCTCCTCTTCATTATCTCCAGGGAATGGAGACTGCAGTGGAGACATGTTGTTATCTGACATACATAGTATCTGTATCCTACTATTTGTTTATTGCACTGTGAGATGGGGATGATAATACTTCAGAGTTTTGGAAGGATTAAGTAGGTTTGACAAGTGCTGTGAATGAGGAAAACGTGATATAAATACTAAGGATCATTAGTGGAGAGAACAGAATTGGGAATGTTAGGCTGTTATAGCTGGTTTCAAATCACCACAAAAGCAATTAGAGAAATTATACTTTTAATGCAAGAGGAACCCAAAGATGTACTTTTATTCACTTACATTATTTTAAAGACATAAATAAAGAGCAGTTAGGTGCACCCAGCCCGTGACCACTCATGTCATGTGGTGAGGCCCACCTCTCCCTTTCCCCAGAGGAAAATGGTCTCACCTCACCAACAAGCATCTCGAAAATGAGCACACCAAGCCCCCACCAGTCCACTACCCGCGTGTATGAGGTGTCTGTCAGGACTTCTGGAGCCAGAAATTCAGGGGTGCCACAAAAAGTGTTAGTGCGGTCCCCAAAACCCATCCCTGTGGAGAAAATGCCTTTATGAACACACCATACACATTCTCAATTGGTTATGCATCATCACATTTTCTGGAAGCATAACAGGCAATGTAGGTGATGATAGCAGAGACGGTGATACTGGACAATAGACAACATGGCTGAGAATAGCAGAGACAGGTGGGCAAAGAGAGGAGAACTGGCATTAATACATTACTCCAAGAGGGATCTGCCTCTGACCTTGCAGGACTCTTGCCCACCCATGTCCATTTACTCTTGAGGAAGCATGGAATCTTTACTAAGGACTCTAGCAGCTTGTCTTTTTAGTATTTCTAAGCTGAAGCACAAGAAGGAATGTAAAGACACTGTTTATATAAACAGCAAGGCAAAGAAACTTCCTGCAGCCACAATTATTATATGACCACATAGCAAGGACGAGGCCCTCCTCAGGAAAACTGCATGATGCTGCATCTTGGCTCCTCAGAACAGTCAAGTGCATTGTAACCCCCTTTATAAATTACCCAGAGAGAAAGAACAGGAACTGCTCCCAACTTCATAGTGGTCAGATAGGAAGGATTTCTTTAAGTGGGATTGAACACAACTGTGTTAGCCCAGCAATTCCACTAGTTGCGCTTGTGAACATGTTATCAAACCCTAGATCCTGAGTTGCTCCAGCAAGGGTGATGGCTCAGTCTTGGTACCATCAAAGTTGCTCACCTTCCTTACACAGCCCAAAATCTGCAATCTTCACAAAGCCCTCAGCATCTAAGAGCAAGTTATCCAGCTTCAGGTCCCTGCAGGCAGAGGAGGAAGAGAATGGGGGGTGAGGTCTGGGAATTGGCACATAACCCCAGATGTTAGGACCAGGAAAGTACAATCAACCATGAATAGAGAGTGCATTTTCTCAAATACTATATCACCGTAGAGGATGCTCTTCACAGACTATTGTATTTATTAATTTATTTTCCTAAGAGTATCAGGAAATGCCTCTGTGCAAGGAGGGGCTTGTGCTATCAAAGGATGTGTCCTGCTAATAGCAGGCCCCATTGCCAGGATGCCCCTGGAAAGAGGAAACATGTTACCTCGCCCCAGTTCATCGCTGCTTCAGTGTGGATGGCCCACTGGCAATATGTCTGACAGACAGTTTCTTAATGACATTCCCTGGCATAGTTAACAGTAAGTTGGTATGGTCAATACAGACACAGGTTTGGATGTGTTCTATTTCTGCCAACTCATTCCAGTCAACTGTGGAAAAGATCCAGTTTAACTCTTGAATGTGATGGCAGGAGTGGTGGAAGGGAAATGTCACTGAGCTGGCTAGGTGGACAGAGTGCTAAAGAAACCCGAGCATGGCAGCAAACTACACATGTGGCTAAATGCGCAATTTAATATTTGGGTTGCTGGGTTTCTTACACTTTACTGTTATGTTACCTGTAAATAATTTTCTTCTCATGTAAGAACTGGAGTCCCAGCACTACGCAGGCTGTGTAAAACCTGAGAAAGAGGAAGAGTTTTCACTACAGAGACTTGAGAACCAAGTCAAACATCTATGGTACTTTGAAGCCTGAAACAAGCTAACTCACTGTGTCACATGTTCTGGAAAGATATCAGAGTGAATGCGCATCATGAGATCACCACCAGGGGTGTATTCCATCACAAAACATGCGTGATCTGATGTCTGGAAACATGCAAACATGTTCACCAGGAATGGATGGCTGAAGGAGTTGATCACTTCAAAGATTCGCTTCTCACAGTTCAAGCTGTCAGGGTTCAAAGAAAGAAAATGTCATGGCCAAAGCTTTGCAGAGAAGTCTATGTTTGGAGATGGAAGTACAGGGGGATATTTTTACACTTAGATTTATAGAAACAAAAAAGGGAGATGACATTTATTTTGTGTCGTTCCCAAACTCGTTTTATTCTCTTCCCCCCAGGTGAGTGTTATTTTGCTAGATGCCAGGAGCAACACCATTATAAGCTTCCTCCAAGTCTTGATTCTAGCCCTCTGATGCTTAAGAGGGATCCACTACCACATTAGTGCTGAGATTGACATGATTAGAGAGGTGATCTCACAGCCTCTGGTGGAAGTGCTCCCTCTGGACAGAGACTCACCTATCAATCTCATCTCGGCTAATGATGTCTTGTTTCTTTAGGGCTTTGATAGCGTACAACTTCCCTGTTGCCTTGTATTGACCTAGCAGCACCTGAAAGACAATAAAAAGCCAATAATCCAGCACTCTTAGTCATTCTGAGATTCTCTCATCTGGCTACTTGGACTCCCACCCACACAGCCAGCAGGTACTCACACAAACTGCTCCCGTCCATTCCAGAGAGTCATTGTCGAAGCCAAGGCCAAGTAACTCCAAGGAGGGTTTTATTTTCCCCGAATGCTCTGCAGTGAATAGCTCCAGATAGAACTCATTTTAAATTATGCTATTTTTAAAATCTGGAGTGTCAAGGCTAGTCCTATGATTTTATAGCTGTTCAGTGCTCCAACTACCCAGGAGTTGTGAGCTCAATCTTTGGGGAGGAAGAGCACCTAATGCTGTTCTCCAGTGACCCCTATGGATGATGCAAGGAATGACTTTGATGAGCTCTGGAGCTAGAGGCATATGAACTACATGGGGTATGTGAAAAGAGGCTAGGTAGAGGATCCTCAGCCCTTAAAGGTTATCTCCAGCTTTGGAATCCCTAAACACCCTAAAGACCCTCTTATTAACAGGAATATCAGCTGTTTTCCTTGTGGGGCAGGAGCTGATTTTTCCATTTACACTGGAATGAGCCACTTCCCCTTTTGGAACATTTTCACTCACAAACTATGAGACGCAGAGGTGGAAAAAGAGAGGGGAACAGCTTTGCACCCACCCCCTTCAAGGAAGCCCCTTATTCCCACTCTACCTTCCCAAAGTGCCCTCGTCCCAGCATGGCAATGCAGTGAAAATCCTGAAGCTGAACAGCCCTCTTCCTGCAGGCAAACAGAGAAAGCACTACTAGTAAACTCAAAGGTCAGAAATGGATACCAAAGGGAAGGAGGTTTACACAGCAAGAAGCCAACCCTAAGGAAACAACGAAGCTAGAGGGTAGCTGGTGGGACAAGTCCACGTAAATATGAAGATGCTGTCAGGACAACGATAGAAGAACAAAAAGTTGGTGGTGGGGTATGGGAGGAGACCAAGTCTCGGGTGCTGGTAGGATGAGAAGGATTCTAGTTCTTAGATAGGGGTAGGTAGTGATGAGGGGAGAGTGGGGGTGTTAGAGGGCCAAAAGGGGGATACAAAATGTGTAGCTGAGTGGACAGATGCCATGAAACATTATGCTGGCCACATGCTGTTACCAAGGAAACTAAAACTAGATTCTAGAACCTCTTGGAAAAAATAAATAAGCAGTTAGAAGGCTTAGTCTAGGAACATTGTTTGCTGGGAACACAGGTTTCCCTCTCCTCTGTGTGTGAATTGAAGGGCTAAGAATATAGGCTAGAAAGACACAAATGTCCCTCCCAGAGAGGAGGCAGGTATGTCAATGTATGTGTCTGACTGTCCTTGCTACCAACTTCAGACCTCCAAAGTGAGGGCGAAAGGACTGATACGTTAATGCTCCTACATAAAGAAATAGTTGAAGCTGTAGATCAGCTAACGTTTATTTTGTTATTCATGCATTTGTACATAACTGATGGTTCAATATTGTTGTTGTGTTTTTTACCTAGCATTTTCTTGTTGCATTTTTCTAGTCTGTATCCTTGTTGTATACAGCCCAATAGCAGCATTAGACTCTACAAACAACTTTATTATTTTATGTATGTCCCCCGTCCAATGGGCACTAATTTATCTCAAATAGCTACATTAATATAATAAACAAGGGGTGGGGTCTACTGGGGGTGCTTTTGAGGTATGTTACTTTGTATTCACAGAGGTATAGCTAAATAGCTCACAAGTTTAAGCCCTAGAGAATTTAAAATGCTTAAAAATGAGGAGCCATTTGAGGGCAGTTAAATTATTTTACCTTCTACTAGAAAGATTCACTCAATTATACTGCACAGCCTGTTAATAGGGTAATCATCAAGGGTCATTACACAGATAATGCTATGCAGACATCTGGATAAATAAGGTAAAATACAGAGTTTTACCTGTATTCTATAAATACAGTATGAAAAGTCTGTTACTGAGAAATTAATTTCCTAATTAGAGGTCATACTACCTATTTAACAGAAGTCAAGACTGATGGTAAAAAAATGTCAGCTCAATATCCCCTTTTCTTGTGTTCAAAAGAGCCCCATGCTGTCCACAATTACCTCTGAGAAGCCCAGTTTGGTGTTTCTGTTACAGCAGAGCTGTGAGTCCTCTCTTCCACATGTAGCCTCTTCAGACACTGAATGGAGAGAAAGTCACCACATCCAGTTCTGTGGAATGGTGTTTGCAAAGGCCCACTGGATCAGATCAGAACAGACTGGAAAACCCACACCCAAGCCTCCATCTGTGTCACCCAGCAGTGACCAGAGAGAATGTTGTTCTTGTGATATAAACAGGGATTGTCTCTGTTGTGAGTGGAGTATGGCCCACAGAGCACACAAACACAGATTATCTCTGGCTACTTAGCCCATTTCTACATACTGAGCAATGCAAGAATAAGATTTTATCTCTCTGTTGGAGTCAGCCCCCAGCGTGGGTACCCATTTGAAAAAGTCTAGGATGAACCATGGTTTTCCAGAAAGTCACTTCACATGTCTCAGTACAATTCTAGAGAACTCTGGTGACCAGAGAGAATGCACTTTCATCTATGGGCACACACCAAGTAGAAGAGTAAGGTAGGTATGTGTCAGGGCACAGCTATTTAACCTTTACAGCACTGAAAACTCACATCTCTACCTCTCCCCCAGCGACTGCTCCTTCCCCTCAGTGAATGAGATCCCCTCTTCCTTCCCACCCAGGTCACCTAGGAGGAGAGCTTTACAGGCCCTCCTGTTTTACAGCATCTGCAAGCTCTGTGCCCCTGCTTTCCCCATGCAGATACCTCTTCCCCACTTCTGGCCTAAAATCCCAAGATGACCCGCCTGCCACTTTTTTTCTGCAAGGGGAGGCAGTTTATAGGATTAGGAAGATGGAGCTCCTCCCCTTAGAGTCCAGATCTGTCCCACTTCTGAATGATCAAAAGCTCAATGCCCAGTCACCCAATTGGACCCCAAATCCCTGGATATTAGCCAGTCTTAAATCAACATCTGCCCGAGGAGTCACTAATTTCCTGAGAGTTACAAGTCAAAAAGAACTTGCATTTGAGAAGAAAGGGCAGGGCCCAACCCACTAAAGAAACCTGACCGAAACCTGACCAAAACACAAAAATCTCGCTATGAACCCAGATCCTTACCGGAGAGTCTGCAGGAGATGGAGCAACCTCTTTGGAATCTGCTGTCAAAAAAAGGCATGGAGGCTTAGGGGGAGGTTCCTCGCCAAATGTCAGTTTAACCACTGGATAGTCACTGCATTTGGAATAAACATTTTAAAGAGGTCACTGTGGAATAAAATATGGTACAGCAGACACTATAGTGCAGTGTCAGAATTGCACAAGCAAGGTTTAAGTTAATCCTAAATGCACTGGACAGTAAGACTCCCTGATTCACACCTGGGATTCAAGCCTATGAGAAATCAACAGGTAGTACGCTCCTTTAAAATGAACTGTAAGGAAATAAGCCTTTATTGTGCTGCTGGTGTTTATACTCATGTCAGAATACCTAGCACTCTGACATTATGAGTGATGAAAGCTATAGAAATGGCTATAAATAAAATGGCCATCTGATGAAGAATTTAAAGTAGACATCTATTGTTTGACTGCGTCACAGCAATGAAGTTTAGCTTAATGACCAACTTGATCTTCCTCCTTTACAAGGGCTAGTGGACCAGTGAAAAATATCCTCTTCTAGAGGAGCAAATCTAAAAGCTAAAATACGCACTGAGGGCAGTTGAGAAGGAACAGATTTGCGCCTGCCTATATGCCCCTGCACAGGGACATGCAGTGCACAGGCACAGACCTTTGGACACTGCTAGCTAAAATCTCCAATTGAGAGTGCCCAGGCACATGCACATCCTATGGTGGAGCACCCATAGGGGCATATACTCAAAGAAGAACCGTGATTCTGGAAATCTGTCTAATGGTCAACAATAAATCAGAGGTGGCCCTAAAATACTGAATGCGCCATAAAAGTTCACACCATCTCAGCCAGTATTTTTTCTTAATAGCCCACACTGAGTTTCCTACATAGATCTTTCACACCAAGGTCTTTCACCATCTTGTGGAGTTTCACCAAATTTTAATTTTGTGCCCATTGCAATTTGTCACATAGCATTAACTGGAACAAGACTTACCTGCTCAGCATGGACAGTGAATCAGTTTGAGTTTGCAGCAGCACTGGAGAGGTAAAGTCTGTAAGAATGGGAGTACGAAGTGGGGGGCTTAGCGTGTTCATGGAACTACATGGAGGGAGAATGTTCATCATTAGACGACCCCAGGTAGCAATATTTATGTTCATCTGAGAAGCTCGGAGAAACTCCTTTCCTGGAGAAGGAGAAATCCAAATATTACTAAGATTACCATGCCAAGCACTACATGAACCACTGACCTACCTAGTTCATCTAGGCAGCCATTTGCTCACCCCAAAAAGAGGCCCAATTTGGGGATGGTGGGCCAAGAGGCACCATAACCACATCTCCTAGACAATCAAAACAGCTGACGGACTCATAGGTAACTAACGAGGAAAGTATTCATAAGGTCCTAGTAGTTGGAGCTGAAAAAGATCTTCCATTTCATCACGTCCAGACCCCTACAATGGCAAGGTATAATCCTCACACAGAAGATGTACCAGATATTAAACTGATACTCTACTAGAACTTAGCCAAAAGATAATGTGAAGGTACTACATTCTTATTTTCCACCCCCACTTCCATACTGAATTTAAGTCCCATAGCCTGAGAACAGAAAAATTGTGAAAATAAATTGTGGATTCTGAGTTTTTAAGGTCTTTCCACGATTTTTGCTGTTTCCTGCAGAATCAAAGTTGTTTAAAAAAAAAATCGAGCTTTTCCAATTGCAAAGAGCCTTCAGAATATAAATTCTCACTCTCTTGCTCCAGCTCGGGAGAAAAAGAGCACATGACCTGTGCCACCCACCAACCCATTCACCTCGCTGAAGTGTCAACTTCAAAGCCTTGTTGGACAATCGATATCCCTGTCCATACCATGGTTGTGTCTAAATTTTCTGGGAAATCTCTCACCACTGCCACTTATCAGTGATAGCATAGGTGGTAGAACACACAGATTGAGACTTGGATCCTACTAGCAACAATGCTGTTCAGAAATTACTAATCGTAGCCCCGACACATAATCATGTTAGGCATGGATGTAAATGTTATAACATGTACGTTCCATGTTACAGCCATGCTTCCATCACTTCCCTGGTGAGTGGAGACATTGCCACACACTAATAGATCTCACCTACACACATACATTAACCCAGAAGCATTCCAAAAAGTACCATAAACCAGGGGTGCTTGAACAATTTTTACAGTGGGGGGTGCTGAGAGCCATTGAACCAAACTGTAAACCCTGTGTATAATGGAAACCACTTCAAGCCATGGGGTGCTGCAGCATCTCCCGCACCGACAACCACATAACCATACATGCCCCTAATTGGAGTGGCTGTCAGTTCACAGGCTGGTTACCTTTCTGTTTCGGGAAAATGCGTTTCTGGCGCTGCAGATTGGACCGTCTCTCAATCACAGGGTTACAGAAGGTCACCTGCCAGGGAAGCAGAGGAGACTCTACAGGGCAGTTCACTTCCCTCCTGGACACATGCTTAGCCTTCTGATCAAATAGAACATTCACACCCATTCAGCAAACTAGGAGTCACATATGAAGGCAGACTCCGGACTGAGTTATACTATCTACTCCCCTCAGGTGCTATGTTTAAAAAAAAAAATAATAATAATTTTTAAAGTTAGAAGTATCCATTAACATGAAGTACAGAGAAGCTGACAGAGGCAGAATGATTGGCTCATAATTAGGGCCCTACCAAATTCACGGCCATGAAAAGTATGTCAGACCATGAAATCTGGTCTTCTGTGTGCTTTTACCCTATACTATACAGATTTCACAGGGGAGACCAGCATTTCTCCAATTGGGGGTCCTGACCCAAAAGGGAGTTGCAGGAGGGGTGTGGGGTTGCAAGGTTATTTTATGGGCGTTGCAGTATTGCCACCCTTATTTCTGCGCTGCTGCCTACAGAGCTAGGCAGTCGGAGGGTGGCGGCTGCTGACTGAGGGCCCAGCTCTGCAGGCAGCAGCACAGAAGTAAGGGTTACAATACCATATCATGCCATCCTTACTTCTGCGTTGCTGCCAGCAACGGCTCTGCCTTCAAAGCTGGGCTCCTGGCCAGCAGCTGCTGCTCTCCAGCTGCCCAGCTCTGAAGGCAGCGCCACCACCAGCAGCCATGCAGAAGTAAGGGTAGCAGTACCGCAACCCCCCCTACAATCACCTTGTGACCCGACCCCCCAACTCCTTTTTGGGTCAGGACCCCTACAATTACAATACCATGAAATTTCATATTTAAATAACTGAAATCATGACATTTACTATTTTTAAAATCCTATGACTGTGAAATTGAGCAAAATGGACCGTGAATTTGGTGGGACCCTACTCATAACATTTCTAAGGTGTCTTCCATCCCAATTGATGCCAGTGTACTTTTCAAATTATATACATAAAGCACTGCTGAAATGCAGATACCTCCAAAGTGGGAAGCAGTAACCAGTCACTCCACAACACAAGAGTGACAAGAGGGGAAATTTTGGCTAAGGAGACTGGGTCAGACCCCAATTTAGGAAAGATGCCCTGGGATCTTTTGTCTCCTGCAAAGGAGACAGGACTGTGGTTTTTAAGGGGTTACCTGGAGATCTCGTAACAAACTGAGTTCCATGCACTTTATTATCTCGAAAGATGAAGGGATGAGCCCAACCTGATGGGATTTGATCCCATGGTTCCAGACAGTCTGAGTAATTCAAACCTAACCATTAAGCCACCCCCTTTAATGTAAAGTGTTGCTGATGACTCCTAACAAAAGCAAGTCAAAGACTGTGGTTTTTATGTAGTGCCCAGGTAATTACAATGGGGCCCTTTAAGGGTCACTTCTGGCTATAAACACACTCATCTTTTTAAACTATTTCTTTCCTTGTTTTTAGTTGATGCTTTTGTCCTCAACCATCTGAGAGTAGATTGTATCAGTGACAAAGGCCACTCCTTAGGGCGGGTAATAATCAATGATTTTTTTTTAAACAGATTTTTAATTTAAATTAAATAAAGGTTTATTTTTAAAAAATAAACGTATTTAGAACTACATTTTAAATTACAGCAATCTATGTTAAGGCTTAAATTTATTAAAATAATTGAAATTAAATAAAAACATATAATATTATGTAGTAAATGTTTGCTGCCAAGTTTTAAAGAAAGTCATATCACTGAACTGGTGAAAGTCACTGGCTAAGGGCTAGTCTACACTGGCAGTGCTAAAGCGCTGCTGTGACAGCACTTTAACATGCCTTGTGTGGTTGCAGCATGGCGCTGGGAGAGAGTTCTCCCAGCGCTCTTAAAAGACCACTTCAATGAGGGGCGTAGCTCCCAGCGCTGGGGCACTGTTTACACTGGTGCTTACAGTGCTGCAACTTGCTGCACTCAGGGGGGTATTTTTCATACCCTTGAGTGAGAAAGTTGAAGCACTGTTAATTGCCAATGTAGACAAGCCCTTAGTATCTCTCACCAGTGTTTTTTGATGTGCTAAACCAACTTTTTCAACAGATGCAGAAAGAATATATTTTATTTCAGTTTATTCAACGAGTTCAGTTTAATGACTAGTTCATTCTAAGTTAAGAGATCAATGTGAGTTGAAAGTGCAGGAAAAGTTGTTTTCCTCTTTCAATCTATGAATCAAAATTAGGTGCAGGAGGATGAAATCTATTCCTTCGGAAATCCTAAAGGGCATGGTGACAAACAATCAGTTCAATTCACTAATTACAGATAATACTTTCTTTGTTTAATAAATCAGTTAGTTTTAAATGCAAAACATGTTTTGATTAACTTTTTCATTAACTTTGTTTAAATGTATCCAGCATATTTAAGGTAGTTTTATTTAACTAATAATTTTAAAATGCTGTTTTGTGCATTTTTTATTTAATTTGAATTTCCATCTACATAGACCGTGACACAAATCAAAGGTAAAAAAATTGATCATTTCGTAAACAAATGCATCATTCACTATTCCCCAAAACAATAACAAAAATAAAAATTAAGAATCTGAATAAATGAAAGTTAAACTATATAATTGCTTAAATAAATGTGTGTAACACACATCCTCCCTGTTCACTCCTTTCATTCTGAGACAAGCACCTGTTTCCAGGGTAGACACGACACTTTAAACAGGGAGATGGAAACTATTTGAATTACAAGTGCTCATCATCCCTCCTCCTCTCCCCACCAGAGGCCAAGCAGATTAGCTTTGAGGTATAAAGACAACGCATTGAGGGAGGGTGGGAGTGTACATCTAGAGGTTAGACTAAAGAAAATAGGAGTCAAGACTTCTGGTTCTAGTCCAAGCTCCCCCACTGTCTCACTGTGTGACCTTGGGTAAGTCACTTCACCTATCCGTGCCTCAGTTTACCCATTTGTCTGCAACCTTCTCAACGCAAGGAGAGACAAACCCAAAAGAATTACCTATCACTTCAGTGTATACCCGAAGAAAACCTCCAGAGTAGTGACTCTTCTGGAGGAGAAAGGTAAAATCTGGAGACTTTACCTCTGCAAAAAGCATCCCTTGGGGTTCGAGAGAGAGGCACATCCCATGGCGTTCATTATCGAGAAAGTCATCCAAGCGCAAGAACTTCACTGCACACAGCTCTCTCCAGTCACGCCAATAAACTGCAATCTCCAGCTCCCGGGACTGGAAGAAGAGAAGCAGAGAGCTTGGTAATGGACCAGGTCAATGGCCCATAACATACACACTCTGAACTCCACCTTAGCTCTGATGCTAGTTCCTTTTCCTTCCTTGTAGAAATTCCATGCAGCTAAATAATGCAGTGTATAAGAAACATGCTCCAAGGAAGAGGTGACAGTTCCTCATTCCTATTGCTTCCCACCTTTTTGGTCTTTTCAGACCTTCAGCAGCTACAACTTTCTTTAAAGATTGCTCATTTTCATGATGTAATTTGTTGACTTTGCTCCTACATAAGACTGTACCTCATCCCAAATATCCTGAAGTGAGCTGTATTGCAGGTAAAAGATGGAGCATGGCCACTCAAATGGAGACAGAAGAGGGGCATCAAATGCTCAGACTGAAGCTATACCAGAGGTAACCTGTACTTAGAGTAGATTTAAGGCTGGGGAGAAGGCCACATTATCAGTCCCAGTAAAGAGATAGATCAAAAATTGAATGACAAGTAAATCACCAAATCCACAGAAATAATTCAAATTAAGTTAAATACAAGGTTCTGAGGACAAGACTGAAAAGATCCTGGAATTCCTATCATCCTACAGAAATATAGTCTTACCCGATCCAGCTCAATGACAAAGCTTTGGTCCCAAGCCTGGTTATTAACTGGGCCCCAGTTTGTCTGACCAACCACTTTATTGTCCACTTTGAGCACAGCAAGCACCTCATCTGGACAAGGGAGAAAGTGTAGGTTACAATCTTCTATATGGTCAAAAATTGGAATATACTTCTTGCTGGAGGTAGCCACACAATCCAATCAGATTTCCACCACAGGAGACCACTAAGAGGGATAGGAGACCAAATGATTCAGCCTCTTCCCCTGTTTCAGGAGCCAAGTTTCCTCTCACTGCACTCACACCAGACTGAAAGGTGGCAGGCACATTAGAATACACCATCACTGATCCAACAGGGAATATCATACTCACTACACAGCTCCTCATTCCGCAAGTGCTTTGCTGCAGTACTGCGGCCATGAATACTCATCCCAGCTCGTGCTCGGTTCAGAGACTTCATGTCACTTGGGCTCCCATGGTTGGGAGATGAACCAAACACTCGGGAACGTCCTGGAACTTTTTCCAACAGATCCTGACACCCCATCAGTCTCACTTCTAATGAACCTGAGGAATTTCACCAAAGAGTGTTATTCTCAAGAAAAGTGAAATTATTCTAGTCAGTCCACATAGGAAGTCAGAAACTTTAGACTGATGCTGCCCAGCCTTCAGTAGCGATTAAAGTCGTTACAATCTGACAGCTTTTTGGTGGCCTACATGAAACAAATTGAGGACTTGGGCCAATTCCTAATGGACCAAGTGTCCACATCACAAAAACCACCACAGTCATGACATGGGTACATAGGGAAGAAATATTCCCCACCCCCCGCAGCCTCAGGTACCTGTAAGAGCTGTGGGTTTGATCAGTGAAGTGAAGGGCTGGATGCTGACATGTGGAGCTCCCAGAGAGGAAGCATTCACTAGCTCCTGCTTGATGAGTGCCCGCTTTGGGTGATCAGAAGAAAGCTCATTAAGCTGCTGCTCCAGGGACAAGCGCAGCAAATCAATCTTCTGAGATGATTCTTGCAAACGACCCTGAGCCTGGTAACAAGGAGCAGAGAAAAAGCTAGTACAGGCTTTGAATGAATAGCCACTGCCATCATCTTGGTACTACTAACACTTCACAAATGACCCAACTTCCCATCCTGCTCACGAAGGACAAGAAGGGACTGTCAGCATCACTCATTCATTGCAAGTCACTGCTGCTGAGGGTCTAGAGGATTCTGCCCTGAATAAGCTCCCACCATGGTATTTCCGACTCAAAGAACAGACTAGGATCAAAAATCCAAAACTGATTTCTTACATGCCAGTGCACTACAAGCAGACACCAATTTGGACTCCAAGAGATTTCCAATTAAAAATTATTGGTATAATGAACGCCCAAGTTGGAAAATTACTATAACTAACACTTCACACTTATATAGAGCCTTTCATCAGAGACCTTCAAAGCTCTTTACAAACATTAACTATGGTTCACAAAAGCCCTGTGGGATGAGTATTATCCTCATTGTACAGATGAGTAAATGGAGGCACAAAAAGGATAAATGACTTGCGCAAAGTTACATAGCAAATGAGTGAAATTTCCAGTTCACATTTTCCTGTTCTGACCATTAGAAAAATAAAAGAGATTGTTGTTTAGTTTACTATAAGTTCATTTTTTTCTGTCCTAGCTTTATGATGTAAGTCAGTTGGCAAGTTCTGGAAACGTAACATCTCTCACAAGAACAGCATACGATGGGGGAGCTTTATATGTGGCTTTTAAAAAAAGAGTCATTGCATATTACAGGCAATGAATCAGATGGCAATGACAAGCACACAATCTCTCAAACAGCCAGTAACAGCAGTTATACAAGGGAATTATCACCATCTACCGTTACAGTTGCTAGGAGTAGCACCTGCCACAACATCACTATGAGCAGGGACTGTGGTATTATGGCAGTGCTGGGGGATTTAGACCAGTGTAATGGGACTTTGAAGTACGGAGCCATCATATATCATATCATTGTTCAGAACAAAGCTAAGGCATTCGTGGACAACAGCCGTAATACTGTTTTTCCTCTGAGAAAAGGTTACTATCCAGCATACAGAAAGTCACCACCAATGCTTCAAGTAGCAATACTGCAATGGTGCTTACTTCAGCCAACACTTTGCGATCCTGCACCCGCCTGCCTCCCAGGATCTTCACCACATTTTTTGCCCCCTCAGCCACAGCAGCTTCAATGCATAGGTGATGCCGCAGTTCCTCGATGCGTAGCTCCAGGAGACTGATGGTGGCCCCCACCTTCACTGGTAAGGTTGGAGATAAATATAACAATCAGACAAGCAAGTGGCCTAGCATCTCAGGCATTGGGGCTTCTTAATTCAGAAGCATCTTCTCTGAGTGATGTCAGATATCCAAAGCATCTTACTTGCTGGATCCATTGCATCCTCTATTCCACCTGCCGACTGAGATACCTTCACAATCTGCATGCGAATCAGCTCAATCTTCGTCTTGCTATCCTGGAGCATTTGCTGAGCTGTTGCCAACAGCTTCCGGTCCTGGCAAGACAGATTACAGATGGCTAGGGAGGTCCATACAGGAGAGAAATGGATTTTAATGATGTGTTAGACTAGGACAAAGATGGGGCACCACAACACACAAGGCCTTACAAGGGGTCCCAGAAAGTCCTAAAACTTCACACAATGCCCAGTTGTGCAAAAAAGATGCATAAGCAACAGGGCTGATGATTTCCAACCATGGTAGATACAGATGAGGGATCTGTGAAATGCTGTGACACCTATGAAAGATGTGACGAGTTTGCTAGGTAACAGTGTCCTGCACTGTGGGTACATTCAACTAAGAGTTTGTGCTGATGTTGCAATGATTCAATATTGTGCTTCTCTAGTCAATTGTGCTGGCAGAGTTGTATGGATGGAGGTGAGGAATAAACCAGAATGTCTAAGTTCTTTATCTTGCTCATATAGTTAAATTAAGCTTCTTAATTAAACTTTATATTTTTATTTTCCTCCAGAATATTAAATATGATTATGTCAAACACAAAAAGCATGATGAATAAGAAAGCAGTAAATTCCCCAAAAGCTCTTTCTTAAGTCACTCATACACAAAGATACCATTTATACTTTGCTCTATCTTAAAGTCTCTGTTGAAATAAACAGTATTGCACCAACTTGGTACATTATATCAGAAACTTGATGATTTGGGATAGTGTCACACATTGAGGGTCATATTCCAAAGCATTTTATTTTCTTACCTTTGGTCAGATGTTTTGGCTCCTTTCCCTCTGCTGCACCTCCCAAAGCCTGGATTGACTTTTCTGGAGGCAGCACTCCATGTCTATGACTGACAAGATCAACCACTTCTGAGATTTTTTGTATCCATTTCTAATCTAGTGGCACTACCACCACTGTTAGATGCTGGTAGCCATTCTAATGTCTCATACTAGTAACTAATATCAGAGAACAGAAGCATAATCAGTATCTGAAGTCTAAGAACATAAATTACCATACCAGATCAGACCCCTGGTCTATCTAGTCCAGAATCCTGTCTCTAACAATGTTCAGCACCGATGCTTCAGAGGAAGGTGCAAGAAACCCCACAGAAGGCAGACTGATTTGAATTGTAGTAAATTATTGCCTCAATGACATCCTGTGACAATAAGCCTAACACAACCAGCATTCATAACACTGTTCCCCCATAGGATAGTACACCATGCTGTCACAGGGCTGTGCATCAGCTCATGAACACACAGATGAGCTCAGTCATTCAACCTAAAACAACTCTGCCTTAAAGCGTCTCCCTTTCACACCCAGATCTGGAATAAAGATTTTTGTGTGTTTGCACTTTTAACAGAAATCTTGTTCCAAAGTGGCATGCTCCCTGCTTATTTCTACTCAGCAATGCTTACCTTTGACGTTGCATTTGAATACATCTGGATCATGTTCTCAGCTCCCTGTTTCACTTTCATCTCAATGTGCAGCTGCTTTTTCAGAGCCTCTATCCTCCTTGCCACTGGGTTTGGGTTCCTTTCCCAGAGACAAGGGTCCGGGGACATAGAACCATCTGTGCAACAACAGTGAATTCCATTACCCTCCTTCTCATAGTTCCCTCAAAGGGTAATAGATGAGATGAGAAGAGTAGTATAAATGAGGTTTTCATCTTCAAAGACACGTAAAATACACGGCCTCAATAGAAGGACAAATTCTCCTAGCAGTTGTTTACCCTAGCCTACTACTGACCCAATATGAGAACTGCTGGCTTCTTAGGATCAGGCCCTAACTGAGAATACCAACAACTTCCAATCTCACATTCACTCCTCTGTTAGGAACTTGCATGTTGGATTCTACCCCAAAGCCCCTATTTTCTCTCCCAAGCTCTGTACGTCTGCCTAAATAAAGTTCAGGAGGTGATCCTATGACCAACATACTCAATCCTTTGCCCGTTCTGATTTATGTTATCACCTCCTTCCATCTCGATTAGTGCCAATCACAACTTTCCAAATTTCAATACCTCTACACTGTTCATCTCACCTGGACATAAGCAGGAACCAGCTGAGATTCCTCTCCTAGATGGATGAGATTTTTCCTTCCCATCATACTACCCCCCAATAGAAAAAAAAAAAAGTTAAAGCATTGGCTATAATGAGGTTTACTGCTGAAGCTATCATGCCCAACAATTACGTACTAAGACATACCTGTTTTGCTCTCCCCTTTCTCTGTTACTACAATCCGGGCATTAAGCTCCTGGAGATCCCAGTGCAGCTGCTCCAGTTTCCGATTGGAAGATTTCAGCACATGCTCTATATGCACCAGGTTCTTCTTGTCTGTTGTCACCCTGCGCAGATTTTCCGCCCCCTCTTTGATCTTCAGTTCCTTCTGGATAGCTCGACGAATTACTTCCTTCTCACCCTCCAGTTTCTGCTGGAACCCTGGATCCATGAGGTTCACCCCATTGCTCGCTTGCAGGAGATAGATGCCCTAAATCCAGTACCAAAGGGGAGAGAGTTGGAGATATTATGTGATAGCAAAACAGTGAGTGTGCGACACATCAATAGCGTTCTACCACTTCATCTCAACTACAGAAGGTCTCAGACCAAAACCTTGATTCCAATCACCAACAAATTTTGAGGAAGATCAGATCTAAATTTTAACTTTGCAGTTTGGGGCCCATCTTTGATCTTAATATACCCCAACTAGGCACTAACTCACAAATGAGATGAATCCTCACAAAGGTTGTCTTCTTGTTATTTAATATCAATTTATATTTATGTGTCCTGAATGAGTACCAAAGGGAAGCTGTAATTTGTTCTTATCGTGATCATGAGTCTGAGTTCCATTGGCATTATATAACAGGTGCAGATCTTTATTTTAATATGGCTTGATCTGCCAGTTGTCCAAAGCTACATGCCAACTGGAACTTTTTGGAGGTGTTACAGCCATACTCTAACTTTCAGTGAATGCATGACCAAGTCTTCATCACTGAGGAAGTCAAATAAATTAATCCAGACATCTGTTTGTAAATTAATGAGTCAAAAAGTCAGCTGTACAAGCTATACCTGAAAAGACAGACACAGTCTGTAGTCCCAACCCCCATCCTAGCTGTGATTTGCAAGCAGTATGGCTTCTTTAAAATTTTGCTCACGTTGAAATTGATCTGGCAACATTAAAATCTGCTCTTAGCTTTGCTTTTTAAGTCAATTTTAAACATATTTGTTTTGGTGAAAGGTGTACTGGTGATAGCTCTGGACTGACAGGCTCTGTTTACAGCCCCAGAACAAGATACAGCTTAGATAGCACAGACTTTCCCCATGTTCCCCCATGAATAGCTTGCCACCCAGGCAGGGGCAGCCAGACCCCTATCCACAGAGACCTGCTCCTGGCTCCACCCACTGCTGATGACATAGTACGCAGCTCCACGCAGGGGGCTCTAGAAAAGGAGGAGGGGTTTTAAAGGGCTCCATAGCAATTAAAGAAAAATAAATATATATATACACACACACAGCGCCCAGGACTGATTAATTACTTACCGTGATCCTCACTTTTATACAAAATGGAGAGCAGCAAAATAAAGTTCCTGTCACACTCGGTAAATTCCCCAATCTCACAGAGTCGCTGTCAGAGGTAGGAACAGAACCTAGGAGTCCTGTCTCCCTGTCATATTCTTTAATATTAGACCATAAATATAGTAACAAACCACATCAGCATTTGCATTATCAGGTCACTGGTGCATGTCACGGGTGGTTAAGACTTTACAATGCACCCAAGATACATGCCAACAGCTCAGAAACACACAATTGTTGAGTCATTGTAATGCTGTTATTGTGTTGCACATCACACAGCTAGTTTTATAAGCAGGCTCTCCATATTTCTTCACTAATCAGGTGTTGCTTAAATTTCAGTTTAATAGCAAAACGAGAGAGAGCGAGAACAAATTCTATTTTTACTCGTGGTTTAAGCCAATGTCAAGTTCACTACAGACTCAACAACCAAAAAAGGAGACTTTGGGATTGGTAATGAAACAAAGTAGCTCAGGTTTAACATCCTGACTCCAGGAAGTTCTCGCCCAATTAGTAAGGCCAGGAATCTAGCCAAATTCCTGACAACAAATAATAAAAGGTTTCATCAAGAGGAACTTGAATCATGGAGCCCTTGAGTCACTCAGCCAAACTGTACCAACTCTAGGTCAGAAAATCAGAAAGTCTTTTGTCCAGTGTGTAGAAAGTTACTAAAAGGAGTTTGATTTTTTTAAAATTACATTTTAAACAAATATTAGGAAAAAGTGTGTCATTTATCCTCTTCCCAAACTATATTGATAGCTATATGCAACACACCTTTCTGGTCCTACCCGTACATTTGTACTGACAAACTTATAGGGTAGCTGGTTAGTGTGAGCTTGGGGCTGGCAAAAAATACTGGACTGACTGCGCTGGAAACTGACATCCTTCATTTACCCACAGAATGGATACAGTGTGGCCAGTGTCAGGGCAAGTTTCCTGCACTCTGCTCCCTGCCAAACACATAGCTGAAAGTCAACTATCTGTCTATCCATTTTCTAAATACAGTATATTTAGAACACATATACCCTAAGGCATTGTGATTTACAGGCTCTTTCTACCCTCTGTGGGCCAGAAGATACCCAGTGTTAACAGTGATTGCACTAGGGCAGTGGTTCTCAACCAGGGGTCTGGGGCACCCTGCAGGGCCGCAAGCAGGTTTCAGGGGGGTCTACCAAAATAAACCAGGGCAGAAAGCCAAAGCCTGAGCCCCACCATGCGGCGCTGAAGCCTGAGCAACAAAGCTTTGAAGGCCCCGCTGTGGCATGGGACCCCAGGCAGTTGTCCTGCTTGCTATCCCCTAATGCCAATCCTGGCTTTTAAGCTACTGGATATGCAGAAAAACAGTTGTGGCACGGGAGAGGTGGGGGAGGAATTTTTATAGCATGTTGGGGGCCTCAGGAAGAAAAAGGTTGAGAACCACTGCACTAGGGGACATAAAATACTATTCAGTCAATCAACACAGAAAAGGGTAAGACAGCAGAATTTGCATTTGGGCTGATACATTTTTATGATCATTTTGCAAAGCTGGTTTAGGAATTCTGGTTGGGGTGTCAAGAAGCTGACACTGTCCATGCTGCAGTTGTTCTGTGGATCCCAGAAAAGGTTAGTCTCCTAGGCTGTTAAACTCTGAACCTACAATGAAGTCCAATAGCACAGGACCCACTGCAGAGCTGGGGCCAAAGGGTTTGTCTACACATAGACATTGCACTGCTTTAACTGAAATCACTTTAAACATCAATTCAGCTACATCAGTGCAAACCCCTGCATAGACGCTCATATCAATTCAGCATTCAGCAAATGCAAGCTAAACCAACAGAAGGTTTAAACTGATATAGAATGTCCACACACAACGATGCACCTTTTTAACTAAAGGGATTTTAAATCACGCCTTTAGTTAAACTGGTGCAACTCTGTGTTTAGACCAAGCCTGAGTCTGGCAGCTTTCACCTACACTAAATGTATTTTAAAAAGTTAAAAGTACAGCTCCCAGTTTGGGATAAATCAACTTCTAGCACTTGTGAATCTGGTCCCCTTTACTACTCTGAATTATGCAGACATTATCCCTCCTCTCACAAAAAATAAAAAAATCAGAGAGAAGGAAAGACCTATTTATTACATCGGGTATTCCCTTGCCCCAGTGGCTGTTTCAGAAATAATCTTTATAGTGGATTCTCCAGGGATTTTTTATGTAAGCAATGCAGCCCCTGTGTTAAAGTATAATTTAAAATTTTAATTTTTAAACATTTTCTAAAATACATATCTTGATAATTGTTCTAGGTTTGTCATATTTGGCACCATTGTGTTTGTGGAAGAAAGGGCATTTGAATTATACCCAATTCAACCCATTTCCAACAACATATCAACATTTCCACCAACCTGAGGACCTGGAGCCAGGCCATGCGGGACAGCGAGTGGGTGACATTGTGATTCTGTCAATTTTTACAAATCAAATTAAACCTCTCTGACCTTTCTGTCACTAACTTGCTCACAGAATGAGATTGTAATATATTATACTCTCAGATTAGATTTTTTTCCAGATTAGTTTTTAAAATGTCCGAAGTGATGGGGCACACACACCACCTCCCATAGGAGAGTATTCCACAACCTAATGCATTCCACTGCCAGAAAACGTTTCCTGTTATTCACCTTACATTTTCCCTTTCTCCATCTCAGCCCATTTCTCCTGGTTATAACAAACCCTTTTGCCATCCTAAATAACTAAACCATAACCTTAACATTCACACCTATCAGACACTTGCATTCCTCCCTTAGTCACATTGTAGCAAATTTAGCCCATATTCGTGGGGTTCTTTTTGGGCCAGGGAACATTTTTTCATTGTGTATATGCATGGTATCTAGCACAAAGAAACCCTAATCTCCAACCTGGGCTTTTAGACACTACCTCAATAATCGTCATCAGTGAAGGATAACCCCATTGTTCAGAGCCAACCCAGTCTGTTCTGAAAATCACAGGGTCTACTCTGGTGAGAGGAATGTGTCCCCACATACACTGGGATGAGCAGAAAGAGGGCTGTACACAATAGATCAGAATGGGAGACTGACTGCTTCATATTGGGTGGAGAAACCACAGCCTCATGGAAAGAAAAAAAGGCCTAAGGGTAAGGGAACTGGGGACTCCTAAGGGGTCCAGTTTCTCAAGTAAGCCAGGAAAACACTTGAGCCCCTGCGTGGATGTAGGGGAGGAAGTCAAGATGAGTTTCTGGGGGGAGGTGGCAATCCTGAGGAGTAGGGACCAGAGAAAAGCCCCCCAAGAAGGGAGAATTTGGAGGTGACCATGGGAAAGAGCTGGGGGAGACACTAGCTGATTTTTCCAGAGGCCAATTTTTCTCTCCCTTCTAAATTACTGTCCCTCTGCAAATGTGAAATCTCATTGTTGTCGTCCCCCCATGCCTCCCCAAATGCCCTCAGGCTCTCCCCCCTCCCACGGGACTCTCCTCCTCCCTGCCACACAAATCCTCTCAGGCTCTCCCCCCTCCCGACTCTCCTTCTCCCCCGCCCCCCAAATGCCCTCAGGCTCCCCCGCCCCCGCCCAAATCCCCTCAGGCTCTCCCCTCCTGCCCCCCAAATCCCCTCAGGCTCTCCTCGTCCACCCCCGCAGGACTCTCCCCTTCTGCCCCCCAAATCCCCTCAGGCTCTCCCCGCCACTGCCCCCCAAATCCCCTCAGGCTCTCCCCCCGCCCGCCCCCACGGGACTCTCCTCCCCCGCCCCCCAAATCCCCTCAGGCTCTCCTCGCCTGCCCCCGTCCCCAAAATCCCCTCAGGCTCTCCTCGCCTGCCCTCGCCCCCAAAATCCCCTCAGGCTCTCCCCCCGCCAGCCCTCGCGGGACTCTCCTCCCCCGCCCCCCAAATCCCCTCAGGCTCTCCTTGCCCGCCCCCCAAATCCCCTCAGGCTCTCCCCCCGCCCGCCCCCGCGGGACTCTCCTCCCCCGCCCCCCAAATCCCCTCAGGCTCTCCTCGCCCGCCCCCGCCCCCCAAATCCCCTCAGGCTCTCCCTCCCACTCGCCCCCGCGGGACTCTCCTCCCCCATCCCCCAAATCCCCTCAGGGTCTCCCCCCGTCCGCCTCCGCCCCCCAAATCCCCTCAGGCTCTCCCCCCGCCCGCCTCTCCTCTTCCCTCTCCCCCGGCCCGCGGGACTCTCCTCCTCGCCTCAGGCTCTCACCCCGGCCCAGTCCCAGAAGGGCTCATCCCGATCCCCAGCTCGGGGACTCTCGGCTCCGGCCCGGCCCAGCCCAGTCTCCTGCCCTCGGGACCCGCTGCGGATCTCCGCTCGGACAAGTCTCTCCCGCTCACCTGCCGGGACTCCCCAGCCGCCATGGCTCCTCTTACCCCGCGGCCCCCGAGCTCCCTACCACAGCGCAGCCACTCGCAACCGGCACTTTTCAAACTTCAACCTTCACCCCGGCAGGGGAGCGCTGTTCGGGAGCGGGCGCCCGCTGGCGGCACTGAGGACTACAACGCCACCTGCCGGAATGCCGGGCGGCCCCCTGAGACTGAGGGATCCAGCGCCCCCGGCCGGTGAGTTCTGGTATCCCCTGCCCGCCAGGAGTGGATCAGCGCCGTTTGCTATGACACCGGGATCGCTGGCACAGAGCTCAGCATTTCCAGCGTCACCTGCCATGGACCCGGCAATCGGGTGCCCATCGCCAGGGATTCAGAGATCTGGTCCCACCTGCTGGAGATCTGCATAGCCATGTACCTCACCTGACACTGATCCAGAGATCTAATGCTACTTGCTGGGGAATCCAGCAATCCTGTTCCACCTTCCCTGGATCCAGGAATCCGAACAACACCTGACAGGATGTGTAAATCCAGCACTATCTGCTACGGGGTCAGAGATCCAAGAGGGAAGGAGTCAATAATTAAATAGGGAAGAGGCTCCATGGTGCCTCCTAAATATTAACACATTACCAGGCAAAAACTTAGTTAAGATGGATTAAGGTTGTAAACATTCATCAGTTCTTTCAGGGAGAAAAAATAAACTTTAGGGCAATGGTGCCATTTTCTAGATAAACATACTTGGACATATGATGTTAAAGTTACATTTTTTAAAAGAGCATTGAAAAGTATGCACCTGCACAATTAAGGTCAGAAAACCTTAACTCTGCCCTTATCTCCCAGCTTTCCACCCTCAGCACTCTTGTGTCTGGAATTCTGGTTAAGAATTTTTTGTGAGGATTGCCAGACTGTGACTCCAAATATCATAAATCCTACTGAACAGACTGGTTTTAAAGGCCTGACTACATTGGTGGGAAGAAGGGAGGGCTACACTATGCATCCATCTGACTCACCAGAATTCCTAGCCATCCTCTGAAATGGAGAAGTGTGCAGTGCTCTGCTCTGCAAGGCTAGCTTTGCATGGAGAAGAGAACATGCCCCCTTCTCTCCCTGGTCCTTTTGGGAGGGTTGCCCCAGCAGCAGTTCAGTCTATCAACTTCTTTCTGCTCCACAGAGGGATTATGCACCTACATAAGAGGGAATAAAGACTTATTGTACCTTCTTCCCTTATATGACTACAGCACAATCCCCACACTTCCTTTTCCCTACTGTATAGCCTGCAGGATCAAGCACAATCTGGTTCTGTTTCTTGTGGAACTGAGAAGCTAGTTTGGAGTACATATGGCTTTAGTTTTGTACATACCTGTCTATGATATATGTGTGAGGCCTCACCACTGTGCAGCCCCAGAGTGAACCATACATATGGTAGCTATGTGTCTATGCAAAGCGTCTCACAGTATAACAACACAATTTGGAACTCCATATACTTTTTTGGGGGGGATCCTAATAAAGTTCTCCTTTGGTGAATACATATAAAAGGTTTAATTGTATCTATAAACTGCATACAGATTTAAAGAAGGGAGCAGTTTGATACACTGATTAAAAAAGACAGGTACTCTTAAATTTAAATTCTACAGTACAATCCATTTTAAGTGTAACACTACTTTTTAATTTTCAGTTTTCCTAAAATTTGTTTTTATGAGAAAACAAAGGTGTCCTTTTAAAATCCCTCCTTAAATAAGATAGATATTTAACTCCATCTTAGGAAAGTTATTTGTCTGGAAAGACGTTAAAATCTGGAAGATAAACTGTGCCTCTTCAGTACTTAACGTTTGACTCTTTCTTCCATTACATAATTCTTCTTGTAGGTCCAGGAATGTGGTCCTGGATTCTCAGTGGTATTGGACCTCTGGATCAATGTGTGTTTGTCATACTGCCCTCATAGATAGGAACAGAATTGATTTACTGCAGTCCTAGAGCTTATATTCCAAACACTTAAAGGGCATTCTCCTTCAGTTCAAGTGGTAGAGCCCTGTACTTAAAGATCTCTTCCTGCTGCCAGCCATGTGTAATGCTGTTTGTTATTCCATTAAACAGGTTATTTCTGTCCTGAAGTGATATACAACTTTCCACAAATTAACAGCTGGAATATGGGCTACACAATTAGAGGATATTTTCAATTAATAATAGTCCCATGTTTATTTATTTTTAAAGTGTGTACAAAACCTGATATAAACATAAATGTTTCCATTATTTTTTAAATTAAATTAAAATTGTTTTTTTTTTATGTAAGCATTCCTCTGCAGAATTTGCAGCCTGAATATTACAGTATGAGAACTAGCAAATTAAACTGACCAGAACAAGAAGTATAACTGAAACTGAAGTCTAGTTTTTTTCCAAACTGAATTAAATTACAAGTGTAAACAATGATAGATGTGTGCTAACTCTTATTCATCTGCTGTTTATTAGTAACAGAATTACAGTATTTTTGTTTGTTTTGTACTATATGATTCTACACTAAACTATGTCCATGTAAAGGAAATATTGGAAAGTTAAAAAGTCAAGTTATTGGATTTAGATTCAGCCTCAGAGGAACAGAAGCTGTAGAAAGGGCAGAGAGATTCTGCTCTTATCTTCAGCAGACAAAGCCTTTCACAGCAGGTAGGGGTCTTGGCTGCATTTTGAATGGTCAGAGGCTGGAGAAGGCTCTGGGTAGAAGCCTGGGGAGAGAATAGAATTAGTTTTCCTGGTCCTCCAACTTGTGGAAAGCGCTGTGCTCTCTGCTTTTTGCGAATACACACTAACACAGCTACTACTCTGAAATCTGGCTTTACAGGATCTTTCCCTTCTTTCCTTCCAGGTCTTGGATTCTCTCCAGGTGGAACAGCCAGTGGGAGGGGCTCAAGAAGCGGTTTAATAATATTGGAGAACTGGACCACTGAATAAGGACCAATCAGCTGAATAGCCCATCAGTCCTAAGGAAGGGGGGCTGGCTAGCTAGCTATTCACTCTCAGGGCTTGTGCATGTATGAGCTTGGAGGAGGAGGATGCATGCATTGGCTTTGCTAGCAGCCCTCTTCCTCTCCCTTGGTTGCTTCAGGGAGGTTCGCAGCCACTAAGTGCCCCAGGCCAAGCATCAAAGCGCAACCCACCAGCATGATCCTGAGGAGGAGAAAGAGGAATTATTTCTCTGCAAGAGTGCGGATTCGAGTTTGGGACCTGAAGTTCCTCCCCAGCCAGTGCTGCCTGTCAGGAACATGATGGTCACTGTTGGGAAACGCAAAGTGCCCGTGCAGCTCTCCCAGGATTCCACTGGGGAGAGGTACTCGGTGATCACCCTGGTCAGGGCTTAGTGCACAAGCACTGGCTGGCGGAGGATGGCTTCTGGTTCTTGGGATACTCCTGGATGCTGGCCAGCTGCCCCAGGTGCCGTGCACACCTAGGTAACCGCCTCCTAAGAATGGCCGAGCTGCCGTTGGGAACGGAGACGCAGGGGACCCGGGGTCCCTCTGAGACCTCTGCAAATATGGTCTCTGGATGAAATATGGTCTACTCCCCTTCAGGGGACCTTCCTGGAGAAGGGGCGGGGATTAAGGTCCTGTCTTGGAACTGGGTCCCTTTGTCCCTAGCGATTGCGATTAGAGAGAAGGGTGAAGGGATGGTTCTGTCGGTTGCTGAGGCCCTGCAACTTCTTTCAGTTGTGCTCTGGGTGGGGGAGAAGCACCAATTCTTCTAATCACCATTCCACTCCTTCCACGGATGTTTTGAAACACGGAGGAGGATCATTTGGGGGTCAGTGGAGGGTATTTAACTAAGAAAATTGAGGGGGTGGATAGGAGGAGGGATAGGTCCGGGCAGGATGGTACACCAGTAGCAGAAGCGAAACTCTTGAGGACTTGACTGGAAGCAAATTAATTTATCTCACTGAAGGGAGTGGAATTGTTCTACAGTGAGTTGTTTGTTTGTTCGTAGTGGTCGGGTTCCTAACTTCGTTCCCCTCCGCTTGATTTTCTCCACCCCAATAGGTTGGGCGTATCAGCCTAGGCCTTGGAGACCCCACGTCGCCGATGTGGAGTTCGAAGACTCTGATGATACTTTTGTGACTCTGATCAGGGATGAATTGCTGCCTGAGGAAAGCTTATTGCTTTCTGTGGTGATTCTACCACGATCCTTCCGCAGTTAAGGTTGAAAGGGCTCGACTGGAGATAAAACATTGTAAATGAGAACATTTTTAATTCTAGTGTGTGTGTTTCTCCCTCTAGGGGTGAGTTGTTAGCGAGACACATATAACGGGCTGATTATATGAAGCATAACATCTCGGATGTACTATTTTTTTTTGGTCACGTGTGTGTGGCGTGGAGGGAACTTTGCATGATCGGGAACAATACAGGTTCGAGCCCTTCTGTATTTCCCACCCTTAGCCGCGATGTTGCTCGTGGGGTGCACATCCTGCTTCCAACTCCCTCCCCCGCGCCCCTTTAAGAGCTCCAGGAAACATAGGCGATGATCCTGGACTTCATAGATCTGTCCTATTCCCGTGTGGTATCTACTCCAGCTTTACTAGGGTGTTGTCCGGGTGAAGTAAAATAGGGGAAGGGGTGGGGTGGAATATAAAATATACTTTGTTGTAGATCGAACAGGTGATCTTCAGCTCAAATTGTAGAATAGACTCTGCTAACCTCATGGGTCAGCACTCATTGAGTGACCAGCTTGAGCCACAATTGCAATTGTTGCTTCAAATTCCCTTAGCCATTTCTGTTCACATCTGTTACGTTAAAATATCATTATCCCCTTCCCTTCCCAAATTAGCACACTCACCTCCTGGCAGAAGTTCTGGTTCAGAAAACTACCCTGTGAGTTTGAATGTCTCTTCTTTACAGATTTAGGGCCTAATCCGGTTCCAATGGAAATCAAAGCTTTATTATTTAATTCAGTAGGCTAGGACCAGGACCCTAAACTCTATCACCGACTAGTAAGTACTACTAATGAATGAGCACAGCTGATGTTTCCAGAGGTTATGAAGAGGCAGTAAAGAAACCTATACGTCTCACTAGAAAAAAAGCATGACAATTACTTTCATAAACCAGGAGAAAATATTTATTAGATGTTGTCTACCAGATAGCACGCTAAGATAAATATGATTAAAGTGAAACCATGCTTTCCAGTCCGTGTCTAATAAAGAAAAGGAGGGCAGGTAGTGTAGTAGAAACTTGGTGTTTTAGCAAATGTTTCTCTCCCTGGTCTGGAACAAATTAAAGGGAGAACACTAACCTCAGAAATCGTGTATTTCTAAAAATTTGGTACCTGACAAGTATCTCCTAAAATACTATAAGCTTAGAAAATGTTGTTTACTTTTTGCAATTGACAGCTCTTTGTGCATAGTCCTTTAATTACATCCTACCAGGGGGTCCAGTAGCCCTAACCTGAGCCCACAGAGTCCCATTAAAGAAAACTGAACTTCATAATTAGAAGATCTACCCCATAACACAGCCTGATACAGGATATGGCCCTTAATTGGTCCTTACTAACCTTTATAAATATTAAGTATAGAAAAATACCCTCAACTAATATTTAAAAGGAATTTTCCAAAATCACTATGTATTATTGAGGGTATTCTCCCAGAAAATGACATGAGTGTCCTTTAATCTATTTATCAGTCACAGCAAATGCTTTCCTGAAAGCTCTAACAGTATTGTTACAGCAGAAATAAAGGCATAAAAATATCTTCTTGCAAGCCAACAAAGATCAACATTATGGTTTTAAAATTCATAGACAGTGGCTACAGTGTTTGGTGTAATTTGGGTGTTGCATCAGTAAAAATTTATTAACCTGGTCCACTTTCTCTTCAAATAGAACTGGAAAGTATTTGCAAGTTCAAAGAAATGAATATAGGCCTCAATTTCTAATCACTCATGCACATGCACACTATTCTGCCTACTGATAGAGGAAATCTGGCATTCACATTTTCACACACAGACTAATAAGAAAATAATTGAGATGCTATAAATTTGGAATGACCCCCGACAAACACAATTGTGCTAAATTTACTAATTCTACAATCTATATACATTTCCCATGTGCATATGTTTAAGATCTGGCATTAAAGTTTACAGAAGTGGCAGACATTTCTGCTTCCTTTATCTATTAAACTTCAAACATAAGAATATGGAAGCTCTTCCATATGCTTTCTTATCATACTGGTTAAATACACGTGCTAAAACTTTATTAAATGCTTCAACTTCTAAATTGTAAACCATTAACTTAGACAGCTCTCATACTGGAAGTAAAAGCCAGCTTCCATTAGCTTGAATGGGAGAATTCCTACCTCTGTTGAGAGGTTCATGATAAATGATCTGCCAAGATAATTCATAAGGATAGTTTACCTTAAAAAGTGATTAAAGGTTTTAAGGAATGTACTAGAGATCCCTCTTCCGGTCTTAATTTATGAAATTGCAGAACTTGTATTTGACCCTAATTGTTACAAGGACATTTCTATCCCTTGAAAACATACTTATGTAATACACTGATGGGTAATTACAAGTATCTACTAAGCTTAATGAAACTGGTCAAAGAACAGGCACTTCTAAATAGGTATGTTTGACTGAGTTTTTCCAAGTAGGTGTGTAGAGCACTGGATGGGCACTTAGGGCTGTATTTTTAAATCTGGAAAGTGTTTTAATCCCTACTCAATTTATATTTCCCCCCCACTACTAGTTGATAAAAGTTTACCAGAACAAAAGTAATCTTACTAGCAGTTCAAAGGTTGTTTACTCTTACTGTTGTGAAGAATAAAACTGCAATGTAGAGTAGTTTCACTAGAAAGTTAAACCAATATTTTGTCTGCACAATAGTGGGATTGTTTTGCCACCTGTATCGTACTAATCAGTTTTTGTTTTCAAACTTGGAGGGGCATTTGATCACACCTCCCCCCATCTTACTTTTTGTCCTTGGTATTCAGCTGTACCACCTTATTGTGTGTGTCCTGGGGAAAAGCAGATTATGTAACTTTTTATAGGTCTTGCAATATAGGCGGGAGATAGTTTACGCACTCTGACAGCATAGAGATTTCTCCCTAAATAAGCACAATTTAGTTAGTTCTAGTAGCATTTTACTGTGCACTACATAAATGGCTACACAAGATGCAGGGCAACAGTTTGTCTACAGTTTTAGCACTAATGTAACTAAATTGGTTAAAAGATGGAGTTATTTAAAATTGATGCAAAAAATGGACATGGACTAAGGCAGTAAGTCCAACCCAACTGTCACTGAACAAAGTGAGTTGGTTCTGTCTTTTAAGGAGTGTCTCTCCCCACTGTGGAATATCACTCAAGAGAATAACCTTACTCCGTAGCACTAATTCTCTAGCATCACAAAATACACACATGCTGCTATGACAGGCTAAAAGAAATTTTTCCATAAGAGTGAGGACCCCCATCCTGAGAACCCATTAGGAAAAGACAGCTATACAATGATTTAATACTAAAATTGTTCTATACAGGTTTTAAAATATCCATTTAAATGAGGTTAGTTTATATGGTATTCTACTTTTTAAAGTAATTGTATAAATGCTAATTATTGCTAGAACAGGTTTCATCAAACTTTGCCACTTGCTATTCTGGTTAGTTCTAGATGTAGATTTTAGGCAATTGATACTTTTAAATCAAAACAGGTTGCATTTTATTAGCTCACATAGTTGAAAATATAAACAGCATAGATTGGAGGTTGTATGGCACTGAAATTCCACACGCAAAGTAACCACATCCTTGCGAGATGTAACTTAGCAGAATAAGATTCTTCTGTTTTTGAAGAGGAGTACAATCAGCCTGAATGTGTAATTGAAACTGATTTAACATCTCAACTGAGAAAGCTATTTACCAAATGGATTATAAACATTAGCCTTTGATCATTTAACTTGAGTTTGTATGGTCTTCTCAGTGATTTGATTTATTAGAGATATGTGGTATCTCTTACATCACTAATGAGTGTTTAAATCTGCAAATTTCTTTATTTTAGAGCATCAGGTGATCTTTTTGGTGCAAGAGGGAACATTTAAAGACTCCATTAATTTAACGTAAGAGGAATGTAACCACAACTCATTCCTATGGAGATATAAAAATAAGTAAAGAGAAACAATGTGCAGATTACAGTAATGACTGCCAATTTATAGTAATGATTGATAGGCAGTCTGACAGCAACTTATTGATAGTATCAGATAATTTATGGTAAGTTACACCTAAAGTAAACACTTTTTTCAGATATGAAAACTATCTAACAATTTAAATTCAGGTTAAATCCATATAGCCATGAGGTTATCTTGCAATACAGACATACTGACCACATACCAATAGGTGTTAAATTAGAAACTACAGACAAAAAAAATTTGACAATATACGGGAAAATGAGCAAGAAAAATCAGAAACATATTCTGTTCAGTGAAGACCATTAGTCCCTTTGTGTACACATTTAGTTTTATTGTAACAAAGCAACTTGTACACTTTAACGTTTAAAACTGAGCATCTTTCTTTCCTTTCCAGTGAACCAAAAAAAAAAAAAAAAAAGAATTTAAAAATAAACAAGAACAAAATTACAATAGAGAATGTCAATTCCAAATAAGATCCTACAGGTTCTGCTGATTCTCCATCAAGTGGCAGGGCTCAAAGTCATCATTAGGAGAAGATTTTATTTTAAAAGTGTCATCTTAAACTGCAAGGATGTTTGTTAAACATCACAATAAACATGCCAAAGGAGAAGAAGCCATGTTGTCAAAATGCCCACTTAACCCACCCAAACATCTGAAACCCACCCTTGCTGACCTTCTATACCCCATTTTTTTTAGTTTTTTAATTTTTTTTAAACAAGAGAAAGTAGACAGACATGTTGGTAAATGCTAACTGTCCATATTCACATAGAGACACTGTAATCTCTGAGCCCAATATACAGAGAAAGAAGGGAAAAAGCTAGATTCTATGCACTACTACACAGGGGCCTAGCACTCTTCAGCTTCCAGCAGAGTGAAGGGAGCAGAAGGTTTTCTTTTTTCCCACAGAACATGGTGTGTTGATTCCATAAACAGTTTTTGTTTTGAGACAGAAAGGGATAAAAATGAACTTGGAACAGAAACTGGTAGAGATTTTCTTTTCCACTGTATTCTGCTCAGGGTATTTCCCCCAAAATAAATGGTGAACCATGGTGTAGAGGAGAGAAAAAGAGACCTCAAGAGAACAAGGCGACCGAGCACAAGGGTGGGGGAAAACAAACAAACAAACAAAAAAAAAAAACCAGCAACTTGCTCCCAGGGACTGGAGAAAAATTAAAAAGGTAAGAAAAGGAGGGGTGGGTGTTGGAATCCATCAGTGTTTAATTAGTCATCTTCTCCTTCATCTTCCTGTTGAAAGAAAAGAAACAGTTAAAATCTAGTCACTTTTTGGAGGGTGGGGAGAGGGAAGGAGCGGGAGTCAGTACATTCAAACTCCAGACAGCCCTGACTTTCAAACAGCAATTAACCAGAATTTTTGACCCTCTAAAAAGTCCTGTGCAGATATTCTTGCAGGACTGGTTGAAAAGATCATGTTTTCTCCCCCTCCATATGGAAATAGGTAAGGCTGGATAAGGTTTGATCTCCATGTTATTGCTGGGACATATGATTTGGATGAAAATTGACAGAACTATTTGTTAGTGAATATTGAAGAGACTGCTAAGGGCACCCAGAGCTTTGAATAGGCAGTCTTAAAGAGTAGTAAAGTCTAAGATTAAATAAAATACTATTTAGATACTAACAAGAATATTGCTCAGCAGAGCTTAGTTACTGCATCTAAAATCAAGCACCTTATGTGTCTATGTGCACAGCGTTCAAAGCCTTCCCCATTGTTTGCCTCCAAGGCAGTTTCATGTACCTCAATAACAAAAGCCAAATGTGGTTAATAAATTAATTGTAACAAATGAAACAGTGCAACATTCCCAGTTACTGGGTGATAACTAATTCCAAACTTTAAATCACTGGAGATTGTGAGAGTAGCAGAGGTGAGGTCATCCCTAGCACTCCCAAAATGAGGACACAACCACATAAAAATTGGCAACAGTCCAGAGTAAAGTGTATATAATAGGTGAAACCTGCTAAAAGTGGATGCATACAAAAAAATTTGCTATTTATGGAATAACGTTAAAACTGGCACTCAAATACCCAGTAACTCACTAATAAAAACCAGTTTGCCGAAAGAAAAAACAGGCTTTTGGATGAACTGGGGTATAAAACAGATCAATTTTCCTCATTTTTGCCAACGAGTTTCCTAAAGCTATCCATCTCCAAATTAAAGGCAGTACTTGCCCCCCCCCACCAACTAAGTACACTAAAATCATTGCTCAAGCTGCAAGAACTGTTATCACCTATATGAACTCCCCTCTGAAAAACATAATAGCAGACTGTACAGTGTGTCAATAACACCTTAACATTTATCAACAAGATAAATTCAATGCTGTTCCTAAAACAGGATTTCCTAATTGGATCTATTCATCTCCTGGATCTGGAAACAATGTGTTCTCACCTCTCCTTCTTCTCCCTCATCATCATCTTCGTCTTCTTCCCCCTCATCCTCATCTCCTTCTTCATCAATATCCTCCAACCCTTCTTCCTCTTCATCATCATCATCATCTTCCTCTCCTTCACCTTCTTCATCATCCATATCAGGAACCTTAATTAAAAATACATATACAATGTTACTGCATTGATCAAATTAATTCTGACATTGCCACAAGAACACTGTTACAAACAGCTCAACTCTACACGTACCAAGTAGTATTGTAATGGATTTGGCCAGATGTCATCTTTGATGACTTCTCCTAGTTCATCAGCACCTGCATCAGAGTGGTCAGTGAACCAGGTAAAGAAACTTTCTGGTTCTTCATGCTGCCTCTTCCTACTGGCCTTGTTCTGTGTCTGGCTTGAGCGCTTTGTCAGGTCCTGAAAAAGAAGAGACAAAGTTAAGTATTTTCCTGAAGGAATTTCCTGACCATGTTTCACAAGATGCGTTTGGAGACTTATTTACGCAACCACATACTACTTGTTCTTTTTCAAGGAGAGGTGTGTAGGAGACAGATTATACAGAGCCCCAAGGGCATGTACTAGTTGACACCTCATAGCTATGAGTTTCAGCTACCATTTCTCATTAATAGGTTCAGTGCTAGTAAAAAAGCGCTCAATTTTTTGCTACTTTCCTCAGAATGTAAGTTTTCACTCCCTTTATTTCTAGCTTTCTCCACTGAAATATTGACAATTCAAAGAGACTACCTGTTGACCTTTGTTAATGTTCCCAGCCACACAGTGGCAAACATATGACGCAAACCATTTACTGAAGTGCTAATTTCAAAGACTTGTTAGAACTATTTAAATGCTAACATTAAGCACAAACAATTTAAGCAGCTCTCAAAATTAGCCCATGCCGCTTTCCGCAGCTCCCATTGGTTGGGAATGGCAAACCGCAGCCACTGGGAGCTGCGGGCAGCCATGCCTGTGGACAGTCAAGGTAAACAAACTGTCTTGCGGCCCGCCAGCAGATTACCCTGATGGGCTGCCCACCACTACTCTAGGCCTTTTTATAAAACATTGTCTTAACACTCCACTCTTCCTTTTCTTTCCCCCTAGGATAGGCTCATCCTTGTTTTCTTCATAAAAAAGATAAATCCTTAATCTAAGTCTTTTATCCTTGGAGTTTTCCCCTTTTAAATTTCCTGTTTCCCCTTTGTAGCAATTGCAAGGGGGAAAGCATACAACTCACTTTTTATGCTACTACAACATATTCACTAGCAAGAGAATATAATAAGTTAACCTCACGCCTTTGAGACCAATACCTCTGTACTGTCCTGTCTTATACACCTGGAAAAGATGACTTCAGAGGTAACTCTGGACCTTTTACTTCGTTGCTTAATGTGTACGGACTTCTAGCTGCTGCTTTGTTGAGACACTTTGCCCAGCATATACTTGTTTATGCAATTTTATGGACAGCAATAACTCAGCTTGTTTTAATAATTAGCTGAATGACCATAAGGTACTGCAAGATGTAAGTTATTGCTGGAAGACCCCAGAACACCAGAGGAAAATGCTAAAATTTTGACTGAAGTGTGATGCAGTTTTCCAACAGATCCAACTATGACGGATTCAAATTGACTCATTTGCAATATTGTAGTTTACTTTTGTGAGGTGCAGGAAATGAGCTCCTAATTCAGAAGTTCCACAAGATGTACATGTAACTTATGAACTACAAAGAAAGCATTAACTATATAGATGTAACTGGCAAATGCAAGAAAAACAATTCATTAGATAAAAAGATTTGTTAGTTTCCTTACAAAGACCAAGTGGCCACCCAAACTTTTAGCATAATAATATTGAAATTGGAAAGGCAGCTGTAACCTGAAGTTTAAATTAGGCTTTGTTTACAATGAGAACTGTAGCACTGATGTTAGATCAACTGTGGGAGAATTCCCTAAAAAAAGTTGGGAGTGCTAGTGTGGATTTGTTTTCTTTATAAAAGCACACACTTCACTGTGATTTCTAGGCCCACTCTGAGCAGTTGAACTGACATGCTTGTAGAAATACTGACAACTGATCTTCACTAGCACTTCCACGGGTGCGCGACAAAGTGAGAGAATTAACTACAAGCTTCAGTGTAGATGCAGCCTCACCATATCCTTGGGTTTCATCCAGCAGGAATGGACTGGGTGTGTGTGTTTTTTCTTTTGCATCAAAGCACCGAGCACTCACTGCCACTGTTTCAAGTGGAGCAATGATTTAATTCCTCCCCGCCCCAGTAAAGATACATGCCTTCCCAGATTTCCATTTGATCTCAGTTGATTTTGAAGATGGATCTCCACTCTCATTCAGATGAAACTCTTTGGAGAGAACTTTATTTTCAAAGTATGGATTCTCGTCAAAATACTGTAGAGTGGAAAGAATAAAGTTAGGATTGCATACTTGTCTATAGCACACCAGATAAAAAACGTTAAGTACTAGAAGTTTTGAAATATTAAGTTATGCTACTGTTCTCTGATGTAGGTTACATGCAAATAAAAATGGCACAACATTAAACAGACTGTCCGTGATACTTACAAAATCTATTCTGTAACCTGATTTGATATCTTCAAACTCTGTCACCTCAACTCTGGTCAAATAATGCAGTGCCTCCTCATCTTCTTCCCCCAACAGTGCAGATACTATGGTAGAATTAGGAATCTTGCATCACAAAGCTATTTATATAGGTTATTTTGCAGCAAACATTATAAGAAACTGTCACAGAAAGTTGATTTAGTAGGACATTTGGTATATTGTTTACTTGTCCCAGCCCATCTATAGAGGAAGCTCAAAAGAGCCACTGGCTCTCAGCTCCCCAGAGGTCACTATCAAGTACTCTCTGCAATACAGTCCATGAAAGAGCACTGAAAAGGTTGTTGAAGGTGTATTCTCTTTCACTTAAGAGGATGGTAAAAAGTATAGTGGTGGAGTCCTAATAATGGCGATCAAGTTTGTTCTTGGATTCAAAACGCAAGTGGAAGAAAATCTTTGGGACAATAGAAGTAGAAATGGATAAACTGCTTCCGTTTGATAGCATTATCGCCTCAAAAGGAAGTTCTAGGCATGTAGTCAAACAGAAGCCAGTGTTGTTAATCGGGGGAAACAAAAATCTAAGAGCAATTTTCTCAACCAAAGGACTAAAAGGCGTACATAATGTAACAAACTTCCCTGATGCCCCTCCCAGCTCCACCCCCCCCCCCCGCCACCAAAAAAAAAAGGCACTGGGAACATACCTTGTGGGTGGTTGACAAATGTTGTTACCCAGAAGTTTGGGATTTTGGCGATCAGTTCTGACCTCTTCTGGAAGAATGGTTGGCGGAGTTTGTTGTATTTCTGTTCTACTTTCAAAATTTCCTCGCTTGCTTGTTCATTCAGTCTAAAGGAAAAGAAAGGTTCATGTTAACAACTGTATTATAGCATGGGGATCTGAAGTTTGAACAAAGTGCAAAATCAGTAGACAGTCCAAAACTAGAATGGATTATTTAATTAAACTAATCAACCCTGCCTGAAATATGTCAACCAAAAACAAGGGGCCCAATCCTGCAAACACTATTTAGCTTGTACTATCGGGAGTAATCCCACTGACTTGACTGAAACTACACCACTAGTAAACGCTATGCTCTGGGGCATTTGCAGGGTTGGGCTCTAAATTGAAAGCAGCACACTATTAAAATTTGTAAATATCTAGTTTAGAAGGACCGGTGAACTTTGACACATGATACTGGATCAGATTCAAGCTCATTGCCCCTCCTCATATTATTTGCCAGAAAAACAAGATAAACACAAAATAAGTTTGTGTGCCACAAAGAGAACCTTTTAAGACCACAGAACTCTTTTTTTTTTTTTAAATGGTTTGTTACACAGTAAAGTCCTAATCTTGCAAATGCTCCTCCCGGGCAGACTCCTATGTCCACTTGGAGGTTCATTAGTCAGTTTAGGAGGGTAGTGGGAAGGGTGTCTGTTTGCCAGGAAAAAGGTTGCAGGCATCAGGGCCTAAGCCGGCAGTGACCTGAGAAGATAGATAGCTTACTGCTCCAGTGTAAATTTCGATAGATTTTATAAAACATAGAAGAGCCTAGAATTTGGTGTATGCACTTTTAAATTAAATCTAGACATTTTACTAAGTCAATTTTCAGTTCTGCTTTTCACAAAGAAATGAAATCTTACAAAAATAAAATAAGTATTAACCTGCAAAAGGCAATGAGAGCCAGATCTATACTGTCAAATCCATTTTAAAGTCATCACAATGTATTTCAAGTGTTAAAAGTCAAGTTCTATCTTAAGGCCCAGCTAGTTTACTTGTACACAGCTAAACAGGACACAAGATTGCACCTTCAAATGTCAAACCACTACTATACTTTTGAGATTTTGGAAAGTGTGAGAACAACTATGGTACATACGCTACTTCAGTTACGAAAGCATTTTTATTACAAGTTATTTTTTTCCAGTTCTGCTAAAACATAATTTAAGTTATTCAAAAGTGTTTTGTTAATAATTTACCTGTCTATTTCATTCTGTACTTCATCAATATGTTCAATTGCTTCCTGTTGCTCTTTTTCTGAAAGAAAAATAAATCCATCAAACTCCGTAAGTTACTGAAAAGAAGTCTCAATAATATATGACACCACTTGAGAAACAATCAGAAAAGTTTATTTTCATAACCTTTACCACTATTCTGGATGGCATTTAAATGATTATTTCCACTTGATACAACAAGGCTCACCAGACCTTGTAAAACTACCATTTTTTACTAACTGAACTTGCTAAGTGAAGTCTCTGAAGATTGGTGTAAAGCTTTGCTGTCTTTTTCCTTTAAAAAGGGCTCAAACCAGGTCCCGTGCTAATTCACAATATATTGTCATATACACTTGGTATTTTATAGCCCATCTGTTGAAACAACAATAGTTTAATAATTTACTAAAATTATACACCAAATCATTCTTTCTGAACTGAACACAGTTACAGAAATTGAATCAGTTAAGTGAACTGAATACTGAAGAAAAAATAAGATACAAAATGCTCATTAAAATAGTACAATTGGAAATGCTGTTTTCCACAATTAACAGGCGCGTTTCGGAAGAGATGCGGGTAAATATTTCAAAACCACCATGAAGTGGATATTTTCTAATCAGAACTTTAACTCGGCAGAGGCTGCTGGAGCGCTTAATTAAGCAATGGCTGTTTGCCGAAAGTGTTTTAAGATTAACGAAAGGTAGCGGGAAGCAGCTGTACAAGTGCGGCATAGGCACCCCTCCCCCGATTACTTTGCGAACACAGAGGATTTCGTGTGATGGGGTAGCTGTTTCCGGTGGGGGCCTCAGAGCCAAGCCCTACCCCCACCCTGCGGCCCGAGATGGGTAGATTGGTGTCGTCTTCTCTCCCCCGCCCCCATTACACAGGAAAACTCAGGTGCGGGAAGCACGTGTGTGAAAGGAACCGGGCACAGCGGAGAGCGGCTGGCCTGGAGGCTCGTTGCCATGAGCACCTCCACACCCCGCGCCAAACAGGCGAAGATCCATGGGTGGGGGAACCGACAGCCTTTACCGGGGGGCAAGTTCCCCCTACGGCGGCGACTGATGCAAACCCCACGCCACGGTGAACCGAGTACCGACCTTTCAGGACACACGGGCTGCTCGGATCGCACGTGGGGACGGGCGGGGGGCGGGCAGCCGCGTCCCGCCGCTGCACGAGTAGCGCGTGGCTCCCCAGTCGGGCGGGCCCCGCCAGCCACCGAGACAGCGCCGCTCCATCCCGGCGCTGCGCGGCCGGGCAGCACCATGCAGCAGTAGCGGCTCCGAGACCACAAGGCGGCGAAGCATCATGGCGGCGGCGGAGCACAATGAGGCTCCGCGGATGCTGCTCCAGGAGGGGGGGGTCCCGCTGCTCCGCGCAGGCCGCAGCGCCCCCCGCCCGCGGAGAAGGAGGCCGGGCAGTACAGACAAAAGGGCTCTAACATGGCCTCCTCTTGCCGCGGCTGAGGCCTGCACATCCGCCCGGCCGACCCCGCGCTCTTCCCGCCTCCGGCCCGGCCGCGGCCCGTGTGGCTGGGGAAAATGGCGGTCGGTGCAGCGCCGTGCGGGGAGGAGGCCGCGGCGGCCGCCGCCATTCCCTTCCCTCCCCCGTCCCGGCCTCACCTGAGGTCTCGTCGGCCCCATCGTGGTTGGAGTTCAGCTCCTTCTTACTGACTTTGGCCGCCGGCGCCGACATGTTGGTGGCTGCGGAGCGCGGAGGGAGGGGGTTGTAACGGGACTGAGCGCAGGGGGGGCCGGGCACAGACTGCTGCTGCCGCCGCTCGGACTCCCTCCGCGGCCGGGACGCCTCCTCCTCCTCCTCGGCCCGGACCTGGGGCTCCCGGATAAAAGGGGGCAACAGCGGCGCTCGGGCACCCTCACGCTATCGCCCCAGCCGGGACCAACGCCGCCTCCTCCTACTGCTGCTACTGCTGGCGAGGGGCGGGCAGCGTTGTGCGCAGGCGCAGCAACCCCCCCCTCCGGGGCACAGGGGTACGAAGGCCACACTGCGCATGCGCAGCAATCCCCCTCTCCCGGCCACTGGGGAGGGGAGGCGCACACCGCAGGCGCAGAAAACACCGCTCTTGGGCATGTGAGACCAGCGCTGTTATGCGCAGGCGTAGACATCCCCTCCCGTCCTGAACATCCAGGGGCGGGCAGCTTTGTGCGCAGCCGCACCAGACTCCATGTGGGCCCCGCCTCCGCCGCCTGCCCCACGCTGTGCCCCCATTGGCCGCGCCTCGCGCACAGGGAGAGGGCGGACGGAGCTCAGTGCTAAGGCACCGAGCACGGCGCGAGAAGCGGGCGCGGGAGAGGGAAAGTAGGACAGCGGCGCGCGCTGTCCCGCTCCATCACACACGTGGCTGGTTCCGCCCCGCCTTCGACGGCTGTGCCCAGGGATGGGCTGCCGCGCCCCCAGGCGATGACCTTGCAGCTCTCTTGCCCCAAAACACACTCCAGCCACTGGCCTTGCAGCTCCATAAGTGCCCGAGGGTTGGCCCCGCCGGTTTCCTGCCCAGTAACGAGCTGGCGTGGTGGCCTATGCATGCCTGCTGTGGTAGCCATGATAGTCACAACATCCGCTGTGTGCAACGTACACCTACCACCTCCTGCTCTGGCACAGTGGCCCAAGGGAAGAGTGTATCACGGGCTGTCTGAACTCTGTCCTGTACAATCTGTCACCACAGAAAAAGGATGTAGGCTTGAGGGAGCCACTGGTAGCTATGCGGCAATGTCACTCAGTAATGGGGTTCCGGGGTCACCTGACTGTTAATCACTCATAATAAGTGTGCTGCTTCGGGTTCTTTGTCCTTCTAAAGCCTAAACCCAACCTGTAACGTCTTCTGAAAGGTTAAGCTGAGAGGCACTGGTTGGCTCATAGAGTCAATAATTGGTTTTTGATATCTCAATTAGCAGTTCCTATCCAGTTGCAAGTGAATAACGAGCACAGGTCACTGCCATCTTGTTGCTATTTGAAAAGGCCTAGGCCACAGCTTCAAATGCTTCCGTTAGCCTGCGTCTCAACGAGCGTTTAGAGAGCTTTTCACTCGCATTCAGCTAACTTGATTGAGATAGCATAGGGTTTCTTAGGAGACTAGATATCGATTGTAATCAATTTTTTTTTATGTTCTGGAGTTGCCGGTCATGGCTATGTAGTTACTGTTGAATTCCATTTTGCTCTTAAAACATGGATTCAATCACTTTGTTGTGTTTCATCCCCAAATGTACAGCGCTTATTCTTTGAGTAATTTAAACATACATCAGGTTAGAAGGTGATTTAGTGATTTGGAGGGGAGGGAGAGCTCAGTGGTTTGAGTGTTGGCCTGCTAAACCCAGGCTTGTGAGCTCAATCCTTGAGGGGGCCACTTAGGGATCTGGGGCAAAAATTGGGGATTGGCCCTGCTGTAAGCAGGGGGTTGGACTAGATGACCTCATGAAGTCCCTTCCAACCCTGAGATTCTATGTTTCTATACCCTCATGTGCTCAGCACAGAGTAAGTGAACCAGAAGCTCATCTTTTCCACTGCATTTTTCAGTCTGCTGTTTCTCTGCCACTCTCTGGCCTCTTGCATTGTCCCTGGTTCTCTTGGTTTTCTTGCTCTCTTCTTTCGCCTCCTTTTCATATGGCTCTTCTCACACACTTTACCCAACATCCCAGTAACACTTCCCTGCTTGATCCCTCTCTCCCCCTCAGATGGTTCCTACTGTTGTCACTGCACTTTCTTCAGCTTTCTTCTCTCTGGGATTCCCCCTAAGAACTGCCATTCTCACCTCTCAAATTCCAACAGCCAAATCCCTCGTGTCACTCCCCAGTTGCTGTCTTTCACGTCCAAATCCCAGCTCTAACAGTCACCATTCCCAACTGTCCCGGAGTGTTCTGGAACTTTTCTATTTCTAATGTTCTAGCCCTGTTTGCTGTATGAATAGCTGCCAAGAGGAAAGGAACATCACTGTATTTGGTCTCATTACGTCTGTACGATAGCAATTGTTAGTACCATGGGTGAGCATGCTTATTGGCAGTCAGAAATGAGAAGCAAGGGACTGAAAGAGTCATGGAGACTAAATTATTTTCTCCTTCCTAGGGGTGTCTCTCCAGGGCACTGTTGAAGCATATCACTGAGGAGAAACTGCCTCATTCCCTGTGTGAATCTCCTAAGATCCATTATTGTTGCTGTCTTCATCTTCAGAGAGGGTAAGTGTGGCTTGTTTTTTTCCTTCTTTAATAGCTGGCTTCAAGTTTAATCGCTGGAGCCAGTCTATACGGCAAACAGTTATATCTGCTTGGATTGTCTCTGGCATAAACCATATATTTACCATTCACTGGAGTTCTTCAGATTTTCATATGAAGGGCTCCAAGTACCTAAAAACGTGGACATCTGTAGGAAAGCTACTTCCAAATGGGAACATCACAGTGGGAGAAGCCTCTGTCTACTCCTCACCCTGCATTTGAGTCTATGAATTATTTAGAGGCTTGGAAGGATTAGATTTTTGATAGATATCAGTAAACATCTATTTCACCGTACACACACAAACTGACAAAAAGTATTTCCATCCATAATAACTGAAATATACAGGCAGGCAAAGTTAGAAAAATGCTACTTGAGAACGTATTAGAGTTTGATTTAACAATACGTACTTGGTATATTTTGACATGTGACGTTGATAATTTGTATTTTAATGGTTATAAAGTTTTAACTTTCTGAATTTCAGTGTCTTCTGTCACTAAATAATTTTTGTCTGACCACCCCGTTGCCTGAACCTCCCATACTTTCCCACAAGTGTGAACATTTAAATGGTTAAAAATAAAAAAAGCTTTAAAATAAACATCAGTATCCATTGAAATGATATTAAAAAAATTGATTCTGTCAAGCCTGATCATTCGGTATCCCTGAGGCACATGATTAGTATGGCCCATTGATGCATCTAAGGTCTAGTAAGCTGGGATGCGCCGTCTTGAATGCCAACAACACATTGTAGTTCCTGGGTACTGATAAGAACATCCTATGAAACTGTTTACCTTTTACCAGAACTAGGTAATTAGCCTATGGGACCACAATATATTCATTAGAGAGAGAGAGAAATACTTGAAATGTTTGTATTTTTTTCCCCCAAAAAAGGTCAGGAAGCAAATTCAGATCTGTATATGCTCCATGCAGTGAGAGAAAGCTAGCAACTCACTTCTCTTTTTAGAGGGATGGCCCAGTCTGTTATTCTTCCACTGCTACTTCTTGCTTTTTCTTTGATTCTGTTGGTTTCCCCTCTTGTTCCCTTCCTTTCACTCAGCTCTTCTGATGCACTCTTCCAAGCTTCCTAGTAATGCTTCCTCCCTGACTGCTCTTCTCTTTTCTTCTCTTCTCTCTTCCCCTCACTTTTATCCTTCTCATGTCAGCTGACCAGTTCCAACTGTTGCTTTCAAGTGCCATGGAACCTCCTGCTTCCAATAGTCTCTCTCTCCTCCTTTTCAAAGGGACATCACCCAACCATTCCAATCACTGTGTTTACAAAACTCCCATTGCTTTACAAGGGACCATGTGTAAACTGTAATAGTATATCACTCCTGTGTACCTTCCCAATCATTACAAGTCAGGGACTTTTTGCTCCTCTTCACTGTCAGATGTGACAGGATGTAAAGTGATAGAGTAGCTCCTGAGTCCATGGAAGGATGAGAGCAGAGCGTACTCCCCATTTCAGGCAGCACTGGTTCACCTTCTGTCCTTGCTTCATGCATGAGCGCCCCCACACACGCTAGATATTAGAGTTCGGGTGTATGTGTGGGAGAGCTAGTAGCAACACAGCCCCTCTGTCATTTGATGTTATTGTTCCTCTGTGTAAGGATCCCAACATTTAATTGGCTTTTTCCCCCCATCTGATTGGTTTGAACACTTGATGTCACATATCTGCAGAGTTTGCGCTTAACATTTATGTCTATTTTGTCATATCAAGCACGTTCTAGAGTCACCGATGCCATAACAACACAAGTTCTTAAGAGTTTAAAAATTAAATATTCAGAGTTGTCTCCTGCCACAGATTTCCAGCATTATTCAAAAACTGTCATCCAAAGCAGTTTCAATGCTTGAACAACAATGGAAGTATTAAAAGGAGCATACTACTTCTATGATACATATCTCTTGTCTGTTGACATTATTGGAGAAGATAAAGTGCTCATTTTGTGACCGTGACCAGACCATGCTTTTCTGAGCTCCGATTGCATCAAGATCACATTGAATATTACATGGCCTCATTTTTCACTTTTCTCTTTTGATTGTGTAAGGCTTGAATATGATACATAACATAATGTAACTTTACTAAAACATGCTGCCCAAATAAGTATCTTCCCTAAGAGAGGTGAATGAGGGCTATGGCAGATGGGCAGAGTCAATATTCCTGCTCTTGTCTGAACTTCAAATTGGACCATGAAGAAATACTTACTCGTCTACATCATATCTTTCAAACACGATACGTTTACCCTAGTGTTGTCACTAAGGGAGCTAGGCTGCAGAGGAGCCTTCAGGATGGCAGGGGGCTAGACGCATTGTGTCAGTAACACTTTATCAGAGGAGTTATGAGAGTTTATTCCCATCTGCCTTTCTGTGTGGTATTGGCCTCTTTGGAGGTTGCTGCTGGCAATTGGTGGATGCAGAATTTGTGCAGACCTGTAACAACAATATCTTAATGGTATGCAATAATGATATAACAGCAGTTGTCAAACTGTGGGTGGGGACCCCAAAGTGGGTCGTGACCCCGTTTTAGTGGGGTCGCCAGGACTGGGGTTAGGCTTGCTGGGTACTGGGGTCCACATCCGGGTCCAAAGCCTGAGGCCCTGAGTGGTGGGGCTCAGGTTACAAGCCGCTTTGGCCCCACTGGGCTTGGGCTTTGGCCTTCCCCCCTCCCCCCGGGGTAGTGGGGCTTCAGTGAGCTCAGGCTTTGGTCCCCCCTCCTTGGATCATGTAGTAATTTTTGTTGTCAGAAGGGGGTCACGGTGCAATGAAGTTTGAGAACCCTGGTATATAATGATCTTCATTCTAAAGGATCCCAAAGGGCATTACAGGCATATACGCTGGAATCACTTTGTCCACCACTAAAACATGAGTCATGACACCTGTTTAATAGAAATATTATTCTTTAATTTAGGACAGGAAGTAAAGAATATGATATCCAATTAAAACTTCAGGGGGACAAATATAATCAGACTGAAATTACTCAAATTGAAATTTAGCCAGGGCAATGGGACTGTCATTCCAATCTGGATCTGACTCACTACAAGCCAAATGATTTGTGCTTTCAAGAAAAGGGGAAAAAAACCTTTTCAGAAAGACATCCAACCTCATCTACTCTTCAACGAAGAAATCCTTCTGATTGTACAGTATTTCTTTCAATAGCTGCTATGTTGCTATAAGATTAACAGAGAATTGTAACTGTCCACCATATTCAGTTTCTAAGATGCCGAACCAGCGTTCTACAGTCACAAGTCCTACTTGAGCACTGTCTGATGACCCATTATGAACTCTGCCATGGGGTTTAGGTCTTGGTTTTGGTGACAGTTTTTGTTAGAGCGTTGTTTTGGCAAGTGAAAGAATAAAGCAGGCCAAATCCACCTGTAGGACACAATACAATGTTGTGTGAAAAAGTAAGAGCAGTACATCTTCATGGAAGTATTTTGGTCACTCAAAATGTGTATAAAGTAGAACCTCAGAGTTATGAACTGACCAGTCAACTACACGCCTCTTTTGGAACCGGAAGTACAAAATCAGGCAGCAACAGAGACAAAAACAAAACAAAAAAAGCAAATACAGTACTCTGTTAAATGTAAACTAAGGGGGGAAAAAAAAGGAAAGCAGCATTTTTCTTCTGCATAGTCAAGTTACAAAACTGTATTAAGTCAATGTTCAGTTGTAAACTTTTGAAAGAACCACAATGACTTGTTCAGAATTACAAGCATTTCAGAGTTATGAACAACCTCCATTCCCAAGGTGTTCATAACTCTGAGGTTCTACTATATACTAAAATTATGTTAATATAATAACAATGTACATATATAAAAATCAGAGAAATGTAGGGCAGGAAGGGACCTTCCTCTAGAGGTAATCTAGTCTATCCCCCTGCATGGAGGCAGTACCAAATATACTTAGAGCACCCCTAACCTGTTTGTCTAATCTGTTCTTAAAAACCTCTGACTATTGGAATTCCACAACCACACTAGGTAGCTTATTCCAGTACTTAATCATCCTTATAGTTAGAAAGTTTTTCCTACTATCTTATCTAAATCTTTCTTGCTGCAGATTAAGCCCATTAACTTCTTGTGGACATGGAGAACAGTCAGTCACCATCCTCTTTATAAAAGCCCTTAAACCTTTTGTGCTTTGCATACTTATCAAGTCCCCCCCTTGGTCTTCTTTTCCCAATACTAAACTTGCCCAGTTTTTGTAACCTTTCCTCATAAGTCAGGTTTTCTAAACCTTTTATCACATTTGTTACTCTCCTCTGGACTCTCTCCAATTTTTCCACATCTTTCTAAAAGTATGGCACATAAAACTGGACACGATACTCCAGCTGAGGCCTCACCAGTGCAGCGTGGAACAATTTCCTCCCATGTCTTACATTCAACACTCTAATACCCAAAATATTAGCCTTTTTTTGCAACTGCATCACATTATTCACTCTTGTTAAATTTGTGATCCAGTATGATCCCCGGATGCTTTTCTGCAGTACTGCCACCTACCCAGTTACTCCCCATTTTGTATTTGTGCATTTGATTTTTTTTTTTGTAAATATAATTCTTTACACGCCTTTATCAAATTTCATCCCGAAGAATCCCACAGTGCTTTAAAAATTTTATAAGTTTATAGAACAGCTGTACAAAAGGTTCATATCACCCCCTGCAGAAGTGCAGCCACCTGAGAGTGAGCCCTGGAAACTGTTTTAACAGTGGACATCCATGCTGGGAACATGCTTCACAGAGCATTTGCAGGATCAGGCTCTATATCAGGAGCAAAGATACTTGCAGCATGAGAAAAAATTTGTTACAAAATAATAAGGTTCTTGAATTGTTTAGGACACCAGAAGATGAAGGCTACAAAACCTTAGCAAGGGCATATAAGGGTTCACTTAAAGCTGCTGCGAGAGGGAAGTCTGTGACTATCAGTGTATACTCTGAGTAGCAGGCACAGATGCTCCGGCTCTTTTGCTGCATGTAATCTGTTTGACAGCCCAGAGGAACTACGGAGTCTCCATGACCCTGGAAAGACAGCTTGGCAGGCACATATGTTAAACAGGCAAATGCTTCTCTCCCAACTGTTTATTCATCTCCAGTAGCCATAGACCCTCCCAGTCAGACACTCACATTAGTGTTGAATGGTTAGATAATGACTGAAGAATCTTGCATGTGTCTTCACAGTGGTTGCATCCAAACCCATGGATCTAAATACTTGTGAGATGACAAGAGTCTCTGAAGCAGGATGATGGCCTAGTGATTTAGGCTGTGTCTACACTGGCACTTTCAGAGCTAAAACTTTAGTCATTCAGGGGTGTGAAAAAACACACCCCTGAGTGACAAAAGTTTTAGCACTGAAAAGCGCCGGTATAGACAGCGCTTTATTGCTGTGCGTCGTGCTCCTGGCGATAAAGCTACCAGTGCTCATTCGGGTGGGTTTTTTTTATCGCTGAGAGAGCTCTCCCCAGTGATAAAGCGTGACTACACTGCCCACGTCACAGTGCTGCCATGGCTGTCAACAGGGAGATGTCAATATCATATACAGCAGAATGATTCAGTGTAAATAATTATCTTTTTTTGGTGGTTCAATAGAGTCCCCTTTAAACATAACTAACTAAACCCGATCTATAATATTCCCTATGACAGCATCTCTAACACTATGGTTTGTGGACCACTAGTGATGTATGGAGCACTTGCTTGTTTCTGTGGAGTGCTGTCTGGGCTCTTGGTATTGGTTCTCCTTCTTTCCAGCTGGTAAATCATGTTAAGAGGCAGCTAAAATACAGTAAGGATATAGTTTTCAAAAGTACCTAAGGGACACTGAAGGTCAATGGGACTTGCTTCTACGTGCCTGAGACACTTCTGAACATGGGACTTAGGTACTTAGAATTGTTTTTACCCTAAATAGGCCATCCTGATTATTACTACAAAAGTTTTTTTTTTCTCCTGACGATAATAGCTCACCTTAACTGATCACTCTCATTATAGTGGGTATGGCAACACCCATTTTTTCATGTTCTCTATATATATCTATATCTATATATCTTCCTACTGTATTTTCCACTGCATGCATCTGATGAACTGGATTTTAGCCCACAAAAGCTTATGCTCAGATAAATTTGTTAGTCTCTAAGGTGCCACAAGTACTCCTTGTTCTTTTTGCTGATACAGACTAACATGGCTACCACTTTGAAACCAGCTTTTCTTATGTTACTTTACTATGTAAGCAATTGTGTTGCTACAAAGATGTATGATTGCAAATAAGAAGGAAAGTGGTCTATGTGATAGAGAATGGGGGGTAGGTGGTCTAGGAGAAAATTTCTCTACGTTTGTGACCCATGCTATGAAAACTGTGACCCCCCTGCCTATACAGTGAGAAGGGGTGACATTTGAATAGAGGAGCTTCCCTTCTTCCTGACTTCTATTAAACTTGCACCTTTTTATATCTGGGGCAGTTGGATTGCTCTGTTTCTTGTCTCAGATGGTACCCTGCTACACAGTGTTTGTGACTGATGATTGTTTGCTACACACTTGTACACAGACTTGTTCACAGAAGCTGCTGTTAAAGCCAGTCCTATCCAACTGCAGTTTTCTAATGCAGAAATATTTAAATGCTGTCATGCAGTCCACATGTGGCTCCACCACTTCCAGATGTGGATACTGTCTTTCTCTTGGGCATGTAATTTACAACTTTATCCAGGATGTGAAATGTAAGAGCTTTAATGTGGCAGGACATATTGACCAATGTAACTATGGCTCTTTTGGTTCTTTAGCACCTGCACTGATTTCACTCGCGGGGGCAGATTTCTGACTTCCTCACTGACTTGATGGCTTTACATAGCTAGATGTTCTTGTATCCTCAGCAGAGTTGCATAATTGTTAGTTTTGCAGAAAATTAGAGGCTTGATTCAGTTCCCGTTAAAGACAATGGGAGTGTTTCATTAACTATAATGGCAATGGTTCAGGCTCCTACTAAAGGGCTGGAAATCAAGACATTTACCTAGATTCATCTGAAGATTGTGATTTGTTGTTCCTGCATTTTGTTTCAGTGCTTTATAGTAACTGCTTTACTTTCAACAGTGAGTGTTGATACCAAGTGGACTTCTGAGAGAAATTGTTGGAGGAACTGACCAGTGTAAGAAAGGTCTTCCAAAATGGAGAAGTTGTTGTCCACACTGGGAGTTATTCCAGCATGGCTCTAGTGAAATAACTTATTCTCCTGTCACTATGCTGGACAGTTTCCATGTGTGGACAGACCTTGAGATTATTCATAGGAGGAGTAACAGCTAGTTCTCCTCTGCTCCCTTCAATTCTGCTCTCTCTGACAGGGAAGGCTCTTAAATTCCAACTGTATAAACTCTCATTACTGAGGGAGAAGATCTGGTGCTATATAGATTAATTTCAGGACTAAACTCAGCAGAAGGTTGAATCAAAACAGGTGGAAACTAGTGTTAGATACTTGTAAAACATTATGCTGAAATAAAAAGAAAGCTCTAGACACACTTGTATCAGCTGTTCACACATAATTTTGTTAACAATATATTAGCTAATTTAGTCCTTATGAAAGGGAGGGACCAGAAGTACTGGACTGAACCATAGTAAGCCCTTATGTGGGTTTTCCCATACAGAGACTTTCAAATGACTCACTCCCCCCCCAGGAAAATTAGGAGAAAACTCTTGAGTTCTCTACAAGTAGGAATTGGAAATGTTTAATTTCCAGGATTTTGGTCCTGGCCAAATCTTGAAGCTCTTATTCAGCTTTTACTCCAGAAAACTCCCATTTATTTCTGAATAAGGATTGAGTAAAATCTCAGAATTTGGCCCCTGGGCCTAGAGCTGAGCAATAAAGAAGAAAAGAACATCATACTATGTGTCAGGTATTCCATTCCTCTCCTGCCCCCCCGCCCCACTTACAGAGGGGCAGCTGTTTTCTTGGGAATCATGAAAGACTCCCCTTGTTATGGAAAGAGAGAGAAAGAGAAATTCTATTGATATTTCCACTCTGTGGAGGAGTATCCTCTTGTTTCTACCCAGGAAATATCAGATTAAAATAAACACACAGAACATCACTCAGTGAGGAGTGAGTGCTTTATTTGTAACTCTTTAGTTTCAGTCCAACACCTTTTAAATGTTTTCAGTGTGCCAATAGCCTTGGATAGTGTTAGGATATAGATATTCAGGCCTGTCTGTAAAGGCCTATACTCTAAGAATTTAGGTGTATTCTTATCACTTGGCTAGTTATAGAGGTATAAAAGAGAGAATCAAAATCACTGTCTGCCGGTGTAAGAGCCTTCTCTTACTGAGACAGTCTGAGGCCCTGTTCTTAGGTTAAGGCCTTTGGCTAAGCAGCAGAGGCAGCCATAAGATGGGAAGCGAATGGTCACCTCCTCACATTCCAAACTAGTCACATTGAAATAAGGTGCTATTGGGCTGTTAGGAATACAATCCTGTCCTGATAATGCCTATCGCCTCCAGAGAAAGGGAAGTGCCTAGAAGATGTAAAAGGAAACCTAGTTTGATAGGTTTCAGAGTAACAGCCAGGTTAGTCTGTATTCGCAAAAAGAAAAGGAGTACTTGTGGCACCTTAGAGACTAACCAATTTATTTGAGCATAAGCTTTCGTGAGCTCACTTCATCGGATGCATACTGTGGAAAGTACAGAAGATCTTTTTATACACACAAACCATGAAAAAATGGGTGTTCACCACTACAAAAGGTTTTCTCTCCCCCCACCCCACTCTCCTGCTGGTAATAGCTTATCTAAAGCGATCACTCTCCTTACAATGTGTATGATAATCAAGTTGGGCCATTTCCAGCACAAATCCAGGTCTTCTCTCGCCCCCGGCCCCCCCCCCAAACCCACTCTCCTGTTGGTAATAGCTTATCTAAAGTGATCACTTTCCTTACAATGTGTATGATAATCAAGGTGGGCTGTCTCCAGCACAAATCCAGGGTTTAACAAGAACGTCTGGGGGGTGGGTAGGAAAAAACAAGGGGAAATAGTTTGATAGCATCCTGTCTGGCAAGAACTCACTTATCAATAGCTGGGATGTGAAATCCTCACTTCTGTATTGTTTTGTCATTATAGTTCCCACTTTGCTATTGTTTGTCTGTATAATGTCTGTCTGGTTCTGTGATTGTTTCTGTCTGCTGTATAATTAATTTTGCTGGGTGTAAACTAATTAAGGTGGTGGGATATAATTGGTTACATAATCATTTTTACAATATGTTAGGATTGGTTAGTTAAATTTCAGTAAAATGATTGGTTAAGGTATAGCTAAGTAGAACTCAAGTTTTCCTATATAGTCTGCAGTCAGTCAGGAAGTGGGTGGGTGGGAAATGGGAACAGGGAATGGGGTGGGGAAATTGGAATCATGTTTGGCTAAGGGTAGGAATGGGAACAGGGACACAGGTGTAAGGCTCTGTGGTGTCAGAGCTGGGAAGGGGGACACTAAGGAAGGACACTGGAATCATGCTTGCTGGAATTTCACCCCAATAAGCATCGAATTGTTTGCACCTTTGGACTTTGGGTATTGTTGCTCTCTGTTTGTGCGAGAAGGACCAGGGAAGTAAGTGGGTGAAGGAATAAGCCCCCTAACAGATAAGTGCAATTGGAAAAAAGACAAACCAGGAGTAAAAAGGGAAAGTATTAAATATATAAGACAAGGATTTAACATATACAATGTTATGCCATAATTATACTTTGTACTTATGATTTCTTTCATCTTAGGATGTCAAAGCACTTTAAGATTTAAAAGCAGAGTTTCTAAAACACCCTTGTGAGAAAAGTATTAAACTAAGTCACAGAGTAGATAAGTGTCCACACCAGAGCTGGGACTGAAACTCAGGAATCCGAACTCCTAATCTTCAAGTTTTACCACTAAATATGATGTTTCCTTACATATCACCAACAAGAAATATTCTGCAAGTGGAACTTAATTAACAGTTCTGTTACTGGTGTGTGAACACTAGTATAGTTTTATTTATAGTTTATTTATTTATTTATAATAAATGTATTTATTAATTTATTTGTACTGTGGTAGTGTCAAGAAGCCTCAGTTATGGACTAAACCCTATTGTGCTAGGTGCTGTACAAACATAATTAGTCCCTACCCCAAAGAGCTTACAGTCTTTCAGCTTGCCGTCCTTTAGCTGGGACAGCTCTGCAGTGCTAACAGAAGTAAACATAAGATGATAGGACTTGACAGAATATACATGGGAGCAGGTCTGTCACGTAAAGTGATATTTTAGCATAGTCACCTTTATGACAAGATCATCCTTCCTTTCTTGCAAATAAAAATATCACAAACTCTCACAGGTTTGTACAAGGGAAATACCTTTATATCATGTGTTTCTTGATTTTGCACTGACATGATTGGAAAATATTTTCTTTCTGCATTGAAGTGGGCAAAACAGAGGGTGAAGATATTTTTTCTCCAATAGTACTGTACATCCGTTATCAAATTTGCCACTTCTGGGATTCTTTTTGACAACAGTGTTGTTTTTTATACTGCACTGGGAAATCAAGCTTGTCAGAATATTTCATACTTCCAGATTGCTATCTACTTTCAGTCAATACTCCTCCATTTGAATGTGTGGAATTCAACATTTTGAAAACTCTGAGCTATTGCTATTCCTAAGGAGCCTAGGGGAAGGATTCTAGTGGCAGGGATCAGCACAGTGGATGGGGGAAGGGAGGAGAGGAAGGTCCATATCTGAGGAGAGACTTTCTGGACTAGGAAGACTTCACTGACATGCATTCAGCACCCAGCATGGTTTCCTTCAAAGAACTTGTATTTTCATGCAGTACTGCCCTCTGGGAGTGAAGTTATAACTCTAGTCCTGGATAATAATAACAAAGAAAACTACCAGACTGCCATTGAAATGTCAACTGGGTGCTAGTGTCCTAGAGAATAACAAAGAAATGCTAATATAATTAATTATGAAGTCTTGGAGGCCTCATTAACACGTTTAGAGCCCAGATCTTTGGAAATGGAGCTGTATAAAGACATGCTCTGAGTTTATTCCTTTATAAATTATCTCCTGCCACTTCCCAAAACTGGAATCAGCTCTTGTAGGCCTTGACAACATGAGGAAGTTTGTTTTTCAGCCTCAATCTAGATGCACTGGTGCTATCAATGGTTTAAGCTGTGGTATAAGCAGGACTAGGGTAGGGTAGACTGCAGCAAGGTTAAAATGCCTGTACATTACAGTTTATACCATTGGTAGCACAGATAGGGAAAGTTTGAATCATCTGATCAAAGTGAAAATGAGGAACAAAGGGAAAGCAGGGAGGGGAGGTGTCACCTTCTTTTTGCATTAAAATGTTTCCAGACCTACCTTTCATTTTGAGTGGCATGACCAGTCTACAGCCCTCTTCCTGGGCTTTACTTCATTCAGGTCACTCTCCAAATGCATCATCCAACTATATGGCTTCTATTTAAAAGTGTTTATGTAGGACTAGATTACTCCAGCTGTCACAAGCTAAGCAAGGTTAGCTTGGGGTCAGTACTTGCATGGGAATCCTACAAAAATTTGCATGAAGTGGTAGTGCTGATGATTCAGTATCTGTTTCTTTTCAGTGCTGGGCCAGTGTCCCATTCTTCAGATGGGTTTCAGAGTAGCAGCCGTGTTAGTCTGTATTCGCAAAAAGAAAAGGAGTACTAGTGGCACCTTAGAGACTAACCAATTTATTTGAGCATGAGCTTTCGTGAGCTACAGCTCACTTCATCGGATGCATTCAGTGGAAAATACAGTGAGGAGATTTATATACACACACAACATGAAAACACCCATTTTTTCATGTTCTGTGTGTATATAAATCTCCTCACTGTATTTTCCATTGGATGCATCCGATGAAGTGAGCTGTAGCTCATGAAAGCTTATGCTCAAATAAATTGGTTAGTCTCTAAGGGGCCACTAGTACTCCTTTTCATTCTTCAGATGGAATACAAAACCATTTCTGGTCATTAGAAATTGCTTGGCAATTTTTTCAGCAGTAGGAATGTTAAAATTGGTATCTTGGCCATATTCCAGTTTGGATATTTACTGTATTCTTCCTCCCTAAATCCCCCATGTAGTTTTTGCTCGGTGTGATATTCTTCCTTTATTATTCTAAGATGCTAAGTAGTTGTGTAGAGTTGCTTGTGTGTGTAGTCTGTAAAGCACTCTGAGATCCTTTGATGTGAACGATGACAAGATGCTAATAAAGGTAGGATATTCTTATTTACAGTTTCAGAAGCTACTTTGAGGTCTTGTCTGCGCTAGAAAGGCTTTTCTGGTGAAGCTATACCTGCAAACCCTCCTAGTGGAGATGTGGCTTATACTAGAAAGAGTTCTTTTTCTGATAAAATGACAGGTTTCAGAGTAGCAGCCATGTTAGTCTGTATTCACAAAAAGAAAAGGCTTTTTCTGATATAGTTTATACTAGTCTCCCAAATGAAAGGTCTATTTGCAAAATGAATCTTTTGCCAGTAACACTGCATCTACACTAGGGCTTTTCCCAGAGTAGCTATGTTGGTCTGGAGTGTGGGGTGTTTTTTTTCTTCACACTCCTAACTGACATACCTATGCCAGTAAAACTTTAAAGTGTAGATGAGGCCTGAATCTATGCTCAGATACTGTGTTGAGTATTTAAAATTGCACATTTTAAATAAAAAATCAGCAAATGTTTACTTAAGAGCAGGCAGAAACTACTGGCCAAATCCTGCTTTTATTCTCATCAGTGTAAATGCAGTGTAAACCTTAGGCCTGGTCTACACCAAAACTTAGGTCAAAAGGCTTAGTGAAGATGCCCTCAGTCCAATATGGATGCCACTAGGTCAACGGAAGAATTCTTCTATTAACCTAGCTACCACCTCTGAAGGGGGTTGATTTACTACTGTGCTGGAAAAATCCCTTCTGTTGTTGTTATAAGTGTCTAGACTACAGCGCTGCCATAGTGCTTGCAATGTAGACATAGTCTGAGTAGAATTACTCCAAGAGTAGAACTGAGCAGAATTTGGCTATGTGTTTCTAGGTGCCCTTTTAAAAATGATACTTTTGCAGCGGTGACTGCTTTTAGAATAATAAATAATATTTTGCCATAGCACTTTCCTTCTGAAGATTTCTAATTATTTTACAAATGTTAATTCACCCCCCTCCCCAACAAATCTGTGAGGTACTATTGTGTCCATTGTATAAGCTGGTGAAGTGAGGCACAGAGTGGATAAGCAACTTTCCCAGTCACATGATGAGTTAGTGACAGAGCTAGGGGTCCTGATTTCTGGTGCCCTATTGTTGTGAGCACTACACCATACTTCCCCTGTGGTCATGCCCATTCTTGTTATATTTGGCTATAATTTTTGTCTCTCCCTTTTATTAAGGGCTGCCTTTGCAACGTAGGTGCTTGGATGTGAGTTTAGCAATACCTGCAAAAAAGGAAGAGGTCATTAATGCCCAAAATATTTAAAAGGATTAAACCCCCAAACCCTACCAAACTTGATTGATCTGTGACTTAATTGGTAATGGATGTTATTTATTGTCATGTTTTTCTGTACCAGATAAGGACTGGCTACAGAGTTGCTTATACACACCAGATGTATTCACCATAAGATCTTTTAATGCTCTGCCAGGTATGGCTTAGATTCTTTTAAATAACTTATAATAACCAGAACAATATAACACATTTTAGCATTACATTACATTGTCCCCTTTAAGTTATGCGTTCCTTCCGTTTAAAAAATATACCCTATCAGACTACCTTTGACGTTCTGTACGGATTAGTCTGTTATGTGTATCTGAATCAAACTGGTTTTCTAATTATATAGCCTGAACACATAATAACTTGGTTATCTGGCTATCCATTAGTGCAAATTGTCTGTGATTAGTTTGATTGGCCATTATCTTTGAAAACTCGTGGCGAACGGGGGAAGTCCCAGATGACTGGAAAAAGGCTAATGAAGTGCCAATCTTTAAAAAAGGGAAGAAGGAGGATCCTGGGAACTACAGGCCAGTCAGCCTCACCTCAGTCCCTGGAAAAATCATCGAGCAGGTCCTCAAAGAATCAATCCTGAAGCACTTACATGAGAGGAAAGTGATCAGGAACAGTCAGCATGGATTCACCAAGGGAAGGTCATGCCTGACTAATCTAATCGCCTTCTATGATGAGATTACTGGTTCTGTGGATGAAGGGAAAGCAGTGGATGTATTGTTTCTTGACTTTAGCAAAGCTTTTGACACTGTCTCCCACAGTATTCTTGTCAGCAAGTTAAAGAAGTATGGGCTGGATGAATGCACTATAAAGTGGGTAGAAAGTTGGCTAGATTGTCGGGCTCAACGGGTAGTGATCAATGGCTCCATGTCTAGTTGGCAGCCGGTGTCAAGTGGAGTGCCCCAGGGGTCGGTCCTGGGGCCGGTTTTGTTCAATATCTTCATAAATGATCTGGAGGATGGTGTGGATTGCACTCTCAGCAAATTTGCGGATGATACTAAACTAGGAGGAGTGGTAGATATGCTGGAGGGCAGGGATAGGATACAGAGGGACCTAGACAAATTGGAGGATTGGGCCAAAAGAAATCTGATGAGGTTCAATAAGGATAAGTGCAGGGTCCTGCACTTTGGACGGAAGAACCCAATGCACAGCTACAGACTAGGGACCGAATGGCTAGGCAGCAGTTCTGCGGAAAAGGACCTAGGGGTGACAGTGGACGAGAAGCTGGATATGAGTCAGCAGTGTGCCCTTGTTGCCAAGAAAGCCAATGGCATTTTGGGATGTATAAGTAGGGGCATAGCGAGCAGATCAAGGGACGTGATCATTCCCCTCTAGTCAACATTGGTGAGGCCTCATCTGGAGTACTGTGTCCAGTTTTGGGCCCCACACTACAAGAAGGATGTGGATAAATTGGAGAGAGTCCAGCGAACGGCAACAAAAATGATTAGGGGTCTGGAACACATGAGGAGAGGCTGAGGGAACTGGGATTGTTTAGTCTGCAGAAGAGAAGAATGAGGGGGGATTTGATAGCTGCTTTCAACTACCTGAGAGGTGGTCCAGAGAGGATGGTTCTAGACTATTCTCAGTGGTAGAAGAGGACAGGACAAGGAGTAATGGTCTCAAGTTGCAGTGGGGGAGGTTTAGGTTGGATATTAGGAAAAACTTTTTCACTAGGAGGGTGGTGAAAAACTGGAATGCGGTACCTAGGGAGGTGGTAGAATCTCCTTCCTTAGAAGTTTTTAAGGTCAGGCTTGACAAAGCCCTGGCTGGGATGATTTAATTGGGGATTGGTCCTGCTTTGAGCAGGGGGTTGGACTAGATGACCTCCTGAGGTCCCTTCCAACCCTGATATTCTATGATTCTATGAAATCCTTGAGTCGTTATTGTTTTGTTCTGCATCTGCCATCTGTAGAGTTTGTGTAACCCTGACAGACCCTGGTCATTGATGGACGGGATCGAACCTGGGACCTCTGGAGCTAAATGCATGAGCTTCTACTACATGAGCTAAAAGCCACATGGCTGTTAGCTAAAGCTGTATCAGATTCATTAATTAATAAGTGGTCTTGCCACTAGATGGGACAGAGCACCATACCCAGGAAGTGTATGGGTTACATTTGTGGATTATGTTTGCTCTGTTGATTGTTCTTTCTGAGGAACAAACTGTAGATGTTGATGGTTTCTGTTGAACTCTCCACTGTGGCTGTCGGTCTCAATCACATATGGTCTGGATGCTGAATTCTTTCTTTACGACAATTTGTAGCTGTCCATCCTTTATCTCCATCCACTTTGACATGAACATGGTAACCAGGTTCTAGATCTGGCAGTTTTCTAGCTGAGTGACGTGTTATAAAAGTGGACCATCACACTCTTCTAGAATTCTAGTTCTAGCTTTCCTAGAATTCTTATCAATTTGGCTACTCCCTTCATGTCCGGCCACTTTGGAGATACGTTATTTTCCAAAGTTGGAAAAACAGTTCTGAGTTGTCTTTCCATTAGGAGTTGTGCTGGAGTATATCCAGTAGCAGCTATTAATGTTGATCTGTAAACACAGAAGAGCAAGGAATGGATTTTCCTGCTGTAGGATTTTCTTGGCTGTCGGCACAGCTCTCTCAGCCTCTCCATTTGCTTGTGGATAATGTAGGCTGCTACTAATCTGAACAGATCATATTTAATTTGGAATGACTGAAATTCTGCTGCAGTGAATTGTGGCGTGTTGTCTGTCACTAGTTGTTCTGGAATACCAAAGTGAGCAAAAGTGCACTTCAGTTTTTCAGTAATACTGCAACATGTTATGTATTTCAAATACATTATTTCTATATACTTGACAAATAGTCCACGACAACCAGGTATGATGTCCGCTGAATTTGCATAAATCTGCAGCTAGTTTCTTCTAGGGTGTGTTTGGTAGAGTTGTGCATACACTGCAAGAAAGGTTTTTATCTCTTAACCCCATAACTAGCCTGTCTCTGATATTTTCATGTTTTGCTTGCCCAAAATCACAGCTGTCAGCCAACATGTGCCACACTCTTATAAAACTTCTGACTTTTCTTCTGGTTCTTGAATTCTCTGGTTAAAACATGCTCTTTCATAAACCACATTTCTCTGAGTATAAAGTATGCATCAAACATAGCCAGAACTCTTTCATAGTCATTTTTGTGACTCTTCAGTAAAGTCAAAAGATTTAAACATATGCTCTGGTTGCTTCCCCAGATCATAAGCTAAAGAAGATACCTGTATATCATCAGTTTTCTTGTAGAACTTGATAGCAATACTAAATCTTGCAAAAAATTGTTTCCAGGCTGTATATTCTGAAAGGTTTGGCAAGTTCTCTTGGGCATTGAAGAGTGCATGTTGATGAGATCCTGCAACCTTTGTTGTTGTTCCTTCTGTTTGCAGCTGTTGCTGTTGTTTTTCTTCTGTTTCTGGTCTTAAATTTATTCCTGAAACCATCTAATTTTCTTCTGTACCAGATATGGACTGGCTACAGAGCGTGCTTATGCACATGAGACCAGATGTGTTCATTATAAGATCCTTTAATAAGTGCTCTGCCAGGTATGGCTGAGGTTTGCTTAAATAAGGTATTTTATGCACAGCGCCACCTACTGGCTGAACTATAAAATAAATTTAGCATTCCGTTTCATTTATAATACATCATATGGAAAATCATGTAATAAAACCTCAAAGGTTAGCAACAAAAAAGAACCCTGTTTCTGCTCTTTCCCCATTGATATCTGTGCTGTCTCTTTCATACCTTCCCCTCCTATCCAAAATTGTGAATTGAATTGCAATAGTGCCTAGAGATCAGGGCCCCTTTGTGCTAAGCACTGTACAAAGAGATGGTCCCTGACCTAAAGAGCGGAAATATCCTGTATACCACACCTCAGCTCTCTTATGTTCCCTTCCTCTTTCTGTTATGTCTCCCAATGCCCCTTCATTCCATGCTTTGTTTGCCTCCTCAGTCTTTTCCCGCTCTTGCCGTTTCCTGTTGCTGATCTGGACTGTTATAATATGTCACCTATTAGCAATACGTTAATGTGAGGCCAGATGAAAATCCCTCTTTTTAAAATACCTTTAATTCCACCCCACTTTCAGTTCAGAATTAACATCTCAAAACAGAAAATTCTGTATGTTTCTGATGTTACCATTTGTGGCCTCACACACAAGAGAGAGAAGAAATGCTGATTACGCTGTTCAAACACAGTTGATATGTTGAAACTCTCAAGCAGATCAGAGAGACTGGATTTCCAATGACCCAAGAACAAAAACATCACTCCCTAAAAGGACACTTGTCCTCTCCTTTTGCTGTTTGGTCACTTTTCATACTTATGGAAGAAGTTCAGACATGTGCAGCATATTACCAGGGAATATAAGGCACTGGGTTGCAGCGGCTCTGATCAGCTTTGCTGACTGCGCCGTTAAAAGTCCCGTCGGTGGTGCTGCCTGGCTAGTTCCTATCTGTTCTGACACCGTGCTGCACCCTGGGAGTGGCCAGCAGCCGGTCTGGCTCCTGGGGGGGGGGCTCCGTGGCTCTGTGCACTGCCCCCACCCCGAGCACTGTCTTTGCACTCTCGTGCCTGCGGGTGAGAGCCACGTGGAGCTGCTTGCACGCCTCTGCCTAGTAGCCAGACCTGCTGCTCGCCGCTTCTGGGGTGCAGCACGGTCTGTGGTGCCAGGACAGTCAGGAAGCCTGCTTTAGCACCCTTGCTCCGCCGCTGACTGGGAGCCACCTGAGGTAAGCCCGCACCCCAACCCTGTGCCCCAATCCCGTGCCCCAGCCCTGAGCCCACAACCCAGAGCCCCCTCCCACACCCTGAACCCCTCATTCCTGGCCGCAGCCCTCACCCCTGCACCCCTACCCTCTGTCCCAGCCCTGAGCCCCTTCCACACCCCAAACCCCTCATCCCCAGCTCTGTTGGGTTGCGGGCGTCAACAATTTTCTTCAACTGGGTCGCTAGAAAAAAAATTTGAAAACCACTGTTTTAATCTATGGTTGTAAAGCATTGCATATATTTGATACTCTATAATTATTAATAAACTAATATTTTATATATGGAAATCATGCTGATTAAAGGTAATTTAGCAATGACTGCAGCAGATTCTCTGTTTTAAATTATAAATGTTTGCCTTAAGTACTGCTGAGAACTTTTGTGAAATACTCGTTTCCAGTCAGGTTCAAATGTTCAGTAAAGTTGTCCAGCAGAGTTGTCTAGCATACAGTAAACTGTGAGATTCAGAAGCACTCTACTTTCTGTACTTAATATTTACTGCATTTTGATCAAAGAACCCTGTAAAGAACACCCACTTTGCATATTTTAGTGGAGTGGCTGAGTTTGAATAGGGAAATTTATTTATTTACTATCTCAATCATTGGGAGACAAAGATTCTCAATGCCCTTAAACATCTTCAAGCAGTAGAGTCTGCTGATGTCCCAAGGAATAAGCATTTCCCAGCAAGTGCTATGCTAGGCTTTCAGCAATAATAGGAGCAGAGCGCTGTTTTATGAGATAGCAGTCTGGGTCCTGAATGAATTCACTATGAGGCAGAACACTAAGTATTTTCTCCAGACAAGGGACCGGAGTCCTGCTGTGAGAAAAACAGTGCATTGCTCCTATTATTCCTCTTGTACTGCAAGTCTTTTATAATTGCTTCACAAATGAATGTTTAAAACATCAAGTGCCAACAGAGAGAGCAGAAAAGGGAACAAGGGGAGTAAAGTATTGCTAAGATCATACTTAAAACTGGCCTGCTGAAAATCTAAAGAGAAGTTCTGCAGTCTGGATTTTGTCAGGTTTTAGAAGTATTAAACTTGGGAGAAAACGAGGGTGAAGGATACTTTCATGATATCAGCCCATTACAATCCATGTACAGAGCCTTGCACTGGTAAAACAGTATATGTTACTACAGAATAATGGGACTTGCTTTGTGATCTTGGGCAGGTCAGTTAACCTCTCTGTGCCTCCTGTTTCCTTATTTGTAAAATGGGAATCCCATTCACTTCTCTAATAAAGCTAGAGAAGATCTGCAGATGCAAAGTATCGTTTTAAGCACAAAGTATTATTGTAGCCTCATGAGGTGCAGCATCTGGGGCACAGAGTAAGTAAATGTACACATGTGAGTTCATAGGTTCATAGTTTACCAGAAAGACATCTTGATTTGAAGACTCCAAGAGATGAAGTATCCACCACTTTCCTTGGTAGTTTGTTCCAATGGTTAATCATCCTCACTGTTAAAAAAGTGCACATAATTTGCGTTTGTCTGGCTTCAGCTTCTTGGCCATTGGTTCCTGTTATGCCTTTCTCAACTAGATTAAAGAGCCAATTAGTACCTGTTATTTTCTCTCTGTGAAGATACAGTACTTATACAATTGTTGCAGAAACTCTTTTCTATATAGGTTCTTATATTGCACTCATCACCATAGTATCCATGCAGATATCAAACATAATACAATAACTTTCTCTGAGTTTATACAGCATATTCGACTTACATCAATAGCAAATACAAGGTTTAAAAACGTGTGTAGACCTCATTAATGGCTTAGTGAACTAGGAGTGGTCCTTTTGTTCCCAATACTGTATTAGGTGGTGAGGTGTCATGCTCAAATGGGGTTTGGGTTACACTGCTTATATGGGTGTAGGATTTACGTCCTTTGTAAAGATCTGCTCATTAGGGTTTCATGAAGGCCTTAATAAACCAGGAGGAGCGGAGGAGATGGATGGTAAAAGGCACAGGGCTGGGAATTAGGAGACTTCTGTTCAGTTCTGCCTCTGATTTCTTTTGACTTTGGGTGAGTTACCTAATCTCTCTCTACCTCATTCTCTGTATCTGTAAAATGAATATAATATTTATATCTACCTCATATCCATGTTGGAAGACTTACTTTGCTAATATTTCTGAAGTGAAAGATGCTAGAGAAGGGTGAAATATTACTATAAAGTATAATTATTATTTGATGATCGTTCCTTGTTAGATTGCCAGAGTAGAACAAATTGAGCTATGGCATAACTGGGTGCAAATCTCTTGACTTTAGTGGAGTTATGTCCATTCTGAGCTACGCCTGCATTGGGGCACGTCTATAAGTGCAGCTGTACTGCTCCTTTACTGGAATAGGAGGAATACCAGTATACTATACTGGCAAAGCATTCCTAGTGTGGATGCAGCTATATTGGTACAGTAAAACCAAGTGAAACAAGCTATACCAGTAAAAGCACAGTTTTGCCAGTTTGTGTCGACACTAGGGTCTACAACCAGCAAAGGTATGTCAGTCAGTCGGCTGGGATCACACCTCTTCACACCATTGACTGACATAGGGTTAACAGAAATCTGAAGTATAGACCTGGCTGAATTTGTTCCCATATATCTTGATTCTTATGTAGGGGGCATATTCATCCCTGGAATAAGTGGCAACAAATCCATTGACGAAGTACATGGATTGATTTAGATCTGTTTATGCCAGGACAGAATTTATCCCATGTGTTCACCACGAAGTTAAAAAGAACTGGTCTTTTTTTGCCTCTTTTCAGCGTCCTCGCCTCTCCCACCGTGGCCATCTTTATTCCTGGCACCAACCCCCTCGACCTGTTCAACTGTTCACAGGAAGTGGAATGTTTCCTCCCCACATTGGGTCCCGGGGTCTAAGCCGAGGTAAATGCCCCCTAAATGGATATGGTGAGGGAACAACGGCAGGCTCATGCAACACGTCCTAAAGAGAGACCCTTTGCCCTTAGCAAAGATGGCGGGTCGGGCTAGGCCCTTCCCCGAGACCTGAGGTTCCATGCCCTTAACCAAGGTGGCCGTCTGAAGCATTGGGTATTCTGTAAGTTCAGTGCCCTTAACCAAGATGGCGGTCATGCCAGTCACAGAGTAGTACAGTGGAATTTTCGCTGTTAACTGATGTCATTCTACAGTGCCTTTCTGGTCTCCATGGGAACCTACGCGGCTGGCTTGGGAAGATGGCAGCTCTAGAGAGGTCACCAGGGGTTGCTCGGGACTGGGACTCCAGGCTTCTGTGCTTCTAGAGAGACGCACTGCTACCTCTTGCCTTTCCCCCGTTGCCGGGATGTTCAGGGACGGTGTGGCGTGCGGTGCCAACGTAGAGTCGCTGTGGCAAAGAGACCAGGGGACCCGCTGCGAGGCGGTGAGCGGCCATGGTGGTTGTGGGGGCAGGGGCCATTCGCCGTGGTGGTGGGTTGGTGGGTACCTTGGCCCCTTCTCCTGCACGTTGACTCTGTCCATGAGTCACTTGCTCTGGGGGAAGCCAAAGGGGCTGCTCACCCCACTCTCTGGCATTAAGCAGCTACCAGTGCATGAAACAAATGCTGCAGCTCGCTGGGAACCTGAGGGGTTTTCCCCCAAATCACACCATCCTTCTGCAGGAAGTGCAGGAGAGCCTAGGGACATGTCTGTGGCAGTCCTAGAGTGAGGTAAGTCCCCAAAGGTCTGGATGCCATAGAGTGAGGCACACAGCATGTTGACACACTGTTTACCTCAGCCTGAGGCATTGGTACCTTTATTTGGTTCACCTTTGCCATCTAGGTCTGATAGGTTGGCAAAAGATCTCACAGTGCTTCCTTCTCTGAAATATGGTGGAAATGTAGTGTTTTATCCTGGAGAGAAAATGTACTGTGTCCCTTGTGCCCATTCCCAAATGTTGAATGGCAAAACACAACAGTTGTTTGTCTTCCAAGAAATCCCTTTGTGCTAAGAAAATTGTGATTTGCCAGCTCTACTGCCCTTACAGATCTTCAGATAACACTTTGTCTGAATCGTTAGAGTAAGAAAATAAACTAAGGATGGAGGGAAGTTTCTGCCATTGCTATGACCATTGTCACTGGCACTGTCAGAATTTTTACAATCTACTACATGTGCCTAAGCGGTGCTAATTATATATCCTCCTCGTTGTATTTGTCTTCTACCCATCCTAAATCCTCTCTGGCCATAACTTCAGTCATCGCTCAGCACTAAACAGCCCCTTTTGGGACTCCACTGGCCTTGTTTTGGGGGTGGGAGGGATAGCTCAGTGGTTTGAGCATTGGCCTCCTAAATCCACGGTTGTGAGTTCAATCCTTGAGGGGCCGTTTAGGGATCTGGAGCAAAAATTGGGGATTCGTCCTGCTTTGAGCAGGGGGTTGGACTAGATGACCTCCTGAGGTCCCTTCCAACCCTGATATTCTGTGATTCTTTGATGGGTCATCAGGCCTCAGGTTTTCTTCTGGAGTGGGCTCAGCACATTTCTAAAAGATTGTGGCTCCCTGTGAATGTAGACTCTGGAACCCTGTGGGACATGTTGGATCCAGACTGTGAAGTCTGGTCCAAGAGCTGGCTTGCTGTATGTCTTGTACAGTGCTGAGACATCATGGTTATAGGTATAGTATAAATAACTAGGTAGAGCATGTTGTTAATGTTCAATTAATAGTAATTCCGGCCGTGTCTTTGTCATGGCATACAGAAAGGCAGATGGGAATAAACTCTCATAACCCCTCTGATAAAGTGTTACTGACACAATGCGTCTAGCCCCCTGCCATCCTGAAGGCTCCTCTGCAGTCTAGCTCCCTTAGTGACAACACTAGGGTAAACGTATTGTGTTTGAAAGATATGATGTAGACGAGTAAGTATTTCTTCATGGTCCAATTTGAAGTTCAGACAAGAGCAGGAATATTGACTCTGCCCATCTGCCATAGCCCTCATTCACCTCTCTTAGGGAAGATACTTATTTGGGCAGCATGTTTTAGTAAAGTTACATTATGTTATGTATCATATTCAAGCCTTACACAATCAAAAGAGAAAAGTGAAAAATGAGGCCATGTAATATTCAATGTGACCTTGATGCAATCGGAGCTCAGAAAAGCATGGTCTGGTCACGGTCACAAAATGAGCACTTTATCTTCTCCAATAATATCAACAGACAAGAGATATGTGTCATAGAAGTAGTATGCTCCTTTTAATACTTCCATTGTTGTTCAAGCATTGAAACTGCTTTGGATGACAGTTTTTGAATAATGCTGGAAATCTGTGGCAGGAGACAACTCTGAATATTTAATTTTTAAACTCTTAAGAACTGTGTTGTTATGGCATCGGTGACTCTAGAACGTACTTGATATGACAAAATAGACATAAATGTTAAGCGCAAACTCTGCAGATATGTGACATCAAGTGTTCAAACCAATCAGATGGGGGGAAAAAGCCAATTAAATGTTGGGATCCTTACACAGAGGAACAATAACATCAAATGACAGAGGGGCTGTGTTGCTACTAGCTCTCCCCCACATACACCCGAACTCTAATATCTAGCGTGTGTGTGGGCGCTCATGCATGAAGCAAGGACAGAAGGTGAACCAGTGCTGCCTGAAATGGGGAGTACGCTCTGCTCTCATCCTTCCATGGACTCAGGAGCTACTCTATCACTTTACACCCTGTCACATCTGACAGTGAAGAGGAGCAAAAAGTCCCTGACTTGTAATGATTGGGAAGGTACACAGGAGTGATATACTATTACAGTTTACACATGGTCCCTTGTAAAGCAATGGGAGTTTTGTAAACACAGTGATTGGAATGGTTGGGTGATGTCCCTTTGAAAAGGAGGAGAGAGAGACTACTGGAAGCAGGAGGTTCCATGGCACTTGAAAGCAACAGTTGGAACTGGTCAGTCGACATGAGAAGGATAAAAGTGAGGGGAAGAGAGAAGAGAAGAGAAGAGCAGTCAGGGAGGAAGCATTACTAGGAAGCTTGGAAGAGTGCATCAGAAGAGCTGAGTGAAAGGAAGGGAACAAGAGGGGAAACCAACAGAATCAAAGAAAAAGCAAGAAGTAGCAGTGGAAGAATAACAGACTGGGCCATCCCTCTAAAAAGAGAAGTGAGTTCCTAGCTTTCTCTCACTGCATGGAGCATATACAGATCTGAATTTGCTTCCTGACCTTTTTTTGGGGAAAAAATACAAACATTTCAAGTATTTCTCTCTCTCTCTAATGAATATATTGTGGTCCCATAGGCTAATTACCTAGTTCTGGTAAAAGGTAAACAGTTTAATAGGATGTTCTTATCAGTACCCAGGAACTACAATGTGTTGTTGGCATTCAAGACGGCGCATCCCAGCTTACTAGACCTTAGATGCATCAATGGGCCATACTAATCATGTGCCTCAGGGATACTGAATGATCAGGCTTGACAAAATTCAATTTTTTTAATATCATTTCAATGGATACTGATGTTTATTTTAAAGCTTTTTTTATTTTTAACCATTTAAATGTTCACACTTGTGGGAAAGTATGGGAGGTTCAGGAAACAGGGGTGGTCAGACAAAAATTATTTAGTGACAGAAGACACTGAAATTCAGAAAGTTAAAACTTTATAACCATTAAAATACAAATTATCAACGTCACTTGTCAAAATATACCAAGTACGTATTGTTAAATCAAACTCTAATACGTTCTCAAGTAGCATTTTTCTAACTTTGCCTGCCTGTATATTTCAGTTATTATGGATGGAAATACTTTTTGTCAGTTTGTGTGTGTACGGTGAAATAGATGTTTACTGATATCTATCAAAAATCTAATCCTTCCAAGCCTCTAAATAATTCATAGACTCAAATGCAGGGTGAGGAGTAGACAGAGGCTTCTCCCACTGTGATGTTCCCATTTGGAAGTAGCTTTCCTACAGATGTCCACGTTTTTAGGTACTTGGAGCCCTTCATATGAAAATCTGAAGAACTGCAGTGAATGGTAAATATATGGTTTATGCCAGAGACAATCCAAGCAGATATAACTGTTTGCAGTATAGACTGGCTCCAGCGATTAAACTTGAAGCCAGCTATTAAAGAAGGAAAAAAACAAGCCACACTTACCCTCTCTGAAGATGAAGACAGCAACAATAATGGATCTTAGGAGATTCACACAGGGAATGAGGCAGTTTCTCCTCAGTGATATGCTTCAACAGTGCCCTGGAGAGACTCCCCTAGGAAGGAGAAAATAATTTAGTCTCCATGACTCTTTCAGTCCCTTGCTTCTCATTTCTGACTGCCAATAAGCATGCTCACCCATGGTACTAACAATTGCTATCGTACAGATGTAATGAGACCAAATACAGTGATATTCCTTTCCTCTTGGCAGCTATTCATACAGCAAACAGGGCTAGAACATTAGAAATAGAAAAGTTCCAGAACACTCCGGGACAGTTGGGAATGGTGACTGTTAGAGCTGGGATTTGGACGTGAAAGACAGCAACTGGGGAGTGACACGAGGGATTTGGCTGTTGGAATTTGAGAGGTGAGAATGGCAGTTCTTAGGGGGAATCCCAGAGAGAAGAAAGCTGAAGAAAGTGCAGTGACAACAGTAGGAACCATCTGAGGGGGAGAGAGGGATCAGGCAGGGAAGTGTTACTGGGATGTTGGGTAAAGTGTGTGAGAAGAGCCATATGAAAAGGAGGCGAAAGAAGAGAGCAAGAAAACCAAGAGAACCAGGGACAATGCAAGAGGCCAGAGAGTGGCAGAGAAACAGCAGACTGAAAAATGCAGTGGAAAAGATGAGCTTCTGGTTCGCTTACTCTGTGCTGAGCACATGAGGGTATAGAAACATAGAATCTCAGGGTTGGAAGGGACTTCAGGAGGTCATCTAGTCCAACCCCCTGCTTACAGCAGGGCCAATCCCCAATTTTTGCCCCAGATCCCTAAGTGGCCCCCTCAAGGATTGAGCTCACAAGCCTGGGTTTAGCAGGCCAACACTCAAACCACTGAGCTCTCCCTCCCCTCCAAATCACTGAATCACCTTCTAACCTGATGTATGTTTAAATTACTCAAAGAATAAGCGCTGTACATTTGGGGATGAAACACAACAAAGTGATTGAATCCATGTTTTAAGAGCAAAATGGAATTCAACAGTAACTACATAGCCATGACCGGCAACTCCAGAACATAAAAAAAAATTGTTTACAATCGATATCTAGTCTCCTAAGAAACCCTATGCTATCTCAATCAAGTTAGCTGAATGCGATTGAAAAGCTCTCTAAACGCTCGTTGAGACGCAGGCTAACGGAAGCATTTGAAGCTGTGGCCTAGGCCTTTTCAAATAGCAACAAGATGGCAGTGACCTGTGCTCGTTATTCACTTGCAACTGGATAGGAACTGCTAATTGAGATATCAAAAACCAATTATTGACTCTATGAGCCAACCAGTGCCTCTCAGCTTAACCTTTCAGAAGACGTTACAGGTTGGGTTTAGGCTTTAGAAGGACAAAGAACCCGAAGCAGCACACTTATTATGAGTGATTAACAGTCAGGTGACCCCGGAACCCCATTACTGAGTGACATTGCCGCATAGCTACCAGTGGCTCCCTCAAGCCTACATCCTTTTTCTGTGGTGACAAATTGTACAGGACAGAGTTCAGACAGCCCGTGATACACTCTTCCCTTGGGCCACTGTGCCAGAGCAGGAGGTGGTAGGTGTACGTTGCACACAGCAGATGTTGTGACTATCATGGCTGCATGGCTACCACAGCAGGCATGCATAGGCCACCACGCCAGCTCGTTACTGGGCAGGAAACCGGCGGGGCCAACCCTCGGGCACTTATGGAGCTGCAAGGCCAGTGGCTGGAGTGTGTTTTGGGGCAAGAGAGCTGCAAGGTCATCGCCTGGGGGCGCGGCAGCCCATCCCTGGGCACAGCCGTCGAAGGCGGGGCGGAACCAGCCACGTGTGTGATGGAGCGGGACAGCGCGCGCCGCTGTCCTACTTTCCCTCTCCCGCGCCCGCTTCTCGCGCCGTGCTCGGTGCCTTAGCACTGAGCTCCGTCCGCCCTCTCCCTGTGCGCGAGGCGCGGCCAATGGGGGCACAGCGTGGGGCAGGCGGCGGAGGCGGGGCCCACATGGAGTCTGGTGCGGCTGCGCACAAAGCTGCCCGCCCCTGGATGTTCAGGACGGGAGGGGATGTCTACGCCTGCGCATAACAGCGCTGGTCTCACATGCCCAAGAGCGGTGTTTTCTGCGCCTGCGGTGTGCGCCTCCCCTCCCCAGTGGCCGGGAGAGGGGGATTGCTGCGCATGCGCAGTGTGGCCTTCGTACTCCTGTGCCCCGGAGGGGGGGGTTTGCTGCGCCTGCGCACAACGCTGCCCGCCCCTCGCCAGCAATAGCAGCAGTAGGAGGCGGCGGCGTTGGTCCCGGCTGGGGCGATAGCGTGAGGGTGCCCTAGCGCCGCTGTTGCCCCCTTTTATCCAGGAGCCCAGGTCCGGGCCGAGGAGGAGGCGTCCCGGCCGCGGAGGGAGTCCGAGCGGCGGCAGCAGCAGTCTGTGCCGGCCCCCCCTGCGCTCAGTCCCGTTACAACCCCCTCCCTCCGCGCTCCGCAGCCACCAACATGTCGGCGCCGGCGGCCAAAGTCAGTAAGAAGGAGCTGAACTCCAACCACGATGGGGCCGACGAGACCTCAGGTGAGGCCGGGACGGGGGAGGGAAGGGAATGGCGGCGGCCGCCGCGGCCTCCTCCCCGCACGGCGCTGCACCGACCGCCATTTTCCCCAGCCACACGGGCCGCGGCCGGGCCGGAGGCGGGAAGAGCGCGGGGTCGGCCGGGCGGATGTGCAGGCCTCAGCCGCGGCAAGAGGAGGCCATGTTAGAGCCCTTTTGTCTGTACTGCCCTGCCTCCTTCTCCGCGGGCGGGGGGCGCTGCGGCCTGCGCGGAGCAGCGGGACCCCCCCCTCCTGGAGCAGCATCCGCGGAGCCTCATTGTGCTCCGCCGCCGCCATGATGCTTCGCCGCCTTGTGGTCTCGGAGCCGCTACTGCTGCATGGTGCTGCCCGGCCGTGCAGCGCCGGGATGGAGCGGCGCTGTCTCGGTGGCTGGCGGGGCCCGCCCCACTGGGGAGCCACGCGCTACTCGTGCAGCGGCGGGACGCGGCTGCCCGCCCCCCGCCCGTCCCCACGTGCGATCCGAGCAGCCCGTGTGTCCTGAAAGGTCGGTACTCGGTTCACCGTGGCGTGGGGTTTGCATCAGTCGCCGCCGTAGGGGGAACTTGTCCCCCGGTAAAGGCTGTCGGTTCCCCCACCCATGGATCTTCGCCTGTTTGGCGCGGGGTGTGGAGGTGCTCATGGCAACGAGTCTCCAGGCCAGCCGCTCTCAGCTGTGCCCGGTTCCTTTCACACACGTGCTTCCCGCACCTGAGTTTTCCTGTGTAATGGGGGCGGGGGAGAGAAGACGACACCAATCTACCCATCTCGGGCCGCAGGGTGGGGGTAGGGCTTGGCTCTGAGGCCCCCACCGGAAACAGCTACCCCATCACACGAAATCCTCTGTGTTCGCAAAGTAATCGGGGGAGGGGTGCCTATGCCGCACTTGTACAGCTGCTTCCCGCTACCTTTCGTTAATCTTAAAACACTTTCGGCAAACAGCCATTGCTTAATTAAGCGCTCCAGCAGCCTCTGCCGAGTTAAAGTTCTGATTAGAAAATATCCACTTCATGGTGGTTTTGAAATATTTACCCGCATCTCTTCCGAAACGCGCCTGTTAATTGTGGAAAACAGCATTTCCAATTGTACTATTTTAATGAGCATTTTGTATCTTATTTTTTCTTCAGTATTCAGTTCACTTAACTGATTCAATTTCTGTAACTGTGTTCAGTTCAGAAAGAATGATTTGGTGTATAATTTTAGTAAATTATTAAACTATTGTTGTTTCAACAGATGGGCTATAAAATACCAAGTGTATATGACAATATATTGTGAATTAGCACGGGACCTGGTTTGAGCCCTTTTTAAAGAAAAAAGGAAAAAGACAGCAAAGCTTTACACCAATCTTCAGAGACTTCACTTAGCAAGTTCAGTTAGTAAAAAATGGTAGTTTTACAAGGTCTGGTGAGCCTTGTTGTATCAAGTGGAAATAATCATCACTCCCCGTGATAAAGCTACCACTGCTCATTCGAGGTGGGGGTTTTTATCGCGGAGAGAGCTCTCTATTCACTTTGACATGCACATGGTAACCAGGTTCTAGATCTGGTAGTTTTCTAGCTGAGTGATTATTAAGTTATTAATGATTATTACTCATTAATGGCTTAGTGAACTAGAAGTGGTCCTTTTGTTCCCAATACTGTATTAGGTGGTGAGGTGATTTCTTTTGACTTTGGGGAGTTACCTAATCTCTCTCTACCTCATTCTCTGTATCTGTAAAATGAATATAATATTTATTTCTACCTCATATCCGTGTTGGAAGGCTTACTTTACTAATATTTCTCAAGTGAAAGATGCTAGAGAAGGGTGAAATATTACTATAAAGTATAATTATTATCTGATGATTGTTCCTTGTTAGATATCGAGAGTAGAACAAATTGAGCTATGGCATAACTGGGTGCAAATCTCTTGACTTTAGTGGAGTTATGTCCATTCTGAGCTATGCCTGCATTGGGGCATGTCTATAAGTGCAGCTGTACTAACTGCTTTACTGGAATAGGAGGAATACCAGTATACTATACTGGCAAAGCATTCCTAGTGTGGATGCAGCTATATTGGTATAGTAAAACCAAGTGAAACAAGCTATACCAGTAAAAGCACAGTTTTGCCAGTTTGTGTCGACACTAGGGTCTACAACCAGCAAAGGTATGTCAGTCAGTCGGTTGGGATCACACCTCTTCACACCATTGACTGACATAGGGTTAACAGAAATCTGAAGTATAGACCTGGCTGAATTTGTTCCCATATATCTTGATTCTTATGTAGGGGGCATATTCATCCCTGGAATAAGTGGCAACAACTCCATTGACAAAGTACATGGATTGATTTAGATCTGTTTATGCCAGGACTGAATTTATCCCATGTTAAAAAGTTAAACCACTAAGTTAAAAAGAACTGGTCTTTTTTTGCCTCTTTTCAGCGTCCTCGCCTCTCCCACCGTGGCCATCTTTATTCCTGGCACCAACCCCCTCGACCTGTTCACTTCCTGTGAACAGATGGAATGTTTTCTCTCCACACTGGGTTCTGGGGTCTAAGCCAAGGTAAATGCCCCCTAAACAGATACGGTGAGGGAACAACGGCAGGCTCATGCAACATGTCCTAAAGAGAGACCCTGTGCCCTTAGCAAAGATGGCGGGTCGGGCTAGGCCCTTCCCTGAGACTTGAGGTTCCATGCCCTTAACCAAGGTGGCCGTCTGAAGCATTGGGTATTCTGTAAGTTCAGTGCCCTTAACCAAGATGGCGGTCATGCCAGTCACAGAGTAGTACAGTGGAATTTTCGCTGTTAACTGATGTCATTCTACAGTGCCTTTCTGGTCTCCATAGGAACCTACGTGGCTGGCTTGGGAAGATGGCAGCTCTAGAGAGGTCGCCAGGGGTTGCTCGAGACTGGGACTCCAGGCTTCTGTGCTTCTAGAGAGACGCACCGCTACCTCTTGCTTTTCCCCCATCGCCGGGATGTTCAGGGACGGTGTGGCGCGCGGTGCCGATGTAGAGTCGCTGTGGCGAAGAGACCAGGGGACCCGCTGCGAGGTGGTGAGCAGCCATGGTGGTTGTGGGGGCAGGGGCCATTCACCGTGGTGGTGGGTTGGTGGGTACCTTGGCCCTTTCTCCTGCACGTTGACTCTGTCCATGAGTCACTTGCTCTGGGGGAAGCCAATAGAGTGAGGCACACAGCACGTTGGCACACTGTTTGCCTCATCCTCAGGCATTGGTACCTTTATTTGGTTCACCTGTGCCATCTAGGTCTGATAGGCTGGCAAAAGATCTCTCAGTGCTTCCTTCTCTGAAATATGGTGGAAATGTAGTGTTTTATCCTGGAGAGAAAATGTACTGTGTCCCTTGTGCCCACTCCCAAATGCTGAACGGCAAAACACGACAGTTGTTTCTTTCAAGAAATCCCTTTGTGCTAAGAAAATTGTGACTTGGCAGCTCTGCTGCCCTTACAGATCTTCAGATAACGCTTTGTCTGAATCGTTAGAGTAAGAAAATTAAACTAAGGATGGAGGGAAGTTTCTGCCATTGCTACACTATTGTCACTGGCACTGTCAGAATATTTACAATCTACTGCATGTGCCTAAGCGGTGCTAACTATATATCCTCCTTGTTGTATTTGTGTCTTCTACCCATCCTAAATCTTCTCTGGCCATAACTTCAGTCATCGCTCAGCACTATACAGTCCCTTTTGGGACTCCACTGGCCTTGTTTTGGGGGTCATCAGGCCTCAGGTTTTCTTTTGGAGTGCTCACTAGGCCTGAAGTCTTTCCACGCCAACAAAATCTCCTGGGTCGTCTTCTACTTTCCTGGAGGTATCCCTCTCCTTTTTCAACTCCACTGCCCCTTCCTGTCTTCTTCCCCAGCCTCATTCTTTTTTGGTAAATGAAAAGCCAAGAAAAGCACTCCACAAAGTCCAAGAAATCAGAAACCCATAGATGTAAGAAATCTGGAAACTTAACTTAACTCTCCATCTTCAGTGGAAAGTGAAATCTTTTCTCTTGTCTTTATTATTCTCTGAGGAGTCAGACTCAAATGAGGGGAGGCATTTTGACATTGTAGACCTGACAGTCCACATTCATTGAGGTGGCCTAATTTATTCTGGATATTTCTGATGAGGAAACACATCTTCCAGATTAAAATAAATAAAAATTCCCCAGGATAAGTTAAATAGAGTCTGAGGGATTCTGGTCTTCTCTGCCCTGGAGCTTTTGGAATAGATTTTTGCTTCAGTGGCTCTGCCCAGAATATAGGGAATTCCCATCAATAGAGCCTGCCTCAAGATGAATAAAGTACAGAAAAACACACACCTCAAACTTGCCTCAGTACCTGAAGTGAACATCTCAATCTCAAGGTTTGCAAAACCAAATAAAAACATAAAAATGGTGATTCCAGTTGAGGGGTGCTGCCTCCCTCAAAGATCTGTTGGGCAAACACAAGGTGAAATTGCACAATACAGCTGTGAGACTGCAACTTCGACCGCAGAGGTAGCGATGACTGGACCTCTCTCTCTCTGGTCAGGTCCAAAAGCCATTACCCCAAAAATCTTCTCAAAAGCCTGCAATCCTCATTTTTCACTTGGAAAAGCTTTCCTCTAGTTTCTTATATGAAAGTTGTCTTCCTTGTAGCAATTACCTCTGTGAGAAAGGTCAGCAAAGTAGAAGCTCTTTCCTCCTGAGAATCCTTTTTTTACTTCTTTCCTGTTAGGGTTGTACTTTTTAGAACCCATGAATTCACATCTAAAGTGTATTCTTCAAGTCAGTCAGGAGACTGTTATTCCTTTCTTCTTCTGTAAACCATCCACACTGCTAGTCCAGATCTTTGGCTCGCAAAATCCTACATTAGCAGAAGACAAACTGATTTTGAGTGCATAGTACAAGCACTAAGTCCTGCCACAGGAACTTCAGTTTTCCTGTCCGTTTTCAGAAGTGCATCCATTTCCACACTTTTTCATAGTGGAAATTGAATAATTAGGAAGTGCTAATTATAACCACCATCTCCATTTATTCCTTCATTCCAGCTTTCCGGCTTCGAAACACCTCTGACTTGCTGAACCCATAGCACTGTTCCATCAGCAGTTTTATTTCTCTTTGGGTAGCTGGCTGGTTGCTGAAACTGGAGTGAAGCCACATCTGTATTTGAAAAAAGAACGAGGAGTACTTGTGGCACCTTAGAGACTACCACTCTGAAATCTGTATTTGAATATTCACAGCAGCTTTACATAATTTAGCTCTTGGAACGGCCTATCTGTTCTTTTTACTGTGCCCTGGGGGCATATGGAATGCTGCAGAAAATCCAGGCTGGAGATCTTGGCTAGGAAAGCATGTTTACTTGTTTACAGGTAGCAGATACAGAAATATCTGTTTCAGAGTAGCAGCTGTGTTAGTCTGTATCTGCAAAAAGAAAAGGAGGACTTGTGGCACCTTAGAGACTAACAAATTTATTTGAGCATAAGCTTTCGTGATGCATCCGATGCAGTGAGCTGTAGCTCACGAAAGCTTATGCTCAAATAAATTTGTTAGTCTCTAAGGTGCCACAGGTTCTCATCTTGTTTCATAATGTGTTGTTTGGTGGAGTAGTCTGAGGCAGTTTTTAGCACCCTTCTGAAAACTGAAGAACTGTCAAAATTAAGCACAACTCCCACTAGCTGAGATGTGGATAAAAGGTGCAAAGTAAACCAGGCTGATGGGCTCAGCACATTTCTAAAAGATTGTGGCTCCCTGTGAATGTAGACTCTGGAACCCTGTGGGAGATGTTGGATCCAGACTGTGAAGTCTGTTCCAAGAGCTGGCTTGCTGTATGTCTTGTACAGTGCTGAGACATCATGATTATAGGTATAGTATAAATAACTAGCTAGAACATGTTGCTGATGTCTGATTAATAATAATTCGGGCTGTTTCTTTGTCATGGCAAAAAATACAGTGGTCACAAATATATGGAAAAAATCCAGAAAGTCATGAACACACACTGCTTTGACCAAATAGCCTTTGTTTTTCGATTTATTTTTGAAATTTGTTTTAATTAAAAATTATTTAAAACAGCATGTCACTCTCTGATACTTCACTTCACTGGACATGTGTAGAGCCAAATTTGTAAAAGTCATGGAGGAGTCTTGATTACTGGTTTAAAAGACCTTAAAAGTCTATAAAGTTTTATCAAAGCCATGACTATGACAAACAAAGAGCCTCAATAATAATGGTCTTTGGAGATAGAAGTAATTTGATACTCTGCACAAGGAGAAGAGGTGTTATGTTCTAGGCCCCCCTAGATATAGGGAAGCATTATTTACTACTTTGCATAACACAAGAAACAGGGGTCACCCAATGACATTAATAGGCAGCAGGTTTAAAACAAACATAAGGAAGTACTCCTTCACACAATGCACAGTCAACTTGTGGAACTCATTGCCAGAGATGTTGTGAAGGCCAAAAGTATAACTGGGTTCAAAAAAGAATTAGATAATTTCATGGAGGATAGGTCCATCAATGGCTATGAGCCAAGATAATCAGGGACACAAACCCCATGCTCTGGGTGTCCCGAAACCTCTGGCTTCCAGAAGCTGGGACTGGACAATAGGGGATGGATCACAGTAATTGCTCTGTTCTGTTCATTCCCTGTGAAGCATCTGGCAGTCATCACTTTTGGAAGACAGGGTACTGGGCTAGATGGCCCATTTGTCTGACCCAGTGTGGCCATTTTTATGTTTTTTTATAGTATGCTGCACTGGAGGAGCAAGAATGAGGGGAATCTGTTTACATTCATGTTGATCATATGCTAAAAGTAACTGAATTTTCTTACCCTAGTAGTACAGTACATACATAGTGTGGACCCCAGTACACAGTTTTTACATCAGTTAAAATTGGGTCCTATGTTTCCACTCCCATAACTCTGGGACTATCCTTTCCTACTTATTCTCCCGAGTACCTAATCACTGTAATAGAAGGTTGGCATCTGTATCCTCACCCTGTTGATTTGAGGGAAGTCAAGGAGCAAGTAACCTCTGTTTCTCTGATTCTAAAACCAGGGTTGCTCCATAAAGTGACCTGCTAGAGGTGTACTTAGATTTGATAACTGTTCTTCTCTTTGTGAAACATGATCTCCACTGGCCTGAGAACTGTTCTTGCATACATGACTCCACAGTCCATAAAAGCCACCAATTAGCCAGGAACCCAATATGCAAGGTTCCTTTTGAGTATATATTCAGTATATTGAGTGACAAAAGGGAATTGTCCTAAATGGGTCTCTATGCACCCATCTTTCGTTGTTTCATTTGTAGAACATTATTCTTCTTCCAACAGAAAAGCTGCCAGACTGGGGAGATCTCAACCATGGAGGCTGCAGTACAATCCCATTCCAGCCGAGATGCTGGCATGCAGACTGATCAAAGTGAGGAGACGATCCAAGACTTGGATATCCAGAAGGAAGCTCCTGTGGATTATCCTGGCCTGCTCTCGTTCCTTCAGGGAGTGGAGGATGTTGTTATCAAAGAGCTGAATAAAAACTGGAGAAGTCATGCCTTCGATGGCTTTGAGGTGAACTGGGTAGATCAGAATGAAACGGTAGGTTGATAGAATTCAGAGCAATATGACCATACTATACAGTGCCAATAGCAACAGCTGTGGAATAGTTGGCTCTGTTACCTGGTGCTGAGACTGTCATTGCTTGACTCTGTTCATAAGAAAATAAGTATTCTTTCTCCTTTTGCCTTCACCCCAGTCTAGTTAGGTAACCTGTCCTTGTGAGTAGCAACAGTGTGTAATACTGGGTTCATCAAAAGGAAGCTTACAATTGGAGTAGGTTAGTTTCCTCCTCTCTTTAACCAGTGCAGTTTAAAATCTCTGATCATTTAGATCTTCCTGCCATATTCTTCAGACAATAGTGTATTAATCATTGTCTGGCAGCATCTGAAAGTCATTGCAGTGCCTGTGGTTTGGCAGCTCTACCTGTTCACATGACTTATCTGTCCAGGAATTTGGGCAGCTGATAGCTATTGGTGCATGCTGGGCATGTTTATTGCTACCTCTTATCAGATTATGGTTTGAGAGCACAATGTAGATCTTAAACCCCCAGAATTGTGGAGCGGGACTGTCCCAAGCCTTCGGGGCATGGGCTCCTTAGTCTTTTCTGTAATTGCTCTGAAGATAGTAGAGTGGGAGATGACATTATGGAGAGACATTTGGTTTGGTGGGAGCATGCAGAGTTTTGCGTGTGATGCTCTCAACAGGAGGCAAACTTCTGTCTTACCTGTATCTACAAACCACAGTTTGTTTCCCCAGACTCTGCTGCAATAAAGAGAGTGGGAGTCTGGACCCTGACCAGGATATTGGTCTGTGGAGATAATGTGATTCTTTCTTCAGTCTCTGAATATAGATCAAGACTAACAAATTTATTTGAGCATAAGCTTTCATGAGCTACAGCTCACTTCACTGAATACATCCGATGAAGTGAGCTGTAGCTCACCAAAGCTTATGCTCAAATAAATTGGTTAGTCTCTAAGATGCCACAAGTATTCCTTTTCTTTTTGCGGATACAGACTAACACGGCTGCTACTCTGAAACCTGAATATAGATCCTAATTATCTGTATCTCCATAGGTTGGTGGCTCAGTATTTGGATTTCTTCTTTTCCAGGTGTCCTGTTTGCATAGCTTATTGTACCCAGAGGCTCAGGATCAGAAGTTGCAGGTGACCAGCATCTCCTGGAATGCCACTGGATCAGTTGTTGCATGTTCTTATGGCAGGTGAGCACCTGCTTTGATCCAGAGCACAACTGAGAGTGGTCTCTGAGACATTTCAGACTGGCCTGCATTCAGAAGCATTGGAGAATGTTCACTTGCTTTGTAATAACTAACCATGTGTATTAGCAACTTATTTATGTTGAAAAAGATATTTAATTGATATTCAGAAAAATCAGAACCCAAGGGCAGTTCTAATTTAGGTCAGATATCCTTTCCCTTTCCTCTCTGTCCATTATCTCCAATCCCCAAAGCTAATCTGTATTTTCTCAGTGTTTTGTTCTTAGGCAGATTCTGTTGGAAAATGTAAAGAGGAGGTGTATGTTTGTATGTGTCTGCAGTGTGTGTGTGTATGGGATGGTTGGATGTGCATACTTGCCTTGATCATAAAATGTCTTGTTAGCCATCACGTGGTCTCCAAGCCCATATAGAATACACCTGGTGCCCATACACAGAAGTGCTCTCAGCCGTGTACTCGCATGCCGGATACTATTTGGATTAGATTTTCTTCCAGCAAGGCTAACCACCATTTTAGTCTTCTTTGTTATTGCCAGTATGGACAGAGATTGCTGGTAGTCCTCCCACTGTCGGCACATAGTAAACTAGTCATTGTTGAAGTTGCTTGTCTGATTTACTTTCCACATGCACAGTTCGTGGTACCTTATTCTGGGAAACCCATTATTTCAGAAAGTGGATGACCTCATTGTGGAGTTGATTGGGATTAGCAAATGCAATATGGCAAACATTTGTTTCATGGTATTTCCAGCTCTGGGGATTTTGCACATGGCAATAATTGCTATAGATTTGCACTGCCCCTAACAAACAAGGTTGCACGCTGATAAACACAAAGTAAATGAAATAGCTACAAAGCAGAAGGGAAGCAAAACTTTGTCTTTTGAGAGGTTTATTTCCTTTGTCCTTTCAGAATTACAAAATGAAACAAATCATGAACCCAACTTAACTGGGGCAAGTAAACATGGAAATGAAATTGGACTTAGGCTTTGAGAGATGTCAGTGGCATGACTTGTGTAAGATCTGCACCATTTGGAGGTGCAAATGGGTGTGAATGAGACTTCATGCTTGTATGACCTCAGCAGAAATGTCATTACATACATGACTAATTAAACAAATGCCTCATTTTGTCTTTGAGATGGGTGGGGGAGATTGTTGTACATCACTATCAGAGCCCTTCACGCCAACATCAAGGGTCCACTTAATGGCTACTCTCTCCTGGCCAAGCAGGACTGAGTAGCACTTCAGCCCCTATCAGTTCTCCTTATTCAGCTGCAGTGGTCACTGCTCAGCAGCACAACACTTTTTTCCTCTCTAGAGCACTTTCAAACCCTGAACTCCTTGTTGGAATGAGGAATGTTGGCTTTTCATCCTCTCTGCAGAACAGTTGATTCTGGTAACTTAAAAAGGAGGAAATGTGTGCTCTCTTTGAGTGGTGACTGTGAAGTAACTTTCCCCAGTGTGGATTCCAGGCTGTTACCTTAGTAGTATAGTTAATAGGTCCTGTAATAATTTATATATGCTGTCAAACACTCCCATCATACTGGGGTGCACCAACATGTACTCAAAATGTAGCACTCCACAGAGATGCATTGTAACCGCAGCCTCCTCTAAAGAAAGGCTTTCGTAGCCCCAGAGAGCACATGTCAATGAAAATGGGAATGCAGCTGGAAATCTGCGTAGCTGAGTGTCTCTCTGTATAACAATGACCAGATGAGGTGTAGCTTTCATCTTGACTTCTTTTCTTTTCCAGACTGGATGACGGGGACTGGAGCACAGAAAAATCCTATGTTTGTACCTGGAACCTGGACAGAAGGGGGTTAAATCCAAAGCGTCCTGATCTAGTAGTGGATGTTCCCAGTTCTGTCATGTGCCTAGCTTTCCATCCATCACAGCCTTCGTTGATCGTTGGTAGACTGCTCTTGCCTTAGATTTTATTTTTAATTGTTCCCCTATCTCCTTCAACTAGTGCCGCTGATTTTCTCTTCAAGGCTACCTGGGTAGGGTGACCAGACAGTAAATGTGAAAAATCAGGACGGGTGTGTGTGTAAGTAATAGGAGCCTATATAAGAAAAAGACCCAAAGATCGGTACTGTCCCTATAAAATCGGGACATCTGGTCACCCTATACCTGGGACTCCTCCCAAGAGGAATGGCAGTGCGCTTCCTCAGTCACTTCCCAAGGCAAGGGAAGTGTTGCTGCCAAATGTGTAATTGCTGTTTTATCCGAGGTACTAGGAATCAGGATCTTCCTTTTAGTGCGACCTTCCCTTCTCTTAGTAGGCTTTGCCTGTTTTATACTACCTCTTGGAGCACTTAGTTTCCCCACTTTCTCAGCAGGAATCTCTGGGAGATGAGGAGGGAGGGCAAAAATCAGTCCTTGCATAAGTATTGGTTGTTCAAGATGGCTGTATATTCCCACTTATGGTATTGCACTGCCTAGTGATGCCTAATGGCAGAACCTTCCCTTAGCATTGTCTCTTAGAGTGCTCTTGCATCCTCTTGTACCCCTCCCCTCAGCTGTCTCAGAGCGAGGCTATATCAGGGGACACAGCATCATCTACCACCTCAGTTCCTTTCAACCATGAGCTTGCATGGAAGTGAACCGCTCTGAACTGTTTGGGTCTGGAGTTCTTTCTCCTTGAGTATTCATTGGTGTTTTGTTGTTAGTAGTAGTATAAGTGTAGAAATAGTTACTTGCTAGTGTTTCATTTCTGGGTGATGGTGGAACTGAAGAGGAAGAAGAAGCCAAGATTCAAGAGGTGTGCTTCCTGCCCTACTACCTTCTCAGCAGTGGATGACCACATCAGGTGCCTCAAGTGTTTGAGAGAGGTCACTCTCCGTCTGAGTATTCTATCTGCTGAACTTTGATACCCCAGAGCTCGCAAGCAGAGGCAGAACAGATTGCAAGGGGTTCTCCTGAAGGAGGCTCTTGAAGCTTCCGAACCAAGATCTGAGATACACTGTTGACTCCTGTGACTTCAAGAAAATTGAAGCAGTTGGAGGATTCCAGGAAGTTGGAACTCCCATCAGCTTTGGCTCCAATTCTCACTGTTCCTTCAACTAGGTCTTTGCTATGTCAGAACTAAGGGCCATGTGGTCGTCTCCATCTGTCTTATTGGATCCATTCTATTCTTACAGAGCCTCTATGGCTCCAGAAGTCAAGGTTGATTCTGGGGTCAGCCTTGGGAGCCAGGAGCATGAGTCTGGTGTTGGATCTGCTGCTGTCAGCTTCTTCGTCCCTGACCTTGGCTCCTGCTTTGGTTCCACTTACTTTTTCAGTTCTGAAAAATACTGTTACGTGATATCTGAGGTACACTGTGAGGCTTCTGATCAATCCTCAGATCTGAGCAAAAAGCAGAGGACCTCGAGAAAGAGGGCAGGCTTCACTGACCACTTCATCTGTAAGGAGAGTAGAACTGTCTGTACTTCCTCCTCCTAGGACTCCTACAGGATCCTCGTAAAGGTTTCCTCCTTACGTCCTTCAAGGTCCTCCAGTGCACTCTGTCACAGATCCAGTGCCAGATCCATATCTGAAGGAGGCTAGAGGAAGAATTAAGAGGCCTGTTTCTTCCTGGTTTGCCCCTCCCTTTGGTCCTCCTCCTGTGGGGGTGCTCCTGAATCCCAGTTTTTGGGAAGACTGACAGTCCAGGGTGTCGTGACCTTATTGGGAGCTGCTGCAGGAATTTTTCAGTTATCCTCCACGTGGATGGAGAGGTGAGTTTTCATTTGCTAAAGATCCAGTGGTGTGGAAATCCCACATCCAGTTCCTCCAGATCTGTCTACATTTCAGGCAGTGGTGCCTGATAATTGATAGCCTCTCTCTTTGAACAGGAGCATGTGGTCACACACTGTGATCCTGGATTTGTCACCAGATGAGCATGTGGGAGTTCCTTCAGTCTCCTCCCCTTTTAATGATACTACACTATTTCACAAATTAGTGGATCGTGTCTAGAACTCATGTGTCTAGAATTTGAATCTGCCTTCAGTGCCTGCGGAAGAGACTTCTCATCTGATGTTTGACATTCTTGGTGCTTCTTCCAGGAATAGGATATCCCTACCTATTTTGGATGGTTGCTTTAGCCAACTAAATCAGTGTGGGTCTATTCCTGGCAAGCTACATTATTTATCCTCAGAAGAGAATTCATATTTTCATATGGACCCTGTACCTAAGTCGCTGGTGGTGGCTGCTGCCAGTAGCAGAGCAAGATCTGGACAAGCTCACCCTATCCTTATTGACAGAGAGGGGAAAGATGTTCTCTCCTTTATCCTTTGGTATTAGGGTGGCAAGTTATCAAGCTGTTGTGTCCTGCTATCAGTTTCACTTGTGGGAGAAGATACTGCTGCAGGAGTTTAACACAATTTCAACGGAGGGTCAAAATATGGTGAAACCCTCCTTTAGGGTTTTTTTGATGTCTTGGACTCTTCTGCTAGTATATTGGCTTCTGTAGTGACGCTGAGGAGACATGCTTGGCTTTGTTCCTCTTCTCTGGAGGTGGATACAGACATAATGTTGCAGGGGATGGTCTTTTCAGTGAAAATACAGATGAATTGCTGAAAAAATTGGAGACGACAAGATTGATAACTCGTTCTTTGGTCTTAATTGCTTCTATTAGGAGATTGCTTCTTTGTGTTATCAGAGGCAGTACTCTCCAGAGTTATCTTCAACTTATTACCCAGAAAATCAGAGATGTCAACAACAGTACCAGCAGGCTACATCCTTTCAGAGCAGCATAAGAAGAGGTCTTTTAAATCAAGACCTAAATTTAAGCAGTCTTCTATTTCCATGACTATTTTGTCTCATACCAGACCTCAGATGTGATGGGAAGATCGAGTCAAAAACCAACCATCTAGGATCCTTCTCTTCCTCTGTTTGAAGAGAGGCTAGCCCTTTTTATTAGTGCCTGGAGGCTTATAATATCAGACAGATGGGTTCTAGAAGTTAAAGAAAAGAGCTATGCCATACAGTTCGAAAGACTACCCCTTCCAATTCCCCATACCCTTCCTTTGTCAGAGAACCTGAACATTAACATGCCATGCATTACATTGATTAAAAACTGGCTAACTGATAGGTCTCAAAATCTAATTGTAAATTGGGAACAGTTATTGAGTGGGTATGTTTTCAGCTGAGTCCTGCAGGGATGGATTCTTAGCCATACACTATTTAACATTTTTATTAATGACCTGGAAGAAAATATAAAATCATCACTGATAAAATTCACAGGAGCCATGAGAATTGGGGAAGCAGTAAATAAGGAAGAGACAAGTGACTGATTCAGAATGATCTGGATTGCTTAGTGAACTGTGTGAAGCAAAACAGTATGCATTTGAATAGTTAAATGTAAATGTGTACATCTAGGAACAAAGAATGTAGGCAATACATAACAGGATGGGAACTTTATCCTGGGAAGCAGTGACCTTGAAAAGGATTTAGAGATTGTGGTGGATAATCAGTTGAATATGAGCTCCCACTGTAACACTGTGGCCAAAAGAGCTAATGCAATCTTGGGCTGCACAAACTTGGAAATCTTGAGTAGCAGTAGAAAGGTTATTTTACCTCTCTATTTGGCATTGGTGCAACCACTGCAGGAATACTGTGTCTTCTGGTACCCAAAATTCAAGAAAATATTGGTAAATTGGAGAGGATCAGAGAAGAGCCATGAGGATGATTAAAGGATTAGAAAACTTGCCTTATAGTGATAGACGCAAGGAGCTTCATCTTTTTAGTTTAACAAAGAGAAGGTGGGGTGACTTGATTACAATCTATAAGTATCTATATGGGGACAAATATTTAATAATGGGCTCTTTCATCTAGCAGAGAAAGATATAACATGATCAAATGTCTGGAAGTTGAAGCTAGACACATTCAGATTGGAAATAAGGAGTACCTTTTGAACAGTGAGAGTAATTAACCGTTGGAACAATTTACCAAGGCTCGTTGTGGATTCTCCATTACTGAAAATTTTTAAATCACGATAGGATATTTTTCTTGTGTAGCTGCAAGCCCCATTCCAGAGCCTGGCAGCTGCGCCACAATGTCATCCAAGATCGCCAGGTCAGAGCCATCCCACCACCCGTGGGGAAGGTTGCTGTGAACTCCGCCATCCCTGGAATGGACAGACAACTGCGACTGGACATTGTCATCACCAACAAAGACTTGAAGATCATTATGGTGGATGTCACAATTCCCTTTGAAAACAGGACCCCAGCTTTCCGTGATGCCCAATCTTGAAAGCTGGAGAAATACGACCCTCTGGCCAACACATTGAGAGCAAGGGGCGACAAGGTCCAAACTCGCGCGCGCCAATCGTTGGAACCCTGGGTGTATGGGCCCCCACTAACGAGTGAGTGTTGAGAGAATGTGGAATCTTGGCTGATGCGGCAACTCATGGTGTCAGAAGCTATCAAGTGGTCGATGGACATCTACCTAGAACACATCACCGGACATCGCCAGTACCAGGAGGGATGAGCTGGAATGCCGATGAGAAGCGCAGTAGGGAAAGTAATTCAAATACTTTCCTGATGGATTGCATTTTCTAATGGCCAACCTATCCTAAATTCTCAGTTACTGAGAGAAAATCTTCACTCATTGATATATTCGCTTTCCACAACCAACTCTGTATAACTTTTCTATGAGTGATGTACCTGAATACTTGGAGGCTAATATCTAAACTGTATTGTTAAATTTACTCACCTAAATTTGGGTTATTGCTGATTATGCACTATATATATCTTATGACTTTATCTACAAATACGAAGTTTGTTTTAAAAATCTAAGCACTATACCCAGATGTACAGACACTCTTCTTAACCTGTTGTGACAAAGCACTGTCCGTGGCTCCTGCATTTCCTGACAGATTTCGCTAGTCTCAGAGGCTCACTGTGACCCTCCATGTAGCCCTTCTCTCCCTAGAGGCACGGGTCACAGCCTACTGAGCCATTTATATCATAAGTGAGGGAGGTGAGGAGAAGCTATCCTCCCTTGCACAGTCTCTGTTGTCTCCCAGTCTGAGTGATTAATCGGGGGGGCAAAAGGAGGAGCCCGGGCCCGCCCTCTACTCTGGGCTCTAGCCCAGGGACCCTAATAGTATCAGCTATGGTAGCTGACCTTTTAGAAACAGGATGTATACAATTCCCTGGGCTACTTCCCCACAGCAGCTCCCACTTCCTCTAGCTCCACTTCACCCTTACCTCAGGGCCACCTTCCTTGTGCTTGATATGGAATGTACTGCTCAGTCTCTCCAACAGCGCAACTTCCTCCCACAGCTCCTGATATGCGCACCCACCTGACTGACTAGGAGGTTTTAATCTAGTTTCAGCCAGCCCCTGATTGGCCTCCGTTGTCTCAATCAACCTAGCTGTCTCAACTGCTTTCTGGAAGGATCTTAATTGGCCCCAGGTGTCTTGATTAACCTGGAACAACTGCCATTTGGTTACCATGGTAACAGGGATTTGTTTTGCCTGAGGCTAACATACCTGTTTCTCATTACTTTCCTATAGCCATTTGGCCTTGCCCCGTCACACTGTGTATTATATAATATTTTAACATTAACTTTAATAAAAATTTTAAACCTGTTTTTATCTGTTAAGATGTCATTCATTATTGGCATAATGTCAGCTAGAAGGGTGAGTGAATTGAATGCCTTGATGGCTGATCCACTGTTTACTACTTTTCATAAAGATAAGGTAGTTCTTAGGCCTGAACCCAGATTTTTGCCAAAAGTGGCATCTGACTTTTAAACCAATCAATTACTTTGCAGGCATTTTTTCCAAAGCCTCATATGAATAAGGGGGAATCTGTTATATATACTTTGGATGCAAGAAGAGCTCTTGCATATTATTTAAACATAATTTAAAAGATTTTGAAAATCATCCAGTTTATTTGTATTTCATGCTAAGAATTACGTGGGTTCTGTCATTTTCCTAGACTGTTTCTAGATGGATTAAACAACACATTCATGAATATTATACATGACAGTACAATTGCATTCCACCAGAGCTGTGGCAGCTGCTTTTGCTTGCCTTAAGCAAGTCCTTGCTGCTAAATCTGCAGGGCAGTGACCTGGAATCTTGTACACACTTTTACTAAGTATTACGCTCTTGATATGGCCTCCAGGGCTGATGGTAGATTTAGAGCACTTCAGTCTCTATTTCATTAGGACTCTGTTCCTGCCTCCAGGTTATTTTCAGCACTGCTTATCAATCTGTCCCATAAATTGGAATATACAGAGCCACTTGGAAAAATGAAGATTACTTGTGTGTAACCGGAGTTGTCACTGCATATTCACACTTCCTACCCGCCTTCCCCTCTTTCTCAGAGTCCTGGTTTATTCTGGCATGTCTGGTTTGCAGTGGAAGAAACTGAGGTGGTAGAAGGCGCAGCGGCCTTGCCTTCAGAATGTTTGGAGACACTAAGGCGAAAGGTAGGATGGGGCACAAGAACACTAATGGACACCGCTAGAAGGTTCTACCATTAGGCACCACTAGGTGGTGCAATACCCATGAGTAGGAATAGGCAGAACCATCTCATGCTTCTACATAGCATTGCATCCGCTTACATCCGAGCTGAATATGTCCCCTGCTTGTTTCTGCTTACATCAGAGACTAATTTATTTTCCCTTGGCCCTTTTTGTTCAGGACAACTCTAGGGGCCAACCTATTTACAGTCAGTAACAGTAAACAGAGCCCATCATGCTGTGTGACTTTCATTAGTAGCCATTGTTTATGTTCTATTGATCCTTTGTCATCTACAGGTGGCCTTTACAGTGGGGAGGTCTTGATATGGGACACGAGCAGGATAGAAGACCCCTTGATCTGGAGGACAGGGATGACAGATGACACTCATACAGATCCAGTTTATCAGGTAATGGGGGCAGTCCACACTTTAGTGGGATGTTCATTGGGTTGGAGGGCAGGAGGAATCACAATCATGGCCTTACATCCCTTTATTTCCTGGGCATCTTCGCACCAGATTAGTACTTGCACAGTTGCATTGAAATCTTTATATTCTCATTGCTAGATTAACTTAACCTCAACACAGTTGAAGAGGGCAAATCCTCATAAGACTGGTTTGCTGGTAGTGTTACCTAATGTCATTTGTCCTGAGACTTAATAGTGTTCTTGAATGTGGGGTTACTGAGCTTGGTGGGTTTGGCGAGGCCCCTTTTCAGAGTTTTCTCATGTTGGGAACAGGTTGACTGGTTTCAGGACTCAAAGCACAGTCACCACTTCCAGATTCTGAGTGTATCCACAGATGGAAAGATCCTTGTGTGGCAGACCCAGAGAGATGGTCAGCTGACATTAGTTGAAGGATTCGCCTTAGTTGCTCAGCAGATCCCTCGGAGTATGAAACTTAAGAAGGTTAGTTCAGTAATTCCAGAGAACATTGATTTGAAACAACCGTTTAATGGGCTTTGTGTGAGTTAGAATAGCTTGGGTTATAGAGAGCAGAAGCAGGAGGCTGTAGCTTCCATGTGATGGGGGAGCAGAGAGAGACTGAAGCTCAGTAAACTTGGCTTTCCCATTACCAACCCACAGGATAGTGTGGAAACCAGCCCCTTAGAAGTTTTGGGTGCAGCAGCCTTGCCCTGAACTAAAGCTAAATGACCAGAGCTAAGTTCTCCATCCTGAACTTGAATACTTATTAGAGGACTCAGTTCTGTAAAAAGAAAATGTTAAATGGTTGGTGCAGGTCATGCAGGCTGTGATTAGTACAGATTTCATGTAAGTGTGTGTTCAATTTCTGAGTCCTTGTGTCTCATCGTTTGTCCCCTAGCGCACACGTGGGGAGACAGCTGTGGGTGTGACCTCGCTCTCTTTCTCCCACTTTGATCCCAGTGTGTTTATCGTTGGTGTGGAAGGTGGATATTCTCTCAAGTGCTCCACTGCAGTAGAGACCACTGCTGCTCCTGGGACAGGTAGCTCTGTTCCCCTCAAGGCACCTGCACAGTTTGCCTTTTCTCCTCATGGTGGACCTGTGTACTGTGTAAGCTGCTCACCTTTCCACAGGCAAGTAAGGGGCAGACTATATTGGCACCAACTGTTACACTACCATCCTTTTCTAATTGTGGTTTTCTTGAGTGACCTAGGGGGTAGGAAAGATCCAATCAAGGGCCACATGCCAGAAGCCCTGCTGTGTTTGTCACACTGGGAAGCTGTTTTAGTGGAAATGCAGTTACCTTCAAGGGAGTTGCACCAAAGCTGAATATACCCCTTGTATAGGTGCAACTTCATTGAAGCCCATAGCATTGAACTTATTTCCACTAGGCTCTTTTTATTCAGGACAACTCTTCCCATAGTTCCATTAACAACTTTAGGGGACAGCCTCTTTTCACATCAAAGTCAACTGCCCATCACGCTACTTGTGACTTTCATTAGTAGCCTTCTATGTTTAAATGTGGAAGTGTACACAGTGTGTGGGTGCAGCCTTTAATGACTGACCATTTTAAATGTCCATAAATCTGTTTCCTTGAAACATGCTGCGAGTCCTGGTGCTGCATAAAATTTGCATGGGCGTGACCAGATTGTTAGATCCTGATCCTTAAATACAAGGTCTCTGGAGACTACAGGGCCAAAGATGCAGTGATTCATGTGATGGCTGGCAAACAAAAAAAAATTGAGTAAAGACAAATAATTTGAGGAATCTTGATACCATTCAGTCAAAATGGCCATACATAAAGCCACCACACACTTGTGCAACAACACAGATCTAATGTACATCAACTTGCAGGCTGCTTAAAAGAACTCTGCTTTGTGTTCTTAATACTTATCCCCTAAGAAGTGTTTTCTCATTTTCTCCAGGAATCTCTTTCTGAGTTGTGGCACTGATGGACATGTTCACTTGCACTCCATGCTGCAGGCACAACCCCTTATTTCTCTCCAGTTATCAAAGAAGTATCTGTTTAGTGTGCGTTGGTCTCCAGTACGACCCTTGGTCTTTGCAGCTGCCAGTGGAGAAGGTAGGTACCCTCTAGCTGCTTATTCCTTCGAAGGAGAAACCAGGTTTTCTTCTGGGTTCTAACACTAGTGCTATGTAAAAGTTTACTGCTTAGCACTTCCCACATGGACTTAATTTGTTTGAAAGCTGGGGTTTCCAAGCTGTCAGTTGGTATAATGTAGTGGTTTTTAGGTCTGGTGTATCAACTACAGTTGTCATATCTTGCCCATTGCCAAAGTCTGTCTGGCCACAGACTTGTGTGGATATGGGAAATTTGCTATCCCATACCATGGCTAACAGCACTAGTATGCAATGTGACTGACTACAGAAAGTGGCCTAACATTTAAAGATGTCAACAGGGCTGCAGCTGGTTTCAGCCTGCCCTGACTCTAGTGAGTAGATCTACACTTCACTGCTTAATCTAGATACTGCCAGCAGGGGTGGACTTTAATCCTTACGGCTCTAGTGCTGTGAGGCTGGAGGGAAAGCTTGAACTAACACTTTACAGTAAACAAATGTAATAACATAGATTGATGTGGATTATTTATTTTAAAGGAGAAGTGCAGCTGTTTGATTTTGGAAAGAGCTCCCAGAAGCCTGCGGTTTCTATAAAGCAAGCTTCAGCTCAGACTCCTGTGTACTGCATAGAGTTTAACATCAAGCAACCTCAGCTTTTGGCAGCAGGGGATGCCTGTGGCATGCTGAAAATATGGCAGCTGAGTTCAGACTTTATTCAACAGGGACCTAAAGAAGTGAATCACCTTGAGCAGCTGGCAAATGAAGTCACTGACTAAGACACTAACAGGCCAGTGTTATGTTACAATTTTTACCCAAAACTGGTCTGTAAAACACATCCATGACATTCGTAATGGAGAGCAAGGTAAGTCCTAGTCACTCTGACCATCTTTACCTGAAGCTATGTAATGAGCAGAAGAGAGATTCTACTGGGCTTTGTTTGTATCACACTTGAAATTGGTACTCAAGCATCAAGATGATTAAACACAAGTTGAAATTTTTGCTGCAGTTTGGACCAGTAACTTTTATTAAAGCACACTGCAATATTGTTTTTTTTTCCCCTAAGAGTTTTAAGCTAAGCAGTTTAAGATTACATCAAAGTAGCATTGATTATTGTAGAACACAAAGATGGAGACGCATGCAGGACTATAGTTAGCAAACGTGAGTATGTTCTTGGTATTTTTAAAGGTTAGTGCTTTTATATCAATTCACAAACAGTGAACGTGTAAATTCTATGTAGTCATAAGCAGAAGGAAGTTCTCTGCCCTTGCTATCCATGTAGGGCTTCATGTGAGAGATGCAGTAATCGGCTTGTTCCCTGGTCAGGTTCTGAAAGACAAAATTGAAGATAGTAGCCTCTACCAATGAAAACAGCTTAGTTTTCACTACAAAGTACTTACTTAATCTGTAAACCTACTTCTCAGGGTAATGGGAGGATTGGATGAAATTACACTAAGGCCATAGAGTCAGAGCTAGGACTGGAATTCAAGAGTTGTGGCTCCTGCTCAGATCAGTTAGTTGACTTCTGTCCTTATCTCCCTCCTACTGTCAGGATCCAGAATGGAAAACTTGTTACTTGGTTACTATAGGCCTTGAGAGGTCCAGAAAGAAAAATCTAGCGTTTCAATGCAACTGGGAAAGTAGTAATCTGTCTTCTTACTGATAGTGTAAAGCACTGGTGTACTCATTAAAGGATCAAACAAACTTACAGACAGCTTTAGTTGTGTCAATAAAATATTTCAGTAGCAGGGAAAAGGTGTTTTGGTGTTTGGGAATTTAACAGTTGTAGATCTATGTCAGCTTTGTAAAACAGTGCAATAACTCAGAACAGCTAGCATTGCTACTGTCTTTCCTAAGATGGGGTTGCACAACTGAGACTTACTTGGTATAGCTCCTCCTTGGTCACATAGGGCTTGCCCTCTGAACTAAGAGCACGGAAAGCACTTTCTATTTCCTCACTGGATTTCACATTCTCAGTTTCCCTGCTGATCATAAATGCCATGTATTCCTGCAGTGAGACATGTCCATCCCTGCCAATAAAACACACCACATGTAAACAGACCTGCTTCAGAACAATACTACTAGATGCTATTGAGCTCTCAAGCCCATTGAAAGAGGCAGGTCTAGCAGCAGGGTTATCCTTCTTACTTCCCAAACCTGCATTAATTAAGATGGTAAGGAATATTGTAAATATCTCATGAAAAGCCCTGGGCTCTAGATTGACTAAACCACATCTACATGTGAAGAAATTCTCACAGACACCAGTTACTAGGTGAGATTTAATGGCCCTTTTTGCTCAAACTATAAAAAGGAATAATTTGAAGAATATGGAGATGCTGCAACAGACTTTGAAAGTGAAAACAGAACATTTAGCAGTAGAACAATTTATATAGGTTTTCTTCTGTCTGCATACCTGTTGGGATCTACGGTGTCGAGAATCGCTTCAAACTCTGGATCTGGTTCTCCTTCCTCAACCATAGGCAGGTCATAGCCCAGAGAACGTAAGCAAGACTTAAACTCCTGGTGATTCAGACGACCAGATTTATCTTTGTCAAAGTGTCTAGAATAGAAAATATGAATCTTGAAACTTCATTAAGATAACTGGGAAAACTGGAGCAACACTTTAGCCTGATGTTCTGAACATGCTATTTGCAGTGAATAAGTACCTTCCTGTTTAATACAGCCAGCACATAGATTCTCTGGAGTGCTTCAGAAAGATCATTAACTGGCCACATACCCTTAGTGAGTAATTATTCCAGTTATTGCCAGCTGGCAGAGTTTATAGCAGCCTGGCTCAGAACTGGCTAAAGAATCAGGGCGTTGCGAACAGTGGAAACTAGGTGCAGCTGAGAATCTGGACCATCAATTTTTGTGTAGCAATCATCTACATGTCAAGGATCTAAAGAATTCATTTATGACCACTTTTCCAGGTTGCTGAGAACATGCATACTTACTTGAACATCATGCTGAACTCCTTCAGAGCCTCCTCAGTGACTCCAGTTGTGTTTCTAAAAAGGAAGAAGCAAAGCTAGTGAACGGATCATGAACTTGCAGTAGTAGGTCAGAGGCTAATCAAACACCAGGTTCATTTCAGGCTGTTTCGTTTTCTGTCTGCCATCCCCTTTAGGGGAGACAGCATGCACCTGGTTCAATTGCCACTCATTTCACTAAAATCACCAAGGCTAGCTGTAACCAGAACTTTCTCTCAAATTGCAGTCTACCTTAAAAAATGAACATACTACACACTACTCAGAACACAAAACAGTAAGTGGAAGAGGTTTATCCTACCTGAACTGTGCTTGATTTGTACTGGTTTTTAGACAGTCTCTCCCTAACCCACTTATCCCCTGAAATGGTGAACGTGGTTTATCTTCCCAAATGAACGAACACTGTACCTAGCTTGTATTTGCTGTTCCAGGTTGTGCTGCATCCTCATCCCTAGTTGGTCAAGCTGGTCCCACTGCTGTGCCAGCCCTACAGTGCTGTGCTCTGTATATTTGTTGTCCAAAATAAGTGCTTCTTCCATAGCTGCTCCAAGGTCCTCAATCTTCTTTAGTTGACTTCTCATTGCCCGAATCTCCTGGTGCTTACGCTGTTGGGAAAGAAAACAGAATGGAGCAAACATATCAGCGTACCAACATTTTACTGACTGAGTTAGAACACAGGCTCATAACATCAAAGAAGTGGGGGGAGGAAGCTATGGTGAAGTTGTTGTATATAGTGATATATTTTGTAACACTAGACAAGGAAGCTTCATCACATCTGACAGATAGATTTGTAAGATTGGCCAGTGTTCCAAGAAAGCTGATTTTGCCTGTAAATATCACAAGAAACCTCACAGCATCTACAGCCTAAATTTCAAAACAGAGTGTAGAGCACAGCAAGGAAAGGTTTCTGATACAGTCTCCTCTGCCCAGACAGGCTTACTTAGAAATACTATACAAGGGGGAACTAATCGAGGATTTTCCTTTGGCTTGTGCAATGCAGGTTAGATTAGATAATCACAATAGTGTCTGCTGGCCTTCGAAATGTATGAATCAATTAAAGACCTACATATCAGTCATTAAAGGCATTCTCCCTCCCCCCTCATTCCTGAGCATCAACAGGAAACAGAAGTTTTAACAGGTGAGGTATGCTTACTTTAGTAGCTTCCAGCTGTGATTCCAGGGTTCCTGATTCCTCCACCATACAGGACCTAAACAGAACCACAGTGAGGGACAGGCACTCTCCACATATGACAAAGGGGGCGGGGGGTGGGGGGGCTTGAAATTAACACCATCCTTTTAGGGTAAAATAATTTTTCCATAAACTTTATAAAACAAAACTTTTTCTGTCAAGCTTCTGGCCATAAGCTTTTAAATTCAGACTGACCCTATATAAAACAAGAGGCTTTTAGAACCTGCTGCATTTAATTTCTTTATATAGTTAATTTCAAGCCCAGTTTCACAGGCTGTGATAAAGGAGCTACTGGAAACACTTCATGCTAAATCCAAAGCACTCACCTTCTTACTGTACCTAGTGAAATTAGAAACCCAGTGCAAATGCCTTTCCCATCCCAAACTGTGCCCAACACACACACAAACTACAAGTGATTCACTAGAGCCAGGTTTTGTTTGCCAATGAGACAGGAGTGCGAGAGAGGCTTTACACAGAAAGCAAGTGTGAAAAACTTGAACTACTGGCTTAATGTAAAGCCAACCTTGATGTAAGACAATCATCCTTGCAAAACAGAAAAACTCCATTACTTTATTACGCCTGGGTGAATGTTGCTTTCTGTATTCTCAGACTGATGCCTCACAGATGAGCACTTCTACAATCCTAATGTTCAGAGCCATTATGACACAGCCATTGATAGTCATTTGAATTTTGAAATTGATAGTAGTCACGATTGTAAGTCCATTTTTAAAATGTTTCACAAAGAGGCATTCTTGGCATGCCAACAAGGGGCCCCAAACATCAGTCCAAACACTGGTTCATAAAAGCCACCTTTTGCAGTTATGATCTCCATGATTTTTTTCACAGGTACTAGCTGCATAAAGTTTCCGAAATTTTTGTTTCTTCAATTTTAAGCAATATTAAGGCAGCAGTTTTTAGAGCCTCTGTCCTGTAACATTTAGAGTGAAAGTTTACAGTAGATGACTTGTGTACGAACAGCAAGTTGGATATTGTGCAGATGTGCTGTAATGTGTTTGTGCCCCTGGTGGAATTTAAATTCCTGGTGCTAAGATTGTCTTCCCTCGCCCCCACCAGATCCTTTCCTCCCAAAGGTCTTTTAAACTTCTTGGGAAGGGTTTTCAAGTGCTGTATCACTGTGTAGCAATGAAAATACGCCAAACATCTGGGTATCTCTCACCACAGAGGGTTAAAGCTCAGAATCAAAGCGTGTTTAAAGAGAATGAAACACAGGCCCAGAACCTTGGGCAGGAAGCTGTGAATCAACAGGGAAACAACCCCCAAGCATCTCACAGCAGTGAAAGTTAGTTGGAAAGAACGCGAACCTTTGCAATTAAGAGTGCATTTTAAAATCACAGTGAGGTAAGAAAATAAGAGGAAAAACCTTCCAGACAGATCATCCCCAACTTCATACTGATAGACACGAATGACACGACGATATGCTATGCTATTCAAAGAAAAGAAACCAAATGAATTCCAAAAAGAAACTGGGCAAGACAGAGGAAAGAACAGACCACCACAAGAGCACAGCAAGAGATCAAAACTCTAAGCCAGCACCACCTCACAGAGAAATAGCAAACAAGCAAATTACTTCATGAAGTACCAGACTCAATGGCAAATGCTGGTTGCGTACCCAAAAGAAATCTAATTATTTTAATATCTATTAAAAAGCGTTGCTGAGGTGAACAGAACAGAATCTCTAAGTTAATTTGAGCTACAAACTTCATTTAAAAACAGTATCAACGTGCAAATATGGCTGCTGTATGCTGATAGATGAGACAGTAGGACAACGATGTTGACCGTGAAAGTTCTACGTACAGGACATTCTGCTTAATAGCAACTCCGATATTAACAGCAACCTTTTCGGGGGAACCAATCCCATCCCACTGAGTTCAGTGTTAATGGGATTCATATTTTGCCACTGGCACACTGCTTATTAACATTTTTTGGCAGAAAGGCCCCAGCTACAGACAGGACCATGAGGCTGCAGCCAGAGAAGGGAGTAGTGGGACATGCTGAGCACTAGCTATGGGCAGGTCTGCAGCCTAGGAAGTAAGTGCTAGGACATTCCTTCCTTAACTGCATCCCCACAAACCTGCTTAGAGCTATTCCTCAGCACATCCCCGTGCTTCCTTCAGGGGCTCTGGCCCCACAATCTGCTTGCGCACAGGGACCACTCAGGAGGTAAGTGGTTTCAGGCTGGGAGAGGAGGCTGTGGGCAGTGCAGTAACAGGAAAAAAAGCTTCAGCCTGGATGCTGGAACTGCATGGTACTTTCTCCCTGTGCCGCGCTGTGCAAAGGGGCTGCACTCTGGAAAGGAAGCACTGGGGACTGAGCCCCAACCCCAGAATGCATGAAGAGATACAGTGCAGCTTTATGGGCCCCGAGCATCCCTGCAGAATCTGAAAGCCCTGGCATTTGGGCTGCAGTCCCTACTCCTGCCCTGTCCCAGCACTTTTTTCCCTGGCTGAAGCCTTGCAAAACATGCCTCTGCTTATTAGCAACGCCTGGATAATGGCAAATTTTTGCTGGCAACTGAAGGTTTGCTAATAAGCGGAATCTACTATACATGGTTATATGCCCTCTAGTGGAGAATGAATGAACACAGACAATGCCCATTCTAATTAACTACAGTTTTAATCCTCTCAGAGTTTTGCTAAAGATTAACTTCCCTCTGCATTTCTAATAATCAGTTAGACAATAGAGTTGGAGCATGGCAATTGTGAGCACTAACCCACTTTATTTAGTAAATGTCTCCCCCTCTCTATTAGTATTTTCTGGGACACCAGAACTCATCTACAACACTACTTTTTAAAAACAGCAAAGAATCCAGCACTCATACCAGCAAAATCTATTGGGTTCCACCAAGCTACAACTGCAAAAGCTCAGGTGCTCTCTCTCTTATCTGAGGGGAGATACTGTGAGACCAGAGATTCTTGTCACTACAGAGCAAATAAAAAGTTACCAGAGATAAACCCACAAAACATGAACAAAGGCCCTCTATTCTAATAGCACACTAGACAATGTATATAGGCCAGGGCAACCTCCCAAGCTGTGACCCCCTCTCCTTTGTATAGGATTCCTTAATTATTTTAATATTAAATACATTTCACACTGCTCCCAAATTTAAAGTGTTCATTGTACTGTAGATTTTTTTTTTAATACTGAAAGTGTGTAATTGCATGGAAAAAGCTGGAGGTTTTGGCAGCTGAGTCGGGGACAACAAGCTGTTTTGGCATCCAGGAAGTCACTGGAGTCAATTTGGGGTTTGCAACCAGAAGACAGTTAAGATTTTTGATGGTGGGGAGGGGATCTCTCTCCTTCCTTCCCTCTTTTGGGCAAATGCAAAAGTAACTAAGTATGGAGTTGAATTCCCTATTTCATACCTCAGCAACTAGCTATCCCACTAACTGCCACTGTGCCCAACAATGAGAGATTTGTCAACCTCATTTTAGTAGAAAAGGCACAAGCAATGAAATAGTTATCTTGACAGTAAGCTTCAGTTAAAACACCATTGAGATGAATGGGTATTTTACACTTCAGGTTTTCAGCAGACTCAAGCAGAGGTCAGTGCATTGGTTTAGGTTTTCTTTGCAATCCTAAAGCCTACAGACTTTTTATTAAAAAAAAAAAAAAAAAAAAAAAAGTTAAAGCTTATCTTCTGGAGCACAGTTATGCAACAGAATCAAAAAAGACAACTAGGTAGCCACATAACTGAATTACACATGGAACTGTGATTAAAGAATATGATTTTTTTAAAAAAACTGTAGTGATACTAATTAGTGACAACCTTTAATAGGAGTCTACGAACAGGACATTCTGCTGAATAGCCATGAAGTGCAAGCCTGGGCTATTCCATTCCTTTATTTTACTCTTTTTACAAGATTGATTATAGCAATACCCAGTCAAAGCCCTTCAGTTTTAAATGTTCTGAGAGCATTATCGGAATATGTTCTTATTTTACCAAGTGTGCTTCTGACTGCTGGGAAATTGAGAATGCTGGCTAGTGTGGACAAAAGGCTACAGATAATCTGATGAGATGTGGAAGCACACCCAATAAAGAGCATCACACCTTGCACATCCTTATAAGCTGACCAGTGAAAGTTAACTGGTCACACAGAGTGTCCATTAACTCTTTATTTTCTACTCTGAACCAGGAAAAATGGTATTCCTTCCTATATGTTTATATTTATCCATATCAGTGTCTTGTTACCTGTGACTCTCTGTGTGTGGCATTCTTGCGGGGGGAGGGAGAAGGGGGAAATGGGTAAGTATCTCATGCACATCCCAGGCATGGCTTGCATTGTCCAAATAGAATGACCTTTAATACAACTTTCACAAGCAAAGCAATGACAGGAGAAAGCACACAAGACAGGAGAGGACCCGACATCAAGCTTTTGGGAAACAAAATTCAATACTAACCCATCTAGCAGATACGTTCTGTAGAGTAGGAGGGTCCAAGTATCAGGCAGCAGGACAGAGAGAGAGGTGGGGGGGGGGGGGGAACATAGGTTAACAAATTAAAACCATATTTATACTTCAGACTTTTTGCAAAACCATCTAGGTGATGATTTTCTATAAATGCAGAAAGATTTACTATCAAAGGATTACATGAAAAGCACCCTCAGCTTAATTCACCTCTTCTGTACCAGAGCCCACACTTACTAGAATTGACGATATTTGATGGTGGTGTATGAGAGTATGCTTAAGTCAGACACAGTTGTGCTGTAAAAATATCGTATTGATCTCCTTGCAATTCTGAAACACTGAAATTATTTTTCATTTCTAGAGAGGCTGTTGACCCTTGCTGCCTCTCCCTAATCATGGGTATTACTAGTACATTGGATAGGAGCTTGCAAAGTGATCTTAAAGACTGTGGAGTAGTCTTTTTAGAAAAGTAGTGGATACCCCCTCCCTGGAACATTTAAACCTGGACTATACAAAACACCTTAGGGAATAATCTTATGGTTAGACACAGGATAACAGAATTTTCCCCTTTCTAATTTCTATCATAATACAGAGTAGGTAATAAAGACAGTATTGGCATATTCTTCAGTTCTGTTTTCGGTATTTAGTATTCTCCTTGCACTATGAGTCCAGCTCTGGAGCTACCAGATAACCATTAGGGCATGTCTGTATATAGAATTACCCTGGGAAAGTGAATTCAGGAGCAGACACATTTTTTAAAATAGTCTTGAATCAGAGACCCCATTAGCTGTCGCTCCAGCCCCAACTCTCGAACTCAGAAGGTGATCTTGCACTCAGCAATTCTGCCTCTTAGCAGCAGACACCTAAAACCCAATTGATCACAAAAGGAAGTATGGATAAGATGCACAATGTGAAGAATAATTAACAATCCCTTCTCAATGGGACACAAATGATTCTCTCTGGGAAATTCCCTAAGGCCAGCTCCTCTGTTAAGACAGACTGTACCTGGTCTCCTGAATCCACTGGTGGAAAGCATTAGCATGCTGAGCAAACTCCTGGCGCAATTTGTCATTTTCCTCCTGTCTTCGCTGCTCCTTCTGCAGCTCTAACTCACGTTCCTGAGAAACAGGGAAGTCATTTTACACTGAGAAAGAACATGGCACCTTTATCATGCACTGAAATACAGAAACCAAGCCAGCGCAGCAGTGAGATCTGGAGCTCAGCCCAAGACTGAGGGCCTGTAGGGTCTCTTGCCTGACTGCTCCACTAGTCTATAACTATGATCATCAATATTCCTACAGAAGTCTTAAGAATCAGCATTGAAGTGAGCCTTGCAATCATAATACTGTAACAAGACAGGTCATAAGGAACAGAGTATCATAGCTACAAATGGGAGATCGTTATTTGTTTTTGGGGTCTTTCAGGAAGAATGGAATGGGAGGGGGAGGGTCATGAAGTAGCAACCCAAATATATGGAAAACGGAGGATTTTGGGAGGTGCTAGTCCCACAGAATTCCTTTCAGAAACATTTCTGTGCTACCAGATGAAGGTGTTTCCATTTGTAATGTTTTATTGCTGAATAAGAGCACTGATTATCTGGATAGACGGTGTCCAAGGAAGAATTCAGAGGCAGAGTGGCAATGGGAAGAGACTTGTTCCAATTTACCTTGATGATCTTCTGCAGGTTCCTCCAGGTCTCTTCAAGAGCCTCCATAGTGAACCAAGTATATGGGTTGGAGGCTACACGGAAACTCTTGATCTGGCGATCCAGCTCAGCTAGCTGGTTGAAGTCAGCCTGGGCGGAACTTAGTGAGGAGCGGAAAGCATCATGAGCCTCTCGCAGTGCCTTGATCTCCTCCAGTGAGTTACATCGCACAGGGTCAGTCAAGTCCTCCTCTGCATTCTCAAACCAACTGTTAAAGGCAGATGCCTTCTTTGCAAAAGTCAGGAACAGATCCTCAACCTCAGAGAGAGAAGACAATCTAGGTGTTTACTTAGGCAATAACACAAATAGAATGTATTCAAGCAGGAGGATCTGGTATTAAGAACATGCAATAAATAATACATAATTTGCACCTGTTGCTCCTTTCTTGCAAGGCAGAGAACTAACCATAAGCACTATCTGTAAAATGGGGATAGTACTATTCCTCCCCATGACATCTCCCCTAAGACACAGCCTAAGAGGCCCATCTCATCCTCACCCACAGCTCTTAGGGGCAAGGCCAGACCTTTCCAGGAAGCAAAAGCTGTCTCTGGCCTCCAAGGAGGCAGCTGTAGTGGCAGCTGGGGAGACAGCAATACAATTTGAGGCTTGGGAACCATCTTAGAGAACTTCCTTTAAAAAACCCCAAACACAACTGCAAGTCAGCAAGTCCCTGCTCACTTCTGTCTAGAGAAAGGAGCTATTTTTCAGTGGTGGAAATGTTGAAGGGAGGGGCACTTTGGGGACAGCAACGGTAGAGCATGTTGGCTAGGCAAGGTGTAAAAGGACAGTTGGGAGAGGTCAGGGGAACTAGGAAACAAAATTTTAATCGAGTTTTGCATTTGGGAATTGTGTTTGTGTGTGTAGTCTGTCTTGTATATTTGGACTGTAAGCTCTTCAGGGCAGGGACTGTCATACTTTGTGTTTGTACAGTACCTAATACTAGGCCCTGATCCTGATCAGGGCCGTTAATAATTTACTTTACAGTAGCACCTATTAACAACATAAAGGAGGAAGTAATTTGTTCAAGAACACATAGCCAGTAGCAGAGTTTGGACTGGAACCCAGAACTCTAGACTCCCAGGCCCCTTGCAGTGACCACTTAACAATACTGCATCCCTATCTAAGTGTTTTCTCAAAAATAAAACATAGCAGAAAATCTGTCCTCAACAAATTGTATTTTAGTTAAATAACTACAATTATGATATACAAGTTGCACACGACGTAGAAGGCTAGTTCTTTAAAACAGCTCCACTGTCAATACCTTTTCCATGAATGCTTCTCACGAGAAAGTGTTTGGTGTATGGTGTTTTGTGTATGTTTTTACACAGCTTGCATATCAAGATTTTAAATGAATGCTGTGCACGACTGTCAAGCTTTATAGCGTTCCAAGGTCTGTGTTCTCACCTTTCTGAAGTGCTCCTGGGCCTCCAGGAGTTTCTTCTTCCTAGCAGCAGAATTAGCCAGCAGCTGATTCCAGCGTTTCATCAAAGAAGCATGCCGGACCTCAATGGCCTTTGACTGGATGTGTTTGGCTGCCAGCAACTGATCTTTCAGTGCAGTGATGTTTGCAATTCCTTCCTGCTGGAAAGCCTGGAGACCAGCGTCAAAAGTTTCCTGCAGCATTAAAAAGGAAGAGACTAATGTAGATTAACTATATTTATGGATGATGTAGACATTGTTTTAGGTAAATGCAAAAATAAATGGCAGGCCCTCCAATATTCATCTGCCTAATGAGCATTAAAGCTCCATTGCTTCTCTGGCTCAAAGCACCTTGTACTGACCTGTTTGGTGAGGAGTGTTTGCACAGAGGAGAGATCCCGTCCATAATCATCCGTCTTCAGACTGTTTTCCTTCTCACCTGGATAACGAAGTAGAGACTAAATATAAACACCCACATTCCTAAATTTGGGGAAGGGATATCACTGCTCAGCAAATCAATGGCTCAGACTACCATTCACATCCGCTTAGTAAAACAAGGCTAGTCAGAAACCATTCTCCATTCAAGAAGGGCTATAACGTTTTCAGTCACCTGCTTTGTCAGTGCACATATGTTTCAATGCAGCACATACCTATCCAAGACTCTACTACGTCGGCTTTCCAGTTGAACTGGAGGAAGGCAGAGTTCTCATCTAGTTTGGCCTTCCTTTGAGCAGCCGCCTTCTCCAGATCTGACACTTTGCCCCTCAGGCCTTTTATCTTTGCAGTTATGTTCTCCTCATGATGATTGTTCTGTGGAATAGGAGAAAACAGTTTAGTACCCACGTGATTTAATCATCTTCCACACACCACTGGAGGAAATTTAGTCCTGTTCACCAAATTAGGAAGAAATACACTTAAAACATGTAGGCATCTGAAGGACTCCTTGGGATACTTATGGGAATTCCTAAAATGGATACCAAAGCTGAGGACAACAGAAGCAATTAAGACTAGTGTTCTCAAAAGAACTGAAGGGAGTTAGCTGCTCAAATCCCATTCTGAGTTTGGTGCCTAGCTCCCCTTAGGTTGCTCTGACAATCTCAAACAAGAAACATTAGCTCATGACTAATACAATAAATCCTGCACAATAACTCACAAGGCAGCCCACTAGCTCTAACAACATGGGAACAAACCACCTTGATTCACATTTAGGGATTCTCCATTTGGTGAAGAAGATGGCCTCATTCTACCTTAGTATGTGCCCCAAATGTGAGAGAAATCAGGAATGCAAACAATTTACTCCTGTTTTTTTCCCCTGTATTGCTAGAGTATTAAGGTTTCTGGGAAGTGAATATACAGATAGAAAACAAAAGCATGGGATGGATAACAGTTGTTTTAGGTCTTTCGGAGAAAATTCCAATTCAATTTATGTTTCACAAAGATCTTACTGACTAGATGAGAAGTGTTAAAGATCATGGGAAAAGGTATCATGGTACACAAATGGGTGTGTCAGAGGCTCTAAGCATAAAAGACAAGAATTCTTGGTCTGGTCTAGCACAGACCCATATGTAAGAATCAATTGGGATGGCTGTCTGTGGGAAAGAGAAATTAAGGGACTTGCCCAAGACATCCAACAAATCAGCAACAGAGCCAGAATTAAAACTAAGGAGCTTCTGTTAACAGTCCACCATGTTGCTGTCTCTAAAGTATTTAAAATCAATTATATGCCAAATGCCCTGTTATTGTGGCTATAGAGAGCATGATGTGTAGATGGTGTTTAGTTTTCATTTTTTAAACATACTTGCAGCTCAGTGTTAAGAGAACAGTGAATCCATTTTGACATGCTGACACTTTAAAGAACGTTCAAGGCATTTTTCTTACCAGGTTACACTCACCTTCTTAATGAGGTCCTCTCCATTAGCACAAACATCATTCACTCTGTCCTTGTGAACAGTGAAGTCAGTTTCAAATGCTTCATGCTTTTTCAGCAAGCCCTGCAGGGAAAGCATGTTCACAAGTCACTTTACTACATAATTTTACTTCTCAAGATGACTGCTTATAAAACAAGGATGAAAAGAAAGCAAAACAAAACATGATGATAGTATGCCTGCAACACATCAATCAGTTCAATACTCACCATTACAACTAGTTAGTTAGTTTTAGCTAATATACATTCTGGCTATTTTTTGGGGTGTGTGAGGGAGGAATAATGGTTGGGTATAGTCCTGGATATAGTCCTTAAATATAATGTTAAGTTAGTTTTCTTTCACCTTTATCCAAGGACAGATAAGGTCTTCTCTATGAAGTCCACTAGAGACCTCACCATGCAGATCTAATTTACCTGGAAAGCATTTAGATCCTGCAAACACACACATGCTTAATTGTAAGCACATGGACAATACTTAAGTTAAGCAAAAAAAAGATGGATTAGAAAGATTCTGTTGCTTCTTGCTGCTGCTGAGACTCTTCTTCTTTGCAACTCAGAAGTGGGATTAAAAAAACATTTAAACCATTTTTACACAATTCTGGGGTTGCTTTGCATCAGTCCAGTCCTCCAGCACAAATAAAAGCAGTCTGCTTTAATTAGAGCTGCCTACCAAAGGCCCAAACCCACAAGATCCTTCTAAATACCAGAGAAAAATCTTTTGAATCATTTTTATAGAAGGATCATCAATATTTTATACTTCTTTAAAATGAACAAAATGTCTGACTTGAAAAATAACAAAAGGGTATTTTAAATTCTAACCATTACATGTTATAAATAGCTGGTAAGAAGAGAACCAGAACAGTACAGCTTTTGCTTACTTGGATAGCAGCAAGTGTGTCTCCATAATCCTCACTGGCTACCAGGGTCATTTTCTCATTGATCCAAGCTTCCTCCTCTTCCACATTTGCTACAAACTGCTGATACTCCAGAGACTCCTCTAGACGTTGACCACTGTAAGAGGAATGAGAGGCAGTGGTGGAAGGAAATCACAGGTTGCATTCTGTACATTCAATTATGATGTGGAAGCAGAATAACTACTAAATGTAGGTGCACTGGAGGTCAAGACAGGTGAAAGGACGGCCTGCTCACTACCATCAACCCTAAAATGTGATCATTTTACACTAACCTCTTTCCTCCAGAAGCTGAAAATGACCCCACTGTGACACTGCCAGCTCTAGATCTACCCTAAATCTACTATGTAATTCACCAGGCCAGTTCACAGTCCTTACATTTCCAGAAATTATGTATTCCCTCCCCCATGGTCTCTATTCAGAAGAGCACAGCATGGTGGGAACAACAATGTCAAGCCTCTAGCCTCCAAATGAAGAAGGAATAAATGCCCCCAAAGTTTAGATTGTGTTCAACTAAAGGAAAAGACAAAATTGAAGTTAGTACTGATCAGCATTTACGAATGAACCCCTTTTTACCTGTCCCCTCAGGCACGGCCTCAGCAGAATGCAGTATTAGCATTTATTGCATTGATATTGTTGATGACCTGAATCAAAGATTGCAAGATTTGGCTGCTACTCGTCCCTATATGTTTCATTCATAGTTCCTGGTGTAGAAAAATGATTCTCACTCACCGAGCTGCTGCCAACTGCTTTAACTCCTTCCAGTGGTCTACAAACTGAGCTAGTCTCTGCTGTATCTCCTCCTTTCCAATCGTATTATCATCTGACAGTTTCTTACCAGTGTCTGACACGCCCTGTGAAGCAGACAAAGCACACATCTGTCTTCTCAGTGTTTTCAATTTTCAGCAGCAATGATGCTTTCTCCTCATGATTTACCTGCACTCCCTGCAACTCCTCAGTTTTGGGTCATTTTCTTTCACAAACATACCCTTTTTCTTCTTTCCTCCAGTTCATGTGTTTTTTGTGGATTTAGAATCAAGGTGAGGAGTGTTACTGTTTGAAGAGGAAGGAACTTCCTGCCACTTTAATTTAAAATACTCCATATCTTTGCTTAGTCACACCCTTCTTCAGGAGCATAAAGAAGTCATTTCCTTTGTGATCTGCAGAAACATCTCAGGTTGCACAGATCTAAACCAGTGATGTTTGTAATTGATTGTGATCCAGATTATATAAATGTTAAAAATCTATAACTTGACTATACAGAGTACTACACTTTCTATCATGACTGGTTATTTTCCTCATCCAAATGTTTGCCTGTAACCTACACAGTTTGTGTTGGAAACAACACAGCAGTACCTGTCATGGAACAGCTCTTCATCTATTTTTTTTTTTTTTTTTTTACCTGGATGGCAGGTTCATGAGCAGCCAATTCTGCTTCCAGACGTTTGTGTTTCTTTCTTAGGTTCTGCACTCCAGTTAGGTCTCTGCCATAGTCCTCTGAGCTAACCAGCAGCTTCTTTTCCCTGAGTCCCAGAGAGGAAGAGGAGGAGGAGGGGGATGAGTAAAGTTTGTTCCTTTAAAGGTCAAACCAGACAGATATAACAGCTGCCACTGAAAACTTGACTCTTAACAGCTCTAACAGGAATGAACATTACCTCCTTTTGTATGTTTCACATTCCAGGACTGGAGTTTACAGCAAATTATTACATATATTTAAAGTGGTAAATAAAAGGATTTTAATGGGGTCCTCTGTTTTTAGCATTTGATGGCCTTTCAGCTACTTTATGATACAGAGGATCCAAGGCAGAGAAATCAATATAAATAATGATGTTCCCTACAACCCAGCACTATGAGCACCTTTGAAGCAGTAAGCCATGCACCTGACTTATAAATGTTAGTCAAAAGGATTCAGCTCTCATCACTTTAACCAGAACAGTTTCAAAGAGGGGACAGGGCGCTCCCTTTATATATGTATACTACAGAAATATCCACTCCTTCTCTCCCTTTGAAGCTTGAAAATAAGTATAGTTCTCCAATTTTGATCATTTCTATTTGGCTAACCTACACATATTGATGGAGTGGAACCAGCACAGTTCTTATTTCCTTGATTATATACCAGTCATATCAATAGTATCAGGATCCATACGGACATCTCTGGAAAGCGTTTTTCCTTAACTGCTATCACAGGCCAAAATAGTAAAACTAAAAACTGCTTTCAGCGGGCTCATAAGTGCCTGTTTGAAAGAAATTTAAAATTGACAGAGGCAGAGTTTAAAAGATACACAGGATTCATAGGATTTTTAACATAAGATTTTATAGTCAAACCTCAGTTTTTTCCTAGCATTGAACATGCTTCCTGAAGCCTGACCATAGATATCTGTAGACAGACCATGCCCACACTAGAGTTGAAGGCACTTCTGCATGCTTCCCCGAGCACTGCGGGCAAGGGGTGTGTGTGTGTGTGCGTGCGTGCACGCTATAGACAAGACAGCATATACCTGACCAGTGGGTAGGTAGTCTATGGCATAGTTAGATTAACATGGTTCTTGGGGAAATCATCATTTTCCTCACGGATATGGTAAATTGTGCTATGAACACTGTTAAACAACTGCGTTGAAATATGGTTGTTGATAGCATGGCTATAATATGGACATCGCCTCAGACAATGCTACATCTAGAACTTCTGAAGTACGTACTTGATCCAGGACTCCTCATCGTCCATATCCCGGAAGAACTGATGCAAGCGGTGGGACTCATTCAGATTCGCACGGCGGGCAGCTGCCATGCTCTTGATCCGCTGGAAGCGCCCATTAATAGTGTCTCGCTTGTCCTTTACCTGGGAGGTGTCAAAAGCGCTGCTGGTCATCAAGCTGTCAGCCTGGCCATTCAGGTCCTTCAGGCGATCCTGGAATCATAAGCAAGGAGTGTATGAAGAACGAAAATCTCAATTTTTGAGCGTGTAGCCTCAGCACAGGATCTTCTCTTCATATTCATGATGTACACACAGAAAAAATGTATTTCTACAGGTTTAAACTTTACAGCATGTTGCTATGGCATTCTTTGATTACTATAATTTCTCTTCCTCTGTTAGCAGAGGAGGTGCTTACCTCATGGGCAGATATGTCAGCTTCCAGGAGTTGGTGTTTCTTCAGCAGGTTATTTACAGATGCCAGGTCTTTTCCATAGTCTTCAGATGCAAGCAGAGCCTCCACCTGGAAAAGGAAGAATACAATTACATATTGCAGTTTAACTAAGAACTGCGAATGTAATGCTCTTAGTTGTGCAGGCGACTGGTTGTCTCCTCCAACTGTCCCCAATGCAAGTTAAGTTTGTGAACTTTGTCTCCCTGCTTGTCTCAGACACAGGAGATTTTATGCAAGCACGTTTCCTGCCAACATCAGTGTAGGAAATGACACAAGCAATGAAACTTCCCAAACACTTGTTTTTTATTCTCTTAAGAATTTTGTACTAAAGAATCATTTTTGCAGTGAGAGTTTTAACTTTTTCATGCCAGCAACTGAGATTTTTTTGGAGCACATCACATATCAGCAAAGGGAGCCAGTATCAGAGAAACTGCAGTCCCTTCAGAGTGCATAATCCCCAATCCAGGGTGGTCAGGTACCTCTGACAGCCAAAAGTCAAAATCCTTGATTCCAGTATTGAAATTCTGCTGTTTGTTTGCTTCCTTCAGCTTCTGACTCTTCTCTGCTGATTTCTGCACCAGGAACTGCCACTGGTCAGCCAGAGCAGCTAAACGTGCCTGTTACAAAAAGGAGAAGATAAATGCTCAGAGCAAAACAAAATCCCTAATAAATGTAGCAAATGAACACACTGTACACATTTGGTTGCTGCTTCTACAACTATAGATTATGCAGTTATTCATGTGATCTAGGAAAATTCTCCATTGTATGCCTCTCCATTTCACTTTTACATTCTGACAGAAGAATCAGAAAACATTACTCATTCCCAAGCAAAAATGGGACAAAACAGTTCTCATGCTCCATACTGCATAGTTAAACAAGGAATTAAAAAAAAAAAAGCTTCTACAAAAGAAAGTGGTTTTCCTCATTCTAACAAAATGTAACTATAGAATCAGTGGAAGGCTACATGTCATTAACTATCCTATATGTGCTGCACCTACCTTCACTGCATCCTCACTGCCGGCACACGCTCCCCGATCAATGAGAGAATTCCCCATGTCAATGACTCCACGGATCCGGTCTGCATTGGCATGAAGTTCAGCTTCAAAGGCCTGGTGTTTCTGGTGTTTGCTCTGAATGCAGCAAAAACAAAGCTGTTAAGGACTGGACATGGGGCTCCTAAATTATTCTCATGGGTTGAGAAGAGAATGCAAGAATGTTCTGCATAGACAGGGTTAGAAGGAAGGGAGTTTGTGTGAAGCATTTCCCCAGATTAGACTAAATACCTTATGTAAAATCATGAAAATCAAAATCTCTCTCTAGGCATTTACATCACATTCACCACTTGCTCTCTCAGTCTTACTGAGTGAGCATTAGGCTGTTTTTGAACCAGCATGTCTACCCTGCGATTGAACATTTACACTAATATTCCTATATCAGCATATATCTCCTGCATTTTAAAGGGGGCTGCAATACATTTCTAATGTTAAGTTTTGCTATTCTCCAAATATGGATTTCTGGTTTACATGGCACCACCGCTAAAAAAGATTGACTGTGTATGTACGTACCCTGAACATGGTGCCTGCTCCACACTAATCAGGTCTAGAGGTTTATGACTTTTCCCATCCAAACCCATGGGTCAGGAGAAAGAAGTCCCCACCCCAACCTGCACTTTTCTCCACACCTTTCATATTAGAAGATATGGAGTCACCATATGACTAAATTATGTGGTCAAATTAAACATAGTTCGCAACTCAACTATTTAAGAAACAACGCTTAGCTGTTCGTTGAAATTTGTCTTCACTGAAAATTGAAGGCACCATGAGAACAACAGGAGCCACAGGAAGGGAGTGAATAAGCAGTTTTCTTTCATATACATGCATACACCCACCATAAGCATAAACAATGGGACGAGAACAACAAAACAGTATTTACAAGTATCAACTCCACATGCTAGTAACACTGGACACATGGGAAAAATACATTGTCCTGAGGGAGAATGGAAGGGAAGGTGACTGTTAAAGTAAAAATAAAACAAGAAAAATGCTACAGTACTGCTATGAAAAATTCTGCATGGCCTGCTTATTCTGGAAACGGCTATTGCTGAAGGCTGTGATTATACTGTACATCAGCTAAAATCCACCCATTTCTTGGCATATAAATTCATTATGCGGGAGAATGAAAAAAGCTTCTCATAGTACAAAATGTCCATCTATTACCACCAAAACAAATTCAGACCCTAGGGAAATGACAGACGACATTTTTGCTTGAGTAGCCAATATATAGATAGTGCAGCCTCCAGGGCCAGAAAGACAAACACTGCTTCCTTCACTTGTGCCCCTCCTTCCTTACCCTAGTCACTCCTCCACTCTTCGCTTTGCTCTGTCCTCTTTCTGATTCTTCTCCTCCTTGGATTCTTACCACTCCCATTAGCCTTCTACATATACTCTCAGTTCTGCAATCTTCCCTCTACTTCTTCCACACTGCTATCCCTGCAAACTGTGGGTCTCCCACTTTCACTGATAAAATTTCTGAAGGAAGGGTGACTCCAGACATAAGTTAGTGGAATTGACATCTCATGGCCATGGGTTAATCACCACAGCTCTAGGTCCACCAGGAATGAGGACAAGACATGTCCAGTAGCCAAATATTTGAAAAAGGAGGATGACAATCCATATTTCTATTTCCTTATGAGCCACCCCTTAAAGAACTAATACCACACCACAAATTAAACAGATCATGCAGAACACATCTGCAAAACAAATACATAAGTAAATGGTGTTTAAGAGGCATTAACTAAACAAAAAAGCAACACCCAAAAACACTGAGGCTTATGGTAACATCTGTTTGGAGGTAATGAATATTAGAAAATGGAAAAGAAACTGGATGAATTAATGGATGGAGCAACACTGAACACAGTCAGACTTTGTGCTCACATATAATCTATACAGAGGAACAAACACCTACCATGGCAAGTCCAACAAAACTTACCAGCAATTTGGAAAGCTACAAAACAGATCAAGAAGAGAAGAGTTCAGTGCAGTCATACTGATCCACATATCAGTATTAAAACAGAGGAAATCACTTACAAAGTTTTTCTTTAATAATGAAAAATAGATGAAGACTGCATCTTAGGGCAGTAAGTGGGGGTGGGACATAAGAGACATTTATAAAAGGTAAATACTTATTTTATCATCTAGTCATTAGGGAGAAGAGAGGATAGGATGTCTTATCAAATTTACACTGGAGCATAACTGCCTAGGGATTTATGTGAATTCTTGCAGCATATTTATGTGGATATTATATTTATTAAAAATAATTACTGCCTTCTGTTTTGGTCCTTTCTCTATGCATATTGCATGTCTCCATAATGAAAGGATTGCTTTATTTACATTTTCTCTCCTTTAGAAGATTAATTCCAAACAATTTGTTATCCCTTTAACACGGAATTGAAATTTTTCCTGTGCACATCCTGTAATCAGCAACAGGATATGCCACATGGAATTAAACTTTCACTCCATTTGACTTTCTTGGTCAAATAATTATTCACCTGGATGTTTGTGGGATCCTTATAGGATTCATCACTTGCAGTTTGGAGTTTTTCACTGATCCAAGCCTCTATTTCATCAACATCACGGCTGAACTGCTGGAGGGTCTGAGATTCTCCCAGTTTAGATCTCTTCTCAATCATCTGAGCTTTCAAACGACGCCACCTGTACATAATAATAGATATGGTTCATACTCACCAGTACCTATAAGAACAGGCATGAAGTAGGAGACTATGTACCATCATAACAGCGATAAATTGTCTCTAAACAATTTCCTTCTTTTCAGAAGGTATCCGCAGCTGATCTAACAATGAAATTAGTACACCAACCTGTCCAGAACTTCATTGCGTCTGTTAGAAACAACCCCTTTAGCATAGTGGTCAGCAGAAATCAGCTGGTCAGCAAACGATTGCAGGGCAGCAATTTTTTCTTCCTGTTCAAAACAAAAGGACACAAGTTGGGTGGATTCAGGTACCGCAAAAAAACAAAAAGCCACTGTGTCAGAACTAGAATAGGGCATCCTTTTGAAAGGAGGCTGGTATCTTGTTAATAGGAGTCTAAGGAAATCAGCCCTATGTCAGGATGAGCAGAACTCCACTTAAGAGCAAGTGGGGGATCCTGCAGATCAGACATTGAGAAGAAAATTCTTTTGGCCTCTGTGCCAGAACTACAGAGGCACTTCTCTCAGGATCAGAAAGGGCTCTTCCAGGATTTAGAGGAAGTGGAGAAACACTGATTTTTTTCAGTGTAAGGACTTCCAATACAAACCATTAAATCACTTAGTCTTTTCACAAGAAATCTGCTGTACTGTGACTCATGCTACCCTAGTTAGGTAAATACCTATTATTTTATTGCATCCTGTTCATAGCCAATCAATAACAAACCCCTTATCTGCAGTGATAGTAGCTATTTCTCATCTTTGTAACCAGTTTCTAACCTGCTAAATATTTAGAACAAATCTTTATAGGGTTCTAAACTTTAGAGTCACATCACCAACATCAGATCTATCATATCCTGCTGACCTTAAAAGAAGCTTTCAAGAGCTGAATGTAAAATAAAATAGAAAAACTGTCCCCCACTTTGGATACATCCCTCACCTGGACATTGATTGCTTTATCAAAGTCTTCATGTTTCTTGATGAGAGCCTCCACACTGTCTAAGGAATCTCCTTTATCTTCTGTGTTCAGGAAAGCCTCCCGGGCAGCCATCCAGTTTTCTGCTTGTTCACAGTCCCGATGAAACAGCTAAGGAGAAGGAACACAGGTAGGAGAAGACTAGCCAGTGAGTACGGTCCACTGGTGGGAGTGAAATAAAAATTTCCTTAAGCAAGCATACTATTTAAAAAAAAAAAAAAAGGCAGCAAAGTACCTGTAGTTCTAGACACTGGTCCAGCATCATTCTACGTTGGACCCAGGCTTTCTCCAAGTCCGCCCGTTCTTGATCTAGAATATCCAGTTTCTCCTTGATCTCTGGGCTGGCATAGTGTCCACGAGCCAAGAGTTGTTGCCCAAACTGCTCAAATGCCTGGAAAGTGCCAGCCCTGGCATCTATTTCAGTGCGATGTTCCTTTAAGGGGGGGGGAGAGGGGAGGGAGAAGGGGAGAAAAGAGGTTTAATAACTAGAAACAGAATGCTAAACTGCGAGGAAATGATTTTATCAGTCTCATCTTGGAAATATACATGAGGAGTCTCAAAAAACCACTGTTGAACTGGTTTACTAACAGAGTACATAAAACTGATTTTAACAGCAAATGTTCACACCTACAGAAAAATGCTGAGGGCTCTTGCACATACCTGGTGTCTCTCCAATAAAGCCTCAGCTCCAGTCACATCCTTTGCCAGTTCATCTGAGGATACCAGCCCCCGGATTCCATTGATCCAAGACATGAGGTCCCTGTAACCATAAAAGCAACCAAAAAATTGTTTGTTTGTTTTTTTGCAGCAAGTCTGAGTAGGGAAATGAGTTATCTTTCACCACTCCAACAAATATTCAGTCCAAGCCATATACTATATGTACTTAAATTGATAACTAAACTAACAGTGGGGACGAGGGATTTGATCAGTTTAGTTTTTACCTGAAGTCACTGAGGAAACGTTGCAGGTCATGAGAATCCCCAAGCTTCTCTTTACGCTGGTCGGCACGTTTCCCCAGGCTATTCCAGGCCTGGTTCAGTTCAGTACATTTTTCTTGAAGGTCTTCAGCAGACTCTGGGTGTGACTGAATCAGGCGTTCAGCAGTCTCACCTAAAGAGTTCACCTAGCAATAAAGAAGGAGGAGTAAGAAGAAAGGCAGGAACCTCTTTTGCAGTACCATTATTACGGCTACAGAAAGCAAGTAACCCATGTGTTCTGGTCTCTTGGTCTGACCTTGTCTCCAAGAGCTGCCAAATCTCTCTCAAAGCCTTCATGCTTGCGCTGCAGGGCCTGCACACTGGCCAGGTCATGCCCGTAGTTGTCTGTATTTAATGCCTGATTCTTTTCTTCAATCCATTCCTTTGTTTCATCAGCATCTCTGGTTGGGGAAAAAGGAAAAACACTGAAATGAATGACATGCTAGAGTCTCATCAAACTCCAGGTAGCCTGTTTCCATAAGGTCTTAAGTATCTAATACTTCAAATTTTTTTTAATTGTCTGTTTTAAAGTGGAAGTTAAACTCTCAGAGGTAAGAAAGAATATTCGTGTCATTTAAAAATCAGAATTTTTAGTGCCCTTCAATAATAAGCTTTCCTCTGAGAATCTCAACACTTAATAAATCAAGCTTCAGATTACACCTGTGAGGTAGTGTAAATTCTCAAGATCCCAAAGGCGATCTCTGGCAGAGCCAGGAAACTAATCTAGACCTCCTAATTCTCACATTCCTGTGCTGTAACCATTAGAGAAACTCTCCTCTCTCTAGTGAATGCAGACACTGAATACATAGAGTTCTTGTTGGACCTCGATTAAGATATTCTTTCCTTTTCAGGAATGAATGTAGCAGGAAAAATTAATGAGAGATGTGGAGGAGGCTGGGGCAAAATGTTGGCATCTGTTGGGCTGACAGCGTCTTAGCCACAGAAGTAAGAATGGTGCTGGTGGCAGTAAGTTCAGACAAAGCAGAAGCCATGAGATACAGATGTGGTGGACAGTGAAATTAAAATGTTTAGAAGCCTGCTATCAGCTGTGCCAAATAACTGAAGGGAGAAGCTGCACCTGTGTGTGGTAGCCAGCTGGCAAAGGGATGGAGAAGAGAGAAGAGAAAGCTCATGATAGCAGTTCCAGAGAGAGAAAGGGCACAGCATGGTTGGAGCATTGCAACCCCTTTAAAGAATATCACTGATCCGAAGATAAAGGTTTAAGGCAGAATCCTACGCTGGGCTTCCATACGGATAGTGACACGCTGGTACCACAAGATGCCTCTGTCAGCAATAAAACTAAGGTGGCCAATTTTTTAATTAAAATTTTACTGCAAGCCACAGATTAGAGAACTGCTCCTTATCATGGACCTGGTCCAACTTCCACTGAAGCAGATGGAAAGCGTCAATGCGTATTTGACAAGGCCCTATATGAGCTGGTGTTTGTTCTCTTAAAATTAAATGTTTTCACGTTAAACTGAGAACAAAAATTGCATGCAAAAACTACCACTAAAACATTATGTGATGTACCTGAGGCAGCGTGTTCCTTACCTGTGAAATCTCTGGACTTCATGGGCACTGCCCAGCAGCTGGCTTCGCTCCTCTGCCATCTGCTGCAGAGATCTCCAGCGCTCATTTAGTTCCTGAAAGGGAAAAATGGAAATGAAGCCTCATCACCGCACCTGCTGATGACAGGTTAAAACAATGTTATGTATTTATTTCTTGTTTAAAAGAGAAAGCTTTGTTACTCCAGGTCATACTAAAATGACAAAAAAGACCGTTACCTTTTCCGTAGCGGGTGTTCTTCGAGATGTGTTGCTCTGTCCATTCCATCTTAGGTGTGCGTGCTCGCCGCATGCACTGGTGCTAGATGTTTTTCCCTCAGCAGTATCCATGGGGGACCGGCTCTGGTACCCCCTGGAGTGGCGCCCGCATGGCACGGTATAAGGGGCACTGCAAGCTCCCCCCACCCTCGGTTCCTTCTTGCTGGAAACTCCGACAGTGGGGAAGGAGGGCAGGTCATGGAATGGACATGAGCAATACATCTCGAAGAACCTCAGTCATGGAACAGGTAACTGTCTTTTCTTCGAGTGCTTGCTCATGTCCATTCCATATTAGGTGACTCCAAAGCAGTACCCCTGGAGGTGGGTAGGAGTTCATGGACGTGTAGATTGCAACACAGCTCGGCCAAACCCAGCATTGTCCCTGGCCTGCTGAGTGATGGCATGAGTGGTAAACGTGTGGACAGAGGACCATGTTGTGGCTCTACAGATGTCCTGGATAGGGATGTGCGCCAGGAAGGCTGACCAAGACATCTGAGCTCTCATCGAGTGGGCTTTGGAACCCCTGCCAGGTCGTAACAGGTCCTTATGCACGAGGTGATCCAATTGGAAATCTTCTGCGAGGACACCAGATGACCCTTCATCCTATCAGCTGTAACAATGAAGAGTTGAGTCGATTTACGGAAAGGTTTGGTACGTTCTAAGTAAAAAGCCAAGGCCCTCCGGACGTCCAGGGAGTGGCTGCTGACAGGCTCATGAGTGTGCCAAACCAATGCTGGCCAGGCCACGCCGCAGCGATCATGATAACCTGCGCCTGGTCTCTCTTGATCTTTGCCAGGGCCCTGCTGATGAGTGGAATCAGAGGGAACGTGTACATCAGGCTTCCTGACCACGACAGGAGGAGGGCATTGGAGAGGGAGTCCTTGCTCAGACCCTGTTGAGAACAAAACCAGTGGCATTTCCTGTTCTGTTTGGTAGTGAACAGGTCCAGTTGAGGAGTTCCCACCTTTGGAAGATCATACAGGCTACCTCTGGATGGAGTGACCACTCATGGTGAGAGGAGAAGTCCCTGCTGAGCTAGTCTGCCAGCATATTCCTGATGCCAGGAAGGTGACAAGCTTCCAGGTGGATTTCGTGGCTGATGCAGAAGTCCCACAGATGGAGCACCTCCTTCCTGACAGAGAGCCGACAAGCACGCTCCCCCTTGCCCATTGATGTAGAACATGGAGGCTGTGTTGTCTGTCAGGACGTGTACCACATTGCCTGACAGGTGGGGCAAGAAGACTCTGCATGCCAGCCGGACTGCTCAGAGCTCTTTGACGTTTATGTGTAACTGTGCATCCCCCGGGGACCACATTCCCTGTGTCTGGAGGTTGCGGAGATGTGCCCTCCAGCCGAGGTATGAAGCGTCCGACACCAACTCAATGGAGTGAGGAGGGTTGTTGAACGGAACCCCCTCCAGGACTGTCTGGCAGTCAGTCCACCATCTCAGCGAGGTATCGCCTGAGGAATGGTAACTATCTTTTCCAGGGGGTCCCAGGACTGGGAATAGACCGTTCCCAGACATTGTTGTAGGGGCCACAGCCGGAGCCTGGCATGGCAGACCATGTAAGTGCATGCTGCCATGCGGTCCAGCAGGCGCAGACAGAGCCTAGCTGTAGTCAGAGGGAACTCTGAGACTTCTGCAATGAGGGTTGCCATCGCGCGGAACCTTTCTAGTGGCAGGAAAGCTCTGGAGCAGGCAGAGTCGAGGACCACTCTGATGAACCCTATCCTCTGCACCGGCACCAACGTCGATTTTTTGTCATTCACCAGTAGGCCCAGAGAGTGGCATATGGCTTGAAGCACTGCGACATCTCTTTGGACTTGAGACCTGGAGCCGCCCTTGACGAGCCAGTCGTCGAGGTATGGGTAGATCTGGATACCCTGGTGCCTGAGGTAAGCCACTACCACCGACACGCACCCTTGGTAAACACCCTTGGTGCTGTCATCAGGCCGAATGGGAGGACCGAAGACTGGTAATGGTGGGGTCCACCGTAAACCAGCAGAAGCGTCTGTGTCCTTGAAAGATCGCTATGTGGAAGTACGAGGATGGCATACCAGTCTCCGGGATACAGGGAGGGGATAATAGAAGCCAAAGAGACCATGCAGAACTTTAGCTTCTGTAGGTACTTGTTGAGGTCTCGCAGGTCCAGGATGGGCCACAGACCACCCTTGGCCTTTGGGATTAAAAAGTACTGGGAATAGAACCCCTTGTTACTGTACTTGAGATTAACTTCTTCCACTACACCCAGCTGTAGTAACCCCTTTACCGCCTGTGAGATGAGACTCTTGTGAGAGGAATCCCTGAAGAGGGATGGGGAAGGTGGGTGGGAAGGGGTTAGAAAGCAACTGGGAGGGTATAACCCCGTTCCACTATGTTGAGGACCCAGTGGTCCAAAAAGCTGTAGGGGTCCACACTGGGAGGAAAGGCAGTCGGAGAACACTGGGAAAGATGGATCCAGGGATTAGTCTGGTAGGTCGCCCTCGGGCGCACCCTCAAAATGTCCGTTTGGCCCCCTGCTTATTACGGGTCAAGCCCGACTAGGCAGAGGGTGGAGGTGGGTGGTTCAGGTGGCGCTTGTAACCCTTGGCTCATTTATGAGGCTGATCCTGCCAAGGCTGGCTCCCGTGGCCCTGAGGCTGCTGTGATTTGAACTGCTTATGTGCCAGGGCTGGGACGTAGAGACCCAGGGTTTTCAGGGTGGTGCGGGAGTCCTTGAGGCCTTACAACTTCTTGTCTGTTTGCTCTGCAAATAGAGCCCTGCCGAAGGGCAGGTCCTGCAATTACCCTGGTGGGCAACCCAGAGAGGAGCAGCCAAGAGACTCGCCACATGGAGACAGCGGAAGCCATGGTGCAGGGGAGCAGCAGCATCAGACGATGCCTGGGGGCTGCCCTGGACATGGATGTACCCTCATTGAGGAGCGCTTGGAATTCCTTCTTGGAGATTTCAAGGAGCGACCCTTGGAACTTGGCCATGGCGTGCCACATATTAAACTCATATTGGCCAAGGAGGGCTTGGTGGTTGGACATTCTCAGCTGAAGGCTGGAAGATGAATAAACCTTACATCCGAAGAGATCCAGCCTCCTTGAGTCTTTATTTTTGGGGGTGGCCCCAGGCTGTCCTTGCCTCTCCTGGTGATTAACCACCTCAACCACAAGGGCTGGGTGGGAGTGTAAGTACTCATGCCCTTTGGTTGGCACGAAGTACTTGTGTTCGGCCCTTTTAGAGATAGGAGCCAGGGAAGAGGGGTCTTCCACAGGGCATCAGTGATTTTGGAAACCCCTTCATGAAGGGGTAGAACCACCCTGGCAGGAGCCAAGGAGGTCAAACAGAGAGTCCAAGGGCTCTTCCTTTTCCTCTGCCTGAAGCCCCAGGTTAGAAGTGACCCTCTTCAAAAGTTCCTGGTGTGCTTTGGCGTCATCCTTAGGAACTAGGTGAGGGGGCCCCGTGATTGGCATCATCCTCATAGTTGCCAGACGAGGCTGTGCCGCAGGAACCTCCACGTCCATTGGTGGTCCAGCATCTTGCTCCCCTGGGTCCTCCTGGAAATGTGGTGTCTTATTCTCTGAAGCCTCGAGCACTGTAGGGGGATGGGATACCGAGGCCGCTGGCTTCTCTGAGGCTCCCGACACCAATTGGGCACCCAGAGAAGGTTAGGTGAACCCCCAAAGGTTCCATGCATACCATGGTGCCGGTCACTGCGCTTGGGGCTATGGGACAGGTTTCGGGGCCGATAATGTAGTCGGCACTGCCAGTACCTGGGCTTGTCCCGCAGTCAGGGAACCTTGCTCCAAGCCAGAGCTACCAGCAAAGCAGTCAGTACCGGCTGACCAGGTTCTTGTCCAACCGGTGCTAATCGATGCGTCCCAAAGCCGACCTGTCCAAGTGAGACTGTCTTGGTCAGGAATTCAAGGACCAACAGCTCTGTGTCGGATACCCAGCGATCCATGCCTCACGCTACTCGACCGGTACCAGGATGTCAAACGGGACTGGGAGCTACTATGGGCCAGTTCCCAGGAGGATCGTCCTGAGTAGGGTGACCTCCTTCTTAGAGACAGGCAATGATGGCCCGGCAATCTCTGGTGTCCGATTGGTCCTGGGCCCATATAGACAGACAGGGCTGGTCCCGGAGTTCTTGCCGGGTGGCACATGCCTCAGGGGGTCTGTGCCAATCTACTGGCGAGATACACCTCAAGTGCCTTGATAGGTACCCCCAGTGCGGGGACCAAAGAGGGCTCCGCTGAGCCTGCCTCTCCAGTCCTGAGGCATGACAGCTTCGAGCAGGCAAACACTGGCATGACGTCCCTCTTGATGGGGATCGGTATTGCTGAGGCGGGGACACTTGCATAGGTCCCAATGCGGGTCTTCCTTGAGACCGGGGTACCGTGGGAGCCGGTGTGGGCGGCACTGGGAGCATTCGGTTCTCTTGAGCCGCTCAAAGAGCTTCGGGAGTCGACGGCACCTAAAGCTGGCTAGGGCCTGCACAGCTATCTGGGGTCGTAGGTGAAGCATGGAATGGGCTGCACCGCTTGACTTGACCTGGGGCCCGACTTCCTGAAGGGGGTATTGAGCTGCCCGGGGGACCAGTGCTGGCTTGTGGATGGTGCCAGCAGGGCACTGCACACGGAGGCCGTGGTGCTCGATGCAGAGTCAGAATGCTGCTCTGGTGCCGTAGCAAGTGCCGACTCCATTAGGAGCACTTTCAGATGGATATCGTGCTCCTCCTTCATCCGAGGTTTAAAAGACTTGCAGATACAGAACTTGTCATTTATGTGCCCTTAACCTAAGCACCTTAGGCAGCTGGTACGTGGATCGCTGACGGGCATAGGCCATTTGCAGCTATCGCAGGTCTTAAAGCCTGGGGACCGGGGCATGCCCTGTCCCCCGCCTGAGTTCCGTTTGGGACTAACAAAAAGTTGAGAACTACTACTAAGGGTAACCAAGAAACTACTAACTATATACAACTATATTACAGGTTTTCAAAGTTCACAAGAACAGAAAGCGAAACAATGCTAGCCAAAGCAGCAGATGTTCCAGCACCGTCACTGGCGGCAAGAAGGAACTGAGGGTCGGGGGAGCCAGCAGCACCCCTTATACTGCACCATGTGGGCGCCACCCGAGGGGGTGCCAGAGATGGTCCCCTATGGATACTGCTGGGGGAAAAACTTCCAGCACCGGTGCATGTAGAGAGCACACACACCTAATATGGAATGGACATGAGCAAGCACTCGAAGAAGATCTTCATGACGTGAAATGTAAATCCAATAAAGATTTATTTTCAAATATTTTGCTCACTGTGCTTGTATAGTTACATTTCTTAAGGTATAAAAGGTGCTTCAAATTCTCTTTAAAGAAAAGGAAAGGAAAAAGGGCCTATAAAGATTTATTTTCAGGTGAGGATCACATTTAAAGCATGGTTCCCCAGCTTTTTCGTTCCACAGATTTCTTTATAGAAGCTAAATCCTCTTGCAATTCCCACCACCGCTGCCACTCCATTTTGGCTCCCTAAAGGTTTCATTCTATAGATCTGCTGAAAAGGCCCATTGGAACACTGGCAGTCCACGGACAATAGTCAGCAGGATAGTGAGTTTGTGTGTGTGGTTTTTGGGAGGGGGGTGAGGGAGTGACAGAACCTGGATTTGTGCAGGAAATGGCCCAACTTGATTATCATGCACATTGTGTAAAGAGTTGTCACTTTGGATGGGCTATCACCAGCAGGAGAGTGAATTTGTGTGGGGGGGTGGAGAGTGAGAAAACCTGGATTTGTGCTGGAAATGGCCCAACCTGATGATCACTTTAGATAAGCTATTACCAGCAGGACAGTGGGGTGGGAGGAGGTATTGTTTCATATTCTCTGTGTGTATATAAAGTCTGCTGCAGTTTCCATGGTATGCATCCGATGAAGTGAGCTGTAGCTCACGAAAGCTCATGCTCAAATAAATTGGTTAGTCTCTAAGGTGCCACAAGTCCTCCTTTTCTTTTTGCGAATACAGACTAACACGGCTGTTACTCTGAAACCAGTCAGAATACTGCCACTTTAAAAAGATTATGGTAGAAATGGTAGTCTTCCTAAAAATGTTACTCTTCGTGCTTTCAGAGCACATAAGCAAACTACTTAGAGAACAGTGGGTGGTGGGAAATGAACTAGGAGGAAGGCCAAAGTTATCTTTGAGCATAACTGAAGGTTTCTAACTGCAAGTTGTCCACAAACGTCATTGGATTTCTATTTGCTGCTTTGATCACAGAAGAATGCACTGGTTCAAGGAACTATACAGCAAGTTATAAGTGTTTCTCCTGCAATGTGAAAGCAGGTAATTTTATGGTATGTATGTGCATAAAGCCCCTGTTGCATTCTGAGAAGCAGATGCTGTAAATTAGCATTTATCTTAACATGCTTATTTAAAAGAGTATGAAGGGCAACAGAACATGAAGGCAGAATGGTGAACACAAAACAACGTGATGAGAGAAAGCTGTTACTTTTCAGTGAGTAGAAGAACCACAACTGGACTCTTACCTTGATGGAATTAAAGGTGGCCACTGTATGCACCATCATACGTGCAGACTATATGAGGAAAAAGCAGAAATAGCAAAAAAATCAAAATCAAGCAGTTAAATTTCTATCCTAGCAATCAAGAGTCATACCATACTAACAAAAACTCAGACACCCCAACACAACTTAGTTTTGGCCAAAAACAGGTTTTGTAAGACAGGTTTTACAACATGTAGGATGAATAGAAATGTTCATGATTTTATACGTTTCAATTACAAATTTTTAGTGTACATTTTCTTCTACGGCATTGTGAACCCATCATTATCTCAGACAAGTGATTGCTTTTTGTATGTAGTGTTGCAGTAATTGTGTTGATCCCAAGATATTAGAGAGACAAGGTGAGTGAGGTAATATCTTTTATTGAACCAACTTAATTTTTTACAGTAGAACCTCAGAGTTATGAACACCCTGGGAATAGAGGTTGTTTGTAACTCTGAAATGTTCATAACTCTGAACAAACGATCATGGTTGTTCTTTCAAAAGTTTATAACTGAACAATGACTTAATACACACACCTTTGAAACTTTACTATGCAGAAGAAAAATGCTGTTTTCCCCCTTTTCAGCAGTTTACATTTAACACAGTACTGGATTGTATTTGGGGTTTTTTTTGGTATGTCTGCTGCTGCCTGATTGTGTACTTCCGGTTCCAAATGAAGTGTGTGGTTGACTGGTCAGTTTGTAACTCTGAGGTTCTACTGTATTAGATTTTGTATTTTTAGATTGCTTTTTGTATTTCAATCAGCATATAAGTAAGTGGTGAAAGACAGATTTTTAAAATTTAATCAGTTGTAACAGCTTAAGGTTTTACAGACCGCAGTAATTTAAAAATGTGTATAAATATTATCTTGATAGTGTTCCTTTAAAGAAGAGCCACCGCCTTAATGAGGGTTGAAAAGGCAAAGAACCTGAAAAGACAACTCTTGCAAATGGAAACTTTTTAAAAATAAAATATGCACTGAGAATGACAAGTGTTAAACAGATTTAAGTTTAACTGAATTTTTGACAAAAATCATCCCAGCAAGTAATTAAAATATTCCTGAAAGGCTAAGAAAACATTTGAGGCTAGTGGAAACAAACTGGAAAAATAATTGACTGAATCCTCTCCTCTCCTTCAGGATGTAAAAATCTCCTTTCTTCTACCATTGATGGACTGCTCACAGAATTCATTCTTTCGTGCACACTGTACAACGGAAGGGGAGCTTAAATCATAGATTCATGGATATTTAGGTCAGAAGGGACCATTATGATCATCTAGTCTGACCTCCTGCACAACGCAGGCCACAGAATTTCACCCACCACTCCTACAAAAAAAAAACCTCACACCTATATCTGTGCTATTGAAGTCCTGAAATCGTAGTTTAAAGACTTCAAGGAGCAGAGACTCCTCCAGCAAGTGACCCGTGCCCCATGCGACAGAGGAAGGCGAAAAACCTCCAGGGCCTCTTCCAATCTGCCCTGGAGGAAATTCCTTCCCGACCCCAAATATGGCAATCTGCTAAACCCTGAGCATATGGGCAAGATTCATCAAATCGTTCACAGTGAGACTATCATCTTCCCACCAAGAGCCATACTGCCAGTTAAAAGATCTGAACTGCAAATCATCTTTGTACAGAAGTGGAAATCAGTCCTCTATTAAAGACTGTCAAATGGAAAATGTCATTTTGCTATATAGAAAGGGAACTGATTACTTTGGTTTTATATATAAAGTGCAGTTTGAGATTTCTACAGTGAGTGTTATCTTGCTGAGGACATGCTACCTTGTTCATCGTTGTGTGCATACTTGTAATGAAGACTAGACATGAGGAAATTTGAGGGTGTTTTTTTTTTGTTAATATTACCTCTGAGACAGCAGCATCTGTATAGTAGCTTTATATTTTAACACAGTGTGCGGGATAATTACATCAGTTAATTTCGACTGATTATTCCACAGATTTTTCATAATGTGCATTTTAAAAATCTATCCACTGTGAAATGACATGATTATTGGAAAAAAGGACCAGGACAGCACTCTACGACTACTCGTAAGGAAAGGAATGTGTGTGTTAGAAGGATGCAAGGCCCTAAGAGATGATGCAATTTGCAAGAATGTTATTATTTTTCCTATCTGTTAGATGTGCCACCCAATAGTCAGACCTACCTTCCAAGGAGACGCGGTCTTGGAATCAGTTTCATCCTGTTTAAAGAATTAAGGGAAAACTTTAGACATATCAAGAAAACACAGAAAATTGAAGTTAACCAACACCATGTTAAATTTTCAAGGATCAAGACACCCGATTAAATCTCTAAGATATTTATGTGCACACAATCCTTTCAGAATTAATTATTTTAAAAATTTAAAAAATGCATGGTGGTAAATATATGCCAGGGCCACATGAGCTACCCTGCATTGAGCTGGCTACTGGCTTGAGATGTATCAGAGGATGAATGCATCAAAAAGATAATTTGGCTGAAGAAGGTAAGAGAATTTTTGTGTTTCCCTTCAAAGCCATTATCAAGAAAGAGGGTTCTGAGACAGAGATGAACTATGACCCAAAAGGGATCTCAGTCACAAAATCTTCTCTTCTGTATGTCCAAATCCTCCTTCTGTTAAAGCTTCTGCAAGACAGCATGCAAGTATCATAACAATGCTCACCCTGGGCATGCCATAGACTTCCTGTAAGGGAAAAGGAAATAGATATGATATTTTGTAAAAGGAAATCTAGAAAGATTTGATTCTTTTTGAGGAAAGGGACGGAAATGGGATGAACAATGTAATCTACAAAGAGGAAGCAAAAGTATTCTGCTACGTCGACCCTCTGCGTACTACCAAGCTGAAGAACATGCTCAAATCAAAAAATACCTGCAGAACAAGTGGCAGAGTTTTGATACTCACAGTGAGTTATGGGATAGCATACACATTATCTCAGGATTTATAAAGGAACTAGAGTTTTCGGTGCTCTTGCTATAATTGTCGATATTGTGTAGAATTATTTACACAAGCAAAAGCTAATAATACTTGGGCATTTTATATTACATTTTAAATTTTCAAAGAACTGCATGAACAGTGGAGTGAATTTATCCCATTAACCAACTAATCCTCACCTCTGTAAGGTCTAACAGTATTATCTAAAATGTAGAAACAAAGGCAGAGAGATTAAATGACTTACCCAAAGCATCACTACTAGTCACGGAAAATCCACATACTATTAATTTAGAACTTCCAAGTATTAAAAAATGTAAATATTATCTAGATGTACGTTATAGCACTATTTACAATGAAATGATCTAAAGGCTACCCTGCTGACGAAAGCCACTTTAGGAGGCCACTTTTAGACAACCAGCAATCTAGAAAAAAGAATAAGTAGCGAAATAGAAGCAATAAAAATCTTCAGCTGCAAACGTGGAGGACAGATGGAAAAGCAGGAGAAGAAAGGACAAAACCAATTCCTTCTGTCTCTTATTATCAAATGGCAGCGGACCAAGCCGCAAACACACACAGACCTGTTGCTGCACTGCCTGTACTTCCTCTGCCATCAGCCCTTCCGATTCCAGGTCATTCGCAACCTTGTTTATGTCCTTTAGACGAGATTCATTGGCTTTCAAATCCTGCACAGAACAGTAAATATCACAGCACGAACATTTATATAAGCAAAACACAAAGCGATAAGGTTGTCAATCAGAGGCATCAAAAGGTATCCAATTTATGAACAGCAGGGATTTAGCCCTTTTGACCTTTCCAGTCATCAGTGGATCTACAATGCATAGAGTCTTATGCCAAGAAATCCCAACTGCCAGTGTCAATGGATTAAAGAACTGGACTACTGGAGTTTTCCCACGCTAAAATAAAGTTAATTTCTAGACAGCAATGATATATCCTTTAAAACCATTAACTAAAACGTTAATGTAAACTGCATTACTGAGAAGATTAAAAAATGATCAGCTATTGTGCTGAATAAATACACTAGAAGAGATGACTCAAGATGTGATTTTATGATACAGACCATTATTTCAGGCCCCATAACAACTCATTAAATAGATTACTAAAAGTAGAAAAGGGGAAGTTATATATTTCAGAATAAACCTACTTCCCTATACTAGAGAGCTGGCACTGAAGTCTTGAAGGGGATATATTTTAAGTTCAGTCAGCTAGTTTATTACAGAGACATCAAGGTGTTTGGCACCCATCTCTCACCTGTAAAGTTAGGCCAGCTCAGACTGCTTGTTACTTAACATTCAAGCTGTAAATGCAATACAGCCCATATTGAATCACCGGTTATTCCAAATCATTAGTCCAGAGCCCCTAGCACTTCTATGCACAATGTCTCACAGAACAAGAGGGAAAACATTTTAAAGCTCTTTTACATCTCATGCAAGGCAAAATTCAGCCAATGTCATACACTCACCAATGGTGGGTGGAGAAAAAAAAAAAAAATAAAACCAATCACCTCCTCTTCAAAGCAGAGGCCATTATTATTTCATGTCTTGTAGAAAGACTACTGTGCAGTTCAGAGTGCCTGATCACCCTGCCTTTAAACAAAGGGAGGGGGAAGCTTCCTCGTCTGGATGGCATACTCAGCATAGAGGAAGTCGTAAAAGTGGCACCTACAGTCAGTGCAGGAGGTTCCATGTTCAGAAATGCTAAATAAAAAGAGGGTTTCCTCTGGTGCTACATAGGTGGAGATAACATGTAGCAGAATACCATCTTGGGCTGTGTGGATATGGGTCTCCAGCAGCAGATCCAGCAGAAACAAACAATGCTTTGCTTGCTTCACAGAGTTGTGTCTTAGCAGAACTATACCAAACTATGAAGGGATTGTCATGGAAACCTCATCAGGAATCTGAGCTGAAGGATGACAAGAAGATGTAGAATTATTGTGCTACATAAAAGGCTACATAATAACCTACCTTCTGAAAGTCATCAAATTTCTTCTGCAGTACCTCAACCTGCTCCAAATCAGCCCCCACCTCTTCATTGGTGAGAGCAGACTCTTTCTCATTGATCCACTGCTGCAGCTCATTAGCCTCACGGAAAAGCATGAACTTTTTGCAACTTTTTTCCAGCATATCCTTGCGCTTCTCCCCCAGCTCAAGAAGAGAGTGATATCTGGAACATACAAAGAGGGAGGGTGGGAGACCGTCAGATCTCACCTGAACAGAGTTATAGTACATGAAGGTGATAAAAATGGACTAGTAGCACCAGCGATGAAGGAAATCCCTACAAGGAGCTGCCAAATAAATCATTCTGCACAACAACAGACAATGATCATGTAGCTGTAAACCCTGTACATTTCTATACTACACAGATCATGACACTGAACCATGACCTCCCACATACAAGGCTTTTTTTGATGGGAGAAGCAAAGCAAAATTGCAGCTTAGGATAAGGAATGCAGGTCAGCAACGCAGGGGTAGCTGCATACAACATAAGCTCTTTTACTTATTTATCCTACCTTATATTTTGTTCATGCAACTATATCAAACATATGCATGAAATATGCTAAACACCACATTAAAGGGTTTTCTTCTAGTATATCAATTTCCCACAGCTCATTTAAATTTGTTTGGCTCACAGCTGTCTGACACAAGATTCTTGCCTGCCTGTTATTCAGTGAAAAATCTGATGAATACCTGGTGATCTTGTTTTTTTTTCCCCCTCCTTTCACAATGCAAAGATTTTCAACTGTGGAATAGAAATGTGCCTAATTCTGATTTCACTTACACCATTTTTACATCTGTGTGATTCCTACTGACTACAGTGGAATTACTCCTGATTTACATTAGGATAAATGTAACAAGAATTAGGTCCTAAAGACATACCAACAGCTTAAAAAAAGGTACATAGTTTTCCTACGCCTTAAAAGACCAAAGCAAATTAATATTTTTGCCTAAGGGGTTAGGATCTCTCAGAACAAGTATTATATACAGAAATATTGTGCAATTATTTGAAAAGCACAGGTAGGTGGGTGGGTAAATGTCTTCTACTTATTTCTCGCAATCAAGTCTAAATATTTCCAACATACAACAAAGAGGAAGCAATGGATACAGATGGTCTTTGGAGCCCTTTTACAAGCTATGGCTGGTGACAGACAGCAGAGAAGTCTTGGGGGACTGTGAATGCTTCTTTTTGGGAGGGCAAACTTGATGACCATTTTAAGGAATCTGTGGTTAGATCCTTACTGGAAAAACCACCTCTAAAAGTTTCTCTAATTGCCATCCTGTTTCAAATCTTCTGGTGATGGGGCAGCTCCAGCAGCCTCTGGATTCCTCAGATTTCTTCAATCAGATTTCAGGCTTGAGTATAGTAGAGAGACTATTAATATCCATGACTGATTTCGATCTTCAAGCCACGGGTAGAAAGAAAGTGTCCATTCTGATTTGATTAAATTAGCAGCCTTTAATACTACGAGATATCATTGGGTCACCTGCAGCACCAAACAAAGGTGAACAGGACACCCTTGCAATGGTTTCATTCCTAAGACCAAAAGCACACTGGGCGAATAATGAGTAATTACTTCCCAATAGGAGGGACTACACAGGGTATCACTCTGTCACTTCTCCTATTCAATGTCTATGTAAGGCTGTTGGAGAAAAGCTAGACACTTTGGGCTCCAGTGTCAACACACAATGTCCATACTTACATATGTCCTTTTCATGAAACCTAAATTCAATGAGACCATTGTCATCTTGGTATCGGATTAAGACTGGAAGTCAGAAGGAAGTGAACTGACTGAGTCCACCTGAGACTCATGCAGAATGCTGCTGCTCATCTTCTGAATGGGATAGGCTGCCATAAGCACATAGCACTTGACTGTCATATCCTGCACTGACCATAAAAGTTTGCTTCAGGGTGCAATTTCAGGAACTAGGAAGCATAATTATATAGCCCATAAATGACCTGGGATCCAATTCCCTTAGAATCTGATTTTCCTTCAACTACTTTGTGACAATTAAGAGAGATTAGGAGGTTTCTGTTGTGGGTGCCTGAGACAAACTCTGTAGGAAAGGTGGCAGAGCATTCTCAAGTGAGAGCAGTCACCTGTGGAAGTTGCTTCCTCTGGCGGTTTGTCAGAGCTCAAGGCAAAGTACATTTGTTCCAGCAGGTTTTAATAGAATATTTTAACTTAGTCTTATGACAGTGAGGAACCTTCCTGTATGCCTGTAACGTAACTTTTATGGAGCAAAATAACAGGGCGTGATCACCCTTTGTGAATGGTATGATTATTTTAATTGTGTCTGTGAATAATTCTAAGCCATTCACATGCAATATGTTGTATTCCAATACACACACACACCTTCATGTATGTATATAAATAGATCACATTTTTACATACACCTAAGAAACTGCAGGATTCTTTTTAACTTGGTAGAAAATAACAGCGCCTCCAGTTTAGCAAAGACAGAAGTGGTCAACAAGATAAGATACTATCTAGCTGTCAGAGATCCTGTGCCAAATTAAGACTATTCTACATTGCACAAATTGATTCCCTGTGTCCCTCTGGAGCAGCACTCCCAAAGGAGGAAAGAAAAAAGGGAGAATGAACAGGTAACTAGTATGGAGACAGCGTGGTTTAGAAAGGGGTGAATCCTACTCACAGTTCTTCGACCTGTTTCATACGTAGAGATACACTGCCGACTTCCTTAGTTATGAGAGTCCTGCACAGACAGAGGGAGCACAGCAAAAGCATGCAAAAATTAGTTAGATTAACAAAAATAATGAAAGCAGCAGCTCCATCCAGGGGTCATTTGTGGTGGGAGATGAAGGTTAAGAATTCACATTTAAATGGAGAAAGTTAGGTGCCATTCAAAAGCAAAATCTGAAGCAAATCAGTCAGTGCAAATCACGTAAAGAAATCATCAGCAGCACAGTTGAACTCTCACTACAGGGCCATCTCACTTCCCGATCATGCCATTCAGTTCAGAATGGATTCCAAAATAAGGCACCCTAGTTTCTACGTCTCAGAAGCAGTGTGCAAGCATATATTAGAGTTACATAACAAACTGTTTAGGAACTTATTACTATCTAAGAACCTTGCGTTCTTTCCTCCCTCTAGTATGTACTATGTATTACAGTAGAATAGAATTTTAAAAAACACAGGTTTTCATTCTCAGTTTACAAAGCCAATAATTTACAAATACATTTAATAGTTGGTGTCTCAAAACAACTGAGTGGGTGGGAATTCTTGTAAAAGTGACAGCATAACTGTGAGAACACTTGGGAGGGAGCATACAACTTACAGATTTTCCTTTCCAAGTAGTCTGATAAGATGAGCCTGTAGCCCACACCTATCCTCTACTGCTCTGCCTTAAGCTAATCTACAGCTACCATGTGCTGTAGGAGAGGCATTTACCAAGCATTCAGGCAGCTTTCTTCATCTGCATAGCAAATTAAAATTTTATGCAGGTAGATTTTAGCTCACATAGTGCAGAGTGGCAGCACTTTGTCTCTGAAAAACTGCAACAAGCCAGAACCAAGCAGCCATGACCCGACCCCTAAACAATTAATTGCCCAAGGCCAGTCCTGTATATGGAGGGTACTGTACTTCAGATAATCAGATTTAAGAAGGTGTCTCAAACATAATTGCGTGTTAAGATGTTATAATTACAAAGATGAATGCTGCTTAGGACAGAAATAATTCAACAATGAGTTTAAGTTGTTAGGTACAACAACAACAAAACACGGAAAATAACGTTAGACAGTAAGTGTAGCTCAATTTTCATGATGTGTACAGTTAACCCGGAGAAGCAGCAGAAGAATCTAGAATTAAGAATGACAAGGATCAATTAAAAAAAAGCATTTTACTGCTGTAAAAGTGCAACGCTGTGAGCTCTAATGCAACTAGCCACTGATGTTAACGGGACGTCTACCTAACCTGGTAAAAGCGAGGCACTGGCCAACCCAGCAAGTGCTACGACTGGTTTTAGGTCCTGTTAATTAGATCTTACTGGTTATCAATTTGCTCCTGCCGCAAGGCTATGCTGCCCTGCTCCTCAAGTAGGTTCTCTCGGGATGCAGACTGGGCAGGGTCTAGTTTTTTCACGTAGGCAGCTGGTACAAAACCCTGACGGTCATTCACTTCTACCTTCCACCAGTCCTGAAAGAAAGGAAAATACAACCTTGATTACATGTTCATCTTGATAGGTGACATGGATACACAACCACAAACTGAAAACAAGCAACTTCTGTAACTGCTTGGAGGCTACTGCTACACCTGAACAGCACAAGAGAACGACCACTACCCACATATTTTCAGTGTACCTCACCGGCACGAGGACAGTCCTGTGAGCGTTTCTGCCCACAGGATTTTTGGTACCTGGATTCGTGCATTAACACCATTAGACTTTAAACACAAATGTTTTGTTTTTATTTCAATTAAAAAAACCAAACAAACAAAAACAACGAACAAAAATGCCATCAGGAATCTGTCTAGTGACCTAATGGATAACAAACAGAAACAGAAGAGGCCTACCATAAAATCCACCCCTCTGCAAGAGTAGCACACAGCTTTTCAGAGGCCCCTTCAGATACTAAACTGAACCTGCTCTAAGTAACAATCCTCTGCAGTACCATGGTGAATCTCTAATTTGATTTCCAAGCTCTCTGCCCCCTCGCCAGAAGGGACTAGGAGTGCAGTAGAGCAGGAAAAGAATAGCTTCATCTCTCAACCATGAGCCCTTACGGTCAATGAATGCTGAATGGTGATGGGATATAAAGAGAATGAAGTCTCTCACTTAGGAAGTTGGTGGATACAACAGAGTGATAAGGGTTGTAAAAGAGGGGTGAAGCCTCTGGAGGTTGAAGAGGGGTGCCAAAGAACTGAGGGAGGAATGGAAGCACAGAATGACTATGTAAATGATTTAACTATGCTATGACAGTGCTGTTTAACAACAAAAAAGCTCACTAGTGCTTATAAGACCAAGTGTACCAGGCAGTACAGAATCCTGGCAGGAAAGACTTTACCTTGTTGGTGCTGTTGAGCAGTGTCAGGATGTCTCCCTTTTTCATTGTCACCTCCCGGGGACTCTTCTCTTGATAATCATAGAGAGCAAGGACCAGCTCTTTCCCAGTTTCATCATCTGTGGGAGCAACTTGTTGCTACCATGAAGAGGAGGAAAGAGAAAAATGCATTACACAATAAAAACTGCTGAATGTCAAAATGTAACTAATAAAGTTGTTTTACAAAGTATTGCAGCCTTAATTATACCTACTACAATGCCACAGTGTATTAAAGGATTCCTATTTAGCAACTGATGATAGTGCTGAAGTAGGTTAATTTGGGTGCCGTTTCCTACATTCAAACCCGCAAACAAGGCCAACAGCTATAACAGTTTCATTTAAAAACCCAACAAAAAAACCCAACAAAAAACTGTTTTCTATCTGTGCTACATACATGCCTGTTATCAATTACAATAGGCAGCAGTAGAGCACATAAAGATGAAGATCACTAACTTAGATTTGAGAACAAAACACATTCTGCTGTAAGCACTCAGCAATAATGCTTGATGATAATAAGCTTTGTTTCTATTGACACAAGAGTTTTAGAAACAGATGATTAGCCATCTTTCCTTACCCTACATGACTGTGCCTGCTCCCTTAATGCCTGCATGCTACTGCCATAAGCGGTAAGATCTGACATCAAAGCTTCATGTTTCTTCAAAAGAGCCTGAAACCAAACAAACATTGCAACAGGCACATCAGAAAACCACTTCACAGATTCTACACTTTTATATATATACACACACACACACACACACACATATACACACACACACACACTCTAAAATGAATATATATTGAATGCAGTTCTCATGAGAAATGCAGGACTAGCAGCTCTGGAGAGTGAAGACCTCTATTTAGCCACAGAACAGATATGCAAGTTTTTTGACACTGCTCCACTAAAGTGCTTCAACCCTGAATAGGGGATACCATCCTCTGGAAGTGAGAGCAGTGTAGACTTCATGTTCTTGAAGTCGCTAGCTTCTACTGCTTTGGAATTACCACCACGGGTGCCAGTTTGTGTAATCTATGATATAGCTACCATCCACTAGGAATTGGTTCAATACCACTAAAAGATCGGTTTGAAAACCATCTCACAGCTATATATCCTTAATGAACTACTGAAGGGCAGATTCATACTGAAGACATAGGCGTGAAAGACTGTATCCGATTACCAATCCACTGAGATATTACGCCCTGTGCCTCCTCCACACAATATGAAAATCCTATAACAAAGTGAATAACAATTCTTTTTAGATAAAAAGAAAAGGAGTACTTGTGGCACCTTAGAGACTAACCAATTTATTTGAGCATAAGCTTTTGTGAACTACAGCTCACTTCATCGGACGCTGTAGCTCACGAAAGCTTATGCTCAAATAAATTGGTTAGTCTCTAAGGTGCCACAAGTACTCCTTTTCTTTTTGCGAATACAGACTAACACAGCTGCTACTCTGAAACCTGTCTTTTTAGATAGTCTAACATCTTGCCCAGGGAACTTTATTAATGGAGGTGGAGAACAAGAATACATACTCTTGTTTCTATACTCAACTACAATTTGCTAAACAAGAAGCTTATTGTATATGCTGTCCTTTTCACTTTCACATAAACACTAAAACCTGCAGAACAACTCATTATCTTTATCAATCCTACATCAGATTTCCACGTGCAACAAACCACCACCAATACCACACCTCAGCAGAGTCTTCATCCTTTCCATAGTCTGTACTGCCCACAATGGGCTCCTTCTCCCTCATCCACGATTCAGCCTCGTTAGCATCAGCAAAGTACTGCTGGGCTTGCAGGGAGTCCTCTAGATCTTGTCGACGTTGAGAGGCCTTGGCTTTCAGTGATTCCCACTTCTGATTTAGCTCATTCAATCTAGCTTTCACGTCCTCTGCAGCAAAGTGTCCTAAATAATGAAACAGCAGGAAAAGTGGGTTTGGAGACATTATTTATAGACATATAAATGACAGAAGGGACTGAAAGATGACTTGTATTTTTTTTAATCACACAAGTCCGGTTTATGTAAAGCTATCCACCTTACTTTGAATGGTTTTCATTAGCACACAAAGCTTAGTCCAAGTTTGGCTTTTGGCAGGCAATGTCCTTTTGACACTGAATGGAAGTTACTGTTTACTCCTGTCAGATTGGGCCAGGAACATTTGAGTCATTGAAGACAAAGCACACCCTGCCCTAATCATTTCCCTTCTATTTGTTTACAGTGATGCAGGAAAAGGCCAGTTCTTTCAATGGTTGAGTTTCTACATCAGAAAAAGACTCTGATTTGAAAAGGCATTTTGAATTTTAAAAGAGGGGGTACATTAGTTAGATTGCTGAATAAGAAATACTAATGTAAACGTAATATCACTAATAGCAGGAGCTACAGAGCTCCCATCACCATTGATTATTATTTAAAGGTAGTACCTTAAAATGAGACAAAGAAAAAAGTGCAAAGATCAGACAATACTAGGAGCCATGTATTAGGATAAAATTACAGCTCATTGGTTTAATGTGACAATTACTTCGTACCAATATGTAGGTGACTAGCAGCAGCGGATGGAAATCTGTTAAACAGAAGATGTGGATTTCCCCAGGAACATACATGTATTTCCATATGAAGGACAGTGATAAATCAAAATCGGTTATTTAATTCCACTGGCAGATATTATTATGCACATGCAAACTATCATAAAAGAGGCAATTGTATAGGGCCAGAGGATATAAAGTGAAAAAAGAATACTGAATTTCTGAACTAGGAAGGATTAAAATATTTAGACGCACCCTCTTCCACCATGGCATTTCCTTTCTGGGTGACTGCTTTAATGCGTGGCTCATGGCCTGCAATTTCTGCTTGCAAGGCTTGGTGCTTCTTTAGCAGGTTCTGGACCCCAATCAAATCCTTGCCTGAAAGAGATCATAGTATATTTCTTAATCTATGAGATCATTCGAAGTCACTGAAGTCAATAGGTTAAATAAAAAGATTCTAGCATGAAACGCATTGACTGAAACCTGCATGATTAGTCAGAGAGTAGGTCTGGAATCTATTACTGTGTAAAATTAATTGCCCTATAAAAAGTTAGGAACTTCACAAAGTAATCAATAATAAAGGAATCGTGGGCAGCAACTCCTGTAACAATAGATTTGTAATTCAAACCAATGCCATGAATAACCCTGCCATAAACATTTTAGAAAGTCCCAAATTATATTCTGTAAAGATACATAGGCAATGAACAACAGAATTGTCCAGTTAAAATAAATGGAAGCACAAAGATGAGGATGTACCAACCTCTGTTTGTTGAAGCAGCAATAGGTTCCTTCTCTCTAATCCAGGTCTCTTCATCCTCGATGTCACGGAACAGTTGCTGCAGGCGAAGAGAGTCAGCAAGTTTCTGCTTGCGAGCCACCATAGGATCCTTCAGAGCTTCATAGCGAGCCACCAAAGCTTCTTGTTTCTTCTTGATATTATCAGCATCAAAGTGTCCAGCATCCTGGAACTGGCGAGCCTGGATGGTGATGCCATCAATGCGATCCTAAAATGTAATTTAGCAATGGTATTAGATCAGTATTCTCCAGGATGTTTTAGGCTTTGATTATTCTTGTTAGTTGCAGGGCCAGACTGTTATGTAACATTTCTCAGTCTTTAGCTTATCTCTTGAACTGCGATAATGGATGAGAAAAATCAAAGTGAAATTGGACAAGAAATCAACTAGTTATTTTCACTGCCTAAAAGCAGAAAGAAATACAAAAAGTAAACAGCTGCGTGAAAAGTTTAAGTTTTAATAGAGAGGAAGGATTATCTTATGGGAATCAACAGATCTAAGTTCCTAAGACTCAGAATTCACAGATCTCAGTTCAATTCCTGGCTCTGCCAAGTCTTCCCGTTTGACCCTAGCAAGTTCATTTAGTTTCTTTGTGCCTCAGTTCCCCATCTGTAAAATGGGGATAATAATTCTCCCTTTGCCTGTCTTGCCTTATTTAGATTTAGAAGCTCTGTGGGGCAGTATCTGTCTCTTACTATATATCTTTGTACAGCATGAATATAGATACATTGGAACCACTCCCCACATCTCAGTCAGAACCTGTAGGTGCAGCAACAACAATCTCAGTGAGGGGTTATTCATAGCATAGGTAAATAAGTCTGATTTTTCAGAGGTGTATGATTTTTAGACTCACAATATACTACACAAAAGGAAAACACCAAATTCCAATAAGCTTACAAATGTACTGACTGTTCCCAAAAGTCAGATCAACAGGGGTATTCAGCAAATTTAAATAAAAGTTTAAAATTAAGCAAGTTTTAATGAAGTTACTGGAATCTGCACGTTACTGAGTTTCCTTGCTGTGTGTTTTGAACTTTTAAAGGTGATGTATAGAGGCTAGGATTGTCTTCAGCTCTGAAAGTCTTTGGTTTTGGAAATTTTAGTCTGTCTTTTATAACTAAATTTGTGTATTCTCTGAATGAATGAATGAAAAAAAATGGACAGTAATAGCCACCTCATGAATGAACATGAGAGTTAACGTCACCCAGAGCATTAGGCATTTTTTAATAGTTATCTACTAAATAAGGTGCAATTCACCTTTTTAAACTGATAAATGGATCTTGGAAGTATCACGCCACAGAATGACTTTGTGCTCTCAACAAGTCTAAACAGTTAGTAATCTTCTTGGATTTTTGCATTTCTCTTAGTTACTTCAAAAAACTAAAGTAAAAATGCAGGTTACTTACCTGTAACTAGAGTTCTTTGAGATGGCTCTTCATATTCACACTTATGGATACTTCCCGGGCTGGTGGTGCCTTATAATAAAAACCTCTTCTCGCAGCATCAACTAGTGCGCTCCTGAACTCCACTTAGCATCACTCACAGTGCACTGAGGGTAATGCTATAAAGGGAGGCGGAGCACCCTCACCACTTCAGTTCCTTCCACCACAAAGCCAGAGACACAGAACAACAAGGACTCTGACAGAGACAGGTGTGAAGCATGAATATGCAGAGCCATCTCGAACAACTCTGGTTACAAGTAAGTAACTTTCATTTCTTCTTTGAGTGGCTCTGCATATTCCCACTTAAGGGACAGATTGATAAGCAGTGCTAAAACTAACCTGGAGGAGGGAACAAAATCCTAGCTGAACAGACTGAAGCACCACTTTGCCAAATTCTGCATCCCCCTTGAAGCCGAGTCCAGAGCACAGTACATTGTGAAACTGTGCACAGAAGTCCAGTTTGCAGCTTTGCAAATTTCAGCAACTGGTACCTGCCTAAGACAGGCAAAGGAACTATTACAGCTCTAGTGGAATGCAGTCAAATTGCAGCAGGCACAGGGACTTTTGCCAGTGTGTAGCAATGAGTAATACTTTGTTTAATCCACCGAGAAACAGACTGGACAAAAACTGTACAAACCAAGTTCTTGGCACAAGACACAATCTAGATGATTTATGAAAACTCTTAGTTTTTTCCAGATAACAGGCTACAGCTCTTCTAACATCCAAAGTATGAAGAACTGTAACCCCTCTCCCCCAATTAGAGTGCTGCCTGAGTGGGAAGGGAGAATCTGGCAAATTAATGGTCTGATTGATGTGGAAATCAGACATCACAGAGGTAAAAATCTCGGATCAGATCTGAGAACTAGCTTGTCCTTATGCCAAGAAGTGAAAGGTGGGGTCGGCCATAAGTGCATTCAATGCACTCACTCTCCCAGCTGATGTGATGGCAATAAAGAAAGCTCTTTTGATAGATAAGTGGTAGAAGGAACACTCAGCCAGGGGATCAAAGGTTGATTTTAGCAGCATGGCCAACACCAAGCTGACATCCCAAGAAGGGACAGGATCTGTAACAGAGGGATTCACATTTGATAACCCTCTCATAAACCTTTTAACTGAACTATGAACAAATAAAGACCTACCATCAACTAGAATACGATATGTGAAAATGGCTGACAAACTTTTAACTATGTTAGATAATGTACTTAAAGAATCAGTAAACCACCACTGACATGGCCAAAATGGGGCAACGAGTATCATCCTTGGTCTATCCTGACGCATCTTCCTTACTACCTTCTGAGAGTGTTCTCACTCTCAGCTCCTAGTGCCTCTTGCTCCCAGCTCCTCACACACGCACCACAAACTGAAGTGAGCTCCTTTTTAAACCCAGGTGCCCTGATTAGCCTGCCTTAATTGATTCTAGCAGCTTCTTGATTGGCTGCAAGTGTTCTAATCAGCCTGTCTATCTTAATTGTTTCCAGAAGGTTCCCGATTGTTCTGGAACCTTCCCTGTTACCTTACCCAGGGAAAAGGGACCTATTTAACCTGGGGCTAATGTATCTGCCTTCTATCACTCTCCTGTAGCCATCTGGCCCGACCCTGTCACATACCATAGTCTTATAGCCTCTGCGTACAGGGGAGCAGAGTGGGCCCCCACTCCATTTGTTGACGTAATACTTCGCTGATGTAATGTCAGTTTCCACCTGCACAAACCTCCATTGCAGATGAGGGAGGAATGACCTGACAGCTCTTAATATTGATATGCAGGGATCTCTCCTGAAGAGGACCAGTTCCCATGAACTCTCAAATTATTTAGATGTGCTCCCAAACCCTTGGTCGACGTGTTTGAAGTCACTGTCCAGGATGGACCCTCCCCTTCAAAAGCAAGATCCCTCAGCTTAGTTCTAGCAGCCATAGCTAAGGAGGAGGAATGGAGCCAAGCTTCTCTCCTGATCTTCACAGCAGATGCCAATATTCTGGCAGCAAGAGTCTGAAGTGTCAAAAGAGGCCATGAGCATGTCTGGCTGCATTCTGGGTTTTCTATTAAGATGGCATTCGCCAACCTTCTTTTGTCATTTGGCAAGTCTTGGAAAAATAAAGTAATCTTTTCCCATACATGGCATTGGTAAAGGGCAATAACCACTTGATAATTTCCTGTCCTAATATAGAGGAACAATGAGAACACCTACTCCTCAACAAGTCAATCCTTTTGCCCTCTTCATCAGCTAGAGTGGAATGCGCTAATCTAGATCTAGCCCTGTTACTGGCAACAGCCACCACGAGTGGTTAGGGACAGGGTGGGTATGCAAATAGGAAAACCCTTCAGAGGGTATCTGATACAACTGGTCTGCTTTCTTAGAAACAGGCGTGGTTCACACAGATTTAGCTGGCTGTAGCAAACCATCCAAATGGGTAGGCATATTCTACTTCTCCAAGTAGCAAGTATATCAAACACCAGCAGAGCAGTCTCTTCCGCAGACAGGGCAGGGAAGAATTAAAGCGGACACCATTTCATATACCAAGGTGCGGAACTGTTTAATGTCTCCTGAAGGAGCAGAGGCTGAAGTTACCCCACATGCGATAAATCAGGCTCATAGTCCATTTCCAAATGCTCCTGATCAGAAAGGAACTACCTCCTTGTCTTCTCCTCTGACAGCATTTCAGGCATCAGTGCTGGTAATGTCAACAGATATGAAGGATTTGGCAGTTGAGAGATCCTCAACAGAGGCAACATTCTCTCTCCATCCACTTGGAGGTTAATTACAAAACTGCGGAGATGGCCCCCAAAAAAGCCATGGGGTCCTGGATTGCCAGTCTCCCCAGCAACTAGGGATCAGGAATATGCCTATGGGACACAGACCAGGGTGGTACAAAGCAAGACACAGATCTCTCTATTCATCCTCCATCTTCCTCTTGGTTCCAAGTCTGGATCCAATATAGAACGTAATGATGATAAAAGCAGATCCAAAGAAAAGAATGGAGATCCAGCTCTTTGTGGAGAGTGTTCAGGGGTCCTTGGCAGAGGAAGTATAGGGTGATCTGGGAACAGACCCACAGCAACTTCTGACCTCCTCTTCTTAACAGGGAATGAGGAAGACTACGTCAAGCACTGGGAAAAATAAGCCTTCTTTTGGAATCCCTTTTGGTTTCCCACTGAGAACAGACAAACTGACGCTGGTATGTGAACATGGGTTGCCACATTGACTGAGCTCTCTGGAACAGAGGATGTAGCCAGATCCTACCCAGGAACCAACAGAAGATCCAAAGATGACAACACCGGATCAGTTGTTAGACACAAGTCCATAACCCTTGCTACCAAATAAGGAATGGATCTCTGCTTCTGACCCATAGCAGTCTTGTCAGAATTGGACGTATGCTACAGTTCTGATGCATGGGAACCGGCACTGCTAATGAGGTGTATATATAGAGACAAAATAGCTACAGAGAGCAGAAGCAAAGGTGCCAACAGCCCAGATTCTGACAGATTGAGCAATTCCATCTTCCTGGATCTGGAACCTGAAGTCAGAACTGACCCTAATCCTGCAGCCGTAGGGTTTCCATCAGGGCTCGATAGCTGGAAGGAATGAGGTATGGCACCAGTGAAGGTGGCTGAACTATTTTTTGATCTCTTTTCCAGAATCGGGGTAGTTGGCTCTGACCATAGTTCAGATATCTGTAGCCCCGGGGGGCAGGAACTGAGTCTGACCTTGACAGGAGAAGTGGCTTCTTAGAACACTTCAGTTCCTTGGAGCTGCTAGTAATCACAAGGACAAAGACTGGCCTCTTAGACTTAGGATCCTGATCGGGTCCAGAGGGTCTAGCCTCAAGGGCTTCCTTTAGGAGGAGGAGCTGCAAGCAAGTCTCCCTATCCTTATAGGCTCTGGGAGGAAATGTTTGGCAAATCAAACACCCAGAGGGCGAGTGCCCTTCTCCCAGACACTTGAGGCATCACACATGGCCGTTGGATGCCAGGTAGACTGCCAAGCACGAAGCACACTTCTTGAACTCCAGCTTCTTCTGTTTCTTCAGTTCATCCATAACCCTGAACTGGGAGAAATCCTAATTCACTATTCTGAAATGAGCTAACACTAACTATTTCTAAGCAGAAAGAGATGCCAACTCCGAAGAGACCAGAGCGGTTCACATCCATCCAGGCACGCTGCTGGAAGGAACTGAAGTGGTGAGAGCACTCTGCCCCCTTAATGGCTTCACCCTCGGTACATCCTCAAGCTGAGGGGAAGATGTGCTCTAGCTGACACTGCTAGAAGAGGTTTTTACCTTAAGGTACCACAAGGCTGTGCAGTACCCATAAATAGGAATATGCAGAGTCACTCAAAGAAACACTGTTCCCAGTCAAGTCTTTCTAACAACCCGTGTTCAGAGCAAATTCCAAGAACAAAATTGTAAACTCCTGAAAGTACACTGTTATCATGGAAACACTAACAAATCCTTTACTCCACAGACACTAGCAGTTAGTGCTATGTCTAGCTAAATAATCATGTGAATATGCCCGTAAGGGAGGGAGGAAAGGAAACTGTGTTACCTGGTGAGCAGCAACATCTGCTTCCAAAAGAGCATGTTTCTTCTGAAGATTCTGAACATTAGTAAGATCTTTTCCATAATCATCAGAAGCCAAGTGTCCCTCCACCTCATACAACCATAGCTCAATGTCTTCTACATTGCGGTTAAATTGCTGCTGTTGGTTGGCTTCACGCAGCTTTATTCCTGCATGTATGTAAAGGATAGAGAGGAGAAAGGTTGTTTAAATTTCTATTTCATTTAACTCACTACTCACTTTTTCTCAGGGCTAACTTCTCCAGAAAACGTCTCCATAGCTGGAAATGTCGTTCTATAGCTCTCTTATGATCACTTAGAGCAAAGAGTATATCTTACCTTTGAGCTCAGTGGCCTCCAGCAGTTTTTTCCACAAGCTGATGACCTCATTCATGCGTGCTGCCACTTCATCAGATGCATAGTGATTGACATCAATCAGCTTCTGGCCAGCTTTCTCCAGGGCATCAATGCGACTTTGATTTGCAGAGAGCTCTGCCTCAAAAGCCTGATGTTTTTGAACTTTACCCTGCAGGTTTGATGGGTCCTACAGGTAGGAAAGGGAGAAAACATTTCAGTCTGAAATCGGCATATATTAAAAAACCTCATTCCACCAATCTCATGCTAATAAGTAAGAGCAAAAGTGGAGAACTTACATCAGTTCTTCATATTTACATTTCCTATGTGACTATGAACACTTCTACACATTAGATGGCCTATCCTCCATAACTGTAGTATATATCACAAAGAATACACCAGTTAATTGTGGATCACGTAAGGCTGAGGGCTGTCACAAATGCTGATATAATGTCAAAAGAATTGCAACCATAAGTACCAAGTTAGATAGCAAACCATTTTATTTACAGAGTAAGCGTTTGTTTGCCTAGTGCTGGAATATTCTCCTTGGAATCATGCAGATGACAAGAGGAGGAACTATTCATAAGGCTCCCAGAAACCAATACTAGCTTAACATTATCAGGATATTTATTCTTGTTTTTACCTTGTAAGCCTCATCCGTTGCAGTTTTCATCTTTTCATTGACCCAACTCTTTAGTTCATCTGAGTCTCGGAAAAACTGCTGCAGGTGGAATGAATCTGCCAGTTGAGCACGCCGATACATAGCCCTTTCGTGCAGAGCATTACGTCGGCTCAGCAGCTGAATAAGCAAATATCAGTAGTGAATTCTCAGACAAATGAGAAACCCCATCATGTTTTCTTTAATTATAGTTGAGCTTGCTGCAACTCTACTTATTTATCCTGCATCTGTGCCATCACTTATCCTTTTTATTCATATAACATACAAACCAAGCAGCAGCATGGGTTACTTAAACTTACAGCATCTCTTCGTGTAGCAACATCCTCCTTGGCATAGTGGTTATTCTGAATCAGTTTAGTAGCAAACTCGTCCAGAGCCTAAAAAGAAAGGAGTCTTCATTCATCTGAAATACTAAGAATATTTGTGCAAGCTTATTTAGCAAACTAGGCTTTAGCAGAGATGTGTCAGTTGAACTAATCAAAAGTCAAGACAGCTATTTTTAAACCCCTCCCCTATCCGCACCATTCTCCACATTTCCTTAAGAACATGATCCTAAATCCAGAGGATGGTAGATTTATAGCTCCTGTGAGAAATGATTACTGTATATGTTGAAACAATTCAAGCATCATCCGAAAATTTTCTGGCATGGTGTGCAAGAGAGTACTGGATTACTCTGATGCCCTGATTCAGAGGTTAAATGCTATTCTCTGCCTTGATCCTAAATGTGGGTTTTATTCTTTGAGCGAAATTCCATTTCACATACAATTTGGGATTATATTCAAAACCCCAGAATCATCTTTTTCTGAAGCTCCTGGACAATGATCTGGGTTCAACCCTTCTGTTTTATTCCTTGCTCATTAATACAAAGAGACTTAATGAATACAACTAATGTAAGCATCTTACTGTGATTTTCTCCTCCTGGGCACTGAGGGATTTCTCAAAGTCTTCATGCTTCTTTAGCAGAGCCTCAACACTATCCAGAGAGTCACCTAGGTCTTCATTTAGAAGGAATGCCTACAGAAAAGAAAAACACTTTAGTGAGCCTTACACTACCAACACTCCCAGTTATCCTAAAGCCAGCTCAGGCAGACAGCATTGGGTTCATCACTGTAGGATTTTATTGGGAAAGTTTGTGGTATGGAATTGATGCATCTTCTTCTGCTTTTGACAACTGAGGAGTACATATCTAATTTGTATCAGAAATGAAAAGGAATAATCCCTGGTGGGCATTAACTCACATAAAAGAAACATTACACCAATTCAGCTTGACTTGCAGGTTATGTAAAGCAGCAGCATTAGATTGGAATATTGGAGGTCTGGCATTCTTGGTGAAAAAGACCACTAACAGAACCAAGTGAAGAGAGTCATGAGTACCTCCATGCACTATGGTTAAGGCCGTGTGTGCGTGCGCCCTCCCCCCAGCACCTGCGGCACCCTGACCCTAGTTTTAGTAAGGGGTATATAATACAAGTCATGGACAGGTCACAGGTCGTGAATTTTTGTTTACTGCCCATGACCTGTCTATGACTTTTACTAAAAATACCCGTGACTAAAACGTAGATTTAACTATGGCATGCCTGGCTTTGGCCAGAACTAGTTATTACATTGATAAAATTGGGGGGTGTGGGGGGGGGCACAATTCAGAAATTAAATCTTATCCTCTCTTTCTGAAGGAGCCAAATGCATGCTTAGTATGCTGTCTAACCAGTGCTGCCTGCTGTGCAATTGAAACACTCACCTCTTGTTTACTCATCCAGTTGTCAACTTGTTCAGTGTCTCTGTAGAAAAGCTGCAGGTCCATACATTGTTCATATTGCTGTCTGCGAAGTTCCCATAGCTCTAGAAGGGCAGTTCTTTCATCTGAAAGGATGGTCAGCTGAGGGGCGGGGAAGAAACACATGTTCAATACAGGGAGAGTGGTTCTTTTCCATCTCAATGACAGTACAATCAAGCATGGGCTCTACAAAGCAGTGATTGTGTCTGTGTCACTTTTTCAGTCTCCAGAACACTTCACGAGAGAGTTCAAACACCTCACTCAGCTTCTGAAATTCCTCACCTCCCCCCTCAATCAGGGCATCTAAAGTGTTTTTTCAGCCAGCACACTACAACAAAGGACCCTCTTAGTTTAAGAGCCAGTGCTATGAAACACACAGTATGTTCCATTACAGCAAACTTGAAAGCATGGATAAAAGAGACACTTGTTCTATTAGATCATTCATTTTTCCAATGGGAAAATAAAGAAATGTCACTAGCTTCAAAAAATGGAGGTTATGCCAAATTGAAGGATGAGAGGAGCATGTTGCTTAAATTAAGGGGAAAAGGGAGCATAATCTAGCCAGATAAATACTTTTGCATCCAGGCTCTTAAACAAAAACTACATCCCTCACTAAATACTAAGATAGGAATGGAAACATATTAGAACTTTTCCAACTCCTCTTTTTAGAGCTGTCCAACTTACCTTTTCTCTAACTTCATCAGAGGCATAGTGCCCAGCAGCCAGCAAGGCCTGACCAGATTCATCAGCAGATTTAAAGCTATCTTCATGGGCATCAATTTCTCCCTGTGGCAAACAACAAATATACACACACGGTTTCTAAAATTCTAAAGGAAAACAAATCCAACTATTTTAAGATATTAAGATATGAACTTGAAAATCAAGCCAGATACTGAAAATGAAGCCAAAGACAGCATTCAGATATCTAGAGTATTAACGGACATTCAATTATCTATATACGAAAACAGAGTTCAATCTCTTGTATTAGTAATGTAGATATAATTCAAATGTATCTAGTAAATAGAAGCCACAAGTCAGATTGCAAGCTACCTCTGTGTATTCATGGAAACTCTATAAGGCTGGAGAATTTAGACAGCCATCAAAGAAATTTAGTCATAGCTTTAGTGAAGCTCATGTGGAAAGAGTAACTAGTAAACATGACTTGAATATACAGAAAGAAAAGATGCATGAGTGATAGTAATGTTCTACCTGAAATTATTTTTAGGACATCGTCATGTGGAAACTACATAATGGGACTCTATATGTAGGATATAAAACATGAGCCTGCTCAACTATAATTCTGCAGTGTATACATGTGATAATATAGAGGGCGTGATACATACACAGAAGCTAGGAAATTCAAAGTCTACAGCGATCACATTCACTTGACACTATCTTAATTCATTTGTTTTAGGAGCTGAGGAGGAGAGGGGAAAGGAAAGCACGATTGGAGTTAAAATGCTAATCTAGATTCCTAGAATTAATCTCCTTGTTTGTATCGGTTTCAGTTCAACTCAACATTTTTTTTTAAACAAGCCTTTATTGTTTCCAGTTTTTCTTTAATAAGAAATTATCTGAAACATAGTTCAGTATTTACTCATTTGTGTTTCGACCTATTAAACATGAAGCAAAAATCCAAACTCTTAAATCAGAATAGGCCGCTACCTAGTACATGCAACTGAAATGATATATTCAAAGCATGCTAATGCTACAACATAGTGTGATTCAAAAGACTGCATTAAACTTGTACACATAAACCAGCCTCCAAGTGAGGCCAAGCAGATTAAGCTATATGACTGTGATTACCTTATGCTCCTGATGCCTATCAAGCAGGGCTTCAGCTCCAGCTACGTCATTGGCAAGTTCATCAGCATTAATTAGAGCCTTCATTTCAGTCACCCAGCTGGTAAGGTCACGAAAGTCTGCAAGGAAGCGCTGCAATCTTTGGAAAACAAATGGCAGAAGTCATTTATCTGCACAGGATCTCCATCCTTACCCTTTTTTTGGAACATGGTACGTTTATGTTAGGATTCTGAGAAAAATTCATAAAACTAACTAATAACGTAATGATCATAGTAACCAGCCAAATTACAATCTCAACTCCTGAGATAAACCTGACATTTTTCTATACATTAACGGATTAAAGGCCAAGGGAGATGTTTTCTGATATTTTTAAGTTTTCACACAATTTTCCTCAGGGAAACACGTAGTATACCACCTGAGCTGAAAGAAAAAGAAATACTTCTAACTGCAAAGCTTGCATGCAAGAAGACAAGAGGAAACAAGGGCAGTATTAATGTGGTGATTCTCAAATTGATCTAAAGAAGACTTCTATGTGACCCACAGACCTGCTTTGGTTAGAACAGTGAAGTATGCACAACTGGGAGAAGAAAAAAAAAGAGGCAGTTCAGCCATTTTAGAAAGCTTCAACTGCACATGTCTCAGTCTTCAATAAGAATTCCCTTGTTTTCCTATCAGCTTTTCTTCATATTCTCCTGCCTTTAGGGTTACTTGAAAAGGAAATGAAGTCTTAATGAGTCTCTGTCAGGTATCTCTTTGATAAACGCTTTAAAACCCATCAAATTTGCTGGCAAGACCAAGTTTAAAAGGGAAGCAGATACACAGAGGAACAGAAAAAAAACTACAAAAGTGACTTGGAGAGATCACAGCAGTGTGGGCTACAGGAATCAAGGGGAGAATCATTAGTAATAAACATAAAATCCTGCACCCTGGGAGAGGACAAATAGCATAACACAAAATAAATATAAACAAACAGCCACATTCAACTGAGTTTATTTTCCAATATTATTTTATGTGACCAAGCATATTTATGGCTACAGAGAAGCCAAGTAATTAGGAGATTGGAGGCAAAAGAGAACAAGAGGATCCCATGGGATACAGGAACTGTCATAGTAGATCAGATCAATGTTCCACCTAGTCTGATATCTTTTCCCGGACAGTGGCCAATACCAGAGATCCACAACAGAAAAAGGTTTGAAAGCTATTGCTATATATTATCTTGGAAATGTAAATCCATTTTTTCCCATTAGAAATCCCTGAACACATTCAGTTTAGAAGCAAGATCATGTATTTTGTGTACAATAGTTGCCTCTTGAAACATTACCTCATTCAAAATCTTGGAAATGGCCTCCCTTTATCCTCCCTGCATTTAATTTAGGTGGAGATACAAAAGGTCCTTCCAGTGATACAGCATTCCTACCTATAGGAGTCATTCAGGCGAGCGTGCCTCTCTGCTGCCAGAGTGCGGATCTGCTCCCAGTTTGCAATCAGCTCCTCCCGTTTCACTTGGATCTGAGAAGCATTTTGTGGGTGGGACTGCTGCAGACGATCAGCTTCTGCACACAAAGCCTTTACCTAGACACACACACAAACAAATTGCCATAAGCGTATTACAAGACAATTATATGATTTAAATTACAGACAAAATGCCTACGCTACGTACCTTGTCCTCCAGAGCTGCAAGATCTCTCTCTAGGCCCTCGTGCTTGCGTAGCAGAGCCTGCACACTGGCTAAGTCTCTGCCAAAATCATCTGAGGCCATCAACTGCTCTTTCTCTTTAATCCAGCTTATAGTCTCATCCACATCCCTTCAGAAAGTAACACACAAATTAATATGCATTCATCTCTCTTACAAGAAAAGGAAGAAGGTAAAAAGCTTCTACCTGTCACAAACATCACAATGATGTAGGCCTTCATGACAATAAAGCCCTGGTGATATCATCCAACGGTCATTACACGGAAACTTGTTAATCAATCTTTAGGAAACTAGACAACCCTAGAAGGTTTTACAAGTGTTTTTTAAGGTTTGGGAGCACAAATGGCCAGCTGGTGTAGGGGCAGATCAGGATTTGTGGCTTTGGTTCCTCCCAGAAACAGTCACTCTTTAAGCCTCACTGATTCTACAGGGCCCATCTCCCATGATTACTAAAACCGACCTCCTCCCTCATCCCAAGAAACCACCAAGAGCAATCAGACAGCACAGACAAGGGTGGTGAGGAAAGGAAAAATCTATCAGAGGCCAGAGTGGCTCCATGCTGACTAGTTAGCCAACAGCATGAGAGAGGGATACCTCTTCTGGTGTTTACCGAGGCTGGATTTAGAGGAGGGGGCCTTCAGACAGAGGGGAGGGAGACAGAACTGCCAGCTGGCAAGGAGAAGGCGAGAGATGAGGGTTTTAAGAGTTAAGGAGAAAAATCAGATTATTATTCTGGATGTCATTCTATATGTTGTAGGTCCTTCTTTCAGGAAGGAACAATGAATAAGCTGCAAAACAAAAACATGACAGAGGATGTCAAGTGTTCACACAACCTTAAATGCAGTAGAATGGACCATTAGACATTTATGTGTAGTCAGAACCATAGGCACCAAACAAATCCGGCCAAGCCCATACCTGTTAAAGCGCTGAACTTCAGCTGCCCCGAAGAGTTTTCCCTGCCTCTGAAGGGCCAGCCCCTTCAGACGTTGCCAGCCTGCATTTACTTCATCCTGCTTAGACTTGATCAGTTCCTCCTCAGGATGCTGCTCCTGATGAGCAAAAGAAAGATGGCTTACAGTCTATGGATTTATTTCCACAGACACCAAGACAGTTCCTGTGTTTCTACAAGATCAGTTTATAAACACCGTCCCTTTCCTCCCAATCTTTCAACTTTATAGTTTTACTGCAGCAGCCAAACATCCAATACTTTCATAAGACACTGCATAAAAACCTATACTTCTTTTGTATGCTGTAGGCCTTTGGAAAACCAATCCCCGCATTTGTCCTGGGATCCCATGCCTTCTCACGCCCAGCTGATAACCAGGTGTAGAAAATGACACTTTAGTCTTGGATGGCAGTGGAGAAACAGTTTTAACTTCAGGTCTTCATGAGAGCTTGTCAGTTACTCCTGTAAAACCACTCCTCACAGAGTTTTCCTTTGAGGAATGTTCTTGTCTAACAGAGCTTTACACAATCTACCCAGCAGAAGAATCCCTGTTGAGAATATTCAGCATCTGTAGATCTACCCCATATGCAAGTACAGTTGCCTCTGTTTCCCTCCAAGGTGACAGCTGGCATAGCACAGCAAATTTTTGCTCACTGAGTTACAATTGTTGTTTCCACAATTATCACAACAGATTTCAGATACTTACCTATATTTGTATGCTATCAATTTCTGTACATTTTTGAGAAACAACTACTGTTTCTATTTACTACCCAACACTCCTTAAAGAATCTAAACAGCATCACTTAGGGGGCCTTTTCACAACACACCGATATTTACCTGGATAAGTTTGCCAGCAAACTGGTTTACTTCATTTACTCTTTCTTCATGGGCTGCCAGGTCTGTCTGAAACTCTTCAAACTTCTTTTGTAAAACCTCAACGTGCTCCAGATCCTGGCCAAGTTCTTCTGAGGTCACTATTGCTTCCTAGCATGTTAGGAAACAAGAAAATCAGTTCTATCACAAGCCAACACACAGAAAACCTGTTAGAAACTGGGAAACCAGCTGTTCTAGCTGCAAAATGTTGCCACTTCAAAGACAGTTACAATGGGTACAGCAAAACAAAGTTCATTATGCTTTAAAGGCAGTTTTAAAATGCATCCTTAAAGGAACACTGTGTCAACTTAAAATCCACTTCATCCAAAAAATTTTCACTTACTATAGTTACAACTAACACTTAAGATTGCTATAATAAAGAGATTAGAGAAAAATATTTCTCTCCTTCTTCCAGTGTGTTTACTTTGCTATCAGTCAGTTTCTCTACAGCAGTGGTTCTCAAATTTTTTTTTTTGCGGACCACTTGAAATTTGCTCAGGGTCTCGGCGGACTACTTAATGATCTTTCCAAATGTTGTTTGAACCGTTAGCTAACTATTGTAAAGCGCTTTGGATAAAAGTGTTATATATAAAAAAAACCCTTAATAATTAATGTGTTTTTGTTCTACAAATAAAAGCACATAACTCATATTTTAATATCAGTAGTCTTACCTTTCTAATGTGATGGATGTGCCCTCTCTCCCCCTCACCACGGCAGCCCCCAAGCTTGGGCTGGGAAGGAGAGGGAGGGTCTCTCCCCCTCACCATGGCAGCCTCCAAGCTGGGGCTGGGAAGGAGAGGGAGGGTCTCTCCCCAGCAGCCACAGCCCTGGAGCTGGGGAAAGTTGCCTCTTTCTCTGGCCGCCACAGTCCTGCATGTCCCAAATTCCCCCACCCCCTCTTCTCACCCCATTGCCCCATCCCACCTACCCCCTGTTCCCCCCAAGGCCACCACCTCTCTGTACATGTGCGTCTTCTCCAGGGTCCAGACACCTAATTAGTAGAGCCATGCCTGTGCAACTCCACTAATTAGATGGGTGGCCCTTCATTCTCTCATGTGCAGCCACCCAGGTGAGCACCTTAGAGGGAACTATTCTCAGACCATCTCAATGGAGCTCGCGGACCACAGTTTGAGAACCTCCGCTCTACAGTTATTTGTCTGGTTTGCATGGGTCCTGTCCACAGCAACTATTGTTTTTTGTTTTGTTTTTAATCAGGAAGCTGTGGTTGTAAAAACTGAAAAATTAGCAGGCATACTTAGGGGCAGGTACAGTGACTGAAGCTACTTGTAACTCCTTTATTTGACATAAAGAAAGGGAGTACTTGTGGCACCTTAGAGACTAACCAATTTATTTGAGCATAAGCTTTCGTGAGCTACAGCTCACTTCATTGGATGCATACTGTGGAAAATACAGAAGATGTTTGTTTTTATACACACAAATCATGAAAAAATGGGTGTTTATCACTACAAAAGGTTTTCTCTCCCCACACCCACTGTCCTGCTGGTAATAGCTTATGTAAAGTGATCACTCTCCTTACAATGTGTATGATAATCAAGGTGGGCCACTTCCAGCACAAATCCAGGGTTTAACAAGAACATCTGGGGGGGTGGGGTGTGTGTTAGGAAAACAAGGGGAAATAGGGAAATTTGACATGGACTAGATATCAAGCTGACAGTGTCAGGCTGACTGATTTTAATGAGGGGCAGGTTTATGAAAAATATTTTGTAATACTTAATGGCAGTTAAGGAGGATTTACAATTTGAAACTCCTAGTGCCACAAAACAGCGAGTCATCATTAAGAAAACCTAGCTGATCATTTTGTGGCTTTTAAACTTTAGTATTGTGGTTTGTGGTTCTGCTTCCTCAATGTTCAGAGAGGTCAAAAGCAAATTGTTCTCTTGCAATGGTTCTCTAAAGATATTCCAGTCACAGCTAAGTACTTATAAATTTTTCAATGGGTAGCACTCCCTTTTCATACCTGTTCATTTTAGCATATATGTCACAAAACCTTACTTTTATGTGCAGCAGCTTTCACAATGTAGGTAAGGCACAGTCAGCCACTATGACAAATACTAAGGGTTGTCTTAAGCAAAGAAGAGAGTATCATGTTTCATGGTATCCTCAACATACAGAGAATTTCTCTGTTATCCATTACTTCTATCAATTTCCTAAAATTGTTTTTGCAATTGCTGAAATAGGCTAGAATGCTCTGTATACCTACCATTTATATCACACAAAGAACTACAACAATTCACAAAACCGTATTTAAATCCCATATGGTGCCTTAAAACAATAAGACAGTGAATGTTTTGATAAAACAGCTCCATATAAATCCTTTCATGGAATTGGGATGTTGTAAAGGCTATATGATGCAAGTGGATATTCTTTTAACCATAATATACCTTGTCATTGATCCAGTCCAAGACATCTTCACATTCTCGTAAGTACTGCACCAGCTTCTGGGCTTGCAGCAGCTTGATCCCCTTTTCACGCATCTTCTCTAGCAACAGCTCCCAGAGTCGATGAAGCTCCTGCAGTCGAGTCTGAAAGACATAAATAAGATGCAGACATTATAATTCTATTTCATAAAATATGAAACTTTGCAATGCAATTATTTTCTCAACTCCTAAAATGATAGAAATTTTCATTTGAATCCTATTTTCATAAATGTTACACTAGGTAAAGCAAGAATGAACTTCTGTCAACTAACAAGACCACCATTAGACATTTATGTGCAGTCAGAGTCATAGGATCTGAAGAAGAGCTCTGTGTAGCTCAAAAGCTTGTCTCTTTCACCAGCAGACAATGGTCCAGTAAAAGACATTACCTCACCCAACTTCTCTCTCTCTAAGCTTTAATGGAAATTAAAAGACAAACACACACACACAAATTGCAAAACAGGAAAACAGCTGTTTCACCCATCATTTATAACACTATGCACACTGAGATCTGTAACATAAAAGGCAAGTTAGAGGAGCTTTCAGAGATCTAACATGGATACATACTTAAAGGTATTTAATAGGCTCAGTTATGGAGGTGTATAGGAGAGAAGGAGCTCACGCTAAGTGAATCTCTAACATTGTCCAACAGCACACTGCAAACTATCAAAGAGGAAGAAAGAGGCATTCAAAGAGAAAGTGACAAAGCAGCATTGCACAGTCAAAGATTCACCTACTCGTATATGGAACCCAACTTGAGTAGCAGTTACTATTGGGCGCTGTGCAGTCCTGTATGGCGTGAAAGACTAAACCATGGACAGACAGGTTACTATTCCAAACAGAATACAAATTAAAGTTTACATTGATCACCATGTCCCAGGATTTTCAATATTTTTAACAGAATTAGACCACTTATTTGAAAAGTAATTTTTTACTTTTGTTAAGGATAAATTACAAGACCAAAATATCCTTATGCAATGAGATGGCTAGGGCTAATATGCATAATTTATAAAAAGCGCTCTAAAATAATGACACAAATTGGTCATTCAGCTTCTGTAAGCACCCTTGCACCCTTAACTCAGCTATATATTAGAAATGTAATAAATAAAATTTATCAGTAAATTTGATAACTGTGAAAAGAAGGTCCCTTGTCACTGATTTCTCTTCTTTTTGAAGAGCTTTACCTTTTACAGCCTTTTTAAGAAGTGACAAAAGAAGAGCTTTAAAATATTTGGAAAACGTATTTGTTCTGTTAAAGAGTTGTGCATCACTGACATCTGCAAACTAGTTATCCATTTGCCTAATTGCTATGCAAACTTAATCAAGACCTGGAAAGGGTGGATTTACACCCCCGCCCTCCCCCCCACCAAATAAGCCTTAAAAAAAATGGATGAGTGCAAAGTAAGAGCAGTAGCTTAGTAAAGCACAGTAAAGCATAGTCAGGAGTAAGCTAGAATAAGAAATGTAGCCAGAGGAATGAGAATACGAAAGAGAAGGAGTAAAAGAGAAGCACTGATAGAGGGTTCAAAGAAAGCTATTTTAATAAGAATCCAGAATTTGTCAAAACATGTAGCTAATATAGCGTAGCAGCAAGTGTTTTAAAAATCAACTTGGTGCTGTGATACACAGTTTGGGAGATTTGGAATGAAGAAAAGTTTTTAGAAAAAGGAGATAAAAGTGCCTATCTACACTGAAGAAAAAACTTGTAGAAAACAGATTTCTAGCACTCACTCTTATAGTTTCAGATGCAAAATGCCCTTCGTTAATCATCTGGTTTCCAGTCTCATCCAGTTTAATGATAGCCCCTGAATTGGCCTGCACCTCAGCTTCAAAGGCTTGGTGTTTCTGCAGTTTCCCCTGTAAGTAAAACGTTAAAGATGACTACTAAAATCTGAGGAGCTGCCTTCTTCCACATCCGCTCCCCCCTCTCCCCCCCCCAACACCAGTACATTTATTACACTTTTTGCACTTGTAGCAGCGTTCACATACAGTAAAACAGCACATTTGAAATAATAGCTGTACCACGTTTCCTGGGCGGATTCAAACATCTCAATTTTAGTTATTTTATTTTTGTTTGCTTGTTGTGCTGCAGTGTTTTCAAACACTTTGGAGGTAATCCCTCCCACACAGCATATTTTTCTGCAAATGTAATTTTTATGGAAATAATAAGAATTTACCCAAATCTACTCATATAATTGAAGTGTCCACTAGATTCTGGAAATAAAGGCTGTATTGACATTCCATTCTCTTAAGGGCCAACAAGATTTCAGTGACTAACCCATCATTACAGTACGCCATTTACAGTGGATCAATTTAGAAACCAGTTTACTGAAGAAAGCTTTGTAGATGTTTGCATCCAGCTCCTTTTATCACACTATATTATTTCAGCTACATTTTTACGTTTGTTGTATTTATTCCACAGACTGAACCTGGTATGCTTGGAGGCCAATAGTGCTGGGGTGGAAAGGTAGGAGACAGAAATAGGATGTACCTGTAAATTGGTTGGGTCTTTGTAATTCTCATCAGATGCAATCTGGAGTTTCTCCTGGATCCATTTTTCCAGCTCATCTGCATCACGCTGGAAAAACTGGAATCGATAGGAATCTTCAAGCTTTTGGCGTCTCAGAGTAGACAGTTCCTTGAACCTGTGGTATCGGTCCAAAACTTGCTGGCGCCTCTCTTGGATATCCTCTGCTGTTTCCAGCACTTTTACACCACTTGGATCCATTTTCTGAAAGTCAAAAAACTTCAATTAATAACTTTGCTTCTGACATGAAACAAAGGCAAATATGCCAAGATCTGAGAAAGTAAAGTTTGTTTTTAGTCTCACACATGGTTTACTTACAGACCTAGTGTTTTCTGTATAAAGAAACCCTTCTATCAAGAAAGCATTACAAGGGAAATGCCCATGAAAAGACTCAACAACCACTTGTTTCTTAAAAGTCCTGATGGGAGATCAAAGACTCTACCCAGCAACATAAATGACATTTATCCACCACAAAAGTACCATGCTAGAATCTGGTAGAAATATACTACCAGAGCTAAGTATATGGAAAAAAATTAAAAAACTGCCCCACTATTTCTACTGTAAAAATGTTTAAAATCTTAGGGTTGTTTATTTAAAAAAAATGCTTATAATAACAGAAAGACAAAAAATATTACTGCTTGTTACAGAATGGCTAAAAGGCCCTATTTACGTTCTCCTCATTCTCTTACATAAAGAAACTTGTAAAACAAAACTTTCTATTTTACATAAAACTTCAAAACCCAGTAAGCTCACATTGTACTTCACAGATGTCAACTTTTGGGGAAGGAAGAGAAATAGTAGGATTTAATCATTAATTATCCCTCTCTGCTATATATCTTCATTGCAGTCCTTTTGCAAAAAAACAAACATACATATTTTGAAAATCATTTTTATTACAGGCAGTGAGAAGAATAAATATTGTACTCCTGCAGCCACTTTCCATTAAAGGTTTCACCCCTTTCTACTTTCTTTGTAGCTTCATCAAAATTTAAATGTAAATAGGGAGCTTGATCCTCCAATACCAAAAGTTCTGATGGCACAGAAGTATTAAGGACAAATGGGACCTAAAACAAAATTCTGTTCATCACAGTCAGTGACATTAAGATCTAATACACTTAAACATTTAACCAATCAGTGACCATCCCAGAGATTTTGCAATGAACATTTTGTGCTTATAAAATAAAATAATTTTTCAGGTTTCACAGTTTACAGGCAAATTCTTACCTTAACGAGCAGTTATTTACATGTACATCTGTATTGCTTATCATGTAAATCCTACACATATCAAAATGGAAACACAGTCCAGAGAATGTATCACTCTTATGAAAAAAGTAATGAAAAATCAAATATAGGGAAAGACAAGCGATCTCTATGAGATGCTGTTGAATGAGGAATTATTATTTAGTCTCTACTCAGCTGTATGTCTACATCAGAAATGTATCTGGGTATGATTTCATGCAAAATTCCACAGGTGGGAAAAATATGTTACAGATATATTTCCTCTTCAGATTCCAGACACTTGGAATGGGACCATCCAATAAAAAGGAACACATGGAAGCGAATTCACACATTCCAAAGCTTTCTTCCAGCACAGTCACACCCTGCTGTAAAACAGCCATTTCAGCAGCAGTTGTTACACTTGTGAACTCTGAGGCCCCGCTGCATTGCGGCAGTTAAAGTGAGGGGATGGAAATTCTGCTATGCTTTAATTTTTGAAGTAATAAAAATGGGTGTTTCACCCATTTCTTTCCAAGAAAACTAGCACATGAAAAAATCTGCATGCACTATATTGTTCAAATATACTTAAACTTCAATCTGATAAAAATGATAACGCCTCAATCAGATTAGCAAATCTGAATCTCACATAACCATAAACTCCAAATGTAATCTCAGCTCAACTACACGTTAATTTTACTGACAAAGTAGTTGCTCTTTCCACTGTGTTTAAACTTAGCCTTCAAGCAGGGATGACATGTTGAGTACATAAACCATTCACTACTAAAAATGCATTTCTCCTGTCCTGTTTTCTAGTTATGATTAAATCCATTTTTAAAAAACTGCTCAAGAAAGGTGGGGTTGGAGAGTGTTTTAATCCTGATTTGCACCTGCTCAACTATATCTTATCTCATTGCTGCCTATTCTGATTATTTATACTACTAGGAAAAATTAAAGTCATGTTTTTTCATTAGACTCCAGTTTTATGCTCTTTGGTTATAACACTACTGTTAACTACTAAAAAATGTCTTCAATAGTTTATATTTAAAATAGTTAATATCTTATTTAAAATGGGAAATATATTTTGTAATTCAACTAGTTAACTCGGCTATCTTTTTGCTGGAACTTGCAAAATAAAAGACTCTTTGTAACTACAGTAAGTAGACCAAGTCAATTGTAAAAGAAGTGCTTTGGTCTAGCAATAATGGACTGTTCTTTCCTGCAGCAAATCAGCTGACGTCAGCATGCCTCTGTTCTGCCAAAATGTTATCAGCAGTCACTGGGGAGCTCTGAGCATAAAAATCATCGATGCTGCAGAATGATGCAGTCTGCATTCAGTATTTTCATCTCAAAATTGAAGTAACCCTGTTTGCAGCCAAAGAGCAATTCATTGACTTGTTTCTAAATCTTCTGTCGTTTAATTGTATAACTAAAATGTTTCTCCCTTTCTGTATAAAGGGCTGCAACAGTATAAACAAGGAAAGCTATAAAAGCAGCTTAAGGTTGTCTACATCTAAATTACAACAATGTTTATATGTGGAATTTTTTTTACTCAAATGACTACAAAAACAACAAGCAGTACGGTGGCACCTTAAAGACTAACCGATTTATTTGGGCATAAGCTTTTGTGGGTAAAAAACCCACTTCTTCAGATGCATCTGGGTTTTTTACCCACGAAAGCTTATGCCCAAATAAATCGGTTACTCTTTAAGGTGCCACTGGACTCCTCGGACTCCTCGCTGTTTTTGTGGACACAGACTAACACAGCTACCCCTCTGATACTTGGCATCAAATGACTGCTAGCTTGACACCAGATAACTCATTTCATTCTTGGTCTCTGTACTTACAGACATCACATTCCACACATTATTGTGCTAGATGATTGAGACTGGTATAGTGCAAGACCAGCCCCTCCCATTGCAATCTGCACTGGGCTGATAAGGTCAGACAGACAGAAAGTTCCAGGCTGTTCAGGGAGGCTGTCTGAATTAAATAGGTTATTTCCTTCTGAAAACCCTGTCTTCTAGATAGCTAAAACCAGCAGAAAAATAGCTCCAAAGTGGCACACATCTTCCTTAAAAAATGCTTTATGATCTTTCTACATCTCCCATTATTCTTAAATACTGTGAACTATTTTTTTTAAAAACCTATCAATCATCTCTATGAAAAGCTTGCAAGTTAATAGTTTTAAAACTACTTTGTCTCAGATTTACTCTTCAATTTATAATCATAGTTTGTGTTTTAAAAAAAGACTGCAATGCCCAGTGAATGGAATGAATTTTGAAACAAAAATGTTTATTACCCCCAGATCTCTTCAAATGCACTGTATATGCCAAGGATTAGTCTTCTACAATAATTTTTTAAAAAAAGAGGTATGCTAAGCATTTGAATGGGAATGTTCAGCTGTGGATATTTATAGATACAACAATGCAACAGTAATGTCAGCAACATCATTCAACCAGGGAAAGCAGTTGTATCTAGGTGGGTTAGCAGGAATTATAGTTTTGGACAATATAATGGCTGTCAGCATTTTAATTTCTAAATCATGTTTTCAGGGCTTAAAACTTGACTGCAAAATTTGTAAAGTGCTCAAATTCTGTATACAATATCTCAGACAAGACCATTTTTATAATTACCCAAAGCTACCCAAACTTTAATTTTTCTAAGTACCACCCAGGTATTATGGTGATCAGTACTTTTGGAATGTAATAAAACAGTGACCATCTCTTAAAATAAGCACTTACTGTTTAGTATAGTGTCCTCCTATTCTGACAAAAAAGACTTAGCAGTTTCAGACGCCTTTTTTGTATTCATAAGAATTAAGTATTTTAATGATTTTTCATAGCTATCACATTACAGGCTTTTCATTTTCTTTCCTTTGGGAGAGAAGAGAAGGGGCGATTCTTATTAAACAAAATCAAATATTATACATAAGTAGTAAAAATTTTATACCCACCATGTCAATTTTAATATGGAGCGAGGCAAGGTGGGTGAGGTAATATCATTTATTGGATCAAATTCTGTTGGTGAGAGAGAGAGACACACACACACACTTTCGAGCCACAAAGAGCCCTTCTTCAGGTCTGGGAAAAGAATTTTAATAGGTAGACATCTTATTTTCACTTGTTCCATTCAGGGCTTTCCTGAAGTTTTTAGGCAACTAGTAATCCTTATCTGAAACATTCATAAAGTTTAAACAGCTACTAAAATTTATAATGCCAATTTTGGTTTTAACTTAGTTAATGTAAGTTATCCAAGATGAAAAAGGGAGAAGAATTTCTGGAAAGGAAGTATGGTGGGGCTCCTTAGGTCTTTGAAGAAAATTCCGTGTGCTGATATAATGTTGGGAAGGCAGTGAAGACGACATTGCAGTATATCATATTAAAATTCATTATGGGTTTTGTTAATTTACCCTACTATAAGAAGGGAAATTAATACCCACTCATTTAATTTACTGTTGTTGGAAAGGATCTTTTTAAGTTCACAAAAATCACCAGTAAGAAAGACCACCCAAATGCTTAGAAACCCCTGCAATACACAAGCAAAAATGGGTACGTGAAGGAAAGTGTTGCAGTAATAAATTCAAATGTCTTGGTTTCTGCCTGTTTAAAGTCAGATCATTTAAAGCTGCTGCATATTAGTATGGACTAATAGCAGAATAGGCAAAATTCAAACAGAAGAATCTAATAGTGCATTACGTGGACACAAGAAAATAAAGTACAAAGAAACTGTAGGAGTAAAACACTGGACACAGCAGTCTTCTTTAAAGTATGATCTCATGGTTTGCACACTGACAACTATACATTTTTAAGAATGCAAGATAGTCAAACGTTTTCTTTTTAATTTTGGCACTTTGAAGATGATATATAAAATAGCTGAATTTCACCACTGATTACGGTTCATTAGGTACAACTCTTAACTATGACCACAGACCTTTAACGTAACTATGCAGAGGTCAGCAGGGATTGCACTCTGCATTGAAGCTCATGAGAAGGCAAATTACCTTGACTGCATTGCATCAAAATCCAGAAATGCGGAGCTGAGAAACAGTGTGATCCCAGTGTAAATAACCTTTTAACTTACAACTTTTTTCTTAATATTATGTTGCAATCATCACCTCTTACTGTAATTAAGATACATATATAAAAAACTTATTTTACCCCATAATAAGAGACTTTATATTGCTCTTAATTACCCAGCTCAAGTTCTGTTCCTTAATCTTATTTATTTGACCACCATTTTACAAAAACCCGCACATCAGTGGCTACCCTGCAATTATACGATTGCACAGTCTGTATATATTGATAGAATAGGAAACAAGGCCAATTTTTCAGTTTACAGTAATTTACATTACACAGTACATCACAGTAGATCTTCAGATGCTGTAATCAAAAATATTTTCTTGGCCAACAGCCCTTTAAAGCAAAATAGAACTTTATAAAAGTTAATCCACAACAACAGTAGATCAGACAAAACTATGATCAGGACAGAACAATGATCACACACCATGCGTCACAGAAGAAAATGAGAAATCTTTAACAGAAAAAATTCACAATCTACACTCCACATAGTACAAAAAAGCAACTGCTATATTTGTCATGCTGTATTTTACGCTCTAGAGTCTATACACATACACAACTCTCAAAACAGGCTGTTTTTTGGCACAAATAAGTCATCACTGCAACAAAGGCAGGCAAATGAAGAAAATGACTCCATTACATGCATTTCATAAGATACCTGGACTTTGAGTTTACGAAACGATAACATGATGGAGGAATGTAGAGTCTAAAAGGGAGGTGGAAATCAAGATAACATACCACTATCTACAAATGTAGTAACATAAGTCAAACAAATGCAACTTCTGACAAAATACACATTCTGTCAAAGTAACACCTTTCTACTTCCTCTCCTCACCACATATAATTTGGAATGATTGTTATGTAAGCTGCTGCATGCAACAATGTTAAGAATATCAATAATCAAATGTAATTAAAACAATTGAGAATTGACTTAAGATACACAATTTTCATTTAAAAAAAAATTAAAGGAAAAAAATTACACGTAAAGAAAGTGATCTCACTTGGTAAACTACACTTCCATATACAAATTCATCACACAGGATGACTTAAAATACAACCTCAGAAACTAACACGCTTAACAAGCAAACTTTAAATATAAATCTCCTCCAAAATACTTAAATTCACTTCCCATGTAAAATATGTGCAGTAAATAAAATCTGTGACAACGTATTTTTTGGGATTGCTATTCAAGGATTATTAAGTATGGCTGATACACTGAATTTTAACATCTTCAGTTCCCTGCATCCCCTAGTCCGCATTTTCCATGAGTATACTGCAATCCATGTTCTTGTACAGGGACAATTGCAGTTATGTGCCTTTGTGTTTTCTGAAGCAAGTGCATATCTAGCATGGCATTATCACAGCTTAGGGTAGATCAATTACAGCAGTAAGAAGGCAGATTGCCACCTTATTTGATAAATGGCCAGCAACGGGCACATGGTGCTGGACTGCACTTGGCAGTCTACTTCAACAACATCTGCAATCTGCTCCACCCCATTATTCTGGTGCCTGCTCCAGAGACAAATTGTGGGGCGGAGGAGGAGGAGAAGAAGGAATACTACTATATCAGGGTAAGAAAAGGCTCAGTTTAAAATTACTTGCCCCAGACTGGTGGGCAAGCAAGCAATTCACACCCCAAGAATGAGTCTGATTTTATCCAAAAATATATAATAGATGAATACCATACAAAGTTATTACACAGGTAAAATTAAGGCAATGCAGAATTTAAAAATTATTTTCATGAAGTGATGAGAGGGATAGTTTTAAAATTAACAGCTCGCAATCAGAGGTGCCACCCTGTCTGAAAAGACTGAGACTGCTCTTACCTTGCTTGTGCATAGGGAAAGATGGTAAACTAGACTTAGTCTGGGATGGGGTCAATACCACACTTTAAAATAAAATGTGTTTGTTAATCTCACCACTATGGAGCTCACAGAAGCACACCATCTATTATTTTTTATTGTTGAACCTTGCTTTGACCTTTCCAAATACAAGACTTCTGTTACAACAGAAATGGAAATAAATTACCCCATGCAAGCACTATAACCTCTTATCTTAATTCAATGATTTTACACAGTCCAGTGGTTCCATTACTACACTTATGAACCCTTCACAATGCTGCAGAAGTCTTCCTAGTTTTCAATCCTTTTGTTCCTTCTTTTCAGAACACATTTTATAAACACAAAATTCACAGCAAGGCTGATTTGTTAATTGCGTTAAAATGCACAAGGCTATCCAGTGATTTTTTGTTTTAAAGAACATTTTATTTTGAACCAGTATGAAATTCTGATCAAGGCCTCTCACAAAAAGCAATCAATAGAATCTTCTACCACTTTGGTGTGGGCAGAAAACCTTAAAAAGGAGCATTCTTGGTTCAGGACACATTTTTAAATCAGAGATACAGAACCATTCCCAGGGGCTATTTTCTGCATCCCATTCTTCACATCAACATACCTGTCTTCCTGAGCCTATTTAAATCTGAGTGGCAAATTGCTCAGTAGCCATGTATATTTTAAGATCAAATGATTGGAAAGTATAATCATTCACTGAAAAATGATATTAAAGAACCTGACTAGAGAATAAAGCTACCATAATATTACTGCTGCATACACATGGACACTTGGAATACCAAACAAAAATAACTGTTTCAAATATTAACATAAATGATTACATTACTGAAATACTTGTAAACTGCCAAAAGTATATTTCTTTTACTATACATGGATAAGCTCCATTCAAACAGAACAAACATGGCTGACGTTCCCTTGATTTATCAGAAATATGTTATGATGAGTTCCGTAATTGCAGGAACAAGGTGAGAAAGCCAGGCCAAAATCCTGATTTATTTTGTAAAGTGAGCCATGATCCTCCTCTTTCTCCCCTTATGTCAAGCATCTGGAGTCTTGCAAAGTCACACATTTGGAAGGAGACTTTATCATTCATTTTAGGGGATTAATTTAAGGCTATTTAAAAGCCTCTTCCAGTTAGGATGAAGGATTTTGCTGTGTGTTTCAATCAAGCATTTAAAAATTCCCTCCTGTAACAGTTAAAGTCCAGGATTATTTTAAAAAAATATATCTTTATATTGGGGAAGAAGTTCTCCAGCCACCACCTAGAAATCCAGAATCGCTACCTCACTTTTCTGCATCTCCTGACCTTGGACAGGGGATGGGCTTGTGAAGGCTCAGGGAGGGAAGCCATTGCTGTGAAATGAACCCAGGGTTATTCCCCGCAATCAGCCTCTCTGTGATCATTTTTTCCCTCTCCAGATTTTCCCCCAAAGCTGGCGGGAGTAATTAGGCTGCAAAGCTTGCTTGGGGGCGGGGGGGGGGGTGTAAATCTCCCCTGCTCTTTTTGTGGGAAGGGAGATTTGCTGGCACTGTTATTTATCAGGGTGTTTATTCGCTCCTCAGAGCGGTAAATGAAATTCCTGCTGTTACTGCTGGGAGCTACACAGGGCGGATCCGCCTCGCTCTTTCACATCCACACAAATCGCCTGTTCCTCCATCCCCAAAACCTCCCTCCCGTCCCGACCCCATCAGGAAAGAGTAACAGAAATGCAGCCACTCATTACACTACTGTCGTAACCGCCCTGAGCTCGCCTATACTCAAGCGAGCCCAGAGAGACCGGGGGGCGGGGAGGAAGAGCGTCTCTCTGCAGAGACTATGTTAATAGCGATGACAAGAAGCGAGCCTGAGAGGAGAACGTCAAGGCTCTAAATCCATTTTTGGGAAATCGAACAGTAGCAAGGATCCCTCGGCTGCCGCGAGCGAGCTTAGGCGAGCCCCAGGGAAACGACAGCGTACGCGGGGCGGTGTCGCGGAGCAGGAGAGCTTTCCCGGGTGAGCTTCTGCGCGCACAGAAGGGACACCCACCGCTACCCCACCCATCCTCCGGGCGCCCCGAGGCGAGCGTCGAGGAAGATAGGGATAACTCCTGGCTTACACCTGTCCCTGCAACGCCTCTATGCCCAACGGGGACTGGGAGGGGCGCACCACACCGGTCTCTCTCCGCAGGCTAAGGGCCCCTGGGAGAGCCCAGTGAGCTCGCCTTCAACTGGCCCACCCCGCCGCCCGCTCGGGCCGTCGAAGACAGTAACACCCCCCCCCCTCCTTCCTTCCTCACCAAGTCTGTGTGGAGAGTCCGGCGAGGCGACCGCAGCCCCCCGCTCTCCGCCCGTCAGCCAGACTACCCACACACCGCCCCCAGCTCCGGCCTTTATATATGCTGCCCCGGATATGACGTCAACACCGCAGCACGGTCTCCAGCCACGGAACTAAGCGAATGGCTCCGGCTGGAACCGAAGGGAGAGGCCCCCACCCCGCGGAGGAGGGGCCCTGTACACGGATAAAACCGAGTGAAGCCGAAGGCGCCTGCCGCAGTACGGAGAAATCCGAAGGGTTCCGGAAAGAGTCGAAAGGGCGGAAGAGGCCAGCGGGGGCCGGTCCGCGGGGAGCAAGCTGCAGGGGCTCGGCCGTAGCGCCGCGGCTTCCCCCAAAGCTCCGTTTTTCTGCCCCAGGCCCAGCTCGCTGAAGCAGGGCCCGGGTTTGCTCTTCGCCACGACAAGGGCGCTTTCACCCGAGATTTGGTTTAGGCCCTTCCATTTGAGCGACCCGAGTACATGAACTGGATGATCAACGCCGAGCCTCGTACACGGGCTTCGTTGTGGGACCCACAGGGGTTGTTAGGAAAGATTAAAAACTGAAAATAATGGTAAAAATCGCATCCACTTTTCCATCATGGAAACGGTTTATTTTCATTCTCTTTGTGCTAGTCACTTTCAGGCTGCTGCCCCGGAGCATTCCCTTGATAGAAGTGCAAAAAAAGAGCACAACGCTTACATAAAAACATTTAATTTACCATAAAAAGAATATTTAGCAAGGTTTAGATTTCTGTACTACTACTAAAAGCAGGCACCTTTAGTTTGCATTAATATTAAAGATAATGTAGAGGGTTCCTTTCTCAAACCCATCTGCAAGGCAAAAATGACAAAAGATCATGGTTTCAAAAAGATTTGAATGCCTGCACAGGTAAGAGGTTTTTGTTTTTAGATAGTCTATGCACCAGTTTTGTTAACAACTAAAAAGGAAGTCGTTCTTTAAATAGGAACACTAGGATGCTGTAATTATACCCCCTAAACTATGTTGTATGGAGCCCTCATATATATTTAAAGCCCCAGTGAGATAGCAAATAAATAAAATTTCTGGCAACAGAGTTGTGGTTTTGTTCTTTATTAAAAAACCCACAAACATACATTCTCTTTCAGCTCCTGTGCAAGCTGTTAAAGCAATTAAATAGAATAAAAATCATCTTCCACAGACATTGCAACAGAACCTGTAGGACTGCAACAGGACCATTATCTCTAATGAAGTACATGAGTCACATCAATCACATCAATTTAAATTGGATCAGGTCGTTAATGTACAACAATTTTTCATGTCAGATGTTCCCATTTACACTGTATTTGAAATGAATGTGACGCATACATACTGGAAACAAATCCTTTAAGTGCATTTGAGATTATATAAATACATTCTATTGTACGCTGCATTGAGAAGTTCTCTAAATACCCTAGTAAGGCAAGATAGCCATCACTCAAATCGACAGAAATGGAAAAAAACAGTTTCAACAAAAAATGAGACTTCAGTTACATTAGACACCACTAGATACAATTATGAACTACCCCTGGAAAGGTGGTATGTGTTACATTTTGGTTATGTGAATACATTAAGTGGAAGCATTTTAAAAAATAAATTTATTGCTCTATTTAAATATAGTTTCAAAACATCATGGCAATCCATTGCAACAGTCTTTCATAAGTAAGGCAGAGAAACTCAACATCCTTACGGTATTTATAAAAACATACACCTTCATTAATATCCCCTAAATAACTAAAATATACAAAGCTTCCTGCCTTGCATATTGTCATAAAACATGATCCACACACATTTTAGAACTTAAACAAAATCTATAATATTTAACCAAAATATCCAATATGACCACAACAGTAAGCATTAGATATTCAAGATGTAATTAAATACATTTTAGTTTGTTCATTATAGGAATGGTTGCTACACTAAACATAGGCACAGTGAGAAATTTTATGAGGCACTAATAGGACTTGAATACCTAACTGTCCTTTGCGCTTTTGATGATCTCCCCTTATATCCTTTCAATAGCATTCTATAACAGCTATCAGTATTACCAACTCTAAGCAGTCAGACTTTAAAAAAAAAAATTAAAAAACATTTTCCTTCTTGTATCGGGGACAGTGTTTTTACATGTGCTTCCTGGGAAAGTTTAACATACAAAATTTAAGCTATAGAGATACATATTATTAAAAACACTGTAGCATAAGCTTTATCAGTAGATGACTTCATCATAGACACTCAAAATCTTGTGATAATATTGCTTAAATAGTGTTTGTGGCAGTGTTTTGTGAAACACTTTGCCTCAATGGTCATTTCTCAAATACATACAATCATGTTCTTGTCCGAGTTTTTACTTATTTTCATTTAATTTCCTCTCTCTCAAAACTTGCTCTTCACTAAAGACTAAAAACATTTTTGGAGGTCTCAGTGACAAAAAATGCCAATAAAACATGAAAATGCTATTAATTTTGCTAGAACAATCTCTACCTGAACTATTTCTGAATTAAAGGGTCTTCATCAAATATACAAAAGGAGAGGGAGAAAGAGGAGAGGTCTAGTTGATTCTAGGATACTACTTCAGCCAGAGCCCAGATCAACAGCAAGCAAGTGGCTACCATCGGATGGCTGTTAAATGGACTACAAAAAAAATGAGTGTCCAGCCCAGTTCCCAGCGATTAGGTATCCAACTCACTTTAGCTGTCAGCTCTCACTACAAGGCTGCCAGACCTCAGCAAAGAGGTCAAAGATTGAATAAGTATGCAAACTGAATTACCCCCTCAATATTAGATGTGACCCCTCCAGGCCGAAGTTAAGCACATGAGCAGGGCAGTGACGGAAGGTGGAGGAAGATTCTGGATTAAAAACTAAAATTCTATACTATGTGCAATGGTAGTAGAATCATCTCCACAATGCCCCCTTCCCTCCTCCCACCCCACATTTGTGAATAAGCCACCCTCTGGGTTAGAAATGTAAATTTTAAATTTTCATATTAAATCTCTCTTCCTGCCAAGACTGTCAATTAGCTATCCAGTTGCAATATGGGCACCTGTCCACTAGAAATGGGAGAAATATTAACATGTAGCACATAACTGCTACCTCTTCAATGGCCTCTCAGGCAGAGTGCACTCCACTGTCAAAAATCACCTCCCAATCTGACCTTCCATAACACATTGGTACAGACACCCATTAAGGATTCCCAGAAACTTACTTGGCACCATTGCAGGCACCCAGAGAGAAGTAAACTGCATCAGCTTTAGGTTAAAAAGAGTCTTAAATTTAACATTTTTTTCAAATAAGATTCTAGAATGAACCATTCTTAGAATAATTCAACATTACACTATCATAGTACAAAACTATTACAGTACTTTATACACAAACTGCAGTAAAACTCATACAATCCATGTCTGATCAAGCTATAAAGGCTTTTTTCGACACAGGTCAATACCACAGTTCAGTTCTTCTTTAGACAAGCCAAGGGGACTAACTTCTAATTTCTACATTTCTAATTTCTTCATGTGATAGCACAATATCAGTACTGAAGAAGACACAAAGCTGTTAAGTGCCCTTCCACCTGCTGTTTTTTTGTTGTTTTTTTTGGTCAGACCGATTCTAAACTACATTTCATATGGTGGATCATGGATCCTTCTAGTTTCATGAACCTCACAATAAAGATATTACACGCATGCAAAGCCTTTTAAAAAAAATCCAAAAAACAGAAAGCAGTGAGCTGTTCTTCAGCAGCCATCATATTGCTTATGTAGCTGTAAAAATCAAGTCTAACCCAGGTAAATAAGGAATGCTGTGTCATTAGGAAAAATCAGAATTTCTAAGTTAAAATGAAAGAGCTGTTGATTTTAAGGCCTTCCCTGGGGAAAAATGAAGAAATCAATGCTGTCTCTACAACCAAAGTGACATTTGACCAACATCAAATCAGCCTCGTTAACACAACCACCACTTTTGCTGCTTTGAACTTTTAGGCAGCCAGATATAAAATGAATTTTCCTATGGGCTCCAATGCTGTTAACAATGAAACAACTTTAAAATGCCTAGACACACAAAATGCAAAAATAAAGTTTTACAGGATTTTATATTTAGACCTTAATATGACTAAAGTACTGAGGTATTTCTATTTGCAGTTTCATGTAAAACTATCACAGATTGATCAATTCAGAGCAAAATTCCCACCTGAAAGTCATTGCTTACTGTAAGTAAACTCTAAAGTGTAGTGGGGCATTTAGACTAGTTTATGCACTTGACACATTCACTGTACTTGTTCAAGATGTGAAGGAGCCTCTTATATTCCATAATACACGCACAATAGGTCCGTAAAGCTAATGAAATGCAAACAGAATGGCTTAAATTATTTGCAAAATAAGTTAGATGAGAAAAGTTACTGAAGCTCCAAATTCTGTTTAGCATAAAATAGGATCAAAGATGGGTAAAATGTTTCAGTTGAAAATATCCACAACATCCATGGAAATACAAATGTAAGATTTACATTTCTATGTATTCTTGTCCCTGAATGTAACAAGAAGGTAGGTGAGGAAATTCTTTGAACTACTGTGAAGATGAAAATGGGAAGGAACCGACTTATGACCTCCAGAAGGAAGAAGGCAGATAACCCTTTGGTAAAGGAATTTCCTTCCGCTGCAAACATTTCTAGGAAAACAAAACAAAACAAAAACAGTCAATTTAGAACCAATGCAAGCAATTCCAAACCTCCAAAAGAGATTGGCTACATTATGGAAATATCTGCACCCAATAGGACTCAAGTTATGTAAGAAACTCTTCCACTGAAAAAGCCTGCTATAAAAGCAAGAAAAAGGTCCATCTAGCCCAGTATCCTGTCTTCTGACAGTGGCCAATGCCAGGTGCCCCAGAGGGACCAAACAGGTAATCATCAAGTGATCCATTCCCTGTCCCTCATCCCCAGCTTCTGGCAAACAGAGGCTAGGGACACCATCCCTGCCCACCCTAGCTAATAGCCATTGATGGACCTATCCTCCATGAATTTATCTAGTTCTTTTTTGAACCCTGTTACAGTCTTGGGCTTCACAACATCCTCTGGCAAAGAGTTCCACAGGTTGACTGTGCGCTGTGTGAAGAAATACTTCCTTTTGTTTGTTTTAAGCCTGCTGCCTATTTATTTCATTTGGTGATCCCAAGTTCTTGTGTTATGAGAAGGAGTAAACAACACTCCCCTATTTACTTTCTCCATATCAGACATGATTTTATAGACCTCTATCATATCCCCCCTTAGTCATCTCTTTTCCAAACTGAAAAGTCCCAGTCTTAATCTCTCCTCGTACAGAAGCCATTCCATACCCCTAATCATTTTTGTTGCCCTTTTCTGAATCTTTTTCCAATTTCAATATATCTATTTTGAGATGGGGCGACCACATCTGCACGCACTATTCAAGATGTGGGTGTACATTGGATTTATAGAGAGGCAATATGATATTTTCTGCCTTATTATCTATCCCTTTCTTAATGATTCCCAACATTCTGCTTGCTTTTTTGACTGCCACTGCACATTGAGTGGATGTTTTCAGAGAACTATCCACAATGACTCCAAGATCTTTCTTGAGTGGTAACCATTAATTTAGACCCCATCATTTTATATGTATAGTTGGGATTGTTTTCCAACGCGCCTTACTTTGCATTTCTCAACATTGAATTTCATCTGCCATTTTGTTGCCCAGTCACCCAGTTTTGAGAGATCCTTTTGTAGCTCTTCGCAGTCTGCCTGGGTCTAACTATCTTTAGTAATTTTGTATCATCTGCAAATTTTGCCACCTCACTGTTTACCCCTTTTTCCAGATAATTTATGAATACATTGAATAGGACTGGTCCCAGTACAGACTCCTGGGGGACACCATTATTTACCTCTCTCCATTCTGAAAACTGACCACTTATTCCTACCCTTTGTTTCCTATCTTTTAACCAGTTACCAATCCATGAGAGGACCTTTCCTCTTATCCCATGACAGCTTACTTTGCTTAAGAGTCTTTGGTGAGGGACCTTGTCAAAGGCTTTCTGAAAATCTAAGTACACTTTATCCACTGGATCCCCTTGTCTACATGCTTGTTGATCTCCTCAAAGAATTCTAGTAGATTGGTGAGGCATGATTTCCCTTTACTAAAACCATGTTGACTCTTCCTCAACAAATTATGTTCATCTATATGTCTGACTATATTGTTCTTTATTATAGTTTCAACCAGTTTGCTCGGTACCGAAGTCAGGCTTACAGGCCTGTAATTGCCAGGATTACCTCTGGAGCCCTTTTTAAAAACTGGCATCACATAGCTATCCTCTAGTCATCTGGTACAGAAGCGGATTTAAATGCTAGGTTACAGACTACAGTTAGTAGTTCTGCAATTTCACATTTGAGTTCCTTTAGAACTCTTGGGTGAATACCGTCTGGTCCTGGTGACTTATTACAGTTTAGTTTATCAATTTGTTCCAAAACCTCCTCTAATGACACCTGGGACAGTTCCTCAGATTTGTCACCTAAAAAGAATGGCTTGGTTTGGGAATCTCCTTCACATCCTCAGCTGTGAAGACCGATACAAAGAATTCATTTCGTTTCTCTGCAATGGCCTTTTTGTCCTTGGGTGCTCCTTTGTTTTTAAGTAAGAAAATCACAAACTCCTGTGTCTCCTAGCTTCATATTTATTAAAACTAATCAATATTTGCAAGACACTTTCAAAATAAAGTGTATTTTACACCTTTGCAAAATATTTCTTCAAAAGGATGCCTATGATGGGGGGGACAGAGGGGCAGTTGAGAAGGGAGAGGTTTCGGAGTCATAATCATCAAGAAGACTGAACAGACTCAGTAACAAAGAAGCCATATAAGAATGGAGAATGCATCAAAAAGTCATAATCATGGACCTTTTGGGAATCAGAAGGTAGCATGGGATTTGCTGACTGAACAATACATCTTTAAGAAAAGGGAAAAAATAGAGACTTTCAAGAATTTAAAGAGAATGCTTTACCTCCAAAAATTGCTTAAGCCGCATTAAAGAGCCCATCTGCCCAGAGATGGTGATTGCTTCAATCCTGCAGGGAGATCAACAAGAGTGAGCTCCAAAACACAAACAGAAAAACAGCCTTGTGTTATTTACATGGGGGAGAGCTTATGACATTAGTGTTCTCAGGAACACTAATGAACATAGAGCTAAGAGGAAATGCTCCTAATTCTGAAAAAAAACTGACAGAAGTTTCTTTGTATAAGGTTTATATATATAGGTGTCATACCTATGAAAATAGTCTTCTCTGATAAGTAGCAGCATCTTCCAGAACTGGACCTGGTAGTGTTTCATGAGCGCATTGCCACACACCTGGCACACAAAACCATAAAGGTAACAGAGATCAGAATTCAGAACTGGGCCTTGTAATTGAGAGAGAACTCTTACAAATTTGTACAATACAAATGCCTCAAGAACTCAGGCAGTATAGTTTGAACTCTGCTGGCCATCTGCATCTTGAATCACACTCCAGAAATTCATCTGGATTGCCACAGAACAAGAGAAGACTCCAAATCCATTAGAACCCAGAAAAGAAACATCTTGATTTCTACAATGTCAGGGAATGAAGCGCCCATCACTAGTGACAATTTCTGCAAGCATTTACCCCAATTTCTGCAACCATTTGCCCCAATTTGCAGAGTTCTGGTTTTCTATTATATTTGATCATATTCCTGTATTTTAATGCCATATATTCCAAGTTAAAGAAGCTCAGCACGTTCTCTTTCCCACCCCAACATCATCATCAGCACCACCTTGTTTCCTCATCATTCACCCATGCACAGTCCATGGCGCCACCTTTGAGATCTCCTTCCTGTTCAACAATATCTCCCCAAAATAATTCTCTTCCTCACCCATTTTGCCAGTCTATTCTCTGGTCATGTCCCCCTTTGACTATTATAGCAGTTTCTTTTCAACTCTCCCCATGGAGCCCATTCAAAATGGATCTATCAAAACCACCCTTTTTTTTCCCCACTCTGACAATACCTCCCTGCTGTCACTGTCTTGCATCTCTCTGGTAGCTACCACCTACTTCTGCATAAAGTTCTCTGCTCCACTTTCAAGGCTCTACAGACTTCTGCCCTTATCTATACCTGTCATTTTCTACAGAACTCCTCCTCTTGCTGTCTATGTTCCATCCATGCTTCTTTACTAGCCTCAACTTGGTCTTCATCCATTACCAGCTTGGTGCCTTATTTACGTACCTTTGTATCTTAGGATCAGTCTCCCAATTAATGCACACCAAGCTCTCTCCCTTTCTTGCTGTAAAAGCCCACCTGTTCTGTGAAGCAATCTAATTAGGATGGCCATATGGCATAAAACATTCTGCACTGTATTGTACCAGCCAGTGCCAGTACTAGTGAGTTTGGACTTGCCAAGTATATGAAGAATAAAAATAAGGAATTAAAATATTGATGAGCTTAATGTGAACTGCCTCAGCTGCTGAGGGACCAAGTGTAATAAAAAGCCAAACACTGCACTGTGGGAGTCCAGCTTTTTAAACAGATAAAACTGAAATCATATCACTGAGGGAATTAAAGGACTCTTTAGAGCAAGGGTCTCTGAAAATATACATAAGCCTCCTTTCAAAAGCGTGGGGAGGGGTAGAGGAGGGGTGAAACTCAGGCCATTTATAAAAAAACTGTCATGGCTACAGCCAGCAGCATCTGAACGTATTATATAGTAATGTCACCACTGCGTCTTATGGCACCTCACTGATGGGAGGACCTAGGGCCAGACTTTTAGACTAGTTCCTCATCCAACTTATTTATTTTGCTAGTGAGGCTCATACCAGGTAACATCACTTACCTCTAAGAAATCAAAGAGAAGTGTAGCTGTCACATCAGAGAGAGGCTCCATGTTCAACATTTGAGCCAGCCAGCGCCATCCATGGCCCAGCCCATGAGGGTGAGTCTAAAGGAACAAGAAAACAACTCATTGTATGTTTGATAATCTTGCAAAATATTGCCACCAAAAACATTACCAGATTTTTCTCCAGTTCCACTTGCTCTCCAAGGGACAGTTATTTTGGGACAATACTTTGTGCATTTTCAGAATATTTTCTGATAGAGACTCTTATAAACATGCAGACAAACCCTTACTTTGTATTTTTAAAGGAATTTTTAAGAACAATTTCAAAACATACTATTTAAAACATAATTCGTCAAAAGCTGGAACTGTTTTAAATTAGTCAATTAAAAAAATTCAAGTTGACAGTCCCTTTAAACACAGTTTGTCTCTATTCACAATGACTAGTTTAAACTTAAGTCTGGATCAGTTTTAAACCACATTTTAAATCAGTTTAGTCAATGCTGTTCCTATCCCAAGAATTAGTGTTGTAATATAACATTTTTAAAGCACCATTTACATACCACTTGTTTGTTTCCATAAGGCCACCGTAGTTGAATGATAGCCGCATAAAGACGGATCATTCCAGACATCCGTTTAAGGAAATTATCCTGCTGTTCTACCTTGGAATCCTTAACTTGATAACCAAGTATCCTGTATATTGGAAGAAAGACACTCTAATATTAATATACCAAGCCAGGTTCACTGGTTTCCCAAAGTGACCCCAATTCGCAGCCTTCTTTAACAACTCTCAAATTTAACATCAGAATATGCTAGAGCTGTGCAAGAATTCACATGAAGGCTACTTATTAAACACTGAGCTCAGTAGTCCAGTGTCTTAAACATACTGAATATTATGGACAACACTTTTTAAAAGGCCACGATTAGGGAAAACATCGATAAACATATATCCCTTCACCAGCAAAAAAATAAATAAAAAGTTGGATAAGCAACTACGCTAAAAGTCTGGCCCTAGGTCCACTCATCAGTAAGGTGCTACAAGATACACTGGTGACACCTGAAAGTTTGAACAGCATGAAGGGGCAAACGAATGTTTAGCTGGCACATAAATACCTTGCAAGGCCAGTTACAACAGTGCCATGTGAATGCTTATCATCACTTTCAGACACACTAAGTGAGAAGCAGTCAGCATTATCTCCCGTAAATGTAAACCAACTTGTTGGTCTTAGCAATTGGCTGAACAAGAAGTAGGACTGAGTGGACTTGTACACTCTGAAGTTTTACATTGTTTTGTTTTTGAGTGCAGTTATATAACAAAAAAAATCTACATTTGTAAATTGCACTTTCACAACAAAGAAATTGCTCTACAGTATTTGTATGAGGTAAACTGAAAAATACTATTTCTTTTGTTTATGTTTACAGTGCAAATATTTAAAATAAAAAATATGCACTTGATTTCATTTACAACACAGAATACAATATATATGAAAATGTAGAAAAACATTCACAATATTTAATAAATTTCAATTGGTATTCTATTGTTTAACAGAATGATTAAAACTGTGATTAATTGTGATTAATTTTTTGAGTTAAACACGTGAGTTAACTGCAATTAATCAAAAGCCCTAAAAAATACTATTTCTTTTTTACAGTGCAAATACTTGTAATAAAAAATATAAAGTGATCACTATATGCTTTATATTCTGTGTTGAAATTGAAATCAATGTTTAAAAATATAGAAAACATCCAAAAATAGTTAAATAAATGGTATTCTATTAACAGTGCGATTAAGATTGTGATTAATAGTGATTTTTTTAATTGTGTGATTAATCAGGATTATTTTTTTAAATTGTTTGACAGCCCTAGTTGAAACATTATTTTTGGGGGGTGGAGGTATTTTAGCGGCCATAGCATCCACTTAACAGCAGACAAACCAGTGACACTGCTTCTAGACATGCTTGGCCTGATCTCAGATTTCCAAGTAATGGCAAACATCAGTGTAAAGCAATAAGGTTCTATTCTGTACTGGATACTTCAAAACTAGATCAGTAAATTATCCTTTGAGGAAGTGGAGGGGCAAATGAGGGTTAATGTAAGAAAACATGTATTTCTTCAATTTCCCTACCAGCTGCTACTCTCAGCCCTTACAGAGCTCCAAAGAAGAGAAGTTATATGGAGAAGTTACCTCTGATACTCTTCTATGGGAGTCCCCTCCTTGAACGCAGGATAAAATGGTACAGAGTAGGGGCATTTTTTGTGCAGGTGAGCTAAAATGAGGTCTCCCACCCTGGGGTGTAATTCCCAGATTCCTGAAGCCACCACAGCAATTGGGAAAGCTGCCTCGTGGTGAGAAGCCACTTCCTCCTCTCCTTGTTTCTGAAAACATTAAAGATACACACACACACCCCTTTCAAGTTAATGCTCAGCAAAGACAACATTTTAATTTATTTTTTAGTTTACATATATCCTTTACTGAAGGCTCCTAATGCTTCTATATATTCCATGAGCACGCAGCTACCCAATATGGGAGGACAATACAATCTACATGTCCTTGCCAGAGGCCCATAAACCCTTCTTCTCAGGATAAAGAAAATGAGTAAGTGATTAGAGGCACTATTTATAAAAGCCTGTAGTTAAGGTTACACAAGTATTTTCATTCTAAAAGGACCATTTTCATATGCTTATAATTTAACCAAGTTTTACCTTTTGAGCTAGAATTCTGCACATTTGTGGTCAGCACAAAAGCAAGGGTTATTGATTGATTTAAATCTTCAGCAAATGCAGCTAAAGCCATTTAAGAATGGAGAGTAGAAAAAAAACAACACTCCCTATAAAAAAAAAAGGGGCAGCATAATTTGAACAGCTATAGCCCCTCAAAGGGAAGTGTTGGAAACTTGGCAGGGACATAGTCCCTAGATTGCGGATGTGTGTTTCAGTGGCCCAGTGAATTCTTGTTTCAAATTTTGCCAAGTTACAAGGTTTTCAATAGTGTATTTTGAGCATGTGCATAGGTTTGTGCTACATGATATGCTAAATATCACCCTACATTCCACTGGTACTGCACATGCCTCTGGTTTTTTTTTTTGTTTTGTTTTGTTTTTTAAAAGTGTGTAGGGAGTAAGTTGAGGAGTCAACGGGGCCTTGCCTCCTTCCATAAGACATGAGCAAGTGCATAAAGAAAAAAGCAAAGCTCCTCTTTTTCCTGGGCCAAAAAATATAATCCCATTTTTTCTAATAGCGTGAGCATAGCCTGGCAGGTGATAAGTTCTGAAGACTTTTGTTTTCAATAGTTAAAGAGACAGGTCAGCATCCCAGAGAATCTCCAGAAGCTATGGCTACCCTCACCACCCCAATAAGACAAGGTGTCCTCACCACAAATTTCTCCGCCAGTTTGTAATAAACAAAATCCAGACCCTGTGGATGTTGAGTCACCGACACAGTTCGCCCTCCAGACTGAACAGACTTTCCAGAGAGAAGGTTATTGATTTTGTCAAATATCTCTCTTAGCTGAGAGCCTGTGAATATATCATCAATAGTGCACGGAGAGACAGAATATTAGGAAGTTGCCAACAAGCAAGCCTCAACCAAACCACATCAGCCTCAGTAAAGCTAGCACCAGATTCTGAAGGGAGGGGGTAAGAGTCCTGTTAAATATTTCTAAGAGCTTGGCTACACTTGCAAGTTAGAGCGCATTAAAGCAGCCCTGGGCGCCCTAGCTCACTACCCATCCACACTAGCAAGGCACGTAGAGCGCTCTGACTCCACAGCTGGAGCGCTCCTGGTGCTCCACCTCAGCGAGAAGATGAACGCTTGCTGCGTCTTCGCTGAAATGCCTGGGCGTCAGCGTGAATGCGGTGTTGCATTACTGCGCTCTGATCAGCCTCCAGAAACGTCCCATAATCCCCTTAAGTCAAGTGGCCACTCTTGTCATTGTTTTTGAATCGCTGCAGGAATGCAGATATGCCCTTTGAAAGCTCCGTTTCTGACAGCCGGCTGCTTATCTGCTCCAAGACAAAGTAACCATTAGTGTGGAATGCTGTGTGAGATGTCTGAACTTACAAGACAGCATGCTGACATGCTCTCAGCCCCCAAAAACCCACTCTCTCTCCCTCCCCACATACACACAACACACTCCCTGTTACACTCTACACCTGCCCCCCCACATTTGAAAAGCCCCTTGCAGTCACTTGCATGCTGGGATAGCTGCCCATTATGCACCGCTCCCAATGCCGCTGCAAGTGCTGCAAATGTGGCCACGCCAGTGTGCTTGAAGCTGTCAGTGTGGACAGACTGCAGCGCTTTCCCTACTGCGCTCTCCGAAGGCTGGTTTAACTCAAAACGCTCTACATCTGCAAGTGTAGCTATGCCCTAAATCTGCTCACTAGAACTGAAATGTGCTAAAAATCAATAAGATTCCTCCCAGCTGAGGAAAATACCCTCCCAACTGCAAGTAAAGAGTTCAAATAACAAAGATTGGGACTCCATCCACATTAGCTCTCCAATGTAATAGCAATGCAGAGATACAGGGCAGGCTTGATGTTCCCCTCAGATATTTAAAGGTTAACAGCATCTCAGCTGGGATTGTTCTCAGCATTTTCCTGACCTGCTATGGATGAAATCTGGCTCACAGGAATGCTGGCTGCTTTCTGGAGATCCATTCTGATATTCTTCACCTGTTGAAGATTGTAAAAAGCTGTTAAAATCACTTCAGACAAGAGACCTGATCAAGCCCAAAGAGGCATATCACCACAGGGAAGACACTTCTCATGAGTGGCCCAATTCTACAAGGATGCAGTCAGCACTAACTCCAACTGATTTTAATAGGAGTTAAAAGCACTCTCACACAAAGGAGGCATTCAGGTCCTTGCAGGATTGGGCTGAAAACGCTGATCAAGTTCGAGCACAGGAACATACAACACAAGATGAACAGTACATTGAACAGCTTCAGACTAATAAATGAAGAATTCATTTTGAGACAGCAATGTGCCAGCCTCCTTGAAGATAAAAGGAAGATTTGTAATTGGGACTTGATGACACTTCATTCTGCCACAGTCATTGCTGTGCGCATCTTGAAAAGCCTGAGCATGAAATATCTGATTTTCCAAGATACATACAAGTGTGTGTATGTGTATGTGATGCATTGGGAGGGCAGGAACAAGTCTATAGTATCTAGGTTTCGTTCTGCTACAGTATTTTTTAATTGGAAATTGAGCAGGTGCTCAGCCCTTAAGGCAGCCAGAAACTTTTCCTGCAGTATTTAAAAAAACAAAACAACAAACAAACAAAAAAACCAGTACTATAACTGAGAAGTGTTAATAAAAAATAAATTCCTGTGAAAGCACAGTAGCTGCTGCTTAACATTTTACTGTCTCAAGGTTTCAACTTCATTGAAACCTAAAAGCTTCACTGAATCAATGTGATTTGTCAATACTCCTCCCACACCTGACATTACTATAATCCATTTGAGAATATCGCTTGCTGTGGAAATTTACAATTTACAAATGTGATGTGAGAGGCACAAGTTGAATTAAAAAAAAAAAAAAAGACCAACCATTTTCTCACCAGGAATGAGAGAAGAGATGCAGAAACAGGATTGTTTAAAGGAACGTTTTTCAAAGTCTTTTGTGGCATTAGCTCCTGTTTAAGGACTTCCTGGCAGCCCCAACTCCAAGTTATTCACTTTTTTGGGTTTAAGCCAGATCACAATATACACAGGACAAAAATCTGCTCTACGGCAGACTTTCAAAATTTTTTACGCACCCTCTTAAAGAAAGGGATTTTTTTGACAGGTGAATAAAGCATTTATTCATCATAATCTTGGTAAAAGGTGGATGAGTAGGTTTTGCAGGTGGGCTTCTAAGTTTTCAGGGCCATTCTGAAGGCTGCTTTACATCCCACTCAACATAAGTATTAGACAATAAACAAGTAGAAAGACAGGGGAGGGAGGGAGAGAGTTTTCCTAACAATATTTATAATTTGGATTCGTAGAGTAGCCATACCTGATTGTCTTTGCAGTCAGTCAATCCACTAAAGGAAGCAACACACTGGTCAGAGGCATCCTGCAATTGCTGATACCACTGCATTGTGCTCTCCTCTGCCTTAACCTGAAGTCCTAATACTAGACAAGAAAAGCAGTCACATGAAAATACACTATTACCACAACGAAGACATCAGAAATCCTAATGTTCCACAAAAATTATCAAGACTCAGAAGTTCTGAGCAGCTGTTGTTCTTCCCCAACCAAATTTAGAAAATCAATTATACCTGACTAAGGCTTTGCAAATTGTACAAAAGTCCACCCTTTGAAGACTGATCACTCCTGTGCCTGGATTTTTTGAACTTCAGTTACAGACAAACAGTAAGCCATTCTAGATGCACGTGGTAGCAGGGGTGAGGAATTAGAAATGGCTCCCTTTAATAATCCATGCATGTAACCTAGCACACATCATCCCACCAGGTTCTCCCCTACTCTATTAACGGTCTGTGTCCCTCCTGTCCCAGCATGATGTGTATTGTCCAAGAATGACTGTTTTTGCTTCAATTAACATAACCAGTTTATGAAACATCAATTTCAGTGTCAATGAAGCTTTCTGCCAGCAATCCCATACCCACATTAGTTCTGTTTGACCTGAAGCCTACCCACGGTGATGCTCCGGCAGCCTGTGCATTTCTGAGCCAGTGTTTAGCGTGGCAGTCCAATGGAGCTCAATAAAGTAAGGTAGGTCTCACTGGAGCTGGACCTACCTTCCTTCTGCTCTTTCCCCCGTGGATGTTGTGCAGGGACTGGAGTCTGGGCCTTCAGCTGCTCTTGTTTCTGTAACTCCTTCTGCCTCTCTCTTTCCTCGTCTTCATCCCGCTTCCTTTTCTCTTCCAAAGCTGTGGCAATTTCTTGTTGCATGCTAGATATTAACCCTCGCATTTCCTGCAGTGCTCGCTCAGTGTTGGCTACATCTACCTGAGTAGGGAAACCTCTCTACCAGGAAACAAGGAAAAGGCAAATTAAAGTTCCCCCTACCAAAAGGCCAATTGAGGGCAGGCTGCCCCCAGAACAGCACCTAGATACTTTGTGTAGAAGCTGTGAACCTAATGCACATGCTGTCTACTATCCTCAATGTGCAATGGCAGCACCATTCTACTGGAAAGCCCAGACTGCCTCCTCCAGAACCAGTAATTAATTCACACCACCAGTCAAGAGAAGCAAGTTCGTGGCCTTTAGTCATTTCCTGGTGCACAACAGACAAGGCAGAATTTCTGCCTCCTATGCCTGTGTAAACCAATTACTGAAGACTTCTACTTACTCTTTTACAGTCAAGCTCTAGATACAGAAAGGGATCCACTGCAATGTAGCAAAATAAAATAAAAAAAATAAAATACCATCTTACTTATTATAACTAAGGAAAAATAACCACCTTTGCAAACCCGACAGACACAGAGTCTAGTGATGGGGCCAGACAAGACTCTCAATACATTAGTTCCATTAAGAGGGTTGGGTAAAACAAAAAGGGATCATGCTAGAGAAGCAAGTCCATGTAGCCTGAATATCCGTTTCCCTTTAACTCCACTGGGAAGAGGGTTATTTTAAATGCCAGCTAAAGCTGAAGTTACAAGACATTTATGATAGACTGGAACTGAGAACTAACCCAGCCCATGCCAAATTTTAGAAGTGTGTCATTGGTTCACTCTGTCTCCCACCTTTCATATAGAGAAGAGTAGTTTTGTGAGAAAGCCTAGATGCTATAGGAAAGCTTGTGAATGCTGGAACCTACTGAACACTGTGCATCATTGAATCTCAAACAATTGTTTGACCAGCCACTCCAGTTCTAGCATGGTCTCAGAAAAGAGAGATATCTAACGTTAACATTTTACAGTATATTTAACATCAAGTGTCTCTTCTCCAGTAAAAATCCCCATAAGTTATATAAGACTTTTTCAAGGAAGCATTTAAAGTGCATTGAGAAAAAGATTCTCTTTCTTTCAAGATTAACCAGTGCACAAGAACTGCATCTACAAGCTCTTCTGTGGCAACATAAGATCTCAAAGCACCTCTCAACTAGCTGACTTAGTGTCTCCCTTCAAGGAATAAGAAGCTAACTTAAAAGAAAAGGAAATCTAGAACCTCATTACCTCACTAGTGGTGCGAATGAGCCCAGACACTAGCCCACAGATCTGGTTGCCACGGTTACTGAACCCTGAGAGATCTATCCGTGGCAAGTCTTTATGTCTGTAGTTGGGGTCAATCTGCTGGTTAAGCTGCAGCACCTCTTCCTGGATAGAATAGAGGCGGCGTAGCCTTTCCTGGCCTTCTTCCTTGCGCAGACGCTCCAACTCCTCCTGACGCTGCCTCTCCTGTTCTGCTTCACGAAGTTTCAGGTTTAAAATCTGGAGAGGAGGAGGGAGTGACAGTGTAAAGATAAGCTACATAAATAAAGCTTTTCTCACAACACTACCTATACAGTCCCTGCATGCTACCCACAAGCAAGGATGCTCAGGAAAATCTGATTAAAAACTATGTTCCAGTCACTCCTCTTGCTGGCCCTGGTTTAAATCCCCACTGCAAAAATTCTACAAAGCCTTTAACAGCATGAGCCACACTACAGCATACTGGTGCTGTTACCACAGGACTCAACGTTCTGGAGGCAGCAACAGTCTCAGGGCGAGTTTGAAGAATTTAGTCCAAATATACTCCCCGTCTAGAGAGAAAGATTTTAGCAACATCCAAAGGAAGGACAAATCCTGCCTGCTCATAATATACATTGACTGCTGCCGAGCAATGCAGGTTGGGACACGGCAGTTCCAGCTGGTATCTCAGACTGTTTGGCCAACAAAGGGACCAGCAGCACACACAAAAAGCAAAAGCATATTCAAGTTCCTGATCATCACCCTGGAGTTTCACAAATCAAACTGCAGGTAAAGTTATCGGTACTGCAGCTGGGTAGGAAATGGTTTTCCTGTCCTGAAGGGAGGGGGAAAAAAAGATTTAAAAAGTTTTTCCCTTTCCACATCAGGATGAAACAGAGACCTTCCAAATATTTTTGTAGAAAATCGGAGAGACCCACCCCAGAATAGCCAATACCTCAGTGGTTAGGTCTCCCACATCCCAAGAGAGTTCCCTAACTACCAGGCTCTTTGCTATTGCGGAGTGGGTCTGTCTCAACCTCTCCTGTTGGAGCTGTTCCACTTCGTATAAAATATTCATTGGGGGGGGGGGGGAGAGAGAGAGAGAGAGAGAGACACAGACAGACAGACAGACAGACAGACACTGACTGAGACTAACTCTATAACCTGGTGGTTAGATCGCTGACCTGCAATGTGGGGGAGACAGGGACTTGAATCTGTGAACCCCTAACCACCGGGCTAGCAAGTCAGACAGCTTTCCCTATGCCTCTCTCCAATCTCAGCCTCAAAAGTCTTCCTGATGAAAGTTTCACTGAACTTTCCTGAGAAAAGTCTCAGTTCTGACAAATCAGCATTTTCCAACAAAAAATGTTTTACTGAAAAATTCCCCACCAGCTCTGTGGCTGTTTTGGAGCATTGGTCTGAAATCAAGAAGATTAATCTGAGTAAGGACAAGTGTAAAGTATTTCACTTAGGAAGGAAAAATCAAATGCACAACTACAAAATGGGTAATAATTAGCTAGGCAGTAGTACTGCAGAAGAGCATCTGGAAGTTACAGTGGATCACAAATTGAATATGAGTTAACAATGTGATGCAGTTGTGAAAAAGGCTAATATAATTCTGGGGTGTATTAACAGAAGCCTCATATGTAAGACACAAGAGGTAACTGTCCTACTGTACACTGGTGAGGTGTCAGCTGGAGTGCTGTGTCCAGTTCTGAGCACCGCACTTTAAGGAATACATGGACAAACTGAAGAGAGTCCAAAGGAGAGCAACAAAAATGCAAAAAGGTTTACAAAATCTGACCTGTGAGGAAAGGTTAAAGAAACCTGGTCATATTTAGTCCTGAGAAAAGAAGGCTGAGAGGAGACCTGATAAGTCTTCAAATATATTAAGGACTGTTATAAAGAGGATGGTGATCAATAGTTCTTCATCTCCACTGAAGGTAGGACAAGTAGTAATGGGGTTAATCTCTAGCAAGGAAGATGTAGATTATATATTAAGAAATTGTTTCTAAGTACAAGGATAGTTTAAGTACTGGAATAGGCTTCAAAGGGAGGTTGTAGAATCCTCATCATTGGAGGTTTTTAAGAACAGGTTGGATAAGCACCTGTCAGGGAATTGTCTTAGGTATACTTGGTCTTTCCTCATTGCAAGATGATTTATCAAGGTCCCTTCTAGCCCTACATTTCTATGATTTTACAACAAGAACACATACTGCTTAATATTATTTATTTTACTTTAAATGGTTTTAATGGATTATAGTAAATTTAAGACATAAAATAGGAGTAATTTCAATTTTAAATCTATTGATTTTTAAAAAGAGAAATGTATTTAATTTAAATATAATCCATTTTAAAAAAAATCTGATCAAGACACACAAGAATAGTACACGTCTCTGTTTATACATTGAACTAAAAGGTTTACTACCACAGAACAAAAGTGAAGGGTGGACAACATCCTGACAAGTTGGGTTACAATGCCTCAATGGCTATGGACATTGTCCTGAATAGTTATATATTAAGGGCTAAAGCCCTGGTCCATCTGAGGTCAGTAGCAAACTACCTTTCATTTTAACTATGATTCAGCCACGAGTGAAATGTAGCTGCTTCTATTCCTGCAATGTAGCAGAATGTCCTAAATGATGAACATTTCACTGGAATATCTGCATTCCCATGGGGATGTAGCAAGTATGTGGGGCAGCACTGCAATGTACATTTTCACTCTACATATGTGTTATGCTATGCATCACTAAAGCAGTTAAATCTGTGCAAGTCCTAGCTTCCAAACACAGGCCAACCACCCTTTCTTGTAATAGCACTACCCTTTCTAAGTTCAGACCTTTGCTCTGTGTCGATGTTCCTCTTTCAACTTCTCCTGCTGACCCTGGGCCTCCCTAGAGCTGAAATACAAGCAGAAGAAAATGAGGGATTGTTCTGTTCTTCAAAGGACTTCGAAGGATTCCCCACCCTCTTCCCCCAAGACATGCTCCGGATGAAGTACAGTCTATGGACACACCAGAGAAGCTATTTTTAAATTGGTTTAAAGGAGAACTCCATCAGATGCAATCTCTCTTCATCCACTTACTGAAAGCTAGAATCACCTGAAAAACACCCTGAAAGATAAATACCAGTAGGACAGTAAATGCAAAGATGCTGCATATGAGATTTTCAAGCATAAATCACAGAAGTGTTAACCCCAGAGTCCTGACAAAATTCCAAAAGGTGAATTACACTCTCCATTCTTGATCAATGAGATACAACAGCCTTCACTTCCTGTCCTGAACTACTGCTGTGTACTGTTAAATAAATGTCTTTTAACACCTCCAAGTTCCTATTTAGTTTACATAGGGTCCTGTGGAAAAAAATAGTATGTGAATCTGTAATTAAAGACTATCACAACACATTTCCACAAGAAGCCCAAATTAAGGATTTTTGAACTTTTGAGTGCTTTACTTTGCAACCTTAATCATGTGTGTGTGAGTGAGAGAGAGAGAAATTTCCTAGGTTTTAAAAAACAGCAAACTGAAAAAACAAATGTCATCACATGTGGATCATCAGCAGGGCTGGAACCTTCAGATCCACTGCAGTGACCTCTTCCACTTGATCTTACAGAGTAACTGATAGTGAATAACTATCTACTATTGCTATGTGAACCAGCACTGGAGTGAGATGAGACATTTTGCCAGCATATTTCATAGATATTTGCTGATGGCAGAGAAACAGTGAGATTCAGGAATCTTGGGTTCCATTCAGGGTGGATTGAAATCTTCAGCACAAGGCAGACCCCTGGTATGGAAAACTTCAGGCTAAACAGCTAAAGCTTTGCAAAGTTAAAGCAACTGAAAACAGGATCTTGGAATGGGAAGTGATGGGCAGCCTTAATAATGGGTAGTGCTACCAGCTCAGCCTCCAATAGAGAATACTTGTATCAACAGATAGTGAGTCAACTTTATACTTTAATACCCATGTGTAAGGCAGCAAGTGACTTCCATGTACTTAAATTCTAAACCATAACGTTACATTAAATTTTCTTTACTTGTAAAACCCATGTGCATGTTTGTTTGAGCATATGATCACGAAGGATAGTTTCTTGATGTAGGATATTCAACAAGACATACAAAAACATCTATTAGGTACCAATTCATTCACAAATCTCAACAGAAAGTAGTTGTTTTTTTTTTTAATAGGTTTACAGATCTAAGAATCAAAACTCTATTTAGTCAGTCTCCAACAACACCAGTTAGTTGCTGCATTTCTAAGAGGTCACATAAGAGAACTACCCTTACCTCTTCTCCATCACTTCCTGCAGGTCCTGGTATTCCTGATGCTGTTTTAATTCCTTCAGCTCATCAAAGCGCTTCAGCTGCTCACTTGCCATATCAGAAACCGCTCTCACCATCTGTTCTTGCTGCTCCTGCCTCTGCCTGAGCCCCTCCTGCGGATTTCAAGGAGAAAGGAAGAGCCTTTCACATACACTATGCATTTTGAACACAGCCCTGTGACTTCTAATGAAGGGAGTAGGCTCTGGAGGGCCAGATTTCACATAAACATCCCCACCAGAGACTTTGTCAGAGATAGGAACTGTGCTACAGTAATCACTGGGATCTGCATACAAGGTAATGCAAGCAAAGCAGCACAAACTAGGCCAAGATAACCCCTAAATTAAAATATGGTTATCTGCTTATCCCCATTAGTTTTGGTGGAACATCATCACATTTGGCTACGTAGTACCCCAGTGATTCAGCATGCCTTGTTACCTTTCCTTTCAACCTATGGACCTCCTTGTACATCCATATGCAGCCTTCCACCTCTGTAACTTTAGATGGTAGAACAAGAAGATGTACTTTGTGGTCTGTCTCCAGCAGACTAAGATCTTCATTGCCCTGTATGGACAGCAGGACAAACCAAGTCAGTGACAGATTAGATCAGTAAGTTATGCAGGAAACTAGATAAACTGACAATCTTTCTCTAGAAAATAGCACGCACCATAAGAGACAAAGGAGTCAAAGCAGACTACTGCCTATCTAGCGAAGGTTCTTATACAGCTCCCATCTCCACAGTACTTGAGTGCCTGACTATCTAATGTATTTATCCTCACAACACCCTGTGAGGTAGGGAAATATTATCCCCATTTTGCAGGTGGGGAACTGAGGCACGGAGAGACTAAGTGACTTGCTTAAGGTTACATAAGAAGTCTGTGGCAGAACAGGGAATTGTATCCAGGTCATTAAGTCCCCTGTCTCTCTTGTATTTTACCTTTAGATAAAGGAAAGTGACTGATGGATCTCCAAACTATTCATTATTTGATAACTTTCATCAAGGAAACTAAATAGCACAAGTTTAATCTTGCCTCACACAATCTCTCCAAAACCTCTTGCCCTCTTCATTGCACAACCTGAGAAAGTCAGCATTCTTTTTGAGGGAAGGAGACCAAAACTGAATGCAATATTCAAGTCAAAGACATATTGGTTTTAAAATGCCAACTATCACGCTTTTAGCAATTAATGACTGCTATCCATTAAGTACAAAACAGTGAACTGTCCATAATAAAATCTGTCCTGTGTCTTCCCCCCACCCCTAAGTCTCTAAATTAGCTAGCATCTTGCAAAATGCATGCAAAACTCAAATTCATTCCCTAGATGTGAATTACTTTGCAGATATCTGGGTTAAGTGGCAGCTGATATTTTAGATGCCTGAATACCAAGCCTGAAATGCTCTAAAAAGATGTAGATCATGTTGCTATGTTGGTTAAAGGTTTGCAAATCTATCACGTTTTCTTGAGTTATAAATATTTAGCTATTAAACAGGACTCCACACCAGGCCCCAAAGAACCACACTTATAGCCTTCTTGTACCTAGAGAAATAGTCACTTACACTCATGCTGCTTTCTAACACTAAGTAATTTTTAAATCATGGTAGAACTTCACCAGATGCTCAGATCCATGTGGCATTACTCAAGATGGCTTCCTTAGCAAGTTCTTTCATAATTCTACAGGAGGCCAAGCTGCTGCAAAAAAATCTCCTAACTCAATATAACTGAAAGTACTTTATTCACTTTCTGTTTCTCCACCCCATTCTACATCCAGTCTTCAAAACTTAGCTGCTAATTGTCCTATTTCCTCTCCACTCTACCTTGTAACAGGGGCCTAACAGCTGTAAGTAACTTGGAAGGACTTTGGAGAGCAAGCAGGAGAAAGCACAAGATGCACCCATTCATTTTCATTAAAAGCCTAGATTTACACCCCACAGTCATCCTTCCTCCATATTATTAGATCTCACAGTGACAGCCTGGAGAACTAATGTTTTTATACTGCCAAATTGAGTTTGCATCTGGCCCAGTAGGAGACATTATTGAAGAAAGATGTCACTCACCCTTCCAACTCACTATTTCCAGTTAACCTATCCAAGAAGCTGAGTACATTCACTGTTAGAACAAATTAACACATTAGTACTAGTAGACCATTGGATTATCCTTGATCAGGCAGATTAAGGCTAAAGACCACTATGCTCTTTCCCTAGCTGCTTATATATGGGTTATTAGTTAACTAGCTACCTTTGATTCACTGGGTGCTGCAGATGAAAGTGGTGAGGAGCCCAGCTCGCTGGCAGAAGAAGTGGTCTTTGCAAGAGAGGGCGGCTGGTCATCTGTATGGGGAATGGATTCATTGGGTGTTGAACTTCGGGAGAGAGGTGTTTCCTGTAGAGATTGGGAGATCACTCGATCCAGCACCCAGCCAGAGTAGGATGACAACTTGGGAGGGGACCGGCATCCTTCCAAAATATCCTAGAGAGAGAGAGAGAGAGAGAATTTCTTCTATGAGCATGTAAACTCTATACCAGAAACCTACTGACTGCTATACTTACCTACATGCCTCCAGCTTTCATCCAGACCACATCACACGATCCATCGTCTATAGCCAAGCTCGAAGATAAAACTGCATTTGTTCTTAAAACTACAATACCCAACTGGTGATGTGAAGAAACAGATTGACAGAGCCAGAAGGATACCCAGAAGTCACCTACTATAAGACAGGCCCAACAAAGGAAGTAACACCACTAGCCATCACCTACAGCCCCCAACTAAAACCTCTCCAGCGCATCATCAAGGATCTACAACCTATCCTGAAGGACGATCCCTCACTCTCACAGACCTTGGGAGACAGGCCAGTCCTCACTTACAGACAGCCCCCCAACCTGAAGCAAATACTCACCAGCAACTATACACCACACAACAAAAACACTAACCCAGGAACCAAACCCTGCAACAAATCCTGGTGCCAACTCTGTCCACATATCTATTCAAGGGACACTATCATAGGACCTAACCACATCAGCCACACCATCAGGGACTTGTTCACCTGCACATCTACCAATGTGATATATGTCATCATGTGCCAGCAATGCCCCTCTGCCATGTACACTGGCCAGACCAGACAGTTTCTATGCAACAGAATAAACGGACACAAATCTGACATCAGGTATTATAACATTCAAAAACCAGTAGGAGAATACTTCAATCTCCCTGATCACTCAACAACAGACTTTAAAAGTGGCAATTCTTCAACAACAAAAAAAATTCAAAAACAGACTCCAACGAGAAACTACAGAACTAGAAATAATTTGCAAACTGGACACCATCAAATTAGGCCTGAATAAAGACTGGGAGTGGATAGGTCATTACAAAAACTAATTTCCCCATACTGTTACTCACACCTTCTTGTCAACTGTTTGAAATGGGCCACCCTCATTACCACTACAAAAGTGATTTTTCCTCCCTTGGTATTCTACAGTTGAGAATAGCCTACTTCCACTTTAATTGAATTGTCTCATTAGCACTGACCCCCCCAGACACACACTTGGTAAGGCAACTCCCATCTTTTCATGAACTGTGTGTATGTACCTGCTACTGTATTTTCCACTCCATGCATCTGATGAAGTCGCTTTTAGCCCATGAAAGCTTATGCCCAAATAAATCTGTTAGTCTCTAAGATGCCACAAGGACTCCTTGTTGTTTTTGCTGATACAGACTAACACGGCTACCGCTCTAAAACACAACAGTTTAACTTTAAGAAAAAAAGCTGATCTTGAAAAAGCTCTGATCAGGTCTCATTCACAAGGCTTCATTGTGCAGATACCAATATTACATGATATTACTGTGTCAGCCCCAATACACCATTTGTCTTCTCCTCCTACAAACTTCTCCGCACTCATTTCCTTGCTGCCCCCTATGCATGGAACACCCTTCTTGAGCTGGTCCACACAGCCACTTAATCTCTCCTCACTTAAATCACTCCACAGGGTCCACTTCTTCCATATTATGCCTACAAGAAGCCAGCTAAGTATATGTCTAAACTAGAAATGCTGCAGCTGCACCACGATAGCGTAGAGAGACTACAGCGACAGAAGGCATTATCCTGTTACTGTAGTTAATCCACCTCTCCGAGAGGGCAGTAGCTAGGTCAATGGAAGACTCTGTCCGTTGATCTAGCAGTGTCTACACTGGGGCTTAGGTCAGTTAACTACGTTTGTCAGGGGTGTGAATTTTTCATACCCTTGGTCGACATAGCTAGGATGAGTTAAGTTTTAGGTATAGACTGGGCCTTAGTCATCTACTTATTTATTTAACTTATCCCAGGAGTAACTACTCATGTATCAGAAGCCAGGGATCAAATGGTAGGAAGGAGAGACATAAGGTGGAACTGAAACTGGGTATTGTTGTTGGGGATCAAAAAGACGACGAATCGGAGAGGAGAATGTAACATGTTTAATTTGTCATCAGTCAACATTGCTCTAATCGTCTTGCTTGTCTGTTGTATTCTGTTTACCAGCCTCATCTTTGTCTTTTTTATATTGCAACATCTTACAGGGCAGACACTGTATTTTTCTCAGTCTGGAAAACACCTAGCATAGTCAACACGTCATTACAATTTAATTAATCTACAGATAGATTTGGGAACAGTTATGGAAAGCGCCAAAGAAAGGTCTTGACGAAACGTAGTTCAAAAGGAAGTTTTATACACAAGGAGTAGTAACGTCCTAAGGGCCAAATGTACTGGCCACATATACTCAACCAAATCAAAAGCCCCACAAACTAGGATCACCAGCCAGTAGGTCCATTCTTGCATACCAACAAGGGATCTACTCACCAGGCAGAAAATTAAAAATAGATCTGTCTGTAGCTGCCAGATACGCAGCAACACCACTTAAGAAAGAAGGGAACTCTGTCGTCAACCCAAGTCTGAGAAGTTTTATTGAATATTGAACAGAGTGAAAAATCTCTCAAGAAGCCCAGCTCACTGGAAACAAACTTTGCAATACAGAGATCACCACCAATGATCTGAGATTAACTAATACACTGGGTGGGAGGGAGGCAGAAGTCAGCTATTTCATTAATTGCTTTAAAAATGAAGCCAAGCATAAAGCTATAATACTTGGGGGTTTTGAGGCAACAATAAGAATTAAGTAGTAGCCTGAAGGGCCAGAAGTTTTCAGAGTGAGATCTTTATATAAGCCACCAACTATAAAATACTGCAAACAGGATTTCAGACAGCACCAGTCAGGACACATGCACGAAGTAGTGGCTCATAAAACCTCTGTTTACATCAGTGGGTCTTAGTCTGTGAGTTGCCAAACACTTTTGATAAGTGACCTAACAAGAATGGGTAAGAAGCCAAACAAGTCAGTCAAACTGATCACCAGAGCAGGGCTGGCAGGAAGCGGGTCCAGCACCCCCACCCCCTGCATGTGAGGGGGGAGTCCCCGAGCAGGGCCGGGCGGGGGTGGGTCCAGCCCCGCCCCGCCCCGCCCCTTGTGTGTGTGGGGGGTCCCCGAGCAGAGCTGGGCGGGGGCGGGTCCAGTCCCCCCCCCGATATGTGGGGTAGGGTCCCCGCAGCGCTCCCCCACTCCGCACTCACCTCACCCCGCAGCAGCCAGTCCTGGGAGTAGCTCAGCTGCCCCTTGCTGGAACCCTTGAGCGCCTCCAGGGTCTCCCAGCGATACCGCTCCGACGGCATCTCGACCCAGCCGCGGGATCGCCGCCGGCCAGCTCCACCCCCGCCAACCGTCACGCATGACGAGGACACAATGATCTTTGACCCCCTCACACTCCTTCCGTTTCCGGGCACCCTGGGCTCTCCTCCTGCAGTGGGTGAGGAAACTGCAGAGGCGCCTGAGGGGCCCCACAGCGCCCCCTAAGGGCGAGCACGGAACTCTGCAGTCCTCAATGGGCCGCCTGGTGCAGTTCTGCCTGTTAAGCCCCCATTCGCACCCCGAAGCGTGCTCCCGCTGCTAGGGGCTGCCCCCAGGGGAAACAACTGCTGTCTACGCCTGGTGAAATCCTGGCTCCAGGCAAAACTCCAAACGGTTTAAGTGGCGCTCGGCTTTCTTCCTGGAGTGACCAGCAGAAGCGACCCCCAGTCGAGTCCAGTCCAGTTCCCCTTGCCCTGGCCCTGGCCAGGGCAGAGCATGAAGGGAAGAGCCCCTGCCCAGGCACAGAAAGCCTCCAATCCATTATAGTCCTCTGGGGATAGGCCCACCTTTTCATTACAAACACCCAGGTTTGTTTTATTGCATCGATTACCTGGTCAAAGGTGGGAGGCAACTCCTCCAGTGTGGCTCCATACAGACACCGTCCTGGAGGAGGAGAACAACAGTTACAGCACATTTGTCAGGACTGGCGTGTGATTCATATTATTCCCATGTACAAGTCTCCATTTTTCCCAAAATCAATATTGGCACCAGTCTGTTTGCTGAAGGTTTCTCACGATACACAAAAATACTTCAAACAGAAAAATGTTCACTATTTAGGACTAGAGCTGCCCCAGCACAGAGGTCTGCTCATGTGGATCCAGTTGCAAAAGCCAGCCCTTAGTTTATAACTCTTAAGAGCTAGGAAATTACACATAGCAGACTTGGCCCAGAAGTGCCTGAGCTGAGTTTTTTTCTGTTAATTTTATGACAGGTTAGAATCTACATAACCTTTCTTACATTTATTTCTCTCTATGCGTAAGGTAAGAGAAGAGTATCTCTCCTTAAGGGATCAGATTTCAGAGTAACAGCCATGTTAGTCTGTATTCGCAAAAAGAAAAGGAGTACTTGTGGCACCTTAGAGACTAACCAATTTATTGGAGCATGAGCTTTTGTGAGCTACAGCTCACTTCATTGGATGCATACTGTGGAAACTGCAGAAGACATTATATACACAGACACCATGAAACAATACCTCCTCCCACCCCACTCTCCTGCTGGTAATAGCTTAAGGGATAACTTAATATCCTTAAGGGATAACTCCCTCAGAGAGTGATGCCACTATTGCTCCAGGAAAAAAGATCCCTGAGGCAAAAGATGACCCATTTGGTATCGCGTATTTAACCGCCTCCTGCTGGGATTGCACTGTATAATTTCACCTTTGGTAAATTAGGAACAAAGGTCGTTCTGTGGCAGGTTGACTCAAAGTTTGCCATGGCATCCATTTAAAAAAGGTGATGTGTGCAGCAACAACCAGCCTACCAAAACCGCACATTCAGTAACTGTTTTCAGTAGAACTCAAAACAGCCATTTCAGGCCAGATTTTCAAAAGTTAAACCTAATCTCTGTTGAATATCTGTCCTTAAATATCAAAATGGGAGCTGCTGGGTGCGAACCTCTTGAAAAATTGCCCTCTAGCTGGACATTGCAGATCAAATGTCACTAAAGGAATCTTACAGAGTATGGTGAAAGATGTAGATTAGTGAGGGCATCCGAGTTCTCTCTCTGGCTCTGGCACAAGTTTCACAAGTGACCTTGGACTAATAATTTAATTGCTCTGTGCCTCAGTTTCTTTATCTGTAAAATGAAGATAATACCAACTGGAGGAAGAAGGCTAATGCCATGCTGAATGTTTACATTGCTTCAAAACTCTGCTGCACACTTTTAAGTGACTTCCTCTCCCCTGTATTGCATAATGACCAAGGTTTATGTCTGGAGCATCTGGTATACTTCTAGGAGGAGGATATTAAGATAGATAGAGCAAAGGAATTGTCATGTTTCATATTAGTGTACTATCCCTTGTCCCATTCCTGCAGCAGCTTTGTGCCTTGAACTGCACTGAGACCATGGGAGGTCCATGCATAAAATGGATGGAGCATTAGGCTCCTTACCAAGGAGTACACACAAAATAAAAGCAAGAAAGAGAGGGATGCCTACATGATGAAATCTAAGGAGACAACCTGGATCCAATGAACTTGGAACAGAAAACTGAACTAACTGTGACAGTAGTGTATGAAAAGTAAAACAAATTCCAACTACAGAATAGGATCTCAGAGTAACTGCTGAATGATAATGCGATACAGCAGAGGCAGATGCAGTACTTAGAAATCCCACCCCAACTGCTAGGTGTTCCTGTGGGAGAGAACAGTGATAGACTAGGGATTCATTCAAAAATAATGCTGGGAGGTTTACAGTCATGGAAGACTTCAGCTGCATCAGGAGTTCTGCATGCTTACGGAAGTGAGCCAACTCAGCCAAAAGGGCTGCCTCTGTATGTCTCTTCAGAGACAGAATGATACAAACACCAAGGAAGCTGCAACACATGGAACGTATGAAGGAGCCAACATTTTCATTTTCCACAACACAAGAGAACAGAGAAAAGCACTGGACCCTATTAAAATCACAAGACAGAGGGCTTTTTTCCTTACTGCCTTTGGCAAATGTAAAATTCAAAGTCTAGGATACATGGGCCATTGAGACCTTGACACTTCTTGATTCAGAATGACAGGACTATGGTATTTTGTGCTGGAGCTAAAAACTGAAAGCTTAAGAACTGATTTTCTTGATTTTATCATACATTTGACTATCAGTGAAGGCTAGTGCAGACTGCTTTCTCCTCCCTTTATTGTAAGGATTCATTTCCCCTCAAGCAACTGCAGCATTATCCCCATGAACAAATTTATGTATTTTGAGCACCAGTGCTGATGGTTCAAAGGTGTATTAGTTTTGATCTTTAAAATAAGATTAAATTTTAAAAAATCCATGAATTTCCTTTGAGACATTAGCTCCTACAAAACACCAGAAGCATGATGGAGGGGAACGACTGTAGAAAGACAGTGAGGCAATTTATAAGATGAAGTGTCAACCTCAGAAACACCACACATTTTAAAACTTCTGAAGTTTAATAATTTTATCATAGCACCTTCTGGATTTTTTTTAAGTTACACATTAAAACAGAACTCTCAAATACTGATTAAAAGAAACGTAGAAATCCTTTACCAAATATTCCACTGATTACTGCATCTCATATAAACAGGATTTAAAACAAACAAACAAAAAAACACCAAAAAGCCCCCCAGCCAAACAGCTGTGGTTGAAATGAAATGAATATTTACTATATTTCAGAACAGCTGCTTACTGGAGGACACAGTAGAGCTCCTAGACCTTGACATTTCTTCACATGCCAGAGATGACCTCACATCACAGGAGTATGTGCAGGCTGGCTCTGAGGGCAAAGCCAAGCATCAAGTCTGTCTTTTTATTTTATTTTTCCCTACAGCTAACTCAAAGCTCCCACTGTATTTGGATTGGGGTCCTGATTCCAGACCCACTGAAATTAATGTGACTCTTTCCATGACTTCAAATGGCTTTGACTCAGACCCTGGTATGTGCAAGGTATGCAGGATCAGGCTGTTGGGAGGAAAAGGTCATCCAGAAATATGCAGATTAGAAGCATTAACACACACCAACCACACACTCAAGAACGATAAAGGATCAGACAGTATTCATGAATCAGGTGAGAAACCTTCAGAAGATATAATTTCATTGTTTCCCAGTACAAAATTGTTTATAAAAAAGGGTGGATGATCAGGAGGTAACCCACTCTCAGTGTGGATTCCAGTCACTTAGTTATCACTGTTGGGTTCACACTTGTACTGGTGGCACTGTCTCCCAGTATCCCCATTGGTCAGCTGTATCAACACAGTATGTGAGAGTTAAAAACAAACATGATCTTTGCAGTGTGAGAAAAGAACATAAGGTAGGAAGAGCAAAAAGGAAGAGATGTAACTCTTACAAAAATAAAAAATATCTAATATGATTAATTAAAAAGACCACCAGGTTAGTTACAAGAGAAGTAACCACTGGGGGATTAGGAGATGAAAAGGAAAGCATTCCCCACATACTCCAACCCAGATTTGCAGTGTCAATCCCATTTTCCTGTTGTACACCACTGCAGCTCCATCTCACCCAGACAACAAGAATGCGAGGAAGACTTCTCTTTAAATGGACTCTGAAATCCCAACCAGTTTTCTGCACAAGATATGGCTTTGAAATAAGGCCCCCTTTTTGTACCTCTCAATAGCAGAGGGACAGGGAGGGAACTGTTATCATGGAGGAGATCGGGAACAGATAGGTGAGCTCAGTAAGGCACTTTCTCCAAAGACATTGGCGTAAGAGGACTTGAGGAACTGGACATAGTTTTGCATGCTGCGGTTGGTGCTTTCAGACTGCTCCAGGCGATCCTTTAAATCCTGTAGACGGCTTTGGTATCGGTGCTCTGACTGCATGAAGAAGACACAAAACACAGGGCTGAAGGCTGGAGATTTTTCATTCTAGTCATGCTAGCCTTAACTCTTATCATTCTCTGGGATTTTTATGAACAATATGGCACTGCAACACACACCACTTAACACTAAAAGTCTATCACTCATTTCACTCAGTCCCAACCCCACACATCAACTTGTATATAAATGCTCAAGATAACACAGCCAATCAGAATAGGAACTTAACATTCTGATTAACTAATGGTTGAAAACAAAACGGAACCACTCTCTAGGAAGAAACTCAGGAGGTTATCACCTGCTGTAGGTCAGCCCTCTTCCAATCCCAGGGCTAAAGTAAACAGGGAAAGAAAACGGGAGACCAAATGTAAAATATCCCCTTCAACGAGAACAAAATCATTCCCCTAGCAGAGGAACACTCCTCAGCCCCTCTCTTGTACATCCAAAGGTGATGAAAGGGAGGAAAAGAACTCCCCCCTAAATGTAGCAATACCTGCACTGTCTGGACCCCTTCCGTTCTCCAGGTTTTTGATGTAGTGTTTGTCTGAATAGTATGGTGGGTCTGATTCTCCTCTCACCCAGTGTAAATTAGGAGTAGCTCCATTCAAACTGTTAGTATAAGTGACGAGAATCAGGCCCCATGTATGTGACTTAGATTGTAAGCCTCTTGGGGCAAAAACTACATCTTCCTTCACACTTTATACTTCACCAAGCACACTAGTGTGTTTCACCATCACAGCAGACACAGATACACTGCAACAAAGTTACTGTACAATTTCTTCAGCACACTGATGGGACATGGGATTACAGACTCTTACTGCTGCATCGAGGCTGCTAGTTTATCAACAACATCCCCTCCAAAACACTCACATCTTCTTTGCTCCGACGCAGCTGGTTTAGTTCTGTTTTCGTCCGGCTCAGCTGGGTCTCCAACTCCAACATCTTGGACTGGGCTGTCCTCTCTCTAGATGCTGCTCGGTCCCTCGTTTGTTCCACCTACAAGTAGGAACAAGGCAATGAATTTTTTGCTTTGGCAAGAGTGTTGTCCATACAAAATGCTTTGCTTCTGCTATGGTAATAACTTCCTCCCCCTTCGCCCTAGAGGAGGACTGGACATATTTTTGTATGATTCTGGCAAAGACAAGGAGCATCTGAGTCTAGCATTTTTCCTTCCATTTTTGTGTGCCTACTGGAGACAAAGTACCAACTTCATTTTTTTGCTTCTGTTTCCTACAGATAATGCAGCAAGAGGAAGCAAAATTAGAAGGTTGGTGATGGAATGTAGAGGTATCCCCTTCCATCAGCTGGTAACCTGCTCTCCTGTAGTTTGAGGGTTCCACTGTATTTGATCATTTTCTTACTCTGACAAGGAGTTACTAACCTGTCTTTTGGCATCTTCAATGGCCATCTCCAGCTGCCGAGCCAAGGAGCTACACTCACGGGTTTTCTCCTCCAATCGCAGCTGGGATTGATGGATAGACTCCTCCCTTTTAGCTATGACCTGAAGGAACTCTATGTTCTGTGCACCCGTCGAATCTAGTTTCCTGGGTTGAGACAGCAAGACAAAGAATTTTATTAATCATTAAATATAATTTGGCTCAATATGCCTCTCCCTCAGGTCACTGGTTGGTCAGGGGACAGATCAATCTTCAACTTCCCCTCTAAAGTCAGGACCTCCGAGCCAAGCAGAGTTTCACACTTCACTTCTAACACCAAATAATTTCAAGATGGGGGGCATACTGAGAATACTCATTGACCTGTCCTCACCACAGCATCACCAATGAAAGAGTGTAGAAACACAGAGATACAGGAAATTTAGGACTGCCATACTGATCAGACCAGTAGCCTATCTAATGCAATATCCTGTCTCTGACGGTGGTCAGTACCAGATGCTTAGAGGAAGATGTAAGAAACTCTACAGTGGACAGTTATGGATTGCCCTTTCTCACTGATTTCAGTGGAGCTCCTCCAAGAGCCAATGGTGTGGGACCAGGCCCTTTGTTCTTGTTGATTTTTCTAGTGTGCCTGCAGAGGACTTCAGAGTGCCTCACACAGAAGAAAATTTCATGAACATTTTTCTTCTTAAGATTACTTAGCACAAAATACCAGACTGAAGACTCAGGGTGGGCACAGACTCGGAATAAGAGCCAACCTGAACCTTCTTTGATTACATAAACAAGTAAATCTAATTTTTCCTATGCTCATGTCTCTGGCACTTCCATATTTCAGCAGGGACCAGGAATAACACAGAAAAGGACAGTCACAGAGAATTTCCAACCTGGCCAGAACAAGCAAGTACTTGAAAGCTCATGAGGGAAAAAAAAGGAGATGGGGGAAGAAGTAGTCCTTCTGAGATGTTTTCCTGACTAAAAAAGTTATTCTCTCTACAGAAGCATTCCAAACTTATGCAGGCCAGACCACCTAACTTTCTGATTTAATTCTACAAAGGCTCTTAAATGCATAAAGGCTCAGGGAGATGGGAAAGGTACACAAGCAAGCCAGCAGCTGCCTTAGTGCCTTGAAAAAGGAACAAGGAGGGTCAGGAGCGGAGGAGAGAAAAAGTCAGGCAAGGAGAGCAGGCCAGTTATATATTCTAACCTCTCCAGCTCCTCTAGCTTCAAGATCAGCTGCTTGTTCTCCTCCTGGGCAGATTGATACTTCTCTCTTGTCATTTCCATTTTGTCTCCCTGGAACTCAATCTAAAATGACAGAAAACAGACCTTACGTAGGAGGTCAATACAAAGGCAAGACCAGCCACCTCAAATGGGTGCTGTTCTTGGGAAGGAGGAAACCCACAGCTATAACACCTTAATTCACAATTCTGGAAAGCCCTGGAGAGGGAAATAGAGGCAACAGTACGTGAAACAGCAAAAAGCCACATGTCAGATTTGTGTAGTTCCTCCAGGTAATGTTTAGACCCATCATTAAATAGAATTTTTCCACACCACATACGAGTGGTCAGTGCCATAAGAACTTGACAGTAGAGCAGCCACCTGCAAGCATAGTGAAGCATACAGATTAGACGAAGCCTGTGCGTGGTAACAGGGCCGGGAAGAATTCAGAGCCTGAAATACTGAGAAAGCTAATGATTTGCATGAGATCATCAAAGCAAAGTGCGTAGGCCACAGAATCATTCAAGGCCCCTGTTGGCATGGCATCAGGAAGGCAGGGGAAGGAAATAAAAGCAGAGCAACATTTGTGAGCGGATGGTCATGAGAGAGAGGCAGCCAATAAGTTGATCAGGGTGACAGAAATGAACGAGACACCATGCATTGTGGGTTCTGCAGCTCTTCAAGACCCAGTAAGACTCTGCAACTAAGCAGTTTGAAAGAAAGCCTTGAAATAGCAAGGAAAGCCATCAGCTAAGTTACTATTCTCCCTAAACAAAGACATGCCACACATCTTTATTTTGCAGTGCAGATGTTTTAATCATTTCAAAAAGAGACGAGTACAGAGGCAAAGACTGAACTTCCTGCGACTAGAAACTCATCTTGGTCCCCGGCTTGCAGACAGTGCAGCTGTGGGTCCTTTCTGCCAGTCCCTTACCCGCTGACGAAGATCTGTAATCATGGCAGAAAGGTCCATGTTCTTTTTTTCATAACTCTGCAGCTGATCCTGACATTCTGCCAGCTTTGTTTCCGTGATCTTCAGGATCTCGGGCAGCTTTTCTAGTTCAGCAAGCTGTCTCTGGAACTGCTTCCGAGCCTGTGGTGGTGAGAGGAATGGAAGGACAGAGTGGTCAGTTAAAAACAACTAAACATGTGACCCTATTTCAGACATTTCTGAAGAGTCTGGGCTAATAAATTTTTGAGTTTATTGGTGCTATCTGTCCACCAGAGCATCTCTGTTTCCCAGCAATAAGGGCATCTCAGATGCCTGGCAAGCAATGGAACTGCTCATTGTAATGCAGATTCCTTCCTCTATTCCAAGACACATTCAGTTAGATTCTCAAATTCCCACAGGGTGCGAATGTCTACAAATCCAGGCTTGAGTTTTATTAATGTATACAGTATTCTTGAGAACAACTGTTCCATGACAACCACTGAAAGACAGGATGCACAATTTAAACTTAATGACCCTGAACAACCCTCCCCCCAGTGAAGGGCACCACCTCAAATGGACACTATGTATTTGACAAGGCCCCTCATGGGACATTCTGAAAATTCAATGCACTTGGCAAAATAAACACTAGTTTGCATTTCCATTCTCCCTTGAGCTGAGATGGGGGAAAAAGGCAAACCTGTCTGGAGGACTTCTTTTATCTCCGTCAGAGTCCAAGCACATTTGTTTTCGACTATACCAAGAAAGGAGTGCAGCCCTGAGTGGCTGCCATGTACCAATTTAATGGTCCAGGTTTTCTTAAAGGAATAATTACCAACTCAATCTCCTTGTTCATTTCATCTTTTAGTGTCTTATTCTCTTTGTCACAAAGCTCCAGTTTCACAGTCACCTCATCGGCTTCCATTCGGGTTCTCAATACCTGGGCACAGAAAGAATTGGCACATGACTATGTTAGGGTTTTCAATCACAGATTGCTACACACTGGCACAATTACAATTGTTGAGATCCAGTAGCAGGATTCTTGTGAACCTCTGGACAGCACCACCCCAAGTTGTGGAGCTTTTCCACCTTTGTACTTTTTAATAGCCTTCTCACCCTTCTTTGTGCTGTCCTCCAAAGATTTCCCCCTTTGTGCTTTTCCTCACTACCACCACCACAAAACCCAGATCTCAGCAGGGGCAGCAAAGGAATAGCACTAGCCAAGTGGAAGGGCCGCAGAAGGTATGACTAGGATTAGACATTTTACTTCTGCATTTGCTTCTTAAAAAGGGCTGGGAAAGTGACAATTACCAAGATCCGTTCTAGACAATTTATACACTGAGCAAGATCTTTACACATGAACTCAGCTTCTGCTAACAGAATGGGTGATCAGAGTGTGCAGAGCGAGGCAAGTTTTCTACAGTCCAGAACAAAGCAGGTGGCTGCCTACAGGCTGCCATTTGAACAGAATAACCTATAAAAGCTTTTGCATAAATAGATTTTATTAGAGCCATGAAAACCAGAAAAGTAAGACGACAGAGCATCATCTAATAGCTAGCAAACAGAATTAAGGCATGAGAGAATAAACCACAACAGCAAAGGAAGAAAACAAATTTGTGTGAGGAGGGAAGGAAAAAGGAGGGTTGAATAAAATACCTGAGACTTGTAGGTTTCAATCAGCCCTTCATAGTTCCTCAGAGATGCCTTGAGCTGCTGCACCTCCATCTGAGCTTGGTTCAGCTTCTCCTCCACTGGGACCATGGTAGCCTGAATGGAGAAGACATCTTCTATTCAAGAGGCAGTGCTTGGAGCAGGCTAAGTTGTCCCCATATACATTAAGCTAAGTTAGAGCAGGGGCTGTGAGCTTCACCAATGTATGCCAGCAGAGAACATGGCCTTACATCTGCATGAGAGTTGTTCCATCATGTTCCAAACACTTTTAAATGAGCTGTGTCCACTGGATCAGTGTCATTCTTGGTTTATTTGGACTGAAGCTTTCTTTAAAGGGATAATCAGGTACATTACCTACCATACCATAGATGGTTATGTAAGTGTCTGGAGAGGATGTCAGGCATCTTTCTATTTTGGAGGCTGTGGTTCTCCCTAAAGATATGGTTTTTGTTCCCTGTCCAGCTGTATAGATGACACAATATATCATCCAGGAGACCAGGCAGGTAAGCATATCTCCAATCCCACATACCGAATCAGAGGGTAGAAAAAGCCTATTCTTCCCCTCCCCTAACAAACCTTATATGTTTCTCTCTTCACAAATTTCAGCCTACCTCACCCAAGTCAAACAATGGAACACAGGACTGAAAATACAGTCAATCCAGTTACACTTAAGGTTTCCAACGCAACTTGATCTGACATCAAATGGGATCAAAGGAGAAATTTCTCTCTGGACTTACAGGGGTAGCAGCTGCTCACTACAATTTCTCCCTTATACTAACATTTCAGCTACAAAACGCCTAGATATTCAACTGACCTTCAGCCTTTCATTCTCCATTTTGAAAGACGTGCTCTCTGTGGCCTGTCGGTGCAGTTTATCCACCAGAGCATCTCTGTCTTCCCGCATTTTGTCCTCCATGGAGGTCTGCTGCTCCAACAAGTCTGTAATACGGCTGCCATGCAGGAGGTGAAATTAACCATTAAATGACAAAAAAGAAGAAAGTCTCTTGTTCTTTGAAATTCAGCTTCAGGAACAAGACATCCTTTCTTTACTCCCCCTTTTCCCTCCACATCTCATCATGCACACACTACTGGTTGGCTATACAAACTTCACTCTGGTTTCTTCTGCTGCTCCATTCCCTTTGGGAAAACAGGCACACAGATGTTACCGGGCTGCTGGCATTTCATTGCAGTGGCACTGATACATTATATCCGAGTTGTATAGGCTAATGCAGTCGTACCCATCCTTATTACACAGAAGGGCCACGTAAACCTAAGCACCTCAAGTCTTGTGTGGGCCAAACAGATTCTACATATTTTAATAAGATTTAAAGTCACCTGTATTGATTTATAATTTTAAGTTCAGCTTGTCTCATATGCATTTAGATAGAAACAACCTACGTACAGTATTGTCTGTTTACAGACTTGTGTACATTAAAATGATGTAAACATGACAACAAAACATGAATGAATTGGCCATTAGTATTTTCTTTTGAAGCAGGCTGCAGGCCTTATGAAATGCTCTGGTGGTCCACGTACAGCCCATGAGCCGTAGGTTTGGCACCCCTGCTAATATGATACTTCCCCCTCTTGCTCCTATGCTCAGTTTTCTCTGTGGTAACTGCACTGTGATGATACTGACAATTTTTGCCCCCAGCTCCACAAAAACAGATCAGCCTTAATGAAACTACTTTGCATTTAAATAGTCTCTTTCGTTGTGAGCCATTCTGAGATCCTTCAAAGAAAAGTAAGTATATATATTTTACAGAATGGGCAGCAGGCACAGGGATAAGTGACTTAATCAACAAATCATTGTGGCAGTCAGGAGTAGAAGCCAGACCTCCTGGCTCTCAGACCCTTTCACCACTAGACCATGCTGGCTCTAGCTTTCAACTGAGTACTTATGCTCCAACCTGGAGACTTGAGGAGTCCCTTCTTGAACTAGTATCCCAGCTCCATTCATGCTGGCTCCCCATGCCAGAGCTCTTACCTGTTCAGCATAACAATCTCAAGCTCCAGGTCAGTCTTGTCCTTCACTACTTTGTTGTAGCGGCTCCTCCAGGACTCCAGAGTGGACAGTGCCTCAGTAACATAACTGTCCTGTCCAACATGAGAAAGATGTGGAATGAGAGAGACAAGACTGACAAAAAAAAAAAAAAAAAAAAAAATCACAGGACAACAGTGATGTGAAAAGTGGAACACACCACGGTAGCAACAAATATCAGACACTGGAGATAATACTTCCGTTCAACAGTAGTCCGGTTTGAAAAACAACATTAATTCCTTTTACCATTCCATGTCCTCGCCAAATAACGTTTTCAAATGATGCTGTCAGCTCACAGCCACACTGGCAGAGAGAGGAGGGGCTCCTCTTTGAAGACAACAAATGCAGTAGTTAGGAATGCAAAGCATAGCTAAGAACCTGCATTGGCCTTGGACAGAGGAGATAACCCCAAAAGAACACAAATTACTGAAGAGCAGGAAGGGGACAAGTGGTCTAAAATGTCTGAGCTTTTCTGGTTTGTCCTAGTCACAGCCTTCCTGCTTTTGCTATATCCTCCAATCCCCTTTCCCCAAAGGCAAATCTAGGTGTCTTATTTATTTGTAGTCTCTGCTCCAATTGCTTTCCCCAATGATTTCCTCTGCCAAAATAAATTCCCATTTTTTACTCCTACTTTCTTTCCCCTTTGCCACTATGAACATTTTCTTTGTCAACTACCTATTCCATGCATAACTCTGAAAGCAGCTCAATATTGAACCAGCATACATGTACAAAAGCAAAGCGAGGCCCTGCAACCTTTTGTCCATTTTCCTCAGCAGGCTCTAAAGGTAGGAAGGAAGTCTGAAGAAGATCAGATCTGCTAGTTTATCACATGATCTTGTTCAAAGGAAGGAGCAGTGAACAGTGACAGCTGAGAAAAAATAGCTTTGTTTTAAATGTAGTGCAAATGGGCTGAGGCCCCAGTACAAAAATAAATCTCATTAGATAAAGCAGCTCTCCCGCCCTGGGGTTGGTATCAGAAGTCAAGGATATGCCCACATACAGACAGAGACTCTAAAGGATTCTCTTTCCCTCCTCTCCAGGACCAACTACCTTTTCTGCTAGCTGTACATTCAGCTGCTCTGCATATTCCTCACTGCGCTCAGCCCGCTCTTTCTGTGCACGTATGGCTTTCTTCAGGGCCTCCTTATCACGCTCCCCCTTCTGCCTCAGCTCTTTTAGCTGTTCCATGATATGTTCCACCTCCGCCTTATGCTGAGCCCCACTGCGCTCCAGATTCTGGAAAGGAAAAGAAAAAAAAAAAAACACATTCTATGTGAAATGCTTTATCTTCAGTCAAGAGGGTCAACTTATCTCCCAGCAGCCAAGGAGAGAGGTAGACATAAGCCATCTATCAATGTGGTCCATCATGGAGCTAAATAATCTCAGTTCAGTCTGCCATTCCTACTGTAGCTTGGTCCACTTTATTCATGGGATGAGATACAAAATGATCTTGAAAACCATTCTTGCAGTGGAAAAGGTGGGCTGAGATGCCAAACTTCCAGTCTTAAAAGTAGCATGTAGTGTTTCTGTGTGCTGATAAACACAGCTGCCAAATTTCACTCCTGAGGCAGCAACCGGTTCCTCTTAGTGCAATTTATAAGTTATGATAGATCCTTTAACCTTTTCACTCACAGTGTTAACATATGCTAAGAGAAGTGTCTCATTCTCTTGTCCTAAAACGAGTGAATAAGGGTAATACCTCTTGGGAACCAGTTCAGGAATTATGTCTCAAGAAGACTCAAACAGCAGTCGTTTCCAATATTTCTAGTCTTAATATAGAATCTAAAGGGTATTATTACATCAGAACCAAACAAGGTAAGCTCTGAACTCTTTGCATTTGGCTCAGTGTATTTCAATATAATACCTAGTTTAAGCAAGTGCAATTCTACTGACCACAAAGCTGCACATCCTTAGACTAGGCCCAATATTTATTGCTATATGTAAGGACAGATTTTAGCAAGATTATTTTCTTTCCACCGTGTGTGGCATACTTCTGCTCAGCAATGAAGTCATCTTTCCTGAGGCTTTCCAAGGTAGATATAGACCTAGCACCTTTTGTTCTACATAGGAGTTATCTGCCTTGATAATTCATTGTACAGAAGAACATACCTGTATATAGCCTTTTTCTTAAAATTACAGAGATAGTTAACACACAGCTTTCATCAAGATAACCCAAGGCAACTTTCTTCATCTCAGTACCTAAGAACTGTCATACTGATTCAGACTATGGTCCATCTTGACCAGTATCTTGTCTCTGACAGTGGCCAGTACCAGAGCTTCAGGGTGAGCATACAGGACAGAGCGGTTGAGGTGCTCCACCCACCTTCCGCTCCTAGCTTCTCGCGGTCAAGAGGTTTAGGGTCACTAGAAGCACGAGATTGCATCCCTGACCATCTTGGCTAATAACCTATCCTCTGTGAACTTAGCTAATTCTTTTTTTTAAAACCCAGTTATAGTTTTGGCCATTACAACAACCCATGGAAATGAGTTCCACAGGTAAACTGTGCATTTATATAAAAAAGTACTTCCTCTTGTTTGTATTAAACTGGCTGACTATTACTTTAATCAGGTGACCCCTGATTTTTGTATTGTGTGAAAGGATAACAACACTTCTCTATTCACTTTTCCCATACTATTCATGATTTTATAGATCTCTGTCATATTCCCCCTTTGTTGTCTCTTTTCTAAGATAAACAGCCCTCATTTTTATAGTCTCTCCTCACATGGAAGCCGTTCCAGACCCTTGATCATAGGTATCACCAGTGATACAGTGAAACAAACATGTGTCTTTGCAATCAGGTAAAGAGACCCATGGCAGGAGTTTCTTTTTCCCAGATAGCAAGTTAAATAGTTTCCCATCCCTCCTGATATGTGGTTCAGCAGAAACCAATCTCTTTAACATAACTAATTTGAGGGGAAATCTAAAGTAACAAGTAATTACTTGGAGACAATTAACCCTTAAAGTTTATGACTTCGCTTCACACAAGTAAAAAAAGAATTTTAGTTCTCAATCAAAATTACAGAAGAAAATGTACAACAATGGCATAAGTGATGCCAGCTTATGCATTTCATTATTGGATGGGCATGGCATGGAATAGTCAGTGACTGCCACTCTCTTCTTCAGTGCAATCAGCTGATCAGTTTGAATGGCCTGGTGAATACCGAAAACATACCCGGATCTGAATAGCCAGACGATTATTTTCAGCTTCTTTATTTCGCAGCTGAGCTTGTAAATGACCCCTCACAGCTTCCATGGATTTGGAGAGTTCACATGCTGTCTTCGCTTGATCCTAAATATGAAACAAATAGGACTAAGTGTCGTTTTCCCAGGCATCGAAGCAGATGGGACATTTCACACTACGCAGCAGTTCAGGCCTCTGCTTCAACAAACACCACCAGCTATCACAGGATCTGCCAGAAAGAGCCCTCTCAGAGACTCATTTTCTTAGCCATGGGAGCAGGGAGGCAAGACATGTCAGTCAAAGTTGCCCAGTTTAGCTAGAGTGTGTAAGCTCTGAGGGGAGAGCCATGGCTTGCTGGAATCCAGCAGTTTTGTCCAGAGAGTTATGAGAACAAAATGTTTACAGAAAACTACAGTAATTCTAAGCACCCCAAGAACCAGTATTCTGCATTACGGTGCTGATGAATGGTATATTCCCTATTCCACTACCACAAGCCCTGTCCTTCTCCCCCACTCCCTGAAGCACCCTCACGGATCCCTCTCTCCATTCAAGTGTACCAGGATGGGATCCCCCTCTTTCTAAACTGGCATGGAGTCTAGACCCCACAGTCACCCTGGTTGACCAGCCTGCAAGGATTTGCTCTGAGCCAAAATACACTCCACTCTGGCCACTGTTGCCATGTGTCCATCTGCTTCATAGGAACTTGGAACCAGGGGGAGGCAGGGCACATTAGAACCTGAGGCCATGGGCAGCTGATGGTTCCCAGCAAAACGAGATTACCCATCAGGACTTGCTGCAGCAAGGCACCTACCTGAGCTCTGCCTCCAAGCCCTATGAGACCCTCCCGAGCAAAGTGTGCAATAGCAGCTTTGGAAAAACCCTAGGAATAGCCAGTCCTGAGGTGACATCTATCATTTCACATTTGTTGCCTGAAGTATTTGTGATGGATGTTATCAATAAATCAGCAATTCCATGTGGGGATTAGATAGGCATCTGCCAGTTCACACTAGAAAGCAGGACCTGCAATGCCTTAATTCAGAATAGCTGCCTCAAATTCCAGACCCTTGTTACAGTTTTGAAGGTTCATGTGTGTTCAAGGAGAGGTTGTAATAGAAAAGGGAAACTACCTTTTCTGTCTGTATTTGACTGATGAGATCTTCCACCTCCTTCTCTTTCTCCTGTAGCCTCATCTTCAGATTCTGGAAGACAAACACCAAGTGACTTTGAGTGCTAGCAGTGGAAAAAAGGGGCTGTTAAAAAAAGGCCAACGTAGCTTTCTCCATCAGGCTAAATGGCACCTCTACAATATATATCACAATTGGTCACCCATGTTTTAAAGAATAAACTGTAAATCTCATTTTTTCCCCCCATGTACTGAAAGCATGCTTTTGCTCTTGCATTACCGCTTTCTCTGCATCCGAGTCAGACAGCCTTTTTAGCAGCAACCCCTGCTGTTCCATCAATTTCTGTGCATCTTTCTACAAGAGAATGAAGAAACAAGAGCTCATTAAGCTTTTTCCAAAACCACCCTCAATGTCCTAATTCCAAGAAAATGTGCCTTCCAATTTAAGATGGACCTGAGAAAAATATCTATCCATGCCAGCATTCAAGCAGCAACTCTCAGATAACATTAAAAGGTGTCAACCCTGCCAGCAATTTCATTTTCAACTCTCTTCCTCTCAGAATTCCCATCCCAGAAACCCTTCCTCACTCCCATCTCCTTTAACCCAGTCAAAGGGGATACTACAATACACAATGGCAAACTAAGATCTTGCAAATGTATCCCACTTTGGGCAAACACAAACCTTTGCTGGTTCCTTTTACTGGAATCATGGGTGGCTGAGGAAGTACTTTGCCACCGACCTGCCTTTGACCAAAGCAGCACGTGTTCAACAAGCTGCAGTAGGAATAGTAATTACACTGAAGTATTATCACTCCAGCAGTTTGCCTAGCACTCCGAGATGTTAACATCTTCACACTAGGATTCAAACTTTATCTGAGCCTCAAAAGGGAGGGGTAAGGTCTACATTACAATTAGGAGAACCAAGGCAGAGGGAGGTGAAGCATTTGTCCATGATCACATAGCATGTCAGTTGCAGAACTGGAGTTAGAGTTCAGGAGTTCTGACTCCAAGTTCTGGTTTCAGTCCACTAGCCCATGCTGTCTCCTGTAAATCAGGGAAAGTTAAACATGCAGCACTGCTCACCTCCCGGTTGTGCTGTTCTTTAAGTAGATCCCGGAGTGTCCTATTGGTTTCTTCAAAAGTGCTTAATTTCTGTAGCAGCAACTCTTTTTGCCTTGTCAGCGTATTAACGTCTGAGCTGGTCATGTGTTTCTCCTAAAAAAAGAAAGACATGGTCATATTTCTCTGCAGTTCAGTATCTAGAGTCTGGTATGAGCGATGTGTACAATATAAACACAAAGCATAACAAAACAACTTAAACATCAATGTCACATCCACAAAGGGCAGTGGGATGTTAAGATGCTGGCTGATAAACTCCCATTTGTAAATTCAAAATGACTTCAGATTTAACTTAATCTGGATTTCAGTACCTTCCGTGCCCAAAGGCCTATCAAGCAATTAAAGCACTAGAAACCTCTCCACTTTCCCTTGACAACCTCTGAACCAGTGATTCTGTGACAGCTCTTGGAATAGCAATGTGGCAGTACATCAAATGCTACGGTGGACGATGCCATCACTTACATTTTTGAGTCTCCCAATCGTATCCTTCAGCGCATGAATCTGTTTGGCTGCTGCAGCTCCGTCCATCTCCGCCTCAACTAACTTGGACATCAAACACTCCTTCTCATGCTGCAAGTGCCTCTTCTGCATTCTGCAAGAAGAACACAGCTATCAGAAGAATGGATAGCCAAATGCAATAACCAGGCTGCACTGGTGAGGTCATCCTTAAAGGAAGCATTGTAATCAGGGTTTCTGATTAGAGGTTAACAGATAAAACCTCCCAAACAAAAAGATAAACCACAAATACGAGAAATGTACCACTTTTCAGTCTTGGAAGTGGGTTGTGGTGGGGATCAGCAGACCCTACCAATCCTCCTGTACTTGCTGGAAGCTCATCTATCAAGTGGGGAATATCAGAGGGGGCCAATGTTGGGGTTCTCTCAGAGCAACCTCCCCCACCAAATACTAAACCACAACACCTTTTATCCTGGATATCAACAGTCCTAAGGATCTATATCACCCCAGAAATAAGCCTCCAAAATGGTATCAGCTGAACATGAAGCTGGACATTCTAAAAAACTGGAGAGAACACAGACAACTAGAACTCAGAGAAACCCTTCATAAAGGGCTCAACGCCCTTCCCAAGCCTTAAAAATTATTCATAAAGCTCTTCTGAAAGATTCAGAGAGTTATTCTCCATATAAACTTTAGTGTGATGGGAAGAAGAGGGGAGATGATGACTCACAATCAAATATGAATGTTTTACTATGTCCCCACTTAGTGAAAATGGGTAACAGAATGAGCTAAAACATTACTTGCTTCCAAATAATTGCCTCAGGAAGGCTGAGACGGATTTTTCAACCACCACAATGAGATGCTTAGGCAAAAATAATGTCACACTGAGGAAAGAGGGTTTCGCTGCACCATTAGGCAGGAAGCAGATATAAGGAAGGAGAACGCCAATTCCACAATGCCACTCAGCCCTATATTCCTGGGGCTAACCAGAATTAAATTTGTTAATGTTTTTATAAAGGAGACAAGTGCTCTTTAAACATCACTATAGTACATGTACACACAGGAGTTAAACGGTAAGTTCTTTACAAAGTAAGATCTTTCTCCTCCTTTATGCGCTCAATGTTACGTCGGAGCAAGGTATTCTCATGTTCTGTCTCCACCAGCTCCTGTGTGACTTCATCTAGCTCATCCTTCTGCTCCTCAAGGAGACGCTTTGCCATCTGCTGTTGTTCTTCCCGCTTCTGTGTCTTGGCCTAAGGAGGACACATCTTATTTTTATGTATATAGAGCTTTACACAAGTCAAGGTGCTTTTACGGCATTACAGATGGTTCAGATCCCCCACCACTGAAATGCAGCAACTGGTTAACAGCACACAGCAATGCTCCTCAACAGTTTAGTAGATGAGGGAGGGATGGGAAGGAGCTGATCAACGTAGCCAACAGACCCCCCTGGGGTACCCTTATGGACCCGCAGACCCGTTTGAGAAACGGTGCTACAGATAAATTGCTGAAGATATTTAGGAATGTAGACTGAGACCTTACGCTGGAATTTAACCAAGGCACCAGACCTACTGCCTTTACTCAATAGAGAAGAAGGACCTAGTATTCCCCTGTCTAATTAAGGTTAAAACTGGTGACATGGATTATACTTTCATGTTAAATCTACAACATTAGCCTGGTTAGATCCTATTTACATTTAAACCATGTTGTAACTGGTTTGGAGGACAACTGTTTGTAATCATAGCATGATAGGACTGGAAGGGATCTCAAGAGATCATCTAGTCCAGTCCCCTGTATCATGGCAGGACCAAGCACTATCTAAACCATCCCTGACAGGAGTTCGTCTAACCTGCCCTTAAAAATATCCAATGATGGAGATTCCACAACCTCCCTGGGCAATTTATTCCAGTGCTTAACCACCCTGACAGTTAGGAAATGTTTTCTAATGTCCAACCTAAACCTCCCTTGCTGCAGTTTAAGCCCATTGTGTCATTAACACAATTTGCGATACACCGCCGGTCTAGCCGTTCAGGGCAGGGCCCTCACACTTGTGTTCTTCCCACTGTACGTCTCAAAAGCCAAGGAACCGACTCAGCCCTGTTGTCCTCAGGTGTGATTATTTGAGTTTAGACATTTGAGTTACCCTATCATGTAACTGACTTTTGTTTTTGGAGCACGGACAGGCTTAAACTACTTATGATGATAACAGTCTACCTAACTCAGAAGTCCTATTTTTGATTATAGGTTTTAGATTTTTAATTAAAACCAAACAAAGTTACATAGTAATATAATTGGGATATATTGCCTGCTCTGGGGGAAGCTGAAAGAAAGGAAAATGCCTGTGGTCTGCCCGCACCATGCTGGGCCTGTTAGAGGGTTTGGACATCACATTAAATCTACACTTTAAAATTCTGTATGCAGACTCTCAAGGGACAGCTGTTAAAATATTGACAAGTACTTGAAGGCCATTTAGACTACATGGGATAACATTGCGTCACTGAAGCGTAAGTTCCAGTAGTGAGCCACGAGGCATATATTGTTCAACAAGACAACCCTGAGAGCCTATGGGTCCATGTGGTAAGACAATACTTTTACCTTTAGGGAGGAACATCTTTTAGGTTTAGGACCTTGGTGGGAACAAAACTTTACACATAGAAACTGAGGCAAAGCATCATCTTGTATGACAAAGTCGTCCATGTTCCATGATTCATTTTAACATAAGTAAAAAAGACTCTCGTTAATCTGTAGTTGAGATATAGCTAAACTGAATGAAAGCCAAAATCCAACTTGCTAGCAGACAACACAAGTGTAAACAACGCATCAGAGTAGCTAAGCCCTTTTCAACTCATTCATACTGGCCTCTAAGAAATGTAACAAATGAGTTGAGCATCCGTTTGCCCTTCATCACTGTACCCCAGTCTTTAGCATCCTCTTGCCAAGTTTCCTCTTTCAGTATCACTTTGCAAGCCCCTCCCTATTACCCCCTGTGAGCCTTCAGTATGGTCTTCTCACCTCATTCTTCAGTGTCCCCACTACATTCATCAGGCTATCAATCTTCTTCTCATATTTGTTCATTTTGCTGTGAATAGCATCCTCCTCGTCTGTAGAGAGGTCACTCAGACGCAGCACCGAGAGCAGTTTTTCTGAATCTGGAGGAGTAATTTCCAAGCGATGGGTTGGTCCCTGGTGGGGATGTAATAATCATAGCTTTTTTTAAAAGGTACATGCAATGTTGTAATCTGAGCATCTCCAAAACCAATCTAGGATCGAATCACATCTCTGAAAAAATCCTAATGAGGACAAGATAAAATACCCAAGCTATAATCCTCTCTACTTCAACCTGTTTCAGTCAGTTATAAAAGGCTCTTGACGGGGAAAAATAAATACTCCCAAATCCACCAAAACAGCACATGTAGGGATTAGCTTGATTGTCTGATTGTCATGAAGGAAGCTGGGAGTGGGCAGCTCATTCAGCCCTGGTGAGAAAAGGGGCACAATACACGCCTTTCTAGAAATCTTATGACAGACAATAGTGGCCTGTAAAGTAAACTGTGCCCCAAGGTAAGGTCTTTTAGAGAGGGAAATAGAAAAGGAATAAATGAAGGGGGATTTCTCCAGCCTTGCAGTATCGGGGTGGGAGTGGGAAAGAGGAAAAAGTAACAGATAGCTGTAGACGAAACAGGCACATGATGAATCCCCCATTCAGAATCTATTTGTACAAATAAGTTTCAAAAAGCCAGAGATAAATATTGGATGTTTAAAATGACTGCCAGGTGGTAGTGGTCACCTTAACTACAGTCTAGCACCCTCCAACCTGCTCCCTCCAATCCCACAGTAAGATAAAAATCTAGTGATCATCTCTTAGTCCAACCCATCCAATTAAAAAGCAAGTCAGCCATACCTCCCACTTGTAGGCAGACTCCCGGATGGATGTTTTGCCTGGGGGCATCCAGGGGACCCTGGTTTTCACCCGAACGCTTCGGCGCACATTCACGGTATCCCCTTTCATTTTCTGTTTGTGTTTCGGCTGAAGGAGAGAGAAAAACAAAATAAACCTCAGGACTTTTAAAAAATCATTTAAACCTTTAATGCTGTAAAAGTTAAATGTCAGGACGTCATTCTTACAATAGTACCACAGACTGCTTCACATGGTATATCAGAGAGGAGAGTCAGCAGCTGGAGGAACAAGGCAAAGCCAAGCACAAGAAAAACTTATTGCATAAATAGGAGAGCATATAGCCAAAATGAAAGCATTCTTGCTATTTGTCAGACAGGGCCTTTATGACATCACTTGTAGCTCTGCCTCTTGTGATGCAACGAAGGCCTTGGTTACCCTGTGAAAATAGATCTAGCTGGTGTTAAAGCAGGTCTGTCCTTTTTTACATTTTGAGGAGGAGTTTGCTTGCTTGCAAAATTTTACATCAGGACTTGAGTGACAACCTACTTTCATTTCATTTCTTTGGTTTATTTAATGTCTTAGTTTATAAAGCACCAGTATTACAAACAGTACCTGGAATGCTGGACATAACAAACATGAAATAAATCAAACTGGGCCCAGTGACAACATTTAAATCAAGAGGACTGGGACAAAAAGCATTCCAAGGATCAAGAACATAAGAAAATAAGGCCAGGACCTTAAACCAAACCTTAAAGACAACCACAGAAGGACATCAGATATCACAGGAATTAAGGGGAAACAGAGGTCCCTCAACCAAGAATCTCCTGTTCTTAAGCCCAATTCCAATTAAACCTCAGGCGAGAGAGCCTTGGGTGGCCTAAGGGGAAGTATGCTAGCTGCTGAGTACCATTCACCCAGATGATTATAATTTTACATATAGTCGTAATAGCTTGAGTTGGCCTACTGAGAAAGCCCAACTCAGAGAGAATGACAGAAGGGAGGTCAAGGTTAGAGAGAAAAAGGTCTTTCTGGGCAAGAGAGGAGACACACAAAAGCACTGCCACAACATCTATTTCTGTGCAGGAAGAGCAAAGTAGGTGGATCCTCCCTATCCCCCAAACCTGACTCTCATACAGTAGCCATGATGTATTAATGAGGGGTTGGGGTGTGGGGTGGATTGAGCTTAAGATCCTAGAATCACTTTGCCTGCTTTGTGATTAACAGGTATTCTCACTCCTATATGGGTTGATCTTAAGCTTCCTTATCTAAATGAAAATGCAGACGCTTTTGCACAATTCTGAGGCTTGATCAGAAAGTCAGGTGGTCCAAAAGCAAAGGAAGCATATAGCTGAGTATCATCAGGCATACCCATTAAAATATTCACTAATGGCAACATACACACAGTTAACAACTGAGAGGGGGGGCAAAGTAACACTGTTGCAGACTCTTAAAGAACAATAAGCTAGCACTCACCACCTTTTGGGTCTGCCATTTCAAGAATGACCTCGACCTCGGAAGAGGATTTCACCCGCTCCAACTAGTAATTGAAACCTAGCCACCATTACCAGCTAATCAATTATATCTAAGGCTACTTGCTAGATCCTCTCGGCCAATGCTCAATAGAAGATAGTCCAGACTGATAAAAGCTGTCTGTGCACCAGCAGATGACTTCAATCCAGAGTCTTTTTAAATCCAATATTTCACTTAACCTGATCCAGGTGGAATTTGAGATGTCCAGCTATCATCTTCCCAACAACCCTTCCTCCAGACAAAGGGATGATCAGAGAATGGGCAGTAGTTTGACAAGATGTTAACCCAGAAAAAATATGTTAAGTTGGGGCAGGACTTCTATACACTTTATACACAAGCAGGATACTGCCCTAAGTTAAAATGTCTTAGGTGTCTAAAAAGCAACTGTATAATACAGTATGGTTTTCCTCAGCAAAAAAAGGGTGTTAGGAAAGTCTAGCTGCTAGAGCAAAGGAATGTGTTTTACTCCTGGTTCCGTCATGACTGACTGTATGATTCTGGACAACCCACTTATCTGTGTCTCAGTTTGCCCATCTGTAAAATGGCTAGTGTACTTCCACATCTCATGGCAGAGGGAGAGGTAGCTCGAAACTTAACTAAATGTTTGTAAAATGCTTTAAAGACCATTGGATAGAGGCCCTAAAGAAGTACAAATGGTAACCCAACTGTACATGTAAATATAAAACTAAATCACGTATTTTACCCATATGAGATACAGTTTCAATTTCTAAAGATTACTTAAAAGTATTGCTGAAAATTCACATTGAAATGAATGCAGTTAAGAAGTCAATCAGTCTTATTTCTCTAACCTACTATCTATTTATTCAGATCTCAAGTGGTAGAAACAGACCTTGAACATTCAGTGGTGCTTCTAGGACCCTTCACTTTTCTGGTTTGTAGCCCTTACAAACACCCAACTACACACTCCTACCTGGCTTTTTGCAGGTGTTGTTTTCTGACCCTTTTTTATATGGACATGGACAGGGGTGTTTTCATCCACATGAACGTGCAAAGGGGGAGATGAGGAACGGTTCTTCATGGTTCTTCTCCGACAAACGGGAAAGGGCAATACAATGAAAGGAAACCTGTGAATAAGGAAACTGGAAATAATAAAATTTCCCTATGCTCCAGTCAAACTGGACAACTGCTTCTAGCCACCTGTCCCCAGACAGCTACAATTGCTGAGATGGGTCAAGCTATTTAGGCCACAGTTTGAGCTTCCTTTCAGTAGCACCTGCCGTTTTAGATCACATGCAGCTTCAGTGTAAGATCTGGAGTAACTCCATAAGCTTCTATTTACACCATGGCTGAATCTGGCCCTTCATTTTTGTTTGGACAAGGGATGGTACAGACAATGTAAAGACAGCGTTGTATTGGTAGAGGGTGTCTGTAAGAGTCACCAGAGTTCAAGGTCTTAGAGCATGCCAAGGGCTCTGATTAGCAACACCATCTGATTTTGAGCAGAAATTTTACAACAGGGCCATTACTTTGACTAGCAAACTAAAGAATTTGGGAAAACTAAAAGGAATCCATCAGAGGTGCCATATGAGCCTTATCCTGCAAACATTCTTGTGCTTAATTTTAAGCATTCTGAATAGTCCCCTTGATTTCCATGAAACTACTCACAGTTCTTAAAGTTAAACATGTGTAAGTGCTTGCAGGACTGGGGCCTATATTTGTCTCTGCAGGTTATTTCTCATAAATGATGCATGTATTTTATTTCCACATTAATTATGCGCTTAACATGCAATAGCAAGGTATGAAAACACATTCAAAGTAATCAATGCACAGTTTAAGTGTAAAAGTTTCCTTCTTATAAAAGAAAAGTAGCACCACTAACCTGAGTACAGCAAAAAAGAGAGTTACATCATTCCAATCCCAGTTACTTACAGTTAGCATAAGATGATCAGTTTCTTGTGACACTTTTCTCTGTGCTGAGATTGCAGTTCTCTCGTTTTTGATGGAGGGGGGACACCTGATGGCAGAAATACAAAATAGATTACTAATAGGAAAGGATGCTAGTTTCCTTAAGGTTCCCATTCCTTGAGTAGAAAGGTAACATCCTGACTCAAACTTGTTAAATACCTAAAAAACACTCTATAAAAGAGTGTGCCTTAGTGTTCTTTGCACAAAAAATGTTAAAACAAAAAGATTAAAATAAGTACTTTGATTTTCAGGTATGATACACACATTATGCTAGATAATTAATTTTAAGGTGCATCATGTGTAAGACACCTGATTTTGCAGGGTGGATTGGCCATAGAAGAGAAAGTTTTTATTCTTTCTGACCAGTGGTTTGGGACCAGTGCTTACCAGATGTTCCTAATCCTGAAAACAATATGCACTTTCTTTTTCCAAAATGTTTCTAGCCCTGGCATGTCACAAACTATTAGATCTTCAAATCAGATCATTCTGATCATCATCTTGCAACTCCTGCCCTTGGAGTCTGATAATTTTAGCTACTGCTGTCTCAGGAACTGCTACAAACCAATACTTCCTACTGTTTAAATACTCATAACAACAGCTTTTCAAATGGTATAAAACAGTTTCATATAAGCAAAATAACCATTGCAACTAGCAAAAGACAAAATGCATCGCACTATTGACCCCCTATGCTCATTATTGCAATTTGGTGGGAAAGAGTAGCAAGAAGCGAGGACTACATGGATAAATGGCAGGAAGAAGAAGAATAAATTAACAAAGGTTCTTATAGGTTTGTGGAAATAGGATAGTTTTTCTTAATAGATGATGTTTATTGTGGGTTAAGATAATTTGGAAGCAACACAAGTGAAACCAGAAAAAGACACTCATATTACAAAATAAGAGTGTCTACAAAGGGAGACACAACAATATTAATATCGCGGTATAGGTACAATTATACCGTTATAGTTCTGCCAATAAATTTTCCCATGCTGATGAACTCTACAAATAGTTTTAGCAACTGTTCAGTATAATTGACATTATAAAATCTTGCAGCATAAATGTGGTAATATCCAAAGCTATTAGCCAAATGTCAAGCAGAGTCCAAATGCTCAGCGATCATCGAAGGTAAATTAACATTGGTAAGATTTCCATCATCATTCTGAAGAGACTGAGATTTTTCAGTCTCATTAAAATGATTAAGTTTGCAGAGTGAAAGTGTCTGTTGAAGAGTAAAGAAAACAACATACCAGAACAGTTTTAGCAAAAATATTTTATAGAGACGGGGGGAAAAATCCTTCCAGCCTGGGAAGATATGTATTTAGAAACTGAGACAGAGTTTGCTGAAGTGAGAGAATTTCTCCAGCTTCTTGTTAGATAAGTGATTGTAAATACAGCTGGTTTGTTTGGTTATCTCAGTCTTGATAAGTAACTAAACCCTATTAATGGGCAGAAAACCTACATCAACTACAGTGTAAAAGAATGAGGGAATTCAAATCTGAACCTTGAAATACTAAGAGCAATATTAATATTCTCATTAGAGCCAGCACATTCTGTTCTTGCCAGCAAGAACAGATATTTTAGAAGAATAAAGGAGCTTTCCTTGTCCAACAGCAATCACTATTACTAACTCTTGTTACTTTACCTCACAGAATTTCTTTCCTAAAGCCCCAGCTTCTGGAGTCATGTTATTTCATAAGAATCTCTTTTTCACAAGTAAGTTTATCTTGCCCGCATGGTTGCGGAGAAAAGCTTGAAAATAATGAACCCTAAAGGCTCAAAAAAAAATAAGACAGCAACGCTGAAGCCTGAAAAAATATCGTAAAGGCTTCCTGACTGTTAAAGCCAATCTCCTGATTTCGGAGCGGGGCGGGGAGTGACACATGTCTGGACTGCCTGGGGAACTTCACAAAGCGAGTCCTTAGGGGGCGGATGGACGAAGTCACAAGGCAAAGGGCACGTCCCAGACACCACAGAAACCCACCCCTGAGAGGCAGATGTGACAGAGCAGCAGCAGCCCGCGGGGTGTGATCCACTGCAGCGCATGGGCTGTGGGGACCCCCGTGCCCCTGGCCAGTCCACGCTACCCCGGGGGGCTCGGGGACCCGAGATCCTACTTCAGCCAGCGTCGTCCCCCCCGGCTCCCCAGCCCTCCTCACCATGCGGGGCCGAGCTGGGTTCGGAGCCGCCGCCTCAGGATCTCCTCGAAATTGGCGGCGAGGCGGCGGTAGCTGTTGCTGCCATGGAGAGCCCTGGGCCGGGGCGAGGGGGGACGGGGCAGAGGGCGGCAGCAGCAAGGGCAGGACAAGCAGCAGCAGCAGCGGGACCCGCCGCCGAACTTCCGGGTCCGCTTCTGGGACGCTGCCCGCAGCTCCCCCATTGGGCGATTCAAACCCCCCGTGACCCCGGCTCGCCGCCGCGATTAGCTCCCAAGGCTCGTCGGGGCGTCACAAGAGCCCGCCCTCTTTGGGCGAGCCGGGGCGTGTCACTATGGGAACGCCGGGCAACACGCGAGGGAGGGGGCCGGGCCGGGCCACGGCTGCGCTGAGATGGGGGCAGGGTGGAGATGGGGGCCAGAGGAGGGAAGGGCAGGCGGGAGGAGGCCTAACCCCCACTGACAGGGGAGGAGGGGCGCTGAATCAACTATTCCACAGACCCTAGTATAGGTCAGCTCTGGCAGAGATTCAGCTCATCAACCACCCCCCCTTACCCAGGCAGCAGCAGCCCCCTTCAAAGCTGGTCATATGAAGCCCCACTCTAGGCAATTGCACAGCGTGGGTAGGGGACTGGGCCCCTAGGAGAGCAGCTGAGGTAACCTGCTCTGCCTGGTGACAAATACTTCTGAGCAAGGCCCCAGGGCAGTTCTGAAGCAGTGATGGCTCATTTACGCATCTGTCACATCCCTGTGTTCTGGCCCCCAGAGTACCCCTGGGGGCTGGACCATTGTTAAATATTTTTCTCCTGATCCATTTTTTTTTGGTTAACTTTATCAGAGACTTTAAAAAAAAAAAAAACCCCGCCCCAACTTTTTAATTGATCTAATCCATCTCCCCCTTCATACCCACACATGCTCAAACATTGTATGAAAAATAACCTGTAATTTTCAAACACTAAAACAGTGTACTGTTGAACTAGGGTGTAGCTGTACTTAAAGATAGCTAAGTGCAGAAGTGCTTAAATAAATGTAGCCAGCCAGCGTAGCAACAGTTTGTTTTTATTGCAAATACTCTCTTCCTCTCCCACTACTACTCATCCAGTCCACTCTAGAATTTGCACTTCTTTTTCCTTCTAAAGTATCCGTAGATACAGTAGGTTCTGGACAATAAAACACACCTGTATCACACACTGATACTTATGACTGATAGCAAAAAGCAGTCTTCAACTAACACAAAGTTTCTGCATTGATGACAGATGCCATCTCCACCACTAATTTCCCAGATAACCAGTTTCCTTGAAAAGTGACCATGATGCCATGGAAAGGATTGTTAGAAGTAGAGAAGAGGGAAATTAAAACCTAGTACCACTCAGAAGATCTCTCACTCTCTGACCTACAGCCAGAAGTGAAAGGATTCCCTGCAACTTAGCTCACCAAGACAGGTACCAACTGGAATTTCCACACTGCACTAGTATTAGCCAGAACTCAGTGAGGAAATACTAGTTCCAAAAAGTTCACACTGTACAACGTAGCTTACAGCAATGGCTCCCACTCCACACAGCAAAGCCTTTGTTGCTCTTGCATTACAAGAAGCATCTAGAGAGCCAGAGGACTGCAAAATTCACTAGCACTCACTTGATAACTACTGATCATATTGAGTATTTCCAGGAACACTTTTCATGTAACTCATGCTAGGAAGCTTTTTTTCAAATAATCATTTTGCAATAATCCTTTCTTCAGTCTAGGTTGTGCTCTCTGGGCCTCTATCTTCTGGTAGACGAGAAACCCTAGATGCCATATACTGCATAGAAGAGGAACTGAGCCTATATTATCACTGACAATCCAGAATCACCTGTTGAAATATCAGTTTAAATGGAGATCACCCTGAAGACTGGAAGCACATGGCCTGCAGACAGCAGGATCTTTTCCATCTTGCAAAGGGATTCCTTCCTCAGGGCTGCTGATTCACCCATTGCCCTCAGCACTGTACTTACAGGATGCTATTGCAGGTCAAATCTTAATGCCATTTAAGAGTTACACAGTACCTCAAATAGTCAGGAAGACACTCAGGACAACTTGGACAAGAGGAGATACAGCCTGAAGTCAACCCTGGACAGACCTCAAATATTTGCTTTTGCTCCAGGGTCCATTAGCCAGCATTGTGGTTTCTTTTTAACATATACTTAGTATGGGGCTCACCAAGAGAAAGTCAGTTTGCTGCACTCTACTGTTTAAATCAGAATTTACCCTCCTCTCCAATGAGGTCCCAGGTCAGCACCTTTTACATGTTCCTATTATTCTAAATGTCATATTTACTTAACTGTACACACCTGTCCCCTCCTGCTCTCTTGGTCTCACGAAGCCCCTTATTAGCTCTAAGCTGGACAATCCACATGCCTGCACATCAGTCCAGGGGGAAAGGCCAGTGCATTTTATTTTTAAAACAGAAGGTCTTTCCTTTTTAATGTTTTTCTGTGCAAGAATTTTAGTAAGGCGGCTGCAGCAGTTGCCAGTTCGGGACTTCGGCCTCCCCAATAGCCTTCTCCATGCGATGGTACCAAGGCTGAATCTTTGTATGAGTCATCATATCATCATAGGCTTCCAGCCCTTCCATGACCCGGAGGACCCCATACACTGCCTGTGCCAAGAGAGGAGAGAGAGTTTGGAAATTAACATAGATAACATTAACTCTACATCTGGAATGGATGTAACTTCAGATTTAAGTGTCCCAAAACTCTACTCCCTTCCCGATCACCTATTCCACCCATCTGATTAGCAGAGATTATTGAGACAGTCACAGACATTAGATGGATAAATAGGCAGTGCCTAACAAAATGGGCAAAAATTTTGGGAGATGGAGTAAAATGAAAAAAGTGATTATAAGATCTGGTACAGTATCCAGCTCCATATAAACTCTTTATGGAGATATTGCTTCAGATTAAAACAAAAACCATTATCATTATTTATAATGAGAGCTAATGATGCAGGAAATGGTTTAAGATTCAAATCCTGAAGTCTGAGCTATGCATGCTAACCTTATGACCCTGTCCACTGATGTCAACAGGGCTCATCTCCAGTTGCAGATGTGGAAGCCTAAACTGCTTTTGTCATTACTGCTTTTGTCATTACTTCAGATTGATAATGTCCTACTTTGGGAAGTCATGATGTTTGTAAGGTATGTGCTTGGAGTATATTTCCCAGTGGAAAGGCGACTGGCTGGCATGCTTTCTACACACACAGCCAATACAGAATGTATGCTCCTGAACTATCTCCATATTGTACAATGGAGTAAACATACTCACCCCGCACCTGTAACACACTTTGACAACACAACTCTCACCTCCCACATAAGACACTCAAATGATATATCTAATATACAGACCAAGAGGATATAGTACATATTTTATACATAATCATAGTCACACCTATACCATACTATGTGCATGATGAATGATAAATTAAGTACAGAGACCAAGGGTCTTGACCATTACCAAGTCAGCGAGATTCGGCTGGCTGCCACCCATGAATGGTCTGTGTTTGCCAATAGCTTTTACCCAGTCATTGGCTGCTTTGTACAAATCTTCTCGGACATTATCCTGGAGATGGTGCCTGTGTTAAGAGAAAATATGGTGTCCTCTAACTGGTTCATTTCTCTCTTTAATTTTCCCCTCTCATTACCCCTTCCCATGGATTGATATATGGCTGGGGACAGGGAATGCATTTCAGAGAGTGAATTGAAAGGCTTGGGTATTTTTAAAGATGACTATGAAGTAACTTGTGTGCATAAGCATCTCTTTCATTCAGAAGGTTAGAGGGCTCAAAGAAGTCCAATAAGTATTTAAAGCTGATTAAGTGGTTAATGAGCTATTTACTGTAGTGGTTAAAGCAAAGGACCAGAATTCTAGAAATCATGGACAGTAATTCTTTCTCAGTCACTAACTAAGTGTGTCACACTAAACAAGTCAAGTCTTGACCATTCCTTGGTTACACCAATTGATAAACTGGATTAAAGAAGGCACTTCTATTGGAAAGACAGCAGAAATCTAAAGGGGAAAGATCCCCTGGTCCTACTACTATTCAAATGGTGAGGGTACAGTGGAACTAGTTCCACTTGCAGTGATCATTCATTCAGTTCATGGGAATAAAATATTACTTCCCAAAAGCCAGTTTCTGATTGTTCTGATCAGTGGAGATTTAAGTTGCACAGATCAAACAAGTATAAATTCCTTTGATATTTTCACAGGTAGAAAAGGATTTTGCACCACTGAATGGCATTCAGCTGTACAAGAACATAACTGATGCTCCCATAAACTGTAATAACTGGAGTGACGTGCCTTGGAGCTAATGTTAAAATTAAAAATGTGTCCTTACAGAAATGGAAATTTTGCTTCTGCATGTCTGATTTGAAAGTTGTTTTGGGTCCACATATAGTGATCATTCAGATACAATGATCAGAATGGAGGGAGTATTCAAACTGACCCTTAGAACAGAACTGCATTTTATTTGCAAGGAAAATGCCTATTAAAATGTGTTTGAGACAGAGTTTTACTGTTTGAAGTTCATGGCTAAGGGTGGTTAAAAACCAACGGGACAAAGACATTCCCTTGCTGTGTGACTGGGTCAGTGGTACCAACCTGCTCTTCAGCCTCTTGCTGATGAAGAACATGGCAACGGCCCCCATGTACTTGGCAAAAAAACCTTCCACGGTGCCAAACTTTCCCTCATGGACAATGTAATTGAAAGAAGCCAGGGCTTCCCTAGGTGTGCGATAAACGTTGGGGGAGATGAGGTGAACAAGCCAGTCATCTGCCCATTTTCGCCACTTCATTTCCTCCCTGTAGACATCCCAAGAAAGTAGTTTAAGTGAACAAGGTGGAAACATTGAATCAGAGGAGGAGGATGCAGATGATATCACAATAACTGTAGCTGGAGCTTCTGCAAAGGATGAGAGTGCAACATAGTTCCCATCCAGTCTGCTCCACTGGTAATATCCCTGAACTGTGGTCAGGAGGGATCCCTCCCCACTGAACTGCTCTAATGCCAAACTCCAGCTGGATGAGACAAACTAAAGCTCTAGATTCACTTTCTATTGTTGCAAGCAGGCTGGATGGCCCATGAGGAATGTGTGTCCCATAATCATGGGTTTTCCCCAACATTAATCAATCCCAAGTGACCCTTCCAGCTAACTCAGGAGCCTAAAGGGACATCACTCTCTGGGAAGAAGGCAGGGAGGAGAGAAAGCAAAGGAGGAAATTAGTGCAATGGTTGAGGCTCGGAGTACACCAAAGCAGGGGTGGGGGGATTTTCACATAGAAGTATTACATTTTGCAAGTTAAACAAATAAATTACTTGAAACAAAACCATTCCAGTTATTTATGAGTGTCTGATGTGTATCATGTCAAGAGCAGCATTAGGAGGATTGTGTTCGTGTTCTCCAAGATGATACAGGAGGGGTGCTGTGAAACCAGCTCAGAGACCCCTAGCACATGAAATGCTTACACCCTAGTTTCTTTGATGGGGTACACATGCTGGGTCTCCATTTCATCCAGCATGAGCCAGTATTTGTTCCCATACTCAGTCACCTCTTTGCCCCGCTCATTCACAGCTTTCATAGGAGGATAAAATGACACAATCTCTTCTAAGCTCTTCTTCCTGAGGGGAGAAACACAGTCAGAATCTGCATGGTCGTCTCCACGTGTTACTGAAAAACAGTTGCTATGAGTCCTCTTTTTGGGGCAACAAAACCCTGGCTGCTCTAAAAATAGAGACTTCCATAACAAGGCAGCTCAGGGGTTGTAAATCTAAGGACTATCTCTGTGCAGTCTGTATTTTCTCTTTCAGAATTCCTCTCCATCTTGAGGTGCAGTTAGTCATAACAGTGACTGTAAAAAAATTTGATGATTTTAATAGCACTGTGGAGCTGATACAGCTGTGGGAGAGCAAACTAGAGCCTACGGCACCATAAGGAAACCAGATTCCAATAGTGGAATATTCTATTACCGTTGATAATGTAAGAGAAAAAGATCGTGGCTAAATTTTTAGGTCTCAGGAGGAGATTGACCGTTACGGGGAAATAAAAAAAAAAAAAAAAAACAGCATAGTGAGCAAATATACAATTAAAATACTTGTCCTTCAGTTGTAATTCTTCCCCCACAGCGTAAAAGTAACTTCCACTGGCTTCAGTGCAAATTGTTTGAATCCTGCATGGGGGTGGAAGCAATAACGCCAGTGGACTTTAAAGTCTCACTCCTCCCCACCCCAGCACCCCTTGACTTTCAAGATCTGAGCAAATTTGATCTGGAATCATGGATAGAACATAAATGTGTCATTTTTAGAATGGTTTCAGTTTGAAAGTTGACTCTATACATGCCCGTTATACACCTTATTATCCCAGATATATCTTTACTGTAATATGTTGTAGTAACGTTGCAGTGTGTTCATGGATGCAAGACTAAGAGGAAAGTGCACTTAATGTATATGAAAAGAAAACAGTAAAAACACACTGAAGCCACACACATTAAAATGCACTATTATGAAACAGCTTAATGCAAGAAACTAATGAGAGAGAGAGTACATGTAAGTGTCATTTCAAATAACCCACAGTAAGTATTAACCAGACTCCAGAATAGTCAGCTGCAGCTAACAATGTCTCTCTTATGGTTAAATTTCTATATACTGAAGTTCTCTATATCACAGGGGGGAAAAAAAAGGAATAGAAGTACAAGTTGTCCCAGATATAAGATCCCCTCCTTCTCCATTCCCTACTCAAGCTCTTTGTAACCTGGATCTAAAGAACAGGCTACAAGAGCAGCAAGTTGATTTATTTCCAGATATTCTGACTGGCCAACAAAAACAAAACAAAAAAATCAGAGGAAGGTTTGATTCATTTCATTTTTGGACTAACTTTTAAGTCTTCTTTGTGCAAAGGCAGAATTCTGAATTAAAAAACACCTGAGCTCTATAACTAACACACACACACACACACACACACACACACACAAAAGTGTTCTTGTTTTCCAGTTGCCTAAGGCAATTCACACTCAACTACATTCTCACTATCCAGTTCTCGTACCTGGAAATGAGATAGGTCTTTATTGCACTGATGATCACTGAAGAGTCATTCAGTTGCTGCAAAATAGAATGAAAATAAATTTAAAAAGAGATGCTGATGGAGCTAAGGAGGAGGAGCTCATAAGAAGCTCTGCCAATTGAACCCCTTTGGGGCTTAAGTAGTCCCCAAGTCCCTTCTTCCCTAATCTTCCGTTTATTTCCATAGGCAAATCTGCTATACTACAGCCGTATATCTATTATTCTGCTTGTTCTAGACAGGCCAACAGTGGAAACCAAAGTGGGTTTCAGTCTGAGCCATTGGCATTCCAGGGGGCAAACCAGCATGGTAAGAAAATATACGGTTAAAACACTTGTCCTTGGGTCATAATTCTTCCACCACAGAGTACAAGTAACACCCACTGACTTCTGTACAAATTGTTTGAATCCTGCATGGGGGTGGGAAGAATAAGACCAGTGGACTTTAAAGTCTCACCTTCCCCCAAACTCCCTAGCAGCAGCATAGCTTGTCACTGCTAGGGAACAGTGGGCGTTGTGAGTGTTCGGCAAAATAAGAGTGAGGCTAAGGAAGAGGTAGCTAAGTATACAGCCATAAAATGAGGAACAGGATGCTAAGCAACCTTGGAAATAAAGTAGGCTACACCCGCACTTGGCTAGTGACCCAGTGCTAGATGTAAACCCAAGAACCATGGTTATTTGAGAAGTAGAGACTCACCACAGTGTTTCCAGCGTTGGCTAAAAGGATGGGCACCTTTCTGTAGGAGGAGAATTTGATCTCCTTCCTCATTACCGGGTTCACTTCCACAATTTCATAAGGCACCCCATGGTAATCAAGAAAGGCTCGAACCTTACTGCAGAACGGGCAGGTTTTGTATTGGTACAGGGTCAACTGCAGGCTACCTGCAGGGAGCTGAGGGAGGAAAATGCCAGAAGTTTCTATGTTCAATTCAAATATCACCTCCTCCCCCAATCGATTTATGTTTATTTTAAATTGCTGTTGCTGATATTTGGTGTTCAGATTATAATCTAGTCATCCAAATCAAAGCTCACACCCCTGGTTAACCAGCATTTTCTTCCAATGACGTCATAAATACTTAACTTTTTTGTATAATGAATATCTAATTTTTTAAATATCCCCTTATCCCTTTGTAGTAACTCCGATCTCTTATGAATATATGGTTTTGCAAACTGAATCCTATAGGTTAGGAACCAAGTCATCATAAGAATGACATTCACAACTCTGCTTTCTACACAAAAATCCAACCATCCAGCCTAAGAAAATTAAACAACATTAACCTTAAAAAACAAAAAGTAACCCCCCCCAAAGTAATAAAATCCACAAAAATCAAAACCAAACCCATCCCCCACGCACAGTTTTTATGCTGCGAAGGGAGAGGTGTCAGAGATTCCATGAAGTCCACTAGAGACTTTGCTATTATCTATTTTACGTGGAAGATGCTCAAATACTACAGCAACGGACAGCAGTACAAACAACAAACATTTTTTAAAAAAAATACCAGTGACTTATGCCAGGAAGCAATGGCTTTTTTTTGGGAACAGTGGTTGCAAGGTATTGGTTGAGAACATATAAACACAGAATCTGATCTTGCATTGTTTGCACACCAGATCTTCACTGAGAATGCTGGGTGCACAAGGAATAAAGCATCAGTATTAGGCACAATGCAATTACACAACAGACATTTAACGTGCCTTGCTTATTATTCATACATTATAAAACACATGCCACCATTTTACCTTGTTTCTCACTTCCACAATCCCTCAGGGTATTTGCAGGAAGTCATTAGTTGATGGAAAGCCCGATGTAAGTGTACAGAATTGTTGTTTTCCCTGTCATTTGACAACTACTTTTTGCTTTTTTTATTCATTAAAAGCAATTTTTATAGTTACTCAAAGAAGATAATGTTGGGTAGTTTAGGCCTATAGATTTTAATACTTTAAATGTTATTTCCTAATTACATCTAATATTAAGGAGGTGTGTGTGTTTCAATCAATAGAAAAAGCCTGCTATGTGTATTTAAACCTTCTCTTGAAGGGTTTGCCACCCCCAAATACTGCAGCATTATGCTAGTGTATGAGAACCAGAAAGTGAACAGACTAAAAGCAAAATTGAAACTAACAAGACTATTTTCTTTCTATTGACTAAAGTTAGGTATGTGTGTATGTCTTGCAGGATCAGGATCTATAAAAGTGTTTAGTTTTAATACACAAGAGTTATTAGTAAAATTGGTAGACATTATTTGTTTAGGATATTGTAACCTGATGGCATCACTTGTAGATTCTAGATCACTTACCATGTAATTCATCCATAGGCATGGAAAACATTAATTAGCTAATTATTTTTATTATTAGCTTTATTATTATTTTTAAAGTAGCAATTAGCCTATCCAGCAAAAACTACAAAAGGATTTGCAGACAGTAAATAGAAAAAGCAGCCACAGATCATTTGAGAGACTTTTGTAGCCTTTTAATCTGGAGACTAGGCTAAAATACTATCTGAAAATGAACAAAAATAGAAACGTCATATAGGAGAGAAAATCTGTGAGGGGGTGAGGAAAAAACCAATTTCAAGGTTCTTCCTGCCACCCCCTTAAGATTTCATTAAGGATGGGAGCCAAGATCTCAGTGTGCACCCCAAAAATGGAAGATATTTGGGAGGCAATATAATTGCACGGGAAGGACCATCATTTCAGAACCATTTGTAAGTGGGGGATGGGAAAGCACCATGGGGCCCGGTGTTCCTTAGGGATTGCAAGGAGCTTCCGGATTTCCTGCAGTACTCTTAAAAGTGGGGGAAGTGGGAGGTTACCTTGGCTGCCTGCTGCTCTGCAAGGTGCTCCTGGGCCTTCAGGGGATCCTGGAGAGTCTGGAAGAGGCCAAAGGTGCCCCCCAGGGCAAAAGCAGCCCCCACCAGCATGCGGCTGCCCTTCCGTGCCCGGCCCCGGGCATAGCGTCCTGTCCCAAAGGGGATACAGTACCCCCTGCTCTGGGCCCGCAGGAGCCCCACCGCAGCCGCCTGGCCAGCAGCCCTCAGTCTCCACGGGAGCAGCCCAAGGCACCTCCAGCCACTGCAGGCTGCTGCCATCTTCGCTCCACAAGGTGGGCGGGGGAACAGTGCGGGAGGGCCTCTACACCCAGCACCAGAGGCTTTAAACCAGAGCTGAGGAGGCCTTGAGGATAGAGCGCCTCTGCTGGGCTTGTGTTTTGATTGGTTGGTTTGTTTGCTGCGGCATCATTTCTTCCCAAAGGCAGTACTGCACAGGGGCCAGCCTCCCCATACAGAACTGGGGACGGGTGGGAAGCAAGCCCGGCGCCACCAGGGGAGAGAACGTTTGCCTCCCCAAATGATTTTCAAGCCCCCCACCCCATCATTGCCAGAAAAGCCGAAATATGTACAAAGTTATACAATGTTAAGCAATGAGCAGATGGAAGAGATTTCATTTGTTAGATAACTTATAGAATCACAGAGAAATGCTGACTCAGTAGCCACAATTTCTTTTTAAACTCTTAAAAGTCCAAGTATTTCTAAGGGACTAATTTCTAAGGGCTCCAAAATATCCATTTGCCCCTCCAGTAATGGGAGCCTAGAATTACCCTGATCGGAAATGGTTATAAATGGCACAGGTGGGTTGAAAAAATAATCACACTGGTAGCAGATTTCAGAGTAGCAGCCGTGTTAGTCTGTATCCACAAAAAGAAAAGGAGGACTTGTGGCACCTCAGAGACTTAACAAATTTATTTGAGCATAAGCTTTGGTGAGCTAGAGCTCACTTCATCAGATGCATTCCTGTAGCAGAGAATGTAACATTCAATGTAATAACCTATGCTAGGATGACAAGTGCTATAAAATCCTGCTAGGTTGGATCAGGGGCTCTCAAACATTTTCATAGTGTGGAATATATCTTAATACTGAGAGTGTCTCATGAACACCTCCTTTCCCAATGCAATTAGTGTTTTTTCCTTTTGAAAAAAAAAAAGAATCAAACCCACCACCTGTTTTTACTCTTAATTTTATCTGCTCCTCCCATGTTTGTTATTAATCTCTCTCACTGACACATGCTCACTCCTCTGCTGTCTAGACCCTGTTCTTTCCCCCCTGCATAGAGTTCCCTAACAGTTGGTTTCTTGCTCCTCTGGCTATGCTGTCCAGCCACCAACTCCTTTTCTTTGCTTAGCTCTCCTGAAAATATTACCTAGCTGACATATGGATTACAACTCTAATCCCACTGATATCTCCAGTCCCTGAGTGGTAGTGCTCATTTCCTCTCATTCTCTATTTATGTAATAGGTGCTCTCAGCAAAAGTTTATTGTTTAATGTTTATTCCTTGTTTCCAGCTTCTTTTACAGGTGGCTTTTCACTGTAGTGAAGAGTGTGGACACCTGTAGCAGCAGTTGGAAACAAGGAGAGCCAGCACCATGTGACCAGTCAGATCTTTGAGAATTATCAGCAAGTGTTCTTCAACCAACATATTGGGAACCCCTGGATTAGATAATTTTAAATATTATTTAAATCACAGAATTTGCTGAATCATTAGCAAAAACTCCAAGACATTATTCAGCTCATACAAAGAGTGCAGTCTGGCCAGTTATTTTTCCAAGTATTAGAACTCATACCTCTCAGCTACAATACATAGTGGGCCCAATTCCATCCTTCATGCAAATTACACTAAGGATTAATTTTGCTCACAATGTGTCATGTGAATATTGAATGCCATGCTTGGGAACAGAGCTAGATGATTAGGTAAAATCTCAAATAGTCTATGACTTTATGGTAACATTCCAAATCAATAAATAATTACAATTAAAATTCCATCTTTGTAAATTGCTTTAGAATCACAGGGTGAAACGCAAGAACAAAATATTCAGAGTATCTAGTAGTTGTCATACTAGCAAAGTCAGATTTATAGTTATCTGGCTTTTGCCATGATGGATAATTAAACCTCAGCACTTCATAAAGATGTTAAAACATACAATAGGAATAAAAAATAATAGTCATAGTTTCCACTTCTATAGTGCCTCTTATGCAAGGATCTCAAAGACAACTACTGACATTAGTTACATAAGCCTACTTAATTGTGAAATTGTATTCCACCATACAATAGGAAGACCTATAACCTCATGCTTCAGGGCAATTAACTTTTGTCACTTATGCTTGGTTATGCCCATACTATTATATTGATGAACATAACTGTGTTAGGGCATAGGATGGGGCCCTAACCCAGCAGAATGTAGTCAGCTTATAGTAAGGAAAGATACAGAATGTACTGTGATGTTGAGGATATGACCCTTCATTCCTTGTGCATTGAAAATTCCATCTCAATTGGAATTCAAAAACTCTTCAAATCAGTCTTTGCCCAGGTTCAGCTCAGGGACACACTGATGCCCTAATTGCAAGTTATTTTCATCTCTAAAGATATATCCTATAAAAGGGAAGAAATGATATAATGATATGATTTCCCAGGAGAGGTGAAACATATGACTAATATCAAGTCTAAAAAAAGAAATCTTAGGTATAAAAAAAGGCAGAGAAAATTGTGTTCACTGTCCTAGGGAAAGAGGAAATTTGAAAGTGACCTACTAACTTCGGTTACAATTATTAAGAGGAAAAATCAAAAACAGCTGAAACAAACTTTATTCTGTTAAATGCAATTAAGCTAAATTAAACAAACCATTAACTAAAACTGGATAGATTAAAACAGGAAGGGACTATGCTCTAGTGGCAAAAGCAGAAGTCTGGGTATCAAGAATCCTGGGGTTTAGCCCTGGCTGTGTCACTGACTCAATGTGTGATTCTGGGCAAATTACTTAACCAACCATCCTCTGTCTGACCATATGTAAAATTACCTCACAGGAGCTAATGAATGTTTACAAAGTGCTTTAAGAGCTCCAGAAATAAAGACTCTATACAGGTAAACATATCTCCTGAGAACATCCCATAAACATATTTCCAGATTTCATGCATCCGATGAAGTGAGCTGTAGCTCAGGAAAGCTTATGCTCAAATAAATTGGTTAGTCTCTAAGGTGCCACAAGTACTCCTTTTCTTTTTCCTGAGAACAGTCTACAAAGAATAAATATACATGTAATAAACTGAGATAATTAGTATGGATGGAATAAGGTTTAAGAGAAAACCACTGTAGAAGGGGAAAACAAAGCAAAGCTATGTGAATAATTTATTCAACACATTTTCTGTTCTCAAAGTGGTCTGTGAGTAGCTGATAGATTAGTTTCAGAGTAACAGCCGTGTTAGTCTGTATTCGCAAAAAGACTCCTTTTCTTTTTGCTGATAGATTAGTTCACTTTATTGATTTGAATTTATTTGCTGGATCATTTCTGTGAATAACTTCTGATCAGCAGATTTTTCTCGAGCAGCTGTCAGCCAAAATGCTTAACGGTGGTGCTTAGTTTTGACGGGGACACCCAAGCCTAAACTCTGATTGGATGATTGTGGCTCGTAGAGCCAGCTTGGCTGTGAGCCTTCATACTCCCAAGGTCACATTGGGTTTCTGCAGATACTCTTCTGAGTTCGCTGAATATTTTTTGCACCCATGTAAAATCCTGCCAGCAAATCCCTCTGCGATGACTGCAGAGAGTGAGCACAAAGAGGTAGGAACATAAGCATCCAGGGAGGTTGGAGGTGGGATCCCGCCTCTCTGTAGGCAGACGCCTCCCGCAACTATAAAGTCTATTTGCTTGGCTGCCCCTCGCCCGCCCGCGCCGCTTGGTTAGCCCCTCTTTTCCCATAACTATAGACTTTACCCCTGGGGCGGGGCGGGGCTGGGAAGGATATGACCCCACACGGCGTCCCTAGGATCCCGGCTGAAGTTTCCGAGTGGCTAGCTCAACCCAAGCCCCGCCTTTTTCTGGGTCAGGGGCGGGACTTTCCGCCGTTCCATCCGGGAAGGGGCGGGGCTTTCCTATGTCTCGGAATCCAGCCGCGACCTGGGTACTGTCTGGCGGCGGGACTTGGTGGCGGCATGTCGGGGCCGAACGGGGAGCCGCAGGTGCCTGCGGGAAACGCCGGGCACGGCGAGGAGGGGGACGATGACGGCTTCGGGGATACCGGTAAGAGAAGAGCGGCCGGGACCCCGCCCAGCATCCCCCCGCCTGGGGCGGGGAGCCGCGGACCCCCGCCCTGCTCTGAGCGCCCTGGGGCAGGGAGCCAGGCTCCCCCTCCCCAAACTTTCCTTGCTCCTAGCATCCCATTTCTTGGGGAGAGCCCTGGACACCCTCCCTCCCCAATCCCCTGCTCCAAGCATACCCCCCCTTCCTAGATAAACCACAGACCCCCCCAGCAGGCTTGCTCCCAGCACACAGCCGTTTGGTTAATAATGATCAGATACTCAACACAACTAATATTAAGGAGAGGGAAGGATTGCAAGCCAAAATAGGGAAATTACAGTTTAAAGAGTATTGAGATGTATTCAAGTCAGCAGGGCCTGATGAAATTCAGACTAGGGCATTTAAGGAACTAGCTAAAGCAATATTCAAACCCTTCACAATTATCTTTGAGAACTCCTAGAGCACAGGTGAGGTCCCAGAAGATTGGAGAAGGGCAAACATAGCACTTATCTTTAAAAAAGGGGACCTGGGGAACTATATCCCAGTCAGTGCAACTCTGATACTTGGAAAGATATTGGGCTATAAAGAATAGCCAGCATGGATTTGTTAGGGACAAATCCTGCCAAACCAACCTACTCCTCTTCTGGAAGGGAGTATCTGGTGGGGCCCTGCAGGGGTCAGTCTTGGGTCTGGTGGTTTTAAATATTTTCATTAATGACTTAGATAATGGAGTGGAAGGTATGCTTATAAAATTTTCAGATGAACAACAAACTGGGAGGGGCTGCTAGCACTTTGGAGGGCAGGATTGGAATTCAAAATGATCTTAACAAATCGGAGAATTGGTCTGAATTCAACAAGAAGAAATTCAATAATAATAAATGCAAAGTACTTCACTTAGGAAGAAGAAAAATCAAATGCACAACTACAAAATCGGGACTAACTGACTAGGTGGTGGTACTGCTGAAAAGAATCTGGGGGTTATAGTGGATCACAAATGGAGTATGAGTCAACAATGTGATGCAGCTGCAAAAATAGCTGCTATCATTCTGGGGTATCTTAACAGAACTCCTATATAACACACAGGAAATAACTGTCCTGCTCTATTCAGCTCTGGTGAGACCTCAGCTGGAGTGCTGTGTCCAGTTCTGGGCCCCACACTTCTGCAACAATGTAGACAAACTGGAGAGATTCCAGAGAAGAGCAACAAAAATGATAAAAGCCTTAAAAAACCTGACCTATGAGGAAAGGTGATTGATTGTTTGTTTGTTTTTTTAATTTAAATGGGGCATGTTTAGTCTTAAGAAAAGAAGGCTGAGGGTAGAATTAAGTCTTTGACTATGTTAAGAGTTGATATAAAGAGACTGGTGATCAACTCTTCTCCTATCTACTAAAGATAGGACAAGAAATAATGGGCTTAATTTGAAGCAAGGGAAAATTAGGTTAGATATTAAGAAAAACTTCTGAACTAGAAGTGTTGTTAAGATCTGGAATAAGGTAGGTTGTGGAATCACCATCATTGGACAAACACCTGTCAGGGATAGTTTAGATCGGGGTAGGCAACCTATGGCAGGTGTGCCAAGGCAGCACGTGAGCTGATTTTCAGTGGCATTCACACTGCCCAGGTCCTGGCCACCAGTCCGGGGGGCTCTGCATTTTAATTGAAGCTTCTTAAACATTTTTAAAACCTTATTTACTTTACATACAACAATAGTTTAGTTATATATTATAGACTTATAGAAAGAGACCTTAAAATGTATTACTGGCATGCAAAAACCTTAAATTAGAGTGAATAAATGAAGACTCGGCACACCACTTCTGAAAGGTTGCCAACCCCTGGTTTAGATTTAATTAGTGCTGCCATAGTGCAGGAGGCTGGACCTGATGACTTCTCAAGGTCCCTTCCAGCCCTACATTTCTATGGTTTTATAAGACTAAACCACCCAACACCCTCATTTGGTGCCTTCTAACAAAATCTAAGAGCTCCTTTCCTGAAAAAATCCTTGAGGATTTCTAGGATTAAAAAGGCCTTTCATCATACTGTTCTGGGAAGTGACAGTACAACAACTAGTTACTAGCCAGGAAGGGAATATCATGTTTTAGACCTTCCTCTCCCTCCTGATGAAAAAGGGATGCTTAACTACATAGTCTCCTATGACAATTCCTTTGGGAGTTTGAGCTTTATGGACTATCACCTGCCTCGAGACCCTTTCTGCTGGGTCCACTTGAGCTGTCCGTCCAATTTAGAACTAGATTCTGAAGATGTCAAGGGTGTTTCCTCATGAAATCACTCAGATCCTTAGAAGCTGATTCTTTTGTTACTGGGAATCTCTATAGTTGAATTTCAATGGGAAGTCCTGAGATATGATGAGTTTGCTAAATAATCTATCACATCTCTTAACCTGTCCCGCAAAGCTCTCCCAGTTTGGAAGCAGGGACTGCACTATTTTCTAACCCTGTGCATTCCAGTCTCAGGAAGTCACTTCACAACTTTAATTTAGAATGTAATATCAGAATTAAGGTATAGCATTAATCGCTTTCAGCGGTGGCATGTGCTATTCGAGGCATGTGCTACTTCCCACACTGACTTCTAAAAGATTTTGGGAGAACCAGTACTTGTGTTCAGGGTCTTGGTACCTGAAAACAGCTTCACTATCAGATCCTCTTATTTCTCTCCCCCACATGCTTCTGATATCTGAGTGCAAGCGGCAGAGAAGTCCCCTTCAGACTGTGGTCTGTTGTTCTAAACAATGCTGTTTGAGGACTGGTTGTTGCTGTCCCTTGCTGTGTTCAGCGGAACAGGTCTAGTGATTTAAACATTAAAAATATTCTCTTCCCATGCAAGCTCAGGTTGACCTTGTGTGTGAAGTGAAATCTGTGGCTCCTCCTGAGAATTGGATTAGATAATTTTCTCTGCAGATGTACATGAAAACCACATTTTTCCTTTTACTTAGGGCTTGATGTGAGTGCTTTTCCTCCTTCCCCGTGCAAGAAGCAGCATCGCAAGTAGGTTTGAATGGCCTTTTGGACCTAGTTTATGCTGGTTGTATGGCATGATACATAGATCCTGCAGGGTGGTTTACAATGAATCCTTGCTTCCTAGGGTAGTGTGTTAAATGGTAAAGCAAGACCTATGTGGTCTCTGCACTGGGTCAACAACTTCAGAAATTAAGGGGATAAGTGCTGTTCATGGAAATCAGAACTGGTCCACATTCATCCCTCTGGCTACTTTTCCCCTTAGGACCTTATGAGATGTTCCTATTCAGCTCATTCAAAAGGGCTTCACTTTATTGCACCTTTCTCCTCTCCTCCTGCTCCCACCACATCAGCAGCTGTGATGTTCTGGAACTCTTTCCAGATTCTTATGTGCCAGGTCCTAGAGTGGCAGCTCTGGAGGTTACACTCTCTGTGCTGTACCCTTTGTGGTAAGCTTCTCAGCAGCACCCTTTTGAGGTGTCTGTACCCTGATTAGGCAAGGCCACCTCTAGGGAGGGTGAAGAGATTAATTCACCCTTTTTCTATTCAGCCCTCTTGCAATGTGGATCCCTGTCTAGTGGAAGCTGGCCAGAGCCCAACCACTTACTTGAGAGATTACCAAACAGCTGTCAGATGGCAATTTCCTGCCTGGTCTGTGGCACAGAGGTAAAACATCCTAGATCACATGACCAATCCCCTGAACTATCCAGTTTCCCACAGACCTAGTTTCACTAGTAGATGTGATGTATCATGATACAGAGAGGATGCAGTTGAGATAGAGGACTTGCCCTCTATGTTCTGAGGTATATTTGCAAGAGGCCTTGCTGCCTGATACCTTCTTAGAATGAGTGGTGGTAGTACAAGAATTTAAATTATTCAGGGTATTTTTTTGTTCTCCTTCCTTTAGAATATGCAGCAATAAACTCCATGCTGGACCAGATCAACTCCTGTTTGGATCACCTGGAGGAGAAGAATGACCATCTGCATGCCCGCTTGAAGGAGCTGCTGGAATCCAACCGTCAGACACGTCTGGAGTTCCAGCAGCAGCTGAGTGAAGGGCAGAACCTGCAGACTGATGTGCAGGGACCACACATGGACATCTAGTTCCTGCTGCTTGCTGGACACACACTGTTGTAGTTTTTACTTCCAATGGGACCTCCGCTGTCTGTGGTTTAATGTAAAACTTGACTAGAAAAGTACTTGCTGTTGTGCATTCCCTCCAGTGGTTAAATGTTCTGCCCTTCTCTGTGTTGTCTTGTTTTCTCTTGGTGACTGATGCTACATCAGCAAATAGGTGGGTAAGGGGAGAGATGTGGAGTCAATACTTCCACCTCCCAAATGTAGCTCCAGTTCTGAGCTGACAGTGACACCATTAGAAGTGGGTATGAGAACCTCTCCTGCAAGTATGGGCATTCATGGATAGGCCCCTTTTGCCACAATTCAACTACAAAGGAAAGTGGTGGCTGTTCTGAGGACTGTCTACCTCATAGACTCTTTTCCCCCAGTAAACTGGGCTTCTAAACCTTACAGCTCTGGAGATCCATACCAAATGGTGGTGCCATTCTGGGCCCAGACTTGCTCTGTGTTAACAGGCTTCTTCTGGGGCTCAAATCATCTGGTTTCTTCTACACTGTAGCTGCAGTCTCCCTACAGTCTGCACTTCAGTTAAGCTTACAGAAGTTCTATGATAAACATTGGCTAAATGACAGGACTCCAGTCCAATATTCCCCCTTCCAAACCTCTGTAGTGTAAGCTACCCTCATCCTCTACTTAAGGGAGAGTAAAGAGCAGCTGAGTAACTCCTTAAACCAATTCTAGAGACTCCACAGTGGCTTCTGAGAGGTATTACCATAGAGCAGCCTAATCTGCTCCCCTTGTGGTGTCACAGCCTCATTGTGAGAGAGGGTAGGGGAGGCTTGCCCAGCAATGCTGTCGTGCCAGTCCTTCCTGAATGTCTGGGAGATAAAAACATGGTTGTAAGACTGCATGACCACTAAGTCTGTGAAACTGCTTTGATTGTGTCTGTGGCTTCTCATGTCAAGGCCTACCATTGTGAAGTGACTGTCAATATGTACAGTTTAGAGATAGTATTTATAAATAAACTTTTAGTCATCTTAAAGTTAATGTCCTCCTGGAAGCATTTGAGGCAGCCTTGCTTTAAGTGCTGAGAGATCAAATGCCTGAGCTTCTTTCATGTTCTAGTCTAAAACTGGGTCCTGAGTGAGCCTGTGGCCTAGTGCATTGGCTTGATTCCATGGGACAATATTCTGTGAAAGTGCATAAATTGTGTTCATAGGGGGTTGACTCATCTCCCAGCAGTAGAATTCCCTTTGTTTCTTTCTGCTCACATCAGTATCATCAGGCTTATGACCTGGGAAAAGGGAACCACCTTAGCACAGAAGGCAGTAGATAACTAGTACAGTGAGAAGTCTCAGTCTTGCAGCAGGCTTTGCCAGTTCAAGCAGTGAATGTTAGCTTTAGGAAGGTCAGCTTCAGCAACCCTTTCAGGTTTAACGGAGCTTTGGCTCTCCCAAGGATCTCTATCACAGCCCAGCTGTATAAACAACACCCAGTGCCATCCTCTATTAGACACGCTAAAGCCAGGCTTTATTTTTTAAAATAAAAACAGCAGTAAAGTAGAAGGCTTTTTGCTCTATTAAAGGACTCTGAAAATAAACATTTCCAGCAAATATTGTATGCAAAGGGCTCTCCCTTTAAAGCTTTTCTATCTGGGTTTGCGTCTAGCAGAGCGTCTACGCCCTGCTAGGGTTAGATTTGCTGCTTCTCCTTTGCCAGGAGAGCAGGTATCTACCTCCTTCTCTCTGATGCTTGCTACCCCCTGTTCAGAATCCCCTTCACTCATTGGGTATGGGGGTTTGTCTGTGCCATCCCTTTGCCTGGTTTCATCACTTTCCTCTTCCTTACACATACTGTGGCCCAGCAACTCCCCTGTGGCACTGTCTTCATCTAGGAGCAGGCAGTCTTCACTAGTGGTGGGGGACTTGCTACCCTCATCCTGACTTCCTTCCTCCTCTATGACCAGCGCTCCACATACATCAGTCTCACTGGCTGGGCTTTCACCCCTTCTCACAGAGGGGACCAGCTCACTCTTATTCTCTAGAGACCTAGAGGTTTGTTCCTTTAATGGCAAAAATTCTGTATCTTCCTCTCCTATGCCACGATTGGTATTCATTGTCTCCGCTTCATCCTCTGTCTTAGCAGGAGGCTGCTGCTGCTCATCCGATGACTGGAAGCCAGAGCCATGGGAGCACAAAGAGGCCTCTGAGTGTGCTGCTGTGGCACGGTGCCTTCCTGCCTTGTATCTCTGTGCAAAGGAAAAACATGTGAGCAATAACTGGACTGAGACATTACAGGACGTTTTTAGCTGGTCCAGGAGAAACCTGCACAAAGACAGTAGTGAGTGACAGACTGCAATGGCTGGCCTAATCTCCAAACAAAGCACACATCTACAGCTCTCTTGGGTGGGCTGCTGAGGGAAGGAGTTCAAGCTCCTAGCAAAAAGTGATGGTATTAAGGTTTTATTCCCTCTTGCATGTGCTAATGTGGCAGGATTAGGTAGAATGAGGCTGGGGATACAGAGCTAGAACCAGACTTTGATCGTTGTTCATCTTGATTGGAGATGACAGATCTCAATAGCCCTGTTGAATGTAAGTGAAAGCAAGAAAACTCTCATCCCAACTATTGACTGAATCTAGCTGTGGGGGTGGGCAGGAGACATGTAGTCTCACCCTCCTGATACAAGACTATTGGTTGCTTGCACTCCTTACAGGCATCTTAAAGGGGAATAACTAGATTAACAAATTTTGCAGCAGCTAAACACAATGAAATGACGTTTCCTTTTGCACTTTGCTCATCTAAGCAATGCACATTTACTTTCTGCTTCTTTGGCAAGAGCTTCAAGGTTGGAGGGGGAAGTCTCTTCAGTAAAATCACATTTAAGGGGATGTTTCTAGGAGAGTATTTTTAGTAGTAAGTATCCCCACTTGCAAGAGTGCTCCAACATTCACTAGATAATGCTGATATAGGGCCTAAATTCACTGTCAGCATGACAATTTATTTGATGGGTTCCTAAACTGAGACCTCCAAGGAGAGATCAACAAGGAAGTTAAAATTGTCATTGCAACTTCAGAAAAATAGTACACGAGCCGCATGGAGCCAGCCTACAGAAGTATAACCACGGGATCCTAAGGCACAAGGGGATTTTCTCCAGTGTGTTAATCAGTCTGAAGGCCTTTACTTAGCAAGGTGGTGATCAAGACTTCTAGAAAGACTATGGCACTAAGTAAACAGCATGGGGCTCCTTCTCTTCCACAGAAATAGGAAAGTGATTGGTGATGCTAAACTTAAGCCCTGGAACAAGGGGCTTGTACTGAACCCAACAGTTTAACTGGACTATTCTATTCAGGTTCTTTTACTGTATCAGCATGTTATCTGAACTGCACTATGGTACTTGGCCATTGAAGGGGCTGCAATATTAGCCATTTGGTACTGAGGACAAAAGGTAAGTCCGCCCTGTGATCTTTCCTGGCTCCTAGAGAGTGAGTACAACTCTTATCACTCTTCAAATAGAGCTCTATGCAGCTCCTGCTTTTGGTGGCACAGAACAGAAGCAGCAGGAGGCTCAGTAAGTCCTAATCTTTTAGGTTAGCTGTTCCAAGAGTTTGTCCCTGCTCATGCTCCTGGTGCCTGAGGAAGAGAGCCCATTCTGCACAGGGAGAAACAGGTAAAAGGCCAAGCTGTCTCTACTGGGTAGACAGACACTTATGTGAAATGTTTAGTTGCACTGACAAACATCTCATGCACTCAAAGCAAACTGAATACTTACTCAGCACCAGAGTTATTCTGATCAGCACCCTGCTGCTGCAAGCCTGATGGCACTTTTGTCTACGCCACAGAGTTGCGTGAGTTTAATTTTTAATTGATTAAGTTAAAGTGGTGCAAACCCCTCTGTGGACCCTTTGTCTGTTCCAAAATGATTTAAAATAAACCAGAATAGAGCAGTTTAAACCAGGTTAAGGGCATGGCTACACTGGAAACTTCAAAGCTTGTGAGCACTGGGAGAGAGGGCTCTTGGTAATCCACCTCCACAAGGGGAGTAGCTCAGAGCACTGGGAGCCCAGCTCCCAGCGCTCGGAGCCTGTTTACACTAGTGCTTTAAAGCGCTCCGACTTGATGCGCTCGGGGGGGGGGTGATTTTTCAAGTTAGAGCACTATAAAATGCTTTGTGGACACTTAGGGCTTGGCTACACTTACATTACATACTGGTGTAACTAAATCAGTTTAAAAGTCACATCTTAAACTGGGGCAATTCTTGTTGACCAAGTGCAAGGTAGCTGTTTCCAGATTGGTGCACTGGACTGCCTCAGATGGAAGCTGCTAAGAAGCCTCCAGTATGGCATTCTGGCCAGAAGTGCTATTCACCCCACTTGAAAGACACTAGAAGGCATTTAATGCCAAGACCATGACAGTCCTTAGACCTCTAACCAGCAGTATATGCACAGTCCAGGGAGTAACTGCTTCCAGCTGAGATCACAAGACTCAAAAGGGAAGGGGGCTAGTAATACACCGAGACTAGCCTTAAATATCTGTAGAAGGCCAACTCCTCCAAGTCACACCTGGACTCAGCTATTTCCAACCACTTCATGAAACATTAATGAATTAACCCTCATGGTAGCCCTTGAGGCCATCCTCACTATTTTACAGATAGGAAGGGAGAGGCTAAGTGACCTCCCTAAAGTAACACAGCAACTCACTGCCAGACAAGAGGAAATCTGACTCCTAGTCCCCTAACTACTAGACAACTTCCTTCCTGCTACCCCAAAGGGTGGAAACAGTAGCATCTCCCCTGGTTCTAAAGGTGAAGGGGAGGAACACTCACTGCTGCTATGCAGACTCATTTTTAACAAGCTGAAAGGGAACGTAACTAAGTTATTCAGATCAACATACTGAAGCAGAACAGGGACAAGGGGGACTGATTCTTTCATTCTGGAAGTGATCTGTCTAGGGAATGGGTGACCCAGAGGAGTAACTGCAGCTTCACCTGCTGCAAAGATTTTAAGAACTGCCAGTGCACATGGGACACTGTTTCCCCCAGCTCTTGGTAAAGGTAACAGGGATAGCAAGGGGATTGTTAACTCCTTTGCCAGGCTAGTCAAAGGTTAACCTGTCTGAAGACTAGCAGAAAAGCTCCACAGAACACACCATGAAGAAACTATAAATACACAGTGGGAGGAGAAATGGGATTTTTTTTGCTGAAGCAGGCCTTGGCCCAAACCAGCAGAGGAAATGCAAATTGGAATTACCCCCTATCCCAGGAGTCAGGGAATGCCACTTCCACATATAGAACTCAAGCAATGGTCACTGAAAGGGGAATGAAAAACACTACCTGCCTCAAGAGCAGCCTGATGATCACAAAATCTGATTACTGCCCTCCCTGAAATCCAAGCCCAGAGTGGAGGTGGCAAACTCGGGTCCAGCCATCAAAATTTGCAAGAGGCAGTGCATGAGTTTACAGCGGAAAGGCAAGGGCCGTTCTTGTATCTTCTGTGTGTGGACTGGATACAGCAGAGGAACAGCATTAACTGGCTGAACTCTGTGCCAGTGAAGAGCCTCCAAACAAGCTACCAGAAACTCCCAAGTTGCTTCCTGCTGCTGCTTAGTCCCTGCTGACCGACTGAACTCTCAACAACTTACAGATTGGAGTTCTCCATCTTCTAAAACTGGCCTGGAATTTCATTTCTACCATTTTAAAGATTAGTTTCCAACTACCTGTCCCCTGTATAGATGTTACCTATATGTAATTTGAGTGTCAGGGCCTATTTCCAGCATTACGGACACTAAAGCTTCACCTAGACAGATGCGTATCATTTCCTGCTCTCTTTAAAAGGAGCAGCTTCTTCTTGTCTAGTCCCCCACCAGCTTCACTCATTTGTACTCGCTAAGGGACCAGGAAAGTCCCAGGCTGAATCAGGGATTCCATTTCACAGGTTCAGTGAACAGATCCAACATTTGCTGGGGAGATGGAGGATTTCCAGCTGAGAATGGGTAATGGTAGACATTAGCAGTAGTAAGAAAGCAGGAGCAGAACGATGTCTGATCTACAAGGGCAGCTGAAGACAAGCAGAGAGCATACCAGATGAAAGCTGTGGCATGACGGACACTGTGATGGACACTGAGGACAATGGGAAGGTGCTGAAGGAATAGAGAAGACACACAGGGTGACAAATGCCAGGCCATGCAATTGCCAAAGGGGTCTAACCTGAAAGTTCTCAAAATGCATCAGGGACTTGCAGTGTGTGACCCGGGCAGCGGAGTCACTATGGTAGAATTTGTGACACAGCCTGCAGAGGTAACCTGCGACGGGGACCAGAAAATCCAGGCCTGCAAAATGGGAGGGGAATGGAAATCACAGATCACATTGAACGGAACTCCAAAACAATAAGAATGTTAAAGGGGAAATTAAAAAGGAAAGTTTTACTTCTGTTAATTGCGGATTTTTCAAGATCGCTTGCTGAATATCTCATTTTACCACAGTACAGCTGTGGGCTGATATTCAGAGAGAGATCAGGTTGCCAAAGAAAAGAAACTACACAGCATAAAAAAAAAAAAATACAATGGAAAACTACAGAGACCATATGACCAGCAGTAATGGGCTCAATCCAAGCAGAAGACAGCAGGCACGTGAGAGAAACACAGAGAACATTCACAGCATTAATCATTATTCCATCTGCCACATGATAGTGGAAGGTTACAGCAATGTGGAAAACTGGTGTAAACAGAGCTCTCCCTGTGCACAGAGCAGCTTCTGCTAGTGCATACGCCCCCGTGCCTTCCCCACAATGCGTAACTGGCTAGGAAAAGTTTTAGAAACCAAAATCTGAGCTGCTTACAGAGATTAGGGTGGTGACTAGAGAGAGCACAAAAGAATGTTCTGGAGGCAGCGCTGCACCTGAGGTCAGCAGCTTGTCTGTTCTGATCAGATACTAGTCTAGAGTGTTCATGCCAAAGACAGGCATGCAGTTCCATCTCCTTTGTGAAGTCACGGTGTGCTGACCTGGCTCTTCAATGCAGGAGAGAAGCAGCTCTACTGAGGCACCAGTTTTCGGGAGTGTTCTGAATGGGGCACTTGAGCTCCTCTTTGGGGCATCCCTGATCTAGTAACTCTGCTTTCGACATGGCTTGTTCAGCACTTCACCCTTTTGCACTGGCTCCTTCCCCACTCCACAGTTGTTTAGTCCTCCTAGATGAGGTCAAGGGTTCTCAGCCCCACCTCTTGAAGGGCAAGAGGCACCTGCCAAACCCATTTACACTTTGACAAACAGCACTTGCCTTACACTTACAATTCAGATGATCAAACTTCATCCCTTCTCCAGAATCCGCTAACCTTCACTGGTCTGACATGGACACTGGAGAGAGTGTGGCTTACTGCTGGCAACCCGCTCTTGCACTGAGGCCCACCCTCCATACAATGGCAGCCCCTGGCTCCAGAAGGCACTCTTGGGCACACTGCTTGTCTGGGTTTGCTTACCATAGGGGGTATCTGGACAGTATCTCTCATTTCCTTCACAGTCCTCCGGAGTCTTTTCCTTCAGCCCAACCTGAACGAGATACCAAGAGACCATGTCAGTGCATGTCCCCAGCCTGCAAGGACTGTCTACTGGGGCTGCATCCATTGCTCAGCTCCCCTCATGGGCCTTTAACCCTTCCAATGAGCCTGGGGGCAAAGCTGAGGTCCAACATGGCAGGAAGGGGCTTTTGTTTCCTATTTTCCCCTTCCTACTGTAAAATACACCCCTTAATTGTGTCGCCATTTACTCCATGCTGCACAGGTTACATTAACAGCATAGTGTATGGGACAGATTAAATCCCAACACAAAGACCAACTATCAGGAGAACATTTCATTAACAGAGTTAAAAAACACCTTGTATTTAAGGCCTGAGCTACATCAACTATGTCCTTTCCATTGTTAGTTGTTCTTGAAGCAGAGAGCTATTTCCTCTGGAGAACACTTGCCAAGATGTATCCATCTGTGGATCCATCCATCCAGTTAGGAACAGGAGCAAAGCTGCTAATTGGTCAGCTAAAGCAGAATGGTTGAGAGTAAAGTCTAAACTGTTTTGCCTACCTTGACAAGGTAGCCAGGATATCTTCTTGCACATGTAAGGGCTCCCCTGTATCACTCATGGCGATCAAAGATCCTCCCACTCTTTGACAAAAAGCAAAATCAGATCTCAAAGTATCTTAGATAGTCCCCATCTTGTCCTGTGCTCTGGGAATGGACTAGATAAGCCTCCAGAATGCCCTGAGCTCAACTGGCCCTGACTGACTGAGCTATTAGGATCCAGCTCGGATGCTCATATAATACAGCCTTCCATTTCTGTTATCACTGTGTACCTGCTTGGTGACAGGATCTTCGCTATCTGTCTGCACCACTTCAGAACCTTCCTCTTCACCAATTCCTTCCTCCTCCTCCTCCTCCTCTTCGTCATCATCTTCAAAACAGCCAACAGCATCAACTGTGATTAGCTCCTCTGAGTCTTCTGGGCCACCTAGCTCCTTCTCACCCAGCCTCACCTGCCAGACACACAGAGGAAAGATCAGACCAGACTAGATTGCTAACTTCAGGCACTCATATAATGTCACTCTTGTTGATTAGGAGGACTGGAGAGGACTCCCGGTGGAGTCTGGGACTGCCGCATTCTGGGACGAGCAGATGGCATTTCTAGAAAGCAAGAAGGCGATCATGCTTCCAGTCACACATACAGTGCTCAATTATCAGTCTGCTCCTTCAAGTGGTATTAGAATGCAGTCAAGGAGGAGAGGAACCACTTGATTGGAAAAATGATGCATCTCTTCACTGGTTTGAGACAAGTAGGACATATGCATACTCCTCCCACACATACCAAGCACAGCCACTTCTGTAACCCAGCAGTGCTTCCCCCCAATCCAGTTCACATTACCTCCTTGGCCTTCTGCTTATGCTCAGGGGACTTCATGTGCTCTACAAACTTCCGAGGGGTCTTGAAGTGGCGGCTGCAGACAGTGCAAAAGGGACGGAGAGAGCGTTTGGCCAGCTGAGCAAAGAGGGATGAGAAGATCTGATTGGTTAAGACAGGCACTACTTTGTTTCAATTAAGCTTAATTTAAACCACTTCTGTCTCAAAATCATGACTGTGAATCTAGAACAGTCAGGCCACCTTCTTACAGCAGGAGAGGGGGCATCCTGGCACACACGCTTCCACATGCCCAAGAGGTGGCAAATGTGTGGGAAGAGCAACGCAGAAAGGCTCTGGTCGCTCATGGTCTTGAAAGATCTCATGGCACTTGTCATATGAGATGGGGTAGTTAACTCTAGCGTCCTGACCAGACTCCAGCTTGGGTAATTACAGACTGCCTACCTAAAATTCCCCATGCAGTTGAAAATGATCAAGGAAAGAACCATGCTGCTATCATACCTCTGGCTGGACAGAGTTTAATAATAAGCAGGGCCTGTAGTAGTAATAATTGGAAAACAAAACAAGCTGCTAGTCAGTGCCAATTTGCTCAGCATGACACCCAGGAGTTCCACCAGCACCAGTGTGCAGGAGCCCAAGAAAACTAGATGCATAAAGAGATCCAACTAGAAATATCCTCATCACCACAGTGCAATGCCCCAGCGTATTCCCTCCATCTTACTCCCCTGCCTCTAACGATAAGTGAGCATCTTATCACTTGACCTCCCGCTTTGTAAATCAGGGCAGTAATTTGTTACCTTATGTTCTTGAGTCCTACGATGTTTGATTAGATCCCCTGTAAAGTGTATCTGGCAGGTGTTACACCATCGCTGCTGGGTCTCTCTGTGGCGAGAAGAATGGTTCAGTAAGAGACTCCCTTGTGTTCCCCACTGTTTTTGCAGTTCTGCGCCATCTCAGCACTTACTGTGCTTTTCCCTCCATAGACTATCTCCTCCACCTTTAGCTGGTTTGGTTTAATTCAGTCTATAAAAATGCACCCCTCACAACAGTCCGTAGGCTGATGAACTGCATTAAAAACTATAGTGTGACAAAGGCAGTATAGCTACCCTATAGGAAGCAAATGAATAATTTTCCCAGAAGGGGGCTACCTGCTGGGGTTAAGGCCTAAGAGAACAGATGGGCCTTGAACTTTACCCTGAACACTGACATACATTGGCTGGGTGGGACCAATGCAGAGACAAGTTCTAAAGTCAAGGGCCTTCAACTCAAAGCCCTGGCACCCCATGTTCAGAACTAGGGACTGCTGGCAAGAAGGTCCCAGCTGAAGTGTCTCGAGCATTTCTATTAGACAGTATTTGAGATCGGATATATGCTGTGACATGTATTCTATCAAAGGCCAGCCATACAGAGACACCTACCCTGTCCACGTCTGAGCAGGTCTCTCTTCACAAAACACTAAACATAGAAAGTGAATGCTGTTTTTACTGCTTTGGGGTTTTTCTTCACCCCCCCTCCCCCTTTATGTACATTCTGAGAAGTGAGGAAGACATGACAGTTTTACTTGTATCCAGAATTTTAATCTGTTTTTACAGACTTGTGCTTTGCAATGTTGGTTTTTGGGGTGATATTTTAAGGCCAGTAGGGACACATCAAAGGTATTCCTAAAGTTCGAAGCACTACAATATCTAGGTACTGACCTAGCTGGGATCAGCCCTCTTTACCTTCCACCTCCAGCATACTGACACATACCCATCTTTCTTAGCCATCAACGTCTGCTCCTTCACCATGGGCAGCAGTGAGACAAAGCAGACATTACTCATGTGTTGAATCTCTCCAAGTCGCTGCTGGTGTTGAATTCCAGCCATGTGGGACTGGAAATTCTAATAAAGGAGAAAATTCATTTAGATGGACTCAAAATTTAAAAAACCCCAACACAGCTGGTCAATTCAATTCCATTCCCTCTACTGATCTATAATATTTGGAAAGTTTAAAAGCTTAAGAGCATGGCTACCTGTGGATTAGTCAGCGCTGGAGCTTTAGGATGTTAGCTTGCAAGCTCTTTGGAGGAGTGGTTTATTTTATTTGTTTATTTATAGGCTTTTCTCGGCCTCTTGTTACCGTAGTGCCTGATGCCTTGAAAACATGTCTTATGGTGCAACATTTTTACCACAAGCCCCTGGCCATGCAATTCCTTCCCTTGGCCCCCAGGCCCAGACAGACTCCAGTGTTTATACCTGCTGGTTGCAACAGTTGGTCTTGCAGATGTAACAGAAGAATTTAAGGACAGACTCAGGACCGGTATCAGCTGTGCCCAGCTCACAGGTCCACTGTCCTGGCTTCAGGGCTGTGGTGCTGATAGCTCTGCTCTCACTGCTCTGCTGGATGGTCACTTTCAACGAGCCCCCCGAACTCAGCACCTACCATAAAGAAAAAAAAAACAAGAGAGTTTAATCTAGATGGGATCTTTAGGGGCTTCCGATGAATAAAGGGTTAATCCAATTTCCACAGCACCTGGAAAAATGCATTTAAATTTCAGTCAGTCAATCTCATGTCATTTCAAGTTTTATGTATGGGGGCCCTACCAAATTGATGGTCCATTTTGGTCAATTTCACAGTCAGTTTCAGCTATTTAAATATGAAATTTCAGGTATTGTAATTGTAGGGGTCCTGACCCAAAAAGGAGTTCGGGGGGGTCACAAGGTTATTGTGGGTGGGGGGTTGTTGTACTGCTACCCTTACTTCTGTGCTGCTGCTGGTGGCAGTATTGTCTTCACAGCGGGGCAGCTGGAGAGCAGCGGTTGCTGGCTGGGAGCCCAGCTTTAAAGGCAGAGCCGCTGCCAGCAGCAGTGCAGAAGGATGGCATGGTATGGTATTGCCACCCTTCCTTCTGGGCTGGGTGTCTGGCCAACAGCCGCTGCTCTCCAGCTGCCCAGCTCTGAAGGCAGCGCAGAAGTAAGGGTGGCAATACCGCAATCCCCCTAAAATAACCTTGTGACCCCCCCTGGAGCTCCCTTTTGGGTCAGGATCCCCAATTTGAGAAACGCTGGTCTCCCCCATGAAATCTGTATAGTATAGGGTAAAAGCACACAAAAGACCAGATTTCATGGTCCATGACGCGTTTTTCATGGCTGAGAATTTCGGAGGGCCCTACTTATGTACACACACAGTGTTACCATCGCTGTGCTTGGTCCACAATCACTTTCATTATTGATTAAATTAGTTGCTGGATCTTCCAACACAGAGTCACTCCCAGGCTAATGTATATTTTTATGCTCACAGTTCTTAGTGGACCCTGGAGACATTACAGGCTGATCCAGTTATTGGTGACTGCAGTGCTCCACAGTGCCAGCTGGGGGGACACCCGCAGCTTGTGCTCCCCCATTACAGGCTGTTCAGCACTCCACGCAAGGATCTAGGCTATAACGTAATTCCTTAACACAGTTCTGTCAGCGTATTGTCCTGTCCACATACAAAGACACCCCCACATTGGAACACAGATGCCACTAACCATGGCAGACAGCCACGCACTGGCAGAGTCGGACATGTCAGATCTGGCCTGGAATACAGACAGGGCTTTAAGTGTTGTTTTATGATTAAACTAACTATTAGCACAGGCTCCCAGTCTACAGGTGCATTTCCCTGCTGCTTCCAATAGTGTTATACCTTGCCCTGCTTCTCTCCAGTCTACTTTCTGGAGTGCCAAGACCCAGCTAGCCTCTCCCTCCTGCTATAGTTTCAAACCATAAGGTAGCTGCCAGCCTTCAGCTCACTTCCCAGGAATGGTAGGGAAAGAAAGGCATGCTCTCCATCTGCTTTAACAGCATCCCTTGCAATCTCTCTACCAACTTTCATGTTTATCCTCAGTGATTCTACAGCCTCCAAAACAGACCTGCCTGATGGGGATGGCTGTTCCCCTTCCCAGACTAGGCTGAGAGAGGTGCCTCTTGGGAAACTCAGACATTTAAAAGCAATTAATCAATCTTTTAATGCAAAATTTTAAAAAAAGAAAAAAAAGAAAAAAACCCACATACAAAAGCCTGCCATCCTTCCAGATTAGTATGAAATTTAAATTAGTCATAACTCCAATGGTCAGCGTGAGGGCAATACTGTATAGCTTCCAAGCTTTTAACCAGGGTGTAGATTTACAATTAAAACATTGCCACAATCTGCTGTAATTTAATTAGAGGCAGACCCTGCATAGAAGCTTCCTACAACAGCACAATGCCGCACCTGGGCCACTGATATTAACCCCAGAGCCAGGTGCCACTTGGTTTACAATCACAATGGAGATCTGGGTAAAGCAGATGCTTTGGGGTAGGGAGACATTCTGAGTACAAAAAGAAAAGGAGTCCTTGTGGCACCTTAGAGACTAACCAATTTATATATATATTTATATATATAAAGTCTGCTGCAGTTTCCACGGTATGCATCTGATGAAGTGAGCTGTAGCTCACGAAAGCTCATGCTCAAATAAATTGGTTAGTCTCTAAGGTGCCACAAGGACTCCTTTTCTTTTTGCGAATACAGACTAACACGGCTGTTACTCTGAATTCTGAGTACATTGTCCCTTTATGCTCAAGACCTGCCTACCTACCTCTGGAGCTTTCAGTTCCTCAGAGAAGCTTCTCTCCTTGAAGGCATCTTCAGTTGTATTCTCCCTCACACTGTTTGGTCCTAAAAACAGAAAGACCCTTTAGCTGGATTAAAACTAAACTCTGACAGAAAACCAAGAAACAGATGCATGAAGTCGGGAAGCTTACATCACCCCTGTACACAGATATTACCCTAGTTTCACAGGGCCTCAACCTGGTTTTCTTAGAGAAAGTCCTTGCACAACATGAAAATTCATCCCACTGTTCAAAATAATCTGGAAGCCCCTAATTTAACTGGAAGAGGGATAGCTACTGGGGCATATTCTTACGGTGTTGGTCCCAGTATTACTCTTCCTTCACTTTTCATCTTTGGAGTGTGTTTTTGAAAATATTCAGGGTATCTGCAGACACCAAGACTATCCTACACTGAACCTGGTAGGTGTAATTCCCAGCTCTGGCAGACATACACACATCAGATCTGCTCCAGACAGTGTGCTAACATAGGAGTGGGGCTGTAGAGGTGTGTAGGGCAGGGGCTCAGGCTAGCCACCCAGGTACATGCATACTATCTCAGACGGGGTTATATTCGGGTAGGTAGCCCACATTGTTATTTTTAGTGTACTAACATGTATGTCTACCCAGGCTGGGAATTACATCTTCCAGATGAAGTGTAGATGTACCTCATGTGTTACACCGTATCTCTAGCAGGAGAGAACCTACACATCCACACAACTCCACCAGCAGGTTGGGGACGCCATCGCTCATGTCTGTCATGATAACCCCTTACCATCTGCCTGAGTTTCCATGCTCAACTCCTCTGCTTCCTGGCTGCCTGCAGCATCCTCTTGTATGGGCACTTCTTCCACACTTCAATTAAAAAGAAAAAGAAAAAGAAAAACAAGATTATCTCCCATGTCCAAAGCCAGGAAGATGGAGAGGCTTACGCCAATACACAAGGTGGTGTTTAAACCACAGGCCAAGGAGTTCAATCTACAGTGTTCTTAATAATCAAGCAAAAACATTAAATCTCAAAAACAAGTTGATAATATTTTACTGTTGCAAATGATATTTCTGGTGATCCTCCAGCAAAACAGAACAAGGAGGGGCTCCATAGCATACACACAAATGTGTTTAAAAGCCAGCCAAAAGATCCTGAATCAATTGTTCAGGAATAACTGTCCTAACCTGATAGAAGGATGGGGAGAGGACTGCCTGGAGGTTATTCACACTAAGGGGTTCTGGGATTCATTTCGTGCCCTGGCTGGTGATCTCCAGGACAACTGCAACACGCACCTGTTCTAGGGATAGGGGAAGGTTAAAACTGAGGTCAGGAGGAGACCTTGTTGGTAGCCAAGCAGAGGTTTTCAGGAGTTCTGTCTCACTAAGATTTCAGTTTCGTTGAATATTTTCCTGACGTATTTTGCATTTGATTGCAGTGGATAATCAGTAGGTCAATAGCTCTAAATACTAAACTCTGCTAATAGGAGCTAGCTTTGGTGTTTCATTATTGCCATTGGTCTGATTTAAGGAGTGGAAACAGGCTCCTGAGGGGATTGCTAAGAATGAGTGACTGATCTGCAGAATGATCTGATAAAGCAGATTTCTTTCTGATTATATGTCAGCACTCAGAATTTTCAGCTAGGTTTTAAATATGTCCTTCTTTCCAGGCCAGAACTACATTCCCACCTGTGACACACGACAGCGCACTCCGAACTCGGTAACAGCCTGCAGTCTGTATTAGGATTTAAACACACACTCCGTAATTTAGCAGACTGATAAGTGATAAAGTAACTGGGTTACACGGCTATAAATAAACAGCAAGATTTTGACAATGCAGACAAGGGCAAAACAAGAGTGGCTTGTATTATCGTTATTTGGTTAAGTGTTGACAATGTGCTCACACACCCTCGACACACGGATGGAGAGACAGCTCCTCAGGGTCTCTAAGATCAGAGACCTAGAGGAGGTGGTGTCACTTTTTGAAACTGAAGCGGCAGCATTATATTGATACTTGTTACCATTTATGGCTCTTGTGGGAGGACATGGGATTTCAATGAGTCGAATGAAAAGGGTGGTTGCCTGTTGCATTGGGATAAGGAAGTCGTTCCAGGCATACGGACAGGGCAGAAGGCATGAAGGCAAGAGTGGGAGAATGAAATGAGGGAGCATGAGGGTGGCATCTTTGGCGGAGAAAGGGAGAGGTGGGAAGTGATAAGAAACAAGAGCAGAAATATACGCAGGGTGGTGCGGTTAAGAGTTTTGAAAGGGAGGTTTAGAACAGTAAACTTCATTTGTTCCAGAGTTTTATCATCAGGTCATTCTCAGATAAATAAAAACACTCTCTAAAGCTAATCCAAGGATTCAGTTACATACATAAGACACACAGTAAATCTGGTAGTCTCTAGCCACTGCTCAGTAAAGACTTAATAGAGTCACTGCAGCAAGGTCTCCTATCACTAAGACTTAACTATTTATTCAATTTATGCTACAAAACATTGATTAATATACACTGCAAATTATCAGCATAATTAAAACCAAACTAATTTGGCAAACGGATGAACAAAGTGTATGGTGTAAGGAGTCAGCCTTTGTTTTAACTGCATTTATTCATTGTCTTGCTAATTCACAATGCAGCCTCAAATGCGGAATAATATTTTGCATTTCTATAACACTTTACATGATCAAAGTGCTGTATAAACATCAGATCAATCCTACAACACCCTCCACAGAGATCTGTGTTAATCGCTAATCTACCGATGAGGAAACAGGCACAGAGAAGCGAAGAGATTTGCCCATGGATCACAAAGTGAATTGGTAGCAGAGAACAGATTAGGTTGCAGGAGTCCTCACTCTTCATCGCTAGTGCATATTAGGGAGCTTCTAATGCACTTGAACAGAAAAGGGATTTTGCAAATTAATTCACTTTGGAAAAAAATTATCAAATCAATGTAGAATAATTCTCTAATAATTCTTATTCACTCCCCTCGCCCTATAGATGTATAACAGTAACAGGTCTGAGCAGGATACCGTTTAGAACAGCATAGACTACTTGCTGAACTGTGTTCCATATTCTTCCCACCAGATGGCGTTAGGACATTGCATGGTTCCTGGTTTAGGGAGCAGAGAATTTGCAAGATAGGCCTTTATATTGTGTGTCATTCCCCTCCACCTTCATTCAAATAATATCAGTTGCCTGTGTTTATTTATACCCAATTGATATATGGATCCAGGCAACAGTGGGGCTCAGGAAGGGTCATCTTTGTAGCCTGTCTAGACACGGTTCATCGATCCATCTCTCTATTCATCATCTTCATGGCTGTGCCACTTGCAGCATCCTTGGACTTAGCAAGTGCCCTGAGGTTTCTTGAGTCACCCTGAGCACCAGAGATATTCCCCCCCAAATGCCAGAAGTCAAGCTAACATTGTAGTGCTCCATTTTACTGAGAATATAGCAATGGAACACCAACAAAAGCAGACAAGCAATCTAAATCCGATGAGCATTTCTATGGCCTTTTCAGTGGAAATTACCTCTTCAGTCTCTTTGCTGCAGGCTCCATGTCCAGTATAGATTCTGCTGGCATTTTTGGTTCTGCAGGGATAAAGATAGATATTACCTTAGCAGAACATCTGATTTGATCTCCTACCAAATGGCCTATGTCAGATACAGTACTTTAGAGCAGATAAGACGACTATAAAGCACTTGGCCAGTTCTGGCTTTGAGAAAGGTGGAAATGGATCACTAACTCAAGAGATTAGTAATAACCTGGGGGATGGAGTTTTATCTGTAGAGGTTACTGCTCTAAGCCTGACCCCCGAAGTAGAGATATGAATTTATTACTAGCCAATGGTTGTTTGGGTCTTAGTCCAATACCAAGGGGACAAGAGCCCACACTACAAAAATCCAATACTATACATTAAGGTCAATTATTAGACCTGTCAAACTGCTCAGTATCCCTGTAATCAATATCAGATTTCCACTGCATTTGAACTGGAAAATCATTCCTTTATGAGGCATTCATGGGGATACACTATAATTTGTGTGTTCTTAGATTGTAAGCTCTTTGAGGCAGGGTCCATATCTTTACGTGTTTGTAGAGTGCCTAGCACAATGGTGTCCCAGTAAGATTCCAGGTATCAACATGGAAACAAGCATCCTATTAAACAAGTCTGTTTCTTTAACATATTGGTTGCAAGTGAGTTCCACCTCACACAAGTTTTAGTCTATGGCTGCCGTGCGGAGTTCAATGCTGGTAAGGCAGCATGACAGCTATAGTTCCAAAATTATTTCCTTTTCTCATCCCACTCAGAGGTTCTTCTACACCAAAGTGACTTACTAGACAGGCAAAGGAACAAGTAACCTTATCTTAAACAGGCACCAGTGGGGAAAAGATGAAGGGGATTATATCATGAGAGTGCTGTAATGCAACAAGGAACGTTGCTCCTGCTCCACAAGAGGTACATCACGTACATCATCTCAGTAATGGATACAGCTTCCACCTGATTAAATAAGAGATATGGAGCTAGTTTGCAAAATCAAAACACCTAACTAATGGCATAAATGAAGCCCAGTGCAGGGGTTCTGACTGGAGGCTAAGCCAGATACGTTCGTCTTCCAGAAATCCTCTCTTGCGGTAAGCTGCTAACGAGAGATTAACGCCATCTCCTGTTTTTGCTGCATCAATATCCTAAAGAGGTTTCTTGAGCATACTCAGAAGATTGTGTTTTCTTACCTGTGGGTGAGGAGTTATTCTGTTCTGACCCAACCTGGGTACCCTCTGGAATTTCAATTTTCTCATCAACTCCTTGTGCCTGAGATGAGGATGTCTGATCCAGTTCTCGCTTCTTGTCAGGGCCCCTCTGGTAATCCTGCAATTAGCAAAGAGTCTCAGACCCAGCTCTTTTCTCTTTCTCAAAACTCAGCACATCTCCCAAAGCTCCAGAGGTTTTATTGTAGGACCAGAGCAGAAATTCCAATACAAGAGAGCCTGAGGGTTTGTCTAAGACTCTCCACCTGTAAGCAACTGAAAGTGGATGAACAGAGCTCTGTACATGGATTCCAGACTGCAGGCACCCACTGACACATCTCCAGGATTTTAATGGAAGCTGTGGCAGGTCCAGGGTACTTCAGAAAGGCACATGCAAAACCTGCATGGGCTGGAATGAAGAAGAGCCCCAAATAACTACTCTTCCTTTTCTCTCTGGGCCAGACCCAACGAGAACGCTGATCTAAGACAGAAGTTCCAGTTAAAATGGCACTGAACTAGGTAACACAAAACCTGAGGCTGAAAGAGAGGAGAAATCTTGGCCATTTAAAAGAGACCATCTTCAGTAGATTCTCAGACAAATCTGAATTCAGACCTGGGGAATGGATTCAAAAGGAGGAGGAGGTGGGGATTAGTAGTACTTTACCATCTTGTAATACCTTTCACCGAGAATCTTAAAAGGCTTTATAAACTTCCATCAATTAAACTTCACAACATCCCTATAAGCAGGTATTATTCTGATTTTACAGGTGGAAAAATGGAGACAGAGAGAGATTAGGTGACTTGTTGATGGTCACAACGAGTCAGCACACAGCTGGGAATAGAGCCAAGGACTCCCAACCTCCTGCTCTATTTTTCCATGTTTCAGGCCAGTCTCCAGGAGTGCAGCCATGAGGTGTTTACTAGAGAAAGGACATGGAGTGAAATATCCTGGACCCACTGAAGTCAATGGCAAAGCTCTCAGGCTTCAGTTGAGCCAGGATTTCACACATTGTGTTGTAGTTACTTTGAGGTAGATATTTCTAAAGGTTCTTATTATTTTGCTATTTACCTAGAACTAATCAAATGAATCCTGGTATCCTAGGACAGGAGGGGTCTACTGGAAGAGGATGGCGAACTCCCTACCAGTACAACTGGGATCTCTGGAAATGGGTTGGTTTGACCAAAGAGCTTCTACGTCAGCAATCTGGTACTAAAGGATTCTTTTTTCATTCTAATCCTCCTGCATTTCTCTTTAGTGCCCCATGTACAATAAGGGCAATCATCTTAGCAGGCACCAGCCAGCAACAAATGACAGCTAGTCTCTAAAGATCTGGAAATCACAAGCTCACCTTACGAAACATCCGATTCTGCCGCTGGAATGGAAGGCCTGGGAAGCCCAGTTGTGCGGGCTTTAATGAGACCCCGACAGGTGGAGGCCCCAAAAGGGAATGTCTTGTAGCCTGAGGGAAAAACTGTTGGAGAGCTGGGGCTGTCATGTTAAATCCTCGTAAGTTTCCTACAAATGCAAACATACAATATATCACTCCCATGTAGGGTGTGTTCATGAGACAGCAAACCCCCAAGCCATGATGACAGCTGGGAGGGGCAGAGCTTAGAGAACTCTGAACCTCCCTTTCCATAGGGAATGGATATCAGTAGTTGTATTTTGCTAGCCGGCTTCTGCTTCCCCCAACCACCCGAAAGATCTCACTCCATCACTGCTGCCATGTGGGGATGTGTTAGACCACTCAGCTGTTTATAATTGTTACTGCAAGCTAAGCTAAGCTCAGCAAGCTAAACTTGGAGTGATTATTTGATTCAAACACTGTCACCCATGTTTAAAGAAAGACAAGATCTTGTTTTTGCAAAGATTCTTGTGCAGCTGGCAGTTCAAACTGTGATCTGGATGCGTTTTTGTTTTTTTTTTTTGGGACAGAACAGCAGCAGCGATTGGAGCATTTCATTAAAAACAGCGTTTTACTTTTTAAACAAGAGATTTCATTGGCCTTTCTGCCACCAGATTTATCATGCAAGCTCAAAATGATAAACTAAACCCAGACACTTAAGATGCTACCGTTTTCTATCATAATGTTTTGTCTTTTGAACAGTTCTTTTCAGCAGAGCATCCACCTGAAAGTGCTTTATAACTATTAGGTAAGTATCAACGCTTTCCAATGAAGGGAAGCCACAGACTTTAGAGCCAAAGTTTTAGAAGTGGCCTCTAATTTTGACTGCCAATCTTTAGAATACCAACTGCTTGATTTTCACAAGTACCGAAGATCCATAGCTCCCACTGAAGTCAATTTGAGCTCTGGATGCTCGGCACCTGTGAAAGTCAGGCTGTAGCTGTCTAAAGGTGGACATCCAAAATCAGAGCTCACATTTTACATAAGTGACTAGCCAAAGGCCACCCAATAAGTCAGTGGCAGAGTCAAGAGTTGAACCTAGGAGTTCTGACACTCAACAACATGCAAAAGCACCAGATGACCCTGGTATAATGTATAAAGGCTGCAACGCAACACAACACAACACAAGGAATTCCCACAGATTTTAATTACTTGTCAATTATGCTGTGAAAAAGAAGATCTCTTCTTGTAAGGAGATCTATCTCAATTTTGAACAGAAATCTATTTGAAGAAATGGCCTTCTGTTCATGGTTTAGCAATTTTATAAGAACTGCACATCCATTTAGACTCAGAAGGGCATTTGTTCTTTCCCCACTTCCATTGATGAAACCATAGGCTTCCACTGAATTATTTATTCTGATGTTTCTCAGGCACTGAAATACCTGGGCATCAGATATTCTCACATGTAATCCAAACCTGTAAGTGACCACAAAAATTCAGCTCACAAGTATAGTCGTATTGTTCAGTATGGTCTTTATTACACATTTAAACATGAGACAATGCAGAATGTCAAAAATGGAAATCATAGATACTAGTTCCAGCTTGCTAATAAGGTGGGAATAATACTCCACCTCAGTACATTAGACTGGTCACTAAAACACCTTGTTCAAGTGGCATATCCAGTTTGTTTCAGATCATTGGACATATTTCTGTTTTAAATACAATTTGTCAATAAAATGTTCACCTTTAGAGAAAAGCCATGCTACTACTTAACATCAAATTTATCAGTCATCCTCCTTTCATATTTTTGCTGGCCCCAAGCTCTCTTCATCATACAAACATACATCAGAAACTTTAAAATCAGCACTAACTTTGGATTAGAGTTTGTCCCTTACTGCCTCAGCTTTCCTCAGCCAAACAAAGATCTCTAGATGGCCACTGGGGTTATGAGAGAGCATGCTTATTGATTAGGCAAGGGAGAACAAAGGGCATGATAACAACATGCAGAATAAACCTTCACAAACAAGAATCATCCCTGGTCTAGTTTTAAGTTAAGAGATCATTCAAATTAACCCAGGTAGCTTTTTCTTTGTTAAAATGGGACTGGCTGGTTAAAAATAAAAGAAAATACAAAGAAGTTCCTTACCTGCATTTCTAACACCTTACATTAAACTACAACTATTATTGGGGGCAGCCTTGTAAAATTGTCTTGAAAACTTATCAGACCATGGACAAAAATCAATCTACCTGGGAACCAGATGATGGAAGAAACAGTGACTTATTCCAAGCAAGTAGTATGCCACAAAGCTGTTTCTTAAAAATTTACTTTTCACTTCTATGCCCTTTCTTTTTCCGCTTCTCTTCACTGAGCTTGGAAAAAAGACCACCTAATTAGTTACACTTTCTGCAACACATTTGTTTGGGTTCACAGACAATGCAAGTGACTATTTAAATCCAAACAAAAATTATAATTGCTGTTTAATATATTCTCAGAAACATTTTCATTTGCCTTAGGCTTGTAAAAGAGAAAGAGTTTTACCACCATCTATCTTTACAGTCTAAACCACCTGGAAGATTCCCATTGCAAAGTCACAACTTCCATATCAAATGTCGAAAATCCAATTTCTCAATTGCTTGGGAGCAACAACTGAAAAGCCTCCGAGACTTCGATTGGGGCAAATTTGAAAAAGAACAGTGCAGAGGAATGGAATCCCAAAGCATAGAGGACTCTGATGCTTAAACATGCAATATCCATTCTATGACTTCTCTCTCAGGTTAAGTGAGGGGTGAAGGGCTGACTAAATAAGTGCAGTGAGCATCTCCAACAATGACAGTACCTTGCATCTGTTGCAAGAGCAGAGTTCGCTGAAGCATTGGATTGGCATTGAGGAGTGATGCTTGATTCGTTGCCCGTAAGCTCAGCATCTGTTGCTGTTGAGGTGGTGGCAAACCCCTGGAAAAGAAGGGATCAAACCCTTAAAAAGCTTCCTGTAGAAAAATGTATCCTTTAAATTCACTCTTGTTGTCTCTTACAAGCACAACACAAGGAGCAAAGGACAAAAGCAATACTGATGCATTTGCATTAAAACACCGTTGTATACATTAACATTGTATCCCCGTTCTTCCATCCTCCTGGAGCACCCCGTGGTGAGGGATTGTCCATTACAAAATTTTAGGTCTGCAACTTTGCCAGGTTTAAGAGATAGAACCTCTCAACACCACACACACATAAAGGGTAATGACATAGCTTAAGGAAGTTCAGTAAGGGACTGCAGGTCTACAGACGAATTCAGGTAGCGATCAACTGGAACATGGAACAACTCCTCTTGATTTTTAAAACATTTTCATCGTCCTAGTACACTACCCAAAATCCACTACTCCCACCCAGAGGCTGTCCATATGGTTGCAGTTGCACCTAAATGTGAGTGTTGGGAAGAGTGGCAGTCAACTATGACTTTCATATTTAAAGTATGGGCTAGAAGGAAAAGATGAGAGTAGTGGGAATATCCTGGGAATAGGGTTGAGCAGCGAAGCGTCAGTCTGGTTCAGGGGATTGAAGAAACTGCCATATATTACCCTACACAATTCTTACATGCTCTAAAAATAAGTCTCACTGCACTGCTCTCAACCCCACTACCATAATTTATGAGCAAATATTAATTTACTTACCCTACTCCTAGAGATGCTATAAATATTATGAAGACAAAAGCAGGTTTTTTTTGGCGGGGGGGGGGGGAAGCCTATTCAGTGCTGGCTTTTAAACCTCTTAAAGGAGAAATGCTTGATTATATCAGACAAGCCTTATGCTGGTGGGCACGAGTGCTGACATCACACACCATCACATCTTAGGTTGGCAAGTCAAAGAGTCGCTGAGAAAGCCCTTCAGGTGTGAAATTTACTTCTGTACAACATCTTCCTCAGCCCAAGCCACCCCACTTAAAATATTTTTTTATTAGGAGACCATTTGAATAAATAGACCGATATTCTCAGTATAGTGGATCACCTTTTAATAATGATAGATATTTGCTGTATTGTGGGTCATTTACATTTATTTGAAGAGAAATTTAAATACTTTCCCATCCTTTTTTCTCTTATATTACCTTTGTAATAGAGAGGTTTTCAAGCATATCTCAATAACATCTCACCATACTGATACAATGGTGGTTGTGATTTAGTAGCCAAGGAACTTCTTTTCCTCCTTACATTTCCCCCCTTTAGCCTTGAATGCCTGCTGCATAAAGTTTTAGACGAGAACAGTAGCACCTAAATGCATTATTTAACTGTTTCTGTAGTATATCTTCTATCTCTGATCATAGTGGGCAAATTTCCTTGACTAGAACTATTGTCTTCTCTCTTACATGTTACATGAGCAGTTTCACTCTTTATTGTCCTCTTTACTGCTTGTGTCTGGCAGACAGGTGTCTTGATTTGTCTTTTAATCCAAATCAAATACAAAGTCACACCCTCAACAGCATGGGGTGCAACTGCACAAATATCTGTGCTTATACACAAACATCACTTGAAAGACACCTTATGACATGTTCAAACTGAATTCAATAATCCCATCGTTACACTAACTAAATAATAATATACGCATAATAAAACAAAATGTTTTAACCAAAAGGGAGTTGGGAGCCTGATAATATAGTAAAATCCATGCTCCTGTTTAAAAGGTTTAGTAGGACATTTATGTAAGTTGTAACAGGTAACATTTTCCTCTAGATTCCCCACTTTTAAACAACAATCAGCTTTTCTAGTTGGATTGTTGTCCATCCACCTTTTATTGATTTAAATTTGGACACTTTGACTCTACAGAATTTTGTTTTATATGATCTATTCTACACTATTATGTTTTACTTGCTTTCAGGTACAAGGATGATGGGATCAGAGAAATACTAAGGTGACAAGCACCTTAAAAATAGTATAGACACAGAGATTCTTAATGGGGCAGTGCCCCATCTGTTGCAAGGGAGGGAAGAAGCCTTTCGACATCCAAACTGTAGTATTTGATAACTGTCTGGTGCAATGCCAGATCTGGAGGAGCTGCACCCAGCAGGAGCTTCCTTCGCCTACTGCCCCCTCGGTACAGAGCTAAGGAGGAGTGTTCTGGGCAGTGCCCTGATCCCCACCCAAGGGCCGGGCAAACCCTGTATTCCCGTTGCCGCCAGTGCTACCGCAGCTTCCAGACAGACCCCTTTCCCAGCGCATGCAGACAGATGAGCCTCTTCAGTTGCCAGACTCACCGGGGGAAACGGAGTCAATTCGTGGCCCAGCTCCCCGCCCCGTGCCGGGCCCTTCGACTCCATGCACAGATCCCCTTCGCCCCAGCCGGGCTCCTCAAAGCTCCACACCGACCTCCCTCACGCCACCTCCCCAGGGCCCTCACACCCCTGCGCTGAGCCCTGCCCTTCCTCCCACCGGGCCCCTTGAGCCCTGGCACGGATCCCTCTCGCCGATGCCCCTGCCCACATGCAGCCCCCTCCGCCGGCTGGGGTGCCCGGGCCGCCCCGGACAGGTGGAGGGGGAGCGCAGGCCAGGCAGGACACCAGCCACGCTCAGCTTTCCCGGGGGAGGTCCCCGGGCACAGGCCCGCGGTCCCCGGCCTCGATTAGTCGCGCTTACCGGCCGCCCTGTTGCGCCGGGTGGTGTTGATGCTGCTGCTGCTGCTGCTGGAGGAGGTGCTGGAGCTGCAGCAGCTGGAACTGCTGCTGGTTGAACATGTCTGGGGGGCCCCACACCGAGCGAGCCTGGGACAAAACGCAGGAGGATGAGGGCGGGAGGGAGGCACCCGCGGCGGGGGGGGGGGGGGGGGGTTTAGGCTCGGAGCAGCCGCTGAGCCGCGACCCGCCGCCCGTCCATTCAGTCATCGGAGGGCCACCCCCCGGGGTCACCGCAAGCAGCAGCCGGGGGGGGGAACCTTCCGGACCGCACCCCCTACAAATCCCTCCTCAAGGGGCGCCTGCGAGCCCCCTGCTCGGGTTTGCATCGAGCCCCTTCCCGGGGCACCGGGACTCCCGCTGCAACCAACCTGCCTTTACATTTCTTGACCGACAGCCTCCATTTTATTGCCCAGAACAATAACCACCTGCCGCTGCCGCTGCCAGGCGGCTCGCTCCGGCTTCTCAGCGCCGCCTCGCTGCACCGAACCAGCCCGCTCCCCGCGAAAGCGGAGCCAGGAAGCCGGAGCGCAGCGCTCGCTGTCGAGTCAGCTCCTTCTGGGGGCCTGGAGGAGCTGTTGCACCCCTTCGCCTTCCTCCGGAATCTTATTCAGCTGAGGGATTCCTTTTTCTCCGCCCGCTAGGAACAAGGGATTTTGCTGCGTGTTTCAGTGGGACACTTAATATCTCCTTCCCCATCTTCCTGGAGTCTCATTGAAATTGCCCCAGGGTGGGACACCTCTGCTACCTTCTCCTTGTCCTCCACGCAGCCCACAATTCGAAGTAGGGTCCCTTGCACACAAGCAGGGCTGGGCACCATCTGTTCAGGGGCTGTGGCTAGGCGAATTGAGTAAACTGCTAAAGGGGGAAGCAGATGGTAGCCAACATCTTTTTTTTTTTTTACGGTCCAGGGGAATCCTTGGTATCTGCTGCAGATGGTAACCGTCTCACTAAGGAAATGGAAAATCCCTAGCACTCGCTGTCAATTTGTTGTGGTCTGATTTCCACAAACTTTGCCCTGAGAAAATTGTCTTTCTGGGAAAAATGAAACTTTTGCATCATTCTTGTGAGAATTTATTTTTATTTACAAGATTTTCTAACAAGTTTAGGTGCTTTCTCGTGAGAGTGTGAAGCAAACCTTTCCTGTGGGTGTGGCAACTCTTCTAATGAACTCATTTGAAGTATGTGTCCAGTATCTGAGACCTCTAGCTGAAAGAAGTGCTGTGAACTCTCATTTTCTCTTTAGACTCAATCTAGTGGGACAATAAGACTGAAGTCCTGATTTTTTGCTGTTTACTGTACTAGGGAGCCATCCTACAATAATTATTCATTTGAAAAGCTCTTAATCGTATGAATGGTCTCATAGACTTCAGTGAGACTACTCACACAAGTAAAGACTTTTGAAGGACTAATGGTTGCAGGATTGGTCCTTAGGTGGCTTTTTTTTTTTCGTTTTTACTTTTTTGTACTGTCACGAATTTATAATAGTCTATCTGGAGATCCTGACCCTTAATGGCTAGCTGTGTTAATGCCTAGCAGGGCTGGCCTTACCATGAGGCGAACTGAGGGGGCCGCCTCAGGTGCCAGACTGTGTGTGTGGGGGGCCACTAGGACCCAGAGTTTCAAAGTTTTGGCCCAAGCGAGGGGCGTCATCTGAGCTCCCCGCCTCAGGTGCCAAAACGTGGGTTGGCCCTGATGCCTAGACTCCTTAAGCCAGTCATTAATGGCTCAAAAACACGCTCCTGTTGATTTTTGTGGTTTAAGTTTTGTCCCAGGAAACAGTCATGGGAAAATTTATATGGAGTCTTTTTCACATTGCTCCACATAACTGATCCTTTTCCTCCACCATAATTACCCTACTGCAAAAACTGCCCTGGCTGAATAATTTGCAGTGGTGGAAGAGCAGGAAAAAGCCTTTGTAAGAAGATCCAGAGCAGTGATACACAGACCTCAGTACTTCAGGAGCCAAATTAATGATCAACATTATCCCCAAAGAGCCACAGTAGTGTGAATTTATTATTTCATTTATTACAGTACTATATATTCAACACCTCTTAATGAGTAAGGAAACACATGATCATAGTAAAATCATCCTGATTTGGTTAATAACTTAATTAGTTAATAACATAGTAAAAGCATCGTGACTAGTTAATAATTAAATCACATAGTGTTTTAATATCATGTGCTGCAAAGAGCCACATTCAAGAGCCACTTGTGGCTCATAAGCTGCAGTCTGAGTATCAGTGTCCTAGAGACTTCGGTTAGAGAGGAAGGCTGACCCAGCAGTTTGGGCATAAGCCTGGGACTCAGAAGAACCAGGCTCTATTCCATACTCTGCTGCAGACTTCATGTGTGACTTTGGGCAAGCCATTTAGGATCCAATTGTAAGGGTATTTAGGTGCCTAGGGGGATTTTGAGAAGCACCTAAGCACTTCTGAATTCCCCAGTAGGCACCTATCTGCATTTTTAGGCACCTAAATACCTTTATAAATCTGCATGTGCTTCAGTTCCCCATTTTCCACAATGAGGATAAAAGCACTTCTTTATGTCACAGATGTTATGGGTGTTATGATGATAAATGACTGGGAGAGCTGGCAGTGACCCTTATATTTAGGGTTCTAAGTAGCCCCATGGTGCATATGTATTGTGATACTCTTTAACTACATGATTACATGCTGCTTTTTCCACAGAACACTGAGGGTACATCTACACTTCAGAACAAAACAAACCCAAACAAAACCCCTGGAGCAGCAAGTCTCAGACTCTGGCTCACAGGGCTCATGCTAGAGGGCTAAAAATAGCAATGTAATTCCTGCTTGGCCTAGAGCCTGGCCTCTGAGACTCACCCCTCTTCCTGGGTTTCAGAGCCTGGGCTACAGCCCAAACTGGAATGTCTATACTACAATTTTCAGCCTTGTAGTGTGAGCCCCAGGCAGCTGACCACAGCTACAAGACTCCTGGCTGCAGGGTTTTAGGCAATGTACATGTACCCTGAAACCTGTGGTGCCCAAGAAAGCAGAATTAAGATTGCAGAGGCAATCATACATTTGGCATTTCCTAACTTCTGCTTGACTTTGCAACTTAAATAACAGACTTTTAACTCACTCTTTGTATGTAATATATAAAAGATTGTGAGATGCTCAGATATTACAGTTCTGGGAGCCATATAAGTACCTAAAATAATGTCTATATAATAAAATTCCAGGAATGTCACTCCGTGTGACAGTCTGAAGCCTAAAATGTCTGTAGTCAGTGTGAAGTGATGGAAGAAGCTACAAGCATGGCTGAGGGCTCTTTTTGTTCAGAGTATTATCAGGTTGAATCATCTCTGGGTTTCATGGTCTGTTACTGTCAATTTTTAAATTCTCAGACATTTTGACTTTACAAATTGCACACCCATGCCACAGCAAGGCCTGTATCTATGCCATCGCTAGAGTCCTAGACCACTGTGATATCAGATGTAACTCAGTCAGAGCACCACCTTTACAGCTAATTTGCATGTAGTTTAACTGGTGATATGACACAGAAGTGGACTACTTGGCCCAACTGCCAAAGTTCATCCACACAACAATACAACCAGCACACAATAAACCCCAAACACATATAGCTCCTCACCGTAACACACAGCCCTCATTTCCCACCTACACAAATCAGCAGGAATTTACCAGCACAACCTCCCCTGCCCCCAAAACAAACTAACATTACCACCCACCAACCCAAACCCACACACAATAACTCCAATCACACAAAGCCCTTCCCTGCAGCACACATCTCTCATTTGCCACCCACATGACTCTCCAAGCACAACACAATCCACACACAAATCAACACGATCACCCCCACAACACAGCCAGCAAACACAGTAATCCCAAACATCACTCTGAAGCCTAGAGTGTCTGTTGAATCAGTGTGAAATGTTGGAATCAACTACAAGCATGGTTGAAAGCTTTGTGTTTAGAATATCTCCAGGTTCAATCAACACTGGGATTCGTGGTCTCTTATCATCCAACTGTTAAGTTCTCAGCCCTTTTTCATGACTTTATGAATTACACCCATGCGGCAGCATGAGCTTTCGATTGCTAGTAATTTATTATATTATATTATATTAGTGTTTATAATTATATTACTAATTTATTATGGTACAATAGACCCTAGAGGTCTCAATCAGAGACAGAATCCTGGGCTCCATTGTGCAAGGTCCTGTACAAATATGAAATAAAGAGCCGCTCCCAGCCATAAGAATTTATGGTCATAGGCCTGCAATTCACTGCATGCAGGTTCACTGCTGCACCCACACTGAACCTCCTTGACATCACTGGCTCTTTGCGCAGGCATAGTAAAATTTCAGAAAATTATATGGGAAAATACCTGCCATTTTGTGCAACCTGGGACATTCCATAAATTGCTCTTTAGAGATACCTTTATTAACCTTGGATATAAATTACCCCTAGCAGGGATGGTTTAGTAGAATACAGAAAATGCTAGTAGAGAGAAGAGAAATCATCCAATTATTCTTTACTTCAGTTTGCCCACTGTAAACACAGAGGCTTAAGTGACCAGCCTAGAAAACGTGGTTAGGGTTCTTTTTCTTTCCTTCGCTCATTTTCATATACATATATATTTAGCCACAGCTGTGGGAAGCAAAATAGCATACCCCTGCTGACAGCTGAATGGTACCACAAATAATCAAACACAGCACTTGTACATGGGGAATTACCTCTCATCCCCAGTAGGGGCTAAGAGTTCTTTTGTGCTTTTTAATGATCCTGTATCTTGCTTCTATACTGCAAAACATGTGTGTATGGGGTAAATATGTGTCATTCCAGGAGGCTACATGAAAACTAAACAACTGTGGTGCCATAGTAAGTAAACAATACAATATTTCTAATCAATCCCTTTGTCACATAAACCCGAGCACCCACAGGACTCCAGTTACGGTGTCCCCATCCTGTCTCACTGACCATGGCAATAAATTAAACAATTATGAGAACTAAAAGGCCAACACAAGAAAAAGCTAGAAAAACACCTGCAATTAAACAGACTAAAACCATTGAGTTGACTCATCCACCCGCCCTCCATGTGAGACAATTTGTGCTGCACTTCTATGTGATCTAGAGTACAAGCATGGGTTCTGGACTTGTGGGTCCTAATCTTGGCTCTGTGAAAGACTCACTGTGTGACTTTGCACAAGTTTATGCTCAAATTTTACTCCTGCTGGAATTCTGTGCCACTGCACAATGTGGAATTTGCACAGAATTAATGTTCCCCACAGAATTAATTTTTTCATGCAGAATTTGTGATTTTCACCATAATGATTCCTGTTTCCGGTTTTGCGTGTTTCAAATGTATTAGTTACGTGTAAATGTCTTTGCGCGCACATGACCCTACTGGTGCCGTCCTCCCTCTTATATTCCCTGCCAGCCTGAACCCACCTCCCTCTGCTCCCACCTATCACTGCACATCCCAGCATTCCCACCCTCGCCTGGCACGGGGGGTGTACATACTACCTCTGGAGATGAAGGGGTGTTGGCTGGCAAACATGTATATGAGCCAACTCACACAAACACACACACCCTACCCTGGGTCTCCCTCCCCATCCTAACCACCTGCTATCCTACAACTAAACTATCGCTAACTCACCAGCCTTCCTCCTGCTACAGTGGCGTAACCCAAAAACCTTACAATACACATCGAAACTTGAATTTGTACAAGACATAACAGACAGACCCAAAACAGTCCTTAAGGATGCTAGCGCCCTCTTAGGCCAGGTTGTTACAATACTTTTGTATAACATGCTTTGGTGTAATGACTTGGTTTAAATAAAATATTTAATTTCAGTGAAACAGAAGATAACTGTCAACAAAGATGCATCAAGTTCTGTATTAATATGCCTAGTAAGGAATCTATTTGTCAAAAAACATTCCCTGAATCTTGTTTGTTGTCTGTATTGTTACAGAGATACTTGCTGACAGGTATTTTGAAATAAATTACCACAATAATTGAAACTGGTGTGATTATATTGTGTTATTTTGACAAATAAAATATGCAGAATTTTGCACAATTTTAAAATATTGTGCATAGAATTTTAAATCTTTTTTTTTTGCACAGAATTCCTCCAGGAGGAACATTTTCAGAAGCAGTTCCTGATTTCAGGATCCTCAATTTCTAGGTGCCCAACCTGAGGCAATCTTCAGAGGTGCCCAAAACTCCAGTTGAAGTCCATGGGGATGGTAGTATTCATCTATCCCACAGGCTTAGTTAATTAATGTTGTGAGCCTTAGTTAATTAATGCTTATGAAGCATCTCAAGATCCTATCATTCACTCTTTGTCCTATTGCCCCATAAACCTGTTCCCAATAGTTCTTGATTGATGGGCAGGTCCACTGTATATGAACTAAAATATTTATTTTGAGTGCACCCTCTCCACCACACTGGCAAATAACTTATATTAATTCAGAATTATTAATCTACTAATTCAGTCTCCCTAGGTTAAAATATATCATAGCTACTGTTTGACCTTATCTCAGTGCATGTGAAATGCACAGAGAATTCTGCTTTACTTAAAATATTAATCACTTACCCAAGCATCTATTCTTGTCCAAATCCCTTTTGTTTTGGACAATATCATTCAACTTATTGTTTCCTTGCTTAGATCCCAACTTCAGTGGCGTTGCACAAGGGGTATATTTGACTCAGTGTCTTGTAAAGTATTTATCCTTTTAAAACTTTTTTTGTGAGAGGGTGAAGGTGTATAAGGTTGTTCAACAAATTTCCTGTTTCAAAAGTGAAGTGTAACAGAGCATATATTTCATGTGATTTTCCTAAAGGGCAAACTACATATCTGAAAACATAACAAATTATGGGCTGCATCCATTCCAGATAACTGATCTTATTGCAACCACCTTGAAAGACAGAAATTCCTCTCCTTTTGAATAACTCAGAGAATCTGTTCAAAGTGCTGTAGCACAGAATAGGCACTGTAAAAGTGCATGTGTGTATGTGTATATATATATTCTTCTATATTGATAAACATGGTGGCAATCCTGTTCCCCCAACCCTTCATTAGTGTTTATATTCTTATGTCTATTTATAGAAGTCTCCTGGATGCATACAGGCTCAAGAACATGAACCACCTGGTGTAGGGTTACTCTATAAAGTTACCAACTTTCTAATCACACAAAACCGAACACCCCTGCCCTGCCCCTTCTCTGAGGCCCCGCCCCTTGCTCCATCCCCTGCTCTCCCCCAGCCTTACTCACTTTCACTGGGCTGGGGCAGAGAGTTGGGGTGTGGGAGGTGGTGAGGGCTCCACCTGGGGGTGCGGGCTCTGGGATGGGGCTGGGGATGAGGGGTTCGGGTGCAGGAGAGGGCTCTGGGTTGGGGTAAGGGGTTGGGGTGTGCGTGGCAGGGTGACTACTCTGGCTGGGGGTGCAGGCTCTGGGGTGGGCCAGGGATAAGAGGTCTGGGGTGCAGGAGGGGTCTGGGGGCTGGAGATGAGGAGATTGGGGTGTGGAAGGAGGTGTGGGCTCCATCTGGGGGTGTGGGCTCTGGGGTGGAGCCAGGGATGAAGAGTTTGAGGTGCAGGAGGGGGCTCTGGGCTGGGGCAGGTGGTTAGTGTGCAGGGGAGTGAGGGCTCTGGCTGGGGGTGCAGACTCTGGGGTGGGTCTGGGGATGAGGGGTTTGGAGTGCTGGAGAGGGATGGGGCAGGAGATTGGGATGTTTGGGGGGGTGGGCTCCGGGAGGGAGTGTGGGTGCGGGACAGGACACTGGGCATTGTCTCCACAGGTCTGAGGAGTGAGAGGCTGCTCCCTGCAAGACAGCTCCCTGTCTTGTGGAGGTGCACTCTGCTAGCTACTTGCTCAGATCAATCACTTTTTAAGGGGTATAGTTTCAAACAGGGGCTTTCAAACTGCACTAACAATATCTGTGGGCAGGACTGTTTGCATGAGCTAATGGGGATTTACCCCCACAAAACCAGTGCACCTAGCTACATGCTTGCCTGGAAACAGATGGACCTGCAAATACAAGGTGCATTTATCCACAGGTGCATTTTTAGAAATTAATTTGAAAATGTGGCCCTAGGTAATTTAAAACACTTTAAAGAAATAGTTTCTTTCACTTTCTTTTTCAATTTATTTGCGTGTCCCAAAGCACGGCTTTCTAGACAAGAAAGAAATTGTGGTTTTCCCTGTCTATTCCTGCTTGGAAATTTCCTACTTATTTCCAAGTCTCTCTTTTCTTCCAGTAATTGCTATACAGGATGATCACATAGCTCTTTTTTTTTTTTTTTTTTTAAACTAGTGTTACAAACTGCTGCATAAGTCATCAAGCAAGGAGATGCTTTGGAGTCATAAGGCATGCACCATCACATCTTGACACTCAGCAGATAGACTGTTCATTGCAAGGGTCTTACAGAAGCAGAAGATGAGGGATCTGAATTTGAGAGGTGCAGATTACCTGCAGCTCTCATTGACATCAGTGAGTGATGTGGGTGATCAGAACCTCTTAAAATCAGATGACAGGTTCTTTCATATTTGTGCTTGGGGCTCCCGCTTTGCTGCCCATGATTTACATGACAAGAATTGTTGCAGAAGTGGTTAGGTAGACTCACTATGTGGCAATATTAATGAATCCCTACATCTGAAATGTTGCATCCTCATTTACAAGTGCATCTGAAAACTGGGTAAAAGGCATTATGTTCTGTGCAGCTTTCAGTGTAATGTTAATGATAATTTACAGATTTTGAGTGAAAGCATCAACACAATTTACTGTCATTTTCTGCAAATTTTTCACTCTTCTTCTCTCCTTCCCTAGTTTCTTGTCTGCACGGAGAAGGAGCTTGCTACTCTTGATAGTTTCCCCAGCACTCCTCTTGCCCCCTGCTGCCTCACCTGTATCAGGTACAGTAGCTTTTGTGATCAGAGGGTTCATCACTCTTCCTGAAATGAGGCAGGGTATAAAGAGCTCACATCAGACCTGTGGACAGTGTTTTCCCCAGGAATTGAAATGGGGGTGGAGGAGAGGGGTCAGCGCTAATGAGGGGTGAGACAGCGAGGGTGAAGGTGGGCTGGCTGTATGGCACCATAGTAAAAACTGAAAAATGTTTCATGACCATTTTATTAGATTTAACTCATATTTTAAAATCACCACACAAATTAAAGTTGCCTTCTCAAGCTTTCTATGAAGCACAACATCTACATCCTTCATGGTTTCTTGTTATAATTTTGCACAACTCTGTTAATGAACTTCTTAAATGCAATGCGTTCATCTTTGGTGGCTTCTCATGTGTCTGGTACTTCCATTCCTTCAATTGATATGCTCATTAGTTCATTCACATGATCAGACAGAAAGCAACTTCTTTCAGATCACAAAATTCTATTAAGTGATGAAAAAGAACACTCAGCTATAGCTGTTATGACTGGGAGTAGCAAGAGATGAATTCATACTACTTTCACTTCAGGAAACAGCACAAAGATTGGGTTGAGCCACTAGTGTTGATAAAAAAAAGTTGAAGTTAAATCTTCATTCCTTTGTCGTACAATATTCCACTCTGTGTTCAAATTCTCTATTCTGTCCTGAGCACATGGCAGCCTCATTGCTGGTAGTGCCTCACTCCACTCAACTGTCGGTGTTTTATAGGACAGTGATCTGTAAAAAGCTATGTAGAGGTTGAGTCGAATCTAGAAGTCACTGTTGTAGATTTTAAGAATCAAGTCTGCGTACTTTTTCAGTTGTCTTAACACACACTTCTTGTCCTCTTCACTAAGGATTCAATATAAATGCCTTAATCAGTCAACTTCTGGACTGAAGTCTTTGCTTCTTCCAGAACTTTTTCAATGGATAGCTCTCTGATTGTCCAGCAATAGAAGCTACATTTGGATCAAAGATCTACTACTGTTGTAGCAGATGCCTGGATGGCATTGTTTAATGACCCAAGTGGTTTCAACAGTAGACTTATGAGAGAGAACAGCAATAGTCTTCTCTGAACGTAGTAGCAAAAGTAATCCACCAGCCTCACTATTTAGCTCCATCCCATCTTCGGAGATACTTTCCAAAGCCAATAATAACGGCTGGAGTAATTTTAAGACAACAGCCAAGGATTGCTTATGAGAAAGACAGAGGGTTTTTGCAGGTTGGACTAATTTGAACTTCAGTCCTAGTGTATCCTCTATATTTTCCAAGATATCCAGTCTTTTTGGACTCTTACTGAAAAAAGAATATAATGAAGACATTAAATTTATAGCTTTTTAAAATGTCTTTTGAAGAGCCTGCTGCTCGTACTAGCGCTAGTTGGAGTAGATGGCCTTTGCAGTGTGTATAGGAGAGATTAGGATTACTTTTCTTTAAGCAAAGCTTGTACTCCACCATGTCTTCCAGAGAAGTTTGCAGCTCCATCAAATGCACAAGCAGCCATCTGTTTGGGGTCCAATTGACAACCATTTAACTCTTCCAAGATGTGGGTTGTCACAGATGCAGCTGATGTGTCTTCTATAACTTGAACATCTAGAAATGCATCTACTGGCCTACCACTGACATCAAGATAACATACACGACGACTTAATACTTGATGCCCATTTGCATCAGTGCATTCATCTGCCATGTATGCAAATTTTTTGAATGTGGTGAGAGCGTTCTTCAGTTTTTTCAACTGAAGAGTCTTTCACTGTTGCACCATTGCAACCAGTCAGTTGAGTTTCTTGCAGAAAGATAGTGAGCATTTGCTGGTCTTGTTTAGAACCAGTGTTCAACTTCAGGATGAACAAGTGACAATGCACTTAACATTGGCCTCCAGTTTGTAGTATCTCTTGCCTAAATAGAAAGTATGATGCCACAGCCATGTTTGTTCGCATGAACTGTATTGTGTCTCCAGCATTCTTAACAGCCTCCTTAACACTCACCGGTGTTGTCCTTGGTCAGTGGAGACTCAGAGTTCAGAGGTGCTTTCACATGAGTTCACTTCCCAGGTGGGGAGCAAGAAGGCACCTTGCTTGTTCCTCCAGCTGCTCGCTCTGGCCACTGTTGTTCATTGTGCTACCATTCACTCCATCACCCTATTGCCAATGGCCCTGCACCATCACCTTCTGCTGCCACTGTAACCTCTGTGAGTTGGTCTCTTGAGGTTTCACCCAACTCTCAGTGATTTCAGCTGAGCTCTCAGTGGGGGGAAACCTCACTGCTAGTACAGGCTGGGCTGTCTCTTCCACAGATATACTGTCCAACAGCAGGGCTAAGCACTTTAGACCTGATTATCAGTGATTTCAGCAGTAGTGGTCACTTAACAAAACAAAAGACTATCTATGGAGCCTAATCAGCTCTGTCTTTAAACAGTGGAGAGGGAAAGGTCAAATACTACTTGTGACTCAGGCAGACCATCAAGCAAAAAACCTGTCCCCACCCTCTCTCTTGATGCCCTCAATCAGCACAGGCTGAGAACAGTTCTACTGCCCTTTACTCATACAATAAGAATAACAACATTTCATTACGCCCCCTCCCCCTGCATTCAAGTGATTTGTAACCCAGCCCCAGCCAAAATCTATCACTTGGGCAACACAGCTCTTTTGCTGGATACCTAGGTAGATTACGCGTGAATGTAAATACAATCTGGTCCTGAAGCCTTTCCCCACAGCCCTCAGCTCATCACTAGTTGTCAGGGAGAGCTCATTTAGACTTTGCTTACAAATCATAATTTGAAATTATTAGGTTGGCCAACATCACCAAAATGAATGCACTGACATTGTCATAAAAAACAGCAGCTGTATAAGGAAGCTAGTCTATGTTCATACTTTTCAAATCTATTATACTTTTTCAGATACATGTATTTTATCATACACTTTATATGCTTTTAAAGTGTGTATTAATGTTTCAATTTAAATTCAAATTTCCAAACAATCATTAAATTGGCAACACTGCATGTAACTAGTTCACAAAACTGCAGGGGGTGGGTTGGGAAATTCAGGGAGGGTATAACCCCCCCCTAGGGGGGGTGTAGGAAAATCTCTGACTGTGGACTCCACAAAAGTTGTGTGTGTGTGGCTTGAGAGCCAAAGATTATTAGTAATTTAAATTCTAATTTCACGAAAAATAAATATGAAAGTAAGAATAGCTAAGTGAGAACTCACAAGAAATCCAGTTGTTGCATCCCTTCTCTCCCTTCCTCTGGTTATATTAGTCAGATTTTTTTTTAAGGCATGAATGTCAGTTGCTGACACAATGCACTGTCAATGTTCTTTTGCAAGCCTTTTTTAAGAGAAACACAAATGTTTAAATTTAATTTCAGATCTCATAGGGAACAGAACGATCCTAAATGATAATTTCTGGAACATAAACTCACTCAGAGTGACATGCCTGTTTAGTATATTAAACAGCCAGATGGGGGTCCAATATTCGGATAGTTTGATGGTGCTATTGCTAGCAAAAAGTGTTGATAGCTGCAATCAAATACAATCAATTTTATGTAAATTTTAGAATTGCTGATTACAGCAAACCTCTGGTAAATGGCAGTTTTCCTATCAAGATGGGGGGGGGGGGGGGAGAGGCCTGTAAACATTTACATGGCCAGAGTGAAATACTTTGACCCTGACCTGTAAGGAATATTTTTGTTTTCACCAAGGATACTTTCAGGTTAATTATGGCCCTAAATATTATTTTTGTAAAAACATTATTTTGCAAACTAAGCCAAATAGTTCCTCTTTATTATCTGAACCTTTTTAAAAAATCAGTGGAAACACATAACATTAAACATTTCCCTGCATTTTTTGTAAATCAAACATAGCAGCAATGTGCTAGTGCATTACAATCAGAAATTGAAACTGACTGGGAACAAAAGTGAAAGGCATTTCTTCATTGTTCCTACTCTGGGAAATGCAAAAAGCAAAGATCAAACAGCAGCAACAGTGAAAAGTAAATTAAAAGTAAAATAAAATAAAATAAATAAACGTCTACTTTAGTGATTAGTAAACTAGGTAAGGGCACTTACAAGAACAGAGATTATTTACAGAGATATTAGTTAAAAATATATTTAGCTGTTAATCTGCAGTGTGTCTTGAATATTTAAAGTCAGCACTGATTTACTGCGTTTTGGGAGGAGTGAAATATTCTTGGCTTCTTCATTATAAATATATCAGGGATTATGCAGACCCTCCAGATTTCACATTCTGGAGGGTTGATTTTAATGCCAATTTTGAACCCCCCTTTTGTGTTGGAGAATTGTGTTGTGTTTCCGTGAGACACTGGAAGCCTCCCTTATTCTAGTGTCCCGGCTTGGGAGCAGATCCCAGGCTACGGAGGCAGGTACCCTAAAGACACCTGGCTCAGGGCTTCAGAGTAGCAGCCGTGTTAGTCTGTATTCGCAAAAAGAAAAGGAGTACTTGTGGCACCTTAGAGACTAACCAATTTATTTGAGCATGAGCTTTGGTGAGCTACACATGAGCTTTGGTGAGCTACAGCTCAGAAGTGAGCTGTAGCTCACCAAAGCTCATGCTCAAATAAATTGGTTAGTCTCTAAGGTGCCACAAGTACTCCTTTTCTTCTGGCTCACGGCGTAGCTCCCTTTAGCAATCCCTATGAACTACAACTCCCATGAAGCTCTGGGCCCTCAGGAGGGAGCCCTCTAGCGGCCATTGCTGGTACGTGCGCTTTAAATCCCGTGAGGAGCCCTGTGGCTAGCGGGCTTGAGCTGGCAGTCGGGGTAGCAGCGCTGCTGCAGAGATCCAGGGACCCAGGTTAGGTGGAGAGTGGAAGGCAAACCAACCCACCACGTAGCTGTGAGGTGGGGACAACCCCTGATGAAGGCTTGGGGGGCCAAACCCCAGCAGTAAATCCTTTGCAAAGCAAGCGGGGAGAAAGAGGGCTTTGCGTTGCAAGCCCAGGAGGCGAGAGCCCAGGCGGAGCTGCAGACATGGGGAACCGAGGGATGGAAGACCTCATCCCCCTGGTCAACAAGCTCCAGGACGCCTTCGCTTCCATCGGTCAGAACGCCGACTTGGACCTGCCCCAGATCGCTGTGGTGGGGGGACAGAGCGCCGGCAAGAGCTCAGTGTTGGAAAATTTTGTGGGAAGGTAAGATTTATAAACTACAGACGATTATAGGGGATGTTATGAGGGCTGATGTCCCCGATGCATCTGTGTTGTGCAATGCATTGCTCAATGGACATGCAGTGCAAAGCTTAATGCAGTGCAATCCAGGACAGGGGAGGGGGGCTGATCTTGCTTCTCTGAACTTGGGATTCATACTGGAGATGGATCATCCCAGCCTCTGCGACACACACAGATCCTAGTGCCGGGATTGCACTGCACCCTACAATGCAGAAATCAGGAGTCTCTATGACCGGTGACATTCCCTTGATTGGTTTCAGAGTAGCAGCAGTGTTAGTCTGTATTCGCAAAAAGAAAAGGAGGACTTGTGGCACCTCAGAGACTAACCAATTTATTTGAGCATAAGCTTTCCTGAGCTCAAATAAATTGGTTAGTCTCTAAGGTGCCATTAGTACTCCTTTTCTTATTCCCTTGATTGTCACCTTCACTAGCAGGAGAGCCCTCCCCTCAGCATAAGGTTAGAAGCGCATATGTGCGTATACATGTCCGCTTTGAAATGGTAATATCTGATTGGGAACTGATCAAAGCAGATCGATGCTGGGCAGCATATTGCTTGGTGGGCTGGGAGGGGTGGGGGGAGTGTGTGTGAAAGAGGTTAAGAGGAGGATGCAGCACCAGACAAATCCTGCTTTTGGAGTGACTAATGCACAAAAGAAGCCATTTGTTTGGGGGTGGAGAGGGAGTAAGAAGGAACCGAGCTGATGTGTTGTCCACATCATAGGAGATTTAATGGTTTTAATCCTAAACCATTTATTTATTTATTTATGGGAGCTAAATACAACAAGGCAGAATCCTGGGGATGAGCAGGATGGTAGGATGTCCCCCCTCACCCCTGCTGCTGGAGGACAATTGCTGCTGGGCACTGGCAGGGTGGGGAGGATGAGGAGTAGTGGAGGAAGGCACTGCTTCAAGGAGAGAATGAATAACATAGATGGTTGTATAGAATGTACAGAAAATTAATGGAAATCCAGTAAAGCACAGACAAAGGCTCCATATGTTATGTAATGTCAGGGATAGAAATGTCAGAGAAAAATAGCCACATTCTGGGGTGTCCCTTATTTTTATCACACATTAGAGACCTGCAAGCCAGAGCCAGAAATGATACAGCTTTCACATAATTTTCTAAAATGAATTATCTGTGGTGATTCTAAAAAATACTGATCAGTTAATATTGTGTGTGCAGATAAATAACGGTATACAATCCCTATTAAATACCAAGATGCCCGTTAGCCATTGTGATCTGAACAGATCATCAAGACTAGATTTCTTATTTGTTTTAAGTTTCACCCTGAAGAATCCCACAAGGTGAAATGCTAGGAAGAGTATGCTCTCATAGCATGTCCTCTGCTCCTGATTGTGTCTGGCTAGATACAGGACATGCCTTGAACGCTACACAGCCACCTAAAGATGGATGTGCTTGTTGTGAGGCTGAGCAGTAGTGGAATTTAAGTTCAATTTCATCCCCTCCCCACCCCCCTTCTCTGTCCTCCATGGTGGATGCCATGTCAGGAGCTATGGGGAGAAGCAGAAAAAGCAGTGGTTATTCCCCTATGTGCTCAACTCCCTGGGTGCTACCATTTTGTGACAGAAATATTCTGGTGCTTTCCCTTCATGTGACCTTCACAATAATCACCAGCAGCTTCAACAAATAGCTGGTGACCAGGGAAGGTGGTCTGCACACACATATTATACACAACACCTGGAGTGCATCATGAGCTTGTTTGTAGCTTGGTTAATCCTTCCCTATTAGGCATTGCTATCCTCTATGACCAGGATGCAGGTTGCTGCTGATTTCCCTCGGAGGAACTGCTGCTGTGACAGAGTGTTAGATTATTTTCTTCCACAAACTGTATTCTCCCTTTTCTTTCCCTGCTTTGTTGTGTGGGCACTCTCTCTCTTCTTCTTTTGCCCCCTCTAGTCCTTGCACTATGACATCTACTAACAAAATTATTTTTATAACTCTTTTATCATTGAAAGAGCCTGTAATGAGCCTGAATAGTTCCATCTTTGGCGGTATATGAACAGAATGGTCCAATATGCTGTACAGGGGCCCAGGTGTCCCTGAGCTATGGGAGACAGTGTGCATTAGGGAGATGCCACTTTTGCTGTTTCTGGGGAAAAGAAAACAGAGCAAGAATCAGAGTAGTTGTTTAAACAAAACCCCCCATCATTGCATATTCAAAAGAGCCTGAGATTCTTGCTTGCTGATTTTCAATGGTCTACTTTAGAACCTATCGGAGATCCCATTCTTATTAAGTGTTCCTGGGAATCATGGTGAGGGAAGGACTTCCAGAAGCCTCAGCTATAAGTATTATTTATTTGTATTACCACAGTGCCTAGGAGTTCCCAACATGGATCAGGACCCCATTGTGCTAGGTGCTGTACAAATACAGAACAAAAAGATGGTTTCTGCCCCAAAGAGCTTACAACCTACTGTGATCAAACCTGTTGAGAAGAGAAAAAGGGTTCCCAGAACTGTTATTGAGCAAAACCCTGGTTAGCCTGTTGGGTTTGTTGCTTCCATGACCCCTGAATGCTGAGAGTCAAATCTATCTTTTATGGAAGTTCTGTACAGTGACTGCTGCAATGATGTACCAGGTATGGCCAATGAGCAAGAACAGTATCAGAGCGAATAGTTCCTTTCCTTTAGATCTAGCAAGCAGAAGGGGACAAACTGTAACTCCACTGACTCCAATGGACAGCTGCAGAGTTTAGCTGCCTGACAGAGGGTAAATGAACTGATTTGGGGGAGCGATAGCTTAGTGGTTTGACCATTGGCCTGCTAAACACAGGGAGAGTTCAATCCTTGAGAGGGCCATTTAGGGATCTCGTGCAAAAATTGGGGGTTAGCCCTACTTTGAGCAGGGGGTTAGACTAGATGACCTCTTGAGGTCCCTTCCAACCCTGATATTCTATGATTTATATTATCCATAATTTTCCAATGATCTCTGTCTCAGTAGGGCTCATGACCTCACTGCATCCTATCAGTTATTTCCATGGTAGCACATTACGGTGCCAGAGCTTTTAGGATAATGAAGTAACGAAGGGTACCCACACAGGAGCTGACAGGACAAGATTGTTCACGGAAATAATTGGAGGGAAAATGGAAAACGCGTCAAAGGGAACTATTGACTTCTTCCATTTGATGCCATTAGGTGGCTGGGTGGCTCATGGGATTTGTAATAGATATGAAATCTCTTGCCACAGAAAGTACCTGTCTCTACACTACAAAATGAATTGTGTTTAAATATGGCTGTGACCCAGCCAGGTTCTAAGGTATTTTTTTCCTTGTTTGTGTGGACAGAGAAAGTCATGTTTGGGAGCCATGCTTTAATCTTCACTGGTATCTCAGCTAAAACATGGTTCCTTAACATGTTTATGACATGGGTTTTTTCTGTTCAGACAGGGAGGAAGAATCTGTGTTAAAACATGGCGGGAACACACACATTAAAACATGATTATTGCTATGGTGAAGCCTATGTCTCCAGTTTTTTTGGGATCAGGCTGTGGGTGAGATTGAGTCATCACCACCTGACAACTGTTTAGTGCACAATATGAAATGAGTGGTGGGTCTCAGCCTAGTTCCACATGGACAGCTAGCCACATTAAAAAACAAACAAGACAATACAATTGACAGTAGCTGGTCCTTTTGATGAAGGTGTCTCAGCAGAGAGGCTGAAGGCTGAATGTATCATGAAGATTAAACTCCCCTCTTAATTCTAGAGTAGTTCCTCCAGATCACACCAGCATGGTAGAATGGGGATGGTTTCACTAACATCACACCTGATCTGTGGATAAACAGGACTTCAGTCTCTAGGGCTTCCAATCCAGCATCTTCTGCTGACACTAACATTCAGTGTATGCTGAAATTTTCAAAATACAGAGGAACTACACTGAATGCAATAAATGTTATTTTGATTGATATCTTATCAAACAAGTACTTCTTCTGAGTGCAGTGGTTTGCTAGTCACTGCTAATTACTCTCCCAGTATCACTTACGCTGCTGTTAACGGATTACCCAACAATGCAAAGCCTGTATTTATAATGGCAGATGTCGATGCGGCTGCTACATGTGCGTCTGCTGCTGAGGTCTCAGCATGGTGACTAACACCAGATGATGATGGTAAAACCCTCTAATGGTGTGGGATGAGCCTGATAGAAGAGAGGCAGCTGACATTTCTTTTCCCAGACTGGTTTATGCTGGGGCCTCAGAGCTGGCAGGAAGCTTAGTTTTGGTCCTCCCTAAGCATTGGCTACTGTGGATGTGCTACCACTAGGACAACATCTTATGACATCACCCTCCCCTTTTTGTTCGTGATGCCTATTTGCTACTTCAGAGTGTCTGCCTGAATTGGTCCTACAGACTGCCAATGTTGGATGAATGGCTTGGATTGAGTGAGTAAAGCATGGGGATAGTTGATGCTGATCTAATTTGAAATTGGACTTCCCAAATAGAGAGTCTGTAGGCAAGAAAATGGGGACACAGTTATTTCCAAAGTCCAGAAATGTTCACTCTCCTTTTATGGCACATGGCAAAATAAGTAGATAAATAAAAAGATGCCCTGCTGTCTAGCGATCTCAACGCATTTTAAAGACATGAGATAACTAAGCCTTCCAATACCCCAGGAAGTAGGAAACTATTATCACTATTAGATGAAAGAACTAAGATGCAGTGCTGCTAAGTCCAGAGTCACACAGCAATGAGAACCAACCCAACATTTTATTAGTCCCAGACCTGAGCATTAGCCTCAAGACCTTCTTCCCTCATAAAAACTTTTATATCCAGATCAAGCCCCTTCCAAAGATGGAATACTTTCCATGCCGAGTATGGAATCTTATGCCTTGTCCACACACACACTTGTACGGTTTTAACTATACAGTATAATTAAAGCGGTACAAACCACTATGGAGGATCTAGTTCTACTGGCATAAATGTGCTCATAGTGGTATAGCATATTCCCATATGGGAAGAGGAGCTCTACCAGTGTAAGGACCTTCATGCCAGGATAACTGTGGCCACACTAGGGATTGTACTGATATAACTATTTCAGTAAAAAACCCCACACCCCTAACCAACATAGTTATATGTGTACAAAAACTTGGTCTTAATGTATTTGCCTCAAGGGGATGCTCAGCATATAGGTGAAAGAATACGAAGGAACAAATATAAACCTAAGCCCTCCCAATACTAAGCTAGAACCTTTAGAAAAGTGTTTTGCAATAGACTGAATACAAGGCTAGGAGCCAAGAACTTTGTTCTGGATTTTATTTGGCCTCTGACTCTTTGGTGAGTAATTTAATGTCTCTGTGACTCATTCTCCGCACCTGTAAAATAGGGATAGTGATACTTGCCTACCTCTCAGAGATGATGATATGAAGCTTAATTAGGTGATACTTGTAAAATGCTTTGTAATGGAAAGGCGCACTGGCATTATTTTAGATACAGTGCTGCCTAGAAATTCCCTCAGAAAAGGCAATCTTCATGGACACATATTCTCAAAAAGCAAAAGATATCTCAGGAGCACACATTGGCCTGTCCAGGTACAGCAGGGTACATCACTGATCACTCTGTCATCCTCAAAATGTATGGAGCTGAAACTTCTCTCTTGAGCAAACACTATGGCTGAAATAGTCAATGCTGCATATGTGAACTTGGGGTCCAGAGGTCCCAGGCAGTTTTGAAAATCTCAGCCTGTAGGTATTCTTGTGTCCACTCACTGTACAGAGTAACGCTCAGCATTTATATATTACTTTAATGGTCAGATTTTCATTTATACCAAGAGCCCTTTAGACAACTCTGGCAGCATAAAGGGGCCTTAAAGTGGGTGTAAATGTGATTCATGCTCTCTTTGGGACCCCTTTTCACATCCAGAGTGCTGTAAAGGGACCTTAATGTGGCAAACCTTAAAAGCATTATACAATACACACACACACCTGTGAGGAAAGTGATGAATAGTATCCCTATTTTGAAGACTGAGGCATGAGGGGTGAAGTGACTTGTCCAGGGCAATAGAGGTTGACAGAGTGAGAGAACTCCTACTCCTAGCCCTGGGCTCATGCCTTTTAACGGAATCCATTTATATTCCAACACCTGAATTATAACCTTTTTGTTTGTTTTAGCTGTATGTGTACATCCAAACAGTGGTAAGCCTCTGGGATTTAGTAAAGAACATACATCCATTTTCCTAAGATTAATAAAAAGCAACAAAGTACAATGCAGCACAAGAATAAATGTACATAGCATGCCATGATAAACCACAAGAAAAAGGAATTAACTCAAGAGAAATGTACATAGCTCTCAGCAATTGCCTGCGAAAGGAAGAGCAGCAGGAGACACACATTTGAGCCAAAATATGACACGGATGATCAGAATATTGTAAACAGAGAATATAAATATATCACTGCAAACCTAGATAGCCCTGCTGCAACTCTTGTTCATGTGATTTGTCCTGTGGCTACTCACATGAGTGAGGATGCGGACTCAAGCCCTAAATAAACACCAGTTTCTTTGTATATTATATATCATCACTATTTCCTGAAGCAGTTCCCAGAGGTCTCACACCCTAAGAACCACTACACTTTTCACCTTAGCTCTTTTGACATTTTCCTACATTGTAACGTAAGCGTCGACCTTGTCTTCACTAGGGGAAAAAAGTGTGTTCTTACCATATGTTTGCTAATATGTGGTAATTAACAAGGGGTAAAATCCTGGTGAAGACAAGTTAGTTGTAGTTTTAATGTGTGTTAGCACATCAAAGTAAACCCTAGGCTCCCCTAGGGCTTACCTCAACCTGCTAACATGTGAAAACTACAAACTGCCTTGTCTTCACTAGGATTTTATCATGTGTTAATTACCCCGTTAGCTGACATGGTAAGAACACACCTTTTTTCCTAGTGTGAACACACCCCCTCCTCCTCCTCCTTGCACTTCAATAGTGCCTTTCATCTGAAGCTGTCCTAGCATTCCAAGCATTAGTTAATCTTCCCAATACTCTGCTGAAGTAGGTAAATGTTAGTATGCCAGTGTTACAGGTGTTAAACTGAGGCACAGAGCTGCTAAGTGATCTGAGTGCACACTGAGGCCAGGCCCACACTACAAATTTACATCGGTATAACTACTACGTCACACAGGGGTGTGAAAAATCCACACCCCAAGCGATGTAGTTATACTGACTTAACCCCCAGTGTAGACAGAGCTATGTCAATGGGAGAGCTCCTCCCACTGACATAGCTACTGCCTCTTGGGGAGATGGATTACCTACACCGATGGGAGAAGCTCTCCTGTTGGCATAATAGCATCTTCACTATAGCAGCACAGCTGCACTGTACGTGACGACAAGCCCTTCGTCAGGAACAGAACTCAGGAGTCCTGAATACCAGTTCCCTGCCCTAATCACTAGACTTTCTAAAGAAAGCGCATATAAACGTTCACCATGTTGTACATAATTATGTATAAATATAATGATGTGAAGTTAGAGAATTAAAGGCAAGTGTTTTGAGACCCAACTTGAGACATTTTGGGCCTGATTTTCAGAGATGCTGAGCAGCCACAGCTCCAGTTGAGTGAGTGCCTCAAGTTTGGTTACAGAAATTGAGGTGCTCCAAATCAGAGGCCACATCTGTAAATGTTGTCCTAATACAGTAAAATAAGATAAAAATGTTAACCCCTCCCTTGCCTGGCTTAGGGCTTGATGCTTCAAGATGTTGAGCATCCCCAGCTCGCACTGACTTAGGGTTTTATCTTGCCCCAAAGAAGTCTGTGGGATTTTCCAAATAGAGGATGCTTAGCATGCAGGATAAGCCCCTGAGAGAGCAACTAAGTTAACATAAAAGTTAATGAATCAAAGAGAAACTGTCTCTTGCTGTTTTAGTTGCACGAGCAAAGTTTGCCATGGTGTATTGAGCAGAGATTTTATTTGTAAGCAGGAGCCAAACCTATGTGTGCTCCACCCATATGAACCAATGCTAGGATTTTTTATTCAGTGCACTTAGTGTAGCAAAACCAGAGGCGTGGCTAAGGGGGTTATAGGCAGCCACCCAAAATGTAATGGTTTTCTGGCCAGATGCCCACAATAAAATTAACTTCTTTTGGGGAAGCCTCTCAGAATGAAAAGTAACCTGCTACAAATACCCATAGTCAATCCACTGCCTTCATGAGACACATGCTAAATGGAATTTTAAAAAATATCTTTGCGTGTAATCCTTTCCTTCCTTCTTCTTTGCAATGTATAATGAAGCAAGTCATGGCACAACTGCAACTAGATCTGTATTTTAAAAACACCTCACTGTTATGATGCATGATAGAAAACGTCTTTGCAACAGGACAACACTCTCATCACAGTTAAACAGCGTCCCCTCTGATCTCAGAACTGTTTTTGCACATTCTGATTCAGAAAACTGGAACACCAACGGAGGGGGACACATAAGTAAGTGGGTAGGTGGGACTTGTGGCTAAAGAACAAGCCTAGGTCTCAGGGGACCTAAATTATATTCCTGGAACTGCCACTCAATTTCTGTATCTTACTTCCCCATCTGTACCCTACTACTTAAGTCATAGATGTGATACAATAACCTATGTCACATCATACATAATCTTAATTCATGAATGGAAGTGCTCTGATCTTAACATAGAGGGTGCAAGAGAAGTGTCAATAGTTATATGGGAAAGAAAGGGTCTCCCTTTTATTAATAGCTAAATCCAAGCTCTTTAGGAATAAGGACAACGATATTCATCTTGCAGTTCTTTAAAATGAAGGAGCAGTATTCTTATTTACTGAGATGATTTGCCAGAGAGCTGTAGACATCCATGCAATTCACATTTACCATCTGATATCAGGAAGAAATTTCCTCCTTGGGACAGTACTGCACAGTTAAGTATACTATATGGAGAGTTTGTGCCTTTCTCTAAAGCAGCCAGCATTGGCCACTATCAGAGATAGACTACAAGATATGATGGATCTGGTTATGATGCAGCAAGAAGCAGGATACCAGACTAGATGGATCACTAGTGTGTTTAATTGCAGCACTTCCTACATTCTCACATATATAGCCATGCAGAGAAACATGGAGAGCTGTGTACATTGTAAGCTCTTTGGGACAGGGAATGTCTTTTACTATATGTTTATACGGTACCTAGCACAATGGGGCCCTGATCTGACAAACAATAATGATTAATAACACAGTACTGATAATAGAAAAAAAGAGAAGTATAAATCAAGATTGCGTTGGAATAGGGGCTGTTCCTATTATGGCTTCTATTATGGTTAGATTTATCTGGTAAGAAAAGTATATGCTTCAATCATGAACCAGAACAGAAAGCACCTCAATGATTGTAAGTCACATGGATTTGTGCACAGGGAAGTGATCAGTTATTCCACAGACCCTAGGTCAGAATACAGCTTAGGACTTCAGGATGTCTAGAGTCACTGTCTCAACCAGTCTGCTCAGACCTGGAGGGCTCCAGATGCCAGACTATGTAAGGGGTACTGGTTCTGACAGCTCCAAAATGCTCTCTTCTTTTTCTTCCCCAGCCTCTTTATCTAATTTCATCTATCGCATTTGTAATGTATCCATCATAGCATCTAGGCATTAATTTACATATTATTTACCTGGACCGATCTGATGGGTTTTAGTCACAGAAAGTATTTTTTCTCATTGCTTATTACTAAATATAAATATTAGGGTGGTAGTGAAGAGTGGCTGAAGATGATGCTCGTGAATGTTCCTCTCTTATTCATCCTTTCAGTATTTATTAAAGCAATACCATTGTTTTAATGGTTTTAAAATTATATTAACAGCTTGATTTAAGATCAAAAGTCAAGATATTCAGAACAATTAATAATAGGTTGCACCTAAGTAGAGCTTTTTATCTTCAAAGTGCTTTGCAATCATTCACTAATAAATAATTATCTATGAGGTAAAGTCGTTAAGTATTGTCCTAATCCCCATTATAAAGATGAGGAAACTGAGCCAGAGAGGTTAAGTGACTTGCTGAAGGCCACACAGTGAATGAGTGTCAGACTTGTGATCAGCAGTGAGGAGCTCATGGCTCCTAGTCAGCTGCTAAGTCTGATTCTATTCTTGCTTACATCAGTTTTGTGCTGATGTAGTTCCACTGACTTAATTGGAAGTGCTGCTGATTTACACCACTGTAAGTAGGAGAAGAATGGAGCCCTGAGTCTGAAATCTGACCCTAAATCCATCTGCAAATATGGTATGTAAAACCTCCCATGGTTCTCGATTCTGAAGTCTTTGCTAGACCCAGGCATAATGGAGGGGATGAAGGATGTAATTTCAGCTTTAAATGCTCAATCTCTTCTTAACATTTTGTGTGAATTAAGTGTTTATGAAGATATACTGGGGACAGATGCTGTGCCCGTTTCCCCAATGCAATTATTCCTGCTGCCCTACCTAATGTTGCCAACTCTTGTGATTCTATTGAGAATCTCACGATTTGTTGTACTTAACTTGATTCCTGCATCTGGGGCTTTATCAACTAAAAATCTCAGCTGTTGTATTAAAAAAAAGTGAGTTTGTAGCCTCCGTGTTGCAGAAAAGAGCTTGACAATGTGATCCACCCGGAGACAGCTCCAGCACCCGGAGACAAATAAAAAGAACTCCAAATGTATTGGTTTAAAAATCTTGAGATTTTAAATATAATCTCATGTTTTTTGGTACATTACTCATGGTTTCAGAATGCTTGTGGCTGGCAACACAAACCTGGGCCTCTCCTAAGATTGTCAGTCATGACAAGCTATGAGATATGCAAAATGGGATTTGGGATGAGCTCAACTCCTTTCCACTTGTGACTTAAGAATTGAACTCAGGACTTGGGGAATAAAAATGCTGTTTTAATAACCCACTCCACCAACACCACCCCTCCTTACTTCTCACTTCCTGTTTCATATGGGTCTAGGTCACACTGTTAAAGCTACACGGATGAAGAGTGAAGGTTGAATTCCCTGGTGTGTAATGCTACTGTAACGAGTATCAGGAATTGTCAAGATCCTGTTTATCATGCCAGTGCAATCATTTTGTAGCAATGACTCTGCACCCTGGATATAAGATGGCAGAGGTGCCAGGGCAGGATATGGTCCCCGTGAAAGAGGACACATCAGATTAAACTGATACTGCCATGGATCTTAGCTAACGGGCCAAGGAGTGTGGCTGAAGCATTGTAAAAACGTTAAGATTGCGCATAAACTGTAGCCATGTTTCAGAGCAGAGTTTCTTTCTCAGCTGTATGAAAGGACTTTTTCTCAGAACATCAACAAGCAGAAGTCCACAGAGACACTGAGTATTCACTTCTCAACATCTGCAAAAAAAAATTTTTTTTTTTTTAGAGCAGACCTAATCTGCCCATGAGAGCACTAGAAAGTCTGTTATTCTGCCTTCCTCAGATAGGGGAAAAAAGCCTGTACTGGTTTCCTGTACATTGGGACGGAAAAAGGCCTAAAGGCAAAATTGTGAAGCCCATGTTCATTACCCTCAGTGCAGGTCTAGCCTGAGTATAGACTAGTCTTTTAGGATCTGGCCCTCTGTTTTGAGGGTGACAATTAACAGACCACTTTTCAATTCAGAAAGCCTTTCCCCATCCATACAGTTTATAAACTTCTAAGAACAGGGGTTTATAATGAAAAAAACAATTGCCTCCTTACCATACATCCTGATGTCTCCCTGAAGGTGTGTCTACAAACACAGCAGCTGGGAGGTGTACTTCTGAGCTTGGGTAGACATACATGCGCTAGCTCTGCTCAAACTGGTACACTAAAAATAGCAGTGTGGCCACAGCGGCACAAGCAGCTGCTTGGGCTAGCCACCCAAGTACAAAGATACCCAACACCCCGTGGGTATGTGCTCAGGCAGCTACCCTGGGCTGCTGCATGTGCGGCCGTGGCCACACTGCTATTTTTAGGCTCCAGTGTGTGTGTCCACTCGCACTGGGCATTATAGTTCCCAGCTTTCTGTACAGACGTACCCTAAGGGAACAGTTCTGCACTGGCAGGACAATGCAGTGGATGACATAATAAGTCTCTATCTTTTATGGGCTTGATTCACTCACACATTTTGTATAGACGTAGCTACATTAACTTCCCTGGAATTACTCCTGATTTATGATGGTTTGAGATCAGGGTAAGATCCTTTGATTCTAATAAATACACATATAAAGGTTACTGCTCGCTCTCTCTCGCTCCGGCTGCTGTGATCTCTTTGGTAATCTCTGGCTATTTCTTAAGCTGATTGTGCTTTTACTTCTAATAGAAACGCCTCTATGTATAGCTGGGAATTGCCTAAGCATGGTGGCAGCCTCAAGTGGAAAATTGTGGCCAGATGGGAATGAGGGCCAAAAGGCAGAGTGAACTCTAGAGATCTCTGATGGGGTGGTACATGATGTGTCATTCTGCAGAGCCAGTCATTCTGCTTCAGCCCCAAAACCAGGTCACCTCTTTCACTTCAGCGTGGATGTTGGAAGAGATCATAGCAGGATTTCTCTTTCTTGGCTGCATGCGGTTCCTGCTTTCTCCGCGGGTTATTCATTGTGTATGTGATGTTGACTTTCTCCATTTGAAGCCTTGCTGGAGAGTACTTGACACTCTGGATACCCAGCAGAGGAGGAAGGATCCACTGATAATGAATTTTATTGGCTTTTATTTTTTAATGGCAACATGTTTAAAAGTGGCCCCTAATTCTGAGTGCCTCCATTTTGAGCAGCATCAATTCAGAAACTTTAAGGTGTCTCAAACTTGGCACCAAAGACTGAAGCATCCAAAATCAGAAACCACTTTTAAAAATTTGGTTGCAGCGCTTTTTTGTTGTTTTGGTTTGTGTACAGGGAAAGGGGCTTTGGGTGATTTTTTTTTTTTTCTTCCTTAAGAAAGTGAAGGATAAGGAACAGGAGTGATGAGAATGGAAGTCCAGGGTTTTATCTGCTGCCTGCTTGTTCAAATCAGTCCTCTTCTCACATTACTATTCCAATGGATCCCTGTCTTGACCTAGAGGAATCACTTGGTGTGACAGAGGAGTTGAAGCTCTGTTAATTTAAAATGGGTCCCAATCCTGACCTAGAAACATTATCTTCTTCTGGGGTGAGAATGGAGATTCAGCCTCCATGACCAATCACTCCTGGAGCTGTTGTTCCCTCCTTTAGTGCTGCAAGGTTTGGAAATCAGACTGTCTGATTTTTACACTCAGTATAATGCCTGGGGTTTGCTGAACTGGAGGTGTTAGTGATCAAGCTACGGTTTCTCATGGTTTAGGGGAGCAGCGTCTCTGACACAGCATGTTTTCAGCCAGTGTGATCCTAATTACATCTGAAAGTGCAGTGGTGCAAGATACAGCAAGGAACCTGGTAACGTTCCTGCATCCTCTTCCAGGCAGACAGGGACTGGAGGTATACAACACCATTTTAATGTTCTCTCTAGGACAGCAGCATATCTTCAAACAGTCTGTGATAACATGCATGCATCCTGGAGAGGCAGCCCTCTCCTGCAATGCCTGTGCCTCTAATGCACAGCCTGTGATAACTCGTACAGACCCTCGGAGTCACCTTCTGCTCCACAACACTTTCCTCCTCTACAGGTTTGTAATAGTGAGTATGGACCCTAGTCAGTCTGCCTTACCCCCCTCCCAGTACCCTTCCCAGCTTTGCACAACATAGGGTAATGCATCCAGGTCCAGGGGAGATTGCCGCACGCCGCAGCACCCCCTCTACCCTGCAGGAAGTGCTGTGCAAGAGGATGCAGGGATCAAACATCTCCTGAACTACGTTTTTTTTCTCCTTTATTCCTCTCTCTGCAAATGCTCGAGTCCAGGACCCTTTGGATATATCTGCACTGCAGCTGGGAGGTGTGATTCCCAGCATGAGTAGACAGACCCATGCTAGCTTGAACTGGCCACCCCAATCCAAGCCCACCTGACCCTTTGGGTCCGAACTCAGATGACTAGCCTGAGCCACTGCCCATGCCACAATGTCCACACTGTTGTTTTAGTGTGCTAGTTGAAGCAGAGCTAGTGTGTGTCTGTCTGCCCATACTGGGAATCACAACTCCCAGTTGCACTGCAGATATACCCCTAGACTCTTGACCAGATATAACTAATGCATGCCCTATATACATGGCCTTAGTAGCTGGAAGCCTTTTATTATATGGTAGCTTCCTATCTCCAGGGAGAGGGGGGGTGCAAAGAAGGATAGTTCATCCTCTTTCTCCAGAGAGGCCTACAGGACACATGAAACATGTCTGTGTGTGTTGACAGGCCATTGAGGACTCAAGTCTTGACTTTTGAGAAATGCCACAGCATACCACCTATCCCTTTATAGCCAAGTAATGGCATCTTGACACTGAAGAGCCTGTCTTTACTCCACAGCACTCTTTTGTCTGTTCTGAGGTGTATCCTGACCCGAGCCTGCCTTTACATCACTGAGTCAGATTAGGCCATTGAAAATCATAGCAAAGCATTAGGCTGACGCTGTCTTCAGTCTTAACACATTTTAACACCAGTGCCTGATCGTGGCTGGAGTTTTCACAGCAACTAGCCATTTCCTCCCTCCAGTGTTACTGTGTGGGTTGCCCTGTTATTTTTCTGCCTGCCAAGGTGCTGGGCACTATTTATACAGATGGCGTTTTGGAGAGTTAGAGCTCCCTCTGCCATGGCAAAACCAATATTGCCAGCAAGTCAGTAGTCCTGCTGTTTTAGTGCACTGGGTGTGAGTGGAGCAAGTGTTACTGCAGAGTCATTAGAGTTCACTACAGCCTTGAGGAGGTGACAGACTTAGAGGCTGAGTCCCTGTATCCCTGCATGTCCATCAAAGTTGGATCCTTTCACTCCTGTCATTTAGTTTGCACTAATTTGGTGCCCTAGGATGTTGTTGGTGCTTGATGGCATCATCACACTGGAAGGAGGCCTCCTGTGAGCTCCAGGGGTGTTCTGGGATGGAGTCATGCAGACAGCTAAGGTACACAGCACAGCAAGACACACAGACAGACACGCACACAGAGGCTAAACAGGAAAGGTGGATTTTTTTCAGCACACAAATACTTCAGTGATCAAGAAAATACAGCAAGAAACCCAAACAAATGTGCCATTTTACCTGCTCCTGGAGTGGAGCATATGCTTCTGCTAGCACTCTGTAACCCTGGAATTCTAGAGGCCCAGAACTGCTCAGAACCAAAACTGCAATCACTGTTATCCTGGGATCCCTGATGTCATCACCCAAAAACAGTGCTACATTCTTTATTACCCTGACAATTCCAGGTCTTTTGTCTGGAACCAGCCCTGCTTTCTATATTTCTCTGGGGTTCCCAGCCTTCCTTTTCCAGACCCAGACCCTAAGTTGTCTATTATCATGGAATTCCCAGTGCTGCAATCTACAGTACATCAAGTTTTGTATTCTGAAGTTCATGATTCTGCTGCACAGAACCAGCACTGGATCCTGTTTTACCCTGAATATCGCAGGGTACCCCAAGATCCCAGAGGGAGCTGCACAGCACCAGCATTGCATTCTGTATTCCCCTAAGGCCCCAGGTGCTGCAGCTTAGAGTCAATGTGGCATTTCCTATAAAGGGATGTTACTTTTGGGGATTAGACACTGGCATTGTAGGCTATACCATTCTATACATTATCCTCGTCCATAAAGCAGGAACAATCTTCAAGCAGGGAAATCCCTCTACAGATCTTGTCTCCAAAGTGCAGAGGAAGGAAATCAGTGCACACACAAGCAGCTGGGGATGGGGCTGTCCTTATGCCAGTGCACCCTGTGTTCTTTCCTGCCAGTGCTTTAGGTTGTGCTGTATTTCAGGACGAACCCATCTGCAGGACGATACTGGGGAGGGATCCTATGGATAAGTCCATCCATCAGAATGGAGGAGGGGGAGGATATTCATGGTTAATACTGTCTGTCACAGCAGAGAGCTCTGCTGAAATATGTAACACTGTCAGTAAAGACAGTGGGTACTGTATGCATGCATCATGTCCCATATTCCCTAAAACAAACATCCATGGCTGTGGCTCAAGAATCTTTCAGCATGGGCCTGATATGCAGCAACACAAGAGGCAGGCAATACACAGGCATCAAACTGACTTGTTTCCATGGAAACTGTTGATTTCCACTGTGTTGTCAGGAAATGGGAACGAAATTATCCCTCCGGGACTTGTTCTCTCTCCTAGATTGGTTTGTCTGCTGCCCTGTAATTGAAGGAAGGCAGATAATCCCTTTTCAAGCTGCTGCTCTGATAGAGTGATATCCTAAATCATTATTAATCGATGATCACTAGGGCCACAGGTATGCAAATCCAGTTTATTTGCATCACAGGGACCCCCGGTGGCAATGTCACACAGCACTGAGGTCATGAGCCATGATTTCCAAAGTCACAGCCCTGTATGGCATTCGTGAGAAGAGCAGAATTATCCGCAGTCACCACTGTCCGGGGAGAAGAACTGAATTAGGGCTTGTCCATAAAAATAATTAGTTTGTGGCAAATTGGGATGTGAATTTACATCACACTAGCCTGCAACAGAATAACTGTCCGTGTGGACCCTGTAGACACACATTAACAGGTTGTTATGGTGCTTTGACCTGGTCCTCTTTAAAATGCATCCACTTGGAGGTTTAGTCTGCAGCGGGCTCGTGCAGGGTAGATTCACACCCCAGCTTGCTATGAACTAAACGTATATGCAGACAAGCCCTTAGTGTGCCGACAGCTGGGAGTATGTGTGTCCTGCTCAGACCTTCAAGCCCTCAGTTAGGAGGATGATTAAGGTCATGAGCTGCATTGGCACTTTTCTGCAGGCTCCCATACCGGGAAGAGCTGGGGCTTGGTATAGAGTCCTGAGCGGGGTTGGAGCTGAGGTCCTTCATACATGGTCCCAGTGTTGCCACCTCTCATGATGTTATCACAAATCTTGTGATATTTGGTGTTTTTCGTAAAGTCCCAGTTCTTGGAGTCAAGTGGTTAGGTGGGAATATCAGTTTTCCTTTGGTCTAATTTTGGCTACTGGGGTTAGTGTGCAGGTGCTGATGGTGTTGATGTCCTGTGATATAAAGGAGGATCTGGTGGCCCCTTCTGGCTTTAAACTCTATAACTATGACTCTAGTTTCTAGCCCTCATGGTTGCGGAGCAAAGCTTGAAAACATGAAGCAGAGTGCTCCATAAAGGCCCCGAAACAAAAGTTCTAGTGCTGAATGGCCTGGGGGCCTGTATAGGGTATAGATCACCTCCCTTTGAATGGCAATAATTTCTTCTTTGTCACATCTCCTTAAGAAGCTGACCCCTTTAAGACAGAGACAAATCTGAAACTGGAAGTTACATTTCTAGATGGGAGGAAAGAGGGGAGTGAAAAACAGACATATGGTACTACCTACCTTACTGACTGGGCCCCAGCCACCGGGCCCTAGCATAACAGCAGGGAGCCCATTGTAATCAGAACGATTCACTTCACAATGCACTGACAGATTCACACACCTGCCAAAAGGTCATTAACAATATTTTACCGATAATTGTTGTTCCCCACAAAAGCCTTTTGCCTTCTCTGAAGCCATAAAGATGTCAATGGACAGCCACAGCAGCGTGACTTATTGTATTGATACACTGATTTTCTATTATTTTCAGTTATTAACAATTTCCATACAACTACAGTAAAGAAAAATGAAGAATAAATATCAGCCCTCACCCAATATATATTTGTAGGATCTAACTTAAATCGTCCAAAACAAGGAAATTCCAAGTAAAGGCATTTAGTTTGTCCTTACCTCACCTCTCTCTGCATAGGGACTTTAGCTCATATGTTATGCAGGATCAGCTAAGGACAGAATGGAAGCTTCATGGCAGAAGTCCCTACATTATCTTGTGTAATGCAGCCCCCTAGTACTTGTTATAATACAATTATTTGTGTATTTAGGTTTTGCTCTATGCAGGGATGTGTCAGTGTCATATGGGTAAGGAATGCACCATCTCTACCTTCATCCCAGTCATTGAGAACCATGAGGCCTGATTCTGCTATTATAACCAGTGTAAATCCAGACTAACATCATTGACTTCAGCAGAATTACTCTGGATTTACAGCAGTGTGAATAATTCTATTGAGGTCAATAGGGCAAATTCATCCCTGTGTCAGTTCAGACCCTGGTGCAGGCTAGTTTATGCCCCTGCTACAATGGCTCCCCTGGGCCACTACAAGGGTGCAGAATGGCTGGGGCATAAGAATGCCCTGGCCCTTCTCTCGACTGCCCCTGAATGCCTCCTTCACGAGAGGGCTCCTGTTGAGGTGGCACAGAGCTGGTGGAGCCAGCTCTGCACTTGGCAGAGGTCCCCTAAACTGAGTTTACACCTGTCCTGCGCCAGTTAGGCTGGTGCAAAGGGGTCATAGCAAAACTTTGAATCTAGCCCAGTGAGTCTGATTCTCCTCTTACCCTGGTGTAAAACAGGAGTGATTCCACTGAAGTCAATGGAGTTAGACCAGTGCAAAATTGGTGTGGGAGGAAAATCAAGCTCAGGGAGTCACACCAATACAAGTGACCGGAAAACGTTGCCCCTTATCCTGATGACCAGTAGAGAGGCACAGGCAGGAAAGAGTTGAGAGAGACACAAAGAAAGGAGAGGTGGACAGAGAGTGGGTGATAAAGAGAGGAAATGGCTGCAAAGGCTCCTGGGAGCTGGTCTGTGCAGCCAGAGATAAGCTATTAGTTCAGAGAAGCAGGATTTAGGACTCTTGGGAAGTGAAGAGGTGGGAGAGCTGGGTGAGGGAGGGGAGATAAGCAGCTTCTACACGAATATATTTATGCAAAAATTGCCGCATGGTTTTCCTTTTTTCTGTGTTTGATGGTTTTGCTTAAGAGCAGCCACACAGGCTACATTCTGAATCCAGCAACTGAAGCTTACACACCAGAGTTTCAAGAGCATGCCATTACAGTCAGTTGATTTAGTATATATGTGAAGATTTACTGCTCTGGGCACATCTCTCTCTGATTATCTAACCCCTCACAGCCTGCAACTGCCTTAAACAAGTCACTGTACTTGACTTTAGAGGTCTCTGATTGGGGTAGGATAGAATGGGTGGCTTTGTTTAAAGGGACAATGTCAAGGTGGTAAACCCCAAATTTGACACCCCACACCATGGGGAAAGAAAGCAACGTTGTTGGTTTTTTAAATACATTCCAATAACATTGGAGGTTTCTGACATCAGAAATGGGCAGGAGGAAATTGACATGTACCGGTGCCACCCAGAAACAATATACAATAGCAGATAAACGTCATAATGTATCTGAGTCAAATCAAGGTTGGTACAGCCCCACTCAGCTTGCGCTAGGGAAAAGGTCCAGCCTCTAGTGTGAAGCTATTACGGGTAGATGGTGACAGACTGGCAACCTGGTTACTGTCATCCTCCATGCATTCCCAGAAAAGTACAGCACAGAGCAAAAATTTTCCTACAATTGTGCTTCGGCCCCAACACAGAGAGAGAACTCCTATGGTTTAGAGGGGAGTTCATTCTTCATAGTCAGTTCAGTCCTTGGCCTCTTTGTGGAGGCTGCCAGCAGAGATGTCATTTAGTGCCAATTATAATGGTGGTAGTTGTGCCCATAGACGCCGACTCCTTGGATGCTCCGGGGCTGGAGCACCCACAGGGAAAAACTGGTGGGTGCTCTGCACCCACCGGCAGCCAAGCTCCCCACCCCAGCTCACGTCACCTCACCTCCGCCTCCTCCCCTGAGCATGCCGCATCCCTGCTTCTCCTCCCAGTGCTTGCCGCCACGAAACAGCTGTTTCACAGCGTAACAAGCTGTGGGAGGGAGTGGGGAGGAGCAGGAATGCGGTGTGCTCAGGGGAAGAGGCAGGGAAGAGGGGAGGCTGGAGTGGGGATTTGGGGAAGGAGTCCAATAGGGGCAGGGAGTGGGCAGAGTTGGGGCAGGGACTTTGGGGAAGGGGTTGGAATGGGGGCAGGGCAGGGGTGGAGTCGGGGTGGGGGTGGGGCTCAAGTACCCACCAGCACTAGGAGAAGTTGGGTGCCTATGACACACCACAGACACTTGTTCACTGGGAATTAGACTGAGACCATGTAGCGGGGTGACTACCCCGCTCCTGCCCTGAAGGGGTTAAAGCAGCCCTGGAGAGGGCTGTGAATGGGAAAAGCAGGCTGACTGGGAAAGCTGCCACAGCTGTGGCCAGCTTAATCAAGGTCCAGCTGGCCCTTATAAGAGGCCCAGAAAGGAAGACAGACACTCTCTCTAGTCTTCTAGAGAGAAGGACCTGGCTGCCTGGGAAGCTAAGAAGGGTACCTAGGGTGGAGTAGTGCTGGGGAAGGGTAGAGGGAGCTGGGGAGCTCCAGCCTAGCAAAGCCCCAGGCTGCAGGTCAAGTGAAAGGCCTATGAAAGGATACTGTGGCTGCAGAGGGTCCAACCCCCCCTTGCTGATGATGAGAGGTTCATAGACGGCAGTCTGCTCCAGGGAACAAAGGGGTTAGATGGTGACTGGCAGTGACCACTGAGGGAAGGTGGGGGTAGATGGTTGGGGGATCTCCTGGGTGGGGAGACTCGGATTGTGGGTTACTGCTGCGGTGGAACCCTGACGAGGAGGGCACCAGGGTCTGGGAGGGACACGGGGGGCCAGTGGCAGGCAAGACACTGGCCTGCAGAGGGCACTCCTGGCTGAAGAGTTAATTCCCAGGATGACCGACAGGAGGTGCTGCAGCGGTAAGTCTCACCCTGCAACAGACCACATTTCACATAATGGCCATCTGGCAGCCTAGCTTTAGCTCATTGCTGACCTGCACTTGCTTTTAACTGGTGACAAGTTTCAGAGTGGTAGCCATGTTAGTCTGTATCAGCAAAAAGAATGAGGAGTACTTGTGGCACCTTAGTTAGTCCCTAAAGTGCCACAAGTACTCCTTGTTCTTTTTGCTTTTAAACTGGTAACCTAGAGAATGACTTTATACCCCATCACAAAAGAGATGTGCAATTCAGATGTAGTTATTCTTCTCTGAGGTACTGCATTTGTGTGCTTGTAATAAGATATGGCTAGTTCTTATTCAGTTTGTATGTGTGTATTTACTTTGTCTGTACACAGTTTTTCCAAATGAAATATACGTGATTTGAGAGAGATGGGAAGACAGCAAGGGTGATAGAGCTCCTATAGACACAAATATCCTGCACATCTGCCACAGTGTAAGGAAATGAAACACAGAAAAAGCTTCCAATAATAGAATCATAAGGTCAGTTTTGGACATGCATCTGAGGCCATCTTCAATGCCAAATCAAGTTTTTACACTGAGTTACCAATTGCACTGTGAAATCCTACTGGAGACAAGGCACAGATAACTTTTACCTTGATGTAACTAGTTGTGGTTAAAAACTGCAATGCCTTGTCTCCACTAGGATTTTACGTTGAGACAGCTATCTCAAGTCAGCTATCTTAGGTCTAAGTGTCTACATTTGAAATGCTACAGTGGAAGGGGTTCTCCCATCGGCATAGATAACCTACTTTCCCAAGAGATAGTCACTAGGTCGACAGAAGAATTCTTCCATCGACCGTAGCACTGCCTATATACCATGGGTTAGGTCAGTATAGCTACATATCTCAGGAGTGTGGCTTTTTCAACCCCCTGAGAGATATAGCTATGCCAATGTAAATTCCCAGTGTAGACCAGCTCTCACTGTATACACGCAGTTTTTTTTGCAGTGAAGACACAACCTGAGCAAGCTTGCAGGGTGTCAGAGCTTGCCAGGGGAGAGGAATGTAGCAACAAACGAAGATAGAGGGAGGGTGTAAGAAGGTGTAAATTAAAGTAGTCCTTTCCCTAAATTAATATACACCTCCTTCTGACTCCTTTGTCAGTAAATTACACTGACTAAGGGTATGTCTGCACTATGGAGACTATACAGGTATAGCTATCCTGGCATACCGCCATACCATAGATGCAGCCTACCCTGACAGAAGGCACAATACAATTATTTGTGTATTTAGGTTTTGTTCTATGCAGGGATGTGTCAGTGTCATATGGGTAAGGAATGCACCATCTCTACCTTCATCCCAGTCATTGAGAACCATGAGGCCTGATTCTGCTATTAATACCAGTGTAAATCCAGACTAACATCATTGACTTTGGATTTACAGCAGTGTGAATAATTCTATTGAAGTCAATAGGGCAAACTCATCCCTGTGTCAGTTCAGACCCTGGTGCAGGCTAGTTTATGCCCCTGCTACAATGGCTCCCCGGGCCACTACAAGGGTACAGAATGGCTGGGGCATAAGGCACACCTATGTCAGTCAAGGGTGGGGGTGTGCCCCCCAACTTTTAAATGTAGACCAAGCTTTAGACTCCCTTATGCGTTGGATGTAAGTTGGTCTAAGTGAGTCTCACTGGGCCAGATTCTAGCCCCGTTCCAGTGCTGCAGAAAGCTGGACATACTGGGAACGTAGAGATTCTCCTTGTGTAAGGAGAATACTTGGGTTGCATCAGAGCTGCTGTAGCACCTCTATGCCAGCCTCCTCAGCTACTGGTATAGAGGGTGTTCTTCAGGGTAGGGGCACCACTGACCTCTGGTTATTTCTGGCTGAGCAAATTAATCCATGAACCTCTAATATATGCCATCAGATCAGAATGAGTGTTTTACACCCAATTTGCACTGGTGTAAATGGTGACTCAAGATGCAAGGCAGTGAAAGGAGAGGCCCATTGTATCTAATTTTGTTTCCATTGTCATGTGTATTCTGACATTCATGAATTATTATCTCTGACTTTATTTGGAGTACTATTTGCATTCAAGTATTCTGAAATAATGAATCATTGTATGCAGTAATGTGACTATTTCTGTGTACAATTCACATATTCTATGACACTAAAGACCCATTGTATCTAATTGTGTTGCCAGTACCATATTACACACACAAGTAGCAGTGGTACCATATTATGCAGATAAGAAATGTGTTCTAATAGGCTGTGATGGATTAACCCTATCAGCCAGAGGGATCCACTGGACACACTGTCTCAACCTGTGGGTGGTTTACAGCCCAATCAGCACACAGCTCTGGCCCATGTGACATCCTCAGGGCCATACGCATAGTATATATATTGTGTGGATACAGCACATAACACACAGAGACCTGCATATGTGGCCCACAATGATAAATAGGTTGAGAGCCACTGGTCTAAGGCATCGGAGAAAGACAAGAGCACTGGGGAGCCAGAGGACATGATTGTGGGAGAAAGCAGTAGCAGATGAGGAAAGGCAGGACCTAGGACAGATGTAGGCGGAAGTGGGGGATGCAAATGAGAGAAGTAGGGGTGACACTGGGGGAAAGACAGAAGCAGTGTGTCAGAGGCAGGCAGTGGGAAGCAAGGAGCAGCAAAAAGAAGGGGGTCAATGAGAGAGGCAAGTGGGTGGCTAGAGGAAGAGTCAGAGGTGCTGAAGAGGAGTGATAGTCAACTGAGAAGAGCTACCTGATATGGAGTTGTGTTGGCTGGGCATGGAGAAGCTTCAGTGGCATTAGTCAGTTGAGGGTGGTAACGATAGTTGATTTAGAGGAATGCTGGCTGGAAGTAGTAATATCCTGGTAGGAATGGGAAGAAAGAAGCGGGGAGAAGCTGACAGCCTGCTGGAGAGGAGGCTGTGGCTTCCTGTCTGGCTTAGGGCTTGTCTACACTGGCACTTTACAGCGCTGCAACTTTCTCACTCAGGGGTGTGGAAAAAAAACACACCCCTGAGCGCTGCAAGTTTCAGCGCTGTAACGTGCCAGTGTAGACAGTGCACCAGCGCTGGTAGCTACGCCCCTTGTGGAGGTGGGTTTTTTTTTTAGAGCAATAGGAGAGTGCTCTCCCAGCTCTGTGCCGCGGCTGGCAGTGAAGACGTGCCCTTAGTGGCTTTCTGTGCTCAAAAGGTGCTACTGGAGCTCTGCAACATCAAACCCTTTGAATTTAGGGAGGCTCCCCAGTGTCAGAACCAAAGAGTTAAAACACATCAGATACCCAGTAGGAATCTATGTAATCAGGTCAAGCTGCTCTGGGGTGGAAAACGAGTTTGTTTTGCAACCTCATATTCCTTCAAATGATTAGATTAACAGATTTTAAGGCCAGGAGGGACCATTATGATCATTTACTCTGACCTCCTGCATAACACAAGCTAGAGAAGTTCACCTAGCGATTACCTCATTCAACCCATAATTTCTGATTGAAATGGAGTATCTCTTTTAGAAAGACCTACAGTCTTGATTTAAACTTGTCTAGCGATAGAGAATCTACCACATCCCAAGGTAAATTGGTCCAATGGTTAATAACCCTCTGTGGCAATTTGGGAAATCGATCTGTATGGCTTATGAATTCTAGGTTTCAGAGTAGCAGCCATGTTAGTCTATATTCGCAAAAAGAAAAGGAGTACTTGTGGCACCTTAGAGACTAACCAATTTATTTGAGCATAAGCTTTCGTGAGCTACAGCTCATGAATTGCCAGGTGACGAAGGAGAAGTTTTAAAAAGGACTCAGGGGGAAGGCTCATGTTAGAGGGCTTATTCCTTCACCTACTTACTTCCCTGGTCCTTCTCGCATGAACAGAGAGCAACAATACCCAAAGTCCAAAGGTGCAAACAATTCGATGTTTATTGGGGTGAACTTCCAGCAAGCATGATTCCAGTTTCCTTCCTTAGTGTTCCCCTTCCCAGCTCTGACACCACAGAGCCTTACCTGTGTGCCTGTTCCCATTCCTGCCCTTAGCAAAAAATGATTCCAATTTCCCTACCCCCATTCCCTGTTCCCATTCCCCCAGCCACTTCCTGATTGACTGCAGACTATATAGTAAAACTTGAGTTTTGCTTAGCTTAACCAATCATTTTACTGAAATTTAACTAATCAATCCTAACATATTGTAACATGATTATGTAACCAGTTATATCCCACCACCTTTATTAGTTTAAATTAATAGCAAAATTAATTATACAGCAGACAGAAACAATCACAGAACCTGACAGAGATTATACAGACAAACAATAGGGAAATGGAGACTACAATGATAGAACAACAAAGAAATGAGAATTTCACATCCCAGCTATTGATAAGTGAGTTCTTGCCAGACAGGATGCTATCAAACTAAGTTTCCTTTTACATCTTCTAGGCACTTCCCTTTCTCTGAAGGCGACAGGCATTATCAGGACAGGATTGTATTCCTAACAGCCCAATAGCACCTTATTTCAATGTGACTAGTTTGGAATGTGAGGAGGTGACCATTCGCTTCCCAGCTTATGGCTGCCTCTGCTGCTTCGCCAAAGATCTTCACCTAAGCACAGGGCCTCAGACTGTCCTAGTAAGAGAAGGACCTTACACCGGCAGACAGTGATTTTGATTCTTTCTTTTATACCTCTATAACTAGCCAAGTGATAAGAATACACCTAAATTCTTAGAAGTTTGGGGCAGGAAAGGCGAACAGGACGAATCAGCCGAGGTCACAGAGAGCAACAGCGAGCTGATGAGAGAACACAAGCCATGCACTGCAATAGCAAAAGGATGCTGGGTGGCCCCAGCTGACTCTGACCTCAGCCCAAAGAATACTCTGGAGTGGTGCAGAAAATGATGCAGGGAAATGCCTATAGGATTTATTATTTTGTATGGCGTTGTGATTTCTCATGCTATTAAATAAAATAAATAGTTTGTTAGACTCCTGAGCACAGTGTCTGCATGTATCATGCATTACACCTACCACATGCCATTTTGAAGATGTAAACCAGCTGGCTCACAAGTTTGGCTGAAGTTCTGTGAGATTTGGATTCTATTCTTGACTGCCACTGATGTGCAATATGATCTAGTCAAGTTCCCTGAGACCACTTCCTCCCCACCCCATTAGTGATAATATCTCTCTCCTGTTCCACAGCTATTTTTGTAGGCAAACTTGAAATTGGGTATTACTGGCCTGGGAAGACTCCCTTCATAAGCATCAAAGGGTCTGTACATCCTTATTTAAATGATGGGCAGCTAAAAGTAGACATGGCTCCTACATACTTTGAGAAAGAGGGAACTGACAGAGAGGTGTAAGTTTCAACTCTACTGCAGACTGAAGATGTTGAAATGGGACACTCAAATGCAACAGATCCTATTCCTCCTCCATTGTAAGGAGGGAGCTGTGGTATTCCTCTATATTGGTTCAGCCATTGAGTGTCTTCTCTTTCTAATCCAACAGCCTTGAAGCAAATACTTGAGTGCACAGAACTGCAGGGTCACAAGAGCACAGGCTGGTCCGCTGCAGATATTGTATCCATTGTAGTGACATTTAATCCCGCTGTTACGGACAGTCACTGATCTTTGCTGACTGAGCACAGTTCAATTCACACAACTAGAGCAGCAAATGAATCCACTTTTAGCAAGAATGGGAGGAGCAGTCTTAAGTATGTGTTTTTTCTCTCCAAGTCCCTTATCATTCCTCTTGCTCTCTTCTGTATCTTCTCTAAGATATCCTATTTACAACAAAGCATCAGAACCGAGCACAATATGCCCGATGTGGCCCCTTCTGTGATGAATCAGATCATTGAGGCATCAGGGTACTATTCCCTCATGCAAAGCTTTAATAATCACCTCCTGCCCCTTTTTGCCTCAGCAGAGATGTTTCTGTTAGGAAGAGAAACTGGTGATACAAGTTGGGTATCTGTTTGGTGCAATCCTGTTTATTTACAAAGAGCATACACAAAGTCCTGTTTCCTGAACTCTTAACAACAGCAGACAGATTCCTTGCTCAGAAATCCAAGACTGCCTTTCCAAAGAGTACTGGGCCCATAAGCATCTCTGTGTCTCATCTTCCTTCCAGGGTCAAATTCCCCACTGCTTCCTTCCTTTTCTGCTCACTCTCTGCTTAACACCACACCCAGATATGCACAATTACAACCAATCAATTCTCTAGCTCTTGCATTTTGCAGTCCGACTCAGGGATCCCCTGAGCCTTAACTATGAATTTCATGGGTTTGCAATTATTCGTGTGGGGATATTTAATAGGTCCCTCTAATGTTTTTAACTTTTAAATTACTGATACTCTTAACCCTAATCTTATTTTAACATGCCTTTTTGTCTTGGAATAGAAATTAGAGGTGAACAAGACCTATTAGGTCATTTAATCCAATTTGCCCATCACAGGCTAGTGCTCTACTGTATGAGAGTAGGAAGGGTGATATAACAATCTAAATGTAGACCTGGGAACCAGGAACTCCTGAGCTATAGTCCCAGCACTCTCATCCATTTCCTCTATGGGCAAGTCAGTTAGCAGTCGTGCCTCAGTTTCCCCTTCTGTAAAATATGACAAACATAGGGTTGTTGTGAGGATAATGAACATTTGAAAGCACTTTGGACATGAAAGGTGCGAAGTATTATAATGAGTGTTATCTCAGGTCACGTCCCTAGTTGTTATTTTGCACCATGTGAGCAAGGAGGGCTTCCTCCTTCATTATCTCATATCTTTGTTCATAGTCTTATATTTCTCTGAATGGAACTAGATAGAACATATGGATATAGATGGCTACCTGAAATTGGTACCTTAAACTTCGTTCTGTGGAACTGTAGGAGCCAATAATCAAATCAAATATATATGGAAAATCAGTACCTCCATTATATGAATAGGACTGCTCTCTCATTCAGTGGGGGCGGAGGTGGGGGCGGGGAGGTGCACTGCCATTTCAGTGATACTTCCCAGCAGGAAGCCTAAGCTGACGATGCAGTGTAGGATGGAGAAAATTCAGCTCCCATTCAAAAGCCTTGGAAGTCAGAAAGTTTCTAAGTTCTTGTCAGGGACGTTAAATACAATTAAAAAAAATTTTTTTTGGTTAATATAAGATTCTCTTCACTCTACTTTGTGTCGTGTTCAAGACAGCACCTTCCTGTTTAATATCTCAGACACCACATTTTGTACAGTGTTTCATGTAATGAGATGTAGAGATTACACTGCTTTTATATCACACCAGGGTCTCCTTTGTTTTAGAACTTAAAATGCCCTCATCATTTCATTGCTCAGAGCTCTGTAGCATATTATCACTGAAGGGGTGACTGCTGAAGTGAAAAAACAGATTGATAGAGCCCGAAGAGTACCCAGAAGTCACCTACTACAGGACAAGCCCAACAAAGAAAATAACAGAACGCCACTAGCTGTCGCCTTCAGACCCCAACTAAAACCTCTCCAGCGCATCATCAAAGATTTACAACCTATCCTGAAAAATGATCTCTCACTCTCACAGATCTTGGGAGACAGACCAGTCCTCACTTACAGACAGCCCCACAACCAGAAACAAATACTCTCCAGCAACCACACACCACACAACAAAAACACTAACCCAGGAACCTATCCTTGCAACAAAGCCCGATGCCAACTCTGTCCACATATGTATTCAAGTGACACCATCATAGGACCTAATCACATTAGCCACGCCATCAGGGGCTCGTTCACCTGCACATCTACCAATGTAATATATGCCATCATGTGCCAGCAATGCCCCTCTGCCAGGTACATTGGCCAAACCAGACAGTCTCTACGCAAAAGAATAAATGGACACATATCTGACATCAGGAATTATATCCTTCAAAAACGTTAGGAGAACACTTCAACCTCTCTGGCCACTCAGTAAAAAATTCGACCTAAAGTCCTAGTGTAGACCAGGGCTAAGTAAGCGCGTAGTCAGTGCTGCACTGCCTCTGTTAGTGTACTTCATTTACAGGAACAGTTTATTAAACCTGCTGCAAGAGGCAGACAGACATTCTTCACCCTGCCTTCCGCCTGCAGCCAGCTAGCTATAGCATTTACCATTTAGCTGTAGGGTTCCACCAGTGGAATGGGCTCCCCCTAAGCAGGAGGGGCACTGTGTATTGCCAGAAAGACAAGCGCTAGGGGGAAGGAACAGGCATATTGTGGGAAGAGGGAATCTGTCCAGAAGTCAGCAGAGAGGGAAATAGGCAGATGGGTAGTCAAGGAGGAAATAATATTCATCACTGAAACAACCAGCCAAAGGGCCTTCTACATTTTCTCGGTGTAAATTTCATGAAGTTGTTTTCATTGGCATGATACTGTTTGCTATTTTTTCAAAGGGCTGTGCAGCATTAGAGCCACCTGACTCCTGTTAAAGTCAATAGGTTACACTCCACATATTCTCTGCTAATATAGAGGTGGGGGTCCAAATTTCTCTCTTTGTATTAGGGACCAAATTGTGCTAATTTTCACCCAGGCAAATAGATTAAAGTCAGACTGCTGATTTAGGTGACTAACCTTAGATCTTGTCTACATGGGGAAATTTATTGGTAGGATAATCTCATTGGAACAAGATTTCCCTGTGTAGACGACTTTAGACTCCCAAGCTGGAAACTTTTCACTATAAACTCTATGTTCTTCAGTTTCCTTCTCTGTAAAACTGGAGAAACATTTACCTACTTCACGGGAGTAATCCCCCACAAAATCCTACCTTCCTACCTCAGGATTGGTGTGGGGGTGAACGGGATTCGACAGTGAAGTATGATGAACCATATGCTTGGCAGGTCTTACCAAGCCAAGAAGGTGTCAAGCTAGCCTCCAGGGTAGTAGGAAGTCCAACGGTACCTCTATTACTCTAGGGCAACCCGGCCTAAGCGGAGGCAGTACCACAGTTACAGGACACAAGGTCCGGCACCCCGAATGCACTGCTGAAAAATTCTTCTACCAAACAAGCCACATGAGTAATGTTAGGCTTTTTGAATTCACAACTTTAAAGCAATATGAGATCTTAGGATAAAAAACTATCAAAGGGCAGAGTATAAGGTTAAACACACCATATCCATATAAAGTATGAATAGTAAGCAGGCTTCAGGGCAGAGAGACACAAAGATCAGCATGAAGAGCAATTTTGTTCAGTTAGGGCTTGATCTTGAAAGGTGCTCAGGGCCTGCATCTCCCTCTACTACGTGGGAATTTAGGGTACTTGACACTTTGCACAAGGTGCTTGGCAGAATCAGGCCCTTATATATTGTACCAGTGTTTTGGAGAAGGGACTGTCTAGTAATATGATATCATTCACTCATCATATAATCACAATTAAAAAGAACAACTCAATACAGTTCTGGGACATATAACTACTGACATCAATAATGTCAGAGGCAATTATTGTAACACTAGTGTGGGACTTTATTGGGAATATTGCCCACAATGTTTTATATAAATGGAGACTAGGCAGTAGCTAGCACCTAGAATGATACAGAGACTCAAAGGTTTTAGCTGTAATCCCAGTGGAATAGAGAAACTAGGGCTGTATTCTTTGGGAAAGGGGAAATGAAAAGAAGACTTCAGTGAACCATAGATTTCTGAAAGGACTGGAATATTGAGACTGGGTTACTTTCTCCTTTCAGTTGCAGTGGTGTAAATCTAGTGCAACTACATTGACTTCCATGGTGTTACTCCAGATTTACACTACAATTACATTACAATTGACAACAGATATTCACCTGCTATTATATAGAGCTATTGGATTTAAGGATTATCTAATTATTTTTCTGTCCTCCCATCATGGGAGTAGCTGTGCACCTCCCAGGCTTTACTGAATTTATCCTTACTGCAGCCCTTGAGACAGGAAAATTATTTTTACTCCCACTGTACACATGGGGAAATGGAGGCACAGAGAAGTGAAATGACTTACATAAAGCCACACAGGAAGTCTGTGGGAAAGCCAGGAATTAAAAACAGTTTTTCTGAGTCTCACTCTAGTGACTGAAACAGAAGACTATCTCATCTCTCTTAACCTTCTCTCCAATAGCAGGACAAGAACAAGGACTTAAAGTGTTGGGGTCTGTCCGCCCATGCCAGTGTACATCAGGAGTAGCTCTGCTGAAGTCAGTGATGTTACACTAGTGTCAAACTATCGTTAAGGGAGGGGGGAATTGGGGCCTAGAACTGATGGAACGTAGGCAGGATTTCTTCACAAAGAATGTATCTTATGTATGGAATAGGGGCCTGATTTTTCAAAAGAACATCGTCCCCATTTAGGCATTGAAATAAAATGGTCAGATTTTCAGAAGAGCTCAGCATCCAGCAGATGCAACTGAGAGCAAAATCTGTCCATAAACTAGCAAGGTCATCAGTGGATGCAATAAGCATGCCTAGCTTTAAAAAGAGAGAGAAGTATTTGGATGAAAAAGAAAAAAAAAAAAGCTTGTGAGCTGTGGCTGCTAAGTCAGCATTAGGAAATGGATATAGACAGGCTTCCTTCCTTCCCTGAAATGTCCTGTATTCTAATAATTTTACCATTTGGTGAATTGGTTTTGGAAGGAGCTGCTGTTGCTGATGACCTGGCAGCAGTTCCTGGCTCTGAGCAGTCAGTCAGGAGGAGGAGGCCTGGGTGGAGGCAAGCCCTTGGCTGCTATGGATTTTGTTCCAGAAGGATCATATGCCGTATCCATATTTGAGCAATGCAGTCTCTCCTCTAAATCCAGAGTGCAGGGCTTGCGTGATTCACTAACTAGCCCAACCCTCTTTAGGGTAACACTGCACTTACAGCATCTGAGGAGGCACCAAGCATTTCAGATGTTGCTTGGATTTCTCCCTTCCATTTTTTTTGGGGGGGGTTAAACCTGCATTCATCCTCCAAATCAAGGTATCTGCTCCTTGATTATAGGGAGCGTCATTAGATTGACACAGAAATACTGCACGTTCACTGCGGGGGGACGGGAGGAAGAGGGTACTGGCCTTCCCAGCATTCTGGAGCAGGGTTGGTGGTGGTGCAGGCCTCTCCAGCATTCTGAGCGATAGCAGTACCATGCTCCCAGTATTGCAGAGTATTAAAGCTGAGGTAGAGCTCTGTGGAAATCAGTTTAATAAGAATACCTTTAGGGAGTTTGTCAGAAATGCCTATGGGATTTAGGAGCACACGTCCTATTGACTCAAGGGGAACTTGTGCTCCTAAATCCTTTAGGAGCTGTTGGAAATCTCCCCCATAACCCTTTATTTTTCAGGGGGGGTGGGACGGTGTTTTGTTTTCCAATGCCTTGAATTTTGTTGCTCTCTTTCCCTGGCTAAGACACTCTGCTTTAGAATCTCTGAATTTCTAAAGGCAGCAAAGCCATGAAAAGATTGAAGAAAGGAAGCCATCACTCATCAAAAACTTCCTATTTTATTTCAGGGACTTCCTGCCCCGTGGATCAGGCATTGTCACCAGACGCCCACTGGTCCTGCAGCTGGTAAACTCTACAACAGGTATGTGAGCCATCTCCACTCCCATCCTAACCCAGCACATAGCACAAAGGAATGAAGTGAGGTACAACCTTCCCTCTCTGCAGACACCAACATTTTCTGTATTGCTATATCCCAGACAGAAAAAATATTCATTGCCAACCTCTAATAAATTTTATGGCTGATCTATAGGAATATAATCAGAGTATACTGAAAATCTTACACACTTTGTGTGGTTCTCACTCTGTTTCCTGATGGACAGATGTCCACATCACAAAACCCACCACCACAGTTGACACAAAATTGGCAAACTTGTTGACAATCTGAGAAGAACCCAAGGACTGAATGGGACATGGAGATGAACTCCCTGCTCACTCCTAGAAGAGGCCCCTCCAATTTGGGATAAAAGTTAATTGTCAGAACCTTGCCATGCTATCCCTGCTCTGTGGGAAAGAGAAGACAACAGTCCACAAGGCTGTCAATTTGGCACTTTTTGCCAGCACTAAACTCACTAGGAGCCAGGTTTTGATACTTGTACTCAGCATGAGTTCTGCTTTATTCTGAGAGCAGTCCCACTGAAATCAGTGGTACTACTCAATGTGAGAAAGCAACTTGGAATACGTTCCCATAAAAATAGTACTTTCATTTCAGCCTATTTAAAATCTAGGCTGCATTAAATGTTCAGGAGCAAAGTGCTTCTCATCAGCTTGTGCTGAATTTATTAGGTGGCTTCACCAAGATCCTCCTGGCTTTCCCTTGACTGCAGAGCTATGATTTACTGAATGGATGAGACCTAGATAAGACTGGAGAACCCTAGCAGTCAGCTTTCCATAGGATTAGTAACTATAGTAGAACCTCAGAGTTAGGAACACCTCAGGAATGGAGGTTGTTCATAATTCTGAAATGTTTGTAGCTCTGAACAAAACATTATGGTTGTTCTTTCAAAAGTTTACAACTGAACATTAACTTAATACAGCTTTGAAACTTTATGATGCAAAAGAAAAAGACAATCTTAATTTAAATGAAAGAAGCACAGAAACAGTTTCCTTACCTTGTTGAATATTTACATTTAACACAGCACTGTACATGCTTTTAAAAAAAATTTTTTTTTTGGGGGGGGGGGGGGGAGACTCCGCTGCTGTCTGATTGCGTATGTCCCGTTCCAAATGAGGTGTGTGGTTGACTGGTCAGTTTGTAACTCTGGTGTTCGTAACTCTGAGGTTCTACTGTAATGTAATTTAAATGTGTTGAGAACTAAGCATCAGAGTGTCAGTTACAGAAAAAGAAATGACATTTGGGCTTAGTTATTTACATCAGGAGCATATTAGCTAAAACTGTCTCTTCTGCTATACCTAAGACAGGCATAGTGGGAACTGAAGTTTCACCGTGAAGATACAAGGAGAGTCTTTTCGGCCAGTAACTTAGGGCCAGACCCTGCCAATGTTCGCTGTGCAGAATTCTCATTGAAATCAGTGGGATTGCTGGGTGTAGCTCAATGGTAGAATTGAGTTCTTAGTGCTTGAGAGTGTGGGACACTTATCCCAGCCTGTGTTTCTCAGATCTGTAAAGCAGCAGTTCTACTCCTCAGGTAATGGTAAGCAGAAAGTTGGTCCTCTCACCACTAGAGGATGACACCATTATTTACCCCAACGCTCTAACAAAGTGCTAGACACTGATCACACAACACTAAACACTGTGTTCCACTGCTGTGTGTGCATGGTGTTTATCCCTGCAGACAGGTGTATATTTAGCTGCCTTGGTTTCAATAGAGGAAGACCTGAATCATTAATTGGATATCAAGGGGAGGACTCTACCCCTCCTGGGACATGAACTGAGGATCAGCAGCTCTCTGGCTTGAGCTGAAGGGGATTCCCTCAGCTTTTGGTAGTGATAGGAGTACCTTAGTTACCTCCTCTTTGTTAGCCTCCTGGCACTAGAGGTTGAGACCTTTGCCACAGCTTATCCCTTTTGACGGTTTCCTCAGTCCAGCAGGGACACACTATAAGTTTCCAGTGTTGTTTGACTAGAATTTGGAGAGTTTCTACACTGCAAAGGGAAGAAGTTCACCGACTTCGAAGAAATACGTCTGGAGATCGAGGCTGAGACAGACAGGGTTACTGGCTCCAACAAGGGAATTTCCCCTGTCCCCATCAACCTCCGGGTCTACTCTCCCCATGGTAAGTACTGTACAACATCCAAGACTGGAGTATTTGGGGTGGGGGAGCAGAATGGTGGGGTTGACTTTGCACTCTGATGCTGCTCTGTCTTGGAGTGAAGGTAGTAAGAACAGAAATGGCTGCCGTGAGAGCTTGCAGACTCTTTGCTCGCAAATCCCCACAACAGGCTGGACCATGCGGGACCAATCTCCAGCCCTTTGACCACATTGTGACAACTCACTCAGCTTTCTGACAGTAGTACACTGTGTTGCCCCATGCGGGACCTAAGATCCAGACTCAAATGGGATCCTGCTGTGCCAGGTTTGTAGGGACTGGGATTGCTGTGGAGACAGCATGCTCAGCTCAGGGGAAAAAGAGCACCTTGCATGGCTCTCAAGTGATTTCCCCCCCCACAGTTCACACAGGGGCGGCACTGATAGACTTCAAAGGGAGCCACATCCAGCACTCTATTGGTGGAAAGGAGAGATGCTATGATATAGGGGAATGGGGTGTGGCTTTTGAAATGGGATTAGATTAGCTCCCTGTCCAGAAAAAATAAAGATTACAAAATCCTTAGTGGTCATTCAAAGACCTTATAGTTGATGAGATTTTCTTCTTTATGCATCCGATGAAGTGAGCTGTAGCTCACGAAAGCTTATGCTCAAATAAATTGGTTAGTCTCTAAGGTGCCACAAGTACTCCTTTTCTTTCTTCTTGATTGAGATACTAAATAATTCTGTAAGCCTAAATGGCTGCTGGGAACTCTCCCTTCGTAATCTGCCAGTGCTACTCCACAATTACCTCTGCTGGGTTTTCTTTTAACATTTAAATGAGCTGTTCTCAGACTATGATCAGGAGATGTATGGTGTTCAGAACAGAAATGGTGAAGGTATCTCCATGTGCTCCATAGAATGAAAAGGTTGAAGAATCACTGATTTAAAGACAGAGTCTCTTGGTGCCTGTGCTCCAGTTCCTTACCTGTTACATCCTGCCCCTAATCTTAATGGGCCCAGTCCCATAGCCCTTATTCAGGCAAAACTCCTGTCATAGATATTTGGACATTTACCTGAGAAAGGATTGCAGGATACAGCCCTATAGTTGGTTAATCATCTTGTGCTTGGCTTTTTCTCAACATCACTTCCCTGACTAACTGCTACTGCAGCAATGAATTGCCACTTCCAAATGAAGCTCAAGGGGTTGTTCAGATTTAAAAGCTGATAGGAAATCTGGCATCATGTCCCACCATTGTCTTTTTTTAAGCAGAATCCCCCACCAAAATCAATGGCATAATATAATATGGGCCCTATTCCTGTATATATGAACCTATGAGCATTGTTTACTGCCACACAAAAGGGAGATGGAGTGAATGGCTCACTGAAAGTCAGCCCTCTCTCACTGTATCTCTGTCTTTCTTCCCCCAACACCTCTTTTCTGCACCAAAGATGGGGAGATGCTGCAGAAGTTTCTCGTAGTATATGCACTGTTTGGCCCTTGAGCAGGAATGACTCATGGTGTGTAGACATCAGCCATACTGAAAGGAGGGTCTCCCACTTTACACTGAGATGCCTTGGCAGCAGGAGACTGAAGAGACTAGGATGTGGCAAATAAAAGCCTTTCAGAAGTTGCTGCATAATAGAGATTAATACACAGCAAAATATTTGGATTGATAAATCTTTTGTCCCTGTCTGGTGTCTTCCAACCAGGGATCTCAAAGCTCCTTAAACTGCAAAACAACTGAGAAAGATTGGTCAATGTTATTAGCCCTATTTTACAGATAGGGAACTGAGGCTCTGAGATGAGAAATGAGTTGCCCCGGGTCACACAGTCAGTGGCAGAAACAGGAGTAGAATTTGGAAGTCCTGTGTCCCACTCCCCTGCTCTAACCATTAGACACAAGATAGGAATATTGCCCAGTCTTCTGGCTCCCAGTCCCCTGCTCTAACTACTAGACCTCATAGCTACTACTTCTCTATTAATATGATTATTATTATTATTATTAATAATACCTAGCCCTGATAATTCACTTTGCATCATCAGTAGCACACAGCACTTTACAAAGGAGGTCAGTGTCATCATCCTTATTTTATAAATGGGAAAACTGAGGTAGAAAGAGATGAAGTGACTTGCCCAAGGTCAGAGCAGGCCAGTGGCAGAGTTGGGAACAGAACCTATAGAATTCTGAGTCCCAGTCCACTGCTCTCTCCACTAACAAAAAGGAACTATCTTTTTTTACTTTTTTTCTGGGATGCATGAGACTCTGGGTGCTGCTAGCTGAGTTACATGTATATATCTATCATGCCTATCCGTGCAGTAGGTAACCACTTTTAAATTTACGGATCCCTCTCATAAACACAACAAGGTACCCTAATTGGGACCCTCACTCTCCTCCTTTTCCTTGTCTAGTCCTGAGTCTGACACTTGTGGACCTACCAGGGATGACAAAAGTCCCAGTGGGGGACCAGCCACTTGACATTGAGTTCCAGATCCGGGAAATGCTCATGCAGTTCGTCACCAAAGAGAACTGCCTCATCCTGGCTGTATCCCCAGCCAACTCTGATCTCGCCAACTCTGATGCCCTCAAGATTGCAAAGGAGGTTGACCCCCAAGGTAAATCCAGCCTCTGTTTTTGTTTTAGCATGGCACTTCTGGCACTAGATCTGGTTCTCCCTTGTCCCTGGATATGAGTAATGGTGTATGCCAAAGACGTGTTACCCTGCTCAAGAAACAGTCTTCCCAACACACATAGCTCTTGCCCAGTTCACACAACCGCCTGAGACAGTGGTGTTCTCAACCCATGTACCCTCCAATCAGCAAGGCAGTGGCATGCTCAACACACAGACTCCTGTGGAAGTACCCTGTCAAACCCTATTGAGGTTGCTTCAACATGGGTTGTTGTCCTAGAACAGGGATCAGCAACCTTCGGCATGCAGCCCATCAGGGTAATCTGCTGGCGGGCTGCGAGAGATTTTGTTTACATTGATCATCCACAGGCACGCCTCCCTCTTCTCCCCGCCACAGTTCCCATTGGCTGGGAACAGCGACCCACGGCCATGGGGGGCCATGCCTACAGACAGTCAATGTAAACAAAATATCTCACGGCCCACCAGTGGATTACCCTGATGGGCCGCGTACCGAAGGTTGCTGACCCCTGTTCTAGAAGTTCCTGGTTCTCCCTCCAGTGAGGAAAAAGGCTTCTCACCTTCAGTCACCCAACTTCTCCCTAAAGGGGATAGAGCTGTTAGTTAGAGCCATCTGCACTAAGCCCCCTCTCTGCTGTAGTCCAGAATAGGGGTATCTGAGAATCAGCCTTCCCTCTCTCCTCTCCTACCACACTGGTATGCTCCAGTCCCCTCTCCCCCAAACCCTGGGCTGGAAGTCCCATGTGCTGAGTTCAAGAGCCCTTGTGGAACCCAGTCAGGTAATTTGCAGTGCTTCCTCTGCCCAAATAGTTCACAGGAATTGTTGTTGGTTCAAGCTAACATGTCTGCTTGTGTCCCCAAGGCCAGCGCACCATTGGAGTCATCACTAAACTGGACCTCATGGATGAAGGAACCGATGCACGAGATGTGCTAGAAAACAAGTTACTTCCCCTTCGAAGAGGTATGGATCCTCTTTCCATTTCCTCCTCATTCTCCTCCCTTCTTTCCCCCTGGTCCCATCCCCTTCCTCCAACATTCCCCAGAACCTGTGCCACAACAGTGTTCTCCTCTCTGATAGAATATCTGCCCCAAACCTGATGTTAAATCACTAGGCCCCTCAGTTCCAAGCTGGAAACAGAGGTCCCTCAGTTCCAAGAGAGAATAACCAACCTCCCTACCTCTTTGTAAGGGGAAATGGGCCATGCTCCTCTGCAGGGAATCCCTTCCCAAGAGTCTTTGTACCTCAGTATGCGGTCCTGGCAGCCAAAACCCAAAAGCAGAATCCTGTTCTCTGTGTTATATCTTTTTTCTATGGAAGAAAAATTGTAGACATGGGAACCTGGGTCTCACCCCTCCTTCCCAGATATCAGAATCTGGGCTCTCTTTTTCTTTAACATTTATATTTAGGACTTTTGATTTTTCATTATAATGGTCAACACAGATAAAACACCCCTGATAAAAAGAATTAAACTGGTGTTTATCCAATACCACTGGAGAAACACCGGAAATGGTTACTTGTATTGAAGGGCTGGTCTACAGGAAGCAGTATTATGTGTGACTTCTGAAGCACACCAATGCTGTGCATTAATTGGTCTGTGTAGACCCTGCTGGTGTGCACTAAAGGTTCCCTAGTGCACTTTAACATAGTGCTGTTTGAATGAGTAGTATGTTAAAGCGCACTAGGGAACATTATAAAGAGATTACTCATTACAGTATATATTACTGTATGTAGTATATATACTAATATATATAATAGATATTACTTATTTCCATATACACAAAGATAACACCTCTATTTTGGACACCTGCATAAAACTTAAAAGTTGCTAAAAATAAACCCTGAAAAACTAAATTAATAAACAAACAATAAAAACAGAAGCCTTATTTATACTGTGGTAGCCCTAAAGCAGTTGTGCTCAACCAGGGGTATGTGTACTCCTGTGGGTATGCAGAGGTCGTCCAGGGGGTACATCAACTTATCTAGATATTTGCCTAGTTTTACAACAGACTACATAAAAAGCACTAGTGAAGTCAGTACAAACTAAAATTTCATAATGACTTATTTATACTGCTCTATATACTATACACTGAAATGTAAGTACAATATTTATATTCCAATCAATTAATTTTATTCTATGGTAAAAATGAGAAAGTAAGCAATTTTTCAGTAATAGTGTGCTGTGACACTTTTGTATTTTTGTCTGATTTTGTAAGTAAGTAGTTTTTAAGTGAGGTGAAACTTGGAGGTATGCAAGACAAATCAGATTCCTCAAAGGGGTACAGTAGTCTGGAAAGGTTGAGAACCATTGCCCTAAAGGACACAGTCAGATTGGGTAGGCGCTATACAAAGATAAAATAAATGACAGCTCCTTCCCCAAAAAGATTACAGTTTAGAAGACAAGACATAACAGGTGGGTGAGAAAAATAATTGAATTGCGGAGAGGACATGATAATAAATAAATGTAATGGGAGATTCACAAATCTTAGCTGGTTAGCAGTAGTGACTGCAGCTCTCCACCTGCCTTCTCTTTTCCTTCCCAGGTATCAGAGTCTAGTGGAAATTCCAGTTTAAATTTTTCAACTTGTTTCTAATGGTTCCAGTTATCAGTGGGGTCTCCCTCTCCTTCCACTACCAGGAGTCCAAGTGCAGAATCACCCTTTTCGACTCCCCTTTACCCTCCCCTCCTAATGTCATATCGCAGGCTCTCCATACCCTGGATTGTCTCCTGGCTGTGTCCAGTGTTTCTGCACTTCCTCTGTGCTGCCATCTGACTTTTGGTCTTTTCACTGGTAGGTTACATCGGTGTGGTCAACAGAAGTCAGAAGGACATTGATGGCAAGAAGGACATTCAGGCTGCACTGGCTGCAGAGAGGAAGTTCTTTCTCTCCCACCCATCCTACAGACATATGGCTGAACGCATGGGTACCCCCTACCTGCAGAAAGTGTTGAACCAGGTAACGGAAGCTGGGCTCTGCAGCTGGGTACCACCAGGACAGAGAACAGACCCAAATGGGGCTGTCACCCAGGGTTACTTGGAGATAATAACAATACTAAACACTCCTAGCGCACTTGACAAACATGAATTAATGAATACTCACAATGGATCGATACATGATTACTGTCCCTGTTTTAATGCTGTGAAACTGAGGCACAGAACAGCTACATGATTGACCAAGGTCACAAAAGGAGAGCGTGTCAGTACAGGACCACTAAACTGTGCCTGACTCAAATACACTGAAATAATGAAAAACACTTTCCTCTGGGCTGAAAATCAAGTTCATGCACTAAAGACAAAAGGCCAAATTCTGTTCTCAGTAACATCAGTATAAATCCAGAGTAAGTAAACTGAAGTCAATGGCATTAGTCTGGATTTACACCAGTAGAATTCCTCCTGATTTACACCACTGTAAGTGAGAGCAGAACTTGGCCTACCATGTTTTTGGGTTTTTAGCTTCAAGAGATCATTGCATTTCCTGTAGTCTTATAATATTAATTAAAATGATTTGGATGTTCAATTAAAAATGATGCCTATCAGAAAATTGTTTTATAAATTAATTTGGATAAGACTCTAATCTGGCTGGAGGGCTGCCTTCTCCTGGGACACATCGGATGGAGGAAACTATAAAAACCAAAACCTCAAATGTTAAGATTTAAGGGGACACCATCAACTTCCAAATTGCATTTGTCTGACAATTTTTTAATTGCTATAGTTCAATTACACCTAAGATCAGTAGAATTGAAAGAAGTTAGCAAAAGCGTATGTACTTTTCTCTATTTTTTCTGGTATATTTTTTGATATATTTGAAATTGTGAAAAAATGTTTTTTAAAAAAGCCTTTTCACCATAAGAATGAGACAGCATTGACTCCCCCTTCTGCCTCTAAGCCCCTACCAACTCAAAAAATAAAAAGAGAGAGAAATGAATACAAATCTTAAAGACTAAAAAAAAATCAAAACCAAAATCTCTCCCTCAAACAGTGTTTTGACCCCAAAAAGGGAAGAGTGTCAGAGACTCCATGAAGTCTTCGAGGGACTTTGCTATTGCTACTGATTTTGGTAGTTGGACTATAATGATGAGTGGCAGTATAAAACCCTAAGATACACAGATAGATGAAACACACTGTGTATTATCAGTAGAGCTGTAGGTGTGCCATGGGTGGAAAAATCTCATGCATACCATGATTTTTCTGTTTGTCTGTGTCTTTTTTTTCCTGTCCGTGATTTTCCCAAACAGTGGGTCACCAGGCCCGGGGGAGGCCCACACTGGAGAGCAAGCTCAGTGGCTCCTATCCTGTGGTGCTGAACCCAGCTCCCTGCTCAGACCATTGAGACCTGATGCACCGGGTCACAGTATCACTCATGTTTTGTCCTGTCCTGGCTGCCCTAACTCACCAGGCAGGATTAGAGTTGCAGTGCCTGGGTGGAACATGCTGTTGCAGATGGTCAGTGCCCATTAGGCAGGGTGAGGAGAGCAGGGGGAGAAAGCTCAGGGAGCAGTCACAGTAAATTTAGTAACCTGCAAACTTTACTACATTTACAAAAAGAACGAGGAGTACTTGTGGCACCTTAGAGACTAACAAATTTATTTGAGCATAAGCTTTCGTGGGCTAAAACCCACTTAATTGGATGCATGCAGTGGAAAATACAGTTGGAAAATATATATATACACAGAGAACATGAAAAAATGGGTGTTGCCATGCATACTATAACGAGAGTGATCAATTAAGGTGAGCTATTATCAGCCGGAGAGAAAAACCTTTTGTAGTGATAATCAGGATGGCCCATTTCCAACAGTTGACAAGAAGGTGAGAGTGATGGGGGGGGGGGGTGGGGGGGGGGGGGGAGAAATAAGCATGGGGAAATGGCTTTACTTTGTGTAATGACCCATCCAGTCCCAGTCTTTATTCGAGCCTAATTTAATGGTGTCCAGTTTGCAAATTAATTCCAATTCAGCAGTCTCTCGTTGGAGTCTGCTTTTACAGTGACTGCTCCCTGATTTTTTAATAAAACTGCAGTGACAAATCTGTAGCCCTAATCATCAGTTTCCCTGTTTTGCTGAGGATCAGTTGTACTTCCCAGCTCATGCATTAGCAATCTGATAATGTTGCTCTCAGATCTGCTTCTTCTTCCTTGCTGGAAAGACCCCTCAGGTACATGAGGAAAGGAGCAGACAAAATCCTATGCAATTTGATTTAAAGGAATTAAATCAAACTCTGGATATTTACTCTGGACACTATTTAAACAGGATTGTCAAAAATTGGAATTTCTGGTGATTAGTCCATTTTTTTTTAAATTCCAGTTGACCATATGATGTTGTAGTAGTGGCTTTCAAACCATTCACCCCATTTCCATCAAAGCAAATAGGCTCAGGTCCCCGCATCCCTTGTGCTAGAGACGAACATCATAGATAGCCACTGTCAAGGGAATACTGGGATACAGTGATAAAGGCCTTTACCTTGGCATGTTCCAGTGAGGACGTGGGGGAAGAGGTTCCTGTGCGCAGAGTTTATCCGGGAGTGGAGAGACCAACTCAGACATGGGAAGGTGAGCTGCAAGTCAGGGGAACAGAGGCTCCAAGGGGGAAAAGTCCAGGGGCATAGAATGAGGAGCATGGGCTCAAGCGGGTTAGGCCGGAAGGACAGAATGGGGGAGGGGTGGCAGAGGCTCAAGGAGAACTAGGCTGGAGGCACAGAGGATGGGGGCAGAGGCTCAAGGAGAACTAGGCTGGAGGCACAGAGGATGGGGGCAGAGGCTCAAGGAGAACTAGGCTGGAGGCACAGAGGATGGGGGGCAGAGGCTCAAGGAGAACTAGGCTGGGGGCACAGAGGATGGGGGGCAGAGGCTCAAGGAGAACTAGGCTGGGGGCACAGAGGATGGGGGGCAGAGGCTCAAGGAGAACTAGGCTGGGGGCACAGAGGATGGGGGGCAGAGGCTCAAGGAGAACTAGGCTGGGGGCACAGAGGATGGGGGGCAGAGGCTCAAGGAGAACTAGGCTGGAGGCACAGAGGATGGGGGCAGAGGCTCAAGGAGAACTAGGCTGGAGGCACAGAGGACGGGGGGCAGAGGCTCAAGGAGAACTAGGCTGGGGGCACAGGCTGGGGGGCACAGGCTCAAGGAGAGCCAGGGTGGGGCTCAAGGGGCCTGGGCTGGGAGGACAGATTGAGGGAGCCGCGGTCAAGCAGACCCAGGCTGGGAGGACAGAATGAGGAGCCAGGCCTCAAAGGGGGCCAGGCTGAAGGGACTGAGGCTCAAGGGGGCTCCTGGGCTCCCATCCCCCATTCTGTCCCCTCCTAGTCCAGGCACAAGCCTCCCACTCCCCAGCACCACAGGATCCACCTTGGGCACTGGCAGGGGGAGCATTGAGAAGAGGAGAAACTGTCTCCCTGCTCAAGTGCTGGCGCAACAGCGGCCCCTGTGGCCAGGAGGAGCCAGTGCAGGCTATTTCCTGCTCAGTGCTGGTGACTGGCCACCATTTGCATCTGTTGCATGGCAAGATTGCAAGGGAAACAGCCAGGCCCTGATCCTGCAGATTCTTAGCTACGTGTTTAGCGTTAAGCATGTTTGTCGTCCCATTGGCGTCAAAGTTAAACACATGGTCGGAAAACGGTAAGCATTTTCCACAGAATATTTAGTAAACACTTTTAAAAAAAAATTTGTAGAAATTTTCCATTTTTTAATGAAAACCTGACAGTCAGACCTGATTTTGTTGTTGAAAAACTGGAAAATTAAAAAAAACTTGGAAATTTTCTATGAACATTTTTGTTTCCGATTTAAAAATATTTTTCAAAATTGATCAGGTTTTTTTTTTTTTTTTGACTGACTGTGTCATGTTGACAGGATCAAAGCCTAAAACAAGACGTTCAGAGCCAACCCAGATCCTGTCCAGACTCCAGCAGGGCCCATAGTTTAAAAGTTTAACGTTTTAGTGCTTTAAAGATGCTGAAACTCGCACAGCAAAGTCCTTCATCCTCCTAAATGGGACACTTTACAGGGTGTCCTCAGATGAGTCCGATTTGGCAGGTCTGATACGTTTATGGATAAGATTAAAGAGGTTGCAATAAAATACATTTCCAAATCCACCCCCAAAATAGAAATGAAGTCCCCTTTGTTTGGCTAGTTTATGGAAATAAACATAATTTTAATTTTTCTTGTCCTTTACCCAAGAGCAGTAATAAATCTGTAAAATGGGCACAAATTATTTCTCTTTCAAAGGGGAGTTTTGAGGCTCAGTTAGTCAATGTTTGTGAGTGCTTTAGGATCCTTTGTTGAAAGGTGCTAGGGAAGTATAGAATATTATTACTATGTACTTCTCCTAGCTAGTATAGTTCTGTGTCTGATGGCCTTCTGAAAAGGGCATTGCCTAGCTACATGAGAACTGGGTAGACTGGGGTTCAACTCAGGAGACCTGGGTTCAAGTCTCTGCTCAGCCTAGGACTTTAGGGCTTAATCCTAAAACTACCTTGCGCCTCAGTTCCCTGCCTGTAAAAGCCAGATTATCCCTACCTCACAGGGGCATTGCAAGGCTCTCAGATAGTATGGTGATGAGGGCCACATAAGTACCTAAATAGATAGTATTTTCACCTGGACACTGGACTGTCAAAAGAAACCAACCTCCTTTTCTTCTTAGAACCTGACAACCCCATTATGTCCACATAATAGGCCTTGCTGCACTATTCATCAACCTTTCATGTATATTTGAAGCTTGGTGGGGCCAATTTGTCTAAAAGTTTTCAGGTATTGATTTTGTCCCTGCTCTGCCTGGTCTCTCTGCTACCTCTGCATTGCAGAGAAGCCCTAGGAGTTTCCAAAGACAGATCCATAACCTAGCTCTTTCCTTTATACTGGAGAGATGACCTGTCCAATGATGGCTTCCCCTTGATATAATCTCATTATTTTCCCCACTCAAAACCTAGTTCAGTCAGTGGGACTGGCCCACTCTGCCACACAAGACTGATGCCCTGTGGCTCATAGGAGTAGCCTATTCTGGCCCACAGGGCTAATGATCCCCCTGTCACAGAGGAGTAGCCCATTTTGTTTCTGCCCTTTTGCTGAGTCAGCAAACCCTGATCAATCACAGGCTTTTTAACCCATTTCTCAACCTTCTACTTGTGCAGCAACTGACAAATCACATCCGAGACACCCTGCCAGGCCTGCGAAACAAACTCCAGAGCCAGCTTCTCTCCATTGAGAAAGAGGTGGATGAGTACAAGAACTTCCGTCCTGATGATCCTGCCCGGAAGACCAAAGCTCTGCTGCAGTAAGTGACTCCTGCTCCGCGCCCCTCCTAGGAGAAGTGTATCTGGCAATCTTCCCCCATTCGTTTCTCTTTCTGCCTAGGATGGTCCAGCAGTTTGCTGTGGACTTTGAGAAACGTATTGAAGGTTCTGGTGACCAGATTGATACCTACGAGCTGTCTGGAGGAGCTAGGATCAACCGCATCTTCCATGAGCGGTTCCCCTTTGAACTGGTGAAGGTACCACTCCCCATCCTATCCTTCTCACCTACCTGCCTATTTTCTCTCCACCTGCTGTCATTTCTTCACCTGTCCTTCTCAGCTGCCATCTTCTTGGCTCATTGTCATCTCTTCTCCTTTTCATCGGCTGTCTCCTCTTTAATTCGCTTCTTCTTTACTCCTTGACCTTCTCTTTACCTTCATCACTTTCTTTCTCTTCTTCACCTGTCTTTCTCACCTGCTGTTTTCTTTTTCCTTTACCAGTCCTCTCTGTTCTTTGCCTCCTTTCTCTCTCTCACCTCCATTCCTGGCTTCTCTTTTCCCTCAGCCCTCAACCCTTGCCAGAGCCTGTCCTCTCCTTCAGCACCCTTCCAGTATCTGAACATGGCCTCTACCTCAGCTCCTGCCCTGGTAGCAGAGCATAGGAACTCCCTCACTTTCTCTTCCTGGTTATGTAAAAGGGTTTTACCTTAACTGTTCTGATGACATGGACCCCAAATGCTGAAGCTTTAGTTTGTTCACCTCAAGCCAAAGAGTGTCTCTGGTCAGCTGAATGTCCATGTAGAGAGGTAGAGTCAGATCTTTGCCTCTGGCTGATCTGCACGTGGTGTAGTTTGGGGGCAGATGCAGAGATATTTGAAAACTGCATTCCATTGATCCTGTTGATGCTGTGGGCAGGGCTGGTCCCGATGTGCCAAGCTAATACCAAACTAAGGGCTGCTCCAACTTATGCTGACTCTTAAACACTCCCAAGGGGCAGAAAATACAGCCAAGGATCAGTGGGGTTCAGGGACATCCTAACTATGTCTCCTTTGCTACAATCACATTAGACCTTTACTTCTACATGAGCAGCAAAGAAATGGGTGGTGTAAATGGCCCTTCATTGATTTAGCACCACCAGAGGATCTTCTTGTGGTGTCCTCCTGGGACTGCACACATTGGTGCTGGGGACAAATTGCACTAGCAGGGAGACACATAGAGCCTTCACTGTATGGGAGAATCTGACCTATAATGTATAAAAGCTCCAGAGGAAAAGGTGATGAAATAACCTTTTCTTGATGGTTTTCAGAACAGAAGATCAAGCAGGAGCCAATCTGTTCCCCTTATACTTTGGCTTGCCTGTATTTTCACTTAGTAGTAGTATGATCCTTTCCATTTGAATGAGATGCTGAGGCCTTGTCAATGAAAGACAAGAGCCTGCATTGTGTTTGATGATGTTGTAACTTTTCTATGTGAGAGAGAAATCTAGTTTTTTATGTGTATATTGGAAAAAACAGCTGCTGAGATCGCATGCAAACCTTGCAAGGCAAACCATTTTATTTGGGACACAATCTTATATTTTTAGTTTCTCATTCCCTTTGTTTCTAAGGACATTTGTATAGTCAATGAGAACTGGGCAGCACTTCTGAGGGCACGTCCACTGGAGCTGGGGGTGTATTTTCCAATTTAGGTAGATGTACATGTGCGAACTTCAATTGAGCTAACATGCTAAAAATAGCAGTGTAGCTGCAGCGGCACAGACAGTGGGACAGGCTAGCTGCCCGAGTACAATCCCATCTGGGACCCTAGGTACATCCTTAGGGAGCTAGTCTGACCCACTGCCCATGCCACCGTGGCCACACTGCTATTTTTATCACACTAGTTCAGTTGGAGCTAACGTGTACATCTACCCAAGCTGGAAGTTACAACTTCAGCTTGGGTGTAGACGTACACGGACAGTCAAGCCCTAAGCTGGGTTTCCAAAGTTCACACAGCATATGAGTGCTGGCAACAGAAGCCTGATCTCCTGACTCCCACTCCTGTGCTCCAGCCAACAGGCCACACTCCTGCTCCACACCTTCATCTTGCAGGGCTGAGTCATGACCTGGCAGGGGCCCTCTGCTCTGTATCTGCATGATGCTCTGCTGTATGGGTTGCCGGGCCCCTTCTGACAATCTTTTCTTCTGGTGCAGATGGAGTTTGACGAGAAGGAACTCCGGCGAGAGATCAGCTACGCCATCAAGAACATCCATGGTATCAGGCATGTATCATGCACTAGGCAGGCCTATGACTGCACAGCCTTGTAAATATCTCTAGACCTTCCAAACCAAGCTGAGAAGACTTCAGAGGTACGGTAGGTCAGCAGAGGGGAGGGAACACCTGTCTGGGCCATTGGCAGGTGAACTGCCTTGTATTGGGTGGTACTGATGTTCATCCAAATCAGTTTGCTTTCTGTTTCCATGTGAGAGCAGCAGGAGCCTGAAAGGTAAAATTATCTTGGTGATCATCCTTTTTCTTCCATCTCCTGTGCTGAATGTGAGAAAGAAGAAGTGACATCACATTGTAGTAAGAGGAAGTGACATAGGAAGGGATGCTAAACACCTCCTACACACCTTTTTAATTTCTTAAAATATTGTTTTAATTTATTTTCCCAGATCTACTAGGGCTCGATCCTGCAAGCTGGTGCTGAGCACACTCAACCATCAGTGACTTCAATGGGAGCTGAGGGTGCTCAGTACTTTGCAGGACCAGGTCCCAAATGCATGGTAAGTTAACATCTTTGCATTTGTGTTAGAGAAGATTAATGATGTGTGGCTTATGATGCCTAACAGGCAGCCTTACCTGAGAGATGCTGAGATACTGCGATTCCCCCTATGGTCAGTGGGGACTGTGGGAGCCCAGCACCCCTCAGAATCTCTATTGAACTCTGGAGAATGCAAGCAGGTGATCAGATATTGACAAGTTTATTTTCTTCTTCAGCTCATTCCATCTGATCTGGTCAGGCTCATTTGAGCAATAGTATTAGTATTTATTGCTCCCTTATTATAATTAAGAAAGGGTTTCTTGAAACTCTCTAAGGGTGATATTCACCAGAGGGCCAGCCCTATGAACTACTTAAACCCTAAATGCCCCCCACCTTAAAGGCTGAAGTGGTACATAAGCTTAGTGTTGGTCCCTGAGTTGGTCATTTTCACCCTAAGAGATCATTTTTGTGAAGTGTTGAGCACCCTCCATTCCCGTTGATTTCAGTGAGGTTTTGTTCATGGGTTTTATGGTTTCTCCGGGCCAACGAGCTGGGTGTCAGTGATACAAGGGCCTGCTCTGAAATGTCTGTGTAATGCTGTGACATTCTCCTTCCCCCCTCTACCTCCCCTCCTGCCTTGTCTTGTCCCCCGCCCTGGGTGTTTAGAACCGGTCTCTTCACACCCGACATGGCCTTTGAGACCATTGTGAAAAAGCAGGTGAAGAAGATTAAAGAGCCTTGCCTGAAATGCGTGGACATGGTCATTTCGGAGTTAATCAATACCGTTAGACAATGCACCAAGAAGGTAACCGGAGGGAACATGGAGTTCACACGCTAACACCTGCCCGCCCACCTGCTCGCTGGCTGAAGCACAGCACTGTGATCTGGGCAAGGAGCTGCCTGCAGTGAAACTTGATGTTTCTAACCACCTCCTCAGCAGCATGACTAGACCTGAGTGATACTAGCCTGGGGCATTCCAGCCAACCAGCCAATCAGAAAGAGATGGGACAGCTGATAGGAGTGGGTTGCTGCCAGTCTCCCCCATTCCATGAGAGGTGTCTTTGGAACATTGGGGTCTCCCCCCACATGCCCATTCCAGAAACACAACCCCCTCCACCAGCTCTCTAACATGAACATTAACTCTTTATAACAGCCAAGGTTATTTCTTCCTCTAGAGGCTGATGGTTTATATCTGATTTGAATTTAATTTCTGATATTAATTTCCAAGTCAGAGTCTGGGATATAGATTTCCCCTGGGAACTTCTGGGGACTTGGTATCACCCAATCTGGCCCCTGATTAACCATCACAGAGCAAAAGGGTACATAAACTCTCAAATGTGGAGGATCAAGATTCAAGAGGGGAAGTAGGCTTTGCTAATATGGAATGATCAAGCTGTGGGCTTCCCTACAGGGAGATGTTCCTAAGCTTGTGGAATTTGGTATGGTTTCTGATTGGCTTGGTTTGCATCTTGTTTTGAAGGAGCAGTAAATGGCTGAGAAGAAGGAAAGTGGAGGTGTCCACTTTCTCCTGAGTTCCTGCCTTTCCCTTCCTCCTGCTGTGATGGGGGTGCCCTGGAGGTTTCATTCTCTGGTTCTGATTGACTGTTGTGGACTTCAGTTGGGATGTGGGAGAGAGCCAGTCATAATTCTGTCGATCCTGCAAATATTGCGATTTTCATGGTCTGAGTTTGGGCTTGGATTTAATGTTGAGAAGCAGTGTGAGAAAGACGGGGAGACTGCCTGCCATTCCTCTCAGCCATGGCCTGCTGCTTCAGACAGGTCCAGGTCCTGGTGAAAGGGCATCTCAGCCAGAGTGTGATAGCGTGGGCACTGGAGACTCTTGGTATGTCGGATCACTGCTGGCCATTCAGGAGCAGGTAACCGGGTGAGGGCATTGCAGGAGACTCCCAAGGGAGATTGAAACCTCGAATTTGGAAAAAAAAAAAAAAAAAAAAGCAGGGGGGGAGGAGGCGCGAGTGGTGAGTCTCAGGTTTGCTCTGCAAGAGACTGCATTGCTTGGGGCTGGAGGTCTCTGCAGAGGTGCTTAGGCTCAAATACATGTGCTTTGTCCAGTACATACTGGGAGAGCAAAGTGGACAGACAGTGACAGATTCCTCAGGTTTTTAGAATGCTGGGAGGAGCTTCCTTTTTCTATCCTGCTGTCTTCTGTTGAGGTATGTAGCTGTGGGGAGCACCCAGAAAATTGCCCTTAGTGCTGGTGACAGGTAAGCAAAGACCTTTGGGCTGCCAAGTACCCAGAGTCATCCAGTAACTGAATCTGAAGCGCCCACTTTTCAAGTCCCCTTAATCCTCCCTTGGTTAGTTTTACCATCCATCAAGCATCATTTAAGTCTTTATCACTCCTGCCCTCTTCTCCCTTACGAATCATTTTCCCTTTCTTTCTTTCTTTCTTTCTTTCTTTCTTTCTTTCTTTCTTTCTTTCTTTCTTTCTTTCTTTCTTTCTTTCTTTCTTTCTTTCTTTCCCATTTCTGTCTATCTCCACCTTCATTGTCTTGTCTTTCTCTTTCTTTTTCCTTGAGGAATGAATTTACACCAGTAGTGAAATTGTCTCTATTATAGACATGAAGGACAGATTCTTCCTTCCATGAGGATACCTGGTACCCAAGAGAGAGGGAAATGTAAAGATCAGGGAGGACAGAAAGAGACCTTGGGACAGAAGATGGGAACTCAGTATTCCACAGCCACCTCTAATGGAGTGAGGGAGACTGGGCAGGTGTGGTACACAGGGTGACACACACATAGGAAAGAAAGAGGAAATGTTGGAAAGAGGTGGACAAAGAGGAACAAATCTAGCTGGGGGAGATACTGGGTCAGTTATAGCAAGAGATACTGGGTCGGACCATTGTCTCCGTTGACGATGGTCTTAAGGGAGTGTGGGGGGAATCAGAATGTTTAAGGTGTTTTCTTGTTAGTGTAGCGGGTTTGGGTCCCATAGTGGTTCAGAGGCTAGAGACTGAGTTTGCTGCAGTTCATGTTGTGTGTGTGCGCAAGTGTGAGTGGTGACATTTTTGACTTTAAAGAAACAAAGTGGTGATGTTACTAAAATTTTCAGATAGCTAAAGGGACATTTTGTGTGAGGGTCCCTTTCCCAGGCTCCATCCACTGAGCCTGACTCAGATACATCTAAAGGGCCTATATTGAACTTAGCAGGCAGGTTGAATCTCTGAATAGGCAGTGAGACCTGGAACATATTTTCTGAGACATGCAGGGGCCATTTTAACTTTAAGGGCACCCGCTCTTTACCCAAACAAGGGCTTCACTGGCAACCTGCCAGGCTCTGAGAAGTGCACCTGGGAGGAGATGGGTACTCTGGAAACTACACATCCCAACATGAACAGAGCAGCCTTTCACATTAGCTGTAAGTGACATAATGCATGGGAAAGGGTGCTGTGATCAAAATGGAGCAGTGTATGTTTGGGGTTGAAGTATCTCTGGACAGCTGTGCCAGTGGACAGGGCTGGGGGCAGTACAGCTGTGCTGGAGGAGCTGCTCCTTTTGCTGCTGTGGTTCCAGAGAGCACTGCAGTTCAGAAGTCTGCATCTGGCACAGCGGGAGGACAGAGCTGCTGCCCCCCCCAACCCCCGGTAATGTGGGATGGGGAGGGAACAGGGAGAGTGCGGGGGCCCCAGGCTGGGGGTGAGGTGGGGAGGAGTCATGTGGGGGGGGGTCATGTGCCCCCCCCCTTTGTGTCCCTCCCATGAGTCGCCTATGTGCAGCATACTGGTAAGAAATAAATTCTACTTGCGCCACTGCCCCCAGTCCCCACCCCCATGCAGTCCATCTTTAGATGGAATGGATTAGGGGGAACTTAAGGGAAGAAGAAAGAGAAAGGGATAAAGCTGGTGGGTAAAAAGGCAAGAAAAGAGACCCATGGAACAGCAGAGAGAAATGAGGTGAAGAAAAGAGTGAGAGGCTCAGTGTGTTCAGCCTTCATTGCCTGTGGAGAAGGCTTGCTCTGGGAGAGGGATCCCTGGATGCATCCATCCACCCATCCATTTTGTTGGGCTCTGTAGCTCATGGTTTCACCTACTCTGTCTGTTCCTTCCCACTGTGCCATTTCCATGCATCTGTAGAATCCCTTGATACTTGGCAGCACATGGGCCCTGCAGCAATGCTCACCTGCTTCGACTTATCTGTGGAGTGAACCAAAATCTCACTTCTCATTTTGCCTTGTGTTTTTCTCTTCTTTCTTTTCCTCTCTCTCTCTCTCTCTCTCTCTTTTCCTTTTCTGCTCTCTCTCTCAATCTCTCTCTGCCTCCGTCTGCTTTGCTCTTCTTTCTTCCTTGTTGCTTCTTCCCTCCCTGCCCTTCACTGTGCAGAACGGGTCTCTTCACGCCTGACCTCGCTTTTGAAGCCATAGTGAAAAAGCAGGTGCAGAAGTTGAAGGAGCCGAGTCTGAAGTGTGTGGATATGGTAGTGAGTGAGCTCACATCCACCATCAGAAAGTGTAGCGAAAAGGTAAAGAAACCAACAACATAAAGAAAGGGCAAAGCACCACTCCTCTTTCTCACACACACACATACCCTTTCCTCACACCCTTCAGGGCCTGGGCTCACACCAGGGGACCAACAACAAATCTGGTGAGAACAAGGAGAACAGCCATGGAAGTCAGGTTCTACTATATAAATAATCATCTGATGGAAAGAAGCAGCCCACAGGCATCCAAGCAGTGTGAAAAGTAGGGGAGAGGGATCAGGCCTCAGCTGATGGATCTCTTTGCTATGAATTCAGAAGTCAGCTGGATACAGCTGATTGTTTGCTAGCCAGCCCCCATTCCTCACTTCAGCCCCTTGGCATGCAGCTCGGTGTAGAATAAACCCCCTTGCAAGCCCCTCACCCTACTCTTCCTGATTGCATGTTGAAAACCTTTCTGTGTCCCTTTGTTGCTGCCTCTCTGGAAATCCAAACATCTTAGAACAAGGAAACAAGTTAGAGAGAGGCCTTAAAAAATAAAAAGAATCCAGGCCCCTCTGCCAGATTATTGGGCCACAGAATAACCCCAGCCTCCATCCAGATGACAGAGCTCTATGTCTTCTCCCTCTCATTTTCCTGCTGATCTTTAACTCTACACATTATGCTAGTAAAGAGAGAAGGATGAATCTTGTGCTGCTTTTCCCTGTCCCGAAGCAAAGGAAAGGAGGCAAATTCCAGGGTATCTTAAAAAGCAGCAAAGTGGAAAAAGGTACCACCCATTTGAATAAGTAGAGGCCATCATACATGCGCTAGTATATGTCTGGGGGAAAGTGGGTTGGTTTCCTAGGCCTGTATGGTGCAGTAGAGGGCGCCACACACCTCTTTAAATAGAAGGGTAGACTAACTAATTAATACGTTAATTTGCCAAGGAAGGACTAAAATCCTGCACCCCACCAGCCCAGCTGTGCAAGTTTCTCTGCCAGGTGAGTTAAAGGGGACAGCACTTCTTGTTCCAGTTGGAAGCCTCTATAAAAATTACCCACAATCCCTTTTCTGCATTGGAGGGTCTGGGCTGGCCAACATATATAATCCCAGATTTGTGGGGCAGGATTAGGAAGAGACAGGTGGGAAAGAAGGGAGAATCCAGTATAAATTTAAGAGCTCAGAATAATGGCAAGAGCTGAGGTTGGCAGATGAAGGGACCTCGTTGTATTCAGCAGGGCTGATCTCAGCAGCTACTGCACTTTGCTCATTGCCATCCCTCGAGCACTGCTGCTCCATCCCAAAGGATTTCTCTCTCTAAATCCTCCTGTTTTCCAGCTCAGTGTGGGAGACACTCCTCCATCCTTCCCCCTCCACCCGCCATGTTTGCTTGTAGTGATTTTGGTTTGTTTCCATTGATGTTTTTCTGTCTCTGATTGAAGTTGTATCTTCAGGGGAGAGAAATCAGTGTAGAGGGGAAAAAGAAAAACTGCAGTGTTAGTGGACATTAGCTTCTTACAGTGTGGCACCCTCCTCAGATGGCTGGGATCTTACCCATCCACCTTCTGTGGATTTTGAAACTCATTCTGGCGTGGTAGGATAGACAGATTTGGCACTGAAGGAAGAAAGGGAGGGTAGAGGTTTTCTAGGGTGGAGATGAAATAATGGAGTTGTACAGTCAGGATTTACATTTCCATGTCCAGGCCTCTGAGCAACAGAAAATAGGAAAGGAGGCAAGGGGGAAATGTAGCTGATGGGACAGAAGAGAGCTTGTCACCAGGAGTTGATGAGGCAGGAAGAAAAGAAAATCCGCTGTAAGATAGTGCTGGACTGAATCCAGAAGTCCTTTCACAGTCCTTATCTAGAGATGGTCCCATTGTAGTCAATGGAAGCTTTGCTGGAACAAGGACTGCAGAATTTGGTCTCTACAAATTAGAGATGGAAAAAACTTTGCTCTTTTGCCTGGCCAGTGCAAGGTTGCTCCCTCCATCTGTGTAATTGGCTTAGACATCTACAGAATCAGGATGGAAATGTCTGGACTCTCGGGTGTGGCAGGTTCAAATCTCAGCCCTTCATCCCACCCAAAGGTGAGGAGTTGATGTTTGCCCAGTGTCTTTGTCCTATAAATCCAGATTTGGGTTGGGTTTGAATTGGGCGTATCTATTATTAAAGTGATTTATTAATATTGCTTGTGACAGTGCCCTCAGTGTGTGAGGTGCTTTTCAAGCAAAAAAGAAAGTCCCTTCCCGAAGGAGCACACAATCTGAGGACAGACATACATTCAAATAGAGTTTAGGGGGAGGGGTACAACATATAAATAGAGTAGTTCTGTGGATGAAGGGAAAGCAGTGGACGTGCTGTTCCTTGACTTTAGCAAAGCTTTTGACACTGTCTCCCACAGTATTCTTGCCAGCAAGTTAAAGAAGTATGGGCTGGATGAATGGACTATAAGGTGGATAGAAAGCTGGCTAGATTGTCGGGCTCAACGGGTAGTGATCAATGGCTCCATGTCTAGTTGGCAGCCGGTATCAAGTGGAGTGCCCCAAGGGTCAGTCCTGGGGCTGGTTTTGTTCAATATCTTCATAAATGATCTGGAGGATGGTATGGATTGTACCCTCAGCAAGTTTGCAGATGACACTAAACTGGGAGGAGAGGTAAATACGCTGGAGGGTAGGGATAGGATACAGAGGGACCTAGACAAATTGGAGGATTGGGCCAAAAGAAATCTGATGAGGTTCAACAAGGACAAGTACAGAGTCCTGCACTTAGGACGGAAGAATCCAATGCACCGCTACAGACTAGGGACCGAATGGCTCGGCAGCAGTTCTGCAGAAAAGGACCTAGGGGTTACAGTGGACGAGAAGCTGGATATGAGTCAACAGTGTGCCCTTGTTGCCAAGAAGGCCAATGGCATTTTGGGATGTATATGTAGGGGCATTGCCAGCAGATCGAGGGACATGATCGTTCCCCTCTATTTGACACTGGTGAGGCCTCATCTGGAGTACTGTGTCCAGTTTTGGGCCCCACACTACAAGAAGGATGTGGAAAAATTGGAAAGAGTCCAGCGGAGGGCAACAAAAATGATTAGGGGACTGGAACACATGAGTTATGAGGAGAGGCTGAGGGAACTGGGGATGTTTACTTTGCGGAAAAGAAGAATGAGGGGGGATTTGATAGCTGCTTTCAACTACCTGAAAGGGGGTTCCAAAGAGGATGTATCTAGACTGTTCTCAGTGGTACCAGATGACAGAACAAGGAGTAATGGTCTCAAGTTTCAGTGGGGGAGATTTAGGTTGGATATTAGGAAAAACTCTTTCACTAGGAGGGTGATGAAACACTGGAATGTGTTACCTAGGGAGGTGGTGAAATCTCCTTCCTTAGAAGTTTTTAAGGTCAGGCTTGACAAAGCCCTGGCTGGGATGATCTGATTGGGGATTGGTCCTGCTTTGAGCAGGGGGTTGGACTAGATGACCTCCTGAGGTCCCTTCCAATCCTGATATTCTATGATTCTATGATCTAGGTGGGACTAACCTTCATCTTGACAAAATGCAGTTAATATACATATGTCAACTAGATTTTTCATAGACAGCACAGCAGAAGTGAGTCTTTAAGGGGGACTTAAATGCCAGGAAAGTAGGAGCTTTGTGGATGAGTTCAGGAAGGGGTTTTCCATGCATAGGGGGCAGTGTGGAAGAAGCAACAGAGATGATGGTGCAAGAAGCTGATAAACAGAGAATCAAGGCTGTCGCCATTAGAAGAGCAGAGGATGCGGAACAAAATGAGGTTTGACAAGGAGGGGGAGCAGAGCTATACAGGGCTCTGAAAACAGTGGCAAGAAACTTTTATTGGATGGGGGAGCAGAGGGGAGAACAGAATTCCAAGTGTATGTATGAGAGAGAGAGAGATGATCAAGATGTTTGGCAGGGAAGATGACTTTAGCAGCAGCATTTTGTATGGATTGGAGCGGGCAATGGAGGCAGATGTTGCAGAATCAAAATGGGAAATTCTGAGGGCCTGAAGGACAGATTTAGCTGTAGGGTCGGCTGTACATGTGACACTTTCTCATGATGTAAAGCTATGGAGATGAACTGTGTAGAGGACTTACTGATGTGTAGTACTTGTCCATTATTTCATACGTCTTGGGCTGCATACCTGCTTGATCTCCAACTAAGCAGGGTTAGGGCTAGTTAATATTTGGATGAGAGACCTCCAAGGAAAGTCTAGGTTCTGCAGGAATTGTCATGGTAGAATACCCACCATCCTACCATAGTGTTAGGAGCCTATGCTACCTCTGGGATGAGACATAAAATTGAGACTCTGTTTATTAAAGACCCACAAAGCTTTTCATAAGAGGAGCGTTAATCCAAGTTTCCTGGGCATTGGGGGAGCTATATGCTACCTCCCTACCAACTGAATTTCATGCAGCCTCAGTTGCATAGAGTATTCTTGACTATCTGTTCACAACTACTCCATGATGTTGCTGTGTGCTATGAAAAACTATCTTGAAGGGAGCTACACCCGATTTCACTGCTGTAAATAAAATCAGAATCAGGCCATGTAAGGAACTGCTGCTAATTGCTCCCCCATCCCAACTTTGGCTGTTTCTTCGATAGCAGTCAATAGCTAGTCTCTCTTCACATGGCTAAACCATGTTCACAAAGGCGCCAAAGAACAGATGGCTTTGTCTCTTCTACGGATCTTTAGTTATTATAGTTGTTAATCATAATCTCTTATTCCATCCTGAATGATCTCAAAGTGCTTTAAAACTGCTCATACAAGGATCTCTTCATCCACCAATGAAATCAGCCTACTCTGGGGTATAATGAGAGAGTTTTTCACCGCACACAGCAACATCATGCAGTAGTTATGAGCAGATAGTCAAGAATACCCTGTGCAGCTGAGGCTGCACGAAGTTCAGTTGCTCGGGAGGCAGAGAATCGGAGCCAGTGCTTCTAGGAATGTAGCATCCCCTCTCATGGATTGCAAAAAGCAGGAACTTTCTGTGTCCAAACTGCACAGCAGAGCCTTATGTATGCAGAAAGGGTGCCTTACAAATCAGGATTCTTTCAGTTAGAGATCTTAAGATTCCTGACTAAGAGATGGGCACTCAGTGTTAGCAAGAACAGGGACCTAGAGCTGTGTCATGAGGATTTCCCTGGGGCTAGGCTGTTTTAAGAGAGGGTCTTGAGCTTGCATTATGACTGGAGAGGGAAATGCAATTAGGTCAGAAGTGAAAACCTACTTGAGTGTGGAAATCCCTCCCAGACTGGCTGAGAGCCCCTGGCAGGGTCACCTGCTCTCCCGTCTTTCAGAGTCATGGCATTTCTGGGTGCTGCTTGCACTGCTGGCATTACACCACCCCCACCCCTTGCATTCCATTGCATGTTCCCCAGTGGACATGACATCCTGTGGCCAGTCTTCATGTCCCCCTTCTTGCCCACCCCTGCTTCTCCCACGCATGCTGAGGTGGGAGGCCTCCTGCATGACGTCTTGTGAACGTGGTGCTATTGGTTTCTTTTGCTTGTAACCTTTGCTGGTTGATCCTGATTTGAATAAACTGAGAATGTTTTGCACCTCACCTTGCCTTTGTTCATGTTATTTATTTTTTTGTTCTTGAGTCAAAGAAGCTGAGATTTGCTTAGAGATTTTCCAACTTCCTGTTTTTGATTCTTTGACATGAAGCACCCCCTCAACCTCAGAAGAAAACAGAAAGTGCTGCCTCTCCCTCTAAAGCAACAAGCAGCCTAGACTATAAAGATCCAAGGGAAATCTTAATATGCCCCTTCTCAAGGTATAAGGGGAGCCCGTTTCCACATGGGGCCACCTTCAGTGTGAGCAGAAAGCTGTTCCTATCAATCTGGAGCCAGTGACATTCAGAACAGAAGAGTTATTTATAAAGAGAGGGGCCTGATCCCCTGCTCCCTTACTCCAGCCATATGCCAGGGAAGCTGTGTTGATTTCAAGGGCATAGCAGTGGTGCAATTAACCTAGAGTGACACAGTGGTGAAGCAGACCCAAATACCTCAGTACTTGATGGCAATTGCCCTATGCCTTTGAGCTTCCAATGGTGATTGTGCAGGGTCTGGGCTGATTCCTGCAGCATATTGTCATAGTCCTTTATTTATAAGAATCCAAAAGCCAAATCAGATTTAAAAACCCCCATCAGATCAGCAGAACTGAGGCAGTGCAGTACTAAGGCAGATGAGAGACATGGCCAAAAATGAAGCCCAAAATAGTAGGAGGAGGTAATGATGATGATGTCAGGAAATTCCAGTTGGCGTTAAATGGTCAAATTGAAATATTTCAAAATATTAGAACAAAATGGAAAAAAACCAACTTTCTGGGGAGAGAAAGGAGTGATCTGACAACAGGCCTGGAGTTGAGACTTCAGCTAATGTAGGCCTTGATCCTGCACTCAGAACTACATGGTTGCTGCCCTATTGAGGTTAATGCAGCACTTGGGCCCTACGGTGCGATCTTGGGCAAGTCATTTTATCTCACTATTCCTCAGTAAAGTGGGGGATAGTGGCACTTGTTCCTCTCAGGAATGGTGCAGGAATTAGCTGATTCATGCTGGTTAAATGCTAAGTAGAGAATGATTAACTGGATAATAAAGGGGCCTAATTATTATTATGATTATTACAATAGCGTCTAGAGGCCCTAATCAGGGATCAGAGCCCCATTGTGCTAGGTGCTGTACACACGTCAAATGAAAAAGACAGTCCCTGCCCCAAAAAGTTTACTTTTTTTTTTAAAGGAAGAAAGCAAAATGATTCCCTTCTCCAGGGATTGGCCCAAATGCTGCAGTAGCACCACTGTGGGATGTGATGTTTAGGAACAAAAGCCTGATCCCACTGAAGTCAATGGTAAAACTCCCAATGATTTCACTGGGACCACTGCCCCCTTATTGTAGAATACTGTGGCACTTTTTTGTTAAAAAGGAAGTGCTGCCTGAACGCCAGAGGGTTGCCATGGCCCCCATTCAGCTTCCTGGCTTGCACTGTCATGTTTCTCATTCACAATCTCTATGGATTCGCCGCCTTGAACAACTGCAGATGACAGTGTCCCTCCACTCCCTTTTGTTTGTGTGCTGCAAACTGAATTCCCTTCTCACGGTGTGAAACAAGCGATCAGTGGTAAAGTAGACTTACCAGTGACACGAATGCTGGCCCTGATTTTCCACTCCCTTGCACCAGTGCAAAGGGAGTGCAGAAGGGGAGTGAAATGCTATAGCCACACACCCGGAGCACCCATAAAGTCCAGGGTTCCTGCTTTCTCCTTGGGAGAAGGCTGGTTCCCTGAGAGGTTGGCCATGCCCTCCGTCTCCACCTGTGGCATTGCTCGTTAGGGCAGGCTACTGTCCACTAGTGATCTAGCTAATGGGATGTGAGACCAGTTTTGATCATCTTCATTCACCCAGGATGCTCCCCTTAGAGTCAGGGGGTATATCTACACAGTACACTGCATTTTAGAGCCCACAGCAGTGTGGGCTAGTACTACAGCGCTAAAAACAGCTGTGTAGATGTTTGGGCTCAGACTGGCCCTTGGATTCTGAAGCCCAGAGAGGGAGTTTAAGAGCCCAAGCCGCAACATCTGCACTGCTGTTTTTAGCGCCATAGTACAAGCCCAAGTCTGTAGACCTGGACTCTGAGAACTCGCTGCTGCAGGTTTTAAAAAAAGTGTAGCCAAAAGCCAGGGCAACAATGCCATGGCATCACTTTCCTATGTTGCCAATAAGAAGCTGACCTTCTTCAGAGAACTACTCATTGGGCTTATTGGGATACAACCAGCCATGGGCTTAAGCCATAAAACTGGGATTTCAGACATGCCCGAGACTGGGTGTGTTCAGATCTGGGGATGGGCCCTTCGCTATGTGAAACAAATTGGGCTGGCAGTAGTCTGGTCTCCTGCAGGATAGGGGGGTTGCTCTCTGAAGAAGCTCAAAGCACAGTGAGTGAGATCTTTGGCCCCACAGGAACTTGGGAAAATCTGTCTGCAATTCTGGCTTTCCTGTGCCTTTAGCCCTCTAGGACCCCTGTTATGGTTGGGAGGGGAGTGTTATTCCCCAGACCCTGCCCCACTTTCCCACGTGCACGTGTTTTCTCTCTCCTGCAGCTCAGCCAGTACCCTCACCTGCGGGAGGAGATGGAGCGGATTGTTACTACGCACATTCGTGAGCGAGAGGGCAGGACCAAGGATCAGGTAGGGCCTGCAGGTCTTGCCTGAGGGCAGGAGGCAGAGGGGAAGCCTTTAGGGAAAGAGTCTGAGCTATAGGGATAGAGATGGGCCTTGTTGTAAAGTTGGGATCTGGAGAGGAGTGCCCACAAAGCACAAGGAGGTGTTGGCTGAGAAGAGCCATAAGGCAACTCAATGGTGGCTCCTGCTACCTGCCTTTGTGTTAGTAGCACCTATCCCTAGTCTCTCACCCACTTTCTTTATGTCTTTGCCCCCTAGGTCATGCTCCTGATAGACATCGAACTGGCATACATGAACACAAACCACGAGGATTTCATTGGCTTCGCCAAGTAAGCACCAGTGCCCTGAACTGCCTCCTTCCCTCTGCTCCCCTGGAGCCTTGCTCTGTGTGTGCTCTGGTAGGTGGGCTGTAGGACATGACTGCAGAGCACCATGGGTGGAGAGTTTGGAGCAGTTTGCCACACCGGCTTTGATGGGAGGGTGAAGTGAGGTATAATGTGCAGGATGGTAAAGAGAGAAATAGGTTTCCCTCTTCCCCTGGGGGTGAGGGCAGTTCTCTGTGGAGTCCTGACACCCCCCAACTTGATTGTGTCTCACTTCAGCCCACCCACCCCCCACACAAGGCCAACTAACTCCTTAATTGGTTGGAAGGTTATTGTGAGGCATCTCATCCTCGGGAGGTGGGAGACGGGTGTTGCCTCCTCATGCCCTTCCCCCTCAACCCCAGGCCCCTTGGGAAGCAAGGAGTAAAGCTAGGCCTCCAATGTGGCATAGCAGAGTGAGCACTGAGCTGTCAGGATAGAAATTAAAGAAACCCAAAGCTAAAATCTACAGTGCTGTGGTTGGCATGTCAACCATGTCATTCCACACTGAGAGGAGGGATGGACTGGTGGTTAGAGGACAGGCCCAAGAGACCTTGATTCTATCCCTGGCTCTGCTACTAGTTTGTTGTTTGACCTTGAGCAAGTCCCTTAATCCCTATGTATTTGAGTTTCCCCATCTATAGAACAGAGATAATGACACTGACTCACCCCAGAGGAGTTTGTGAGGCTAAGTATTCATGTTTGTAAAGCACAAGTGAGAACTTGGGTGAAAGACACTAGGGAAGGGCAGGGAATGATCATATCCAACCAGGCAGGACAAAGAATAAAAATCAGGTGGAATTATAAAATTGTTCATGGAGAGTCATTAGTGTGCTGAGTGTTTTATGAAATGTGGAGCAAAACCTGATCTCTGTCCCCAGAAGATGATGCTGGAACTTAGACAGACCGTACAGTTTAGGCATGTAGAGCCAAACCTAGATCCCATCACAGTCAAAGGTTGTTTTGCAGTTTGAGGTCAAGATATGTCCCAAAATGCTGCAGAGACCAGCAGATGCTGTAGTCTAAAAACATTGCAGAGCTCTCTGTCTGGCTCCTTTCTTCAGTGTATTAATGTTGAAAGGCTTCATGGAAGACTTGTTTACAAGCGGGGTTTGACGGAGGAGAAAGTGGTTGCATGAGAAGAGGGAGGGAGTTACAAACCTAGGGGATGGCATGGGAGAAAGAATGAAGGCAGGAGTGAAGGAAGAATACAGAGGGGGTGGTCAGCAGTTGGTTTAGAAGATGCGTAGGGAGCAAGGGGTTGAGTAGGTCAGGCTGAGAGCAAAGATGTAGGTGAGGTGGGGCTGTACAGGGTTTGGAACTTGAGGGTGAGAAGCGTGAATGTGCTGTTGCAAAGGGAGCAGGATTCAGGAGGGAAGGGAGAGCTGGATGGGGTTTGAATGTCTCATCTTGTTTGTAGTGCTCAACAAAGGAGCAGCCAGATGAGCAAGAAGAAGACAGCTGGCAACCAGGTAAGTTCCCTCCTGCTTGAGGCTGTGAGCGGGATACATACCTTGCTTGACAGGCTATCAGTTGAGCAGATGTTGAGCCAGACACAGCAGCTCTTCAAGGTATAAAGAGAGGCAGATGGGAAGAAGATTAGAGAGACACCTTAGCCCCACTGAAATATATGGGATTAGGGAAGCTTGTGAGAAGGACAAAGGGGAAGCATTTCGGAAGAATATGGGCTGTCCCTCCTGCAAAAGAACAATTGTTATGTATGGAGCTGGCATTGTCCTCAGTAAGACTAGGACTGTGGATGTCTATTAGCTGCTTAAATACAAGGTCCAAATCATATTCTTTAGTGTCTCTGGTGAAACCCCACTGGCTTTAAGGGTAAGTGAATGGAGGAGCTGGCCCAGCAGAATCTCATGAGGGAGATTGACAAGGTGATTACAGGGGCTTGGAACATCTGCCCTAGCTTAGAGCTCAAAGGATGGGTGCTGCAGACTTTCCTCAGTGCAGGGAGGTATGCAGGGTGCAAGACCCTCTAAAAGAGGGGAGGCTGGGATCCTTGCAGTAGAGAACTGGTTTAGAAACCGTGTCACTTTGCATATGATGACCTAGTCCCCTTCTACTATCATCCTGGCGTTGGGTATTGGGCAGAGTCCAGAGCATCTCGAGTTTCATCCATTTCTTTGGGTGACCTTGCATTTCCCTGATGGGTTCACCATGCTTTACAACTGGGCCAGCAACATGCTAGACAGTTAAATTATCAAATGGTCCAATAAAGAGCTGAAAGTGCAGGGGGAGGATCAGGGGTCTCGCCATATAAGCCACTGCTTTCTGGATAGTGGCAGATGTCAGTGTTAATTCAGCTCACATCCCTGGATGCATCATTCACTTCTCCCAGCTGCGCTTGACCTTTCTATGCAGGCAAGAGCTGGAGGATGCTCTCTGATTTGGTGGGTCCTGATGCAAGTTTACAGTCCATCAAAAACTGGGGCAAACTATTCTCTCCAGTTCCCCCAGCCCCAGCTCTAAACTGCCATGCCAGAGTTTTCTTTCCCAGTCACCTCTCTTGACCACATGAATGGTCTCCACTGTCTGGGGGCCAAAGGGCAATTTGCAGAACTTCTGGGGTCACATTTTCTGGAAGAGGCAAGTCCCACCTGAAAGGGACGTTTTAAACCCACCTGCTTGGGAAGATGTCATTGGCACCCATCAGCCCTGCTTGAGTTGGGCATCCTCATGGTGGAGCCTTCTCCTGGGAGAGAATAGTGAAAGGAATGTGAAGTCCCTGCTGCCTCTCTGTAGTAAGCGCATGGAGTGTACGTCCTATTGAAATCCAGAGGGGCAAAGAAGACCTTCCTGTCCTAGAGCTATGGGGTCGAACCACAGAGTTATCTGGCCTGGAAGGTCTGCAGAGAGATATGGGCACTTTCTGCAGAAGGAGGGTACAGAAGCAGCCCAGCAAAGAATGTAGGTGAAAAACCTCTTCCTTTCCAACCCCAGGTGCTCATCTGGAGTGAATCATCTTCAAAATATATTTGGCCACCTTTCCCTGAAACACAGTTAGAGCTTCAGAGTTGCTGAAGGCTGGTTGGCAGGTTCAGCTGGATCATCGCTTTCTCTGGATGCTATTTCTGAAGGTCTTTACTGGGTATCTCCCAGCTGCAGGGAGACCATCCTCTGAAGGGTACCAGCAAGTACCTTTCCTTTGCCCTGGGTGTGGAATGGCTCTGGGAGCCAGTCCTTTTCCGTTTCATTTGTGGATTTGCCTGTCACTAGCTTGAGCTTTCATTTCCTTTAGCAGATTTTATTTTGGGGCCTGGGGTCTTTGATGTTTTCGCAGCTGACATGCTAATTTGGTAAAAGATTCTGATGATTAATTTTTGAGGCTCTTTCCTCCTTCCACTCTTCTTTTCCTAGTAACAATCTCTCCTCTCTCTGCTCCTCTCCTCTCTTCTCTGCTGCTGTTGCTATGGTTCCCCTTTGCAGGATGAGATCCTGGTGAGTAGAAGGCCGCTCAGCAGGCTGTGCTAATGAGCATTAATGATGCATCTGGGGAAAGCAGGATCAGGAACAGCACATGGACCATTCCACCTGCTACTGCAGTGGGGGGAAGTGGCTGCTGATGTTAGATACAGATGAAGTGGAAGTGGGGAGCAAAGGCAGCATGTTGATGAGAATTTCTTTAGCTGCCTCTAAAGTGTGTAAGCAGGAGGAGCTGGGGAGACCATTCAATCTAGAGATCAGGATCTGGGGTTCAGCTTTAGTGCCCTCTTCTGCCAGCAGAGAGAATTGGTCCATTGTGAATTTTAACAATCAGCAGCATGAAAGAGAGGAGTGACAATCCACTCATCCCTGCCTACAGATATGGACAATGAATGCACTGATTCAGACACCATGCAGATGTTTATTAAGTCACACAAAACAGTATTCATTCATGCACAAACACCTAGCCGTTCACATACATACTGCTTACAACACACTCATTTTTAACATGCACAAACATGCAGCGATACATACACATATAGGCTAATTCACATGTGCAGTAACACAGGCTCATGCACACATGTACAATGATGAACACCTGCAGTAGTGCACATTCACATATATATATGTATATATAATGCTTATATTTAAGCTATTACATACATATACTCTTTCTACTAACTCACATGTACAGGAATAGACAAACATTGATTTAAAGTTACAAAGTCCGCTAATCAATAATCTCCTAGCTCACTTACAGAATGTAAATATGGGACTTTATATCTATAGCTTATATATATCTGTGTTAAAGCTAATGTACATATATATAGTAACAGTGCCACTTATCTCACACAGTTAAGTTCAGGGTGTGAATTCCAGATGCATCATTATTCCCAGATGTTCAGTATCTCCTTGTGTTACTAAATTAAATAATTTGTTTTTCATTTACCTCTCTCTACTTTTCTTCTTGAATTGCATCCCCTTGAGCTCTGTGAAGCAGTCTGCTCCAACCCCAAGTGGTGGGAGAGCTCCTTGTCTCTGCCAGGGTGTGCTTCTTCCTTTGCTCTTTCTAGGCCTGGCCTTTTCTGGGTGTGATTGTTGCTGTGATTTGGTTTCTGTGGGTTGGGCCAGTGTCTGAGATTCTCTCTACAGTTCTCTCTTCCCCTTGAGTGCTTGGCAAATGGTGTAACCCCCAACAGAGCCAGGTTCTCTCCTGCCTCCCTTCCACTCCTTTCCTTCCTAGCCCTTCTCCTGTTTGGAGACAGGTGCAGGCTAGATCGCCTCGGAGCTCCAAATTAGTGAGGGGCTTTTTGGCAGGAGCAGAGAGCACGGTGGTCCTGGTCATTGTTGTCCTGGTCTGTGTGTGTAGGGACACACTCTGCTCTCTCCCCAGCCATTAGGAGGACTAGGTTCTCAGTGCCATGTTTGACACTGACAATTTCCATCCCCACAGGTGATCCGAAAAGGCTGGCTCACCATCAATAACATTGGGATCATGAAGGGCGGCGCCAAGGAATACTGGTTTGTCCTAACAGCTGAGAACCTCTCGTGGTATAAGGATGATGAGGTGAGTGGCCCAGCCTCAGGGCTGGTTGAATTATGGCTTTGGTACCTAGTTCTGTGTGGTGCTGAGAACCCTCAACTCCCATTGACTTTCAGGGGCTGAGCATTTTGTAGAAGGCCCTTAGCTCCCTACAGTGGCTTGGTATTATAAGTACACTTTCTGTGTATTAATTACCTGCTTTTTTAAAGTAGCCCATACCCCTGGGACCTGGAGTGATCCCACAAACCAGTATTCAGCCCCTCCCAGGAAGGGATGCAGGAGATCGGGAGCCATAATCAGGATGCCACAGATTCTGTTGGTTGGGTATAGAATTGTATGTTCCCCTAGGGGCAAGCCCAAATGGACCCCTGCACATTAGTCACACCCTGTATATGTTAGTGTTCAAACAGCTGCTGCCTAGCCCCTCCACCAGCCCATGGATCTACTGCCTTGTGCCTTGTATTTGACTCTTAGTGGGGCCTTGATATTGCTTCAGCTGGAATGAGGATATTTCCTTTTAAATGTGAAGGTCATGGAGTTAATTTGGATGTAGCATTCCTGGCACTGAAGAGAAAATCCAGTTGGAAATGACTGTGCTTGGAGCTCCTGAGTCAGTAAAAAGTGGGCAGGGCACTTTTCTGTCTTATTGTGGCAGGCCGACTCACAGGAGGGAGGGGATGGGTTAGTGCTCTGATACCCAGGGCTTTGTGGTACTCTCAGCCATAACTATAGTGACTATTTAAATTGTGGCTAAGCTTCACTCTAGTCTTGTGTGGTCACTCAAGAGAGGTGTGACCTAGTTGTCTGAGTACAGGACGCAGAGCCAGGAGCTATGGAATTAAAATCCCAGCTCAGACACTGACTCCTTCTGTAACCTTGGGTAAGTCACTTTACTTCTCTGTCTGTTTCCTCATGTGCAGAATGGGAATATTGGTACTCATCCACCTCATCTGGGTATTGGGCAGATCAATTAATTCATGTTCATACAGTGCTTTGAATGTGAAAGTGCTGCGTACTGTTATTAACAAACTATAATAGTACATGCAGAAAATAAATGAGAAAGTAGCATGGATCTGCTCTGTAGACCCTCCTTAAAAATAGATATTCCTGAAAGTTGGGAATCATGGCTTCCCAGTGCTTCCTCTTCCACTCAAGCAGGGAGCAAGATAGCAGATGCCAGAATCATGTCCAAATTGAAGTTATTGTTATTTATTTATTTATTTGTCTACTGTCAACAGTGTGCCAGTCATAAAGGAAGACAAAATCTCTGGCCCCTGGGCCTAAATCTCTGAATAGTGGGAATGAACAGCAAGAAGGTAATCAGAATGACATGAATTTAAACTCAAATACCACTCAACTTGCCAGGGATAAAAATACTTTGGGGGATGGCTACAAATGGATTCAGATTCAGTCAGCTTTTCCAAGCAATGGTTCCAAACTACTTGTCAGGAAGACAAAGGGCCGTGTACCTTGTGTCATGGTTTATACCTGTGCAACATACCTGTAAACTGCTACCAGACCAGAATTCTCCACTCAGTTATATCAGTGGGCACATTTAACAGCCACTTTGCACAGTTGGAAATGATGACACAAGGTGCCACACAGTAGAGAATCAGGCCTGAAATGTCATTCCCTGACCAGGAGCTGGGGGTATGTCTACTCTACAGAAGCACAGCTATGGCACTGCAGCTGTGCAGCTGAAGTGTAAATGATTTCTACATCAACAGAAGGGGTTTTTCTGTTGATGTAGTTAATCCGCCTCTCTGAGAGGTGGTAGCTAAAACCACAGAAGAATCCTCTGTCAACCTAGCTGCGTCTGCAGTGTGGGCTAGGTCGACCTAACTGTGTTGCACAGGGTGTGAAATTTTTCACAGCCCTGAGCAAAAAGTAGCCAGATCAGTCTATTTTTTAGGTGTAGACCAGGTCTAAGTTCAGCTGGGGCATGCATCAGTTCCGTAATCAGCAAGGAACTGGAATTGATTGTGCAAAGGAGATTTTAAATCAGCCAGTCCTTTTTCAAGGTCCATGAACTCTCAGACAGAGCTGCCTGGTGTGGCAACACCGCCTCATGGTTATGTATGCAGGTCAGGCAGTTATAACTTAAGGCTTGAGCGTTTGTTTTAAATTAAAAACAACTTCTGCATCTGGATTCCAGCGATGACCGCGTAGCCCCCCACCCCTCTGCCCCAGCAAGGAGCGGGCAGGCTGTGGTTGCAGTGCATAATCTATATTAATAGACTCCAGCTGTATGGGTGGGGGAAGGGGCGCCCCTTTTATCCTACGAGGAGGGTAACCCTGGGGGTGAATAACAGCTGGAGGTCTGCACTGCTTCCCTTCTGCATGGTGAGAGGTAGAGCAGCCTAATTAAAACAGCTCCCTGCCAGCCAGCATCCCTTAAATAAACGCAGGGCGACCCAGTGCTGACGAGGCAGGAGCAACACAGGAGAAAGGATCCTTTGTTCTAACTGGAGAAGGGGTGGAGGGGAAGGGGGAACATGTTTTTATTTCTGATTTTTCCCCACTCCTGCCCCCTCTCACCAGTTCTCCGGCCTCTGGGGAAGGAAAGGGAAGTAACTTCCACTTGAATTCCATGGCCAGGCTCAGCTTAAAGAGTCAGTACATTACAGGGGCAACTTGGAGAACCCTTGGCTTTGGAGTTCCCATCCTAACCCTACACAGGGACAGGGCTGACTCTGTCCTCCAGGACCCTTCTGCCCCACATGGCGACATGGCTGTCTCCGTCACCCACGGCCCCTCTAGCCCTTATTGAGAGGAGACTTCTCAGACCCGTCACTCCCAAACCAGGCTGGTATCCACATATGGCTGTCTCCATATGTCTCAGTCTCAGATCCACTCTCTTCCCCAGAAAGGGCTGTCTGCCTCCTTGTCCCCCTGATTTGAAGGGAGGAATGGTGTCTTTTCAGGCCCCAAAGTCACCCTGAGTGCAGCCTGGGAGTCCCGATCCACTTAGGTTTTGGACAGACAAAAACCCTGACTTCTCATGCTCTTGTTAGGCTCTTGCCCCAGCTGCACAGCGCCGTAGCAAACAGCCAAAGGAAATGAGAGTGTTTAATCCAGGGAAGAAAACCCTTGCGTTGGTGGAAGAGCCAGATGCAGAATTTGGGGGATCTGGTGGGAGAATTAGGGGTGGACTGGGGGTGGCAGGATGACATTGGGCTAGGCTAGCACCTCTCAAAAATTGAGGCGGGTGGAACGGAGCTCATCATTTCCCTCCCCTGCCCTGTTACGGCAGGACTGGGCATCAAGTCTGAGTAGAGACATCTGGGTCCCATTAGTGAAATACCAACCTTTCCACAACACTGGTTTGTTTTCTCTTCCCCCCAAAGAAAGGAATTGGAACTTAAAAGTGTCTTAAAGGTTCAGCATCAAGCGTCAGTGAGGACAGGGCTCCCTTTGCTCCGGGAGGCTGGTGGAGCATGCTGGGGGAAGGGGAGGAGGTGGAAAGCTGGCTCCTTATTCTGCCCTGCTGCCAAGAGCACTTTCTTTGGGTTCTCTCTCCATTTTTCCTCCAGTCTCCTTTGTGTGAGTCAAATCCCTGACCCAAGGAGAGCTGCAATATAGATCTGCTGCAGAAAGGGGGATCAGCCTGGATTTGGGAATCCCACACTGGGAGTCAGCACCTCCTGGGTGCTGCTGGGTTCTGCCTATAGGACATTTGTAGGTCAGCAAGATGGTGGATTGGCAACGTTATGGATCCAATGACCATTCTCTAAGACAGAAGGTGATCTCGCTAGCCAGGGAGAGCACCCCACCCCCGAGACTGGAGTGGCAGCCATGGCACTGTAGCTGGTTGGTATTAGATACTCAGTTACCATGGTGATGAGCATGGTATGAGAACCTAAGCAGAAAAAGGTGTCCTTCCACCTAATCCCCTCCAGAGATCTACAGCACACAACCCAGCTACACAGGTAGGATCCAGGCTTTTCCTCTAGTTCTCTACGTGGCAGGGGGCATTAAGCCCTGAGCCTAAGGCATAATGAACAATATGCTACATGGTTCCTATTAGCAAGGCCTACATCGCACTGGAATGGGCCCATGGGCCCTGCATTTGATACATGTAAGAGTTAATTTAAACTGGGATGCATATGACTACGTACATGTGTCATTGTGTGTACTTGAGTGGTTGCACAGACAAGTGAATACAGTCTGCTTCTAGTACATGTGGGAATTTGGTTGTGAATATACTGCATAGCCCAGACCTTCTGTCCTTATTTATGCAAAAGTCTCACTAAGGTTCGGTTGAATATGGTCTAAGAAAGGCAGGACTTGGCTCATACCTGTGTGAGGGCATCAGTGTATTTCCATAGCTAAATGTTTGTGTCTGTCCTGCTGAAATGCATGGTGGAACCTGCTCGCAGGATCCTTGCATAGAGTGAAATTCCTTTATATGGAAGTTGAATGAGAGTAATAGCAAATTGTTTCACTGCAGCAAAGGTGCAACTGGTAATTCAGTACTGCTGTTCTGTATAGACACTAAGGCCAGGTCCACACTACAATATTACATTGGAATAAGTACATCGCTCAGGAGTGTGAAAAATCCACACTCTAAGCGATGTAGTTACATCGACCTAACCCCCAGTGTAGACAGTGCTATGCCAATGGGAGAGCTCCTCCCACTGACATAGCTATGCCTCTCACAGAGGTGGATTAACTACACCGAGAGGAGAAGCTCTCCCGTCAGCGTAGTAGCATCTTCACTAAAGCTCTACAGCAGCACAGCTGCACCCCTGCAGCTTTTTAAGTGTAGACCTGCCCCAAGAAGCTTCCACTTCATATTGCGAGGTGTGTCTCTGTGTGTTGTTGAATGTATACATGTGGGTATTTGTATTGCGTGCGTGTGCGTGCGTGTGTGTGTGTGTGAATGCACACAGATATGTGTTTGAGAATGACATATGGGTGTGTATGTTTGTGCATGGTATGTGCATGTATGAATGTCTGAGTATGTTAATTGTGTGTGCAGGTGTGCATATGTGTGTCTGAATTTGTGGGTACTTGAGACTGGTGTGGGTTATGTGTCCATATGAATGGCCTGGACCTGTGTGGGTGTGTATGCACGGGACTGGATGTGGATGACATGGCAGTTACGTGATTGTGTATGAATGTTGTGTTTGAGTGAGAATGGGGTGTGTGCATAATAGGAGGTTATGTGCTTGTGTGAATGGGTATGTTTGGTGTGTGTGTGTCTAGTATTTGAGTATGTGCATGTGTTAAGTATCTGTGCACATAGATGGTGTGTGTGAGCATGAGAAATGGTGTGTAGGTGTTTGCATGTCTATAGATCCATGTATATGATGGGGAATCCTTTACATTCTTCATACACCATTTTGAGTCTTCTGGGTCAGAGTTGTGCCCTGACTCCACATTGTGCTGGCTTCGTACCTCCCTTCTCTTCCATCACTGGAGAATGCAAGCAGATTATCCTGGCTGGGAGAAGCCAGGATAATCTGGGAGAAGCCATGACCTTATTCACACACTTGTAGGTGTCCATTTGCTATACATCAGACTTTACATCTCCCTCTGAAACCCCCATTTTCAGAAACATGGAGCAGATCACTTTTCCAACAACAAGCTGCCACTCTTGTGCATTAAGCCCCAGATCAGCCACATCATGAAGCCCTCTCTGTTGTCTTTGCAGTGGCTCAAGCCCTGCCAGCCATCAGGATGGTGCTGTAATGGGAGGGTGGCTTTTAGCAGTCCAGCTGCAAGCTAGATTTTGTCACCTATTTTTCTGCTTTGAGACCACAGAGCTAGGTATGCTCTGAGACTCAGTCCTTCCCAGTTATCATACCAGCCTCAGGATCTCTCTCTACCACACATACTCCTTCCCTCCCTCTTTGCCCCTACTCTCTTTTGCTCTTTCATTCATTCACTCTCATGCTCTCTCTCTCATTCATAGTCTCTTTTTCTTTTTCTCACACTCTCCCTCCTCCTTCTTTCTAACTCTCTCTTTGTTCTTTCTCACTCACTCGTTCTATTTAGTAGTTTTGCACACACATACACATTACCTGTCCCTCCCAGTCCACATCTAAAGAAAAGCGCCTCCCAGAATCTCCAAACCTGAAATCTTTTTTTTTTTTTTTTTTAATAAAATAAACAAAGTTTGTTACACCATAAAATTCCCCAACTGGTCTCTTCCCGCTGCTTAATTTCGCCTCCTCCTCATAGGGACTGCTAGCAAGGCACTATGCAGCCATAACTCTCCCAGGGGATAGCCCCTGTCCTTGTGATTTAGACACTTATAGCAAAGGTCTGCACAAGAAACACAAGGCATCCTGAGTGGCTCTCACTGGAACAAGCATGTGAAGCCAACAGAAACAGCTGCAAAGAGAGGGTGAGGAGAGTCAGGGAGGAAATGACAGACAGACAGCAAGTGGGATGGCGAATAGTGACAGATAAAGGTGAGCATCAGGTGAGGATCCAAGCATCAGTTTCCCAGCAGACTGGGGGAGGTAGGTGAATTTAACATGCGTTGCTCACACCCCAGCATTTCCCGCTGCCATGCAGGCGTTTCCATCCCTGTGCGGCACCGGCAGTGTGTGTGGTGTATCCCAGCACAGCCTAACCAATGTGCAGACTACTGTACAATCTCGTAGTCCTGAACAGGTAGTCTGAACACTGGGCAGACGGAGTGGAGCCTCTGTGTCCAGCTCTCCAGCTAGCAGCAGCACGTTAGTCCTTCCCCCTTTCTGCCTCTGGGCTGGTGTTTTGGGGACAGAGAGAGGGTGAGGGAAAGTCCAAGTCCTGCTTGAAGAAGTTTCCTCCATTGGCAGCTGGAAAGAAGGGGGGATTGCTCCCTGCCTGTACCCCGCACTGAGCGAACCTTCACACCCCTTTCTCTTCCGATGTTGGCATCAAAAGGCTGATGCCCCATTCCCCCGGGCACGTCGTACCTTTAAAAAATAAAAATAAATTACTGCTGTTCGAACCCAGGAGAAGATGTTTCTGAGTCTTGGCCGTTGCCCAGATGTGCAGACTTCGTTGCTTTATTCAACCCCCCACATCTGGCGCAGCAGTTGGTGGCAGCGGGTGGGAGGACGCTCAGGCCCGATGCATCCTGATCTCCTTCCTCCCAGCTCTCAGTTCTGTAGAACGTCGCTCTACCCAGGGTCCGGAGCAAAGAGCAAACAAGACCAGCCTTCGGTTCCAAGCCCATAACAAGGGTCCTTTGACCCGTGTTGGCCAGTTGCCTTTGCAGCTAGCCTCCGGCTACCATGGGAGCGATCCGAGTTCCCTCCTTTCCTCCCCCCATTGCGTCTGGCACTCACTGTGCCTCCCTCCCTCCCTCTTTCTAGTCTTTGCTCCCTCCCTTCTCTTGCTTCCCTTCTGTCTTTCTGCCTCAATTGACGTGGCAGTGCAATGCTAACTAGACTCGAGGGAGGAGCTTGTTGGCTGCTGCGGAGGTCAGAGGTTGACAGGAAGTGAGCCATCTGACGGATAAGGTTGCGCGGAGGAAAGGAAGGTTCCATACCTTGGATGGAAACTTGAGGAATGCCGCTTTCTCTCTGATGCTTGGCTCCTGTGTAGCGATTCCAGATGTTCCCCGGGCCATGTGGTTCACTTCCTCTCTTGTGCTGCAGGGATAAAGAGTGCTTTAGGTACAATCTGCAACCCACCAGCGCTCACACACAGGGGAGGGGGAGCCAGAGGAGAGAGTTTAAATCTATGGCTAAAAACATGAACACCCAGTGCTCCTGCTTTGTCCCTAATAGGTTAAACCCGTGATGAGGAACATTTAAGGGTTGGGGGAAAATCTATTAATTTATTTCCCCATTTAAATCTCATTATACAGGAAGGAGGTGACAACAATGAGCAAACAAAAGGCCCTATGCTGGGCATTGTTGTACACTGTTACTGAACAAATTGACTGGGAACAGGGTTTAACTGGAATCGTGGGGAGGTAGATGGGGCAAATAATTTGTAGGCAGTCTGGGGGAATCTTCACTGTAAATATTTTTGAAAATACTGAATTCCTGGTACAATTTGATCTATTACAAAAGTGAAGACTTTACTGTTCCAAAGTAATTTGATGAGGCCAAAAAAATCATTTATTTTTCTCACGGATGATTTGACCCCATCTAAGGTGGGGCTGACCCCCTGAGACAGGGAGATCACCACAACCCTCCTGTCAGTTTGGTGGTGGGATTTTAACAATGGTCTCTCTAACGCCAGCTCCAGCACATCATTGACACTAGAGAAAAGCAAAGTACATTAGCATTAATAGTAGCATTTGGTTCAGTCAGTATTTTTTTAATTCCACAAGAGCCATAAATCAGAACACATACACTTGGACTCTCTGTGCACAAAGTTTTACTTGTCATAAGAGCTTCAGCTTATCTTGGGTTTGTCCTCCTCCTTAATTATGGTGAGGTCTGATAGTTCTGTCAGTCATCTCCTAGCACTCCAAGAGCCAAATTCCTCCTTTGAATGCATGTGTGGGCTTCCCCATCAGCTTCAGCTTCATGTGTATCCAGTATATAAAACACCAGTCCTTTTTGTACAGAGTGACTGGCTGGGCAGAGGAAATAGCCTGCGAACAAACCAGGAGCCCTCATTCCAATCCAGCTATGCTATATTTTTACCTGGCTGTTTAAAATGTATTTGGGGATGAAGGCCCAGAGGAGAACAATGCACATTCAGTTAAGAATGCAAACCACGACCATCTAAAATACACTGGCCCCAAAACAGAGCCAGAGTAACAAGGGTACTCAATGGGGACCCCCTTAGGGTGCCTCCTCTCAGGCCACGGAGCTACAGGTGTAGTCTCAGTCCTTCCCCCAAACACTATGCTTTGCCCTCCATGACTAGGGGTTAATGGCTAGGGGATCCATGTGCCACACTGCCACAAGTCTCTTTTCTATGGCAGTGCCTCCCCACAACCCCTATGGAGCTGTGCTTTACTGTGTACATGGGGTATAGATCTCCTGCATAGACTCTTCTTATCCTCCTACCGTGCAAATGGACCACACTGGTTTTGCTGCATTCAGGGTCCTCCATGCAAGCATTATGATTATAGTTAGGAATGATGGTCCTTTAAAAGGGGTGAGACTAACCAGGCCTGATTAGACCCTGTCACCCCAATACCCCTTCTCTCCCTGTATTTGCACTTTAGTGTCCTGCTTCCTATAGCCCACAATGTTACCTCCTTCCCCTTGCTGGCTTCACTGTAATTCCTTGGCTATGCATGTGTTTCATGGGATAGATATTTTGCTGCTGAGAGGGCAGCCTCTCCTTTGCTATGATCCTCTTTCTGCCTTGCCACCAAAATGAGATGTTTGATGAGCAACACAGGCCTTTTGGGATCAAGCCAGGATCTTTGAACCATGCTCCACAAAGCCACCTCCCCCAGCCCAGGGTGTACTGGCACCTAGTCCTCCCTCTCTGATTTTTTCCTGCGTCTGTCAGGCTGGAGGGAGAGCCCCTTCCCCCCCTCCTTGTGGCTGCATTGCTCTTGGGATGTCTCAGTCACCACACACATTGCCTGATTGCTAACATATGGGCAGAGGGCTCAGCCAAAACTTTAAAAGGCTCAGCCCTCAGCAGCTCGTTACACTCTTTCCTGTCTCTACATTCAGGAAATGAAGTCAGAGTATTGATATAAAACAGGCTGGGGTGAAAACTGAGAAGATGGGAAGAGTGGAGGAAGGACTTTTGAGAGACTGGGGTGTAGGCATGGTGAGATGGCAGGTCAGAGCAGCCCTGGCCGAATGTGTCTGTGTGCATCATGCTGCAATCAAGAGCCAGGGGATTTACCTCCTGGCACCAGTGCTCTAGCTCTTGTATGGCTCTCATTACCCCCAAAGCTGAAAAATCATACACTAGCAAGCAGCAATATGGATCTAATTGCTCCTCGAGGATGTTGGTTTGAATCTTGCTCCAGGGCACAGATGCAGTGCCCACAGAACCTGGGAACCTGGCACTAGCATTCTGTGTGATGGAATTTGCTGTCTTCCCAGCTTAAGAGAGTGAAGCCTGGTGCTAATGTATTGGCTCCCAGTGCACTTAGAGACTGGGAATATGAATCTTTATATGTGTGTATGGCTCCTAGTGCACATTAGAGTCAAGGGTCCAAAATCTGACCTCAGTTTCACTGGTGTAAATCTGGAGAAAGTGCCAAATCCTGGTCACATTAATGTCAACGACAAATTCCCATTAGCTGTAGTGGGTCCAGGTTTTGGTCCTAACACCATTGAATTCACTCTAGATTTACCTTGGTGTAACGGAGATCAAACTCTGTTGAGTGGCATTATTGCAATGGTGTGGGAAGTGACAGCATGCAGAGGCTAGAAGCATTACAAAAGCAATTCCTATGTGATGAAGGGGAAGAACTCTAAGGCCTTGATGGAAACAAAGGGTACAGGTAAAGACGCACATACACCATCACCTAGGTCCTAGGACCTGGGGAATTCTGTTGCTCTCACCACTAGATTTCTTGCTTTTTTTTGCTATGAGATGTTTCTTTTGCATCCAGCTCCAAACTTTTCTGACATTGTAAAAAGATGTGAGGAGCATTTTCTACGTCTTATTCCTTTAGCTGCCATCTACATTGAAGTTACTTTTTTGGGTAGCACAGAGTTTGCATATGGGTGATGCATAAGGTGCTTCAGTAGGAGAGATTGCAGTAGGACTGGTTGGCTTGCCTGGGGCTTAGCAATGGGTGTTCATCTCCTCTAAGTCACCAGTTCATCTGCAAACTGGAGCAGTAGTGGCTGAAAGTTATTGCAATTTGGAAGCTGTTAGGTGATTTTCAGAATGTGAAATGAGCTTTATGGGTCTCAGCCAGATTCCTAATCAATAGGCATCCGCATCACAAAAATACTCACCCCCCTGAATTTCGACTAACTGGCACCTTGGTTGGCAGTCTCAACAGAAAGAACAGGGGAATTAAGATCTGAATACCATTTCTATCTTTGGTCCCTTTGGATCAGTGGTGGGAGGGGTACGGGAGCTCTGTTGCTGCCCAAGCTGTCCCTGTTCTGTCCATCCCAGAGAACATCTGTTTCCAGGACATCTTTCCCAGCACTACATTATATTGTAACAGATAATGTCATTTGACCTTTTCATTGGGGATCTGAGACATGTAGAGGAGTATACCAGTATACTTAGGAATTAATAGGACTTAGTGAGATAGCTGACTAAGGCCTTTAGGGCCATTATAATGGTCAGATCATCTTCTCTGGCTTTGATTCCATCTGCCTATGAAACGTGTCAGCAGCATCACCATCTACAGTCGCTTCTCTGCCCTTGTATTTTCCAGTTAGATTTTGGGATCTCTGCTAGCAGCCTGCCTGCCTTTTCTATTCCCCTTTCCCCTGTAAGGGATCACATTTCTCCATGTTTCCAGCTGAGGCAAGCATGACGTACACACCAGAACCCCTACACAAGGGGGACGGTTACATACATAATACATTTCTATTGGAGTTATCTCAGACATCTGCACTCTGCTTTGAGGTGAGGCGTTTGGTATAATGGTTCCCTCTTTTGATCACTTTTGGTATAGCAATACCTGACTAGAGCTGTACACTTACAAGTAGGGCCCTTGGGCCAAATTCAGCTCTCAGTTACATTGATGTAAATCCAGATTAACTCCAGTAAAGACTTCATATCTTCCCCTGAGTAAGAGAGAGGAGAGTCTGATCTTCAGTTATTGGGGTTAAAGCCAAAAAATCCCCTGATTTCTAACCTCATCCATCTCTGAATCCAGATCTCAAAATTAAGCTTAAATCTAAAAAAATCGGGGCCTAAATGTGGGGTGCCTCAGTTTTTAGCTGCTTAACTGGAGACACTTTAAAGGATAATCGGAAAGCTCTGAGCCCTCCCACTCTGAAAATCAGGTCCTCGAAAGGTGTCTCAAACTGTACATCCCAAAATTGAGACATCCAAAATCATTCATCACTTTTGAAAATTTAGGCCTCAGTTTTTAACGTTTTCCCCATCTGTTTAGCCACCCATTTCACCTGGGGTTTTGATTAGTCAGAAGGACACTGGCTTGAATTTTCAATGATGGCTGTTAGTCATTTTCCATATAAAAGGTCCTTAACTGGCCCGCAAATATCCCACACCACTCCAACCACAAAGTTGCTGTTTGAGCTCCTGGTGGCAAAGAAGAGCCATTGGAACCCTACCTTGTGTTTTGTGTCACTATTATTATTTAAAAATTAATGTGAGCCCTTCATAGTGTAGGATGAAGTAGCAAGATGAACGAGGTGTGTCAGCTTTTCTAAGACAAAAAGTGGTTTAAATTCCATTAATCCTTATGAGAAATTATCAACTTTTGTGTCAAATGATTGGCTTTTTCCCAGAAACTTGAAAATAAGGTTAATAATGAAAATAAGACTTTTTAATCTGCAGTCATGACCACCTCACTTTATCTCACTTGATTTGTTTAAACTCAGGTTTAACAAAGAATAAACCCCCCAACTCAGATGGCTGGTGGCATTTACAAGCAGATGGCAGTATGCTATAATGAGACCAGGAGTCGAGGTATCTGTGGTGAGAACAGCCACATGCCATGAATGGTAGAGAGCAGAATGGGATGGAGCCACTGTGGCTGGTCACTGGAAAGGCTCTCAGCGATTAATACACAAACTTGAGGGAGGGTGCCCAGAACAGATACAGTACTGAGTGTGATATAAATGCCTAGACAGATTAGATAGGTAGAGAGTTTATAGCTGTCAGCACCCTGCTCAATCACTATTTGAGGAGATGATGGAGTCAGGCTGAGAGGTGCTGACTGGCCCCTGGAGGGGATAGGGGAATCAGGCTGTCTGCGCCCCATTGCTCACTGATTGTCTTATGGGGTAGGGGAATCAGACTGTGAGGCTCCATTGCTGATTGACTTCTTGAGGTGATGTGGGAGCTAGGCAGTGTGGGTGCCATTGCTGACTGACTCCTTGAAGGGATGGGGGAACTGGGCTGTGAAGGCCCTGTCGCTGAGTGAATCCTCCTAGGGTTGGAGGAATTGGGCTGTGAGAGCCCTGTTGCTGTCTGACTCCTTGAAGGGATGGAATATGGGGCTTTGTGGGCCCCATTCCTCAATGACAACCTGAGGTGATGGGGAAGCTGGGCTGTGAGGATGCCAGAGCAGACTGACTTGTTTATGGGATGGAGGTATCGAGTGGTAGGGGGCCCAGTTAGGGTTGCCAACCCTCCTGGATTGGCCAGGAGTCTCCCGAATTGGAACTGATCTCCCAGTGGCTACTGAAACCAATCCAGGAGATTTTAATAGGCCGCTAACTGTCCAGTTGGCAGCACAGCGGGGCTAAGGCAGGCTCCCTACCTGCACTGGCTCCATGCAGCTCCCAGAAGCAACCAGCATGTCCCTCTGGCTCCTAGGTGCAGGGGTGGCCATGGGGGTCTCTTCATTCTGTCCCTTCCACGAGTGCCAACTCCGCAGCTCCCATTGGCTGAGAACTGTGGCCAATGGGATCTGCAGGGGTGGTGCCTGTGGCAGGGGCAGTGCGCAAAGCTGCCTGGTCGCCCCTGCGAGCGTAGGAGTCGGACATGCCAATTGCTTCTGGGAGCTCCCTGAGGTAAGCCACCTGCTGGGAGCCTGCACCCCTCACCCCCTCCAGCACCCCAACCCCTGCCCCAGCCCTGAGCCCCCTCCCATACCCAAACTCCCTCCCAGAGCCCACACCCTGCACCCCCCCTGCACCTCAGCCCCCTGCCCCAGCCCAGTGAAAGTGAGTGAGGGTGGGGGGATGGAGTGAGTGGAGGGGGGCCTTGGAGAAGGGCGGGGCAAGGGGCAGGGCAAGGCTGTTCGGGTTTGTGCAATTAGACAGTTGGCAACCCTAGCCCCGGTGCTAATTGACTCCTTGAGGGATGGGGGAATAGGGCTGCGTGGGCTCCCTTGCTGACTGACTGAAGGAGTAGAAGAGGTGGGTTATGAGCGTCCCATTGTTGACTGACTTCTTGAAGGTATGGGGGAATTGGGCTGTGAGTGCCAGTTCCTGACTGACTTGAGGGACTGGGGGAATCAGGCTGTGAGGGCCCTGTTTAGGGTGACCACTTTTGTTGGATGGAAATAAGGGAAAACCACATGAAAAATAAGGGACAATGCTTTATTTTGAGGGGGATTTTAAAGAAACACCATTTCCCTTCGCATATCATGTATTTTTTTCTCAAATGCACATTATCATAAGTATCAATTTAATGTTTAAAATGGTACTTATTTGTGATGGGTTGGAGCCCTTGGGAAGCCACCTGATGCACTGAGATACTACTGAGTCTACCAGTTCTGCCAGCATGGGCCATCTTTAACCTGTCTTGCTGAGCCAGGCTCTTAAAACCTCCTCGAACACACACACAGGCAGGGCCACACCCAGCTGCAGATGAGCTCTGGGAAGACTCAGTTTAAGGGACTTGCTCCAGGACTCAGATGTCCACCTCCCTTGGAGTGCAGACACAAAGATATATTATGAAATTCGCCCCCTCCCTCAATGTGGAGAGAGGTGTGCACGCTTCTTAGCCCCCCTGTTAGAAATTACGGGAACCTGGGTTTAATAATAAACAAAACACATTTTATTAACTATAAAAGGCAGATTTTAAGTGGTAAAAGGGGTAACAAACAGAACAAAGCAGATTACTAAGCAAATGAAATCAAACACAAAAACAACTGGTTTCACTAAAGAAATTAGATACAAATAGTATTTCTCACCCTAGATATTGTTGCAGGCAGTTATATTTCTTTTCAGACTGGACCCCTGTCTCAGTCTGTACTCCCCCCTTGCCTTCTCTTTTGCAGTCTTTCTTCTTGGGCTGACAGGCGATAGAGAGGAGGAGTCCTGTTTGCTTTCCTCCCCACCCTTAAATAGGATTTACATAAGGTGGGAATCCTTTGTTTCCCAAACTTGACCCCCCCGCCCCCCCTTCCCTTACAGTGGAAAGTTGCAAGGAGTCCCAGGTAATGTTTTAGTATCAGGTGACAAGACCACCTGACCCTGTAGTATCACAGTGTCCATGAGTCAGTGGCAGTATGGAGCGTCCACAGGAAGGCCAAGCTTTTCACAGCTCATTGTCCTCGCTGATTGGCCATCTGCCCTGTCTGGCTTTTTCATTGTTGTACCTGAAGTGTTATCAGTGGGCATCACCCAAAGTAGCATAGTTGAAATACAGATACATAGTCAATATTCATATCTTCAGATACAGAAATGATACAGGCATACACATTGGATAATCGCATTCAGTAAATCATAACCTTTCTAATGATATCTCCCATGTCATCTTGCATAAAGTACATCTCAGTGATGTCATATTCATATCATAAGCATATTTTCATAAAGAATATGGAATGACACATCTCATTATTTTCAGTTTTAATACATTTCAATACATCTTAAAATAAGGGATGGGTGGTCACCCTAAGGGGCGGTTCAAGGAAATAAGGGAGGGTCCCTTAAAATAAGGGATGAGTAGTCACCCTAGCCCTGTTGCTGAGTGAGTCCCTTGAGGGGATGGGGGAACTGGGATGTGAAGGCCCCATTGCTGTCTGATTCCTTATGTGGTTGCTGAATAAGCTGTTAGGCCCCTATAGCTGACTAACTCCTTAAGGAGATCAGGGAGTCAGTCTATAAGGACATCATTGCTGACTGGCATCTTGAGGGAATTGGGATGTGAGGACAGTGCTGCTAACTGACCTCTTGAGGTGACAGGGGAGCAGGGCTGTGGAGTGCCCCATTGCTGACCAAGCCTTTGAGGGCATGGGAGAATTGGGCTGTGAGTCCTTAGTTGCTGACTGACTCCTTGAGAGGATGGGAAATTGGCTTGTGAATGCCCCATTGCTGACTGAGTCCTTGAAGTGATGTGGGTACCTTTGCTGACTGAGTCCTTGAAGCAATGGGAGAGCTGAGCTGTGAAGGCCCTGTTGCTGAGTAATTTCTTGAGGAGATGGCGGAATTGGGCTGTGGGGCCCCTTACTTAGTGACTCCTTGAGAGGATGGGGGAGCTGGATTGTGAAGGCCCTGTTACTGACTGACTCCTTAAGGGAATGGGGAAATTGGGCTGGGAGTGCCCAGTTGTTGTCTGACTTAATGAGGTGAAGTGGTAGGTAGGCTGTGCTGTTGCTGACTGACTCCTTGAGGGAATGGTGGATCTGGACTGTGAGGGCCCCTTTGCAGACTGACTCATTGAATGAAGGAGCTGGACTGTGAGGGTCCTCTTGCTGACTGACTCCTTGAGGGGATGGGGAGTCAGGCTGTGAAGTCCTTTCCTTTTGCTGACTGTTTTATGGGATGGGAGAATCAAGTTGTGGGGGTAGGGTGTGAGAGAGCCATTGCTGACTGACTTCTTGAATGAATGAGGAATTCAACTGTGAGTCCCTGAGGGGACAGGGGACCTGGGCTGTGACAGCTGTGCTGACTGACTCCTTAAGGGAAATAGGGAATTGGGATATGAATTACCAGTTGCTGTCTGACTTATTGAGGTGTTGTGGTAGCTAGGCTATGGTGGTTCTGTTGCTGACTGACTCCTTGAGGGAATGGTGGAGCCAGACTGTGAGGACCCCTTTGCTGTCTGACTCCTTGAAGGAACGAGGGAGTCAGGCTGTGAAGTCCCTCTTGCTGACCGATTGCTTTATGAGATGCAGGAGTTGAATTTTGGGGGCTAGACTGTGAGGAATCCCTTGCTGACTGACTTCTTGAGGGGATGGGGAACTGGGCTGTGAGTGAGGGCCCATTTGCTGGGTGACTGTTTTATAGGATGGGGAAATCAGGCTGTGAGGGTCCTGTTACTGACTGACATCTTAGGGAAATGGGGGGAATCAGGGTGTGAGGGCCTCATTGCCGACTGACTTGTTCAGGGAATGGAGGAAGTGGGATGTGAGAGTCCCACTGCTGACTGGCTTCTTGAGAGGGTGGGGGAATTGAGCTATGAGGGCCCCGTTACTGACTGGCTCCCTTAGGGCGTGGGAGATTTTGTCTGTGAGGACTCATTTGCTGACTCACTGGTTTATGGGATAGAGGAATCAGGTTGTGAGGGGTCCGTTGCCGAGTGACTTCTTGAGAGCATGGAAGAATTGTGCTGTGAGGTGCCCAGTTGCTGAATGACACTTGGAGGGTTTGTGGGAATTGGGCTTTGAGTATCCTGTTGATGACGGACTCCTTGAGACGATGATAGAGCTGGACTGTTAGGGACTCCTTGCTGACTGACTTCTGAAAAGGATGGGGGAGTTGGGCTGTGAGGGCCCCATTGCTGAATAACTGCTAGAAGGGATAGGGCAGTCAAGTTGTGGGGACTGGATTGTGAGAGCCCCCTTACTGGCGGACTCCTGGAAGAGTTAGGGAAATTGAACAGTAAGGGCCCCATTGCTGGTTGACTTCTTGAGGGAATAGGGAAGTGAGGCTCTGAGGATCCCACAGCTGACTGACTCCTTCACCAGATGAGGATTTGGTCAGTGGAAGTGAGTGACTAGTTGCTGATCTTCTTTCAGGAGAAGGAGAAGAAGTACATGCTGCCAGTGGATAACCTGAAGCTGCGGGATGTTGAGAAGGGCTTCATGTCCAGCAAGCATATCTTTGCTCTCTTCAACACTGAACAGAGGTGCTGTCTTTTCCCCAGAGCATGCTGAGCTCTTTCCTAGACGTAACCTAAATCACATCTCTAACTTCAGCCCTGTACAGTATTTTGGGGACACCCTGGAATGGAATAGCAGGTTATAGAGGAGAGGGAATAGTGAGATGGGGCCTCTCAGGAATGTTGTCCTGATAGGATGGACATCTCCTTAGAGGACAGTCATTAGGAAGAAACTCTTTTTAAAAGGAAACACTCTGGGATCCTTCCCTAAGCTCTTATAATCAGGCCACTTATTTTCTTTGCTGCAGTGCATTGGTGCCATGTGATCCCAGCTTTCAACTAGCCAAGCTGCCTATCCCCAGGGATCTCTGCCAGGGCCAGACAGCAACTATTTGAACCCCTCTTGTTTCTTTCAGTTGAATAATAAAGTTAGTCCCAAGAATTCATGAGCCCAGAGTATCGGGTGAAGAAATGCATGATTGAATGTGTTTGGAAAGGCAATCTTCTCTCACCACCACCACCCCAAGAGTGGTCTCTTCAGGGCAGGGTTGGGGTCTGCTGGGGGATTAGAGTGAGGAAAGCTAGGGTTAATAATGGAGAGTTAATTCCCCCTCTCATCTTTTCATAGGGAGCTCTAGTGCAGGGGAGGCATGAGGCTGTTAGCAGGCCGTGAGAGGATAGTCTACTTTGTTATTGATGTGCAGACACACTAAGGATTTTAAAACATTGGCAGAGATGGAGACGTGGTTGCTTTGTCGTGTGTAGAGGGTTGAAGTAACTTGTCTTATGTCTCACTTCTTAGGAATGTTTACAAAGACTATCGGCAGCTGGAGTTGGCCTGTGAGACCCAGGAGGAGGTGGACAGCTGGAAGGCTTCCTTCCTGCGTGCAGGAGTGTACCCAGAGCGTGTTGGGGTAGGTTGAGGGCTTGGCCATCATCAATAACAGGGGATGAGAAAGGGTGGCATACAAGTGTCTTAGGAGCAACCACTGAACTATCACCCCTTGAGTTAAACAGGATGCTATTGTGAGGGCCTTATCTCTATCACCTCCTGTTGTGGGGTAGAGTTGGAAGGCAGCTGAACTTCTTGCTCTCAGCCTCCTCTGATACATGGTACTTCTTCCAGCGGTGAGGATGCACAGGGTGTAACCATCAAGTGGGGGATAAAGGGTGGACCTCAAAGATAAGCCCTTCTGGCTTCTATCCTCCCTATGGGTTGTAAATCTAGATACATGAAATTTCTCAGTCAGATTGGGGAAGTAGCTCAGGTCTCTAGTGATAAACTCTGCTCAGGAGGGATGAGGAGATAGGAGGAGCAAGGTGAATGTAACAATCACACCTTGCTGAAGGCATTTCCATAGCCCTTGGGACTTGTACTTCAGCACAAGGAAGAAGGGAATGGCCAATAAAACAATAATTTTAAACTGTTTAACAACCTCACTCCTAGATGACAAGAGACTCCCAAACAGAGGCATAATGTTGATCAGTTTTGTTACTCATCAGTACCTTTTCTCTATGGCCAAGTTCGGAGCTCCATCAGCTTTGCCACAGCTGTGTTTCCTATCAGGATGGGGTTTTCTTATATTTTGCTTGTTTGATATCTTATTCCCCTACAATAGAAAGGTCTCTTGTCTTAAATATGTAGTATATGACCTACTGTGTTTCCTTGACATTTTCCTGCAGCCCTTTAATGACTGGTGTTGTGTTCTCTCAAGAAATTACCCTTAAAGCAGCAGTATTATTACATACCATACTGTACACTCCTGAGAGTTAAAGAGACATCCCTGAAACTTTTCAGTCTCTGACAGTGGGAAAAGTCATTATACTTGCCTATTACAGCAGTGAAAATTACTTACTTGTCATTTTTTTCAGACAGTTGTGTTTCTGGTAGAGGTTCATCCACCTTCTCTGCTAGACTTGAAGATGATTGTTTTGTCTTAATTACTTTTTATCCTATAACCATTTGGTGGGAAAGGAACTGAGGGCTAAGGGGACATTGGGCCATATCCAAAGCCATTGAATGGAAGGACTTCCAATGACTTCACCTATTGTTGAGGCAATGGGAAGATTTGGAATTTTTTGTGCTGCTATGGGGCTGTTGTGATCCCTGTCCAACACTTAGGCACAACTTAGGAGAGAGTAACAGGAGCAGCCATTGCAGATAAGTAACTTTCCCATGACATCCATCTTTAATGTGCCATTTTCCTTTGCAGAGGTTCCATTTTGATCATTTCAATGTAGTTAATAACCTGCTCAGCCTCTGTGGCCCAGGGTGACTTAGTCCCTTTGACCTGTGTTTTTGATTGGGTTTGGTCTTATTTCCATTCAATGCTATAGTAGATGCTTCTCCTGCCTCTCAGACCAACTAAAATCTGTTTTTTATTTTTGTCACTTTCTTGTTTTTGTTTTTGTTTTTTTGTGCTCAAACTGACCTGCCAGGACAAGGACAAAGTAAGTGACTCCTCTTCTGCCTGTACTGCCCCTTGGGGGCTCTTATCAGCTCGTTCTGATTTGCTTGATTTTGTTTTTCAGTTTCTTTCTCCTTTTTTCCCCCCTTTGTTATCATCTCCTGGGAGGCAATCATTTGTTCTCCCTCTGTCTTTGCACCTCCTGTCAGATCATCTGCTGTTTGTTTCTGTTCTTGGCTTGGGTTTTCCTTTTCTCTTTTTATTCCCCCTCTTTGGTATTTGATTTCTGAGTCTCATCAGAACTTTATTTTTGGCATTTTATCCTCTTTTTTTGAGTCGTCATGTCTGACTTCCAGCTCCCTAACCCCATGTTTCTCAGACAGTGAAGCCTTCCATCCCTTTGGGGATACATATGATCCTTCCAGCTGAAGCTCAAACAAAAAACCCTGAGGGGAAACAGAGACAAAATAAAGGAACATTTCCCCTTTCTTGCTGAATTGTTTCCCCCAAATTGGAGACAATACTGTGCTTCACTTCATGTCCTAAACTGCTGCAAGTGTATCAAAATGGGACAGCGTGAGTGAGGGAAATTTAAAAATAAGATGAGTAACATTTTAAATAGCACATTGAAACACACACAGCAAAATCTTTCATGCTTTGAAATTAATTCCAAGTGGATGAGTCTTGGTAGGTGTGCTATTGTGTTGTTGTGCATTATTGGTTACCAAATTTAATTCTAGAGATAGCTGTATGCTGTATTTCAGTTATGGGTGCAAGGATTTCTTTCTTTCTTTCTTGGATTCCAAAGTGATTTAATTTGGAGAAAGAGGTTCCTGTGTTTAAGGCACAGGACTTGGAGTTAGAAGACGTGTGGGTTTTTTTTCTGAGCTGTTGCACTGACTCGTTATATGACCTTTAGAACATAAGAATGGCCATACTGGGTCAGACCAAAGGTCCATCCAGCCCAGTATCCTGTCTGCCGACAGTGGCCAATGCCAGGTGCCCCAGAGGGAGTGAACCTAACAGGTAATGATCAAGTGATCTCTCTCCTGCCATCGATCTCCACCCTCTGACAAACAGAGGCTAGGGACACCATTCCTTACCCATCCTGGCTAATAGCCATTAATGGACTTAACCTCCATGAATGTATCTAGTTCTGTTTTAAACCCTGTTATAGTCCTAGCCTTCACAACCTCCTCAGGCAAGGAGTTCCACAGGTTGACTGTGCGCTGTGTGAAGAAGAACTTCCTTTTATTTGTTTTAAACCTGCTGCCAATTAATTTCATTTGGTGGCCCCTAGTTCTTATATTATGGGAACAAGTAAATAACTTTTCCTTATTCACTTTCTCCACACCACGCATGATTTTATATACCTCTATCATATCTCCCCTTAGTGTCCTCTTTTCCAGGCTGAAAAGTCCAAGCCTCTTTAATCTCTCGTCATATGGGACCTGTTCCAAACCCCTAATCATTTTAGTTGCCCTTCTCTGAACCTTTTCTAATGCCAGTATATCTTTTTTGAGATGGGGAGACCACATCTGTACGCAATATTCAAGATTTAGATGTGCCATGGATTTATATAAGGGCAATAAGATATTCTCCATCTTATTCTCTATCCCTTTCTTAACGTTTCCTAACATCCTGTTTGCTTTTTCGACTGCCGCTGCACAGTGTGTGGACGTCTTCAGAGAACTATCCACGATGACTCCAAGATCTCTTTCCTGATTAGTTGTAGCTAAATTAGCCCCCATCATATTGTATGTATAGTTGGGGTAATTTTTTCCAATGTGCATTACTTTACATTTATCCACATTAAATTTCATTTGCCATTTTGTTGCCCGATCAGTTAGTTTTGTGAGATCTTTTTGAAGTTCTTCACAGTCTGCTTTGGTCTTGACTATCTTGAGCAGTTTAGTGTCATCTGCAAACTTTGCCACCTCACTGTTTACCCCTTTCTCCAGATCATTTATGAATAAGTTGAATAGGATTGGTCCTAGGACTGACCCTTGGGGAACACCACTAGTTACCCCTCTCCATTCTGAAAATTTACCATTTATTCCTGCCTTTTGTTCCCTGTCTTTTAACCAGTTCTCAATCCATGAAAGGATCTTCCCTCTTATCCCATGACAACTTAATTTATGTAAGAGTCTTTGGTGACCTTGTCAAAGGCTTTCTGGAAATCTAAGTACACAATGTCCATTAGCTCCCCCTTGTCCACATGTTTGTTGACCCTCCCCCCCCCCCCGCCAAGAACTCTGATAGATTAGTAAGACATGATTTCCCTATACAGAAACCATGTTGACTTTTGCCCAACAATTTATGTTCTTCTATGTGTCTGGCAATTTTATTCTTTACTATTGTTTCAACTAATTTGCCCGGTACAGACGTTAGACTTACTGCTCTGTAATTGCCGGGATCACCTCTAGAGCCCTTTTTAAATATTGGCGTTACATTAGCTATCTTCCAGTCATCGGGTACAGAAGCTGATTTAAAGGACAGGTTACAAACAAAATACTTTATCTCTATGGGCCTCAGTTTCCCCACCTGTATAATGGGAATGGGGCTCTCTTATTTCACAGAGAGGTTGTGAGGATTAATTAATGTTTGTTGGTCCTTAGAGCTGAATTGAGCTCAGGCATGGAACATTTTAGCCCAAATGGAGAATTTTTGTGAAAGTTATAAACATGTGAAAACAGGAGGTTATAGTGAATATCCCAACAGAACTTCAACTATTGAATAATATAGAGCTCAATCCTGTAGACCCAGGTCTTGATTCTCTATTGCCCTGCACATTTTATAGTAATTTACATGATTGCAAAGTGAATGTGAAGTGGGTGCAAAATGCTACCAAATCCGAGTGGTCTCACAGGACATTCACAGTATCTACACCAGGTGCAGAGCAACAAACACTGAACCCCCTTTGGCACATGTGAGTACTCTCACTGAAGTCAATGGAACTACTTATGTGATTAGGGACTGCTGACATCACCAAGAGTTGCAAGATTAGGTTCGAAGTTCCTAAAGCATTTTGGGAGCCTCAAACATTAAAGCCACTATAGATGTGTAAGGTATTAATGTTAAAAATATTAATACCAATTGTTATAATACATGGACTATTCACTGTATGGAATCTTGAGGGAAATGACTTGGCAAGGAGAATGAAGAACTTGCATTACCCTCTTGATTAATAAATCCCATTCCAAATATATCAATTTTTAAAACGTTTCCCACCCTGGAGATCCTGTCCCAATCAAGGGAGGCCTGATTGTTTCTTGTGCTGCCACATGTGAGTACTCCACCTATTGTAATTCAGGGACTGGGCCAATAGGGTCTAACGCCTCAAGGCAGAGACTTGGCATAGCACCCAGTCTGAGCAGGGTGTTCACTCACATTTTCATCAGGGGTCATTTCTTCCTCCCCGCAAGCCAGCTACTCTCTTCCTTTTCTCCTTCTTCATATCAGCTGCAAATGGTGCCCTCACATAGCAACTGCAAGACTGAGCACACTTTTCTTGAAACTATCACTGTTCCTATAACCACGGTTAGCACCCAGAAACTGCAGTGATGAGCACGTTAGGTACCTGTATGGATAGATAGACACTAAGCGGTGCTAAAGAGCTGTATAAATTGCATCCTCACTCCCCAGTCCTGCATATGAGGGCTATTTGAGAGTCAGCCTGAGCTGGCTGATAGAACAGAATCTAACACTTCTCCCAAAGGTTGCTACCCTAGTCACTGTGCATCAGTCCACTTAGGTATTCTGAGACATAATATGTAACCATGAATGCATACAGATGTGCACACACATATGCATACACACACACACATATGCAATTATATTATGTTTGCAGTGCATTTTATATTCACCTACTCTTACATACACACTGGTGCATTTATGTTCACTCACCCTGCACAAACACTGGTATGTTGGTGTTCATTCCTCTCCACACACGTTAATGCATTAGAGATCACTTTGTGCACACGTACTGATACATTTGTGCATACCGAGCCCTGCAGAAATGCGGGTGCATTTGAGTTCAGCAACACCTACACACAGACTGATGCATTTATGTTCATGCCCTTGCACACATACTGGGTACACTTTTCTTCACATGCATGGTAGCTGGTGTCAACAATTTAAGGAGGGCAGCATGCTACTTAAGACCAACTTGTGAGTAAACTTTCTCTGCATTACTCCAATAACCAACTGTAGTGCACTGAAGTAGGACAAAATGATACTAACATGGAACTCACATTCATGGCCCTTCCTCTAAATTGAGCTGGGGAAGGATTACCTGGTTATACAAGCTGAGTACTGTATTGATAATTACAGATCAGAAGAAAAGTCAAGTTGTATCTTGTGGTTAAGGCACTGGGTTAGGATTCAAGAGAACTGGGCTCAATTCCCAGCTCCTCCAAAGACTTCTAGTGTGACCTTGGGCAAGGTTTTCCATGATGTGGATGGGAGGGGTTGCCCAAGTGCCCTTCCTACTGTTGGAGAATCTCCCTCTTAATTTCTGTCTCATGTTGCTGCATGAAGTTCCCCCATGTCTCCCTTGCTGTTTCACATTTGCTTTTGGCCCCTATGGTATATTAAATAATTGATTTGTCTCTTTCTAACTGCTGCTTCTCCCTTTTTCCCTCCCTCTGTAGGCAAATGATACAGAGGAAAATGGATCTGACAGTTTCATGCACTCCATGGACCCCCAACTGGAGAGACAAGTGGAAACAATCAGGAACCTGGTGGACTCCTACATGGGAATTGTCAACAAAACCATCCGAGATCTCATGCCTAAGACCATCATGCATCTCATGATAAACAATGTACATATCGCCCTGCTAAGCCCATTGGGGACTGTGGGAGAACTAGAAAGATAAGAGAAGAAAGAGAGAAAGACATGGAGAGAAGGAAAAAAGAGGAAAGAGAGAGAAATATGGGTGGACTAGCAGGATAGAAGTGAAAGAGAGAGAAGGGGAGGAGAGAATGGGAGACAGAGTCTAAATGAGATGGGGAAAGAGAGGGGGGCTTTGCAGGAAAGATTATTCAAATGGACGCTTTGATGGCTGTGATTTCCTCTTTCTTCTGCTCTGGTTACAGACAAAGGATTTTATCCACTCGGAATTGCTGGCAAACCTGTACTCCTGTGGAGACCAAAACACCCTCATGGAAGAGTCAGCAGAGCAGGCCCAGCGGCGTGATGAGATGCTGCGCATGTACCATGCCCTGAAAGAGGCACTCAGCATCATCGGGGATATTAACACAACCACCATCAGCACCCCTATGCCCCCACCGGTGGACGACTCCTGGCTGCAGGTGCAGAACATACCATCTGGACGCAGGTACCAGAGGCTCAGGGGCAGTGCCCCACGGACCTGCCTGATGCCTCTTTAGGGGCTAGAATATGAAGGCTAATGGGTGCTGAAGATTCTGGGGTATTGGAAGTTAACATGAGGGTTGCTGAGGCCTTAAAAATTATATAGAAGCTTCTAGGGCCTTGTGTAGGTGAATTAGGCTGCCAGACCCTTGAAGGTTATATGGTGGTTGGAGGAGTCTTGAAGGCAAACAGAAGGACTGAAGGGATATGGAAGGTGACTGGGGGGCTAGAAGGGGGCTGAAGGCACTGCGGGGTTTGGAGGGCTACTGTATGTGCCTGTTGCTGCAGTTGAACTTCTCTTTGGTTGTTTGGTAGGTCTCCCACGTCCAGCCCTACACCACAGAGGAGAGCTCCCGCTGTTCCACCAGCCAGGCCTGGATCTCGAGGTCCAGCTCCTGGACCTCCTCCTGCTGGTGGACCCACCCTGGGTGGTGCTCCTCCTGTGCCCTCCAGGCCAGGTGCCTCCCCTGATCCTTTTGGGCCCCCACCTCAAGTTCCATCTCGGCCAAACCGTGCTCCTCCTGGTGTCCCCAGGTAAGTCCTGAGACACTCGTGCAGAGGGAGAGATCAGGGTTTCAGGTGGCAGCTTTGGTAATTCCTCCTTCCTCTCAGCTTACAGAGCAGTCATGGACCATTTGGGATGGGTGAAGCCTTTCTCTGTGTGTTTGAATCAATTCTGCAATTGGGAATATTTGTTCCTTTATTTGTCTTACTAGTGCTGAAATTTCGTTTTATCGGGGGAGACAGTGAGGAGGCAGATGTCTGAAACAGGGGGACATCCTTTTCCCCGCAAAAAAAGTGCATTTAGGGCTTGGGAGTAACCTTGGGTCGGAGAACATTGCTCATGATAATGCCAAACAAAGCAGCAATGCTGGTACCTGTGTGCACAACTGGGAAACAAAAGTGCTGGGAGTGAGATGGGACAGGGGGTGGGCGGGAGAATGTGTTTCATGGCAATAAGAACCATGTTAGGGGAGCCCCAGTGTGCGAGCTCTTTCTACTCCCCTGATACAGGAGGTTTCAAGGCGAGGAAGAGGGGGACTACAACCAAGATATGTGGATGCTTTTCATACCCAGCATGGCTGCTGCTTCTGGTACCAGTGGCCAGCTGAGTAGGAGTATAGTATGAGAACAAGTGGTTGGGAGGTGGGTTTCCCTTGTGAGCATGCTTATCACCCCCACAATTAACTCCAAGTGCCAAGCGCACTTTCCAAGCTAGAGAGCCCACAACTTCACATTCCCAAAAGGAAGCTCTGTAGGACTGGGTCCTCCCCCAGGTACAGTCACGCTGTGAATACTTCTGACACTCTGGAATGAGCCACGAGTGCATTGGTAAGGAAACTTTAGGAAGAAGATGGGCTGGAACCAAGGTCATTTCAGTGTTGGATCCTTGATCTCAGCTGAAGGAACGGAAAGAAACGGAATGGTAAAATGAATAATAACCAGGAACTTCCCATCTGTGGGTATAAGGAAGTCCCTCTCCTGTGATAAAGCCCCATTTCCAATGGGTGCTGATCGTGCATGTCAGAGGCTGCCTGGGCATCTTCTGTTGCAACACCTTGTTTCTTATGGGTGTTCATGGTGTATGTCAAAGCTTCCCAGCCCCCTCTCCTGTGATAACACCTTGTCTCTGATGGGTGGTGATGGTATATGTTAGTGGCTGCCTGGTCCTTCTCCTGTGGTAATGCCTTGACTCTCTGGATGCTGCTTGTTCAGAGAGAGAGTTCTTTGCAAGGTTCTGTATCCAGCCCAGGACAGGAACAGGAATGGATGAGTCCGAAGAGGATGCAGATCAGTTTTTATTGAATCTTTAGTGTGAAAATGGTGTTACCTTCTCAATGTCTCTGCCCTGGCCCTTCCTCTGCCCCTTGATGCTGCTCCCACAGGGACCCGGCTACATGCGCCTTGCTGCCCCCTCCTAGGGGCTTGCAGTACCATTGGTCATGCCTGTGGATATCTGCATGCTTCACTTGTGTAGTTTTGGCTCTTGCTTCTTGTGCTGTTACCTCCCCACAGGACACTCCTTTTCTGTTCATTTTTTGGTGTGTTTCCTACATTTCTCTCTCTTTCTCCATCTCCCTTTCACACCTTGTGCTTCATTTCCTCACTCATGAAAAATATTCTATATACCCTGGCTATCCTGGTAGGATCCCCCAAACAGCCTGAAATGAGCTGAGCTCCTGCCTCTAAGGAGATTCTTTACCCTTCTGCACCAGCCGACTTTGCTACCCCTACCCCATTTGTAACAGGCTTTTATGGATGACTCCCGCTACGTGGAGCGGAGAGGTTCTGAACAAAACAACAACATTGGACTAGAGGAAGGAGACTTGAAATGTCTAACTAAACAGGTCACTCTCCCTTTCCCTTAGTGGGGGGAATGGTTCAGTGCTGACTCATTGCCATGGTTTGGATGGGAATGGGATGGTTCCAAAGCATGTAGTGAAGCAATGCTCACTCACGCTCTCACTCTCAATCTCTCTCCCCCACTACTCCATACTTCCAGCTGTTCATAGACTCCTCCCATGGCCTTATACGCTGTTTGCCATTCGGGTTTCTCTATTCACCAGGGAACTCAGTCGGCAACCTTTTTCCCTCTTCTGTATATAGAATAAGAAAGTTCCCCGCTGGCACCTGGGCTTGGGGTCTTTCTGCCATGGGTAAACGGGTACCATCTCCATTGTTGCTTTTCTTTTAATACCCATCTTTCCCTCACTGGATGGATTACACTGGATGCCATATGAGTATGAAGTGGAACTTGTTATCTTTACAGCATGAGTGGGCCTTGTGGGAGTTGGTACAGTGAGAAAATGGGATCTGACATATATGTTTGGGTGTATTTGTACATGTGTATATGTGCTTGCATGGATGTGTGTACATATGTCTTCTCTATGTATGTTTGTGTTCATCTCCATCTGGTTTGTATGAACATCTGGATTCAAGGTTGGTGATGTTGGAGTGTTCTCTGCCCCACAGACATATACAGATACTCACTCATACATATGCTGTCACACACAAATACCTCACAGACCATTTTCTTGAACAGGCAGTCTTCAAAGAAGCAGGATCCTTTCCCTTCGATTATATCCCCGGGCAGGTAGCTTCAGCAGCTGGTTCTTCAGTCTCCTGCATAGGTCCATACTCACCAGCTACATGTACCCTTGGGAACTATTTTTCTGAGTACTGTACATTAGAAAAAACTCATAAGCCTCTGCCCATGCAGTGAAGGCCATGTGTTCTGAGCATCTATGATCCGTGCACAAAATTCTCATTTGTGGAAAATGGGTCTTGTCAAACAAACATGATTTCATTTTTTGTTGAGATAAGTTTGGTTGATAAAGATAACTTGCATAGATGTAATATACTTAGATATTTGTAAGACATTTGGCTTATGCAGCATGATATTTTGATTATAAAACTAGCACTGTACGATATCAATACAAAGCACATGCTAGATGGATTAAGAACTGGCTAATGGACAGATTTCAAAAAGTTGTTGTCAAGGAGAATGATTGTCAAATAGAGGTGCCTTTCTAGAAGATGTGCATTAGTCAAACAGAAGTTATTGGGATCAATACAGAGGTAACTGGATGAAATTCTATGGCCTGAGTTATATAGGAGGTCAGACTAGATGATCTAATGGTCTCTTCTGGCTTTAAAATCTATTAAGCTATGTCCTTGTTTCCGCCTCTCCTGGCTGGTACTCAAGACCCAGAACTGCACTTTAGCCCTTCCTGATTTCCACTTCTCATGGCCTTTGTTTCTTTTGATTAAATGTGTTAAACTAGTTAGTGTTGCAAGATTACTAGAAAGTCTGGCTCTCCAGGGAAATATGGCATGACATTCAGCCAGCCCAATCCTGAGACCTGTGCCTGTTGGCATGTTCGTTTAAGCACATGTGAGTGTACTTTAATGCACATGGACACTTGTGTCAGTATGTGAGCATGTGCCGACGTGCCTCGAGTCTGAGTGTGGATCCAGCTTTGTATGTGTAAGAGCCTATTTGTATGCCCATGTGAATATGCTAGTGAGTGTGTGAATGCAGCTGTGTGTGTGTGCGTACATCACAATGTACTTATGGGTTTGTATGCCTCTTTGTGTGCACATATGAGGGTCATATGCTCCTATATAGTTATGTGCACATCTGTATGTACATGTGTAGAAATGTGTGTATATCTATGCATGCACTTTTGTTTAGGTGTGTATGTTTAATTCTGTTGGCATGTATGCATCTGTATGGACAGGTGTGTCCGTAAGCGTGTGATGTGCATTTTCCTCTGTAGGTGTGGCTGTGAATGTGTAGGGTGTGCTCCTGTAAACAGACTGTCTGTTTAGTCTCTGTATGTGTGTTTCACCTTCCTGACTGTCTGTGTGGCCTCTGCTTTGAACTGTCTGAACTGCCATGTTGATTTCGTGTTGTCTTTCAGAATCACTATCAGTGACCCCTGAGGACTGGCAGCCACGGTATGTTCTGCACTCTCTCCCTGCGATGCATGAGTCAGTGTGTCTCCCCTCCTCCATTCCCATCACTCTGTTGCTCCCCTCTCCTACCTGATACTTTACTTGTACCAGATCCCCTTGTCCAAACAACCATTTCTCTGCCAGGGTCCCATGAAGGGAGGAGTCTTAACAGAACGCTGGACAATCGGACAGGAGCAGCTGCTTGGAGCTGCAGGAGGAGGGAAGGCTGGGAGAAGCCTCAGGAACTGTTAAAAAAAAGAAAAAAAAAGGAGAATTATCAGAGAAGAAAACCTCACCCTTGAGTGTATGGGTTCAGAGTGAGGGGAGAGAGAGAGAGGAGGGAGCATGGGAGATGGGGTGGGAGCCATGTCTCTCAACCTGTTTAATCCTGCACTGACAGGGAGAGAGACTGAATGAACTCTAGGTCTTTTCCATTTCTCTATCTGCTCTAATGGCCTCTCCTGAGACCATGATGGGGAGCTGTGGATTGAGACTCTTGTTTTACATTCAGCATGTCTGCCCAAAGTGGTCCCTGTATCGCCATGTAGTGCCCATGGAAGGGAGGGCAAGGTTCTGGGGCATTACCATCAGTGACTTCTGTCCTCTCAAATATGCAGTAACCCTGCCCTTAAATGCTCCCCCATTCATCCCTGTTTCATCTGATCCCAGTTAGAGATAAACATCCTTTTTCCTCTTGATCCTCTAGCCTAGATGTTCTCCTGTTTTGGCATCCAAATTTCCCCTCTTTCTTCCCATTTTCCTTCCCATGCGGAAGGGGGTGTATGCCACAATCCATGTCCCACCTTCACCACTGTGCTCCAGGGCCTCTGTCTGTCTTTCTTTCTCTCTTTTGCTCTCTCCCTGCACTTTGCAGCAGCGTGTTTGCTGAACGCCAGACTAGCAAGATGGCCCAGTAGCAGGTATATAGTGTACTGTGCTGGCCTTACACTCGGGCTGAACTTTTCATCTGAGTAAATACGGGGGAGGATGTACCTTGAAGAAGGATGTGGACCTGAATTGAATCTACCTGTCCTTCCTGAGATTCACTGGCCCTTACTGATAGGAGAGAGGGAGAGAGGGTAGAGTGGAGCAGCTTTGGGACACTATGGGGTGAGATAGATATGTGTGGTGAGGCCCATTTTTGTCCTTATGTGCATTATTTTTCTACATGATTGGCCTGATTCTGAGAGGTGTTGAGCAACTGCAGCTCCTATTGAATTCATTGGGCCTGATCATGCAAGGCACAGAGCACCTGCCTGGAGGTGCTGAGCACCTTCAGCTACCACTGAAGTCAAAGGGAATTGCAGGTGCTCACTGCCTTTCTGGGTCAAGCCCTCAGAGTTCACGATCAGCTCGTGTCTCATAGTGAATGGTGACTGTGTTACTGCTGCATGTAGCTGGGCAGAGGGCTGAAACACACTGCAACACAGAGAACCAACACAGTGACTGTTCAGGGGTAAATGTTTTGCTTCAAGAGCTTCATCTCTTATCCTCAGCCCTCCTCACTGATGACTCAGCACAGGTGCCAGAGCAGCTAACAGCTTCCCCCAGTCACCGCCTGTTCCAGACATCTTTGGAAGCCCTAATAGAAATGTTCATCCTGGAGTTGGTCTCGGATAGGAGGGTTGAGTGTTGTCTGTGCTTTGTTCTGGGACTCGCTGTTACGAGGCTTTCTCTGCCCTTGGTCTGGTTTATAAAGAGCACCAAGGAAATCAGAGCTAATGTAGGATGGTGGTGTTGGGGGGTAACCCTCTTGATCCTGACTATAGATAGCAACTTTTTGCAGCTCAGGAGAATAAATCCAAGTGTTTCATCTCTCAGCCTGATTTTTGTGATGTCCTCTCATGTCGTAGAAATGATAAGGGTCTTGGCTTGAATAGGGTTTGAAAGGCAAAGTGCAAAGCAAACAAAATAATTGTTTGATTTATGCCCCCTCTTGCTCATTTTAGGGCTAAATTTGCTCCCATTATAGTCAGTGGAAATTTTGTCAGTGGATACCAAGGGAGCAGAATTTAGTGGTGTATAATGACATGCTCATGAAGGTCTCTGCTGTTCCTAACCCCCAGCCTCCAGCACCTGACTTCTCTCTTGTCCCTGAAGACATTGGCAATGGGCAGAGGCCCTTGTTGGGAGGCAGTTTTCAGCCTCTGAAGATGTCAGCATCCAGATCCTTTAAATGTCTCACCAAAGTTCTCTAGAAAAGAGGAGCGAAGTCAAGATCTGCAAAAAAGTAAAACAAAACAAGCAGAGAGCAAGAGCCCATGAGGCCATCTTTGTATATCGCAATCAGCAAAGAAAACAAGCATATTTATATATTTATATAAGAAAACAAGCATATAATTCTGTGTACTCTATTAGGGTGGTATGGCCCATCTGTGCCAGAGTGTCTTGCATCATTTGCTCTCCAATTATTTCAGTCCCTCTTTTCTGCCCATTTCTGGTAAGAACAGTAAGAGAATCTAAGCGTATGAAATGCAAATTGACCTCTGAGCTTTTGAAAAAAATGCCTTTTAGCATACAGGTGGCACAGTGCAATAGCACCTAGCTAAGGATTTGCTCCGGATCCCATTCAAGTCAATGGGAGTCTTTCCATTGACTTCAGTGGCCTCTGAGTAAGGCCCTAGGTAAGCAACTATAGCAAATAACACACAGGTCTTCAGTGCATCAAGAAGGCCAGTACCCAGGGGTGAAAGTAAGTTGAGTGACTTACTGGTACGCTGGGGCCAGCTCTGGTCCCTGGAAGGGGTGGGACCTAGGGTGGAAGGGGCGGGGCTGAGGGGGTCAGCGCCAACCCCAGCCCACCCTGTAAGGTAAGTGCCCCCCCCGCTTTCTCTTTCTCCTCCTCCCCCCCCCCACCAGGGTAGCAGCAGCAGTCCAGGGCTCCGGGGGCTATTTAAAGGGCCCAGGGCTCCCCTGCTTCTACTGCCCCGGTCCTTTAAATAGCCCCCAGAGCCCTGGGGTAGCGGGGGCTCCGGCGGCTATTTAAAGGACTGGGGCAGCAGAGGCAGCTGGAGCCCCGGCCCTTTAAATAGCCCCCGGAGCCCCCGCTACCCCAGGGCTCTGGGGGCTATTTAAAGGGCATGTGGCTCCCCTGCTTCTACCGCCCTTGTCCTTTAAATAGCACCTGGAGTAGCGGCGCTGGGGCTCCGGTGGCTATTTAAAGGGCTGGGGCGGTAGAAGCAGGGAAGCCCCGGGCCCTTTAACTAGCCACTGGAGCCCTGCAGCTGCTACCCCAGGGCTCCAGCAAGGGGGCTCTGGAGGCAATTTAAAGGGCCTGGGGCTCCAGCCACTGCTGGGAGCCCTAGGCCCTTTAAATTGCCCCCTGGGGAAGCCGGGCTGCCCCAGTACGGTGCACCAGCTCTTGCCAGTACGCCGAACCGGGGCGTACCGGCTTACTTTCACCTCTGCCAGTACCCCATTCCATCACCTCCCCAAGGGATGGCCCTTCTGTGACTCAGTTTCCTCCTCTGTATAAAGGTATCAGTTTAACTGCCTTGCAGTGGTATTGAATTATTCTCAGGTTAACTCAGTCCCATCATTTATATTGCTTTACTTGAAGAGCAACTTGTGCATGACAGCCTGGGAAGTCGTGGCTTCTCTCGCATTATAGATGGATTTGCGGATTCAAAGAAAAACCACAATGTTCAGCGGTTTCTTTAAAAAAGCTTCAAGTGGTACAGTAAGCCTGATCTACACCTAAAAATTAGATCAACCTACATTGCCCAGGGCAGTGAAAAATGTCAAGCCCTGAGAGATGGTTAGGTCAACCTAACCCCCACTGTAGACAAAGCTATGTTGACGGAAGAATTCTTCTTAGCTGCCACCTCTTAGTGGGGTGGATTATTTACATTGATAGAAAACCCCCTTCCATTGATGTAGGAAGCATCTACCTTATAGCAGCACAGCTGCAGTGCCTTAGGAATGCTGCTGCAGCCCCTGTAGTGTAGTCGTGGCCTAACATTGCCCCAGGCAGGAAACAAAGGGTCAAATTTAGCCCTGCTGTAGGTGGTTGTAATGCCCTTGGTTTCACTGGAGATGTGTCTCTTTACACCAGGGCTGAATTTGGCCTTGTGTCTGTTAATTAGGAATGAAAGTTTCTGGTTCTACTTACTGCTTGTTTAAACTGTAGAAATTCACACCTCTATAACTACATCAATGTAGCCGAATATACACTTACTGCAGTCTGCGCCTGTGCAAAATAGGGCTTGTAACAATTTAGAGCATCCAAAAAAACTCCGTACAGAGAGGGCCTTAGTTTCAGTAGCCAGTTTCTGTTTCTTAAACAGATCACAGGGAATCCAGATTCACATCAATGTAACACTATCAGGGTGCAAATTCAACAAAATTTCCTTGTGTGTGTTATCAATACAAACACTGACTATTAAAACATACAGAATATCATCATTCTCATTTATTTTCAACCACATCCCATTTGTTTGCTCTTTGCATTTCATTCATCTTGGACAATGAAACTAGTCTTGCTATGTGCGGATCAGTTTCATTTTCCAGATCTCATGCACTAGAAGGATGCTGTTGGGTTTGGGTTGCAGACATTGCAGGGGGCAGTGTTTTAAATGAAAATATACAAACAGTTTTCATTCAGAGAGAAAAGGCTATCCATTTCTAACCACATTTAGACTATGCACAATTTTCCTTCTTTCCTTGAAGCCTATATTTTCAAGCTGATGTTGTCTTCTTCATTTAGCCAGATGAGAGAAAGTGACTGTGGCCCCTACAGCAAGCCAGTCCTGTAATGCTGAAGTTTGTGCCCTTCTACGTAGACCAAATTGCTGCCCATTCAACTTATTAAAACACATGCAGCATAGAAATGCTGGAACAATATTAAGGAAATCAGGTCACAAATAGCAAGGGCCAAATACCCTTCATTAAAGTCAATGGGAGTCATGTTTGTTGGGTCTCATGACTATATGAATAAAAGGATCAAATTTAGTTTGGTAGCTAATCTCAAAGATGCTCTTAGCTGTTGATAACTGAATTCTACAGGCTGTCACCTGCCTTGGTGCAGGGGAAGGGTGCTTCTCCAAACCAGCCAGCAGCCTCTGTGACAGCGCCTCCCAGAGGGCACTGTCCACACTGTGTGATTGACGTTCACTTGCTTGGTATTGTAGCTTCACTGTTCTCGTGTCCATGCTTCTCGACTCTCATTCAGGTGCCAGTGCAGTCGTTGGCAATTAGCCTTTGTGCTTTGAGATTCCCAGCTGGAAGGCGATAATAGCTGTGCAGTTAATTCTTCCTCATTATTATTAGGGATCCACAGTGACCAGAGGAGCCAATGTTTAGCTGATTTTAAAATTGCAAGATTTCTCCATGGACTCCTGCTGATGCTGTGGGTAACCCTTTTCCCCAAACTGAGGTTCCCTTTCTTTGGTGCCTCCCACTGGCTCTAATGAGGTGGAGAAGCATGTGTGATTGTGACTGTGACTGCCATGCTAACCACGGTGTGTGTTCTCTTCTCGTTTTTGTTTTCTGCTTTTTCACAGCAGGAAGGGCCCTGCCTCACCTACTCGACCCACCATAATTCGACCAGCTGAACCGTCCCTCTTAGATTTATAACCCAAGGCCTGTAGACAGCTGGCGACGAGTGCCGTATCCGCGGCTTCCCTGCCCCACACCACCTTCCACAGGCACATTCACTCCTCTCATCCATCCCACCCCTTCACCTTCCACTGCCCTCTCCCGGTGTGTTGTAAAACGCAAGCTAGTGATTGAGCTCTTCTTCGTCTTCTCTTGTGCGTCCTGTATTGCTTTGTGAGCGTAGAGTAGTCCTCATTCAATGACATGGGACCTGGAAGGACACAGGCTCCTTGCAGTGATCAGTTGCGGGGGCATCTGTAAGCCCAAATGGCAGCTGCCCAGCCAAGTGCTCCACCTGGTTGGTCTAGCCTGAACAATGTGTCCTGCCTGCATTGGCTAGCTGTAGTGTCTCAGCACTTCGAACTAATCTGTAGCTCTGTAGCTATTTTCTTATGTTGTATTTAAGAAGACAAAGTGCAACTCAGAATAATAATAAGTGATGCTGTAAAATGTGTGACATTATTGGTAACAAAGGTGAAATGTCCAGTCTATGGGTTTGAATTAAGGTGCAAAAATTCATATATTGTTGGGAACAGTGCAATCAACCTCACTTCAAAGCGAGGCAGGGAGATCAAGACGGGGAGGAACTTTATTAAAAGGTGTAATTCTTCTAGAACGAAGTCTGAGATAGCACATACACACACCTCAGAGTGCACGGAGCAGATGAATCTACCTGCCCTCAGCTCTCCATAGTAGCTGAGGAAATACTGCTGATGGAGAGCCGCTGGCCTTTGCTAGCAGCTGTGTCACATCACTGCCTGCAATTGACTTCCCCGAAACTGAGGGGAATAGATATGATACTCCCTCCTTTGCAAACGGACAAGCAAAAGTTTTCAGGGAGTTCACTAAGTAATGTTTTATTGCAAATATCTCTGCTTCAAATAAGCACATTTCTTGTTCAGTGTTGTTTTGGATAGCATGGTGATTATGGTAACCTTTTCTTCTTGCATGCGGATGGTACGTGTTTGAGGAAACTTGTAACCACTGCAGACCACGACTCATCTTCTTAACAATTTGGGTCTTTTTGTTTTAATGTTGTATGTGTAAAAAAGAAAGAAAGAAAAGTGTTAAAAAGTGTATTTATCTTGTGCATCTCAGATGATGTGGCTCTGCTGAAGCCAAAAGGAGCATTCACCCTGCAGGCTTTGACCCAGCCCTGATTCAGATTTAAGTTCTCTTATTCCAGTATTGTTGGTTTTGATTTCTGTTGTGGATCCACTTTGCCTGAGGTTCTGATGCCAGTTCCTTTCTGTGTTTTAATTATTGTTTTAATGCTTTTTTCCCCCTCCCCCTTTCTCTTCCTTTTTCTTCTTTTTCTTTTGTGTCTTTCTTTAAATTCCAGCAGGCCAGGCAAGGCCAGTCCCTCCCGCCCAGAGAGTCCAAAACCACCATTTGAAATGTAGCCTTGCTCCCTCTGAGAATCTTTGCCTGCCTCTTAGCTGTTCTGTCCTGGAATGGTCTGACTCTCATCTCACACATGGCTTATTCTGTTGTAATTTGTGACATACACATATCAGATGTGACTCTAGTGAAACTGTTTTTTTCCTCCCAGTTACTTAAAGGAATTAAAACAAGTATATTGTAGTAATGAGAAACATATCCTATTATATAAATATCTATAAATATATATATATATATAAGATCAAAATATATATATGTCAGGTGTTTTAAGCCATTTGTGCTTCTATGTGGATTTTAGCAATTACTTACGTAGGAATATATATATTCCACACCCACAAACCCAACAAATTAACTGAATCCTGACATTTTGAGCTGATTGTTAAATTCTCTGCTGTGTACAGTTGTGCTATTGTATTGGCCCAGACTTGTGGGTGAACCATCTCAGTGCTGGTAGTAGCTGTGATGCAGTTTGTGATCTACCTGTCACTCTTGTTTATTGGTTGAAATAAACTATCATTTCTGTATAATGAAGGACTCCACAAGTAGAATAAAACTCTCTCTCTCTTTCTCTCTGGGTGTGAACAGGCTTTATGTTTAATTATAATTTAACCTTTCATCCCAAAGAGCTTTACAGGCGACACACACACACACAGACCCCCCATCACTCAGAGGCTAGCACCTGCGGAGGAGGAGTGGCACCAAGCAACACAGAGTTAGACAGAAAGGAAATGTTGGTCAGGGACACTGAAACAAATCCTCTTCACAAGAAAATAAAGCACCAGGCATTCATTTAATGCCCAGAAATGGAGAGTGTATGTTTTTAAGAACACCACACACTAAACTACCTGTTCTTAAAGTGGCCTATGCCTATTCCCACTTGTGAAATATAGTGGCCTGGTATTGAGCTGCAGAATTTTTCTAGTGAGCAGCATCTGTTGGGGCCAGTTGTCTCTTCCTCCCATGGAGGATTCTGAGGGCATAAAAGAGGGTGTCCCCCTAACTGCCTTTCAGTTCCTTTTTAACCACTGAAGGTGCAATGTTCTTGATGCTTTTCTCATTTTTTTTCCTTTTGATGCTGCCCTTTGGGGACGTTTTTTACAAGGTTAGATTAGCAGATTGGACTGTTCCTTCAGTTTGAAAGAATAAAGAATAAATAGGACCATCAGGCACAGATATCCTGGATGACTTGCAGGAGCCTAACACACCCCTATTGCTGCAGGAGGCTTCTTAGGCCCAGTCAGCTATGTCTGGCACTGTGTAAGGCCAGCATGGACTGCAGACATCAATTAGCCCTTAAGTGGTAATGTGCCCCTCTTAAGTGACATCCATCTCCCCGGCTTTGTCTGGGTAAGCCCAGTATTGAGTCCTGGTGGCTGGTGCGAGCCAGCATCTGATGCCAGGCAGTGCTCAGGTCCCCAGACTCCTCTGTGTCAATCTAATTTGGTACCAAGATTCTGGCACTGTCAACGTGGTCCCTGTGTCTCTTTGAGTCAGCACTGAGGTCCCAGCACTGATGATGTAGTGCCAAGGTTCCAGGATCTCTTCAGGCTGACCTCTTTGGTACTGAATGCTTTATGTCACATCATTATGTCACAGATGTGGCGCTGACGTCTCCAGATCCTTCAGGATCGACAGATTCAGCATCAAGGTCCTGGTCTGCTTGATATTGTGTCAAAATTCCCCAATAAGGTTTCTGGGTCCCCAGAGTCAGCCTGTTCAGCACTTTGGCCCTGGCCCCATCAATGCCCAGCTGAGGCCCTCAGGTTAGCTGAATTTTGTGTGGACATTCTGAGACCATCAAGTGGATGCCAAGGTTCCCAAGTCCCTGTAGGTCAGTGCTCAACTTGCGGACCCGGAAGCACACAGCTGTGGCCCATGTGACATCCGCAGGGCCGTACAGGTAGTATATATATTGTGTGGCTGCAGCCCACATAACACAGAGAGCTGTATATGTGGCCCACAATGCTAAATAGGTTGAGAATCACTGCTGTAGGTTAATCTGATTCAGCACTGACATCCCGGCACCAATGTAATCCTTACAGATTAACCTAATTTATGCTAGACATAAAGCATCACAATATGTGATTCACCTGAATCTGTGACAAATCAGAGAATCTTGGTGACACTGATGGAGAGTATAATGCTCCTTTAACAAATCGTACTTCAGAGACTGTGAACCATTGGACCCAGTTGTCCTGAGCAAATATGAGGATTCATGTAGTGTTAATATTGGGCACCAAACCACTTTAAGTGGTTTATCCATATTAATGATGCTGGATCTTGTCACCACACTATGCTGGCTCAGATGGGTCCAGTGAGCTTATTGCAACATGAGCTGGATCAGGAACCACTTCAATTGGGGTCAGCTCTAGTGCTATTTATACCATGCACTGAGCCATTTGAAGCAAGTGGCTTGTCAGGGTCACCTGGGCAGAATCCTCTGCCCCAACCACGCTGAAAGAGCCAAGTACCAAACACTACTTATATAGCCACTGAATTGCTTGAGGCAAGTGGTACATCAGCTAATGGTGCTGAAATCTTAGCAACAGACTGACCCCAGACTGTCATGGGAACATTAATACCATATACAATGGGCACTGGACCTTTTCAGCAAGTGGTTCATCAGGGTCAATGATGATGGATTATAGGGACTGGACTCAATCAACCTGGATGGATCTGGTGATGTCCACAATGTTGGAATCTCAGTAATGAACTAGGTTAATCTGTAAGGATTACATTGGTGCCAGGCCAACGATGCCAGTCTGTTGAATGGTATCAAAGATGGTAATAAGTGTTCTTTTGTGGAAAAGAGAATAAATTAGTAGAAATGGGCTGGAGCTGTTGGTACTGCTGCTGTTGAAGTCCGATTCCATTTCATGAGGTGGTTGTAATTCAGCTGGAGCCAATAGAGGGGATGATGGTATCTGGGTCCCTTTCTCTGGCCCAGTCAGGTCAGGACATCTCCTAGGATTAGGACAAAGAAAGTCCAGGATCTCAGGAGATGGTGGGGGTGGCCTCCCTGATGATGAAAACTTGCTTCAGTAGCCTGCATCTATTCATACATATTTCCCCCCCAAAGTCTCTTTCTTTAAGGACTCACAAAGGGAGTGGTGGATGGAATAGCCCATCCCCTCATTATTTTGTCCACCAATTAGGCCTAATATCCACACACCCTTTGTGGTTTATTAATTTCCAGTTCCACATCTTCTGTTTTTACCAAGCATGATTTCAGCTTTTTCAGTCCTTGAATTATATCAGCATGACATTTTGGTGTGGACTAATTTAGTCTGTCTGGTTTTCTTGCGCCTGTTTATAAAATTTATTATGGAAAACAACTTGACCTATTTTTCATGGTTAATTTCCAAGTAGAAAAATGTTATATAGACCAATTGTCACAACCCACTACTTACTGCCATTGAATGCCATGCCACTTATTAATGCTGAAAATAGCTGAGACTTTTAATTAAAGGTACATGCTCCAATTTAAAAAAACATCAAAGGCTATGATTGTCTTAAGACACGTAGGGTACAAACACTGGCATTAGTGCTGCGCTTCTACAGTCATGCTATAAAGAGCTTTCATAGGGTCTGCTCCCCTATCATCTGCCAGTACTGGCTTACCGGATGTGCAGGCTTGTTCTTTCTACGTAAAACCAATTGCACATCAACATCCCCTGAGTTATCAGGGAACAACAATATCTCAATCAGTAAATGCATTTAGCCACTCTTGGAATCACACTGCCTTAGCTCTGAAGGTCTCAGTTGTAAACAGATGGGGCCCTCTGGTGCCACTCCCATGATGTGTTTGTTCTAGAACCTATTCAATTGTGGTACCAGCAAGACCTTGAATTAACATAGTTAGTTGGGCATTGCAGGCGATCTGCTTCAGGTACAAATGCTTCAGAAGCGTTCTCGTTGTTTTAAACTTAGCCAAATAGTTACTCAGTGACAATGACCAAAGAGAAAACAATCTAGGATTCCCAATCGAAATTAAGAACACTAATTCCTCTGAATTGTCAATGTGTAGTGCCATTCCCCAGTCACAGCACATGCAAATTACTACCTGTAAATGTGACACTGGCAGCACCTTTTTTCATGGGAGCTTTTATTAGTCCAACTAGCTACAAATATTCATGAGATGCTATCCTGGCTTCATCTATATCAGACATCAGAACATATGTGCTTATAGTCAGACGTTGGTCCATAGACAAGTTCCTTAACAGTGATACCTTTACTTAGCCCATGTCTGTGGTCTCCATAAGACTGATTACAAAGGATCCACACTTTATTGATGTTACTTGCTCCTGAACCACTTACATCTGAGATCATTCAAGATGCAGAAGGTGAAAATAACCCCCAATTTCACCTTCCTGACCATCTACAGTAATAGTTCTAAGTGATGGACTGGGATATTCACCTTGTTAAGGATGATGCTTGGTTAGGATTCTGGAGTTGAAAGTTATTTATCTTGTCTACAAGACTCCTTCCTTTGAGAGACTCATCTGCCAAAAGCACAGATGTCTAACTTAGGTTTTGGTCTGGCATTACGTATTGTGTAAATGAAGTATGAGCAGATAAGGCCTCTAATATTACCAAGGAGAACTCCCACCATTGCCAGCTGAGCTAGCAAGGTCACTTCAGAGTCAAACACCCCCACCCAACTCCCTTTTTCTTAGACGGAAATCCAGAATTCCTCTGTGTATGTTCTCTCAGATTCCATTGGTTCAGATCTGTTTGCAGGTCAGTTAAGAGACAGTCAAAATGTTGTAACAGCCATAGGTTGGGTCTCGGCAGTTTGGTTCAAACATCCTACATCTGATGTTAGCACCACTTTCCAGATTATGGGATCTTTGTCTTCAGCTTGGGGTAGGATTCTCCACTTGATCCTGACTTTGAGATTGCTGATATGCTTGATTTACAATGTTTTTTGGAAGTCCAGTGGTTTCTCGCTGAAAAGCAGGTTTTGACCAAACAGCCCCCTCTTCCTTCTACCATTGCCATCTATCTATTAGACTTCAAAGTCTCTGTTCCTATATGAAGTAGTAAAGGTTGATACAAATCGTAGCAAAACAGGGTCCTATACTATGAGCTTACAGGATCTGCAGCAATTACAACCCTACATACATATCAACAGTAGACTCACTAGTTCCAAATAGGAGGTACTTTAAAAACACTGAGTTATTTTGACTGCTGAGAGCCAAAGGGCTCAATCCTGCAAGGTTAGCACTTTCCAAGTAGTATGGTATACCCACAGCCCCCACTGAAATCAACTGAAGCCCAGAGCATCCCACACTTCTCAGGAGGTTCTGAACAGTTTGCAGGACTGAGCCCATAATGAATTCTAGTAACTAGACTGCATCTCCTTGAGTCCAGAGATCAAGATACGTCTCAGTCCATTGGCAGCCATGAAATTTCTTTAAGTGAACTGCAATTCAGACTTTAGACGGCTGTAGGTGGTACAAGCAACTGCAGAAACAGTAAGCATGGTGAAAATGTAATGCATTATAAAATATTAACTCAGTGTGATGGAGAGGGGTATTTTCACCATTTTCTGTAGTTGAAGGGATGGAGGCACAGAGGTTAAATAAGAAGGGAGTCAGTGTAACAGCTGGGGCTTCCTATGATCATATCCGATCTCTCTCTGAAAGGAAGAATCCACTATCAGTTTTCCTGTCCATATTTCAAGGTGATCTGAACAGAAAACATGCACACAGTCAGTGCTTGCCTGAATAAGTTTATTCAGAAAGAAAGAATTTATAATGGGATTAAATCACCTCTGCAGCAGAATGCAAAAATTTCTCCAACAGTATTTCCTTCACATTCCTGGACTAGAACACCCAATAAATATTTACCCCTTTTATAATAATAACGCTCTGTATTAAATCACAGCCTTTCTCCACTGCAGTTAAATCATTTTTTATAATACAGGTTATGAGCAACCCCAGCAGGCAAAAATGCTGCAAAGGGCCATATTCTTTTTTCAAGGAATATACAAAATGTTACACAGATACTCTATGTACACAAACTCATGCAAACAGGAGCTTGTAGGCCCACCTTGCTAGTGCCCTGCATGATGCCTCCAGCAGAGCACTCTGCCCACAACACTGACAGTCAATACCAGGGCTGTTCAAATGAAAGGACTTAAAAACAGTTTCTATCCTCCCCAGATAGTCTAAAATTCAGCTGTTCAAATTTCAGAGGAGTGCATTGATTTTATTCCACAGAACCTCTTTCCCCACTAAAATAAAAGTTTAAATTCATTAAAAAAAAAAATCCCAATCATCATGTGCTTTTCGCTGTGGAACAACTGTTCCCTATTCCAGGTTAAAAGAAAAAGGTCTTGATCAAAATAAGGCAGAACTGATTATAGAAAGGACCTGCAGAATTTTAACTAAGAAAAGTCATAAACCAGCATAGCCTGTTTGCCAGAGCCTCTCTGTTCCAAACAGAACGGCACCAATGGGAGCCAAGCATGTGCATGTGCTTTTAAGTCATCAACCTGGAATTTGTCTTGCATTGCACAACTTTACGTAAGTTAGGTCTCCTTAAAATACACACGCACTCTCCAGAGAGTTCTCCTTTGAGACCTGCCACTGGGATTGCTGAGCCCACAGACAGCAGGCAACAAGTTCTAGATTTTAAACCCATATGTACTTATCAGACACTGATGTTATTCCTAGCAGATGGAGATGGTAACCCATGGTGGTTGAGCCCTGTACACACCATCGTTAGAGTGTCTTTCAGCGAGTTGCTCCATTCATCACAATCCATTTTCTTTGCTTCTAGATCAGGGAACTGATTCTCTAAGCACAAACATTCAACTCAAATGTTTGACACCCCTAGTTTTCTCCTCAGTCAGTTCTGCAACTTTGAAGTGTTTCCAGGTGACAGCTCCATCTCTTGCATGTGTGTCTGGAATTACCGGGAGCAGACTAAGGTTCCTAATGCACTCAGCTAGTGGAAGCCTTGTCCGTGTGGAGATGTAGGAAGAAAAAGGAATCCAAGAGATGGGGAACTAGAATCCCAGAGTCCAGAAATTCAAAACAAAGCACGTTTATTAAGTGATTTGCTTTTACTTATTCTCCCTTTTTTTAAATAAATAAAACTTTTAGACAAACAAGGTGAAACATCATCCTTCAAAGTGCAGTTACATTTCTACCCAACCCTCAACCAACCACATAAAGCTTATATCAAGTAACCGAGCATCTGTCCCAAGAGGACTCAGAAGGCAACCCCTGGGCACTTCCCCCCATCTAATGTGAATAAAAGTTTCTGTCGTGCTGCCTAGTCAGGCAGGAAGCCTGCGTCTTTTGGCTGTTTGGGACTAACAAGGCTGGTTTCAGATACAGTGCAGGGGACAGGCTGCGGAGAAAAATGGGAAGTTTAAGATACATGGTGTGAAACATACCAATAATCATTCAGAATCCAAAGTTTGTTGCCAGAATAAGTTACTTTAGGAGGCTTTTGGAAGGAGATGGGCAGATAGCGATCATGGCTGGTGCAACAGTCACAAGCCAATCGCTGCTGAGAAGCTGGCTGCCGGCAGCAGAGTCCTGTCAGAGAGCTAGGAAATAAGTGTTCAAGTTACTCTGTCAGAGGTCATGAAGAAGTCCTGCTACTTTCATGTGGGTCAGCAGAGGCAGCACTTCCGACTGCCTCACATGATTACTTCAAGTCAGAGTCTGTACTCAGAGTGCACCAAGTAACAGGAGGAGAGAGAAAAGAGAGAGATGATGTCTGGTGCTCGAGTTCTGTCTGATGCAATCCCTCTTTCCACAGGAACAGGAAATCTGTCCAGACTGAGGGCTCTGGACAGAGATACAGGGTAAGTTTAAACAGTTTGGGTACTTAACAGGCCCACAGAAAATTGCTGCAAGCCAGGTTTCTCATGCCATTTAAATCACCATGATCTTGACCTCATCGTTCTCATCAGCACGATAGAAGAAAGGAATGCAGGGGTTTTCCAACAGGGACCCCACCCTCTCCTGAGGGTTCTGGATTTCTCTCAGAAGCTGCATGATTTGCTTAGCAGTGGGATCCTCTGGACTGGGCTGGGGGCCTTTGCTATGACTAGATACGTGGGATTGAAGGACTGCAGCTTCCTGTTCTGGCTCATCTGCTAAACTCACCTCTCGCAGTCCTGTAAAGAACAAAGACGAGGCAGGTTACTACTCCCGTCCCAACACCGAGCAGTCTGGTTCCCTGCGAGCCAGCAGGAAGATTGCTCACCTTCTCCATCAGTAGCGTTTAGTTCAATCCGCCTCTCAACTGCAATGGCACTTCCACTTCCGTGACTTACTAGCAGGTCTGGGTTCTGAGCAGCTGCCAAATACTTGCTGTACCATTCATTCCTCTCCCCAACCAGACGCATCACCAACTCTTGGAGCTCCAATAACTTCATCTGTAGCAAGTTAGCAAATAAAGCAAAACCCATGAAACATACATGTCCTCCCTGTGGCTTCTTAAAATTGGTAGGTTTGCACCTCACTGGGCAGGTCAGTCATCCCGACAGACACACTGAGTCCCAGTTTCAGGCATTTTGGAAATCAGTTTGCTGTACTGTACATCACAAAACCAGCAGTGAATCTGACACAACGAGACAATCTTCTCGGGAGAGACCAAGAACTGAACAGCAGCTTGTGCTGCAGGTCTGAATTCAGAAAACTGGCAGAGTTGTATGGAAAAGTTTGTACTGTATATGTGCCTTTGATGCCTGCCACTCATCTGCTGAGATCAGCTTTTGCACACGCACATTCCGCTTGTGCTTCCTGGCCTCGTAACCAAGGTGTGAGTACTATTTTGATAGGAGAGATTCCTTACCTTCATCTCTTCCTTATCCTGGGCCAGCCGGCTGATATACTCCTCTTTCTCCCGGTGCCGCTGTTTTAGGATAGCCCTCTGACTCTGGTACAATGCAATATACTCCCCTGGAACACAGGAGAAAAGCATAAGGCAGAGACAATGCACCGAGGGATTACAATATTATAAAGCTCCCTCTGCTTGAACTTTACATCAGTGGGTAAATGAACTATGGGGCTTTAGAATCCAGATAAGAGCCAATCTGGACACCGGACTGGAAGTCTCTTACCCAGCAGGGTAATTTTAGGGCACCTGGAGGCTGGGCAGTAGAAATCCGATTGGTGGCTGAATGGTCAGGCGCCATTAGCAGTTAGAGAGGCACCTGTAGTTTCAGCTCACTGAGAAGTAACACCCTGGGCACTCTGTGAAGAGGTTGCCTAGCTTGCTCAAATCTTACCAATTGTATCTGTTTCGCCAGACAGCTGTATGCAGCGATGCTCCAACTCCTCCACTCGGTCCTTCAGGTCAGCCTTCTCTTGCATCAGATCTGTGAAGCGGGACTGAACACATAACCAGCATCAGCCTTCTGAACAACTACACTTGTACAGAGAACACATAAAGGAGTCAACAGTCCCCTGACTGAACACCTTCCAGGTCAGCCTGAGCTTAGGAAACAATACTGTTCTTTCCCTCCCCACTTGTTTCTTGTGGGAGAGCCTGGCTGATTTGCTGGATGAAGGAGAAGGAAACACAGCTAGAGAGAGTGACATCACAGCGATAAGGAATCCTTTAAATTTCTCCCCACCATAATAGCACAGCTTCCCAGGCACTGAAGACTTCAAGATTGCTAAGCCTCTAGCAGCAGCTTCTCACTCCTCTGCTGCGAGTGAGAAGGGGAGACCAGTATTGAGCCTGCCCCACCACTATGGCTTCAGAAAAAGATCAAGGACCAATGCCAGCCCCCTACACCATTCCCTTTGAGTTTAAACTATTGCAGGCCATGCTGAGTATCCAAAGGCTAGATACAGAAGTGATCAGCTGTTCACAGGAAACCCAGGAAAGGAGGCAGTTGTCTCATAGAAACCAGATTTGCTATTTATTCCCTTGCAACATAGTCTTGGTCTGCTATACAGTGGGGCCCGATGCTGGGCTCCAGAGCCCAGCTGAGAGTTCAGTTGCTCACCTGTAGTTTCTCCATGGCAGTTTTTAAAGCCTCATGAACCTCCACTGGGACAGTGTCTGTAGTATAACCTGGAAAGGACACAGATTCAGTGTGTACGGTTTGCGGAAGAGCGATAAAACTGCAAGTCTGATTCATACTGGGAGAGGCAAATGCATGCACTCGCGCACACCCCCACCCTGTGTGGCTCTTTCTGGTGCACTCTCCCTCCCCCACACAGCGCAGAGCTTTACCTCCACCCGACATGACATTGTGTTGCTGCTCCTGCCTCAGAGCTGCTATTTGCTGCAGGAGACTTCTACATTGTCGTTTCTGCTCCACCAGCTGATGCCGCATCTCCTCTCGCTCCTTCTCCACTTGGGACATGGCAGATGTCAAGAAAGTGACCTAAAAGGCAATTCCAGCTCTACTGTCCAATCAACTCCCAGTATCCCTGGGAAGTAGGTAAGGATTATCCCTATTTTACAGATGGGGAAAACTGCCTACAGTGAGTCAGCATTCTAGCTGGGATCAGAATTTGAGGGGACTTATTCCTAGTCCTCTGCATTAGAGCTTGACCAGGGTCCTGTGTATTCCACAATTCTGCAGCTGCAGAGCTTACTGTGGAATCCACTCCTTACTGCAGAACTGGGCTCCAAAGCCTCAGCTTTAATTTTAAAGAGTTATGATCTTGGCCTTCCCAGCTGTGAAGATAAAATCTGAAAAATATAATGAGAGTAAACTGAAGCAGCAAATAGCCAAAGAGGTATGAACTGTCCAACTCTCCTCAGTGGGTTAAATCTGAACCCCAAGATGACATGTGTACACTTTATAAATAAGTACCTATTTTCATTAATGATCATTCTAGCAAAAATAGCCAGCAGATGCACCAATCCCAATCCGCCTCCCAAGGTAAGGAATATAGGATCAAAATAAGACAGGAGCTACTGAGCTGATTGGGTTATTTTCATATATTTTTCACCCTCCATTTTGCATTTAATGGAAGCTGCCAATAGATTCCAGTCTGCCACACCACAGTGCTTCAGAATTGTGGGTGCCTGCTGCAGTGCGCATGGGGCTTTGACTATGCCTCTTAACTCTGCGCGTGCATGCATGCTCCTTGCATCAGCAGATGACAATCGCATGCACGCAGTCTCCCCGCTAGGGGAGTGTGACCTGCCCACTTTACAGGTACTTATGCGTAGTTGGAAGAAAGAAGCTTTGCTGCCTACTATGGACTCACCATTTCTTCGCGGCTTTCAAAATCCTCTGGGATCATGAGTGAAGATTTCACAGTTTCTTCTACCATCTTTTCATTCTCCACTCCATCTCCTACAAGATGAAGGAAATAGACAAAGGAGCTGTAACACTAGACGGTCTAGCTCAGCCCAAGTTTCCACCTAAAGATAGACTGCTGTTACCTTCCACTCGGTGCAACATTTTATCGTCCAACTCTGCTGCTAACTGACTGATCTGGGCCTGCAGCTCTCTGTTTTCTTTGGCTACAGCTGCCAGGCTTTCCTGTAAGAGAAGCAGGAAATCACTGGAAGGGCTGGATGGCAACCACACACTTGAGACCTGCACCAGCTAAACTAGATGCCCTATATTTTCACCAGCAACAGAAAAGTGGTATGTGTTGACCACAAGCCATTATCCTGTCTGTAATGCAGGAAGCTCCGGCACCCACTCAGAGTAATGCAGAAAGTACAACATATAAACAGAATCCTGCCTACCATCCTTCAACACCTGCCTATCCCCATTACCTTGGTCTGCTGCAGCTCCTTCAGGTGCAACTCCACCGTCACTTTGCCTTGCACTTCTTCATGCTGCAGACGGTCCATGAGCTGCGTCTGAAGCAAGTACTGTTTGTGCAGCTCCTCCTTCTCATTGGCCAGATGCTGGTATGCCACCGTATACTGTTGCAAATGGCCATAGTACTGATCCCGCTGCTCCTGCAGGCCTTGAGCCTCCTGAGTTTTCAATTCCACCTGACAAACAGAACAAGATCAACTCATCACTGAAAGCTCCAGGTCTACACACAGTTGAAGACTATCCCTAAGGTGGTACGTTCCCCTGCATATCCTCATCCTCACAGTGCATAAATCATACAGCACCACCCTCCTTTTCATCATGGGAAAGAAGGCAGTTTCTGATTCTCCTGTAGACTGTGGAAGTTGGCACCAGATCTTTTCTTACTCCAGCTAGGAGACAACTGTCAGTATCACCCCTTGAATGAGCCAGAAGCGAGCCCTCCACCCTACTAAACTCCGACTGGCCCAAAATGCCAGACATCCACAGCAGGGTGCAGACAAAGTACATAGTGAAGACTGGCTCCCAGACTGGTGTGAAAATGAACAATTTCCATCTTTACATCAAAGTCTATCCTATTTCAGAACCTGGTATGTTATCACCCTGGTGCTGTACCGCAGTGCATTACCGTCTCTTTGCGTTCAGCCAGCTTCTCCTGTAGCTGCCCAATCTTCTTGGCCAATTCCTTCTTCACATGCAGCTCCGACTGCAGAGCGCTTGTCACCTCCATGTTCTCATTTGTCTGAAATGATGCAGAGCCACCATATCAGGAAACTGCCCCAAATCATCAAGTACAATAAATGTACATAGCACTTTACAAACCAAGTCAACGGGATGTACTCAGTGCTAGCATAACATGATGCAATTCTTCTTGAAATGGATGGGTATTGCAATCCTGGCATGTAAATAGCTGTATTTGGCCCAAGGTCCTTGCCTTGAACAGTCATTCTAGTTCAGACAGAGAAACACAAAACAGGGATAAGAGCTTGACCAAGACAGCGAGGGGACGATAGCATGGGGATCAAAACAGGGAAGGTGCCATAAGAGAAAAGGGTTTTGGCACACAGCACAGCCTCTAACTCGCCAAGCACAGGGGTGGCATAAAAAAAAAAAGGGCAGAGTGAAGAGGGTGAGGAGATAAAAGGAGGAGATCATAGAGGACTGAAGAGAGCAGGTAGCTAGAGGGAGAATGCAAGGACAGGAGGGCAAAGACATAGGGAGCAAGACTGCACAGAGCTCTGAAGAGGACACTGGGGAGCTTTATGCTACTGCACGAAGCCAGTAATAGGATTCAGGGGCACGAGGAGTAATACTGACAGCAGTGGAAGAGGTGAAAAAAGCTGGGAAGAACCTCCTCATGGGTGACAGGCATGCAAATATGGGGACAGACAACAGGGCCCTCGAGGACAAAGAGCCAGGAGAAATACCCAAAGTCAAGAAAAGTAGTCGAGTTGGGGGTGGAGGGCACAAAGGAAAGAAAGAAGAAAACCCCGTTGAGACAAGCAGAGATATTGGGTGATCCCCCTGAAGCTCACTAGGGAGTTGGAGAGATTGCATAGTGCCATCACACCAAGGTCTAACACTAGAACTGTAACAACCGAAGTGCCAGAGGGCAAGGTAAGGACAATGCTTCTGCCAGGAGGTTAGTGTCGCTGTTCATGCTGCACTGTGATTGTACCCTGTAATTCAAAGGGCTGCATGTCCAGGAGAGACGTACCAGTTTGACAAAGCCATTCTGCAGCTCGGCCAGCTGCTCCTTCAGCTCCCGGTTTTGGCTGAGAGCTCGGCTGATGGTGGCCTTGTCGCTCTGCATGTTTTCCAGGATCTGCTGTCTGTCTACAGACTCCTCGCTATAGCGCTGCACAGTCTTCTCGAGCTCCTGCAGCCGCTCCTCCTGCTCCTGGTTGAGGTGGCTCAGCTGCTCGTTATCCCGCACCTGGGCCTGGTACTGCCCATGAAGCTCCTCCTTCTCTTGCTGCAACCGCTGGACCTCTGACCACAGGTTCAGCTCAGCTTCCGTGGGCCTTCCTGGCAGGGCAGGCTCACTGTCTTTAGGCTTAGCTGTTGACAAAATGGGTTACAATCAGTTAAGTTCTGTGCTTCTAACCCATTCACAATAGGTTAGAAGCACAGAACCCTTTAATGTGAATAGGCCTTCCCTCAGCCAACACAACATTCAACCCCTCTATCTAAGGGTGTGTCACTGACAGCACTATCCAACCCTCCCTCTGGGAGCAGATGGTTCCTAGGAAGAGAAGAAGAAGGAGAGGAGAAAGACCACAGCTTGCTGCTATGTGCTGTTAGCTCCCTCAGTCCCACTAAGAAGCTTTCCTCTACCCAGCTGGGTGTTAGGGACAGCCCACAGAGTTCTCTTTCCTCTTCACTGGACCATAGGAGCTGGAGGTTTGGTCAGGTGGATAAGAACAGGCAGACATGGCTCGGTGATGGTTCGAAAGGTCTTGTTTGACAGGCACTAGGCCGGTAAGTTTCTTACTAGTCCTTCCTAGCTGTCCTTCTGGTTTGAGCATATCAAACCTAGTGCCCATTCTCTGTACAGAAGTTCTACATAATAGGGATGGTAAGCCTTCCTTTAGCCTGCTAGCACTCCACAATGCTAAGCTCTGATTGAACCTACCTGATTTGCTTAGCATCTCAGCAACACTGGCTTCCAGCTCCTGAATCTGGGTCACATTCCTCTCTTTTTCCTCCATCAGCATATGGACCTATATGGTCCCAGAAAGGGAGGTGTCAAACCAGTAGAGTCAGCCTCCCCAGTGTCAATAAAAATAATGCCTCCACGTACACCAGAGAAGATACTGCTGTTTTTACCTGCTCAGAGAGCTGCTGTACCCGCTGCTGCCAGATACTGCCCTCCTCCTTCAGCTTCTCTACATACTGATCCCTTTCAGCCTGGAGCTGGCGAAGCGACTCTGACTGCTGCTCAGGACGACAGAGGAAACTGGAGTATTATTGCTCAAAGAGTACAGCTGGAGAAGACCAGTATTAGTGCAGAGTCTCACACTCTTTTGCCCTGCTAGACAAGTTCCCCTACAAAGGCTGCAATATGGATCCTCAAAATATTCCATATGATCTCTTACCTGAGTAATCTGTGTTTCCAGGTTTGCCCGCTCTTCCAATGCCATCTGCAACTGCTGGTTTGCATCCAGAATCCCAGACTGACTTGAAAACTGCCAGGAAAATCAAATAAATTATGGCAAATTCCTACATTCCTTGTATTCTTTTACACCTCTTCCTTTTGATTGCAACCTGTGACATGATCCATGTGGTAATTTCTGTGGTTCTGTATATTCCTCTTTGGTTCTAGTTCAATACAAGTTAAAATTTAAAAAGTATGGGTTGAGATGAGTGGCTGTTTAGAAACAGGATGACATGGGGGTTCTGCCCTATGCAACAGATCTATCTATTGTATGAAGGAGATAGCAACAGCTAGTATCTTATTGGGGCAGCTCCAATCTTTCCCACATCTCTGAAAGATATACATCAGTCAAACAATCCAATCCAAGAGTAACCAGATGATGTTCTCTGGCCTATGTTATACTGGATGTCAGACTATACGATTGAATGGCCCCTTCTGGCCTTTAAAAAAACAAAAACAAACCCACACACTATGAAACAGAGACACTAGTCCAATCCTTGGGATGTCATGGTGTCTACGGTCCACCACTCCAAACTCCTCAGACAACAGGCTCCCATTCTCCATAAACCTTGAAGAAGACCTCTTCATTCAGAAGTTGTCTCTGTGAAGCATTGTATGCTGCTTGGTAAATGGTAGTGAGTAAAAGCCACCCAGTGGTCAATTGTCTTTTGACCTACGATCCCTTTTCCCACATTCAGAGCAAGGTCTTACCCTTATATCCACCTCCCAATAACACTGCAATCACCTGTTGAATCATCAGTTCAGCCATTTCCAGTTTCTTATGCAAATCCTCCAAATCCAGTTTCATGGCGGAGTTCTCAGAGACCAGGGAGTGAAGCTTTTCCGACAGTTCTGAGTTCTGCTGCTTGAGTTCCTCACTGCCTTTGCTGAGCGACAGAAATAAATTAGCAATAATCCTTACTTTTGCCACTGGTTCTTTGTTACTCATGAGGTAAGTTTACAAACTGGTCCTTTCTGGTGGCTGGAAGGAGGATAGGCTGTGCACTGGAAGAGGCACCTTGTATTCTAGGCATGAGAGGGCAGCTCTCACAGGGTTAAACATTACTGAACCTGCAGTAACATACATAGTAGAACTGACCTTTGTTTGTACAGATCCAGTTTCAGGCTGTCTCGCTCCTTCACTACCTCTCTGTTATGCTAGAGAAAGAGGAAAACATACATGAATCAACCTCAGACTCTGACCAACAAGGAAAGCTTAAAATCAACTATTGTCAGCCTTCTACAGATCAGCTAATGTGGAACTAAGAAGGTCAAGGACTCGAATTCACAGAACTATTATGGCTGGAACCTCAGAATGGATTTGCCTGGAACTTCGCATCAGGCTACAGCTGGCCAGCATTGGAGCTAAGCCTGTCACCACATTAAATTTCTCACAAATGTGCCAAGAATTCATCTGCTCAGTCTTTTCAAACCGACACCATTAACTAGCCATGAGGTTATGTTTCAAAGGTCTGGATTAGCACCAATACTACAGTGTCTCTTTGATAGACAAGCTCCTGGACAGCGGACATGGCTGGGCTTTCATTGTTTGGATTTGGCAAGACAGATAAAGTGAGGTGCCAGATCTGAAGACAGAAGCTTTGACCAAAGATTAGTGGTTGCAGAAAGTGAAAAAAAGTCTGCCGTGATCATGAAGGGTACAGAACTTTGTTTACGGGACTTGTGCCTCCCTCTTCTCAAAGATGGGACCACTAAGCATGTAGCAGTTTAATGAAAGATACACAGGAAAGAGCACAACTGTTAAAGTATAAATGGAGGTAACTCTTACTTTCTCCAACTGTTTCTGCTGCGTAGAGATGGAGGACAGAGTGCGTTCCAGCTCAGATACCCTCTGGCGAGATGACTGCAACCGTGCAGCAAGGTCTTCAGCTTCTCCTGAACAAGTCAAAACAGATTCAGGTGGGGCTAGGCTGCAAACAGTTCTTCAGAACTGGCTGAACTACACTTTCTAATCAGCCCACAAATTCTTAAACTCTCCCGCACTTTAAGGAAGGTAGCATGGCGCAGTGCATAGAAGTCTGGAAGTCAACAGAGCTGGGTTCTTCTATTCTGGCTCTGCCGCTGACTCTCATGTGACCTTGGGCAAGTTAACCTCTCTGTGCCTCAGCTTCCTCATCTGTGAAATGGAGACAATACCCCCTTTGTCTGCAGATGAAAAAGCACTAGGTGCTTATTATTACTTTTATAATACAGAAATTTGCTGGAGTTCAGCTGAGAATGAAAGCTTATCTTACCATGACAGCTGTAGTGTTCAGCTGAGAAGCAGTCAACAGGACAGTAAGAAAGTAACAGCCTGGATAATCACCAGTATTTAACAGTCATAACAGGGCTTTAGCAATATACAAAAGAACCTTGATTCTTCTGGAATCAATGTGCTCTGATTTTGGGAATAGCTTGGATGACAGAAACAATGATTGTGCCAAGTGTTTATCATTAAGAAGTCACTGAGTGTTATGGGCAGTCTGCCAGTGAATACAGTACCCATGACTCAAGACCCTTGGTTTGTTCCAACAACCTCAGTTGAATGCTCAAAGTCGATATACCTGATTTCTGCCGGGCAGCTTGTTGTGTATGGGCTAGTGCTGTCTGCAATTCAGATTTCTCCGAGACTAGGATTCCAATCGTCTGGATATGAACCTTTGGGAAAAGAAAACAAGAGCTCAGTTGTAAGACACCTGTTCTTGGAACTACATCTCCACAGCAGTCACAAAAAAATAATTCACTAAAGGCAGAAAGATTAACATAAATCCATTGGATGAGTCTACAGTCTGGCTGACCAAATGCCTTTCCTGAATAGCTGGATTTCAGAAGGAAGAACATCCCAGTGTTAGGAAGTCCATAAAAAGCCAAGTGAAGACCAGATGATATGACTGAAATGGAAAAGTTCTTTCTTACCTGTAGCTGTTCCCTCAATGCTCCTTGCTCCTTGGCAAACTTCTGTTCAAACCCCTTCTTTTCCTATGTAAAGAAACCATGCAGATTAAACACAATTTTTTTTAAAGGGATCTTTTTTAAAAAAAAAAAACAAAACAATTGTAACCTAGGTTTCTTGTGGTAATAATAATATCCAATCGACACAGAATTTTAAAGACCTAATTTGCAGTTCACCATTTAAACTTTGTATTTATGTTTTGCACTTTGCTCAGCATGGGCAATAAAAATAGATTAGATAAAAATAGATAAAAACCTCTTTTACTTTGAGGTTTACTCACACAGTAGCACAATGTTGCAGTGTCTGGACTGCAAATTACAGGGAAATGTTTAAATCTAAACTTAACCATTTCCACTTAATTGCTTTGAAATGCAATAAAAATTCATTTTAACATAAGGTTTTGTTTAAAAAAAAAAAAGTCAAAGTACAAAAATCTCCATTTTGGGCCTAAGCTACCTGACAATGTTTCTAAGTAACAAGAACTTTAGTTATGAATGAAATGTGATCTTTCGTTAACGTTATCTTGGAAAAGGAAAAATAAGGTGCAAATTATAGACAGAGCATCAGTTACCAGTGGAGGTTGGTAACTTTTAATATAAAAAAGACACTTATTCAAGGTAAGGGTTGTATCTCCTTTAAAATATGTTAGCAGGGGGTTAGATTAGATGACCCTTGTGGTCCCTTCTAACCCTATGATTTTATGATGATAACAGTAAGGAGAAACTTCACAATATATTAAATGTTTTCCATTTCAGGGTTTTTTAATCCCACACTCACACATGTACATACTCTCACACTCGGCACTTGTCACAGTGGATTGGAACAGACACTTTTCCTTTGGTTTTGCCAGTATGTCAGCTATGCCAGCTAATTATGTTGGTCTAAGGAAAGCTATATGTAAGCATTCTAACTATGTGTTTGTGTTTTTTTAGTAGTACTTGATGTTGTAGTGCTTGATGTTTTTTAAATCAAACTAGGATGGAGTTCAGAAGGATTTCCCAGCGCCCTCTATACATTATATAATGCCATCTTCACACACTTTACCCAACCTAAGGCTGGGTCATGTATGTCTGTGCCACAGTACACCACAAATATCTGCTCCTCTTGGGGAGAAGAACATCTACTGTACCTCTCCTAAGATGAGGGCTTATGGGAGGCATTTTACCTTCTCCAGCTGATTCATAGCCTCTTGGTTTTGCTGTTTCTGCAGAAGGAGCAAAATTGATACATCAGTACTAACAAATCACTTTCTTACTGATGAGATCAGTAAATTTGTCTTCAATCTTAACCAAGACATGGGACACACATGGCTAGCTATTGCAAACAGAAGTTCTGTTAAATCTTTTAGGCATTTTCTACAAAGACAGGATGTGTCAACTATTAAAACAATAGATTCTAGGGTCATGGCATGTGGATCTTGAGAAGTGTATTAGCCAGCTCAGGGTATGTTCTTTCGTCTTCAACAGAACATCCCCATTCCACACTAGCATTGCTGAGGTAATAAAACCCAAAATGCTTATATTTGATCTCAGCACCATCCCTTTTAAATTCACATCCTACATTTTAAGGTGTTTATCATTGTAGTACTTGATGTTGTATCACATTAATGATACATCAGGATCCTATAAAGGGAACCACATTCTCTCCTCCCTTCCCTCAGATGTGTTCTTAGACACTACACTGACAATATGTTAAAGCCCTGAGCCTGCATAAAGATAGACTTTTATACCATGTGGAGCCCCATTTAAGTCAGCATGGCATCCCCTGTCCATGTGGATCAGATGAGAGGACTAAGGGTAAAACATGGAGAAAGCGCCAGCATATACACAATACTGTCCCAACCTGTTCTAATCTCACTGGAGAGGTGGTTGGAGGTTTAATGAAAAAAAACGTGCTAGGTGTGTGTGTGTGCACGGGCACACACAGGATGGAGACAAAGTGAACAGAGATTCTACACCACGCTATACTAGCAGCCACAGGAGAGCCATAAAACTGTGGTATGTTGAGCAATGTTCCTATTTGCTATCAATAGCTAGCTACTGCCTTTTCCACAGGAGCTACAGAAATCAACTTTGGCTAAACTGTTTGTGTAATCCTATTCAAGACGCATTTTAGGAAGGTGATTGTCTGTGGAAGGATAATATATTGGAGGCTCTGATCCTAACAGAACCAGTGGACAAGTGCAAACCCAGGAGTGCAGCACAGGCCTTGTGTAATTCCAGGCAAGAGATCACTTCATATGCCTGTGTGGAAGCAGGCAAACAGCGAGAGTCGCTGGTGGGAACTGATCTGATACCAGGTGCCACTGCCGCCCAGCCTCAATACTACAAGAGAAAAAGGGATACAAGGGGAAAACAATGCAGCAAAACAAAAGGGCCATGGGATGCACTGGGGAAGAGTCCTAAACTGCAGGGAGGAAAGCGGGGGGAAATGAATCAGGGAGAAAAGCATTTCAAACCAAGCAAGGCTCTTTTCAGACTGAAACCAATCCTTTGCAGTTGTTTCTTGCTGTGTTAAAGCAACAGGCTGAAAAGCAGCAGCAACATCCATGCAGGCTATAGGACAAAGTGGTTCATTCATAGTGCCACAGATGCAGACAAGATGATCAGACACCAGTCCCTGTGCTCACTCCTAGCCCCATTACTCACACTCTGCAGACAAAGTTGGAACAGCAAGTTCAACTGGAGAAAACACAGATTTGAATGTTGCTCCCACTGGGACTGGCTCCTGCTCCCGGCTCCTGCTCCCACTGAATTCAGTGGATACCGATCAGGCCCAGTATTAGTTGCTTTATCATGAGGCTAATAACCCAGGGCAAAGTACGGTTACCTAAAACCCCATGACTATATTTCATATGCCTCAGACAAGCCAGTAAATTCAGGAGTCATCTTTTAATTTGACTTTTTACCCTCTGAATGGGCATTTCCATAAAATCCACTTTGTTCTCCATACAGTGCTGTGAGAACAGTTCCCTTGTGGCACTGTAAAAGAACCCATAATCTCGCAGACATCCAGAGAGCATGGAGAAGCAGCAAGGACAATGGTTGGCTGGATAGTTTCTTACCAATTCCTCTAGTTTTGTACTGAGCTGTTTGTTAGTTAGATTGCTGGAATCTAGGGCTACTGCCAGCTCCTGGTAACGTGTCTGATGGGCGCATGCAGACAGAAGGAAGAGAAGGAAGGGGGCAGAGGAGAAGGGGAAAAAAGGCAATAATTAGGACAGAAAATAACTCAGTATCACAATTTTGATCTAATTTGAGTCCCCACAAAAACATTTCCGTTTTAATAAGTATATGTTAGATGGGAAGATGTTCTATCCATTCCGCTAAAGGCCTCACTCCCATTTAAAGACACTAACTGGGAGTAGTGGCTGCACTCAGGACGAGTCCTTAATAGCTCCAGCATCCCACGGTGGAGCTGCCACCGATGCCTGGCTCCAAATGTTAGGCACAGCTTCGCTGTCAGGGTTATAAACCACACTGTCTTTACTGAGCAGGTTCAATACAACAATCACGGACTGTCCCATTGGGTGATCAGTAGTGATATTATCCAAGTAAATGATGGAATCAGAAACTGAGTTCTTACCTCCATCTCCTTCATATTTGTGGAAGACACAGCACTTTCGCCATTCACATAGGATGTGGACTACAAGTCAGAAAGAAGTAACTGAATTTAATATCCCAAGGGCACAAGCTCAATATAAATAGGAGGGGGGTGTACAAACATATCCCCAATAGCACAATACATATCTAGTGCCTTTCACTTTAAGTTTATCAAGGCCCCATACAAAGGTAGGTATGTAATATGACCATACATACTGGTCTGGTTAAAGATATGCTAATTATGTTGACCTCTGCCCATAGCATCTACAGAAATGGTCTTAGGTGAAATATACAGACCATGTATCACAGATTTACTGCCACTGAATTGAGAGAGCCTGTTTCCATGAATATATGCTGTCCTCCACATCCCACTCTGGTTTTCTTCCCACTGACCGAGTTTCACATTCCTAAAACAATGGTTTCTGCTTTTCAGTGTTCAAATGCCTTATTGTTTAGTGGGCTGGCTGCGAAGAACTCTGGGATTAAAGAGAACATTACTGTGCTGGCTACTTAACAACTCCTCCTTCCCCTCCCCCAGTGTTGAGTTTAAAAAAAGTTAACAGGACAAATGGAATGAAATGGTACCTGAGAGACCAAGCCATTGAGCTGCTCAGACAACTGGCGGAGACTCTCTGTCGATGAGAGAGACCTGAGAATGGAGAAACACAATGCATTCCTTTAGGAGCGGGTCCATTCATGGCACTGCCCAGGCCTGGACAGCACTGCGGGTAACTTCTACAAGCAAAGTCAACTTATTGGCTCTTTACAACCCTGTTACAAGCTCTTTTTAATTAAACAAAGACACTCACCTATTTTCATCCAAGGCATTTTTAGGATCATCGGCATCCTGTATCTGTGAGGTAAAACACAAGAATCACATGACTATACCAGAGAAACAGAGAGAGACAGACACGCACAAATCACCCTAGGACTCGCATTACATAGCATTTGTCACTACCACAATCCATCCAAAGGGGAATTTAACACTGAAAGCACAACCCAAGTCAGCCCTAGATTATGGATAATTTTTGCTAATTTTGGGACTCCTCATGTCACAAGTTGAAAGGACTTAGGTAGTATTTAACAGATGAACATTACAGTAGGTCAGTCAAAGCCTTGAATAGTTCCTCAATATCACAAATTATTTGCCTTGCTGGAAAGTTTCAATTTAATTCTTAAACATTTTGTAAAGAAAGGAGGGTTACTCCAGTTGGAGAAGACCCTTCTTTTCTGGAGGATGCTCCTTGGGGGGAGAGGAAGGGAAATGAGCAACATAGGATGGATGGGCACGTGCATCCTACAGCACTTTACATGGTGTGAAACTCATTTTGCTCACAGCTGGACCAAGACTGAGTGGAGAGGAGAGAATTTCACACTTGTTTGGAAAACATGTGCTAGTCAAACATTTCAGCTTAGCATAAGACAGGCATCATTAGTGCACTGGTGGTATTCAGGATACAAATGTTCACAAACCTGTGACAGCGGCATGCTACCAGGACCAGGCATGACAGAGCCACAGCTAGGTTGACTGTTGCTGTTAGATAACACGGGGACATCAGCAGCAAGCTGTTCAGCATTATGTGCGGTAACATCACTGTCAAAGTATGCCTGTCACAAAATATAGCACAAGGATTACAACCTACATGCAGGAGGAAGGGACACAGATAAACATGTGAATACAATACCCATGTGATCTCCATGCACAAAACATGCCAAGTGAACACTGTGGTCAACTACAGACATGTATTGGCAAAAAACTGTTCTCCCCAGAGCAAACCAGGTCAATCCATCAACCTGTTTTTCTTCTCTGAATAATAAACACTGTCGCCTATTGTCCCAGTCTCCAGCTTGGATGGGGGCGCTTTATCCAGAATTAGTGTCTGGCAATCCAGCTCACTTCTTTAACAAGGGGCAGTCATTTTGCCAGACTGTAAACCTGCATGTGGAAATGTCAGAGCTGCTATGTTTACTGCAAGGGAACTATAGCAGACTGAACAAGGGCAATGCCAGATCTATTGTCTCTGCTTTGCAAAGCACCACGTTCAGACTGTCTCTGGAGAGAAAACTGGTCAATGAGTACAAGTGGAGATGGAACAGAATGGGTTAGCGACCACTCAAGAACTGGGTTAGTTTGACTCAAGTGTTACTCCCCTACACCCTTTCCTGAAATCTGTGGAATGCGATCAACTGAAGAGTTTGACACTATGGGTGTAACTACACTACAAGGTGGCTACAGTGGCACAGCTGCAGCTATGCTGCCATAGCACACCCGTATAGACACTTACTACAGCAACAGAAGGGGTTTTTCCATTGCTACAGTACATCCACTCACTCAAGAGGCGGTAGCTAGCTTGATAGAAGAAAGCATCCACTGACTAAGTGGTGTTTACACCAGCGCTTAGGTCAGCTTAACTACATCTCTGAGGGGTGAGAATTTTTCACACCCCTGAGCGATGCGGCTAGGTCAATCTAAATTTTAGGTGTAGACCAGGCCTAACACAGAGGGCATTATAAATCAAAAGACCAAACTCAGCCCTGGTGTAAGCAAATGCAACTCCTGTGGGAATCCAGAGGAGTAACACTTTCATCTGCTAGAGCTGAATTTGCCTTAAGTGAGGAAGAGGGTCAAGAAATGCATTTTGTATCTCTGTGCAGAAATAAAATTGGTATTTTTGGGGGGGCATAATCTAACACCAACTACCCCTACCAAACCACAGAGCAACTGGAGAATCCCTCATATATCTATCTTCAACCCTGCAGAACAAGTAGTCCTGGAGAGCCACAAAGTCCCAGTGCAACAGTCTGGCATTCTGTTGCAATTTGTTTCATTACATTGCCAAACTGCGATCAGTCATCATGTACAGAGGCTACAAAGCAAATGCCATAGCGCAACCTCAAGACAAGCCCCACAAGCACTCTGTGGCTCTCTGCAACTCCATTTGATAGTCTCCTCTCTTACTCCAGCCACCTCCTTCCTGGCTGCTCAGAGAGAAGAAGAAACATTTCTCTCTTCTCTTCCCCCTTCATGACTACTTGAAGGTGCAGAGGGATTTTGCTGCCTCCTGTTTTCTCCTTGATCAGAACTTCTCCCAAATACTACAAACACCAAGGTATAGGACACAGACTTGATGAAACTAACAAGATCACTGAGCTAGATGGATGGGGAAAGCCAATACCAATTTTTTAAAGTCTTTTTAGCAGGATTGATGTGTGCTGTCAGAGTGCAATATACTTAATATTCGTAACAACACTTAATGTATCCCTCCTCCTCCCCAGTGCTTCCAATCTCAGGTTATTTTGCCCTGATATTGGTTTAGGAAATCACCAACACAGACTACAAAGTGGACAGAAGGAATCCCTCTCCACCCCAATGCAGTATTTGATTTTAAATTGTATGTGTTAGTTTCTCAGGGTAGGACCATGTCTTTTTACATATCTAGTGCACCAGGCTCAGAGATGTAATCAATATAAGGTAACAGTAATAGTGACAAAAGTCATTCTCAGAAAAGTTTCAGAGTAACAGCCGTGTTAGTCTGTATTCGCAAAAAGAAAAGGAGTACTTGTGGCACCTTAGAGACTAACCAATTTATTTGAGCATGAGCTTTCGTGAGCTACAGCTCACTTCATCAGATACATACCGTGGAAACTGCAGTTTCCACGGTATGTATCTGATGAAGTGAGCTGTAGCTCACGAAAGCTCATGCTCAAATAAATTGGTTAGTCTCTAAGGTGCCACAAGTACTCCTTTTCTATTCTCAGAAAAGGCGCTTTGAGAAGAAAGCGGCATAGAGAGCTAATTTGCTGAGGGGCATGTTAAAAATACCAAAATACTCATTCAAAAAATTAATGTTGTGTTGTGAAATTCTAGTAACTCTCAATAAAAAGCTAGTAACGCCACCCAGACTCATATATATGAGGATCCATTTGCTTTTTCTCAAGGGCTCCTGTTCTGTCAGCTTCTCCCTGCCACACAACCAGAAAGCTACAGTGGGTGAGGTGGGAGGGATCTGCCTGGCTGTGTTGACACACCAATGACAGCATTTGCTCAGCTGCCAGCATTCAGCTTTTCTGCCTATTAGCATCAAGTGAGTGTTCAGAGCAGCATTTCCCTGACTCAGGAGTTCTATCAGCAAGACAACTAGGAACCGAAATTCTCTCTTTCATTAGAGACTACAGTTAAAGGTTAATTTTCAAGTTGCTGTTGAAGACCCTGGGCATAACAATCCACAGCCTCCAAGATGAAAATCTAAATAGCTATGCAGACCAAAACATCTCTCTCCATGCAAAGGAAGATAAGAGAAACACTCAGGACATCAAGACAAATGAAAGAGTAACTTCTCCGCTTTCACAACAGCCCTAAAAGCCCAAGCATAGGTCCAGCCTTCATTTGAGACAGAACACCATCAATGTAACAGACAACTAGTTGCTTTCTCTGATATGCACACCTATTAACCTAAATTTAAATTATACCCATGTTTAGTACATGGAAAATAGACCCCATACAAAAGGAAAACTCCAATCATAGTATGCACAATCTGATGCTATCATGGCACATCCAATCCCACAGAGAAGGACCTTGCATAAATTTTCCTGTCATTCTCACCCTTGTCCATAAATATACAAACAACATAAGTGCAAGAGCCCTCTATGTGCACTGTATGTCTTTGAGGTCAGTTGCTTCATTATCATGCACAGAAGACTAGTGAAAGACTTATTTCATCTATCCCAGCATGCAGGTTTCATTGCACAGAAGCCATTTTAAGTCCCCCAGTAATTAACACGACTTTTTCTATGGCTGGAACAAAAAAAAGAAAAAGAAAAAAAAAGATACAAGTATCATAATGGTTTATTTGTTGAGAAACTGAATTCAAAAGTGAGGGTGGAGCCCTTTGCAGACACAATGGCATAAAGTTAAAAGGCAAATAAGGTTTTATGTTGAGTTCTCTGAGTTTTATCACAACTTTAACTTAAATTAAATGGAATTTTTGGTAATAAAATACACTGAAAATGACAGGCTGTTATAAGTTTGTTCCTGTACACTTGTCTCTTATTGCTAGTTGAAATCTTCCTTTTCCCTTCAGTCTCAAGAACAGAGGGAATACAAAGACGCTACAGCAGGGGTAGTCAATTATTTTTTGTCAACATCCAAATTTCTTGGTCAAGGTATAATCAAGGTCCAGAGAAACATTTTTCACACCACAAGAATAATGATAAGTAGTAGTAAATAAAAAGATTTTGCAGTCCGTTCAAAAGTGTCTGGCAGCCTGCAGTCCACCTATTGACTTCCCCTGCTCTACAGCATGTAAACACTTGATATAAAATATGTCTGACTTCCTTGCCTAGATATATTTAAAGCCATATTACTTGCCAGACTAGTTTCATCACCTGTCACAAAATGAGTTCGTTGGAATAACTACACAGCTTCTCAGGGCAACTGGTTGATTAAAGATAAACAAGAACATGCCCTTCAGAGATGTGGTACTTATAAATAAAACAATGACATGCAAACAAAAAGATTATCGGCTAAGAAACTAACAAACCCAGCTTGTATTCCAGTTTAAACAATGGTTTTATGCCCCCATGCTATATCTCCCTGGAAACACACTGAGTGGGAAGGGGAACAGTGGGGTGTCTCTACAGTCAGTCTATTGCACACAACCTCACCCAAGATTCCTGACATAATCCCAAAGCAGCTGATCTCGCAGTCTTATCATAAGGGAAAGTCAGTCCTTGGCACTTCTCACTTCACATTTTAAATATGACACAAATCCAAGGGACACATAATAAGAACAAAAAAGCACATTAAAAATAGCTCAATGTTAAGGAGAACAGCAACAAAACTCAAGCAACTGACAACAAACATGTCAGAATGAGGTTCCATCCAAAAATCAAAGCCAGTTTAAACAGACTCTGAAGCATGCAATATGGACAGCAAGCTAGTCAGATGGATTCTGAACACTGTCTCACCTTCCTCTTGTCCAATGAGGGTATGGCTACCCCATTGGATCGGTTAAGGTCTGACACCAGCACCTTCAGAATGTTCTGAATCTAAAGGAGGTGAAAGAAAAGGGGAAAGAGAAATGGCTCAGAAAAGGACAGAGTGAGAATACTGATCAAAGGATTGCTGTAGCCAAAGGAATTCATGTTAACTATCTCTTTACCAAAAGAAGTCTCAACACATCAACACTAGCCATTTCCAGCATATGCTCATAGGGCCGCATATCGCTACACCGTATTACCTGACCCCATCATGCAACATTCAATAATTTTAGCTACTTTCTGTTCTAAACACTAGTATACAAAATGTACCCCCTCCTTCACATACTACTGTCAAAATTCTCCTTCAGATGCAGAAACAAACTGGTTGGCAGACAGGTAAAGGTGGCAATTAATTTGGAATAAAAAAAGAACAAGCTACTGACATTCTCTGGAGACTTTCTGTCATCATTTGTTGGAGTCTCAGGTCTACTTCCATCTTTACTTTTTCGTTTCTTCTTGGCTGCTGCTGTTGCTCCAGGGCTATTCTTCTGCTGATATTCCTTCAGCTGAGAAAAAGGAGGAAGAATCTGAAGTCCTAACACACAGATGCAGCTCACTGTGACAGATCAGTGATAAGTTATGTTTGTAATTACTGTATCAATAAAAGAGAACAAACCAACAGTGAATTCAGGCCATATTATATCTTAAAAAGCCCTCATGTCTGGGTTTCTGAACATATGCTCTAAAACCAGATTCACCCTACAGGGTTTACAGTGAAGATGTCACTGCTATCAGAAGAATACCTCTGAAATGTTATGCACACACGAGGCTCTTCAACAGGAGAGCCCCAATGCATCTATAGCAAGCACTGAATCCTCTAGAGGGGTCAGCTCCCCATTGCTCTGGGCAGGCTGCGAAAGAAGGGTCTGGGGGAACAATCCCCATGGCCAAGATCACACAAGGTCCAACCCTTCTCACAACATTACAGAAACCAAATGTCTACAGGCACGTTAGGATGGATCACCGACTTGTGAGCACCTGGAAACTCCCCAATGCTGCTGCCGTGACTCTGCCCGGGGGCACGGGGGCAAACCTGGACTGTCCCTACAGGGCGCGGTGGGGAACGTAGCCTCCCTTACAAAGCTAAAGGGGGGCCGCCGCCGCCGCCTCCGGAGAGCCCTGGGGGCCCCCTCCCGCACAGGCCGCTGGGGCCCTCGCTTCCCGGCGGGGGAAGGAGAGGAGGATCCCTACGGGGCTGGGGCCTGCTGTCCCTTCCAGGCCTCGGGGGGCAGGCAGCGACTAGGCCTCTCCCCCGACCGAGCGGGGGGGCCGGGCGGCAGCTCCGGGGAAGCTGGGCTGGGGGGGGAGGGGGAACCAGGCCTGAGGGGGAAGGGATCGGGGCCACCTTCCCCGCTCGGCCCCGGGTTCAGGGAAGGCCCGGGCCCGGCTCCGGCTCCCCGGGATCGTTACCTTTTTCTTGGCCGCAGCCAGTTTGATCTGCCTGCTGCCGTCCGCCATGTCCGAGCCGGGCCACGTCAGCCCGGCGGGGCTAGGGGGAGCCAGGGAGACTCCGCCCGGCCGGCCCCACGCTCGGCGGAGGGGAGGAGGAAGAGAGAGAGGGAGGCCGCGCCCTGCTGCGCGTGCCCCGCGAGGGCGGGCGCGCTCCCGCCTCCGAGCCCGCTGAGGAGAGGAAGGAGGCGCGCGCCCGCCTCGGCCTTCCAGTCAGAAGGCGCCCTGCCCGTGCCTCGGCCTCCCAGCTATGTGTCTTCCGGCCTAGACACCCTCCCACCCCCGCAGCTCCCCTGCCTCAGCATCCTCTCCAATACCGGCCCCACCACTCCCCCACCCCCAGCATTGACCCACCTTCCCTTCCTCCCCTATGGGTGCTGTCCCCTGCCTTAGCACCCAGCCTCCCCACACACACTCCTGCCCCACCACTGTCCCCTCACTGCCCCTCGGGCATGGCTACGTCCCCCTTCCCTGGTGCTCCCCCTGCTATCACACCGTGATGCTGCCTCGCACCACGGGCACCCCCATGTCACTCAATGTTCCTCTATAAAAAGAAAAGGAGTACTTGTGGCACCTTAGAGACTAACCAATTTATTTGAGCATGAGCTTTCGTGAGCTACAGCTCACTTCATCAGATGCATACCGTGGAAACTGCAGCAGACTTTATATATACACAGAGAATATGAAACAATACCTCCTCCCACCCCACTGTCCTGCTGGTAATAGCTTATCTAAAGTAATCATCAGGTTAGGCCATTTCCAGTTGTGCTGGAAATGGCCTAACCTGATGATTACTTTAGATAAGCTATTACCAGCAGGACAGTGGGGTGGGAGGAGGTATTGTTTCATATTCTCTGTGTATATATAAAGTCTGCTGCAGTTTCCACGGTATGCATCTGATGAAGTGAGCTGTAGCTCACGAAAGCTCATGCTCAAATAAATTGGTTAGTCTCTAAGGTGCCACAAGTACTCCTTTTCTTTTTGCGAATACAGACTAACACGGCTGTTACTCTGAAACCTGTTCCTCTATAGTTGCCTGTGCCCGCATGGGTGCTGACAAGCACGTGTGACTGGAGCTTGGAGGCCTGTGTGGACCGAAGGGCAGGGGTTTCTTCCCACACGTTACCACTGTGGTCTCTCAGCCTTAACTCCTCCCAACAAGTTTTCCAGGATTACAAACGGGCGAGAGGATGATGGTGTGTTATCGCCTCCATGCACAGACTGCTCTCCAGATACCAGCCATCTACTCTTTTCTTGAACCTTTGATTAGAAACCTAGCCAAGCATCCCAGGCTGTTTTTGGTGAGCCCCCAAGATTTCATTTTATTTTTCTCTTCGGGACCTCATTTACACTAGAGAAGTTTGCAGTGGTTATCACTGGTCCCTCTAGAAAGCCCATAAAACATCTCACTCAACACATAAATGCATTCCCAAAGGGGTGCAGGTGATCATGCCACTGTGTGGCTTAGTTTTGCATCCAGCAGAGCAAATTACTCTGTCAGTCGGCACTGTGTTAATGCCAGTATGGGCAGAGACTGCTAGTGTAATATACAAATGGTGCAAATATCCTCCCACCACTATTCTGCAGTACTCTGGTGTTTATCCCAGTCCTACCAAATCTGTCTAGGTTTTAATACTGTGTTCATCACTGTCCTGCCTGTGGAGCTCATGACACATGAAGGGTTTTGCTTTTTTCTGGTCCTCAACATGAAATTAAAATTCATGCACCTTCCCACTTTGGCTCATTTTCTTTAAAGGGAGCATATGCAGCATTTGGTACACTGGGTCAGACCATTGGTCCACTGAGTCTAATATATTGCCTACGATTTTGGCCTATCATTGATATGGGATATCAACACTACCACCATGTATACTCAATGGAGCTGTTCAGATAGGGGAGATATAGACAGAAATCTCTTTCTACCCTGCATGCATCCTTTTCCAAAAGAGGAAATACAAACAGTCCTTTTACCTTACCCTCGGCATGCTTCATTAAGACTCCCATAGGGAGACATGACTGTAAAGCACCAGTAAGGAGAGGAATGTAGGTGAAACAGCTGACAGTTGGATGTGGTTCAGGTTTTCAAGTGCTGTGAAATGTGACCCATTTTTAACTCAGATTCTACTGGTTTCAGAGTAACAGCCGTGTTAGTTTGTAGTCGCAAAAAGAAAAGGAGCAGCATCCGATGAAGTGAGCTGTAGCTCACGAAAGCTTATGCTCAAATAAATTGGTTAGTCTCTAAGGTGCCACAAGTACTCCTTTTCTTTTTTCAGATTCTACTCTAACCAGCAGCTGTTTTTTGATGTCATGTGATTTGAACATTTATCCCAGGTTTTGTCCAGTTGGGATGTTGAGAGGAATGTCCAGCTAGGGCTATACTTGGATAAGAGATTTCAAAGGAAAACTCAAGGGCTCCAAGAAGTGGTGCTGGTATTTTTGCAGGTGTTGCCTTTTCTTCTAAGTCAGTACTGGACCAAGTCAGACACGGTGTGTGTGGTGTGGGACAGGGTTCTCAACCTTTTTCTTTCTGAGTCCCCCCCCACAACATGCTATAAAAGCTCCATGGCCCACCTGTGCCACAATAACTGGTTTTCTGCATATAAAAGCCAGGGCTGGTATTAGGGGATAGCAAGCAGGGCAATTGCCTGGGGCCCCATGCCAGAGCGGCCCCCAAGAAGCTACATTGCTCAGGCTTTGGCTTCAGCCCATGCAGTGGGATTTCAGCTTTCCACCCTGAGCCTCAGTGAATCTAATGCTGGCCCTGCTTGGCAGACCCCTTGAAACCTGCTCGCAGACCCCTAGGGGGCCCCGGACTCCTGGTTGAAAACTGCTGGTATAAGAAGTGGTAATGATGGCACTCTTTTCCCTCTGAGCCAGTACTGAGACAGTTCCCCAAAAGACTTAAGGGATGTTGTGCTTAAAGAGATACTGTCTTTTGGCTTAAATGTAAAATCAAGGTTCTGGCTACTTGTGAACCTTAGAATTCCTATGGCACTTTTTGTAAAAGTTGGGGTATTAACATAGGTGTCCAGGAGATATTCTTAAAATTATTTGGTTAATTCTGATTATATTCTTCCCCCACCCAAAACTGCACCTGCCATTTTAAATGGAAAAATATATTCTTTGTATTCTTAACTGCTGGAGAGTGTTGTTATGTGCTATTAAATAGCTGTTGCATTTCAACCCATAAATGGCTGCATTTCAATGGTGGGTAAAATGTTCAGTGTGTAGTTCATATATCAGTACTCTGATATCCTTCTGGAAAAGTCACTATATAGGAATATATTGTTAAAATGATTATTAGAAAATTAATTTTCTTAAGAACTAAGAACATGGACACTGAGGAGATTTTCTAAGCCTTGAGAAAATTAATCATGGAATAGGAATGACAGCACAGATCAATTTATAGATTTTTTTTTTCCAAATTAGTTGAGAAACCTGGCAAATGGTGCATTGGCCTCTGTCAAGGTTCCTTCCCCACTCTGAACTCTAGGGTACAGATGTGGGAACCTGCATGAAAACCTCCTAAGCTTACTTTTACCAGCTTAGGTTAAACTTCCCCAAGGTACAAACTATTTTACCTTTTGCCCTTGTACTTTATCACTGCCACCACCAAATGTCTAACAGATATATAACTGGGAAAGAGCCCATTTGGAAACGTCTTTCCCCACAAAATCCTCCCAAACCCGACAACCCCTTTCCTGGGGAAGGTTTGATAAAAATCCTCACCAATTTGCATAGGCGAACACAGACCCAAACCATTAGATTTTAAGACCAATGAAAAAGCAATCAGATTCTTAAAAGAAGAATTTTAATAGAAGAAAAAGTAAAAAGAATCACCTCTGTAAAATCAGGATGGTAAATACCTTACAGGGTAATCAGATTCAAAACATAGAGAATCCCTCTAGGCAAAATCTTAAGTTACAAAAAGACACAAAAACAGGAATCTACATTCCATTCAGCACAGCTTATTTTCTCAGCCATTTAAAGAAAACAGAATCTAATGCATATCTAGCTAGATTACTTACTAAGTTCTAAGACTCCATTCCTATTCTGTTCCTGGCAAAAGCATCACACAGACAGAGAGAGAGAGGCTTTGTTTCTCCCTCCCCCAGCTTTTGAAAGTCTCTTGTCTCCTCATTGATCATTTTGGTCAGGTGCCAGCAAGGTTATCCTAGCTTCTTAACCCTTTACAGATGACAGGGTTTTTCCTCTGGCCAGGAGGGATTTTAAAGGTGTTTACCCTTCCCTTTATATTTATGACATGCCCCCCAAATCACAGATAGTGTGAAATGCTGGCTGTGATTTCTTCCTGGAGCTCTAGTAGAAAACAGAGTTAATAAGACACATGCACCTATAAATATACTACCAAGTATATAAAGACTAACAATATTTTCCACATCTCAAGGATGATTTTAACCAGTTGATTCTGGGAAACTTTCACGGGAGAGTGCATCAACCACGTTGTTAGAAGCTCCTGAGATGTGTTGGATGTCAAAATCAAAATCTTGGAGAGCTAAACTCCACCGAATAAGATTTTTGTTATTTCCCGTGGCGGTATGAAGCCACCGTAGCACAGCATGGTCTGTTTGAAGATGGAAATGCCTTCCCCAAACATATGGGTGTAGCTTTTCCAGAGCGTAGACAATGGCATAACATTCTTTTTCACTGACTGACCAGTTGCTTTCCCTCTCAGACAGCTTCTTGTTGAGAAACACTACAGGGTGGAATTCTTGATCTGATCCTTCCTGCATTAAAACTGCTCGCACACCATCCTCGGACACATCTGTGGTTACTAGGAAAGGTTTGTCAAAGTCTGGGGCCCTTAGTACAGGGTCAGACATGAGTGTCGCTTTAAGCTGGTTAAAGGCCTTCTGACACGCTTCGGTCCACCGAACGGCATTTGGCTGTTTCTTTTTGGTTAGGTCTGTCAGTGGGGCGGTGATTTGGCTGTATTGCGGTACAAATCACCTGAAATAACTGGCCAAACCTAAGAAGGATTGAACCTGTTTCTTTGACTTTGGGACAGGCCACTTTTGGATAGCATCCACTTTGTCCTGTAGAGGGTTGATAGTTCCTTGACCCACCTGATGTCCAAGGTAAGTCACTCTGTTTAGGCCTATTTGACACTTCTTAGCCTTAACAGTTAGTCCTGCCTCCCTTATGCGCTCGAAGACTTTTTGTAGATGTTCCAGGTGTTCTGCCCAGGAATCCGAAAATATGGCCACATTGTCAAGGTAGGCAACTGCATATTCTCCTAATCCCGCTAGGAGACCATCTACAAGTCTTTGGAAGGTGGCGGATACATTCCGCAGCCCGAAAGGGAGTACATTAAATTCATACAGCCCAACATGGGTGATGAAGGCTGACCTTTCCTTGGCGGATTCATCTAGCGGTACCTGACAGTACCCCTTGGTTAAGTCCAAGGTAGAGATGAACTGGGCCTGTCCCAGTTTCTCTAATAGCTCATCTGTGCGTGGCATTGGATAGTTGTCTGGGTGAGTTACAGCATTTAGCTTACGGTAGTCCATGCAAAAACGTATCTCCCCATCTGGTTTGGGAACTAGAACCACTGGAGATGCCCATGCACTGCCAGAGGGGCGGATTACACCCATCTGTAACATATCCTGGATCTTCCATTCTATAGCAGTTTTAGTTTGAGGAGGCACCCAGTAAGGTTGGACTTTAATTAGGTGAGCATTACCTGTGTCAATGGAGTGGTATGCCCGTTCAGTCATATTTATCCTGTTTCACTTGTCTGTTGTGGAGACTGATTAGTTTGTTTATAAAGCATTTTGAAGATGATAGTGAATGCTACGTAAGTGTTAAGTATTAGTAACATCAAATATTCAAAGACCCTAAAAGTAAGGATAAAAGCTTGACACAAAGGCTTCAAGTGTAGTGAAAAATGCCTGATAAACATGCAGCTGTTCTACTACCATGTGATTCCCCATTGTCTATTTTCATGGCTATGCTAGCACTATCAACACAAAAAGGAAGACAGCAATTTCATGGACCCTGACAGTGTTTACTCCTTATAGATCATATGACTTTGGAGAATTAATGGAAATTGTTGCTGCCGGGCTGTCTTTCCCAGTAGTATGTCAAAGGATGAAGAAGTGCTCTTTAAATGGACTGTGAAGGGAGGAGTGTGTACAGAGCAGTATAACAAGTCCCTCCTACATAACCCTGAGTATATTCTTCCTCATGTTTAGACTTCAAAAGTGAATTGTAATAGCAGCAGGTAGGATTTTGAGTGTTGTAGCAGATTGTTCTTGTAGGTTGTACTGTTGAAACCTTAACTCTTATTCTTCATTTTGTGTGCCACTGACCACAATTTCTGCACTTAACAAATAATAAACAAGTATTACTCAAGTTGCTGAAGTCACATAACTACTATTAGGTCTAAGAAAGTAAGTCTCAGTCAGGGAAAGTGACTTGTCCTAGGTCATACAGCATGTTAGTGACAGACCTGGGAAGAGAACCCACCTTCCTCGCTCATCCCAGTCTTCAGCTCTAACAACTATTTAGCAATCAAATATATTTATCAAAGATAAAAAATAATAAATAAAGTTGTGGTGCAGTGACAAATTTTTTACAAATAATAGAAGAAAATATTTTTGATAGCCTGTCTTCAAGGGCAGAGCTAAGGCCTTCAGAAACTACACATCCCAGCGTGCAATGTAGTGTTTAAACCTTCATAGACTACAAATCCCAGCAGGTAGAGCACTTGTGAAGTCCTCAGAGACTACAAATCCCAACAGGCAGTGTGGGAGGGACGGAAACTCCCTGCATTGAGACTACAACTCCCAGCATGCAAGGTGGTAACGAGGCCGGTGTTGATTCCAGGCCCTCTGGCCCGCAGGCAGCGCTGGATCACCACGAGCAGGGACCCCCACTCGGCGGGGAGTGGGAACAGAGCCCAGGGCTGCGAGGGAGGAGCGGGCCGTCACCTAGGCCTTTCCTGAGGAGGTAGGAGCAAGTTCAATATAACTCCCTAGGCCTGTCTTCAAGGGATGTATCTCCCTCCTTAGCTCCTAGGGTGCTGCTCTTCAGGTGGCATTGGACCCTCCCTCCCTCCAGCTCTTAAGGGACTGTGACTTCCCTCCTGACCATCTCATATGGAGCCCTTTTCAGGGATGGGACTTTCCTTTTCCAGCCCGTAAAGATGCTCTCAGCAGCCTACAGAGTAAGGGGAGCCACCCTTTCCCCAGCCATCTGGGGTTGAAAGCTTCCTGTCCTGACTTGCAGCTGCCTAGGGATGACATGCTATGCTCCTCGCTTCCCAAGGGACTTTGTGGGACTGACTTTCTTAAGCCTCAGGGAGCCTCTTGATGAGGATGGGATGCCCCCAATTGCCAAACCCAGGGCACATCACAGCTTGAAGACGTCAGAGATATTGGGTCTTTGCTGTTACCCTGCTGTGGATATCTGGGGTTGCCATTCCTCAAAGGTGCATGCAGGCTAGGGCTGTCTCATTCTGTCAGGCTATGCTCATGCCTTTTAAAATGGTAATTTCTTTTTGTTTTAATCCAGGACACCAACTGGACTCCTGAGAAATTGCAATGCAGGTTTCAAATCTCCAGTAAGTGTTTTTATATATTTCTCCACCCCCTTTGGAAGAGAATGGTTTTACCTCCAGAGTCAGTGCTGCCCTGGACTACAGCAAGGGGATGTGGTGGATTGCTACCCTTCTCATCCATGGCAATGTCGCAGTTGGGTACCCTTGCCTGCTCTGTGGCTGCCTCTCTCTTCTAGAGATGAACAGCAGCTAAGGCAGTTGGTTACATGGATCAGCTTTCTTTCATGGTAGATAACATGGTGATGAACAGAGTAGAATTTAGATGTTCTGCCAGTTAACGTGTAGATACAGGACAGTGATATCCTTCGTCTTCAATGCTTCTATCCCTCCTGGTACACAGAGAAAAACTAAACTTCACATCATTTGTTACTGCCATATGAATTTAGTGTGAGTGTCACTCTGTCATGTTCAGCCATCAGTACTGAAGTTGTGTATTCACAGAGCAGGCACAGCAAAGTTAGCAGCAGAACAAGATCCCTGCTAACTATTATGTTTAGGGGCATGTCTATACTGCAGAGCAGTGGTTCTCAACTAGGAGTACGTGTACCCCTGCGGGTACACAGAGATCTTCCAGGGGTTACATCATCTCATCTCAATATTTGCCTAGCTTTACAACAGGCTACATAAAAAGCACTAGTGAAGTCAGTACAAACTAAAATTTCGTTCAGACAACAGTAATAGTGTGTTGTGACACTTTTGTGTTTTTATATCTGATTTTGTAAGCAAGTAATTTTTAAGTGAGGTGAAACTTGGGGATATGCAAGATAAATCCGACTCCTGAAAGAGGTACAGTAATCTGGAAAGGTTAAGAACCACTGCTGTAGAGCATACTCATACCCGGGCTCCCATGCTTGCGAACCTGTGCATGCCAGGTCCAGCTACAGGTATCCATGCTGCAGAGCTGCATGTGACGCATACCCATGTAGCCAAGTCCACACAGCACTGCAGTGTCACATTTGGTCTAGGATTTCTGAGGATGTATCCCAAGGTAAATGGGTTCACATCTATCCTGGAGAGTTGGCTTCAAGTGATAAGGATAGTTTAGTCTTCATGGCTTATTTAATCTTTTCTCTTTTGGCTGAAATAGCAGTTGATCCTAATATTTGTGGTGGTTCAGCAATAAATACTTTCCCTGTGGAAAAATATTGCTAGTTACTTTAGTGCTCTGACATATACATACTACATATACATACGCTTCTGGGGCTAGCTCAGGGGTGGGCAAACATTTTGGCCCGAGGGCCACATCAGGGTTGCAAAATGGAATGGAGGGCCAGGTAGGGAAGGCTGTGCCTCCCCAAACAGCCAGGCCTCCACCCCCTCCCACTTCCTATCCCCTGACTGCCCCCCTCAGAACTCCCGACCCATCCAACCCCCTCTGCGCCTTGTCCCATGACCGCCCTCTCCCGGGACCCCCTGCCCCTAACCACCCCTCTGGGACCCTACCCCCATCCTCCCTCCCTCCCCCCGAACCTCTGCCCCATCCAACCACTTCCTGTCCCCTGACTGCCCCCCAGGACCTCCTGCCCCTTATTCAACCCCCCCTCTTCCCCCTCCCCACCCCCTTACCATGCTGCTCGGAGCGTCAGGACAGGCTTATTGGAAAACCTGGGAGGTGGGCGAGCGCAAGCCGTGCTGCCCACACAGTGGTGTACCTGCAGGGGAGCAGGAACAGCAGGGGAGGGGCCGGGGGCTAGCCTCCCCTGCCGGGAGCTCAGGGGCCAGGCAGGACGACTCTGCAGGCCAGATGTGGCCCGCGGGCTGTAGTTGCCCACTACTATCTGGGCTAGATACTGGCTTCCTGAAAATTTTTTTTAAAAGGTTTACAGAGTAAGATACATCCTTCTTCTGCTTTGAAGAACTCTCAAACTACATGGCACTGATTGGCAATAAATAGCGTGATAAGTTTGTTTACTCGGGTTTTCACTGTGAAGTCTTATTTTCCCTTTTCACCTAAGTGATACTTCAGGAATAAACTAACAAATACTTAATATCTCTTCTGATCAGTCCCCTCTGGGACAGTGGCATCTCACACAGTGCTGAGTTAGTGGAATGTTAAAAGCACTGTCTGCTCTACAGATCCAGTCTCCAAGGTCCTGCCAATCAGATGGAGTCAATAAGGAAGCCCTACAGCGTGAAGTTGAAGAACTGAAACAGAAGGATCTTGCTCTGGATCAGGAAATTGCACAGTTGTTGGCTGAGTATGTTCTTGGATAGTTTGATGTTCAGCATGAGGCTTGGGTGTTTTTTTTTTTTTTTTTTTTTAAACAAAACAAAGCCCGAGTATCAGAGTTGGAAACTGCCACCTCCTGTTGGTGGTGCTGATATTGCACTGTGACCAAAATCTGTTTCCGTAGGAATAGTGTTAATTTCAGCATTGTTTGAATTACAGGGCACTTCAGATACAAAATTGAACCAAGTACCTTGTTTGTTTTTTGCAAAGCAAGGCTAGATTGAATCAGTACTTGGATTTAAGGAAAACCTGGAGGTTGCAGGGAGTGATAATTGTGATTCAATAGGTGGTGCTGTTCCACATTGTGGTGCTGCTCAAGGGCATGGTGTTTCTAGAACTGTCATTCAGATGGGATGTAAAACTGAGATCCTGATCACTCTGTCCTGGTCAGTTTCATTTTGGATTAAACTACAGTCTGCCTTCCTAAATTCCAAGTGAAACTTCAAGGGGAAGTATTCATTTCTTGTCCTATGCTTGATGTGAGCTGTCTTAACATCATTTCACATCTTGCACCCCAGAAACAGCTGTATTTTCATGGTGGGCAAGTGGTCTGTAAAACAACTTGAAATGAAGGGTGCTATCTAAAAGATATTGAAGCCCCTGGCATGGCTCCCTATGATGCAGCATTGGTGGAAGTTATCCTGGGTTTTGCCTACCAGCAAGATTCTTGAGGAAGGACTGCAGTTTAACTATTGGAAGCTGTGCCTTTTGTGGGTTATAAACTGTGAAACCTGAGTGCTATCTTCTAGAGATAACACGTATAGTGCATAGGATAGATTAGGCAGGTAAAAATAAAAGGAACAATGATGTTGATCCAAAGATGTGCAGTTTCCTGCTATCTTCGATAAGCAGCCTAATTCCTTAACTCTTCCTTTTGCCAACCGATCAGACCTATTCTTCATATTTGCCACAAGATTTATTATTATTTATTTATTAAGATTTATTATTATTAGCTTTATTTTGTTGTGGGGAGAAGGATTGATCTGGAACAGCCCTTGGAATGGAGACTGTACTCCCTGCTGATGGTTTTTAAAGACTGAGCTCTTGCCTTCAGAGTCCTGTAGGCAGCAGGGCAAGTGGTGTGGTTTTGGCAGGTTCTGCTATCGCTCACAAGTATCTTGTCTCTGCTAAACAATTGTGGTGAAGTAGGAGTACTTGCTCTGTGTCATTGTGACCTTTCTGGGTTTGCTATTACAGAGGTTACAGCCTGGAGGAATTGGAGAAACACATCTCTCTGCTCCATGAATACAATGATATTAAAGACACTGGACAGATGCTGCTGGGCAAGCTGGGTAAGAAGAGCAGGACTAATATGCAACTTTTCTCAGTAAATGTTTCCATGTGTTTCATTACAGAAGAGGGAAAGCTACAGTCCTAGGGCTTATCTTAATTCTTGAATTTTAAGATTCTATAGTTAAAATCCCATATTCAAGCACAGATACATCTGTCATGAGCCCATTGGGATCTTCTCAACAGAATGGCAGAACCAGGGGGCTATTCAGTGTCTCTTCCTGATCCTCTCAGTGGGATGTGAACTTGTCACTTAATGACTGCTAGTTTTTTTTCTATGGATTATCAAAGATGATTCTTCTGTAATTGATAGATAACCCTGAGAGTTGTCTTCTGCACTGCACAAGACTTGGAAAAAAATCCTGCAGTTAGGAGTGGAGTGGGGAGAGTGTGTAAGATAAGACATTTGGACTCATCCCTTAGCTAACGGAAAGCTTTAGGACAACTAGGCTCGGGGAGAGTCAAGTCTTTTATTCTACTGCCTAAACTCAAGTCATAGAAACCATACAGCAAAAACTCTTGCTAACTAATCTGCTTCTCTATCTGTAATGGAAGCTGAGGTATTGTTTCCTTTCTAGCCACGATTAGAGGGGTCACCACAAAGGAGCTGTACCCCAAATTTGATCTGGAACTTACTGACTAGCATTGAAACTGAAGACTACAATCTCCTGCAGAGATCACCATTACTGGGGCACTGCGTGTTGGTACCGTGCACCTTGAGAACTTACACACAAGGACAGTAAAAATGCAGAGACTTTCAAGGAAGTGTTACTTGGCTGCTTCATTTCTAAGAATATCTAACTTCTAGAATGGAAAAGCTATTGAACCCATCACATGTTCCCTGTTTCAGGAAAAGTGGCATTCTACTCTTTGGCAATGAGAGGCAGTTCAGTTGAAGTGCCAGGAGCATTAGGCTCCTCTCACTGTTCATTATTTTAAAAACTAAAAGGTTATAATTCAAAATTAATAGTTAACCCCTTCACTGTTGCACTATGTGATGGGGATTCTTTGACATGTTGATGTTCTATGGGCACCTTTAAAGAAGTCCTACATGGGGAAGCAATTATTAGGGATCAGTAAATGGATGGAGGAGGCAGCAGTGGAGATGGGCAAATATGCAGAGCTGTGTTTTTTGTTTGTTTATTTAAAACCTCAGAAGTTGGAAAGGAAAACTGCTAAGAGCAAGGTGTTTGTATGCTTCGTGCTGAAAAAGTTGTGGGTGCTCAATATCCTAGTGCCTCACTGAATTGAGTTCTGGAAGCTGGTTGACATTGCATGTGTATAGTAGTAAATAAATGGAAAAGCATTAACTTGTGCTGCTGAATTGTCCACTCTGAATAAATGATTAACTCTGATGTTCCCTAGCAACTCACTGTGATAGGCTATAGCGGGGGTGGCCAGACTTACTGACCCTGCAAGCGGCAGATGATAATCTTCAGAAGTTCGAGAGCTCGGCATGCCTGCCAGGCCTCAGGGCTTCAGCCCTGGGGGCACACTTGCTGGGGCTCAGGGCTTCAGCCCCACATCTGCTGAAGCTCTGAGCCCCAGAGAGCACCTCATGCAGGGCTGGAGCCCTGAGACCTGCCTCCCTGCAGGGCAGAAGCCACCAGCCCTACCACCCTGCTGCAGGGCAGAAGCCCTGAGCTCCCCCCTGCCCCAGTCTGGTAGGTGGAGAATGGGGTGAGGGTACCCTGCAAGCCTCACTTTAACTGTAAAAGAGCTGCATGCGGCTCGCGAGCCACAGTTTGGCCACCCCTGGCCTATAGAGAGGCTAAGAAAAACAGAACATAACTGTACTCTCCTTAGGCTACTATTTTCAGTGTGCCACTATAACTCCAGATCAGAACTCCTATTCAGACACTTCCCAAGGACCCTCAATAGGGTCAGTGAGGCACCATTGCTGATGGTTGCATATCGGACTGGACACAGGGTTACCTCTCCCTCTTTGTTTCCAGATGCAGTCTCAAAGAAATCAGTAATATAGTGAAGGGCTTCCTCAAACAATTTTCCTGTATTCAACATAGGTCACAGAAGACAAAATATACCTCACTCCTCAACTAATAGAGAAGGTGCTGACATCCTAAAGGGAGGAGGGTTATGGCTGTAGAATTAAGGTAATGGTTCCCATGCAGTTCCTGGCTTTCCTCAGTAGCATTTTAGGGATTGAAACTTGTATTCATTACATAGGGCACTCTTGTGCACCCACAACCTTAACTCCACATTAGTGAAACTTTCTATAAATTTCTCTGGGTAGACAACTGTCTGTGTGGGGTGTGTCACTAATGCATAAGAGTTGGTACAGAGGCTTGTGTAGTTGAATATAGCTGCTTCTATGAGTGTTCTATACCAAAAGAAAACTAGAGCACATAAGATGCAAGGTCTGTCTTTAAAGAGTTAATGCACTGCACTGTGGGGGGGGGGGGGAGTATAATCTTTAGCCATAAGGTGGCAACAGTGCTCCATTACTGCTTTACCTTCACTTTACATCATTGTGCAGAGGAACTTGGAGGCAGCAGAAAAAAATCCATGAATTAAATTAAAGCTATAGAGATTGTTTTTGTTTTTTTTTATAAACCCTCAAGGACAAGAGATGAGACAGTCACTATTGTACATACAGGGAAACTCAGGGAAATTAATTCAAATTAACTAAAAGGTGTGAATGTAAAGTGGATTAGTTAAACTGCATTAAACTGTGTGGAAAATCTCATTCAGAATAAATCCACACTTTTAGTTAATTTGGATTAATGTTCTGAGGGCTTGTCTACACTTAAAATGCTACAGCAGCACAACTGTAGTGCTTCATTGTAGACACTGCCTACACTGACAGGAAGGATTTTCCCGGGCTAGGTAATCCATCTCTCTGAGAAGTGGTAGCTAGGTCAACAGAATTCTTCTATAAGTTTCATGCCATGTGGGGACTTAGGTCAGTTTAACAATGTCACTCAGGGTTGTGGATTTTTCACATGTTGACTGCTGTAGTTAAACCTACAGTACTTAATTTTCTAGTGTAGAGCAGACCTGAGTGCCCTGTGTAAACAAGTCCTTAAATACTTCCTTCCCTGCCACGATTACAATTGCAGATGTCACAGAGTTACTTCTCACCTTTTAAGAGCTGTCTAGGTACATTTTCAAAGGAGAAACAGTGCCTACATGTGCCTCTTTGTACAAGCCTGGAAGAGGTAGAATCTCTTTTGGTAGTAGAAATTCGGTGGTGGTGGTGGTTGCATACTTTGTTGCCTCTAAAGGCTGAGCTCATTACACATATTAGAGGCTCCTTCCATCTCCCCCACATGTATTGTGTGTGCTGCCATCCTATCCCCTACTATTGCCAGGATTCTCTGCACGCCCTCTCGTGCCCTCCCTTCCCCATTGTGACCCCTTTTCCCGCTCCATTATATCTCTTCTGTCTGGGAGGTAAGTCATTCAAGGTGTCATGATGGATGGCAGATGCTCAGTCTGTCTCATTTTTCCTTCTGGTTTTCTAATTTTTCCCAAAAAACAATAGGGTTCTGCCAATTGATGCCTAGAACATTCCTGGAAATTTTGCAATTAGTCAGATGTAGTGTTCTAAAGGTATCACCGCACATACACTCAATGGGCGGGCACTTTTGTTTGGAAGGCCTAGCAAGCTCAGTCAATAAAATACACATTTGTCTGCAAGATATTTCTAATGAAGCGTGGGGGAGAAGGTAATCTTCACTATGGTAATAACCAGTGCAACATCACTTTTATATTTAAAATATTTTTAGATTCTAAAATGAGGGGTGTTACCCCTAATTTTGAGCCCTCCCCTCACATGAGAGGAGAGTTCTCACTGCAAAGCATAACCTAGATATTAATGAGTGGCACTCCATCAAAATCTTAGATTGCAATCCTTTAGTACATCTTGGCATCACACTTTGAGCCCTATACATTTTAGAAATATATTAGCTGATTGCTAATGTAACTGTCATCGTTTATGTAAAATAATGATTTGTAGCTTTAAATGAGCACTAATGGAATCTCAGTGAATTCTAAAGCTGTACTTCCTTACTGTTTCTCTTTGAAGGTAACGTATAATTTTGCTGCAGGAAAAAATACATCACGGATGACTACAGATGCATGCAAACAAAATGCAGGGGCTTTTGGCCCTGTTGACTTAAGTTTGAGTATCAAATAACAGCATCTTTCCCCATAAAATATATTACCTAGGATTTTAAATTCACCCCATTCTAACTTCTTGTTTTTACATCCTACTCCAGTCCTCTATTATAAGCCTACCTCTCCCTCCTCTTGTTTTAACTGGCTTTCTGACTAACCTGCTCCAGATATTAGTTACCCTGCATGAGAAATAGTATTACCTCACCACTTTAGTCTTAGTTGCTTACATTGCAGTTTCCCCTAAGCAGAACCCTTTCTTGGTTTGAACAATTAATCTTTACCCCTTTCATGTATTTGAAAATGGGGCTGATCTATAGAAAGTGTCATAATAAAAAAATTAGTTAATGGGGAAAAGAACCACTTAGGTCATACTCTGTCACAAGGCGCATAAAGAGAATAAAAGTAGTAAAGCCTGCAACACACTGGTTGTATTCCCACTTCTAAACTAATTTAAGGGCCCACTCTTACATCCTTCACCAAACTTGACATTCCCACTGAAGTCAGTAGCAGTTTTGGCTTTGCAAGGAAATGTACGCTCATCTCAGATGTCAACAGTTTTTTACAAAAATTATTCTGCCTATCAATGGAGAAATGCCTTGCCTGAATGAAAACATAAGCAACCCTTGCTAAATCAAGGACCACCCCAAGGAACGGCTAGTTGTGGACTGCAACCACCATTTTCCCTTCCTATTACTCTCCACTTTTCAGTCAGCATGTGGTTATCTCATTTTATGAGTCAGATCGCTTGCAGACATTCCCTCTGTACTGTGCAGTTCACTCGCTGCAACCTGATTCATATCGGTGTGTCTTTTACCACTCCTAGCTTGGTGGCCCAAGTTTCTCTGAAGCTCCAGTTTCACTTTGATCTTAGAGTCTTGAATTGAATTCCGGATATTCTGCAGGTTCCAATACATTCGCAGGAGAGCGTTGTCTAGAGTGAAAAAGCCATCCCGTGTCCGCCGGACCTGGGTGCACACAGCAGTTGATTTCAGCTCCAAGCCAATCTCGTGAACTATTTTTCGGAGGTACTGCTGGGTCTCATGCAAACACTGGATTTCTGGAGGAGGCAGAAAGACTGCATTAGAAGGACCAGCTAATATATGCAACAAGACACCGTACCTGTAAATTCAAACACCAGTTACTGGGATTAAAGTACATAAAGAAGAGTTAGTTCAACAGGAAAGATGCTCTGTTTTTTTTAAGTACATGACTGTATAATCATGATTATATAGAGGTCTTGCATGATGTCCCAAGCCTTCAAAAAAGTCAGTTTTATAAAACAAGTTTCAAATACAAGGTCATATAATAAGAGTTAGATATTTGGGTAGGCAAAGGTCAGTTTAGCTGTATCTGAGTTTGTCAGAATAATTCATGAGGACCAGAAAGGCTATTAAAGGTGAACTACAAAGCTTTTATAAACAGACTGTTTAGGGTCCCAAATTCTTAATATCTGTACAGATTAAATACTTTTAACAATGTTTAATAGATGCTTTGTCTTCAAACTAAAGCCCCAATCCTGTAAATGGCTATGTGCATGGACCCCTGGGCTTGTGTTGAGCTCTATTAACTTCAGTGGGGCTCTATATGGGCACAAGGATCTGCCTGCACAAAGTCAATTGCAGAATCAAGGTGTATGGAAATAATCCTTGCAATATTCCTGTGAGACAGGTAAGAAAATTATCATCCTCACACTAGCTGTGGGAAAATGAAGCAGCAAGGGTATATGACTTCCACCATACCACAGAAGTCCATATTAGTGCCAGGATTAGAATGCAGAAGTTGTCTTTCAATCCTGAATTTGAATCACAGAGGTGACAGATTAACAGCCATGGAGACTGGCATCCTTTATTCACAGATCACCTGTAGAATTCTTGTCCACAAGATATCACTGAGGCCAGAAGTTCAGTAGGATTTGAAAAAGGAATTTATGTTCAGTTACATTATCTAGGATAAAAAATAGTTTAATGGGGATTATAAATTCTCAAGATTCAGGGCATAAACTGACCACTAACTCATTGCTTCCTTAAGCGGGGGGGGGAGGCTGCATCAAATGACTAGTCAATGTATACATCTTCTGTATCCCCCTAAAGTGGGAGTAAGAGTAGGCCTTGAAAAACACATGACCAGAATAAAGGGGGTGAGATTGGTTTGTTTTCCTGAAGGAGGGCTCGGCTGTCAAAAATTTGGAAGACACTGCACAAGAAGAATTGTGCCCTACGGGCAAATTAGTCCATAGCTACCTGCTAGGGAATTTAACTGTCCTTTGAAGCACTATCAGAAACAGAATACTGGACTAGGTGGACGATTAGTCTGATCAAGTATAGTAGTTATGTTCCTACCAGGCAGATAATTGCACAAATTTCCCCATGCTGCTCAATCTTAATCTAGAGGGTCCATCCATCTCTATGGCAAATTTAATCTCTGGGTGTTTGCTGAGGCTGTCACCTGTCCACTAGGAACTGGATTGAGCTCACAAACTCATTTCACACAGAGCACATAACAGCTAGATGATCGTGACTTTTGCTACTATCTTCATACATACTTCCAACATACTCCCAAACTCCAGCTCTAGTTACACCCTACCTAGTTGGAATTCTGGAGGTGCAAATTGGAGGCATCGAATTGCTGTGATTAATGGAGGGGTTTTTTCCATCGGGCGAATTAAACCTTCAATAGCCAGCTCGTAGGCCTCTTGAGTTTTCAGGTCAATGTTAGAGTACCTGGAGAAAGGAACAGAGCAGTGAATTTGCACTTCCATCCCAATGAATTCATAGATTCTGAAGCAGAAGGGACTGTCATGACAAATCTAGTCTGACTTCCTGCATAAAATAGGTCATAAAACTTCCCCAAAATAATTCCTAAAGCATATCTTTTAGAAAAACATCTAATCTTGATTTAACAATAGTCAGTGATGGAGAACCCACCATGACACTTGGTAAATTGTTCCAATAGTTAATTACACTATTAAAAAGGTACACCTTATTTAGTCTCAATTTATCTAGCTTCAATTTTCAGCCAGCATTATACTTTTCTCTGCTAGACTGAAGAGCCCCTTATTAAATGTTTCCCACGTAGGTACTTATACACTGTAATCAAATTACCCCTTATCCTTCTCTTTGTTAAGCTAAATAGATTGAGCTCCTTGAGTCTACCACTATAATGCAACTTTTTTAATCCTTTAATCATTCTCATGGCTCTTCTCTGAACCCACTCCAATTTTTCGACATCCTTCTTGAAATGTGGACACCAGAACTGGACACAGTATTCCAGTAGCTGTCACACCACTGCCAAATACAGCAGTAAAATAACCTCTTTACTCCTACTTGGGAGTCCCCTGTTTATGCATCCAGGGATCACATTAGCCCCATTGGCCACCATGTTGCACTGGAAGCACATGTTCAAAGACCCTCTGTTTTGTTATAAAACAGATGCAACATTCACACTTCAAACTAAAGATTTGTTCAGTCTCTGTAGTTTCTAAGTTAATCTCCCCGACACACACTTTTTAATCCTATAACTGTGTCTGATGCACTCATTGTCCTATAAATGCTACAAACATAGGTGCTGTCAATAAGGTGGTACAACTGGGAGGAAAGGCACACTATCATACTCAGCAGAAGAACTTTCATTTTACCAAGGTGTCATGTGTAGGTCCTAAAGTAACATGGGAGTTCAGAAGCCAAAGGTAGCCTCATTAGAGCTCGACTCCCACAGACAAAGTAGCTAATTTTCCTCTCTGAGGCTCAAACCTTTATAATTCATTACAGCAAGCAACAGACTAATCTCATGGGTTCCAATGATTAGCAAATAGCAGCATGGAGGTCATTCAGGATTTCTGACTCGATACATACATCAGCAGAGCTTTATGATTGGTTCCCTGAATGACAGCAAGAATCCGCTCCAGCTTGTCCCTCGTGACATGATCTGTAAATGTTGAGAAGGCAAAAGAGGGACATAAATCTTCCTTGATACACCCAGCACCTGCAAAGAGTCTTAGTCTGAAATCAAGATGTTGCCATCTCCTGGCCAAGTTGTCATATCTAAATGGGCTGGTGGGAAACCCATGAAAGATGGCTTTAGTGTAACAGAATACAACAGCACAGGAAACTGACCCAATCTACGTATATACCATACCAGTTCTTAAAGCGAAGCAATCCCTGGGGCAAAGGGAATAGAGTTTGCATTGGTTTCATGATGGAGACCACAATTAATCTCATGAGATATTTCAAGACTTTGTGTAACCTCAGAACCTTTACGAAAATCTCGGATCACTCCCTTGTGGGTGAGGATAATATGTCTCCTAAGGTACAAGGAGATGGGGTACACCTAACTTTAGGAATAGGTATGATCAGGACTTTATATCAGTGAGCTACATATTGTGGCTGTATTTAGCATATTACAGGCAGGGTAACATGTTTACTGTTGTGAGACTGCATGGGAGAATCCTCATAAACCAAGATTAGAGAGCTCTTAAAGGTGCGCTAAATGTTGCTCAATCTGGACAGGTGTAACACTTTACTTTCTAATTAGAAATCTTTGTTTACACATCGACCATTACTCTTACCAAATGTGGTCTTCTCTATTAGCTTGCCTGTGTCTGAGAAGTCATCTGTGGCTTTGCCAAACAGTCCACGAACAGTATAAGCCTTCAAAATGGAAAAGTGCAATTTATGGAGCAGTTTGCAAACAGCAGCAAAGCAATATCCTGCTATGCAGCAACTACGGGGCATCACAGGACAGGAAAGTTTCTCTAAAGGAAAGCTGCAATCTCTGCACAGTGAGTGGTGCCTCTTATCTCATATGACCTGCTAATGGCTTTGGGATCATTGGTGATTTGTTTGATACTCAAATGTAGCATTTCAGAGTAACAGCCGTGTTAGTCTGTATTCGCAAAAAGAAAAGGAGTACTTGTGGCACCTTAGAGACTAACCAATTTATTTAAGCATGAAAGCTCATGCTCAAATAAATTGGTTAGTCTCTAAGGTGCCACAAGTACTCCTCTTCTTTTTTCAAAAGTAGCATGCCAACCACTCCTGCTGGCAGCTGCCTCAATACAGAAGCAGGCATTATGCTTTGTGAGAGAAGTTCAACCTCCCCAGGCTCCTCATAGGCTCTTGAACTAGTTTCTGATTTGGAATGGTTACAGCTTTCTTAAAGCTCATATGGTCTCATATGAACACACTTTTATGACTCCCATTTGTTTACAATCTGCAGGCTCAAACCACTAGAATGATGATTTCATTGCAATGTCGATAAAGATTATCATTAATACTTATACAGCTCTGGTGCCTAGAGGCTCCAATCAGGGATCAGAGCCCCATTGTACTAAGCACTGTACAAATGAGTAGAACAGTCCTAGAGATCTGCCCTAGACATCTCTCAATCTAGGCCTATAAAATGGTACAACAGCTGGATAAACACACAAATGGGAATGAGGCAGAGTGCACCCCACACACACTGGGGGGGGGGGGTGTCATTTCCAGAGCTCATTCTACCTTTGACTTCTCTGCCAGGACTGCCAACAAACAGGACAAATGTGGTTTGTGTAGTGTGGATACCTCCCTCCCCACTAGAAATAGACAGAGACCCAGTTTGTTTTACAGAAGCCTCCAGATAGCAATGACTTTTGCTTGGTCCTGCCCAGGCAAGATTCAGACAGATGACCTACAGGTAAAAAGCTCCACATCCCATTACCAATTCCCAGGCCATTCATATGGTTTCCCTCCTCTCCCAAAGGAATACTTAATATTGCTTAATCTCAGTGATTTGTCCCGGTTCACAGTTGTGTGTGTTATTACTTCTCATATGATTTAATAAGAGTAGGCCACATTTGCCTCTTCTTTCTTGATGTAATTTCTAATGGGACCTTGATTTCTAGTGAGAATGGGTGTTACACACAGAAGTCCCCAAACAGGGTTCAATGCCAGTGCATACCCTAGTAAGATGGGCGTTGTACATATCAGTGAGCAGCTTGTTCCCATGGCCCACTCCAAGCACTGAAATACAAAAAACAACAGGAGGCCATTAATCAGTCACATAAAAAGCTATTTGGGCATAAACATTTTTATATAGCACCACAGTCTCCCCTGGCACTGTTCAGACACAGAAAAAGCAATATCTATGTACCCAGAATTTATAGTTTAACTGTTTCTGCCTCTCTCTTTGTTGCTGAGAGTTGCCACCACACACCCAAACCTCTGACTGCCTCTAAAGCCAGAACTAAAAAGAGCTAAGTGCTGGTGTCATCTTGTGCTTTTCATCTGTAGATCCCAAAGCACCTTACAAAAGAAGGGCAGTATCATTATCCCCATTTTACAGATAGGGAAACAGAGACACTTGAGCAGTCAGGTTCACACATGACAGAGCCAAGTCTCCCAATTCAGTGCTTTCCACTGGACCATACTGCCTCTCAGAATAACTAGTTATTCTTGTCTCCCTGGCTTATGATTCAGGACCCACTCAGAACAATCGTATCTGATTTGTGTGTTTCTACTGCAACTTACCATTTCTACCTTTGCCCCTGCCCTACAAAATCCTCAGATGCTGCTAGTAGCGAGCACAGTGTTTTGTGAGCCTATCGTCTGTTAATACCCCCTCTATCCTGTACCAAGTAATTTTCATGATGAAGCTATATTCTTATCTTTTTCCAAAACAAAACATACCAAACACTCCAGATGACTTTGTATCCAGACGGTGACCTGCTCCGATTTTCAAGTGAGTGAGCTCTGGTCCTCTAACTACAAGAGAAAGAAATATAGTGTATGGTTTGTGGCATGCACAAAATTTAATTTCACTATAAAGAAAGAAATATACCAAGCTTTTCTGAACAACAGTATGATGGTAACAGGCAGTATATGTGGTCCCAATGCAATTTAATCTTGCTGATTCCAAGGCGTTAAAAATCTTATGAAACAACATGCACATAATGAAACCACTTCTAAACAATCACTGCCTAAAATAGAATGGAAGTCCTCAATCTCTCCTATGGATTCTCACTCTTTTCTTCACTACAAGCAGGTTGCACTGTGATTATCCCCTTTGAATGCAGTGATTACCAGCTAACAGATAATCATTAGCTGCTGAAATCTAAGGGAATTAACAATTCTTATTCCTCTTTTACTCTGACTGTTTTCTCTCACTGGGCAAGTCCAAATCTAGAAATGATAGTAATGGTATACACCAGCTTTTCCACAGAAATCAAGATTCTTCTCCAGCCTCTTACCTAGTGGGTGGGCAGCCAGGACAGGCAACTGGGTAACAGCGAGGGTCAGCTCTTTCCCAGCATTTCCTTCTATAGTAGTGGGCAGGAAACGTACTTGCTGCTGCACAGCTGGCTGTTCCAGAGAGTTCAGTTCTACAGCAAATGGTAAAGAAAGCCCCTGTTGATATTTTTAAAGTGTCTTATCTTGCAAATAAGTCCAGTTAAGACCCCCACTGATGGTCTTCCTGGAAAACAATGGGGCACAGTCTGAAAAGAAAATACAGCGAAGGGAGTGATAAACATACATAGTTTCTCTTCAAAGCCTGGTCTACAGACACAGACTCAGTAATAGTATCACTATTTTGGTTAGGAATGTGATTTTTTTTTTTTTTAAACAGAAATAGTTACCATTACAACGTCTTGTGTGGATGCAATTATACCAGTATAAAGGTGCATTATACCGGTACAACTTATTCCCCTTCCCGTAGGGGAACGAATATTACCATATAATTAAAGTGGCACCACTTGTGTGTGCAGACAAGGTCAAGTGTCTTTGGCTCATGGTTAGAGTCCTTCAAAGCCAAGTATGAGTTCCATTTTAGTAAGCAGCATCTTCACAGTCCCTGAAGGGAGGTGAATGGGACAAGAGACCATCTCTTTTGCGTTTGAAAGGAATCTAAGTCCTCCTGGTGGCTGCAATGCAGATACCGCGTTGATGAGTAGACATAGGTATATCATCTTCAGCAAGGAAGAGGGATACCTCATTTTAAACAAAAAGTCTTAAGGGATTGCCAGCCTAACAGCTGCTAGGTCTGAGATGGAGATTGGCCTCTACAATGGCTTTCTCTAACAACACTTGTCTTAGCCTGCATGTGTGTCATACAATGACTGGTCTTCATCATTTTACCAAACTACAAGATGTGCCCTTTGCTTTATCCTCTCTATGATGAGGACTCAGTTGTCAAATGAACTCATGCAAGGCTTGGACTAGGTCTTCTGAACGTTGGTCATCACAACCATTCCTGGCAGCAAACCAGCATAAGTAGGTCCGAAGGGTTCTCTCAGGCTTTTAGAAAGGCCAGGATTATATGCACTAGCACAAGCTCACCATGGCCTGAACCATTAACACCAGGCCAAGTTGCCTAAAGGTGTAGAGAGGAGGGCATTGTCAATTGACAGAGGTAGCCCCTCTCCAAATGCACATCCATCCTGCAACTAGTAATGCTGCTAGGGATGCTGCATCAGATAATGTTAGGAACTTTATGCTCTCCCGTTTGGCTCCTTTGTTGACCCAACATGCTTCTTCAAGTGCCAATGTCTCTGAATTGCGGTTGCAGCACGTTGGTGGGAAGGGAGTTTGGAGATGAAGGAAAACAGTGGGGGCACTTGGCTGTCTCAGAATCCCCAAAATCCATGGGTCTGAACCTTTCCAGACTACTGTACCCCTTTCAGGAGTCTGATTTGTCTTGCATACCCCCCAAGTTTCAAAAGCAGACATAAAAATGCCAGTGTCACAGCCACACTATTACTGAAAAATTGCTTGCTTCTTCATTTTTACCATAGGATTATAAAATGAATCAATTGGAATATAAATATGGCACCTCCATTTCAGTGTACAGTATACTGAGCAATAGAAACAGGTTATTGTCTGTATGAAACGTAGTTTGTGCTGACTTCGCTGGTGCTTTTTAATGTAGCTTGTTGTAAAACTAGGCAAATATCTAGATGAGTTGATGTACCCACCCGAAGACCTCGGCACACCCCGGTGAGAACCACTGCCCTAAATCTTCTGAGGGGCAGGTTGGAAGTCTCCTCCCTCACCCTCCCTCCACTTGGGCGGAAATCCCTCCCTATCGCCCCCCATCCCCACGGAGTGTGTGTGTGTGGGGGGGAGTCCCCAGGGGGGGTGGGGAGGAGGGACTCCAGCGTATGGATAAAGGACCTGGCCTCACCTTTCAGGAGCAGGGTCTCCACGATGTCCCGCACCCTAATCGAAGCCACCCCGGGGGGTTTGTACACAGCGAAGAGCCCGTTTAGCCCGGTCCTAGCTACCCTGCGGGCGGCCATACCTATGGCGGCAGGAAATCGCCGCCGTACGGGTTCATCAACTACTCCGCTCCCCCGTGGGCCCCGCCATGCGCTTCCGCCAACTGGGTGCGTTGATGAAAGCGCTCCCCCCCGGGAGCAAGCGCTAGGAGGCGCCCCCGTTCCGGGGAGATCTCGGGAAGGGGAGGCTGCTCTGATCCTCGCTGGGGACAGTAGCCAAGATGTGCCACGCATTAGCAGGTGAGATCTCAGGCCAGGACCACGCTTTGGGCAGCAGCTACAGAAGTGACGACTCGGGCCCGGGGGGGGGGGTCTGCTCCTTGGGGAGCCCCGTATTCCCCCGACCCCCTCCTGCTGCGGGATGGCACAGGCGGGGATCGCCAGGGTCCCCGCCTCCGGTGGCAGGATGGCGGGGGGAAGAAGCCTCACCCCGGCCCACTCCCCTCAGCCCTGCCCCGGCAGGAGACCTGGCGAGGGACGCCACCCGCGCCCGGATTTCATCAGCAGCCTGCCCCTGCCCCATGGCCAGCCGCTGAGCGGCCGGCCCCCGGCGCTCCCCGTCTCGCCAGCCCCGGCCTCCGCCGCTCGGCGGCCCTGTCCCGCCCCGGGGCAGCCGGTGGGACTTGCTGCGCCGCCCGGGCCCGGCGAGGGACCCGCCGGCTAGCAACGGGGCTGGATCCCGCCCCGGCCCATGATGCACCGGGGCTGCGGCGCGGGGGGGCCGAGTTCTGGCCTAGTCGCCGCTGAGCGGGTGCTGCCGATGCGCTGGCTGCGCTGGGCCGGGCGCGCATGGGGGGCTGGCTGCGGCGGGCTCCGGGCTCGCTGCGCGGCCTGCGGCACCTCGCCCTAGGTTCGCCGGCCTCCGCAGGCGAGTGGCTGCGCCGAGCCGGGGGGCCGCATGCGGGGCTGGTGGGTCCGGGACGCGGGGCGGGCGGCCGGCGAGACTCCGTGTCGGTGGGACGGAGAAGCGAATCCGGCTCCGTTTTAGGGCTCATGGGAAATGAGGCGCTGGCAGCGTCCCCGACCTGATGCGCCCCCTGCTATCCCAGTCCTGGGCCCCCTCCCAGCTCTGCCAGTGCACCTCAGACCTGGTGTGCAGCCCCCCCCTTCCTCCCCCTTACCATTGCAGGCCTGTCTGCACCCCACCTACTCTGCCGATGTCCCTGAGTCCTGAATTACAGCACCCCCTGTTGCGCCAGTGCTGCTCCCCAGCAGTGCACCTGTCGCCTGATTGGCGGTGTCTTCTGCTTCCTAGTTCTCCCGGTTTTGCAAAGGCACAGCAATCCCGGCAACATCCTTTGCTATGCTACTTTGTCCCACCTGCCCCAAACTCTGCCACTGCACCTCTGGTATTCTGTCTTTCTGTTTTTGTTGCTGTGTCTTGTTTTTTGTTCTTATATTAAGTGTATTCCTGGTTATGCAAACAGTAACAGGGACCATGCATTAGCTTTGTGGTTCAAGCCAGAGAGGTCCTAGCCACAGCTCCCACTTGGCTAGAACACCCAAGCGTATGGGCTTATAATGGAGCATAGTTGCAACGCATGGGCTATGGTGATACTATAGACACTAGTGACATGTCTCTAAGGTGCCACAAGTCCTCCTTTTCTTTTTGCGAATACAGACTAACACGGCTGCTACTCTGAAACCAGTGACATGTAGTTACCTCTGATCACCAACGGGCCTTGCGTACAGACTGTGTCAGGAAAAGGACAAAGGAAGCCAAATTGGCAGATACACACTGTCTGAGTCTTTGAATTGAGCTGTATTTTCTGGTTAACTCACTGCCCTGGTGTGGCTATGTTTTGCAGGTAGGGGGTATCAACTGCCCCACACTGACCTGACAGTGACTCCAGAGGAGCATGTGGATGAAGAGAGGTATTACCAGCTGTACCCAGGGCACATCCCCACCAGCCCTCTGCAGAAAGCACTGCTGTCTGCTGGCTCAGCATTTATGGCTCTCTACAACCCCTACCGGCATGGTAAGCTGAATCTTGCAGCTTTTGTCCAGCTGTGGTCTCTGCATTCATACAGACTGTATTTCTCTCCCACCTAGGAGCCAGATCTGTGTTCTGTTGGGAGTTTCCCTGGGGATTTTAATTCTTTTATTTCCTCATCTCTGCATTGTGGGAAAGAATTTATATTTAAGAAACTGAGAGATTGAGGCTGGCACGTAGAGAAGCTGTTAATGCAGACAGTAGTGAGAGACATTCTCCTGTACATCTCTGCTAAAGCATCTCATTCCTTATTATTCCAAACCTCCCCGTTCTGCTAACCTCGCTCCCAATCTGCAATACTCCCTGTTGTTCCAGTCCCAGGCCCCATACATAGCTCTGCCACCACACCTCACTCCTGATCTTCAGAACCCTCTCTGTGCAGCACTTGTGACTAGTTGCATGGCAATTTAAACCCCAGAGGTTGGAGGATGGTCTAGTGGTTAGGGTGCTTCACCACAGACTTCCTGAGTGACCCTAGCAAGTCACGTAGTCTCTCTATGCCTCAGTTCTCCATGTGTGAAATGGGGATAATAGGTCTTCTCTACCATACAGAAGTGCATTAATGACTTGGAGGTGCTCAGATATTGCAATGTTGAAGGCCACATAAGTACCTAAAATGTATTAGCCCTATTTTGTGTCCTCGGGATTTTCATTCTTAACCAGAACCGCTGTTTGTCTGTTGCTCTTTTATTGTCAATCAGTTTCCCATCCATTCTCTCTTTTTCCCCCCCTTTTTTTTCAGATATGGTGGCAGTCCTTGGTGAGACAACTGGCTCTTCGGCCCTGCGGAGCCTGAGGGATAAAATGAGGCACGACCCTGAAGGTTATCAGATCCTACAGTGCGTTATTGTCCATCTTGCATGGCCTGTGGCAGGGAAGGAGACAAGCTTAATGAGGCAGCTCTCTGGCTGGAGCAATTGTATCTATACCGTACGCTTCTGGGCACGTAGTGCAGGCTCATGTCTACACGGGGAGGCCTCTGGAATCATTGTACTTACAGGGACAGGAGGATTATTGTTTAATTCCCAAGAGATTTTCTGCTCCCCTGCTGATGTTTAGAATGGTCTTTTTGGCAAGTCCAAGAACAGCAGTAAACCTACTTAGGCACGCTCCTCCTTCAGGTGTGCAGGCCTGCCCACTTCCTCTTCGGTTTCAGCCTTGCTGCTGCTGTTACTGGTGAATGTGCTCTTTCAAGATGTGGGAAACTGTGTGTATGTGAGCTCCCCCCACAGCAGTTCATGAGGGCGATGGCAACTTCCGCCTCGTGTGCCTGCTGCTGGATCTCATTGCATCAGCCCGCCAACGACTGCAGCCTCCATCACCGGTTTGTCCGCTTCTCCCACAACAACCTGTTCACTTTGTTCCATGCCACTTCCTACACTCGAAACCCCTTCCCCATGCTGGTTTGGAAAGACACTAATCCTGTCCTTCTGATCCCTCCTTAAGACACACTTCTGCTGTGATCCCTACAGGAAACTGCCAGCTGGTATGGGGTCTGTGCAAGTGCACATTCTTCTTACTGTTTCCTTTGTCCTCCTTTTTCTGTATCTTCTGTTTGCTCGTTACACCTACTTCTCATGTATTGTCTTAATGACACTGTAAATTCTTCGGGACAGAAGCTGCCTTTTGCTCTGTGTTTGTAGCGCGCCTGATACGTTGCAGCTCTGACCCTGATGGGGCCTCAGGGTGCTACTGCAATGAAATACTACATAATAATAGTGCATGAGACAGGAAGTGCAGCTTAGTGTCAACCAAGAGAAACAGAATCGTCAGATGCACAGGCAGGGTAAGTCCAAGGCACAACTTAAATCCCCCTTAATCCTTATCTGGAGGACTTAAGAGTGCCTAGGTCTAGCCTGTGTACATGGGGAGTTTCAGCCCGGAACCAAAGGTAGTATGTTATTGGCCTTTCAGTGCTTTGAATTGGCTCCTCCGTTAAATTTCTTTACTGAAAATCAGAAACATCCCGGAAAAAGGTGCCTTCTGTCTGTGGGTCTTGTTCCCAGCTGTGCTCTGTGATAGGTCCTGAAGCTATTGAAGCACCAACAGCTCCGCAGGAGGGGGCATTCAGTCTGCCTTTGGGACAGACTTTTCCCTCCACTGAAGTGCTGCTTGCTTCGTGAAGCCATGGTACTTTTGCTGTGAAGCCCTTTGGTGAAATTTACTCCTCCCTGCCTCCACTGGTGTGCACGGTGCTATGTACCTGTCTCTGTTGCCTTAGAGGTGGCTGCATTTCAGAGGTGCTGTGCATAGAGAATTTGGCATCCTCAGAGATGAGTGGTGCTGCAGAAATGTGAGATAACAGCTTTACTGCTGCTATGTCCCCGTTAAGTTCTCTGTGCCCTGATTCCCATTGGTGTGAAATAATAGGCAAGAAAGTGTTTGTGCCCGACTTTAAGAGCCAATGGGGAAAGGCATCAGCAAAACCCTCGTGCCAGGGATGTGAATTCCAGCAATACAGCTGTCTGGGCAGCTGGCCCTGGTTTTCTCAGCTTCCCTTGGGAGTTGCTGTGTTTCGTGGGTTGACTCAGCCACTCTGTTTTTTATTTGCAGAGAGCGGCCTCGGATCCGGCTCTCCACCCTGGACGTGACTGGGCTCCGGGGTCTGTCGGATGGAACGTTTGGCCGAGAATATGTCCGGTTTTTGGACAGTAATGTGAGTATCAGACCTAGCAGCCCTTGGGAGGCAGCAGGGCGTTTGGGAGCTGTGGATGGCGTTAGCTGATCTGTCTGGTGAGAAGAGCATGAATGGGCTCCAGAGGGGGGTCTGAGCCATCCGGGAGTACAGGGAGAAAGCAGACAGGGGAGCCTAAAGAGAGCCTCCAGTGAAATTAAATGGGCCTAGTGGATAGAGTACTAGACTTGGACTCAGGACACCTGGGTTCTGTTCCTGGCTCTGCCAGTGGCCTGCTGGGTGATCTGGGACAAGTCACTTCACTGCTCTGTGCCTCAGTTTCCCTTTCTATAAAATGGAGATAATGATTCTGACCTCCTTTGCAAAATGCCTTAAGATCTCCTGATGAACAGTGCTATGTAAGAGCTAGGGTTATTATTATTAAAGAATCATTGTGAAACATGAATTCCTGGCAGGTAGCAGGGGCTGAACCTGGGATGCTCTGATTTTGCAGAGGGTTTCTCCGGACACCAGGATGCCGGTCAAGTTTGTTGATGATGAGGAGCTGGCCTATGTGATCCAGCGGTACCGTGAAGTCCATGACCTGATGCATACTCTCCTCGGCATGCCCACCAACATGCTTGGTGAGTCCAGACTGGGTGCGACCGAGAGTCATTACCGTCTAGCATGCAGCTGTGTGAAATGAATTGGGGAGGTCTCAGCTAGGCTGCCAGTGGCCAGATGTCCACATCACAAAACCTGTCCCTGCAGCGTGGCCACCTTGTCGGCTGCCTTATCAGAGAGGCCAAGGACTGAATGAGCCATGGAGGCTGAACTCCTTCAGGTTGGGGCTGGAGGCCACTGATGGGGCAGGGCGTGGGGCACGTTTGCTTTGCTGCTGTCAGCATTCCATCTGCTCTGTGGGTAAAAAGAGAACCTCAGCCTCCAGGAACAATCACCCTTCACCTACATGAGAGAGATGCTCACTGAGTCACTGGCATTGCTGAATAGGAAGAGGTTGGGTGGGCATTGCCCTGAAGGGCCGATGATGAAACCTGCAGTGCAGGGAAAACGACTGCATGAGTGGACAGTTTCGTAAGCCAAAATGAGCTTTGAGCAATTGTGGGCTGGATTCACGAGAAGGGAATGGGAGGAGAAAAGTTCTTTTAGTTGAGCTCTTATCCGCAGATCAGCTCTGTCTAGTCTTCTGAATAAACTTAATAGCAAGTGGCAGGCTGAAATTGCTGACCTGCCGTTAGCTGAACAAGCCTTTAGGACCCTGCAGGAGCCTGGGCTTCCCAGTGTTTGGATGTTTATTTTAAGACGGCATGGTGCCTGCTGAGAGGCTTGACATTTGACCTACTCCACCCTTCCAGCCCCATCTATTTTTGTCACATTATGGAGATTACCAAGCTGCGAATCTTGCTGTTAAATAGAGCACTGGATTGGGATTCAGGAGACCTGGGGTCTGTTCCTGGCTCTGCCACCAACCTTCTGAGTGACCTTGGGCAAGTCACTTCACTGCTCTGTGTCTCAGTTTCCCCATCTGTTTAATGGGGATAGTGATTGTAACCGCCTTTGCAAAGTGCTTTGAGATCTACCGATGAAAAGTGCTATAAAAGAGCTAGGTATTATTAATATTCTGATATGCTTGAATGCCAGCAGCTCAGGGATCACGAGCAATCCTACAATAACAAACCTGTGCAAGTAGCTCAGTGTTCCTGAACAGCCTGACAGCAATACAGTAATACCTATGATGATGTGATTTCGGCAGCTAACTCCCTTAGACACCTTTGAAAATCAGAGCCTTCGTTTTTAGGTTGAACTTTTTAACTGTTGTATAAGATCTGAATGTTAGGTCTGCAGTATGGGTGCTTATTTATTTGATTACCTTCAACGGGTGCGTCTGTCTCACACCAGCGCATGGCCTGGCATGCTCTCATCCTTCTGCAGTGCCTCAGAATAAGTTAAGTTGGCTTGAGAGCTTAGGGTCCTGATTCTGCTCCCGTTGAAGTCAAGAGCAAAACTCCCATTTGCAGCATTGTCTGAAAAGAGCAAGGATATTTGCATCAGCAGTGTCATGCTCATTCTGTGGAGAGGGCCAGATGGTGTAGTCTAATTATGGGCCATGGACTGGGGCATTAGAACAGAGCAGTGGTTGCACTCCGGTCACATTTTGAAGGCTTTCTTCACATAGGAACATGCTTTACCAAAAAAAAGGAAAGAAATCTTAGATTCTGGAGAATCTAAATATGCCAAGTGGGCAGCAGAAAAACATCGAGCAGGCCAGATACTTACTACCCTGGGTTTACAGTGTAAATTAGAGGGCCACTTGGAATAGTGATTTCAAGCCCCTGAGTTCCCTGATCAGTTTTTGTCCTTTTACAGTCAAGTTTTCCTTCCCTTTTCCCATAGCCTGGGTGCAAGATCCTCACAAACAAGTCAGTTTAACTAAGGACTTGATCCAGTATCCACTGAAGTCAGTAGCAGCCTTTCTATTGATTCTAATGGGCTTTGGATCAGCTTCTACCGGATTATACAAGGAAAACAGCAAAACTGACTATACACAAACTGTCAGAGTGAAAACAGAGAGCCAGATTCTCAAACCTGTTGACTCCAGTTGAGAATCTGATCCATTGTGCATGTTACAGTTACAGGGCCAGCCGCACCCCTGTCCCCTTTCTGGTCTCTCTAAGGCAGTGGTTCTCAGCCTGCGGGATGCATGCGGCCCAATTAGCACACAGCTGTGGCCCAGCTGTGCAGCGGGGTCTGGGTCAGAGCTATTGCCCGGTTGGCCTAGCGGGATCTTGGGTTGGGGCTCCCCGCCTGGCCCCACGGGATCCAGGGTTCCAGGGTCGGGGCTGTCAGCTCGCTGGTTGGGGGTCCAGTGTCCCTGTCACCCAGCCCTGGCCCCACTCCTGGCCCCACTCTGTGGAGGGGTCTCTGGGCGGGAGGCGTTGGGCATAGGGATCTGGGTCGGGGTTTGGGGGGGCACTGTGGTTCTCAACCTGCGGCCCAGGTGACATACAACTGTAAATAGGATGAGAACCACTGCTCTAAGGGTACCCCGCAGGTGTCAGCCTCATGCCTTTACCTGTCCCAGGGTGGAAATCTGCAATTCTCCCAATCAGGCTCTGGGCTACAGCACCTTGTGGAACAACCATTCTTGTTGAGCAGGTCTGACAGGGATCAGACACCTGTGTGGGAGTCTGTGACCAATGGTGAATAGAGTGATCAGATGGCCTTCTAAATCAGAGGATTGTTTATTTAACAATAGGACCAAAGCATTTAAAGAAAAAGGATTGTAAACCGACAGTCTGCATACACCTCCTCTTACCTAATGGCTTACCACCCCCCTCCGGTAGCCCCCTAGACAGCCTCACCCACTGTCCCTTAACAACCCTCCAGTGCTGGAAAGTTGCTTACTTTGGTGCCGTTCTTTTTCCTTCCCGTTTGTGTTTCCCAGCATTCCATCCCATTAAACTAAAGCAATCTATTCGTACGATAACCAACCCCATAACCAGGTCAACACACAATATTCATAAATTATTGTAGAGCATCTCCACAGGTGTCACAGAGCCAAACCCAGCCATTCCTGCATCGTATCCAGAGCGGCGCACTGAGCTGTTGACAGTGGTTCTCCATGCCGTCACCAAATGCCAATAGGAGGAGGCCCCTCCTTAGCTAGAAATAGGGTGTCCAAATAGCAAGTGTGAAAAATTGGGACACATGGTGGGGGGAGGGGTAGTATAATTGCCTATATAAGACAGAGTCGATAATATCGGACATCTGGTCACCCTACCTGGGAAGCTAGGGTCTGATTATTTCTAGAGCCCAGAGGAAACGCATACAATCTTAGTACACTCTGAATGGTGGCCCAGACAGGCAGCTGAGGAAAAAATTCACCAGGAAGAAGAGGGTGAAAAATAAAATGACTCAATTACTTTGTTTTTGACACGCGTCTAGATAGGGAGCTCTCATTCTCCTGGGTCTTCTCTGGCTTTCTTCCAGGGGAGGTTGTGGTGAAGTGGTTCGAAGCCATTCAGACTGGCCTGCCCATGTGCATTCTGGGAGCGGTGTTTGGCCCAGTTCGTCTCAATGCCCGGTAGGTTGATCAGCCTGCAGGCTTCTGTAGACCCTATGCCTAGTTTAAAAGTCTGATTAATGAGAGGTTTTCTTTCCCATAACGTGTGTCTTCAAGATCCCAGATAAAATGGTAGCAGGTGGACATGACAGAGGGGACTCATGTTCCGTAGATATTTATAGGCAAAGAGGGCTTGGTGTGGAAGGAGATTATCCCACCCAAGAATATTAAAGGTCTCATGGCACCTGTCCAACATCCCTAAAGGGAATTAACCTGCTTGTCTAAGTCTGATTTATGCCATGAATCCTAATAGGGCCTCCAGTCTGGAACTACTGTTCCTACCAACACTACCCAGTGAAATGTCTTCATGCAACAGAAAGCACCGTTTTATCTAGTAGTTAAAGCAAAAGACTACGAGTCAGGCCTCGTGGGATCTATTCCCATGTCCACCTCTGACTTCGCAGTGCGTCCTTAGCACTTCTCTTCTCTGGCTGTCCATCTCCCCCACTGTAAAATGGGATAACAAGATTTGCCAGTCTCTGTGCTATGGAAGTGTTATTACATTATTATGTACTCAGAAAATGGATCACAGCAATGAGTGGCACCACTCAGCCCAGAGGCCTGGGGATTCTTCCTGGGGCTGTCTCTAGGCACCCCACATACTGGCTTCTGGGAAGCAGCATCGTTTTGTGGTTCAAGCGTGAGACAGTCGGGAGATGTGGGTCTTGTTCTGGATCTGTCACTGACTCAGTGTGTGATCGTGGGTTAGACACTTCCCCTCTCTGGACCATAACTGCTTCATAAATTAAGTGGGGAGAATGAGCTTGACCTGCTCATGGTGGGGGTCAATTAATGCTGCTAAAGTGCTTTAAGGCCCTCAGATAGAGTTTATAGTAGTCTTGTGTGCTGCTGTGTACAGTAATGTGTTTGGCTATTGGATTGTGTTCCCAGGGAAGAAAGTAAAACCATTTCCATACCTTTATTGCAGGAAGCTGCAGATCCTGACCATGGAGCTCATTCCCTGGGCTGTTCAGAGTGGCCGCAATGCCAGCTGTGTCCTGAATTTCTACTACGAGAACCGCTGGGAGCAGACAGTGGAGTCTCTGAGGGAGGAGATTGGAATCTTACGTCCCCCTGCTGTTTGAGTGTGAAAGTCTGTGGGGGTCGGGGGGCATACTGGGCTTCACACCGACGGGGTGGAGCCTCACTGGGCACCATGCATGAGGAGCAATGACTAAACCCTTTGCAGGTTCGAGACTCCTTCTGGGAATTCTCCTACAGCAGTGGAGGGCATCAGTCTGCCCAAATGAGATGCTGGGTTGCCAAGAATATAAGGGCTGCACCTAGGGCCAGATTCATTGCTGTTGTAAGCCGCTGCAGCTCTGCTGATGTCAGTGAATTTGCACTTTCTCACACCAAAGGTGAATTTGAACCCTGTGGCTGTCTTAGTCCTCAGCGTAAAGATATGGCCCATGGAGCTAAGTTCCACCATGCAGTGTGCCAGCTAGATCCCAATAGAGGCTGGGCCATGGAGTATCCATGCGCTGCGTTTCTTCACAAGACCCCATGGTAGGGCCCCATGGTCTGCATTCAGTTATTCTGTAATACTAGAGTGGGGAAAAGGGGAAGCAGAGCTGGGTGAAAGTAGCTCTGGACCTATCTAGTAACTTTTGGCTTCTGATTGCTATAACTTTCCCTAGCTGAATACCTACCCCACTGGGGAGCTGTGAGACTTAATTCCCAAGGGCAGCGCTTCTCAAGCTATCTGGTGGGTGGGGGACTGGCAATTTTTTTTCCCAATATGCGCGCAGACTGACCGCCGATGGCTCGCAGACCGGCACCGGTCCGCAGACCACCACTTTGAGTAGCACTGCCCTCGGGGATCATTCTACCCCAGTTAAAGCCAGTTGATTTACCAAACAGCGCCTGGACAGACTCATTGCCTATGACAAAGTGGCAGCTGATCAGCACTAGTGCTCTGCTCTGCCCCCAGTTGTACCGGCTTGCACTGATGGTAGATGTAGGAATGTATTTCGTATCTCTAGTACAGCTCGATCGATCAGTCGCATACCTGCCTTGGCAGCTGGGAAGCAGTTAGGCTCTTGTTCAGTCACAGCGAAACCAAACCCCACTGAGTTGGGAGGGCACATGTGCCACAGTGTGTCAATTGCTGCATACAATTTAAAACAAAGTACACCACTGGCATCCCCCTCGCTGACTGTCTCAGCAGACAGGCCAAGGATTGAATGGGCCACGGGCCCGGAGTTCCCCTCTCGTCCCCAACTGTGTCCCTTCCAGTTTATAATAGAGGCACAGTGACAGGCTCGCCGGGGGGAAGCACTTACCGACCCTGTCCAGTCTCTGCCTGCTCCAAGAAGAGAAGATTTCGGTCCCCACTAATTCCACATGATTTTATCTTTGTTTTAAACAGTGAACTAGCTCTCTGTGCACTCCAGGGCCGTGAGGCTGTATATCTGCAGAACAGAGTGAGTGAGAATGAGGTGATGAATCCCACAGGGAGTGGAACTCTCAGATTCCACATGCTGTTTGTGCTGGGTCAGTGTTTATAAACTGATTTCTGTGCGGTGTAACTAAGTTGGGTTCTATACTTATAAGGCAAATAACAAAGCCCAGATTGAATAGTTCTTGTTGCTGGGCTGGGACGCACCAAAGCAGGATGTATTTTAATGTGGCGTTTTGACGCTGACGGTCCTTGTTCATGAATAAAATCCCTGGTGACACTTGCAGATTTGTCTCCCCCCAGCATACAGATCAGACGATCTGACATGTAACCTCATCCCTTGGAGGGGTCTGTTCTTTGTACATTTGCTGCAGCCAGAAACAGGTCACCAGTGTGTGTGTGTGCAACATGTCCCCCAAGTGGAATGCAGACACAAAGCAGGCTTTGTATGTGCATCTTCCATAGTGGCTGTGCTGGCAGAATTACCTGCTCTCTGATAGGGCAGCATTGGTGCAATTGGGAGCCAGACCTTGTCGCCAGCATACACACTGCAGACTGTTGATAACCTGGGGTTTGGTCCTGGATCAGCTCTTTTCAGCCAGTGTTCACAGCCAGTTGTTGGGATTAATCGCTTCTCCCTGCATTTGTAGTACTTTGCCACAGGTGGGACGGGACACAGTGCCTATGGAGCACAGGGTGCCTTTGCAAACATCAGTTTAATCTTCACAACCCTCTGAGAGACGGATCTTATCATCCCCAATTTACCAGTGGGGAACTGGGTGACAAAGAGGACAAGTGACTTTGCTAAGGTCCCCCAGTGGATTAGAAGCAGAGCCAGGGCTAGCACCTGGGAGTCTAGATTTCCAGCCCCCATGCCCTACCCATTAGACCGCACTCCCTCCGCACAGAGCACACACCATGCAGACAGCGTTTTGGCTTTCCACAATGGGATGCAAAGAGCTTCCAAAAACATTGGACGTGTCCCTCCAGCGACAGACCCAGCACAGCATCCGCCTCCCCACACGTTCTCAGAGCACTGAGGTACGTGTACCTTCTGCACAGAGGACCAGTACACTGTGGTCTAAGGCTTCCTGTTCTGTGAACGGTGTCTGGAAGCCACTGCAGGCGGTTGTGAGGTCTTGCTCACAGTCTCACGGCTTTGCTGCAGTGCTCAGCTACCAGTGGTGAGAGCCAGACAGACTTGTCGAACTCCCTCCAGCAGCCTGGGGAGGCTCGTAAACACCTGCACCTGGCACTTGTCCCTTCTGAGGCCACAGTCTGTTCTCTTCATGCTCCCTCTTGTGTATTGCAACCTCCTCCTCTCATCTCTGTCCCTCCAAAATGCATCCCGCTTTCCTGGAGCACTGCCCGAGCCTTCCTGCTACTTGAATCATGGCACTGACTGCAGCTCTGGCTCCCTTTTCCTTTTGAAACTGGGCTGTCCCTGGACGCTGACTCATGGTCAGGTGTTTCTCAGAGAGGCTGGAGGGGTCGGAAGGGGCAAGGGAAGACAACGCTTGCAGCGAGCTTGGCCTAGCCCAGCCTCTCACCCTCCCCACTTCTGTTCTCATGCCAGGAAACAGCAGAGGGGCTGGTGGGTCTATTCTGCAGAGGAAGTTAGAACAGGGGGATGAGAAGATGGCCCAGAGCCCAGAATGTGCACGGACAGGCTGAGCAGGGAGTGCAACTCTCCTGTCCTGCTTGGGGAGCTGTGTGTGGGAGGGAATGCACTTCAAAGAGTCATTGGGGTGGGGGGAGCTAGACTGGAGGGGTCTGGCCGGGTACCTGTACCTTCCCACAGGGCCTGTGGGGGAAGAGTCATCTCTTCATCTACAGAGGACTCTGTAACTCCAGCCCTGCCTCTCCTCTTCCTCCACTCTTCACCCTCCTTCCAAACCTCTTCCCTTGATCCCTCCCTTTGCGGTTTCACTCACTTCTAAAACTGTGTCAAATGTCACACTGGAGCTGCCTCCCAAATCAGTGGAAAGGCTGAGCCCGTCCCTGCTTCTGTGAAGTCCCCCAAAAGTGCTCCAGTTCTAATGGCCAGGCCCCGATCTGGGTCTCAACTGGTATAATCTTGTGGCCCTAGCCTTGATCATAAGCTCTAAAGTGAGAGCCCTGTTATCCGCTTGGTACCTGTCAAGAGACATGGTAAGTCCATTTATCACATAGCTCTGCATGGATCTCACTGCCCTACATGGAGGGTGTGTATATCTATTATCTCATCTATACAAACAAAACTGCGTTAACAGAGTTAGGGCTATATTTCTGAACTCCATAGGAAATCCTGAGCTTAAGGTTCTTTGTTAAATGTTATGACATAACCACTGCATCTTTCATAAATGACAGTTCAATAAACTCACTTGTAATCAAAGTACATGTAGAATCAGGATTCTCCTTTCCTATTGGTGTAAATCAGGAGAAGCCCCAGATAAGTTACAGTGTAAAACTGGTGTAAGTGAAAAGAGAATTTGGCCTAAGGTCTGTCTCTATCAATGGGTTACCTTTTGAGGTGTCTGAATTTTTACAGTATTAATCTAGAAGAACACAAAGAAATGCTATAAAACTGGTGCTGACTTTCAGGAAGGAGTCTGATAGATTGCCAGCTCTTTGGGACAGGGCCTGATATTTACCCTGTTTCTACAGCAGCAAGCACCATAAGACCCTGAGCTGTTTGGTTTTTAGGTGCTACTGCAATATAAAAGTTCAATCATAATATTAAATTTCACATTTACAGCTGCCCCACAACTTTCACAAGAACTTAACCTGGGGCCCATCAGTAAGTGGGATGAGTTTGGAAATATTGAATGTTTTTCTATACATCTATACATCCATGAAAATAAAGGCCTAATCCCGCTTCTATTGTGATTGATGAGAGTCTTTCATTTGAGTTGAACAGGAGTTGGATCGGATCCATAATCCACACTTTAAATGCATTTTTCAATACAACTTTAACTGGAAGTGTGTTAGTGCCTCTATAATAATAATAATTAATACCTAACTTTTATATAGCACTTTTCATCGGTAGATTGCAACACTTTACAAAGGAGGTAAGTATCATTATTCTCATTTTACAGATGGGGAAACTGAGGCAGCGATCAGTGAAGTGACATGCCCATTATAATGAAGGATAGAAAAAAATCACTTCTTGGCTGGAAGGAAAATGGACACAGACCCTTTAAGATCAATAAAGTAAATATTTAAATAAAGTTTAAATATATTTATAAATTTATAAATTTATAAATAAATTTAAATATTTAAATAAAGTAAATATTATCGGGAAAATAAATATTTTCCCGATAAAGTCAGGGAAAATAGAGATGTCCTGAAGTATTCCTCCCACCATTCAAAAGGTTCACAACTGAAACAATAAGGGCAGATTCCTAGACAGGGAGTTAGCTCAATACTGACATTAATGAGTCTGCTGCTCTTGTATGTTTGTGCTGCTCCCTGATGAACTGGGTGAACTTTTGGTAGAGCCAGCCTAGGTTTGTTACATTATTATTGCTCATCATTTAACCATAAATTGGTGTTTTCAGGGATTCATAACTTGGCCATCAATATGTTAGAAATATCGTGTCTTGGCTCAAAGTTGCCACATCTCAGTCCAAGGTATTGGGTTTTATTTTATTTAGCAGTGTTGTGGATGGTTTCAGAAACCCTTGTAGGGTAAAAAAAAAATGTCCCCTTGATTAAAATTAATTTTCAGCCATGGAATATCTTCAGATTAGCCTCAAAGGGATCTAGGGACTGGCTTAAAAATCCAATACACTCAGGGGAAAGACTCCTATTTTCTTCAATGGGTTTTAAATCAAACTTGTAATCTCCTCTGAGTATGGAGAAATGTCAGGGGCAGATGAAAGTAAGAATATGCAACCCCCCACATCTGCCACTAAAATAACATTTTAGTCCCTGATCCTGCACTCAATTCTGCAATTCATTGTTAATAGTCTCTATGCCAGCTCAGCAGTTCACCTAGGTGCAGGGCTGGAGCTTTAGCAGGTGAATAACTTTGACATTTAGGTGTGGGGCTACTCTTTTGACTGAAGTTACCCACATGCTTAAGTGTTTGCAGGACCTGGGCCTTAAAAAACATCCTCAAAATAAACTGATTTAAACAAAGGATCGTTTCAATGGGGTTAAAAACCTGTATTTTTTACTCCTAACCCTTTCTTCCCCTAACAAATCTTGCCCTTGAAATAACATCAAAGAAACAAAACCAAACAGCCTTTGAAGGAAAAATATCAGAGTAATTTTTATGTTTCCCTATTTAATCAGGTTTTGTGTGTTTTAAACAGCCTCCTAAAAAAGAACCAATTTAAAAATAACTTCACAACTAACCAGCTAAAAATACTTCACCACAAAGCCGGGGAGTTTTAAAATAACATTGGCCAAAATTAAAACACATTTCGAGGTAAAGCTTCATAAGTGGTCCCCTGGATTTCTAGTAAGATCCTTCAAAAATACATCGGTTTCGTAGCGACACCAACCTTCCAAGTACCTAACTGATGTTTAAAAACGCCACAGCAAAGGGCGCGGGTCGGAAACTGACATCCTACAAAAACGAACCGATTCGGCGACCCGCTGTTACCCTCCAGCAGCCGCGCTTGCCCACGATTACTTTGGCAGGGTGCAAAATACGACTCTGGTGGGACTCGAACCCACAACCTTTGAATGACTCCGTCTGTCATCGATCTAGAAGTCCAATGCGCTATCCATTGCGCCACAGAGCCTGCCGGATAAACCTCGTCTCCTCCACATCCCCTCCTTGACCTTTGCAAGGCACCGCTCGGCTCCAGCGTCCGGCGCCTGCGTTTAATGAGCCGCTCCGCTCCCCAGCGCCGCCCCCCCCCCCAGCGCACCCTGCCCCCAGCGCCCCACGGCGCAGAGTTTGCCAAACTTCCCCCGTCGCGCGCCGCCTCCTGACTCCTTCCAGACACTTTTGCAGCCCCGCGCACGCTGCGGCTGATGCCAGACGGGGCCGGGCGGCAGCGCTGACAGACCGGACAGAGATGTGTGGGGGGACGGGGGGACGGTGGAGGGCAGGGGAGGGGGGTACAATTCACTCAGATCTGCCCCGGGGGGAGGGGGGGCATGTGTGATGGCGGGGGGAGGAGAACAATGCCCGGGAAGTAGGAAGAGGGGGAGTGACGCGCCCTCTGCTTTCGGCAGGAGACCACGTGTAGGAGGTGGACAAAAGAACTACAGCTCCCAGCATGCCGCGCGGCTCCCACAGGCCCAGGCCCCGCCCCCTCCCCTCCCCTCCCGCCCGGCTGATCCCCGCCCCCATTGCTGCAGCGGCGGCAGGTTGCTCTGGGCAGGGGCAGGGGCAGCGGCAGCGGCAGCGGCGCCGGGGGGAGCAGCAGCAGCAGCAGGAAGCCGCCCGCAGTCGCCCGCCGCCCGGCTCTCAGCTCGGCCCCTGCCGCCGCCATGCGGGAGGCGCAGCCCGCTGCGCGCCTCTGAGAGCCGGGCGCCGAGCCCGCGGGGCGATGCGCAGCTGACAGCCGCCGCCGCCGCCGCCGCCGCAGCAGCCGCGCGGGGTCCGCTGCGGGACGGTCCCGCCCGAGGCGGGGCGCGGAGAGGCCTGTGGGGCCAAGGGGTAAGTGTGGGGTGTTGGGGGGGGAGCCGTGGGTCAGGCGCCCCCCCTGCAGCGGCCGCGCCTCATCCCAGTGGGTCCCCCCGGGCTGGCTCGTCCCCGGCCTGGGGCGTGGGAAGCCCTCGCCGCCGGTGTGGGGCGAGAGGGAGGGAGGCTTGTTCCGGCTACGGTGACCTTTTCCTCCCCTTGCTGGCGGGGTGGGGTGTGTCCGCCGGCTGGGCCAGGTACAGCGATCCCCTGCCCGGCCCCAGGTGGGCTGCTGTTGGCTGGGAAACCCACTGCTGTCCTCCTGTGGGTCTGTCTTTCTCTGGGGAGAGGCTGCTGGGAAGGGCGCGGGGTGAGCCATTGTTTGCTGGGGGCGGGGCGATCACCCCCAGAAAAGGGGGTTCAGGCTCCCTGCCATGACTGAGCAGGATTGGCTTATGGGTGGTGCCGGGTGGGGACTGGGAAATCGCTGTCACCTCTCTTTGGCTACACGACTGTGATCCCCCTCTTGCTTTTAGCCCCCAGTGTCAATAGTTGAAAAAGAGAGACACTGGCTTTCCTTCCCTCTCAAGCGGCAGACTTGCCCTTGGCTAGAAGATCAGCCTGCTGCAATGACCGTTTAGACCCGAGTCAGGTGGCGGTGTGAGGGTTCCTAATGTGACAGCCCAGCAAACTGTGGAGCTCTCGTTTCCTTGCGGTGAGCCCTGCGTGTGTATCCCAGCTGGGTCCCCTTTCTGAAAGAAACTAGGGGGAGGTGCAGGGTTGGGTGGCAAACCCTGTTTGGAGTCCCCGAACAGTGCAGTGACCAAAAAGGGGACAAAAGCCTGGGTCGTGCATTATGTTCTTAGTTCAACCTCTATGTCGCCTAAGATGCTTTCTTGGTAGTATGAAAAGGGGCCTGGTGTATACTGCTGTTGTTAACAGAGCACCCAAAAGTGTGCTGGGCTCTCTGTGATCCAATTGGAAAGGCAAGCTCTTTGCCTGGAAGCATCTACAATTAGTTGCAAAAAAAAATCTCTCTTGAGCTTTGTGATTGTTGTAGCTCTCTGATGCTCATGGGTCACATCCTGTCCCTATCTGGTAGGCCATGAAGGGCTTCCTTGTACACTGCCACTGATTTCCACTCCCTCCCACTTAAGTTCTTCGTATCAGAGAAGAGTGAATCGCTGACCCTCTGCATCTTTCTTTAACATAGTGCATCTGCTGGTTAAGGTCAATCATCTCTTTTTATGACTCTGCTAGTGACCCTTGCCCTTGGTTGGGCAAAGTAAGAGATTTGATTGATACCATTATCTCAAAGGAGACTAAACAATGTAGGTAAAAACAGGTGGCTCAACTGAGAGCTGGTAACACATCTGGAAAGAGAAAAGGAGTATTTGTGGCACCTTAGAGACTAACAAATTTATTTGAGCATAAGCTTTCGTGAGCTATGAAGTGAGCTGTAGCTCACGGAAGCTTATGCTCAAATAAATGTTAGTCTCTAAGGTGTCACAAGTCCTCCTTTTCTTTTTGCAAATACAGACTAGCATGGCTGCTACTCTGAAACATATCTGGAAACTGGCCCCTTTAATTAATGTAGATTCAGTAGAGAGAGCCGTCCAAATACACTGGTCACACCAGCACTCGTTGCAGTCTCTGGAGTTGGCCCTGTTGACATCAGTGCTGAGTCTTGCCCAAACTTTCTCCAGTTCTCTGAAGCTTGCAGGTGGAGGGTTTGTGTGTTCCTGGGCCTTGCTCAGCCTGCTTTGGAGGATAATGTCTGTCTCATAGGGAGTAGTGGGACTGTGAGGGTTTATTGGACCTGGAAAGAACTTGGAGATCCTCAGTTGAAAGGGTCTCTGCACGTGTATATTAGACTACAAGAAAGGGACCGAGAGCCTTTTTCCATTGGACCATATGAACTGGAACCATAAGCTCGGTGAATGTTAAATCTCAACAAATGAGGGTCAATCCATCCTCATCATCGTATCCACTCATTATACTCCACACCTGAACATAGCCATCATATGAATAACATACCCTCATATCTCAATGTTTGTATTTTGACCCATTAACCTTTTACCCCCAATCAGGGATATTGCAGATTATTTATTCCTTACACTATCTGATCTTAAACTGAATTTCGCACGCCTTGATAATCTGTACTTCTACGCTTAAACTCTGTACGGTTCACTTTTTTTTTTTTTAAACATCATCCTAATAAAATTTATTTGTGAGCCTGTTGCTCCTGTTGGAGGGTTTAATAGGACCCATGATACCTGCTGTAGGTGTAGGAGAGAAAGCAGGAGGGAATGCTGGAGGAGATGGAATGAAATATGGGCATTGGGTGGAATCATGCAGAGCTACGGAAATGAAGAGAAGTAGTAAAATGCAGTAAAAGAATGGAAGTCAGTGGAGAGGTTAAAGAATGGGGAAGACCTGGCCAGAGCAGTAGGCTTAGCAGCTGTACTTTAGCTGATGCGGTGGGGAAAAGGCATGGCATAGGAAGTGCTTGCAACTGAAATTCCCTGAGGATGGGCTGTCCTCTGGGTAGAGAGGAAGGGATGGATTTTTGGAGCTATTGCAAAGAAAGAGGCAGCAGGATTTGATGAGGGTTTAGGTGCCAGGAGAGGAGGAAAAAGAGAAACCAGAACAAGCCGGCACTGATGCAAGCTGGAGTGATGGGAAGAGTGCTGGCATGGCTGATGCTGATGGGATAAGGGCAGAGAAGGACGGTGCAACAGGATGTGTGGAGTCAGCTGTTGACTCAGTACTGTCACTCAGATCCCCACTGGTATACATTACTTGGGACCTGATTGAAAGACAGGTAGTTGGCAGGCCAATGGAAGTAACCCCAGCAGCTGGGACTATATAAACAGACAGGAAGGATGTGCCAGGGAAGAGAGTAGGGAACTTGAAGGCAGGTGAGTGGGCTGTACTTGTCCTCAGAAGCAGGTGCTGGCTACTCATCGTAAATAGCATGTAAATAACACTCCAGGAGTTAGCTTGCTGATGGGCTATAATCAAGCCTGGTGGTGGTTCAGAATACCTGAAGTGGTGGTGGTCTGTTACTGAGACTGAAAAAAACTTTCAGGGGACCACTGTGTGACAGAAGAGTTTGGAAGGGAAAGATTGGTACAACCGTGGATGAGAACTATGAGGTGGGCTGGGTTGTGGGCTCTCCTAGAAACCTGGCCACACCATCGCAGACAGTTGGATCGTGCCACTTCTGGCTGGGTGCTGAAATGAAGTCCAGCAGGATACAAGATCGTGCTCAAATCTCCTTTGACGTTGGAACATTGTTTCTGTGCTAGGCAAGACAGCCCATGAAAGGTACAGAAGCTGGAGTCACTCCAGAATAGTGAGGCTTCACTGACACACATGTGCATCGCTGGGGAAGGGAGGAGCTGTTTGCATCACCTCCTTACCCTGGAGGGCAGGTCCTCCAGGGATGTCCTATGTTGAATCCAGGCACCCCACAGCCATCCTAGGTGTGTCTCCACCCTAATCAGCTCTGCTCACTTTTGGGGCATTGGTGGCTGCCTGGTTGTCCCTCCAAAAGGAGGCAGTTGCAGGCTCTCACCCCCTGATGATGGGGGATAGGTCTCTCATGGGGCGCTGCAGCTAAATAAGTATTCACAAAAGCAAGCTAGCAGGAAAGAGTTGGAATCTGCTTGGCGAAGTACCCTCCTCTTCTGGCTGCTTGCCTCATTTGGCTCCTGGGCTGATATTTCACTGGCTCTCCAGTATCCACGGTCTCATCTGCACTAGGAAAACTAGGAGCAGTAAATCGCCATCACAGAACTGCCCCCTGCAGCGAGTGAGTTACGGGCCCTAATTTTCCTTGTGCCGGTGCAGCCAGACAAGCCTTGAATTCCAAATGTAAAAATCAAGCGGGAGATAAACCTGGTTTGAGCAAAGTCTCCCAGGCCCCCGCTTTGTCAGGAAGGAGCAGAAATGGGCACAAGCCCAACATCAAAGCCTGTCTTCTTGGGAGCAGCTCCTGCACCTTGATGTTTGTGAAATTGCTGGGATGCCCTGGGGAGGTTCCAGGGGGTGGGACTCAGGGTTTTTCTGCTCCTGGCTGAGTGCTGCTTGCAATCCCAGCACTTCTGTATCTAATGATCTGACTCTTCCTTCTGCAGGCATATGGAGTGACTTGGTTAAGTGTGTGTCCAGCTCCGTCTCCCCTGTGAATGCTTGGGAGTGCTTGGCACACAGCCCGCTTGGGGGTGGAACGCCAAATGCCTCAGAAAACATGTGGAACTGGCTGGAGAGGGAAAGACAGACTTGGCGCTTTGAACAGGGTGCCCATATCAGCATTGTGATCTGCATTAAATGCTGGTGTTTGTGAGTCTGATACCCATGGAAAGAGGCTAACTGTTGCTCAGGAAAAGGCCCTAATCAAATCTACATGGTCAGACCCCTGTGTGGACTTCCTCTGAAGTCAATAGGGCCCCTTGTGCGTACAGGACTTTGCCCACAGATGGAGCAGCTTGCAGGAGTGGGGCTTAGATGGGCTGCAATGAATAATGCTTCCCCCTTCCCCCCCCCCGACGGATAAGCACCCCCCGTCTCTTCAAATATGTTTGTACAGCACCAAGCATGATAGGGCCCTGACCCTGACTGGGACCTCTCAGAACTTCTGTAATACAAATATCCACCTACCTTATTATCTTAGCTATCTGTTATGCTCCCCATTATACCATTTTACAGATCAGGGAACAAAAGGGAGGTTCAGTGGAAGAACCAGGAACAGAGCCCTGCTCTGCTTCCCCAGCCCTTGCCCCGACAGAACCACTGAATCACAACACAATGTGCCAAACAAAGAGCAGGTCCCTGCCCGGGTGAAAGGCACGAGAGGACGGGATATGCTGGAGAGGTCATGGGAATTTCAGGAGGAAGAGGGTAAGGAGAGAGCTTGATGGATGTTAATATGGAGCAGGCAGGGCTGGAAGTTTGGGAGAGTCTGGAATCCTTGAACTGGGGGAGGGATTGCACACAACATTCCCAGGAAATCTGGGTCCATGATCATGTACAGGTGTTATAGGAATGCCTAGGGGATCCAGTCAGCAACCAGGGCCGCCCTGTGCAGCATCATTTTATTGGCTCCTCAGATGTGCATCAGGGCACACATCCCCTGGGTTAGGTTCCTGCATTAACAGCCTGTCTGCAATAAGCAGGATATTCTCTGCGGCCCTCAGCACTGCAGTAGCTAACCTCGGTGGACAGGGAGAAGTATGTGATGCCAAAGAGATGGTTCCTTCAGTGAGCTCAAAAGCAGCCACGCTCCCATGTTTGTCTGGGGAGAGTGAATCCCAGGGGATGACTGCACAGAGCATCCTATCTCCCCCCAGACTTCATCCTGGGACCAGAGAACTGAAAGGTTCCTGGCCAGAGCTTGTAATTGTGAGGGGATCCCCTGCTGCCCGATCGCTGTGGGACCAAGGAGTTTGCCAGTCCAGGGATGTTAAATCGGTTTGCAAGAATGAATAGGAAGTGTGTTAATTTCCTTCCCTTTCACCCTGTGTCAGGAAGGACCAGCCTTATCTGTGGGGCCTTGAGCTCCCAGCGTGGGAGATTAGCCTGTGGTTACCTTTCCCGCTTGAGGCGCATGGAAGGATTCCTCCATAGGTTGCTGCCCTTCTGCGCCACTGCCAGCGAACGTGTCAGCCCACATCCCCATCTGGTCTGGCTGCCGACGTGGGGGTGGGAAGGTGGAAATGCAGGCGGAAAGTCACAGCTGACCTGCGAGTCTGTATGGGGGGAGTGTCTAGCAGTGTGTGCTTGAGGCTGATCACTGGCATTGCCCTGTGCCCCTTGGAAGGAAGGCATGAAGGCTATGCTTACACAGCCCCCCCAGCCCTGGTCCCTGCTCTGCTGCCCCCCTGTGGCGTGCATCTGGTACACAGGTCTGATCTGTTCCAGGAGCCCATCTGTGACCATTCTAGATCAGCTCTGGCTGCACCTCGGTAGGCTCAGCAAGGAAGTGGCATGATCATATGACAGTGTTTCTCCAGTTTTTGTATTGGTGACCCCTTTTCACACAGCAAACCTTTGAGTGCAACCCCCAACTTATCCATTAAAAACACTTTTTTTGTATTTAACACTAATATAAATGCTGGAGGCAAAGAGGGGTTTGGGGATGGAGGCTGACAGCTCGCGACCCCCCCATATAATAACCTTGTGGTCACGACCACCAGTTTGAGAATCCCTGTCATACGAGAACCTGCAAAGCCTTAAAGAGCTCAAAGGACTTAGGTCCTCTTTTCTGTCCTAGTTCCTGTTTATGTGCGTGTGTGGGTTGTTATTTTTTAAGTCCTGTCAAAGGAGCATGTAAAGCTGAAATGCTTAGTTGGCCATGTGGTCTAGCACTTCGAGCCAGAGCGTAGGGTGCTGGAAGAGCTAGCCCCATTGAGCCACCAACTTGCCAGGGCACAGCCAGAGAGTCGAATCCGCTTTGGTCATGGCAGAATTGGAGTAAAATGAAAGGAGGCGCCTCGGTATAAATTGGAGGGTGATGCGGCTCTTTTCTGGGTCTATAGGTCTGAGACATCATCCTTGTCACTGATGCATTGCTTTCCAGCCACTATCTGACAGCTACACAATGGTCCCTTGTGTATTATCCCCATTTTACACATGGGGAAACTGAGGCAAGGAGGTGGCATAACTTGTCCAAGGCAACAGAGAGAGTCTGTGTCAGAACTGGGAGTAGACCTCTCTTTCTCAGTCTCATGCTCCAGCTACTGGCACACGCCTCTCCGCTATCTCAGTATCTGTCAGATTATGTCCCTATGTTCAGCTCCCCAAATGTGAAGGGCCATATCTCATGCAGGTGTAAATCAGCATAGTTCCACTGGCTTGACTGCAGGGTGTCTCTGTGACATGAATGGAGCTACATCGATTTACACCAATGGGGGGTTTGGCCCACTGGGTTTAACGTACAGTGCTGTGGAACAGAAATCTGCCTGACTCGTTCCCTGGTTCTTATCCTGCCATTTTACCTTCTCCGAGTTCCACCCTGTGTCCCATTCTTCCCCCAGGAATTTCATTACGATTCTAGTTCATGCGTGTTGTAGTTTCCTGAAGTTATGGTCTCAGTCCCGGGAGACACCTTCTTGTGATCAACCTGCTTTGAGCAGGGTTAGACACTATTGGTTCTTATCAAACCAGCAGATGGAGCCTCATCTACACCACCCTAGTGAGCTGTGCTCAGGGGTACACGGCTAAGTAGAGGCCCAGCCAGAGGCCACGACACACACTGGCAGTTGTAGTTTCAGATGGTGCCTATTGGTAGCATCCACTGCTACCAGTCAGTTTTTACAGGGAAGCCCAACGGGGTGCCGTGCAGGGCTTCAATCCTGTTTGCCTTACTGTTATGCATGGCCTGCTAAGGGGAGCAGGATTTAGCCCATGTTGCCATCCCCATTCCCACCTTGACACCTCCCAAGGCAGGGAAATTTCAGTTTCTTTGTCACTCCTATTTCAGGTTGGTGTCTGCCTTGGGAAGGGTCAAAGTTAAAACCAGCAACTGATCTCCACTCTCTCTCCCTCCACAGGTCAAGATGTTGCGGCTGGCTTCCCTCACCGCGCTCTTTGTGCTCTTCAGGCTGCTCCTGAAGCTCTCCTGGGTTCAGGTGATCCCTGCCCTCTTCATATTCTACTTGGGCTCCGGGGGATGGAAATTCCTGCGCATCGTCTTCAAGACAATAAGGAGGGACTTCACGTAAGTGTCCTAACTGGAAACCTCCCTCTCTCTGTCCCGTTTGCATTAAGGTGACCCCCAGCTTGGAACCGGGTTGGGGGAGCTGGGGCAGCCAAGGTGGGGAAAGCCTCCTGCTGTGGCTGGGGCAATGCAGGGATGAGAGTGGAGAGCTCTGAATACCAGCATCTTGCCTACACCTCAGCCCCCTGCTGAGGTTACTCAGACAGCTCAGTGAGGAATGCAGTCCCTGCCAGGCGAGGGCAGGGGGAGTTGCTCTTGGGACCTGAGATCTTCCTGAAATCTCTGGCCAGGTCTCTCTGAGATATAATGGCAGCGGAGATCCCGAGGCTGGCGACTGTCTCTGACCTCGAACTTCCCTCAGTCCCTAAAAACACTGATTTGGCAGTCATGTGTCTGCACCTTGGACCTGGCTCTCTGAGACTCAAAGAATGTACCGTGATCAAGGACAATCTGCCTTCTAGTGAGGAGTCCTGGGGGCGTGGCTTGGAGGGAACAGGTGCCCCTTGGCCTGTTGCACAATATCTGCTGCCCTGAGGTGGCAGGGCAGTTCCTTTAGCTCATTTGGGGGTTGGGGAGGAGCATTTGTAATCCACTTTGAGGGGAAAGGGCTGGGTTCTAACCCCTTCCCTGCTTCTTGGGTGTAATCCATTTCTGGTTGTAAAGGGTCTCTCTGGAAAGCTCCACACGCAGATCCCCTGCTTCCCCTGAGCAATGGGAGGGAGACCCACAGTCTAGGATCTGGTTACATGGGCTCCATGTGGATCAGTGCAGAGAATCTTCTGTCCGGTTTGGTTGGCAGCACTGGGCTAGTCTTGCTGAGGGTGAAGTGGCAGGTGTGGCGGCACTTGAGGGGGAAGAACACCATCCCCAAGATCTTTCAGGAGACAGTCCGCAAGCATCCGGAGAAGACGGCGCTGATCTTCCAGGGAACGGGTGAGAGCTGGACCTTCCGCCAGCTGGATGAGTACTCCAGCCAGGTGGCCAACTACCTGTATGAGCAGGGCTTCCGCTCCGGCGACGTGGTGGCCTTGTTCATGGAGTCCTGCAACCAGTACGTGGGCCTCTGGCTGGGGATGGCCAAGATTGGGGTGGAGGCGGCGCTCGTGAACTCCCACTTGCGTATGGAGGCCCTGCTGCACTGCATCAACATCTCCAACTCCAAGGCCGTGGTGTTCGGGGCCGAGATGATGGAAGGTGAGAGGAGTCAGTCGGTTGTGTCCCCAGGCGCGTGCCTGCAAAGTAGTTGGGTCTCCCAGCATTGGGCTCCTTCTTTTTCCCCCCCGCATCTTTGCAGGCTAGTCTGGCTCGGTGGTAAGAGTAGCCATGGGTGGGTCCCTGAACTGTTGTAGGGGGCGTGAGTGGGGTGATTCCAGGAGGGCTGCTGACATGAGACTCTCTGGCTTTGTTGCTGGAGGGTGAGACAGAGCTGGCCCTTGAGGACCATGCATGAGAGGTGGGGCTTCAAGAGGCTGTGTGGGGGGTGGGTGTCAGCAGGGGCCACCCAGTGAGGTAGGTAGGGAGTCCAGAATTGTAATGGGACACTGCTGTGGAATCTGCTAAGCCAGGGTCTCTAATGCCAGGGTATCAGTTGGGGGCAGTTTGTGGCCATGAGAATAGGCACCTTTCTGGCAGCCCCCCAATCTGCTGTGGCTATGGCTGGGGTTTTGCACCAGATGGTAACGCCTTTGTGATGACTCCATAGGATTGGGGAAACTCCTGCCAAGATCCGAGCTGTGTAAATGGCCAGGAAGGAGAATCATTGTCTAGAATGAGCCAAAGGGCTAGAATAGAACAACTAAGGCAGGTGGGAAAACTTAGCCTGACTATCAGGAGCTGGGGGACCACTGTCAGGTTGTGGAGCAGTCTCCAGAGGGACGCTCCCGCCATGGGGATATTTAAAACAAACCTCAGAAAATACAGTAGTTGGTTCAGGAGAAGGGTCGCTGTCGCTTCAGGCTGCTGGTTCAAATCCAGTCCTGGTCAATAGTTACTGAGGGCCGTGTTCACCTCTATAATGAAGTTATGCCAGTGTAAAGCAGGCCCTGAGAGCTGTTTGGCCACCTTGTGAAATGGGTTGGCCGGGTCTCAGCCCTGTCCCCAATGGACAAGTGTCACCTAAACCATCACCGCAGCTGGTCCTTATTGGTTGTCCCTTAGAGGGACCCAATACCAAATAGGCAATAGAGACTGACTTCTCTTGTCCTGACAGTTGGTCCCTCTGGCATAGGGATGAGGCACGTTGGCAGGGTGGTGTGGAGGAAGCTTGCCCTTGTGGATAAACAGAGGTCCACGACTTCTGCTGAGTTCCTCTTGTGAACGTTTCCCTGTCGTGTGATGGCTTCACCATCACAGCTCTGGCGTTTGGTCACACGAGTGAGTCAAATCAGGGGACCAGATGAAGGCAAGCTCCCGTTATGGGGATAGCTGTGGCTGCTGGGTGACCTCCCCCATCACATGTCGGTGCAGTCTCTCTCTTCTCCCGGGGCAGGACTTTACATTTGTTAGGAATGATTTTCCCCAATCACCTGCAGCCCCCATGCCCAGATCTCTTCAGGTCACTCTGCAGTTCGGCCCCATCTTCTTGTGCCTTTGCCAGGGCGCTGGAACAATTTTAAGGCGGGGGTGCTGAAAGCCATTGCTCAGAACTGTAAAGCCTGTGTATGAGGGAAGCCAGCATTCGTCTACTGTTGCTCCAAGCCAGGGGGTGTTGCCACACCCCCAACGTCACTAGTTCCAGCACTCCTGGCCTTTGTCCACTAACGCCCGGTCCAGTGTTGTCCGCAGACCTCATCAGTGTTGAATTCACACCTGAGAGGCACCTGGCTGGGGGCAGAGAAGGGAATGGGAGTTTCTGATTTTTTTTTTAATCGAACCTAAAATGGCCCTGGGCTGTGGCCAGCAAGGACTGTCCAGGCTTGGAGGCTGACAGGGGCCTTCCTGTTGTGCTGGCTGCAGTTTCACGGACGGCCTGAAAGTGCTCTGAAGAGTCCAAGTGGCGCTGCTCTAGGCCCTAGCCTGCAGCCACCTGGGTGAAGCAAGTTCCTGAGCCAGTTGCCCTCTTAGGCTGGGGCGAAGGCAGACTGGGGCTGGGGCGGGCTACAGGCATAACATCTGCTTGGACAAGCGTGGGGTGGGGAGGCTTAGCTTTGTAAACCTTGCCACCCCTCTCTCCGTGCTGCTGGATCTCAGTGTCTCGTAGGCGTCTTTTCTCAGAGCTCCTGTTTTGTGCTCTCCTTCCCTTCCAGCCATGCAGGAGGTACAGCCCTCCCTGGGGAAATCTGTTCGTCTCTTCTGCTCCGGAGACTGGAATCCAGAATCCGCACCCCCAGGCACAGAACACCTGGACCCCCTCCTGGAGATGGCTCCTCGGCACCTGCCAAGCCCCCCAAAGAAGGGTTTCCTAGGTATGTCCCTTGTGACGAGGTGTGGAGGGGGAGTGTCGGTTATTGTGCCTCTGGCAAATGAAGGGAGGGACTTTGTGCTGTTCCCATGTGTCCTCCAGCAATGGATAATCCCGGGGTGCTAACAGCTCATCTGCTGCCACGTCACCTGGGGTGAAACAAATCTAGCCACGTCCATGTAAGCAGCAGAGAGATGGAGCGAGTGTAACTCCCCAGTCTGCTGACGTGTGACTCTTCTGCACCAAGCTCTGGGAAGCTGTTGCTTTACGCTGGCCTGCTGTTGTGCAAGCCAGGCTCGGAGACTGATGCTGAGTGCCAGTCCACTGACCTCTCTGGAGGTCTCCCATCGGAGTATTTACCAGGTCCGAACCCGCTTCGCTTAGCGAAGAGCCCGGCTTGCGGTTGGTGCTGTACAAATGATGAGGCCGGCTTGGGCGAGCTGACTCGATGGCAGCCCGAGGTGGGGTGACCACAGCCAGCGCAGGGAGCGTGTGCGTATTCAGGAGCCTGGCTTGATCCAGCACGCTGGCCCTTCTGGCTCCTCGGGAAAGAGGGTGTGAGGCCACTGGGGGTCGTGAGATGCTGCTGTGATACTGAATCCTCTCTCTGCCTTCCCCACCTGCCCTCCAGATAAACTCTTCTACATCTACACCTCCGGCACGACGGGGATGCCCAAGGCAGCCATCGTGGTCAATTGCAGGTAAGGGGGGGCTGTGCAGGGGCAGGCCTGTGGTGGGTACGAGGGGAACGGGGGTGGGATCTGGACCCTGCTAGCAATGGAGGGCTCTGCTGGGCTGTTGCTCTGGTATGGCTACTGATGCACCCATTTCTCCTGCCCCAGGTACTACCGCATGGCATCCCTGGTGTATTACGGATTCTGCATGAGGCCAGATGATGTGATGTACGACTGCCTCCCTCTCTACCATGCGGCAGGTATCCGAGTGCTGTGTACACACTGAGCCCCTGCTCGCGCGTCTCTCTGCCCAAGCCTCTGTAGCCTGTCTCCTTGCTCGTGATGTCATCAGACTCACAGTCCAGGGGCTGCTGCAGTGACTGTCGTAACATAACCACCAGCTCCTGTGTGCTGAGGAGGGGCTTGCCCATCTGTCCCCACTGGATCAGTGTGAAGGACTGGGGTCTTCACAAGGTCCATGGTAGCCACCTAGCAGTACTGGGAGCCCAGGACAAGGCAGCTAGTTGTTAGATCGGGAAACTGGTAGTATGGACCCCTGGGACCTGTTTCTGGCTTGTCACTGTGCCTCAGTTTCCCCATATATAAAATGGGGGTAAAGGTGCTTAGAGACCTAAGTGAGGGTATAGAGGGGGCCCATTAGCACCACTCCTGATGGTGACTTTGGGAATTGGGCACCACCCACTAAGAACCTACCTGAGTCCCTCCAGCTCCATCCAACAGCCCTGGGATGGAGACACCTTCTGGTCCCTATTGGATCCTGGGCTGGATTCAAACCAGATGCCTCAAGGTGAAAGGCTCCATGTCCCCAAGCCAGCCTGTCCCATTTCTGGGATCAGCCACCCTCTCCCGAGAGGCGGGAGGTTAATGGTTTCCCCTGCGCTCCCCTCTCACCCAGGTAACATTGTCGGGATTGGCCAGTGCCTCCTCCAGGGGATGACTGTGGTGATCCGCAAGAAGTTCTCAGCCTCTCACTTCTGGGACGACTGCGTGAAGTACAACTGTACGGTGAGGCAGTGGGGGCGCAGGGGCCTCGCGGTGGGGGGTTGGCTGAGGAACCCCGAGAATCAGCAACTTGCTGAGAATCCTGGCAGTTGGCAGTGGGGCCCTTGGATGTCTTTAAACCGAGGCTTTGGCTGGCTGTTCCCTGGGGAGATGACTGTAACTGCAGCTGGGTCTGATGAGGGCAATAGCTTTCTCCCCAGTCATGGACCAGGCACCTGCTGTGCTAGGCGCTGTACAAACACAGAACAAAAGCTGGTCCCTGCTGCAAGGAGCTTACAATCCAAGTAGTTCCACGTCCTTTCCTTGCTCCTGCTCTTTATTGTATCGTGCTCCGGAGGGCAGTCAGGGTGTTGCCTCCTGCAAGCAAAACAGGGAATGCCAGACCGGTTATTCCAATTTACGAGGAGGCAGCCAGCTAGGTGGGAGGCACAGAATTGGCAAGCAGGACTCCTGGGTTCCATTCTGGCTCTGCTACTGACTCCCTGGGTGACCTTGGGCAAGTTTCTTCCTCTGACTCTCCCTTCCCATCTGTATAACGGGGCTATTAACACCCGCCTGGCTCCTGGGGGCTTTTCAGAGTTGATGCTGCTCAGATACTCTGCGGTCCCTGGGTGGAGGGTGCTGTGGAAGGGCACGGTGTGCCATGTCTCCCTTCCCCTCCGCAGATTGTCCAGTACATCGGGGAGATCTGCCGCTACCTCCTGAACCAGCCGTCCCAGGAGGTGGAGCGGCAGCACCGCGTGCGCATGGCGCTTGGAAATGGGCTGCGGATGTCCATCTGGAAGGAATTCATCTCCCGCTTCGGGATCCCCCAAGTCGCCGAGTTCTATGGTGCCACTGAGTGCAACTGCAGCCTGGGCAACTTCGACAATAACGTACGGCCCTGTCTGTGTCCTTCTGCTGGCTGCTGCGGCATCTCCCTGCCCCCGGCTGCCGAGGGCGACCGTGATGTCTCGTGCAGACACGTGGCCTCAGTGTTCCTGGTGGGATGGTTCATGCGCTCCGTGCCCAGAGAGCTGGCAGAGCAGGCCATGGCAAGGGCCTAGGGATGGGAGCAGACAGGGGAGGGAATGTCGGGAGACACCCCTTCTGATCCTGAGTAAGCATCCCTCCGCGGGGCAGGTGCAAGGCCCCTCCGCTGATGTTGGCAGGGAGCCCTGAGTGACCTTGGGAAGGTAGCAGATTGTATCTGGTCTCTGGGGTGGGGTAGCTCCCGCATGTCCTGGGCAATCACTTGGGCTGGCAGCTGGGGCAATAGGAGGGAAGCCAGGGTCAGGACAGAGAGACTTCCAGCTGCCATTGGGCTCTCTCTGCGTTCTCTCAATTCCAGGTTGGTTCCTGTGGCTTCAACAGCAGGATCCTGCCTGGGATTTACCCCGTCACCTTGGTGAGGGTGAACGAAGACACCATGGAGCTGATCCGTGGGCCGGATGGACTCTGCATCCCTTGTAAACCAGGTAAAGGGGGATGGGGCGATGCGGGGAGCAGCTTCTGTCTATTGCTACGTCCCTGTGTCCTACGTTGCATGAGGCCTGAACTAGAGCCCTGATTTGTGATTAGCTGTGCAGGAGTCTCCGTTCTGACAAGCATCCAGAAGCATCCTCTGCTGTGATTAGAAACCGTTCCCCCTTTTGGTGACTCTGTGCACCTCCGGGGCTCCGGTTCAGTAGCGACTGGACATGGTCACCAATGACAGCTGTTGGGTGTGAAGTGAGTGTGATAGTTCTCAGCCCAGTTCCCACATTGCTGCAATCACTACCACAGCTGGCACTCCCTGGCCATCCCGGGGGCAGTTTCAGCAGAGAGCTCAGGGACTGAACGGGCCACGGAGACAGGGCGGAGGGAGGAGCTCAGTTGGAGGTTCCTGCGGGTTAGGGTTGAGCTAGGTTGGGAGGGCAGCCTGGGGGAAGTTTGCTGAGGTAAACTGGACACCGGTGCACTAAGAGATGTTTGCACAGTAGAGCCCCAGTGTTCTCCCTAAAGCGTCTCCTCCTCCCACGGAGACAGGAAGCGTGCACGCCATGCGGAGCCGGCGATCTCTGCGTACTCTTGTCTCTGAGACAGCAGAATGGCTGGGTCTGAGCATATCCCTCACCCTCTCTGCCCACAGGGGAGCCGGGACAGCTGGTAGGACGCATCGTCCAGAGCAATCCTCTGCTGCACTTCGACGGGTACCTGAACCAGTCGGCCACCAGCAAGAAGATCGCCCATGACGTGTTCGCCAAGGGGGACTCGACGTATCTTACTGGTGAGGGCCCTTATCCCCTAGCTGCAGAGGGTGCGCCCTGAGAGCAGGGGGTTGACGCTGACAGGAGCACTTGGTTTCCAGGGTCCCCACCCTACCCCCGGCAAGGCCTTTGGTTAATCCTCTGCTTGCTGTCCCCATCCATACCTGGCAATCTCGCTCAATCACACTTACCCTTCCAGAGCCTCCCATCTGCCCTCTTTAACCACTTTGCAAACAGGAATTAAGACTCCCAGACGCACTCCCTGACCCAAGAACTGGGTCAGGATAGTTTATTCTTTTGAAGCCCTGAGGGAAAGTGATTTGTCCAAGGTCACCCAACGAATCCAGTGGCAGGTTCTTGGTATATTGTTAAGCCCAGGTTGTTGCAGTAACTACTTGATCACGCTTCCTTCCACTGCTCCGCGTGGCCCAAGAGCTAGGACTCCTGGGTTCTAATCCCAGCTCTGCCCTTGACTCCTGGCGGGCAGGTCACTTCCCCTCTCTGTGGCCCCAGTCCCCAGCTGTTGAATGGAACTAACAATCATGATCTGCCTCAGGCTGGGGGATAGTGAGGCTGATGTTCATGAAGTGCTTGGAGAGCCCTGGATGGAGGGCACTCTAGAAGAGCAGAGTGTTATGGTGACTCCCACCCTGGGAGCCTGTAGGCTCCTCTGACTTCCTCTGGCTCCCACAGGAGACGTGCTGATGATGGACGAATACGGCTACATGTACTTCCGGGACCGCACTGGGGATACCTTCCGTTGGAAGGGCGAGAATGTCTCCACGACGGAGGTGGAGGGGACTCTGAGCCGCATCCTCCACATGACAGACGTCGTCGTCTACGGGGTGGAGGTGCCAGGTAACCAGGGCTGAGGGGAGCATCTCTCTGCTTTCTTTGTCCTAAATTTGGGAGTGATGGCCCTTTGGCACTCGCTGCCTGGGCCCTGGTCTCCATCCTGTGAGTCTCATTGTTTATCCCGCTGCATGGAAGAGGGAGGAGGAAAGGTCAGGATTGGGGTGCAGAACCTCCCATCCCTCGGCCGTGGGTGCATGAAACACTTTAGATGAGTTTCCAGTCGATCTGGTTTGCCTTTGTGTAAATGACAACACAAGGTGCAGGGCAGAGCCAAGCCCATTCTCGCTGATCTTGGGACTTATCTCGGCCAAAGGCAGCTCTAATAGCACGAGGTGGCCACTGGGTATCACTGGTATCTTGGTTTATAGGGCAACAGCGTCCAGCCAAAGCCATCCCCAGTGGTAGGGGAGCAGTGCAGAGAGATTGGAGCTTTCCTGGATGTGTTCAAACCAGGGGCTGATGCTGGTGACGCTGGCAAGGGGGTCACTGTCGGGGGGTGAGGTGTACGTATGGGTGCTGAAGGATGGAGACTCTCACTGTTGTATTATTTAAGGTGAGCCTTGGGGTTGTGTGTGTGTGTGTTGCCTCTGCCTCTTAAACACGTTGCTAACGGCCTGGCATTCCAGAGCCCTCTGGATTATCTGTCTTGTTGTGGGCTTCTGTGGAGATCCCTTTGTATGTTGTGTCTAGTCTTAGGCATATTGCTGCAGGCCTGGCCAGCTCTGTCCAGGGCCAACTGGTGCACCGAGCTTGCTGAAGCTGCTCCCCAGCTGGGGGGCGGAAGGTATGTGAGTGATTGCACCAGCCCCCTCCTACTGTGTGCATCACCTTCTCTCCTATGTTCCAGGCATCGAGGGGAAGGCAGGGATGGCAGCCATTGCTGACCCCAAGAATTCCTGCAACCTGGAGAGCTTTGCCAATGAGCTGAAGAAGGCCCTGCCGTTGTACGCACGGCCCGTCTTCTTGCGAGTGCTGCCAGAAGTGCACAAGACAAGTGAGCCCGCCCTGCTGGGGGCACTTTCCTTTTGAATTGACAAAAAGCCAGGAGTGTTCTCCTGGCTTCCAGAAGGACCTGTCTGGAATAGGGGAAACTTGAAGTCAGGGTTCTATTTCTGACTGTCACTGATTCACTGTGTGACCTTAGGTGGGTCACTTCCCCATCCATGCCGCAGCTTCCCCCTCTGTAAAATGGGGGTGTACTGACCTACGGCAGGCGGGTCGGGGCGGCTTAATTCTCGGCTTGCAAAGGGACTGGAAAGTCTGGCTCGTTAGCAAGTCCATTTTTCTTTTTCGCTCCCTCCACATGCTCTGGGATGGTGCCTGGGCGTTTGACACGCACGTACACTGGTGACCACACGCCTTGCAAAGCTGTGGGGTGCCAGGCCCTGGCTCTGGGATGTCCTGGCCCTGCTGGTTGACTGACCGTGTCTTTAAACACGGCTGTCAGTAGTGGCCCTCTAGCCCGAGCAGGGAAGATAGGGGGTGATGGCTGAGGACTGCACTGAGCTTTCCAAGGGGCCATGGTCTGCAGCGCACAGTGAGAGAACAGTGCTGCAGGAGAACGGTGTGGGTGGAACGCACGCTCTCTCAGTGTGGTGCTCTGTCCTCCTCTAGGGGTGGCTGGGACTCATAGCAGAGGGAGTTCAGTTAATAGAGACTCTCACTTTGAGATGGAGATGCCCTAAATTCAATCCCTGCTGCAAATGGCTCACCCAAAGGTGAGGCATAGCCCCAGAATCTAGCTAGCAAGGGTTTTGTCTGCTAGTCCCATGTCAGCCATGCTGTGGGCAGGATCCTACAAGGGGTGATGGGCTGATTCCCTCCTTGTGGGTGTTCCTAGTGGCAGTGGAGGGTGGCAGGCTTGATTTCCAAAGAGGAGGCATCTGTTGAGGAGGTGGAATGGAGGCACAGGGAGCTACCATGATGTCCACAGGCCACCTTCCTTCCCCACCGCTGCCCCTAACCCCTTGCTGCTTCCATCCCAGGCACCTACAAGTTCCAGAAGATGGAGCTGCGCAGGGACGGATTTGACCCTGCTGTGGTGAAGGACAGGCTATACTTCCTGGACTCCAGGCAAGGCTGCTACCTCCCACTGGACATGGAGGCCTTCAGGAGGATCCAGTCAGGACAACAGAAGCTGTAATGGACGAGGCTCTGCAAGTCGCCTCTTGGATCCCTTTGCTGTGTCAGGATGGGGCGGGCCTGGGGAAGGAAAGGGTTAAAGGATGATGTGAAGGGCACACGTGGGCTTTATTTAACAAGTTTTACAGACACAGATGAGCGTGTTGGGTGGGGTGGGTTACGTACCAAAGTACAGAATCATTATGGCTTTATTTTCTACTTCATACAAGGGTGGCCCCCTGGGCTGTGAGCATAGGGTCTTCTATTCATCTATGGCCAGGGACATGGAACTTTTGCCAGGCCAAGATGGCAAAGATCAGGGGCATGGGACCTTCACCATGCCAAGATGGCAGAGATGGGGGGCGCCCACATTCCACAGGCCTCCATTTCCCTGCCTTTGTTTATTTCTCTCCTTTGCTGTCCTGCTCACACTGCAGAGCCCAAAAAGGGCTGATGGCAGTAGTGCCTCTCACAGACCCCCCCCAAGGGCGATGGGGTGCTGGCCCTCCCACAAAGCAGCTAAGCTGAGGTGAGCTTTGCACTCTGCACTGAACCAACCAGCTGGCTGGGGGCCATCATGCAAAGCAAAAAACATTGCCCTCTTTGTGGTTCACTGTTGAAGCATTGCAACTTTGTTGGGGTGGGGGCGAGCATACGGGGGTGGGGGCATGTTGTGGGGCTCAGAGGAGGGAAGGGCAAGTGTCTCTACCATGCTTCATTCTTTCCAGGGGATGATTTTTCTATTTTCATGATCATACTTTTTTTGGTCTTAATTTATTGTATTTTTTTTAACCTGCCCCAGGTTTGTGCACTGGGTGGTGGGGGCATCCTGTTGCTAGAATATCCTTCTTTCTCTTTTTTTCTCACACGAGGACATCCCCCTTCATCTGGGCCTGATCCTTCTCTTCCAGAGGTTAGGGCACAAAGTCCACAGGCAATCTGTTCCCAGACCTACCTGTCCAGGAGCAGGAGGGGACTGGAGCTGTGACCTTGTGGAATTGCGCCTCCTTGGGGCTGCTTTCAGTTGGAGTTTATGCCCTGGGTGAGGGGTATGACGCTGCTGATCTGGTGTTGTGGCACTTGCCACCCTGGCTGAGTGTCATGCGCCTCACCGTTGTAAAGACCAGGCCATTAATTGCATGTCTTTTATTTTCTTGCTGAGGGGTTGAGCACCTGCAAACCTTGTTGGGGGCCAGTGCTCGCCATCTCAGAAAATCCATTTGTTCATGTTCAGAGTGTAGCATCCTTAGCCGCATTTGATTCTGTGTGATCCCATGGGGGGCTGGATGAGAGAGCAGGAAAGATCTATTCAGGGAAAAGCACGTAGTGTTTACACTGTAGCGGGATGAGTCCTGAGAACAGTGTCTCTGTATGTCCATCTGTCTGTCAGCACGGTAGGGTAGGCATCTGCTTTCTTTGGTCTGCTTGTGGAGGTCCAAGACCCTGCACCCTGAATCTGTTCTACCCTCATGGTTAAATCTGAGCATGAGTGATTTGGATTTTCCCAGATGCTGCTCTCTTGTTTGGTTGTCCGTGCTGTAGCGGGGGGTCTGGGTTGGAAACTGGCACACGGAAGCTATTTCATGTGACAGGAGGAGAATTTTCACATCCCTCCCCTTGTCAGAAATGTCCTTGGGAAGAGGGAGACGATTCTTTCTTGGGGCTGGATGTGAAGAGACCAGCTGCCAAATGGGCATGTTTGCATTCATGACATGCAGGCTTGAGTGAAGGAACCTGATTCTCGCTCTCATACTCCTGTGGCTGGCTCCCTAGTCATCCAGTGTGTTCCCTGGCCAAGCTAGAATTTGGGATCCACTGTTCCAAAACCACAGGTCTCTGTGATGTGAGCTAAAGGAGATTCTCCATCAGTGGTAGTTGTATTATTAGGGCATATAGCTGTGGCCTCCAGCCAGCAGATGAGGGGCAGTGGCAATACCCCACTGTAGCGTGAGGAGAGATGGGTTTGCAGACAGTGCAGGCACCACAAGGAGGCCTAGTGGGGGTGACCCTGCTGCAGAAGAAGACGGGTGTTTGACAACGTTCTGTGGTAGAATCCTAGGGTCGGTCTGTCTTCACCGTATAGCTAACCTGGGTGATTAGCACCTAGGTCTGGGCACTCAGATTAGCCTAGCTTGGGTGTGACAACAAAGCCCTGTCCCCATTAGTGTGTATGTTTCTGTGTTCCCGTGTGTGTGTGTTTGCGGGCCTAGCCCATGGTTCTTTGTTCTGAGATGCCCTAGGATGCTGTTTTTTCCTCTCAATCAATTGTGGGAGAACGTCTGTCCTGCAGGGGGCACTGTGGGAAGGCCGTGGAGGGCTACCAGCACTGGAGTTGTTTTTGTTCTCTCTCCTTACTGTAAAGTCAGTGGGTTCCAGCTTGAGTTAAAGCAGAGCCTTGGTTCTCACCTCCCCTGTCCTCCCCTGTCCCCTCAGCTAGCCTGGTCTTAAAGCACCTGCAACAACAGGTTAGAGGGCTTTGTGTGTGCATGGTAAGAGGGCTTGGGCTAGAGCCTAAATTAACTGTGTGGACAAAGTAGTTTGTAACTTTCACATTAGTAAGTCCAGGAAAACGCCTGGGGGTGCCTAAGACTAGCTAATGTGGGGGGAAAAACCCTTTTTTCCTAGTGCAGTCAGGGCCCTTGAGTCAGCCCTCAGCATTTGCAGTGCATTATTTTAAGGACAACAGCGGGTCGCTAACCAGTTCTGCAGTGCTCTCCAGGCTGGTGTAGCTGTAGTCCTAGCCAATGCAATGTGAGGGCTCTCCAGACCAAATGACTCTGATCTACAAACGGGATCAGCCGCAGAGCATGGGTGGGTGAGCGATCTCAATCTGGTGGCTTTATTCTGTTTCACTATAATTCAAAGACCCCTCTCTTAGTGCGAGAGCTTTTGTTAAAATTATTCTGTAATTCAGCCCATCACCCTGAGAGTAAATGGTGCCTGAGATCAGTGGGGAAAAGGAGTGGCAGGAGACAGGCTCACAATCTGCACCCCCTCTCTATTGCCAGAGCTATCCCCATGTTTATCCCTCTGCCTGGGGGAGAAGAGCAAAGGCGGGGGTGGGGGACTACTATCAAGCCCCATCCCTAGCAGCGCAGTGTAACCAAAGGGAGCCCTGCTGGCTCAGAATATCATGAATATCCCTTGGATGTTATGCTGAGGAGGACAATGTAAGTGGAGGGATAGAAGCTGTTGCTTTGCAGAGCTTTGAAAAGGGGCCACATCCTCTGTGGCACTAGGCCCTGTCTGGCTGGGGAGGAGCTGACTGTGAAGATGAATGAAACAGCTGGTGGCAAGGGGCTTGGCAGCCGCCTGCCCAGGCTCCCTCCACATGCGATGCCCACACCCGTCAATGGGACTCTGACTTCAGCATAGCTTTGGGCAGGGCCGCAGCTAGAAGACCAGCCTTCAGAGCACACTGTTGCCTAATAAAGGAGTACCCCATGTGACCAGTTGTTATATGGGGGCAGGCTTGGGGATTGAACACACCCTGCTGGGAAGGAAACTCATAGTAGGTTGCCATTCAGAGCAGCAGCCTTGCTGAGCCCATTACCATTTCTTTCAGGGAAGCAGTTCCCCACATATGCTGCCAGGTGTTTTTGTGTCCTCAGCACTGGGCTCCCTTTCTCCTCCGCTCTGCAACCCACCCTTTCCCCTGTCTCACCACACCGGAATGTTTCTCTGTAAGCGCATCGGGTTCCTCCCTCTCGCATGTCCCAACAAGTCCGTCCAGCAGCTAAACGTTTGTTTTCCCTGCACTGATGAGATGTTGAAATACTGACACTCAGGAAGGAGCTGGGGAAGGGCGGTGTGGGACAGTGGTGGGAGGTGGCAACCCACAGGACCATCTCTACCATCAGCCTGGAGGAAGAGTGGGATGGGACTTCGCTTTCATGTCCTCCTCTGACCCTTGTCACACGACCCTCATCTGTTTCCACATGTCAAACCTAAGCTGAGTTCATAAATCCTGATGTGAAATAAAATTGTGGGATCATTATGGCCACTAGTGGATTTCAAATTCTCTTGTACTCTGACTGCAGTCCTGGAAACCTGAAATTGAAGTTCAAGTCTATGTTCGCCATCACTAAGATTTACCCTATCTACCTGCAAAAGGAGGAAGGAACTCCCAGCTATCCTCTGATTATATTAGAGCTGTTGCAGCCGACAGAAGGAAGGGTCTGATGGTTAGATTAGGGTTCTGGTAGTCGAGGGTCATAGCTTCTAGGCGTAGCTCTGCTGATAATTCAGTGAGCGACCTTGGGCAAGTCCCTACCACTTGCTCTGCCTCAGTTTCTCCAGCTGGAAAACGAGCTTAGCAGTACTGTGCTGGAACACGGAAGTGTGGAATCTTTGGGGAATGTAGCTGCTAAAATCAAAGCGCTCTCTACTAAGCATCTACAAACTACTAATTTTCAAAGGTGTAGGACTTGGCCATAGGTGCGTAGACTTTTCACAAGGACAGCACATGGCAGCTCCCTTGTACCTCCTTCTCCCCAACCCCTTCCCTGCCACCCCCTGAATTTCAAGTTCCTGCGAAGCGTGGTGTTGCTACAGTGTCTCAAAGAAAGTCACCAGCGTTTTTTAACATGGGCAAAGCCAGACGTTCCCCCAGCCTTGATCTTGGAAAGGTCTGAACTGTTTTGGCTGAAATTTTCCAAAATAATCATAACTGAGCCGGAAGTAAATGTCGGACTGGAAAATGAAAGACCTGCTGGTTAAACAACTCAAAATGGATTTGCCATGGGAAGTGTTGGGCAGTTCTATGAGCCCTACGTATAATAATGGCCCTTGAGAAAATCTGGTTTCTGTCAGGAATCAAACCCTCGCAATCCCCATTTGTTGTTTCCCCATCACTTTCCAATCTTCCATGTGCTGTTTTGCTATTTAGGGTTTTCATCAGGCCACATGAAACTGAAATCGGGTCTCCTGTCGAGCTGTTTTCCTTTCAGCACTCGGTTTGTTACTGTAGGGTTGCCAATTTACTGTTGACACTCCTTCCTGTGTTGAATCATAGACTATCAGGGCTGGAAGGGACCTCAGGAGGTCATCGAGTCCAACCCCCTGCTCAAAGGAGCAGGACCAATCCCCAATTTTTGCCCCAGATCCGTAAAATGGCCCCCTCAAGGATTGAACTCACAACCCTGGGTTTAGCAGGTCAATGCTCAAGCCACTGAGCTATCCCTCCTCCCCAATTACGGGGGCAAACCCTTCCCCCCAGGTAATCCGAGCCCTGTGGAACAGCATGTGGGGCTGGATTTGGGAGTCTGTGTGGGGTGAGTGGTTGGGATTTTGGGGAGGGGAAGGAGTGAAGCAGCTGGATCTGCCACTGACCAGCTCCACCACCTCTTTCTCTCCGGGGCGGGAGTAGTGCAGGTGCTCGAGCCCGGAGACAACCAAGGGGGGCTGAGTGGAGAAAGTCCTCATTCGAGAGTTGCCACATCCACAATGCAAAAGAAACCTGGCCAGTGGGCCCCCCGCCCCCCAATGAGGGGAAACAGTCCTCGAGAGATGGAAGCCCCTCCACCGTCCCCTGCCAGGAGGCCTTTCCCCTCCCACCTTGCTCCCTACCCCTCCCTGCTTGCACACCATGGGTTTGTCCCGATTGCAGGTCCCTGGCCCTGCACAGTTTTGACAGGCTGATTGGAGCCCCAGTACATTGAGTGGGACCCGGGGGGCGCCCGTGGCGCTGGCCGTGTTCCCACCTCCCTGTCATGTGCTGCGTGTGTGCGTGATCATTACCCAAATGTCGTGTGCAGCTTATACAGGACATGGTGCTCCCAAGTGAACCCCCCCAGCACGTGGCACAATTTCCTCTGGCAAATGAAAGGCAGTACCGGCCAGGCTGGTGAAAAACTGGCCAGGGGGCAACTCTGCCCCATCCCATGTTTGTCAATGAACTCCCCAGGGCGCAGCCTGGCACCTCCGTTCCATGGTGGCAGCAGGAGTTGAGGCTGGAAGAATTTTACACACCAAAGAGGAGGGAGCAAACGGGGGGCCTGTTGTTTCCCCTTAAGCTTCCTCTTCCCTTATAGCGGCTGCTGTGCGTACCAGGGAGGCCATTGTCCCACAGCAGGATGTGTGCGGAGACCAGGCCACCTGGGGGGTCCTTTCAACCGCTGCGTCTCCTTGGGCTGGTGCCGTGAGAAGCACGAGCACAGTGCAGCTCCTGCAGCTGCCAGTGGAGGGGGTGCTGGGCACAGCTAACATGGCACCAGCACCTACAAGGGCTTGCGGCACTGGTTTGTGTGTGCTCTGCTGGGATTTCACACTCAGCCTGTGGGAGCAGAACAGAGGGGCGCGGGCGTGGGGCATGGCTCAGAGCTTCAAGCTGACATGGACCAAGGGAAGGTGGATAAACGGTGGCGAGGGAGATCTAGCCGGTGTGTAAAGCGGCTGCAATAAACTGCCCAGGGGTCAGGCCGTGAGAGTGTCAGGAGAAATGAGATCTCCAAAACTGCGGCTCTGTCTTGTGTCCCCCACGACCTCCTTTACCATGCATGGCCCTCGCAGATCAGGTTGTCGACAGCTGCTCCCACCGACTCCCCTTTCCCAAGACAGATGGAGCCCCAGCACAAGGAGGAGGCCCACGCCTCTTGTAAGGACCTTGCCACAGCAGCTGGCGTCCTGACACAGGCAAACAGAGGCCTGTGGCCACGGGGGTACTGGAATGCCAACCTCTGGGCTGTCTGTAAAAGGTCACCCTGCAGTTAGATGGTCAGAAGGGCTTTTGTGCCAGCAGGGCCAGCAAGTGGCATTCCTAAAAGCACGGGAGTGAGGCAAGTGTGTGTCACGCTGAGTGACCATACATAAGCTGCCCATGCTCCTGCTTCACGCGCAGTCCTCCTTTTGCGTCAGCCTAAGGGAGGTGAGGGAGAGCTGGGGCTCCATCCTCGCCTCTGTTACCTCAGGGCCTAAGGTGGTGGTGCAGCTTCTCTAGTGCACCCATCACAGAAATAGCTGGGTGCTGTACGGTATAATTAAAAATCTGTGAGAGACTCAGGCTCCTCTAGAGCCAGATGTGAAGGGAGATTGATGGGGACACACAGTTTTAAGTTCATTTAGAGCTGGTGAAAGGCGCCAGGGTAATAGCCCCGAAGCCCGATGCCTTCTGTTGAACTACAGAACAGGTACAACCTGGGCAGCCAAAGGACAAGCTCAGATGCCACCCAAGAGGGTAGACATCTTGCAAGTTCTGATGCTCTTGCCAGATTCAAAATGGCAGAAATCCCCTGTGATCCCTCAGTCTCGTAACGTTTACACCACAGGGGGCTGAAATCTGGTGCTATCTGCCTGCAAGATTTCGGCACCATGGAGCCCTAGTCCTGGTTTGATTCGGAACCCCAGCTCGAACTGGATTCATTCCAAAGAGGGTCTCCTGAGGCCATCTCTAAAAATAACAGGTGAAATCATAGTTTGATTGAAGTCAATGGCAAAAACTAAGAGCTGAAGGGCAAAACTGCCCCTGCTGTGGGCTCTATGGAACAGAGCACCTAGAGATGCACATTTTTAATCTGTGCAGGAGGGGGTGGGAGCACTTTACCTTTCCCTTGGGGGAAGTGATGTGCTTTTCTTGTATGTAACAGAGCCCAGATGCCTTGGGGACTGTTGCCTCAGAGATATCGCTAGTGATCAGGTTTTGTTTTTTTAATTAATCTAATCAAAAATGAAAACAAGCTTGTCCTGGTGTGTGGCTGGAGACATGAGGTCCATCTGGAGCATGAGGAGCTCTGCTCCTGTGGAGAGCTTGGCCGGGCTTCACCTGTGGTGACATATGTCTGACGGAAGCTATGAGGTTGAGAATGATTGGAGCATCTGGGAGGGTGTGGCTGTTTGGATGGGAGGTTTGGGACCTGAAGCAGAGGGTCAAGCAGCGAGCTCTTGTATTGGGGAGACTAAGAGTGTTTAACAAACGGGAAACACCGTGGCCAATTGCGTGCGAAGAAAAAAGCAATCAGCAGACCTTGGTTCAAAAAGATGTCAGTCTAATCTAGCTATGTATGCCACCTGTATGGCTGGAACTTTCCTAGGATTTCCCCCCCCCCCCCCCCCCCCATAACCGGCGTCTGAGTCTCAGAGCAGCTCAGCTCCCATCTAGGGACTTAAATAAGTGATGAGATTTTCAAAAGAACTGAGAGAGTTGGGTTGACATGATTTAGGTACCAACATGGGAACAGAGCTCTTTTCAATCCCGGACTCCCACTGTGGGTGCTGAGCATTTGAAAATCTGGCCTCACCTGTCTATGTAGACAGCTGTCACTGTCGTACTCTCCTGTAATGGTTACACCACTATAGTTCACGCTAGTGTTACTCAGCTGTTTGGAGCCATTACTATAGACTATTGTAGCACTTTTTCCCCCTATGGTAAATCTGGTGGCACAAGCCAGATCACATGCAACGTGGGCTAGTTCTGCACTTAATAAAGGTTGATGTGTTGCTACAGATGATGTAATGGGGCTTGATGCAAAATCCATTGACTTCAATGGGTTTTGGATCAGGCCCATGGTGTCTTTTTTAACGTCCTGATTCTGCAAAGCACTTAAGCACATTGAAGTCATTGGTCCTTGAGTAGATGCCTAAGTGCTTTGCGGAATCAGGGTTTAAATGCATAGATGAAACAGTTCCAATGAAGGCAGTGGTTGGCAAGAAGCAGCCAGTGGCTAGTCGTAATGAAACCTGATGCATGTGCTTTTTTCAAAAAAGGAAATAAACTAATTTCATCCCATCTCCATTCTGAAGGGCACTGCATGGGACTTGCTTCTCTTTTCTGATCAATTAGTTAATGTCTGTACACCCCTGAGTAGATGAAAAGTGCTTTAAGAGTGTGACATATTATTCTCTTTTTGAATGAAACATTAGTACAGGTGATTGCATAAGGTTAAACATCTTACTTTAAAAATGAATCCCTTTCTCAATTACTGTTTACTCATTAGAGGGACAAGGTGGGTGAGGGAATATCTTTTATTGGACCAGCTTCTGTGGGTGAGAGAGATGAGCTTTAAAGCTTCTCTCACCCACAGAAGTTGGTCCAATAAAAGATATTACCTCACCCACCATGTCTTTCTAATCTTTTGGGACCAACCAAAGGTCTGTTTGCCAGAGGCTGGGAATGGGCAACAGGGACGGATCACCTGATGCATCACAACACTGTTCAGAACATAAGAACGGCCATACTGGGTCAGACCAAAGGTCCATCTAGCCCAGTATCCTGTCTTCTGACAGTGGCCAATGCCAGGTGCCCCAGAGGGAAAGAACAGAAAAGGTAATCATTGAGTGATCCATCCCTGTCTCCCATTCCCAGCCTCTGGCAAACATGCACTAGTCTGCTGCAGCCATGTTTGGTTTGCAAAGAGTGCAGGGGAATATTACAATATAGATGAAGGACCCAATCCTGCAAAATGCTCAGCAATTGCAGGATCAAGTCTTTGAAATATTAAAGGAAAATTATGAAACATTTTTACTCCTTTGAAAGGCTGTAAAACTTTTTTAAACCTCTTATAATTGGGCCTATTCCTGACATCTCTTTACATGTTAAGTCTTTACACACAATGAAATGTAGGTACTTGTTTAATGCACCTTGCAGACTATCATTGCCTTTAGGTTTTTGAAAGTACAAAAGGAAGTGTGCAGGGCTACAAGGATGGGCTGTCTTTTGATGCATTCCTTAGAAATGTAAATACATGCCGAACACTCCTTACTCTGTGATAAAGCCCAGGTGTCCGGGGGTGCTGCAGAGAGGTGCACTGAGGGAGGGGTATGTTCTGATTGAAATCAAAAGCATTGCTCATAACCAAAGAAGGAGGCAGCCCCACTGGTCAGCAAACTCGGGAAGCCTAGGGGGAGACATTTTTTTAAAAAATACTGTACACTTTGCACAACCTGGCCCATTCCAAAGGCAGATGATTTGCCTTTCCAGAATAATTTGGAGCTTGATCCTGATCCTATTGACTAATGGTGTGGGATCAAGGTCATGAAGAGTACAGGAATAATTCAACTCGGTCAGGCCTAGTTTGGCAGCATTCAGAGAGGGGGGTGACTCTTTCAGAAGCAGAGAGATTACCCCAACCCTCGCTGTGGCCTGCAGGTGGGATTTCAGCATGGTTCTCCCAGGACCGCCTTCCAGCTCATCCCTGGTTCTGAAGGCCTGTGAAGTGGAACCTGTGCTACTGCCATGGCCTTCTCCTTGCAGCATGATTCAGTCTTTCCCTGGCATTAGTTCTGGGATGTGCTGAAGCCCTGAGAAGACCAAGCCCAGGGAGGTACAACCCCGCCCCTCACGGGACTTTGGTGTGTGCTGGCTAGAGATCCTGTCCTTTGCATGGCACAAGCAGGTTATAGTAAAGGGCCATGCACGCTTGTCATCCTGCTCGAGAAATAATTGTTAGGAATAACCTAAAGGGACCAGGAAGTCAAGGCTGGAGGAGCAGCCTTCCCCTGCGCAGGAGCCCCTAGCCATCCAAGTGGCCTCCAGCTCAGCAATAATAAGGGGCTAAGCAGCAGAGGGTTAGCTATGTTCTCAGCTTTGAGTATCACTTTCAGCTATTCTGAAGGTTAAATGCCTGTTTAGAGCCCCCTATTGAAGGTAGAGACGGGGGTGCGGTATTGTTTAATGCCCTCCGGCTTTGTTTAGCTGCTTTCAGCGATCCCGTGAATTAAAAAGCATTGCACTCCCCACAGCACAACACCCCAGCCGGAACAGAAGTGCCTCCTGGGGGAGGCAGGCAGCTTCCTCTGAGCTGTAATGACATTCAGTACTCCATCGGTTCAGCTCCTGCTTTCTTTTTGCTGCAGTTTAACCCGGGCACAGAGGCCGGGCTCCATCTTACTGATCTCTGCTTGACACCCAATTACCACATGAATGGGAGAGAAAGGCTGCAAAAGGCTTTAACTCCCACTGACCCTCCCTCCCCTCTCACTGTTCCCCCTCCCTCCACCCCAAGCCCCCTCTCCTTTCTCTGATGCAGAGGGAGTTCAAAACTGAGACTGGGAAATCAAACAAAGGCCAGAGTAAGGAAACCCATTGTCACTGCTGCAGAGATGGCTCCAGTTTTCCCATCTATTGTTCGCCTTGAAGTTTGACTAGCTGTGTGGAGGGATGCAAACAGCTGTTTGTGGATTCCCCTGATGCTTTGTGGAAAAATAATTGAATCCCCACTACAAGGCTTCCTGTTAAAATGCTTCCTCGTAGCACTGGGCCTCATTGTAAATCCTTTATTTATAAACTTCATTTCCCTGTAAAATGCCATAACAAACCCAAACCGTTTCTTCTTGAATACACTGTCGTCAAGGGGAGGGGGCCTTTCCCTTCCATGCTCCAGAGGAGAGAGAAGAAACAAACAAGAAAAGAGGTCGGAGGAAAGAATTGAAACCCTTTTTATTATGTGGTTAAATTTTCCAACTGAGAACAAATTTGTGACCTTATCTTTTGTTTGGTGCTGTTGAATCTGTGGGTGGGGAACTGAGATGAGCATCAGTGAGATTGTAGCAAGGCAAGTCTGGACTGTTTCCTGTTACAAGCAGAAGCACATCAGCTTGGGGTATCCACTCCTACAATAACACTTACATGGCTATGAATGCTAATGGGACACTTGTGGGCCAGATGCTGCTGTTGGTATCCCTGTGCAATCCCAGTTAAATCAATGGAAGATGCACCTTTGTAACAGAACAGAAGATTTTGCCTTTAGATTTTTGAGCAACCTGAGCTTTGATTAAACAATTCATGGTATGGCAAATACACATTCCTCAGCTTGAACCACAACCTAGTGGATTGCATTCTTCTGAGTTTGTATGTAAGTTCCTCAAGCCAGGGAACCTCGTCCTATTCACATGTTCATGAGGATCATGTATGTTTACAGCACTCTATAAATAATCAGATCAATATCAATTTCATTAAGACAGGTAATTTTCTCCTAAGAGAATTTTGAGACACAGACAGCTCTGATTTCAGCAATGTGGTCTAAGATGAGACTTTGCCATGTCCCAAAACACACAATGACCTTAAAAATGAATCTCTAGTGTCTGAAGTATTCAGTGACTGTTGTACCAGGGCAGTTTCTAGGACTGTGCAGTTGGATACTTGAACAAATCTGAATAATGCTGTAGTTATGTTTTTACTGATTTATTTATTTTTGGCCACGAAGAGATATTAACCCACAAATCTGTTCTTCTTGTGAGATTCCTATAATCCAGGAACTGAAATGCCATTAGTAAACCAGATCTCCTGTTAGTTTGGCCTCATATATTACTTCTGGAAACCAAAAAGAATAGCCAATGAAAGACAAACACAACTACAAATAAACAAATACTTGGAATACAAAACACCAGACCCTGCACATATCCCTGATACTTTCTGTAGTACAGTGCAGTACGACATAGTTTAAGGCTGCATCACATCTGCTGAGCAACGCTGGTTACTGCAAACACACCTGACCCGTCCTCTGGTCCCTACGCTGGCTTTGCATAGCATATTGACTCAAGTTTAACATCTCGATCCTTATCTTTAAGGCACTCAAAGCCTGGGCCCAGGGTATCTAAAAGATCAACTAACACTTTGGGATAAATACCATGGTCAACAATTACACTCCTCTGGCACAATGGAACTCTCTACCATAAGGATGAAGGTTGTCTGTGCAGGAGACAGAACTTTTTTTTGGGGGGAGGGCTGGTCCAGACTGTGGATTGGACTCTCCCAGGAACTAAGGACCATCATCATAAACCTCACCACCTTCTGCTCCAAGTGCAAGGCACATTTCTTTGATCTTGCCTTCTGTAACATAAACATAGAGCTGTGTGTGTGTGAGAGAGAACAAACACAACAGATGTTAGTCAAGTTCCTTAACACATCACTAGAAGGCGCTCAGATATTATGGTGATGAATGAGCTATTAAAAACCTATATAGAATAGAAGGCTGATTTGCAAAGACCTTTATTATATGCAAAATCATACCTTCTTTCGGAGCATCTGGCCACGGTTGGTGACAGGAGACTGGACTAGTCTGATCCATTCTGGCCTTTCCTATTTTCCTGTTAAAAATGACCATATAACTAGATAGATGGATGGTACATGATGGTCAATCTGAGTTCACCACTGGAAAATATCTGACATGGTTCTTTTCCATTGTGTTACTAAGAAGCAGAGAGTTGTTGAAGAGATATTACAAGGGCTTGTTTGGATCTCAGATTTTGTCCTGGCCCATCTCCATTCAGAAAAATTTCTAAGCACTCTGCAAACTATCCAGGTTTTGTACTGAACATTGGTTTCGCTAGGAGCTTTGCTGCAGAAGGATTATGTGTGCTCAGGGTTGACAGTAGTGGCATTTGTTAGCTGACTTCTAAAATTAAATGAGAGCTGAGGATATAGCCAAAAGCAGAGGCCCTGAAAGGCGAATAAGGCCCACTTACTGTAGAAGGAGATAGGAAGCCAGTGAAAAGATCTGGGGAAAGAGGAGGGATGACCTGGTTGCAGCAGCAGGAGGGAGGAATTTAGCAGCGGCATTTTGGATCATGGCATCTTGGAAGCTTTAAACTTTCATCTGCCAATCAAATGCCTTTTTCCACTTAAGTATCTTGGGGTTTGGTTGTGAACTGTGCTTATTCTCTGATCCTGGATGCTCTTTGTTTACAGTTCTCCATGCCAACACGTTCTCTGTCCCTTTCATCCAAGGAGCAGTGCTTGGGCCAGCCAAGCCATTGCTATGGTGTTTCTCCTTTGGTGGCTGCATCTTCACTAGGTACGTGAATGTTAATGAAAGTGTAATCAAAATAGGTTCCCCACTGCTGTCTCCTTCCTGATTACCCCACCTGTCAGGAACCATCCCCTACTCTTCCAGCGCCATGCCCTTAGCCTTTTCCATCTCAAGCCCAGTCCTGGCACCAATCTACACCTCTTTTGCTTTTGGATTCTCCCCTCACATGACAAAGCTTTAGTCTGGTTCCTGCATCTACAAAGTTATAACAACCAGGGTGTATTTGAGCAAACTGCACGTAGCTTAACCCTAGATTTTCAGTTCAGCCCTCAATATGACAAGTCTTTAGGATACTTAGTCATAACGTGACTCCTGCAGCACAAGACTCTAGGAGTGGCCTTTCCTGGTCTAACTCACAATATGGGGGGGCTGCTTCTTGGGTGGACCACTCAGACCACATACATGTCGCATTTTTACCGATTGAATAATAGTGATCATATTCCTTGTATTTGTCTGCTTGACATCGGTGAATGTTTTGGTTTACTACAACTTTTAAAGCAATGGGAGGACATAGAAAGTGTTCAACCAGCGGCTTCAAGGCAGATGGGACACTGAGCTAGTGAGTGGGGACAATGCCATTTTTGCAATAAAATATTTTAAACAGGAGGAAAAAAACCTCCAGAGAGACTGTCAGAACAGGACAGAGCCAGATTATTATTATTATTTGCATTCGAGTAGCACCTAGAGGCCCCCATCAGGGAGCAGGGCCCAGTTGAACTAGGCTTGGTATGCTACACTGGCAGACAGCTTTTGGATGCCATGGGACCGCATACTGTCACCCCCTGGGGCTCTGCCTTCAGGTGCTGGGGGCCCACGCCCTCATCTCAGGGGCTCTGCCTTTGGGAGCCCTCGGCCCTCACCTCCCTGCAGGGCTCTGCCTTTGGGTATCAGGGGCCACGTGCCCTCACCCCCAGGGGCTCTGCCTTTGGGTACCAGGGGGCCACGTGCCCTCACCCCCAGGGGCTCTGCCTTTGGGTACCAGGGGGCCACGTGCCCTCACCCCCAGGGGCTCTGCCTTTGGGTACCAGGGGCCACGTGCCCTCACCCCCGGGGGCTCTGCCTTTGGGTACCAGGGGCCACGTGCCCTCACCCCCGGGGGCTCTGCCTTTGGGTACCAGGGGCCACGTGCCCTCACCCCCGGGGGCTCTGCCTTTGGGTACCAGGGGGCCACGTGCCCTCACCCCCGGGGGCTCTGCCTTTGGGTACCAGGGGGCCATGTGCCCTCACCCCCGGGGGCTCTGCCTTTGGGTGGCAGGGGCCACGTGCCCTCACCCCCGGGGGCTCTGCCTTTGGGTACCAGGGGGCCATGTGCCCTCACCCCCAGGGGCTCTGCCTTTGGGTACCAGGGGGCCATGTGCCCTCACCCCCAGGGGCTCTGCCTTTGGGTACCAGGGGGCCATGTGCCCTCACCCCCAGGGGCTCTGCCTTTGGGTACCAGGGGGCCATATGCCCTCACCCCCAGGGGCTCTGCCTTTGGGTACCAGGGGGCCACGTGCCCTCACCCCCAGGGGCTCTGCCTTTGGGTACCAGGGGGCCATGTGCCCCAGCTCTGCCTTTGGCGCTGGACAGCCCCGTATCAGCGCCCCGTGAGCGTGCACAGTGATGGTACCACTGAGTTTCTATGCCTCCCCAAAGCCCCAGCTCCTGGAGCCTCAGGATCGCAAAGGCCGCCCCGGCCACATGACAGGCCGCAGGCTCCAGCCCCAGGGGCGGGGCTCAGCTCCGGCGCCCGCCCTTTGATTGGTTTAAACTCGCGATCCCCGCCCTCTCAAGGCCGGCGCTGGCTCCGCCCTCCCACCCGGATCCCCTCCCTCAAAGGCCGCCGCGCCGCCGCGGCTGCTACGCAACCCCAGGTAGCCGGAAGTGAGGAGGAACTTCCGGGTTGAGCTTCGTGCTTCCCCTCCGCCAAGATGGCGGCGCCCATGTCCCTGCTGGTGGAGTTTGGGTGAGTGAGGGGCTGCAGCGAGGGGCCTGGAGGCTGGAGCAGGGGTCCTTAGAGCGGCTGTGCCCTGGGGACGTTTGGGGCTCGCGGCAGTGGGAGCTGCTCCTGTGGGTGCTTGGCCGTGGGGTGGACTAGGAGGTCCGCGGACACGCTGGCTGGCCACGGAGATAGAGCCTGGTGGGTCTGGAGCTGTGGGGGGGACTGGTGCAGGCAGGTGGCGAGACCAATGTACTAGAGGCTGCGGCAAGCAGGTCCGGGGGACCAGGCGGACCCTGGGGTTAGGGGGCTGGCATAGGGTCGTGGGGGAAGAGTGGAGGAAGCGTGAGGGTTTGGGGCACAAAACACGGCACCGGGTGGGGGTGGGACTCTGGAGGTGGTGCAGGGGGCCCAACATCTAGGGTGATTATAGTGCAGGGCTGGGGAACGAGGCTGGCACTAGAGTCGATAATGCGGATTGGGTAGGAGTTTAGGGGGTTACTGGGTTTTGGAGGGATAAGGACTATGGTTGGGTGTGTGGTCACTGCCTTGGAGCACAGACTAGAATGCTTTTCACAATGGGAATGAGAAGAAAAATAGAGATCGTCTGTCCTGCTGTTTAGGAGCAAGGTGTCGTTCTAGACCAAGCATTTTTTGTCTCTCAGAAACTTAGTTTCAGGGAATGCTTTCTAGATGGGACAACTTTCATCAGGAGGATTTTAAATATCCTATTGAAACACATATGGGGGGCCATCACAAGAAGGAGAGGCTTTAAAATGTGCCTTAAAGGGATCCACAATGAGGGACTAGCTAGGATGGGAGCTGGTCTGCACTAATCAATGAGGAAAGCAGATGTGAGAGAGGCACTGGGGTTTCAGGAATGGGTTGAGTGGGTTGTAATTAACATGTGACTATCCAGAGTTTTCAGAAAATTTAGGACTTCTGTCATCATTCATTGTTGGCAAAAGGACAAATTATGTTAAACAATCAACACATTTACAGAGATAAGGCAACATGTTTTACAAAAACAGTTCTGAAGCTTTGCTGTAGTTTCATTTTGTACTGTAGCACACAAGGCACCCTTTGATCTAGGTGCTGTAAAAACACAGGAAGACACACAACTTGTTCAGAGGCATTTACAATTTATTTTAAAACAAGATTCAATAAGTACCAGGTCTGATATTTCAGGGTTTTGTAACATTTACTCTGTTCCTCCTTCCTATGTTAATGACAAGCCTCTCTGTTGGTCACTGCTTTCTACCTCCCATTTAGTTTTGTAGGCTCTTGTGTACCAATTACTGTCTTTCACTGTTAAAGTCCTCAGTCTTGTAATTGCCCAAGGACTACGTCAAATTAGAGCACGCACAATTTAGCGGGAGGTGTTGGGTACAAGTGAGGTCTTAGTTCAGTAGACTGGTACAGTTGCCCCAAAATGTTTTTGTTTGTTTTATTTGATACCACAGTTAACAGGCAGGATTACTGAGATGGCCTTACCCTAGAGAAAACTCCTGTTCTTCACTCGCTGAACAATGGGAGGGAGGTTGTTTTTACTGATGGATTATCCCATTGTGAATGTCAAAAATAGATTATAAATCATTTCCTTTTCCTTTGGGATAGTAAATTGATTAAAATTGAAATAATTTTTATATTTATTTTTCAATGTTTATACTGTTTGCTTTTTGCAGTTCTTTTAGCTCAGACAAAGTAAACCTGATGAAGTGAGCTGTAGCTCACGAAAGCTCATGCTCAAATAAATTGGTTAGTCTCTAAGGTGCCACAAGTACTCCTTTTCTTTTTGCGAATACAGACTAACACGGCTGTTACTCTGAAACCAGTAAGGTCAGTTTTCAACATTTGTGAAAACATTTGTCTTGGTCTTACATTTTGTTAAGTCTTTTCTTACAAAAGCTAAAAGGCTTTGTTTGGTTTCCCCATCCCTATACACATACGCAATCTTCATAACCCTTTAAATGCTCATTTCTGTAAGTGGTCCTTCCTCAATCTTTCCCCACTTCCAGCTGCAGTAACTCTCCTAGTTCTCAGAAGAGTAAGAAGCATTTTTGCTTCCCTTGGAAATGCATAAATGAGCTCTCTATGTGTAAATCACAGCTGAGTTCTCCACAGTTAGCGCATTACAGAAGGACCTTATCTCTCCATCTACATTTCTACAGTAACAGTGTGACCTTGTTTTCGTTACATAAAAAAAAATGTTTTTCATATAATTACTGTGACTTGTTCTCTTACAAGAATCTCAGCTAAGGTTAATAATTGCTGCTTCCATTTTTTTGTGAGCTGGTGGAAGAACACCAACAGAGCAGTCTTTAGGAGTGTCACTGCAGATAAGTAGCACTGCTGAGAGCATAACAAAGGTTCTGTTGTGCTCTTCCATAGCAGAGCCAAGAAAAACTCCTAGTGTGATATTTTTAGATATTGGATTTAAAGGGACTCAGTCACATGTAGATTCAATATTTTCCATGTTATTCACATGTTTGCTTTTAAAATATCTTTTTTGAGACAATTTTCAATCTACATTGTTGTAGGACATACAAGGTATCTGACTCATACTTGTACATCTCAGTTGTAAAAAAGTTATAAAATATTTTCTGCGTTTTAAGACTGAGAATCTTTCCAAGGATTAAATGGTGTCTGCACAGAGTTTGGTAGTTTTTATGAACCTATTTGATGAATCCATTATCAAATATCTTCCAAATTCAATACTGGTAGGGCATGAGCCTCTAGCAGCGCCTATACTTCAGGCAGAATGACTCATGCCAAGATTTTAAAAATTGTGTTAAAGTTTAAGGATTTAGGGGTTTAAATTACTTGATTTTTCAAAAGTGATGAACTGGCTAGCTTCCCTTGAGTTCCATGGGAGCTGCTGCTTGCTCACCATTTCTGAAAATCAAGCCTCATATGAAGTGAGCTATAGCTCACGAAAGCTTATGCTCTAATAAATTTGTTCGTCTCTAAGGTGCCACAAGTTCTCCTTTTCTTTTTACGGATACAGACTAACACGGCTGTTACTCTGAAACCTCATACTTAGGTGTCTGAATCTTTATTTAGGCACGTAGTTCTTAAATTCTTGGCCTCACAAAGCAGAACTGAGTCAGTAGCATATATTGTCCAATGTTGCACTTGTATAATGTTAAGTATCAGGGGATAGCCATGTTAGTCGGTATCCACAAAAACAACGAGGAGTACGGTGGCACCTTAAAGACTAACAGATTTATTTGGGCCCAAGCTTTCATGGGTAAGTGTTTTTTTTCCCACAAAAGCTTATGCCCAAAAAAATCTGTTAGTCTTTAAGGTGTCACCAGACTCCTTGTTATATAATGTTGTGACACTTCCCAGACATACCCACGGTTGTGAGGCAGCTCACTACCACCTGCCCTTAGCATGAGAAAGCCTTGTCTGCGTCTGCCTAGAGTCAGCTCCCTGACTCCACTGGCAACATGAGCACTCCCTTCTTGGCCTACACAGACTCTGCTGTCCTTCTGCAGGTTAGCGCTAGGTACTCTCCAACCTGGAGTGTCCAGCCCTTGTTCCAGTGGACATTCACTGCTCACAAAGGAACAGCATCCCTCCGCTTACTAGTTACACATTAGATCACAGCTCCACTATTAAAATGGCATAGCACTTAGATATGTTTATAGTGAAAATAAGCAAAAGTTTATTTAACAAAAATAGAGGTTAGAGAAGTAGCAAGTAAAAGTATTGAAAACAAAGTTACATGTAAAATAAAATCGTAATATGCATTCTAGAGCCTAGACTTCTTTAACAAGTTAATTTCCTTTTTAGTGAAGTTTAGCTCACCCAGAGTCTTTGCAGTGTTTTCCAGCTGGGTTCGTTGTGACCTCCTTTCATAAGATCGAACACAATGACAGTTCATTTCCTCAGTGAATTATCTAGGGTGTAACTCAGGACCCCAGTTATACCCCTAAATTATTGTCTTTACTCATAAACAGGATACCCCACTGCTGTTTTAGTTTTTTCCTACAGCTCTCTGCTCTTGTATTTTGCAATCTCTTGACTAATATCCGGCTCAGTAATGCAAATAAGCCTCCATTGTAATAAATACAGTGCACAATACACTTGACCAGACAGAGAGAAAAGTATATCCTGCCAGCTACCTGTCTGAACAAAATCTGTTCAAGGCCTGTCACCAGCTGGTGGCTTACTTTTAACTTCAAGGCTTTAAGAACATAATTTCCAGTATAGATATACAACATCTTAAATATTACCTGTCCATACATGCAATGACTATGATGACCAGTAAGCTACTGGTTTTTGGTAGACACCTTACATGTCACCCGTTGGTAAATTATTATGTATGTACCAGATTCAGTAGATCCCTGTAAAACCACATGCATCCCCTCTGTCAGTTGACATCGAGGTCCCTGGGTCACACCTCCCTTCTTACACTACTGCAGTAGGATCAGCCCTAGCTAATCCATATGCATCAGCTTGGAGCCCTTTAGCCTGGACAGTGCAACTGCCACCACATTTTCTTTGCCTTTAATATGTACAGTTTTCATCTCATATTGCTGTATTGCTAAGCCCCAGTGTCTCAGTCTGGAGTTGATACCTTTTGTTTTGTGTAGCTGTATCAACGGAGAGTGGGCTGTTAGGACCCTAAACTTCCTGTTAAATAAGTAAGGCCTTAACTGCTTGACCGCCCACACAATTGCATAACATTTGGTTTCTATGACAGAGGAGTTCTGTTTGCCAGGAAAGCAACAGGATGCTTTTTATTGTTTTCACCTGCTTGCGTCAGGACCACTCCCAGGCCTGTGTCGGAAGCGGTGGTGCACAGTTCAAACTCCTTGTCAAAATCTGGTTTGGCCAGAATAGGTTTTAGGATTTTCTTTGCCTTATCACAGCCTTTCTGACAGGCTGTTGTGCACAGCATCGTGTTAGGTTTTCTCTTTTGCACAGGTCTGTGATAGCAGACACCCTGTTGCTAAATCCTTCCATAAACTGGTGATAATAGTTCTTCAAGCCTATAAATGTCTGAACTTATGTTTTGGTTTCTGGTACAGGCCAGTTAATAGTGAATTCTACTTTCAATAGATCTGGGCAAATCTGGCCCCCTCTTCCAAATGTCCTCCTAGATAAGGGATTTTGGCTGCATCCATTTTATACTTGGACATTTTTGCCATGACACTAGCGTCTTTGAACTTCTTCAGCACAATTCCCAACTGGGTTTTTATGATCTGACCACGAATTGCTGAAGATGGCAATGTCATCTATGCAGGGTCAAGCAAGCTCCTGTAACCCAGCTAATGCGTGATTCACCAGACTTTGAAATGTGGCTCCTGCATTGATTAACCCAAAAGGTAACTCTGTGAGCTCAAAAAGTCCTCAATCAGTAACACAGGCAGATTTTTTTTTCTTCTCCCCTGCACTTCAGTGTTTAAGGAATTTGACAATACCTCTTTGTTAAATTTAGGAGGCTCAGGAACCTTGCCCTGCCTATGGTGTCTAGTGTGGTGTTGATCCTGGGTAAATGGTATGCATCAGGAACCAAGACATCCTTAAGCTTTCTGTACTCAACACACAACCCTTTTGTTCTCCTCCTCCTTTTCAGGGACCGTAACTAGAGAAGCCAGGGACTGTTAGACTCTGTTGTTCTTCCCATTTTCAGCATGCCTGCTATTTCCTTACAAAATTTCTCCTGCATTTTACCAGTTGTCTGGTGTGCTCTGCTGGGTGCATGCTGAGGTCCTTCAATGTTGTTTTCATGGGCCATTTCGTGAGTCAGTCCTGGCCTGCTGGAAAATACCTCTTGGTGCCTTTGCAGCAAAGCCAAAATCTCTGCCTTTTCAGATGGGTTGCCCCTTCAAATATATATCAGTGCTTTCAAGTGAGGTGCCACTATGACAATGAGTCATCAAATCAGTCCCACGGGTCTGTCTTAGAGTCCTCCTCAGCACAGAGCACTTCATAAACAATAAAGCCTCAAACACTTTACTGAGATGGTTAATTGCCCGCTATTTTATAAATGGGGAAATTGGTGACACACAAGAAGTTAGTGGCAGATTCAGGAATAAGGCCCGGATTCCTGGTCCAGTTCAGTAACCCTCTTCGTACAGAGGGTTCTTACAATCCTGTATTCTCAAGAAATTAATTGATCGGGGCTGTAAAGTAGAATCATACTTTCTTCACAGGAGAGTTTGAGGGAAGTCTAAGCCACAGAAATGAGTTTTTTGCATTTAGCCTGGGATTTTCATAGGCCTAAGGGAGTTAGGTACCCAAATCCCATTGAAATCCCAAAATTGTTATAGTCTGGGATCAGCTCCTGATAAAGTTCTGCCTCCTAAGCTCACAAGGCTCTGTTTATTGGTCAGCATTTTAATTGTGCTGGCGGATTGTAATATAATGGTCGCAGAAGGAGAGGCGATATCTCTGGGAGTGTTTAAATATCAGGACAGAGACTTTGAACTGGCCTCTTCAACAGGGAGGAAGTACAGAGGGTGGAGCATGTGGTGAGTGATATTTTGTGCAACTTGCATGTAAAGTCCCTTGTTTTGCTTGCTACTCACACTGCGCATATGTTTCTGCTGTAATGCTTGGGAGAGCGATTTATGTAGTTGATAGACCAAGAGGGAACTGCTGGGACTCCAGGATTATCCTCTTGGCTCTGCCTCTGACTTGCTGTGTGACCTTGTATGAGTTGTTTCTTCCCATCTTTAAACTGGGGATAATACTTATTCCACAGGGTGTTATGAGGTTTGAGGTTAGTAAAGTACTTTGAGATCCTTAGAAAAGTGTTATAGAAGGGCAAGGTATTAGAGTCTGTGAGTTTTTAATATAATTGTATTACACTACTGTCTAGAGGCCCAACTGAGTTTGAGGCCCTGTTATGCTAGGCACTAAACAAGCAGATTGTCAGCTCTTTGATGTAGGGATCATCTTTCTGTCCTCTGTTTTGTACAGTGCCTAGCACAATGGGTCCTGGTCCATAGCTAGCCATACAGATAACTAATAGTAAGAGACAGTTGCTGCCCCAAAGTGCTTACAGTCCAAATAGACAAAAACAGACAGACAATGGTCCTACTTGAAATACAATCAGTTCCATTTTGTGTTTGTTCTGAATTTTTTGCATTGTAAACTACCCCATTTATAACTTCTGGACAATAAAACAAAGAATGAGTTGTGCATTCTCTTTTTATTTCAGAGGTGGAGCAGAGCTCTTGTTTGATGGCATTAAAAAACATCAGGTGACCTTGCCCTGTCAACCAGAGCCTTGTGAGTATTAGAGCTTTTCAAATAAGTTGAAAGCATGACAGCAAATGAAATGCGTGTGAAAAGGAAAGTAAGTTTGTACAGCAGTTGTTCAGTTTACAACTGGAATCAACGTGGTTTAGGGCAGTTTCAGCCATGCTGCTATTGATTGGCTAGCTTGGCAGACAATAGTTAACCCTCAAAGTAAATACAAAACATAAATAGACTGAGCACCTTTCCCATCCTCCAGGCAACCACAAAGTGAGTTCCTTTCTTCAAAAATTTTGCCCTCTCCTCTGAATGCTGTTAATACCCAGCAGCCTCTAAATATTTTCATGAAGTGTATTCTCCCTGGTCTGTCCATGAAGCTGCCTGTTAGCCAGTTTTCTCTGTGCTTATATAGGCATATCGCTCTCTTGATTTTAATTTAAAACAACTGAATATACTTAAACCATGCAGACAAGCATGACAAAGCTAGGGCTTGAAAATTATGCTCGCCTTATGTGCAGGACATCCTCTTTTCAGTCCTGCATATAATAAAAAACAAAACACTGCTAGACTGAGTGACCAGTGACTGTTCCAGTGATTATACAACATTAATGTATTTCCTTAGTGATTCGGGATATCAACATCATTCTGATTACGATTTTCCTCCCCTCTAGACTTGCCCACACTTCATTTGCAGTGCGATTTTTAGCAACCGGTATATTCCAAATTGAGTAAGGGCTGCATCACTGGGCCTTGTGTATTTAAAGAATTAACAAACTCACCATGTTTCTTGTCTAGTCACTTACTTTGCACCATATGTTCATGTCGTAGTGTACTGAAGAAAAACAATACAGATCTCATGAATACTAGGATCATCCCATTTTAACTGATTTTTATTAGTCAAGTTTATTTTTGGCCATTTTGGCATCCCTTGCTCTTCCTTTCCTCTTGGGTTGTTGTTATTTTTTGTCCCTCTTTTTGCAGAGCAACTGCTTCTCTCTGGGACGTTGGGCCCAACTATATTTAATTGTTTGTGTATACATTTTGTATAACACCCAGATGCAGGGGGATGGGGAGCTAGGTGAACAAATACGTAAGAACGTATAAACGAATAAAATAGTCTGTGCTCCAAATTTGCCCTGGATAGTGCTCTCTGCATTATAAAAATTGGTTTTATATTTAATTAGTGAGATTACTACACGCTAATCTCCTGATTCTAGGCATGAGGTGAAAATGTGGTTGGATTCTAAACCTGGCTAATGTACACATGAAGATTTTTCTCCCTTTCTACTCTTGTGTTAAGTGGCCAGAGGGAAGAGGGTCTGGAGGAGGTTAAAGAGGGCAGATGGGAGGGAGCTGCAAATGGGACTACCGCAGGCCATGTATGGAGCCACGTGGCAGCAGCTGTCTTTGCTATCTGGGGTTTGTAGAGATTTTTATCATGTTGCCCCTGAGGAACATATCCCCCCCAAAAAAGGGGGTTGTGTGTTGTGTGTATGTGTACACATATCACCATACTTTATGTGAGACCATATCGTATTTTTCTCAGGTGCTGCAGATCCATGCAGAAAGAAGAGCACAAGTTAAATAAGAACCTTTGTCCCAGAATTATGCTGACAATTTTGATAAACTCATTGATCATGCTGATAAAGAGAAACTAAAGGAGCTCGCTCTTTTGACTTATTCTGCATAAAAAACATTGCTAGGTGGGAGAGGACAGCGAAGGAGATATGTCACATGGAGAGAGGATTAAATTGGCTCAGAAAGTAAACCTTAATTTCAAGCATCGAAGGCGCTATTAGAAACAATGAAGCATAAAGAAAAGAAACCCTAAATAAAAACTATGAAAATGTATTTGGCAGTATCCCCCTGAAACAAACCACAGTAATGTATTTAACCACGTGCTTCGACAATCAAATAGAGCATTGTATGAATGCTGCTGCTAGTGATGTCTGAGGTCCTTCCTCCATCCCACTTGGGTTTACAGTGTTGGATTTGTCTATGGTCATGAGAATTTAATTGACTCTGTTGGAAGGATGGGAAAATAACGAGCATCGTTTAACCCCTGCAGCAGAGTCACAGGTTCAAATCCATGATGTTGGCTAAGAGTAAGTAGAAAAACTCACTGCAGCGTTTTTACTACTGGATCTTGTATGCTCAGGTGAGAGCACTGATTAAAGAGGCTCTGGATGTTGTGCAAGGAGCTGCTCAACTCTGTCTCATAGGCCCTGCACTGCTAACGATCATGAAAATTTTTCCTTTAAGTGGCAGGAGTCTACTTTTGGAGCAGAAGTTCCAAGTGTCAATTGTGTGCAGTAATGACCAATCTGAAGCTTCTAGATGTGTTAGAGTACTTGGCATTCACAGGTTTGGAAGGATAAAATTTTAATCCGTAAGTTTCAATAATCATATGTATATTTTCCCCATTTGCTCAAAATCTCACAGGGGAAAAATCCATTGTTCATCACAATTTTGAGGGGGGGGGAATTAAAATAACATATTTGTTGAGTTTGACTGTGCATGGTGCTATCTGAGACACAGGAAACGTTACGAGGGATTTACAGTCCAAGCACCTGATCCTGCAAGGTGCTGAGTGCTCTTCACTGCTGTTGAAATCAGTCGGCATTAGTCTCAGCACCTCAAAAGAGGGACGGGGACATACACTCCCCCACTCACTCCCCAATGTATGAACAGAATCATTCAGATAGAGTAGGCTAGGGGATAGTCAGACCCAAATGTGGTACCTGAGTGCCAGGAAGATAGCTAGAATTGAGCGTACAAGATGGCACCAGTTGTCTAGAAGTACAAAATAATAGTGGTGATAAAATTTGGCTGTTAATAAGAAATCAGTATTTTGGAATGATTTTATTGCTGAGTTGATTACTCCTAACTTCTCTCTCAATTTTTTGAAATTTAATGTTTAAAATATTTCTGGTAGGGTAAAGTTTTTGTCAAATTAAAAAATAAATAATTGTTGACTTAATCCACAGACATTAAAATAAATAAAAACTAATCCTTCCAAACCACCTGACATGCCATTTTCCATCTTCAAAGGACTATGTGAATATTCTCTTCCTTGCAACACCCCAATGGGCTAGTTAAGTATATATTTACTGATGGGGAAAACTGAAGTGCAGAGGTAATGTGACTTACTAGAGAGAGCATCTCCTGTTCGTATAGAGGTAGAATTAGAATTTGGGAGTCCTGACTCCCAGACCCCTCTTTCACAAGGCCAGTCTGCACAGCCAAATCTCCTATGTCAGGGGAGATCCATATTAGGACACTATCAGGGCACTGTGCCATTAGTATTCAGTTTGGGCATTTGACGAGTCTAGAAATAGTTGTCAGGTTTCAGAGTAACAGCTGTGTTATTCTGTATTCGCAAAAAGAAAATGAGTACTTTTGGCACCTTAGAGACTAACCAATTTGAGCATAAGCTTTCGTGAGCTACTGCATCCGATGAAGTGAGCTGTAGCTCACGAAAGCTTATGCTCAAATAAATTGGTTAGTCTTTAAGGTGCCACAAGTACTCCTTTTCTTTTTTCAGAAATGGTTGGTCAATTGACCAGTCAAATATTTTAAAGCAATGGCTTATTAGAATAGTACTAACAGTCACAAAAAAGAGTAAGACTTTGTGGTCTCCAATAGGTTTAGGCTTAGGCTTCGATACGTTTGCCTAATTACAAAAAACGAGTTACTGGAGTTATTTTAACTCCGAAAAATTAAATGAAATGTTGTAAAAAATGAAAGAACGCCAAGATGCAATAAAAAGGTAGGCCACTGTCTGTATCAGGGCTTTCTTGTTGGAATGTTTGGCAATATTTGACCATGGTCAAGTAATAGGCAGCCAATTGACATAATTTGACTAGTCAGTTGACTGGCTTACCAAGCCTCGTTAATACGTCCCTGCCAGGGTAGATTGGACTGTGTGGATGGGTCCTTTAATCTGTTCTGCCTAGTTGTGCCATCTCCCCCATTGAATCACTGGTATGCAGTATGTCCTGGCAGTTGTCCCAGTGAAGTGGGTGTGTCATTTTTAAGGGGGCCGATTGAGCGGATTCATTTGTAGGTCTTTTTTGTTAGAAGGAAAGATTGAAAAATTAAAATTCTCTTGTGGGAGTCACCTTAGTGCTTTCCTACTAGGCTTAATGTAATGGGAGTTGCGTTAACCCTCTGCCATGGATCAGATTAATCCAGACTCATTGTAGAAGGAACTTCCCAGGCACTGAGAAGCCCATCTCTCTTCTGTGTGACCAAATCCCTCTGATAACAAAGCCTTGCTTTTCTGTCCTTCCCAGCCAGTGTGCTCCTGCACAGGCACCTATTAGGATAACCTTTCGATCCCCTACCACCCAACCCCCACCCCTCACTCCTTTTCTCTTGGTGGTATTTGCTGTCATGACACCACTGTTTAAAGGATGGCAGCAGAGCATAGGCTGATGAGGAGGTTCCTGGCCCTTTAAACTGCTTAGCATGCGTTTCACACGGTTCAGGGTGCCAGCTGTTCCTTTCTCCTCCTGCCCTCACTCACAGGAGCTCTTTGCTGAGCTCAGAGCTCCTGTGCAAAATTGCTTTTCAAAAGAGCCACTTTCTGCTTAATTAAACAATGAGACGCAGTCCCTCTGCACATCTGTAAAGCTCTTTCTGCAGCCCCTTTATCCCACAAACTGCTCCATTCTTATCTCCATTCAATTGTAAATCTTCCTCCCCTTCCCCCATTCGCGCTCTTTCTTTTCCCCTTTCAAGGAAGGCCTAGGAGGTTGGTGTTTCGGGTGGGGGGGGGTGGGGATTGGTTTAATGGTCCTTGCTGTATATGAAAATATAACGTTAGCAAAGTAACTGCTGAAAATGAGAGGCGAGGACTGGCACAGATAATTGTGTGGCTTTTGTATTGCAGACGAATAAAGTCATAATAGCAATTGAATGGGACATCAATTATTTTCCCCCACTAATCCTGTTCAAGCCATAAACAAATCACTAGATCTTAAAGGTGATGGGAAGAGGCTGAGGAGTCAGGGCAAGAAACTGTCTTGCTCAACTGGCAGTGCCAGACTGAGCCTGTACCAGGGGAGTCCCTCTACAGGCTTCTGTATAAATAGATGCTGCCAGGGCAAGTGTGAACCAGAGGGATCCCTCTGCAGTCTTTCTGTATGAATAGTTACATTCCTCCATGGGCAGTGAGTCTTGGATGTATAATTCCACATAGTCTGTGCTGTTAGTGGTTAGGTTTCCTCTCTTTCAGCTGTTTCTTTCCCAACACAGTAGGGAAATGTGTGTAAGAGGAAAGTTCATTTCCACAGTGGATTTAAAATGGACTCTGTCTGCATTTAGTAATGCTTTCTTTGAATTGTCAGGGAATTTGCCTGAGTGGCTTACACACATTAATCATCAACAATTCCAGGTTATGCAGAATAGATGAGTGGAGAAATAGATGGGGTATCTGTGGCTAGGTGGGAACACCAACTTCTTTATGTCAGGAAGAGGTTATAGTTAGGGTGATGCAGTATTGTATAACTAGGGTTGATAGGATGCAATTAAGAAAATGAGAATTTAGGCTATTGGTAAAAAATTCCTAACTTTGCGTGCTATGGCACAATCCCCCATGGAATGTGGAGGAAGCACCACATTCCCTGTGCCCTTTAAAACTAGACTGGACAAAGCCCTAAACAATCTTCCATAGGAAATAATCCTGGACTAGTAGAGAGAGAAACTAGAAGAGCCCTGGTCATCATTTCTAACTTCTCTGATTCCTAATCCAGCCTTCACTGCCTGTTGAATACAATCACCAACTATTGTCCCTTCTTTTAGTAAGATTCTCCTTAACTCCTTCCTTAGATAATTTTGAACAAGAGACTGGACCATGTACCACTACTAGTGATCCATGATCCTAATAAAAAGAGACAGTTTAGTGCACTGGCATTTATTCAGAAGCCTTAAGTGACCATAGCATTGGGTGTTGTAAGATTAGAAACTCCGATTTCGGCAGTGTGGCGGGATTAGCTTTACGCAGAGGATCAGATCAGGGTCCCTTTAGAGATGAGAGGAACTGATGGAAGCACTTTGGATCTGACGATTTGCTGCTGGCTGGCAAATGGGATTGAAGAGGCTTTGAACTTGTGATCTCCTTACCAGCTAACTGGAGGGAATGTGAGATCCGGGATCTGAGTGCTCCCTTCTAGTTTACAAGAGCTGACAGAAAATCCCATGATCCACATGTTCCTGATGACCGACAGGGCCCAGGACTCATCCAAATGCAGGGCCCAGGACTGAGGTCCTCCATCCTAGCTAACAGAAGGGTTATGGAAGAACACAGCATCTGGTCTCTTCCTGTGCTGTGGATAAGAGGGAATGGAGGAAGCACTAATATGGACCCTCCCTTCCAGTTAAAAGCGGTGGCAGGGAGGGAGGGAGAGTTATCTCTCTGCCAGGTGATTGTAAGAAAAACCCAGGACCCAGGCATTATCTTCTAACAGACAGAAGCTGATGGTTCCAGTATCTGGATTCTCTCTTTGACCAAAGTCACTAAAAGCTCCCTGTTAATAGAATCCAAATTGGAGTCTTTTTTTTTATTCTCCTATAAATGTCAGAAATGGCTTGGAAGATGTCAGTGAAAACAGATTCGAAATGTCTCTCGGCCTTGCTGTGGTCACCATGCAGAGTTACCATGCCTTGAGTCTGAGACTTTGTCTACACTAGAACTTACTTCGGTACACCCTGGAGCGATGTCAGCTGAGCCGACCTAAGTGCTGGTGTAGACAGCACTCTGTCGGCAGGAGAGTCTCTCCTGCCAGCATAGCTACCGCTGCTTGTGGGAGGTGGAGTAATTAAGCAGACTGGAGAGTATTGGCGTAGAGTATCTTCACCAGAAGCGCTACAGAGGCCAGCTGCATCGGTGCAGCTGTGTCTCTGTAGCGCTTTGAGTGTAGATGTAGCCAGAGTTTAACCCTTGTCCTCTGATTCTGCTTATATAAGCCATTCCAGGCCTTCTGCTGCAGCTTATGGTACCCTGCCATCTGCTTTGGGGGTTCACTTTGCACATTAACTAGCCTGAGAAACCCCTTGTCCATTTTTACAATGGGCCCTTTCATAACATGTGGCCCTTGTGCTAATTAGAATTCAGTAAAATGGACAAGGCACTCACCTGCCTGAGTGGTGTATTTTGGGGATTTTTTTATATCTTGAAAAATAAGCCACCTAACCTGGCAAAGGGGTTACAAATTCTCTTCCCAGAGGGAATGATAGAAGAGGCACGCAAAGAGGGGACTTTGTCATGGTTACAGGCCAGTGGCTGAGAATGTGGGTGGGATGGAGCTTGGCCAGATTTAGTGACCTCAACAAATTGGAGCTCAGCCGTGGTCAGTATGATAAATGATCTTATTCTGGGTCAGAGAAATGGTACCCCTTGGGGAGGTGTCTGCGAGGCAGCCCGAGAAAACCGGCTGTGCTGTTGCAACACTGACCTCTTGGTGAGCAGGTCTGCGTACATCTTATTTATTACAAACCAGAAAAGAACTGACCAGTATCTAGGCCTTAAGAGTCCCCTGTTTTTCTGAAATAGGCTTCCTGTTCTGCACCTAAAATAAGGATATTTCTGAAAATACACCCTCTGGAAGCCCTAGCAGGAGGGTTGGATCATGCATCTGCTTGTTAATGTATGAGGGAGGTGCCGATATGCGTATGTTGTATTTGTGTGTGTAAATCTGCCAGTGACACACACACACAGCCCTCTGTGTGTTTGTACAGCTTCTTTGTTAGTGGAGGGCTGTGTTTTCACATTCACTGATATTACGTTAGTGCAAGATCAGCGAGTATGTGTTTCAGGCAACGTTTGGGTTCCTGCATGTTTACCTGGTTGGTGAGCTTTTGCAGCAAAAAGCTGGCCCTGTGTTTCTTATTCCAGGCACCTGCCTGCCATGACTGGTTTCTCTCTGCTTACAGCGAGTGCGTTCTATGCTGAGTTATCACTGATGAATCCGTCAGGCCCAGGAGGTTTTATTGAGCAGGGAAGGATCTATAGGTTTCAGCTATGGTTCTGAGGGTGCAAATGAGCCCAGGTGTTTGTACAAGGCAGCACGCAGATGGAGTCCCACATTACTTTCTCTAAGAGGACATTCAGCTGATTCTTCCTGACAGAAAAGTTAGATATGGCAGATCAGACTTTGGAGGAGACCAAGCTGGAGACTATGCAGATCTTTCAGCCACATTCAGGGATATTTATAATGCAGCTTGTGTGGGTTAAAAACAAGCCTGGGATTTGGGTATATGCTCACTGCAGCTCTCACATCCTGTCCACTTGCATGACAAGCAAGTGGCTTTGTGTCACTGAAAATATGCTCATTTTCGTGGATCTGTTCTTTCCCATTGGGCTGTTCGTTTTGTGCGTATACAGTGACCCTACGGCTTTCAGCCCCCATGAGGCACTTGAACGGTCAGTTCACTCACATTTGCTATTTTGTCTTGGCTTTTCTATGAACTTCAGAATGTTCCTGTGAATATTGTGCTGGTGAAAGGCACTGGGTTGATAGCCCTGAAGACGGAGTTCTCTCTGTCCACAGAACAGAAACAGGGTTCCCCACCATTGTTCTTCAACCCCAAATTGCAGAGACGTCCTCTGAGGTCAGAGGGTAGTTCAGCTGCTGTGGCCCATTCTGCCCTTGGCACCTCTGTTGAGATTAGCACTGATTGGCCCCATTGTTGGCAGTTATGGTGGGTTTTATGGTCTGGATATTTGTCTGCTGGGAACTGGACTGAAACTACTAAAGTAATTTCACTGAGGCCATATGATGGTAACAAATCTTGGTCATTATTAAGTGGACTGGGTTTAAAGTGGTGAACTAAAGGAAAACAGCTCAAGATCCTGTTAGCAATCCTCTGAGCCATCCAGTTTCCTATGTCTTAACATTATTTTTATTGTATAATGTTCAATAAGCAACACAGAGTTGCCATTGCACAAAATACGTGATCTGTCACCTCCAAGGGGCAGCATACATTGTGAAATTGCCCTTCTGTAAATATTAAATACTCCTGTTCTGATGATGTGGGTCCACTTTCGTAAGCAGTTTAGATAAAGTATAAAATTGGTGTCCCAGTGGTGAGGATTCAGCTTGGCGGTGGACAGGAGGGGGTGGTCAGTTTAACTGGCTTTCCTTCCAATTGATTATTTCTGCAGATCCATACACTTGCATGGTGATTTACAGACAAACAGGACCTTAGCCCGAGGAGCTTACAAACCAAATTATACATAGCACAGCTGGTGTAACAAAAAGCGGGGGTTGCTGTAGGAAAGATAAGGGTTGTGATAATAAAAGAGCAGGACTTGTGCTTTAGATGTGCACACTATTATTTTTGGGAGTCCAGGAGCTCCAATCACAGACCAGGACCCCATTAGACCAGGACCCCATTAGACCAGGACCCCATTAGACCAGGACCCCATTGTGCCAGGCCCTGTACAAATGCAGAACAACCAAAAGACCTTGCAATCTAAGTATTCTTATTCAGTTTTTGTATTTTGTCTGTGCATGCTTCTTGGATCTGTCATTTTTCATTCTTTAAATTATATTATTGGTAGTTTTGAGGAGCAAAGATAAATACGAGGGCAGGAGCAGAATTCAGTGCTGGAAGAACAGCTGAAAGAAGTGAGTCTTGAGATAGGATTTGGAGAAGGAGTGAGAGTTACATTGCCCTTCGGATCTGAGGGGATAGCCAAAAAATAAATGGGGAGGGAAAGCTTACATAACAACGGCCATAGTGGGTCAGACCAATGGTCCATCGCAGTATCCTATCTTCCAACAGTAGCCAATGCCAAGTGCTTCAAAGGGAATGAACAGAACAGATAATCAAGTGATCCATCCCTGTCGCACTCTCCCAGCTTCTGGCAAACAGAGGCTATGGACACTCAGAGCGTGGGGTTGCATTAATTTCTCCAGATTGTATAGTTCTCCTATGCACATGTGTGAGACTTCTGGGGGGGTGTTGGTGTGAGTGTTTTTCTGTGTGTGGGTGCAAGCTGTCTGGGCTCTGTAACTGAAGGCACAGATGGGGCTGAAAATAATGTATTTATTGTGGAAGGGTGGGGGGGAATCTTCCAGTACAGGCTTGAAATAAGCCAGCCACACCACATTGCAAGCTTCTTCTGGGTGGCTATCCTCTGTCCAGCTGGCGGAGTGCAGGGATGGTGTGGCTTTTACCTGGTAAAATCTTGGGTTTTTTTTTCTGCCCTGGGAAAAACTAATTAGTTCCGGTTTAAGGCATTTTCTATTTTAAAAACTAATTAATGTACACTACATTACAATTAGGTTTAGCTGCATATTCGAATTGTGGTTCCAAAAGGTAGTAGATTCGTAGATTAATTTAGGTCGTACAAATAAAGTAAAACTGCAGTGGACATAATATGTAATTCCAATACTGAACATCAGAATGTCTGTACCTTTTTGGTTTGGTATTTTCTCAAGGATGTTATACATGTCATGCTTGATATTTCAGTTTTCAATATTCTATAAATACATCTCAAAAAATGTATGAGATGAAAACAACAATATGCAGAGTTGTAGGCTTGAAGCATTAGGCAGTCGAAGACCTGCAGAGTTGCAGATTACCAACCCCTTTGGCCATGCAGCATTCTGTAGCAGAAGACCAGCTGTGATGTAGTAGTGGATACACCAAGCTTATTCCTCAGTTTTGAATAGCTGTATCCAAAGGACGAAAAGATTCATTCTGTGCTTGCTGGACTTGCTGGATGCTGATGCAATTATTTTTCTCCGTTTCCCGTTTTAAACTGGGTTTCAGCCGGTATTCAGACCAGTGCCCTGTCTTAAACTCATGTTTCCTGGGAAATTGCCAACCCTGATGCACTGTGCTTGTGTTTAAACGATCTGTCCTGAAGGGCCCCGGAGAAGGAGGCTGTTTACTCTATCATCTACCTCATTGTTTTGTGCCCTCATGCAAGTGCATTGCTTACAAGTATAAGGCCCTTCATAGTGTGGCTGTGGTGGGTATGGTTTTCCCTTTTGCACTCCTCCTCCTCCTGTGGGAATGTTTCTCATTCTCATCCCCTGGCTGGCATTTCATAGTGATGGAGAGTGAAAGCAGTTTGGGGGTGAGCTCCTGGGGGCTGTACGTTGCAGCCTCATTTTTCAGTGGAAGGTTGACATCATTCGTTCGCTCTTGTTCTGGTGGCTGGCTGACCTGCCCCGTATGCCGTCTGTCTATTGCTCCCTGTCTCCAGGGAAGTGGTCACCTTGGTAGATAGTATATTCCATGCTGCTAAACTAAACTTCTCTAAATGATATTTGATTAAAAAGAAATCCCCGTTCTGACCGTTGGTGAAGATCCAATGTACAGGGCAATCTGCTGCCATGAAACTATCTTCCCTTCATGATGGAAACTGCCCAGTTTTGAGAGGCAGCATCACTTGGCATGGTTCTCTAGGCAATCCCCTCTGGTCGCCTAGAATACATCCGTCCCACTGCTTTAGAGGAAGCCAGCAACATAGGGCCATAGAGGATGTGTGAAAGAGGAAAAAATGGAAGGAATCCTCTGGAGGAGATGCACTCAACTTGCAATGGATGGGGATTTTTTTCCTTGGGAAGGTGTATCTCCATTCCCTGTAACTGACTTACACCTGTTTACAGCAGAGTAGAGTTTATTCTTCATGTGGGGAGAGTCACAAATGTGAAAGACAGCACCTACCTCTGTGCAGGTTTACTGTAAAGAAACAAAGCTCTATTCCAGGGAGCTTCCCTGACAGCACAACACAATGTGCTGACACAGTGCAAAGACTGAGTCACCCCATTACAAGGGTATTTATTTCATGGATCAGTCATGTGACAACTGCACCAAAAATAGTATTTTAGCTCAGCCTGTAAAAGAGGGTTGTGAAAATGTTTACAGTGACTAGGAACCATTTATAACCCACAGAGAGATGTGCAAATACATCCCATTATTCCCTTTGATACAGTTAGAGGGGGTTCAAGCCCTTATATCTGATAGGTGGATTTGTGCACTGGGAACACTTCCTTGTGCCTTTGAAACAAATAAAGCTTTTTGGGGGCTTTCAAAAGGCTCTTTAAAGGAGCCCTGGGAGAATAACTGATTGTAGATTCAGAATGATGAAGTGGATTGTGGAACAGTGAAATATAGAGGCAAATGCAGGAGAACGCCACGTTGTAATTTGTCAGCTTCTCCAAACTCTGCAATGGATTATTCTCTCCCTCTGACGCTTCTCCCCTCTCCAATAGGAAATTAACTGATGCTATCACTAAAGAAATTGTTTTTGCCTCACAAAGTAAAATTGTTACTATAAAAACCTGCTAGCAGTGTCTCCTCCTCCTTTTACATGAAGACAAATCCTTCCTGTCACCTACTGAAATAGAAAGATAAAGGCTGAGCTTTAATAAAGAAGCTATCAAACAAAGCATGTGCGTGGGGATGTGGTGGGGGAGCAGAGGGTCCAAGCTGAAGGTGGGATGCCAAAGGAGATTATAAAGGGCTTGAGTAGAACTACGCTTACCTCTAACATTTCTGTTTATGCATGTCTATATATTCATGGATGTTTGCCTATGTCTTATGGGGGTTACGTTTTCAAAAGTATAAACCTTCAAAAGTGCCAGCCTGCCTTCAGACATCCTGGGCCTGGCTTTCAAAGGTGGCAAATGCTCACATCTCCCACTGAGCTCCCTTGCCAAAGTGGGTGTTCTGCACTTCAAAACTTAACAAACACAAAGCCAGCCCCGGGATGTAGATGTCTCTTATTGGGATGCCCAAAATGAGCAGACGTTTACAAATATAGTCGTCTGTTTGTATCCTGCATGTGTCTATCAAAGTGACTGTTCCAGGGAAAAAGAAAAGGAGTACTTGTGGCACCTTAAGACTAACAAATTTATTTGAGCATAAGCTTTAGTGAGCTACAGCTCGCTTCATTGGATGCATGCAGTGGAAAATCTGATGAAGTGAGCTATAACTCATGAAAGCTTATGCTCAAATAAATTTGTTAGTCTCTAAGGTGCCACAAGTCCTCCTTTTCTTTTTGCAGATACAGACTAACACGGCTGCTACTCTGTTCCAGGGAGGGTCACATTCTAACCCACTTGTTAGTTTCCTCTTCAATTTCTCAAACAAATTCTTACACGCCATGCAAGTATCCATGCCTGTCGCAGCCCAAAGGTGAATGTTTTTAGGAGACTTGAGTGAAATCAATTCAGCCACTTTTGAGTTATGCCGCCATTTTGTGTGGGGAGGGGAAAGGGGGACACTTTTTTACCATGTGTGTTCAATCCATTTTAGTACTTGCTTCAGACAGCCAACACTAGAAGCTTCAAACTTAGCTTCTTGTGTCGTCCTCATTGAGACTACTGAATTCCTCATCTTCACGCTTGTATTGTTTTAATTCTAACCATTTAAAGTTTGCAATTTAAATGTTTGATTCCTGTTCCATTAACTGTGAGAGGCTTTTTGCAATTTCTGTGGTCAGGTCTGCATGTCCAACCAACTCTGTATATGGGGATGTGAGCGTGCATGGTGTGTGCCTCCTAACAAAAGAGATGCCCCTTCCTGGTGGATGCTGATCTGGGTGGGTTCTTGAGGATCCCTTCTGTTATTCCCTTGAAGACCCTGGAAGAGCATGGCATCTCTGCTAACTGCAGAGTGAGGGCTGGGACCCTGGTATTTGCACTCCTGTGAAACAGCAGTGGATATTTGGTGCTGATAAGGAAGCTAGTCTATAAACTGTCATCCTCTCTCCTTTCAGGGGACATCAGAAACCTGCTAAAGTGGATCAAACAGAATCTATTAAAAGAGAGACCAGAATTATTTATTCAGGGGGACACCGTGTAAGTACAGATGTTAAAGACTTTGCTCATGTTTCCATCTGCAAGTCCCAGTGCAGAGGGCATGTATGTTACTGCTGGTGGCGGGAAGAAAGTTATATCAGTTGAAATATGGCATATTCTAGAAGAAATGACACAGAAGAGGATACCCCATTGACTTGAATAGGGAAAGAGGGTCAATTCTGTTGTTGTCTTGCTGTATGACCAAAGGCAGATCACTTAGCTTCTCTGTGCCTCATTATTCCTATCTGTAAAACAAGGATAAAAACTACCACGAAGGAGGGATAGGAGGCTTTCTTTTTAAAGGGCATTGATTTCCTTGGATGACAGGGACTATGCAAGTGCAAAGTGGTAGAGGGAGATGGGTTAATATTCTAGAGAATTATCCAGATTGTGCTCTTTGCCAGGTCTGACTATGAGAACTCCAGCTCCTTCTGAACCTAAACCCAACCCAATTCCACAAAATGTCTGTCTCCTCATGACCCACAGCACAAGGTCTCCCTGCACTCACGGCCTCCTTCCCTTCCCTGTCACCTCAAGTACTGGCATTGTGTGGAGATTGCAGGGTTGAGGTTTTAGCAAGTAGACCATCCCCCTGTTCTGGCTGTGTGTCTGTGTTGCACAGCGCAATCTCTGTTCACATCACTGGGCTTGGATAAGTCACTCTGAGAAGCACCAACAAATAGATCTGCTGGGAAATTTATTTTATTTTTAAAATGGGGCCAATCTCATTGGAAAAGGCCAGAAGAAATGGAGCACAATGTGCTGTGCAGGCAATTCCCAGCTGCAGAATGGAGGTTGGGGTGTTTAACATTCCTCACAGGTCTCTGTGAGCTGAAGCATGTGCCAGGTCCCCGGGTAGCAGGAGAGACAATTGCAGGACACTGAAGATCAAAGAAGGGGAATCCCTTTGCCTCTAATCAGGAGCTCTGAGTTGATCCTGGGTGTTTACAACCTTTAGCGGGGCACTACAATTGCTTTCCTTAGCTCTGAATTGACCTCTCTGCACTCGATTGCAGTGCATGGGCTTTAATTACCTGGCTTTTCTATGTGGTATTGAAATGGAGTCATCTCAGAGCCTTCTCATGAATGGTGTCTTTTGATTCAAATGAGCTCTGGGATCAATCTAGTTTCCCCTTTATTTGATCTAGAAAGGGCGCTGCCTGTCCCTGTTTCCACCTCTGTGCTATGATTCCCTTTTCACATCAGCTTCACAGACAAGACTGCCTGTGGTCTGCTTTTTAACAGCCAGTGGTGGTAACTCCTTGCAGCTTTTAGCAATCCTATTGCCTGACAACTTCTCTGTGTTCTGCAGGCGGCCAGGAATTTTGGTGCTCATCAATGATGCAGACTGGGAACTAATGGTCTGTACTACTTCAGTTTTATTTTCTTTGTTATGTTGCTCTGCCTGATTTGTGGATGTTCTTGGGAAGCTATTCTAGATTCTTGCCCCAAGCTAAGCATCTAGTAGTGGGCAATGGGAGGGAGGAGTTCTTCCATGTGTTGTACTGGCTGTGGCTGTTCTAAAGCCTGGAGCCTTTATCTAACCTGCTGAGGCTCAGCCACCAGTCAGTCCCCCAGAAGATCACCCACACTCCCTGACCTTCAACTCAGTTCCCAGAGGAGTGAAGCCCACAGCTGGTGTGTCACCCATGCTTGAGATAATCACTTGCTTAGCGGGGCACCAACATTGCTTCACAGCCTTGGGCAATTGTAAGAGCCATTGATTATAACAAGGTGCGTGCTTGGGAGGTGAAGACCATGCTCAGGTGAGCTAAAGAAGCATGCTGAGGTAGAACAAGCTAAGCTGGCTCTTGCAGTTTTTGCTGCACTAGGATTATGTCTGCACTAAAGCGGGGAAGAATTCTTCTGTCCACCTTGTGCTGTCTAGACCATGCGTTAGGTTGGCTTAACTATGCTGCTCAGGAGTGTGGATTTTTCACACCCCAGAGCATCGTAGCTGGGTCAGATTAATTTTTTAGTGCAGATGTGGCCTAGGCAAACAGGCTAATGTCTTCCCCCTCAGCCCAGCATCACACACCATAAATAGTCACTAACTAGTCTGCAGATATAATAGTCCGTTCTGAGAGTGGCACTTCCCCATGACAGTGAATGTATGAGAGCTCCCTCTCCTGTCTACTCCACCTTGCCTTTCTTAGAAGTAACCCTCTGTAGTCCCTAGTGCTCTGGCATCTGTTATAAGACATTCTTCTTTTGCAGTCTCTGTTTGGAAATGCCTATTAAACCATTTCTCATTCTTTCTTGACCTGCAGGGCGAGCTGGATTATAAACTCCAGGACCAGGATAATGTGGTTTTCATCTCAACGTTGCATGGTGGTTGACTCTTGGAAGACACAAGGACATAAAACAAAAACACTGGGGGAGAACCCTCATGACTTCTGAACTGTCTGTGCCTCGCTTACAAGCCATGGCAAATCATTTACACTGTCATTAGGCGTACAAATAAAGCCCATGCCAGTGACTGGTCTGGCATGCACTTCAGGCACTTCCATCCTTTGGTTCTACTTTAACCTCTCCTGTCTGCAATCCCAGGTACATAGGTGATGGGAAACTGCTGTTGCACTTGGTCACTTTTTATTCCTGGGTCCATGAGGGAAGGACTCCTGGACTAGGTGCTGAAAATTAGTTTAAGTGTGTGGGGGGTGCCTGGAGAAAGATGATCTGGGGAATTGTGGCTACGCTTCAGCGCAAGGATGGGCAGACTTTGCCTTGCCTGCAATAGTTGTGTTTCTTTCAATGGGACATTTATTTGGTGGAGTGCCTTTCATATGAACTGTATCCCAAAATGCCTTGCAACGTTAGCAGATAAGTGGAAATGTGAAATACAGGAAAGAAGGAAAAGAGGTTTTTAGCTGTGTCTTCACATGAGGTGGAGAGTGGATGGTAATGTACCCTGAGGGTGTGTTTACACTGCAATTCAAAACCCACAGCTGGACCAGATTAAGGGGCTTTTTAATTGTGGTATCGATGTTCAGGCTCCAGTTCCCAGTGAGGTGGGAGGGTCCCAGAGCTCGAGCTGCAGCCTCAGTCTGCAATTAACCAGCCCTGTAGCCTGAGCCTCACCAACCCAACTGCTCCGGTACAGCTGTGGGTTTTTGATTACAGTGTAGACACCTATTAGAGCCTGGCTCTCCCCTCACCTGCATCTTGTCACTGTTTACATCTGTGCAAAGTGGGTGTGAAACACCATTCTAACTTCCTAATGTTTACAAATCTGTACAAAGGAGGGTAAAACACTGGCAGATGAGACTGGAGCACCCACCCAAGTGCAAATAACTACGCTACATGCAAGGCAGTAGAGAAGCAGGCCCTCTGCCTATAAAATCTGGTGCAGTGAATCACGTTTCTGAGATGGGAAGCAGAAGTGTAAGAACTGCATTGAATGTGGTTTTCAGCATCAGAGATGTGGAGCCAGAACTGCTGCAGAGCAGGTACGCACCAGCCATCCTGGCTTTGCGCATCAAAAACTGCTGCAGAAATCTAAGGGTAGAGGGGCTGGAACATACTGAAAACAATAATGAAAATGCTGCAAAAGCAAATAGTATGCATCTTGTAAACACTTTCCCCAGATTCCTGAAAGGAAGGTGAGACTTCCCATGGTCGTTTACCAACTGAGAAAGTCCTGTTATTGCTGTGGCTGAAATGGAGGTTTGTGTTTAACAAACTGAGGTTGTTGTTTGACTTCCAGCAATTTCCCTGAAAATGCATATTGGCCCAGACTCCTCCTCTGTGCTGCTAACCAGGCCACAGTCAAAGTATAGGAGGGGCAAAGGGTGAGATTCATGTAAATAAAACTGAGGAGCTGATACCAGTAGCATGAACCAAGGTTTGGAATATGTTTTGCAAGCATCCTCCATCATCTACATGGCTCTAGCAATCTTCCTTGGTCCTTTGCCTACCAGTACACCCCCACCCCTCCTCTTCCAGTCCTGGTCCCATGTGTTTCTCTGCCAGTGCACCTCCATCAGGACTGTAGCACTGATTACAGCTAAATGTAATACAGCCAGGTATTGCACAAATTTTTCAAATACTTGTCACCTACACTGTTACCTGCTCTTCCTAGCTTGGGTCTCTCCTGAGCTGCTGTTTGGTAGCTGAGATAGAAACACAGCAACAGTCATGCTGCCCTAGACCGTTGCTCTAGCAGGTGCGGTATCTTGACACGGGCAATGTATCTGGCCAATACATGAATCCTTCTGTATGCTGCACCTAACAAATTTGCATTCTGTATGGTGGGAAGGGAGTGGGGAGACGCTCTCCTGTTTGACCTCTCGAGTGATGGGTTTATGCCAAGAGATGTTTACCATGTCCTAGCACGCATAACTAAAACCACTATGAATTATGATGATTAACTTGTTAATGTTTCCGAAGTGCTTTCAAGGTGAAGAGTGCTGAGCATTATGGGTAACAAAATTAGTCATCAGCCTCTGTCAAATCCAGCTGCAGCCATTGACTCTGCCATGCTGCTGCTGTGAATTACACAGGCCAAAGGCTTTCATTTGTTCTGAATTTACCTGTCATTAATTTCACTGCGTGAACTGGGAGGAAGGGGACAAACAAAACAAAAGGAGTCTAGATCCCTAGGAACTGGCTGAGAACAGTAAAGTGTGTGAGAGACTTAAAAACAGATTTAGGTGGTGGAAAGGAGATGGGTGTAGCCCTGCATCAGTGCCCTTTCCTGCCCTAAGCTGTATCTGTGCTTAAGAATCGTTTTCTTGGGATCTTCCTTTTGGTTGCTTATCCTAGGAGGAATTTCTTCACTGGGAAATCTTACTTGCCTTAATAGTAAAAGTGCAGACAGCCCCAGAAGGATTAGCCTGAGATGCAGTAAAAACTGCAGATCAGAGCAAGAAAAGCTAGCAATACCAGGCAAGGAGTGGGAGATGCTGTGGCCAGTGCTTGTCACAGCAGAAGTTTCTGAGCCCCAGGCCTGTTTAATTCTTTACCTCAAGCTTTGTCCTGCCTGGGTTCTTGGTGAAATTTTGCTTGTCTTGCCATATGTTGTTCCTTGGTTGCCCCAGCAGAGTCATAAGCTTTAGGAGGCAGATGCCTTGCTCCTTAAATCACACCGGGGAGGTTTGCTGTGGGCTGCTGCCTGGGTGTAATGGGATGGATGATTTCAGACTCGCGGTTCTACGCCCCAGTTCCTCCTTCCCTTCTCCCCGCTTGGCTTGGCAGGGAGAGAGCCTGGGCCAGGGGCCCAGGAATTCACGGCTGTTCCCTGGGCTGCAGGCTTGTCCTTAGCCCCCACTGGCCATATTCCTATCCCCGCCCTCTCCCTGCTGTTAGCAGCAGCCGCCAATCGACCCCCCGCCCTTTTCCCGGGTCCTGCAGCGCGGGATCCCAGCCCCAGCTGGTGGCTGCTGCTTAGGGGCTGGTCTCTCTCCCTGGCGCAGGTAGCCAAGGGCGGCTCGGGGCGGCTGCAGGGCCAGGCCGAGCTCGGCTTTGACCATGCCCCTCCGGGGGGGGCGGGGATGCTGCAGCCGCAGCTCTGTGGCTGGAGGGGGCAGAGCTTTCCGCTCCGCTCCCGTTATGATCCCACTGGGGCGGCTCTTCTCCGCAGGGCTGCTGGGCTTGGAGCACAGCCCCGGGCCTTCCTGGCCTCTGGTCTCCGACCCCCATCCCCATCGCAACGGGGGGCTGTGGGGCAGAGCTGGGCCACCCCACCCCCCCCGACATACACACCCCCCCATCCCCCCCGGCTCAGCCTGCAGCAAGGCGAGGGCCGCTGGCCGGTCAGGCTCCTTGCTGCAGCCGCAGGGAGGGGGCCGGGGTCGCGCAGCCGGGGAGACTGTCTGGAGGGGGGGGGTCCTGGGAACCCCTCGGCTGGGGGAGGGGGGATGTCCCCTGGCCAGGTGACTGGGCGCGGGGGGCAGGGTCCCTCTGCGCGGGTGGGGGGAGGCTGGGTGGGGACTGCGCTGGGGGGGGGGTTCAAAGGAGCCTCCTGCTTCGGCCCGGAGCTGGCATCTCTCGGGGCGCTCTCCCCTGCTGCAGCTTCCCACCTCGGTTCCTCTTCCCCCCCCGGCCAGGTGCCCCAGAGGCGGTGCCAGCCGCGCCTCCTGCCCTGGCCTCTCTCAACCTCTCTCCCTCCCACGCAGCTCAGCTGGGGGGGACAACACAGGCACCCCCTAAAATGGAGATCGCGCTTTGGGGGCGGGGTTGGCTGGTTTTTCTACACGTGCTTCTGCACCTCGGAGGGGTGGGGGTGAGGGTGGGGGGAGAGAAATCCCGGCTCCCCGGCTCCGATCCCGCGGTGGTGGCGGAGAAGCTTCCCACCGGGGACTGACCCTCTCCCCCTCCTTTCGAAAAAGAGGGTGGGGGGTGGCAGCGATTCTGCTAGGGAGGATCGGGACCCATCGGCTCCAAGGGAACCGGGACACAGCGCCCGAAAGCGCAGACCACAGCGGCACTCGACACCTTTCCTGCATGCAGGCCGCCGGCTTTCCCTGCCCCGGAGAATGGCAGACCAGAGAGAAACCCCCCAACTGGGCCAGCGCTAGGCTCCCCTTCTAGCAGCAGGGTGATCTTCCAGGAGGTGGGGAATGGACCCCCCTGGGAGAGAGGGAGAGGGCTTTTCCCCGGGGGCTGGAATCACCCAGCAAAACTCCCCAGAGGAGCCGTCTCTCCTCCCAGCCCATCGGCACAAAACCGGAGCGAGGGCAGCCCGGACGCTGGTGTCATTCGATTCCCCTCCACTTTCGAGACTTCCCAAACAGTGCCGGCTTTCCCTCGGTCCGATCAAAACACTATTGCAAGCACATTAGTGGTTATCTGGGGGGGGGGTTCCCCCGCGATCTACCGGCAGCGAGGAGGAAATTAAAGATCACAGGGGCTAGAGGGTTTTTTTAAGCAATTCTCCAGAAGAACGCTCAGAGGGTTAGTTTTTTAGACACCCTTTGAATCAGATCTATTTCGTCTGGTTTCCTGGGAAAGTCAACTTTACCCAGAATTCTGATTATTCTCAAACCGCTTTATTCCTTCGTCTTTTTACCGCTGTTGTTTTTATGTATGTAGATTCCCCTCCGCTACAATTTCAGCTGAGTAAAATAACTACAACGGGCTTGTATCAAAAAAAATCAGCCAGGAAATATTTGGAAAACGTTTTTAAATTCTCTTTTTTTTTCCTTCAGCAGTTTTGATTTTAAGGCAGATAAAAAAAAAACCCGTGGAAAGTTTAAACTGAATTTTTTTTTATTAAAATCTTCGATTATTTAAAACCAGCGAGCTAGGTTAGAATTAAATAGACACACAAAATATTTCCAGCTGTTAAAGGTGTTATTCGTTTCAAAGAACAAAATCTCTCTGAGCAACATCGGCAGCCTTTTACTAGTAACTACCTGACGCATTAGAACTGAAATATTTGTTGGAGCTAAACGTAGGGAATTGTTATTTAAAAAAAAACATATTTAAACCTACAAACGCTGAGTGTAGAGAGACAGTTTTGAAGATCCCTCTGAGATGAGGGGTTTTAGCGATTGCCAGTTAGGAATATTTATTACCTTGCTGCACACAGGATCCAGAGGATGAAGGGATTTTTTTTGGCCTCAAATCAACTCCCTAAACCAAAACGATGAAGGTGAAATCTCTGCCACAGATGTCCAGACACAATTCTTGGTTTGTATGTTTCCATTGCACAAGAATTGCGTTTGGACAATCAGGAGCAGAGATTCCTGCATTCCAGGCTTGGCAAGGCATCTTCCAGGAAAATCCGGGTTGGTTCCTAGAAAACACAAACACACACACACACATACCCCCCCCCCCCTCGTCCTTCCCCACTCCGGGCACCTCCACACACCGAGCCTTCTCCAAAACACTCGTGTCAGCGGCTCTTCACAGCCCCGTATTTCAGTTCCTTTCGAGGAAAGGAAGGTGTAACATGGAGATAACACTCTCCCTTCATCCTGAACAAGTTTCTGATCATAGCTAGAAAGCTTCTAGTCCCTCTTTTGATTCGAGAGATTTCATTTTACCCTTTAACCCCCAATTATTTAATTACCTAGAATATATACAGTACTACATTCCTGATCGTCTGAATCAAGAAAGGGTATTTTTTTTTGTATTTTTGTTTTTAGAAATAATTCGTGAAAAAAATTAGACAGGAATTTGAACGGTTACTGTCTGTAAATTTATCTCTTTTGGGGTGTGTGTGTGTGTGGAAGTGCAGAGGGGAATTACTTGTAATAATAAGAAGAAAGGAACTCCAATCTCAGCCTTTGATGGCAAGTTTGTATATGGATGTCCCCTACCCTCATCACAAACCCGGCAATCTGAGAACAAGCTTGCGATTTTCTCCCAATTCCAGCTATCAAATCGAATCGAATTCCCCCCTTTTTACAAAAATAAATAATTTCCAACAGCACGTTTTTGAAATCCGAGTATTTTAAAATCTCTTCATAAAGATCTGCAGATGTACAAATGGGGGTGGGGGGGTGGGGATCCAAATCGGATTCTCACCGGTAACAATCCTTCCCTCCAAATGCAGCTTCTTCACTAAACTAAGAACATTTTCCCTCTTTAGTTAGAAAATAACGCATCAAGCTTAAACCCCAACATTTACACGAACAGGAATCTGCTTCTCTGGTTTCCCTCTCAGTTTACGTACCGTTTGCTTATTTATAAATATCAGCATCAGCACCTGTGCAAACAGAGTAAACTGGTTTCATTTTTCTGTCTTTAAATTGTTGGCTTTCTAATTCCACTTGGAAATTGATCATGCATCTTTGAGGCGGTTCAATATTTTCGTATACATATTCATACACGTATGTGTGTTTCACTAGCTTTTCCATACAGAAAGCTAAGGTATGTTATATATAGACAGATTATATAATCCGATAAATAGCTATCTAACTGTATGGAGAAACGATTTGAAACGCTATATATATATATATACACACACAATTCAATATAACAATAGATATCGATTATAAATAATATCTCTTTCCATGTAATATAATCTATTACATGGAAAACGATTGACACAGTACATTATATATAATTGTAGATTTAGAGGATAGAATCTAGCGATCTAAAGATATGGAATTATATATATAGAGAGAGAATGTTTCAGTAATTTCCCCTATAGATAAAGAAAGAGTATTTATATAATCAAATATATACATGCACAGATTTATATCTATATATGGACACAATGGAAAAATATTGAACCACCCCATTTATATGCAGTTCTATATAGCTTTACCTGTACATAGTTACAGACAGTTATATGGAAATAATATAGAAAAGGTCTATAGATGAGTATGATTTTATTAACTGGTTAAAAACCCCAACCCAGCCAAAACGCGAAGTGCAGCGGGTCCCCCAAAGGAAAGGGTCTATTTCCAGCATGTGCTTGAAACCCAAGCGCCGGCTCTATTTGTTCTGCACCTGTTAACCCCCGTTTGCTAAAGTCATGCAGAAGAGGCATGCACGGCCGCACGCCGGGCTTTCCAATACCTGAGCCTGCAGCTCCGCACAAACATCCCCCAAGTGACTTTCTTCCCCCTTTTTGCTGGGGGGGGGGGGAGAGAGGTTTCAGCGTTTCCCATTTTTTAAAAAAAGTCTCCGGCTGCTCGCGTCCACCGGCTGCGGCTCGCCCTTTCCCCTCTTTCTCCATGTTGTATCCTTCCCCCCCAAGCGCTTCCAAAATCCGCCAAGGCTCCCGGCTCCGCGGCGGCTGGTGCCAGCGGTGGAGCCTGCCCTCCTGGAAGGGGCTTGCCGCGACGAGCACATTGCAGAAGGCTCTGGAGGCTGCGGTTGGGTCCTGAAGGGTTTTTAGTTGAACCCCCCAACAATAAATGCGTGGCAGAGGAGGCTAGAAAAGAATGGGGATGGCCTTCAATTGGTACTGGATTTGAATAACACCACAGGGTGATAAATGCCCATTGTGTTTTAGGAGTAATGAATCTCCACTGTCTCCATAGCACAGACACAGCAGCTGCAACCTGGAGCCAGCCATCTCTTAAAGACACAGCGCCCGAACCGGGGCACCGCGCGCGCCGAGCCCAGCCGCCCCCCTCGGAGCCTCCCTCGCCGGGGCAGAGCCGCCGCGCCGCGCCGAGCCGGGCCGGGCCGGGCCGGGCCGGGCCGGGCGCCCCTTCCGCTTTCTCCGGCCAGCTCCCGGCGCGGCGCGGACCTCGGCCGCGGGGCCCGAGACGTCTTCTGCGGTTCACGAGGGGCAGGAGCGCCGGTTCCCCAGCCCGCGCGCCGGTGAATCGCAGAGAGCTCGGATCCTTCTCCGTCTCCAACCAGCTGGCTGCTTGGTTTTACCCCGGGCGCCCTGGTTCTGCCTCCACACCGAGCGGAACCAGTGGGCTTGCATGGTGGTTGGGGGGACGGCGGGTTTGTTTGGTTTTTTTAGGGTTTTGGGTTTTGGTTTTTTTTGTTTTTTTTTTTTTGCAGATACTTTGAAGTCTGATCACATTCCCCAGCTCAGTTTGCTTCTTTAAAAAACACACCTCCCTTTCCTCACGCCCTCACTCCCACTCGTGCTACCCTTCAGAGCCCGGGGAGAGGTGGGTGGGTCTTCTGACCGGAGAGAAATGGGGAATTTGGAGCAGTTGGTTGCTGGTTAGCTCTTCGAGTAGAATCATCGCCCACCCCCCCACCCCCCAGGTCTCCTGGGCTGGTGAAATCTGGGGTCTCAGGAATGGTGGACAATGGGTGACATAAAGAGCTCAGGCGAGATCATCAGCTCCGAAAGGATCCCATTAGCTCTGTGGGAGAGTTTCCATTCACCCTGCTCTTGTAAAGGGAGCCCCGAGGCAGCTCCCCGTCCCCATCCCTTCCGCCCCTCCGCCCTCAGACAGCATCTCTGGTTTCTTATTTTCCTGGCATTCCTGAGCCCCCCTTTTTTTGCAGTGAAAGTGTTAAAACGGTCCACTCCGCCGCTCGCCCTCCTCCACCCTCCAAGGAGCGTTGTGATGAAATCAGACAAATAATGCTCATTGTTTTCGGCTAATGAATATTATTGACTTTTAAGCGTAGCAGCTGCAACATCCTCCCTTGGAAGAGAACAGGGCATCGTTTGCTGCTCTCGGGAAGTTGCCGAAGGGGGTTTCAGGGAGGGTGGGCCGAGAGCTCGCAGCCCACAAAAACACGCAGAAGCGAAACAAACAAATAACCAGAGGAGCAAAGCGCTCAACTAAACGTCGAGGCGAGAAGCTGCTGAATGTGCTCCAGCCCCTCCAGCCCCGCTCCGAACACAGCCTCTTCTGCCTCCACAAAGTTCGAGCCAGACTTCTCCCCATCCCTCCCTCTTACTGAACTCTCTGAAATGTTGGGGGTCCTTTTCTTTTAAATATACTGTTCCCTCCCCTTCCTTTGATCAAATGGAATTAACACACAAATAAAACAAACGCTGGGCAAACTTCACCCAGACACAAGCAGTCCCCTGCTTAAAAATGGACCCAATGAAATGATAATAATAACACCCCACTACTAATTAATAACATACTACTACTAATTAATAATAAAACAGCTCTTTTAGGAATAGCTGTTGCCACTTTTCTGCTAGCGATTTTAAGTGCCACCGAAATGGGGTTTGGACATAATTAGCTGTCCTGATTTCTTTCAAAGATCTAACCAAAATTTTATGATCTACCTACATATTTTTCAGTCATCTTCCCTGCCTTCTCCCCGCAAGCTTTGGCCTTAGCAACAAAGAAAAGGTGGGCTGTATATATCTTGTCCAGCAGCATTTTAGATCCAGGTTTAGGGGACCTTTTCTTGCATATCAAATTCACTATTTAACTGGTGGTTACAACAACCTTAACTCCTGCAATAACTTTCCTCCCATGTATTCTGAGGCTGCAGACAATGAATTAATAGCATGAAGCCTGGCATGGGGCAAGGGCATTGCTGGCCAGTAAGAAATTTTTTTTTTTTATAATCGCTGTGTAGATTGCAGGCTGATGAAAGAATAAGATAAAACAGAAGGAGAGAGAAAGCCCAGGGCTGGAGAAAGATTGGACCTTAAATATTCCGCTAAAGGGAGTCAACAGTTGTACTTGTCTCCCTTTTTTTTTTTTTTATTCCAGTTTTAAGAACTGTTCTCACACGCTGTTTGCAGAACAGCAAGGCCCTTATACTGACCATGGATGCTCAAGCCCACAAGCAAAGGCTGGGCACTGTACTTCTACTGCTGTGAGCAGTAAATAGTTAATCAGCAGAGAGAGAAACACAAACTTGAACATGTTTCAGAGTAGCAGCCATGTTAGTCTGTATCAGTAAAAAGAACAGGAGGACTTGTGACACCTTAGAGACGAACACATTTATTAGAGCATAAGCTTTCGTGAGCTACAGCTCACTTCATCGGATGCTGTAGCTCACGAAAGTTTATGCTCTAATAAATTTGTTCATCTCTAAGGTGCCACAAGTCCTCCTTTTCTTTAAACTTGAACATGTTTGTGCAAAGCATCTCAGCAAGCTGGACTGAGTGGGAATATTGCAAACACTCCAACCACTGGGCAGGCTTCTGAGCATGGGACTCGATTCTGCCTCAGAATCACCCCCAAGGAGTCAAGACAGGCAGCAGTTGTGTGTGCATGGCTTAGGGCAGGTTGGGGCCCAGGAGCCAGAGACTCATAGGAGTTAGAAATGGAAAAGAGCCATGAGGTCACTGAATCCCACTGCCAGTGCAGGATTGCTCCCTGCAGAACAAGTCCCAGTGTTTTGTCCAGTCTAATTTTGAATGTCCCAGGTGTTGAGGATTTTAGGCATTAGATTTTAATTACAAAGACTTCTCTGCAAGCCAGAAACCTAGTTACCAGTTCTGAAGTTAGGCACAGTGGTGGCAGGGTCAGTCCCAAAGGGGCCCTGATCCTGCATTCTTGGACATTGCAATCTCTCAGTGACTTCCAGTGGGAGTTCTGGGTAGGTAAGGCATGCCAGAGGAGAGCCCTACTTTGATAACAGATATTATCACTGGTGATGACCTTAGTGTTAAGCAAAAAATTAGAGGCCAAGATTTTCAGAAGTGATTAGTGACTTTGAGTGTCAAACCAGAGACACTTTAAAGGGGGGCTAATTTTCAGAGGGTGGGTGCTCAGCACTTCCTGGAAATCAGGCTTTAAAAAAGTTTCTCAAGTTTGGCATCTGAAATCTCTAGTCACCTCTAAAAGCCACAGAATGGTGAAAGCAATTTCTAAGCTGTCTCAGTTTGTGGGAGCTGCCATGTCAACAGCATCACAAGTTCGAAAGGAAAAATAAAAGCTCAATGCCAAATTAAAAAAAGGAAAACGTTGCTCTTTCCTTTCAAAAGACGTCTGATTCCTCAGCAGCTGGAAAAGCCCCCAGCGGTCTCACATTCCAAATGATTCTTCTGGCTCCCATCTGTTTTCATATTAAACAAACCTGTTTTTCAAGGTAAAAATCAGAATTAAAACCTCCAACCACCACCCCACAACTTGCTAACAGATTCCTGCAGGAATCCTAAAATGGTTTTACATGGTCTCTGGAATCCTGATGAGCGTCTTTAGGAAATTAAAGCCATCTCTTCCATGAAGGCTGCAAAGCAATGGGATGCACCCATTGTTACAGCTTGGAGCCTGGCATTGTTTTAGAGCCCAGATGCTGCAAGCCTCCTTTTAACTTTCTTTAATTCTTAAAGTTCCATTCCCCCCCACCCCCTCATAATACTGGCTGAGTTAATGAAGTTATGTGATCCTATAAATGTTAATTGTCTAAACTTCTCTTCTTCTCCTTCTTCTTTTTTTTTTTTTTATCTCTCTCTCCTCCTTGCTGCTTTCTGCTCCGCTTGTAATAAAGAAAATATCTTGGCTGGACTTAGGTAGTTGCTTGGCAACCCCAATTGAAAAAAAGAGAACAAAATGTAACCAATCCAAAGACAAAGCAAAAGATTTTGGTGACATGTGACCCCTCTATGAAAAGGGCAGCCTTAAACTGTCCCTTATGTCCTTTGCTCCTGACTACTGGGGCTAACCCCCCTCCCCATTCAGCTTCTTACACCAATAAATATGGATTAGAGAAATACTTTTTCCCACACTGCTGAAAAGATTGGATTGATCTTTCCACCTCTTTTATGTACCAACCTGACAAGTTTCTAAACAAAATTAACAGGGGAGAGTCAAAAGAAGTGAACCCAGGTTCTGGACCCTCACAGGCTGCTGGGGGTTGGGTGGGTGGGGAGAGAATTGCACCATTGAATTCAAACCTCACAGATTTTCAAGGTGGAAAAATGTGCTCCTCTTAAAGAGAACTTTTCACTTCAGCTGGTTTAGTCTAACGATTGGGATGTGCGCCTTCAAACGGCAAAATAACAGATTCCAATGTCTGATTTATAGCTGCTCTGCCTTTCTCTCAGATGCTTGGAGAGGGGCACTCTTTCTGGTCCCATGTCATATAGATGGCAACTTATAAAAAAATCACGCAATACATTTTAGCAAAAGACATCTATTTTCTTGCTAGCATAGACAGTACTGCCTCTTTCAGTGCTATTCTGTTCCTCTTTGCTTCAGAGCCTGAATACTTCCAGTCTGTAGAGGAAGTCATCTGCAAATGAAATTTCATCCTGGAAAAAAACATGATGTCATTGGCTTTAGTTTTGATTCTGAGTAAACACAGCACAGCACGGTTTGAAAGTCGCCCTTGCACTTGACTTTAGGCTCGTGGTTTCAAATAAAAATAATATCCCAGCTATGAGGAATGGGCAGAACATCTTCTCACCAACCCTGCCTTCTATTTCCCCCCTTTCAGCAAAGATCCTCCTGTTTTGGAGATAAGATAAAATGCTGAATCTTCCCAGGCTCACAGAGTAGTGAATGCTTCTTTCACAAGCAGTGCCCCTTTCCAAAAAAGCATCACCTTGCCAGCTGCTTTCCTCCCAGAGGCTGCCAGGAAAAAAAATAGGACAAGGGGGAAAAAAAAGCCAGTGAACTTGTTTTCAGCCTTTCCCTCTGACGATCCACCCAGAAAAGCAGAAAAAATATTTCTCCTGTTAAAATGCCTTTCGTTCATTCCTAAAGCCCGTCAGCGCCGGAATGCTGTCCTCGTGGCGGGAGATGCGGGCTCTGAATGCTAAGGAACTCTCAGTAAGTTGGACATTTTCTGAAGCTATTTTCTAAGATTTCTAAATGTGATGGAGGCCCAAATTCATCCCCTGTAGTAAATCAGAGGGCTTAAAACCAGGGGATGGATTGGGCCCAGGATGGCTTTTGGAGGGGGGTTGGAGAGAGGGCAGGGGGATTAGAGTGTCAAAGCGCTTCTCTGATGTGTACAATATTTGATTAAATTTCACTCCTAATGTTGCTTGTCTGCATCTGTGTTTCCTTAATTTATGTGCCTCAGTATTAAAATCCTATCTATCTATCTATCTATCTATCTATCTATCTATCTATCTATCTATCTATCTATCTATCTATCTATCATTGTGATGGCCCAAGTCCCAGTGCTGGCATGTGACTGGTGGTGCTGGGAGCTAATGCCTCCACAGCATGCCAAAGGGTTAAGGATCTCACAAAGCCCCTTTGATTGGAGCCCACAGATGAGTCACTCTTTCTCCTCCAGCATGTGGACTCTCTGGTCACAGAAGGAGGCAAGTGGCAGTTTGTTCTTTAAAAACCCAGTGACTGAGCAGTAGGGGGAAAAAAAGAGGGTTCACCTCTTTGGGGCTGTGAATGAGCCCACCAGGAGAGAGAATCAAGTGCTTTTTGTTTCTGCCCCTCCTGGGGCTGTATCCATGAGTCAAGAAAATGCCTCAGAGAGAGAATCATCAGAGGAATTTATTCAGAGAGGGCCAGAGCAGGGTGGCTTAGTGAAGCCCTGATTCTGCAAAGAGCTCCTTGTGGGCACAGGGATCTGCCTGGGTGAAGCATTGTTGAATCCAAGCCTCGGTCTGTGCCCAGTTTTGTTCAGGCAATAGCCCCTCTTTCCCCTCTATTCCTGTGGGAATGAAGGTTTGACCCAGACAGTGTTTGGAGGCTGCTTTTGTTTAATCTTCCCCCTGACTCTCAGGACATGCTACTGACTTGCAGCAAATAGAAATATCTTGTTTCCTCTTGGTTGGGGTCAACACTCCATCCCCCCTCATATGTCTGAGATTTCCTTGAGCTTCCCCAAAGCGAAAGGCAAACACCCTCTGTGAGCTGCTCTGCAGTAAGCGGAAAAGCCTGGCAAGGAACAACCTGAGCATGCAGCACCTTGCACACACATGCAACAACCACCCCAGGCATCTTACCAGCATTTGCTGTAGGCCCTGGATGAGGGCGTTAGTTCAGGTCTGGAGGAGCCTGCAGCAGGTTCTCCAGTCTCGCACTGTCCCTTCTCACACCGTCCCACAATGCAGAGCCTTGGGTCTGAATATTACCCAAGAATGCCTGCTGTCAGCCACTGCTCCAAAAGAATTCTGGCCGCAACAGGGTTGCTGCATGGATTGCGCTGGACTGGCAGGTACCAAAGTCAGGCAGGGTGGTTGATTTTCCAACGACCTAAAGGCCTGATTCAACCAAAACTCCCACTGAGGCAAGGGGGAGTGTGGCCTGAGCCTAGAGCGCCAGCCCTGAGTTTGTGACATGTCAAGGAAACGCACACTAGAATCAAAGTAATTTCCCCCTCCCCCATATTGCATTCTTGTTTTGACTCAGGGACTGGCACGACACCAGGGGAGTTGTGGCAGGACCAGCCGGTAGCTGGGTGGGAAGGCCTTCGCTCTGTTCTGCCAGGTGGAAGACTCGGCTTCGCTTGCTGGTTCTTCCAGTGGCAACAGGAGATGGGAGTGTGCACCTCCCACTGCTCTGCAGCCGCCGCCCAGCCGCCCCATTGAGCTCCGACTGCTGCCAGGCATTAAAGCAGAAAATGGAGGTGCCCTTAAGGCTCCGTTAGGCCCATAAGCCTCTTAGCCCCATTACATAGGGCTATTTCTCTCCTCACATTCCCAATGATCGCACAGTCTTTATCACACGCTCCATGGTCCACACTTAGTTTCCCTCTTGGGTGTCCTCATGAGTGTGTATTCTCACTCCCCAAGTCTGCCCAGATCACACTTGCCCTCCACCCAAAACAAGGGACCACATTTGCCCTCCCCTCCCAGCCTGCTGCCCCCACAGCTGGCGCTCGAGGGCTCAGCTTTTAGCACAAGAGAACTCCCTTTCCATGTTGGTCACTTCCTAGGTCACATACTGAACTGCACACGAACGCTGTGACATGGGCAATTTCCCTCCTTCCCATTTCCACTCAGTCCAAGTCCTGCCTGTGCACAGCAGTGCCGTGTTCTCCCCAGGGCTGGACCCTTGGCACTGCAGACCCTGTGACCCGAAGCACCCCTCAGTGGGAGTGTGGCTTATGGTGGGTGAAGCTCCCACAAGCACACAGAGAGCATGAGGGCCCATTTCAGTGTTTAGGCCTCAAACTGGCCCTGCCTCTCACCAGGCAGATAGAGGAAAGATGTAGCTTTGGCTAAAGCCCCAAATCCTTCTGCAGGGCACAGTCTGAGTACATGGGCAGTAAGGATCTCCTTGGGGAGTGTGCGCAAGGAGGAATGGGACCTTCCCTTCCACAGGCCATGAAGAAGCAGAGAAGCTGCTCCTCATCCACAGCTCCAATCTCAGAGCTGGAGTGGGCTCCACCCCATCAGCACCCACCCTGTGCCAGGGAGAGTGGCTGGTGGCTCTGGCTTCCCACCCTCAGCCCTTGGCTGTGTGACAGCACACCAGGAGCGATTGTGGACCTGGGCTCTGTGGTGTATGGATTACACAAACCCATCACCACCTGCTGGAACGGCCCCAGTCCTGCTGCAGGTGAGACCCTTCATGCCTACCTGTGGCTGGGGAGCAGGACGGGTGGATTTGTCCCTTAAAAATGCAGCTTGAACAACATGAAAAAGAACCATCAAGGGCTACTTTTTGCTGCCCTCTCCTTCCGCTTTTCTTACCTGAGCCCCCCTCTTGCTTCCCCACTTTCCCACTCTCCCCAGAGTGATGGTAGCCCCAGGCGATCAGCCCTCATGGAGACAGATTCACATGAGGAGCGAGTCCATGAGCCAGCAAGGGGAGGCTGAGTTGTGGCCTTGGTGTGCAGGCATGGCATTGATTCCAGCAGATCCAGAACGAGTCCCTCATAGTGACTGTAGAGGTGAGACATTCAGAGTTGAGACCCCCAAAGAACCCAACTACGCCAAACTCCCCTCAACGGTGCAGCTCCCTGTGGGAAATGTGCGGGGCTGGTAAGTGTCCTTCAGAAGGGGCCTCATCTCAGCCCTGCCCAGGGGGACACAAAGTCCCCCAGCTTCAGCTACTGGCTGGGCTGTTGCTCTGACACCGTCTGAACCAGCGAGATCTGCCAAAATGCCCTGAGTGGGATTTTTAAATGTCTCGTTGGACTGTGGCAAAATCCTCCCTCCTGAGAGGGAGAGACACTGTCAACTGTCTTCCAGTGAGGAGGCTTCCTCTGCCTGAGGGAGATTTGGCAGCTGGTGCTATGGGCCCTCCCCCTCAAGCTAGCCTTCTGGGGAGCGCCAGACTACTGCTTCTCCGGGTCCCATGACACTAAAAAATGATGTGGGCTGTGGACCAGGCCTCTGAAATCTCTCGCAGCTTCAGCTGCGTGGCTTCTACTTATCCGGCCTGGCTCCCTCTCTTCCCTACCCTGAAACACGAGCTGCAGGAGGATGCCTTCAGTGGAACACGGGAAAGAAACAGACCTGATTTTCACGCTGCTTCCCTGGCTTTGGGGAGTGATTCTGCAGGAAGTTAAAGGTTAGAGAGCCCGAAGATTGGCCTTAGATTAAAATGTAGCCCAGGCAGACAGTGCCAGGAGTGTGCGTGAGCGGAGAGGCAGCTTGGTGGACTAACAGGTGGAATTCAACCCCCCCCCACCCCACTGGAAGATGTCTCCTATCACATAGTAATTCAGTTCCCTTCCTGAGCTGAGAGCCGTAGCCCCTTTCCCAGCTCCAAGCCCTTTTGTTTCGCCTTTGTGATGGAAAAAGTCCCTCCTAAATCAATTCCATGACACTGTTATTGTTTCCTCACTAAGAGTTTTTAAACTTTTCCCCCCCAAGGTCAGGAATGTGGCCAGTTGCTATTGGGACGGTGGAGCATGGGTGGGTAGGGTTGGGGGTGAAGGGTCACACTGGCTCTGCGGGTCATCTGAAAACAAAACCTTTTGAAATACCTACTCTCCATCACTGCCAACATTGTCTTCTGCCAGCAGGGGCCTGGCACGGACCTTCAATGGCTCCAGCCCTAGCCGCTGTCCACCGCAGCGGTCAGCATCTGGGAATGGACAGAAGGTTATTGTGTGTGAAATAGCTTTGTTTTCAGTCACAGCTGCCCGGGTTTGGACTGCGACTGACCGAAAGTCCTGGTGGGTGGGAGAGGAGGGAGGGAAAGGAGGGGTGTGTAGGGATTGTGAGAGTATGGGTCACTGAGTCCTAGAGGGAGATCCCACCTCGCCAAGGCAAAGACCACTAGAGCTGAGATTTAGAGCCTGGCTGAAGAATTCCCTTGATTATTTTCCCAAAGAAAGTGGGGGAATTTATTATAGAAAAAAAAGAAAAAGTAGCCCCCCCTTAAAAAGTGAAGACACATCGGATGCCCCCGGGTTCATATGGTGCCCACTTCACGTGGGCTGAGGAAAGTCCTGGGAGCTTGTCTCTGAGGCCTGGGCTCAGATCCCAGGAGCTGGCCTAGCGGGCCTTTGGGTCTGGTTCTTTAGGTCTGACTGAATTAGAAAATCATAGAAATTAGATTTAGAAAAGCCCTGTTTGGTATCATCCCCTCTATGGCCCGGCGTCCAGGGCAGGATTGTGCCTTATAGTATCTTTGCCAGTGTTTTAACTGGCCCATGCAGTGAGCCCCTCTGCCTCATTCCGTGGCTGATGGCTCCACAGGTGAATGGGCCTTGCTGCTACGAAGCTTCTCCTGATATGTTGCCTATGTGTCCCCTTTCTTAAGTTAGACTCATGACTCCTAGTTACAGCTAGGGCCCTACCAAATTCATGGCCATGAAAAACGAATCCCGGACCGTGAAATCTGGTCTCACTGCCGTGAAATCTGGTCTTTTGTGTGCTTTTACCCTATACTATACAGATTTCACGGGGGGAGACCGGCATTTCTCAAATTGGGGGTCCTGACCCAAAAGGGAGTTGCAGGGGGGTCACCAGGTTATTTTAGAGGGGTCGCAGTATTGCCACCCTTACTCCTGCGCCGCCTTCCGAGCTGGGCAGCCAGAGAGCAGCGGCTGTTGGCCGGACACCCAGCGCCGAAGGCAGCGCCCCGCCAGCAGCAGTGCGGATGTAAACGTGGCCTGGTCTGGTGTTGCCACCCTTCCTTCTGCGCTGCTGCCTTCGGAGCTGGGTGGCCAGATTGGGGCGGCTGCTGACTGAGGGCCCAGCCCTGCAGGCAGCAGCGCAGAAGGAAGGGTGGCAACACCAGACCAGGCCACGCTTACATCTGCGCTGCTGCTGGCGGCCGCTCTGCCTTCGGCGCTGGGCTCCTGCCAAGCAGCTGCCGCTCTCCCGCTGCCCGGCTCTGAAGGCAGCTCTGCCGCCAGCAGCAGCGCAGAAGAAAGGGTAGCAGTACCGCAACCCCCCCCTACAATCACCTTGCTCCCGCACACTACTTGTTGGGTCAGGGCCCCTACAACTACAACACTGTGAAATTTCAGATTTAAAGAGCTGAAATCATGAAATTTATGACTTTTAAAATCCTATGACCGTGAAATTGACCAAAATGGACTGTGCATTCGGTAGGGCCCTAGTTAAGGCCTAACCCTTTTGTACGGGGAACAAGCCTCGCGTGTCCCAGGAAAGGGACAGTTTCAAAGAGGGGCCAGTTTCGTTGCCTTCTAACTTGTAACACATTGATTAGTCAAAAGCAACCTAGCAGCTTGGTCAACGCCACTGAGAGCAGAGCTGGGGCTCTCATGTTTTCTGGCAGATGAATAGGCCTCTGGCGGATTTGCAATCTGGAGGCCTGATACTCCTGTCTCAGGATGCTAGCAACCCTTGCTGGAGTCAATAGGACTCCTATTGTACCCCTGGGAGAACTGGGCTCCTGGGAGCTTTCTGGTAGCGATGGGGAACCTCTTGTGTTTGTGACACTGGCCCCAAATTGTGGGCTGCAGTGCAGATGCTTTGCGCAGTCGCACAAACCTGACTACCAGTGCAGTGTGGCCAAAATAGCCAGCCAATAGCCAAAATAGCCAGCCACGGGAGGATCATGGCAGTGTAGGGGATCCCCGGGTAGTGTGGAGCTGATGTAACAGAACCTATCCTCCCTCCCCCTTGTCTGGTAGAGGGGATGTGACTGGGGGCAGGGGAGGAAGGGTGTGGCAGGGGCCTCCTCAACTGCCATGCCAGCCCCTTCAAGGCACTGGCAGCCTTCAGGTTGCTCTAATGTACGGCAAGGAGCTTGTTGGGTGCACTCCTGGCCCAGGATCAGGGGCGGGGCTCAGAGGCTGAGACACACACTCTCTGTCTCTGCCTTCCAGCAGCTCTCCTCCAGACTCTTGGTCAGCTGACTCCCGTGTCTTCCCAGGCAATTGCCCTTTTCTTAGGCATGCTTTTTAGTTTCTCAGGGCTTTCATTTGAGCCCTGGTTCTATCCTGGATCCTCCTGCTGATCCTCTATCACCTGGGCTGGACTGTCTCTCTTACGGAGAGAAGTGATAGGGAAAGGCCCCAGATGCAGTCACTTCTATTGTTAGTATTTACATGGTGCTGCAGGTGTGCCTGGGGATTTACAGGTTTAGAAGAAAAGCAGGCCCCTGCCTTGAGGCTCATGCAGTTTGGATCCCTGGATGAAGGAGACCAGACCTGACAACACCTATTTTCTTTCTTTATGTGGTCTAAGGCCTGGTGCACAACGGCTGCACCTTCTCACCTGACCACGCTCCCCTTGACACCTCTGCTGTGTTACCTACCGCTACGGACAGGGACTGCACGGACAGCCTCTTTGTGATTCATGTGGTTGGCTAGCTACTCCCTTACGCCACCTGCACTGGGACCTTCTGTGTTTGGTCTGCTGAGCTGCAAGACCAGGCAGGGGAGGCAAGGTCGGCTCCAGAAATGACCCAGCACACAGCTCTTGGAGAGCTGCCCCTCTTGTACGTGGGGTTCCTTTTGCGCTGGCTCTGGATTCCTTTGCTCAAACAGGCATCTTTGTAACACCCTTGTGTGTCTACAGCACTTTCTGTCTGAGCAGCACGATACACTTTACAGATGGGTTAAGCCTCATGACCCCCCTGTGAGGCAGGTGTTATGATGTTTACCTGGCAGACAGGGAAATGAAGGAACAGGGAGGTTAAGTGTCTTGCCTAAAGACTCACAACTCAGTGTCAGGGTACAGAACCCAGGAATCCTGCGCCTTAGTCACAAGACTATAGTTCTTTCCTTTAACTGTTAGCTGCTACCACTAGGAAATTGCTTGCTAGTTTTCAGCCTGAGCCCTGCCTGTGCTGGACTCAAAGGGATGGACGTGGCACGTCTGCCCAGACTTGAGGAGCAATGGTGTGGGGGAGTCTCTATGTTGTTCCAACATCACTAAGTAACTCTTCCTCTCTCAGCTGTTGGTGGGCCAGGAAAACCTCCCTCCACTCAGAAGTCAACCTCGGCTCGTCTTCTGATTGGCCAGCACTCTGCTACAGCATTGTTTGCATGTGCATGTCTGCCGTGGAACATCGACATACGGCTGGGGGCATTGGGCGTGGCTGTGGAAATGTGTCTGGCAACTGAGTACAAATGTCTCAGGTGACTTTCAATGAGGGCTCACAATGGCACAATCCTCCTAGCTAACTACAGCTGCAGTCGGCATAGTTCCTCCCTCCCCTGTCAGACAGAACACTACTTACTGTCCTTCTAGAGCATCAGTCAGTCAATCTCAGTCATGCAGATCTCTGGGGAGATGGTGGAAAATGCAGGTTATGGGGACCCTAAGGATTTAATTGCACTTGTAATTGGGGCCTTTCCATCAGGCCCTAGTGGAGGGAAGCGGAATACACCTAAAAATATCCTGATTACAGCGTGGCACCATTATTCTTTCATGCCCAGGAGAATAGGCTAATGAAGGACAGAACAAAATAAATGCACAAGGCAACAACTCCCGGCGAAAGGGGATGGATTTAGCAGAAAACTGGAACGAAAACCCAGTTCTGGGACTCCTAGCTGGCGCTAGGTTTTTTAATCTGTGAAACAGCTGGGTATGGGAGAAAACAGCTGGAATGGACACAGATTTCTCAGGAGTTATTAGATGGAGTCACAGTGGAGCTTGTGTGTGCCCTTCTCCGCACACTGCCTTTGGAGAGAGAGGCCTTTGTGCGACCCTCTTTTCTGTCCATATCACCACCCTCCATTAGGAATGGTGAAGAGTGGTCCAGATCAGAATGATGTCCTTGGCTGATTGAGGTTCTTGGCTGATTGATCCAGCCCCATAGCTGAGCTGAGCCCCCTCTTCATGGTCTGGTGAAGAAGGTCCAGTGTGCGGATGCCTTTGGAGCTTACCCAGGGTGCTTTTCCTGCATTACAGATGGCTGCATGGACAGGGATGGTGGGGAGGGCTGTGTTTCCCTTTCCAATGGTCTAGCTTTGTGGCTCTCCCATGTAATGGATTTAATTGTCTTCTTACCAAGGACACGTAGCCAAGCCGTTGTTACGTCACAACGAGGTGGGCCGGATGAAGAGTATTGCACATTGGTGGTTCAAATCTAGCCCGGGTGACTCTGACAATCTGGTGGCCTGCTGGATGCAATGTGTTTGGTGGGTCTCAGCCCAATCTCCAGCTTCTCACATCACACAATCTCCCCACCGTCGTTGGCCACTAATTGGCAACATTCTGTTGTCAGCCCTCCTGGCAGCAGGCATATGCGACTGTATGGGTAGGTCTGGACTGCAAGTGAAGGTGTGATGGCCGCACATGTGCTAGCTAAGCTGGCTAGGAGAGTAACGACAGCAGCGAAGACATGGTGGCGTGGGCTTCCGAGTCAGCTAGCAATCTGAGTGCATACCCAAGCTCCCTGGTCAGCTTGCGCTGGGGCAGGTAGCCGAGTACAAGCCCATGCCACCGTGTCTTCACTACTCTTGTCACTCTGAGTATCAGGGTGGCCTGCCCCTTTAAGGGCCAGGAGGCCTTGGGCCAGCCCACCTGTTCAATTAACCCCACCTGTGCTGTAATTTGCTGCCTCCCAGCCAGAGGGGGTGGTCTAGTGGGGTCAGGTGATAGGCCGAGGAACACCTGGGCCTCATAAATAGGGCTGAGGGTGCAGTCAGAGAGAGAGAGGTGCTATAGGAAGCAGGTTGGGGTCATGCAGGAAGCAGCGTCTGCAGGCAGGTTTCGGGGGGAAGCTGCTAGAGTCCTGTGGGAGAGGAGGCCGCGGGAACCTGCTTGGAAAAAGGGCTTCCAGGCAGAGCACGCTCTGGGAGGCAGTGCTCTGCTGAAAGAGCAGCGAACTTGGCAGGGCTTGGCAGTAGGGGTGAAAAGCCGTGGACTCCGGGGAGTGATCAAGTGTGAGAGGGACTGCCGAGAAAGCAGACTGGGAGCCAGTGCTCCATAGCCAAGCAAAGAAAGGCCGGAGCTGGTAAGGCAGACAGATGAGGAGCCCAAGAGGAGACAAATCTTCTGTTTGTTGTGGCTCTTAACTGGACAGTTGCTCCCTGGGTTGGGGATATATTTGCTCAGTGATGAGGCTGGAGTGTCCAGCTACATTTCCTAACATTGATCTTGTGCAGGGGAGGTGGGGACCCACCTCAGAAGAAACTGAGGTAGGAAGCACCTGCAGTGCCATCTTTGACCAGAAGAGGGTGTGATGGGGCAGCCCAGTCCAGTGGCACTGTGCTAGCTAGATTAAAGCTTAGTGGTGCTACAATCCTATGCTTCTTGTGTAGCTATAACCTTTGTTTGTAAGGATCAGTGTAAACTTCCAGCCCTGCCTGCATAAGGATAACCTTGTTGGCAGAAAAGCCGAGGAATGGATCCATAGATGAGGCACGCTGGCAGGACAGTGTGTGGGTGGGGCAACTTGCACCAGTGCAGAAAAAGACCATCAGGCTCCAGGGGCTAGAACTCAAGGCCCTGTCATCAGCACCACAGTCAGGATAAATAGTGGTAGAATCAAGAGGAGAGTCCTACAGAGTGACTCCCAGCCGTGTTCATGCCTGGGCTTGTAGTCACGGCACTACCAGGATCTAGCCCATTGCCCCGTAAAGAATCTTAGGGTTCCTTGGGGTAAAAGATGCCATGTGCTGTCAATTCTATTCCGTTCTAACAGAACAATCTCCTCCTCCTGATCTCATAGACTACCTCTGAGAATAGCTGGATTTCCTGTGATGTCTGGGCACCAGGCCAGATGAAATGGTGAGTCAGCGAGAGGTTCAGAGAAGAAGGGATGTTAGTTTCAGAAGGTTGTGTGATCCTCGGCTCTCTGGTCTTGTACCCTAGATCTTCTGCCAGCAAACTGACCCTTGTCCTGAAACTTTGTTTCCAGTGGCTTTAAGTGCAGGAGCTTTTAGCTGTGTTCTTCGACATCACCCAATATAAGAACCTGTGACTTCTTATCTGGAGAGAAACACGGCAAAAGTCCTCCAATGACAAAGTGTGTTCTGGGGGAGGAGATGTAGTATGTGTAGAGTGTGCAAGTAGACTGTGTGATACAGATGAATGATGGGCTATTTTTATGGCCAATGTGTGTACATGAACAGGGATGGATTTAGGGGCAGGTGACCACCTGGAGTGCTGGGCTTGGGGGGGCACTGGGCTCGGGGTGCTGTTTTTGTTGCTAGCGACAAAAGGGAAAATAGAATGTTTGAAGTAAAATGTTTCAGGTACCCCATATGTGGATTCAGTTTTCACTAACCTCCTAGAATGTTCCGGACCTTTGTAGAATTTTGTGGAACCTTCCAGACTTTCTGAGAACGGCATTTTCCTCAAACCTCCTAGAATGTTGTCAGCCATGCCCTCGCAGGTATGGAAGGGGTGGGGTGTTGCCAGTCAGTCAGTGAGAGATAAGAATGAACTGAAGTGAAGTGAGAGCCCAGCTGCGATGCTGTGAAGTTTATATATATTGTGTGATATTCAAAAGTGTGTGTGTGTGGGGGTGGGGTGGGGGGCTGAAGATGCTCCTCACCTGGGGTGCCATTTGGTCTTGGGCCCGCCCTGTACATGGGTGGTCTGTATGGTGTGAGTGAGCTCTGTATGCACAGGTGGTTATTTGCATATGTATGTCTATGCATGGGGGACGTATGCAGAAGCTATGAATGGGTATGTCCAGTTTAAGGTGACCAGATGTCCCGATTTTGTAGGGACAGTCCTGATTTTTTGGGTCTTTTTCTCATATAGGCTCCTATTTACCCCCCCAACCCCCCCCCACGTCCCGATTTTTCACATTTGCTGTCTGGTCACCCTAGCTCCGGTTGCACCGGGGAGGTGTGTGATATAACTCTGTATATGGAGGAAGTTTACATACCTGTACATATGAGGTATGGGTGTGATATGTCTGTGTGGAGGGGGGAGACGTCAGTCTGTACGCATGACAAACCTGCTTCACAATCTGGCATGCTAGGCCCCGTCTTCTGCTGACAAGTTGAAGACTAGAATAGCAGAATTATTGCAGGGTTCTAGGGCTAGAGTTCGAGGGGCAATTTTGGTCTGCATTAAAGTGCTTTAGCACAGTGTACGGGAATAACAAGCATGCTGCCTGTCCGGATGGAGGTGCTTTGGCTGTTGTGTGGGGAAGCTGAGATGGTGCCTTCCGCTCTACAGCTGTCTGACACCAGTGCTTTGACTGCAGGACTCTCCTGCATGAAAATGCACTCCCCCATCTGGAAAGAAACCCAGTGGTTTGCCTGCTGCTGCCCTGTGATGGGAACTGAGAAGGCTCTGATGATATGAAGAAAAGAAACCGCGATTAGGAGCTGATTTTTGTCTGAGAAGTAGAAGCTTGTGTGTGTGCGTGTGTGTACACGTGTTCAGTGAGTATAGCTCACATTGTAATGCTCCTTTCTGCTCTGGATCAGATGGGTAGAAGAAAGCACCTGACCAATCTGCATTAAAAGGCGATAAATGTGTCTTTCGGAGCAGGTAACAGACTAAGACACAATCAGCCCCAGCTGCCTGCTTTTCTCTAGGTAATAGGGTGATGTATTTCTGTCTGGGGGGGGGGGAAGGGGGGAATGCTTTGACCTTCAAAAGCAGCTTGAATTTTTTTCTCTCTCCATCCTTAACTCCCTTCTCAGGCCAGATGTCCTACTAGACAAAGAGGGCTGGGGGCTGCTCCCTCTGGTGCCTGTCAATACTATTCCTGTGTCAGCCACCAGAGCGGCTAGAGAGCCTGGGCATGAGGACACTGAGGGACGGGAATGACTCTGCTGCACTGCCAGGCCCCACTGGCCGAGGATTGAAGACCTGGCTTGAGTCCTGGATTCTGGCTCCCCTACCCTGCGGGACTGTGCTGTGCCGCCTTCCAGAGGCTGTGACCCTGGTTCTCCACTGCTTTGCTCCTTGTGTTGTCACTTATGCCTGTCAAAGTGAGTGTGATATGCTACCAGCTCAGAATCTTCCACTTGCTTTGCCTGGGTTTAAGTGATCGCACAAGGTTCAGGGCCAAGGAGAACCCGCTCAGTAGGCTTAGATCAAGGTAACAGAATGCCAATTGCAAAGGTACAAACACAGCTGGGGAGGGGTCTAGCGGTGATGGCACAAAATCAACTCCTGGGTTCTATTTTCAGCTCTGCAAACCTTGTTGTGTGACCTTGGCTAAGTCACAGCACCGCTCTGTGCCTCGGTTTTCCCCGTCTGTAAAATGGGGATGATGCGCGCTTTCCTCAGGTGTGGTTGCGAGGCTTATAAAGGTTGTTTAGAGGCTACAATGGAAAGTGCAATAGAAGGGCAAAAAGTGTTTATTAATTGATGATTAGAATGATGCCAATCAAAGCAAACCCTCTGGCGTATCTAGTGGCATGCAGATCATCTCTGCAATAAAAATAACCCCTAGATTTCCATGAAGGACCCAGTTCTGAGTTCCTTGAATGCCCCGAATCCCCATTGGAGCCAAAACAATGCAGGATCTGGCTCAAAAGGCTGCAGATTAGAGCTACTGAGGAAAAGATACTTTTCCTGGTGAATATTTTTAGGGTGTTTTTTTGGACGGGGGGAGGTTAAGGGAGGAACCCCCAACCCAATTTTTTTGTTTTCAGCAACCAAATATAGAAAATTTTCAAGCTTTCCAAACCAAACAAGTTTTGCTTTTCAGTGTTTCAACAAAAGCCTGAAAAATGGAAATCTGGAAATGGCCAAAATTTCCATTTAATCAAAATGCCGTTTTGTGTAAATTTTTTTTTTTTAAAAGTTGTGATGGACAATTTCTGGCCAGCCCTGCTGCAGCACAAGGGCTGATGAAACCTTTTCAACTTGCCTTGTAGGGTTCATTTCCCAAATACAGCGCTCAGTGCCCACCAGCCATATGTGAGATGCACATCTTGAGTACCACTCACTCTTCGTGGGTCCGCAATCCTGGATCCAATCCCATGGGCACTATGAATTCCTTGCCACCAATCTGCTGATGCCAGTGCCCAGGGCGAGAATCAGCCAAAGCTGTTTCAGTAACAAGGATTAGTTTTCAGGACTGTTTAGTCACTGGAGCTGATTCCATGTGGGTCCTGGCAGAGGGCAGTTTCTGCCAGTTTGGTGCTGCTGTGAGAGAAATTGACAACTTGGCTGGGCCTCGGCTGGTGTGGGCAGGCGGTTTGGGAGACATGTTAGGGCTGATCTTGTGTGTGACCTTGAAATGTCCTAATCAAGTGATGGATGAAGTGGGAACTTGGCCTATGGAAATAGAGCGAGATGCAGAGAGGAGATGGGAAGGAGGCCAGTGACGGCAGAGAGGGATGATGGAGGAACTGGGGTACTGATGTGAGGGCAGGTATATGGGATCTGTAAGTGTAAAACCTTGAGCGCCTTTCAACAGACGCTCTCAGCTCTGCTCTGCGGTCCCTGGTGGGACATGGGGATGGGAAGAGATGGAGTGACTGGCTCCTGGGATTGATCGTATGACTGGCTCTCTATCATGTCCCGGATGTGTCACATCCACACATATCCCTAGCGCCTCAAACTCTAAACCTGGGGCACTGTCGCCATCTACAGGCTGCAACTGGTAGTGCGCATACGTGATTGTACACTTGGAGAAAGGCCAGGTGGGTCAGTGCACTACCAATTAAGTTTGTCTAACACTTCCCATTGCAAGATTTGATTGCTTATAACGTTGCCAAAATTTAACTGTCCAGGTGTCTGCATCAGGCTTTTTTAAATGGCTCAGCTATTTCCAAGGATGAGGTTGGAGAAAAATACGGTGGTTGCCCACGTTAAAAATTCTGGCAACTTATTATTTGAACAGCTCTAGTACTGCAATGCTTTGGAGCAGGGACTTGACATTTGGCAGAGTGGTGGTGTCGGGGAGGTGCCTCTGCCATCCACATGGAAATCTGCCAGAACTTGGCCAAGTTTTAAGCCTTTGAAAAACTGCAGTTCAGACATTCAGTAGAGATTTAAATCTTAGCAGCAAAAATCACTGAAGATTTCATCCTCACTGAACACGCTCAGTCTCTCTCAGCTCCTAGGGCTGCCCAGGCTTCACACATGTGATCCCGGCAGAGCACCTGAGCATTCACGCATGGAGACTGAATTAAGGCTGCCCAGACAACCTTATTTCTGACGTTTCCTGACTTCTGAGTGCTTGACTTTGCAGCCTTCATAATGTTCTTTTACCAGTGTTTTGTGTATGTGTGTTACATAGAATCAAGACAAATCTGACCCAAAATGTAGATTAAATTTTTTTAAATGGAGACTTTACAGAACCTGAGATCAATAGAAAAAAGTGTCTATTTAAATAAAATGGGATATGAAAAATAATAATAAATGAAAAATAACAATCGTGCTCCTATAGTGCATAATGTGTTAAAAGTTCTGTACAGGCATTAACTGATTAGACCCCTTCCCCTACTCTCTGTGTTTGGCTTGTCTATTTAGATAGTAAGCTCATCGGGGAAGGAACATCTACTGTGTTTACATAAAAAAAAGAAAAGGAGTACTTGTGGCACCTTAGAGACGAACCAATTTATTTGAGCATGAGCTTTCGTGAGCTACAGCTCACTGCTTCAGATGCATTCGATGAAGTGAGCTGTAGCTCACGAAAGCTCATGCTCAAATAAATTGGTTCGTCTCTAAGGTGCCACAGGTCCTCCTTTTTCTTTTTGCGAATACAGACTAACACGGCTGCTACTCTGAAACCTGTGTTTACATAGTGCCTAGTGCATCGGGGCCCACTCTTGGTTGGCCCTTAGGCTCTACTGTAATAAATATGTGTAGTAATCCTCACAGCAGCTGTGCCAGATACCTCTGGTAAGTGTTATGGTCTCTTCTGTGCAGATAAAAATTTAAAGCATGGGAGGTCACAGGGCGAGCTAGTAGCAGACACTATTAGGAGTTGGGAATTCCTGATGCCTAGCCCTGTGCTCCCATTTCACCATACGCTGGTCCCTTGTACTAGTGCCTGGGGCAGGGGCGGGAGCAGAAAGTGGGGCAGACTGGCAGTGAAAGTAAAACTGACCAATAGGTGCAAGCAGCAGGCTCAGTGACAGCTGACTTCGATTTGGACAATTCTTTCCATAGGAGGCATCTCTTGTTTTGTTGGTCATAACCCCTGTTTTTAGTGTATATTGTTATCTCAACAATGTCCCCTTCAGGGAATTTCAAGATGGCTTCTATTACCTTGCATGAAGATAGAATCAGAGTCCTAAGGTGCCTTTCGGCATGGAAAAGGTTTTTTTGTTACCTGATAGGCTGTCTTCCTGCTATAGGCAGTCTGGGCTAGAACAGAACGTAATACAGTAGTCACTGGAAGTGTGTGCGTCTGTCCAAATTTCATCCACTGTGTTTGCTTTCAACAAAAAATTTGGAATGTTTTCAATAAGAATCATGGGGTCAAACATTGTACCGGTGCCCTGGGCTGCTGGACAAGGTGCGGGAGTGGGAGTCCTGTGTTCTTTCCAAGCCCTGCCCATTGCTGTGTGACCTTGCCGTAGTTTCCTTATCTGTAAAATGGGGTACTGATCCTTCCTTTGTAAAAGAGTTTGGCATCTCTGCTGAAAAGCTAATAGCTAGTGTCAGTGCTGGGCAGAGAGAGGGCTGGGGTTTCTCGAGGGCTGCCTCAAGTGGACAGTTATAGCGCTCAAAAAGTGTGCTGATGTCAGACAAGGAGAGGACCCCGCTAGTTAGGGACTGCACTATGGCTGTTTCTGGTGACTTTATTGCTGATGAAGTCTGCACTGTTAGGCAGGGTGAAGATTCTCTCACCCTTGCCCTGTACACCTTAATGCCATCCTGTCGGATTTCCCAGGCAGGTGGTTCTATGGCACATCATTGTTCTTGATTAGCTGCCAAATTGATTATTCCATCCTTTCTCTCTGCATGCCCCCCACTTTCTGCAAGAAAACCCAAACTTCTTTGGAGAATTCTGTGGGCAGTAGTGACACCTGCTGGTGGAAGAGGGAAAAGGGCAGAGACCGTGTCCTTTTGCTAAGGAAGTGACTGTAATTCTGCTTGGCAGATGGGACATTAGGTGGGGAGGGCTCTGAGGCAATAGAGCAAGTGGGGGAGGCAGTGTGTTTAAAGATTAGATTGGCCAGTTATTTTGCTGTGAGAATTTGTGTGTGTGTGTGTGTAGGTATATTCTCACAGCAAAATGACTGACCAAGTATTTTATCAACTTCATTTGATTAATAACAGAACAAATACATCCAGATTGGTTAATAACTTAGACTGATTAATAATTAAATCCCACAGTATTTTAATATCATGTGCTGCAAAGAGCCGCAGGAGACACATTCAAGAGCCACTTGTGGCTCACGAGCTGCAGTCTGAGTATCTCTGACCTAGGCCCTTCAAACCTCTGACTACTCTCTGGTTTAAAGCAGACTCATTGCTTTCTATGCAGAGGGCTCTTGGCTGTACCCAACAGCTGCCTTATCCTGGCATGACATGAGACCCCACCTGCTCCAAATGACCTAAGAAAACCTGCAGGCGAGGAGAGCTTCTTGGCTTAACTCAACAATTATGCCCTGAACCATTTCATAATCTCTGCCATGCCTGAGGCCCCTGCTGACCTGAATTGTAGAGAACAGGCCAAGTTCACCCCATGCTTGACCCAGTCAGTGGAGTTGCCCCAGGGATGAATTTGGTATCTGCCTGTCAACTGAATTGTCTCCTTAGACTGACCTCACACTTGGTAAGGCAACTCATATGTTTTCATGTATTTATACCTGCACCTGTATTTTCCACTCCATGCATCTGAGGAAGTGGGTTCTAGCCCATGAAAGCTTATGCCCAAATAAATTTGTTAGTCTTTAAGGTGCCACAAGGACTCCTCGTTTTTGCTGATACAGGCTACCACGGCTACCACTCTGAAATGTCTACTGTGTGCCTCTTGAATGAGAGCTAAACTCATTTACCACTAGATGGCAGCAGATTGCTGATGGAAAAAGAAATGGTCCCCGGGAAGGATTTCATGGGTGTAAATACACCACGAAACTGCTGCTGATCAAGGTGCAGAGCATCAGGCTTAGAGAACGACTCGGCAGTTCAGAAACTGGTGTGCTCAAAGCCTTCTGTGCTAGATCATCAAGGAGATGGATCCCTTGGACACAGCCCTCTGTCTTCTCTCATTTCCCCAGATCACTCCAAACTAGACGTGTCCGCGACAGGTGCGTCTCTATGAGATTGGAGATGAGCTGGGGTGTTTTGTGCTGAAGTCTGGCAATGGTCCCATGGTCACCAGGAGGCATAAATTGGCAGTGGTCCTAAAAGTCACTCTGAGCACAGCACAGATGTTGTAATTCTCCCCTCATGTACCACTAGACCCTCTTCAGTCCCACACCTGCCAACATTTGCAAGATAGAAAGAGGAGGCAGAACCCATCCACCTCCAAACTCCAATGATAGACACTGAACTAGGGGACAATTAATAATAACGTAATAATTAATACTTAATTTGCCTATAGCATCTTCCACATGTGGCCCTTAAAGGGCTCTGCAAACATTGTGAACTCAGACTCTCAATCCTCCTGTGAGGCCTGTAATTATTAATCTCCAGTTACAGACAGGGAAACTGAGGCACAAAGCTGAATTAATTTGTCCAAGTTTATACTGTGCATCAGTGGGGATAGAGCTCAGGTTAACTGATTTGGAGTCCTGTCATTTCACTAACCCAAGGAGTGGCTCAGCCTGTTATACTGTGGGGCCAGATTTTTGAAGAACCTTATTCCAGAAAAAAAGGATAGGGAATCTAACTCCTTGTTTAAAAACCAACCAACCAAACAAAAAAACCAACTAGCGATTGTATTTGCCTCCATGGAGCAGTGAACTTAGCAGGCTGATTTCATGCTGTCAAGCTGTACTTTCTGTTTGTTCCAAATGTATTGTGCGTTCATTTCATGCTCCCAGATTATAGAACTTCCTTTGGGTCTCTGAGTTGCTGGCTGGGGTCTGGAACTTCCAGAATACTCTCTCTTGCTACAGAGAGTTTGGTTATTTATCAGAGTTCTTGATCCTCCTGTTCCTAGGGAGGACTGGGGTAGGTTTGTAGGAGGAACAGCGCTCTCTACTCTGGTGCTCTCTGAATAAACTATCCAGCCCTTCTCTAAATGCTCACCAGTCCAACACACATCAGCCAGGATATAGAATTGAAGCCTGCTGTGTAGAGAAGAGAGAGGCAGAGGCTGTTTCTATGTGTGACTGACTGGAAGAGTGTGTGGTATGTCCCTCTGTTGTGGCTGATGCACTAGAAGATAACAGTTTACTACTGCTACCAGCCAACTGAATTGCTTCTTTAGCTTAAGTGGTAGAGGTTGGTGGGGCAGTGCTGAAAGTCCCACGTGCAGACATTATGGTGACCAGATAGCAAGTGTGAAAAATCGGGACACCTTTTCCGCCCTGGGGTTGGGGTATAGCTTTGTATATAAGACAAAGTCCCTAATATCGGGCCATCCGGTCACCCTCGCAGACACTGCTGATGACCCATGCTGGGGGTGGAGGTTTTATATGCTGTCTTTCATACTCCGAGGTAATACTTAGCCTTGATGTAAATGTGGTTTTCTTTAATGCTTGAGGAATGTCAGGATTTCCTGAAAGGCACAAATGTTATTTCCTCACACCCCTTCTCTGTTTTTTCTTCCAGGTTCTGTGTCTTGCTGGCTTGACTGTTTGTCATGAGATTTTCCTCCCCTTCCCCATTGGTTTCTGTTTATCCCCCTTCAGATGTCCCAGAAGGTCAAACACAGCTGTCTGGGCAGGTTTTGCAGCAGCTGTGATGAGCAAGGATGGAAGGCATCCGCCTAATCTTTCTGGATAGCTGGTTCCCTCAAACCCCACGTGATCAGTAGGGCAGGTATGGTAGAGGTAACTACTTTTGGGCTGCAGTATGACACTGGGGATGGTCTCTAGGTAGAACTAACTGAATTGTTAGGAAAAGTTATTTATTTGGCAGATTTAGCTCCTTTTCCAGCTTGCAAATGGTCTGGGGGCAGACCACGTTACTTATAGATCTGTTTGTCATATAAAAGTGTTTGCCACATACATTAAAGCCAGTGGATCATTGGCCAAGTATGCACCACAAACATCCCTTTGAGTTGTGTGATTGGGCATCAGAGTCATGTGGGGTAATTTCTGTTCTATGATTGGATGAACCGTTTGGCCCCCAAACGAATTTTGTTTTTGTCATGAATTGAAGTCAATATTATTTTGCAATTAATCGGCTCTTGGCAATGGGCCTGGAATTTGCTCTCTGCAAACGCTGGTTCTGTGAATGAAGTGTGGCTTGCATGGATGCTTGAGGGAAAAGGGGACACTTGATTCAGTCGCATTCACACAGTGTGGTTCTGGATTCTCAGAAGCAGATGTGACTCATTGCTCCTGCTACTTGCCCAGCTCTCAGGAGGCAAGAGGGGTGTTTGCGTTGGCCGCTGTTGCTAGAGAAAGATGCAAGTCTGCTGCATCTGCAACACCAGACTAAAGGGAAGAAAAGGCACATTCCACCGCCCCAGCTTTCTGTGAAATCTGGGCTTTCTTGCAGGCAAAACTTCTGGAGTCACAAGAGTCATAGCTGTGAGAGAAGAAAAGTCAGATGCCAGCCAGCCCACCCTCAGCTAACCAAGTATTGTGCCCTAAGGGGCATTTTCAAAATGTCTTGACTGGTCTAGTTTTTAAAATGCCAAGGTCATAATTTTCCTACTAAAGCTGCCCCTGCTCCCAGGGGGTGAAGCCTGGTACTCGAGGGGTCAAAGCCTGGTGCTCCATGGGCCCCTTTATGCCGATTTGCAGGACTAAAGGGACTGTGAGGGCCCTACCCTGGGGATCCACCCAAGGCAGGGGAGTCCCCAGCAGGGAAAGGGTCGGGGAGCCAGCCCTCGCTCACATCCCAGCACAGGGGGCATAGTGGGGTGCTCTTGGGAAGAGAGCGGGGTGGTCTGTGCATTGGAGTCGTGCTCCCTGGCTACGACTCGGGGGCCCTATGTCAGTATCAACACAGTCAGCCAGCCCTTGCTGGAGATCTGAACTGATACAGGAGGCCCAGCTGGAGGCCCAGCTGGAGCACGAAGCGCCAGCACACGGGTGCACGCCCAGAGCAAGGGGGGTGGGGTGGAGCACGCCCAGAGCAAGGGGGGGGGCAATTCTGGAGATGAGCTGGGTGGCACCAGGATTTGATCTGCAGGGCAGAGCCCCAGAGCTACCAGGCACCGTCCCTTCCCCACTGTGGGCATCCCCCTCTCCCCTCCCCGCCCTCCCGTCGCTGATTCCCAGCCCGGCCCCTCTCTCCCCCCGCCCCCTTCTCCGCCCCGCTCCCAGCCCCGCTCCCCTGCCGCTCCCCACTGTTGCAGCCGCTGCCTCCGGACATGCGCCCCCACGCTGCTCTGCTGCGCTGCGCCCTGCTCCTGCTGCTGAGGGGCTGCCCCGGGCTGGAGGGGGAAGGGGGGAGCCCAGCCGGGCAGCAGCAGGAGCTGCCCACCGTGGTGATCGCCATCCTGGCCCGCAACTCGGAGCACTCGCTGCCCCATTACCTGGGGGCCTTGGAGCGCCTGGACTACCCCAAGGAGCGCATCTCTATCTGGTAAGGGCTGCTCGGCTCAGGGGGCGCCGGGCCTCCCCGGGGAGGGCAAGATTCCGGGGGTGCCCCCCCAGACCCTAAAGGGGTTAGTGCCAGGGCGAGGAAGGGCAGCCTGGTGCTGCAGGGGGCAGCCGGGACAGGGGGTGGAGGGGGATATGCCTGTGCAGGATGGGTGCCATCTCGTGGCTGTCCCCTTAGTCAAGGGCACTGCCAGACGGGGGAACCCCTCCCTCCCCGACGTAAAGGGACGCTGGGCAGTGGGGCAGGACACTCTTCCATACTACCCGAGGGGGATGTTCTCCCCCTGCGCTTGGAGGTTAAAAGCCCCCTCACCCTCCTGTGCATACTGTGAGATACGGGTGTCTGGAGCTGGGCACCGCATCCCATCTGCTCGCACTGCCCCTCGCAGCCCCGCAGACGTGTCTGACAGCCTCTCACATGAGCTTGTCGGAACTATTAGCTCCGGAGTCTAATCATGGTAAAGAGCATCTTTACCATATGTGCACGTCTGTTGGCAGCGGACATGCCCTGCTAGAGATCCAGATGAGGAGTCTGCTAGCCAGCAATCCAGGCTGCAGCGGGAGCTGGGCGAGACGTCTCTCCTTACCTTTTTCCATCTCCGAGACTTACGGTTTTCCCTGTGGTTTGACTCCGTGTGTTTGGAATTCCCAGCACAGAATAACAGAGGGGGTGAGAGGAGACTCCAGTCCCGGCCTCTCCCAGTAGGAGGAGCTGCAAAGTGGGTGCAAGCACATTGGTCCTGGGGGAGCTGAGGTCACCCTTTACAAGTCACTGCCTTGTGCTCGGATCTCGATGAATGGGGTCTCCGTCCTTGTGCAGTGTCAGACACTGGGTGGGGGTGGAGGGGAGTGTTGTCCTTTAGCTGTGATCGGGACCATGGGGGCAAAGACTCCTCTCTGCCTGGCGTTGCTGGCAGGGCCTGAGGCTGGCATTTCCAAAAAGCTTTTTTTTTTTTTTTTTAAATTTCTCACTGTTTCACTTGCACCAGAAAGTATGTGAGAGGAAAGGCTAGAGGAGAGCAGCATGGGTGAGAAGAGCGGGACGGGGATGATGAGTAATTGGCTGGTCTGCTCCGCTCTGCCCTGCCCTGCTGACTTACATTACGTCTATGCCCTGCCTGTCCAGCCCCAACCTGTGCTAGGCCGCGATACATGACATTCGTCGCTTTCCCCCATCTCGGTTGGAACAGGCCTCCCCACTGAATCCAGGCCACGTCCTAGGGGTGTTGTCGTGAGCATGGCACTAAGGCGGGGCTGAAAACAAAGCTGGGAAAGGCGGCCGTAGGCAGTGTGTGCATCCCCCAGCCCTGCACAGAGCAACGGGAAAAAGTAAAGGAGGAGAACGGCTAATTACAAGTTGGGAAGAGCCTGGTCTGAAGACAGATGAGCCTTTGTGTTTGGTGGCTGCCCTGGCCCAGGCAGGGCAGTGTGTGTGCCTCTTTAGTGCTAGTCAGGGAGTCTGCAGTTTGGAAGGAATTATCCCTTCACGTTCCCTTTCCCAATAGCAGAGTGCTTAAAATTACATGTTAATTCTCCAGAAGATTCCCGCTTGCCGTCTTGGCTGGTGCCAGCATACCCGGGAGGTATTTATAGCGCAGCAGCCAGTGTTTGTGCCAGGGTTGCTCGTGTGTCTCCTTTTAAAGGGATCACCGTGGCTCCAGGGTGAAAGCAGAGTTCACAAGGGGGTTTAAGCTCGTCTATGCCTGGCCTGGGCTAAATTTATTCCTGAGGCCCATACAGTTACACCGGTGATGAATTTGACCCATCTGGTCCATATTAGAAAACTGGTAAATCAATCTATTGCCTTGCGCTTACAGAGGTGGCAAAATTCCCGTTTGACAGGTGGGGAGACTGAGGCACGCAGAGAGTAAATGACTTGTCTGCAGAGCTGGGATTAGAACCCAGGAGTTCTGATCCTTACCTCCCTGCACTAGCCATTAGACAACACTCCATGCAGAAACAGGGTGTTTTTGGACAAGTGGCTCTGGTATATTTATGACAAAGGAAAGCAGGAAACCAGTTTCACATTCAAAATTCCTTTGCAGAGCATTGTTGGCATGCTGTTAGGCGGAGCCCTGCCCCTTAATATTCCGCAGTCCCAGTCAGTCTCATGTTGCCGCTGCCCATGAATACAGGTGGTGATCCTAGCCAGTTCCATGGAATTCTCCCACTCAGCTGAGAGCCCTTTGGGAAGAACCTGCTTTTCTATGGATAAGAACATCCAAGCTGGGAATGGGTGATGGGATGGACCACTTGATGATTCCCTGTTCTGTTCATTCCCTTTGGGGCACCTGACATTGGCCACTGTCAGCAGACAGGATAATGAGCTAGATGGACCTTTGATCTGACCCAGTCTGGCCGTTCTTATGTTCTTATCCACGTATATCAGATGAAATTTAAAAATTGGATTTAAACCCTCATGCTGCAGGGCATGAATCAACTACACTCTGATGGGGTTAGGAAGAAACTTCCCCTGCAGGTAGGTTATTCCATAATTGTCCACCATGGGCTTTCCTGCACCTTCTCCTGAAGCATCTAGCACTTGCCACTGTTGGAAACAGGACTTTGGATTGCATAGACCAATGGTTCTCAGCCTTTCTAGACTACTGTACCCCTGAAGCTCAAGCCCCGCTGCCTGGGGCTGAAGCCTGAGCCCCCCTGTCCAGGGCTGAAGCATGTAACTTCACTTCACAGGGCCCCCTGTGGCATGGGGCCCCAAGAAATTGCCATGCTTGCCACCCCCTAATACCGGCCCTGCACTTGTGACTCCCCCTGAGGCTCATGACCCCCAGGTTGAGAACACCAATCTAGATGAGTTGACATCCCCCCTGAAAGACCTCTGCATACCCACAAGGGTGCATATACCCCTGATTGAGAACCACTGAGATAGACCATTGGTCTGATCCAGTCTGGTAGCTCCTATGCACTGTCAGAGGCTTCTTCCCCAGTTCTGCCTGTGAGGCCAGCCCTGTGCTTGAGACCCTCAACTTCTTCATTCATGCACCCTGTGCCCCTCTGGGGTCATGAGTCTTCTCAACTCCCTGGCATCCTTGTTTGTACAGTAGCTCTCCGCTGATGTCCAGATATGTGGGCTTTGGAGGTCGGGAGGCATTTGGGGAGCGGGATCTCCCTGAGAGCTGCTACTGTGGTTTCCATTTCAGTTTCATAGGATTGTGTTGCTGGGTTTGGGGCTGGAGACTGGAAGGCACGTGCTGAAGGAAACGGGGCTGGGAGAAGGGGGAGAGCTAATGTCTCCTCTGCGTTCTGATTTTTCAGGTGTGCAACGGACCACAATATCGACAACACGACCAAGATCCTGTGGGAATGGCTTACGGCCATGGAAAAACACTATCACTACATTGAGTGGAAGTCAGTGGAGGAGCCCAGGTAAGGTGTATGATCACCTGAGGCCTTGCTGTAGCAATGCGTCCTACCAGAGAGTGTTTTGTCCATTTCATGTATAGGGAAACCTAGGCACAAAGGGGCTGAGTGATTTGCCCAAGGCTACAAGAGAGTTAGTTGGAGATGGAACAGAACCAGAAGTTTCTGGCTCCTGTCCCTGCACTCAGCCTGCCAGACCTCACCATTGCATTTTTCTTACATGCAGCTTTGTGGTTTGCCGCTCTGAATTTGGGGCATAAAAGTATTTGCGTGGAAGTGGGTCTAGCATCCTCTTCTAACCTGTGGTGATTCTGATCCAGTTTAGGACAGGATGCCTGGATATTCTCCTCCAGGTGGAATGGGGATGGCTTTCTCCCAGCATCTTCACTGCTGTCAGCCCTTTGGTGGCACCCTGAAGAAGGCGTCTGAGGTTACCTACCCATTTTCATTGTGGTGGTCTGCCTACTGTGTGGCAGGTCGGCTGCTGTCTGTGCCCATCCTGTTCTGATCCACCCAAACCTGCCATGCCCAGTTCAGTTCTCTCCAGTCTTGTCCTGCTCTTGCCTGTCTGGAGCTGACTGCACAGAGAGATCCTCCAGGAGCGAGAGGCCCCCATGCACAGATGGAGCGAGAGGCCCTGCGCACAGATGGGAGACAGGGAGAGTCTGTTTCCATACAGTCTCCTCGCTGGGAATGTGTGTGCCGGGGTAGCTGACTGTGGCCTGACCCAATCCTGAGCCTGCGTTAGTGAATCAGTTTCATGTTTCTTCCCTCCCAGCATGGGGCTGTTCAGGCATTACTGATCCGCACCACACGTGCTTGGGCTGCTTGTGGGATGAACAGGCTGGACAGACATAGGGCGGTGCAAGCTGAATGGCTCCTCACTGAGGGATCCCTCCCCCTGCTGTCCCAGTGGGACTCCATGCTAAGCAAACCCAGTCAAGATGAGCCCTTAGTCAGGACTGAGCTGATCCTGCCCTGTCCAAGCTACTCAGCTGTCAGGCATGCAGGACCAGTGAGTTTGTAAGTTCACAGCCAAGGGCAGGTTATTAACTCTTTGTTTGCCTGATGCAGCTCTTACCCCGATGAACTTGGCCCCAAGCACTGGACAGACGAACGCTATGAACATGTCATGAAGCTCAAGCAGGAAGCTCTGAGCTTTGCGCGGGCCGAGGGGGCTGATTATCTCCTGGTAAGAGAACTCTAACTGGGCCTGCTTCCCTCCTTTAGCACAGGAAGGGTTTCAGCCCTCCCGCAAGGCCCAACCTCGGGGAACATGACCAGCTTTCAGATGCACTGAAAGCGGAGACGGGAAAGTTCCGTTGCGTCACTCTGCCCACCCACAGGGGCCCAGAGCAGGATAGTTCCTTGTGGCAGATTCTCCGGGGGTGTATGCAGCCTACTCTGAAATGACCCCACTGTGGAAACCTGTCATCTTCCTAATTTAAGCTTTATGGCCCTGGTTCCTCTCTGTTTTGTGGTGGATGCTCCAGGGCCATCGCCCACAGGTAACGTCCAGGGCTGTCTGAGAGAGCTCCCTGCTAGGAAAGTATCCTCCAAGGGTTTCTCGCCCTGGCTGAGTGGCTGGAGATTGAGAGGGCAGGAGAACCCTGGCGCTTCCCAGAGTGGCATGGAGCCGTGCCTGCCCCGGGCTGGCCGTTGCTGGGCAGGCGTTCTCCCTACTAGCTCACCTACTTAGACGTGTTGTGATGAGCAGCGGCAGCCTCGCATCAAGCGTGTTGCTCCCGCTGAGCGGGCTGTGTTTCCACCACTAGCTCACCGATACAGACAGCATCCTGACCAACAATCAGACCCTGACGTTCCTGATCTCGCAGAACAAGTCGGTGATCGCCCCCATGCTGGACTCCCAGACATATTACTCCAACTTCTGGTGTGGGATAACCCCTCAGGTAAGCTGCCTGGGGTGGGCAGGGGGAATCCCCTGTGCTGGAGGATGTCCTGTTTGCTGTCACTCAGCCTGGGTGCTGCTGCCAAGCAGTGGGATGTGTTACCCTTGTTCTGCAGTTCCTGATGGACCTGGGGTGGGTATGGGAAAACTCCCTTAATCACAGCCAGAAAACATCTCCAGCCCAGGGGCCTAACTGTAAGGTTCCTGTATGAGGAACCTTCCTTGAAGCATGACCTCTTCCCTTCTGTGCACCCCTGCAAACCCAGAGTCGCTCCTAAGGTCTCGTAGCTAAGTCACCCAGTCAGTTTGGGCTGCAGCTTCCTCCGAGAAATTCCACTGGTGCCTTCCCGGCCGTGTGCCAACCTGCCCATCACCCTTCCTTCATGTGAGCTCTGCTGTCTCCTAAAACCCGAGTGGGCTCTAATGTCGCCCCCTCTCTGCTGTATGCGGACTGGGCTCTGCTGCAAGCCCCGTTTAAGACTTGGGAGGAAACCTAGAAGCCCCACCTGTCTGCGTTCAGCCGGACATGTGTGATCTGCTGGGTGCTGGGATTCGCCAGGGAGGAAAATATCCCCCCCACTGTCTCTCCTTGGGGCAGAGGCTGGATGATGAGGATGGAGGGAAACTCTGAAGTGTCTGAGAGTGGCATGGAGCCCGGCCGGCTGCTGTCAGGGCATGGCTGTGAGGGAGCTCTCCATGCTGGAGCCCTGCCTGCTCGTGGTGGGTGGGGGAGATGCGCTGCTTTGGCTCCTCCTGGTTCCGGTCAGTGGGAATTACCTCACCCCTGTATTTCCCAGGGTTACTACCGCAGGACGGCAGACTATTTCCCCACCAAGAACCGCCAGCTCATGGGCTGCTTCGCCGTCCCCATGGTGTACGCCACCTTCCTGCTTGATCTGCGAAGAGAGGGGACCTCCGAGCTCGCCTTCCACCCGCCCCACCCCAACTACACCTGGCCCTTTGACGACATCATCGTCTTCGCCTACTCCTGCCAAGCCGCGGGTGAGGGCCAGAGGGAAGGGGCAGAGTGGGAGAGGGACGCATGGAGTGAGCTGTACTCAGTCCCCCAGAAAGGAGCTCCTCAAGGCATCCCGTGTCTGGGGATCGAGGCCAGAGGACTGTGAAATCTGAATCCATCCCCACGTAGATGTGGAACTGAAGGACGTAAAAGAGCAATGCATTTCCTGAGGAGCTGTCTCTTGCCCCGTGCTGGCCCTAAACAGCCCCTTTGCCCAAGGCAGGGTGGCAGGTGGAGGGGGGAGCTGGTTGGCACATTAGGAAGAGCTGAGGGCTTGTGCTTTGGGATGGAACAACACGGGGAAGGCTGGTGTGCAGAGCTCTCAGCGAAGGGGTTGGGAGCAGGGGCTGGCAGCCTGGGGTTACTCTGGCTGCCGCTGCCTTGCAGGAGTCCAGATCTACGTATGTAACCAGGAGCGCTTTGGTTACATCAATGTCCCGGTGAAGTCCCATCAGACGCTAGAGGACGAACACATCAACTTCGTGCACCTCATCCTGGAAGCCATGGGTAAGGGCTCAGCCCCAGCCGCCGGCAGTGGGGGAATGACAGGGAGCTTCAGGCTGGGGTCCTAGCCCTGGGGTGCAGATCAGCAGATGCAGCTCCCCTGAAGTCAGTGGAGTTTCACCCGCTGACACTATTTGTCTGAGGAGTTGACAGACAAAGCGTAAGCGTTTCCGGTCCCTCTTTGGCAAATGCCCTTAGCTGACGTGAGGGAAGTATGCTGGGTCTCGGGTCGGGGTCCGCGCCATAAGGGGGCTCGCTGGCTTTCTTGCTGGGAGTCACAGCAGCAAAGCCTAAGGATTGAACGGGCCATGGAAAGGGGAAGACCCCAGCTCAGCCATGAGGTGCTGTGGCAGGGTGTGTGTGGGGAGGCAGCCTGTACCATTCTGGCGGGCTCAGAGCACTTGAGCCTTCTGAGCTGTCAGTGTGGGCTGGGGCTGGCCTATCATCCTGAAGCAAATCCTGGGGATGGGGAGGAAGCTCCCAGCCCACACGCCCAGCTGTATTCGGTGAGGCAGTGACGCAGCTGAGGGTGTTTGCTTCTGTCTAGGCCCTTGGAGTGAGGGCTGTGGGCACAGTGACTCCATCTTAGCCAAGTGCTCTGTCTCTTGCAGTGGACGGCCCCCCGATGTACCCCTCTGAGCACGTTTCCCTCAGCCCCAAGCACCTCGGTAAAATGGGCTTTGATGAGGTGAGCACCTGGCCGGAAGTGAGAGCATGTTTCCCCTCCCTGCCCAACACAGCTTCCTCATGGCACCTATTGTCCCTCCACCTCCCCACCCTCTGGAGCCTGCTCCTGCTGGGCTGGCCAGCGGAGACGCTGCAGAGTGAGGTGAAATCCCCCCACTTGGCTAAGCAGGCTGCCTGCATAACCCCTGCTGCGTGAAGGACACTCTTCAACCTATATCCCTTGTCTGGTAGCCTGTGGCTGCACCATTTAAACCCCCATGCTGGGACACCAGGGAACAGCACTTTGGGGCCCAGTGCAGAGCTGGCTCATGGGAGAGGATGGCTGGCTGGAGAGGGAGGTCTGGCAGGAGCCGTGTCTCATGAGCAGAGACTCCCCTGAGCTCCCATCTTGGGGAAAGATTCTGCTATTGCTTCGAAGAGGAGAGAGCTGCTAGGGCCCTTCCTTCATCACACTCATTGCCATGGAGCAGAGCTTGTTCCCCTCCGTGTGCCCAGCTGGGATAGAGCTTTGTCAGTCCTCTGTGTCCCAGGGTATCCCATTCCCTTCAGGCACAATGGCCTGCCCACTGCTGGATGGAGGAACCCCATATAGACTGTGTCCCCTTCTCTTGGCAGCTCTCCTTGGTGAGCGTGAGACCCTGCCCCTTTCCTGAGTCTCTAGCCCGATCTTTCCCAGGCTGGAATCATAAGACTGGAAGGGAACTCGAGAGGTCATCTAGTCTAGTCCCCTGCACTCATGGCAGGACTAAGTATTGTCTAGACCATCCCTGACAGGTGTGTGTCTAACCTGCTCTTAAAAGTCTCCAGTGATGGAGGTTCCACAACCTCCCTACGCAATTTATTCCAGTGCTTAACCACCCTGACAGTTAGGAAGTTTTTCCCTAATGTCCAACCTAACCCACCCTTGTTGCAATTTAAATCCATTGATTCTTATCCTATACTCAGAGGTTAAGGAGAACGATTTTTCTCCCTTCTTCTTGTAACAACCTTTTATGTACTTGAAAACTGTTACCATGTCCCCTCTGTCTTCTCTTCTCCAGACTAAACAAACCCAATTTTTTTCAATCTTCCCTCATAGCTCATGTTTTCTAGACCTTTAATCATTTTTGTTGCTCTTCTCTGGACTTTCTCTGCTTTGTCCACATCTTTCCTGAAATGTGGCACCCAGAACTGGACACAATACTCTAGCTGGGGCCTAATCAGCGCAGAGTAGGTGGAAGAATTACTTCTCATGTCTTGCTTTCAACACTCCTGCTAATACATTGCAGAAGGATGTTTGCTTTTTTTGCAACAGCGTTACACTGACTCATATTTAGCTTGTCTACTATGATCCCCAGATCCCTTTCTGCAGTACTCCTTCCTAAGCAGTCATTTCCCATTTTGTATGTGTGCAACTGGTTTTTCTTGCTGAGTGGAGTACTTTGAATTTGTTCTTATTGAATTTCATCCCATTGACTTCAGACCATTTCTCCAGTTTGTCCAAATCATTCTGAATTTTAATCCTGTCCCCTTTAATATTTGATTCTTCTTTAGATTTTCCTGATTAACCTGATGCGGAGGCCAGACCGGCGCCAGCGGATGCTGAGTTCTCTGTATGAGCTGGAGATAGACCCCCTGGTGGTGGATGCTGTGGATGGGAGGTGAGTGCTCTGTGCTCTTTACCGTGCTTTGCAACAGCTCAGGTGGGATGCCAGTACCTCATGGGGGATGGCGGGGGAATGGGTTTTGGATGCTGGGCGCAGGCAGGTTTCTTGCTGCTGAAGCTCAGTGCTCTTGCTGCTGCTTTGGGTTGGGGTCGGGGATGCGTTATGACACCGCACATCGAACGGGGAGGGGAAATTCTGCTTGTTGGTGGTGGAGAGACGGAACCACACTGTGTATTCTCAGCTGGATTGTCTCCTGAGCAAGGGAATCAAAAGGCAGATGTCAGGCATGGTAAGAAGAGTCAGCAGCCAAAGTTACACATGAGCCCCTGGCTGTCAGTGTCACACAAGCTCAGCCTGCCATCTTCTCACAGCTCAGCCCACCAAATCCTCTGCATCCTCCGCACCTTGCCAGAGGTAGCCGGGCTGGAGAGCCCCACCTCCACCAGGTGTAGCCAGGCCCCTCCTATGAGGTGCTTATGGGGTGGGGAGGGCTCACCTTCACTGTTGGGACTAGGGACTCCCCTGTTGGAGGAAGTGTCAGTGGCCCAAGGCAGGGAATAACCTGCCCCAGATTGGAACTAGCCCATCTTGGTGGGAGAGCTCCCGTCAGGGGGGTGGTGCTGGGAAGTGGAAGTGACTAGATCTGACTGGTGCAGAATAGTGGGAGTTAGAGATGGGGAGGATCTATCATGCCCACCTCATCTATCCCCCTGGCTAGTGCAGGATTGTTCCCTACAGCCTGTTCTCCAGTGCAGCACTTCTCTAACCACAGCCTCTCACCCTCCAGTGCCCTGAACAGCAGTGACATTAAGATCCTGGGTGTGGATCTGCTCCCAGGATATTATGACCCGTTCTCTGGCAGGACGCTCACCAAGGGGGAGGTTGGTTGCTTCCTCAGCCATTATTACATCTGGAAAGAGGTAAAGACCTGAGGCAAAGGAAGAAAATAAACGGGAAGGGGGAGATTACACTAACACCGAGGGGGCCCGTGGCACTGGGCATTGTTCAGAGTGAGAGACAGACCCTGCCCCAAAGAGCTTACAGTCTAAACGGACAAAGCAGGGAAGGGAAACAACTTGCCCAAGGTCACCATTGTTGGAGCTGGGACTCTCCTGAGTCCCTGTCCAGTGCCCTACCTGCTGGAGCACGTCGAGCAACCTTCCTGGCTGGCACGGTGCCCTTGGCAGCAGCCCCTGGATGGGGGTGTCTCCCCTGCCCCACTCCTCTGTTCTGTGAGGCCGTTCTTCACAACAAACCCCGGTCCAGACTTAGTTTCCAGACTGGTGCCGCTATCCTGGGGAAGGGGGTCCAGGAGGGAGCAGTAGGGCCTCTAACAACAGCCACTCGGACTCTCCCCGCAGATCGTGGCACGGGGGCTGGAGAAGTCGGTGGTGTTTGAGGATGACGTGCGCTTCGAGGCCTATTTCAAGGTGCGGCTGACGCGGCTGATGGAGGAGCTGGAGTGGGCACAGCTGGACTGGGACCTGATGTACGTTGGACTAGCCCACAGTGAGGGGCAGGGGAGGGGGAAGGGACGGGGCTGGCCCCATCCCGAGCTTGCCTTCCGGTGCTGTCACTGGTTGAATCCTGCCTTGGTCTGGGGGCCCCTCCCCTGCTTCCCCATGGGTTAGTGCCCTCTGACGCTGGCTACTGTTTTCAGATAGCGAAAGCCCCGAGCACCGTTGTTTTCCGCCCCAATGGCTGATTGGAGCCAGTCGCCTGGAGACAAGTCTCTATCCCATTCCCAGCCCCTCGAGCCATCCAGTCCCCTGCAGCGTGTCTGCTGCCTGGGATTGCTGCGGGCCTGGCTCCTTCCCTTAGCTGATGGGCTGCTTTTGCCTTCGCAGCTACCTGGGCAGGAAGCAGGTGAACTCGGAGGACGAGGAGCCGGTGGAGGACGTGCGGAACCTGGTGGTGGCTGAATATTCCTACTGGACCCTGGCCTACATCATCTCCCAGCGCGGGGCCCAGAAGCTGATCGCGGCCGAACCCCTGTCCAAAATGCTGCCGGTGGATGAGTTCCTGCCCATCATGTATGACAGGCACCCAAAGTAAGGATAGGCTCCGGCTGCTGCTCCATCCCGGGGTGGGACTGGCACAGTGCTGGCTGAGAAGGGGCAGAGCCCAGTGCTGGGGGTCTCCAGTCCATGCACAACCCCTCTCCCTCCCCCCTGCCCCCAGGAAGGGGTTTTGGTTCTGTTTTCCTACCCAGTCAGGTGTGACACCCGTTTGCTAGTCTGGCTTGCAGCCCAGACTCCGTTAGCAGCTTGGCCGTGTAAGTGAAGAAACAAGCGTGTGTGTCTCCACCCCCGCCCCCCCAGCGTTATTTGTGTGCTGAAATAAAACATCTTGTTACCATGAGCTCATTCCCCTCAGCCGTCCCTGCGCTCTGGTCTGTGGAAAACGGTCGTCAGTGAGCTGTGGGGGAGGGGAGTGCAGCGCTGAGAGAACAGAGTCGTTGCTGGCCGAGCAAGGGCTGGTGTGAAATGCGTTTGGAGGATTTCAGCTCCATTTCTAGTGGATCAGCCACATCCCCATGTCTGACCATCATGGCTGAGCTCCTCCCCCCCACTGCCCCTTCCTGACTGACTGGGCCATGGAGACTCAGCTCCCCCTGACATCCATGGATCATCCCCCGCAGGTCAGGGCTGAGGCCAGCCTAGGGGCCACTTGCTCTACCGCTGCCCGTGTTCCATGGTAGGCAGAGGGCTCCAGGGCTCTTGACCCGACGCTGTTCAGCAGCAGTGAAATCCCACATGGAGTGTGAGGCGGGAGAACAAAGATCACTGAAAACCCTGAGAGTGCAGTTTTCACAGCCAAGGAGTCTGTTCATGCATGTCTGAGGGCGTACGTGGATGCTCATCTGGGGATCACAGAGCCCCTTTGCACAGACACCAGGCTCTAAATACAGCATGTGGACAAGGTCACTGACTCCCCGCTCTGCACTGTGTCCCCCGTTCATCCCCACGTAACGTGCAGCCCCACGGATACTCGGCCATAACCCCCCCGCCCTCCCAGACGTCTCCCAGCCACTCCAGGATGGCCATGTGGCTTGCATCCTCTGCAGCTGTCTTAGGTGCTCTCAGATTCCAGGCAGACTGTTGCAATGGCTGGGAATCCTGGTTTCCCAATGCTGACTTCCTGCCCCTCCTGCAGACCTCTGGTGGGGGGCTGGGGGAAGAAGTGTGGGGGGATGGAAAGGGTTGAGAGAGAGATGGAAAAACAGAGGGATTAAAAGAGTAAAGGAAGGGGTGGAGGAGGAAGGTGGACAGACTAAAGCCCTGGGTGTGAACCAGGAACCATTCCAAGACCCAGGCTAGCTAGAATAACATCAGCACAGGCTGGCTGGCTCTGGGCCAGCCCGTGGCCTAACTGGGACCGGTGGAGCGCCCTGCTCTGCCGGAGACCCCAGTTCGATCTGAGTGGCACAAGGCAGGGCTTGGGCGAGCAGTGAAGGTGGATGTGACAGGAATTGTCCCCGGGTGTAGCGGGGGGCACCATGGATCAGTTCAGAGTGACCCTAAGGGCTGTCAGGAACCGTGTGCTGGGATTCAGGATGTTGAGCGGGGGGGGGGGTGGGGAGGTGCTGGGAGCCTCCCAAGTAGAGAGGAGGTATCAGCCCTACAAGGAGGCTGCTGGCTGCCGTGGCCCAGTGTCCCATTCCTGCCCCTCTTGGAGTCCTGCAGACCTGGCAGCCTGCAGGGTGAGCTCATCGCGGGATTCCTTGTTTGCTGTAGTTCAACGAGGAGCCTGGGAACAGCCTAGCTCTGCCATGGATGTTGAGGAACATGTTTCTAGGCAGCCGGCCCAAGCCAAACAAAGTGCGTTGGCTGCCGTTTGAGTTGCTCCAGCAGGGCCGGGGGATGGGTGGCCGCCTCTCACCTGCAGACTCTCGCTGAACTAGGAGCCTGCCTGGAGTTCTTGGCTCCCATGGCCTGCAGGAAATGCTCTGGATGATCCATCCAGGTGCTGTGTCCCACCTCTTTGGTGTCCGAGGCCCAGGAACACAGCGTTAGAGGGGATGGGGCTCCAGGCTGCGGGCACACCCTGGCATCCCCCTAGGGGTGCAGATTTTGTTCTCCACCCCCATTTGCGTTCCTTCCTACCCAGCGTCACTGATTTTTCCACTCTCCCTTTTCTAGCAAGGATTACAAGCAGCATTTTGCTAACCGGGACCTGCTGGTGTATTCGGTGCACCCCCTGCTGGTTTACCCCACTCACTACACTGGGGACTCCAAGTGGCTCAGCGACACGGAGACGTCCACCATCTGGGATGACGACTCCAAGAAGACGGACTGGAGCGGCTCTCAGAAAACACTGAAGGGTTCCCGAAGCAACGCTGGCCATTCCTTCCGCTCGACCTCCCGGGATGAGCTCTAGCATCGGGCTGGTAAGCCAGGCCCGGGAACAGCTGCAGAACACGTGTGTAAACCTCCAGATTCACGTGTTTGTGCAGATGGAAGTTGGCTGCCAGGAAATGCTGCCCTGCAAACACGTCTGAAATCTCCCTTTCAGCTTCAGTGTCCAATAGCAACTTTCCCCTTCCCTACCTTCTTTCCCTGCTGATCTCAAAGCACCTGGTGGACACCCGGGAATTAGTGTCCCAATCCCCTTCCTCTGGGATAGGTCAGTATCATCTTACAAATGAGGAAACCAAAGCACTGAACTGGATTTGCCCACAACTGGGCAGTAAGTCAGTGGCAGGTGAACAGAACCCAGCATTCCTGACTCCCAGGCTGTGCTTTGATTACAAGACTTCAGCTTGTTTGAGCTGTCATTGGGGGAGTAGCTGTGATGTCCCACTGCTCCCCTCAGTACCAGGTGCTCTCCTGAGATGGTATGCAGGAGTATCCAGGAGGCTAATGCCCATCCTTCCCCAGGGTTCTGATATGTGACCAGCTGCGATGTTGGGTATGAATTAGCAAGACGCTGCCTATTCTACATCCCAAGGGTTGAGGACTTGGGATGGGAGATACAAAGCTGAACCGTGGAAGGTCATGTCAGAACAAGCTGTGTCCATTTGGGAGGCAGTGTTGTCTACTGGCTAGCAGAGGGGACTGTGGGTCTGGATTCCTGGGTTCTATTCCTGACTGCCACTGATTTTCTGCGTGACTGTGGGCAAGTCACTTTACCGCTATGTGTAAGATGGGGGTGAAGTTCCTCTACTTCCCAGAGTGGGGGAGAGGCCACGTTTAGCTATTGTTTGTAAAGTGCTTTGAACTCCTCGGGCGGAGGTGGCAGGGGGAGAATATATTGCTCCTGTCACCCCAAAGGTTCCCTTCACATTCACTGCTCAATCTGCTTCCTGCTAGCTAGGGAGGCTGGGTGCGTGGTTTATTTCACAGGGCTTGCACTGTAATTGGAAAATGAGACAGTGCATGATGCCAGACAGCAGAGCAGCCCTATGCTTTGTCTGCCCCAAACCTAGCCCAGCAATTGTTAATCCTCATCAGCATTTCCATGACAAAGTCCCACTGTCTGGCATTTTTAGTGCTAGCAGGAAAATGATCTCTGGGCAGGAGTCTAGAATTGAAGGCCTCAGGCTGGGAGCAAATGAACTGGGCAAGGTTTGAAAACAAAAATAACTGTGCCTTATTTCCGTGGTAAGCCCTTGGTGGGTCAGGCGGACGGTCTGGGATTTAGCGTGCCAGCATGTATCCTCTTCTCCCCCTGCTCTGCTCTGAGCCAACTGGCACCCTCCTCCCCAGAGGTGGCTGCACAGAGTTGGGGCTGGCAGGCGCCACAGAAATGGAAGAGATTATTTTTCACACTGACTTGTTAGGTGACCCTGGCTGAATCTTAAATCAGCCAAACAGAGCAGGAACTTCAGAGTAACTGCTGAGACTCCAGCCTGAATGTGCTGCGTTGGGCTGCTACATCTGGGGAGGGTTGGGTCCCAAAGAGCGGGCAACTTTCCTCCTTTGCTCTCTGGTTCTCATGTTGGTTTAAGCTGGCTGGAGACGGTGAGTGTGTGTTGGGGATTCTGAGCTGGATCCAGCCCCGCACACTGAAGTCCCCTCTCCATCCTCAGACCACATGCTGCAGGCGTAACAACAGGGCAAACTTCCCTGATGCAGATCCCCACCACTGAACCTCAGTCCCGACCACGAGGGACCCTTTTTGGGGGCAGAGTAGAACCTGGCGGTCTGCATGGCCCATTCGCACCTTGTCCCTTTTGTTGGCTGTCTCCACTGAGATGCACAGCAATACAGCCAGGCCCTCTTGCAAACAATAGTGGGACAATCTTCCAGTGGGACACAGGGAAACTCAGTGCCCAGGAGGGGGGCATTTGGGGCAGCAAACAGTTTAGTTTTGCAGGCTGGCATCACATCCGCACAGGGAGCCTAGCTCCTCACAGTGGCACAGCAACCAACCCCTGCTTGCACCAGTAACACTGGCCTCTCACTTCCTTTTCCAGGGGTGCTTCCCATTCCTCAAGTGTGACAAAGGAGGAACACCGTGGGCTGCTCTGCCCACCTGCAGATTTGACTGGTTCCTGACTGAGAGATGCAGCTGTGTTTGCTTGACCAAAGGGGGGTGTTTAACCTGGGCCTGTAATCTTCGCTCACTGAAATAGACTGTATGCAGGGGTTGCACCAAGGACCATGCTTGACTATCTGGACACCTCTGCTAGGTGGTGGAGCTTTTGGTCTAGTCCTTTGCAACCTACTACTTCTCCTTCCCCACCTCTGGTGGTGCCTCTCCCTGAAAGGACAGAAGCGTTTGGAAATGTACAAGACTCGGTAACCTTCCAGAGAGTTTCTTGCTCAGTATTTTCAGGCTGAGCTCATTCCTGTAGGGATGCAGGAGCCCACTCAGCTGAGATCTGCCAGGCCATAGGGCCCAGGGTGTGTGTTGATTCTTTTGTAATACTTGTTTGGATTATTTGATCAGCTCATCCTTCTAATCCAATGGAATCAAAATTCTTTCTCTTCTTCACCCAAAGTTGGAGCCGATGACCACCCTGTGTGCCTTGGTGAAAAGGGGATGGGATCTAGACATGAGGTGACGGGTGCCTAAGAAATGCCCCAGACAGACTTCCAGAGCTGTAGGGGGAGAATCCAGTACAGGGCAGAAGTAATGCAAAAATCCCCCCCAGCTGCCTGCAGATTAGGGTTCTCTCTGCATTATGCCAGGCTGTCTGCTGGGTTTTCCCTCCCATGTAGTATGGTTTAACTGAAATAAGCAAGCCATCAGGAGGATTAAACTGGACTCTATTTAAGACAACTCACCCATATTTTGTCACTATCTTCTTGTTCTCTATAGCCCCCTCTAGTGTTCTCGAGTATGTGTTGCATTTGTTTGCTCCTGCTCTGGGCCACTAGCATGTGTACAATAGTCTGCAATGCCCAGATCGCCTCCTTTCCTCCATGTGCAATGCACTGACAGTGCCCAGAGATCACCTCTGAATGCCACATGGGAAGGGGAATAAGCTACACCAGTATAGGACACCTTTACCCGTTATATTGGTACCTGGCATAGAAAAATCACACCCTTAACTGACTAGTTATAGTGGCCCCAAATCCATGTGTGAACTGGGCCGCAGTGGGAGCACCCTCTGCGGGGTGGACTCAGTGTGGGATCCAGGATCTATGAGATACGGTCTGGGATGTCACTGTATGAGAAACCTGTAGCACACACAACACTAAAGCTCAAGATTTGAGTGGAAGAGCACCCTGGGTGTGGGCTCTCCGTGTCTGGAGGAAGGGTGCTGCCTGCCTTCCGCTCTGTGAATCTACCCCGTGCGTTGGAGCGTCCATCGCTGATTATTGCTAGAAAATGAAGCCTGGCTTTGTGTCTCAAACAGGTGCCTGAAAGGCAGGCACTGCCTAGCTCTGCCACTGGCCAGGTGACCTTGGGCAGATCACTCACAGGACATGAGCACAAACAGCACAAATAAATGAATGGAAGCCAAAGAAGTCCGATTACCACTGATCACACACACTTCCAATCCATAATGACAACTGATTACTAGGGTAGGAGTCCTTGGTGCTATCAATGCAACACATGTGACAGGTGTTGCCATTAGTGATGAAGCTTGAAATGAAGCTGTGCTACAAACCACCTTTCTTCAAAGAGGGGGACATGAGCAAACCACTGCAGTGTGGTCAGGATATAGCCTCTCTGTGGAGCTCCAAGGAAAGACATTTCACTATAAGAGGATTTTAACACTGGCTGCAATAAGATTGGGCCTTACATACCATCTGACTGCTACAGTGACCACTACGGAAAGGATAGTTCAGGCCAGTACCTGTCAAGGAATCTAAAGACTCTGGAGTGACCAGTTTGCCACAGGGCAAGTATGGAGATTTCACACTAAGCCTCCTTCCATTGCTTGGTGAATTAGAGGCTGCTTAGAAGTTTCTTTGCCACTTCTGTGGAGGAAGAGACATGAAGGTGCATGTTGACTGTTCCCCATGAATGTGTATAAATCTAGGCTAAGAAAAATATTAAGTCTTACCAGAGCACAGGAGGAATGTTTAAGATTAAATTCTTCCTTAGTCCGCCTCAATGCCTGCAAGCATGAATCTGATGTTGAGAAATAAAGATTCTACATAAGAGGGACTGTCCACGTCCCTTTCTCTAACTGCTACATCCCCTCCACACATACCTCTTACAAGATACCTCTAGAACTCCCAAACGAAGCCCTAGAGACAAAATGTCACATCAACTGTAGTTCCATTTGTGCTCCCCACCGAAAGCAGCAGAATGGTGTCACCATCCAAAGATCTGAGAAGAAAATGAAGGGTTTAGTTCAAGCCACACTAGCTCTGGGCCCACTGGAAAATGAAACCCTTTGATAGCAGAAGTAAAGGTTTCCCCCCTGCCACCAAGCACCAGTACAGAACTGCACAACAGAATTTAACACTAAGGGCCGATCTTTAGAATGGTCACTGTTCATGGACCAATTACCCTTTAAACAAAGAAACCCCAAAAGAAATAAACACTAGATGTGGAACTACTATAAGATGACATTGTGCAATATGTTGCACTTGTCTGTGCCTCACTGTCCTCAGCTGTTGAATGAGGGACGTGAGCCTTCCCTCCTCCAGCACTGGGCGGAGTAATTAGTTTAATGTCTGTCAAGGGCTTTGAAGATACCCAGGGAGGAGGGAGTTCTGCCTGCCCCAGTGATGTGTACCCTAGAACTTATTCTGTGCCTTCCGGATGGTTGAATCTTAGTTTTAGCTGCACAGGGAGGGATTCTCACATGTTGGCTTGTGAAGACCTTGTGGAATGTGCATGTTGGCTTGTGAAGATCTGTGTGGAATGTCCTTCTCCGTGCATCACTGTCAGGGAGTGGAGACCATGCTGGCCTGCCCCATGCTGACCATGCTGTTACAGAGCCGGGGCCTGGCTCATCCCCGCCTTCCCCTGTGTAGTCACTGAAATGGGAGCAGATTGGGTGTAAAACTCCCCTTCTAACTAGAAAAGGAGTACTTGTGGCACCTTAGAGACTAAATTTATTTGAGCATAAGCTTTCGTGAGCTACAGCTCACTTCATCGGAAGTGAGCTGTAGCTCACGAAAGCTTATGCTCAAATAAATTGGTTAGTCTCTAAGATGCCACAAGTCCTCCTTTTCTTTTTGCGAATACAGACTAACATGGCTGCTAGTCTAAAACCTTCTAACTAGGTGACATTTCACAGCTGCTTTGCACAGGTGTGAATGACCCCGGGTGCAAGATGCAGAGGGTAAGACTCTTGGCTTCAGAAGAGCTGTTCTAAGTGACCCTGCAGCCTGAGCATTCCTGTACAGAAACCAATCTCTCCCCCGGTAACTGGGGAAGATCTGCTTCTAGCCATTAGAAATGAGCCCAGACTTACCTCCGTTTATAGAAGCCTAGAACCTGCCTTCTCGGTAGACTGGCAAAGCAGGTCAGTGGAGTAAGAAAATGCACCCCCTGCCCAAATGGAGTGTCTCTGTCAAATCATCTCCTTCCTTCCCAGTTAGATCTTTGAAGTGATATTCCTACCCCTCCACTCTCATTATATACTTGGCACCAGAGTTCCTCTAGTCACTTTAATCTACCACCTGCTGACCCTGCCACATTTGACTAGCACCCGCTTTGTTGCCCAGAAAACGAGAGAAGAATTTAATGCCAGGCCTTTGGGTTACATCAAATGGCCCATAAAGTTTCTTGTTCAGTGATGCAAAACTATTTGTTCTTACTCACTTTGGACTGTGCCAGGGCCCAGAGCAATCACAGGGTGCAACCTAACTGGTCTCCATGTGGCCTTCAGTAAGGGCACAAGAAGTTATGGACCAAACGCACCATGCCTAGAACTGTCACTCTGCTTGTATCAAGTCAGATGCGTTTAATTGTAGGTGTCAAAGTCCTTTACGAAGGTGAATTAGTATCATTGTACCCATCTCACAGATGGGAAGATCAAGGCATAGCCCAGGTGCCCCTGAGCCACTGGCAGACTTGGTGTCCTGCTGCCCAGTTCCATACACAAGGGCACAAGGTTCTGAAGATTCAGAGCAGGCTGCACACCGGGGACAGGAGGATGGTGAAGAAATTTGGCATCATGTGACCTCCTGAAGAAAAAAGGGGAACATCCATGTACCAGCAACGCAGATACAGGTAAGTAACCGTTTTCATGTTCTCTCCACAGGTACTAATGCAGAGAGTGGACCAGATACGTCTGAAGGAAGGGAGCAGAACGAGACTCCGCCGATTGGAAGGCATGAGATGCACTCTCCTAGGGTTGGGGGTTCCATGACCACCGCTCCCAAGAGAAGGAGGTGGGTGGTGGTGGTCGGGGACTCTCTCCTCAGGGGGACTGAGTCATCTATCTGCCGCCCTGACTGGGAAAACCGAGAAGTCTGCTGCTTGCCAGGAGCTAAGATTTGTGATGTGATGGAGAAACTGCCAAGACTCATCAAGCCCTCGGATCGCTACCCTTTCCTGCTTCTCCATGTGGGCACCAATGATACTGCCAAGAATGACCTTGAGCGGATCACTGCAGACTACGTTGCTCTGGGAAGAAGGATAAAGGAGTTTGAGGTGCAAGTGGTGTTGTCGTCCATCCTCCCCGTGGAAGGAAAAGGCCTGGGTAGAGACCATCGAATCATGGACGTCAACGAATGGCTACGCAGGTGGTGTCGGAGAGAAGGCTTTGGATTCTTTGACCATGGGATGGTGTTCCAAGAAGGAGGAGTGCTAGGCAGAGATGGGCTCCACCTAACGAAGAGAGGGAAGAGCATCTTCGCAAGCAGGCTGGCTAACCTAGTGAGGAGGGCTTTAAACTAGGTTCACTGGGGGAAGGAGACCAAAGCCCTGAGGTAAGTGGGAAGTGGGATACCGGGAGGAAGCACGAACAGGAGCACATAAGAGGGGAGGGCTCCTGCCTCATACTGAGAAAGAGGGGTGATCAGCGGGTTATCTCAAGTGCCTATACACAAATGCACGAAGCCTGGGAAACAAGCAGGGAGAACTGGAAGTCCTGGCACAGTCAAGGAATTATGATGTGATTGGAATAACAGAGACTTGGTGGGATAACTCACATGACTGGAATACTATCATGGATGGATATAAGCTGTTCAGGAAGGACAGGCAGGGCAGAAAAGGTTGGGGAGTAGCACTGTATGTAAGAAAGCAGTTTGACTGCTCAGAGCCCAAGTATGAAACTGCAGAAAAACCTGAGAGTCTCTGGATTAAGTTTAGAAGTGTGAGCAACAAGGGTGATGTCGTGGTGGGAGTCTACTATAGACCACTGGACCAGGGGGATGAGGTGGCCGAGGCTTTCTTCCGGCAACTCGCAGAAGTTACTAGATCACATGCCCTGGTTCTCATGGGAGACTTCAATCACCCTGATATCTGCTGGGAGAGCAATACAGCGGTGCACAGACGATCCAGGAAGTTTTTGGAAAGTGTAGGGGACAATTTCCTGGTGCAAGTGCTGGAGGAACCAACTAGGGGCAGAGCTCTTCTTGACCTGCTTCTCATAAACCAGGAAGAATTAGTAGGGGAAGAAAAGTGGATGGGAACCTGGGAGGCAGTGACCATGAGATGGTCGAGTTCAGGATCCTGACACAAGGAAGAAAGGAAAGCAGCAGAATACAGACCCTGGACTTCAGAAAAGCAGACTTTGACTCTCTCAGGGAATTGATGGGCAAGATCCCCTGGGAGAACAACATGAGGGGGAAAGGAGTCCAGGAGAGCTGGCTGTATTTTAAAGAATCCTTATTGAGGTTACAGGGACAAACCATCCCGATGTGTAGAAAGAATAATAAATATGGCAGGCGACCAGCTTGGCTTAACAGTGAAATCTTTGCTGATCTTAAACACAAAAAAGAAGCTTACAAGAAGTGGAAGATTGGACAAATGCCAGGGATGAGTATAAAAATATTGCTCGGGTATGCAGGAGTGAAATCAGGAAGGCCAAATTACACCTGGAGTTGCAGCTAGCAAGAGATGTTAAGAGTAACAAGAAGGGTTTCTTCAGGTATGTTAGCAACAAGAAGAAAGTCAAGGAAAGTGTGGGCCCCTTACTGAATGAGGGAGGCAACCTAGTGACAGAGGATGTGGAAAAAGCTAATGTACGCAATGCTTTTTTTGCCTCTGTCTTCACGAACAAGGTCAGCTCCCAGACTACTGCACTGGGCAGCACAGCATGGGGAGGAGGGGACCAGCCCTCTGTGGAGAAAGAAGCGGTTCGGGACTATTTAGAAAAGCTGGACGTGCACAAGTTCATGGGGCCGGATGCGTTGCATCCGAGAGTGCTAAAGGAGTTGGCGGATGTGATTGCAGAGCCATGGCCATTATCTTTGAAAACTCATGGCGATTGGGGGAAGTCCCGGACGACTGGAAAAAAGCTAATGTAGTGCCCATCTTTAAAAAAGGGAAGAAGGAGGATCCTGGGAACTACAGGCCAGTCAGCCTCACCTCAGTCCCTGGAAAAATCATGGAGCAGGTCCTCAAGGAATCCATTCTGAAGCACTTAGAGGAGAGGAAAGTGATCAGGAACAGTCATCATGGATTCACCAAGGGCAAGTCAGGCTTGACTAATCTACTTGCCTTCTATGACGAGATAACTGGCTCTGTGGATGAAGGGAAAGCAGTGGATGTGTTGTTCCTTGACTTTAGCAAAGCTTTTGACACGGTCTCCCACAGTATTCTTGCCAGCAAGTTAAAGAAGTATGGGCTGGATGAACGGACTATAAGGTGGATAGAAAGTTGGCTAGATTGTCGGGCTCAACGGGTAGTGATCAATGGCTCCATGTCTAGTTGGCATCCGGTATCAAGTGGAGTGCCCCAAGGGTCGGTCCTGGGGCCAGTTTTGTTCAATATCTTCATAAATGATCTGGAGGATGGTGTGGATTGCACCCTCAGCAAGTTTGCAGATGACACTAAACTGGGAGGAGAGGTAGATACGCTGGAGGGTAGGGATAGGATACAGAGGGACCTAGACAAATTGGAGGATTGGGCCAAAAGAAATCTGATGAGGTTCAACAAGGACAAGTGCAGAGTCCTGCACGTAGGATGGAAGAATCCCATGCACCGCTACAGACTAGGGACCGAATGGCTCGGCAGCAGTTCTGCAGAAAAGGACCTAGGGGTTACAGTGGACGAGAAGCTGGATATGAGTCAACAGTGTGCCCTTGTTGCCAAGAAGGCCAATGGCATTTGGGATGTATAAGTAGGGCCATTGCCAGCAGATCGAGGGACGTGATCGTTCCCCTCTATTCAACACTGGTGAGGCCTCATTTGGAGTACTGTGTCCAGTTTTGGGCCCCATACTACAAGAAGGATGTGGAAAAATTGGAAAGAGCCCAGTGGAGGCAACAAAAATGATTAGGGGACTGGAACACATGACTTATGAGGAGAGGCTGAGGGAACTGGGGATGTTTAGTCTGCGGAAGAGAAGAATGAGGGGGGATTTGATAGCTGCTTTCAACTACCTGAAAGGGGGTTCCAAAGAGGATGGACCTAGACTGTTCTCAGTGGTAGCTGATGACAGAACAAGGAGTGATGGTCTCAAGTTGCAGTGGGGGAGGTTTAGGTTGGATATTAGGAAAAACTTTTTCACTAGGAGGGTGGTGAAATACTGGAATGCGTTACCTAGGGAGGTGGTGGAATCTCCTTCCTTAGAAGTTTTTAAGGTCAGGCTTGACAAAGCCCTGGCTGGGATGATTTAATTGGGGATCAGTCCTGCTTTGAGCAGGGGGTTGGATTAGATGACCTCCTGAGGTCCCTTCCAACCCTGATATTCTATGATTCTATGATACTTTAGTGGCCAAATCATGCTAGATTTTGTATAGGGAACAAATCCTTGGCTATATCCCAAGGCATCCATGCCTGTGTGACTTCTCTAAGCAGCCCCTGTCTATCTTAGCTATTTATATGAAGCTGGAACATCTGAGCACCTCCTAGTCCTTTTAATGTATTTATCTTCATGTGCCCCCTGTGAAGTAGGGCAGGGCTATTATCCCTCAATTGCAGGGAGGGAACTGAGGCCAAGAGACACTAAGTGCCTTGCCCATGGTCACATGGGGAACGTGTGGCAGAGCAGGGATTTAAACCCACATCATCTAAGACTTTGACTGGAGCCTTAACCACTGCACCAGCCTTCCTCTGTCCCACCTTTTTACATCCATAGCAGTGGTATTTCCCTTGGCGTGTATAACCAAAGTCCCAGCTGCTGCTTTAAACCAAGCTGAGCAGGGGACGGTGTCTTCACTGCAGCTCCGCACTATTCTAATCTAGCGCAAAGGGTAACATTCATGATGGGGGTGGGGGGCTTTTGCATGCTCATTCCCATGTTAAAGGGGTTTCACCAGGGGGGAAGATGTTGGAGGGGGGAATGTCAGAGACTGGGGGATCCAGGGAGCAACCCACAGGGGGCACTTTAAGAGCTCTTTGATTTTTAAGGAGGGTCAGAGGGTGCACAGTACAGGGAACGCCCTTGCGGGGGGAATGGAGGGCAGCAAAGTCTGGGAGCGCAGACCAGGGGTCCCCAGTTTGGGGGGGGGCCCAGCCCAGGAATCCCCAGTTTGGGGGTGGCCCAGGCCAGGGGACCCCGCTGGATGGAGGGCCCAGGCCAGGGGTCCCCAGTTTGGGGGTGGCCCAGCTCAGGGGACTCCGCTGGATGGAGGGCCCAGGCCAGGAATCCCCAGTTTGGGGGTGCCCCAGCCCAGGGGACCCCGCCGGGCGAAGGGCACAGCCCAGGGATCCCCAGGCGGGCGGCCCTGCGGGGTCCCGCGGGGGGGGGGGGGGCTAGAGGCTGTCCCCCCCCTCCCTCGCGGGCGCCTGGCCCTTTAAGCCCCGCGCCCCCGTTGCTATGTACAGCGCGTTGCCCCGGCGACGCGGGGTCCCGCGAGGCTCTTCCAGCGGCCGCCGGGCTCCCCCCGCTGCCCGCCGCGGCCATGGCCCCCAAGAAGAAGGGCGGCGGCAAGAAGGAAGACGCGGGCAAGGAGCCGAGGCCGGAGGGGAAGGCGGAGCAGCCCCTGGCCGAGCACAGCCGGGAGTTCTACCTGCTCCAGATCCGGGACCTGGAGGAGCGCCTGGCCCGGTGCGGGGTCCCCTCCCGCGGGGGGCTGGGCTGGGCTCCAGAGGGGCTCACGTGGGCAGCCGGGCCCGGGCGAGCTGCGGGGTCCCCGCCCCGGGGTCTGCGCCCACCGGCGGGGCCAAATGCCGCTGCCCGCGGGGCGGCCCCCCGGCCGGCAGCCCCTCCTCGCAGCCTCCTCAAGTGATCGTCGGTGCCCTTTCAGGGCGGGGCCCCTGTTCCTCGCCGCATACCCCGGGGGGGACCCGGTCGGCAGCCCCAGCAAAGCCCAGCTCTGTTCCGGTTGAACAGCTGCCCGTGGCCCTCCCCGGAGACGGCCGCGTTTCCGTGCGGGGTGGAGGGTGCCCGTATACAGAGCTGCCCCTGTCCCTCCCCGGAGACGGCCGCGTTTCCGTGCGGGGTGGAGGGTGCCCGTATAGGGAGCTGCCCCTGTCCCTCCCCAGAGACGGCCGCGTTTCCGTGCGGGGTGAAGGGTGCCCGTATACGGAGCTGCCCCTGTCCCTCCCCGGAGACGGCCGCGTTTCCGTGCGGGGTGGAGGGTGCCCGTATAGGGAGCTGCCCCTGTCCCTCCCCAGAGACGGCCGCGTTTCCGTGCGGGGTGAAGGGTGCCCGTATACGGAGCTGCCCCGTCCCTCCCCGGAGACGGCCGCGTTTCCGTGCGGGGTGGAGGGTGCCCATATACGGAGCTGCCCCTGTCCCTCCCCGGAGACGGCCGCGTTTCCGTGCGGGGTGAAGGGTGCCTGTATACGGAGCTGCCCATGTCCCTCCCCGGAGACGGCCGCGTTTCCGTGCGGGGTGAAGGGTGCCCGTATACGGAGCTGCCCGTGTCCCTCCCCGGAGACGGCCACGTTTCCGTGTGGGGTGAAGGGTGCCCGTATACGGAGCTGCCCCTGTCCCTCCCCGGAGACGGCCGCGTTTCCGTGCGGGGTGAAGGGTGCCCATATACGGAGCTGCCCCTGTCCCTCCCCGGAGACGGCCGCGTTTCCGTGCGGGGTGAAGGGTGCCCGTATACGGAGCTGCCCGTGTCCCTCCCCGGAGACGGCCGCGTTTCCGTGCGGGGTGGAGGGTGCCCATATACGGAGCTGCCCCTGTCCCTCCCCGGAGACGGCCGCGTTTCCGTGCGGGGTGAAGGGTGCCCGTATACGGAGCTGCCCCTGTCCCTCCCCAGAGACGGCCGCGTTTCCGTGCGGGGTGAAGGGTGCCCGTATACGGAGCTGCCCCTGTCCCTCCCCGGAGACGGCCGCGTTTCCGTGCGGGGTGGAGGGTGCCCGTATACGGAGCTGCCCCTCTCCCTCCCCAGAGACGGCCGCGTTTCAGTGCGGGGTGAAGGGTGCCCGTATACGGAGCTGCCCGTGTCCCTCCCCGGAGACGGCCGCGTTTCCGTGCGGGGTGGAGGGTGCCCATATACGGAGCTGCCCCTGTCCCTCCCCGGAGACGGCCGCGTTTCCGTGCGGGGTGAAGGGTGCCCGTATACGGAGCTGCCCCTGTCCCTCCCCAGAGACGGCCGCGTTTCCGTGCGGGGTGAAGGGTGCCCGTATACGGAGCTGCCCCTGTCCCTCCCCGGAGACGGCCGCGTTTCCGTGCGGGGTGGAGGGTGCCCGTATACGGAGCTGCCCCTCTCCCTCCCCAGAGACGGCCGCGTTTCAGTGCGGGGTGAAGGGTGCCCGTATACGGAGCTGCCCCTCTCCCTCCCCGGAGACGGCCGCGTTTCTGTGCGGGGTGAAGGGTGCCCGTATAGGGAGCTGCCCCTGTCCCTCCCCAGAGACGGCCGCGTTTCCGTGCGGGGTGGAGGGTGCCCGTATACGGAGCTGCCCCTCTCCCTCCCCGGAGACGGCCGCGTTTCCGTGCGGGGTGAAGGGTGCCCATATACGGAGCTGCCCCTGTCCCTCCCCAGAGACGGCCGCGTTTCCGTGCGGGGTGAAGGGTGCCCATATACGGAGCTGCCCCTGTCCCTCCCCGGAGACGGCCGCGTTTCCGTGCGGGGTGGAGGGTGCCCGTATACGGAGCTGCCCCTGTCCCTCCCCGGAGACGGCCGCGTTTCCGTGCGGGGTGAAGGGTGCCCGTATAGGGAGCTGCCCCTGTCCCTCCCCAGAGACGGCCGCGTTTCCGTGTGGGGTGAAGGGTGCCCGTACACGGAGCTGCCCCTGTCCCTCCCCGGAGACGGCCGCGTTTCCGTGCGGGGTGAAGGGTGCCCATATACGGAGCTGCCCCTCTCCCTCCCCGGAGACGGCCGCGTTTCCGTGTGGGGTGAAGGGTGCCCGTATACGGAGCTGCCCGTGTCCCTCCCCGGAGACGGCCGCGTTTCCGTGTGGGGTGAAGGGTGCCCGTATACGGAGCTGCCCGTGTCCCTCCCCGGAGACGGCCGCGTTTCCGTGTGGGGTGAAGGGTGCCCGTATACGGAGCTGCCCCTGTCCCTCCCCGGAGACGGCCGCGTTTCCGTGCGGGGTGGAGGGTGCCCGTATACGGAGCTGCCCGTGTCCCTCCCCGGAGACGGCCGCGTTTCCGTGCGGGGTGGAGGGTGCCCGTATACGGAGCTGCCCCTGTCCCTCCCCGGAGACGGACGCGTTTCCATGCGGGGTGAAGGGTGCCCGTATACGGAGCTGCCCGTGTCCCTCCCCGGAGACGGCCGCGTTTCCGTGCGGGGTGGAGGGTGCCCGTATACGGAGCTGCCCCTGTCCCTCCCCGGAGACGGACGCGTTTCCATGCGGGGTGAAGGGTGCCCGTATACGGAGCTGCCCGTGTCCCTCCCCGGAGACGGCCGCGTTTCCGTGCGGGGTGAAGGATGCCCGTATACGGAGCTGCCCGTGTCCCTCCCCGGAGACGGCCGCGTTTCCGTGTGGGGTGAAGGGTGCCCGTATAGGGAGCTGCCCCTGTCCCTCCCCGGAGACGGCCGTGTTTCCGTGTGGGGTGAAGGGTGCCCGTATACGGAGCTGCCCCTGTCCCTCCCCGGAGACGGCCGCGTTTCCGTGTGGGGTGAAGGGTGCCCATATAGGGAGCTGCCCCTGTCCCTCCCCGGAGACGGCCGTGTTTCCGTGCGGGGTGAAGGGTGCCCGTATAGGGAGCTGCCCCTCTCCCTCCCCAGAGACGGCCGCGTTTCCGTGCGGGGTGGAGGGTGCCCGTATACGGAGCTGCCCGTGCCCCTCCCCAGAGACGGCCGCGTTTCCGTGTGGGGTGAAGGGTGCCCGTATACGGAGCTGCCCGTGTCCCTCCCCAGAGACGGCCGCGTTTCCATGTGGGGTGAAGGGTGCCCGTATACGGAGCTGCCCGTGCCCCTCCCCGGAGACGGCCGCGTTTCCGTGCGGGGTGAAGGGTGCCCGTAGACGGAGCTGCCCCTGTCCCTCCCCGGAGACGGCCGCGTTTCCGTGCGGGGTGGAGGGTGCCCGTATACGGAGCTGCCCCTGTCCCTCCCCGGAGACGGCCGCGTTTCCGTGCGGGGTGAAGGGTGCCCGTACACGGAGCTGCCCCTCTCCCTCCCTGGAGACGGCCGCGTTTCCGTGCGGGGTGGAGGGTGCCCGTATACGGAGCTGCCCCTCTCCCTCCCCGGAGACGGCCGCGTTTCCGTGTGGGGTGAAGGGTGCCCGTATACGGAGCTGCCCGTGTCCCTCCCCGGAGACGGCCGCGTTTCCGTGTGGGGTGAAGGGTGCCCGTATACGGAGCTGCCCCTGTCCCTCCCCGGAGACGGCCGCGTTTCCATGCGGGGTGAAGGGTGCCCGTATACGGAGCTGCCCGTGTCCCTCCCCGGAGACGGCCGCGTTTCCGTGTGGGGTGAAGGGTGCCCGTATAGGGAGCTGCCCCTGTCCCTCCCCGGAGACGGCCGCGTTTCCGTGCGGGGTGAAGGGTGCCCATATACGGAGCTGCCCCTGTCCCTCCCCGGAGACGGCCGCGTTTCCGTGCGGGGTGAAGGGTGCCCATATACGGAGCTGCCCCTGTCCCTCCCCGGAGACGGCCGCGTTTCAGTGCGGGGTGAAGGGTGCCTGTATACGGAGCTGCCCCTGTCCCTCCCCGGAGACGGCCGCGTTTCAGTGCGGGGTGAAGGGTGCCTGTATACGGAGCTGCCCGTGCCCCTCCCTGGAGATGGCCGCGTTTCCATGCGGGGTGAAACGATTCTTGTAAATACGGCTTGCAACATGCTCTGGGGCCAGGTGTTTCAGGAGTGTAGGTTTTACGATGATTGCTATCGAGGTTCATGATAGCTCTTTACCACAGATGCTGCAGAAGCCAGTTATAGTGAGGGTGAGGTGAAGCCCTGGGTCAAAGGTGCAGCTTCTCTTTCTTCTGCTCCCAGACACTTTGGATTGAGCCCATGGGCCAAATTCAGTCCTTGTGTAAGCAGGTGCAGCTCCCACAGAAATCAAGGCACCTTACCTGGTTGCAGCAGGACTCACTTTGGCCACCTGTGTTGGAATTAGAATGGCAGGGCTGGGCAGAGAGATCTGTCCACTTCCATTCTGGTGTCCACCTCTCATCTCCTTCCCATCCTGGGACAGGGCTGGGGGGTCCCCAGCTGCTGGATGGGAGTGCAGGGGAATGGACCATGAGTAGGGCCCTACCAAATTCATGACCATGAAAAATGCATCTCGGACCGTGGAATATGGTCTCTCCCGCATGAAATCTGGTCTTTTGTGTGCTTTTACCCTATACTATACAGATTTCACAGGGGAGACCAGCGTTTCTCAAATTGGGGGTCCTGATCCAAAAGGGAATTGCAGGGTGGTCACAAGGTTATTTTGCGGGGGGGTCACAGTATTGCTACCCTTACGTCTGCACTGCCTTCAGATCTGGGTGGCTGGATAGCGGTGACTGTTGGCCAGCCACCCAGCGCTGAAGGCAGTGCCCTGCCAGCAGCAGCATAGAAGGAAGGGTGGCGATACGAGACCAGACCACCCTTCCTTCTGCGCTGCTGCCTTCGGAGCTGGGCAGCTGGAGAGCGGCGGCTGCTGACTGAGGGCCCAGCTCTGCAGGCAGCAGCACAGAAGGAAGGGTGGCAACACCAGACCAGGCCACGCTTACATCTGCGCTGCTGCTGGCGGCTGCTCTGCGTTCACAGCTGGGCTCCCAGCCAGCAGCCACCGCTCTCCAGCTGCCCAGCTCTGAAGGCAGGGCCGCCGCCAGGAGCAGCGCAGAAGTAAGGGTAGCAGTACCGCAACCCCCCCTACAATCACTTTGTGACCCCTCCCCACAACTCCTTTTCGGTCAGGGCCCCTACAATTACAACACCGTGAAATTTCAGATTTAAATACCTGAAAACATGAAATTTCTGATTTTTAAAATCCTGTGACCATGAAAGTGACCAAAATGGACCGTGAATTTGGTAGGGCCATAGCCATGAATAGTCCCCCTCTCCAGTCTCACTGCAATCAGCTGTGAGCTGTGCTCCCGTGCATGCCCTGGGCCTGTGCCCAGGCAATGGGAGAGACTGGACCAACTTATAAATAGGTGAGGGGCAGGGAATCAGCCCATCCTGGAGACTGCTGTCTGACTGTCTGTTCGGCGCTGCTTCCCCCTGGCAGGTACCAGCGGAAATGGGACGAGCTGCAGGTGAACGAGACCCTCTTCAGGGTGGAGTACGATCAGATGGCCAATGACAACAAAGAGATCGTGGCCTTTCTCAAGAAGACCCTGAACCAGCGGGTTGATGAGATCGCTGAAGTCAATGACCAGCTGCTCAGCCTGCAGCAGGCCAAAGAATCCGAGAAGGACGCCTTCGAGGCCCAGCTGGCCCAGGTTCGACACGAGTTTCAGGAGACCAAGGACCAGCTCACTTCGGAGAACATGCTGCTAAGTAATGTGCCCTGGCTCAGACTGGACCCTTCCTTTTCCCCCTTGCCCCATGGTCCCTTTTCCTGGGGCAGGGGGCTGCTGGTGCCGCCATGCAGGGACAGAGCCTGGAATTCTGAGGGTTGAACAGTTCCTGCCTGGGGCTGTGGCCACGGGCTGGTGGGAGAACGGTCAGTGGAAATATTCTGGCTGGAGTGGGTGGGAATTTGTACCTCCACCCCCAGACATTTTTTTTGATGAAAAGTTTTTTTTGTTTTCAACAGAACACTCTATTATTACACTTCTAGTAATAATAAAAAGGGTTTGCAAAATGGTTTTTTGGCCCAAAGCTGCTGAAAACCAAAACAGTGTTGGGCCTTTGGCAGAAGGTTTTTGAGTTTTCTGATGAAAAATCTTAAATTTTCATTTAGTCAAATACCTGATTTTCCGCAGAAGAGTTTCAGTAGAAAATTTCTGACCAGCCCTAATTCCAGCTGCGTGTGGGGGAGGACACATGGGGGTGTGGAGACAGAGGTGGTATATACATAGGGTGACCAGATGTCCCGTTTTTAAAGGGACAGTCCTGGTTTTTGGGACTTTTTCTTATATAGGCACCTATTACCCCCCACCCCCATCCCGTTTTTTCACAGTTGCTATCTGGTAACTATGTGTACACATTTGAGCCTCCCTCTCTTTCCACCACAATGTGGGTTGTGGAAGGCTCCTTTCTAGTGCTGGAGGCTGCTGTCTATTGCTGGTCCCCATAGCAGGTACAGCCTGGGCAGCCTCAGGGCAAGCTTTCCCCATATGCTGGCCCTGTATTATTGATATTACAGCAGCACCATTGTGCTAGGTGCTGTACAAATGTACTAAAGAAACAGTCTTGGCCGCATAGAGTTTGTGATCAGGGTGGTTAAGAAGATGCAGAACAGGTGTGTGGTGTGAAGAGCAGTTGGGGAGAATCTCACAGTGGGGTTTGCCAGCTTGTCGAAGCACTTTGCCCTCCTCCCGACCCCCCATGGCTAAGCATGGAAGCCCCCAATGGTCCTTCTGGGGTCCTAAGTGATCTGTTTTGGCAGGTGGGAAGCTGGCTGCGCTGGAGGAGTTCAGGATCCAGAAGGAGGATCTCATGGGCAAGTTTGCAGCCCTAGAGGAGCAGCTGAAGAAACAAGAGGAAAATCACAAGGAGTATATCTATAACCTGGAGAGGAAAGCTGTGCTGGACAAAGACAGGTCAGTGCCAGACAGAGACTGACTGTGTGTCATTCCCCACTGGAGTCTGAAGGTGGGAGTGTGGTCTCATGGTTAGTGCCAAGTGTGGGACTTGGAAGCCTTGGTTTCACTTCCTGGCTTTGCCACTGACTTGCTGTGGGACCTTGGACAGGAGCTAATCCTTTGGACTGGGGTCCGATTTGCCGGGGCTAAGGCGTTTGCAGCTGCAGTGGGCCCTGCCCCAGGAGTGATGACCTTCTCTGTGTGTCCTGTGTGCGTACGCACACGCCCAACTCCTGCAGGCTGAAGAAGGAGATGATGCAGCGTGTTAATGTGGTGGCAGCCGAGTTCCGCAAGGTCTCCAACAGCCAGATGGCCGAGACCACCAAGCGCACCATCCGCGAGAATGTCGCCATCAACGTCCAGCTGGCCAAGATGTCTGATCGCAGCTATGACCTCATCCAGGAGAATGACATGCTGAAGGAGGCCCAGGCTGAGATGCAGAAGCAGCTGGGGATGCTGGAGCACAATGAGAAGCAGATGACCAAGAAAAGCCTCAGCAACCAGAAGGTCAGAGCTCAACCAATGCACAGAGGGATGCGGGGTGCTGAAGCCAGGCTCTGGTCCTGTTACTGCTCCAGCTTGTCTGCCCCTAGGGACCATGTGGTGGCTTTCAGGGGCCTGGTCTCCCCATTCCCTGACAGCACTATTGCCCTAGAGTTTGCTCAGACCCCATGTAAGTGCATGTGGCTCATCATCTTGGCAGTGGGCGTGAGCAACTTGCAGCCTGAGTGTGGGTGGCAGTGAGGGGGATAGGGAGCCTGGGCTGAGGCTGGTGCCTGAGACATCCCTCTTGTCTCCTGATCCCGAAGCTGTGTCCCTGCTGCTCATTTCAGATGATTTGGATGCTCACAAATAAATGCAAAGAGCAGCAGGTGCTGGTGGATGAGTACAGGCAGCAGAAGGAGGCCATGCAGCAGCTGAAGGCAGCCCATGAGATGCTGCAGAAGGAGAACCAGGCACTAAGGTACGTAGAGCAGAGTGGAGGCGACAGCAAGCCGTCACGGTCCCAGCGGCAGATCTCATTCCCGTGCTGCAGCCGGGTCTTGTTGCAAGGCCATGTAGAGGCAAAGGAGAGTCCTTGTGCTGTGATCCCATCACATTTCCCAGGCTAAGTGTGGCCAGGCCAGGTTGAATGGGAGACCTTCAAGGAAAACCCAGGTATTACAGGAACTGGGGTCAGTGGTTCAGAAAATGGCGCACTGCCTCTGGAACGGCAAGCTCAGTGTGGTGCTGTACTGCTAACTCTTCCATGAGACGCACAATGCAGAGCCTGACTCCAGCGGGCGGGGGCTGGAAGTTCAGTTCCACCGGAAAATCCAACATTTCAAAACCCCTTTTTGTTCTGAAAAAAAAATTTGAAATTTGTAACAAAGCAAAAATTCCAATCGGTGTCTACTTGGCGCTGTGAACATATTTCATTCTGATAATGTTGAATCATTTTGCTTCAATAAGGTCAAACATTTCAGTTTTGACTTTCTCATTTTGATTCACTGAATTTAAACTTTAATATTATGTTAAAATATTAGTGTTTAGTATTAGGCATTTAACACAGTATAGAATTGAGTAGATAGTTAACATTTTAGTATGTCTAAATGAAATGAATCAAAATGAGGAAGCCAAAAGGAAACGTTTTGCTTTTTCAAAATGAAATAGGAAAGTCAATGGGATTCATCTGGACTTTTTCCCATTGAAAATGTTGAAATCGACACATTTTGATTTTGACGAAAGTGCTTTTTTCCATGGAGAATTGTGCTGTGGGAAATGTTTTGACCAGGTCTAGTCCTGACCCCTTGTGCCCATTAACCCCACAGAGTGGGAACTTGGAAGAGTTGCGGTGTTAACCCAGGTGTCCTGACTCAATGCCCTCTGCGATTGCAATTTGACCTGGGAGTCTTCACTTCTTGACTTAAACTGCCATGCAGTGTTGTGCTGTGTTTTTAAATAATTGCCACTTTCCACCCTAGAGGTGGCTGCATTTAAGAGCTGAGGGAAGTGGTCCCTGTGTAGCCATTCACTGGCTTCACAGGGCCCTTGTGACATTTCACTAAGCAGTGTCTAACAGCACTTGGAGCTCTTTGGGTGGGAGGGACTAGGAAAGGACCGAGTATTATTGGATTATGCGTCCCCTGACTGTGTCTGTGTCACCTCAACCTGCTCAACCCTCTGACAGACTCAGCAAGGCTCTGTCACGGCCCCCCACGAGAGCTGCTGCGCCTGGTGCTACATACCGGTTCCCCAAAGGCCTGACCCGGAGCCATGTTGACTGATGCTCTGTCAGTGCCTGGTCTCTGAGCGCATCCTGCCCAACAAGGGCCACTCTGCTCAGCCAGCTGCTGCCTGGTGCTTGTCCAGGACATTCAGGAACCCCACATGGGGTGGGAGTTACCATGGGGAAGGGGAGGCTGGTGTTCCCAGGCACCTTCTGTGGGTGTAACTCTTGGAAAGTAAACTCTCTAGGAGACCTCACTTCCACAGATGTGCAGAGGGGGCTTAGCCCACCTCAGCCCCCCTGCGGACCTGACTTAGACACACAACTCCATGGAGACCAGATTTAGACCCACCTCCTGTGCTCACATATCTCCCTGGTCGGCTGACTTAGACAGGCAGGCAGGCGGACAGAGACATATACATACTTCTCCCTGGGATCTTGGCTTGGATGAATAGACAGACACATGCACACATCTCCCTGTGGACCTGACTTGGACAGACAGACAAACGACACATATATGCCTGGGGACCTGACTTGGATGAACAGACAGACAGACCTCCCTGGGGAACCTGATTTAGACAAGTGCATGCGAACACACACCCAGTTGTCTGGGGCCTGCTGGAGGTGATGCACGCTTCCCTGCACTCCAAGCACCCTGAGGTGAAGTGGCTGTTTGCTACCTCACCCCTGGCTGTTCTTGTCTGGCTCCCTCCCTGCAGACAAGAGCTGAAGGAGCTGAAGGAGGAGGTGAGGAGGAAGATGGATGAAGGGCAGAGTCAGGCCAAGCTCCTAAAGGAAGAGCAGAAGCTCAGGAGGAATGCAGAGAGGATCCTGAACCAGGCTGTCCAAGCCCTTAAGGACCTGCTGCAGGTGAGACTCACACAATTTCGGGGATTGGGGTGGACGTGTTCTGGTGGCTGCTTGGCATTAAACAGGCCAGAGCCCAGCATGTTTCTGAGATGGCGACATTTCCTTGGTTTGCTCCCAAAAGCTAGAACAGAACAGACGCATCAGTGGACATAAGCCACCACCAGGATCACAGAGGTCAAAGGTTAGGAAAGACTTGAGAACTAGAAAGGGAGCAATATTGTCTGCAGGAGCCTGGGAACCAAAACTCCTGGATTCTATTCCCACCTCTACCACAATGTTGCTGTGGGACACTGTGCAAGGCACATCGCTGCACCCTGCCTCAGTTTCCCCATGTGTGAAATGGAGATGATTATACTGACCTACCCCATGGGCAGCTGTGAGGCTTGGTCTGTTAGTGTGTAGAGGATCTCTGAGCTCTTTCCAAGGAGAGGCTGTGGAGAGCAAAGCGGTTCCATTAAGAACAGGGTAACACAGGTGCAGGCTGTGGGGCAGCAAACTGTTGGGAAACTCATGAGCTCTTGTAACATAAAAGAGGTTGCCCAAAATCCTGCTAAGAGTTAGAGGTCCCTGACTGAGAGCTCTTGAGCTGTATCCATTTATCTTGAGTACTTATGTATGGCCCCCATTAGTAGGATCTGGGTAGTATCCCCTCACAACACAGTGGAGCTGGGAATTGAACCCAGGCCTCTGGAGACCTAGGCTGGCCCCCTAACCACTGGACCATCTACTGCCCTTGTCCTTGGCTCTGTCCCTATCTTAAGAGGCTGGCTCCTGGGACAATGCCAGAGTCCTGCACTATCTGGGGTTTCACATCATAGTGCTGTGTTGACTTACCTGGAACTGATTTTGCATCAGGCAATGAGGATGTTGTGTCAATTAGAGAAGATTTGAAATTAATAGGAATGGATTTTGCATCCAATCCCGGGGATGCTGTGTCACTTAAGGTGGATGCTGTGATAGTTTGGGAGGGCACAATGGCCTCATGTTGGTGGTGTACCTCCAAGCAAACATTGTGCTGAGATGTCCTGGCACATGTGCCGTGCCTTGTAAGGGGTCTGCCCTGGCCTCACCCAGAGCCCTGGACTCTTTCAGATCAGAGCCACCAGCATCTTGCTCTGTACAAACACCCACCTTGGACCTTGGCACTATATCTTCTGTGGCAGCTGTTTCCGGCTCTTTATTTTGCACCAAACCAGAATGTGTCAGGGCTACATTGGCTTGACTCGCTGTAATTTCCCTTGTCTCCTATAGGGGGTGCTAGACGGTAGAGTCCAGTTGTTGGAGGGTAGTCATGGGGGAGGTTGGGTCCATGCTGCAGGCTGCTGGGGCAGACGCCCTAATCCAGCACATACATGGTGTTTATTGCATGTGGTACTAGAAATCCTCCCATCACGCCAAGTGCGGAGTCTCTTACTGAACCCCTGGCTGCATCTGAGTGAGGATCCGACGACATGTCCTGTGCTGGGGACGGGAAGCCTCCAGCTGTGGGGAGGTGGAGTCGGTGGGGAAGAGCCAAGAGATGCTGGGGTGCTGTTCCAGGGAACCCCACTAAAGTCTGGCTTCGAACTACAAGCAGCCCAACCCCCAGCAGCTCCAGCTCCCGACTGGCTGTCCCAGCAGAGTTCTGAACGGCCATGGGGCCTGAGCCTTTGTTAGATAGGCACCTCCCTCGCCTACGGGAGCTGCCGGGTTCTGGGTGCCCTCAGAATGCAGGAGCCAGGGCGATGGTAGTGGAGACTGAGCTGTGGGGCTTCCTCTGCCTACAGTGGGGGTCCAACCCCTGTGCTTTGAAGTCATGGGGGGAGGGGGGAGAGCAGGAGCTGCAGTGCCGGCTCCTCTCCCCTCGGTTCACCTCCCCCGCCTCATCGCCCTGCAGGACAGGCCGTCTGATGAGGAGGATGGCGACTTCGACATAATGTTCCAGCTGCGTCACCAGGAGATGCTGCGGAGCCTGCTGGGGCTGCTGAGGCGGGCGAGCACGGCTGGGCCCGCGCCTCAGGAGCAGGTCTTTGGGCCCCAGAAAATGGCCAAAAGGGAACATGGACTGGAGTCCACAGCAGAGAGGTGAGTAGGAAATGCAGGGAATAGCCCCACTCCCCATACAGCCCCTGCCCCAGCATCTCTTTGCACCCAAGAGAGGCAGGTCCCAGTTGGAGGCCAGGCCAGACACCCAGGGGCAAAGGGGAGAGAAATGGGGTTGTACCTATTATCTCTATAGCCCTGTGTGACATGTGGTTGCGTTTCTGCCTTCCAACTCTGTGCTGTCATAAAACCCTGCCTCCCTGCTCCTGTGATGTCACAACTCCCATCTCCCCCAACTTCTCCTAGAGCCCTCCAGGGGAAGCACGGCAGATGAGACCTTCATAGGTCACCTTTAGCTCATTCCCCACAGGCCTCCCACCAGCAAGCTGATGGCAGCGACCTCCCACCCACACCGACCTGCACTGGCTCCATCTTGCTCCCCTCGCTGATCCCTTGAGCGTGCAGTTCTCCACTCTGGTCTCTGATTGTCTGCTTGCTCCCCTGCACCTCCAAAGCTGGCTGATCCTCTCCAGTGACTGCTGTTCACAGTTGCCTCCAGAGCCTGTCCTGGCTAAGCCTGAGCTGGGGAGGCTCACCCTAAGAGGCACCCTACCCTTACTGTACTTCCCACCTTGAAGAGCCTGCAGTATCTTCCTGCCAATGCCATTCTAGTCTCTTCCTTCAGTGACCCCTGCCTCTCCCATGTCACGTGGTCTAACCCATCTCCTTTCTCCTCTGCTCCAGCCAGCTGCACCCAGCCCCGTGCCTCAAGATCTCTCCCATCATCTCGCACCACTTGCTGGCTCACCAGGGGCAGGGGGTGCCGCTCTTCCACAGCATGAGCAAGATGGGTCTGCTGTCCAAGACCACCCGCATCGGGACCGTCCGCACCTACACCAGTGCCACAGAGGTGAGGGGGGCTTGGGCCAACTGGGCATAGATGGCTGCAGGGCAGGGGTATCCTGGGAGGTTAAAAAGGGAGTCACACAGGGAGGGCTGGGCAGGCTCAGCAGAGAGGCTGAGGATTGAGGTGAGCACCAAGACTGACTCCCAGCCCCTTGTCCCTGCTCCTAATGGTTCCCTCCACGGACCCACAGGGTCAGGAAAGCTTAACCAAGCGCCATTGGCATTGGCCTGCCCTGCCCCGCCCCCATAGAGGGATGTAGTGACCGGTGTGGCAGTGTTTGAATCACTGCCAATTTCCCAACAGCCACGGATGACTTCCTGGTCGGAGGAGAAACCGGTGAAGCAGCAGCCGATTCTGCCCCTGCCAGAGATAGCGGCCAGACGCTCCTTGCAGGGCCTGCTGACCAAATAGGGAAATGGTGGGGGGGGAGTGAGTGAGCACCCCTTTCTGCCAGCCGATTGCTCCCTCCCCTGCCACCAGGACACCTGCACAAAGGAGAGGGACTGAACATAGATGGCAAAGTGTGTGCAGACTGGGTGTCTGGGTGTATTGTACAGTCTATGCAGAACTGCCCTATAAAACGTCTGGAGTTACTGAGATGTCTGGCTGGGAACCAAGGACAAACAAGGCAAAGCTGAGACTGGGCACAACCACCAAGTCCCAGACCTGTTCTGCAGGGGCAGGGACAAGGTGCTGCTGGGACTGAGTGGTCCCACGCTGGGCAAGGAGGCAGGAGCCCCTGAACATGACAAGCCTAGATGGGGTCTAGGGTGGAGCCTGGCTGGGGCTTGGAGTCTCTCTCGGGGTCCTCCTTACTCTCCACATTGCAGGGTGCTGAAGTGCCAGGCACGGGCACTTGGCCATGCGGAGCCAGGCCATCTACCGGGCTGCCTTTGCCAGCGCTAATGGGGTTGGGAGGAGAAGCCTGTCACCTGACATGGGGGGTGCAGGAATAGCACCTGCCTGGCAGTCCGCCACCTCCCCTACCAGTTTCATTGCCAGGAGCTTCCCTTGGCACCTACCCCCACACAGCACAACTTGTGGGGTCAGTGCTCTTTGCTTAGCTCCCCCAGCCCACCCTGGCAGCTGTGCCCAGAGGACCATGAAGGAGTCCAGGACCACTGCTTTCCGTCGGCACCATATTCATAAAAACTCCCCCAGCTCAAAGGGTTAATGAGGGGTCCTGTCCCCCTTGTTGCCAGAGGGCGTGCGGTCCTTGCCACTGCTCCTCTGCAGGATGTGTTCCAGCAGCAGGTCGGCCGCCTGCTCCAGGACGCGCTGCAGGACCTCGTGCTCAGCGCTGGTGAACCGGCCCAGCACGTAGTGATCCACCATGGCTTCCCCCACTGGCCGGCCGATGCCAACCCTGAGCCGCACCATGCACTGCAGGGAGAAAAGGGGATGCAGCATGTGCTGTGTGTCCTCTTCCCATCGCCACCTGTTCCTGGGGCCTGCATTCACCCGAGCTGGGATCTCGGTACAACATGGCAGTTGCTACAAAGTGCTAAACATGCTTGGCACGGCCTGGAGCCAAAGCAGATACTGGGGGCTCTGAGGTGGAGCTGGAGGGCAGGGGAGCCTTGAGACCCTGGTTAGCCAGGGACCAGTCAAAGGGGGAGCCTGTGGAGTGAAAGGGAATCCTAAGTGCCTCACTTGAGCCCCACACGGCAAGCTGAGCTTGTGTCCTGCTCTGTTCCTTTGTCTCCCTCTGCTGTAGCTGGGTTCGGGCTGGGCTCCAGCAAACATGAGCTTGGAAAGAGTTTCGTCCAACCAACGCAGTTAAGTTGGTGGGCTGAGCTCCCAGCCAGGCCATGTGGTTCCACTTTAGCTAATTGCTTCCACATCCTGGCTCATGGACGAGTCAGAAACAACTCACGTGTGAGAAGGGCTGGGCTGGGAGCAGGGGATGAAGGTCCAAGTCTGCTAACACAAACACAAGGGGAGGCTAAGGCCTTGGGGGTGGCTCATAGGGGGCTCTGGGGCTGGGGAGAGATGGTGCTTTACATATGCACTGCTAAGATGTGTGCAGGATAGAGCTCTTTACCCTGCAAGGCCGACTTACATCTGAGTGCAGGGAGCTGATACAGGAACGGACCCCGTTATGCCCCCTAAAGAAAGCAAGAGAAACCAGCTGTCAGAGAGTAGATGAGAACCTCAGAGGGATCATCCATGGGATTCACACTAAACTCTTCCCTCCTCTTTGCTCTGTACAAACAGGCCCCGTTATCCCCCTTTACAGAAGACCGAGGCACTGGGCTTGTTTACACAGAGAGTTCTACTGATTTAACGAGAGGTGTGACATTACCCCAATTTAGTTAAGCTGGCGCAAAGTCCATGCGGACACTTGGATTTCAGTGTAAGAGCAGCCTAGGACGGTTAAGCTTATTCAGGCTTAGACTAAAGCACAAGTCACTCAAAGCAACATCTGAGTATCCACACTGGGAAACTGATGCAAAGTTGTGCAGAGGAAGCCCCAGGCAGGCTTGCCTTGTCTTGCAGACTGCACCTGGAGTTCTGGGTGCTCAGCGCTTCTGAAAAATCAGACCCTAAGTGGCACGCCCATGGCCCGAGGGGCAATCCGCGTCAGAGAGGAGCTCATGATTCCCAGTTCTATACTCAGAGCAGGTCTCACTTACATGCAGCAGCCTCTGAGCTGGGCTAAACCCCCTGGGTGACCCACTGCCACGGGGTATTGCCAAAGAGGGTACTTGGCTAGGGATATGGCTGTGCAGATCCAGAATGTCCCGTGCCCTGCACTGAACTCCCCAGCCGGAGCTCTGGCACCCAGTGCTTTCAACTGCTGGAGAAGGGAGTACACACTGCACACGCTGCCTGCATTGGGCAGGCCTGAACACAGCCAGGTATGGACCATGTGGTAATAAGAGGAGAGACCCCAGGGAACAGTGTGTGGCTAATGTAACTGATTCAGAAAGGTCACTCTTCAGTCAAACGTCACTGTCACCACAAGCACAGGTCTAGGTTCTGTTCGGTCTCAAGTGTCGATCAAGCTAGGATACGTGTGATTCGGGGAGGTTGCCTAACAGGGCTCTGGGCAGTCACTGCTGTATTTTATTGCAGCAGCCTTGGCACCAGTTGTTTCCTGCACACCTAGTGCCAGAGCCCATTATTTGAGGCCATCCCAATTTATTGAAATATCTCTGGTTTAGCTGGTGCTTTGAACTGGAACCTGCAGGAGGTTGGGCAGACAGCAGAGTAAACCACTGTCAGGTAAAGCTTGTAAAGCGCTGCAGAAAGATTCTGCCACCAATCTGCTGCCATCTCTGCAGTCCTGGGGGTGGGGGAGATGGGAAAGTCACAGCCCCAAAGGCCCATTTTAAAAAGCACACAGTAAGATGCAGCTCAAGCAAATCTTTCAAGGTCATTTTCCACAGGGGCTTTCCCTTCGTACCTTGCGCTGCCTCCCAACTTTATCGCCATCTTCCCCAGCGGCTTCTCCAGGTCGTCGTGAACGAGGTAAATGTCTTCTACCCCGAGGTTGTAAGTTTCAGCTTGAGAAAGAAACAACGCACAAGAAGTGAGGAAAAATTAAATCCATCTCTCACCATCCCACAGCCTCGGGGACTTAAAGAAGGACACTGCAGGCAACAGTGATAAAAAATGACAGGGGACGTGGAGGGCAGGAAGTGCATAGCAGGGCGAAGAGAACTTCTAACCTCAGGAATGCACTATCAGCCATGCTGGCAAACTAGCTGCACACGCTGTCACTGGAGCTGCCTGATGTCTGCACCACGTGATACTGCTCTGCACCGCTACTGTCTTTTGGCCAAAAGTACTTTACAGTCCACACCCCTGAAACACAGCGGGCTGGACGGTCGTAGCCAACTAGCTTGCTGCAGGCTATGCAACAGTGTGAGGAGCGGAACTCATAGCCCAGCATGCCAGGGAAAAGCCTGACTGTTCTGAAAACTGCCCTGGGATTTCTGATGTCTGTGCAGAGCCCTCAGGACCTTGGTTCCGAACCTTGCCATCTGTTTTTTCCTAGAGATGCCAAAATGGCAAACTGCATGGAACTCAGTTAATCTTCTCCATCTCCCAAGGGTGGTGTGAAAAATTAGTAATGGGTTTAGGAGATTGTGTGTGTGTGTGCACCGCCCTCTACTGGACAGAACTGGCTATGGTTAACTGTGTGTCATAAGCCCTATACTGGAAATGGATATTCTCCTTTAGCTCAAGTGATAGGTTCTTGAGCTTGGTCTACTTTTACTGTCTTTCTGCCTGAATGGCCATGGAACAACCAGGAAGTCCTAAGAGTTGTTACATCGTTGGCTCCATAGAAAAGAAAAAGGAGACTGACCCTGGCAGGAGTGGGCCCTGTAGTTCCAGGGCAGGTATTTCAGACTTGTTGCTTACAGCCCTGAGTGGTCCCCTCTGGCTAAGAAGATGAAAGGTGAAGCACAAGGGTCCCTGGAAGGCTATAGTTGTGTGCATTCCTCAGCTGGCTATTGGAGGTGTTCGGAGTCACTCACCAGCGCTTGCTACACTGAGTCCATTGATGTTCATGAGCCGCCGAGGTTTCATCAGCACCAGCTCTGCTTCCTCCACATTGGTGATGGTCACATCTGCGCAGCAGCGTCTGTCTGCTTTCCACTGGTCAGCGATGTTCAACTTCTGGGCCAGCTGATTGAGCACCGCCATGCCCACGTTATGACGGGTTCCTCGCAGCCCATAATTCCCTAGCCCTGCCACCTGCAAAGAGGACCAGCAACAGGTGTTACCAGGACACTCTCTATATCAGCATCCAACCAAACGGAGTCACTAGAGTCAGCCCTTGTGGTGTAGTGAGGATCAAATTTTCCCTCCCTGCAGCCGGGCTCCTTTCACCACCCCGGCAAGAAATTCACCCAGCAAAACCAGCTGCTTCCCTTCAGAAGCAGCAAGACAATCACCATGTCCATTGTTGATTACTGTAGGGCCAGACTCTGTAGCTACAAGGGCCTGTCCCTCTCTTGTTAAACAGAATTGAGATGGGCTGAGATTGAGTAAGATGCTCAAATGAGCTTAGCAACCTAGGTGATCCCTGTCCCCCCACTCATTCCAGCTGTACCTCCCATCTCCAGGAATGAGAAGCCATAGGGTGACTAAGAGCCGTATCTGTCCTGCGATTTCTTATCCCTACGTGAGCAAAGAGCATAATCCAAAGACGGTGAGTTCCATCTGTGAAATCACAGTACACTGACATGGCATCATAAGGTCATTTACAAGGAGAAATGGGAACATTTATTGTATGACTCTAGTGCCTAGGGGCCCTAGGGAAGGACCAAGATCCCATTGTGCTAGGTGCTGTGCAAACATAAAACAAAAAGTCCCTATCCCAAAGAGTTCACAATCTAAGTATAAAACAAACAGATGAGGGTCGAATACAAGAAAACAATGAGATGATATCAAGTATTTTTTAGGCATCAAGGAAAAGGAAAGATTTAAGGATGGATTTGAATGTGGATAATGAGGTAGCTTTGTGGATGTTTATGGGGAGTGTCTCCTAAACATGTGGCACAGCACAGGAGAAAGCGGGAAATAGGCTGGCACCAGGGGCTGATCAGAGGTGGGAGTCAATGTCTCCACAGTGAAAGAGAGAGGGTAGGTAGGGTGGGGATAGGCCATGAAGGGCCTTGAAAGTGAAGAGAAGCAGCTTATGTTTGAAGAGAGAGAGAGAACGGGAAGTTTCAAAGAAAGAGGTGATGTAGTCAAAGTGACAGACTAAGAAAATGATCTTTGCAGCAGCATTCTGAACAGTTATGAGTGGGGCAAGACTGCATTTGTCAAAGCCAGACAGAAGGATATTGCAGTAATTGAAATGCAATGATGAAAGCCTGGACAACAGTTTTATGTGTGTGGATGGATAGGAAAGGCTATGCCTGAGAGATGTTATGCAGAAAGAATTGGCAAGACTTAGACAGCCTGGATGTGAGGACTGAGAGGTCAGAGTCAAAGATGGCACCAGAGTTATGGACCTAAGTGACGGTCAGGATGGTGGTGGTGTCCACAGTGATCAAGAAAGGAGGTAGCGGGGAGGGCTTGTGGGGAAAGATTCAGAACTCTGTTTAGCCGTGTTGAGCTTGAGCTAGATATCCACCAGATGTCAGGGTCAGGCTGAGATTTTAGTTTGGACAGAAGAAGACGGGTCTGGAGTAGAAAAGTAGATATGGGAGTCCTCAGCATAGAGATGTAGCTGAATTTGTGTTCACAGATGAGATTACGCAGAGATGAGAAGCGGACCAAGGACACCCACAGAAAGAGTGATCGTTGAGGAAGATCCTCCAAAGGACATGCTGAAGGAGTAATTATAGATCTAGAGGAGAACCAGGAGAGGATGGAGTCAGACAAGCCAAGGGAGGAGAAGATTCCAACATCCTGGCTGACAGGCAGATGACAGGTCAATGAGGTTGTAGTACTGGTTCTGAGCTTTGGCTTTTGACACGGTCTCCCACAGTATTCTTGCCAGCAAGTTAAAGAAGTATGGGCTGGATGAATGGACTATAAGGTGGATAGAAAGTTAGCTAGATTGTCGGGCTCAATGGGTAGTGATCAATGGCTCCATGTCTAGTTGGCTGCCGGTATCAAGTGGAGTGCCCCAAGGGTCAGTCCTGGGGCTGGTTTTGTTCAATATCTTCGTAAATGATCTGGAGGATGGTATGGATTGCACCCTCAGCAAGTTTGCAGATGACACTAAACTGGGAGGAGAGGTAGATACGCTGGAGGGTAGGGATAGGATACAGAGGGACCTAGACAAATTAGAGGATTGGGCCAAAAGAAATCTGATGAGGTTCAACAAGGACAAGTGCGGAGTCCTGCACTTAGGACGGAAGAATCCCATGCACCGCTACAGACTAGGGACCGAATGGCTCGGCAGCAGTTCTGCAGAAAAGGACCTAGACGTTACAGTGGACGAGAAGGTGGATATGAGTCAACAGTGTGCTGTTGCTGCCAAGAAGACCAATGGCATTTTGGGCTATATAAGTAGGGGCATTGCCAGCAGATCGAGGGACGTGATCGTTCCCCTCTATTCGACATTGGTGAGGCCTCATCTGGAGTACTGTGTCCAGTTTTGGGCCCCACACTACAAAAAGGATGTGAAAAATTGGAAAACGTCCAGTGGAGGGCAACAAAAATTATTAGGGGACTGGAACACATGACTTATGAGGAGAGGCTGAGGGAACTGGGATTGTTTAGTCTGCGGAAGAGAAGAATGAAGGGGGATTTGATAGCTGCTTTCAACTACCTGAAAGGGGGTTCCAAAGAGGATGGACCTAGACTGTTCTCAGCGGTACCAGATGACAGAACAAGGAGTAATGGTCTCAATTGCAGTGGGGGAGGTCTAGGTTGGATATTAGGAAAAACTTTTTCACTAGGAGGGTGGTGAAACACTGGAATGTGTTACCTAGGGAGGTGGTGGAATCTCCTTCCTTAGAAGTTTTTAAGGTCAGGCTTGACAAAGCCCTGGTTGGGATGATTTAGTCGGGTATTGGTCCTGCTTTGAGGAGGGGGTTGGACTAGATGACCTCCTGAGGTCCCTTCTAACCCTGATATTCTATGATTCTATGATTAAAGACTTTGGTGAGAGTAGTTGCAGTGGAGTGCAAGGTACAGAAGCTGGATCGGAGAGGGTCTGGGATGGGAGGAACTCCAGACAGTGATTGTAAACAGCACATTCAATGCGCTGAGAGATGAAAGAAGGGGTGGTAGTTGGAGGAACAAGTATGGTGCACTTCCATACAATATGACATTGGATAGTGACACTATCACATTTGACTATGAAACATTTGCAAAGGTTAATGCAGTTGTGAAAGGGAGAGGTATAAAGATTACCAGGAGATATAGATGGAAGTGTGGGGTAGCAGGCCTGAGTCTTGTTTGTTTTCTGTTCATTATTAGTTTATTAGAACACTGGTTGTGAATCTATCATCCATGGAACGCTTTGTGGTGGGCAGCAAAATGAATTATTTTGGGAACCAAGTAGCGTGTGTGTTGTGGGATAGCTGGGAGGGAACATAAAAATTGACAAAGCAGATCAGACCTGTGGTCCCTCTTGATCAGTATAGTGCTGCTTATACGGCTCATACCCCATACTTCATAATACGACATCAAGGTCTTTGTAATAGTGAGCAACTAGAAAATAACCCCATCATGGGGGAAATCTCTTCTTAACCTGTCAAACATTGGCTTTGGCCTTGAATTGTCACTCCCCTTGCATATTTTATCTTATCCACTGTCACTGTGAATGTTCTCATTAGCCACGTAAGCGTCAAAGGGAGGAAGGTTCAAGAGATGGGATTGCTCCTATGAAGCATGTAGTCTACAGCAGGGGTAGGCAACCTATGGCACATGTGCCAAAGGCAGCACGCGAGCTGATTTTCAGTGGCACTCACACTGTCCGGGTCGTGACCACTGGTCCGGGGGACTCTGTATTTTAATTTAATTTTAAATGAAGCTTCTTAAACATTTTAAAAACCTTAATTACTTTACATACAACAATAGTTTAGTTATATATTATAGACTTATAGAAAGAGACCTTCTAAAAACGTTAAAATGTATTACTGGCCCGCGGAACCTTAAATTAGAGTGAATGAATGAAGACTTGGCACACCACTTCTGAAAGGTTGCTGACCCCTGGTCTACAAAGTCACAAAGAGGCTGGAGAACTTATGACTGGATTATGCTATTTGTTAACTTCTATTTTGTTCCACTCAAATACAGTTCTGAATCATGGTTTTAAAATTAAAGGTGTGTGTCTATATGCAAACAGATGCAGTGAGTTGGCACATGGGGTCACACATCTAGCATGCATGTGAAACTGCTGTCTGCAAATCGGTACAATCTTGGGACCTGTGAACTGACGCTTTTCCCCTCTTCCTCCCCCCAAGCACAGACCCTACTGGGTGCTTTGCGACACTTCAGATCTGAGTGTACTTTCTCCATTTCAACACGGAACAGTATGTGGAACAGAAAACCAGCCTTCCAGCAAGCAGCCAGCATGCCCATGGGCTAGTGATGCCCAGAGCTATTGCTCCTGCAGGTTGGGGAACTTAAGGGGCTGGTCTGATCCATGGGTCGTGCTGACATCCTCCACACAGTAGCTCCCAAGCAGGGATCTGGGGCCCCTTGGGGGGCTGCGAGCTGGTTTCAGGGGGTCCGCCGAGCATGGCTGGCATTAGACTCGCTAGGGCACAGGGCAGAAAGCTGAATCCCCACCATGCAGAACTGCAGCCTGAGGCCTGACAACTTCATTTCACGGTGCCCTTTGTGGCGTGGGCCCCCGGGCAACTGCCCTGCTTCCTACCCCTTAATGCCAGGCATAGATTTTACATGGAGAAAAGCAATCGTCCTGGCACGGGTGGGCTGTGGCGTGTTTATAGCGGGGGTCTCAGAAAGAAGGCGGCTGCGGACCCCGGCTCCAGCAGAGCCAGGACAGCGCTGAGCCCAGGCAGGGTGGTACCCAAGGGCTCAGCTCCCAGGGGGCCTACGTCTCGTCGCCCTGGCGCCCCCAGCTCCCCCACTGGCCCTGCCGCCTTCTCTCGACCCCATCGCCCCGTGACCGGGAAGTGATTCCCTCCTCCCGCGCCGTCTCTCCCCCTGTGCCCCGGAAGTGTTCCCTCCGCCCACTCTCTACCAGGACCCGCTTCCCGACGGCGCGCGGATCGGCCTCGCAGTGGCTCATGGTGCGGCTCAGTAACCTCCCGAGGCGCTTGGGTGACGGCCGCAGCATCCCCCTCTTTCCCCAGCTGAGCGGCCGCCGCCTCGGCGCCGCCGAGACCTCAGGGCACAAGAACCCCTGAGGAGCAGCCGCTCTGCTTCTTAAGCGTCACGCCCACGGCGACCAATCACAAAGGCCGCACCCTACCACGTGGCAGTGCCATCTTGTTTGCGGGCAGAAGGGATTCACACCACGTGGTTTGGTGGGTGAGACCATTTTGATTATGGTGCAGGAAGGGCATAGGCCACGTGGTCTGCAGACGTGGCCATCTTTCTTGTGGGCGGAAGTGTTCAGCCACTGTAAGCCGGCTGCCCTTGGTTTCCTTTATGAGGGACCCTTTCGTTTAATCTTTGTTGGTCCCTTTATCCGAGTGGAAGAGCTGGTGACTTATGTAACGCAACAAGGGTCTTCAACTGCTTGCTTGTTGGCAGAGCTACCAGGCACAGGATTCATGCCTGCAGGCTGCATCAAAGCTGGCAGGTCAGACCAACCCTCCTCGACCTGTCTGTCACATGATGTAATCAGCTTTAATACATTTATAGCGGATGAAGGCCCTGTATCATAATATCAATCACTCTGCATGGCACTAGTACTGGACAAGGATGCTTCAGAAAAGTCTCCCTCAGTTGACATTTGGGCAAGAAAAAAAGTTCCATCACTACTATGGGATGAACATCACGTTGTAATGATCCACAGGATGGGATTCCCCGTCTCAAATTATTTTACCCATTTGGATCATAGATGTAAATGGCAGCTTTAAACCCAGGTCCACACAGCTGTTGAACATACAGAGGTAGTATGGAGCTGGAATCTAGGCGTCAGGACTGCTGGGTTCTATTGTTTTGGTAACATTCCTTTGTGTTTTGGTTTCTGTAACATGGGGTTAATCCAGATGTAAAGGAGTAAAATGAGGCTTAATTCCCATTACTATTTTTTTTTAATTGAACCTCCCTTCTTTTCAACCAAGCATCTCAAAATACTCCACATACATTTAAGAAATTAACTCCCAAACCTACTGTTGTAGGAAATTATTCTCCTGCTTCAGCTGGTAAAATGAGGCACAGAGAGATTAAATGACTTGTCCAAGGTCACACCAAAAGTCTGTAGCAAAACCAGGACTAGAACCTAGGAATCTCAGTTGTATGCCATAACCACATCTGCAACCCATTTTGAGATCCTTGGATGGAAGGTGCTAGAGAAACACAAAGTATTATTAGAGGATAAAAATCCTTGAACTCTGATCAGTATGTTACTAACAAAGCTACCCTGGAAATCCCTTATTGCTATGTACTATTACCACTGGTAACAGCTGCTCTGGTGATAGCAATGGAGGAAAATGATAGTGATAACAGGTTTCTGTAGACATAGAACTAGTCTAAATGGCCCATCAGCTGCCATCTATTTATCTAAGGTACTTATACAGCCACCATTACAATAGTTCCACAGTTGGTGGAAGCATTAGTGTAGACAAGATTCAGAGTTGGCAACTCTTGTGATTTTATTGTGCTATGATTTGTGGTGTTTATCTTAAAGCCCCAAGTGCCAGACTCAGGTTATTACCTGAAAAAAGAAAAGGAGTACTTGTGGCACCTTAGAGACTAACCAATTTATTTGAGCATAAGCTTTCGTGAGCTACATCCGGTTGCATCCGATGAAGTGAGCTGTAGCTCACGAAAGCTTATGCTCAAATAAATTGGTTAGTCTCTAAGGTGCCACAAGTACTCCTTTTCTTTTTGCGAATACAGACTAACACGGCTGTTACTCTGAAACCTGTTATTACTTGAGAATTTCATTGAAAAAGGAGTAACTTTATAGCCCTCAGGGTTGGGGAGAAAAGCTTGAAAACTCGACCTCTAAATGTCCCCAAACCAGAAGGCAAGTGCAAAGAATCCCAAATATATTAGTGTTAAAATCTCCTAATTTTTAAACCAGTTTCATAATTTGGGGCCTGTCTTGTGATTTTTCAATGTTTGCATTGGCAATGGAACCAGACTCCTGACGGCGATCAGTATGTTTAACACCATGTCCTCTAGTCCGGCTCAGAATCCCACGGGGTAGAGTAGGGTGACCAGACAGTAGGTGTGAAAAATCAGGACACTTTTTTCTGGGGGGGTGGGGATGTTTACAATTCCATATCTAAGACAAAGCCCCTAATAATGGGATGACTGGTCACCCTAGGGTAGAGAACATGGGTGACTGCAAAAGTCTGGCCTGCTCCAGACACCAGTGGAGCAGCTCTGGTGGAAAACCAGTGCCCTGCCCACACGCCCATGGCGAGTCAGCGGCAGACCTGGGAATGGAACCCAGGCGTCCTGACCCCGATCAGACAAGCCCACCTGCTCAGGGGTAGGTTCGTGCCCCTTCCTACCTAGCTGGCTGCAGTTCGATGGGACACCAGGATTTTGCCCATCACCCAGGTTAATGACCTCGGCATGGGAGGGGCTGTTGCGAGCCCTGCCCCTCCCTCCCAGGCCGGGCTCACAGGGGCCCATGCGAGCGCAGCTGGGATCCTGCCCTGGCCATGGAACCTTCTCACTCCGGTCCCGCCCCCAGCTGCCTGGATACCGCCTGCCTAGCAACGAGGGACGCAGCCGCTGGGATGGCGAGGGCGGTGGCACCGCAGGAGGAGCCGGGGCAGAGCAAAGTGAGCACCGCTGCCTGCGCAGGGGGGCAGAGGGCACAGAGCTGGGGGGGCAGAGGGCGCTGAGAGGGGTGGGGGCACAGGGCACAGAGCTGGGGGGCAGAGGGAGCTGAGGGGGACACAGGGCTCAGAGCTGGGGGGGTAGAGGGAGCTGAGGGGGTGGGGGCACAGGGCACAGAGCTGGGGGGGCAGAGGGAGCTGGGAAGGGTGGGGACACAGGGCTCAGAGCTGGGGGGGCAGAGGGAGCTGAGGGGGTGGGGGCACAGGGCACAGAGCTGGGGGGGCAGAGGGAGCTGAGTGGGTGGGGGCACAGGGCACAGAGCTGGGGGGGCAGAGGGAGCTGGGAGGGGTGGGGGCAGAGGGCACAGAGCTGGGATGGCAGAGGGAACAGAGGGGTGGGGGCAGAGGGGGAAGAGGGCGACTGACACAGAGCGGGTGGGCAGAGAGCACAGAGCAGTGGGGGCAGAGGGAGCTGGGAGAGGGGGTGTGGAGAGTGCCAGGTGCAGAGCTGGGGTGGGATCAGAGAGAGCTGAGACAGGTCAGATGTAACCAGGGGTCAGAGGTCACCGGGGACTAGAGCTGTGGGGTGGTGGCCAAGGGCAGAGACCCCAGGAGGGGGGCGGGGAGGAAGAGTGACCATCAGCCTCTCTCCCTGCAGGTGCGACTGGAGATGAAGACAGAGACTAAAGGGCTGTTCCTGACTGCTGTGTCCAAAGAGGATCTCCGGGAGAGATCCCTGCGACAGATCTTTGGGTCCAGCCAGACTCTGCGAGACATCAAGGACCCCAGCGGAGTGAAGTCCCCGACAGCGATTGTGCAGAAAAAGATACAGGAGCAGTGAGTGCCCAGCAAACACTTCATACATTTTCACTGTTACAAACACCTGGTTTCTTGTCCACGTCCTGCAAGGAGGCTGGGAACCAAACTTTTAAAAAACCTTACTTAGTACTGGTTCGAGGAATGACAGTCCTGGGGTACTGGTGTCTGATTTATCCACAGAACAGGTACAGCATGGGCTGCAGTTTCCCCTGCCCAGCCACTGTGCCCTAAGCCTGCTCTGGTGGGTTCCCTTCTATGGGCAAGAGGGAGGTCAGGCTGCACAGCCTGCTTGGTCCTTGATCTCTCTGTTGAGATTGCCAGCCAGGACCCAATAAGAGCATACTGTGATGGTGTAACCTGTCCTCTAGGAACTGAACTGAGACCTAGTAACTTAAGCTGGGAATTTTCACCAGAAATGGCTGCCATGCTAGGTAATTTTCTAAAAGTGAGGGCAGATTATCTGCAGTTGAACTGCCATCTGGAAGACTGTCTGATGTTTCACTGTGCTGACTGCCCCTTGATTTCCTCACATCAGAACAGGCAGAACAGAGACACTCACCCATAGCCCATTTTAGGATAAAACCTAGGAAAATCATAGGTCCTCTAACCTCCATGACAGACTCTATAAATATGGTGAGGCCACCAAACAACTGTCAGGTGGCTTCAGTGACTACCAAGCTGAGGAGCATATGACCGAGTGACCTAGAGATGATAGCATCTTTATCCCATTACTAGTGTCTACTGGTAGTCCCCAGTTCCTGCATTTCAGAATCTGTTCTCCCTAAGCATATGAGCAGTGGGGTCACCAGAGTCTGCTGCAGAATCAATAGGTGGGCAGTGCTGGTCAATTAGCAGAGCTGTGGTCCTGCAAGTTCCCCTTTTTGATCTTGAGAAGGCTCAGAACACTGGCTAGTGTGCTTGTAGAGACAGTTGTCCTCTTTTCTACTACCTTCCACCCAAAGCTCTCCATATGCTTAACGAATAATGAATTAAGCCTCGTAACACCCTTGCAGATACAATTATTATCTCCAGTTTACAGGTAGGGAAACTGAGTCAGCGCTCCCATGGGTCTGTGACTGTCACAAAGGCTGTGCTGCAGGGAGGGGAAATGTACTTCTGCATTAGCTCATAATGCTGTCTTCTCATCACAGCTGTCAGAGAGGGAAGGTGTTCTTCTCCCAAGGCGAGTGGGAGAAAGCTGTCATTTGTTATTCCAAAGCCATTAACCTGAACCCCCAACAGGTAAGAGGAACGTGATTAGGCAAGGGGGAATGCAGAACAGGCATAGTTAGGTGAAGTTACAAGCCCACCTTGCATGGCATGGGGATATGGAGTCCTTCAGCGGGAAGGACAAAGCCTGTAATGTTCTTGCGTTTCCAAGATTATCAAATGAAGAATGTCATTGGCATATATTAAAATCTGTCTGGGCGGGATTGCAGTGATGAGTCTCAAAGGGTTAGTTTCAATGTGTCCAGATAAAGGATAAACAGGATAAGGAAGAAAGTTATCCTCCAGGACTGAGGAATGTCTGTGGGTGCATTTGCAGGTGGAGTTCTATGTACAGAAGGCAGAAGCCTTTCTCAAGCTCTGTGATTTCCAGTCTGCTGTGCTGAACCTCAGAAAGGCGTATTCCTTGTCCTCTGCAAAGGAAGAATATGTAGAGCGCATGGCCTTCATTCTTTACCTGCAGGTGAAGGGTACAGAATAGCCCCTACCAGCTGGCACCAGCCTTCCCTATCCCCGCCACGTGCCTTTCCTTGATCTTTCACTATCAGCATTAGCATACTGGGTCTAGTGTCTGACCTCTGATCTTGAGGGAAACCTGAAGATGCTACTTGAAGTGGAAGTCAACATGATCTTGGATTTCCAAGAGAGAGTCCTTTGTGCATACTTATATTTGGGGATAGGGGATTCTCTCCAATCCTTCCTCTCTGAAAGGTTTCATGTTTCTACTGTTCATATTCATGCCTAGTCTGCTGGGGCCTCCTCTCCACATGCTAATTTATTTGCAGCACAGGAAGAGCCAAAAGTCCCATTTGGGGTTCATGCATGCTCAGTGCTTTCCAGCTAGGAGGGAATGGTATTTAGTGCAGCTGCATCTCCTCTTCCGTTCCTGGATTAGTTGGAGAGAGAGAGAGAGGATGCTCTGTCTCTCTCGTTAACCTGGAGCAATGGGCAGGTGGCCTGAGTCTGACTGATTCTGTGCTGTGGGATTTGAATCCGCAGGGCCAGTCTCTGTTTGACCAAGAGGTCTATGGGGATGCTTTAGAGTCCTTCACTCGAGCCTCAGAACTGCAGCCTGACAACTCAGTCTATCGCAGGAGGAGGTAAACTGGGATAGGGAATGTCTTTATCCTAGCCTTTCTAACAACTGTATTCTCCATTGGTACTTTATGATGCCCTTTCTTTTTCTTTCTAGCATTTCCTGTCTTGCTGCCCTGAACAGATACCATGACTGTTTTCGGCTCGTCAATGAAGAGCTAGATCAGGACTCAAAGAACCCAGATCTGTACATCCTGAGAGCCAAGCTGAATGAGCACTTCAGTCGGGTAGGGGCACCTACTCTGCCCAGGGTGTGCTGGCTGCAGGGAATTTTCACAGAACAGTCATTCCTGTCCCAATGTGGCCTATAGCTACCGTTCTCAATCTGCCGGACAATGGGTCAAAACTTCCAGCTCCAGGATTAACCCTTTGCTGGGTGAATTGATAGTTACCTAAGTAATGGGAAGCAACAGCATACGTGCAAGGCTGGATATGGAATTGCTTCCTAAGGACAGAGAAGAGCTAAGTTGCTCTGTGGTTAATCAGTTAGCATAAAGCATCAAATTGGTTTCAAGAGACATGATTCTAAACCTTTCCAGCTGCTCTCACTCCTTTTGAGAAACTGATGGTTTCTATCGCTTCTAGGTAACAGCCTCCTGGGCTGTGGGATTCCGCACCTCTGGGGCAGGGCTCTTACCTTCCCCTCCTGTTTGGCCATGGAATCCTACACCATTTCAGAGCCTTCTCCCTCCTTGGTCTATAGAAAGCAGGCAGAGAGATGGAAGCAGAGCCTCACTCTGTGGGTAGTGTACTTTTCTTTGATGGGAGATCACACGTTTCTTGGCTCAGCAGAAGTGTGGTGCCCTCAACCCTGAGGAGATCAGAGATAGTAACTGGAGATCTTATTTCTGTTTTGTATTTCCTGTTAGAAACGGGACTCCTCTTGCCCTGCACCTGCAGGAACAACTGGTGCCCTTGGTTAGAAATCAGGGTCTGAATGACAGGATTCTGGAGAATCCATTGAGCCACCTGTTTTCCTGTTTTATCAGCTGCTCAAAGCGGTGTGGCAAATGCATAGACAGAATGAGACAGATCAGAGAAACTGCCTCTTGCCCAGTGTGACCTAGTGGACAAGCACCAGATTGGGAGCCAGGAGATTTGGGTTTCTAGTGTTGGCTCTGCCATTGATGCAGTGTGTGGCCTTGGGCAAATCTGTGTCTCAAATTCCCTGTCTGCAAAATGGGGATAATGATCCTGAGTTCCCCTTTGTAAAGTGTTCGGTAACAGAGGGAGGAGAGTGCAAGTTCTTAGTATTCTCCTAACCTCTGTTCCCAGGCTATCTTGTGTTACCAGGACATCCAGGAGGCCATTGCGCTGGAGCCGCAGCACAAAGAAGCTCAGGTTCAAATGCGGAGGCTGCTGAAACGAGCACAGAAAGCCAAGAACCAGGCTATGAATAAGGCCTTGAAGGGAAACTTGAAGGATGCCCTGCTCAAAATCACCTTTGCCATAGAGAACAGCCCCTTTGATGCAGGATACTTAATCTTCAGGTAGAGACCCCATTGTATCCAGTCCTTACTGAGGTGGCTCTCTGTGACCCACTAAGGGGAGTGGGAGTCCGCACTAGTGAGTGCGTGCTGGCTCCAGGGTCTGAACGCCCCTATCATTTTAATTGCTCCTTAACCAGTGGGCTCTAATCCTGTCTCCCTCCCTTCATGGCAGAGGGACTCTACACAGAAGGCTCAAAGACTTCAACTCAGCCATTGATGATTACATCAAGGCCACAGAGCTCTGTGAAGAAAAGGGAGCTGTGGCCATGGAGGCACAACGGCAGCTCCTGCTCACGTACAACGACTTTGCAGTGCACTGCTATACTCAGGGCTTCTTCGAAGAGGCGCTGCTGCTCCTCAACAAAGCCCTGAAAGGGGAGAAGAACGAGAAGGGACTCTATGTCAACAGAGGAGGTAGCAAGGCTCTTCCTGGGTGGTGATGGAGTTTGCGTGAGAGTATCCCATTGGGTAGCCTCTCTCTCTGACACAGCTTAGCTGTTTAACTCTTACATATGTTTAGAAACAACCAGAAATGTTCCTTGGGATAAGGGAGTGCATGAGTGAGTGTGCTGACAGTGGTGGAACCATGTGGTTGTGTATGTACGGGTGCACACGTGAGGGGGGAGATACAATGCCTAGAGCTACCCTGCCCAGGATGCAATCATGTTGGATTTCATAAGTAAAGCATAGTCAGTGCTCAAATGGGAGACCTTGAAGGGTGCTGCAGGTGGCATTCTTTCCTCCCATTCTCCGTACCAGGGAGGCAGTGGAGTCTGAGTAAGGGACTGGAAGCTAGATCTCTGGGCTTCTATCTCTAATTCTGTAACTGATTCATTCCGGGATGCACAGTCAGTTGCTTAACTTCTCTGCACCCTGGTTTCCTCCTCTTTTAAACGTAACTAATACCTATTGCATGGGGGGTTGTGAAGATTAATTAGTCAATGCTTGCAAAGCCCTTTGAAAATGGAAAGTGCTGCATAACTACTAACTGTTAATGATTATTACGGACTCATTCCCCATCTGTGCTACTGGAAGCACCTTCTTTGGTTGCGCCCTCACATTCCCATCTCATCCAATTTATCACCAGGAAAGATCCCACGGAACTTTTTGCAACAGTCGAGGTTGTCACCTTGTTAATTCCAAACTGGAAACTACATTCTGCCTCCCTAAAATCCCACTATAGTGTGCTGATTGCTACATGGTGTTTCTAAGCACTGTTGAACTGCTGTTGCATTCCACCCTACAGGTGGCTGCATTTCAGTGAATAATATCTAGCTCTCCTACAGCACTGTTCCTCCAGTTGCTTCCGTGTGTCTACGCTTTGTACAGAGCTTTTGGAGCCTTTGGGATGGGAGGCACTGTAGAGACATGTTATTGTTGCATTTTATATATGCTTGGAGATATCTAGAGAGAGTAAACAGGCTGCGCATCAATTACTGGACTTTGAGTGTCTTGGGATGTTATAGCTGCTACAAATACTGACCTCAGCTTGCTGTTTGCTAAAGTAATCTGTGTACTCCACTTCAGACTGCCTCTTCCGGCTGGGAGAGCTCACCTTTGCCTTGGCGGATTATCAGCAGGCGCTGGAATTGAGTCCGATGGACTTTAGTTTGCGAAGACGCGTTGGTATGTTGCTGGATGAACTAGGATTGCAGGAGCACAAGCAGGGGTATGTTGGAATGGCTCACTGCCACCTTACATCCAGTTGACAGAGTTCTTATCCCCCTAGCTCATGCTGCCTAGAGAGTCTGCACACCTGACTCTTCTGTTTCCCTGTATCTTTTTTCCCAGAAAGTACCAGCAGGCAGTATACTGTTTCTCTGGTGCTATCGAGAGCAACCCTCGCCTGCCGCACTATTACCTGCACCGGGCCAAGAGCCGCCTGTTCCTGCAGGATGTGATGAGTGCTAAGGAGGATGTGATCATAACTCTGTTGCTGGACCCTGAAAATGAGGCGGTACCTCACTGACACCACTCCCTGTGCCAGACACTGACCAAGTAGTGAAAATCTGTGACACCCTATTCATCTGGGCCCGTAGTCCTTGTGCCGTATCCTGGACACACACACTTAGACTGCAAGCTCCTTAGAGCAGAGAGAGTCTTTGTTCTGTGTCTGAATAGTGCCTTGCCCAGTGGGGTCCTGGTCCAGGACCAAGGTTCCCCCTCACACTACGGTAATACAGATAATAATGATTAGGGCTTGGGGGTTGCAGCATTTATTTGCTAAAATTAAAAACCTAAGGAGGCTTTTTTTCTGCTGCCTATAAACCAAGAACTTGTTTCTTGTGTTTTCAAGCTGCTCATGATGCATCTGGCTTCAGAGCATGCAACCCCCTGTGACTAGGAGCGATCAGGAGACGAGACCAGGGCTTGAGTGGAAAAATAAAACCCCACATCCACCTACCATGCTAGCTAAACAAAGTACTACGTGCCCTTGAGTATAAACTAGTCCTTCATTTCCCAGGAATTGCATTCTCCCCCACCCTCTCTGAAAGGTTTTGATGGATTAAATATTTCTTTAAATTTAAAACCAGAATCCCTACACTAGCAAGATTTCATTTGGATTAAAAAAAAATTAACGCTGAGGCTTATGCCTCAAGGCTGTAATACGCTGGTCTAATTCTGGTGGTTGGATTTGGGGTAGGGTGGCTATTGGCCTGGGCAATGTAGGTTAAACTAGATGATCTGATTGTCCCTTCTGGCCATAAATGCTAGAATATATTTTTAATGTAACTTATGCAAGTGTTTGGCTGCTCTAATGGGAACTGCACAGCTTAATCCTTGCAACCCTATCTGATGATGGAAGGAGGAAGAACTCTTTCCTTCAGCACACATCTGGCCATTCAACTGATCTCATTCCCTCAGCAGGTCCTACCTGTTGTAACCAGCCTCTTTCCAGGACAGCCCATCCAGGATATTATAAGCAGCAAGATTGCGGAGGTTGCCAAAACAATCTTGGAAAGAAAGCTTCAAGCCTGCCCCTACTCCAACAGCCCAGCTAAACTCCAATGGTACGGAGTAGGCACTGGGGACAGGTCTGCTAAAGTTGTTTTGAAGATCTAATAATTGCTGATTACAAAATACAAATCTTTTAAGCCTGATCACTTCCTGGATCTAGAAGTACTGTATCGTTATTCTTGGGTTATGTAGGACAACCGGAACCCAAGTCAACCACAAAATCTGCAAGGATTTCAATGGGAGCAGGAGTGACAGATTTATTCCAGATAGTTTTTTGTCCTTTTGTGATCCTAAAAGGACAGTAGCTTGCCATCTTTCTATAGACTGTGAATCTTGTCACAAGGACTAGATCACATGCTCTCTGAGGGGATCTGTTCATGCATCACTTTGCAGAGCAGCTGCAGAAAGTAAGGTCTCTGCCTTTCATGTGCCCCTACAGGCCACCCGGAGCTATAGAGGATGAACCAAAGAAACCAGGTGCTCAGAGGGAAGAGCCCGAGAGAGCCCTGAAGGATTCAGAGAGCATCATCAGCCCTTGTGCCACGGAACAAGAACTGTACAAGCAGATAGCTATCTCCAGAAGGAGAGTGAATAAAGTAAGTGAAGCTGTCGTGGAGGAGAAAAAGTGAGAAGGCAGGAAAAGTCAGAGTACAAAAACCGTTCCAGCTTCATGTTAGAGACAGCACCTGAGCTGCCTGGGTTACAGACACCAAGCTGTTTTTCAATGGAAAGTAGGTGCATTTAGACTCCTGTCCTGCTATCTCAGCTCTAATAAATATATTGCTTCTCTCACTTCACTTCCTCTGTAGCCCCCTCCTGTTTCTCATCTTTATTTTTTTTTTGGTATCTGCACAGACCTCCTTTCCTCCTGCAAGGTGTGGACCCAGCCATTGTCCAGGTAGCCTAGGAGCTGTCTTCCCAAAGCAGGAAAGCCAGCTCTGCCAAGAATTTTAGGCTATTTTCCAGGAAGTCACTATATTTACAGGCTTTGCTGTACTGCAAGCTACTGCCACAGAAGGGTGCTGAATTAACAAGAAACTTGTAATACTGCTGCTTTAGAGGTGAACGTCTAAGGGGGCTAGTGTTAAGTTACCTACATAGTGATAAGATTTGGACAGGAAAGCAGACTAGCTGTGAACCATCTCTGTGCACTGCATTAATCTGCATGCAGGCTGAGCAGGAACAATGCTTTGATTAGGATAAACTCTTAAACCAGGTGTGTTAATCTAATGCTAGTCACGCTGGGTGGCTGACATACATATGCCATGTATTGAAAGTTTTGTGAAGTTATACCTGTCCCGTCTACCCCAAACTCTCACCTCAATTGCTCTGACTTGGGTGGAAAGGAGAGTGCTAAACCTGGTTTCCAAAACAACAAAAAGGTTTCAGTTTCAATTAGTGTTAAAACAAGTGAGGAAGTTGACCATGAGAACTTGAGGGAAAAAAACAACCATAGCAACTGGGTCTCCCCCTTCAGATGAAAATGTCACTGCTAACTCTCTGGTTGTAGGATGAAGTGGAAGATAACATTTGTTCTGCTCTAATATCTCTGTTGCAGTTTTAATGGTCTCCTGAGCAACTCCTTGGGTTTTTAAACAAAGGGACATACATGGCAGAGAAAACAGATGCCAGTGCTCTCTTGGTGTTTAACTTTGACAGAGAGCAGCTGAGACGTCACCATTCCCTACTCCAGCTACCCCCACTGAGGATGCATGGTACTTCTTATAGTTGAGTATGGCCCTTTCACTGGTCTTTTACACCAGAGGAAGACCACTGCTTTTGTTTTCCATCATTAGACAGTAGATATTTCTCCATGTCACTACTTGAGTTCGTTTTGTCAGGTCAGGCAGCTGTTCCAATGCATTATGCAGGCTCATAGATAACTGGGAGTTTAGAAAGGAGGTAAGTGACTGCTTCTCATGCATGTTTTTTCAACAGATTTATTTTAAATTAAAAACAATGAACATTTTGGAAAAGGCAGAATGTTTGACTGTAAATCTGTATCTTGGTCCAGCTGTATCCTGGGCAGGATCTGAACAGAGTGTAATAGCGCCGGCTCCTTCTCAACCAGAGTGCAGGTTGCTCTAGTGCTGTACTGAAGAGACCTTCTTGCGGCAACTGGCATGAGAGTTCCTGGAGCACTTTCTGCCTAGCCCCAAATCTGTTTGCTCAGATAGAGCTTACACGGTTTCCTCTTACTGTATGCTGGGTAGCCAGCTGCTACGTGGTGAAAGGGCAGAGTGCTGTGCTGGTCTGTGATAGCAGAGCTTGGGGAAGTAGATTCCTATAAATTATTTCCTACCCCCAGCAGCATTTAATTGTGATACAGTAAGCTGCATCTGAGGCACTGAATTGGAATGGAAACTGGCTCTGCCAGGGACAACAGGTTCCCAGCAGTGTCCTATCAGAACGACAACCTCTAATATATAATATGCAAGAGGTTCAGCAGTTCAACACAACTCAGATGAGACACACTCATCCCAGCAATGTAATACAGCACAAGACTAATACCTGGTACTTAAAACCATTAGTTAATGTCTAGTCTCCCTGCGAGGTAGGAATCGCTATTTTTGTATCTGGAAAGACTGATATGGGTGGCTCCCAATTCTTCCCTGGCAAGATGCAAATAATTGCCACTGACTCAAAGGGAGCGACCTGGTATTCTGTGATGGAAGAAATGTCCAGGAAGGTTAAGGGCCTGGCTCAAGGTCACACCCCAAGTCGTGGGGAGAGCTGGTAACAGAAATCACACATCCTTTTCTCCCTTATGCTAATGCACTCAGGGATACTGCAGTTGGAATCTTACCTACTAGCTCCTATTCACAGTGAAAGAAAACCTGAGAAAAGTTTGGCTCTTAACATTTACCCCAGAGATTTAAGAGGAGACTCTGGTCCATCTGTTTAGAATGTTCACAGGGCAGTATGGCAGGCTCTAGGACATCGGGGCCTTCATACTGAGATTCACATTAAAATACATGTTTAAAAATGCCATTAAAAAAGCACTAGAGGGTGAGACTCCCTTGTCAGCAGCCCAGGGAAGATCATTTATTGGAGCTAGGCCAGAGAATCTTGACTGCTCAGTTCTTGACAGCTGCCCAGAGAGTAACAGGGAAGATCTGCTCAGCTCCAGCGATCAAAGGGAGGTGGCAGTAGCCAAGAACCCTTCCCAGCCACTGGGATACATCCCAGCCTCTTCCCCTTCGAACTCCACTTACACATCACAGTAGTATTCTTGGCTGTTCTGTGTTCACCCTCCCCCAGGGCAAAGAACAGACTGATAAAGTGCTTAGAATCAGGTCAGTTTGCCCTTTGTTCCCAGGATTGCATCTGGCAGTCTTAGGGCTGAAGGGCAGTGGGACTAGCATGGAGGCAGCACTTGTTCTATCAGAGTTCCACACTCTCTTGCTCTTGATGGTCATCCCTGTTTTAATGGGCACAGCAGCTTTAAGAACGCTTAAATTCTGCTCCTCTGAATCTGAGCAAGTACATGGGTAAACTTATCCTCCAAGGGCTGCTTACCAGCTCCTCAACCGTGCACTGCTTTGGAGAAAGATTCCTCCTCTCAGGTTAGGAGAAGAAGGTGACGCGAGAGGCTACCGTTTTGCAGCCTGTCGACGAGAACGCTCTCTCCTCCTCTGGGAAGTAGGGGATGCTGTCAGCAACTGCCTGAATGATGTCCTGTCGTACCGTTAAGCCTTGCTGGATGAGTTCATTCACCACACACTGCTTCACGTGGTGTTGCTTCAGTGGGAGAAAGGGCACAAGGAGATCAATGAGGTGCTCCTCGATGATTCCAGACTTCCAAAACCCATCTGCAGGAGAAAAAGGGGAGGCAAAGAGTTTTACCTTCAGAGTCTCTCTCAATTCTTTGGAATTCAACCCTGTTAGCATAGGAGATGCCCCCACCCTCTAGGAGGAATCAGATGTCAAAGCCAGCACCACCAGAGCTGGTTTCCAAGAAGTCATAGTCAGAGCCCTGTGTGGATACAAACATTTGGATTTGCATCCAATCCAGGAGCCACAAAGATAGTCAACAATACAACCGCAGTTGGAAATGCAGATATCTGTGGATATAAAGTGGATATCCACAGATTTGCCGGGCTCTAGTCATAGCACCTAGAAGAGACAACAGATCTGCTTCTGCTCCAGATTCAACTGAGGGAGCTGGGTCCATCTGTTGTCCACTAAGTAATCAAATCCAGTGGTCTCCAAGCACATGGTTCCTAACAGCTGTACTGATACTTCAGACCCACCAACGTATGTTAGGCCCAATCCCAAGAATTGCTGAGCATGGAAATAAAGGAAATCTCTACATACTCAGTACCTCTCAGGATCAGGCCCTTAATAATTAGCTTCTTACTGGGCCCCACTACCCTATCTGCCTACTATTCAGTCGTGGGTGCCCCTTCTCCCAATGGAGCTCTTTTAAGCATGGTAATGTTTCTGTAGGCTTGAACAGCAGAACCCTCCTATCATCTGCCGAAGCAATTCATCCAGGTCCTAACTCCACCTCAGGCTTCTCCCTGAAAACTGGTAATAGCTTGACACATATCTGTAAAACACTGTATAAATATCATTGGCTTATGTGAAATAGGGTATGGCTCCCACGGCTGGTGAACATGCTCGCTGAAAAGCATTTCCCAGTTGATGGAAAGACTTACTATTGGGATTTTCAAACACAGCTTCTGAAACTGCAGATTCCAGATCTTGCAGGCTGATCTCTTCCCGGTCCTTGCGGGCATACCAGAGGTCCAGCGTCATTTGATTAATTTGCTCACCTCCTCCGTTGCTGAGCAAGACCAAGACAAGAAATTACCAGAAAGTTATCCCATGACATCAGTACTGTACTGCAGGGGCAGTGCCTCATTCTGCAGTGAGTATGGAAGCAGTCTTAGTTGGCCTATGAAGACTGCTACAGAGGTTGCCAGATAGCGGAAAAGGCAAAGCACTATGAGACCACGTACCTTTGCAGACTAAAATGAATTCAGATCTCATGGATCTGACAGAAAATACCTGCTCTGGGTGATTAAAATAGGGAGGAACTTACTAACATTTGCCCAAATTAGTAGCATTGCATTAGAATTATCCCCAACCCAGTTATACTTGCCGCAGAGGGAGCTCTCTTACCTTATGAAAATGAAGATAGCTTTTCTGTAGTTGGTTCCATACACAACCCAGGAGGGTCCAAGGAATGGTATAATCACATCGATCAGACCTGGGTGCATCTTATCCATTTCATCAAAGAGAAACACTGATCGGCCACAGTTTGTCAAATTCCCCTGGATCCAACTCTTCAGATTTTCCTGGAAAACCAAACCAAACCAGTTAGGACCACAAACTTGTTCGAAGAGCTTGAGCTACCAAAGAGCTAAGCTTACATGAAAACTCAGCCTGGGCTAATAATGCCAGAAATAGCAACCTCCAAAAGCTGTTGTTCCTTAGAACAGCACTTGTGATGCTCTGTCTGGAAAGAAGGATTAACTTTGTACAGTGCAAGACTGACTTCCATTTGTGAAGGTTCCCTGGTAAACTGTTTTGCTCTTAATTCAACATGGTGAATTTTGCCTAATTTAATATAGTCTTACTAATACAAATCCATATAAAGAAGAATATGGAGTGGATCAAAGGGAAATTCAAGAGCTCCACAAGTTTAATAGTCAGACCCCAGAAATTATTGAACATGTACTCTCTCTCCCTTCACTCTGTGCTGAGACCAGCCATTAGTATGGACGCTTAGGAAGATATACTTTACCCAAATTGAGTTCTCGTGTAAGCATGTGAGACTCTTCTGGTGGCAGTTGCACATGCTTACACCACAAAGGCTACAGCTGGTCCAATATTTATACCATTCCATATTTTAATGTACAAACTTTCTGGTGAAATGTGTTAGTCTTCACTGAAGCGCTTTTTCCAACAGAGGATTTTAACTCAAGTTTCTTTCTTCTGAGGAAGCAAGAGAGCTATGCATTTTTCTCCAAATACAGTGTAATGAAAACCCAAAATGCCATTAGTTCTCCTGCTCCATTCAGTATTTGTCAGCTAACCTTCTTGCATAATTCCTTTTGATTCTGGGCAATGCCTAGGTTAATGGGAGTACAATCAAGTAGTTAGAGCAGAGGGCTGGTAATCAGGAGACTGGGTTGTATGGCCACTTCTTCCACTGACTTGCTGTGTAACCTTGGGCAAGTCACTTGCCCTAGCTATATCTTAGTTTTCCCATCTGCATAGCTGAGATAATATCCCATAGGCTTAATTAGTGTTTGGAAAGCACCAGAACAGTTTCAGATAAGAGGTGCTATAACAAGTGCTTCTATTGCACTTTCCAGTATGTGCTGGAAGGTGGGAGAAGAGTTTCAATACTTATCCAATGGCTGACTAGATAATCATAAGAGGAAATCAGTCTTGTAGTTTAGCTTTCAGAGGCAGCCTCCATTCTTACCTTGTACTGCTTGATCTGTTCAGCGTGGGGAAAGTGCACTATTGGGGAGAACTGATGGACATATGGACTGCGCAGCCCATCTCGGAACAAGTAGCGGACCAGCATGGAGCTCACGAAGGTTTTCCCTGTGCCAGTCCAACCATGGAAGGACATCACCAGAGGTTTGACAGGATCATGATTTTGTAAAAACTCCCTCACTCCTTTCACCACCAGTTGCCTCACCAGGTGCTGCCCAACCAGGTTCAGGGCCAAGTCACACTCCAGACCTGGAATGAATCCAAACCAAGATTTAGAATGTGTTGGGGTTAAGAGATGGATGTTATTTGGGCTGTTGTTTGAAGCCATCTCTGCCCTCTCCCCTCAGACGCTGGGTTGGGGGATATTTCTTCCTTTGGGATAACTTCAGTTGGCTCAGGGCCTGTCTATGCTTAAAAGTATACTTCTTTTACTTTACCAGTATAGTAAAAATAGCGTGGATGCATTTTTATCGGCATAAAAGTGCTCAGGGAACTGAAAAGCTATACTGGCATTAAGGCACTTTAATAGCAGTGTAATTGCATTCACACTACAGCTTTTACTGGTATAACTAGTTTAAGCAAAAAGTTACATACATACTGATAAAAGTTTTAAGTGTAGGTAGGTCAGGCCTCACAATGGGAGTAATGGGATGCAGTTAAGAAGGAAATACTATGATGAATTTCAGGGGATATGGGGTGGAGGAAAGGTCCGTTTCCAGAGGGAAGCTCCATTACTTTAGACATTTGAACTAAGAGTGAACAGAAACACTGAACAGACGGGAAGGGACTGTCCAGGGAGCAGGGTCGCTATTCAATGCCTGGTGCAGAAAACGGGCTTCGGATCAGGCTCTAGTCAACACAAAACGGTAACTCTTCCTGAACATCCTATGGCGGCAGCCCTGAAGGAACTGGTTTTAGTGTTTCAGAGTAACAGCCGTGTTAGTCTGTATTCGCAAAAAGAAAAGGAGTACTTGTGGCACCTTAGAGACTAACCAATTTATTTGAGCATGAGCTTTCGTGAGCTACAGCTCACTTCATCAGATGCATCTGATGAAGTGAGCTGTAGCTCACGAAAGCTCATGCTCAAATAAATTGGTTAGTCTCTAAGGTGCCACAAGTACTCCTTTTCTTTTTGGTTTCAGTGTGGGACTCAGAGAAGGGGCATCCTTCCACCTCCTCTCCAAGGATGCTCTCAAAAGGCGCAGCCCTTCCCAACCATCCACTAGCCACATCTGGCCCCCCCTCGCCCCTGAGATCTCGCCCTCTGCACCTGTGCTGGGGGCCGGCGGACCTGGTGTCTCCCCAGGGTGCGAGTCACCCCGTAACGGGGGCGCACGGGGCAGCAACCAAATGCACGTTACTCTTCGTACCCGCTCCTTAAATAGACAGCACCGGGGGGCGGCGGGGGGGGCACCCCAGGGGAGCCAACACCCCGCCCCGGGAGGAACCATCCTCCCCTGGCCCCTCCAAGGGTGGCCCCTCAGTCCGGGATGACCCGCTCCACAGCTCCCCCGGTCCACCCCCTTCCCTAGCTGCTCAGGAGCCCCCCCAGAGACCCCCCCGCCGCCCGAGTCCCGGCCCCCCCGCTCACCGCGCACGTCGGGCCGGAAGTCGCACTCGCAGGCGCCCGAGAAGCTGCAGCGCAGGGAGCGCAGGTCCCAGGGGGTGGCCGAGCCCGCGGCCCCCAGCAGCAGCAGGAACCGCAGCGGCCCGGAGCCGCCCCCCATCCCCGCCGCGCGCCGCCTCGCGGCCCGGACCACAGCTCCCAGGCTGCCCCGCGCGGGGCCCGGCTCCCGGCAGGGCGGGAAGCAACGGCCAGAGCCGCGGCTGCCTCAGCGCTCGGGGGCGGAGGAGCCAAAGCGGGCGGGGGAGGAGCCAAAGCGGGCGGGGTGGGGCCTAAATGCGGGGGGCGGGGCTGTGCCCGGGGTCCTCGGGGTATAGGGCCCAGGGGGGAGATTCCTCCTGTGGGGCTGCGCGGTGCGCAGCCGGTTTTAGTGCAGTGGGTCTCAAACTTCGTATTGGCGAGCCGTGTCCCGCAGCAAGTGTGACCCCCCCCCCTTATCAGTTGCAAACAGGGGGAGGGTTAACTGAACAGGGGCTCGGGCTGACAGACAGCTCGTGACACCCACCTAGTAACCTTGCGATCCCCGGAGGGGTCGTGACGCCCAGTTTGGGAGCCCCTGGTTTCGCGTCTGTCATCCACGCTGCATCCCAAAGGCTCTGCACAGCTACTGCCTCAGCCTGAGCATCTTCAATTCCCACTGGCTTCCCGGGGGGGGGGTCACAGGTGCGTCTAAAGTGGAAACAGCAACCGAGGGAGAGCATTGCAGCAGGGCGGGTTGGTACCAGATCTGGGCATTTCTGGGATCATCCTGATTTTGGAGTCGTCCAAATGTCTCAGGCCTGGATCATGGGGTCTCAAAATAACTAGGAGCCCAGGTTACCTTGTTGTCCCCTTTAGTCAGTGTTGGGATGCATGTGTTTGCCCCACCAGACAAACTTGCATTTGTGGGAATCCTAAGCCAAGGGTGAGGAGAGAGGTTTTCATCTGAGATTTGAAATGAGATGGAGCACCGATGAGGGGGCGAGCTAGAGGGAAGCTTCTCCACATGGTAGGAGCGGGACAGGGGGAACCAGCAGCTGCTGCACTCATGGATGGGTGCAGCTAACAGCGTCTTCCAAGGCATGCATTCTGCATGGCTCAATCGAGGATCTCACTTCAACGCTTGACTGGTGATTAGTACACAGGTACGTTTTCTATTTTGGGATATGGGAGTGCTTCTGGGCACTTTCACACCCTCATTTTGCCCTGTACAGCTGGGGGCCTTGGCATTGCAAACAGGCTCCTTTTAACAAAAAAGCATTTGAAGCAGCACCCTCTGGGGCCTGTCCATCCCCCTGCCTCCCAGCACTGAAGAGAGGAGATTGCTGGAAAGGATCGCTGAGCATGCCCCTCTTGACTTAGGACCGAGCACAGTAACTCCTCAGCGTGTGCAAGCCTGTTGGTTTGGGGCATGAGAGCGCTCTAGGGACCTGAGCTCAGGCGGATGGCTGGCAGTGTCAGGCTGTTGCCTTTTTAGCAGCCAGCTTTTACTGGTAAATTACCCCCTTGCCCTGCTTCCCCCTCCCCCCCCAAGATACTTTGACAGTTGTTTGCAGTGTTGTTGTAGCCATGTTGGTCCCAGGGTATGTCTACACTAGAGACCTTACAGCGGCTCAGCAGTACTTGTTCACACCCCTGAGCGATATCAGTTTTGCCGACATAAGTGGTAATGTGGACATGAGAGAGACAAGGTAGGTGATGTAAAAGATCCTATTACCTCACCTGAGCGCTGTGCACACAAGCATGTATGTTGGTTTAACTTATGTTGCTCAGGGTGGTAGTTTATTCACATCGCTGAGTGACATAAATTATACCAACATAGGTTGTAGTGGTAAGTTATGCAACTCTAAAAGCACCACCAGGTGGCGCCTTCTCACTAAATCCAACACCAATTTTTTCCAGAAGGTGCAGCACATATTGTTACTTGGCTTCCTCCTCTCCCTGCACAGCCTCATGGATCTTCTTCTATTCCTTTCGCAATCACAGCAGCAGCATTCCAGCAGCAGCCACAGCAATTCCAATGGGATCAACAGAATTCCCCAAACCCTAGGTTTTGAGTGGTTTATTTTTAAGTTGGCTTTGGAGCCCATAATCCAACCATCTGCCAGAACACGCTGTTCTGGTCACCAGAATTACAGCAAAGCAAAAAAATGTACAATCCAATCAGGAGTTCTAATGACCAAGAGAAATTCTGGAGAGGTTTTTACCCTGCAGTGGGCTGAAAATGCCAGACCCAGAGGATAGCTGAGTGATAACCAGCAATCATCATTTATGAATGGATGGGTAGATGGCTTGTTCTGGTGTAAAGCAAAGAAGATGAAAAGGTGGAGAGATTTTTAGAGCTAGGTGCTGATGACACCCTCTCTCTATTTCACCAGACACCCTCAGGTGTCTGTTACATACTACATGTTGCATTCAAGACTGAGTGGGTTAGTCCTAGCCCTACAGACTGGGCTACTGTTTGATAATGTTGTGAAGAGCCCTTAGTGGACCTCAGACTCTGGGGACCATCTGATTTTGAACATAAGCGATGAGTCGTCCCCACTAGGCAACAAACACATTATCAGAAGAAGCCCGCTGATCTTTTGAAGGTATGTGAATGCACTGTCCTCAGAAGGACCTCTGCTGTGCCTAGGGTACATCGCAGATCATTTCCCCCATGGTCTTTGAAAGGCATGTGAAAGGCTTCCCAAACAGCTCTGCAGCCTTTAAGGATGCTCAAGGAGTAGCACTTCACAGTCATCCAATAGCCAGGTATGGCCATGAGTACAGAAAGCCCCTAGTCTGAACTGTGGTAGTACCAGCTTTAGGAGGCAATCAGACAAGAGTACCTGACAGCAGGCTTGAAACAAGACCTGAATTAATTTGATGAAATTTGAGACTATCTTTGTAGAAGTACAGAAGCACTGCTCCACTGGTATAGAGCATGGCAGAGAGAGGGAGAGGGAGCACATGTGGGACTTTTGCAAGTCTGGCCTGAAACATCTAACCCTTGATCTTGGTGCTCCTCCTGCTGGGAAAGGATTAAGTGGGCTCTGCTGACTCAGTGTTGCAGGTGGCTCATTGCCCCATTTGGATAAGGGAGGTGGGAGTGACCCTTTGGGGAGAAAGGATCAAGGGAGTGGGCTGAACAGTTCTGAAGGAGGAACCCTAGGAGCAGCTAAGTGCAGTGAGAAGGCTTAACGTGAACTCTGTTTCGCATTGGGGTGAGGTTTTGACTCTACATAGTATGTAGACATTTTAGGTTGCAAGCAGACTCTTTACAACCAGGGCTTAAGAACTGGTTTATCATTTTCCCTCTATAGTTGGCTTGTCTGTTAGGACTGCATTAACCAAATTAGGACTTAATGGATCAACTTAACTCCACTGAGTCAACTGGAGTTACACCAGGAGGGAACAGCAGGAACAAGGTCAGCTTCACTACGTTCCTGCCTCCAGCAGGTGAGATTACTATTACTTGATATGTCCTCAAGCTATTCCCACTGCAACTGTTCTATTTGTATGCCGCAGGTGCATTAAATTTCTAAAGTAATGCCAACAAAAGAAGAAACACCATCATTGTTTGGGGCACAATAGACACCACTGACACTTGGGCATCAGTACAAATGCACCTTGAATGGTAAGAGCTTGTGTCACTATAGAAAAGTATTTTAAAATGTCCTCCAAAGACATGAGTCCATTGAGGAAGAGCATAAAAGTTTATTGTATGTAAGAACCAAAAACAACAACAAAGCCCCCCCACCTGATATATGTACATTTATTTACAAGACAAAATGACGTGAGCATAATTATTTACAAGAACGCCCTCACAAGTCTGTACATCAAGAAGTAAATGTGAAATTTATTTACAGTCAGAATTAAGAGGCCTCAGACAAGACAGAGAAAAGATAAAATATCTGAGGCCAACAGGCTGTACGAGTGGGGGCGGCATTGGGTGATCATAGCAACTGGACCCCACGTGGCTGAGAACCAGCAAAGCTGAATGAAGAACACAACGGTAATGAGATACCTTGTGCAAGGCCAGAGGAGGTGGATTTCTGGCTTCACAGGCATCTTTGTGTAGATCAGCTGGGATGCACATACTGGCCTAAACTACAGCTTAGAATCAGCAGGAGGTCCTATGGCTGGGAGTGATCAGCGCTCTCCTTCCTCCACAAACGTGCAGCTCAAAACATTTGCATCAGGACTGCCCACGGAATTTCGATAGGATGTTAGTGGGGAGGGTCCGTTAGTGAGATTCCACTATTGATTTGTATTGGTGGTCGAGGAGGGGAGGTCACTGCTTTGGGTGGAAATTAAAATGCAGCCTCCTGTCGTTTGCATGTGTGGAGCATGGATGGACCTATATCATAATAGCTGTTCTGGGACCCCTCCCTCTTCCCCACCAGTCTGGGCATGCTGAAACTTTTCAGGAGGTTTCTCTTCTCCAGAGAGCTACAGCTGTACCCATCCCAATGCCGCGATTTCAATCCTGGTTAGTTCTTTCCTTTGCAGATGTTAAATGCCAACTTTCTTCCTCACGCCCTCCATCCATGCCTGGCTGGCTCCCCTTCTGGGTCTGTGGTACCCACAGCTGCCTAGCCCCCATGGCTGCATGAGGAGGAGTGGGCTGGCTTGCAGACTGGGGACCTGGTTACTTGGCCTCTTGAAGGACTGATTGGTGCCACCCTCCCCCTGTGAGTTTAACTCCGAGTCCCACGTTGGTTACAGTTCACTGAACCGCACAGAGGGCTCCAGCTTGTGGGACAGTGCAGTGAGGACCTTGTCGAATTTCTCATAGCGTTCCCGCTGGCTGCTCTCAGCACCGCGGCTGCCCCAAAGGAGACGCATCTGGAACTCAGTGCTGAAGATCTCAAGGAGCTCAGCCTTGCCCTGGAATCCTGCAAAGGATACAAGACCCAAGAGCGTCAGAGAGAAGCCAGCCCACCAGGGGACAAGCTCATCACATGCATGCTCTGAACCACCCTAGCCTAAATGGAGCAGCAGGAAGCAGCAGGGATTCCTCTGCCCTTCCAGCTGTCCTGGAGAAGCAAACTGGCCTGGGGCCATGAGATCAAGAGAGCACATGGTAAAACAGGTTATTCCAGGAGCAGGGTTGGGAGGCTCATGGTTCAGCCACACAATGCCTGTCTCTAGCCTGGAGAGAGATTGGCCGAAACATGGACCTTCTTACTAATAGTCCTGCAATAAAGTACAAGTTACCCCACATCCAGTCCAAGGCCTTAATGATGCTCTGTTCAAAGTCCCTTCAAACACAATGGGCCAGATTCTGCCCTGACTTGGAACTAGGGTGACCAGATATGCCGATTTTATAGGGACAGTACTGATATTGGGGGCTTTTTCTTATGCAGGTGCCTATTGCCCCCTACCCTGATTTTTCACACTTTCTATCTGGTCACCCTACTTGCAACTCATGATTGCTGGGAACTGCTATGTAACCCAGCTTTGGAGAATCTAGAGGGAAGCAGTGGGGGTGTGATGGGTGTGTACCCCATGGAGGCAATTAAAAAAGTTAATGTGGCTTGGAGAGGCCAATTATGCTATCTGGTTGCACCTGGAGGGTGGGCCAGGCGTATCTGATGATGAAGCCCAGCTGGGCGGTACAACAAAGACAGGAAGTCTGCAGCAGAAGGTACTGTAGGAAGAGAGAGTGAAGAACTCTACAGTCACTCTCTGGGACCAGAAAGTGTGGGAGAGTCAAGGAGGAACCCAGGGGCAGAGTTGGCCCTGGGATCTTTTCCTGAGTAGAGAAGTCTAGCAGGAAGCCAGGAGTTACACAGAACGGCCACTGGGGATGGAGCAGGCTCTGGTGGTGAGTAGCCCTGAAGATAGGGCAGAATATGGACTTCTAAGGAGAGAGCCCAGGGAGGTGTTATACTGAGGTGCAGAGAAGGATGAAATGTCAAGCCCAGGGACAGCAGAAGTGGGTTTCCATTTGTCCTTCGTTTGAGATTTTGTTAGGGGATTCCAGTGGGAGTCCTGTATGGTCTGGCCCTGAGAGAAGGGTAAACCTGGAGAGGCTGTGGGAAAGGCCAGCTGATAGGATACAGTAGGAAAGGAGGCAGCAGCTAGGAGTCTGACAGAACAGACCTTGGCTGCTGGTTATAGAGTCTCTTGGACTGGAACCCAGACTAGAGGGAGGGCCTGGATTCCCTACCAGCCTCTGGGGAAGGTGGTGTGAGGCCCATTAGATGGGGATAAGGACAATGGAGAGCCCTAAGAGAAGGGCATGGGACTGAAGAGCTTTTGTCAGGATGCTGGACTGTTGTTGAACTTTCTGTTATGCTGGATGGGGAGAAACTGTCCAGAGCTCTAAGTTGGGAGAAGAGGTGGATCACTGCAGGTGGTGCTGATGAGAACTTTCTATGCCAGACCCAGCCACGTGCTCCAGTGGGGAGTCCCCTTTTCCACAGGGGTAAATGCTGCACAAGACCATCCAGCTGGCTGCCGAGCTGAAAAGCACCCTGGGGTGCTTATTTACTGCCAGTGGCATGGTATCCCCTGATTCCATCCCCCCTTCCGTACAGGAGAACGGCCCCAGTTCTGACAGCGGGGCACCCTCTGTGGTGTGGAACCAGCTCCACGGGGATGGGAAGAGGAAGATCTAGTGTTGTATGGACCTTCCCCTTGCCAGTGGGGTATCTAGTGCAGCCTGGAGGGGCTTTTTAGCCCAAAGTGAGTTGGATATCACAGATCAGACTCAGTGCTTCCTTACCCTGAAGCTTCACCTCTGCGTTGGTATGGTACAGTCCCCCATGATGCGCCACCATCCGCGCTGCTTCCAGATGGGCCATGACAACCTCCACACCATTGTCTGTGTTTTCCCAGGGCTCAGGGCTGTCCAGGAGTGCGGCATCCCGCTCCAGGAGTGTAATAAGGGGCACGATATGAGGGAAGGTGGTGTTGGTCAGTGGAGGGCCTTCTGTGAAAGAGCAAGAACACACCCACACCCTGAATTCCCTGGCTACTGCCTGATGTTTCAAGAGCCAAAGGGACCACTTCATACGCTCACCCTCAAAGTTTGTCATGGTGAGAGGTGCAAGACTGAGAGCCATGTGGACCGATGCCCTCTAGATAGCTACAGAACAGGTACAGTCTGGGCAAGATTCCCCCAAACAGGCACTTCCCAACATGCCCCAGTCCTTACCCCACAGAGGAGGGAGACCCTCCCGGGAGCAAGAGGGCACTCCAGTCCTTGGCCTCTCACTACCAACAAGGGGGTCAGTTAGTACCAATGTGGACACCTCTCCTCTACAGACAGGTCTGGGCCAGTCAACTCATTTCACCTAGGTCACTAAATAGCCATCAGATGATCAGTCCACTACAAGCCCTGCCCTGGACATGAACTAGGGACCTAGAGGGGAACGCTCCAATCCCATCTGGTCCAGATTGTCAGGAGGGTAGAGTCAGATTCCCAAGCACTCAGCACTTGGGATCAGATTTTCCAAGAGAGCTCAGTATCCAACGCTGCTCTGAGCCCTTCGGAAAATTTGTCACTGTTTCCTTCTTAATGTCACCCTGTCTCCTTATGGTGGAACACACAGCTGCTTACTCAAGTCACCTGGGACTGGCTCTAGGAAGCAATGTTTATGCCCAGCCACTGCTTTTGTTTGTTTTGAATGGGGCTATTTGGAAAGCGAAGAGGCAGGACTGGTTGGAAGGGGGTGGCAGGCATTCCAGAGCACACGGGCTGTGGACAACTGAACAGCTGGACTCCATTAGCTTGGGGTTGCAGCTTCTGCAGGGTCTTGCACCTTCTGCATCCCAGCAGCAGTGTACAAACGCTGACCGTAACGCCCTTGGCGTTGCTAGGAGTGGGGAAGCTCATGGGGGAGGAAGGATGGACAGATCATAGGCAGCAATCCCACCCCAGCAGCCCCAGTGCGGTTTGGTGGCCCATAACTTCAGAGGCCTTGGGAGGAGCTGCTGCTGCCATAGGGTGCAGTTAGGCTCCGAGGGGAGGGGTAGAGCCACCAGGGACTGGAATGGGGAAGAGGGGGCAAGGGGAGGGTTGAGTGGGGTAGGAGTGACGTTTTGGGTGACTGGCAGAGAGGCCATGATTTTGGAGGCTGCCCCTTTCCAGGGGGCTCTCGCTATGGAAATACCCATCACGATGATGAAGAGTCTGGCAGGAAGCCAGGGGGAGGTAACTGGACACGTCCGTTTCCCCTCACTCATTCAGTGGGATGATATGGGAAAATGGGACGGGGCCAGCCCATCCACAGTTCCATGGATGGAGGGGGAGAATCGTATGGACCTTTGCAAGGGAGCTGCAGAGCAGAGCAAAGGGGAAAGAGAAATGCCAGGCGAACGACTCTTCCTCCCCGTTACCTTTTCCTTCATTCAGGCCCTTCAGGAAGGGCTTTAGCTTCTTCTCATAGAGGATGGCCCCCTCGGTGTGTCGCTGGCGCAGTGCCATCCAGGTCTGCTCTAGCCGCGAGATCTGGAAGCAGCAGAAAGGAGGGGTCTGATCATGGGACCGTCAGCAGCAGGCTCTCAGCTCTACAGGGACTGTCCCACCAACGCACTGGGATTCTGGCGCTCATGAGGGACCAGCAGCATCAGCTAGAGCTGGGGACAGGCTAATCGTGGGTGGATATGCCAAAGCACCTCAGACCTGATCTGCAGCCCCCCTGCTGTTCCAATCCAAGGACACCTCGCTCCTAACCTGCAACACTTCCTGCTGTGCCAATCTAGGATCCCCCGCAGCTTTGCCTATAAACCTCAGCCCCAACTTGCAGCCTCCCCTGCCGGTCCCCTCTGCGGGCTCCCTTGGTTGCGCCAGCTCTCTGGGCATCTCTAAGCTTGACCGTGCTGCAGTGGTGAGAAACTTGAGAGCTCATCAAAAGAATTTTTGCTTTGCTGGTATTTTTTTCCTTCCTGCGTGGCTGGTGATGGACAGCGAGAGATGGGGAGGGCAGGGAGCAGCTCCAGCTCCTTTGTACTAGGGGAAAGTGAGTTCCCAGCTGGGCTTGATTTAAAGTTGAATTCTAATCTCCTTTCATCTTCTGAAGGGAGCAGCTTGGACTGTGAGATGCTGGGGCCTTAAAGCAGTGACTGTATCCTATTGGCCGGCGACTTCATTTCCTCCAAATAATACAGCCCAGCAAAGAATACCAAATCATGGCCGTATGGGACCGGGCCATTTTTTGGGGGTGGGGATGTTCCCATCCTCGCCATTTCCCTATAGCTCTTTTCTGCTCTGCTTCGAGCATTGTTCTGAGTTACACCCAGGTTGAACTGGACCCCGTGACCCCACAATATTCTCTCTCCGCTCTCCCCCCCACCCCAACGTGCTGGCGTTTGGGGCTCCAAGAGCCTGAAGGATGCAGTGTGGTGTGTGTGATTTGAGGAGAGGGGTGGGAGAAGGGGCCCCGCTGAGCCGAGCACTCGCCAGAGAGGGGTTTTGGTACCTGGGTCATTTCCAGCGCATTCATCACAGCGGCAAAACTGAACATGTTCCCCAGGGTGCTTTTCAGCTCGGCAGCCAGCTGGATGGTCTTGTGCAGCAGGGCTGCCCGCTCTTCCATGCTGCCTGTGCAGCCCAGGATGTCCACCGCGATCATTACGGACATGGTGTGGAACCTGACGTGGGAGGAGACAGAGAGGCTGAGATGTCAGATGAGGAAGTCAGCAAGGACCATGCAGGAAGCACAGGCAAGGGAGTTAGGAGGTGGTGAGGGGGTATGGAGCCTCTTGGCCACTGGTTCAAATCTGACCCAAGTGAAGAGTGCCCAGAAGATGTCCCCATCATGATGGCTCTGTGATTCCCCATGTGCAATGCCCTGGCTGCCTCGGTCCAGGGGGACACAACTGGAGGCCTCATCGGCCGGCTCAGCAGAGAGGCTGAGGACTGAATGGTGCCATGGAGCCTGGGCTCCCCCTAGAGGTGGCCCATCAAGGTCAGTTTTGAGGCCCAGCGGGAGGCCAGCACTGGGTGTGGTGCTTGCTCTGCCGCCGCCTGGAGTGCGGGGCTAAACTGAGGATTTCAGTTTCCGGGGCTATTGCTCTGGGGCCTGTCGCTGTCGTTTCAATAACCCCCCAAAAGCAGATTCGGGGCAGAGCAGTGTACGGCGAGGGAAGCTGCATTCGGAACCACAGGCCAAACTTTCCAAATCTGGCGCCAACAGCTAGTCTCCAAGATCCAGAGCGAGACACCTAACCGAGTGGGGCTGAGCCCCACGGCTCTTCTGGAGTCAGGCTGGGCTGCCTGGGACAGGAGCCAAGCCCCACAGGCCCCCTGCCCCCTTGCTTCCCAGCCTACCGTTCCAGGAGGTCGAGCCGAAGTTGATGGCCGTGGGGCAGGGTGAGCAGCTCCATGCCCGAGCTCACTCCCATGAGCCTCTGCATCTCCTTGGTAACACCCAGTATCCTAGCAACCTGCAACGAAGAGGGGAAAGCAGCTGAAGCTCCTCTAATTGAGGGGAGGGGGCTTGGCTAGGTGCAGCGAAAGTTTTTGCTCTGGACAGGCTCCATTGTGTGGCAGCCACAAGCTTAGGTCTTCCCCCTGCCTCACCACACACCAGCCTCAGCGTGGGCGGGGCTGGCATAGCTCAGCCAAAGAAGCACCGATGCTGGGGACTCCCTAAGCTGCTGCCAGCGCGGGGTTGACACACACAGGGCACACCAAGAGATGGACGGTACTGGATGTGTGTGTGAAGGTACTAAACACTGTGAGCAAATGGAGATGCACCCATTTATCCCAAGGGATGAGTTTGGCCCTAAAGCCCAAGATCCCCTGGTGTCAAGAACCAGCGTCCAGACCCTAGATGGAAACAAACTCTGAAAGGCAAATGGCATGGACGGGGCAGGCAGGTGGCAGGTGTTTGAGGACACAGCCTCAGCAGTGTCCTTGGCAGGGGATGGCTAGTATGGAGCCTCTTGAGGCACTGGTCTGAGAGTCAGGAGATCTGGCTTCTAGTCTTGGCTCTGCCAATGACCGCCTGGCTTTGGGCAAGACACTTCTCCTCCCTGGTCCCCCGATAATCCTGCCCTACCTTGTGCACAGGGTCCCGTGAGGAATGTAATGGCTTTGAGAATGGACAGTGCTCTTTGATTACAACCCAGCCCTAGGAAGCTGGCTCCCATCCAGCCCAGGGGTGCTGGTGACCAGGGTGGGCCCAGCTGATCCCCAGTACGTGCCCTGTATGAAATGAGGTGGATTGTCTCAGTCCAATTCCGGGTGCACAAGTCCTCACCTCGCAATAAGCTCTCACATAATTGGCATTGATTGTCCCCTTGTCAGCTGTCTCAGAGAGGCCGAGGACTGAGTGGGACCAGGAGAGACTCAACTCCCCTCATGCCTCTAGAGCACTGGTAATACTAATTTGCCCTCACAATACCCTGTGAGGTCAGCCATACACCTGCATTTTTCATATTGGGGAAACTGAGGCAAGGAGCACTGAAGTGACTTGCCTCAGGTTACACAGAGTCACTGGTGGATCTGGGATTAAAACTCAAAGCTGGTCACTCCCAGCTCTGTGCTCAGTCCACCAGACCCCACTCATCTGCTCAGCTGCCACAAGATCGGTCCCTTTGAGATGCTAAATTCTTTAGTTAAATGTCAGCTCTTCCAACAAGCCCAGCAAGGGTGGGGTTAGTTCAAAGCAGCAGGTCATGGGAATGACATCGCCCTCCCCACCCTCCAAATCTCCAGTCATACCAGGCAGTCCACTTTGGTGATGTGTCTGGCAAGAGCCTTGGCATCCACCTCTGCCAGGAGCTCCTTCACCTTCTTAAGCACGGCCATTTCCAGAGGCTTGTTTTCCAGAGGGATCAGCAGGGACTGGAATGCCACGGGGTTGAAAGACGAGCCCATCTCCACAGTGGGTGAGACAAAGCCCACAATGTCCTGCTCCCCTTTCATCCTCTGCCCTGCCTCACTGGAGCTGTTCTCTGCAGTCACCCTCTGAGCCCCCTCCACCTTCAACCTCTCCACATAGCTCTTAGTGGGGAGCAGCTTGGTGTCAGGAGTTGGCCTCTCCTGGCCGACAGGGGAGGTGGGGTGGAGCTGGCAGTAATGCCCTGTGTCCGGGTCACTATAGCTGTTAACGGAGGGGGAAGGAGAGGCCCTGGAGTACCCATAGCAGGGAGTGGAGTGGGTGCTATCAGCCAGGTCTGTCAGGGGTTTGTTTCCTGGACACAGCTGTGGCTCGCTGGATCTTCTTATGACTGGAGAGGCTGGGGGTATGCCACCAGCTTGACCCCCTTGGGGCTTTAGCCGTGTCACTGCAGAGGGAAGAGGAGACCCAGTTACTGTAGATCAGAGGAGAGACATGCATCCCAGGCACACCCATAAACACGCATGCTGCATGCCAAACCGAGAGATGCAAGAGACCCAGCTCTCAGATAGAACACACAATCTGGATCGGGACCTATGAAGTTACAATATCTTTGCCATGATCATAAGAACTTCTAGCCAGTCAGAGGGCAGGACTTTGAGCCCATGTTATATTTGAGGTTGCCAAGGACTGGCAGAAATTAGAGTAGTTTCTAACAGTTGTACAACTCTAGGGTTTAGTCCCCCACTCTCATTCCAGACTAGCTGATTCTTTTTAAATGGTGGTGTGTGTGTGTGGGGGGGGGGTTAGGAAAGATTGAGGCCCTTGTTTTCTGTGTACTATTCCTTTAAGTTTCTAAGATCTGCCTCTGTGCAAAGACAGCAGCCATTGTGTTCGAGTGGCTGCAGCCTGTTACATAGGAGATTCTTACACTATGTTCTCTCTGACTGGACTTTCATTCTCTCTCAATGTTTTCCCTTAATCTGAAGAGGGGTTATTATAGATAGTTGGTGTTTCATTAGCAATATGTGATGCAGCAGGCAGTAGAGTTGTAGGAAAGAGATCTGTCGTGGGGTGACAGGCCTTTTGGAGGGAATTGGGGGCAGTTTACCTGGGACTAAAGCTGGTGAGCCAGCCTTAGGGCTAATTGTTGCCCAGGGGCTAACTGATCATCCAGCTGGCTGGTTAGTGCTTATCTGATAGGTAAGTACCTGACTTTAATAAAAAGGTCAGCAGAACTCAGCTGGAGAGGAATCAGTATGGTGATCAGTTGGGGACAGAGAGCTTTTGGAGAGAGGAGATCCCAACAATGCACAAGGGGAGTGCTTCCTAGACCAGTTATGGGAAGGACTGTTGAGAACTGAACCCCAGTGCCAGGTAGGAGAGATGGGAAAAAGTCCTGATGATAGCAGTACCCTGAGCTCCAGAGTGGAGGACTGAGGGTTATTTATGTAAAGAGAACTTGAAGGACTGGTGAGAACAGTACCCCAGCTTCCAGGAAACATTTTTATCTAGGGAAGATCCAGAGACTGCAAGAAAGGGCACCCCAACAACAGAGCTAGGAGTGGCATCTGAGACCCAAATTGGAAGTTTATTTGGGACATGTTTTCTGTTGATTAGTCATTCTTTGATACAAGATTGTTTTGGACTTATTGCCTCAGTTTCCACACCTTGAGTTTGTATCTGTAGTGTGGCACCTGGCCACTAGGGCTGAGGAAGGGGTGAATCCTGACTCATTGACAAGATCCGTACTAAGCATGTAGAGGCCAGCGTTATGTGCCACAGGGCCAGTGTCTGTCTAGCAGCAGCCCGGCCCAGTTGGCATACCTGAGCCTCTGGTGTCACCCCATGCTAAATCCCTGCCCTCTTTCCCCAATTCCTCTCTCCATACTATGGATAATGCACATCTGAGTCTCTGTGTATGACTGCTTTCCAGGGGGCTGAGGGATTCCTACCAGTGCTGTAGGCCGGAGACAGTGGGCTCTCGGAGATGGGAGACATTGGGGAATGGAGATCTTGGATTTGGTCCACGCTGACTGCGCAATTCCGGATGACGTCTCGGTGATGCGGTAAGGATACGCTGGGGGTGGGGTAAAAATAGGTCAAGTCACTGATTCCTCTAAAACACACGGCTCCTGTAGATGCTCCAGGGTAGATGCCAAGGGACAAATTCACAGTGTAAATGCGTGCAACTGTATGAAAGTCAGTGAACTTGTGTCCGTTTGCGCCGGCAGTGAATTTGGTCCCCAGGCTTCAAGGGTGGCTGGAGTAGTATACCCACACCCCAGGAGAGGGCACCTATGACTTGATTTTCAGGAGAGCTCAGCTCCCATTTACACACCAGCACAAGTAGCCAGACTTTCAGAAGTATGTGGGTGGGGAAGCTCTGCTGAAAAGTCCAGTCTGTGGGGATGGGTTTTTCAAGAGTGCTGAGCACATGCGGCTCTAGCTGAAGTCAATGGGAGCTGCAGCTGTTCAGCACCTCTGGAAACCAGGCCTTGATTCTCTAGGAAATGCTCAGGACACTTCAGTATTTGAAGGATCGTAGTCAGCTAATTCAGGCCTAGCGCTTAGGTTTTGTAGGCCCAAAGTAAGAAGAGAAATGTTTGCGCAATTGGTGTATTAACTGTCTGTGACAGCAGTTTGTTTGGATTTAAACATTCTCCTCTCCCTAGCCTGTCCCCACCCTCCCCATAGAGGGCTGGTAACCCAAACCCCATACCATGGGGACAGTGCAGGAGAAATTGACTCGTTTTGGTGTCAGTGCCTAAGCTGAACAGATGGCAGAAATGGGCAGTGAAGAGTAAGTGAGAGTTTGACAATTCTTTCCATTTCCCATCTCTGGCATGCTCGGCAAGGCCGGGGTATTTTTTTTTTTTTAAGATCCAATAAAATGAAATTGGAGGAATGTATAACCCTATCAAGCTGATCGGGTGTCTTGTACATGCTTGCTGCAGCTTTAACTGATCTGACTCACTGGTGACGCCAAGGGGTGTTATTGCAAAGTGCTCTGTGGCTCTTAGTGAGGAATGCAGCTGGTTGCTGATTGTTGCTGGTGTGTTGTCCAGTGAGTTGCGGGCTGGGGACTAAGAGTCGAGATTCCTGGGTTCTAGTCTGAGCTCTGCCATTGATTTGCTGTGTGATCGGTGGCTAGTCATTTCCCCTCTTGGTGCCAGTCTCCACAAATGGAGATAATCCCAGGGATGTGGTGAGATGCCAAGGCCCTCTGAGACCCTTACTGTTCTGCCTTTCACTTATCTCATTACCTGGTTGGGCACCCCTCGCCCCTGGTGATCTTGTCGGCCGTTAATCCGTCTGTCATGGTAATGCTCCGCCTCTTTATGTGCCCCCCTTTCTGGCTGGCAGGGCTGTGGGGCCCGCTGTGCTTCCCATTGGCTAGTCCGTAGCTGGCTTCCAGGTAGCGCAGCGGAAAGGTGCGGTTGATGGGGCAGTAGATGATAGCGCCGCTCTGCTCGGAGACCGCTTTGCGGTTCCCCACGTAGAAGCGCACCAGGGCGGGCACGTTGTCGAAGCTCTCCTGCTCGAACAGGTACTGGATGTGTGTGCGGCCGTTGCTGGACTTCACCATCACCTTGTTGATCTTGAAGTGCAGCGGCTCATTCCTCCAGCGGCACGTCAGCACGTAGTCCCCAAGGCTGGTGAGCGAGTCACGGATCAGGAAGTCCCCGTTCCTCTGGACCAGGCTCTCCGACACCTGGGGGCGTAAGGTGGAGACTATCAGACCTCCCCTGCTCTGGGTGGGGCCAGCCCTGGGGTCAGCAGGGCCTTGTACCAAGTGAGATATTGGGTAGGCACCACCACAAGCAACTTTCCAGAACTTGGGTGGGGGACCGGTGTCAGCCAGGGAGAGGGATCCAGGGACTTGGGGAGGAGGGCGGGGCGGGGGGAGTGGCAGGTGGTGTTTGGATCATGAAATAAATTCATCCTGGAGGGAATGGAGAAGACTTAGGTGCATGGTGAGAAAGAGGGAGATGGCACTAGCCTAGGCCCAACCCTGGGTCCCAATTCTCCCCTGCCCTGCACCTTATACAGTTATTTACACCAGTGCAGAGTTGGTGTGAAGTGCTGTAGCTCCGACTGGGTCGCGTTTTGCACCATGTTGCACTGGGGTAGGTGATTCCACCAGGTGTACGGCAGTGGTGAATTAGGCCCCTGATCCAGGCCTCTCACATGGCTGCACGGAGCTTGGGGAGCTCTGCTAACTTCCTTCTCAAAATGTTCCTTGTCACATGAGCTGGAATCTCTGTCCCATCCCCTGAAACTTTGGGGTGGGAAGAGACCCTCCAGGACACAGAAATGGGGCCAGATTCGTGGTGGGTCCTAAGATGGGACCTACGCCCCAGTTTTAGGCTCCGCTGAGATCCACAAAACTCACTGAAACCTGTAGGAGCCTAAACTCCCTCAGTGCCTACGTTTTCAGGGTAAAAGTTCCCTTGGCACCTGGTTTCTGCCTCTGGACATGTGCACTGCTGCCTCCCTCTAGACCTCTAGACACCCATCTGCCCCCTAAGTCCAGAGGGAATCCCAAACCAGTGGAAGACAGGCATCTGTCTGCCTAAGTTGTGTGCAGGGCCCGATCCAGTAGGTGGCCTCTCGGCATGCCTACTGAATCAGGTTCCATTCAAAATCTGTCCAGATGAGGGGATGGGGGTGGTGCCTACCTTCTAATTTTTAGTCCAGTGGTTCGATCACTCACCTGAGTGGTTCAATTTCTCCCCTGCCACCTAGGTGAGAGGGAGGCAGGTTCTGAACAGGGGTCTCCCCCCTCTCAGGCAATCACTCTAACAGTGAGCTAGTGGATATTCTGATGTGGGGCACTCTCAGTATCTCCTGTTGAAGCTGTTCCATGGGGGATAAATAATGAAGAGTGATCAGAGCAGGGGGGCTGGACCCCATCACCCTAACCACTGGGCTGCAGAGTCACTCACTCTCTCTCTCGCCTAATGACCGTTCTACTGTGGATAATGACTGAAACAGTCTTTGGGCCAGAGAGAGGCTGCCTATAGCCCAGGCACGGACCTGGGAGGTGGGAGACCCAAGGGCTAATCTCCCTGCTCCAATCACTCTTTGCTCTAGGCTAAAAGTTATAAGGTGGGTGGTGGCTCCTCCTCCTCCAGCCATTTGCGTGTGGAGCAAGGAAGGCACCTAATTCATTCCTGCAAGAAACCACTTAGGTGCTGAAGCCATCCGGCTCCAGGCGATGGGTTCCCATTCGTGGATCACCAGCATGGATAGGTGCTCCCTGCAGTCCCGATCTCCGACAGAGGGGCGGGGCTTAGCACACAGCCCTCTGGTTGGGATCTCCCATTGGCAAGCTCAGATGACTCCCTGCCTAGCATGCTGGCTTTTATGGATGGCCTCGTAAGGTGTCCCTCCCCTTGTTACTGCATAGGGAGCCTAGGCGCCAAACTTGTGGATCACAGGGTCTTTTCTGTAATTTTTTTTTCTAGGCGCCTAAAAGTTATGCCAATGCTGAGTGTTGCAACACCCACATCCCTTTGTGCCCACCCCAGAACAGAGCAGGATTGTCTTGTAGGGCACCTGTGCGGTTGTTCTAACTTGAGTTCCTCCTCCAAGCATTTATCTCCCCGCCTGCCCCAAGCTGGATCTAAAGACTATAGGGGAGGGGCAGGGAAAGGGAAAGAGGCTGGTTCCATGTCCGCTCGAGTGAGTAGAGAGACAGGAGCTGAGGGGACACTTAAAGGGGGTGGGGGTATTTGTATCATCCGGGTTCAAGGGAACTGCTTGTGCCCCCCAAGTGCTGCTCAGAATGGTCCCATGACCACATGGCCAGGCAGTGTTCCCTGCAGCACAGATCCACAGAGGCAATGCAGACTGGCCAGTGACCCTTTCCCAGTGGAGTGGGAAGGCTGCCTGAAGGGGAAATCAAGCCATGAGGTGTCCCAGTGCAGGGGGCAAGAGTGTCCTGCCCTCTCCTTCCAGTCCTGCTAGCAGAGTGGCAGACTGGGCACGGTGTTGAATTCAAAGCCCCCCTGCAAAGATGGGCCTTAGGGTGTCTCTTGCTGCACTTGAGGCCAGCCTGGATTCTCCAGGGCAGGCAGCCAAGGCTAGGGGCTTCCAGCAGCAGCTCAGTTCCCCCTCACCTCTCGGGGGATGCGCCCATGGTACCACACATGGCTGCGCAGGTCCGTGCTGCTCAGTTTCAGCTCCTCCTCCAGCTCCTTATGAAGCTTCTCCGGCGAAGAGTCAAGGATGTACTTCTCCTTGGAGAACTGGAAAGAGCACAAGTGCACATCAGCCACCACTCTGTTCCTTTAGACATGCCAGGAGCCCAGAGAACACAACCAGCACCCAAGGAGTTGCCCTTGGCCTGAGGAGAGGGCCTATCCTAGACACACAAGACACCCCAAGGAGATACAAGCCCCACCAGCTGTAGAAGGATCCCCTCAAATACAGAGCTGCCACCACACAGCAGAGATCCACCAACACCGAGTTACAGATAGCAGCAGCGTAAGGATGGTTTGGATGGCCTGTCACCAACAGAGGATCGGGGCTTGTGGTAGGGGAAGAGGGATGATGCGTAAAGAGAACTGTCAGCTAACATGAGCTGCAAAATGATCCCGTCACCGGGTGCACAGGGAGGTGCATGGATGTGCTGTCTGTAGTGGATCCCAAGATGACAGCTGGTTTCACGAGAAGGCTCTTGTGAGGAGCCCTTCAATCTGCACATCCCCTGGGGCCGGCTGTGCTGCTTCGCTGCTTTTCTTCCTGGATTGATTGCATGTGTGTTTTGTTCACACGCGCTTTGGGGAGGAGAGATGTATTGATGCCCCCGTTCCTCCACTCTGGCAGCATATGCTTCTCTGAATCAAAGCACCTGCAACTCCCCTGCAGTGAATGAGCGATCCCACTGGACACAGCCTCCTCTCTGCCCTCCCTACTCTGCCACCAAACTGTATGACATCACTGGGTTATTTCTGTCTGTCAGAGTCCCAGCAGGCCAGGAGCTAATGACACCAGTGCAACTGAAGGCAGAGCTGCTGGAGGAAGAAAAGTCAGAGCTAGCAATCCTGCCTGCAGCAAGCTGCAGGTGACTACGGCACAGTCCTCAATGCCTGTTGAATCAGGCTGTGTGTACAGTGCGCTCCCTCTGTTTCCAGTGCATCATCACTGCAGGATCCCCTCACAATGCAATTCTATACCCTACGCCTGAACTGGGCTACTGCACTCACTCCTACAATATTTGCCAGCTCAGTCATGGCTGATCGGGTGAATGAGCCTTTATTTCTAAGGGGGGGGCTGGGAATTTGATCCGCCAGAAGGTTTTGGACCGGGTCAAACCCTTACTCTTCTGGCTTGTTCAGTACTAATTTTTCTGGGCTGCACACATGGGAGACGTGCACACTTACTATCTCCGCACCCCTGGCACTCGCATGTTGCCATGAACAATATGGAGATGGCTACGTAAGACAGCTGTCGAGAGGCAAGAGGGATGGCTTTGATTTTTTTCTCGTCCGTGGGATAACAACCAAAATGGTACAAAGCTTCCCCCTGTTTCTAACAGGGTGACATCTCCTCGCAATATGTCGGTCATGCTTACAGTTAATGTGGCTGCACAGGGCTATTGTGCCCTGAGATATTTATGTAGCAGAATTCACTTCCCATTCTTCATAGTGCTCTGTCTATCTGTATTGCTGTTGCAGAAGTAAGTATTCAGTGTTATCTATCTGGCCGTCTTCACCATAGTATCTGAGCTCTTCACACATTAATGGATGTTGTCCCTGGGAAATAAAGCGGCTGTCGCAGGGTGACACTGGTCCTTTCAGAAGGGAGAGGCCAGCTCACCTGTGACTGATAAGCCAATCCCCAACTGGGCTTAAGAGGATGTCTGGCTGGGACCTAGAGGGGAGGAGAGAGATCTGGAGAGTCCCCCAGCTGCCTGTGAGCACAAAGTGAAAGGGGCAGGTGAGATCTACCTAAGCATGTCAGGAAAGGGGCTAGCCTGCCGACCTTCCTGAGCTGGAGAGCCAATGAGGGGTGGCTGAAAAGGGCTGATTTGCTGGCTGGTGTTTGGGTCAAAGTCAAGAGACGGTGATTTTCATGTGGATGGGCTAGAGAGTGGAGCTCTGGAACAAGGGCAGAAAGGGACTGGGAGGGAACCAAGTGCTGCTGGGTGACCTGGAAGTGAGATCCCTAGGAATGGAAAAATCTCACTACCTTTGTATGTTTTACTGTGGGAAGTGAGAGAACAGTTTTACCATAGCAGTTCTGTGGACTATTGTACATCTACATCAATTATGCCCAAAGATGGGACTTTGTATTGGACAGCGGGAGACTGTGCTCCTTTTTATGGTTGGACCATGGGGAAACTGAGGCAGGCGCATGACTTTGGAGGGTGCCCTGGGGTGGGGTTGCCTTGTCACAGAGGTATTATCCCCATGTATAGATGGGGAATCAAGGCACAGAGCAGCTGTGTAAGGCCCTTGGCTTTTTGTTTTGATTTTGTAAAATACTTCCTGGAGCTTTCTCAGTGTTTATTCCAAAACTTAAATTGAGTGAAAATTGATTTTAAAAAAAAAAAGGGGGGGGGGGCGCATGCCTCGTGCTCACGAGTTAGCAGGAGAGTGCTCCCTTTTGCTGCAGCAGTTGGGAGGTCTGGGCTGCTGGGAGCTGGCTCTTTGCCCATCTAGCTCCCCCCCCCCCCCTTCACAGCAGCTGTGGGAACTTTGCAAGGGGGAAGCTTGGTCCTGGCTTACCCAAAATTCAGGTGAAAATTGGTAAATCCCCAATACTGATTTTCCCACCTCCACCAAAAGCTGGGAACTTTTCAGAGAAAAATGGGTAAATACTAAAAATGCAGGGCCTCACAGATGTGTGGCTTGGGCCAAGTCACTTCAAGTGTCTGGGTCGGAACCAGGACTTCAAGGCAGGTCTTTGGCGGACCATCCTTCTTCCCTGGTTGGAGCAGCTTATCTTGTAATTTATACTGGAAAGTAGTTTGACTGCCACCAAGATGCTAGGTTGCAACCAGCTTTCCATTATAAAAGCACTGCCTGTTACTGGGTCGAGTCTGCCCTGTTCCCCCAGCCATCCCCCTACTCCCCACGCTGTGTGTAGATTGTAGTTTCTGCAGGCTCATGTGTAGGATAGTATTAGAACCTTTCTCTAGATGTAAACAGATGCTTTTTCCTTGCAAAGCTATTCAGCATTTCAGCTGTCCCCCACCCCCCATGCACACAACTGCGAGGTTGGAATAATCAGCATATTTGGATGATACCTCCCAGCGGGAGGCCAGAGAAGTGAGCGGCATTGTGGTCAGGATTTGAAATGCAGGCAGGGGTTGAGTCTGGACCAGGGCAACTAAAATTTAAAAAAGCCACTTTGTCTGATTTGTAATCAGTGCACTGTTGGGGAAAGCTCACCCTGTGGTTAAGGATGGATCATGTAGGAGTAACACAAGAGACCCATCCACCAAAGGGTTAACTCCACTCTGTTAGCCTGCTAGTATCATGAATAATAATGACAGATTTAAAGGAAATCTTTTGCATAAAAATGAGCTTTTTACTAACACTCATGCACCTGAGCCTAAAACATCCAATCCTCCCCTCCCCCGCCCCCTAGAGAGACAAGGGAATGATGTAATGTCTCAGATCAGCTGAAGCTGGGACTCAGGCCCAAGACCACCCTCCTCAGACTCCGCGTCCCGGAGAGATGACAGGATTCCCAGAGGATGCCCAGTCACAAACGCACAGTGGAGCTCCACAGCCGGACATGCACTCACGTACAAAAGCCCAGACCTCGGAGCCTGTTTCCTGCAAGGGACAGGCTAGGCTCTCCAATAAACCAGCGCAGCATCTCAAAGGAGCCACTCTGGATTTACACCTGTGCAGCTGCAGTGCCACGGGGCCCTCCCATTGCATTATTTCGCACAACACACACTCATGCAGGCTTCTCTTGGATAGAAAGAATCCTGGAGCACCACTTAATACAGGCATGACCCACAGTCCTGCAGCTTCGTGTTAGTCCCACGTTCTGGGCCAGTGCTGAACTATTGGTGCCAAAGGCTTTGGCAGTAACACACGTTAGCACTGCCTTCCAAAGAAGGGTGCTGATCTAGTGCAGTGGGGCCTGGGCGTTACAACTCCTGGGTTCCATTCTCATATTACCGCGTCAGGCAAATCATGCCTCCTCAGTTTCCTCATCTGTAATGCAGATACAAGCATCTCACTATTAAAGTTTCCTTTGCTTAATTTCCACCTTTTCCTCCTCTTTATTATACCTACTGGCCCATATTCCCAGGTACAATGATGCAAGTGCACTGCAATCCAGGGTGTAACTGACAGCAAAGTTTGGCTCACTCCATCGGTTAGAGGTTTGAAGCCCCTTGTCACCCGTTTTGATTATGTGATGCTAATTGCTAATACACCGAATAACTGTGATCGCCACATCCATTTATGGCTAGGCTCGCGCGTTCCTACTCTGCCAGAATTCCCATTAAAACTAATAGGGATTTGGAATAATTGTGGTTCTATTCCCCCCCATGTCTCTGATCTGGATACAAGGTAGAAGGGCTGCCCTGCCCCAGCACCGGCAGAGTTCACTGAGGCCTTTAGTGGCTGAAGTTGGAAGTAAACCACTAGCCATGGTCCAGCTGGCAGGATATTAAAGGGTCACACACGCACATCCACAGGCAAGTGCTTCAGACATGCACTTGCATGACAGCTGGCCTTGGATCGTTAGAACGTTGCCTCCATGCCCAACACCTTCCTGTCTGCTCCCCTTCCACTCTTCCTGTTGCCACAGGTCTATGTGCTCTCCAGACCTTCTCTGCGGTTAGCTCCTTTATCCGTTTCTGCCCCTGTTCTTTTACATCTGTCACCACCTACCCTCTCCTTTCTTAGCAGGACGCTAGAGAGCGTGGCTCTGTCTCAGCTCTCCAACCACCTCTCTGGTGGGCTGTTCTCACTCTGGCCAGAGCCTGGAAGCCACATTACAGTGAGTGAGGCTTCTCTTCTGCTCATGGAGCTTTCTCCTGCCTCACTATCCTGGACCACAGGGAAGCCTTTGTCACCATCGAGGACTCCTTCTCCTGAGTCCCTATCAAGTGCTCTCTGGTCATGGATCTGCTCCTGCCTATTAAACTCTTCCACTGGTGGAGATCCCTTCTCTGCAGAGTCCCAGAAGGTTCGTTTCCTCCTCCTGCTCTCTACCACCTCAATCCTTTTTCTGTTTTTAACCTGAACCATTTCTACCCTGATGATACTTGGCTCTCCATCTCTTGACACTTTTAATGATTCCTCCCCATCACTCTTGACCAAGTAAACTTGTGGTTTCCTCCCAGCTTCCTTCAGCTAATTGTCTAAAGCAGATTATTCTGTCTTGGGCAATCAGACCTCCCATGTGCCTTCCACCTAGGCATCATCCTAAACCACAAGCTTTCCATCCGCAAATCTGCCTGTCATCACCTCCCAGGCATTCCCTGCGTGTACAGTATGCCACCTCTGCTGAAGTCCCGAGCCAAGCTTTTATCTCCTCTTACAACCCCATTCTCTATGGCTTGAGGTAGCTGGGGAAAGTACGCAGACGCATGATTATACCCTCCTATCCTCTGGTCTGCTGGCACCATGTTCATTTGTCCTGGAACCGGAAAACTGCCCTTCTGTTTTTAACTCCTCCCTGGACTTGCCCTAGCTAACCCACAGACCTTCCCCCTCCGTGCTCAACAGAAACTTGCTTTCTTTCTGTCCCCACGCCCACCTCTGCATGCACTAGGTGCTTGTGGTGCAACCGCCTTCTGCTCTGCAGCCATGGCCTTCTGGAACAGCTGCCTTCTCTCTCGCTCCATCCAGCCTTCCTCCTGTTTTAAAGTCTCTCTTCTCCCTTTCCTCTCTCTGACATTTTATTTGAACTCTCTGGACTCAAACAACAGTTACCAAGTATTTTGGGGATCCTAGATACAGCCTAAGACCAGAAGGGGCCAACTCCAGATCTGTCACCAGCAGGTGAAACGCCATTGATTTCAAGGGATCTGGACTGCTCACAGCAGCTCCACATTCAGCTCTATGCTGTGTGCTCTGTGAAGCTGTACTGGACTGCCCAGTGGCATACTAGGCAGAGAGGGGGTTGGCTACCTTGCTCCTGACATATCCCGGAATCCTTTGCACTGGCTGCATTGGCATGGGCTCCAACCAGATCCCACACACCAGACCCTTTCTTCTTTCACCTGCTGGTGGCTCTTGCGAACCTGCAGCAGAGTGCTGGGGTGAGCCCTGCACTCTTCTGGAGCCCTTGAGCCCTGGCACCCTATGTCTCTACCACTGGACTGGAGCGCTGGGTGTGAATTCCTCTGACGGCACTGGGGCCCAGTCCTGTGAGGTTCAGAGCACTCAGAACTCCCACTGACTTGAGGGGGAGCAGCAGGTTTCCTGCAAGCTCCTGCCCTCAAGTCCTTAAACACACAGGCAAACCCATTCAACCCAGCTGAACTTTCTTAACAACCAATGGTAGCCAGGGGATGCAGCCAAAGTCCAGCTCCCTCCCAGGGGGCCTAGGCCTGAGCAGATACTGTTGCCATGACAACCCCATCCTCTGACACGGAGAAGCCCGCATCTCTCCCTGTGAGTGGCGGCAGCAGCTTGTTCACGGCAGCTCCCTCCCCTGCAGCAAAAGCTCCCAATAAAACACCTCCCAAACTAGCCTCTAGGGCTGAAGGGGAAGCAGGGAGCGGAAGGATGTAGCCTGCAGGGCCCACCTGGCAGTACATGATCCACACAGAGGGGGTGGAGCGGTGGGGGTTTGGGGTGGGACTCCCCACAGTGGGGGGATCCTATTGAAGTCACTAGTGCTTGAGAGTGCGAGGGCTTGGGGGGGTGGGGATGGAATTGGTGATTCTGCCATATCCATCCCCTCTTTTCTCTGCTGATGCAGCTGCTCTCAGAGCTGCCCAAAGTGGGGGAAAACAGCTCTCCTGCTTTAGTTTCCCCCCCTTTCCCAGGGGTACCTTGGAAAATAACAGGGAGATGTATTGAGAAGTGGGGGCAATCCAGATGGGGGTGGGGTATATGGGAGTGATCCCAGCTCAGCATGCACAGAGGAACAAGAGGGCTGAGGGTCAGAAAGTGCCCGCAAGAGCTTTTTCAAAGCTGTTTGCTGCCTAGAATTAGTCATTGCATCATTTAGCTGGGAGACTGGCCCTTCCCTCTCCCCATTAGCTTGCTCCAGAGATCTCTCTCCAGCCCCCTCAGGCACACACCTCATTCTCGCCAGAGAGACTCTAGGAGGATCTTTAACCTTTGCCACTAATCTAAATAGACAATCAATAGACTGTGGGCACGTGCAGCCAAGCCCCCAAGATCCCATCACAACTCCATCCATGCACTGAAAGCTTCCCCCCTACCCTCCCTCCTGGGAATACAGCGGGTCCTGCACCGCAGTATGTTAAGCTTCTAGAGTCAGCTCATCCCATATAGAGTGGGAGCATGGAATCTCACTTCTCCGTGCATCAGTTCCCCCTACAGCCATCTCCCCGTCAACCCCTTCATGTGCCCCACCCGCCGCTACCACAATATCAATGTTCAATAGCAATCATCTGGAAATAGTCTATTTTTTTAAAAAGCAAGGAATAAATGAGAGGAGTAAGTCTGGTCTATTTCAGTCTGTTTTATAAGAAACTGGCCTTAGTCAGCCTGAAGACCTCCAATGTTACGCCCGCAATAAACAGATTAGTCTTGGACTTGTTTCCCCCCCTCCCCCCCGATTAGTGACGGTTCCAGCCAATATCGTACATCTGGGCTTTCCCCAAATCCTCACCATCCACATAGGCAAATATGCAGGATAACAAAACCAAACAAGCCCAGCCAAGCAGCACCCACTGTCCCCAAGACTGGATTTGGCCAGGGGCCAGGACAGCATTAGTGCTGATGGCCAGGTGCTAAACTAGCAGAAAAAGGGGATTGTGTTGAATGAGCAGGAGACTCTTGCGTTACGGATGGGGGGGGGGGATGTTTGTGAGCACAGAGCACCCTGAGCTACCCTGCTGATTGGATGGAGAGATCCTCACCATTGCAGGGGCTCTGCCATGCTTTCCAGCCCTGTGCTGTGCACTGTTTATTCCCTAGCTGTCCCTGGATGGCCTTGCCTACACTAGAGTGTGCTGCATTAGCCACCACTTAGTCCCCTTCGCACGCCTGTGACGCACTGCACATTCACATGCAGGCGTGCTAGCAGTGTACCATGTGCATTAGACATGCTTGGAATAAGGCTGCGTGGTCCTCCAGTGTGCAGTGCCAGCAAGGACGGGGATTGCTGGTGTGAGAGCATCGTTGATGCATGCAGCCCTCCTTCTCCCACAGTGCACCTGTCGCTGCTTAAATTGCTTGTCTGGTCTGCCTTCTGCACAGGGGTCATGTGTGCCAGAAGCCATGTGCACAACCAGCCCTGTCCACGCCGTGGAGTTACGCGCCATTATCCCAGCAATCAACTCCTTCAGCAGCAATCAGCTTGATTCCGCTTCAGTCACTAGCGCGTCTCAGAGGAGGCCTTCCCATGAGCATGCTGCCAGCTGGCCAGGAGCCGACAAGCAGGCGCTGGCAAGATGAGATCCAAGGCCAGCTGAATGCTGTCATAGGAACACTCTGGTGTGTAACTGGGCATTCTGGTTGACTAGCTGAGAAGGGCATCACCCAGAGCAGTTAGCAATGCCAAGAGATCAAGAGAGTTACGGTCCAGCACAAGGACCAGGACAATAACAGAACATCTGGTGCAGGGTAGAGATCATGCCTGTTCCATAAGTAGCTGGACCAGGTGCTTGGCACTTGCTCTTCTATGCCACACAGTATGCTACCAGAGAGCATGGAGACAGCTCACAGCACAGTGGGGAGGAAAGGGGTGGTGAAACGGTCACGCCAGAAGAACTAGACAATACTAGGAGCTGCTACAGACATTACCAGGATCTGCTCAGGGAGTCCAACACAGCAGCCATGCTGGCCCAGCAGGAGAAGAGAACCTTCTGCCCAAGCTATATGGGAGCTGAGACAGTCTTCCAAGTTCCTGGGAATGCTGCCATTACTGCTTGGAAGAAGGCAGGGGGGTCCTCCTCTCCCTGCTTCCCTACCCCCCGTCCCTGTGCAGCACAGCACCAAATGCCATCAGCCAGATGGGCGGGTTAGTTCCCCAGGGTTGGCATCCCCCTGCAGTAGTAGATCAGCTTCCAGCCGGGGTGAGAATGCCCTGGCTGAGCCATGCCATTCGGCTGGACTAGAAGGGACAGAGAGAGGCTGAGAATCAGAGAATTTTATTGAAAAAAATTATATGGGGTCCCTATAGCTAAGACATTTACACTCCATTTTCTCTTTCTACCCTAGGCCAGACATGGCAATAAGAGACACGTTTCTCTTACCCACCTACAGTCCCATTTTTTTTCTTTCTACCTAATGCACAAAAGACAGTCCTGGGCTTATTTTCTATGTACAACTAGTACAGGCCATGAGAGTTAGCTTACGCCACATATCCTCCTGCTGTCAGGCACAAGATACCTTTTATCAGTCTAGCAGAGAGAATTAATCTTAGCCCTTATTTCCCCCTCACCCCCAGATCCTCGGCAATGGTGTCTGAAAATGCAAATCAGTTGCAGGAGTAATGCATGTTTCCATCAAATCCCACAGAACTTTTTAGCCTCTCCATCCAGGGAGTGGTTCCTTTGATATGATCCATGTGAGTAACCCCAATTTCTTCATGAACTCAAGAATTGCCTGACAGTCCCTTGCTGGGACCCTCTGCACAGGGATGCTGTCAACTCCATCTCTTCTTTTTCTTTGTAGCACCTGCTACAGATGTGGGGCTGGAGGACGCGATCCATGGTGGAACAGCTAAGAAGCCCAAGGACCAGGAAAAGCAAGGAAAACTAATACTTGGGACACGTAGAGGGACCTGAGAAGGGTCTTGGAGTGAATGATGGAAGGAGGTAAAAATGACGCCCGCTTTTAAGAGACTGGACAGGTCCAGGCAGATGTGGAATGAGAGGGGAAGGAGACCTGAGACCAGGCAATTCTAATGAGAGCTTTTCAAGGACTCAGGCATCACACTGAACCTAATAACTGGCCCTGGCACCTGCCAGATACAGGTTAATAGTGCTCTTTGGAGCACCTCCTACTCTCCAGCTCCTTCATAGCCCTCACTCCAGGTACTGAACCCCTCTGCCACAGTCACCTAAGAGGACTAGAATCCCCAGTTAGATGGGCAAGATGCACCTGTAAAATATTCAGTTACCATTGTTCGTGTAACTGTGTTACTCTGCTTTGCCATTGCAGCTGGCCTGAATTTTTGTTGGTGTATAATAAAGCAGAATCTGGGGAAAGTCTGTGTAATGAGCACAATCAATCATGCTGGTCTTTAATACCAAAAACAACAACAGTTCACTCCTCCATTCTCTCTAGGAACGCAGCCACGCATCCCGAAAGAGCACCCACTGGTACGGAACACGCCACCCCGTATGTTTAGTAACATAGGTCACTGAACACATCACTCAAGTACACCACTCTCTGCACTGCCTCAGACTCCAGTTCAAGGTCGCTGTCCTGATATTCAAAGCCCTCTTTTGGAATTGCTCATAGCTACACAACAAGTCAGCTCTCTCCATGACCATGACCTCTCACAGCAGCTGCGTTCCATTGGAACAATGAGACATGACTGTGGGATGTGTGTGTGTGGTGGGGGGACTCTGAAATGTTAGGGGGAATAGCAGTTAGTACAATAGCAGATAGTCCTAGAGCTGTGGGGCAAAGCTGAAGCCAAGACAGCACGGCTATGGCGGAGATGTTGCAGTGTTGGTACTTAGGTTGGGCGCTATGCTACTGGTTCAGTCTCTAGTGTAGACCCAGCCAGGGCGTGCGTATGCACATCCATCTATCTAGATATTAGTTATCTCCCTCCAAGGCTGCAGCTGCATCCCTTTGCCGAGCTGTCATTGGTCAGAAATGATGTCATTGCTTCCAGTGCTGGGTGGCGGTGCATTGCTATTGGTGGAGGGGCAGAGATGCTGTTGTCAGCTGGAAAGGCTCCAGTCATTCATGTGGAGTTCAGTGCATGTTCACTCTGTGGGCTTGGACACATAGATGGAGATAAAGATCTGGCAGAGCCAGGTGAGCGCTTGGGGCTCACTTTTAACCCTGCATTGCTGGGACATAACACCACATTCCCTGCAGTGTCCCAGCAAGAGAGACAGTAGCTGGTTTAACTCATGCAGTGCTGGGTCAGAGTGGCTAAAGCACCTTTCTTTAACCCATGCACTGATGAGCCAGAGCTGTATGTCCTGTGGATGTTCCTTCCAGATTCCTCAGCAAAGGTCTGGAACAATCAGAAGAGAAGCTGTCCCCAGAAAATCCTGCCCAGGTTTTACGCTGAGACCAGTGCTTGCAGTGACACGGCTTTTGGGATTTAGACTGGTCTCTGCCTACACTCACGCAGTGCAGACAGGATCACTGAAGCTCAGAGGGCTATACCTCCCAGTTCTGGAGAGTCCTCACGATTTAAGGAGCTCCAAGTTACCTGGGACATAAGCCGTGGACTTGTGATATGGTGCCTACCCCACACAGCTGATGAAAGGACTAAAGTGGACCGGAGAGTCCACACAATTAACCCACCTGGTTGCACCTGGAGGGTTGGCCAGGCCTAATGAATGATGAAACCTAGCTGGGGAGGGACTAGGTGATGCTATAAAGAGAGGAAGTGTAGCGTATAATGGAGGGGGTGCAGGGAGGAACTCTGCAACTAACCTTTTGGTACTAGGGAGGGACCAGACCTATAAGAAAAAGCTCCTGGAGGATGAGAAGAAAGGCTTGGTAGGAATACATCCAGGGAGGCAGTATCAGAGAGTCTGTTGGAATGACCCTTCACTGCCTTCCTAGGGCCCTGGACTGGAGCCTAGTGTGGAGGGTGGGCCTGCATTCCACTGCCAGCCCCTGGTAAGGTGGTACAAAGCCCAAGAAAAGGGGTGTATAACCTACTGGGCTCAGACTCAAGGGTGGCAGACCAGGCAGAGGGATTGGACGCTGGTTTGTTACTCTGTTACCCTGGAAGGGGTGAGACTACATGTGACTCAGCGGGAGGGCTGAATCCTGAGAAGTAGACCACTACAGGGCCAGACTGGCTGTTAACAGGGGCTGCTACAGCCGAAGATACTGCTACACTGTGCCCAGCCAGGAGGGGGCGTGCCAGCGGTAAGTCATCCCTTCCACAAAGTGGTGTTTTTAAACCCATACTGTACTAGATTACTCTCCTCTGAATTTCCAGTCAAATGCAGCTGGACCCTTCCAATGCTCTGTTCAACTCCTGTCATTTGCCAGACACCTGCTGTACGCTTGGTGTGATAGGAAACAGATACTGAAGGGACCTGCTTCTCCATTGCTTGCTACTGCCCCAGTACAGGTAGCCTTTCACACCTGCTCTGCACAAGTGTAAGTGGTGACACCAGGTGTAAGGTGGCAAGAACCAGGCCCTTGCTCCTTGACCCCAGCTGTCCTTTAGCTGAAATCAGGCCCAGCCAATGCTGTAGCACAGCCCGAGCAGGTGAACTTCAAACCACAGACGGTTTTTTGGGGTAAGTCTGGAGCTGACGTTGGGTGGGTTCTCGCCAGAAGGCTTTCTGGAAGAAGCGTATGTTTTTTAAGAAAGGATTTAAATGCACCCTTGCACACAGTGAGCTGCAGGGGAGAGGGCCAGTGGTGGTAGTGGAGCACTGGTAGAAGCAACCTCTGTGTCTGATTTGGGTGTCTTAGGTTGTGGATTGTATCTGCTCACCCGCCAACCTCAACACAGCACATTGACGACACTGCTGTAACTACAGGTCAACTTTGCTCTTCCTACGTTGCTGTCTGTCCATGGTCTCCTGGTCAGACAGGTGTAAAGGTCCCGGTTGGGTCGGGCAGCAAGTCCTTCAGAAAGGAAGTGACAAAGGCAGGGGCCAAAGAGGCTTTTCTTATGAGGCTGAGACTCCATGTTGCTTTTTTGGGCTGCGTGAAAAATATTCACTGCAAAAGCCTAGAAACTGGGGGTTCTGTGCTCAGTTTAGATTGTATTCGGCTAATGCAGTTTGGTGAAAGCCCGGGGGAAGGGGGAGGACGGTAAAGGGGAAAGGTTGCTTGAAAACAGGACCAAGTGTGGAGTATTCCTCAGTAGTGTTTGTAGTCCAGCTGAGGTCAGGGCCCTGTTTGTGCTAGGTGCTGTACATGCACCTAGTGGGAGACTGCCCCTGCTCCAGAGAGTTCATAATCCAGTCTAACTAGACAAGGCAAAGGGGAGGGGGGAGAAAGGAGGGATGATTATTCCAATCTTACAGCTGTTGTCAACCCACAATGAAAAACTGCCAAAAACCTGGACCCTTGCTATTGCGAAGGGATTTTGGTTTTTGAGTCCCAACCAGACGGATTCAATTTTCATTAAATTGTGTTTAAAAAGCCCCTGTCAGACAAAAGGGAGCATCCCTCCACCCGTCCCGGCAGTCTCCCTCCAGGCTTTCTCAGGGCTCTGGAGCCCTCCAACACCAACCCCGCTGCCAGTGCGGGTACCCAGCAAGTGGCACACGCATGTTATTAGGACCTGGCTACTTTCCCTGCTGCATCCCTGTGGCAGGCAGCTGCTGCTGAGCCTGCAAAGCAGACTGGCTGTGTCTGAAAGCAGGGGGAATCCTCACTGCTCCCCCAGCCGGGGTGTGGGCAGCACATACAAGGCGGCAACTGCAGCAGGAGAGGGGGCTAGATTTAGCTCCCAGGCTCCAGCCTGACTTTGTTGTGCCAGGTGAGCCTTTGCAGCCCCCTCTGCCCTTCTTGATTGCTCCTCAGGGCTCTGCAGAGCAAGTGGCTGCAACCGGGTTAGCACTAGCCTGACTCAGTCGCTCTCCAGAGCCAAGTATGGCCAACAAGGGCTGAAGCCAGGGGCAGATCTGGGTCCGGGGGCATCTCCAGTTGGGAACGGACCTAGCTGGCACCCTGCTGCTGACACACGGCTGGGGAGGAGGGGGCAGAGTTGACCACCAAGCCCCAAGAGCTATGTTCCCCAAAGCAGCAGCCTAGCAAGGTTCAGCCAGGTAGTGGGGGGTAACTCTGACCCACTTTCCCTCACCTTGCAGTGGACAGCAGCTCAGTGCCCCTCCCCATATCCCTGCTTGCACCTGCATCTTCTTCCCATGCTGCCAAGTCCAGCCCCGGGGGCTGCCTCTGCCCCCCTAGCCCTGAGTCATGGGATGCTCCTTGCCACCTTTGCCCCCCCGGGCACCCCAGAGACCCAGCCAAACATGGGGGTGATTTGCCTCCCAAACCTCCAGTCAAAGTGCTCCCTGCACACCTGTGCTACCTCTCCTGCTCAATGAGTCAGAGCCGGGGAGGGGGACCCCCCTTCACCCACCCCAGGAGCAGTCCCCAGTCTGGAGTGGCTGGTGGAATTGACCTCTGCCCCCTAGCATGCTAGGGTCTGCACCAGGGGGTGCCCGTCTCCATCACCATGCCCCGTGGCCGTGCCCGGCCCCGTGCCCCACAGCAGCCAGCCGGTGCCCCCCGTGGCCGTGCCCGGCCCCGTGCCCCACAGCAGCCAGCCGGTGCCCCCCGTGGCCGTGCCCGGCCCCGTGCCCCACAGCAGCCAGCCCCTCACCTGCACTTGCATGAAGGATCCCCGGTAGAAGCAGCAGGCGGCCGCCGACAGGGCGCTCCAGAGGCTGCACCGCTCGGTCATGGCGCCTCCCCGGGGCCCGGCGCTGCAGCCAGGACCGGCCCCTCGCTGCACCTGCCGCTCCCGGCTCCCTCCTGCCGCCGCTGCCGCGGCCGGGCTTCAATTTCAGCCGCTTCCCGGATTACCTCATCCCTTGTCAGGCTGGGGGCGGGCTCGGGCTAGGCCCCGCCCCCGGCCCCGCCCCCACCCAGCCCGGAGCCCGCGGGGAGCGTGGCACGGCGGGGCCCTGGCCCTGCCAACCCCGGCTGGGAATCCTCGCCCGCCCCACGGGGAGCCTGCCAGCCCCCCCACTACAGGGGTGGGGGGGTGCCCCCTGGGGGGGGCAGGCAGGCAGGCTCCAGGGGTGGGGGGGTGCCCCATGGCAGGGGCAGGCAGGCAGGCAGGCTTCAGGGGTGGCGGGGTGCCCTGCCACCCCCAGACCCTGCCAGCCCCCCCCCCTGCCATTTTGACAGCCTGCCAGCCCATCCCTGCCTCCAGGCATCTTCCCACCCGGCTAGCCCACCCCGATCTCCTAGCCAAACACATTGCAGGGCATCTTTGACTCCCCACAGGGCACCTCATCCTGATCTGCCAGCCCCACTATTACAGCCAGGAGGCCCAGCTGCCCCATGCAGGATATTCTCCCACACTGGCTGTGCTAACAAGCCTTCAAGAAGCGGGTGGTTCACAGGGGACAAGCTCTGAGAAGGGAGCCAGCTTTAATTGGCACCAGCTCTGTTTTCTCACATTTACACTCTCTAATCAAAGGAGTAACTAAACCCAGGGGGAAGGAAGGGGACTCGGGTTCACGCCTCGTTTAACTCCCCCCAGCCCAAGCACCCCGGCACCCAGGCCCATTCAGGCTTCCCTGCATTCCAAAGGCCCTGCCCCCACCCAGCACAATCCTCTTCAATTCAACAAACTCCACTGGGGGGTCAAGGGAGTTGCCTGCGACCAAAGTGAAACTGTCCAGCCAATCTCTGGCCACAGCAAGGGCTCACAGTGATAATAGGCCTGTGTGCTGGGGGCCAAGTTCATCCCTGGTGTCATGCCAGTGGCCTCCATGGAGTAACATCAGAAATGCTTTCAGCCTCCAGGGTCCATTTGGTACCATTGTTTTTTCTCCCCTAGCCCCATAGACCAGGCCTAGCCCTGCACTTTCTTTTGACAGGTTTCAGAGTAACAGCCGTGTTAGTCTGTATTCGCAAAAAGAAAAGGAGGACTTGTGGCACCTTAGAGACTAACCAATTTACTTGAGCATAAGCTTTCGTGAGCTACAGTATGCATCCGATGAAGTGAGCTGTATTGGTTAGTCTCTAAGGTGCCACAAGTCCTCCTTTTCTTTTTGCACTTTCTTTTGGTTCTCTCCAAACTAGGCTGACCTTTGTTTTTCCCTTCACTCTTTACTGGGAGGTTTCTTAGCTTTGTCCGGAGAAAAGTGGCCCTGGCCCTGGGAGAGGCGCACATCCCAGCCAGCAGGAAGCCACCACTCTGCACAGCTGCCATCAGTGTCAGCTGCCCTGTATTGAGTCCTGCCTGCTTGGTTATCCAAGGGAAATCGAATCTTAGGTTGCAAGGCCACTCACAAGGGATGGAAGGAATTCTCTGCCCATCCCATAACCCAGCAGGTGGGGCATCCTAGGAGGTTCTCCACTTTCTCCTGAGTGATTATGTTTTGGCCGCTGCCAGTATTAGACTAGATGGACCAGAGGAGGATTAGAGGCCCAGATTGATCAAAACTTTGGGGGTGAAACAAGGCAGGTGTGTGGGAGGGGATGGGGGAGAAGGATGAGCCTGCAAGCTACTTACGAACGTTTGAAGCGCCAAATACTGCAGGGAGATATAGTAATACTCACCCATGCAATTGCCAACCATACCCCCATCCCCAAAGGCCCAGGAAGCATATGCACCTGGGCAACCGTGGTGCAGAAGTGCTTGGTATTTAACAGTAGGCGTTAATTGCTGCCTTGAAGGAGCTAGGTAACTGCTAACACACAAAGGTATTTCTGCTGCAGTTAACATACGAACAGTACATTTTCTGATGTAATTAATTCAAACAAGTCCCTCACATCCTGAGGAAAGGACAAAGCAAATGCTCCTGAAGAGAGACACTTCTCCAGAGTGGCAGTTCCACACAGAACCATGCATGGAAAGATCAGAAAGGAAACACAAATACAATATGGGACCTGTGGCTGACTCGGTCATAGGGGCTTTGTTCTGTGACATTTCAAGGGTCAGTGCTTTTATCCCAGTGCTGCCGCCTCCTCTCCGGGACTCCTGTAAGGTAGGGAAGCTTTATCATCCCATTTCTCAGAAGAGAAACTGAGGCACAGAGGCTCAGTGATTTGCCTGAGGTAAGACAGGAAGTCCATGGTGGAGCAGAGAATTGAATCTGGGTCTTCCGCATCCCAGGCCAGTGCCCTACCCACCGGGCTGTCCTTCCTCCCCAGCATGGGACATGGCATGTCCATATTGTGCACCTTTCACGTAAGAGGTAATTGGGGCAGGAAGTGCAGCACAGGGCAGAGTCCTGGAATCCTAGGGGCTACGAGTGAATGGTTGGCCATGGTGATCCAGGTCTCAGCAGACTGGAGTATAGCGCACAATGCAGTGTGCTTGTGAAAATGCCATTGATGGTGGAGTGCTGTGTGTGTGTGTGTTTGAAATCTGCCACGTGAATCTGGAGTTGAATTCCCTTCTTGCCTTTGTTTGATAATGGAGACAGTGACACACACGCATTCCCATAGGCATCTCCAGCCCTTCACTGCTGGAAGGGGAGAGCACAGGCTCCTCTTTCATCCTGAATGAGATCGAGGGACAGAACAGATGGTGGTTTACAGGGAGATGCTGAACTGAAAGAATCTGATTGTGATTCGTCTTCCTGAAAAGCCTGTTCCTTCTTGAAGGATTTTGTTGCTTTCCTTAGACAGAGCTGGAGCTTTGGCAGGACTCAGCTCCTCTCTGGAGAAGCAGCGCTGGTTGATACAGCACTGAGCTCCTATGCTGATGAGTACATAGGCTATGTACCCAATCTCCCATCTCTTATCTGCCTGCCTTTCTAGGGCCAGACCTGATCTGTGCCACAATGCAGCTCTCTGAAGAGCCTGGGATTGCATACAGAGTGAAATTTGGATTGTCCTGCAATTCTGGCCTTTATCACTCACTCTTTTCACAATAGCAGCCATTCCCCAGGGCCTTGGGGGGCCTGTCTCTTCCCCAGGATGGGAAGGGGAGTAGTCAGGGCTCAAACTGGGCCAGATCAGGATAGCAGCACTTTGCACATGTGTTCATGACTACACAGGGTGTAAGCAATGGAGATTTGGGCCCAGCCTGTCCAATGAGATGCCAGTCACCCCGTGTTCCACTGGTCCCCTGCTGTCCGGCATTTACAGTAGCTCAGGTGGTGTGTGGTTTTCTACTTGACTGTCATCTCTGTGCTGCCGCGCACAGGAGCGCATCAGCCAGTGGCAGCAGCTGCTCCCACAGCAGAACGAAACTGTGAATGAGAGCAAACGGGGCCAGTAAATAGCACTCAGCTCCCTCGGGGACGCGGGCACGCTCACTTCTGTTTGCTCACGGCTCCCCAAGGGACACTGCCCAGCCTGCCTTCTCTTTCACTTCAGCCACCTGGGCTCTAAATAGATTCACTAAGCAGACCTGGGTTCTGGGCTGCAGTCTATGTGCTCCATCCTTGCTCTGCTTGGCTGCAGGGGGGACCTGTTGGGGCTTCATTTCCCAGTCCAGATGCTCTTCATGGTGCTGGTGAATGGCTGTGAGAACAGCTCTGGTGGTAGCAGGAGCAAACCCACTGGGGGTTAAGAGCTGATGAAAAGTCCTCCCTAGCCAGGTCTTGTAGTCCATGAGTGCCAAGCTTGGTTGATTCTCTTAGGAACTCTAGGCCTTGCTAGCACTGAACTGTGTGTAAGCAGGGAGGTGTGCGTGCTCTCTTCTCTGCCTCTTTCTCTCTATCTTTCTTTGCTTGGTTGCTGCAGAACAGCTGGGCTGGTTAATTCTATTTGCTTATCACTTTACTTGCACCACATACAGAAATGAGTCAATGGCTGAGAATCGGAGTTGTACCAATGCAGATTCCCAACAGGCCAGTGCTGCTACCCTGTTCCCAATCATACCTCTTTCTGAGAGAGGCTGGAGCTGGGGGAACTGGGAGCTCTCCCACAACTACTGCAGTGCCACCATTCCCTACAGCGACTCCTGCTGGGGACCCAGATTAGCTGGCAGTCCTAGTGCACCATTGCTTGCAGTGACACCTGCAGGGAGAAGCTGGGACTGAAGGATCTGATCTGGTCAGAGGAGGTGGGGGAGTGATGATGGGGAAACAGGAGAGCAAGCAAAAGGTGGTCAGTGTGTCTGGGTTCCGTGGAGCCTGCACTGGAGGCAGACCAATGTCCCTCACTGGTGGAGAAGACACGGCTGTGCAGTTAGGTTTATTACAGTCATTTGGACTGGCAACGCCTTTAACCTCTAACAGCTAGGAAGGGGAATCTCCTCTGCAGAAAGGAATCCCCCTCTGCCTGGAACTGATGCTGCTCTCTTGCTTGAATGAGAGAACACCAGTTGTCCCAGCTGGTAACACGCCAGCCAGGAGCACGCATTATACCTGGATATGGGCAGCACGAGCTCCTGAAAGGGACCAAGCACTCGCTGCCATCAGGGGGGCGCTGACTCCCAGGAGTGGGGGGAAGAGTATTGCAGGCAGAAAGGACTAATGGCAGCAGCAAATGCTTCCCACCTGGGGTTAGTGAAATTCCCATTGTGGAACTCAAGGCTGCTGGGTGCGTGGCTGAGGATCAGGCAATCTGGGCGTGCAACTGACTTTCATCTAGCTGAGAAGGTTCCGGGCACAGGGAGCTTGTCTTATTTGCCTGTAAAGCACCATTTACACCTAGGCCACTGTATGAATAACCACATCAGACGGGTCTCTTTGGTTAAATGCACCAAAAAAAGGTGACAGGTGTGAGGGGAAAGTCACCCCTGTGTGAGGCCCAGCACAAAGCCTTTGCATCACTTTTGTCCCACTTAAGGCCTCAAGCTAGGGTTTAAATGGGGGCATAGGCCTCAACCTAGCCCTCTGTCTGGGGTGGACACACCCTGGTGAGGATGTAAGGTGCACAGTAGCAAGTTACCAGTCTGTGCATGTAAATTTCCACAATGGCTCTGTCTGTGTGTAGCTGACTCCACCAGTTCCTATCACCACAGCTGTTAGGAGATGTCCATGCATGGAGCTGGGGGCGACATACCTACGCTGGCTCTCTGTGACCTCGCACACTAACCATTCAAAGCCAATTGCGGTCGGCCCAGTGCCAGACAAAATACAAACCAGCCCCGTTCAACGCCACACCAAGAACAACTGACCCAAATGATGAACAAGCTCAATCCGGACAGGAACCCTGGCAGCTGGGGGTTCTGTTGGCTCACCAAGCTGAAAGCCCTCCATAGCTTATACCCATCTCTCTCTCTCTCTTTTAGTTAGTTCACGATTTATAAAATGCTCCCATTGCCAAGGCTCTGGATGCACGAACAAATAGAACAAGAACAACAATATTGAACGTCAGCTAAAGCAAATCCCTTCATTGCCACTTCCTCCTCCCCCACCGCCCTTCCATCATCCCCACACTCGGGACAATGCCTGTGTGAACAGAGGAGCCTCACCCTGATGCTGAACAAACATGGACGCTAACATGAGCAGCCAATTCTAGAGCCAAGGACTTCCTGCTTCTGGCCGTGTAGATGTCTAACCTGGGGGCTGTTAGTGGTCTCGACTGCCCTAATGGCATGCAGCCACCCTGCCTTTCCCACATTTCTAGCTGGGAGTGGGGTCTCGCTATGGAGAAAGACAAGAACAACTGCCTTCAAAAATTGTTCAGTGCTGGTGAAAGAACCATCAGTCCAGAACCTATGACCTGGAGTCTTCCCCTTCGTGATGAACAATGGTAATGCTACCGTCCCCCCTCGCTGCCTCCGCCTGACTGGGGGGGGACCACCTCTAAGAGCAGGCGCGTAACTCAGACTCCATCACCTCGGCCTCGCCACCTCGTGCCACTGTCAAGACTTTCAAGAGCAGCTCCTGACTTTGGAGGGGTGGCCAGTTGGGTGCCAAGGGGCCTGATTCTTAGAGAAACTCCACTACGGTGTCTCCAGCTGGGCACCCAAAATCACTAGCCAGTTTGGAACTCTGGGCCTGTGGCTGGGAACATGACCCACTGGGAACCGGCCTGAGACACCAGCTCATATAACATAGCCCATCAAACAGACAGCGGCGGGGGGCAACTTCATTCACTACTGAGCTGGGTTGGATTTGAACTGCTGGTGTAGAGATGAAACTCTCTGTCCCATGGAAAAACTCTGCATCCCCTGAGCCAGGCATTTCCACCCCTGCCTCTTCAAATAACTCCACAGGAAGTCTGCTGAAAGAGGCTCGCTCTTCCATAAAGCCAGCCATCTCCCAAGTGAATTCCTGGCACTATGCAAAGAGCCCTCAGGAATGTGACTAGTTTGCTGGAGGATAAGCAGGGTCTTTGCAGAGGATTTGGAAAGATTTGCACCAACTTTCATGTGACAGCTCCAGAGTGGCTAAATGCTGCTTTTCCCCTATTAAGGCTGAGTGAGGAGATGGCACCTGCCTCGGCCCACACTGGCTGTGTCCCCAAGAGAGCGGACACCCCTCCCATTGCCCAGAGCATGAAACGAAGGCAGCTTCCACTCTGAGGGCTGCTTGTGAGGAGGGAGGGGATGCCCTCCACTGTCTCCCTTTGGTGCGCCCACCTACCAACCTCAAAGGCCTCGTGTGGCAGCAAGGTTAATTCTCACATCAGAGATTGGTCTGAACCAAAGCATTGGATCCAGGCCTGGGGTGCATTTGAGGGTATGTTCACACTGTAACCAGAGGGGGGATTGCAGACCTACCTGAGCTAGCTTTAATCTAGCTAGGGTGGGTACCCACCACAGTGAAGCTGCAGCAGTATGAGCCTCAGCATGGCCTGTACAAAGCCAACCCGGGCCCCTGGATACTTACTCGGGCAGCTAGTCCACGCTAAATGCTGCTGCAGCTTCACTGCTGCTGGTAGCCGAGTGAGCCTGGGTACGTCTACACATGCTGCAATCGTGCTGCCCAGCCCTACTCCATCTGTGAACGGGCTGAACGTGGGTCGGGAACAGGGGTGACCTGCAGCTCTGGATTCACGTGCAATGGCTTAGGCTCTTCTCTATCCATGAAAAGGCCTGCTGGCAGCTGCAGGGTGCTTATCACCAGGCTCCAAAAGGGAGCAGCAGGAAGCTCCCACTGGGGAAACGCAGCCCTACATAGATGAGGAGGATGGAGGAGCATAAATAGCAAATGAGGTTCCCAAGCCCTGCATGCAATGAGACAGCATCCACAGGCTGGTACCTCAGCATCTCTCGCTCTCGGATATTAATGCACCTACTGGAGCAAATGGAACAGGAGAAACAACCAACTTCCTGCAGCTCTGATGGATTTCGACAGAACGTAAAGATGCTCCACTCTAGGGGCTCTTGAGAGCAGGCTGTGCGCTCCGCCCTGCTGCTGGATCTGAAATGCGGATGCAGCTGATCTTTAAAGGAGAAGCAGGGCTTATAAGCATCCACACTCGCACGGTCAGGACAGCCGTGAAAAGACACCCAGTAGAAAGGGGAGGGTTTCTTACCTTAACATATTCACTGCAGGATTCTGGGCCATCGGCGGGACTAGAAGAAACGAAAAGGAGTTAATGACTATCAGAGAGTGACAGCAGTCAAACATGGTCAGTATGCCCCCAGGCAAGTTCTTTGGTCACCCAGTGACAGACCATCCTCAGGGCTTAGGGTGAGCCCAAGACATTCTTCCCAACTCATCCCCAGTCAGACCACTTCCTTGGCAATGCTCCAGCAGCAGCTATCTGCCTGAGCAGCCTAAAGCATGGTTACAGGGTAATCCCAGCTGGGACTTCCCTCAAGGATGGCTACTTATAGAAGGCGAACAGAGGGAGGGTTCGTTATATGGTACATGCTATAGACTGGTGGGGCAGTAAGGACAACAGAAAGTCCTAACGGTTGCACTAGAGGGGCTGCACGCATGTGTATTCCCTCAGTTTCCTGTAACACTGAAGACCAACAGAGCTGTTCCTGCCAGAGGCCATGTACTGCCTGAAGGAGGAGGGGGAAGCCCTGGGTCACTCAAGGCTACAGGGCTTTTCCCAGTTCGGGGAATGACCTGATGTGGACAGGCACCAGAAGTCCTTGTTAAACAGCTAAGAAAACCAACGTGTTTTTCATGTGAAGTTCCTAGAGCCCTGGCATCCCCTCCCCCCTGCCCCATCCCTGAGCTCCTGGCGTGGGGCTTAGCATCCCTAATGCAACTGGAGAAGAATGAGGTCTTTCTTGCAGGATCTCTCCTCAAATCGGCTTGGGCAGCGTGAGCCGGGCCAGGCTTCGTACGTTGTCTGGGCTCAGTGGGGTCTCTGGAGTTCATGGCAGTTGAGCCAGAACCTTGGGGAGGTGATGCTATTGGGTGGAATCCTTCCAGACCCATAAGGGCTAGGACTGAGGGGGAGAGGAGCAGGCAGACCAGGTGTGGGGGCTCTCTGTGTTTCCTGGGTGGGGGGGGGGATGTTCTTGTAATCACTGATCCCCCCTCCTTAGCTGGAGGGGGATGCTCATTACTGATTTTCCCGTTATTCAGGCCTGGATTTCCATCCTGTTCTGGGAACAGGGAGTCACTGGGACACAGACTCACACCAGTGTTTCCTGTGCACCTTCCTGCCCTGCTTGGGCCCCAGCTGCTTCCAGCTGGAGCACAGGGGAGCTCTGAAGGGCGGAAAGGGGTGGGATGGCAGGCCCAGAATAACTTGCAGGATCAGGGGTCAGGAGCCAGACAGACAGTGGTACCTCCACCCACCCTGGGAAGGTTGGTCAGGAAACGGCCCCCCTCCCTCTTTCTACACCGTGCCCTGCAAGGATTCAGCCCCACAAGCCAATATGCTTTCTCGGCTACAGCCTCCTGTTTCTGTTTGGCCTGACGGGACTGCTGACAGGAGAGGGGCGCAGAGATGGGTATTCATGGGCTCTGTGATGAGCATACAGCAAGGGCTAGATCCTGCTCCCCTTGACATCAGTGGTACAGGATCAGGCTCTGTGCTGGCTAGAGAGATGGGAGGGAAGGAGTATCCTATCTGTAACTGGACCCTTGACCAAAGAGTCACCCTGGGAGGGAGTGTTAATCAGCGAGCAGGATGGGCACTGAGCCCTGCTGGCTAACACCCCATAATTAACACTTCTTTACTTGCCCCCATGTCATCCTGCGGAACTTAAACATTCACTGAAGTTCCTTGCCCTTACGGCTGCAAAAAGAAACCATTCTGGCTGTGACTCAGTGCCCTTCTGTCTGGGCGAGGTTGCAATTGGAGAAAAGCACCAGCCCCTCCAACACATGAGGAAGTTACCCCATTGAATCTTAAACCTCTGCACCCAAAACCTCCACATTGGTAACGATGTAACTGCAGCATGTGGGAATCCGTCATTCTTGCGTAACGGAGATTTACATCACCCCCTACTAACGGGCGTCCCTCGATGGAGTGTACCATTGCTGCTGTTTAACAGCTCCTGGCAACAGCCTACAAACTGAGGCTCAGTGGAGCAGAACGCTTTGTCCAAGTGAAACTGCAGGGGTAGTGTAGGGGCACGGAATACGCTGACCTGAGCGGGAGTTTGGCCAGGACATTGGAGTTAGCACCCCAATTCTTACCAGCAGCAGCAGGGGCTTATCACCGTAAAAAAATAAAATAAAATCAGAACTTCAGTTTAGTTTCTTACCCAAAAGACGGCACCTCCAGCAACTCCTAACATCATGCTGGAGCACTGGGTAGGTAACAAAGAACACCCCCAACCCCACTCTTCTGGGGGTCTCTTTAGAGGTCTCCCATCCAAGTCCTGAGCTATTGCAACTGGCCTTAGCTTGTCAGAACTGCCAGGGTCACAGCACAAGGTAACACAGCTGCAAGGCATGGGACATGCCATATAAACTCTCTGGCTTGGCCTACGCTGAAAACTTATCAGTGTAGCTATGGTGGTTGGGGCATGAAAACGCACCCTCCTGACCAATGTAGCTGTGCTGACAGACACATGCTTCTGTGGATGTCGCTAACGGTGTTTGCGGAGGTGGTGGTCCTATATCTGCAGAAAAACTCCTCCCGCATCTCTAGGAGCGCAGCCATAGCCTGGGACTCCCAGCTGCTTCCAGTTTAATTTTCCTCTGCAAATCACTGTCAGGCGCCAACTAGCGATCAATTGGGAAACAGCCGTTTATTAAGAATCCCAGCTGGTCAAGGGCAGCAGCCTGACAGATCTGAAGTGTGCGGCTGGGAGTTACCTTGGAAGGTGGCTACGTGGCCCCCAGGGCATACCGATCTGCTGCTCTACCACTGTCAGTGGTTCTGAGTATGATCCTTGTTGCTTAGAAGTTCTGGGAACAGACAGACTTGGTTTTAGCTGCCCAAGTGGCAGGTGCAAGGCACGGCAAGACCAGTTATCGGAGGTCTAAGGGAGGAGAACAACTAGTTAAGGGCACAGTCCATGCATGACCCTGCATCTTGACATGATTCATACAGGCAAAGACCATGCATGGGGCCACACTGCTGTTAGTCTGTAAACTGCAGCTCCAGATCCCCTCCCACCTCCAGCAAACTAAGGAGTGATCTGAAAGGCCAGAGTGTTTAATCCCAATCAGACTCACTGAGCCGGGCACGGGGGGGTGGGTAGGCATTTTAATCTTTAAAAAAGAAATGGTGACGCTCTTTGCACCATGGCTGCAGGAGAAGTCGGCTCCCCCTCTTCCTGCAGTCGGGACCAGTAACCAGGAGAAGCACCGGGGCATTCCATATTGAAACCTCGCAGTTTAATTTATAAAGAGTAGCATCTTCTGAGTGTCAGAACAATAACTAGACCTGGAAAAATCATGGGTGACGTCCTGCATTCGGCATCCACAGTGCCAGAGCCTCCCTCTGGGACACCGGGCTCCTTAAATGTATGTGCGGACAGAAAGCAAACCCAGACACGCGTGCTGTAGAGACCCACCCCTGCAATCGGCTGGGAAGTGCCCATTGTAGAAGCTGGCTTTCCAAGCAGAGAGCAAGGGGCCAGTTCTAGCCCCTGCCCCTCTGTGCTGCTTGAAAGGTGTACAAGGGGTTGTGCAAGGGCTGGGAAGAATTCTTTGGGTGAAAGAGCAGCCCACGGCCCTACATGGCCTCCCCGCACAGGGCCCACCAGAGCAGATGGGCGCACCTGGCATGAAACGTAGCAGGGTTCCGGGCTGCGATGCTGCCCGCAGGAGCCTGCCGTAAGTTAGAGCAGCCCCAGAACCTGGCATTTTAGCTCCTGCAGCAGCCTAGAATCTAGAGCAGGGGCGGGCAAAGTTTTTGGCCCGAGGGCCGCATCTGGGTACGGGAATTGTATGGCGGGCCATGACTGCTCACAAAATTGGGAGTTGGAGGGCAGGAGGGCTTCAACTGGGGGTGTGGGCTCTAGGGTGGGGCTGGGGATGAGGGGTTGGGGGTGCAGGAGGGTGCGCCGGGCTGGGACTGAAGGGTTCAGAGGGTGGGAGGGGGATCATGGCTGGGGCACGAAGAGAGGTTCAGGGGGGCAGGCTCCGGCCACGCTTGCCTCAAACAGCTCCCAGAAACAGCAGCATGTCCCCCCTCCGGCTCCTATAAGGAGGTGAAGCCAGGCAGCTTTGTGCACTGCCCTGTCCGCAGGTGCTGCCCCTGCAGCTCCCACAGGCTGTGATTCCTGGCCAATGGGAGCTGCAGGGGCAGCACTTGGGGCAGGGGCAGCGTGCAGAGCCCCCTGGCTGCCCCTTTGTGTAGGAGCCGGAAGGGGGGACATGCCCCTGCTTACAGGAACCGAGTGGAGTGGGGCAAGAACTTGACTCCGCTCCCCGGCTGGAGTGCCAGAGCAGGGCAAGCCCCAGACCTCACTTCCAGTCTGGAGGGCCAGATGTGGCCCCTGGGCTGTAGTTTGCCCATCTCTGATCTAGAGGGCGCTTAATGCTATCTTCCCCCGCCCCCGCCCCCCTGGGCTGTTTTCTCACAGGCTGAGAAATGCTTCCTCCCCTTACACCACTACAAACCGCATGTGTAGTGGGGCCATCCTGATCCAGCAAAGCATGTGCTTAACTTTAAGCATGTGAGTAACCCCAGTGAAATCAGTCATAAACTTAAATTCAAGCAAGCCCTAAGCACTTTCCAGTCACCGGAGCGGTATCCTCACAGGCCAGTGGCAAACAGAGCCTGTCATAGCAGACAAACTGCCCATCTCCTGGAGCTGAGAGTGGGAGGAGAACAAGCAGGATTTTTGCTATTCGTTTGCTATTCAGCTCTCACACACACACCCATACCAAGGGGGAACCCTTAAAATCAATGGAGTCACATGGTGAGGGGGGGGTGTCAGGCCCCATATGTTACATTGCTTTATAAACTTTTAATGGTGTAAATGCTTGGGTGTTCCATTTTCCACATGCCGTAGGAGCATTTGTGGCATGTGGAGTGACAGCAGGGAATTGCTGGGACTTTGTCTATGCTGCACCTTTCATTTTGCAGGGAGTCTGCCTCTCTGCAGTGGCTATTTTGTGAGGCAGAGATGACGCAGACTGTTAGAGACAAGACACGCATGTTGCACTCTCTCAGGGAGACTTTAGTTTTGTGTTTGTTCCTGTATTATTTTCCCTAATCCCTTCAGGCTAAAAGCAAAGGTTTGTTCTTTGTATGTGCGAAACATAATATCCAGTCTCCTATGTGCTACCCCAACACTACTACCTCTAATTAATAAGCTAATCAGAGTCCCTGACCCCAATGGGAGGTAGATGAGGATTATTACCCTCTTTTACAGATGGGAGAATGAGTCTTAGAAGTGAAATGACTTGCCCAAAGCCACAGAGAGTCTGGGGCAGAGCCTGTATTAGCCTGCTGGAGTTCCTGGCTCCCCGTCCTGTGCTCATTCCACTAGACCACGCTGCTTTGCAGCAGTTGTGGCATATACTTAGGGCCAGGTACCTGCTATTCTGTACTGCAGCTGTTAGGAGACAATGGATGTTCTCCCAGGAATCTCTGCAGCCTGTGAGAGCCAGGCATGGCATCTATTTTATGCACCAGGGACCATTGGAAGGGGCCTGGCATGGAATCTAATTACACCTCATCCATATGTTTATCTCCTGGCTCTAGATGACCACAAAGACTGAATTTCATTCATGTTAAACATTAGGCTGAATATCGGCAACAAACCTTCCTGACAGGGAGATCTACTGGACTGGGGACCCATCTCCCAGGGGGTGTGAAGGAAGCCCTGGTGCTTGGAACAAAGCTAGACTGTACAAAGCATGAGTTGGTGCTCAATAGGATCCCATACTGCACCGACCCCTGGGCCACAGGATCTCCCTGACAGGCCTGTTCCAAAGCCCATGCCCGTGACTGAGCGAGGGTTTCCCTACTGATCCCGCAGCAGCACCCTAGCAGGTTGTGGGGGATTAGCGCCATCCACCCAGCTTGCCACAGTGAGCTAGAGCAAACCTCAGTTCACCGGCTGGTTTCTCTCAGAAGCTGGAGCAGGAGCAAGCCATGGATAATGCTCCTGGAAGAAGAGACAGTTGCAAGCAGGAGAGGATGTTTCCCGTCTTGCTGCCAGATTATTTTCCAGGTGATTACAGGATGTCAGGGCAAAGATGGGCCTGGGCTGGTGGGGTTCCTAAAAATCTGCTCCCTCCCTACACCAGCTGCAAGCTGGCCTCCAGAGGCACCGGGTCAGAGAGAGACCGGCTGGGGTTTGGGAATCTGTGAGAAAAAACAAAGGGAGGGGGAAGGGAGACTCCAGGCAGGAAATTGGGAGCATGAGAGCAGCTGGGAAGTGGAATTTAGGAGGGTCTTGCAAGCTCCTCCAGTGCTCTGCAAAGCCATCAGGGTCTGTGGCTAATGAACTGCAACACTCACATCCCAGCATCCAGTGCCAGAGAGCCCCGACTTCCACTCGGCGCTGGGGAAGAACGAAATGGCTATAAATAACCCCTTCTCCTAACTGTAAGCAGATGCAGAGCCTGCGCCTTGGCCCTGGGAGAGGCAGAGGGACGCTAGCGGCCGCAATATGCAGGGAGCTGTGCGACTGAATGGCCGGAGCATTCTGGAATGAGACTCAAACATTCTTGAAGCCCGTCACAGCGCCTGGGAGAAATTCCAGCACTCCCTTTGGAATGAGTCCCTGCTGCCCGGGAGCCCCTTCCGACTGGCCTGAGATGCCTCGCGGGGGGAGGGGCAGGCTCAAAGGCACTGCCCCAATGCTGGCAGGGATGCCAGGGAGTGGAAGGCTAGGGCATGTTGGGTTCAGCCCCTCAGCATGTCGCCGTTGGTTTTGAAATTGATTCATATTTACTTCCAACGGCTCCTGCTGCAGCTCCTGGCTTTTCACCATGTCCAGGTGCTCCAGCTCCAAGCCGCTCCTTGCCTCACCTGCATTTCACAGCCAAGGAGTATTCTTAACGTTGTGTGTTCCTCTTCCGCTCTGCGGCATGCTCCAATGGACAGGGCACTGGACTGGAACACTGGGGACTCTCTGCTGCTGGCCGGCTGGGTGACCTTGGCCAAGTCACTTTACTATTGAGTGCCTCAGTTTCCCCATCTATAAAATAGGAATAACGCGCGTTGCCTCCTTTATAATGCACTTTAAGATCCATTGATGAAAAGTGCCATGTATTTGTACCAGGGATTTTGCATTGCAGTACAGCTTCTGCAGGGGGCTAGCTAACTGTGTGCTATCACTTTCCTCTGGGGAGCAGTTTTCACTAGTCCTGTGCATATCCATTGTTCTCAGAAAAGTCAAGTCCATTTCTTCCAGGGACCTCCTTTTTTGCTGCTTGTCAATTACACCATGAATAATTCGGTCTCGGATTCATTCATCTGGTCACAGTTCACATTCAGGGTGGCGTTACGTGTGTCTGTAACACACCAGTCAATGGTCTCGCCTGGCAGCTGGTTTCTTGTAAAGAAAACATGCTCGCCCCAGTCACATTCATGCCTGGATCAGTCTTCTGGAAATTTCTGAAAGGCTTTGCCGAGCAGTTTGCAGTCCCCTTCGTGCTCCCAGAGGAATGGACTGTGGCTCTCCAATGCCACAGGTAGCAGCCCGGAGTATTTCACCCTCTGATTCCTCTTTCGGCACCACTTGCTCCAAGAAGAAGGTGGACTCACTCCCCCAGTTCAGGAAGCTGCTGCATTTGCTCCATTCTTGTGGATGCTTCAGCTTCCCACAGCATACTAAAGAAGGGCCCACAAGCATGCTGGGGAGAGGCTGAACTTTTCTGGCCCCACTCACCCGACAATGGTCAGAGTTCCAAAGATTAAAAGCCCATGACAGGATCCACTGATGCTGGTGGCTACTGTTACAGGACATGCGCCTGAGGATTATCCCTGGGAAGAGAGAGAGTGTGTGTGGGGGGGTGTATGTGCGCGAGCGAGCGCTGGTCTATATTTCTTTAGGTGGATTATTCCCCAGATGGCGTCCTGCCCCTGGTGCAAGAGTGAAGAGTGGAGATGATCTATGTAGGATGGAGGATATTCCTGATCAGCAGCCTTCCTGGGCTTCTCTCCAGTGGGAATGCTTCAAGGTGAGCTCCAGAACCCAGCATAAATCAGTGTATTGGGAGCAGAGATGGATCCGAAATAGGGAGCTGCCCCATGTCACGTGGGTGCTTCACGGTGACACTCGGGAAGCAGGACCTTTGGACATATGGGCTTAGAGGAGAGCATCACTACTCCTAGCTACGGAACTACAGGAGGACCTGTCTGGAAACTTCTTTCCACTTGGCACACCTGCTGAAAGCACCAACCTTTCTTCTCTGATCTGATCACTGGTTACACAAGAATGATGGTCGCAGCCTAATGCTTGGTGAACATTTGTCCACATCACAGAATCATGCCACAGTTTGACACCACTCCTGAGGGGACCCGGATCGGAACAGCAGGGGCTGCTGCAGGGCAGAATGGAGGTGCATTGGCAGAGCAGTGCGTGGCCCCAGAGTGGAACAGCAGGTCAAGATCAGGGTCCAGTGCTAAAGCTAGGTGTGATCGCACCTTCATGAACCAGGGATGGGGCAGTTTTAAGCTCTAGTGCAGTGCTGTGGGTAGGTAGCAGGTACGTCCCTTCCTGCACTGTCCACCGTTGCTCATATCCTGAAGCTTAGATGCTGCAGTGAGCTCAGATCAGTGCATGAAATCATGGTATGGTGCAATACTCAGGCACCACGGGGTGAGTTACAGCTGGACAGTTCACCTTCCAGCTGAACTCCTAGTTAGAATCAGGCAGGGCAGGGGAAAGGTGCCCAGGACAGGGACAGCCAGTCACAGCCACGTATCCCTGGCCTCCTCTCCCCTTCAATGGGGAAGTGAGACATTCCAGAACGACAGGCTGGTCTAGGAGGATGGGGAGAGAGCTCCGGCTGCAGTTGTCTATGGAACACCTTCCTCTCCCTCCTCAGCCCGGGCCCAGCTCCAGCACGGCACCGGTGGCCTTGGGGATAGCACCGGGCTTTGTGCGCTCCTGGGAGTCCGCTGTTTCCATGACTGGTACTGACCAGCCCTGCACATGCCCAACTCCGGAGAGAGCGAGACGCTTCCGCCTGCCCATCATCCTGCTCTCCCGTATTCCTCACACTGACAGCAACCCAGGGAGCCCAGCACCGTCCGCCTGTCACACTGGCTCACCCCTCTCCCTGCCCTGGCAATGGGGGCTAGTGGCATGATCCTGCTCCTGTTTAAGTTAAAGGGAATTTTGCCTTTAATGTCAAAGGGAACCGCCTGGGCCCCTGGCTGGCCATGTCAGGGACTAGTGCTGGGGAACTTTCCCTTCCGCCCGCTCTAATCCATTCCTAGCCCAAATCACCAGGCTAGTAGCCCCCTTCCCTGCTCCACTCCCAGCTGTGCAGGCCCTGCCCTGCCTCCTTGGCTGGGCTGGGCCAGGGCCGCAGCAAACCCTGGCAGGCGAAGGGAGGGGGCTGCAGCCGGAGAGGTCTTAAGTTCCCCTTTCTGGCTGGCCGCCGAGGAAGTGCGTGGGTGGGGGGGGTTCTGCAGGGCAACCCCCACCCCACTCAGATCCACACGGGGCTTTGCCAAGCGCCCAAGCCCAGGGCAGGGCGCAGAGAGCCGGGCAGGGGTTGGGGCCAGGGTGACCTCACCCCAGCCCGGCCCCCCAGGGGCTGCCCTCCTGCCTGCGCTTTGTCCCCCGACGTGTCTGCGCTTCCCACGAGCGACCCTCCTGCCCCGTGGGGTGGGGACAGGCAGAGCCCCCGCAGTAGACCGGGGCCCCCCTCAGGACGGATCCCCCCGGCGGGGGAGCTTTGCGCACCCCCTCCGCCGCCCCTGCCCACGGGACACGCTCACCTGCCGTGGCCCAGCCCGTGGGGCCTCCTGCCCACCTCGGTCATCGGTGCCGGCTGCCTGCGCTCCGAGCCCCCCGCACGCACCCGGCCAGCCGGAGAGCAAGTTTGAGCGCTGCCCCCTGCGAGCGCTGAACTTGGGGAGGGCTGAGCCCGGCCAGGCCCGCCCCTCCGCCCAGCTGCCTCTGGCCCTGCCTCCCTCCCCTCGCCGAGGCCCGGCTCCCACAGCTGGGAGAAATTCCTCTCCGTTCCCAGGCTCCTGGCAGGCACAGCAGCCCCTTCCCTACCGCAAACCGCCTGAGCAAACAAACCCCAGAGCCCTGGGAACCGACCGGCCCCCGCGGTGGGGGGCAGGCAGGGGCCTGGGCTAAGCTCCCTGGGAATCAGGAGTGACTCCGCTGGTGCCACGCTGGTGTAAAACCGGGACAACAGAATCAGGCCTGGCTCAAGCAATGGGCTGGAGAAGGAGCTGGTGTAAACTAGTGCCTCTCCACTGACTTGACACCAGGGAGCCTCCAGATACCCCCGGGGCAGGCGGGCGGCAGGGCAAACCCCTCAGCTTGGGAGCTCAGACCCCTCTGAACAAGCAAACCCAGTGGCAGGGAGAGGGCGTCCGAGGTAGATACAAGCAATGGGGCTGAATCCCCTAAACCAAGGGCAGTGCCCCTCGTGTGACGCCCACCCAGGCCTCCCTCGCACCCGAATCCGGTGGCCTCTTGCTCTGCCGTAGACACGGCAACGCTGAGCGGTGGCACTGAGAGGGTGGCATTGGCTAAGGCGATGGATCCTGCGCAGCACTGGGCCGGGTGGTGTTCTCCCCTGCACGCTGTGCCCTGCCTGGGCTGCAGGGAGTTGGGGGACGGGGGAGCAGCCAGAGCCCAGCAAGGCAAGAGAGCCCAGTTCCCAGGGAGAAGGGTTCTGGCTCACACACGTAGGCTGTGGTGCATGCATATGTGTTCACGGGTGTGTGCGTGTGTGTGTTCACGAGCGTGTGCGTGTGTGTTCACGGACATGTGTAGTGGGATCAGCTGGCCTCAGTGCAGCCAGCCCTCGAAGTGGAGAAGACAAGGCATAGGGAGCGCCCATGAGGTCACCTCCTTTGGCTGAGTTAAAGGTGCAGGAGGCTTCCCAGGCAGGGGCTGAAATCGGGGAGGGCAGGGGGTTGCTGTCCTTTGGGGCCCAGGCTGACAAGATCCTGCAGTCCTCACACAAGCATGGCGGGGGCCAGCCAGTGTCAGCTGTAACTCCCAGCAGCCGCCCACCTGGCCCCGCTCATCCCCTCCCCACATTCCCAGCCCATTCCCAAGCAGAGCCCTCCTTTACAGATTCCACATGGGCTCCGAGTCAGTGGTGGAGCCGAAAGGCACTCGGGTGAGGCCCAGGGGCAGCGCTGTCCTCTGGGAGTCACGGGCAGCTGGAGTCTGAGAAACCCCTCAGCGGCTGCACTTTCATGTCCCCCCCCAGCTGGTGACACTTCCCTCCCAGGAGGAGATGGAGGGGGAGAGAGAAAGGAAGGATAAGGAAAGAGATCAGGAATGAAGTTCTCCAAATCCCACTCTGCTCCCACATACAGCGCCCCCAACTCCTGATGTATTTCTCTAGTGGATGAAAGCCACGACTTGAAACTAAACTGAGAACAAGGCAATGCAAAGGCTGGACTAAACCAGGCTGCCTGAACCGTTTCCGTCCCGACCGGAAGCAGGAAAGACCAGAAATCCCACGGGAAGCTTGTTCTCATGAAGCCGCCAACCCCAGGCTGCAGATGCGAAAGGTTGTAATAAGCAGCCACACTTTCCCCGGTGTTTGTGTAAGGGATTGTTGCCTAGAGGCTAGCACCCAGCACCGGCTCGCTTCGTGACCTGGGGCAAGTCACTTTGCCTCTTTGTGGCTCAGTTTCCCTTGTTGGTAAAATGAAGATAATAGCCCCCTGCCCTCAGGGATGTGTGAAAGGTGGAGGTTGGGAAATAGCATGCCCCGGCTGACAGGTGCTGGGGTGGGCAGAATACACCATCATTATTACCTCTGGAGAAAATCCATCACTAGATACAAAGGGAGTTGACCCGAGGGGATGCCTTGGAGGGGCTCGATCCTGCAAGGTGCTGAGCACTCTGGCCCTGATCCAGCTGAGCACTTCACCATGCACTCAATTTTGAGCATGTGCTTAGTCCAGGACCATTCAGGTGCTTAAATGCTTTGCTGGGTTGGGGCCAGAGTCGTCCGCACCCTGCAGGCTTGAGCCCTCATTCAGCAGCAGAGCAAGGGGGCACTGGAGTAGCTGAGCACGCTCATGCTGTGGCTTACCTCCCTTGCTGGATCTCCCAGGAGGCAGGTGGCAATTCCTCCTTTGCTGCTTCTTGTCCTTCCCACAAGACAGGCTCTTGCAACCGCTCTGCTTTGGTACAACCAGCGCTAGGAGCTCGGAAAGGCTCCTGGCGTGGGCTGGCAGTGTGTCTCTCTCCCACGCCCCCAGGTGCTTGCCCAGGCGGAGGGTTGTTCCCTGAGGCATCAGATCTCACCCTGGGCTCTGTTGTGATTGACTCACCCAGGCTGGGGCTGTTAGTCGATGGCAAAGTCCCCGAGAAAGCATCTGCTGTTGGGGCAGGGTCAGCGGGAGCCACTGACTCTGGGATGGGGGGTGGGGACGTGCCAGGAGCTCTGCCACCTGTGGTCCCTCTGTCATGGGAGCTTTGGGAGCTCTTGGTCTGTTTCCCCGCCCCTCTGGGGGTGGTCCTGGGCATCGTCCCCATGTGGCTGTACATGTCGCAGGACCTGGCGTAGGGGGATGGGCTCTTGGGCATGGTGTTCAAGTCATCCTGAGTGCTTTCCAGGGTGTCCTCCAGCAAGCTGTTGGCATGCAGGGTCCCCGCCCGCAGGCTCTCTGTGGGGCTGGAGGAGGCGGACACTCGCCGAAGGGTGAAGGCTCGAGGGATGTTGCTCAGGCTCCCGAAGCCTTTGAACTTAAAGAACTCTGGAAAAGAAAAGGAAACGTGAGCTGGGATTACTCCCGGGGACGAGGCGGGTGGCAGGGTCTGGGCCGGCTCTTGGTATGGGGCTGAGATGGTGATGACGGCAGTCTCTGCAGTGGGGTTGTGCCCTCTGATGTGGGTGTAGCTCAATGGAGTTGCACCCTGAGAGAGAAGAGTCAGACCCAGCCAGCCTGACACCCCTCTGGCCTGCACCTTGGGGTGTCAGTGAGGTAGCATGGCCTAATGGCTAGGTCGCTGGGCTGGGGCTCAGGAGAACTCAGCTCAGTTTCTGAGCCTGCCACTTCTTTGCTGAGTGGCCTTGGGCTAATCACGTCATCGCCTTGTGCCTCCCTTTCTCCATCAGTGAAATGAAAGAAATTCCCAACCAGCCACAGGAATGTGAACAGGGCACCTGGCAGCCCTGCTCTCGCTTCCAGCCTCAGCAAAACACTGACAGCTGCAGGGGAAGAGGCTGCATTTGTCTGGCTGCTGAACAAACTGATGACATGCCCTCCCCACCCTCCTGGCCCCATCCCTGTTCTTTGCCAGAGGCTTTGGTCCCTTTGCTTCAAGACAAAAGGCAGGAAACAAGCCAGGAGAGATGCTATCAATAAATAGAGTGCCCAGGAGCCACCTTTTGGAAATCTCCATTAGCCTGGTTAGAACAGCCTCTCATGCCCGCTGGCAGAACCCGGTTCTTTTTAGTCCTCCCCTGGTTGCCTTTCTCAGCGAGGTTTCTTCTGCGCCTGCCCTCCCCCCCCCCCCCCCCCGTGGGAACAGTTGTGGGTCCCAGGGCTGCTCTGCACCATTGTGGTTTTGCGTGTGCTCGGCACAGTGTGTAATAATCCAGAACTGCTCAGCTCGGAGCCTGTGCACATTAGTTAAACTGGAGTCCGTGCAGGGGGATGCAGCCTGTGAGTGGACGCATCTTCTGTGGGGGGGGCTGGACCAGCTCCAGCAGGGACATCATGGGTGTCAATTGCAGAGTGCTGGCACTCGCTCCCCCCCCAAATTCCATAGGGCCCCAATCCTGCCCTCACTGACATTGGGGCAGCACCCCCCCCCCCATCAGTGGCACAACACCTGTGTAACTGGGGGTGGGATTGGGGCCCTACTAAGGGCCTGATTCTCCTCTGCCTTGTCCCCTGTGTCATTGGTATGCCCATACTCAGAAGGTGCCTGTGATCAGGTATACCAACCCCACACTGGCCACCACTACCATCTGTGAACTCCCGTTTAGGGCCAGAGCCCAATGAGCCCCCTCTGCTGGACGAGAGCCTTAGCCCAATTATGGGATGAATGATTTGTAATTCCCTTGTTTCTGTTCATTGGCTGCCCTGGACAGGGAGAGATTTTAAAGTGACCTGGCCAGAGGGCCAAGGCAAAGGAAGAGGGAGACTACCACAGTGTTGGAGCGACCGTCGGCAGGAGGTGCCCGACAGGGAGTGAGCTGCTACACCACGCTTGGCCACGAGGAGGCACTAGTGGTGAGTCAACCCCGCCATGGTGTCAAATGTAACAGCTCCAATCTGGTAGCATTTTACACCCATTTTGCATTCCAGTCACCCTGCAGCTAAGAGACTCTGTCAGTCGGAGAGTGATGCAGCCTTGTGATGTGCTCAGCTTCCAAACAGAACAGCACCACATTTCTCCAAGATCTAGCTGCCTATACGTTCAGCCAGCCAGAACCTGAAAAGCTCTCTGTAATACCCGGTGACTCCTGATGATATAATACCCCTGGGTATGTAGGTATGTGGCAGCAGGAGTCCATGAGTGTGTATATATTTCCGAAGGGTGGAGGGGAGTGTATGTGTGACTGTCTTTGGTACATGGTGCACCATGATTGCATATATCAGCGCGAGTGAGACAGTGTAGCTGTGTGCCTGTGATATAGGGTGACCAGACAGCAAATGTGAAAAATTTGGGACAGGGGGTGCGGGGTAATAGAAGCCTATATAAGAAAAAGACCCAAAAATCGGGACTGTCCCTATAAGTTCGGGACATCTGGTCACCCCAGTGTGATAGCATGTGCGTATGTCAGTGTGTGGGGGACCCTGTGCTTGTGCGTATGTCTGTGTGTGTATGATGATGAGTGTATGTTAATGTGGGTGGGAACATATGACTGTGAGTGTGTATGTGTGGGGCCGGGTTGCTTTGTGGATGAGATCATGTGACCATGAGTGTGTATGTGGGTACGTGTGGGGCTGTGTTCCTGTGTGGATGAGACCATGTGACCATGAGTGTGCATGTGGGTACGTGTGCGGCTGGGATCCTGTGTGGATGGGACCATGTGACCATGCGTGTGTATGTTGGTACATGTGGGGCCGGGTTGCTGTGTGGGTGCCCATGTCTATGAGAGTTTTCCTCCGAACTAGTTCAGGGCCCCTTTGCACACCAGAGCTAGCAGATCAGCCTGCGTTCAGCGAGAAGCGTGTACTGCGGGAAGGATATCATCTACCCACTTCCTAAGCTAAGCGAGCGAGCAACGAGACCCTCTAGATCACTGTTTTCATCTCCCAGCTGCCACCTGCTACTGCTGAGTGCAGAGCGTTAACCGAAGTCATATTTGTAACCCTCACAGGATGGGTTTGCGTTTCACACCCCAGCCCTTTTCCCCCAGCTCTGCTCTGTACGGTAGCACAGCCCAGGGTCAGACAATCACCCCCCCCATTTCTCCTTGTGCATCCCACAAATGAGGGCGGAACACAATCTCGCCGATGTACCCCCAGTGCCAGGGTTTTGCTCTTCCTGTGGCATTACTGTCTCTGCATGCCACACGCATGGTTCAGGGAGCAGGTAACTGGTCAGCCCGCTGGGATTGCTGTTTCCCTTCTAGGAGGCTGCAGCGCTGTCCCAGTGCAGAATAGCTTCACTGTACATAGCTGTTACAGGGTTTGGGGCCAGGACACAAGGCAGGAATCACTGGGTGAAAGTCTCTGGCCCGGTTTAGCAGGAAATCAGACTACCTGATGGTTCTTTCTGTCCTCAGAGTCTATGGAGCCCTGGCTGTAGCATTATTAATGCAAAGCTTTGTCCTTCTCTACGGGATCTCAGAGCATTTGGCAAACAAGACTTGCAAAAACCCAGCAGGAAAACTCAGGTACAAAGAGAGGAAGTGATGTGCCCAAGGTCAGGCAGTAAATTAGTGGCACAACTGCGAGTGACACCAGTTGTCCTGACTCCCAGGCTTGAATTTCACTCCTAGATCAAGCCACCTACAATCTTAGTCCATTTCAGAGAAGGGGCTAGCATATGAGGAGAAGGGATTTAACTCACTTTTCTGGTTTATTTGCATTATGGTAGCAGTTAGAGGCCCTCACTGAAATTCTGCTGGGGCTGGACAAACACTTAGTGGGATGGTCCCTGCCCTGACACCGTCCAATCTGAACAGACAAAAATTGGGACACTGAAGCACAGAGAGAAAGGGGAAGGCTGCAAGTCAAAGGGAGCAGGGCAGCTAACTGTCATTTTTGCCTTTGGAATCTCCCCCTAAGTGACTTGCCAAGGCTCATACAGGAAGCCTGTAGCAGAGCTGAGAATGGAACCTAGATCTCCTGAGTCCCAGTGCAATACCTGAACCTCCAGACCATACTCCTCCTCTGTCGGCAGGGGTGGGGGCCCTATTGATGGTAATCGATGGATTTGTTGACAGGGGCCATCCAAAAACCGCTGTACCCCAGGATGGTCGAGTGGTAAATGCAGCTCTGCCACAGACATCACGTCATGCCACTGTGCCTCAGTTTCCCTCGTCTCTAAATCAGGGATAATCCTGACTTGACGAGGGTGCTGTGAGGCTGGATTAGTACATGTTTGCAAAGCACTGAGTGATCCTGTGGGGGAAGGACGATTCTATGCAAAGCCTCAGAGTGGGCACCAAGCGTTCGGAAATGGGGAAAATGCAAATTTAAATTCTAGCATCATCATCTCAGGCCAACTTACATGTGGGGGAGGCTTGCTGGGAAGGAAGTGTGTGAGGGGGCAGCAAATGAAATTATGCCGGGGTAGCTACCTTTCAGGGCTTTGGGGAAAACCCCAGGTCTTTGGGAAAGAAGAGAATTCAACCCACAGCTGCTGCTGATTAGTTTCCTCTGAGACCATCTCCAAAGAGTTTATTAGCCCTGTGCACACATAGGGTGAGATCCTGGCCCCAGTGAAGTCGGTGGGAAAACTCCCATTGTAATGGGGCCAGGATTTCAGCCATAGCCTTGTCCCACTGGAGTCAGTCTGGATTCGCTCCCTTGTTCCACACTGTCCCACATGCTGCCCCCTGTGTTCGATGTGCTCCGTCCAGGTGCAGGATTAAGGGTGGTTCAGGAGCCCCCATGGCGCTCAGGGCGGCGGGCGGGGGGAGGAGAGACACCTGTCCTGTACTTTTCTCCGCACCCAATTTCACACTGGATTAAACTAAACTGGTCCCAGCTCACCAGTTCAGTTCAGTTCACTTCAGTTAGGGGCTGATCAACTGGATTATTTTGTACACCTCAATCTGCGAGAGGTGGGACGAGACACCCGCTCGGCCCCATCAAAGCAAATCCAGCCCCGTCCCGATCAGCCCAACCGAGAGCAAAACAAAATTGGCTTGTGGTCTGAAAGGCCCGCGGGAACCTGGCAGCCACGAACCCACTGACTACATGGGCAGTTTGCGTCCGCCACTGTCGTGAGCAGCCCCTGGGCCAGCTCCCACAGGACCGATGCACAGCCCCACGGCGGCTGCTGAGACACGCACGCACACGGGCTCACCACATGCAGCAATCTCCCCGCACAGCCCCTCCGTTCTGCCTCACCCTGCTTTAAAGCTCTGGCTGCCAGGCTCAGACAGGCACATGCACAAGAGACCGGCGACGCGCTCCCCGGAGCAACTTACTGAATTTTTTGAAGGCCCCTCTCTTCGGGCTCTCTGCCATTTTCAGCTTCTGATGGAGCCACCAAAATGAACCAGGTCTAAGTTTATAACTTTCCCTAAGCCCTCCCCTCCCCTCCCTTCCTCTTCCCCCGCCCCCTCTTTCTCTTTCACTCAGCATTTCCTCTATCTTTAAAAAATACCATCACCTACTTCACAGCCCCTACCCCCTCCCGCTGCTGTCACCACAGGGGGATAATGCCCCCTGTTGTCACCAGCTGCCCTGCCTTCCATGGCTGGATTCGAACGATCTGTATTTTGTTGGCACCTGATCAGGACTAGGGCCCCATATAAACACATAGGAAGACAGGGTCCAGGCCCCACGATCTAATGGTAATATCTGCTCTTGCATTGGCCAGGAATCAAAGCAGGGTCTTCCAGGCTTAGGTGATTCCATGATAACCTTCTCCCTGTCCCCCACCTGGGCTTTTTAACCCCAACCCTACGCTATGCTGCAAAGTGAGATCCCCTGCCCTCGAGGATCCAGCTAGCTGGATTGCAGGCTGCTGCGCAGGTAGTGAGATCGTAGAATCTCAGGGTTGGAAGGGACCTCAGGAGCTCATCTAGTCCAACCCCCCTGCTCAAAGCAGGACCAATCCCCAATTTTTGCCCCAGATCCCTAAATGGCCCCCTCAAGGATTGAACTCACAGCCCTGGGTTTAGCAGGCTAATGCTCAAACCACTGAGCTATCCCTCCCACCTAAATCCTCCCTACCCCCGATTGCTCTGTCCACCAGGGCACAAGAGGGGTTTCTGTGGAGAGAATGTATTGTCTAGCTAGTGACACTGGACAATGGGCAATCCTGACAGCTCCTTTTAGGGCCTGATCCATTCCCACTGTGCTTGACCCTGCACAGTGGAGGGTTGCTGCTTGGGAGGAGATTGTTGTTGGCTGGGCAGAGGAGGTGGTTCTCAGCTCGTGTTGACATTTGTCAGGTTGATATGACCCTTCTGAGCCCAGGGATTAAGCCATCTGGCCCTGTCATTGTGGTCTGAGTTGCGAAACAAGACGGGGTGACAATGCTGGTAATGACAGTGTAATAAAAATGCACATTCTCAGTGGGTCCCTAAATGCTTTTACAGCTTTACTTACTGATTGCACCTTGCAAACAATGGGACCAGCTCCCTGCTTCTTTACACTGGAGTACATCTGGAGTGACTGGGTACCCATATTGACTGGGTACATGTCACCTCAGGACGGGAGGCAGAGATAAAGTTTCTTGACACCTTAAATGACTGCTTCTTGGAGCAGCTGGTCCTGGAACCCACCAGGGGAGAGGCAATTCTTGATTTAGTCCTAAGTGGAGCACAGGATCTGGCCAAGAGGTGAATATACCTGGACCGCTTGGTAATAGTGACCATAATATAATTAAATTTAATATCCCTGTGGCAGGAAAAACACCACAGCAGCCCAACACTGTCGCATTTAATTTCAGAAAGGGGAACGATACAAAAATAAGGAGGTTAGTGAAACAGAAATTAAAGGGCACAGCGCCAAAAGTGAAATCTCTGTAAACTGCATGGAAACTTAAAGGCACTGTAATAGAGGCTCAACTTAAATGTATACCCCAAAGTAAAAAACATAGTAAGAGAATTCAAAAAGAGCCACTGTGGCTAAACAACAAAGTAAAAGAAGCAGTGAGAGGCAAAAAGTGGAAGTTAAATCATAGTGAGGAAAATACAAAGGAGCATAAACATTGGCAAATGAAGTGTAGAAATACAATTAGGAAGGCCAAAAAAGAATCTGAGGAACGAACAGTAAGCCAAAGACTCAAAAAGTAAAAGCAACATTTTTTGTAAGAACAACAGAAGCAGGAAGCCTGCTAAACAACCAGTGGGGCCACTGGACGATTGAGGTGCTAAAGGAGCACCCAAGGACAAAAAGGCCATTGCAGAGAAACTAAATGAATTCTTTGCATCGGTCTTCACAGCTGAGGATGTGAGGGAGATTCCCAAACCTGAGCCATTCTTTTTAGGTGACAGATCTGAGGAACTGTTCCAGATTGAGGTATCATTAGAGGAGGTTTTGGAACAAATTGATAAATTAAACAGTAATAAGTCACCAGGACCAGATGGTATTCACCCAAGAGTTCTGAAGGAACTCAAATGTGAAATTGCAGAACTACTAACTGTAGTCTGTAACCTAGCATTTAAATCAGCTTCTGTACCAGGTGACTGGAGGATAGCTAATGTGAAGCCAATTTTTAAAAAGGGCTTCAGAGATGATCCCAGCAATTACAGGACTATAAGCCTGACTTTGGTACCGGGCAAACAGGTTGAAACTATAATAAAGAACAATATTGTCAGCCATATAGATGAACATAATTTGTTGAGGAAGAGTCAACATGGTTTTAGTAAAGGGAAATCATGCTTCACCAATCTACTAGAATTTTTTGAGGGGGTCAACAAGCATGTGGACAAAGGGGATCCAGTGGATATAGTGTATTTAGATTTTCAGAAAGCCTTTGACAAGGTCCCTCACCAAAGGTTCTTATGCAAAGTAAGCTGCCATAGGATAAGAGGGAAGGTGCTCTCATGGATTGGTAACGGGTTAAAAGATAGGAAACAAAGGATAGGTATAAATGGTCAGTTTTCAGAATGGAGAGAGGTAAATAGTGGTATCTGTCAGGGGTCTGTTCTGGGACCAGTGCTATTCAACATATTCATAAATGATCTGGAAAAAGAGATAAACAGTGATGTGGCAAAATTTGCAGATGATACAAAATTACTAAAGATAGTTAGACCCAGGCAGACTGCGAAGAGCTACAAAAGGATCTCTCAAAACTGGGTGACTGGGCAACAAAATGGCAGATGAAATTTTATGTTGATAAATGCAAAGTAATGCACATTGGAAAGTATAATCCCAACTATACATATAAAATGATAGGGTCTAAATTAGCTGTTACCACTCAAGAAGGAGATCTTGGAGTCATTGTGGATAGTTCTCTGAAAACATCTACTCAATGTGCAGCGGCAGTCAAAAAAGTGAACAGAATGCTGAGAATAATTAAGAAAGGGATAGATAATAGGACAGAAAATATCATGTTGCCTCTATATAAATCCATGGTTCGCCTACATCTTGAATACTATGTGTAGCTGTGGTCACCCCATCTCAAAAAAGATATATTAGAACTGGAAAAGGTTCAGAAAAGGGCAACAAAAATTATTAGGGGTATGGAATGGCTTCTGTATGAGGAGAGATTAATAAGACTGGGACTTTTCAGCTTGGAAAAGAGACAGCTAAGGGGAGATATGATAGAAGTCTATAAACTCGTGACTGGTGTAGAGAAAGTAGATAACAAAGTTTTGTTTACTACTTCTCAAAACACAAGGACTAGGGGGTCACCAAATGAAATTAATAGGCAGCAGGTTTAAAACAAATAAAAGGAAGTATTTCTTCCCACAATGCACAGTCAACCTGTGGAACTCCTTGCCAGAGGATGTGGTGAAGGCCAAGACCATAACAGGGTTCAAAAGAGAACTAAATAAATTAATGGAGGATCAGTCTCTCAATGGCTACTAGCCAGGATGGGCAGGAATGGTGTTCCTAGCCTCTGTTTGCCAGAAGCTGGGAATGAGCGACAGGGGATGGATCACTTGATGACTCCCTGTTCTGTTCATTCCCCCTGGGGCACCTGACACTGGCCACTGTCAGAAGACAGGATACTGGGCTAGATGGACCCTTGGTCTGACCCAGTAGGGCCATTCTTATTTTCTTATGGCTCCTCTGACTGCCATGGATTTTGATCAGTGTTCGTGAGATTGGAGTTTAGGCCTATGTATAGGAATCAATCTGCCCAACCTGAAACACAGCCACCACTGCGATGAAATGTGACGGCTGTTTAATTCTACACAATGATTTTTGATAAGACGTGAAGAAGAATCCTGGAGGGTGGAAGGAATAATAATAGTAATAGGAATCATAATGAATAATAATAAATCAATTAATTCTTTTTATTGAATAATAAATACATTGTACTTATATATAGCACTTATATATAGCACTTATATAGCACTTATATAGCACCTTTCATCCAAGATCTCGAAGCACTTTACTGAGGTGGGTGAGTAGCATTATCTCTGTTTTACATGCACGGGGAGTCCATGGCGTGCTGAAGGGCACACAGAGATTCAGTGTCAGGGTTGGGAACAGCACCTGGGTCTCGACCGGACTCCTCTGCTCTAACTACTAGACAACAATGCCTTTCTTTTGCTAAAACGAGGTTTACAGAACTCATCATAGAATCATAGAATCATAGAATATCAGGATTGGAAGGGATCTCAGGAGGTCATCTAGTCCAACCCTCTGCTCAAAGCAGGACCGATCCCCAATTAAATCATCCCCGCCAGGGCTTTGTCAAGCCTGACCTTAAAAACTTCTAAGGAAGGAGATTCATCTCCAGTGCAGCCCACTGACACATTTCCTGTGCTGTGCAAATTGGGATTTTACCCTCTTTTTACCCTTGGGACAGGTGTCGTGTGTGAGATACCCACAAAAGGGGCAATCGGTTAATCAGCAACAACTACATCAAATGGACAGTCTAAACATAGATGCTGAATGGTATTTTTTAGTTGCATCCTCTGAAGCATTAGACATTGGCCATTGTTAGAGGCAGGAAACTGGGCCGGATGGATCAAAGGTCTGAAGGGATAAAGCCGATTCTGTGTCACTATGAGTAGAAAGGAATGAGCATCAGCGAAAAGCCCCCTCACTGTGCGTGCATGCACACAGAGAGACACACTCATGCACGCCCAGATCCCATGCAAAGAGCCACATTCTACCCACCCAGACGCCCACAGTGGAGTGGCTTGCACGGGTATAACTGAAGGCCAGTATTTAGCCCATTCAGTGGAACCAGATGGTGAATCTGATCTCGCTTCGTTGGTTCATTCAGTGAGTTCCTATAATAGAAATAGGTGTGAACCATTGAGCCCAATTATGGTCCCAGGAGATGCTGTCTCACAGCCGGATCTCTGTGTATCCAAATGGAATCAAGTTTTACATGAGTGGCCAGCTCAGCAGAGATCAAAAACGGGGCTCCCTGGGCGGCAGCGAAGGGTGGCCAGTGGCAAGGTTGGTTATGCAGGAATCGGTCCAACAGGACTGTAATTGGAGGAGCGTTTTGCGCCATCTCCGAGGGCCAGACGAGGGGGCTGTGTGCCCCACAGCTGGGGCGGCTCATCCTTTCTGTGCAGTTTAAACAGCATCCGGCTGCAGCAACAGCAGCGCTGGGTGGAAAGAGAGCGTGGCCTTCCAGCATGCCGAGTGCTTTACACCCATCCCAATGGCAGCAGTTGCCCTGGAAAGACTCATCTGGACAGTGAGGCTCTGCATGGGGGAAAGGGAGACCAGCCCCTTCTGGTCCAAAGGTCCAAGCTGGTGGGATTAGGCGCCTGCTCGCTGCAAACCCGGCCCGGGTAGCGTAGGTCAGAGCCAGGCTCAACACCAGAGCATTTCTGGGCCTGGGGAATGGGGGAAGCTTTGTACCGGGCGCGATGGCAGGGCAGAGTGGGGACGCAAACTCCTCTGGACGTTAGGGCCACAGAATTATTCACAGGACACCCTGGTCAGAGACTGTAGGGAAAAGGTCAGTGTCTGGGAACCAGCCTCCAGGTTTTCTTTGGCAGCTGGGGCCCCTCTTGTGCTGTGGGTGAGGAGAACACTTTGGGGCGGGGTGGGGAAAGGTGTGTTAATGCAGCTGCGGACAAGACAGGTACCTAGACGGGGCCTGTGGGAGGATGGTGCTGAAAAGACAGGGCCCATGTGGTGGATGGAGGGGCTGTGGGTGGGTGGGGTGTACAGGAGGGCTAGGAGGCAGGGGAAGAGGGTGGGGGTGGTGTATGGGAGGGGGCTGGTGTGGTGTTTGGAGCACTAGGGCGCTGGTGTAGCCCGTGAGAGGGCTGGGCAGAGGGAGCCACCCTGCGGCTCCCCCCACCCCTTTCGGTAGCACGGTGTTGTGGCAGACGGGCAGAGTTGCCGTTGCCCGAGAGCGCTCGCTCGTTATTGAGCACGCCAAGAGGTGGGCGTCACCGGCGCAGGGTTTGTTCCACCCTGGACACCACAGTCGCTCTGTCCTGATGGCTGCACTTGCTCCCTGAGACACTGAACGTCATCCGCCTGCTCCCCTTCCCCTTGCTGGGAAAGTGGCCTGTGCGCTCCTTGCCTCTCAGAGCCCGGCCTGGCCTGCGCACACAGCTGCCGAGCAGCAGCTGGGCTGGCCGGGCTTGAAAGGGCGTGTAACCCGATCGGCATTTCCCACGCTGGGCCCGAGCCTGGCAGGGCTAAACCCACAGGCCAAACGCTGGGGAATGTGTTACTGAGACCGGAGGACAAAGCAGCTGTTGTGGGCTAGGATATCTGCCAAGCCGACCTGTTAGAGAGCAGAGTGTTGCACCCAGGAAGGGGGCTGGCTGGGCTGGGCAGAGCTATTGCTGGTCATACCAGGGCTTTCACCACAGCAGACAAGTTGCAGTAGTTCACTGCTACCTGTGGGACACCTGGTGTGTGGAAGATGCTTCCATCACACTAGGTTCTAGGCTGAATCTGGGGAGGCCCTGGAGCTCTGTGGGATTCTTTTATTGGACTTGGATTAGATTGTCCTCCTCACCTGCCAACCCTTCAGGGTCCAAAATACTGCTATGTGCTGGGCGAAACCTGGGTATGGGCTGAATTAAAGCCTCATTAAGAGTGATGGGTGTGAACAAACCCCTTCAATTAACATAACTATAAGGATAATTAGTCACAGTCCCTCACCAAAGAGAAAAGGGTTACATGAACCCACCCAGGAGATTTGGACTGTGTGGCCAGAGCGGGTTTTGCTGCAGAGTATTGTTTTGCATCAGGGGATGGGAGGGGGAATGGGAGGAAAAGGTGAACCCAGAACCAGAGAGAGACAGAGACAGCCTGAAGAAGCAGCAGAAGCCTGTGAGCATGGTTTGACCCTGAGATAAAACGTCTACACATACATCCAGGGCCGGCCCCAGGCCCCAGTGTTCCAAGCAGGTGCGTGGGGTGGCAGGCAGAAAGGGGCAGTGGTGTTTCCGCCGCGGCGGCAATCAGACGGCAGCTTCTCTCTTCTGCCGTCCGCCGCGGCAATTCGGCAGTGACAGTTTTTTTTTTCACGGCTTGGGGCAGCCAAAACGGTAGAGCCGGCCCTGCCTACAGCACTTTTGCCTTTGGTTCCTCCTGCATTCGGAGCAGCAGGACTTTGTTTATTCTTGTAAATAAGCAGGATTGCGTCAAAGCAAAGCCAGACTCCAGAAGCAATTTCTGTTCCCAGCTTGGGCATCCCCTGGGCGCCAAACTTGGACGAGCAAAAAGAGGCAACTATATGTAGTAAATGACAACAAGACTTTGCCGTTCTCCACCGCCTTTGATCGGAGGCTGTCTGTGTGATTTACAAAACCAGGAATTCATTCTTGCTATGCTCCTCTCGAGAGAGCTAATAAATGGCTAAACTGGGGCACAGAGAGGATAAGTGACTTACCCAAGGCCATGCAGGGAATTTGTGGCAGGATTGGGACTTGAACCCAGAGCGCCTGAGTCTCAAATCAATGCTTTGAACACAAGGCTCTCCATGCCACTTCCTGCGTACACAGTTTTGGTGTCATGGTATGAAAGTCTTGGCGTATGTGGTACTTTCAAACAGCCTCTTGCCCAGGACTCAGACTGCAATCTGTATATGTCACAGCTCTGGGGGGCATAAATCAGGTGAGGTGAGTAAAAGAGGAGGTAGTACAGTGCTTTCCATTTGCAGGGCGATCGATGGCCTCTCAGTCTGTGGCACCTAAACCTACAACGCTGCTGAAAGCACCAGGACAATGAAAGGGAGGTCGTTCGGCTGAGTGCCGCGCAGCCCAAGGGCAGATTGGATTTTGATGGGCAATATCCACGTTTGTCAACCAATCCTCTCCACCTCCCTGACCTGAACGTTTGCACTTGGCGGCTTGGGGACCCGTTGTGCCCTACATGCGATGACCCATGGTTGGGTCAGAAAGCAAAGCAAAGTGCAAGGGGGCAGTTGTCATTGTTCGCTGCAGGTCTCCTGAGCTGCAAATGAGCAGGTGCTCGCGGGGCCCTCTGGGATCAGGGTGGCAGGGTGTCCTGCTCCTCAGCCTTGATCCCGAGCCCGCGGGTTAGATCTGGGCTCACACCTGCCTCTGTGGCTGTGAAGGATCCTGTGCCAACCAGTCTGGTTCTTCTGGGCCAGGTGCATGTCGGAGCACCAATGGCAGGGGGGGTCACAGAACTCCTACCTGCACTGCTTGTACCTGGGCTGGATCTACTGCCTGGTTAAACAGATAACATCAGAGCCCAGGCCCTGGCAACCTGGCACTTCTCCCCAGCGCGACATTAGCACAAGGTGCTTCCATTTTCCTCTCTCTGTTTCTGGACGTGCATCTGAGGAGTCGCCTCCCCCACGAGCTGAGCTCACTCTCTGCTCCTGTTTATTGTGGCTTTTCCTGCCCAAGTCCCCAGAGGCAATGAAAGAAATCCACTCACCGGCCCCTGGCAGGAAAATGATACAACAGGATGGAGAGCGGACGGCTCACTCCTGCATCTCAATGTAACACCCACGCCTGCTCTTCTCCTGGCGTTGATTACATTAAATGAGGGGGGCCCAACATGCTCCCGAGCCAGGAGAGCAGATGATTCACTGGCAGCGGCTCGAGTGTGTATGCCAGGGGAGTTGGCACACCGTGTTCCCGATGTGAGCGCTCTCCCCACGGGGTATTGTTCATAAACAAGCAGCCTTATCAGCCGGCCAGGCTTAGGAGAGTGACTTGTTGCTCTGTGTCTGCAAAGTTCTTTGTCTCTACAGAGATATGGGAAGCCCAGATATTGCTGGGACGGTTCTGGGGAGTGAACTGCCAAGCCAAACAACAAGCCTGGGTCACAATGGGATGTCAGTCACTGGTGTCCTTTGCAGGACTCTCTCTGATGTATCCGTACACTGTCCCTCTCCCGCTCCCAGTTCACTCACAGATCTCAAAGGACCCAGCAAAGGCAGGGCAGCGTTCTTCTCCCCATCTGACAGTGAGGGGAAGCTGAGGCACTCAGAAGGCCTGCATTTGCAAGAGTAGCTGCTACTTTTGGGTTGGGAGGGGCCTTGATTTTTGGATGACCAGCGTTAAGATAAGTTAGGGTTGATTTTAAGAGGAGTCGAGCACCCAGGGCTTCCACTGGCATCACCTGGAGCTGTGGTTGCTCAGCACCTCCAAAACCCAGGCTCCAGGCACACAAAGCCAGAGGCCACTTTTGAAAATTTCCCCCTAAGTTACATTACGGCTCAGTGGCCGAGCCACTATAGAACAGGAGTCTGGACGCTCAGGCCTCTGGTCTTCCCACTAGCCCACACTTCCTAAATAACATGAATGATTTCACCACCTCACACCTTGAAGATGAGATTGGATTTTGCACCAGATCGCATAAATCTTTCTCCTTTTACTAAAGATTTCCGTGGAGAGGATCCACTGCAGAATCTGCAAATCATCCCGCAAGTAGGAGTCAGCCTGGTGGGCAGAGGAGCGGGAGGGCTTTTGCACATGCAAAGAGTATTTCTGCTCAGCATAGCAATGTGAAATCTTTGTTTATTGCAGGAACATTTCTCCCCGGCTGGGAGAGCAAGGACCATGGAGTCCTAAGAACAAGGTCACATCTCATCCATCCCCTGGGCCAGTGCAGGACTGTTCCCCACAATGTGTATTGCACATGTTGTGCTTTGACAGGAAGAGAAGACTGGAGAAGCTATTCTGCAGGGTATGTGAACTGACCTGGGTGGGGAGTTTCCTCAAGGAAGGTGTAAAGTTATTTTATTCCTTAGCGCTGTCAAGAGGCTCATCAGGCCTGCTGATTATCTCACTCGCCTTTCCTAATGCCTGGGTCACTCGGGAGGCTGGATGGATCTGGTGGAGAGCTGTAACGAACCCTACAAATTACCTGCTCCCCTGCAGGGACAGTGCCCATGGTGCAACTGGGTAAAGTTGATCCAAAAATTGGGTTTGTTTAGTTTGGAAAAGAGAAGACTGAGGGGGGACATGATAACAGTTTTCAAGTACATAAAAGGTTGTTACAAGAAGAAGGGAGAAAAATTGTTCTTCTTAACCTCTGAGGATAGGACAAAAAGCAATGGGCTTAAATTGCAGCAAGGGAAGTTTAGGTTGGAAATTAGGAAAAACTTCCTAACTGTCAGGGTGGTTAAGAACTGGAATAAATTGCCTAGGGCGGTTGTGGAATATCCATCCCTGGAGATTTTTAAGAGCAGGTTAGACACACACCTGTCAGGGATGGTCTAGATAATGCTTAGTCCTGCCATGAGTGCAGGGGACTGAACTAGATGACCTCTCAAGATCCCTTCCAGTCCTATGATTCTATGAAAGCCATGCTGCCTTGCTAGTGGGCTGAGGGAACTGCAGACTTCCCTCCATCCCTAATACAAATCACTCCACTGTTATTCAGCTTGCCTGGTGAAAGATGGGCAGCACCTGACTTGGAAATTAGTATATATCAGCAGATGGTGTCCAGAATTAAAAGGAACCACTCAAGCAGGCAAACTGCATCACAGGACACAGCCTGCTCAAGGGTCAGGCAAGCACAGAGCCTGTCTCCCTGAGGAAAGGCCAGTGATGGAGGGCTGGGAAGAGGCAATGGGAAATATTGGGGGCTGATAGAATCCACTCAGAATTCTCCTTGGAATTATTTATTCAGGGACTTCTGCTTGGGGTTGGGAGGAGAGGGGATCAGCCACCTTCATTTCTGGTCTTGGGAAAAACTAACCTCCTCCCATAACAACGGCTCCCAGAAGCACTGACAGACAAACCTCCAGACCAGCTCGGAACTCATCCCCCAGACCTTCTGTGTGCCTGGTACTAATGGACATTAGCATCGCCTGTGTTGGTAGAGCCTGGTAGAGAGTTTGGTGCACTGGGGCCAGTGCTGCTACCTAGAGATGGAGATACCCTTTGTATTGCCCTGAATAGGGACTAAAATTGTTTCCCCTTCAGCTCATGCCACCCCTAGAGGGCAGGAAATGAGCGCGCTGCCCCATCTGTGAGCGACCTAGCCTACTGGCACCGAAACACAAAGCCGTCAAAACTGTCAGGGACAGATCTTCAGATGGTGTAACTGACAAAGGTCCATGAAGTCAACAGAGCAATGCCTCTTTATACCCACTGAGGACCTGGCCCCAGATGTACGCAGGAATGCATTTGACCCAGCCTCCAATGGATCAGAGAACAGATATGGGGCCCAGCGTCTAAGGGATCAGACAGCAGCTAGGGGATGTGTTGGATGCAGTATGCGAGGGCTCAAAGAGTAGCCAGGACGCCACAGCATGTCAGTCAGGGCAAAATGCAAACATTCTGTGAAAACTGATCAGTGTGTTTTGCTCTCTCTCAGGGGCCATGCAAATCGTCCCTTGTTGCTGGTTCTCCTGCATCCCAGCCTGTAAGTGAATACTGTGTATCACTGTCAGTGGGACCGGCTTTTGACACTGGTTCTCTAGGCTCCCCTTTTAATCTTAATCATACAGCTGAGGCTCTGAGAGGATAAATGACTTACCTAAGGCCACACCAGCAGACAGTGGCAAAGTCAGGCCTGCCTCCCAATTGCCCGTCCTAACCACTCCAATGATCTAGTCTCTCTCCTTTCCCAACGACGGGATTAGTGGCGCCCCACTGTACTATCAGATGTCTCTGCTCTCTCAGCAGGCCCATTTCTGTTGCCTGAAATCTTGGCTTGACTTTATCTCAGGACTCCTGAGAGTGCTAAATCTCTCCCTCTCTGCCTCTGCCTGGCTACTAATACCGTCAGCTTGTCTCAAAGCCCCCCCTGCTGGCATTCTGCACTCATATCCATCTGCAGACAACTGCATCTGAGAATGCTGCTGAATTGTGAATAATTGTTGCATCAGGCAGATATGATAGGAAGTGTGGGTTGGGGTGGGGGGATAAAGCCCCAGTGATGGAAAGGTGCTGAGAAGATAGACAATGTGCATCTGATTCATATGCATGAAGAGAGAGTGTGTGTAGGGGGTGGGGGAATGAAAGACAGGGGGTCGTGAGGTTATTACATGGGCGGTCGCAAGCTGTCAGCCCCCACCCGAGACCCTGCTTTGCATCCACCATTTCTAATGGTGTTAAATATATTTAAAAGTGTTTTTAATTTATAAGGGGGGGTCGGACTCAGAGGTTTGCTATGTGAAAGGGGTCACCAGTACAAAAGTTTGAGAATAACTGTGCTAGGTTGATGTAGAAATACTCCACAACGCTCTAGAGGTAGATGGGAGTTTGTTTTAAGCACTTGGCCAATGTAGACACATGGGGAGATGAAGCTGAGGTTGTGTAAGGACACACAGAGATGACCTGAAGACACAGACTGAGGAATGACATACGTGATATGTGCATGTTTTGACGTGATATGGTACCAGCATGTCCAGAAGCAATGTGATGTCACAGAGGTGCCACAGAAGAAAATTCAGAGGGGATATGATGACAGAGGGCTATGACAAGACAGTACTGTACTGATGCTGCCTGATGCTGTAATGTTACAGTGGGTTGACACGAGCCAAGTGTGATAATGCAGGGATGCCATGCAATGATGCAATGTCTCAGCTGGGTGACAGGGCATGGTGCAGTGATGCAGTGTGATGATGTCATCTCTCAGCTGGGTGACATGGAGCAGTGATGCAATGTGATGACGTCATCTCTCAGCTGGCTGACATTGGGCATGGAGAGGGGATGCAGTGTGATGATGTCATCTCTCAGCTGGGTGACATGGAGCAGTGATGCAATGTGATGATGTCATCTCTCAGCTGGGTGACACAGGGCATGGAGCAGTGATGCAGGGTGATGACGTCATCTCTCAGCTGGGTGACACAGGGCATGGAGCAGTGATGCAGGGTGATGACGTCATCTCTCAGCTGGGTGACACAGGGCATGGTGCAGTGATGCAGGGTGATGCCGTCATCTCTCAGCTGGGTGACATGGGGAGGAAGAGCAGGGTGGGCGCACTGGGTTCACAGGCACTGCACGGGGCTCCCCGCTGGGGAAGACCTGGGGGACCCTTGGCGGGGCGGCCCCCGGAGAAGAGGCGCGGGGCCTCCGAAATCAAACGTGACTTTTCCCCGCCGTTCCAGAACTGCAACTCCCAGGCGCCACCGCGGCGCAGGAAGGGGCGGGGCATGGCTGGCGAGACCGGAAGCTCCCGGGATCTCGCGTCACCAAACGCGCCGTCGCTGGGGGCGACAGAGGAGCCGCGAGGGTGGGACGGTGGCCGTTTGGCGCCGTTGGGCTCGGGGGCCCCGCCATGGCGAAGCAGTACGACACGGTGGACTGTCCCTTCTGCGACGAGGTGTCCAAGTACGAGAAGCTGGCGAAGATTGGGCAGGGCACGTTCGGGTGAGAGCCGGACCCTCCCCAGCCTCCCGGGTCTGCCCCCGCACGGGGTTAGAGGGGCCCAGCCACCCCCCCGCCTACCCTGGGGTCTGCGGGCCGAGCCCCCCAGCGCCCCGGATACCCTCCTTCCTGCCACCCCGGGATCTGAGAGAGAGAGACACAGATACTCTCCCCCGCCCGGTGCCCCGGGATCTGTGAGAGACTCCCTCCCTCCCTCCCCCCCCCCGGTGCCCCGGGATCTGTGAGAGACTCCCCCCCTCCCTCCCCCCCCCCCCGGTGCCCCGGGATCTGTGAGAGACTCCCCCCCCCCCCGGTGCCCCGGGATCTGTGAGAGACTCCCCCCCCCCCCGGTGCCCCGGGATCTGTGAGAGACTCCCCCCCCCCCCCCCCGGTGCCCCGGGATCTGTGAGAGACTCCCCCCCCCCCCCGGTGCCCCGGGATCTGTGAGAGACTCCCCCCCCCCCCCCCGGTGCCCCGGGATCTGTGAGAGACTCCCCCCCCCCCGGTGCCCCGGGATCTGTGAGAGACTCCCTCCCCCCCCCCCGGTGCCCCGGGATCTGTGAGAGACTCCCTCCCCCCCCCCCGGTGCCCCGGGATCTGTGAGAGACTCCCTCCCCCCCCCCCGGTGCCCCGGGATCTGTGAGAGACTCCCTCCCCCCCCCCCGGTGCCCCGGGATCTGTGAGAGACTCCCCCCCTCCCTCCCCCCGCCCGGTGCCCCGGGATCTGTGAGAGACTCCCCCCCTCCCTCCCCCCGCCCGGTGCCCCGGGATCTGTGAGAGACTCCCCCCCTCCCTCCCCCCGCCCGGTGCCCCGGGATCTGTGAGAGACTCCCCCCCTCCCTCCCCCCGCCCGGTGCCCCGGGATCTGTGAGAGACTCCCCCCCTCCCTCCCCCCGCCCGGTGCCCCGGGATCTGTGAGAGACTCCCCCCCCCTCCCCCCCCCGGTGCCCCGGGATCTGTGAGAGACTCCCCCCCCCCCCCCGGTGCCCCGGGATCTGTGAGAGACTTCCCCCCCCCCCCCGGTGCCCCGGGATCTGTGAGAGACTTCCCCCCCCCCCCCCCGGTGCCCCGGGATCTGTGAGAGACTCCCCCCCCCCCCCCGGTGCCCCGGGATCTGTGAGAGACTCCCCCCCCCCCCCGGTGCCCCGGGATCTGTGAGAGACTCCCCCCCCCCGGTGCCCCGGGATCGGTGAGAGACTCCCCCCCCCCCCCCGGTGCCCCGGGATCGGTGAGAGACTCCCTCCCCCCCCCCCGGTGCCCCGGGATCGGTGAGAGACTCCCTCCCCCCCCCCCGGTGCCCCGGGATCGGTGAGAGACTCCCTCCCCCCCCCCCGGTGCCCCGGGATCGGTGAGAGACTCCCTCCCCCCCCCCCGGTGCCCCGGGATCGGTGAGAGACTCCCCCCCTCCCTCCCCCCGCCCGGTGCCCCGGGATCTGTGAGAGACTCCCCCCCTCCCTCCCCCCGCCCGGTGCCCCGGGATCTGTGAGAGACTCCCCCCCTCCCTCCCCCCCCCCGGTGCCCCGGGATCTGTGAGAGACTCTTTCCTGAATGCCTCCACATCTGAGATTCCTCCTGTACCCTTCCCGCCACCTCTTGGAATCTGTGAGGCCTGCCTCCAAAACTCTCCTGGGGATCTGTGAGAGCCCTACCCCATTGCCATTCTCTCACATACCCTGGAATCTGAGAGCCTGCTCTCTGCAGGAGATCGTGGCCTTTCTTGGCATGAAGGGGGAGGACCTGGGTGAGGCAGAGGGTCAGCACAGAGCTGCCTGTGTGAAAGTGTAGAAATGTCTTGTTTGGTCTTGCCTGGCTGTGCCTGCTCTACTTGGCCACTTCAACTCCTCCAGGAATGCTCATGTATTTCCGTCCTCTCTGCAGGGAAGTGTTCAAAGCAAAACATCGACAGACTGGCAAGAAGGTGGCTCTGAAGAAAGTGTTGATGGAAAATGAGAAGGAGGGGGTAAGATAGATGGGCATGTGCCTATACTGTGTATGGTGTGGGAGGATGGGAGTTTGAGAGCTGGGCATATGTCTTTAGTAGACAAAGACAGAATCTTTGTCTGGGATGTGACAAGGAAATTCATTGTGTGTGTAACTTTGCAGGACCTTCTGCAGTAAAAACCAGTATGGAAATGGATAAAGTAATATACAAGACTGAAAGTGGTGTGCTTCCCTATGTATCAGGAAAGTGATTTGGTTAAAAAACCTCTTTCCATATTGCCTTTTTGTGTGTCTGAGTCACATCTCTGTTGATTCAAATAAGGTTTTACTTCTGTTAACATGGTAGTGTTGATACACTGAAGAGATGGGGAGCTGAATTCTAGTCAGGATCACACATGAACAAAATGTGTCCATATTCCGATGACAAACATCTGTATTGCTGGTGACCTCATAAGAAGCAAAACCAGACTGGATTCTCTTCCACATCTCACTTGGGTTTTTTTAGTAGTTGGTGCTACACCCTAAGGGCCTGATCCTGTGTGGGGTTCAGGACACTCAACTTCTACTTAAGTTACTAGGTGCTAAGAGTTGTAAACTGAGCAGACTGGAACTGGAAGTCACAGTGAATAAAACTGGAACTCCACAATGTTGGTTTTAGCCTCTGTTCTGACTCTAGCTGCACTTTGTCCTGCACTTTTTTAAGTCTGCTTGAATACATCTCCTCTTCGAGATTTCTGCCATAATTTTCTCTCTTCCCTCCTCCGCTGCTCCCCCGCCTTACCCGCAACCTGCTTTAGACTAGATTGGGATATTCTCTTGCAGTTCTGACTTGTGGCTCTCTATCTCCTTGTTAGTTCCCCATCACAGCCCTACGTGAGATCAAAATCCTTCAGCTGCTCAAGCATGAGAATGTGGTGAACCTCATAGAAATCTGCAGGACCAAAGGTAGCATGTTTTAGTTCCCTCTTTTTGTTTTGTTCACTAACATCAGTTGATCTCCAGTGTACCCTTTATTTTTCTTTCAGTGAGATGCACTTGCCCAATACAAAATAGCCTGGTTTGTCCAAAGATTTTGTTGGATGCCTGTCTCCTTTGGATAACAGTGGCCTGCTGAATGCCCTTGGGCAGGTCACTGCCCCTCCCTGTGCCTCAGTTTTCCCATCTGTAAAACTGGGATAAATGATACTGACCTGCTTTGTGAAGTGCTTTGAGGTCTTTGGATGAAAAGAGCTACATGGTGGTGGTGTGTTATATGAGCGTTAACACTTCAGTTAGCATAGCTCTGACTGTGTCACAGCTCGACTAGAAGATGCCTTTGTAAGCTTCTTCGAAATACTTTGTTGCTACAGTTGAAGGCGTGTGTGTGAGATTATAAAACTCATGTTTCTGGGGTTTTTTAACAACAACAACAACAACAACAAAACACTGGAGAGAAACTTGACATACAAGTTTCTCATCCTGAAAGTGGTTGGTTTTTTACATTTGTCCTTTCTTTAAAAAACCGAACAAATCAAAAACCCCAATAGTGCTAATATCCCATTAATAGCGGGAGCGCTCCCTCTTCTTGTTTAAAAACATTGTTTAACACAGGCTGGCTCTTTTTATAAACTTTGTATTCATGACATGCTCTGCAGCTGATTTGCTCAGAGCTCCCCTACTGTGGCTGGTAACTGTAAGCACTTTGGTCAATGGATTCAAAGGCTTTCTGGTTCCATGGTGCAGTCACTTGAATGCCTGGTTGTCCTCCCACTGCATTGCAAGTTTTGTCTCTTTGGGGCATTGAGTGTGCCTCCTCTGTGTTTATATAGTGCTAACATCTGCGCTCCTGGAAGCAAATAATATAATCTGAGGCTGCATAAAACCTTCTGTTGTGTATTACAGCATTTGAGAAATAGAAGATTCCTTGGTTTTGCTCAGTCTTCGGTTGTTCATCCTCCTGGGCTTCATTTTGGATCCCCCACCTCCCCCCAGTATATTAAATCTTAAAAAACATAAGAATGTGACTGGAAGGGTCTTTCTGGGTCATCAAGTACAGTCCTCTGCTATGAGCAGGCAGCCCTGTCTCATAATCTTACTCGTAAACTTATCAAGCTCCATCTTAAAGCCAGATGGGTGTCTTGCCCTCACTACTATTGTTGAGAGGCTGTTCCAGAACCTCATTCCTCTGATGGTTATAGACCTTCTAATCTCCAGACCAAGTTTACCTGTGGCCAGTTTATTTCCATTTGTTCTTGTACAACATTGTCCTTTAACTTCAGTAGCTCTTCTCCCTCCTTGGTGTATTTCTAGAGAGCAGTCATTCCCTCTCAGTCTTCACTTTGCTAGGTTAAACTTTCCCTCTCAGAAGACAGGTCACCCTAGGAGCTCACCACTCTGAAATGTGCCGTATGTAATGTACACATGCCGTGATCTTCACTGCTGTAACCCTCCTCCTCCATTCTCCCTATTTCTCCTTTGGATAGCCTTATGGGTATCTAGATGCTGAGGTTCTTGGTGGCCAGGGATGTCCCCATTTCTCTGTATAGCTATGGCTGTGTAATTGAAGACTCTGGGGCTACGCGGTGAAAGGGGGCAGGCGAGGTGGAAGTTGTGTGTTCACCCTGACGCTCGATTGTGACCTTAACATAGAGTTATGTCATGTTTTCTATTTCTTAGTCATGTGGCAAAGGCTGGTCAGCATCCGGTGCTAGAATTTGACACAGAGAAAGCTAGCCATCAGCGTGGGGGAGAGAACTGTTTGGGTTGATAGACCTCCTTAACAACCACACATCGCTTCTCTCGTAGCCTCCCCATACAATCGCTGCAAGGGCAGCATCTATCTGGTGTTCGATTTCTGTGAGCACGATCTCGCAGGCCTCCTCAGCAACGCCCATGTGAAGTTCACGCTGTCTGAGATCAAGAAAGTGATGCAGATGTTGCTGAATGGACTTTACTACATCCACAGGAATAAGGTAAAGGGCGGGATCTGTATTCCCTTGCTGCATGGCTTGAGGGCTGAGATTGCAGTGGCCTTGTGTGTGCCCTTCTGAGATACAGGCATGTGAGCACAGGCCAGTGTCTCTAGCCGGGCTGCTAGTTCTGCACACTCACACTCTGGGATGTGTGTGCTTTTCAGGGTGGCTTAGCATGGAATCAGTAACGATTATTCTCAGTCTCAGGGTTTGATGCTGGGAAGCTTTTTTATAGGCCGGGGGAGTGGGAAGTGTTAGCAGAGCCAGTGATGGCCAAGTAAAAACTAAGGATGTATTTTCAAAGGGTGAGAAGGATGCTCTGGAGGATCCTTATGAAGTCCTCCCAACCCACCATGGTGTTTGTAACACTGCAGAATAGAGCATCCAAAGAAGTGATACACCTGAAAACCAAATTTAAGCATGACCTGTGTTCTAAGTTCAGTAGCTAATGCATAGTTGTGCTGTGATTGCTAACATGAGGGCCCAGGACTGACTGGGCCATGTCATCTGCACTCACCCTGGCTCTCCCAGGGCAGGGGTGAGGCACATTAGCTGCTGTGGGGATGCTTGTCATACTACCGCCTGTGCTCTGTCTGTCCTGTGGGAGACCGAGGGTTATGGTTGCAGTACCTCTCACCAGTTCTAGATCCTCAGCTGTAACTTTCCCCTCCAGCCAACTCCATGCTCAGTGAGATGCTCCCAATGGGTTTATTTTCTGTTGTGTTCATCCATGTTCAATCCTAGCCTTTCCAGTGTTTCTTTTCCAGGGTCGGAATTCCCCATTCACCTTCCTGGTGGTGGGGATCTTTGTGATGAAGATAGAGCTGGATCCAGCGGAAGATGACTTAATGGCTTAACCTTTCAATTTCCCTCCTTTGTGCAGATCTTGCACCGGGATATGAAAGCTGCAAATGTACTGATCACCCGAGATGGGGTCCTGAAACTGGCAGACTTTGGTTTGGCTCGAGCCTTCAGCCTGGCAAAAAACAGTCAGCCCAACCGCTACACCAACCGGGTGGTGACTCTGTGGTATCGGCCTCCGGAGCTTCTCTTAGGTAGGTGGGAGGCTTGGCTAGAGGAGAAATTGCACGGGGAATTCTCCCATCTTCTGTTTGAAGAAAAGGAGTACTTGTGGCACCTTAAGACGAACAAATTTATTTGAGCATAAGCTTTCGTGAACTACAGCTCGCTTCATCGGATGCATTCCCGATGAAGTGAGCTGTAGCTCACGAAAGCTTAAATTTGTTAGTCTCTAAGGTGCCACAAGTACTCCTTTTCTTTTTGCGAATATAGACTAACATGGCTGCTACTCTGAAACCCATCTTCTGTTTGTTTTCTCTTTCCCCTGTCCCCTTTACTATTTTGTTCTCTCAGTCTGGTGCATGCAAAGCTCTTAATATTAGAGTCTAAGTGGTTAATCTAGTGCTGCTGTCTTTAGGGGAACGGGACTATGGCCCCCCCATTGATCTCTGGGGTGCAGGCTGCATCATGGCAGAGATGTGGACTCGCAGCCCCATCATGCAGGGGAACACGGAACAACACCAGCTCACTCTCATCAGCCAGCTCTGTGGATCCATCACTCCAGAGGTAGGGGCCCCAAAGCACGGGAATGCAGCACCTGTGGGGAAACTGCAATGAAACTGAATGGGCATGGGTTTAGAAACCTGGAACCCTGCAATCTAATCCTGCCTCTGAGACTGACCTGCTGGGTGACCTTAAGCAAGTAATAGATCTATCGGCTGCATTTAAAGGGGGCATCCTTACATCTCAAGAGTGGTGAGAGCTGTGCTCAAGGGCTGCGTTGCTCCATGAAGAGATCAAACATGTTTACTGTATCCAGAATGATACACTGCCCTGTTCTAGCACCTCTACCAAAGATAAACAGTGAATTTAGCCTCTCCCCATGTGAGGTGAGTATCACCCCCTGGGATGGGATGGACCCCCGGGATGTCACTTGGGGTGCTGGGATGCCTCTGAGTCAGAGTATTCTGCCAGCCTTGGCACCCTTTTACCTGGTCTTACTGGGCTGGGCTTCCCAGCCTTTTTCAGCCAAGCGCACAGGCAGGGCCGCACCCAGCTGCGCAGAGAGACAGAGATCTGCTCTGAGAAGGCTCAGCTTAAGGGGCTTGCCACAGCATCCTGACGTCCACCCCCCCCCCCCCTTGGAGTACAGACCCAAAATTACATGAAATTTGCCTCTTCCCTCAAGGTGGAGGAGGGTATGCACAACTTCTTGCCCCCCAGTTAGAAATCACATCAACTGGGTTGTATTATAAACCAGAAATAAAGGTATTAACTGTAACAGGTGTATTTTAAGTAGCTAAGGAGGTAGCAGACAGAACAAGGCAGATTACTAAGAAAATAAAACAGCGTGCAAATTAAGCTTAATGCACTAAAGAAACTGGGTACATGTAAATTCTCACCCTAAATGTGGTTCTAATAATCTTCTTCACAGACCAGACACCCTTCCAGCCTGGGTCCAGTTCTTTTCCCCTCAGTTCAGTCTTAGTTGTTTCTAGCAGTCATCTTGGGTGGGGTAGCAGGGGAGAACTGATGACCTGGAGTACCTCACTCCCCACCATTAAATAGGATTTACATAAGGTGGGAATCCTTTGTTTCCTAGTTTGACCCCTCTTCCCTTACAGTGGAAAGTTACAAGAAGTCCCAGGTAATGTTTTAGTATCAGGTGACAAGACCACCTGACCCTGTAGGGCCCCTGTAGCCATTCTTCAGAGGCTGACTCACGGGAAGACTAAGCTCTTTTACAGTCCATTGTCTCTTGCTGATGGGCCTGTTGTACCTGAAGTGTTAGCAGTGGGCATCACCCGAAGTAACAGTTGAAATACAGATACATAGTCAATATTCCTAATTTCAGATACAGAAATGACACATGCATACAAATTGGATAACCACTTTCAGTAAATCATAACCTTTCCAATGGTATCACATGAGCCATCTTGCATAAAGTATATCTCAGTTATGTCATATTCATATCAAGCATATTTTCCTAAAGAATATGGAATGACACGTCACACCCCCATTTTACAGCTGGGGAAATTGAGGCACGGAGCTGAAGTTATTTGCTCAGAGTTTCTCAACAAGTCAGTGAGAGAACTGAGAATTGAACCCAGGTCTCTCAGTTTCCAGTCCTGCGCTTTAGCCACAAGATAATCCTCAACCGCTATCCCATTAGAGAGTTGGTAATAGGCTATTACTTACTATTACAGCGAGGGGGGGGTGCTTTTCATTTCTAGGTTGTGGGTCTGAATCTGTCTGATACGTGGCACCAAACCCATTGGTAAACTTGCCACCATCTTGCGGCTATTGAGAGGTCTGTGTGAAATGAATTTGGTGCCAGCCTTGTTGCTAGTTGACCATTCTTTCTCCGACCACCACCATTTTTGGCTCTAGTTTTTTCAGAAGAGAGGCAAATGTCTTGAATTAGTCATTGCGTCTGAACGCCTAGCGATGGTCCCTTCAAGTCAGGATTGTGGCACAGTGAGGCATGATAGATAGACTTACGCTGCTGCTGCCTGATTATACCTGTGCTATGGATAAATAGGAGGCTGATCTCCAGGTCTGTCAGGCTGTAACCTTCACTGGTATAGATGAATGTATTACCCCTTTAAAATAAACAAAAGCTTGCCATGTTCCACGCAGAGCTGGACTGTTGGGGAGGGGGTGCATTTGCAAAGGGCTCTGGGCTCCGCTGGGATGAAAGGTGCTGTATAAATTTAAGTTATTCAGTTGGCTTTTTCTTTTGTGTATTCTCATAATTGTCTAGCCCATGTTACTGTGCAGCTGCTGTCTGATGTCTAAGAGAATTAGAGTATCAAAGAGCAGCTTAAACGTACACTGCTAGATTTTTCCCGCTGATTCCCCCCACCCGTGTATCTCCAAGTGCAATATCTGCCTTACGGGTTTGTACTGCTGCTCGTCTCTGTAGCAATTGTATGCATTCCACTTTCGACTGCAACAGTAAAATCCCTAATGGATGTCATGGGGCCCTAGAGGGTGTGTAGTGAAAGAACTGGTTTGTTTGTTTCTCCACTACAGCTGAATGCATGTGGGGTTTAATTAGGGCACTAACATCAGGCTCTAAAACGGTTTAGCTGTCTTCTCTCTAAGGCTGATCTCCCTTATGCTCCCTCTAGGTTTGGCCAAATGTGGATAAGTATGAGCTGTACCAGAAACTGGACCTGCCCAAGGGCCAAAAGCGCAAGGTTAAAGATCGCCTGAAAGCCTATGTCAAAGACCCATACGCTCTGGATCTTATAGACAAACTGCTCGTTCTGGATCCTGCCCAAAGAATAGACAGTGACGATGCATTGAATCATGACTTCTTCTGGTCGGACCCGATGCCCTCTGATCTCAAGAACATGCTCTCCACCCACAATCAATCAATGTTTGAGTACCTGGCTCCACCCAGGAGAAGAGGTGGACACATGCCGCAGCAGCCAGCTAATCAGGGCAGGAATCCAGCTGCAACCAATCAGACAGAGTTTGACAGAGTGTTTTGACTGGTGGGGGCCCGGAAAAGTGAGTAGGGAGCAGGCTGAGTTTTCTTTGAAATACCCTTACGTTCTTCAGTCTCTTGTAGCAGCAGCTCTGATGGAAAGGAGCTGCAGGGCCTGGTCTGAGATATTGGGCTGGACGAACTGTCTGGAACAATTGTGGGCATAAAGGAAGGGGGCTGTCCCTAGATGTCCTTGGGAGCTGTTTCCAAGGGCCTGGGATCATCTCTCAGCCTATCTGGCCCAGAGTTTCTGCCTCAGCCCCCAGAAATAGCATCTCTTTACCAGTAGCTGGATCTAATGGGTCATTTCTGTTGGGGAGCCACTGTTGGAGAAGATTTTGTCACTGCCCAAGCTTTACAGCACTGGAGAACATGACTGGGTGACTCAGTAATTGAACTGCTGCTGCAGCTGGCAGGATAGATCGGCTCACTTTGGGAACTGCCTCTGATCTCTTCTGAATTGCTCATGTGTGGCTACAGTTCCCCATGTGGTCCTTCCTTCTGCAGGGAGCTTCCCTTGTTGTGTGTAGGGTGGGGGTCGCATTGCTGAGTGCCACTGAGCTCTTTGTGCGTGTCTTCCTTGTGTGGAGCCAGTGGGATTGGTACAGACAAAACACCTCCAAATTCAAGAACTAGCTCACACCATGTTCAAGACTAGCAAGTCCTTCTGGTTCAGACAGGGTCAGAGCCTATGAGAAACAAAGGGTCGCAGCGACTAATCAGGAGGAAGCAGGGGTGCTCATTACTGTTGCTCTGACCAGGAGGATCCGTCTGAGTCGTTGCTTTCAACACAAGTTCATCATGCTTTGTGTTCAACCTACTGCCACTTTTGGTTGTAAACTGCAATTAAAATTCCCTTTCTTAGACCCCTGGTCTGCTGTGTATTCCTCTGACTGACTCACTAACCAGTGCGGCAACAGCACCAGTTCAGACGTGAAGGGAGCTGGACACATTCTGCTCGTAGTCTGAAGGTGGATGTGACTGGAGGATGGCAGGGGTCTGTCCAACTCCCCAGGGTGCTGACCATAGTGACAGAGCAGCAATGCCCAATGAGCTATTACTACTGCGAAACCTGGCCCAGCTAGACACCTGGCTATATTCTTACAAGCATTCCTGTGTCTGTTGCTTTATCTGGCTTTGCTTACATGGGTCTAGATTAAGAGCAGTAACTCTCCAAGTGAACAGAGCAAATGCACTGCACATTCAATGCACTTAACTTCGGCAACGTGTATCCCGTAAATACCTTTTCCTGCCAACAGAGCTTATTAAACCTGATATGCACCTAATAGAAACTCTCTATGGAGATCTTAATGGATTCCTGTGCGGAAAGGAAATTCTCTCTTTCCTTGGGCTGCAGCAGCTCTTGTGAATTTGTTTGAGAGGGTGCAGCAGTGGTGCTGGCAAACCAGAGTAAACCCTGAGCCTTTGAAATGAGAGAAATGTGTGCAGAATGCAGCTGGTGATAACCTTTGTCCTTCAACTAGGCTAGTAGCAACACCCGCCAGCAGCCAGTGTGAGGTCTGTAAACAGCAGGCAGCAGAGATCAAACTTGCTTCAGAGCAGAAAGTAAGGATGATAAAGGACATGTATAAGGTAAATCTCTTCTCTGGGATGGGGTTCGGAAACAATGGGAAGTTGTGGGAAGCTTTTGGTGCTAAAGGGCCATGAATTAAATTAGCTGCAGGTGATACATTGGCCTGGTGCCCTATGCCAGTTGTTGTGAAGAAACAATCATATGTCCTGTTTTTAAATGATTTCTCTCCCCTGTGTGAATTTTTTCAAAAATAGGGAAAATGGAGCTGCAGCTCTTCAATGTGCTCTATGAGCAAGTAGGTAACGGTTCACATACCTGTAATGCAGTTGGTGATGTCCCCCTTAGCGGCTAGGATGGAGCTGTCAGCTGTAATGCTGAACAGTGTTAACAAGTTAGCTCCTGCATCAAGACCTGAGCAAGAACAAAATCTGGCTGAACTGCTGAATCCTTTCTCTCCAGAGCAGTGTTGGAATCTTAGAAGATGGCCACTTTAGAGTAATGATTCCTACCCGTTCCCTGCATTTTTTCCACTGAGGCACTTTGGGGCAGGGGGACTGTCTTTGTTATGTGTTTGAACAGTGCCTAGCACAGTGGGACCCTGCTCCGTGACGTGGGGGTCCTAGGTGCTACCACGATACAGGCAGTAGATGATAATCCTGAACGGGAACAAATGGCTCCTATACTAAAAACTGGTCTTTGCTACAGTTGTAATCTCTGGCTGAATCTCCACACTTAGCAACAGCCGTGCAAACTGTAGGAGAGAGACTGGCTGAATGTGGTGGAGCTGCCCCTACGCTCGAAGAATTGAGATGGTAATTTAATTTTGTTTTAAATTTGGGGCTGTGCTACTAACTTCACTGCTAAAGCTATAAATGCAGTTAAGAGTTGGGAATGGTGAGCGGGAGGTAGAGCTGGCTGCACCTCCAGCTGTTGGTTAATGGAGGTTTTAATGGAGGTTTTCGTTGGAATGTGCCAACTATGGCGTATCTGGCTTGGGGTGTGTTTAAAGCTTGCTATTAAATTATCGTTTCGGTCCTTGCCAAAATCCTTTTTTAAAAGACCTCCGCATGTGTCTAGTTAAACGGGATGGAATGACAGCTTGCCCATGTATTTGCAACATGAGGCGAAAACAGTGCACGAAAAGTGGAGCATCTGCTGTGTATTTTTGTGGGGGTGGGTTAGGCCCCTGAAATACCCTGGCTGTAGTTGGCCGTTTCCTTCAGAGGGGTGTGTTGTGTTTTCATAGGTAGGCACCGCCATAACATTCCATTTTGTAATAAAAACCGCTTTATTGAACTAGCAGGATTGCTTGGACTTTGCGCTGCCCCTCTGTGCCGGCTGACCTTGAAAGCCGCAACGCGCAGGGTGCCCCCTGTGTAGTGGCGGGTTTTCCTTGCCATGTGCCCTGGAAGGCTTTAGATACTAAGCAGCGAATGTGCAGACGCGGTTTTATCTGGGGATGTTCCCCTGTAGACACTATGGGAACATGGGGCCTCTCCAAGGCGGGACCTGACCTGTCTTCTCTAATGCGGCTATTGGGGGGTGGGGGTGGGACAGCCCTTTAGGAGGGAGGGAATTGATCATTGTGTGTAGCACTTGGGAAAGTGCTGTGTGTGTAAGGGGGAGGGGGGGAGGCTGCTGCATCGCTATGAGATCAGCATTGTGTCCCCTCCCCCCCTTTGCTGTAGGGGACATGGTAGCCCTAATGAGTAAATGGGAGACCGCGTTGCCCTTTAAGAGAATGCGGTGCCCCTCACAATGATGGCGGCCGTCGCCCTGCCCGGGCTCTTCTCCCGCCCTGTAGTGCCCCTCACAAAGATGGCGGGGCTCACGCTGCCGCGCCTGCGCGCTGGCGGTGGCTCGCGGGGCGGGCGCACCCCCCCAGGGAAGTGGGAGGGGTGGGGAGCTGCGCCCGTCGGTGGCGGCGGCGGCCGCCTGTCAGCGGGAGGCGGGATGGGCTTTCGCGGGCTCCGCGCGCTGCACTCCGCGCTGCGGCTGGTGGCGGCCGGCGGCGCGCGCTGCTTCAGCACCCGGCCGGCCCGCGTGCCCAGGATGGAGTACCAGGTACCGGCGTGGGGCCGGCCCGGTTACATCAGCCGGGACACGTGGGGCCCGGCGGGGGGGCAGGGCAGCGCTGCATGGTCCATGGGCGCGTGTCTTTAGCTGGGGATGGGGTGGGGGCGGAGGGGAGGCTGGTGTGGGCACATCGCGGTTTATATGCAGGGTTTCTGGGGGGGGGGGGCTTGAGGGTTTTGGGGGGGGCATCTGGCACACGTGGAGGCGGGGTGCTGTGCTGGGGGTCGGTGCTGATTATAAATGGCTGTTGACGCTGTCTGGGGGACTTGGCCCTCGGCACCGTTCGGATGCAGGGCAGCCCCTCCGGCCAAAACCTCAGTGGGTGACCCCCGACCCCTCGCCCCTTCTGGTTTTTATTTTCGGGGATGTGCCTCATACTGACATTGCGTAGGGCTCGATGGGCTTAAAATGCATTACAGGGTGACTGGGGTCGGGCTCTCTTCCTCATAGGTCCTAATAGCCCAGCTTGCCTAATGGTTTCTACTTACAACTCCCTGTCTTCCGTCTTTCGTAACTTTCTTCCCATTGATTGAACTCAGGGGAAAGACTCCCTTGATTTCAGTGGGCTTTCAGCAACAGGCACCATACTTCAAACAAAGGTCAGGAAGTACGTGGGGGAAAATCATTCAGCCAACTTTGGATTTGTGGGGGAAACCTCTGAATAAATGAAAGGTTTCAGAGTAGCACCCCTGTGAGTCTGTATTTGCAAAAAGAAAAGGAGGACTTGTGGCACCTTAGAGACTAACCCATTTATTTGAGCATAAGTTTTCGTGAGCTACAGCTCACTTCATCGGATGCATTCCCGATGAAGTGAGCTGTAGCTCACGAAAACTTATGCTCAAATAAATGAGTTAGTCTCTAAGGTGCCACAAGTTCTCCTTTCATTTTTGTGAATAAATGAAATCACCCTTATCCCATCAACTTGGGTTGGATTGTCATGCAAGCATCCACCGTCTTTGTCCAAGGCAGCGCTGAGGTCCACTTGCTTACCATCTTCTTTGCTGCAATCCATCCATTGCATCCTCAGCATCTCTTTCCTATCACCCTCTTCTGCTCTGCTGCTTTCACCAGGTGCCCTTCCTTCATCCTCTGCCTGCATCCAAACCAGTACAGCTGTACTTCCTGCATTTTGTCAAATTAAATGAAATCACTTCTGTACAAATAACAATATCACTTTTTTTTCTCATCACAACAGCTTACATTGGAATCTTAACATCGAAAATGGTTGGCACTGGTTGATTGGACTTCAGTTTGGGGGGGAAAAACTGATTTGTCAACTATCACTTAGTTACATTTGAAAACTGCATCCTGAGAATGTCCTGTAGAAAAGGTCTCTACATCGGAGCGCTCTTCTATGTGAGCTGCAGAGCTGTATGTGCGTGTTCCCTTCAAACGAAGGGGCTTTGAATATATGGAAATCAGGGACTGTTAATAGATGCTGGATGGTCTTAGAGGAGTGAAATGCGTGAAGCACAGCTAAAGCAACATGAAGGTAGCTGAATTGGAATCAGAATGTCCGATGACGCAAACAATCATGTTCCAAAGCACCATTAACGTGGCTGGCTGCACCCGGCTAATGTCTTCGCTCGCTTTTTCTGGCGCTTGCTGTGTTGCTTACTCGGCTCCTCCTGTAAAGTCAGAAGGGTCTGGGACGTAGCCATGTTCAACATTCATGTGGAAACTGTGATTTCTACCCTTAGAACCAACTTTGACTGGGCAGCTCCATCATGAACATAATGTGGAGGGGTCTTTGTGTCTAATTAAATGATGTTTGGGCAGGAAGTGAGTCAGGATCACATGGGATTCACAGCCTTAACACCTGGCTGAGTTCTGAGTCGTGTCAGGTTTGGGTGTCCCGATGTCAGTAGTCACCAGTAATAGTGATGAAGGATGGAGGTGGGTTTCGGTCCCTGGGGCAGGGACAGTCTCTTCATTAAGTGTTTGTACTGCACCTAGCACAGCAGGGCCTGGTCTATGACGGGAGTCCTGGGTATTGTGATAGTGCCTAATAATAATCTGCATGAGCTACCGTGTGCCTGGGTCTAGCTGGGAAGTTCTTGGGGTCACCACAGGTCGTGGGCTGGCTTCCGGTCCCAGTTGGAGAAGGGGAGCAGTGCATGATGTGGGGAGAGCAGGAGTTCTGGTGCAGTGTGGGGAAGACCTGATTCCGTCTGGCTCAGCTGAGAGAAGGCAAGAAGCGGATGGTGCGTTTGGTGTCTTTGCTCCCTGGGAGATACACTATCCCACCCAGTATAAATAGCCACATGTATCTGGAGGAGCATGGCTAGTGCTTTTTATAGAGGTGAATTGTGGGGAGTAGATCTGGTTACCGTCCAGCCCCTGCCAGAGCTGCACATCTACCCCCAGAGATAATTTAAGAAACCCCAATAAATTGCTACTCTGCACAAGGCATACTGGAACTAAAGCCAACCCTGGGAAATGTATTAATCAGCATTTAAAGAGGCTATTCTGGGCCTTGGAAAACCAGGACCTTAAAACACTCTGACTCAGACAGTGCTGTGATCAAAGCGAGTGAGATTATATAGCCCTTAAATGCTCTGCTCCAGATACTATTGCTGTGGTCCCATGGTTGGGGCACAGGACTGGAAGTCAGGAACCCTGGGTACTGATTCTGCCATGATGAGGCACTCTTTGTGCCTCAGTTTCCCTTCTCACACTGACTGTCTTGTCTGTTTAGACTGTAAACTCTTTGGTGCAGAGGGTCTCTCCCATGCATGTTTGGCATGCCTAGCACAATGGGACCCCAGTCTCTGTTGGGCTTTCTAGGCACGACTGCAATACAATTAATGTTAGTAATGGCAATGGGTGAAAATATATTGCCCTTAAAGTGTTCTGGTGCAGACTGTGAGCGGATTGTACTGCCCTTGGACCCACCCAACGCACCCTGGGGCTCTGTTACACCAGTGCTCCAGCTTGCGTTCCTGGGGCTCATCTCGTGATCGGGTTATGCTCTGTCCCCACTCTCCGTGCCTTGGACATAGTTATCAGAGCTGATTTTGCGCACCTTCCCCCTCTCTTGCCTCCTCTGGCAGCTGCCTGTCATGTTTTCTGAATTACTGCTGAGACGCTTCCTCTGTGGGGATCGCTCATCTGGGGTGTTGCTTGTGCCCCTTATTTTTGTGGTCCTTCATCTTGTGTATTTTTAAAGAGTTATCAGTCGTGTCTCTTCCCCTGGCCCCCGAGTCTGGTCTGAGCAGACAGGGCAGGGAGATGCATTGCCAATCACCTAGCTAGTGGGGAAAACTCTAAAGGCCACTGGATTTCAGTTCCCTCTGCTCTAAGCACTGTAACTGGCACTGTGTAATTGCAGTCCCATAACGATAGCGGGGCAAGACAAGCTAGCTGTGTGCAAGTCCTACTGTTCTGAATGCAGCCCATGCATCCAAGGGCCACTGTGGAGCAGACGGAGCTAGTGGCTGGTTCTGGCCTGGCCACTATGTTTTACCCTCCAGCGTGTGAGTAAACAGTGGTGCAGCGTATTGCCTGGAGTGATGCATCCCCTCTGGGCCCTGAGCTCAGCCTTTGTTTGCTCTGGCTGGAAGCGAAAGCTGGGGTTGGTGTGCTCTGATCAGCGCTCACCTGGCAGGGAGAGGAGGGAGATCCTACTGCTCCCCTTTGTCACGCTTCAGCATTGCTCTTGGTGCAGGGCAGACGAGGTTCTTGGCACAGGAGGTGACTGATGAGCCCTTCACCTGGGAGGGCCCTGGTGTGGAGATGGGCTGGGTGGGTGGCACTGGGGTTGGAGGTGGCTATCTTCCCACCTGTGATGAGGGCTCTGACGGCGGGGAAGCCTGGTCGGTAACGTCGCCCTCCCCCAGAAGAGCAAAGACTGGCAGCTGTGTGTTGGGAGCCAGTGATGGGTGGGAGCAGTGTGGGCTTGAGCTGCCTGGCAGCCCCTGAGCTTAGTATGTAGGTCCAGGGGCTCCTCTGTGGGTGAGCAGGAGACCCCCTTCCAGCACGCACAGGGGGCTGGAGCATTGGCTCTTGGCCACCATCCCCTCCTACGAGCGGAGAGCTGATCTGTGCCTCATCTTGTGAGTCTCATTCCAGGATGCCATCCGGACCCTGAACACCCTCCAGACCAACGCCAGTTACCTGGACCAGGTGAAGCGGGAGAGAGGAGACCCCCAGGTGCAGCTGGAGGCCATGAAAGGCTTCTTGGAGCGAAGTGGGTTAAAGGTGAGAGCTGTCATGTCCCCTTCCCTGGCTGAGCAGAGCCCTCTCAGTGCCGCTCTGTGGCGAGGGATGGCTGGAGGGCGGGGTGGGGCGGATGAGCATCCCAGGCTGTACTGGCCTCTCTGCTCGGTGGGACTGGCTGTGAGCCCTCCCACTATGTTGGCACAGTGCCCGGGCCGGGGGGGTCTCCCCAGCCCTGACCCCCTTCTCATGGGTTTGTTAACCTCTGTCTTTCAGGTCGAAGACCTGGATCAACTGAACATTATCCACGTAACTGGGACAAAGGGCAAGGTAAGCGGGGGCATTGGGGTGGGGTTGCATGGGTCACTGCTGGGGGGTGGGGGGTGGAACGGGGCACGTTGGGGTGAGGGGATTCTGTGGGGCGCAGGGCGAGGGGGAAACGATGGGCCAGCACGCAGCAGGATAGGGTGAGAGGGGAAATAACTCGGCCGTGTGATGGGTCATGGGACGCTCAGGGTGTGGGTATTGGAGGTTTAGGACTGCGGCACTGGTACAGTGGGGATGAGGGGGACTCCAGGGGGCTCCCTTTTGCTGGGGGCTGCTGAGGAGGGCTGGCTCCATGGTTAATGCTGCCGACTTCTTCTTCCAGGGCTCGACGTGTGCCTTCACGGAGCGCATCCTCCGCAACTATGGCCTGAAGACGGGCTTCTACAGGTGGGCGCCCCGGTGGCTCCTGGGGGACGGATTCAGGGTGCTGAGTGGCACCCCAGGGAGGGTGGAATGGGGGAGCTGTCCCGGGTGCTGACAGTCTGTTCTCCCATCACCCCAGCTCTCCCCACCTGGTCCAGGTGCGTGAGAGGATCCGCATCGACGGGCAGCCGATCAGCAAGGAGCTCTTCAGCAAGTACTTCTGGCAGGTGTATAACCGGCTGGAGGAGACCAAGGTGTGTGTGGTGGGAGCTCTGGGAGGGGGCTGCTGCTGCCCCGGGTGGGTATAAGCGACTGCTGTCTCCTGGAGCCTGTACGAGGCACTGGAATACCCATTCCTCGGCAGGAGTGTGCCCCGCGACCAGGCCAGTAAGTTCCCATGCTAGGGGAGTCACCCCTTTTGGTACAGTAGCAGAGTCTATGCTCCTGGGTCCAGAGGGGGCCCAGGCAAAGTCAGACCGCAGCCCCCAGGCTGGCTCCTTGTAGGGATTGGGTGTGGGGGGTTATCTAGTGCTTACAGCAGAGGACCTTTAGGTGTCCTTGGGAAGTCAGTTTCCCCGCTCTGTGCCTCAGTTCCCCAGCTGCGTGGCGAAGTTGACTCTTCATGTAAATCTCTCAGATGAGCTGGGCCCTGGACGTGCCGTGTCTCTGCTCCTGCCCTGGGGGCTGGGCCGGAGGCCGGCAGCGCTGGGAGAAGGGTCAGTCCCTTGCTGGTCTTGTGGCAGGAGTGTGCTTGTGGCTGTGGCTTAGCAAAGGGGCTGGGGTAGAGGTGCTGCCCTGCAGTCCCTGAGATAACGGTCTGTCCTGCAGGACCCCGGCCACACCAGCATGCCCGCCTACTTCCGCTTCCTCACCATCATGGCCTTCCACGTCTTCCTGCAGGAGAAGGTATGGCACTCCCTCCCCTCCGGGCGGATGGCTAAGTTCCTGCCAGTGCCCCATGGTGCCAAGTGGCTGCAGCCCTGATAGGCTGTAGTGGGAGCTGTGGGTGGTGAGGGTCTGGCCACCGGAGCCCGGGGCCCTGTCACTCCCTGGCCCCAGTCTCACCCAGCCATCTGCTGCTGGGATGGGGCCAGGGGCCTTTGTCTCTCCCACCCTTCCTCTCCCATGTTTTTTTCCTCCTTTCCTGGTTCCGTTCCCAGGGATGCCGAGTAGGAGAGTCCTGGGATCTGCACAGCTGTAGTTGCCCCCTGGGACCGCCTGTGTGTGTGACTGTTGCCCCCTAGTGGCTGCAGCCCACAGGGTAAAAGCTGTAATACTGCTGAGAGAGAGTGGAGCTTCTCCTCTAGCCTCCAGGGCAGAGGCCTGTGCGTGTGTAGCTAAAAGTCCTGGGTTCATGCTCTCTTACGTGCATGTCTTTCTGCTGCAGTCTGGCATGTGGGCAGCTCTCTGGGTAGCTGTGAGTTCCTGGGACATTTCTCTGAGAGTCTGGATCGGAGCCTGTCCCTGCCTCGTGTGTTTGGGCCAGGGTCCCATGTGTCTGAAGGGCTGCTGTGAGTAGAGCATGCCCTGCGTAAGGGTGCTGAGCCCTCTGTCCCTGCTCAGGGCTGTGCCATGGGGCTGTTCTGTCTCCTGCGTGTTGGGCACGGATGCCACAGGTGGTCCCTTAGCACACTCTGGTCTCCCCTCCAGGTGGATCTGGCTGTGGTGGAAGTTGGCATTGGGGGTGCCTACGACTGCACCAACATCATCAGGTAGGAGCAGGCTGGGCCTGGCACTGGGACCAGGTGCCCGCCTCCTTATTGCCTCCGGGTGAAACTCGCATGCGGAAGCCACCAGCTCTCCCCAGAGCAGGGACAGCCTGGGCAGGGGCTGGTGAGTCAATGGGCCTCAACCCAGCTGGGCCCGGTAGGGGAGTTCGGTCAGTTCTTGACCCCTCTGCTGACAAAGGGGCCCAGTCCTGGTGGCTGTGATGGGGACTCCTGGCCAGGGAAGCCATTGACCGTCCTTGAGGTGATAAGAGCTTCCAGCCATGTTGGGCTCGCTGTGAGCCGTAGCCCGGGAGGTGAAAGGCTCTGTGCCGATCTGGTGAGCCAGCCAGTGCCCTGAGTTCTGGGGCCTCCTGGGTGCTGGCTGCAGAGCTGGGGAGAGGAGCCCGCCCTTCGGGAGTCCTGGCGCTGGGCTTTCACCTTCTCTCTGTCTACAGGAAGCCGATCGTGTGCGGGGTCTCCTCTCTGGGGATCGACCACACCAGCATCCTGGGGGACACCATTGAGAAGATCGCCTGGCAGAAAGGGGGCATCTTCAAGGTAGAGACCATGGGGGTCTGTGGGGAGAGGGGGTCTCTGACAGCCTTGAGCGGGCTGGTCCTGGTTCAGCAGGACCAATTCTGCCCACATCTGGGAAGTGAAACTCCCCTGGTGCAGGAGGCTGGTCCCAAGCCAGAGGGCACAGGGCAGCCTGGAGGGGTGGGGGCCCATCTGAGGGGCAAGCTCTGAATCTGAGTGAGGGGTCCTAGCTCACCCCTGGGTGTCCAGGTCTGCCCCAGACCAGCAGCCTGTCACTAGAGTCCAGGTGTCTGCATGGGGATGGGGGGGCCTCGGCATTGGGTGGCAGGCTGGGTGGCTGCCCGTGACGACATCTGCTTTGCTTTCAGCCTGGTGTGCCGGCGTTCACAGTGCCCCAGCCTGAGCGGCCCCTGGAGGTGCTGAGGGTGCGAGCCAGGGAGAGCTCGGTGAGTTCTTGTTATATACATGCTTCCCTTGCCCCCTCCTGCTGCTGTCCCTGGGTCGGGGAGATGACTCTCCCTGCTGCACCCACGCCCGGTGCAGGGGCTGGGATGTCAGATGGCTCCTGCCCCCGTGGATGGTGCTGGCCAGAGGCCTGGGGTCCCAAGCCCCTCTCTCCTCCCCAGGCAGGGTTGGGTTCCTGTGGCCCCTCCTCACTCTGGATCCTTTGCAGGGTGGCCCCGGGCCTGTGATCCCAGGGGTGCCCCCGTTTCTCCTGTGCAGCAGCTGAGTGTGGGTGCTGCTGGTGCCGGCGCCCCTCGGGGTCCATCCCTGGAGAGGCAGGGCCAGATGGAAACGTGACGACCCATGAATACGAGCTCCAGGGCCCGGGGGTGGGGTTGCCTCAGTCGCTGCTGCCTGGTCTGTAGCTCTGCAGAACCCATCGGGGGCTCTCGGTCAGCTGGTGGAGCTGCCCCGTGGAGGTGGGTGAGCTGGGCAGGGCTCACCCTCTGCCCCCTCTCTCTGTGCAGTGCCCGCTTTACCTGTGCCCTGACTTGGGAGCCTTCGAAGAGGACGATCAGGCACTTCAGCTGGGGCTGGCGGGCGAGCACCAGCGATGCAATGCTACTCTGGCCCTGCAGCTCTCACGGGCCTGGCTGCAGCAGCAGGGGTATCAGGGTAAGGAGCACGGCCCCGGCACGGGGGAGCTTGTGCGTCTGGGAAGGGGGGAGCTTGTTAGGGGGCTGGGGCCGCCCCTCCTTGCGCTGAACGGCACATTCCAGCCCTTGCTTCTAGTTCCTTGGTTGGGGCGTCTCTCCAAGGAGATTCTGGGAAAGTCCTGATTGGGTTGCACTTCAGTGCGTGTGCTCGCAGGGCTCCAGGCGGGCCGCTCTTATGCAGCATGTGACCATCCAGCCTGGTGCTGCTCTTTTCACAAGTGCCCTGTGTGTGTCGAGGGTGAGGAGCTCTGGCTGGGACTTTATGGGAGACTGGGAGGGAGGGCTCTCTGCACCCAGCAAATACGAACCAGCAAGTTACCAGCGTCCTGGGGGCTAAGCTAAGGGGAGCCCTGCTGGCGAGGGGTGTAGGATACTTGGGATAGTTTTTATTTTATTTAAATTATAAGTTTTTCTTTTTAAAAATAAACCTGTTTAAAATGAAATGTGAATTTAATACAAAATATGTTAAGGTCTTTAAACCCTTTAAAAACATTTCAATTCAAAATCAGTGTAGAAGAGCCTCTATAAAGATTTAGAGTTCAAGGCTGCTTTTCTATGCAAAGAAAGAACCAGGGGAAAAACATCTAACTTTGGAGGACAAGTGTTATCAATGTGATAGGTTGCGTAATGTGTTAAGGGCTGGATCCTGTGGGGGGGTCCAGGGGCTATGCTGCTGGGTGCATGAGACTGGCAAAGTCATCACAGGTGTTGGGACCCAGCCTCTGAGTTCAGGAGACCCCATCGTGTAGCTCATCAGGACCTCTAGTGACCCCCCTGGAAGGTCTCAGGCCCCTATTTTATAGCGTCTCCTGACCTGAGCTCTGATTGGCTCAGTTTTCAAATTATGAGTATTTAGGACTCCACCCACCCTGGAAACACTCTCTACCTCACGAAAAAACACTGCAATTTGTCTATCCAAAACATCAAAGGTGGTTTTGTTTAAAACTAAATGTGATGTGCTGTTTTGTGTGTAGTGCAATTCCAGGTACTGTCCTAATGCAGCTTGACACAAATCATGAGCAAAGTGCTAATTATCTAGTATAGAAGCAATGCAGCAGACACCATTTTCTAACATACTAAAAATATGCAATTAACAAGAATCTGAAGCTACATAATTGCTTAAGTAAATGTGTATAGTTAGCGTATACTCTCCTGGGGAGCAAAAAGAGCTACCACATGTAATGTGAAAGTTCCTTGATGCTTGTATCAACCCACGAGGATGCACCTGTCTCTAGAAAAGAACCGAAGTGCAAATGGAACCCTTGATGAAAATCCACGATTTGAACTGAGGTTTTCCACTCGGTGATTTCAATCACCTTGATTTAAATCAATCCACCCTCGTTTCTATGGAACGTACCCCCGGGATGGCTCTACCAGGCTGACTGGAGTCCAATCGTGTGTGAGGAGAGGGGGCTACAGGCGGCCATGTGGGGCTGTTAGAATGGTGATTCAGCCCGCCTTCCATCTTTCAGGTACTGGGGAGCTGAAGGACTTGCAGCCAAGTGCGGAGCTACTAGGCAAGAGACCTGTGCCCCTGGCACCTGCCTTCAGGCCCAGCGGCTCCATGGTGCAGGGTAAGGACGTGGGTGTCGTCCCCTCCACCCCCCCACTGCTGCTCCGGTGCCCCCTGCCTGTCCTGTGCATTTCCTGGGTGCTCTGTGGTGGGTCCCTGGCTAGTGCCTGACCTTGGCTTTGGCTAACTGGGATCAGGCCGGAGCTGCCGCTCGTTGGAGATAACGAAGCGCTGAGGGCCGTAACCGCCAAGGCCCCGGACTCTGCCCCCAGCCCACCCCGGGCATTGACATTTTGAACTTGCTGCCCTTTAGCTCTTCCTGTTCCTCAGTTTTAACCCTTAGGAGCTTGGTGCTTCCTGGGCTGCCAGCAAGTGCTGAGGGCAATTGTACATCACCAGCCTCCAGCACCAACCCGACCTCCCCCTGCCTCCCGTGCTGGGTATTTCCCGGCCTGTTTGTTGGCTAAGGGTCATTGTCTCTCTGCCACCTGGCCTAGGAGGCTGCCTGCTGCTCTGCCCCTTGCTGCAGAGTGAGGGGTCTTCTCTCTGCTCCGCTATTACCCCCCATACTGTGCCCCATTGTGGGGTCCCTGGGCAGTGCAAAGCAGTCACTAGCTGGGCATATTACAGTAGCCTCAATATATAATGGGTTTATCCATGCAACCAAAAGCAGAGCAGGGCTGTTACCCCTGTTTTACCGACGGGGCACAGGGAGACCAAGTGACTGGCCCAAAGTCACACAGGAGTTTGTGGCAGAGCAGGGAATTGAGATCAGGTCTCCCAAGTCCCAGGCTGGCCCCTCACCACTGCACCATCCTACCTCCCCAGAAGCACTGGGCCGGCCCACACCATGACCCTAGCCGCTGGCCTGAGGGCAGGAGCCCAGGAGGGTTGGGCTGGGTGGGGTCTCTGCAATCAGTACCTGCCCCATTGGGAGTTAGCACGCTATGAGGTGGGCAGGCCATGGGCGTAACGAGTCACTGTCGGGCTCCTTGCCTCCGCGGCACAGGGCCGGTGCCCCCACAGCCAGCAATAGAACGGGTGAGGCTGGCTGCCGTGGCCGCCTTGGGGGGTTAGGGAGCAGGCTGGGCTGGCACAGTGCAGGGCTTGGGGGAGCTTGGTACCAGAATAAGGGGAAGGGGGGATCTGTTGGTGGTGTTGGGGTCTCCCCAGTGAAATGCCCCTGGAAGGTTTTATGGCGGAATGGCTCTGGGTGGGATGAACATACCTATGCACAGGCCCCAGAGTGGATGGGTCACAGTGCTGTCAGCAGGGCCCCATGCCAGTCCCCAGCCTTCTAACAAGCCAGGCCTGCTTTATGACACCAGCGCCCCCCGGTCTCTGATCCCTTTGTCCCCACTCCCCTCGTGCTGCCATAACTTAGCTGGGTCGCGCCTGCCAGGGAGCTGGTAACTTGGCTTGAACAACGGGGGCGGGTGTGCGGGGTTGTGGCTGGTGTAGGGGGCTGCGAGTCCCTGCTGCGTGGGCCTGGCACCTCATAGCCCCCTCTCCCCTCCCAGGTTTACGGGACACGGAGTGGCTGGGCCGCACCCAGGTGCTGCAGCACGGGCCGGTGACGTGGTACGTCGACGGGGCGCACACCACCAGCAGCGTGCAGGCCTGCGTGCGCTGGTTCCGCCAGGCAGCCCTCAACGAGGAGAAGCCTGTGGAGTAAGGAGGCACTGGGATGGGGAGAGGGATCCGTCGCTCTGCTGTCACAGACTTTGCCTGAGCCCCACCCAGGGCGGCTGGAGGGAGCAGGCTTATGTGGGGATTTCCCAGTGAAGTGCCTGTTGGGTTGAGAATGAGGCTCCTGTGGCCCATTGCGGCGGAGAGCCTGCCCATCAGCCATGCCAAGGGTGCGAGCAGCACCTGCCTTTCCCTGCTGGAGGGGGGCGGGCCCCAGCCCAGCAGGGTATGTTTGGAGGTGGTAGGCCGGGAAGGGGAGGAGGGCTGAGGTTTTTCTCAGCAACCTGCATGGTCCCAGGACACCAGGGCGGATGGGGAAGGGACCCTGGTGGGACAGGCCTTGGGTTGGGGTTGCTGGACTTCCTGGGCCTTGTGAGGTGGCAGCTGCTAGCACAGCCAGCTCCGAAGTGGGGCTGGGAGCAAGAGCCCCCAAGCTGACCAGGCTGGTCCCTTCTCATCTGCAGCGGCTCCGAGGTCCGGGTGCTTCTCTTCAACGCCACGGGGGACCGGGACACAGCTGCTTTGCTCAAGTTGCTGCTGGTGAGACTGTCGGTGCCTTGGGGCCCTGCCTGATACAAGCTGGTGGGTGGGGGGCTGGTGCCGGGCAGGTGGGTTGGTAAGGGCAGAAAATGGGCTGGCAGCAGATGGGCCTCCTGGCCCATGTGGGGGGAGCAGATCAAATGGATTTGAATTGAGGGAGGGTGGTTACAGATGGTGCATGCGGGTATCTGAGGCTGCCAGCATCCAGCTCAGGCTGGGGGCCTGGACTCCTGGGTTCTGTTCCCAGCTCTGTCCCAACCCTTGGCTAAGTCGTTTCCCTCTGTTCCTCGTTCTCCCCTTTTGTGCCATGGGGTAATGCTGGCCTCGGGCAGGAGCTGGCAGATGGATCTGAAGTGCCAGGTGGATTCAGAGCCGTGGGGCCTGGCCCAGGTGGGGCCCGTAGTGGTGTCTGACCTGCACCTGCCTGGTTGTTCAGGGCCTGCTTTGACACATCCCACAGGGTGCCACCAGGTGGTGCTAGTGCCCCGCTCTTGTCCCCCAGCCATGCCCCTTAGAGTCCGGTCCACCTCTGTCTCCTGTAACAGCCCGGACTCTCGGGGTCTTCCAGCCTCCCTGCGCAGTGGCCGGGAGCGATCCCGGGATAGAGTCTTGGGGTCTGGATTTGCCCCCGTTAGTGGCAGAAGTGAAAATAGAAGGGGAAGGGACAGTTTCCAGTGACTGACTGACTGGCTGCTTTGCCCAGTAGCCTCTGCAGGAATAGAACCCAGGCGTCCTGGCTACCCTCTAGACCAGATGCACCCCTGTTGGCTTGTAATGGTTCCAGCAGGAATAATGACGGATGCTGAGCCAGTAGCCGAGGTCCTTCCTGTAAGGAGCTGAATCCCCTGCTCATCCTCCTCCCCTCCATCCACCCCAATGTGGGCCGCCCAAGGCTGCAGCACCAACCCCCTATGCTGGCATGGCCATTGTGCTGATGCTGTGTCTCTTGTGCCCCAGCCTTGCCAGTTTGACTACGCCGTCTTCTGCCCCAACTTCACGGAGGTGTCTGCGGTGGGGAACGCAGGTCAGTACCCAGGGAGGGGAGCTCCATTGGGAGTCTGCTCATGAACTTGCCCTAGAGCAGGCATGCCCTGACTGGCTTGGATTCTGCCCTGCCCGTCCTGTTGGGGGATGTCTGTGCCGGGAATATTCCTGCCCCAGGGGCACGGGTTGGCTCAATGGTGGGGGTGGGAGCAAGTTGCCCCTGGAAACCTCCTCGCTGGAATTTTCTGCAGGGGCTCGGGATCTCTTGCAGAGTCTTGGGCCCTGTCTGCAGCGCTGGTCAGATAGCTTTGATCAGGGTTCTTGGGGAGACACGTGCTGCTTCCGCAGGCTGTGGGGCTTGGCAGGCTCCCCCATGTACCAGCGTGTTGGGCTGGGCCAGCCCACCTGCCAATCTCACGGCCCCACAAAGCCAGGGCTGGCTCCACAGCACTGCTCTGTCGGCCCATGCCAGGAGTCCCGTCTTGTCTGTGACCCTCCTGCTCTGCAGGGTTGGATTTGACAGCTGGTGGGGTGCAGTGGCCTGGTGTCCCCCCAGGGCCTGGCTGTCTGGAGGCAGAGAGGCCATTAAAACAGGCAGGGTGGGAGTATCCCAAGGCTGCTCTGATGCCAGCTCATTCTTCTCCCCTTTGCAGACCAACAGAACTTCAACGTCACCTTGGAGAACATGCTGACCCGCTGCCTGGAGAACCAGAAGAAGTGGAACCAGCTGATGGAGGAGAAGGTGGGGCAGGACCTCTGGCTGTCTCCCCACATGCAGGTGGAGGGCGTGGGCAGCCTGCTGAAGCCAGACCCCTTGCGCAGCCCCCTGCTCTTCGTGCCCTCCTCCGAGCGCGCTCTCAACTCCAACTCGCTGGTGTTCCCCTGCATCTCTCACGCCCTGCAGTGGATCACCCAGGGCAGGGACCCGCACTTCCAGGCGCCCGCCACCAAGGGGCTCCACCTGCACCCCGTGGCAGGCAGCGGGGCCGTCTTGCTCAAGGAAGCGGCCGCCATCCGTGTGCTGGTCACGGGAAGCCTGCATCTGGTGGGCGGAGTCTTGAAGCTGCTCGACCAATCGCTCTCGCAGTAGCGGGCGCCCGTGGGGGGGGCCTCCGTGCTGCTTTTTGAGGTTTACTTGAAACGGCTCAGGGGCTGGGCACCGCTCGTGCTGCTGGGGTTCTTGTGCTGAGCCCTTTGCAGCAGCTGGACCTACCCCCTAGGACTGGGAGTGGGGCAGCCAGGGTCCACGTCCCGGCACCGGGATCTTGTGCGGAGCCCCTCGCGGCGGTGACACCCGCACCCTGGCACCAGGACTCACATTCAACCTCACCCCCACCTCCCTGGAGCAGGATCCGCTCGTTAGTGCCAGGATTTGGTCACTGCACTCATGCTGGTGTCCCTATTGCCTGGGCTAGGGAGCCTGGGGTGAGACCCCAGCAGCTGATCTCTGCCCGCAGGGACTGGCTGCACCATACGTTTACTTGATGTTCTGTGGCACTGTCCTTCCCGGAAGCTCACTGTCCCTGGCCTAGCCAAGCAGACAGGTGGGGAGCTCTTACGTGGGCCGGAGTGGAATTCCTGGTCTCTGCCCTTCTGCTGCCTTCTCCCTACCCAAGCCTCTGGGCCCCACGGGGGGCTGAGGAGGGCAGTGTTCGTCTGCCAGGGTGAGGCTTTCCCCTGCCAGGCATTCAGAGGGAGGCGTGCGCATCGGGCAGACCCAAGCTGAGCATCAGCCTCCCTTGGCTGGTGCGTTGACTTCCCTGGGAGCTGCTCCAGCCACCCTGCAGAACGAGAGTCTCTCCCCCACCGCCTGGTGCCTTTGTCTCTGCCCTGGTGTCTGTTCGGTTGAGCCGCCCAACCCGAGCGGTGTGCGATCCAGGGATGGGTTTGAGTCTCGCTGCTTCAGACTGTTCTGGCTCCTCTGGGACTGGGCTTGCCCTGGGTGAATGCAGCCAGGTCCTGCCACCTGTGTGTAGAATCGGCTCCGGAAGCTCTGGCTGGGTGCTCGTCAGAGGCCGTTAGTGCTGAGGTGTGTCTGGATTGGGATCCGGTTGGAACTGCCTGTGATCGAAGGCCAGGAGTGCGGTGGGAGCTGTGGGCCAGGCACAGGGCTCCAAGTCGTGCTCACTCCCACCCGTTGGTGCTGCCGGGCATGTTCACACAGCCCGTGGGGTGAGATCCATGCACTGTAGTGCCAAGGAGTCTCTCACAGTGGTCTTGGTGCCCCATTATGTGAGCTTCTCCCAGGCCAACAATGGGGCAATGGGGTCCATATGCACTAGTTCCAGTGTTGTGTAGGCAGGTCATCCCTGAGTGCAGAGGGGCCTAGTGCAGGATTTGTCCCTGTCTTTCCCTCCCGTCTCCTCCCAGTGCAGAGATCTGTGCACTGGTGCTGAGACTCCTGCCTCTCTCCAGTGCTGGGCAGTGGGATGTGAGGGCTCTCTGCATGCCGTTTGCAAAGTGGGTGATCCCCCCCAGACTCGGGTGGGCCAGGCGGCAGGCCGGGCTCGCTCTCTGCTGGACGGTAACTATGAATGACTGGTGGGCAGGGCATGTGGGTCTGGGGGTCGGGAAGCCCTAGTAGCTGAGGAGCCTGGCTGCTTTCTGGACCTTATGCAGTTCTCTATTTGTGCTGGTGGCTGGCCTGCTACCCGGGTCGCTTTAGGATGACAACTTCACCGCCCGGCAGTGTCCAGGCAAACGGGTGCTGGGAATCGGCCTGATCTCTCAGGGACCCTTGTTGAGCAGGGACTTCAGGAAGCATCTGTCCGCAGGAGCGGAGTCCCTCTGGCGCAAGAGTTGTGGAAACTGGCTCCAAGCCCCAAGGCCACGAGCCGCCTGGTGTCGTCACAGCTCAGCCAGCGTCTCTTGCTGCCCTCTGGGGGCGTGCTCCATGCAGAAACCCGCTGAAAGCTGCACCAGGCCAGGCAGCGAGCTAGCTGTCCCTGCTCGAAGAAACAGCCAGGCTGGGGCAAGCATGTTACCGGAGATCGGTCCTTGAAAGCCACTTGTGAGCAGGGCGGCCTTTGGGGTGGGGGGACGAGATGTTCTTGCGAAGGTCTTGGTTGCACTGGGTGCACTACATGGCCTGTCTGTGCTCACTGGAGTGCCCAGATGCATGGCACGGTCAGTATGTGCCAGGCTCTGCTGACACGAGTACCCAGCTGTGCCAGGCCAGCCATGACCTGATTCAGTGACTAATAGCCACCTGTCTGCTGTATCCCTGTATCCAGATTTGTTGCCCCAGTGCGAGGGCATTGGCTGGACCCACTCCGGACATCGGCCAGGCTGTGGGCTTGGGTTTTGAACCCCATCCTCAAACGCATGCAGTGCCGGGGTGCTTGGGCAGACAGTGTGAGGTCTGGGCCATCTAGCCCCTGAGCATGGATCTGTGGAGCTGTGTTTGATCACAGCAAGTCCAGCCTGGTGCTGCTGGGCAGCTGAGCGTGTCTCCCCCTTCTGCAGGCTCCTGCCTGGCTGGTCCCTGTGCTGAGTGGGGCGGCTAATGGGGCTGGTGCGTGTCGAGGGTCGGTACCAGCCCTGTTATGGCTGATCGTACGTTGGGGCGTGTGCGCACACTGAGCATGTGGGGCTATTTGCTGCCGCGGGGCCTGTGCAAAATCCTGCTACTGGTCTCTAGGAACGCCGTGGGTTGCTGGGGGGACTAGGTGGCCCAGTGCATTGTGGCCCGGTCCTAGCCGTGTGTGTCTCCGCCCGAGGGCTGGGGAGCTCTGAACGATGCTGTGCCAGATCAGTGCCATTCCCAGCATGGGCGGCTCGAGTAAGGGGGCACTGCCAGGCTGCACCAGGCCCTGGGGCTTGTCACGCTGAAGGAAACTCCTCCCTGGCCTTGCAATGCACTGCCCTACCTGCTCCCCTTGCTGGCTGTGCCATGCAGCCGCCTCACTAGCTATTCCCAGTGCGCTGCTGCACGGACCCTGCTGGGTGCTCTGCTGCATTCGCCCTGGGAGACGGGCCCAGCCCTTCGCACGCTGGCAAGTGTCTCTCCTCCCCTCCCCCTTTACTGCCACAGTGCCTGTTTCTGAGTACGCTGACGGCAGCCTGGGGCCTGACCCAGCCATGTCTCGGGGCGTGTGTCTGATGCCCTAACCCCTCCCCAGTGGGGGGCGGGAGGAGGGTTCAGGGGTTGACTTGGGTAAATCTCAAACTGCGAAAAGCTTGGGGCCCAGCATGTCCCCCTCTCAGCAAACCCAGCCCATGGCCTCTGGCCCAGCCACTCCACGTGCGGGTCTGGGTGACGGAATAATGCTGCCTGATCCACGGACCTCCTTGCGGAACCTCCCGTGCAGCAGACCAGTGACCCACGCGGCCTGCTGCAGCCTGCCCCTCTCCCGGGGGCTGGGTTACTACACTGGCCCTGGCAGCGGAGATGGGGGGAGAAGCCGGCTGGGCCCCTCTGCACTGCCACAGAGCTGTGCTTTGGCATGCTGGTGCCTGCAGGTCCTGCTGTGATACAGAGGATTGTTGGAGCCAGGCCGCTGGCTCCGGAGCGTCGCCTGTCCCTTAGTCAGGGGCCGTGCATAAGCCATGAGCGAAGCAGCTGGTCTCCCCAGGTGGGAGATGGGGCCGAGCTGCCTACGTTTGCCTTGGCTGGAATATCTGCTAGCTGGTTAGTGTTCCCCTATGTTGTCCTAACCAGGGATGGGTCGCACCCCCCCTCCTTTAAAGATCTTTGCAGAACTAGCCTGAAGGGAGCTGGGGGGGGGGTGTCTGCACAGCCGTGGGAGGTGTAACTGCAGCGTGGGTAGACGGACCTGTGCTACTTTTGATCCAGCTAACACAAATACCAATAGCAAGGAGGCTGCGGCAGCATGGGCTAGCCACTCAAGTGAGTCCCTAGGCTCCTGGGCAGGCTTGTGCAGGTCATGCTGCTCTCGCTAGCCAGCTCCGTGTTGGGGTCTACACCAGCTGCCATCACACCTCCGATTGCAGCCTGGACATTCTGGGTTCAAGCATGAAGGAAGGTTGGAAGTTGCTCCCCGTGGCCAGCCTCAGATGATGTTGAAAGGCTGAATGGTACTGAGTCTCCAATAATTTAACGAGCAATAGGGTTTTTATTAAATCTTCTGCAACTTAAAAAAGAGTATTGATTCAATTTCCAGATTGCTGCCTGGGAGATTAGGGTTTGAAAGTGAAGCCATGGTGCTGCTGTTACATGAGAGTCTGCTCCATTGACCTGTTGATGGAAATAAATGTCCTGCTCATCGTGGCGTTGTACAGTGTCATCTCCTTCCTGGGCGCGTAGGGTGCCTGGGGGGGATGAGGCTGGGAGCTGTGTTGCCAGGCAGCATTGGAGTTCTTTGTGAAGCCCCTTACCTAGCCTAATCCCCTTGGCCCTGGTGTGGGCTGGAAAATGACCCTCACTCTGCCAGTGGGGAAACTGAGGCAGGCTAAGGGCCTGCTCCTGAAAGAGCAGCATTCCCCCTGGCTGCTCATTTCAAAGGGCTCTTCACCTTCCAGGTGTGGGCCTCACTTGGGTTGCAGGGGCTAGGGCGCGCCCCACTGCTCTGCTGAGCTCCGAACGGGCGAGCGGTAGTTAATGTTTAGATGATGAAATTCTGTGTGTCTGAGCCCTAGGTGGGCTGCACCTGCTGGTTACTCTAGCTCTGCCCTGCCGATCGGCACTGGAATCTGGTGCTAAGCCGGCCACCAGCCTGGCCCAGAGGCAACAGCTGGATTGCACCCAGCTCTGGATTTTTAAACCTTGCTTGCTGCTCCACTTTCTCAGGGGGGAGGTTTCCATGACCAGGGCACCGGCCTTGGGGGCTTTACCTGGGAGGCTGCCGGCTGCTCTGATGCCCATTGCAGGCTGGTGTGTGCGGTAAGGGGCATGGGGCAGGTTCCAGCCTAACTCAATACAGTGCAAAGGGAAGGGGCCAGGCCCGGGCTGGTATGGAGTGAAATGATGGAACGGGAACAGCTGCAGAGTGAGAGGACTCCCCGGCCCCAGCCTGGGGCCAGCGGGGCTGCTGGCAGTGTTATTGCATTCACCGCGGGGGCCTGGGGCCTGGCCCGGGGCCTGGCCTGGGCTGCCCGGGTGGAGTCGTGGGCAGGGCTGAAGCTGCTGAGAGCACCATGGCTTTTGGCTGTTAATAAATCTTGGCTGGGTCCCCCTCCACGTACCCAGGGCCCCGGCCATCCGTGCACAGGTGGAGGGCTTTCCTGGAGGGCTTAGACAAGCTGTGTTCATCCCTAGAGCCCGACCACCCCATTCTGCATGTGGTCCCCCCTTCCCCAGGGCCTGCTGCACGGAGCGATGGTGGAGCTGGTGAACACGGGGCTGGCCTGGGTGCCGCTGCTCAAGGACCCAGCTAATATGTACAGGGGTGGTGTCAAATCTGCTGGGCAAGCCGACTGCAGCTCCCGGGGGGCGGACGGAGGGACACAGCTGCTGACGGGGCTGCTGACACTAGCCAGGCACCAGTGTCGGGGGAATTAGGCCCGGCTCACGTGACACTTCCTCTCACCGTGGCCAGCCTGGCTGGTCCCTTCCATGCAGCCTGGGTAAAAGCAGGCGGCCCGCGCAGGGAGCTGCTTTTCCTGCTTCACTTTGCACCCCAGGGAAGGCAGCTCAGGGTAGGAACTGGGGTGCTGGGCTGGCTTTGGCCAAGGCAGGGCCTGGGCTCGCTCAGCTCGGGCTGGCGCCAGGAGGCTTAGCTGAGCTGTGGGCAGGAGCAGGGCTAACCCAAGGCCTTTGGGAGCCGGGGCAGCCTGGAGCATCTGACATCAGCGGTGCTACCTGCAGGAGCAGCATCTCCCCCGTCGCCAGCCGAGGCAGCCCCCAGCCCGGGGCTCAAAACAAGAGCTGGCTTTGGCTCAGCCCTTCCCCCACCCATCTGGGGCAGCTTGGCCCTTTCTGCCCCTCAGCTCTGCAGGCTGGGATGTGGCTTTTCCCTTGGCTATCCCTACCCGCAGGCTGGGATCTCTAGGCCAGAATAGACCTGGGGCTGCGGGATAGGATGTCTCCATCTGCCACTGGCTGTTCCTCCAGGGTGGGGGGATGCCCGCCTGGGGCCACGTTCCCCACCCCCTCCCCTGCTGCTGTACCGCAACTGTTTGTCAGCCCATGGCCGCTGGTGCCGGGGTGAGCCCGGCAGGCCGTGCGGGAGCCAGGAAGGAGCTCGCCCCTCGGGCCGTGCTCTGCCGCTTCGGCAGCAGGGTGCTGCTCTGGGTTTCCGGTTGTCGAAGTGGGGCCGGCCAGGGCCCTGGGGGCAGCGCTGGCCGGCCGCTTGCACAGCTGCATGTGCACAATGCACTGGAAACCCAAACACAGGGAGGTCACGTGGGGTCTTGGCAGTTGCTGGCTCGCCCGCGCCCCCCCAGGCCAGCTTGCAGGTGGTTTGTGGCTGGGCCGGGATAAACAAGGAAAAGCTGGAAAGGGGGACGTGCTGTTTGGTGCCTTTCCGGGAGCAGGCTGGGCAGGGCCAGGAATCCTCTCCACAGGCTCCAGTCAACCCACTTTTATTGATACGTTATCATGGTTACACGGGGTCAATACAAATATTTACAGACCAGAGGCACAACCCCGGGGCTGGGGAGGGAGGGAGGGCAAGGCCCAGCTGGTGGGCGCCATTCAGACTGGTCTGAGCCTGGGGGCATCAAACCTGGTCTGTGGTTTGGTGGAGCCAGGCCCTTGGCTGAGAGCCCGCGACTCCCAGCCAGCTGCGCTACGGCTCGGGGAGTCCACGTGTGACTTTAATTACACTCAGTCCCCCAAGGGCCAGGCGTTCAGCCTGGGGGGCCAGAAACAGGCCAGCGAGCTGCCAGAGCAGGTGTCTCCCGGTGGGTTACGTTTAGTAAAGGGCGGTATCAGTCAGGGTCAAGCCCCTGGGGGCACCGGGGGGGGGGGGGGGCGGGCGGTGTTTAAAGTGTGTGTGTGGTGGGGGGGCTCTGCAGGACCCGACCCCACCTGTCGCCCCAGGGCAGAGGCATGGCGCCCGCCAGTCAGAAAACGCTCCCCCTGTGGCTTCGCCACGCAGGCCCCCCTGTTCCTGCAGCTGTGCCTCGCGCCTCGCCCTGGGCTGTGCCTGGCGCACACGTAAATACCCGCTCGGTCAGGCTGAAGGCAGCTCGGCTCCCAGTTCTAACCCCCCCCCAAAAGGAAAGGTACATAGTTGCTAGTAACTGACACGCCGCCTCGGCACCGCGGCTGTGTGACTGCAGGGCTAGAGGGTTATGTACAGCAAGGAACGCTGGGTGTGCCACGGCCCGAAAGGGCCACGACGGCCGGGCCCCGAGCTCTGCCCTCCCTGCCCGTCACAGTCATGGGGGAGCCGAATCCCAGCTTCCTATTTGCTGTGCGGGTGCGCACGCCTTTCCAGCAACCCCAGGGCATGGGGGAGGAATCCTTCCCTGCTGCCTGCCCAGATCTGTAGGAGTCGGTCCCTGACAAGGAACCGGACTGGGGTGGAACGAATCCCTCCAGCAGGAAAACCCCGTCTGGCCTGGGAGCCTCCCCTTGCCTGGCCGGAGTGCGGTCACACAGCTGCTGCCTGAGCACCCAGGTTCCACGAGGGAACCTGCTGATTTCAGCTGCCTCACCTGCGCCTCAGTGGGCCTGGGAGACCGGCAGCGCCTTGACCGCGTTTGGCAACCGCTGCAGTCGGAGTGGGTCTAAGCAGCGGGCTCTGGAGCCCACTGGCTGCCAGGCTGAGGCCCGGGGCAAAGGGCTGGGCTCATGCTGACTTAAGCTCTGCCGTGAGCGGCAGGGCGTTCGAGTGGCCGCTTCTGCTCATGGGCTGTATCCCAGCAGACGGGCTGCGTGGGAGGCGACGGTGATTCTTCAGCTGGAGGGATTGGCAGGGAGCAGGGGCCTTTCCCCTCTAGTCTGGGAAGTGGGCAGCAGCAGCACCAGCCGAGCCCACTCCTTGACTGGGGGACCCCGGCGAGGGGAGTTCAGGCCTTACGCCCCCGTCAGGCTTTGGCCCCTCTCCTGGGGCAGCCTGCAAAGGGGGCAGGACAGGGGGGATCCAGCGGGGCCATCTCTGCATTAGGGAATGGACAGATGCCCCCAGCCCCTCTCAGGCTGGCTACTGAACAGCTGCAGGAGAGAGTTAGAGGGATTTTGGGCACTCCGGCTCCTGGGCAGAGAACGACTGGCCTCGGAGTGAAAGGCTCCCTGGGCCATCCGCTCTCCCGACGTGCTGGCTGCTCGTCCTCATGCTCACGCTCCCAGCCTGTGGCTGGCATGGGCCTGGCCTGGTCTCCCAGTCCTCAGCATGCTGCTGGTACCTTCCTTTGTTCAGTTCTGGCTGTGGAGAGCTGGTGGGCGTGTTGCTCCCGGAGTGCGTGAAAAGTGAGGGTGTGGTTGCTCCTCTCCGCTGTGCCTGTCCAGCAGAGCAGGCTACGAGGGACGGGCCCCACTGGCTTCTCCCCCACAGCTGTCCCTGGGTCGGGGAGCTCAGCTGCCTGCGGCTCCGATGAGGTCCATGGGCGGGAGCTCCCAGACAGCCCCTCTCTCCCCGAGGGGTGGGGGTGTCCGGGTGGCCTGCTGCCTAGGCCATGCTGCTGCTGGAGCAGGGGGTGCTCTGGGTGCTGCCGACGCTGTGACTGGGGCTGCTGCTCTCGGAGGCTGGGGCGTTGGTGGGGACCGGCTGCATTTTGGCCATGGGGCCTGGAGGATGTTACATGTCAGAAAAAATGGAAAACATTAGGCAGGCGCCAGGGGGTTGCTCACAGCCAATCAGGTGATGACGAGGGAACACAGAGCATGTGGTGGCTCAATCTTCCCTGGCCCAATCACGGCCCTGTCAGTGCTGAGATAAGCCAATTGTCCCTGTGTTTACACTGGCGCTGGAAGGAAAAGGCGAGAGATAAACCAATCAGCTGGTCCGGGCTGGGCCTGGCCAGCCTATTCAGGAGGGAGCTAAGGCGATAGGCTGCAGGGTTTTGTTGTCCTTGCTCTATTGATACTGGCATATTATGCAGATAAGCTTCCAGGCAAACCGGGAACAACTGCTCCGGCCCTTGGGAACAGGAGCAAGGCTCCCTGAGCAGCACCGGGCCTTCTGACAGCAACCATCATCCTCGCTCCCAGCTGGAGGCCTCAGGAAAAGGGACGGGTGGACTGTTCCAACAGGACAGCATTTTCCCTGGGTCGCTGTGGGGTGGAGCTGCGGGGCAGATGCACCGGCTGGGGATCCGGCCCGAAGGCTGCGTCACACCCTGGAGCCTGGACCAGCCCAACAGCTGATCAGCACCTGCCAGCCGCGGATTCCCCCACCATCCCCCGCAGCACTCCAAGGAGAGACCCAGCTCCTGCTGAGCAGACCGAGCGCACCCCAAGGCCATGGCACTGGGCACCATGCGGGGGGAGGGGGGCAGAGGGAGGGAGACTGGGGCAGAGACGAGGCAGAGCAGCTGATACTCACGGGTATGGGAGTAAATGCACCAGAGCGCGGCGGTGAGGAGCGTGCCGATTAAGAAGGCTGCGAAGGTGATCCCCACGACTGCTTCTATCCCTAGGCCTGGAGCCACACAGGAGACAAGGCAAGAGGAGCATTGAAAGCAATCAGCATATTTCCCCAGACATGAGCCCCCCATTGCTCTTCTATAGCCCAGAGCCCCCCGCCTCCAGGCTCCAGCTGGGTTAACACACTGTGAAGCCTTCTCTCTGCCCATAGTAAGGACTCTCCACTGAAACCCATCCACTGCTGATGGGCCAGCAAGAGACGCCCCTGCCTCCTGCCCCAGAGCCTCCCTTTTCCACGCAGGTACCTGGCCAGCTCAGGAAATAGCCAAGGTGAAACCGTGGTGGGAACTGAACTACGGAGCAGAGCGACGAGCCGGGCAGGGGTTTGTCCCTGTGCGGGGGATCTGGCTGGAAGGACGTGACTGCTAGGTTTGTAAGGGCTCCGCGCCCCTAGCAGGGTAGGATCGGCAGCTCACAGGCTGTGCAATGGTCTGACAGCAGGAGCGTGCCAGTCCCACCAGGCATGGAGGAGTGAGGGCAGGACCAAAGCTTGCCAGTGACTTGAAATTAACCAGTTAAAAGGAGACAGAAAGCAAAGCATATGGCTTTTAAGTGACCTTATCCCCCAACCCCTCTGCATCAGTCTGACTCTGCCCCTCTCCCGCACGGAGGGAGGGGAGCTTTAGAAATTGTCAGAGGCAGGTTTCTCTGCAAGCAGCAGGCTCACAGCTTCTCTCCTGCTGCACTGACCATGCGCTTTGGGCCATGCAGTCCTGCAAACTGCTGCATGCTTTATACGTTCGTTCCTGTACACGCACAGAGCACCACCTTGGTGCAGCATTGAAAAGCAGCCACCTCTAGGCATGGGTGTGATAGCTGCTTGGCAGCACACAGGAACACTACACTGATGGTGGATTTTCTGCAGGCGGGTTAACAAGGAATGCCTGGCAGCTGAAACTACATGGAGGATTCCAGATGAGGCTGAATGTTGTGAAACTAAACATTCGGCGTGGCGGGGGGAGGAGCGCACCCCTTGGGATCTTTCATGGGCACAGGTATTCAGGACTTCAGTGCTACATCTCCAAAGATAGCAAACCCCACGGCCACCACGGGCTCAATATGGACTCAGAGAAGATTCACACCACCACAGCCTGCAGTACCTAGTCAAGGAATGATCAAGCCTTTGCTCTGATTTATTTATACTGGGCTTGCTACGGTCTCCCAGTTCCTTGCAAGCCCCACCTTGCTCAGGTGGCTGGGTGGAGGCCGACGGCCTGGAAGAGGTAGACACTGGTTTGGTCTGCTGATGGTTCCTGGACTCCTCTCAGTCACTGGTTCCACCCCCCCTAGAGGGAGCAGCTCTCCTCTGCTGAGCCCAGCAGCTCCTCTCTGTGTCTGTCTCCGGGCCGCGGCACTCATGAAACCGCCCGGGGATGTGAGACGTGTGTGTTTGAGAGTGTGATGTGCGGCGCGAATTCCAGTCGGGACTAGCGCGTGTCAAAAGCCTTTCCTTGCTTTGTTGTGCTGCCGTCCTGGGGGAGCTGAGCAAACAGAGGCAGGAAGAGGGGACCAAGGTGGGAGGAAAGCAGGAAATCATCCATTCTTGGATGGGGCTGAAGATTCATTCCTGCTTGGAAAGGATTCAGCTGGGCAGGAAGACAGGCCACGCTCCCTCGCATGGAGTGAATGCAAGAATAACTGCTCTGGGAGACATCAGCAGGACGCCTCCCTCGCGGCTGCTCAGGGGGTTCAGCCGGGGGAGACTGGCAGGCAAGGAAACCACTTCTCGGTAGACACCAGGGGCTGAAGTCACCCGTCCATTATCATCCCCAAGTCTGTGTCTTTCGGGAGCACCTGCCCCGTGCCAGGTGCTGTTCGCACGCAGGCACAGCTCCTGCCCCAGCGAGCTCACCACACCTCTGCCCTCGCACAAAGCTCTGTGCAGCATCGCCAACCCCAAAGCTTCAGAAATCCTGAGCCAGCCCCCCCACCCCCCAAAATCAGGACATCTTAAAAATAACACATTCTGGGGGCTTGACTTTGCCTGCTAGGTTTTGAGATGTAAGGGGTCATGCTGTCTAGCTTTTCTCTGCAGCCACCAGAGCCAGAAACGTCCTGGGTTGTAATGAAAGCCGAGCCTGTCACCTCCATCCTATGACTCCAGGAGCTGGAGCTTGAAGACAAACACTAACCATCTCATGACGTGCATTAAAATGGCAAGGCTTGGCCACACTGTATTTGTCTATCAGAGATCAACTCCTCCAAAGAGCTTCTCCCACACAGAGATTCTGATTTCCAGGATTTTGTGGGGAGGATAAAAATGATGTGGTTGATACTAAATGCAAACACCAAACTGGACCAATAATGCATCTACATCCATGCAGCAGCCTTTGTTCAGAATGACCCAAAGGCACGTTACAAATGCTAGCTTTAGGAATCACTGCACACATCAGTGAAATGCAGCTACCTCTGGGGTTTAACAGCAACACAGGAAGGCTACACAAGAGTTTGGGACAGGAAGTAAAGGATACTGCATCCAATTGCCACCAGGCTCTTTTGACTGAGTCCTCGCCAAGTTGGGCTGTTTCCTATCACACCAAGACAAGTTTACTTGGGCTCTGGCTCACCTCAGAACTTCGCTTCCCTTCCCCACCCCCTGCAGCCTGTTATCCTCCGCAGACAACTGGTGCACAGTCACTGTACACAACTTCCTGTAGGTCAGCGCCTGGCCCAGCCGCAACCCCTAACCCCTCTCCGGGGAGACCAGCTGACACACTGCACGGCTCTGTCACAACAGCCACAGCGGGAATGCAGATCAAGAAGAAACGAGGGGAAGAAAAGCAGAAGGAAGCTGCCAGGAATTTGATAAGCGCGCCAGCGGGACGGCGCCGTGGAAAAGCCTGTGTTGAGTCTTGGGCTCAGTGCCAGCCTGGCCCCTCTCCCCCCAGCCCCCCACCAGGATGAAGGCATCTCACTTGCTGAGGCCTGCGCAAGCCACCCACCCTGAGATGGCCAGTTCTCAGGATGGCTCCCGCCAGCCTCTGGCCCGTGGAGTTCCTCGCACGGAAGCCTCGTCCATATCTCACCCGCTAGCAAGGCAGCTCATCCCAGCCTGCCAGGTCTCACAGTCATTCAAGGGCCTCCCCTTTTGGTGAGGAACATACTGAGCCCTGGTCCTGCTATCCCCTCCTGGGCATTGCTTCCCAGTTACAAGGCGTCCCATCAGCCATCACTCCTTTCCCCACTCAGCCCATTTCTATAGGTGCAACCACGTTTCTCTTTGAACTGGTATTTCTCTCCCGTCTAGTCACCCTGGTCCCCATTAAACCAGCTCCCATTCTCCAGCCGAGGGAGGGCGCTAATCCTGCCAGAAGATCCTCACCAGACTGAAACTCGGCAAGGACTATGGGACACTCTCTGCTCCCACCCGTCTGCCTGCACCTCGCACCAGGGACAATCTAACGGCAGTGCAGGCTGGGCTCCGTGCTGATCCACCCTCACTGGGTAGCTCGGCTCCAGCTCTCAGCTCTGACCCGACGTGACGTGACAAGGAGATTGTGAACTCACTGGAAGGTGGAGGTCTGGTGTCCTGCAGCGTCACCTCTAATTTTCTCTCGATGGTGCTGTCCTGTGATTTTGAGAAGAAAACCAAGAGGGTTAAGATGAGCTGCGCACATCTCTGCCCCGCCCAGCGAGAGAGCCCTGAGTACCCCACGGATCCCCCAGCAGCCGGTCACAATGGATGAGCACCTGGCGACACCCTGGGAAGAGACCCCTGGCCTTGTGGCTAAGGTGCAGGCCAGGGAGGCAGGAGACCTTGATTCTATCCCTGCCTCTGCCACAGGACCAGTGCCCAGGTGACCGGGGGGCAGGGGTTCATTCCCCTCCTTGTGGCTCAGTTTCTCCCACTGTAAATGGGGATACTGATCCCCAGGACTGGTGTGAAGCCTGATTCGTTCCTGTTTCTAACGTACATTGGGGCTCTTGGACAGTAGGTGCACTACGTGCCCCTGGCCGCAGCTCCACTGCTCTTGGGAACAGGGAGGCGACGTCACACCTGGCTTGTGCCCCGTGCGAAGGCTGTGGCAGTGGGGCTAGTCTGGGCCCTGCGATCCAGTGCAAATCCCTCTCAGCTCGGCAGGGCGGTGCAGCGAGAGCTAGGCCCCATTAACCTCCACCCAGCCTTATGTGTGTGTCGTCTGGTCTCGGGCTGCACATCACCAGCCAGCCAGCGGGACACGAGAATGGAATCCCTCGAACCTCCCATCGGTGCCTCCCTGCCCCCCTGCTAGGGCAGTGGGAACAGCCCCCTCGCTCGACAGATGGGCAAAGGGTCCTGGGCCAGGGTCATGCCACCAGGCCTCCTGGGGGTGCCCACGAAGGAGACGGCCCCCACACTCACGTTGAAAGGCAAGGTCACTCTGCACGACAGGATGGCGCAAGGAGGAAAGGGCCCTCCCCCAGCCAGGCTGTAGACAAAGCTGAACCGATGGAGTTCCCGGCCCAGAGTGGCTTCTGTTGGCTTGAGGACGGTCACTGCTTGGCCGAGCGCCGTGACAGGCTGGATCAGGAGCTGCTGAGGCTCCTCGCCAGCAGCCTGCAGAGAGCACTCCTCCACCTTCAGGCGAGTCTGGGCAATCTCTGCCCGAAACGAGACCTGCAGGGGGCAGCAGGAGAAGGAGAGTTCAGTTAGCTGGTCTCGGAGGTTGCATCTCAGCTCTGTATCTGGGCTGGCAGGGAAGGAAGCCAAAGGATCCACCCATGTACAGGCTGAGGACTGGAGGGGGCAAGCCAGCCCCGACTCCCAGTCTCCAGTTGATGTGGCTTCCTCATGGGTGAGTACAACCCGGCTGGGTGCTTCTCTGAGGCGTGGGCCCTGGACGCAATGAAGCTCTGTCCACACTGGGATCAGAACTGGGCTACTCCAACCCTGTCTACACACCGCTGGTGTGGCACAGTTCTAGCAGGGTTTCTGTCACCAGCCCAGGCAGGAATCCTCCGCTCCACGCCGCCTGACCCACTGGAACACAACTGTCTAGCCCATCCAACGGTATCTGAGCCATACTATACCCCGAGGCAGGTTGATTCTCACCCACTCTTTACAGGATGACCCTCTCTCTAATTTCTCTTTGCTTTTCATTTGGCCATGTGAATGTGGGTTATCGCTCTCGACTCCCCTGCGGAGTCACTTCCCGCGGTGTGATGGTGCGGCAACAGAGTAACAGGCCTGCGCAGGCAGTTGGAAGGGACAGTAGCACAGAAGGAAGGGATTGGCAGGATGGCAGAAGCAGAATAAACCTTCATTGCCCCCAAGCGCTGTCAAAGGCATGGGCGTTAGGGGATCTGCCAAATAATGCTGCGTGTACCAGGAAAAGCAGAGAGAGCGGGAGGTGGGCCAGCTGCTGGAGATCTTAGCCACCACCATGCCATGGACACCAGCCCTTGGGTACCTACCTCCCAAAGAATCTACAGAGGCTACCTTCTCCCCACGGCACCAGGGTTACTCTAGCTCAGCCCAGGTGCTCAAGGGGAAGGCTGTGGTCTGGCTGCAGGCCAGTGAGAGAGGGGAAGATGCTGCTGAGTTGGGGGAGCTCCACGCTCGGTGACCACAGGACAGGTGAACCCCCACAGTGGGGAGCTTTCCTCAGGGTAAGATACTTTGCTTTCATGATATAAGCATCACCCCTGGGGATTAAAGCTTTGTTGATTGCACACGTTTCTTGCCTGCCGAGTTAGTCCACTGCCTTATACTTGGGTTTCTAACATGGCTTCAGACCATTGTAATTCCCTGTCCTCTCTGGTCTGGGCCAATGTACCAGAACCCACACTGCAACTGCAGTGTTTAATGCACAGCTGTAGCTGGCTTGGCTCTGATCCCCCTGTACAGACAGCGCCGGGTTGTAAGGGCCGGATCCAACAACTGTCGTTGTTCCCTGGGCTTTGGGTCAGGCTGATGACAGCCACATGGCCGGCAGAGTTTGCACAGAATGGGTTTGCGGACAACCCTTCATCTGACTGATAAACGGTCAGGAAATCTAGAGTCCTAATTCCTGAGCCCGAAGAGTTTGAGCAGGAAGCTATGACCACATGAAGAGGCTGGAGCCACCTTGTTTGGGAAAAATGATTAGCCCTGATAGACGCTGACCCCTAAACCTGATTTGTGGATGGAGGGGGAGAGGGAGGGGACAGCCCGAACCATCTGGAATCAAAGATCCAGTTCCCTGCCAATTGTCTGACATGCACTGTGTATCCTGGCACAAAGAGAACAGAGGAGAGGAAAACGAGTTATTTACCTTCCCCCAGCCGGAAGGCCCCAGTGAGCTATCAGCACCCGTCACCAATGATCAAATGCTTACAGACGGGATGTGGGAATAAGAGAGACACCAAGCCAAATGGCTCTGTTTCCGGCCGGCAGAGCCTTCTGACGAGATCTAGGTTGCTAAGTGATATGTTATCATCTTTACGCGAAAAAACGTTCCACTAAAACCCAGGCCTGAGTCATCAGAGACCTGATTATCATCGAAGGGTAGTGTAGGACTGGAAGGGCGCTCGAGAGGTCATCGATTCTAGTCCCGTCCCCTGCACTCACCCTTTACCCCTCTGTACCCGCCTAACTGGGGCAATGTATATACCCATGGGCATAGTATGACTGGGGTCATTCTGGGGCACAGTCTGCCTCCAGCTAACACAGCGACGCTCGCTCCCTGGGGGAATGCCTCCACCGTAAGCCAAGGTGCGACTGCGGTTTGTGCAGCCATCCCCCCGCGAGCACCGCTGAAAACAGCAGCGTAGATGCAGCGCCGTGGGCTTCAGCCCGGTCTGTGCAAACGCACCAGGGTTCGTACGCGTGTTGCTCGCCTGCGCTGAAGCCTGTGCTGCCATGTCTACACGGCTGCTTTGAGCTGGGCCAGCACGGGTCTGCCTGCACGGCTCTCCCCTCCTGCACTGAAGTGCGGGTGACTGGAGCGGGTTGTCACACATTCTCTCGTGTCTGGAGGAAGCTGGTTGCAGGAGCAGCCTCGGTCAGACTGAAGCCTGTACACAGGGAGTGAGGCTGGGTGGAGGGCGGAGGTGGCGTTGGCATGGAGCGGGAGTTTGGGCCAGGTCAGCCGGGCCCAGGAACAGGTCCATGGTCACATGCCGTCCTTGGCAATTAGCTCTCCCCCGGAATTCTCTTCCTAGGAGCGGCTCTCCCCTTCCCGTAGCTACGACTTGTGTGAGCAGCAAAGGCAGGGGGGTGCAGCTGGCTCCATGCAAACTCCTTCCCACGCCAGCTCTACCGACTCCCCTCAACCCTGAGCTGCAGCCTGATCCCCGTCCCCTCCCTGGGGCTATTCCTGTCCTAGCCCCGTCCCAGGGCGCTGGCTCAGCTACCCGCTGCCTGGCCCATTTGCACGGTCTCTTACACACAGGTTGTTGCTTTTGCCCATCTGCACCTTTGATCTTTTGATGCCAAGCCCTGCGGAACATAGTGCAGACATGTATCAGGAAGAGCCCCCCCCCGCAGCTTTCTCTGCCATGACTCGCACACTTCCTGCTCCTACCAATTGTATCGCTGCCCCTGATTGAGCTAATTACCTCAGCAGACCAACCATTGCCCCCACAGGGCAACGGTCCCCACCAGACCTGGTTCACTGGTTCCAGTCATGCCTGTAATTGTCTCCGTGAGGCATTTAGCTAAGGGACACCTGTCCCAGCCCCACACATCTATCAGCTGTGTCTATCTAACACTTGGTTTTAAGCCCATACAGTGAGTGCTGGCCTGGGCCTCTCTCAGCCAAAGCCTGCCAAGCCGGGGGATTCATTCAAGCAGGTGCATAAATGACTTCTAGTCACAGAGCCCAACTGGGATTTCATCCCAGCTTTCCAGGGGTAAAGAGGCTCCTGCACTAACTCCCCATTCCCAAGGCATCACTCACTCTACAGCCACAGCAGGGAACAAACACACCAAGGTGCAGGGACGGGCTAAGCAAAGCCACTCTCCAAGTGGCCTGGAGCCTTCTAGCTGCTCACCCGGTCTCATGAACTCAGCCCAGCCAAGCCTGGCACCAGCCGGGCCCAGCAAAGATGGGAGAGATGCCCAATACCTGGACATAAGCAGCTTTGTTGACTTCCAGCACGGTGGTAGAAGGCCACTTGAAGTCCTGGGTCCGGTAAAGCTGCAACTGGAGCTCCTGCGGCAGTTTGCACTCCAACGGCACCTACGTGGGAAGGAGACAGGGCTGAGCTCCAGGCTGCTGTCGCTCTGACAGGGCTTCCACAGGGCACTGGGCGCCCACTGTGCATCACTGCAGAAATCTAAGCTCTCGGAGCCAGCCCTTAGGCCTTGCACTGATGGGTGCCTTAGGAATACCTCAGAAAAGGGACGATTATTTCAGCGACAACGGATATACCTCCCCCCACTCCGGTGCTTTTTCCTGATGCAGCATCCCAGAGGGCTACAGCCTTAATGCTCCCCTCCTCCCGCCCCCGAACAGTCCTGCCAACAACTCGGACATCTGGCTCCTAGTCTCACCTTTGACCTCTCTCTGGCTATTCAAGAGTGCGTGTCTGTGTAGGGCAGTTTGTTCAGAACTTATTGTGTACTTGGTTCATTATAACCAGGCGGAAACCTGCTCCACGGTCAGAGGTGTGGAAGCAGAGAAGTGAGGGTGGAATTGCCATTGCCCCAAGGGCCTGGGCAGGTCTGTTCCCGATGGCGTATTCCTCCCTGCTTTGTCCTGGCCAGTGACTCAAGGCATGGGGCTCCCGGAACCTGCATGAGACAGTTCCTACCTCTCCTCGCTTCACTTGCTCCAGGTCCCGCAGTCTGAGGAACCCTTGGGCAGGGCCAGTCTGGGGAGCTGGGGCGAGTGGCAACCAGCTACAGGTTTCCAGATTGCCGGCTCCTGAGCCAGTGTGACAATTTGGGGGTCCTGTCTGCTTTCATGAACGGCAGAAGGCCCGTATGTGTGCGGATCCCCATGAGCTAGCGGGGTGGTGTCATGTCTCTGCCAGGCCAGAGACAACGGCGAGTGATCAAAATTCAACCATCCCCTAGCAAAGTTGAACACCTTGGGACCATGGGTTTGATCTAGCTGGGAGACGCCGTTGCCTCCTCTTGTCTGAAGGGAGGGGGTTTGAGAGGAATGGAAGTTACCGGGAAGAGAACAAAAGAAGCAGGAGCCTCTAAAGGGACTCACAGGGGGAATGGAGAGCGACTGGAGGAGACATTTTGCATCAGATTAAGATGAGGGATGGGAGGCTGCGGCAGGGGTGGGATAGGCAAAGGGTGGCAGCCCTGGCCTGCCAGAACACAGGTGATCTCCCAGGGCCCACAGGAGCAGGCTGAGCTAGAGAGGGACATGGCATTTAGGGTGTTTTATTGTTTTGTATGCGCCGGTGAATTGCATGATTCAATACAAACAGCATGCCAATGTTAGACTGGCAGAGTGTGCGCGTGTCGACCGTGTCACAACTGCAGGCCCCCCAAAGCTTCACACCTTTAGGGGGAAGTTCTGCAAGAGGGGTGTGTTTAATTACTGGGGTCAGGGCCGTATCCAGAGTGGGTAGGCAGCTGGACAATGGGTTCCAGCCCTCAGAGGGGGCTGCCAGACAGAGGGTCTGTGGTCTGAGAGCGAGCCTAGGGACCCCGAGAATGGGGCAGTGGCAGGACTCCATTTGGGGTCCATGGGCTTGAAGCATTGGGGATCCAGAACAGCAGTGGCTCGGATTCCCCTCGCAGCAGTCCTGACGAGTGGCTGGAAGGGGGCACTCACTGGGATCTGTGACACCAGTCAGTCCCCAGGATGGTAGAAATCCTGTACTTATCTCTACTGCCTCCGGAATGGAGGGATGCTCTCTGCTGCACCACGAGAACTCGGCCGTCTCAGTCACTTAGGGTGACCAGACAGCAACTGTGAAAAAACGGGAAGGGGTGCGGGTGGGGGGGTAATAGGTGCCTATATAAAAAAAAAGTCCCAAAAAACGGGACTGTCCCTATAAAACCGGGACTTCTGGTCACCCTAAAGTCACTTCTAGCTGCATCGTGAGCAAATGGCAAACGCTTTCGCTTCCCCTCCGACGGGTTTTGTTGTCAATCCCCTACCAGGGCGGGAGGAAGGAAGACTGTTCCCTAATCACCGGGATTTCTCTGGCGCAGTGGGGAGGAGCAAAGCGTGACTGAAAGAGAGAAGGAAAGAATCCTCTCGAATCACAGCCTGGGACTCCTGCTGTCCAGGAGTTGTCCTCTCGGAAACAGCTTGGAGCCTTGGAGATTAAACAACAAACTCCTCTTACCTCGACTTTCTCCAGAGATGAAGCCAGTGTCAGGATCAGCTGGGAACACAAAGAGAATGGAAAGAACGTGAGACGCTGGTGAATGGCTCACAGAACTGATGCAGCAGACAGTGCTCTGGCACCTGGTTCCCGAAGCGCCGCGCGTGGCATCTTTCAGAGGTGGGAGCCAATCATTTGGGGGGTAGAAAAGGGTTAAAAGTGCAGAAGACAGTGTGGTTTCTGGCCACTGAGTTCACTGTGCCACTTGGCATGCTTGGACTTGCAGTCTCCGCACGCCACCTCTGTATTAAAGACAAAACCGGCAGCTGCGGCCTACTTGTCTGCAAGTTCGGGTGTTGCGATTGCAAGGTATTGAGCAGCCTCAACCTCCAGCAAAGCTAATAGGGGGGTTGAGGATTCTCAGCACCCCACCGAATCAGGCCCTCGCGACTGGCTCTCGGCTGGGCTAGGGTCGGGCACCCCTGCCTGCTGGAGCCACAGGCAGCTGGAGATACGCAGATGAAGCTCAGTCCTTTACTGGCATTGCCTAGGAGTGGCGTGAAACACAGGGACAGTTCTGGAAGCGACAGAGTCCATTTTAGTTGCTTAGCGCAAGGGTTCGCAAAACCCTTTTTTGTGCTGAGGCCCCCCCGCCCCTCCCGCATGCAATAAAAACGCCACAGCCCCCCTGTGCCACAGCAACTGCTTTGCTGCATGTAAAATCCAGGGCCGGCGCTAGGGGACAGCAAGCTGGGCACCTGACGGGGCCCCACGCCACAGGGGCCCCCGCAAAGCTACATTGCTCAGGCTTCGGTTTCAGCCCCAGGCGGCAGGGCTTGGGCTTTCTGCCCTGGGCCCCAGCGAGTCCGATTCTGGCCCTGCGTGGCGGACCCCCTGAAACCTGCTTGCGGCCACCCCTAGCGGGGCCCTGGATCCCTGGTTGAGAACCACTGGCTTAACGGATGTAATGGACATTGGTACTGGGTACCTGCCCCGAATAGCCTTTCATTACCAGAACCTGCTATTGATGCTAACCATGGAATCATAGGACTGGAAGGGATCTCGAGAGGTCACCTAGTCCAGTCCCCTGCACTCATGGCAGGACTAAGTATTGTCTAGACCATCCCTGACAGATGTGTGTCTAACCTGCTCTTAAAAATCTCCAGTGATGGAGATTCCACAACCTCCCTAGGCAATTTATTCCAGTGCCTAACCACCCTGACCGTTAGGAATTTTTTCCTAATGTCCAACCTAAACCGCCCTTGCTGCAGTTTAAGCCCATTGCTTTTTGTCCTGTCCTCAGAGGTTAAGGAGAACAGTTGTTCTCAATCCGCCTTGTAACAACCTTTTACGTACTTTGAAAACTGTTACCATGTCTCCTCTCTGTCTTCTCTTTTCCAGACTAAACAAACCAATTTTTTTTCAATCTTCCCTCATAGCTCATGTTTTCTAGACCTTTAATCATTTTTGTTCCTCTTCTCTGGAGTCTCTCCAATTTGTCCATATCTTTCCTGAAATGTGGCACCCAGAACTGTACACAATAGTCCACTTGAGGCCTAATCAGAGCAGAGTAGAGCGGAAGACTTACTTCTCTTGTGTCTTGCTTACAACTCTTCTGCTAATACATCCCAGAATGATGTTCGCTTTTTTTGCAACAGCGTCACATTGTTGACTGATATTTAGCATGTGGTCCACTACGACCCCCAGATCCCTTTCCCCAGTATTCCTTCCTAGGCAGTTATTTCCCATTTTGTATGTGTGCAATTGATTGTTCCTTTCTAAGTGGAGTACTTTGTATTTCTCCTTATTGAATTTCATCCTATTTACTTCAGACCATTTCTCCAGTTTGTCCAGATCCATTTGAATTTTAATCCTGTCCTCCAAAGCACTGGCAACCCCTCCCAGCTTGGTATCGTCCGCAAACAAGTGTACTCTGTATGTCATTATCTAAATCGATACTCCATGGATACTAATGGATACTCCATGGCAATTCCAAATGGCATTAAGGATTTGCCTTCTTTTCTTAAGGGCCTCACACCTTCCTCAGGACAACATCAGCCCCTTGGCCTTCCTTATACACTTTTGTTAATCAACAGGACAATTTGGACCCATTTCTTTAAAGCAAGGTTCTAGTGCAAAAAGCAACTAGGCAAAAAAGGCACCTTCTTACTTAGCCAATTTGCTCCCAGCATGGAGAGACTCATATCTGCTTATTCTAGTGACAACGATACACTTTCACTGCTTTTTTTCCCCTCTCTCAGCCCTGCAGACCCATACAGCTCTGAGAGAGGGAGCTGGAGGCTATTCGTGCATCGGCAACAGAATGCTTTACCAAGTTGCAGTCAGACTGCAGGGTTGGCAGGCAGATAAAAACAATGGCTTTTTGCTAGGAAACGGAGCACATCTTATAGAGAAATGAAGTGAGAGCCGGCTCCTGTGAGTGAGTGTTTGTGGTTTGCAGGCAGAGTCCTTTGGGAGGAAGCTTTCCAGGGCAAGAGACACGTATGCATATACGTCACTATATAAATAAAAAAGCCATGGTCTTTAGCTGTCTAAAGGTGATCAGCAGGGATCACTTGCCAAGAGTGACAGCTCATGTAGGTTTCATTCCAGGAAGGCAATTTGTTTATTTCATGCAACTTGCCCAAATGTCACTTCCGTTAGCAAAGCCAGAGCAGACAGCCAAGGGCTGTTTAGCAGGTAACATTTCCACCGAGTCCCTTGTTTTGACCAAATCTGATTTTTCCACAATTACTAGGAGCCAAAAGCAGCACCCTTGGGTTGGGGTGGGGAAGTGGCAAGGTGCAAACCCATGAACCGTCTAACAGCATGGATGCTGAAATGGAGAAATCTGAACTGGCATGCAGAACACCAGCATGTCGCTCGAGATGTCTTGACTACATCCTGCTACCTGGCTGGCCCTCGCAGGATTATTAAGACTTAGCCTGATATTCAAAAGTGCTGAGTGCCCACGGCTACAGTGACTGACGTTAGAGTTATTGGTGATCAGCTGCTCTGAACATCAGGCCACCAGTGCATTAGAAAAGGGGGCTGGAATTAAGTGAAATACTTGCTAGAAGGCCAGTGGCTAAGAGCCCGAGTCCGCTCCCACTGATGGCAATGGCCAAACACCCATTCAGTGGAGGCAGAAATGAGTTCTAACAGTCCCATGCTGTGAAATACACTAGGAGTTTCCTTGATGCCTGAAGGTGACAAAGTCTCAGTGAAATACACCTGAAATCTCTGCCCAAGCTAGGACGGCAGATCAATACCCTGGCGATTCTGTACAGCAGGAATCTCTGCAGCAGGGGGAGGGAGGCAATATCTCTGAGCAACAAACCAGGAATCAGTGTGCTGGGGGGTGCGGGTGGGGGCAGACTGTAACACCAAGCCGTTCACGGGGATAAGAACGTAGACGTTAGCACCATGTTGGACTATCACTGACCTTATTCTTGGCTTGGCTTCCCCTCTCCAGTTCGGTGTGGCAGTCCCCCAAATACCTTTTCAGCACAAAGTGAGTTTTGTTTTGTTCGGCTCTGCAATGGGGGTCTTGCAATGTGATATCCGTGACGTGGACATTTAAACCCTAAGAGAAAGATACCAATGTATCCATCACCTGTTACAGGCAGAATCCCAGATTCCCCCCGGCGCCCCCTGCTTGGGGAAAACGTGTGGTTGATCCCTCTGTTGCTTCTCTCCCCCGTCCATAGGGGCAGAGTAAGGCAGAACCCTCTGACCCCCAGCGTCCAAATGTCGGAGACAGGAAGAAACCAAGAGCCCAGCTCTGCAAGACACCGAGAACCCTTCTCCCGGGTCCCAGTTCTCTTCCCACAGTTCTGTCCGGAGCATGTGATTTCTCAAGCCTGCGCGCTCCAGCTTAGTCACCCACCTGTAAGGTCGTCTTCAGCATGACTATCTCAATGGAGTCGTCCATGCACTTCCACGGTCGGGACAGACTGAAAAATGCTTGAACAATATTGACGGTCTCAGGGTGTTGTGCAGCTGTTGGTGGTGGAGTCTTCACTTCTGGTTCTATAGAAATCAACATCAGGACAGCATTGGGCAGGGGCTGGAACAGCTCAGTTCCTTCGGCAGCCCAGAGAGAGGCTATTGGTATCTACAAGGATGAACTCACTGGGATGACATCTTTGCAAACTCAAGAGTAACCCTCACAATGCAGGTGATGATAGAACCCAGGGGGTCTGATCTAGTGCTGGGGAAAGGTGCCAGACTGAGCTCTGGAAAGGGAAAGTAGGGCACAGGCAGAAGCAGGACCAGCTTCCCATATGCTGCCCCACCACTGGGCCTTAGCCCTGAGCTGGAGAGAGCCATCTCTGGAGGGCAGGGGGCTCAGTCCCCATGGCCCAGCCAATCCTGGGCACTTCTCTTGAGGCTGCCAATAAGGGGAACAATTTGTGCGAATTCTGATGTAGACACTTGCTCGCTGGGATCTGGATTGAGGTCACCAAGCAGCCAGCAGATGACAACAGCGCTTAGCGAGTACTGACCTGGCTGGAGCTGAGCCTGTGACCACGGGGGTGGGAGGCTCGGCAGCCCATTCCCAACCTCTTGAACCACGGGGCAGTTTTGCCCGCGGGGCCGTTAGGGAATGTCTACACTGCCATGTAAACACCCACGGCTGGCCCATGTCAGCTGACTTGGGCTCGCGCTACAGGGCTGTTTCATGGCGGCATAGACCCCGCAATAGGTCCCAGGGCCTGGGCTCCAGCCTGAGCGCGAAGGTCTACACCGCCATTAAACCGCCCTGTAGCCCAAGCCCTGAGAGCCTGAGTCAGCTGACACAGGCCAGCCATGGGCGTTTAACTGCAGTGTAGACCTACCTTTAGAGCCCGGCTGACAACTGAGTCGAGTGACTGGGCACCAGGCAGCATCTAGTGTAGACTCACCACATCTGTGCAGCTCAAGGGTCACGTGGGTAGCAGACGGGATGTCTGTATATGAAGCTATGTCATCAAATCCTCTCTCGCGGGCCAAGCTAATCAGGCCCTGCTCATTGTCAGGGAGGACATTCTCATCCAATGCCTTGGAGGGGAATATTGTGATCCAGTATTTCCCAGACGCCTGTGGAAGAAGAAGAGGGAGGAGAGAGAATAGGAGGGCGGGAGATGGAGAAGTCAGGAACTGATGTGCTGGAGCGGGGTGGTGGCGGCTAGCAAGCTTGTCTGTGACCCACGAGCAATCACAGACCTGGCGGAAGCTGGCGGGGGTGCTAGCCATTTTTCAGTCAGGTTCAATGAGGGCACAACCGAGTGCATCCTCTGCAGCCTAAGGACGAAGCCTGCAGGAGCCCAGGTGTTGCGCGTGGTGAAGTGGCATGGCCCCCAGGACGTCATGAAGCCCCTTTGGCGAAACTAAAGCAGGGCCCCAGCTCCCCCCACTGCCCAGATGAGAGTCACTAGGACAAGCCAGTCTGTTCTGGTGCCGGGATGCCATCAGGACCCAGGCAAGCTGCAGGAGCCGGGCTGGTCCTTGGCAAGAGACGGCTGTGGAGCACTCCAGCACGGCCGGCAAGAAATAGCAGCGGGGAGTCAATAGGTGGCGCGAATGGTTGAAATAGATCAAAACAGGAGGGGGCGCTCTCACCGCACCAGCCAGAGCTGGGGAGCCGTAGGGGAGCGCTGCCTGCCCAACCCAGGGAGAAGAGGGGAAGCTGTGTTCCCCCTCCCCCCCCGCCTCCTTTTTACTTTAACTTCTGTGCTGCTGACAGGTACCACCTTTCGTCTGAGTGCCGGCCAGAGGTCCTGGCCACTTGCAGCCTTTCAACATCCCAGGATGCTTTTCACAGAGTAGGGCTGGTAAGCCCGTTGTCCTGGCCAGATTCTTACTCAGTGACAGTCTGCTTCCCTAAACTCCTCCTGCTGTTTCCGTTGGACACAGAACTCTTCACTGCCCATCCTGGATTGCTCTGCAGCATGGCTGGGTTTTATAAAACAACTGCTGTGTTCCACCCCAGAGGTGGCTGCTTTTCAGGTGAACATTTTGAGCTGAAAGGCATTACAGAAATATGAGCTCCCTGTCAGCATTTCCCTCCTGCCTTACCATGATGCTCACGGTGCGTTGCGTATCAATGTTCCAGGTCACGTTGGGTTGGCTTTGGAGGATCAGCAGTATTTTCAGATCCTGCAGCAGCTTTGCTTCGGGGCAGACCACATTCACCTTCACCTCCACGGGCTGAGAGCTACAATGCAAACCCCAGAATAAACTGATGGGCTCATGAACCAACATGGCCTCCCACTGTGGTTAGTCCACTTTCTCGGCCACAGCTGGGCCCCCTGGACAAAGACCTCCCACGGTAGGCCTCTTCTGCTAACAAGCTCTCCGCAGCTTCAGGGCCTCTTTTGCCAACAACAAAATACGCCACGTGGTCTCTCTCTCTCTGTCCCTCACACACACATGGGCCTAGCCAGAGAGGAACATGCCATCACTGGAGACTGGATAGAGTGTGTGGGTTTCAAGACCCTCCACACCTTTCCCAGCCCCACAGACCTCCCACCCCACTGACCTCCCAGTCTTCCTAGCCAAGTCCCCACTTAACTGGGAGCTGTCCCCCTCCATCAAAGAGGGAGATACCACACACTGCTCTACCCCCTGGCCTGGGCCCTCACAAGGTGCCATCCCCTTCCAGAGCGCACCCTGCCCCAGCCCTCACTCTCCCCAGCCCCTCACCCCCACAGCAAGGGCGGGAGCCTGGTCATCACTCTTACCACTACTGGGCTCTTGCCAACAGGCAAAGAAAACCACAACCCTCCTCCAAATCACCCCTATCCGCCCTCTTCCTTCCCCTGACCCCCGACACCTGCAGCTCTGTCCCCAGAGCTCACAGATCCGAATCCTTCCTTAAGCCTTGCCGCCCGCCCTCCAAACAACTTCTCCCCAGACCAAGCCTCGAGACGTACTCTCGGCCCCATTGCTGGGACCCAGCCAGCATGTGTGTGTTGGGGGGAGGGGCTCCCTTCCTAAGTGAAGCCCCACTGCATACACCCCCTGGCAGCGCAGTGAGCTTAGCTACCCTGCACTGCGGCTCTCGGCCCAACTGCCGGGGCTGCCTCTTTAAGAGGCGCCCCCTTTCCTTCCCTCCCCCGGCTAGGGAAGAACCTGCAGCCAGCCTCAGGTGTATTCTGATGGGGAGGCCCGGGGTGGAGAAGGCTCCGACCCCTCCCTTCGCGAGGTGACGGGGTTGGAAGCACACCGATTACCTGGTCTCCTCTGGGCCCTGCTGCACGTGCAAGATGTGAGCCTCCTTCCCCTTCTTCGCAGTGGGGCTGGTGCAGCCTTTAACCTCTTGGACTAAGAACTCGGTCTGTAGGTACCGCCGGGCACTGAACCCAGACTGCACGATGCAGTCCTCTGGACTGCTAGCATCTGGGGGAGAGAAGAAAAATCAACCATATTCTCCAGCGTGGGGACCTCTGCTGAGCTGCAGTGACCTCCCGCCCCAACCTCACAGGGGCCTGGTCTCCAGGCCAGTGTATGGGACGGAGCGGGGATGTCTGACGTGGGCTCCCATGCCCCTCACTGCTACTTTGCAACACACTGAGCCCTGGTAGAAATGGACACAGCTCCTGCTGACTCCCGTGAGAGGTGCAACCTCTTACTCCATGGCTCGATGTGGCCCATTGCTTCCTGCGTTCCACAAGAGTCAGAGCGGCTGGTTTTAGACACACACGGCGCTGAGATTCTCAGCGGTACCATTTGGTATCAAGGAGTCTTGTCCAGAGAATCCCCTTCCTCCCTTATCAACTCAGCCTCTGCTTGACTAGCTCCAAACCAGCAGCACTCAACACGAACCGCTGCTTGCAAGGGAGTGCATGCTGCTGAGATGCCAGCTGGCATGGACAGGCCACTGCTCTGAGGAAGTCCACAGCACTAACAAAAAAACAAACCTGCCATATCCTTAGTGAGCCTTCAATGGAAGTCTAAGCCTGAGTCGGGAAATGTCTTTCGCCAGCGTGGCTTTTCACAGTAAAAACGGCTTGTTTCTTTTAACAGCCTCAGCGACGGCCCGCCAAGGAGGTCGGGAGCCACGTGCTGCCCTGAAACCTGCCCCTGCTTTGATCGTGTGAGAGTGAACCAGAGCAACAGCTGGGTACTGTGGAGCCTCCAAGGGGTGACAGCACATCACCGCACAGTGGATGCCAGCTCCCAGCCCCAAGCACGTCCAGGACCCACCTTCGCCCACTCGGAAGTGGATGTGGTTGGGGTTTTCCAGCTTGGTGAAGGACGTGATGCCCTCATAGTGTTCTTTCACTCGTTGCACAAGCAGCTCATCACTGATATGCTCGAAGGCGCTTGACACGTTGCGTATGACGCCACTGACCATGTTATTCTGAAAAAAACAAAGCCAGCAATAGAATGGACACGACCGCCCCGACGGGTGCCCTGCTGGGGCGAAACCAGAGGCCCACATCCCACCAAATATCAGGCTAGCCCCAAACGCCCCATTGGGTCCAGGGGACCCGAGAGCACTCCCGTCTCTGGGAATCGGGCCCAAGGGTGACCAAGCAACCAGATACCAAGACCCCGCAACTTCCCTGGCCGCTCTGGCAAAGGGCAGGCACACATGTAGGCAACGCCCTGCCCCGGCTGCCCAGCCGGCCCGGCCCGGCCCAGCTCTCACGGGGATGATTAGAGCCCTGCGGGAGGGGTCTCTCCTCAGACACCGAATCCCAGCCAGGTACCACATCGGCAGCCTGGCTGCGCTTGGGTTCTGGCGGCCCCCCAGGAAGGCTGAATCAGCTGGCATGGCGTTGGGATTTTCCAGGAACATTCAGCGGAGCCGGCATCCAGCCTGTCTGAGCCCCTAGGTCACCTTTGCTGGGTGAGCACATGCCAGGGAAGAGAGCCAGGAAGCTGGGCTGGCCCTTCACTTCCCCCAGGGCAGCGCGTGGGGGGATCAGTGGAGGGGCCGCTGGCAGGAGTGGTGCCATGTTCGATCTGATAGCCCTTTGCACCCTGCCCCTGCCTCCGCCATTGTCAGCCCGGGTTATTATTAGACACAAATAGGAAGGAGGTGTAGTTTGCTAACAAAGCTCCCAGCCCCAGCCAAGCTCACTGGAGCCAAATCCCATCCCTGACCTTCCTCCAAACAGGCAGAGGAAACGGGAGCTTTTTCAAGTTCTGTGCGTCACTCGCTGCTCAGACTGGCCCTCTGCTCAGATCCAGGGCCAGAGGGGAAAGCCAGCCAGGGCCAAGCACAGGGCCTGAGCCAAAGGGAGGGGTGCGCTGCAGGAGGCAGGGGGATACAGGCCAGCTGGGGGGAGGGGTGCGCTGAGGGAGGCAGGGGGATACAGGCCAGCTGGGGGGAGGGGCAGTCTGGGGGAGGGGCGCGCTGCGGGAGGCAGGGGGATACAGGCCAGCTGCAGGGAGGGACGCGCTGCGGGAGGCAGGGGGATACAGGCCAGCTGGGGGGAGGGGCAGTCTGGGGGAGGGGCGCGCTGCGGGAGGCAGGGGGATACAGGCCAGCTGCAGGGAGGGACGCGCTGCGGGAGGCAGGGGGATACAGGCCAGCTGGGGGGAGGGGCAGTCTGGGGGAGGGGCGCGCTGCGGGAGGCAGGGGGATACAGGCCAGCTGGGGGGGAGGGGCAGTCTGGGGGAGGGGCGCGCTGCGGGAGGCAGGGAGCTGCTGGGTGGGACTCTGGGGAGCTAATGCTCCCCCCCCGCCCTCCAAAGGGAGGGTGGCGATGATCTCTCATTTTCTGGGGGAGCCAGCCGCTCCCTGGATGCTGCCAACTCATCTCTGACAGGCCAAGCTTATTCCTGGGGCTCAGCCCCATGCTTTGGATGAGTCCCAGCTTGCCTTGGGAGTGGCCCAGACTGCCCCAGGTGCTGGAGTTTTGAAACCGTTTGCAGCCGGAGGCTCTCCCCGGCTCCCTGTCAGGTTCTCCTGCACCCAGAGGCAGAGCGCTGTGCTGGGGCCCCAATGCAGAAGCACAGTACAGAAGGGATGGGTAGCTCCTCCCATCCCATCCCATCCCTGCTCCTCTCCACTGCCCACGGACCCCTCACAAGGGGGGGGCTCTTTGCAGGCTTTGCTCACCTATTGACAGCGCACTTCCTGTCTCAGACGCCAGAGGGAGACAGAGAGACGCGGTATAGCGCCCGGGAGCTCCCTACGGGGAGACCCAGGAGGAGAGAAGGGCCAGGGACCTCCCAAGCAGCAGGCCAAGCTCTGGTTTAGGCTGGCGGGAGGATGAACCCAGGTGTTCCCTTCCTCATCAGCTATTTCTCATGCAGCCCTTTGAAGTTCACACACCCCACGGCTTCTGCGCGGCTGCCTGACTCTGTGGGGCTGTGCTGGCCTGGCTCCCAGGAGGAGGCAGGGGCCCAAGGGCCCCGCAGTGGGCAATGCTAACAGGAAGGCAGCCGCAGAAAGGGGCTGGATGGGGGGATGAGGGGGCCCTGGCAGCCAGGGCTTCCCGAGGAGCAGGATGGGGGAAGCCCCCCAGAGAGTAGCAGGGAGGCATGGGCTGCTTTGACCTGGAGGTTGGGCCCACTAACCACAAACCAGGAGACGATGGGAGCCTTAGCAAAGCATCCACATGCCCTCTGCAGCGAGCACCGGGCCAGGGCTCCCCCAAGCGCCCTCCTGGCCCGTGAGCCAATGCTGCGTTGCCAACATTTCCACAAGGGGGGGTCCCCCTTGGCTGTGCAGAAGCCTGTGTGCCGCTGGGGAGGCATGTGCTGCACTGGGGATCACTGCGGGCTGGGGAAGCTAGGCATGTGTCTTCACATTAAACCAGCGTTGAAGAGGGATCTTCTAGTAAGCGGTGTGGCCCAGTGCTGGGCATATAGCGTTGAGTCCTAGAGGAAGGGGGCCCAGGGCCTGCTACTGGCTGCACAGGGCTCAGGAGTTGGCTGCTAGAGGTAAGTGGTTCAGGGCCCACTGCTGGTTGTATGGGGCTCACGGGCCCCCTTCCCACTTGCTGGGTGCATGGGGCTTTGGTCTCCCCCTCACTGGGAAATGGAGGTCAGGGCCCTCTCTTTCCCTCCCCTGTGGGGTGTATTGGGGTCAGATCCTCACCTCTGCTGGACAGGAGGAAAAATCGGGACCTTTTCAAGTCAGCCTTTATTAACCCTAAAATCCTCCCTGACTTCTGAAGCCACCTCTGGTGCCAAGTACAAACCGTGCCATGACTATTCATAAACAGCCTGGACACGCCCCCCCCTGCCCGTGGCACCCGCACCCCCCCCCCCGCCTAACTGCCAGTGCTGACCTTCGCGAGTCCTTTCTTCACCTCCTGTCCTAGCTCTGCATTCCTTCCAGTCCCCGGCCCCAGCCCCATGCCCACCCCCACCGGCTCCTGGAGCCCTTGCAGCTGCTCTGCGTGAGGAGGAGAAGGGGGATGAGGGGTGCAGGACTTGGCTTCTCAGCTAGGGAGGCAGTGCACGTTTCCGATGGGGGGTCACACGCCCTCTCCAGCCCCTGCTGTTTGTTATCAACACTAATGGGTCCTGGGGGGCTTGGTTTGGAATTTGGAGGATTTCTTCCAGCTGTGGCAGCGGCCAGCAGCTAACTGGCCAAGAACTCCCCCTTCCATGGGGCCCGTTGCTCAACCCAGCCAGAGGAGCTGAGCGGCTCTCCCAGATGCCGCCATCTGTTTGCTTCCCATTCTCACAAGAAAAAACACAGACAGACAAAGGCAAACAACAGGACACAGGAGCCAGAAAGCCTGAACGAGAGACCAAGACAGAAACAAGACAGAGACGTTTCCTTCTCCCCTTCTTTCATGCGCTCCTCCCCACCCTCCTATCCAGGGCACTCTTCTGTGTTGTTTTAATAACTTGTCCCTCCCTATAAGGGACTTCTTGTCCCCAGCTGGCGTCTCTCCCTGGGCAAGGAGAGTTGGTGTGGAGTTAGTCAGGGACACAACCTGCCAAATTCCCAAGGGAAGCAAAGCCAGATATTGGGGGGTTAGGGAGTCAAGGCACCAGCCTGTGTTAGTGACAACAACATTTATGCTGTTGACTCTTACCATGGAGTGCGGTAGTATTGTCTAGTGAGTAGATCCAGAACTCCTGGGTTCTATTCAGAGCTGGCTCTTCAGATTGTCCAATAAGCAGCTCTGTCTAGCTATGGTGCTTATATGTCACTCATCACCATTTTACCCGAGTGCCTCACAATCTCTAATTTAGCCTCACAACACCCCTAGGAGGCAGGCCAGGGCTGCTCTCCCCAGTTTACACAGGGGGAACTGAGGCATTGAGAGACTCAGTGACTTGCCCAAGGTCACACGAGAAGTCGATGGCAGAGTTAGGACCTGACATCAGGTCTGCTGAGTCCCAGGCTAGCCCACTAACCACTGGGCCACGCTTCCAAATGTCTGGCCCTACCAGGCCACAGTCATGCACACAAACAGATTCTGAGGATTTTGCTGTCCTGGCTAGCTGGCAGAACCAGCCCCACTCCTGCCTCTGCCACTGACATGTCTAAGGATCACGGAACTGCTCTGTGCACAATTTCCCTACATGTAAAATGGGGGACTGATAATCTCTTCTTGAGTGGGGCAGCCTTCTCACCCCTGTAGGGAGCCCAAAGGGTCCCCATTTTTCATAGATTTACATCCCTGTCCCTGGAGGCCCTGTACTGTGTCCACCATCCTTTCAGCCAAGGAGGACTGGAGCGGCAGCATATTCTAGGGCATAGGACACTGGACTGGGGATAAGGAGATCGGAGTCTTATTCCCAGCTGTGACACTGAGCTGCTGGGTAACCTTGGGCAAGTCACTTTCCCTCTCATCCTCTATATTCAGACTGCCAGTTCTTCAGGGCAAGGAGTGTCCCTCGCTCTGCATATGTACAGTGCCTAGCACAATGGGGCCCTGAGCTCAGCTGGGGCCTCAGGGTGCTGCAGTGATACCTGAAAACAATAATGAAGGTGGACAATGCTGCTCTTTAATCACGGAGGGCCAGACCTCAGAGATGTGATGGGCTCCACCTCCCTCACCATGGGCTGCCCTTCCTCGGACTCCCTTCTGACCTGGGGACAAGACCTATGAAGGAGGCTCCCACCCAGCAATACACAGTGCTACCCCAAGGCTGTCCCATTTGCTAGTATGAGGTAGCGTTCCAGCTGCTCAGACCCTTCTCAAGCAAATTCCTGGTGAGTGAAATTCTCCAGGCGCGCTCTGAGCCCAGAGCCTGACATGTATTTGTGGGGAAAGTCTGAACTCAATCTGACTGGCCCTCGTGAGCTGAGTGTGGAAGCCGTGATGACTCCTTCCTCTGATGTTCTGCTCAGACGTTCCATGTTCGGCTCAGCCAGCAATGGCTGGATCAGATTTTACTCAGATGGTCTCAAAACACTCACCATGAGGCAAGACTCAGCCTGGAGAACATCCACCCCAAAGAATTAGTTTGAGAAAGTTCTGAACAAGCCAATGGGAGCCGGGACACATCTTTTGTTCTTTCTGACGGTCATGTGTGTTTAGGAGTTCCGCTCAATGCTGCTAATGTGTTTCAAGGTACAATACTCACCGAGACAAAGGTCGGGTGCAGATCCGCCGAATGAACTGTCACCCTACAGGACTTGTCACAGATGATCACAAACAGCACCTTTCGCTCAGGTGGGGTGGTCCTTCCTGCTGAGGACACACTCAACTGGAAGTGCCCCATCTGCAGGAGAGAATGGGGATAATGTCATTCATGCTTACTGAGGATAGGTGCTCTCGGGACAGTGCCCCATCCGCAGTGAAGTGCAGAGAAGGCCGGCTGAGCAGGTTGGGCAGGCAGGGAGGGGGAGAGGAGGAACCCTCACTTCCACATCTACATGGGCCAGCCACACAGGGCAGCCAAAGGCTTTTCAGCCTGGGCTACTTGTGCTGCAGATTAAGCTAAAGCCAAACACAGCAAGAAACAAATTGAAAGTCACCATGAGAGTGAGCGACCCGCTTGGTACCATTCTGCCCGTGGGTTGGGCACTCCATGCCAGCTGCCCCTGGACCCAGGCAGGGAGATGCCGCTACATGGACAGGGAGGGAAGGGGTCAGCTCTGTCCTCTGGGGTCGGTGGAGGAGAGAAGAAAACCCTGACTATGCTCAGCTGATGCGTGTATGACCCAGTCCCTGTGCCTCTATGTTCCATCTTGAACTGGACCCTGCTGGGGACTGGTGAGGACAATTACACCTGGTCTATACCCGCCCCCCCCTTCCCCTCGGCCCCCAGAGCAGACACACTGTTATATGCAATGCCCCCACACTCCCCATTCACCCGGTTGTGCAAAGAGTCCAATCTCCTTCTAGTATTAGTGTCAGGAGAACCCTATCAGGACTTGGAGCTCTCGTTCATGTCAGAAGTAACTGAGAAGATAATGCAACCCCAGCATGGCTTGTTAAGAACAGGACCGAGGCGGAAAGACCTACCCAAACTCCACAACCTCTCTGTTCGGGCCACCACAGCTAGAAGGTAGCTGAGAGGCAGCCAGGGAGTGGACTGAAGAGTGTTGATGTCCTGGGAGAAGGAGAGCCTACTTGAGTTAGGGTCAGCACAGGGAAGATCAGGACCCAGATTCTCAAGTCCCAAGGGCCAGGAGTCAAGTCCTTGTCCAGTGCAGGGGGGAAAGCATGAGTTTGACTGGCGAGCCACGAGAGAAAGGTCATCTCGCTGCTGCTCCTCCGAGAGGCGGGGCTGGAATGTGCTTCCCTGATGGTTTGGGTTAGTTTCAGTGGACGCGCTGGTTGTTGTCAACAGCACACACACACGTGCAGCGGCCCGGGGAAACCACCGCCCCACCCTAGCTGGTGCATCCTGTGGAGCTCAGACAATGCGGCTGCACCTGCAGCCACCGGGGGCTCCCTGTCACAGGCCCTGCCGAGGCTGGCGTGCTGTTTACGGCCACGCAGTGCGCGGCACAGAAGCTGCTCCGTGCCGCTGAAAACAGGAGCCTGCCGGGGAGTCTCATGGGCTCCTGCAGCTGTTTCAGGTTCTGTGCAGCCCCTCCCCACAATTTAACTGGAAACCTCCCTCCATCACCCCCTAACTCGCTCTACAAACGCCCTCCCACTGCCGAGCCATTGCCTCAGCTCCCCCTACATCCAGCCTGGCAAAGGAAGCCTTGGGCACCGCAGCCAGGAGAGCCCTTCCCCCGGCTTGGCTGGGGGGGGGGTGCCCCAAGTTTGTTTCAACCAGTCCCAGTGCCCAGGAAGTTCCAAACTTTGCCCAACCAAGAGCCACCACAGCAGCTTGCCACAGCAAGCAGGAATGGAGCAGAGCAGACTGCAGTCCTCCCCCGACCTCCGCCACCAGCCCTCGGGCCTGGTGGCCCACAGAGAACCCAGCTCTCCTCTGCTCAGATTCAGGGGACGCCCCGCATGCTCCAGGGCTGCATTTCCACATGAACACTTAAGGCAATGGCAAGGTGTGCTGCAGGCTGCTAGGCATGCTTCGGCCACCCTTGAGGTACACAGAGCACTCCTGCCCACACAGCTGTACACACAGAGCTCAGGGGCCAGCTAGTTCTGCCAGCCTTTTGGTTTCAAGACAGTCCGGGGGGGGGGGCCCTCAGACATTGAAACTTGGGGCATTAATCTGTACCAATCTGGGGTGCCTAGAGTTAGTCTCCTAAATCTGGCTTCAGGTTCCAAACTGCAGGGACCAAGTTTGAACACTGCCCCCTAAACCGTTACCCCACAATACCAAGGACGGGATGGAAAACTCCGAGGAGTTAACCACAGTAATGGATGGACGAATTAACAGAGAGACCCTCCAGCAGCACCTAAGCCTTCTCCCAGCACCATCCAAGGGCCATCCGCATGGCATTGCACGCGCTGCTGAATCCCGCTTCCTGCCAGAGCCTGGCTTTTCCCTAGAGGTCACCCAGGCTGACCCTGCTCGGAGGAGCCGGTGGCGGTTGGGCTACGGGCTCTGTGATATCGGCAGAGCTTCGCACATAGGGTGGCCAACACTGTAATTCAAAAGTACGGGACTGTTTTCTTAGCACCCCTAGCGGGGAGTGGCCTGTGCCCACGGGGCCGGGGTGGGGTGCCCAACACCACAGGGGTGGGGGTACTAATCACATGGCAGTAGAGGAAACCTTCCACTCCCTGCAGCAGTCAGGCAGTCTGGGCTGCCTGGACCCGATTCTGGAAGCGAACAGGGCAGCACAGAAAGGCGGGGAGTGGAGAGATTCACCCGTGAGTACTGACCCCCGCTGGACAGGGCCCCCTGCTGACCCCAGCTTTCCCTGTTCAGGCTCTGTCTGGCAGAGCAAGTGGACGGGGCCGCAGGCCTTGGAGATGCACTGAAGGGCCAGGGCGAGGAAGGGGCTCTGCCTGGCAGAGGGGTCAGTACTGCTGGGGTGTGGCCTCCCTGCTCGCAGAGTCTCTGCCCATGTCCCCAGCAGAGGAGCGTAACTTCTGGCCGGGGGCTGCTGCAGACTTGGGGGGCGAGGCAGGCAGGGAGTCTGGGCCTAGCAACCAAGCCCCTGCCCAGAGCCCTGTCCACTTCCCCCACCGGACAGAGCCCCCTACTAATTCCAGCCTTTCAGTGTGGCCCCCCCTCCCCGATAACCTTATTGTGCCCTCCTCAGGGGGCCGTGCGCCAGAGTTTGGGAACCTCTGTGCTATAGGTACATTGGTTCAGTAAATCATGGGACTGGCTCTGCATTATGACATTGGCTCATGTTACAAACTCTGTATCATTGGACGGTAAGGGAATAATCAAACTGGCTTTGCATAATGAGAATATTTGTAATATGTTGCGAGACGGGATACAAGGTGCCCTGCACTGATTTAGTATAGGACAGGGCAATTTTCTATTTCAATATTGGGACCTCCCTTGCAATACGGGACTGTTGGCAACGCTATTCCCGCACACACACACGCCCAGATGATCTTATCAGGAGCTACTGGAAATTAACTGCCAAAAAGTCTACCACCAGCCTCGTAAGAATAACTCAATCCTATTACAAGTCCAGCCCCTATGTGACAGCACGAGGTGTCCTGTAAATATGACTGTGTGGGTGGCCACAGGACCCCAGCCGGTCTGTCCCCTTGGCCTTGTGATGGGGAGGGCCTTGGTTCTATTTTTACCACCTGTTTTTTCCAGGGGCCATTGTTTCTCTCCTCCAGAGTGGCGGGAGGTTTTATTTTACCCCAGTGCTGCCTTTTTCATGGGGATCTGCTTATAGAAACCAGCTTCCAGTAATTCTTCTATATGTGGAGCCTAGACTTTCTCCTCAGCCCCCTCCTCTCAGTCGGGGCTTGGTGCCAACTACCTTGAATGGCACGACTGTGACATCAATGGCTGGCTCCCCCCATCTCCTCTTTACATAAACAGTTTGTGTGTGGGGGGGGGCAAGTCCATGCTATTTATTTACATGATACAACACACTGCCCCACAACCAGGTCTCCCACCATCTCCTCCCCCCTCGTCTGTGCCTTGGCAGCCAGGCGATGGAAGCTGGGCTGGATCCACCAAGCAGAGAGAGGAGACACTGGCTGCGTCCACCCAAACACTGCGCTGAGGCCCAGCTGTCGCTGTCCCTGATTCACGGCATCTCCTGTGGGGAGGAGCCCAGTGTGGCTCCAGAGTCAAACTACTTCACTGTGGGAGGCACACAGCCCAGCTGTTGGTTCAGGCTCCTCTCTTGGAATAGGAGAGTCCAGTGGTTATGTGCTAGCCTGAGACTTTGGAGAAGGGCTTCAAATCCCTGCTTGGGCAAATCACTTAGCCTGTGCCTCCATTCCCCGACTGCAAAACGGGGATAACAACCCAGCCATGCTGCCCATGGGTTTGGGAGGATAAATACATCAAAGACGGCAAGATGCTCAGACAGTGCAATGATGGGGCCAGATGAATCCCTGATATAGATCCTTAGATAGCCTAGAAGCCAGCTTAGCGGAATGGCAAGAAGGGAAACATTTCATGGGTGGGTGAGGTTCTGTGGTCTGCAACATGCAGGAGGTCAGACTAGATGATCATGCTGGTCCCTTCTGGCCTTAAAGTCGATGTGTCTATCAGACTTGAATCCCTGTGGCCCAAAGTACCATCCCAATGATCAATGCAGCTGCTGAAACAGATACTACATGACACTGCTGTACTGCCTAGCCCCCTGAAGATCCCCCTTCAATGCATCACCCACACAGGCCAGTAAGAGTGGTGTTACCCTACACACAGGCTAAGAGGGTCAGAGCCTCAGCTCGTATAAATCAGCATCACTCTATTGAAGAGTAAGCTATCCTGATTTAAACCATTTGAGGATCCTAATCTGGATCACTTTCATGACTGCAAAAAGAAAAGGAGTACTTGTGGCACCTTAGAGACTAACCAATTTATTTGAGCATGAGCTTTCGTGAGCTACAGCTCACTTCATCGGATGCATACCGTGGAAACTGCAGCAGACTTTACACAAACACAGAGATCACAATGACTGCATGGTTGAAGCCAGGGCTTAAAGACAGCCTGGGTGGTGACATTAGTCAGCCCAGGCTGTGTGTGTTAGTTTGGGATCCTAGCCTGTAGAGCTGATGCTTGCTTATGTGTATATAAAAATGTGTTGAAAATGTAAGTAGGCCCAAAAATCTGTTTCCTAAGAATAGACATGACAATAGCCAAGCGAGGCCTGGTACAACGTGAGTAGTCAAGTGAGACAATTCTGAGGGAAGTCAGAGATAAGTTCGGGCATAACCCAGGTCATGTTGTTTTGGTCCTCACTGGTTTTTACAAGTGTTTTAAATAAAATGTTAATGTTTTGGGAAATGTTATCTATATTGACAGTTATTGGTATGGAATTTACACAGATGTCAATTCAAATGATGCTTAATGTTAAATAGCCAATAAGGAAGTAGAAAATATTTAATTATGGTAGTAGAAATACAGATAAGGTAAAAGGTAGATTTAATGTTAATTAGTGATGGGGTGTTATTATAATTGATTATACAAAGGGTAGCAGGCTAATTTTAGCTTAGGCACATCTATCCACCATCAAGGTGCTGTTAGAGAAATGATTATACCCAGTCTCCTCATTTAGGGACCACTCACCTCTAAATGTGGCTTTCCTCTTAGCATGTGAGTATCAGTGCAGTGTCTGGTTATGGTGCCAGGCCTGATTGTTAAATAGATATTTGATAATAAATAACTTTTTTAATTCTATCACGCATGTTATTCACAGTCCGCCACAAAATTAAATGAGCTGTAACAGTGCTGGAGGCTCAAAACTTAAAGAATTCAGTTTGGTTTTCGTCCTTAAATGACTAATGCGGAACACACAAACCCTAAGGTCACAGGGTCCAGGCGAACCACAAGTGCTGCCTGCATCCAGGAGCCTGTGGCCAAAAGCATCACTGTATTCACACCCTACACACTAGTGTAATAATCTTTGTATAAAATATGCCTTGTGGGGTATCATCTAAAAACTAATAAAATGCTGGTCAATAATATCCTGGTGAAATGTATATAGCAACGTTATATGTACAGTTATGAATTCCCCTGTTATGAGCATATGTTCAGAGCCAGACAGCCCTGCTGAGGGTACAGCTGTTAAACCAGTCTATCCTAAACAAAGAAATGTGCGTTTACCTCACGTTACATATAAGTAGTAAACAGGGTCCTCAGGTCAGCAGGGGGAGGAGAGGGGAGGAAGCAGAACAATTTTAATTTCAGCAAACACAAGTGGGGGAAAAAAGAGGATGGAGCCTCCTTCCCCGCCATACTCCATGGTGCCTTCCTCACTGCATGATAAACTTCCCTTTGAGGCGTAACCTTCAGAGGAATCCATTGCAAAGGTTCACTGGGCTATCCAAGAAAGGGGCAGAGAACCCCAGCTTGTCTCTTTCACCCAAGAAGACAAAGGCAGCAGCACCTTTGGGCCTTGGAGAGAGATCCTGACTGTGGATAGGGTCAGTCACCAGCTTGCTGAAAGCCTGGGGTGAGAATAGCCATCTTGAGCAAAGTCTGGAACCAAAACTTGCTAGATTAAGTTTTAGACTTTTAAGTATGTTTTTGCTGGTAACCGTCTCTAATTGTATCTCTTATACTTGAATGCACTTAAAATCCTATAGTCTTTTGTTAATAACTGTATTTTATTTTTAATCTAAACCCATCCAGTGCTGTGTTTAAACTGAACTGTCTGGTAACTCCAGTGAAAGTAACATCTAAACCCATCCAGTACTGTGTTTAAACTGAACTGTCTAGTAACTCCAGTGAAAGTAACAAACTATTGAATCTTGACTCCTTAAAGGGGAAGCAAACCATAACATCTCTCTGAACTGCCCAGGAGAGAGCTGGACATTGCAGAACAGATGTTTTGGGAAAAATCTGGGACTGGGAGTGTGTTGGGGGGTCCCCCTGCAAGTAGTAATGAAGGCTGGTGGAAGCCAAAGTGTGGCTTAGGGGCTGTAGACCAGCTGCTGGGGTCAGAGTGTTGAACTAGTCCTGTCTAGCACACAGACACTTCAGGGTGTGACCTACATGCTGGTAGGCGGGCTGTGAGCAGCCCAAGTTGGGAGCTACAACAGCAAAGCACTGTGAGGCACCCAGGGTTACAGGGAAGGTGATGAGACAACCCCTCACTGGGCTGGACTGCACCCCAGAATGTGACAGAGCCTCCATACAGAATTTCCTATAGATTCAGTACAGCTGGGTTCAGTCTTTTCTCTACTAGGGGGACAGGCCCTAAGGGCTGCTCGTCGAATAAAACCACCTTGGCTGGCACATTGTGTTCACACCAGCTTCCCCGCTGCACTGTTTGATTCTTTGCAGTGCCCAAAGCCCAAACGGCCTCTGGACCGCAAAATAATAACTGACCAGATCCTCAGCTGGTGTCAATCGACATGGCTCCATTGGCTTTAGCGGAGGATCTGGCTCAGCATCCACAAACGGGTGATGAGACCTTTAGAAAGCAGAAAGAAACCCAGCAGCCTTCCTCTGGCTGGATACAATAAAGACTGTAAATATCACACCCAGTCCTTGGACACAGAGTTCAAGAGGAAACAGAAAAGTCTTGCGCACAACCCTTCCGTTGCCACTTTGCATTTGGTTGCTATTAAGCTGGGTGCTTTTTGTTCTCTGCACGCTGCACCTTGGAATTTTCAAGCTCCGTCGGAATGCGGAGACAGCAGCCGTTGTTATCGTTACTGTTTATTATTTGTATTGCTGTAGCGCCGAGCAGTCCGAGTCACGGACCAGGACCCCACTGCGCGGAATCACACACCGCGCTCTTTCTCTCTGAGAGACTTCACTTTTGGCCTTCCTTGCTATTATTTCTTAATCGAACAGCCATGCGCTCTGTTCTTTGGCCACGCAGAACAGTTATATTTTAATAATATTTAGTGAAACTAGTTGGGACAAAAGGAAAAAGCAACAGATTATTTAGAGAGCACTATTAGCACGAACAGCCCTTTCTCAACACACGAAGAAATAGGGTACTCTACCCCAAGGGAAATGACAGCCTAATTCAGACAAAGTCAAGACAAATGACACATGAGTAGGTGCAGAAGCGGGAACAGATGAGGTGACACTGCTGAAGAGAATTAGTTCTGGGTAGGAATTCAGGAGAAAAGCGAGTATGAAGGAAGGATCAGAAAGACAAGGTTGCTTAGGGAAACTCCAAATATCTTTTAAACATCCAGGGATCTCGTCCTATAGAGCCTGAGAGATTTCACTGTCACCACAATTCTGGAAACTCTTTCATTTCCTACAAACAACAGACTGTCCCTTACAGCCTCCCCCCGAGAAAGCAGAACTAGGTAATCCTCAGCAGAGCCACTGGGGATATTACGAAGACTGATTCCACTACGTCTGCTGTTTTCTACCAAATCTAAATGTTCATTTAAAATGACCCTCTGGCTGGACTGATTTTAGGGACCTCCTGCTTCAAAGCACAGACAGGCACGGCTTGAGCTAATGGACCGATTCCGTTAGCTGGGGACGTAGCAGGCAAATAGCCACTGAGGATCAGCTGGGGGGAAGACGCAACACATTTTGTCAGTGTGCCACGTGCTTAACCCCCTCTCTCCCCCCCAGGCAGAAATATCCCTTTTGTCACGAAGAGCCAGTAGAGCGTGAACTGACAGCCTGTTGCCCTGTCACCCAAGCTTTGGAAAAAGGTGGCCTCCTCACAAAAGGTCTGTAGTTAAAAAAGGTTACATCAGCTCTCCGTGAGTGAGGGAGCATTGTCCAATGACTGGAACAAGTGAGGGGATGTACTCTGCAAGCATCTAAAAAGGTTCTTGTCTCAGGGAAAACGACCGGCCAGCCAGAGCAGCCTCAGCCATGCTGGCCCGTGTGGCCCCAGCCGCGCCAGCTGGATTGGCCCCAAGCCACACTGGCAGGACCTGCCCCAGCCGCACTGGCCAGCCAGAGCAACCCCAGCCCCTCTCCCTTTAATCAGTTAACCGTTTAAATGAAGTATTTTTTAATAGTTTGAACTGTTAACTTTTTAAATGGTATTTAAATCCTCACCTCGCACCAGTCATTCTTAGCGCTGCGCCTAGCAGGGAACCAAGTTCAGGCTGCCAGCCTGGTAGCACAGAGCCTGACTTCCCAGCTTACTGGTCCCTATACATAAAGGATCCTTTCCCAAACAGCCATACCAGACCTCTGTGCTGGGGCCGATTTTCCCCAGGTCCAGGGCCATTAGCATAGGCGTAGTTTGACAGGTTAACCAGTCTATATTTAGTGTGTGTGTGTGGGGCGGGGTGGCTCCAGTCAGGCCAACGGGGCTGCATGGGGAGGGAGGGGGGAATTCTGTGCCTGCACAGGGGCGCCATTTCAGATTTTTTGGGGGAGGGGGGCCACTTTAACCATGATTCGAGGGGCTACCTACGCAACTGAAAACTCCTGATGCATCCATTAACCTTTTTCACAGACGCATCATATTGATGGTTCATAGTCATCCTGTGATCAACCAATACACTCAGTTCTTTCTCCTCCACTGTCACTTCCTACTGATAAGTCCCTGGCTCATAGCAAAAATTCTTGTTATTAGTCTCTAAATGCGTGACCTTGCGCTTTGCACTATTAAATATTATCTCATTTCTATTACTCCAGTTTACAAGGTCATCCAGATCTTGTATGGCATTCCAGTCCTCCTCGGTATTGGCAAGACCTCACAACTTTGTGTCATCTGCAAATTTTATTCGCACACTCCCACTTTTTGTGCCAAAGTCGGTAATAAAAATGTTAAATAAGGTTGGTCCCAAGACCGATCCCTGAGGAATTCCGCTAGTAACCTCCCTCTAGCCTGACAGTTCACCTTTCAGTGTGACCTACTGTAGTCTTCCCTTTAACCAGTTCCTTATCCACCTCTCAGTTCTCATATTAATCCCCAATTTAATTCTCCAATTTAGCTAATAATTTCTCATGTGAAACTGTATCAAATGCCTTACTGACATCCAGGTAGATTAGATCTACTGCATTTCCTTTGTCTAAAAGATCAGAAAGTATCAAGGGGGAGCCGTGTTACCCTGTATCCACAAAAACAACAAGGAGTCCGGTGGCACCTTAAAGACTAACAGATTTATTTGGGCATAAGCTTTTGTGCGTAAAAAACCATCATCCCAAAGAAAGATACTAGTCACTTTGTTACCATCTCTTGAATACAACAATTGTAGAAAAATCTACAATTACCATTCTGTTATTTAGGCTACTTACTTGTTGCAGTTCACCAAGCTTGGAACAGATCAGTTAACTTTAGAAAACATCCTAACAGCCCTTTCTTATCTTAATCACCTGTTAATCTCTGTTTAGAAACAAAATTCTGACTCCCTGCTTCAGGGGGCAAGCAGCAGTATCTCTCCTGTCTCCTCTACAGAACTCCTTATATTACACTCTCAGGCTGCCTGCCTGAGGCTTGCAGTTTGGGGGGGGCAACGCCCTCCCTTGCCCTCCCCCCAAACTCCGCCTATGAAGCCGTATGCCCCAGGCAGTGAAAGCACCTGGTCTGTCTGCTGACAGGGAGCAGACATTGTGTCACTGCGTCTCTCCCCCACCCTCCAAGCCCCCAATTACTGACCTTCTCCATTTTCACTTGGAGAACGTGGACTTCCTGGGGTCTCCCCACGGTGCTGCGGCTCACACAGCCACTCACAGTCTTGCCTGTTGTGTAAGACACCTTGTCCTTCATGATCTGCTGAAGGGTGCAAACATCAGCGCTCATGGGATCTAGAGGGGAAACAACTCAATGTCAGTCATCTCGCTGCAGTGCTGAGGGACAGAACAGTTACAGTGAGAAGGGGGGCTCAAGAGGGCAAGGAGCACAGGAGGATGGGAGAAGAGAGAAGGGCCTGGGACATCAGGAGGGGAGCAGGAGCACAGAGTGGCCAGGGAAGAGAAGGGGTCAGGGATGCGGGGGGGGGGGGGGGTTGGGGGGGGAGCCCAGGAGAGGATACAGATCAAAGGGCAACTGAAGCCTTATCTAAGAAGCCTGAGTGGTAGGAGGGGAGAAGGCTGTGCTGCATTGTCCTTATTGGAACAAGAGGTCCCTGGGAGCCCATTTCCTGCTCAGGACAGCAAGAAGGGGCTCCAGGTTGGGGGCATAGGAAGGAGGTGCAGCAGGAGCTGAGAAGGGACTTGGGGGCAGAATGTGTCTGAGCACAGGGGTTTGGGATGCACTGAGGAAGCAACATCTGGCAGTTATTAGATGCTGCCGGTAGGATAAGGGTTAGGGGTTTGCGGGGGGGCACTTTCAGCTCTAGTTTCCAAGGGTTTACAATGTCAAGCTTAAAAATTTGCTTTGGCAGAACACTTAGCCCTGAAGGGATTGTTCTAGAGGCCGTAAATACAGGAAGGAAGCAAGGAAGGACAGAAGGACGGAATATCTTGAACCGTTCCTAGTTTACTGAAAAGAACATTTCCTCAATCAGCTGTAACTGCTCTTTAAAAAAGTAACCAAACAGGATTCTTCCTAGTGTTTTGGCTAAGAGGCGGGGGAAGCACCAGCTTACCATGAATACACCCTCTCTCTGGAGAACGCGTCCTGTCTTTGCAGCTGTATGGACTTGATCAGGGAGGGCTTTTTTATCTGTAACTACGACCTTTACCACGTATTTGCAAGCCACTCTCCATCCATGGTGGAGTGTCACTGACTTTCATCAGGTTCTGTCAGGGCCAACTCTGAGACTAGCTCCAGGGAAAAGCAGCAGCAAAATCATTCAGACACTAAAACTATGCTGATCGAGAGGAAAGTCCAAATTAAGGCTATGCTCCCTCCTTTCGCTCTATGCCCTGGGTAACGACGGACATCACAGGTCATTCCTGGGCATCGACCCCTGGATTGCCCAGCACTAAAATGTGAATTGTACCACCTGAGCTGAAGGAGTAACTCAGTTAACTGGTACCTGTAGTACAGTCATATCCACTGTAAGCCAGCCACAGAGCGGGGATGGATTTAATAAGTTTATTAAGATGATGTTAAAATAAAAAGAAAACGGTACAGAGTTTAAGCATAGAAATTTCTGGTTATCAGGGAATAAGGTACAGATTATCAAGGGGTGCAAAGTTCGGTTTAGGATCTGGTGGTGTAAGGAATACATAATCTGCAATATCCCCGTAATACACTGAATAGTTTTCAGAGTACCAGCCATGTTAGTCTGTATCAGCAAAAAGGACAGGAGGACTTGTGGCACCTTAGAGACTAACAAATTTATTTGAGCATAAGCTTTCATGGGCTACAGCGTATCAGGGGGTAGCCATGTTAGTCTGTATCCACAAAACAACAAGGAGTCTGGTGGCACCTTAAAGACTAACAGATTTATTTGGGCATAAGCTTTCGTGCATCTGAAGAAGTGGTGTTTTACCCACGAAAGCTTATGCCCAAATAAATCTGTTAGTCTTTAAGGTGCCCCCAGACTCCTTGTTTTTTTAGGGGAAACAGAGATGAAGTGATTTGCCCAAGGTCACCCAGCAGGTCTGTGGCAGAGTCAGGAACAAAGCCCAGGTCTCCTGAGTCACAGCCCAATGCCTTATCCTAGAACCATAGAGTTAGAAGGGAGCACAAGGGTCATCTAATCTAACCCCCAAAATATGACTCTGGTGGGATTCAAACCCACAACCTTTGAATGACTTAATCTGTCACTATGCTAGAAGTCCAATGCACTATCCATTGTGCCACAGAGCCTACATAGCATGCACCCTGGCTGAGATCCTCTGAGCAGTGTCCACTGACACCTTAGATGCCTTTGAGGGACAATGGGCACTGTCCTGGGCTCTCTGTTCAGCATCCCCCTTTGGTTCCCTGATTTTCAATCTCTGACCTCATTCCTGCTCCTATTTTTAAATTTGTTTCCCTACATACTCACTTATGGCCTGGGGTTAGCGGTTCTTCCCTCTTAGCTATGGTGGGGGGCTTTAGTTTGGGGGGGCCTTTCCCAGATCCGCAAATAGCACACGACACTGCCTACTCAGCCACAAGCCTTCCACCTTCAAACACCCCTGTGCTTCGGGGGTTGAAATCCTGAACCTTATTCAAAGTGAAATTTTCAGACCCATCCACACAAAACTGACCATGAATCAATTGTGAGCTCTCAGCACGCCAGAGCACAGAGAAATCCGTGACTCACACTTCAGGACATGAACGGTCAATTTCCATGGAGGTCTGGAATTCCAGCCCGGTGCCCTCCCACCAAAACACACAGCATTTCGCAACAGGCCAAGTGCTCTATGTTGGGTCTTTTTAAAAATTCCTCTGAAGTGTCACATATTGGCCGCTGCCCAAGGCAGGAGATTGAACGTAATAAAGCTCTTATCCGGTATGGAAAATGCTATGTCCCTGCTGCAACCAACACTTGACAGAATCAGGCTATACCTTTCACAAACAATTGAGGACAAGAAGTCGTCCCCGTCCCACCACGCCATGCCACGTACACCCCCTGGTCTGCAGCAGGGTAAGTGGAAATCGGAAAGATCAGAAGCTGTTATTTACATCATCTAAAAACCAGGGCATGCAACATTTTACTGAGGGGACAATAATACTGTGCCATTCAAAAAAACAAAATAGAAAATCTAAGTTACTGGAATGCACGTGGAATCCTCATTGTAAGGGGCAAGTTAGATACCTGATCCTGCAAGCAGATTTTACTTACTCCCGCTGACTGCAATGCAGCTGATTGGGGAATTGTCCCATTGAAGGCAATGGGACTTCTGAAGCCGAAAGGTGCTACTCGGTGTGAGTAACGCTATCAGAATATGCCCCCCTGGCTCTGTTTGGCAGAAGCTGAGACTAGAACTGGCCAAACCTCAGGAAAATAAAAACACAACAATGTTGAGGAAAATAAACATAAATAAAATAAAAAGAAAAGGAGTACTTGTGGCACCTTAGAGACTAACCAATTTATTTGAGCATGAGCTTTCGTGAGCTCACGAAAGCTCATGCTCAAATAAATTGGTTAGTCTCTAAGGTGCCACAAGTACTCCTTTTCTTTTTGCGAATACAGACTAACACGGCTGTTACTCTGAAATAAATAAAATACATATTTTTTGTGTGGCTATTTTGCACTGACCTTGGAAAAATTTCATCCTGCTAGAGCTGAGACCCGGAGAACTGGGTGAGGACATGGCGAGACACCTCATCTCACACAGACCACCAGAGCTGGATTCAGACCAGCAATGGCCTAGGGGTATTCGGTTCCATATCCCGCAGGAACAAGTCCCCAGCTCATGACACTTTATGACTGAGCCCTTGCTGCTGCTGAAGGGCAGGCATTGCCCCTGCTCTGGATGAAGGGGAAGCAGGGAATTACAGTAGGAGCTGGCTAGTTTCCCCTTTCTGCCTCCTGAGGGTCTCACTGATATTAAGAAGGTGAGGTGCAGGCGGGGAGAGAAGAGGCTCCGTGGCTACAGCACGTCGAGAATGACGGTCAGGTTGACAACTCTCTGTCCACCTGTGTGAATGGCCAAGGCAGGGAGGGACAGGAGCTGCCAGTGCTATGGTGGTGAGACCCCTTTCCTACAGGTAATCAATGAAGACAAGGCAAAGGAAGAAAATATACTAATTAAATTGTGTGTGTGTGTGCGTGCGTGAGAGATGGACAGACAGACCGATGGCTTTCACTGGAGGGATCAGAATTGTTCAGTTGTGTGTCAGAGGCCCTATACAGCTAACAGCTAATGGAGATTCTACTTTGGCACACAGGCCTGGACTATCCGTGCAAGATCTGATGTCCCAGCTGCTTCTGTTAAGTTCCTAGTGGCCCTAGCATTCAGCACTGCAACAGCTGTGAAGCCTTAGGTGCCTATAGATGTTTTACAACACATCCTAAGGTAACAAAGGATTCACTAGGGTGGTGGTAGTGAACTGTGACACACCATGAGCCCTTCCTTAAAGGGAGCTCAATATCCTTTGACAAACCTCCTGAGTCCGATACACAGAGGGTGGGAGAATGAGCCTGAAGCAGAGGGGGTGAATCAGGGTCCAGCAGCTGGGCCTGGCTGCCCCCTCAGGGTAATGTTTTCCTTGGAGATGGCCAGCCACTGAAAGGATTTCCATCACTTCCCTCTGGGGACTGACGCTTACCAGTGGCTCCAGACAACTGCATGCAAGCAGAGGCGTCTGGAGGCAGCGGAGCTGGGCCGGATGCTAGGCCCGGATTGTCCAGACGCCCTGACGTTGAAGGGGGAGAAGGGTGGATGACTGGACGATGCTATCTACAGCTCCAGTGAGTGACAGGAAATGGAAAGCCCAAGGAATGGGAATGGAAATTTACACAAAAGTGTCAGCAGTGCTGAATGAAAGGAGGATGGAGAGCAGGAGAAGGGGAGATGGAGGAGGAGAACGTGTGGTGGGGGGGAGGAAGGCGCAGGGAAGATGCAAGGTCAGGGTGCTGGTCTTATGCAAATGACAATCCCTTAATTTGCATATCTGATGAACACACATTCCCTTTTACAGAAAGAACAGAAGTGTCCCATTTCCCAGAATTCAAGCCCGCAGCAGGGAATGAGCTGTAGGAACATAGGGCCGGCCGTGCTCCGCCCTGGCTGGTGCCCGGGAAACTCCGGCTGAGCCGAGACTCGACTCTGCCCCGGTTGTTCCCTGTCCTAGGCTGGGTGGGGACCAAGGTTGGGGTGCTGACACCTGCTGCTTGCCCTGGAGAGGGAGGGGGACCTGGCTGCTCCCAGCTGTCTGCTAAGAGCTGCTATGGCTGGGTTGCTGTGGCCGCTCCTAGCCCCTAATTTCCTGCTGGGGGGCTTCGGGCTGCTGCTCCTGGGGATGGGACAGAAGCCTTTGGCCCAGGCTGCCATTCTCTGGCTTGCAGTATGGGGGCTCTCAGCAGCTCCCTCGCTGGCTGGGCTGGGGACGGGAGCCCTGGCCGCAGCTCCTGGCAGGAGGGTAGCTCTGGGCTCTTGGGTAGCATCCTTGGCTCTAACCAAGAGATCCCAACTACAGCAGCCCTAAGCCCAGAGATGCAGTCTTGAGCATCCACTCAGGGGACTGAAGCACTTAGGCTGGATCACTGCAGGGAGCTGCTGAACCCAGGGGCCTCCCCATCCCAGCCCCCAGGGATCCTGGACTGGCCACAGTAGGAGAGAAGTGTATTGGGAAGCCCTAGGCTGACATCTGCAAAGCCACCGAGGGATTTGCACTCTCAGATCCCACTAAAGCCAACCTCCATCTCAGCCACTTCCCCAAGGCCCCAGGCTGGGACATGTCAGACACAGTCAGGCTGTGGGGGAATGGGGGAGAGGAGTTGGTCTCAATGCAATGAATGCAGCAAGCAACACTCCGGCTACTATGCCAGCCGGAGGCCCCCACTCCTGTGGTCTAGTCCCTCAGAATGTTAGTAATAGTAGTGAGCCCTGTGACAGCAGTTCACAGCTTCCCCCATTAGCCACCAAGGGGCATACTTTGTGCTCACCATCCCTTCCCTTCAGAGCTTCCCTGAAGCTGCAAGGTCAAGGTGGGTCCCCACTGCTCTGCCCTTCCCCCAGCCTTTGGTTTTTTGAGTGGCCCTCAGCACTGGCACCTGCCCCGGCTTCTGGTCAGAGCTCCCCCAAATCAACAGAAACATGACACTGATGGGATCTACTGGGTAACACTCCATGGCAGCGATACTCAGACCTCAGAGGTTCAGGAGCCAAATTAGCGACCAACAGTACCCAAAAGAGCACAAGTCGTGTGAGTTCATAGTTTCATTTAGTACATTTCATTTAGTAAATATGACAGGACTAGTCATATTTAAACCGTATGACAGGAAAATGTTTACAGACGCTCCCTGTGTTACGCAAACCTGACGTACGCAAATCCGCACTTATGGAAAAAGTTCCATAAACTAGAAATAGGAGCGTTGCGGGTTTTTTGCGTAATGGTCGGAGATACGTTTCCAACTTACGCAAAATTTGTGTTACGCAAGGCGTTCCAGTCAAGTTCAAGTTCAAGTCGGAGGGCGTCACGTATGTGCATATATATAATTCTCGCAGCAAATAATTTAATAACAGTGTAAGTTGATAACTTAATTGGTTAATAACATAGTAAAAGGATCCTGATTGGTTAATAACTTAGACTGGTTAATAATTAAATCCCACAGTGTTTTAATATCATGTGCTGCAAAAAGCCGCAGGAGACACATTCAAGAGCCACTTGTGGCACGTGAGCAGCAGTCTGAGTTTCGCTGCTCTAGGGTCTGTGTTGTGGCCAGGAGCTCAGATGAGATGACCATAATGGTCCCTTCTGGCCTTAGGATCCTTTCTTGATCCTTTCATTGCTTGTTCACAGCGGCTTGTTAATTTCACCCTGCTGTTGGGCAGAGCTATCTGTCTTTAGACTCGGACACCTAGTCCTGCTTCCCTTTACGCTCTGTTCCCGTTCGGACAGCTTGCTTCATGCGCATCCGAACTAGGAAATATCCTAGGTAAATCCATGCACACACTTTCAAATGACAGCTTACGTGCTGCCGAAACTGGTGGCTTCACCCCTGCCGTCCCGCAACACCACACCACACCCACGCGTCGAAGAAATCTTCCTCTGGTAAAGATTTTTCAAGCCCTGCTAATGAGCTCGGCCAGTGTCAAAACCCAGTTTCCTGCACCCAGTCTGCAGAAGATGCGACTGCAACTGTGACTCACGCAGAATGACAGCTGAAAAGATGGGGGTGGGGAGAAGAGAAGTCAAACAAGGAGAAGGCAAATTGCAAAGCCGCCCTTGCACTAGGGTCACAGACCAGGCCTCGTCCAGGACGCTGCGTCCACTGCCCACCTATTGTCCTGCACTTCCTCGACACACCAACTAGACCAGCCATGCAGTCAGCAGCATCAGGAGGAAGATAAACAGAGGCTTATCTGGGTTTCACAGGCAGCCCACTCTTCCCTTCCAGCCCTACCCCAAGCAGCCAGTCGAGGGTAATTCAGCCAGGACTAGACACCGGACTCCTGCGGCTGCTCAGAACACTGCAGACAGGCCCCATCTGTGTAGAGCCTCACGGCCCTCGCACTGAGGGACTAGCACACAAAGGGGAAAGATTAGATCTCCGCGGCCCCCGGGAGCTGCTCGGAGACTGTTTCCAAGGAGAACGGCACCGATCACTTATGTAAGAGGGAGATTACCCAGCCGTCTGGCCTGGCTGTGAAGCCGCCCACCTACAGAGTGAGAGCTGGGCCACGCCGGCTGGGAGGAGCCAGCCACCCGGCGTCCTAGGCTGGCACAGCCAGCAGGGGAGACCTTTCACCTGGCGAGGCAGGAAAAGACAGGCCAAGGCTTCCCTCTGCCTCATCAGCTCTGAGCCCCCACTCACCAAAACATTGCCCAGCACACAAACCAGTCCATCAAATTCCCCATGTCACTCAGCGCCCCCACCCCCATTGCTACATCACGCTCCACGCCTGCGCCCAGCAACTCATTAGTATTAACTGGCGCCGTCCAGTGAAACACCTTCCCCCTACAATCCATCAGACCCTCCCTTCGGCGCCAACAGGGCACCCACTCCCTGCCCCCTTCCGTTCCATATATCACCCAACCCCCACTTGTGCTCCAGACCCCAGTTATATGCTACCAGAGACCCCCATCACCTAATGCCCTCACACATCAGACACCTCTGTCTCACTTAACCCTCCTCCTGCTCCCTCGGGCTGTGTACATTCGCATGTCCCCAGTTCATAGCACTGTTCCTGCCCTGGCCACCACCTCCCTCTTGCTGTGCTCCAGCTCCTTTATCAAGGGGCCTTCAGCACAGTGCTCCCGAGGCGGGACTCCTCCCCTGCCCCCAGATCATAGGGGGCCAGGAGTCCACCGTTCTCTCCACTGTCCCACCCTCTCATGGCATGCAGATGCTAAGCCGAGAAGGGGAAACCTCATCTCTTGTAGGCGCTGCCAGAACAGGATTCATCATCCCGCAAGCAAGGCGTAAGGGCCTCTCCCTGCAGAGGGCTCAGGGCTGGCAGCGTTACACTCAGGCTCGGCAGCTCCCCATGCCCGCTCCGCATAAACACGGCTGGCTCCTCACCTCCCTGCCAGGCCCCACTGGTATTCCGTCAGGGGGGAAAGCAGCCTGGCTCCAGCATTATGTAATGATCAGATAACATCGCTCAGCTGGGCCCAGCCTGCAGGGCCCCGGGGGCATCAGATAACAGAGGCTTTATTTTTGTACAAAAAAATCTTGTTCCAACTCCTTCCCTCCCATCCCCCCGCCCACCCCAGCGCAGAGGAGACCAGGGAGTTGGAAAGGCCCTGAGCGTCACCCTGTCTGCCCAGAGCATGGGCCTGGAGGGGGTGGGGTGGGGGAAGTCCTGTTTTCTGCAAGCAGATCAAGGAGACGCTAACCAAACAAGTGCAGAACAATGGAACAGACCCTGGGGTGCAGTGGCATGGAGGAAACCATATGTATAGGTGGGGGTGAGGGGGTGGGAAAGAATTCCCATACAGATACAGTGTAAGACCCTCAGTCCAGGGAGAACTGAATAGATCCAGGGATTGATAATGGGATTTGGAGCCTTTCACATCTAGGTTGATGGTTTTGAGAGGGGACTAACTGTCATGGCCAAGAAAAGCATCTTGGCTTGGCACACATGGAACGAGCTGGTGGGTCTCAATCCAGGAGCCCTGGCACAAGACCCTTCATGTCACAAAACCCAACACCCCTTTTGGTTCTAACCAGCCCCTTGTTGGCTGTCTCAGCAGAGAGGGCATCAGCTCACCATTACAGGGCAGTGCCTGACAGGGGGCGGAGATGGGGGAGAAGGCTTCTCTGCTACTGCCATGGCAGGACCTTTCCTGGGGATGAGCCCAGAGCATCAGCCTCTAGGGCTTTCAGCAGCACTAAATCATTTAAAGACTGAATACGCACACAGAGCCCTGGCCCCACTCACTCAGACCTAGTGCGAATCACACCTGCGCTGGGCTGATACACCAGACACTGGGGAAGATTCTGGAGTTGTTGCTATTTCTGGCCTTTTAAGGGTTGGGAACTTTAGCAGTTTGCTCAGTGGGATCACTGGGAGTCCATTTGCATTTATTATTTACTTGTTTCCAAATCGGGCGCTTTCCCTTCTATGCCTTGGCCACTGTCCTCACCTGTTCAGCCCAACAGGGGGATTTTGTAAGGCTAAACCTAAGGCCAGGAGACTTGATCCTGGGAGGATATACAGGTTTGTCAATTCTGCAGTGACACTAACAGCTGCTGTAATCGATTCTCATTTACAGGCTGAGAAAAACACAGCGAGTGAATGACTGGTGAAAAGCCAATGGGATTCAGAACTCTTAGCTTTAATAACTGATGGGGCTGTTAGTAACTCAGAGAAGACATTCATTTAAAGTGTTTTTACACTGACTGTGTCAGCACTTAGCATCCTTCACTCCCCATGATTTAGTTAGCCAGAGTCGCTTGGGTCCTTCTGCTTTTCAGAGCTGATTTGTTACCGCTCCATCTTCCTGGACTGGCTGAGGAGGTGACGTGAACTCGTTCGAGGTCATACAGTGGCTCTGTGGGTTTAGAATGAGAATCCAGGGCTCTTTGCGGTGACCAATGGACCACACAGACCAACCTGCCACCTCTGCCAGTAGGAAATTCCACTGGGGATGTGACATCTGAAAGCTTCAAGGAGCAGATATTCAGCAGCAAGCTGGGCTAGTCAGCTCCAGGACGGACCCCCATGAAATCTGCAGCTTAGGCTGTGTGCTCACTCATCAACCCAGGAAGGTATTTTACTAGGTTAACTAACCACAGCCACTGCATGCTGCAGTGATGGAAATCCACAGGTCAATGGAGTAGGTGAGAGCTGTCTCGGACCATTTCCCTCTCCCATCGTGGCTAGAGAAACTATTCCCCCTAGGTGAGGGAAAATTGATTTCCCAGGAACCAGCCTGTTTCCGGGACTAAGCAAAGGGAATAACCCCTTTTCTTTTTGAGCCTTTCTACATCATTTCTGCTTGTCTGTTCCACCTTCTACACAATAACTGGGAGATCGCCGAGGTGCCTCGGGGTCACGGAGCCTCTTTATGGGCCTGGGATTTAAGGGAGACAATGCAGATTTTTGCCGCTGGAAATCCAGCGCTAGTTCAGAACTACAACATGGATGATCACTGTCTCATAGACACCTCTCTCCTGGCCCCGCGTGTGAGGGAAGTGAGGCAGGATCTGCTGCCAAGCCTTTGTCCCATTGCCATGAACGGGATTCTGGTGATTCACTGTGGCTCATGCTGTCCAGGCTCCTGGTCCTGTGTTGTCACTGTTAAGTACAGCAGAGCCTTTCCCTGACCTCTTCTACACAGTCTGCAGGATGACATGAGGGCAGTGTAATCTGCCCCAGCTGCCATGCCAGGCAGAGCCAGGTAAACCCAGGCATATGAGGACCCTGAGGACAAACCCCCAGTTCCACTAAAAGCAGCACAAACGTTACCCAGCTCGCTTTTTGATGTCACTGGTGATGATGGATACAGTAATAGCTGGGTGAGCTCAGCACACCGGGACACAATCATATGATTCAGATCCTTTCTCTGAGCTGGAAAACAATGCCAGTAAATGGCCAGCAACACAATGGGATGCCAATTCAGAGCAGAGTGTGCAAACAGTGGTGGGTGTGATGCGCACATAGGACGGGTGAAGGCAGGGGTGGGGTTTAGGGAAGGGAGGTCTGGCTGAAAGGGGATGCAGCTGACTGGTGTGGCCAGGGTGAAGGGACTCAGGCTTTGGATCCCGATCATCCATTCACATAGCGCCTTTCACCCCATAGCACTTTACCAGCTCACAAACAAACGATACACGGCTCACTCCAACAGTCCCTGAAACACAGCCCCTTCTGGGGTGGGACATGGCAGCTGCTTCACAGCAGATACCAGCGCTCGACTGCAGTTTGGGACACAAAGCGAAAAATGCCTTTTTCAATGGAAAACGCAGATGGACTGTTCGGAAGGCAGAACATTAAAACCCACCCTGGAATTCAATCTGGGATCAGCAAGGGTTGTCAGGGGGCTACAGGTACCTGAGTGCTGTCTCCTAGTGCTTCTCAAGCTATCCGATGTGGGGGACCTGCAATTTTTTTTTCCAATGTGCGCGCAGACCGGTAGCTGATGGCTCGCGGACCGGCACCGGTCCACGGACCACCACTTTGAGTAGCACTGCCCTAGGCCACAATTGTGGTGCTGGCCAAGGGAAGAGTGACACCTACTGCACCACCGACACCCACAGGGGAGCTCTGACTGGTCTCTCCGCTAAGCACTCACTCAGTCCAACACTGCTGAGCTCGGGCCGGACGGCAGGAGTGCAGCACAAGGGGCTACAGAGACGGCTAGATGGCAGCTGGGGAGCGTAGCTTTTCCCCCACTTGTTTGGGCAGCTTTTGAGTTTTTCCATAACTAGGGCTTTTCACGTGTTTTCTCTACTTTGGAACTGCAAACCAGAGTGAGGGACAGGGAATCACGGGGGGAGACAGATTTTCGTTCTGCAGCTCTACTTAATGTCACTGGTTCAGGCAACTGAGCCTGTATCCCCCGCCACGGTCCCTCGAGGGCACCCACTTAAGGTTTCCGGCTCCCAGCCGTCACCTCTCTTGGGCACAGCTCCGGGCCTTGCACTGTGACGTCCGCAGCAAGCCAGGCTGCCGAAAGACAAGTGCCTGCAGTTTGCTTCCTGTCCGAGGGCTCTGGCCAGCACCTTGCCTGCTGTTACAAGTTACCACTCAGCTCTTTCTGAGCCAGCCCAGCACCTTTATTCTTAAGGTAAAAGCAGTACAGAGAAAACGTGTAAAAAAACCAAAGTTCCTATACATGTGCTAACAGTTGACCTGAGGTCACCTGCAGCCTTAGGGGGCCCTAACAAGCCAAAGTCTTTCCCACTCTTCTGCAAGGGCTGGGGCCCTTGGACAGAAGGTCCGGTCCGTTTGCTGGATCAGAAAGAAGACCTGAGCCTGTGCGAACCCAGCTCTTTATCCAAATGGCCTTGCTTTGTGGGATGGTGTCTGGAATCAGTCTCTGCTCTCTGGAGATGTTATAACCTGCGTGATTTGCCGTCATCATCTCCCACGGTTTGTGGTTCCTGGAGAAGCTGGGGGAGCCCCCCTCACGGGAGTTCAGTAAAATCCTTAGCTCACGGTGATACACAAACTTAATATAATACAGGCCCCAAAGACATTGCACAGGATGGCATCACCTGTCACACGGCGCCTGGCAGCTCCTACCCGGTTTGTAGATGATAAGGGCAGGAGAGGACATTGGATCATCCTGTGTGATCCCCCCGCCCACCATAAGCAGGGAATGCTCAGCTGGTCTCCTTCCTGGGCTGTGGCTGGGCAGTGCCACGCGTAGCAATGCCCAGCTCACCTCTACCTGCATACAGCGAAAGAGCTTCTCATCCCCGGGTGATTCTGTCACTCAGAGGGGTTGGTGTCAGACTCCTCATGCTTTCCAGGAGCAACGGGAAACACACACTGGCCTGCGGCTAATCCAAGAGCAGCCACTGAGCCAGCATGCCCATCCCCACCTGTCATTCAGCACAGGCCCAAAGGAGGCCCACAGGGAGGACAGCAGCTGCCACGTGGAACATCAATGGTAGCGTGAAAGGGACGATCCTCAGGGTGCCACCAAAGAGGACGAGGACCCGCTAGGGTTTTACTGAAGACATACTGAGCCAAATTTCCCCCGGGTGTAAACCCAGAGAAGGCATAGGGTTCCACCAGGGATAGACTTGGCCCAATGAGGCTGTCTAGCCACAGTCCAGTCCCATTTGAACCAGATTATCCAGCCACATGGGAGTTCTCCATGAGAAGTCACTTTAACTAGATCCCCTCGCACTGTTGAGCTCAGTGCCATGATTAGCACAGTCCTTCCCCACCTGCAGGGATCACACAAGCTCTCGGGACGTACCTTCCCTTAGTGACTCATGATCACAGGCGCAGCTTCTCCCATTTTCTAGGAGCTGCCCTGTCACCACACTTCCATGATTGCTGTTCTGCAGATGAGTGTGCGCCCCGGGTCCTGAGATTCCACACTGCTCTCCCAGCCCCACTCATTACAGTGCTGCCAAAGCTTATGGTTTTATCACAAGTCCTGGGATATTTGGTTGGGCTTCTTAAAGCTCCAGCTTCTGGAGTCATGTGATTAGGTGAAAATCCCAGCTGTAATTTTTTAAAAGGTTGGTTCCACAGAAAAGCTTGAAAATGTGACTCAAATGCAGCCCGAAAGCTCAGAAACAAAAAGCAAATCCCCCTGCTCAAGACATTTACACATTTTCTAATAGCTTGTGATTTTTAACCCATTCTGATGCTTGCTGGGTCTTGATGCATGATTTCTGAATGCAAGAGTGGGTTAAGCTGAGTCAGGGAAATTCCACCCTCATCCCTAGCCCCTGCTGAGTGGGAATCCTGCAGTTCGCCCAGTGGTGATCTCTCCTGAGCTGACCAAACTGCAGAAGATCCCCCTGAAAATGCTTCCATGCCTGCCAGTCCCTCTGGTTCTGTGGGCCAGGGTCCTGGGGCATACACATTTAAAAACCATCTGTACGCACTGTTAGCCAACGCAAGCCTGTATTCACACCCTACACACCACTGGAATAGTCTTGTACAAAATATGCCTTGGGAGGTATCATTCGAAAACTAGTAAGCCACTGGTCAATAATATCAACAACATACATAGCAACCTTATGTGTAAAGTTCTGACATCCCCCTGTGTGATGTTGAAGACACATGTTCAAACCTGCACAGCCCTGACTAGGTGGAACTGGTCAAGCAGGCCTGGCTTAAACAAAGGGGTGTGTGTTTACCTCAGTTTACATATAAGCTGTAAACAGAGTCCCTTCAGACAGTGAGAGAGGGGAGAAAGACCACAGAGAAAATCTGCATTTCAGAAAAGAAACAGCATAACACCTCTTTCCTCCACCAGATGCCCTGTCTCCTTGCTCCCAGCTAGAAAGAACCTTAACTAGGGGGCACGCTCAGGAAAATGCTTTTCAAAGGGTGACAGGACAACAAAAGCAAGAGGCAAAACACCTCCGGGTCTCCCTCCCTGCCCACCTCTCTCTAAGACAAGAGACGTTGGGCTTTGGGAGTAGATCCTGACCTGAGAGTTCGGTCAACAATGCTACTGGAAAGCTGTCGCAAGAATTTCACCTTGAACCACGTTCTAGTTTGTTACGTTTAGTACTAGGAAGCTTTTTGATCTTTATTTCTCTTGTAAGTGTTTCTGACTTTAATGCCTTATACTTGCACTCACTTAACACCTAGCTCCTTGTACTTCAGCAAACTTGTCTGACTCGCTAATCAAACCTAATCCAGTGTTGTGACCTGCATGGGTAACTCCTCTGAAGGCAGCAAGCTGCCGTGTGCTGATCTCCTTAGGGGGGCAAGGGACCGAATACATCTGGACTGTCCGGGAGGGGGCTAGACAGTGAAGAACACACGCCTTGGGGAGACGATTCGGGACTGGGCGTGTGTTGGGGTCACCCCACAGGCAGTACTCAAGGCTGCTAGAAGCCAGAGTGTGGCTGATGTGCCGCTGACAGGCTGCTGGGGTCACAGCTGCTGGACCAGGGCTGTGGATCTACACAGATACTCAGGATGTCAGGAGCCCAGCTTGGGAACTACAGCAGCAAAGTACTGTGAGGCACCCCAGGTTGCAGGTAGGGGTGACACAGCCCCTCACTGGTCTGGATTGCACCCTGGAATGTCATGACCATATTATCTCCACACCCACGATCCCCCTGGAAACCTGATTTTGGTTTAGAACCGATCTCCACGGCCAAGCCTGCCATGTTGTGGGACTGGGGTATAGCACAGTGCTGGCCTGGCTGTATGCATGAGATCACAGAGTGTTATAAACCAGCGTGGAATCAATGATGATTTTCACAGCCTGTCCCTACTACAAAGCTACCCTGCGCCTTGCTAGATATCCAGGTAGTCCGACCCTTCAGCAAAGCCACAGCTCCATCTCTGCTATCTGCTCTTCCAGTCTCATTCTCCAAGGGAGCTAACAACTTGTGCTCTCTCCCTGTAGCTCGTTTAGTTTCTTTGGTGTGTATTTCTGTTCATTAACTCACAACATTTGTCCCTTTCAAATCCTTGCTCATCCTGAATTGTTCTTTCCCCTCCTACTGTTGCTTTACTCTTTGGCCTCGACACTTGCAAGATTTTATGAGGGTGAATAAACGCAGCTGGGGGATTTCCCAAGCATCTCACTTCTCCAGAGGAGGTTACTTTAGAGAGAGGATTTATCCCGATCCACGGAATTTGGCCAAATTCCCAATTTCTTTACAGTCTCAGTTTTCAAAGGCTTGTACGTTATTTTCATTTCCCCTTTTCCCTCTCCCCTCCCTGCGCTGCCTGGGACCTTTACAATCCAAAGCGAGACAAACAAGCTGGGGTTTGCACTTTTCTAACATTTGTTTCGAGTTTTCTCTTTCCTATTCCCAGCAACGCTTCAAGCGATTTCCTCTGCAAAACTCCAGCTCTCAGCATTCTGGCTGCAGCCGCAGGAGTTTGATTTGACTGAGTAATCAAAAGATGTTTTACACCAAACACAACAGGCCGGATCAGCCTCTCTCCCAAGCCATCCCACTGGGGCATGCGCTGATTCACGCCAGCTGAGGATCCGGCCCCCTGCGTCTCCCAGCACTAAACGCTTATGTCAATCACCCCCAGCCCAACACTGGAATGGGAGAGGGGCCCTAAGCAGCACAGCGGTTTGTTGCCTTGCATAGCCCAGGAATCTCCTAACAGCCATTCAACTGGCCTTGCACAGTGTTTGTCTGGTCCCATACTGTGTCCTAGAACTGAGATTTATCTGGTGGGTCACTGGGACGCCGCAAACCACCCCCCATCCCAGGCCCAGGGGACAGGTTTTCCTTCCCTCCTTTAGCGATTTTTTCTGTAATTTGCTTTCATACTTGCTAACTATGGCCCGGATCCAACTTCCATGGACGTCGAGAGACGGGCTCTCATTGATTTCAGTGAGTTTTGGATGAGGCCCAGGGAGTCCGGTTCTGAGCTGCAGATTGCCCTTGGCTCCCACTAAAGCCAATGGCGCTGAGGGCACTACCGGAAGCACTCAGCACTTTGCAGGATCTGGCTCTAACAGCAGCAGGCTATAGACCTCAGGCTGCAGTCTCGGGCCCTGTGTGCAAGCACCCGCCCCCCGGGATAGTTCACAAATAAGTCACTCTCCACTCGGCCACAGGGAGCGCAGTGCGGAAAGTCCAGGCCTAGGGATAGCAGAGGAGGTGCTGGGTGAGCTTTCCCGGGCTGACCAAGGGAGTGACTGGCTGAGATGCAGCTAACCGGAGAGCTAGGTAAGAGTCAGCCAGCGATGTGGGGTCCCTGGGTTGCGGGGAAAAGGGAAAGCAAAGCTGGGTTTTGCTCTCACCATCGGCTTTTCACAGTGCCTGCGAGGGGCAATGGAGACGCTTGTGGAGTGCAAGTTCCCGGTGCAAGAGCAGGACTCTGGCTGTGTTTGCTGGGGACAGGGTGGCACACGGCCTGGGGTCTAGCCCACCAGCGCATGTGAAAGTGCAGCATGAAAAATGGAGCACTTGGCTCAGCTGGATTCAGGTCTAGTGTAAAGATCCAGCTGCGAGAAGGATGGGGCTAAGGCACAGCAGGAGAATACAGAATTAAACCAACCCCATCAGCCAACCGCCCCGCACCCAGAGCTGCCCGCCCAGTGCGCAGGCAAGGAGGAGTCACTCACTTGTGCGTATCGGTGTGCAAGAGAGCAGCAGCGCTGCTAGGAACAGCCCAGCCTCCATGGGGTGGGAATGCCGACTCCCTGCTCTGCCTCTCTTCTCTGCCTCCCGGCACTTCTTAGCCTGTGTCCAGAGGCAGGGGCCTCGCACCAGGAACCCCCGAGGGGCTGCACTGTTTCGCTACAGGACCGCGGAGACAAAGCCGGAGGGAGGGGAAGCGTCTCCACTCCAGCCTTGGGGAGTTTCAGAGCTCGTGGCGATGCAGAAGTGGAGGAAGCAGCAGAACCGGAGCCGGCCGTCGTGGGCTGGCGAGACGGCTGCCACTTGCTGCGCCCAGGCTGCTCTGCAGCGTGGAGGTGCTGTGTGGGACTCACAATGCCTGAATGGGCAGCACTGACTCAATCCAGCCCTGATGACGCGGCGCGGCAGGAAATTAACTCCCTTTAGAGGAGGGTCTGCCAAGCGATCGCCTGCCAAAGGAAGAGAGGAAATGCCGTTTTCAGAGGCCTGGAGCCTCTGCTGGAGGTCATGCTCTGACAGCACGACGGGAGCTGTGGCTCAAGGCTGAAGGAGAGCAAGGGAGGGCGCCTTGCACTTTCGGTTCCCTCTGCAAGGAGGAGTGCAGCCGAGAAGGGGTTCCCAGCACATCTGGAGCTCCTGGAAGTGGCTCTGCTTCCTGGCCTCCATGTGGGTCTGCATTTTCTTTTCTCCTGCCCTCAGCCAACCCGATAACTGATACTATCCCCTGGCCTGGCTTCATCCCCAGGAACAACTGTACGGGCCACACTGGGGAGTGATTTCTGGCTTCCCAGCCAGATTCTGCATGGAGACAGATAGTTGGGTTTGTGAGCATGCCTCAGTGCGACTGCAGCATGTGTGTGGACACCGCCCTGTTTTCAAGTCCCAGCCACTGAATCCTTCCTTTAGGATTCCTGAGAGGGAGTGTGGTCTAATGATCAGTACCCAGGCCTGGGATTCTATTCCCAGCTCTGCCACTGACCTGCTGGGTAACCCTGGGCAAGTCACATCACTGCTCTGTGCCTCGGTTTCCCCTGTCAAATGAGGCTGCTAGTCTCTTCCCGCCTCTGAGGGGTGGTGAATCTAGAGTGCTTTGGATGGAAGGGGACAGAGACGGACAAAGCATCTTTCTGCGGGGGCTCCCAGTGTCATTTCAGGGGGTACGACGGGAGTTTGACGGGCTGTCTGAGGCCAAACGGGGAGTTCCCATGCCCAAGCTCAACAACATGGGGCACAGTGTCTATGCGCTGGAGAACACAGACACTGCAGCCTCTCCCAGGGCATTCTCAGAGCCTGGCTAGCACAAGGACCTACGAGGGGGAGAGGAAACTTTTCAGGCAAAGCACAGTAGAAGAAACTTTTCTCTAGGTTAGCAGCAGACCCTCCCCCCCCCATTCCCCCCCCCACAACACAGCCTGACAGGACTACGTGTTCTCACTGGCATCCGGCTGATGGCGCCACTCGATGGGTAGTGCTGAAGAAGTCAAAGGGCTGCTCCATGCTACAGTAGCAGCTGAGGCAGAGGACCTGTTGCAACCTGGCTCCAATTGTAGTGCCGATGGGCTCTTAGAAACATAGAATCAGAGAACATTAGGGTTGGAAGAGACCTCAGGAGGTATCTAGTCCAACCCCTGCTCAAAGCAGGACCAATCCCCAACTAAATCATCCCAGCCAGGGCTTTGTCAAGCCAGGCCTTAAAAACCTCTAAGGATGGAGATTCCACCACCTCTCTAGGTAATCCCTTCCAGTGCTTCACCACCCTCCTAGTGAAATAGTGTTTCCTAATATCCAACCTAAACCTCCCGCACTGCATTACTCCTTGTTCCGTCATCTGCCATCACTGTGGTCTGTCCCTTAGCTGTGGTCTGTCACTGGACATGGCCAAGGCTTTAGCCTGGCTAGGGAATACAGCTGAGGTCCTAGGTAGGCTACAGCATGGAACTGCCTTTCACCCCGCTCAGGGGACAAGCATGTTGTTACAGGCCATAATTGATGCCCAGGCAGGGTCTTAGTCCCACGGCCATATGTGAGAGCAAGAGTGACTTGTTAAAGGCTCACTAAGGACACTGCTAAAGAGCTATTGTTGATATAACAATGGGACTTCATGACCTCAGAAGCCAAGGTCCCATAGTAGCTGGGGGAGGGAATCTCCCTGTTTCTGGTGGGCTTCATTCCCCTATCAGGCCATCCCATCAGATCCTTCAAAAAAAAAAGTGTTGTTTTTCCCCCCAGCCATTAGAACGTACCAAAGGAGAAGAATGTTTGTAATTGCTCACTGGAAGGCTCTGGATGAGCCCCCAGGATAGGTCCCCCGGGCTGGGAGGGGTTGGCAAGGTAACGAATCCCATCTGAAGCAGAGAGATTCACCCCCACCCCACTTGACCCTGGCCCCCAACTCCAATAAGTCCCAGCATAAGCAGGCTAAAGGAACACGTCTATGTGAAAGGGTGGATAGCACCACGGAAGGGCCGAAGGGCTCACAACAGTGGAGCACCAGGGATGTCCTGGGTGAGAGGAGGAGGCTGGGACTTTGCCAGGTTGGGTCTTCACAAGGCAGGCCAGGCTCTGTTTAGATCTCAGCTCGTGACATGCTGCTCTCACAGTCCGTGATCACCCCCTGCTGCGTCACCCTCCCACAGCCCTGCAGCAGCTTCTCAGCAACTCCTCTGCCCTTCTGGGCCGCCAGCTCGGCCCTGACAGGTGGTGCCACCATCTTCGGTCATCCCTCTGCTCCTGAACCCACCACGCCACATGCCCTCTTCCCCCAGTGGGCCTGGAGACTCCTGTCGGCAGCTTTTCTGAGGCATTCCCGGCTCCCTCGCCAACTCACTGGCCTTCCACCTCTAAGCGGGCAGGGGACATGGGGGCCCTTTTCCCAAGCAGGCATCCAGAGCCCACACTTGGCCCCTCACACTGGCTCGGAGACCTGGGCAGGCACCAGAAAGGTGAGCTGTAGAACTGGGATCTGGATTTCAAACACCCCAAGGAAACTGGAGGCATGTTTGGCTCTGGGGAGGAAGGCCCACAGTTCCCAAAAGTGATTTCGGGTGCCCAATGGGGAATGCCTGCAAAAGGGCCTGACCCTCCGAGGATGGATGTTCAGCACTTTCGGACCCTCAGGTCCCACTGGGGTGCCTCGTGCTGGGCTTCCAAAAGTCACCCGTCGCTTTTGGAAATGTAGGCTAGGGTGTCCGGTTTGGGTGCGTTTCTTGATTTCAAGCCCCTAGATGCCAGTTGAAGCATCCAAGGGTAGGATCTGACATCCCAGGCTTGGAAAGTGGCTGGGGATGCCTTGGGATAAACAGCTAGCCAGGGGATCAAAGGCCGGAGCATCAGCAGCTGTTTAATGGCACATAAAATATTGGTGTAACTTGTGGGCGGAGAACGGGAGTCTCGAGGACTCAAAAAACAGAGTGACTGGCTTGGACACAGGCCTGAAACCAGAGTGAGGAGCCAGCCAGAAAGCTAATAGATCTAGCAGAGGAATGGGCCCAGCTGGCGTAAATCAATATAGAACTAATACAGTCAACAAGCCACCCACGGAGAGCGAGACGGCAAAATACATGCTGGAGTTGGGATCCAATGGGTGGGAGGTGGTGATTCCCTCGGCCTCTTTCGATGCCCCTCCCCTCCGCTTGGAACACCATCCTCTTCCATCCAGACCCTCCCTTAAAACACAGTCCTTCTGCGGCGCCTGTCCACAAGGATTCCTCCAGCGGACGCCCGCACCGCTTCCAGTTGGGCCCTACATCCGGCGCGTTACGTGTCTGGTTTGGACTCGGAGTGTGACTCTCTCCACGCTGCACAGCCCTGAGTGTGCTGAGAGCGCTTTCTCAATAGACTCCTTCCCCAGTGGCTATTCACTTCGGGAGGATCAAAGTCTCAACAGAGACACGCACGGAACGGTGCAGCTCCTAGACGCAGCTACATTCCCCCCTCCCTGCTGTCTTTGGCCTTGTCTAGATTAGATCGACAGATCGATTTGTCCTTCTGGTGTGTGTGCATGGGGGGGGGAATGCCCTTGCCTGCACACACAAATTTGTTATGATCAATTTTTCCGTGGTGAGTCCACAGCTCATGTTACCCTGATTACAGGTTGGGATGGACGTCAATCAGAGCAAGCTCCTTGATTGCAGAATAGACAACAGGACAGAGCTGCCTTCAGAATGGGGGACACGGATCCCCATATGCCAGGGCCTGGCTGATGGAACTGACACACCGCAGTCTGTGACCTCCTTTTGTCCACCATTAACATCTTCTTTGTACGCTTCGATTCGGCTTTGGCTTTTCCAGCGGGTGATTCCTCCCCTGGAGATGCTGGGGAGCAGAGGGTGCTCGCCACCTTGCTGAGCTGGGCCTGTCGCTCTGAGAACTGTGATCCCAAAGTAATTGGGGATTCTGCTGAGCCACATCAATTTCTAGAGCACCCATCAACCAGCACAACAGAGCTCAGGAAGCCGGACTGCAGAAGCTTCGGAGTATGTAGCTGTGGTGAAACTTACACGGGAGGGAGGAAACTCCTGCGCTCTTCGCTGCCCTGCCATTTTTATGGCTGGGGACAATTTTTAATTTTTGCTTTTCTATTTATGTTCGCTGGTGGGGGCAGTCCAGCTCCCTGCTGCCTGGGAGAAGCTCCCTCTCCTGGGTCTGTCTGCATGCATTTTCGCTTCCATGGCCCTTTGACACCATCTCTCTCCCCTGCCCATCTGAACAGCAGCCACTGGCTCGGCAGCCACAGACCTCTGCCCCATGTCAGAGCACAGTAACAAAGATCAGCCTCTTCCCAGCACGCCTGTCTCATACTGCCACTGTCCAATAGCCGGAGACTCTAGCCATCGATTGTTATCACAGTAACAGAGCATGCCACAATCTTTAATGTTTTTATCCTCACAACACCGATAGGGGTCAGGGCAGTGCTGGTATCCCCAGTTTACAGATGGGGAAACTGAGGCACAGAGCGACTAAGTGACTTGCCCAAAGTCACACAAGAAGTCCATAGGACAGCAAGGAATTTATCACACATGTCCTGAGTCCCAGGCTAGTCCCCATACTGCTGAGCCACTCTTCCTCTCCTCTTATAAAGTTTTGGCCCCTGGAGACAGAAGACTCAGTTCTCCTCTCACACCACTTTTATTCCAGTTTACCTCTGACTATACTGGAGTTACTCTTGAGTTACGCAGTGTATGAGAGTAGAACTGTGCCCAGAACATATAGATGTAAGCCTACCCCGCTCTGTTCCTTCCCCTGTTTGATGTGAAAATCATTCTGGACATTCACCTTCTTACTCACTATTGTACAGATGTGCTGATGACATTCGTAGAAGTGGACTCATTTTAATATGGTTTTAAATGGCAGTGTAGGTAGCAGTTGTGTGTCTCCACATGAAATTCTGCTTTCATATAAACAATTGGGGCTCTGCGGCGTGAAGGTTTGAGAAAGGGAAAAGGCCCCCAAATTTTCACTGTACAAGCGATACAAAAATGGCATTGTGTCACCCCCAGGACACATCATATAGACACACACAGGATACACCACACTGAGTGACACAGCACACAAGTATCTAAACAGGATGATCCATTACACACAGACAGGCATCAATATGATATCCCATCACACACACAGTGCACTATACTAGTGCACACGCATAAGAGTGCATCAGGCATTGGCAAGAGGAGCGCGTTGGCCTAGGCTCTGCAACTGGATGTCAAGGCCTGGTTCTCCCTTGCCTTGCTCCTTGCAGGTCATTGACAGCTGCCCAAAGCCTGGATAAAACACTGATTTGCAGAGTTCAAGGGAATCAGGCCCTCCCGTATCCCAGCCCCAGATTTCCAAGTGTAGTCAGATGTCCTCATGCGTCATTTGTGCGCTTGTCACTGAACGGTCTCACAGGGTTGTCCTGGTAAATCTCTGAATTTCTATGAGTTTGTACATTTTAACCATTTCTTCGAGATCTGGTCATTCCAGGCACTCCCTACCAATGGCACTTGTGTTTGCAGAGATCATTTCCAACAGCAAGGCCAAACTCATTTCTTTTCTTGTATCACACAGAGAACTTTATAGCTAAAATTAAGGTTTTTTCTTTTTAAAAAAAATTACTAATGGAAATGGTTTCATTAAATCTCACTCTCAGTCCCCACCATGCACCCAATATGCTGATCGATTTTGAAAATAACGAGGAGTCCGGTGGCCCCTTAAAGACTAACAGATTTATTTAAGCATAAGCTTTCGTGGGTAATCTGAAGAAGTGGGGTTTTTACCCACGAAAGCTTATGCTTAAATAAATCTGTTAGTCTTTAAGGGGCCACCGGACTCCTTGCTGTTTTTGTGGATACAGACTAACACGGCTCCCCCTCTGATACTTGTCACCATGCAAGGCTCTAATTTTGAAAATGTGATCTTTAGCGTTTTCCATGGGGTCCATCCCCGGCAAAGAAAAAGCGAGTTTATTTGTTTAAATAAAATCAAAGTGGGCTGAGACGTTTCTATGGAGAAGATCCAAAGCTAGGATACTTCATGCTAACAGAACAGTTTGGAAGGGATATAAACCAAACGCAAACTATTAGGGATTAGGCGGAGACCTTCCCGGAGTCAGATTATCCTATATCTATCTGCCTGCTGCACGGTTTCCTGCATCTTCCTCCAACACACCTGGCGCTGGGCACTGCCAGAGATAGGTTGCTGGACGAGATGGAGCCAGTCTGGTAACCCCGGTATTCCTGATTCCCCGGCTACGTTAGTAGGTGACACGGGCACCCAGTGTTAAGTGTAAAAAGAAAAGGAGTCCTTGTGGCACCTTAGAGACTAACCAATTTATTTGAGCATGAGCTTTCGTGAGCTACCTGTTCCCCTCCGTGCCTGCTCCACGGGGGATAGCTGCCCGCTGTGCTTTTAGATGAAGTGCTGGAGAGCCCAACCATAGCACAGGTGGGCACTTGCCTCCAACCCAGGGTCCATTGTTTTCAACCTGGAACTATCCCTCAAGTCTACCTTGAGAGAAACCAGAGGGCTGTCTCCTGTGAGAGCACACTGCCACCTCCTGGACAGCTCCGGAAAAGCAGCGGCAACGGGCACCGCTACAAAGCCTTTGGTAAAAGCCTTGCTTAAAGCCAGGTACAGTAGCAGGGAGCTGGTGGAGATTTACAAAGACACAGGAGTACACCGCTCTGCATGCCGCGAGGGGAACACATACCTGTCTTCTGGCAGCTGGGGACACTCCAGTCAGTTTTCACAAACCCTTCTCAGGGGGTTGCCTGGCTAAAAGTCCTGATTAGGCCTTGACAGAGCCACTTGTTTAGCAAACATTTCCTGCTCTGACCTGAGCATGATTCTGACTCAGCCACAGACCAGGAGGCCTTGGGCACGTCCTTGCACTTCTCTGGGCCTCAGTTTCTCCAGCTGTACAATGGGGACAATACCTGTCTCACGTGGGGTCTGGGAGATGTGGCTCTAGACAGCTGTGAATGGATGCTGTGCTATGTGAGTGCAGAAGCTCCAGGGCTTATTTGGGGGAAGCGCGGGAGGAGGCGGCCTGAGTGTTACTGAACATCTGACCTGGCTGGGGTTTGCAAAAGGAGCAATAGGTAGACTTACCAACATGGGCAATGGAGGAAGGGCGAGCAGAGTCAGGGAGGGCCCATGGAACTGGTGCTGGAGGAGAGTGGAAGGCTTGAGTCAATGGGGCAGGAAATCAATGGGAGTTAGGCACCAAGGTGATTTAATGGGAGTCAGGCACCTAGGCACTTTGAAAATCCCACAAGGTCCCTATCTGTTTAGGTGCCTGAATACCTTTAAAAGTCTGGCCCGAAGAGAAGAGAAGAAGAGAGCCCTGCGTCTCAGGTAGCTCCCCCTGTGCACACGGAATGCTGGGGACAGGAGCAGTACGACCTTGGTACTAAGGGTTAGGGTTAGGGTTGGGTCAGTGCTTCTCTGACTAAGGAACCCTGAGTCCTCCCTTCCGGGTTCTCTGAGCACCCCAGAGGCAGGTAAAGCCGATGAGAGCTATGTTCACTCCCCAGCCTTGGCAATAATTAAGCCTTAAGTGTTTGCGTTCAGTAGACAGAGCCCTGGTCCTTTCCCCTCTCTAGCCCAATGCTCCAGCTCTCTCTCGCTGACCTCTCAATATGCAGAGGCCCCATATCAACAATTTCCTGGATACATTTTGCTTTTGTTTTCCAGCAACTCTCTAGGCACTGCAGTTCCCGACTGCGATATTGTTTGGGCTTTTCAGAGTCTTCTCCTTCCTCCTCACTCCGCTCTGCTGCCAGGTTAGGGGAAGGACAAACAACCCCTGGCCAGGGACGGATGGAGAGTTCATTGAAAGAAATCAAAGGGCGTCTCCTCTTCCAGGCTGCCTCTGGCTCCTAGCTCAGTCCAGCCCCCAGAGAGAGAACCCAGCCTCCTTCCCTTGGGGCAGGGGGTTAACACTTTCAGTGCCAGCTCCTGCAAGGTATCACCCGTCCCATCTACAGGAACAGTCAGCACTTCACAAACATGAATTGATTAGTCCCACCGCTTTCCATGAGGTAGGTCAGCATTATCCCCATTTTACACATTTGGGAAGCTGAGGCACAGGACGGTGAAGTGATCCAAGGCCACAAAGGGCACCAGTACCTGAGCCAGGACTAGAATTCAGGATTTCCTGGTCCCCGTTCCATGCTCAGATCACTAGGCCATGCTGCCGTGGGAAGAAGACGGTGGAGCTCAGGGGTGGGAAAAGTAGCATAAACCTCCTGGGCCTGGTTCTCTCCACATGAACACCTGCTATCTCTACTATGCAATGGGAAGGAGGGGAGAAGCAGGCCCTTGTCCAGTTAGACCTATGGATATATAGATGGCTAGCCCCCCAGGGCTTCTGCCCCATTGGTACCAGAATGTCATGCAACGTCCTTCGGAAAGCCAAGGAGAGCTGCACACAAGTCTGCAGCAAGGCTCAGGTAGCTCACCTGTCACCTCTACCTTCCCCCAGACACTAGCCACTGGTCATGTGCTCATCCCCATACTGCTAGCTGACTGCCCATCTGCACGTGGTCCGAGCTCCAGCCCTGGTCACTCACCGGGTTGCTGGGGTTGGCTCCCAGCACTGGACCCGTGTGCGCATACAGTGTGAATCCAAGCAGAGTTCAGTCCTGGCTCTGTGGTTCAGGCAACGCTCGGAGTGCAGATTCTCTTCTTGCAGCCCCTTCTGAGAGTGGAGATCCCACAGTGCAACTGCCTAGGCCTTGAGACTAGGGCCGCCTTTCCCAAACTCCTCAACTGCGTCAGCACACCCTTCCCCAGAGCTCTTGCCTGCAGGCACGCTGGCAAACGTTTTACTGCTTCAGGGACACAGGCAGGTGAAGCACATAACACACTGGCTTTGCAAAAGGGATTTCTGAACCAATTAGCCAGCAGGGGAGAGACACAAACCCAAGCAAAATACAAAGCACCGGCATGCAAAGCCCTGCCTCAGTTTCCTCACCACTCGAGAATTCTTTGGCCTTTGGCTTCCAGGTCCCCTCCTCTGGGCCACACTTCTCCAGCTCATGGCTTCTCCTCCAAGCCTTGGCCTCTCTCTCTGACAGCTTCCTTCAGCCTTGGCTGGTCCCACAATCAAATGTCTCCTCTCCCTCCAAAAGCCTGATCCCATTGTTCCTCTCTCCTGCCCCAAGTTTCCTGTATCTCTGTGACCCACCCAGGCCCCGCGTTTCTAAAGGGCTGTATAGACACATCTCTGTTCCCTCTCCTGGGCCAGTTCCATTCCTTCAGCCCCTAGCCCTCTGCAGAGAAGTTGAGAAAACTAGGTTTTTCTAGGAGGCAGTGACTCCTCTGCTCTGCCTGGGCAAGATCTAGCCAGGTGCTGATAGTCATTAATGACCAACCAGTTCATAAACAGACACCCAGCGCCACCCTCTGCCCCTTAGCATGAGGAGCGTGAGGGGACAGTACAGTCGTTGACAGCCCTAACAGACAGTTCATAAACTCAACTTCATAAGTTATACACTGGAAATTCCCCCAGTCATCACAATCCTCCGCTCCATTGGCCACCTGACACACACACACACACACACACCCCCAGCTGCTGCAGGAGGTGATGCCTTTGATGGAATGTACCCCTGACGGGACGGGCGACATCCTTCCTGACTGACATTCCAGACGCATGCTGTGTCTGACTGATGCTTCTCAACAGCAGCCAGACTGGGCTTATTTGCTTGTCGCGGACCCACCGGTTGTTCCTGTTTGTGACCCAGACTCCAAGCTCTTGTATAACACGTCTAACATCTGAGTATGTTTTGCTGCTCATTTCCTTCCTCATCACCGTCTCAGCAACTTCTGTGCCTTCCAGACAATCTCTTTTCTCCCGACCTTGGATCTGTCCGGACCCTTGCTGGCTGATTGACGGCAACGTGATCTTCCCCTTTCTAGAAAGAACCTGATCCAAAGCCCTTTGAAGTCAAAGATCCCTGCTGACTTCAGTGGCCATTGGATCCGGCTCACAAAGGCCTCCTACTGATTCTTGTCCTTTGGAGGGTGGAGAAGTTCATGACCGTTGCTTCTCTGAGCATTTTGTGCACTGGCCCAGTGCACACCTATTCAAGCCCACTGACCCTGGAGTAGCAACCCATGAGCCATGGGTACAGCAGTGCCAATGGGGCATGAAGCAGGACGAACTTGGCCCAGGAGGGTCCCCAAGCAATGGATCTGTTTGGTGCATTGGTTTGTCAACTGGGAGTCAAAATCACTTTCTGTCTTTTGGCCTTTCAAGTGTCCCTGGCTGAAAACACAGAGGCCACCAGGACTTCACCTTCACTCAGCATCTCTCACACCACACAGCCCTTCATAAAATCTCTGCCTCCTAAATACACTGATATTAATGGCACATTGTCCTGAGAGTGATAACTTGGTTCTCCTGGCCACCTTAGCTTGCCCGCATTGGAGAAGATGCCTCGCCCCATTGTAGAGAGGAAGGATGAGCTTGCAGGTAGGGCCCCGGCAACATAAAGGGGTGTAAGCTGCAGTTACACCCACTTTAAGGCTCCTTCTTGCTGCCCGAGCAGCGACAAGGGGTCTCTGTGTACGTGGGAATCAGATGTTTGGCTGGAGTTTGGCCAGGATACCAGGGGCCAATACCCCACTGGTGAAAAGTGCCACATGCCACAAGGGCACAGGACTGCAGGTTTCCATGGCAACTTGAAGATGGCACCACTCACTGTCCAGGACCCCCTAACATTATGCTGAGGGCCTTGCCTTGTGGAGGAGAACTATGGTACATTCCCATGTCCTGGGCTTTCCTCGGAGGTCTCCCATCCCAGTGGGGACAGGCCCTGCCCTGGCGAGAGCAGACAGGATCTGAGCCAGGGGTGTGAATTAGGACAGCGATGCAGTCCTCCCCGCAACTCCCTAGACACAGTTGGTATTGAATGGAGCGTGGTGAAAGTCAAATAAAGGCACAGCTCACACTGAGAAGCACTTTTCTGCCACGCTCTTTAATAACAATATGTCAGTGTACATTTGGGCAGCAGGGGCAACATGCCGCCTTTAAGACTCGGGGTGGGGGTGGAGTTGTTGCTTTTCATTCATAAATACTTTTGTTTGTAACCATTGTAAAAAAAATGAGGAAGAGAAGAGCTGCCACCAATGAGTGTGTGGGAGACAATGTGTGTGTGTGGAGAGGTGTGAAACGTGAGTGTGTGCGGGACACGGGAGCCATAAAAAGCACAGTAAGACAGCGACCAAATGAGGCACAGTGTTCACATCACAGCCTTTTGGGGTAGCCCCTAGGCTCAGGCAGGGCCCCTGGCCTTTGGTAACTCACCCAAAGCGCTAGACAGTCCTGGGAGAGTTGGGAAAAAGCAAGCGGAGAGGGGTTTCAGCAGAGATGCACTCCAGCCTCGAACGCCTTCCCTGGAGACAGAGCTACACAGAGGTACAGGGCAGCTGGACTCCAGGCTCCTGGAGAGACTATTCCCTCATGTTCTAAAGCAGCGGAAGATACCACCCCCCCCAAACCCCGGGCTCTCTGCTGCTAATGCTGGGCTACTCTGCTGGCAGATGCTGGCTCTGTGCAGGCAGCATCACAGTGGGGAATGGAGCTCATCCCTGACCCCACCTGAGAACTCACACCCCCTGCCGGAGCCCCCACCCCCTCCCACATCCCAGCCCACTGCTTCAGCCTACAAATGGATTTTATACACCCCCTGGGGTAATCTGTTCCTGCCCCAGGGCATCCCCTGCTTGGTGACTGCTCTCTCCCTGTGCTCACATCATGCAAGGAGAGTGGATGGCGTGGGGGGCGGGGGGGGGGGCGCTCAGCAATGGTGACACTAGTTGGTGTCTGGCTCTACAGGCACAAAGGGATTTTGCCCAGCCCTGGCTCAAATGGGGTTTTCTCTGCATTTGATTCAAATTCCCTCTGTGCCAGGCAGATTTTAAGACTCTCAACTGCATCCTCTGCTCAAAAGAGGGAGCAAGTTGCCTGCACTGTCAGAGAATCCTCCCCCTCCATGCAGGAGCAGATTCCCCTCTCCTCCTGCTGATGCCATGGAGTGGGATAAACAGGCCACTTCCTGCCTTTAATCAACCTCAGGGCGCAGTGGGGGGGGGGGGGGGGAGAATATCTGGAAAGAAAAACTCACTTCCTGTTACAGAAGAAAAAGATAAAGCCTGGACTCATTAAAGTGAATTTTACTGTGGCGAGAAGGGAAGGAGTCAAACACAATGTCCTTGAAATTTCCTCCACAGGGCTGTGTCCATGAAAACAGGATAAAGCCACTTCCGCTGTCTCTGCCATGGAGCTCAAATGGGGGCGGGGGGAATACTCGGGCTCTGGGGGTGGGAAAAGTGTGATGTTCTCTCGGGGTGGGAAGGGGTTAGAGGTGGGGGGGTCCCTTTTGTGCTTTACTTCAGGGCATCCAGATGAGTGCAGACCTGTATGAACACGTCATCCACAGAGCCTTCTGCATTCAGCTGTAGGGGCAAAGGAGGAGAGCCAGTCAGGACAGGGCCATAGAGAAGCCCCTAGACTACATCCTGCATTGTGCAGCACCGCACAGGCCTGGGACAGCCCAGCTCCCAGATCTCCATGCTAGCCAGAGGATCTACTCCTGGCAGGTGCAATGCCCTCAGAATCCATTCCACAGCGCCTGAGGCCTGTCTGGCTCTGGGGGGCACCGGGCCTGAGGCCTGTCTGCTCCGGGTTGCCAGGCCCAAGGCCTGGTTGGAAAGCCCTCTCTGCTGCTTCTCTTCCCTCCTCAGAGCCCCATCCCTCATTAGTTCTCCTCCCCTGCTTGTTGATCCATAGTAGCAGGGCATGCTGACAGCCAACCTTGAATGTGGCTTGCTCTGGGATTTCCTCAGATCAGAGGCATCTGAGGGTGCATTCTGCCCCTTTAACTGCTGGGAAGCCCCAGACCATCTGAGACACAAGGACGGCAAGTGGCTCAGACCTGCCAAAACCCACAATGGACTCTGCAGAGTCTCAGCAGATGGGAAAGGGCCAGTTCCACCCCCACCCATCCCCAGTTGGCTTGTGGCCAACGTACCTTCCGGATGATCCCTCTTTTCTCGTAGAATGCGATGACCGGCTCAGTGGCCTTGTAGTAAGTGTCCAGGCGCTTCTTGATCGTCTCCTCATTGTCATCCACCCGCCCGCTGGTCTCACCCCGTTTCAACAAACGCTTGACCATGGTGTCCTTCCCTGCATCCACGTAGAGCAGCAGTGTTGGGGGGGCGATCTGTTGGGGAGGAGAACCAGGGAAACGTCCTTACCTATACAGACAGGCTTTGGCTTTACCAAGTTCATAGTTTCCTCCACTAGCCCTGCAGCATGATGACCCGAGGGGTGGGGGAGACTGTGCCCCGTGCCGTCACTGAATCACCCTGACATGGAGGGAGGGAAGGGAGAGCTGGGTCTGGAGCAGTCACCCTTTAGGGTGACCAGGTGTCTGGTTTTCAACAGGAACACCTGGTCAAAAAGGGATCCTGGAGGCTCCGCTCAGCACCGCTGACCAAGCCGTTCACTGTCCAGTTGTCAGCACCAAGCAGTGGGGCTGGCAGGCTCCCTTCTAGCCTCCATGCTGCATGGCTCCCAGAAAGCAGCCGGCATTTCCCCCCTCCATCTCCTATGTGTAGGGGCACCCAGGGGGCTCCCCATCCTGCCCCCGCCCCAAGTGCTGTCCCCACAGCTCCCACTGGCCGGGAACCAAGGCCAGTGGGAGCTGCAGGGGTGGTGCCTGCGGACAGGGCAGCATGCAGAGCTGCCTGTCCATGCCTCCGCTTAGGAGCCCGGAGGGGCGACATGCTGCTGCTTCTGGGAGCTGCTTGAGGTAAGAGCCACCAGGAGCCTGCATCCCTGAACCCCACAATGTCCCAACCCCCTACCCCAGCCCTGATCCATCTCCAACCCTCCAAACCCCTCGGTCCCAGCCCAGAGGACCCTCCAAACCCCAAATCCCCATCCCCACCACAGAGCCTGCAACCCCAGCCAAAGCCCTCACTCCCTTCACCGCACCCCAACCCCCTGTCCCAGCCCTGATCCCTCTCCCGTCCTCTGAACCCCTCATCCCTGACCCCACCCCAGAGCTCACACCCCCAGCCGGAGCACTCACCCCCTCCCACATTCCAGACCACTGCTTCAGCCTGGAGCCCCCTCCCGCACTCTGATCTACTAATTTCTGGCCCCACCCCAGAGCCCGCACCCCCAGCCGGAGCCCTCACCCCCTCCTGCACCTCAGCCCCCTGAGCCAGCCCAGTGAAAATGAGCGAGTGAGTGAGGGGGGCAGAGCGAGCAACAGAGGGAGGGGGGATGGAGTGAGCAGGGGCAGGGCCTCTGGGAAGGGGCGTTGACTTCCGTCGAATTGTGGAAGTCAACGAATGGCTACGCAGGTGGTGTCGGAGAGAAGGCTTTGGATTCTTTGACCATGGGATGGTGTTCCAAGAAGGAGGAGTGCTAGGCAGAGATGGGCTCCACCTAATGAAGAGAGGGAAGAGCATCTTCGCAAGCAGGCTGGCTAACCTAGTGAGGAGGGCTTTAAACTAGGTTCACCGGGGGAAGGAGACCAAAGCCCTGAGGTAAGTGGGGAAGTGGGATACCGGGAGGAAGCACGAGCAGGAGCGTGCGAGAGAGCGGGGTCCTGCCTCATACTGAGAAAGAGGGACAATCAGCGACTTATCTCAAGTGCCTATACACAAATGCACGAAGCCTGGGAAACAAGCAGGGAGAACTGGGAGTCCTGGCACAGTCAAGGAATTATGATGTGATTGGAATAACAGAGACTTGGTGGGATAACTCACATGACTGGAGTACTGTCATGAATGGATATAAACTGTTCAGGAAGGACAGGCAGGGCAGAAAAGGTGGGGGAGTTGCATTGTATGTAAGGGAGCAGTTTGACTGCTCAGAGCTCAAGTATGAAACTGCAGAAAAACCTGAGAGTCTCTGGATTAAGTTTAGAAGTGTGAGCAACAAGGGTGATGTCGTGGTGAGAGTCTGCTATAGACCACGAGGCTTTCTTCCGGCAACTCACGGAAGTTACTAGATCGCAGGCCCCGGTTCTCATGGGAGACTTCAATCACCCTGATATCTGCTGGGAGAGCAATACAGTGGTGCACAGACAATCCAGGAAGTGTAGGGGACAATTTCCTGGTGCAAGTGCTGGAGGAACCAACTAGGGGCAGAGCTCTTCTTGACCTGCTTTTCACAAACCAGGAAGAATTAGTAGGGGACGCTAAAGTGGATGGGAACCTGGGAGGCAGTGACCATGAGATGGTCGAGTTCAGGATCCTGACACAGGGAAGAAAGGAGAGCAGCAGAATACGGACCCTGGACTTCAGAAAAGCAGACTTTGAGTCCCTCAGGGAACTGACAGGCAGGATCCCGTGGGAGAATAACATGAGGGGGAAAGGAGTCCAGGAGAACTGGCTGTATTTTAAAGAATCCTTACTGAGGTTACAGGGACAAACCATCCCGATGTGTAGAAAGAATAGTAAATATGGCAGGTGACCAGCTTGGCTTAACAGTGAAATCCTTGCTGATCTTGAACACAAAAAAGAAGCTTACAAGAAGTGGAAGATTGGACAAATGACCAGGGAAGAGTATAAAAATATTGTTCGGGGATGCAGGAGTGAAATCAGGAAGGCCAAATCACACTTGGAGTTGCAGCTAGCAAGAGATGTTAAGAGTAACAAGAAGGGTTTCTTCAGGTATGTTAGCAACAAGAAGAAAGTCAAGGAAAGTGTGGGCCCCTTACTGAATGAGGGAGGCAACCTAGTGACAGAGGATGTGGAAAAAGCTAATGTACTCAGTGCTTTTTTTGCCTCTGTCTTCATGAACAAGGTCAGCTCCCAGACTACTGCACTGGGCAGCACAGCATGGGGAGGAGGTGACCAGCCCTCTGTGGAGAAAGAAGTGGTTCGGGACTATTTAGAAAAGCTGGACGAGCACAAGTCCATGGGGCCGGATGCGCTGCATCCGAGAGCGCTAAAGGAGTTGGCGGATGTGATTGCAGAGCCATTGGACATTATCTTTGAAAACTCATGGCGATCGGGGGAAGTCCCGGACGATTGGAAAAAGGCTAATGTAGTGCCCATCTTTAAAAAAAGGGAAGAAGGAGGATCCTGGGAACTACAAGCCAGTCAGCCTCACCTCAGTCCCTGGAAAAAGAGGTTTCAGAGTAACAGCCGTGTTAGTCTGTATTCGCAAAAAGAAAAGGAGTCCTTGTGGCACCTTAGAGACTAACCAATTTATTTGAGCATGAGCTTTCGTGAGCTACAGCTCACTTCATCAGATGCATACCGTGGAAACTGCAGCAGACTTTATATATACACAGAGAATATGAAACAATACCTCCTCCCACCCCACTGTGGGGTGGGAGGAGGTATTGTTTCATATTCTCTGTGTATATATAAAGTCTGCTGCAGTTTCCACGGTATGCATCTGATGAAGTGAGCTGTAGCTCACGAAAGCTCATGCTCAAATAAATTGGTTAGTCTCTAAGGTGCCACAAGGACTCCTTTTCTTTTTGGAAAAAGAGGGACTTTTTCCCTCTTGGAAATGGAGCAGGTCCTCAAGGAATCAATTCTGAAGCACTTAGAAGAGAGGAAAGTGATCAGGAACAGTCAGCATGGATTCACAAAGGGCAAGTCATGCCTGACTATTCTAATTGCGTTCTATGACGAGATAACTGGCTCGGTGGATGAGGGGAAAGCTGTGGACGTGTTGTTCCTTGACTTTAGCAAAGCTTTTGACACGGTCTCCCACAGTATTCTTGCCAGCAAGTTAAAGAACTATGGGCTGGATGAATGGACTATAAGGTGGATAGAAAGTTGGCTAGATTATCGGGCTCAACGGGTAGTGATCAATGGCTCCATGTCTAGTTGGCATCCAGGATCAAGTGGAGTGCCCCAAGGATCGGTCCTGGGGCTGGTTTTGTTCAATAACTTCATAAATGATCTGGAGGATGGTGTGGATTGCACCCTCAGCAAGTTTGCAGATGACACTAAACTGGGGGGAGAGGTAGATACGCTGCAGGGTAGGGATAGGATACAGAGGGACCGAGACAAATTAGGGGATTGGGCCAAAATGGATGAGGTTCAACAAGGACAAGTGCAGAGTCCTGCACTTAGGACGGAAGAATCCCATGCTACAGACTAGGGACCGAATGGCTCGGCAGCAGTTCTGCAGAAAAGGACCTAGGGGTTACAGTGGACGAGAAGCTGGATATGAGTCAACAGTGTGCCCTTGTTGCCAAGAAGGCCAATGGCATTTGGGATGTATAAGTAGGGGCATTGCCAGCAGATCGAGGGACGTGATCGTTCCCCTCTATTCGACACTGGTAAGGCCTCATCTGGAGTACTGTGTCCAGTTTTGGGCCCCACAGTACAAGAAGGATGTGGAAAAATTGGAAAGAGTCCAGCGAAGGGCAACAAAAATTATTAGGGGACTGGAACACATGAGTTATGAGGAGAGGCTGAGGGAACTGGGATTGTTTAGTCTGCAGAAGAGAAAAACGAGGGGGGATTTGATAGCTGCTTTCAACTACCTGAAAGGGGGTTCCAAAGAGGATGGATTTAGACTATTCTCAGTGGTAGCTGATGACAGAACAAGGAGTAATGGTCTCAAGTTGCAGTGGGGGAGGTTTAGGTTGGATATTAGGAAAAACTTTTTCACTAGGAGGGTGATGAAACACTGGAATGAGTTACCTAGGGAGGTGGTGGAATCTCCTTCCTTAGAAGTTTTTAAGGTCAGGCTTGACAAAGCCCTGACTGGGATGATTTAGTCGGGTATTGGTCCTGCTTTGAGCAGGGGGTTGGACTAGATGACCTCCTGAGGTCCCTTCCAACCCTGATATTCTATGATTCTATGACAGGGGCCGGGGCAAGGGTGTTCGGTTTTGTGCGAGTAAAAAGTTGGCAACCCTATCACCCCACCACTCTGACCCCGTGCAGACGAGGGTCAGGACTGTTACCCCAGTGTGCACCAACATACATGCCCTCACACCAACCATCCCATGGCAATCAGGTTGGGGGTAACTTGGATTTTCCGGGCGCTGGGTGACCCTCTAATAGCTGGCTCTGTCTTTGCTCTGGAGCACGCTACTGCATATGTGCCAGGGGCACATTGAGCCTCCGTTTGCTTGTTACTTTGCACATGTTCATTAGCCCAGGCCATTTACCACCCCGACTTGTAGGTTCATCCCAGGCCACAGCCTGCTAAAAAGGATCCTTCCTCTTCAATTGTTTTTTCCAGCTGTTTCTATAGAGCAACCATTGCGCCACCTTGTGCCAGTCCCACGTATTACAGCCAGGGATCACTCCAACGCAGGTACCTTCCTCTCTCACAAGTTTTCTCCCCAGCCTCTCCAGGCCTGCACTAGCAGGGTTACAGTTTCCCTGGAGCAGACAGTAAAACCTGCTCCTAGGCAACACACGGAACAGCCTTCCTGCTCTAACCCCATTAACAATACCATCATATACAACCTTGCACTCCAGACACCTTCAGGGTGTTTAAGGGGCTCACTGCAGCCACCTCTCGGGTGGAGCATGACAGTTATTTACCAGCATGCAGCAACCCTACCTCAGCAGTTCAGGATGGGAAGGAAAGACGAATCTGACACTCAGTTGAACATGACTGGGTAACTGGGGGAGGCAGAACGTAATTACTCAAGTTGAGCTGGGACAAAACCTGTTCTACAGAAAATAGCAGTGATCCAGACCTTGGCTCGACATCACAACCTAAAGATGGTGCCTCCAGCAGCAGAGCTTCTCCTGGCGCCATGTGGGGCTTTGGTTCAACTCCCCCCGAAGAGATGGTCTGCCCCAATGAATCAACCCCACCACTTCCCCATTTCTAGGGTCGCCTTATCCAGCCATCGGGCAACCCCACCACGCTGAGTTTGTGACAAAACTACCACAGGTGTGGGTGTGATGTCCAGTGTTTGGGGGCACGGGGTGAGAAGACACGGCTGGCACTGCTGTCTACACTCGCTGTTTGTGTCTCTCCCCTGGGGAGCGTATCCCTTTTCTGCCCCACTGAACAGCTGCCCAGCCCCTGCTCTGCTCTCTAGGGTGGCTCTGGTTCTGCTTGACAAGCTTTTAGTGCAAATGGTAGCACACTCAGTCAGGATTGTGCCAAGTGGATGGCCCTCCCAACGGCATTGGAGCCTCTGCCACCCCCTTCCTCACCTTCTTCTCAAACTCCACACCTTGCTTCACCTCTCGGGGGTAGCCGTCAATCAGGAATCCCTTGGAGACATCTGCCTTGGCCACCATGGCGTCTCGCAGCATATCAAGCACCGTGTCCTGAGGGGAGGGGAAACGTAGGTGTTTTAGGTCACAGTTAGGGACAGTGCTTTCAGTTCCAGCTAGCTGGCAGCTTTGCAGAGTCTCCCGCAGTCGCTGGGCTCCCCTTCCCTATGGGCAGCCCTACCTCTTAGTGAAAAGCCACAGGAGCATCAATGTTTGTCCTCGATCACACCAACAGACAGATCCTTTTGCAGGATCCAGGGACCATATGCAGCTCCTGTCTCACCAGAGGAGGCACAGCAAGCAGCGGCTGCTCACTGTGGTCTCTGGGCACCAACACCCACAGACATGGAGCTTGTCCTCCCCCATTTTATGCCCTAACTTGCTCCCCTCCCCAGCTGCCAGAGCACTTTCTCCCTGCTGCTGCCAGGAGCGACCAGACTCCTGGGAAGCCAGGTCCATAAGCCATCCCCTAAGAGCTGGGAAAGAGGTGCCCCAACAGTGGCCCTTCCATGCACCTGCCTCAGCTCCCCACAATGCACTGCAGCCAGGAAAGCAGGTGGCCTGAGATGGCCTCCGCATCAGGTTCTCACACGCCAGCATGGGTAGCTGGAAATGTGCCAGGATGTAACGCTTTGAGATCCACTTCCTTCCACTGCAAAAATGGCCCAGACTCACCAGGGGCACCAGCTCTCCCTTCTCCATGATGGCAGAGAGCTTCTTGCCTCTCTCTGAGCCAGAGTTGACCTCTGCTCTCAGGAGGTCTCCAGTGGACAGGTGGGTGTAGCCATACTTCTGGACAATCTTCTCACATTGGGTCCCTTTCCCTGAGCCGGGCCCACCTGCAATTCACACAAGGACAAGGCCCAGATTCAAAACACAGAAGGGGGAGGATGGGAAAAGAGCTTGGGTGCTTCCGAGGCAAAAATCCCACCTAGCAACAGCCCTGTTTCATCCTCCTCTTTGTTCTTACTTACTAGGAGCCTTTGCACACAATGGGGACCTTAGGTAAGGAGTTCAGGGCTCCTGCTGGGCTCCGAGCCCTCTGCCCCAGGCAGCACAACCAGCTCTGGGGAGATTATTATGATCTCATCAACAGGTCAGCGTGAAGCAAAACAGGCAGCAGCTGAACCCCAAAGCCAGGAAGCTCCTGTCTTTGTGTCTCTATCGCTAGTGACAAAAGGTGGGCGGCGGGGAGAGAAACAGAGATACCTGCAGAACTGCCTCCACAGGACATGGATCTACATTTCCCCCACAAAGCGCCCGTGTGTCTTTGAAAGCAGCTGCCCAGGATGTCACCCGAAATCTGTGGCTCAGCTGCCACTTCAAACCTAGCCCAAGCTGGGACTTTGCTTGGTGGCCTACATGAATAAAAGGGGCCGGGGGGGGGGGGGTCACTGTGTGTCCGATGCATCGGATAGTCTCAGCAGAGAGAAGCAAAGGACTGAATGGGCCCTGGAGACTGTGCCCCCACTCATGCCTCCAGAGGTGGCTCCTCCAGGTGAGGTGGAGGAAGGCAGGTTGTGGAAGCTCTCCCCTATGCTGTACCTGATCTGGGGGTAATTAGAGGCCTTCAGGGCACCCTCCCCAACAACACCGAAAGCAAAGGTGGCAAGCGACCACAGGCCCTCTATTCCGTCTCGGTGCCACAGCAGGGCGCTCTCTATTGCCCACTCCCATGTATTCTGTCCAGTCTGGTTTTGGATGATAGCCACGACTTCCCTTTGGAGGCCAGGGCAAACATTTGCAGACATGGCTAGTGATTTTTAGAGCGCAACTTAGGACACCTTAAAGGCACCTGATGACCCGAAAGCTCCGAGCACCTGCCTGCTGAAAATCAGACCCCTTTACAGGATCTCAGGTTGGCCCCCTGAAATCCCAGGTCTCTTTGAAAACTTCAGCTTAAAATTTGAAGGACAGGGTCCCATGTCACAGCCCCATGAGCTCAGTGGATGTGGCTTTAGGTAACCGAGCCAGGACTGAAAGCGCCGCTCACGACTCCTCAGCTTTTCACTGAGCCCATCGCTGACTTACCCACCACGAAGATGATTTTGCTGTTCTTCAGTTTTTCTGTGGGAGAAGGAAAAGCAGAGAAGAGGATTAGTCCGAGAGCGAGTGAGCGATCGCAGGAAGGAAACCTCCCCCGAGCCGGGACAAATCCCTCTCGACCACTTCCCCAGGGGATCTGCCTGGAGGAGGGAACTTGGCAACCAGCCCCAGTTCCCCGGGGATAAATGGGAGCAGAACACGGTCAGCAGTGGGCCGTTCGGTGGCTTCATGGCAGGCGATATGGGGACATTGCCCCCCCAGGGTACCTTTGCCAGCCTTTTCCGCTGAGGCAGCCAGGCAGGAGCACTCTGTCCCCATCTCTCTGACTCGCTGGCTCCTGCTCTCCTCTGTTCCCCCCCTTCTTGCCAAGCAGTTTCTGCTCAGCACATTTTGATGCCTGAGCCAGCGGCTGGCCTCCCTTCAGGGCTGGGCCAGGCTGGAGCCTTGTGGTCAGGGAGACGGTTGCTAGGATATGGCAGGAGCCAAGCCTCAGCCACATCACAGAAGCCAGTGGGCAAAGATTCTGATCTCAGTCAATCTGGAGTGACCCCATGGGGGGATGGTGTAAATGGGCTCAGACAGCAGCTCTTGGCGGTACCTCTCACGGAACAGCCTTATACCGTGGAACCCGACAGCCATGAGCCCCCACAACATGGCGCCCACACCAATGCCACCCAGGACCCATCCTCTAGCACTGAGCTGTAGCTTTTGATGTATATATAAGGATAGGGGAGAAAGTGGTAGGACATCCCAGGTTCCCCAGGCACACAAGGCAGGGCACTGGGTGGCATCCATCTTCCTTCTGACCGGGAGGATGGCTTCCTCTTGGCCTCTGCCCCACCGCCTCAGATGCCTCCAGAGAGAGGACCAAATTCATCCCTGGTGTAACTCAGCTGGCTTCACTGGAGCTACACCAGGGAGGGATTTGGCCCACTGTAAGTAAGCTCAAAATCCGAGGGACCCCAGTGAGACAAGGAGACTAAGGAATCAAACAGCGAGTCAGGGCCTCAGCCCTTTGAGAAAGGCATGGGCCATGGGACGAAACAGGCGGGTGCTTCCTTCTAGGGAGGGGAGAAGCTCCTTCAGCCTGTGGCGATTGACATCTCCCCCTTTAGCGCCCGCACCATTACAAAACCTAAGGGTGATTCACCTCTCTCCTGGGACACGTTCCCTCCCCAGAGGCTCACGTCCGTGGCCTGGCAGGTGCTTCACAAACTCTGACCCCTCGCAGACATCACTGTCTCCCATCTGCCCCAGCCAATACCTCCACAAGCTCTGCTGAGCCAGCCACTCCAATTCCAGATCTTCCACCTGCTCCAGTCTCCCCATCACAGCCTCTGTGCCCACCTCTTGCACAAGCCCATCATCTCTGATATTCCCACCCGCCATGGTATGTCCACCCGCGGACATGCCCACTATTTCCGACACGCATTCCCCTTTTCCTTGCCCACCCTCTCTGGCCATTAAACTCTCTGTGTGAAATCCTGCTGCCAGTTACACCAATATAAAGCTGGAGTAACTGCACAGGTGTACATACAGTCAGGGGCTGTGAAGCACCACTTAAAGTGTGTGTGTGGGGGGAACAGATTTACGCCACACCCCTGCCTAGCCCTCTCTTCCCTTCTCAGGTGCCCCCTGCACCAGCAGCCTGACCCTCCCACCCCCCGGCTCATGAGCCCCTACACCCACCCCCTCCATATTTGAATGTGTGGTGTTGTGGTGGGTGGGAGCTTCAGTGTCACTCTGGTTTGGCCTGGCCAAAAAGTGGTCAGGCCGATGGCCTAGACGACTCCCCCAGCCTATGCACAGAGTTACTCTAGCTTTACACCAGCGTGACTGAGAGCAGAATCTGGCCCCCATGCCACGCACAAAAGCAAATATTACGCTGGATTAGCACCAGGAGGGCCGGCTCACTTGCATTTGGCCACAGCTATAAATCCCCACCCAGGAAAGAATCTCCTCCAAAAAGCCAGAGTGACAAGAGAGATGCAACCATTGACCCTCTCAGAAAAGTTGCAACCTCAGTGTCCCAGCTGCCCCCCTCCCCCAATTCACATTGGGCCAACATCCCAGCTCCACAACTGAGAGGGTCCCTCAGCGTCACAATCATTCTGGGAGTGGGCAATTTAATTCGAAGTCACCATTAATTCCAGTGCCTGGAGCTGATAGGGAGCTCCTCTCCCCAGGTACAGTACGCTGGAACATTTTCAAAGCTGGGTGAATGGTCCTGTCTCAAGTGTCGCAAGGACAAGGCAGAAGTGCTAAAAATAAAGGAAGGTGTTCTCAGAGCCGGCTGTGGCTTGGAGTCTGCAGCTCCCAGCAATAAGAGGTCTTCTGATTGCAGCCTTCTAAAATTACACCTCCGAGCAGACGGGGAACAGGGTGGCCTTTGGCAGTTAAGATGCTTTCTGATCACGTTGGCAGATGAGATCTGACTGTGCCAAGGAGCTCATGCAGGGAAAGGCAGAGCCATGGTTGCAAGCACTGTCTGAGACACTGCGGGACTGCATGTGGTTGGCTCACTATAAAAGCAATTTTCCCTCTCTTGGTATTTACACCTCCTCATCAATTGTTGGGAGTGGACCACATACACCCTGACTAAATTGGCCTTGAACACTGGTTCTCCACTTGCAAGGTAGAACTCCTTTCTCTTCATGTGCCAATATATATTTATGCCCATTTCTGTAATTTTTATTCCATGCATTTTACCCACGAAAGCTTATGCCCTAATAAATCTGTTAGTCTTTAAGGTGCCACAGGACTCCTCATTGTTTTTGTCTGAGACACTGGGGATGTTCTTCAGGAATTGGAGCAAAACTGGGAATGGAGAAAAGGCTGTTTGATGGTTAGGGCACTGCACAGGGAGCCAGGGGATGGGGTTCAATTCCTGGCTCTGTCACAGATTTGCACTATGGATAACATTTGCAAAAATGCTCAAGTGACTTAGAAACTTAAGTCCCACATTTTCAAAGGCTCTGTCTACACTTCAAATCCTACAGCAGAGACACTCACTACAGTTATGGGCAGGGTTCTCCCACTGGTGTAGCTAATCTGCCTCCCTGAGAGGCGGTAGCTAGGTGGACGGAGGGCATTCTTTCTAGCAATGTCTACATTGGGGTGAGGTCAGTATAGCTGCATCTCTCAGGGGGGTGGATTTTTCACATCCTCAAGAGACATAGCTATGCTGATGTAAGTTCCCAGCGTAGACCAGCCCAAAGTGGTTTCCACACATAGCAGCCTCAAGTCTCACTGAAAGCCAACGCTTTTGAAAATGGGACTTGAGTATATTTGAAAATTGTTATCCCTTACTCCCTTTGTGCCACAGTTCCCACCTATCAAACAGGGATAATACTTCACCACCCACTAGGGAGGCTGTAAGGATATATTCAGAGCACATGGCAATGGGAGCCAAAGACAGAGGTGTACAGACAGGGGATTGGCTCTCGGTTGTATAGCCTGTCACTGGCTCAGGTTGGTAGTAACGAAGTCGTCACAGAATCATAGAAGATTAGGGTTGGAAGAGACCTCAGGAGGTCATCTAGTCCAACCCCCTGCTCAAAGCAGGACCAACCCCAACTAAATCAACCCAGCCAGGGCTTTGTCAAGCCGGGCCTTAAAAACCAATAAGGATGAAGATTCCACCACCTTCCTGGGTGACCCATTCCAGTGCTTCACCACCCTCCTAGTGAAATAGTTTTTCCTAATATCCAACCTAGACCTCCCCCACTGCAACTTGAGACCATTGCTCCTTGTTCTGTCATCTGCCACCACTGAGAACAGCCTAGCTCCATCCTCTTTGGAACACCCCCTTCAGGTAGTTGAAGGCTGCTACCAAATCCCCCCTCACTCTTCTCTTCTGCAGACTAACAATCCCATTTCCCTCAGCCTCTCCTCATATATCATGTGCTCCAGCCCCCTAGTCATTTCCGTTGCCCTCCACTGGACTCTTTCCAATATGTCCACATCCTTTCTGTAGTGGGGGGCCCAAAACTGGATGCAATATTCCAGATGTGGACTCATCAGTGCTGAATAGAGGGGAATAATCACTTCCCTGATCATCTGATGGCTCTTCTCCGGTCTGGGAGAAACAAGCTGAATGGTTCTCAGTCCAGTTGCTAGTGAACAAGTGCCAGCCTCACAAAAACCACCCTCATAACCAGTACTAATCGGCAACCTTGGCAGTAGTGATGCCAGGGACTGACTGAGGGCCATGGAGGCTGAACTCCCCTCTCGGCCCTAGAAACAGTCCCTGCAGGCCAGTGCTGAGGTCTCACGGCAGGACAGGGTGGGGACACCAGGGACGTTCTGCTGCTGCCAGGGCCGTGTCCCTTAGTCACTAGGGCTGTTATTCTGTGTTTACAGAGCAGAGAGCAACCCACTGCCTCCAGGCTAGAGCTGGTGAAGACCCAGGTGAAACCCAAAGAGGAGAGAGGGAGAGGGGGAACACCCTGACAGCTGCAAGCCCTAATACTGGGGTCAAGTGCAAGGACCGCGCATGGATGCTGCCAGCCAGGACCAATTGTCCAAGGGAGGTGCCTTAGTTCTTTCCAGCTCCTGATCCTTGCAGCATGCATGAGCCTTGCATTTCCGCTGTTCTGGGCTGGCAGGGAGATGAGTGGAAAAGAGGAAGAGAACCAAGGAAGGACACAAGGTTTCTAAAAGGGGATAACGCAACAACAGAACCTGAGCCTGGTTAGCAGAGATGGCCCTGAGCCAGAACTCTGGATCCAACATCCCTCCCCTCCCCCAGCCATACCCTGGATCTGCACTTGGGGGCTCAGGCCCGTTGCTATGGGCTTAGACAACTGGATGTAGCCTTAGTAAGATGGAGACAGATGGGTGGAGAGAAGGAGCCATGCCCAAGCCAGGGAAAGGGAGCTCTCACCTGTTGCCATCCTGAGAAGATCTGGACAAAGAAGCTCTTCAGTCTGAAAGGAAACAGAACTCCTGGTTAGACAGTGCAGGAAGGCCTGGGGGGTCAGCTATGGGCTTTAGGAAGGGGCTGGTTTGGCCTTCAGAAACAGCCCCAGTCCCTTTCCTCCTGAGGTTAAGTAGTCCTTAATGCTTCCCAGGGCCCATGCTCCCCCTTAGCTCACTGGGTTTCAATCTCTTCCCACCTCTCAAATACATTTCCTAGAAAATGGAAGGTGATTCCCACTGTTTGCTCAGCTGCCAGTATCTTGGAGCAGAGGAACACGCCAGCTCCCCTGCACACACATGGCTACCCACACACGAATGGCACAGGCCCACAAACACAGCACCCTAGTAACTGCTCCCTTGTTCTGTTCTAGAGAGTGACTGACAGGGCTGGGGACAGAGGTGCAGGTTCCTGAGGCTCCCGGGCTGGTTGGCAATCAGGCACCTACTTACTGGAAGCTGGTGCATTTGAAGACATGTCCGAAGACTTCAGAGGAGGAGGCCCCAACCTCCCCTGCAGCTCAGAAGGCTCTCAGCCTATAGCCCGTTCTAGCATAGCGGTTCTGAACCAGCAATCCCATTACCTGATGGACACGCACACTTCAGAGCCTTCCTCTAGCTGCTTTCTGCTACCCGGTCTGATCCAGAGAACAGCAGTCCCCCGGCCACCTGGGAGTGCCTCAGTGCCTATGGCACGTCACTGTGACAACCAGCCCTTCCTGCCTCCTCTTCCACCCAGGGAGGGAGAGAAAAAGCAAGAGAGAAAACACAGGAGACAAAACCCACCCGAGACAGGAACTGTGAGATAGATTCTGAGCAGCGAGAAATCAGAGAGCCAGAGATGGGCACGGGGACAGACCCCGTCAGTCAGACCTGGTCACCAGCCCGGCTGATCCAGTCCTGCCTGTCACAGCAGCAGCACTTGGTGTCGGAGCCTGGCGGCTGCCTTTGCATGTTTCATAAGCGTTGCTTCGGTGACAGCAGGAGCTCAGGGGATGAAGAAGCATCCTACAGAACCTGTTCCAGCCTCGTGACCCAGGGCTTAGTGCACCGCCCCAGCAGGCAAGAGGCCTGGGTTTGAGCCAACTGGATCACCAGCACACCCCGCTCCTTGGAGGGCAGGTGGAGAGCCTTGCTTTGGCCACTGGGGGGTGCTCCCACCCCCCCTTGTTCCTGCTCCCTCTTCTCCAGCCCCATTTCCTCGCCCCCCATGGGATGCAGGGCCACCCTCCGCCAGGCGGTCAGGTCTCTTCTCCTGGGCACTGCACTCTGGTCTGGTGCTCTGGTGAAGATTTGGCATAACTAGCAGTCAGTGCTTAGACTCTGCTATGGGCCCAGCTGGGAGCCCTGAGCCATGTCTCCAGGGCAGCAGGCAGATTCCACTGTGCAGCGTTTGCCTGAGGGACTAGCTGCTCTCAAGCTGAGTTTGGGGGTGGAAACTAAGAGGGTGACAGGTGCTTTGACTCGCTGGGGTGAAGTGGGGAAAACTGGGGCATCTGGAATAGCTTGGGGCGGAGGGGATACGAAGTGCGAGTTTAGCCTTCTTCTTCCTTACACAGATTAAAGGAAGAGCATTGGACATTCCCCCCCGGAGTCTCCAAAGTCTCCCGGGGCTGGAGCGCTCCAAGCCAGTGGCATGCAAGGGGAGCTCTTGGAGGAAGAGCTTTAGATAAAGCCTAGCCACAGAGTTTGATTAATGAATGATGAACTCCTCTCCCTGGCACAGTGTCATTGCACTCAACCCAATGGGGTCACAACGGCACAGGAGGGCTTGTGGGTGCAAGTGCATGTACGTAGACCTTCCCTGCTGGGTTCTCTACGTACTCATCCCAGAGGGTTTGCTATGAGGCAAGAACCAAGTTGACAGTAATATTGCATCTCCGTGGGCCTGCTGGTTACAGGGTAGGAATCAAGAGGGGCAGAAAAGCAGGGTAACAGGACCCCTTTAAAATTTACTACTGTGACATTGTAGAGGGAGTTCGGGGTGACATCCCCTTAGCCCTGAGTACTGGACACACATGATTGTGGGGGCAGCTGAGGGCTGCATTATTCAGTACGTTTCCCCACCAGGAGAGAGACCCCAAATTCCCTTCCAATGCTCAGCTGTACGTCTGCCTTGACACGATCAGTCCCATTTGGGGCTGTCTTGCATCCCCTCCCCTCACTTTGTGACCACAGGTTTTGTTGATCCCAAAAGTCAGCTGCATCCTCAAGACGACAAAGTCATGCTGCTGAGGTCCATAGCAAGCCTCACCCAGCCCTGCCCGGCTAGGGTGGGGCAGTGGCTCGGGGCTCCAGCAGAAATGGAGAGACCTGGTTGCCTTCACGGAGCCCCAGAAGCTGGAACATGCAGATGTTTCTCATGCACCTTTATCTAACTCAGCCCTCCCTTCCCCACAAGTAGCCAGCCATGATTCCAGGCCCCCCCGCCCCCATTCCCTTGATATCTTCAGCAACTGACAGTGCACATCCTCCTTGCTGACTCCCTAGGGGGGAGGGCAGTTTACCTCGATTCACAGACTCCAAGGTCAGAAGGGACCCTTGTGGTCATCTAGGCTGACCTCCTGTGTAACACAGGCCAGAGAACTTCCCCCAAATAATTCCTAGTGCGGATCCTTTAGCAAAACAGACAGTCTCGATTTTAAAATTGCCGGTAATGGAGAATCCAACAGGACCCTTGGTAAATTGTTCCCCATCCTCCAGGGCTCACAGAGAATCCTGGCAGTCTAGAAAGGGACCTCAGGAGGCTTAAGTGCCTGTTCGGGTATTAGACCCCAAACCAGAAAGAGTCACCATCACCGAGAGTGCCAGCAGACCCATCCAGCCCCTGTTCAAACCTCCCTGACAAGCAGGGAGAACTTGGGTCACTTTTCTCCAGCCTAGAATGGCCAGTCCAAAGGGTTCATAAATCAGGAGTCAGGTCCCCCAAAAAGACGATTTCCTTCAAAGTCATGAGACTTTTTAAAATCATAAGTGTTGGGGTCTTTTTGTCTTTTGGTTACTGAGCCATTGGGCGGCATTTGGATTCATGTTCTCAAGCTTTTCTCTTCAGTCAAGCTGGAAACTGGCTTTTTAAACAAACAAACAAAAACTGAGATTCTCATCTAATCACATGACTCCAAGACCTGGGGCTTTAAGAAAAACACCAAGTATCCTGTGATAAAATTGCCAGAGCTGGCATCGCTGCGTTCACCTAGAAACAGAGCCAACTGGTGTATGCGTGAGTGAGCCCGGCACCGCACCCCTGTGATAGGAACCCCCTCGAGGGATGCTCTCTCTCACACAGACCTTGCACGCTTCAGACCTCACTTCCAGAATTCACAGCTTCCCTTTCCCAGAGATCAGAGAGGAAGTCATATGACCCAGCCTCCACTGTGCCCCCTGCACAGCCTGATCAAGGCTCCACCCTTACAGAGCACCTGAGTAGAGCTGACTTTACTCCACTGAGGGGCCAAGCTAACCCCTGGGTGCCACATCAGGAATGATCTTGGCCTGACAGCTTTACGATGCAGCCACCTTAGGTTGGAAACATAATGCTTACATCGGACACCTGTTGTTACCTGCCCCTGCGCTGCTCAGTGACCAGATCTCATCAGCTCTCAGCTTCCTTTGTTGCAGGAAGTTAACACATCTGATTGACAGTCCACCCAAATAAGCAAATTCTTAAAGGTACAGGGCCCAAATTCCACCCTGAGTTAAACTGGTGGGGGCCGGTAGGATTCCTACACATTGGTCACTGCATGGCCCTATTTCCTTGCAGCAATGTTGAATTAATGTGTGTTGAATGGAGAGTGAGTAAATGCAATACAGGTATGTAAACACTAGGGGGAGCATGGGGAAGAGAAGCATTCGCGGGGAGGGAACTGGAGAGAAGGCCGATGCATTTGGAGTGAGGGTGGAGTTGCTCCCATTTTCACCCCCTGACTGTGGGTCTACCCTGGGGGTTATTGAACTGGTGTTATTATGCCGATGCAGCTGCACCAGAGGGGACGCCCCGCGCGAGTGGAACAAGTGCAGCTTACCCTGGGTGTCGGTGTAAATCCCCTTTGACACCAGGGCAACTACATTGGTGCAAACCGCGCTTCCCCCTGATGCAGACAGGGCCTTACTCCAGTCTGTAGTGTGCAGGAACAGGGCAGTGTCCCTTTGGATAGTTCGCAAGCCCTCTAGTGGTGGATGTTGTATGTTTTCAGAAGCAGCCAGCGCAGCAGGATGTGTGCCGTTTGGCATGTTTGGGGACAGGACTAACCAGCCCTCTGCCTCCCCTGTTGTGTATGAAGAGCAAAGACACAACCCTGGACTCCCCCTGCACACAGAACAGCCCATCCTCCCCACCCATCTCCCACACACAGCAGCCAACTTGCTGAACCTCCTGGGCACACTCCCGCAGCTGCCCAGCCCCCACAGAGAGCCATTCCTCTTCCCTCACCCAACTACAGGAGTCCCCCAGCCTCGGACATAGTGGCCCACCCCCATTGGTCCCCGGTGCACAGAACTGCAGCTCTCACCCTTCAGTAAGATGGGATCCAGGTGCTCGGAGAAGGGTTCTGGGTTCCTCATCAGCCTTGTGTTTTCACTTATTCCTGCCACTAGGGGGCATCCCAGGGCCCAATCCCCTCCTGCTCACCTGTGTTTGTCGCCTACGGGCAGCAAACCTGCTTGGCACGTCAGGGCCACCCTCATGCCCAGCAATGTAGGGAAAGCCTGAAAAGGCCTTGCGCATTAGGGAGCACATGAAAAACAGCTTGGGTAGCCCATCCCTAAAATAGATCCATGCCCTTCCAGAGCTAACGCCTCCTCCCCTGGGCAGGCCCAGCCTCAGTGGGGAAGAACAGAGGTCAGGTTACAGCCCCCAGCCCATGCCTAAAAAGGGCAGGTGCCCTTCAGCTTCAGCCTGCTCTGGGGTTCTAAGTATGGCCCAGGCATAAATCCTGCAGAGGTCACGTCCACACTGTGCCAGGGTGGGGTCGGCCCCAAGGAGCAGCCAGCTAGAATCACAGTCTTTCCCCCATGAGCAGTCAGTCAGAGGAAGGCAAAGGTGGCAGCAACCCAAAGAAGGGTGGAAATAGCGGCCCCTCAGCTCCCCTGGCGCGTTGAACAGCTCCACAGGGACTAGCCTCTGCCCTCCAGCTTGCATCTCAGCCCCATGAAGCCCTTGGGGGCTGCCCTGTGACCAGAGGGGCCCAAAGTGAGAGGTCAGTGAGGCCTTGGGCCTCATCCAGCCCTAAGGGGCAATTCCTCTGGAGCTACATCTGCTCATGCCAAGGCTGAACATGGGCCCACGAGGGCACCGGGAGGAAGTCGATGGGGGAGGCTAAGGAGACAGTTCTGTTTTCAGTGGGTGGGGAGGAATCTAGGAGTCCATGGAGGCTGGAGAAAAGAGCTCCAGCTGGGGTTGCAGGGCAATATTTGGGGGAGGAGAGGCGCTTCCAAACACTGGTGGCTCCAGGGCAGGTTTAATCCTAAAATGCCCCGACAAGCAACCTTTTGGCTCAGATCAGTGTCATGCCCAACATAGCCCTTTGGGTGCCTGGCAGCATCTGTGCTCCTTCAGCTCAGCAGGCTGCAATGGCAGGGTAGCCAGCCCCCTGTCTGACACCCCTAGACTCTCCGCTCCATCAGCCAGGCCTCGCTCAGCCCCGAGAAGGGAGGCTCTGAGCACAGAGCTGTGGTTTGACCTCTCCATCTGAGCAAAATGGGCCCGTAGCCCCCTCAGCCCCTCTCCCTCCCCGGTTCCCTCCCACACCAGAGAGCAGCGCAAGGGGGCAGCACGTTAGAGGTGGGGTTTCCAGTGCTGTCAGCTCACCTCTCCTAGGGGCAAGAACCACTTGCTGTGACGTCCCAGCACTGCCGCAGCCACGCCCCCCACCCTCCCCTGTTCCTTAGAGCCACGGGCCTGCCCCCGCTCCCACTGAAGCCAAAGCAAAAGCTCCCATTGGCTTTCAGGAGCTGCAAGACCAGGCCTGCTGGCCTTCAATGGGGCCCTGCAGCCTTTGCATCTCAGGCCATGCCGCTGAGCGCCAGAGACAATGCCATGCCGCGGTTAGAGCCGGGGCCTGGGAGTCAAGAGAGCTGGGTTCTGTGCCTGGCTCTGCTATGGACAGGCTGGGCCGGTCACGCTCCATCTACCTGCCTCTGCTTCCCCACCCACGGCCTGTCTTCCCGGGGAGTATCCCTGTTCATTAGGCGTTACCTCAGGTCCCTGACCAGGCAGGCTGGTTTCACATGCTGTGCAGGGCCAGGGTGAGCAGGGACATTAACCTAGAGAGCAGGCGACCGAGGGCTCCTGCTGCCCTGAAGCCGAGAGTGCTCATCAGAGTCGGCAGCTGTGCCAGCTCAGATCCCATCTGTTTCCCTGTATCCGGCAAGTGGGAGCCCCGTGTGCCTCACCCTCTCTGGGCTGGGGTGTTCTGGTGGTGGGTCAGGGTCTGTTTGCTAGGTGGGGCCCTGTAACTAGGGCACTTGGGAGAGTTGCCCTCCCTCCTCTCCCATGCATGCCGGGCCTTTCCACCTCCCCTGGGGTCCTGCTGCTCCCCAGTTTGAGTCTGGGCCACCGGGCGACTCCCCCATGTGGGAATGGCCCTCGGAGCAGCGCCGACACTGTCAGAGCTGGAGTGCATCTATGGGACCGATCCTTGGAGGGGCTGAGTGCCCCATTGGAGCCGACGAGTGGAAAGGGAGGTGATGGCCCCACAGGATCAATGCGATCAAGCCAGCGACTCTAATAATGGAGCCCACAGAGTGGAGACGGCATCCCCCCATGGGTATCAGCAATTGCAGGGGGCGGTAGGCTGCCGTTACCTCACTCTACTGACTGTGCCATAGGAGAAAGGCCAGTGGATAGCCCCCCTCCTCTCCCAACACTCACCACACGGCTCTCACGCTGCTCCATTCTGCCCATGCCACCAAAGGCTCCATCAACCAATCCCCAGACCAGGTACCACAGTGATGGGCACGGTACAAAACCAACACCCCTAGGCAGATAAGACTGGGCAGAGGGAGAATCGTTTGAGAACCACCTTTAGGAACACAGAACTGGAAGGGACCTCTTGGGTCACTGAGTCCAGTGCTTTGTTGTCACAGGCAACCCCGTCAGAGACTCCTGTTCAAAAACGGATCAATCTCCGTCTTCAGACTAGCTAGGGCTTGTCAGAGGCCATGTGGTCCCAGCCTGCAGACGCTGCAGGATCATTCATACAGAGTCACACATTCACTGTAAGCTCAGAGCCTGTCTCTTCCCATGTGTTTGTACAGCACCAAGCACGGCGTGGCCTTGCTCCTGACTGGTCTGGGTGCAGCCATACTACCAATGACTAGCTCCACTATTTTTCCATTTTGAAAAGCCACCGTAGTTCTCAGGAATGGTGCTGCATGGTTAGCCCTGCAGCCAGGAGCCCTTGAGGTACCTGCCGGTTAGAGTGATGTTTGGATGCATGGACTCTATCTTGATACTCTGATTCCCTGCCAGCTGATTGTCTGGCATCCAACATGTATTGGTAGCAGAGAAGCCAGGGGAATGCTCTGTCTGGGCTCTGCAATCCCTGGCTCAGAACATGCTGTGACCCTGAGCCCCATATTCTTCATAGAGATGTTGTTATAATATGATTATGGCGTAACTATGAGGTGTTTTATACAAGGTGGGTCATGGGAGATGTCATCGGAAAGGTTATGCTTGGCTGAATATGATTCTCCTATTTGTATGCATGCGGCATTCTGGTATCTGAAGTTAGGAATATGGTCTATGCCTCTATTAAAAAATGTGTTTACACCTGGGGAATGCCCACTGGACAGAATGCAATCAGTCTAGATGGCTGGCTGGGAAGGGCCATTAGGGAAAACAACAGGTCTTAGAAGATGCTAATCTTCCTCTGGGGAGCCTTCTTGGGGAGTTTTCCTGAGGACGCTACAAACAGCCTCCGAGTTATGTGACCCTACAGGGACATGTGACCAAGTCACCTGGTACTGGACTTCATCTTGGAATACCAGTGTTTTTTCCACTGAAAGGCGTGGGAACTAAGTCTGGAGACAAAGGATTCCCGCCATATACAAAAGCTATTTAAGGCACGGGAGTGACATCACCAGGGTTCTTCTCTGACTCCCAAAGGAGACTGCTGGAAACACCTGAGGAACAAGGACTGGAACTGGGGAGAAGGGCTGAACCCAGGCTAGACGGGTTTCAAGCCTGTGAAAGGTATACCTGGCGTTTTAAGCTGCAAACAAGTGCAGTTTGCCCTCAGGAATCTCTGCAAACTGCCTAAATTAACAATTAGGGTGAGAATTTGCTACTCATATCCAATCTCTTTAGTATATTAAGCTTAGATTGTGTTTTTGTTTATTTGCTGGGTAATCTGCTTTGATCTGTTTGCTATCCTTTGAAATCATTTAAAATCTATCTTTTGTAGTTAATAAACTTGTTTTTGTTTTGTCTAAAACCAGTGTGTGGACATTATAACTTGGGGCAGAAAACATATCTCTCTCCACATTGAGGGAGGGGGTGAATTTTATGAGCTTACAGTGTACAGTTCCCTGTGCAGTGCAAGACAGTATAACTTTGGGTTTACGTTCTAGAGGAGGGTGCAAGCCTTGGGAACGGGGAGGTACCTTAGCTGAGCCTTCCTATGCAGAGCTGATCCCAGCATCTGTGTGCAGCTGCAGCTGGGTGTGTCCCCACCTATGTGTATGCTGATTTAAAGAACAAGCTTGGAGAGCTTAGCAACTTGTCACACCAGCACAGTGTGAGAGGGAGCCCAGGCTGGTGGGTCATGGGGACTCAGTGATACCCCAGTTTCAGGTGGCACCCCGGGGGAACTCGTCACACATGCATCATCTCCCAAGCCCAAATGAATACACCTCTCCCTGTAGATTGCCATCCTTATTACCTAAACACGTTGACAGTTGCTGGTGACTGCCCCATGCGATTCAACACCTCCAGGTAACCTGCCCTGACCCCACAGCCATCTGACTGGTGGGAAGAAATTAAAAAGCAACTCCAAATGTCTCTAGGTGGCAATGAACCTGGCTCTGGGCCTCCACAGAACAATATCCACTTCCACACTCCTCCTCCACCTGACTGCAAAGCACAAGGCCCTGTCCGTCGGGAAGCTGCGGCTCTTTCCAAGATAACCCCAGTGAAACCCAGCTGGGAACTGGGAACCATAGGTGCTGGAACCGGGGGTGCAGTAGCTGTAAGTGGTTTCTATCAAATGCAGGGTTTACAGTTCCATTCAGTGGCTCTCAGCACCCCCCTATACAAACTGTCCGAGCACCCCTGCTGGGAATTCTGTGCAAAGGAAGACTGGGAAGTGCTAGCAGGGGAGCGGGGTCCTGCCAGCCACTCTCTCTCCACGTGATGGCAGGGTGCGTGGCTGGGGAGTCCTCTTCCAATCACCAGTGAGCAAATTCAGGGCCTAGGACAGCAAGGGGCTCTTAGTATAGTGCAGGGAGACTGCAAACTTCCCAACTTCTCACTGATCCTGACCTGCAACCCTACCCAGCTAGTCCCGTCCTGAGCCCCTCGCCTTGCCCAACTTGGCCAATGCACCTCAGTCCGGAGCTGCAGCGTCATCTATCCTGGAGCCCCTCTCCCACCACAGCCCGGCCAACACCCCACAATCCCAAGCTGGAATCCCCAACCCCCTCATTCCAACCCAGAGCCCCACAGAGCTCCACCAAGACTCCTCTGTTCTGACTGTAACACCCCCTGCTCTGGGCTTCCCACAGCTCAGTCAATACAACAGCCTTCAAACCTGCTACACCCACGACTGTTCCACTCTTGGACCCCTCCTGTGTCCAGACTGGTGAGATGCCCAGAGAGCGGAAGGGGAGCCGACAGCCACTAAACCGAGCAGACAACACACACAGGGAGCAGCAAAGCCACCCGCTACCACAGGCCGACACTCACAAGGCACAGCCAATACTGCCCGCATGCACTGACTCCTGCAGGCATGCAGAGAGCTCAGCCACGCTGCACCACCTACACAAAGGACACGCCAGAAGCTCGGCCCAAAGTCACAAGCAGGTACCAGGAATAATAGACTTTGCATTGCTCCTGCAGAGTCCAGCTGCGCAAATCAAGGCACCCTTGGCAATCTTAATTAAGCCTCCCAACTTGCCTGGGTGTGGGGGAAGGTAGGTATTGTCATCCAGATGGGGAAACTGAGCCACAGGAGTCACATGACCTGCCCAAGGTCATTGTGCGGCCAGGGCAGAGCTGGGATCAGAAGCCAGAAGTCCTCACTTCCAGACTGGAGCTTTCACCACAGTCACAGGCGAACCCAGACGCACACCCAGTGCACGTGTGCAGAGCAGCCAGCAAAGGGATAAACATCAACTCGCCCAGGGAGCGCTGGGAATCTGGACTGCCCGTGACAAACAGCTACGGACAGAGTCTGCCAGGGCCAGCAGCCACCCCGAGCTGCCTCATAAGCCAAATAACCGTCCCGCCACCCCTCTGTCTGGCTCCTGGGGCAGGAGAGCAGATGGGAAACAAAACAAGACTCTGAGCAGCAGCCGGGAGGGGTCCAAAGCAACCCTCCCCTTCAACAAAACCCAGCAAAACCCTGTTCCCCTGCCCTCCTGCGCAGGCCCTGGGGGCTTTGCGTACTGACCTCTCAGTGCTGGGATGCAGAAGTGCAAGGGGGCAGAGAGCAACCAGGTCCGGTTCTGTGCAGCCAGCTGCCCTGCATGTCCTCCCTGGCTATTTTTACTCTACATATAACACTGTCATTCGCACTGCATGCCGGGAGGGAGATTTCTCACAGCCTCTGAGCTGAGCCAGCAGAGAGACACCTGACTCCCAGGGATGTGATCTGCATAGCAATGATTTAGGGGAGAAGGGGGGAGTGCATGGTGCAGACAAAGAGCCCAGTGAGAGCGAGAGCACAGAGGAGCTGGCTGGAGGTGCTGGAGTTACAGCAGGGAGAATGGGGCCAGGCTCAGCTCAGGTCTTGGGGCCCAATCCTGCTCCCATTGAAGTCAACAGGCAGGGCCAGAATTTGGCCCGTCATCCAGGGTGAGTCCCCTGAAGCCTGTAGGGCTATTGCAGTGTTGCAGCTCTGTGACTGAGGCCAGAAGGGGGCCCAGCACGTTTGCACCCACAAAGGAGGCTGAAGTGCCGTTTCCTGACCCCTTCCCAGCCCTGTTTGGAGTGCAGGGGGCAGGTATGGTAGCCCTGGGGCGAGGTTCTGCACTGATCCCCAGATCAGATGTGGCATGAGCAGCAGCAGGGCAAGCTTTCCACACATGCAGCCCTGCAAATGTGCCCTGGGGGGACCCCCCTCTAGGGCTCAAGGGGGAACTGTTCCATGTGCTGGTCGGCTCCGGGGGAGGTCAGCTTTTGTGATGTGGCGAGTGGGGACTCACCCCGGGGAACTGTCTGGAAATCCCCCCCAACCCCCCGCACCTCCCCAGGAAGTACCATCCTGGGGGGAGAAGGGGGGGGGCAGACCAAACCGCTCCATGCTCAGGCTAAGCGGGAGAGCTCATTATTTCACCAAGTGGGGCATTTTTTGCAGGTGTGGCTAAAATACTCCGGCTACAACAGCCTCTTCCTGCCATCTGCCAGGCACCCAGAGAGCACAGCACAGCTCCATCCGGGGACGTGCTGCTGCTCAGACAACAGCCACTCTGGACCATAAGGGGGTCTCCTAGCTCAGACCTATCTGTTCGTCTGATGGAAGGTGAAAATAGCTCTTCCTGTCCCCTCCCCTCCAGAACTGCACCCAAACAAGGGACAGTGCTTTGGGGGAGCTAACCCCTGCACTGCTGGGCCCTGCTGCAGCACCAGGGCAAGCAACCCCACAAAGACCTTGCCTGCTGCATGGGGGCAGCAGAACCAGACGGGGGAGCCATCCAGTGTACCAGGCAGCGCAGCTGTTAAAATGCTGCTGTAGGATCTTCTTCGTCTTACTCCCTTTTGCTTGTGTGTCCAGGTGGAAGAAGGAAGCATGAAGAAGAAGGAAGCAGGACACTGGGCTTCCATTCCCAGCTCTGCCCACTGCCTTGTTGTGTGGCCTCAGGCAAGTCACTTCCCCGTGCCTCAGTTTCCCCTTGGGATAGTAGTTAGGGGAGTTACGAGGCTCAAGTCCCTAGTGTATATAGAATACTATGAAAAAGGCCACTCAGCACCTTGAGTTATTACTCCTGAATTATTCACTGTTTATTTACTTCTGTTGTGTGTATTCACTTACTCTGAATGCCAAGAAGTGATGCCGAGCAGTGACAGCATAACAGTTACTGAGCCTGTGCCTTAATACAGCCCCTCGCCTCGGAGGCATCAGAACAGCCGGGTGCCAGCTCTGGGCCCCATTGTGCTAGGTGCTGTACAGACACATGGCAAGAGACAGTCCCTGCCTCTAGTAGCTTGCAATCTTGTGTGAGGCAAGCCTGAAGGAACCACCCCGGTGGGCAGGAAGAAGAGGGAGGAGGTGGTTTATAATCCCAGGCTGGTCTTTCAAGCAATGACAGCGTTTGGATGCGGAGCCATTAGAAACCATTTCCTCTGGGCAGGCTCCAAAGTGGAAGCTGCACAACTGAGGGCTAGCCCGTCCCACAGCGGCCCCAAGACAAGGGCCCCATGGAATTAATTCCCCTGCCCCAGCTAAACCAGCCCAGCCTGACGACGCTGCACCTCTGTCTCCCAGACAATCCAGTGATGGCTCAGGCCAGCTGCTCTGCCTCCCGCCTGACACCCACCCACACACGCCCCTCCTTGCTGGTGGCTGGGGGCAATTCACCAGCTGGGATCAGGAACTAGGCCCCTGACACTCAGCTGGGCTTGCAGTCAACACAGCAGCAGGGCCCAGGGTGGATGAGCCAGAGACGGGCAGAGGCCAGGGCTGGCTTTAACTGACTCTCTCTGGGACCACAGGTCGGGGGGATTGTCTGCTGCCTTGGGGCTGTCATGGGGGAGGCTTCCCTGCCCCCACCTGGACTGTTTTTGGTGGGGGAGGCTTGTCCAGCCTGCCCCAGGCGTTTGCCGCAGGGCTAGTCTCCTCAGGAAAAGGAGGTTGCAGGCCAGGGTGGGTTTAGGGCAGAGTGAACACAGCATAGCGCTGCTCCATCTCCTCCACACCCACTCAGCCAAACAGGGCCCCCAGGTTGGCATGATGCAGGTGATCTGGAATCAGCAGGGGGTGAAAAAGCAGCCATCCTGCCCACTCCCCCGGGCCCCGCTGCGCTGATGAGAGCCAGGATCCTTCTGGAGCAGACCCAGGTGCAACAGCATCAGCTGCCCGGCTCAGCACAGCTGACGCCGTGTGAGGGATGGGCTAGCCCCCCTATGCATGCACAGTGCCTAAAGTGGTCTGAAAAAAGTGAGTGAGGGGGTCTCACAATCAGGGAGCTGCAGCCGTGGTAAGACAGGGTTTAAAGTGCGGCCCACAGCAGCCCAGCTCAATGTTAAATGTTCCCTTTGTCAAACTGCAGTCCCTTCCAAGCTCCCCAAGCACCACATGCCTGCAGCTGCTTACTCGCCCCACAGCTCTCCCGGTAGCCAGTCTCCTCTCCCATCTCCTAGAAAGCTCACGCACCATAACACACACAGACCCACATCAGGGCTCCCGCCCCTTCCATCCCTCCACCAGGGAGTTGCTTAGAATTGTCAGGCGTACTCGGCCCATCCATCTGGGGCTCACCATCCATCGCCGCTTCTCTTCCCTGGGATCCCGTCCAGCAGCACCCCTTCCCCATTCTCTATCCCCCTACGCTCCCTTTCCCTCCTCTACCTGCTCCACTCTCTCCTCCCCTGGCGTTCTCCGGGTGCTCACCGCCCACCCTGCATTCTCTGTTCCCTGCTCTGTGCTGCGGCTGTTCCTGACCTCAGCCCACTGGCTGCTGATGGCTCCAGCATGTGGACTCTGCAGTATGTTTCCACAGGCCCACGGGAGCGTCCCTGGTTCCTGTTTTTGACCCTTCAAGAGGAAGTTTTGTTAATTTCCAATCCCGGGCCTGGAAATTCCAATGGCATCTCCCTTAGGCTCCTAGCTGGGGCCTGGGGAGCGTCACTGCGGCCTTACCTGTCCTTCCTCATCTTCCTCCTGAGGATGTTCTCTGTCTGCACCATAAGGCGAGTCTAACAGAGCCAACTGCGGAGACCCTAAGCCAGAGAGATAAACAGTCACCAGGAAGCCATGTCAAATACCCCGAGGGTTCAGGGGGTGGGGGTGAGGGGGTGACAGGGGGACACAGGGGGAGTGCTAGCAATGGGACGGGTTTGAAGTCTTGTCAGATCAGCATCCGTAAGTGCAGTTGTCTATCAGAGCCATAACTAACCCTCTGTACCTTAGGAAACCCCCATCCCATCCCTGGCTCCTTCCACCCACTACACACGCATTTCCATGTTCCTCTCAGGGTCATCGGAGCCAGCTGTGCCAATCTGTTCCAGGATCAGACTGCTGCTGCAGGGACCCAGGGACCTCTGAGCTCTGGCACCCTCTTAGGATTGCTTTGCAAAAGGCTACACTGCACAGTGAGTGGGAGATTTGAAGGGCTGATCAATAGGGCCCTGCAGAGCAACAGTGGCTGCCTGCCGCAGATATTAAAGGCGTGGGTGGGGATGAGCTCAATGTCGCTGTGAGATTAGCCCAGGGTCCGTGCATAGTGTGTGTGTGTGGGCACATGGGCATCGTCAGCAAGCTAGAACAGTGGGAATGATGGTGGAAGAATCAGAGAGGAGCTGGAAGCCCCTGCAGGGTAGATGCCTGGGGGGGGAGGGGGGGTGCCACATTAATAGATCCTTTCCAAACTGTCCAGGAGGAGGCAGAGATGCACAGACTATGTACTGCAGACAGCATGGCCCAGTGGGCAGCACACCAGCCTGGGCGTCAAGAGCTCTGAGGTCTATTCTGGACTGCCATTGGCTTGCAATGTGACCTTGGGCAAGTCACATGATGCCTCCGTGCCTCAGTCTCCCTATTGAGGTAGTATGGCTTACCCCATGTTCTAAGGTGCTTTGCACTTGGCAGTAGTGTCTCCTGGGTAGCTACAGGAAGTGGGGTCTTTGGGGAGATTTTCAGACTCTAGGGGAACAGCTGTGTGTTTGGTTAGTGGGTTGGATGGCGGGGGGCACTGTGAATGAGAGAGTCTGCCAGCCTTGGGGCTGCCCTAGCCTGTGCTATGAGCTGCCTGGACCCCAGCAGCCTATGCAGAGAGGAGGCACAAGCTGCTTCCCTCCATCCCTCCACTGGCACTTGTGCGGGTGCAATGCCCTCCATGCCAGCCTCATGCAAAAATCACCCTGGGGTTCTGTGTTGCCTGGTGCAGAGATGGGCTCATCCCTGCTGGTTTGTTCCTGCCAGACACCAAGGTGAGGTCAGGAGCTCGGAATGAGCCTGGGGACGGGGTATTCGGGTTCCTGTTTCCCACAGGATGAGGCATGTCTTGGAATGGGTTAAAAGCATCCCGGGGATCTCTGCTGCTTTAGGCGACTCTTCCCCATTGTCTCTGGAAATGGACTCCCCTTCCGGCTCCCAGCGGAGACGCCCCGAAAGCAGAGGGCAGCGAAATCTGCAGAGCCCTCGCCTGGCGTGGTGATATGCCCCAGAGAACGGTGGGGGAGGCTTCCACAAGGATGGAGCCTGCCCCAAGATGAGAATGTCACCCCGGTGACCCGGCCCCGCTCGGCCATGGTGGACAGTGCGGTGGGGGCTTCCGAGGGCAGATGGTCTCTGCCAGTCACTGTTCCTCCAGCGGGTAGATAGACACTCCCTTCTCTTCCCTCGTACTGCACGCAGGGACCAGAACAACGACACTGCCCTTCTCACCTGGGAATATCAAAGCACTTTGCACCAAGGGGGAGGCTTACAAACGACACTGAGGTGCCCACGTCTCATTGATTTTCAATGGCGGTTGGGTGCTCAAGGTATCTTTGTGCCTTTAAAAAAAACCTTCTCATTAATGAGCCCTCGCAGTCCCTGGTGGGCTGGGTCTGTATTATTCTCACCATTGTACAGACTGGGGAAAGCAGAGAGGTGAGGGGAACTGCCCAGTGTCACACAAAGTTGATGGCAGGGCCAGGTACAGAGTCAGCCCTCTCGTCTCCCACGTCCTGGCTCTAACCATTAGGCTGCGCTGATTCCCTAGGGACTAGAGGGTTTTGGGGATCACCCGGACAGCTGGATGCCCTGAGCTCAGCTGAGTGCTGCTCCCTGGCCCGTGCAGAAGTCAGCGGTCAAGTCTCCCACCCACCTCTCTCATGATGCCACTGGGCGAACCCCAGACAAATCAGCAACACAAGCCGGACTGCAGAGCACCAGCGAGGCAGGGAGACAGGTGGGGCAGGGGGAGGAGCGCACCAGCTTTGTGGGGCTCACGCAATCCAAGGGCTGGAGCTGCCTCCAAGTTGCAGGGACTCCCGTGAAGGGAACAAAGACTCTGGGGTGCATCACTGCCGGAGCACCTCCGTCGCCTCCCCCGCTAGCTATGCCATGGCTCTTGCACAAGCAGGAGGGGATGGGAGACCCCAGATTTACTTCAGATTCCGAAAGCCGGCCGTAAGGGGCTCGCCCTGTGCAGAGCAGGCCGGGGGGGTCCCATCTGGACATGGAGTTACAACTCCCAGGGGTCTGTTGCCCGGAAGCAGCCCAGTTTCCTTGGCCAGTTGTCCTGAGTGCACCTAAGGGGCTGTGCTCTCACCTGCTGTATCGATGCCATGCGGGAAGAGCCGCTCCTGAACCATGGCGCTGATGTCACCAAATACATCGTCCTCCTCTCTGTCTGCGTCAAACTGAAAGAGGGAAGACCGAGACAGCCATCAGCCAGGTTCTGGGGGTGGGGGAGGGGTGTGGTGGGGGAAGGGAGACCAGGAACTCCACTCCACGCTGGGGTTCAGGACTCCCCCACAGTGAATCCCACCTGCATCTCAGAAGAACGAGACCTCAGGGCCATAGTGCACATTAGGCAGGTCAGTGCCAGGGTCCTGGACCAGGCCACCTGTGAGCATGTCCCATGCTTACCCTTTGTGATCAGTACCAGAGACCTGGACCCAGTATGTGTCAGGACTCTAAATCAAGCTGGTAACCAGGACATCAAGACCCAGGGCTTGGATCTGTGCAAGTGTTGGTATCTGGGACTACTAACTAGACCAGCTTCAGTGGGAAAGGCTGTGTCCCAATCCAGGCGCAGGCTGCCCCAACGGAGCCTTACCCGGACGATGATGCTCTTTTCCTGATAATATTTCACAATCAGCGAGATGTTCTGCTTGAAGGTCTCCACCCTCCGGTCAATGGCGTGGGCATTATCGTCCGGCCGGCCCTGCTCCTGCGCCCGTTTCTCCAGACGCTGCCGGAGACATTGGTTGGAGCAGGCCAAGAAAACCACCAGGTCTGGGGAGCCGATCTGCCAGTGAGAGAGACAAGCACTCAGAGGCAATACAGTGGTGATCCCTTCCCTACAGGGGGCTCTGGGGAGTCCTTGATAGGCCTGACAGGGGCTCTGAGGATTTCAGGGCTCCTTGGGAGCTGAGACCCCATCAGCAAAGGACTCTAATGGCTGCCAGCCCCTCCACATCAACACGCCCCCCTTCCACAGAGGAGCTGCAGGTCTCCAATGAGTCCTGCCATCCCACAGAGGGGTCTGAAGAGCCCCGTGGCATCCCTGAATCAGTGTGGCCCTGTCCCTCAGGGACTAGAAGGGTCCAGGCATTCCCAGGACCCTTGGGCTGAAGTGAGTCGATCATGATCCCATCTGGGACCCTGAGCGCAGATGTTACTCCTCCCTCTGTAGGGCTGGCCGGGCTCCCATCGTCCTCCAGCAGTGCGGGAATAACAGCGGGCGCCTGACATGCCCTCGGAGAGGAGCGGCACTACCGTGGCAGCTCCAGGGCACCCAGGCTGGCACCCAGGGCAGGTGTGTGTCTTAGGAGAGGAGGGGGAAACTGAGCCATGCACCTGCCTTTGGCCAGCAAAGGGTCACCGCGAGCAACGGTCTTTGTCCTCTGTGTAGTTGGGTTTTGCCAAGCCGTGCCCTGTGTCCTCAGAGAGCAGAGCCTGGAGCTGGGGCACACGTCCTGAGGCCGGGGGGGGAGGGGGCAGCACGGAGGGGCTCGGCCAACATGCAATAACCAGAGAAAGGAAAGGACAAAGCAGCATGTCCAAGGAATATAGTGCCAGGTGAGGGGATGCTCTTCGGAGAGGCCCGGGGCACAGGGTGCCAGGAGAGGGACACACCTTCAGAGAACACCCCAGGGAGCTGGTGCCTGATGAGGGCACAGGGAAAGGGGCAGCCCAGGATGGACAGCAAAGGCTTGTAAAGTCCCTTTGTTTTTCCACAGCTGCACCTCACCTGCTCCTCGAAGGTGAAGGCCTGTCCTATCTCCCGGGGGAACCCATCCACCACGAAGCCTTTGGCGTCTTGCTGCTTAATGAACTGCTGCTTCAGCTCCTCAATGGTAGTTTCCTGCAAGGCAAAGAGACCTCTCGAGGGGCTCGTAATGGGGGATGGAGACTGAGCCTCTCACCTACAGGCCACTGGGCTGAACCCAGCCCGGCTCAGAAGGAACCCAAAAGTCATTCCCAGTTGGTGGCTGCCAGATGGCCTATGGGACATGAGTTTGGTGGGTCTCAGTCCGGTTCCTGATGGAACAGTGTTGAGAGCACAAAACCCACCATTGTAATTGACACTAATTGTCCCCTTGTTGGCAGGCTCAGCAGAGACACCTGACTGGGCTATGGTTCCGTAACTCCCTGTGACGCTGTATGGAATTTGGGGGGCACGTTAGGATATTATGAACACCAATATTGTAAAATTGCAATGAGTTGTGCCAGATATGCCATGTCAAGTATCTGCAAAAATGTTATAATTTGGCAAGTATGATAATCTTGTTTGTATCACCTTTGTATTAGGAGTTATAGATATGTATGTATGTCTGTATTTAAAACTTGTGCCATGCTTCTGGGCCTGCTTGATGGTTCACCAAGGAACATCAACCGTACAGTGAACCCATTGAAAGGTTCAAGGGCTACACCTTATGACTCAGCAAGGGCATGTCTGTGGACAGAACTCTAAGGCTTCCAGGCCATGTGCTGGGCAGCTTGTATTTGGAACAAAGGAAGCACAGGCCACATGGCAAAAGACTATAAAAGGCAGCTGCATCTTCTCCATTTTGTCTTCAGTCCTGCTTCTTGTCTTCAGTCCTGCTTCTTACCTCTGGAGTAACCTTCCTACAAACGAAGCTCTGAACAAAGGACTGAATGACCCATCCAAGCTGTGGATGTGTTCCAGAGGGACTTTCAAGCCAGCAAACTCACCAATACTGCGAGGAACCTGATGGATTTTGAAGTCTTTGTACGTATGTGACTGTTTTACCATTTAACATCTCTCTCCTTATTCTTTCTTTTTTCTTTATAATAAACCTTTAGTTTTAGACACCAAAGGATTGGCTGGCAGCGTGGTATTTTGGGTAAGATCCAAACCTATACTGACCTGGTAACGTGGCTGTGACATTTTGTATATGTGAGCAGAGTTTTTTAAATAACTTCTCATTGTACTGGACCTAGGTGTTGACTGGGAGCCAAAGAATGGGAATGCAATAAAGGGGGTTGTGTGATTTCTTTTTTGCTTCTTGATAACCAGTGGGAGAGATCAGAAGCAGTTTGTGACTGGTTAGGGAGTTTGACTTCAGTGTTACCGCCCAGGCTTGGGAGTATCTGCTCTCCCTTTGCAGCCTGCCCTGACCTTGGCATTTCCAGTGAGGCTGCCCTAGGCATCACGGGTCACACTCCCCTCTTGACCTTAGAGAGAAGCAGCCTGGCTGGGTAGCATGGGAAGCTTGCACAGCTGCTAGCCCGTGGATAGCTCAATACTTGGGCCCCCAGGGCTGACCTGCTACCACCTTTCCTGAGGATATATCCAAACAAGACCCAACAGAGACACTGGGTGGCCGAAACAGGCTACTGTTTTGCTATCTTGTGGACATCACCAAGGGTGCTATTACCAGCTCCGGATCGATGGGAGACAGGACTCCCCACCATGAAAGTGTTGTGTCCCAGGTCCCAGCACTGGGAGCAGCCACTGACATGAACTCAGCAAAAGTGGGAGGGCAGAGCATGGAAAATATTTCCCTGGTGCCTCTCCAAGCAGGCTGTGGGGCCATGAAACATCTGCCCCAAGCCGGCAGGGTCCTGTTGACCAGACAGAGGCTGCCAGAAGAGGCCTCAGGACCATGAGTGCAGAAGGCAGGGAGTCTGTTGCGGGCTGGATGGATGCCCCCTCAGGCTGCGTTGAAGGAGTGATAGAAAGCTCTGGCCGTGACTCACTGGTGGGGCCAGTTCCCCATTGGCGATTATCTTGGCGATCAGCTCCCACTTCCTGTCGCTGGTGGCATGGTGGATCAGCTGGTTGCGCAGGATCTCACCCACCAAGATGCAGACGAAGCCGAAGTGGGAGGCCATCTTGGTGCTCTGAGTGCCCTTCCCACTGCCAGGGCCCCCTGCCAAGCAAGAGAGGGTCAAAGAGGCATCCATGCCTGAGCATCCCCAAGCCTTGGCCAAGAGGCTCTTTCCTTGCCCTGCCAAGGTTCTCCCCAAGGGGTACATGTGTGCAAGTAAGTTACCTACTAGCAGCTCAGGAAAAGCTCAAGTGGTAATTGCTGTGTTCTTCGAGCAAGAGAACACGGGTTCTACTCCTGGTTCCCCAGATACTCATGGGATTTATCAAGCACCTGTTTCTGTTGTCTGCAGCATGCGCATTCAACACAGAGGTGCCAGGGTCAATTCCCCAATATGGGATTAACCAGCTTTGGGTTTCTTCACTGAACTGATGAAGGAGCCTCTGATAAGGCAGCTGAGTTCCCACCATTGAATACTAAGGCCTGGTTCTTCTCTCACCTACTCTAGTGTAAATCAGGAGGAAACCAGTGGAGTTTCACTGATGTAAGTGTGGGGACAAGCTGGCTGCAGACATTAAAGGGGTAAGAGGCCATTTCCCCCAAAATAGCTATGCTAGCAACAACATATATAATGGAGACAACAACCAAACGCCCTCCAAACTCATCAGGAATGGTGGGGAAACAGAGGAAAAGAAGCCATCCTTAGGGGAATAATGATCCTTCTCCAGCGCCTCCCATTCCAGGATCTCAAAGTGTTTAACACATATTTATGAATGAATCCTTTCCAGCCCCCAGCAAAGCAGCACAGCATTATGCCCATTTTACAGATGTGGAAACTGAGGCTTGCAAATTGTCCTCTTCCTTAGTATGTGGCTGTCTAATAGGGAAACCGCTGGAGATTACAGGATGTTTCTTCATTTGTCTCTCATCTCTATCTCCCCATCCTTCCTCTGCCTCTCTTCTCCCCTCCCTCTCGCTCTCCCATGCTCACTTATTCTTCCGCCTCTCCCCAGAGGGATTACCCAAACTGCACAGCTCATCCCACAGCTGCAGGAAAGCAAGTTTCTCACCAATCACAAAGATGATTTTGGGGCGGGGTCTACTGGGGTTGAAGACGTCATACTCCTGGATCAGTCCAGTGGACTCTGTCATGTCTGAGTCACTCTCGATGGAGAACTGGCTCTGGATGGGCGGCAGGCACCCATACCGGCGGTATGGCCCTGCAAGGGGGTCTGTAGGAGAAAGCAGGGGCAATGCATCAGCTGCAGTGGACTGCACACGGCCCACTCAGGTGGTTGCAGTGCTGATACACTGAGGAGCTGACCTGAGTGGCACATAGGGATATAGGTGTGAACACATGGATGAGCCTGCTAAGGTATGCATGCAGCTGAGCAACAGGTATGTGTCCGGGCATGTGCAGGTGCACACAAGCCTGTGCCAACCCATGGGCAGACGTGCTCACGCATGTGCACTGGGATCTGTGTGCATTTGCACGTACTCAGGCCCCCGAGAAAGTTTGCCCACGAGCAGTCCTGCCCCTGATCCCCCCTCACTCTGAACAGACACCAGTTCAAGATACAGCTCACCTGTCCAGAAAATGGGTTTCTTCCCTTGCCCGCCATTGATGGGGGGTAAGGTCCGGCGCTCCTGGCCAATGAAAGTGTCCCATTGCACCTTCTCGGGACCACCCAGCTCCCGGACCTTCTGCAAGCAACGCTCCAGGTAGTCAATGGGGTCCTCAGGGTGGTAATACATCAAGCCTGTTAGCATGCTCTGGGAAGGAAGCAGACACAGGTCAGACAAGGTGGGGTGAGAGACAGCAGGGAAAAGAGAGGGAGAATTGCGGGGTGAGATTCTGCAGAGCAGGGGCAGCAATGAAATCTGTGGAGTGCCGGAATCACCTCTGCCTGTTCTTGTTGGAGAGCTTCATGGTTCTGGTGTACTAGGAGGAAGGATGGAGATGAGGGAGGCGCTTGTCCCTCCAGGAGCCTAGCAGGACACCATAGCCCAAGTCCTGGCACGTGTTTATGCTCAGAGACTCACGCTTTCATTACACTGGTGGGTGCCGTGGTTTTACTGTGCTTGACATCTGCATATGCTGCAGTCCAAGGAGACAGTGAGCAAGGCCTGGCTGTGCTCAGGGGTGAGGGGCCACCTTCCTCTGAAGCCTTTGGTAGTGATGGCTGCAAATACCTGACACTGGGCTCGCTGGACCATAGGGCTGATCCAGCCTGTCACACAGAGCTAGTGATACTGGCCCACCCTGAGGAAAGGTGCTATCACAGCTCAGCGTCCAGGCCCCTCTCTCCAGCACTGGTACACCACGTTCCCTCTGCTTGCTGGCAGCCAGCACCGTGTAGCCTCCACTGTTACAGCACCTGCTCTCGCAAAGCACGGTCGTGCGGGGCCCGCTGAACTGAGCCATGACTCACCTGCCATATTCTCCATGCTAGCGCACAGCCTCCGAGCACAGAGACATGACTGTATCGCCTCCACCGCCAGCCCAGAGACACAGCTCCAGCACGTTGGCTGTGGGTCAGATTCTGCCACTCACGCCATGGAAGGAACTCAGGAGAACAGTGGAATAAGATTCTACTTGGTGTGAGTGACGGTGGTGGAATCCAGCCCTAGTTTATCAGTGCTTAGCGGAGCAGGGATCCTTAAAGCACTCTGCAAATATTCACTAACAAATCCTCTTATCAGCCTGCTGAGGCAGGTACCTACAGAGAGAAGCATAGAGAAGTGACCTGGCTTGCCTAAGGAGGCAAAGGGCCAATAGAAGAGGTAGGGAAGAGAACCCAGGTGTCTGGATTCCCCTGCTCCAACCCCTCAGCTCACCTGTGTCTCTCTCAGTGTGTGGTATCAAGGGCTGCTAGCCCTGCAACACCACTGCATGACGTTCCCGGGGGTAACCAAGGAGCAAGAATGAGAGACAAGTGCCGTCTCTGAGCCACATGACCACAGGGTCTCCTACAGCCCTGTGGCCCAACGGCAGCAAAGTCCAGGGGGACTATTGTGCAGGTGGGAAGATCACCTGCTTTGATTCCCACTGGGGCTGGCGCTGCTGGCAATGTTGCTCACTTGTTATATTAATGAGTGACAGCTCGCTCATTTCCACATCAGTGTTTGCTAACAGCCATGATGAGAAGCCGCAAGCGCCTCAAACCACTCGAAGCAGCTAAGAACAAAATGTGGGGCGGGGGCGGGGAGCACGAACGCTCCAGCCCAGCCACGGGAACAAACAGCCTGTGTTGGGGGGAGAGGGGTGCACCTGGTAGGATCAAAGGCAACTGCAGGGGATATGAGTGCCATGGCTCCTTTCAAAGCAGCTGCTTCAAAGCACCGTTGCATGAGAGAGCATAGGCCTGGGAGCGGTGAGTGCTCCAGGCTGGGAGACAGAGATTTGCATGTTGCTATGGACCCCGTCCGGAAGTGTCTTCTGCCATTGGAGAATAATAAATCCTTAGCTCTTGTCTTCAGGCAATCGCCAAGAGCTCGGCAAAGATTTTAGAGTCGCAAATGTTAGGGCCAGAGAGATCATTAATCACCCAGTCTGACTTCCCTCCTGTAGGAGCCAGGCCAGAGAAGCTCAGCCAGTTACCCCTTTATTGTGCCCAATAACCAAAGCACATCTTCCAGGAAGGTGTCCAGTCTTGTCTTGAAAACCTCACCAGACGGAGAACCCACCACTGGCCTGGTAGGTTGTTCCTATGGTTAATCACCCTCACTGTTAACATAATGGTGCCTTATTTCTCCTCTAGATTTGTCTGGCTTCAGCCTCCAGCCACCCGCTCTGGAGGCTCTCTGTGCATTCAAGGGCCCGTTAGGGCCTGGGATTTTCCCTCTGGAAGTCCCTATACGCTGGGAGCCAGGCTCAGAGAGGGGAAGGGACTCACCCAAGGCCATGGAGCATCAATGATAGAGCCGGAAAGGGCACTCGGGGGCTCCTGCACGGGAGCTCCAGGGTCAGGAGACCCCCGCCCCTTCACGCCCTTGCACTGAGAGCCATGTTTGTGGGGGGCGGCGGGGGTGCTGCACTCGTACATGGCTTGGACTGAATGTTTTTCTACAGGGTCACTCTTGCTGGTAAAAAGGGAGAGAGGGGAGAGGGCACACGGTGAGAGAGAGAACAGGGAAGGGGCCCAGGGATATGAGGGGAGAAGGGACTAGGGGTGCTGCTGGAGGGCATGGTATATGAGGGGAGGGGAGTAGTATGAGGCTGTTGGAGGCCTTGAGGTATGAAGGGAGGTGGAGGGGAGGGATGTAGATGGACGGTGGCAGGGGACAGGGGCTGTGAGGGGAGGTATAGGAGAGGGTGGCAGGGGACAGGGGGTGTGAGAGCAGGTGGAGGGGAGGGATGTAGATGGATGGTGGCAGGGGACAGGGGGTGTGAGGGGAAGGGGCAGAGGAAAGGGGTTGTGAGGGGAGGTGGAGGGGAGGGTGGCGGACAGAGGTAGGAGGGGAGGGATAGCTGGAGGGTGGCAGGAGACGGGGTGTGTGAGGGGAGGTGGAGGGGACGGTGGCAGTCAGGGGACAGGGGTATAAGGGGAGGGATAGCGGGAGGGTGGCAGGGGACGGTGTGTGTGAGGGGAGCTGGAGGGGAGGGTGGCAGGCAGGGGACAAGGGTATGAGGGGAGGGATAGCAGGAGGGTGGCAGGGGATGGGGGTTTGAGGGAAGGTGGAGGGGAGGGTGGTAGGCAGGGGACAGGTTTATGAGGGGAGGGATAGCGGGAGGGTGGCAGGGGACGAGGTGTGTGAGGGGAGGGATAGCAGGAGGGTGGCAGGGGATGGGGGGTATGAGGGGAGGGATAGCAGGAGGGTGGCAGGAGACAGGGGAGGGGGTATAAGGGGAGGGATAGCGGGAGGGTGACAGGGGACGGGGTGTGTGAGGGGAGGTGGAGGGGAGGGTGGCAGGCAGGGGACAGGGGTATGAGGGGAGGGATAGCAGGAGGGTGGCAGGGGATGGGGGTGTGAGGGGAGGGATAGCAGGAGGGTGGCAGGGGACGGGGGGTGTGAGGGGAGGGATAGCAGGAGGGTGGCAGGAGACGGGGGTGTGAGGGGAGGGGAGGGTGGCAGGCAGGGGACAGGGGTATGAGGGGAGGGATAGCGGGAGGGTGGCAGGGGACAGGGGTATGAGGGGAGGGATAGCAGGAGGGTGGCAGGGGATGGGGGTGTGAGGGGAGGGATAGCAGGAGGGTGGCAGGGGACAGGGGTATGAGGGGAGGGATAGCAGGAGGGTGGCAGGCAGGGGACAGGGGTGTGAGGGGAGGGATAGCAGGAGGGTGGCAGGGGACAGGGGTATGAGGGGAGGGATAGCAGGAGGGTGGCAGGCAGGGGACAGGGGTGTGAGGGGAAGGATAGCGGGAGGGTGGCAGGGGACAGGGGTATGAGGGGAGGGATAGCAGGAGGGTGGCAGGGGACGGGGGGTGTGAGGGGAGGGATAGCAGGAGGGTGGCAGGAGACGGGGGTGTGAGGGGAGGGTGGCAGGCAGGGGACAGGGGTATGAGGGGAGGGATAGCGGGAGGGTGGCAGGGGACGGGGGGTGTGAGGGGAGGGATAGCAGGAGGGTGGCAGGGGACGGGGGGTGTGAGGGGAGGGATAGCAGGAGGGTGGCAGGGGACGGGGGGTGTGAGGGGAGGGATAGCAGGAGGGTGGCAGGGGACGGGGGGTGTGAGGGGAGGGATAGCAGGAGGGTGGCAGGGTATGGGGGTGTGAGGGGAGGGATAGCAGGAGGGTGGCAGGCAGGGGACAGGGGTGTGAGGGGAGGGATAGCAGGAGGGTGACAGGGGACGGGGGGTGTGAGGGGAGGGATAGCAGGAGGGTGGCAGGGTATGGGGGTGTGAGGGGAGGGATAGCAGGAGGGTGGCAGGGGACGGGGGGTGTGAGGGGAGGGATAGCAGGAGGGTGGCAGGGGACGGGGGGTGTGAGGGGAGGGATAGCAGGAGGGTGGCAGGGGACGGGGGGTGTGAGGGGAGGGATAGCAGGAGGGTGGCAGGGGACGGGGGGTGTGAGGGGAGGGATAGCAGGAGGGTGGCAGGGGACGGGGGGTGTGAGGGGAGGGATAGCAGGAGGGTGACAGGGGACGGGGGGTGTGAGGGGAGGGATAGCAGGAGGGTGGCAGGGGACGGGGGGTGTGAGGGGAGGGATAGCAGGAGGGTGGCAGGAGACGGGGGTGTGAGGGGAGGGTGGCAGGCAGGGCACAGGGGTATGAGGGGAGGGATAGCAGGAGGGTGGCAGGGGACGGGGGGTGTGAGGGGAGGGATAGCAGGAGGGTGGCAGGGGACGGGGGGTGTGAGAGGAGGGATAGCAGGAGGGTGGCAGGGGACGGGGGGTGTGAGGGGAGGGATAGCAGGAGGGTGGCAGGAGACGGGGGTGTGAGGGGAGGGTGGCAGGCAGGGCACAGGGGTATGAGGGGAGGGATAGCGGGAGGGTGGCAGGGGACAGGGGGTGTGAGGGGAGGGATAGCAGGAGGGTGGCAGGAGACGGGGGTGTGAGGGGAGGGTGGCAGGCAGGGCACAGGGGTATGAGGGGAGGGATAGCAGGAGGGTGGCAGGGGACGGGGGGTGTGAGGGGAGGGATAGCAGGAGGGTGGCAGGGGACGGGGGGTGTGAGAGGAGGGATAGCAGGAGGGTGGCAGGGGACGGGGGGTGTGAGGGGAGGGATAGCAGGAGGGTGGCAGGAGACGGGGGTGTGAGGGGAGGGTGGCAGGCAGGGCACAGGGGTATGAGGGGAGGGATAGCGGGAGGGTGGCAGGGGTACCGTGTGAGGGCTGGTGAAGGGGAGGGCAAGGCAGGGGCACGGGGTATACGGGAGGGGTACACGGGGCATGGAGCTGGGGAGGGGAGGGGTTACCGGGGCTGGAGTCTGGGGTACCCGGGGCTCTCTGCGCAGAGAGGGCTGGAGCTGCCCCCGGGACCGGGAGAGCCTGGGACCCCCGTCCCCTCCCTGGGATCTCCCAGCGCAGAGCGGGGCGCAGCCCCCCAGCTCCCAGGGCCCGTCCCCTGCCCCCGGCGCCCCCGCCCCTCACCTCGAAGAGCTGCGGGATCGCTCCCCGCTGGAGATAGTCCTTCGCCTCCGCCGTGGTCATGCTGCAGCCCGCAGCGCCGGCCCGGCTCCTCCCGCGGGCTGGGGCAGGAGGAGCCGCGTCCTCCCTCCTCCCCTGCGCCTGAGGCTGTGACAGGCGCCCCCTCCCCTCCTGGGCACCGGGCTGCAGCGAGGGTCTTGGGGGAGCGGGGCTGGGAGCTGCAGGCTGTGGGGCCGGAGCTCTAGGATCTGGGGGGTGGCGGCCCGGGGTTGGGGGCTGTGGCTGCAGGCTCAGGGAGGGGAGGGAGCTGTCTCTCTGGAGGGACTGGGGGGGCTACAGGTTGTGGGTCCAGGGCTGCAGGATCGGAGTTGCGGGGGGGGGGGGGGAAGATGCAGGTTGTGGGTCTGGGCCTGCAGGATCTGGGGGCAGGGGGATATGCAGGCTGTGGGGCTGGGGGCTGCAGGCTGGTGGATCCAGGGCTGCTGCTGGGGGGAGTGGGAGAGAAGGGAGGGACAGGTGCAGGCTGTGGGTCCAGGGCTGCTGCTCGGGGGAGTGGGAGAGAAGGGAGGGACAGGTGCAGGCTGTGGGTCCAGGGCTGGGGGCTGCAGTTCTCAGCAGGGCACATGGGAAGTTAGCCACACTTTGCACACACACCCCCCCCGGCCATGGGAGGGCAACAGCCCCGGTGTGGGGATGGGAAGGGCCAGGGGGAGAGGAGAGCAAGCCCAGCCCCCCACCCGAAACTCGGAGAGCAGGGCCATGTCCTCACTGCAGGCCTAGGGCAGACATGAGGGGACGAACACGGGACCTGCCATGAAGCCACTAGAAATGAGGCACTGGTTCGAGCAGCTGAGAAGGCGAGTCTGGCAGACACGCGGGTGCTCCTGACAGCCGCCGAGAACCAACCGCAATAGAGCCAGAAGCTGCCTTCCACCCTCCCGCTGCCCTCACAGGGCTGGATGAAAATCACCTGGCCTCTCGCCAGGGTCTTCTGGCTGCCATCATCCGATCAGCTCTCCAGTGGGCTGTGGAGTTCAGGAGAAAAGGACCTTGACTTTCTAGGTGAAAACACAAGCAGACACCACCACCCCCCTTGTCTCTTGACTGGAGGGGTCCCTTTTCAGGCCTTTTTCCTGCACCATAAGGAAGCAAAGTCAGGTCTATTTCGGTTTAGCTTTGCGGCGGCAGCCCTGATCCTGCCCTAGGGCCAGCACCAGCATCACTATCTCCCAGCCTGAAGCCGCACAAAAAGGACCCCAAAATAGCCACAAATACACAGGACTTATTATGTATAATGAGGAAGTATCTAGAGGCCTCAGGCCAGGATCAGGCCCCACCTCACTATGCTGCACCCATACACCACCAGGATGGCCCCTTCCCAGACAACGTGTGGTCTGAGTAATCAGTCTAGTGTCACTTTACCTGTGGGACCCTTGGGACTTGAAATCCTGATGCTGGACTAGTCAAATTAGGAAGGTGTGTATATAGCAACTATGGCTTAGCTTTACAATTTAACTGCTTATTTTGGAGGGAGGAGTGTCTTGTTTTGTTCAGATTTTGCCAGGGCCCCGGCTTTTTCTCTCTCTATTTATCTGATGCCCATCACGCATATATCTGGACAACTCCCCCCATCAATAGATGTATCCTCCCAACGCACCTGAATGACACCGAAGGAGTATGAGCCCCATGGCAAACTCACAAGGAGATTAAGGGCTTTCCCCTATAAGACCTTTCTTCCTTCCACTCTACCCACTGTCCTAGCAGACCCAGAGCGGACACTGCGGTTGGGAACCTCCCACCACTGCACACTGTGCTGGACGCTGCTTTTCAGCAGCATTCACACTGGAGACCTCGAGAGGACGACCTGGGAAAGAAGCTCGCTGTACTGTAGAGCCAGCTCTGGCACTGCTGGGGGGAAGTTCACAGTGCTGGCTGGCGAGAGGGCACAAAACACTTTAATGAACCAGGTCCGTTCCACTATTACCAGCAGCTGTCACGAGGCAGGGCAGCCTCTCTGAGGCCTTGGAATGATACAAGATCCAAATTCACAGAAACATGGTGGCTAAGATCATAGTAATATTTATTCCCCTACAAATCATTACAAAACATTCACTCCTTGCTGGCTTGACAGACAATCCCAGATACAGGGGGTCACTCGGAAGCAGTACCACAAGTCAAGGCTACCAAATGTGTTATGTTGACACTTCACGGCAGCTCATGAGGATCTGGGCCTCCGTGCTGAGTGAGAGGACCTGCAGTCAGAGAGGGCCTTCCCCTGAGCTAAGGATCTGGCACAGAGCGACCTTTCTCCTTTAGCCTGCGCCTTCTTGTACTTTGAACCTCTTAAAGGGGCTCTGGCAGGCTCAACAACTAACACTTTGACATTGGTATAATCTAACGAGGCTATAATAAACCTTTGCACACCATGTACGTGAGGATCTCACACAGTGAATTAAGCCGCACAATGCCCCGGTGAGCTATATTACAATCATGACTCCCGATGGGAAACTGAGGCACAGGGAGGCTGCACTGCAATTCAGCTGCAGCTTCAAGAACAGAATCCAGGAGTCCTGTCAGGCTGCGTCTGAACATAAGCCAACTGGATTCTTAGTACCCTGTTTGGTTTTTTAAATCCATAACTCCACTGCTGAAAAATTGATGAAAAAAAAAAAAAGCGAGTAGTCACGATCTGTGGATCTACAAGCAAAACATCACCTTCCTCTGGCTGCCTGCACAGCACCAGGAGCGAATGAACAAATGCTTTTCCCAGTGCTGCTGGGACCCCATCCCTGCAGCTCCTGTACAAAAGAAGGATGTTGCGGTCAGATAAGGTGCCCCAGAGGTGAATGCTGCTGCTAAATCAAGAGGCAGCGTTGACATTCATTCAAAACACTAGAAAATGTCCCTGCTTGCCAGCTGGGAGAGGATGGAGCTGGGAGCGGAAGAAATTGCATTGCCAAGTTCTTCCACAGCCCAAGCAATGGGGGGAGGGGAAAAAAAGCAAACTTCAGCACCCCATTCAGTTGCATTGCTAGTTACTTTTATAGCAAACGTCTCACATGAAATGGTACAACCACATGCTGTTATGTTACCATCCAGGTGTTTACATCACGCTTTCTATTAAGGTTCCATTTATAGTTTATAACGGGTTAATAAATGATTAACAGATGTTCTCATAAATGGCTAATCCACGGTTATTAGAGAGCCTAATGGCTTGCTTATAACGAGGGTTCATTACCATATATATGCCTTCTACCGATGTGTTTCTAATTCATGCTACTCATGTATGTAACAGGCTTCTAACATCTATTCATCATGTATTAACCTTTTATAAATGCAACCTTATATTCAAGAGTGACTGATTTTTATAGGAGCTACCCGGACGAGCGACTTGACAGTTCTGTTCAAAGGATCATTCACAGAGTGGTTTAAGCGGATCAGCTGTTTACAGAAGCCCAGAAGAGTAGCAGCAGAGAGAAAAGCATACCAAAAGGGGATCAACCCTAGTTCCTTTACTGCATTCTACAGAACCCTATCGGGTTTTGCAGAATTTGCCAGGTCAGTACAAGATGTACAACTGGGCTTTCCAAAGGGTCTGAAACACATTAGGGGAGCAAGGCATCTAACAGCATTAGATCCCTTTGAAGGCATGGCCTGGTACACAGGGGTGCTGAGCACCCATGACTCCCAGATGTAGATGGGGGTCAGACTGGCAAGCCAACATCAATGGAGCTGCAGGTACCAAGCACCCAGCTGGGTTTGCCTCCCAGCCTCCTTATCTCACCCTGCTTCTTGTGCAATTTTAAAATATATTCACCTATTTTAGGAAACCAATACAAATACAAGGACCAGGAAAAAAAAAACCCCACTCCCCCCCAAAAACATCTCAACAGTGTTGCTTTGAACACCCGACAGGTCCTGGCTATGGTGGGAAAGTAGCAGCTCCACAGCCTTCCCAGAAGGGTAGCCAGGACTTCTCCACTGGCTGGGGAGTCTTTTCCAAAGCTGCATCCTCCAGGGTGGCAGTGATGTTCAGAATAGGTGTTCACAGCCGGTGCCACATTGCTGGGCACACTTTGCTTCCTGTGTCCTGAATATCAGGGGTCACACGACGCTCAGTCACACGGGTGTAAATCCAGAGCATCTCCACTGACTGTAGTAACCAAGAGCATGTTTGTTCGTATCAGCGGATATGGATTTGGCTGATCTTCTGCAGGGTGGGGGGAGAAATGGCATGTCCCCCAAGGGACATTTGTAAGTTTCAAGGTCCCCTTCCCACCTCCTTGCCATCACACTCCTGCATGTGTTCCCCTCCCAAAGTGCAGGGGGAGAGTCACCTCTTGCAATATCAGCCATGGTCAAGATGACTGCACAAGGGTCATTCCCACCTGTGGGTGTCAGAGTAAGCAGGAGATCTGCTCCCAGCTCACACAGCCACGATACAATTCCACTCCAGGGGTGCATGGACAATGTCTCTGCTGCACGGAGGCGTGCACCCATTCAACCCCCCGCGGTGGAGCACAGAGCTGATGGTTTTTCCTCCAGCACGTTTATCAGTCACACCCTTGTTTTCAAAGAAAACACTGCTGTATTCTACAGGCACAGGGCTGGATTCTGACCTCATTTTCTCTGGTTCAGCTTGAGCAGGCTGGCTGCTGATTCACACTGGTCGGCATGGGATCCAAGTCTGCCCCTGCGCTGTAACCAGTTCACAATCATGTTACTCCAGGGTCCAATCCTGCAGCCCTGCCCCAGACAAAAGTCCCACTAGTTGCAGGGGGGAGTTTTGCCTGAGTGAAGATCTGGCCCACCGTGATTTGGGCTGTTACTATAAAAGACTGCAGTATTTTTATTTTTTTATTTTTATTTTTTTTAACTTGGAGATTTTCAGCAGCTATTGCTGAGGACCAGGAAAGGACAAAATCCAACCTGGTGGGTGACTAGAAAGCATCTGATGGCCCCACGCTGAAGTGCACTTTTCATGGAGCCCCTGAATTGCTGGGGAAGGCAGAGAGTGGAAGAGACCATGAGAAATGGGAGAGGTGGGATGGGGATGTGAGAGCAGGAGAGAATGGGAGTAAACACAAGGGGTCCAAATCTATTAATCTAAATCCACGACTCTGTATTGTCTGCACTTTGTGCTGTCATTTAAGAGCAGGTTAGACAAACACCTTTCAGGGATGGTTCAGATAATACTTAGTCCTGCCATGAGTGCAGGGGACTGGGCTAGATGACCTCTTGAGGTCCCTTCCAGCCCTGAGATTCCCCCCAGAACAGAGTAACACCAAACCAAAACAGGAGCACTTCACACCCACTCTACCCTGAGGAAACAGGCATCAAGCCTAAGGCTGCATCTACACTAAGAACAGAACCATGTCTGACTGACACCCACCCACGGTCCCCTCAGCTGTGCGTGTACACGGAAGAAGCCATGTTCAGCAAGCACAGAGCGGAGACCCCTGCCATGCAGTCGTGGTCAGTGCTTGCTGTCCAGTCTCAGTGCCTTGATTTAAGGAACTCTCAGTAACCTGAGGCATAACAGACCCAGCGGCAGGGATCAGAGGCAGCCAGGCAGAACAGCGATCACAGACAGAACTAGGGAGGCAGCTGAAAAGTGCCTGGCTCCTTGTAAGTCAATTCCCTCCAGCCCTGGGTTGAGATGCTGAGGGTACAACTTCCATATCCACAGTACTGCTGCCCTCTCTCTTACCACATGGCCACTTGCTCTCCCTGGGCAGATGTATCACTGGCAAGTGGAGAGACGCAAGAGGGGTGGGTGGGTGGGTGGGAGGGGAAGCACCAATGGCACCAGAAGCAGCAGCAGGAAAGCACATTCAAGAGGAACGGCCCTGAAAATGGTATGGAGAAGCCGTGCAAACAGTGAGCCTAGCAAATGGCACTGCCTCTTGGCCACCAGCAGGGAGCGCCATTGCCTCACGCTGAGAAAGGGCCAGGCAGTGAGCGCACCAGCAGCCCCAAGGTCTCTGCAGCAAGGACAGGAGAGCAGGACGTGCAGCCATGCAGCTGGGGGGGGGGTCGGGGGAGGGGGTCACTGCTGTGTCCTGGCTAGGACTGGAGGAGGCACTGCAGCCCATGTGGACAGAGCTTGGGGTGTGGGGGGGAGGTGAATAAACCACAGCCCCAGGCCCCCCAGCCCACTGGGGGCAGCCAGCGTGGCCAAGTGCCACCAAATCTGGCTGTCACAAGCACTGTTCCCTCTAAGCTGTGCGCACGCACACAGGTCCGAAACCCCAGGCACACGGCGAAACACCGCGCGCACAGAAATTTGCACAGAAGAAATTTTTTGCGCACACAGCCTGTCAAAAATTAGAGGGAACATTGGTCACAAGTGGGGTTAAAGGAGGGCAGTCACCAGCTGCCAGCCAGCGGAAGGGGAGCTAGGACAGCAACCGCCCTGGCACGCGGCTCTCAGACTGGGCTTTGTCCAGGGCAGCTGGTGATGCCAAAACAAGGAACCTCTCCAGCCCCTGCCCAGTGCCCTCTACAGCTGGGGAAAAAGAAGCCCTTTTGAGACGGATACCCCCTTGTCCCCTAACACACCTCCTAATGACTGTCACACACACACACCCCTTACTGCCTCCCAGTGACTGTGACACCCTCCATACCTCCCAGCAACTGTGACCTACACACCCCTCAATACCTCCCAGCGAATAACACACATACACACAGCACCCTCAATGTCTCCCAATGACGGTGACACCTCCCCTTCCCCCCCAACACCCCTCCCAGTGACCGTGACGCTCCCCAATACAACACCCCTCCCACACCCCACAGGGCATCCCTGTCTTAAGCAGCCACACAAGGGATCAGCCACAGGCAGCAGGGCAGAGAGTTCTCAGGGGAGAGTGGGCTCTGTCCTTGTCCCGTATGGGGGTCAGTGCTTGGACAGCCTGTTTAAAGATGTCTCATGCCCCCTCCCTAGCCATGCCTCAGACCCACCTGAGAAGTCTACCCCCTTGAGGCTGGTCTCTATGTAGGCCTCACTGGAAACCTTGGGGACGCAGGTGGTAGTTTTCCAAGGCAGAGGCTGCCTGGGGCAGGGTTGCACTGTACTGAAGATACAGCCTCCCGGGTTCTCAGTATCAGGCTGAGCCTAGCGGAGCTGAGAGGGTTACAGTCCTCCCATCTCGGAAATATGTTCTCCCGAAGCCAAGAGAGGTGAGACCAGAGACGCCACCCAGAGCGCTAAGAAGGGGTCAGCCGTTCCATCTGGGCAGCCAGTGATTATTTCCCACTCACTCTTGGGCCCCTGAGCTGATCGCTGATGGGGGAGCGAGGTGACCTCAAAGCAGGGAGCCAGCGATGTGCACTAGGTGTGTGTGTGGGCGGGAGCACCATGAACCCAGCAGTGCTCCGCGGGTAGCAACACTCCCTGGGCCTTGGGACTGCAAGTCGGGTCACAGGCACCATCGCAGTCCCTTCCTCCCCTCACCCAGTCCTTCTGGCCCTGGACAGTGAACCGGGGCAGCTTGTGGTGTGGGGCCTCCTCCCTCAGAGCCCAGCCTGGCTCACAGGGTTAATCCAAGAGATGTTTTCCCTTCCAGGTGAAGTTATCCCACGACTAGCACCAGTTGCTGGGCTGGGCACTCAAATGGCTCCATGTCTCCTCGGGGAGCCCTAGTCCCAGGCCGGGTGGGAGAAGGTGATGTTGTAGAGGCTGGCCCAGCTGGCAAAGACCTTTTTCTCCGTGATGAAGCGGTGGTGGTTGCCCTTACGGCTGCGCTCATTGTGGATGTAGGTAGTGCATTCGTCCGGGCCCTTGGGCTCGTAGTAGTGATATGCCATCTTGCCGGGCTGAGGTCTCCTGCTGCGGAGGACAGAGTTACAGGGTGAGCCGCTGGGGCGCTGCCGGCCGATGGCCGAGCGCTGGGATCCCGGGAGGGGCACCTGGTGGGGGTTGGGTTCTTACCTGCAGTAGTTAGGGGGGACCATCCCGTAAACATGCACCTTGTCACACAGCTCCACGGCAATCACCATGGTGAACCAGCCTGTGCTCAGCCACGACCGGGACTTCTCCCTGAGAAACGGGGAATGGCAGGGAGCCGGCAGAAGGAGAGGGAGAAAGAAAAAGAACAAGAGATGGACAGAGCAGGAAGAAGAGGAGGAGGAAGGGGATGCCAGGGGAAGAGTGATGAAGGAAAGGAGTGTAGGATGGTGGGGGGAGGAGGACAGAGTGACCAGTTAGGAGAAGGTGGGAGGACATTGAATTATATTGATGCCAAGTTCTTGAGTCTCCCATTTACCCCCCCATCCCCACCCCATTTCTGTTCTCCTGAGGCTCCCTACCACCCAAGCATGCTGGCTTCCCCTTCCCAGCTAGGGACCAGGATGTACTGCCAGGCAGGCAAGTGACTCCAGAGGGCAGTATGGCCTCTTTTCATGGGTGTGCATTGCGAGACAGCCCAGGTCAGTGGCACTGCAGCAGGGGCAGACAAATAGGATGGGCTGGCCAGCGAGGCTGGGGCTCCAGTCACCAGGCATGCGAATGGTACGCCTGAGGGAATTCTGCACCACTGCGCAACGCAGAATTTTGCAGAAATTAACGTTGTGCATGCAGAATTTCCTTCCCCCGCCACCCCCCCAGAAACGGGATGCAGTGCTGCTGGCTGCCACTAGGGGCCACTAGACCCACCAGAGCCCAGCTTGCACACAGAAGACACTGCGGCAGGAGTGTGGGGGGTGTGAGGCAAAGCAGGGCAGGAGGGAGCTAGAGGGTTCCAGCAAGCATGGGATGGACCATCAGGCTGTTTCTCCCTATGGATCCCTGGGCTTGGGGGGTGGGAGTGGGTGTCTGGGCTGAGGGGGCCATGGCTGGGCTTGTGTGTGTGTAGGGGGTATCTGGGCAAGGGGGGGGCCCGCAGCCGGGCTCTGGGGGGGAGGGGTTGTGGGTGTCTGACCCCCTGGCTGGACATGCGTGGGGGGGCGCAGAAGTGGGCAGAGAAACAGGAACTAGGTTGTCATAGGAGTTGCTTTAACTCTCTGCTCCTGGGGGAATTTGTGTGTGGCTCTGTATCGTTACAGACATACTTGCTGGCAGGTATTTTGAACTGAATTACCAAAATAATCAAAGCGGGCGTGATTATGTAGTGTTCTTCTGACTAATAAAATGCGCAGAATTTTAAAATACTGTGTGCAGGATCCAGAATTTGTTGGCACCGAATGCCCCCAGGAGTGGAATGGGAACGGGGCTCCAAGGTACCTGTCCTTCCCGGTCTCTCCCCGGAACAAGTCGTCGAACTGCTTCATGCGCACGGGGGAGACCACGTAGGCCGACATGCTGGGGAAGGACATGCTGACGCGCTGGAGGATCTTGAGCAGGCTCTTCTGCATCTTGCTGGGCGGACCCCAGAAGATGAGGATGGTCTCCGGGGTCTTGTTGACGAACTCCTGGGGCCCCTTCAGCACCCTGTAGATGCTGGAGTGAGCCACCACCCGGACCGTGGTCTTGTTGCCCACGTCTGCCTCGTAGCCGGTGGTGGGGGCGTCGTTCATGCGGATGGTGCACTCCGATTGGTCAATCTCTGAGCCCAGTTTGCTCCCAAGCAGGTGGCTGGAGCTGGTGATGATCACACACTGGTGGCAGTGGGAATTCAGGGTCTGGGGAAGAAACCATCATTAGCAAGGACCCTGTGGCCAACTAAGACCTCCCCACCTCCACGACCCTGTGCACCTTCCCTGCTTAGAACGCCCAGGCGATGGAGAGAACAGAACCGAGACCCTCCTCCTCCAGAGACACTGGCCCCTGCCACTTGAGCTATCGGGGGTTCTCTCTGAGGTGACAGGAAATAGGGTTGTTTTTCGGATGCGGCACTGGGCTGGGACTCAGGAGATCTGGGGTCAATTCTTGGCTCTGTCAGACTCCCTGGGTGACCCTGGGCGGTCACCATCTCTCCGTGCCTCAGTTCCCAGTCTGTGAAATGAAGCCAGGAACGCTTCCTTTGTCAATTCAGACTGGAAGCTTTTTGGGGTAGCAAGTGTCTCTAAGTGGATGCACAGCACCTAGCACAACGGGATCCAGGTCGGAGAGCATTACAGTCACTCTAACAGCAATACCGGAGCTCTGGGTCACAGTTCTGGCTCCATGCGGCAGAGGGCAGTGCTCCACACTCACTGGCTAGTTCCCTACCATGCTGCCCTTTGATAAGCACCTTCTGTCCGAGGATCCCAACCTGCTTACCAGACATTCCCTAATGAACCCTCTGACGATGCCTGGGAATTACTGCCCCCATTTCACATATGGGCAAACCAGGGCACAGAGGGCCAAAGTGACTTGCCAAGGGCCGGTTAGTGAGCTGGAAGCAGAGTCCAGAAGACCTGATTCCTGGCTCTAAGCAATGGGTGGCGCCTCCATAATAGAAACACAAAGGTCCATTCTCCAACTGAGCTGCTGCAAATTGTGTCATGTCGCCTCCGCTCCACCCCTCCCACTGGGCAGGGTGCAGCCGTACGGAGGCCAGAAAAGCAGCGGCCCTTCACGCTCCTAATGCACCAGCCTGCGATCGCGTGGCTCCTCCCAGTGATTTATAACCCAGCCCTTCCTGCCCGGTGTAAACCGCTTGCTGGGCTCACCCCCGAGACCTGGGACCCAGTCTGCGACGTGACCGCAGAGAGCGCCCCGGGCTCACCTGCGGTGGGCTGCGACCTACCTTGTTCCCATAGACAGGGAGGTATCCACTTTTCAACCCCCATTTCTTGAGGTTGGGGGGATGGGGGGATTTCCCCCGCAGGGCAGTGTAGTGAAAAACTTCGTTCCCACTGTTCGAGCTGTAGATGATCAGCAGCATGATCAAAGCAAAGAGGACCACGAGGATTGCTGTGCGCTGGCCCTGGAGTGGGAAAAGGAGAGCCTGGGACTGAGACAGTGCTGCGTCTCCAAGTGCCCCGCCTTTCTGAAGGAGCCTGGGAAAGGGCAGCCGAGGGGACCGGCAAAGCTTCTGCAATGGTCTCCGATAAATGACTGAGAGACTACAGGCCTAACCCTCATGAACCTCATTCGTGCCCCCTTCTCCCTTACCCCGTGCCAGGAGCAGCAGCTGGGCAGGATTCCAGCCTACAGCTCCCACGAGCCTCAGATTTCAGGTGCCCAACTTAAAATACCCTGGGCGTGATTTTTGGAAGCACTGAGCCCCTCTGACCGTCAGGCCGCAGGTCTCCCACACTGTCCCCCACCCCGTCCCTCAAATCAGCGGTACCTGGAAAACGTGGCTCTCCATCCCTGGGGAGAAGGGGCATCTCCCAGCGGTCTCTAGCACCCCCGCTGTCTGTGACACCAGAGATCCCTGCAGCTAACACCACAGCAAAGGGCTCCAGAAGCACAAACACCCCCATGTTCTTTGACAGGCAGCCATGGCCAATTCCCCCCTCCCCAAGCTCTGCTGTGACACACAGACGGATGTCAAGGGAGAGTTTGGCAATGGGCAGCTTCTTAAAGGAATATACGTCCAGCTTTAATGAGACATTACCCCAAGCCCAGAAGCACCGGGAAGCCAGAGGCTGCTTTAAGCACTGTATCATTATCTATCATGGCCAGCAATTGGTCAAGCTTTTTGCCTCCACATGCTGGCTTTGTTTGGGATGTGGCAGCAAAGAGACCAGGAATGAAAGGGTTAACTATGCGTGTTGCAGGGTGATGGTGGGGGGGACGGGGACAGGAGGGGCGCAGGCCTGCAAGGGGTGGAATTAAGGCGGGGACAGGAGGCACCAGCAGCCGCAAGTGGAGCAATGAGCACGTGGGGGCAGAGGAGAGGCCTGGGCTGTGGCTTGTCCTGGGTTAAATGGGAAGATCCCAGCAGGGAGGCCAGCTAATGAGACAGCTGTGCAAAGAGACGGGCCCTGCAGCTTCCAGTCTGCCTCTGCAGCAGTGTGCTGGCCCCATTACAGCAGGCCCAGTCGCATCAGAGCTTTCATTACAAACTCCATGGAAAGGGCGGGGACCTTATTCTGAAGGTATTTATCACAGTGTGCGGACGGGATCCCGTCCCATGCCTTAAAATAAACCACATCTCACAGAGCCAGACAGAGATAGAGGGAATCTGGCTGATTTTGAGTTTATGAGATTATCCTGCCCCCAAATTAGAAGGGAGAGACACTCGTGCCTTCCTATAACCACCACCTCGCTTTACCCTGGTCTACTCAACCTAGCCCCTGGTGTAGACACAGCTCGGTCGATGGAGAAATGTTTCCTCTGACCTAACTACCACCACCCAGGGAGGTGGAGTTCCTACAGTGACAGAAAAACCCCTCGGCTGCTGTAGGGTTATGCCGCGGTAGCCCAGCTAGTGTAAACAAGCCCTTACACAGTGCCTGTCACTGGGGGACTTCAAAGCCCCTTTCAGAAGTGGCCAAAAGTTACCATTTTACACAGGAAAAAACTCATATTATGCAAGTCAATGGCAGAGCTGGGCACAGAACCCAGCAGTCCTGATTCCCAGATCTGGGTGCTAACCACTAGTCAATGCCACCCGAGGCAGAGGGGCCAAGAGTCAGTGCTTGTAAAGGGATTTTCCTGCAGAACGCTGCCAGGACCTCCTACCATTTATTATTGTAGTGTGGCTACTGCCCCTCTCTTTCAGCTTCATTACCACTTCTTTTTCCTACTCTCATTTTCTAGTCTCCTGCCTTGCCTCCTCCTTTTCTATTTGTAATTCAGGCCTTACTTTCCTACCTTTGGGGTTACTAGTTTCTTTGGCCATTTTATATAATTGCATTTGTTTTCCTTAGTTGGATACTTGGGCGGGAGGGTGTCAGGGAGCACAGTCAGCCTGATGCACTGTTGTTGGCCTAATGTTTCTACAGACATTGGTTCTTCTGCATGTTTTTTCTCCAATATTCTGTGTAGGAGTGAATTCTTCTCAATCATCTCATCATTCTCTGGTGCTCTCTCATTTGTCTGTCATCCATCTGCCACCTCTCATTGCATGGTTCGAATACCAACTCAGGGACAGAGACTATCTTTTTGTTACACGCGAGTCAAACACCTACCACAACGAGGCCCTGCTCTCCGATTGGGGCCCCTAGCCATGACCTTAAGCCAAATAATTTCTGCATGGATGGACCCAATTGCAAGACAGGGATCTTCGCTGTTAGTTTGGTCCACGCAGGAGTAAAATCTTGTTGAATTGGACGCGTAGACGTTAGCTGTGCTTATGAAATCTAATGCAAGTAGAAATGTTGGTTTTTCTTTTAAATTCAAAGAAAACAAGTGGATTTAAAAAAACAATTCAACATGCTCCCCCCAGAACCATGAGCACAGACAACATTATGCCAGTGCCCAGAGTTGAAACAAAAGTGAAATAGACCAGGCTGGCTTCCCCATCCAAGTTCTGTGAAAGGTAAAAAAAAAAAAGTGAAGCAGCAGCTTAAACGGACACAAGTAAGCTTTTCAAAGTTCCGGGTTATATTATTAGCAAAAGAGGAAAGGACACCGGTTTTCAAAGGCAGCATATGGCCCTGCCTCCTCCCCCCGAGTTACACGCTGCGGGGCAGGATGTGGTACTATGAAGTGTTCAATATTGGACGAACTCTGCTCCCAGTGGTAATTCCCACTGGCTTCCATGGCAGCCGTTAGGCCAGCGTTGAACACTTCTGAATATCCCTTCGTTATGCTGAGCGTCTCTTTGACCTGTTGTTCTCTCACATATTTCTCTAATACCTGCTGATCACCGGGGCTACTTGCGTTGAATCTCGGCTTCCCCCCTCCCAGCCTTAGATTCAGCTGCAGAGGGGGAAGGGGGGCACTTTGGCTCAGATACGTGCCCATCTGTCCCCTGGGCAGATTACCCGGCCTGCAGATCACACCAAACTCATTTATTTCACCTGTTCTATTTGTCAGTGTTTCTTGGGCCCTCTCCCCACAGTGCCTCCTTCCTCATGCGAGCTGGGCACCCTGTGTAGTTACTGGGTTCCTCCTTGTGCCAGATTTGTGGGAACTGCCTGGATATGTGGCTGCTTTGTATTCTAGGCCTCACATTTGGTTGCTACTGTACAGTGCTTAGAGGTGCCTTGTGAACAAATTACTTCGATAATCCATAGAAGTCATTAACCACAGCACACTGCCCCAATCTCTGTGCACCGGTGACTTCTCTTCTTTGGCCTCCTTTTTGTTGACACTAAAATCTGGCTTGTTGATTTAACCGGAAGTCAGCCAAGAAAAAGAGAGTGAATTCCTTGATACGTCAGGAGGGGATGAGACGAGACAGCTGCTGTGCAGCTGGTCGGTGAGTACTAAGTTCAAACCCAATGTTCTTTCTCTGGCATCACTTGGCTGATTTCACCTATTTTTTAAAAACTAAGTAAAATGATTTAGAACCACCAGGATACACCAGAATGTGCAAAAGCTCCCTGGGTAGCAGCCTGATCCTATTTCCTCTACCCTTGTCCTCGCCTCTCCCAGTCTCTCCTTCAGGACCTGATCCAAAGCCCACTGCCACTGAAGTCAATGGAAAGAGTTTTTAGATCAGATCCCGTTTGACACACTCACTTCAGGACAGGGCCCGATGACACCTAGCACAGCAGGGCCTCTTGGGCACTACAGAAAAATACAAATAATAAACAACAACTACAGGCCTGACTCAGCCAAAATTTCCCATGAAGCAGACAGGAGCATTGCCTGTGCAAGGACTGAATACAGGCACTGAGATACCCAAGTGATGAGGGCTGGCTGGAAAGAAGGGGAGAGAGATGGAATAAAAACCCTGAATAGCACCTTCATAATTTGGCCTGGAATAAGACCCTGGGGAAAGTTTAATCTAGTTCTTATCTAGATTTTCTCTTCCTCTCTTAGGCTCACTAAAGCGCTGAAGAAGTGGTTTTTTTACCCACAAAAGCTTATGCCCAAATAAATCTGTTAGTCTTTAAGGTGCCACTAGACTCCTTGTTGTTTTTGTGGATACAGACTAACACAGCTACCCCCTGATACTTAAAACATTATTGTTCACACTCACAACAACCTCACAGCCACGATTCAGCATCAGTCACCACTAGATCATGTGTCAGAAACACCTGTCACACAAAACATCAGTGCTCAGCATGGAGGAAAGAGAACAATTGTTTGTGTGTGTGTGTGGGGGGGGAAAACAGACAACTCATCCTCCAGTCCTTTAGATCCTGGATTACATTATGGCAGCAAGTCATACAATCCCCTGTTGGAATAGGAGGCCTGATCTTTAGGCAAAAGTCCCCTGCAGGAGCAGGCCCCAGAGGTGCCTTCCTTGACTGGAAACTAACAAGGGCTAATAGGCTATGGAGCAGCACAGGGACCCAATAGCCCAGCCGGCTATCAACAACCTGCCAGCTGCCTTCTGCTCCAGGAACCTCAGATGGATCTTAGCCAAGATTGCGTTTTCTCCTCCCTTGTACTTAATTTGTTTTCAGGGAGACTGAACGTCAGGGCAAACACTCCTGGGTGAGGTTTATTCACTTCCCTGCCCTCTTTCCAGTGAAAGCTGAGCTGGATTTCATGGTGCATTTGAAAACAGGGCAGCCCAGTAACCTGGAGCTGGCAGCTAATGAAATCCAGCTCCCACAACAGGGCAGATGCAGGTTACCTGGCTACTATTTCACCATGACTTCAGGGTACAAAGATTTGATATGAATGCTGCTACTTGGTGCACCTGCTCTGAGCAGTTGAGAATGCACAGATCTCCTGGAGAGGAAAACCACTCAGACATCTTTCCTGCATGGCCTCATCTGCACAGCACGTCTCAAACATGAGTGAGTCAGTCCTCATATCAGGCTTGAGAACAGAATCAGTGACATTAGCCCTGTTTTCCAAATGGGTAAACTGAGGCACTGAGCTCTTTCGTATAGGGGCTGAGTCTATGTGCAGCACCCAGCACAACTGGGGCGTTGATCCCAACTGGGGCTTCTGAGGGCTACTGTAATTAGCGTTAAGTAACTGAATAATAAGAGGTTACGGCCAATCTTTTCAAAGGTGGCCACTGGGTTTGGGTGTCCAACCTGAGTCACCGTGGGCCTGAGTTGTAGAAGGGTGGAGCACCTGCAGCTCCGGCCGAAGTCAAGGGGAGCTGTGGGCGCTCATCAGCACTGAGCAAAGGACCCTGCATGTCTCGAGGTGGAGCTGGGCACCCAAAGCCAGAGGCTGTTTTTGTAGATGTTGCCTCCAGTGACTGCCCAAGCTCATGGCTGGGATTAAAACCCAAGAGCCCTATTCTCCCACTGCAGGATACAAGGCCCCACTGGGCATCAGGGAGAGTTTCTCCTACCCCATAGCGACAGGGCTGCCTGGGGCCCAGAGCAGTTTTCAGACTGCTATCACTAGTGGGCAGAATACAGGAAAACAGACGCAGATGAACATACACGGTCCTGATGGAGCGGAGGGCGAGGCTGGCTGGGTGGGAGAGAGTCATCCCTCATGTCAAAGGAGTTCCACCAGAGCTGGGGCTGGCCAGCAGACTTACTAGTGTGGGGAGTGGGGGAAGGGGAGACGGGGGGAGTGGGGAGGGTAACAATGCCCGGAGCAGTCAAGGAGCGGAGGGCAGGGCAGTGGCGGAGTAAGAGATGAACGCTGCAAGGCTTGGAGAGAAAGGTCAGAGCTGGGGAACCTAAAACCAGGCAAACTCCGCTAATTCCCAGTTTAGTCACAAATCTAAGGCTCTGGCCAGGCTCCCCGAGACCCAGAGATTTTTAGTAAGCCCCAGAGGCTCTTGCTGTCTCAAGTAAGAGTCCTCCCCACAAAGCTCTAGCAAGAGCTTCAGGGTCCCCTCACATCTCCCATGAGATTCCCCTGTGCCTCATGGGAACCTGGGCTGATGCACAAATTCTGCTGGAAACCAGGCAGAGTCCCCCAGTTCTGCCCTGACTTGAGGTAAAGTCTGGAGGTTTCTCTTGAGACTGGGTCTGTTCAGATGCCCCCTGGGCCTCTGACCATGGGCTGGGATCCTCTCCCCTGGAGTCTGGTCCTCTGGTGAGATTTCTGCTACCTCCTGCTTCCATCAAGGCTGGAATGAACCACCCAGCGTTGCTGCAGCTCCCTCTTTCAAGAGCCTGGAGGACAGGACAGGAGGTCTTGGCTCAGTCAGGGCTGGCTTTCCCCAGTCCCGAGCGACAGGCTTGGCCGACCAGCCTGAGGAGCAAGGAACACCTACCTCTGGCTCCCTCTGTGACCTGGGGCTAGGTGGGTTTATTGGGGTTGTTTTTAAATCACGTACAGCCACAGGGTCTAGACGTCACGCTCCGAGGGTGAAGCACAGCGATTATGTACAGAGCTGCCCTGAACCCAGAGCACAAGCTGCCGCTGCTGCCCAGAAAAGAAACCAAAGCCAGTGAAAAATCACATTAACCTCCAACACTATGCCAGGATGGTCAGCGAACCAGCTCTGGTAGATGGCCGAGCAGAACGAGCTCCAAAGGGGAGGATGAAGCCCATGACACCCTCCGAGGGCCCGGAAGATGGACGCACGGGACCAGGACAGGAGGGCTGCTTCGTGGGGAGGACTTACCGTGTTGTTACTCATGTCTCTCTGCCAACCTTAGTGTGGAGCCTTCATCAGCATAACTCAAGTCCCTGCACAGAAACACAGAGGCATGGTCACTCTCTAAACTATCTGCCCCCTTCCTCGAATACAAGTCCATGGCTACCAATCTCCACCCCATCGTGCTCTGACCCGCATGACAGCACAGCCCAAACAGGTCAGGCTGGGCTGGGCTGGGCGCACCTACAGGGCCGAACACACCACGTTGCTGCGTTGTGCTCTCCTGGCCTGACCCAAAGCCCGGCGAAATCACTGCGAGTCTTTCCATTGACTGCAAAGAGCTTTGCATCAGGCCCTCTGGCACCATGCTGCCTTCCCAGATGTGCCCATCTGCCCTGCCGCAGATCACAGCTCAGAGCCGTCTCTCAACAGCTCAATTTTGGATGTCACTATTTCCCCCCAGCCCCCTTATTTTGGTCTTTCATTGCCCTCAAGCTGGGCTCTGCACCTAAATGGCCCTTTTCATGCACATTGCTCCCAGGCTGTCTTCTCCTTCTGCTCCATCTCCCAAGCACAGCCAGGTCCAAAGTTGAAGTACAGAGTCCTCTGACCCTAGTGTGGGTCTCCCACTCTCCCCACCTGCTGGGAAGCAGCCCCTCCTCCTACACCCTTTAATTAAAGCAGGGGAGGTGCAGGGGAACCATGCCACAGGGTGAAAGCTCAGTCACTTTTCTAACGCGTAAGTCAGCCATGTGTTTAGTGCTCCTCAGACAGAGAGACGCCGTCAGCCCAGAACGGCTGCTGGTCACAGAGAGATCTCCCAGGAGGAAGAAAAGCAAGCGATGGTTTGTAAACTGGATTAGCCATACCTAAAATCAGCTTACATAATGGGTCATTACAGTGAAGCACAGCAGGGGTCTGGGATCTAGGACTCCTGGGTTCTATCCCTGGTCCTGACACTTTGCGCAAGTCACTGGATCTCCTGGGCCCCAGTGGCCCCATCTGTAAACTGGGGAAAACAATAATATCTGCCAAAAGATGGGGGGAAGGGTTGAGAGACTTAATTTCATTATCAGAAGGGTAGCCATGTTAGTCTGGATCTGTAAAAGCAGAACAGTCCTGTGACACCTGACAGACGAACAGACGTATTGGAGCATAAGCTTTCGTGGGTGAATCCCCCCTTCGTCACATGCAGCTGAATCTTCAGATTCCCCCACAAAAGCTCATGCTCCAATACGTCTGTTAGTCTATAAGGTGCCACAGGAGAATTTGCCGCTTTCACTTAATTTAATTAGTTAATGTTTGTAAAGGGCTTTGCAGTCCCCTTAGATGGAAGGCCCAAGAGATGGGTCAAATATTCCTCTGCTTAGTGAGCCGGCACGGATCTTCCGAACCGCAGGGGTTATGAGTCAGCTGCAACTCTCCTTCCTCAGCTTGTGCTGGAGAAGTGAGCTCAAGATCAAAACCAGTGTTTGTATAGCAAGGTCTTGTGCGAGGACAGCTTTGCAAACTCATCAGTCTCCCCATCACAGGCTCATTCCCTGGCAGGGAGGTGGAGGGAGAGGTCTCCTAAAGCAGCCTTCGGCATAAGCATGCCTCCCACCCCCTGGCTTATTACAGTGTGAACCTGCAGGCTGGTTAAGCTTTAGGAGGAGATTATTTTCCTGCCCAAAAAGCTCAGTAAAATCCATTCAAACAAATACCTGATCAAGGGCCATAAATCTGCTGGGGGACAATGTTTACCCATGATCACATCAACCCAACCTCTCTAAGGGGATTGCAGGCTCCAAAGATACAAAATCCCATTAAAACGAACACCTGGGAATGGAGCAAAGGCAGCCGGCCACCTCTCCGAGGGCTCCCACAGGGTTTTACGTGGGTGGAGGGGAAGGGCTGGCTGGGTCAGGGAGAGAGGGAGCTTTTCACAGCCACCTCCCCAGCCTGAATCCAGCCTAGGCTGATGGTGATTTCAAGTTGGTGCCATTTGATGGCTCTTTGGTGGCCTGTATTAAATGAAGGTGCTAGGTTAGGATGTTTCAATCCCAGCTCTGACACAGCCCACGTGACACTGGGTGAGTCAGTCGGTTTCCCTGTGCCTCAGCTCCCTGATCTGTAACTGGGAGGAGGTAACTGCCCCAAACAGGGGTGCCGTGAGGACAAATACATGAACAACTGTGTGGCCCTCAGGCGCTCTGGTAATGGGGGCCACGCATGTACAATGGACAGACAGTTTGGTCTGTCTCAGCCCAGTCCTTGGTGGACAGGTACCTGCATCACTAACTCCATCCCCACATCTGGCACTCCACAGCTCCCTTTGCTGGCAGGCTCAGCCCGGAGGCTGGGGGGTGAATGGGCCAGGAGGAATGAGCTCCCCTCTCTCCACTAGCAGGGGTCCCCTCCAGCTCAGAAGAGAGGGGTCGGGGAAGGGATCACTGCTGATGTACCTCAGTCTGGGAGAAGGGTCTTTGATCTATCGTCCCCGCTACCTGCCAACGGGCCAAAGTCCTGGAAAAACCCAATCTGCAGAGGGCAGCTCAGTCTCCATGGCCCAGTCTGACAGGGACCTCTTTGCTGAGACCAGCTACAGATGGGGATGCCTGTGCAATAGGAACTGGGCTGAGAACCACCTAACTCATTTCACAGAGGCGCTCCCAGCTCAAGCCAGCACCTCTATGAACAAAGAAGCACTAAAGAGTATATTTGTCTCCCTCCCACGCTAACATGTGTACCTGGACACATACAAGAGCTCTCATTCTCGCTCTGCAGGGATCTACCATTCCACAGCTGCTCCATACCAAGCACAGATCTAACCAATTGTTTTTTAAGTCCTCATTAGTGAGTCACTGCAATTTCCCCTCTTCGGTACTTACCATGATTGGAAAAATCCTCGTTCCTCGCTGCCTTGGGAAGGCTGGGAAATAACACACACACACGCATGCACAAAGGGGAGTTAATCTCACACAGCCTGGGAGCCCTGACCGCAGAGGTGACCCAAGGGGGCCTGAGGCCCAAGGGCAGGATGTATTTAGCAGACCGACATCACCCGTATGCCCATGGGTTTTCCTTGTAACTCTTTCCTGTGCAGTCATTGCTGGGGAAAGGAGCCAGAGGGACAGCCTGGCAAATGCAATCTGATGGCCTTTGGGCCAGGATCAAAGGGATCACCTAGGAGGCCAAAGGCAGCTCTGCACACCTCTAAACCAACCAGTCTCAGTGTGTGTGGCATGGGTGACAGTGGGATGGATAGGGGAAAGGACAGCAGAGAGGAGCCCATACAGATGATTTAGTTGGGGATTGGTCCTGCTTTGAGCAGGGGGTTGGACTAGATGACCTCCTGAGCTCCCTTCCAACCCTGATCTTCTATGATTCTATGTCAGCCAGCACTGAACCGGGGCTGCCCCTACACTGGTCCCCTGGAAAGAAAAGTGCATGGGGTGGAAAAGGTTAGGTTGACCCAGGGCCAGCCTTAGAAATAGTGTCCTGGATGAACTTATATTTTGGCGCCCCTGCTGCCTCCCCAGCCCTTACCCCTGGCCCTTCTTGCCTTCCCAGCCGTTCCCTGCATCGCCCCTGCCCCCGAGCTCCCTCCCACGGCCTCGCACCCCAGGCCCACCTGCTCCTTGCCTGTTGACCACAGTGTCCATCCTGGGCCCTGCCTGCTGTCTGGGCTGGGTCCAGGGCGTTTGCAAGTGCAGTGGGTGGCAGGGGAAGAGCCAAACAACTCGCAGAGTGAGGAGACGGGACTAGGAGCTGGGCTGGGAAACGAGGTGGGGCAGCGAGCAGGGAGCCTTTGACTGGGAGCAGGGTGCTCCTGTCACGCTGGACCACACCCCGCTGGCAGCAACAGGGAGCCCGAGCCCCTTGACCATGGAGCCCCCCTGACCACAGTGCCTTGGACAGTCGCCCACCCCTAAGGCCGGCGCTGGTTGGCACCCACGCAGGAGTGAACCACAATGCTGCCGTCAGCGCTCCCCAAGAGCTGCCAGCCCTGCTCAGCACCAGAAGAGGGTGCATCGGAGAATGGGGCCTGGTCAGACTCTGTGTGCACCGGTAGTGCTTTGAGACTGGCAAAGCTCATGCTCCCCAAAGCTTCCCAGACCCCCAACGTAGGCATAATGCCACCTGCATCTATCATCTGGATGTCTCCACTCCTTGCTCCTCCTCCTGGCTCTCCTACCCATCCTGGAGTCCACAATATCCCCCCTCGGCTGGTGTGGGAAGCCGTCCGTTCTCAATGAGTACAATTCATCCTCCTTAACACTCAGCCTCCCAACTACACCAACTCCGTTTGCTCCTTCATCACTCGCCTCTTCTGGCCTCACCTGAATAGCTGAGGGGAGGGGAAGATAATGTTTTGTGTGTGGGAAAGGAAAAAGCAAAGGCGGATAACGTTTTGTGTGGGTGGGGGGAGGATGGAGACAGAGGGAGAGAAGCAGGGAATCATCACTTGGGCTGGAAAGTGACTCTGGGAGGTTATTACCGCCCCTGTTCTCTGCATGGTGGCAGGACCAAATACCCTCTCCCTAGCTGGCCCCCGACAGGTGGGTGGCTTAGTCTGAGCCTTGAATTTCCCCAGAGTAGGTGATGGCACAAGGGCCGCTAAAAAGAGAGAGAGGGAGGGAAGGAGAGCAAACAGCCAGGGGAAGGAAGATGCACAAATGCTCAGGGCTCCCCCAAAGGCAGTGATTCAGCACCCCCCTAGCCCACCCAGCAGCACAGAGCTCCGAACACACCAAGCGCTAGGAGTCTGAGCCAAAGCCCAGTGAAGTCAGTGGGCTAACCCCCCACCCCTTCTCTGCTTGCCTCTGGGTTGCACTATCATGTCCTGTCTAGTTCACGATGCCCTATTTGCCCGGCAGCTGCAGAGTCCTCCCCACTAGGAGTTCACCCACAAATCCCTAGTGATCAGGACATCCAGGCTGCTGAAGTGCAAACCTCGAGGACGGGTCCCAGATCAGAGAGGGAGGCCTTGGTGAAGTTTCCCTTTTCCTTACCTGGGCGAGACCTTTCATATGAGGGAATTCGAGAGCCTGGCTTGGGGGGGGGGGGGGGGGGATGTCTCTCCCCCCTCCCCTTCCAAGGGACTGAGAGCGGGCCCCAGCTCGGACGGGCAGGCTGCCCTTCCGTCTTGAGGCTCGCTCTGTCACATCTTTGCCCCCGCCAGGGCCCTGCCCCAAGGGGAGGGCTGATCCGATCTGCCGTCTGCAACCTCCTAGAGTGAAAAACCCAACCAGCTGCCCCTTTCTGCCTGGGGAAATCAGAGTGAAACGAGCGTCACTGCTAATCCGCCGGTATTACAGAAATACTCTTATCCGGCTAAACTGGGGCAGCGCACGACGCCCCTGCCCCCGGAGAGCCGGAATAAACCCCACCTTCCCGCTCTGGTCCGCCACTCGCACCTGGGGCCTGAGCCCGCCTCGGGCAGAGCCCTGCGCACCCGTGCAAATCACGATCACACGCCCGAGCGTGTCACCAGCGCCCGGGGCAGGCCCCGGGCATCCAGCACCACCCGGCACAGAACCCACGCGGCCCCCAGGCAGCACCCACGCCGCTGTGCCCCCGGAGCCGGTCCCTGGGGCGAGGGCCTGCCTGCGGGAGACACCCAGCCCCGTTCACCCTCCGTGGGGCGGTCTGGACGCACCCCTGAGCCCCTAACCCCAGCAGAGGCGGCCCACCCCGGGGTGCATCTGCAGCAGGACGAAGGGCCTCTCCCCTCCCCAGGCCAGCCCCTCTGCTGCCTGCCCGGTAACTTCCCGGCCGAGGGGCGCCTGCACCCCGCTCCCCGCCCGCGGTGCCGGGGCTCCGCCAAGGGCACGAGGATGCGCCGCTTACCTCGCTCCCCTGCGAGCTCCGCCAGCCCCGGGCACACGGGGGAGCCCCCCGCTCTCCTAGCCCGGGACCAGCCGCCCCGCGGCAGGAGCGCCCGGGAGCTGGGAGCGCGGCGCCTGCAGCCCCCCGCGGCCACCTGCTCCCTGCCCGGGTCCTAGCGCGCGCCCGCTTCCCTCGTCAGCCCCATTCGCGCGGCGTGGGAAAGGGCGCCCCCCATCGGCTGCCGGGAGCGCGCGTGCGCTGCGGTCTCTGCCCTTGCTGGGGGAAAGGCGCGGGCAGGTCCTGGTCTGGAGATGCAGCCGGCGTAATAATACTTGGCCTGGCGACACATCCTGCCCTCGGGGGATCTCAAAGCGCGGGGCCAAACCCTGCCCTCCGTGCTCGGACTTCCCACGGAGGCCAAGCGGAGTTCTGACTGGCTAAGGACCGCAGGGTTTGCCTCAGTAGGAGACGCTTCATAGCGCCCATTTTGCGGCGGGGGAAACTGAGGCATAGAGCAGTTAAGTGACTCGTCTAGGTCTTACGGCCAATCAGTGACTGAGCTGGGAATAGACCCCAAGAGTCCTGGGCACCCCCGTGCCTGGCTGTAACCATTAGACTACACTTCTTCCTCACAAATAATAGTACTAATATGGAGGAATGGAGAAGGGTATTTCCTGGGGCTGGGAAGCTATTGTGTATGCAGCACCAGGGCACAGAGTCTCGGGGGCAGGTGGGAGTCTGGTCCTATGAATACATCCCTGTCTAGCCAGAGGCAGGAGCAATGGCTCCCAGGGTGGTAGGTGGCTCTGAAGGCCTCTGTCTTCATTGGTGTTTTACGCTGTCAAGAGGTTATTTTACAGGCTCTGTCATAGGGACTGGAACTAGAGGTGCAGGGGGTGCTGCAGCACCCCCTGGCTTGAAGGGGTTTCCATTATATCCAGGGTTTACAGTTTGGTTCAATAGCTCTCAGCACCCCCACTGTAAAAATTGTTCCAGCACCCCTGGGCTCTGTTTGTGCAGAGCCAGCTGCCAGCACCTGCACAGAAAGTTACTGCCCAGGTAAAGCGGGTCAGCTCTGGACATGAGTCCGCCTCCCAAAGAAGCATGGTCCTACCTGTGAGCCGGGTTGTACTGTAAAACCAAGGAAACAGGCATAAGAAGTGGGCCTAGCTGTGGAATCTGGATCCCACTTCTGATCCGCCTCCCCCCATCCCAACACGTAGCGTGGGAGCCACTTTGCCTGGGGATCCCTAGGCTGGTTTCAGGATAAATAAGGCGGGTGACGTTCATCCTGCCTGTCTGGTCTCTGCCCCAGCGAAGCACAGCGCAGACCTGCGCCCGCCTGGTATGAAATGGCCCCATGTGGCAGTCGGGCTCCTTAACCCCATGTGTGTATGTTCGCCTTGGTTACCGCCTGTGCGAGCACAGTTGCCATGGCAGCCCTGCACACCAGTGCATGCTCATATGGGCGGTGCACTGGAGAGGTGAAGATGTCGAAATGAACCTGTCCAGCTGGGAAAGCCCTGCCCTGCATGTCGTCTCCCCCCACCCCCTTGGACCGGCTACTCTGCCCCTCCAGTACACTGCGTGGAGTTGGGGGGCATGAGGCCGAGATGAAAGCTGCCAATAGCTGCATAGCCAAGGCTGGCTGGCTGGCCACAGACTAACCCCCAGTGACACAAGGCCCACAATGCGCACAAACCACATATTGGCACTTCGCTCTCTCGAGAACACAAGCAACCCTGTGGCTGGAGGGCTGGGAAATCCCGCTGTGTAGCACTAATCCTCCTCCAGCCCAACACAGAGTCTCAGGGAGAGCTGGGCACACCCAGGCCACTCAGATCCATTTCCACTAGCAACTCCGCTATTGGGCTGCTGCTAGGGCTGGCCTCCCACCCCTCCACCACTGAGCCAGCCCAGTGGGGCTGAAGTCTCAAATGAAACAAAACTTTGCACTTACTGGCTGGCATCAGGTAACTTCAGCCAAAGCCAACCAATAAGTAAAACCCTATTTACTGAGCAATGCCATCATGTGGCTGCTGGGAAATAGGCAGGCAGAAGTCCGTTGTGTTCACAGGGGGAGGAGGGGGCTATTTTTAATTGCGGAGTGTTCCCAGAGCAAGAGGCTTGTAGCTTCCACAGGGACCCATTTGACTGTAGCAGCTTCCTCACTGACAGCATGGAATCTGGGTCCTTTAACCCCTTGGCACCTGCCAGATCACAGGCATTCCTCTGCCTCCAAGAATAAACAGCAGCTCTTTGCTAGGGAGCTGTGTATTCCCCACTGTTACACCCCTATTGGTGACACTACTGTGTAAAGACCATTTAGTTAAACAAGGGAGTGTTGCCAAGTGGTTAGAACAGGGAGATGGGCATTGGTACCTTCTGTCTCTTGCTCTGACATGATTTGCTGGGTGAGCTCCGTCAAGCTGTTTGCATAAAATGAGGCACATCGAAATTCAGGGCTTGCTCCTGGTGCCTATATGGGAACTGAGTTCTTTTGAAAAAGAGATCGTTCTTAGTAGTAGTGATTATTTGTGTCTAAAGGCCCCAGCTGAAAGCAGGGTTCTGTTGTGCTAGCTGTGTCACACCGTGAGAGGCTGTCCCTCCCACACAGACCATACACTGTGTGAGGCTGGTCCTCTCCCACAGACCTTACAGCCTACTAGACAAGATGGACACAGGAGACGATGTGACTTGCCCAAGGTCATGCAGCTGGTTGGTGGCAGAGCTGGAACTAGAATCGAGGTCTCCCGAGTCCCAGTCCACTGCCCTATCCACTGAACAACACAGTCTCCCACTAGCACCAGTGCTGCCTCTTCCCCACCCTTTGTCTTATGTATTTAGACTGTAAGCTCTTTGGGGCAGGGGCTGTCTCTCGCTCTGTGTATGTACCGTGCCCAGCACCAGGAGGCTCAGCTGCAACTTCTCGGGGCTACTGGAATATAAACGACTGTCGTTTCTTTCAGTTTTTCTCTTCTTCATTCCTCAGGGTAGAGTGTATTCTCAGAGCAGGTTCATTGGTTTCAGCAGGGCTACTCAGAAAATAAACAGCTGGTCAGCCAGTAAAAGCAGCAGAATCAGGCCCTCTGTGAGCTAATTAAGAGCCTGCTCTCAAAGCAGTCAGTTGACTATGAGTGTGAGAGCTACTTGGGATTTTTAAGATGTTCATTGTTCCTCTGGATAGATTGGAAATTCCGTCCCCCAAAAGAAGGAAGTCCGCACACAAAGTGCTGACTAATGCTGAGTCAGCAACCAATGCTTGACATCTATAGGAGAAGAAAAGGAGGACTTGTGGCACCTTAGAGACGAATACATTTATCTGAGCATAAGCTTTCGTGAGCTACAGCTCACTTCATCGGATGAGGAAGAGTCTGTATGATTGGCATTGCTCCAGGCAGCCTGCTCTTCCTGTATAAGTTCAGCAGCCTCTGCCAGAGAAGAGGAGCAGGGAAGAGTGTGATGGGAACAGGGGGCTCTGCCTCCCTCAGTGATGTCTTTTTCTATTTAAACCAAGGTCCAGGAGAGCAAGCGGGCAGCGTGACATATTGTGTGACACATGATCAGCCTGTGATTTGGTGTTTCCAGCCAAAGGAGCAGCCCCTAGAGCTAAGGTGACTTGGCAACGTCAGTAGAGGACAAACTAATGGGACTGATAGAGGGGGCATTCAACTTGCACATGTACTGACCCCCTGGACGTGTCAGCAGGGACTGAGTGATCTAAAAGCATGACCTCCGCTGTTTGAATTAAAGGACGTAAGAATGGCCATACTGGCTCAGACCAAAGGTCCATCCAACCCAGTATCCTGTCTACTGACAGTGGCCAATGCCAGATGCCCCAGAGGGAGTGAACCTAACAGGTAATGATCTAGTGATCTCTCTCCTGCCATCCATCTCCACCCTCTGACAAAGAGAGACTAGGGACACCATTCCTTGCCCATCCTGGCTAATAGCCATTAATGGACTTAACCTCCATGAATTTGTCCAGTTCTCTTTTAAACCCTGTTATAGTCCTAGCCTTCACAACCTCCTCAGGCAAGGAGTTCCACAGGTTGACTGTGCGCTGAGTGAAGAAGAACATCCTTCTATTTGTTTTAAACCTGCTGCCTATTAATTTCATTTGGTGGCCCCTAGTTCTTATATTATGGGAACAAGTAAATAACTTTTCCTTATTCACTTTCTCCACACCACTCATGATTTTATATACCTCTATCATATCCCCCCTTAGTCTCTTCTTTTCCAAGCTGAAAAGTCCGAGCCTCTTTAATCTCTCCTCATATTGGACCTGTTCCAAACCCCTAATCATTTTAGTTGCCCTTTTCTGAACCTTTTCTAATGCCAGTATATCTTTTTTGAGATGAGGGGACCACATCTGTACACAGTATTCAAGATGTGGGCGTACAATGGATTTATATAAGGGCAATAAGATATTCTCCGTCTTATTCTCTATCCCTTTTTTAATGATTAACATCCCGTCTACTTTTTTGACTGCCGCTGCGCACCTCGTGGACGTCTTTAGAGAACTATCCACAATGATTCCAAGATCTCTTTCCTGATTAGTTGTAGCTAAATTAGCCTCCATCATATTGTATGTATAGTTGGAGTTATTTTTTCCAACGTGCATTACTTTACATTTATCCACATTAAATTTCATTTCCATTTTGTTGCCCAATCACTTAGTTTTGTGAGACCTTTTTGAAGTTCTTCACAGTCTGCTTTGGTCTTGACTATCTTGAGCAGTTTAGTATCATCTGCAAACTTTTCCACCTCACTGTTTACCCCTTTCTCCAGATCATTTATGAATAGGTTGAATAGGATTGGTCCTAGGACTGACCCTGGGAGAATACCACTACTTACCCCTCTCCATTCTGAAAATTTACCATTTATTGCTATCCTTTGTTCCCTGTCTTTTAATCAGGTCTCAATCCATGAAAGGATCTTCCCTCATACCCCATGACAACTTAATTTACATATGAGCCTTTGGTGAGGGACCTTGTCAAAGGCTTTCTGGAAATCTAAGTACACAATGTCCACTGGCTCCCCCTTGTCCACATGTTTGTTGACCCCTCCTCAAAGAACTCTAATAGATTAGTAAGACATGATCTCCCTTTACAGAAACCATGTTGACTTTTGTGCAACAATTTATGTTCTTCTAGGTGTCTGACAATTTTATTCTTTACTATTGTTTCAACTAATTTGCCTGGTATTGACGTTAGACTTACCGGCCTGTAATTGCCAGGATCACCTCTAGAGCCCTTCTTAAATATTGGCGTTACATTAGCTATCTTCCAGTCACTGGGTACAGAAGCTGATTTAAAGGACAGGTTACAAACCATAGTTAATAGTTCCTGAATTTCAAATTTGAGTTCTTTCAGAACTCTTGGGTGAATGCCATCTGGTCCCACTGACTTGTTACTGTTAAGTTTCTCAATTAATTCCAAAACCTCCTCTAGTGACACTTCAATCTGTGACAATTACTCAGATTTGTCACCTACAAAAGACGGCTCAGGTTTGGGAATCTCCCTAACATTCTCAGCCATGAAGACTGAAACAAAGAATTAATTTAGTTTCTCTGCGATGACTTTATCATCTTTAAGCGTTCCTTTTGTATCTCGATCATCCAAGGGCCCCACTGGTTGTTTAGCAGTCTTCCTGCTTCTGATGTAGTTAAAAAACATTTTGGTATTACCTTTTGAGTTTTTGGCTAGCTGTTCTTCAAACTCCTTTTTGGCTTTTCTTATTACATTTTTACATTTAATTTGGCAGTGTTTATGCTCCTTTCTATTCACCTCACTAGGATTTGACTTCCACTTTTTAAAAAATGCCTTTCTATCTCTCACTGCTTCTTTTACATGGTTGTTAAGCCATGGTGGCTCTTTTTTAGTTCTTTTACTGTGTTTTTTAATTTGGGGTATACATTTAAGTTGAGCCTATTATGGTGCCTTTGAAAAGCGTCCATGCAGCTTGCAGGGATTTCACTCTAGACACTGTACCTTTTAATTTCTGTTTAACTAACCTCCTCATTTTTGCGTAGTTCCCCTTTCTGAAATTAAATGCCACAGTGTTGGGCTGTTGAGGTGTTTTACCCACCACAGGAATGTTAATTATTATACTATGATCACTATTTCCAAGCCGTCCTGTTATAGTTAGCTCTTGGACCAGATCCTGCGCTCCACTCATGAGAGTTGCCTCTCCCCTTGTGGGTTCCTGTACCAGCTGCTCCAAGAAGCAGTCATTTAAAGTATTGAGAAATTTTATCTCTGCATTTTGTCCTGAGGTGACATGTACCCAGTCAATATGGGGAGCATTTCTGAGAATGCCACCATAGAGGTCCTGGATTTCAGTCTCTTTCCTAGCAGCCTAAATTTGGCCTCCAGGACGTCTCTCCTACCCTTCCCTATGTCACTGGTACCTACATGTACCACGATCACCGGCTCCTCCCCAGCACTACACGTAAGTCTATCTAGATGTCTTGAGAGATCCGCAACCTTCGCACCAGGCAGGCAAGTCACCATATGATTCTCCCGGTCATCACAAACCCAGCTATCTATGTTTCTAATGATTGAGTCTCCCATTACTAACACCTGCCCTTTCCTACTGACTGGAGTTCCCTCCCCCGGAAAGGTAACCTCAGTGTGAGAGGATATCCCAACATCATCTGAAAGGAGGGTCCCAACTATGGGAAGGTTTCCCTCTGCTCTCCTTCTCTGGGCCTTTCATCCTCCTTAACAGCGCAGGGGCTGTCTGACCGGAGGTGGGACAAATCTACAGTGTCCCGGAAAGCCTCATCAACATACCTCTCTGCCTCCCTTAGCTCCTCCAGTTCCACAATCCTGGCCTCCAAAGCACGGTCTCCGAGGGCCAGGTGCAGTTTGCACCGAATGCACACATACGCCACCCGCCCACAGGGCAGATAATCATAAATGCTACACCAACTGCAATAAAGAGGATAGCCCCCAATCTGCTGCTGGGCTTCTGCCTGCATTTTCTCCTACAGCTACCTAGGTTAAAGATAGGGTTTTTGTTTAAATCAAGAAGTTTTGATTACAGTTTAGTTTAAAGGTTTTAAAAAATAGCAAGTGTACCTCGCCCCCTTCCCAACTCCCTCTCGAAACTCCCTGTTAGCGGCCCCTGGTCGCAAAGCTCCCTGGTCGCTTGCTCACTGCTTTATAAAGCCCTGACCTCCTTGATAGCCCTGCCCCCTGCCTACGGCTCCGCCAATGAACAGAGGCTTCTAGATTTCAAACCTTGTTTAGAAGCTCACTGCTTCCATCTGCCGGCCACAGCACTCGGACCCATTAACCCTGCAGCAGCAGCAGACTCAAATCTCTTATGTGGCATAGCCACTAGGGGACAAAACCCATGCTACAGAAGGTGGATTACACAGGCCGTGTGCCGGGGGATTATGGGAACTGCATATAACAGTTGACAGCTGAGGAGAAATGGTGAGAGCAGCATGTGCAAAGAACAGGGCTCTTACCCCATGCCCATGCCTTGAATCCTGGAGAACAGAATTTACAGCAATTAAAAATGCTCTGGCAGGATGGCTATAGGAGCTTTGTCTGAGCAAGGACTCCAGGATTGAGTCCAGCTGGATAAATTCACCCAGTTTGCACAAACAATGAATGATCACAGAATTAAAAATAGTTTTATTAAGTAGGTTTGCTTTGGTATCAATCCAAGGGCACTTGGTAACAAAGGCAGCACACGAACTCAAAGGGTACATGCCAGAACACTGGAAGGAAATGTTTCTTCCTGACACGGTGGAGCTGCTGACAGAAGTTGTGTCGTCCAGCCTGAACCCCAAAGCGACCACACTCTGCTCCAGTTCAAGAAACATCTTATGCTGAGAGTCTTTTCCAAACCAATTCATCTAAGAAGCGGTTTCAAACAGTCACAGCACAGCGCGCTGCACAAAGATGGGCTTTCCACACGGGCTGCCACTAACTGCTGTGTGGCCCGAGTGAGATGAACATTACAGGCGATCTCCAAAACTTCATTCACAGCGGTCGCAGTTTAAACCCTTTAACAAGGATTTTAAATAGCTGCAACTATAATTATGTATGTGTGCACACTGTATTTGAAGACAATGTAAAACTAGGCTCCCCCTACCATTTAAATTAGATACAGCATCTTTTTCAGCCATTTTTCATTTGCAGACCCCAACAAAATTTTGACTGGAGGTGCAGACCCCTTTGGAAATCTTAGACACGGTCTGCAGACCCCCAGGAATCCGGGGACCACAGGTTGAGAACCTCTCTTCTATGATAATGACCATCTTTCGCAGACCCCTTAGACATGGTCTGCGGACCCCAGGTTGAAAACCACTGTTCTAGGGTGGTGAAGAGTGCTGCTGAACAGTTAAGTGTTCCACTCCAGAAGTAGCTGAATTTCCAGAAGGCGATGAGGTGGCTCCTGTAGCTATTCAGACTTTGCAAAAGCACTTTGGGATCCTTCACGGTTAAAAGTGCTACAGCAATGTAAGGTGTATCATTCAGGATCTTGAACCAGAACTGACCCCATTTTTCTGGCAAAAAGCTGTCACCCTTACTGCGGTCAGGGCAGCGTCTAGAACACATCATGGCATGTCTGGAATGCAGGGCCTGTAGTGCAGGGTAACAGGAGCTGCAGGGCAGATACACACTACTTTGAAAGGTGTGATGCGTGGGAGTGGAGCCCACAGTCAGGTGCCCCAAGTAGGTCAAAATTCCCCATGCTGGGACAGACACAACAAGACAAGATATTTGGACAGGCGCTATGGACTGCTAGCCCAGGAGGGAGTGTCCTTTTCCTTGCTGAACAGCAATACCTCAGCACAAACACTGCTGCCAGGATGGATCACTTGATCATTCCCTCTGGAGCACCTGGCATTGGCCACTGCTGGAAGACAGGATACCGGGCTAGATGCTTTGGTCTTATCCAGTATGGCTGTCCTTATGTCTACACCTCACTGAATGGTAGGCCGGTTGGCGACAGGGGATCTCTTTTCCCTGCACTGCACATCCAGCTCAGCATGCCCACTGGAGGACAGGTGTCTCGCCTCCATTAGGCCAAGTCACAGCAAGAGATGCTTTTGGAACATTCCACTCCTCTCACTCTTTGGGGGTCCTGGGTCTTCGGTCAGTTTAGAGTCCCCACATTTCCTGCCACTTTGCTCTGTGTGGGAGCAATTCACGAGGCCTGTGCATGGCTCCACAACCAACAGGAAGAAGTACTATTGGGATAACTGTAATGCCTACAGGCTCCAGCTAAGATCAGGGCCCCATTGTGCTCATAAGAGCCAATCTCTGCCCCAAGGAGCTTACAATCAAAACGAACAAGACAGACAAAGGAGAGGAACAAATACAACGTACAAGCAGAAGACTGGGAACTGAGACAGAGAGATTAAGGGCCTGAGCCCATTGGAGTAATGGGAGTCTTTCCATTGATGTCAACAGGCTTTGGATCAGGTCCTAGGTAACTTGTCCAAGGTCACACAGGGAATCTGTGGCAGAGCTTGGATTTGAGTCCAAGTCCCCTGAGTCTCAGTCTAGTGCCTTGACTACAAGACTATCCGTCTTCTCTCTGGTCACCCACCTAATCCTCCTCTTTGAGGGTTTAAGTGGAAGGAGATGAGGAGTTTCACCCCAAGAGGCACTGGCTTAAACCTCAGAGCGATTCCACTTTTCTAAGATCTGCAGCCCGCTGGAACATAAGTACAGAAATGTTTAATACTGGATTAAATTTTCATTGTGGTTCAAAGATTAAAAACTTTCCATAGACAGTCCTAGGGTCAGAGCTGGGAATGCTGGGGGGGAGGGGGCTGCAGAGACATCAGGGATTGCTTGCAGCAATGGAGGGGCTGAGACCCTGAGTGCTCTGAATGATCCCCTAGGTTTTCTCTGCCTCCTTCCAGCTGAGTGCCTGGGAAGGATTGTGCAAGACCTAAGATCAGACCTACAGAGACACTATGACCTGCAGATCTATGCTCCAGTACAAGTGGCAGGGACCCTGCAGAGGGTGGGCATGTGTTAGATCTAAGATGTGCCTTTATTGCTCCATTCAACATGCTGATTAGAGCAGCTTCGGTAAGGGAGCCCTTCCAATGCACCACACCTCCCAGGATGCTCTGCCTCTCATCAAGTCTGTGATTGTGCAGCTCCTCTTCATGCACTGACCCCCCCAGTGCAACTCCTCCAGACAGCACCCCATGCCACGCTGCAGGATTCCCATCGGGCTACAGCCTATCGTACCAACAGAATGAAAGGTTTCTCCCCAGGAGCAGCACGTGGGCTGGACGCCCCTACCTGCCCACCCATGAGGGGTGATGGAAGACAATGTTCTTTCTCTTTGCCCAGTGGGAGAAGACAGTCTTCTCAGTGATGAAGCGGTGGCCACCCCGGGGGGCTTTCTCATGGGCGAGGTACATCCTGCACTCATCCAGCTTGCCCTTTTCGAAGTAGTGGTAAGGCACTCTGGGATGGTTCTTCTCCCTGCCAACCAGAGCAGACAAGAGGTAGTGCAGCGGGGCACTGGCCAAGATGGCAGACTCCTGCTTCCAGAGCAGGGATGGAGCCAACACGAGAGAGCCACCAGCCTAATAACCCCAGAGATGTCCATTCAGTGTCAGGGATCTCTGGGCACAGAGCAAGAGTCCCAGCCATCAACCCCCCTGCTAGGAGTTCAGCATGTAACACCCACCCCCCAAACCTCCGCACTAGGCTGGACAAAGCACAAGCAAATCTACCAAAGGGACCCATCCTGCCCCACGAGATGAGGAGGGGGGAGCTGAATGAATGAAGAACTTCCTCCTGTGTTACAGACCCGCCCCTGCTGAAATCCTCATCCTCCCCTTCATTGCCCTGGGCCTCCAGTCCCACCACATGCTCCCTCCATCATCTTACTGCAACCCAGCTCTGCAGACTCCAGCAGGTGTGGGCATCACACACAGATCAGAGCCATGTCACCTCCGCAGCTAGGGCCCCCAGCCCCCTGTTCCTTTCAGGGGTCCTGTTTCAAACTGCCTCCTTGCTTATAAAAACACCTCGTGAACTCGCCCCCAGCTCAGACTCCAGTTCTCTCTGTTCTGTCCCCTTCCTTCTCTGATCTCACCACTGTTGGCGCGAGGACCTTCTCCTCTGCAACTCCTGCTGCTTGGAGCAGCCTCCCTGTATCTGTCCACTTCATATATTTTCTGCATTGTCTGCGCCCCCTAATACACCCCTCCCTGTGCTGTTTGTTACTGAACTTGGCTAAGTCTCTGGGGACAGAGTTTGTATGGAAGATGTATTGTATTGCATGTGGAATGGTTGTGCTGCCTTGTGTTGAGTTAGCTGACGAACAGACGTGCTGTGTGGCAAAAGCCCCACGAAGTCTCCCACCCTCTTCCCCTCCCTCTCCCCATGGCCGTACCTGCAGTAGCTATCGCTGACCATGCCGAAGACAAAGATCTGTTCACACAGCTCCATTGCCAGGATCATGGTGAACCAGCCAGTGCTCAGGAAGGAGCCAGACTTCATCCTACAAATCACACAGCAACAGAGTTGGAGGGGACAGGCTGCCATAAGCAGCATGGCAGAGAGAGAAATGGACACAAACTGTGGGAGGGAAACCTGCACTCATCTCCTAGACCAAGAGTGGACAGTAAGGCACATCCTGCCCTGGCTGAGGGACATCTACTGGGTGTGACTAGGGCCTTTGGAGCAGTTTCTGTATGAGGATAGGAAGAGCAAACAGAAGAGCAGGACAAGCAAAATGCGGCGGGGAGGAAGATGGGCTCTTTGGCTACCGGGGAGGGGGAGGAAATGCCAGCAATACAGGATGCACGTGTGTTTGGAAGCTCTCTCTTTCCGCCTCCTCCCACTCCAGTCTCCTGGCATGTCGTGCCCCTTGAAGTGAGTGTCGGGTTGGTGAACAAAGCTTCACTGACAGCTCTGGAGACGGACGCCCCCTGTTTATCCACACAGGGTATGGGACAGGCAGAAGCGGGGCGAGTGTTCTCAGCCTGCTCCTCCAATGGCCTCATCCCTGGCACGATGGGTCAGAGGGGAGTTCAGTCTCCACGGCCCAGTCAGTCAGTTCTTGGCCCATCTGCTGACCAGGGGGACTATCAATGCCAAAGGCGATGGAGATTTGTGTGCTGTGGACACCCGGCCACTAGGAACGAAATGGAACCCTCCACTCATCTACCAAGCAGAGGACAAATGACTGCTAGTCACTGCTAACCTGCCCAGGATTTGAACTGAAGTGCTGACTGCCCATAAATGCATGATGTAACAGACGTGTTACATACTGTTCTATAGCAATGAATTCTTACGCTACAACTCTTCCTGGGATGAAGGTGACTCCATAACTTTCTAACATCCACAAATAGCCCATTGCAATTTACACGGTGACTGCCTGCTAAATCCATTCATGTGCAGCGCACTGACACTCCTAAGATACCTTGCAGGTCCACTCACCACTGAGGGACAAACAGCATTTGTGGGAGGGGAGTAAACTGTCCCACTCATGTCAGTGGGTTGGTAACTCTGAAACCCAACATTTACAATTAGAGAGTGGAAAACTGGCTAATTGACTTAGGAGCACAGATCCCATTGGGATTTGTGCTCCAAAGTCCTATAGGTGCTTTCGAAAATCCCACCCTAAAATGGCAACACTGTTAACTATTTCACTGTTGATTGGTTTACCAGAAGCATCCAGTTACAGTAGACCTTGGGGTGGAAAGCTCTACTCTCTATACCCAGGAGGTGCCTGTGGCAGGGAGGCCCTGGGACATTACAGGCAGGGAGGAAGGAAGCGAGCGAGGCGCCTACTCACCTGTTCTTCCCCGTCTCGTCCTGGAAGACCTTGTCACAGTAAGCCATCATCCTCTCGGTTAGCGTGTACATCTGCAGGCTGGGATACATCTCCTTCACCTCCTGGAGACTCCTGTAGGTGAACCCCACCTTCTCCCGGCTCATCATTCTCACAGGCCCCCAGACGATGTAGATGGTCTCCCGGGACTGCTTGAAGAAGTACGACTGGTTCCTCAGGAGCAAAGGGATACTGGTGTGCGAGACGACCCTGAGGGTGCTCTTCGCCCCCACGTCCTCTTCGTAGCCACGGGTGGGGGCCTGGTTCATGCGCAGGACGCACTCCATTTGGTCAATCTCCTTCCCCAGCCGCGAGCCCAGCATCTGACCCGAGCTGGATACCACGGCACACTGGCGGCACTGAGCTCTGACCAACGGCTGCAGCAAGACGCACCGTTAGCAATGGAGAGGGACAGGAAAGACCCAGGGCTTGCAAGGGGAGGGGATCGCAGTATGTTTGCATTCCAGGCAGCAAGTCCATATCACCTTTTCATCACCTGCACTGGCTTCCTGTCTGTCTATGAATCCAATTCAGAACTGCCCTCCCTCCAGGGCCCCCTTCCACCACTTCCTCCATGGTGCTGCTCTGAGCTGCCCTCCCTGCAATTCCCTATTGCTGGCACAGGGTGGTGTCGCTCTCAAGCTGAATCTACACAGGGGCCAGAGCCATGTTACCGGAGTGAGCTTTAAAACACCACCTAGAACTGGTTTCTCCTGACTCCCTTTAACTATCCCCTGGTGCCTCCCTGGAGTCTGAAAGCAGCATGCTTTAACTGAGGCCCCCCCACAGGGTAGTGTTTTCGATTACTCCAGATGTCGGATGTGCTTTGAACCTGGTCCAGGACATGGACAGCAGAGACTCAACAGCCTCCGGATGATGTGAGTGAGCCAAGGGGCTTTGTTACACCAGCAGAAGGCCACAGTAGCCCCATGGCTAACACTTTGCACTGCTGAGGCATCTTTCACACCTTAGGAGCCTCAAACACTGTGCAAACTTTAATCAATAAGCCTCAACTCTCATGGGAAGTAGGTACATTGTCAACTTCATTAGTGATGGAGAAACTGAGGCAATGCTGGGTGAAGTGACTCGCCCAAGGGCACACAGTGACTCTGCGAATGGAAACCAGGAGTCCCAACTCCCAGTCTCATGTGCTAACCACTACCTCACATTCTCTGCGTCTTGGGAGAGTCCATTCGCAGCTGGAACTTTAACCCACCTTTCCATCAGGAACACGACTGTATCCCTCGAAGCTGAGGGCTCCAGACACCGTCACCAAGGGAGGTTTATGTTCCTCCAGCCGCTGATAGCTGAGCCAACACAGCTGCGGGCAGAGCAGGATGTAGAGCACAGTACAAGCAGACAGAATCACCAGAGTTAAGAACAGACGGACCTGCAACGCATTGAGAAGGGAAGCTCAAGATTCGCTGCTGAGAACCCAGCACATGGCAACAACAGGGATGACTGCATTTTAGTGACCAGGGATCTCTCATTGTGGTAGGGCTATGGTGAACCGAACGCTGCAGGCATCCTGGAAAACAAAACAAGGACTGTAGTTCTTCCTTCTTCCCTATAGTGGGATGGGACTCCCCTCCTCTGCGGATGGGAAGGGCAGGGTGTTGCAGTAGAGCTCGACACCTGTTTGTGATTTCCAGGTTGAGAGACCATGATACAGTGTAATTAAAGACCCTTGCTGTTCTAAATTAAATACTCTGAGGGGTCCACAATGGGAACAAGGGCTAGGAGGGGAAGGAAATGGAGTCAGCTGTGATCGGATCAGGCAATGCTCAGGGGAAAGCAAGTGAGAAGGACCAGGATAGATGCTGGCAGGGCGACGGGGGGGTTCTTCACCTGGTCCTGCGACAACATCTCCCCCTGCTGAAAAGCCACGCGATGCCTTCCACCCAAAGAGCTTCCCCCGTGTTTTCAACCTCACAGCACTCCCACAAGGTGACATTGCCCCTGCTTTCCAGCTAAGGGAAGGCTGAAGGGCAGGGAGATTAAGCGCCCTGCCTGAGGTCACACAGCAGGCTCATGGCAAAGAGCCCAGACTCCTAACCCCTGCTCTGGCCACCAGAAAACAGGTCCTTTCACAAAACGTCTGCCTACGAAATCCAGGAAGCATTGGTGCCAGTGCAGCAATCTACACCTGAGGAGGGGACAGGGAAACAGGGGCTTGCAGCTGTGACCATCACCAGCACACACTGCTCCCCTTCGCGCGTCCCTGTGCAAAGCTACTACCTGCTACCGCCATCCTGTAATTCTCTCCTCCTCTCAGAACAGAGCTCACCCTGGTTAGTTTCATTGCACAACGGCCCCCAAGACACCAAGCGTCACTCGGCCTTTTTAGTGCTTGATCGCAAACCAGGAGCAGGGCTGCACTCTTTGATTGACAGTGATTACCGGTCAATATGAAACCTTCAGTCACGCATCAAAACTGGGGAGTGCTTGGCAAGATTGTTCTGTTTCAGAATGACTCACTTCCTTTCTAGTAAAAACAGGCTGCACAGCTGACAAATGGCGAGCCTTAAAAAGCTCTGAGGGCCACGTGCTGCTCTGTGCCTGTCTGGACTGTAATGTCAGCTTCTGTCATGACTATGGATTGCTTGAACCTCAGGGAGGAGCAGATCAGTGTCAAGCATACCAGGAACCACGCAGAGCTCCACGTACAATGGGGGTGCTACCTAAGCGATCATGGCTGACTTGGCTCTAGCTAAAGCATGAGGCCAACCACCAGCATAACCTGGCCCCATGTTGCCCATCTCAGCAGAGGCCAAGGAGCAAAAGTGGCCCTGGGGACTGAACTGTGCTATCCCCCTCTCCATGTGTGACAGCAATGCTCGCATTGCCACTGTCCATGCTGAGGACATCTGCCCCTGGGCTGTCAGTCTGGGACCTCTTACAAACACTAACATGGGGGGGGCATAGCCTTAATGGGGGGTCATAAACAGGAAGCAAGAAACTTGTTCTGGGCTCTTTGCTTTAGCCAGACACATGCTGACCCAGCACATCCCCACATGCGTGCTGAACACCAGGGAGGTGGGGGGGCAAAGCTTGGGGCCTCTCTCAGCCCGAGGATGCAAGAGGAAGGAAGGACAGCGACAGATAGAGAGATGCCAGAACAGCATTGTGATGAGTGTCCTGAATGTCCCAGTCGTGCCCATGATGGGCACTGGCCACACGCCACTCAGACAAAATCCCTGCTCCCCTGAGCTCACAAGCGAGGAAGCTAAGGCATGAGCCCTATACATTGACAAAGCACGGTGGGTGGGAAGCTGCACTCACACACGGTCATAGCAATAACATCAGGGGCGGAACAGACTGACTAGTTCCCCATGGCCCAACCCACCCTGCCCAGAGGGGAAGCGTTTCCCCAACATGGTCTGGAGGGTTTAGCTCAGTGATCCCCAACGCGGTGCCCGCAGGGACATTTTTGTGTGCCTGCCGGACACCCCGCCACCGGAGTGGCGCCGCCGAAGAACCGCCCGCCAAAACGCTGCCGAGAAGCGGGTGCCATTTCTTGGAGGCATTTCAGCAGTGACGCTTCTTGCCGCTGCCGCTTCCCGGCAGCATTTCGGCGGCCAGTTCTGTAACCCTTTCTGTCCTTCCTTATACTTGGTATCACTTAAACCTCTCTCCTTTTATTAATAAACTCACGTTGCTTTTATTATAAACCAGCTCAGTGCTTTGACTGAAACAGAGCGCTAGCCCCAGGTATGCTAAGAAGGTGCTGGGTACTGTCTGATTGAAGGAGCAGCGAACTCCGTAAGGTTTTGTGGGTGCTACAGTCAGAGGGGCTAAGCACTGCAGACAGACCTCTCTGAGGAACTCGAGAACTGGGGTTCACTGGTTGCTGCCCGCTAGGGAAGGTCTGGACTGGCAGAGTCCTGGAAAGTTTGCTGGTGAGACAGATAAGCTGGCATGTCGAGGAGCTGTCACACAGCTTAGCAGCAGCAAAGTTCTCACTGGCTGAGGCTGAGAGGGTCACACAGTGGCTCACAGCTCTGGGGACCCCAGCAGGTTGTCACGGATGTACTCCCCATTCTCCCACAAAGTGACATTGTAAAGGTGCCTTTTAATAAAGCCCCTTTAAGCCACAGGGCGCCCCGTATAGTCTCCTGTTCTCTGCAGTTAGAGGATATTTATCAGGACTCTACCGGGGGCACAAGGACTCTAGAACCAGCCTACTGAGCAGGAAATGGTGTACGTTTCCATATGGCGACCACATACATGTCCACGAGTTGTCCTTGAGGGTTCTCCATCAATTGGAACATAGATACCATCCTCATGTCCGTTAAGGACATGATACCCAATGCCCTTTAGCATTTCTGCCTCTGCCGCCTTTTCCTTGGCTCTGTAATGCCAGCCCATTTTGCTACCATCACTACGGTCCTAAATTCAGGGGTTTGGAAGAGGGGTTTAAGAGCATCACTGCTTCTTGGGATCTGGTTACTTACAAGTGTCTTCAGCTTCAGTGTCTTATCTGCCACAGGTTTGACTTGGGATTCAGGAACTGTGCCCTGCAAAACACAGACAGGTTAGCCTGTTGGCAACAAAATAAACATTTAGCAAAGAAAACAAAAAGCAAAGTCATTGATATTAAACTAGACAAACTTCTGACCAGAGTCAGTCCAAAAGGGGTACATTAAGGAGTATGTGCATGAGACCATATATGGTACCCCGGAGATTTGGTCTTGAGAACCATCACCTTGAACACCCCATTCATTTTAAAGTCTTGTTAAAAACCACTCTCCTTCCTTGTGAAACCCTCTGTCAACTTGCTCCAGCCAACTACACTTTCCTTGTAACTCTCTGATCTCCCAGCCCTGCCACTTGTATAGCTCAGGCCTCCACAGAATCGCCTTGCTGTTGGCGTGAAGCCTTATCTTCTGCAGCACCTGCCATCTGGAATATCTCTCTCACTTCAGATCTCACCAGCCAGGCTAACAAACAACAATATACTGCACTTGTACAGGACCTGCTCATCGGAGGATTCCCTTACTCCTCAATGTGTTTTATACACTCTGTGGGTGTTGCACACTCAGTAATGTCTTTAACAATTACTAAGCCTCACAACACCCTTGTGAGAAAACACAGGGGCCACTCTGTCCACCACTGAAATGCAGCCACCTCTGGGGTGGAACACAGCTGTTTAACAGAGCACAATATCGCTACACTAGAGCTTAGGATAGGAATATTTATCAAACATGCATAGCCTCCTACGGACCATTGTGCCAGCCAGTTGTCTGGGCCACGTTCACAGTTCTTTCCCTCACTCACTGCGTGGCTTCGCATCAGCCTTGTGCCTCAGTTTCCCTGAGAATTACAGTGACTCACCTGCCTTGTGGGGGTGGAACGAGGCTTCATTCGTCAAGGCCTGCCGGGTACTTTGAGATCCTCAGCTGGAAGGGCCTGGGGGGGAAATGCCAGGCTGTCATTTCGTCTGGCCAAGAGATGGAGAGGATCAAAGCTTCCGTTCTGCGGCCAGGGCCCCCTCGCCCTGAGCCCAGATGCTGCGGGCTCCCTCCTGAGCAGTGCCAGGCTGCAGGACACCCAATCCAGACCAACCCGACAACAGCATCACGAGAAGGGACCCAGGGAGGGCGAGTAGGCCCGAGACGACACCTCGGTGTCACCTCGCCCAACACTTCTGCAGGGGTCTCTTTGCCGCAGGCCCACGGAGACGGGGTGTCCCTGCCGCCAGCCCCCCGCCCCCCCAAAGGCAGCAGAGCTGTGCCGCCCACTCCCCACCCACGCCCCAGGGGGGTGCCCCGGCCTTACCCCAGCCCCAGGGCAGCAGAGCTGCGCCAGCCCCGCCCGCGCCCTGTCAGTGGGGCCCCGCCTATGGGGTGGCGGCGCCAGGGCGGTTCCGGCGGGTCCCGGTCAGCCGCTTCCCGGCTCCCATCGCTCCCGCCCGGGCCCTGGATCCCGGGCAGGGCCTCAGCGCCAGCCCCGCGGCAGCCTCGCCCCGGGGCCCGGCCTCACGCCCCGCCCCCCCGCTCCGATACCGCCCCCCGGTACCTCCCCCCGCCCCCAACACTTCGATACCCCTCCGCCCCCCCTCCCCCAACTCTCCCCCCCTACTGCCCCCCCGATACCTTCCCCGCCCCCAAAACTCCCCCTACCGCCCCACCGCCCCCAACACTCGGATGCCTCCCCCCGACCCCGATGCCGTCCCCGATACCCCTCCGCCCCCCCCACCCAACACTCTCCCCCACGGCCCCCCCGATACCAGCCCTCCGATACCTCCCCCCGCCCCCAACACTCCCCCTACCGCCCCACCGCTCCCAACACTCCGATACCTCCCCCCGCCCCCGATACCGCCCCACCGCCCCCAACACTCCGATACCCCTCCACCACCCCTCCCCCAACACTCCCCCCTACTGCCCCCCCGATACCTCCCCCCGCCTCCGATACCAGCCCTCCGATACCTCCCCCCGCCCCAACTCTCAGATACCCCACTACCGCCCCCCGCCCCCAACACTCCGATACCCCCCCACCGCACCAACACTCCCCCCTGCCGCCCCCCCGACCCCAACACTCCGATACCCCCCCACCGCCCCAACACTCCCCCCTGCCGCCCCCCCGACCCCAACACTCTGATACCTCCCCCCCTGACCCAGACACCAACACTCCCCCCTGCCTCCCCGTACCACCCCGGACACCAGCCCTCTGATACCTTCCCCCCTCTACCAACCCCTCTGATACTCCCCCCTCAACTACCAAACACTTCTTCGGTACTGAGCCCCTCCCCAAACTTCCTCCCCCCACACACCACCCCTTCCTCCCATACCTCTCCCCAGATACCACCCCCCCGAACACCAACCCCTCATCTGATACCATCCCCCCAATACTATCCCCCTCCTCTGATACCTCTGCCCGGATGCTACCCCGCCCCATACCAACCCTCTCATCCGATACAATCCCCAATACCAACCCCCAGTACCATCCCCCTCCTCCAATACCTCTCCTGCCAATACCACCCCCCTTGCCAACCCCCTCATCTGCTACTGTCTCCCCAATACCAACGCCCCAGTACCATCCTTCTCCTCCAATACCTCTCCCCTGCTTCTATCCCTGATATCACCCCCTCAATACCAACCCCCTCATCTGATACCATCCCCCTGATACCAATCCCCAATATCAACCTGCTCCTCTGATGCCTCCCCCCAACACCAACCTCCCGATACCAGCCCCCAGACACTGACCCCCCAGTATCAACCTCTTCCTCCCATCCATTACCAACCTCTGATACCATCTCCCTGATGTAAACCCCCAATATCGTCCACCTGATACCAACCCTCTCCTCCCATACCTCTCTCCTAAAACCAATCCCCCGATACCAACCTCCTCCTCCGACACCTCCCCCAACACCAACCCCGATACCACCCTGTTACCAACCCCCTCCTCCAATACCTCTTCCCCAATACCAACCCCCTCCACACCAACATCAATTCCATCCCCCCTCAATACCAACCCCCCCAATGGGATCGATACGCCCCCCAATATTGTCTCCTTCTGATCCCAACCCCCCCACTGGCTTTGATACCCCCCTCCTCCGATACCAATCCTCCCTGATATTGTCCCCCTGAGACCTACCCCTCTGATGCCAACCCCACCACGAACATTGATACCTCTCCCCCAATTTCAACCTCCCCTCTTGTATTGATCCCCCCTTTGAGACCAATACCCCACTGGTATCAGTGCCCCACATACCAGTCCCCCCGATATTCCCTTTGGTGTCAACCCTCCCGCTCCCACTGGCCACCTCCAAAGCTACACCCCATCTTTGACCACTCTCTTCTCCTCCTCCTCCAGTACCAGCTTCTCTTCCCTAGTATCCTACCAAACTCCTCTCCTGTGGCACTGAATGCCATCCCACCAGTCCCTGCCACTTGCAAAGTACCTTACCCTCCTCTCCTTCTCCCCACATTAGCCTTCCCCAGCAAGCCAAACCTGACAGTACCACTGCACAAACAAAACGGAAACTGACTTCATTAATTTCCATTGGCCATACTGAGAAATTCAGAAAGTAAAGAAAGAGGAACAAACGGGTAAGTGAACTGTGTATTTAATATACTTTCAGTTTAAATACGATCAAAGGAACTGCCACTCCAGATCAGACCAGCAGCCCATCTAATCTGGTATTCAGTACAACAGTGCTCAGAAGTATCAGACAAAGGTGCAAGATATGCCATAAAGGACAGTTATGCCAAGAAGGGATGTTTCTTCATAATCTCCATCAGTGAGTGGTTTATGCCCTGATGCATGCGGCCTTAGAAATTTTGCCTCCTGTGTAGCAAAACTAGGCTTTGAGGGATTCGATTTTTACCAGTAAATGTCAATAAATGTCAGTTTCAACCCCCCCCACACACACACTGAAAACATATTTCCATCAATGATGATCAAAAATTTTCAGACAGTCAAAGTAGCAAAAATGCTGCTTGAGAACTTATTACAGTTTGATTTAAGGATCTATACTTTGTATATTTTTGCCATGTGATGTTGACAATTTGGGTTTTAATGCTTTGACTTTTTGAATCTCAACATCCACTGTCATTAGATAATCACTGTCCCACAACTGTGAAGATTTAAATCAATATAATTTAAAAAAGTGCTTAAAAATAAACATTGATATTATCCAGCAAATTTATAAAAAAATAAAAATTGAATTCTGCCAAGCCTAAAAGTAACTCTGGATTATCCATATCAATGTCTCGGCATTAACTTCAGCAGGCTACACTGATGGACACCAGCTGAAGCGCTGTGCCTGTTTGCATCGCAAAAATATTCTTTCAGCCATGCAGCACCCTGTGCCTTGGCAGGGAGTGTGTCTGTGTAGGAGTTTATACACACGATTATGATTCCTGGGCTAAATCCTGAAGCCTTTTTACTCACTTGCTATGACTTTCATTGAGGGTTTTACCCAAGTAAGGCTGGAGGGATTGGGACCACTCCCAATAAATTGGTTAATGACTCTGTCAATTTAGCTCACAGAAGCCATCAGCTGGAGTGACACACTTAGACAATGGAAGCTCCAGATCCTGCTGCTCCAGTAAATCCCTTTCCCTGGTTCACACAAATGAGTTGGGGGCTTGAGATCTTTATTGGATAGTTTTCTCCTGCACTATTTGCATAGCCATATGCAGAGGCCTTTTCAGAGTGGGTCGCACCCAGTATCAGCATGCCGCAGCCCTGCCAATGCAGCATGTAGCTGAGACTATTCTCTGTAAAGGCTGAATGGGCGGGGGTGGGGAGAGAAATTAACATCTACTTGGTCAATGCTTGGGCAGCCCTGTCAGCCTTCATCTGTGTGACTGCAGCCTGGGTTACTGGGAGCTGTTGAGAAAGGATTTGTGAATATCGGGAGCATTCAGCCTCGCTTGGCCCAGAGGCACAGCCAGAGGGGATTAAAAGCCGGGAGTTATTGTTCCCTTGTGGAACCAGATAACAGTATTATGCTTCTCTGTCAAAATGGGTTTAAAAATGCTCTGGGCCCATTGGAATTAGAGGTGGGAAAGCCCCGTTAGGTCCTCTAGTCTGGTCCCACAGGACCAGAAGAATTGTACCCTGGTGCATTTTCTAATAAAACTTGTTTTTCTCTAGTGCTTTCCATGCAAGGACCTCACAATGCTGCATAAACATTCATAGGCCAAATTCACCACTGGCCCAGTGACATTAGCCTCACTCTGTATCTGTGAAGTAGGTGAGTTATTATTGTCCCCATATTGCAGATGGGGAAACTGAGGCCCAGAAAGGCAAAATGATTTGTCCAAGGTGCACAGGAAAGTTTGCAGTAGGTCTGTCGCAGTTCAGTCCTGGGCTGTAACCACAAGACATCTTCCCTCTTGCTAGCTTGTCTGAGATGTCCCCACAAGATGGTCCACTGACTCCTGCTGGATTTGGGGCATGTAAGAAGATAAGATTGAGCCCCAACCAGCTAATTTCATTAATTTAAATCATTTTTGAAATGCAGTCACTCTCTGGAGGGGATTCTTAGTAGATTTTTAAGGTCGCTTGAAAGCCAGTTCAGCTTCCTTTTTCTTTCTAGACAGAAATAGGCACACTGTGGTGGAAGATTTGACTTTGCCATGGTTCCTTGCTTAGTCATCTGCAGTAGCCCGGAGCAGTTATGAGAAGACAGAGTGTCTGATTTGTTTGTTTGTTTGTTCCTTTTCCTCCCTGAGTTGCCTTCAGAATTTGCAATGTGAAGAACAGTTCAGGAAACACAGAGAAGATGACACAGCTCATCTGCACTTAATGGATTCATCATCAGATCAAATGAGGATCTCAAACCACACCCACACGCACACACCCACACCTATCCTCTTTCCATTGCCTAAAATCATCACTTAAGGGAAAAGGATAGTACTTTGCACTCAGGCCAGTTCTATACAAAGTTGTACCTATAAAACTAGAGGTGTGATTTGATATCACTTTGGTAAAACTGGTGTAACTTTGTCCCGCTTATATTAGTTTAAACCTGGTTTATAGCAGTTTAGCTTGTGCCACAGGCTATAAACTGGATTATGCCCCTTATAAAGTGCTACAAACCAGATGCGGTATAAGTGTGTCCAAATACAAAGATGCATCGGAATTATAAGCTCTTTGGGGAAGGGACCATCTTTTTATTCTGTTTGTACAGCACCTGGCACAGCGGCGTCCTGGTTCATGAGGACTCCTAGGTGTTACCCATAATACAAATAAAGTGATTCAAGTTCAACTGATGTAACTTCTGTGTGTAGACAAGCTCTTATGTCACGCCTTTAATCCCAGGAGCTGAATGCGTTTTGCTGCCATTCATGAATGAAGCCTCACCCCACCCACGGGAAAGCCGATGAATCTGTTTATCCCCATGCGGTAGATGGTGAAACTGAGGCACAGCAAGATGTGATTTAGCCCAAGGTCAGTGCCAGGGAGAGAATCCAGGAGTCCTGACGCTCAGCGCCATGCTAGACTGCGCTGCCCCTTCCCCTACCTTGTCTCTTTCATGCAGTTGCTCTTTGGACTTTTTTTTTTTTTGGCTTGTGTCAGGTGTCAATGTTCAAATAGGGAATTGCTCTGCTGGACAAGACCAGGAAGCTGCATCCTCTTGGGTGACCGCAGGAAGGAATCCCTGCTTTAAAATTATTTATTTTCATTAAGAGCTCCCCACCCCCTGCTATTTATTCTTTTCCTTTTCACTGACCCCCCAACAAGTCTCTGGTTGGGCTCTGAGGTCTCTGAGGCCAAAGCTTTGTGGGGGATTTTTTTTAAACAACCATGTTTTCCCCTGCAGATTGGGCAATCCCAGTGGTTTTTTCCCTCAATCGGCATTGCCAACACCAGGTTTGACAGCTGCTGGATGGGATTTCTGATTCCTGCTGTGAGGCTACAGGGAGTCCAAATGTCAACACACAAACAGCAGCTAGGCCCCGGTTCATGCGTGACCATCACAACAACTGCACTGACTCAACGGGGCGTTCACAGGAAGCCAAGCCGGAGAGTCACGACTCAAGGAGCATTCTCAGGGCCCCAAACTTGGGGTAACGCTAGACAGCCTCCTGACTTCCCTATACCCAGACAAGCTAACACAAGGAGAGCGCAGCTTTGCTGTGACGCCTGGCTCGTAATCACCCACAGCCCAGCTTTAGAGATAGTCAGGGAGCGTAGCCCTCAATCAAAACCAATCCAGCACTAGGACAGTGGCTTCGGAGAGCAGGGAGGTTAGGTTTTCAGGAGCTAGCCCTAGATCACAGACAGTCCACCGCGGGGATAGCTCAGGGCATAGGACTGATGGGGCTAGGATGAGGATGCAGGTTCTGGCTACCCTCTGTGCTACTTCAGTGCACAAACTGGAACTGGCTGCTGAGTCTGTCATTAGCTTCCCAGCATGCTTCTGGTTCAGCAGGTGCCTTTTGAACCCCAGACTGGTGCCCGTGGAGATTGGGTTTTGCTCCAGCGGCCCTTAGTAGGGTTCATATGGGATCGAAATGGCACCAGCAGTCGGAGGAGATCAGACCGTCCCTTTCCGTCCATCCACATCTCCTGTCCCATCGTCATCCCAAGAGAGGATCCGGGGACCATGAATGGATTTTGGTGGGGCTATTTCACCACTCAAGATACAAACCGGCTATGACGTTGCACCCCATAATGCTTTATAGAAATATGCTTATGAGTGTAAATATGACATAACTGGAATATGTTTTATGCTAGATATGCCATGTAACATATCTTTGCAAAGGTTATGTTCTACTGCATGTATTCATCCTATTCGTATGCATGTATCATTTTTATATCTGAAGTTATGAGTGTTGGCTCTATGCTTGTATTTGAAGTGTTTGCTGTAGAAAGAATCTAAGGCAGATTTGGTCAACATAGTGTGAAGGGGTTATTCAAGTAATTGGGAGTACTTGGCTAACAATGGATCTTGATAGATGCCAGTCCACATCTGAGCTTTCCTGGGAACGTTTGGGCTAACATACGGGCAATGGCGACGGCCTGTAGAGAACTGAGTCATGCATGGACATGTGAAATGCCCATGTGACTCCAAAACTCCATCTTGTAGCTATGATTCTACACGGGGAGAGAAGGGTTTCCACGCACAAGAGAGAGACTATATAAGCCCCTGGAATCCCCTCCATTTTGTCTTCAGCTGGCTCAAGAGATAGCCTCTCCACCCCAAAGAGATGCCTGAAAGAAACTGGAACAAAGGACAGTAACTACAGGGGTGTGACAGGTTTCAGAGTAGCAGCCGCATTAGTCTGTATTCGCAAAAAGAAAAGGAGTACCTGTGGCACCTTAGAGACTAACACATTTATTTGAGCATAAATACAGCTGTAGCTCACGAAAGCTTATGGTCAAATAAATGTGTTAGTCTCTAAGGTGCCACAAGTCCTCCTTTTCTTTTTACAGGGGTGTGAGTGATTGCTGGACCCTGACTAGGAGGGACTCTTGTCTGTAAAAGAAGCTTATTGGAACATCTCTGAGGGTGAGATTTACCTGCATTTAGTTTCTTACTGTAGTAGGCTTAGACTTGCAAGTTTTTGTTTTATTTTGCTTGGTCATTTACTTTGTTCTGTCTGTCATTACTTGGAACCACTTAAATCCTACTTTTTATATTTAATAAAATCACTTTTTACTTATTAATTAACCCAGAGCAAGTATTAATTCCTGGGGAAGCAAACAGCTGTGCATATCTCCCTATCAGTGTTAGAGGGTCAACAGTTTATGAGTTTACCCTGTATAAGCTTTATACAGAGTAAAACGGATTTATTTGGGGTTTGGATCCCATTGGGAGCTGGGGGTCTGGGTGTTGGAGACAGGAGCACTTCTTAAGTTGTTTTCAGTTAAGCCTGCAGCTTTTGGAGGACGTGGTTCAGACCTGGGTCTGTGTTCGTAGCAGGCTAGCGTGTCTGGCACAACCAGGCAAGGTACTGAAGTCCCAAGCTGCCAGGGAAAACGGGCTCAGACGTGGTCCCAGGACATCAGGTGGCAGGCCCAAGGGGGTTTCTGTGATCCAACCTGGCACACCCAGAGACACCCCACGCGGGAGCAATGCAAACTGGCAGCTGGTTCACAGATTCCCCATTTACTGGGTTCCTTGGACACTTGCAGCACCGACATTGAACCCCATCCCCACAGCACGCTGCAGGACAGCTGCTGCCCACAGGGTCACAGCCCCTCCGACTCTTCAGTTCTGATGCCAGAAACCGGCTCTCAGGATGCTGGGACTGGTCCTTCCGCAGCATTCCAGTAACACAGCGGCAATGCTGCCTTGAGGCTGCCCCCTGGTGGTGCAGGAGATCAGCAGTAGGCAGCTTGCAGCACTGTCTGTGGGCCTGTAACTCTCCCAGCGTGAGAGTGGGGCTGTCTGGGAAGCTGCCATCAGTTTCAGCTCCAGTGCAGGGCCCCACTCATACAGTGTGTGATTCCACCCACTGGCAGAGGCGCCTGGCATAATCTGAGGGGCTGACGGTGGAGAAGGTCTGTCCCCGGTACCGGATGCATTTCCACAGGTGCTCGAGCCTCTTGGGGAAGCTGTATACGGTGAACAGGTCAATGATGCCCATGAAGTAGCGGAGCTCCGGGCCATCAAGCAAGTGCAGAGGGCTCCTGCATCTGGGCAGCAAGCGTCGGTTCTGGGCCAGGATGTAGGCCAGATCATGGTCAGGCTTGGCGCTGCTTTGGAAGCTGACATCCTGCACCCCAGAGTTCAGCTCACGCAGTTGGTAGAGGTCGACTTCTCCTACCATCTCAGACACCACAATGTCAGACTCTTCATCCATGATCCCTGACATGGAGGTGAGCAGGGAGCTCTCGGGATTGCTCAAGGACCTGTAGCAGGGAAAGGCCAGGACAGGGAATGGGTGAGATCTTGGGGACACCCCAGATCAAAGTGATAGGAACCAGCAGCTGGTCTGCAGCTTCCCCATTGACTTGGTTCCTTGGAGGCTCACAGGCTCCTAAGGTTCAGTCATCTACGGTCATGGATTGTGGGCCTGATTCTCAGTTACACTAAAGCCTTTTATGCCACTTGGCAGGGGAAAGGGTCCCTGAGACCCTCCCCCAGAGAAGAGGGCAGCATACAGCTAGGGTAAGGGCTCTGTGCTAGGCTGCTCCCAGCCCCAGGTGCAGGAGATATGTCAGGAGCAGGCCAGGGGCAGAGCATGGAAGGGAAGGGCATGGCCAGAGATTATAGCTGTTCTCTGCTTCCTAGGGCTCCTAAGCACCTGAGGGAAAGAGAGTGAAAGGTAGAGCAGCTCTGAGGCTGCTGAGACTGACACCAGGGACTTAACATCCCCTTTGCCTCATCCTCCAGTTTGGCCACAAAGGAGGAATACTGTGACTGAGAATCAGGGCCTGCGACACTGAGTCCAACTACGTTCCTGTGGGGTCTCTGCTCTCCCGGGGATGCTGGGCTTCAGGCACTCTGCAGGCTCACCCCAAGCAGCGTGGTAGCTGGGGGCAGAGCCTGTCGTGTCTGCTGCTTGCCCCCAAGCAGCCAGAGCTGCAGGAGGAGCAGAGGGCTGGCTGTGAAAGTGGCAACGCGCTCCCCCTCTGTGCTGAGCGTTCTCTGCAGGAGGCTGATCACTCACTTGGTGGTCCTGAAGATGATGTCTGCAAAGGACAGGTTCTGGCCCTTTTCGTCTGCATGCAGGGCCTGAAATGCCACCAGCAGGCTGTAATCCAGCACGTTCAGCTCCTTCAGGAACTGCGTGTCCACCTGCATCTGGCATAGGAGCCAGGAGCGCTGCTGACCTGCAAGAGAGAGTGGAGAGGCTGATAGACATGAGTGAGAGCCCCAGCCAGGGAGGGGAAGGTCTGAGCAGGGATGGGAGATAAGCAAGGACAGTTAGCCTGGGAGTGGGAGGGGCAGTGTTCTGCAGGGGACCAAGCAGATGGGGCCTTGGGCAGGGTGACAGACAGTTCTGATGTAGCAGGATCAGGAGTAGAAGAAGCTGCAGCTGGAGGAGAAACAGCTGCTTGTGGAGGAGAGATGAGTGCAACTGGAGGCCAGGCAGCAGAAGTGAGTCAGTGGAAGGAGACACACAGAGCGGAGAGAGAAATCAAGTGACAGCAAAGATCACAGAGCGATCACAAGAGAATGAGTGAGGGCAGAGGGGAGGGCAGTGCAGAGGGAGAGGATGGCTGCTAGTTCGGGGAGTACTGAATGGGAGGGTTACTGGGGTCCCCAGCTTGTAGCTGGCTTGGGACCCAGACTCCATACTGCACACAGCCACCTGCCTGCTGGCCATGGAGCAGCAGGGCTAGATACAGGCCACTCACAGGCTTTGCAGGAGCCCAGAGGCCCAAGCGTCTGCCTGATGAGCTAAAGCAGCGGCTCAGAGCAAGCAGAGGCACATGCAGCCAAGTGCTTGGACAGGCTCCACCTCACTGTGCTCCGGGACTGTCTGTCTCATGTGGTTCCATCAGCATGAAACTTAGCTGGCAAGCTGAAGAAAGAGGTGGTTGGTGCAGATATGGTCGGGGGGGGACACGTGATCACCCAGAGCCAATGAGCTGAGCCTTGGAGGAGACAAATAAATAGAAGGTCCTTCATGCTGACTTCAGGGAAATCACTGCCCAGTCTCTGTGCCTCAGTTTCCCCACCCCTCATGATTCTGACCCTCCTCTGCAGATTGCTTGGAGCTCTAGGGACATGAGCCAAGGATCATTATCATCATCAGCATGGTGATGAATGGGCTAAGCAGAACACCACCATTTCCATCCAGCCTCTCTGCACCAATCTACAACCCTACAGGGTGGACACACAGGCACATCCTGACCAATAGGAGAAGGGGGTAGAAACCCTATGGGAGACCCTGACCCTCGCTGGGGGGGAGCGGCAGCTGCATGGCAAACCAGGAGCAGCAGGGAGGCTGAATGCAGCAGAAGGTGTCGGGGAATCATGGGAAGAACCAGCTGGGGCAGGAGCCAGGGAACCACATGTGCAACCAAGGTCAGGTCTGCGCAGAAGCTGTGGAGAAGCAATGGAGCTTGGGAACGTGGGCAGAGAGGTTCCAAGGAGACACACCACTAGCTGATCCTGGCCTGGAAACCCACCTCCAGCAGAAACGGAGCTGGAGAGGCACCAGGCAGAGGAGCCCTGACCCTCTATTGAACTACTCCCCACCCCCACAGGCCCACATACAAACCACTTTTGGTTGACCTTAAATTGCAAGATTTCAAGCCACTTTCCCCTTTTGCTAGTCCTAGTAAAATACCCCTTCCTTTAGCCCAGTGTCTGACTTGTCAGTGACCCATGAGGGCTAGCACCTAGCATCTAAAGTGTCTTCGGAGCCTGCCTCCAAGTCACAGTACACCTGGTGTGCTCCTAGTGCCTTTGGGGTTTGCTGGGCCACAGCCCTAACAATTACCCCATCATCACGGGGTAGCAGGACATCTGCCATCTTGGCTGACACCTGGGGATGGAACCAGGAACTGCAGCCGTAACCCCCAAGACTCTATAGCTTGAGCTAAACAGCCAGGATCCGAGGGGCAGTTATGGTCATTCTGACAGGAGGTTCCATCCACTTCCCAGCGAGTCGGCATCCATGTCATAAAACCAGCTCACACCACCAATTGACTTCCCACGCTGGCGGCCTCAGCAGTGAGGCCAGGAGTGAACAGGGACACAGACTGAATTACTGGCTTCTCCCTAGAGGTGGCTGCCTTCAGCTCAGGTGTGAGGCACTTTGGCAAGGTGGCTGCGGGAGGGGATATCGGACCTTTTTGGTGAATAGAGCACTTAGGCCTGCGGATACATGGATCCTGCATCTTTCTCCAGTACTAAGCTGGGTCATTCTCTTTCCTCTCTCTCTCTCTTTCTCCCATCAACCTATGATTAATTCACAACCTTCCGGATTGGGACCTATGTAATGAGGAGGTTTAGCTAAGCGGGGTGTGGTAGATGGATAGAGACAGAGGCTGGATGGTGGGTGGATTGAATGGCAGACGGCTGGACAGTATGAAGTGGGTGGGTGTCCCAGCGGGTCGCCCTGCCTCCCCGGGCCTTCCTTGGCCAGGGAAGTACTCACCCAGGTGGATGGAATTTCCTTCGAAGTTGAGATCCTTCAGCACCACAATGACTTGGCTGCCCCCAGGGGCGGGCTCCGTCCAGCGATTCACCTGACACCCTTTAATGTCGTACCTGCACATGGCAATTAGGATAGGTGATTCCTGAACCCCTGTTTAACCCTTTCTGCACCACACCCTAGGCATGACATACAAGAGAGCCCATCGCAGCCGTGGGTCGGAAAGGGGAGGAAAGTATCTCATTGGGCTGCACCATCTGAGAGTGCAAAGGTAGGGTGACCAGATGTCCCGAATTTATAGGGACAGTCCTGATATTTGAGTCTTTTTCTTATATAGAAGCCTATTACCCCCCACCCCCGTCCCAATTTTTCACACTTGCTGTCTGATCACCCTATGCAAAGGGGTTATGCCCATGGACTTTGAAAAGGGTTCAGTGCTCAGTAATTTTTCCATGAAATATTCATGCTCATCAGTAGGTTCATATCCCTTGCAGTCTGCAGCCGCTAGAGGGTGACATGATCACCCATGTTTTATCAGGGTTGCTTGTGCGATATCAGAGTTTGTAAACTCACAGCTGCAGCTATTAGAGGGCAAAGGAACAACACACATGGGAGCAGGTCTGACATTCCCTTTGCTAGTGGGCAGTGGTGACACACACGTTGCAGAGGGGCAGACAGCCACAAAGGCAGGACATTATTCCAGAGAGGAGAGGACCGTACAAATCCCTCTGATTCCAGAGCCATGACCCCTCTAACCGCATGGGCCTGTAACTCACCGTTCAAGGATTCTCTCGTCGGGATAGAACACGCTCTGCATGATGATGAAGTATTTCTAGAGGAGAGAGAAGAAGAGACATGATGGAAACCGGCACAGAGATGGAGTTGGCTGTGCCAAAGATGGGGCTGGTGGCACGTGACACGGACTCCGACAGGCAGATGGAACCTACCTTCTTCTCCTGAGCCACGATGATGCTGTGAACCCCTGGAAGGGAGGAGACAAGGGGAAAGTTCAGAGAACACAGACCACAATTGGCAGTCTGGCCCGCTGGCGGCTCTGACACCCCCATTAACCAGCAGGGACACTGAGTACCGTGTCCAGGGTACAAGGGCCTTGCAACCTGGGTTTCAAAAATCTTAAACATGGTTGCAGCCAAACAGGCTGTACCCAGGTATGGCTAGCAAGGAGGAGGACAGGCCAGACTGGTTGAGAGCAGGGCTTAGAGCCACCTGCTATAGACAAGGTCCCTTCTCAGGCTGGAACCCAGTGGTTCTCGATACACTGCCCAGCAAAAGCCTGTTAGATCCTCACTTGGCAGCCTTGACTTCTGGTCCCCTGAATAGTGACTTGGCTCAAGCAGAATCACAGGGGATAGGCGAAGCGAGGTTCCCCCTCAGAAGGTCCTAGGCCATGTCTCCCAGGTGCCATGTCCCACCATCTCCTCTCTGTTAGGTACTGTCCCAAGCCGGACTGTTCTCCCTGGTGTTTATGGAGCCTCAGTCTTTCCCCGCAGCATGTCGGAGGTGGTTCTTACCCAGAAACTTGACGAGGAGGGAGTGGGGGTATCTCTCAAGGTGCTGGATGTACTTGGGCAGGTTGGAGAGGAGGAACCGGATCTCTCTCTTACTCTGAGTCTTCAGGAAGAAGCATTTGTTGTTCCTACAGCACGAGGAGGCTGAGAGTTACCCCCGGGCTGTTGATGGGGATAGGGGGAAGCGAGAGTCCTCATGTCCTGATCAGACCCAGGACACACTCAGCTCCCCAGGTATGTTCCTATATGCCCAACATCTGCACACTGTGTGTCCACCCCTCCCCCCACAGCAGCAATAACCGACCATTTGGAGTTTTGCCATGAAGACACACATGTGACCCGTCTCCCTTCTTATCATCGCCAGGACACTGCAAAGGCGTCCTGACTGCTGCTATGAGGAATTGCCCCTTGCTAGAGAATATCCGACACGAACGGTTCTGATCAGCACCCCCAATACTTTATCCTTACCCACACACTGTCCCATACCCAGAGACTGGACAGAAACAACACACCGGGACATACGCTGTCCAAAAATACAGGTAGCCTCCCAGTCACACACGGAAACCACCGCAGAGCAGGGGACAAAACACAAGCGTGATCTCCCACCTAATAAATGGGTAGCCTCCCCTCTCCAAACCCATGCAACTACCCACACTGTCCATGGTCTGACATATCCACCAGGTCAGGCCAAAATGCAACACACACTTACCCACCCTAACATATTGGGTACCTACGCAAATCTAACAAAACACAGATCCATCCTCTCTCCCTCCCGCTACAGCCAAGCGCACACAGCATCACACACCCATTGCATCTGCACACACAAGCCATCTGCACACACAAGCCACATACAATGCCCTATATCAGGGGTTCTCAAACTTCATTGTGCCATGACCCCCTTCATGACCAAGGAAGCGGGGAGACCTGAGCCTGCCCGAGCCCCACTGTCCTGGCTGGGGAGATCAAAGTCCAAGCCTTGCTGTCCTGGATGTAGGGGGGCAAAGACGAATCCCAAGGGCTTCAGCCCCAGGCAGGGGACCTGTAACTCTGAGCCCCTCCACTAAGGGCTGAAGTCCTCATGCTTTGGCCCCAAGTGGTGGGCCTTGGGCTTGGGCCCCAATCCCCAGAAAATCTAACGCCAGCCTCGGCAACCCCATTAAAACGGGATTGCGACCCACTTTGGGGTCCCAACCCTCTGGCCTACATTAGATCAGAGGCAGCATATTCGTGCTGGTTGTTACATGGGTCAGCTGCTGGGTGCTCTCTGATCACGACAGATCTTTCTAGTCAGTAGTAAGTTATCTTCTTGATTGCTGGTTCACTTAGGCAGTTAGTTCTGAAAGGCACAGTACAAATAGATCTTAGGCCAAATTCTGCCTTCAGACGTTCACCTGCCTTCCTGTGGATATCAGTAGGTGTTAGGCGGGAGTACCTGAGGTTAAATTGGCTGTCATTGATCACCTAGAGGAGTGGTTTTCAACCTGGGGTCCGCAGATCCCTGGGGGTCCGCAGACTATGTCTAAGATTTCCAAAGGGGTCTGCAGCTCCATTCAAAATTTTGTATGGGTCCGCAAATGAAAAAAGGCTGAAAACCACTGACCTAGACCATTGAGCTCTCAGAGAGCGCAGACCTCTCTCTGCACCCATGGGAAGACTCACGTCAGGAAGAAGTCGGCCTTGCTCTTGGAGTTGCTGATGAACTGCAGGTAGGAGCTCCCGGAAGACAGGGACAGCTGGTATTCCTTCTCCGATATGCCCAGCAAGTGCCTGAAGTAAGCAAAGGCTGGGCCACCATACGTACGCATCTCAAAGCCCTGCAGCAACCCGGGAGGAGCAAGAGGTGAGACCAGGTTCTACTGTACCATGCTACCTGGCACGCATGCCAGGCTGCCAAGTGCTTTCACCCCACCTCCCCCAGTCAGCTGGAGAGGCAGGGGAACAACTGCTACCGGCTGGCCCACAGGGAGCTGGGAATAGCAACAGCATCTCGGTCCTCCCTCAAAGCAACAGAACGCAGACACGGCTACTGTTGGACTAGAGAGTCAGCACAGGTGACTGGTGGAGGTTGTATGGACCCTGGGGATAGCTGTATGGTTAGGGTGTGCGGCTACAGCTAGGGGTTGGGGGGTGGCTCAGGGATCCTGCGACAGGTCCGTGTTAGTGAACTGGGCCTGGTGTACCAAAGCCTCTGGCCGGGGCCTGTGCTTTTTCCCTGCTGTGGTGAGTTCCTACCTCATGGGCCTGCTTCAGCACGGCCTTGCAGTCTGTGTCACTCAGGGCATCCTGGCAAGGAGAGAGAGACAGAGAGTGAGTGCACTGCAAGGGGACTTCTCCCCATTCACGTTCGCTGCTTCGCCGACCTTCCCAATGGGCCTTCCGGAAAGCAAATACGAAATGATCTGGGGGGTGGGAGGGGGAAGGGAAATCGGCCTGGGAGTGTGGGGACTGCAAGAAACATGATGGCAACTAGAGGCAGTACACCGGCCTCTGGGCTCACCCCAGCCCCAGGCCTGCCCCATCTCTCCCCATCTCTTTCCCCTGCTCTGCCCCAGTGCTGTGGATGGAACTGATGCGGGACAGTTATTCCTGTCTTTTTGAACCCTTCTCCTCACTGCTAGCCAGCTGTCACCATCCTGCCACAGGAGGTCAGGATTTCCTCAGCAGGGATAGGCCACCCCCATCTACCCACCTCATGTTTCTCTGGTTCCCATCATTGCAGGATCTCAGCCCCCTGGCACAGACTTCTCCATTTGCTAAGGGGAACGCTTCTTGCAGCCCCTGGTCTAGCAGGTCTCTTATTATTATTCAGGCCTTTCAGTAAAGGCCTTTTGTCCTCTGGCTCTCTCTATGAAGCTGTGCCCGCCCTGTTAGCCCCCATGTAGGGCCGGAGTCCCGTCTCAGTCACTCTGGTCTGAATATGCAGGGAAGTTCATGGAGTACCACCAAGAGGCTGGCTCACTCCACATAATGTCCAGTGAGTCCTGGGGGGGTCACAGGAATGCTGGGATGGGGGCCAACCCTGGGCTTGAGTTGGTGTGCTCATGACACAGATCACTAGCTACCCCCATCCCTGGGGGCAAGGGGCGGGGAGTCCCCTACAGAGCAGCCTGTTCTCCCTCCAGCAGGAGAGGGGCCCCTTTGTTCTTGTCAGTCAGGAGTTTGCTCTGATCACCTGTGCAGAGCTGCGCTGGGCTGCTAGCCAGGCAGTGCGTTTGAGCGACCAGTTTGGCTGGGCCGGCCAGGGCCGAATTTCACATCAGTTCGTCAGCGTTCTCCAAAGAGGGAGCACAGCCTAGTTCTTAGAGTAGGGGGCTGCCTGGCTGCATCGCCCTAGGACCTGGGCCCGGCCCTTCCCCTCTCAGTGTCAGGGGGATGCAAAGCACTTGGGGCTCCTTGACTGCGGGGAGACAGGAGGGAGGAGAATGGGATCATGACGGGAGCGCTTAGGAGGCTGCACACCATTGCTACAGCAGCACACCCACTGGTAGCCCCGTGCTGGGGGAGAAGGCCGTGTAGGAGTCTCATCGTATGGTCGGGCAGCTGGGGAGGCGAATGAGCCTGTCCCGGGAGGTACTCACCGCAGGCGGGTTGTCAATGGCCTCTTGGATGGCGGCCCTGAGCCCCACCTTCAACATGCAGGTCAGGTCATAAAACTCGTGCTCCCCGTTGATCTCAAAGAGGCCCAGGAGCTTCCACTTCTGGCGGAGCTTCCAAAGGAACCTGCGCTTCAGCGTGAGAGACCTCCGGCCCCTCGTGCTTTCCGGGGCATCCGTCTGCAGGGGACAAGGCCCCATCGAGGAGTCAGAGGAGAGAGCAGGGCTCCATCCAGAGACAGAAAGCCCCGGAGTCCCTGGGCAGAGAAGAACCAACCTGTTCCCAGCAGACAGTGAGGGGCATAGGACCTGAGCTTGAGGAGGTTTGAGGGAAGATGGATGACTGGCAAAGTAGGGGGAGTTCAGAGAGGAACAACAGCAAGGACCAGGGGGCTGAAGGGGAGTAAACTCCCTCTGGTCCTTGAGTGAGATCCCAGACCCACTGACATCAATGCCAAAGTTCCCATGGACTTCAAGCAGGCCAGGATTTTGCCCTGGAGAACATTTGAACTCCTGGTGAAAGAGCCAAACACCTAGTCCTCACGGAGACAGGAACAGTGTGCACGCAAGAGTCAGAGCCAGGCAGGCCAGACAGAATGGTGGTTATCGCGCTGCTGAAAGGCACTAGTGGCTGCCACCAGTGGGGGCTGTAATCCAGGGACAATCACACACCTCAGTAAAACCGATGGGGGCGCCAAGCACTCTCTGTCAGACTCCCTAGAAGGAGCACTTAACCCTTGTATGTAGGGAAAACAGCTACAGCCAAGAGAGGCTACTGCCCAAGACACTGAGTCACATGGCCAGGTCTGAGTTAGCCCAGTAGCATAACAGGGGTTTCCCTGATTGCGCACACAGGAACTAGGATATCAGTTTGCAGCTTGAGTGGGAACAGCTAATGTAGACCCCATCATTTTGTACATATAGTTGTATTAGCAGATATTAACTTTTTATCATTTTTGTATGTTAATCTCTCATAATTCTTTTATATGCTAACCATAAGCCTTTTTATTTTGTGTATCTATATATTTATTGTCCTATATATATTGAAACTAAAAAGTTCTTTGTCCTTTAATTGAACCTAATGGGCAAAGAACATGAGAATGGCCAGACTGGGTCAGACCAATGGTCCATTTAGCCCAGTGTCCTGTCTTCTGACCGTGGTCAATGCCAGGTGCTTCAGGGGGAATGAACGGAACAGGTCATCATCAAGTGATCCATCCACTGGGACAATGAACTCAATGATGAAATGCGTATAATCTTTTACCCTGATCTTATTAATATAGGCCAGATGTCCCAGGAAGAGACACACCCACCCACCCACAACCAACTACTACAAAGTTTCTACAGAAGGATGTTATAAACAAAATGAGGTGACTGATACGGGATACTTGTTATGACAGATGGGCTCTGTAATGGATGAAATAATGCACCACTGAAAGGTGTTTTTAAATCATTTAAGCACTGTCAGTAGTCACAGCTGTTAGTAATAATGACTGGATTAGAGATTCTTTTTTGCTCATCAGTCAGGTAAACTGAGGATGACATTCCAAGAAATTCCATTAGTAATGAGGAAAACAGAACATATGGTAAAAATAATTATGAGAAAATATTTTCCCCTCCAAAAAAGGAGTTTCTTTGTCTCACACACTATAAAAGGACATAGGTTTGGGGTGTTAGATAGGGAACAAACACTGTCGGCATTCCTCCAGTACAGAGGAGGGGACTCAGCTACTTTCTCTTCACCGTCTACAGGGGGGTGGCAAAGCATCTGTTCCTTCTGTATAGAGCTGTATCAATCTCTGATTGATAATCTCGATTAAATCAATTCCGTATGAGCCTGTCATCTGACAATCGCAAATCGCTATTCAATTCAAACACCCAACGTTGGGATTATGTTTTCCAAAGTGCATTACTTTGCACTTATCAACACTGCACCTTCCCTCCCGTCTGTCGTCACATGCCATCTCCCAGTCACCACTGCAGGTCACCAGTCAGCTCTCTGTAGACTAGTTTGAGAACGCCTATAAAATACAATATGACTCACCATGGCTTCTCTCTGAATGTCAGGCCTCAGCTCTACAGTGAACGCTACCTGCTGATGCTGCTGGCACAAAGGTTTCCTACCAACGAACCCCAGTCCGTAACCCACGGGGCACACCATCCATGCTGGCGGGAACCAGCCTGTGCAAAGCAAGAGCACAGGGTGCAATGATTGGTCAGTGCAGCAACCAGACAAAGCACAGTTAGATGGAGCATGCATGCATGAAGTGGGGAGTGCAACATGAAAAACCAGCTGCCTTAGTGCCGGGAGCATGAAGCAGTGTGCGGAGCAACAGCTGAACCCAGGTAAAAAGACAGATCACTGCTTGGGGCAGAGCAGTGGCAGGAAGATGGGCTTGAGTGAGCTCTGACTGGCCTGCTGGATGGGATCAGCAGTGAAGTGGGACCAAACAGGGCGAGTCTAGACTCCAAAGGGAGTTAGGTGCTGGGTGGGTCCCAGACTGACTGACATCGAGAGACTTTACCTAATGGAGCACAGGAGTCGAAAAGCTAGAATCCACGGACTTGCGGAAGCCTTGGCACTAATGCAGTCAACAGTTCGAGACGGTCCGATTTTAGGAAGGCAAATTTGGGGAAATTACAGAGCTATAGGGCCTGCTCTCATTGAAACAGGGTGAGAGCCGCTGCTGGCTTCAATGTATCACTGTGACCATCTTCTTAACGACTTCCCAGAGCTCCTCTCAGGATGAGGCTCCATGGACCCCTTCTGGGGGAGGACACAAGGGCTATTCCAGAACGGCTCCCCATGGGGACCCTATTCTGCAGTCCGTCCCTGTGTTCTGGAATGACTCGTGCGCTTTGTGAGCATGATCACCGTTCCGGAATAGAATGTCCACACACGGAGCCATTCTGGAATCGCTGTGGCAGAATAGCTTATTCCACAACAGTTGTTCTGGTCAGTTTCTCTATGCAGACAAGCCCTTTGGTCTCAGAACATCCTAGTTTAGACTCTCCTCATGATGATGATGCCTATTCATCTGCATTCCAGTAGTGGCCCAGGCACCCCAGCAGAGACCAGGACGCTGGGGTGCTAGGCGCTGTACAACGAGCTGGTCCCTGCCCCAAGAGCTCTGAAGAAGTCACCGGGTGCTGGGGGAGACAGGGGGAAAGGCAGACCCGGTAGCAGCGCTCCCAGCAGGAAATGAGCCTGATCCCCGGGCTCCCCGTCCTGCTGGGGGAGGACAGCCCAGCCCAGGGACAGCTTGCTGCCGGTTTGGGGGGCAGGGTGGGCAGCGGCCCGCCCCTTCCCAACCCCGGGAGCGGGGGTCTCATGGCATTCAGCCGGGGGTCCGGGGCAAGGGCAGGGGGCGCCGGCTGTGAGCGCAGGGCCCCGCTGGGCTCTGCCCCGGAGTGAGGGGGGTGGCGTGGCCCTGTTAGCACCTACCTCTGCGGGCGTCCTCTGCAACCGCGGGCCCCGCCGCGCCCCACATCACTGCCCGCCCGCGCCAGCCCGCAGCCGCCTCCCCGAGCCCCCGGGCTGCTGCTGCATCGCTCCTGTCCCTAGCAGGCGCCCTCCGGCTCCCGGCGGCGGAGGCTGGCGGCCCCGGAGCCCCTGCCGCAGCGGCGGCGGCTGCCCAAGGGCTGCCCGCTGCAGAGCGGAGCGGGTGACATCAGCCTGCCGGCAGCTGGCCCCGTTGGCAGCAATGCCGCGGCGGGCGGGGGAAAGGCAGAGGAGACCGCGGCCCGCGCTCCCCCGGCGGGGGTGGGTCTTGGCCCTGCCAGAGGGTGCAGGGTTAACAGCTGCCAACGTGTAGCCGTCCTCAGCACGTGCCGCCTTCCAAGGCTTCATCCCCACCCATCCCTGCAGAGCAGGTAGCTGGAGCCCCGTTTGGGGGAAACTGAGGCAGAGAACAGGGCAGTCACTTGCCCAGGGTCACCCGAGGAGTCATTGTCGGAGTCCTGCTTTGAGCACAAGAGACCTAGGTTCCAATTCTGCCCTCAGACCATTAGACCAGAGGCCTTCAAGCCCTGAGCTCTGCACCTGCCCACACAAGGTATTCACCTGGCATTCAGGGGCAGCACCCTGCAAGTTTTCCATGAAGAAACAGGGGGCGTCTCGAGCCCTTATGGCTGCAAGGAAAATCTTCCAAAGGTGATGGGCGTGTAGCGGACACAGTTCTGTCTGCCTGAGTCTGCAGCCAGCCTGGGACAACAGCTCTAGGAGGGAGGTGAACAGCCTGGACGCAGCAGTAAGTATTAAGTCAAATTACCACACGGTCAGAGCCAGGTTTTCATGTAACATGGGTGACCAGCTGCCTGGGGCAACCACTGCAAGTGTGCGAGCAACGCAGGTCCCGTGCTGCTGAACCCTGGGCAGGCTGCAGCACCCAAGAGATTTTTTTTTCTCCCCCTGAATGACAAGTTTAGTGACCCCATTAGGGCCATATCCTCTCCCCTACCAGCATTGGGCCAGCCGCCCCTCATCATTCTCCTGATTGCTTGTATTATTATTGATGGGAGATCTGCTGTGGATTGAGGGGTGTAAATGGACCTGCCTTTGCAGGCTCAGTCCTGGCCCAGCATTTGAAATCAATTGCCCTGAGTTTCAGAAGTACTGAGAACCCTGGAGTTCCCACCGACATCGAGGGGGACTGCAGGTGCTCAGCATCTCTGAAAGTCAGGCCCAGAATGACACTGACTCCTCGGCACTGGGCCAGAGCTCCCAGAGCAGCGATTGGCATGGGGCAGAATAAAGCAACCAGGATAGTCCTGATGGAGGCTGGAACTCTGTCCTCGCCTCACCCTGTGGGGAAGACAGGCCTTCAGATAACCCCCATTGCCTGTATTGCACTTTCCAGCCCAGGAGCAAGGAACCATTTCACACCTTTGCACTGGGGGGAGCTGAAGCCCAAAGGGGGGAAGTGACTTGCCTGAAGTCATCCAGTGAGTTGGTGCCAGAGCAGAGAATAGAAGCCAGATCCCGACTCCCAGCTCTGTGCTCTGATCCCAAGAACAGCCCTTTCCAGATCCATGTGGGGGAGGCAGGAGGGACTCTAACCAAGTGCAGAAGCCCGAAGGCCAGGGGCGGGACCCTGCGATGCCCTGCAGGATCCTGCCAAGAATCCCAGGCAGCACACCTGGAGCAGAACACATACCGTATTCACCCTAATAGCCCCTTTCTTCCAGGCTGGCAGATACCTTTGTACTGTATGAATAAGAATAGCATCTGCAGCAACATGGGCCAGGACACAGCTCCATGGGCTCTGGCCCCTTATGCGTTGGGACGAAGCGGGTGTAAGGGGTGCATTCCCTGCAGTAAGATGCATTGTGGAGGGAATGATGCTATCCACTGACTCCCCTGCTCAGGGCAGATCTATGTGACATACAGCCAGGACACCATGACCTCCCTCAGCCGTTACCACAGGTCAGCTCCAAACAGTGGGAAATCGGGGGGAAAACAAGCAGAGAGGAGACAAGGCCCTGGTGGGCAGCACCACAAAAAGGGCACTGTGGGAGCCAGCCAGGCAGCTGCCTCAGCCCGGCTTTGTCAGCACATTTCAGTGACAGCCCGTGTCTTCCTGTGTGTGGCAAGGAGCCAGGAATCCGGGCAAAACCACAGCCCTTTCCAAGAAGCAGCTTAGCTGAGACATGGGCCCTAGGGCCTCTAGTGTGGGGTGGGGAAAGGACTTGAGGCCTCACTCCTGGATGGTACTCGCCCTTCCTGGGATTTACTCCTGGCCATCCCCTGACAGAGTGTCAGGGGAGCCCTGTCCCCTAACTCTCATGGGAGAAGCTCCCACCATCCTCCTGCCTTCGCCCTTGAAGCAAGTGCAGGTTCCGCAACCAACCTGTCCCCTTTGGGGTTTTCCTCCCGGCTTCTCCAGTTTAATGGTTCAGTTTCCTTCCTTTCCCTTTGGTCTTTAGGAGGAAGAGGCCGGGGTTGCTTCTTTTGTTGGCATCTTTCCAGGAGTGAGACAGGACTTTCCACCCCTTGCACGGGACTCCCTCCCTTGCTCTGGGGGGGCCACTGACGGAGCTGTTGTAATAATTGGGGTGTAGCAAGCCTCCCTCAATTGTGAGCTCAGCTGGCAGGCAGTGGGTGAAAGGTCACACACATCTGACAATCATCTAGAACAATAAGTGCTGACAGAGAAAGGTACAAAAGGGCCACAAAGACTGGCTTAATCTGCTGACACCAACCGAGGTCTGTTAAGATTGTGACTGGTAAACTAGAGGAGAATGGAATCGGAGATTAATGGACCAAAACTGGCATGTCGGATATTATGTCTAACTGGTGGTCACCCATCGCCCCCCTTTGGGATCCTTTAAAGAGATTTTGGGGGGACTGAATAGGGGGATTCCCTCAAGCAAAAGTCAATAGAGCTCTGCTTTGCTCTAGAGACTCTGCCTTCGTTGGTGAGCCTTGAGCATTGGGACCTCCAGCCTAGCGCACTGTGAGGCTGCCTGGACCAATGAAGACCCCTGCCTGATAGAGCAGGATCTCGTGTGTAGCTTCCCTTTCTTTGAGTATTCCCTTCCATTGCCGCTATCTTCCTCCTGTCCTCATTCTCGGCTTTTCACCTGATCCTGGAATCTGCCAGCCCAAAGCATCTGTCCGTGACTGACTAACTACCGTGTATCCTGAGAACGTCAACAAAAAGCTGCATTTCCCCATGCTTGCTATCCTTTCTCCCCTCCATTTCTGGATCTTGGCTGTCAAAAGCAGAAAAAGTAACCATCATTAACAGGGGCCAACTCAACATTGAGCAACAGAACTAACCCTTTCTTCCCCGTTAAGAAAGATTGCTTGAAAAAATAAGAGACTAAGCAATCTTCTTATGTGGCCTCTCCATTACTGCAAGTGTGCAACCAACGTAGCCCAGTCAATATGATCTTCGGCTAATCTCTTGATGGATGAATAGTCCTTTTAATCCATCCAGGATACCACATTATCCATCCAATATCTTCTTTTTCTGTCTCATGTTCTTCTGCCATCAACTTTCCCTTCAAGTGCCTGTAAACATGCATCGCCCACGGAACCCCATAAAATGTGCCCTGCAAATCAAATCTTTCTTTTCGTAAAATCTCTAACTCGGGTTTGCTGAGTTCCAATCATCTCCAGTACCTTTTTGTTGGTTACATGGTCTAGCCATGAGATTTTCAGAATTCTTCTGACCCATTATTTGGAGGATTGTAGTTTATCATCAATTGTTTGAATGTCCGGATTTCACAGCTGTAATTTAACACAGACCAAATGTAAGCTTTTAAGAGTCGGAATTTAGTCTTCGGATTTATGTCCCTTCTCACCAGATGTTTATTGCTCCACAATGTCTCTTCCGCTCTTGCTAGTTTGGTGCTGACATCCCATCTTCCATCTTCAGTAATGATCCTTCCAAAGTAGCAATCATTTCTCATTTGCTGTACAGTAATACCATTTCAGCGATACCCTCTCTGAAAAAGAGACTTTGGTAAGTTTGGATTGTTTGTTTTGCAGAACCCCTCCTTTAGTCCCAGAAGATGATATTAAACTGAGCAGCTGGGCCAGAGCCTAGCAGGAAGGGTGAGAAAGCCGAGGGTAAGCAAGAAAGCAACGGGCAACAAGGAATCCAGAATCTCATCTTCTGTTCAACACATGCTGCACATGGAGAGCATATAGCTGGGAGAGAGCGCAGTGGGCTTGCTCAATAGACATGGGAGTTCATTTCTTCTGCCACTCTTCTAAAGCAATAAGGGTGTTAACATTGTTATGACTAAAGCTCAACTGACTGGCCCTGGTGAGCTGTTTCAGGCTTTGCTCCAAAGGCATCTGCAACGCCCAGGGTAGCTGGTGGCCCCAAGCATGGCAGGGCTCCTTCCTGCTTGAGGAAAGAGCAGACACCTCATCCATGGTGAGTCTTCGTCCCTGCAGCTTCTAGAACATCTCAGGAGGTAAAAACTGCCTTCCCTTTTGGCGAGAGACAGAGGTTTCTCTTTTAAACACATTGTGCCAGAGTAACCTGCGAAGACCCTGGCAGAAGCACTCGAGGGGGAGCAGAAGGCAGCAGGCTCCTGGGAGAAGAGCGGGGAATCGGCTACATTTCACACTAAACTGGACCACCCGCTGGCCATCTCTGGCTCTGGGCCCTGTGCTCCACCAGGACAGGCTGCCTCCCGCAGTCCCTCCCCCTCCTTACCAGACCCATTGGACAGCTGAACCATTCTCTTGACAGACAGGCCATCCTGCCACTGCCACCCACACACACACTCTCATTTCAGACTCCACACTGGGTTCATACTTGCCCTTATCTGTGAGCCTCTCCCGTGAAAATGCTTGGGAGAGTGAGTCCCTGGACTTGTTCCAGTGACGCAAGCAGAATCCTGGGGATTATTCCAGCGACACCCCAGGGTAGCTGGGGTTAGAAGATACAGGGAGTAGAAGCTGGAAGCAGCAGATTCCTGAAGGTGGGCGGGAAGAAATGGAGCAGCAGCAGCTCCAGGGCGGGCAGGCTAGGAAAGATGCCTGGAGTTGCTAAGAGATGAGGCTTTTGCTTCCTTTTTTCCCCAAAGCATCCAGGGGTGGAGTAACCTCATACTCATGGGAGCTGCTGCCGTTTCTCCTCTTTCCAAGCACTGAAGAAAGCAGACTGAGAAGTGCACCGGGAGAGCTCTTGAGTGGGAAGCAAGAGAGCTGGAGCAATAGGTAGTATAGAAAGGAAACGGAGGGATTTAGGACTAGCCCAACCCCCACCACCTCTGACACAGGGCGCATTCTGCCCAGGGAAGATATCAGTCCCAGCAGACTGGCCCGCTGCGGGGAAAGCATTGGCAGCAGAGCGGGTACACAGTGCAGCGAGGGTGCCTTTGCCTAAGGGCTCTAAATAGAAAAGTCTGGCTGGAATCTTGCCGTTCTCACCCTATAGCCCAACTCCCGTGGCAAAGCTCCAGAGCAGCAGCTGCAAGTGGGGCTGCAGGAGAGGTGAAAGAGCCACCCCTTGGCTTCCCAGAGCAGAAGGGCTGACGCACATGGGAAGCTAGGAGCGATCTTCTATCAAACCTGAATATTCTAGAGCCTCCAGCGCAGAGCACGTGGGCAGCCCCGGTCTTTGCTGAGAGCAGCCTTCTGCACTGTCCCTGTCCACCGGGGAGCAGGTAAAGCGGAGCCACTAAAAATCATTGTTATACCACAGGGGACTTTCACAGTACCTCAGAGCCCCCTCCTTTTGCACAGTTCAATGGAGTCACAGCAGTATGTGCAAACCAGTCCTGTCTAAGGCAAGTTAGTGAGCTGGTTCACAACCCTTTGGGTTTGGCAACTGGCAGACGTTCTCCTTGGAGTTCTGTGCCCTGAGCCCCACTCTATTATTTAACTATTTGTCTCATAAGATGCTGTTACCAAGTTTGCTTCTTGGCTGGTTAATTCTTTGACAGGCTCTGGCATGGTGCTGCAGAAAGGCTCCCTGGAGTTGTCCTAGCATCTGCGCCTGTCAACAGGCCCCTCAGAGGCAGAGGAAATGGCCCCAGGCAGTTCTTACCACTGCTGCTGGAACAAGAACCCAGCTCTGAGAGCATTCCAGTGCTGACATCTCAAGAGTGTTAGCAGACTGGTCAGGAAAATCAGAGATGCCATGAAGCATCTGAACCCCTGAACCCGAGCCTTGGTTATTGTATCTCTGCACTTTAACTGACCAACCCATGATTTATTCTAGAGAAACTACAAATCTGCACCCTCATCCTCCATTCCCAACATGCCACCCCTTGGCATCATGCCTGATCACCCTGCTCCAGAGGGGTCTCCATGTCACGTTCCCAGCTCTCTAGCATGCAGCAGATCATGGTATAACACAGGACTCAACAGCAGAATGAGGACAGGAACAAGAACCGGTCACATCCCAGCAAGGCTTTCATAGAAGCTGCACAGTGCTCCTAAGGTTACATGCAGGCTGCATTTTCTGATTCATTGATCCGGTGGCTCCACTTCCCCGACCCTGCACCCCTCTGGGGCAGTGGAAGATCACAGACAGAGATACCGCATAATATTTATTGAGACTCCAGTTCTTCACATTCAAACAGAGCTGCCAGAACTCTACCTGCAGGGTTTGAAGCAAGTCAGCGTGCTAAGGCTTGAAAACACCCTGCTGTTTCAGCCCTGCCTGGCTCAGAAAAAGCACGGCTTCCGGCAGCTTGCATGCTCTTCCCCCTCACAGGCCTATGCCAACCATGAACGTGGAAAGTTGTTCATAAGTATAAAGCAGAGCCAGTGGCTTCACTGGACCAGTATTAATACCACATTTATCAGGACAGTATCTGAGCCCCTCTCCCCTTCTTCCTCAGTTGCTGTTCAGCAGAGCAGAACTTTCTTCTCCATCCCCATTCAATGCACGCACCCTGCGGAGAATAGAACAGCATGGAGAACAGTGATGCACCTTGTGCACAACAAGAGAGGACCTCACCTCTCCATTACCTCCTCTGCACAGTGGGCCGGGAAGGAGGCTATAAAGCTTGTGGCTTCCCTGTAACATGCCATGCATGGTGGAGAGGCCACCTTTCTCCTGACTAAGACAGGACAGACAGCCTGTGTGTGCATAAGAGCAGGTGGACTGGGGTGGAATGTGACCTCTCGGCAATAACTCTATTTGCACAAGATGCTGATGGTTCACCACTCCTCCAGTAGGTAAGTGGGGCGGGGGATCTCTCCCCTACCTGCCCTTTGAGCTTTAGAGAGGAGCACTTTTTTATCCATGATCTTGTTTTTTCACATACTGGATCCACTATAAAAAACCTAAAGTAGCCAGTTAAAAAATGAAAGAAACAAACCAAGTAAAGGAGGTGTCTGCAGCAGAGAGGAGGAAAGTCTCTGAAGTCTGAGCCTTTCACTCACTAGCACTGCCTGGTGCCAGAACAGCAACACCTTAGTACAGGATTACGGTCCTTGCACTGTGTGAGTCCAAAGCCATCAGCATGCCAGGATTATCCCAACCTAGGTACAGGTTCAGTAGGGCTGCTGTTCTGGTCCCTCACTAGAGGAGTCCTGTGGGTCAGACAGTTTCATTTCCCTTTGGGCAGTAAATTGTAAACTATAGCTAGATACAAGTCTCAGGGTAGGGGTCATGGAAAGAGGGCTCAGCAAAGTCCAACGTCCATTCAAGCATGTGACAGAGTCTTAGAGTGGAGTGTCCTCTTGTTTCTGCACGTGGAAGTCTTGTCCCTGTTGACGCACTCCAGGCCAGGCACCTTCTGTCTGCCTCTCCCATCCTGCTGTCTTCAGTCTGATTTCTTTGCAGGTTTTCTGTTCTTCCACATCACAATCATTACAAAAACCCCTAACACAGGAAAGAGAGAGAGACTGAGTAAAACATAACCGCCGCCAGCTGCTGTGGCTTTTTAAACACGCTGCTACAAAAAATGGAACCTCATCACAGAAGGAGAGAGAGGCAATTCCACTGTGCAGAAGCTCACATTCAATTCCACTGTGCAGAGTCACAGACAGGGCACTGCTGTGTGGAAGCTCACACCACATGAGCCTTAGATACTGGCAGTTCACTGCTGTCAGCAATCAGATGAAACATTAGTGACCAACTTTTAAAGAGATCAGAATAAGACAGAAATGTGACTCACCTACAAACAGCACCAGAAGGAGCCCTGCGATCACAGGAATGGTAACCGAATACTCCCTGGGCAAGAAGAACTTATGAATCCCGTGATCGCTGTCAATGAAGGGCTGCAGGAAACAAAAGTGAAGGGCACAACTAAGCTGGGCAATACAAAGACAACTCTCCAGCACCCGGAGCTTTATGGTTGCAATACTGGGACAGTTAACCTCAAGAGCCACAATTACCCCTAGGCTTGAAAATTAAACCCAAGTAACGAGATAACATGCCTGTTCAATAACCTAGACTAGCGTGCAGTAGGTACTTTAGCTACTGCTGTAGACAGAGAATGTAATAAGCGAAGGGCAGCTGAACAAGTGGAATATATCCATGGTACTGTAGTAAGCATGTGACACCAGGGATGTCAGAAGTGCTGCTGTCTAATGGCTTGAGCATAGGAGCAAAAAACTCAGGGGTTCTAATTCAGATTTCCTCACTGCCTGGGACTGAATAAATCACTTATCCCCAGGAGAGTCTCAGCTTCCCTCTCTTGGAAAGTCACAGTACTATTTACTCCACTTCACAGAGGTGTTGCAGGTGTAGTTAAATGCTGCAGAACACTTTGCACCTATACCCATTGCTACCAGATAACCCTTATACAGCATAGGTATGTAAAAGGTTAATCAGTAAGCACTAGACTTACCAGTTAACTAACCTTAACTGTTAACCTCAGCGGCCCTGCACCAGGCCGACCAGCGCCCAGCCACGGCTGGACCACACCCACTGGAGCTACCTTGGATAACGGTTAACCGGTTAAACAATATAATTTTAATCGTTTAACCGGTTAACTTTCTTAACCAATATTTATACCCCTAATACAGCACTCTAACGTTCAGAGAGTGTACAAACAATACAGGGTTTGTAACAGCAAAACAAACTTTTGAATTCAGAGGGGGAACCCAAAAATGTTCAGATCTTGGACTGGAAGCTGCCAGGGATTTAGATGCCAATCCAAAGCTTTAACAAACCTCGAGTCTAAAAACTGGCCCGGAAAGCTCAAAAAAAACAAAAAAAAAGCTTCTTTATATGATTTCCCATACGTCCTGCTTCGTACTGGGCTGGAGATCCCACATGAATGGACTCTTGTATTTCAGTTCTGCCACTTCCCATGAGAACCAGGAAACAGATGGGGCGTGGAAGTGAAAAATAATGGGAGAACAACCCTTTTTTGAAAATCCCAGAACTATTTTGGGGTTGAGTTTTGGGTGAAGGTTCAAATGTGTGGAACTTTATCCAAACCAGTGCATCTACCCAACAAGGCACACTGCTACGGATAACCCTATAGTTATCCTTTGTGGTTGACCTTTGGGTGAAGGTTCAAATGATCAAGGTTTTAAATGGCAGACTGGGCAAGAAGGAGTTTTTAGTAATTGCTTTTCAGCTTGCACATACTTAGACAAACAGAGTAACACCTCTAAAGAAAGTCTAAACAAACAAACACAACAGTGAAGCCATTGAGACTGGAGTAACCAGAGTGTGTGTGGGGATCCGTACCAGTATAATAATCCAGATGGTGTAGTAAACAAAAAGAAGGAGGCTAAAGGCTACCAAGCCAAATCCAACCAGTTGGTCCATTGCTGTGGCCTGGAATATAAGAGAGTAAAAAGTCAAAACAATTCAGATCCTCCAACTGAATTACAGTCAGTATAAATGGCACAATGACATTTAAAGTACAAGTGTATATTACAGCCCCTAGTATGGTGGAGACCTGGTCCGTAACGTTGACCTGAATTTCATGGGTTAGTTGTCATGGCTCGCCACTGATGGCATCTGACCAAAAGATTTATAGGTTCTTGTCCAATTCAGACTACGGGGTCCAAGAACTCAGAGAGTTCTATACTAGGAGAGGACTTTTGGGGTGCTTGGCAAAAACACTTACACTGAGGACAATACCAAATGATAAAAACTTTATTGAGATTAACAAAAGAATAATAAATGCTATAAAATTTAAGACTGCAAAACAGTAAAAGAATTCCAAAACTCCTGGTGGTAACATTCCTATTATAAGTACCTTAACTTAACATACTCACACCCTTCCTCGAGGACCCGATAATAGGAGGTGAAGGACCAGCCTTACTCCTGGCATGTCCAATAACACGATGATGCTGGCTTCCCCAAAAGTTAGGAATGTTGAGTAGTTATACTACACTACACAAGCTGAACTGAAAGCGTGATAGAACATAGACTGATAGATTGATAAAAGGATAGTCTATAGAATATAGAAGGACAAAGAAAGGAAAGAGCTAAAAGCCCCCTATGATATCCTTACAAGGTATTTTATAGGATCCTGATGCTATGCAATTCAGGCCCAACCTACTATACCCAAATCTTATTTCTGTACCCTAAGAAATTTACAGGTACTCTTATCCTATAGGTTAGTGGATTATGACACTTACTCTCTACATATTATCTCACTCCAAAAACTGCCAATCTAGGCTCTCTTGGCAACTTCCAGGTTTGTGGTATACCCTGTGGTTACCAACCGGTTGCAGACGCCGGATAAATCCATTCAGTGTTGTGAGTAGTTCCTCCCTTTGGTTCCCCAAAGCTCAGGGACCATTCCTATCTGTGCCAAAAGTTGCCAGTTTTTATGATGACTTACTCTTAACTGATTATACTTTTAGCTATTTAGTGGATCTTACCGGATACAGGCTGGTAGGCTTCTTGCATTTCAGCAAAACTTATTCTATGTATAATTATTAGGAAACACATTTCATAGGAATTAATACTGATAAAATATAAGAATGAAATGGATTAATTCAGAAAGAGAAACATATTATTTGATATGGCTGGCTGGATTAGGAGGATATAATAGCTAGCAAAATAATCCTATGGGCTACAATAACTAGCACTCCTACCTGCGATGGTAGTACAAATAAATAAAAATGCAGTTATATGTATCCTTTCTAGGTTGCAGCTCCTGGCCATGAAGATACACCACTGTAGTTTTGGAACAAAAGCCAAAAAAGGAAAAATACTTGGCAAAAATATTGCCATAAATGCCTCAGTAATAAAACCCATCCCCTCTTGCTCTGAAATAGTGACAGGTTTCTTATCATGCTTCTGTGAGATGCTCATCAACTTGTGGTTCACTCAGTCCCTTGTAACTGAAGCAGTTACTCTTACTCAGAGCCTGCAGCAATGTCCCCTGTGCTATGATCCTAGAAATCTCAAGCTGAGCAGATCAGTAAGTAGATGGGAGATCTTCTAGGAAAACCCAGGAAGCTGTCAGAAGTGGTGGTGGTGATTCACTGCAGTCAGCGCAGACTTTGATCCAGAAGGGTGTTAAGAGGCACAGTGCTACTGGGGTGTCTTTTTTTTTTTTTTTTTTAATGATATGGAAAACCAAGGTCGAGCACATGAGATTATTAATGAGCCCAAGTCACTTTCTGAAAGACCAGGGATGTGAACTTCCCTATCCTGGTCAAATTCTAATTCACATAATTACAACCTGGCTACCCAATCAACTCCTGAGTTCAATTTATTTTGATAATCTTAACACCTTGCATTTCATGAATGCTCAAATTCCTCACCTCAACACAACATTAACACAGCTTCATTGTGAGGCCAATATAATCATATGAGTCAAGCTCCACCATGTTCACCTATGAAACTCCTAAGGTGTTGATCTTCATCGCTGAAAGGCAGCCACCTCTGGGGTGGAACAGGGACGCCATTCTGCATGACTAAACTATGCTTTTAAAGACAAGTGAAGGGGGAATCCCTCAACCAGGAGCAACTGGGTGGGTGGGGTGGGGTGGGGATTGGATCCACGGTGGGGAAACAGAAGGTCATTAATGGGGTTGGAACCTGGCCTGGACACTTAGGCTAACCCTGCGTGGGGGGGCCTCTGGACCTCCAGCGCCAGGGTCCTGGGGTTTATATCATCCCATGAGAGCTGCAGCTCCAGCAGCACAGCACCGCCTAGCAATGGGGAAAGCCCCAAAGGGGAATTAACCCTCCACTCCAAACTCATGCCTGCCTACGCCATCTGACCAGGGAGATTAACCCCTTCACATCCCTCCCCCCCACACATCCGATCAGTGGGATTAACCCCTTCGCTCCTCCTCCCCCCTCCCATCTGACCAGGGGGATTAACCCCTTCGCTCCTCGCTCCTCCTCCCCCCTCCCATCTGACCAGGGGGATTAACCCCTTCGCTCCTCCTCCCCCCTCCCATCTGACCAGGGGGATTAACCCCTTCGCTCCTCCTCCCCCCCCCCATCTGACCAGGGGGATTAACCCCTTCGCTCCTCCTCCCCCCCCATCTGACCAGGGGGATTAACCCCTTCGCTCCTCCTCCCCCCCATCTGACCAGGGGGATTAACCCCTTCGCTCCTCCTCCCCCCTCCCATCTGACCAGGGGGATTAACCCCTTCGCTCCTCCTCCCCCCTCCCATCTGACCAGGGGGATTAACCCCTTCGCTCCTCCTCCCCCCCCATCTGACCAGGGGGATTAACCCCTTCAAGTCCTTCCCCCCGTGCCCGCCTGAAGGGAAACCACCCCACACCAATTTCCTCCCCCAAGGGGCTGCCGGGACCCACCATGGTCCCCGCCGAGCGCCGCCGCAGACTCCGCCGCAGCCCGCTCACCAGGCTCAGACACTTCCGGGGGCACCAGGCCAATCACCAATCGGCATTTTGGCCCCGCAGCATCACTGGAGTTGTCCTGGCACAATTGCATCATGGGGGATGTAGGCTCTACGTGGCCCTTCCCCCGGGGCATCATGGGCGATGCAGCCTCTAAGTGACTACTTCCCCCCAGGGCATCATGGGAGATGTAGGCTCTACGTGGCTCCGTCCCCCCAGTCTACGATGGGGGATGTAGGCTGCGCTGCAGGCCTGTCTCCTGCCAAGCTTCTGGGGACTGTGGTGTGGGTGGGGTGTGTGACTGTAACAGACCTAGGCATCATTCACCCTGTGACAGCAATCCGTGTAAACCCCTACTTCCTTTGAAATGGGGAACTGAAAGGGGGCATGGGCTGCTCAAAGTGGGCCCCAACTTTCCTTTTTGTAAAACCAAGATTTTATCAAACGTAAAGCCAACGCTGTGCTTCCAGCAGGGGTTTTCTTTTCAATGCCAAGAGCCCACCAAACAAACCTTCCTCTGCAGCCTTCCTACGACCAAAGAGTAGAACTAACTGTAAATAAAAGCCAACGTTAGGCTGTCTCCAAGCAAGGAAGTGCACGAAGGAAAACAGACCAGAAAAACACACGTGCTGTTTAAAATTATTTCCGACAATCATGAGCTAGAAAATTCCTTCCCACCTCCCAGCAGGAGATTTTACAAAACCAACGTTCAGTTTAAAGAAAAGGAGTACTCGTTCAGTTTGTATCCCACAGGGAAAGGCTGCATCCAGCTCCACGTCTCAGTCTAGCTGGGTTTTAATCAATATGCCAGGAGGATCCCTCCTCTGGCCCCCTTCCGATCTCTTCCCTCAAATGGAAGGCTGGGTAGGTTTGCTCTGGTATTTCTCACCTAAGTTCCAGTGTGATCAGGTCCCGGACGTGTTCTCCACGTAGGATGGGACGATCAAACATTCTGCTTCTCAGCTGCTTCTGGTTCAATTTGGGGGACTCCTCCCAACAGACAGGATGCATAAAGGTGAGCCCCTGTAAGTGCCTGATGAAGGGTGGGACAAGCTTGATCAACCTAGCTGCAGTGATGCACCTGGGAAAGTTTCTTGAGCTCAGTGGTAAGCTGGCTCAGGAAGAACAGGGAAGAGGGCTGGAGGTCTCAGCCTTGTTCAGTCACAGTCACTCTTTCAGCGAGCCAGCAGACTTCACTGCCACAGGCTGCCTAGACGCAGAACATGTTTAATAGTCAGGTAAGGAAGAAGGCTGGTTGGTTGTGAACCAAACAGTAACATTCCTTTACCAAGCATGGCTGCAGCGCTTAGGCTAACGTTAAAGGGCCAACTAGAACAGGGACAGTAAGCAAGGCTAGACGGTTGTATAAAACACAGCAGGAGATTACATTTCCATTCGGGAGGTTCTTAAGTAAAGCCTGAATGATTTGTTGTACGGGGTAACATTTTCAAAAGCACCGAAGTGGCTTAGTAGCCAGCCAGTAGCCTAAGTCCCACTTTCAAAGGTGACAAGCACTTTTAGGAGAAAATCAGCGAGACTTTAGGCTAAGTCGCTTGGGTGCTTTTGAAATGTTTGCCCTAGATCTAGTCACAGACAACATGGGAAATATTCATGTGCGACTGGTGGGAAGCATGCAGAAAACTTCAGAAAGAATTTGTGCCCGTCAGAAATAGAATCATTCTGGAAAAATTCAGGATCTGCCCAGCCCAGCCCTTTGTGTTCTCTCTCTTAGGGACTCCAGCTCCAGGGATAAAACCACCTGCTACATTGGCTACAGAGAACACAACAATAATGAATTTAATTACAGCAACACTACGGACATCCTCACTGTTACTTATCACAGTAATGAGACTAAGTGCAAGAAGTGGAGGACTTCAACTTAAGAGTTTGTCTACACAGGGAAATTTACTGACATCATTATACCGTATAGTTATACCTTAAATAATTGGCACAGACGCTAAAGGATCCCAGAACTCAGAGGGAGAGGGCAACAGCGCAAGATTAGCAGGCTCCAACGGGAAGATTGCAAGCCCTGGGAAAGGATGGGCCCCCATTCCCTAGAAAGAGGACTGCAGCAAAACACGGTGTCACTTCTCCTGGGGGTAGAGCTGAGCTGTAGCTCTCCCCTAGTCACCCACCAAGCCTTTCCCCCAGCAGTGAATCAGACCTTTTAAATACTCCTACTACATGGGGAAACCTACCAGTGTCATTATACCAGTGTAAGTAGCCTCACAGTAGAGCCATGGTCACCGCAGACACTGACTGATTCCTGTGTGGAATTCAGCTGTTGATTCAGGGTGCCCCAGAAAACCAGCTCTGGCCTTTGGGGCCCAAGAAGCCCAAACTTGGGGTGGGGATGGCTGAGACCAGTTCATAGATATGGGAGAGGCATTGGGCCTCCAGTGAGAGGGGGAGGGTTACTCTGGGCTCCTCCTAGATGCCACTCCAGGCTGTATCGGGGGGGAGGTTGTCCTGCGGGTCTGGGCACCAGCTGCCTTCACACAGTAGTGCTAATGCTCGCTCTGCCTGTCTCCAGCCCTATCCAACAGCCTCTTGAAGACTCTGGCTCATTCCAGGTGCAGCTCCCTGCACTCTGCCTCTTATGCCTCGGGAGATTTTTTTTCCAGCAGAGCCCCTGCCCCAGTAGCTGCCAGCCTGAGGATGCGGGGCCTGGCTGCATCAGACTCCTCCTGTTTGCAGTGGCTGTAGCTGAGGCCCTTTACTGCATGTTCGGTAAGTAGATCTTTCAGCCCTCAACTTCTCCCACGTCCTGCAAAAAGCAGCAGCAAGGTGGGGCGGGGATGGGGAAGCACCTTTGCTTTGCCTCAAAAGTTCTGCTTTCATCCAGCCTGGTTGGAGATTCAGCTGTGGTGTCTAGTTACTACTGGGCAAGGAGCAGGAAACCATATGAAAAGTGGCCTGTGACAGACAGGTGACTTTGGAGAAGGTTTTCTATGTCACAGGAGGGCTGGATTCAGAGTAACAGCCGTGTTAGTCTGTATTCGCAAAAAGAAAAGGAGGACTTGTGGCACCTTAGGGACTAACCCATTTATTTGAGCATAAGCTTTCGTGAGCTACAGCTCACTTCATCGGACTGACTCTGGAGATTTCCCCCTGGAGAACTGGGCCTTAACCAAGCCAGATTAGTTGTGTGGTTCCTACTCAGCCCCAAGACAGAGGGCTTGTCTATGGGTGCAGCTGCGCCACCGTAGCGCTTAGTGAAGACGCTAGCTACACTGCGGGGAGAGCTCCTCCCATCAGCATAGGTCCCCACCTCGGTCGAGGGGAGAAGCCCTGCTGTTGACACACATCGGGGGTTCAGTCTGTATAACTACATCCCTCAGGGGTGTGGATTTTTCAGCAAGTGACGTTGTTGTACTGACATAGGTTTGTAGTGTAGACCGAGCCTCAGGCTAGGTCTATACTTAAAAGGTCCACATAGCTACATCGGTCAGGGGTGTGAAAAAGCCATCCCGGTCTGACAGAGCCCTGCCCACCTCCCTTCAGTGTAGACACCGCTACGTTGCTTTTGTCGACACGGCTACACTCACACAGTCGCTGCAGCCTCGAGGCATACCCTCAGGCAAAGCCCCATTCTAGCTGTGTAATGTTATGGGTGGGGGGATGAGGCAGAAGGGTGGGGAATCAAAAACGGTTTGAGGGACTGAGCTGGATTTTTGTCCCGACTGTGGCTGGTTACACAGATCGCCCGGCACTAGGGGGAGCAGCTGCCCAGGGAAGCCAGGCGCATTCCTGTATTCAGGGCTGGCCCTGGTCAGTTTTACACACACAGCCACCTCTGATCAAATGAAAGTGACAATGGAACTGACAGCGGCCCCACTAACAGGCCAGGTCCCATATTCTTGCTCCCCAAGAAACACCTGTCCACCCTACCCCCATACCTGCAGCAATCCTTGAGCTGCCTTTTACCCTCACCTAGATCCACCTGGAGGCTGAATAGAGGCTCTGCTCCAGGCAGAGCTGTACGCACTGAGCCCACATGATACTGCAAGAGGCTACTCACCGGACTTGGGCCAGGAGCCCTGCTTTTCCTCACTGTCCTTTCAGCAGCACCGAGGCCTGGATTCTGGCAAGGCAGGGGATGAGGGGGAGAGACCCAGCATTGTGCGAAGGAGTGTGGGATAAAGGAAAAAAAGGCGTTGAGTGAAAGAGAAAGGAAGAGACACCAAGAACATGACACAGGAGGAGGAAGAATGTTTAGAAACAGACTAAGGGCAAGCAATAAGGTAGGCCTATCTCAATCCTGGAATGGTAGGCAGAGCCTACCACAAGGGTGTCGACACAATCAGTGGCCTCCCATGGCAGTGAATCTCCCAGCTCAGGTGACAGACTCAGGGCTGATTCACACTGGAAGCCAACAATGGCATAGCTGCCTCCCTCAGTGGTGTGAGAAATCCAGCCCCCTGAGAGACAGAGCTACGCCCATCTAACTCCTGCTGCAGACAGTGCTGGGCTCTTCTGTTGACCTAGCTGCTGTCTCTCAGGGAGGTGGATTAACTACAGCGATGGGAGAACCCCTTCCATCAGCACAGATCACTTCTACAGCAGTGCAACTGTAGCATGTCAAGTGTAGACAAGCCCTAAGTCTGTGGACCCGAGGCCGTGAGCTGTGCAGATGTCCCCAAAAGGCCCCCCCCTCAGATGAAGGAGGGGCCCGAGAACCCAGCATGTAAAAGCAATTTCAGGGGCCAAAAAATGACCAGCGGGCAGGGACAGGGTCAAATCCAGAAGGGAATGCCCAGCAGAGCGCTCCACACCGTGCCCACTGCTCCAAGGAGTCAGTGGATGCCTCCTGGGGCTGAATGGGCACATGGATAAGGGTCAGGGAAAAGGCCCCAGAGAATGCCCCCACCTAGCTTCCTCCTCCTAGAGTGATTGATGGCTGCTTTGGGCGGGACCAGGAGAAGGGTGACAGGGTCGTTTCAGGATTTGACTGAGTAGGAGAGATGAACACAAGGGTTGTGGGGCCTGCAATCCTAGGGTTAGATGCTTCAGAATAGTCTGGGGCTGGGTCTGCGCCCAGCCCCACGTTTCATCAGCCCGTCCCTGCCAAAGGCTCCTGTGCCCTCCATCCCATGCGCGCTGCCAGAGGAATCCGGATCAGCCCGGAGGAGAGCCCTGGTGCAGACTCTACTACTGGTCTGGGGACTGGAAGAGGACCACACCCAGGAAGAGTCCAGCCAGGCACTGGAGCAAGCAGAGGCTGAGGAAAGTCTCCTGTTTCAGTGGATTGGGATGGTCTGGTGCTCCGATTAGGATGTCTGGGTTCCATTCACTCTGCGGCTTGGGCAAGTTATTTTGCCAGCTCTGTGCTTTAGTTTCTGCCTTGTAACCTGCTGATGCCGCAAACACAAGCAACCCTGTGTAGCAGTGAAATCACTGGGGCTATTTCAAAAAAAAAAAAGGAGTACTTGTGGCACCTTAGAGACTAATCAATTTATTTGAGCATGAGCTTTCATGAGCTACAGCTCACTTCATCAGATGCATACCGTGGAAACTGCAGCAGACTTTATATACACACAGAGAATATGAAACAATACCTCCTCCCACCCCACTGTCCTGCTGGTAATAGCTTATCTATTTCAGGTACCCAGCATAGGCAGAATCTGCCAGACTGGACCTTTGTGTCTTCAGACAGGCAAATTAGCTTTTGTTGAGGGGAGTATCAAGATGCACACGCCCAGGTGAGTGACCCAAGCAGAGGCCAGTGGTGATAGAAGGAAGTTATAAAATAGAAATCAAGGGGGTTAGTTGGTATGACAGAGCTGCTGGGAAAACAAAGGGCCTGAAGGAAATGTGGCCTAGTAGGCAGAGCACTGGACTGGCCTCGGAAGAGCTGGGTTCTGTTCCTGGCTCTGCCTCTGGCCTGCTGCGTGACCTCGGGTAAGTCACTTCACTGCTCTGTAACTCAGTTTCCCCAGCTGTCCAATAGGGATGGTACTGACCTCTTTTGTACAGTGCTGTGAGATCTACTGCTGAAGAGGTAGGTACTGTTGTTATTCTCCACTGCTTGCATCCCAGGAATTGTTCAAATCTGTGTGAAAAGGGTGCAACCCACAAGCACCCAGGAGAATGCAGACAACTGGTGCGGTGACTACACAGAAGTGACTACACCAGGTGCCAGGCAGGGGAGAAAAGGCCCATGGTATTTGCCAAGATGGATGAGCCACTGCAGGCATTGAAAATCCAAGACAGTGCACAGTTACAGACAGGGCACCGTGCCACGAAAGCCCCAATCAAGGAATTCAGCAAAAAAGGGGGGCCCCACCAGAGAACAGGTAGACGGGAGTAACCACCATCCTACATGGCCCCCAGAGGTTGATCTTCTAGCTGTGTAGGTGTGGTGGTCACTGGGGGGGGGAAAGGAAGTGACAGAGGTCAATATGGTCATTTTCCCCTTGTACTCCCTTGTCTGTCTGCCTCTAGCTGTCTTATGCTCTGGAGCAGGGACTGTCTGTCTTCTGTGTTTGCATCTAGCACAATGGGGGCATGGTCCATGGCTGGTACTCCTAGGTGCTACTGAAATACAAGTTATAGCAAACAAAGATGCAATACATCCCCACACGGTAATAGCCTTCAGATCGCCCTGGCGTTGAAGAGAATCATTTCGGATTCCCATTATCGGTCAGTACTAGAACCATCTGCCTCTGCAAGTGACGATGCAGGATGGAGAGGTAGGAAGGGATGCGTACACCTTCCTCTAGATTAGGTAGCACAGACCTCCTACCCTATCCCATGATTTGGGAGATGGGGATGAGTTTTCGTCCACTGAAGAGAGACACGCCCCAGGCCTGAACTCTCAGGGGACCTACGGGTTGTTTTGCTTAATCTCCCCCGGAAAGGCACATCAAAGTGGAAGAATCAGCCTCCCACTCTCCCGGATTAACTGTTGTTTCCCAACAAGCTGCAAACAGTAACAGGAGGAAGGCCCAAAGCTGGGTAACAGGTTGGAGAATGCAGAAGGCATTAATTACAGAAGAGCTAACAGACCCAAGGAATTATTCCAGGGATTTCCACAATTCTGAGAAGAACCAGAGAGGACTGAATCAGATGCGAAAAGCATCATCATTTCCAGATTGTTTGCTGACGTACAGCAATGTGCAAGAGGCAAGGAACCTTGAAGGTTAGGAATTACTCACTGCCACACAGGACTTCATTTCAATGCTACGCCAGGCCTTGCAAACTGGATATTCATTTAACGTGTTTGAAAAGCCTGAACAAAATATTTACTTCCAAAGGAAACCAGATTGTGCTGTTGGCTGGAACACACGATCACTCTGTGCACTGTTACATACAAGCCGAATATTTCATCCTGGGCTGTCTCCCATTAGGGCCATGAGTTTCTTAAATATAGAATAGTCTTGAAATGAAAACCCAGCTGGAGATATAGTTAGAGAGTTCCAAAAAAGCCCATGTTGAAACAGCAGATCAGCAGCTAGATAACATTCACTGAACTCTCTGTGGCCATGAAGGATGCATTTATATTTAACCCACAATCTAATTCTTTAACGTTGTTTGTTAACTCATTAAGTGACGTATGCAGAATCTGAGTTTACAGCCAATGCTGATTTAAGAGTTTGCTCTATTTAGCACAGAGGTGTGTTGAGATTTAATTCATCTCCCTGACTAAGTTATAATGAGTGATCAGACAGTACGTCACAAGTCTGTCTAGATTCTAGGACAAGTAACTTATCATTGGTAAGGTGCCATCAGCTTAGTGGATATGAACTGACTGCTTTTCAAACATCCTGCCAACTTGAGAAAAGAACTTCATTCAAATCCAGAAACCTCTCTTATTAACAGTGAACTCTGCTTCATTTTCTTCCGAAGTCTGTTTTATGACTTCAGAACAGCTCGTGGCCAGGAGACCAAATCCAGCAAGGACACTGGTTGGGCTATAACCCTGCTTATTTTATTTAGCCAAGGTGAGACATCTGCACCTCACAAAAAAGGAGGTGAGGGTGGAGGCAATTGACAATGGTTAGTGGGGTTTAAAGTAATGTTTGTAAAGGGCTTTGAGGATAAATCTCTACCTGTTGTTGCAAGAAAACAGATTAAATGCTCTTATGTGTAGATAAGAATCAAGGGAGCCACCTCCCTCCCTAAAAATGTTAAATGCTGAAAGCCCTTCCTTCCTGAAACTGGAAAGTCACAAATGCCATGGAATTTGGCTGGATTGCAATTTGGCTCAGAAGCCTTGAGGAAGGAATCTGAGTGGAAGTTAAGTTTGCACATTCCAGTTTCTAATTGGACTCCATTCCTGATTCCTTCTTGCCGGCTCTTGCTGCGCCTTAGGGCTTGTCTTGATGGTGGAAACTTCCTGGTGCAGCTAGAACAGAATAACTGTTCCTCGGTAGCTATTCTGGTATAACTGCCCCGGTGGATACTATTGCAAAATAAGTTATTTTATTCCAGACTAATTACTTCATTTTCAAATGGCTCTGCTCTGGAACAGTGGCTCCAGACCGGGCAGTTGTTCTGGAATAGCTAGAGCAGGTTATTCCACTATACCTGTGCCAGGTAGTTTCTCCCATGTAGGCAAGGAATATTCACAGCAGAACCAGGGCCTGGCTTCCTAAAAAGAAGCTAAAATGAAGGGAACTAGAAAAGACTTGCTTCTTGTGGTTTTTACCTCCCTCCAGATTGTGCCTCTGATTGATCAGGGGAAGCAGGGAACCCTGTCCCAAGAGATGGGCGTTTGTAAACACAGCAAAAAGAAGGAGAACAGGCTATTGGAGGCTGTGGAGCTGGAAGCCAGAAATGCCTCAGCTCGATAGTCAGCTCTGGCAGGCACAGTGAGCTACAAACAGCCTCTCAGTTAATCCCCCCGGCCCTGCGATGCAGAGCATACTCAGACTGAAAACACCTGCTGTACATCCATTTGCTTCATTCATAGATTTGAAAAGTCAACAAAGAGTAAGGGCTTGTCTACACTGGCACTTTACAGTGCTGCAACTTCCTCGCTCAGGAGTGTGAAAAAACCCCTCGTGGAGGTGGGTTTTTTAGAGCCGTGGCAGTGCTTTAACATTGCCGGTGTAGACGAGCCCTAAGGTACAGCAATCCTTCCGCAATGTCCCAGCAGCAAGAGAGGGGCAGGCTGGGACAGCGACAATAACACAGACCCAAGTCTGTGGCCAGCCTCCTAGGAGGAAGGTCAGCCTTGTGGTTAAGGCAAGGCACTTAGATATGCAATGCTGAGTGACGCGGCACCTAGAAAAAAAAAATCACAGGAATGCCTCTGCAATCCATAAAGCCTGAGCTCAGTGCCTAGGTGCCCTATACAATGAATGCGGGGAGAGGCACCCTTCTAGTCTGACCTCCTGTGTAGCACAGGCCATAGAGCTTCCATAAAATAACTCCTGGAACAGATCTTTTAGAAACAAATGCCCAGTCTGCATTTAATTACGGTCAGTGATTAGGAATCCACCATGACCCTTGATACATTTTCCAGTGGTTAATTACTCTGTTAAAAATTTACATCGTATTTCCAGTCTGAATTTGTCTAGCTTCAACTTCGAGCCATTGGATCGTGTTAGACCTTTCTCTACTAGATTGAAGAGCCTATTAAATAGTTGTTCCCCGTATAGGTTCTTCTAGACGGCAACCAAGTCATCCCTTAACCTTCTCTTTGTTAAGCTAAATAGGTCGAGCTACTTGAGTCTATCACTGTAAGGCAGGCTTTCTAATCCTTTCACCATTCTCCTGGCTCTTCTCTGAAATCTCTTGGATTTATCAACATCCTTGAATCATGGGCTCCAGAACTAGACATCGGATTCCAGCAGCAGTGCAGCAAATGGAGAAGTAAAAGAACCTCTACTCCTACCCGAGATTCCTCTTTATGGATCTCAGGATCCCATTAGCTCATTGGGCCAGAGTCAGAGAGAATGACAAAAGAGGGAAATAATCCTTCCTCTCCTCCACTCCTTAAATGTCTCGTCTATTTGGACTACCCTCCTTTGTGCAGACACTTAGGAAGTGTATGTGCATTGCTGCACTTTGCCCTACCCTGCTGTGCCTAGCACAATGGTATTCTTATCTTGAGGCCTCTATGTACTTCTGCACTACAAATAATCATGTGCTAAATTGAACAGGCACCTAAAACGCAAATCTACAGATTACAGGATCCATCAAAGGGGTGGGGATACATTAGTGCATGTTTGCACAGTGCTCTAGGGACTAGATTAAGAACACTGGTGCTGCTGTTGAAATGTGGGCAAATGCCTGACCTAGAAAGCAAATGGAGCAGAATTTGCCTTGCTCCCACCAAGTGCCGGTGGTGAATTTCCTTTTGTTAAACAGTTCTCAAAATGCAGCACTCAGGGTCTAAAAAAGGGCCAAGGCTTCTTCCAGCACTGGCCTTTATTTGCTTAGGGTTAACAGGTTGATCTGGTTTCAATTCCCATGAACACCTGGTCTTTGTGAGCCTTTTGACATCTTGAAACGGATTGACTGTGTGGATTAAAATCAGCTCATTCGGCCAACACTAAGTATTCTATGTAGCCAGAAGAATGCATCCTAAATCACATTAATGCAGTTTTCGCATGCAATCCCCCACTCCACAGGGTGGATAAAAAATGATTTTTTAAAAATATTTTATTTAAATTGGATTTTTAAATATTATTTAAATTATAATACTTAAAAAAACTAATTTAAAATGAATTTGAATGTAATACAAAATATATTAAGGCCTAAATTTATTATAATCTCTTTAAACATTTAAATAAAAAGTAAGTAGCCTGAATTCACGAGTCTATAAAAATTTTTTGAGTTCAAGGCCGCTTTTCTATGTAAAGAAAGAACGTAGGGAAAAACATTAACTTTGGAGGTCAAGTTTCATAGAGAATAGGTCATGTGCAGTATTAAGGGCTTGATCCTGGGTAGGTGAGGAGGGTGCTCAGGGGGTGCTCTACTGGTTGCAAGAGACTGGCAAAGTCATCACAGGCACTGGGTCCCAGCCGCTGACACCATGGTGTATCCCATAAGTCTCCCTGGGTGGTCTCATACCCCTATTTTATAGCTCCTCCCTACCTGAGCTCTGATTGGCTTAGTTCTCAAATTATGAATTTTTACGACTCCACTCAGTCACCATTTCCTAACATACTAAAAATGCCTAATTAATAAAAATCTGAAAATATGAAGCGACATAATTGCTTAAGTAAATGGATGTCGTTACAGTGTACTCTCCTGGGAAGCAAAAAGATGTACCAAATCAAGTGTAAAGGTTCCATGTAGCTATAAATCAACATATTTTAATGGTTATATCATCCAATGAGAATGCACCATTTTCTAGGAAATAACAGAAGTACAAATGGAAAAGTTGTTTAGAATCAGTGATTTAAATCGAGGCTTTCCACTTGGTGGTTTAAATCACCTTGATTTAAAATCAGTCCACCCCTGCCAGGAAGAAAGAGAAAAGAATGAGCTGTCTTGCATTGCTCCCAACCAGCCAGTTGAAAGGTATTAATAGTGCTAGAAGGGAGCCCACGGGGCAAGTGAGGAAGTATATGGGGTGGGATTTAAAAGATTTGGGCATTTGATAACAGAGAGAAACTTTTTGGGGGAGGATGAAGCAAAACCCAGGATGCCAAGTTTAACCAGTGTGCAGCTCCAAGCAGGTATCTTGGAAAGGGTGCAGGTTGAGTCTGTCTACAGGAAGGGTTCTCATTTCTCCCTGGCTGGCACTTCCCCTTCCATGTGCAATTTCACAACCACCCTGTAGTGGCGACAGCCATAACCTTCATGGAAGGGGAATACTGGGGCCAGGTCTATGCTACCAAGTTTTGTCAGTATAGCTGTGTCTGTCACTCTCCCCTCCCGCCAGCTGACATATGTACGCTGGCAAATCCAGGCGAGCACTTCCGTGGGCCCAGCTATTGTTGTCAGGGAGGTGGTGTTACCACGCAGCAGAAAAACTCCTTTTCTAGGTATAGGCAGCTTTACATGAGGTGGCTCTGCCCGTATAGCTGTATCACCAAAACCTGGGTAGCGTGTAGACTAGCCTAGCCCTCTGAAGCTGTTTAATAGATTCCCGGCTTCTCCACAGTTCAAATGAGGGACCAGAACCATGTGTTCAGCCAGATCGCTGCAGATGGCCAGCAGATGCTCCACGGACCAGTCTGGGAACCTCTGCCTTTTGTCTTTCCGGACAAAAGCAGTAGTCAATGCAGGCACACAGGGTGGATCTGGTCTGCCCAGGATCAAACACTATCTTTTCCTGTACTGGGCAAGATGGTGGTAATTGCATCAATGCAGACCAAACTCCCTTTCCATGTATTGCTCAGGCATTTCAGCTAGATCTACTTTGCATCTTTCTTGTATTCCTCTTTGAGACTGGAAACCCCCCACCCCCATTTCAGGGGATCCACTACACGTTGGGTGTGGGGCTTGTGCTATTTGCAACCCTCTTGATTTCCCTTCCGACCCACCTCCAGTAATTAAGTCAAGGGAGGGAGAGTCCTGCTAAATAAGCCCTTCATAGCTTAGCTGCTATCCCAGAATTCCTGGAGCGATTCCATGGGTCAATTATTTGTATTGCAGGGACATGTAGGAGCCCACTGTGCAAGGTACTGCATATACACAGCTTCACTTTCATCAGCAAGGAGATTAAGAAAACCCAAGATGCAACTGGGGGGGGAGGGATGGGGGAGAGAAACAAACCAAGGATCAATAAGTGAAGTACCAAAAAACCTTTATTTTCCCCAAAACCATAACAACATTTGACATTATAGTGATTTCCTCTTATATTTGTTATTTCTCTACATTAGGAACCAGATACAGAAAATACAGACACGATCTGCTGAATCAAAGATGGCACAGCATTCCATTAGAAAAGAAACAAAACTAGAGGAGCAAGATAACAATGGTGAAAAATACTCATTCCCTCCAGCCCATAAACTTTCCGAGAATCAACATCAAAATAGAGCCGTGGAAGTAGCTTCTTTCTCCACGCACTTCTGCTTTGTGAAAAAAGTTAGATTTTCTCTTCTTTAGATTTCAAAGTAAAAAAAAAAGTTAAATTCTCTTTCAAGCCATTTTGGAAATTTGCATAGACCCATTCCCTTTCCAAAAATATCTGTAATCTCTCTCGCTATAACATCTGAATATAAATCAAGTGCGCTTCTCTTCTGAAGATCACTGAGTTCAATTCACGTTCAAGAGAATAAAACATGATCTCCCCTTTCCCCCCCACATGAAAAAATATGGGCTTTAACAAACATTTTCTTATTCTCTCAAGGCAAGTAAGAGGATCAGCTGCACCTCCAGCTCAAACCTTCTTCCAAGTTCCTGTGATTTCCCAGGTTTTCTATGCTTACTCCTTCCCAGTGGGGTAGGAGCAACAGCTCCATGGAGCTGTGGAGGAGACTGGGTTAGGACTGCAAAGGAGGGCTGATGGAAAATGCAGCTTGGGGGGTGGGGACTGGGCTTTGCAGGATCAGCCCATTAGGTAGAGGTGGCGGCTTGTAAGTACCACAAACACTCGCTACCGGGCGCAGTGTTTGTGGGAACAGGCCCAGAGAGACCAGCCCTGTCTACAGGACTGAGTCACTGGAGCAGCAACTCCCTCAGCTTGGGATTGGGGGAGAGGAGAGGAGCAATGAATTAGTTAGCAGCTCCTGAGGTAAGGCAGCAAGGGAACAGGGTGGGGAAGATTTGCTCAGCTCCCTCTCCCCAGGAGGGGAGCCTCTCTCACCTGGGCACTCTAGTCTCAAGCGTACCTGGAGCGAGATTTCCCAGAGGGTGGTGAGTGCAGAGTCCAGCTGCACAACCATGACTTTAAAACAACAACGCAATAAAATAAAATCAATCCCTCCTATTAAATTTTAATGCAACAACTTTCTTCAGATCTCAGCCCAGTTTGAAACACTCTAAAAACCAAAACAAACACTTAAAAGGGCTAAACTTTCCTTCCAGAGGGTGATGGTGGGGGAGACACTAAGAAACTGACTGTCCTTAAATCATCAGGACAGCATGAAAGCTCCCATTTAAAGTGCCAGTCACAGAGAAACTGGAGGCATTAGGTCATCCTTTCCCCATTCCCATCCAGAGCAGAGCCGAACCAGTCTCCTTCCCTGACTCATTTGGGGGCTATGCCAAGTCATGACCTTTACATCTGCCCTTCCCAGATAATTCTTCAGTTTATAGTTTCTTTAAAAAAGTTAATAAAAAAAGAGAGGCTGAAGACCCACGCTTTGCGGTGGGCTTCCAAATAGAAAGGTCTTGAAATGTTAATCTGTTGTAATGGGGAGTGTGGAATCCAGTCCATTCCATCTTGGCCCTGGGGGCTGAGGGCAAGGGGGCAAGGAATCCAGCTCTGCTCCCCGGGGTCAGCCCAGCTTAACCATCCTGCTCTCCTGCACCAGAGACCAGGGCCTACGCCATTGATCAGGGATGCAAAATCTTGCCAGAGGGCCCTTCCCTTGCCTAGTTCACTTCTGGATCCCCTGAGAAGGGGACAATTGGGGGAGGAAAAGTTACCTCCCTTAGCCCCCCTGAAATAAAATACCAATGAAACAACGACAACACCACAATGCAGTCAAAGAACACCAGCCTGCTGGGTTTATAAAAATTCAATAAACTTCAAGGAAAAAAGACTTGGAAACTAACCAGTGGTTTAAGTTTGACAAACTCGCAAAATATTCTTCAGCATCCCAACTAGCAACAAATACCACAAATGCCATAAGGAAAAAAGTGCTTGCAAGATACAAAGCTTCCAGCCAGGCAGCAGGGCTGCTGTCCAGATGATTCCAATGCCTGCTCAGCCTCCCTCCGTGCTCCAAAGTACACATGCAGCACCAGGCTGCGGGACTGTTGGGCATCACTTGTGAGGAAGGATGCAAAGCTGGAATTTGGTGTGGTATGTGGAAAGACAACTCCTCCTCCCTCCCTCCCTGGCCCTGTTCTGAACAATCCAAGATTAGCTGTACTCACTTGTTCCAGATGACTAGGGCTGCTCTTAGTCAAAACAGGAGGGGTCTGAGCTAAAAGCTGCTAACAGACCAACATCTACAAACTCATCAACAACTGCCAGGAAACAAGACCAAGAGGCACAAAAACTGCCAAAAATTTAAACAGCAGAGCACTGAACTGCTGCAAAGCCAGACACAGCAATCTACAGAAAGGCCGCAGCTCTCCAACGTCTCGGGATCAGAGGTTAGGGTTGCTTGCCAGCCTGGTGACAGGGGAGGACATAGGTTTTGAAAGCTAACCTGCTCCTCCTGTTGTCTCCCTGGAAGGAGCTATTTCTCCCTTTGTCTCAAAGGGTGTTTTGTGACATGTCTAAGAGCAAACATCCCCTCCCAGACCAGTTACCTCTCTTGCCAGCTGGAGCCCAGAACAAAGGCTCTTGGTTCCTAGCCATTGCTGTAGTAACAAGCAAGATGGACACCGGAAGGAAGCAGCTAAGCTGACCTGGCTTTGGACTCATTCCTGGGTTACTCATCTCCTCCCAAATCCTTGAACTGCTGCTGGAAGGCGGAGGACATTTAGGAGTCGGTTTCCAGGAGTGCTGCATACCCACAGTTCACCCACCACTCCCACTGACTTCAGGGGGCTCCGCACCATAGAGCGCTTTTGCCCACAGGGAAAGCAGTGGGGAGCGCTGCTGGATGGGCGCTGTGCCAGGCAACCCAGCTTCTCTGGCAGCAGCTCTGGAGGGAGAGGCAAGTAACTAATTCTCCCCCTTCTCCAAACCTTTGGGATCCTCAACAGTGTAGAGCCAGCCCTACCTAAGCCAGCTGGGCATCTCACCAACCCGCTACCCAGTGCCAACCCGAGCGGAGAGGAGATGATGATTAAAATGTAGGCAAGAGTGAAAGGGCCTTGGCTATGGACAGACTTGGTCTAACCAGGAGCTCTTTCCCATGTTCAAACAGAAGGTTTGACGGGCCTAGGCCAAGATTCGTTAATTCCTTCTGAGGGGAAGGTAGGTGGCTGAGAGAAAAAGTGCCCACCCAAAATGCTGTCTGCACAGCTATAGTACAAATGGAGAGGGACTGGTGGGTCTGTCGCAGAAACAGCTAGAGCCAGCCTTGCTGTTCTGCTCACAGAATCCTCCCCATCCAAGCCACCAGTGCTAGTCAGACTAGAAATCCAGGCCCTTTCAGTCTTGCAATCGTCTGTGGAATTGCCTTTCCCAGCAGCTCATCTGTGTGTGTTTTAGTTACCCAGGGACACAACCGTTAGTCCTGAAAAAAGCTTGGCCATAATTAAGAATTTGAAAAACCAAAAAGATCAAAAATGACTTCTTCCTGCTAAATGGGACAGCGTGTGAGAGAAAAACAGGATGTCTGTGCACGCACATGTGTTGCCAGTGACCTGGAGTGTGCTGTTAGTCAAAGCGCATGGCTGCCGAGTGCTACTACGGGACAACAGCAAAAAACAACGAGCACCACACAGAAATAGCTTATAGGCTGAAAGCGCCTGTACAGAAAGGGCTGCGAACACAGCCTGCAGCCGACCCAAGGCAGAAGCCTGCCTAGATCCTCACCTGTAATTCAGCAGCCGGGAGAAATCTACAAGTGGGAGCTGAAAAAGGCTCACCTCTTCTCTGCCACATCGCACCAGGAAAAAAAGGGCAGTTAATGTTTCAGGCAACTGCAGAAACCAAATGAGAAAAAGCTCAACCGTGAAAAGATCAACCAAGACGACAGGTTTAAGCCTGTCCGACGCAGAGTTCACACCTCCGGAGCGGAGGAGAATGGCTGCTGTGGCTAGTGCAGCAGGAGGGCTCCACTCCACCAAAGTAGCGGAGATTTAGCCATTTCTTTCTGCATTAGTCAAAGCTGCTCCCCAGCATAGGAGGGGACTGACTTGACAATGGCTCCCTTCTCGCACAGCACGAAGGGCCAACCAGAAACCAGTTCCCTCACTGGCTCTGGTTGGGAAAGACAAACCGTTTAGCCACTCTTGCCATGATGGGAGAGATCATCACAACCAAATCACACCCCCTGTTCTGGGCACATATGGAATTTCTAAAGTGCTCCTGCTAATACCAACCGATGAAAACAGCCTCCCATGCCCAGCAGTGAAAGGCAGTACAGCAGTTAGTGAAGCTAACAAGCGATAGCATTTAACCTTTAACATTGACTTCCATCTCTGTCTGTTTCATTCGTTTTCTGAAATGCACTTTTGGGAAATGTTTCCTATGAGCAGATGATTGGGGGGTTTGGTTTTTTGGATTCGTTGCTCAGTAAAATGTTGCCATAGGAAGTGAAGTTTCCTTGCAATCCACAATGCAGAATCAGTGGAATCAAGTATCCTGCAAGTGGCCAGCTCATCGTTTCAACAAGGAACTGCTCTCATGGTTTGTCAGTTCTGGTTTTCCCCTTCAGTGGTTTGAAAAGTTCACAGTGGTACAACCCAAAGGTTTGCAGATACAGGAGTGAAGAAATCCCTAGTAAGGAAGCAATGCATGGAATGAGGGACTGGGGAAGGGAGGAACATCCTCCAACAAAGAGAAGACTTCCAGACAGACCCCTTGGATCTGCAGGGAATTCAAGGGTGTTTGGAAGCACAGGGATGAGTGGGGAGTTAATGCCAAGTCAGGAAAAGTGCATGTTCTGGAGTGGTATGGTCTCGGAGGAGTTCTGCAGTGCAAACATAAGGGGAGGGGTCTGGAGAAATCCCTTCTGGAATGTTGCATGTAGAGAGGTAAAGATTGGCATCCGTGTGGCAGAGGACGGGGTAGGGGGTCTGTTGCCAGCAGGTCTACCCTGTTCTTCACATTTAACGGGTTTCAATCACCACTGGCTCATAAATTCCAGATGAGACCCTGCAGGAGGAGGGGGAGAACAAGTTCTTGTATTTACACCTTTAGATTAATACAGAAGCATCTATGCAGAGCTCAGAATTCAAGAATTTTTTCCAAACAAAAAATATACTGAAAATAGCTAAACCAGCCTGCATAACAAAAGCGAGGCAGCCAAATGGCAATCAACACCCCAAAGCTGGAAAGAGAACTGACTGTCACACATTTTTCCTTCCTGCGAGGGACAGATGAAAGAGGCTAGGCAGAGGACATTTGGAAAGGCTCCAGAGGAGAAGCTGTCTATTGGAGCAGTGAAAGCCTTAGCACTCCAGGGCTCTAGTCACAGCTTTGCCACTGACTTGGTGTGTGACTTTGTATTAGACACTTCACCCCAAACTCCACTTATCCTGGAGCTTGGGAGGTTTAGTGAACGTAAATGGCTTTGAGATCCTGTGATAAAAGGCGCTATGGCAGCGCAAAGCATTATGGGAACACTATTTAATAGCATCTCTCCTCACAGAGAAACGAGCTCTGAATGGTTTCAGAGTAACAGCCGTGTTAGTCTGTATTTGCAAAAAGAAAAGGAGTACTCGTGGCACCTTAGAGACTAACCAATTTGAGCATAAGCTTTCGTGAGCTACAGCTCACTTCATCCCATGACATGAGCTGTAGCTCACGAAAGCTTATGCTCAAATAAATTGGTTAGTCTCTAAGGTGCCACAAGTACTCCTTTTCTTTTTGTGCTCTGAATGGACACAGGAAAGCATGCAGCTGAGAATGGAGAATGAATTAGGCTTTGCAGTTTTGCTACAATCCAGCAGGGGACAACAAAGTTGCCTGCCTTGACCAGGCTTTGAAAGCAGAGAAAGACAGACCAACCCTGGACTGTTCTGTACTTTTGCACACCTTCCCTCTGTCCCCATTCTAGCAGCCAAGATCAAATACCCTAGTCAAGCTTCTGCTGAGCTCTGAATACACACAAGCACAGCTGCATCCTGTGACTAAAGGGATCCCAAGAGTATTAATGTGGGAACAAAGCCATCATGTATCACACAATCTTCAGAAATCTCTACTGAGGTGAGGTGAAAGTCTCCTAAACACAAAGAACAAGCTTACCTATCTTTACCGAGCCCCAGTGTCCACCAACCTTTCAGGAGCCATACCTGTTTCCCAGCTGAATCCCACTCAGTGTAGTTGTGCCATCTCTGCTCACAAACAACCTCAGGTTACTGTCTGCGGATAGGAGAAGAGGAAGAAAAGACAGTAAAATCCACAGTCCTTCCTGACCATCCCCAGATGTCCCCTCCGGTCCATGTTACACAATGCTCAACGAGGGGAAAAAAAAATCCATTTTCTTTCCATTTCTGTGAGTGTGGGTGAGTTTACACTCTTGCTCTGATGGTTGTGAAGCTTTGTGGAACTCCCTCTCCTCGTTGCTTTAGGAAAGACCCCTGGGGCAAATCAGACTTTGGAAGAGTAAACTTTTAAAAACAAATTTTAATGAATACGGTTTTGATGGCTAGGTTGGGTTTTTATAAACTTCTAAACCGCGTCATGAATTAAGGAGTCCTTAATATGATTTTAAAAACTCAAACAAAGACAAAAACATTCCCCTGCATCATTTGCAATATCATTACACCACTATGGAGGTACGCTGTTCTGTCTAGTTTTCCCACAGAGAGTGAAGTGCAAATTCATTAATGAAGCACGATAACTCCTTTTTTATCATCCAAGCTGACAGAAACGCACACCGTGAACTGTGTGAGTAATGAACACCAAATTAGATTAAAGTTTTGAGTTCTAGTAAATCTAAGCTGTGGTTTGTATAATAGGTAAGAAAATTAGTTTAAAAAAAAACATTTATTTTAAAAGAGGACTATTTGAAATTTTCCCTAAACTGACCAATTTTTAAAAACATTGGTTTCAATTCCTTTAAAAAGATTGATAAGGCTTTTTTCCTCCTCTGCAGTATTCTTAAGGGTCTTCTGGTCAGGCCCGAGTGCCAGTATGTTTAAACCCCTCCTTCCCCTCTCTTTGCACACACCTACCCTGCTTCCGCTGCTGCTACTGGCAAACACCCTCTTGCACAGCATGGGAAAAAGCATGCCCAGGAGCTGCCCCCAGACCTATGCAGGAGGGTGATCCAACTGAGCAGCAGAGCAGAGAAACTGACTACACATGAAGTGCTGTCAAAAGTAAACATGGAAAAGAGAAGGACTGTTTGCCTCCAGCCTCAGGGCTGCAGTTACTTGTAACAGTAGCAGGTACATACTGTTTTCAGAAGGAAATGCAGTTTTCACATCAGTGGGGTCCCTTTAAGGTATCTGCCACTGAAACTTCAAGCAAGTACTAACAGCAAATTACAGGGGCGTGGGAGGCAATATCGGGTGATGCCAGAGCTGGGATTAGAGAGGTTGATGAATGTTGCTAAGGCTGGAAGAGGAGCAGCAAGTCTCCCATCTGCGTCTCGTATTAATCTCACCTTCAGTATTGCTGACGTCTGAGAAATCCTGACTCTGCATAATTTTCTCCACTATGTCGTCAGCATCAATCCTAGTATCAACCACCCACGTTGGGTGACTCTCCACTGAATCCTTTTTCCTTCTGGGAGGGGGAAAAAAAACAGATTCAGCCCCTAGGGTCACAGGCTGCAGTGATGTCTGTGTCCTTTAGCTATAGCCTCTTCCTTTCAGATTATAGCAACAGCAAATCTGAGGCCATAAAGGTAAAGGAAGAGTGAAGGATCCTTTGTTTCTAGGCCTTCCCCCATCCACAGAGATATCATCTTTACACTGTACCTACCGGGATGATCTATCCAAAAGGATGTTTGGTCTTGGGGGGCGAGGTGGCTTGTCTAGTTTGTGGTCCCGTTCTCCTTCAGGACACTCCACTGTCATACTGAGCCCCCCAGAGGCGCTGCTGCTGCTGGACGTATTCCGGCGGTGGGTCAAATCAGACATACTGGAGGAGCGAGAGTGCTCCGTACTATAACCTGTGGATAGAGACTCATTACAAACCAAACCTACCATCCCACAGCAACACAGTGCAAATAGCCAAGTCTCCAGTCAGGGCAGGGACATTTCACTGAGGAGGAGAGGAACCTTAGTCCACAAAGGCAGAGGATTACACAGATCAGATCAGATCTGCAGTCATCACAAAACTGGGAGTTCAGAAGGCAGGCTCAGGAGCAGCTGGAGGTTAGAGGCGTGGCTGTGAATCATTCTCAAAGGAGGAGAGTGCCACAGAAAAACAGATTTGGAGATCTGAAGACCTGCGTCTTCCTGGGCACGGATGCCAAAGTTCAGCAGGTCAACAATTACCGGAGATTTTGGACTGCTGGCTGGCATAGCTGGAGTTCCGTGAATGCCCTGAGTGGAATACTTCCTCTGGACTAGACAGATTCTGGTCTGGTTCCTCTGGAACACCTGTCAAACAACGGAGCACTCATTATCTCTCAGCCAGCCAGCTCACCACTTCCCACAGAAAGACTGGATGGGGACGTTGTTGCACTAGGGCCAGGGAAGGCTGGAAGGGTGCACACTTGTTGCTCTGCACTGACTTGCACGGAGCTAGAAGCTGCCAGGGACCATTGATGACAGAAGCAGTGAGAGGCTGTGTCAGTAGTCACCCATTCCAGTGGCTGATGGGGTGCCCAACTCTGGAGTTACCAGGGATCTCCAATCCCTCAAGCCCACGGAGATGACAGGTCACGTCTGAAGCTATTTCATAAGTAAAAGACAGCTTTGAAAAATATTAAGCCAGCTTGGTGCACGCCATGCAAGAGATCAGGTGCTATTTATAGGCTCTTCACTACTCAGACCAACAGCAGCCTGTGGAGTACGGCGAAGGCCATAATACAGGACTTTTCAAGTGAAGAGTGACAGAGGGTGGTACAGAAACCAAAAGGGGCAGGATTCTCAAAGCTCCAACACAGATGTGGGAGGATCCTCAACAGGTAGGGAAATGTACCGAGTTTGTGACAGGCTGACAAGAGCGAGATGGATTGCCAGTTAAGGCTCTGAATCCATCCTTCCCTCATATACACAGGTACAAGTCGGATGTGGGGTCTGAGTCAGATGATGGTAAAGCTCAGACTGGAACTCAGCCCAAGGGGGAGGCTAATGGAGGAAAGATGTAAGATATAAAACAAGGAAGGGGAAGGACTCCTTCCTGTTAGCTGCTTTTCTTACTACTATAACCCCCCGCTCTTCTACCCTCATAAGGGCGAGTTTCACCATCATTACATCACCTCTGAATGTGGCCTGAAGAGTCGGCGCCCCTCTGAATTTCCCGATTTCCCCATCTCCGCCTGCGTGTGAAAGGGCTGTAAGGAGCCTTTTTGGTCTCCTGGGTAAACACGTATGCCAGGTTTTATAAAGACCCTCATTTACCCTTTTCTCACCCACTGAGGTGAACTGGGTAGCTCCAGATTTTGGTGCACTATGTATCTGTCATGGTATATTTGGAGCCCAATCACTTTAAAGAGGGGAGCCAGGGGAGGCTGCAATGGCCTTGAAAAATGGAAGTCTAGGAACTCTGCTTCAGCAGGTGGAATGAGGCCATTAGATCTCAGACCCTGAAGCACTAAAAGCTACGCAGGAACTTTTCTAAACATCAGCCTAAGCAAACCTAAAAGCGGAGGGGTGAACAGTGTCACTGAATACAGGAGGAATCACAGTGATGGGCACCTTAGAGAGGACTGCAAGATAAAGCCATTGCAGGGACTGCCTGAATGTGTATCTCCTCTGTTAACAGAAATACACGTGCTACACTTTCATGTTCCCGCTGCTCAGCTACATTTAAGAGAGAGTCTTACAGGTTTCTTAGTTAGCGAAGACACTAGGACGGGTGAGGGAGAGCGTGCAATGCACAGATCCGTTAACCTTCCAAGCGCTGCAGTAAGCTTAATGGAATCCTGGAACAACAAAGTGCTGTATCAGTCTTGAGCACAGAGGGCCTGTACCTGGATTGAGAATGGTGGGTCTCGACTTGGCCGGGCGCACTGCTCCAAAAGTGGCTGAGCTGCTGATGCTACTGGTCGTCCCCTCGCCCTTACAGGTCAACTGCAGGGAGGAGTCCTGTCCCGGGATGGTGATAGATTTGGCTGTGGAAGGAGGCCTGCAATAGCCAAAAGACAGGACGTGACACAAATCACCCAAGCAGAACTGGCAGCTTGAGGAGGTGACCTACAAAGGGGGCCACTCCCTTCTTGCTTCTTTGTGGGGAAGGATGCAAGCCTGTAAGGAGTTCTGCAAGTAGGGAACACAGCAAAACCTTTGCTTTTCTGCTATTTTTTTACATTAGAAATTCAGGTCTTTGTCTAGTTTAGAAGACTACAGTGGCCAGAGAACTAGCAAAATTACTACTTGACAAGTGATTAAAAAAAAAAGTCTTTTGTCCTCTCAACTGGTCACTTAAAAAAAAAACAACTCAGACTATTTTATAGATTTTAAGGCCAAAAGGAACCATAAAATTCATTCAGTCCGACCTCTGGCATAACGGAAGCCAGAGAATTTCACTCAGTTATTCCTGGATTAAGTCCAATAACTTGTGACTGACTAAGGCATATCTTCCAAAAAGCATCTTGATTTGAAGAGATCCAGACATAGAGAATCCATCACTTCCCTTGATAAGTTTGTTCCAGTGGCTAATCACCCTCACTACTAAAAGTGTGAGCCTAATCTGAATTTGGCTTTAACTTCGAGCCACTGGTTCTTGTTATGCCTTTCTGAACTAGCCCTTCGGTAGTCAGCATTTTTTCCCTACAAGGTCACTTATACTCTATAATCAATTCAGCTCCACAATGTTTTAGATAAACTGAACAGATTGCACTTCTTTATTCTCTCACTGTAAGGGGTTTTTTTGGTTCTCCCATGTCCTCTCCAATTTTTCAACATCCTTTTTAAAACACAGGACACGTGAACTGTCCACTAAAATCTTTGGAATCCCCTCCCCCCATCAAAAAAGCGCATTTGGGAAAGGGGGTGAATCCTCTTAGTCTAGATACAGCTTATATCAGTAGAAAAGTGCTTTTACAGGTACAGTTTATACCAGTTCCCCTAACAAAATAAGCTATACCAGCAAATGTTTGCAAGCATAAATCCAACTACACTAGGGCTTTTGCCCATATAAATATGTTGTTAAAGTCACATCTGTAATGGACATTACTATAGAGGCAAAAGTTATGTGTAAATTCCAAGAAACATTCAGCAGAAGTAAAAAAATAGTTATTTTGTTGAACAGTCGCCAAGAGATGGACATATAGCCCAGTCAGGAGTTTTCAACATTATAGCGTAATATATTTGTTGTGGTTTTGATTCACTGTCTTCAGGCATTATCATGACGTCACTATGCAAATACTGCAAAACAATGTCAGGATCTCATACCACAATTATTTTGCGGCTCTCAGAGACCTTGTTTTCTATAGTGAAATCTCTCTCCAATGCCTCAAGATTGGTTACTACTGCTCACAAAATGACAGAACGGTACAGCTCATATCGAGAGCTGGGGTTTGTTGCTAACAGTCTCCAATGCCTAGCACGGGCGGAAAGGGTATCTTCAGTTAAGGTGTACAAACAGATCACAGCACAGACCTGGGACCACTTCCCATCACCACCTGCCTTAAAAAAAAAAAGTCCTTCAACAAAGCCGGTCGGGGAGGGGGGTGGACAGAAATCAAGACTACATTCTTGATATTTTTTAAGGTTAAAAAACAAATTTTTTAAAAAAAATTATGCTTCTTTTCTCCATCACAAAGCAGCAAAGAAGCCAAAATGGGAGCACACTTCGGAAAGTCTCTCACAGGTCTCCTTTCATGGCTCATCTCACCTGTTCATTTGTAGCTGTTACCATTAATCCCTTAATCCAGTCAGAATTTTTTTAAATGTAAGTAGTAGATACCACTAACTGGCAGTTCTAAGAAGTCAAAAAGTGACCTTGTACTTGTATAACACCTTCTATCTGTATATCTAAAAATGCTTTACAAACACCTCTGTAAGACAAATGTTTTCTCCACTTTACAGATGGGTAAACAAGCACAAAGAAAATACGTGAACTGCCTGTCACACAGAGTCTTTGGCAGAGCTGGGGATAGAATGCAGAAGTCCAGATTCCCAATTATAAGCTTTTTTTGTACTGTACTTTTGGGGAAGTTTACTGGTTTATAAAATTGCCTAGGTGATCTATGGAGAAGATGCACATGATCATGTTTGCACGTCACTGGGCTCTACCAGGGATCTAGGCCAGCTCAGGGTAGATAGCCCCACCCTTCAGGGAACAGCTTTGTGTCCAAAACCCCATCAAATGTAACAGGTTCCGTAGGAGTGGAAGACGATGCAGCAACTCACGTCTTGAAGCAGGGGTCCCCAGAGAGCAGGGACATTCCAATTGTGACCTATGGGAGATAGAAATGATACAGGTCATTAGGAACTGCCAGTTCCACCCAACTAGTCAGTGATCAATGGGGATATCAGCATTGGGTCCTGTGATACTGGGGGAGGGGGATCTAGGAATCAGGAGCCTGCACAGTACTTTGGATCAGCTGGACTGCCTTTCCATCCAGCACAAAAGTAAGATTGAGGGACACAGCGGAGCATTATTTTAAGCCACTAGTATCACTATATCCAAGATGTATCAGCACCTCCTGCTCAGAAAGATGTTGCTAATGGTGCACTCAAGACTTTCGGCCTGCTCATGTTTTATCCGCAGATACAGGATGTTATTGGAATGCTGTTGTTTAACTGCATATCTGTACATATCAGTGACTGCTCTCTATGGAAGTGAGAAACTGCTTGTCTGTCTCCAGTCTAGCTTTGGTAAGGTGCTTCTCTGCTAAAGATCCCTGCCCATGAGGACGCAAGTGGGAGGGCTGGGAACAAAATCCTGTACTACAAATTCAGGCGGGATTTCTGAAGAATGCACCAAACTCTAGGATCCCTCCCACGCGGACACTGACTATGCACCTTTAGGATGGAGTTATCCTGCCGGGTGTTCTTGGTATCATATCCTTCCAGCAAGCAGCATCGGACAGTGAATCCAGAGCCAGCAAATTCTGCCAGATTCAGATCAGCAAAACCCAGCTGTGGCCAAGAGAAAACAGGGAAAAAAAGCTCAATAAAGAGATTGTTCTGTGTGTGATGCACTAAGGAAGAGAATGTGTTTGTGGTACACGGCAGATGCCTATGCAGACCACTGTGTAGCTGTGGTTACATGTCAGCATCTACTCTAGTCACGATCGTAGGTGAATATTTCTGAGCTGCAGGAAGCCTGTGTATGGAGAAAGGAAACACAATGGTAGTTCTGGTGAGGACAGTGTTAACCAGCCTGCGGTTGTTGCATAACCAAGGACGTGGAAGGCACTGGGTCAATGATGTGGAAAAAACAGAATCACATACACAAACATAAGAAGGCACTCTTTGTACTAGGACATCCCAGAATGCACTGGAGCCTGCAAGCCAAGAGATGAAAGGATATTGTTGTAGATGAAACTGACACATTGTTTCTGAGAAACAAGAACCAGACCATCAGAAAAGCAAGCCAGAAGTCACTTTAATTGTAGATATCCAGTTATAATCCCTTTGGCAATGCAGTAAACCCCAGACACCCTCTGGTGTATGCCCTAGAGCTTAGCCATTTTGATGGGGTGCACCTGGAACAGCATTTCCCTCACACCCCTAGTAGTTAGCCAGCCAACAGAAAGTTTGAGAGACAGGAAGGAAAGGGAATGTTTCAGGAGATTTTTAATTAGTGTCTCTCTAAATCTTAGTTCTTTTAATAAACTAGAGAAGAAAAGGACACAGGTGAGTGAGAATGCAAAACAAACTACAAGCAGAGCAGATAGGAAGCAAAATCAGATACACGTTACAACATACAAGAACCTGAATCAAAAAGCAGCAGTCATGTTACTCTGCACTCCTAGTCCTTTAAAGATTTATGATGAACACTGACTCCCCTACCTAGACGATCAATCAAAGAAGCCAACAGGACTGTTCATGTTCTCTGCACTTTCTGGTGATAAGTTTTCTCCTTGACCCATTCAGCCTAATCAATCAGAACCAGCTGCCGTTTCTGCCCTTTCCCCGCGTTTGAGCAAGTTACCCAGCCCCACAGCGAGGGGAGAAAAGCTTGGCGCTCTTCAGTGGGTAGGCCCCACTCTCTCACAGGGAATGCAGGATAAGTTGTTACAACATACACTGCAATACAGGTCTGGTGTCATTGAGGTTCTCTTCGGAGGGAGCACAGACCTTAATTACAAAGAAAGCTATCTGGCAGCATTGAAGGTAACATTTTCTGATCTTGTGGGTTTTTTCTGAAACTGAAAACAGTTGAGTAGGGCTCAGTTTAGAATTCCCCTGTTTTTATCTGACTCTTACCTCTTGGCAAGCAAAAACTCCAACCTCCCATGCTGGCCAGCAGTTCAACACTCGAAAGGAACAATGCTATTCCTTCTGCTGTTTGAATCACAAGGATGACTCAAGTTCATCAGTATTTTTTCCCCTGACAATTTTTTAAACCAATGTTCCATTTGCAACCCAGGACAGGGCAGCAAAATTCAGGTCTGCCGTACTAGAATGTCTTGGATCAGTGAATTATGGGCCTGGGTCAGCACCATGCTAATGGCGTTTGGGATTTCATCCTGTCACTCTTGGAAGCTGACAGGGGATTATAGAGTGCCACTGTAAATCAGTTAATGGCTACTGTATGGATTTTGTATTTGAAACAGAGGAAGCCAAGTTCTAAACAGCTGGGATGTGCCTGCATAAGAATGAGCAAGGGACCAGAAGGGAGATTGGGACTTAACTGATGATCAAGAGACTAAGGAGAAGGCAAGAGGACTGTGACACTTCCTTTCTCCCCACCAACCCCTCCAAGGGGGCTGCAGGGGCAGAGAGAAAAGAGAAAGTGGGGTAAAGTGTATTCTCCCAGTGCTCTCACTACACGAGGCTACGAATCAACGCCCAGCTGAACAGGTAATAGTTTCAGGGCCGAGAGAACAACAAGGCTCCAATGCTAAGTAGCTCCAAGACCAAGGCCTTGTCTTTGCTAACACATGGCCAGCTCCTACCACCACTTCCTAGCGAATAACCTGGTAAAATCTTAGTGTGGACAAGGCAGGTGTAGTTTTGACACATGTCAGTAGGTTAGAGTAAACCCCAGGCTCCCTGCTGGTCAAAGTAAACACTAGGGGGGACCATAAGGTTGAGAGGAGCAGCTAGCAGTATTGTTTAAAATACTGATGTACCCCAGAATGGGGGATTTGGGCTCACAATCATGAATACACCAATAAGATACCATTACACAGCACCCTCCTCCAGGGGCGGACCAACCGCAACCCCCCTACCATCCAATGCACAAACCCCAGGCCCCCTCCCTCAGAAGACAGCTGACTGGTCCCCATGACTGCAGGGGTATAAACTGATGCAAAGCTTTACACAGCACACTGGGACCAGGAATTTTTTTTTCCAGGAAGCAGACTCCCAGTGCAGGGAGGTGTCTGCTGGAAGGCAGAAGCTGCAGGAGGAAGGATCCCTTAATGAAAGGATGTTCTCAGCTATAACCTTTCAGAGCAGTTTCCCTCATTTTTCCAGCCAGCTGACGGCATTTCCATCCGGTTCAGGGACAACAGGAGGGGGAGGGAAAAAAGAGTTTCCACTTCAACAGCACATCCTGCTGGCCCTGATCCGTAACAGCTCCGGTACCCACACCCTCCCACAGAGACATTAATATGTAGCCCAAAGGTCTATGGACACCCAACTTCTGCCCTGTGCACAAAGCCACTCGGAAGCATCAGCAAGTGAGTCTCAGTATCTCATAGTCACTTTGGCAGCATAACTGGGGTGGGGGGGGGAGGGGAATGGTGGCAAGGGTCTGGCGTCCTCGTTAGCAGCAGGAGCTCCCTGCGATATCTTCGTTGTTTGGGGCCACTCCTATCTCCTCACAGCTCAAGGAGATTTTGTTCCACTGAGCAAAGTTACGAGTTTGTAAAGAGATGAAAAGCCCTGAAGTTTAGGAAGGATGTTCATCTGCATGCAACCTGCTCACGCATAGAACGTGTGCGCCCACAACCCCCTTCTAATGCACCTCACAAGACCACTGCTTATCTTGGGGTAGGTTTTCACTGCAGAGTTAGCTTGGGTGATTGGCGTGTGGGTGAGCCTAGCCCCGCGGGAGCAGCCACATTGCAAAGCTCTAGCAGAGCTCCTGTGTTCAGTGGTGCTGCACTCACATCTGTACTGCTACAACTTCTGGGGCAGAGCCTATGGTTCTTGTGTGTTGTAGTAAGGTGCTCTGATTTTCCCAGTAAATTGCAGGAGGACTTGTTTGTCCTTCTGGGAAGGCTTTGGAGGATTATCAACACTTGAGTGGTTTACCTTACGCCCTCACTGCTAAGTGGGCAGGTTCTCAGCCCAAATAAAAACAGCACTTGGACTTTAGCTTGTGTCCTAGGGTGGGCCAGATACCCCAGAATTAAAGCACCACTAAACTCAGATCAGAGGGGTTTCTGTGTGCATGGGGGAGTGTTAGGGCAACACCCAAGTAAAAGCATGGGATAACTCTGAAATGACATACCCTCTGAGGCTCTTCCAACCCAACACCTCCAAGTGGTAGGGAAAAATTCAGGACATAGATTAACAAGGGAACAGACATGTATGTATTCAGTTAACCAGGTGTTGCATGCACGTCCCTCCCTCCAGCTGCGTGGCTCTCTTGCTGGGTAAGCAGCTCTATAGAATGGAAGAACAGCTTTTTAAAAAATGTGAAGTTAGTGAGTGAGAAACAGATGGTCAGCCCTGGAGATTGAGGTCATAATTAGCCACAGAACAGGAACAGCGTGGGCAGCAACAGCTTCTTCCACCCACAGGCCTGAATCCACATGTAAGGGTGAGAGCCTTGTTGAGCCTCCAAAGCGGATTCCATCCTTGGTCTCGGACCCTGCCAATAAAGGTGCCAATTGATGCAAACTGTGATGGGGCTTTATGTAACCAGAACACCTGCCCACGGGGCACAGACACTATCAGCTCATTTCACATAGGCCAAAGACGAGCCTTCACATGCAAGCAGCTGGCTTTGGGCCCCGTGCAGATTCGCAACTCTTAAACCAACCCAATCTCTTCTTCCTGCAGTAGGACCCAGTCTGAAGAGGGAAGAGACTCATAGCCCTTTGCCTCTATTGCAGCACATGGGGTGTCATGCATATCATGCCTGATAGAAGGAGAAAAGGAATGAGTCCCACAATAAAACCCCTCTGTTGATCAATCTGTTCATCCCTTCCAAGATGATAGTGCTCTCCATGAACATGCCTTGTTGCACTACGAGCTTCAAGCTAAGCTCCAGACTGCAGTTCTAAGAGTCAGCTAACACAGCTAGCTGCTGTCCAAGCTGGTTATTGCATTCTGGGGAACGCAGGGTAACAGAGTCTACATTCTCTGAGTTCGTGTTCATTAGGGATGACCCCGAGCGGCAGAGTTCACATCTGTCTCAGAACTTCCCCAAAGTTTAAAGGATGTGCGGGTCAGTGGTTTTGGTCAGTCCCATCTCTAGAATTCGCACGTTCAATGGGATCTGGATTCTGTCCCAGCAAGTCACAGTCCTGCCCTTTTAGGGGAAATAAATTAGTTTCATCCCCAACTACAACCAACGGCTCTTTCCTCAGGCTGCTTTACACAAAAACACAGCCCTGCTTCCTGAGAAATTCCACCGCTGGCCGTTTGTCAGAGCGCTGAAAGGCCAGAGGCACTGAGTGAACACAGGACAGCTCAGCATTCTAGTCCTTTTGCATGCTCTTTTGCTCTTACCTTTGAGTAGGTTTTTCCGCCCTTCAGTTCCTATAATGCGAAACAAGAAGAAAAACAGGAAAAGGAGCCATCAGCTTTACTGTGGGAACAAAGGGAAACTCATCATACTGTCAATGCTGGAAGAGGCCTCCAGGATTTCACCCCTCCCTGGCACCCAGGGTGCCACCTCCCTCGTCTCCCCTACAAACAACATTGCAGGAGGGTGGGGGTGGACGTGTGAGGGAAGGGCTCTGACTATTTCCATTCAACTAGCCCAAGCATAAAGCTTCTGATTACCATTCAATATCCATGCATCCTCTCACACCTCCAAGACAAGGCAGCCACGAAGCTATACCAATACATCCAGCTGCTGGGGATGCTCCCGCATCAGAGGTGGAGGCTGGGTACTCACCTTACGCACAGACACTCGGCAGATGCAGGGATCCAGGAGGCCAGTGGCAGGATTGGCACTCATTTTACACACAAAGGTGAATTTCTTCTTCCAGTGGACACAGTTCTCCTGCACCTCCTCTCTATGGAGGGAAAAACAAGAAAAAAGAAAAAGCAGCCTGAAAGGAAGGTACAAAGCAGATCAAGCCAATCCCAACTGCAAAACCTCTATTGTGAAGAGATGCCTGGTCTGCAAAGCTCCATCTGCATGACATTTCAATCAATGTCAGCCAGAAATCACATACAGTTCTGGTTATTTAGGTGCCAAAGACAATTCCCCTGAGCAGCAGACAGGGTCCAATCCAAATTGCACACTAGACTACACAGCTCCTCTACACTGAGCTTTAAACAGAATTTGGGGACAGTGTTTTAAGCATTTCCAGCTAAACCTGTTCAGTTGATTGGCTGTCCCTTGTGAATGGGGCTAAACTCTGTTAGAATCAAGTTTAAGAACTGGTTTCTAGACCATCCTGCTGGCTAGGCCAGTGCACGGCCCTGGACTCAAATTTAACCACATATCTTACAAGGCAAGCACACGACCTACACAGGGTTCTCTGCATGGCAACTCTGCTCTCACGCTGGGTTCCAGTGAACACAGCAGCCTTAGAGCAGGGATTCTCAAACCAGGGGTACACATACCCCTGGGGGTATACACAGGTCTTCCAAGGGGTACATCAACTCATCTAGATACTTGCCTAGTTTTACAACAAGCTACATAAAAAGCACTAGTGAAGTCAGCACAAACTAAAATTTCATAACAATGGCTTGTTTATACTGCTTTACACTCTATACACTGAAAGGTAAGTACAATATTTATAGTCCAATTGATTTTATAATTATATGGTAAAAATGAGAAAGTCAGTCATGTTTCAGTAGTAGTGTGGCTGTGACACTTTTGTATTTCTAGGTCTGATTTTGTAAGCAAGTAGTTTTTAAGGGAGCTGAAACTTGGGGGTACACAAGACAAATCAGACTCCTGAAAGGGGTACAGGAGTCTGGAAAAGTTGAGAGCCATTTAGAGGCCAGAGGCACTGCAAGCAGACCACCACCATACGCACAGAAAGCAGGGAAACAACAGACTGGGACCATGCCAGCTAAAGATCCTGTGCTCCTGGTTTGCACTGCAGCTGCAACAGAGGCTGGCCCCGTCCAAGAGAAAGATGGTGCTGGGGAGGGGAGAACCTGTACCCGGGAGAGTCTGGGAATGGGGGAAACCAGCCATCCAAGCCCTCTACCTAATCCAAGCACTGCAAGACATGGTAAAAGGTGTTTAAATCGAGTTACTGTAGCCTGAGCCACAGAAAGAAATGGAAGGGAGAGAAATGGAGGCAACAAGAGAATTGCCTCTATTTTAACTTACAGGGACTTCGGATTGAGATTCCTGCCTCTGCAAAGCCTGAAAGGAAGCAGGCGAGGGGAAGGGGAGGTTTGGAACAAATCCTCTTTTTGGGGGGTGGTGCGCGTGAGCACGGTGGTTGGGTTTGAATATCCGTGCAGAGAGGGCGCCTGGGGCTACGCGCGATGCTCACATTACCAACTGTCCCTCTGCACACCGGGAAGCCTGGCCTGATCTATTTCCAGCTCAGGCCTCCGCCTTGAGCCAATTAAATTCTCAGGGTATTTGGGGTGGGGGACAATGAATCTTTGACAAGGGATTTTGCCATTAGTAGGCACTCTTAATATAGGGATTATCTCCTCCCTCTCCTAGCACAGCGCAAGAGAGAAAGGAATGAGGGAACCAGATATACTCTGTACTTTAGTTATTAAAAGCAATCCCTGTCCCCAACCATAGCACCCAGGCATAATACAAGATAATGAGATCAGAGGTGTGAGGAAGAAATACCTTCAACACCAGCCTGAAAACCTCTCCAATACTGTTTCTATCTCCGGATTGCCTGGCCCACACTTCAAAGTGAAGTCAACAAGCCTCTCGTTCCTGTGGCTTGTATAAACGGGTTCAGGTGAATCCAGCAGCGAGCTAGAATAGGGTGGTTACTACTAGCTCAAAAATACTGAATCCTCCCTTATCATCCCCTTTTACAGATGGGAAAACAGACAGGCTGTGATTTTCTCAAAGTCACAGAGGGATCCTAGCGTCTTACGTAAGATTAGATCTCAGGAGTTCCTGGCTCCTACTCTGTGCTCAAACCACTGCTCCACGCCTTGGGACCAAAAGTGATACTGCTCTCGGAGGAGACTACAAGGTTTTTTTCCCCCACAATAAAGCATTCCTTAGCACCAGCCAAGTTGAGAGAACTGCTGTTTTTTTAAAAAAGGGAGAGGAGGGAAGAATGAGTCAAAGAACTTCAGATGTGATGCCATAAACCTGCTCTAATGGCAGGTAGCACACATGCTGAGAGCTCAGGAGGAAAATTCTCTGGACATGGGATCAGAAAGGAGTCCAGGCAGGCCAAAAATACACATAAAATGTCATACATGCTTCAGCGATCCAAGGCAGGCATTTGGGATTGGTAGAAGCCTTGGAAACATCAAGGCAAAGAGGCGCCCATGTTCAAAGCAGTGAATGAAAGGCCATGAGACAACTTGGGGAATTAAGATATAGAACAAAAGAAGAGAATCCTGTCTGCCTCAGGAGAGTCACATACAGAACTAGCACAGATGAGACAATCTGAGAAAAATGTCATACAATGTACCCTCACACTTCATCCAAGGAAGTCAAAGTGCTTTAAACATTAACTCTCATGCCCCACTGTTAAGTAGGTGGGCATTATCCCATTTTACAGATGGGAAAATTAAGCATCCTTGCATTCAAATTAAGTGCTTTACGGACAGTATGCAAAGCAATCATTTCACCCACCTGGAATTGGGGCAGACATTTTGCCGCAGCAACACTACAGGGTTTCCTCACTTCTTTTCAAAGGGCAGAATGTTAGGCAGCATGTAACTAACACAATTTGTGCAGAAGACAAAGCCTGAACTTGGGCCCTAAAAGCAGGTAAAAGGAGGAATGGATTTTCTTACTATTTAGGCTTAATGATTTCTTGGTACCAATAAATCTGTATCATGTAAGTAGTTGCACACGTAAAAGCTCACCAGCCCAAACATTTTGAATGACTACGCTTTCATGTGTCAGCATTCACAGATTTGTAAGGAGCCTCAGACATTTTCCTTTGGCAAGATTTGCTGTTGGAATGTACAGATTAGTTTTCTTACCTGTAATTTGTATTTGTCACATAGCAGTGGAATGATCAAGTCGAACCAACCCCATCACTAACGTTCGACCAGGAGATGCTGACATACAAGAAACACGTCTTGAGGGGACTTACGTCAAAAAGTGATGCCCGTACTGACTGGGCCACAAGGAATGTTGTGCAATACTAAATAGTTGTTAGCAGTATTATCTGTGTTGGGGATTGATCCAGCCATTGGCTGAAGTCATTCTATTTATTATGAACCCTATGTATTCTGTAGTTTCAAATGTTTTACACCTTGTGCTCAGTTCCCATCATTGAGTAGTGTAGAAGAGATTAGAAGGTTTTTGGTTTTGGAAAAAAGTGTTGTGTGTAATGGTGGAAAAGGCCAATGCTGACAGATGAGAAAGTCCTTAAAAATCATTACACAGGAGACAGTAAGGGGCACAGTGAATGGTTAAAGCTGACTTCTTCTAGGAAAAAAGAATAATTTTGAACAGCTCAGATAGGCTGGTGTTTGCTGAAGTGGCAGACCTTGTCTGCCCATTTCCTGGGATCAAGTTATCATTGGGCAGATAATTACAGGGGAGCATGTTTTAAAGGTGGCCTTGAATGAAGCCCAGAGTTTTGTATTTAGCTCTGGGACACTCCCAGGTGTACAATTAGAAAACATCACACACAAAAACCAGTGAGATGGCAGAAGTGTGGCCAGGAGATGAGGAGGGAGATGTCTCTCACAACCCTAATCACAGAGTCATGCAAAATTAAGAGCCTAAAACAGATGTGTCCAATTTTAAACCTTACTCTATACTTGAGGAGCCAGAAATAGATCAGACCAACGCCTGGACAAAGGTGTAGACTCACCACTGGGTCTTCAGAGGTTTTATATTAGTAACTGTCTATTGCAGTCTGCTCTGTTCTACATCCCCAGAAACCTGAGCCTTTGCCAGCTAAGCTCTGACCCTGAACAGAGTAAGTTTTATAAAAACTGTATATACTTAGCCTGGAAAGAGTAATTATACCATTCTCACAATGGAAACCTAACCAAGCCCATAGAATAAATGCCAGTTCTTTGCAGAATGTGTGGAAGACCTGAGTCTAAAGAAAGGGCTTCTTTAGGGACTTCAAATTCCCAACTTGTCCATTTAACATATCCCTGACTCCCTGGATGGTCAATGGGATAGACCTCTGCATCCTTTCAGCCAGTGGTCTACCCCACCGAGAGCCATAGTGCAATGTGACAAAGGGGTGCCACAATGCACTAGAGCACTATGTGGTTGGAAGGACAGACAGGGACATCCCATCAGCCTACCAGCACGTCAGGATATACAAGAAGGCAAGGTGATCATGAGACCTCAAAGGTTCTCTTTGGGCCAGATCTTGTACAGATTTGCCTACCTAGGGGCTTAGAGTTGGAAGGTGGAAAGCGTTTCAGATTCAGCAGTAGAGATAGTTACCAAGCATGATTTACTTGCACATCTGCCAAGCACAGAACAGCACTATTATAGCAAGCCACAAAACCAACCATGACTGCAAGATGGCTAAAAAGGACATTCAGAAAAGGCCGTGTGTGGAATAAATGCTGTCTTTGAATCAGTGAAGTTTCTTGTCCTGCATATGAGTAACAGCTAACCAGAAAAATACCTAAACTCCCAAACAGATCATAGACAGACTCTGGTCTCTCCAAAGCATGCCCAGCCACACATCCCAACATGCGCACCAATGGAGAAGAATTTTCACCCTGTCAGACCTTTGATTATTAAAGAAAAATTGAGTTTCACATTGACTTGAATCCTGAAGTAGTAACTACATTGCTAGTGAAAACAGTTGTCTTTGATTTTCCCCAATTATTATTCTGTGGTCTTTTTGGGAAGTGTTATATTATTTTCCTTGCACAAACACTTAAGAAAAAGATAGCTTTCTTATAACAGACATTTCAATAGTGCAACACGTTTTGCACTAAAGGGCGAGAAGCTTTACACTCAAAAGCAGAAATGGCAGATAGCCAACTATCACACTGTTATGTTACATACTGTGTGCCAGTATTTCCCCTATGAGTCGGGTTCCTTATTTAGCTCTCTCACCTTTCAAATTTAGGAGCAGAGCTTTATTATCCGTGATGCTCATAGTCATTAGCGTCCTCTTGCAACTGCTCCCAGTTTGAAACCCTTTCTAAGATGTGGATCTGTGTCAGCAACTCTGAGCAGCATTAATCCGCCTGCATGCCCACAGCAGATGGTACTCTGTGCCCTGTTTACTGGTTCACCACTTCATTCAGTTATTGCACTGCAAACATTACCCTTCCAGCCCCAAGTCAGATCAAGCTAGTGACACTGTTTTAAAGAGGTCAGCCAGCCAATTCCCGGCTTGGATTCCTATGATAAACGTGACGGATTGGTTGGAGCAGCCATTGTACCATTTGCCATCTTCCAGGTTTCTCCTCCCATCTCTCTTCCTCTGGAGTGAAGATGGTTGGTACAACAAGACCAAGAGAGCTAGGGCAAAGGCATTCCCCAGAGCTGAAAGGAAAAATTTTATGAGTTTCAGGAGCTATTCCTGGAGGCTGATGCCTACATTTAAATCCTTCACAATCTCACGAAGGCTAAAAGCGGAACCAGAAGACCCTGCTACAGACACCGTCAAAAGCTGTACTGTAGATGGGATCCAACTGCATCTCAGTAACCAGGCTAAAGCATGAGACAGTCCAGGGTTTTAATCTGTTTCAGGAATACTGTTAGGTCTCATTTATGCTCTAACATAGGACTACATAACTTGGTCAGGTGATCACTTTTGTTCCCTGACTCAGTTATAGCTGTAGTGTAACCCATTAGCAGCTCTGGAAAAAAAAATTTTAGGTGCTAACGAGGTCTCATGATGCTATGGTGTCTGCAATGGCTTAATGCACAGGCAGGCTATTGACTAGACATCCAAATTTACACCTGTCCCACAGCTATCAAACCCTAGACCTCATTACAAACTTAGTGAAAGTTTTGTAAAATAGATGTGACCCCAGATGATTTCACACTTATCTTGACTATTGAATTCTTTAAAAAGTGTCTCTGAACATGTAAAAGAAAGCCAGTGTCCTACATCTGGCCCTAGGTGGGTTGAGTGTTATGGTCCAAAGGGTGTCCAGACAGTGACAACAGGGGATGTCTTTACTACAGTGCAGCCATTACGAGAGGAAACCCTGCAGCTCTGACACTTGCTATCGGGTTTCTGTGCAAGGAAATGGCAAGAAGTCAGCAGCAAACAAGCTACACCATCAGTAGCTGGTGCACTAAGAGGCAGCCTCTGAGCAGGAAGCTGAGGTTGGCACTCCTTTGCCCACTGCAGAGCAGCCTGCACGCACCTGAATCAGCTGCAATGTACTCAGATCATGGTTCAGAGTAGCAGCAGTGTTAGTCTCTAAGGTGCCACAAGTCCTCCTTTTTCTTTTTGTGGATACAGACTAACAAATTTATTTGAGCATAAGCTTTTGTGAGCTACAGCTCACTTCATCGGCTATAGCTCACGAAAGCTTATGCTCAAATAAATCTGTTAATCTCTAAGGTGCCACAAGTACTCCTTTTCTTTTTTCAGTCCAGGGTGAGTTAGAACTATTTAAAAATGTACAAAAAAATCCCAACCACCTTGTTTGTCAGAAACTAAACTTGCTAGACCTGCTACTGTACCAAATGGAGAAAGTGGCCATTAGCATTCCAGAGTAATCAGACTCTCTCTCCATCCCAGACTCACTCACGTCCCAGCTTTTAAGTCCTCAGGTGTGTCCCTAAACTCACCAAAGGATTGAGAGGGAGGTAGGCACAGAGGTATTTCTTAGGGAACACCAATTAATACTGATTAGCCTGTCTTTCTCTTGCCCCATCCATTCTAAGATTTTAGGGAAAAGGTAGAAACAAGCCAATAAATGGTCTTCGCACGTGTTCCAAAACTGGGAATACCTGCGTAGGTGTTCAGCTCTCAGGAAGCAGGGCTAGCAGCTGGATTACACACTTTTGAAGAGCAGCCATGTACTACAGGAAGAAGAAAAGGAGTACTTGTGGCACCTTAGAGACTAACCAATTTATTTGAGCTCACAAAAGCTCATGCTCAAATAAATTGGTTAGTCTCTAAGGTGCCACAAGTACTCCTTTTCTTTTTGCGAATACAGATTAACACGGCTGTTACTCTGAAACCTACAGGAAGAAGGGATGCTGATGACTCAGTATGCAACAGTATTTGAGCACAGTGTTAGGAGGAGATACAAAGAGGTCCTCACCACCTGTGGCCATTAATGAGGACACAGCACTTCTTGGATGCATTCTGGGAGTTAACCCCAGCGATCTGACAAAGACTGGGTGGTTACATTCTGCCTTCTTACATTTCCTCATAGTTTCAGCTAAAGTTGTTACTCACACAGGTCACACCTTACACTACATAGTTTTTCGGTGTAAAATGGCCGCTGTGTTAAGCCCCAGACGCAGCTGCACAGCAGACCATGGCAGTGGTGAGTGAATAGATTCCTAGACACCGGTTGTACAGCACCAAGATTTTTCTTCTTATGTTGATTAAAAAGAAACAGCCCAAGCTGTACTGTATATCATTAGACCTGGGGTTCTCAAAACTTTTCAAAATCACTGGACTAGTGACTGCAGCCTCACATGGCCACCTCCCCAAACCTGATACCATCCTCTTCATACAGCAGCTATGGTAACACCAGGACAAGATTAATTTTAATTGAATAGCTGCACCCATCACATCGGTTTCTCATGCCGGACCCCAATTCTGCTGTTCTGTCTGTGCAGTTTGCTTCCTCTCCCTGCACGTAGGGCATTTATGCTTTTCAGTGCAGAACCTTCCAAGTGCATGTATTGAATTCTCACTGCTCTACCTCCAGATCACTTTGCCACATGCTTGTTTCCTGTGGATTTATTATGCCTCCAACTTCTGGATAAAATTCAATCAATTAAGTTTGTAGAGACAGACACTCATTAAACAGATTGATATCTGTGCAGCAAGCCATGGGACAGCCATATAAAGGACCTATGAGTGAAAACAAACATGTACACCTGGAGCAGTACAAGATGGCAGGAATTCCCTCCTTTCACTTGCACGTGTTTCTCAATTGGGAAGGAAACTGTTCTGGGGATCGTGGTTTGAAGAGGACTACTTTGTGGGGCCGTCTTCTTCCACGAGAATAGATATGTCCGTGTTTGGGAAGAGGAGATGAGTGAAAGAAAGCAAGTTGAGGCCAACAAATTTTTAAGTGCTTTGTGATAAAGTTTTGTTGAACTTTCCAGGAGTCTGAGAGATGCCACTGACTAGAGAAAAGAAAAGGAGTACTTGTGGCACCTTAGAGACTAACCAATTTATTTGAGCATGAGCTTTCGTGAGCTACAGCTCACTTCATCAGATGCATCTAGAGAAAAACACTGGATACATGATGTGGTAAGAAATCTAAGGTGATGAAGCCCAGAATACAGCAACGTGTACGTGTCTAAATGGTAAAAGCCATTTATATCCAGAGCTTGTCTTTCTTGAACAGAAAGGATACTAGCTACTCAATGACTCACACTGATATCATTCAGTTACGACCGAGCTTATGTCACTCATTAAAACAATAGCCAAACTAAATAGCTGAATGTCAGCTGTTCACATCTACATGCTTCTTTCCCTGAAAACCCCAGTATTCTCAGACTAACAAGAGCTGGCTGTTATGGGCTAGTTGTTAACAGATATGGTAGAAAAAGAATGGTTCAGAGACAGATGATGTAAATAAACCCTTGTTACTCAGAGAAGACTCAGTAAGCAAATGTTTATTGTTTGAGAAAAGCAGTATTTGGGTGTTCCATGAAAAAATGTTTCAAGTAAATAGTTCACTCATATGGGTCACCACATCCACCTACTCACAAAACTCACTCTCTCCTGAATTCCGAAACCCATTTACTCCTGCTGCATACATACATTAACTGCAGTCACATACGTACATTAACATGCCTACTCACATCCCCTAAAAACCCACCACTGTCCATTCAGTCATTCATATTAATGCCAGGCTACAAATGTCTTGTCTTTAAAGCAAATCACCCACAGACAACACAAATGCTAAACCTGATTGCTCAACAAGCTACAATAGCCCTTTTGGGATCAAGGCAAATTACACAGTATGACAAATACATTTTCAAAGTGCTTTACAAAAGTTACTTACTTAATTCTCCCCCATCCCTGGGATGGTTCTATTTCTTCTGCTGTTCAGTGGGATTTAAAAGGAAATTGAAGCAGAAAGCGAGCTTTGATTTACCGCAGTTTAAATAAGCAGAACAGTCTGGGTGATATTCATTTAACTGGAGAAGGGATGAATGCAGGAATAAGGTTTAGTGGAAGCTGAATACGAAAGGAGTTACCCAAGAGAACTGAAGTGACAGCTGAGAAAGTGAGATGGACAACAGTCATGATCAAACTTCTCTATGGAACCAGATGAAGCAAGTAGTGCCAGAGTTGGGAAAGGCAGGTGAAGGAAAAGAACTAGAGCAGAAACCAACAGAACCAGAGAGAAGGTGACAGAACATAGCACAATAAGAACAGACCGAGAAATCCCCTGGAAAGGTAATGAAGCACCTACTTCTGCCATTGCTCTGTGTAGGAAGGAGGTCCTTTGCTGCCTCAATTTTATTTAAATGAGGAAAGTCAATCTTAAGTATGACATTTTACTGAAAAATTACTACTCTCTAAAACGGTCATTAGTACTGAGGAAGGATAAATTGTTTCAAGTCAGGGGAGTGATATTTCTAATATGGGATTTGGGATTGCAGCTACACTTAATAGAAAAGCGAACTCCAGGGCATTCACCCCTAGTTACAAATGTATACGTACGGAGTTTCTAACTGTACGTTAGCACCTTATTTGGTGGAAAATAATTTAATTTTGCTTGTCCAAACTGAGAAAAAAATCCTACTGTCAGGAAGCCAAACTGAAAGGCATATTAACACAACCCTGCACCCCACACAAAACACCCCTTTCTTAAGTAAATGGCCTCCAGTACACTCCATAGGATATCGCACGGTCATTCTACAAGCTCCAAACACCCTTAACACACCCTGCAGTACATTCTCTGCCCCTGAAATCAGAGGTACAAACCGTAAGAAAATATCCTCAACTGCTCATAGCATCTAGGAACTAAAACTGCTGAAAGAAAATCAGCTTAGAACAGCGGTTGGCAAACTGTGGGTCGGGACCCCAAAGTGGGTGGTGACACTGTTTTAAAGGGGTCACCAGGGCTGGCTTGGACTTGCTGGGGTCTGGGGCCAAAGCCCGAGCCCCACTGCCCGGGGCCGAAGCCAAAGGATTTCAACCTTGGGCAACAGGGCTCAGGTTACAGGCCCCCTGCCTGGGACTGAATCCCTTAGGCTTTGGCTCCCCACCTGGGAAGACAGGTTTCAGTTGTGTCCCCCCCCCGGGGTCATGTAGTAATTTTTGTTGTCAGAAGGGGGTCGCGGTGCAATGCAGTTTGAGAACCCCTGGCTTAGAAGTGAAATATGCTAAGATGCCAGCACTTTCAATATGATGTTTGCTATAAGTCAAAAAACCTTACAGCCGATAGTTAAACCCTATAGAAAAAGGTGTTTATAGGCCTTCCTATAGGCACAAAACATCTATTAGGATTTAAGGGAAGAGACAGTAGAAAGAGATCTTAAGGATTCAGACAAATTCTCTAATTTGTCAAGGTCATTTGTAATGCTAATCCTGTTCTCCATAGTGCTTGCAACTCCTCTCAGGCTGGTGTCATGCACAAGTTTTATAAGCCTAGTCTCCACTCCAGTATCCAAGTCATTAATGAAAATATCAGATAACACAGGAAGGAAAGACAAAGGCTATGGGGGGAGGAGGGAGGGTAAAGACCGACATATAAAAGAAGAACCAAAGACCAACATGAAGTAAAAATGCAAACCCAAGGTCTTATTGCCACATCTACAGAAACAACGAGAACTGCTTTTGGCCAGAGGCCAGGAATACGTGCCAGAAGCAGAAATATCACAAGAATAGAAGAGTCAGTCAAACTGAGCTTACGCTGCAGTCCCAGAGAAGATATGACTAATGAGAGCTGCTGGGCGGGTGACACTCAGTTACTGAGATACAAGTCTATGAAAGATGTGTATCTTAAACACAGGTAAATACACCTTTTTGAATTCTGATCACCGTCTACTGAAACACTACCCCCTTCTCCCACTCCCATTGTTCTGATAGCTACTGCAACAGCTCCAACCAGCCTAAGAAGAATTTGCCTACTGTGCTCCCAAACCAAGTTACTACTCTCCTATAAGCAAATTCAGATGGACTATGCTGGTGAGAGCAAGGAATTAGGGTCTTTGCTGCACCGTTAACTCCAGTGACTGGCACACAGGTCAGATCATTCAGATTAGTTTAGCCTAGGTGGGCACAGCCACACGGCTAAGCCACACTTGATTTACTGTGTCCTCACTGGTGCTGCACATACCTGTGTGTTGCTAGGACTTCTGGGGAGCATATTCCATGTTCTTGTGTGCTGCGGTAAGCTGAACTGCTCTACACTACCTTCCTAGTGAACGGTGGTTAAATTGGTCTGTCCTTCTGGGCACATGGGGGGAACTGTGGGAAGGCGCTGGAGGACTATCTGCACTTGCGTGACTTAGCCTGTGTCCTCACTGAAAAGTTGGGGGGGGGGGGGTTACCAGCCTCAGTGAAAGGGGCACACAAGATCTAGCCTATACACTCACCAGGCCAGCTAACCAGAGTTTAAAGCACCAAACTTGGGTGAAAGGGTTTGGGGCATGGACAGAAGGGTTTGGGGCAACACCTAAGTAAAAGCCCAAATTATTCTGCAGCGAAGACACACTCTAGGGGTCAGAACTCCTGGATTCTCATCTCCCCTCTGTCACCGACTTATCTTTCGGTAAATCATGATCTAAGTAGGATAAGACCAGGGGAAAGGGTTTGAAGCTGTTCATCTGGGGCTCTATAACAGGGGTGACCAAACTGTGGCTTGCGAGCCACATGCAGCTCTTTTACCATTAAAGTGCAGCTCACGGAGCCTACCATGGGTCCCCTCCCCACATTCCCCACCCACTAGATGGCGGGAGTGGGGGAAGCTCAGGACCTGTTCCTTGCAGTGGGGTGGTGCGGTAGAGGCTTATGCCCAGTGGGGAGCGGGGGTCTCAGGGCTTAGGCCTTGTAGGGCACACCTGCCGGGGCTCCAGCAGGACCGAAGCCCCAACCCCTGGCTCCCAGCAGGTGTGACCCAGCTCTTGAACTTCTGAAGACTGTCGTATGTGGCTCAGACGGACAGTAAGTTTGGCTACCCCGGCTTTACAAGTTGACCCTGTATATGTGCTTAATATGGACAAAGTGGATTAAATCTCCGTTTTCAGAGCAGATCTTCTATTAGCAATTTTTTGCTAGTAGCAAAGAGGGGATCCAAAAATAAAGATGTGCTGATTTCCCAGTTCCGCAAGCTGTACAGATTATTTAGTAAGCATTAGCTATGAACAGCCTGGACAAAGTTTGTGGGATGAATAAAAAGTTTCATAAATACAGCGATCACTTGGAGATGCTCTAGGGGTCAGTTTCTTGCTGACTAAACTCAGTTCCTGCTGAAGAAACGCTGCAAGGGAGAGTCCAACAGGGAAAAAATCTGATCGTATTCCTATTACGCAGCATACAAGATGTTGCTGTTACGTCACCAGATATACAAGAAAAAGCTCTCTGTACATGAACAGAGCTCAGAAATTAAGAAAAACCAAGAAGCACACACAAAAAGGCCAAGCTCACCTCTGGTGTAATTCCACCAACACAATGGGTTTCAACAGCCACTGATTTGGCTCAAGTCTTTAATGCAGGACGTATCAGCATTATGAGCCTGAAATCAAACCCAGGGTTATTAAAAGCAGTCCGGAGGGAACACCCTGATATTCCTGGGCATGTTCCATCCTGAGTCACTCTCAAGTGGTGCCCAAGTGCACGGTCAGAGTCCACACCACAGTTCAAATGAGAACAGTCTCCAATCAGCAGCACCTTTCTACCCCATCCGCAGGACGCTTGTTCACACTGCACGCCAACACCCATTTACAGCCCTACAACAGTCACTGGTGTTCCTGGCTGGTATCAGATCTCAAGCTGCAGAAATCTATTTCTAGACTTAACACTTTTCTGAAGGTTTCCTAGTACCAGGTGATCTTCAGGCATCCTTATTAATGCTGCTAGCTGTGAGAGTTTATCCGCACAAAGGCTTCTCCTGTTCACTCATAGGGGAAGTCATTTGCAAGATGTAAAGGGTTCTAGGGCAGCAGGCTTGCACGGTGTCCTTGTCACTTCGGCATACTCAAACAGAAGCTACACACAGCAAGCATATTTAGCATCCCCTGCAGCTCACGCCAATAACAGTCTTATTCTGCACAATCTAGGAGGCAGGACGCTGTCGTTTCACAGGTATGGTTCTCAGGCCATACCCGGAACAACGACCAGGGTAGCCTCACATGAGCCACAGCTTAGGCAGAAACAGAAGGCTGGATTCTCAAGTTTGCTAAGACCACTTAGCGATGCCTACTTTGTTACAGCGCTTATGCCAGTGGCAGATGTTAGAATAGCCTCCTACTGCTCTAACTTCCACTGGGACCAAGTGACTGAGGATCAGGGACCCACCACCCTGCTCTGTCTCTGAGCTATGCTCAGATGTAGTAGAGAATCGGGGCCAGAATGTTCCTTGTTTAAAGTGGACTTGGGTATTATTTGTATTACTGTAGTGCCTAGGAAACTTAGTAATAGACCAAGACTTTTTCCCCCTGCTGTCCATGTAAACTTGACAACTCCACAAACACATAAGGCAGAACTGTCACTCCCAATGTTGCTGTCTTAGAGGCTGATCTGTGGAGAGAACAGCATAGACAAGGTGTATCGGGCACAGCTAGTCACTCACTCTTTGAATACAAGAGCAAGGGGACATTCAATGAAATTGGCTTTAGATTTGCAGCCTTCCAATAAGCAGAAATAGGTTTTCCACACAAATGTATAATTAGCCTGTGGAACCCACTACCACACAGGGTAGCACTGAGGTTGTGACTAAAGTAGTGTTGGATTGGACATTTACACACATGAAGCCACTCAATGTTACTGGAGTACGAATGAAAACATAAAAGCCCACATGCTTCAGGGCATAAACCAATCTGACTGATGGGGATTAGGAATAATCTTTGCCTACGGACAGGTGATTCCATAACTGTCTACAGTAAAGTTCTATTTCTTGCAACCTTCCTTTGAAGCATTTGGTAGAGGCCACTGCTGGAATCAGGATACCTGATCAAACTGGCCCCGGTCTGATCCGGTACATGCAATTTCTACATTCCTAAGCCTAGCTATTGCCTGTTTCTAGTACTGAGGGACACTAGGAATGACCCTGGAAAGATCAATGCACTACGAGCACCTTAAATTCTGCCCTTGAATTTAGCAGGACACAAAGATGGATCAGGAGAAGTACAAAGAAAACACAGGAGGAGGAGGACAGCAAGAAGACAGCCAGAATAAGGAGAAGAATGTCTGCAGGGATGAAGAAAAGACACCAAAGGGAAGCAGTGTGGATAAAAATAAAAATGTCTTTTGATTTCAGTCAGATTTTAAAAATTTAATTTAAACACTATTTTTTAAAAATAAACCTAGTTAAAATTATATTTGAAATTATGACAATTTATATTAAAAATTAATCTATTAAAATTCTTAAATTACTACATTAAAATGTTAATGTATTAAAATAATTTTAAGTTAAATAAAAAATATTCAAACAAATGAAACTTGGAACAGCAAACTTGTAAAGAATCAAACCACTGAACTGGTGGAAGTCACTGGTTAAGCATCAGCTACCACAGTTTGCTGAAGTGCTAAACCAGGTTTTGACAGCAGTAGACTTTTCTGCAGCTGCAGAAGAGGCTATTTTTCTTCATTTCAGTTTTTCAGCTAGTTTAGTTCAATGACTAGTTCATTCGAAGTTCAGAAATGGACTGGGAGCTGAAAGAGCAGGAAGTCTCATTTTCCCTCTTCCAATTTTTTGAAGAAAAATGAAGTCTGAGAAAATGAGATCTACTAGTTCTAAAATCTCAAAGAACACGGTCACCAGAACCAATCAGTTCAATTCACTAACTACAGATACTTCCTTTGTTTAATAAATCAGTTTTAAACACAAGACGTATTTTGATACATACTTTTTTCCCTTATGTACCCAGCACATTTTAGGTAGATTTATTTAACTAATAAAAACCATTGTGTGTGTGAATTTAATTGAATTCCAGTTTCCATCCAAATGCAGCTTGACACAAGTCACAAGTAAATTAAAAAAAAAAAAAGATTATCCAGTAAATAAGAAACCCATCATTCACCATTGTCTACCATAACACAAAGGATTAAAGTTAAGAATTGGAATACATGTATGTTAAGCTATAGAAACACTTAAATAAGTGTGTAAATAGTGAATTCTGATTAGCAAAAACTAACAACAAATTTAGTGCAAAGGCTCTATTTAGTTGCAAATCAACATTTTAATGGTTACCAAGTAATGAGAAGCAACAGCTCTAAGAAAATAACTGAAAAGTACAAATGCAAAACAAGACTAAAGTTGATTTAAATCCATCCATTCTGAAGTGAACCCACTGAAAATCCTGGACACCCGGCTCTTCCATTCTTCTGCCCACCCTCCAAGCCCAAAGACACAAACACCCTTTTTTGTTGTAATGTGGCTGTAGCCATTATCCAAGTCCTGGAAAGTTCAGCCCAAGTGCTAAAAAGCTAAGGGAAAAACAAGCTAGTTGAAAAGCAATTCTAGGCGGCTTGTCAAGCTTCATTTTAGCCTCTGAACCCTGTAGCAGTCTTACCCATAAAGTACACTCCAGCTACAGAACTGAAATGAGGGGGTGTGTCACACATCAAGCCTCTTCCTACTACAGTGCAAGTACACACCTAGGCATACACTAGAGAGAATCTTTCATCCCAGCATGTGGGCTAGGGGGGTCTCTACTGATTAAAGCAGAAATAGTCAGTCACTTATCAGATTCCCATTAGAGAAATACTACTGAAATATTTGTTTCAGAGTAACAGCTGTGTTAGTCTGTATTCGCAAAAAGAAAAGGAGTACTTGTGGCACCTTAGAGACTAACCAATTTATTTGAGCATGAGCTTTCGTGAGCTACAGCCTGAAAGCTCATGCTCAAATAAATTGGTTAGTCTCTAAGGTACCACAAGTACTCCTTTTCTTTTTGAAATATTTGTGTTGTGTTTCTTCTGTAGTTTTATTCTTAAAGTGAAAGTGATATGTTTAATCTTCGCACAACACAAACCCACTTCCACTCTATTTTGAGAGAGGACTTCCTGTTGATTAACAGCTACAGACAAGCTACCAACAATCCTAGCCTCTCTCTTAGGCTGCAGACTAGAGCCAGATTATTTTAGAGCAGGTCCAGTGTGCACCTACCCTCAGCACAGCCAACATCCTTTCAATTAGCTTCAGGGCCAGGAGATAAGGCCCAAGGCAGTCTCTGCTTCCTGGCACATGGAGGATCTGACTTCAGCCCCTTGCCTCTCAGCCCACTAGGGCAGTGGGAGTGTGATACAGAGGGAGGTGCTATGGTGGCAGGACCCTAACGCAGCTTTCCCTTCATCATCACCTCTCCCCATATGGACTGGTAGCTGGCAAGACAGACACAGGGCTGAGGTAGTCAGTCCCAGAGCTGCAATGGTCCCACAGACACTGAGGGCAAGGAATCACTCACTAATAAGACACTTTATCTCTGAGAAGCACAAAATGCAGGCAGCTGAGTTTCTAAAGGAGGGAAGGGCAAGAGAGGCAAAATGTTTCTTAATGTGGATCTTTACCAAAAGGGACCTCAAGTCTCCTTGTGCTTCCTTTTCATTCCCTCTCCTCACTTCCATATCCCATCTCATTTCCCTCATTTTTTCCTCAGCTCAGCCACATCAACACATCTAGAAGGGGTGACCCCACAAGAAGCATAGGAAAACAAAGACTTTCACGGAAATCAGCAAATTTAGCTCCAGCAGAACAATTCCTTGCTCATCAACAGGCTACAGATAAAGAACAACAACGTTGTTCCTCCTCTGAACACAAGTGCAACTGTTTGTCTAGTGGGAAGTGCCTTTCAAACCAAACCACTAAAATGAGATTCAAAGCCCAGCTGTATAGTACCGAAGACATTAACTCCTGACTCAGTGATAACAGTGATATACACTATGCCTTCCAGCAGGTGCACAGAGTAAGACATGGGCAAAGAGCAAAAGTCAGCAGGAAAAGAAAGGGAGTTTCTCTAAATCAGATGTCCTAGGGTGGGACAAGGCACTGACACCTCTCACAGTAACAGTTAAATTACTGGTCTGAGGTCCTAGGCCCATACCAAATAAAAACAGCATTACCAGATTAAGGGTCCAGGATAGACCCAATAAGATCATGGGCCAGTATGCGATGAGCCATCAAAGCTACAATTTTTATCCACCTCAAAGGAGCTTAAAAACCCAATTTTCCAATGCCATACAGCAATGCAGCCACAAGGAAGCACGCTGAATGAATCCTGTTAGATACAGGAGATTGTATATCCAGACATAGCCATCTTCATCCTCCCACAAACATGATCCTCTCCAGTCAAGCAGGCAGGGAGCCTGGATGCCTGAGGTGCTCCAAACACACATGCCAATGTTTAGACTTGCCGGGAAGGGAGAGTGGTTTCTGATTTCGAAGAGCAGAAGTGGGTGTTCTTTCCCAAAATACTCTGAAATAGCAGATGCAATTTCCTGCAATAAAATATAAGCCTCCCTGGTATATATCTAGAAACCGGTACTAGAACAGTTTGATGGGCAACTATTAGCCTCTTAAAATACCAACAGATGTGCCCCAAAACCACAGGGTCCCAAATTGCTCAAACAGATTACAACTCACAAAGAGGGATGAGCCAAAAGCTGGTTATTCCTTCCCCTCTATTTAGGAGGGTAGTTACAAACCTTCAGAGGATTTATCTCCCAGGCTCTGTGCCCCCCTCTCACCTCCTGCATTGGGCCTAAATCCACAATGGAATGGACAGAGGATACTGCAACTTTTTAAACAGGGCCACAGGTTCCCTCCCCCCTAGTGTAGAGCATTTATTCCTAGTGGCAAAAAGAAAAGGAGTTCTTGTGGCACCTTAGAGACTAACCAATTTATTTGAGCATGAGCTTTCGTGAGCTACAGCTCACTTCATCAGATGCATACCGTGGAAACTGCAGCAGACTTTATATATACACAGAGAATATGAAACAATACCTCCTCCCACCCCACTGTCCTGCTAATAAGCTATTACCAGCAGGACAGTGGGGTGGGAGGAGGTATTGTTTCATATTCTCTGTGTATATATAAAGTCTGCTGCAGTTTCCACGGTATGCATCTGATGAAGTGAGCTGTAGCTCACGAAAGCTCATGCTCAAATAAATTGGTTAGTCTCTAAGGTGCCACAAGAACTCCTTTTCTTTTTGCGAATACAGACTAACACGGCTGTTACTCTGAAACCTATTCCTAGTGGGCAATTTTTGAAATATGGGCTGCTCAAAGTCATATGGGAAAGGCTGTAAGTATTAGCTGGCAGAGCAACGGTTGGTGCAGGATCAGTGATCAGAAAAGGGGGGGGTAATGTGATCCCTGTCCCAACACGTCTACTGGAGCTTTCCACGGCATGTCAGTTACAGAGAATAAAGTCACACTCCATCTTCTGCCACAGAACCCTATTTCCGAGGCACTAGGCAGGACAGGAAGTCAGAGCTATGGCGTCTACAGGACTATCGTTAGATAACAGGATACAGCCCCCAGAGCAGGAAAGTTTTAACATTGTTTTGCAAAAGGTTAACAGAATTCTGCAACTGTGACCTACAACAGGAACAGACTGGCTCAGCATTAGGCAACAGCTCCGAATGAAGTTTCTCTAGGTCAGATGTCGCAGGTGTACGAGCCACAGGCATACAAACCACAGGCTAAGAAAGTATGAAGAAAATGTAATGTAAACACACAGCAGCTCCAAGGTAGCTTGGAGAACGGCACCACACCTGACTGTTTGCTGTTAGCTCACAACAGTTTGCCATTGTGTCTTACTCTATTTCTCCCTCCTGGTTTCTCCAGCACTGGTTTCCTCTGTCACTCCCATCTCACCTCTGTCAGTGAGAAAGACTTCTCTATAGATCTTGCTATCTGGATTTTCCCTACCTCATTGACTCCACTGGGTTTCAAACCTCAGATGAAGACAGTTGTTCTCTATTGTCTATACAACCTAGTTTCTCTCTATATTGTTTTCTAACTCTTAGAGCAGAGGCTCCCAAACTGTGGGGCCTTTGGGGTGTGTGTGTGTGGCAGAACCAGGGCCAGCCCCCACAGGGAGTGGGGAAGGCACGCCACCCAGCCCCTCCCCGCCCCCATCTCTGCTCCAGTCCCACCCACAGCCACATCCCCAGCTCTCTGCCCCATGGCTGGCCCTGTCCCCAACCCCACCAGCAGCCTCGCCCCCTGGCCTCGGCTCTGTTCCCAGCCAGAGCCGAGGCTGGGAGCAGGTCTTCATCTGGCCGTGGGCTCAGCTGCCGGCCCCCACTGCAGTCTGGCTGCGGCTCTGCTCCCGTCCCCAGCCTTGACCCCTGCCACAGCTCCACCCACAGCTGTCCTAAACTCCTATATCTGGTGATGTTGTTCGGTGGTATAAAGAGCTTTTTGTCTCTACGCAGGGAAGGCCTTTACTTCCAGCTATGCCTGCAGCAAGAGCCCTTCAGAAATGACCCTGCTGTATGCTCCTGCAGATGCTGGGATAAAGCAAGCTCTACTACACAAGCAGCTACCCCTACAACTAGAACCAAATTCTGCCCTCAGTTAGACCCCTGCACCTCAGAAATCAGTGGGATCTCAAGAGAATAACCTACAGCAGAATTTAGTCCCCATCCTTTCCCATCATTATAGACAATTATTTTGCTCATGCTGGCAGGGACTAACTATGGAAGGTGATTGTGTAATTCCCTAAACTTAATGTCTGACATACCTAGACTATGTGGAAACAGGTTTAAATCCCAGCAGGATTGAGACAGCCCTTCATCCACTGAAGAACTGTAAGCAATGTACCACATTTTGCTCTTTCAGACAAGACCTTGATAAAAAAAGTGTCTTGGCTACTCTGTGTGGACATGGAAGATCTCATGGCACATTTTATACAAGCAGAGGTTTCCCTGACGTTCTTGCCCAAACTTCAGCATCTCCCTCTGCTGTGTACTGTATTCCCTTTGACCCCAGAGACAGCTGCATTTCAGTGGTGCCATATAAGGATAGCTGTAAAGTGCTTCAAGTATACTTTGGGAGAAGGAGTTCTGATGGGGGGGACCTGCAATTTTTTCCCCCCCAACGTGCATGCAGACCAGCAGCCGATGGCTCACGGACCGGCACCGGTATACTTTGAGTAGCACTGATCTAAAGCAAAACACATTCTTCATCCAGAAGAGCAAAGAAAGTCACAGCAACACTGAGAGCCAGATCCTAACTCACATGGGACCATCAGTTGCACCAAGTGCATCTCCAAAGGCCAGCTACTTTGCCTTCATTTTCTCTGGGGTAAAGTTTGTGAACACTGCAGTCAGCAAAGGAAGTGGCCTCACATTCTTATAGCACTTAGCTGAAAGTCATAAGACTCCACATCAGCAACTTCCTCAGCCCAACCTACAGCACTGAAAAGCCTCCTAATGAGCCAGACCACCCTAACGGGGTCAGCTCTTCCCGGATCACAACTCCACCACTTCAGCTTGCCAATAAGCAGCTGTTAAGTTGTGGAAGAAAGAAAGTGGAAAAAAACTAGTTCCCTGGCCTAAGCTAGAGTTCAAGCGCTAGAGCAGTGGTCCCCAAACTTTTTAGGTCATATCCTACCTTACCCATAATGGGCTCTGATCATGCCCCACCCCTCAGAGCCGTGGGCAGGTGCTGTGGCCAGGAGCGGGGCCATGGCTGGAGCCCGGAGCAGAAGCTGGAGCCATGTCCGAAGCCGGGGCTGTGTCCAGCAGCAGAGCTGCAGATGGGCCAGAGCTGTGGCTGGAGCTGTGTCCAGAGCCAGGGGCTGAGGCTGGAGCAAAGCTGGGGCAGAGTAGGGCTAGGGGGCACTCCCTCCCCACCCCCCCATAGGGGTTGGCCTGGGCCCCACTACGCCCCCAAATGTTCCTTCATTCCCTGCTAGGGGGGCGTGCCCCACAGTTTGGGGACCACTTTGCTGGAGGCACAGAGGAAACCAAACTAATATGCTACACCAGCCAAAACTATGATCATCATCAACTGAACTTAACAGAACAGATAAATGGTTAAGTGCATGAGATTTTCCACCTCCACGGACGAATGGAAATGCCCTGAAATGGCTCAGTTCTTGCAGAACCCAGATAATTATGGACAAGCATTCCACCTCAAGAGTTATCAGCTGCAGATTCCCTAAAAGCTCAATCCTCTCCCTTATAATATTCAACACCAGTATGACGCTACTGGAGAGCCAGTGAAACCACATGGGCTAAAGTGTCAGCCATAGGTGGATGACACCTGGTACTGCAGCTCCTTTACATCAGAGGCAGACAGCACTGTCCCCCAGCTTTCTGAACGGATAGCCAACATCAGCACCTGGATAAGGGGCATTTGGCTATCACACAACTCAGACAATGCTGTGGTGATGTTGTCTGTATTTTGAATAACTCATTAGCCCTCAACTTCTCATGTCAGTGTGCAGCCTTCCTGTCCCTTTTGGGTTTCTTGGTGCTACTGGCTGATCATGTAGCCTCGGGGAGGTCCACTTCCACCTGCAAGTGGCTAGAAGATTGAGCTGATCCTATCGAAGAGAGAGTGGGCTGTGGTGATCTATGCATTTGAGATCTCTAGATTAGGCCATTGCAACACTGAAGATGGAAGGTACACACCCTGGAAAAGCTGGCGGGGGGAGAATGCAGCAGCTGACCTGCTTAGAAAGACCAGTGACCATGAATACATCATGTTGGTGCCCTGCTCTTCATTTCTATTTTGAATACTTGGGAGGCAGTCTGATACAATGGTGATAGGCGATTTTTAAATACCTTAATTAGAAGTATATACCTGAGAGGTATATTGGTAGAGCTGTGTGGGAAAACGTGCAGAGCACCTGTTTGCCCTACGCTTGGCTCTAAAAAACAGTGCTTTCATGAACACCAGGTTCTGTACTCCAACTAAACAGCACTCAACCAACACAGAACAATAGCCGGTCATTCTGCCAGAGCACTGTAAATGGACATTGATAAGATAAGTCTTATCCTCACAGGACTCTTCCAGGCTGTATTAGGAGAGGACTTGATTACGGGGGAAATGTGAAAAGGAATTTACAGCTTGCAAGTTCATACTGTAAGATCACCAAGGCCTAATGTGGACCGCCAAGCCAGCTCGTGTGCGTAAGAGGGCACACTTCTGAAAATGAGAACTCCAAACCAGCTGGAAGCGCTCACGGGACTTGGAGCTTTTCCAGGATATTCTGAATTCCTAAACGCGTTAAGTCACAATGCATTTTGGACTGTTTCCCCTCTTAGATAGGCTGGTTTGTTACTGGCTACAGTTTCAGTTAAAGGAGGGGGTTCCAGCCTCAGGGCGTTAACATTCTCTGGCTGGAATCTGCATGCCCCACAACCCGGAGAGGCCTCCATCCAACTCTACTGTATGGAACAGTAACATGTATATGCAGTTCAGGTTGGAACAAAGATATCCTGCTAGGATATGGGAATAAAGCTTCCTAACTTCTCCTTTACTCACAGTTTGGGTAATTAAACTGCTTGGTCATATCAATCTGACCCAGTTAATGCTACTGAGTGACTGATCATATATGCTTCCTCCCTGAACTCTCACCAAAACTTTCACCCTAGTGTCCATGGGTTTCTTAACTAAAAGTCCATGGCAAATACCAGGAGAGAGTCTCTGTTGCAGATCATGTTCCAAAAGAAGGAATTCTTCCACTGAAACCCCAAGAGGGCTCCTTCTACATCAAAGATTGACCTAATCTGGGAAATTTCCTTACAGGTTTTAAAATTGGTTCAGCTAAACCAATTTTAAAATCCATTATAAGTCTTCCCTATGGTACACAGGCTTCCTTACCCAGATGATGTTTCCACCTCTCTCCTTTTGGAAAAGTCATGGTTGGAGAGCAGTGGCAGCTGTTCTACTTGCCCAATCATGAAAAATTTCTGTAGAAGGGAGTACCTGACATTCTATTGCCAATGACAGTCAGCATTTAGAAATTGTTCGTGGGTGTGTACCACACCATAATCAACACAGCAAGAATCTCCGTTACACCAGATGGTTTGCCCCAGCAAGCACCTTGGATTCCAGTCTCTTTTGGAAATGTTCTGGAGCCAAAAAACCAATCACAGACTCTAGCTAAATTCTTAGTCACATACAAAACTTCCAATTCAACATGGATACAATCTCTCTTAATTCCCCCAGTCTTTCTCCAAATCTTTAGAATTTTAAAAGGGTCACAGTAAATGGAAAAGGCAGTAAACTAAGTAAAGGCAAGTCTGGGGATCCTCAGTACATGGTAACCCTGTTTCTGGAAATTCCTAGATCACCATTTCTTACCATTAGAGAGACTGTAAGAGACTAAGTCTTGGAATAGGTCAAATGAATTAATACCACTGAGCCTAGAAACTTTTCTAATAGGAACAGGTTTCCCACATGCTTTCAGTTAGACCAAAGACAGGCTAGCGGAAACAAGGCAAACCCAACATCCAGCTTCCCCTTTTGCTCATTTATTAGCAATCAAGCAGAGTCACAGTAACGTATGCATTTGGTTTAAATTACAGAGGATTTCTCTGCAGGCACCTGAACGTGCTGAGAAAACTCCTGAACCTCAAACAGCTTAAAAAACCACCCAAAATGCCAACCCACAAGGCTGGCAGTAGCACCAAACCTGCACTCCTGAAACCTGCTTTCTAGGACAACAGGAAGAAGCTTGAAACCCAGTCTGGGAGACCAAGTTCACCTGGAATAGTTTCCTAATGAATGAGCTGATCTAGGAAGTAAAGGGGTTAATTCCTTCCTGAGCTCACATACAGCTAAAATTCCTGAGATAAGCTACTTCTACCAAACCCAGGGATCTAACAGGGGAGAAAATTGCAAGGAAGAGTTATTTTGATAGACTTTTTCCTGGGAGGAACTCACTTAGGGTGTGCTTTTCCAGAGGTGCAGCAGCTCCCATGACCTGGAGTTAGGGTGCTCAGCACTTCTGCAAAATCAGGCCTTGGTGCTCTGCTGCAGGGTTGCTCAAACACACATATACATATTTGCAAGGCAGAAAAGGATTACAGTTGGCCAGTAAAAACCCTCTCTCCTAGAATGGAACAGCTCCCACCGTTCAGTATACAGTGCCATAAGAGCCTTTGGAGACCAAGCGGCACTAACAGTTACCTTTAAATAAGATTAATTACTCTTGGGTTAATATAAAAACAGATTCTGAAAACAACTGAAAGCTGTCCTAACCATACTGAGGCAGTAAGACAGCAAGTCCAGGGCTGCTTTGGAATTTGTGTTTGCATAGCAGGAGGTGATAATCAATGTGCATAGTTGGCAACAAAACAGATTTTGATTAGCAGTTTGTAGTGAGAGTGGGGACAAAGAGCCCCCAAGCAGGCAGAGAGAATCCAAGCCAACCCACAATGGGAAAGGGGCCTTATAAAAGAATTCTACAGAAGTGGTCCAAATGTTACAGATTACATTATTGCTGGAGTGTTTCGCTCCATTAAAAAGGTTACAGCAAACAGGAGGTTCAACAGCACTCATTCGAGAAGATAAACCATGGTTTTAAAACTAACAACATTAACTTCCAGGCAGCCCCTTTGCATGGCAATTTGCAATGCAAAGCAAGCTATTTCAACCCTTACCAAGGACAGTAATTCAGAAGCAAACGGGGAGAGAAAAGTTGAGCAGGGTTCACGCAAACAGTTTAGATGCAATTTTCTACTGAGTTAAGTTTCTCATTAGGCAAAAGTACTGTTTGGCTATTTCTTTCATATGTAGTGTGTGTAAGCTTTTTCTCTTTTTTGGGAGGGTGGGGGGAGACTTGTAATCCAAAGTTATCATCAGACCCCAATATCTTTCAGAAATGTCACCTCCAAATAGCTGAAGAATTCAATTCAGTTCTGGTCAGAGGCCACACACATAGAGCTGGCCAACAAAGACCAGACTCAGGGCTATGTCCCGATGGGAGAAGAGAAATTGCACGCACCAGGATTATTAAAATCACGTGGAAGAGGCAGGCAAGTGTTAGCAACATACTAAACAACTCAGTCCAACACAGTTTAACCAGGAAAGGAGAAGTCTGAGGGTGGTGAGAAGAGAGAATTACACAGAGCCTCTTACCTGGAAGACAAACTAGCAAAGTCCCCTCCATCCAGCAGCCTGATTTTGCAGAACAGAACACCATTCACAAAGGGAACAGCAGTCAGCTCCTCCAGGGTGAAACTGGTCTGAAATTTAAACTTCTTTTTCTTCATCAGGAAAGCCATGGGCAGGCTCAGTGAGAAAAGTCCAGGAACGCAGAACAACAAAATCAGAGTCAGAAAGGAGCTTCTCAAAATGCACACAGATAAACAGAGGAACAGGCAGCTATTTCAGGAGTGGAAGAAGGAGAGCGTAAATTTCAGTTCAATTGCAATGACGGCCCAGCTTTAAATGCACAATCCTCTTCTCTCTTTGGTGGTCGGATCTGGCTGTGGGATCATTGCCCTGGCAGGCTTCAGGTGAGGAGGAAGAGGACAGAGTAAACCTCTGGAACATCTCCAAGGAGGAAAAGGAGGGAGAAAAATTCAAGCTCCGGACCAGCAGGAGCTCCCCTGCCTGCAGTTCTCCTGTTTAGAGGCTGTGGTGCTCTGTGTCCATCAGGCCCCCTTCAGAAACCATCTCTGATAGGAAGTCATCCTGAACTAGTCTGTCTGAAGAAATACTAGGTCTGCAGACTGCACATTCAAGGCTTCTCGGTTTCAGTCTCCTCCCCTTGTGCGACTACTTTACACAGGTCTCTGCTGTCTGTTGCTACTGCTCCAACAGGTCTCTAATGTCAAGTAGGGAGGGAAACGAGTAAATTAGTCCCAGCCAGTCCTGGGCTCCTCCTCTGAAACCTGTTTAGGTGGATAAGATTCTGTTCAACCTCACTGCAATCTAAGGAGGAGGAATCCAGTTAGCCCGCTTCAGAGATCCCTTTCCCCCTTTTCTGCCTACTGCCCCTGGGTTGCTCTCTATTTTGGAAGAAGTGTTTAATACTCATCTGTTCTAGAACCATTTTTATCCATAAATCTCAAAGCACTGTACAAAGGAAGGCAAGTCTAACAGCTGACCTGATGAAAAACCGGGAAGAAATATTGGTGAAATGGGGGGGGGGGTAAGTCAGAGCTCTGCGGGAAGTTTCAGTATTTTGACCCTCTCCACACACACACGAAACTTGCAATTTTTCTTCTCCGTTTTTTCCAACTAGCGCGAATAATAAAGCGTGTCCCCCCCCCCGGGTCAGGGGCACCAGAGCGAGTCCTCACGTCAGCCAAGTTCATGCGGCCGGACCCATTTTCACCACGGTGCCCACTTCAACCCGCCGAAAGCCCAGGGACTAAACACGGCTGCAAGGGGAGCCTCCTGCAAGCGCCTTGTCTACACGAGGGGGTCGGGCCACGCTGGGGCTGGGCTTCTCTGATACATGCGATGAGCCGAGTCCGGTCTCTGCCCGCCTCCGCCTCCCCGCGCAACCAGCCCAGCCCGCTCCCGGCCGCCCACGGCGGCCTCGCCAGGGGCCACCGCGGCAGGAGCAGCCCGGACCCTGCCGCGGCCCCCGCCCGCCACGGCCCGGTTCGGGCTCCCGGCCCGGTTCCGCTCGGCCGCCCGCGCCTCTGCACCGTGAGCTGAGCGCCCCGCGGCATATGGACGGCGCGGCCACGGGACCCGCCACCGGCCCCGCTCTCACCTTCTGCCCGCGCCCCGCAGAGCCGCCGCCGCCGCCCGCCTGCACCACAACCCCGGCTAGCGCGCCTACGCCAAGTGCGCCCGCCACGCCAATGGCGTAGAGAGTGGCAGGCCCCCGCGGGCCCGCCAAGCTTCGAGAATACGAAAGCCCAGACAACATTCCCCCCCCCCAGCCCTTCCTTCTCACGGGGGCTGGGAGGGAGAGCGGCGCCATCGGATTGGGCAGAGGCAAAGGGACAAACTCCTAGCCCTGGGTTCGGATTGGCTGCTACAGCACGGTTAGGGGGAGGAAGGAAAGAGCTTAGGGGCTTAGTGATTGGAGGAGGTAACTGTCAATCTTCTTAAAAACCATCCCCTTTCGTCTTGATTCAGGTGAAAGAGAAAGGGGAGGGGGAAAAAGGAGACGAGAGGGAGAGGGAGAGGGGGGTGGGGAGAGAAAAAGAGGAAGAGGGGAAGAAAGGTAGAGGGAAATCTGACTGGCAGATAAAGGGTAGAAGAGAGGGGGCTGGAATCAGGAGAAGAGGGGGAGAAAAGTTAGATGGGGAATAAAAAGATCTAAAATGGAGAGCAAGTCAGGGAAACTGAGGGGGACAGGACCATGCAGGAAACGGACACGGCAGCACCACCACACCTTCAGTAATCATTAGGCAGGCTGCCCCCAAAATCGCGTGATGGGGTTAGGAAGCACAAGATTTTTAAAGCAATTAGACACTTGTGGGGCTTTGTTTGCGTTTTGGGGTTGGAGACTCGGGGGGTGCATTCGTGTCATGTTTTCTAGCTTTTCTCTGCAGCCACGAAGGCTAGAAAGTTACTTTTATTTCTAAATGAAAGCTGGGAGTCTCGCCTTATCACATGACTTCAGGAGATGGTGCCTAACTCCCACTGATTTCACCTAAATACTTGAGAGGACGTGGGCCTAGGTCTTTAAAGAAAACCATCAAATATCACGAGGCTTGTGATAACTTATTGGTGATGACAATAACACTTATACTTAGCCCTTCCATAGCACTCTACGTCTGCCCCGAGCCCTTAATTCACACAGCTCTCTGATCCCATTGATTACTATTGGCCTGGATTCAGGAAGGTCCTTCAGCACATTCCTAACTTCAAGCATGTAAATCATTTATATTACTATTTATTTATCTGTTTGTATTGTGGTAATGCCTAGGCGGTCCAGTCATGGCCCAAGTCCCAATTGTGCTAGGACCAGTACAAAGAGAACAAAAAGATGGTCCCGGTCCCAAAGGGCTTACAATCATCATTGGGACTTATGGACTTGATGTTAGGGATGTGCTTAAGGGCCTTCTAGAATCAGGAACATTACCCACATAGCAGCGATAGAGAAACTGAGGCCTAGAGAAGGGAGGTGACTTGCCCAGTGTCATACAGCAAGTCTGGCAGAGACAGGATGAAAACCCAGGAGTCCTGGCTCCCATTGCCAGTCTCCCATTGCTCCTATTAAACATCTAGAATCACTGCCTCTAATCACTAATGCTGACAATACCAAGAACTATTAAATTATTTCCCCTCCAGTATGAAATATTTTTTCAGTGACAGAAAAAGCACATGGAAACGTACTTGGACCCAGTGATATCTTCAGGTCTGATTAGGGTGAACACTTTGCCATGCTGATTCTTGCTCACACACACAGGGTTAAACTGATTGTCAAATTCAGGGTCAGGAATTAATTGTTTTCCTCCCGGCCTCTTGGCAGGCGCCTATGAGGTGAGCGTGATGGAGGTGGTTAACTTTTCAGCACAGCCTTGAGCAGGGGGGAACCTTTTTTAAGATTAAGGGGTTGTATCCCATACCCTGTAAATTGATGTCTTGTGCTTACAAGGGCAACCAGGCGTTGGTGGATATTAACTCTTTCCACCTCCTATTCCTTGATTTAATAGAAATGCCATGGTGAAGAGTCAAATCTGCTGGACATTTTAAATCTGCCAAGCTGTGAAAGGTGTGGAGGTCCTTGTAGAATTTTGGAAGTGTTTCAAGGTCACCTCTCCTTTTGCATGCTTTCTGTAAGATCCACTGTCAGAAGTATGGTGTATCCACTTTCATCGCTAGAGAAAGGATTAATCGTCCCTTTAGTAGGCCACTAGGGATATCTATTGTGATTCACTCATCAATAACTCCCCTAAGGACTTATCTCCTTTGTTTATAGCAACAGGGCTGGATGTTAAAATTTACAGAGATTTTAAGCCCTGCTGTTCTCACGCATATTTACTCTACAGCTTTGTCAGAAACATCTCTTGAAAACCTCAATGTTTGCTTTATAATTAATTGAATAATGTGCCTGACGTTGAAAATAAATTAACTTGGAAAAATGCCCAGAGAATTGCTGAACAGTCTGCAATATAACAACTGTAGTTGGATTCTCAGGGATATATGTCTCTCTAACAAAGGAAGTGTCATAAAACTGGGATTAAACTCTTGGGACACAGATTCTTTATTATTCTGAAACTCTCCATGTTGGTATTTCTGTATTTTTACTGCACATTTTTGTCTTGATAAATTAGAATCTTCAAAGGGCCAGTAATTAGGGAAGCATGATTTAGGGTGTACTGATGAGTAAAGATGTAATTAACTAGTGAGTTCCATGAAGATATCATAGGGATTATAATGAAAGTGTATAGCATCTCCAAGTCCTTAGCTCTTTAGACTCAAGCAGGTGCAAAATCCTGCTCCCCATGTTCCCAGAAGTCAGGAGCAGCATGGCTAGATCACCCCATGCTCAGCTCCACAGATAGCACATTACTTTCAGGGTGCAGGTCAAAATTGCTCACTTTGGATCAAATTTATATGTAGGGTAAACCCATATATATTAAGGGAGTGATCTCAGAGATTAAGCTGAACCAGATCTTCAGGTCTGTCTATGCTTTGTTCAGCTAAGGACCCGAGAAAGGGTGGGCCAGGGGTAAAGGTGACCTTTCCCTCCTCCCAGGCCTGAGGAAAGCCAGGGTTTGATTTGGTCCAACACACAAGATAGAGCAGCCTCCAGGCTGCCCAAAATTGTGTTTGTTTTTAACCACCCCATAGAGCATACTACGTTTTGGACACGATCCTCTTCCTGAGATACCTCTTATTCAGAGGGGAGGGGTTTGTATAGCTGGCTTTGGTATTTCTACACACCACTCCTTGATTTCATCACACTGAAGGAATCCCCAGCTGTTCAGGCTCTGGCCCATACTTTTTACGTCCCTGATTGCCTGGCTCCATCCTTTTTAAAAACCTGAGCTCCTCTTTCTTCCTCAAAAACGATTATATATCAGAGGAATTAGATTGGTTTTGTACAGAACCCTGGTTACACCTAATCCAGTGAACAGTATCTAGCTCTGATCCCTTTTGGAAAATATGATTGCTCTGAAGAATATGCTACATCAGCTTGTTCTGGTCAGACAGGAAGTTTGGAGGTGACCTAATGGACGTGTTCATAATTATGGAGGTGTATAATAGAGTGCACTGGGTAGCAGGATATAAAAGTGAGGAAATGGAGAGTGAATTCAAGCAGAACAAGTAGCTGTGAAGTTGCCAAGTAACGGCTACCAATGATTACAGGTACAGGCAGGAAATAATTTTAAGAGACAGAAATATATTTTGGGGGAGGGGGAGAAGAGGGAAAAGGATTGAGGGAGATAGTGAAAAAGCAAGGATAAAGTGAGGTGAGATAAATTTTAAGGGGGCTGGGCTGGGTGAAATGAGATTAGATAGATAGATATGGTCAGTAAAGTGTGCAAAGCATTTGGGGATCCATTTAGTCCTATTACTTAGACTGGGAGTCTCCAATCAGTATATCACCAAGCCTTGTAAAATAGATAGTTTCCTCCTCTGGAAAACACTTTCAGCCAAACACTGAAGACTTGGAAACCAAATTATATACAGTCATTGTTACAATATAAGCATAGTAATGGACCTGTTCCAGTACAGCTTATAACTACAGTTATAATAGTTTTAATGAGTTTTCCATGTTATCGTACAAAGAATATAACTGTTACCACTAAATTAATTTTGCTGTATAAATGTATTCTTCATACTGCTGCCAAATATTGATTATGCCTACAATGCACCTGCTTTAGGTAGCCATACCAGATACTGTGGGATAGGTACCTGCACTGCTTCTCCAATGCTTGCAGAGAGCTCCGTGTGGGACAGTAGTGACCCCACACTAGGATGGCTAGTGGGAATACACTGCATTGTTGCACCTTGCATCACCAGTGCAAGCTGCAACAGCATAGTGCAGAGGACGCCTCAGTGTCAAGTTACTGCAGAGAGATGCACCCCATTTATAGAGCTCAGGAGTTGGAGAGCTACTGGGAGTGGTGCAAAGGAAAATGTATGCCAAGCCTCATTAGGTAGGATTATCCTGTGTTACTGAGTTACTTTAAGCTTGTATCTTCTCAGCTTAACTTAATAGCAGACTGTGAGCTCCTCTTTGATCTGCTTGTATTTTTGATTAGCTCTGTATGTTAATAGTATTTATGATAATAAAGGGCCATGAATTGATTTCACGCTTACCTTACCAGCCAAGTTCATAAAAGCTACACACTGGGAATGCAGCTAAGCCTGAGTGGTATGCTCCTGGTTCGAAGGGACTTGGGACACTAGTTATGGGTAAAAGGGAGCATAACAATCTGGAATCAGTGTATTCCTTTCTCTGAGCCCATGGACAATCCCAAATCTCCAGCTGCCTGACATTTCTTATTTACTGGTCTCAATATCTTCCCTTAAGTGTCTTTGGTATGTTAAGTAGCTCATAGGAATCGCCTTTGTTTCTGGGATGCACATCAACAGAAAAGAATGGCCTTAGTTTTCTCCTTCTGACGTATTCCAACTTGTATCTGCCGTGCCTGAAGCCTTTGTCTTGTTTATAAAATACAGTCTTATGTTTATAGCACACTGCAATAGTGTGGGGCATTCACACTAGCTGTGGAGTTTTGCATCCATCCTACAGTTCCTGGCACTGCTCCTGGGAGTCTCACACAAGCAGGTGCATGACAACCATGGCACAAAACATCTATTTACACCTATTCACATTTTTATTTGTTCCAGGGGTGCTGCAAATGGTTCTGTCTTGCACAAGGAGCTGTGCATGTGCTGCAAGGGGTAGGAGCTATACCCATCACACTCACCTGCTGATGCTATCATAGCAGTCACCAGATCCCCTCTTCCTCTTCTTCTCTACCTTTCCTCCAGCCACTATCAGATCAACTCGGGGTCTGTCTGTCCACTGTCTGTTACGGAGAGCACTGCCACCTTTGGATGGTGCCTGAGAGGGCAAGGAGCTTGTGTTTTTAATTACTGTTATTCTTTTGATGATTTAATATGTGGTTGTATAGTTTTTCTCTCTTCTTTTGTTGATTGTGTACTTGTTTTGCTTCTCTAGTGGTTGTCTTCTCTTTTTTGTGTCCCTTTAGGATGCTGAGAAGGGGTGCCTCATGGCTGAGATGTGTGCTTTACAGCATCAGTTACAAGTACTCTGAAAAGAGCAAGAAATGTATATAAAAATACTCCAGGTGGAGATAGACAATGCTTAACTCCTAACTACTTAAGCCTTGGTCCTGTCTTTACCTTCTTTCTCATTTACCGCCTTTCTTTAACTGACCTGCCTCAGACCTGGTCTGCAGTCCCCTGGTATCCCAGCTAACATTAAGCCTTGCTATCTCGCTTATAATACATGGAGTTTAAGAAAATAACACTTTAGAAGCTAATCACCAGACATTGCTGTGAGGAAGAAGGCAACAGCCTTGTCTATTAAAAGGGAGCTCAGGGAAGAAAGAGATTTACCTGAGAGGGGAAAGCAACCCAGACCTTCCTGTCCTAACCCACATCCTGATCCTGATCCATATGGGCAGATCCTTATGCCCATATGGAGTCTCACTGATGTTAATGAAGTTCTGCACAGGCACGGGGTCTGCCTGTGTGGATCACCTTTCAGGACTGGGACTCAAGTGGCCATGTGTCTCAGAGGTTATAGGCGAGGGAAACCTTTACTGAACTTGTTTTATTGGCAGCCATAAAGTGCAATTGATCATTTATTTACCAGTCTCCTGCCAGTTATTTTCAAGAGTGTCATGCAAAAATGGAAGGGCCTGAAATACTTAGACTTTCATACCTAGCTCAACACAACAGGCCAAATTCAGCCTTGATCTCACTTCTTGTGCAGTTACATCACAGATTAATTTGGCCAAAATAGGCTTGACAGTAAAGCTTTAAAAAATATACTGCAGGGAAAAAAATTAGACAAAGATTCAAATCATGATCATTTTGAACCTTTCTTATCACTTTGCCAGTTAGTAGCTACCAAACCTATAAAGTAACTTACATGCACACCGGATATACAGGGGATACAGACATATCATGTGCTATGCTTATCAAAAACTTTGATTTCCATCCCTTTGCTTGTAAATGCATAACTGATCTGTCTTTATATCTTGTCTGTCCCTTTTATTCTGTAGTAAACTTGTTTACTAGAAATACTGTTCATTAGCAAGCACATCAAAAAAGGGAGTTCCAAATGTTCAAGTTCTTTGTCTGTTTTTGCTGGAAGGGTATGTTGTTTTGCATTCTCAGCCAACCTGTCTTTTGTTTGGACACAGGGCTTTTTTCCCCCCTCTGCTATGCTGCATTTCTTTTCAGCTTGTCAGTCAGCCTCAAAAAGGAGAGAGAGAATTGTGAGAGGAGCAAATAGAATCATAGGAGATAGAGATTGGGGAGACTTTTTAGATCAGTCTGGTATGTCTCCCTGCCAGTGCAACTGTAGGGCTTTCCAGCTGTAGGGTTTAAAACATATATATTAATAATTGATTGCTCATGGCTGAACTAAGATCTCAGTGGAATGCCTGGCCATGTTATCAGCTGCAGCAATTTCTCCATTCTGTTATATGGTGCCATCTGCAGGAGAGAATTGAAATGAATTCTGAGTGTACATCACCAGCCAGCTGAACACCTTTAAAACTATATATTTGCTCCAGGGGTAGACTGGCACACGTAAAGCAACCTGGCCAATCTGGAATGGCCTCTGATGGACCAGAGACCACTTCAAGGTTTATCTCCTAAACCTCCAACACTTGAAATGTGTGCTATATACCACTGACAAACCAGAATTCCCAGTAGTGTTTACTCTATAGCATTGTTTCCTAGCTTTGGTGATTTACGCTACAGATCCTCAAATCACATTTGTAGGATACTCTTTCACATCTGCTGTGTCCTGTTGGAGAAGAACACCCTTGCCTGGTACATTCCTGAATGGCTGTCCTCAGTCCAGGCAGCTTGCTACTGAACTCTCCAGTTCCAACGAAGAGCAGCAGGCTTGGGGCATAGATCAGCATCCTGGATACTTTGCTTCTTATTTTCTGTCCCATTTGGGCACTATTTTTGTGTTCAATCAGTATAACACCCTCTTCTCCCCTAAACCACAGTTGGGATACCTTCTTGTGATGTTTCCCTTTACTATCTAGTTTTCAGCCTGAGTGCACTATTTTTTTCTTTATTCCTCATAGGGCTCCACTGAACCAATCAATGATCAATGGTTGCGCTCTAGGCAGGCAGCTTGTACTATATTTAAAATATTGCTGCAGTTTTTTCATGAGTGAGAATTTATGTACACAATTTACATTTGAATGCTATTGATTTGTGTTAGCACAATATTTCTCCCTGACATACAAATTGGTGTTTCCAAGTGCCAGGCATTCAACTACCTGTAGTAACTATTTGCAGTAAGATGCATTACAGAAACCACTTCTTGGGCTGCAGTCATTGAAAAAGTTAATGTAAGTCAATTCTAAAGCCTTATAAATGCCAGCACTTTGTCCTTTATTATTCTAGGATGTTACACTGCATCCAGCTCATGGCAGATGAATACAATGTGATTTTCATGAGTCATCGTTGTCTGTCATAAACAGAAAGAAAAGGAATACTTGTGGCACCTTAGAGACTAACCAATTTATTTGAGCATGAGCTTTCGTGAGCTACAGCTCACTTCATCGGATGCAATGTAGCACCCGTGAGCTGTAGCTCACGAAAGCTCATGCTCAAATAAATTGGTTAGTCTCTAAGGTGCCACAAGTACTCCTTTTCTTTTTGCGAATACAGACTAACACGGCTGTTACTCTGAAACCTGTCATAAACAGAGTAGTAATCACTACTGCAAGACAAGATTGCAGAAAGTATTGATATTATTTGAGAAACAGAATGTGATCAAGCAGCTAAATACGATATCATGAAGCATGTGTCCAAGGGGACAGAGTTAAAGTTGCTGAAAGGAACGTGCAACCTTAACTTTGGTTTCAGAGTAGCAGCCGTGTTAGTCTGTATTCGCAAAAAAGAAAAGGAGTATTTGTGGCACCTTAGAGACTAACAAATTTATTTGAGCATAAGCTTTCATGAGCTACAGCTCACCTCACGAAAGCTTATGCTCAAATAAATTTGTTAGTCTCTAAGGTGCCACAAGTACTCCTTTTCTTTTTGCTTAACTTTGGTATTTCCCAACTTTTGAGTCCTTTTCTGCCTTGTGTCATATTTTTTTCCCTATGGAAAATACTGAGAGCGATTTACCAAAAAAAATCATTTTTATTAAAAATTCATATTGGTATTCATATTCACAAGTGACGTAAAACCAAACAGATATGATGCAGTGTCTGTTTTAAAAATAAACTGCAACTGAGTCATTGATTTGATTCCACAGGGTTTGAGAGAAACAAGCCAAGAAAATTGTACTGATGTGGTTAGATGGTGAACAAGGTGGGAAAGCCAGTGATGGTGCTTTTCTGACTCAGGAGCGGAAGACTGAATGAATGGGTGAAGGATCTTCCATGGGTCAAAGCTTTCAAAAAACACTGTTCATTATCCCTTCCTCCTCCTTCCAAGAGACAGTTGAACTACCAATAAAATAAAGGGTATTAAATATAGCAATATCCCACGTACTGGTCGGTTAAGGGCCCCATCAATATTTCCATCATAGAAAGATATATTCAGGGGTTTATAATTTAATTGTGCACATTCATTCCATCATGAATTTCAGCTCACTGCTTCTCAGCCCTACAGAGAGTTCAACAGCAAACTTAACTCAGCTTTATAAAGTTAAATTTTAACAGTAATATTTGGCAAGTATTAATCCGTAATTTTGACTCATTGGTTCTGCAAGTGGGGGGGGGGCAAGAGGAAGACATTAACAATAAAATTATTATTTTTTTAAACAAATCAATCATCTTCTACACATGTTGAGGTGAAGCTTTTCATCTGAAATAAAAAAAATTCATTTATGAAGTTGGTGCATATCTATAACAACCACATTCACACTATCAAGTCAACTGCCTAACTGCTCTTACTTAGTTCCGGGCCCCAAAAGCCAGAACAGCTCAAAAAGGAGGAAGGGTAGTAGGTGTGAAGGATCATTTTTTTCCCAATATAATCTTAAGAAAAAGGTTTGGGGCCAAATCCCATAGCCCTTAGGCAGTCAAAATGCCTGCTGAAGTCAACTGTATATTGACTAAAGACAACAGAATTTGTTTCTAATGCCTTAAAAATACAAAATAAATGACAAACTGTAAACAAAAACCAACCTCCCTCCCACACTGTTGAAATAGCAAGTAGTTGACAAACTCACACAAGCAAAGACTTTTAGATTTATGGCTCTGCTGAAAACTCCATATTTTCCCCACCTTGTTGTGGCAACATACTGTACAGATTTCAAACTATACTGCAGTACCTAGTCCACTGGTTTCATCTGTATGTAAACCTACCCGAATGAAATTCATATTTATTCATTCTCTTAAGTACTAAGAGACATTTAATACACATGTAAAAACACCTCTGCTAGGTTTGGATGAAATTCCCCACGGTGCAGAAGGCCAGCATGAGGTCTATGCACCACTGTTTTGAGAGCTAAAGTGGGACTTCCGTGGGATTTAGGTTGTCGACAGGCCTTGTGCAGGTCCTCTGTACAGGGCTGACCTTAGAGAGCAGCATCCACAAACCTCCAGCACAGAGATGTGGCTACACCACCTCAGGTACCATATTATTACTCTACAAATGTCCAGCAAGAGACTGGACTGCATTAGCTTCTCTGTACTATCTGGGCACCTTCAAAGATGAGCCATGCCTGCAAGACACTCCGTGTGTTAGAAGCCAGTTAAAGGCTGTATGTCTTGGGAAGAGGTGTCGTTTTTTTAAGATAGAAATAAAAATAATTGTCTTTTTAGAAATCTATATGGAAAAAATATTTTTCTTTAAAAAAAAAAAAAAAAAAACCAAATCCAACAACACTAACGTCCAAGTTTAATCACACATCCTGGCTGCCATCCTGGATGTTGAGTCCACAGAAGCAGATAGTGTAGGATTATCACAGAAAAAGATGCTGTCCAGGAACAGCTTTTGACCCCAGAGGACGGGAACTCAACCAATCCACAATGACAAGAGAAGATCTTGTCCCTCCTACCTCTGACCCAGTGTGTCCAACAGCAGCAAATGTAGCTCTTTTGAGAGAAGAGTCCAGTCGGTCCCTATTTCATTGGATGATGCCATCTTGTTGCCCATTCTGGGCCACATGGCTGGGGTCAGCAGTTACTGAAGGATTGGGTGTATTACTTTGCAGGAATCGACGGAAGTCCTTGATCATGGGGCGTAAGATCTGGATGAGGGCACTCAGAGCAGCCTGGGTCCCTTCCATAGCCTGCGCCTGACGCTCTTGTGCGCATGCCTGCACCTCCTGAGAGCGACGGATCATCTGCAGCAGGTCATTTTGCTGTTCCAAGTGCTGGGCGATCTCCTTCACATGTAGGTTGGTCACTCGCTGCTCCTGCAGGAGCTTGGCTGAATTTAGGGCAATTCGGCTCTTCAGCTCCTGGGGTTTCATGGATGCCTCAGCTTGATGTGCCATCATCTCCAAGGGTGCTTCAGCAGTAACAGTTGTGGGAGCCTCTGTCGTGCAGTACTCCACCACTCCATCCTCCAGACTATGGTAAGTTGTCTCTGCAGGAACTAGGCACAAATGAAAAGAGAAGTCAGAGGCTGCAGCTCTTTGGGTGAATGTCTACAGCAGGGGTTCTCAACCTTTTTCTTTGTGAGGCCCCCCCAATATGCTATAAAAACTCCATGGCCCCACCTGTGTCACAATAACAGGGTAGCAACAGGGCAACTGCCTGGGGCCCCAAGCCACAGGAGCCTCCACAAAACTACATTGCTCAGGCTTTGGCTTTCTGCCCAGGGCCCCGGTGAGTCTAATGCTGGCCCCACTTGGCAGCCCCCCGAAACCTGCCTGTGGCCTCCCAGGGGGCCTTGGACCCCTGGTTGAGAACCACTGGTCTATAGAACACCACTAACAAATGTAAGTGCCAGGGGTTTAGTGCAGGGGTGGGCAAACTACGGCTCGCAGGCCATGTCAGATTAAAACAGATTAAAACGTCTGTCCCTTTAGCTCCTGCTGGGGAGCAGGGTCTGGGGCTTGCCCTGATCCATGCTGCTCCCAGAAGCAAAGGCATGTCCCCACTCCACCTCCTACACGTAGGAGCAGCCAAACGGCTCCGCGTGCTGCCCCCGCCCCAAGCGCCGCCCCCACAGCTCCCATTGGCTGGGAACCGTGGCCAATGGGAGCTGCAGGGGCGGCGCCTGCGGACGGGGCAGCACGCAAAGCTGCCTGGCCGCGCTTCTGCGTAGGAGCTGAAGGAGGGACATGCTGCTGCTTCCAGGAGCTGCTTGAGGTAAGCACCGCCCAGAGCCTGCACCCGACCTCCTTCCGCACCCCAACCCTCTGCTCCAGCCGTGATCCCCCCTCGCGCCCTCTGAGCCCCTCGGTCCCAGCCTGGAGCACCCTCCTGCACCCCAAACCCTTCATCCCCAGCCCCACCCCAGAGCCGGAGCCCTCACTCTCCCCCGCACCCTAAACCCCTGCCCCAGCCCAGAGCCTCCTCCCACACCCTGAACTCCTCATTTCTGGCCCCACCCCAGAGCCTGCACCCCCAGCCAGAGCCCTCACCCCCTCCCACACCCCAACCTCAATTTCGTGAGCATTCATGGCCTGCCATACAATTTCCATACCCAGATGTGGCTCTCAGGCCAAAAAGTTTGCCCACCCCTGCTTTAGTGCCTGCCTAAGGAGAAAACAGAGAAGTATGTGCATGTAGAACACTAAAGAAGAAAGCTAGTCCTACAGAAGACTGATCTTTCCTGATCTGGATCTGTCCCCAGGCCTGTACAGTGCAGGGTCAAAAAGCGTAGGGAATACTACAGTATATACCTAGATACACCACTTCTCAACCCCCAGTTCAAGAGGAGCTGTCCAAGCGACATTAATAAATGGACACAAAGGACAAGTAAGAGATGAAATGGCATTGGTCAGAATGCCTTTGACTGCTCAAGTATCCATTAGAACATCTCCACAGACCCAGAAATAGGTTTCTAAAGACAGAAGGAATAGAAATGTACTTCCATCTTCCGTAACTCACAAGGGGGTGGGGGATGGAGGAAGCGCTGGGAATAGCCACAGAAGACAAATCTATTAATCTCAGCCGTTGCACGACAAAATAGGTTTCACTTATTCATCACAGTGTCAAAACAGCTAGGTGCTGCTGTTTCAACTAGCAGATCTCTGAACATCTAAACATCAAAAAAGCTCTGTATAAACTAGCTTAACAAATATATATAGCCAGAGGTCTCTGTAGTTTCCTATTTTGCTCCATCCTGACTGAACAGCATGAGGATCCATTCAATGGGAAGGAAAGCATAAGATAGATATCTGTGCAGATAACCATGTTCTGTGAGCTTTTATTCTGGTCTAGAAAGCTCAGTTTTCAAGTTCTTCCTTTCTCTACTAAGCCCCCTTAATCCATCTTTGCTCCCTTTTATAATTTGTTACCCCACTCATAAGCCTGAATCAGCTTTAACCACATACAACTATGCATAGCTACTAACCATCCTATGATACAGCCTTATAGTTATCCTCCAGAGGGAGGCTGGGGCAGCCTGTTTGTTGCAAAGGTGCATTGGGATGCCAAGTCCCCAAAAGGCTGTTTGGCTTCCTTGCTCTTAAGACTGACCTTGCTGTCAAACAGGGGTGGCTTTCAGTACCTGCATATCCTGTGCCTCTATAGCACCAGGGCTTATAGGGGTGCCATTTTCACTATATTGTAAAAGATGCCACGGTTTCATTTTGCTGCCCTTTTGAGGAATGGGGGCTGCTCCGCATGGGTAGCAGGGCCCCTTCTCACTATTCATGGGATAATTGCAGGGACCCCTGTATGGCCTTCTGATCCAGCACCTTCATCAGGGCAGCACTCACTCTGGGTCAGGGTGACAGTGGTGGTGGAGGCTGCGATGGGTATCTCAGCACCATCCCCGGCAGTGCAGTCCCCAGTAGGCAGACTGATGATGGTGGCTTCTCCCAGCAGGTTGCAGATGCGCTGTTGCATGGGGGTGAGTATGACAGGGGTGGCTGTGGCACCAGTAGGGTCCTCGCCATCCTGGCCCTCGCCAGCTCCATCCTGCCCTATACCACCTCCTTCCATAGCAGCCCGGACCTGCGCCACCTTGCGCCGCACCTCAGTCTTGAGGTCTGACCACTTCTTCTTGACCTCCGGCAGCTCGCGGCGGCAGGTGGCCACGGCGTTGACGCGGCGCAAGATGTCGTGCCAGGCGGCGGCCTTGGTGGCCAGCGGGACCCCTGCGTTGAAGTGGTTGATGAGCAGGTGCTTGCCCCGCTCCAGCTCCTCCACGATGATCTCCACCTCCCGCTCCGAGAAGTTCATCTTACGCTTCTTCGCTGGGGGGGGCAGGGGCGATGCCATTGCCATGGGGTCACGGGGCTGAGGGTGAGATGGGGCTGGGGGGAGCCACTCCTGCGGGGGAGATGGGAGCTCAGAAGGTCTGACAGGGGGTAGGGGGAGGGGGGCAAAGTGCCCTAGAGGGGGTTGGAAGGGCAGGAGGCCTGAGAGGAATGGGGGCTGGGGGCCTGACAGGGAGCTGGGGGCCCAAAAGGGCCCTAGAGGAGCCTGGAAGGGCAGGAGACCTTAGAGGACCGGGGGGGGGGACCAGAGAGGGGTGGAGGAGGGCTACTAGGGGCCCTGAGAGGGACGTGGGGCCTAACGGAGGCAAAGGAGGGGTGGGACCCAGGGGCCCCGAAGACCTAACAGAGTCTGGTGATCTATAGGGCCAGGAAAAATGGGGGGCCCCAAGGGGCCTCACGGGCCCTGGGGCGCTACCCCCTTCAATAGCGAAAGATACGCAAATTGCGTACCGCGGCCATCCAGCAGGCCCCGCTAAACGGCCTCCACCCTGCGGCAGTGGCGTAATGGCTTCCAGAATCAGCCCCTTTCCTGCCTCGGCCCATTGGTCCTCCTGCTTGCCTGTCAGACATGGGTCTCACCTCCCGCCGCCAGCGCCATAATCCTATTGGTCAAAGTTGCTGCTTGTCAGGAGTAGGCACCGCCTTCCCTCAGCACCATTCCAAGCTGCAGGCAGGCATGCTGCCTGTCAAAAGGTGTTCCCGCCTCCAGGGGCCGCCGCCATAGTGTATTGGGTGCCGTTCCTGCCAGTCATAGTTAAGTACCCTCTGTTCTACCAGACTATTGGATACATCCTCTGTCTGTCAAGATATAATACGGGCTCAGGCAGTCAGCGTCTCAGCCCATTGGGCCTGTTGTCACCTTACTCCACCTTCCGCCGCGGCTTTACCAATGGGAATCCTCCATCAATTTGAATACCTTCCCAAAGCCTCTGTATTCTGATTGGCTGAGGTGAAGGCGTGCGTGTGACGAAATGCAAACGCCCGTGATTTGATTGGCTCAGACGGTGGGGGTGCGTGGTGCGTCCGCAGTGCCGTCCTCGCGCCCCCTGCGACTATGCCTTTCCGAATGGCTACAAAAGGGTCACGTGGGCCATTAGCCTGGCGGCGCGAACCGGAAGCACGTTGTCACTTCCCTTCTGTGGGGGCGGGGGAGTCCCGCCATTTGCCGGCGTTTCGCGAGCCGCGGGAGGATGCCGGGTCCGCGGCGCTCTCTGGCGGTGAGCGGCGTGTTGTGCCCGTGCGGCTCCCCTCGGGCAGGAGCCGCGACCCCCGCCTCCGAGGCGGGCGGCCGGTCCCTGTGCGGGGGGCCCGAGCACCGGCGTCTTCACACCCTCTTCCAGAAGCTCGACGTGAACCGGGACGGCGCGCTCTGTGTGCACGACCTGGCGGTGGGGCTGGGGCAGCTGGGGCTGCACCGCACCGAGCGGGATCTGTGGGTGAGTGTGGGGGGCGGGCTGGGCTCGGGAGCTGCGGGGCCCCGGAGGGGAACGCACCAATGTTGGGCGGGGGGAGGGGCCGCCCCGGGGGAATGAAGGGCGAGGAGAGGGGTGACGGGGGGCGGGGCGGGGGGGGAGGACGACGTCGTACCCCATGGTGACGGAGTGGGGAAGTGTGGGGGAGGGAGCCTGCCCCATGGTGAGTGACTAGGGAAGGGCAGGGGCATTGCCTCACGCTGAGGGGGGCGGTCTAGGGAGTGACGGGGAAGGAGGGAGTGATGATTGCCTCACGCTGAGGGGGGCGGTCTAGGGAGTGACGGGGAAGGAGGGAGTGATGATTGCCTCACGCTGAGGGGGGCGGTCTAGGGAGTGACGGGGAAGGAGGGAGTGATGATTGCCTCACGCTGAGGGGGGCGGTCTGTTGAGGGTATGCGCTCAGGTGAGTGACCGAGGAAAAGGGATGATTGCATCATGCGGGCGGGTGTGGGGGGGGGGGAGCGTGCCCCTGGGTGACTGGGGAAGGGGGGGATTGCATCATGTGGAGGCGGTGCATGCCTTGGGTTGAGTGATGGGTGGGGGGGATTTGCATCATGCTAAAGGGGGAGGTTTGGGGGGATGTGCCCCCAAGTGCGTGACTGGGGAAGGGGGTGTGTGCATTGCATCACACTGAGGGGGGGGGAAGCTCTGGGTGTGTAAGTGGAGGAAGTAGACGGCAAAGGGGTTGGCACCTCACTGAAGGGGAGCTCTGGGTGGGTGGCCTGCACGGAGAGGGCAGTACCACACCTAAAGAACGCAAGGTCTTTGCGGAGAAGTTGCATTCTGAGGCAGAGCCTCGGCTAGTTTGGGGACTGCAGAGGGAGACAGTTGGGGTCTAATTGAAAACAGTCCATGTGTGTATTTGGGGGGGACTATAGGGACTGATGGATGCAGGGCCTAGAGATGAGTAGGGTTTGGGGTTGTGTGGGAGGCCCTCTGGCACATAAGATAGTGTGGGGTGCATACAGACGGTGGTGGTAATGCTCTTTTCACGCTCAAACCCTTTTGTTTCTAAGGGGACCCTTTCTCCATGGAGAGTACATCCTGGTCTGACTCTTGAGATTTTACATCCTTAGACAAATGGGGAAGTGTCTGGCTGTAATCCTGACAGAAAGTATTTTTCTAAAATAACTGGCTTACCTGTGTATCTACCCTGCAGCTGCCATTCAATGTCTGCCTACCCCATGCTGATGTGGGGGCACAGCTGTGGCATCTGGTGGATGTTCTAGATACACTGTTACTTGGGAGCAGTGCATGCTGATCCTGTTGTGGAGGTTGCTCCTCCATAAATGTGCCTCTCCAAGCAGCTTTGGTTTTGGGGAGTGGAACCTCCCTGCAAGGTTAGTCTTGGGAGAGAAGCCCCACAGTTGCATGGCAACACTTAAGCAATATTATCCAATTGTGCTCCTGCCTCTTAGGGATGGCTTCTAGGGAATGTAGGATTGTGTATATGTGAGGAGACACACCTGCACTGCTTTGCTAAGGAGGTTTTCTTGCTTTCTAAAGGCAGCCCCATTCACTCTTGACACTGAAACTACAGGAATCTATTTGTCTTACTGTCTGTGAATCTGAATATTTGTAAACTGAACAGAAATTAAGGTTGAAAACATCACTTCAGAAAAAATATTTTTTTTCTCAACATAAGTATTCAGAAATTCAATCAAGGAGGATCCACTTAGGAAACAATAATAAAGGCATTGTAAAGTATGGCTAGACTCAGATCAGGTCATCTGAACAGCCTTAATTCTGTTCCCTTGTTGATGTTAGCCTTCCTGATGTAAACTCTATACTTAGTTTGTAAAATTTTTACATTAAATAGTTTCCAAAGCACTAAATCAGTTTTTGTAATAACTTTAAGGAGTTTGCAGCTTATGACGGAGGGTATATTACATTCAGCAGAGCTGGTGTATTTGTATAGCTAACGTGGCATATATCAGATACATATTGCAGCACGTTGACTTTTACATGAGTCTCTGATATTGTGATATTTCACTCTCATGCATCCATCTGTTGTTCATGTAAAACCCATAACTGAGGATACTAGGCTTACAAGGTCTGGTCCTGTAGGTACTGTAGCTGTATCTGATTGTCGCTGGAAGCATTTACCTTTGTGGATCAGTGTAGAGTCCTTGTACTTATTAGTGCTTTTTAGTTTTAAGTGTCCTGCACTGTGTGTGTGTCCATGTCCCTAAAGAACCCAGACTTCCTGAATTAGCAGTCTATAAATATGATCGGGCAGTGTAAAATTTCTGAAAGAGTGAAAGAAATAGTCTGGTAAAATGTATTTAACTTTTGGAGTCTCTTATAAAATGAACACTTGTGTTCTTAAAGTCCTCATGATCCTCAAACTCTTGCTGCGCTCAGGGTAGCGTTATGGAGATTGTTTGGGTGAGTTTCATCCTTTCGTTCCTCTAGAATTAGACTTTCTAATGTTTGTGTATGAAAACAATATTCTCACGGGTGTTTTTTTTTTCCTAAGTGATATTTTCTTCAACATAACTTTTTGCCTGGGAATTACACTTTTTTGAAGTAAAGGGAAAGAATTCTTCAGTTACATGAAGATCTTGCCAGCTGCACAGATCCTGTGATGAAACTAACAAGCTGTGCAGGTATTTTGTTTTTGACTGTATCTGTGGGATTCTGTGTCTAATCCGTGATTCTCCGCACTGAGAAGCGTTTAGGTTCTGAAATCTAAGCTTAACATCAAACTATAAACCATCTGCATTTGCCCTCATAAAATGCCTGTCTAGCTGTTCTTCATGGGCACTGAGCTTCTTACTCTCTGGGAGAATTGTGTTGGTTCAAGCAACAGAACATTCTGTGCTCACATCTACATGCCTGGGCAGTTCAGCATGCAGGCCCTTTTCTTCCCTGGCAGCGTCGTTCTATCTGGCATCACGTTTTCTAAGGTGTGTGTATGTATGCATCTCACGTGAGATGAAAACCACCATATTGCAGGAAGCCCAGTGAGGAAATGCTCACAGGGGCAGGAATATATGCTTTTAATTGGGAAACAGGCTGTATGAACTCACTTTATCCAGCCTGTTCTTCAGTGAAGGCTCTTTCCTCTGTCAACACTATCCCTTCACTGGGCTCACTTTCTCTCTCTCCCTCTTCTCCTGTCATTGCCATGGTTATCCCTATTCACTTTTTCCCCCACTAAAGAGAGTAGCCAAGTCTCTTCTCTCTAAAGCTGGGGCTTTTGGACATTCAGAGTTTATAAAGCATATGCTAGGGTGTTGCACATTTCATAATTTATCCATTGGGGCAATATGTGCTTAATAAATGCATTAGCTAGGATGCAGAGTTTAAAATGTTGCAAAGCTTTGAGTATGTGAAAACAACCCTTCGGTAGGTCTGGTTGGAATATTTCTATCAAAATATAATTTTAATGAAAAATTGGATAAACTTCTGAGAGAAATGTTTCCTGTTTCCCAAATAGTTTATTAACTAGTCCCCCTCCTTTTCTCATTCTTAAAACTAGCCAGAAGCACCAGTATTAGTCAGGGTCAACTAATTTGGAGTCATGTTAAGGGACTATGTTAAGTGAAAATATTGTAATCCCCATGTCTCCAGACCCATTACCTGATGTCTCAAACTGCTCAAGAAAATTCTACTTGAGCACAAATTCACATTTGTGAAACTTCAGGTGGGTTAGCTGTGGTTCAGGCCTTGTCTGCACTATGGGGGGGGAGATCGATCTAAGTTAAGCAACTTCAGCTACTTGAATAATGTAGCTGAAGTCGATGTACTTGGATGGGGTCCACGCTACACTACGTCTCTGACGCTTGCGCTTCTCGTTCAGGTGGGGTACAGGAGTTGACGGGAGAGCAATCCGCAGTCGATTTAGCGGGTCTTCATTATCCCCTGTAAGTGTAGACAAGCACTCGGGCACCTAGCGTTCTTCTTTCCTACCATTTGTAATGAGTTGCAGGATTGGAGTACCACTTCAGTTTTTGTGGAGTGGGGGAGAGAATTACTCTTATGAAGAAAGGCTAGCTTCAACCTTAAATGTGGATTGGACTGATGTGTGTGTCTAATGTTAGTGAGTTTACAAACCCACTTGCCTTAATAAATGAGCTGGATTCTTGTAGTAACAACACTGATCTTTCAGAGTAGCAGCCGTGTATCTGCAAAAAGAAAAGGAGGACTTGTGGCACCTTAGAGACTAACAAATTTATTTGAGCACAAGCTTTCGTGAAGTGAGCTGTAGCTCATGAAAGCTTATGCTCAAATAAATTTTAGTCTCTAAGGTGCCATAAGTCCTCCTTTTCTTAACACTGATCTTGTGCTGAGTGTGTGCTGCAAACATTAAATCAGTGTAGGTTCCTGGGCAATACTCCAACTACCTCAGTTTTCTTTTGATGAAAACTTTCAGGTGTAGAAATTATTGTTGCTGCATAGTATTTTTGGTACAGAATAACTACTGCTTTCTATTTCAGAGGTGGCTGCATTTCAGTATATGGGGGATGGAGTTGCATTACTATGACATCTTTCTAGATCAAAGTTGCTATGTAAATAATGTGGCCTTATCCCTATGATTACTTTAAAACTATTCAGCCTATATTTCACCAAACCACTATCAATGACAGTATCACTAACCGTGTAGGATGATCAAAATACTGGTTTCAGTTACGTTCTGCTTTTCTAAATAATAGTTCATTCTCATTGGTTGGTATAAGACAAACCATATACTGTACTTACATCAAAAACTAAGATGTGAATTTAGCAACTAGATGTATATCTACACACACCTATATTTTCACTCACTCATGAAGGATCTCTGAGCTATTAACTGTATAGGGACCACTCCTCTATCACTTGATGGCAGCTACCTCTGGCATAAAGAGCCAGTCATTGTCTGAGCAACACTACAAAAGCTTTATAGGAGGGTAGGTGAAAAGTAACTTCTCCAATTGAACTACAGAGTGCTCAGATGGGAAACTAGTTTGACTTGCCTGGTTATTATTTTGGCTATTGCACTGGGGTTAAGCTCCCCATATTTAAAAAAAAAAAAAAACTCTCTATTTAAAAAGGCATGTTTTTATTGCTCATTCATTCATACTGCTAACAGTCATTTCTCCTACCAATCATAATCAATTGCAGGGCTGGAGTCTCCTTCCAAAAGTGCGCCTTTGCTGCTGAAATTAAAGCCAATTGAACTAGTGAACTGATGGGATTTGTTGGCCAGCCACTTACATGCAGAGTTTGAAGTAATAAATCAGCTTGGTCTGCAGTAGTCTCTTCTGCGATGGTGGAAAACCTCTTCACTTGGACTAAAGGATATTTAAGAAACTGAGTCAAGCACGGCTCCTTCTCTTCTCAGCCATGACCATCTGTTTGCCTCTGCTCTCTGTAACTATGATGTCCTCCTTGAGCCTGAGCTTTTTTTCTCTTCCCACATCTATATCAGCAAATCTGCCTCTCATCACCACAGTGGCATGTTCCCTTTGTGATACTGCTTTAGTTCCACCTGTGTTGAAATCTTCATCTATTTTCATCTCCACTTTTCTTGACTATGGCAACTCTCTTCTCTGATCTCGTCAAGTACCAGCTCTCCCGATTCAAGCATGTGAGTTCTGCTCACCTTCTCATGTGCACAAAGAAATGTGACTGAATTGCTCCAGCCACAAACTCCACTGGTTGCAGCTTGCTTCATGCTCCAGTTTAAAATTGTCTTTGTTTTATAACCCACCATGGACTTTTCCCCAAATGTTCTCAAATAACTTGTCTGTCTCTACTATTGTCTGTGTTAGTCTTTATCATTTGCCTTCTTGACTGTAGCTGCTACCATCTGGAGTAGTCACCTTTAATTTTCTGCCTAATCAGTCCTCCCTCTCCTTTCAGATCTTGTTACTAACTTTTAAATTTCTCTGTAATTGTTTAACCTTGCAAAATGTTTTGGGCTACAGTTTGTATTGATACCATAGAAAGCATGAGTATATTGTAAGTAATTTAGAGGTAGAGAAAGCAGGAAAAATTGTATTCTGTTCCAAGTAATAAAACAAAAAAACCCCACACAAATAAACAAAATCTGCCATCAGATGAAGATACCTGTAATAATAAATTTGGTGGGTCCAGTGAATGACAAAGGTCTGTTCAGTCATTCCACTGTTCAAACTGAAAGTATTAAGCATGGGATGATACCAGTAGGTGTTCTTTAACAGGCTACACTGTCTCTAAAATCCTGTGTATGTTTGATAAAATATATTTTACTATACATGTTATGAATCTTTCTGTGGCACTTATTACTCATGGGAGAATGCTGTGCCAAAAAGTTCTGTACACAATATTTTAAAATTTTGCATATTTTGTCAAAATAATACAATATAATCACACCTGTTTCAATTATTTTGGCAATTTATTTCAAAACACGTGTCTCTACTCCTGAGGGAAACTTTTTTGTTGTCTCTAACAATAGAGACAATAAAAAAGTTTCCCCCAGGAGTAGAGTGTTCAAGAACCCAGATTGTGTTATGCTTTTGTTGGGCACCTCAGTCTTGGTGTGTCACACATGCCAGCCAGGCACATCTTGAGGGGGGAAAATTTTGCCCCTCCAGTCTCTCACCCACACCCCCTCTCTCCCTGAGCCCAACCCAGCTTCTAATTTAATTAATTCTGTGCAAATTCTGCCTTCCATAGTGGGGCAGAATTTCCACAGGAGTAACTGAGTGAGTTTTGAGGCATGTGTAAACTATTCATTCAACATTAACTTGACTAAGGGTTTTGCAATATGCATGAATTCAAACAAATTACAAATTGTTTCCTTTTAAAATGGCGGACTATAGTCTTTTGCTTGTTTTGAGATATTTACCAACAGTTTACTAACCATCCTGGGGGAGTATTGTGGATGTTCTGTATCAGTTCTGAGAGCAGTTTTTCATGTCCATGAAATTGTTCTCAAGCCAAGCTTAGCTTAGTACCTTTGACAGAGGTGGGCAAATTATGGCCCGGGAGGCTAGTCCCTGGCCCCTCCCCTGCTGTTCTCCCTCCCACGCTGTCGCACGGGCAGTGGGGCTGCGAGCTCCTGCCGCTCTGAGCGGCAGGGTAAGGGGGTGGCGCATGCGTGCAACGGTGGGGGGGTTAGGTAGGGGGCAGGGGCTAGGCTGTTTGGGGGGCACAGCCTTCCCTATCTGGCCTTCCATAGAGTTTCGCACCCTGATGTGGCCCTCGGGCCAAAAAGTTTGCCCACCCCTGACTTTTGAGTATAACCTTCCTTGACCTGATAAATAAATAGGAATACATTAGACGATCGCTAGGGAGTGGAGTATCTCTTCTTGTGTTGGTGGGTGGCTTGGTGAAATCTCTGCTCTTTTCTCATGTACCAGGACATCATGGCACCAGTTCTGTAGGCAGGTGGGCTGGAGTTGTTCTAGCTGTAAAAGGTATTCAGAAGCTTTGTGGGGAGTAGATGAAATACAAAACTCATACCGTGTTCCTCAGTTTAGGACCAAAATGAACACTTGATAATCAGTCCAGAGTTCCTCACTGCCACAGCAAAACCTCCTTGCAGATGAGAAATGTGCTGATTGGCCTTGGGACAGGCAAATCTTCCAGTTTTGGGGTCATTCTATTAAAAGATTTGGCCAGTAGCCATGCAAGACAGGAACTGTGCTAGAGGGTTGGATTGTGAGAGTGCCTGTATCTGGGGAACTGCTTGGCATGTTCGCTGTCTGCCTAGGTCACTCTGCCCTGACCCACAGAGCCAATGAGAAATTCAGTTGGGATGTAATGGGGATCGTCAATACTTAGGGTTCACTTAATATTGGTGAAAAACTTGAGCTGCACTTCTTGAGCTCAGTGCTGGCCACCCACAGGTTCATCTTTGTTGCTAGAGGTATAAAATACTGCAACATATGGCAAGCTATGCATTGTTGCTGAGAGTAGCCGGGGGAGAACTTTTAAATGCATAGATAAGAATTCCCCACCCCTCCTTGCCTAGTTAAATAAGCAGAGCACTTGGCACTCCAAGCAACATATGCAATACCTGGTGTCTTATGCTGGGATATCAAGGGGGGTCAGATGTCCTGTCTTATTTGGACATGTGATCCTGGAACATTCTTTCAGTTAAATAGATTGCTTGGTAGTCTGCGCTTCCAGCAAACTGGAGAAGGCAGATGATGCTTATCAGGTGTCTTAAGCTGGAAGAAGCCTCTGCATTAGGTCCGGCCTGACCTTTGTGGGATGCAGAAGTAGCAATGACTCTTACATATGTGTGTGTGTTTTTTTTTAAAATGTAAATAGCATGAAGTGAGGGAATGTAATTTGTAGAGATGTATTCTGCGTGTTACTGAGATGTTTTATTCCTGGTGGATAAAGCACGTTCTGGCTTCTCTACCAAATGGGGCAACTGCAGAGACTTGCTGCAAGTACAACCTACAAAAGGAAGTGATAGATCACAAGCAGCTACAGAATCAAAAACACGTGGCCTTATTCTATAACCAATGGCAATGACCATGCCATGTGGGCATTGTTGGGTTTTTAGGACCTACTCCATGGAATAATGAATAATGGATGAGGAGAACTGGGCAAACTAGCCCCAATGTCTGCTTTTGGGAAACTGCCTCTCCTAGTCCTGGCTGCAAGTGAGGACTGATACAGGGAGTGGTGGTAGGAAACAAAATACTTATCAGAAATAAAGGTAGGCAAGAGCCCAAGATACAGGGCCACCCATTGGTACTCTTTCAATTAGGAAAAATAAATGAAAGTAAAAAGTCAAGAACCTGCCTAAAAGTAAAACAGACTCCTAAATGGTTGAAATAGCTCTAAAACCATTTCAGTAAGGAGAAGTAAGTAAGTAAGTTTCACAAAATGGTGAGAGTTGGAGATCCATGCTGCCTATTTAGTATATTATAGCATCCAGGGTCAGCCTCACATGTTGCAGGTTAATATTTTACTGATGTCACCATTCACTGATTGTGCAGTCTCACTACAGTTGATGTCCACTGGCATGAACACAGCTGGAAGTTTGGGAAGTGTAACATCTTTTTCCCCACATTGAAGCTCAGAAGTAGATAAGGTAACTGCAATCTACCCCCAGATCAGCAGGAATGTAAATGATGATGAAGTTTTTTCAAAGTTATCCATGAGCTAAAGCAAGTCACATGACCGCTTCTGACCACTATAGTGGGTTTCAGAAAAGGGTTCTGCAGTAGGAGCTCTAATCTGTTAGATTATGAGACACATGGGATGGCAGGATCCTTTTGTATCTGCATTGGACTAAATACATTTCCCTAAATGCTGCAGATTTTTAGGAAGATCAGGACCTGTGCATTATTGCACCTCAGGAGCTGTGGGGGAATAAGCTTGTGGCTCAGGACTAGAGGGAGAAAATAACTTGATAGCTATGTTCCTGGGATTTAACCCACTACAGTTTGTAACTGGGAGTAGTCTGGGGTTTTAAGTTATTTGTTACTGGAGCAGGGGAGAGAACACAATTTTAATCTTGCATTGTTTAGTCTGCCCAGTCTCCTATCCACACTCATACTCCTCACGTGATTTGTATGACCTTATTGAGTACTCACTGTTCAGTGACCCTGACGGGCTCTATGTACCAACCCCCCTCATCTGCATTCTTCATACCCTTGTGTTTGGCACAGGCTCCCAGTTGATGATTTGCAATTATTTATCACCTGGAATGATTCATTTGAAATTGTAAAAAGAATTTATACCACAGAGTACCTTTCTGTACCTTTCTTTACAGGTATGTAGCAAGGGGACCAGTGTAGCATTTACGACACTGTGCCTTATATCAGCTTAATGCATTACTACAGCTGACTGTTAGAAGGTGTTTTTTGTACCACCCAGTTTAATTGCCCAAGAAGTAATGGCCAGAATGTCTGGTTTTAACTGCCTGATACAAGAAGCACTGCAGGCTGCATTTCAGCTCTGTCTCTGAAAAGTTCACATATTCAATCCTGTTAATTTTGCCAACAATTTCAATTCTAAAAGGTTGAGGATGACAAACAGTGTAACTTCTCCTACGCTGAGACCCACAGGGCTAATGCAGTATCACAGGGTTGCTTATTTGCAGCCAGTGCTTGTCCTCAGCTGAGTGTTTCGAATGGAGCTTTGAAATAAGATGGGTCACTGTTCATTCCTGCAGGGTCACTTGGGGAACTGGAGATGGGGGCTACTGTGGCTTCTAGCTCCTGGTGACTGCAGGAGGATGAAAGATGCCATAACAAGCAATCCAGTCTGCAGCTCCCTTTTTTCCACCCCTCACATTCTTGCAATATTAGCTAGCTGGGTCAATGAGTTCTCACTGAAACATCCTGCAAACTTCCTCAGTGAGGAAGTTGTTTTAAAAAACAGCGTGAAAAGGCAAATTCTCTGAGACTGAAGTTAACTCTCTATGGTTGTGTGGGTGGAAAGGGAAGGTGATTCATCTGGCACCCATCTGTGTGGGAAACAATAGGTCAAAGGGTTTCAAACTTTCATAGTGTGGGCCCAGTCTTAATAAATGGCTTACAAGTCACCTCTTTTTCTCCACCCTCATCACTTTCTTGTTGCAGAACATTCCTGTGGCAACTACAGTGATCACTCCCATGGCAAAGTAATATTGAGGAAACTATTGTATTTTTAACTTTTGTGTCCTAATTTAAAAATAACCTAACCCTGCTCTTCCTTTCATCTTCCCCCTCCTGTCTGTACTCCTTTCTGTCCCCTGGGCAGAGTGCCTGGCTGCCTTGTTACCTTCTGCCCTGGACATTCCAGTCCCACTGGTGGCTCTGGTTCCTGAGGCTGCTCCTGTAGCAGTGACCCCCTAATAGAGGCAGCTAGGTTGGCTGCTTTTCATTTCCAGTTGCTTAAAGAGGCCCCTCCAGCTGCTTCTCTCCATGAGGAGCCTGGACTGCAGACCTATAGAAGCAGCTGGAAACAAGGAGCGCCAACATATGTCCAGGCCGCTTTCAGGGGACCATCAGCCTGGACTTCAGTTTGGGCATAGGTATAGCTAATGGGTAAACATGGACCTCTGGCCAGTCTTGTCTTCAGTATGTACTGCCATGGTCAGTTTCAGTATGTGGCTCTTAGTTCTCTTCTGAGATGCACACATCAGGTTGGTGTCAATATTTGTTGCATATCTGAGTGGATTATAGAGAGTGTCTGTCACTTTTTGGTGCCTTGGGTAGAGCGGTGCTTTTGCTGAAGTCCCCAGTGCTATATGCAAATATCTTGGTGCTAGCTGAACCCCCCTGTAAACATCCTGCCCTTAACTGGCTTTATTTTTGTAACACTAATATGAGGTTTTCTTCACTTGATATGAACAAAACTTTCTTCTGTTAAATATGGATTAGAAAAATCTACCTATGCATACAGCAGTCGATAGATTAGTACAGTGAAAGAATTCCAACAAGGCCTGATTTACTAAAAGGATGAAACCCAAAGGGGTTTGGCTAGATTTCTACCCCAGAGCAATAATGTCATCCCTTGCACAAGACCAGCAGTGTGCCTAGCTCTGCACTAACATAGGAAGATACAGTCCCTGCCAAGACTTTTACAGCCTATCTTCAGCAGGAAACAATGGAAATACTGGTGTTTAACTTTGTTGTCTGTATGAATGGGCCTTGCTGAACAGCATATCAGAACTAGAAGCCCACTGTCCTCACATCTTCTCTTGCAGGCTTAGACATTAACAGGAAGGTTGGTTTGCAAGAACTGTTACTCAGTTACTCCAGCCAGGTTTGTCCACCTTAAACACCCCCACCCCCCCCTGAATAGTTCATTGCTTGGGCTGAGAGAGCGTGAAGAACTTTGACCTAAAAGGAAAATTTAAGGAATTTAAAACTGGTCTGATATAGAATGATTCTTTCAATTTATGTTGTCATTGCTGTATTACTCTGTCAAGGAAACCTGCAGCTCAGATTTTTACAACGTCCAAGGCCTAAAGAGTGGTCTAACTTTTGTGGCAGTACGATGCTAATATTTTAAATGGCTGTATATAATCTCCCTGCTTTCTTTTAACTTGTGGAACAGTTATTGGGTACCTTTCCCAGCTGTGAGGAAGAGGTCTGTGTAAGCCTGAAGGCTCATCTCGTGCTCTCTCCTTCCCCTCTCCGCCCCCAAACAGAAGTTGGTTCACTAAAAGACGTTACATTATCCACCTTGTCTCTCTAAAGTCCTGGGACCATCATGGCTACAACCAGACTGCATAGTCAAGGCATTACCAAAAAAGTATTCTTCCTGCTCCCACTTTTTTCCTGTAGACTGTTCTGAGTAGATTAAATCCAAACCACAATTTTCTTGTGCCATTCTTTGACTGTGGTAGGTGTGTAGTTTGCCCAGCAAATTCATACTCTGTATCACTTCCTCCTTACTTCCTAACCTCTCTCTCCTGGTCTCCTTTAACGCAGAGCCAGTAAAAAAAAAAAAAAAAAATCACTTAGCAAGGGGATGCTGTGGAGTCACAAGGCCTGTACATTGCACTTGAGACTCGGCAGATATGCTTGTAATGTGAAGTCTCCTGTACACTTGGAGAAGACCAGCTTCAGACTTGAGCTTTTTTTCCACTTTGCTGCATGATCGTACATGACTTGAATTATTACATAAGTGATTAAGTCAACTTGTAATGTTCATAAATACATAGATGCATGCACATCCTTACAAGCTCATCTGCAAAATAGCTTGCCATTTCTTACCGCTTATAACTGCTTTGCAAACTTTTGCTGCTAGTTTCACACAGAGCATCTGCAGAATTGTATAACTTTCTGGGCTGTAAATGACTCTAGTCCTAATAAGGTAAAACGCTGAAGATAGATCACCACAAAGGAAAATCAACTATATACAATAAGCAACTTTCCCTCCTCCCTAGGAGGTTTCCAGGATTATTCTTCCCAAATCCATTCTTCCTTTGTCCGGCATTATCTTTGGCTATGCTAACAATTTTCCAGGATCCAGAGGATAACACTTTAATTTGCATTAAATAAAGAGCTGCAACAACTCATCTTTAATACAGCCAGGCCACTTAAATCAAGATGAAGCATAGCATGCTGGGACCTATAATCTGAGTCACATTCCCATATTAATACTTTTGTAGTGGCTTTCATCTGAAGATATCAGACCATTTTACAGTTCAGAATAGTAACCAGAAATCTCTCTTCCCAATCCCCTGCTGTATCCACTAGACCAGGGATAGTAAATAGGCGGACTGTGGGCCAAATCCAGACCACCACATGCTTTTGAACAGACCTCAACCTTTTTATTTTACTTTATTATAATCATTCTTGGTGTTTTGTTGTTTTTCTCTGGAATCTGGACCTTGACCAAAAAAAAAATAGACTATCCTCACACTAGACCATGCATCCTCTCATAGGACCATTTAAAGGCCACATCATAGAACTCTGGCTGAATTTGACTAGCAGGCTGCACTTTAACCCACATGTTAAAGCCTGTGGAAAGAGAAGTAGCCATGAAGGCTTAGTAAATATGTCATGGTATCCTAGTTAATGCCACATGCCTGAAAAGTAATGCAGCACCAAGTAGCTAGTGTACTACGGATGAGACTATTATAGTCTAGCTGCATGCCCCCCTTCCTTTAGAACAGTGGCTCTCAACCTCAGACACAAGAGTCTGATTTGTCTTGTGTACCCCAAGTTTTACTTCACTTAAAAACGTACAAAATTAGTCATAAAAATAAGTGTCACAGCACACTATTACTGAAATACTGCTTTCTTTCTCATTTTTACCATATTTGGAATATAAATATTTTATTTACCTTTCAGAGTATAGAATTACAGAGCAATAAAAACAAATCATTGTCTATGAAATCTTAGTTTGTGCTGACTTCGCTTTTTATGTAGCCTGTTGTAAAACTAGGCAAATCTAGATGACTTTATGTCCCCGTCCCCCCGGAAGACCTCTGACTACTTCCAGGGGTACACGTACCCCTGGTTGAGAACCGCTGCTTCACAGGTCAATTCAGTTGTGGCTAAGGACCACAGGTCTCTAAGCTTATAAAGAGCCGTCTGCTCTACTAACAAAGGATATAGATTCAGCCACAGCTGCTGAGTCATCATCAGGTATGTGTGATTCCTGTCCTCCTTTTCCGGTTTCTGTATGATAAAGTAACCACGTCAAGGTGGCGTGTGGTTTTTTTTTGTTTTGTTTTGTTTTTGTTTTTTGAATATAGTCCTCTCCAACCCTGTTGGTACCTGGCTAATCCAGCCTCATTCTGCGGGCCGCAGTCAGCACTTCTTTGCAGGACTATCTGGCTGCATGCAAAGAAATCGTCTGGTTGCGCACACGTCTATTGGGCTAAGATTGCTGGTTTGAATAATGCACACGTTAGTGTCGGGAGAGATGATTGGCTGGGCACTGCTGCAGTGAGAATGCAGGCTGGATACTCAGGGTTTCGGCTCACTTGATGCGCGTTAGATGAGCCAGGGAGAGCCTAGGTTAATTGGTAGCTTTGAGCAGCTTCCCAGAGTGAAAGGGTCCATTTTAGCTTTTATATTAAGCTCAGCATCTTGGCTTTTCTGTCCAGGCTTCCTCTAAAGCTCAATATCTTGGGTTCTCCGTGCCAGCGCTCTTGAGCTTTGTCTGTTGCCACCAGCTCTGAAGCTCTTGTACAGTGAACTGCTTATCAGGCCAGGCACGACAGCAGTAACAGCAATTTCAAAAGGCAGGAATCGGCGGCAGGAATAGTCTGTAAAGCAACCGAACCTCTGGAGTTGCCGGCTTGAATCTCTTTCTGGCTGCTGTGTGGAACGGATTCCCAGTTTGGAGGGCTTGGTATTGCAGTCACATCCTTGGCAGCAGGCATTCACTGATTGCAGGGTTTCTTTGACTGGGACTTTGACTGGAGTAGCAATGCTGCAGACCCTCTGGCGTTTTCTGTCCAACCTGTTTACCAGGGCCATGTGCCAAGGTCCTGCAGAAGGAAAAGAGAATGAGGCCAGAGAGACGACCCCAGGGGACCAGGGGCCAAACCTGTTGGGGAAGCCACAGGACAGAGGGGCTGATCCCACTGAAAGGAGACCAAGTATCTTACTGGTGGTTGGACCCGCAGAGCATTTTCCAAAGGTAACGGCACTTCTGAGGTTCCTGAATAGGGGCTGGCTTGCACTGGGTTGCACGTGCCTGGCCTACTGGAACAAAGGGTGTTGGGGGAGATGAGGGAGTGTGAAAATGGAGTTCCCTGAAGGGAGGGATGATGTGGGTGGTGGGAGGGGGGCTGGCAAGGAGGGAGAGTGATTCTGGGTGTGGGCTTGCTAGAAGTGTAAGTGTATGGCAGGAGAAAGGAGACGGGGAAGTGTCTATCGGGGAAGAGGTGTAATGAGCTGCCAGTAGTTCCTGCTTGCTTGCCCGCCCGCTCCCCCCCCTCCCCCCCAAATCACAAAATATTTTGAGGGCTGACCTCTCCAGGGAAACTGCTTTGGAAGCAAGATGAAATATTGGAGCCCAAAGGTTCCTTGGCAACTGAAAGAGGAGGCTTAGTTCGAGAAGGCAAGGAAAAGTAATATGGGCTAATAGTGGTGTTTATGTACCTCCACACCTGCACTGGGGACTGGTTAAGGGTTAAGAAATAGTCTAGTAATTTGGCGAGGTGGGGCGATGCCTCGGGAGATGCAAGAGAAACCAGGGTATTTTGAGCAAGCAAGAGCCTGACAGCATTAGCTAAATGGCGCACAGAGCTGGAGTCTGTCAGAGGCAGGAGGATTTACACCTTGGAAACGAAGAATAGTTTCCCAGGAGAGGATAGGGAAGGGACACTGGAACTGGAATGAAGACTGAAACTTCCGAGGAGGGGGAGAGTGGGCATGGGGGGGGCAAGTATAAATACAATAGATGCAAGGAATCTCCTTTTGTTCTCCATCTGGGGCAGCTAGACAAAGGCGGTTGAGCAGTATGTTAATATACAATAGCCTGGGATCATGTGACAGAATGGGCTGGGTCCGATTTTACTTGTAGAAGTTAATGTGGCGGTGGGGAGAGAAGAGCAATGATTACATACGGTTTGTTACAAAGGGAGTGGCTGGGGAAAAAGGGGGCAGCCAGGTACAATCTCTCCAAGTGATGGGAGCAGGGGAAGGGAAGAATGTTGAGACAGATTGGGGGGGCATCAGGGATAATGATAGGTGGCTTTCAAGGTCCAGTTTACCAGGCAGGGAACTAGGTATAGATGCTGTTGTAAAAGCTCTCCAGTTACAAGAACACGGGGTGAACAGGCTGGGATTATGTAGTGGAGGCGATTGTAATCTTTTCTGCCTTGGATTGAAGCAAGCAGGGCTGAATTTGTGGCTCTGGTTCCACTGGATGGGGACCGTCCCTGCTTGGGCCTGACTGAGAGAGCTGCAGGGACTTATTCCTCTTTGCTGGTTGTCCGGTGATGGGACCTGGGTACCCTTCTGAAAGGATGAATGGAGAGAAGATAGGAAGGGGATGGACAGAGAAGCCAATGATGAGTTAAAGCAGGCTGTCAGGGGAAGCCTGGAATGAGTGGGGTTAAAGATCTCTAGTGTATCTTCTAAGGGAATAATGGGTCCTCTGCCTATGAGAGGATCAGTCTGCCTCTCCAGATCAATGTACCCTTTTTGAGAGTGGGGGTGAAGCTGAGGTCTGTTTAATTCCTTCCCTGTCTGACACATTCCCATGACCTTGGGAGGCTGCTTCCTGACAGTGGGGAGAGAATTAACTCAATCTTGAAATCTGTGGGAGGGTGGGGATGGGGAGAGCCTAGCTCAGCACTAAGGGGCTTCTCATTTTCCTTTGCTGTCATGTAGGGGGAACTTTTGTCTGGTGGTTAGAGGCTGAGATATGGGAGGCAGAGGTGGGTTCTATTCCTAACTTTGCCACTGAATGTCTGTGACCTTGGGTGGGTCATCTAATTCCTCTGTGTTCCCTTTGTAAAAGTGCCTTGAGCTCCTCAGCTACTATATAAGTATGAAATATTTAGTATGCCTGAGAGCTAGATGCTGTGATGGCTTCATTTGTACGACCAAACCTGATGTTAAGAAGCAGATTCCATAGTCCAGTGTGAACTGCTTCTGTTTATCCCTGTGGTCCTTGCCTTACAGCTGGACAGGCTTTGCTGATTTGTTGGCTACATGGAGGTGCTTATTGAAGCATCAGGCTGTTTTTCACCCACATGTATGTAAAATGTTGATGGGCATGTGATGTGCTGGCATGCTTACCAGGTGTGCACAGCAAATTCCTGCCAATCACACCAGGAGCTGTCACTCTTGACCTGGTTGTCATGAGTGGAAGAGGTCAGCTCTCCTGGAGTTTAGTTACCTTCATGTGAAATATTTATCTTTTACTTCCCCCCCACCCTGTAGCCTTGGCTAGCTGCTATTGTTCTTTAGTTTGCTGTGGACTGTATTGAATTAACAAATGATTAACTGCCCTCTTCCCCCATTTTGTATCCCTGTCCACTCCTTGACGTTTGTGTCCTGTTAGGACTTTCTGTCCTGTACAATTAATTATATTCCACCTTCCAGGAGTGAAAATACAAAATCAAAAGAAATTACCAATCAGGACCTATTTATTCCTTTGCTGAGCGATAGTCAGACACAGTGGATCTCAGACTGGTCCGGGGACCAGCAGTGGTCCACCAAGCTGCTTGTGCCACAATGGAAAAACACATTAGCCTTCAAGCTGATATTTCCAGTGAGTTGTGGCCCAGTCCAGCACTTAGGGCTAGTCTACACTAGAAGCGCTACATAGGCGCAACTGTGCCAGAGCAGCTGTGCTGCTGTAGCGCGTCTAGTGAAGACGCCCTATGCCGCTGGGAGAGAACTCTCCTGTCAGCATAATTATTCTACCTCCAGAAGAGGCGGTAGTTATGTGTGGACGCCGCATAGGTCAGTGTAACTTGTATAGCTCGGGGGTGGCTTTTTCACACTCCTGAGCAACGTAAGTGGTAGTGTAGACCTACCCGTAGTATTTCCAGAGGCTTTTTTAACCTGTTAAATTAAAAACAAAACCCTCTGTCCTAGTGTAGCTGCCTCATGTCTCTGGGCAGATGTGTTTTTGTGTAAATTCAACCATGGTCTGATTAGTGGAGGGCGCTAAAATTGGAGGTGACACAAATGCACGGGAGATGGACATACCCTCAGGTTCTGTACTGCAATAAAAGACCTGCGGCAGGACTGCAGTTGGCCAGGTCAGCTGTCTTGGGCTTTGGGGCTAAAAATAGCAGTGTAGACATTTGGGTTGGAGCCTAGGCTCTGAAACCTGGCAAGTGGGGAGGGTCTCAGGGACCAGGCTCCGGGCCATGCCCGAACATCTACACTGCTATTTTTAACTCTGCAGCCTGAGCCCCGTGAGTCTGAGTTAATTGACCTGGCCTCAGAGACTCCCTGCTGCAGGGTTTTTATTGCTGTGTAGACATATTCTAAGTAATCAGGAAAGATTTGCACTAAAGGGACTTCAGATAGTTCAAGGGCTTGCTCCCTAATGCCAAGCTTCTGCCCAGGGAGAGGAAATAAATAGCATGGATATCAAATAGGGCTATGCCCACATGCTCAGGGTTTAGCTGATCGCCATATTTGGGGTCGGAAAGGAGTTTTCTCTCAGGGCAGACTGGCAGAGGCCCTGGGGGTTTTTCGCCTTCCTCTGCAGCGTGGGGCACGGGTCACTTACTGGAGGATTCTCTGCACCTTGAACTCTTTAGACCACAATTTGAGGACTTCAGTAGCTCAGACATAAGTTAGGGGTTTGTTACAGGAGTTGGTGGGTGAGATTCTGTGGCCTGCGTTGTGCAGGAGGTCAGACTAGACTATCATAATGGTCCCTTCTGACCTTAAAGTCTATGATTCTGATACGTTCATCTTGTCACCTTAATACTGTCCTATATCCTTTTCAGGTAATCAAGATCTTGTGTTTCACCTGGGAATGCTTGGGATGAGGCATTCACAAGCGCCTCTCTATCTTAAGAGGCGCACAAGAGGGGGAAGTCATGAGAATTGCTGGGATGAGGATACTCCTGCAAGTCACAACATTAATGAATGCAAACTTGGTCGTGCGTTCTTTTGTGGTGGTCTTCCAAAAAATATGTCCCCTGTACACAGGAATGCACAGACCAACAGTTAACATTCAAATAAGATGTTGCAACTGGTAACTGACAGGAGGATTTGTTTTATTATGCCAAGTGCTGTTTATGAATGATTTGAAAGTAAGCAAATTAAGGTCAGTCCTTTGTAGCCAAAGAAAGCTGGATCTAGGCAGTGCTTTTTCCAGGGCAGGGCTGGTCTCGGTGGGAGACAGCTGCGGGGAGTTCACTGCAAGAAAGGAGTAGGTATGGATCTGTCACATGACTGTTACCTCCCCGTCTCCTCCATCCTGCTATCTGGAAAGGAAATTGGTGGAAGGGATAGTTTACGTAGGAGTAAGACAAGGATACTTCAGAGTTTCACAGTGAAGCAGTAGTAGAGCCCGTTGGCCTGAGGTAGGTGTCTTGTGTAGCTTTCACTGTATTTCTAGAGTCCAAGTAGTTGAGTCATTGCAGCTCAGCCTCACATATTGCAGACGTATGGAGAGTGGGCTGGACAGTGGCACTGCCGAAGTTTCCAAAAGGCACTCGCTATCCTTGGCTTCATTGTTCAAAGGATGTAGAAATCAGTTCTCAGTACCACAGTAACCCAGGTCTCTGATGCTTTACAGAACAATTTGTTTTGATACTTCTAACCTTCCAGCTTCTCGAAATGGAATCTAGACACTTGATATCTGCACACACTCCTGCTTTGCATTCATCTCTGTAAATGCAGTTGCTGGTGTAAACTCAAGGTGCACTCCATCTCCTCCTCTTAGTTCATTGTGTGGTAACTAATATCTTGCTTAAAAATGGCTTTCTTGCCTGCCCTCCTCTTCTCTTGTCTACTTTGACGTAGGATGGTGGGCGTTTCTTCCCTGAAACGCACGGTTTTGTCCATTTGTCTCCCACTGCCAAGTGTAGGTGGATTTCATTGGGAAAAGCTGCATTGTGCTGTCATAGCAACTGTGGTGTCAAGCGGCTGTAACAAAGAATGACGTCTGGGAACCCAGGAAAGCGTGCGTGTATGGTGATGGTGGGGGCTTCTCAATCACTGTGTAGTGGAGTAGGTCTCAGATGGGAAAAGCCAGTTCAGTGGGCCTTGTAGGAGGCATTTGCCTTTGACTCTGTTGGGCTGACGATTGTAGCAAAGATTGGTCTTTGGGAAAGAGGGGTGCGCTATTGGCTTGTAAATCACACAAGCTTCTGCAGCTGATCTCTAAGAGGATCTGGATTTGGTGAGAGGATCCTGTTCTGTGTGCAGACAGACGTCAGAGGGGAGTAGGTTAAGCCTGATTAGGTAATAGGGAAATAAAGGGGCACAGTGGGGTGAGATGCTGGGGGAGGGGTTAAGAAAGCTGTAGTATGGCCAAGCTTTTGGGAGCTGAAGTTGGGAAGAATACTAAACGTTGCTTAATAGATCATGACTTGCTTTTGTAAATTCCTCACATTAAAGCCCCAGATTAAATAATCCCAGTCCATGTAACTGGTTTGCTACTCTATGATCATCTTGTAAAGACACATTTTAAAATTTCACCCTAATGAACAAAATTCTGTTGAAAGGTCTTAATTGATTTTTGGACACTAGGATGTGGGGGAGAGAATGTTTGAACTAGTTTTTAAATTGGTTCTGGCATATAGTTTGTGTGGCCAGAGCATAATCATTTGCAAACTATTGCTCTAGCAAGGTAAACTGTTTGCTAAACTGGTTTAAACTAGTCCAGCAAATGAGCTTCCTTTCCCGTAGAACAGACAGATCATAGTGCTTTGGAAAGCTGGAAATTGAATATTCTTGCTCTCATCTCTCATCTGGTAGCCTTTCTATGGCAGATTTTAGGGACAGGGACTCTAGTTTAACAGGGAGGTAAAGTCAACTGTGTTCTAATAATGCAGAGGATTATGGGAAGCAATTAATAGCCCTATAACTGATTACAGAACGCTCAGCCTGGTGTGTGGGTTTTTTTGTTGCTTTTTCTCTATCTGTATACAGCAATGCCAGGGAATATTTAGTGCCCACACACCAAAGTGCTAAGTGTTTAGAAGCCTGTAGTCATATCTGTGCTCAGTAAGGGGTCCTCACCGCACACCCCATTTGTCAGCCTGACCAACCCTATACTGGTCCATGCACCAGTGATGAAAGCATTAAGTGGCTTAATAATAGCTGGGAGAACCAGGAGAAAACACTGTGTCCACCCAGACCATTTTGTAGTGTAAGCTGTACCTGGACAAAATGTTTTTTTCATGTTTTTCCATCTATAATTAACCACTTACTATGTAAGTATGCGAGCGTACATTTACTGCTCCATAGATGGCTAGTTAGATTTTAATTTGTCTCAAAATTAGACACGGAAGTTTTCCAAGACTGAGTCTGAAGTGTATATTCCACCTTAGCCTGCTTTTGACTGGCTTCCTGCAAGTCTGTCACAGTGGCATACGTCTCTCACCCACTTTTTCTCTATGTCCCTCAGAACAGAGCTGCAGCATTGATCTGTTTGGGCATACAGGGAATACTCCCTCATGGCTGACATCACCCAAGCTCTAATTATTTCTCAAGATTGTTTATAACTAGAGAGCTAATTATCCTCTGTTATGCCACAGCCTTCTTTAAACATGGGACTTTTGGGGTCTTGTAGCTGGAGATCTTGAATGAGGGGTGAAGGCAGTGGGTGTATGGAGTATACTGTGTCCCACGCATCTTTTAGAGGAAGTAAGAAAATCATAGGAATATTGTTTGTGGAGTGAGGGGAAATCCAGTCCCTTCAATCCTAGCATTAGTGTCTGTGGCCTTTGGTCAATACCATAATTGGGATTGGATGACATTGTGCTGTGTGCTGGGAAGAGATGATTCCTGCCCCAAAGAGTCCAGTCTAATCTAAGCTTCTCCCTTCTCCAGTGAGCATTACAAATGGGGAAGGGAGAAGCTTCTCCTGGATTTCTTGCAGCTCTCCCTCTACACACTTAAGCATTTATTGCAGCCTCTCCCAGCCCCCCGTGCTTTGAGTGCTGCATGTGACTGTGCTGTCTGCATCTCGGTTTGGTTGAGGAGGGAGAAGGGATTAAGTGAGGGGGACAGAGAAGAGTTAACTCTGCTAAGAGTGTGACGTGGGCCTCTTGGGCTTTACAGAGAGCCTGGAGTTGAGTAATTGGAGGCAGCTCACATGCCTTGTCACAAAGCCAGTGTCTGGCTGGCTAGCTGGGAGGTATTGCACAAAAAAGGCTTCCCCTTTAAGCAGAAGGGCAGGGCTTGCTCAGCCAATGGCAGCTGAGCACGGACAGCTCATAGCCATGTGTCATGAGACTTGCCCGCATTTCCTTTCCCCCATGCACTGAAACTAGCTCCAGCAGGGGATCGCTCAGGTCACTTCCCATCCTTGTTTGGCTGTGTAGGTCAGCACCTAAGTTGCTGGTACAGAAACATGCTCTGCTTGTGTCTATATGTGCCAGTGTTTGGGGAGTCCCAGACGGAGTTCCAATACTTTGAGTCAAAGGGGCTCCCTGCCCAGCTCAAATCTATCTTCCGCCTGAGCCTCTTCATTCCTTCCCAGGAATTCTCTACCTACCGTCAGTGGAAACAGGTATGGCTTTGGGAGTAGGGTGGCAGAAAGGAGGGTGGGGATGCGGTGGGGAAAATGGTGTATCAAGATCTTCTGGACTAGATGGCTTGGCTAGTGGATGGGAAACAAGGTTGCTTGTGGCCTCTGCTGCTCATCCCTATAGCCAGAGGCATGGGCTGCCATCATCTTTTCCACTTCCCCTTTGCAGGGGCTGCTGGCAGCAAGCCATAGGGCAGTTGTCTTTCCTCCTAGGCTCCCTCCTTCCCTCCCCTTAAAGGGGAGTCAACTGTGTGTGTGTGTGTGGACAGGTGGGACATGGGAGCCAAATATCCTTTCCCCTTAAATGCTGTTTTAGGTATCTGCCCTTATATTTCATTCTTGCTGAATTTAGTAGTAAACCAGCCGATTAACTGCATGATATCCTAGGGAGTTCTGGGGGGAAGAGTTTCCTTTCTTAACATTGCCTTATCGGCTCTTAGACAATTGTAGTGCTAGCTCCTTCCTTTTTTGTGTACTAGCATCCAGCAGCATGTGCACCTACGTCTTGTGTCTACTCTGCAGTTTGAACCATGGGGGAGCTGAACCCATGTTGAGCACTGTTTAGCAGCAAGTGTAGACAAACACAAACCGTGTTCACCATGGCTTCAGCAACCATGTCTAAACCCTACATGGACGACTTAATCATTTAGGCAAGGCTAGAGCATCACCCACAAATGTTTCATGTAAAGCCCTCTGCTACAGAAGGGCAACTTACTAGATTCTACAGGGGTGGCCAACCTGTGGTTCCGGAGCCCCATGCGGCTCTTCAGAAGTTAATATGTGGCTCCTTGTCTAGGCACTGTCTCTGGGGCCAGAGCTACAGGTGCCAATTTTCCAATGTGCCGGGGGGTGCTCGCTGCTCAACCCCTGGCTCTTCCACAGGCCTTGCCCCCACTCCATCCTTTCCCGCCGCCTGCCATGCCCTCACTCCCCCTCCATACACAGCCTCCTGCACCCCACGAAACAGCTGATCGGGAGGTGTGGGGAGGGAGGGAGAGGTGCTGATCAGCTGGGCTGCCGGTGGTTGGGAGGTGCTGGGAGTGAGGGTGGGGGAGCTGAAGGGGGGGCTGCTGACGTATTACTGGGGCTCTTTGGCAATGTACATTGGTAAATTCTGGCTCCTCGGGCTCAGGTTGGCCAACCCTGTACTAGAATTATACACTCACCCTCTCGCCGCTCCACTGCAGTCCCTTCTGTTCCAGCACACACTGCTGCAGGTGCTAGCTGCTTGTCAGATGACTATGCTGTTAAGGGCACTGGTGGCTTCTTATGCTTCTCAGGAGGCTGCGTGCATGGCAGATTTGTGCATAAGAACTGAGGCGGGGCAGGGGAACAGCTGGAGAGGCACTTTATGCAGGTGATCATGGAAAAACACGAGCAGCTTAACAAATACCCAAAGTTGCAAAAGCACAGCTGTGCTAGTGTTGTATTCTGCTTACAGAATACAAAATAGATATCGCTGCAGTGATTCCTGTTCGCCTCTGAAGGCAAGGAGGCGGGTGTGGGTGCTCACCCATATCCCTGAAGAGGATGCTGAAGGTATAACGTGTACTCCCCTTGCTAGGTTGACCAGACAGCAAGTGTGAAAAATTGAGACACTTTTTTTTTGGAGGGGGGGTGGGGGGGAGAGAGGATAGTTGTGTATGTGTATAAGACAAAAGCCCTCAATATTGGGATGGTCCCGATAATACTGGGACATCTGGTCACCCTACTTCCTGCACAAGTAGGAAAGAATCCCAGCAATGCCCTTGATGCAAGCCCAGTGCTGTGACTTTAGAAACAGTTTGCATCCTTCATTGCTTAGTGAAGCTTGGAGTGATTAATTTAGCAAGCCTGATCAGGTAGAAGCTGCCTAACTATGATTGTTCCTGTTATCCCCATCTCCTCTGCGATAACTGTCAGGAAGTATCATAGGAAAGAGAGCCTTTCAGCTCTCCTAATTGTTTTATGGAGTCTGTGAATCTCACTGGCCATGAACTGGTCAGGGATTATCTGCTAGAGGGAAGCCTGGTCAGCTATTTGACACTGATCTGCTGACATGCCAGAGGTGTTTGTCTATCTTTAGCCTACAAATTGAATATGGGGCCCCATCTGTGTCTTTTACAGCTGTCATATGACTGTCTGCAGACTAGGAACACGGTGGGCATATCTCTAAGGTCACTGCGGTTCAGGTTTGCATTTTATTTTATTTCGGAGTAGCAGCCGTGTTAGTCTGTATCCACACAAAGAAAAGGAGTACTTGTTTTTTAGTCTCTAAGGTGCCACAAGTACTCCCTTTTTATTTTTTTAACACTCTCAGAAATGATAGCAATAATCCTGGGTTGCCCTGGGGCCAAAATTGACCAGTTAGGTGTTTGTCTGATTTTAACCTTAAATGTAGTGGCCAAGTGTGTATAGCTACATATGGGATTTAAAACTAAATGGGTGTATCTTGATTTAAAAGCATCTGAGCGGGGCTAGCTTCCATAGGTTTAAGAAATATTGGAATAAACTTGGCTTAACATGTTCCCTTTGAAATACTTTCATTGTGAACCTGCCTTACAAATTAATGAGTTAGGTTGGTAAGTACAAGACTCATTAAAGGGTCTGACATCTGGGAGTCCAGAACTGAGGTCTATTACAATAATAGCCATCCACTGTTTGCAGAGTGAATAACTAGCATCATAATCCAAAAGGGAGCTGAACGTGACTGGACTGAGTTACTTGGTGCTGGTTGCTGTTGGCTCTTGTAATCCTGTGCAAGGCAACTAGCAAATGTGGTGTGGAGCAGGAACCGATTGTCCTAAATTATTGCTCTGTGCAGATTGGCTTTCCCCCTGCCTGGTTAACAAGTAGCTATGTGCCCATGTGCAGGCCAGGCCATGTGCTGTTTCCTCATGCTGGAATTAGTCGAGGCGTGAGAGCTCTGTATGCCAAAGTTCCCTATCTTTTCCCAGTTGCTTGGGCTAGGTTCCCATCTTTAATGTAAGTGCTCTGTCCTGTCTGTGTCTCCGGCGACCTTGTGCAATTCAGGTCTACATAAGTGTATAGCTGCAGGGTGGCTAAACCAGTTCATGCTGGCATCCTAGGAGCTTTTATCACTAACACTGTCCATGAGAGATGGACTTCAGTTTGGCCACAGGCTCTTGCTGGCTGGGATTGGTTATTCCCAGTGTTGGTTTTCCTTTTCATGCACCGTGGGAAGGAAGAAAACTCTACTTTAACTAAAAGCTTGGTTTGGGAGGGGGAAAATCTGCCTGAGGTTCTATGATCCAAGCCTCCTGCAGTCCTAGTGCTTCTATTTGAATCTCAGACAGAGGCCTGAACAATTCTAATCTACGGCATAGGGGGCTGTATATTACTACAGGTCTGACACTTAACTAGCTAAATATCTGTTGCATAGGTATGAGTAATCCAGTCTGTATGCTGACTTGTGAAGATATGTGCCTGGAATCAATTTGTCCTTGCCTTCCTGCCCTTAATTTGCTGCACACATGATTGGCACAGTTCCATGCTGATCACTTCCTGGGTAAAGCGGAGCCCAGTTTGGAGGGGAACTTTTCTCGATGCTGCATGTGTGTCCTACTGTCTGTCTAGTTAACTGATTTGTGTTACGTGGGGGGGGTGGGTCTTAAAGAATAAGGATGGGGTAAACCTATCTGAATGAGCAAGGAACTGATTGTTTTGATGTCCCCAAAACAGAAAATTGTGAAAGCTGGAGACAAGGACCTGGATGGGCAGCTGGACTTCGAGGAGTTTGTTCACTATCTCCAAGATCATGAGAAGAAACTGAGGCTGGTCTTCAAGAGCTTGGATAAAAAGAATGATGGTGAGGCTCTTCCTAATAGTCCTAGACGATCACTGGCCTCCGCAGGCCAACCTGACAGCTTCTTCGGGTGAATGGTCTCTGGGCTCACTGGCTTCTATCTTTGCAGGCCGTATTGATGCCCAGGAGATCGTGCAGTCCCTCCGGGACCTGGGAGTCAAGATCTCCGAACAGCAGGCCGAGAAGATCCTCAAGAGGTGAGTGTTCAGCTGGCTCCTACTCCTCAGTTTGCACATACGAGAAGGAAATGTAAAGAATGACCTTATCTCCACTTTCCTCCCGGTATGCTCTCCCTCCTCGGACCTGTCCCTTCTCACTGCATTTTTTCAATCTTCTGTGTATTGAAAACTGTAGTGCACTATGGAAGCCGAAGAACAACCACCCATTTGGTCAGTAGGCTTGAATCAAAGGTGGGGGGAATAAAGAGCAAGAACATTGGTCAAATAGAATGAATAAGAATAGTGACTTGTGATGCTAGATCAGACCCCTGGGCCATAAAGATGGTATTCTGTCTCCAGCATGGCTACCATCTGATACTTCTGGGGAGGTGGGAATTACATCTATGCACAGTCCTCTTCTAGGTTCTGAGGCGTTCATAGAATGAATGGAGAAGAATGCTTGTAGTCCCTCACCCCCCGATCTTAGAGCCTTGCAGTTAAAGATCCTTCGCTAGCCTGTTGTGGAGAAGGGCATGCACTTGATCCTACCAGCATCCCGTGTGCCTCTACCCTGTCATCCACAGCTTGCTGCTCTGGAGAGGGACTGTTTACTTGCTATACTGAAATGCTTAGCACTATGCATGTGGCTCTAACACTGTAACAATCACTTATTTGTCCTGTTTTTCCTCTTTCCTTTGCCATCCTTCCCTCTGTCTGTTTGCCTGTCTGTCAGAATAAGGACAGGCCATTTCTGGGGTCCTGTCACCTAGTAAGTACCTGTGTAACTTTAGTCTCTGCCAGTTCCTTATCTTCTCTGCAGTGCCGGAGGGATTTTTTGTTTTGTGTTTTTTTTGTTTTGTTTTCTAACCAGGGTGGGAGGGGGCACAACAAATCCTTTGGTGTGGCTAGTGGGGAGGGAGAAAATGAGCCATATTCCCCGACTCTGTGTGGCTTGGGAGGAGAGGATTCCCTAGCAGCGTCTTGTACCTTTCAACCCTTGTAACACTTTCCAGTAGTTGCCCTGTGAAGGTTTTACTTTGGGGCGAGGGGAGGGGCCCTGAATAACCCAGGGGGAGGTGAGGAGGAGTTTCTCCCTCAGTGAGGCCATGCACCCATCTCCTGTTCATTTGCTTGTAATACACTTTTTTGCAGCATGGATAAAAATGGAACTATGACAATTGACTGGAACGAGTGGCGAGACTATCACCTGCTGCACCCAGTGGAGAACATTCCTGAGATCATCCTATACTGGAAGCACTCCACGGTAAAAGAAATAAAAATTCCTCCACCAAAGCAGGCCTGATCCTTCTCCAATTTCTTGATAAGAGTGACACTTTCCAGCAGCACTTACCAAGTCCCCATCATTCTCTTCTTGGTTCAGTAGCTGCCTTCTAGCTCTAGAAGCCTGGTCGCTTTCTGCTTCTCCGTTATCTTTTATATATATATATATATCCTTGGCATGGCTTCTGCAGTCCCTGACACAGGTGACAACTGGACCTTCTGAGGGAGGGAAAAGTGAGCAGGTTGACTTGGATCACAGCTCTGAGAGCTCAGACCAGTTCCTGCTAGTTCAGGACCTGCCAATACCAGAAATTAATACGACAGGCACCAGCCCTTCCTTGATATATTTATTCAGTGCTTTTTATAATTTGTAATGAGAGCAGACTGGCTGAGTGCCAGAAGGTTCAAAAAGCTTCAGATCTTTTTCCACGCCCCACTGCCCTTGGTTGGTCACTTCGATCATTAAAGTTAGGCATTCTGTATTGGGGCAGCCCAAAGGGTTGGCAAGTCCCTAGCCTCCTGAACTGGAGTCATTAAAATGTGAAGGGTCCCCATGTCCTATCAGATCATGAATGGTATGGAGGAAGTGTCCTTTACCTCTCCCATAACCCCTAGTTCTTGTGTTAGCTGATGAAATTAGTAGGCAGCAGATTTAAAACAAACAAAAGGAAATGCTACTGCATGCAACACACATGTGAAATTCGTTGCCATGGGATGCTGTGAAGGCCAAAAGTATAAGTGAGTTAAAAAAAGAATTAGATAAGTTCATGAAGGATAGGTCTGTCAATGGCTGTTAGCCAGGATGGTCAAGGACTCAATCCTGTACTCTGGGTGTCCTTAAACCTCCAAATGCCAGAAGCTGGGAGTGGATGACGGGGTGGATCTTTTGAAATTGGCCAATTTGTTCATTCCCTTTGCAGCATCTGGCACCAACCCCTGTCAGATATGATCAGACTGGACTGACCCAGTATGGCTATTCTTATGTGGTGGTGATTTGCATATTCTCTGGCACTGGCAGTTCCTTTATTATTTGTGGTCAAACACATCAGCTACGCTTTGCAAACAGACTGGGAATTTGAATATTAAGCTCATGTTCAGTGCTTTACAGCTATTTATTTAAGTATTCAAGCTATGGGAAGTTGTAAGTGACTGACTGCAGGACCTCTGAGGACGTGACAAGAAGCTACCTACCTAACTCTATCCTTCCAAGCACTTCTCAACACCTCTGTTCTTTCCTTTGCAGATCTTTGATGTGGGAGAGAATCTGACAGTCCCAGATGAGTTCACAGTGGAAGAGAGGCAGACGGGCATGTGGTGGAGACATCTGGTCGCGGGTGGAGGTGCAGGTGCAGTGTCCAGAACCTGCACGGCACCATTGGACCGGCTAAAAGTACTCATGCAGGTAGGGCAAAAACCAAGGACAACTTTGTTTTATCAAGGTGCACATGCTGCTTCCCTTAGGGCACTGGTCCAATTAAATGGATCCTAGCAGCAGACCTGAAACTGTCTGTCCAGACAAGTGACTGATTCTGGTTGGACTCAGTCTCATTACTTCCACATTGGAGTGTGGCAGCCTTTTGGTCTGTACCAAATATCATTTCTAGCTGTGTAAAAGCCATTCTTGACCTGTTAGTTGTCACAATGTTATGAAAACTTTAGGAGCTAAGCAGATGAGAGCGCCATCGCTGGTCCTAGCTAAACCATCTTGTACCTTACAGCCTTGGGAACTCTTAGTTCCATGGAACTGGTTCAAGAGGAGTCGCTGATTTGAGAACCGGCCCCTGGAAATGACTGAGTTGACTTGTAGGGCAGAGATAAATGTAATCAACGTTACGCAGCAGGGATTTGGACTTTGCTTAGGCATGCAGTCATTAGTGACTGTCCTTGTCTCTTAACTGAGAAGCCTCTTCTCCCTGTACCAGAGCTCATGGCTGGGGGGGTGTCTGTGCAAGAATGTTTCCCTCCCCTTCCTGCTGTGATGGGCTGGGGGCTCAGGTGGATTAATCAATTAACTGATCACAGACTTAAAACCCAAAAATGCCACCCCCCCCTTTTTTTTTTTAAAATAAATGTTGTCTGGGAAGGGTTAAAGCTTGCTAAATCTCTGGGTAGATAAGAAATGCCCTTTGTCCTTGGATTACAGGCAGCTGTGGCAATCAGGACTAGCACCAATCAGAATTCTCCCTCTTCCTCCCTGCCAGGTCCATGCCTCCCGCAGTAACAACATGTGCATCGTTGGTGGCTTTACCCATATGATCCGAGAGGGCGGGCCCAAGTCGCTGTGGCGGGGGAATGGCATCAATGTCCTGAAGATTGCGCCAGAGTCTGCCATCAAATTCATGGCTTATGAGCAGGTAAGGGAAAGGTCATATTGAAGCTTAGACCCAAGGCCATGTGGGAGCTGGAGGAGCCTTTTCATCCGAGTGATTGCCCAAAGTAGAGCCATGTAACGGATGGTAACCCCCCAGTCAGGATATAAATGTATGGTGCCTCTAGGAAGACTGAGGGCAGGCAGAGGGCATGAGCTCTATGCCCAGGCCTGGCAATCTCCTCTCTCCAGTGGTGGGAACAGTGCCTTTCACACCTCACCCCCTGGCAGAGCTGGAGAAATGGGCAGCATTAAGTCACAGAGAAGTGATGGAGTGCATGGCTGGAACAGAGTTGGTGTTCACACTTCCTTCTCCAGCTTGTGACAGACCCAGCAAGTGAAAAGGGAGGTAGCTTGTGGCCCATGCTGAGGAGGGAAGGTGTTATGTGGTCCAGCCAGTCAGAGAAGCCCCCCTCTATTATAATCTTTCTTTGTTTCTACAGATCAAGCGGTTCATTGGCACTGACCAGGAAATGCTGGGAATTCACGAGCGGCTAGTGGCTGGTTCTCTGGCAGGGGTCATTGCCCAGAGCAGCATCTACCCAATGGAGGTGAGGCTGGTGGCTGGCATCCTGCTCCATGACATGGGGGACGGGATGGGGAGTCATTAAATGGAGAAATTGAGGTGTGGTAATGTGAGCTGAATGCCACATTGTGAGGCTAATTGTGTTGGGTGTTAAAGGCAGTAACAGGGCTCTAGTAATGCATGAAATGGAGTTGCTGGCACTCCCTGTGGTGGTGTGCTCCCTTCATGAGATTACTGTGACCTGTTCCTGCTCCCAGTGTGGTTGTAGGCATTCACAGTGTGCGTGTTCTTGTGCTGTGTTAGGTTCTGAAGACCCGAATGGCCTTGCGGAAGACAGGACAGTATTCAGGCATGCTGGACTGCGCCAAGAACATCCTCTCCAAGGAGGGAATGGCTGCCTTCTACAAAGGCTACATCCCCAACATGCTAGGAATCATTCCATATGCTGGTATTGACCTGGCAGTCTATGAGGTATGGCGCCTGCCTGGCTTCTCTGGGGCTGGGACATCTCACTTTTGGGACAAGCAGGGAGATATGTAGTGCCTGTCGCTAATGTAGGAGTATAAAACCCTCCTGGTTAAATTCTGCACATGCCCCTCGAGATTAACACACATGGCCTAGGGGGAAAAAAGGTAATGCCAGCACAAGCCTTGTGGCAATCTATGGCCCTGCCCTTTGGATGAGGGAGTCGCTGCAGCAAAGCTGCTAACTAGTGTCTTTCACAGATGGTGGTGCAGTGGCAGCAGCAGCTGCTCAAGAAAATCTGACAAGCTAGGATCTTCTCTTCTGCAGTTATTTCTAGTTGACGTTGCATAGATCTCCACAAGCCTCCAATCCCAGCTTCTCTCCTCATGTGGGCCAGTCTCTTGATGCTCTACGCCCTGTCCTTCTCAGCTAACACCTGACTTATTTCTTCCAGACATTAAAAAATACCTGGTTACAACGCTATGCTGTGAACAGTGCTGACCCTGGAGTGTTTGTTCTCCTGGCTTGTGGCACCATCTCCAGCACCTGTGGGCAGCTGGCCAGTTATCCCCTGGCTCTCGTGAGAACACGCATGCAGGCTCAAGGTAAGAACTGTTCTGGAATTCCAGAGAGTCTGGACTGCCACTATGTTCGCATCAGTGGAGTTCTGGAAGGACTTGTAAAATTAAGGCATATTTTAATGTTTCTGTGCAGCTGAACTCTGGGATATCTGTTGGCCAAGGATCAAGAAGGATGTGAACTTTGTGCCATTCTTGGCACTGGGACCCAGAGCCCCTATAACAAAGCCATTTTTTCATTCTCTTTACCTGTGTGCTCTAGTCAGCCCATGAGCGTGTGTGGGAGTGGGTGTGTAAGTAAATGGCAGGCATATGTGGCATGGCCTCATTCTGCTGCCTAATCACACACTGTCATGTAACTATATGGCCAGTGTACCTCAAGAATCTGTCCTCATGTGAGTGCAATAAACAAATCTAACACATCCCTTTTGAGATGGGCATTTTCTTACAACATACCTTAATCCATGCTCTATTTATTTCTTGTGGTTTCTGTCGTAGCTTCAGTGGAGGGAGCTCCAGAGGTGACAATGAGGGGACTCTTCAAACACATTCTAAAGACAGAGGGAGCATTTGGCCTCTATCGGGGTCTGGCCCCGAACTTCATGAAGGTGATCCCAGCCGTAAGCATCAGCTATGTGGTTTATGAGAACTTGAAGATGACCCTGGGGGTGCAGTCACGGTGACCAGGAGACGACAAGGATTCTGAACTCTGAAATCTTGGGCTGTAATCCTGGGGTGTATAGCCATCTCTCATTCTGTGAATGTGTCGACACTAAGCTGACTAAGCAAAGCTGTGAAAACCCAGTTGTGTGTGAGTTGGGATGGAGAGGATTTGGTGTCCTCTGCCATCTTGCTACTCAAGAGCTCTGCTTAAACCATCAAGTGGTCCTTCAAGCATACAAGGGACCAATTGGGAGACTAGGGGATCAACTCCTTGTTGTGTCTAAAGCTGCAAGTTTGAGGTCAGTTTCCAGCAGCCTAGTAGAGTGGGGATCTTGCATGTAGGAACAGAGCTGCTGGCTTGGAGATTTGTAGCAGCTTTTGACATGCTGAAGGAGTTTCTTTTCCATTGTTTAGCCTCCTACCTGTTTAAAATTGTACAAACTTTGTGTTGGTGCTGCCACCACACAGACTTATTTATTAAGTTTACATGTATTTCTTTGGGTAGGAGACATTCGTGTTCTGCTTCCAAGACACTGACATGGAAATGTAACTTTTAAACTGTACCAGTTTTGAGGGCTGGTGAGCAGTAATTCCTCCGCTCAGGCTGAAGGTTACTTAGGCCAGCCTGGTGGCAAATTAGGATTATTTATTTTTATAGGGCAGATCAAGTCTCTCTCATAAACCTGCTAACAAGATGCACTTACTAACAGAAGCAGCAGACTAGCGCCTGCACACCTGCATTGCTGCATGCTAGATGGGTTTGTCATTCATGCCCAGCAGAGTTTTGGAAAGGGAAGGACTGTTGCCTTGATGCATGGCTTCACTGAATAACTGACTGCACTCTGCTGCTCTTGTCCATCTCTGTAGCTGGGCTCCTGGTACAGCATGGGAGAAGGCTCTTCAGCCTGCGTGGCACTCTGAACAAGGTTCTGCCTGGTGCCAAGGGGGGGTCGACTGACCCTTTCCAAACCCTGCAGCTAAGCTGCTATTTATCCCTCTTTAGATCTCTTTGTAGACTGGAGTTAGGGTTTGCATTTGAGGGACAGGGATTTCCCAGGCTAGGAGTAATTCTGTTGTGGGAAGGGATGTTAGCTGACATTGGGAGGAGGTCGGGTTCGTCAGGGGTTTGAAGACGACAGCTTGCGTTTTCTCCCAGAGGGCGCTTTTCGTAGGCGGAAGGGAAAGGAATGGCTTTAAAATTTCTCTGACTGTATTATGGACTACTTCAGTCTATAGGATCAGGCTTCTGGGGCCCAGGAGATCCTCATCCAACTTTTGATTTTGGGGCAAAATGGACCAGCGTCACATTCCACTGATGTCATACTGCTTAAATCATATTTATTTTGTATTTATTTGAACAGAGTTATGTCAAACTATTTTTATAGACTTGTTTAAACATTGTTACTATCCTTGTATTTCTCCTATTTAAAGTTGTGTAGTATTTTTCTTACCCATTTGCACCTTTACCATCACACAGCTCAGCAGCAGGGGAAGACACTGAGGTCACTAGTGCTCTCTTCCCCTAAAGCCTGAGCTGTTCTTTTTATATCTGGGGTGGTTATTGAAGGGCCTCAGTCAGTCAAGAGAAATTCCCTGTAGCAATAAGCCATAGAAGAGAGGGGAACTGATTAGCTAGAAAACAGTCCACTGTGACAAGGGACACGGAATGGTGTATTTTGAGGCTTGCCTTACTCTGGAATTGCCTCGCATGTGTGTGAGTGAGAGGATTTCCTGTGGATGGCTGTGGATCCTGTGGATGGCTCAAGCTGGGGAAATGGAAGATCTGTGTATGTTGATGTCTCAACGGCTAATTGAGAGAGGGTTGATTGGAATTTTTGTGGGGGAGGTAAAAAATCTCAGGGATTTAAAATAAAAAGACAAAAGTTGCCAGTTTTCAGAAACATGGAAGGAAACTTGCACTTGGACACAAGCTGCTGCAGTTCTGTTTGAGGGCGAGTGGGCAGGCCTGCTGCTGAGTCCCAGTGGTCCTCCCACACACAGGCACTAATGGAGAAGTTTGGGTGTGGGAGCGGGAAGGGCTTCATTAGGCACTCCTGACAGCTGCTCCTGGTGTGACAGGCTTTGGCGGTATGGAGAACCTTCAGTCCTTAGGTACTCTCCTTGCTGTCTGTTCTTGCCGGATGGAAATCTAACTTCGTACTTGGATTAGTGACATGATTTTTTTTTTCCACCTCCCCCTTCGAGACCAACTGTTAATTCTGCAGTGGCTCCTTCCTACCAGTGTGGCCTAATGGGAATATTCTGAATACAAAAATCAATGCAAAATGTGACTGTCTTTGTAGTTGTAACTGGAAGTTGTCAGAACACAAATCTAACCAATGAGATTCCTCACGGAGGGAACAGTCTGCTAATAAAGGTCTATCAAAGCTACCATGTACCTGCCTTTCTCTGAGTGTGCACCACAGGTGCTGTGCGACTGTCTGTGGGGCCAGTTTTTTTCCTAAAAACCCCTTTCCTTCACTGAGGGTAATTGACAGCAAGGCTGTCGGAGCAGAATTCCCTTTGAATGCTAAGTCAAGGGAACACCTGGGTATAACCAGAACTAAATGTTTACTGTGGCAATGAGAATGAGTCAGGCATATCCTATTAACAACCTATTGCCTGTGCAGTGGGCGCTGGTGAATCCCGGTTCTCATTATGTTCAAGAGCTGGATCTTTTTTCTGCATAGAGGATCTGTAGTTCATTTTATTTAGTCTGACTGCACCGTCAAGGTATCAGCACTCGGGTTTTAAAGGGCATTGTCCTGATGTGCTTTTTACAGTGTCCATTAACAATGAAGTGCTCTATGTGGCTCACTGGAAGACCATTCAAGTACAGTAGCTGGTGCAGAACATGGCCACCCACCTGCTTAGCAAAATTAACCATGGGGACCATTTTACACTAGCCCTCCAAGGACTGTGCTGGCTCCTTATGTACTTCCAGATGTTTGAGGAGTTTTATTCATTTGTAAAGCCTTAACAAGGTTGAATCCTAAGTATCTGAGAAACTGCCTTTTGGAGTTGAAATCAGCTGAGGCATTTGAGTTAGCATTCCTTAGATTGGATCCTCTAGTCTAAAGGCTAGTGGCAATTATCAGTGGAGAGGTTACTGAGTTAATGGCCTCCTGTTGAGCACTCAGCTAGACTCTGACCTTTGGGGCATGGTGCTAAGCCAGCCTGTCAGTCTGGTAGAGGTGTTTTTAATTGTGGGGCTGGCCCTGTACCTGGTCCCTGAGATCATGAGGGGCACATCTGAGAGATTAAAAACCTCTACAATTCCATTTTCATTAAAGGAACCACTAGTGACACCTATTCTCCCTCTCCCCTATTTAGAGAAATGAAGGAACAAAACTGATTGAAATTGCAGTGCTCACTAAATACCTACCACCCTAGAACTAGGAGGGATTAGCTCCGTGGAGAGGGGATTTACTTTCTACTCCACCTTTTCCTTGCATTTCTTATGATCTGTTTCATCCCAAAGAGGAGGAAAGTTAGTTTAGGGGTTTAAGCACTGGACTGGAACTAAGGCAAACTGAGTTCCATTCCTGGTTTTGTCACAGGTGAGCCAAGCCATGGTGAGTCACTTAATCTGTACATTTTAGTTGGCTCAGGAACAATAAAACTTCCCCACCTCACAGGGCTGTGACATTACATTAATGAACTGATGCGGGGTGCTCATGTAAGGCCACCCAGGCTTTCTCTGGGAAAGCCTGTAATAAAATGCTCTGCTATTTGATTGTCTCTGGTTTTGATATGCTGGAGTTAGTGGGAATTAGGCTGCTCATGACATCCCTCTTATTGAAACAATTCCATTTTTGAATGATGGAACCCCCACTGGTGTAGGCTCCTAGAGATCTGATATGGTCATCGTTTTTGCCTACCTAGTGGTCAGCCAGTTTCCCTTGCCCATTCTACTAGGACCTTGAAATGGGCAAACATCCTTTGGACCTGGGATTCTAATTCACATCTACAATTTTTAGAAAGGAATTTCCTCATAGGAACAGATAACTAATTCTGGTGGCCAAGTTTGTGACCAAGTAAGCTTCAATTTTATGCTTTGGCCTGCTGTACACTATCCAGCTGTTTGAAAGGAAAATAGAAATGAGGCTTTCCCCTGTGTATGACATTCGCTGTGCCTTCAAGCCCCCCACAGACAAGGTACCGTAACTTTTAGAGCAGTACAGGAGTGCCCTCTTCTGGTGATCACAACACTGCGTGGCATCAATGCCTTTCCACAGTGGAAATATTTTCCCATTTGGTGCTGTTGAACCATCAGTGTAAACTCAGCGCTTTGAGCCAGCAGTGAAGAAATGTCCAAGTTTCATGCTGGTTTGCAACCATGGTGTCAAGGTTCCTCCCCCACTCTGAACTCTAGGGTACAGATGTGGGGACTTGCATGAAAAACCTCCTAAGCTTATCTTTACCAGCTTAGGTCAAAACTTCCCCAAGGTACAAAATATTCCACCCGTTGTCCTTGGACTGGCCGCTACCACCACCAAACTAATACTGGTTACTGGGGAAGAGCTGTTTGGATGCATCTTTCCCCCCAAAATACTTCCCAAAACCTTGCACCCCACTTCCTGGACAAGGTTTGGTAAAAAGCCTCACCAATTTGCCTAGGTGACTACAGACCCAGACCCTTGGATCTTAAGAACAATGAACAATCCTCCCAACACTTGCACCCCCCACTTTCCTGGGAAATGTTGGATAAAAAGCCTCACCAATTTGCATAGGTGACCACAGACCCAAACCCTTGGATCTGAGAACAATGAAAAAGCATTCAGTTTCTTACAAGAAGACTTAATAAAAATAGAAGTAAATAGAAATAAAGAAATCCCCCCTGTAAAATCAGGATGGTAGATGTCTTACAGGGTAATTAGATTCAAAAACATAGAGAACCCCTCTAGGCAAAACCTTAAGTTATAAAAAAGATACACAGACAGAAATAGTTATTCTATTCAGCACAATTGTTTTCTCAGCCATTTAAAGAAATCATAATCTAACACATACCTAGCTAGATTACTTACTAAAAGTTCTAAGACTCCATTCCTGGTCTATCCCCGACAAAGACCAGCATATAGGCAGACACAGACCCTTTGTTTCTCTCTCTCCTCCCAGCTTTTGAAAGTATCTTGTCTCCTCATTGGTCATTTTGGTCAGGTGCCAGCGAGGTTACCTTTAGCTTCTTAACCCTTTACGGGTGAGAGGAGCTTTCCCCTGGCCAGGAGGGATTTCAAAGGGGTTTACCCTTCCCTTTCTATTTATGACACATGGTAACTGCCGTTTGTCCAGCATGTGGAAAGTTGGCCTATTAACTGTCTATTTGCAAATAACTAGGAAAATCAAAACTAGCTGTGATCTCTCTTCACTAACCCTGATCTATCTATCTAGTAGAGCAACTCCCCTGATGTTGCATCAACAATCCACAGCAGAAATAATTAGGAAAACTTTTATTTGCTGCAGAGGTTAAGTGGTCAGTTGCTGATGTCCAGCTCCGCTAGCTTCAGAGTTATCCTTGGACTGCATCTGGGGTCTCCTTGCCTGGGGAATCGTTTGTCTGGTTTCTTTCATTTGGCACAGCTCCTTCTGAGAAAAATATGCAGCGAATACAATTGATGTCAGTATGGCACCAACAAGAGAGAGTTCTCCAGAGCAACAGGATCACTTTTTTTTTCTTTGAGTTTTTGCTCAGCAATAAATTAGCCCCCAAAGGAACTGGGTCACCCTGTTGGGAGAAACTGGGCCTGTGTTAATTGTGTGCTTTACACATGGTTAACATGGTTACAGTAGCTGTAACCTCTCCTACGCCATTCCCTGGATTCTGCTGATCTGTGATCACAGAACTTTTTTCTTTTTCTGGGTGGGATTAGAACTGCAGCTAACAGTTCTTCTAAGTCTGTAATATAAAGTAGGAACTATATGTAACAACAGTAATGCTACTTTGTGACCTCTACATTAAGCATGCCCTAAAGTGAATATGGGGAAACAACTATATGAATTAAAAAGGGTGAAATCCTTTTTTTAGAAGCTCAAGGAATTAGGTAAAAAATTGTACTCTTAAAAGACGTATTGAAGTTAAATCCCCCGTCAACATATTTCTTTAACTATATTAATATTGACGCCCTAGATTGAAAATGTAACATTTTAAAACCTGTTATGCTTGTTACTACTTCTGCTCTGTTCACTTGCATTTCTTTCAGCCTGGCTAAGGAAAATCAAAGTCAGTCCTAGTTTTGGTATAGTCACTTTCACTTTTAATTTTTTAGGGCTGCAGAGGTTTTGGGTCTCAGACTCTGCAGGGGAATATTTCTTTCTTTATTTGAAAGCACCTGTGTTCATCAGAACTTTGAAAAAACAAGACTGATCTGCACTATTCCTATTGGTTTTTCTGAAACTTATGATTTTTACCAGAACTTAAATTTGGTCCAAATGTAGGGTTGTCCCTTTAAGTTTACAACAACCCATAATTAGCTTGTTGGGAACAAGTAGCTACCTCCACAGGTGATTACAAATTGGCTTACCGGGAGAGCTGGCTGCTCAAAGGGGAAAGAAGGAGCAAATCGAGACACAGGCTTCAGGTTGTCTGACTATTCTTTCTAGAATTCTGTTCAATTTAGTAGTGGCAACTGTTTCAAAGCTTTCCTTTCAGTAATTTGTTTCCCCTTGACCTTAATTGTCATATGAAAGTGTGGGAGATTCCCCATGAGAAATTCCTCTATTACTCTGGTGTGGAAGTACTCAAATTCTCTCTGGGACTAGGCTTTCTCTACTAACCTCTAAGTGGTGGGCTGCCTAATGAGACCACCTGAAGCTGGATTCAGGTACTAATTAGGAACAGACATTCCTGAAGAAGCAGAGGAGATGGCACCGGATCACATATGGTAAGAGTTATCCCTGCACCACCATTTTGTCTGGAAAAGAATGTATGCCTGCCAGGACTATAAAGTTACCTAGAGATCTTAGTAGTTTGTTTGGACATAAGCCTCTGAACCAGGTGTGTATATTAATTGGAACAGGGAAAGGGTCTGGCTCTACTGTCTTGAGCTATGTTCTTATTAAATCTTTCAAATTCCAGCACCCTTGGGCTATTTCTTGGGTGGGAGACCTCCTAGAAAACCCCAAACTTCTATAGGAAGTGGGGCTGGTTGTTCAGTGGGGACAGGGAGTGCTCTTCCTTTGGAATCAGTACTGAAGGAATGCTTTGGAATGGAAGTGGGGGCAGGAGGGTGGATGATGTGCTGTTGAAGAGTTTTGTCTTTCAGCTGACGCTTTCTGCCAGATCCAGACTGAGATCTGTAGCTTTAAATTCTGGTCTGAGTAAATTTTTCTGGCTAAATTAGCTCCTGTAGGGTCAGCTAGCTTTAGCATTCTTCATTTCCTGCTATGTCCTAAACCAGGGTTCTCAAATTTTTGGGGGCTCAGCACCCATTTGTAAATGTTTATGGCCTGTTGCGACCCAATAAATAACCTGGGGGTGGAGGCCCTGGGACCAAGCTATAACTAGGCATTATAGGACCCAGGGTGAGCAAGCACCCTGACTTTTTTTTTTTTTTTCTTTTTGGTTGTGTTCCCCCCGAACCCAGACAAGCTGGGTGGCCCGCTGAGGAGTTGGGTGGAGGTGGCGCTCCCTCCGAGCCCAGCCACGCGGGGCTGGCCTGACCAAGCCTCACTGACCCAAGCTGCCCCCGTAGCTTTGTACCTTGGGTGGCTGCCCCACTTGCCCCGCCCTGGTTGCGGCCCTGCCCTGGGGTGGTTTTGGTCAGATCCTGCCCTGGGGGGTCTCCTGCCTGGGCACTCACCCCACAGTGGCAGCTCCTGTGCTGTGGGGCTGGCTGGGCTCGGCTCTCCACTTCAGGTATCGCGACCTCTGGGCTTACAGTGCCACTTAAATTGGATCCCTCCCGCCCCCCTGACTGGATCATATTTGTGTGAGTGGGCTTGTGACCTGCCTCTTGGGGTTGCAGTGCCACTCACTCAAATTTGGCCTACCCAAATTCCTGGGCCAAACCTGAGTGGTGCTGGGACCCCAGAGATGGCAGTGCCTGGAGCAGGGAGGCGAGCCCAGCCAGCCCCATAGGACAGGAGCTGCCACATGACTCTCTAACATGTTCTGGTGATCCAATTTTAGGTTTCAACCCATGGGTTGAGAAACCCTGTTCTAAATTGTTGTGCGGTGTGGTGTTAGCAGTTGCCATGTTCCTCCCCACAGATGGCTCCATTTTAGTGATAAGTGAGTTGTTCCTTGAATGTGTGGCTTATAAATTACTCTGATATGAATGATACTATAGAAATGTAAGATATTATAGATAGTGGAAGGTTGCGTCTGTGGGTATATTCTTTTTGTATTTAAATCCTGTACTTAATTCCTGTTCTGAGGGGGGGAGGTGGTGGTTGGGTTTATGATCTTTACAAACTACGCATTTTTAGTGCATTGTTCTGTGAATATGTGTGTCCATCACATGAAGATTTGTTTTCTGGGAGTAAAACTTTCAGAAGCACCCAAGTCCCATTTTCAAAAGTGATTTAGACACTTAAGTGTCTAAATCCAATTGATTTTACAAGGACATTTAGGGTCTTAAGTGCCTAGGTCACTTTTGAAAATGGGACTTGAGTGCTTTTGAAATTTTCCCCTGGACTATACGTTGCGGTGATCTAAGGCTATTTATTCATTTTTTTATAAAACTCCTTGTAGCTGAGGCTGGCCCCTTTTCCCTCCTGGCTCCTGAGGGTTACAATATTGTTGCATCTGAAGAAGTGGGTTTTTTACCCACGAAAGCTTATGCCCAAATAAATCTGTTAGTCTTTAAGGTGCCACTGGACTCCTTGTTGTTTCTGTGGATACAGACTAACATGGCTACCCCTCTGAATATTGCTGTGTGGCACTGAAGATGGGGAGAGGATGTTTACTGATCCATAATGAGAACTTTACCTTCTGCCATGGTGCATAAATTATTTCCTCTTCACGAAGGCCCAGACATTTAGCGTGGTCTCTGAATTCCTCCAACTGGGTTTTACTCATGTTTTGGTTCCGGGCTGTTTTAAAAAGGGAGAAATTGCAGCATTAAATATTAGAGAGCAGTTTAGTAGGCGCTCGATGAATATAATTAGTTTAGGCATATAATTTCCACATTCCTTACCTATCCTCCCTGTTTCTTCATTTCCTCTGTTTGACACACTTAACCAGGTTGTCCTAGTAAGAGATTCTCTCTTCTCTCCATTCATGTCACTTTATCTGTACGGTGAGTGTTAACCCCCACAGGGTATGTATTTATAACACACTTGTAAAGTTGCACCTCTCTAGCGGCTGGTTCATATAGAGCAGCGGTGTCCAATATGTTCGCTACTATCCACATGTGGCAAATAGGCTATTGAATTGTGGCTAATGCATGTGGCTTTTTTATAATGTGGCGAATAAGAAAAATTCAAAACTACAAATGTGGCTAGCATTGAATTTCTATTGGACACCGCTGATATAGAGGATAACAGTATACTATTGCTACTAGCTAATGGTACTCCTTTAGCTTGTGTAGTAGAGGTCAGTGCTGTGGTGCAGAACATCTGAAGTCCAAATCATGCTGATGATGACTCTTGGTATGTATGGAAGGCTGTCATATGTTAATCAGTACATGCTACCTTCCTGATTAACAGGGCATACTGCTTAATACATAATTGCTTCAATGCACCAGAGCTGAGTGGTATATATTTACTGAAAAATTAGTCCTCTGATATTTTGTGCTAATAAAATGCATTTTCAATTAAGATGGTTTTATAGAAATCAGTTTTTCAAGGCACCTAATAATCCCTTCGCTAAAATGTGTGCTTCCCACATTTAGCCTAGAACTCTCTATCTGCAGCTCTTCTGTCACCGGTGCTCTACTTGCTGAGCAGTGAATCAGGAGAAGTGAACTTCCAAAGCTACTTAAACCCACCATCAGAGCCTCATTTGGGCTAATATGGCTGGAGAGCCTGAATGCAGCTCAGAGAGGCATGAATCTTACTGGCTTGGTGGGTGTAATCCCATTCTTGAAGGCTCAAGTGAGGGAGAGCGGGAAGGAGAACAATTCCCACTTCTCTCCTCAGCTTGGGCATCTGGCTCTCCCACTCCAGCGTGGCTGGTGTAGTGGGGGATCTGTCTGTTGTGAAATACTTTAACTGCTGCCCATTCTTCATGGTGCTGAGGGACGCAGAACCATAACAATGGGCACTTCAGCCTGCTTGCCATGTGACCCGACCCAGACCTACCAGCTGGGGAAGCCATATCCTCTGTGGTCCCTGGTGATTCCATTCCCCCTCCATGGAGGCAGGCAGGCAGCTCACCTGCCCCTTCCTACTACAGAGCTTTTATGAGGGGAAAGGCCAACACACACTCTCCCAGATTTCTGACAGCTTGGCTTAGTAAATGGCTGGACTGAATCCCAGCCATGTCCCGGGGCTGCATAGGCTCTGGGTGAGTTTTTCCCCTCAGCACTGCTTCTCCTTCTGAGGTGCCTCACTCCCCTGCCGGCTACAGAGAGAAGGCGAGGGGAGAAGGGCCTGTCCCTCCTGTTCCATTCCCCCCACCCTCCCCACCCAGTCAGGGTGCTTGGCCATCTCTGTGGGCACTAGATTGCGGTTTCCCTCTCCCAGCTCAGTCAGCCCCACTTCCTCAAGCAGGACTGAGAACACAGGCACCATCTCAGCAGCTGACTCTAGGCAGTGGTTCTTCAGCCTGTCCCTCCATCCCCCCGAACCACCTCAGCAGAAAAGGAGCCAGGCAGGACTGGAGAGGCTGGCTTCAGTGGCTAGTGACGCCCCCTCTGTTAGGGCAGCACAGAGTTTCCAACTCTCACGATATTTGGTATTTGTGTTTCTTGTGAATATTGCCCTTGTGGTGATTTGGCTGCCATCTTCCATTACTCTCAATGGGATGGAGGCCATAGGCTTCTCTCAGTCAAGATGGCTGCCATTCCCCTTTAGTTTCTGTATGTGGAATTGAGGCTACCTTGAGTCATGATTGTTACCATATCTTATTATTTTCACTGAGATTGAAGCCAGGCTGCACTCTAGGAAGATGGCCACTCTAAGGGCTCTAGGGTTGGGCAAGTGGGCAGGAGTTTGAAGGGGTTGGAGAGGGCCAAGAGGCAGCAAGAGACTGGGGGGTGTGGGAGGGACACAGGTGGGGGAGCCAGAAAGAGGGAAACAGAGAGAGGGGAGGTCAATATAAGGATGAGCATGGGACAGACGATGGAGACAGCATGAAGGGAGAATGTGGGTGGGACAGGAAGGGAAGTGGGAGGGGACGGAGAGGGATAGCATGGCATCACTTGGGATGAGAGGAGATAGGATTTGAGGTAAGTGGAGTCCACTTCTAAACAGCTTTGGGTGTACACAATGTGGTGGGAGAAAATGGCATCTTAGCTGCACATTTTTGCTCTAGGATTGGTACCCCAAATCAGTATTTGTAGCCCAAGAAAACCCACTGTACACTAAAGAGCCCCAGGCTGTGGGTTCCATCTGTTCACCCCGTGGGCTGACAGGACGTCTCCTAACGTAAACATTCTAGGTCGCTGGCACCCAGCAGAGGCCATCTTGTGCCAGCACTGCTGAGGAGCCCAGAACGTTCCGCAGTGCTCGGCTGATCCCTTCCCTTCCTGAACCCAGTCACAGTCAGCTAAGGAGCTCCCAAGTGACAGCCCCAGTGCTGGTCCAAGCACCACACTACGCTTGGGCATTGCTCTCTAATGCCCCGTATCCTTCACTTGTTCTCCAGTGTCACTTCTGTTCGTCATAAAGGCACCCGCTATAAGCGGCGGGTGGGACTGCCATTATTGTCTGTGCTTGTGCGTTCCCTGTGACCTGCTGAGGGATAGATATTACAGAAAGTGCTGGGGGTCCTTAGGCAGGTCTCTGACTGCTCTGGAGGGGTGAGGCACTCTGTGGAAAGTGCTGGGACTTTCTTCCTTATGTAGTGGCTTCTGAGCCGGAAGGAGTAAAGAGAAGTTGTACCTTGTGGAGTAGCAGAGTGATCTGGTTGGTGAGGGGGCTTTATAAGTTCCAGTATTGCCAAGCCCAAGTGTGGAAAAAATAATGAATTAGGCCACTTAAAATCATGAGATTGGCTTACAATCATGTGCTTTTACAAAACCAATACATTTTGAGTTTTTTATTGGCATTCTGGTTTTTGAACCTACAGGGTGCACTTGGGTCATATTTTCAAGCTTTTGTTTGTGACTACGATGGCTACAAACTTTTTTTTAAAATGGAGGCTCCAATTTTTATGTATTCCTGTAACTCCAGCAGCTGGGGCTCCAAGAAAACCACCAAATATCATGAGAGCTGGCAACACTGAAAATTCTGACGTAGTTTTATTATATGGGGGTGAAGCTTCTTCATATCCTCAGATCACAGTTTCAAGTTATATTATAATGGGTTTGCATACCATAAAGATACAATCCTGTGTAGTTCTTCTCCTTATGCATCTGGTATTGAATGAGGAAAATCTCTTTGGAACTGCTGTTCATAAGCTTCCCCATGGTGCGCTGGTTCTTGGCTTCGCGAAAACACAGTCAGGGGTTGGGAAGGGGAGCAGTAAGAATATATAATTTGACACAATTCTGTATAACAAGACCTGGTATAAACCTGCAAGAATTGCTAATACTGGACAGAGTTTATTGGTCTGATTGCAGATGAATACATGTTTTGCTACCATCTGCTCAGGGATCTGATCATGTGCAGAAAAGTCCTATCCTGGTGTACCTTCTTCTATAGGGCCCAGTCCAACTCCCAGCAGTCAGTGGGAGAAAATCTCCCATTGATTTCAATGCAAGGCCTTTAGTTATTTGGTCTTCTTTTAGATAATGACCTGGGATTTTAAGGAGCCAAAGATGCCTGGCCCTCATCCTAACATGTATGTATGCAGCTGGCTCATGATTCCTTGGTGTGTTCAGCCATAAATGGTTGTGCATGGCTCTCTGACTGCTATCTTATCTCTCTCAGAATGGTGCAAAGAACTGCCCCAATGAGGAGGGGATCATTCCAAGGGTGAATCTGTCCCTCAAGTTCTCAGTGGATTCGGTTACCTGATTCCTCCCTGTACTGAGGCTTCAAATGTGCAATGGAAAATGAGATGCACCCAAGAAACTAATTTATAAACTCCTGACCCCCTCCCCTGTCCACTTGCCCTCCTCTATGTTTAGATAATGATGCCTCTGTGTGCTCCGCTTGCCTCTTGTCATCAGATTCTTACCATACTTGATCAGTGTGGCATTATTGATAGAGACTTCAAGGTAAGTTGAGTTGCTTGAGAAACATTTGTCCCTGCTAAAAAGAGGGGGGGGGGGTGAACATGCTATAACTACAGAGGTGAGGGTAAAGATTCTACTGTCTTGAGACACTTGGAGGCAAATTCTACCATTAGAGTTGAGAGAGAGAGAGAGTGATTTTTAAGGTCAGAAAGCACCATTATTAGATCATCTAGCTTCTAGCCTTACCTCCTGTATAAGACAAGTCATAGAATTTCACCCAGTTTACCCCTGCATTGAGCCCAATAACTTGTTTGACAAAAGTATATATTTTAGATAGGTGTCCAATCTTGACATGAAGACATCAAGATATGAGGAGTCCACCACTTCCCTTAGTGTTTGTTCCAGTGGTTAATCACCCCCACTTTGTTTAAAAAGAAAAAAAGGGGGGGGGCTTATCACTAATTTGAATTTCCTGGCTTTGATGGCCAGCCACTGATGCTTGTTATGCCCTTCTCTGATAGATTAAAGATTCCTTTAGTGCCCAGTATTTTCTCCACAGGAAAATGCATCCGATGAAGTGAGCTGTAGCCCACGAAAGCTTATGCTCAAATAAATTGGTTAGTCTCTAAGGTGCCACAAGTCCTCCTGTTCTTTTTCCCCAGGAAGGTATTTATATAAACTGATGGGAGCTACATGCCTTCATATAGTGCCTAGTGTCTGTGTGTATTACACACACACTGGTGTATTGTGTGGTACATTGGTACACTTATACAAAGTATTTATACTGCAGGGCACTCAGGATATGCCCAGCTTCTTCCACCTGTTTCGCATATGCAAGACTGAGGGGAAGAGAGTTTAGTGCCAGACTGATGGCCTCTATCTATCCATAGGTCAGAGTGAGCACAAGCAACTGAGGAGGGCTGGGCAAACATGAAGAGGTCCTGCCAGGACCATGATAGAACCTGTTGCTTGGATAGGAGGGATTCAATCTACAGAGGCCAGGGACAGAGCGAGGCAGAGATGGGGCTGCAATGCCTGGCTCATGGTACAGCCCAATGCTGTTTTTACCGTGCATGAACATCCATGGTCTGGCAGATACAGCATAAGCAGGCAGCCTTTGTGTTGCAGGGGACAGTCTAGTACATTAATATGGATGCAGGGTACCTAGCGAGAGATTGATTAGGAGAACAAGAAAGAATCTAACCTGACTGCAAGGACCATGAAAGAGGTCAGAAAAACCAACGGAAAGAAAAAAAAACAAATACGAAACCAATAGATTCCAAGGCTATAAGGGACCATTGTGATCATCTAGTTTGACTTGCTGTGTAACACAGGCCATAGAACTTCCTCAAAATAATAATAAGATGGCAGGATAAATTAAACTTTTGTAGCGCTGTTAGTAGGAGGCTTAGTCAGACGTGAACTAGTGAGGGAGGAGAGAGAGACATACAGATCACTAGGAAAAAATTACATAGAGAAACTTTTAACAAACGTTCCCTTGTTCCCTCTTTGTTCAGGTGATGCTAATTTATGGTATAAAAATAAGATAGGTGAGCAGATGGACAAAGGGAAGAAAAGGAGGCATTGAAGAATGAACAGTCTTACACTGTGACATGCTGGTTGATGAGTAACTCCTGCTCCTGCTCAGTAGGGTTCACATCAAGATAACCATTATCTATCAGCACCATTTCCAGCAGGTGAAAGGGGAACTGAGAGGCACCAGCTATGTAGAACCATTTCCCCAGCAGCTGTGAAGATAAAGGAGGGGGCGGGGAGGTGGGGGAAGGAGAATAGAATAAGGGACTCTTATGGAGTTCCAAGAAGGAAAATGAATGACTTGTCTTTACATAAGCTTTCCTGAGCAACAGCTCACAAGTACTCCTTTTCTTTTTGCGAATACAGACTAACACTGCTCCTACTCTGAAACTTGTCTTTATAGTGACAAGTCTTGCTCTCATATTCTGCTGTAGTACTGCGTTTTGCCCCTGGCAAGTTCTCTCATTAAAACTAGCAAGAGTAGTCAAAAGAGAGAAAGAAACAGCATTCTTTAAGGTGGATAAAAATATTGAGTGTGTTGGTTTTTCTAAGGTAGCTTTTCAGGTTTTTTTTTTTTTCCCCCCTTTCATCCTTGTGTCACTTTTAAATGGTCAGTGAAGTCACATTGTGGGATTTGTTTTGCATTAAAACTTTAATTTATTTTGGAAACTTTTGGAGTTTGAAATTCTGATTCTGAAATATAATCCCAGGGGAATTTGGTGGGGGGGAAAAGAGAACGGGGCTATTACAAAATCCAATGGGACTGAAAATATTTATGAATAAGTCAAAACATATATGGATTCTTTCCCATTTTCCATCAGTTCTACTACCAGCTAATGACAGGTTTCAGAGTAGCAGCTGTGTTAGTCTGTATTTGCAAAAAGAAAAGGAGTACTTGTGGCACCTTAGAGACTAACAAATTTATTTGAGCATAAGCTTTCGTGAGCTACAGCTTAGGGTTATGGTCACGAAAACTTATGCTCAAATAAATTTACCAGCTAATATTCACTGTTTATATTGTGACATAATCTAGTACTTAAGTGCTTACAGTCGTGGGATATTTTGGTGACAAATGTACTTGAATTCAGTGTTTGCTACGTAGGGAAGTATTCTCCACGTTTTACGAATGGGGAAACCAAGGCATAGAAGATGCATAGATAGTTTGTTGCAGAGACAAAAAGAGAATCCAGGTTTCCTGATTCCTAATCCTGTACTTTAACCTTTTTATCTTGGGTTTTATATTTGAGAGAGTATTATATTGTGATGTAAACTTTGGGTGCTTCACCCTGTAACATAAGACCCAAATATCTTAGTGGATGGTCCCCACTGCCCAGTTCCTGCCTGGTCATTGCATGGAATTGGAGTGTAATCACCAGAAGAAGCAAGACCCTCTGCAAGGCTTTTCTTACCTTGGATGCTGTAGTGTTGTCTGGGATTTGTGGAAGCAGGAGTTCACAGTGCAGGCGCATAGCACTGAGGATATGTGCTAAGCTGAGAAACGTAACAATGCAGGCTAGTGCCATGGCGTCTCTTCAAGGGAGATGAGAGAGTGTGGGAGTAATCCCTCTGACTGAAACGTCTCAGTTTAGGAATCTGTGTATAGAGATTTCTATACAACTGTTCAACTGTCCAGTTGTGTCAGGGCAAATCTGCTAGGTGCATGTCTCCGAGACAGCCTGTGTAGCATTTGTGTGGAGATGAAGCAATGATGTGCCTTTCCAGGAAATCTCCCAGATAAAAGCTGCATCATTTGCACTGCAGTCTGAGCTTTAATTTGGCCTAAACACTGGCTTTGAGCTAATGCATGTGACATGCTACTTTAAGGTGGTTCTCTGAAAGATACCTGTGAGGGTCTTTGGTTCCACTGCAAAAAGGACTTTGATATCATACGTTGCAAAAGTGAGTGGGCCCAATTACGTGCACACAGGCTGAGATAGGTTGAACCCTGGCAGGGCTGGAACTGCAGTTCTGTGTCATTGTCCTCGCATGTGGCTGATTGGGATTTCCTCCAAAGGGCAGTGACTCAGCACCTGGTTTGCATTTTCTACCCCTTGCATATTCCATTCCTGCAGGGTTCTTTTCATCTGTAACCTTCCGGATCCTGCAGTCCTTCCTCACACTGCTCATGGATTTCAGTGGGAGTGAAACACACACATGTTGCAGGATGAGGCATTGGATTTTACCAGCCCAACCAGTTCAAAGATACAGTATGTAGAAATTAAAAACATTATTAATGGAGAGATTCTATAATGGCTCATCCCCCATTTTATCCCTTCTGTGAAATCCAGGGGGTCAGTCTGTAGTGGCTCTGGTGATGAGTGGTGCAGCGATGCAGTATAAACACAGGATGCATCTCTGGCTGTGCGTATTGGAAGGAATGTGTAATGAAATCAAAGCTCTGCAACAACCATTTTTGCAACTGGAAGTCTATTGGCTATTTGACACTGATTTCCCATCCTGCTGCTTCCCTTTCTTCCCATTGCTGAGTCGCTACCTGGATGTAGGGCAAGGTGAAACCTTCAAAGCAAAAGAGAACTCTGCTATCCGTAATGAAGTCCTGGTTAGAAGTTGTGGGGTTTGTCACCAGAAATTTCACAAAGTATTGAATTCTCAGTTCTCTGTGTGGTAGGGAAATATTCACTGGGAAACTGAGGCACACAGGGACTGACATTTACCGAAAGTCACACAGCAAGTCTGTAGAAGAGGCAGGAATAGTCATAGGCACCAGTCTCCTGATGTCTTGCCTGGTGCCTTAATATTTTATCTAGGGTTTTATATTTGAGAGATTTTTGTGATGTAAATTCTGGGTGCTGTGCACTCTGTACAACAGATATGAAGACATTAGTGAACTGTCTTCTCCGTACAGTTGTTGTCCAGCCTTTGCTTGGAACTGGGGTGTAACTGCCAGAAGAAGCATGACCCTACCTAGGGCTTTTCCTACCTTGAATGCTGTGGTGTTATCGGGTATTTGTGGAAGTAGTTTAAAATCCAAAGGTTGAGCAGTGAGGAGATGTGCTAAGCTGAGAACAACAGCAATGTAGACCATCATAGTGCCAGGGCTTCACATGAAGGGAGGTGGAATAAAATGCACTGGCTGAAGTTGCTCATCTGGGCACAGGAATCTATTTTATTCAACTCATCTCTATAAAAATCAGCCTGCCACTTTCGGGGGAGTAAATCTACTGTGCAAATATACATGTAATAAACTCGTGCCACATTGTATTTGATTAAGTAATGAGGCGTTTTTCTGCGAAATTTCCATGATTTTAAAAAAAGTATCTTTTGCATTGAATTCTGCACTTTAATGTGGCGTGAAATAGGCAGCTCTGAGCTTTTTCATGTTTGCAGATGAAACAAAACTCCATGTCATACTGCACTTTTCTGTTGAAAGTTCCTATCACTGACTCCAGGCTTTCAAACCTTATAATGATCCCCAAACATTAAAAAGAGATGAAATAATAAGGTTATAATACTTCAAAGAAAGGAAAATTCACAGTTAAAGTCACACAAGCAATCTTGACTGTGCCTTGGTAATGATTCCCTAAGGAACTGTGAGGGATGTTGGTTACATTGTGCTTAGACAGTGTGACTCCCCCAGCAAGTGTAGCTCATGTGTGTGCAGGCTGTGATGGGCATAGTCCAAATGGAACTCCAGTACTGTGTCATTGTCTTCAAAAGGGTGAGGTGTGAATTCTCATCAGAGCCCTGGAGCATGTGTCCTACGGAATTTTTTCATTTTCTCCTCACTGTGTGTTCCCTACCCTGCAGGGTGCCTTTCATCTTTAATGTACTCTGATCCTCCTGGCCTTTTGCGTGAGAAGGTTCCACTGAAGTTAATGAAACCTCTATGCATGGGAGACTGTGAGATCAGGCCCTAAAACAATATCAACATTTAGTTTTGAAGCTATAGTTTGTAAAATTTCAGAACAAGTTGAAAGGTTTCCTCTGCATCCATTGCTCAGTTCATCAATCAGTCAATCACACACAGTCTACTGAGGACTGTTGCACCAGCCAGAGTGATCACAGTTGATGGTGTTGCACCAGATATCGTGTAGTGACATTCCCAGATCTGGCTCATTCCTGTGAATTCATGAATCTCTGGGGCAGTCCCGTGATGGTGCTAGATAAGGTCAGGGGGTGCACCTCTTTGTGCATTGATGGCAGATTTAAGAGCACAGTGTGCTGGATTGTTTTTGGCTTTCCTGGCAACATGGCCAGAGACCATGCAACACTGATTTTGGATATAGTGAGTGAGTGGGTAGGGGTATTGTGACACCTCGTACTGAAGCAGGGCGGGAATCTTTTAAGTCAGCTGTGCCCTTCCCCAGCTTACCTCTTAGCTGATACCTGAGAGACAGGGATTTTAGGGCCTGTTCCAACTCTCACTGAAGTAAAATGGAATCTTTCCCTTGACTTCTAATGGGAGCTGGATCAGTTCCTTACTGGGAACTAACACTGCTGCTGTTCCTAGTTCCCATGTAGGGGAGCTAAGCTGTACAGCAGGGAAACCAAACAGGGGACAGGAGAGAAAAGACAAAAGGAAATTCTTTCTTTTTATCTGGGCTGCAATTTTGATTCATACCCAAGTCTCTTCCATCTCCTTTGCCTCTGTCACAGAAGAAAATGACAGCTTTCTCATGGCCCATTACTATGGCCCTGCTGGCTTGGTAGTGAACGGCCAATAACTCAGGATTTGTCCCTAAGTGTTATGATGCCACTCGGGGGGGAAAAAAAAGGGTGATGTTATCATTCAGCCATGTTACAGTTGTTTTATAGAAAATTTAAAGGTGTGCGCGTTTGTATATTATTTTGGGGCATAGTAAGTGCTGCTTGAAGGGGCAGATGTCAGTACAAGACCTTTACTGTAGGGGAAAAAAAAAGCTGGTATTTGTTTTTGCCATACTCAGATAGCAAACGTTTACTGTCAGTCAGATTTATCTTTATTTTTAAATCAACAAGAAAGAACAAAAGTAAAGTCTTCAGGAGAGAGCATAGTGTGTGGGTCTCCTTTGTGAAAGTCTGCACTAAGAGCTCAGAACAAATGGTTGCTGAGCTCTGCATGCGTGAAGAGTGCTTAGAAATGTAAAGGTGCAGAACACAGAAAATGAAAATGTCAGTAGTTTGTGCCAAAGAAACCACATGGTCAGATGCAACAAGGGGAGATCCTTCAGTGGCTAAACAGGTGGAAGAGAATTAACAACTGCTGATATCCAGTGTGGAGAGCAACGTTGCTGTGGAAATGTGTGTTACCCCAGTGATGGTTCTACCAGTTCAACTGAGTGCTTTTTGTCATCTTTCTTCTTCCATGGGACACAGATCCTACAGAGATGAACAAGAGTGAGAGTCAGTATCGCGTGTGTAAAATGTGCTCTTAGTAGTACAGGATTTTCTTAACAGCAAAACTAGCAGTATTTCTTGTGCATTTTCAAATTCCTCCTGCCTAACACACTAGAATCCCCAAAAGGCTAAAACAGTGTCAACTTCAGCAGCCTCTAGGGCAAGAAGTTGTGTCGCAGGAACGTTTCTCTCTATTTAAAGATTTACATTGCTTCAGCTAGGCTGTGGACTTGCTCATTGCTGCTTCGGGAATAAGAACAATATGCTTGCTCAGCAGCGAAGATTTTTGTCAAGCAAGCAAATTGAGGTGAATGTTAAAGGCGAAACCCCTTCGCTGGGAGAAGAGAGAGAGAAGCTGTTAAAATGCAGTATTCCTTGTGTGGGTTTGCATTGCCTATTGTTAGCTCATTAAGGGCTAGCAGCTGCCCCAGCCAGCTACTGGGGAGAGCTGGCTGCTCAGAGGGAAGGAAGAAGCATTTATTAAATGGGCCTGAGTATGTCTGGCCTTGATCATGGCGTGCTGGCTCAATGTTTTTGGAGGCCCTGGGTTTGGCAATCTCAGTTTTCACTATGGTGGTGTTTAAACCTGACAGGATTCCAAAAGACTTGAGAGGTTTAAGGAATGGACTGGTGAATGTGGAGTCTGGTGGCACTTCCCCAAGGAAGCCAAAGATTAGGCAGTTTGGAAGGGAAGGACTCTGATCTAACACCAGCCCAGTACATGGTCAGTACCTATTGGTTTTACAATAACTGTGAGGTTTATGTCTCTTTTGGGGAAGGGGTCTGGGCAGCTAAAGTTCTCTCTGTTTAATTCCTATCAAGGCATGGGGGTAGAGGGTTTGCTCCTGTATTCTTTCTGGTTTATATTATACTTGCTGTGAAGACGTTTGTGGCCACTAGGGAACGTCATGGTTGTCTCTATGGTGCACACTTGGCATTTCATGAGGACAGCTAGCTTAGACCCTCCTTCTAACCCGGAGCTACAGGAGAGTCTCCACTGGGGTTACCAGTATAAGTTCTACAGTACAGAGGTGGGCAAACTACGGCCCGTGGGCCCGTTCTGCCCGGCCCCTGAGCTCCTGGCCCGGGAGGCTTGCCCCCGGTCCCTCCTCCCCCGCAGCTTCTGCTCCTGATGCTGCTGGCGCAATGCTCTGGGAGGCGGGGCTGCAAGCTCCTGGGGCAGTGCAGCTGCAGAGCCCGGCCTGACCCGGTGCTCTGTGCTGCGTGGTGCGTGGCTTCCTGTCCTGGTGCAGCTGCGCCGCCAGCCAGCGGTGCTCCAGGCAGCGTGGTAAGGGGGCAGGGAGGGGGGTTGGATAGAGGACAGGGGCTGGGGGTGTGGATGGGGTCAGGCCGGTCAGAGGGCGGGGAATGGGGGCAGGAATTCCGGGGGCAGTCAGGGAGAAGGGGTGGTTGGATGGGGTGGGGGTCCCGGGGGGGCAGTCAGGCAGGAGAGGGGGTGTTGGATGGGGTGGTGGGGGGTCTGGGGGCAGTCGGGGGACAGAGAGCGGGGGGTGGGGGTGGATGGGGCAGGGGTCCTGGGGGAGCAGTCGTGGGCGAGAAGCAGGGGGGTTGTATAGGGGGTGGGGGGCCAGGCCACACCTGGCTGTTTGTGAAGACAGCACCTCCCCTAATCGGCCCTCCATACAATTTCTGAAACCTGATGTGGCCCTCAGGCCAGAAAGTTTGCCTGCCCACCCCTGCTATAGCAGATGGTTGAGCAGTTTTGATTCTATTAATTAAAGGGCAGTGGACGGCTCACTAGCCCATTCATTATATCATATCATCGTGGTGCAGTGCATACTCTTGAATATGTTACGTGTTGGGGTTTGCTTTGGGTTACTAAACTTCTTCTTTCTTTTTTTTAAGCCACTTTTCAGGGAGGAGGCTGGAGCATTTAATTTTGATCCCAATTTCAGTGTGATTCTGAAGCTCTAAAGATGGCTTGATAACTCTCATAGGAACCCCATGTTGATCTTTACCTTATCTAGAGAATAGAATGTTTCCTCTTCCTTCAATCCAAGGCATGCCACTTGAGTTTTGAATTCTTCCAGCTGCTCTGTGCTCATGTTTTGGGCCCGGGCTGTTTTGAAAGATGCAATACTAAATTGCAGAAAATCATTTGGCAGAGTTGGTTTTAGGAGGTATAGTAGCTGCATTGTACCTATGGTTTGTTTGAAGCTTTCACAGCAACAAAGAGTAGCACTCAGATCTCCTACTCAAAAGCATGTACCTCTCCCCCTTGAGCTAAGGGAGCTGCATCCCCTCTTTATTCTTCTTTGTTGGGACCCTCTATTTCCCCTATTATTATTATTATTGGGTGGGGGAGGGGATAGAAGAGATTTGTCTGGTCAGCCCATCTCCAGTGGGAGATGGAAAGAGTTATGGGGTGTCCCTAAAATCAAAACTGATTCCGAGGTTTTAATATTTACCCTCCTGGCCATAATCTTTTTATCCTAGGACCTAGATAATTGTTGTTAAGCATATACACGGTGCTTTAAAAGATCTAGAATCAGCCACAGTTCCTGCCCAGGCCAGACTAGGCAGCTACTTAATTTTCATGCTCTGTCCCTGCCTTTCTCTTTCTTGGGTCCTGCAGCTACTTTTCTAGGAGCAGAACAGAAGGAAGGATGCTCTTTCAGTTTAGGGCACTGGTCCTTGAGAGACCTGCATTCAGTTCCAGGCTCTTCTTGTGTGCCTTTGGGCAAGGTACTTAATTTACTCTGTGCCTCAGTTCCTTCCCTGTAAAATGGGGATGATTGAACAGCTCTACTTTGCAGGGGGTTTGTGAGATGCTGTCGTAACAGGGGCTACATAGAGCATCTCTGGCTATCTAGGTCCTTTTCTGGCGCGGGGATGTGCTTTACTTACCCGAGATCGATAACCCTTTGTGGGTCCCATCAATGTGGTATAGTGTCATAGTGTCTTCGGAGCGGCTCTTGATAAGTTGTGCTATGCCAGTTTCGTTTGGCCCTTCAGGAGAACAGGCACAAGGGGTGGTTAGAGTATTCGGTCCAAAATCTCAGGAGAAGTGTAATATAAACCTACAAGGACATTTGACTGTATTCTGTGATTTGGTGATACTGTGTATAGGTGTAAAAAAACTCATCTCATACGGACCTAGAAACCGGTGTTTAGATGTGGCTTGGCAGACCTATATCTCTGTGCTGACCCCTTCACGCCTGCAGGCTAAACCCTTTTGGAAACTAGTGTTAGCTGTAGCAGAATGATCAGCTTTGGCAGTTCTGTGTGTTTGTTGCATATGGAGGCCACTACTGGCTACAGAAATGACCTGATACAGACAAATCCTTCTATCACTGTAATGAGCATGTTGCAAAGAATTGCCCACGAGGGGAGGAAATTATTCCTTGCCAAGTGGGGGAAGCTGACCTCTGGATTCAGATTAGTTATGCAACTCTGCTGTGGGACCAGATAAATGTGTGGTAGAAATGAGAAAGTGAAATGTAGGACAAAAACCTTCCTACCTCTCCAACCACAACTCAATCCACCCTTCCCAATAGGATGCACTGGACATTTCTGCTTTTCTCCTTAGCATCTCTGGATTCTTACCGTGCAGGATCATTGTAAAATTGTCCCAGATGACTGAAATGTAACTGGAGTTGTCCACCACACACTTGTCCTTCCTAAAGGGGAAGAGATTAATCAGTGGACTAACCACAGAGGGTGATGCTCTATGGCTCTCTGGGTTAAATTCTGTTAGCCAATGTGAATTACATGCCTCTATCAAACACAGAACTGCACACAAACTTTCTGTATGTATATTACATTAGCACCCCCAGTCAACTGAGGGAAATCTGAAGGGATTGTCATGGTAGCTGAATCCACCCTTCTGTTCCAGAGTAGCACTTTGTGTGTATGAGAATAGGATTTGATGCAGGATTGACAGCCCTGGATTTTAATGGCCCTTGCCCAGATATAGAACACGTTCAATGCAGGCCAAAGGTGCTCCGTGAGACAATAGTGGAGCCTGCTGTCCAGGAGATCAGGGATGACTATGAATGAGAAGGCCTAAGAGGAAGAGATGGAGTTAGGGAAGGCTGCACGGTGGCTCCTGGTAGTGGTCTGGATAAGCATGGAATAGCCATATGCAACCTCAGCGTGAGTCAGGGATCTTCAAGCATAGGTAAGAGTCACACTGCAAGAAAGACTTTGCACATTGTTTCATTAATGGTAGTTCCTGGTAGCCTGGTCCTACTGAGGAAAATGTTTGTGTAAATATTTTCCCTGAGTAAGGGAGCATGTCACTGTCAGTAAGGTCTGTGTTGTAAATGCTCTTACAGTTTCATGACTTGAGTGACGGGGAAGTTGTCTTGATGGCTGCTAGGGTATATGAAGTAATAAGCATTCTTTATCAATTCCATCTCCTTTAGGGTGCGTGGGTGCTGAGAGGCCCCAACAATGTAGAACCATTTGCCCAGCAGCTGTGAAGATGAGGAGGGAAGAAAAAGAAACAAATTGTTAGGAGACCCTATAAGCCTCAGCATGTGTGTATGTGTAATTATTTATTTGGATTGTGTATTGGTCCCAGTCAGGATCAGGGCCCCTCTTGTACAAGTCACTGTACGGACACAGAGGAGAATGGTCTCTCTCCTGAACTTACAACTTAAATAGACCTATTTTTTTGTGGCAGTAAGTTTTATGGCAGATTGCCAGTTACCCCATGCTTTTCTCACAGCTGGTGGTGATAGCCTCTTCTTACCTGGTGGAACTAAAGCTTCCCTTGAAAGAGGATCAAGGTGCTGAAAAACCACAACAACCTTCTTACGCCATCAAAGCACTCTGTGCAATGCTCTAGCCTACGTATGTGACCCTAGGCCAGCACTATGCTACCCATTTGTCCCAAAGTCGTGGTGAGTAGTCTAGGTGGGGTAACAGTAATACACTGTTTTCAAACTTGGGGGGAGAGGTTGTGCTAGACCACATGCCCAGGAGAAGGGAAAGATGCCAGATACCACCCCCCATGGAATAAACATGCTGCCTCGTCCACCAGCAAAGAGGATGGTAGCTCCTTGAAAGTCCTCCACCTTCCCTCCCTACTGCCTTGTGTAATGCAGCTGGCTGTGGGAACAGCTCATGTGTACAGGGGTTCAGGCTCAGCTGGCAGCTCACTCTGCTAAACTCCTCTCCTTTGCTCCCATGGCACTTAGCTCTGGATTGGATGGCAACTATGCCCCACTCCCATTAGCAAGGTGTGTCATCTGCTGGCTGATGAAGTAGGGAGGGGGAATCAGAGCTATGGGTTGGGGGGTAGGGAGAAGAGTTGGCAAAAACAGGCAAACGAACAAAAAAGAATAAGAAATCAAAAGGAAGAGGGGACACAAAAAAGACCAAATGGCAGAGAAGAGATGGGAAAGGAGACATGTAATGTAGGAGGTTGCTGGGGATCAAGCAATTTTTTTACTTTCATAACTGACATGGGATGCCCAGAGGTGCCGGGGCTCAGCCCTGGGACAAATTAAGCAGTGGAGACATGTAAAGAAAGTGGACAGTAAAAAGAAGACATAGTGACAGCTGTGGCAGCACATGGTACAAGAGGAGAGGGGGGCATTCATGTTCCCTGCTAAGGAGCTGATGCCAACAAAATATGGCTGGAACTGCTGGCATCATTTTAGAAAACTGGAAGCATCTGTAAGCTCCTCTTGTGGAGCCCCTTCATGAGCTCCGGAAAGACAGGAGCCAGCTGCCCTGCAGGCATCCTTCATCTGCAAGAGCTAACCTGTTAGGGCTGTGAGTGGCTCACAGAATGGGGAAGGAGGTCGATTGGTTTTATGCTGGCTTTTTTTCCCTATATCTGCAGAGGGCAGCGTTCCACCTGAGTTTCCAGACTGTAAGCGTTGACTTTAGCTGCCATTGTCGCACTCTCTTCACATTGATTCCACAGTCACTGGCATCACTTCAGAGAGAGATTTATTAAGAATCCCCAGTAAAATAAGTGGCATGAACATTAGGATGCTGAGGGCTCTAAGGTTTCAAGGATACTTTTTTGGGAAGAGGCCCAGGCTCCTGGAATCCCCATCGCTTGGTATGTTTAAAAGTAGGTGGGGAAGGCACTTAGTAAATGTTCCTCAGGGACCAATCCAATGGATTGAGGTGCTCTGTCAAATGGTCTTCCTCTAATTTCTAAGGGTTCCCTCCTGGGTCTATCACTTGGAATCCAGACATCTCCAGGTCTTGGATTAAAACCTGCGGTGCACACCATGCTGTTGCCCAGTTTCCATTCAGTAATTTATATTTCAGCGGGTACTGATGAGGTATAAATACTACTCAGCTTGTAAGATTAAAGCCTGACTATATGGTTAATTTTACTAAATGGTTCCCTTGCCTGCATGCCTGGCCTGTGCCTTAGTCTAGGACAGGTCCTTAATGAACCTCTGAGTGCCCCATCTAGAATATAAGCATCAGAAGTTGAGGCCCTTCTAAGGGCACTTCTTACCTTGGTCATTGTTGCATTGTCAATGGCTTCTGGAACTAGAGGCTCACAATCCAGGGGTTTAGCAGTAAGGAGATGTGCTAAACCAAGAATAATTGCAATGCAGGTCAGTGCCATGATTTCTTTTTGAAGGGAAGTGAGAAGCAGTGGAATCAAACTCATCAGCTGAAGCTTCTCATCTCAACACAAGTATCTGTATTTATAGACATTCATGACTCCAAATCTCAGATTTCCCAAATGTACCTCAGAATCCAGGAATTTGCTGGCGACGTGTACCTGACTTGGCCAATGTTCTGTTTGCTTAGTGATGAAGCAATGAGAGGTGCTGTTCTGTTAAACTTCTAACATAGGGCTAAATTCATTTTGGTTTATGGGGTGTGTTGACAGAATGTAAAAAGCCCTTTAAACAGATCTATAGACAAAATCATTTTCTAATAATTGGTTTCTGTTTGCATCAACTGAAATTAATTTCCCTTGAACATTCATACGGACAGAATGCTGGTTGCACAAATATTCACAAAAAGTATTTTATAAAAGGGGGAGCAAATGGGGTGAATTGGAGTTCAGCAACTTGCTACATCATTAATGGAAAACTTTCCCTGCTGCTCCCCTTCCCCACCCCAATTGTACTCATCAGTGGATGGGATGTGCCTGCTTGCTAATGCAGTGTAATGGCTTCAACTTCCTTTATACTGTTGCTTCCTTATTCCTTGCTGATGACAGACTATTGTTACTGCTTAAGGCCTTATCTGTTTTGCACCATTAACTGTCCATAGTTCTTTAATTAATTAACCCCTCAATATTAAATAAATCAATTTGTAATAATGTCAAAGCTTTTAACTACTCATCCTTCTTTCCTTATGCTTCCTTTCAGCTTCTTACTTTTACTGTCTGCTTTTCTACCTAGATTGATGGGTATTTTTGCATTTCCTTTCTGAGATGCTGCCTTGAATGTATCTGCCAGATGTGGCCTCCATCACTGCCTAAGTGGGATCTTCAGGAGTTTGAGGTGAGCCCTGCTAGGCTTTGTTGGCCTCCTCCTATCCTAGCTTCTGCTAAGTCAGATAAGAAATGGTCATTTATTTTTATTACACAACGGCCAGGGGCCCTGAATGAAATTGGGGTTCTGTTGTGCTAGACACTACATAAATGGAGTAGGCTGGTTTCTACTCTGAAGCACTTAGTCTAGTAGACAAGACAGATCAGGGAGGTAGAAAGGGAGAATTAAGCAGAGGCAAGTAACTTAATTTCTCTAAGGCCACAAATGGAACCTGTGACACAACTGGGAATGGAACTCAGTTTTTCCAAGTCCCAATCTAGTGCCTTTACCACAGAACCGTCCTTCCTCTCTAAATCATCCCAGAACCCTCTGAGGACACCTGTTGGATGTAGAAACCCTGTGTAACTATATCACCTGCTTTGTGCTGGACTTAAAAGCTATGTATGTTTGACTAAAGAAGCCTCAAAGTGGCACTTTGACAGCCTTGTGGTCTGAGATAGTGGGACGTGTTGAGGCTATAGCTAGAGCAGACTAAAATCCTTAGGGAACTTTCATATTTTTCTACATTGGCTTAGTCACAGCATGGCTTATAAATTGGCTGATAGTGCTGTTAAGTCCTGTGTAGGGTGACAAGGGATACCATTCCCAGGAAGGTGCTAAGCCTTGCCCACAGTGAGACATGGAGGATGCTGCCACTCTTAAAAGTGAACCCCTTTGTTTTCAGCTCTCTGTCTCATAGTCTGCAATGCCAAACTAAATCTTCTATCATGCCAGTATAATTCCATTGACTTGAAGAGAGTTGCACTAGTGTAAAGGAGAGAAGATTTTGGCCCTTTATTCAACCTTTGTGTTTTTATATAGGTTCTTACGTTGACACCTATCACTCTAGTATCTGAGCCCTTTGACAGGGCTTGTCTTATGCCACTTCTGTGCATTAATTTTATTCATTACAGCATTAATCCCTGTAGATTTTAAGATTGCCTTGCTGGATTCACTGTTCAACTATTGCACTAGCGGTCTCACCAGACTAATAGATCTAGCTTTGTATTGATAAAATGGCCTTTATAACCTGCCTTTCCTCCTCTGCTGTTTCTCTAGATCCTGATAGACCAGCTTCCCTTACTTAGCTATTTCTTAATCCTTTTAAGATGATGTGTTAGGAACAGTCCTTGGAAGACAGAGACCCACTTGTCAAACACCAACTGTGCACGTAAGGCAAAGGAACTGCCACTGCAATGTGAATGGACTCTTTTTTTACTGTTATGACTTCTCTAGCTTCAGAGTGAGTTAATTGCTTTTAATCCCTATGTTTTGCATCCTTTTGTTTGGTGGATATATAATATGATGGGCTGGTGGCCACATAGCTGTATGTGTAGCTAATTGTGTGCACTTGTATTTCTGTCTCTTTCCTGAACACTAGCATTTTGTGATTGAATAACGGTGGACTTCCGTCAGATATAATCAGCCCTTCAGTGTCTGTGCTTCTTTTGACACACTGTCAAAGCTTATCTGGAACTGTTTCCCATCAGTTCCATTAAGCAATTATAGCAAAATTTCCACTGCTGCCTGCCTCTGATTATGATTTCCCCTTCAAACCTAGCCTAGGGTTGGAGGGAGGGATTGGGATAGGGTAGATCTTGCAAAAAGTCACCCATGTTGATGGGAATTCATGCAAAGCAGCACTGAATGACGGTTTAAAGCTGCAATGTTTAACTTTCTTCCAGGAAGCAGGATGCGAGCTGTTCCTGGAAGAGAAAATGACCTAGTTGCTTCTGTGGGAAATCCAAACTGATCTATGCATACATTGAGCTCTAGTTGTAATATGGGTAGCTATTACCAGTTGAATGGAAGCTCATGCATCTTCCCAAACTTAACTGAATGGTTGAAGGAAGTCTTGGCAAAGTCAGCAGGTGCAGGAGGTACCTGGACTAAAACTTACTCTAATGTACACATTTTGTCCTGCTCACACCCAATCAAGAATTAACACAGTTTTGAAACGTGATTTAAACAGCTATGTGGGGTTATTGGAGCCTAGTGGAAAAGACTAGTTTGCTAGCTGCTTTCTTTTCTTTCCAGTGGAGAGAGTAACCTGAAGGGAAAGCAGAGGAGAAATCAGATTGGTGGGCAGCTTTGTCGTACATATGCTTGAACAACTCGTCTTGACTGGGACAAGTGATTTTGATGGATCAGTATTTTGTGTTTTCTATTATGGCTAAATGGAGGATTTAGTGCCTGGGCTGGTGAATCTTCTATGAAGATTTTTTAGGATTTGTTTGTTTTTCAGAGAAAGGGTCTATTAATTGGTCTGCTTGCAGCGATGGGCTTCATCCTGCAATGAGTGCCATATAGGCGGAACCGTGTCCCCATTCAGAGTCCTGTGTTAGAGCTTTGAACCTGAGGATATTTCTGCTCCTCTCACCCATCTTAATTTCCTGTGAAGAAGCAAAAAACCATGAAAGTCCCATTTCAATGCTTCAGTTTTAAATATTTATTTAACGTTCCAAAAAAAAAAAAAAAGTTTAAGGCGAACAAATGGAAATTCCAACCTCATGAAACATAAAAAACCATTAACAAGAGGATTAGAAATGGAACAGAGAATGTGTGTGGGAGCGCTAGGAAAGAAGCAAGCAAGAGATGAGATTATGGTAACTTCAACACAAAGGCACTGAAGAATGATCTGGGATGAGAGGCACTCAATGGCTGAGCCCTGCGCTGGCAGCTTGAGGTATTTTGAGGAGAAGCACCAGAATCAGAAAGAGAGTTGAGGTATTTGAAAAATCGTGTTAACTTTTAGCTCACTGGAAAAACAAACTGAAGACCATTGCAAAAAAGAATACATAAAATGAGACTGTTTTTCTCCAAACAAATAATCCGTAGTCCATACGAGACATGAAAAACTCCAAAACAGGCACTGAAGCATTTGATACAGTACAGCTCAGATTACATAATATTATTCCTTATGTAGAATAAAGAGATTACCATAGTTATCCTTTTTTTTTTTTAAAAAACTCCAAATTTACACACACAGTCTAGATTTCTACAAAACAAAAACCCCTCCAAGCTTGGTGGGGTTCTGAAGCAACAAGGTACCGTAATTTCAGCTTTGACAGACAGGTCCTGACAAAGGACTTTTTTTTTTTTTTTAAATAAGATCAGCTGTTGGATCCCAGTGTAGGGAATCACTGCATACAGAAGAGCTGGCAAGGAAACTATACACATTGTCAACACGGAAAAACTATTTATATAACAGAAACAACCCAAACTAGCTCTCTTCAAGGCTCCCCTACAATTGAATTCTTACAGCTTTGGGGGGTACAACTTGCCCACTGAAAAATAAAACAGTGAAATGCCATTAAAAAACCCAAGGGCACACTTATTTTAGACACATTTTGTGCTATTTACTGACACCCAAGGCAATTATCTTTACAAACCTAGATTTAAAAAAATCATTTGCCTTTGTTAGTGTGTTTAAAATATTTCAATTTTTTCTTCTGATTTAGCTAAAGACTGCAAACTGCCCTCCCACCACCTTCTCTTGTTCTAGAGAAGTCCCCATGGCTGTTGGTTTTTTTTTGGGTCTGTGGCAAAATATTGTAGCACCTTCAGAACCTTAAATAGTTTAAAATCATATATAAAATAACACACTTTTTTTTAAGAGCACCAGAGATTTCACAGTGAGAGGTAGAAACAAACCAGACGAGCCCATCCTCTCTCTCTCTATTTTAGCACCAGTCTCTTCCTCCCTGCCCCCCCCCCCAATCATCTATTTTCCCCTTTCAGCTTTGGGACTCTCCCCCACCCTATCATCACACATGAGAAGGGATGTTTATTAGACTGACTCACGGAAGGAAGAACTTAACTTTTTTTTTGCTTAAATAAAATATATATCTATATATTTGTTTCTCTTCTAATATTGCACATCAAATGCTTCCTGTACACAGAGCAGCCAGATTTAACTTGCAAATCCACTTATGAGAACTTCATCTCTCTCTGTTATTCAGCGGTGAGCTGTCCAGAAGATGAGCTCTTAAAGGGAGGCTCTAATTTTATGGAAAGAACATTTGGTAACTCAGGAACGGGGTAGGACAAAGATATGCACTGTAGGTTTCTTCTTAAGATCTCTCTCTATTTCTTTGGTTGTGGAAAAAGCTCTGTGTGTGGAATTGCTTGTGTTATCTGGCCTTCAAGTTCCTGATCCCCCTTCGCTGTTCATGTCTTGGCTGATGCCAGGATCCCCCCAGTGTTCTGCTTTTTAAAATTTCTTTCAAGACTATGCTGGAGAATCAACTGAGTTCGGGAGATCAAGGTTCTTTAAGACTTTGAGCTCTATGGCCAGAGCAACAGTTGACCCAAATGACAAGGCCCAGCCATCTGTGCTGAAGAGGGACAGGGGATCCTACTTAAACACGTAGGCCCCCCCAAAAGGGGCCAAAACCTTGGAGCACTGTAGAGATCACAGTTCAAAGGAAGCACACGGGTCCGACCTCGAGGTGATACTGTTTCTCTGGCTCGGATGGTGGAAGATTGTAGATGTTGACAATTGGCAGCTGATTAGGGTCCTGTGTCCGAAACATAAGGACAGTCTTATGCCAGTGTCCATCCTGAATCTGAACCAAGAGGGAGAGAAAATGGGGGTCAATTAGCTGAGTGAGTAGATCCCTGTGGGGAAGAATAATTTCCATCAAGATATGGCTGAAAAGCACTGAGACAGGTAAGTTATCACCAGTTCATAGTTATGGCAAAGTGAGACAATGTGGGTTGGGGAAATGGAGGCAATGTGATCTAGTGAATAGAAGCAGTGAGTACTCTGCATCACTGAAAATGAAACCTCTATGCTGGGCACCTAAAATTAGAGGTCACCCTTCAAAGTGTGGATTTGAAAGATGGCCACTGACTCAGTGTAACCCTGGGCAAAAGTTGGGAATAGAAGACAGATCTCTCAACTCTATATACTAGATCACACTGTCTCCAAGCAGAAAACTCTTCTAAGTAAAAAGGGTACTCAAATGTGTTCTCTATTTTAAGCATTTCTATAGTACCTCTTACTGCAGAATGTAAGCGCTGCCCAGATTAACTAGATCTGTATGCAAATTGCTCAGAGTGGGGTTCATAGAGGCTAATGCTCTTCCAGCACTGTTCCCTTGTCTTTGATCTTGGTGGGGAAGCACTGACAATAGCTGGATCTTGCAGCATGCTCTAAGGGTACTTAGACTTTGGCTAAATTTAATGTCTTCTGGTTTCTTATGTCCCCGTGAAGTCCCCTTGACTGGGCATGCTGCATCTCCAGTTCTCCCACTTTCTCTTAGGTCAGTTTTTTTTTTTTTTTTTTAGCTGCTTTGTTGGCCACGTTGTAGGGGCTCTGTACCTTGCAATCATCTGTTGCCACCTCTGGCTTGAACGGCCCTTCTGCTTCAAATATCTGTCCATTCCAGGCCTTGAAACGCACCGCTTTTTCTGAAGGCTTCTGAGCTGACTCTTCCCTCCACACTGACATGTTCAAACAGTGGATGGTGATGTGCTGAACCACCTCTGAGCTCAGTAGGTGAAGGAAGTTCATCTGGACTCTACCAATGTTGAATTCCAGCTGTTAACGCAACAAAGAGATAATATGAAAATTAAGACACTCCATCCCGAAGACCGTGAGTCAGATACACCCAGTAGTCTTAGAGTGGTGCAGTTAGTGCAAGCAGCAGCAAAGATATTTAGTGTATTAATGTACATTACAGCTGTCCCCATGGGCAGAAGGTGAACCCCCCCTTGGGGGAGGCTAGCCTATCAGGAGCAACCCCTGTGCCCGACAGAGGAGCCCTGAGTTGCTGGTCACCCAGACACCCGAGCTCCGGCCCCATCACCAAATTGCTGGCAAGCCCGAGCCCCAGGCCACCAGGTGGAACTGAGCTCCCACCTGCTTCAGAGAGGAGCATGGGCGGGGCCACAGCCTGGGTTTGCGGCAGCTTAGCCTCCCCTGGCCTATGATACCTGCTGTCCCCAACTTTTTCACTTTGCTAAATAGGCAATTTAGACAGCTGTTATGGGGTGAACCAGTTCAAAATCACAGGGCAGTCCTTGTAATGTACCACACACAAGATTTTTGTTACTGTGTAGGTCTGGGTGCTGGCACTTGACTCCAGATGTGAATGTCACAGGGTTCTGGAATTAAAGTTTTAACTTGGAGCCCTTTTTGTATTCAATCTATATGCCCAATGTGATCCTGGCTAGATGCTGAACCAGCCTGGAGAGTTTTCTTGTATTTGATTTTGCTTCCCTTTGCAGGGGACACAGAGATTGCTGACTTTTCTTATACCTAGGAACCTGTCAATCTAGTATTACAAAGTAATGTGAGCCACTGGTTCAAACATTGCTTCGCAATGGTGAGAGCATGGTGAGAGGAGGCCTCTCTGTCATACCTGCACGGTTCTATTAGACTAGTCTGGCATAGCTGTAAACAACAAAGGGTTTGAAAATTTTTTTCTAACCAGAGTGTAGACAGGGCAGTTTCAAACCAGCCTAGGCCCTCAATAAGGAAGCCTACAAGGCAAGAAGCAGGATGGGCTTTGTTTAAAGGGACCAAGAAGAATTCCAGTCCTACTGCTATTGAATCTTCAGCTTAGTTGCAACACTGTGTGAGTTCAGGGCTGGGTAAACAATCCTGGAGACTGAAGTCCTCCAGTGAGCCATGCAGCAGGGGCAGTGGAAGGACAAACTTTCACCACACTACCCAGCCAATACACCTTTGAACTAGTAGCATCCCATCTAAGGATTGGAGGGAAATTCAGTCTCACTGACTTCTCTGTTGAGGGGCCAATTAATGTCAATTGTGGTGTTTTCTTTTCATGTGCGAAGTGGACTCTCGATTTTTCGTCAGGTTTTCTTGAAGCCTACAGTGAGTTCTGAACAGCTTATTAATGCCTTGCAGACTCCTGACTTTGCATGGAATCCACCATTGATGCTGATGCAGCAGCATCACTGTTCTGTTTCTGATTAGTTTGACGTTTCATACTGTGTAGGTGGCTTGTTTTGGCTGAATTATCTCTTGTAGGTGATGGCTAAATGAATATGGGTGCATAGTTAGGCCTAGTAGTTTTGAAAAATCACACCCCAAAGAAATCATCACCACGGCTGTGTGTTTTTGAAAATCCCATCCCTACTGGGTATAGTTCCTTGAAACTCATACCTCCTTCAGTCTTGGGTGGAGTTATTGAGTAAATGAGCATTTTATTCTTTAACTGCTTATCTGGAGCATACACCTATGCTGTGCAAGTAACTGCAATATGTTGGGGGAGAAGGAATAAATGTAGGGAGAATCTAGTGCTGTAATAATTTAATACAGGAAGTACATTATGGTACTATCACAGGGTCTTCATCATAACTTCAGAAAGCTTCCTGCTTTCCAGTCTTACCTAGTGTTGGGGCTTTTTCTAGTTTCTCTGCTCTTGTCTCATGCTAGCTTCTCTGTCTCTCCCTGTGCCACTCATTCATCCTGATTAAAAGTGAATGAATAAGCCTGTTCCTGTTTGTGGAAAATCTGGAAGCAGACTGCTATTTCCTCCCACTTCTTGGGGATAAGAATGTATTGGATCATTCCACAAAATTAAAGAAATTTACCCCCAAAATCATTGAATAGTTCTCTTCAAGTACTTTGATAATAGAACTGTGGTGATTAATTCTGATAAGTCTCAATATAGTTTCTGGTCCCTAGTTAGATGAGTGTGCATTTGCAAGCACCTCTTTCTAAATACACGTATGGGGGAATTTAAAATTCTGTGGTGAAATCCTGCTCCCACTGAAGTAAAAAAAGACAGGATTTCACCCTAAAGTGCTTGTGCATGTGAGTTGAACTGTTTCTCACAACCATTTATGGAAAGCAAATACAAAGAGACATGAACGTGACTGAAGGGACTTAATTTAAAAATTCAACAAAATATTTTTAGAAGCATGTTTGGAATATTCACCCACTCCTTCTAATGATACTGGTAAATTATCCATGTGTTGGTAGAACCTTAGCATTCACTCCCTGATCTATGGAGACAACAGACTAGCTGGAGAGGAGGTGGGGCAGTCTAATCAGTGTTGTCATGGTTTCAGCCATAATATAGACAAAGAACAGTGTTAGAATGTAATTGAAGAATAATAAGCAATTTTTTTTCAAAACTGTTAAAACAGCAATATAAGAACTAATACATACCCAATAATGTGAGGAAACTGATACAGCAGTAGTAAATTCTACCCGCTTTGGCACAAATCAATATACATTGTTACGCACTACCCTACATCTCACTTTAACAACATAGCATTTGCTTTCTAGTGGAAGGGGAAGCCCGCTGAGAGACAGTGGTAGAACTGTGTGTACCTTAGAGGCAGTGATGGGGCTGAGACATGTCTGTCCACCTTTGGTGAAGTTACAGGTGACTTGAATGGTGTCTGAAGAACAGCCAAGATTTGGGTCAATCCAGTAAGTACCTGAAGAAAGGGAGCAATCTGGGATGAGGAAGAATAGGTGAGTGAACCAGTCAGCATTTCCTATGCATGAGATCCAGAAAGGTGTCAGCGGATGAAGAGATTTTTAATTTCTCTGCATAATGTGTCTACGCTAGTCCTGTGAAAGTGGGCCTGTTTGTTTGAACTGCTTTAACTGGCCCTAGACGTGTATCCCTCTTGCGGCTGGGAGAATTCCCAGGACATGGTTGTGCTGCTTACCATCACCCAGCTTCTGTTCACAGTTCATGAGGTCTCGACAGATGCGTGCAGGGTTCTCCTTTGTTCCCAGGGGTCTTTTGATGCTCTGGATGAGGTTGCTGAGGTAGTGTAGAGTCTTAAAGATCTCTCCTTCCTGGTTTAGCATCAGAAAGTCTGAATGTTGATAGCTCTGTTGTGGAATAGAGAAGACGGCAGTCAGGCACTGACTGTTGAGCTTGACAGAACTGCTGTGGTTTGAGAAGCCCCCACAAACAAATGCTGCATTGGCTAGACACGTCATCAGAATGCGTAACAATAGCAACTGACCCCTTTGTATTCTTGGGAAAAACACCCCAGGCAAAAGGTACAGTCAATAATGGAAGTGACCAATGCCATTCAGTCCAAACAGTCATAGCTAGCTGTTTTCAATTGGGAACTTTCCCACATGCATGCTGTAAAGAAGGAAGCATGACTGACACTAGATGGTCCCAGCTATTCATCACTGTTCCCCAAAAGAGAGAAGCAAAACATTAAGAGGGCAGAAACCCCCCAGGATTCTATTCGGAGAGCACAAGCATTCTCTGATGGCAGCCCAGTCCAGTCTTGGCAATAACGTGCATTAGCTAAATTTTTGCAATACTTTACAATGGGGATAATGCCTCCCCACCTTTTTCCAACAGCAGAACGCAAGCATTCTAGGTTCTGGAACTGATGGGGGCCTTAAACATATTCGTCTGTTCTTAGTGTCAACAGTGGGATTCTTTAGAAAAGAAGCAATGCATCTGTAATCTAGAGCACACCTCTACCTGAATAGAAACATTTTGAACGCAGCTCAGGTTGAGAGCCCTTTAAATTATCAAGCGACTGAACAGACTGGACATCTCATTGAAAAGAGGTGAGAGAAAGGAAATGTTAAGATTTGCACAAGCTTAACAAACCAAAGTCTAATCCTGCAGTCCTTACACAGGCAAAATTCCTACTGAAGTCAGGTGAGTAAGAACGATGCATTCAGGCTTTGTGTTGTATACTGGTAGAGGGATAGGATCATGGAAGGAAATTGGGAAGATGGAATTGCTTTACATAAAAAGAGCAGGCAAGGTGGCATGAAAGGCTGTTTCTCCTCTTTAAGATTACACAGTGCAGCACTCTGCATCTGTATCAAAGCTTGGTAGGTTGAAAAGCATGCTGGTACCTCTGTAGATCTGAGTGCGGTGTTTGAGTCCATCATTGCCAGGAAAGCTGCACCAAAGCCATCCTGCTGCTGGTGGGGGAAAATATAACAACGGCATTTTAAGACCTATTTGTAATAGGAGATGAGTGCCCTTTGCACAAGCAAACTGAACAGTAGATGTTTCTCTATATCTAGGTGCCAAATACCATTCTAGCAGGATATTGCTTGTATCTTCTGCTCAGTCCATGTAGGGGGGATGTTCTAGGCTAGGGGACATCAGCTTGGGAAAGCAGAACACTTGTGAGTTTCTGAGCTCTACATATGTTCACATGTGCATATCACAACTTCACTCACTATCAACAATAACAAATCTATCATATAGAATAAAACCTAGCAACTTACAAATGAAGCTGGAATTCTTGTTGGACCCTAGAAACCAAAAGAAAAAACTGTTAACTATGACTGATTTTTATGTTCAATGGATAATAATGTCAAAGAATTTCTGATCCCCTTTTGAGATTATCCCTCTTTCCTGTGGGGTCCTCGCTACAGAGGGGAAATATTATTTCCTTTAGATCTCCAAGCACTTTACAAGCATTAGTTCATTCAGACATGCAAACTCCCTGTGAAGTAATTTGTTATCCTTATTTTACAGGCGGAATCGGTGTAATTTCCAAATGAGTGAGTAGTCTCTTTGGATAGGGCTTGTCATCCTCTGAACCCTTTCCCGATTTACGTACCGGAGGCCCAGGGAGTCCTCGGGGGCCTGGTGGACCCTAAAGAGAAAAGCATCAGTGAGTAAAATGTCAGCAGTGAAATTATTCATCCTTGTATCCCAGAAAAAGGTGAGCCCCCTCACATATCTGTTCTCTCCCCAAAATCTTCCAGCTCTTCAACATATTATTGTCCCTCAGCTCAACCCGTTGTGGAGACAGGAGGTGGCCATATCTTCCCACAGTGCAGCTTTTTACTATTCTATATTGTCTCCTCATGTAGCTCTCATGCTTTTGTCATCCTTAGTGGCATGTGCCTGCATCTCTTTGGTCCCAGGCCACCCCCCCATTTTTTTACTTTCCCTACTGTCCATAGTTCCTCTCCCTCCCTCCTAAACTTTGTGGCACATCCGTTTATTCAAGCAAGGATGGCGACAGCCAGAAACCAGTTCTCTGAAATACTCACCCTTGGACCTTGCAAACCCTGCAGAAGAAAATCAGGAGGAGTGTGTCAAACGATTGCATGCCTCTAACGTAAGGTCTTTCATCCCAAGGGTTTCCAGTATGTTTTAAGAAAAAGGAAAAGGAGTACGTGTGGCACCTTAGAGACTAACCAATTTATTTGAGCATGAGCTTTGGTGAGCTACAGCTCACTTCATCGGATGCAGCTGTAGCTTACGAAAGCCTATGCTCAAACAAATTGGTTAGTCTCTAAGGTGCCACACGTACTCCTTTTCTTTTTGCGAATACAGACTAACACGGCTGCTACTCTGAAACCTGTCAGTATGTTTTAGAAGCTGTATCAAAATGCAGCCACATTGGAGGGCAGCAAGAAACCTGGGCCCAGCATATTGCCAAGGGAAATCATGGCAAAGGATATTGAGTTATCCCCAGTTATTTGAAAAGTGCCTTGGGATGTTTAATGGCTATGCAGTGCAGAAAGGGACATCTTTTTATAAAAGACTCTTCTGAAAAATGCGCACACAGTAAAACTGCATGAAGCTCACTGTATCCATCTTGGAAGGATGAAAGGCTGATTTAGTTTTTTGCTCCCTCCTATTCCACCTGTCTGGTATCCTCTGTCTACCCAATCTGAGAACAGTCTCCTATGCAGCTGAGGTACCTGAAGGATTCTGGAAGAGTGCTTACCGTTTCACCGCGGCTGCCTTTGTCTCCTTTGGGACCCTATTTAAAGAACCACATAGAACATGATTAGAATCAGGCAGGCTCCTAATAAGAGTAATCATCATGTTGAGGGTTTGACATGTTTTGGTGAAAAACTCTCTGCATGTGGCCCAACTATATCTCTAAACAAAACATGGCTGGTTGTCTGTCTTGTCTCCCTTCTTTGGGGAAAAAGTAGCTAGTGTTGTTGAAAGTTTCACAGATTACAAAAAGGAATGTTTATAAACTTCCAGGCTGAAGTCTGGCTAAAGGTATGCATGTCAAGGGAACAGCCAAGGCTTTGTAACTGTTACAGCACTTCTGGTGCATATATGCTGTTTGGTGTCAGAGAGTTGCAAGGTGTGTATTTGTTCTGCCCACACCTGCCAATTAGGGTGTTACATATTTCTTCCCTGGCACATTTAATTCAGCTCATCCCGCCTCACTTTTAAAACTGATGGACTAATCCTTGTATTTTCCCATAGACTTTTTTCATCTTTATCAACATCAGTTCCTGTGTGTGTGTTTATTTGACTTTGAAAGTGGCATCATAAAATAAGAGGAGGGAAGCAGAGAAATATTTTATTCTTTATTTTTAGGAAGTTTTGACTGAGTGCCCCCTTTTGGATTTTAGGAGTTAGGGTGGGAATAGGAGTCCTAGGCCAGATCTTCAGAAGTGCTCAAACTAGTATTTCCCATTGTGATACTTGGCCAAATTTTCAGAGGAGCTCAGCACATTTGGTGCGAACTCTCTTGAAAATTTCACTACTTGCTGAGGAGTTCTTTTCCAAATCTGGCTCCACAGCTTATAAATATCACTCTTAACAGTCTAATCCTTCCCACCCCAAACCCATACTTAAATAGGGCTGCTGCTAATTTATAAACTAAGAATTCCCACTACTCCTGTGACTGCAGCTGCACTTTTGTTGGCTAATTCTATAAAAATAAACTTTTTTGCCCCTGTTAATTCAGATGAGGTTTAGGCTGTACTTGTACATAGCTAGGAAGTGAAATTCAGAGACTTTCGAGGAAGCAGCAAACACTGGTCTAAATACCCTCAATCATTATTAGCTGTAATAAGTAAGGGCAGAGACAATAGACACACGTACAGAGTTTCCTGTAGGACCCAGAATTCCAAGCGGACCAATAATACCTTCCTTTCCCTAAAACAGAAAGCGAGAAAAAGACATTTATGAACTGGGGTCTAGGGAATGGAAGTCATTTCTTACCAAACTAGACCTGTGGACTATCACAGGGCTCTATACCCAGTACAAAGATATCGTGATTTCCCCCTTCTTGTCCCCTTTAAGGATGCTGGAGTTGCCTTTTCATTCCTAACAGCTGAATCAGAGACATTTTAAAGGACAAATTGCTACACTAAAACTTCTGCTGTGTTGAGAGCCCAAGGGTTTACGGAGCATCTCTGGGATCTCATACATTTTCAAAAAGTGTCTTCGTGGTTTCCTTTTCCTCAGAAATCAATCCCAACAGTGGAGTTGCTCTCTCCATCCTGGGAACTAACTTACTGTATCCATGGGAAAGGCATTCACAGCCCAGAACTCCTGTCCTCCTTGAACTGCAGGTTGCTAGTTCTGTGGACTGTTAATGAGTTCACTACAAGGAGTATGTAAAATAAGACCTGACTGGACAATGAGACCATATCTTTGGGAAGCGGTTTATTGGACAGTTGAGAGTCCTCATGCTGGGGAATCTCTACTGGAGACTAGCAGCATTGTAAAAAATTACCTCCCGGGTAAAATAGCATGCTGTACACAGCTAATTTATTTACATTGAAATTCATCTTAGTGACTTAAGGGGACAACAACAATTAGTTGCTTAATTGCAGTTTTCTAGTAAAGGGGGAGTAGAATTGTACTCAGTATGTGTGGGGTAGTTAGAATGTGGTGTTGAAATCAAAGGTTGCTATAGTATCTTGTACATGTGTTACTGTATGACCCAGCTGAACTGCAGCTTCTGATTAGAGTGTATGTCAAATGTGCTGGGTTAAATTCCACTTTAGCCCCCCTTTTTGTGCAGCTCAGGGTTTGGCCCACAGACTGTCCTGAGAAAAAGCAGCAGACGGGAACAAGGAAGTTCTACAATAAAGTTCAAAGAACTCACCATGAGACCTGGTGGTCCCCGTGGGCCCTGAATTCCTTTGAACCCCAGGTTCCCTGGTGGTCCCTGTAGATAAAAATCAGACATGAATCTTGAAAGACTCAACAGATGCACACACAAAGTTTGTTTCTTTGCTTGCTGCTCTGGAATAAAGACAGAAATGCAACCAGTTGTATACAAGTCCTGATTTTTTTTAACCTGTGGGCCCACTCCCATATTCTGCAAATCACCCCCCCCCCATTCTCTAGAAAGCAGAATGGTCCTTTTCCTTTGGTAACTTAAATTTAAGGTCATATGAGATGTTCAGATAAAACGGGTGTAAAACCTATATAAGGGCACACAACACCAGTGTCACCCAGCAGGGTCTTTTGATAGGATAACTGTAGATGAAGATGGGAATCTCTTCAATAAAGACATTCAACAAGTCAAAAGGACATTAGGGATGGAACATTAATCCCCTCACCATCCATCCTGGGGGCAATCTGAGCTCCACCAAGATGACTGTAACTTCAGTGTTTTAGGGATTTTAGAAGTTGAGTGTGGCTCAAACAGCCAAAAAGAAGTAAACTCAAGTAGTTAGGAATCATCATTTGGGTACAGTAGTTTCTGGAGCGGCACCTGTAAAGAAATTTGCTGCCAGTCTGCATTGGATCTCCCAAGAGCTTGGAACTGCAAGAAGCATGTGGCTGTTCCCAGTAATCCATCTGCCACAGTAAAGTGAGGAAGAGAATGTCTACCTTATACAGACGCTATAGAGCCCATGACATACAAGGAAGTGTCTTACCTTTGGCCCAAACATGCCGGCAATCCCTGGAAATCCTGACTCGCCAAAGTCCCCCTGGAAATAACAGCCAAGCAAAGACAAATGCAAGAGCAATACATTTGATCATAAATGGCTTATTACTAAAAGGTTCATGACACTTAGAGAAACAGAAACATCCATAAGTATTTTTCACTCTCTCTAAGCCTGGAATTATGAATGAAGACTTGGAAAGGAAATCAGCTGTTCTGAGAGAGAACTGGAGATCTTCCCATCTGGTTGAATTAAGATATTTGCATAGTCTCTCCTCCCCACTCCCAAGTTGCTAGGAGGTGTAACAGGGCACAGCTTGGGAGTTTGGGCCATGGTCAGGGGAGAGGAGTGTCTGCTCCATGAGCTGTCCTTAAAGGTCTCTACAGCCCCTACCTTTGCACAGCTTCAGACACTGATAACTGTCAAATGAAAACCCTGTTTTGCTTTTTAATACAAACTAAGCCAAGCTGACTCCTCTTGAAGGCCCATTTCAAGCTGCAGGTGTTTTGTCTGTCAAAGTATGTGCTTAGAACTTTAAAAACCATGAAAAATATATTTTTTCAACTCTTGCCCATTTCAAATATGCCTCCAAGGATTATTGCTCACATTTTCAAGGGAAAAACATCACCTTTTAACAGTTAGGGTGTGTGATCCAAACTTGGATTAACACATAGTGGACACTGTCATAATACATGTAACCACTAGTAAAAATGGAACAAACACAAATCTGTATGTGAACACCCTCATTTCTGTATTTTGAGATACAAGCTTTTTGGTAGCTATAGACTTACTGAATAGCGACATGCCAAGTGACTCAGGATGGTTAGGAAAAGATTAGGACAAAAATATAAGCACAATGACTCTAGAATCCTAGTAATAAAAGAGATGGAAATGTGTCTTGTTCAGCCCAGTTCTAAATGATTTAGATGATGAGGATTCCACCAGTTCTCTTACAAGGTAATTCCAAAGTCTAATAGACTTGCTGGTAGGAAGCTTTTCCTGCCATCGTAGTGATAAATTGCTTGGCAAGCCAGGACCTATGTGAAATCCGTAGAGTACAAGAAGCTTTCCAAGGATACTAAAAACCTTAACTACCCATTTATGGATCCTGGAAGGGAAACATACTGCTGCTGCTCCCACAGTAGGAGAATCTCTCTCCATGGAGTGGCTGGCAGCACAAATAAATGCAAAGCAAGAAGAGTTCTAGAGGAAAAGGGGACGTGTACTAAGTTACAGGAACATCTTATCCAAGAGGCCTGGATCAATATTTACGTAGCAACCTCCAGAAATGAATATTGGGTACATGAATCTGCCACTCATACACACAAAAAAGAACATAATGGGACTCAAATGGACTCTGCTTCTTGAGCCAGGAGCCTATGACCTGCTTGGCCACTTAAACGCTTCTTCTGGATGGTGGCGCATGCAGCATTCTAGTCTCTCTCACTCTCAAAGAGTGGCACTGCCCTTGGAGTGAAGGAAGAGAACTCACCCATTCCAGAGGAGAATGGGGTCCAACACTGGCATAGACAGCAATAAACCTAATCTTAACACATTGCTAGGTATTTATCCATGGCTTAAATGCACTGATGATCTCATTGTTTGTGATGCTTAGTCTAGGAAGGGGAAAGAACCGGCCAGCATGCATACATATTTCAAACAGTTGAAGATCCCACTGGATGCAAAGGCAAACAGATGTTGAGCAGACAGAGTGTACAATAAGAGATTTAGATGGGTTTCTTTTTAGGGGCTCTCTAAATATTAGGGATAGTAAGGGATGCAAAAGTATTTATTAAGTGCTGACAGTTTGCTCTCCACTGTAGAAGGCAGAAAAGGGATATTATTTCTGCCCCAAGGAGTTTACAGTCTAAGCTATTAAAACTCCCAATATGGCATCAGCCTTCTCTCTGATATAGCCAGATACACAGCCCTAGGCAAGGCAATCTTACAAGTGCAATATATAAAAACAATAAGCAGCAGCAGCAGCCTGGTTTAGTAATGGGGTGTGTGCACATTTCCTTTCCTTTGCCGAGGCTGATCAGTGGTTGGTGTCCCTGAGAGCCATAAAACTGGATTCCCTTGGGGCGTGTCAGCACAGCAGCTGGGATGCGTGAGTACCAGTGCTATACATGGACTAGCTGTGGTCAAACTAATGCCTTACAAAGCAGTGTGGCTGCAGTGGAATGGGCAGTGGCTTCCGTTGCTCAAGTACAATCCCACTCAGCCCCATAGGTATGTAGTTGGGTGGCCAGCCTCAACTGCCACCAGGGGCGATGCGACTTTGAGGTACTAGCTCAAAGAGAGCTAGTGCATGTGTGTCTATCCGCACGGGGAATTACACCGCCCAGCTGCTTTGTAGACAATGCTCTTGGCTCTGGACTTACAACTACACTGCCATTGATACCATACCAGGAGATGGCCTTATTGCTAAGTACTGCTCCTAACCCTCTTGCTCTACCAAATGCAGGCTGCAACATTCCTTTCCTATCCTGGGTCAGCTTACTCATCGCTAATTTCTAGAGGTAGGGATGCTGAGTAGTAGGATAGACACCAAGGAGTGTAATATAAAGTAATGGCTGCAGGGTGTGTGTAACATTCAAATTGTGATTGACAAGGATTTATTTGAGTGGGTGCAAATGAAAGTGTGATTGGGTGGAATGAGCTTGGTGGTCTCACCTCAGTGGCCAGTCCAACATTAAAGAGCGCCAATGCTGAAGAAGCAGGTCTGTACTGACGTAATTGCACTTGTTCAGTGCAGCTGCTCAGTACATGATGCCATTCCACTGTCTCATGTTTATGAGCTCCAAACTCGCACAAACTTCGCTATTTAAAAGTGGAACATGAAATGATGTGCACAGAGTTCCACAACCGCCCAGCCTTGGGAAGCGTGTGCTGAGACTGTGTACGTGTGCTACAAAAATGCATGCAGTAGAGCATCCCAGGACTCCACCCCCTATGCACTGCTGGGACTCTGAGCCACCTCTTGCAGCTAGGAGAACTACAGTGAGACACGATCATTTAAATGAACACAACTAACCAGCTGTCCTTTGGGTCCTGGCTCTCCTGGGCCTCCTGGGAGCCCCATCCCTCCTTGTGTACCCCGTTTCCCTGTTGGGCCAGTCTGCCCAGGCAATCCTCTTTCACCCTACAAAGAACACAGAATTAAAATCATTCCAGGGGATTAAATATAAAAACATGCAACAGAAATGGCCAGTGTTAGGGTATATATGACAAGGTGGAAAAATAATGGCCACTGGGGTAGGAGATGTGACTTCATCTGTATGTATCACACAGGGCTGGGTGCAATGATAGATGTTCTTACAGGATGTATAGCATGAAGCCAGTAATGGACACCCATTTTCCTAGAGGTAGTTCACCAAGACCTGCAGTTACAAGCACAGCTGTACAAGGTGTGTCACAATGTAGCATTTGAAGGGGTAAGGTTCATGTTCCCCCTCATTTACACCCTTGCATGCCTACTTGCCCTGCCCCACACAATTTCTCAATCTCTTCTCTGAACAAGGCTGACAACAGATGATTAATCCACCTGAAATGCTAAAGGAATTTCAAGGTTTCAGTTCAGTAACTTTAATCCAAAAGTTACAAAGCTAACATTTGCCCTGGCACCGACTTCCCAAGTCAAAGACAACAAAGGGGCGTCCAAGACCCAGCATCTCAACTCCTTCCCCCTCCCCCTGACCTTGCAGTGCTCCAGTGATAAAGGCTCAAGTATCAATCAGTGGCGACAGCCTGTTATTTCTACCCAAAGCAGCTGGGGGGCAGTAAGTGACAACTTAATGGTAATGTGTTAAATGAGTATAATTTGATTCAAATTCTTCTGGCCTCTCCAACCCCAGCTGGAATCTCTCTATTTACAGTCCCTTTTTACAAATGGCTAAATCTTTACTGGGTCTGCTTTGTGTCCTATGATCCACATGGGACAGTGAGAAATCCAGGGGTCACTAAGCAAGCCTTTCACTGCTTCCTCTGGCTCATAACGGTGCCCCAAACCATACCAGTTCCAGCAGTTCAAGCCCTGTTGGTGCTAGCTGAAAACCTGGCAGTGTGAGCTTCTTCCCCAGTAGTGCCTTCTAAGACACTAACAGTACAGACTTCCAAGGATCCAAGACCTTCCAAAGGAGGTGCCTGGTCATGCTTGCTAGGAGTCTAGCAGCCTGAGCTTCCTAAAAGCAGTGTGGGCCAGGACAGGCTGTGTGAGCTTCCTTGCCACCTTCCCAAGTTCACACTTGTTTTAACAAACAAAAAACCCAGTACCACGGCGAGGTGGAAACTGACCTTAAATCCTAGTGGCCCCTGTGCTCCGGGGAGACCAGGTATGCCGGGGTTCCCTCGTTTTCCCGAAATCCCTGTTGTGCCTTCTTCCCCATCATCTCCCTGTTCTCCCTATAAAACAAGTCCAGGAGAGAATACAGAGAAAGTCACCCTATCCTTCTGGGCATGCTCACCCCTTTGAAAAGGCAGCCAGAGCAGCGTGACTACAGCTACACTGGGTGGGCGTGGCTGGCATGGCGTGCATTTATGAATGGCTGTGTGAGCATGCGCATATGCACAAGATTTTACAGCACATGGATCTGCGCATACAAGAGCCTGTTTGTCTGGCTGTGAGAGTCACTTTACTTACACACTTGTCCACATGGAGACATCTGCCTGGGTTTGTATGTGTGAAGTCTGTGCAGTGGTGTACAGGACCCACTCTGTGTATATAAGACAGCATGGCTATAGCAGTGGGTGTGTCAATTTCTACTGCTTTATCCTTTGCCCTTCCCTCCTCTGGGGTAGTGTTTGCTTACGGTGTCCCAATATAAGTGTTTCAAACTTACCTGCAGCCCAGTTGTGCCATCCTTCCCAGGCACTCCGTCCACTCCAGGAGAACCCTCCTGACCCTGCCTTCCCACTACTCCCCTAGGACCAGGTAACCCAAGAGGACCCTACAAACACAAAAGAATTAGTGACTGAAGTGTTGGGATGCCAGGGACTTGTAAAAGAAAAGGCTGAATTTTCACCTACCGGCGAGCCTCTGCTGCCCCCTTCACCCCGTACTCCTTGCTTTCCTTTTTGACCCTTAAGGCAAAAAAAGAAATAATGGGAAGCCCATTTTGGCCTGTGCAATGGAGAGCAGTTTAATAAGGAGACATATGAGGTCAGTTGCTACAGCCAAAGGAGATGAATTATTATTTGGTTTTATTACAAGTGGTTCTCTAAGAGTTTCTGGGTTATCTTCTTTAGAGGGCAGGAATGAATAGCCAGAAGGAAAGGCCCTACATTTTCCTAATATAGAACAGATGAGGACAAATAAAGCAGGAGGATGAATTTGAGAGAGAACTCCACAGCACTGGCATGCATTACTGCGAGATGCTCAAAAATCATCCCATTCATCATTCCTTGGCGGCATCATGGAAAACCAACAACCAAGCCTTCTTCAGGGGACTCAGATAGGGAAGGTCTTATTCTGGTCTCTGATAGATTAGATAGTTTCCCCCCGTCCTGGAGAGTTGGGGGATAAAAGCTTCTTATGGCTAAAATCTGTAATGCTGATTTGCCGATAAGGGGAGGGGAAGTGTCAAGCAGCAAGTATGTGGTTCTGATTATTAGCTAGGAACAAGGATTAACTCCTGCAGTATGAACGGAACACTTGGCCTTATCACCTTTGCTAGGATTCAGAAGCTTTGAAGCTCTGTCATCTGCTAACACATTTTTAAAAAATAAACCAAGTGTTTCGTGTATCACTTCTCCATCTGCAGACAAGTCTCTGAAAACTGGCCAACTGTGTGGAACAAGAGCTACTGTTACTCATTAGACCCACGGGCAGTTCCAGATCTACTATGGGTAATAGGGTGTGTCTTTCTTTGAATCCAGTGGCCAGTGAACTCTGTTAAAATCACCTATTGTAGATTAGTCTACTTGGCATTATGCCAGTTCCCATATCTTGCAGGATGGAATGTGAATTAGCCGAGGATTGAGGTCATCCACTTAAATTTAGGCAAAAGAAGTCTCTGGTGGTTAACGGATTGGGAAGCTGTAGAGACAGGGAAGTAGAAGTAGATATTGGTATAAATTCAGTTCAGATAAAACCACATGCGGTGGATTCTCTTCGTTGTGGGGGGAGCAGTTAGAGGGAATGACCCTTCTGAGAAGTAGGAAAAGGAGAATTGTGTGGATAATGGACTCTGGATTTGGAAGGTTTTAAGCCAGAAAAGTTTTATGGTTGAAACCCAGCTACAGAGAGACAATTGCCTGGTTCAGATTTCCCCCAGGGGCAGAGATGCCAATTGTGGTCAAGAGAGGCAGAAACTGACGAGGTGTGGGAAAGAGGGACCACACCAAGGTCCCAAGGCATGTAACTAAGGACCTGCCGGGGATTCATTCACAGTCCTAGTACTGTAATTCTCTTGATCTTCTCCAGCCCCAGGAAGCCAACAAACTAATGGGTTTGGACACACAAATCAATATTTACAGCCCTCCTACTGGGTTCTCCATGGTCATTTCCAGCCACAGACCAATGAACAAGCCACATACTCTTGGAAAAACCATGACAGTTCTGATTTCACTTCAGCTTTAAGCTTTGGATGCCATAAATTCACCCACCTCTTCACCTTTGGATCCCTTTGGCCCTGGCTGGCCTGGTGGGCCAGGATCCCCCTAGAAAAGAGGACAAAGAAAATCTGTTTGAAATACTTTTCTGGCAGCATCTTGCATAAAGTATGAAGAGCAGCATTTGCTGTGTCCCTTACAGCACTGACCATACGGAATCAATTACTGGGAGCAGCCTTTGCTCTCACAGCCCTCCTGGGGAAGGAGGAATAAGAAACGGTCTCCAGAGACTATTTAACAGGGTGTCATTTTGGAGAAGCAGTATTGTCTCTCCCTTGCTTGGTTTGGGACTGTTTGACTTTGAGATCCACAACAAAGAGCAGGTAATAGGATCAGGTAATAGGATCAGGTAATAGAGCAGGTAATAGGATCAGGCTCCTCAATGAAGAGTTACAGCTCTGGTTTTTAAAGCAGATCCAGTAGTTTTTGCAGCAAATACCACGATGATGCTTATGGTATTTGCCTCCTTCTCTCTCCTGAGCCCCAATCCCAATCTTGAATCAAGATTTCAGATGTCTCAAGGCCAGCTACGAAGTGGAGAGGGAGAGAGATAAGGAAACAGATCACCGTTTCAGAAATCTGAAACATTCCCATCCCCATCACATATATGCGCCCTCCCCTCTTCCTATTCCACTTTTTTAGTGGATTTTGCTGATAGCAAAGCAGCAGGATGTATATTCTCTAACCATGAGACACCCTGGACTTATTCCAAAGAAGATGTAGCAGGTTATTGCCTGTCTGCAGATCTCTCTCATTGTAGTTTCTAATCATCTGCTGTTTCTGAGCCTCCTGTTTCTATACCTTCTTCTCCAGAGCTGCCTGCTTCTGTTGATTATCTTGGGGCAATTCAGAGGCTAGAGTCAAAGAGCTATGAAGGGTAAATGGATCACCTAACCCCTTCTAATCATGTCACAGATCACTGAGATTGGGACTTAAGTAATAGAACCTACAACACTCTTTCTATAGCCCCACAAAGAATGAAAGTCATTTCAAATTTAACTGACACTGTCTAATATGTTTTAGTATGTTTTTGCATGCCAGGGTTTACAGCTCTGATTGGAGAGAAACCAGATGATAAGCTGATTTTCAGGAATGGTATTCATTGAAGCTTTGAGCAGATGCAGCTCAGGAACTAGAATAAGGCTAGATAGCACAAACAGTATGAATGTCTTTGGGGATCAGTTACATATGTGTACTTTGAAGGTATGCACAGCATCTCAAATTTCTATTAAACAGTCTTATATTACTATGCTAGACTGTGTAACAATAGGAGCAATATGGAGGGGATATCAAAACAGCACTGACATGAAAGAAACTTGACAATACCCCATCTATGTTCATCCCACTGACATTCTGGCCACTTCTCTCAAGCTGAAAAACTTCTGCATTATTTGTTTACAACTGAGTAACACATTCATGTTTGAAATTGCACTTAGAAATGAGGAAAAATGGGAGCACCAATGCTCTACGCTGCGTAGAATGTGAAGTGATTGTTTTATTTCATAACCCCCTTTTGAAGAACATCCTAATGAATGCATTTTAAGTCACATCTAAGAGCTGTGTAAACATAACAGAGCAGAACCTTGGCAGATGTAAACTGACAAAGCTCCACAGACTTCAGTGAAGTGATGCTGCTTTAAATCAGCTAAGGATCTGGCCAGAGGAATCTGATGCATGGCTTGTTACTACAGTCCCCACTGTTTATGGAATGATTAATGGCGAGACAGCCAAGCCAATGTTTCGGGCTTATTTTTCAAAACTTGAGAACATCAGGGCTGAGTGCAAAAACACTTGTGCACTTGCATGTCTAATTTACAGGCCACAATTACCATCACTGTGTGCAAAAAAATCTAGTACTTGAGCATGAAAATACCTGGTCAGTGGTTTGACCGATCATTTGTGTGTGCACACAATCACAGTATTTGCATGTACAAAGTAGGTGCATTTACACACAGCCCCCAGAAGTTCAGGTTTTAAAAATCAGGCCTTCATTTTTAACTGATTTTAGTCTTCATTAAACATGCTGGACTGAGAGAAGGTACAACACGGGCAGCAGCAGAACAAACGTATCTCACGCTGCCCCTCCAGCGGTCCTCAGCTTACTTGGATGGGCCTCTGTAGGAGTGAGAGGGGACCCAATCAATCTATGGCCTCTGCTGAGACTGCGAATGAGGAGTGGGGGCCTATTGTGATTTATGCAATGTGGACATTTGTCCAGTGGGAACTGGATGAAGATCCAACTCATTCTTATCTAGTCCAGGTATGTGTAAAGCATTTCACACAGGTCACTAAACAGCCGTCCCATCTGAATCACTACTGACAAGTTCTGGATTCAGACCCGTGACTTCCAGGTGAATGCCCCCATATTGATATAATCATTACGTTATGAATCTCCCAAGCTTTCCCGTCCTCTTTTAATCATTAAAAATGTCTGGTAAGACAGGTCTAGGGACACAATATTAGAACATGGGAAGCTGCTCCTGTCTCTTTCCCTACTTGTTTTATAGGAAAAACAAAATATATCATGTGACATACTTTGATTACACCTTCAGGAAGCATAAAGTTTATGGATATAGATATTCTTAAAAACCCCACTGAGCCCTGGCATATGGAAATGCACGTATTGTAGTTTGTAGCTCACCATGCCTTTCCTCTAACCCCCTTTCCCATGCTGCTCACCCATTCTATCTCCATTTGTCACATACACAGTAGAGTAAGATCAGATTAAAATCAATCAATTATAAAATAAAATAGTCTTACAGGTAGACCTTGCTGTCCAGCTTTTCCTCTGTCCCCATCAAGTCCTTCTTGACCCTTAAATAAATGAGAGTGCGCATGTTAGTTTATTCTCTGGATTCTCTTTCTATAGGTAAGCAGCAGTGGATGCTGCAGTCACAGCATACAGTGTGGTACTGGGGGATAATGGGTGGTGGGAGAGGTGCAATGCACGCAGCTGTATTCTGCCAATGCCGGGAAGGCAAAGTATATGGGTGGTGCTATTCAGATGAATATATCACAGGGAAGCAAATGTTTTTCTTGGGCAAGAGGACCTTCCCCCAGCTGAACTCCTAACTCCTCCAATTCCTTCCCAACTCAGATTTCCCCTCTCTATAACTGTGGGCTCATTTCTGACTCTGAACACTCCCTCTCCTCTCTCTCTCCTCTGATCTGGAACAGCCTCCCTGTATCTCTCTGCCTCAATGAGTTTCTCATCTGAAAACATCTCCTCTCCCTTGTCTAGATCACTTTCTCTCAGTATTATTATATAGCTCTGCTATTCTGTATTTAGTTTTATGTAGTATTATATAGCACTGTAACTCTGCACTCATACTGTACGATAGATACTGTACAAACGAAGGTCTGAACCCTTTAGGGCTAGTTGATACCCTGGTATTTACAGTAAGTATAGAATGTAAGTGGCAAGTAGACATGGCCTCTTGAACATTCTTAGGGAAACAGACAGCTTGGATTAACTGAGCTAGTTAACTTTTCCAAGAACAATGTACACTCTTTCATGGATATTCATAGGCATCAGGCAGCTAAGAGTTATAACTAGCTACTATGTCACAATTTAAGCAGGAAACAGAGCGTACCTAATGCATCAATAAATACACAATGCATTAGTTTAACTAAACACTTGATTACTGATGCCCCATAGAAAGACTACAGTGAGTAGCATTTCTCTGGCAACTTGTGGACAGTCATTTGGAGATGACAAATAAGAGAGTTTGGTACATTTTTGTAATTAATCACTCTCACTGACTGCTTTGTAGTGAGGCAAAACCTAATCCTAAGAGATTCTTTTCAGACCAGCTCCAATCAATCATGTTGAGAAGCTACTGACACAGGGACTGGAGGACTCTACAAAAACAACACAGGAGTAAGGGGGACTCGTTCATAAATCTGGTCTTGGCTGAGAGAGCCCACAGCTAACTGAAAAGATTTTGGAAACTCAATCCAGCAAGTTAATAGGGATCCCCTTGAAAGCATCTAGTCTTGTGCCGGCAACTACAACCCAACTGTCTCAACTCTCACCCAACATCATCATGACCTAGCTGTCTTGTGAGCTATTTCATCAAAGCCTTCTGAGCATGTTCCCCAGACCCCATGATATTTCCTCTGGATTTAAGTCACTGATAAAAAGGTCCTGCTCATTCTCTCAGCCTTGCAAGCTCAGCTCAGATGTGTGATATTGTGGGATGCTGGACCTGATGCTATCTGGTCTTTTCTTTGCCTTCAGCAACTGCTCTTTCACTTTAAAGGAAAGAGATCTGAATCATTCCTCTGGGTCCTGAGTAAAGCGCAAAGAGCAACCATGGTGAGATGTCACATAATAAACAGGGCCAAGGATGTAAGCTTTGTGGGCTGTTATACAGGTGAAAAACTTCTCCAAAGTTAGTTCCTAGGCAAATATTCAGAATAGGACTTACAGGGTAGCCAGGGTCTCCAGGCTCCCCTCGATCTCCTCTGTTGCCAACTGGACCCTACAACAACACAATAAAGGTTCAAGGTAGATGTGAAATGCCAGTGGTCCACTCCATGTGTCATGATCTCTAAATACAGCATCTTCAGTGATCAGGGAAAACATCCAGGCAGTTGGCTTGTCTGCATGTGCATCACACGCAAAAATCAGGCCACAGGATTAGAGAAGGGACATGAATAATATCTTACTCTGTCACCAGGTGGTCCTGGGGGGCCTTCTATTTTCCCATCATCACCTTGTTCTCCCTGTAGACATAAATATTAATGTTAAAACAGCCAGATCCAAAGCCCTTTAAAGTCAGTGGGAACCTTCCCAATGATTTCAGTGGGGTCTGAATGAGGCCTTAGAGACTGGATAAAAAGATGGCTTTAAAAGGGCACCAACTACTTAAAATTAAAATAATCATCACATTTCTGTTCAAAAGTTTTTTTGTTTTTACCTGTTTTTCTTACAGATAGCATCTGTGATTCCCAAAGGTGAATGACAAAAGAAAAATATAAAGACATTCCTCTGGATTCTTTTCAGCTGGTTAACTTTGTGCTGAGTCAGTTTCACATCATTTCCCCCATTTGTGTGCGCATCTCTTTTGCACAGCAACACAGGAGAGAAAAACCATTCTTTAACAATAGTCAAATGTGACGGCAAACCCACCAGATCTGAATAAGAGGCCTCAGGCAGGACTAGCTCCCGAAATTACTGAACTCTCTATAAAAATCAATTGACAACATTTCAAATTGAGAGGAGGCCCCTTTAAGTCTAAGGATAACATTTTCAGAAGTGCCTAAGTGACTTCAGAGATCAAGTCCCATTTCCAAAATGACTTAGAGCAAGACTGACAAAGGCATTTAGGTGCCTACTGATGCAGCTAAGCCACGAGTGGGATTTGCAAAAGCATTAAGTAGCCTAGATGCCCAACACCCATCAACTTTCAATAGGAATTAGGCACCTAACTTGTTCAGGTACTTTTGAAAATATCACTAGGTATCTGTGTAAATTCTTAGCTGTTCACAGTCTGGCTTGTAGGAGCCTAAGGCTACGTCTACGCTGCAAGAAAAGACCCACAACAGTCTCAGAGCCCAGGTCAACTGACTCAGGCTCATGGGGCTAAAAATAGCAGTGCAGATGTTCAGGCTCAGGCGGGATCCTGGGCTCTGAAACCTGGTGAAGGCAGGGGTCTCGAAGCCCAGGCTGCAGTCCAAGCCCGAATATCTACACTGCTATTTTTAGCCCTGCAGCCCGAGCTTGTAGACCTGGGTTCTGAGACTCACTGCTGTGGGTGGTTTGTTTTTTTTTTTAATTGTATACACATACCCTTAGGCTCTTTGCAAGTCCGTGGGACCTGGGCTCCTAATTGCCTACATCCCTTTTGAAAATGGGATGTAGGCACCTAAATCACATAGTTGCTTTTGAAAACGTTACCCTAGATCTCTTTCCGTTCAATATTTTTCCATATAAAGGAAGTCTAGCTAAAACGATTTGTTTGAAATACACATGGGTACCTCCAAGGGTGAGGCTTAGTGAAGGGTGAATCACACCTACATGCCTGTTTGGATAAGGATTATGAAGGATGAAATACTGCTAAGTTTGCCTCAGGCTAAGGATTAAGTGAACACTGATGGGTAAAACTCTGCAGGGCTCTCTTTAAAATGAGGAAAGATGCTTTAGTGATTGGCACATGATAGATAGATTGGATTTATGATGAGAGATTAGCCTTTGAAGTTCAGATCCTTCTTTTGGGTTTGGCAAACAGGGATGGAATTTTAGGGAAGGTCTGAGAGTGTCTGTCTCTCTCTCTCTCGTTCATATTATTCCCTGTACTTCCTGCTTCTGGTCATGCTGGGGATGCTGCAACAACAAGTCCCACTTGGGGCATTTCTGCCCTTCCCAGTTCCATCTGGGTCGGGAAGCAGAAACACAGAAATGGGTAAAGTTGGAAAACAAGGGGAGAGTGGGGGTGGGTGGGGAAGGGAGAGGAGGACAAAGTTATTTCAAATCTTTTGAACTTCCAAAAAATTGGGTCTAAATTTTGGGTTGGTTCGTATTGATTGGAACCAATTTGCCCATCCCTAACAACCCGGCACCAGCAAAATTGTGCAAAACTGTCCATGCTGTGACATGAGTTTGCTCACATACTATCTCGTGCCAGGAGGAGTGGGGTAGACAGCAATCCTTATTGTACCAAGAAGAAGGATTATTCTAAGCCAAGGGCTGCAGTACAGTGCTGGCTTTGGCAAGAGCGTTAGTTTTCTAGTGATGTCTGAATGGTTTCTTTGCGGACTGCTTCTGCCTGGTATAGCTACCCTTTTCTGAGGAACGCAACTACACAGAGTTATTTGCAGCTGCCTATAAAGTTAAGCAATGGGAGGGAGCAGGATGCTTCTTTGACCTTCTGAATTGTATCGCCCTGACAGTCAACCTAGTTCGGAATTGAGCCGCATTTTTCCTCACCCGATTGCACATTCCCTGATCTATAAAGGGAGCAGAACTGCTCCAAATACATACCCTGGCTACATGCGGCTATCACAAACTGTTCTTGTAGTCACTTCAGACCAGATGGTGAGCCCCTTACACAACTGCTTATGTGAGTAATTTCACGGAATTCAGTGGGATGACTTGTGCGAGTAACTACTCACCAGCCTGAGCGAGGGGCTCACAATGAGGCACTCAGTTACCCTTCCTGTGCATTTCACCCTCTAAAACATAGATGCTGTTTTGCTGTCGTTGTTTTAAATTCCCTTGCATAAATCACTTGGGGTTACAGTGTCCTATTTCTTCTCGAGCCCAGTTCAGAGACATCTGTCTCTTAGCTCCCTGCGTGATAGCTACATTCCAGCTCCTCTGGTTTTTGGCGACTTGATGTTGCTGAATCTTTGACATACTGGCTCCTCAGGATTAATGCACTTCACAGCTTCTTTGGGGTTCCAGGTCCTTAGGATTGTTGTACTGCAGTTTTTAGGTGATCCTTTCTCCTGGCACATGGGGGCTGCTGGGTTCTGACTCTTTGGGGCTGCTGCACCAAAAGTTCTCTCATGTATGGGAACTCACAAAGTTAATTCATGTGAAGCCAAGTAGTTGAGTCTTCGTAATTCTCTGGTAATTGGTTTCTACAAACCATCCCAGTGTGGTTATTAAGGTCCCCTCTATCTTTCTTCCATAAGTCCTCTATGGTGCTGTGGGTACCCATGATGCCCCGAACATTTGGCAATTGCTCAATGATGCTGCCACCTGGGAGAAGACATGCAGAACTGTGTCTGTCCTTGACTTTTGGTAACGGCAGGTATGCAATTGACAATGCTCAGCTTCAGACAGTCCCAACTGCGTTCAGCAGCAGAGCGCGGCTGTTGCCAACAGCTCGTTTTTTGAGGGTGGGTGTAAGCACAGGGGAAGTTTATCAAGTGTGACTGTGGCACCGGGGAAGGGGATGTGCCAAGCTATATTGCAGGCTTTCAGTTCAAGGATGAAGAGGGCCTTGCACCAAGCTTAACTTTTGCAGACTGGCAGAGTTAGATTCCTAAGGGTTTTGCAACACTGCATCTGGTGGTATTCAGATCGGTGTTCACGTCGCACTCCCCATCAGGACCCAGCTCAAGCTGGGGAAGCTAATGATCCAACCAGCGGATCAAATTCGGTGATGAATCCTAGTCACGTGCCACTTGAGGGACATTGCACATACGCTAAGATGATGACAACTAAGCAATACATATCCCCTCCATTATATTCTTAGAGATAATGGCATTCTTTCCTTTCTCTGTGTACCGCCATTCCAAAATTCACTATCTTACGCCAAGGATTTGGAGTGGTTCTGGTGGGGTTAGGTTTACATTTCCATTTTTAAGGGATAACATGTTTGGGAGATTCAGTAGGATTCTTGAGGAATGGAATATAGAGAGAAGCTGTGCAAGGACTGCTCATGGGTATAGAGTTGGGCAATAGATGGAGAGATTTGGGTGACTGATTAAAAATAAGAAACAAAATATGTCTAACAGTCCTTCCCATGCTGCCCCCAGAGACTCCACTGTGAAAGGGCTTCCTATGTGAAGCCACCAGCTAATACCTTACAACTGATCTACTTTCTAGCCACTGTTAGAGTAGTAGGGACCCTCAGGAAATAGGGATACAAAGCCACAGCTCCTCAGTCTCAGATAAGAATCTGAATGTACGTATCAGGATGCAGAAGGCTTGACATTGGATACTTCTCTCCAAAGAGGTTGTGGATGCCTTTTCATTTCACATCCTAATCCGACATGATCAGGGTTCAGTTCAGAGAAAGTTCTAAACTTGGGACTTCTTCAAAGGGTGTCAAGAACTCTGTAGCTGGTCCCTAGAACAGAGTGATGATGCTCTAGATCCCATATATACTAGACACCTTCCCTACAGGTCTTCATCAGCTTCTGGATGCTACAGTGGTCTTAAGCCTGACTGATAAATTCCAGTACCGCAGGGCTGAGCTTCTCTAGGACTTCTTGACGTTTGGATTATTTTCAGAGAGAGGGAGACAAAAGGTCTTTGCTAATTCTTTGGAAAGTTGCAGTTAAAAAAAAGTTACAGTAAAGGGCAGAAAAGTAAACAAGTTGGGATACAAATGGAAAATGCATGGAGGAAAAGGAAAGGCTTGTTGTTGTTGGCTCCCCTCCCAAAGTGAGATACACCAGTTTGTAATTTTTAAAAGGATCTCATCTGGACAATCCTAAGCAACTGCCAAATGCTCCGAACAAGGCCTCTGTGAGGAGCTGTGAGTGTACTAAAATCCAGCAGAATAATTAACTGGGATGGTGCTGTGGAACTCAATTCCAAAATAATGGATATCTTCAGGCTAATTAGTGCTTTGGAAAAGGGCAGACTTTCTCCACCATTAAATACCCTTCTTCTGCACTGCTAATTTCCTACAGAGTTTAAAAAGTCACAGCACAATCACGGCCCCATTTCTTCCCTCTGCAGCTTTCGCTTCACTCTTTCATCTCCAAGGTCTGAATTCTTCCTCATTTGGTGTTAAGGTTACACGTGAACTTGGGGAAGGATCCTGACACGTGTATTCGTGTGCTGTGATCCAAGGCAGTTCTTATAAGATAAGGAGGGATGGGTGAGGCTAGGACTTAGATGAGAGGCCCCCATGGAACACCGACATGCTTCAGGAAGTGGTGCTGGGGATTCAGCAAGTAATGCTGCGTTCCCCGTGTCACTATAGAACCAATGCCCCAGGATGGGATTAAAGCATCACTGTACGGATGGAGGTGCCACCTTTCAGGTACGATGGAAAACAGGGGGCTTGACCGTTTGCGGTCATTACAAGTTCCCATGGTACTTAACAGCAGAGATATTGTAATGCTCTGATTCAGAGAGTCCAAGGCAGGAAGGGACCGCTGTGATCATCCAATTCTAGTCTGACCTCCTGTATAACATAGCTCATAGGACTTCCTTGAATTAATTCCTGTTTGAACAAGAGCAGAGATTCCCAAACTGTGGTACATACACCCCTGGGGCACATGAGCCTGTCAGAAGTGTCATTCTGTCCCAGGGTGGTCTGTCTCTCCCACGAGGCAGCAGGGTCCATCTAACTACTGCGTCATGACATAGCTCATTCAAAGAAACAGGTATCAAAGAGAGCAGCTGACCAACGAAGTGCCAGTCGGGCAGCTGCCTCCCTAATATGACATCCTGGCCAAATTCCAATTTGGGTAATTACATTCCCCTGCATTTCCCAGCTGACTATGGGATTCACTTTCACTTCCCAGATTTAACCCAGAGTTGGCTGCATTTCACTGGAGGATGAAATGACCCCTGTATATAATTTAATTTTGAAAAGTGCCTGGTAAATGCTGTGTAAATATATTGCCTCTGGTATGGTGACTTCCAACAGCAGCTGTTTGGTTTGGGATACATTTTCTCTCCATCTTCTTAATGCCTCTGCTGTTTATTCTTGTAGTCTTTCTGCAGTTGCTCCTTTTGTGTACCACTGCTATTCCTGATCCTCTGGAAATTGATTACTGGTCCTGCAACCTGTGCCATCTAATTAACGTGTGCTAGCCCAGTCCACTTGGGATGGCAGGAGCATGTTTGTCAGTGGCTGGCATCCAAAGCAGTGCCCAATCCCAGCAGCAGAAGCACTGCCTGATAATTGTGAGGCTTTAAAGCACAGCTAGCAGTTGTCTGGTGTTGGACAGGTTTCCAAGCACAGTGATTGCAAGCACAGTTTGCCAAGCAAGTCTATTGAGGCTGGGTAGGCCAATTGCCAAGGGTGGTTCTGGCAAATTGGTAGCTATAGAGAAGGAGGGATTGGCAAGCAAATCTGTTCAGATTAAGGATTTTTGGGAGCATTAAATACCAAGGTGGGCACCTTGGATAAGCTTAAAATTTGCAGTATGTAGGGATAAACCAGCAATAATGACTATACAATACAAAGTCTAATATCTGCACACATCTCATTCTCCTCTGTATTTCACTGCTTAGAGACAAGGGCTCTTTTTGCTTTTGGTGTGTTACACTCACTGTTTTGCGCCAGGACACTGAAGCCTCCTGTATCTAATGTGTCTGGAAACCTGGGCCAGTCTCTCAAAGGACAATGTGTAACAAACTGTAAGACCAGTAGGACAATGGAACAGTCTGCCTAGGGAGGTCATGGAAGCTTCTTTGCTGGAGGTTTTCAAAAGGAGGCTGGAGCCATCTGCCTTGGGTGGTTTAGACACAACAAATCCTGCATCTTGGCCTGTGCTTGGTGGAAAGTTTTAGCTCTGCTACTTTGAGCCAGATGATGGCAGGAGACTTCTTGGAGAATGGATGCCACTTAATGGAGGACACAGAAGCTGGGGGCCATTCACCTTGGTACAACTGGAGAACACTATGGGAAGGTTTGGGAAGCTAACAGGTAGCACAAAAAGAGGATGGGGTGGCCATAAAAACAAAGATGGAGAAGCTACTCAGCAAGCTGGTGATGGAGATAAGGGAGTATCAGAGAAATGGTCAGATGCCCCAGTGCCAGAGACACATCTTAAGGTTGGAAGGGAGCAGAGAGTGAAGTTCAGGAATTCTCAGTGGCATCAATAATAATCATGCCTGGGGCAGCATCTCTGGGTTGAGAGTGTATCTAATTCAACAACTGGATGCTCTCCTAACTCCTTCTAATATTTTGTCACAACTTCTGCAGTGGAGTCAGTCACAGCGTAAAAGGAGACCAACTCACATGTCTCAGAGACTCATGTCAATGTAAAGAATCTCTAGACACACCAAGGTAGAAGGGCCTAGCTATGGGTGCCTTTCCACTTGGAATCCTCACTTGGTATAATGGGTTCAAAGTCCTGGCAAAGATGTACCCATGAGATCTCTTTTTAGAATCTCAGGAGTCCCTGTAAGGAAGGAAACTCTTGCCTGCAGATGCACGTCTGTGATTGTGACCATGTGCAATAACACAAGTGCTGAGGGATGCCAATAATTCAAACCCTGCACTGAGTGCTTCCTGCAATAGGAACACTAGGTACAGTGGGGTAGAAAATGAGGATCAATAAAAATTCAAACAACTTTTCTCATGGTAGGGTCCAATTTGCAACCACTTCCAATTACTACTCTTTTCCTTCCTGCGCAGGGGGGAAGAAAGCTGCTGCTGTAGCTACTGACAGACATGTGATTGGCTCCGGCAACAATGCAAGTACAGCCAAAGCCAGCTGGGATCATCTTCAGAGCATTGAGCAGCAAGCTGTGCCGAGAGGAAGCCACTAAAATATGAGTCACTTCTCCAGCCTGAATTGGGTACGATCAAGCTGACTCAGCAAAAGCCTTGAAAGAATGCAGCAGTGGAACAAGGGTTTTGACTCATTCCAGCTGCAGTAAGGGGTGTAGGTGGACAAAAGTCACAGGCGTGAGAGGCTATGAGTAAAATGGGATGGGGGAAGGGAGACCATTTGTGCTTCACTTACGAAATGTAATAGGCTGGAACAAACAGAAATAGCAGCAAGATTTTCCAAGAGCAGACAGTTTTAGGGGCATGTGTGCACAGTTTTAGTTTGACTTTACAACAAAACCTACTGATCTAATTTCTTTTATCTTGGGGATTCAGTAGAATTTCTGTGGAATTAGGAAACGGCCCCAATATTCATGCCTATGGGCCCTTCCAGAGATACAAGAGAGTATGGGTGCCTGGAAATGGTGTCCTGGTGGATTGTGTGCCCTGATCCTGACTTGCACTGATAATGCACTGGCTTGTGTGTTTGGGTACGTCTACGCAACAAAAAAAAGAATTCCCCTCCCCCCCACCCCCGCCAACCCTGTGGCAGAGAGCCTCAGAGCTACGCCTGGTCAACTGACTTGGGCTTGCACGGCAGGGCTAAAGACAGCAGTGATTCAGACCCTCCCCACTTGCCAGGTTCCAGAGCCTGGGCTCCAGCCTGAATGTCTACCCTGCTATTTTTAGCCCTGCAGCACAAGCCCCACAAGCCTGAGTCAGCTGACTGGGCTCGGAGACTCACGGCCATATTTTGTTTTGTTTTTTGCTGTATAGACATATCCTAACTGGCACCACTGCCCTCTGCTGAATGGGATGCCAGACTTGTCCAAATGTTTATCAGTTTCTAATGCTCATCCTCTAACACAAGGGTTCTCAAACTTCACTGCACCACGACCCTCTTCTGAAAACAAAAATTACCACCCAACCCCAGGAGCGGGGACTGAAGCCTGAGCCCAGCCGCCCTGGTGGAAGGGAGGGGGCAAAGTCGAAGCCCAAGGGCTTCAGCCCCAGGAAGGGAGCCTGTAACCTGAGCCCTGCAACCCAGGGCTGAAGCCCTCAGGCTTCGGCCCTGAGCCGCAGCAAGTCTAAGCCAGCCCTGGAGACCCCATTAAAACGACCCACAGTTTGAGAACAGCTGCCTCTAGCAGGTCAGTGGGAGAAAGAGAGGATACAATGTAGCTAGTGCTGCTATTATTGATGATGGTTAAATCAAGAGCCTCTTTCAGCTCAAGCAGTAGAAGCTTGTGTTTTTGGCACAGGATGTCACAGTTTCTATTTCCCAGGCCACATGTTTGCAGCTAGTGGGTGGCTAAGGGTTGTCTGCACATCTATGGTTCACATCTTTGTGTTTGTGTTGGATTACAGGTGCTAGTGTTTATTTGAATGGGTCTGTGGGAGCTGTGCCCTGGTGCTTCGCTTGGAATGGGTGCTGCTCTCCGAGCAGGGGCACTTTTGGCTCATGCAGAACAGGAGATGGCAAATTTCATGCAGTTTAGCTCTTACCTTTTCACCTTTTGGCCCTGGTGGTCCGATTGGCCCTGGCGGTCCTGCATGCCCCTGTGGGAGAACAGAAAACATATGATGGGATTGTAAAAATGGAGTCACTTCTGTGATAGGATCCTGTATTGCTGACTACAGAGACACCTGAATTGCACGTGCAGGCTTCAGAGAAATATAGAAGCATCAGCAGTGACATTATCCATGCCTGGAAGATGGAGGAAAACCAGATCTGAAGAATTCTCCACAGCCCAGACTGAGAATAATAAAGAACTGAGCTGTCTATCATCCCAACAAATATAGTTATTATAGTTTGGAAATATAAACATAGTTAAATTAGTTTTGCATCCTGGGCTAATTATGATGTTAGATTTGGAAATGGGTAAAGCAGGGGAATGAGCATCAAAAAAGCAGTCTTACTTCATAACCCATTAAGCCAGGTTCCCCTTGAGCTCCCATCCTTCCTGGAGCACCCTGTGGAAGCAATCACACAGAAAAATGCCATTAGAACAGCCTGCTGTCATTGTCTTCAGAAACCACATGCTGAATTGGCCTGCAGAAAGTGGACTTTCAAGACAGGCAAACCTTAGGCTTGGGAGATTAAACTGAAATGCTCCCATCTATTCTTTGGGCAAACCAGGTAGCCTTATGGCAGCAGCATCCTGAAGTATTCTCTGCACTCAGCTATCAGATCGATAGGAGGGTAGCTACTCTAACCCAAGTCTCTGCCAAGAGTTTATCAGTGAGGTTCCCAGCTCATTTACAGAAATATTGACATCCCAGTAATCAGTTCTTTTCCCGTTGGGAACTGGCTCATATTTTTGGACTCCTATAACTCCTAAAAATGTAGAGTCCTGGTCTTTCCTCTTATGCCAACGTATCCTGGAAATTAAACTCTTGCCTTTGCTCTCCAAATCATTTGGGCATATAGAAGAAAATCTCAAGACAATGCAATGTGGATAATGCCTTGCTAACTGCTAGATGTATACATAGGTACTGGAACTAGGGGTGCTGCCGCACCCGCTGTCTTGAAGTGGACTCCATTATACACAGGGTTTACAGTCTGGTTCAATGGCTCTCAGCACCCTCACTATACAAATTGTTCCAGCATCCTTGGATACATTCATAATAAAACTAGCAAAGGGTGATGTGTGAACATTGTGCTAATGTTCTGCTCTTCGCCTTTCCCCTCTGGACTCTATTGCTAACTTCTAATACAAGGTCTTTTTTGCTGAATATTCCTTCAGTGAAGTTTTCAGTGAGACAGTTCTGATGAAGGCCTGAACCCTTAAACATACAAAGACCGCTTTTGTTTTTTGTGGTTCTCAGGCCTGGCAATAAAGATGGCATTGAGGAGTCAGCTCCTGAGCTGCAATTGACTAGGGAGTTGCAAGAGCTGATGTTTTAGGAATCTGAACAAAAGGTTAAAAAAAGAGTTTCCAAATCCTGATCTTCAGATTAAAGCTGGATGCAAGCCTTTTGCTACTAAACTGCAGATACTGGCAAACTCATACTACCTTTCTAGCCAGTGGTGAGCGGAGTAAGTTTTAACTGTTGACGCTAAGGGACATATCTCCTTCTGGTGCTTTATATTTTATACCCTGATAATTTCTATGCTTCATTTACTCAATGGGTAGAATATAGAATTCTCGGTCACAGGAGGAGTTGCATGCATTAGTCACTCCAGATGATAGAAACCATCGCACAAATCATACGATCATTAACCATTTCCCCTTTACTGCTGGAAGTTCAAGTGCTGGCATGCATGGATATGGGCCGAGAAAGCAGATAATCAATCTATAGAGTGCAAAGGATGGCTTCCTGAATTTGAGGATTTTTCTGGTGATCTATCAGAATGGGAGTGTACTTTGTTTTAGAGGGAAACAAGACTTTTTCTTGTTTGAGGTCATTTGGGATCTTCCAGTATCCTGCTTCAGAGACCTGGTGTTGGGTTTCCCACAAAAGGTGTGGGTAGCTCCTCCTGGAGTCCATCAACGTGAGTCCTGTACAAGTCCAAGGAGTTGCTTGAGTGTGCCATGAGGAGGGTTCTGCCCACAGGATCCACTCACACGACCTGCCCTGTACCCCACCTTGCTGGTCAGAAACTGTAAGGTCTCATTAGACTTTCCAAATCTTCCATTTTTTCCATCATATTTTTTACCCTTTCCTCAAGGACAGACTGAAAAGATACACTCAGTCCAACAGACTGCTGCTCAGAAATTTCTCTGCTTCCCTGAGAAATAATCCATGGAGACTCTGCCAAAGTAGTCTGCAGGGACGATCTATTGGAAAGACCATAACTTTTAATGGAGGCCTTAAAAATCACAGCAGAATCGCTGTTGCTCAGTCACTCAGTGCTACTGTTCTGAAACATCTTAGCAATTCCTGGTTCCTTCCTGTCTTTTCAGTATGTTCTACAGATTAAATCAGAGGAGGCAAGTGATACTTAAGCAATTACTATAAGAACCTGCAGGGCTAGAACCCGGAACCACAGCGGTTCTGGGCCACTGATACCTCCACTGGAGGCTTAGGGGTGTTCCTGTGGGAGGACCCTGTGAGGCTGGGCCAAGGAGGATGTACCACCCAGCAGGACCTGAGTGGCAGCTCCTCAGAGCCCACAGATTAGCTGGCACTGGTACTTAAAACAGGAAGCCATGACAGTGAGTTGTCCAAACCACATACAGATTGCCCGCCTGTCCTGCTTTAGACCCTGTGCACGAGAGATCCCAGACTCCAGCTTCTGTACGTGCCTGCCTCCTGATGCCTGACTCTTGGTTTACCCTCCAACCTATCTTGGACTCTGACCTCCTGGTAATGGACAATGCTGCCTACTGACGCCTGACTCCTGGTTTGCCCTGTGGCCTCTCTCGGACTCTGACCCTCTGGTACCCAACTCATCCTGACTCCTGCTCTGACCACTACGTCTGACGGCCCATGACTCAGTCATGATAGTTACCCTGCTGGTTGGATACATATGAAGAAATATTTGTTGCCTGTTGCGACTGTTTGGATCCCACTGTCTGACAATCTTGAGGTAACTGAACTGCTGCTGTTCTGTCTCCCAGCCTCACTCCAGCACCACACCCAAAACCTTTATCATGTTCTATCTGTGCTCATTGCAAGTGTTCCAGATAGTGGATCAAGAGTGGGTGTATGGCTGGGGCAGAAGTCCAAGGCAGAATTCCATGTAATAAAACAGTTTGACTTGGAAGCTGCTCTCACCATGAGTATGCAGTCTCAAAGGGAATGCTCTGAGCAAATACAGCTTCTCAGCTCATTCCCTCTTCCAGAAATATATTCTCAAGAGTTAGACTTGAGAGGAGAGAGTCCATATAAAACTGCAATGTATCCTTAACTGGCTACATCTGCTATCAACAAATGAAAACTTGAGAGATTCCTTCTCATGTGGCAAAGTAGCAAATTATTAAAATCACTGATCAGCTAAAACTAGAGCTGGTTGGAAAAATATTTACATGGGAAATTTTGAAAAAAAAATTCTTGTGAAAATGTTTGAGTTTTTTGATGTAAAACCAAAACCATTTTTTCCAGATTTTATGATGTTAAAATGGAAAATTTTGTAGTTTTTTCTTTTACCCCCACCCTTCCTCTTTTTCTCTCTCCTTTTTGCCCCTAAAATAATTTGCCACTGGAAAGGGGGGAGGAGAAAAAAGCAATTCCCCCTCAAAAAACCCCTAACCTTCCCCAAATATTTTTTTCTGTTTTTTCACAGAAAAATCTGATTTTTGTTTTAGCATAAACAAGCCAACAAAAACTTTCCTTGTAAAAAATTTCGTTTAGGAAAAAAAAATCTATTTTCCATTTTCAAAGGAAAGTTTTGCTAGAAAATTTTCGATCAGCTCTAATTTAAACCATGAAAAAGAAGTAAAATAATGTAAATTTGAATCCCTCTCTCTGCCTCACCCCCTTCCTGTGCCTCTGTTCTGTCTCCCCAAGGCACACAGATGCCTCCCCACCCCCTCCAGGCTCACCCTACCACTTGTCACTTTGGCTTGCACTCAATCAATTGCAGGTCTATTCTCACCATAGGTCCCAGGGTACCTCTGGATCCTTTAAGGCCTTGCATCCCTTTTGGTCCCATCTTCCCTGGAGGGCCTGTCTCGCCCAGCTGCCCCTGATAGCCCTTGCTGCCCTGTAAAAGAGGCGTATACAGATTATTGACGCAAAATGAAACAAAACCTTAAAGAAGCAAAGAGATGAGAATGAAAAGGAGGTAACACTGGCAACAGGCTCTTACCTTCTGGCCGGTTTTGCCCTTTTCTCCCTGTTTGCCTGGTTTCCCTTCTGGTCCCTAGGAGAGTGGAGAAACCCAAAGAGCCATGAGAGACTAAAGTAAAAGTTCTACCCAGCAACCATGGTGCGTCCCCTGAGCATGATAATCGGAGCCCATCTCTGGCGATGGTGCCAGGTAACAAGTCCTTTTACCCCTCCAGTCCTATTCCCATGGGAGCAGAGAAACAGGAAGGATGTTTATGCAATAATCCAATGGACCATGAGATGTGACAAAATAAATTCCCTTTATCAGCACTATGGCAGAGCAGGAGCAAGGTTAAGATTGTTCCTGAGCTCCTCTGACAGGAAACTGAGGCTTACCTACCACTTCACGATGGAGAGATTTCTGTGCCAGGAAGGCTGCCTAGTTCTGGGGGGAGCAGTAAGAAGATGCAGGGTTTTTAACCTTCAGATCACACGGCATATACAGACTAGGACTCTAAAGACTAACCATCACCATCTGATGACTGTTTGTCAGCATATGTGAAGTGTTTGGCAGGTCTCAGTGGAGTTCTGCATGCAAAGGTGCCTGTGGCATCAAATATGGCATCCTAACTGGCCTCTTTGTTGGCAGTTTCAGAAGAGACAGCAAGGATTGATTTAACTGCACAGTCCTCTCGCTCTTGGCAGTGCTCCCTGTCAGTTCATTGGCGGAGAAAGTTGCCCTGCTGTTTCCTGCTGTACTTTGTTCTATCTACGCATAAAGAGAGAACTTTTACTCTCTCAATCAAGCATCGTTCACCAGCAGTGAATATGGGTTTGGATAACTCTGTAAGTGCTGTTTAGAATAATGGCTCTGGAAAGTGGCTATGTATTGGAGTCACTGCATAGCTAACTAGCATTCCTACTAGACTGGAAGTGTATTGACAATGACTGGTTTTATTTTCTACTTGCCTGTTAAGTATATTTTATCTATTTGTATTATTATTACAATTCACACGCATGGACATATATAAAAACAGACCCCATTACACACAGACCTATGTACAGTATATAGGAATAGACTCAAACGCACAAATACAGAGGGACTCTTGGACAGCAAGACACACACATATAGGACTGCTGTTTACACCTATTCTCAATCACACACACAAGACCTGCAACCCGTCCATGCACACAAAGCATATGTAAACCAGGCTGTGGGGAGTCAGACACGGGAGCGTGAAAGGTAGTTAAATATAGCAGACTTCTAGGTCCCTACACTGGACACAGGATAGAACTGGAAGTGCATGAAATGTGTGAAAGACAAGAATGAGACAGTAGTAGTTTCACAGGGCCATGTCTCAGCTCCTTTTCATCAGCTGGAAAACAGGAGCCCAGGGATTCAGTGTTTTATTAGGAGTGCCGGTGGCTGTGGGCCAGGTAATAGACTGGATTTGACAGGAATTAACAGCAGCTGGACAATCACTGAAAAAGAGTTTGTACATTTGGGCAATTGGAACTTGAAGTTTTCCTCAGTATGTATGTACCAGTCCATCTTCCTGTATCAGTCTAGCAGTTGTGTCTGCCCAGATCTCTCTCCGGCATTTCACCACTAATGACGCTGTGGAAGCAGATTGGTTTAATCGGATGTCTTTTGGCTAAACAAAAGTATCAACACATAACAAGCCTGGTCACATGCAGTGTTTCTCAGCTTTGATCTGACACAAGCGCCTTAGAGGTCTCTGCTCCAAGAGCAGTTCAAACCTATTGCACTCCATGGAAGAGTTGAGCTAGCCCTTCAATTCCCTGGGTACAGCGACTCTGTTCTGCATGAGCCATACATTTCAAAAGAGCATTCTGAAAAGAGTGGCTAATAATCCTCCATAAAGTTATTGTCTCTGCTCCAGAGTACTTGATTCCTTCTATCAGTTGTCTCCAGCCCATGGAGCTCCCCTCTTTGTTCCCCAGTTGTTGTTGTTGTTAGGGGTTGTTTTTTTTTTTTTTTTTTTTGCCAGAACCTTTCCAAGCCTATGCACAGATCAATGAGCTAGAATGACAGTTGTCCCAGAAGTATGACAGCAGGTTGTACCACTGCTGCACTTTATCAGTGCTGAATACCAAGGGTCCAGTCTTGCAGCACACCCACAATTCATATTTCTACTGGGAACCTAAAGGAATCCTTTCACTGTGCCCCTGAGTTTGGAGGCAATGAACTCCAGTAGTGAGAGTAACAGAAGGGGAGTTGGGCCTCTTGAGTACCCGTTCCCAGTTCTGCTACCAACTTGATATGTGACATCAGGCCACATGTCTTAATCTCTCTTTGTCTCAGGCCTGGTCTCCACTTAAAATTTATACCAGCATAATTAAGTTGATCAGGAGTGGGAAAACCCCTCCTCTCCCCCGACAACACAGCTATGCTGGCAAAATCCCCAGTGTAGACATAGTTACGCTGACATAACCACACTTCTGTTGGCATAGCTAATGTCATTCAAGGAGGTAGTGTTCTCACATCAGCAAAACTCCTCATTCTGTTGGTGTACGCTGCATCCACCCTAAGAGTCTGTGCTGACATAGCTATGGGCAGGTGGAGCTCAGATGTTCATGGGATCTGCTAAACTCCTTGGGCTTGACTCTTTCTTAATTCGGAGAGGGAAAAAGTGGCAGTATCTCCCAAGCCCCCACACTGGTGGTGCCAAAATGAGCTAGCTGTCACACACAGGAGACTGTGCTGATCTTCATACATTACTCCCTCTTTCTTTCTTCTGTGAGCTGTGAAACTGTCCACAAGGTTGACATGTAAAATTACTGTCATTGGGTATCTGAGCTGGCCCCTGCTGAAATGAAAGGAGCAGTTCACACCTCTGTTATCGTTTTAGGTTCTGCAGATGTCTCTTGGTTGTTTTTAAACTTAGTTCACTTTTTAGAGGCCCTCTCTGTAACCATAAGAGCCAGAAACTTTCATTTTAAAACAAAAAGTAAGTTTAGAATCTGGAGTACAAGATGGCAGCAAGAAAGAGCAAATGGTGTGCCATACTGCCACGTACAGGCTTAATCACAACCCTGCCTGATGCAACCCTGTGAGCTCGGCAAAACCAAAGCTCTCAGTTATCTGAAGGTTTCCAATACGCTTCCTTTGGGGGAAAAAAAATCAGGGTTTGTCTGTCTGTCCATGTGAGAAAACAGAGGGTGAAATCCAGGTTCTGCTGAAGTCATAGGTGCCAGAATCCCACCCAGAGTCTGCAGCATGGTAGATTCTAGTGTCTTTTGCCAGTTCCTGTGTTTTTAGCTACTGATCTCTAGTGCAAACACTACAGTGATGGGCACCATAGAGAAGCCATAAATAAAAACAATTCACTCCAAGGTCTTTTTACTGGATTCAAATCAGCTGAATCTGAGGGCTAAGGCACTACACACTTGGCGATTTTTATTCTTTGAGAAAGTTTATAGCTTTTTGATGGGAACTTTTAGTCATCATCTTGCTGAAAAAACAAATCCTCTTTCCAATTGTTCTTCCTTAAGTGGGATTATTTCTAAATAGCAATATCCCTTTATACACTGCTCTGTTTATCAGATCTGTAAAAAAAATTGCAGCATGCCAGTGCCTCTAGGAGATGATGGTATTTGTGATGCGACATTGTGAAGGGAGCATTTTTAAAGAAAAGCCATACAGTGTTAGGTGCGCAAAAATATTTGCTTAAGAAAAACAGAAATTACAATCTGTTGGTTTGCTCATTTGAAAATTTCATTACAAATTTGAGAAAGAGCCCATTTTTGCAGGTTTTTCCCCAAAGGTCTGGGATATTTTTCAAAGGGTGAGGGGACGGCTAGTTTCCCAACAAACGGGGGTGTTTTTAGCGGCTGATGGCTTTGGCAATGAAGAGTTATGTTTCTTGCATGGAATGCAAATAAAGCAATATTTGAGTGGGGTGCAAAAAAACCAAGTCATGTGAAATATCTACACAACCAGGATGGTGGCGCTCACACAATTCTATAGATGAGGGTTGGAATTCACCCAGCATAGGCCCACAAACCACTTAAGTCCCACTGCAGCTTCTAGTCTGAAGGCTTAAGTGGCACACTGGTTTTGTGCCGGCCCTCTGCACAGGGCTGACTTTCACCCTGTGACAATAACTCCACCTTGCTTAACAGGAGGAAGCAGGTACTCTTGTTTTAGGGCTCCTCCTTCCCGCCTTTATACCAAAGTCCTTCATCTCATCAGAAACATTTTGTCCTTTTCCAAAATGCCTTGAGCTATTCAATCCCACTGCCTTGTGCTTCAGAGCCCGAGGGTTTCTTACACTCTTAAGCAAGTCCTCTCTCCACATCACTCTTCACAGCAACTGAGCTGTCACTAGCCGCATTAGAGTTAGTTTTCTAAACACTGATGTAATTTCTCAAGATGTATACAAGTCCAGTCATTTCTTCATCTGGTCTCAGTTCATCACTTTTCTCAGTAGGTTTCCCACCTCTTTGTTTCAAGAGCACATGGGTTGTTTTATTGCATAATTTCCACGCTCCACACGGATACTTGAAGCAGTTGCTTATCTTATGTATTGGGAAACTTTTGTTGATAATTAACGCCCACCCAGTTCCATGAATCCCTACACTGTACAAAGACAGACCACCACACTGCGTGCACCAGCTGTTCCTACAATTTTCAGCCCGACTCAGCTCTTCTTGCGCCTGTGGGCGTCTTTCATTGTTACCCCCATTTAAATATATAACACAGCTTAATGTATGAATTAACACATTGAGTGGCTGAAGGAAAAACTGGGATTTAACTTTTTAATTTTCAGGCTGTATCTGGAAATGTGTGGGGACGACTGAAGTCCATTCGGGTACAAGAATCCTTAGACAAGGAGAGAGAACACAGCCTATGCAACAGCTCTTTTCAGTCCACTATCTGTCAGCTTTTGGGGGAAGAGGAAAATGCACTCCCATTGTATAACTCACAGAGCATGACCAATGGAGATCTACATTACAGCCCTAAAACCCTGCAGACTAAAATGTTATAAGAAGTGAGTGGAGATTTGCTATAAAATGTTATAAGAAGTGAATGGAAGACTCCAAAACTGATTAAAGGCCAAATAGACCTGAACAGCGAAGTTCCAGTCTGGATCCAAACTTCCCAAAGGTGTGCTGGAGTTCAGATATTGGGGTTAGATTTGCCCCCACTTCTAGAATAATCATAGGTGGGCCAGCTTCTCAGATGATGTTAATCAGCATTGCTCTACTGAAGTTGATGAAGATATGACCCAATTGACCCGATTTTAAATGGCATCTGCAAGTACTCAGCACTTCTGGAAAACTTAGGAAATATGCATCTGGAGATGTAACACAGCGATGGAAGAAAGCATTGTCAGGACATTCAGGACAGTCATGAAAAGCAGTCTTATAAGGGTGATGTACCCTACCAAAGCCCATGGACACAATTTTGATCCAATACTGCTCATTAACCTGCTCAGGAATATGACTATCAATGTAATGCCAATGCCTTTTGGGCTTCATTGAATGGAAGCCATTAAATCACTCCCTCTGATTAGAAACGTGTCAGTTAAAGAGAAGGCATCTGATTGCTGTAATCAAAATGTGTATTGGTGGAGATGGAAAGAGTGAGGGGAGAAGGGGGGAGTATGGGCCCGGGGAACTGGGGATGGATTCAGAGGAAGTAACAGGGGTAGGAAAGAAACCAAAGGTGCAATAAGGCTAGCAAAGAAAAATATGAAAAAGGAGGAACATAAAGGAAAATGAAAAAACACCCTATCATTTCCTACTGCTCTGCAAGGTCTCCATATGAGAAGCTCCACTTAATAAACTGATTGAGAGAATCCTTCCCCACATAGAGGACAGTCCACAAGTTTTCAGGAAATTAGGAGATAATTGGGGCTGGGCACTTGAAGATATAAATGTTTCAGATTTACAAGAAACACATTTTGTAATCTCTCTGTCTAGCAGTGGTTTGGAGGAAGAGCAGCTCATGACTGGATATAAGGAACGAAAACAAGAAGCAACTGGGTTTCAAGGTTCAGAGGTCTGAATTTGTGATTATTGGGAAGCAGCAAGAGACTCTTCGCCCATGGTGAAGAGCGCTGGTACAGCCAGATAGATGAGATTAAATGAAAAATACAATCGGGGAATCCTATAAAAAGAGCTAAAGCTCAAACTGGGAGACTGTAGCTAAAAGCTGTCATTCTGGCATTCTCTTGAGTCGACTTCCACAGCTTGACATCCAGAGTCTGGGTCACAGAGAACATAACGCAGGAGATGGTCTTCTATACTGAGAGTGCTGTCATGTAACTCCTGAAGTTTACCGTGGAAGCATCTACATGGTCAACAGCATGCATCGTACAAAGAAAGTGTGGCCTGTTGGTCAGTGCTAGAGACTTGTAGCAGAACTCCTGGGTTCTAGTCTGAGTTCTGTCACCGACTGGCTGTGCGGCTTGGGCAAGTCACTTCTCTTCTCTGTACCTCTGTCTGCCCGGCTGTGAAATGGGGATAGGGATACTTGACTACTCCACAGTGCAATAGCTAGTGAGACATGATTAATACTGTATTTGTCAACAGCTGGGTGGAAAAAGCTGGAGAAGTGCAAAGCATCACTAAGTGCTCAGCTGTGAAGCTTTCATACAGGGTCTCTCCAGAACCACCACATGAACTAGCTCTTTTAGTTCAAACATGGGGGAGGGCAAGACACAGCATTTTAGCAGCATGACTCCCGTTTTCTGCAGTGAGAAATGTGTAGGTCCAATTCCTTTAAGCAGCAGGGGTTACAGTCTTCCTTTTGAAGAACACGAAGGCCCTGAGGTTGTGGCAGAGGTGGGGAATGAAATCTCTCTCACAATAAGGAGGGGGAATCTTGGAGTAACTGGAGGGAGAGGGAGAGAGAGAAAGAGTGAGTCTCCTTAGTCTGAGTCAGGAAAGAGCCTGTGCCAAGGAAACAGGATTGATTTCAAAGTCTGGCTCATTTCAGTTCCTATTAACTCTAAATGAAAACCAGCTGGGACCAGCCCTCCTCCCCCAGAGCAAGATTCTCAGAATGGAAAAGCCCAAGCAGAGCTGGCCAATTCATCGAAAGAGGCAACCAGCTCCTCTTTGTGGCAGAAGGCTGATCAATCTCCCCTTGTGAGCAGCGTCCACATGTGTCTGATGGAATGCTCCAGATTTTTGAGGGGGAAAACTCTGTGAATCATCACAGAACTCTTGCTGCTTGCAGGACATTAGATTCCACCAGGCAGATCTGATGGGCTGAGTCACACATACCAAAATAGCAAGACAGCCCCCCCAAACAAACCCACCCAAACAAAACAAACACCCACACGTTCGTTAAAAATGACTGTTTACTGTTCCAGATCAGAGATCAAACTGGTGCTTCAAGAGATGCCTTGGCTGTTAGAGCAATACTGAGAGAGGACCCATAGCAGCAGAGTTTGGAGTTCCATGGGGGTTGCAGCCGTGCTTGCAGAATGGGAGGGAGAGAGATGCCTATGAGTTGCAACCACACCTAAAGATGCAGCTCCATAGGCCCAGTTCAGCAAACCATCCCTGCTGAAAGCAAAGCATTTAAGTACATATACTTAATTCCCACAGTCTTTACGTGCTTTGCTGAATTGGGACAGTATTTGGTGCTTTGCGTCCATCCAGCAATGACATTTACAGGCTTCAAGGCATATCATGTAAGAGGCAGTGTAACCTAATGAATAGAGTACTTGACTGGGACTCAGGAGACCTGGGCTCTATTTCTGACTCTGCCACTAGTCTGCTTGGTGACCTTGGACCAGTCACTTCACCTCTTTGCCTCAGTTTTCCCATATTTAAAATGGGTTTATGATACTGAAAGTGGTTTGAAATCTATGGATGAAAAGTGCTAGATATTAGTGAGTTGCTCCATAGTCTGTCTAAAGGAGGTGGTGTTTTCAGCAGTACTCCTTTACACTATGGTGCTCCATGTTTTCTATTTTGTGGATCAGTTGGTAAGAGAAAGTCCCCTCCCAATTCTTCGATCCCTCAGTGTATGGTTCTCAAAATGTTTCCTGCGGTAAGGGCTCCGTGGATGGTCCATAGACGACAGTTTGACAGCTACTTGGTTTAAGAGAGACAGTTCTTAACGCCTTACCAGAAATGCATGAGTTCTCCTTGCATTGACACAAGTTAAAGCAAAAATGACTGTAGGATTGCTCTTAAGCAGCTTTGATATTTGCAGTGAGTTAAATGCCATTCCTCGATGTGGCATTGCCGGCTCTCACTGACCTCTCGTGCTCAGAATGAACAGACATATTCAGTGACTGCAAAGGGAGGCACTTAGTTGCACAAAATTCTTCAGTCATGTTTCCAGTGGCAGGAAATGGAAAAGAACAATGTAAAACCACTAGGGGGGAAATTCAGCTCTCAGTGACTCCGAACGACTCCGCTGGCTTCAGTGGAGCATTGGCTTTGATAGGAGTTACCCCAGATTCACACCAGTGTAATGAGATTAGAAACCAGCCACACGTCTATTCTATAAAGGTGTTGGAGTGGATCTGTGGCTTAGAAGTGGAAAATCAGTCTCAGCCAACAAGGTCTGTTCCTTGGGGTTTTGTTCTGAAGGGTGTGAAGTTGATGGATATAAGATATGAAAATGGCTTAACACACCCAGTAAATAAGCAGAAAAATAGCCTCATCTTGGGACAAACCCCCTTAGCATGAGCTCTTGCTGCTCAAAGGTTTGTTCCTTTCTGATGATCAAACGGCTATCCTTATAGAGTGAAATTCAGCCCCATGCAGAAGGCTGGGAACAAAACCAATGCACCATTTAAGTCCTCCTTAAAGCGACAAAAGAAGACTTAAGCGGGGCATAGGTTTTGCATTGTCCCTCTGCAATGGGTTGAGTTTGCTGTATTCCGATCAAGAAACTGATCATATCTTCAGTCCCCAGCCCTGGTTTGTTCCTCTGTCCTACACACTTGTGGTCTAGCCAGGGAGAGGTAGATGCCTGGTTTCTGGAATGCATGGATGGCTCTTGGGCCTTGTCATGCTATTATATTAACTAAAAAGAGCTATTTGCCAGTCCTTAGAGCGGCTCTGGTCTGCTCGGCTGTGCAGATGCCCTGTGCCATGCTGACAAGCAGCAGCAACAACATACAGAGCCAGATCTTCAGCTGGTGTAATGGAGCTATGCTGATTTACACCAACTGAGGGTCTGGCTCAAGGACGTTCTGACCCCAGATGTGAGCTGCAAATGACACCGCAGATGTGATTTCAGGTTCAAAGTGAAGATATAAAAAAAAAAGGGAGGCTTTAGCTCCCGGTCTTGCCATAAAATGAGGGATTTTCTTGTTTCAGATCATGTTATACTTCATTACCTGTGGGCTCTCCAATTACTTTCCTGGAACTGTAAAACCCCTGCTATCAGATATCCAACTTGTACGAAGACCAGCACATTACGAAAACCACAGTGCTCAACTCTGGAGAGCAGCTGGAAATCCACTACCATGCTCCTGCCAGTTGGCTTGGCACTTCCACACAGCCACAAGCTGATTAGCTGTTCTCAGAGGGAGGAGGCTGAAATGCTGGATTCTTTGTAGAATGAAAAGAGAGGAGGTTTAAATAGGAACATATTAGAGGAGATGGGTTGCTCTCAGCTGCTGGCTGCTCATGTCCAACACCTGGCAAGCTGCTGCTGTTTCTGCTTATATAATGGTGACTTCAACCTTTGTTTCAGACCATCCTCAGTTACAAGGAAGAGGATTGAACAAGCAGCAGGGATTTGGATGAAATGCACATTACCCTCTGGGCAGTGTCATTCCCTGTTCCAGGAATTGAGATGTACAGATGGCAGGTGAACTTGCCCTAAACACCAGCAAACCACATCCCTCCTCTTGCAGTGACAACCAAAGTGCCGCATCCCTGAATTCAAACTAGCCAGTGTGATGCCATCCTCCTACCCCTGTGTTAGCTGCTGAGATACTGTCTCCCTACCTCACTCGCACATGGAACACAAAGAGACTCTGGACCTTATTCCTGCAGCATCTGCTGTGCTCAGAGAGCCTGATCACTCTACTTGGACCAGTCACCAAGGACCCTCATCTCTAGCTACCCTTTGAACTGCAGAGGCTCAAAGTCTAAACAACTCCTGTGTGAGAACAGAGATACAGTGTCAGTTTCTTGCAGCTCAAACAAGCCAGGGATCTCACTAAGCAGAATGAATGATGAGCCAAGAGTTAAATCACTGAATCCAGAAAGGAGTCAGAGTCTCATTACGGTGAGGTCAGCAAGAACCAGTAGGACCCCAGTAGAGGAAATAAGAAACCAGCCCGGGACCCCACTATGGAGAAACTGTCATGAGCGAGAGAGCAAGGGCAAGGGGAAGCGTGCAAGCCTGCCTGAATTTCTAAATCTAAGTTAAGAGGAGTACATTGGATGCTGCTTTTGACTGTGTTTTAATGTGCTAGGTACTAACCTTCTCCAGTTAATACTGCAAAGAAACAAGTGACCTATCTGCAGGGGGATGCCAGGTGGGATTTCTTGCTGGGTGCAGTGGTACAATCCTTCACAGTCCTGGTGCTATGCAAAGCTGCAGAATTGCTGGGGTGGGAGCTGGGGCCTTTGGAAGAGGGAAGCTGGAAGGTTGCTGGGAGGAAGCCTAGAGTGGGGAAAGCAGCTGGGGCTGTCAGGGAGGAAAGGATCATACTTGGAGACTGCCAGGGAAGCGGGGGTGGAGCTGGCTGGCCTAGCCCTATCAATGGGAGGAGTGGAGCAAACTGGCTGACTGTACCAGGGAGGGACTGGAGCTGACGGGGATTTTGGTAGCAGCCTGAGTAAGTTCATTGGACAAAATGGCCAAATGACAGATGTTGCATGAACATTACCCCTCCAACTGCCTGAAGCCCTTCTACCAGCCACAGCTGTCTGGGGCTCAACACAACTCATGGCTTGTCTCAGCAGCCAGGATTGTTTGCTGATATCCCCTGGTTTGGAGATGTGGACAAACTTCCCCTAGTCACCAGATTGAGACTCCACCTACTCCTTTCACCTGCGATTTCAGCCTAGGTTTTCAGAGACAAAAGGCTACTACACTGCCCCAACTGGGCCACCTGGAGCCCAGACAGCAACTGTGCAACACAACAGCTGTGATACTATTACCTTTATAGGTTCCAGAGAAGCCGCCGTGTTAGTCTGTATCTGCAAAAAGAAAAGAGGACTTCTGGCACCCTAGAGATTAACAAATTTATCTGAGCATAAACTTTCGTTAGCTACAGCTCACTTCATCGGATGCATTCAATGGAAAATACAGTGGGGAGATTTATATACACAGAGAACATGAAACAATGGGTGTTACCATACACATTGTAACGAGAGTGATCAGGTAAGGTAATAGCTCAACTTGCCTGATCACTCTCGTTACAGTGTGTATGGTAACACCCATTGTTTCATGTTCTCTGTGTATATAAATCTCCCCACTGTATTTTCCATTGAATGCATCCGATGAAGTGAGCTGTGGCTCATGAAAGCTTATGCTCAAATAAATTTGTTAGTCTCTAAGGTGCCACATGTCGTCCTTTTCTTCTTGTTACCTTTATAGTGATGCTGATTGGGCTTCTTTCCCTGTCTACAGCCTGAGAATTATTATAAAGGTATCTACGATGTTACACCAAGGACATTAACACAAGTGCTGACCATCCTTAATTATCCAGACCTCAGTTATCTGAAAATCCTCCTCCTCCTATCCAAAATAGACATAATGCAATACAGGCTCATACAAGCAAACTGCTAAAACAAGCCCCTGACAAATCCACAAAAACAAAGCAAGGCAGAGTTAAAGAAAGAAAATGGACTCATGTGGAAGGTGGCTGGAGTCCCCAGGGTCATGTTATCACCCATCTCTCATTTTTTCTTGACTTGTTAATTATTTATACAGTCCCAGGGAAGGGATAAAATTGGATGGAATGGCTGAAAGGGTAGGTGGTGGCGTTACAATAAAGCAGGGTACCTGATAACTCTAAAATCAAAAGTTAGTGCCACGGAAGGTGGAATACATCTCATCAATCCCTTGGGGAAGGGAGGGAGGGAACATAGATAATGAAAAAGTATGAACTGACCAAAAGCTATTAGCTAGAAGGTGTGACTTGACTTACCTGAGATGAATTTGGGGAGATCTCAGTCCAGCTCCCAGTGGATAAGTGTCCACCACACAATAACTTTAAATCAAAATTGGATGTCTTTATAAAACAAAATACACTCTAGATCAGTGATTCTCAACTGGGTGTCCATGGACCACTGGGGGTCTGCCAAGCAGAGCCACTTGGAGCCCCGAGCCTGGCAGTTGAAGCTTGGAGTCCCAAGCCCTGGCGCCGCCATAGGGCTGAAGCCCCTAACCTAGAGCCCCCAAGTCCTGGCAGAAGCCACCTCATGGGGCAGAAGCCTCAAGCCCCCCTCAGTTCTGTGGGGCAGAAGTCTTGAGCCCCCCCCCGCCCCAAGCCCTCAGGGCTCCTAAGTCCCCCCTGCAGCTGAAGCCCAGAGTCCCCCCTCCATGGAGTTTTTATAGTATATTGGGGCAGACTCTGAAAGTAAATGGTTGAGAACCCCTAGATCAATCACAAGATATGAGCTTGATGCAGGAACTACTGGATGAAAGCCTATGACCTGTGTTATGCAGCAGATCACACTAGGTGCTCTAATGGTTCCTTCTGTCCTTAAAAATCTATGAACTCACCATCATGGTTAACCTTCAAGGACCCCCTTTGTTTGCAATCTTAGCTGGGAGGCTGAGGACTGCATGGCCCATAGAGACCAACACCCCTTTTTCATTCCTGTATGCGGTCCCTGCAGGATCAGGGTTGAGGTCATGTGCAAAACAGCTCATGTGGGACGGAACTTTCCCTGCCACTGCTCCCTGTGTCTATCTGTTCTGTGGCTAAACAGAGAACTTCATTCTCTAGGGCTGTCAGCCCACCACCTTTCCCCAGGGCTGAATTCATGCACAAAAGTTTTAATTTGGGTTAAAAATAAACAAATCAATAACAGATCACTGATAACAGCAAGTAATCTTATTTTCTAAATTTGCTTGAGAATGCTTGTTATATAGAAATGTTGAGTTCTTTTACAAATCAAGCTAAAAATCAAAATATATGTACTGATGGTCTTAAAGAAAGTTATCTGGGAACAGGAGCTACTGATGGGTTTTGTCACTTAGTTATATTAGACACTAAATCTGAACCAACCACCACTAATATCAGATAAAGTTTAAAGAGTGCCCAGTCCCAGCTGTGTCTCAAGTTTCTGGCACAGGTAACACGACGGATTGTTTCTTGGATCTCTTTAGTTAAGAGAAAGGGGAGTGAAAAACTCCCCAACAATCCTGGATTTCGTTTAGACAAGTGGGATTTTTTGTAACCGTTGGTGCTTAAATTACTGTTCTCAATCTGGCCAAATGGGAGACTGTGGATGAAAGGTATTAACTGCAATGAGGCTGAAACATTGTTGGGACTGCTGCTGGACAACCCACTAGAATCCTGCTGAAGATGCAGCAGCTATGGATGAAGATCTGCTTAACATTATCTATCTAGAATATGAATTGGGATACCCACTATGCATATACAATACATACTATTATATTATATGCACATATTGGTGTTTGTGCATGTGTGTTATGTACACACACTCTTCATACATGCAACATACCTGCCCCCTGCGATATGTTTATATAATATATCACACATATTATGTATAGATGTGTGTGTGTTATACACACTTTCTCCCCCTTCCCACCCAGGAAGCTTATTTGATCAATATGGATGAAATCACAGATGCTGCAGTATGGGCCAAATCTTGAGGCTCTCACTCAATTTTTATCCAATCTTTGTGCAGGCAAAATTCTCAAGGAATTCTCAGGGAGCGTTTGCCTGAGCCAGGACTTGGGATTTCCCCATGTTAGCTTTTCCTGATGGAATTTTCATTGTCTTTATATACGAACCTTCAAATGTCCTTTCGATTCCAGTATTCTTTAGCTGGCTGTGTCTGAGATAGCTTTTGCCACATCTCCCCACTAGTGGAAGGGCTAACTATTTGTTTATATTTCCCCCTTTAAAGTAGAGGATTTGAAGTTGGATCACAGTTATCTCTGGTGACTTACATTTCTGGCTCTGTAAACTGTATTTTGGCAGAGAGCTGAGGAGGCTCCTAATAGTATCTATATAGCATAGGACCTAGGGGTTACAGTGGGCGTGAAACTGGATACGAGTCAACAGTGTGCCCTGGTTGCCAAGAAGACTAACAGCATTTTGGGCTGTATAAGTAGGGGCATTGCCAGCAGATCGAGGGACGTGATCGTTCCCCTCTATTTGACATTGGTGAGGCCTCATCTGGAGTACGGTTTTGGGCCCCACACTACAAGAAGGATGTGGAAAAATTGGAAAGCATCCAGCGGAGGACAACAAAAATGATTAGGGGACTGGAACACATGACTTATGAGGAGAGGCTGAGGGAACTGGTATTGTTTAGTCTGCGGAAGAGAAGAATGAGGGGGGATTTGATAGCTGCTTTCAACTACCTGAAAGGGGGTTCCAAAGAGTATGCATCTAGACTGTTCTCAGTGGTAGCAGATGACAGAACAAGGGGTAATGGTCTCAAGTTGCAGTGGGGGAGGTCTAGGTTGGATATTAGGAAAAACTTTTTCACTAGGAGGGTGGTGAAGCACTGGAATGCGTAACCTAGAGAGATGGTGGAATCTCCTTCCTTTGAGGTTTTTAAGGTCAGGCTTGACAAAGCCCTGGCTGAGATGATTTAGTTGAGGATTGGTCCTGCTTTGAGCAGGGGGTTGGATTAGATGACCTCCTGAGGTCCCTTCCAACCCTGATATTCTATAATTTGATTCTACAGATTTTCTGTGTGGGAGGTTAATACAAAAGGCTTGCACATAAAGTTGCAAAAGAAAAACTGGTCTCCCTTCCATCAGAGAACCTCCATTTTTAACCTTAACCCACTGGGTGCAGGAATATCAGCCTATACAATGAGAAGGGGCCAAGAGTCTGGCAAAGAGAGATTTCATATCTGGGGCTTAGTTTGGGCTGGTTATAAAGCCATGTGGTTTTAAAAGTTCAGGCTATCAAAAATGTGTATTAAATATATTAGAAGGCAATACAGTGTTCTGTAGTAAGAAAAAAAACAAACAAAGTGATTCTGAGCAGGCGTTCTGGCTGTATCAGACTTAAACCCCCCCCCCCCAAAAAAAACCAACCAAACAAACCCCTCTCCCCAAACAAACAGAAAAAGGCACCACGTTCCCGGGAACAACTTGGCAAAAAACAAGCTCTGGAATCTGCTATATTCTATATGTTATACTACAGAACTTAATACAGCTGTGTGATTTTTACTGGTTCTTAAGCATGCACAATATAAACGAAGGAAACCTGCCAAAAATACAGCACACAACAGGCAATAAGCAAAGCTGAACAAGAAGCGGTGCCTGCCCACAGCTGCAAAGGGTGCTACAATATATTGTACCCTCCCTTGTCAGATTGTGTCTTAACTTAGTCACCAGTGGGTTTACGTTACCTTGGTCCTGAGACTATTCAGATGAGTCAGGGGTCACAGGATGGAGCCCACAGGACTCACTCCTGCAGTGAGCTCAGCGTGGATGCAGGGATCTGTTGTAGATCAGGGGTTTAGACTGCAAGCTCTTTGGGGCAGGGCTGTGGCCTTATTTTTCCGTAAAGTATCCAGCATATTTATGGTGCTGTATAATAACATGGTATTAAGCCAATATTTCTAGTTTCCAGTCAACACAGTGCCCAACTCCCAACCTCAATGCAAAATATTAACATAAATCCAGGCTAATCCTGCTTCCCCCACCCCAACAATTAGCTTCTTGCTGTTCTCTTAGCCTGCCTCAAGCACAGAAGGAGAAAGGAGAACGCATTTCAACTATTAAGGTAGCAGCCATCCAGAATCATAGATACCTGACTCCACAGTTTCCTCCTATTTTCTTATGGAGGGATTACAGGAACAGTCTTCAGATACTCAGCCCTCAATTCTTTCCACAGCAAAGAACATGATCACATACCTATAGGAGTCCCAGCTCAGTAGAGAGGCACGGTGAGTGATGGATCCAACACTATGAAATATACTTTCTGGCCGCATAAAGAGCCAGACTTATATTATGTTTAAGCAAGAGAGACCAACTGGGAACTTCAGGATTACTGAGAGGGGCTGAGCTCTCTTTCTAAGGAAAGATAATTCAGAAGTTGCCTGCTCCCTAAAAGGGCTTTGATCTCTGAAAAGTTCACTCTAAGTATGAGTCTGGTTGATAAACCTCCTTTGCCTTTTAAACAAGAGGGTCTGATTTCAGTTACAAATCAGTTGAGACCAACATGCAGCCTCTGAGCGGTTTTATGCAGTGTTTCTGAAATCTAGCAAGGCAGGGATCTCAGAGCCCCGCTCCAACCCGAACAGGAACATCAAACCTGCTGCTATTAGCCCCATAGTGCAAGCCTCACAAGCCTGGGTCAGCTGACCTGTCTCCGACTTGCTGCTGCAGGATTTTTTTTTTTTGGAGTGTAGACGAATAACTTGCTCACAGTCAAACAGAAAGTCTTTGACAGAACAGAGAAATGACCCTGGGTTGCAAGTCCCAGGCTAGCACCTTAGCCATTGACCAAACTCCTCCCCTGTGTGCTGGAGTTGCAATATTACACACTTTAAGAGTTTTGGGTCACCTTATATTTAAAGGAACTTCCTTTCCTAAACAGTGACAATGGAACGTTCCATAGAAAATTCCATTACACTCCATGGCAACTTTCTTCTCAAATGGTGCTTGAGCTTTCCTAGGTACTAATTAAGCATATTATGATGAAATTCCAGTCATAGCCCCTTTGCTGTTGATGGACTTTGGTGCAATGTGTGTGCTGTGTCTAACTGCAATTGTACAGCGTCTACAGCAATTGACTATCACCTTCAGGCTAAGACGACGGGACCCTCCTCGTAGTTGTCTTTCTAAAAGAAAGCGAGTGTTTATTTCCTGCTGGGCTTAAATGAAGCAGAGGCCCAAAAACACACAATGTGGGTTTTCTCTTGCCCTCTTCATACATGAGTCCCCCCTGAAGTCTGTCTTTTCAGATTGCCTACAATGCAAGCGCAGTAGCTGATTCTAATAAATCAGCAGTGATCTGCTCCTGGTTATCAGAAGAGAGGACTGTTAACTTGTACATTTGTAACCTACTGCTCAGTGCACACTATACATCCCACGCAGAATCTGATCCACAAAGGACACGTGGTCAGATACAGCGGCTTAGCACCTGATCCAAATCCCATTGGATAGCCTCCCACTGATTTCAGTTCTTTAGTTCAAGTTATAAAGGGTCATATTTGTAGCACTGGCAGGTCCTGGGTTCAGTCCCTACTGATAACCAAGATGATAATCATTTCATGCGCAAATGTTTAGAGTGATTGCCTGCACAAATGCTTTTCTTCACTCAGTTTGGAAAGGGACATTATTGCAGATTCAAAAGCCAATGCATGAGAAAACATATCACCAGCGTGCAGAAATTACTGCTGGCCTAATACTTATTCCAAGGACAATTCATTACTTGAGATGTACCAACTGAACCAAGTGCAATTTGTTGGGGAGGAACATTAACCACCTCTGTGGAAAGAAACACAAGGACAAGCAGACAGACAAAGACAGGCAGACTGGTTTCTCAAACTCACTCGGACACCTGTGATTCCGGGATATCCAGGAGGCCCTTCCTTTCCCTTCAGTCCTTCGGTGCCTTTTTCTCCTCTCTCTCCTTCTGGGCCTTGCTCTCCTTTGTCTCCCTGCAGAAGAATGGAGTATGTTTGCTTTTCAATACAAACAAAGCATAGATCTTTGTGTATGACTCTTGAAGAAAGAAAAAGGGAGGATCAGAAGCTGAAAGGAAAAAGACTGAAGGAAGCTGAGTCATAAACTACTTGACATTTAATGCAACAGGTTATTTTAAAAACTCCCTTAGTCAGACAGATAGGACCTCAGCAACAAGACAGGATGGTTTGAACTTTTTGCTTCTCCCCACAATGAACTGAGCAGGAATCTCCCACATGGAAATTCCTGGGTCTGGGCTAAGGGCATGAGGCAGGCAGCTGAGATCTGACAGAGAGTCTCTTTGGACACATCTAGAAGCCCCAGAAGGGGTATTTTGACAAGGCTGTCAGGGGAGGCTGTGGGAAGTACCCCAGGTCCCGAATGAACACACGGCAGAGCAGCAGCATCTGACCCACATGAAAGATCAGCCGTTATAGCGCTAGATGCAAAAACTTGCATCAAGTTGCCACTCTCACAATTGGTGCATAGCAATTTATAGGCACAAATAAGGGCCCAATTCTGTTCTCACAGCAGTTTTACACTCATGTAACCCAATTGACCTTGGTGGAGTTGCTCCTGATTTAAACTTGCATTACTATAAGCAGAATCATGCCTATTACATTTTGTGGTTAAACAAATATTTGTGCAATGAATAGCAACAGTTCCACTGTCCAGAGAAACATTTGGGTTGGGAGAAACTGGACGTGTTCAAGACCACTTGGAGATGAAGCAGCAAGTGATGGCACGAGAAAATCATATAAGGAAGGACTGTTTGATCTGACAAATGATAAACAAAAATAAAGAAGCACAGCAAATATTTTAACTAGAATGAAGCAATAAACCGCAAGACTTTGTTGTGGGATTGGCCAGTTTTACTTTCCGTGGCATGAAACTGTTGGCCTGTGCAGACGGATAGGCTACACAAGGATAGAAATCGGGATTGTAATCCAAAGGTAAGGTTGCAGATTTGGAACAGAAAAGAAATGATGCAATGCAAGAACGGATAAGAATTTGGGGGTCCCACCAGGAAATGGGGGGCGGATCTTGTTACTGGACTCGCAAATAGTGGTATGGGCTGTGAGGCTGTTGAGGGCTTTGGGACAATTGTTGATCTGCCTGTGGAATTTCAGACTGGTGAAAATTCTGTAAGGAAGGAAGAATTGAATCTGTAGAAACTGAAACAAACAAAATAAGTTGTTGACCACCCGTTTTTGAAGAAGAATGGGACCTTCATAGAGATCGGAAAGAAGTTCCTGAGATGCACCAAGAATGCAGCTCGAGATTTGACACCTGAAGGATCTCTTGTAAACAAGGCTTCATACAGGTTTGGTTTGACAGCATATGGACTTGAAAAATCAATCTGTCTGGCTTGCTCTTTTAATTAGGTAAACTGTACAACTAATTGTTGTGCAACTGAAGAATTGAAAGGGAATGCCCCCACCCCCCCTTCCCCCAAAAAAAAAAAAAAAAAAAGAGAGAGAACTTTATGCTATTAGGCTTTTCCTATAGTAGACTTTATTCCAATCCCAAGTTTCCCAAGTATTGCTACTGCAAGTTCAGCTCTACCAACAGTTGCAGTAGTTAGAGCCCTCGTTCACGTAAGGCACCTATGACAGGTGGTTTAAATGCCATGCCAGGTAGATCTGATAAAATCTGGCCATGTAATAGTGCTTAAAATGCTGTTGGCTGCCTGTAGCTCCATTTCTAGAGAAAGAGCTGAAATAGGAAAGAATATTTAAAGTAGGAAGGAGCTTTCATTGTCACTTAGGGCTCATGGAAGTGGAAGGCACATATTTTTGGACAGAAGAGAGCATTGGCAAACTGACTAATTATGGGCTTTGCCCCAGCAACAAGAGATGTGAAGAAACCCACTAGTGGGAAAAAGCAAGCGTTGAACTTGTTCCCCATGGAGATGCTATTTTTGAGAGGGTGTGAACAAGAGGAAGCAAAGAAACTTTCAGGATTGAAAGGAAAATTATGGAAAAGGAATCAAGAAGGGAACGATTTGGTGTGAGACAGATGGAAGATGTGTGATCAGATACAATGCATAATACAGCAAGAAAGATTACATGGAAAAATGTCACCCACACCCACCATCCATCTGTAACTGCTTTGTGCTGAGTATATTGTTCAGGCTCTAGAGACAACAGCTTTAGCAGGGAGGTGTTTAAGATTAAAAGCACTGAACATAGCACAGATTTAACTTATTCTGTGGGGGATTCTCAGGTTCTCACCTGCGGTCAGGATAAGCTTTGTAAATAGTTCTGCACGGCAGTTCTTTTAATGCATGTTTGTAACAGCACCAAGCCCACAATGGGACCTCAATCCTATTGTCATACAAATGTAATGATGTTCCAGGTTAGTACATTTCTGGGGATTGAACCTGGAATCTCTGTAGCTAAGAGAAGAGCAGAGCCTCTACTGCTTAAGCTAAAGGATCAGTAGTTCGGCAGACTCAAATCTCTTTGTGTGTCCTACCCACTGGAAGGGGACAAAGAGCCATTGTATTAGTGTGTACTACACAAATGCTTCCATAGTTCAGGAAGGGTTAAATGAAAACTATATCAACAGGGGAAGAAAAGCTAGAGGCCAGAGAAACACTATGATGGTCTGATGAAGCATCCACTTGAAAGGGGCAGTGAAGGATGCAGGTTTAAGGATTGCTTACGCAACAGTATGTGGGGGTTAAAAGGAGGCAAAGGAGATACCCTGGTGGATTCCTAAGACTGCTGTGAAGCTACTGGAATCTTTGACCAAACAAGAAGCATAAAAGGTTTTTCAAGACCCAGTTGACTTCTGGCTCAAGATGGCATATCTAATGGAAGAAATAAAAAACTTCTTTACATTTCTTCCCACCTTAGGTTGGATGGCAAGGGAAGGTGATGTGGTTTACTTCCCACGGTCTGGATCGCAGGTAAGTCTGTGCAGAAAGGGAGAGGGAGGGATGGAAGGAGCTGGTGGGAGCCAGAAATGTTGTGGAGACTGTTTACCACCCCACCTGGGGTGGATGAAAAGAGGGCACAATACAGAAAAGCCTAACAAGACAGCAGAGCATTATGCTACCATGTAATTGATGTGCTGCAAGAAGCCATGGTTAGTCTCAAGCCTGGCTAAAAGTATCTACAGAGGAGATCCCTGCACCTTCCAGGATAAGCCTAGCCTGGAGTGCACATTGCATTGGGAACTAGTTCCCACTACTGGCTGCTGATAGAACAGATATGCAGTGTGGGAGAAAGGCATCTGATTGGGGAGATACAATGACAAGCTCTGAGAGTCCTTGAACCAAGGAGGTCACAGCTCATTGATACAAACCCTAAGCTGGAGGTGGGGATGTGTCACATGGGGCCACTAAGATGCAAAATCAACCTGGAACATGACACAAAGAGATGTGACATACTGCCTGGCATCCCCCAGGATTACACTGGGATTGTTCCTCCTACTGTAGCCACTGTATGGGGTAGGGGAGACGATTGTTGAACATGTCTTTGGGGGGCAGGAAAGGGGTCTGGGGTCAGATGAACAGGGTAGCTTGTGTGACAATACTTGCTTCCCTTGCCTGTCTGCAGAGGGGGAAGGATCATGGTCTGAAAGTGGCTAAATTTGTGAGAAGAAAACCTACCCAACAAAAAAACCACACAGAATCTTTACCTTAACTCCGTCTGGCCCAGATGGGCCGTTGTCCCCTTCCAGGCCTGGCTCTCCCTGCAAGAGAGATAGACAAACAGACTTAGGACAGTCTCTTCCACCATCCCTTTTTCTCATGCTTTTTGCAGCCAACACCCTTCAGAGGAGGAGTGACTTCCCCTTGCAACAATGTGAGCTGAATGTTGAGGGTTTCCAGTGCTGATATTCTTGGTGTAGGGTGGAGATCTATATTGCCATGCATGGGCCAGTATGCTTTGTTTATATCACCATCTTTTAGGACTATGCTATGAAGTTGCCCCATCTTGCTCAGTATCTCAAAATTGATCAAGAGGAACAAGCCCCCACTGGAGTGAGAGAACAACTCCTTTCTTCATTCTGTTCCAGGCTTTCCTTCAACAGTCCCCAGCTCTGACCCGTGGAAGTCCTCTCTCCCCTGGATGGAGCAGGGAATTCAGTCTCTGTGTTCATGCAACCTTGGGCGTCTCCATATTGCTCCAATAACTGACCTCAGTCTGGAGATCAAGGGACAAGAAACACGCTTCTGGTTCAATCTCTGCATTCATCCCAGCTCTGGCTCCCTCCCCACTTACGCATACTGTACCCAGTGTTTTCCTTGTTAATGCTGGCCTTCAGCGAGAGTCCTTTCCTGCCACTTCTAGGTTACACATACCCAAGTTGTGAAGAACTTGTGAACAGAACAGGCTTGTTTTTACACATATTCATATTGAAAGGAACTTTAAAGCGTTTTGCAAAGTAGCATGTCCAGTTGTGCCATCACTCTGTGGGCAAGAGGAGCTCATTGGTAGCTCACATGCAGCTATCTAGTTTTATTGTGAGAATAAATGGCCAGGATATTGGGCTAATCCTCTACCCTGTGAAAAAAAAGTCCCTGTGATCTTTTGGTTTCATCTGGACATCTCTCAAACAGGCCATTGATCTCGGTTCTTATCCAGCCCCTGTCACTGCAGTATCAGAGTAACTCATGCATACTGATGAACTTATGCTCACAACCCCCTGGAAGGGAGGTTAGTATTTCCCCCATTTTGCAGACCAGGATCTGAGACACAGAAGGATTAAATGACTTGCCCAATGAAGTCCACTGCCAAGCTGGGAATTGAACCCAGAGCTCCTGAGTCCCAGTATAGTACCTTAACCCCAAGGCTATGGTTTATCTTTATAGTATCACATTCAGCCTCCTGCCACGCCATGATCACATGTCCATGGGCTCACAAGTCCAAGGGTAAGACCCGAATCCATGATCGGCTAGCCCAGGCTGCTACCAGCTCGGTCACTGCAGATACACAATGGACATTCCAAAGGCTGGAAGTATACCCTCCCCACGCTGAGGGAGCAGTGCATTGTCCATTTATACACCCAGTTTGGTCGAGAAACCACAGTTCATCTGCTTAGCCATCCACATACACGTAATGAAGAGGACTCCAATATGAAGCTAACTCTACTTACTCTTTGACCAATAAGGCCTTGTTCTCCTGGGACCCCCAGCTGTCCAAGATCACCCTAAAAACACAGAGGCACAGACTCAAGCTGGTGACAGTATTAAATCCACAGGATGAAGTTGATTTCTCCCGTCCCTCACCCCCCTCCCCACTCTCATTTCTTCCTGCATTTTGACTCTTCCTTTATCTGGTCCTGTTCAAATGTCTAATCTCTGGGTGCGAACATGGCTCTGAGACAATCACGTACCCAGCATCACCCCAACAGGAAGCTCTAAGATGGCATGCACCTTACAGGGTGAATCTGACTGATATGCAATAGGCCAAAGAATCAGCAGTGGATGCTTGCAAAGACTGAGCCAAAGGGAATTACCCGTGCACCTTACAGCAGGAAACAATTTCATGCTATCTTATCGGGAAAGCAACAACACCAGGACCCAGGGCATAGTAGTGCTCATAAAGATGTGCAACTGGAGTGATGAGAAGGAGAGCGGACACGTCCCAGCAAACAGCAGTATGATCTTTGGCATGACTGATGGGTGCTGAGCAGAATTTAGATTATGGACAGCACAGAAAGGAGCGAACTGGACATAGTATTGGAACTGGCAGTTATGTCGATATATTTTGGTGAAGTGCTAAGTATGAGGAGGATGCAGTTTGCAGCTGTGGGACATTGGATCCAGATCAATTTGTCTGTTTTGCAATGAGCAATGTGCAGAAAATGTTCATTTCCTTCCCCACCCCATTCACCTCACTCTGAAACTCCAAGCATTGTTCTAAAAGTTAAAAATTGATACTGCTGCCAGTGACATAGTACTATGTTTATATAATGCCTTTCGCCACAGAGTCATTTTTGAGCTATATATGCACATGGCCCCACTGAGATGCAACCGCTTCTGGGGAGGCCAGCATTTAACCACAACAGTAAAGGATGTGGAAGGTGCAAGAAATTTTGGCCAAGGACGCAACTGTATCCTAGTGGTGTGCTCCTCCTTCGCCACCCTACAGCTTTAGATTATACAAATGTACGCAACTACTGCTCAGAGAGTCCTTGAATGTTTACCAAGGGAGCAACTACTGCTTGGAGATTCCTAGAACATCTAAATACCTCCAAGGTTGGAGAGAGCGCAACCAGAATCTCATGCTCTGAACCAATGCAACACTCATTGCAGTGAAAGTGGTTAAGTGGGAGCTGTCAGCATCTCTGCATTATCAGCATACTACTCTCCTTCCTTCCCATCTCTCAATCTGGGTCAGGTGCTAGGACATTCTCCAGACCTTCAAGAGCCTGCTCTCAGGAACCACCATTTCAAACAATCCATTCAAGCTCAGCCAATGCTCCTCATCAGCTTGGCTCAGCTGAGGCAGCCTGTCCAGAGGATACATGCACCGCCCGCCTTCCTGCTTGCGATGGGAGCCAGAGAAGAGCTGCTACTGTAAATCCTATAGAGGGGGATGCCGGCAACCTGAGCAGATCAATGGCATTCTGTTCCTGGGCAAGGTAAGTAGGGAGCTGAGTGGCAGGCAGAAGTGGCATAGCTGAAATGTTAAAGGAGTATCAGGACTCCAAAGACACAGTCGCTCGAGTGATGTGTCAGAAGGTTTGCCAAAGAAAACGTGGTGAGGAAAGGTGGTGGTGGGGGGGAAGAGAATGGCAAAGAGGAAATTGCATTTAATCCCAAAATACAGGCTGTTCTAAACTCCCTGGCACAGTGGCAACCCTTCGAAATTTAAATGGAGAATGGAAAACTTGTGAGCTCTGCAGCACAGAGATCTTATTCAAATAAAGAGAGAAAAATTACACTCCTCCTCATCCAGGAGAGAAGGTGCATTCACAGCTCCATGACATTGCACCTGGCACTGTGCCTTGTGCTGTATTGATTAAAAACAACAGCTAGTTAATTGATGTGTGGGCATGGAGGTGCTATATTTAAATTCTTGCAGAGCAGTAATTTTTTTTTTTTTTTAAAGAGAACTCCATATCAGCATTAGCAGAATCCAGCCCCCATTTTGGGTGCTCATCCTCTTAAACCCAGCGCTGGGAATCCCGGGGGGCCCTTGTTTTAAGGCATTTATATTCCTGGGCTCTCCCATACAGAGACAGTTCTTGTTTCCAGACTAGGTTACACCCTGACTCTGGGTCCCTAGGGATCCTCTTGCAGGTTTTGTATCAATGCATTACCCCAGCCCCTGCCTGTGATTCAGCTGACTGGATTATGTAGCTCTAGCTGGGTTTTTACTGAGACCCTTTCTTGGGCTCTTGAGTCAGGGTCTCCCTTCCTTTGTTTCTCTGCATGCCCAAAACAGAGGCTGAAGCTTCCTGCATTTGAGCCTCTTTACCTGAGATCTCTAGCGGCCCACACAGGGGACGTGAGGCCCTGGAATTGTATAACCAAAGGGTTAAAGTGTTCTCCCCGCCCCCCGGAACTGTGTCACTAGAGAGCTCTGTGGCTGAGAAACATGTAAAGAGCAGTTGCTGTGGGGTTACCCAGCCGCTCCCCTCCCTGAATACACCTATCTATAGTATCTATCTTTAGCAGTCTGACCTTGCCCACTGTAACTAGGCAGACTGCTCCCAGGCCTCTTCACAGGATACCTTATTCAAGGGCACTGCCGGGGTCCTCTGGGACTCCGGTGTAACAGCAGACTCTTGGTAGGAACAAAAGTTTCTATTATCTCTCCGCTCTGACAGAGAACTTGCATTAAGTGTTTTTCTTACCTTCATGCCAGGTTCACCTGGAAGGCCAGGTTGTCCCATTGAGCCAGGAGGTCCCTGGGGGGCGGGGGAAAAAAGGCCATTGTTATTCCGTACAGAGCAAGATCAAAGAGCGAATTCCTTTAGCAGAGCACTTTGGGGATAGAGGAGTCCTGGTCACAGGGTAATTACCTTCCTGGAGCTAGCTCAGGGTACACAAAGCAAAAGAAAAGGCCAAGTACACCTCTGTGTCCCACTCCCACAAGGGCCTTTGTTTTCTTTCACACCTTTCTTTCCCTTCCCCTTCCTGCAACGAACTCTCTGAGCCTGTTTGCCAGGCAGCCTCACTCTAACTCCCTCGCTCTAACTCCTCCAGGCTTTGGGTCCCCAGTGCAGATCTCTACCCCACACTAGTTAAAAGAAAAAAAAAAGGAAGGAAAGAAAGAGCACAAAATACTTAAAATCAGCATAAAAGGATTAAATAAAAGACATTAACACAATGGGTCACAAATAACTTCAACCACATAATACCTTCCCTTCTCTGACCCCTTATCTATCACTTGGTTTTGTCTTTAACTCAGATTCTAAGGCCTGGTCTGTGCCCAGTTTTTGTACTAGTGTAACTATTTCAGTTACGGTAAACTCCTAATGTGGATGCAATTATATGAGTATTGAGGTACCTTATACAGGTGGAGCTTATTCCCCTACAGGAATAGCTATACCAGTATGAGCACATGGGGCAACTGCATCCACACTGGGGAGGGGAGGTGTTGTACCAGTTTAACAATACAAATGGCATAACTTGTACATGTGGAAAAGGCCTAAAGTCTGTGGGGCAGGGATCGGATCTCCTATTTGTCCATAAAGTGCCATGCACATCTGTATAATGAGGACATCCATGGGCAGCTAGCTCGTGGAGGAAAGGGAATTAAAAACAGCAGCTGTGTACTAGAGGTGGGCTGAGCTGGAATCCTAGGTCCAAACTCCCTTGAATAACTTTGCATAAATTCAGATCGGACCTTTGCATCCACCCCCTTTTCTCTGGCTCTGTGATGGGCTGAACACCCCAGACCTTGCATAAAGGTTGGATCTGGATCGGAACTTCACTGCGATCATTAAACTGTACATTTTAAAAACTGTATTAGATGAAACAAAGGAGCTGGGGGCCAGGATAATAGGCCCCTTGTCAGAGCGTGAGGGTACAATTGAACCAGCTTCTCCCAATGAGCCTTGAAAGATTAAACTGTTTCACTGGAAAGCGATGAAGAGTAATGTAGAGTGGGGTCTGTGAGAGACCTCTCCTCCTTGTGCTCTCTCCCCATGACCCTTTCAGGATGTGTCTAGCCCCTTACTCTAGGTGTTAGGCTGGTCAACTGCACAAAGCACCCACTGGTACCTGGGATTAGGGGAAAGAGTAACTTTAATTGTTGTATTTTTTGCATCGATTTCCTGCTAGGGCAGGCAGTGGGACTCCGTTAAATAAGACCAAAGGTGACACAGCAAAGCTGGTCTTGCCAGTTTTGAAGGGGTTTTTATTTATTTATTGTATTAGCTTTCCAGACCACAATCCCTCTCTTCTCTGCAGCTAGGAATAAAGGAAACAAGATCTTGTAATTGCAGGAGCTCTCGGAGGTTTCCAGTTTCCAGCTTTCCGAACTGGAGGTAGTGGTGAGTGGGTGCATGTTAGGTTTCGGAACAATTGGGCAAGTCATGCAATGAGAAAAAGCAAGTTCCAGTGAAAGCAGAAATACTGCCTGGGTTTTTCCAGTGGTTCCGGTGCAAGAGAAAGGCTCTATCTCCTCCAAGATCCTATCATATGGAGCTCTGTGCTTTCAGAACAAGCAAGGCCTAGGGCAGCTCAGTAGCGGCCTAGCAACTTTCCAGATCCCTAGTGTGGTTTACCACGCTGAGAGCTCACTCCATCCAGTCTAGCAGGCAGGAGACTGGAAAATCTCATGACTCATACATTTTGCAGTGGGTTGTATTAAAAGGTACCTCAGCTGCTACTTTTGAGACCAAGTGAACATCTTGAGTATATTACAATCACAGACACACGGCAAGGAGCTAGAAGTGGGTGACCTAGTCTGCGGTGATCGGCTGTGATGGTAAGAATTGAAGGAGAGTCTCCAGGTGCTCGGAGGGTTAGAGAAAACTCTATTGAGTAAGCTTCTGCCCTCCTGTGCTCCTAAACATGGGCACAAAATATCAGTAACCATTCCTTTCATTTTGTTGCAAAGTGTCACTTTTGTCTAATGGTAACAATGATGCAAAAAGTATGTCGTTCTAAAGCAAAGGCATTTCTTCCACCCACTCACTTGGACAGTGGTGAGACTGCGTCTGACAATCAGAACATATCAAGACTGGGCTGAATAATATGATTGCCAGGCAGAGACAGCAGCAACTGGGGGTGGGAAGGGAAAGAGACTTGGGGGCTTCTTCACTACAGATTTTTATTGAGTTTGTAACACGGATGATTCTATACACAACAGAGTTAACACATGGGCCCAGATGCTCAAAGGGAGTTAGGTTCCTAACTTCTACTTATTTCAGGGGGAGTTAGATGCATAAATGCCTTTGAGGATCTGGGCCTGGTTCCTAAAGCATGAATGGGGTTGTGACAATTCTCAAACTGCAGCCAGATTTAAAAATGCTCCTTCTGCTGTGTAGGTGGGACTGCCCATCTGTGTAACAGGGTTAGCCAACCTCCTGCCTCCCAGGTCTCTGGGTGGGAGGGCAGGCCAAAACGCATTGCATCCTGGGGAAAAATACCTAAGTACTGGTGCCAAGGTGACGCTCTGTGGGTTAGCTGCCCAGATTTTCCCAGAATGCTCTGGGATCTGTTGGGTGGACGATATGGGAAGGTTGACAAACCCTAAATGGTGGTGTGTGGATGTGTTGAATTGCATCACCTGTAACCAGGTCAGAGTCTGGTTCAGCCCAATATGGTTCTGTCTGGACTGACGATGGGGCCTGTATTTGTAACTTTTCTCTTGCACTCTTAATGCTGACATTAAAACTCTCAAGACACAGAAACCTTCATTGTCCTTTTCCCCCAAGAGTTACTGAAGGCAGACCAAGCCAGACTGCCCCTCGCTCAGCTGTGCAGTTCTAGGTGAGCGAGGGGGGGGAATGGGGCAGAAGAGAGGTGTATTGTAGAGACAAAAGCAAAGATCATACTCTACCTTATGTCCCATTTCTCCTAAAGGTCCAGCTGGCCCCTGTGATCCCTGGGGTCCCTGCAAGACAGACACACAGGGCTCTTTCGTGCAACATTGTCAATTCTGAAGAACAATCCGCTCCCTAGTGCCCTCCCACATCACATGGACACTACACAGGCATGGGAGAGGAGGTCAAAAGACCAGAAATGGGCAGCTCAAAGTGCTTGAACAGCAGCAAGCAAAGGATCAGAAACTTTCCCTGTGTCTGGGTGGGAGCTGCTGTGTTGAAGCTGAACTGATAATAGTTGGTTTCAGAGTAGCAGCCGTGTTAGTCTGTATTCGCAAAAAGAAAACGAGTACTTGTGGCACCTTAGAGACTAACAAATTTACAACAGACTGGACTTCTACATAGAGTGCTTCCGCCGACGTGCACGGGCTGAAATTGTGGAAAAGCAGCATCACTTGCCCCATAACCTCAGCTGTGCAGAACACAATGCCATCCACAGCCTCAGAAACAACTCTGACGTCATAATCAAAAAGGCTGACAAAGGAGGTGCTGTCATTATCATGAATAGGTCGGAATATGAACAAGAGGCTGCTAGGCAGCTCTCCAACACCACTTTCTACAAGCCATTACCCTCTGATCCCACTGAGGGTTACCAAAAGAAACTACAGCATTTACTCAAGAAACTCCCTGACAAAGCACAAGAACAAATCCGCACAGACACACCCCTGGAACCCCGACCTGGGATATGCTATCTACTACCCAAGATCCATAAACCTGGAAATCCTGGACGTCCCATTATCTCAGACATTGGCACCCTGACAACAGGATTGTCTGGCTATGTAGACTCCCTCCTCAGGCCCTACGTTACCAGCACTCCCAGCTATCTTCGAGACACCACTGACTTCCTGAGGAAACTACAATCCATCAGTGATCTTCCTGAAAACACCATCCTGGCCACTATGGATGTAGAAGCCCTCTACACCAACATTTCACACAAAGATGGACTACAAGCCATCAGGAATACTATCCCCGATAATGTCACAGCAAACCTGGTGGCTGAACTATGTGACTTTGTCCTCACCCATAACTATTTCACATTTGGGGACAATGTATACCTTCAAAGCAGCGGCACTGTTATGGATACCTGCATGGCCCCACAGTATGCCAACATTTTTATGGCTGACTTAGAACAACTCTTCCTCAGCTCTCGTCCCCTAATGCCCCTACTCTACTTGTGCTATATTGATGACATCTTCATCATCTGGACCCATGGAAAAGAAACCCTTGAGGAATTCCACCATGATTTCAACAATTTCCATCCCACCATCAACCTCAGCCTGGACCAGTCCACACAAGAGATCCACTTCCTGGACATTACAGTGCTAATAAGTGATGGCCACATAAACAACACCCTATACTGGAAACCTACTGACTGCTATTCCTACCTACATGCTTCCAGCTTTCATCCAGACCACACCACACAATCCATTGTCTACAGCCAAGCTCTACGATACAACTGCATTTGCTCCAACCCCTCAGACAGAGACAAACACCTACAAGATCTCTATCAAGCATTCTTACAACTACAATACCCACCTGCTGAAGTGAAGAAACAGATTGACAGAGCCAGAAGAGTACCCAGAAGTCACCTACTACAAGACAGGCCCAACAAAGAAAATAACAGAACGCCACTAGCCATCACCTTCAGCCCCCAACTAAAACCTCTCCAACACATCGTCAAGGATCGACAACCTATCCTGAAGGACGACCCAACACTCTCACAGATCTTGGGAGACAGGCCAGTCCTTGCTTACAGACAGACCCCCAACCTGAAGCAAATACTCACCAGCAACCACACACCACACAACAGAACCTCTAACCCAGGAACCTATCCTTGCAACAAAGCCGGTTGCCAACTGTGTTCACATATCTATTCAGGGGACACCATCATAGGGCCTAATCACATCAGCCACACTATCAGAGGCTCGTTCACCTGCACATCTACCAATGTGATATATGCCATCATGTGCCAGCAATGCCCCTCAGTCACGTACATTGGTCAAACTGGACAGTCTCTACGTAAAAGAATAAATGGACACAAATCAGAGGTCAAGAATTATAACATTCAAAAACACGTCGGAGAACACTTCAATCTCTCTGGTCACTCGATTACAGACCTAAAAGTTGCAATTCTTCAACAAAAAAACTTCAAAAATAGACTCCAACGAGAGACTGCTGAATTGGAATTAATTTGCAAACTGGATACAATTAACTTAGGCTTGAATAGAGACTGAGAGTGGATGGGTCATTACACAAAGTAAAACTATTTCCCCATGTTTATTCCCACCCTCCTCCACCCCCCACTGTTCCTCAGACATTCTTGTCAACTGCTGGAAATGGCCCACCTTGATTATCACTACAAAAGATTTCCCCCCGCCCCTGCTCTCCTGCTGGTAGTAGCTCACCTTACCTGATCACTCTCGTTACAGTGTGTATGGTAACACCCGTTGTTTCATGTTCTCTACGTATATAAATCTCCCCACTGTATTTTCCATTGAATGCATCTGATGAAGTGAGCTGTAGCTCACGCAAGCTTATGCTCAAATAAATTTGTTAGTCTCTAAGGTGCCACAAGTCCTCCTTTTCTTTTTGATAATAGTTGGCAACCTTAGCATGTCTGAATAATTCCCTTCTCTAGTCTGCCTTGACACAGCCCGAGCCCACCCCCATTCCTACACTCTCAGAGCCTGCAGCACATCCCTCCTTCAGTCACCACAGTCTAACCCTCGCCAATCACAGCCCCCTTCTATTCCATCCATCTGACCTGACCCCTACTTCAACCCTTCCATCCAAATGGAGTCAGAACTGGATTCTCTTTCTGCCATTTTCTCATGGTTCTCAATTGACTCCCTCCACCCCTCCCAGTAACATAACCAGATCCAGGCCATCCTCCCAGACTCAGACCAGTCTGGGATCATCCTCTAACAGGCTCAGGAGTGTCTAACCATGGCCTTCCTGAGCAGCCTAACGTGGAACCTCTTACAGTCCTAAGACAGTTAGCTCCTCCACCCGTTCTTGCAAGCATCTAGCCTAATTACTATCATTACAGTAGCATCTACTGCCCCCAAGGTGAGGGCCCTATTGTGTTACGTGCTATACCTAGTCACTCCGACCTTGAAGAGCTTACAGTCTAAATAGCAAAAAGAAAAGGAGTACTTGTGGCACCTTAGAGACTAACCAATTTATTTGAGCATGAGCTTTCGTGAGCTACAGCTCACTTCATCGGATGCAAATAGCCTAGACAGAGAAAGGGTGGCAAAAAGGAAGTTTTACCAACACAGGAGCTGAGGTGCTGCCCAAGTTCACCCAGGGAGTCTGTGATGGAGTGAAGAATTGAACCCAGGTCTCCTGAGTCCCAGTGCAATGCCTTGACCGCAAAAAACATTTTTCCTTTCCAGTGCCTCTTCCAAACTTCCATTCTGACCTCTTTCTTCCACCTTCCCTGCCAGACTCTCCCTTGGTTTCTCCTTCAATTCTCTGTCAGAATCAGGTCCAGTCTCTTTGCTAACTTTCCCATCTTTAATCTGATCCAGGCCCTCTTGCTCTCCCAAAATCCAGACTTGCCCCTCTGTCCACCCTCCCTGCCAGAGTCAACTCCAGTCTCTGTTCTACCTTCTTGCTACTGAATCTCATTAAGTGCCTCCCTTCTGCCTCTGTAGGGTCTGATCTTGCCCTTCTTCCAACCTTCCTGGGCCCTCCTTTAACGCTGCCTCCCTGATCAAGCTGGATTCAGCAGGAGAGGCAGGGATGGGAATGAAGGAGTGTATGTGTAGGGGGGAAGCAAGACTGAGGAGGAAATGAGGGGAAAGAGAAAGGGACAGATGGATGAAGAGGGAATGAGAAGACACTTGCCGGGTCGCCTGGAGTGCCTTTGCCTCCTTGGGGTCCAGAAGGTCCTTGGATACCCTAGGATAAGAAAAAGCACCAAGGTCAGCTCTGTCCCATCATCACCTTTCACACCTCCCAGCATGTCAGATTCACCTCGTAAACACTTTATAAAAGGAACACAGAGGTGGCCCTGAGGCTGAACTGTGAGACATTGTTCAGGTTTCTCCTTCTGGAGCAGGAATCAAAAAACGTAAAACCTTAATTAAAATGTAGGCTATAAAAGGGAATAGAAGGTAGTTGGCACTTACTGGGAAGCCACGTGGTCCTGTCTCCCCAGTCTCTCCCATCTTCCCCTGTAAACAGAAGGTTGCAGTAATTAGGTTGGGAACGTGCTGAAATGCCCCGGTTGCTTTGGCCAGGGAAGTCGATCAAAGCTGTATTTTACTGGGAGCCACGCACGCGTGAGTATACATACATGTCGCGTTTGGCACAGTGCCAGCTTGGCATCCAGCACCAGCTCTCACAGAGGACGTACCTGCTGCCCATCGGGCCCTGGTTTGCCTGGCTCCCCCTGAAGGCCCTGTTAATGAAAAAGACAAAGACATGTTGGCATTGGCATGAGCTGTGCAGTGGAGACTCTTGACTGGCTAGCTCCTCCTGATGCCCCAGCCTTCTTGCTCTTGGAATCCCCCAGGGAAGGGTCAATCATTTGCTTCTGGTTCCCCACCAGCATTTAAAGGGGCTAGCTAGTGTCCTAAAGTCCCCCTCCCATGGGGGAATAGTCCCATCTGCTGAGGAGCTTGGAGCATAATCCAATTTTTCTCTTTCTTGCTCTTAGAAATCCCAGTGACTCAGGACTCCCCACTTATCAGGTTCAAAAGGGGGAAGTTTCTCCATCCAACTCTAGGCCATTGTGGGTGGAGAAGGGGCAGGGCATTAGCCACACATTGATCGGTAGGCCGGCTGGCACTTGGACTCCACAGGTGCTTCATGCTGTGTGCTCAGCATTCAGGGGTGGAAGAGCCTCAATAGTACAACACACACCCGATCAGGTAAGAGCCAGCAGCATAAGCATTATTTCCTTTTCTAACTGCTGCTCTGCCTGAGAAGGGAGCCTCTGAGGAGCTAGGGGCTGAGAGGACATGGATGCAGGAGAAGTCTTATAAGGCAGAAGAACGATTGGGAGAAAAGAAGGCATGACAGAGAACTGAAAAGTCTGCCACTATTTCAATGCTCATCGGTTGGACTAGCCTTCTTGCTAGGCTGCCATCCATATTCCAAAAGGAAACACCCATACTGGGAGCTGCTCTACCACCCTATCCCTCTCTTTCTCAGCAGCCTTGCCTCAAAAGAAGGTTCTTTGTCAGCATCTGGCTTGGATACTCTCTTAATCAGACTTAATGAGGGGCAGGTCTATTCCAGGAGGCCATTTGCCAGACCCCCTTCGCACCAGGAGGCAGGGGGGATTTCTGTTCCATGAATGTCTCTGCTCTGATCATACCACACTGCAGGGAGACACACTTTGTAAAGACAGCAGACACCACATATCTTTGACTTACTCTGTGTGTGTGTGTGTGTGTGGGCAGTAGAAATGTGCAGTCAGAATCCTTAAGGGTGTGGTGATGGTAAGGCCAGATCTACCTACAAGTTTTGTATTGGTGTAACTATTTCAGTTAGAGGGTGTGATTTTTTTTTTTTTTACCAATATAGTTAAATTAGCATAACCCCTATAGCGTAGGCTCAGTTATACTGGTTTAAATGTGTTTTATGCTGATATAGCTTATTTCCTTTCCCATATGGAAATAAGCTATCCTGGTATAAGCACCTATATACTGCAACAGCTGTGCCCGTGGGGGGGTGCAACTGGTGTAAAGTGGCACAACTTTGTGTGTAAACAAGCCCTGAGCTACCTTACAGCCCCCCCTTCACTTTAACCGAACAGCTGGAACCTTTATTATCTCTGAGACTGTATTTCTACCAAATGAATAACTTCTGGATGAATTTAGACAGCATTCTTCCCTCGGATCCCCACCCTTCCTCCCCAAATGGAAAGGCTTTTGGGAGACCAGGGAATAGACATTTCCACTGGTCTCCCACTGAGCAGAGCCATGTGCTAGGAACCTGATGCAGGGAAGAAGCTAGGTGGTTGTGTGCTGGGGGACAGCTGGTGCCATACAAAATCATGCTGGTTGCTTTTAAGGTGCCTTGATGTGAGCGAGTGTTGGCTCTTGGCAGCTGGGCTCTGCCACCAGTGTGGGGCGCTCCTCTCTGCTCTGCACAGAGGAATGCTGGCTGAGCTAACTGGCACTGGCTGGACTCAGTGCTTGGTGCTGATGGAGCTAGAGCTATTTAAATTGACTTGAGGATACACCATGAAGGGCGAGAGGCAGCGAGGAGGTGGTGGTGGTGGGAGACATCCTGATTTTCCCAGGGCCTAAAGGGGAGCCTCATAGCATGCTCAAGAGCAGACCCGTCAGAACTAGCACTCCTGTTAGAACTTACCTTAACACCTCTTGACCCTGGCTCCCCCACTGGTCCATCAGGACCTCTGGCACCCTGGGGGACCGAGAGAGAGAGTTACACAGCAAAAGTGAACAGCAGGTGTCCCCCTTGTGCTGCTAACAGGGAGTTGTCTACTGGGGGTTGGGTGTGATCCCAGCTTCCACTGTGCAGCCTGACCTCTCCCACCTCCCCAGTGCACATTTTGCATGCTCAGGGGGCTGAGCTCTTGGGCTTTCTCCAAAAAACGAAGCAGCTACACTTCTCCTACCCTTCACCTGTCTGATCCATTGGATCCATCCTCCCTGCCTTTCACCCTGAGTAGCTTCAGTAACACAGAAGAGGAGAAAGAAAAGGAGTACTTGTGGCACCTGAGAGACTAACCTATTTATTTATTTATTTATTTATTTTTAGTCTCTCAGGTGCCACAAGTACTCCTTTTCTTTTTGCGAATGCAGACTAACACGGCTGCTACTCTGAAACAGAAGAGGAGATAGGTGGAGGGAGCCCTGCTTGTGTGTGTGTGGGGGGGTGTGTTGATTTCTCTGTCCATAGCCATATTTAATTCTCCTCTTGCTCTTAACCCTTGGGATGCTGGCACTCAACAACCAGATGAATGCTTAGGAAGGTGGGTATGTACAGCATGGCTGTGGTTCCCAAGGGTTTAAAGCTTGGGCTTGTTAGACTGTTTCTAACATTCGTCTTGGAGTCAAGGTTCATCTCTCGTTATAGGGCTCCTTGCTGCAGGATTCATCCTACTGCATGTAGGGTAGAAGGCTCACCCAAAAGTAAAGCAACAGCAACCCTAGCTTCAGAACTCTTGAAGCCCATTAGAAGAGTTCTTCCTTTAGCCACAGGTCTTGCTTAGATGGGTGTTTCAGCTGATTCCCAGGCTCAATGGAGCCACTTTTTAGTTTTGTTCTCCCCCCTCCCGCCAATTTATTTAATTTCTCATCATGTATTGGGCAGTGCATTTATGTTATTTTTATTTCTATCTAGCCAACATTAAGCCCAAAATGAGAGCCAGAGGAGAAAGACAGGCCAGAGGTCAGGAACGGCTTCATTTTCAGACCTTAATGACTATGGTAATCTTGCTGGGACAGACCCTGAAATCTGAATTTATTCACATCATGGCTCTTCCTTCTGAAGAGTCAAGCTCTCCCATCGTCCCCTACATGATACAATTTGAACTCTTTGCATACCACTCCCTGTTATTCACATCCATGGTCATGTCGCTGTTGAAGTCAAGTCATCAAAGCTATAAGATGCACAATGTGAGCCCAAACAGATGCATAAAGGCAACTTGGAATTGGACGTATTTAATAAAGTGCCATGGGTTAGCTTCTCATTAATGATAGGTGTTTCAGGCATTTTATTATAGTTACCTGCTGCTTAGAGAACTGCTATGAACATGACCAGGTATTCATGTATATATGAAATGGGTAGGGGCATGTAGCATGACCAGTTGTACATGTGTGGTCAGATGGCCAGTCATTTGTGCTTAAGTATGTTTTGATGAAACCTCTCAGGTCCAAGTGTACACAGGAACCTTTCAAGGCGTGTATATGCATGAGAAAGCCAGGTGCCGGGGGATGAATACAGCTCCATGCATCTATAGATGTTCAAACATATGAGGAGGCTGAACATGGTTAGCGGAGAACCTACACAAAAGCATGCACGTGACAGTTATCGTCCTGGAAATCATGCTCAAGACTAAAAAGAGATGTGCTTATTCTTCAGGGGTATAACAGAAAAGCATCATTTGTGCACAGTGGAAAATCCCTAGATAGCACTGAAGCTGATCTCAGTGGAACTCTTCCCCCACCCCCATCCCTATCCTAGTCCAAGAGTAAGTTCTGTGACACTGACATACAACAGGCAGAGGGGTGGCAGGTAGGAATAAAAAGACAGATCAAGAGACCACACCAACGTGTGCCATGTCCACAATGGAGCCCTGATCTTGACTGGGCCTCTAGGCACTACTGCAGCATAAATAATTCTAACATTGCTTTGTGGTGTATATGTTATGGTGAAAGGAATTCAGACACCAGGCCAAAGTGGAAATAGAGAAAATAGGAGCCAATTTGCTTAATCGAGATGCAAACTGAGAGCCAAATGTAATAACAGGGGCCAATATGTTAGCAAAGCAACTACAGTGTGACAGCAGGGGAGAGAGAGAGAGAGACTCACAAAGAGAGGCAGTGTAATAGCAGAAGATGTATAGGAAAGACAGCCAAATTATTACAGCAAACACTGACAATATAAAATAATGCAAAAACTTCTACTGTGTTTGGCAAACTCAGTTATGCTGAACAGACCCGAGACCAAATAACCATAGTGCATGCCCATAAGACACAGTTTAAAGTATACCGAATCTGCTCTCTAGAACAGTCACTGTGCATCAAATGGGAACAGCAAAACCACTGCCCACGCTGCTACATTCAGCGAGCTGTATGGCTCCTAGCTTGGATCGAGACATTTCCCTAACCTGGAAAGGACGCCTCAAGCTCAAAGTGTAGACACACCCTTTGACTGACAGCATACAAATCCACATGTAGAAAGGTTCACCAAAGCCTCCCTGGGTGTAATGGCAAACCTTCTGTCACTGGATTCCCATTTTCCTCCCTTTTGCTTAGCCCGCCTCTGCTCTTTGAACTGTTCTGGATCATGAAACAGTGCAGTATTTGTACTTCACTTGGGGAAATGGGTGACAAAGGGACAAGCAGCCAGGCAGCTTGTGCTTTAAGTCAAACTGTCCAGCTCTGTGAACTGAGTTTTCGCCTTCTCTGGGCTACCAAGAAACAATAACCACCCTGTTAGGCTGAGAATTCCCCTCCCCAAACTCATGACTTCACACATCCATCCATCACTTTCCTGTCCGAATTCCCTAGAGAAACAAGCACAAACAAAGAAAAAACAGCATCCGGAGGGAAATTGACCCCTTGGAACCATGAAGGTGGCTGGATCTCAGACAGAGCCACACTGCTCTGCTGGATGTTGGAAAGAAAAGAAGCTGCTACAAGGAACGTAAGTAACATTACTCTGCTTGGATGGTCGTGAGGGGAGGGAGATCCGAGACGTTCAGACCTACAGAGGGGCAGGCATCTTCTCTGCTCTGAGGGGTCACGATGATAACAGAAAGAGACAGACGGGCAGATGGAGACACGTTTCACCCTTGGGGAGTTATTTGTAATTTATCACCATGATCAACACCCTAGAATTGCCCCCAACCTGATAGGGACATAGAAATTGCCAGAATGGATGAGACCCGAGGTCCATCTAATGCAGTCTCCTCTCTCCCACAATGGCCAGTCCCAGCTGCTTCAGAGAAAGGTGCAAGAAGAGATGGCGCAGCAGCAGATGTGGGATAATCTGACCCTCCCCCCACATTAGGTCTCATCCCGATGTCCAACAGTTATGACAACTCTGGCCATTCCTGTTATCCATATAAATGTCCAATCCCTCTTTGAGTCTTGTTAAATTCTTGGCCCCAATGACTTTCTGTGACAGTCAGGCTCAGCACTATGCTCACAAAGTCAGAATGAGCTCCTTGTGTTCCTTGGACCATGATCTCATTTCTCCACAAGTCCCTTCCCCCTTATAATCTGCACAGAAACCAGTTACAGTAGGTGGACAAAGGAGCTAATCTACAGATGGCTGAAATGCCAGAGCTTTCTCCAGCATCCTTGCTGTGCTGCAGAAAGACAATCTTGTTTTCCTTACAAATTAATCATAGAATATCAGGGTTGGAAGGGACCTCAGGAGGTCATCTAGTCCAACCCCCTGCTCAAAGCAGGACCAATCCCCAATTAAATCATCCCAGCCAGGGCTTTGTCAAACCTGACCTTAAAAACTTCTAAGGAAGGAGATTCTACCACCTCCCTAGGTAACGCATTCCAGTGTTTCACCACCCTCCTAGTGAAAAAGTTTTTCCTAATATCCAACCTAAACCTCCCCCACTGCAATCAATCAATATGGAGACACAAAAACTGTCCCCAGGCAGAGTGTCTGAGTTGAGGGTTGGCCTTGTCCTCATTGGGACCATTATTCTCTTTTCCTGGGGAAGCTGAAAACAGGGGGAGCAGCAGGCCAGGGGTGAATCAAACCCCAGCAATGGTGGAGAGTGTCTATTTTTGCACCTCTGGAAACTACAAGTTCACACTGAAAATGGAGCAGTGCGAATTCTGCATCTCTCGGCAGCACAGAGTGATGCCCTGTCAGAACACCTATCTGTTGAGAAGGAAACCAGATGACAAACCAGAAATTCTCAAAGAAACGGAAGGAGCATCTTGGTGATGCTGTCTTCAGAGAGATTCTAAGGGTTCGAGGCCCACCACTCAGCGACTCTGCTTGAAACATGACACAGGCTCAGAAGAGTGGGGCCCACTGCCCTTTGGCACTCATCACAGCAGCCTTTAAGTGGCCCAAAGAATAGTCATTGAGTGAAATGAGGCGCTCTCGCTATGAACCGGATATGCTAAGTGTGCGGTACTCTTCTGCTACCCTAACTAGTGTGATCATATTTTCCAAAGGGAAAAGGGAACACTCCCAGCCGCTCGTCCGAGGCCCTCCTTTCTCCCGCACGAGGTGGTTGCCCAGTCGCTGGAACCCTGCCTTCCCCCCTTGTACAGGGCTGTCATCTCCACTTGCCCCACATCTCCGCAAGTCCCTCCGCACCGCACCCCACTTTTTGGACAAAGGCTCAGTTTTGCCAAAAAAAAAAAAGTTGGGGCAGTGGGGACAGGGCTTAAAAAAGGAATGGTCCTGGCCAAAGCGGGATGTGTGATCACTCTAATCCGAAGCCCCATCTCCCTAGGCCCCGCAAGTCTAGCATCAAAGACAGACTAGAACCAGAACTGAGCTGGGCCGAGCACTTAGGCCACTCCCAAGGAGTTAGTCAATAGCGGACACATTTGCTCATCCAGCTGTTGCATACAGTTATAAGGCAGTCTCTCCTCAGAGACAAGCAGGTCTTTCAAATCTCTTGTTGTATTCCATCCCTCTCCGCCCCCCCTATCCTTTTCCAGTCACCTGGCACTGTACTTGTGGGAGTGGTCATTGAAATGGATGGAATCCCCTGCTAGCTCCAGCCTGCCTTCTCACAGCTCTGCAGCTCAGGCAGGGAAGCCTGGACCCCCAGCAATGCAGCCTGCCAGTACTCGCATGGCCACAGCACTGTTTGGAGTATCGTAGTTTCTTCCCAGCAGTTCTCTGTCACCAGCAACCCAGGAGTCCAGCAGGGAAATCTCCCTCACAGCAAGCACCTGGTTAATCCATCACTAAACATTTCATCAACATCTGACCTGAAAAGGTGAAACTGCCCCTGCATTCAGGAACAGACCAGGAAAGCTCCATCTTGCCCGGACTAAGAGGTTTCCCTAATTCACCCTGACAGGAAAAGCTACATTTAGCCAATTAGTTAAATCTTTGAAACTCCCTTTTACTGACAATGCCAGTTACAGACAAGTGAGGAAAACCCTGGAGCATCTACAGGAAACTGGAATGCCAGCAGGCAGCAGTAAGCAGGGTCTACATTACAATGTGCTAGGCAGGCTGCATAGTTGTCTTCTGGGGGCTGTGAAGTTTCCTAGAGCAGCTAAGTTTTCATTTAGTATTCAATATCAATCAGCACCTAGACTCCCCAGCAGATAAAACCCATCGCGCTAGATGCTGTACGAACAGTACAACCTCTGAAGAGCTTATCATTTAAATAGACAAAAGAGGAAAATAGGAAGGTAAAAGCAGATTTATCTCCATTTTGCAGATGGGAAATCCTATTGGGATCCAGGAAGTGGGAGGGCAAAAGCAGATGGGAAATAGGAGGCAGAGAGAATTATAAGCCCTGATACAACAAAGCACTTAAGAACATATTTAACTTTAAGTATGTGACCAAGGTCACACAGGAAGTCTGTGGCAGAGCCAGGAATTCCAACCAGATCTCCCTGAGTCCCACGCTGGTGCAATAGCCACAAGACCAATCTTTCTCTCTATTTAAATCAACAAATTATACTTCTGGCCCTTTCGGTTACATAGGCCCAGTGGTGGAAGGTGTGTTGCTATGAATTGGAATAATACAATGCATTTTAGGGTCAAATGTTTATGTGCAGAAGCAGGTGAAACTTAGCCATTTTAACTGATGTTTGCTTTGGGGTCATGGATCACAGAGTGATACCCAATGTGAGGGGAGAAGGAGGTGGGGAACCCACCCAGACCTGGACTGACTAAATGTTTAGTAAAGCCTGCAAAATACAATTGCTCAGCTTTGTTTGACTCTAAATAGATAGTTCTACTTAGGTACATTTCTTGCTTTAGTACCTCCAGGAGGCACCATGCAGACCTAAGGGTAACTACAGGGTAGAAAGTCAATGGGATTTATGCCCCGTAGCGCCGAAATCATTTTGAAAAACATCACATCACTTAGGCCCTTTTGAAAATGTTATCCCTAATCCCATTCCGCACACATAATCGTTAGCCCATTTGTAAATATAGGCTTCACTGCTTACCGTCCTTTGTGTTGGTTTGCTACTGCTAATGTTGGCAAGCTCATAGCCTCAGGCAATACTACCTTCCGAGAGCTTCAGGCGGAGACTGAACAAAACTATGACACTGCTAATAAGAACTCAAAGCCCAGATGTGAACAGCCCTAGCATCTGAATATTGAGGAAGTTTGGATCCAAACTTTGCATCTCTAGTGTATATCAGTCAACAGAGCTACAGAGTAATGCCTCCAGCAGACAACACTCCATCTGAATAGAACTTAATGCCTAGAAAGGTGTTTCAACAAGAGAGAGCTACATTTTTCTTTTTCAATGGAGGCAAGGTGCAGACAACTTACATACAGAGGGAGAGGCCATCAAACTTTGATATAACAATGGAGAGAGAGAGTCACACAAACCTCAGGGGGATTCCTGCCTCTTATTCCATATCCTTAAATTTGTCTTGAAGTGGGAGATATTTCACAATGCATACATCTTCTACATTGCTGCCTGACGGACACTTTATATGGTAGAGTTCCAGGGGTGATGAATTGTGCCTCAGTGCATTGGGTTTAAGCAGCTCTCAGGAATCTTGAATTTTAGTTTATCTGCTCTCCAGCTCTTGTACTTTCCAGATAGTAGAGGATGGCTTGGGCCTTCTTTCCAAACAAGCCAGTCAATAGAAGTGTTGGGGAGATGAAGGAGGGAGCAGAGGTACCTTTCACCATCACACTCAGGAAGGACAGCTAGGTATGCAAGGAGAGGTCAGAAACAGCAGGTGCCTTCTCAAAATGCAAAGCCTCTTTTCTCCTCTTCCAAGTATTTCTAATTCAGCCACATGAGAAAGAGCTGGAGCGAGGTGATGGATGTGGCATTAAGAACCTGAACAGAACACGCCCTGAGAACAGTCTGTGCCGCCGGATGAGCCAATGACCTCTGTCATTCACTTGGACATGGACACACTCACCCCACTGTCAAATGATTTATAAACTCTGAGTCTTTAGCTATTAATCTAGTGTGTAATGCCAGTGTTAGAGACTCCCAAGATAAGCAGGGGCTTGCCAATGGAACATGAAAGCAGAACATTTCCAAAGAGAATTACCAAACTTTCAGACATTAACAAGGAATAACCCAAAAAGAAAAGGAGTACTTGTGGCACCTTAGAGACTAACCAATTTATTTGAGCATGAGCTTTCGTGAGCTACAGCTCACTTCATCACTTGCATCCGATGAAGTGAGCTGTAGCTCACGAAAGCTCATGCTCAAATAAATTGGTTAGTCTCTAAGGTGCCACAAGTCCTCCTTTTCTTTTTGAGAATACAGACTAACACAGCTGTTACTCTGAAAGGAATAACCCAGTGCAGCTAAGAGGTGGTACACAGGAGTTCAGATACTTCTCATTTTTGCAGAGAAATTTAGGAGATTTTCCCCATCCTCCTTCAATCCTTGCTGCTGCCACTTCAGAGGCCTTAAAATGGTGTGACTGTCCTTTTCCCAAGGAAGGTTGAACATACCGTATTCCAGCATCTTTTAATGCTGGTCTTTCAGTCAGCTGAAAGGTCACTGGAGAGCAAAGTAAGATGCTCTTCTGCCTTCTACTAGCCAGGTACTCACCCCTGCAAGCCCAAGAGCAAAGGAATGATTTTAGGACCTAAGTTTAAATACCACCATGTTGCAAACGACCAGGGTTTGATAAATTCCTGCAGTCACTAAGGCTACAAGCTGCAGGGTTCATGTGGTTAGACAGAGATTGGTCTAGTTATCCAAGTATCAGTAAGGAGTTCTGAAGCATGCAGCATATCTAGATCTTTGTTGGTTTTAGCTATTTATTGTTTAATGCAGGGGACTTGTTGACATTGGCTGGCATAGCTGGGAGACACAGATACACCCTGTAAATTCTACCTCTGGACTTTTAAAGACTGCAGCTTTTTTGAGTTACCTCTAGGCAGCCACACTATGGCTCTGAGTTAAAGGAGTAACATTCCTGAATTGATGACTGGCACCTTGGCTGGGAGAACAGGCCAGGATGAGGGGCTTGTCAGATGGATTTCAGCTGGAGGTTTACAGACCATGCCATAAAGTCACAGCTTCAGTTAATATTAAGCTTCACAGCTTCAACTGATATTAAGTTTCCTGTGCAGATTCTCAATCCAGGTCTGAGCTGAGTTCATGGATAGGGCGATGAAACCAGGCACATTCCTGCTGTGAGGAGCTGATTAGCCGGAGCTTGCTCTTGAATTTGTTGCATGGTGTCTGCTCTGATGATTTGTTAGCCTGGGCATTGCCCGTAGGGTTCCTGGATGTGGCATGGATGGCATGAAGAGCAATGAAAAATAAATAACCATTGCAGGCTCCTCCTGATTTAATGTTTGCTTTGACATTTCCAGCATGGCTGACTTCACTTTTTAAGCTTGGCAAGTGTCAGTCTGTAAGCGCTAGTCCTTGCAGGTCACAGAGTAAAGGCCTCAATTCAGAAGATGAAGTTTTGAGCAACATGGATCTGGAGAAAGAGAAGCTATTAAAAGGTGACAGATTTAGCTCAGCACTAAAGTTTTCTAAGTGAGTCACCTGCAGGTCCCCCGACTGTAGCCAGGGTCGTAGGTGCTAAGGCATCTTGGCATATCAAGTACTTTTATTTAGGTGCCTGACTTTGGAAATGTTGGCCGAGAGAGTTAGTTGAACCCCATTAGCCAACTGGAAACAATCCCAATCTCAACCATCAGATCTTCAGCTAGGTTATCCACTAGCCATCCTGCCATTCACCACTTAGTACCTGCCTGCCTCCAGTCAAGGAAATCCAGCTATGTAACCCTTCTGAATATTTAAATGGAAAACCAGTCTTGTCTTGCTTTCTGATCTAGAGTGGGGGGTTAAGGGAAGAGAAGCCAGCTATCCCAGTCTTCCTAAAATTTAAATCCTAATTCCTCTAAACACTTAACTGTAAACGTGCTTAATCCCCATTGATTTAACTTTAAGCGTGTGTGTAAGTGCTATCCTTTATAGGGATGGTCTTAAGCACATTCTAAAGGTCAGCATGTATTTGTGTGTTTTTCTGAATTGGGGCCATAAGGAAGAGAAGAGAGAAAAATTGAATTTGTGGAGGCTTGTACAACATCGATTTGATGGCTAAAAGTAAACTGGAGGGAACAATAGTCCGCTCTCATACTAAGAAGAGGAAAGTTATGATTTTTAAAGGTTCTCTTTTTGACAATCAGTATTTTTATGTCAACAGCACAATAGCTATAACAACTTAAATACAGATCCCAAAAGTCTCCATTGTTCTTTACAATCCAAACCATATTTGCTACTTATGTTGTCTTCAAAAGTGCAATTACTTTAACGAGGTATCCAAACACGGATCAGTGCAATCCACAAACATCTGGCAGAGTTTTGCATTAATGTTTCCATTCTGAATTAAATTACATCTCTGCTGTGAATTGTAATATGGAGCATGCTGCGAAGGGCAGTGTTTGAAATTCCATTCGGGGGATCATTTCCCAGTCCTCAAAAACTAAAAGAAACAAAGAGCATGAATGGCAAGGAAACTACGCAAATAAGGAATATGAGGCAATTGAGAGACAGAGGCAGACATGTGCAAAGCAGAAAATTTCAAAGACAAGAGAGCTGTGAGAACAAGCAGCCCTTGTGGTAAAGTCCTATAGAATGACAACTTTTTAGAATCCCATTGATTTAATCTCTATCAGATTATTTAGGTATTGTCCATAAAAGAAATATAACAACCTATATACTATTAAAGAACTGGTTTGAAAGGAAAGATCAGTGAAGAGTGAGAGTAGTTAAATTAGCTGCAGAGCACCAGCAGACACTGGCTTCAAATGCAGCACACTAATAATCTCGCTGATACAGAAGTACTACTACAAGGAGCTGTACTAGAGATCAAGACATTAACACAGCTTCTTCACTTGACACTACCTCCCCATCTCCCTCCACCACCACTCCCTGGTCTAGAGTGACTTTTGTCATTGTTAGTCCTTGGTACTTTGATGTGGTCTGAAGTCTGGGTTTCCTCAGGCATGAGTGGAATTACCGAATGCAGGAACGTAAAGGAGAAAACAACTGGTCTGGGGGCTGCTGGGTTGGAAATCTGGAGAGGAAATCTGGCCCAGTGATGCCGAACGAAATTTCTATAACATACGGTACGTCATTCTGGGATGGGAGCGCACTAGTGCTAATGATTTACAGAAGTTAACTGGCTTCCTGTTGTATCGCACCGGAGAGACTGAGACTCTCTTGCTTTCTCCTTGTCTAGCTCCAGCAATGTGGCCTCTAGCACCACTAGGGTTAGTTTCACCTCTAGAAAGGGGTCGTCCCCACTCTAATAGAGCAATGGTTTCCTGCCCTTGGTCTTTCTTCCGAGACAATCATTCTTAGACATCAGTAGCCATTCTTATGTTCTTATTTAATATATTAACGCAGTCGCTTGGGCCTGAAGACAAGGCCTCATCGACTCCATAGCTTATCCCCAAAGCAAGTCCAGCCCTTTTAAAAGCTGAATCCATTCTAGAATCCATCTCTTCCTCCACAGCAGGAAAAACCTCTCACTGGACATTTTATACAGTAAATGAACCATTAGCCACTCTAGTTCCACTTGCTTAAAAATGGTGTTTCACTCTGCAAGATGATAAATATTCTATTAATCAGCTCTGACAGCATCAGGGCAGCAGAGGAGCTAAAAGCTGGTGGTTTGCTCTCCCAGTAGCCTGATTCATCTAGTCTAGCTAGAATGTAAGAACTATAACAAGATCCTGTGCAAGTCTGAGCCTCATGCAAACAAGGAGCCAAGTAGCACAGTCGCACACAGCTGGCTGTTGAAAGAACTGACTTGGCTCCACGGAATGGGGTTGGCGTTCCAGAATTGGAAGCTGAGAGAGAGAGGCAGTCACTTGGATCCCTTTTCTGCCCTTATATGAATCAGGGCACTGAAGGCTTACACCCCAACGAGACTGTTTGATATTCTCCAAGGAATATCTGTGGAGCCTGTGCAAGCGGCAGGGTGGGGGGTCATTCACATGTCATTGTTCATTCAGATCTACTCTGTAGTCTTTCGTTGAGGCAACTCCCAGATTCATTCACAACCTTCCTTGGAATCCATGTCTTCAGTTCCTCATTAGTCATGCTCACGGATTCACTGACCAATTCCGTTAATTCACACCACGTAACACAGAGACTCCTGAGCTCCCGAGACAACTCTTCAGAGAGGAGGAGTGCAGGAATTACAACACTAGGGCTTCCCTTAATACAAGGGTGGGGGACAAGGAAGCTAGTTTTCCCAGCCAAAGACAAAAAATTAAACACCATGACATATCTTCTGAGTGGGACATTATTTTATGTCCTCCTAGCAGTGCTTTTAAAACTTAAAACAATTCAAGGTGACTATAGCCCTGTGGTTATAAAACTTTCTAATCAGGTGATCCCATTTCATTCTACCCCATCCCAGCTGCCTGCAGAACAGATTAGCTATGGCATAGGGAAATGCACACGAGTGCTTGCTGTCCTACATTCTCCAGGCAGGCGTTGCTATAGGCTGTGGCGAGGGAGAGAGAGTGGAATTTAGGGTTACTCCAGACCTAGATTGAAATATATGAAAACAAACCTTTTACAATCCTTGGAAGGAAGACTTACAGTGACGTGATGTATTGTGCTCTTTGGGTCCTCAACAAAAACCACTCACCGCTAATGCTTTGGACACATCAACTGGACGAGGAAAATCAATCTAAGTCTGAACTGGCTTTCATTCAACATGAGCAGGAAGAACAAGTTCTAATTTCCTAACTGGCATATGGAGCTTGCAGAAATATTTATGCTACGTAATACGTATTTCTGCTATAACAAGTGATGCTATTTAATATCACTAGCCAGTTTCAACTCCCAGGTAACGGCTATCCAAAGTGAGCATAGGAATTCATGTCTCCCTTTGTATTGTGGTAACATGTAAAGGCCCTGATATGAATTGGGACCCAGTTGTGCTAGGCTGTGTCCAAGAACATGGTAAGTCATAGATCCTGCCCCAAAGAATTTTTACTCTAATTAGAGCATGACTCCAAATGCATCTTCCTCACCACCACTGCAGAACCTAGCTAACAAGTGAGACTAAACCAAGTGAGACTAAAATGGAAGGAACCTGGAAAGCATGAGATGCACTTGCCTTATTGTTACTCTGCCCGAGTCTCTATTTTTCAGCCTTGCTGGTGCTCTGTACTTTGGTAATATTTTGTGGCAACTAATTTCATAGCTGGAGTTAAGTGCCTGCAGTCATGATAGCAAACTGAAACAATCTTTATCATCCTTCAGTTAAATCACTACACACGGCCCCTCTCAGCTCATCCTCCCGCAGCCCCCAGGAAAATGAAGGCAGTGTCTCTGGTCTTTTAGCTACAGCTTTTATCCCTTGCTGAAATCCTGCATCACTGGACTGTACCCATCATCTTCACCAGCTGTGCCCATCATCCCTATGTATCTAGCAGGAAAACATGATGAGCACATTTTAGGTTCTTGGCTTCCTCGGAAATGCCATGCCAAGACACTGACCTCTAGGCAAACAGAGCCCTTTATATATTTTACCTGCATTCACTTCTTTAAGAAACTGATCTCACTGACACAACAGCAGCTTTCCTCTTCGACACTCAGTAACTCACCAGCAAGAGCAACATCCCACCATCCTGATCCCATCTCCAGCCCTTAGTTATCTTTATTCCAAGGAACTAGCCACCTAAATCTCTATGTCAAAAGGTCAGAGAGGAGAGTTGTAAGAATCGTTACTAAGTTAGTAACAGCTTACCCGACGGCCTTTTGCTCCCCTTATACCTGGGGGTCCCCGGACTCCAGCAGAGCCCTACAACAAGAAAAGAATTTGAGAGGAAACAAATTGAAGACAAAATAAAAACACACAGGAACCAACCAAACAACAACAACAAAAGAGTAGCTGCTGGATGAGAAGATGACTGTGACACACAAGGAGCAGGTATGTCAGCTGCATATTTTATGGGGTCCCTTTTCTGATTATTGCCAACCATTAAAATGATGTACTCTGTTGGGATTTGTAAAGTCCTACCCCATCCCAAACAACGTAGGAAAAACAAAACCATTAAAAATCATTTGCAGGGAGTAAAATTCTATGGAATAATGAGTTTCCCACTTAAAATTCCAAAGAACTAAATCTTTTCAGGGAAATGGGGGACATTGAACTAACCTAACTTTGTAAATTATTACTGAGCCTCTGTATTAACGCATGAGAAGAACCAGAAGTGGGGGATGGTGGGAGTAGTGGGGAATTTACAAGCCTGGATGGGTTGCAATTGAGGACAGTTTCCTATCTGTTAGTTACACCTCCGTAACTGACCCCTTGTAGGGTTAGCCTATCACCAGTTCTGCTGAGGCTCAGTGAGCTGCTTTGGCCTTTGGAGATTTTTGCTGCTGAGAACAAACAATGAAATAAATAAATAAATAAATGCCATGGGTTTTGCTTAAAGAGTAAATAATAAAGGACTGTTTGGAGGTGAAATGAGCTACAGCAGTGGCCTTAATAAATATGGATTTAATATGAGGAGATAATTTGATTTTATTTCCTGGCCTTGCTGGGAAATTGGCTTACCTAAATAGGACTTCAATTTAAAAAAACAAAAACGCCCGTTTGGAGAAAACATTTCATCTGGAGGAATCTGCTGGTTATTTTCCAGAAGGAAAACAAGTTATTGGAGGAGGTTATAGAGCTACACCAACGCAGCAAATGCAGCCTCAGGATGCGCCAATGCAGCAAATCTCGCGCCAAGGACTCCGGAGATGCATGCTGCTTCCAGCGGGCAAGACTGTGCTGCCTTTACACTGAGTAGCATCTTACTCTGCAAGCTGCCCCATTGGCTTCCTCCATGGTGCTACTTGTGATGTCAGGTGCTAGCTACCCTGTGTCACTAAGGGCAGCACCATTGGATCCTTCCGCAATTGGCAGCTCTTTGACAAACCCTGGATTTGTGCTGGAAATGGCCCACCTTGATTATCATACGCATTGTAAGGAGAGTGATCACTTTAGATAAGCTATTACCAGCAGGAGAGTGGGGTGGGGGGAGAAAACCTTTTGAAGTTATAAACACCCATTTTTTCATGGTCTGTGTGTATAAAAACATCCTCACTGCATTTTCCACTTTTATGCATCAGATGAAGTGAGCTGTAGCTCACGAAAGCTTATGCTCAAATAAATTGGTTAGTCTTTAAGGTGCCACAAGTACTCCTTTTCTTTTTGCGAATACAGACTAACACGGCTGCTATTCTGAAACCTTCCAGTTTACCAGGATTTCCCAGGCCCTACCCTCAGTGCAACAGGTCGATCTTTCTGATAACCTGGGGGCAGCTCTTTAATTTCAGTCCTAGGCACACACTACTTCCATATCATGCTACCTCAGAGAATCTTAAATGGCTGGAGACCAGGCAGCAGCTGTCTGCATCTGGCAGGGAGAGTGACCAGCAGGATCTGTGAACTCTCTTGGATGGGGCAGGGCTGTCGTAAACCTCCAGAAGATAAACCCTTGTCATTGACTGGGCATTTCACCTCAGAAATCTGACTCCCAGCACAAATCAGTTAACCAGCTAGTGAAAATTCACATACATAGTGGGAAATCTGTTTCTGTGCTCCTCTCCTTCCCCTACAACTTCCTCCTTGCTCCTTCCAGCCAGCTACAGCCTTCCTTCCAGCCGTGGCAGTTCTGCCTTTGGCCCAGCACTGGCACTGGCCAACCGCATGAGACTTACCCCAGAATAAAATCCACCCTCGTGCCAATCCCTTGCTCCTCTTTTAGCTGTTGGTTTACCAGAGTTGCTCTTCCAGATAAAGGGCCCAACTGGGGCCAGCTGCTTTGTATATTGCACAAGTCCCTATTCCAGCACAGGGCTCCCAAGCAGCAGCAGGAGAGCTCCCTGCCTTGCCTGGAACCCACAGCCGAGAGGGCACAGAGGGATCCCTTGAATAATGCCTTTAACAAATGAGCACAGTCCTATTTAAATGCTCAGGGGTTGGATGCAGGATTTCGGCCCATTGCATTAGACAACAACGAGCGGCAAAAGTTAGGACCCACGGGGATCCAGAGCCTCTGTTGCCTTCCAAGGATGTTTAAATCCTCCTCCAAACCTCAGGGGACTTATGAGCCAGAGCCTCTAGTAGAGGTGACTCTGCAGCAAACTCTGATGGTCGCTATGTGAACACTTGCAACATGGTCACTGACAGCCAGGTTAATGCAACAATCACAGCTGCTAAACGCACACTGCTTTGCTGCCTTATTGGGTGAGCTGGTTTTCGGATACCTGTGAGCCTTGGAGACATGCTAAACGAATGCCAGATGAGTTCACCATGATAAGAAAACAAGCAAACACTGGGCACTTCGCCAAGCCTTGCATTTTTCCTGACCACATTCCCCATTAAGAGCTGAAGGCAGATGCTTGCCAGCAAGAGTCCAAATAAGCCATTTGGCACCATCTCTCTCAGCGAGACTGTGGGATGCTTCTGAGAGCTTCAGAAAACCTCCTTCCACAAGTTTGCTGAATCAGGGCCCAACAGAGCAAGGGGGAATGGCTCCTGCAATGCACTACTCAGCACCAGTCCCTCAGACTATATGTACACTTACAAAGGCCCTGGTCCTGAAAGCTGCTCTGTGGGGGTGTGGGACTCTTGCACCAGCTCAGAGCTCTCCTTTGTCTCATCTCCTCGCCATCTCATAAGTATTGGCCCATTTTAGAATTGCTTTCCATGCCAACCCTCTGTATCCCCCATGTACCATGTCTTCATCAGGTTCTCTCATTCACAAATTACCATTCAAACCCAGTGCCAACTGGAAGAGGACTGCCTTGGGTCTGGCCCATGGCACCAGGTATATAAGACACTGACTCTCTTTCCCAGTTGTTACAAGATGATTAGGCTTTACTTACTGGTGGTCCAGGAGCTCCTGAGAAACCAATTCCTCCAGGCGTTCCAGGATGCCCCTAAAAGACAAAGGAAGATGAAGACACATGGCGTGCATTCCCTGGAAATCTTCACCTACTTCCTTTTTCAGTGGGAAGAGCAGGGGGTGATAGAAGCTAGGGCAGCATCAGTCACTTGCCAGCTCAAGCAAGTTCTGCTAGGGTAAAAGATCCGAGGTCTAGGTTTTCAAGGGCTCAGCACCTGCAATTGGAGTCAGATTTTCAAAAGAGCTCAGACTATTGGGGACCGAGCAGGTATGAACTTCTGGCTCTTAAAGTCTTGGCCCAGGGCACCAACGGAGCTAGCGTCAGAGGCGAGACAAGAATCCAGGAGTTCCTGGCGCTCAGACCACTAGACTACACCTTTCCATCAGACAGGATGCGGCAGACAAGCAACACTTCAGATATTGCAGCATACTAGTAGTTAAGAGTTATCTTTCCCTCATGAAACAGACCCCACATTTGCTGACCTACAGGACATGCTGCAAAGCACCACTGGTCTCTCACGCTTTCAAAGAGGGAGTGGACCGAGGTGTAAACAGAGTGGCCAGTGTGGATAATCCTGCTAAGGTGGATAGGTGGGAATGTTTATAGTTTGATATCAAGTTAGTCAAATGCCCATCCCACCTCCACGCAGGCAGGAAAAAAGTGGAGCTATCCGCATTTACCCGACAGACTGGCAGGAGCTGTAATTTCCCATGGAGACGAGGAGGCCGTTAGTCAGAGAGTGAGCGAAAGAATGCAGACTTACTCCTTACCATCGACCCCTTGACTCCTGGTGGGCCCGGTGCTCCGATTGTGCCTCGGTCACCCTAAGAAAGACAATGGCACACAAAGCACAGCAAGTAATTTTGTTAATGAGCATTATGAGCTAATGGGTGGGACAATATTGTGGTTGAAAAATCATGAAGCATCCAGATAGTCTCAACTGCTCCTGCTGCCTTGAAGTTGCAACAGCCGGTGAATAGTGCTGAGCTTGACAGCTACTCCCTTCTGACACTGTAGCAGTGAGTGGACTGACAGTGGCCCCTGGTTTGTCAGCTGAAAATGACTGTTTAGTGCGAAGAGGCCACCAGGTTACAGCCGCTGATATCCCACAAAAAAAATTACAGTAAGAAATTCACAATTGGCCACGTGTCTGTAGCATCTCAAAGCATAATACAGCAGTTTCATCAATTCTCAGCACCCCCGAGAGGTGGGTTTTCATTATCTCCATTGAAAATATGGGGAAGTTGAGGCACAGGAAATGCAAATGACTCACTCAAGGTCCCATAATAGTCCATACCAGAGCTGGGAACAGAACCCAGAAAGGTATATCCATACCTCCCCATCTGAACTGCTAACCCTTCAGGAGTCTCACCCGCGCTGCATATTGCTGCATTTGGAGCAGCGTGGGCCTGAAGGCTGTGGAGCTTTGGTGGGGATTCTGAATAGGTGTCACTATTAATGTTGAGAACATGTTTGGAAATTAAGTCCAAGATTTTCAAAAATAGATTGCAAGCGTTTTGGGGCAGGGCCCATCTTTTTGTTCATTGTTTGTACAGCACCTAGCACCAGGGGTTTCTGGTTCATGAACCACCAAAGGACAAATAATAAATAATAATGTTGGGTGCCTATGCTTTGCAGAGTCCAACTTGAGAAACCTTAAAGGGGTCTTATGGTCAGAAGGGGCTGAGCCTCTGCCCTCTAAAACCAGGCTTTTTGTTTTTGTTTAAAAAAGGAGTCTCAAGACAGCACCAAAAATTGAGGACTCCAAAAATCACTAGTCATTTATGAAAATCTTGGCCTTAGAGGTTTATGCTACCACATAGAGACGTGTCACCTCTGTTCAATATATCCTTGGCTTCTCCATATCATGATAGCTGGAGATACAGAAGGCCAGGAGTCTTATAGGTGAGTTATAACTCTTTATCAATATTGCATCACTGTACTTCTGCCTGAATCTATGGTGAAGTGATGTTCGATCCACAGTTCTAACAATAGGTTTATGATTACTCCTGCCTGGATGGATTGGCAACACATGCAGTGACTATGATCCTCAATTGGTAACACACACCTAAATTCACAGTGTATGTGTGCACACTACTGGGGTCAGGGGGATGAGAAGGAGTTACAAACATACTGCCATGTAGTAGATTACACCCAAAATCTGACCTTCCTTCCAGTAGTTAGACTGTATTGGGAAAATGTCTCCTGGATTCTAAATATCTATTAAACACAAATCCAAAGAGGCTCTTGTCATTAGCTGGACCTTGTGAATCAATTGATAATGGCAAGCTTTCTTTCTCAGTGTATGGAGTTTATTAAAGACCTGTTAGCTACATTGTTCTCTGACAGTAGTTTGATTCCATTTGCTTCAGCATTACATTTTGCAACTTTCTGGATGGAGATCGCCGACACAGCTGTGTCAAATGAAAGCATACTTCCCACTTCATTTAGTGCACAGTAACACAGTAAGCGCTAAAATGGAATGCCAGCTGGAATTATGGCCAAGGCTTTGATGTGATGATAGTCACTTTTTGTTATCAGTAAATTTGCCTTGGGGGAGAAGAAAAGATCTGGTACAAATTTCAGCTGCACCAAGGATTTCCTAATGCAGATTTTCATAAGACAGCCTGAGTTTGTCCTGACACTGATGTAGCATCTTATTACAAATGCTAAATTCCATCGTGAAGGCTGGTTTTGAAATTAAGACACTCCACTCGAACTCAGCAGACCTGGGTTCAATTTCTGGCTCTTCCACAGACTTTCTGTGTAACCTTGGGCAAGTCACTTAATCTGTGCATCCGTTCCCTTTGTATAAAATTAAGTTAGCAACAAGTAATTTTCTTCCACCCTTTGTCTACCATGTCCATTTCAACTGTAAGCTATTTTTAGGCTAGGATTGTCTCATACACTATGTGAATGTACATCATCTACCACAGTGGAGTCTCTAGGTTTTAGTGTAATATAAGCAATAAAGTTTGTCCCAAGACAACACAACAAACAGAATGATGTCCTGCCACCACGACTTTGTCCCAGAGGACAAAAGTCTAAGGAGCAATCATGAAAGGGGTGAGGGTGCAGTATAATGTACCATTTTATATTTGCATTAACCTTACGGCTGGACCTCTAGCATGCTAGAGGTGTTAGCATTTTTAGAGTGTGCTGTGCAATAAGATGGTCTTGCTGACAACAAAGAGAACCTGAACTCTGTCTACTGTTTATACATCATCCATGTTCTATAGCTAATTAATGTAAATGGTATTAAGACTGGCGTCTGCTTAGTTCCATATCTACAGTACTGTGCTCCCTTTGCATCGGAGATTTACTAACAAATCCTGAAGGCCTTGCTCAGGCCCAGATCCTATGGCATTCATGGGGAACTCTGCATGGGCACAGGGATATGCAATGCAGGGATCAGGTTGCAAGCTGCACTCCCATTTGCTTCTGCTTTGTCAGAGATACAGAATGAAGGACTGGGCCTCACGTTCTCAGAGATGCGGTGACATGATCAGTGATGCTGATGCACTAATGAGGTGAGCTCAACCTCTCTTTGAGTCACAGTCTTGGGAGGGGAGGCAACGTTTGCCAGAGGAAAGAGAGTTGGGAATGTTATTTATGGGCTTCTCACAAGGCTATGAATGAATGCGCGAAACTCCTCTCCTGCCCGGCAATAATTCCTATGTTCAAAAAATTTGTGACTGTTCCTTTAAAGGAGGAACAAGTGGCAGTCCCTAAAGTGAAGTAGAACATAAGTTTCTGACTGGCACAAGGCTAACTCATCACATCTTAGAATTGCAACATTCTTAATGGCATTCTGAGTTAAGAAATCTACACTGTTAACATTAATAATTTCACATACTCCCTTCACTCTCCTCCCAAAATATAATAGCCAATTTGTTTGCAAACCATTCCTACCTTCTCTCCCACTATTCCAGGTTCCCCAACTGGACCGATGAAACCCATCAGACCCTGAGGAGAACAGAAGAGTGCAATTAATTTTCTGCTTTATTTCCACAGAGAGTAAACAATGTATTTGATTTTCCTTGCTAGTGGAATTAGCCCAGTGTCCTTTGTACGCTGTTCAGTAGTTCTTATTGGCTACTACAGAGGGTAGCGGTGCTCCCAGACATAGGAGTCCCTAATTCAACCAGCTGTTTCTGCTTTATGAGACAGTTGGAACTTTAATGCTAGCACCTAAAAGAGCCACAAAACACAATACCAGGAACAAATTACTGACTCAGCCAACAGCATTCGACAGCAAGGCCTAGTTTATGGAGGGTTTTATGTTGCTAACGTTTCCCGACTTTGCTTCTGTCAGCACAATTCTGCCAGGGATATCAGTGGGGGAAGAGCCAGCATAGACAAGACTCTGGTGGCCACCAGCATTTTAACCATCATATTGTGTAGACATGGCTCTGGGTTAGTTAGGATTAAAAAGTCAGCAGCTGCTTGGAGCCCTGTCTGACTAATGTTGCCATTCTAGGAGCAGCATGGTTGGGATATTTATAGAGAATAAAAGCTGGAGCAGATGCAATTGGACGGGTTAACAGAACCGTAGATTTGTCACACTAATAAGAAACCTTCTTGAAAAACGAACCCAGACACAAGATCTTTGGGAATGAACATCATTTGGGATGATAAAGAAACAAACAGAACTGCTTTTAATTATGAAGAAGAAAATGGCTACAGCATAAAGGTATAAACTAAAAATTATTGAGATGCTGTTCACGATTTCTGAGTAAAATAGACCCTCCCAACTCAGTAAAAGCTTTAGAAACACAAGGAACATTTTCTAGTGGGTTTGCTTTAAATGGAACACTCTATTTTCTCTCTTATTGCAGGGCTGTTGGAGCAGCAAACCACCTTGTCTCTCATCCTGGCAAGCTTCGATACTGTGTCTTTTTTCAGAACGCATAACTGAAGGGATTCATCTCATGTTGAACCGCTTCACAACCTGCCAATAGCTGGCATCTGTGGTGTGAATGAAAGCTACTTTCCAGCTTGTATGGTTATAGACAGAGCCTTGGCTGCTATTGAGAGGCAGTTGCTGAGCAAGTCTTGCCAGTCGGTGTCAGACCATTCTAACTGAGTTCCTTGGACAGATCCCTAATGTGGTGTTAGATGCCTCTATGGAGCTTAAAACTGTTTTGTGAATTTGAGACTCTCTGATCTCTCACACACATGCCTGGTGGTCCACAGAGCTGAAACATATGGAAAAGGAAGCCGTAGGGTGCTGGGAGAGAATTTAAAAAAATGGGGATTTCCTAAGCCAGTAAAGAGAGGAGGAACAAAAAATGAACTGGCCCATTCCGGAAATTCTGCACTTTGAGATGGGGTTCACAAAGAGAGCAGTGGACAATCCCAATGCAGCTCGACAAGAGCTTTCTTTAGTCCTTTGTCCTCATCCCACCCGACATGAATGAATGTCTCCATAGCAGCATGTTTAGATAGGACTTTTTAGACGTACTGATGTTCAGAGATGAGCACAAACTGCAAAGTTTGGATAAAAATTTAAAGTTCAAGATCTGGGGTTTTGGTTTGATCCATTATGAGAACAGAGGCAAGACACGCAGTTCAGATCCAGATATGAACTTCAGAAGCTCCAGGACCATCTTGACAGTATTCAGGAACATGTTAAGGAGGCAGCATGCACCAGTGAACTGAGAGCCAGGAGACCTGAGTTCTGTTCCTAGCTCTGCCGCTGCCTTGTTATGCAAACCTGGGCAATAGTCACTTAACTACTCTGCTTCAGTTTCCCCAGCTAGCCCCCATATTTCCCACCTTTGTGAAGCACAGTCACATCTGCAGATGCCAAACACTATGAACTTTGGAAGTATTATTAACTCAAAGGCAGTCTCCCCAAATGTTTAGGCTGGTATTGTCAGGTGAGTTTGAAGAGGGTTATTTGGGCAACACTGCCTTCTCAGGATCCATGTCAGGGTTAACTCACAGCAACACCCAGAATAAATTTCAAAGTGTGTGGGGGAGGGAAGAGTCACTATTTTATTCACAAGACTTACATTTATTAGCCCGCCCTCCCCCACCACACACACTTTTCTTTTCTTTTTTAAAACGTTCTACTGAAATGTCAGGGAAAAAATCACTAGGTTTTTCCACCCCTGTAAATTCCACTTTGATGGCATGGGGCATTTTCAAATCACCTGTCAGTGTTTCAAACCCTTCATTCCCAGCAGAGGAAAGGCAGGTGGGCTCTGCTCCTGCAGTATACCTTCTCTCAGTCCACTTTGGTGTCTGTCTCCAGCAAGTGATGGCAGATATCTACAATCTCTCACTCTTTACAGTTCAGTTTACTTTTGCTCACTGAGAGAGCATCAAGTGATACCACCCGGTTACAAATCACAGTCAGTGCAGTCGGCTTACAGATTATGCAACTTCCACAGGAGCCAAAAGTAATCATCCTCCATGGAGTCACATCCAGGGGGAAGAAAGGGGAAAAAAGAGCCGTGCCATGTAGTAAGGAAGAAGAGCCCTTGTTATGCCTGTGTATGAGACTCAGTACTGTGGCTATTCAGAGATGTCTAACACTACAGAGGTCTCTCCACTGACTTCTGCTGATTATCCTGAATGCCTCCATGGGCTATATTCTTTTAAATGCAAGGAGAGTAGCTGCCACAGGAGCTCCTTCCTGAGGTGTAGGATGGGCCTGTATGCGAACATCTGACCTTGGATTACACTCAGTTAGGCCAATCTCTAGGCAGGGCCAGAGGTCAAACACACATGCTCTTCCCTACGTTCTCACTCACTTGGCAGGTTGGTGCAATTGTTCATCATGGTCTGAAACTGGGAGTGATGTCTCATTGAAAGTGGGTTATTAAGAAGCCAGCTGGGGAAAGGTGGAGAGCATATTGGAAGTGATTAAGCTTGGAGTGAGATGCTATCTTTAGCAATTTGTCCAGCAACGACTTGCCAGGAGACTGAGACGTGATCATGTCATGACGCAAACCCAGGCCAAGCCAAAACGATGCCTACCATCCAGGACGCACAGCTACCCCCTTGGAATCAGGATGTTGCCAGCCATTCCTGCAGCTCCATGGAAGACAGGAGGAAACACAAACTGATTGTAAAAGTATCATTTTACTAGGGATGCGGGGGGGTCAAGCTCAGTCACATGACTTTAGGAACTTGCATTCTCAATGATCATGATAAAGCAGGCTATGGAATGAATGCTTGTATTGTAAGCTCTTTGGATCATCTTTTTGTTCTGGGTTTGTACGGAGCTTCACACAGTGGGGCCCTGGTTTTGACCAGGGTTCTAATGAAGGACTGCAATACAAACAAACAGATAAATAATAATACAACAACAAGCCACAGCTGGACTCAGAAGAAATCCTGGAACTCAAGTTTGATGTTGTTTCCAGGCTGTTGAACTAGCATCTCTCACAAGAGCCAGCATTCTCTTCAGCAAGTATTTTAAAATGCTCCCAGCCATAACCTAGATCAAGGAACGTAATTGAAGGAATTCTACTGCACTAGGACGCATATCAGAAAGAAAAACCCAACACCCATACTATGACACATAGAAAGGTGAAGCCGTGTTTATTCTAATGGCAAATTAAGAAAAAGCCTGAACTGTTCAACACAGGAACACAGTGGTGGAGAAGGTAAAGGCGTGAAAATATCTGACCACTAGGTGGCACAGTCAATGGATCAATTCTCTTTTCAATCAGACCCAGGTACAAATACATAGTTGATAACTATTAGTTATTTTCTGACCCTGGACACAAGGCCATAAACACAAAGGCTGGTCTTCTAGCACAGGGTAGAATGACCAAGCAACTTAAATGAAAAGGCATGTAGGCTGAAAGCTACCGTAAAAGGTAAAAAGTCAAATGTTTCTCCGTTTTCTTGAAAACCTAGTGATTTCAGAGCCTCTCCCGCAGGTGAAAAGGCATATGAAATTCAGAGGCTAATTAAAGTGTGTCCCACACAACATTATAGGCACCTGCAATAAACAAAGCTATTGACACTGTTGAAAGCAAGGCCATTTTAGAATATTTCCTAAGGGCTGGGTACACAGCCTTCCATGTCAAAATGGATGCCCACCATAGAGCGCCAATTTACATTATGGGAAGTCTTTATGAAAAGAACTTAACAGGCTGGCAAGACTGAGAAAACTGAGGAAGCCACTCGCTGGGTCAGCTGGATGTTAAATGTGAAAAATGTGACATTTTCTGTTTCCTGGCCTCCCGATGTGAGCCATTTCAGTGCTATAGTGATGGGCTATTGGAACAGAAACTGAGCATTAACCTTGAAGAAAGAGTTCAAAGCAGAGTACGAACAATATGTCCCCATGGGATCCTATTTCTGTCACAAGTTCATCATCTCAGCCACCGGGCAGTGGCGGATGCATCATCACGTACATTGCAAATGCAAGCAGGCAGGAGACAAACACTTCACACTTCATTTTCTGTGGCAGAATGGGTGAAGTAATGTGGGTTGATTCTTAGTATAGTATCTAGCTCCAGTAAGAGTTGTAGAGAGATCTCTATGGTGGTGGCATATGTTCTCATTTACAACTCAAGGGAAGACATCATTGCTTCATGTGAACCTAGTAAGAAGAGGACTGTGTGTAGCAACATAGCTAAATAGAAGAAGCAGAAGACCCAGTGGTGTAAGATGTCCCTCTGGCTTTTGCAGCCAGTTTACTATGATGAGCTAACTTTAGCTTGAGAGATACTTTTGAAAGCATACACGAACAACATAGTTGTGTCTAGGCAAAATAAAGTCCCATTGAGTTCATCGGGGTATCTGAAATCAGTATGAGGGCTTGGCTCACAAAGCTCTTTGCTGGCCAAAATGTGACTGAGACACTGAACAGAACACAGGAAACAACAATACGTGCCTTAAAATATTACCAAAAGAGCCAATGATGGCAGATACTGACCAGCAGAGCCATGGGAGAAATGTAGACCTAGATTGCTGTCACTGCTACAAAATGGACCCAGTGTAAAATATTTTTCCAACCTCCCAGCAATTGCCATGAAATCAAACATAGCAGCAAACACAACTTCAAGGACCATGCGTAATAAAGCACATGAAATCCCAGCAGCAGTGGCTGCATGGTTAAAGTCCCACAGTAACCAGTAAAGAATGTAAAACATTTACACTGGATGAGTTGTTCAGTATGTCCTGGCTTATCATGCAGCCCCGTTACAATTAAGCTTGTCCCCTTTGCTGCAGCTCGGCAATGAATCATACACCATTTGAAAAACCCAGCCAACAGCAGAGCTCAGCATGAGCACGTGCTCACAGGCACAGAGTGCCCGCCAGTTGCTCCCAGCAGGAGCCAATCACTGGCCCCTCGTGTTTCACTGGTTCGTTAGAACTGAAAACAAAACAAACGGAAGCAGAAAGGAATGGAGGGTAATGTACAATAATCCCATTTAGATGAAAGAAAGGGAAAGTAAAACAGTAAATATCACTGATTTGGGAGACCACTCTAACCCGCACTGCATGACTTGCATTGAATTTTCTGTGGTTTTAACTCTCTGCACACCAAAGCACCCCACCCTCTGCCTTTAGAATTTTTGTGCTTCACTTTGAGCACCGAACAAAAGATGTGTTTTGACATGTTGACCAAACACCTGGTCTCACAAGGAAGATTCTTGCACTGCAGTGTTTGTAGACCTGGAAGCAAAGGGCCACACAGCTCAGAAGCACTAGTTCCCCAGAGGAATGATGGTGCAGTGGTTAGGGTGCTACTCTGGGTCTCAGGAGACTTGGAATCAATTCCCTGTTCTGCTATTGACTTCCTGCTTGACCTCAGACAAGTCACAATCTCTCCATGCCTCAGTTCCCCCTCTGTAAAATGGGGATAGTAGCACTGCCCTGCTTCCGAAGGGGTGCTGTGAGGGTAAATACATTTTTACCCTAGCTCAGATACTCTGGTAGTGGGAGCCACGTAAATACCTTACAAGGAATTTATACCTGGATGTGGGTAGCCACTGACTCTCAGAGACAATCAGATACAATTCAGAGGCACGGGACTGATGGAGATGGGACTAAGCCAGACAGTAAAGAGCTAGGTTAGCTGTCTTGACCTCAAAGTACTCAGAAATCTTAACAATACTCAGGGAAAGCTGATAATTAGAGAGGGGTCTGCAACAAGCACAGAATCTTCACTGTTGGGTCTTCAAAGGTCAAGTGTACAGCATCACTGTACTCTCCCCATGTGACTGGTAAGTAGCTGAACATAATGTTCAACAGGATGCACTGTAACCAGATGGCAATTAGTTATTCTTTTGTTAAAGATGGGGGGAGGCACTGAAACCTTGCTGCTGGAACAGAATCTGCTCCTTGTTAAGAGCATAGGTCATTCGCAGGCTCTCCCTGCTGCTTCTGCTGACATGGCTGATCATTAGTCTTTATGGTCCCCAGCACAAGGCAGGCAGGGGGTCTTTGCCCCTGAGGCACCTTTTCCCAGTTTGTTATTCTGTCTCCTGCAGGGGGAAGGCAGGGGTCTCCTCGCCCCTGGTGTCGTCTTGGCTTGGTTTCTGCCTCTGGCATGGACACTCAGGCAGTTCCCATCCTTGGGGCCTGTTTTCACACAGTTCAGTAACGGGGAAGGCTGGTGTCTTTGCCCTTGTGGTGTCTTTGCTCACCCAGTTTCTGTCTCCACCTGCTGGCAAGGAAGGGTTAAACCGTACAGATCCAGGTTGGAGGGATTGGGGAGCTGCGCAGCTGGAGACCTTCCAGCATCCAGAGCGCAACCTCTAGTGAATGTCCTGAGTCAGTTTCTTTGCAATGGAGATGTAAGGAGTCAGGGGCCACCCTACAGGTTTTAAAAATTCCCAGCAAGTAACACTGGAAAGCTTCCCAAAACTCGCACGTTTGCTTAAACATACGGACCCGAAAGCAGAGTGCTTGAGCCTAGCGAGGAGATGTATATGTGATCTTATTTCACACCACCACGCTGGCTGCTTCCAGCCAGAGGCAGTTGCTACCGAGTGCCTAGCAGCAACTCTGAAAAGCTGCATCGCTGACACAGAAGCTATGGGGGCCTCTCAGACAGCACCTTTGCCTGGGAGAGGCAGGAAATGGGGAAGATCAGATCTTTCATGGGCTGGAAATCTGGGGTATAGTTTTTTTCCCCCATACCACTTCCACCACAGCTCTATGAAAAATCCCCAGTATTGGCTTGCCCTGACCCAAAGCTCCAAATGATGCTATTTGGAGGGGGAAGGAAAGAAATACTCTAAGCATTGTCTAGCAAAGGTGTGCTAGGAAAGGAGGTAATTTATCACAAACCTGGTGTGACGTTTTTGTTATAATGACATAACTGGTAAGGAAACGGAATTTTTTCTAGACAGAGACTAATTGAGTAAAAATAGTACAGCCAGCTTTCAGATTCTTGTACTGGCTTCAGTATCAGCAGAGGCCAGCTGTGTTTTCTTTTCACTGAATGGGGCCTATAGTTTTTATTCAGAGTCATCCTTGAGGGACTTAAGGAATAATAATCATGATCCTCTGTCCTTCTGCACTACCTTCCAGCTGAGGATCTCAAAGCACTTTCTAAATATTCATTATTATTTGCAATACAACAGCACCTAGAGTTCTCAATAGATATCAGAGCCCAGAACATGCAGAACTAGAGCTCTGCAAATCCACGGATATCTGTTTTGTATCCGCGACTCATTTTTGCAGATCGGATGCGGATACAAATTTTGGGTCCGCGCAAAGCTCTAGGTAACTGGGTTCAAAAAAAGAATGAGAAGTTCATGGAGGATATGTTCGCCAATGGCTATTAGCCAAGGTGATCAGGGGCACAATCCCGTGCTCTGGGTGTCCCTGAGCCAGAACAGGATGACAGGGGATAGATCACTCACTAATTGCCCTTTTTGGTTCATTTCCTCTGTAGCATCTGGCACTGGCCATTGTCTGAAGATAAGATATTGGGCTGGATGGGCCATTGACCTGACCCGTATGGCTGCTCTTATGTGCTAGAAGCTGTACAGAGTAAGAACTGAGAGCAAGAGATTGTCCCTGCCCCAAAGAACTTACACTCTAAATTGATTACATGTCTTACTGCCACCTGCAGTGGGGGTTACCCTTCTCATCCTGCAGGGGTGAAACTGAGGCACAGAGAGTTAAAGGGAGTTGCCCAAGTTCACATAGCTGGTTGGCAGCAGAGCAAGAATGAACCCAGGTCACTTGACTTCCAGCCCAGTGTTTTATTTGATAAGATCAACCTTTCCTATTTAAATTGCCTGCTAATACAATTCAGCATTTTGTGTTCCTGTAGGTTCTTCCTTTAGTTTAGTGAAACTTACAGAGAATGGAGAAGTTTGTGCACTGAGAGGATTTTGTTTTATTGTTTATTATTTCCACCTCCCCATAAGCCCCATTTAATTGTTTAAAAACAAACAAATGAGTGATCTTGTTGAAAGAAACCGAAATGACACTATCCTAAGCACCTCTGCTTCTTCTTTGTGGACCAAATATTTATTATTTCAAACATTAATAAATAAACAGATCATGCTTCCAGGAAGTGGTGAGCATCTCTACTTTCATTGAAGCCAATGCGGGTTGAGGAGTGATCAAATTACTCTGTATTGATCCCTGAGTCTGAAGAAAATTCTGTAAAAATAAGGAATAAGGAGAGGCCCTTGAGGATGAAAAGAATACAGGGACAAGGAGGGAAAACATTTTCTGCGACACACACACACATTTGGTGTGAGCTGCAAGAGGTGGTAATATTAACGACACATCAGTGGAGCTCAAAGCATTTTACAAAGGAAGTCAGTATCATCATCCCCGTTTTTACAGATGGGAAAACTGAGGCACAGAGAGGGGAAGTGTCTTGCCCAGGGCCAGTGGCAGAACTGGAAATAGAACCCAGGTCTCATGAGTCTCAGTCCAGTGCTCTGTCCAATACACCTCCATGTCTCCCAGCATTGTTTGTTTCCACTGTTTTTATAATCTGCTTGAAAATGTCTTTGAAAAGAAGCCATTGAAATGTATTTGGACTCAGTTTGTGCTATGCAAAGTTTGCTGAGATATATAAATCCCTTAATCTGCCATAAAAAATTAAGACACTAACAGGGAACTTTAGCCTCTGGATATAGGGCTGGTATCTGTGTGCCCTAAACGTGTCCCAGATGCCCCGAAAACGAAGGGTATACAGTAGTTGCAAGCTTTGCGGCCAGAGGCCAGCTCAGAGTTTAAGGTAAACAGTCTTGAGACATTATATCCCTGAAGTAGCAACAAGAACAGCAGGAGGCTGACTGATGTCCCCAGTTTTGCAAGGGCCTGGTGGTTATACTGTGTTAGTTCGATAGCGTTGTAGGCGTGCATGGTGCTTTTCGGAGAACTAACTAACCTTTTCAGTGGAGCTTGCAATCTAGCCAAACCCCTGAGAAAGTCTTGCTAGCACTGACAATTGCCCCTCGTGACACTAGCTTTTGAACATGCTTGGTCAGAGAGCTATGAGACAAATGACCTCCAGCTGTTGGATACATGAGAACAAAGATCCAGGGAGGCTGGAAAACAAAAAACAAACAAACCAAAGACCTTGACTGACAAGCAACGAAAAGCCGGTTGCCAGGAGAAGTTGCACATCCCTCTGCCAATGGCTGGTCAGCCTCTCAGTTGCTCTGGCCAAATCAGCTGCGTCCAGCTCGATGTGGTCATGTGGGAATGAGAAGAATGTGTCGGAGGCTCTGTGGCTGCAATTTCAGGGCTGGTCATGGATAGGTAGGTTGGTTTCGATCACACAAAGACGGGGAACATTTGTTTCATTTCCCCTGAACCCTGTGGTTTCCCTGAAGCCTATGGAGATGATGCATCTTCCTATGTTTCCTAGTCAGCACATTCTCTTTTATGGTGCAATGAAGCAGGGCTCATCACTGTTCTATTGTTGCCAAAAGCATGAACCTGCAAGATGCTGAGTGACCCCTGCTTCCACTGAATCCAGAGGGATTCGAGGAAGCGCAGCACTTCACGGGTGGGGTCAGTACAATACTGGACCAGGCAGGCAGTGAGGGGGTGTTGACCATGTAAAGACTCAAGAAACTGATGATTATTTCTACCAAGTTTGCACTGGGGAATAGCCTTAGTATCTGATTTGTATCTCCTATTGGGTCTCAGGTGCCTCAGGGCAGGAACCCATTATTTTGTACAAACTGTCCGCAGGGTGCCATGTGCACCTATAAATACCACTGACAACTTCTGGACATCTGAGAGCCACCCACTGGGTCACCAATGCTCTGAGGCTGAGCTAACTGGATCTGGGCTTAGTGATGAAAGAATCCACTTTGTTGGGAACCAATGATTTTGCAAGAAAAGTAGGAATAAGGAGAGGCCCTTGAGGACGAAAAGAATACAGGGGCAAGGAGGGCAACCATTTTCTGCGACACACACACACACCCCAATACTATTTCGTATATTATAAAATCCCAGTGTTTACAAAACACCTGATCTTCAGTGAACAGGTCAAGATTCTGCCCCAGTACCAGAGATGCATGGGGAAATGGGTACATGCGAGACACTCAAATAGACAAAGAAAATAAGGAGTTTACCTGATCACCAACTTTTCCTGTCCGCCCTGGATGTCCTGGCTCACCCTGCATTGAGATGGAGAGAGGTATCACAGAAGGCTAACGCAGTGCTGCTTTGTCAAAGGTCTTTCTCCAAAAGGGTTAAACTCCTGGTGCCTCAACTGCAGCACAACAGGGTTAGTGACAGGGGTCACTAAATGTTTTGGGTGAGCAGTGCTGGGTCTCAAATACTGAGAGTTCCAGCACTAACAAGCCTTGTGCTATGACACTGCACCAAACTGGTGCATCAGCCCACTTTTTAACGAGATCAAGCCTTCAAAATAGGTACTGCCAAGCTGTCTACGTTTTCCAAGAGTCTGTTAATTTGGAACGAAGAGTCAGAGTCTGTGCTAACATGACAGATGCACTTCTGTGGCCAGATTTTCAAGAGAGCTCAGCTCCCATTTGAGCACCAAAATAAGGAACCAGATTTCTAAAAGCTCAGTATGTTGGGTGCAAAATTCTTTGGAAAACTTCAGGATCAATCGTGGGTGCAGTGCACTTGAAAATCCAGCCTCTGGTGGTGACTTTGATTACTTACTGTGATCACCATTAAAAAGTCAACTTCTTACAATCGTTCAGAGAGCATGGCCGGAGGATGGAGAGAAAAGCACAGGGATGTACATAAGCCCAGACTGACCAGGGAGAAGGATAGACTGTGGAAGAATTGGTCCAGGGAAGTGTCTGAGTAACTCAGGACAGGCTGTCTAAAAGACAGTCACTGCTAACCTGGTGTTGTCTCTGGGTCACAGCAGCTGCATTTTCTCAGTCAGCAGATAATGTGACTCCAGATGTGCTGCCAGAACAGATTTTTGTTATTTACTTGTTTAAAGAGCTGCCTTTTTTTTTTTTTTTTGCTGGGGGTGGGTATTGTGAAGCGCAGGCTGCTCTTGGAATAGCTCCTCCTGCTGCCAGTGAAACAGCAGAGATAGGAATGGTTAGCATGGTTTCAGAACAAAAAATGGAGAGGCAATGGAAAAACAATTAAACAGTTTAATATCAAAAGAGAAACACACTTGTTTATAATAAAGCGTGTGGTTTAAAAATGCACAGTCATTCTTCCACAGAAACCAAGCTGAGGCCGAGTTTCCAGAAGCCGAAGACAAAGAAATGCAGAGAGAAGAGCAAATCCTCACTGCCCGGTTTCATTTCTATGATGGAAACTGGAAGCTTGACACATGTTAAATGTGAGGGGGTCTTGAAGTTTCACTCCAGTCTTGAATTCCTCTTCCCCCTGGCTCCCACCCCAACCCATCAGCTCTCTGGTATGAACACCCCTCCCGCCTTACCTTTGGACCATCAGGGCCATGTTTTCCAGGAAATCCCTTCCTGCCAGGTCGACCCTGAAACGTACAAAGGATGATGAATATAAAAGGCTCAATATTGTCTTTGCTCCCAGCTGTTGCAGCTGCCCTTGATCACAGCAGCCACAGCCTGTGTGACCTGATGCAACTTACAAATAGAGCTGGGTGACATTTTTTTGGCAAATAATAAATTCACTGAAAAATGCATTTTAGGGAGCACTGAAACGGTCTATGAATTTGGGTCAGAGTCAGTGAATAGTTTCCACTGACAAAAAAGCCCCTAAAACCAAAATTTCAAAAATGGCGTTTCGAATAGTCATTCAAAATGTTTGACCCGAAAGAAGGGGTTGGTTTTTTTGCTTTTTCATTTCACAGAGCGAAAACAAACAAACAAAAAATCAGTTTTGGTCAGAGGCCGAACTGAAAAATCAATGATTTGCTCAGCTCTGCTTACCAAGTAGAGTCTCCAAAAGAATCCAGCTTACAACACCCCAAGGCAGCCCTTCTAGGCACCAGGGCACAATGCCTTGGCCCTGGGTCTGATCTCTGGATGACCTGGATCCCAGGTCTAGATAGAAACTGCATGTGTAAGGAAGTCTCTGCTCCACCATTAGGCAAATTTCATCTCTTCAGCATCACACCAGAAGTGCAGCATGGGTGTTGTAAGAAATGAATGGAAGGACTTTATTGCTGCCCTTTTAATGCTGGATAATTACGCATTGCTTTCATCTGGCATCCTAACACTCCCAGCAGCCATCTGTGCCTAGTGCCAGCTCAGGCCCCAGCATCCTGAGCCCCTAAAGGGAGCATCTCCTAGTGCCAGTATGAGCTTTGTCACAGCAGCATCCCACAGAAACTAGCTGGGATTTGGGAGCATGAACTTCCTGGCAACAATATCCCACTGGTACCAGCTAGAATTCAGCCAATAGGAGCTTTCTTGCAGCAGTGTTGCATCACTGCTGGCCAGCACAGAGCAGTAAGAACTGTTGACTCTGTGCGTGAGTATATGCTCCCCATGCTTATCACTCATCAAAGCAGGAATACACCCCCAAACCAAAGGTCCAGTGAAAACTTACTCCCTGCCTGGGAAAGCTGCTTTAGTTTCTGCCCTAGCTGCTGGGGCTGGAATGGATTTATAGCATCAGATCCAAGGAATCACTCTGTTCTTTGGTAGCAGCCAATACCTGGTTTATAGAGAGCAGTGAAAATCCCTGTATCAACGCATGTGCTCAATAGCAGTAAGTTGTATGTGGGATAAGACATTCCTTTCCTTATCTGTATAGCAATTAGATTACACCCAGAGGGTAAGATCTGGTTACCATTATATCACGATCCTGCAAATATTCTCAGAGGTCATAAAATCCTGCAGTGGTAAGTTCCAAAGATATGACTATATTCCTTTTGTTTATCCCAAATATACTGCCCTGTTGTTTTGATTGAGGGTCCCCTACTTTCACATTATGGGGCAGACAAAAGGACTTTTTAAGTCTACTGTCCATATCCTTGTATTTCTCAATACATCCTTTTTCTTGCTCTTCTCCTTTAAAAACAAATACAGCATTCAAATGAGACCAGGGACATATTTTTCAATCATGGAAGCCAACACGGGGATGAATTATGGAGCTAGGTCCAAGTCACACAGTTTGCACTTGGATCTGAACTATCCCAAAGTTAGAGGTTGTTTATATGGGGCTTTAACGTAGCCCTATCTTTAGTTGAATATTAAGACATTATATAGCCCCCATCCAGTGCCCAGTGGGAGTCTTTCCACTGATTTTACATGGATGTTGGATCCAGCCCTTGTTGCACATAGACAATACAATGCTTGCTAGCGGGACTGTTCTTTGACTGAAACAGAGGGTTCAAATCTTTCATTTTTATTTCCAACCTCAAATGCCTGGTGAGTTGTATAGAGCTACTTAGTAACTGAGCAGGCCACTTAAGAACAGTGAAACCTACCTCTGGACCAGGGGACCCTGGTGGCCCTGTGGGTCCTTCATCTCCCTGAAGGGGAAAAAAATGAAACTAGTAAGAAAATCTTATAGGTCTCTTGGGTTCCAGAAATGCTATGAAAGTAAACAGCTTGTAATGCCATCAGCATTTAAATACACAATCCTCATGCTTACGCAATAGCTGTCTTGTCATAACACTTTAACAGTTCCATCCCATCAGACTAGAAAGGAAGATTATCAGAGCACTTCTTTCTGGGAGACCTCATCACCATTGTGATACCCCATCCCATTTCAATGCAGCCAGATATGTCTGTGGAGCCATCCCAGTGCCAGAGGAATAAACCTAAAGGCAAATCCTGCCTGTGGACGCCCACCAGAAATTCCCAGAGAAGTTATGGCAATTGCATGTGCTTACCAAAGGGAAGAATTTGGCCCACAAGATACTGTACTTGATCATGGGCATCTGATTAACTTGGTTTGGCCAAGGATGCAAACCCTGGAGAGCTTGCTCTTTTTCTCCCAGGTGCAAGGTTTCTCACAGACTTTCACACATATCAAACTGGCTAATATACTGAGGTTTTTCCTTCACTTTCACACAAGACACTAGATTGGCTCCACTATTGAAATTTCCCAAAGGCTTAGATGACAACTGGACTAGGCCCTGCATCTGGGATCCTCGTCAGTTTGTGTTTAGTCTGGATCAGATTTAAAGTTTCTAGAAGACCTTCAATTAAGCCACATGATGGTGATCTCAAGTGTCTAGACTAAACCCACAATAGAAAGAGAAATTGAAAGTGCTCTTAGACCACCCATTGCTCTAGTGGTTTTGAGTTAGACCATTAGGATGACTAATAGAAGCCACGTGGTCAATGGGACTGAACATGGGATTGGAAGTCAAGGATATCTGATTTTGACACTGATTCACTGTGTGACCTGGGTTGAGCAACTTAATCTATGTCCTGGTTTCCCCATCTGCAAATTGGATAGAATACTCTCCTATCTCACAGGTGGGGTGGGGGTCATGGAGATGAATAAGTTAATGCTTGTAAAAGCTCTTTTAAAATGACAAGCGCTAAATAAGGCTAAGAATTATTATTGCTATTATACAATGCTTTCAGTTCATGCACTGAATTTGGATTATTTGCAGAGGGCTACAAATGTAGATGGCTCTTGAAAGACAAAAGACAATGAGCTTGATTTTCCACTCAGGCTGATGTAAATCAAGAGAGACTACAGTGAAGTCACTGGAGTGACACTGGTGTAGAGCTGTTGTGAGCAAGAGGAGAACGAGGCTCACTGTCTCTGCTCTAAAGTGTTTCCAATTCAAGGGTCACCCGCATAGTGAGGGGCAGAATTAAGCCCTGAATGAAGGCACAACTCTATGGGTGGAGGCGGCAGACCTGGGTTTATGCAGCAATAAGGTCATGTGCCCACACTGGAGAATAGTGGGTACATCCTGTTCATTATTTATTTTAGAAGACAATGTTACTCTGTAGGGAAGACCAGGGTTTGTAGGCCTCACATTAGAAAACGCACTTTAAGGCAGTGCATGCAGGAACACAGAACAGAGGCACCTTGGGCTGTGGGCCAGGAAAGGAGGATTTTCAGGCATACAGGCCTGAGTGGAAAACGGCACCAAGATGAGGGGTAGAAAAAGGAAGCTAATGGGGTGGCTAGGCCTCTGCTGACGCCAGCAGCAGTTGGATGCAGGGACTGAGAGGAGCACGTAGCCCCAAGCGCTAATTCCAGTGGGTCTGTGATGTTGCAGGTTTCTGACTGGTGACTGAGACGAAGTCATTGCCCAGGTGCAAATGGAGCACACGGTTGGAACCCTGGGCCCCATTTAGGCGAAAGATTAACGTGATTGGAAAGGGAAAGTTTTCTTGGACAAGAACTGCATTTGGCCTTGAAAGCCACATGGACACTTACCTCTTGGCCAGGCTGTCCCCTCGGCCCAGGTAAACCTCGTGCTCCGGGCTTCCCCTGCAATGGATCCAAAAGGAAAGATTCTCAGAAAATAGAAGCATAAGCTCTGAGGGTCCATTAAAGTGAGACAGGTCTCTTTCCGACACACATTGCCATGGGACAGGATCCAATGTCAATTTTGTTTCAGAAAAAAAAAAGAAAAATCCCACTCTTGGAGGGACCTCAATCCAAACAGACCAAACCGAAGTCTCAGCCAGAACAATCTCCAGGAATCTCCAGGGCTTTTTCCCCCCACCCCCCTTCCCACATCTGTGTTTTCATTGGCTGTTTCCAACTCAGCACAAGGCTTCTATCTGAGAGCCGCTCACCTTCAGGCCTTCGGGGCCATTTTGTCCTGGTGGGCCAATATCCCCTGGAAAGCCCTAGAGAGAATCAGAAATGGTTGGTGTTACATTAGAGAGCTTTCTGGAAAGGTTTCCTGTGCTCTTCTAAAGATTTAACTTGATACTTTGTGTTGTGACATTTATTATTTGCTGGCACTGTGCACATACAGGCCACTGTGGGGCATCTGCAGGGACTGAAGCAGCTTTCAAATAACCGGATGAAATCCAGTATGTGGTAGACAGTAACAGTAGAAAAGAGATCTAGGTTATTGGTTTAAGTAAGAACAAGGGACCCCTTCCGTCAACAGCCCCTTTTTGGTCCATCTCCTTCCAAAATTCATTGTTGTAAGGGCCTCCCTGTCACCACATATTTAAAAATGGCATTTTGGTTTTTAATTCATCTTTATCAGGCAGTATATAATCTCATTTCTCAGAGAAATAAATCACCGGCCTGAATGACAAAGGGAAGCAGCCTAGGGATTAGAAAAGGTGCTGACATTCTCATTAGCCGCTGTCTTTAACCAAACAGTGACCCCCTTTCCACCACAGCCCATTCACTGAAGAAACAAAGGAATCCACAGTCATTTCCAATAGAAACAAAGAACAAGAATTACTAAGCGATACCACTTGACAGAGAGCCATTCCAGGCCCAGCAAAATACCAGAACACTGATGAAAGGAAAACAGTCTATCAGCCAGCACTGCAAGTGGCTCTCAGGCTTACGACGAACATTTTCTAATTATTAATAAGGGTGTGAATCACAACATGCTGCAGAGAAATTGATCTTGTACTTGAAGGCATCACAATGTGGTTTTGGGCGAGGACAATGGAGTTGTCTTCTAACATGAAGAGTATTTGGTTAAAAAGATTCCCAGGTTACCCACGACAGAGGCTAGAAGGATAAACAGGGAAGAACTGAGACTCACTATAGGTCAACGATGAACCTGCTTAGCTGAAAACCCACTGCTGTTCTCCTCACCATGACTGATGTATGATCTTCCAGAGTGGAAGAGTGGGTCCCCAGTCCTCTCCCCTGACCAAAAAGGAACCTTTCTGACAGGGTTTGGCTCAGGAAAGGAGCTCTTTCCCCAGGAAGGGGGCAGCAGCAGAAGACAGGCTGGAGAGCTGCCTGGTGAGCAGGAGGCCAAGAGACCAAGACAGCTATGGGACATTGCTTGGACAGGCGAGGGATGCCATGATGGTTATATCTATTGCTCCACGGGAAAGGAGAGAAGGCTGGGCGAGCTGGGTTCTGCTATTGACTTTTCATGTGTCCTTGGGCAACTCGCTTCACCTTTCTAGGCTTCAGATCCCCTATTTGAAAAATGGGGATGATACCGCCTTTCTTAGTGTGCTTCAAACCCTATGGAGGAAAAGGCGCTAAGCATTATTAGCAATTTAAGTGATTGTAGGAAACTTCTCTTTTAAGTGAACGTGATGCTGCAGAAGGGGTCAAAACAAAAAAAAATGAGGGAGATAATTGTCTAAAACAGTCTTTCAGCCAGACTGAACATCCTATTACCAGAGTCTTTGAGGGCACATCCTCAGAACGAGGAGAGAACAGACTACAACAAGTGGGGCCTTGGTATCACACTGAGGTAGAGAGAGGGTTGGGACTGGTGGCCCAAAAGGACTCCATCCTCTTGGTCTCACTGTACATCACTGCAGCTGGGTTGGAATGTGGGAGAGGCTTACTGCATAGCATGGAGTTATGACTTTGGAAACCCCCAGAGATTGCATGGAGTGGGGAGGGAGGGTACCGTCTGAAGGTAACCACAGAGGAGGGGTCCTTATGCAAACTGACCACCTGTCAGTGCAGCACAACAGCAATGAGTTCAACAGGAATTTGCCTGTCCTTTGCTAGCAAAGACTTCAACCCTGCATCCACATGGAGCATTACTGGTTGAGTCAGGAGCAAATAATTCCACCGAATCTATAGATGGGTCCACCTGAAGAGTGGTTTCCAAGACTGGCAGGGAAGTGAGTATCTAAATGATTCCTAAATTAAAACCCAAGCTGGTGTTCAAAGGAGGCGGAATCTCAGCAGCGAAGTAGCCTGCAGCTGTCAAATGGCTGTTTCTCATTTCCCTTTGCAGTGAGGATTGCTTGGGAGGTGGGGGAATTATGAAGGTTTGCCAATGAAGACAGGCAGCAGAAATTAACAAATAAAGGAATGAACAGAGCTAAAGGCACATACCTCAGGGCCGGGTGATCCTGGAAACCCAACTGGACCTTTGTCACCAGCTTTTCCCTGCAAAATCAGAAAACAAGGGTGAATGTGAGACAGCTGCTGAGGTTCCTGTTTAGAATAACATCCACCCTGCTGAGCTCTCTTTCCAGCTGGGCACTGAACTCTTTAGAGGCAAGATTAGGAAACAGAAGATGGTTAAAGGCATTACTTACAGGGGGACCTGGCTTCCCTCGGGCTCCTGGTACCCCAGGAAAGCCCTGACTGCCCTGGGAAACAGAGAAACAATTTTTCAGGAAATAGAATTAAACAGATGCAAAATAACCACTGTAAAGCCCCCACCCCATGCTTCTGCAACAGCGAGAGAATCTTTTCTATCTGACAACTCCAGTCATATCCAGTGCTTTGGGGGGTGGGTGGCACACCATGGAAGGACACAGTAGAACAGATTAAACCTGCCAAGCATAAGCCTTTCTCTTTTCACTTTGTGCATTCATACACCCGGATGTTGGGAGGGACCTCAGCATGTGTAAGGGGAGGAGAAAGGAGTCCTCTGTGCTGCCTCATGGGGCTGCATGGTATTGTCACCAACACAAGGCTGGGGAAGACTTTCCTGAAGGTTCAAAAAGGAGAGGACTTTAGGAGTCACTCATTTAAAGAAGACTGAGTTCTAGAAGGACACCTATACTTAACGTTGCTGTACATTTACATTTCTCCAACGTCCTCTTCTTTCTCGCTCTCATAGGGTCTTAAGGCCAGCTGTTGAAAGTCCTTTGATTGGTGGTTTCCCCAACGAAAATCCCAGCACAGTGGATCCCAGGGTGTAGGGATTTCTTGGTTTCCCACCTCTGATCTGTAGAGTTTTACATGCTAATACTCCAACTCCACTCCCTACAGGCCCTTACACAGCTGTTTACACACACCAACCCCTGGCTGGCAGGTGCTCACACACTCTCCTCCCTAGCTGGCAGACATATACATGCCTGGCCCCTTATACCTGTTACATAGGCAACCCACACATCTGCTCTCTGGGATCTGGCTCACTGACACTTCCCCTCTCTGCTACGTGATCTTCCTGGCTAATGCAGGCATTCTTCTTCTCTGCACCCAGACATCCAGCACACACCTCCTGACAGCATCTTTTCATCGGGACATACGCACATTGCTCCCCAACACGTGGAAAACACACACTTTCCGCACCCTGATCCTAAGAGCTACACAGACCTTTGCATACTGTACTGTGTTCACCGATACGCAGCACAAAGACATTCAAGCTATCATAGGGCAGGGACCTGGCATGCATGCTTTCTTTGCCTGAAATTCCCTGCTCTCTGGTTGTATTCAGAGGGACACATGCTAAAGACCTATTGATTCTTGGGGCCAAATTCAACCCTGGCGTAAGCAGGGTCACCCACACTGATGCCAATGAGCTGTACCCTCTAAATATGGCAGTAGAAGAACATATAAGCTATTGTAGGGAGGCGTGGCTGACCACTACAGAGGCCCCAGTCCAGCAAAGCACATAAGCACGTGGGTAGCATTAATCATACCAGTAGTTCCACTTAAGTAAACAGGACTCCGACTGCTCGTGCTTAAAGTTATGCATATGCTTAAGTGCTTTGCTGCTTCGGGGCCTAAGTCTCTGTAGCAGACAAATTCACTGACTCCGCAGCCAGCGGACCACGCATATTGCTCCTAATCCGAAGAACTTGTTCCATCACTTTCAGTTTCTGCGGGAGGTTATGACCTTTTCCATAGGAAGCACTTTATTTTCCCGTACAGAACTGCATATTTTTTTTTTTAAAAAAAATCCCATTCTATTGACTTCGGTTCGAGAAGGTCTCAGAGCTATGCAGAGCAGGGGGTGAATCTGAGGGTGTAATGCAAATAACTATAGTGTCTTTATGTCAGGAGGAATCAGAGCTTTCAAAAGAACATGGTTTGAATATTAGCAGAGAAAGCAGGCAGCTATGCATGTTATCTATGTAAGAAGAAAAATTGAAAGCAATTACCTTGTCTCCTTGGAATCCAATATCTCCTGGAACACCTGGCAGTCCCTGATCACCCTGAATACACATCACCAAAGAAAGTTACAATATACACCGTCAATGGCAAAACCATCCAGGTCTATAGGAAATTATTTCAGGCCCCTTTCAAACAGAACTGGTGACAAATCAAAAGTCATAATCCATCACAATAATCTTGAGCAAAATATGCCTTTTCCAACAACAAATCTGAACTGAGAAACAAAACCACAGGAGAGAGAAAATATAAAATACCTGTGCCTGCTGCAAAAAATGTTAGACGAGAGGACTACAGGCTGCTTTTCCCTTGCAAGTAGCAAACACGTAGGTGATGAATGTCAAAATACAGCTGAGCAAAACAGCCAGCTTGCTTATTGGTAAATGGAACTTTCCTCTTAGGTTGTTCTCCTCTACAGAGCCTGGCTCCCAGGGGTTTCTGAAGGCATAGCCTGGAACTGGGAGCACTGATCAACCCCTTCCCCTATAAAAGTATTGAACATCTACTGAAATCCCTCAGTACCAACCTACTGCAGAAATCTAGGCTGGGATTTCCAAAGAAGTTTAAGCACTCAATGCTGGCTTACTTTCAATGAGACTTAGGTCCCTTTGAGAATCACAGCCACGAAGCCTGACTAAGAAATGGGTAGGCTAGCACTGAGCTGTTAGGGAGATGACCCAATATGGGACCTTTGTTTTCTCCAAATTGGAAGAGGATCCCTACTCTCTGGGCACTTAGAAACAACTGTCCCATCAGAGGAACTAATTAGGAAATCAGATTTGGGAAATCTGCTCTAAAGAATAGAGAGGGAAGGGAGGGGGGAGGCAGTTTCTCTCCCCAACACAAATGCGAGAAGTAATCTTTATAAAAGTTTTGCATGACGACAAGGCCAAATAGCAGCAAATGCTATGGAGGCTGTGTCCCATATACATTGTCCCTCCAGTCCATCCAGACCTGGCTTTCTTATAAGAGAGCAGCACAGAGCAATGCATACAGCTATACTTCTAAACGGAATCTGTATGGAAGACCACGAACTTTAGATGTAGAGTCACAGACTTCCAACACTTGAGAAAAAAGCCCCACGAGGAGAGATTCCACTCAGGTTAACAACTGAGCACGCAGTGATTATAGAGATTAATGAACATAAGTGCATCTCCAAATGCACAGAAGAAGATCAGTGGAAGTGCCACCACTTCGTTAAGATGAACCCTGAGTTCGGGAGTCATTAGTTGCACTGTCCAGCCAATCTCCTTGTTAATGCTGGATGGTTCCAATTTTTGAATGTTCTAATTTTTCTAGTCTTTTGTCCACCCTAGCCTTGAAAATCCCAACTCACTAGGCCACTCTCCCTTGCCCTGAGAGATGGGAGAGCAGCCTGGGGTGAAGAAGCTGGGTTTGTTCTGAGAACCAGCCTGCCTTTGTCAAACCTGGTAACTGAGAGCCGTAAGAAAAGGTTTATTTGTTTCATAACCAAGCTATGATATAATATGCATTAAAAAAGCTGCTTAAAAAGGAAAATACATGGAGGTCCCAGACTTGCGCAGGCTAAAAAGACTCCAGCTAAAGACTGAAGTGCTCATGGATGGAAGTGATACTTTATTTTACATACAGCCATTGATACAGATCATCTGAAAGAGAAATCAGTCTTCAATCATCTTGATGAGGTAGGGGTGAGGAAAGAAATGGCAGTTCATGGGAAATCCGTAAAGACGATGTTAAGGAACAGAGTTCCAAGTTTGGATGTGCAGAGGGGCTTCTACCTTACCAAAAGCAGATTAGTTATGGACAGTCCCATATTATCTTTCTGGAACTAACCAGGCTCTTTGGAACTGGGGCTTCCCCATAACAGGTTATAATGAAGACAAGAGATCCTCCAGTAGAAGAGAGGCCTGGCTTATGTGAGACTACAGCTTGTACCCATTGTCATTAACCTTCAAGGCACTGAGGGTATAGAACCACTCATGGGATGGATTCAGGAAGCACTACCCAAGTGTGGCATACCCCATGTATATCCGTCCAGCTGCTATCCATGGCGCCAAACAGTCTATAGCCTTTCAGCAGTGTGGTTGGAACGTGTGTGTGTTTGACATGGATTAGGCTCATTTTGTTGCAAAGCATGCAGAAACTTTTAATTCCTCTGTTGTGCTGCCTCATACAATTGGTGCTGGGAAGGGGGATAACTACCTCAAAGAGCTTGGAGCAGACCTCCCTGGCAAAGGGGTGAAGGGAGCTTTCCTTCACTGTGGGAAAAACAACAAAGTAGCTGGAGTAGGCCAGAAGACCATGTGTTTCTCCTGTAACCATCTGGGCTAGGAAACTGTAATAGCAGGGTTTAACGTGTCACTGCAGCTGTAAAACTGAAGTAACTCTAGCTATCCTTAGGAAGATCCTGTAAACCGCAGCTCTGAGGAGAACTGCTGGGCCTACCGTTAATTCCCATCTTCCCTCTGGAGTGGCATGGCTCTCACATTAGGAATTCCAGCCTGCTGGCTTGTCACCGCCTAAGGATGCCCCCACCAGCCCTGCTCTGCGATTCCAGTGCAACAAAGTGGGGAAATCTCCACCGAGACAGAGACGCACACACTGGGCCAAATTCTGCAAGCCCTGATGGAAGGTGACAGAGCCCCACCTTGCCAAGCAGGATGCGGAACACCCTCAAAGCCCTCAGTCCCTTTCAGACCTTTGCTCGGCAGCAAGAAGTGGCAGATGGAATGAATTAGGCCAATCAAGGCTGCTCTCATCTGAACTGAGTTAATAATTACAAAAGATTACTGATTATTGTCAGCCTGGCGGGGGTGAATGTTGCACCACCTCCTGCTGATTCAGCATTTCTGTCTCCAGATGCTGTCTAATGTCTGGGCTGTATATATAAAATGTAAACTCCAGCCCCATGTGGAGCTATAACTCCACATTCACCAGAGGAGAGCAGAGCTGGTGCTTTCATTCCCCCCTCTCTTCTGGTTGTGTAATGGGCTGCCCCTTCTACACATCTCCTGGAACAAATTCTTTGGCCACTTTCTAGGGAAGCCGTCTCTGCATTCCTGAACAGGACATCAGCAACTGCCTTCCAAGAATCTACCCCAGGTTTTTTACACAAGACCCAACCCATGCTGGGACAAGACCCTGGAATCTGAGTTAGGAGTCAGTATGGATGCCCAGCCAGAGTAGACATGCTCCATAAAGCTGGCAGTTTCTTTCTCCTAAGCCTTCAAGCCATCTACGCTAGCTAGTAACCAGGTTGTAAGAAGGTATGGTTGACATGCAAACTCAACCTGGTTAGCATACGAAGACTTTCAAAGGTGACTAGTCATTTTGGCTGCCCAACCTGACACATCTAAAAGGGCCTGGGCATTCAAAGGATGGGTACTCAGCACTTCCTGAACGTGAGCCCCCATTAAGATGTCTGAGGTTGGGCACCCAAAGTCACTAGACACTTGAAATTCTTGGCTGTGGTTCCTTACTGTTTTGACCCCGGTTCGTGAGCAGGATTGTTAACAAGACTGTCAGTCTTGAACATATGACATGCAGATGGGACCTCCCACCCATGTACTGCCGTGTACATGAGTCAGGCAGTCCTACTTCCCAGATGTGTCTGTGCAAGGGCATTCTAAAGTGCAAGGTACCATGCAAAAACATACCCTACTTAGTACCTCCGGCAGGGCCTGCTTGAGACAGTGCATTCTCCAGAGGGAGCCTGGGCAGCGGACACAAACACAGATGTGCAGTGTGAAGGGTGTGCACAAGCCAACACACTTGACACGTGGTTGTGTACCGGAAATGCTGCCGTGTGGAGGCCGAACTGTGTTAGCTGTAACTAGGTCAAGCTGAGTTTGTCAGAACCCAGTTATGCTTCAGAAGGTTTTATCTGTGATGTGGATGGGGACTTCAGTGCATTCAGCCAAGAAGTTCTCCACAACCTTAGCCACCACACCCAACAGAAAGGGATTTGTATTAGTCAGGAAGTGATAGAGGTACTAAACACTGTCTGTTTGCAGAGGCAACATGCAGGAAAGGACAAATGCTGGCAACATCCCACAGATAGTGGTAGACAAACTCTCAGACAAGATAGATACAAAAGGGAAACATGGGTGCCAAGGAAGTGTCTTAGGTTTCTGGCCTTCAGAGCAAAGTAGAGGTTTGGATAAAGGAGACAGTGGAAGGTAGTGATGAAGTCAAGATCTGACAGACAGAAAAGGGATATTAAGGGATCAGAGAAAGGCCACGGGCCACAGAAAACCCATGTAAAACGCACATCAGAGGTGGAAACTAGTAATGAGATATCCAGGAGGTGAATGCAGAACAGACCCTTACTTTCAAGTCACGTCTCCCACTCCACTCTATGCATAGAGGCACCATGACCAAAATGGAGGGCAATCTGGGGACTGCACCCTCACTACGAAAGGAGTTTCATTACATCTAAGACTTCTATTAACAGATTCAATTGTACAGCATACATGGAGGAAGAAAGATGCTGAGGCACCTAGCAGTGGTTGGGACGGAACATAGTTTCACAGAAATGAAAGAGGAAGGAAGCAAAAGGGAAAAAGATGTCTTGCTGCTAAGGAAATAGACTGGAACTCGGGAACTGGGTTCAATTCCTGCCTTTGCCAGAGACTTCCTGGGTGATCTTGGGCACATCATTTCATCTCTCTGTGCCTCAGTTCCCCACATGTAAAATGATGATGATAATCCTTCCTTTGTCAGTCTTGTTTATTTAGACTCTTTGTAAGCACTTTGAGGGCAGGGACTGTCTCTTGCTGTGTGTGTATATACAGCGCTAGCACAACCAGGCCCAGTACCAGACAAGGTCTATATGTTCTACTAGAATACCAATAATAAAAAACATAATACAGCAAGATAGGAGAGGAGAGGAGACACCTGTTTCTTGCTCATGGTGCACAATATAAAAATAGACAGAGTGATCAATATGACCAAAAGATGCACTAAGATAAAGAAGCATGAGACCAAATGAATACAGCAGGTTACTGATCACTTAGAAAAGCTAAGTCTAGGTATTAGAAACAAGCCAACTGGCTGCATACCGATGCAAAAAAAAATCACAAAACCAAAAAGCTGAAAAACACAGGCCGAAAGAAAGACAAACTTTCCCAATCTTACTACTGAGCTGATATGTCTCGTTTTTATCTGTGCAAGTGAGTGCAGCATATTTTGAGATTTTGGCCTCTCGAGTAAAAGACTTTATAGTTAAAATATCAAAACTGACTGCGGTCACCTGTGTGAAAGAGAACTAGGCTGTCAAATTCGACATGGGTTTTATTTACTTGGCCCTGTGTTTCCCAGGGCTTTGGCTATGTGACTGCTGGAAAGGATGCCCCCAAGGCGTCTGGAAGCTTTCTCCCATTTGTGATATCATCGTTGATCTGATTTTCTGACAGTGCCCCAGGATACTGAAATGAAAAGTCAACTCATTAAGGATAGAGAAGGCTTGAGCTAGGTCATTTGTCATTCTTGGAGTGGGAAAGGGCCTTAATGAAATCCAGGCAGGAAGCGTGCCCAGTCAGAGGAGGATGCAACGGGAGAGGTGGTCAGAGAAAGGAGAGAAAACGCTGGGTTCTTCCAACCTTGCTGAGAAAGAAAGAGAGAGAGAGAGACCAAAAGCAGGATGCCTGGTAGCAATGAAGGAACAATAGGTAGGGGCCAGGGCACTAGACTGGGACACAGGAGATCCAGATCCAATCCCCTAGAACTTTCTGACTTCACAGGGGTGTTGTAAAGATAAATACATTAAGGACCGTGACGCACGTAGTGCGTTAAATAGACAGATCTGATAATCTTTGTAAAAAGGGGAGAATGATATTGCCTGTAAGGCCTAAAACACTGGCCAATCCGTAAGAGATTCAGCATCTTAAGGACAAGCCAATTCTTCAGGGAGAGCAGGCTGCATTGCCGGGAGAGTTCGTGGGCCCTTGGAGTTAGTGCTGGGTCAGGATTCCTGCTTATGGCGACCATGACTTACCCTTATAGGGAAGTCTCCCTTCTGCCCAAACATGCCTTGCCGCCAGTTGTGCCCCCCACTCTCCTAGAAGGGTGAGCTGGTATAGAGCAGAAGCTGACCCTGGGTACATGGGAGGGCGACAGCGACTTGCTAGCACAACGCAGGGCACGAGGGCATCTGGCTCCTTGACCTGGCTTCGTGCCGATCGACCACAGTTTAAAACCAGCAGCAAGTGAATGAATGCAACAGTGCCATTAAAGCACCCCCCGAAAATGGGAGGGGGACAATACAATTACTACCCCTTTGCTCTATCCTCCCAAGCAGTCAACGTCATAAGGCTAATTACCCTATTGCATTTCCCTCTTCTGAAGGAAGAAACAAACCCTACAACCAAGCATCTGCAGGAGGGTGTCGTTTATGGGAGTTAGACCTGTCTACACTCACACTTGCTCTGGTTTAACTCACGCTGCATTTTAAACGAATTTAGTTAAACCATTGCAACTCCCACCCCTTATTTCTACTTTAAAGTGGCTTGTATCAATTTAGTTTAAGTTGATTCTTCCTTATCAGCAAACTAACTTGATATAAACCAATCTTAACCTGAAATAAGAGCGGCTACATGAGGTTTTGCATCTCTTAACGTTGTTTTTAATCGAGGTTCCAGTAGGTACGTCTCATCCAGCTTCTGTGCTGATCTCTCAATCACCTTCCTCACGAGAAGAAAGAACATGGCCTGCATGTTTGTGTCATATTGTGAGACACCCTGAAACATGCCCTAATAAATGAAAGTGGCAACAATGCTGATAAAGCCCTACTTCTACCCTATCCAGTGATAAGATCTAAATGCATAACAACAAAACCACATTGTCATACAATGCATTATATATAACCCAAACACAATAGCATCATTGTAAAGACAGAGGAGCTGACCGGGATTAGCCTAGAAAACTCATCTGAAAGGGAAATATTACCCAATGGGGTTTTCTGCCCCACCCCCTTTTTTTTTTTTAAAGGAAGTGGTGCTGAAATGAGGTGAAGGCTCTCAGGGACGTAATTTTTCACTCCAGGGGCTTTCCATAGCATAGATTCTGGTCACCAGTAAGATTCATGCTGATCTCAAATCTACACCTTAACAGCTGTGTCTACACTTGTTACCAGAAAAACTAAAAGGGTAAGCTCATATACACTGTAGCAATGTTCCCACCCCATGTGATGCCATGGGAAGAGTTCTGTAGGCCAGGGGCAGGATGGACATTTTATTTAAAAAGAAAGGAAAATATAAATGGGAGTGTCAAGAAAGGAGAACAGATGATAAATGATGAAGAGGATGGGATTTCTGGTAGACAGCCAGAAAAGGAAGGAGAATGGGGCACATAATGTGATGCAGAATACGAAACAGAAGCTACAAGTGGGATTTCACATGCAGAATAAAACACAGTGCAATAAGGGAGTATTCAGATCACCTTATCACCTTTCAGTCCATGTTCTCCAGGGTTTCCCATCAGCCCCTGAAAAAAGAGGAAGCCCAAGTTGAGTTTGAGCACAGCTCCGGTATCTTGAAGACCTGAATCAGGTCTAAGTCACCGACAGGGCTAATGGGACCATAGACCAAAATGCATGGCATCCAGGGTTATCTGTCTGGGCCACAGGTCTCTCTCCTCATACAGCCTCTGAGGTGGATCATCGGATTTACTGCCAATTACCCTCCGCGGTCTGAAGTTGCACAGAAAAAATGCTCCTTGCATTCCCCAGTAATCCACACCTGGTGCAGACTGCCAGAGTGATGTTCTGTCTACCATCCTTCACTGGTCAGTGGACAAACATTACTGCCCAACCTTCTCCTCATAAAGACAACCACTTTCACCCAAACAATGAACTGAACAATCTTCAGACAGAGTCAGTCCTGGTTTGGACAGATAAGAGAACACAAGGCTTAGTTACTCCCTTACCTTTAGTCCCTTTGGTCCTGGATAGCCTATTGGTCCGAAAGCACCCATATCTCCCTGGTAAGAGAAACACAATAAATCAAATTTATTAGGTGTGTAGCTGATGAATCCTGATATATGGCATGAAAACTCTCCTGCCAGGGCCTCTAACCCTATTCTCCAGTTCATTGGGTTGAGTAACATATAGAGAGGATTTTCTTGCTGTTTGAAAACTTAAGAGCCACATTCTGTTCTCAAAGTTAATGGAAGTTTTGCCATTGACTTCAATGGAAGCAGGATCCTGTTAGTCAAGAGATTTATAATCAGTGTATAGGTAGCTTCTAAGTATAGAAATACCAAGTATATGTCTTGCAGAATAATTAAGTAAGAAGAGCAACTTCTACTCGCATCACATTTTTAATTCAGAACGAAGGACACCAAACACACTTTGTAAACGTAACTAACTGATATGGAAGTTCTCCTCAGGGATCACTTCATCCGCTACTGAAATGCGGCCAACTGTGTAGAGAATTGTTGCAGTTCAGCAATGCACAACACCAGAAGAACAAAGGAATGTTCCGGTCCTGCTCCCATAGAAGTTCATGTGTTTCAATGGGAATAAGGACAGGCCCTAAAATAAGAAATATAGACTATCTATAGAAATATATCCAGCTGAAATCTACTCAGTGAAATTAAGTAGGTGGAATACCACCTACCTTCCCAAACTCAATATGGGATTAACATCTAAGGAATATACACCAAGAAAGTTCTACACATATAGAATCTAAAATGTGTGCTGCTGAAGGTGTGGAGGAGGTAGGAGACTAACAAAGAAAGGAGAATAATATGAAGTTAGGAAAGCTATGTATTAAATTCAGCAGATTCTTGGATCTACATTCAAGTCTAAGGCTCAAATCTAGACCTGGTTGAAGCAGGTGCAACTCCAACGAAGCAGGTCTGAAATTTGACCCAATTACTTTTGTACCGTCTCCTGCAAAGCTTGCCACATAATCTGTTTCACAGTTTAAAAAGTACTTCCGTAGCAGAGCAGCACTGCTACGCTGAAGCAGTCAAAGGTAACAGGCCAATACCCTGCTGCATTTTTATTTCTCTTGTTTCTTTATTCTTAAATTGTTAGCCCCTGAGCTCTCTTAGCAGACTCCTATGCTGGGATTGTAAGAAGAGCCTAAGGAAGTTTGAAACTGAATGGGAGTTGGGTGCCTAACTTCATTAGATTCCTTTGAAAATCCTAGCCCCAGTTTATTGGATACCTAGTGAGATCTTGGCAAGGGTGGCCTGGCTCATTAGCTGCCTTTGTACAGCTCCCTTGCTACATTTTCAACCATTCACTGTGGTCGGTGCTTTAAACACCACTGAGGTTGTACCATGAGCCCTGGCGAATTGATAGATTTCCTTCCATCACTCTGTCCATGGGGATTAAAGAAGCGTTATAGATGGATCGACATCTGCAGTGAAAAGTCCTTTCCAGAAGAAATCCCAGAAGTTCTAAATGAGCTCCTGCTCCAAAAGTTCCTCAAATCCAGCAGTGGAGAGGAGAAAGGTGCAATTCATTCAAGAAGATTTCCACATCCAGGGCCATCTCCCACAGTGCATGAAGCATCATATTCCAATATGCGATACACATGGAGCTGACGTTCATGGGTATGAGCTACCCAGAGCAGAGGAGACAATGGCTGGCTCCTGTTAAGTTAGAAAGTGGTCCTCCGATTCCTGTCGCATCCAACATTTCAAACCTGAGCTCTCCTTGGGGATAGCAATCTATCTGAATCCCTAATGCTCCCTCAGAGGTTGAAACAATCTGTTCCTCTTTTAATTCAATAACATCTTTGTATTTGAATCCTGGATTGAGGTTTATTTACAAGTCTGTCTTTGGCATTGTTTTAAAAAGGAGTTTTCAAACTATTTGCATTTTGCAAACCATTTAAACTCCAGAGGAGAAATGGCTGGGTTAATTCAGAACTTTAATTTACACTAACATTCTGCTGAGGAGGCATTTTTTCAGTGCTAGTATAAAGGCACATTCCCAGGGCTGCTATTTTCTACCATATTATTACAAGCATTTATTTGGGACTTATTGGTATCATAATTGGGAAAGTTACAGGGTTTAAATTGAGACATAGCACCATGCGCCCATGGCTGCTGCCGCCTGCAGCTTCACAAGTCTGCTAAGAAACCAAAGTTTAATCACTGGGAATGGTTGGGCCTAGAGGTACATCTTACAGCTCATCTGAGATGCACCAGATTAATATTTAGTCAGATTTCTGGGTCAGAATTTCTCCCATTCTCTTTAGTTCTTGAACAGCGATGGATTTTCCTCTTCCATTATCTGTGGCACTAAACAATTACATGAGCCACATGAATGAGGTCGAAAGAACACACGCTTTAATTATACTTTGTCTGCTCTGTTGTCTAGTAAACATACCAGTTCATGTACTATTAACTGAATTTCACAGGTGCTCTCTGCAGAGGGCTGACTTAGAGCTAGAGCCATATGGCTAGCACTGCAATACTAACTCCAAAGGGATATTTTCCACCTCCAGTTCGGTCACTACAGACAAGTATTTGTGCATACAAAAGGAAGAGGTGAAAGCCCACCCAGACTCCATTTCTCTTTTTTCCTATGGAACCTCAGAGTTACAAACAACCTCCATATTCGAGGTGCTTGTAACTTTGAACAAAACGTTAGGGTTGTTCTTTCAAAAGTTTACAACTGAACAATGACTTCGTCCAGGTTTGAAACTTTACTATGTAGAAGTATGCTTTCCCTTTTTTTCGTAGCTTATGTTTAACACAGTCCAGTACTCTATTTGCTTTTCTTTTTTTCTTTTTTGTCGTCTCTGCTGCTGCCTGATTGTGTACTTCCAGCAGCAAATGAGGTGTGTGGTTGACTGGTCAGTTTTGTAACTCTGAGGTTCTGCTGTACTCTTCCCTTTCTCAGGAGGAAACAGCTACAACTTTGCTGGTTCCTTGGAAGATGCTGATGGCAACTTTTTCAGCACCGGTCAAAGCTGGTTTATTTTTGCTGGAGCTGCTCATCACCACAGAGATTTAGGAACAGTATTTTAGTCCTCAAGAGCTTGATGTTGTTTCTCTGGCTCAAGCGGAGCTTTATGGGGCTTTTAAAAAAGGATATTGAAACAATCACGGATCCAGCAAGGAAAGCAACATGCAAGGATGCTGGAGTTCTATCGACTCTGATTTCTGTCATCTGTGGAAGGGAGAGAGAAGGACTAGGAGATGGGGAAGGATAAAAAAAGGGTCAGGGAAAGGCATACTCCAACCGCCTGGAAATTCTGCTGTGGTGAGGACTCTTTACCCTTGTAGCACTAATGCGTCAGGCTAGAAAAGACGCTAGAGTTCATGTTATTAAAATAAAAAGCTTTCACAGGTCTGTATTCAAACAGGCTTCTGATTGCTCTCTCCCCCATGAAGGGAGCCAGTGATACAGTGCACCAAGCTCTCCTGTAATGTGTAAATAAACAGGGAAGCCTTTGCTGGAGGAATATTTCTATAACAGGAGGTCATGTGGCTGCAGACTCACTGTGAGTGCTGAGCTGAGGCTGTATTAAAACAGATCCCCTTTTCATACCTTCTAGCATAAAGGCTTCTTGTAGGAACGCATTTACTTAGCGCTCACCCACACGGTTAATTACGAAAGTAGGAGGCTCCAGTTACAACTAATTCTGCTCTTCAGCCTTCGAACAGCAAAGCAAAAAACCCCTGCAGGGAGCTCGGAAGCCACTGGAAAATGGGGCTGTGGCCCTCTGAGCATTCAGAACTGGGACAGGAGGAAACTACTGCATGGAGTTTGGCAGGGTGAAGTTATGTGGCCTTCAAGACACGCAGTGCATGAACCCAACAATTGAAGTCATCTTAAGGAAGCTGTCCTAGCCATGCCTAGTCAGATTGCTGATCCTGGTCTAGGAAAAGAGCCTCTTGCCACCAGCTGAGAAGAGAGAGGAGATGGGGGTAGAGAAGATCCACCATCTCCCCCTTTCTTACTCTGTGTGGCAGGGAGGATGGAGGGATGATAAGGAGACGGGGATGAGGTGGAGTGGAAGGAGGTTGGGGGGCCCCCTCCTAGGTCAGCCTTACTAAGGGTTTCCTATAACCCACCCACTCTCTGAACCAGCTGCTCCTGGAGGATTATTACAGACCGCTTGGAATCATGTCTAGCTCAAGCTCCCTTGCACAAAGTGGGCGAAGAAAGAACTCACTTCTCTCCTCATATTTTATATACAGAGCTGAAGCAACTCATCCTCTGCAAGTACTGTGACATCAAGAGAGCTCTCCTCTGCCTGCAGATGCATGCAAGAGAGAAGTTCTCCCCCAGAAAAACTCCCACCCTTTGGAGCCCCTGTTTCCCAGAACTGCCCCAATCCTGAATGGTAGCAGCCTCCTTGGATGCCAGGAGAACAATCCCTTACCATTGTCTAGTGTGAACGTGTTGATTTTTCCAATGGAAACTGCCTAGATTTGCCTTTGTGGAGTGGGTCGCTCTTTCTGGGGTTTTAGAAACCTAAAGTAGGAACTATGTGCTTTCAAAGCAAAGAAGTGACATGCATGGTTCAAATTCAGCTAAGTCACAGACCCTGTTGTATTAATTTAGATGGAACAAAGAGGCCCCAAAAATCAAACATAACCCGTAATCATAATGCCCCCACACATAATCAGACATATGTGTTAACATAACCCAGTCACTGTCCAATGCTAAATAGTGTTAAACAAGGTTCAGGGTTTAGAATACAGAGACCTCAGGCTGCGTGTACCATGCCAAACTCACCATTAAAAATCTTTATAACCTTTTATTAAAGATACAGAAAGAGAAGGAAAAGGAGCTAAAGCATTTGAAATGTATGTGATTAAATAAGGTTTTCTTTGTAACAGTATCCCTTGTTCTCTTCCCTTTTAGCTGGAGAGTTTTTAGACAGAAAAGCCCCCTTGTTTGACAATCTTTTAGATGGTATCAAAGATGGTAATAACTGTCCTTTTCGGGGAAAAAGTTTGTTGAAATGGGCTGGAGCTGTTGTTGTTGTTGAAGTCCAATCCTCTTTCCTCAGAGGACAAAACCAGACAGACAGACGCACAACGGGAGAGAAGAGAACAGCAAAGATTGAAAATTCACCTTCTGTCTCTGGTGTTGACTTTCACCTGCAACCTCACTGCTGGAAAAAACCCAGGACAAGCGTACAGTCTTATCAGCTACTCCGAGACCAGGCAAACTTGTCAGGCTGTTTAGGGCATTGCATTTAGCTGCCTTTCGGGCCACAGGCTCACAGCAGCGCAGAAAAATATGCAGTCTTGGCCAGCTGAGCCAGACCCTTATTAAACAGAAGAAAAAAAGGAGCCAGGAAAGAGAAGAAATAAGGTGAGGAAGGAAAAAGGACTCATGGGGTGTTGGTAGGGGAACAGGGACAAAGTCTCACATCCAAGGTGTTGGCTGGGATTTAGCAGGAGCTGGAGGAGGTGGCCGTGTCATTTGGCTGCCTCTCTATGGCCTGGTCTGGTCAAGACATCTTTCAGGATTAGGGTGAAGAAAGCCTAGGATCCCAGGAGATGGTAGCCATGAGGGTGAAGCTTGCTCCTTCCTGATCTCTCATCTTTCAGTCAGACAGCATCATGATAGCCAGCTTTTCTCTCTAAAGTCTCTTTTTGGGGACCCCAAAAGGGGAGGGATGGGTGGAATAGCCCATCTCGTCATTATTTTGTCCACCAACAAGCCTAATTTCTGACACACCAAATTTGTTTATTCGATTCTTGGTCTGACACTTTCTTATTTACCAGGCATTATCTTAACACAGTCCTTGAATTATATCAGTAGGCCTTTTTGTTTGGACTAATTCAGTCATTCCATCTCGCTTTTGCACCTTTTCCCATCAACATTTGTTGTCCTAGTTTATTGTGACATTCCATGAACTTTCACTTACTCCTCCCAACTGAGTTCACAATTAGGGCAAATTGGCAGGCCCAATTATTTCAACAACCCCTGCCAGAGGGAGCGCACGCTTTAAGGAGACCAGGTGCTAGTGAAGGGACAGTAACATGGCCAAGCCTAAACACAGCTCCTACTTACATAGGGATCGCAGCTTTGACCTGCTCCACTGCCAAGTTATCTTCATGTAAGTTTCCTGCACTCTCCAGGGCACAATGCAGGGCTATTTTGGCAGATGCACATGGTGAAGTGTGAGTGCTAGGAACCAGCTGTGTTTGAAATCCAGATTGGAAAGAAAGCCTCCTAGGGGGATTTTAGTTAGATCTAGTTATCAGCCACAATGCTGAACTCAAATCATCTCACATGTGGTTCCATTCCTATGCTGGGCCCTTCTTTAGACAATCTCCTGGTGGACTTGGACAGCCACAAGGTACTCCAGGACTGGCTGATTCAGGTCATTTCACATGGGCCTATGCTGTGGGATAGGTCTCCTTTTTTACCTGGAGTAGCTCCATGCAATCTGAAGAGAGCGCTTGGAGCATTTATGAGTGACGATCAAGGATATAGCTTTTGTGATTGCCTGAGAGCATCCAGATGGAGTCCATCAACCGAAGCTCTCGCTAAAGATGTTCGAAGAGCCAGGAGTGGTGAACAATTGGAGAAAACAGTTGTGAAGTCATCTTTGCTGTCCAGGCATTGCAGATATTTGTCATGGGAGGAGAAAATTCTTATGAAGAAACTGGTGCCCTTTAAAAACCATGAGCATAAAATGAGTCTCTGGAAAGGAGAAATGTCATCATTCAAGGTACTGGTCTTGAAGCAAATAACTCTTAGGAAGTGATGCCCCTCTCTTTGATTCACAACTGGACAGACTCTCCCCTCAGTTGCTTTAATGAAGTGCCAGTTTGTGGGAATACAGAGGAGGTGTGCGGTTCTAAAGGTCCTTCATACACCAGAAATTGTATCTTTTCAAAGAACAATTGGGAAGGGAGAGGAAGGAGTAGGGAAGAGAGAAGCAAACTGAAGGCTGCACCCTTAGCAACCCAAAGCCAGCATTTGAAAGAAATGCCTTTCTGCACTGGAAGCAAGGCCAATCAAGATGGCTCACAATAGGACCAGGATGAAGTCTATCATTTGTGCTGGCACGGACAGTAATGTCCTTTGGTTTCCCATAACTTCCAAAAAAACTTCCTCTCTTGTGGTTAACGGTACTGGCTGGACCTCAGGAGACCTGGGTTCAGTTCTTCTGTAACCCTATGCGAATCCTTGTACTGCAGTTCCCTATCTATAAAATGGGGATAATTACACTGTCTTTCTCCCATGCTCTGTCTGTCTGGTCTATTTAGATTGTAAGCTTTTTGGGACAAGGACTGTCCCTTACTGTGTGTTGTGCAGCGCCTAGCATAATGCAGCCCCAATCTCAGTTGAGCCATCTGCGTGCTACTGTCATACAATGAACGATTACCCCAAGGCATGAGGAGATATTTGTAACTGCTCATAATCTGCATGGCAGATTTCACAGCTAGCCATCAGCGAAGAGGAGACTGTTTCGAACAAATGTCATCTTAACAATAATAAAAAAGCTTGTCACTTCTTGTGTATTGAGGGAAATGGCTCCAAACAAAATCACAGCCCTAAAAAAGTAAAAGTAAGAGTGCCAATCCAAGATCAGAGAGAGCACGTAGGGCATATGCTCACTTCAGTGCACAAAGGTTTGTGGGTAAAATATCACCCTCTGTTAAACCAGCTCATGCCCTGCTGAAGTCAATGAGGGTGTAACAGAGGGCAGATTTGAGCTGTGTGTTTGTGAGAGGAGGGTAGTTACATTCCCTAATGTCAGGGTACTCCTTCATGCAATAATTTCACTGTCCAGGAACCAGGCATCCTTCCTTGATCAAACAATTTAGTTTCCTGACATTACTGGTTAGAGGGTCTGTTTTTAAGGAAGAAAACAGACTCTTACCAGGAATAAATGCATGATCCTATCTTTAAAGAAATAGACTGGTAAATGTCACCAAAAGGGGAAGTCACAGAGGACACGCAGGGCTAAATTCTCAAGGACTACCTTGTGCCTAAAAAAGTTATATACCTGAAATTATCACCTCCACTTCCTCATCCCACTTTGGCACCTCCCCCTAGAGTTTTAATCTTCCTCTCCCCCATAAAAAGAAGAGTCACATCCCCCTGAGTCTCCCTCACAAGAGGAGGAGGAAGAAGAAAAATGGTGTGTGATTGCAGTGCCCTGAAAGGGTTAAAGCCCTCAGAAGCCAAAGCTCCATTTGTTTTCGTACTTACAATGAGTCCATGAACTCCAGGAGGACCCAGGGCTCCCAATTCTCCCTAAAAGGAAAGAGACCAACACCGTTACAGACTCTTTTTAGACAAACAGAGGCTGAAAAGTGGCTCAGTGTTTCAAGGTCTTGAAGGAAAAGACCAGCCTCCCCCTTGCACCCGCCCCCCCATTCCAACAGCCTGAGCAATCTAGAGCTTCCATCTTCAGAAAGCATGTTAATGAAGGAGGGCAGGCCCTCAGACAGAAGGCTACTTGTTGTTCTCCTGCAGTCCCTGCAGTTATGCGCTGAGACTGGCTTCCCCTCCTAGGAGCAGGCAGGATAAAGGGAGCGTTTCACTGGGTGTTTGAGGGGGAGGGGCAGGAGAAGGGAGGACAGGGAAAGGGTGGCAGATGAGAAGGGAAAGGAAAACCGGGGAGGAAGGGAACTGGACAGAGAGGATGGGATGGAAGGGGGAGCAGCCAGGGAAAAGGAAGGAGGGAAGGGGAGTTAAAAGGGATGAGCAGAGCTTGGTGGGAAGGATATGGGAGCAGTTCCTTTAGCCCTAGGGCGTGCAGGCAGGGAGGTGAGTGGTTACAGGCCATGACGTCTAATAGGGTGTGAAGGCACGACTCGGGCTGGGAGATCTGGGTTCCATCCCCAGCTCTGCCACCAGCTTCCTGAGTGACATCAGGCAAGTCATGGCACCTCTGTGACTCAGTTTGCCCCTCTGTAAAATGGGAACAATCGTGCAATGAAATCGGTCACAAGAGACCACCTGGAAGAAAACAGGGTTGCAATCTGGGCACATTTTGGGGCTGTCTCCAGTGAGGAGGTTGCTACTAAGAAGCATGATCTCTTGTGCATGCAGGGCTAAGTAGTTGCTGCATGGGGGCCCGCAGACGAGAAGAGGAGTGGGACTGGGCACAGCATGTAGCACCTCCCATTGCACGTGGGGGTCAACACTGCTGACTACCGGAAAGGGCAGGACAGGGCTGCTCTAGAGACAGTCCAGTACTGGCAGCCTCTGCATGGAGGTGTCAGGGAAAGAGGGTGACTCCTTTCAACTCCTCTTCCCTCGCTTCATGCAGCTGCTGACCCCAATCTAGTCCACAGTGTTTTGTAACTCTTCATTTCCAGAAAGGAAATGGGCTTTACTTGCAGCAGCTTCTCCAAAGGGAGGCTGGCCTTGCACCCAGAGCATTTTAGCAGGAATCCTTTCAGGATTCTGCTATCGCTTCCGAGACACTCATTTGTAATAACACAGTGGAAAGCAGCACCCATTACTGGCGGGTGCTAGGGATGGTATTCTCTAGTAGATCCAGCCTATTCAGAGGGAGCAAGTAATCAGCAATAAAGTCAGATGCAAACGTTGTAAGGGATGCCGCCCTCCCTAGCACACCTCAGAGGCAGACACAGGCACACACAGAGGTGGTATTGTTATAGAAGATATGGTTGATAGTTTCAAATAGGCAATCGGCAGTATACTATGCATTTTGGTGTGACTGTGTCAAAACAACAGGATTCCCTATTCACCCTGTGCCCTCTACTGTTTATCATCCACTATGGATGCCCTGTATGCAGGTAACCTTGGAAAGAGCCAGCTACTCTTACTGGACTCTCAGTAACAGAGCCAACCATTTAGCAAAACAGAGATGCTGACTAGGTTTGTGGTTAAGGCACTGGGCTGGCGCTCAGGAGATATGGGCTCAATTCCCAGCTCCACCATGCAGTTGCCAGGGGACAGATTTTTAAAGGCATTTAGGCACCTAAAGCAGCAGACAGGCACTTCTGAAAAATCTCACTCAGCACTTAAGCAGATTAGGTGCCTAACTCCCATTGGAATCATGTAGCGCTCAAAAGCTTGTCTCTTTCACCAACAGAAGTCAGTCCAATGAAAGATATGACCTTCCCTGCCTTGGACCTTTAGGTGCATAAATACCTTTGAAAATCTGGCCCTCTGTAACTTTGGGCAAGACACTTAAACCCCCTGTGCCTCAGTTCTCCATCTGAAAATGGGGATAACACTTCAATTCTGCCACAAATATTTAGACTGTAAATCTTTAGGTCTTACTATGCACATGTACAGACTTTAGCACAATCCCTTTAGCCTCTAGCAGCTACTCTCATACAAAATAGTAATATATTCCTTCCACATTGCAATTTTTTATATAATCTGTTTTGGATCAGATACACCAACTCTAGATAGGTTATCAAAGAAAGTAGACAGAATTACCCAGGCTATGATGTGCATGCAGTGGAAGCCGTTTTTACATAGTTCCATATAGTAAAACTCCCTTTTACTGTAAAATTAAGAGAAAATCCTAAATGGTTTCCAATACAGTGCAAGGTGCCAATTACTTTTCTGCTTACTGTGAGCTTGTTTGGTGGAGAAAGTGAACTTTGTTGAAAGAAGGACCTACCTGCCTGCTTAAGTGTACTGATCTATTCTGAGGAAGGAAATGTGTTTATTTTACGGAAAATGGAGAAAAGGACTTTTTCACACACACACACACACACACACACACACACACACTAATCCCAACCAACCTAAAATTGGTTTTCATGGTAAATTCCTTTCCTGCATATTTTGGACATCTGTTAAAGCTTTGTTCTCTTGGGTGGGATTTCAAGATCATTGGAGCTTCTGGGATAAGGTCTCCTTTAAAAGTTCAGTAGTCGTAGCCCTTTTTTGCCTGGTTCAGTTACAAAATGAAAGATACTCGATATTATCCAGCCAGGGAATAGAAGTACGACCTCATTTTCTGGATTCCTGATGGGTTCTATGTCCCCTGCTGTAAGGGATGGGGGGGTTAATTTTTATTCTATGCTCCTTGTTACTGGTGTGACCGGTTGGATACCCGAGCTATATCACAGTGAGTATACCTCAGGAGAAGGGGCACTTTAGTGTCCAGGGACTGAGTGAGGCTGGAGCCAATTGTCAAAACATACCACAAGGTTTTCCTGCTTGGGAAGGAGAGGGGGTGGTGGGTTAGTCACGCATGCCAGCCTTTCCCTGCCCTACGAAAGGAAAGCAGAGGTTTCACTGGTGCCTTGGCTGCATCAACCTTTATCTTTTCTGGCTAGGTTATCCACAACAATAGCGTGACCACTAACAGTTCCCCAGATTTATTATCATCTCCTGCTTATGAGAGAGAGAGGTGCATAGCCTGGAAATCCGACTCCATGCTCTCCTGTGGTGCTTGACTCTAGCTCTGGGTCAGGAGATAGATGAGGCGAGCTAATCATTGTTTCCCATGTCCAGTTCCTATGATTTTACAACTCATTTAAATGGCCAGAGATCAGGGGAGTGGGGGATATGGAATGTGATGGCTTAACAGTTCTCAGGAAGCTGGCAGGAGGAGACTTGCGGTAGACTAGCTCCTTTCACTGTATGAGATGAATGGAAAGAGGATGAGACGCAGACCGCACCAGTCATTCCCGTGCAGCAGCAGAGAAAGGAACAGTACAGTATGGTACAGATGCTGAGGCAGCTCGGTGGATCAGACACAGGAAGGGGCAGCTCAGGACCCATAGCTGCCAGCCTGTGATTTAGCCACGTTTCACCTAGCGAACGTGGCGTATTTGTGAGTTCCACACGCAGACTTTCCGGAATTTTTCTGTGTCTGTGACTCTGCTCGTGACCTCATGAACCTCCCTTCAAATAAGCCAAAACATTCTGTTTTCATTCCGTAATCTCTGAGGCACATTAATATTTAAAGGCCATTGATAAGATGAAAGCAGAGTGATCCTTCTGGATGAATTAAATGGAGAGGACATTTACTTTCCTAGGATCTCTCTAATACTTTGGGAGTTGGCATTCAGCTGTTTTTAAACACATCTTCAGAATGGGCCTTCGATGTCTTGGAAACTTAAAAGTGTGTTCTTGGAAAAGAGAACATCTCTCTGAACATAGATCAGGAGCTCAGACCTTCCTAAAGGACTGGTTGTCTTAAAGGATTGGTAATATCTATAGCCTTTCATTGCTAGGTCATTGATTCAAAACTAACCCATGTAGGAGTTGCCAGAGCTCACTGAACAGTGGGGGAAAAAATTCCAAGAATACTTTTTAGGAATCAAAAACATTGAATCAACTGCGTTCAGGACTCTTATGTTTTCACTTTGCACTAAAGCTGGAGCAATCAAGCCTGACTAGCAGAAAATGCTTGCAGAAACTGAATTTTACGCTGAATGGAAATTTCAAAATGTGCGCTTTAAGGGTTACTTATACAAATCATCCAGTCAGGGAACAGAAACAATACCAGTGACTTGTGTAAATAACCAGTGCAGTGTGTATTTGAAAGATTGACCAAGAACTGTTCATAAACAAATCGGGAGGAGAATTGGCAAAGACATCCATGAATAACTAATACTTTTGAGAAAGTCTGCAATCTGCTAGGAAATATGTTGTGAGCAGGAAAAAAAGCGGTGAACACCTTATTTCTTATTAATTATTTTGCTCTGCTCAAACAGTGATTAAATAGTACCAACATCCAGTTGTTCAGTGGCCTATGTGAAATGAATTGGTGATCTCAGTCCAATTCCAGCAGGACAAGACCACTTCTTAAAAACCCAGTAAGGGAAATTTGAAAATATAGGAGAGACCAAGAACTGAATGGTCTGGAGACACTTGCTCCAGGTCAGAGTTGGGACACAAGAGTAGGGAGGTGTGAAGTCATTTCCTGTGCAGTATCTGGTCCATAGATAGAAGCTCCAGAGCTAGCAATTTGGCACCTTTGAACAGGTATTTAAAATTCACTTTAAAAGAGAGAGGATCTTAGAGCTTCCTCCAAATACTCTAGACACACATTTATTAATGATCCGATGGCCGGAGACATGTGGCAGGGTGTTAGCTCATTTACCAGCATCAGGCAAATGAGATGCAATAGAAAGGAGGTTGTTAGGAGAACAACCCCTTGCACTTGTAGTACAAGCTTAGGAGAATCAGTGCTGCTGAATGCCTGCCCTGATACTCCAAGGACAGAACAGATAACAATGGGCATGTACCATTCTCTGAAACAATTGCCTGCTTCATATCTCTGCTGTTAAACATACAGCCTTCCAGAACCCCCAAGCTGTTCCCACAAGCAGCAATGGCCAAGTGAAACCAGATCAAATCAGGATCCTGGAATTTTAAAATGAGAGAAACCAGGAGTGGCTGTAAAAGCCAAAATGTCACTTGCCAGTTTGGGGCCAATTTTCCTAGGAGGCCTATATAGGCCCTGATCCCAAGATCAAAGGGAGTCTCTCTCTTGACTCAGTGACCTTAGTGAGCTCCAGATCAGGCCCAGAGAGCACAAACTGTTACGAAGGATAATATTGACAGTTGCATGTCAAGTCAGTTAAGAGCAGTGATGAGCTGCCAAAATCTTAACAACAAGTTCCCTCCTCACTCCTCAAGGGGGTCGTTGCCCACCCCCGCCCCCTGGGACTCCCGCCCCATCCAACCCCCCCGCGTTCCTTGATGTCCCCCCCCCGGACTCCTGCCCCATCCACCCCCTTCCCCTATTCCCTGACTGCCCCCAGAACCGGGCAGGAGGGTCTTGTGGGCCACCGTAGTGGGTGCTCACCCCACCCCTAAGAGCCAGAGGCACCTGCCGGGGGGCGAGGTGGGGAGTCCCGGCGCTGCTTACCTGGGGCAGCTCCCAGGAAACATCCGGCAGGTCCCTCTGGCTCCTAGGGGCGTGGGAGAGGCTGCTCCCCCACTGACCACATCAAAAGTGGCGCCTTAGGCACCGACTCCTTGGGTGCTCTGGGGCTGGAGCACCCACAGGGAGAATTTGGTGGGTGCAGAGCACCCACCGGCAGCTCCCCGCCCCGCGCCCGGCCCCAGCTCATCTCCACCTCCTCCCCTGAACGCACCGCCCTGCTCTGCTTCTCCGCGGTACCCCACCCCACCCTCACCCTGGCTTCCCACAAATCAGCTGTTCAGCGGGAAGCAGGGGAGGACGGAGAAGCAGGCCACGGCTTTACACTCAGGCTGAGGGTGGCAGAGGAGAGCTGGGGCGGGAAGCAGTTCCCCCCCCCCCCCCGGGTTACCTGCTGCAGCGCGGGCGGCCCTCCTCGCCCCCCCCTGAGCTCACCTCCACTCTGCCTCCCTGGGCCTGAGCGGGAAGCCGCCCCGGCTTCCCACGCGAACAGCTGATTCGCGGGAAGCCGCGGGGGGGAGGGGGTGGAGAAGCAGAGCGGGGTGGCGCATTCAGGGGAGGAGGCGGAGTGGAGGTGAGGTGAGCTGGGGCGGGGGGTGGGGCGGGGAGCTGCCGATGGGTGCTCTGCACCCACCAAATTTTCCCCGTGGGTGCTCCAGGGATGCAGCACCTGTGGAGTCGGCACCTAAGGCACCACTTTTGGCCGGTTAAATTTAGAAGCCCTTTTAGAACCGGTTGTCCCTCGCGAACAACCAGGTCTAAAAGGGCTTCTAAATTTAACAACTGGTTCTAGTGAACCGGTGCAAACCGGCTCCAGTTCAGCACTGGTTAAGAGCAACATCATTCCTCACACCCACGCTAAATTCCCTACAATTATATCCCTATGGGAAGAAAGTGCTCCACAGGACTGGGGTGCAGGAGAAGCAATGGAGGGGGCAGAGAGGGAAATGGGATGCAGATGGCACTACAATGACCTCTTAACTGAAACACTGGAACAAGCAGTTTATGTAAGAGATGGAAGGGCTTTTCAGAGGGATCTAAAACAACAGACTGACAGCTGCCTGTGAACTTCCAAGACAGCTTCAGCAGAGAGCTTCCTTCAGATTCTAGGCACCCAGCACAACATAGCACAACGGGGTGTAAAATGGAGCAGCAAGAGTTAGAAGCAAAAAGTCTACTGAAGACTTTGCAACTTACTGGGTTCCCATCTATGCCTGGAGGTCCTCGTTCACCAAAATCGCCAGGAAAACCCTGAGATTGGGAGGCAAATACAAACAAATGTTGGTTATTGGCACATACTGAGAAAAGAAAACAGACAACTTAATGCTACTCCTGTTTTGCTCAGAGCAGTGTTTTGAAAGCCAGCAGGTTACAAAGCAGGTCTGAGCACAGACAGACTGCCACTTGTGGTGCCTGAAGTTAAAGATTATGATTAAAAAGACTCCCAACACCTCCAACATACTGGAGGAGCACTATACGGCCATGTGGACGAGAACAAGGTTTGAGTCTGTCCAGAGGCCAGCAGGAGGTGCTAAAGAGACAGACCACATCTGCAGCATGCTTTGCATCACTCAGCCATGAGCCGTAATACATTCAAGCAGTAAGAATCCCAAGAAGTAGAAATCAGAGGAGAAAACAAAGAAGTCTGTAGCCTTGACCATAATGTGAAAAACACCTAGGTGTCAGCAGTGGGAATGCAATAGGGGTCAGCAATGAGATAGCCAAGGACAAACCAATTTGTAAGCCGTGGTTAAAACCTGCACAGTTGTTGACCGTGGTTTGCCCTTGTCTATTCTTGCATCTAAAACCATATCTATCACTGGATCAGCGGCATCCATTGGTAACCCCCTTTATCAGCAACAGACAAATATCACAGCTTAGACAAGGCATTGGAGGCTCCAATGAGGACAAAAGTTACGTGTTGATTTCCCCCCCACGCACACTTTTGCCTCTTGCATAAGTTGCTGACAGCTTGTGGAGAACCACCAGCAGTGCTACAGAAAGTCTGAGTCAGGCACCGAATGCCAGCTTTCATTCTGTTTTAAAATTGGGTCACAGCAACCTAAAGAGAAGCTTTGCTGCTTATAGCTGAAGTCTTTACTGGAATATAGGCAGAGAGAGGAAAGAGAGGGTATTAAACCAGAAAGCCAGAAGCTGCCTGTCACATTAATATTTCTAGAGCACCGCAAAGTGCACTGTGTATGTCAAAGAAGAAACACCCTGAAGATCTGTAATTTTGTGTAGATGTGAAGTGATAATGAGGGTAACGAACAGAAGTTGAGGGATCCGATGCTGCCCGTGACACTGAGGGAATGTTCACACTGCAGCTGGGAGCATGCTGCCCCACGTGGGTAGACAGGCTACCTCTGTTCAAGCTGGTGCTCTAACCATGGCAGGGTAGCACAAGTGCCAGCTTAGTTAGCGACATGAGTACACACCCATCCAGACCCTCTGGGTGTGTATTTTGGCAGTTTAGCCAAGCTGCCGCTCATGCTACCCCCCATGACACAGCTATGTTTAGCTCAAGCAGCTACACTGCTTGCTCAACCAGAGCTAGCTCGCCTGTCTGTCTGTGTTGGGAAGTGCACTCTGAGCTGCAGTGTAGACGTACCCGGAGAGAACTCACCTACCAGCCAGTTGGTAGATCAGGGAATACAAAGTTAGATCAAAGACATATCCCCCCAGCAATACTGACTGCATACAGCATGACCAGAAAGGCTTGAGCTTTCAGAAGGCTGGACAGAGCAGAAAAAGTCCAATCTTACCCCCCAAGACAGGGGTGGTTTTCCTTTAAAATACAGTGGGATTTGAATTTTTCTGATCATTGCTTGTACAAGCTCTTTGGATCAGCTGAGAGTCCCAAAAGCAGCTTCCCTTTAGGGCTGATGTAGGGGCTCCCGACTTATACCAATCAGCGTGGCTTTCAGTGGAAAGGGTCGGTCCGGAAAGAGTTTTCATTGGTATTTACAGAAGGCAGGAAAGAATTCTGCACCTTTCGAGTGATGTTTGATTGCAGGAAAAGAAAGTGACAGCTTGTGGCAATGCCAATTAGAGCTTGACTGACCCTCCTTGGCTTGAACTATTTAGAGCAGAGGTGGGCCACATCAGGCCCACGGGATCATCCTGCCTGGCCCTTGCGCTCCCGGCTGGGGAGGCTAGCCCCAGGCCCCTCCCCCGCAGCCTCAGTGCGCCATGCCACCAGCGCGGGAGGGGGCTGCACTGCGGGGACAGGGGAGAGCAGGGAGGTAGGCTCACCTGCAGCCTCCAGGGAGCAGGCGGGCAGTGCAGGTGGCGGGAGCATGGCGAACGTGGATGGAGGACTCAGGAGGAGCACCGGGCGGCCACGCAGCCGGCTGGAGAGAAGCGGCACTTTGAAGCAGAAACCGCTGCCTCTCTCCGGCTGCCCCTGCTCCTTGCGTCCTCCGTCCATGTTCGCAGGGCCGCATTCTGAAAGGGGCTTTAGCGGGGGGTTGGACAGGGGGTGGGGTCCTGGGGGGCCTGTCGGGGGGCGGGGGTGTGGATAGGGGTCGGGGCAGTCAGGGAGCAGGGGGGGTTGGATAGGGGGTGGTGTCCCGGGGGGGCAGTTAGGGGCAGCGGGTCCCAGGAGGGGGTGGTCAGGGGACAGGGAGCAGGGGGGTTAGATGGGTGGGGAGTTCTTAGGGGGGCAGTCAGGAGCTGGGAAGTGAGAGGGGATGGGGGCCAGGCTGTTTGGGGAGGCACAGCCTTCCCTACCCAGCCTTCCATACAGTTTTGGAACCCCAATGTGGCCCTCAGGCCAAAAAGTTTGCCCACCCCTGATTTAGAAGAACTTGGGTCCTGTTTGAGATGGCAATTGAGCTTCTCTTCACATCTGGCCCAGGAAGCTCACTGTGCATAGCAATCACTCAGGTTCAGCAATCAAATCCAGAGTCGTGCAAATCTCGCCAAATGCAGCTCAGCGGCAATAATGCAGAGGAGAAGGAAGCTGGACACTGTAAAGGCTGGGACTGGTCTTCCGCTGCTCATGTTAGCAATCGCTGCCGAGACATGGGGTATCGCGTGCCCCTGCTGGCCATTCTCTAGAGATGCAATCCCTCTTTATACTGCTGGAAGAAGCCAATTACTTTAGCTACCCTTGTTTGGGGACCTGCCCCTTCTCTCCCTAGGCCAGAAACTGAAGAGATGTGGTGGGAAAGGAACAATAGCCAGAGTTGAAAATACAGGTGCGTCTCCCCTTTCATGACTCAGCTTTCAGGGCTCAATTCACCACTGAGCAGAGCATAAGCACAAGGCCTAAACACTCAAATCTTCAAAATAGGCCATAAGTGGTGCATAGGCCTTTGTATTTCACCCTCTGAATTCCCTCCCTCTAAGGTAAGAAGTTGCCTGAAAGATAATTTACTTAGGGTTTGATCCTGTCAAGTGCTGAGTGCCCTTGACTCTCACTGACCTAATGGCAGCTGAGGAAATCAGCTCCTACAGGATCAGACCTGAAATTCTTTCCCTGTAGCTTCTTTAAAAGCCAATATGGTACATTCATTTCAACAGGGATAATTCTGCCTGCTAGAGGAAAAACCAGAATGGCTGTATCCGGGGGGATCAAACTTTGTATTTAAGAGTACAGCAATTCTCATGTTCCTTTAGTAGGAAATATTTTATGTAGAGAGATGTGACATCCCCAGTACCCTGTCTCCAATATCATATGTTCCTAAAGAAGTCACAAACCTATCCTTAATGAATCTATTGCAACATTATCCTACAGAAGGAAAATTTCTTCCTCATCCCAGATTTTGCTTGAAAGCATGAAGAATGATGGATCTTACCATGTGTAGCCTATCTAGCACAAATCCATGTGTTGTTTGTATCTGTATCAAAAGGACAATTCCTGGTTATGAATCTTACTAAATAAATTGCTTCTACAGGAATAACATGAGGCAGTGAGTTCCAAAGGTTAGTTACAGATGCCTAAAAGAAAAAAAAACTGACTTATTTTTTATTGTTTTTTACATTTGTCTTTTAAGATTCACTGAGCGCTTCCTCATTCTTGTCATACGGTGAGGGTAACTTGAAGCTCTCAATTGGCTCTCTTTACCAGTATTTTATTATTTGTATTACAATGGAGCCTAAAGGCCTGAATGAGATCAGGACCCCATTGTATGAGGTATTGTACATACATAAAGTAGCAGAGTCCACATCCCAAATAATTTATAATCTAAATGGACAACACAGAGGGTAGGAGAAAGAAAGGATTATTGGTTCAATTTTACAGATGGGGAACTCTTTCTGCGGAAAAGGACCTAGGGGTGACAGTGGACGAGAAGCTGGATTTGAGTCAGCAGTGTGCCCTTGTTGCCAAGAAGGCCAATGGCATTTGGGATGTATAAGTAGGGGCATAGCGAGCAGATCGAGGGACGTGATCGTTCCCCTCTATTCGACATTGGTGAGGCCTCATCTGGAGTACTGTGTCCAGTTTTGGGCCCCACACTACAAGAAGGATGTGGATAAATTGGAGAGAGTCCAGCAAAGGGCAACAAAAATGATTAGGGGTCTAGAACACATGAGTTATGAGGAGAGGCTGAGGGAGCTGGGATTGTTTAGTCTGCAGAAGAGAAGAATGAGGGGGGATTTGATAGCTGCTTTCAACTACCTGAAAGGGGGTTCCAAAGAGGATGGCTCTAGACTGTTCTCAGTGGTAGCAGATGACAGAACGAGGAGTAATGGTCTCAAGTTGCAGGGGGGGAGGTTTATATTGGATATTAGGAAAAACTTTTTCCACTATGAGGGTGGTGAAAAACTGGAATGCGTTACCTAGGGAGGTGGTAGAATCTCCTTTCTTAGAGGTTTTTAAGGTCAGGCTTGACAAAGCCCTGGCTGGGATGATTTAACTGGGAATTGGTCCTGCTTCGAGCAGGGGGTTGGACTAGATGACCTTCTGGGGTCCCTTCCAACCCTGATATTCTATGATTCTATGAACTCAGGCACAGAGGGATAAGTAATTTGCCCATGGTCACATGGTTAGTCTGTGGCTGAGCCAGGAATTGAACCCAGCCCTTCCGAATCCTAGTCCAGTGCCTTACCCTTAACACGGACATCTTCACTCTGATATTCTGCATATCTCCTAATATTCACCTCTCTTTTTCAAACTTTTAAATCTCTCCATTCACAGAATCCCTCCTGTCCCCACCCATGGTACACTTCAACTCCAGTCAGCTGCCCGTCCCTGCCAGGTTCTTTCTGAAATGCAGGGACCAAGATGAACAGAACTTTCATAGCGAAGACCCCCTGCATCAGTTTACACAATAATATTTTCAGTATTACTTGCTTTCTCCATCTTAAGACAGCCTTAATGTCTTGTCCACACAGCCCATTCTGCAAATACCTAACTCAAGGATACTCAGACCTCAATGGAGCCACAGTAGTGTGAATTCAGTTTCATTTACTACAGTACTATTCCTATTTAAACAGTATGACGGGAAATATTTTGTTTATATTATATAATTCTCACAGCAAGGAAGTTAATAACTTAGTGCAAGTTGTTAACTTAATTGAACAACAACAACAACAGTAAAAGCATCCTGATTGGTTAATAACTTAGACTGGTTAATAATTAAATCCCACAGTGTTTTAATATCAGGAGCTGCAGAGAGCCATAGGAGACATGTTAAAGAACCACTTGTGGCTTGCAAGCCACTGTCTGTCTGCCTTCACTGAACTGAACTGCCGATAGTATGTCTTGCCCTCAGAGGCTAGAATTTATTCATAACCCTTTCTCCAGCAAGAGCAGTAAATGGCTCTAAGTTACACTGGCGTTACAAACCAATGAGCTGCCCAGAGTTGTGTGTGTCACACAGCACAGACTATGGTTATGTCTATGTAATGGGGAATATAGTGCCATAGCTATGGCACCATAGCTATGCTGCCCTAACCCCATAGTGTAGAAGTAGCCTACTGTGACAGAAGGGGTTTTCCTGTCACTGTAGGAACACCTCCTGTCTGAGTGACGGTAGCTGGAAAGAATTCTTCCATCGACCAAGCTGCATATACACCGGGGGTTAGGGCAGCACAGCTACGGCACACAGCACTCTGGATTTTTCACACCCGTAAGCACTGTAGCTATGTCGACTTAAATTTTAAGCACAAACCAGACCTATGCACAGATTGACTCTTTACTTCCATAAACACCAAATGCTTTTGGTATAAGATCAGTTTCACAATAGAAGAGCCAAAGTCCATCATCAGAGCAATAAGAACTAACTTTTCTTTTCCTTTTTTGGTCTGCCTCTCCCTGCCAATGAGGGCTCAAGTATAGGGGTACGCAGTAGTCACTACATCAAGCACAAGTGTGTCTTCAAGGAGAAAGAAGTTGTGTTTAAGATGATTTTTGGCTGGACTCTTCTCTAGTTTTGAGCTCCACTCAGCACAGGGGTATGTGAGGTGTGTCAGGGAGCCAACTGCAGCTCACTGATTTGGTGCTGGATCAAGTTAGAGTAGCCTATGGGCTGCTCTAAATTACACCAATGGTGTAAAACTCCTACAAGACAATTGGAGGATTAATACAGCAGAGTTTTGCCATGCCTCCTACCTGCCCCACTCCTTTCCTCCTCTGGTACACCTTTTGCAATGGGGCAGGGCAGAGGCAGCTGGTGCAGGAGCCAGGTCCACCAGCTTTATGCCAACAGAGAGATCCCCTCTGCTAAGGGAGTTCTCCACAGTGAGACTCTTAGTGCCACTCAGGCAAGAGCCTAATGGAGCATCTGGCCCCTTGATTTTGTGATTATATCTAGGGCTTAAGCAGAAAGGATCAAGTTATTCAAAACAACCGTCCCCTGCCGCATGCACAGATACTATGGTAATGGACGCCAATATGGAGAACCTAGACAGACAGACACACACGCTGTGAGGAGGCTTTCAAATAAGAAGTCACCATAGAGCTCCCTTAATCCACCTATCTGGCTCCAACAGACGAAGTCTGACTGGGAGTCTGCTATGCAGTGGGTGATATTATTGTGTTCTGTGGACTGCTAGATGACAGCATGGGGCGGGAGAGGGAGGGAGAGAGAGCAAGATTCCCTCCGGTTCAGCAGAGAGGAACCTCTTTGTGTACACATTCCACTGCTGGTTTGTCTCAGAGAGAAACAGATCGGGGACGGGAAGAGCTTTGAAGAAAGTGAAAGTCAGGCTCAGAATGCTGGTTCAGCTCATTTTATCTGACACAAGACTGGCAGACACTAAGAGAATAAAAAATGGGCTTTGGTAAGATCCTTGGAAGCCAGAACATGATGGCATAGCAGTCCTTTCCAAGCAGTGTCTCGCTTTCTCTCTCTCACACCCTCTCTCTCGCCCCAAAGATTTTTGGTAGTTTAATTGCTGGCACTCTGCACAGCTGCACCCGACCAGCTCCATTGAATGCTACGGACAGAGGCTTCTTTGGAAAGATGAATCTGAAGAAAGCAAAATATGATGGCCAATAGCAGCATGCCATTTGGAAACTCCATCAGTGAAACTGACATGAGTGAGACTCGAATAGTAGCACACCAATAGCAAAAAATGCAGAGAAGCCTGAAAATAAGACATCACCAGAGATTCACTTATCTTCCAAGGGTTTGCACCAGAGACTGGAGCAGTTAACACCCAGGGATCAAATTCTGCCCCCAATTAAGTCAATGGGAGTTTTGTCATTGACTTCAGTGGAGCCAAGATTTCCCCCTCTGCTGTACCAGTCATCTGCAGCGTTCAGCTCATGCTAGTGAGGGTGTAAAAACTTGGTTGGGGTCAGGTTTCAGATTTTACGGGAATCATTGCAAAAGGGAAAGTTGTGCGCCTTTCCAACTAGGCACTGTGTCTCCTAAGCCTGCACACAGGCCTGGCCAAGAAGCTGTGGTGAATGCCTGCTGGAAGCAGCTTTCTGATGTCTGCAGACACAATAAATAAATAAAGGGCATTCTTAAAAAAAGCAAAAAACAGGAAAAACCAAAACTCTGCTACATGCTGAACCAATAAGGCTAAAACAGGGAAAACTCGTTGCTTGATCAATAAAATGATATTGCCTTTGAATATTCTTTTGTTTACAATTTTACAAATAGTGAAGGATGATAAGAATGCTCATAGAAATGACACTGTAGCTACACTGCTGCATATTCCATAGTGATAACTCTCCACACTCTAGTAACAGCACTCTGACTTCTGATGGTATGTCTACACTGCAACCGGGAGGTGTGATTGCAGCATGTGTAGACGTACCAGAGTTAGCTAGATCAGTTAGCTAGCTAGATCAGAGCTAGCTTGAGTAACAATAGTAGTGAAGCCACGGCAGCATCGGCATCAGCTGCTCAAGCATGTACCCAGGATCCTGCATGAGCAGGGCTAGCCCATGCTGCCCCATGGCTTTGCTGCTACTGTTACTCGAGCTATCTTTGATCTACATGAGCTGCAATCACACCTCCCAACTGCAATGTAGACATGCCCCAAGAGAAAAGCACTACAGCAGTAGTTCTCAAAATGACCCCTGGGCAACAAGAGGAAGGATGGCTCAGTGGTTAGGGTGCTCGTCTGGGACTTGGTCAACTCTAGGTTCAAGTCCTTGCCAACCACAGACATCCTGTGTGACCTTGAGCAACTCACTAAAGGCTTGTCTATACAGGGAATTATTAACAATTATACTGGTATCATTAAACTGATTTGATATATACAGCTGTATTGGTCTGAGTATTTTGTGGACAATCTTTTTTTTTTTTTTTTTGGTTTAGTTTATGCCCCTTCCAGAACAAGATAAAATAAACCAGAAAAAGGCACAAGAGAGTGTCCACATGGGGAGTTATACCCATATAATTTCAATTTACATCTTAATTTATAGCAGTGTAACTTTGACAAGCACTTAGTCTCTTTGGACCTCAGTACCCCACCTGTACAATGGGATAACACTACAACCCTCCCTTGCTGTGAGGATCAATGTGTTAAAGAGTGTGAGGTGCTCAAATACTGTGGTGATGGGGACCATATACGGTAAAAAGACAGAACGGGGCTGTTGGGTAGTAAGTATCACATTGGTGTCCAGAGAGTTCGGTAAAGATTAAAGCCCCTTTGTTATTCTGCCCTTCCCCAGCCTGGGGGAAAATAGGGCCAAAATGCCAATAAACTAAGAACTGAAACACAAAACAGGGATATCAACATTAACAGCTAGAATAGTAGGTTCAAGACAACACTCACTACCCTTGGCCTGGTCTCCCCTTTGCCTAAATTATGCAGCCTATGCCAATAGTGCTCAACCTTTCCAGACTACCGTACCCCTTTCAGGAGTCAGATTTGTCTTGCGTTTCACCTCTCTTAAGAGCTACTTGCTTACAAAAATCAGACAAAAAATACAAAAAAGTGTCACAGCACACTATTACTGAAAAATTGCTGCTTTCTCATTTTTGCCATATAATTATAAATCAATTGGAAAATAAATATTGTACTTACATCAGCATATAGCATATAGAGCAGTATAAACAAGTCATTGTCTGTAGGAAATTTTAATTTGTACTGACTTTGTTCGTGCTTTTTATGTAGTCTGTTGTAAAATTAGACAAATATCTAGATGAGTTGATGTACCCACTGGAAGACCTCTGTGTACCCTTGGGGGTACACATACCCCCGGTTGAGAACAACTGGCCTAAGCCCTCCCAAATCCCAGGTGTTAATGGCAGCATGTGGTTCCCAGGTGCATGTCTTTGGACCTAAACATGTAAAATGAATCCTGCGGGAACAGGGGCAACCCAGCCTCAGAAGGAACTTAAGCACAGTGTCATAGGTACTAATTTTCCATACATGCAACAGATGTAGGAATTGCATGCAACCATGAAAAAGACGGGAGATGGTCCCAAAGCCTGTCTCTCTACAAAGATAAGATCCAAACTATGAAATATTCTAACAGCAATGGTCCAGTGCATGAGAGCTTTCAATAGTAATGCCACAGTGTTTCAGATGCTTACCAAATACTGCAGTATTTTTAAAGGGGTGAGCAGCACTGCTTTGGACCCCTGTTGTGGATTACTGCAGTACTCTGCTTTTTAACTCAGGGAATTGCATTACCTCCCACACATACCTATGGCTATTTCCCAACTTGGCCGTCCCCAACGCGCAGCCAATCGCCTCTTGTTTGATCCTGCAAGGCAGTCATGTTCCACAACATTGGTAATGCCACAAATTGGCCAGAATGCTGCAAGCAAGCAGCCACTGGGATTAGAGGAAGATTTTGTTACTCTATCTGCTCCTTGTTCTTCCCCAGATTCTTCCTACTACCTCCCTCTAGTGTCCTCAAGGAGTACTGCATTGACTCACTTCTGCTCTATTCCACTAGCATGATATACCACATTAGAGACGTGGGAGAGGCAGAAAACGCTTCTTTCACAGCCTTGCTGATAAGCAAATACAGGGTGGGGCCAACAACAAGAGATCTGTGAAAATGACTAACCAGTCTAATATAATTAAAATCCTGCCCCACAGGATAGTAAAGAAATGTATAACTTTCGTTGATGAAAATCCTACCATTTAGGATTGTGAGCGTGTTGCAAGCACGCTGCAGTTTGCTTCCTGAGCAGCATAGCCTGTGGAAAGTATGCTCAAGGACTGGGATTGAACAGAGAAACACCACACTGAAAAATATATAGATATTCATCCTGCCAGCTATAGGATCCAAAGTGGGGAACTGGATGGAGGCAACAAAGGCAACAGAGCTAAGAGGAAAACACGTGAGTGACAAGTTTTGCTGGAGAAGAGCCAATGGGGCTCCTCTATGGACTGCTGAAGTCAGGTATGACCAAACTTTTGGCTCTAGTTAGCAGCTGGGAAATATTAAAAAAAGCTGAATGGATTTCACATTGTCAGAGAGAAACTCCCTGAAAGAAGCAAGCCGAAGTGGCGTTCAAAAACAGCATATACAAGCAGGAGAGGGTATTGCCCTAAGGAAATGGTCTTCAGTATATCTATGGCCCCCATTATATGGTGCTCATATGTGAGCACCTCACAACACCCTGGTGAGGCAGGGCCCTGCTATTCTCTCCATTTTACAGAGAAGTAACTGAGCCCCAAGAGGGTAAATGATTTGCACCAGGCCACCCAGGAAGGCTGTGGCACGATTGGGAATGGAGCCCAGGTCTTCAACATCCTAGGATAACCACTGGATCAGATCAGCCTTCCCCTCTGCAAAAGGCATATCATCCTGTGCCCAGCTTAATGAGAGTTCTGGTGAGGATGGTCAGGCTCAGACAGATAGATGAACACAAACACTATTTTCCCCTTTCCCTGTTTATATCATGGTGCCTGTTAAAATGGTGCTCAAGACCAGGTCCTCTCCTTTCACTGCTTAAAGGGACACAAGGAGAAACCAGGCCTTTTTGCTATGGTTGTCAGAGAGGCTCTAGAAAGACAGACAGACAGAAAGAAAAACAGAGCTCTCAACCTCATCACGGAGATCAATGATCCTCAAGAAATAGAGGAGAATGGTAAGATGCTTTGAATCTTATACCTCCCCTAGACTTTTTCAGAGGTGAAAAAGAGAAAGAGAACATCTGATTTTATTTAAAACTCCTTCTCTGCTGGAGTAAGGGAAGCAATCTGGTGGCTGCTGCTTCAAAGAATCCTGGCAGGTCTTCAGGCCGATAGAATCCTTCTCCAAAAATAGGATTTTATTTTCCTGTTGGCTGAAGGTAAAGCTGCCCAAAGCACCCAGCCCTCCAGCCTTGGTCTGCAAAAAGCTATGTTTGCCAGTTGGCTTCAGCCAGGTGAGCTGCTGCCCAGAAAGTCTCCCTGAAGGATGGAGTTTGTAAGTCAAACAGTTTAAACAAAAAGAAGGGGAAGGCATGCATAGAAAAAGTGGGATAATAAAATAAACGAATGGAACTTACGCTGGCAGCGTTGATCTCTGACAACATCCTTTGTGAATAGAACAGGCATGAGCCTCTCTACCGGTGAGCAAAGGGGCTGACAGGTATGTCCAAGTGCAGGTTTTAGAGGCAGAAGAGCTAAGAGAAGTCCCCGCACGCAGACCCTTAACACTGTACAATCTCCAGGCTCCCCGGCTGTGTTCATTCATGCTTTTGACTCTTCAGGAAGGACAAGAGCCTTCACCTGTCCTGCTTCCAGATCTAAAACCATAGCAACTTCCTCTCACCCAAACCACCATCTCCTTCCTGGAGCCCTGTAACAGATGGGCGGTACTGCTACAATTCTGCCCCTTTGCTCCTCAGAGACGGCCATTGTGAGATGGACACATAACCTTACTCTTCCACATTTCATGCTCTCTCACAAAGATTTCACATCATCCTCTTATGTACCTAGACAGATCTCCAACTGTGAGACACATGGGAGCCATTGGAAAGACTCCCATTGACTTAAATAGGGTTTGGATCAAGCCCCTCAACTGGAGGACTGAAATTCCATTGACGTTCACTTGGGCTTCTTTGCAGTTCTGGCCTCTTTGATTCTTCACTCCTTTTGCTCCATGTTTTGCTGCATAGGACTTTTTTCACTTTGTTGGTGCCCTAATCGACAGCTTAGACCCTAGGGTGATGAGCACTATAGAGACCTTACTTACCTTTTTTTCCTCTGCAACTTTTCTTTCAAGCATCCTAATCCGTTATCAACCAAGGTATCCAAATCATGCTGTTTTCTCCTTAAGGAACATTTCTAGACCCAAATTTTACATTTTTGAAAAAAAAACTTTTAAATTTGCAAGAATGTTTTTACTTTTTTTTTTTAAAATTTAAATTTAAATCAATTCAGGTTTTCGTTTGATCAATGAGTAAACATTTACCTGCAGGAAGGATGGACAGTTTTATGCTAAAGGCATCAGACTGGTACCCAAGAGATTTGGGTTCTGAGTTCCCAGTTCTGCCAGGAACTCCCCAGATGACCTTGGGTAAATCACTTAATCTCTTAGTGCCTCAGTTCCCCCTGAATTAAAAGAGATTCTAGGCATAATAATTCTTTCCTACCTCACAGGAGTGTTCAGGGAACACATAATACATGCTTGCGAGACATCAGAAATCAGAGTGATAGAAGCCATGTAAGTACCTAGCTAGATGGATATAGGAAACCCAAACACATTATTTGAAAAAGTGGAAAGTGAAACTAACTAGAAAGAGACCAGTGTGTCACTTCAGACTGATACCAGTGTGTCATGATGGTGAAACAGGCCCAGAGAGAAGTGACAATTAACAGCCCAATTTTACTGTCCAAGTTGAGGCAGAAGGAGAAAGTAAAGAAACCAGAGAAGCAGTGAAAAGTAAATTCTGTTTTTGAAATATGTCCCATCTGAACCATCTAAAGTGCTACCACCAGTAACAAAAGCAATTACTTTTAAAAGAGAGACTTATCTGGCCAACAAGCAAAATGACATTAAAGAGGTAACACCCCCTGCTCCTCCCCAAACTGCAGTAGGAGTTTGATTGATTACAAAGTGTTCAGGACCTCGTTTGATTTACCTCCAATAGACAACAGCTCCTGAAAGGCCAGTAGCACAAATCATGACCACCAATTCCTGAAACCCCTTTGTGTTCCCCAAAAGCTTTCTATTGTATACAGTTCCTGAAGCAGCCTGACCCTGCTGGGCTTGGGAGACCCAGGGTGAGGGACTGGTGCCCCACTGTGTTAGGTGTTGTACCACACTTATTCAAAACAAAATATTTGAAAATCATGTCGTCCTTCAGAGCTTGCTAGCTAGGCCCGGGGGCTCAGATCTGAGACTGTCCTCCCAGTCAGGAAAATGCTCTGCTCTAGGTCTCATTGAAACAGGGCAAGCAATCTTGTTTAACCACAGAGGCAGCTAAAGCACAAAAAGGAGGCCAAGCTAGGTTGTAGCATAACTTTGCACTTGCATCAAACCACTTTACATAGGGGTTAGAAACCATGTCCTAGCGAATATGTTTCTGGAACTGTCTACATACTAAAGCCTCTTGGGGAAGCCTTCCAGCATTGCACCAACGGCAGCTAGCCCCAGTCGTGCAAGAAGTTCCACATGGGCAGACCCCCCACCACCCAAAAGGAGCCCCACTGAAGTCAGCAGGGGGTCTGCCAAAGCCAAAGGCCCTGCAGCATCAGGCTCTTAGTGACACTGCTGTTTATTAGGCTGCTTAAAGCAGAGACAACCTGAGCTGCAGAGATTAGATCCAAACCTTCCCAAAGTCTGGGCTTGCACAGATTAGGCAGTTTTAGGTTGGCCCACTCTGAAGACAGGGTGGAGCTATGACACTGGATCCTAAATGCACCCAAGTTCAGGGTAGTACAGGACACCACTGGTTTTACCACTGCTCAGAGACGGTCTAGATGACACGGTGTTAAAATTGCTGGTGGACACCAACAGCCGGTCTACATTACAGTTACCATCACTGTTAGTACCACTGGAATGGTGCAAGACTGCTCCAAAAAGGGCAAATGTAGACAAGGTCTCAGTGGGTGAAGGCACAAATTTTTAGGGTCAGTTGTAGAACACTTTTTCTCCTCCCACTAGCCACATCATCTGGACAAACCATAGCGGTAATCCTGCAAAGTTACCTGTATGCATAGGCTAGGTCTACATTACAAGAGCTACAATAGGACAGCTGCAGCTACCCTACTGTAGCGTAGACACTTGCTACAGCAATGGAAGGTTTCTTTTTCCCTGTGGCTGTAATAAATCCGCCCCCTCAACAGGTGGTAGCTAGGTCAATGGGAGAACTCGTCCGTTGACCTAGCTGCGTCTGCAGAGTGGGGTAGGTCGATCTAACTACATCACACATAGCATGAAGTTTTTCACAGCCTAAGTGATGCAGCTAGGTCAACCCAAGTTTTAAGTGTACACCAGAGCATTGACCTTCACTCTGTGCAGAATCCCATTGACTTCAACTGGTCGCTATCTGAGAGAAAGGATCCATGGATGCAAGACTGAGGGCTACAGACTGTGTTTAAATGACTTCCTAGGTTATGCAACGATGGTTCAAAGGTTGAGCTATTTAACCAACTCTTTAAGGTGAATACCCAGTTCCAGACTTGAGGCTTGGCAGGAGAATGGGGGAGGAAGAGCTGATGAGCAAAGATTTGGGGGTTTAGAATATACCTTATTCTATCATTTGGGATCTCAAACTGCTTTTGCATTTCTTAAAAAAGTATGTTTCCATTCCTCTCACTTTTTATTTTGAAAGCAATAGCTGCTGGATCAACATAATAAAACACTCTACAGCCAGCTGGAAATCTGCAGAGCTTAAGCCTGTAAGTATTTAAAACAGTTCTTTATTATTTTTTAACAAAATATTTTTTAAAAGTAGAGTTTGAGTTTTTTGTTTTTTTTTAATTTTATTTCTTTTCTCCCCACTCCCTCCCTGGGTCTCTGTTGCTAACCAGATTGCAGCGATGGGATAATGGAACAGACATGTGGGCTGAAACCCTCGGTCAATGGGAACCATTATGTTCACACACTTTATATGTGAGTGCTTTGGGCCTGATACTGATGCCAGTAAGGTCAATGGCAAAAATCCCCATTCATTTCAATGTGGGCAGCAGCAGGTTCTTAGGATCCTGCAAGAAGTTCCACATGGCCAGACTCCCACGGGCACCCAAATGGAGCTCCACTGAATGGAGTCTGCCGGTACAACGTCAGAGCCGTTATGACCTCACGATTTATTAGGGTGCTAAAACACAGATGGCCTAGCTACAGAGTCTAGATCCAAACCTTCCCAAAGTTAGGGCTTGCACGGATCTCATTCTGAAGACAGGGAAGAGCCATGGTGTTTGGACCCGGCTGCAGAGGAGTACAGACCCAAGTGGGGAAGAGAGGTTGGTTCAGGCCCTAGTCTTCACTGGGATGAATTATATTTATTTTCATAGTCATTCTCCGCCTTTCCAGACACATGGTGAGAAGTGTCCCACCACTCTTTGTTTGGGCAACAGGAGAGACTGTGTAACTTGGCATGACTGTGTCCACTTATGTTCACCACTCAGTACTCAGACCTGCCAACTTTCCTCCTCCTTGTGCTGTAAAACTAACCCTTCCTAACAAAAAAGGAGCCTGAGATGTCCTGCTTCTCATTATCTGGTGTGTCAAACACAGCAACATCTTTCCATTTAGGAAGGGATGCAGATGACACCGGTTATTAGGTGGTCAGCAGGAAGTGGTGAATGCTTGGGCCCACAGTTGACGCATTGCTTCCTCCTGACCTAAGGGGGCGGGAGAAAAAAAAATCCACCGTGCCATGATGCTTACTGTAGACAATTAAAATATTAACTTTCTTTGTACTGAATTATAAACACAGCAGACATGAAAAACACCCAGGCAAGAAGGGCACCATCAGGTTACAAGCGGAGAGTTGGCCAGCCGGCAGACCTAAACTGTGGTCAGCTCATGCAAAACGGATGCCAAATTCTGCAGCTTGCCAAAATGTGGCACTCGGAGGCCACTTCCATGGGATTGCTGGAGAACTGGCAGCTTGTACGTATGCACTATATCTTAATAGAATAATACTTAGCACCTACATACCATTTTCCACCCACTGATCTCAAAGCACTTTACAAAGGAAAGGAGATATAATTATCCCCATTTCACACACAGGGAAACTCAGCCACACAGGGGAAAAGTGACTTTCCCAAGGTCACACAACACATCAGAGACTGGATTAGAACCCACATCTCCTGACTTCCAGTCCAGTATCCCAGCCACTGGACTGTGCTGTTTCCCCATAGCTTGTGCTGACAGGCTCCCACCAATGCTCATCCTTAGGGTACATGGCACCATTCTAACAGACCATGAAGATTTGGTTTGATTCCCTTTTTTGTACATGGTAGTTGTATAATCCAAGCCACCTGTCCAATTATCCACTGGGAGCAGCACTTTGGCCAACACGCTGGAACTTGCCAAAGGTTTTGTAAGTGGGATGACAGGGCTGCACTGTTGATAAGTCTCCCTCTTTGAAGGTTAGTTGGCATATTGGATTACAAGTACTCTCCCAACATGCAATCTGTTAACAGCTGGCAGAACACAGCTGCTTATCACTTGCCAAATACACAAGCTACAGAAGAGCAAAGAAAATAATAGGGATGAGGAAAAACTTCTACAAAACATTACCAGATGAGCATGTCTAGGCAGGCAGGGAGCTGAGACCTCTGTGTATCGTACAGATAATGTTCTCTCTTTACTCTTACCTTGGCCTCCCAATCACAATAATTTGTCTCATCCAGTGACTGAGTCTTCTCATATGTGAGCTCCTTGGAGCAGGGATTGTTCTTTCATTACATTTGTACAGCACCTAGCACATCTGCCATGCCAACAAGGAACAGCAACTGCAACGGGGTCGCAGAGTGGGAGAGCAATTCAAATGTTTGGCTACATCAAAATAAACTTCAGACAAATCCATTAACTGTTCACCAATTCTCCGAACCGAACTTGGAACCTTTGGAACGGATTTGTCAGTAGAAAAATCTCTCCTATAACATTCACTTGCACACTTGTTTAACCCATCACTTCATAGGGATTTGTTTCCTGCCCTCCATTATCTGTGTCAAAATAAATAAAGTAAGTAAGTCAAAAAATTCAGCTTGTGCCCTTCATGAGTGAAAGGCCAGCCCCTGCAGAATCCAAGATCCTGTTAGACTGTGGTCTCTCAAGAAAGGTGACAAAGACTCCACCATTTGAGATCGTTACAAGGTGTCTAACAGGCCACTGGATACACCAAAAGGAAATATGCAGCCATGATACAGCTAGGGAATAAGGTAGACAGAAGAAGGCAACAGGTCTTTTCCATCTCAATGTTGCTAGATTCCTTATCTCCTACTGGACCTGACTACCTGAACATGCACAGTTAATCAAAGCTCACATTCATGTAAACTGTTTGCTTATAAAGGACACCCAAGTCCAAGCCCACCACAGGAACAGGAAGGCCACAAACCAGGGACAAACATTGTGAGAGGCGATGAGTAAATCAGGAAGGCATTCTTAATAAGAGTTAAAGATTGTGAATTGGCCTAGCCACATACTAAAACAAAAGAGAACTCCAAGAGGTCATTACTTGACCTAGTCAACTATCATTGTGCAAACCGGCAAACGTATATCTAACAAATAGCCATGGACCTGGGATAATGAGTGCTAGAATTATTGCAGAGTTTTGAGTTGGGGAGTGACATCCATGCCATTTGAACCAAGGCTACAATTATTTAAAATTGTCCTGATGTAAATCATACCAAACCCATACAAACCTGGTACCGTTAAATGGGCTTCAATTTATGCCTTAGAAGTTGCCCATTATTCTTCAGAAGATCTTTTCATTTTCCTCTCATCTTACCCTGCTCTTCATTCTTATCACTGCTATTAATAGTGCACATCCTTTGTCTACAGTTTTGAATCACAAACACTAGATCCTATTTCTTTCTGTCACTTTTAGCTCCTTCTTTACATGCTCATCCCTTTCTGATTAATAATCTGCCTCAAACAGTTTGCAATTCACTTCTCATCTCTATGAAACAGGTAACTCATTTTCTATCTCTCAGAACCTCTCATCAACCTCACTTAAAGCTATGGGTTTCTGCATAGGCTTCCTGCATGACATCCAAAGAGGCTCAGGGGTTTAAGTACCAAAGCTGCTTTTGAAAATGGAACTCATTTTCCCCTTGAATAGCAATTCAATGTTCTCTGCCATGCACAGGTTTTGAGATACATTTTAGTGAACTCCTACAGTGTCCACATGTCACAATCACTCTGATTATTGTAGTAATCTAAAAGCCAACTCTCTCATGAGCCACTACCTCTCCCTGATAGAAGGTAGAGCCTCATGCATTTCTTTTGCTTTCTTGGTAGAGAACCTCAGACTGTTCTCACTCTCCTTGAAAACCCACAGACTTCCTTCCAAAGATGAGACATCTCTATCCCACACAGTGAGAGAGATTCCTACCAGCTCTGCTCCCTGGGAAAGGTGGAGAGCAATAGACTCCTCTACGCAAAGATATTACACAGGCTGCCTGCCCCACCCTGACCTATTACATCTCCCTTGTGAAGATGAATTATGGCCAGCTTGCCCCTCGCTCATACAAAGATAAAGCCAAAGCCTTTTAGCTCGGACTCTCTCCCCTCCTTTGTGCATCTGAAACTGTGCGCATTCCACTCTCGTGCCAATCAAGTTACAATTTCATCCCCTTCTCTCTCTTGCCAGGACCTCATGGCCAGTTGCCCATCTGAGCACCATAAAACCCCCTCACTCTTAGTCAGTGCATTGGAAAGGATGAAGGTTTAGTAACAGCCACTTGGGTTCCCAGGCTCCAGCCTGCCCCTACAAAAGGCAGCTGTCCTCGAGACATCACAGAGTCATGTTATTAAAGTCTTCCTAGTACATCGCATTTTAATAGTAACTCTCCCAGCACAAAGCCCCAGACCTCCTCTCCTGTGCTAGGGAACTCCTTGCTGCCCACACATTTTATAAGTACACTCATCTAGTGTGTTTCTGATGCATGGTAGGAGGAGTGCCGTAGGAGGAGGAAGAGTCAGCTGAATTGCTGTTTTCAGGACAGATTCACCATGTTCCTTACAGCCCTGCACAGCTCAACTCCCCTGGAACGGTTTCAAAACCTGACTCATATCCAGTTTGTCTTTTTTAATCTTTACACACTTACATCATCCTGGGAGGCTCACAGTGTAACATACAAAACTTTCAGTGCTTAATCTATAGAGGTCCTGTACTGCAATGACAAGCAACTCAAACAGACAGAGACAGAAGTACAAGCACAGCTACAGAGAACCTACCAGACCAGGGAAGCAATGAACAAAATTGAAGTGGGCCCACTGACAATGCAGATATACTGAAGGGCAGATGGCCTAGTAGATAAGGCACTGGAGCGGCAGTCAGACAGGCTGAGTTCTAGTCTCAGCTCTACCAGCAATTTGTTTGTAACCTTGGGCAAGTCATTTAACCTCCCTGTGTCTCACAATGTTATGGAAGTAGATAATCATTATCAATCCTTAATGCAACCCTGGAAAGTACTCAGGCTCAGAGCCTGAGAGGTTATTTAGGTGCCTAACTCCCACTGAAATCAATGAATTTAAGCACCTAACTCCCACTGATTTCAATAGGAGTCAGGGGTCTAACTGCTTTTGAGGATCTGGGCCTGAGGATCCTGCAGCGAAGGGTGCAGCACTAGAACCGAAATAGAACAGGATGTTCAAGATTTCTGATAAATCCCTGATATCCCATCATGGGAATGGGGCTGGACGTTTCACAAGGAGTCTAAGAATTGGGCACTCAGTTCAGTGGGGCTTGAATACCTAACTTTCCTATGGCCTTTGAAAATCACAGCCTAAGTACATACGCATTTGTGAGAGAGAATCCCGCTGACCTCCAGGGAACATTGGGTTTGTAACAGTGACCGTTAGGCAAAGACTTCCATGTGGAAGATCACCAAAACCAAAAAACAACAAAAAACCCCCAAAAAACCTCCCAAACAGCTGGAATGTGTTGAGCATACAGCACACTGTATGTGGAAACACATCAGAGCCCAGAAACCCTGACCAGATCCCTGTACCTAACGACGGTTGCCTTGTTTATTTTATTCTGGTTAGTGAGTCAGAGTTTCAATGGACTCTTTGCAGTTATTCATCATAGTGGTTTTTGATGTAACTAACATTCTACAAAACTATAGGAAGATTTGGCCATTTTTTTTCTACCCCTTGCTCCCCTGCCCCCTCCAAGAGATGAATAGTCAACAGGGATGAATGAAGAATTGTCAGGATGTTTGCATAGCTTTTACTGTGAGAACAGCAGCAAGTGGTAGGCGTGGGACTCCTAGAAAACACATGTTCGCATGCAAGGATGAGGGAGGGGAGCAGTGGATTTTTCTGCATGTGGGTAAAGGGACAATTTACAAGGAAGCATGACAGCGACAGGGGCACAGAGCAGAAACGTACACTAGGTGAAAGACAAGGCACTGAATACAAGAATGTAAGAACAAGCCTTCTCAGGGATTGTCAGAGGGCTATGACACCACGTGTACATCTGCCAACTGCGTAACAGACCTGGCAAGGCAAACACAGGCAGGGGAGAGAGCATAAAAGGGAATAAGCCAAGTGATGGCATAACAGTGCTGGAGAGCAGATATGGGAAAGTGGGAACATATCCACTACAAAGGGATGCACAACAGATCACAGCCAAAAGCAAGCAGGAGCAAATGGGCTAATGGAACTCCCTGAGTGTCAGCTCTCCAGACTGGGCAGAACACAGCTGCCAGCTTTCTCACACATACAGGGAAGAGTCATTACACCAATGCATCCAGTCCCTGAGCTTCCAAGCAATATCATCTGGCTCCACATTCATTGCAGGATACAGTCACATGAGTCTTACCTTTCCTCCCTTCCCTGCTTCCCCTGGTCATCTCACACTCTTCTCCACTGTCCCTGCTACACAATTTGGCCAATGGTAGTGCAAGAGCCTTGTCCTGGGCCGTGCCTGCCATCTGCCTGCCTTCTTGCAACTCTAGGCTTCATCTACTCTCCGGAAAATATTTCTTCTCTCTCTCACCTAGATCTCACACTTCCCCTCCATCCACAGCTATTATACCTTCATAACAATAAAATGATGGCGCTGATTAATTCCATAAAGCATTTCATGGACACAATTTGTTGCTATACAAAATGCACTTGTGTATATGGCATTGTCTGGACAGGGTGGGTACAAGCCAGAGAGCTAGAAAGCTATCAGGAGATCTTTGATCTCCCCATTCAGCTATCACCAGAAGTTACAGAAAAGAACCAGGCAGCAGAAGGATTATGTTTCCAGTTTCATTCAACAAAGTCTGCATAATAGACGAGGAAAAACTTTACCGGCCTACCCATCTTGCCCCTCTTCCCAGGAACTCCAGGGATACCCTGTAAGGAAAAACACACAGAAAAAAAAATAGGTCTGAATGGGAAAACAAACAAAACAAAGGGAAACAAAAAACAGGCTAATAACTGCGGCACTGGTGAGAAATCAAGATGTTGGCTATTTGCAGTCAGCTGTGAGAGCAAGAGAGAGTGGGAAGAGAAATAACCTTAACCCATTAACTATAACCTCCCCATAGTTCGGACAAGCATCATCCACACCCAGGGGCAGCAGGCTATGCTTAGCAGTAGCAGTAATTAAGCCACTGGCCTGGAATCAAATGAAGGCTACAGCCAAGGCACTCACTAGAGAGCTTCTGTTTATGTTTCTTATTTAGTTCTATGAGCATTAAATCAGCCACTCCGGAGCATTAGAGTCCCTCCCATGCAAGCACACACATGTTCAATGGCTTTTCTTGTTTCTGGAGTCTGTATTTGCCAATCAGGTTGAGCAAAAATAAAAATCAATTTTCATCCTTAGAAGATCTGGTTTGGGGGGGTGGGGAGGGGGTGGAAGAGTGGGCCCTTTACTGTGTGGCTGGCAAGGGGGTGAAATGGCACTGTTTTTAAAAGGGCTTGGGTAAGAAGAGAAGAGAGGAAAGGAAAGGAAGGTCCCCTGTTACTCTTCCAGATCAGAATCAATGGTTTGGAAAGCATGGAAGCTGTAAGTGAAAAGATGGGGTGATGGGATGGGGATTTTCAAAAGTGACCAGTCACACTGGATGCCTCAACTTTAGGTTGCCCATCTGGAGATACCTGAAAGGAGCCCAACAGTAGAAAGGGACAAGCAGCTGCCTTCAGAGAACCGGGCTCCTTGAAGGCATTTCCAGTTCAGCACTCAAAATCACTAGTCAATTTGGAAAAACATTTGTCCCAGGCTGAAGGAATGATTTTTTCCTTAAGCATTTGCTTTTCTTACACTGAGATGGACCAAAAGAAAAAAAAATCACAGCAACAATGGAAAAATATAATCCACCTGAACACTCCCCTCTACTTTATGAATAGCAATGTGTCACCTTGCTTGGAACCCAGTTTCCTGAGCTGCCCATTAATGTACTGCACAAAGGTCCATCTCCTACATGAGGAAAGGAGCATACTGAAGAGGGTAACCATCTCTCTGTCTCAGTATTAGGCATTCTTGCCTGTTCTTTTAAGAGCAGGCAAAGTGAGGGAGCAGACCACAGAGTCATGTCCAGAAAAGGCTGCAATAGGTATCGAAGAAATTGGGTGATGGATATTCTAGAGACAGAAAGCCAGGGCTTTCCTCACAAAATACTCACTCGTTCTCCATCAGGCCCTGGCAGCCCAAATAATCCTGGGAGACCAATATACCCCTAAGGGAAAGAGGAAACAAGAAGTCAAATACATTTCCCTTCAGCAGTTATTCCATCCTGCCTGAACAGAAGAACGTCCTCCAGCGCTGGTCTATGGCAGCCGTGATGAAATAAACCTTGAGGCAAGTGTATATGCCCATGGACTGCATGGTGCTGGCTTCCACGATGTAGTCCAAGGGCACATACCCTCACACCAGGGATCATGAGGACTCCGTGCAGGAAGAGGCCAGCTGGACGGAACCTTACCTGGGCTGGCTCTGATCGTACCTGAGAGAAATGGAGCTGGGTTGCAGGTTAGCAAGAGTTACAACCATGGTCAACTGCATGCCTACGCCAAACAGAGATCTCTGTGGGAGAGCCTGGTCCCCCTGGAGTTTCTCATTCTGTTTCTCCTCCTGTCAGCCGCATACCTGGTCTTCCTTGCCTCCTCTCTCCGCAGTGTCCCTGAAGCTCATCCTTCCCTTCATCGATTCCAAGATCAGAAGACCATTGTGATCATCTAGTCTGGCTGCCTGTATAACATAGGCTGCAGAACTGTCCCTAAATCATTCCTAGAGCAGATCTTTTAGAAAAACATCCAGTCCTGATTTAAAAATTGTCAGCGATGGAGACTCCACCGCAACCCTTGGTAAATTGTTCCAACGGTTAATTACTCTCATGATTAAAAATTTACACCTTTTTTCCCTATCTGAATTTGTCTAGTTTCCATTTCCAGCCATGAGATCACATTTTACCTTTCTCGGCTAGACTGTAGAGCCCATTATTAACTGTTTGTCCTCCGTGTAGGTGCTTTATAGACTGTAATTAAAATCATCTCATAATCTGCTCCTTGTTAAGGTAAACAGATTGAGCTCCTTGCATTTATCACTGTAAGGCAAGTTTTCTAATCCTTTAATCGTTCTCATGGTTCTTGTCTGCACCCTCTTCGATTTATCAACATCTGTTCCCTCATCTTCCTGCTGAATCCTGTCTCTTGCTCTCCATAGGGCACCCTGTGGTGCAGATTCTAGCCAGACCACTTACAAATACCAGGCCCACCATACCAAATACCTCCACGAGCCTTTCACCAGACTCCTTGTCCTCTCCTCGAGCACCAAGGCCCCACTCTGAAATTGCACAGGCCTTGCATGCTGATCTGGGTCTGCATTAAGCTTCCTAATAGCTATGTACAATGGCTCAGCCTTCTACATGCCTACATTTCCTCCACGATCTAACTTTGATCAGAAGAGTCTCCTCTTCCTCATTAAAATCCAGTTTACTGTAAAGGCATCTCAGTTCAGTAGTGATAGTCATATATTCACTTCTGCAATATTTCTCCTGGGCTCTGGGCCCCTGCCTGGGCAAAAGCGGCTGCATAAATGCTATATGTCCTTTCACTTGCAGTAACTGGAGACTTGTGCTTAATTCGCTGCACGCAGTGATTAAAACAAAATGTTACCTTGTGCATTGCTCCTTTGCACAGGACTCTTTCTGTCAACTGCATAGCATCAAGCAGAAGTGAATTTTAGCAGGTAGCCACCTCAACGATTTCCCAAAACTTGGGTCGCCATAGAAAAAAATTCAAACACTGACACTGAACTTCTTCCATCCCTCCTCCTTCCCACTCCCCAAATCTCCTGACCCATCCCAATAAGCCTCTGAGACTCTCTGGGAGCCCATCAGACCACTATCCCACACCACGTCAGTATTTCAACTAGTTAGAATTTCACTATGGGATGATACAACCACACAGACAGAGCCCAGCCATCTAACCCACTGTTTGTCCTCTCATCCTGAGTCACAACGCAGCCACCTTCACATCTCCCCGCATTTCCTATGAAAAAGCAGTGGGGGAAGAGGGCCCGAAGTGGTGAACAATTCAGGCTCTTTCAGCCATAAAATGGTCGATATCTGGGCTAAGAAATATCAAGACTAAGTTCCCATTAATTGTAATGGAAATTAGAGGTTCAGTTCTCCTAGGTGGCTTTCAAAATCTCAGTCCCAGACATTTAGGGGTAGCAAATGAATGATAATTTTCAAGGGGCTTATCCTGGATTGAACACCCTAAATACCCGTATGAACGCTGAATTCCTACTGTACCATAAGTCACACAATTCTCTAGTGCAAGATCCTGGTTACTCTAGTGAAATGGGGGATTCAGAAATAGGGTTACTACTTAGTGAAGTGAGAGAAGCAAGCTGTGCTATCACAGACCTGTGTCTACCGGAGTACATTAAGCAGCTGATGCTTCCCCCCACCCCTTTCCCTACCACAGGAATAAAGTTAGCTATGGAGTCAGCTTTTGTTTATTGCTTGCAATTTTTCAAGTGATGGAAACCAGCTGGTAGCATTTACTGTTCATGGAGAAAGGACCACATGGTCAGGAGAGGAGCATTTTTATTGGCTCAGAGGATCACTATGGATTTCTAATTGTAGGTGAAGAGCAAAAGGTGATTAAATGCAGTTTTAATTCTTAATTCATCCCTCAACAGTCAGCAGGAATCCCCAGAGCTTGAGCTGATGAGCAAACCCAAGCTGAGATGCAGGGATATTAATGTTCTCATTTGCATATGGCTTCAAGATGTTGGCTTGTTGTGATGCATAAAGATGTAAAATCAATTCCAAATTTCTCTGCTTATAAAGCTCAGGACCAGCCTACATCTGGAAGAACCCCTCTTCAAAGTATTTGGAGTGGCTGAACCAGTGTGTTTGATGAAGCTAGAGAGGCCTCACTGAGACCAAAGTTGTAGGGAGACCAATCCTTTGGGATTTGGATTTGTTTCCTCTCCAATTCTTTGGACTTTGAAAGGGTTGACTTTGCAGCACAGCAATACTGGGAAGTTGCTCTGTTGGTTTTGGTACAGTTTTAAACCAATTGGGGATTTAATGATGCATCAATTAATTAATGAGCTCTATGTAATAAAAATAAGAAACTTATATTAGGGTTGCAAAGTTGATCACAAGGAGCGACAGATACTAGGGGATAGAACAGGGGAGAGAGGAAAGAAAAACAAGGTAAAAAATGGCTCACTTACTCGACTGCCTTTTGGACCAGCTTCACCTATTGGTCCTGGTAAACCCTGAAACACAAGAGAAAAAACAAAGACAAATGTGGAGAGGCTTTAATATAAACCCTAATGAGCAGTGCCATATTTACAGCACTATCCTAGGATGGTTCTGATGATTTCACAACTATCCCAAGGGGTATCAATATGGGAGAATGAGGGGTGGGGGGAGAAGAGGAACAAATCCCTAATTGTTGTGAATTGATGACTCTGCAAAACAGGAATCTTATAAAACACAGGAGCTCACTCTCTGAGACCCAGAACACTGGAACTAGAATGGAGATTTCTGGTCATAAAGACTGGAGAGGTTAACATAGTGGTATGCAAGTAAATTGCAATCAAATGCTAGTTGCAATGTAAAGTGACACCATGTAGACAGTGGCACTCACCAAAAGGTGGGATTGAGCGTGCCGCCAATGAACCATACAGACAAGAAGGCAGCTAACTGCAATGTCAAAAATACCTTAACTCCTGGGAGGGGACTGTAGATGGGGCCCAATCCAAAACCCATTGAAAACAATGGAAAGACTCCCACGGACTTCAGCAGGCTGTGGATCAGGCCCACAGTTCCACATGCAGGGAATGGTTAAAAAGGTATTTTAAATTTTTGAGCTCCAAGACACGAATGACCCTCTTTACCTTCAATAGTGGAAAGACTTGTAATCAATGCACCCACTTTTCTAGCAATGATGAGGGGCCCATTCATGCTCCTTTTGAAGTCACTACTAAAATTACCATTGGGCTTCAAGTGAAGGAGGATCAGCCTTATGACATCTGTAAAAATTAGGTACACTGGGCAGTTTCTATCCAGAACATTGGAAGCTGGGAAAGAATTCAAAATAAATCTCATTGTATTTCTGTACCCACTGCCCTTCCCTTAAGCAGGGCTGTACTCTGAAAAGAGGCCCTATAAAAATTGCATAATGAGCTTCCATGTTTATTGCCTTTCACCAGCTTCCAGACCAAATTTATCTAGTTTACAAGTAAAAAGGACAGGTTTATTTTTTCTTCAGCCGTCAGCTCTGCATATTCAACCTGGGATCTGAAAGTCAAGTTGTGCTCTTTCTGGCTCACACATCATCACCAGTAGAAGATTTCTGCCGTCGGAACATCGTTAACAATTCTGCCTATGATGCACGAAGCAAAATAGAGCCAAGCTCCCTCTCCCATAGCACTGCAGAGCCAACACAGCTGACAGAAGTTACAAATAGTAAAATCTTAGTCAGTAGGGAGAACTGACTGAAAACACACAGGGTTCAGATCTCTTGAATAAGAAGGTGCCATTTTTTCAGAGCCACTTTCTTGACCATAACTGCATTTTAAAAGTACTTTTGTTTTCTATGTACCTGGGGACAAATACTTTGTCCAGAATATCTGACTGGGAGTAAGACTCTGTGAATCCATTAAACAGCATCCACTAATCTTGTCAGTTCACCATAACGCAAATGGTTAGGATGTTGGTTGAACTCATGAACACATGCTCTCACATGATGTTCTGGTGTACAAATCTCTCATGAGCCTTGCAGAGGGTGTGAATGTAACATTCACGTTTAGGTTCATAAAAATATCTTAATCTCTCCTACTGATTGTACTCTCCAGTGAATTAGTCTGTACATTATGCTGGAGATTCACAGACTTGGGTATCTCTAGAATGCTATCAGCACTGTATTTCTGGAATATGCTAAATGAACCCTCGGTTGTTCATATTCACTCCTAAGATGTATGAATGCAGAAAGTTTCATCTAATATCTGCACTACCTTATTATTAACAGACTAACAAATCAGCATCTGTATGGAGTCATATGAAAGTGATCACACAGTACAAGCCTACCTGTGTACATCTACATGAGAGCTGGAAAGTGTAATTTCCATCTAGGGTAGACATACCCACTAAAAATAGAAGTGTAGCCATGGCAGTACGAGCGGCAGCTGTCCATGGTCATAGCTAGGGTCTTGGATTGGGACTGCACTTGGGGCAGCTAACCTTTCCCACTGCTCCCACCACCATGGCTATACTTCTCTGTTTAGTACACTAGTTCAATCAGAGCTAGTGTGGGAAAGTCTACCTGAGCTGGAAATTACACCTTGCAGTTCCAGAGTAGACATACCCCCAGTAGGGCTAGGTACAATGTTTAACATTAAGCTCAACCACGAGACAACACTAATAATTACATTTTCTAGTGTTTACCTGGGATTTTTTTTTCCTTGAGATACATGGCTGTGTTCATACCTGTATGACAAGAGTGTGACTCATTCTGGACCCAATCCTGCAAACCCTAACTCACGGGACTAATTCTACAAATCAGCAGGAGGCGCTGCTAGCTGCTCCGCGCTTTTGAAAAATCAGACTCTTCTTTAGGTTTCTAAATACAGACTGGGAGCCTGGCTTTAAGGTACTCATTTTTCAAAATCTTGGTGATTGACCTTGCGTGAATAAAATTTTGCAGGACCAGGGCCACGGCGATGGAGGATCAGGGGACAGTTCCAGCTGGAGCCTCATGCCTCTGGGCATGTTCTCCGCATTCATTCCAGGCAGTCTAGAGCACGCATCATTCCAGAGCAGTTATTAAAGAAAGTGCCTGAGCCTGGTCTATTTTCCTCTGCAACATTTTGCATACATAAAGGGCTTCTGGCACATTTTTTAGAGGGTAAAGGCCAGAGAGTCAGTTTTCTTCTGTCTCTTTAGTCTATTCCCCTTTGCAGTCAGCTCCACCTACACCTTACTACTGTGCTGCAGGGCTATTTGTTTACTGCAGCTCACAGCAGGACAAGGTTGGTGTGCAAAAGTAAACTGATGTGGAGTGCTGGACCACCTGGTCCAAGAGAGACATTTGGCACTCCTGCTCTTGGATTATCCCCACCATAGCCCGTGCATCTACAGCGTTCATGCCTGTAAAGGAACTACTAGGATAAGCCAAACAGGTTCACAGTGTGTCTCTCTATGGAATTTTTATTAGGCTAGGGAAATGGATGTCTCCATTAGATGCATTTGGATAAAAGACGTAGGAGAGACTGGAAGAATTTTCCTCCATTGTTCACATCCATGGCCAGTCTGTATGATATAATGTCCAGTGAGCATGTCTGTAGGGGAGCTGGAAGATTTACCAGTATGTGGATACAGCCAGCTACTGGGAGAGAGTAGGTTCTGCAGGGGTTAAATTACTGACCCATCTCTCAGATCTCACATGCCATAGAGACTGGATCTTGAGGACACACAGAGCAGATTTTCTACTTTAAGAACGGGCAAGATGTGTGTCCTGGATGCCATCTTACAGTTTTTAAATGATTGGTGACATTGGTGATCACAGCATTGTGGCGGGAACTTGTTCTTCACCAGGGATTGCGTGGACATGTTGCTAAAAACGATATCCAGCTGCACCCACTGTGTTTAGCGATTATATTGTGGCTCTGCTTTGACAGGCTGTAAATATGCTGGAGGTGGAGGGCTATGGATCAGGCAGCATGGGTGAGTTTCCTATGGCTAACCATTGTCCTCTAGTGCTGTACAGTAGCACATGAGGGACTAGCTAGTAGTCACTTCCTCAAGGGATCTCCAAAAGCAGACTGACCCTATTTCCATAGTCCCTCTAGGAAAAGGCTGAGCAGACAAAGCTTCATAGGTAGAGTTTGCTGCTGGCTTTAATCACTATCTTTTATTTTCACTAGACTTCTTCTGTCTTAGGTTTTTCTCCTATTTGATATTAGGTATTAAAAGTGATCTGCAAACAGCAGGTAGTTAGGATACTAGGCATACGCCCCCTTCTCATCTCTTTATGATTAATAAAGTAGGTCTGAAAAAATGTGGCAAGATTTCCCTTGTTTTTATCTTGCAAGTTCAGATCCCGCCCACCACAGAAGACACTGTGATGACCGGAGAACGGGTTAAAATGACGGCATCCCATGAGCTAAGAGAGTGAAAATTGAGCAACTGAGGGAAGGGATGTTCAGCTAGCCAGGTTCTTTGCTCATTTTTCTTCCACACGTGTAACTCCAGTGCCTGACTGACACTTGAAAGAACGAATATTGTTAAAGATGCTGCACTCCTTCCCTTTGCATTAAGGGATGAAAACCTCCTCCCACCTGGGCCATTCCTGGGATGCAAGGCATTGCAAAGTGGGCAGGGAGATGCCTTGACTCCAGGGGCCACAGAGAATACTTGTTCCTGCACCCGCCATTGCACCTGGCTCTTGTGTAGGGTCAGAAGGAAGGGGCATGGTGGCTCCTTGTTGTGTCCGCAGAGCATAACCTGGCCCATAGTGAGCATAGTTCCAGAGATAAGGTCTATAAGGAGAAACTGAAGCTATATGGAACAGATTCTACAGAGTTCCCATCTGCAGGGGATTTTTAGTACAAAAAGCACAGATGCTGCCATACAGAATTAATATCTGTGAAGGAACAAAACATGCTTAGTAGTTTTTCCTTTGTTTACATCTCCAACAAGTGCAGATCCTGCCATGATCGTGTCTGCACAGGACCTCCATGATACTCCGAGCAGATTCTCCAGGGATCACGTCAATTTGTCGAATGAGTATGCTTTAGTTTTTCAAAGACAATGATCACAAGGAACAGAACGATTTCTAAGAACCTGAATGTTCACTAACAAATCAGAAAGGACCAAATTATTTATGCTAAGGGGGAAAAACAAACAAAAAGAAACCAACACATTCCAAGGTGTGAGCACCGTATTTAGTGGGGTATGCTTATATCTACCTGCATACCCAAATCCCTACTCTGTGCACAGCACGGTAAGATTTACTGCACCTGCCTGCCAGGATAACCTTTGGCACCTGGGCTCCCGTCTGGTCCTCGTTCACCCTTAAAAGAAAAGCACACAAAGGTGAGGTTAATGCTACAGCCTATTAGATTTTGGGAGTGGGGGGCTGTGAATGAACTTGTTTCCAATTTATAAAGAGAAAGAAAATTTTGATAAAAAAAGGCAGAGGAATAAATTTAAGAAGAAGAAAAAGCTACAGAAGCCAACTCAACAGGATCTAGGCATAAAGCAAGCATTGCTGTCTTCCCACCTCCATTGAAACTTGCAGATAGTTTGGAACAAGGAGGCTAAGAGAAGGTGTAAGGCTGTGTCTATATCTCTGGCATATGGAACTGCTTTACCAGGGGGAAAGCTCTGCCAAACTTTTTAAAAACTAAATGGATTCATGTATAATATCCTTTAACATCATCTATAACAGGCCTTGCTATTCATTGCTATTTGACTGCAAACATCAGATTTATCCAAATAAAAAAAGGGGGTGGAACGTGAGTTACAGTCAAGTACTTAGTATGATGTGGTTAGTTAGTAAACTCCAGCTGAAAACTTAATGTAAAGAAAAAAGAATGAGTATAAATCTGCCCCTATTTCCATTGTATAAACTTGCACAAGTTTGGGCAATAAATGTTGCAAATAAATTAGAAGTTTAAATAAGTCCCTCCTTTCTCCCTGCCCCCACTGATGTTTGGTTAACATATGTGCATAACTCCCAATTAGCACGGGAGTTAGCTGCATAAATCGTCTCTCTATTAGGCTGGCTCCGAAAAAGCACTTTGATTCCACTGAAAAGCTTGGTAAATGACTCAGCCTGATTTCAGATTATTAGCAGACGAGAGATAAACTACAAAGAGGGATGGATTTAAAGTCTTGGAACCTGGAAGGGGCACTCACCTGGTCTCCAGGATGACCTGGTGGTCCAGGGTAGCCTTTGTATCCCTGTTTAAAAATATAAGAGTAACAGAACAAAATAATCAGAACTTTGTTTGAATTTCTCATCCCAGCTCAGTACTATTTAAGCTCAGTACCAATGTGGACACAAGAACAAATGGATATAAACTGGTCAATGGGAAGTTTAGACTTGAAATTAGACGAAGGTTTCTAACCATCAGAGGAGTGAAGTTTTGGAATAGCCTTCCAAGGGAAGCAGTGGGGGCAAAAGACCTATCTGGCTTTAAGATTAGACTTGATAAGTTTATGGAGGAGATGGTATGATGGGATAACATGATTTTGGCAATTAATTGCTCTTTAAATACTCATGGTAAATAGGCCCAATGGCCTGTGATGGGATGTTAGATGGGATGGGATCTGAGTTACTACAGAAAATTCTTTCCTGGGTATCTGGCTGGTGAATCTTGCCCATATGCTCAGGTTTAGCTGATTGCCATATTTGGGGTCGGGAAGGAATTTTCCTCCAGGGCAGATTGGAAGAGGCCCTGGAGGTTTTTCGCCTTCTTCTGTAGCATGGGTCACTTGCTGGAGGATTCTCTGCTCCTTGAAGTCCTTAAACCACAATTTGAAGACTTCAATAGCTCAGACATAGGTGAGAGGTTTTTCGCAGGAGTGGGTGGGTGAGATTCTGTGGCCTGCATTGTGCAGGAGGTCGGACTAGATGATCATAATGGTCCCTTCTGACCTTAATATCTATGAATCTATGAAAGCTCTATAGAGAAGTTTCCTCCAAATCTATAATCCGTTTTATGATTCATGCTAACTTTTCACCTCCCACCTTTTGTCTGTTTAGACTAAGCTCTTTAGGGCAGTCAGCTATCATGTGTGTGTACAGCGCCTAACACAGTGGATCCTTGTTCTTGGTTGGGGCCTCTAGATGCTACTGCAATGCAAATAACCACCACTCGCAGCTGGATTTTCAGTATCACAGATGAAGCTGCTTTGTTTGTACCTGAACATTATCCATTAGGAAGGGCTCAATCTTAGAATGGAGCTGGAAAAACATATCTACAAAATGATCTACCTGACTAGTCACATTCTCTATGTCCTGCAGTGACCTCCCCCAATTCCCGTTAAATCAGATTCATGGGATGAAATCTTGACTGTATTGAAATCAATGGAAATTTTGCAACAGACTTCAATACAGCCAGGATTGCATCCATAGATTTTAAAGCAGAAGAGACCATTTGGGTCATCTAGTCTAGCCTCCTGCATAATACAAGCCACAGAATTTCACCCAGCAATTCCTGAATCAAGGCCAGTAACATAGGGTTCAGTTATCACATATATCTTTCCAAAAGATATCCAAGAGATGGAGAATCCATCACATTCTTTGGTAAATTGTTCCAATGGCCAACTACCCTCATTTATTTATTTTGCCTTATTTCCAATTCAAATTTATCTAGCATCAACTTTCAGTCTTTGGATCTTGTTATGCCTTTGTCTGCTAGATTAAAGAGCCCGCTGTTATTAGGCATCTTCTCCCCTGTAGGTACTTAAAGATGATCAAGTCATCTCATACTTCTCTGATAAGCTAAACAGGATGAGTTTCTTAAATCTCACATTACAAGGCAGGTTTTCCAGACCTCAGATTATTCTTGTAGCTCTTGTTTGAGCCCATTCCACTTTTTCAGCCTCTTTTTTGAAGTGTGGACACCAGAAGTGGACACTATTCTGGTAATCAGCTGGCCAGATTATGTGGTACATCTTTTTATTAGAGGATAAAAGAGTTTATTATTTTCACTGCCAACAAACAGACCCTTCATTTTAAGGTGTGGTTTACATTCTCCAGATTTACTTAGATCTCCCTTTGTATATCAGGTAACACGCTTGGATTTTATACTCTTTGCCTCCCTTTATTATGTTACTGTAGCTATTTAAAATAAACTAGTCTCCATAAAGTAGAGGCAAAGCACATCAGAAGATTACATTTAGTTAGGGACTAACGTGATAATTGGGCTACTACGGAGGACACAAAAAATAGAAAAATGTAACTTAAAACAAGCTGGGGCGGGGAGAGGAGGGGAGGGGGAAGTATCAACATTTAAATAAAAATATAGAAACAACAAAAATACCTTCAGGCTGAGTTATAACGGTTAATTATTTCCTGATCTATAACTTTATACCCAGTCTTGGACTGGAGATCCAAAGATGTCACTGTAGTGTAGTCAAACATGTTAGGTGGCCTATTTTTCCCCCTCTGGGAGCCACAATGGTACCCTTTTCGGCTAAGTGCTCAGCCCTTCAGTTCACTCACCAGACAAGTGACTGGACTTTGCTTTTGCTCAATTGTTTTTTTATTTTTCCCATGTGATCTTCTAGGACCTGCAGCCTAACTCCTCCCTCGCAAAGGAACGCAGCCCTCACAATGTTCCATGTCTACTTCCCATTCACATGCCTCTTCACTCATTATTTCAGATATTTGGGCTTAAAGAAATACTCACTCTCTCTCATGACCCCATTTCTCGTGCTTGATCCTGCTGTTACATCACAGTCCTGTGTTTCATCTCTCTCTCTCTAGCCACTGAAAGTCACACACTGGGACTTCAATGAAAGATCAAATGGCTGGGGGTAAAGTAAGCCTTAGCTGAACCTTCTATAATTAGTTAACATAGGGTCTGGGCCTGATCCAACGTCTAATCATGACAATGGGAGTCTTTCTACTGACTTCAGTGGGCTTTGGATCAGGATCATAATACTGAGAGTTACAAAGAGGCCTGATGGCTCAGGTAATGGGATAAAGTGCTTTTCACCCGCAGATCTCCAAGCAGGCAGTGACCAAAAGTTCTCGCATTCCAAAGGCTGTTGGCAACCTGACATTGTCTCCATTCATTTCCTAGTGAAGGAGAGTCTAGATCACAAAAGCCAACATTGCAAATGGTAACCTCAACTCACCAAGAGCTCAAGGACTAAACGAGCAGGGAGAGTCTCATGCCCTTGCCAAGCCCAGGGAGAAGTTAACCCTGCTGTCTCTGTATCAGGCCCTGAAGCTCAACCGAGAGGGGTCAAGGGTACCAGCAGTAAATTTGAGATATGTGTTTTGGTAGCTTCTTGATTTGGGAATGGGAGGTTAGACACTAGATTGCAGTTCGCAAAGCTATCAGCGATGTGTGATGTTTTTTTCCCCATACCGTAGCATTAATAACCTGTGCTAGTTTTAGATCTTTGTCCCAGATCATGTACCCATACTGGGGTTTTGGCAAGTTGAGAGGTAAGGGGGGGGGGTGGGTTTACTGATCAGACAAATGCGATGAAAAGACTCTAGGGCTTACTGGTTTCCACTGAGCACACCAGGCTATTCTTCTCTTTTGGCTCTGCCCTCCATCTTTATTTCCGGCTCCTTGGGGACCTGGAGGATGTGGGACTTTCACCTCAGTCAGGCATAGAGGGTCTATGGTTGATTCCTGGACTCACATCTGACATCAGTCACTTTGCAAAGGGCACTCGGCGGGAACACTTTGCAAAGGGCACACTTTGTCACTGTGACTGGCAGTGTCAGAAAAACAGCAGGAGCCAAAACTGATTCCAGAGGCCTCCAGGTAGCCCCATGTCAAAATGTAACGTCTTTGCTTCTATACGTAATCAGCCGCTCCAGCCACATCTCCTGACAGGGCTGGCATGAATGGGGACATCACACCTTAAAGTGAATGAGTAACTTCATCCAGAGGTAAGAGCAAGGCAGTGCCATAGGTGGCAAATGAAAAGAGCTGGCTGTTTAAGTATTGTACAACAACCTCCGTGCCCAGCATCTTCATATACATACCCTGAAGCTAGTGTCTTGGAATCCCAGATTGGGTACCTGAAATGTGCTTTCAACTTGCCATCAGCCTAGAACCATTCTGAGATTTGAACAGCTAGCCAAAAATTATACTAGAAGGCTGTCTCCTCTTCCCTATCCCAGAGAAATAAAAGGGCCCCTTTTCAGTCCTTTCCATAAGATAGGCTCTGTCAGGAGACATAGCTGCAAAGGTCAAGATTTAAAGTTTCTGGATTCCTGATGTTCAAACAAATCTGAGCGCAGACTCTTGCTCCTCTTTTAAAAGTTTCTTGATGCACAAAACTCTGGGATCTAAGCAGCTAAACTGGGACTTGGAAGTCCATCTGTCCGAGAGATAGCAAATCACTTCATGTCAATACAAAAGAGTTTCCCTTTTTCTGTCTTGTTTAGACTGTCAGCTTATTTGGGGGAGAGACTGTGTCATTATTTATATCTCATGTGTTGCCAAGCCCAGATTTGGTGGTCTACAGATAATAAACAGCAACAAAGTTGGTACCAAATGAGGGAGACGTCCCTTTCAAAAGAAATCTATGCCTAAGGCATAAAAACAAATGATCTCCCACCTAAAGATCACATCAAGGACCTGATTTAGATTTTAGAATCAGAATCTATGGAGGCACAGGAGAGTTAGTGACTTCTGTATCTCAAATCCAAATCAAAGCCTATCACTGGGGTCAGAAAAATCAAAGAGCATTGTTCATGCTATGAGGAGAGATCCCCTACAGACAGAAAGATGTCCTCAAAAAGTCACAGATCTTCTGAGCTACATTCATATCAAGATCCCTTTCCAAGAATCCCCCCAGAGAGATTACATTAGAAAAATAAGGAACATTTTAGCTCCTCCTCTTCCCCTCAAAAAAAATTATCAAGAAGCATGAAAGCTTCTTTTAGATAAGGCAGATCCAGGAATTTGATTGCTTCCTACCAGCCCCAATTACAGCATGAGTAGAAGAAGATCTGAAGACTAGAAGATCTTGAGCTAAAGTCTGCACCATGCATCATGATGTTTTTATATATAAAGCCAAGTGAATAGCTCTCAAGTTAAATATACAGACCGTATATTATTGTTGCATCCTATTAAATATACTCTTCACTATTTATGGCTAACTCGGGGGTGTTTAAAATGTGTTTCTTCACATAAACTGATGATTACCACTGTCTGAGGTTAATCATAGCTAGGGACTGAAAAAGCTCATGCATTTTAAGGCTGGCTGGCATGTGAAAGTGTTTACCTGCTGCAATACTCTTTAAATAGCACTGAAACAACAGAGAAGAGTGTATGAAAACAATTACATTTGCTCTCCTATCCAAACACTTCCTGATGATTACAGGGCGATTAAACACAAGGGGCTGTCACTACAAGGGGAAATTACACTTCACTGAAGGATTTGCTCAGCTGTGACAATGTTTATAATCCACACTGTCATAGCTACAGATGACAATTCGCATTTCTGTGGGAAACAGACAGGCTTCAGCAAGCAGACCTTGGGCAGTGGCCGAGCTGGAAGAGGCCACTGAATGCAGCCTATTTGGAAAGATGGTCTTGAGGCTGGAACCCTGAACTGGCAACCCAGGAAAACTGGGTTCAGGTTCCCAGCTCTGCCTTATATTCACTGCATGACCTTGGGTGAGTCACTCACTCTTTCAATACCTCTCAATCAGGCACAGCCTTACATTCAACTACAATAGCAGCTGTTCTGTCCTCAGCAACATTCTGTCTCAGGACATGTTGCACAGTACTTCAGTAGAATCAATTTGCAAGATGGTCATATTCTGCATCCGACAGCCAAATGCCAAGAGGCATTTATGAGCTATTAGTTTTCTTTAATGCACTTCCCTTCTGGTGCCTCAGGTCCTGCCACCATTCTCTAGAACTGCTGTTCAGCAAAAACAAAATTCACTCCTTGTGAAGTGGATGAGCAATGTCTCTCTCTCAGACCACACCAATGTTTTTGGTATCCCTTGTTTGAACAGCTGTTTCACATACCCTGTAGCTGGGCAAAGGCAAAAAATATTTGTGGGCACTCAGAGACCAGAGTATCCAAACCTACAAAGGAATAGACGGCGTGTGAATTTACATGGTACATGTTTGCTTATGGTACAAACCATGCCATACGGAACTACAGGCCTTTGGTAGTGGCTCCATCTCAAAAAGTGCAGAGCCAACTGCTTCTTTCAGAAAGAAAAATGTTTGTGGGAGAAAGAAACCCATGAGGGAAACTTCTGTCTCTTTGGAAGTTCTTACACAGAGAGTTTACAAACAGATATGAATGGGGTTCCATCCAAACTCCCTGCATGATGCTCTTTTCTGACTTGTCCCATAGAAGGACAGTACCTTTTTGCGTTTGCTTATGCCAATTTTCAAGACTTTGCCATTTTCTTGTAGGCTAAATGGGCTGCCTGCCTGCAGCCAAACACCATGGTATTTTCACTGGGGAGATGCCAGCAAGGAATACAGATTAAAAATTGTTTTTCCAAATATTTCTTCAACAGCTTTAAAAAGTTTTCTTAATTTAGAAGGCTAATAAAATCCAGGCAGCACCAAAGCATCTGCCAAGCCAGTTCCTCTTTTTTGCTGCACTGAAGGAAAATCCCACAATCCAACTTACTCGTGTCCTTGAAGAAACAGAAACACCTCCTCCCCCGCCCCCTCCGCAACAACCCCTGAATGTGCTTCAGGTTTTCCAAAGTCTGGTGTGGGACCTGTGCATTGGCTTTGGGTCTATTTGTTTAGTCTCCTACTCCTGCTCCATTCTTTCCACCATAAGCCCATTGCATTTTGCTGATCACAACCGCGAGGCTTCGTTTTATGAGCTGCTATGCTAAGAAAACTGTGTTCTTTGCACCTAATTCATTAGAACCAGTTTGAGAAAGCTGAGTGTGGGGGTTAGCTAAGCCCCAGTCGGTCCACTGCCTGGCTCTACTCAACAACTCAAGTGGAACAAGCACCACTGCCCCTTGCAGGCGATTTCTACTTCCATTCCCTCTCCTACTTTCCCCAGTATTTAGGAATAGGATAAATAAGCACAGCTCCCCCTACTGTGAATCTACTGCAGATGAAAGGGGACCAAGTGACAGCCCTGGAGTCTGAACCCCTCTAGCCACAGAACAGGAACAGGTGGGCAGCCACAGTGAAAGTTCTCCAAATTAGAGCAGTGCAAAAAAAAAATTAAAAAAAAAAATGGACTTTTTGTTTTTGAATTGCTGGTGAACCAAACAACCCTCCATAAAAATGAATTTTGGGTTGAACAAAATGTTTTAGTTCAATTTCAAGCATCTGTTTTGGACTGAAAAAGTTAAAGAAAATTTAGAAATGAAAAGTCATTTGAAAGCAAAACATTTCGTTTAGAAGAGTTAAAATGGAAACCTTTCCATTTTTTAAATTAAAAAAAACAAAAACAAAAAAAACCCACCTTCCCCCTCCCCATGCCCAGCTGAAACAACCGGGTGAAATTAACACTACTTTGCTAAATATTTCTGGGTTGCTGAATTTGCATTTTTTCTAGAAAAAAAAGTTTCAATCAAAAAATTCCACCTCACTCTACTCCAAACGCCACAGCCCCTATACTGAGGTAGGGGTGTGTGTTTGTGTGCACGCCCATGTGGGGAACAGGGCCAGGGAATTGCTGAGAGGGACAATTCATTCTCAATGACCCATTCACATCTTGACCTCTCTGCTGAGATGATCAAAAGGGTGGCAATTAGGATGGTTAGTTTTGCAATGTCAATATTTGCCATCTGGGAATGGCAATGAAGACCCTGAGACCCATTTCACATAAGCCACTGAAGAGCTTCCAGCCACTATCAGCAGAGCTTGCTCCACATCAGCAACCTGGAAGGAAATCCCTACTACTTTGAAACTTTCACCAAAGTCATTAGTGTATCACAAAGTCATTAGTGTATCAAATAGTAAGGAAGAAGCAATCAGGCATCCCATGTTGGGAGATAGTTCATCTCCAGGCTGGGAGAGGTCTCATTCATGCTCCCTGAACGCCATTTATTTCAGTCTTTCCACTCACCACACTAGATTGATTCTTCTTTGCAGCAGGATAAAACAAAAAACAGAATTGTGTTGGGGGCGAAAAATGCTTCCACAAACACTCATGCAAAGCTGTGGAATTTGCCACCACTAGAAGCATGGACACAATTAATAGTGCTAGCATGGTTGGGGCACTAATGTGGGAAAGCAAACATCAATGGTGGGACATGGCAGTGAGGAATCTCACACTCCAGCACTTGAAGGCATTCTCAGACCCATGCACATTCCTGGTGACATTTGTGCTGCTGATGGCACATATATGGAAGCAAACAAAGCAGATCCATGTTAATTTCAAGCTCCATTCAAAATACAGAGAGAAAGAAACTCCTTCTCCAAATGCATATGGGTTGGTCTTGACCAGAAAATGTGGTCAAGCTTTAGTGGGCTCAGATAACATGCACTAACTAAGCCATACCTAAACCGGTACCTTAATATAGCTCCTGCCCACACTAGAATATGATCAGCTTTAACTGAAATAAAGATGGTAGCCTGCATTCACCCTAGGAGAGGGTTGCATTTAGAGAAAGCATGTTCCAATTGGTAGGGTGCTAGTCTTGGAAGACCCAGGTTCAGTTCCCTGCTCTGCCACAGCCTTCCGGTGTGACCTGGGGCAAGCCACTTACCCTCTCTGTGCCTCAGTTTCCCAATGGTGAAATGGGGATAACAGCACTGTCCTGCCTCACAGCATGCTGAGAGGATAAATACATTAAAATTTGTGAGATGGTCAGATTCTATAGTTTTGTGGGCTATATAAGGACCTAAGACAGACCAAGTTTAGAATGACTTGGCTAGCATGTGTTAGCTAAACCTGACCTAAGCCTGGACACTTTTCCTGGTCAATACACAGAGTCAAAGGGCAGAAAAGCGGTCTAGCCCAGTGCCTAGAAAAACAGAATGCGAGTCAGAACTCCAGTGTTCTAGTCCCTGCTTCTGACATGATCTCGTTGGTGTCATTTAATCTCGGTGCCTCAATTTACCCATTTGTAAGACAAAAACAACAACTTGCTTCCCCAACACTGAGTGTTGAGGCTTAATTAAAATATTTGAAAGCACGTTGAAATTTTAGGGTAAAAGATGCTTGAGAAGGGTACTTACAGTTATTTATTGACAATATTGGTTTAATTAACTAGAAATGGAAATGTGCTTACCTTCCGACCAGGTGGTCCAGGAAGCCCACTCAAACCAGGTAAACCCATGTCTCCCTGTAAAACACAAGCATGCCTCATTAGTTTTCAGCTGTTTTTATTCCCACTTGCTGTATAGTCTTATTGAAATTATTTGTCATAGAATAGATTCCACGATAGAGGGGCTGAATTGCTGGTATCTGTGACTCATTTCTTAATTCCTCAGAAATCCACTAAAAAAGAATTTATAGAAGTAAAGAAGTGCCATTAAAAGATAACTGTAAATTCACAGGTTTCAGAGTAACAGCCGTGTTAGTCTGTATTCGCAAAAAGAAAAGGAGTACTTGTGGCACCTTAGAGACTAACCAATTTATTTGAGCATGAGCTTTCGTGAGCTACAGCTCACTTCATCAGATGCATACCGTGGAAACTGCAGCAGACTTTATATATACACAGAGAATATGAAACAATACCTCCTCCCACCCCACTGTCCTGCTAAGGTGCCACAAGTACTCCTTTTGTTTTTGTAAATTCACAATCTCTTTATTAATTGGCTCACCTAAACAGTAAACTGGTGAATTAGCTGCAGCTACTGTGGGGACTCCAGGTTTTCACCAACAGAATGTGAGCCCTCTTTTCAATTCTCTCCTTCAGCTGCACACTGCAATTGCATTTTGGAGGATTTTAAATAGCAGAATCCTGTCTTTTAAATGCAGCATGAACAACAGGCATTGGCTGCTTCCACTTGTCAAATCCAGAAGCCAGGTTCATAAACTACCCTACTACTACCAAAGTGGCTCAACCCATTGCTCCAACTCAGTCTCAGATAGCTCTAAGAATAAAATTATTTTCCTTGTATACACAATGTTGGTTGATCTTTTCCTGGCTGCTTAGAAGGAGAGATTTGTTGGTTGCCTGTGCTCCTGGGAAAGGACTGAATTCAACCCCGATTGGTGTATTAGAAATATCTTAAGAATGGACCAGGCCCTTTGGTGCAAATTATTTACATACCACATCCGGTTCCTTACTTACAGTACAGTTTGGCTTTCTCTGACTAGACTCAACGAACTCTTAGGACTTTAGCATTGACTGTCACTGATTATTTCAGTCTTTATTTAACATGAGTTTGGCATAAATAGCTGAAGAATTAGGCATTACTCCAAACTCTTGCTGAAAGCTCTGAATTTCTATAAATACCATCAGGCCTTGTTAACATGGGCTAAGCATACTCTGGGCCTTACTCATGCTTACACTAGGCATACTTTGTGAGAAAACTGTTACATGTCTTTCTGGTAGATGCTTTCCATGTCATACCCATTCTGAAGCAACTCGAAAAATGTCAAGGGCACCTCATGCTGTTGAGTTGAAAGAATAATTTCAGTGTTCTCGAACTTCATCATCTTTACTGGTTTTGGGTGTCTTAATTTATGGCCCAAAGGCACCTGGCTTCAAATTAATAGTCCCTTCATGGCTAATGCTTTCCATTAACCGTATATGAATAGGAAAAGTCTCATGATGTGTGAGGGAGAGAAAAAAAGTTCACATGCATTGGGCATGAGTTATGAACTAGGAAGTGTGCTGGCACTAATAAAAGAACAAATCAATACACACATTCGGCTACTCTGATTGTTCCTCTGTTAATTTCAGTATTTATGTGAGCCCCTATTACCAGACATCAGTAAAAACCAATTCACATGTGAAACAGCAAAAACTCAGATCTTAATTTATTGAAAAGGTCTAGCAATAGAACCCCTTGATCCTTAACAAAGGCTAAAACCAAAAATTAGACTGTACATTTTGGTCTTGCATGGTTTGCACTGATGATTAGACTTCAGTGGGGGAAACAAAAATCCATTCTCACACACCAGGGTCAGAGTATATGCAACCTACTTTGAGTACGATGATCAAGATAAATCTCTCCCCCTCACCCAGACAGCTAGGTGGGTTTGGCAGTTAAGCCACTGGATCAAAAGATCCAAGCTGAGTTTCCAGCTCTGCTGCAGAATCCCTCTGTGATCTTGAGCAAATCACAGACTCCAGCATGGGCTGGGAATATGGGTACATACCCAGGGTTCCAGGTTCATTTATACAACCTGTGCTGACACCAGCGCTGCTGTGTCTTCCCTGCTATTTTTAGCCATGATAGCCAGATTAAAGCTAATATGGGTATGCCTACACAAGTGCAATCACACCTCTAGCTGAAGTGCAGACACAATCTTTTAATTCTTCAGTCCCCTCCATCTGTAAAGTGGGAACCTCTGAGGCTTTTTCTGCTTAGATTGTAAACTCTTTGGAACAGGGACTGTGTCTTGTTAGGTACATAGACAGCCACGAGAACAACGGGACCCCAATCTCTGTCTAATAAAAATGATGCTTACCTTCTCTCCATTATGAGCTTTTCCAGGTGACAGCCCAGGATCCCCTTTTTGGCCCTGAAACAAGGAATTAAACTCATGACAATATTTGAAGAGATATAATTTTATACATTTGGTCTTGTTTGAACGGAGCCTTTAAATTCTAAAACTATTTTATTGTGCCTCCTCTCATCCCCTCCTCCCACACCTGTGAAAGTTTTCTTATATGGTTCCACTTTACTGGTGCATCGGCTGGGGTTGGTTTTTTAAATCGTTTGTTGCTGCTAAAGCACTAAATGTTTTAAACTATTTTTGGTTGCATTAAAATAACTAGAGAAATATCTGGAAGAAAGCAATGCCATGCCTTCCCATATTTACTGGATAGTTGTGATTTCCCTCCCACCCACCCCACCCCCAGTTTTCCCCTATAAATTACCATCACAAAACAACACTCCAAGCCCATTGCTACTGCTAAGTAGTACGGGTCAGCAACTTACTGTAGATGCTGTTTCCAGATTTAACTGTAGGGGACAGATGAAACCAGAGGGAACAGTATACTAATTAGGAGCTAGCAGCGGCAAGACTCAAGAGCAGTAGTAGGGCTTCTCGGCTGGCAGATGAAAGAGGCCCATTGTATCTTAAATGGTGGTATTCTTAATTTTCCCTTCTCACAGCTGTGACTCAAGTTGCAGGTTTTCTGCTCCTGCAGAGAAATCAGGGATTTAGGATCGGGATTTTCAGAGGAGCCAAAGGGAGTTGTGTGCCCAGGTCCCAACTGGAATTTCAGTAGGATTTGGACACCTCATTACAATAGGTTCCTTTGGAAAACCCAGCCTGAAATCTTAGCAGGTGGGGCCTGGCCAAATGGGACACAGAGAATTAGTTGGGAGCATGTGAGGGCAAAAGGTTGGAACGTACTAGATTCTTCTGGCATGTCACAGATAGGCTTTAGCACATGCAGAACCTTAGATCTGTCTAGTATCTCTACTACAATCTGGTACCTAACACTCAGAAGTCTCAATGCTACGCCTCTATAGTTTCTTCCCTTTTGTGATCTTAAGTAAGTCACAACCTCTGTATGCACATCTGTAAAATGGGCATCAGTTACCTACTTGCATGGGACAGTTGTGAGGGTCAATTAATGTTTGTCAAGTGCTTTGAGGTCCTTTCATGAAAGTTGCAAAGAAGTATTTTTAACCAGTGTTTCTCATTAACAGCATCATGGTCCGGTTCCAGCTAGACGAGCAGCTATTCCTCCAGCCTCACTGTGACGGGCTTATGTTGACACTTACTTCCAAACAGTGTAAATCTCCCTTTCCCTCTGTCCCCCACAAGCCGACAGGTTTGGTCAGAGACTTCTTGGACGTAGACTGTAGAGAGCACTGCTGACTTGATGCAGATGTATCTGTACAAATTCTGAATGAAGAGTTCTGGGTTTGCCAAACAGTAAATTAAGTCATGCAGATAATCTCACTTTGCATGCAGCTGTTATCGTCCCTGCAGTTTCTTTCTGTCTGTGGAATCCTCCTTTGCAGGCCTCTGAGCTGCTTATGGGACCTGCTATTGCTGGGAGCATATTAATATGGTTGCTGTAAGTGTTCTCATGGAATGTGGAGCATTTTTTATTCTGCAAAAGCAGCATTTTTTCCTGCAGGCAGATGTCTTTACTTTATGTTTCCTTCCCAGTCACATCTTCTTAGCTTGATCACTTAGAGTAGTGTAAACTAAGTAGTAATTGCACTTCTACAGCACCTTTCACTGGAGGATCTCAAAGCACTTTTCCAAGACCCTGCCTCACAACATGCTTGTGAGGTAGGCACTATTAGATCCATTATATAGGTGGGTAAACTAAGCCACAGGGAGCTTGACTTACCCCAAAATCACACTGCAAGACAGTGGTAGAGCCAAGAATAGAACCCAGGAGTCCTGATGCTCAGTTCCCTGCTCTAACAGGCCATATTGTTTTCCCTTTTCATGGGAAAAAAGTTTTTTTTCCTATCTGTAAAAAATCAGGAGCTGTGAAATTAAAATACTCCAGCCCAGAAATCCGACTACTAGCAGTGTTTTAAACATCAAGGTTTCTAGAGCCAAACCACACTCCCAAAGGAAATTTATCCTCTCTGTATCATTATAGAAATGAAGATTTATTCAGAAGAGCCACTAACATTTCAGCCCAAAAGGCCTCCAGATGATAGAGAGAATCCCCATTCCAGGAACAGCTTTTACACAGCTTTACAAAACATTGTTTGGCTGATGGAGAAACCCTTCCCCCCCAACACTGAATGCTGTCAGGACATGGGCAGATCTACATCAAGTCATGTTCTCTGTGTATATAAAATCTCCTGACTGTATTTTCCACTGCATGCATTCGATGAAGTGAGCTATAGCTCACGAAAGCTTATGCTCAAATAAATTTGTTAGTCTCTAAGGTGCCACAAGTACTCCTTTTCTTTTTATCAAGTCATTAGCAAGACAACAAGCATGGTCTTTAGTACAACAGAAGTCCATGTCAAATTGAGAGATTATCATCATCCTCACTAATTAGACATGAAGTCACCTGCTGTTGCAAAGTGGCAAGAGGTTCATGTAAACTGTTGTAGTATTACAAATATTTGAGAAAAAAACAACAGTTTAAATTCTCTGGGGAGTACAAATCGAAGCCCCATCATCGCAGGCATTGGCACCCTGACAGCAGGATTGTCTGGCTATGTAGACTCCCTCCTCAGGTCCTACGCTACCAGCACTCCCAGCTATCTTCAAGACACCACTGACTTCCTGAGGAAACTACAATCCATCGGTGATCTTCCTGAAAACACCATCCTGGCCACTATGGATGTAGAAGCCCTCTACACCAACATTCCACACAAAGATGGACTACAAGCCGTCAGGAACAGTATCCCCGATAATGTCACGGCAAACCTGGTGGCTGAACTTTGTGACTTTGTCCTCACCCATAACTATTTCACATTTGGGGACAATGTATACCTTCAAAGCAGCGGCACTGCTATGGGTACCCGCATGGCCCCACAGTATGCCAACATTTTTATGGCTGACTTAGAACAATGCTTCCTCAGCTCTCGTCCCCTAATGCCCCTACTCTACTTGTGCTATAATGATGACATCTTCATCATCTGGACCCATGGAAAAGAAGCCCTTGAGGAATTCCACCATGATTTCAACAATTTCCATCCCACCATCAACCTCAGCCTGGACCAGTCCACACAAGAGATCCACTTCCTGGACACTACGGTGCTAATAAGCGATGGTCACATAAACACCACCCTATGCCGGAAACCTACTGACCGCTATTCCTACCTACATGCCTCCAGCTTTCACCCAGATCACACCACACGATCCATCGTCTACAGCCAAGCTCTACGATACAACCGCATTTGCTCCAACCCCTCAGACAGAGACAGACACCTACAAGATCTCTATCAAGCATTCTTACAACTACAATACCCACCTGCTGAAGTGAAGAAACAGACTGACAGAGCCAGAAGAATACCCAGGAGTCACCTTCTACAGGACAGGCCCAACAAAGAAAATAACAGAACGCCACTAGCCATCACCTTCAGCCCCCAACTAAAACCTCTCCAACGCATCATCAAGGATCTACAACCTATCCTGAAGGACGACCCATCACTCTCACAGATCTTGGGAGACAGGCCAGTCCTTGCTTACAGACAGCCACCCAACCCGAAGCAAATACTCACCAGCAACCACACACCACACAACAGAACCTCTAACCCAGGAACCTATCCTTGCAACAAAGCCCGTTGCCAACTGTGTCCACATATCTATTCAGGGGACACCATCATAGGGCCTAATCACACCAGCCACACTATCAGAGGCTCGTTCATTTGCACATCTACCAATGTGATATATGCCATCATGTGCCAGCAATGCCCCTCTGCCATGTACATTGGTCAAACTGGACAGTCTCTACGTAAAAGAATAAATGGACACAAATCAGATGTCAAGAATTATAACATTCATAAACCAGTCGGAGAACACTTCAATCTTTCTGGTCACTCGATTACAGACCTAAAAGTCTCAATATTACAACAAAAAGACTTCAAAAACAGACTCCAACGAGAGACTGCTGAATTGGAATTAATTTGCAAACTGGATACAATTAACTTAGGCTTAAATAGAGACTGGGAGCGGATGGGTCATTACACAAAGTAAAACTATTTCCCCATGTTTATTCCCCCCGTTCCTCAGACGTTCTTGTCAACTCCTGGAAATGGCCCACCTTGATTATCACTACAAAAGGTTTTCTCCCGCCCCCCCAACTCTCCTGCTGGAATTAGCTCATCTTAAGTGATCACTCCCCTTACAGTGTGTATGGTAACACCCATTGTTTCATGTTCTCTGTGTATATAAATCTCCTCAATGTATTTGCCACTGAATGCATCCGTTGAAGTGAGCTGTAGCTCACGAAAGCTTATGCTCAAATAAATTTGTTAGTCTCTAAGGTGCCAGAAGTACTCCTTTCCTTTTTGCGAATACAGACTAACATGGCTGCTACTCTGAATCCAGTGAAACTGTGCCCCTTTACAACAGCAGGGAATTTGGCTCAAAAAAAATATAGTACTATTTAAAAGAACTTTTTACTTACAGATGCCTGTTAAGATTCCCCATAATGACAGGAACAAGGTGGAATTCTTAACATGGGGTACATTTAAAAAAATTCATTTGTTTGACAATGTAACAGGACAGCTCTAAAATGCAGTATAAACTTACAAGTGATTTTATACCATGGTATAAACACACAGACACACCCACCCCTTGGTCAAATAAAATTAACCACGAAATCCCTAATGTGCAATTGACCGCCTGGCCTTATCAGTGCCCTGTTAATTCAGCTGATAACAAGTATGCTCCTGGTTCTCTTCCTCAGTGACAGTGATTTGTTCTAGTCATATTTTCCAAGCTGTATCTGTCTGGGAAAGTTTGGTCTCCATTGCTGGATTGCTTGTTTTTTCCAAGCTACTATTATTACAAAGTGCTATCTAGGGAAGACCTCAGCTAGCTGCCTGAGTGCCTCTTAACAGGAAAAACTGAGGCCAGCACTACTTAGCCTGCCTCTCAGGGGATGGATTTTCAGAGATACTGAGCACCTGCAGGTCCCACTAAGTTCAGTTGTAGCTGTAGACACTCAGCACCTCTAGATAAAAAGTCAGATCCCAGATGTGGAAGCCCACCTGTCAAGATTAATGCAATGTGGATTCATTGCAAAAGTCAGAGAGATGTGTGCAAAGTCTATTCTGCCCTTCTTCTTCCCGAGTCTGAGAAGTTGGGCTTTAAATACCAGCCAAATGAAGTAAGGCAGGAAGGAAAGAGAAAACCACAGCACTCTGTACACACCTGCCAAGAGGTGGCACCTGAAGAGATAGAGCTACCCAGTCTGTATAGTGTGTTGTAAAAACTTGCAAAAAAGTCACTGCTCAGGGGTGCTGGAACAATTTGTACAGTGGGGATGCTGAGAGCCATTGAACCAAACTGTAAACCTTTTATATGATGGAAACCACTTCAAGCCAGGGGGAGTGGAAGCACCCCCAGTTCCAGCATAACTATGTCACTGCTCAGCTGATTCTCTGACCAGATGTAGATTCATTCTCAGCCCAAGACTTAGCTATGGTTTTCATATTACTATGGGACACTGAGCTCTCCCTCTGCCTTGGAAAGCATCGTGATGAACCACCTACCACAGCTGATGGTTGTCAGCCTAGAGGCTCTCTCTTTTCCCTTACTGGGACCTTTTCAAGCCACTGACAAGAAGTTAGACAGACTTGATTAACCAGGCTGCTCAGAAACTCTACATTCTGCACTAGCTGGAGGCCCATGTAGCTACCAGAGTCAGACTCATGAAACATTTATCACCTCTGCTCCATAGACAGTATTGGACCCCCAACTTATTTCTGGACGCAGTTCATGATGTTAACTTTGAACTACAGTTTGGGTCCTGGCTTCCTTTGAAACCACCTCTTTCCTAGTGCACCTACAAGCAAGGAGGGCAGCTGGGACTCTTCAGCTATCAGAACGGTGATCAAGAGGACTCATCAAGGTCCAAAGATTTGAATTTGACAGAGCTGAATGTAGGGTGTTCTCAGTGCTCGGTTCCAGGACTCCTTCCCCACAGTAGTCCAATAAACCCCAACATGTGCTGATCATCAAAGCATACTGTGAAATGTAGCTTGCCTTGGCGATGATGAGTTTTTCTTATGGATTGGGTGGGGAAGGGAGCATATTTTCTCCAAGTTGTCAACTGTGTTCCACTATTCTGTATAACTTCACTGCACCTTAGTAGGGAAAAGCATTGTAACTAGAATGCATCTATGATCTGCATTGGTCCATTTGTCTTCCCATCAAACATTTAATGTCTCAAGCCCACCTGTCCAGAATGGTGTAAAGGAAATAAGAAAAATATTTTTAAAAAATATATAAATCACATGGCAGGGTCAAGACAGCTGAAGAGAAGAAAGCTTGGACTAAATAATTATTAGTACCAGTGATGATTTTTCGCTATGTACAAGGCAAGGGGAATTGACTTCCCCCACAAAAAAGCTTGAATTTGCAAATTGCAGATCCCAAGTAGAGTTTGCAGGGCTGACAGCTAGGATAAAAAGATCTTGATTTGACCTGTAAAATTCAACAAGTGAGATCCGGAAGTCATTGACAGGGAATAAATACAGAACACCAAGATGTAGACTTTTTATAACCTCACTTTTCAGACCATATAACTACACTTTTAAATACAGAACAGCTGCTGTTCACCAGCACATCTCTGGTGCCTACTTTTTAATTATGTAGAGGCAGAATGGCAGGTTGCTAGACTCTTTGCCCCAGAACATCAATAGCAATTGAAACATCTCTTCCTACTGATGTGCTAATGAAAATAATCTACTCTTATTTGCACCTTCTGTTCAATTTGATGTGAAATCCTAAAGCTTTCACTTTGTTAGTGCTTAACAGAGAGATTTTCACTGATTCCCTCCTCCTGCATTCCTTTATAAGACACTAAATTCTGGTCTTACTTGGGCCACCAGTAGCTCTAAAGCTATTTCTGATTAGGTCAGGCCCCAAATAGAATCCAAATTTAGGACTTTCACATTTTCGAGAGAACGTGTTTATATAATGAATGAAGCTGGATATTAGAATGGAAGTTTCTGGAAGAGGGAATGTTGGCCAACACACTGGAATTAGTCCCTATTCTTTTCATCTGCATCTTTAACAATGTATTCTAGCCAGCCAGGCAAGGCCTTGCTTCTGACTGGCCAACTTTTTGATAGCACCTCTGACAGTACAGCACTTGGGCTATTACTGAACTGAAGTGGAACTTCTGTATGGGAGTGGGGGAAAGAAAAAGGAGAGGGGCAGAAGTAAAGGCTTTTGGGGGCAATCAGTAGAGGAAGGAGCATAGAACTTGGTGGGGGTGGGGGAAGGCAGAGGACATCCAAAAGGAAGCAACTAGGGAAACTTGAAATACAACAGAAGAGGTGATGTACTGTGGGACTTTAGGGTCCAGGTAAGATATTATGTCCCAGGTTACTAGGATGTCCTTAAGATTTGACACTTTCAGCTGTGTTGGACGTAACTGCAGTCATTGACAGCATAGTGACTAACCCCGCTGAGTTCTGTCCTATCATACGTTGTGCCCAGGCTCAAATCTGGGATAGATTCTTTGCCTCTTTGCTGGCTGATCCCAAAATCTTGGCCAGGACTCTGAAGTGAATCTTTGCATGGTATTAAAGGGGGTATCAGGCAGAGGAAGAAGAATTGGGTGGAATTTTGGAGGGGAAGAGGAGAGATGGAAGGGATTTCAGGGGAGGGAGGAGACAGACAAAGAAATACTTTGCCAATTCTGCTGTCTGGGTGGTCTGGACTGGAGTAGCAGTCACACAGCTGACTAAGAGTGCTGAAGAATCCACAAGAATTCACTAAGCACCCAAAGAAGGCTGAACAACAACAGGGGCCTTACAGGACGGAAGTCTGATCTTGTGGAGGATGAAGAAATCTGTGATACTATTGGGAGCCTCGTGTGAATTTTGAGGGTGCAGACGGCATGCCTTGCAATGCTGCAGGGAGTTTCACAGGGTGTAGGGAGAGGACCTTGCTGTGTTGTGTGTGAAACGAGATGATGAAAGAGCCCTTACAATTATTTCCCTAGGGAGTCGAGTAGCCTTATGTGCTCTCTCTCCTTACTGGGGTCTCCTCTGGAGCTAGAAGGCAAAAGCTTTTCACATTGGTAAATACTTACTTTAGGGCCAGGTAGACCAGGGCGGCCAGGGTTTCCATGGGGACCAGGAGAACCCTAAAAAAAAAGAAAAAAAAAGGCATAATAAATCTATACAAATCAGCGTTATTCAATATGGATGGAGCCAAAACCCCAGCTCCAAGCACCCCCGAACTTTGAGGAAGCTCAGATCCAGGCTCAGTCCAATCCCCAGGAATGACACAGGCCTTGTTTATACTAGAAAGGTTTTGCTATACCTGCAAACCCTCCTAGAGGTGATCCAGGTCCCCAAACAAAATAAGCTACACTGAAAAAAGGACTTTTTTGGGGGAAAGGGGGCAATAACACTACATCTACACAGGGGCTTTTGCCAGAAAGCAATGTTGGTTGGAGTTTTGCACACTCCGAACCAACATAACTATGCAGGCAATACTTTTAAGTGTAGACCAGGTCACCATCCCGAAACATCTGTAATTAACAAAAGCCATTCCTGGCAGCAGGAGGGATAGAGCTGGTGTGAGCATTTCAGTCACTCTTCCCCTCCATGGAATCAACACAGCTTCAGTTTGCTCCTCCCAGGAGGGAGGTGGCTTAAGCAGAACACTGATTAGGCAGCCCTCTTAATTAGCCAGCAGTAACAAGGAGATAATGGCACTGTGGCTGGACAGGGCTGACCCCGTTTTAGCAGATTGTTCTTGTATGGCAAATACAACTGTAACCAGACTGAGAACATGAGCAGTTTGCAATGCAGAGACACAGGGGATGCAAGATGGTTTAAAAACCTACCTTCACATCAATGCACAACTGCAGGAGTCTCCCACCAGAGTGCAGATACGCAAAGTGTCAGCAACCACTTTAGAGAGCAACCCACTAACTACTTGCAACTAACTGCATTAGCAATGGCAGTAAAGTGGTGATCCCTCTCAAGTGTGCTGGGCTTCCACATAGCTCCACTGACTTCAGTTAATACCAGGCCTCAAGTCTAAGAGTTTCTCTGCAATCGCATTTCCTATAAAAAGGAAAGGAGTACTTGTGGCACCTTAGAGACTAAAAAATTTATTTCAGCATAAGCTTTCATCTACAAAAGCTTATGCTCAAATAAATTTCTTAGTCTCTAAGGTGCCACAAATACTCCTTTTCTTTTTGTGGATGCAGACTAACACGGCTGCTGCTCTGAAACCTCACATTTCCTATGTGACCTGACTTCCTCCCTAGGGACACTAGTCAGTGGAGTTGTGCTAGCAGACAATAGGACCTTTAAACTCCTGGCAGCCTTGGAGGTTTTGTGCTTAGCCCCAGTGCGGTACCAGGGTGCATAAAACTTAGCTATGCTGGCAGAAGTCTGTAATAGAGACATAATCCATGTCAGTCAGGGGTGTGATTGTGACCGACAGAGCTGTGCTGGCAGAATTCCCTAGCATAGACACAGCTGTTCCAGCAAAGCTGTGCTTTTATCAGAATAGCTTGTTTCATTCATGGGAGGTAGCTTTACTACAGCAGTATAAAGTGTGCTTTGTGGGCATCGCTGCATCCTCATCAGGAATCAAAATAGTTGCAAAAGCCCCAGAAGGAGCAGCGATTTGGGGGATCAAGAAGACTGTATATATTTAGAGCGATTTACTTGGCATTTTAGAATAAGCAGCAGGCACGTTTCTGAGAGCTGAAATAAGGGGAAATAGAGGTACTTGCTACAATGAAATTTTAATGGTTTAACTACTTGTTTAAACCTTCAGGGCACATCCCCTGAAAAGTGCTTGAAATTTTGCCTTTTTAGAGGCTCTGATGAGACTAGAATGCAAATCCATACTGTGATTGGCATATGGTAAAGTCCCTGTTTAAAATGAGCTTCAGTTTTCCCCAGTGGCACTTAAATGATTCTTTCATTTCAAAAATAGATACATCAGTGATGAAAAATATAGTCTGTGACCCTCACTCAAAAAGCTATAGCAATTTTCTCTGCCTAGATACTGTGAAAGTAGAATGAATTATATTGAAATTATAATTCATTAAACAAATGCTGCTTGAAGGGTTTGTTGAAATATAGTTGTCAGGAAGAGAAACATTAAGGAGTGTGAGACAATAGGTCCTCAAACTAATTAACCAGGAGCTCCTACTGAGGTAGGAGATTGACAAATATACATACATATCCTATTTGCATACTAACGTTTACCAGTTTCTGCTTCGTTTTGTCTCTTATGTTAAATTGGCTTTGGCTTATTTGTATAAATAAGTTAGCTTGAGCCTCAGAGAGGGGCTCACATATCTGGGTGCATTGGCAAAGCGCTTTCCTAATAAACAGAGTGGTCTGACAAATTATGTGAGTCCTGAATCTGACTTTGACAATACTAAGGGCAACTGGCACTGTAAAATACCTACAATAGATGATATATAGCAATATCTCCTTTTAAATCATTTATTAAAAGAACTCAACATGTTTTCCAAAGACTATTTAAGGAGGTATCTGGAATAAGAAGCTAAAAATAAATTATCCCAGGCTTTGTACAGAGCAGAAGCAATCTGCTAACTTTTCAGGCAGAGGTAATAATGCTGCTAAATCCCAGAACACGTTCCTGAGAGGCGTAGCAATTTGAAGAGTCAATTCTGAAGATTTGCATTCTGCCAACATGCACAATCTCTACACCACCAGCAGAAGTACTTTCATTTACTCTTGATTTAAAGGAGGAGCATAGATTGGTGGATAAAGAGAAAGTTATTTGGCTGCTTTCTCAGCTCTGAGACAGTAATATTTGCTGTCATCATTCTGCATATTTGGGTCCAGATCTCCCAGGCTGTGATTTCCAAAGGAGACAAATGGAATTAGTGTCCAACTAACAAAGGAATTCAGTGCCTTTAATCGCCTTTAAAAGACACAGTCCCAATTTTTGCCCCAAATCCCTAAATGGCCCCCTCAAGGATTGAATTCACAACCCTAGGTTTAGCAGGCCAATGCTCAAACCACTGAGCTATCCCACTAGTTTTATTTCGTTTCATTAAAATTGTGGGTTTTTTATTACATCTGATAGCATGAGCATTTGTTGAGCCAACAGATCTGTTGGGGAAGAGTTAAAACAGCTTTTGTAAAGGGAAGTCATGCCTCACCAATCTGTTAGAACTTTTTGAGGGGGTCAGCAAAGACTTGGACAAGAGTAATCCAGTGGATATAGTGTACTTGGATTTTCAGAAAGCCTTTGACAAGGTCCCTCACCAAAGGCTCTTCAGCAAAGTAAGGATTGATGGGATAACAGGTAAGGTCCCCTTATGGATCAGTAACTGGTTAAAAGACAGGAAACAATGGATAGGAATAAATGGTCAGTTATCAGAATGGAGAGAGGTAAGTAGCAGGGTCCCCCAAGGATCTGTACTGGGACCAGTGCTCATCAATAATTTCATAAATGATCTGGAAAAAGGGGTAAACAGTGAGGTGGCAAAGTTTGCAGATACAAAATTACTCAAGATAGGTAAGTGCAAAGGAGACTGCAAAGAGATCTCACAAAACTGGGTGACTGGGCAACAAAATGGCAGGTGAAATTCAATGTTGATAAATGGAGAGTAATGCACATTGAAAAACATAATCCCAACAATACATAAAAACTGATGGGGTTTTAATTAGCTGTACCTCTCAAGGCAGAGATCTTGGAGTCACTGTGGATAGTTCTCTGAAAACATCCCCTCAATATGCAGTGGCAGTTTAAAAAGTTAACAGAATGTTGGGAACCATTAGGAACAGGATAGATAATAAGACATAAAATATCATAATGCCGCTATATAAATCCATGGTATGCTCACTCCTGGAATACTGCATGCAGTTCTGGCCCCCCATCTCAAAAAAGATCTATTAGAATTGGTAAAGGTTCTAAGAGAAAACCTTAAGAAAACAGAGAAAAGCATTTTTGTTGCTCAGGGGTATGAAACAGCTTCCATATGGAGAAAGATTAAAAAGACTGGCACTGTTCACCTTGGAAAAGAGACGACTAAGGGGGGATATGACAGAAATCTGTAAAATCATGAATGGTGTGGAGAGGGTTAATAGAGAAGTGTTAGTTACCTCTTCATATAACACAAGAACCAGAGGTCACCTGATGAAATTATTAGGCAGCAGGTTGAAAACAAGCATAAGGAAGTACTTCTTGACATAATGCACAGTCAATCTGCAGAACTTGTTACCAGGGGACGTTATGAAAGCCAAAAGTATAACTGGGTTCAAAAAAGAATTAGATACGTTCGTGGAGGATAGGGCCATAAATGGCTATTAGCCAAGATGGTCAGGGTTGCAACCTCATGCTCTGGGTGTCCTTAAGCCTCTGACTGCCAGATGCTGGGACTGGATGACAGGGGATGGACCACTTAACTGCCCTGTTCTGTTAGTTCCCTCTATAGCATCTGGCACTGGGAAACGTCGGAAGACAGGATACTGGACTAGATGGACTATTGGTCTGATCCAGTATGGATGTTCTTATGTACATCATCATGTTTCACAGAATGAGAAGTCTGGCAGAGCAGGGATTGAACACAGGTTTTCTCAAGTCCCAGGCTAGTGCCCTAATCATTGGACCAGTTTTCCTCGCTGTCCCTGATTAAAGCATTTTCCTAGGGTCTTTGGGATCAAGGAAATATTCAGAGCCATATAGCTGTGCAAAGAAAAAATGTCCTAATTACAGAGGGATTAGTTTTAATGACAGAACTTAGAGCAGCAACATCTCTATAAAGTCAAGATCCTAAAATGTCTTCACACATTAATGCAGTTAATGCAAGCAGTCCAGAGCAAGGTCTAAAGCACCAAGCCAGATTTATAAAGTGAGGGTAGTTCAGCTGTTATGCAAGTTCAGAGTCAAACATCCCAGCTCAAATCCCATGTTACAGCTTGGTCTCCTTTTGGTGCACATTCATGCGACTTGTTATCCATCATAATACAAGACAGAATTCTCAATAAGAAAGCGATAGGCAGCAGCACAACCTCCAACCGGGAACAGCCAATGCTGATTGACGCTGACCCAGCTTCCAGCTGGAAATGCAGAATCTACAGCTACAGCTACAGCTCTGTCATGGTGGGAAGAGAGTTACAGATAGCGCGATTTTCCTGCTTGTCCGCAACTTTTTTGGTGTCTGTGACTCACCCTGCAGCAGCGGCTGCTGTCTCATGGGTCTGGGCTCAGCTCCCCTTCCCACTCAGACCAAGATTAGGGTTGTGGTGCCGGGGCGGAGGGTGCTGCTATGGATGGTCGGTGCCTACATGTCTGTCAGGGCATTTTTAAACAAAAATCATGGAGCAGTCACTAAATCTGTGACTTTTACTAAATTCACCATGACTGCTCTGTGATTTTTTATTTAAAAAATGCTATAACAAATCTGTAGCCCTATCTATGGCTAAACTTCCAGTCAGAAACTCATGGGCTAACAAATAATGTACCTAACACTGTTCATAGGCAGACTTTTGCAGCACAACTGTAGGAAGCATTAACCAAAAGCCAGCCTGAAAAGGGACCAGTCTTCAGTCCAAGCAAAGGCCTGCAAGATCAGAATTCTCAACACCAAGTGATAAGATATGCAATAAGATAAACACCCAGATCCCTAGTTTAAGGGGTTGTTCCTATACTATTGAATTCAATAAGAGTTTTAGCATTAACTTCAGTGGGATCAGAGACATAGGGAGGTGAACAGAACATGGGGTTAGCAAGATCAAAATAGCAGACATCCATCTCACTCGAAATCTCCAAAGCATCCCGGTCTGACTAAGTGGAAGGCAATGTGCTGCTGGTGTAGTGGGAAGTCCAATCCAGTAACCAGGGCATGGCAGTGATCAAGCCCAAAGGTTATGAGAGTCTCATTTAAAATGTATAGTGCAGCTATGGAGAGACAAGGGCGTAGTCTGGCAAGAGTCCTAAAATGGTAAAAAATAACTGATTTTGATATGTTTCAACACGGTTAGCCCTTTAATCTAAGTTTACACCCACATTCTTGGCAGAGGAGAAAGAGTCAGCATGGTACAGCTAACCATGAGCAGAGTAACAAAACGTACAGGACAGTATCTGCCTCCGGAGCTTTGAGCAGCGAAAATCTGAACAGGCAGGCCCTAGGATTTAAGCTACGCACCTGTCTATAATGGCAATGGAAGTAATTGGTGGAACTTTAAACTGCACCCTCCAAGCCCACATACACATGCCCAGATCAGTGTTAAGATGCTATATGGAGATGGTCTCTGTGTTCTGCCAGCCCGTGGGTGCATTTATTCCTCACCTGGCTTATTGTTCCTCTCCAATCCCACAGGCAACTTTCACTCCTCTTTCATACCGTCTCACCATCAACCACCTCTCACCTTTCATCAAATCTGCCCATAGGCAACTACAAACAACCCACCCCAGCACGCAGCAAAAATGAAAAGAGAAACCACCACACCTAATTTCAATTCATCCATCTCAGAAACAAGTGCCCTTATGCATAGCACATGTCCCAGTGACACGTACCCCAATCAAACCACTAATGGAGCTAACAGCCCCTCTGCAACCCAATCAATCCTAAATATAACAATGTGTGTCTCAGATGTTCATGGAGCCATTCTATTATCTCCTGTAGCCAATGGCAGATGCAACTACCCCTTCATTTACACTGATCCCAACAGCGACTATTCAGCTCATTACGCTTCTCTTTCAGCTATAATAAGTGATCACGAAAGACGGTGACGCTCCAACTCTGTAGAATCAGCCGGTCCAAGTATAAACTCCTGCCTAGCAAACATTCCAAATCAGAGGGAGTTTGCTAATAAACCAGGACATCTTTCACCTTTAGGTCATAGCTATGAATATAAAGATAGTAATAAACAAGTCATTGTCATCTAATAGCCGTGGGGCTGCCTATGCAACCTCCTTGTCTCAGTTGAGTCTTTGCTGCTCAGGTGCCCATCTCTCCACCATCACAAGCTGCATGCTTATAGGCAATTTCAACAGAGTGCCCTATGATTAAATGGATATGGGGAATGACGTACCCTTTCACCTCTAAAACTTATTCCTTGACCAGAACTCCGGAACATAGACACTTAGGTCATAATCTCTTTGGAGCAAGGACTGTCCTTTTGTTCTGTATTTGTACAGCACCTAGCACAGTGGGGTGTTGGTCTATGACAGGGGCTCCTAGGTGCTACCACTATACAAATAAATAATAATGGATGGTAGGAAAACCAGCAGCCTCCCAAGTCTATAGTACTCTAAATCTTGTCCCTCTCTCTCACACTGAAGGCACAAAGAATGTATAAAAAGCCAAAGCAAATTAAAGCCCCTTCTTAACTGCACAATCTCATCCTCACCAACCCTTAGCCACTCCAGTAAGATCAGTTTTAACTACTCCCACCTGAACTAACCACTCACAGAGGGAACTTCACCAAAGGCATATTTAGGACAGCTCCTCGGCAAAGGGACCACATCAGACTACTAGCACAAAACAACTACAGCTGCAACATTTGATGCTCCAATCCCAGTTAACCGCCTGTTATATGACATGTTGAAAGGCAGCTTCTTCTCATCAAACCAACAGTCTCAGAGACATCCATCCCTCTATCAACACGCACCTCACAAAGACAGTGTCTGTCCAATCTTCCTTTCAGCTAACTACTCCTGTGTTACTCAGCCTAATCCAGTTTTCATTACCCTCCCCTTCCAGACCATCAGGATTACCTATCCCTAATCCGTATCTCCCAGACGTAGCCATCTTTCCATAGATGAGCTGTGCTAGAGCTAGCTGCTACCCTCTATTCGTGCTCTTCTAGATTAAACCCTACTTCTTTCCCCTTCAACTAAAAGGGTCGGTATATACTCATAAGTATTATGACTATATGTAATCATCATCATCATCTCATTTCTCTCTTTTCTTTGCATCGGATGGGACAACATTGAGTCCACCAAGTTAGGAGCTGAAATTCTACCAGCCTCTATGTTATTCACACACACAATCTTGGCTCACTCTCGGCACTGCTTAAACAATAAAACCCAGCAACAAGTCGATTTATATCTGAAGTCTTCCAGCCTCGGCACCAGAAATTCCATGGAAAGTTTTATCATGGGACACTGTTTTAATCATCAGCAGTCACCAGAGAATCAGCAGCATGGAAACCAGGCGTTGAACACAATCCCTCAATGTGTTCTGAAAATGGGGTGGGGTAAGGAGATTCCCAAATGTGGCTGGGCTTGTAATCTGGATGGAATGCCACCTCATGTGAAAGCTATCTACTTGTGAACTCCACAGCGCCAGCCAGTTCATCTCTGCTACATGGGCAGAGATGGGACCCATCTCACAGAAACTCTTTTATTTGTACTGGTTCACAGCCTGCACAAATTAACAAAAGTGCAACTGTGTGCAATTCCCCCCATTAAAAAACTCACGCAAAATGCTACAGCGCTTCATCCAAAAGGGACAGCTACTCATTGAAAACTCATTATACTTGGGGGCTTCACAATGTAAAGCAGCTTTTCTGCTCCTGACCTCCAGATTCCACTCTGACCTTTGGCTTGCTGAAAAATGAGCTAAATATTTGAAATGAGGCCAAACAAACTGTTTCTTTAAACACTTCTACTTAGAAACTGGAAAACCTTCCTAGTGGAATGAGGAGATTGGGACAATCTTTACAGAAGACTGAAATTTTATCATCTTGGGGGAAAAAGCCCCATTTTTGAAAAAGATTAGGATTATTTTTTTGCAACCAAAGACAAGATGTAGCAATGAAATGCTACAGCAGGAGCTTGGAATCTTCCAATGCTCTGAGGCTCATGGCGTGATGGAGGTAAGAATCAGTGAGTGCAAAAGCAACATTTTACCTACTTGCACAATGGAATTTCTCCTATTTATTGAGAGCTTAAAATTAGTGCAGAGAGTTGGCATTAAAGTCTTTTGGGTCCTATTCCCAGCTCTGCCTCTGGCTGGCTATGAGACCTTAGGCAAATCAGTTTGCCCACCTGCAAAACTGACTTTTAATGGGACTTAAGTTCCTAAGTCACTTAAGCACTTTTGAAAATTTTACCCTAAGTCTGTTTCTGTGGAAGTGAATCCAATGGCAAACTTCCCATTGGTTTCCACATGTGCAGGCTTCCTGTGCTACTCCAGAGTGCGGTTGTAAGGTTTAATTAACATTTGGAAACTGCCGCGTAAGCATTATTGCTGTGGTTTACAGCACCTTTTAACTCTCTTTCTGCAGACCTCACTAAGCCACGCACATTCTTCAGTGCAATCGAGCTGTCTGCACACAAATGTGGTACCACTTTCTAGCAGCATAGTTAAAGTGGTAGAACTTCCCTAGCATGGATGCAGTTATGTCAGTACAAAGGGGCTTTATGCTGGTACAGCTATTCCCATATCAGGTATCCTTATACCAACAGAACTGCATCCAGGCCAGGGATTGTACCACTAAAAGTATTTCAATATAAAAATATAAAAAAATCCCACATGCCCCTAACCGAAATACCAGTAAAAAACCCACTATGTAGTGCCAGCACGGACTACAGCTGGTGAGTTCTATGCCTATCACAATTAAGTCACCATCCAGATCTATTCTACAAACTTTCATTGGCATAGCTATATCGGTCGGGGTGAGATTGGAGACCGACAGAGCTATGCTGGCAAGAGGCCCTAGCGTGAATACAGGTATGCACTGGCAATACTATGCTTCGACTGTTATAGCTTATTTTGCTCAGGAAGATTGGAAATAAGGAGCCAGCATCATGTGACCAGCCAGCTCTCCATAAACCAACAGTGGGCCACCAACCCTAGAAAAGAGAAAGCCACTCAGAGTTATTTTTACGCTGTCCAATAATCAGAGACCATGGGGGTCACCCCGCAGACTTGTATAAAGAAGTGGAAATACTGTGCTGTATCAATAGGACATTGTCACCCTGTGGAATTCACTGTTGCAGGTGATCAGAGTCAAAGGCCGTGGCAGGTTTCTGAGGAGATGGCTAATTTTATAAGCATTAACAACACTGAAGTTATCCAAGGTACGATGAGAGCACCATGCCTCATCAGGCCATAAACTGCAGAGGAGAGGAAGAAATCCTTCCTGCTCTCAAAATGTACAACATTGCAAAGCTAGTTACATGCATCGTTCCTCCTCCCCCTAAAATTTCAGGGGCTAGCCTCTCTGCTAGAGGCAGGATACCTCACTTGATAGACCAATGGGCCGATCCAGTATGGGTCTTGTTGTAGCAGGGACAAGGTCTGTGTAGCTGCAGAGGAATTTCATAGGACGTCCAGGTTAAGCAAAAAGGAAAAAAAAAAAAACCTCTCTGGGGTTGATTATTTTTTCAGGGTTCTTTTGCAACCAAAAAAGAAGAACCCCTCTAAGCCCATCCTACTGTCTGGCCACATTCCCTTCCCGCAGTGCAAATCCTTAAATCCCAGAACCGTTAATGAAGACAAAACAACAATACACGCAGGGCAGTTCTTCTGTCTCTAGTGCTCCAAGTGCAGGCATTTATACCGCCACCCCTTTCTCGCTCCTGAAATTAGGCTCAGTTTCAAAGAGCTGAGCCAGCCAAACTAGGCTCAGCTGCATCTGATTACTTCCCAGCTGGGATTTCCATCCTGAGTTGATGAGAACCCCCTGGCTGGGATTTAACTCAAGAAGTTACACGTGACTGTCAGGGGCTTCCCTGCTGAAGCAGGCTGTGCCATGGATGGGAGGAGGACACTGAAAGACCTGCTCAGAGTCTTAACAACACTTTTTCCCTCCCTTTTAATGCCACTGAAATTTCAAAGCTCAGTTTTGTTAAGCTGGAGGAATTTGGATATATGTGCACAGGAAAGCTGGGGCCTCCAGACCCTGGATTAAGTTTACATACCATAAGGGTATGTCTACACTTCAAGCTGGGTTTGTGCTTCCCAGCTCCAGGAAAGTTACTTTCACTAGCTCTCAGCAAGCTAGCACACTAAAAATAGAACACAGGCCATGGCCAGTGCACGCAGTGGGAGAGGCTAGCCACCCAAATACGTCCCTCGCCGCTCGTGCCCCTGCAGCTGTCTTCTGTTTTTATTATGCTAGCTCCATAAGAGCTTGCAGGATGAGGTCTCCTTGAGCGGGAAATCACACTCCCAGCTCCAAGTGTAGACATCCCATTGTGCTCACTAAGCTCTGCTGGAGACCTGCAGTAAGGATAACGAACCGGGGAGAGCAGAGACTTTCTTTAACTGGTAATTTTCCACAGCTGCAGGCTTATAGGAGAACCCCATGTTGGTATTTAAGCGTGGTCTGTGCTAATGTGTATGTCAATAAAGGATTATGTAAAATATGTACCTGGAGTCTTGTAAAACCACTGCTGGGTCACTCTGTTTGCCAGAGGGGGAATAAAAGGTAGCTATGTCTGCCTATGACATGGATTGCAACGCGCAGATCTCTGCACAAAACATCAGCTGTATCTGTGCAAAATGTTACCCAGTACTGTGAAGGCAACAGTACAAAACAATAGCTAAATGCTTGGATCTCTCAGTGCCCATGCTGCAAAAGTTCCAGTGCAGAACAGTGATGTAAATAAATAACCTGTATTGAAAACATCAGGCCTGGTCCTCCTTTACGAAGGTCCCTTTACATCATCCTGGCTGCATAAGGGGGCCTTAAAATGGGCAAAAATTACACTTTAAGGTCCCTTTACACTGAAAGAGTGGAGGAAAGGGGCCTTAGTGTAAATGAGAATCAGGGCCCATTACAGAAGTGCTTAAGAGCTCCTGGAATGAAAAATTTGCAACGGAAGAGCAGACATTAGTTAGCTAATCCTCACCCCTCCTGTTAGTTAAGCGAATGCGGTATTACATCCCTGTGTGACTCCTCTGTTACAAATGGGGTTAAATGACTTCCCTTAGGTCATGTGAGTCAGTGGCAGAATCCCAGTTAGAATGGAGGCATCTGCTGTAAGCACTAGATACGCTGCCTTCCTCTGAACTGCATGTCTTTGCACGTACCAGCACAGAATACTTCTTGTTGTTGTATGAATCACTGTGAATGACATTCACATGCTTGTAAGGCACTACCTGTGCCCATAACTAGCTAACAAACTACTTGGGCCCTGGGGCTCCACCCATGTGTGTTTAACGCTATCTGTGCCACAGAGGAGAAGTGGTTCAGGGGTAGCTATGGGCACTCAGCTTCTTTGGGGGGAAAAAATCAGGCCATTCCCTTTTACTAGTACAGAAATGGGGTACACTTATCCACGCCCATTTACCATGAATTCCACTGGAACGTAACACAAGCGCCCTCTGGCACTGCCCTGTTTTCAGCCCTCAGAGCCAGCTTTGAAAGGCCTCATGTGGGGCTGACTTATCTTTCCAGCCAAAGTTCCCTCTGGCACCAGTGGGAACTCTGGCACCTCAAGTAGGGTGACCAGACAGCAAGTGTGAAAAATCAGGACAGGGGTGAGGGGGTCATAGGAGTCAATATAAGAAAAAGACCCAAAAATCAGGGCTGTCCCTATAAAATCGGGACATCTGGTCACCCTTAGGGTCAACTGAAAGAGGTGACCTGATCATGATATTAAATGATCCTTCCTTCCCCTCCTGCCCTAGAGGCCAAGGGCTCCAATTCCCCCAGCTCAGCATGCAAGAGAGTGAGTTCAGGATCCACACTCAGCTCTGCGCTTTGGGACAACATTGTGCTACCACAAGAATCGCCATCTATTATTAAAAACACAGCCAGGTATACAATTGCCCAGTACTGCAGTAGCTGCTGCTGCCGTTGAACTAATGCTAAAAGTTTTGTGTAACTTAGTTGACTACAGGGCTCAAAAAACCCAGGTGTTTCAGGGGATGAGGCATTTCCCAAGGATGGCTCTTGTGACTCTTAGTCATGTTTGTATCTGAATTTAGCAGATATGGGGTAGGAAGGAAAATACATGAAAGATATTGAAGACTAGGTTAGAGATTTTGTCCTAGATTCTGAAACAGACAAGAAGCAGGTCAGAGAGGACCTTTCTCTGGGTCCGCCACAGCTAAGCTGAGTGGAAAACTATTATAATGAATTTTATTATAGGTGCCGCTCAGATAGCATTGTGTGCAACGGCAAAATTCAGAGGTGACAGGAAGTAGGTCTGGAGACCTGGCACATAAAGGTCAGAGAAGAAGCATGGTCAAACCTAATGTCTGTGTGTGTTTTGTAACAATAAAAGGTTGGACACCAAAGAGGAAGTGGGAAGATAAGGACAGAGAGCAATAGTCCAACCGATAGGCTAATGCCAAACCTCAGGTCAGGCTGCTCCTTCCCCAGACCCTGGCAGGAGAAGTTCAGCCTGCTGAAAATCTTGGATAGGGGAGGGGGAAAGGAGGGAAGCCAATCTTTGCTCTAAACTGTGCCAGACCTCAACAGCTGTGCTCAAAGTGGTCACTAGCTCAGTCACTACAGTGATCACCATGTGTTGGCATGGAGAATAGCAGCACAGAAAAACAAGATGCCAGCAATGAGGTGCAGGGGTAGACACAAAAAGCCACTTACCCGTGGGCCTCTCTTGCCAGGTGGGCCTGGTAAGCCTGGTAGACCTGGGGGGCCCTAGAAAAGAGGTAAAGAAATATTATTTACAGTTATACAGAAGACCGTGCTTCTTGTAACACAGTTCTGAAAGAGCCAGAATCTAACTGTTTGGAGCAGGAGTGGGGAAGAAAGACCAGTTATGGCACAGAGCCCAGAGTTTCCATGCAACTTATGCTACTGCTGTAAAGGAATAAAAACTATGCACACCAGTCTCAGAACTATGTATTTCAATAGAGCAGAGACAAAGCATTCTCATCTTGCTGCTGTAGTCTTTATTTCTCTAATCACAGCTGTGTTTCAGTTTCCTGGATTCTGCGCTGTAACATAATAGAGGTAACACAAACTGCATCTCAATGTTGAAAGAAGCAGGCACGTTGTGTGTTTTATCGTACAAAAGCTAAGGAAACAGTAATCTCTCTAGTATAGGTTCCTAGAGGAACTGTGATATTAAAGAGATAATCACACCCCAGCTCTGTACTCTCCTAGATATTATATAATATGGCAAAAGTAATAAAATTAGTGTCAATGGTGGAAGTTCCTGAACATGGTGCTGCAATATCGCAGAGGTAAGTTTAGTCATGTCAAAGCAGTGGGGATTCTTGGATGCTGGGTTACAACAGAACAGAGTTAAAGGCTCCCTGCTGCACACTGGTCTGTAACAGTTTAGGGGAACGTAACGAGGTTTAAGATGGTGAAGTAAAACTATAAAATCCTTTAAAAAGTCTATTCTCAATGGACTGGAGAATCCAAATTTCCAGAGAGAGCTGCAACTCCTGATCACTCTTGCAACCCTTTTTACAGCACTGACATTAATAATTGTTAGCTAAAGTGTCTCACTGGGGATTTATATTAAAGCAGCTTGTTATGAATGATGGGTTTTGTTTCTCGGGGGGAGGGGGGGTTAGGGGGAGAGAAAGAGCAGGAGGCTAAAGAATCTTTGGACCCCAGCCTGAACTTTCCAACCGCTCTGGAGTCCAAAGAGCTTTTACCAAAAGGAGAACTGTGAGTGGGAGGTGATCAGATCCGCTGCCAAGCAGGTGCATGCTGTACTCCACAGTTCGGTTCCTGCTCCCTACATCCTCCTTTTCCCAAACAATTTTTTGGCAGATTAAAGTGGTGCTCTGTTCTCACAAGTTAAGAACACTACAAAACCGACTCTGCCACTTGTGAAACAACAGAGGTAACTCAGAGTCTGTGCATACTGCGGTACCAAAGGAAAAGTTAAATGTTCAAGATCCCTAACACAGATCTTAGGAATATAAACGCTAATGCACCAGATAATCCTTGGAGACCCCTACTCCAAAGTCCATCCTAGGCTATGGTTTCAAACAGTGATGGCCTGAATGCATGCATGCTAACAAAGTCTCTCCTCAAAAGAACCCTGGTGAATATTACCAATCCTCACATACAGTAGGTAAGTGATGAGTGAATGAGTTCAGAAGAGATAAGGATAAAACTGAACCTTGGTCCAAACAAATGCAAAAATTTGCAGAGGTTAAAAAATGTACAGGTAATCGCCTTCCTCCCTCCACGCTACTAATTTGGACTGGCACAGAATGCATTAGCATTTCTCTTTCTGCAGTGTGGCTGGTTCAGGTGGAACCAGACAGTAGTGAAGATATCAAAAGAATGCATGTTCCTAGTCTGAACTCTTGGGCGATTATCTGATCTGAGAGATGCCCATCACTAGTTAATACAGTATTGCTGTTCCTTATATAAGCAGCCCCCATTGATACAACCAATCCTTATGTTAAGTTATACGCACATTAGTTTAACCAGCCATTGTGTTAACTCCGAACACCACATATAATGCGATTATGCAGCTGTACAAACACATAATTGTAGGCTTTTTGTTTGTTTCAGTCTGCAGAATAACTGCTCCGGAATCCAAGCTTTTGTTAAAAAATTCCCCAACCCTTGTAGCTAGGAAAATAATTATCAAAAGATGAATGAAATATAACTGATGCAGTGATATCTGAGTCTGCAGACATCCTGAAACTATTATTTCTGTGAACTGCTCCCATCCAGCTCAGAGTGTTGACTCTGAAGTATAATGATGATCATTTAAAATGTCAGTATCCACTCCTGATCATTTCAGCAGAAACATCTCATCCATTGTTGCTTGTAATAATAGTGGCACATATGAGGGGAGATAATTTCCCCCATCCCACCAACCTCCATAGCAACATCCAGTTGAAACAAAGAATTCAAACCACTCCTCCCATCACCTAAAGTCGTCTCCACCTCTGCCCAAAAAGAGGGAGGAAGAAAGGAAATGCATCCCTTCTCCAAAAATTCTAACTGCATCCTGAGTACCAAAAACCAAAACCATCTCCCCCAGATAGTCTTTGGTACCAAAAGCCCTGATTCTCTGCAGGATGCCAGAGATGCCTGCCTTCCCTCTGATAATTACTGCAACCCAGTTACACCTTTTCAATACCACAGTCTCCAAAATTTGGGGGTAATTTAAAATAAACTGAACATAAAAAACCCACAAGATACTGTACTAATTTCACTGTCAGGGAATGGGGTCAGAACAGGGTAAACAGTGCTCCATATTCTGGGATCCCTGCTGCATAATTTACGTCCTGGTTTCAACTAGGTTAGGGAATAAAAACCCAAAAATCCCACCCACAAAAATGTTCTTGTAATACATCTATATATTGAAAATACATATTCATTCTGCCGGGACTCCCAGGCACTACTGCAACACAGAGAATACAGATGATTGAAGCAAGGACCTCATACAAACCTTTCAGAGAAGAGCATCTTCTTGAGAGACTTCCAGTCCAATTTTGCTGCTTAAGGTAGTTTGGAGGAGCATTTTCCAAGTTTGCTTATTACATGCTTGCGCCCATGGCAGGATGCTGAAGGACCGTGAAACGGAAGGGTCTTATGTTCCATCATTTCTTCTCCTGTCTTCTCTTTATATATTTCCCATTACCTCCTTTCCAGCACTTTGATCCCAATTGCTCTTTTAACTTGTTCTTTGGCACCAACTTCATTTTAAACAAGCAGGACTGTTGTTTCATACTCAGTTACTGCCCTAAAACCAGATTCCCTTTGGATGCATTTCTGTTTAAATTCATAATGATTTATGGGCCAATTATGTGAATGATTCTAAAACCATCTTAATCTTTATTCTGTATATCATACTGACGATGTGGCTTTTCTGTACTTGACTCATAAATTAAGGGCATTGAAACACATCGCGTGTTCTATAATATATCACAGGTTGTCAACATGGGTAGCTGTCTATGTCACAAGTAGGACTGGAAAAAGACATTTAATATTCTATTGATTTTGAGGACTATCCATATTACCAAGATTTTTTTTTTCTGATTCAGTTGGCAAGTTTTTGCAACAAAACGGAGGGAGGTCAGAGATATTCCAAAGATGGTAGTTGCAGAAAACTGGACTGATCTCACAGATTCAGAAACATATTTGATTTTGCAACAATATTGACTGCCAGCATAACTTCGTACCTCTGGGTGGGTGAGTGGCAAAAGGGATCAAATCTAAAACCATGAGCCTCTACTGCTTGAGCTAAAAAAAAATGCAACTATGTTAGCCAAGGCTGTAACAGATTCAACCCCTCTATCTGTAGCCCAGCCATCACGGAAATGACAATTGAGGAGAATAGCAGTCTATAATGCAAAATAAAACCCACCCTTTCCATGAGTCTCATTCTCCACCTTTGGAAACTTCTCCATCATCAATTAAGGGTGAAAGAAGAAATCTCTCTCTTGCCATTGTTTTTGGACTTCAGTGGGATCCTGCCAAGCCTAGTCCTGTGTATTCTCTCATGAACGACAGACAAGAAAGCTGCCAGAGGGATCACCCCTGAAAGATGCTGAAATCCCAGTGGAGTCAGAGTGGAGAAAACGCTGAACCTTTCCGGTAGCACTCAGTAACCCCATAAAATTGCTCAGTTTGGGCCCACATCTCCGACACCCAGGCTGTAAAGGAGACCACATTTTTACAGCATAAATATGCGTGATATTTGTTTAATTAAGTATCATTTTTTCTGGTGTGCACAGAGGATGAAATTCATGTCTGGGCAGGGGGCCTGCACAAGGTCTATGCATCATTTATGTCCCATTTAATCCCTCAAAAAGCAAAGCTTAAGTGGGACTTCAGTGGTAGCAGAGAGTTTGCGCTGTCCCTCTGCACAAGGATGAATTTCATCAGAGTCCCTATTCTCGGTATTAAGGGCCTGACCCAAAGCCTACTGAAGTTAATGGAAAGACTCCCAGTGACTTCAAAGAGCTTTGGAGGAGTCCTGGAAAGAACTTTCCATTTCCCCACCATCCTGTTGAGGAAGCTCAAGGATCCCTGAGCTCCTTGAGAAAGTCATAGCAAAAGCAAAAGGCTTCAGAACCAAGTTTATTTTACATCCAGGATTCACCAAACTGGTGAAAAGCAACATATGTACAATATCTTTACAAATGGTATCTTGCAAACAGTGACTGTGCCTTCTTATGTTGGGATTTTTCTGATGAGGACATTTTAAAACTCAGTCAAAACACCCCAGCTCCTCCCCTCTCTCTCCCTCTCCCCCCCACCCCCGCGTAAAGTTTGTGGCTTGATTATTAAACACACTCCAATTGTAGCACTAGTGTTATTCAGTGGCACTACATCCTCTTAGTGGCTTCAGACAGTTGCAGGCAGCTCCACCATACATTTCAGCATGAGTAAAGTATTAAAATCCCCAATGATGCATATAAATTCAGGACACTGTTCAGGTCTCTTGGGCTTTGCTCTTGTGGCTGGCAAGAACCTATGGAATTCCTGCTTTATTGCATATGGGGAAAGGCCCCTTATATCTTGCCATATATTGTACACCCAAAAGCCCAGCAAGTGATCAGTATGTGATCAGCAGGAGAACTCAAGTTTATTTGCACTGAGGATGCATTAATAGAATGTCATTTTCTTTTGTGGTTTTGCATACCACTTGTAGCCACGGGCTGCACGCTCATCAATTCTTGCAAGCCAAAGTCAGCTGGGGTCAGCACATGGAAGGGAGACCTGGACTTTATAGGTGCTGTGGGAAGTAGTGTTGATGAGTCAGAGGAAAGACTGCCAGCCACTGAGTCATTATTGAGCTAGTGACCTAGTATGGTGTTTGGGGGCCTTTTTGCTCCTTTTTTTCCTGCCCAGAAAAGATTTAAGACACAAATTCTATCTCTTTGTGGTCATTAATGATCCCATGGCACTTTTGAAAAACAAAACAAGCCTGATAATCTTGGCGTTCTGGCCAAATTCCACTGTGTACAAAACAGTCCGTTACCCTAAATTCCTAAGGCGTCAATGCTGCAGTTCTAACTGCGTATGGGATGTGTCTTCATATCCTGTTGCATTAGCCCTGCTGTGGCCTGCTAAACAGCTTGTTATGCTCTACCCCAGAGGTATCTGAAGCTTACCGATTAGCAAAGGGATTCTTTCAGCACACACTTTGTATACAGCAGTTAAGTTTGTAAACAGCTTTGGGGCCAATTGGGAGGAGATGCCCTATGTAAATCTAGGATTACGTTGATATTATTTTGTGCTATATGCAAAGACTGCAGGGCCTGATTCACCACTGCCTTGCACCTGTGTCGTCCTTTACACCTGGATAAAATGGGTGTAAAACGGTACCAAAGCAGAATGAAATAGTTATTCCTCCTGCCTAGCAGCAAAAGAGCTAGAGAGAGAGAGAGAGAGCACAAAGGGCCCTGTGCTCATGACAGGAGAGAGTAGAGACAATACAGCATCCTCACCCCTTTTCAGCCAGACCACTCTTGAGAGCACCACATCATTACAGTTCCTAGGTTTTAAAGCAGGATGTGGGCAGCTGGGAACTATCAGTCTTCTGGAATGGAGCCAGACCCAGAGGGAGCTGCTGTACTCAAGATGCTCCCTTCCAACATGGTAAGTTTCCAGCAGAAGTCTGCATGGGAGTCAGTGTGGCTCTCTGCAACATTAACTCATCCGCCGTGGCTTGGGGGGGAGCATGTAAGTGCAGGGAAAGGAGCCTATGCCAGCACAGCTCTTAAGCGAGCTTATACAATGGCAGCTGAGCAGCACGCAGGGGCTCCCTTTCCAGGGATGGGCCCCATTTCTCATCTCTTGAGGTCTGTAACCATGACTCCTCCATGCCTGCCAACAAATCCCTCCCTAGAGATTGGCAATGGACTGTTTTCAGAGCACCTTCCCAGAGTCTTCCCCTAGAGAAGGGGAGAATATCCCCAATAGTTGTCATGAAGGAACCTTCTATCAGGTAACAATTGCACGAGTTAACACCATCTCCTTCCTTCCACCCTTATGCCAGACGCAGTGCACAGTCTCAGCCTGGTTCTCAGCCTGCAATCTGCTTAATCAAGGCAAGATTGACTGGCTGAGATATCACATACCGGACCAGGAAGTACTGTTTTGAGAGTCTGACCTCATCAAAAATGTCTGCCCAATAACATGGAGATGGTGCCAGAGTAATTACTCAACTGTGAAGCATCTATCAGCGCTTATATGGCTACATAAATGCTAAATTAATTTCTCAACGTGTCATCTTGATTCAGTGCTTTCTGCCCCCGGCCCAATGTCAGGGTGAAACTTTCAACAAAGTGTCATACAGAGATCCCCAAATGAGTCACAGAAGATATTGTACACAGCAGCCAGCTTCGATGCAGCTATAACCTTTCCCTCTCAATGCGCTCACTTTGTTTCCAGAAGTCAAAGGGGATGAAGCCAGGCAGCGGCTTAGTTGTTCTCCTTTCCCCAGATCCAGGACCCTAACTGTTCTCTGAGCAGATGGAAACTTCTGCCATCAATTTCCTAAGCCATCCGTGGCCTGCATCAGTCTGTTTGCTGTGATTCACAGGCTGAGTGGGATTTTCCATTCTACTTGAATAACAAGTTCTTCATGTTGGGTGGGAGAGAAAAGTAGGAAGAACAAGACTAGTATGTTCACCCTCAGACTATTTTTGGAGCAAGGACTTGGAGAGGGGAGGCCGAGAGTTCACTGGAGCCCTGAGCATCAGCTATAGATCCATCAGTTACAGGTACGTCATATTTTTGGAGAAGGGGTGCACAATCATTGATTGGATTCCTGCTACTGAAAAACAAATAAGCTTAAGGGGAAATCTCCACAAATATATCAGCTCTTCACTCATGGAGAAACAAAAGAAATTGTAGGAGACAGTTTTGTGTACACAGGGAAGTTGTGGAGACTTCCTGACTCACTGTCAACAATTGGAGGGTGTGTGTTATTTCATATATATAAATGTATATAAAAATCAAAGAGGAGTCTACAATTTCCTGACAGCATACAACCGTGATGAAGTAGCAACCTTGAGATCTCAGTCACACAAAGGAACATTGGAACAAACTGAGATCTGTCCGTGACGCCGCATCCAAAATATCAGGTGACAATCAGCACCTTAGATCCAAACCTGAAATTATAACTATAGATTGGCGCCAAACCTTAAAGTTAAGCATGTGGTATTTTCAGGATCAGGGCCATTGTTATTGGAGCTGTTACTTGTAACAATAGTCAGTACATTTGCAGACAGAAGTATTGCTAATGGTGTTCCTTAAGTTTGTCTCCATTTTTCCATTGTAAACCCTTCTTTCAGTGTTTTAAGAAGTCAGCTATAAAAATTAGCTCTGGGCTGGAACTTGGCAATCAAGGAATCTCTCTGGGAGCATCTTACTTTATATGGATGTATACACACTCCCGCCCCACATTTACAATACAACAAAAATCTGAGGATCAAATATAAAGATTTTCTCAGAAGTTAGTCAGTTTAAAGATCTTGTTTGCATTCTTGTATTTTTTTAAAAAGCCCAAAAAGTTAGCAGATAGTCTTTATGGTGGCCTAATTGCTTTTGGCATTACAAAACGTATGTATACTTTTTCATGGCCTACATATATATTCTTTTAAGAATGGTTAGTGTGTGTGAATGCAGTAGTTACATTTATAAGTAGGCTTGGAAGGATTAGATTTTTGTTAATAAATGTCAATTTCACTTGGGGGGTGAGGGAGTGAGAGAACCTGGATTTGTGCAGGAAATGGCCTAACTTCATTATCATGCACATTGTGTAAAGAGTTGTCACTTTGGATGGGCTATCACCAGCAGGAGAGTGAATTTGTGTGGGGGGGTGGAGGGTGAGAAAACCTGGATTTGTGCTGGAAATGGCCTAACCTAATGCTCACTTTAGATAAGCTATTACCAGCAGGACAGTGGGGTGGGAGGAGGTATTGTTTCATGATCTCTGTGTGTATATATAAAGTCTACTGCAGTTTCCACGGTATGCATCTGATGAAGTGAGCTGTAGCTCACGAAAGCTCATGCTCAAATAAATTGGTTAGTCTCTAAGGTGCCACAAGGACTCCTTTTCTTTTTGCGAATTTCACTGTATACACACACAGGCAAAAAATACTTCCATTGATACAAACTGAAATGTACAGATAGGCAAAGTAAGAAAAAAGCTGCTTGAGACCTTATTAAAGTTTGATTTAAGGATATTTACTTTGTATATTTTGACATGTGATATTGACAATTTGTGTCTTAATGGTGTGACAGGGTCGGGCCAGATGGCTATAGGAGAGTAATAGAAGGTAGATATATTAGCCCCAGGCTAAATAGGTCCCTTTTCCCTGGGTAAGGTAACAGGGAAGGTTCCAGAACAATCAGGAACCATAGAATCATAGAATATCAGGGTTGGAAGGGACCTCAGGAGGTCATCTAGTCCAACCCCCTGCTCAAAGCAGGACCAATCCCCAACTAAATCATCCCAGCCAGGGCTTTGCAAGCCTGACCTTAAAAATATCTAAGGAAAGAGATTCCACCACTTCCCTAGGTAACGCATTCCAGTGTTTCACCACCCTCCTAGTGAAAAAGGTTTTCCTAATATCCAACCTAAACCTCCCCCACTGCAACTTGAGACCATTACTCCTTTGTCTGTCATCAGCTACCACTGAGAACAGTCTAGATCCATCCTCTTTGGAACCCCCTTTCAGATAGTTGAAAGCAGCTATCAAATCCCCCCTCATTCTTCTCTTCCGCAGACTAAACATCCCTAGTTCCCTCAGCCTCTCCTCATAAGTCATGTGTTCCAGTCCCCTAATCATTTTTGTTGCCCTCCGCTGGACTCTTTCCAATTTTTCCACATCCTTCTTGTACTGTGGGGCCCAAAACTGGACACAGTACTCCAGATGAGGCCTCACCAGTGTTGAATAGAGGGGAAGGATCACGTCCCTCGATCTGCTGGCAATGCCCCTACATGTACATCCCAAAATGCCATTGGCCTTCTTGGCAACAAGGGCACATTGTTGACTCATATCCAGCTTCTCGTCCACTGTAACCCCTAGGTCCTTTTCTGCAGAACTGCTGCCTAGCCATTGGGTCCCTAATCTGTAGCGGTGCATGGGATTGTTCCGTCCTAAGTGCAGGACTCTGCACTTGTCCTTGTTGAACCTCATCAGATTTCTTTTGGCCCAATCCTCTAATTTGTCTAGGGTCCTCTGTATCCTATCCCTACCCTCCATCGTATCTATCTCTCCTCCCAGTTTAGTGTCATCTGCAAACTTGCTGAGGGTGCAATCCACACCGTCCTCCAGATCATTTATGAAGATATTGAACAAAACCGGCCCCAGGACCGACCTTTGGGGCACTCCACTTGATACCGGCTGCCAACTAGACATGGAGCCATTGATCACTACCCGCTGAGCCTGACAATCTAGCCAACTTTTTATCCACCTTATAGTCCATTCATCCAGCCCATACTTCTTTAACTTGCTGTCAAGAATACTGTGGGAGACCGTGTCAACAGCTTTGCTAAAGTCAAGGAACAACATGTCCACCGCTTTCCCCTCATCCACAGAGCCAGTTATCTCGTCATAGAAGGCAATTAGATTAGTCAGGCATGGCTTGCCCTCGGTGAATCCATGCTGACTGTTCCTGATCACTTTCCTCTCTTCTAAGTGCTTCAGAATTGATTCCTTGAGGACCTGCTCCATGATTTTTCCAGGGACTGAGGTGAGGCTGACTGGCCTGTAGTTCCCAGGATCCTCCTTCTTCCCTTTTTTAAAGATGGGCACTACATTAGGCTTTTTCCAGTCGTCCGGGACTTCCCCGGATCGCCATGAGTTTTCAAAGATAATGGAGACAATTAAGACAGGCTGATTAGAACACTTGCAGCCAATCAAGAAGCTGCTAGAATCAATTAAGGAAGGCTAATCAGGGCACCTGGGTTTTAAAAAGGAGCTCACTTCCGTCTGTAGTGTGCATGTGAGGAGCTGGGAGCAAGAGGCACTAGGAGCTGAGAGTGAGAACGCGGACTGTTGGAGGACTGAGGAGTACAAGCGTTATCAGACACCAGGAGGAAGGTCCTATGGTGAGGATAAAGAAGGTGTTGGGAGGAGGCCATGGGGAAGTAGCCCAGGCAGTTGTAGCTGTCGCACAGCTGTTCCAGGAGGCACTTTAGACAGCTGCATTCCACAGGGCCCTGGGCTGGAACCTGGAGTAGAAGGCGGGCCTGGGTTCCCCCCAAATCCTCCCAACTCCTGATCAGACACAGGAGGAGTTGACCTGGACTGTGGGTTCAGAAAAACTGCCAAGCTGAGGGCTGCCATGAAGCTCCAAGGCGAGCAAATGCACCAATAAGCGCAAAGACCCACCAAGGTAGAGCAGGAACTTAGTCACAATGGTTATAAAGCTTTAACTTTCTGAATCTCAACATCTACTGTCATTAAATAATTATTGTCAGACTTTGCCATAAATTTCCCACAACTAAAAATTTAAATAGATAAAAATAGAAAAAATGCTTAAAACAAACATCAATATTATCCATCAAAATTATTTTAAAAATGGAATGTTGCAAAGCCTATTTAGAAAGAAATTCTGTGTACATTTTAAATGTGTATTATTTTAAAAATAAATGATTACCCCATAAAAATATTAATGCTCTCTAAAGTGGTTTCTCCATTATTCCATTTGTTTTACCGGTCCCTTGTTTGAAAATATGCATTGTGTATACAATGGCCAAGTTTTTCAAAAAAGGCTAGTTATTTCTGAAAAGACAACTTGAGACACCTACTTTTCTGAAAGCACTCAGTGGACCAGTCCCAAGGGATTGGGATGTGGGGGAGAGAGCAGAGAAATCAAGCCACTTTAAAGGTGTCATGATGGGCACCCAAAAATCAGTAGTCACTTTTGAAAATATTAACCAATGGCATTATTTCGTTATCATCAGATTTTGTAGGGTGCCCATTTGGGTGGTGTCTGGGTGCCTTTACAAGGTTTAAATTGCGACAACACACTAAGGCTGTGATTTTTGTAGGAGTCAAGGCACCCAGCTACCATTGTTAGGTGTCTAACTCCCTTAAGTGCTGTTGAAAATCCCAGCCTATGGGGGTTTCCAACCAATCAGCTAGGATTTTAGGGTTTGATTTCAATGGGAACTCAGCACCACATAGGATCAGGCCATTAACCACTTAGGAAGATGCAAGGCTCCCTGGAGTAGGGACTCTCTTCTCGCTATTGGCTCATATAATGCCTAGCACAATGGAGCCTTGACAGGTGTCCCTAGGTGCTTGTGTAATAAAAAACATTATTAGGGAAGGTCTGGAAATAGAAATGCATCTTGCAGCTCATCCTAAAATCTTCCAGGTTCACATTTTAAAAGCACTTTAAATACAAAAATATTGAAGTTGGGCCATTTCTGTGATATTCAAAACAAGGCGTATTTCTAAACTACATTTGAAATATATTGCACCCCACATTTTAACTGGCTGGTTTTGTAATATTACAAATAGACTTCATAAATTGCCATACACTGAAAGGGATGCACAATGCATTGGTTAAGCCCAGAACAGAAGATATCGAAAACGCATGTCTGTAGAGTGGCACAAAGGAAACACACTGGAGATTCTAAGTCAATGCTGACACCCTTATCAACTTCTGCTGTTCACATCATATCAACCCTGTTTGGGGCAGAGATAAGTCCAAACCACTTTGGAGAAGTTCAGATACAAACCTGGTAGCTCAGGCATCTCTCTAGTTTAACAACAATATTTAGGACTTACGTAAACCACCTCATAGTACTTTACAGAGCTAGGTAAACATTATCCCCTTTTTATAAGTGGAGAAATGGAAGACCAGAGAGGTGAAGTGACTTGCCCAAGGCAGGCCTACAAGTTGATAGCAGATATGACCCTTGGTCTGGGAGTCCTATTCACTGGACCACACCATGAATATATTTAAAAACTTGAACTTACCGGGGGACCTTGGTCTCCTTTAGATCCAGGAAGTCCCAGTAAAAATGGAAATAGGGTGGGTCCAATGGGGTCAAAGACCTGAAACCCATCAACAGCAGCAGGGGTTGTGAGGTTGAAGGCTTGCACACTGGTTCTGAAGGTACGATGAAAAGATCCAGGAGTTGATTTGGTGTACAGTAGAGGAATTAGGCTAGGAACGGATTTCCTGGTTGGTAGTGGCAATAGCATTTTTGGAATGGGTCCACTGGTCAGGTTCTCTGGGTTTTGTTTCATGGTCATGGGATGGATGTCTCTAGATGTGTTTTCAATCTTCTTCCTCATTGGCTTTACAGTGCTGAGGGTTTCAGAGGGCTTGGTGGAAGTTTTTTGGTTGATCATCTTTTTGGTCTCTTGCTCCAATTCTTTCCTGCTGATGGCAATGGAGTTTTGGCCAGCAGGCAGGATGTTTCTGACAGCGGGAACGGAGTGCTTCTGTGAACTTGCATTGGAAGAGGGTTGGGAAATCCTGAGGGCTGCTGTAGTAGTCCGAGAGTGCGAATGGACCGGCAGCTGCATATCAGTACTTGATGGAACGGTAGACCGCACAATTGTAACCTTGGCTGCTTTGGTTGTCAGCCTGGGAGACAGCAGCTTATATGGGACCAAGGTGGTGGACGCTGTAGCTGGAGTCTTGAGGGGTGTTGTGACCTTGATGAGCTCTGATGTTGATATCACAGTGGTCAGGTTCTTCAAACCCTGTAGCAAGAACTTAGTCTGCAGAGAGGCCATTGGGGAGGCGCTGGGATCCCTGGGCAAGAGTGGGACAAGCGGGGGCAGATTCGGCCGGAAGGTGTCCGCTTGCCTGCACTGTTTTTTCAGGTATTTACAGTAATTATGAGCTGCCTTGGCAGAAGGATAAATATCAAACTGGCAAATGGCGCCTTCAAACTGTATCGAGTGCTGGTTCATTTTCCCTAAGAGAAAAGACCCTTGTGGATCCAATGCCTCGTTTTTTTTAAAATGCAAATCCGCATGTACTCTTTGCTTCCCACAAGAAGTAACTAAAGTGACCATCTGGCCTCGGATGTCAATGGCCATGTTATGCCAGTGGCCATCATGAACACTGTAATCAAAATATACAGAGTGCTTGTGGCCTATGTACACAATGACCTTCCCGGGGATAAACTGGACTCCCAGCTCCAGTTTTTTCTTCTTGCTCTTGACAGAGAATAGAAAAGCATTGTTGATGCGGTGGGAGCACAAGCTCAGGACTAGGGTCAAGTCTGTGCCAAAGGCAGCGGGGATGATGGTACTAATGGGTGCCTCGATGCGTGCTCGCTGAGTGAAGATGACCCCTGATTTGAAAGGGATAACCCCCTGAGGAACCGAGCGTGATGAAGACAATCCGCTCAATGGCTTCTTCCCTGCCAGGCCCAGTCTTTGAAGAATGTCCACATCTGAAAAAGAGGGGCAAAGAGCATGAGTACCCAGGCAAACCCAGGGCCTGATCCAACACCATCTGAGTCAACAGGAATCTTTCCAAGGGCACCATGGGCAGTTGATTGGACCCCCAAATGCAGTGGATTATAGATCGTGCCTACCTTCCTCTCCACTCAAAACTGGTTTAAGACAGTCAGGTCATGGATGCATCTATTTTGTCTTGATTTCCAGGCTAGGAGCCCATACAGTGGCAGTTCAGTATCTCATAGGAATTGCCATAATGGACCAAAATCATGGTCCATCTAGCCCAGTATCCAGTCTTCAACAGTGGCCCCGTAACAGATATTTTGAAGGAAAGTGGAAGAAAACCCAGTCACAGCAGACAGTTTGGAAGATAACCTTCCCCCATGGAATGTTTCCTCCTAAACCCCAATATCACACATTTGGGATTAAATGTTGGATATGACCATTTGGCAGAAGCTGAGTTATGACTTGACGTAGTTGGACGTTTAATAATAAAAAAAATGATTTGAGACTAAGATTTCTTTTCCACTTAGAGTAGAGAGCAGAATTTTATGGAGTGGAGACCCATAATTCCATCTTTCCAGACACACCAGCTCCATCACTTGAGACAGACCCATAGCCTTTGATAATACTGTATGGTGTTAATAGTTTTGTTTTTGTTTTTTTTAAAAGAGAAAGTAACCCCGGGCACGGGAAGGCTGCATCTAGGCTTAACCGAGCCACTGAAGGTATCACCTTGTAGCATTAGTTAAAATGGATGAGCACACAGCTTTAAATTTTGTACAAAAGTTGGACGGACCATACATGTATATGAAGTGTTATGAACATGAACTTGGATGTTAGCTGAATAGGCTCATATCCACTAGCCTGGGTGAGAGGCATGCAATGGGAAGATTGAGGCCGAATCCTTTGGCTCCTGGCCCCATGGTCAGAGGGGCTACTTATAAAGAGCAGAGAGTCTAAAACAGATTAGCAGGCAACAGCAGCACAAATTACAGCCAATTGGCTGCCAGCTGGGCCACAATGCTGGACTTGGGAGAATGCTCGAGAGCTCAAGAGAGGGAGGAAGAGAAAGATCCATGGGGGCTGGGGAGGGAGGGGGAAAGGAGGAGCCATTAAGGCAAGTATGTCCTGGGGTTGGGCAGGGAAATGGCAAAACTGGGGGAGGGGGAAGAAATGGGGGCATTTAGAATCCAATTCTGTTCCCATTTGAATCAACAGCAAAGCTCCCATTGACTTCAACTCCGAATAGAAATAAGGCCTATAGAACATAATAAATCTTTCCACAGAATGTTTAAGCCAACCTATAGAATACTATAGCAAGGACGAAGTTCTCTATTAAATTCTATAAGCTCTAACATCTACATAGAACCCTATTGGCTTCCTCCCTATTAAACTCTATAGGACTTTTCCTTAAGGGATCAGACCTTTATCCCTATTCTACTCTTCATTCCACACATAGGGTTGCTATCTTTGTTCCATTAGCTCGCTGGGAAAAGTAGCTATTCAGAAAGGAGATAAAGAGGGTTATATTCTTCCCGGCATAAACACAACTGACAAATTGCAATCTCTATTCCTAGATTGCCACCTAATCTTCCTATGGGAATTATCAACGGTACAATCTAGCCTGGAGAGGGCTGCACGCCTCAATCCAAATGACTACATCCAAAGGGAAGAGTTTAAACAATCAGGAGCGTAACCATGCCAGCCACAGCTACACTTCAATTAACTTCACAGGCCTCTCAGATGAAAAAAAATGAGCAGAAGAAAAATAATCCAAGAAAAAAACTCCCCCAAAATGGCCCTCAGAATTTGGCCTCCTTCACCCTTAACTGTGACATATTCAATGCTGTTCTCAGTATTTGTGGAGCTGGAACAGAAAGAGTTCATGAGTGTTTGTTAGAAAGCCTGCAAACTTAAGCCCGTCTGAGGCCTAGCATGGGCTCTGGCCAGGAAGAGAGAACACTAGAAAGAGAACAGCTCTGTTCTTAGACTTTGGCAAACCATAACCATTTTTGTACATTAGAACAAGTAAATCAATATTTAGATTGTCTGGGACCTGCTTTATTTCCCACCCCACTTTCTATTTTTAAGGCATTTCAATTCCCTTTATAGCAGACAGAGCCACAGAGAAGCTTAGGCGTCAAATGTGAAGGGGATGGAAATTCTCTCTCAATTACCTCTATGCTGAGGAGATTATTTATTGTATGAGCATGTATGGATTTATTAATACTGGTGTTTATCTCTGGCTAAACAAGCCCCTGGTTCCCATGCATCCCCTCCCATATAACCCAATAGGGATTTCCATCCTCACAGCATGGATAGAATCCCCCAATCCGCTGGGAGGTATAGAGCTATCCTTGAAGTCACTTCTGTCTTCTGGATCATTTCCCAACTCCTTTCCAATGCTACGGGCCAAATCCTGGTTCTAGTGAAGTCAAGTGGGAGGCTTGCCATGGACTTCAAAGGGACCAGGATCTGGCCCTAAGGAAATAGATTTGCTGCTTAAATCTAGGAGCTAAACGCTGGCTTCCAATTGCTAGGTGTATTTTTAGGTTCTCTTCAAGAGATGTACTGTAGTGATAGGGCAGAAATATTTTGTACTCCAGGGAACTGCTCTGCAAAGACATAACTATGTTTCCCCTGTTCAGAGCATGCTGCTGCTGTTTGAAGTACAAATCCAACTGTCTCGTTAGCTACTGTATCAAATTGTGTTGAAAAACATATAAGATTGGACCAAAAGCCCAATGTCTGCATGGAGCCTGATTACAGCAGACCTTGTGCGGGGGTTGTGTGCTCTGTGCTCAGCCACCCAGCCCAGCACATCTGCCTGCCCAGCCCACCTCTGCTACTATATCCCACACTGAGTCCACTGAACTGATGGGCATGTCCCCAGATGAGTTCCATGAAGGGATGCCATCAACTAGTGTACAATTAAAGGTGCACAAGTGCCACTTTTGGCTTCTTTAAACTGATATGAATTTATCGAAACCTTACCTTTTCCCTTCAACTTTCTCCTCCTAGAGTTACCATCAGGACATGTTTTTTAAAAAACAGATGGACTAAAGCTTTCTGTCTCTTACCCCTGTGTAACTAAGGCTATGTCCAAACTGGCACTTTTGTTGGTATAACTTATGTCGCTCAGGGATGCGAAAAACAGACCCCCTTGAGCGACATAAGTTACACGAACAGAAACGCCAGTGTGGACAGTGCTATGTTGGTGGGAAACGTTCTCCTGCCGACATAGCTACCGCCACATATTGAGGGTGATTTAATTATGTCGACAGGAGAGTGCTCTTCCATCGGCACAGAGTGGCTGTCCAGGAGACTGACAGCGATGCAGCTGCATTGGTACAGCTTTGCCGCTGTAAGGTCTCTCATGCAGACATGGCCTAATTGTGGTACCCAAGTAGCAGTATTTCGGGGCTGAGGGCAAATTTCTCTCCAAAATGGGAAGCTATATGCAGAAGGGATTCCTGAACTATCATATCTTTGAAAGAGATGCTCACCAAAGGCTGAAATGTCTAATTTATTTCCCTTCCACCCCCACAAAACCAGAAAGTAGGAAAGAAATAACTCTTAGTTTACTAGCCTCTGCTGGCTTAGATCTAGGACCTACATCCAAAGTTTGGTTGAATGAAGTCTAAATTTCAGAACTATTGGCCTGGAACCTCAGCTAGTGCAAATCCGTGCAGATCCACTGACATAAATGTAAGGACACAGATTACACCAGATGAGGACCTGGACCATTAAGCTTTTGAATTTGTAGCATTTGTATGGATGCTGCCTTTCCAATGTACGCAGCCCTCCCCTTCCCCTTTTAGTTCTAGATTTTCAAAAACACACAGCATTGGCCTAATTCCACTTCCATTCGAGTCAATGGTAAAACTCCCACTGCTCACTTGCATGAAACTAGAGTTACATTATCCCAGCCTTACATTCTTGAGTGATAAACCAGTGCTAGGCATAAGCAGACTAAGAAATTACTTAGGGCCCCAACCAGCTCCAGGGGGCCCTATTCACTTTTTATCATAAGTGTTTTAGTATTGAGGGGAAGAGGGCAACAAAATTCCTTCTTATGGTCTGCAGCGGGTTAGCACCAGCTTTGGATAATATGGACTGAAACCTCTGATGTTCGCTTGCACCATTCACCTGACCTTTATTTGGATGCCCACATCAAACATTTTAAAGGAAAGAGCTATCCCTTTACTTGTAAGGAAACCATCCTTCTCTCCTCCAAAAGTGCAGGATGTTTTAGGGAAGGTAATTCATTCCATCAGAGGCAGGGCTTTCATTGCACCATGCTATAAAATGGAAGGCTTTTTGTGTGCGCATACACACAATGAAAATTTGTTTTATATGGACGCCAACAGCCAAAAACATTTAAACATCCCATAATTATCCTGGGAGTAAAAAGAGCAATAAACGTGACTCCAAAAATGGAGCGTTAAAAGTCTATTAAAAAATAAAAATAAAAAAAATAGCTAAAACACAGTATTTGTTTGCTCTCTTTTATGTTAACATAAAACTTGCTCTGAAAACTGCTTGAATAAGTGATTCAACCAGATGTTCACTTCCTTTGCAGGAAAGTAGAATTTGGAAAATATTACTTTTTTCAAAATTGCTGGTGGCAGTGACTGTTCCACGGGCTGCGTTTCAGCTGAGCTGCAACCAACTTTCTATTTTTCCTTCATGTTTTGGAGCCTAAGAGGCCTGGAGCTTGCTAGTCCACTTATTATTGCCTGCTGATTATATAGGAAGTTGTTCAGTTCCAGCCTGCACCCTGAGTAAATCATGTGGAGGAGATGTTGCTATTTTAAGATAGAGGAGGTGGCTCTCTGACAAACAGATTCTCTCCACAGCTGGATGATGGAAACTGAGTGAGAATTCTTTTTATCATCATCAACCGGGAAACTTCCTGGATCCCCATGCGGGTCACTAGTTATCCTAAAGGAGTCTTACCCTTTAGAAAAGTGGGAAAGAAACTTAGAAATCTCTCAAGAATAGCAAGTGTGAAAATTTAGCTTGTGAAATGTGGAGGTTTCTCTAAGGATATGCTCCCACTGAAATCAAATGACAGTCTCTCACTGATTTTAATGGGAGCTTGATCAGGTCATAAGCCATTTGATTCTTCCTCCCCCCACCCAAAGAAACTTTGTCAGTACGAGAGGCAGGAGTAGTGGGGTGGTGGTGTAAAAAGATCAACAGAAATTAGATTGCATTATGGCTCAGGTGGCATTATGGTTCTGGGGAATATATAATTGGGCATTTTTACACTGGGCACGTGTATCTGCATCTAACTTGCCTTATCTCCAGTTCAAAACTGTTAAAGTCACCAGGGAGGAATCTGGTCCAATATCTTATCGCTAGGCTTTTGGTGGGTGGAAAGCACAATGAACCCACATTAAGGGTAGCTGGATCAATTGCATCCCAACACTGGGTTGCATAGGAGCTAGGAAACGCACAATATATACCATGTTCTCATGCCCCATACTGTACATACTGGCTTACTGAAGGACAATACCATTTTGAAGGAAGCCACCTGTTTTCTCAGGTGAAGAGCGAGTGCAGCTACGAGGGAGCAGAAATTGGCTAGAACGGGGGGGAAAGAAGGGGGGCATAACCCAGCATGAATGAGTAGATGAAAACCACATGACGCTCCTGTGCTCAGCATGAGCTGACTCATACTGTGCGAGATTAGGGTACATTTGGCATGCATCTTGGATAGGGAGAGACCATGCCTGGATATACAAGGATTCTCCAACAATAAACCACCTATCATTTCTCTGGATAACGTTGGGGTTACATTGCATCATCAGCATTGCATTGTGCCAAGTGATGTAATTCAAGGAAAACAGCAGCATGTGTTTTCCCATACCTGAGCAGCAGGTGGTTTCATAGCCTTTTCTGAAACAGGCTACACCCTCTTTATGCCTCAGATTCTACTTCTGTAAAAGGATGATTATAATTAGGGCCCTACCAAATTCATGGCCATGAAAAAATGTGTCACAGAGCGTGAAATCTGGTCTCCCCCTGTGAAATCTGGTCTTGTGTGTGTTTTAACCTTTACTATACACATTTCACAGTGGAGACCAGCATTTCTCAAGTTGGGGTCCTGACCCTAAAGGGAGTTACAGGGGGGTTGCAAAGTTATTTTAGAGGGGTCATGCTACTGCCACCCTTACTTCTGTGCTGCCTTCATTGCTGGGAGGTCGGAGAGCGGCGGCTATTGGCCAGGTGCCCAGCTCTGAAGGCAGTGCCCTGCCAGCAGCAGTGCAGAAGTAAGGATGGCAATACCATACCATGCCACCCTTACTTCTGAGCTGTTGCCTTCAGAGCTGGGTGGCTGGGGAGTGGCAGCTGCTGACTGAGGGCCCAGATCTGCAAGCAGCAGCACAGAAAGAAGGGTGACAATACCATACCATGTCATCCTTACTTCTGCACTGATGCTGGCAGCAACTCGGCCTTCAGAGCTGGGCTCCTGGCCAGCAGCTGCCGCTCTCCAGCTGCCCAGCTTTGAAGGCAGTACCGCCGCCAGCAGCAACACAGAAATAACAGTAGCAGTACTGCAATGCCCCTTACAATAACCTTGTAACTCCACAACTCCTTTTTGGGTCAGGACCCCTGTAATTACAACACTCTGAAATTTCAGGTTAAAATAGCTGAAATCATGAAATTCATGATTTAAAAAAATCCTATGACCGTGAAATTGACCAGAATGAACCGTGAATATGGTAGGACCCTAATTATAATACTTACCAGCCTCCCAGGAATGCTTAACTCATTAGTGACCAACTTCATTAGATAAAAGGCTTTAAGGGCCAGATTTTTTAAAGAAATTTAGGTGCCAAAAGATGAAGATATGTAGATAGAGCTGAAAATCCCATGAGGTGCCCATCTGCATCTTTAGGTACCCCAATACCTTTAAAAATCTGGCCTTAACTGCTGGTCTCCAAGTCTGGATAGTCTACTCAGGTCAACACCTGAACCATCAGCAGCAAAACAGCAGAGGTGAGTAAATTAAGTCTGGTTTCAGAGTAACAGCCGTGTTAGTCTGTATTCGCAAAAAGAAAAGGAGTACTTGTGGCACCTTAGAGACTAACCAATTTATTTGAGCATGAGCTTTCGTGAGCTACAGCTCACGTGAGCTGTAGCTCACGAAAGCTCATGCTCAAATAAATTGGTTAGTCTCTAAGGTGCCACAAGTACTCCTTTTCTTTTTAAATTAAGTCTGTGCATTAGGCTCTTGATTAGATACAGTTATCTAAACTGAAGCCAAGCCCCTTGGCTAAAATTCACTTACACATTTTTCTTTGTAGGGCAGAAAAACAAACACACAAGTGTAATTTACCTTCAGGACTTCCCTGTGCGAATCCAAGGAAACAGGTAAAATATAGAACAGTCCAGAGAAAGAGGGATCCCCTAAAAATCAGAGAAGGGAAAAAAAAAAAATCAGGTTTTTGTTACAATTTTAAAATATAAAACATTACTCAAGTCTGGCTGTTAAAGGCCAAAAAAATAAGCTTCATCCTGAACAAGGCTTCAATCGTGCATTTATTGAAGTCGGGGGGGGGGGGGGGAGGAGGAGGAGGGTGTTGTCATGAACGACAAGAGCTGGAGGATCAGACCCTCACAGCTCAGAACTGACTGCTTGCTTCGTATTGGGACTCCATAACCAGAATCCTACTAGAGGGCCTGATCAATAGCCCACCGAAATCAATGGGAATTTGTCCATCGACTGCAACAGACCTTGGATCAGGCCCTGAATTGGGATGAGAGCTATATGCAGTGATGCCAAGGGTGTCAGATCGTCAGTCCTACAGAAAGACCAAAGTTCTGTGTTAGCTGCAGCACTGTCCAGTGTGGAATGCCAGGATGCAAAAGGGACACAGAAGCAATTCAAAATAAGGAGAAAGATGGACTTGACCAAAGTGTACGTATTAGGGGATGAGAGGACACACAGTAAGTGTTATGTAAGTTACCTTTGCAGCTGAAAAAAGAAAAGGAGGACTTGTGGCACCTTAGAGACTAACCAATTTATTAGAGCATAAGCTTTCGTGAGCTACAGCTCACTTCGTCGGATGCTCCGACAAAGTGAGCTGTAGCTCACGAAAGCTTATGCTCTAATAAATTGGCTAGTCTCTAAGGTGCCACAAGTCCTCCTTTTCTTTTTACGGATACAGACTAACACAGCCGCTACTCTGAAACTTTGCATCTGAGTAAAAAAAGTTTGAATCCTGCTGCTCTCACATTCATTAAGAACAAATTTTGGGAAAAGCCCTATGCGGTTTAATTTATTTTCTTCTAAAGAAAGGATACAAAGAGAAGGGATAGGCGGTTAACCCTTTGGTACCCAGCACAGTTAAAGCACTACCATTAATGCATTTCTCATTAGTTCAATGTGTAGAGAAATTCTGCCTGCCGGTGGTAGGGGTTAAGAAAACGCCCACAGGAGTTGCAGCATTCCAAGCTATGTGGAGGCACCCCTCTGGAAGGTTGTGTTTCACACCTGTGAAGCTGCATTTGGAAAAGCTTTCTGCTAGCTACACTATAAGCTTCTGGGTACCAGTGAAAGCAGTAGCAGGGAGGAAAAGCTATACCAGAAAGGTTGCAGAAACCACCCCTCAACCCACAAATTGCTTGATTGGTATCAAAATAATGCAAAAGCATAAGAAACTCCTTGGTTAAATTCACTCAGAACTATCTGTGGAAAGTTATAAGATTAAATTCTCTTGTCTTCTACAGGAGATTTAATAGCTAGGTTGAAGTTTCAAGGCCATTAGGCAGCTGAAGGAACAGAGACAAAAATGTAAACTATATAAAATCCTCCACCAGAGAAAGAAAAAACATGGATCATTCATAAGTTGTTAGTACTACTTCATTTCAGTTAGACCAATAGTATATCTGGGGTGGGAGTGGGACAAAGGCATGAAATAGACCCTGAATGAAAATAATTGTATATTTATTTCAATATTTTAGTGTACTGTTTCCCAGACTTTCTGGTTTCAGCTCTTGCACATGAAAAACTTTGTAGAGGTTTTTTAAATTAGTTTGGGTCTTTCCATCAGCTGCTGTAGAACACTGCAGCTCCATTGACTTCAGTAAAGCTACACTGATTTATAGGCCGAGGATCTGGCCTATTAACTTTAGTAGAGAAATCCATGTATGAACCCCACTGCTTGCTATGTTCTGACACTTGACTAGAAAAAGCACTAGAACAATCCCACATCAGGGAAGTTAATTAGATGGACCAAATTGTTATTTTGCAGTCTCCTTGCTCCTGATTCCAGGGTTCACCTTTCAGGTGCAGGAGGGACCTGAAGGCTACTCTAACTTATTCCCACATTATAAAGGTCCCCAGCGGACCACCCAGCAACTCAGAATAGCTAAATAATGCATCCTAGCCATACCTTCTTGCTCCACCATTACACTGGCCACATACGATCCACGGAACCCTCCCTGCCCCGGCGGAACTCCTGGCTGCTTCCTGGATCCCTTTATGCCACAGGCATGATGTAAAAGCACCAGAACCCAGCTCGGATCCCCGATCCTCATTTCTGTGACCCATCAAACCGACCAAAAACCACCATCAATTAGAACTCAGATGTGGCTTAGTTTTTGTGTCTTGAGCGTGAGCTGCAGAGTCACAGCTATTGCTATATGCAATAGCAGAGCTTAAAAAGGGGGGTTTCCTCAATAGGAAAAAACCACATTGTTCTTAACTTGCGTTAGCTAACTCATGGTAATTAAAATGAGGTAAAATCCTAGGGAAGACAAGGCAGTTTGTAGCTTTCACACACTAGAAGGTTGAGTTAAAGAGCCCAGGGTTTACTACCACCTGCTAATTAGCATTAAGACTGCAAAATGCCTTGGTCTTCACGCAGATTTTACCTTTTCTTTGATTCCATGTGCTAGCTCACATGAATAAAGAGCACCTTTTTTCCGAGTGAGAACAAGGGCTCTGTATCTATATATAGCATGGATGTTTTTATAGTATCAAACAACCCTGTGAATCAGTCACCAATTCAGTCCCCCCCACAATGTACCAAGGTAAAGCCCATTATTTTTAATAAAAATGGCAATGAGGAAGGGAAAATCCCCACAATTTGCCTCTAGATTTCCTGTTGACCAACAAGCAAGGGGAACAAGCTTTAGGGAAAATCTAGCACACGATTCTGTTGCACAGACACTGACTGGGCAGTAAAAGAGATGGATTCACAGCATAGCCTCCAGCTGGCACTGGACACACTGCTGCTCTCCTCAGACAGCCAATACAGTACAAGATTGGAATGAGGACAAGTGCCAGAATGCTGAAGAAAAACACTTTGGCAAAATATACCAGCTTAATGGAAAAAGTGAATGCTGCTTCCAAATGGCAGACCTGTGTCTGATGGGGCTGTTAATTATTGCAGGTTTTTTATAACATGAGGTCTTTTTCCGTTACAACTCTATGGTAACAGGGTTGCATAAGCGATTTGAGTAGCAGTAAGCAAGGGAGAGTTTTCTCCTTATATAGAGCTAGCAGATCTATCTATTCCTTTATCTCTGCTCCACCCCATCACTAGGGATTTTTAGAGTCACCCACAATAATACTCCTCTATGGGTGTGTGCATGCATGCATCCCAGCAAGAACAAATATCCCCAGCAAGCTCAATTAGTTCCTGCAAACCCTCAGAGACACCAGGTGAAACCTGCCATAAGACCTATCCTCCACATAAATCCTGGTTCAAGACCGAGAAGGTACCCTTCCAGTCTCTCCATAGGATAGGGGTGACTTTCATTCAACGCTAGCCCCACTGAATTCAGTGGAGCTACTGATTTGCAGAATGGACTTAGGATCAAACCCACGGACTTCAGCCTTCAGAGTCAGGCATCACTCTTCTAGTGAAGGTTAGAGATCAAATTTCTGAAAGCAACGATTTGATGGGCCTCTGGGGCCAAGAGAGTCATCAGTCCTCTCTCTCTGTGGTCTGTATAGAATCTTCCTCGCTGATAATCCCGATATGTGTCATGTACAATGCACTTGCCTCAAGGGAAAAAATAAAAACATCCTATGAATGTTTGATGGCTATCAGTTCTTACCTTGCATTCACTATATTTTGTAACATATAGCAATGCACTGATTCAGTGATGACAAAGCCACTGCTAAAAAGTATCATCTCATCTTGGAATAAATCACTCAAGAGTGCCTTTCCCTGCACGAAGGACAAAAATGGAATCTGGCTGCTGAGAACTGCTCTTCGAAAAGACTAAATGAACATTTCCTACTATGAGATCTGACGGTGTTTCTGAGAGATGAACACATACAGGTCCTGCCGTAGAGCCTAAATCCTAAACACAGCACCATAGCTGAGATTTTCGGAGACTCCTAACCCATTTGGATACTCAGTTCCTAACAGGAATTGAAAAATCTCAGCCTACGAGTATAGACTTTAAACTGCCTCATAAAACAAAATAAAAACATGAACAAAAATCAGTTTCCCCACTATACTCAGGGACGGTCTTTTTATTTCGTGTCTCTACAGCACCTAGCATAGCAGGGCCCCAGTCCACACCTGGGGTTCATAGGTGCTGTCTCAACACTGCTGCTGCTAATACTTACCTACTTAGACCCAAGCTCTAGCTGCCCGGTCAGATTTGATGATCCACAACTGAAACAACAGTTCAATGATCAGAGGTGTGAGTAATGCAATGACACCTAGAACACTGAACTCTGGTCCTTGACAAATCAAAAGACCCTTCTTCTCACCTTTATTTATACATCTATCAGAAAGAAACCATGTTCCTTTCTTGGGATCCTAAAGCATATATATGCTGCTTTATGAATGACACCTCACATTGTTCTTTGACAGAATCCTGTCTGGCAGCACTGACCCCTTATTTATTTACACAATGCCTATCATTAGAACAGCCAGGTGCTATAGCAAAATTCTGCTTGGCTAAGGCAAGTAACTTTTTTGAGAGGGGAGTCAAACATCATCAATTTTTGACCCTGGTCATCATCAATTGTCATAACAAGGGCCAAGAAGGCAGATTGTGTGCCCCGATTTTTTTCACGATAACCTCAAAAGACTGGAAACTGTGGAGTTGACCTAGAAGAAGTCAATCAGCTGTGAGTGAGCGAAAAAGGAAAGATGTCTCCAGTAACAGCCCTTAGTAGCTTTTAAGCAAAGAACAGTTAAGAATGTGTTCTTCTGGAATGCTAAGTACTTATCACACCAGATTTTAAAATGAGAACGGAGAACTCATTCCAAGTATAGCCTGAAAGAGGGGGAAAAAACCCACATGCCCTAAGACATCAGCTAAAATGTACGTGAATTTTGGCAGCACATTGCAGGGAATACCAAGTGAAATGGTTTGGAACACTGTCTTTACAACATTTCTGGGTAAAAATAGTGTGAGATTGAAATATAGCCAGACAACTTCATCCCAGGGATGATTATGAGACATTGTGTTCCCATGATTGTGTGTCGGGGGTGTAACAGTTTAGAATGTACGTACACACAGACACACAGCATTGTCATCAAGTTTCCCAGGGTATCTCTATCTTGACTTTTGCCAACTCTAATCTTAATTCAGGATGAAAATGCAATTAGCACTGTGTCAATAGAGCACTCGCACACAGCTTTGGCAACATCTGTCTAACTATGATGGACCAAAAAACTGCTGCTTCCTTGAGGAGGTGGCTCCTAGCAACATCAGAGTGCCTCAACAGAGCAAGATGAAAGAGAGGAGTCATTCACATGGGGTGGGACCTCAGACACTGGCAACAGCAATTCAGTAGCACCCAGCATTACAAAGATGCTTTTCTTTCATAAAAGCCTAGAATAGGACATGCAGAAAGACAGTATGGCGCTGGTTCTTTAGACAACTCTAATTTAAAGCCCAATTTAAATACCTTACACTTATACAGTAGCTTTCACTGGGCTGGAAAGTGGCAGTTACACAGTAGACAGACAATGGAGAGGAAATTTCAACCAAGACTCCCTCTCTTACAGTGTCCATGTGGTGTTACAAAAGCCCTGTGTGGATACAAAATTTGTATCTGCATCCAACTCATGATATCCGCAGATTTGCAGGGCTCTACATGTAGAGCATACACAGAACCTCATTTTCTAAGGTCATATCCAGAAGACTACAGCTGAAGGTCTGAGTTGACTCTGATGGGATTTGAACCACTTTTTCCAATATACTATACTTCAAGCCTAATACTTTAAACCACTGAGCCATCCTTCCCGACAAATAGCTGGGGTTTGCACATCCCTAAAAATAGGACAAACACCAGCTTCTCTGACATTTTTGAGCCATGGATGCATCCTATGAATCAAAGTGGAATAGAGTTGATTTTCTTTAGTAAATAGCAGTTCACAGATTCCAAGACCAGAATGGGACCATTGCGAACATCTAGTCTGACAGGCCATAGAACTTTCCCCAAATACTTCCTAGAGCAGATCTTTTAAAACAGTGGGTCTCAACCAGGGGTACACAGAGATCTTCCAGGGGTACATCAACTGATCTAGATAGTTGCCTAGTTTTACAACAGGCTACATAAAAAGCACTAGCAAAGTTATTACAAACTAAAATTTTGTGCAGATAATGACTTGTTTATACTGCTCTATACACTATGCATTGTAATGTAAGTACAATATTTATATTACAATTTATTTACTTTATACTTATATGGTAAAAATGAGAAAAGAAGCAATTTTTCAGTATTAGCATGCTGTGGCACTTATGTCTGATTTTGTAAGCAAGTAGTTGTTAAGTGAGGTGAAAGTTGGGGTACGCAAGACTAATCAGACTCCTGGAACGGGTATAGTAATCTGGAAAGGTTGAGAGCCACTGTTTTAGAAAAACATCCAGTCTTGATTTATGTATTGCCAGTGAGGGAGAATCCACCACAAACTTCGGTAAATTCCTCTAATTGTTAATAACCCTCATGGTCAAAAATTTACACCTTATTTTCAGTCTGAATTTGTCTAGCTTCAACTTCCAACCATTGGATCATGCTATACCTTTCTCTGCTAGACTGAAGATCCTATTATTAAATATTTGTTCCCCATGTCAATTATAGGTACCTATAGACTGTAACTGAGTCACCCATTCACCTTCTCTTTGTTAAGCTAAATACATTAAGCTCCTGGAGTCTCTCACTATAAGGCACATTTTCTAATCCTTTAGTCATTCGTGAGACTCTTCTCTGAATTCTCTCAAATTTTTCAACACATTTCTTGAATTGTGGGCACCAGAACTGGACACAGGATTCCAGCAGCAGTTGCCCCACTGCCAAATACAGATATAAAACCTCTCTACTCCTACTTGAGATTCCCCTGTTTATGCATCCCAAGATGACATTAGCTCATTTGGCCACAGCGTCACACTTGGAGCTCATGTTCAGCTGATTATCCACTGTAGCCCCCAAATCTTTTTCACATCACTGCTTCCCAGGATAGAGTCCCCCATGCTGTAAGTATGGCCGTTGTGCTTTGTTCCTGGATGCATATATTTACATTTAGCTGTATTAAAACCACATATGGTTTGTCTGCATCTCATTTACCAAGTGATCCAGATTGCTCTGAATCAGCACCCTGGCCTCTTCATTATTTACTTCTCCAATTTTTGTGTCATCTGGAAGTTCTATCAGGTGATGATTTTATGTTTTCTTGCAGGTCATTAATAAGAATCTTACATAGCATCGGGCCAGTGGGACCCCCTTGGAAACACACCCACTTGACAACGATTCCCTATTTACAATTACATTTGGAGACATCGGTTAGTCAGTTGTTAATTTTATATCACACACAATTCTCAATGGCACACACAATGGCAATTCACAATGGCACACTCAATTCACAATGGCACACTCAATTCTCCTTTTTTTAATCAAAGTGTCATGCAGTACCAAGTCAACCGCCTTAGAGAAGTCTAAGTATGTTACATCAGCACTATTACTTTTATCAAACTTTTAATCTCATTAAAAGTATCAAATTAGTTTAACAGGATCTATTTCAGAGGTGACAGTAAGCCGGTACGCCCCAGTACTGCATACTAGCAAGAGCCAATGCACCGTACCGGGGTGAATCGGCTTCGCCAGGCGCAATTTAAAGGGCCTGTGGCTCCCAGCAGCGGCTGGAGCCCCCGGCCCTTTAAATTGCTGCCGGAGCCCTGACGTAGCGGCGGCAGGGCTGGGGCGGCGATTTAAAGCGCCCTGGCGGACGAGCCCTGGGCCCTTTAAATCGTCCCCGGAGCCCCGCCACCACTTCCCCAGGGCTCTGGCAGGCTCCGGGAACAATTTAAAGGGCTTGGGGCGGTAGTGGCGGCCGGAGCCCCGTCCCCGGAGCCCTGCTGCCAGAGTCCTGAGGAAGCGGCGGTGGGGCTCCGGGGACGATTTAAAGGGCCCAGGGCTCTGGCCGCCGCTACCGCCCAGGGCCCTTTAAACCGCTGCTAGAGCCTCCAGCTGCCGCTGTTACCCTGGGCAGGGGGAAGGAAGCACTTGCCGGTACAGGATGGGCCGGGGCTGGCTCTGACCCCCCCGGCCCCGCCCCTTCCGCCCGAGGCCCCGCCCCTTCCAGGGGCCAGAGCCGGCCCCAGCCCAGCCCCGTACCGGTAAGTCACTAGACTTACTTTCACCCCTGATCTATTTCCATGTTGATTTCCATGAACTACACTGTCCTCTTTTAATTCTTTATTAATCAAGCCCTATATCAGCCACTCCATTATCTTGCCCAGCATCAACGTCAGGCTGACAGGCCTATAATTACCTAGGTCATCCCATTTGCCCTTTTTAAAAACTGGCACAATATTAGTTTTCTTTCAGTCCTCTGGAACTCCATGTGCCATTACTGAAAACCAACATTAATGGTCCAGCAAGCACTCTAGCCCAATCTTTTAAAACTCTTGGATGCAAGTTATCTGGATCTGCTGAGTTAGGGGGATTGTCTCTTTTTGTTGCTACAATTTATTTTGAAGCAAGAAGTAGGGCAGATATAGATACAATTCAATTCTTTCTGTGAAGCAGGCCTAAAGGTGAACCCATGGATGATGGTGGAGAGAGTATTCTTATAAAATGTGCAGATGACACCAAGCTGGGTGGGCTTGCGAGCACTCTGAGAATTCTAATCCAGTTCTTCAGTGACCTTGACAAATTAGAGAATTGGTCAGAATTCAATAAAATGAAATTAAATAAAGACAAGTGCAAAGTACTATGCTTAAGGAAAAAAATGAAACACAAATACAAAATGGGGAATAACTGGCTAGAGAGTAGTACTTCAAAAACAGATCTGTGGGTTATAGTGGATCACGAACTGAAGATGAGTCAACAACATTATGCTATTGAGAAAAAGGCAAATGTCATTCTGGGGTCATTACAAGAGTCTTGTTTGTAAGCCACAGGAGGTAATTGTTCTACTCTACCTGACATTGGTGAGGCCTCTGCTGGAGCACGGCACCTGGTTTTGAGCACCACACTTTAAGAAAGATGTGGACAAATTGGAGAGTCAAGTAGAGAGAAACAAAAATGATAAAAGGTTTAGAAAACATGATGTATAAAGAAAGGTTGAAATAACTGGGTCTGTACAGTCCAGAAAAGATTAAGAGGGAGACATAACAGTTTTCAAATATGTAAAATATTGTTATAAAGAGGATGGTGATCAATTGTTCTTCATGTCCACTGAGGGCAGGACAAGAAGTAATCAGCTAAGATTGAAGCAAGGGATATTTAGGTTAAATATCAGGGGAAACTTTCTAACTTAAGGACAGGTTTCAGAGTGGCAGCCATGTTAGTCCGTATTCCCAAAAAGAAAAGGAGTACTTGTGGCACCTTAGAAACTAACAAATTTATTTGAGCATAAGCTTTCGTGAGCTACAGAAATGCATCCGATGAAGTGAGCTGTAGCTCACGAAAGCTTATGCTCAAATAAATTTTTTAGTCTCTAAGGTGCCACAAGTACTCCTTAACTTAAGGACAGTTAAACACTGGAACTGGTTACCTAGGGAGGTTGTGGAATCCCTATCATTGCTCAGTTTTAAGAACAGGTTAGACAAACATGTCAGTACACTTAATACACTAATACTTAATTCAGGTTTCAGAGTAACAGCCGTGTTAGTCTGTATTCGCAAAAAGAAAAGGAGTACTTGTGACAAATAAATTGGTTAGTCTCTAAGGTGCCACAAGTACTCCTTTTCTTAATACTTAATTCAGTTCTCTTCCTTTAGAGTTCCTGTTGCTGAAGATCTGGCTCCTCAATCACTAAATGGAGGACAGGACATTAGTTTGTTATGACGCAAATGCTGTTTAGAGGACCAGCAACAGCATTTTACCCTTGGGCTCCTCTTTGATCAGTATCATTATCTGCCTGGTTGTTGACCTTGCTTTTGTGTGAAGTGACAACACTCAATAAGCTCATTTCTTTTGTGTTCTCAGTTATGTAACTGGAACCCTTAAAAAAAAATAAAAGTGCTAAGCATAGTCTGTCACCAAACATCTATTTTGTTCTTCCTGCAAGCCTCTTTGCATTCTTTGATTTTGTCAATGGGGTTTGGCAAAGGCTCATAGAATTCCCATTTGTTTTCACTGTCATCTAAATAAAAGTCTGTCATTTATTTTTGTGACCCCAATACACTTAGCCTGGTTGGGAGAGGGGGGCGGGAGCAAGGGTGTACAGTGTCTTTTTTTGCCTTTGCACTGGGCATCTCCAGTTAGATACTGTACTTCTGCAGCCTTTGTTACAGTGTTTGAGCACCTCTCAACCATTATGGATTTAGGGGGAGGGATTGCTCAGTGGTTTGTGCATTGGCCTCCTACACCCAGGGTTGTGAGTTCAATCCTTAAGGGGGCCATTTAGGGATCTGGGGCAAAAATTGGGAATTGGTCCTGCTTTGAGCAGGGGGTTGGACTAGATGACCTCCTGAGGTCCCCTCCAACCCTGATATTCTATGATAACCTCAGTATGAGGTAGGGAAGTCTCCTTCCCAACCACTTTTTACATGTAGGGAACAAAGGCAAGAGAGGGTAGATTAAGGGATTTGCCCAAGCTGACACAGCAAATGGTTGGCAGCTGGAAACAACCCAGATCTTTGTAACCCTAGTCCTGTATCCTATCCATTAGGCAATGCTTCTTACCCCTAGGATATCACACCACTTGGTATGGTATAAGAATCTACAGAGCTAGATCTTATGCTTTCCTGATTGTCCCCAACTGTCCAGTGCATATGTACAACACAGGGTCAGCTGGTTGTCTCCATGTTGTTCAGTTTGTCCTGTGGTGCCATGATCTATCATGAAATTGTCTACACAGAGTGACGGGGGCAGTAATTTCCTGTTACATACAAGCTGGCACCCAAAATGATCTTTCTAGGTTTTCTAAAAAAAATTGGTGCATTACAGTCTGCCTGGGTGGTAGCCAGCATTGCAGGTGAATGCTGAGGGTCAGTCTTGAGGTATTCTTGTTTGGCACATGAAGGGCCAACACATGCGAACAAGTACAAGGAAGCATGTTTCCAGGATGCCAAAGCAGAAGTGCTGGGTCACAGAACAGGCACACTGAAGAGGCCTGCAGAAACATTAGGCTAGCCTCCTACGTTGTCATTAGTTGGCACCTGTGCTGCCTGGATCCAATTGAACAGATGTAGCTGTGGCTGAAGAAGACCATGAAGTTTCTGTGGCTCTGATGTATTCAATCAATCAGCAGCAGAGTGCAGAAACCTGCTCTCTAGCCTCCAAGACCCTGCGTACATTGAAAAGACACTGCAATAAACCATTGATGAGAGGTCGCTAAGCTCGCAACGTCTGTCAGATTTCCTTGTGTCCCCCTGGTTGCATAGACTGGGATGAGGCTATTAGCTCTCCCAGTGCGTTCAACACTTATTTCACCCTACCACAGGCAATAACTGCTGGCTCAGTCAATCCAGTCTAACTCCATCCTGCATTGTACGTTTCACCTTTGGAAATTAACCACTGCTGGCAGCAATGGTTCTGGCCACACTGGAATGGGTGAATCAGGAGTATGACAATGCACTGGTACAATCGCACCATGTGTGAATGTGCCAGAATGGCTCCATTATAAAACAGCGTTGCTGTGTGAATGCACTAGACCAATGGCTGATGTACCATCTTCTTTAAAAAATTGCTGTGAAGTGGATGGAGGGAACATCAAGCTCACATACCGCCCAGGGTTCAGGTACCATCGTTCGGGAATCCCTGCACTAAACCATTTCCAAGATGAGCAACTCTTGAATGCAAAATGTCCTGCCATGTGTGGATACAGGCAAGCTCAAGGGGAATGGGATGCTTACTAAGACTAGAGGCCTTAACATGTACATCCAGCTACTGAAATGGTATATTTTACAGTCACAGCCTTCTCGGAGCAAATATCAACATAAAACAGAACAAAATAAAAAGCTCGGGGATAACGTGAAAGGTTGCAAGCGACCTCTGCGAGGAGGGAAAGAATGAGCAACATGCTTATCAGCAACACCCTTATAAGGTATTTAACTAAAGGAGACCATTATTCTGGGAGAATCAGACATCTGAAGAACTAGCATAAGTAGTATACTCAGCGAGCTACAATGCTGTACTCTCCTCCCTCAGTTGCAGCTTCTTGCTGTGCTAACTGCTTCCTCAGCAGGATTTGGATGCTCCTTGGGATCTGTAGCCTTTGTGTCCTCATTACAGGAACAGTAATGGTGTGATAAGTTATCATGCCTAAAAGCTGGTGCCCAGTAAGGTGACCTTGCCCTGCCAAACATCTCTCTCTGGGCCTTCTCCCTTTGCTCTAGTCCCTCCAGTCAGTCTCCACTGCCCCTCTCTCCCCTCCTGCATTTCCACCTTTGACAGATGGATCAGAGTCACACCCTCCCATCCACAGGCTGTTAGACCTAAGCAGGCGTTTCTCTAAAGAGTACGCCCAGCATTCACAAGGTGTGATTGGGATGAAGACCAAAAAGCCTGGGCGAAAAGGGAACATGCCCATTCAGTCTTCATATATATCAACACACAAGGGCTCACAAGGGACAGTTAGCCCGAGCCTTCCCTGTGGAGAAACCACCCACCTCTCCACACAGTTATACACACAGCCTACAAGGAAGCAGGCAGCCCTCTCTTTGGAAGTCACATCCAAGTTGCAAGCTGCATGTAGCCAAGCAAGCTGGGCATGGCACCAAGGGGGAGTAGGGGTGCACAAGACGCCTCCCCACCGCCCTCTCCCATCTCAGACACCCCATATAAATCTGGCTGGCAACACAAGGAGATGTACACAAGGCTTCCAAACTGCCAGGGGAAAAGAACCCCAGCACTTCAAGGGAGTATCTGTAAATCATCATCACATCCGACAGCGCAAGCCTCCGGTTAACCCTTCACTGGGCCAGAAGGAGACACCGGGGGTTTCTTAGTGAGCCTCAGTGGGAAAGTAACCCTCCCCACCCCCAAGTTTCTAAGCAAAGCTCTGATCCATTTTCTGCAGCCCCTTACTGAGGGTTTGGGGGAGGGGGTTCAGAGAAGAGAGAGGAAGCCTTAGGTATAAGGCCCCGCACACTTAAATGCGGGAAGGGACTGAGGGTCCCATTCCCAGCAAGAGCTGGAAGCTGTTCCCACTCGTGTCTGCGGGGGACGGGGGAGATTAATACTTTCAGCATTTGTTGCGGATACATTTCCTCCCCCGCCCCCCGGTTCCAAGCCGGGAGCTCCCTCCCTTCCCCCACCTACCCCCCCCCCCCCCCAATCAAAGAACGGGGTAGGAGGAAGCCACCCCTCATCCTCGTCCTTTGCTGCCCAGCTCCGGTCCCTCCTGGCCGCTTTCCTCCCCGTCTGGGGTAGCGTGGCCTCCTCTTTCCCAGCCCCTTCTCCTCTGCAGCCTGGCAGTTTTCACATCGTCCCCTGCTTAGAGCAGGAATGTCTCCCCCACCCCATCCCAAGCCACCCGGGAGCAGAGCGCTGCTCTTTCCCGTGCGGGGTCCTCTCTCTTCCTCGGCTCGCTCCCCCCAGGCCCCACACTGTATGAGGGGCCCCCCTCGTTTCCCCCCCCCCCCGGTTGTGCTTTCCCCATCTCAGGCAGAGTTAGGAGTTTTTACTCACCCCCTGGCTGCTGCTGTTGCTCTGAGTCTGGAGACCGGCTCTGATTCCGGCTCCATCACGTTTAGTGCATTGTTTCTTTCGGGCAAGTTTTGCAGCGATCCATCAGAAAAAGGGGAAAAGGCTGGTTTGTGGGTGCATCCTTCCCAGGAGTTCAGCTCTCTGTCTCTCTAAGGGGCTCAGCTGTGCCAAAGACACCCCCTGGCCCGCACGGCCAACTCCTTCCCTCCTTCTCTTCTGGGTCCTTTTGCTTACACAGAGCTTTTAATCCCATTTAACTCCCTCTCGGCAGACTGCAGTTACCTTGGGAAAAAGGAGAGAGAGGAACAGAAAGTACAAGCTAGGAAAAGAATGTGGCCCATAGTCGCTGTATTTCTTGCCTCTTATTTTCCTCCTCACTATTAATATAACTTCTGTGATCTCTTATTTCCAAAGTCCTTGGTTGAAAGTGTTTTTTTTTTTTTCCTCTCTCTGAGCTGTTACTTGTTTGTTTGCGTGGTGGTGATCAGAATTATTTTTATTTGCAATGCAGATGTGCTTCCCAGCCCCCACGAACTCTTCTCTGGACTTAGAGAAAAGAGGGGAAAAGGCAGATTTTGAGAAATGAAAATTATTTAAGGATGTTTCTGCTGCCTCTCTCTGCTGCCCTCCTCTGTAATACTGAAGTGAAGCACTTAAAAAAAAAAAAAAAAGAAGAAACCGACCCCTTCCAGTCTATCCCAGGAGAAAATAAATAGAGAAACTCCATTCAAACCCCTCTCTGGCCTATAGAGGGAAATTAACAAAGGTTACATTCAAACCGACCCCTTCATCTTTCAACAGGAATGGAAAACCTGAAAAGAAAACCTCTGGTAGGACTGACCCACAAATTGCCTCAACGGTTCTCCCCATCTGATAGCAAAGTCAAAGGTACTTTAAAGATTTTTCTTTTGCGGAGTGCTTTGAAGAGGCAGTTTAGATTCTTGCTTAGGGCCCTCAGTCATCCACACAAAGGCACCGCTATCCCTCTCTCCTCTTTCTGTATTTTCTGCTTTTGGAGCAGGCAAGCTGATGTAACAGGTGATTGAAATGCAAGGAGCTCTCTCCTCTCCACGCTGTCTCCCACACCCCTCTTTACCCATACTCAAGCGCACAAAATACAGAGCATAGGAATTGATGTCATTCTTACCTAGGGTCTCTTTAGAAATTAAAGAGTCACAAGTCATCATTCCAAAGCTTTGTATAATTAGAAAGGAAACTTTGGATGATTCTGTGCATATAAAGCAGACAACTGAGTGATCTCAAAGGTGCTACCTTCTCCAGCTGTATGAGGTCCCCCTTCTAATTACTGCTAGTGAAGTATGAATCACTCTCCCAAATTCCCACCTATGTTAGTGTTCCAGACATGCATTTTGTCGAGCACGTGTAACAGTAAAAAAAAAAAAAAAAAAGGTCAGTTCAACAGGGCAGGCAAATAATCACTTGAGTACATGGGGGAGGGGGAAGAAGGGAGGGAGAGATTGGCTGTTAGATTCACTGTAACCCAGGTGGCTTGCATAGAAATTAGAACCCTTACTAGTTAAAACTACAATGTGTCAGAGTCGGACACTTTAAGAAGCTGTTTTCTGCTCTGTTTTCTGCCCTAAGCCTCAGTTTACCAGCTCATTGGATTATTGTCCCCTTTCCCTGATCCCCTCCCCTCTTCAAATGTTTTCTCCCTTCCACCCTTTGCTTTCTGTCTTTGACACTTACTTTGTGGTGAGGTGAAAGGTTGTGCAATCTCTCCTTGCAGACCCTAAATTCATTTGTATTCATTTGTCCCAGCAACTTAAAAAAAAAAATTCTGATTCTGATTTTTTCTTTAAATCACACCATGACTTCTGAGCTGAGGGCCAGACAGCACCAAGCGCCTCCTTGGGTCGTTGGCCCTGACAGGTCCAAACCTTCCTGGCAAGTTTCTGTTCCCCCAAGTTCAACAGATAATCCTGTTCCAGGATTTTTGCAGAGAGATTTTCCCAGGGCTGCTGCTCTGTTGGCGGCTCATGGATGCTGCTGTGGGTCAGTGGGGAAGATGGTTTGGGACCAGGCACTGGCCTTGAAGGAACATGGAGCTTAGAAGCCTTCTGATGTGAAGAGAGGTGGAAATTATAAAAGACTGCTCTTGTCCTTTTTAAATAGCTACAGCCAGGGACTCTGCCTTGGCTCAAGTGCACCAGGTGTCCGGTTTCAGCAAACATTCAGCTAATGAGCCAGGATCCAGCCTCCAGGGGGCAGGGTCCACACTGCACTGAAACATACAAAGGAATCTACTGAGGAAGGCTGGGCATAGAGTATCACTTAGGGACACAGTGACATCCCAAAAGGGAATGGGGTTGGGGTGACACTCACACAGAGTGGAGAGAGACAGAGGAGGACTGGGGAGGGAAGGATAAAGGCATGCAGCAGGGAAGCTAGAGAGAACTGGACACAAAATACTAAATATAAAACACCTATTTATTATCAAGGGCTGACAGTGTTTAGAACTGCACAAGGCAGACAGGAAGACATGATCCACTGCAGCATAAGGTCCTGCAAGATGCTCTTCACTGAATGGGAATCAAGGGCACGCTACACCTCACCAGATCAGACACTAAACGGTTTTGGGTTTCCAACGTGAGACACCTGAGCCTGATTTATAAGAGCAGCCCAAACTGCAATGGAAATCAGTGGCAGCTGTGGATGCTCGATCCCTCTGAATGTCAGACCCAAGGTTGGGCATGGGCACCCAAATTGAAGGCACACACATTAGAGGCCGCTCTTGAAAATCTGGCTGCAAATGATATTGACATTAAACCACCTTAAGTACTTGGATGCAATGCCATAAACAATAAGATAGATGCACAAGTCAAAGTTCTGTGAACCTTTCTTGAGCAATGGGAGTTTTGTTTGAATAAAGATCTCAAAATCTGGCCCAAAATTATGGTTTCCACCATAACTCAGCCCCCTCGTACATAAAATATATGGTCTATTATTGTATATGCTGAGCATTGTTCTTCTGTAATATATGTATGCAATTTGGCCAAGTTACAGTTGCTTCTAGGAACTATGGTTTGTATCACCTCACTTCTATGGGGTGTGAAGTCTCATCCATAACTTTGCTCTGAAGTGTTTGCATTTAATTTCTTTGTTTGTTTTAAGAGAAGGCTCGAAGCTACCAAGAGTGGAAACAAGCTCATTATATTCAGTTATTTCAGTGACAGATTCAGATGATCTCACATTTCATTGTTCTCTCACACAGAAGGCAGATTTCAGAGTAACAGCCGTGTTAGTCTGTATTCGCAAAAAGAAAAGGAGTACTTGTGGCACCTTAGAGACTAACAAATTTATTTGAGCATAAGCTTTCATGAGGCATATGAGTAAGAGCAATGTACAGACATCTAAATGTGTACAAACACATCCAGATAATTGCTACCATATGAGCAATTCAGGACCTGACCCTTTGCGAGCTGCTTTGCCCAGAAAACCCGAAAGCTCATGCAGCAACCCACTGAAGTCATGGGAGCAAGGGTCTAACTGTGAAGATCAGCTTGCAGGATTGGACCTTAATCACTAAGAGAAATGACACATTTGGTCATTCTTAAGATGCAAAACACACCTTTCTTCCTCCTGCCCCTATAACTGCACATCCCCTCCAAGACCAGTCAACATTAACTCTACCAAACTTTCCTTCCCCAAAAATCCATCAGTGGGAAGAGAACAAGGTGATGCTTTTCAGGACAGTGCTATAATATAAAACAAAACAAAACAAAAAACAAAACAAAACAAACGACAGCAAAGGTTAAAGAAAGGTGGAGGTAGAAACATATGCATAGATCGCACTGGCACATTATTAACACAGCAGTTCCCAGTTCTTGGGATACACAGCAGTTTCTCTAGGACTTCTAATGAAATAGACTTGGGACACAATCTTGCAAACGCTTCCTCACAAGCTTCTCTTTAATTACATGAGTAGTCATATAAAAGCAAGCTAAGCACAAAGATAAACATTTGTAGGATGTGGACATGGATGCAATCACAGTATTGTCATCTTAAAAGTAGAGAGAGGTAAATTAGTTTAGATAAAATAAGTCCCAGTACCATATCAGCAATATGTACTGCCAATGAAAGAGAGATTCAGAATTTAGACTTTGTTCTTAAAGGGAGAAGCTACAAAAACAGTCTGAATAGAAATAACTTCACAGATTTTTTTAAACCAAATTTCAATGGAAGTCATTACAATAAAAGTTAAAATAATGTAGGTATTGCGAATTCAGATCCCTCAGCATAGTGGCATTGCATGAGAAACTGAAACTCAGCAAAAACAAAACTGAAGTTTACCATTCTAGGTTCGTTACTTAGCCAAACTGAGAAACGAAGAAGAAACAACTGCCACCAAAACCACATACACACCACAAATAGTGAAAAGTGCACTGGATTTTTCCATCTTTTTAAAAGTCTATTTAAATAATTTAAATATCCATAAGGATTTTTTTATACAAGAGATTTTAACCTTGCAAAAAGTATGCCTTAAAAAAAATGCAGTATGTAATCATTACTGGTTGAATACATAGAGTATTTAAAATATTTGTCCATATTTAGATAACTTCCAAGAGAATCACTACCCATCTGTCCTTTGGATCCATAACTTGGAATCTGGTTAAGCAATAAGGCTTTTATTAAAATCGTTTCATTCCCTTGCTTCTTGTGTAGACCAAGTGAGAAAATGCCCAGGAGTGACAGGAAAGAGTGCATTACAGCTGTGCTATACAACTGACAGTATCTGACTTCAAGCAGAAGTTGAATTCCAGAAGCTAACCTGGACTTGCCCTCCTCCAGTTTGGCTTGGTCCTAATGACGTTCTCATTGAATCACAGTGCATTTTTACCTGAGCCAGTCATCTTAGTACAAGTTCTGAAAGGCATCTTGAATCACTTATTGACCCCGAAATTCACAGATATGTTTAGATCTATTTTAGCTAAGTGCCCTATTCAGATTTAAAGTTGCAACAAGACCAGGCAAAGGGCATAGGCAGCCTGAAATCTGAGGCACAGGAAAGGCCTGTGGCATGTATCAGACCACAAAAGAAGGTGAGCTGGAATAGAGCGGCTTTCACCCCCTCTTGGTTGATGGTTCAAATCCAGCCCGGGTTGGCAGACATCTAAATTTGTTTCTCTGTTGATTTTAAGTTGTTTGGTGACTTATATTACATTGAACATACTCTAGTCTACATCATAAAAAGCTACCACCATGGAGGTTAAGCAGTCTCTGCAAGACCAAAGGAGATGAAGACTGAAATGAGCCATGGAGACTGAACTCTCCTCTCTGTGCTATAGATCGTCCCTCTAGATCACTAGTACAGTACACTGGTATGGGATGAAGCTTGCCATGTCCACGCAGTACCTGTTTGGTAATTATATAAACCTTAGTCTCCAGGGTGGCTCATTTAAGCCCTGATCCTGCACCTGCTCAGTGGGCTTTGATACCCATGAGGCTCAATTTCACATAAACCACCAAACTTATCAGCAGGGAAAATAGTTTAGATCTCTGGCATCCTGGGCTGGATGTGAATCACTGACCTAGAGGCAAAAGGCTTTTTATCCCATCTCACCTCCTTTTGTTGGTCTGATACATGCCACAGGACATCGAAGTCAACTGGATTTGCACGGGGCAGGGCTTGGCCCAGGGTGTCCTGTATCCATCGTTTAACATAGTCTATAAAGGTGAGATAATCACCCCAGGGAGTGATATATAAGCACCAACCTTTGTTTCATCCTTTATTCATAACAGGAACCAGAATATTCTGCGTTGCTCTTTGCAGCAGTAGTTTCTGGTGCTTTTTGTAACAGATTGTTCCAGTTCTAAAGGAACAGTAAGTCTAATCTTTACAATTACATGCCTCACTTTCAGACTCCCACCCTTTCTCTCCAAATATTGGTTTATTACATATTAAGGCCCAATTACCCAGTCAGTTGCACATTAACTTCATCATGAGTTGTTTTCCCACAACTGATGGGACAATCAGGCCCCAGCTGTTTATAACTCAAAACTTTTAGGTGGTGGATGAGGGAATGATTCATTTGCTCCTTTACTTTCTGGTGACATAGGAGGATGTAAGGCCCTGTTTGCTGCTGGAGTAAATAGGTGCATCTCCATTGAAGTCAATGCAGCTTATGTCAGCAGTGAATCTGGCCCATTGTTCCTACGTTGCACTTAAGTGTGTTACTAGTTCCCTTTGTAGTATCACTCAGTTTCTTTGTGGCTTTCCCATTCAGCCTCTGTAGTCTCAACTTTCTGTACTGATTGTGTCTTCCATCGGTCACTAGTTCCAGTCAGCTCTTTGCACAGAACCAGGACCAAATCCTTCCCCAATTTATCCACCATGCCCAGTACCCTGCAATGAGGCATGCACGAGCAGACCCCCGCACATGTGCAGAGCATTGCTGAAGTTACTACGGGCTCTACCTGTGCTCAGTTCATTAGAGGATCAAGCTTTGAGTGAGGGCAGAATTTGGGTCCTGGTGTCAAATTTTAGCTGATACTTAAATGCTCTAAGGAATCTCTCTTTTGTTCCTTCCTTCCTTCTTTTATAGTTTCAGTCATGACATCATATTATTCAGGGCCTTGTATTTGCTGCAGGATTAAGACCAAAACATTTCTTTTGTTGTATTTGTGAAATTCTATTTTTATGCCAGGCATCACTGTTGGGCTCCTCTTTAGTGATTCAAGGAACTGTTATGCACTACTAGTATGTCTCTCATTAATAGTTCCCCAGGAACAATCTTTATGGTACAGGAGCTGCACAGTAAGCTAGGAAGCCATGTATGGATCACAGCTACTGTTTGGTGGGGTTTTTTCCTTCTGCAGTGGCCATTTTAATAACTTCCACCCCATTTTGTGCCTTACGGTTTGCTTGGTGATACAGTGGACTAGTGGTGACATGTTTGAACTCATGCAGCTGTTTGATGTGAAATGTGTGAAATTCTTTGCACTTTGCTAGAACAATAAGAGCCATTGTTCTTTGACCACTGCTGCTGAGATGCCATGCCTGGCAAGGATGGATTTTGTGTGCATTCCTGTTACTGCATCACATTGGGCTGGACAGCATGGCAGTCTCAAGGAGGCTGGAATAATGGTTAATTATTAACCTAGGCCTTGTCCATGGAATGAAATAAATCACAGTGCAGAGAAACAAAGCCAAACCTACCTTTCTTATGGAAGTGCAGGTGGCTGCTCAGGCCTCTACTGTATTCTTTTATTATTAAGCAGAAGAATTGTTATGCAATTTCATGCGCCATGAGTTAGCTGTAACATGTGTTGTCCCACCCATACTACAAACAAGATACACATTATTAGATAGACACCCCAAAAAACATGCCAGACCACAGCACACTAGTACGCTTAGATATGTCAGGTAGGCGGGCCCTAGATATCTCATTCCTAGATGTTCCTAAGTGTCTTTGTTCAGGGTGTCACCTCACAGAAACAATGTCTGCTTGCAGCAGTATTCCTTTCTGTTAGACTCATTTGGTTGGATACCTGTTTCTAAGATGGGTTCAAATCATACACTAGGTCTTGGGCTTCTTCCAATGGCTTACACTATTGGGAAATACTGGGGAGTGGCACTGTTAACAGCAATATCCTCCAAATATGATGTTACATTAGGCTTTCCTGCCCACCTGTGGCAGCTGGCAGGCTGTGACGATCCTGCATTGCTTTTAGAAATGAACAGAAGATCGCCATGGCCAACTTTTCTCTCCCTTAATAAAATAAACTTTAATATGCCACACTGCTGCTCATGCAAAGCAATAATTCTTCCTTTCCTGCAGTTGTGCTTGATCAATGCACTAATATATGAGCAAATACCAGCTGGGACATTTGACTCGGTATGTCAAATGACTGGAGTTTGCTCACGACACTCTGCATTGGTGGAGACATAACCAAGTGCTGTCCCGATTTTATTGTTCAAGTAAAATGCTCTTTTGCTACAGAAACCGAGCATCTGTTCTCCTGCTAGCAGTACTGCCCCAAGAGCAACCTCACCTTTGGAGACCTCCAAAGTTACTCTGGATCTTCTCTTTGGAAAAGACAATATGAGCCCAGGCTCACTGATCAAAATATGTTCCTGTACTGTAAAGGGAGACTAGTGGGGTTACACCTCCTACTGTGTTATATGCTGAATGCTTTAAAAGCACCACTGTAGAAGATGGATAAGATGTAGATCCTATTAATCACATTAAAGTACAATATAATTGTATGTATTGTCTGCCTGTTTGCAGCATTGTCTGTTCTTTGTTTTACAAAAGCAACGCAAGAATTAATGGATTTGTGAACCCCCTCTCTGGAATACTGCAGCAGAAGTAGAAGAACAAAAACTACTCAGTAGCTATGAAAGAGTATTTGCTAGCTTTGTCTTTATTAACATTAGCCCTGTGCTCTATTCTGTAATTTAAGTTTTGATCATCTTACATTTTGTTTGATGATGGTTTTTTGTTCTAAGAGTATGAGAATAATAATAATGGTTATTAAACATTTATACTGAGTTAGTGCCTAAATGTCACAACCAGGTTGGGTCCCATTTTGCTCAGTACCGTACAATCACATAATACATGAGAGTCCCTGCCTTGAAGAATTTACCATCTAATCAAAACGAAATATGAAGATTATGAAAAGACAGTTTGCTGCTAGTGTAAACCCCTGGTGAGTGTGTGCTACAGGTGCCCCTTTGTTCCTAGTCCACAGAGGATATGAAGTGTTACAGCGCAAACTAGAGTGCTTTAGTTCAAGATCTAGCAACTCATGCTTTTAGTTCTGGAGATCCCTAGTTCAGTCCCTGGCGTGTTGGCCAAAACAGTGGCCATCATTCTAGCTGTAAAAAAGTATGGTGTTGAGACCAGACCAGCTGTGCCCTTTCAGAGATACTGGAATTGGAAACTGCAAGATTCTCTCTGAAGAATCAGGCTGTAAAATCCGAGAACTATGTAATTATACCCACTGCCAGCCAACCACTGCACATGCAACGGAGTCAATGGGGTTGCACCCGCACAGAGATTAGGGCAAGATCTTGGTCATAGTGAGATTCTATGGCTTGATCTAATGTCCACTGAAGTCAATGGAAGGACACCTGCCACCTTCAATGGGTGTTGGACTGGAACCTTACTGAATTGCTTAAAAGCATCAAAGGTAGCCATGTCTGAATTTCAAGAAGACTATAACAAGAGTAAAAACGGAGGTCACATCACGATTTCTGAGATGACACAGCAAACCATAGTTAAGAAGGAATTAAGGTGAAAAAAATATGTCTGAGCAGAAATGAAGCAAGGCTGAGACCAGATGGAGAAGAGCTGAGCACCTGGTGGAATCCACCTGGTGTGGTAACAAAACAACAAATCTTAAATAACACTAGGAACAGACTTTTCTTTTTGTGTGCATGTGTGCGCACACGCACTTAGCTGAGGCTTTCACTCAGCTAAGCCCTAAGGTATTAACAGTGAAACTGTTGCAATTTGATTCATGTTGCCTGTGAGAGTAGCATTAAGATCCCAAGCAGCCATAAAAGGCAATTTCTTAACTTAATCTAAACTAAGATTTTCAGATATGGCATTGTTTCCTTGAGTAATTGTATGTAAGAATATTTACAACAGATTGCTTATCAAAGTGTTTTACTGCTCCTGATGCAATTCAGAGAAAGTGATATGGTTATTAGATATCAGTCAGTAGTTAGTTAGGTATCCAACTGGCTTCTAAAATGTTGTGTCTTCAGACAAACTACAGGGTTTCTCTGTCTTGAAGTAGTGTGGTCCAATGCCTAGGACATTACCCTTGGACCCAGGAGATTCTAGCTCTCGTACTGACCTACTATGTGACCGTGGGCAAGTTATAGCACCCCTTTGTGCCTCAGTTTCCCCATCTATGAAATGGGGAAAATGATAGCAACCCTCTTGTGTGGAGAAGATCTTTGTGTTCTACAAATAAAGAGCACTGTAGAAGTCTTATTTTCCTATGCAGTTGCTAATAGATCCTAAATCCTACACCCCATTTACAGGAAGAAGTGTGACTTTATTTCCCAACCAGTCCCAACTTCATATGTGAAGTTCATTAGGAATCTTTCAGTTATATCTGGCTATAAAGTGTCATACCAAAAAATTTAATATTAATCCTCAAATTCAACAATATTTCCTGGAATACGGTAGCCAGATACATATGCATATGGTTGAATTTGGGGGTTAATATTAAATTTTTTGGTATGGCACTTTACATTAATATATTATGGCTTATTGGGATTCTGTGCTGAAATGCCCACTGTTATATGGGAATTTTATATACATCTACACCATGTCTAATAGGCCTTCTTTTTTGAATCAAACAAACTCCTCACTTCTGTGCTCTCTCTCGCTCTCTCCACCCCTCCACAATGGCAATAGTATTTTGTAAAGCTCTACAAACTGGATCCATTGCAGAAGGTGAATATTTACTGATGTGGATTAGGACTAATGAGAGACCTGGTTGTGTCTCTGTTTCTCCAATTCCAAAAAATCAAGCCAATATTTATATACCCAACAGTGAACTGAATCCCTTCTTCCCCAGAGGAGAGTGAAATAAAATGAAGTGATTGAAACTGATGTTACGGAAGATTTTTTATTTTTTTTATTTTTAATTTAAACATAATTGGATAGCGTGCTATTCGTCAGGCAGTGACCACACAGCAGGAGATTCCATCAGTGAACAAAAGTTCATTGGACAGTGTACAGTGATCGATCTTTTACTGTATTTGTTTAGAAAGGTCCAGTCATGTAAGATGCTGAATACCCTCCAATCCCACTAAAAGTTCAAGGTGTACTCGGCACCTCTCAGATTTGGACAGAACACTTAGGAATTAGAAGTGGCTCGCATTCTAGCAGTAGTCGAAACCAATTTATCAGTGTTGTTGTTGCTCTCCCAATGTAGATATCTAATCCAAAGCCCACCAGAATCATGGAAAGGCTACCATTAACTTCAGTGGTCTTTGGATCAGGCTCTGAATTTGCGTAGACTGTCGGTCCTTCATCAGTTGAGACTGAGTCGATCACAACACGTCTTCCAATCTTCTCTCGCTCTGGCCATCCTTCGCCATGTTTGTCCATATTTCCTTGTTAGGAAATCATCCCACCTCTTTGGAGGCCAACCACGTGGCCATTTCTGTTCTCGCAGATACCACTTGGATATAGCTGCAGTCCATCTGTTGTCGCTGAGTCGGACCACATGTCCCGCCCACCGCATTTTGCTGACCCTGCTTTCAACAACATCTCGCACTTCAGACTGCTGCCTAATTATTTCACTGGGGATGTGTCGTGGAGTGAAATGCCCAAAAATGTTCGTTCCATCGCCCTCTGTGTGACAGACAGTTGACGTTCTTCGGTCTTTGTCAGCAACCATATTTCACTGCCATATAACATCGCTGGAAGCACGGTTGAATTCAAAAGATTTGCACAAGTTGTTTTGCTGATCTTTCCTTGGAGGATGTCCTTGAGGTCATTGAATGCGCACCATCCAGCTTTTTTTCTGTAAAAAGAAAAGGAGTACTTGTGGCACCTTAGAGACTAACCAATTTATTTGAGCATGAGCTTTCGTGAGCTACAGCTCACTTCATCGGATGTTAGTCTCTAAGGTGCCACAAGTACTCCTTTTCTTTTTGCGAATACAGACTAACACGGCTGTTACTCTGAAACCTTTTTTTCTGTGTGACCGTTCGCCTTTCTGATCATGGCACATGTTGACTTCCTGGCCCAAATGAACTTATTTATCAACCTCTTGGATCTGCTCTCCTCCAAGAGTTATTTGCGTTCTTGGCAGAACATCTGATCTCATGTATTTCGTTTTCGACCGGTTCATTTATAATCTGACTTGACTACTTTTCTCATTCAGTTCTTTAAGCATTCTCTCAAGCTGGGCTGTATTTTTGGCTATCAGCACTATATTATCTGCGAACCTGAGATGGTTTAGCCGCTCACCATTGATATTAATCCCGCCTTTCAAGTCTGTTAGTCGAAAAACCAATTCAAGACAGGCTGTGAATAATTTTGGTGAAACTGTATCTCCTTGTTTCACACCTTTCTCGATGGGGATTCGGAGGGGAGTATCGAACAGCAGTATGTCCATGCGGCAGCAAGAGTTCGCTTCCTTCAGTAATGTGATATATTTTGCACTGATGCCCTGTTCTAAAAGAGCTTCAAGAACAGCTTTAGTCTCTATGCTGTCGAATGCCTTCTTGTAGTCCACGAAGGCAATGCACAAAGGGAACTTGTATTCCCTTGAACACTCTAATAGTTGGTTTAGAGTGAAGAAGTGGTCTATCGTGCTGTAATTCCTTTGAAAGCCGGCCTGCTCTCTAGGTTGCTGTTCATCCAGGTTTTGCGACAGTCGATTTATTATTTTAGTGAACAACTTATAGATATGCAAAAGCAAGCAGATTGGGCTATAGTTCTTTAGATTTTCTCCATCGCCTTTCTTATGTGGCAAGATGGTATTGGACTCTTTCCAACTGGACAGTATCTTCTGGATTTCCAGGTAGTGGCTGAACCTTTGGGCGAGAGCTTTCCAAAGTTCCTGACCTCCTGCCTTAAGCATTTCTGCTGTCAGACCATCCTTGCCCAGAGCCTTCCCCTCTTTCATTTGATGGACTACGTGATGGACTTCGCTGATGAGAACCAGGAGTATGTGTTCATCGGTTTGTTGAAGTGATGGCATTGGCGCGTCTATACAGGATGCAAACAGCTGGGTATAGAAATACCTGCAGATTGCCTCCATCTCCATTCGATCAGTTACTAATTCTCTGTCCCTGTCCTTCAAAGCCGATAATGATGACCTGTACAACGCCAGTTCCCGTTTGCATTTTTTGAGACTTTTACGAACTTCAGCAGCCTTTAGGAGCTTTTCGGTTCGAAATTTCTCAAAGTCTTCCTTCAACTTTATTCGTATGAGCTTGCAGAGAAGGGAATACTCAAGCCTGTTGCTGCCATTTCTTTTCATTTTCCTCCTCTTTTCCAATAAAGTCTTTGTATTCTTCGAGATTCTTCCGTTAGCTCTTCTTGGTCTTTCACCAAGCTGATTTCAGCTGATTTCACACACCGTTTCAGTCTTACTGAAGTTCTCATAATCATCGTCGCAGTCGTTCAGGAGGTTCCAATCTTCCCTAGAAATGTTTTCCTTCAGGATTGCCTCATCGAAGGCTACCGGTTGGTGCCTTCTGTTCGCCATACTCAGCACCTTTTTCTCCACCTTCACAGTGAACGTGAGTCTGGCTCTCAGTAGGTGATGATTGCTACCAATATTGAATGATGGCACTACTGAAATATCCTGCATGATGCATCATCTATTGATCAGAAAGTAATCAATTTCATTTTTTGTCTTTGTGTTTCATGCGATCCAGGTCCATTTTCTGTTGGCCTTCTTTCGGAACCAGGTGTTACCAATGAACATTCTCCTCGTCTCTTTCAATATAGCTAGTTCTCCTCGCGCGTTTCGTTCTCCAATACCGTACCTTGCTATGAACTTTTTGTCCTCTCTCCCTCTTCCAACCTTGGCATTAAAATCTCCCATCACAATCGTATATGTGGAACTCTGAGCGAGGGTCTCCTCCAGTTCCTGATAGAATCCTTCCACATCATCATCTTCGCATGCACTTGTGCGAGCATAGATTTGGATGATTTTGAGGGTACTATTTTGGTTCAATCGGTGGTAAAGAACCCCGATACACGATGACTTCAAATAGCATGAGACAATTTTTGAAGACCATTCCTTTTTTATGATGAATCCAACTCCTCCAACTGTCCTCTTGCCTTCTCCTTTTCCTAGAATGACCGTGCTTCCATCCTTCCAGCTGACCTCCATCTACTTTTTTCGTCGTGTTTCGCAAACGCCCAGCACATTGCAGGCTGTATTTGCCTTTTCCTCTATGAGATGGTTTATTGATTCCTCCCTCGTCAGTGTTCTGCAGTTATAAGTGCACACTGAGAGAGTTGTCCGGTTTCCTTTTGGCAACCTGGCACCTGAGATGCTTTGCAGCCTCTTGTCATTTGAATGCCTCACTGCCTCTGGAGTGGGGATCGAGGAATGTGCAGAGAATGGAGACTTGGTTTTCCATGTTGTTTTAGCCATTGTTTTCAGCCACCCACTGGCTGGGCTGTCAGTGGCGCGTTTACCTCCTCAATTTAGCTATTTTACAGCCTCAGAAAGAGGGATTATATGCCCCTCCACAGACAAAGCAACCCCCTCTCTGGGCTGACAGTCCGGCACCTTGATAGCTTGGCTAGACCTGCTGGAGAATGCACTCTGCTACCATCGCTGTCAAACAGCCAGGGTCACCGCTGCACCACGTTGAGGCATCAAGGTAGGATTTGCAGCAGGCTCTGAATTTAATAAGTTTTGTTTTTGTTTTTAAAACCAGTATACGCCCACTGCAAAATGCAACTTCTCCTAGCAGGCAGTTACATTAAAGAGAAGATCTTTCAGTAAGGGATTTGCTTTCTACTTGCCTATGACAAATTGCTGTGTAGGTCTTTATTTCCCCATATCTAGTCTCCAGGGCATGCCTGTTCTGTATGAATCATAAACCATCTAATTTAAGCAACTAATCATAGCATTAGCTTCTCTGATCCCGTCTTCTATGTCCACCGAGGTAACTTAGCTCAGCCAAATCCCATGCAACTCGCTAATGCTTGGAAGTAGCTTACCCAGAAAAGTCAAACATGGTAGCCAACTGGAGTAATTTGATGTCTGCTGTCATGATTAGGATCTCTCCAATTTGATTAAGGATGGAACAAGAAGCCATTCTTTTATGTATTAATTTTCTTTCAAAAGTACCTCAATTTTAACCTTAGATAATAGGGTCACTATTACTCTTATATTAAATCCCTTCTAAAAGGAACTTTCAATCCCCTTTCTTCAAGATATCTAGAGTCTTGAACCAGAAGGGGGCTGTAAGAAAGGGGCTGCTGAACTAGCTGCTGAGTTTAGTTGATATTGTTTGTTAACGTATGTCAGGGGGCTTAGAGGTTCCACTTCCTTCTTGGTATAAATTGACATAACTCCACCCATTTCAAGAGTTTCACCCATTTACGCTGGCAGAAAAGTCAGCCCAGCATTTTTAAATAGGTGCCTAGTTTTGTAGATATCAAAGAGTGATTGTTCCATAATGTCTTTTTTTTTTTAAAGGAGTTTAAGTGCTTGTACAGCATGGTCACTTTGGCTCACATTATTAAAATAAAATGTTACGAAAACAAGCACATTCAGTTTCCTATTATTTGTTAAGTCCAGTTTTAAAATGAGCCCAGTTCCACTGGGGAAGCGTCCTCACACTACTTGTGAGCAGACGTTCCCATGCACAGTTTCATAATAGGATGAAAAAATCCAACACTCCATATGAAGAATAAGTATTAGGGTCCCAGCTCCACTCACAGTTAGAGGGATGTTACCTTCAATGGAGTTACCTTCAATGGAGTTTGCCTCATATTTACACTGGTGTAGCTGGGTTCAGAATTTGGCCCTTAGACCCTTAGCTGGGCAGATGTCATTTTCAGTGGCATCATTACAGGGTGGCAATTATAGGGACCAAATCAACAGCTTTTAAGTCTATTTTCTCCACTGTTGTTCTTCCAAAGCCCATTGAAGTCAATGGGAATCTTGTAATTGACTTAAATATGTTGTGGACGAGGCTTGAGATTTGTACCCCAAAATAACCAGAGACAGTGATACCAAATGTTCTTCCACTACTCTGAAAACAAAATAGCCGAACTGATTTAACTCTGAGATCATCTCTCATCAGATAGAACATCTCACTAGCACATCAGCAGACAAACTTTTCCACTGGCAAACTGACTTCACCATCCTCAAGATTTTGTCTCTAAGTCAAATCTATCCTTTGTCAGCTTCAGCTCCCACTTTATATCCACCCTAAATAGTTATTTTTTCTCTTATATTGTTTCACTGGAGTTATTTATAGGGATCTGTTATGTTAACTGCTTAAGGTTTTTTTCTTTGTTTTTTAAGATGAAAGGAATAGTTCCACTAGTCTCTTCTCGTTGCATCACTATAGTTACCCTTCTTTGAACTATTTCAACTGCACTTTTTAAATGAGTGTGTAGCTCAGATCCGCAATCTTTGTAAAAGTCCTGCATTAACTAACTTGAACTAATAAATAAGTGATAATACTTAACACTTTCCATCTCCAAAACCTTGCATAAAACATTCATATTTTCTTAATATTCATACCAGTGTAGCTGCCCTGTGCAGTAAGGCAGATATGGGGAGACACTGTTCTGTCCGCTATATTATCCACAGTGCACCCCATGGTCAGACTATGTTAAGGAGCTAACTCACAATGTGGGGGAAAGTGGTTCCCAGCTCACTCTCCCACTGCTCCCTCCCAAACAACTCGCCAGTCACCACCAACCCCATGATGAATAGATTGTTATTACAAACAACACTTGGCAGGTATTTCTAATACACCTTTCCTCATAGGATCTCAAAATAGTTTACAATTATGAATGCGATCTCAAATTTAACACCTGTATGAGCTAGGTAAGTTATGTTCCCTGTTTAACAGATGGATTTACTGAAAACCCAAGAAGTTTAAATGGCCTGCTTTTCAAAGGTATTGTTCACTCCTAGATCCAAAGGAGGTCAACGGGAGCTGTGTACGCTCAGCATGACTCTAAAAACCAGGCCATGAATGACTTGTCCAAGGTCATGCAGCAAATGAGCGGCAGAGCAGGGAAAAGAAACCAGGAATCCTGCTTCCCAATCCCTCAGTCCACATTTCTTCCCTTTAAACACCCATTCCATTCTGTAAGTTTCCAAGAATTTGTATTTCAAATGATGGGAGGCAAAAAATAAACAAACCCAACAACAACAAAAAATGCCTGTCCCAGATATAGTGTCACTGAGACAGCTTGTGAAGAAAATAATAAACAGCTTGTCTGTGCTGTTTTTCCCTTCATCCTGACTTGTTTAATAATGGAAGGTCAGGAAAAACCAAGGGACATAAGCAAGTTTCTGTACAGGACTTCCCCCTCCCCCCCCGAAGTTAGTTGGTAAAATAGCAAGAAATGCAAGCTTTAAAAAAAAGGAAAACATTGAATTAAAATATTTGCAAGTGGCACTGATGGCTTTGATTTTATTTTTATTTTTTTCTGCAAACCACCAAAGACCACCCTCTCCCTCTAGGAATACTGGGATGATAGCTTACTGAAAATTATAGATTTCAGAGTTTGCAAGGGAACCACAAAAACTCAGTCATAGTTATTAACACATCAAACACCCACTGAAGGATTAATCTTCCCTTCGCCAGAAATAACCACGCAGAGTAAAGGTAGCAATCTGACATCAAACACCCACAACTGGGAGGTGCTTATTAAAAGTACCAGTGCAGGAAGGCATGCCTTGCCTGCCTACACAGATCACAGTGCATAAGGGAGACAAAGCTGGGGAGAGGAGCTCTCCTTACAGAACTAGTTTAAAGCTTGCTTTTACAAGGTGGGTTTGTGCACAGTTACCCCTTCCAAGCACCTAGCACCAGGACTACTGGCTACAATGATCTGTATGGAGAAAAGAGCCACTTTCTTCCCTATGTAATTCAGTGGGCTAGATGGACCTTTGGTGTGACCCAGTACAGCAATTCTCATGTTCTAACACCTTTTTTGGATGGGTATTGTACCTCTCACAGGTAATGAAGCGGAAGTACAGAGATTAAAGGCTGGATTCTGCCGAATTTACTCATGTAGTGTATTACCCTTGCTTCTCAAGTAATCCCACAGATTTCAGTGGGGCTGCTCACAGAGTAAGGTGCATAAGTGTCAGAACCTGGCTTTAAGTGAATCACCTAAAGTCACTCAGCGAGTCAGCGACAGATCTGGGAATAGGACCCAGGAGTCCCGACTCCCAGTTTCCTACTGTAGCCAATAGCCTGTATTGATACTTAAACATTTCCAGAAAGGGTATGTGTAGAGGGATTATGAGATTAATTACAATAGAATTGATTCAGATAATCTTTGCCCCTAAAGACACTTTAATATAAGACACAGGGTCAGAAGCAGATATTGCATGATTAAGTCCTCGCTCCTTCATTTTTAATTGAAAGAAAGTGTTTCCCTTGCTTTGCGTGCCGTCAGTGGATCCCGTGCTAGATGTTTTCTTTACGATGCAGCAGTTATTCCTCACTGAGAGTTCATCCAGTTTAATGGAGTAATCTCAGTGGGTGGACATCTTGGGTCTCTTTCCAGTGTGCTGTCGTTTTTGAAACCATTACCTGTATTGTTCATGTGACATGTTTTGGTGAGAGCTATTCCCCAGCTGACACACTGGATGGACAAAAGGCTTTTGTAAAGACAAAAGACAGAGTGAATTAACCCTTTTCTCACTGAACTTCATGGCAAGTACACCCAGGAAACGTCTCTTAACAACATGGCACATCCGAGCTGATTCTCCATTTGCTTTACAGATAGTTCATCGAAAACCACCATGTGAGAGATGCCCAGAAGCCAGCAGCAGTAAAAGCTCCAAGGAAGTTAGCAGACAAACGTACTCCACAGTGATACAGCTAGTGCAATGTGGAGCTGTGATCGACCTGGGGCAGAGTGCTTAAACAGATGTGGATCTGTGACTGCAACACAGCATTTATAGGCAGAGGCTCACTATTCTGTGCTCTTACGAACAGCAGGGGCCGAGGTAATGCGATGAAATGTCCCTAGCTGTGAATGGCAAAGTAAAACAGTACACAAGCTAAACCTTAATGGGCTGGTTATTGGAAACAGCAGCCCATACTGCTCTGTTTCTCATCTCACTTACATCAAGTTTACCCCTGTATAACTCCACACTCCATACTGGAGCTATTCCTGATTTACAGTGGTGAAGAGAAAAATCAGTCCTGCCTCTCCAATGCTTTGTCTAGCTAAAAAAAGCAGATCTGCAGATCCTGACTGACAGAAGAACATACACAAAGCTTTTAGTCAGCTGAATTGTTTTAAAACAGGCTACAATATTGGCACATGGCCTTTTAGGCAACAAATATTTGCATCTAATTTGTTATCTATTTCATCTCCCCACTATAGGAATTTAGGATACTTCTAGTTTGCTTGCTACAGAATAATTAGCCTTGCTTAACCTCTCCAAAAGCAGGAAATAAAGTGCTCCACAGACAATTTCCCTGGTCACAAAAAGAACAAAGCCAGGAATAGATTAATCACTGGATGTTGTTTCCAGGATAAAAGTCAAAGCTGAGAACACGCACCTTGGTTATTAAAATGGTGACTTTCTCTGCCATTAAAACCCAGATGCCTTTTGTTCCTCCTGCTGATTCAAATTTTTGAATACTTGAGGCTTGCAATGTTGGTGGTCTAACACACAGCAACTTAAATGCTGAGGGTGATTACTGTTGAATCCTGTGTATATATGCAGTATGTGTGTGTGTGTGTGTGTGTGTGGACAACTTGGGTATGAGATTAAAAACCTGCTTTATGTTTCAGCTCAATTCTTAGTATTTTAAGGTAGTAGCTTTCCATCACTCCCAGCCTGGCCCACAGTTCCTCCCCTGCAGCCGACCAGTTAGCCTTCTACAAGGTGCAAAATGAAGACAGTCCCTGTCATGAAGAGCTCGCAATCTAAAAGACAAACAGAAAAGGTGATCCACTCGGAAACCAAGAGTGAGGTGTAACTTGGAGGGCTTCTAAATGGTTATTGGCTCACTTCTCTTTGGCCATCACAGAAGGAGTGAGCCTACAATATGATAGTAAGTGTTTAACTTACACATCCCAGGTGACAGGGTTAATAGTGCTGGTATTTACCTACTTCAAAAAGCCTCTCAGAGTCATTGGTCCATCACTGGGGAAAGAAGAGCCCATATTAATTAAGCGATTGGCCCAACGATCATTGGTTTATGGGAATACAATGGGCTGGGTGATGTTCATTTGCCCCACTGCACACTCAAGGAGGGAATGGGAGATGTTCTGGACACTGGCTTGTTGATCAATGATCACAACTGTTGCAGTGTAGACATGGTGGAAATTTACCAATATAAATTCCACCTGCTCAGCTGTAGTAATGAGAAAGGACAGTTTTACAAACTCACTTTTCAGATTTGAGCCACACAGTGCAAACAGCATTAGGTGATGTGGAGAAGCTCGTGAGATAGTTGAGGAGAGAGGCTACTGTTTACTGAAGATGGGGCAGGTTTCAGATATTCTGATGGAGGAGGCCCTTCTCCCCCAACTCCTTCATGCTACGCAGGTCTGAGACTGGTGGGGAAAAAGTGCATACACAAACATACAGGGCACAGAATCCAAGGAACATTCAAACAACAGCTCAGCTCAAAACCATGGGTTAGTGTGTCACAGTCTCATTCCAAGTGAGAGATTTTCTGCTGTTCTTTGATTTAAGCCGAGGCAAGAACAGTCGACTGTTTTAGATAAACCAAGAGAGGAGGGTGTGAGTTATGCCCTACAACAACACTTTTACAGCAGCTGTGAAACTGAGAAAGGAAAAAAAAGAGTGGAATTTCATGCCCGAAATGTCACTTTGCAAGATGGTGAAAGAGCAACCTGGGATGGAGAAAGATGCAAACCTGCCATTTTAAATCATGCCATAGACTTGGATACAACCCCACATTCTGACAAAGGACTTGGTGGAACCTTGTCTAAGGGCCTCTTTCAAACAACATTAGTCTGTCAAAATAATAGAAACTACAGCTCTCTAGTTCAGTTCCTAAATAGAGATGGAAATTTCACTTTCGAGTCAAGATTTTTCAAAAGCAACTATGATTTTGAGTTCCTCCATGTTTGGGTACCCCACTTGAGACACTGTAAAAGGGCCTAATTTTCAGGAATTGCTGAGTGCCTGGCCTTCTGAAAACGAGGTCCCTTTAAAAGTATCTCAGGTTGGACACCCGAAAAATGGAGGCACCCCAAACCACTGTTTGAAAATCTTGGGCTAGGCCCCCTGCGTAGCAAGTCACTTCAGACAGAGTTTCTAAGTTCTATATTATATATTTACATACATACACACACACATACACACATACACTTTCTTTTATACATTCTATAGACTGGTGTTTTCCCTATCTTTTGCTGTTACTGTCCAGAATACTATTTCTATTTGTTGTGAAACATCCAGAAAGCCTTGGCATAGTTGGAGGATTTGTCAGTTATCTTATAGCCTTCCTTTCCCAAAATGGAAATGAAGTTTTTCCACATGTGAAGAGTGACGATTTCGTGATGATCCTGTATACTGTTATGTTATCTTATAGCTGCCATCTAACTAACACACGGAGGCCCCGTCTGTTCCAGAGCCAGAAGAAATGACAAGTTAAAGAGACTAGCATCTCAACTGACAGCTTTCAGGATGAACACTTTTTTCCCCTCCTCCTGTAAGAAAAATCCAGATGCAACAGCCTCTCAGTTGACTTAGGTGGCACAAGAAGGACAAGTGTCTTGTGTAAGTGACTCAGGCTGGATTAGAAGAACCCCAGTTCTCCTCTGGCTTCCTGCCTTTGGTTCTAACCACTAGACCACATGGACTCTGGAATGAAAGATACTTTCACAGAACAGCTCTCCACATACTGTGACTCGGACTATGTTAACCAATGGTGTTACCACAGGACTTCACATACTGTATCTAGTATTCCTCCTGTGCCGTGCTGGTTCATACCACTTACCAAACAGAGCATGAAGGTAAAAAGCTAACAATGCTGCATTCTGTGTAATTCTGGCACAATCCTGGAATGTTCTGAATTAAGCATCTATGAGAGCCAACAAGATCTAAAATTCTGATGTGCATCAGTACTTGGATCCAGCTGTTTTGCCTTTGAATACTGGAGAATCTACATTTCTCTCAGATTTTGCACTGTAGTCTGACAGAATCCAGGTGTTTCCTCACTAAACTTAGATACAGTAGAGTCTCTCTGGCTTCTCACTGATTGGTTTAGCTCAGAACAGGTCCAAGTCTTTTTTCATTGGACACCTGTGGAATTATTAGAGTCCATGGGCTAAATTCAGAGATCACAATGTGGTGAAAGCTGATGTATGGTGGGTGTAAAGAACTCTGAATCTAAGGAGGTATAACTTACATCCCTTTCCTGGCCCTAAAATAACAGGGTTTATTTTAACCCACACATTCTTTCTTACTACTACACATTCCTGTTAGTTGTTTTCCCATTATACTCTTCTCTGCTTATCTCTCATCCTGTAAGTTACTTAGACACCCACTTCCATGTAATTTACATGACAAAATTCAATCTGTTTCTACCATTATTTGCATAGTGCCTAGAGAACTCAGCCAAGATTGGGAGCTCCTTTGTGCTAGGTGCTGTCTCTGAAGAGCTTACAATCTAAGTAGATCAGACAGAAGGGGGAACCAGAGGCAGAGAGGTGAAGAGACTGGCCTAAAGTCACACAGCAGGTCTGTGGCAGAGATGGGAATGGAACTCAACTCCTGAGTCCCAGTACAGTGCCCGAGCCCAAGGACTTTGATACCTCAAGGTCAAAATTAGCTGCGGGGCTACAGAACAGACAAGATAACCATTTCCATTAGATTTGCTTTTTAGCAGGTTGAACTGAAATAGCTGGAGAAATTATTCAGGCTACTCAAACCTTATCTATACTGTGGCTCTAGCCTGTTTTAACATCAGGGCAATGGAATCTGTGTTAAAACCAGGTCTGAATAATTTTGGCAAATTTCTCCAACTTAGACACAGCCTAAATTTGTCTGATGAAAGAAGGATCTAGTTCTGACCCAGACTCTTGGAGAAATTCTCTTTAAGATTTTTGGGAGGCCAGTACATCTGAATCAAAGCAAAACAAAAATGAAATAAAAATCAGGACATGCCTTTCATGTTCATCCAACCATCACTGAAATAAAGTTAAGATGAGTAGCAAGGAGGTGAAGAGACCATGATGAGCTACGGTGGCTCAGAGGATGCAGTGGGACATAGACCTCCCATTATTACTTGGGTTTCCATGCATAATTTTTCTGAAGACACCTTGGCTACAAATAGATTTTTTATCCTAGGTTGGTTTACATTTGAGAAGGAGCTTATCCATTTTTTATGCCCATTACACTCTTTCCCTCCTCTCCTCATCCCAGTAACAAACTCTCTTGGCTTGCTCAGAAAGAATCTGAATGCCTCCTGGCCTGTCCTTAGAAGCTACCAAGAATGTCTGGTGCTGCTTTCACTGAACTTTCCAAGTGCCAGTCTGGAATAATCATAGGCTAATAATACAGTATGAAAAAGTACCACTGAAAAGTTACTGAAATCTCCATGAGTTATTGGATCTAACTAATAGCAAACAAATTCCTATTATAACAACTGGATCACAGGACAGGAGTTCTTTCCAACATCATCGTTTCTCCAGATTCGTTTACTTATCAATTCACTTTGCTTGACAGTTACAAATCACCAGAAGTGAATGAGCAGACATTCCCTATATTTGTACATCTGGGGAAAAGTCTTCTCAGCAGAGGGCCCTCCATTCTGGGACTTGCTTCCCTTACCCTTGTTCTGGTGCTCTATGCTCAATGACCTGCAGAGTATGGTGCAAAGCCTATCTGTTTACTCAGGCTTTTCCTGAGGGGACTAATGAAGCGAAGAGGACTCTCTTCTTTTTCTGAGGTGGGGAAAAGAGTTAGAAGTGATGTTGACCTTGTTTGTCAAGGCCACTGATCCTTTATGCATGGTGTTTTTAAAGCTGTTCATGCACATGCACGTAGAGCGGCATGCTAGATGCACAATAGAATTGGAAACAACATCCTGCCAAACTTATGCAACAGATGCCACCCCGATCAATTTAATGAGACAGCACAGTCCAGTGGTTAGATCACAGAGCCAGGATGTTTGGGTTCTGTTGTAATAATTTAGATTAAATAAATGGGCCAAAGGTGTCAATTTAACCCAGTTTACTGTCCAACATTAAACAATGGTTAGGGTTTCGTGTACAGAGAGCTCAGCCTGCTTAGCACCATGACAAACACACCAATAAAAATTCCTTTAACCTTTTATTAAAGATAAGGAAAAGACGGAAAATCAGTTAATACATTTGAAATGTAAAGTATTAAATATGGCTTTCATTTTAATACTTTTTGTTCCCCTCCTCTTTAGCTGGAGAGAGCTTTTAGAAGGAAAAAGCCCCAAGTGATTACAGCCCTCTCATGAGAGGATTTGAGCATGGGTCTCCCATCTTTCTACCACTCAAGGGGCAGGGGGAAATTGAAGTCAGGTCTCCCACATCCCAGATGAATGCTCTCACCTCTGGGCTAAAAGTTATAAAGTTGGTGGTACTACCATCACCATCTCCTCCAGCCATTGTGTGTGAAGCAAGACAGGCACCTCATTCATTCTCGCAAGAAATTACTTGGGTGCCTAAACCACCTGACTCTAGACAGCGGGTTCCCATTTGTGGATCACTAAGCAGAGTGCTTCCATGCAGCCTGGATTTAGGTGTGTATCTTCATGACATCGGCAGGGTTCAGTACACATTCCTCTGGTGGGGATCTCACATGGGATAGCTTAGGCAGCTGCCCGCCTCACATCCCCAGTTGGGTTGCAATGAGAAAGTGTGACGGGTTCAGTCACAGAGACTCCCTTGGGACCATCATCTCATGTGCTGAGATTACCTTTGAGTCCGTTTTCCCTGCCAGCTTCGGACTCCAGAACCCTGTCTTGTTGAGCCAGACATGCTAGCATGCTGCAACCCAGACCCAGGGTCTGACCCATGCCCCCAGAGCTGCAGACTTAACAGACTACTCAGCAAGTACCTATCTCTGGCACCCAGACACCCAGTTCCCAATGGGATCCAAACTCCAAATACATCCATTTTACTCTGTATAAAGCTTATAAAGGGTAAACTCATAAATTGTCCACCCTCTGTAACATGGAGAGATATGCACAGCTGTTTGCTCCCCCAGGTATTAATACTTACTCTGGGTTTACTAATAAACAAAAGTGATTTTATTAAGTATAAAAAGTAGGATTTAAGTGGTTTCAAGGAATAACAGACAGAACAAAGTAAGTTACCAAGCAAAATAAACCGAAAACACAGTGGTCTAAGCCTAATACATTAAGAAACTGATTACAGCTAATATCTCACCTTCAGAGATGTTCCAATAAGCTTATTTCACAGACTAGACTCCTTCCTAGTCTGGGCCCAATCCTTTCCCTGGTACAGTCCTTGTTAGTTCCAGCAGACATCTTAGGTGAAAACTAGGGGTTTTCTCATGACTGGAAGCCTCTTTGTCCTGCTCCCCCCCCTTTTATAGCTTTGGCACAAGGCGGGAATCTTTTGTGTCTCTGGGTCCCCACCCCTCCTCCTAAATGGAAAAGTACCAGATTTAAGATGGATTTCAGTATCATGTGGACCTAGTCACATATCCTGTGAGATCTCATTCCTCATTATCTATGGGCTGGTACACAGGAAGGTTTGCAAGTAAACAGAGCCATTTACAACCAGTTGTCCTAGTCAATGGGAGCCACCAAGATTCTAAACCACCATTAATGGCCCACACTTTGCATAATTACAATAGGACCTCAGATACAAGAATGATACATGCATACAAATAGGAGGTATATCTTCATTAGGTTATAACCTTTGTAATGATACCTTACAAGAGACCTTTTGCATAAAGCATATTCCAGTTACATCATATTCACACTTATAAACATATTTCCTTAAAACATATGGAGTGCAAGGTCACAGAGTTAAGTGATGCAGAAGGGCTTCCATAGTTAGGTGTATTTCACACTTCAGGCCTGATCCAATTCCCACTGAAGTCAATGTGAATCTTATCATTAAATCCCATTAGAAGCTAAACAGGACTTTTGTGGTCAGGGATCTTAAACAGTTTTTGTTCTATTCTTAAAGGCAGTGGCCTTAAAAGCACAACTTACGGCTCCAATAAATGCTGGACTGTTTGCTCATGTCACATGGGACTGCAAAGAACGGGCCTTTCTCTGCCCTGCTACCAGTGGAGAGCTAAGTGGATATTGCAGCAGGCCTCCCACCCCCTGATAAGATTTTGCATCCTAGAATTTGTCAGTTCCTAGGATTTCACTATGCTATTTCTCTATAGCACACTTACTTCCTTAACTTTGGCCAAGACAACAACACACACTGTTGGGAATCCACCACAGTTCCCATGATTGTTAGGTGGTCAGTTGATCCTACTTTAATTAAACTTCCCAGAGACAATTACATCTGCTAGAACAGTGGTTCTCAAACTTTTGTACTGGTGACCCCTTTCACATAGAAAGCCTCTGAGTGCGACCCTCCCTCCCATAAATTAAAAACATTTTTTGTATATTTAACACCATTATAAATGCTGGAGGAAAAGCGGGGTTGGGGTGGAGGTTGATGGCTCATGACCCCCCCTGTAATAACCTCGCGACCCCCTGAGGGGTCCTGACCCCCAGTTTGAGAGCCCCTGTGCTAGGGGAAATACAGCTCCTATATTCCTTGAAACAAACTCTTAGTCCTATAAGGCAATGAGATAGGCAACTAATGCTGTCAGTTCTCAGTCTAGCACAAAAGCACATCAATTGACCCCTTGTGGTACATTTTCTTCTAAATCTTGACACACCCCCTTTTCTCACCTCCACCCCTCCTTTCTTCTTATATCACTTCATTTCCCATATCAATTCTCTTTTAGGATGGAGAGTTTTTATATGCATGCAGCTTTTATATATGATTTATGCTGCATGTCAGGATTAAAATGATCCATGTCCATTGGTAGTCTCCGTGGAACTGTGAAAAATCATGCAAAATACTCATCTTTTTCACAACAAACAGACATTTAAGGTCTCAATTTTGGCACCACTAAAACATATATTTTGTCTTTCACCACTTGGCAGACTTTAGCTTGGGGCTAGTTGAGCATCTGATTATATTTGTATAGAAAGGGGCCAATATCAGAATCTTTGATCTGGACACCTTTGAATTTCATGGGGGATGGGGGAGAAAGGGTATTCAGATTCAAATTTTGGATCTAAAGCAACCCACTCTTGCTTTGATTTTGGGTCAGATGCACCACTTGAATGGGACTAGTTTTCTAGCATTTGTTGAAATCTTGTGAGAACTCAGCTTTTTTGTGGGGGTGAGGGGAAAGGTGGTAAAGAAATCATAAACAAAATAACCTTTGTGAGATTCTGGTCCATGCATTTTACACCCAAACCAGGTTCTGATTCAGACTTGAACCAGTATGCAACCTAAACCTAATCTGATTTTAGCATCACCTCCTTGACCCATCTATAAATAGACCAGAGCTGAGCAAATAATTCATAGAAAATAGTTTCATAATAAATTCAACCTTTTTCTGCTCTCAGAAAGTTTGCTGGTAGATGGTGATTTTTCTACTCTTTGATGATTCAAACAGGCCTTTTGACTCCGTGAATCAATTGTGAACGAGTCATCATCAGAATTCCATGCTCAAGATTTAAAATACTTGGCGTTAACTGGTTACATAAGTCATATGGCTTTGATTCTGAGAATTAAGCGTCGGTGGTGTGCTGAAATGCCTTAAAGAAGGGATGACCCTGCATCTCAGTTCTAGGACAGGAGTGTTTATGTAAATCAAGCAAGTTACCACTTAGTGTATCACTGGTTTCTCCTATACTGGGAAACTGACTTTCCAGGCTCCGACAACTGCTACCGCTCAGGAAAGGGGCAACACTGGTGTCAAGAGGGTGACAGTGGTGTGAGAAGAAGGGCCAGACTTTTCACACTCAATGGTTGAGGTTTTCAAAACAGTCTAGCAAATTTAGACCCACTTCTTCCATTAGTCATTAAAATTAATGGAAGATTTGGATCTAAATCCCTGAGACGGCTTTGAAATTGTCAACCAATGCAGTTCAGAAATTGTATCTGTCGTGCAAAGCTTCCCAAGATATTTTACAGAGTTGAATGTGATTTGTTTTTAGTATAAGGTTAAATTGCTCATTTGGGAAAACATTATGCAAATGAAAAGGAGTACTTGTGGCACCTTAGAGACTAACGAATTTATTTGAGCATGAGCTTTCGTGAGCTACAGCTCACTTCATCAGATGCATACCGTGGAAACTGCAGCAGACTCTATATATACACAGAGAATATGAAACAATACCTCCTCCCACCCCACTGTCCTGCTGGTAATAGCTTATCTAAAAGCCATTTCCAGCACAAATCCAGGTTTACCAGCAGGACAGTGGGGTGGGAGGAGGTATTGTTTCATATTCTCTGTGTATATATAGAGTCTGCTGCAGTTTCCACGGTATGCATCTGATGAAGTGAGCTGTAGCTCACGAAAGCTCATGCTCAAATAAATTCGTTAGTCTCTAAGGTGCCACAAGTACTCCTTTTCTTTCTGCGAATACAGACTAACACGGCTGTTACTCTGAAACCTGTCATTATGCAAATGAGTGAATAAAATTAAGCAATGCATTTAGAGGCTGAAGTATCAGCAGGTAAACAGGAATAAGAGCACAAAGAATAGCTAATGCAGCTGGAATGAAAGTGTAAGTAGACAGAGGCAGCTTCCTCAGATCTGAATGTTTATGTTTTGTTTCAACATTTGTGAAGCCAAGAGATAAATGACAGGGCTGCAGCAGCAATAGCCGAGCAGCTAGCCTCTCCTACGCTTGGGATCAGAAAGCCTATTTGAAAAGATAGCATTGATGACAATCTGTTAACTGATGCAAACCCAGGAACACACACACACACACACCCCTCAAGTGTTTTGTATTTTTCTGTTTTCAGAGTAATCCATTTGCTGGCATAATCATCGAACTTCTCCTCGGCCCAGAGGCTCCAGTTACAGAAAGTCTGACTACTGTGCAGTAGAGAGCAAGCCAGGTTAGCATTAAGCAAAAAGTCAGATTCCAAAGATTGTCAGGACTTAATCCCGTGTCATTAAACAAATGTATTTGTTAGGAATATTCCACAGCTTTGAAAATATATTATAAATAAATAAAACACAACTCATTCTGTTCCATGGAAAAAAAAAGTCTTTATCCTTCATTAAACTAAATTTGTATTCCTGCATGGAAAAAGACTGAAAATTGCACTGAATGGCAGAACTGTCAAAGAAGGGCTCTTTCAGCCTCTGAACAGAATGGCTTGTTTTGTTATTACGATTCCCTGGAAATTGGTATGTAGTCATCAGCTGAATATAAACTTTCATCAGAAGCATCTGAAAGATTCTTGCATTTACATTCCAGAAGAGAAGAGTTTAAAAAGCCCCAGACAGTTGAAAGTCTATTTATCTATCTACAGTGATGAAGTATGGCTTAGTCAACAAGGAGCCTTTTTTACTTTAATACAACCATGAACCAAATGGGTTTTTGATTGAGTAGTGTTGTTTAGAACCACGATAAACTTTTGTAATAAACCCTGCAGCCACTTTGCCTGTCAATCCCAAAACTTTGCCAAGGTTCACAAAATCTTTCCAGAACATCTGGGCTAAGGTTTCAGTCAACCTCTCATTTTGGAGATGCAGTTGGTGTTGCCAACTATTATCATTTTAGCACAACTCTCATGATATTTGGCATATTTCTTAAAGCCAGAGCTCCTGGAATCAGACAATTACATTTAAAAAAAAAAAAAGTTTCTCTCTCTCTCTCTCACGGGTGTGGAGAAGAGCTTGAAAACAGGAATCCAAAGACTTGGAAACCAGAATGCAAATAAAATTAACCCAAAATGTATCATTGTTTTTTTTTTTAAATCTCATGATTTGGGGATTTTTTTCAACATGTGGGGTTAGCAATACCGTGTGTGTATTTTTGCATTGTAACGATATGAAACGTGACAGTTCTGTCTTAGAACCCGGATTTTGACTCTTGCGCTTTGAGATTTTGGATCTGAAGAAAAACGAAAGCGGTAAAATGAAATGGGGGTGGGTGGGCTTTTCAAAATCTCTTACAAACCAGAAGGATTGATGACTTCCTTTCAGAAACAGACCAGTGTTACTAAATTTTGATCCACATCTGGATTTTGAAACCATCCCAACTGCCACCCAAAATAAAACTTGGAGGGAACGTTTGGATCCATGATTTTTGTTTGTCCCAGAATAGATGTAGGGCATTAGACATGGAATACAGATCGTGGTTTCATCTAAACTACCCCAAAATATGGAGAAACAATGAAGGATAAGGAACTGGGTTTCGAGTGGGCCCATCCCCATGTGGCCTTGGGAAAAATTCTGTTGAGAGGAACCAGTCAGAGATTCCAGCTGGTAGGAGCAGTTGCAGAAGCTGCCAGAGCAGGGATCTCTGGGCATTCAGAGAACTTTCTAGTTTTGAGGGGACTTTCCCCGCCCTGTGCTGATTGGTCCAACCTTCTCCTTTCCCAACCCACACGGTCTCTTCACCTTGGCTTCACTCCACACCTACCCCTGCCCATTCCCGGTCCTCTATCTCTTCAATTTCCATTTAGCTTATCCTCTCCTAACTAAAGCCCCCCCACACAAAATAATCCACAGAACTAACATGCCCTTTGCTGCAATCACATAGCTCTGCTTGTGGGTTCTACCATTCACTCACCCTCTAGCTCTCTAGGCTATTTAGATAGAACGCTCTTCAGGGCAGGGATGGTTATCTGTGGTTGTACAGCATCTGGCAAAATGGGGGCCTATGCATGGTTGGTCCTTAAGCACTACTGTAATAAATCTGAAGATTAACATATAGGTATTTTCCATGATCTGCTTTAAAACACACCCCCTGCCACATACACACCCCAAAAAAATCACACCAAATATCCTACAGAACAGCAGCGGCAACTTCACCTACAGCCAATTTATAAAACAGCAGCTACAATTTAAGCTTTAAACAGATCCACACCTGTGATCGCTCTCTAGCTTCGTTAACACCATTTGTTTTCCAGCACTCATTATCTTTCCCCTTTCATCCTTTAGGTTTTTTCTTCTTCCTCCCACACAGTAGCTTTTTCATCTGTTTTGAGTAGATGCAGCTTTACCTAATTAATTGAGGACTCAACAAGTGCATTTTCTAATTAAAGTAAACATGCCTAAGGTTGGAACAGTGGGCTGCAGTGTTCCCCAATGTTTCTTCCTCAGGAACAGGATATCATGGGCTCCACCTCTTATGTGCCAAATTAGTGCATTAAATTAGTAGAGCACAGCAAAAGAAAGTCTCGGAGGATCAGTTAAAAAGGATTCTGTGCAGTGGGAATTGATTGGTCACTACAAAAAATAGGGGCCTGACCCTTAGCCATTGAAATAAATGGGAGCTTTGCTATATTAGAAGTATAATTTCACTAGAACAGGCTTCACACACACGCGCGCGCCTTTTCAATTCGAATGCAGTGGCCCAGTTTTCTTGATCTAGGATGTGGGTGGTTCCTGTTCTCCGGTCATGCTGCAGGGCTCTGTGCATTTTGCTTAGCTCATGGTAGAGGCAACATTTAGTAAAGAACTAAGGAGATAAGTACTGTGGTTTCTCTCCATTCTACCTTGGTCTGCACAAGAACCCAGCTTGGGTAGAACCTGCTCCAGCTTCTGGAAATGTCTAGTTCATACTCGGAATGCTCAGAGGCATCTGGTCAGATTTTCAAAGGTATTTAGGCACCTAAAGATGCAGATAAATGTCTAGTGGGATTTTCAAAAGTGCCTAAGCAGGTTAGGTGCCCAACTCCCATTGAAATCAATGGGATTTAAGTGCCTAAACTTTGAAAATCCCACTAGGCGTCCATCTGCATCTTTAGGCAACTAAAAACCTTTGAAAATCTGGCCCATAGGAAACCTCCCATACCAAGATTATATCTTCCTGTTTGCTTGTGCGAGTAATTGGATCTCTGTTTACACAGGCCGGTTGTGAAATTCAGATCTGGATAACAATTCACTTCCCAGCACTCCAAAAAATGTGCGGATGTTTGGATGTGGAGACTCCAACTGGCCCTACAGCAATGATTAAGCTTTCAGATGATATTCCCACAAATACACATTCACAGAAATAGTGCTCTTTAGTTATAATGGACACATTGAAACAGAGAATTGAGTACTGAATACATTACTTTCCTCAACTGGGTTAGACGTAGGAAGTCACTGGATAAAATTCTACGGCCTGTGCTATGCAGGAGGTCAGAGTAGATAATTGTGATTGTGTCTTCTGGACTTAAAAGCAAAGAAGAGGTACAAAAGCAGATTTCCCAAAGCAAACCAAGTATAGTACATTCTTCTTTGGTTATAATTACCAGAATGTGGATAAAAGGCATATTTTATTGCATTTCTAGGGGGAAAATAATCACATCTTTTAGATACTACATGGAGAGCACATTATAGAAACCTAGATAGACATAAAATACAGGTACAAAATGAGTAAGAAAAAAGTCACTGTTTAAGAATCAGTCCTTCCTGAGCACATACCACCTGAGAATCTCAAAGCACTCTACAGAGTGAATTAAGCTTCAAAATAGTGTGCGAACATAGGGTCTGATCCAAAACCCATTCAAGTTAATGGAAAGAATCCTATACACTTCAACCTGTTTTGGATCAGACCCCACGTAAGGCACCCATTGAAGGGTGTTAAGTCAGGTTCTAACTCCACCCCAGTGGTCACATTTGGGACCTTTATGGGTGTCAACAGTACTCTGAAAGAAGGGAAGGAGTTGGGCTAGAGAGAGGCAAGGGAAAAACATGAGATGGCAGGGTTAGGGAGATTTAAATTTTCTATCAAATAATTCTCAGCAAGCTGTAAACCCCCAGCTTTGAACAATTAGTCCAGAAAACAAAGTTTTCACATTCTTACAGTTGTTTACTCTTCAGGAGGCTGGACAAATAGCCAGAGATTTGGGTGTTCCCCCACCCATTTCCTTCAGCAATAAGGTTTGTTTGTTTTTTAATCTCATATTTCCTGCTTGCAAAATGAATTTAGATAAATAGAAATGTAGGAAAACAAACGGAACCCTCAGGAAAGATTTGGGGTTAGTCTCTTGTTTTTAAACATAAAATTCACATTCAGTCCAGATCCCAGCTCATATGTACTCACTGCTGTCTGCAGAACTGCAATCAGGAATCCAAAACACCCTCAAAGCTTGGTTTAAATTTGTATCTGGATTTGAATTTAGCATCTTGAACTCATCCGTATGCCTGTCATATGCTCTTTGATGCAACTACCTCTTCCACCTACAAAAGTCTCTGGACATTGCTCAATGAGAAAAAAAAAGTTGGAACCAGAGATGTTCCTGTTATAATAAATGAGCACTTTAGATTATTTCTGAAAGCCACCACAATCATAATCAGTTTTACAGGGGAAGAACGGAAATGCTCTTGCTCTAGCCGTGCTCCCGAGCCCCCTGAATTCCACTATAAATCTTAAAAAGTGTCCATTTGTCTTTCCACGGTATGGAATTAAAGCCCATAAATGATAACTCCCCTGAAGTCACAGACAATACTGTCTGATTCATCCTAGCTGAAAAGTAAGGCAGCAGGACAGCAGGAGAGTGAGTTTGTGTGTGTGTGTGTGTCCCCGGGAAAAGGGGGGGGGGTGAGAAAGCCTGGATTTGTGCTGGACATGGCCCACCTTGATTACCATGCACATTGTAGGGAGAGTGGTCACTTTGGATGAGCTATTACCAGCAGGAGAGTGAGTTTGTATGTGGATGGGGGTGGGGGGGTGAGAAAACCTGGATTTGTGCTGGAAATGGCCCACCTTGATTATCATGCACATTGTAGGGAGAGTGGTCACTTTGGATGAGCTATTACCAGCAGGAGAGTGAGTTTGTGTGTGTGGTTTTTGGAGGGGGGTGAGGGGGTGAGAGAACCTGGATTTGTGCAGGAAATGGCCCACCTTGATTATCATGCACATTGTGAAGAGAGTTGTCACTTTGGATGGGCTATTACCAGCAGGAGAGTGAGTTTGTGTGTGGGGGGGTGGAGGGTGAGAAAACCTGGATTTGTGCTGGAAATGGTCCAACTTGATGATCACTTTAGATAAGCTATTACCAGCAGGTGGGAGAAGGTATTGTTTCATGATCTCTGTGTGTATATAATGTCTGCTGCAGTTTCCACGGTATGCATCCGATGAAGTGAGCTGTAGCTCACGAAAGCTCATGCTCAAATAAATTGGTTAGTCTCTAAGGTGCCACAAGTACTCCTTTTCTTTTTGCAAATACAGACTAACACGGCTGTTACTCTGACACTCTGCATAGGCACTAATGGACTCCACAGAATGAGTCGCTGCTGCTATTTGTTATTTCGATAGCACTGCAAGCGTTACACGAAGAGAGAGACTTTTTTTAGTCACATTATGTTATTCATTTGGCTAAGAGCCATCATTTTTGCTAGGTTACTTTTTAAATGACACTTTCCTGTCCAAACAGCTTCTGTGTTATTTATCTAACTTATAAAATAGGGTGCTTTAAAAAACAACGTATGGAAACTTTTAATAGAACAGATAGGAAAACATTGTACCACCACAATGGGTCAAAGTTCTCTTTTGCCAAACCATCAGCAATTTCAAGCACCTTTCCTTTCTGCCGGGCAATCTGACTGCCTTACAAGACAAGTTACCAGTCTCTGTGCCCACCACGGAGTGTTGGCATCTGGTCAGTGCTTTGCTGTACTGAGTTGATCTTTTTATTCCACAAAACTAGCCCCAAATATATTTCAGCCAACTTGGTGGCCTTTCTATTGAAAACTGGATGAATCACCATCAGTTTATATAGCAAGGGAGGGAATCAGATGTTGCTCCTCATGTTAGGCTCTGTTTATCCAATGGGCCAAAATATGCACCCTGTCTTGGGTGTTTCAGCAACTAGAGTCACACAAAAAAAATCTTCAGACAGAGAGGCCATTTTCATACGATTTCCTTAGTCTACAAAATAAGATACCCTGAATAACTCTTGACTTCTCTCTTTATGGCTTACTCTGGAACACAGCCTCCTTACTGATTTTATTATCTATTTCTAGCCCATGTTTCTTGGGAATCCTTTTGGTCTATTTGAAGCCCAAGTGCTGAGGGAGTATTCCCTCCCCCCCCCCTTTATTTTTAAATTCTGCACATAGCGATATTTTGATCTTTTACCAACCTGAAGAACAGAGATCTAGTGAAGATAAAGCCATGGCCGGAGAGGATTATGACTCAAACATCCCTTGTTAAGCTGGGCTAGGCTATGATTCAAGGTAGTTCTATACACAATGTGCCATTGAAATGATTTGTATCCATAAAACGTAATTGAGTCAATGCTAACCATAACCTAATGATCATAAGAAGAGATATAGTAAAAAGAAGTTCTATCAGTTTTAGGGCTTATGATAAGTTGTTTGAGCATGCCTGACATTCCTATCACTTTAGTAGTTATTTATACCAAACTAATCACTATTTTATCTGTGCACCCATAGATAGGTCAGAGGTGATGCAGTCATTAGCATTAAGGAATGGGTGATAGGAATGGAACTTGTGTCCTTCAGCACTGGAAACAGAGAACTCTTGCTCCTGGAGTCTATGGGAGTTTTGTCAAGGATTCCAAGGGAGCCAGGATTTCACTATATGTAACAGAAGTAAAGGAGCAGCTAGCCGTGCTCTGCTAGTAGCGAGAATTTGTGGTGGCAGAAGGTGAGATTGAGGGCCCTATGCCAGCAAGTCCATTGTATTCTAGCAACAGCCCCAGCATACACCCACATCATGAGAAAATGCGTTAGAACACATAGGTCAGAAATATCATGAGAAAAGAACATGACCTGTGTGACAGAACACAGTGGGACTACACAGAGTTCATAGGATGCACTCCTAAGCTATTATTTACCTAAGCTGTCACCATATATCAAGTTTACAGATAAGGAGCCTACTTGTGAACTCATTTACAGTGGTGTTAATCAGGAATAACTCCAGAAAAGTCAATGGAGTTACAGTAAGGTAAGTGAGATCAGAATCAGTCCCACAGTAACAGCAAAGCTGGTCTGCCTCTTTGACCCAAGGGTAGATATCGCCCTGCTCATAGACAGTCTTCACTGCAAAAAAGGTGTCTCTGTGTGTGTGGGTTTCTTTTAAATTGCAAAATAACTAACACACCATCGTTATCTCACTGTCAAATCTTAGTGGAGAAAGGTGCTGTAGTTTTTCCATGAAGTAGCTAGGTGAGGTCAGTACTATGCCTCCGCCCGTGGTTGAGCCTGCCTGGTTTATTGAGCAGTAAAAGCTACAGCTCTTTGTCTCTACTAGGGATTTCCAGCAGGCTAGTTAACATGTGTTAGGCCGTGGTGAACACATATCTTTTTGGGCAGTCAGGACAAAGCCAGAGAAACTATTTGCATGTTCCTTATTTTATTTGTGGCTGCACCCACTATATGCTTGGCACTTTCCAAACATTCAAGAAAAGCAGTCCTTACTCTAAGGAACTCACAGCCTAAGGTGAGAAACAAATAGGAGAGCAGTCCCGGAGTGTCTTTTGCCCAGAGTGAAATTTAAGTACAATCACACAACCCTGCCACATCTTGGAAGCAGATCATATTTCCGGCTACTGTCAGCACCACTCATGTACACACCTCGCCCAGATCCTTGCTTCATATCCTAGCAGCCTAAGTTAATGAGGTCTGACTAGATAGAGAAGTATGTTCCCAAACAGGCTTTATTTAAGGGTTGTTGCACATTTGATAAAGTCAGGAAATAGCTATGTCTGCTGTCAGCAACAACTTCCTGTCCCACTTTGCTTTTTATTCTAGAGTCCAACCTTCAACAAAATCAGTCACCATTTGTTGGTAGCCTGCAGTATTGCACGGCAACTAACTAGAACCCAAATACTGTTAATTTATTATTTGTATTAAACTAGTGCCTTAGGGTCCTCAGTCATGGATCTGGACCCAGTTGTGTTAGATGCTGTACAAAACAAAAACCATGGGCCCTGTCCCAAAGAGCTTACAATCTAAGTACTTTATTTTTATATGTTATACAGAAGTCAGATTAGACAATTTAAAGTTTCCTTTTGGAATTAAAAAAAAAAGTATGAATATCAAAGTGAATATGAACTGTGACAGAGTCGGGCCAGATGGCTATAGGAGAGTAACAGAAGGCAGATATATTAGCCCCAGGCTAAGTAGGTCCCTTTTCCCTGGGTAAGGTAACAGGGAAGGTTCCAGAACAATCAGAAACCTTCTGGAGACAATTAAGACAGACAGGCTGATTAGAACACCTGCAGCTAATCAAAAAGCTGCTACAATCAATTAAGGAAGGCTAATCGGGGCACCTGGGTTTTAAAAAGGAGCTCACTTCAGTTTGTGGTGCGTGTGTAAAGAGCTGGGAGCAAGAGGAGCTAGGAGCTGAGAGTGAGAACGTGGACTGTTGGAGGACTGAGGAGTACAAGCATTATCAGACACCAGGAGGAAGGTCCTATGGTGAGGATAAAGAAGGTGTTGGGAGGAGGCCATGGGGAAGTAGCCCAGGGAGTTGCAGTTGTTGCACAGCTGTTCCAGGCGGCACTCTAGACAGCTGCATTCCACAGGGCCCTGGGCTGGAACCTGGAGTAGAGGGCGGGCCTGGGTTCCCCCCAAACCTCCCAACTCCTGGTCAGACACAGGAGGATTGGACCTGGACTGTGTGTTCATGAAAATGGCCAAACTAAGGGCTGCCGTGAAGCTCCAAGGTGAGCAAATCTGCCAATAAGCGCAAGACCCACCAAGGTAGAGGAGGAACTTTGTCACATAACTTATTTCAAATTTCTGCCAGGTCTTATCAATTACTATCCATGTTTAGAAAGACTATTTCAGAACCCCATATGAAGAAGAAAAAAAAATAAAGGGTAAAAGATTAGTGTGTGTTTTGTTTGTTTTTTCTTAGAGTGGAACAGAGCACCAAAGAAGCTCCTGAATTCATAATAAAACATGTTGGATTCAGAACAGTAGAAACAACATTCTCTACCTGTTAAAAAAATTCTATGCAAATATCATAGAGGTGTTCATAGGATGATGCAAGATTTTTAAAGCTTACTGCATAAAATGTCTCATTTTCCTTTGATTTACAAAAAATGCATCCGTTCATTGCTCTAAACAGAAAAAAAACAAAACACTAGATGGTGTTTGTTCTTTCTCTAATATTCTGTTGCTTGTCTTAAAAACAAGGGCAGACCTAGGGGGAAATTCTGCCCCCGCTGAAATCAATTGACTTCAGTAGGTTCAGGATTTCATCCTGAAATTTTGCAGATGTACATTACTTAGGCCACAGTCTTGCAAAACATTTAAGCATGCAAACAGACTCATTGCGGAGTTAATCACATACTTAAGGTTTTGCAGTATTAAGGTTTTAGACAAAGGAAGAATGATCTTGTGGTCAATATTTTGGACTGAGATCCAGGAGATTGGGATTTAAGATCTGGGTCTCTGCAACAGACTCTCTGTGAGAATCCTTGGGCAAGTCACTTAATCTCTCTACACCCCAGTTACCCAACTCTAAAGTGGAGGTGAAAATACTTAGACAAATTGTAATCATCTCACTGTTACTTATGTTTGCCCCATGTGTTGCTGTATCCATCTGCAGTCACTTGTAAGCTCTTTTGGGCAGGGACCATTTTTTTCTACACAACACTTCACATGACGGGGCCACGATCCAGATTGTGGCCTCCAGGTGCTACTGCAGTAGAAATAATTTAAGGTTATCTTTCCTGTACATGCATTTATAAAGGGTACCCATCACATTCACATTACTACATGGACACACCTTAGAAGACTTGGACAGAAAGCAAACAACATTGACCCAAAATAGAGAGTAAACACAATGCCACCCATGCATTCCATTTAAGGAGAGGGCTTCTAAAAGGAGTACTTTGAAAGTCACTGGTATGCCAGGTTGTGGGGAGGAAGAGATGTTTGGAAGAAAAAAGTCAAGTTTTTATGCTGGCAACCTATGCTTTGGTAACCAGGGTGTGAGGGAGGTCTGAAGCCATGCACAGTACAACACTCATCCTTGCTCTAGAAAGGAAGAGAAAAGAAAGGTCTGGTGTGTATTTTCAAGCAGTGCACTCTGGGAAATGATCAGTAATATTAATAGTTCTGGCAGAGGTAATCTATAGGGTACAAGTCAAAAAACATGCAAGCATATCAGAGACTGCGAATGGATGCTTCAGGAAAGGTAGCAAAGAAAAAGGTTGTGTTTTATATAGTTGAGATTTTGCTTTTTCCTTCCCAATGAAATGCTGGTTAAGGCACATTAGAGGACAGGACCATTAATTCCATGGTCAAGAATCTTATAGCAGAGTCCAGTTGTAGGAAGTTTTTCTCCTTAATCACAATCCATAACTACTCTCTTCTCCTTAGTAGTGTACAATTTCCATTGGCATCAGTGATATGGTCAGATAGCATGGCCCTACAGAGGCAAAAGGCAAAGCACATATAAGGAAAGGACCAGTAACAGATTACTATCCCCAAAAGCATGGGATTATGGAAATAATTGAACCTCTGAGTCAGTTCCTTATGCAGGCTCTTCCTGGCCAACCCAGCTACAAACCTCAGGGTGAGATGATAAAACATCATCAAACCTTAATTCAAGAAGAAGAGATGACTCTTCCATCCTGCTGCGAAGGAAACCATTTCACTAAACAACTGGCCTAGACATTTCTGAGCCTAAGTAATTATTTGGGAAATCAATTAAGTTAGAAATGGAACAGGCCTATTAGAGATTGATGACCTTCCCTATTAGGTCACCCTATACCAGCACATATCCGTTCCTTCAGTGTATTCTCTAATATTCTGTCCAGTTCACTTGATAAAACTTTTATCTTGGCTCCCACAACTGGCAGCTCTAGGACCTCTATTTAACCTTGTTCCTAACACCACTTACAGTTTTTACTGCTTCTTTTAAGCAACAAGCACTGCGTGCATGCAACAATTTCATGTTTGGGTCATCAAAACCATGAGCCTTTACCACTTGAGCTAAAGAAGTAACTCCATTAGTAATGTAGTAGCAGGTTCTTATCCTCTTATATAGGCCTGCCACTTGGAAGGGTATGTAGTCCATTTAGTGTAATCCACACTAACTCAATCAGGCCTGCCCTCTACACACACCAATGTAAAACAACATGAAGGACCTATAATTTAATCTCACCAGTACACCCCAATACACATGGATTTGAACACCCCCAACCTTATTCTGCAGACCTTGCTCTCCTCTTATAGCTGCAATCTCTTTAAATTTCATGTGTGACTTTGTGAGGTAGGTCTGCCATTTAATCCTCACTTCTTGTGCAGACCTTTAAATATTTTTTTAAAATTCCAGCCAGATTCTTGGACTTGGCAGATAAACTGTGGGTCCCATAAGAGTTATATTTTCTCTGAAAGCCTTGAATGAAGCCTTTATCAAAAACTTCATTAATATTTCTACCTATATGCCTGCTCCCCACTTCCTGTTCAAGTCCAAACAGATTCTCCACACAGAACGACCTTTTGAAATTCACATATTTACTTCCCCCAAACAGTGAGAGTGTTACTGAGGAGCTTGTGGTGGAATCCATTCATGTGTGTTGTCCTGATGTCGTTTACAAAGATGAAGCCTTCTATTCATTGGAGATGAAAAAAATAGCAGAAGCAAGAGAGGCAGAATATAAAGCTGAAAATATCAGATTTATGGAGTTCTCTGTTCTGGTCCTTGGCCACTTAAAGATTTCAGTCCACTTGCAATTATATTATATTAAAGAGTCATTATGGCTAATGCATTAAAGTATAGAAGAGGAAATCAAAGCGGTTCTCAAGAATAAAGGTCAGAAATATTAAGATAGTTGTTCACAAAGCACTAAAAAGTGTGGTGCTTTCTAAATATGTCTCCCATTCAGCAAGTTACACACGCATGTGCCTGACTTGTAGCACATGGGTAATTCCATTGAAGTCCAGTTAGAAATGTGCTTAAATACCTTAGTGAATCAGGGTCTATAGGCCAGATCCGACTCTCGTTTAAGGCACTGGGAGCTTTTCCATTGACTTGACCTGAAGTTGGATCTGGCTCTCTATGCAGAGCTACAAGCAGAATTGTAAACTGGAAGTGTGTATACACACACACACACACACACACACACACTTCTTTAATTTGTAGAAAGGTCAAGTTAGGAGCCTTAGAAGATACTATCAAAGCTTGAGTAGCATTGGCAATAAAATATGGATAGCAGGATACAATGTGTATGACACCAGACTGAGAGAGACCTAAGTTCTACTCCCAGCTCTGCGATTTATCAAAGCCATTGGTGTTTGACTTCAGGCAAGTCATTGCAACTTGGGAATTGTCATTGGGAATTGTAGTTTGATTGCCTTATGTCCCAGTTCTCCTCTAGAGGCTGGGCTCTCCATGCCTTTGTTTCCACATCTGCAAAATGAGAACAAAGACACTTAACCCTCTTTGTAACATGTTTGAGATCTACAGACTGCAAGTGCCATTACATAGAGTAATCCCATTGAAGTAAAGAGATGGCTCAGGTGCTTAAAATTATTCACATGCTTATGTACATTAGAGGGCCCTATACAATTATTAAAATAGGAAATCCAAGTAAGGCATTTTGACACTGACATCCACCCTTGATCAGGGAAAATGGACTGTGTGTACTAGCAAGGAACAATTTGCGTATTCAGTTGTGTGATTTGGACATCACTGTATGGCCTCCATTTGAACACTGGGCCAAGAGGTTGCATTTTCCCCAATATGAGACACATGCCTATGAACAAAGCACAGTACACCTTTGTTACTTGGCTTTTATTGGTCTCCATCAGTATTAATGAGGTAATTTGGTGAAGCAACGAAGTATTTCTGATTTCCATTTACTGAGAGCACTAGCTGATGTCTGAGTGTGTTTAAAATAGCCCTTGGTCCAGTATAGCCCAAATTTGTTGATCTTTTTGGCGTACTGCAAAGCCCAGTGATTTGGGCAAGGGTCTGGGGAAGGTGGAGGTCTATCTCTTTATTTGCAGGGGATAGAGTTTTGCAGAAGCAAAGACAGGGACATTTTAAAGGTGTGGACTGCATGGTCATTTTAATTAGGACTGATCGAAAATTCTCTCTAAACTGTTTTGAAGGAAAATTGGGTTAACCATTAAACATTTGTTTAGACAACTGTTTGCTTTTCATGGAAAATTTTGATTTTTCCTAAAAAACAAACAAACAAAAAATCCCCAAAGAAATCCAAACAATTTTTTTTGTTTAATTAGGCTATGCTGTTGCAGTGCCTCATGGGAGTTACAGTTCAATTGCCTTATATCCCTTTTTTCCTCTATAGGCTATACTTCCTGCACAGACTACATCTCCCATGATTTTCCATGGTGCACTGCCTCTTGCCCAATGGGGAGTTTGTGGTGTCTTATGAAAGATGTAGTCCACTTAGGGAGTCTAGTCTATGTGGAAAAATGGGAACATAAGGCAGCATTGCGCCATTTATGAATCAAAATTTTTTTCAGCCACGTTTTTCAATTTTCATCCCCAAAATTGAAATTCTGTGGGGGAAAACCCCCATTTTCCAACCAACTTTAGTATTAATTACCTATGAAGGTTAACTAGAGCCTGTGACAGGAGGGTTTGTTTTAAATATATGTCTCTGTGTTAAAAATCAAAATAAATAGATTTCAGAGTAGCAGCCGTTTTAGTCTGTATTCGCAAAAAGAAAATGAGTACTAGGGGCACCTTAGAGACTAACCAATTTATTTGAGCATAAGGTTTCGTGAGCTATAGCTCACTTCATTGGATGCATTCAGTGGAAAATATAGTGAGGAGATTTATATACACACAGAACATGAAAAAAATGGGTGTTATCATACACACTGTAAGGAGAGAGATCACTTAAGATAAGCTACTAGGGAGACAGAATGGACTAGTGATTCAATGCCATGCTGGAAACTAGTATCTCCAATATAATGCATCCGATGAAGTGAGCTGTAACTCACGAAAGCTTATGCTCAAATAAATTGGTTAGTCTCTAAGGTGCCACAAGTACTCCTTTTCTATCTCAAGAGTACTAATCTCATTGCTAACACCAACTTGCTGTGTGGCCTGGGGCAGTTCCTTTAACTTCTGCACCTTGATTCCTCTATCTCACAGGCCTGTTGAAGCTTTGTTCATTAGTATCTATAAAGTGCTCTGAAGGTCTCTAGCGTGGAAGGCGCTTTAAAAGTACAAAGGACAGACAAACATTCTGGCAGTTCTCTCTAAGACCTGCCTCTTTCACAAAGCCTTCGTATGTTAGAGCCTAATCCTGCAAGATGCTGAGCACCTCAGATATGCAAAGCACTATTATTCTGAGTTAGCCCCCAAGGCCCTTTGAGGTAGGGACCGCATACACTTTTTGCCCCTTAACCTTTACACATGCAGCACCATTAAAAATCCAAATATTTACATCAACACAGTATTTACCTTGACTGTGGTATTTGCCATGTCCCCCATACCTGGAACGGAAACACCACAGTAAATTTAATTATTGCTGCTGGGAGGGGGTACATGTTTAGTTTTTAATGGCATCCCACTGTGATTATATAGACAGAAATGCAGTGCTAGATAATCCTTTGAAAGCAGCAAAGGCTAGTAATTTATCGATAGACAGTAGAGAACAAGGATCTTTGTTTAAAAAGTAGTTGGCAGGATAAATAGAAGGCTGAATCTTAAGAACTTCTTTAAAGAAGGAAGGAACTGCTGAGGGAAGCATAAATGAAAAGTAGAACGCATTTCACATAGCGCCCTCAGGGCTGTCTTTAGAGTGGAAATAAGGCTCCCATATTAGATGTTTGTTAACATTGTGACAGGGATCAGATCGGTACACAAAACCCTAGTTGTGGTGCATTGAGATGCTGAGATGAGGCTGTCCCTTATCAGCAATACTGTTTTCTTTCAGCAAGGAAGGGGTTTTGTTTATACAAGCAGAGGATGGAAGTCAATGAAAACAGAGGGCTGGAGAGGCCTGAATAGGTATTTTGTGCTGTAAATCTAGCTTGGAGCTGGTTTTTTGGGTGTGGAAATATCAAATACTGACCTCCCACTGATGCTCCTTGGCAGTGGGATAAGTCACTCATTTATTTAAGCTCGTCCACAAAGCTGCTGTGTAACATGGCAGAGGTCTTTTCAAAAAGTTACACCAGCCTGACACATCTAACAGGCAAACAGCGAGTGCCTCGCCACCACCCCACCCAGTCCTCGTGTCCCTGCTCAAAATATCACCAAGCACACGCCTGTTAGTAGGCAATTCCCACAGCATTCGTCAGGCGGCTCTTTGAACTAGGCAAGAAAAGAAGATTTGTGCAGAGGACAGGGGGGTGGAAAAAATCATCATCTTTCTGTCTGTGCCAATAAAAGTCCTCTCTCGAAAGAACCGTGCCTCCAATAGCCCTTTCACTCCTTACCTGGAAACCCGAGTCACGCTGTCAATGTGGATCTGCCAGCGGCTGTGCTCCATGCACATGGGGGAGGTGAAGCCTCCAGGAAGTTTTCACTCTCTCCAAAGAGAGAACAGAAAGAATGGTTTTGAACAAGGAAATGGGCCTTGAAACGAGCCAGAGTGGGCTGTGTTGCAGAGCATCAGTACTGCCTCTGATTTCAAGCTTGCTAAAGTGGAAGAAAGCCATAGACTCCCCCTGATCCAAGTTCACAAGTACAACTGGCACTCACTGGAATCCTTCCATGGATCAGGGACAATACCTGGCCCTTCCCCAATGAGCACTCTGCTACGGATTGAAGGCAGGTCATGGGGTAGCCGAATCTAAGACCTTGTTTAGAAAAGCAGGGCTCTTCTGCAGAGTCACACTAGGCTCAGGTGTTAAATCACTGCACTAAGACTGAGAGCAATTATTGCTGAGTCATGCTGGCAGGTGAGTCCAGTTAGCTCCAACCAGTATATAAAAGGAAATGGGGCAAGAGCCTTACACGGAAACCCTAGAAACAGCCTAGTTAGAGGAGAAAGTGAGGCTGAGGTTTATATTGGGTATGCATCAGCAGTTACAAGGTTATCCCTCTGCCAGAAATATTAGTAACGTTAAACAAAGAAGTGAGATCAAGGCACGATGCAAGACACTTACTTGGTCACTTTCCCTGAACTTCCATGGAGCAGAGTTAGGCCCATTCCAAAAGCTTTTGAAAATCCCATCCAATATTATGACATGTTTTCCCTCATCCATTGCTAGATCAGCCACTGTATGCATCCGATGAAGTGAGCTGTAGCTCACGAAAGCTTATGCTCAAATTGGTTAGTCTCTAAGGTGCCACTAGTACTCCTTTTCTTTTCGCGAATACAGACTAACATGGCTGCTGCTCTGAAACCTGGTACCAAAACAGTTTCTAGGTCAGAAAGTAGGCCGAGATGGATCAAGAGAAACTGCGTAGCTTGGAATTGTGTAGCTTGGAATTGTTCCAACTCCCCTCAATCTCCCTCCCCCTCAAAATAAAAAGGTAGGTTCAAGAAAGAACAGCAATTGAGGAAGTTGTAGACATCCAGAAAGGCAGTTTTGAATAAGGTATAGTTGCTGTTTGCTCCAGTGCGGCTGGCACCTCGTACTCCTCGAGGGAGAAGATAACATGCCTTAATAAAGGGTTTAGCTTTTCTCCACTGGCTTTAATCAGCCACAGAAGTGCATGGTACCTTATCACAGGTAGCAAGTCAAGCTCACTCAGAACCTTGATAAGTGAAAGGCAAAGTGCATCCTCCCAACCTGTAAAAATCAGCACATTCTTCTTTCCTGCTCTGTCACTCTTCCCACAGAAAGGGTCAGAGCAGATCAAATCCAAGTCAATCTCTGCAACACATTTTACAGTTCCCTGCAGACTCAAGTTATACAAAGACTGGGGAGAACTTTCAGAAAATGCAAATAACATTTTTAGGATTATTTTTTAAAACCACATAGAACTACCCTCCAACAAACATTCATTATCACATAATAAAACAAATCATTAGAAGAGCCATATAGTTCTGGGCATCTGATATAATGACTTTTTATGGGCATCTTTATGGAAGTCACCAAATAAACTGTTCCTGTAAAAAGTGAGTGGTTCTGAAAGGAGGTTTTCTGTCAACTGGCTGGCACACAGTACGGCACCTTATGCAGGTTTTCTGGACACCAACCAGGACCAACAAGGAGTCTAAGCTTCGCCTGGCGCAAAATTCTCTCACTTCTGAGAAAATTTCATGGTGAAAAAGTGCTCCAAAATTATGAAGTGATGGGGGTTAGTGCATGTGGAAGAAAACTGAAGTATAACCACCAAGTAGATAACTAGACTTGAAACAGCTAAGAGCATCTATTTGCTATGTCATAAGTCCCCCTGGAGTTTTCAGAGATACAGAATTCAGAAGGGTGAGTAAGCATTTATATTTCCGAATGGCTGGCGTCTGTCTGGAACGCCACCTAAGGTTCAAATATTTCAGTAGTATTAAAAAGTAAATTTCAACATTTACCTAGGTCACCCTGGTTTTTAAAGCACACACACACACACCACACAGGCTTTGAGAGTCTTGCTTAACCTCTACCAAATGCTTTGAGATCTTTGGATCCCAGCATTAATTTTTGTGGATTGTACATTACTATATTAAGGAACAGAGTGCACATGTTGTGCTTGGTTGGATGGCAGCCCTTTCATACACCCAGGGTGCTATTTTATTTTGTGTCCTGAAGGGAAAGTGTGCCGATATTAGATACTTACCACCTCTCTGTTGCTTAATGGATCAGACATGCTGGCCAGAACAAGCTTCCAGTGCTACGGGATGTCCTACGTACATCATGATGGTCCACCGCAATTTTAGCATAATCTTGTTGCAGTCTGCTTCAGCGTACACGCTCAAACATGAGGCCAGCCGTGGAGTGGTAAAGGCACGGAGTACGTTTTACCTAGAGGCATTGTAACAACGCCACTTACCCTATGGAGCTAGCTGCTGCCTCCATTTCCCCTTGTTCAGGTTGGACTCGCTGCCATACCCGTTTCTCTTTCAGGGCCTAGTCATATTCTTCAACATAAAACTTCAGCAAGTCATCAAAACAAAAGCAGTTCCTCTGCTACAGCTCCCAGAGCTTTTCCCCTCTGCCTCTCTCAGCCCCTTCAGAACCTCTTCTCCCTCCTATAATCACTCTCATAACTGAGCTCTGAAAGGGGCAGTACATCCAGTTACATGCAACTATGTAACTTTATCTCCATTTAAATCTTCATCCTTCTTTAACCCCCTTCCTCCATCCGTTGTAATAAATGTCCTATGTTTATCCAATTTAGGTTCCAATCCTGCAATGAACTCTGTGCAGAGTCCCACTGAAATCTAGGAGGCTTCCCACAGGGGTAGTGGTATAGCTGTCTGGAAACAGTATTGCCAATCCCACATTTAAAAAAATAAATAAATAAAAAAAAATCATGAGTCTGCTCAGCCCCCAAAATCATGAGATAGAATTCTCTCTTTTTAAAACCAGTCTTCTTTTCAATTTTACTTCTGGTGTATGAACTTTTCAGTTTCACCTTTTTAAGCTTCTATACACAACTAAATAGGCTCATTCATTTTTTAAAAATCCCGAAATTCTTACCTATTAACATGACTCCAGGAGTTGGGGCTTAAAGAAAAAAGCCCACCAACTATCATAAGACTTGAACGAAAATGGTGAGAGTTGGCAACACTGTCAGAAGCTCAATGCAAGATCAGGGCCTCCAATTGCAATTTCTATAAAGTAGGGTCTGTATCTTCATTTCTGTAATGTACCAGGCAATTATATGCTGTTACACAAACATGTAAGTTAATAACACCACCTCATCCTGAATAAAGATATTTTCCCCACCACCATAAGTCTTTGCTGTTGTAGCCTGACAGTGGCAAGACTTCAATTTGTCTTCATACAGGGACATTCCCAGTGGCCTAAACACATTGGTAGAGATTATATGATGTCTTTTCTCTTTTTAAGTAGGGGAGGATTGCTTCTTGCCATCAGAACTGAAATGCAGCTCCATGGGCTTTCTAGGGAAATGCTATAAGGTTATCGCAGAGAATAAACTCTTTGAAATCAATTTTTCTCCCCCTGCTTTAAGAGGCTCAGAACAGATCTAATGAATTGGGAAAAAAAAAACAAAAAACTTTCTAAACTGTGGATAATCAAATGAACCTCAAATATGCTTTTTGTACCACACCATTTGCTGAGGTCCCCAAGAAAAGAATGGAGAACTACATTAACAAACAATGAAGTTTTGATGGGACAGTAAATTACCTACTGATGCAAGAATGACTCATAGGTCAAGCAGAAAGGGAGGCTTAGCTATACAGCAAATCCTTCACACATCATAGCCCAACTCGTGGCATGGTATCATGGCGATCAGGGCAACATTTGCTGTAGGGCAAGGCACAGGTCTATACGCTCCACTTCCTGCCCCACATTCGGACTTTGCAGGATATCATATAATGTGATGGTCTATATGCCGACAACTTCACCCCTCTCCCACCACTAGAATTTTTCTGAAATGACACCGCAGTCCAGATAAACATTGGATAGCCAGTGAACAAAACAATTTTCCAAGTGTGCTCCACCTGTATTGAAGAGTTGAATAAAATCAGAGTATACACACACACTATTGTTGCTATACAGCTTTGCCAGGGAACCATTATTGTTATCTTCCCAAGATCAGAATGAAAGATACATACGACACATGGGATTTTGACTTTACCAGATTTGAGCAGGGACAAGTCTAAACTGCTAAATTTAGCTTGGCATCTAAACTTTCCCGAAGTTGGAATCAGGGATTTTGGTACGGGGCCATCTCTAGGTTTGAAGCAACCTAATATTTTATGGGACCAGTTGTTTGGCTTGTCTAAGTTACACATGGCTCTGGAATATTTTTCTACAGTCATTACCACTCCAAGACAACCAATAAAAGCAATTACATGAATTGACTGCTCTTTGAGTGGATGGCTCTATCTCAAGTTATTTCCCTTTCCAGTAATGGGAGGAAAAATGATCGGAGAAAAGAAGCCATCTAATTTTATCCTTAATTATCCATCAGATGTTCATATGTCATCGTCAAACATAATGAGAGTGAGACCATGGTAACTTTTTTTTTAAATATATGCCAAGCAAGGGGAAAGTGTCTCATGTATTCTCCCTTAATGCAGTACCAACAGTTATTACAAACACTACAGTGTAAGAACACAGTCTGGAAATGTTTCAGAGTAACAGCCATGTTAGTCTGTATTCGCAAAAAGAAAAGGAGTACTTGTGGCACCTTAGAGACTAACCAATTTATTTGAGCATAAGCTTTCGTGAGCTACAGCTCACTTCATCAGATGCAAGTCTGGAAATGGATCTGGAACACATTTGTCTGTCTGTTCCCTGACCAGCTATCTTTCCACATGTTGAAAAATCAAAGCCTGTGAAATAGCATGTAAAATTCTCCTAAAATCCCCCCGAAGAGTTATTCTCTTTTTGCTATGCAAGTTTCAGTGATAGGAATGGAAATGGCAACTTAAGTGAACATTTGGGTGCATGGATTGTATAGGTTAAAGGTGCAACTTATTATATCTTTACAATATAGTTCTTCAGCACATTTGAAATCAAAACAACTTATCCTGGGCCAATGCAGAGAACAAGAATTAATGTTTTCTGGGAGTACAATTATTCTGTTTTCTGGGATACTCAGGGCTATAAGTTCCCATGCCACAGCAGGGGAAACGGAAGTAGCAACTTGATATGGAAAGCACTACAGAAGCCTCTTAGCTGAAGGAAAGATGCCCACTAGCTTGAGTCAGTCTACTTCTGATCAGAAGAATATGATCAGTGTCCTGAACTCAGTAGGAAAAAAGAGAGTGTGGTCAGTGGTCCAGTGGGAGGAGCTGGAACAGACCACATGTTCTATCCACACTGCTCCTGCAAACTGCAGCCATTCCTGCAGGAGACCAGGAGCAGATTTACCATGAAACAAACTGTGCATTGGCATGGGGCCGCCAACGACAGAGTACCCCCCAAAATGCAGGACAAATATCTGACAAACTGCCTGAGTCCCGTCCGGTGGCACAGCAGGGCTCAGGCAGGCAGGCTGCCTGCATGACGTGGCCCCATGCTGCTCTCTGCGTGCCCCAAGTGGGGGTGGGGGGTGGCAGCGCCACATGTTGTCCCCACCCCAGGCAGCGCACAGAGACCCGCTGCCCCCCTCCTCCCAAGGGGTGCGCAGAGACATGCCAGCAGCAGGGCTAAGGCGGCTCCCTGCCCGCGCTGCCTCCCTCCCTCCGCACCGCTTCGCTCCCAGAAGGGGCCGGCATGTCCCTGTGATCCCTGAGGGGTGTGCGTGTGTCTCTGCGCACTGCCCCCACCCTGAAGGCTGACTCCGCAGCTCCCATTGGCCGGGAACTGTGGTCAATGGGATCTGTGGGGGCAGTGCCTACAGGCAGCTATGCGCATAGACCCCTTGCCCCCGCCCCGCCCAGGAGCCACTGCCAGAGGGGTGTGTGTGCTGGTTGCTTTGGAGTTGGCGCTGCCCAAGGTAAGCGCCACCTCCCCTGCCCCCCTCCCACATCCCAACCCAGGGCAGTCCTTACCCATATGCAAAAGTACGCAGCTGCGTAGGGCACCAGGAAATTTGGGGCACCAAATTTCCTGGTGCCCTGTGCAACTATGTGCTGCTCCAGCCCCTGCTCTGGCTCTTCCTCCTCGCCCCTGCCCCTGCCCTGCCTCGCCTCTTCCCCGCCCCCACCTCCCTGAGGAGTGTAGCAGGGCTGGGCCTGCACTCACCGGCAGTGGGAAGTGCGGTGACCCGGCCCCAGCCGCACCACCAGTGAGTGCTGGGGGATGGTTCCCCCCTGTCCCCCAAGCCAGCTCGCCCCCACCCCGCGGAGGCCTGGGGCCTGCCCCCACACTCCCCTCCCGCAGAGGCCTGGGGCCTGCCCCCACACTCCCCTCCCGCAGAGGCCTGGGGCCCCCCGCCCCCACCCCACAGGGGGGCTGCGTAGGGCCCCAGAATTGCTAGGGACAGCGCTGCACCAACCCTCTGCCCCAGCCCAGAGCCTGCACCCAAACTTCCTCCCAGAGCCTACACCCCCTCTTGCACCCAACTCCCTGCCCCAATCAAGGTACCTCACTTTATTTTCATTTACTTCCCCATTACTTATAATATAGGAGGAGGATGAAGAAAAAGAAAAGAATGAACAACAAGGGGGAGATAAGAAAGAATGTTCTTTTTCTTGGCTGGGTCCCAAGGGGGACGGCAAAAAAGGAAGCTATGCACAGTGCCCCACAAACTCTAAGTCTGCCACTGCAGGAGACATCATTGCAAGTTACAACTATCCTCTGTCCTAGGGTCCTCAAATACCAACAGGGTTAGAGCACAAAGTAGGCCATTATGCTGTGAGTGAGCCAATGAAAATATCAACAGGGAAGCCTCTAGTGTTGGAGGTAGACAGTTTGTGGAGACATGCCACAATGGACATATTGTGACATTGACTGGGCTGATCTTTCCGTTCATTTCCCTCAATATCTGCCGATGACACTTTATTTTCTGGCCAACATTTGTAGAAGCTAGTGTACAAATTCAATAATACTCTGTAGCATAAATTTCTCGATTGTCCTTCAAATATAGCCTCCTTCCATGTGAGGAGATGCCTTTCCCAATCTGAACTAGACTCTCAGCCCCACATGCTTGTGTAGAACCCAAAGACTCTCCCCCTACTCCCCCCACCTTCATGAAGTTTGGCTTTCATATCAACAGCAAGATAGTAAAGTTCAGCTCAAGCCTTCTTGGCAGATTTGGCTGCTCCTAGGGTTCCTCCCTTAGGACTGCTCAGCCCATACTCTAGATCTTCTTTACCCAGTAAGTCCCTTCCACCTCTCTTCTATCCAACAAGTAACAAGCCACCTACACCTCATTGAATAAGCAGAACATTTAACACTTCACCTCTGCTAGCAATGTGGGATGTTGCAGGCAAATGCTGACAGACTTATCACCCTCCTAGCACTGCATGTTTGAGGCTACTGAATTGAGTATTGCCACCATTGTTTTCTTACTTTTGGCACAATTCTTGAACATATCATTGGTTCAAAAAGAAGAAGTTTCCCCATCTTACTTATGGGGGTGGAGAGGGGAGAAAGACAAGGAGGGGGAAAAGTCTCAAATAATGTCCCTAACTTTCAAAAACCTCCACCTCGACTTGTGGAAACTAAATTGATACTCCTGGCTAGGGCTGTATGTTTTTGTTGCATTTCATATGTACAAGTGAAAGTCTCTATTATGTGCTGCCTACAAAGAGGTTGCCAACAAAGTTTGCTGATGTTCATGGAACTATGGATTAATTGTCCAAACTGCTGGCATTTGCCACTTGTAGGCAGCGTGATGAATTATGCTTCTACGGACAAGTTAGTATTACATCATAAATTGTTCATGTGAAGTTTTGTTATTTAATTGTAAATGCATGACTCTGACTTTAACATGTCTGCAAGATGATCTATCACCCTGGAGATTTGGATCTTTAAAAATAGCAGCAATTCAAAAGCCGTGGGGTAGAATTTACATAATAGTTGATAAATAATAGTCCTCCTTAGGAAATTACGTCACAAGATTATTCTATTTGCAAACAGAAAGTCCAACCAAATGGAGCTGGTAATGTCTAGTATATATAGACTAGGAAAGATGAAATTTTCAAAGTACTTAGGTTAGCATTGATAGTAGACAGCAGAAACTCCAGAGTGTTTGTTGAGATTATTTTAAAAGAACCTAGGCCAAGATTTTCAAAGGCCTAGTGATTTTGTGGCCAGCCTGGCTCATATTTCAGGGCCTGTCTCCTCATTTTGAGACACATTGAAGGGGTCTGATTTTTTGATGCTTAGTACTTTTGGAAATTCAAGTATTTGGAGGGTTGCAAGTGGGGGGACCAAAAAATCCTTAGTTACTCTTGCAAGTCTTGGGCTGGTCTGTCTCCATATTCAGGATTCCTTGAATTTTATCCAGCATTTCAATCCCAGATGCCACAATTAAAAAATATTGGCCAAACCAATGAGTAATCAATTAGATGTATCTGATCAATAGTCTCCAGAATATGGCTTTAGTCATATAAAATTGATCCTAGTTCGTAGTTTCCTTTGGCACCGATGCATGTGCACTGATAGCCAGTGTAATTTAAAACTAGGGAGCATAACTACACAAATTTCTCTTTTCCATACACAGTATCTCTACTGTAAATAGGCTCTAGTCTCAGCTAATCGGAGCACCGAATGCCCCCCCGCACTTTCTGTTGCTTTTCCATTTACCATCACATATTTCATATGCTACATCCAGGAGCACCACCATCACAAGGCCGTGTTATAACTTTCATTTGCCATGATTGCTACAGAAAATTTGACAACAATTAGGCTGCTGCTGGGCTGATACCATTGTTCATCATGCTGACCAATATTGTCTCATGGTTTCCTTGTAGTCCCCCATTTGTCTCACACTTAGACTGTGCACTTTTGGGGGCAGGCCTTTTTCTTCTGTGCTTGTACAGCACCTAGCACGGCAGGTCTAGGGCTGGGGCTCCTATGTGATATACAAGTAATAATAATTCCAAGAACTCACCACAGACTACCTCTGGAGTCAGGTTAACCCCAGTCGGTTTCAGTCTTCAGAAAGACTTTAGCTTCTGGAAACTCTTCTAGTTGGAGGTGCCAAATCCTTCTCCCACAGTTTAGAAAGCCATTTTCCAGAATAGTACAGTATGGCATAATTCATACAACCAGCATGCACACATTAGATTACTCAAGATTTTCTCTTGTCAACTAATGGGTTCAGAATCTATTACTGATGGGGAGCCTCAAGGAGGTTTAGTTTAGCACCCTGGAGTTTTGATTAACACCCAGGAGATACCCATAATGTGTCTACTGGGTTACTGAAGATTGCTCAGAGAACAGACCAACCTTTCAGATCTAAGATGAAGATAATTGTGTAAGATAACATCACCGAATGGTCACAACCAGTCCAATGGTCACTACTAGTTGAGCTGGCTAGAGCCCATACTTTGGCTTTCTTTTTTTGGCTCCCAACCACTCTTCATCATGAGCTTTACCTGGCACAAATAGCTCATCTGTGCAGAAGACTCAGGGAGTTAGCAAAGGATTCTCTTCTCTGTTTCATACAAGGAACACTTTAGGAGCCTTACAACTTGTACATACCTTTAAGGACCTGCCCAGCTTTGCTCCTTCCTACTTGTCTCTTATGCAGTCTCCATCTCACCAGCCTCATCTCCTTGCTCATCAGCTTCTCACACAGACATCTTCACATACCTCTTATGCATTGAGCATCCTTCTTAACTGATCCATTAGGTCACGAGTCTCTCCTCATTAAGACCTATGGGCAGGCTGCAAGTCCTGCAAGAAATCAACCAATTAGTAATGCTGGCTAGACTGAAAGGCTGATGGAGATAGCTAACTCTTCATGTATCTATTTAGAAATATAAGAATAATTGCAACTGTTTATATAAAGACAGGTTTCAGAGTAACAGCCGTGTTAGTCTGTATTCGCAAAAAGAAAAGGAGTACTTGTGGCACCTTAGAGACTAACCAATTTATTTGAGCACGAGCTTTCGTGAGCTACAGCTCACTTCATCGGATGCATACTGTGGAAACTGCAGAAGACATTATATATACACAGAGACCATGAAACAATACCTCCTCCCACCCCACTCTCCTGCTGGTAATAGCTTATCTAAAGTGATCATCAAGTTGGGCCATTTCCAGCACAAATCCAGGTTCTCTCACCCTCCGCCCCCCCCCCCCACACACACAAACTCACTCTCCTGCTGGTAATAGCCCATCCAAAGTGACCACTCTCTTTAAAATGTGTATGATAATCAAGGTGGAGAGAGTGGTCACTTTGGATGGGCTATTACCAGCAGGAGAGTGAGTTTGTGTGTGTGGGGGGGGGGGTGAGAAAACCTGGATTTGTGCTGGAAATGGCCCAACTTGATGATCACTTTAGATAAGCTATTACCAGCAGGAGAGTGGGGTGGGAGGAGGTATTGTTTCATGGTCTCTGTGTATATATAATGTCTTCTGCAGTTTCCACAGTATGCATCCGATGAAGTGAGCTGTAGCTCACGAAAGCTTATGCTCAAATTGGTTAGTCTCTAAGGTGCCACTAGTACTCCTTTTCTTTTTGTTTATATAAATTAACATATTTGACTGAATCCCTCTCCACCCAACCTTCATACACCACAAGTCTTCTCTGATGCTGAGTTTTTCAGTGATGGGTCTTTGAAGGATTTGCACGGCACCCATCACAACAGAGCCCTGAACTCAACTAGAGCCTCTTGGTGTTGCTAGCATACATAAAAACATAAGAACGGCCATACTTGGTCACACCAAAGGTCCATCTAGCCCAGTATCCTGTCTTCCAACAATGACCAATGCCAGGTGCCCCAGAGGGAACGAACAGAACAGGTAATCAAGTGATCCATCCCCTGTCACTCATTCCCAGCTTCTGGCAAACAGAGGCTAAGGACATCATCCCTGCCCATCCTGGCTAATAGCCATTGATGAACCTATCCTCCATGAACTTTTCCAGTTCTTTTTTGAACCCTGTTATGGTCTTAGCCTTCATAACATCCTCTGGCAAGGAGTTCCCTAGGTGGACTGTGCACTGTGTGAAAAAATACTTCCTTTTGTTTGTTTTAAACCTGCTGCCTATTAATTTAATTTGGTGACCCCTAGTTCTTGTGTTATGAAAAGGAGTAAATAATACTCCCTTATTTACTTTCTCCACACCTGTCATGATTTTATAGACCTCTAATATATCCCCTCTTAAGATGAGAAGTCCCAGTTTTATTAATCTTTCCTCATATGGAAGCTGTTCCATACCCCTAATAATTTTTGTTGCCTTTTTCTGAACTTTTTCCAATATATCTTTTTTTGAGATGGGGTGACCACATCTGCACACAGTGGAGGTGGGAATACCGTGGATTTATACAGTGGCAATATGATATTTTCTGTCTTATTATCTATCCCTTTCTTAATTATTCCCAACATTCTGTTCGCTTTTTTGACTGCCGCTTCACATTGAGTGGATATTTTCAGAGAACTATCCACAATGACCTCAAGATCTCTTTCTTGAGTGGTAACAACTAATTTAGACCCTATCATTTTATATGAATAGTTGGGATTATGTTTTCCAATATGCATTATTTTGCATTTATCAACATTGAATTTCATCTGCCATTTTGTTGCCCAGTCTCCTAGTTTGTGATATCCTTTTGTAGCTCTTCCCTATCTGCTTGGGAATTAACTATTTTGAGTAGTTTTGAATCATCAGCAAATTTTGCCACCTCAGTGTTTACTCCTTTTTCCAGATCATTTATTAATATGTTGAATAGAACTGGTCCCAGTACAGACCCCTGGAGGTCACAAGTATTTACCTGTCTCCATTCTGAAAACTGAACATTATTCCTACCCTTTGTTTCCTATCTTTTAACCAATTACCAATCCATGAGAGGACCTTCCCTCTTATCCCATGACAGCTTACTTTCCATAGAGCCTTTGTTGAGGGACTCTGTCAAAGACTTTCTGAAAATCTAAGTACACTATATCCACTGGATTCCCCTTGTCTACATGCTTGTTGACCCCCTCAAAGAATTCTAGTAGATTAGTGAGGCATGATTTCCCTTTACAAAAACCATGTTGACTCTTCCCCAACAAATTACGTTCATCTATGTGACTGACAATTTTGTTTTTTACTATAGTCAACTAGTTTGCCCAGAACTGAAGTCAAGCTTACTGGCCTGTAATTGCCAGGGTCACCTCTGGAGCACTTTTTAAAAATTGGCATCACATTAGCTATCCTCCAGTCATTTGGTACAGAAGCTGATTTAAATGATAGGTTACACACTACAGTTAGTAGTTCTGTAATTTCAAATTTGAGTTCCCTCTGAACTCTTGGGTGAATACCATCTGGTCCTAGTGATTTATTACTGTTTAGTTTATCAATTTGTTCCAAAACCTCCTCTAATGACACCTCAATCTGGGACAGTTCCTCAGATCTGTCACCTAAAACGAATGGCTCAGGTTTGGGAATCTCCCTCACATCCTCAGCCATGAAGACCGACGCAAAGAATTAATTTAGTTTCTCCACAATGGCTTTATCATACCTGAGTGCTCCTTTACCATCTCGATCGTCCAGTGGCCCCACTCCTGTTCACTACAAATAAATGGGAGGTAGTTACCAATAGGTCACAGGACTCAGAGCATGAAAAGCATTCACCTTGGGACATTTAAGTTTAACAGAGTGCTAAGAACATTATCAACAAACAGCAAGTCAGGTGTCTTGGCCTGAGGACTCAATCAGAAGAGGAGATCTAGTGATTTCCATTTTGCTGCTTGCACAAACCTAGAGAGAAGAGCCTCTTCCTCACTTTGGAGATGCCGGAAGTGTATTGGCAATAGATAGTAGAAGACTTGAATAATATATACATAGACAGAGACCGCAAGCATGAGCTAGCTGGCTTGAAATTCTGATAGCACCCTCACTAGTGTGCATGTAGCAAAATATCATTTTTAAAGGTTTAGTATTTCAGAGACCTTGGTAAAGTTTAGCAGACTCACTACTCAAGAGCTCAAACATTGATAAACTATCTGTATCCTATACCTCTGACTGAACCTACAAAAGAACAGACTTGAAATCACTGATGATATACATGCTTGTGTCACTCATCCCTTTGATAAAAGGAGAAATAGTACCTCAGAACCTTACATTTGAGAAAGGAGGAGAAGATGCAAAAGCAAATCCTGGCCTCAAATAAGAAAGACATGTGCTAGCAACCATCACCAAGTCCTGATGCTAGAAAATCCTACCCTACTTTAAATGAGACAAGGAAGATTGCAGTGAAAAGTCACCATTTTACACCAAGGTCAGAGGCCTGTCTGTCAAGGAAAAGACACTATAGCCTGAAGCAACTGCAGCCAAGGTCAGTTATCACCAAAGGGCTCAGTCAAGTCCCTCTACATGAAAGCCCTGAAATGAAGGCTAGCAATTCACTGGTATCAGAAGATGTTTGGTCTCTGGGGGAGGGGCTTATGCTACTGCAGAATCAGCGGCCTCTCTCAACATCCATGTGAGGACACAGGTGGCAAAACTGAGGGCAAGTCTACACTACAGAGCTACATAGAGGCAGCTGCATCAGCGCAGCTGCACCACTGTAGCGCATCTGGTGAAGATGGGCTATGCTGACGGGAGAGTGCTCTCCCATGGGCATAATTATTCCACCTCAGTGAGAAGTGGAAGCTATGTCAGGGGGAAAGAGTCTCCCACTGACATAGTGCTGGTGTAAAACTTGCAACTCTCGTGTGAGGGAGTGCGCGGGGTGTTCCACATGTAAGTTATATTGACTTAGGCTGTAGTGTGACCTGCCCTGATTGACTGAATGGCTTTGTAAGAAAATGGGCAAAGACTTGGGCAGGGGTGGGGAGAAGAATCCCCATCCTCTCCATAGGGAATCATAATCTGCACATGACTTCACTTAATACTGAATTCCACAGACAATGAGCATGCTTAGGAAGGGGGTGAGGTACAGGCTAGGGTATCTATCGATGTTGCTGCTATTGGTGAAACTCTATGCTGTGAATAATAGTCAAAGTTGATCTGTCAACTGTAACCTAATCCCGGATCGTGAAGCTGTATCCGGCATATGGCAGTGCACGTTTGAACGCACTTGTGATGTGCACCCTTGGTGTCTGAACTGCCAGAGAATGAGACACATTAGCTGTTTGGACTCGGCACCAAGGACTCTTTCCTTATCTCTCTTTAAAGCTCCTCTCGCTTCTCTGTAGAAGGGGTTACAACGGCTGGTGAATAAATCTTGCACTACTATTGAAACATAAACCTGGCCTGTATTTATTTATTTTTTTTAAACCACACACACACACACACACTCTCTCTCTCTCTCTCTCTCCACTTAGCCTTTTCTCTTCCCCTCCAACTTCTTGGCTGGGACCCCAAGCTTTGGCGAAGCTTCTGCTCCTAACACTTCTTTTTGTTTTCTTTGATAGACTGAGAAGTTCTTTCATAAGGTTCACCTGGGGAAAACATATGGACCCAAGCAGATGTTCACGTCTCCTCTCACTCAGTGGATTGTCAGCAAGTCTATCTATTTCATAACAATAGTCAGACACCAATAAATCCCACATTTTTTTTTTACCTTTACAAAGAATGCCTCCTGATAAATTTTTCAAATGTAAAAAAAACCAAACACCCTACAAATAAATCAAGCGTCTCTGTCCAGGGCATATCTAGTAGTAGATGGAACGTGTAAGAGACTCCCTCTGCTGGGCAACAGAGATCTACACTACTTTACTGTTCTGGGAATAGAGATTAGAATTCAAGAAGTTTGCCCAACTTTTTCAAACCTAAATATGAACATAGGTGCCTCTGGCTTTAAGTGTCCTGCAGTTGCTCAGTACCTCTGGAGACAAGGAAACATATTTAGATGCTTATGTAAACACAGATTTAAGTGCTTAATATTAAATATACAAGTTTGGAAATGTTGGCTTCTTCACAAGAGGCTTTGCTGTTAATTTTAAAAGCAAACCTTCTGCCATAAGGATTCGTTCATCCCTTCTCTTGAACAATACCAGGCATTTCTATAGGGATCTCAAAGGTCTTTGTAATGTTTAGCAAATTAATCCTCATAGCCCCACCCATCAGATAGGTATCATCATCCCCATTTTACAGATGGGAGCACAGAGAGACAAAGGAAACAGCAAATTGGTAGAACAATAGGAGGTGGGATTAGAATCCAGAATCTCCAACTTCTAGCCTCATGCTTTAACCACTAGCCAATGATTCCTGTGCTTAGGCATGTCCCTTCTTTACTGCAGTCTTTAGCACTGGTTGAGAGAACTGGTTCAGCTAAAATAACCAACCCAACCTTTTGCCTGAAGTTCAACCCAAACTTTCTTTGGAGGCTAAAAATGTTTAAACCACTCTGCTCCTCCTTTTACCTTTCCCCTTTTAAATTCCATGTGCACTGCCTGTTTCCAGCTGAAACCAGAAATATCACCAGAAAGCTTCTCCTGCAGCATTTTTGGCTCAACTACCAGAAAGTGGCTCAGAATTGCCATGCCAGAGCAGCCAGTGGTGTGTCTTGCTCAACATCCTGCCTTAGCCAGTGTTGTCAACTTAGCGATTTTGCTGCTAGATTCCGTGACTTTTTGGTTTCCCTAGCAAGGAAATTAGTATCAAAGTGACCGGCGACAAATCTAGCGACGTTCACTGACAATTGCCGTGATATTCAGAGAAAGAAGTCACCAATATGTATAGTCACAAAACCATAATAAAATCCATTCCATGGTCTTCTTACTATATGATCTGGCCGGTGGGACTCAGCCCTAAGCCAGAGGGGGGCGGGAAACCAGTGTCTGGACTGGAGATAGCAAACCTGCCGAGCTGGGGATGGACTGAGCAACGACAGCTCGAGACTTCAAGCCACAGGCATGGCCTGGCCCAGAATCACCGCAAGCTCCGGCAGATGAACAGCTTGGCACTCCCCCATCAGGCCAGGCAAGGCCATGATCAGGTGCAGAGGGAGGAGGCTGGGCCGGGGTGACTTGGCCTAGCGTGCACAACAGAGCCAGAGCAGATGGTGTCTCAGCCACCACCTCCCAAGACCTGGGAGAACCAGTGCCTCATTGTCACAGCCTTCCAGTGAGTGCGGTCTCCCCCGCTTCCCAGCAATACTTCCTCAGAGACCCTGCCCTGCCCCACAGACCCTGCCCCGTCTCCCCCCCATCCCTCACAGGGAAGAGACACCCTCACTCGGACGTTGACCGGGGCACCCCTCATCACTGAGCGGAGAGAGATATTCCCTCTCATGTGAGATGGACACTTTTTATTGCATCTGTCTGAAATGGTCCCTCATGTAGGTTACATAGCGACATCTAGCGAGTTTTCAGGGTTTCTCTGACGACTTCCTGCTATGTGGAGTTGGCAACACCGCTCCTACAGCGGCTAGTACTAGATTTTTTCAAGGGAAGGTGCAAGATGTGCCATAGTTTATTCCATAATTGCTGACTATTTTAGGGATTAGACAATTTATATATGTCTCCCACCTCCCCTTACTGTAGTATCTAAGCACCTCACTAACTTTTAAAGATTTATATTCACAACACCTCTGCAAAGAAGGGAAGTGCTATTATCCCCAATTTACAGATGGAACTGAAGCAGAAAAACTAAATGATTTGACCAGGGAACTGAATCTTGATCTCCCACAGCCCAGACTAGCACCCTAACTGTTGCACCATCCTCCCTCTACCCATAGGAGCTGTTTCTTCTCAAAACCTCCCCCCCCTCCCATCAGTTACCTAATGCACAATGGTTTATACCCTTGATACAATTTTTATCCTATCTAATCATCCCCAGTTGCAGAATATACATAAAAATTTAGAATCTGCCTAAAGATTAGGTCTGAATGATATCTTGTGGCAATGAGTTCCACAGGTTAATTATGCTTTCCCTCCCACAAAGTGTCTGCTATTTATCAGTGTTACGTGTGTTGCCTTTCAGTTTTGTTGGGTCTCCTTGAAGGAAAAGTCTATTCTTCTGATAACTGCAGCCTGATACGTTATCTGGACCGCTTTTGTCTGCAGTATCAATAAACTCACCCATCTCCATTTTACAGGGCACCATAAGGTGATTCAAGAAATGAGGGTTCTATTTCCAGCTCTTCTACAATGGCACTACATTCCTTGGACAACAAACATCTCTCCCCATCTTTATTCTCCCCAGCTGCAAAAAGGGATAGTGATATCCACCTTTTAGAAATACTTTGGCATCTTGAGATAAAAGGGCCCAATTCACCACTGTTACTCCCGCTTAATTTAAATGGAATTATTCCAACTTTAAATTGGAATAGGGCAATGGCAAAACAGGCTCCAAAATGCTACATGCGTCTTTTTACTGATGACTCCAAGTACAGTCCTGTATTTCTGAGCTGGCTCATACTGACTCTGCTTCTTATATTGGGGACAATTTTGCAAGACTATATGCTGCCTATTCTCCAGCAGAGAGAACCCAGTTAGCTAATGCTTCCTGCTATAGCAAGGCCTCATTTCTAGCAGCTTAGTATCATGCAAGAGTCAATGAGTTTGCATAGACTAATTTATTTTCAACCAAGGCAGTGCCATTTCCCATCCTTTATTAAAATACAGGAGTGGGGCAGCATAAAAGAGAGAGCTGAATTTGGAAAGACATTGTCTAGATCCCAACTATTTTCAAGCATCTGAGAGCTATGTGGAATGGTTAAGAGCATGAAAAAATTCATGCACCAGCTGACTGGGAGAGACCAACTAACGGGTTACTATAGGACTTAAATAATAAATAATTGTATGCTTTTTAAAACCAGCCAGTCCAATCCCAGAAGAGGAAAGGCTACAGACACAGGTTGATAAATGTACAGTAAGATAAATGACTGTTCAGTCTTGTACCATGAATGCAACAAAGTGTGAACTACTTAGTTGTGTGCATTGTGTTATATCCAAAGAAATAAACAAACTCCTTTGGTTAACATTAGTTAAGGTTGCTCTCATCAAGAAGCTAAATCATTTAAAAAAAAAAAAGAAAGAATACAAAGTTAAGGGTTAAAAGGTTGCAAAATCAAGCTCTCAAGTTCGGAAATGCCAGAATGAATGTTGCCTATGCAGCCTTAATTGCACAAATGCAGTCAATTACATGATCCCATATTATTTTTCACACAGGGTCCCTGGTTCATTCAGTGCACAGGTTGGATCTGGTTTAAGGATAAGTCAGGGTTGGGCAGTTAAGGAGTCTGTGGAAACTGGGTACTTCAGGAAGAGAAAGGGTGGTCTCGTGGTTAGGACAATTGAATCCAAAGTCTCCAGGGCAGCATTCTATCCCTGCCTCTGTCACTGAGTTGTGATGTGATGCTGGGCAAGTGGCTTGCACCAGACTTTTCATGGGTGGTCACTTCTGCATGTAATTAAAGGCTCTATCATAATGCATGTGCAGAATGGGGCCTAACTTGAAAGTGCTTGACTTTGAAACCTTTCAGTCCTGAACTTTGTATGTCCTAATTTTGTATGGTTTTAGTTTATTGAGGAGAGCCATGTTATCAAATGTTAAATGAAGTTTTGTTGTGAATTTCCTGTTTGTTAAATCAAAAGAAAATATTTTCTAAGCATTACACATTTGTTGTCTTCTGTGTACATTTTACTGCTATTTTTATCTTTGTGTGATATTTCAGTGCCACAATGACCTATGTCAGTAATGAAATTAAAGTGTATTCACACCAACTTTTTAATGCAACTTCAGTTTTACTACAACTTTTAAATGACTTTTTTTTTTAAATTGTGTGAGGAAAAAAATGGAGTCGGGACTCATATCTATAGTTTCCTGCTTTCAAAAAAAAAAAAAAAAAACCACAAAAACCAGAAAGCTGTAGCCCCCCCACCCCCCATAATTGATGAGAACCAATAAACATTCAGCTCCTCTGCGTATGTATCTTATTTTCATGTAATTTCAGCAAGGTAACCAACAATTACCCTTTGAAAAAGAAACAGTGCAACTTACCACAGCACAAACTCAAAGGAGACGCACTCACACAAAGCCAATATACTTTTCTTCTCCCTTGCTAACAGGTTATGGTAGCCTGAGGTAACTCAGTTACCAGAGGCAGCTGTTGCCGTAACAACCAGGGCTATAGTGACTCCCCCCTAGCTATGCAAATGAACTGGAGGGAGGCAGGGAAGGCTGAGTGGCTAATGATCTCTGTGGCCATTATTTTACAGCAAGGGTACACGGTGTTGGGGAGAACAAACGGGCACCATTTCGTACACGGCATGTCCCAGCTTCAGGCAGAGCTCTTAATGGCCGTGCAGCCTGAGTGTGAATGCCAGGTCATCAGAGGAGAGGTGCTGGTCTCAAGCCTCTGCCCCTGGGGTAGGGAGTCAGTATTTGGTTTACAAACCGAGGCGGGGTGATTAAGATAAGAAAGGGCTGGTAATTAAATTAAGGATCTGGAAGTGAAGACAGAACCACAGGACACTCGGAAGAAATACAGCCAAGCCCTCTGAGTCAAGGTTACAGTCAGAAAAGAGGGAGATGTGAGGGGTGTAGGTGAAAGGTGTAGGGGCCAAAACCAGGGGAAGAGATACTAGTGTTATAGACAGGTTTCAGAGTAGCAGCCGTGTTAGTCTGTATCCGCAAAAAGAAAAGGAGTCCTTGTGGCACTTTAGAGACTAACAAATTTATTTGAGCATAAGCTTTCATGAGCTACAGCTCACTTCATTGGATGCATACTGTAGCTCACAAAAGCTTACGCTCAAAAAAATGTGTTAGTCTCTAAGGTGCCACAAGTCCTCCTTTTCTTTTTGCAGCGTTATAGAGAAGTTCCCACTCTACCTGTGGTACTTATGTGACCCCATTACCGTAGTAGTTGAGCACCTCACAATGTCTAACTTATTTCTCCTCACAGCCCCTTGGTGAGGTAGAGCAGAGCTATTATCCCCATGGTACAGATGGGGCACTGAGGCTCACACAGACTAAAGACCAGATTTTCAAAGGTATTTAGACACCTAGTGGGATTTTCAAAAGTACCTAGAAGGTTCGGTTCTTTGTAAACCCCACTAGATGCCGAGCTGCATCTTCGGGTGCCTAAAAACCTTTGAAACTCTGTCCCTAAGGCACTGGCCTGAGGCCATACAGGAAGTCCCAAGGCGACAGCGGGCAGGAGAAGGAGTAGAACCCAGGTTCCTGAGGACTAGCTCCCTAGCCACAGAATCAGCCTCTCTCTCTCTGATGCACGCTGCAAGAAAAGGACTTTGCTAGGTGGATCATTGGTCTGATCTAGTATGGCTGTTCTTATTCATTGACACCGTCCGTGTGCTCAGCACTGTTCAGAATATGCCAGAAAATACAGTCCCTGAGCCAATGTTTATAAAATGTGTAGTCCTGGATAAGATGGCTCAAGGTAGTTAAATATGAAGTGTATAATTATTGAACGTGGTAATATCCATGAGTGGAGAAGTTTTACCTGATTTACCCTTCAACTTTCTCCCCCTCCCCCCCCCCCCCCCCCCCAAGAGGAAGAGCTGCGCAGAGCTCCTGTGCCCGTTTATTTTCCTTTCCTGCCTGCAAATTTAACACTATTAATTTGGGCTTGAATAGGGACTGGGAGTGGCTGGCTCACTACAAAAGCAATTTTCCCTCTCTTAATATCGACACCTCCTCATCAATTATTGGAAGTGGAATCCACCCTGATTGAATTGGCCTTGTCAAAACTGGTTCTCCACTTGTAAGGTAACTCCCTTCTCTTCATTGTCAATATATTTATGCCTGCATCTGTAATTTTCACTCTCTGCATCCGAAGAAGTGGGGTTTTTTACCCATGAAAGCTTATGCTGAAATAAATCTGTTAGTCTTTAAGGTGCCACCGGACTCCTCATTGTTTTTGTGGCTACAGACTAACACGGCTACCCCTCTGATACTTTATAAAGTGTCAGCTAATTTCTAAGTTATTGTCTACAAAACAACTAGAGTTTTCAATTGCATAAGTAGCCCCTAGAATCAGAGTTAAAGTTGCCCTTCCCCGCTCCCCAAATCTGAAATGGTGCCCCATGGAATAAACGGCTCCACTGATTTTCTTCACTTTTCTACGAAAAAACGACATACATACACAAAATTAACATGGGAGATCATTCCGCACATTAATTCGTGACTGAATTTAAGTTCAAATTCCCCATGACATGTTTGCAAAAAGAAAAAAAGGGCTCAGAAAAAGGGTGAGAGGCTAAGGAAAAGAGAATTCTGATGCAACCGCAACTGTGGTCTCACTGTGAGACCATAATGGGATTGCGTGGCCATTTAGGAATATAACCAGTGAACACCTTGTGTCAGGGTGCGGTGGTGCAGTGATTCTAACAGCTGTTCCATGATTAAAGCTGTCTGGAAACTGGAATTCCTGTTTCCAGGGGGGAAAAAAATCCCAAATTAAAAAAAAATTCATTCCTAAACATCACAAAAATTGAAATTTCAAAGTTCCCCATAGAATAAGAATTCCAAAATGTTTCCAAGGTTCCCCCAGCTCAGCAGAGCCCTGGCAGCTCAGCAGAGCCCTGGCAGCTCAGCATGCAGGGAGCCAGATCTCTAGAAACCCCCCCACACACACACTCAGGCAGCCTGCGGTGCTGCCATGGATTTGGGGACCCTCAAAACCTTGGGATCCCTGGCTCCAGGGTAGTCTGTTAGGAACTAGGTGGGCAAGCTGGCAGGAAGCCAGGCAGATGTGCATTGGAATTTAATCAAAAGCGACACTTTTAGAATGTTTCAGTTTTGACAAATCTGCATTTCCTGATGGAAAGGAATACTTGTGGCACCTTAGAGACTAACCAATTTATTTGAGCATAAGCTTTCGTGAGCTACAGCTCACTTCATCGGATGCATACTGTGGAAAGTGTAGAAGATATTATATACACACAAAGCATGAAAAAATACCTCCTCCCACCCCACTCTCCTGCTGGTAATAGCTTATCTAAAGTGATCACTCTCCTTACAATGTGTATGATAATGAAGGTGGGCCATTTCCAGCACAAATCCAGGTTCTCTCACCCCCCCCCCCACACAAACTCACTCTCCTGCTGGTAATAGGAGGGGTGGAGGGGTGAGAAAACCTGGATTTGTGCTGGAAATGGCCCACCTTCATTATCATACACATTGTAAGGAGAGTGATCACTTTAGATAAGCTATTACCAGCAGGAGAGTGGGGTGGGAGGAGGTATTTTTTCATGCTTTGTGTGTATATAATAAGATCTTCTACACTTTCCACAGTATGCATCCGATGAAGTGAGCTGTAGCTCACGAAAGCTTATGCTCAAATAAATGGGTTAGTCTCTAAGGTGCCACAAGTCTTCCTTTTCTTTTTGCGAATACAGACTAACACGGCTGCTACTCTGAAACCATTTCCTGATGGACATGGCCAAAGGAGACATCTCTCATACCCCATGCTGCCCTAAAGAAGCCACATTAAGAGCATGAATCAAGCAAGATGGCCTCTCAGCAGGCCAAGGCATTCTGTTAGCTTCCCTCTCCGCACATAAGGATGCGGCCATTAGTGGTGCTGCTGGGGGTCACTATTCTTTGAGGAACACCACATAGGGCATGCTTGCAGAACGGATCAATTTCATAGCAATAGTTGCATCTGCTGTGGGACAGGTGCTGTTTATGTTGCTTTTTGAGATAAGGTCATGTCCATAGGTAACTTCTTGAGGGGAATGAATCTGATGTCTTTGATTTCTCTTACTTTGCTATTATTTGCTGTGACAGATACTAAACAATAATTTTGCTGGTTGTATGGTACGCAGTGCAAGTTTTCCATTAATAGTCCAGATTTAGGATGCTCCAATGTCCTCACTCAAGACAATACAGCAACATCTGGCATAAGTTTGAGTGTCAGCAAGCAATTTCTATTGACAAAACCACACACAATTAGCATTGCCACAGTGTGCAGCCGTGACAGACACTCACAAAACATCTCCCCACAGCACATCTGATTCACACGCCACCACTGCACACTACCCTGGTGAGCCATGATTGTCAAAAGGAACTCTGCACATGATTTCCATACATCATCCTTCTCCAACACTCTTACTATCAGCTGACGCATGCACAAAGTTAGTATCGGCTGTCTCACGCTGCCCCCTTGTGAACGATTTTTCATGGTGGAGCATTATACATTCTGCAACGTTTTGAGTAAAGCTGGTTGAAAAAATATTCTGCTGCCATCTAGGGTGTGAAGTGAGGGGAAAAAACATTTTAAAACTTCAGATGTATGGGAAATAAGAATATGTTGCTACTATCTACCGTGCAAAGCGGTGGAAGCATGCTTGAAATAAATAGCTTTACAATAGATGCGTGACAGGTTTCAGAGTAGCAGCCGTGTTAGTCTGTATTCGCAAAAAGAAAAGGAGGACTTGTGGCACCTTAGAGACTAACAAATTTATTTGAGCATAAGCTTTCGTGAGCTACAGCTCATTTCATCGGATGCATTCAGTGAAGTGAGCTGTAGCTCATGAAAGCTTATGCTCAGATAAATTTGTTAGTCTCTAAGGTGCCACAAGTACTCCTTTTCTTTTTTGAAATGTGTGACTGGACAATGCCAGACAAGTTTAGACGGTCAAAGGAGAACCACGGCATCTCATTAAAAAGAGAAGATTAGCTAACGTGAGATTCTACTTTATTAATAAAGGTGTTTTCCCTTCCCCAAGTGTTATTCAAATATCCAGTGCTGGCTGCTTTGTATCACAGGGGCTAGGTGATGCCATCACTTGACTGATGCATGTAACATAAAAAAAGGATTCTGCTAGTGGTGCCTCTGTAATATACCTGTTGTATGTGCGGTATCAAGACAGGTCAGCGGCTGAACTGGGGGAGGAGTTAGTAGGACTCTTCCACGCTTTGCCCATGTGAGTCACCAAAATCAGCTACTGCTCACCATAGGTTGTGCAGATGTTCCCACTCCGGTAGTGCTCTCTAAATTCCCCGGGGCGGGGCTCTGCTAGGCTCCTTGCCTGTGGCTCTTTCTTGATTGCGGAGGAAGAGGGGAAGTGGCAGTAACTATCTGAGATGTCAATGATTGTTCCTCTTCTTTCTTACTTGAGAAATGACATAGTTAACAGTGTTGACACTTAAAGTCACCATTGCTGGGTGTGAGTAAACACCTCACTGACATGAATGAGGCAGTTCATCCTTCTCATTTATTGCTGCAGGTTCTCCTGCACAGACATCTTTGCATTGACAACACTACAAGCCGAGTGTAGCATTTTCCTTCTTCCCATACTAACTGAAGACTTTCATTAAAAAAGCCAGAATGCTGGAGAACAAGATAGCCTTGAGAGAGAGGTGCCAATACACAGAACTACTGTGAACCAGCCCAATCCGAGCCCTCGGAGAGTTAAGGGCCATAGCTACTTAACACTAAGGTTTATCTACACATGGATTGTTGCTGCTTAACTCCATTAAGTTATTGGAGTTAAGCTATTGCGCTTTAAATTCACACAGTACCTCCATCCACCTTGGATTCTGAGTGTGGACAGGATTACAAGGAGCTTATCTTCAGTAGCATGCTCCAAGTAGGACCACCCAGATAATAATCAGACTGGACAGCCAAGCCACTTTGTGTTGGGGGAAGGAGGACTTGGGCGAGCAGTTTCGGACAAGCCAGCCCCACACAGGCAGGGGAGGGGGGGTCAGTGGCGCCAGCAGACCTGGAGGAATCAGTGGTGTGGGCTGAGGGGGTAAGCAGCGTGAGCTGGCCCCAAGTGAGTGGGCGGCTCAAGCCAGCCCTGCATGGGCCGGGGGAGGGGGTGAGCAGTTCAGGGAGGGAGTCAGCGGTGTGGGCCAACGTTGGGGGGAAAAGAGGTGAGCGGTGCAGGCAAGTGGCTCAGGCCAGCCCCATGCAGGCCAGGGTGGTGAGTGATGCTGGCTGACCCACCGTGGGCAAGGAGGCTAGCAGCTTGGGCCAACCCTGCATTGGGGGCGGGGGGAAGACGGTTTGGCCCAGCAGCCAATGCCAGCCCTCCACAGGGAAGGTAGGGGGGTTTTGGGCTAGCCCCAGTTGGTGTCCCGTTTTTCCTTTTGGGAAATATGGTCATCCTACTTATCCTCCAACCTACAGGAGGAATGCTACCATATACTACCACCCCCTCACTCCAATCCTTAGGTAGATCTGTTCAGAGCCCAGGCTTCAAATTCTGTCAAGTTATATGGCATTTTACAAGGTGGACCCACATCCCCAAGGAACTGGGAACATGTGACCACCAGCATCACAAGGGATCAGAGCCAGCATTCAGACTCCTGTTTCCACAACAGGAGCACTAAAACAGCATAATCCCAAACAACATTTTCCTCAGGAGCAGGTGTGTCACTCTTCCAGACCATTTGTACTCCATTATTTGACATAAGTTGGTATTACACTTTCACATACAACCTGAAGAGAAGTGGAAAAATAACCCACCTCATCCAAAGGGCTCAGGAATTTTACAGCTAACCTAGCAAACACAGCTTTGGAGCAGCACGCATTGTATTCTTCCTTCTTTCACCTAGGCCTTGGGCTGTGGGGGGAGGGATTTAAACATCATGTCATTCTTGATTATTAAGCACAGGGGCTAGATGTGCCTCCCTTTCAACACAGCTATGGTAATTTACCCCTAATCATTGCACCCCACACCCATAGCTTTACGTATTCCCCTTGAGAGATTGGGTAGCAGAGCTACTGCCCCCATCTACATTGCTGCTAGCAGGCCTGCCCGCTTTAATTTCCACCATGTTCCCTGATTTGTTCCCCCCATCTCTTTCCCAGCCTCTTCTGGGCAAATTTAATTCTCACATGCAGGTTCCTTTGATGCAGGCTGTGGTGGCTTTGATCCTGTCCTGGCTTGCTTTGGTCTCTCAGCACACGCCTCCTAAAAGGTCACCTTGTCATTCCATTGATCACAGACACCACCTGTTCACAGTTCTGCCCATTCGCTCAGCTCCTTTATTCTCTCAGGTGTTTCCTGTTACATGAACTGCAAAGTGCCCCGGGCATTCTGACTTCTTGCAGCACATATTGTACACATATTAAACATTGCTAAAGCATCAGAGTTTTCTAGGCTCAGGCTATGTTCTGTGAGTGGTCTAACAACAAGTTATAGGTAATTAATAACAATTTTCACTTTCATGATGCTTCCCATCCAGACCATTTTACAAGCACTAAAGAACTAAACCTCACAGTCCCCAGAAGGAGGTAATATAAGTACTTCAGCAAATCTGTAGTCACCTAGGGCAGTGGTTCTCAGACTTTCGTACTAGTGTCCCATTTCACATCCCAAGGCTCTGGGTGCGACTCCCTCTTATAAATGAAAAACACTTTTAAATATTTATTTGAGCATAAACTTTTGTGAGCTACAGCTCACTTCATCGGATGCATACGAAAGCTTATGCTCAAATAAATTGGTTAGTCTCTAAGGTGCCGCAAGTACTCCTTTTCTTTTTGCGAATACAGACTAACACGGCTGCTACTCTGAAACTTTTAAATATATTTAACATCATTATAAATGCTGGAGGCAAAGCGCGGTTTGGTGTGGAGGCTGACAGCTCGCGACACCCCATGTAATAACCTTGTGACCCCCTAAGGGGTCCCAACCCCCAGTTTGAGAACCCCTGACCTAGGGCTTCACAGTTGTCTCTCTGCTGTGACATCACTGACTGAACTCAGGTCCTTTGGCTCCAAAAGCCACACCTACAGGGGACTCTCCATTAGGCTGTTTGCAGAGGGCCTATACATGTGGACAGTTCTGATCCCCTCCAGTAGAGGGCAGTGGTGCAAAAATACACACCCACTAACCAGTATTTTACAGGGGCATACCCTTTTTTTTTTTTTTTACAGATTGGTAAATTGAGACTCAAAAAGGGTAAGTGACTTTCCCATGGATACACATCAAGTCAGTAGCAAAGTCAGTGCCAGGTCCTCACAAGTCCTGAGTTCACACTCCCCACTTTAGCCACCAGACAAACCTGCCTTTCACAAACTATTAAAGGATTAGCCTCAAAAACTTATTTTCTTGCCGGGGAGGGGAGGGGGGGAAATAGACTCCTCTGTCTCTGGTTGTGCTCTCCAGCAGTGAGTATGGCATCTTCCATACAAATTACAGTGCCTCTTCACTGCTGAACTCCATGCTCCTCGGAAAAAGTAATTACTTTGTCAGAAGAGACTGCACCTTGAAAGAGCTATTGGAAAAATAAACCTGTCATTACTCTTCCCCAGGGGTTAAAACGTATCCATATTTCCACTTTGATAACATCAGAAACACTCACAAGTAGAAAACGATAATAAACTTTACAACAGTTACAGAACCAGAGGCTCAGATTCCTGTGTGGACTGTGATTGCTGTCAGGCATGCTTCATTGCCCCCACATCTTTTTTTTTTTTTTTTTTTGGCAACAAAGCTTTCTTGGCAAGGTTGATCACAATATACACCAGGCAAGTGGAGTTCGTAGACACCGTGTGGGCGTCTCAGTAGGTGACATTTTTCCCTCTAAGTCTGTACTGAGCCAATGTCCCCAGTGTGGTGCTAGAAAGCCCTGCGCTGCTGGAGACAGCCGGAGTGTCACTTACACTGGTGTAAATCAGGAGTGACTCCGCTGAAGTTATGCCAGTCTTGTAAACCAGTGCAGGTGAGAGAATCTAGCCCAACCATTTTTTCAGATGAAGTCCTGACCATTCGTGGTTATTAAAAACTCCTTTGTGCTTCTGGATGGCAGGAAGCAACCTGTAATAACCCCCAGGACACGTACGCTCATTGTTTTTCTAGCCAAATAGAAGCATGAAGCACCAGGGATTATCACTCCATTAGCCCATCGGGGAGTTAGATGCCTGTGGTTTTGGAGCCAAGGGCCCAGGAGTCATTAAGCATATGCCGTTGGCTTGCAGAATGTGTATATGTACAGAGCCATGGAAAGTTTCACATTTCTGCAGTCCCCATGGCTGAAAGCAAAGTAGCCAGCCTTCTCAAAAAGGAATAATCACCTGCCTTTTTATGCATGTGAATGCATGTGTATGACTTGTAGGAATTTCACCCTATTTATTTATGGGGCTTGTGGCTTCTGCTGAACAGGACAGTCATGTTAACCTATGGAGTGCCTAGCCCCGTCCTACTCCACCTGCTGCTATCTTCCTGTACCTCCTTCTGAATAGCCAGGAGAAGCAGGGAAACTCCATTCAGCAGCCAAAAGGAAGGGACTTTTAAATGGGAAGCGTGCAGGTGGTGGCTTAAAGGGACTTTTCCTCTTCCCTCCATCCCACTGCTTCAGCTCCTGGGTGGTGTCTCTGAAGTACGCCACACAGAATCTAGTGCATAGAATCAAAAGTGAATTACCAGCCAGTGTGATATTTGTCATCTGCATTTCTAAACAGGTGACTGGCTTGAAAGGTAATCGCTGGGACAGGCTACAGAGCAGCAGCATCCAGCTGGAGGGCTGAACTGGCTGATATCCAATGAAAGCAGAGGAAGAGAGGCTCGAGGCCCCACTTAAAATCAAAGAGACACAGCAGTCTGAGGTCATTGTCTACAGCAGGTGCCTGACTGAGGCAGATGAATGGTAAGTTTCCCAGTGCACAATACATGGACTGCAGTATTTTTTGTAAACATCAACAGAAAATATTGATTTGCAAATATTGATGTTGGAGTGGAGAGAACTGCTATCCTTGCCTAACGCCCCTCCTACGTCACAGAGAAGGGAGAGGCAGTGCTGCAAGTAGGATGGCATGGTACGCCGCACCAGTAAGCTATTTATAGCCAGTACGGCGTACCGGAAAGACACAGGAGGAGCAGAACGTGGGGGCGTCGGGTAGCCCCACGCCGGCAGCTCCTCTGGCGCAGCTGTACCGCCCCCAGCCCTTCCTCATAGCTGAATGCCTGCTTCTCCTGTCCGGGGTCTGTACAGCAGCCACAGCGGAGGACAGGGCTGGGGGCTGTACGCTCTCCCCACGTTCTGCTCCTCCTTCAGTTGGTGTGGCATACCAGTAAGAAATGAATTCTACTTGCACCACTGTGGAGAGGAGATGTGGGACATTTAGAAACAGCAGATTGCATAGAAGATGCATTCAGATTTCTTCCTTTGCTTGAATTTTTATGCACACATTTAGGATCTTTGGACCCCAGTAGATTTAGCAAGATGGTCAGAGGTTCTTGGTGGAAACTGACAGATTGGTAAGAAGCTGTGCTGACATCTTTTTACAGGTCTTTTCCCCTAAATACATCACAACCAAACTCCTGCCTTTCAGTAAATGATGCAGGTGGCAAACTGCCAGTGTCCACCATCCAGACTGGATGCATTTTTAATCAGCACCTTAGGGCAGTCAATTTCAACTCTCCAGATCCCTTGGGTCTTCTGAGTACGTGCATTCTCCATCATTTGCAGTCTTTAAGCCAAGACTTGTTATCTTTCTGAAAGATATGCTCCAGCTCAAACATAAGTCATGGACTGGAGGTGGGAATTATTGGGCGAGAGTCTTTGGCCTGTGTTATGCATGAGGTCAGATTAGATGATCTAACAGTCCCTTCTGACCATAACATTTATGAATCTCTAAGATGGAGCAGACTCTCAGGAGTTTGCAGGTAATCCCTTTCTCCAATCCACCCGGAGATCAAGGAAACAGCTTCCATTGAGTCACTATGTCGCTTCTCATCATCACCTCTATTTTTTAGAAGAACCAGGATGCACCATTAAAGAACCCTTCCCAGGTGGGCATTGTTTCTGCAGTCAGACACAGTGGAGACCCAAGAGTCTGCAGCAATGTCTTATCGACATCCTTCCCCTTCTCTTCTGGCTGCTGAGCTCATCCCTCCTCCAGCGTCAGGTGTCCTGTACATCAAGCTGAGGGAATGCTGTTGGCACAAGTGAAGCACAACTCAACACATTGTGCCAAACAATAGGGTGTTTTGTTTTTCCACGAGGGTTACTGTAACCCCTGTTCATTTTGGAATGTGACCAAAGACTGCATTAGTTAGATCTTATCCCCAGATATTTCCCCTCACAGCCAAATGAGTCTAGGTGTGTTAGGAATGTAGCACAGACGCAAAGGAAAATTACTCAGAACTTTCAAGTTCTGTTCATATATACGCTTTGCCTCAGAGATGGGCTCAGATAGGCACCCTGGCTCCAAACTGTTCCAAACCTTGGAAAAACTCAGAGCTGGAGCTGAGCGTCACCACTCATGCCCATCCTTACTTTGTACGTGGTGAGGCAATTATCCACTGTGGTGTTGTGGACAGGGATTCAGACAGGGGTAAAAGTAACTTAAAGGACTTACCGTTACGCAGGTCAGCCGGGGTCCTGGCCAAGGTTGGGAGGGGAGCTCTGGGCCCCCAGAAAGGGCGGGGCCTTGAGCAGAAGGGGTGGGGCCTCAGGTGGAAGGGGCAGGGCCAGACTCCCCCAGCCAGCCCTTCAGAACTGTCTGGCCTGAGCTGCCTGGTGTGGCAGCAGCAGTGGCAGCTGGGAGCCCCGGTCCCTTTAAATCACCAGGCCCCAGAGCAGCTGCCTCTTTTGTGCCCTCCCATCAGCATCCCTGACGATATGGTCGGCTGTGTACCACCGGCTACTTTCCTATCGGTACGCCGGACCGGACTGGCTTACTTTCACCTCTGGATTCAGAGGACTTGGGTTCGTTTCCCAGCTCCACCACTGGCCTGCTGGGTGACCTTGAGAAAGTCACATCCCCTCTGTGCCTCAGTTTCACCATCTGTTCAATGAGAATAATGATAGTGATCTTGACAAGGGGTATATGTACCCCACGCTGACCCAAAAGATTAACACAGGCACTGCCAGTCAGCAGTGGTCAGCAGTGTATGAGATAACCCGTTGGGTACTGAGTCAGCATGGGGATGTATATCCCATGACAGACTTCCTTTGTAAAGTGCATTGAGTTCCACTGATGAAAAGTAAGAGCTAGATATGATGATGCTGATGCTGTTAGGAACACACCTGTTACGCCTCCTCTCTGCCCTCAGCTGAAAAATACACACACCAATATTCAATGCAGTGAATTGGTTACTGAAATAGATTGCCAAGTTTGTTTGCTATGTTTGCTGAATTTATTCAGCATTCCCTATGGATTTCAATGGCATCTCCATGCACTGACTGAGGTTAGGATATGGTCTTAATTTCTTTTGGTAGCCTTTAAAAAGCAACAACAGCAGAGTTTTGGACCATGACAACTATGCACCCTCAGACCGTGAAAAGCTCACAAATGATACAAACTTCGAACCATTCCAGCTTTAAAAAGTCCTGGGCACTTGAACTCCAGCTCCCTTGACATGGAATTAATGCAATCACCGCTATGATTTCCACCCTCTAACTCCTCTTTTCTCTTTCTGTTTGTTTGCCAAGCTTGCTGTGTGTCCTTTCTGAATTATAAACATCAAAACAGGCTGCTGCTACCCATCTGCCGTCTCTGCCACGCCACATGCTAGGATGTAATTAATAAACAATATTACTAAAAAATAACTTCTCTTTCCTGCTTTCTTTTTGACCCCTGCTGTCTCATCCCTCTCTTCTCTTGCCCTTGCACCCCGTGGTGTTCAGGCTGATTGCTGAGGAGACATTGCTTGGGGTAGCCTTAACTGCTTGTTCACAGGGTTGTTAATTTAGGCTCTAAACTCCTGCTCTGCATTCTCTCCCTTTGCAGCTCTCGTTCCTCAAGCATCTTTGCTCCTCAATACATTTGATTCTTGTAACCGAGGCCTTGTTTACACTTAAGAGTTTGTCTTCATAGCTATATCAGCAGCTGCTAGCCACAGCGCAACCCCCTCTCAGTGTAGACGTAACCTGTATGCCAGTATTATAACTGCATCTTCCATTGGCTTTTGCTGGAATAGCTGTGTCAGTCACACCCCTAACCAACAGAGCTAGGCCAGCAGACCAAGCCTAAGAATTCACTTCTATTAAGTGTCTTTGATCATTATTATTATTGAGGCAGTGTGGCCTAGCGGCTGAGGCACTTGTTGGCCTGGGACTCATAGGAGACCCAGGATCTACTGCCACGGACTTGGGTAAATCACTTTCTTTCTCCGTTTTCCCTCCCATTCTCTGTATGTCTTGTCTCTTTAGACTGAAAGCCCTTTGGGGCAGGGGCTGGCTCTTTCTATGTATACGGACGGTCCCTTGTGCAATAGGACAGGGGTTCTCTACCTTTCTCTTTCTGAGCCCCCCACATCCCCCGCAACAGGCTATAAAAACTCCACGGCCCACCTGCCACAACAACTAGTTTTCTGCCTATGAAAGCCAGGGCTGGCATTCGGGGGTAGCAAGCGGGGCAATTGCCTGGGGTCCCAGGCCACAGGGACCCCCATGAAGCTAAGTTGCTCAGGCCTCGGCTGCAGTCCCAGGTGGAAGGGCTCAGGGCCCCGGGCTTCAGCCCCATGAGGTTGGACTTCAGCTTTCTGCCCTGGGCCCCAGTAAGCCTAACACTGGCCCTGCTTGGCAGATCCCCTGAAACCTGCTTGCAGCCTCGCAAGGGTCCCCGGACCCCTGGTTGAGAACCACTGCAATAGGACACCGATCACAACTCAGGCCCCTGGGTGCTGCTGTAATACAGATAATTATTATTCTTTTTAGATTGGGAAGATGATACAGGAAGATCCTAAGCATCAGGGACCAACCATCCTTTCCATCAAACACTGTCCATGGAAGGGTTCCTCTACATCTGGATAGCTAGCCCCCTTTCAACACAGAATGGGGGCTCAGCTGTCTTTGCTGCACCATCATCTCCCATCCCTGGATCTTTGGAGAACCCTCGGCAGGTTTAGGGATCTGCGTGCAGTGACAGGATTGGCCAGTGAGATCGGTATGCTGCATGCATTGTCTTGCTCCCAGCCCTTCAGGGAATCAATCCCTTCTGTCGTGTTGTGTGGACAAGGAGTAGGGAGAGATGAAGGGGGATGGGTGGCACAGATTTTTCCATTTGGTTACCTGTATCCAATTCCTATACACTACAGTAAATCTCACTGCCAGTAGATGCCCCAGAATAAGGACCCTGGGATTTGACCCAATAACGCTACTGTTCAAACTAATGGGAAAGCATGTACAAAAATGGTAGGAAAGAGGTAGTAAAACAAGGCCTGGTATTTGCCTCATCAGAAGTCTCTTTATCATTTGTACACACATAACTACACTGCATGCACACAGAGGATCCTTAACCTATTCTGGGGAACTACAGAAAGAGTGCAGCAGCCATGTACAGACTCAGTGTGAGGTCAAAACCAAAGCACCATTGATTGCAAGAGGGGGGAATAACAACCTTCCTGTACAAATTCTACCACTGTTACTTCAAACACCTCGCTGATGCAGTCTGGCATACCGGGACCCTAGTTTATTACTGTGCATTCACACTAAGATACAACTCCTTAGAGTAATATTCCCCTCCCAGATCCCACAGAGTGTCTGGATACTGCTATATTCCGCTCTGCCTCCATGCTTGGAACTCCCACTGAGACAGATGTGATAACAATGGGCGCTCCATGCACGGAGGGAGAGCAGGAGAGCAGAGAGGAATTTGCACAGAGTTTCTTTTCAAAAATGTTTCTTGGGAGCTCTGGTGTTTGCGGAATGTGCCCTTTCCACATACGGGGGTTGGGAGCTGCACTTGGAAGACCCCGGAGGTCTCTGGTTTGGCCCAATGAGACGGGCTGAATTAATTTCATGGCTCTGTTCAGTTCACTCAGTGTATGCAGCTCAGTTTTGTTCCATCTGCAAAATTTTACACCCTATTGCACATTCCTCCCTCTAGGTCATTTATTTCCAGTGTGACCCTGACTGGAGCCGATGCCAATCCCTGTTGCTCTCTGCTTGTCTTCCAACCTGATCTCTGTCAGTTTATAGCTGTATTCCGACAATGGTTGCTAAGTCCCTGTCTTCACTGTCTGCACAGCTAGGATTTTATTTAGAAGCCATATCTTCTATTACAATTTAAGGTGCACAGTAGGGGACTCATCGCTAAAACACACACACAAATCCCTCTGGCCTTTGTTATGTTAAATAAGTGGGAAGAAAAACTGAATGGGGGTACGGGGTGGGAGACAAAGACAAGATGAGCAATGTGGGGAGGAGGGTGAAAAGTGGTGGCTGATGGGATGGGAAGAGAAGAAGGGAACGAAGGAGGAAAAAGTAAATGCTTTCCATATTTGGGAGGCAGCGTGGCCCTGTGGAGAGGACACTGGACCAGGAGACGTGTTCTGTTCCCAGCTCTGCTGCTGACCTGCTGGTTGACCTCAGGTGCCGCTAGCTGTGCCTCAGTTTCTTCGTCTGTAAAATGGGAACAATGATACTCAACTCCTTAATAAAATTCTTTAACATCGAGAAGTGAAAAGCAGAGATATAAGAGTTAAATATTATTTAAATAAATTAATAAATAAAATTATTTATTATTTAAGATAAATTAATTCATCTCGCTTCAGAAAATGCCAAGCTGTCATTTCAGCTGCAGTTCAAAGGCCACTCTGTAGTGGCAAAACTACCCCAAGACCACTTCAAATAGAACGTAAATGGGAAGTGGCTCTTGGGGCACAAACTGTTATAGACTCAGGGTGCTACTGAAGCCAATTTGCAACAAGTGAGGATCTGGCCCTTATTTCTAAGACATCTGTCACCATCGCTTCTAAGAGCTGAAGGAGAGCAGGAAGAGGGAGAAGGAGTCTAAAGAGTCCAGGCTACATTAAAAAGGAAAAGTCAAGGCTGAGAAAAAGTAAAACACAACAAATAAACTGTAGAAGTTTATACTGTCCCCCCTATTATTTTTCTCTTGTACTTTTTCTTGGAACTATTTTTCATGGCATCAGGATGTGGGACCTCCTCCAATGCCCACTGAAGTTGATGAAAAGACTCCCACGGATTTTGATGGGCATTGGATTGAACCCCCACAGCATTAAATCATGTGCACTTCAGCTTCTTGGAGAAGACACATTTTAATGAGATATTTTTCAGCTGACTCAGAGCCTAACTCTGAGTGCATCCTATAAAGTTCTGAGTCCCCTCATTTCCTAGTGAGGTCAGTGGGTGCATATGTGTTGGAACTGGGGGGGGATGGGAGATGCTACCATACCCCCTGGCACCCCCTGGCTTAAAGTGCTTTCCATCATCTACAGGGTTTACAGTTTGGTTCAATGGCTCTCAGCATCCCCACTATAAAAACTGTTCCAGCACCCGTGAGTGGGTGATTGGAAGCCGCATGTTAAAAGCTGCAGAATGGAAGCCATTTGCAGTGTATGACAACTCTGTTGACTATAAACAATGTTACGTTTTCTTATAGGCCAGTGGCTGGTGCTCTGTTAGCTATCTACATATATAAGGACACATCTCTTTCACAGAGCACTCTGATAACACCAGCACCTGGCAGGTTAAGCCTTCAGAATATATAGTCTGTGCAAAGGAGAACAGAAATAAGTGTATAAGATTTATGATTGAGATTCAGTTTAGATCCCCACCAATCAGTGTTGTTTCCTTGCTGTATATATCTACATTTGTGAACTGGTGACTGCCCTGAAAGGTAATTTACAAGAAACCAAGTTTAAATATAGCCGTGATCTTGGATGAGTTGCAGGTCAGCATCATCCAACTGGAAGCTGAGCTGGCCGTTATCCAAAAGAAAGTGCAGAGACAGAGGCCTGAATATGAAGCCCTGCTTAAAATCAAAGAGACACAGCAGGCTGAAATGATTGCCTAGAGATGAACTGAAGTGGATGAATTATTAAGAAGCAGATTAATAGCAATAATAAATAACAAACAGTAAATTTCATTGCCACATCTTAAATGGATTTCAGTCCATTCTTAATATGCATAATAAGTATTTGTTTCCAGATGTAAAGTGGTGTTTTCCCAACCATTGTGGCTACCTCACAATGCTTTCACCAGGTTTCTATCTTAGGTACTTACTGGTGCATCTGAATATCTCGCAGCCCTTAATGTACTATCCCACAACACCCCCCTGAGGTAAAGCAGTGCTATTCTCTCCATTACTGAGGGGGAACTGAGATACAGGCTAAGGGCCAGATCCTCAAAGGTATCTAATGCCCATTGTTTTCATGGAGAGTTAGGGACCTAACTATCTTTGAGGATCAGAACATAAGAACGGCCAGACTGGGTCAGACCAAAGGTCCATCTAGTCCAGTATCCTGTCTTCTGACGGTGGCCAATTCCAGATCCCTCGGAGGGAATGAACAGAACAGGTAACCATCAAATGATCCATCCCGTCACCCATTCCCAGCAAACAGAGGCTAGGAACACCATCCCTGCCCATCAGCCAAAGTAACTTGGCCAACATCACACAGGAAGTCTGTGGCAGAACAGGGAATCAAACCCCAGTCTCTCAAATACCAAGATAGTATCCTAACCACTGGACCATCTTTCCTTTGATATCGCACTCTGTTCCCATCTGATAACTGTTTGGTGGCCTAGGTGAAAGATCTTGGTGGCCTCAGTATCATTCCTATCGTAGGTTTCAGAGTAGCACCTGTGTTAGTCTGTATTCGCAAAAAGAACAGGAGGACTTGTGGCACCTTAGAGACTAACCCATTTATTTGAGCATGAGCTTTCGTGAGCTACAGCTCACTGCATCGGATCGGTTTTCCACTGAATGCATCCGATGAAGTGAGCTGTAGCTCACAAAAGCTTATGCTCAAATAAATGGGTTAGTCTCTAAGGTGCCACAAGTCCTCCAATTCCCACCATAGTGTCCACATCATAAAACCTCACTGGAGTTATACCGGCAGCCTTGCCACATACACCAATGATTTCACCAGCATGAAGATTAAGGATGGGGTACGGCAAGCTTTTGACTCAGGTTGTGCTAGGTCAAACACTCTGCATATATTTTTATCATCATCATTATGTATATCAGAGTAATGCCTGGAAGCCCTGAGATCAGGACCCCGTTGTACTGCCCCATATGGCCTAGGCACTTGTACAAACACAAAGTAAGAAAGTTCCTGCCTTGAAGACAATCTACCCAGAAAAGACAGACACAAGAGGATATATGTACACTGCAATGTAAGCCTGGGGTTGAAATCAGGCTCAAGACTAACCCTCTTTCCCTCTACACACAAATCGTGCTAAACCAGGGCTCAGACCCAGGAACTCATGGGTATGGCGGGTCCGAGCCTGGGACCCTAGGTTCAAGCCCTATTGCTTTGCAGTGTAGATACAGCCCCATCGGACAAGTGTTCAAGGAGTCTGCCAAAAGCAACCCACAATCCCATGAGCTGACTTTCTTTGTCCTTTAGACTAATGGTTTTCAACCTTTTCTTCATTTGCAGACTCCTAAAAGATTTCTAATGAAGGTGCAGACCCCTTTGGAAATCTCAGACATAGTCCATGGATCACAGCTTGGAAACCAGTGCTTTAGACAGTCAAGTTTGGTGAACAGTCAAATTTTCCCACACTGCACCATGAACAAAGGGCTAGAGTGGCCACATTTTGGGAGGGCGCGAGGAAGTCTGGGAGATGGGTGACTGGACTCAGGCCCACAGAATGCAATGTAGACACTGGAGCCTCAGCCTGGGACCCAGGGTTCAACAAGTCCCAGGCTGGGGTTACAAATGAGTGTGGAGGCTCAAGCCTCAGGGAACAAACCCAGGCCCTGATAACTCATGTCCTACTAACCCTGGGCTTGCATTGCAGTGTAGACATACACCAAGGCACTTGGAGGTGAAGTGCTGAGGTCACAGAGCAGATCAGTGGCAGAGTCAGAAATAGAATCTAGCTTTTCTGACTCCCAGGCTAGTAACCTATCCACTAGACTACCACACTGTCTCTTAGTACATCTTCATGATGTATCCGATCAATCAATGATGGTTTGAAAATCCCTGGGGAGGGGAGAAGACTCCCAGCAGCTGCCTCTAGCCCCAGAAGGAGAGCAACAAGAAGAGGAGATGGACAGTAAATGCATTGCATACTTGTGAATGGTAGAGGGCACTTAGAGTACATCCACCCATGGCAGCGAGTCACAGACTCTGGGTCTACAGACTCAAGCTTGTGGGGTTTGCACTATGGCACTAAAAATGACAGTGTAGACATTCCCGCACGGGCTGTGAAACCCCACGAGGGACGTGGGTCTCGGAGCCTAAGTACCAGCCAGAGCAGGAATGTCTGCATTGCTATTTAGAAAGCCTGAGTCTGTAGACCTGAGCTCTGAGACTTGCTGCTGTGGGTTGTTGTTGGGGTTTTTGCAGTATAGGCATAGCCTTAGGGACAAGTCAGGAGAAGGAGGTGGAAGCTCCTGCATTTATGTGAGCTATCTTGAGTGAAGAATCCAGATGAAGCCTCCTGACTACTTGCTAGCATCAGTCACACACACGTGCAACAGGGGAACCCACACACGAACACAATTAACAGACAAGTCACTACGAACTCCAACAAGGCTGAGGAGGAGTTGGAGGACAGCAAGACCTACCTTCTTGGCACTAATGTTTGACTGAGATGGAAGCTGGAAGCAGAAATGTTGCCACTCTGTCTCCGAAATAAATACATGCTACTGTTTCTCTCTTGCCTCATCTCAAAGCTCGAGAGGAGATACAGATGGTGCTTTCAGATATTTACAAGGACTGCAGCGCTTCCAAGATTTTTTTCTTTTAAACTGCTTGGCTCAGTCTAGTAATTAATATTATCTAATGGGGAAAAACACAGCCTTCGTAGCTGACATTATTCACATGGACAAAAATGTAAATGGGTGTCTGGGACCTAAGAAATAAATAGGCTCTGTAGCTGGGAGTCCACTGTTAACAATCAGCCTTGCACTGTAATGAAGGTAGATGCTCAGAGACTATGGTAATGAGCATACTATAAACGATTAGGTCCAGATCCTGCAATGAGCGGCATGTGGGTGGACTCCAGCTGGCTTCAATGGGCTCTCCATGAGTACAAGAATCTGCCATTTTGCAGCTCGCTGCAGGATCGGAGTCTTCGATATTATTATTACTATGTATACTGGTAGCACCCAAAAACCCCAGTTACGATCATGGTCCTATTCTGATAGCTGTTGAAAACTCACAGGAAAACAGAGCCCTTATCCCAAAGAGCTTAACCCAAAACAAGATGCAACATGTGAGCATTACAAAGAGTAGGAGAGACATGGGGTTGGTGAGGGAGATCAAAGGTAATAGCAATAAGATCACATGGTTATATAGGTTATATGGGTTAGCGGTGTGCACGACTTGATGGTTTCAAATCATGTGGAGGTGTTTTTTATGATCCATAAAGAATGTGAGCTACCCCAGATTATTGCACAACATAGCCATTGTTAGCTGGCTGGTTTCTTGACAGCATTATAATAGAACTGGGTCTTGAGGAGGCATCCGGAGGAGGAGAAGGTAGTGGTTTTACAGATCAACTGAGGGAGGGAATTCCCAGGCCCAGATGTTTTGGGCAAGGGAGAAGGAGGAGTAAAAGATGATTGATAGACAGATGATACTTGAGAGTATGTCTGGAAATGCTACTTGTCTGGTTCAGTATATGAAAGGGATGGGCTTCTTAAGAAAAAGTTTTTCAGGACATTTCAAAAACGGATTTGCATTAAGGCTACAAAAATAAGAGATCTTGATCGCAATCAGGTCTATGCAGCCACATAACAGAGTAAAGCCCTATTCTCTGTTCAACTGCCTAGGACTTCTCTGGATCACGGCTCTAAATGAGTGTCAGGAGCTGCATGCCTGATAGTTCCCTTCCCACAAGTGGGTGCAGAGCTAGCGGGATCATGACTGTGTTCCCTCACCTGTGCACAAGTCCCCAGTGCTGGCTGGACACATGATCCCAAAAAGGGGTGTTGTAAACAACTGCTTCTCCCACTTTCAGTGCAAGGCTGGAGCCCAACGTATGATGATCGGGGCATGGGCAGTCATGCCTAGTGGTAGGAGCAAGAGCCAGTCACTAGGAACTGGAGTCAAAGGTAAGAGCCAGATCAGGATCCAGGTAGAGGTCAGACTGGAGTCAAGCTGAGGGTCACAGCCAGAGTCAGGAGTCAAACCAAGAGTCAGATCTAGAGTCAGGAGCAAGCGGGGCTGGAGCAGGACAGGAATAAGGCTGGAGCAAGATTGGGAATAAGGCAGGCACAGGAGTAATTGTAGCCATAGGCATAAGCATTGAGCAGCCAGCAAACTGCTGCTGTTGCTGAGCTTGAAAGCAGGCCACTGGCTACCTTCAGCCAACCCGGCTAACCAGACTGTCCTACAATAAGCCAGCTGAGCTCATTGACCTGCCTGGAGGCTGGGCTGGCTGGTCCTCAGGCTTAGCTGAAGGAGTTCACTCCTGACACAAGGCGTGATTGTGCCCCTTTAAAGAGCAGTTTTAAAGCTGCTTGGGAATTTTCTGTCATAATATTTTTCCATTGGTAAAAGCCAATTCATTGAAAGCGAAATGTTTAGCCGAAGTTGCGTCAATTTGAACAGATTTTCATTTTGAAAAAAAAAAGCCACAAAAAGGGATTGACGTTTTAACAATGTGATTTTGCTTCAAAACGACTTTTCATTGAGAAATTTCTTTTATTTTATATTATAAAAAAAGTTTACTTTTTAAACATACATTCCAGCTGGAGCAAAAGGTTTTGATTTTCATCAACCCAGAGGGAGATTGCATTCAGAATTTCGTTCAGCAAGAAATGTTGAAATTTGCAGTTCAACAATGGAAAAAAATGTCAAAGTCATGGAATTTTCCACTTAATGAAAAATCTGTTTTCCTGCCCAGGTCTGTGCAATTCCTTCCTGGTGCTGGTCCTGGTGTGGTGGAGCTAAATTCCATACCCACTGGGAGCTCAGCCTAAAGGCTCAGTTTAGCCCATAGTTTTCACGGACTCAGGAGAGCACAGGTAATTTTTTCCCCCCTCACTGCAACTGGAAGAGATGTTATGAAAGTGTGTCCATACAAACTGCTGTCATATCACTCCTGATCTATTCCCAGATAATGGGAAACAGGATGGTAAAGCTGACCAATTTCAGAAGAGATTAAAAAAATAATGCAGCACGGGTCATTAGTCTGGCTTCGCTTTACCAAGTTGGTGTGATTGAAGAAATTTGTAATAAAAGCTGTAGTACCAGTGTGCCCTATTGTGTGAAGTGGTTAGGAAATGAACTGGGCTGCAAGCTGATGTTCCGTACAATTTCAAAGGGGCCATTAGCCTTTAAGCAGAGCTAACAACCTTAGGAGATGCTAAGAGGGCATTTCCCTTTGTGCAACCATTTCTTTCCTCCTCCGTTTGCCTTTCCAGTGCCCTGGCCACCATCTCATTAGTGATATTTAATAGTGGTGCTGCTGACTCACAGGCTCAGGCTTAAGAAGCCGATTTTCCTCCTACAGTATTAACACAATTATAAAAACAGGGTGTATCTTTTAAAAAAGCGACACAACAAAAATGAATGCATCAGAGCATGAGCCAACCTCTAAGTATGGGGGTTAAGAAAAAAACTGTCTGTGGGCAGTGGGATGTCATTCCATATTCTTTATGAAAATTTGCTTATGATATGAATATGACATCACTGAGATGTACTTTACGCAAGATGGCACATGTGAGGTATCATTGGACAGGTTCTGATTTACTGAATGCGATTATCCAGTGTGTATGCCTGTATCATTTCTGTATCTGAAGTTAGGAATATCGACTATCTGTATTTCAACTATGCTACTTTGGGTGATGCCCACTGCTAACACTTCAGCAGCATTTGACTATAATGGAAAAGCCAGACAGGGCGGATGGCCCATCAGCGAGGACAATGCGCTGTGAAAAGCTTGGCCTTCCTGTGGACGCTCCATACTGCCACTGACTCATGGATGTTGTGATCCTACAGGGTCAGGTGGTCTCGTCACCTGATACTAAAACATTACCTGGGAATTCTGGACTAGATGATCTCCTGAGGTCCCTTCCAACCCTGATATTCTATGATTCTATGATTCTAATTCTTGTAACGTTCCACTGTAAGAGAAGCAGGGTCAAGTTTGGGAAACAAAGGATTCCCACCTTATGTAAATCCTATTTAAGGGTGGGAGGAAGGCAAACAGGACTCCTCCTCTCCATGGCCAAATCACCTAAGCTGAGTCTTCCCAGAACTGATGTGCAGTTGGGTGTGGCTCTGCCTGTGTGTGTATTCAAGGAGGTTTTAAGAGCCTGGCTCAGCAAGACAGGTTAAAGGGGGCCCACGCTGGCAGAACAGGTAGACTCAGTGGTATCTCAGCATATCAAGTAGCTTCCCAAAGGGTCCAACCCATCACAGGCGGTTATCCCACAGTTGCCCACCACAGGGTTTGTTGCACCTTCCTCCAAAGCAGCTGGTACTAGCCCCTGTCAGAGACAGTGCACTGGGACTATGGATCTGATCTAGTTTAGGAATTCCAGTGGTAAGACCCAGCTAATTTTACTTGTTCTCGTGGTCAGCGGAGACTTGTCTAATGAGAGAACTTCTTTCTAGAAAACTGGTAGATCCCCTTCTTCTTGCTATGCAAGCCAACTGTCAGGGATCATGGGCCTCCAACCCTGGTCCCTAGGAGCTAGTAGATTCCATCCCACCACCTAAGGCCCTACTAACTGTTGTCGGAATGCGAGCTGAACTCAGAGGCCCCCCTCAGTCCTGGGAGCTGATTTGCAGAATGCTGGAGCCCTGATTGGTCCACAGCCCCTATTTAAACCCAGCACAGGCCCAGGCAATTGTCTGTGCAATTGGGATCCACCTTGTTCTAGGCTGTGTGCTACTGTGACAGGAGGCCTGCAGAGTCTTTTAGAGCTGTAATGCCATGACGCAGATGGGAATTTTCCTTTAGCTCAAGTGGTAGCTGTTTCTGAAACAGATTCTTGCATTCTGTTCCTGCTGTGGGCAGTGAAGTGTGTGCACTATGCTGTGTGATCTAATTGAAAGCCATGAAGTCCTGTGTTCCTACAGGAGTAATACACTGTGTAAACGAGGAGAGAAAACCACAGCTAGGGCATCTCACCAAAGAAAGCACAACTTCCTCTTTTCCTATGGGATGGTTGGCATCCCTACCATCTCAATTTTGCTTGATTAAAAAAAATTAGTCATAATGAATTATACACTCAGATCTAGTCACTAATGCCCCATTAGCAGAACTAGGGGATGTTATTTTTGTACTGGCTATAGCTGTATGGGTGGCAGGAGGACTCAGGTAGACAAGGTCCTATGTTATGTTTGGTTTTTACCACCAGTAGCAAAAAATGGGTGCCATACTAATCTCCAATAACAGTAGAGCATAGAGGCAACAAATTACCATATATTATCCCATCTCTCATGGAACAACATCCATTGTTTCCAACCAAAGCGTGCTACTGAACACTTCAGAGTGAATAGAGAAGGATATTAGGATGATGTTAAATGGAAGCATATGTACCGTCCTATGACGCTGACAGTATTCTAGTTTTAAAGCAAAATATGTCTGTATATATTCCAAGGATGTCTGGGCCTCACTAAAATTAGTTTGATGCATCAGTTCTCAAGCTGGGTCTTATGTTTCCACAGTTTTATTTGCTTGCCCTAGATGGACACTAGGTGGGTGTGTAGCGTAAATAATGCTGTTGCAAAATATTAGTCTTCGGTACCTTAATGTTTTCTGTGTAGCTTGTTTTACTATCTGCAAGATCCATTCAGCAAAGATCTTATAAGGTTTTGATGCTATCTTCATATTAGCTGCCTTTACAAGCACTTCAGTAGGAAAATGAGCCTAATTCTGTCTCGCTGGCCTTCCTCACCTTGGTATCTGAGCACTTCATAATCATTAATGGATTTATCTTCACCACAACCCTGGGAGGTAGGGAAACATTATCCCCACTTTACAGATGGGAAACCAAAGCACATGGTAGATTAATTGACTTCCAGAGGCCACCTAAAAAATCTGTGGCAGCCAGGAATCTAATCTAGATTTAATGAGTCCTAGTCTAGTGCCCTAACCACTGGTCCTCCTTTCCAGTGATAAATATGGAGAGTCATCTCCAAGTCAAAACATCCCTAAAGAGTTGAGTGAAATACACCCCTCTGCTGAAGGCCACTGGAAGTTCCACATAAGCCTAAAAATTGGAATGGTTCATAAGTCTTGTGCTGCTCCTTGACACAAGTGTAAATGTCACTGGATCTGAGCATAAAACAATGTAAAGTGCCAAAAACAGAATAATGCAAAAATGACCTTCCCCCACCCCCAAAACAAATGCCACAAATATTCATTGGCATTTTTAAATAAATCCACTTTGGTCATTTTCATGTGCCTCTCCTATGTTTACTATCCACAAAAGTTTGTGCAATTGATTTTCATTAGCATGAATGTTCATAGGTCTGACTGGACAACTGAAATCAATGGTAGTTGAGCATGCACAGCAGCTGAAGGGCTGATCTTGTCCGTGAAGTGAAAAGAAACATGCAAACATTTCAGAATCTCAGGTTAAATGAGTTTGTTCTAAACATAGGCAAAGATGCTAGGGACTCTCTTGCACCCAAACTGGTTTGCCTGTGTTTCAAGGTGTAAGCCAACCCCCAGCTGATGGGAGTTTAGAAGAAACTTCCCCTGTGGGCAGATCATTCTATAGTTATCCATGAGGGTTTCTTGCACTTTCCTTTGAAGAAGCTGATGGTAGCTGTGGTGGGGTACATAGGCCTCACGTTGATGAGGTTAATGAGAGCCTCTGGGCCCCATCAGACCCATCCCATCACACTGGTGGGAGGTGTCAAGCCCAGAGAAAGGATTTAAAAGAGGAAAAGCTCAGCTCTGTAGTGGTTGACTGGGAGAGAGAGTGGATTTCTCAAGCTAGCCCTGTGAAGAAAGGTCCAGCCAGGGCCTAACCAGAGATTGCCTTGAAAGATGGCCCAGTCAGAATATAACTAGAGATTCCTAAATGTCAATCTTGTTGGAGCAGGTAGGCCTGATGTTGGACCATTTGTTTCCCATAACTAGTTTGGTTCCCCTTTTTTAAGATCTGCAGAAGAGTCAGCGGGGGATAGACTATAAGAAAGGCATATCTGCTTCATTCAGGGACCCTGGGCTGGAACCCAGAGTTCAGCACCGGCTGGGGTTCCCCTACAGGCCCACATAAGGCAGTGTCATGAAGACCTTAAGCTAAAGGCTGGAAAGTTCCACAAAGCCCAAAGTTGGGCTGAAGCTCTGGTGTGATGCTGCCAGATATTGGTGGGTTGGACTGGGTTTACCCTGGAAGAAGTAAGACTAAAAGTGACCTGGACGGGGGTAGGGGGTGGGAGAGGGTGAGTCACAGGAAGATGCAGACCACCCCAGGAAGAAGCTGTCAGCAAGGGGGGCCAAAGGAGAAGAGGCTACTATGCCATGCCCAGTCACAAGAGGGAGCACCTGCAGTGAGTAGACTTCCACACAGCCAATGTCAGAGAAGGATGCTGAACTGGGTGGACCCTGGATGTGATCCACTCTGGAAATTTCAATATTCCTTATCTGCTCCCTCTAAAACACATGTTAAAGAAATTTTAAGAATGTTCAGGGTTAAAACAAACCCCCTCCCCTTAATTTATCTCCTTGTGTCTGGATTTAGAGCAATATAAAAGCACTCCATGTTACTCATTTCTGGATTACCACCCTCAGATTCTCTGCACTTCATTTTCCTAGGGTGGCATGAAAAGATGAAGGAAAACCAAAGTGAAGAAAACTCTACCGGCAGGCAATGACACAATGAAGCTGGCTGATATTTACACATAGGATCTGAGTAGCTGATTAGAAAGGGAACAAGGACAGTGAGTCGACTTTGTCCTCTTAGGGTATGTCTACACTGCAATAAAAAATCCACAGCACTGAGTCTCAGGGTCTGAGTCAGCTGCCTTGGGCACACAGTGCTATAAAACTGCAGTGTAGATGTTCAGGCTCAGGCTGGAGCCTGGGCTGTGAGACCCTCCCCCATCACGGGGTTTCAGAGCTGTTCAATGTAGACATACCCACAGTCACAGCACTTATGTCTGTCCATGTATTTGCTGTGAGGATCCTGATCACATGCTATCCATTGCCACTGATTCCCTGCAACACCTGCTGCGTGTTCATTTGAGCAGCCTGCTTTGCAAGTTGTACTGGAACAAAACCTATCCCCTTTCTGGGGTTTATATGTAGTCACATAAGAAAGAACACAAAATCCAACCCAATCCTTGTCCCCAGGGTTTGCAGCTCCTTGCACTGTTCAGCCCACACCCTACATCCTCTCTCACCACAGATCCACTCACACCTCCCTTCTATCCAGGTGGATATGACAGCCTTCACTCAGGGTTCATTGGTAGGGGAGCCTCACCTAGTGGTTAGAGCTTAGGCCAGTGATGTGCTGGGGGCTGGGGTTGTTGGTAGGGGAGCCAAGGCCCTCCCACTCCACTGAGCTCCAAACTAGGGCCTTTTGGGAGCTACCAGTGCTCTGACAGCCAGGGGTGCTGAAGGCATGGGCCACTTACTACCACCTCCCTGTGAATGTCCCAAGGTCATCTTCTGGGCTTAAGGTGGCATGAGGGCTGTCTGCTCATCCATGTATAGTATTCGAGCTGCTTTCCCTGACGCAAGGCCAATCCCTGAAGAATTTTCAATCCAAACTCCTGCTGATGCCAGTGGGAGTCTGGACAGAGTAAGGACTGCAGGGTTAGGCATATGTGGCTTGTAGTGATTTAACCAGTGCAAAGTGGCTGTAAGATGCTTTGATAGCATTTACTCCTCATCATGCACTCACTGTGTGAGCTTTTGCAAATGGTTTATATAGTCCCCAGCACAATGGGACCCCAGTTCAGGCCTCGGAGTGCTATCATTTTTTGTGCTATTAATGCACAAGGACAACAGCGAATCAGGCCCATAGGTTCCGTGACATTTTAGACATTGCCTGGCAAACGCTTGTGCTTCTTTTGCAAGATAAAGGGATGATAAATTCCTAGGATCACAGGGCCAAGGACTGGAAGGGCGCTCAGTGCACTTAACTGCAGAGCGATGTTGCAACAGAACAGTCTGTACGTTTGAACCTCTCTCTCCCCTTGGTCTGCACATGGCCCCTCCACACCCCGCTCCCTCGCACAGATTACTTACTTCAGAAGCACAAGAAATCAGTGTGGGTGTCTCTGCTGGGGGTGAGTGTGGAATTTCTTGGGTTGACCAGAAGAGGGACACAAATTATTGCTGCCTTCACAGCCATAACTTAATTACTATACTCCCCTTTGGGTTTAAACCTGACAGAAGCCAGGATTCAGCCTGTAATGTTCCTGGAAAGGAACAAGAGGTTTTTTTGCTGATAGTGCACCAGCAAATTCTATTTTTTTTTTTTTTTTAAGAAGGGCTTATGATTGCTAACGATATTGGACTCTGCTCTGGATGGCTTGGGGGTTTGATAACGGGATCAAGGGCATCTAACCTTTAGGCTGCCCTTCTGAATCCAGTTCAGGTTAGTATGAGTGGAAGTTGTCATTTGATGGAAATGAGTTTGGTGATGACTTGCTAGGCTGGAGGAGAACAGCCCCTCTGGGGGCTGAGATGCATTGGCAAGGCAGTTTCGGGGAAGTCTGAACTGCTGCTTTGCTTACCCCCATGTTTATCTATAGAGAATGTCTACACTGCAGCTGGGAGGGCATTTCCCATGTGCTATCTCTGCTCAAGCTACCATGGTAAAAACAGCAGGGTGGCCATGGCAGGAGGAGTGACAGCTTTGGCTAGCTGCCCAAGTACAATGATGCCCGGCCCCCTGGGTACATACTTGTTCGACTAGCCCAAGCTGCTGCCCATGGCCAACCTGCTATTCTTAGTGTTCTAGCTCAAGCAGAGCTAGTGTGTGTCTGTCTCCCTGCACAGGGAAGCATGCTATCACCTGCAGTGTAGACACACCCCAGATGTCATTCTCTGAGGCTCTCAAACTAACATCTTGTCCTCAGCACTAGGCTTGCAAGTCAAACATCCCGAGGCGTTTTTGCTAGCACTCCCCATTCCGCTGCAACAACTGCCCAATCCACCTCAGCTTATTTAAGAGTAAAATTCCATAACACTTCCCTCAGGCATACTGAAACTGGCATTTCCCATCAGAGAAATCTGACCAGCTACGGCCATCCACTACACACGAGGGGGCTGGTTGTTCAGCAAAGCTAGATTTCTGGCACGTATGAGCTTTGTACAGTGCTTGGGATCCTTTGGGTGACAACTGATATGTAAGTGTAAAATGTTACCGTTAGAAGGGGAGAGGCAGCTAATTCAGATGGATGGTGTTGATAGTTCTGAGCATTTCTATAGTGCTTTCCATGAAAATATCTCAGATTTACATCGGCTGACACATTAATATCAACAGCCCTGCAAGGCAGGGAAGTACTTTTTCCATTTACAGATGAGGAAACTGAGGCAGAAGTGAAGTAGCTTGCCCACAGTCACACACTGAGCCTAGAACCCCAATCGCTTAACTCCCCATTCCTCATTTTAAGGGCCTGATCCTGAGCCCACTGAAATAAGTGGAAAGACTTCTGTTGGCTGTTGGGGCTTGGGTCAGGTCCTAGGGAAACACATTGACAAATCCTTATAACACAACAGGGCTTCTCCCCAGGTCCCCAAAACATACTGCCACACCAACAATCTCTTTTAGACAGGTTCCTTGTCCAAACTTAAACAAACAAACCACACAGTTCCTCAGCCCACTTTACATTTTAGGCTGTCACCGCCTTCCTCCCAAGGGACTTTTGCAGTCCTGTTTTCTGCAGCTTTCTAGCCCTCACTCAGCCAGTTCTATCTCACTGAGTCTCTCTCTGACCTTTCTAGATCCAGGCACAGCCTTGCCCCCTTAATTGGCCCAAATGGCAGCACCTGCTCCTTCAGTTACAGTGACAACCTCCTTCTGGTCATTCGTACCACAGAAGAATGCAGCCACAAGGAAAAAAATTTCAGCCTTTGATTTATCCGAACTCCCAGTGAAGTCAATAGGAGCTTAGTTCAATAAAGAAGAGCAGAACTTCTGCAATGTAGTAAACACCCCTGCATGCGGTACCTTCATTCTCACTGTACTGTTCCACTAAGCCAATGCAAAATGTGTTCACAGTTGCCAACTTTCACGCGGCAAATAAGCACCCCGACTTTCACAATAAGTCAAAAATCAAGCTAATCCCATTTCAAAACAAGGCCAAAACAAGCCAATCCCTAAGAACCCAAACACTCTATGTGACTAGATCCCCCCGGCGTGCAGTCTGGGAGTGTGGTGGGCCCATTGTGCACCTCTGACTCTCTCCTCACCTTGCCCCTGCTTGCCGGGAGCCGATCCAAAAAAAAAAAAAAGCAACAAGCTACAAGCCAACCAAGCTACAAGCCAAAAACTAGCCAACAAGCAACTCACAAGCCAATTAAGCCAAACACAAGCTCAATTTCTGCATTTGTTTAGCGGGTTTGGCATGTCTGAATGTGTTCCCCAGCTGACTATTTTCTCTTTTCATGAGCCAGGTACTGTCTGTACTTCACTGTCAACCTGAACACTTAGGCATAATGCTGGGTTTGCAGCAGCCGCTGTGAAAGCTTATGGAATTCTCATGGTGATTCACTTCTCATGCTTTTCCATGGGTCTTTTGCTCTTTTTCTTTATTTGCAATTTCTTTTACTGCAAGTGGTGGATACAAGAAGAGAAGATGCTACAGAGGTGCTAGGAAGAAAACACCACCACCAAATCACAGGCTTGCCCGACAGGAGAAATTAGAATGAATGCTCACCTAAGGTGGGATTTTCAAAAGCACTTACTGTTTACTTTTATGGGAGCAGAAATAGGCCAGCGCTGAGCTCTTTTGAATATGCCAGCTTTAAAACCACAGGGCAATCCCCAATGTAAAACTCACCTATATATTACTGTAATGTTTTCATAGAGAGGAGTGATATGAGTGTAAGTCTAGGGTTGCCAACATTGCATTCCAAAAATAAGGGACTGTTTTCTTAGCACCCCTGCCCCAACCATCCTCCCGATATTATTATTATTATTATTTTATTATCATTGTTATTAATACTAATAACAATAATAAGCAGTACTCACCTACATTCACCAGGGGTGTTTCTTGCTGCTTTTTGCAACACTCAGCAACTCCTGATCTTGTAGCACAGAGATGAAAAAATAAGGGATGTCCCTCATAATAAGGGACTGTTGGCAACCCTAAGTGTAACCTACGCCCACTTAGTGTGGGGCTTGTTGTAATAATTGGACCTACAAATTTACCCTGTGAGCTCAACTGTAAAGAGTGAGTGGAAGTTCATAAGATGTCACAGTAACCTAAAACAACAAATCTTGACACAAAAAAGACTGAATTCATCCAAACAAAAAGTCCCACTCATAACTCAAGGGCTATGTTAAAATCATGCCTGGTAAATACAAACAGCATGATACTGAAAATCAATGGACCAAAATGGGTATGTTGGAAATGAGGTCTAATTGGTGGACAAAATAATGAGAAGATGGGCTATTCCACCCATCATTCCCTTTTGGGGTCCTTCAAGAAAGAGTCTGGGGAGAAAACTTGGCTACTGGAGTGAGTTTCATATCATGGCTGCCACTCCCACTGTCTCCTGGGATCCCAGGCCTTCATCACCCCACTCTTGAAAGATGTTCTGCCCTGACCAGGCCAGAGAGAGGGAGCCAGATGACATCGCCACCTCTATCACTTTTGGCTAAATCCCAACACCGCCTCAGATGTGACACTGTCTTTTCTGTACCACTGAGCCTCCCCCCCACCCCCAATCCTTTTCCTCCCCTACTTCTTTTCTTTCCTATTTCTCTCCACTTTTTCCTTCTGTCTAACATGAGTCTGGCTCAGCTGATGAAGACTGCATATTTTGCAACATTGCTATGAACCTGTGAAGAGAAAGAGGCAGCTAAAAGCAATGCCCAAACCAGCCCAATGCTGGTACAAGTTTGCCATGTCTCAGAGTGACTGACAAGATCATGTGGTGGGCTTCTGTTTTTTCCCCCCCAGCTGTGAGGTTGCAAATGAAAGTCAACACCAGAGATAGAAGCTGTATTTTGTATATTTTCTATTCTTTTCTTTCCCCCTTTGTGTGTTTGTCTTGTTTTGTCTTTTTCGGAAACAGGATTGGACTGTAACATCAACAGCAATAACTGCTCCAGCTCAACTGAATTCTTCTCTTTTCTTCAAAAAGGACAGTTGTTATCATCTTTGATACCATCTAAAATTCCATCAGACGAGGGGGATTTTTCCTCTAAAAACTCTCTCCAGCTAAAGGGAAAGGGAACAAGGGATGTTGTTGTTAAAGTGAAAGTCTTACTGAATACGTTGCAAATGCTTTAACTGTTTTTCCTTCTTTTGTGTATCTTTAATAAAAAAGTTAAAAAGATATTTAATTGTGTGTTTGCCATGGTACTAAGCAGGCTAAGGTCTGTGTATACCAAACCTTGTTTAAACTGTTTAATGCTGGACAGTGACTGGGTTATATTAACATGTTTGGTCCATATGTTCTATCTAAATGAATATATAATGCTCTGTCCCTCTCTAGTGGTGACTGGATCACATACCGAGGCTGATGAGCCTGCTACAGCCTTGCCTAGCAGAAACAGGTCTTTCAGCTCAGGCGGTAGCAAAAGTTCATGCTTTAAAAAGCCCAAAGTTCAATCCCAGCTGTTGACAACTCACCCAGTTCCATAAGCAAAGGATTGGAGCCAGGATGAGTTCTAGGAGATGCTTGGTTCTGTCACCGATGCTCATTATGGCCTTGGTTAAGTCACTTAGACCTAATACTGCCCTGACTGGCAGTGTGAGGGAGCACAGGAATGCTGGGCAATCTGTCCTTTGCTCCAAGAATCCTGCTGACCAAGGCAGGCTCCCATGTGCTGGGTGCATCCATGAATGCATTGCCAGGCACTGATGCTCTAGAAAGAAGCAGCCCCTGGCAATAGGGTTGCCAACCCTTCAGAATTGTCCTGGAGTCTCCAGGGACTAAAGATTAGTCTTTAATTAAAGATTATGTCATGTGATGAAACCATCCAACCAAAACTGGCAACTCTACCTGGCAAACATGTGCCCTGCAGGCCTGAGGACGTGCACTCTCTGGCTGAACATGCTCTCTTGGGACTGCAGTGCGTGGACTGGCAGGGCATCAGGTCTCCGTTCCTCACGATCTCACAAGCACAACAGAGACAGTGACCTCGGTGCTCTGTATTGGGGAGAGGATCCCTCTGGCAATCAATCTCTCTGCTTCACTTTCTTTCCCCAGCTGTAAAGTTGCAATGAGCTAAATCAAAATAATGACAACAACCCTTTTATAACTGCTTCCCAGTGAACAATTCACTGAATAGGAATGGATTTGTGTGCCAGCTGCATTGCCCCACGCCCTGCTCTTCCACCACTCCAACCCCCAAATCCCTTAGGCACAGAGTCCTCCAACTCTTCTTAGCATAGCCCCTGTACAACAAGACACGGCCAAGGCCCCCTCAGTCTGGGGTGACTGCTGAGACCCTGATGCTACCCAGCCTATGTGAATTTTCATGGTGCAACACTGACATTCAGTGGCCAAACACTGTAATCTCAGATAACTGTCTCCTTGCACAATGTCCTGCTCTTTGTCTACCTGAAAAACTTCTCGGGGAGAGACACTCAACATGGCCCTTGAGTCTGCCCTAGGGAGCACAGCTGTTTGTTTTCTAAGGGACAAGGAGTGTGCCTGGTAACAGTTTGTCACAGAGGAATGACCTGCTCATCTCCTCAGGGACAAAGAGCTCGTTCTCTTCTCCTTATCCCATAACAGGGTGTAAGAAGGGCCAGGTTGCTTGCAGGGATGGGAACATCAGCTCCAAGATAAAGAGCAGGGGCCTGATTCCCTACCCTGTGACACCAGCTTGATGCAAGTGAGTGTAACTCAGCTAAAGTCAACCCATTGGTCCAGTGAATAGCATCCCGCAGTTTTTCCCTTAGTTGGGAAATATACTGCTGATATGTCTCATAGCTTACTCCATCCTCTGATACCCTGAAGCACAGGTCTATGGGTAATCTTGGCTCTTGCCCAAACATCAAGAGATATGGGGTGACTTCTGTAGCATCGGTCTTTTTGGCATTGTAGGCATGCACAAAAAATGCAAGATGCTGGCTCCAGGTTGCTTTCTGCTCTGGACGTAAAGTCCCCAGCATATCCAACAGAGTTTGATTAAATCGCTCTGGCTGAGGGTCACCTTGTGGGTGGTAAGGTGTTGTTCTGGACTTAATTCCTGCCATCCTTAGCACCTCCTCCAGGAGGTGACTCTCAAAGTCCCGTCCCTGGTCAGAGTGTATCCAAGCCGGGAATCCATACTCGAGCAACGGTGGTGTGTGGGATATACCTGTGCATACCGTGTAAAATGGTCAGTCACTACTAAACTGTTCCCAACATTCCTCCTGTCCACTTATAAAGACAAGACAGGGTCAGTCAGCCCCTGCTTACATACGTTTTCCTCCAGCAGTTTATTATTTCCCCCAGCACTCACCAGTACACTGCAGCTGATCAACACCTGGTAGCAGAGGAGCATTCCAAACATTTTCCTGAGAAAAGGTGGGTGAGGGAATATCTTTTATTGGATGAACTTCGGTTGGTGTGAGAGAGGCCAGCTTTTGAGCCACACAGAGCTCTCCTTGACCCGAAGAAGAGCTGTGTGTAAGCTCAAAAGCTTGTCTCTCTCACCAACAGAAGTTAGCCCAATAAAAGAGATTACCTCACCCACCTGTGTCTCTCTGATATCCTGGGACCAACATGGCTACACCACTTCATAAAAGATTCTTCTGCCATTTCCAAATGTCCCTGTTGGTCTGGGGTCCTGTGATGTGGGGCCTACCTGCAGCTCTGGCTTTTGGTGCATTGTGTGAATCAGCCCTGCACATAAGTAATTCTTACTACATGGGAAGTTAATGGGATTTCTTGCGGGCTCCTAGAAGAAGGACTATTCACACAAGGGTTTATAGGATTGTGGCTTGTATCTCTCCATGCCATGCCCCTTCTGTTAAGGGACAGTGAGATACATAGGGCCAAATCCCCCCAAAAGCAATGGGCCAGTGTTTTCTGACCTGGAGGATGCCAGACCGTCCGGAGTGGGGTGGAGGGTGAGTGGAGCAAATAGGAGCAAAAATAGGGACACAGATTTTCTAAAGAGCCCAGCCCACCAGCCCCCATAGTGACACTTGTGGCCAGATTCTTGAAAAGAGCTCAGCAATCCACCATGCTGAGCCCCGTTGTGTGTTGGGCTCTTTTGAAATCTGGAACAGAAAGCTGCAGGACCCTGGAGCCACCGTGGCTGCTAAAGTACTCCCACTGCTCTGGGGAAAGGGGGAGGTGGCTCCTTGCCCCCGTTCCCTCTCTTCTCCAGGGCAGCCCCTAGTGCAGCTGGCTGCAGAAGAAGCTCTGGCCTAGACGGCTAAAGGCTCAGGCAGCAACCAGATGGCTCAAGTGTCTGTCTCTGTTCCTGCAGACCTCCAATCAATTGCAGGCACATTGGCTGCCCGGCCGCAAGGAGCCAACAGTGGCAGGATGCCTGCCGTCTTCAAGCAATAAAAGCAACATGAAGGCTTCTGGAAGGGAAAGACTAAGGGGTTAAGGGAGAGGGAGAGAAGAGGGGAAAGAGCAAAAAAAAAAAGAAAAAAGATACAAAGCAAAAGATGAGAAAAATAAATATCAAAGGAAGAAAGACCAGACCAGTGAGGAGGGGAAATGGGAGAGAGTCTGAGTGACAACTGGATCAGAACAATGCCTGCAAGAGGAGACAGGGATGAGGAGAGTGCACCAAGTGCCGGTCCTGCACACCCTGCAACAGGCACTGAACCCCTCAACGTGACAGCAGAATTTGATGCATGAGCCTCTGAACCAGGGACCAGATTGTGCTGCATAGAGCTGAGTGCAGAGGGCATGGGTTGCGTATAGATCTGCCGCCGGATGCATAGAAGTGGGGGTTCATCCATCTCTCTGATTCCATCCTATAGAGTTAGCCTGGGGACCAGAATGCTGGGGAGGGGCAGGCCAGGGGCGGAAACTGTAGGAAAGTTAATGGAGCCTGATGCTTATTAGACTCTCCTCCTGATTACACTGTGTGCTGGGACAAAAGACCCTGGTGGCACTGCTCCAGTTAAACTCCCCTGCCATGGACATCCTAGAGCTGGTATAAAGGCTTCACAGGGACTGCACCCATGAGAAAGGGTTATTAGGTTAGGCCCATAATCACGGGCTCCAGCTCAAACCTCCCAGCCTTTGGTCTGGGCACCAGTTTAAAAAACAGTTTAGCTCAACCAGGGCAAATTCTATGTGTAGACAAGCTTAAACCCAGCTGAGACGTAGAATGCTAGGGAGAGTCAGAGCTTTTCCTCCCTGCTTTCCGTTCTCACCAGGTCCTTTGTCCTGGACTGAACAAAGGACTCAATCCCCTTCCACGCTAGCTCTCACTGTCACTCTCTTGGCCCTGTTCCCATTTTACACAGATGAGAACACTTCCCGCTTTCAAGCTGTTTAAATTAATCTGACTGCCTGTTTCCTTTGCTTCTGACAACTAAAGACCACAAGATCACCAGAGCTGCCATTTGGTTCAAGAACAAAACAACACATGGCTGTTGCATGTAGGGCTGAAACTCAGTCCAAAGCAATGGACAGAGCTGCAAAAATAACAACGTCATCAGGCTACGCTAGGTCACTAACTAAAGGACCCTTTGGAAGAGCTGAAACAGCCCCAACACCCACATAGATGTTAGATATGGGCCAGAACCACAAATCTGCACACCTGTGAATTTCAGGGTCTGTGTGTTTTGGACTGCCATCGGACCCTTCCGGGTTTGATTCTGGATCAGATTCCAAACCAGTAAGGGGCTATTTTCTGATCCCAGTTCAGATGCAACCAAAATCTTTCAAGAAAAGCAACATTTGGGACTGAAATGGTATTAGAACAACTCACACGATGTCAATACCACTGCGTCTGAACCCAAATTCTATCTGTCATTTGGCTTCAAACCAGCCTAAGCCAAATCTGGATCAGGAGCTAGTAGTTTTCACCTTGGCCTATCTCTCTATACAGAGCCATAGCAGCTAAATGTTGAAAAACTCAATTGAATCCATCCCCACTACCAGCATCACTCCCTAGTCACTGCATGATTGGGCCCACTCTACTGTACATTCTCCAGGGCTTTATTCAGGCTAGTTTTAAATGTCCCAAGCAATGTGGCTCCCACCATTGGAAAGGCTATTCCATAGTTTAATAGCTCTTGCTAATAGCCTTTTTTTCCCCCGATATTTGATCTTAATGCACACTTGCTTAGATTCTTCCGACATCTCCTAGCTACATATCCTTATACCACCCTAAATATTCCTCTGGTTAGCTAGCGCATACAAGCATGTCTGTATTTTTTCTGCTTGTAAAGATAGTTTAATTTTAGATGCAATATAAAGTCTTCACATGAAACAAGTCCAGGCTGCAAATACCCATTGTTACTCCTGATCAGAATCAACCCAACCACTTACATTAGTTTTTCACAAAATCTCTTCTATTGCCGTGTTGGAGGAATGTTAAGAGAAGCTGTACTTAGACAAAGTAATCTCCTTTCATGACTAGAAACCCTATTTCCTCCATCTTCCATCTGGAGTAATCAGATAATATGGATTTTGCACAGTTGCGAAAAAATAAAGAAGAAAATGTTAACATACATATCAGGAAGAGCATCAAAGCAATGAACAGCAGCAAGGAGAGAGATGGCAGAAACAGGATCATGACACGGAGCTATCTGCCACTGAGTCAGGATTGGACACTGCTAACAAATGGGAGTTTTACTGTTGACTTCCTTGGAAGCAGGATGGCTCCCTTGAGACAGGCTCAAGCCATAACACCAACATTTAGGGGTGTTAGAAATTTGAACCTGGAAGGAGATCCAAATTTTGCAGCTAGCTCTGTACCTTTATGATGGGTTGAACCAAAATCCTGGTCCGAACTTCTGGGTGTTCTACATCTGCCTCTGGATCTGCAAATCTCCTTCTACCTTAATTTAGCAATGATTTCACATTAGACAGTGTAACAAAAGAATGGGGTGCAAACAGCAGAATTAATCTCCCTCTCTCACACACACACAGAGCGGGAACTGGGATTAGAACCATGCTGCCTCAGCATGTGTGTTATGTGGGCCATATCCACGCCATACATATACTACCTGTATGGCCCTGAGGATGTCACATGGGCCGCAGCTGTATGCTGATTGGGCCACAAGCGGCCTGAGGGTTGAGAACCACTGCTCCAGTGGAACACAGTCACTGGAGGGTCAAATGCATCCACCCAGAGGCGTGAGGGAGACCAGAGAGGGGGGGATGCTGCTGCAGGTTGCCATACGCCGTAGAAATGCTTCGTGCTGGAAAACAACTTTCTGAATTCTGAGACTGCTGTAAGCGGATGCTGTCAGACTATGAAATCCTTCAAATTAAATGCTATCGGAGCCCTTTCTGGGTCATTCGGGGGTCTGTTTGGGAGAAGTTGAATTAAGGGGGAGTGTTTCCAAAGTACAGAGGGCTGGCAGGTGTCCAAATCTTACCTCGCTCCTCTTATTGCTTTTCAGAATCTCCCCCTAAATTTCCAATGATACTTCCTGGACTATACCATTTAACAAGGGGTAGTGGTTGAAGTTAGAGAAAGGAGGGCTGCGCTGAAGGTCCAAGATGTCCCATTCCAAAGCACCCATAGCCCGATGCGAGGACCATGTAGTAGCCTGGGTGTACTGTTCACAGTAAGAGTTGGATTTGGACCATCCTAATATCCCATCATCATTTTAGGGACTTGTACGTTGGCATTTGCTGCTGCCAATACTCCCAGGGCACTGCAAATGCCTGGGTGAAATTCAGGTCTTGCAACAATTTGGCATTAAAGTGCCAGTGGGAAGCACAGGGAAGGACACACTGAAAGAGACATAGCGATGGCCAGAAAAGTAAGAGAGACATGGAGGACCAAACAAACACATGCACACTGGGTTTCACAGCATAAAAACAATCCAGTCTAGCCCCTGAGATGCGGGTAGGGGTAGCCTTCACTAGGACTGCTGCCTAACAGAGGGGTGAGAGCACCTTCAGACATCTACTAACCCAAAGGTCTGCAGAGACTATGCAGCTCCATGGTTGAGTGAGGGGATGGCTCCTCCTACTTCCTGTCTAAAACATCCTTAATGGCACAGTAGAAGTCTCCGTCAGGACAATAACACTGTTGGGGTCACAGCCAAGCAGAGCTTGGGCAAGGCCCTGCAAAATGACAACGTGGTTCTGCCCCAACCTAGGGGCATAGGCAGTAAAAAAACACAACAGCACCAACACATGCTTCTACCTTGAGAAGCCAGCCCTGCATAGTCTCCTTCACAGAGCGGAGCTGCGCCTCCCCCACTTCCCAGGGGGAAAAGAACAGCTGCCCCAGTATTGACATTAAAGTTGTGGCTCAAGAAAGCTTCCCTATCTCTTTCCTTCAACCAGTCCCCCTGTTTATCAGGAGCCAAATGTGTCTCTCACAAAAAAACAACCCTGGCCTGTTTTTGTCTCAGGAGTTCAAAGAGTTGTGCCCTTTTATGACCATCCTGGCACCCAAAGACGTTCAAAGAGCCAAAGCTGGGCAGCACCATGGAAGCTAGAAGAAGAAAGCCAAAGAGTGGAGAGAAACCTGGAAAGGTGGGAAGGTGTTACTCAGGCAGATGTGAGCTATGGAGGAGTCTATATGCCCAGAATAGTCCCCAGTCTCTTCCTGATCTTGCATAGCAGCTGCTTCAGACAGAAATGTTTCCTGCGATTGAACAAGGTACCCCTCAAACCAAGGGTAGTCAAGAGGACAAAGCATGGCAAATCGGGGAAATAGGTCTCGATCTCGACTCCCTGTTTCCCCTTAGTGCTATCTAAAAAATCTAAAAAAGTTTCCCCTTAGTGCTAGCTAAAAAATCTAAAAAAGTCCAGCTGACTGGCCAGGACATCGGGTACAAACAAGGAATCAGAGAGGTCAGAGTTGTCCTCTTCATCAAGCTTGGACTCAGGGGTGAAAGTAACATTCCACACAGCCTATCCACACTGCCTGGCCTGCACCGCCCGGGGCTCCAGTAGCGATTTAAAGGGCCCGCGGTAGCTGCTCCTTTTGCCCCCCCAGTCTGCGGCCTGGGGGGCGGGCATAAGGGGCAACGATGAGGTCCTTTGCCGCGGCAACGCTTTAACGTCAGCTGAATACAGGCCAGTACCGGTGGCCACTTTTTACCGGCTTACTTTCACTCCTGCTTGGACTACACTGACTCAGAAGGACATTGGGCTCCTGCTGCATTGTCCCCACTCCTCACAAAGGAGATGTGGGTGTGCCTGGCACATCATTTACATCCGACTTCTCAGAAACACGGCACAGGGCAGCGATTCACTGTGGTCACGGCGGCACGCAGGATTTGAAGACAGAGGCTTCACCACACCTGGGGAAACCGGGCACCATTGGGAACCCAAGGAACAGAGCTGCTACCCGACGCTGCACAATCCGTTCCCCAGGGGCCTGTACGGTTCCACTCTCAGCTGCAACCAGCAGCTCAGGGGCCTCAAAAGTTACCCTTTACAGAAGGGAAGCCACAAAGAGATGGTAGATCAGGAAAGCATGGAAAATAATATTATAACAAAGGCAAGGCCACCAAGGAATACTATGCTGTTCATCACAGCCACTCTGAACTCCATGGGGACAGTGAGACTAGCTCAGCGAAAAAGCATCTCTGTTAGCAGGACAACTGGCTGGAAAATTGTCAATGGAACAGTTGATGGAAAGTGCAGTTTAACTGAAATCTGTTTTGCAGGAATGTGTCAATTTCAATGAAAGTTAAGGCAGGAAAAAGTTTACATGAATCTTTCTAGTTTTGTTTTGATAATGCTGAAATGTTTTATTTGGATAAGGTAAAAAAGTTTAGTTTTGACTTTATTGTTTCTGTTCCTATTGGTTTTACTTTCAATTTATGTTATGGAATATTGTATTTGTTTTGGCATTATTGAAACCTAGCAATTCAACATTATCAAAAGCAAACTTTTAAATAGTTGCGAATCAGACATTTTCAGAGTTTTCCTTTTGCAGGAAATTTCAAAAGTTTGGCTTTTAATTTCTATTCAGAACAAAAACAAATTTCAAATTGTCAATATTTCCTACAGGTAAGAAACTGGAATTTCTGTTCAGCTCTAGTTAGGAGTATAGCATCTACGGCCCACAGTTAACCAGTTCTGATCCTATCCAGTAGTGAGCTGTAATAGACACATTCAGGAGGCACTTTATTACAGTATTTTATATTTATAATAGCTCTTTTATGCAAAAAGTAGTTTACAAACTATAGCTCTGATCCTGCAAGCTTGTATGCACACGCTTAACGTTGCTCTTGTATAAATTTAACATGCTTAAAGTTAAGCACCTGATTAAGAGTTTGCAGGATCAGGGCCTACATGCAGAGCATATAATATGACTGAAATGCATCTACCTCTTTGTTAGAGAGCAGTTCCAGGTGCAAAGTCAGCACAGAAGGAAAAATTCTGGGTAATACGCTACTCTTGTGGAAAGGGTCAAGAGATGTTTTAAATTAATATGGACACTTAGCAGCAAAGGTTTCATCCATTTCTCCCAAAGCAAACTGCATAGCATTCAATTCTTCTACCTCAGAAAGATGAATTTGTACTAGTGAAAACAACTGCAATGGTAACAGGGACCGCTAAGCCATCCCCTACAACTCCAGCAGCAGAGGCTGCAGGAAAAGTGCTCCTGGGAGAATCTTGCTGGACAGCAAACTGATCATTGTGTTTATTTGGAAATTACAAGGGGCTTGCAGCTCTCCCTGGCCTTCCTCCTGTATTTGTTTACATTCACATTCGGAGGGTAGCTGGCTGCTGCTTTGGTCTCTATATTTAGGTCTGGCTAGCTGGCCAGCACTTGTGCTGCTGTCTGACAAGCTGCAAGAAGGGGAGTGGCAAGACCATGCAGGCTACTGCAAATCTGAGGCTGCCAAGCGTCTCTGCAGTCACAGAAAAGGGAGATTCCTTCCCCAGCTACCGCCATGGTGATCCCCAGAACACAGAGCTCAGGTTGTGCACAACTCCACTATCTCAAGGCTTTGCAGTGATCTGAAGAAAAAGCATCTAAATTAGCGGCTGCTCTATCGTGAGGCAGGATTTTTCATGTCTCCCATGACATGGGAAGTCGTGAGTCAAGTGACTTGTAAAGCAACATCACTGCTGTTCTGGAGTAACTGTTTCATTTCTGCCAGAAATATGCTGCATGGTATTCCCTGTGTGCCTGGGGCGAGGGAATATGGTAATCACTAAAGGAGCACAAAGCCTCAGCTCAGCTCCCTGAGGTGGTACCCTCACCGAAGAGGTGTGCTGCATGGTCTCTGCTTTCGTAAGCCTGCTCCTGCAAACACTTAGACACATGAGTAACTCTACTCATGTGAGTCGCTCCTTTGACCATCCATGTGAGTAAACCATCCATGTGAGTTTCAAATGAGAAACAGAAATGCCTGCAAGATCAGGCCTTAGTGAAACTGGGAGGGATCCATTTTGTGTACAGTTTTCCTCCGCGGTGGTTTGCAACAGGAGAGCATCCTTTGCACTGGACGGAGGGCTTGTTTACCTTGGGGTTTTTCAGTGTAGCCACACCAAAGTAGCGCCGCTGGGGTAAACTCCTGGGTCAGATATGCTGCACTAATGTAAAAAGTGACTTGCAATAATGAGACTTGTTGCCCTCATTTCAAACCCACTGGACTGCACTGGTGCAAATATTTTTGACCCTGTTGCAGTGTAGATGCTAGCAGTTTACACTGGTGTATAGCTACCTGATGGCTGAAACCATAGTGTAGACAAGGGTGGCTAGGTGTCCGGTTTTCGATCAGACTTTCCAGTTGAAAAGGGGACTTGGCAGTGTCCAGTCAGATCGACTGACTGGACACCTGACGTCCAGTTACTGCAAGTGAGGGAGGCACTGGGTCATCACCCGCTCCAGCCCCCACTCAGCTGGGGCCACCATCTACCTTTGTTGGGTGACTGCAGCTCCCAGCCCCGGCTCCGCAGGCAAGTCCCTCCTGACCTGGGTGGGGAGATGGGGGGTGGGAGGGGAAAAGCAGCGAGTGATGTGGGGAGGGCAGAAGAGGAGTGGATAGGAGCGGGGCCTCAGGGGAAGAGGCAGGGCAGGGGTGGAGGCTCAAGGGAATAGGCGGGGCAAGGGCAGGGCTTTGTCAGTATAGGCAGGGTAGGGGTGCGGCCTCCAGGGGAAGAGGTGCCGCAGGGGAGGTTGCAGCACTTCTGCTGGAGTGTTCGGTTTTTAAATATTACCAGGTTGGCAACCCTAATGGAGACAAGCCCCAGGAAACCCTCTGAGCTGGAATTTTAATTCACTGGGTTCCACTTTTTTCGAGCATAGATAGGGCCTTAGCTGAGATAAGGGATGTAGTTTCAGAGTGAACCTATAGAATAGTGATACTCAGACCTCAGGGGTTCAGGAGCCAAATTAGCGAGCCAACATTACCCAAAAGAGCCACAGTAGTGTGAGTTCATTGTTTAATTTATTGTAGTACTATATATTCATATTTAAACAGTATAACAGAAAATATTTAGTAGATAGATAGATATTGTCACAGCAAAATGACTGCTCATGTATTATTATTTTATCAACTACAGTAGGTTAATAACATAGTAAAAGCATCCTGATTGGTTAATAACTTAGATTGGTTAATAATGAAATCACACCTTGTTTTAATATCATATGCTGCAAAGAGCCGCAGGAAATACGTTAAAGAGCCACTTGTGGCTTGCGAGCCTCAGTCTGAGTATCACCGCTAGAGAAGGTGTTTTATTTAAGGGATGCCCATGGCAAGTTAAAAACATATCTGTCTGTGTGTCTGTCTGTCTGTTTTTATAATATATTACTAGCACTACCTCGGATCATTAAAACATTTCAGCACTAATGCTGTTTACTTTTTGCATTTCATTAGTCTCCAAGAGCAAAAACAGGGTCAAGCCTTTTGCTTATGTTTCAGATCTACCCTTAGTTAGTTTCCCATTCTGATTTATACGCACTAGCACAAAGCTGTGATGATTGGGTTGCAAATGCTGCAGGGGAACATCTAAATGTGAACAAAAAATCTTTTGTAAATTATATTTTAAAAATTATTAACAATTATTATTGTTAACAATACTCATCAAAAAGTGGGGCCTAAACAACTTAATCTCCTTTTAAACCCACAGACTGTTAACACAGAGACTAAAGGTCTAAAGGTAACAATAGAGGGCATCTCAGTGTGGCCAGGGAGCGATTTCTGAACAACTCTGGTTACTCCCACAGGTACAGTCTCTCCAATTAAGGACAAAGGGATCATTAAAACAGCAGCAGCCAGAATGTTGCTCTTCATATTCATGCAGTAGGAGAGGCTGTCTGTATGGAGAAAACATGGAAGGGAGAGAATACTAATGCTTTGCATCTATACAGCAACTTTCTCCAGAGGATGATTTTGAAGTGCTTAAAATGAATGTGTGTTTATGGAGTGTGCTTTTTAAGGAGCAAAACCACACACTGACACCTACATTCACAAGGCTGGCTGTGAGCCTTGCTCTTTAGTCACATTTGTAGATGTCTGCATTACAGTCATTTCTGGGATCTAAGAGGGCACTGTAATGTCACACACTGCTTAATACTCATAGACATAATGAGAGTTGTGCTTCAAAATGCTGCTTGGTGCTTTGAAAACTAACTCCACAGAGAGGATTCATTTTTCTTGCTTTGCAATTAACATTGATTTACAAAAATGTTTTCGTATCATGTTGTGATGTTGCACTCTACATGATTTTATGAAAATATGCTAATGAGCGTGAATATAATGTAACTGGAATATGCTTCATGCAAAAGGTATCTTGTAAGGTATCATTACAAAGCTTATAATCTACTGAATGTGGTCATCCAGTTTGTATAAATGTATCATTCTTGTATCTGAAACTAGAAATATGAAATATAACTCTGCGGTCCTATTGTAATTATGCAAAGTGTGGGCCATTAATGGTGGCTTGGAATCTTGATGGCTCCCATTAACCAGGACAATTGACTGTAGATGGCTCTGTTTACTAGTAAGTCTTCCTGTATACCTGTGTGCTGGCAAGTGGGAAATGAAGTCTTACAGTGACATGTGATCATGTCACTTGAACTGGAATCCATCTTTAACCTGGTGCTTTTCCATTCAGAAGGAGGGTGGGAACCCAGAGAGGGACAAAGGATTCCCGCCTTGTGCCAACGGTATATAAGGGGGTAGAACAGAGAAAAGGGGGCTCCAGTCATGAGAAATCCCCTAGCTACCACCTGAGCTGGAACAAGGACTGTACAGGGGAAAGGATCGGGCCCAGACTAGAAAGGAGTCTAATCTTTGAAAGAAGCTTATTGGAACATCTCTGAGAGTGAGGTTTCATGTGTAATCAGTTTCTTACTGTAGTAGGCTTAGACTTGCGTGTTTTTGTTTTATTTTGCTTGGTAATTTACTTTGTTTTGTCTGTTATTACTTGGAATCACTTAAATCCTACTTTTTATATTTAATAAAATCACTTTTGCTTATAAATTAACCCAGAGTAAGTAATTAATTCCTGGGAGAACAAACAGCTGTGCATATCTCTCTATCAGTGTTGTAGAGGGCGGACAATTTATGAGTTTACCCTGTATAAGCTTTATACAGAGTAAAATGGATTTATTTGGGGTTTGGATCCCATTGAGAGCTGGGTGTCTGGGTGCTAGAGACAGGAACACTTTCTAAGCCATTTTCAGTTAAGTCTGCAGCTTTTGGGGGATGTGGTTCAGACCCAGGTCTGTGTTTGCAGCAGGCTAGCGTGTCTGGCTCAACAAGACAGGGTACTGAAGTCCCAAGCTGGCAGGGAAATCAGTAGTCTCAGCACATCAGGTGGCAGTCCCAGAGGGGTTTCTGTGACCCAACCCATCACACACGTATTTTGTTGGGTGTCAAAATTAACTTTTGTACTTGTCATCGAGGCATGGGAGGTGGGCTTGGGTGGTTTGGGGCTTGGGAGTGAGTTAGAGCTACAGCTGGTAGAAATGTTTCCAATGGAATGGTTTTCCATCGGAAAGTGCTGATTTGATGGATTCCAAACGTTCTGTGGGAACATGCAAAACTTTCAATGAAGACCAGCTTGTTTACCTGGAGGCAATTGGCCAGCATAACCATTCTGGAATAACTATTCTGGAATCGCTATTCTGATATAATTTAGTTGTTCTGGAATACCTCCCCATGTAGACACTGTTCCAGAATAAAAGTGATTTTATTCTGGAATAATTACTCTGCTTTGTGAGTGTCCACACAGAGAGCTATTCCAGAATAGCTATTAACATAATAGCTAGAGATCAATCCATATGGTGCTTGATCTGCAGGGAGTCTATGTCCCTTGGGATTTGCTTTGATGATGATGATGTATTCTGGAATAGCTATGCCAGTCAATTTCCTTGTGTAGACAAGTGTTGAGTTAGAAAGGGAGTTATTATCTAGGCTTTGTTCTGAGTAAGGGAGGGGAAGGAATGTCTAACGCTGCAGAGGCACCTGTCAAAATCTGCTGCCTTCAATAAAATGAACAGCACAATACAAATTTCCTTTCAGATCGATAGTCATTTTTGACAGGGATACAGAGCTAACAGCCACCTTCATTTCCTCCTCTTGCTCTGGTCTCTGACTTTTTTCCATGCAGTCTTGTATGCCTGTAACCACCTCCCAATCTCTCCACCCAGTCCTATCCTCTTTCATTGCCTGATCCAAACCCCATTGAAGTCAATACTAGGAGTCTTATTGACTTCAGAGGGCTTTGGACCAGGCCCTCAAATCCTTACTCAAAACTCACTTTGTCCAGGCGTCCTATTAATCCCACAAAGCCACGGTGAGCACATTTTGGGGGGAGAGTGTGTACAGACAACTAAATGTGAAACCACATAACATCCCTATGGCACATTAGGAGGGTTCAAATCCAGATGGATGAGGGGCTGTGTCACTGCTCGCCCTGCATCCCTGGGTGCCTTACGATGCTTTCCTGCTTGAGAGAGAGCACAGACAACCAAATCTGGAACCACAGCATATATGTCTAACATCCCTATTCACCCTGTCATATTTTTCACATCCAGTTCCCCAATCTCTCTTTTCTGTCTGTTGTCTCTTTAAGATCCTCAGGGTGGGGATGTTGTCTCCTTACTTATTTGTAAAGTGCCTGGTGCACCTTGGTGCTATGTAAATAATCATGAGGACGCATGGCTGACAGTCAGGATCATCAATAGGAAAGGGTGCAAGGATGCATTTTCCAGCATCGCACATTTTTTTTTTTGAATGCAGCCTGAATGATTAGTGTTTATAAACAATACCTAAACACATGGCAAACATCTGGATTGCTTCTAGCCCTGGAGAGCCCCCAGTGGTACATGATGTCCTGTCCTACCGGGGTTAGCAGAGTTTTTCCCTGGTAGGCTGCAGAAAGGGTGGGCTGCTCCTGCATTCCCACGTAAGGTTACTCGTGCAGTATTTATGGGCATGCCTCTCCCACTGTAATCAGCATGTGTCTGGCATGTAAACACACAGCAGTGCACAGTCACTTGGGCACATGTGCCTTTGTGTTTATCGCAGTGATGTTTTTCTTCATTAATGTCAAAACAGAGCAAGGCTGCCTGTAGCTCTTAGGAGCAGGGCCGTGTCTCCCTTTTATGTTTGCAAGCAGTGACCTCGCCCTGGGTGCTCAATAAATAACTAATAACCATGTCATTGTTGTTGTTTTTTGCTCACTGTGGTGTCAATAGTTCTCCATGATAGTGCACTCTCACCAAGGTCACTTCCGACTATCTCTTTCCAATACCCTGAATCACAATCCGTGGCCAGTGTTTTGTCAACCTTGATGCTCATTTCAAGGCATCCTCAGCATCAAGGGCTGGTTTCTAAGTGGCTATTATTGGTTAACACTGTAAATAGTCCCAGACCCTGAAGAGCTTGCGGTTTTATAAGCAGCACAAAGAAAGAGCGGGAGAAAGGGAGCATTATTATCCCAGTTTCACCGTGGGGGGGGGGGGGAGGGAATGAAGCACAAAGATTAAGAGCTTTGTGCAAGACGACAGCAACTCTGCGTTACCGCGGAGAACGGCACCCCAATCCCCAGAACAGCCATCGAGGGCCCTAACCACAAGCCCCTTCTGACGCTCAGGAACCACAAGGCCCCTTCGCAACGCCAGAGCCTGTTGTGTGACCCCGCCGCCGGAGCGGAACAGCTGGCACGCTCCACCCCAGAGGCGGCTGCATTTCAGCTGTCAGCAGAAGGCGGCTGGGAGACCACGCGGGAGGCTGTTGTTCAAGCACAGACCAGCGCTTGGCGGAGGACACGCTGCAAGGGCTTTTGGTCTCCCCGTGCAAGCCCGGCACCTTCCCCGGTTTTGCCAAAACACCAGCGGGAATTTTATTTAAAAAAAAAAAAAAACCAAGAACAACGAAGGGGAAACTCCCGCTCCAGGTTCACGGCCGGGCCCGCAGCCCACGGCCCCAAAGAAGCCCCCCCACGCCGGGGGCACGCGGTGGCGGCTCCTTTGTTAGCCGCAGCCTGCGGGGCCGGGCGCGCCCGGCGGCCGCCCGTGTCACTCCGGCAACGCACAATGCCGCCCGGCCCCGCCCCCCGGCGCCCCAGCCCGTCGGCCATTGGCGGGGCGGCGCCCCACGCCTGCCGTCACGGGGCCGGGCCCGGCGGGCGATTGGCTGAGCGCTCCCTCGCCGGCGCGAGGCGCGAGGGGGCGGGGGCAGGCCGGGCTCGCGGCCGGCTGTCACAGCGAGCCGCGGAGGGATGGTGCGGCGGCCGGCGGCCGGGCAGCGCGCATCGCACGCGGGCGGGCGGGCGGCGCGGATGGGGCAGCGCTGCGCGGCGCCATGAGGGTCCCGCGGAGCCCGGCGCGGCTCGCCCTGCTCTGGCTGGTGGCCGCCCTGGCCGCCGGCTCGCTGCCGCGGGGACCCAGCCCGGCCCCGGGCGCCGAGGCGGGGAACGAGCTCAGCCCCGAGGCCGCCGCGCCTCAGCCCACCTTCGCCGCCACCCTGGGCAGCCCCCAGCCCAGCGCCGCCGCGGGGCGAGCGCGGCCGGGAGCCCCGGAGCGGGCGAGCCTGGCGCCGGAGCGGGCGAGCCTGGCGCCGCCGGGAGCCCAGCCCGGCCCCGGCACGGCAGCCTCCCCGGTGGCGGCAGGTTCTCCCCGGCCCAGCCAGTGGCCCAGCACCGGTCTCCCCGCGGCAGTCCCGTCCCCACCTGCCGAGCAGGAGGACGTGGCCACCGGCGGCAGCCAAGGTGAGTCCCCGCCCCGCCCTGCTTCCTCTTTTGCCCCGCGGGGGGGGGGACCATCCAGGGAGCCGCGGGCTTGAGCTGGGAAGGGGCCGATGAGGACGATGCTCAGGGTGCGCAGTGATGCCTGAGGCTCCTGAATGTTGAGCCAGCGCCAGAGGGAAACAGCCCCGGTGCCTCCCTGTCCCCCAGCTGCTGGGGACGATGGACGCTTCTGCTGATGGGGGCAGATGTAGACAGGCCAGGAGAAAAATGTTTACTTCCATTTCCCCGACCCCGCTTCCCCCTCCAGGAAAGCCTGGACGATCATCTGATGTTGAGCCGTGGTCAGCAAAGGGTCGTTTTTCTTTTTTGTCGTTCCGCTGGTTTTCTCACCTCCCTGCGGCGCTGGTTGTCTTTTTTTTTTTTTTTTTTTCTTGTGGTACATTTGGGTCATTCATGGCATTTAAAATAGAAGACCCCGGAGAGGGATTTTCAGGATCAGGCCACATAAAGTTTGGTTTAAAGATAAGCAAGGGGCAGGTGTAAACTTGATCAGTTGCACATTAACAGAGGGTGGAGGCTTTTAGCTTTTCATTCAGGGCTATTTCTCCTGCACGTCTGTGTTGATGACATATGGACGGTAATGACAAATGGACACAGGATAAAACCACAGACGAGAGTGGGAAGCTTTATGCTAGGCAGATGCCTGATGTCCGGTATCTACCTTGACAGACACCTGCTGTTTTTACCTTTTTATTACACTTTGGCAACACTGCTCATGCAAATACAAAAAAATTAGTTCTATTGAGCTAGAATATACCCAGTATTTCACCTCTGGTTTTTATAAATGGATGTGAGGGTGAGAAAGAAAATGTGGAATTTTGTTATGTACACATACTAACCCTTATTAGGGGGTTGATCGTGCTCCCATTGAAGTCAATGGAAATTTAGAAATTGGATTGAATAGTAGCAGGGTTCCATGCCCCTATATTAAATAATGCTTGTACAAGCAAAGATCAGATTTTTCTATTGATCAAGGAGCCAACAAGGAGGAGTTTCATTTAAAAGAAACTTATTTTTAGAGCCTTTTATATTCTGAATTGTACATGGAGAGGAGGGGGTAATTGTTTGTGATGCCTTCAAGCAATGGTTTCCAGCACAAATAGTACAAATAAAGATGCACTAGGCTCCAATTCTGCTCCCTTTGACCTTGATGACAAAATTCCCATTGGCTTCAAAGGGAGCAGGGTTGGATTCATGTTGTGTTGATAAAGGGGGCATGTTAGCTATAATGGGGGATGGGGTAAAATCTATACAACACCCATGACACACCTGTATATCTATCCACTGAATACATCCAATGAAGTGAGCTGTAGCTCACGAAAGCTTATGCTCAAATAAATTTGTTAGTCTCTAAGGTGCCACAAGTACTCCTTTTCTTTTTGCTAATACAGACTAACAGGGCTGCTACTCTGAAACCTGTATATCTATAGGTATTTATAGATATATATGGCCGGGGGGGAACCTGGGCTGCTTGTAGGAGAATACATGGAAGAAGTGTCTTTGGTATAATCACAAGTACAGATGATGATGATTGATCCCTGAGTGTGCAAGGGATGGAGAGGACACAAGACACCTTCTCCTCCGTCTTGAGTCACTTGTGCAGGGGCCCAGGAGAAGATGCTCGGCACAAGAATAGCTCCTAGCTAGAGCAGCAGCACCTTTAAAGGGGCAGGGAAGAATGTGGAGGAGGGCACGATCATCCTTCCACCCTAGCCAGCAGAACTGGGCAGGTTCAGAAGGGAGACCACACTACACCTTTAAGGGATGTAGCAACCAGTGTGCGCCCACTGTAAGGCATTGTGCTCCCTGGCCAGCCCCTAAAAGGCAAGTTGAGTCATAAGAGTAAGAGATTCTATCCACACGCCGGTGACAGGAAATTTACGTAGACTGGGATTCGTGGTACTTGTTTATGTGGATGCTGTCTAAATTCTGTATATTGGGGAGGAGGGAAAGGGATATGTAAATGATGAGTATTTGCCAAGACTTTGGGAGGAGCCTGTGCAAATGCAATGCCTGATTTTTCATGTGAGTTAAAAAGGCCTTCAGCTTTTTTCCATTCTGGGAAGTATCACAACGTAGTCATAATCAACTCTAGGGCTGATTCTGCTTCAGTTGAATTCAGTGGAGCTATACCCAGTTATACCAGTTGAGTATCTGAACCTTATTTTTGTATTGGCTCTTCCATACATCTATATCCCCAAAATGCCTTAAAGAGCCATTATGGGAAAGGGTGAGATATGAAGCGGCAGAGGCCAGGGAGAAAAGCTATTTTCAGCTGAGATTTGAAGTGATATGGAGAATTAGCGAGGTGGAGCATACACCCCTCTCCAGAGCTTTTGTGTTCTCATCCACATGTGTTGGAAACTCAGTTTTCTCCTAATGAAAGTAGACAAAACTCTGCTGAATTCAATAGAGCTGTTCCCATTTACTCCCGCAGAGAATTTGTCCCTATAATTTCAGAAATGAAGACTATTTATACAGACGGACACTTATAAATACACCAACACTGAAGATATTTTGAAGAAACAATGTTAAATTCTGGACAAGGATGTGAAACTGGATGGTATTTTGCTGCTGCTTTTTACCACTTCAGCAGTCAGTGTCCTTTTGAGCAGATGATTTCAGCCAACTTTTCTTACATGGCTAGAAATGCTGTTTGTGGGAAACCTGGATTCTTCCCCTTTCCCACCCACACCCTTTTGTTTCTGTTGCGTTTTGTGTCTTTATTTCCTTTTGAAGATACAGGATGGTTTAAGGTTGGAAATGATAGATAAGACTAGGAGCAGGTTGTATTTTCTCAGAGCAAAAGCAACCTTCTCAGTTGTACAATGATTAAACTTCATCTGCTCTGTCAACAAACTAATTGAGTGAGTTGCAGTTTCCAGAATATGTAGTTTGAACCTGAGGGCCTGAAGTATTGAGAGTGAATAGACAGGTTGTTGAGTCATATAAAGTAAATATTCTCCAACTGATTTTATGCCTAGTGTTTCTCTGCTAACTGATTGAAATCTGTTGGGAGAGAAGATGACTTATATTAGGAGCAGCCACTATAGCCACCACCCAGAAATGTTTATGGTCATGTCTGGAAGTACTGTAGTGTATCACCTCTAAAACAGGTAATGCAGTACCAGAAAGTACTCCTCTATTACGCAGCCTCCACAAGGACAGTACTTCTAGCAGCAGTATCTTGGAATTATGTCCAAACCCCTCACCTTTTAAGGCTAAGAGAAGCAGGGCCTCTTGATTTCATGCTTTATTGAGACAGTGAGCGGAGCTGTCTAGTTTCCATATAGGCAAAAGTACAAGTATCATGCATAGATGATGCAAGACGTGAAAGGAAAGCTCAAAATTTAATGAGGATCCTCACTCTTCCATGTTCTGTGCATGATTCTTCCATGTTCCATGTATGATTCTTGCATGTTTGCTGGGATGGGTGGTTTCAGTTAAGGACTGGGAGTCAGGAATTCTTGAGTCTAATCCCAGTGCTGCCTCTGACCTCCCCTCCCTGCCCCGGGGCAAGTTACTACACCTGTCTGTACTTCAGTTTCCTCATCTGTAAAATGGGAACAACAATACTTCCCTTATCTACTGCAGGGATGGAAAGACAATTTGTTAATCATGCTTGTGAAGCTCTTAGAAGTTGGTAAATGCTAATTATTATTAATAGCTACAGCCAGTTGATGTCCACATTAATCATCTTTGGTGCCTTTAATACCGCAATGATAGGCACCTTAGAAACACCTCTGTGGACAGGTTACACTCACTCTTGCAGGTTGTTCGTTAGTAAAGGCAGTTTGAGTTTGATTCATGGAGGGTTTAAGGTACAGTAACAGATGTAATGGGTTTAGGCCACCAAGTCCGGAATACATGAACCAGGAGAGCGGCTTCCTTTTTATGTGTGCAACATAGTTCATTTTAATCCGAGGCATATACCTGATTTCATATGGAAAAGCCTGTTTGATTTGCGAAGTTGGTATATGTGGTAGGCACAGCCATCAGCCTGCACCCTAGTTAATCCATATATTTTTAGTACTGTTCCAGTCTATGAAGTGTCACTGGGAATCCTGTAGGGGCAGAGATTCATTTTCAAACAGTCATGTGTGGTTTTAACCACACGACTACCATTACAATCAATGGCCATCACATGGCTGACTACAGAAATGGACCCCGTTTTATCACGGCTGCATTTACTCTCAACACTACTATTGCAACCCATAATGGGGAGAATAACATTTTGTTGGAAGCTGGTGGGCTGGATTCTCATCTGGTTTAAATAAGGAGCAACTCCATTGGAATGAATAGAGTTACGCTGGTGTCAGGTTAGTGTAAATGGGAGGAAAATCAGGCCTAATGTTTGTTTGGCTCTGTCAAGATGTGAAGTGCTATTTAAGTGCTGTTACTATTATTTTATTATCAATGTATTTTTTCCTTCCACACATCAGTTTACAGCTGTTTCAACAGTAGGTGCAGTGTTGCCAACTCTAGTGACTTTTATCACTAGTTTCGTGATATGTGATGTGGCTTTTTCCCCGAGTCTCAGCTCCTGAAGTCATGTGATAATATCAGAATCTCCGCTTTCATTTATAAGAAAAGTAAGTTTCTAGCCCTCAAGGTTGTGGAGAAAAGCTTGAAAATTTGACCTCTCAAGGCTCCAACAAGGGAAGCAAATAAAGAGTCCCCAATTTTTTTTAAAGTTACTATCTTTAAGTGAATCTCAGGATTTTTCAGGGGCTTAGCTCTTTGTGTGTGGGGGGTGATAGGGGGAGGCATTGATGATTCCGATCTTGGGAGTGGCTAGGCAGGTCATTTAGTTCATTATAGTCAAGGTTTTTGTTTTCCATACACAGAGAGCAAAATATTTTTCAATCCAGAAGATTTATTTGTATCAGATCAACAAACCAGAGAGAACAAATGCAAAATCTTCATGAGAGAAAGATCAGAATGTGTCTCTCACTGTATAAATCCCCCATCTTGATTCCCTTTCAGAGCCTGGCTCGGGCCCAACCCCAGAAGATGAACAGGGAGACAGACCTATTGAATGCAATGGTTTGCTACATAGAAAATGGATTGATGCTACCTACACCTCAGTCCAAAACCCTAAATCCAGACATCCCTGGAATTTTGAGGTTATTTGAAATCTGAACCCAGATCCAGGTTTCAGAAACTGTCTCCACTTTTGCAATGGTTCTAACCGGCTCTCTAGCTCAGTACCACCAAATTTTGGGTGTTCAGAATCTGGTTCCATATCTGAATTTTGCAACATGTACATTTTGAGCGTAGGGGAAAAAAATAATTCTTTGAGCACCTATCGGGAAAGGTACCTGAAGTGATTGTGGATACGCAGCATTATTTGCATAAATGAAGCAGATCTTGGTACATTGAAATGTGGGGTATCAGGCAAAGCAAGGTATCCTGACAGTAAGTGACCTGTGTAACCACATTTAGAATACTACTATCTGTGCTGTTTTGTTGCTGGGAATACTCTATCCAGACTGAAAAGGTGCAGCCGAAAGCAGCCAGATCGATTGTGTCCATGTTAGAACGAAAGATTAGCTAATAGACTTTGCTCACAAACAAGAGACTAAGGCAAATCCCATAGAGGGTTATAAAATCCTGGAAGGAGTACAGTACTTCCAATCAGCTGTCTTGTAAACAAGAGATGTTTCGGGACTGGGGCCATTGAGGGCATTTGCAGCTCTGTTTCCCTACTCATCCTGACACCTCATGGCCCTGATTGGGTCCCCACCTCTAGTTTGCCATTGACTGTGTCCTTGAGGTTTGTGCTTTGGGGAAAAGTGCAGTGTACAATACGTAAAGGGGAAGGCAGGGTGGGATAAGTATGGGACTGGGAACCAGGAACAGCTCTGGTCTGAATCTCTGACTCAGCCATAGGCTCCCTTTGTGACCTCAGGCAAGCTATGTGAACCTGTCTTAGTTTCCCCATCGGTAGATGAGGGATAATAACACTTTCCCACCTCACAGGGGGTGCTACAATGTAATATTTTAACATGCACAGCACTTTATAAATCTGGACTAACACAAAAAGCAGCATTGTAAGGCAAGAGAGATGGATCTGAGTTTGAATCCAGCTGAACACTGCTGCCACAAGTACTCCTTGTTAGTTTGTATCAGCAAAAAGAACACAGCTACCACTCTGAAACCTGTCAACATTTTATAGAATCTCACCCACTATTGCATCAGACTTAAGCTTCTTGCATCAAATTTTCAAAGCTCCTAAATGCCACTGGGATTTATAGGCACTTAGCTGCATTTTGAAAATTTTACCCCTTGTCACGAAAGCGCTACATAACTCCTTTGTCTCAACTTACTCATCTTCCTTTATCAAGCTTCATTTGGGCTCCGCAACCTCTCAGCTGCTGTGGCCTACATATTTATCAGTTTTTTGCACAATCCCTTCAGTTCCTTCTTCCACAAACCCCTCTCCTTTACATCGAATGACCCCCTCCGAGCTGATCCGCGTTTTCCTACTCACATTTACATTCCTCTTAAAGACCCACTTCTGCTACACTGCCTACAGTGAATTGAGCTGACTTGTGTGTCATTGGCCTGTTACAATGCCCTTTCCTCTGTGCTCTGTCTGTTTGTCTTTCCTTAGGCTCCAATCTTCTACTTGAGCACATCAGACGCGCTGAGTGCATTGGAGGTGCTACCCTAGAGAAATAATACTAAGGGCTGTCTCTGAGGTTCTTGAGTGATGTTTGGATTTGGGCCTATCTTTAATAAAGAACTGAAGATCAGTTAAAAGAAAAGGAGGACTCGTGGCACCTTAGAGACTAACAAATTTATATGAGCATAAGCTTTCGTGAGCTACAGCTCACTTCATCGGATGCATCGAATACAGACTAACATGGCTGCTACTCTGAAACCTGAGGATCAGTTGCTTTCCAAGTACCTGAAAAGCAGGCAGCTGTTGGCTGCTTTTCATGGGGAATGAGAAACAATTTTGAGGAGTGTTTTTTATTCAAATATAGGCTAGCATGGAAACCCGAGACCTGGAGAACATACTCCCTGCCACTCTTTGCTTCCCTTTCTTCCTCCATCTGACTGAGGCTGATCTTTCTCACGTCTGCTCACAAAACTGCCTCTCTCTTCCCTAGATTTTCACCACTGGATGAATGCCATGATCTTCCTCTTGCCACTGCTGCTGGGGGTTGGTGTATCTCGGTATGGCATGGCAGGATGGTAGGACTTCACAGTTGTTCCTCTTGGGTGCATTAGAAGTTGTAATGTAGGAATTACTAGGTGAGGTTCTGTGGCCTGTGTCATGCAGGAGATCAGACTAGATGATCATAATGGCCCCTTTTGGCCTTAAAATCTATGACTCTCCAAGCAGGGAAGGCTCCCAATCCATGGATATTGATATCTCTCTGGTGCTGGAAGACAACTTGGCTGAAAGCAATCCAGGAAGAGCCTGATGGTGCTTGCCTTATCTTTAGACATAAAGGATGGGATACAATATGTATAGAACGACCTATGGGAGCTGCTCCAAGCCAGCACAGTCCTGTCCTCTTGCTAAGCACTTGGAAATACAGCTTACGCTTGGTATCATTTGAAAGCTCTGGATTTGCAGTTCGACATGGCTGACAAGACACCAAGGTTTCAAGGAGACAACATCAGGATTTAAATTTTTTTTTTTTTTTTTTAAGAAATGGAAATTGAATCCCAGCTGGGAAGTAAGGAATGGTTGTGCTACATAGAAACCATCCTGGGAGGGGCCAGAGGAGTGAGGGTGTATGTTGTAAATCATGAGCCTCCTATTGTGAGTCTGAAAAAATAAATAAATAAAATCATGTTGCCTTCAGCAGGAAACCGAACAACAAAGTACGCATTGCTGCTTCCATGGAGCGGGTGTGGTGTGGTCTCAGAGCCATGTCAAACTCACATATGCATCGAACTGTCAGCAGTGCCAACCACAAGCATTAAAAACAATCACGAGTTAGGACAGAAAAATAATATGAGATTATAAAACCTCATAAATTTTGGGTCATCTTACTTGCTGGTTCTTGAGCCTTTAGGGATCACATTTTCAAACTTTCTCAGCAATGAAGAGGGCTAGAAATTTGTATGTTTTTTTTTGTTTTTGTTTTTTTTATGAAAACTGAGTCTCACAGTATCACATGATTCCAGGAGTTGTTGGGGCTGAAAGAAAAATCCCAAAGAATGCTCAGTATAAAATTGCAAGAATTAGCAGTGCTGAATTACAGAACATCCTGATCTGTTTACTTAAGGTACCTATCTGGCTTCATCATTGCAGTGTACGAGCACCTCACAATCTTTGAATGTATTTATCCACACAACTCCCCTTTGAGACATGGCAGTGCTATTATTCTCATTGAACAGATGGGGAAATGAGGCACAGAGAGACAAAGTGACTTGCCCCAGGTCACACAGGAAGCCTGTGGCGGTACAGGGAATTGAACCCAGGTTTCAGGCCAGGGGTTAGGGCCTAGGCTGTCTTTCCTTTCTGGTAACTAAAACCTCAGTGCTTGAAAGTCCGTCCCCTGGACTCCAAACACAAGGTAATTCATTCTGCTGCTTATAAAATTGAAACGTTCATGCCATTTGGCAGACAGGAAATGCTTCCACAGATCTGATCCGATTGCCCAAGCTCTCAAGAGGGAGTGGGATGTTGCTACTCAAGATATATCTTTTATCAATAGAAATAAACTCATTTCTATGCTGGCTGTGAGGAGTTCAGGTTTCTCTTGGGAATATGTGGCTGGGGGAAGGGATTGTTGTTTCTGTTTTCCTCCATTAAAAACCTGTTTTAAAAAAACAGCTTACAGGGACTGAATTGCCTTACATAAATTAGATTGCAGCAGAGACTTTGTTTAGCTGTTATAAATGAGGTTCCTGCAAAGACTCTGATTAGCTTCAGAGCCCTGGGTGCCCATAGAGTGTTTGATCCTGCCCCCTTGGGTCACACTGAGCAGCCATTGAAATCGACAGGGCTCCTTGTACAGTAAGGCGTTGATCAGCATGAATATGGGGACAGAATCTGGCTCCCAGGTAGGGATTTTTATATCTGCTACCTAAAGGCTAGATTGGAACTCTGCCAGGTACTCTGCCTGGTGAGTAGCTGCACCACCCCACGAATGGACCAGAGAACCCAATAGGATTCAGAACCTCAGGTCCACCCCTGCTCCTGCCCGCTGGAGGAGGAGTGAGTTACTTCACTGCCTTCTTGGGAACAGCACATGACCCCTCTCTGCTCCTGGCCAGGGCTGCTGCTCCTCACAGCGGGGAATTTTCAGAAGAGTAGTCCCACCTGTCCTCCCCACAGCCAGTGTCACAGTCTGAGCAGGACCCAGTGGGAGAATAGTAGGGGCCTTGTAAGGTTGAATTAGGTGTGTGACGGTCTAGCTCTCAGTGGTGGTTTTCATTGAACAGAAGAGAGAGCTGCTTGGTTGAGGGGGTTTTCTGGAACATACGTCGCTGACTGCAGAGAACAGACCATCTAAACATGATGACATAGCGCTAATCTGCCTAGGAATGTTTGATCTTAACAAAGCTAGCCCATTGTTTAATGACTGAATTCCTTTCCTGGTTGATGCTCTTTGGGCTGCTGCTCTATTAATTCCACTGAGAGTTGGCAACACATGAAGAATTGCAGAATAGGGGTAGAGGGTGAGCTTTCCTGGCTCTTCTACACCAGAGCCGAGCAAGCGAGATCAACAGGACTTTTCTACCTAGGGAGGACTGCAGGGCTGGCTCTAGAATTTGTACTTTCTGCTCCATGCACACGTGCGTCCTATTTCAGAGCAGGTGTAAGTGGCAGCAACCTCAGTTGAGTTTCATCTGCTTACACCAAGTCTGAGTTTGAACCCATGCTACTCAGACTAGACATATGCTGAATGTCCAGTATTTGAAGTAAAATTTGCCCATAATTGTAACTAATTCAGAGTCTAAGCATGAGAGACTAGAGTGTTTTTCTGCAAAACTCTTGCAACGCTGCCTCTTCCTCTAAGGTTCATGTCTACACTTTAAGGTTTGCCATGATGATCAGCTAGCATTTTGAATTCATTAATCCAATGTCCATATAAATAAACCCAGAGAAGAATAGCCAGCCATGACAGTCTTGGGTATTTGCTAGTACTCATTGCTATACATGCCTTTTAAAAATTGGACAGGGGACTGGTTCTGTAGCCTTTCAGTGAGAAAATGGAACTATTGTGTTTCTCTCTTCAGAGTTCCTGAGCTGTTTGTAGCCAACCTTCACACTAACTAAATGAGAACCCTTTCTCTGGGTTTGTCTGAATGCCTTCAAGCACTGATTTTGGGGTGTGTCACCCAGCATTCCATCAGTCATGCTTTCTGCCACGGGAGCAACAGTGCCAATGCCTAGAAAAAGGAGGACGCATGTCCCAGTGGTTAGGGCCATAATCTGGCAATGGTGAGACCTGTGTTCAGCTCCTTGCTCTGCCACAGGTGACCCGTGTGAACTTGGGCAAGTCACTTAACCTCTCCATGCCTCAGATCCTCATCTGTGAAATGGGGACAATAGCACTTCCCTACTTCACAATGCTGTTGTGAGAATGAATACATTACGGATGAGGTGCTTAGATGCTACAGTGATGAAGGCCATAAAAGGACAGGGGAGAATGTGGGTCTAGGACAGAGCAGGCTAAGAGCTGGGAGTCAGGATCTTGGGGTCATATTTTCAGTTCTGTTGCTCAGAGATTTTAAGGCCAGAAGGGGCCATTGTGATCATCTAGTCTGACCTCCTGCACGTCTCAGGCCACAGAAGTTCATCCATCCACTCCTATAATAGATCCCTAACCTCTGCCTGAGTCACTGAAGTCCTCAAATCTTGATTTAAAGACTTCAAGTTACAGAAAATCCACCATTTACTCTAGTTCAAACCAGCAAGTGACCTGTGCCCCGCAATGCAGAGGAAGTTTAAAAAAAAAAACCCCACAAAAAACCCCATGGTCTTGGGCAGTCTGACCTGGGGGAAAATTCCTCCTCTGCCCCAAATACGGTGATCAGTTCGACCCTGAGCATATGGGCAGGACCCACCAGCCAGATGCCTGGGAAAGAATTAGCTGTAGAAGCTCAGAGCCCTCCGTGTCTAGTATCCCGTGTCTGGCTGTTGGATGTATTTGCCATGAGCGGGCTCACATGGACTGCAGCTGCTGACTTGCTCGGTCACCTATACAAATTAATTAGCGCCAGCCACTGTACACATTTGAAGTCAGTGGGAGTTTTGCCATTGAGTGTAATGGGAACAAGCCTGTGTTCTTAATCTCTCCATGCCTTATTAATGTTGTCCATAAAATGGGTATAATACTTGTCTACCTCCCAGCAGGGTTGCCAGGCTTAATTAATTAGCGCGCATCTGGAAAGTTAGTTGGAATTTCCCCCATACATGTCCATATTGATTCAGTTAGGGCTGCTGACGTATTTTGACCTGCAGCTGCTACTACTCAAGCCACAACAAGGGATATAGCTAAACTTTGAAATGAGAGGAAATTTGAACACATAGGGACACTTGGTCTTGGGGGGGGGGTATATTCCTCCCACCTCAACCTGGCATTCCAGCTCTTCATGGCAATTATTACTAAATCAGTTGTAAATGTGGCTAATTTGACATTTCACAAGCTTTGAACTTGTGAGTGTGTATATATATAAAAATCTGTATTAACCTCTTAGTTCTTGCTTTACGCTGCATCTCCTCTGTGTAATCAGTAGGCTGCATATAACCTTTACCTGCATAACTGGTCATGCTTGCAGCATGCTTTCAACTGAATCTGCTTCGTTCCTTTCCCTACAAATTATATTTCATCAATTTTACGGCAGCTTTACATGGTATTTTGACTGATTGGCTGCCTATATTAACTAATAAAGCAGCTAAGATAGCTTTGATCCTGTATTTTTATGGAAATGATGGCATGTATTTCTGGGTAGCTGATTAATGCCATGTGTATTTTTAATGTACTAGCTTTACTGTGTGATCTGTGCTAAATGATTATATGGTCAAGCTGGGTTCTTTAAGTTGCTTATGAAAAGCATGTTGAAATGGATCATATTTGGTTTTTTTCGATAATCTCCTCTTGTACTATTTCAGTTCCCATAGATCCTTTCTTTCTAGGGTCACTTGCATTAGCACGGTGCATTCATGTTTTATTGGTAACAATAGAGAATTCATTGACTGCATTACACAGCCCGTAAATTTAGAGCATCAAGTTGGAGGCTCATGGAAGATAGAGATGTGAAAACAACCTGTCAGGTCCTCTAATCCATTCCCTTCCTAGTGCTGATTATTTCCTGCAGGGTATTTTTCTGCATCTTTGTCTAGTCTAGGTTTAAATGCCACAGTAGTGGCGCTTTCACCGCCTCCATAATCCATGCTAGTAATGATTGTTCTCTGTCTGTGGGAAGCGTGATGGGGGCCTGTGCACACTCAGTCCCTCCCGGAGGAGGGCAAACCAGAGTAAAATAGACAGACAGGAAAGATGAAGTGGCAGACGTGTAGCTGCAATGTATGTTCTCCCCCGCCAACCCTTTCCATTCCTGGGAGCCCATGAAAGCTGCTCTATGACAGCTCTGTGTTGTTGGGCCCCTAACTCTTATACTGCGGTGGCGGCACCTAGAGTCCTCAACCAAGTGAAAGCTCCATTGTGCGAGGTGCTGTACAAACCTAGAGGAAATAACAGTCCCTGTCCCAAAGAGCTTACAGTATAAAAGGCAAGACAAGGGTGAGACCAGTGAGGATCAGAGGGGAGAGGATGAGTGGGAAACAAAAATAACAGGCTGCTTTGACATTGATTGTGTGCATGTGTATACCACACCGCCAGTCCTCAGCAGCAATCCTAACTCTGGAAGGGCAACTTCAGCAGCATCCTAGCAAAAACGGGAAACGAGTCTAATTTGGGGCATATAATTACTGTCTTCTGTCACCCAATGTTTAACAATCAAGGTTAGCGGGTACTAAGGAAACACTTCTTTATGGTATGATCAGAACTATCTCGGTGATGACTGTACTTTCCGGAGTCAGGCAATGACTCATTCCGAGGACACCACCTGAGTCAGAAGATCTCGCTGTTCCTAAAATAGTTTATTTTTAATCATTCCCTGTGACCTATACAATAATGCAGCGTGCAACATGCCCCATCCTTGCCTTTATTTGATTCTCAACCCAAGAGTTGAAGAATCCCTTTCAGAACTGTTGATTCCGAAGATTACCAGCTCTTTTCATGGTAACTCTGTTGTTTAGAGGCAGAGTTTCTGAATGGTGGAACAGTCCTAGACCCTGTAAAGGAGTCCAGGAGACCTCATTCTCTTCTAGAGTGGAAGCGTGTAGGTTTCCCAGTTCCTGGAAGCAGTAAGCAGATGTCCTTCAATTCACTTGCAGAGAAAATAGGATGAGAAGGCATTTCCTTTATATCGTTTCACCTGAAGTGAAATGTGCCAGCTTTGCTCACCCTGTGGTGTTCTGATGTGGCTTCCTGAAGGAATCAGCTTTTTCTCTGCAATCTGAGATGCAGCACGACTAGCGTTCTCTGGGGTAGTGGTGGCACAAGTAAAGAGTGAGGTGGTACATTTGTGAGCCCGTGAATCGGGACTTCCAGGCTCTGGGGCAGCCCCAGTTCCATAATTATGGGAGCCTTTGTGTAAGTTGCTGAGCTCCGTACCCATAGGTACCCTGGGTATAATGAGTCAGATTCACCTCCTAGCCCACGTCCCAGTGCCAGCCTGTTGGATCCCATGGGGAATTCTCTCCTGTGAGAGGACAGGTGTTTTGTGGTTCCCCCCGCCTCTCGCCCTGGTATCCTTACCTGGAGATTCCAGCATGCAGATTCTGCACCATCATGAGAACCGCAACAGAGGTCACACTGATGCATGGATTTGCCCCCAACAGTTGTGCTGTCGTGGGGAACAGCAAGGCATGGTCAAGTCACGTTTGAATGAACAGGAAGGAAGGAGGGATGATCTTGCCATTAAGGCACTGGGCTGGGTTTTAGAACACTGGGATTCAATTCCCAACTCTGCCACAGACTTCCAGTATGGCTTTGGACAAGTCCGTAGTCAATCTGCGTCTCCTTTCCCATCTGTACAATGGGGATGACAATATTGCCTTTCTCCCATCCTTTGTCTAGGTTGTAAGCTGTGCGGAGCAGGAGTACCTTGTGCTCTGTGCATGTACAGCACCTAGTACAATGAGACCCTCATCTTGGTTGGAGCCATGAGGGGCAACTGTAATACAAATAGTCAATCATGCTCTTTGAAAGTCTTGCATGAAAGGTGCTATAGAAGTGCAAAGTATTATTGTTCTTATTTATTATTATTAAGGCTGGTTGAATGAAAGTAAGCATTTTTCTCATTGGGTTTTGTGAAAAGTCAACGTTTTCTGTGGGGAAAAGATTTTGGTGGAATTTTCCACTGGAAAATCTAAATTGAATGTTTCTAAACCAAAATTTTTCGAACTTCTTGTTTCACAAAAAGTTTCAATATTTGGCTTTTTTTGTGCTCTGATTTGGGATGAAGACAAATGTTGACATATCAGACATTCCCCTTTCCAGTCAGCTCTATTACCTTTCTTACCATAAACAAACAAAACATAGCGTTACTGGTTTGTTTTGCCCAACATACAGACCTAGTAACATATAAACACCATAAAGGCAGCCATACAGAGAAGAGAAAAATAGAGCAGGATCTTTTATGCCTGCATCAGAATAGATGACATGGGAACAGGAGAGACTTTCTGGGTAGACTAAAAACTAGGGGCTGTCTTTCCAAAATAGGAATAGCTTGCATGAGTAATTGACTAAATCAATGCCAGTTTTCCGCCACATCTTTGCTTGGCTATTAAATATATGGTCTTGTTTTACTGCTTTAGGAAACCAAGCAAATTGAATTGCATAACACAAGACAGATTGTATAAGATGGTTTCATTTCCATACTCCTCTTCCCCTTGCAGCTCTACAACCAACAGTCTAGGAGAGCTGGTGGGTTTTTTAAAATTATTTTGAATTAATCTGACTTAACAATATCAAGCACAGAAAGATCCAAAGATTTGGTAAACAAAGTTCCCAAATCAAAACAGAGTGCAGACCTGTTGGCTCTTGTCGGGGCTGGATATTGTTCTTTTTCTTTTCTTAGAGCCTTCTCTTCTATTTATAGCAGCCACTTCATTCTCTGCCTTTGTCATATTCTCAGTCTGGCTTTTTTCTTTTTTGTGGGCTTTCCTTCTCTTCAAGTCCTGTTACTCGGGCGAAACTCCCCCTGAAGTCAACTGAGGTTAGAACTGTGGAACTTGCCTCCTCTACCTTGGGGATTTGACCCAAATACAGCTGCTGGTGCAGACCTGCAAAGGGGCTGTTTGCACAATTGGAGCTTACACTGTTTTCAAGCCGGGGGAACATGTTTCAGTGCAAATAGTGGCTTTGCCTGTCTGTGCTGGGAGTGCACTGGTGCTGTAATTTGAGTGAATCCCTAGGGTGGACAAGACCTGGAAGCAGAATTTGATCCAGTGGATGATTTGCCTCCATAGGGAGTCTTGCATAGGGCTGGCTGTCTTCACTCTGGGTAGACATCCTCTTCCTGTTTGTCTTTCTCTCCCCTTTTTGTCCTCAGATACTTATTATGACTTATTTTTATTTCCCTGGTGCCTAAAAACCCTAGTTAAGGGGCAGGACCCCATTGTGCAAGGTGCTGTACCAGAACAGAATAAAAAACAGGAGTTTCCCATGTGCTGCAATAAAGGCTTCCTCCCATACCCCCAACACTGAATGCTAGTGGGTTATGATGACTATCCTCTTTGTTCTCACTGGAGATTAAACCCCAGGCTTCTAGACCCCAGGATATGAGCCTCTAGAGATTGTGCTAAAGTCCCTTAGCTAGGAGCTTGTAGTACTGTAGTGGGGCCATTCTCTATGGATCAGGTGCAGAGGGAGCTGTATAACTCACACCTAATAGTGAGCTATACAATGTCAAGGTGGGGGAGGAGCTAAATTCTCCAGTGAGTTATACGATGAGAGAGAGTTCACCGAATACCTGTTATGAAAGAAAAGTTAGCAAATGCTATATCTGCTGATAGAGCTTCTCCCTTCAAGGGCAAGCTGGACACACAGGGTATAAGCTCTCTGCAAAGTACGTATTATTATTAACGTGCCTTCCTTGGCTTGCGGCTGTTGTTGAGAAATCCAAGACTGGCTCCAGATAATGAATGACAAACATTTCCCTTGTCTTAACTATTTTACTGTGAGCATTTTGCTCCTGGAAGTCTACTATTCGTTGTTAATAGCATGCCACCGTTGACATTCATTCCCACTGAAGCACGACATTGGGATCGTCTCTTTTGTTTCATCTCTCGTTGGTTTCTTTTCAGCACACACTGTTGTGCAAGCCTAACCCGTTTAAAATTAAAATACATTGATGACCAAAATACTTAAGGGATGCACTGATAAATGAGTCTACAGTGCTGGCTTCCCTACAAAACAAGCCGCGTTTTAGGACCAATTGGGGAAGAGGAATGATCTTGGTGTGAGAAGACAGGCCTAGGTGTCAGAGAAAGGGGGTTCTGTTCTCAGCTTTTTATTGTTGGTTATTGCGGTAGGGCCTAGAGACCCCAATCAAGGACCAGGGCTCCTTTGTGTTACGTACTATACAAACATAAAAGACACAAGCTGGTCCTTGCCTTAAAGAGCCTGCTGCTCTCACTGATTCTGATGTGTGGTGTTGGGCATGGGATAGCTCAGTGGTTTGAGCATTGGCCTGCTAAACCCAGGGTTGTGAGTTCAATCCTTGAGGGGGCCATTTGGGATCTGGGGCAAAAATTGGGGATTAGTCCTGCTTTGAGCAGGGGGTTGGACTAGATGACCTCCTGAGGTCCCTTCCAACCCTGATATTCTATGATTCTATGTTAGGGCCTGATTTTCCAGAGGTGTTGAGCACCTGCGGCTCCCATAGACTGCAGTTAAGATTTTGGGAGTCTGGTTTTCAGACTCAAGAGCTTTGTGCCTTGTTTTCCTCATCTGTAAAATGAAGACAATACTCCCCCCTCCTGCAACGTCGCAGGTGTGTTTTTTGTAAAGCTTAACTCATTCATATTTGTGAAGCTCTACTTCATACTATGGCACTGAGGTGTGTGTGTATATATATTTTCCTTTCTACTCTCTCATCTAGGAAGTTTGGCTGAGGTTTTTTTATTTTATCATGGAGGAATCCCTGTATTTTAGCCTTTATTGGTCTTGGTGTCCTTTGTGCCTGATTCTCCATTGACCTGCCCTTGGTGGCATCACCTACATCTCTGCAAAGTAGATCTAAAGAGCTTCGGGGGCACTATGCTGATTTACCTCAGTTGAGGATATGGCCCACTGGCTTCAAAGGAGCAACACTGACTTGCACCAGCTGGTCATTTTGCATGTTTACTGCAATGGAGGTATGTTGGTTTGGGGATATGGTGCTTTAATGTAAGAGTGATGCAAGGCTTCCACTCTTCGGTTTGAACCACTAAGATCCAGTAAAACACTGGGAGATAGAAAATGTTAGAGTCCTTGGGCCATTCTGTTACGCTGGAGTGGAGCCTGTCGACACTCGGTTTGAATTTGGTCCATTGACTTTAATGCATTGAACCAGCATAACTGAAAGGAGAATTTGGCCTATCTTAGTGACAACAAAGTAGTTGGAATGGTCCATATTACCAACAGCTGATGACTACATGCATTTCCCTATTTAAAACAGGTAAATGGCGATTTGAAGCCTAGTAACATAGGAGGAAGGAATTCCTTAAATTCTGGCATCCCCCTCAGATTCAAGAATACTTCATATATACATAAAAAACATTACAACAGCTTAAAAATAAAAAGGGCTCAAGTGCAGGATTGGTTGAAGTTTCATTACCCTGCCAGTTGAGAAGAACAGAGCCGGCCTGCAAAATGGATGGTGCAATGAACATGTCTTGTATGCACATCTGCACATCCAAACGAAGCTGGTAAATTTCACTTCAGGCCACTGACAATGCCCATTTAAAATTGTGCTCAGTCTAATACTTGCTTGCATTTCTTACTGGGCTCTGAAGGATGGGACTTCGGAGTGGATGATTCTTGAACTTTTCTCTCTTTGCTGAGTGAACTATTTTGTGAAACCAGCCAGACAGGTTTGTCCGTGCATTTCTAATGCTGTGACACAACAAGGAATGAGAGAACAATCCAACAGACTTGAATGTCCTGTTGATCCAGTAAGGCAGATGACTTAGGTACTTAGCATTGAGCACACAATAGTAACACACACACAGAGAGTGCTTTACCCCGTGGAGCAGATCAAGGCTGCTAGAGTTGGGACAGAGAATGCAAGAAGCCCTAGCCCCCAGCCCTGTGCTCCATCCACTTTTGTTCCTAACCTTGCAGTGAGACCGCATGTACATTTTAGAGAGGGCTCCAGCCCCTAGGAATCTTCCTGCTATAATGTAGATGCTCAACTCCCATGGTGAGATGAGTGCAGTAAAAATGTCTGATGTGGCGTATAACACTTATGAATTGTTTTCTCTGGCCTGCACTTTTAAATTTTTCAGGAACCTGCTCATTTGCAGGAGCATTGACTCTTTTGTGAGGTGGAACTGATGCAGCATGTTAAAGGGGATATACACATTCTACCTACTCATGGAGATCTGGAGTCTTGTTTGCCTTGAGGAGGGAATGGTCTGTGTGTGCTTTTAAACCACTGTGTGTATAAGGAAATCATAACACTGATAGCTTGGTATTCATTCGGAAGGTTTCAGGGACTTCGTGCTGAACTTATCCAAGTTGGAGTGTTTGTTTATGTATTCTGAACTTGCTATTTAATGGAAATTTTCCTTCTGGATGCGAACGGCTGGTGTACATAAATGTAAATAATTCATGGTGGGGGAGCAACTGAACTGAAATGGAACATCATTGCAGCATCAATTACAAGCTTTACACTAAGGAGAGAACTTAGGAGCCATGGTACAATACTGATTGAAGCATTAATCTATGGTATGACTCCAGTTTTTAAAAAACAAAGGTAAATGGGATGTCAGGAGGCATAAGAACATTAGAATACAAATCTGAGGAAGTGCTCTTTGGGTGAAGCAGGAGTTAGGCCGTGTCCGCACTAGCGAGCTTACAGTGGCGTAGCTGCATTGGTGCAGCTGTGCCGCTGTGAGCTCGCTCATGTAGCTGCTCTCTGCTGACGGCAGAGCGCTCTCGCGCCGACATGGTAGAACCACCTCAGCAAGTGGCGGTAGCTGTACCAATGGGAGAAGCTCTCCGCCGACACAGCGCTGTGCGCACTTGTCCTTCTGCAGGCAAAACTTATTTCTCTCAGGGTGGTTTTTTCCCCCACACCCCTGAGTGACATAAGTTTTGTTGACATAAGTGGTAGTGTAGACATGGCCTTAGATGCCACCTAAAACGCTTATGGCTCAACTTTGCCTTCTGTTACACCCATGCAGCCCTACTGATTTCAATGGGATCGCATGGGGTAGCCGCACCTAGTAAACTCATATGGTGCTCCAAGGGCATACAATGGCCGACGCCAGCCCCCTTCTTCAGAGGGAAACGGAGCTCCGAAGAACACCCCAACAGTTGTCATCTGACAGCATCCACTGCCCCAGTTCCATTGGTCCTGGATAAAGGAAGATGTTCTTAGTGAATTTTTTTTTTTAAAAAAGTCACAAAATAAGAGAGCTGATAATAACTGCATCCGGTTGGGTTAAGGTTACCATGTTTCAGGTTCCCAAAAAGAGGACCCTGTTGGAGGGGCAGTACAACTGGGGGGTGCTGTAGAGGGTACCTGGGGCCTCACTCTTGAGGTGAGGGGTAGTTTCATCCCTGTCACGTGGCAGAGCTGCTGGTGCAGACCCAGGATGCAGCAACAGCTGTCAGTCAGCACCTCCCTGCGGGGCTTTCCCCCTCCCACGGGAGGGCTTGGGTGGACCTTCACAGCTGCCATATCCCATCCACTCAGATGCAGATGCAGGTGAGGGGACCCAATCAGGAAGCAGACCAATCAGGGCTCTTTCTGAGCTGCAACATTTGCTCTGCAAAAACCTGGACATTGCCTCTTCTTTTGATCCTCCACTTCTTTCCAGGTGGATTTTTCAAATAAACGAGGCAATGTCTGGGAAAACCCGGACATATGGTAAGTTAACCCTGAGTTGCATACTGTGAATTGTATGGCGAGTGGGCAGAAAGGTAGTGTTACAAAATACGAAAATAAAACCTAAAGAAAAATAGCCAGAAACATTCTCTCCCCCAGCTTAAAAGGTGTCCCAGTCTGTCATGTGTCCCAGGGAAGTGTCTCTCCATGCTCTCTGGTTTTACAATTTTGTTCTCTTTGCCTGGCAAGTGTTAAATCCGAATTAGCCTATGGCATTATGCCATCGTACCCCTGAAACTAGACCAAAATGGCAAAACCTGCGTGAATCCAGTCCTCATAACTCCTGTGTCTTGCTATCCCTATCTCTCTACCCCACCCCACCTCCAATGTAAGTTCTGGTAGGGCAATTCCACTTATTGAACAACAGGATAAAACAGTTTTATTGAGCTCAGAGCCTAAACCCTTCAATAATTAAAAGCAGGAGCGCACCAGCTCTGGGTTGGCAAAAGCTCACCTTCCCCCCCCGGCCTTTTGTTTTCCATACCTGGCATTAAAGGTGACTTGTAAGGGGTGTCGGAAGGGAATTGAGTTTGTACTCTTTTTTTGCACTTTTTTTTTATGATGGACAAAAGTCCTGAAAAGGATTTGTTTTTTAATTCTAATTTTTATTAAATTAGACAAAAATAGCTAGATTGGAAAACATTCTGGCAAGTGGAGACTTAGTGAAATGATGACCTCACAAGACCCAAGAATGAAAGTCGAGTAAGTGAGATGATTTGGGATTTTTAGTCAGGCTGTTTTAAGTCTCTTTTTAGGAACGCTTTCAGTGACTGGTGAACACTTTGGATAATAGAAGCCTTCATGAAAGAATCCACACACTTGCTCCTTCAATATGGTATTAGTGCTTACAATAAATACCCCACAGAGCTCCCAGAGGTCGCCAGCAAAACCAAGAAAGACAAGAATTTTCATTCCCGGTGATTCTAAGGTGTTTTTTTGTTAGTTTGTTTTTTTAAATAAATAAAGCAAAACATCAGTGCCCCCACCCTGTCAGGCCCTCTTTATACATCCTAAAAAAATCAGACACAAGCTCAACTCTTAAATTCTTTTGCAAGTCACCTTTAAGGTGGACTACTCATTCTGTGCAAAGCCACACAGAATACTAATATATGGCAACCTTCAGCTGTGGCTGTCAGTTTATGCTAAACACTTTTCCTGCTCCCAAGCATGCATGAACATTTCAGTAATAGTCTCTTGAAAGTACTTAGACTGTGCGATAATCTGCATGCATAGTCATTTGTCCACCTTAACTACTTTCAACAACCCCAGTTAAGGCTCTGGGGCAAATCCCTGGGGCTTGCATCTCAGAAATGAGCGTTGTATCAAGTGGGAAATGACATAGGCAGGCAGTTTAAACAGTGCTGACTAATGCGTATGGTTGCAGCTCTCTGTCACACGTGGGCATAACAGAGAGCAGAAACTGGCCCTTGGTCAGTCATTTTTCAGTGATGAGGAGGGTGTGGTGTACAGCAGCCAAGATGATGCTAGCCATTGGGCATTCCTATGAAGAGAGGAAGTGGGGTAGTTCATAGCTGACCTCAGAAGTACTCCCACCACTGAGGCAATTTCTTAAAACCCTCAGGACAAGTATTCTGCATATAGATTCTAGCATCTCTCCAGGATCCAACTATAGAGGATTGTGTAGGTCAGTGTCAGAACCTTGAACTGCAACCGCAGAATAAATAAGATGTAAACAGAACTTCATGGAGATCAAGTTGTATTGTCGTGGCAGGAATCTTTTTAGAGAGGCATTGTTAGAAAGCAGGGGTGCTTAGCCCTTGGAACCTTGTGGTGTGCTGAAGTCGGAATCATGCAAATATGTTTTTCAGTTTGGAGGCGAGATGGGGCCCAAGTCTGAAAGCTCTGATCCAGTTTGAACCAGGCTTTTGGCTTAGGCCTAGCTCTGGTTTGTTTCTAAAAACATTAATTTTGTTGCTAGAAGAAATTCTGCACTGTAGCAGGATTTTTAAAATTGCTCAGACTTAGCCTAACTCTGCCCCCCATGAAGTGGGTGGTAAAGCTGCCATTGACTTCAGCGGGAGCAGAGATAGGCAAAGGCCAAGTGCTTGTGACTCCACCCTTTAGCACAAACCAGATATGGAGCACACTCCCTTTTCTAGATATGAAATCATTGTATGTTTGTCTTTATCATTGTGCCAAGCTGCTTGATGGTCTTACATCCAGGGCCAAATTCAGTCCTGGCATATGTGGGTGTAACATTCAATGGAATCAATGAGAGTTACACCCACTTACACCAGGACTAAATTTGGCTCCACGAACTTAGGCACTAAATGCTAAAGACTCTGTATAACATGCTTTCCTGTGATCACAGATGCCTCTGGAGGAAAGAGTTTGGAAAGACACATTCTCTTCCTTCCAGCAAAGTATTTTTAAGTAAGTTTAATTATATGAGACAAATGCGCAGTCCGTGTACATTGTCTGTAGCTAGGCTGAGTGTTTCTTCTCCAGCCACGCAAAGTACCTCATCTGTAGCCAGCTCATTTTTCCATGTCAGGGAGGAAACCTGGCCTAATGGGTAAAATGCTGGGAGCCAAAAGCATGGGTTTGATTTCCCCCCGCTGCCATAGGCAAGCTGTATGTGACCTTTAGGACGTCATTTGGGTTCAAATTTAAACAAAAAAGATCTCTGAGACCTGGGACTGATTCTCTCTCCCCACCCCCACCCCACCCCCCGTGGCACCCCCCCCCCAGTAGTGCTGAGGTTTGGACCTTAATCTTTTGGTGTGGACCTTAATCTGTTGGTGCCTCAGTTTTGCCAACTGGTTTCCCACCTCACCAGGGTCTGGGGATAGTGAATTCACTGGTACCCTTTGAAATCCTGACGTGGGAGGTGCTATGAAAACCATACTGTGAATTCTGTGTTTGTGCAAAGATCCCAGCTCCCTATCACAACGATCAAGAGGTGGGATTGCAGCTGCACCTTTAGGGAGAACTGTAGGTATCCATCTCTTTGCACAAGGTTTTCCATGTGTTTTTGGCATCGTGCAAGTAGGAGATTCTCCCTCCCACCCCAATATTAATTTCATAAAATGAAGGAGGGGTAGAGAGCAAATCCTTTTGGACAGAAGATTGCTTTCCTTAACTGCTATGGTGGCCCTATCCTGATCCTACTGAATTTGATGGCAAAGCAGCTTTTCTTGTATAATTTTAAGCAAGATCGTTATGCAGACAAATCCCAGGGAATGTAGTCTCCTTGCAGATTGAACGCCATCCAGATCAGTCACTAGCTAGGTCCTTAAGAGGGTCTGGCTGGATGTTCACTCTGTATCCTCTACCAGTGATCTTATCATACCACCAAAGATTTTGGCGCTCAAGAGATTGACAGCTGTGCAGTGGCATTCCTGGATAAATGCACAGCTTAATTTTAAGCAAGAGAGAGAGACAAATCACCTTGGTTGCTTAGTTTCCATGGATGCAGAGAAGCAATGGCATATCAGCACATCTTGAAGTCACTGTGTGAAATCCTGGTCCCAGTGAAGTGAATGGGGGTTTTGCCATCTGCTTCAGAATAGGACCAGTTTTTTACCCATTAACTTTAATGGAGCAGGATCTGCCCTCTAGGTACTGTATTGTTGAGGACACAGATACATAAATTTGCACAACCAAAAGCCAGGGCAATATTCTGCTTTGACGTAAAGTGTACCTTAATGTACAAACATAACTAATCTAATGAAGCTCCTGCAGTGTGAGCCAATTACATGGGTTTAAAACTGATTTAATTGCATTGATAGTGTATCTAAAAAAACAAAAACAAATATTACGTCTTGTTACTGCCCTTTTGGTGCTGGTGACATAAATACAGCACCTCCTTGCCAAAAATGTCATGTGAGGTGCTACACTTAGTTACAAAAGTCTCTTCAGTTAAGATCTGTTCCTCTCCCGACCTCCAAAGCAATGCAGCATATTTTGTCCATTTTTAATGCATCTTTTGCAAATGGTTTGTCTTGGTGGCACAAACTTCTGCAAAACAAGTTCAAGGAGGAAAAGCACTTTCTGGGATCAGGTATGGTGTTGTGTAAGAAAGGGGTGAATGATTAATCTGGTGACATTCTATATTCCATGCCCCCCTCCTTGCATGTGTACGGTGATTTTTGCTGTATGTCTGTTATCCTGTCATTTTCTGATATTAGAATTCCATGTAAAACCAGGAGAAGAGAGGCTACCAGATTTGGGCTACATTGAAATTTCAGCCCTTGTATAGCTGCATCAAGACAATCCTCTTGATTGACCACTGCAGCAGGATTTCCACCAGTAGTTTACCAGCTGGTGCAAAGCCCTGGGATAGATACAGTTTATGTTGATGCAATGCTATGTGCACTGGTGCAGTTTATCCTGGTTTCAAACTATTAAATTGCATGACTGTAAATTGCATTGAACTGGTGAAAAATCAGGTCTCTGTTAGTGATTTGAATTGGTACAGCTGTGCAAAATGGCAGAAATCCCAGGGTAGACAAAGCCTTTGTTCTTCAAGTCTGGATGAACCAGTTATGCTGAAGTGAGTTACACGGATAAAAGAATCCTTAATTATCTCAGCCAAAGCTGTTGAGGAGCAATGAAGCTGGCAGCCCACAAACAGAAGGGTGAACACTTATACTGGGAGCCAGCATGAGTGAAAGAGCTTTTCATCCAGCTAAGTGACATCACTGCCTCTTCATTTAGCGCTAAGGTGTGTGGGTGGGTTGTGGGGTATGGGAAGGGAGGGAGGAGAGGATTCCTGGATAAGCCAATTGAAGTAGCAGCTGGAGGTTCCAACAGAGGTGTCACCTGATCTGATAAGAACATCCTAGCAAGGGGGATGGTGCGCGGGAACCTGAAACAATACAAGGGAGCTGAGAACAAAGCCAGACTATGTAGCATTTGTTCTCTCTAACGCACCTCCAATGCGTAAGAATCATCCCATAAGCTTTCCACCTACTTAGATTCTGATGTGGCCCTTACCACTGCTATAGCCAAGCACCTCCCATGTAGATTTATCTTCACAGCACCCCGATGAGCTAAGGAAGTATCATCCCCCTATATTATAGATGGGTAAATGAGGTGCAGGGCTGATTAAGTGACTTTCCCAGGGTCACACTGTGATCTGTGGCAGAGTCAGGAATTGACCCCAGTGATTTCCCAGTCTAGTGCCTTAACAGCAAGCCCATCTGTCCTCCCTAGAACTGGTTGAATTCATATTTGTTACAAATTTAGCCCTCCCTCCCCCCCATTTGTGAATCAATCCTGCTTCTACAAATGTATTTATCTGTAAATATTCACTAAATAGTTTATACCAGCAAAATTCAGCCTGTAGGTTGTTAGTGAATTCCATTGGCCAGCTGAAAGGTGTGTGATTGGTCACCTAAATCGCATGGTAATTTTTTCTTGTCCCTGATTTGAATGACGAACTTTTTAAATAGGTAAATAAGGGCTAGCAAGTAACACACTTTCTGATATGAACTTTTGGCCAGGTAATCATTTGGCCTTGTCTACACCAGTGCTCACTTCTTCAAGAAAGAAGTGCTGGGGCTCAAGTAATAACACTGCTTGTATCAATTGTATTGTCAGTGTGGGACATTGTGGGATGGCTTCTGAAAGTCAGTAATGGTCAACATAAGCAACACAGTGTCTGCACTGACACTGTGTTGATTAATGACATCAACTGTGACTCTATGCCTCTTAGGGAAGTGGTGTTACTATCTCGGCATAAAGAGGTACTGACGTTAGTGGGAGTCAAATTTAAGTGAAGGCGTTTCCACTGCTGGGTCATCGCAGGGCAGCATAGTATAGACCATATAACATAGACGAGGGCTGAAACACTGCAGCTGAAGTGGCATAGCTGTGCCAGTGTAGCGTTTAAAGTGTAGCTACACCCATGGCTGGAATCAGTCTTGCTCACCTGTGTGTTAGTGTTGTTAAAATAGGTATTAAAATTATAAGAATGTGCTTAGTGTTTAGACTGTACTGAATGCTTGTAAGTTGCTGCATGCATGTAATCTCACTTACAACGTCTGTATCCCACATGTAAGGTAGTATTTAAGCATTTGTATTATAAACCTCTGTGACTGTGTAAATCACCAAATAGGAGAGAGACATTAAGTAAAGTGCTGACCTCCAACAGAAGGTGTTCATCCTGGCCAAAAAAGAAGGCCCATCAACACCAGATGAATTTATTGTGGAATGTTAAAGAGGACAAAAGACTTTGTTGATTGCTCACCAGATGAGTCATGCAAGTGAATTCCTCCCATCAGCTGGGTTTGCAGCTTGAAGAACCAGGGTGAAAGGGAATAAAAATTCCTAACAAGAAGGAACAGTATCTCTATGCTGCTTGAGCTCTGGAGGGCAAGGTTTTTTAGGCATAAACAAGAGGTACCCAACTGTTTAGCTTGGGTTAGCCCTAAAGGACATATAGAGCTTGCTTATTGTAGAAGCTTCTATTTTCTTTTGAATTTAAGATTGTAACTTTTGTGTGTATCTTTACCGGCTTTAAACTTGTAAATAGTTTTCTTGTTTCCTTTTCCTTTTAATAAATCTGTGTATAGTTTAATGTAGGATTGACTACAAGTGTTGTCTTTGGTGTTAGATCTAAAGTGTGATTGACCTAGGGTAAGCGGCTGTCCTTTGGGACTGGGAGTAGCCTGAATATTGCTGTAACTCTTGGTGTAAGGGACCACCTCTCACAAAGGCAGGCTATGACTACACTAGATAGATGACAGCTGTAGCACTGGTAGTGGAGACGCTCTAAGCCGATGGGAGAGAGCTCTCCCATTGACTTAATCCACCCTCAACAAGCGACAGTAGTTCTGTTGGTGGGAGAAGCTGTCCTGCTGACATAGCCTTCTTCACTCCGGTGCTTAGGTTGGTGTAATTTACGTTGCTCAGGGGCGTGGCTTATTCACATCCCTCAGCAACATATGTTACACCAACCTCAGCATCGTTCTTCAAGTGTGGTGTCCAAATCTGGACACACTACTCCTGCTGAGGCCTCACCAGTGCTGACTAGAATGGGACAGTTACCTCCCATGTCTCTGATACTCTTGTTAATACGTCCCAGAATATTAGCCTTTTTTGCAACTGCATCACATTGTTGATTAATAATCAATCTGAGATCCACTATAACTGCAGATTTTTTCTACAGTACTACTGCCTCATTAGTCATTCCCCTCTAGTATTTGTGCATTTGATTTCCCTCCCTCACTTCCTTAGTGAACTACTTTGCATTTGTCTTTATTGAATTGTTCATCTTGTTGATTTCAGACCAGTTCTCCAATTTGTCAAGCTCACTTTGAATTCTAATCTTGCCTTCCAAGGTGCTAGCAGCCCCTCCCAGATTGATGTCAACCACAGATTTTATAAGCGTACTCTCCACTCCATTATCCGAGTCATTAATGAAAATATTGAACAGTGCAGGACCCCACTAAATACATCCTCACAGTTTGACAGCGAACCATTGATAACTACTCTTTGAACCAGTTGTGCACCCAACTTACAGTAATTTCTCTAGTTTGCTTATGAAACTGTCATGTGGGACTGTGTCAAAAGCCTTATTAAAATCAAGATAAATCACATCTACTGCTTCCCCCTGCCATCCCCCATTCATTAGGCCAGTGACCCTGAAGGACATAAATCCACACCATGTAGAGGTCAAGCACAGGAGTTTATTACGTACAGCGCTGATGGAGTGTCACCTTGCTTATTAGGCTCAGAGACACTGTCAGTCAATTGATTACAAGGGAATATATGGATTTTCCATGGGCAGGGGAAAGTGACAGGGTAGGCAGTCCCACGCCCCTGGATAGGTCTAGCAGCAAGACATGATAGCACAGTAGCAATGGTCAAAGGTTACATAATGTCTGTGCCCATGGTCTCAAGTTGACAAATTAACATTTAACATTTAATTAGTACTTTAATAAATATATTAGTATAAAGTATATATTTTGAATTCTGATTTGGGGTCCATAAGAATGAAGTAGTTCCTTTGATTGTCCAACAAATACATATTTAGGGGTAAAAGAAAAGAAACAGTGAAAATATGTGGCAATAAAGATTCTTTCAGGTTGTTCATTTGTGTTTTAAGGCAGGCATTGGTCCCTGGGAAAGGGAGGTGGGAGGAGACCATATCTTATACTGACATGCTTGAACCTTTCATAAACTCAAGGTTGGATGTGTGGGAAGAACATCACCCTACAGAAGAAACTAACACAACAGAACAGGGCTTCTTTGTTCTATTTGCAACTTTGAATAAGACACAATTATTGCCCCCAACATCTGGCGTTTTGCTGACCAGGCATATCTCAGCAAAAGCAAGGTTATCTTTTGGTTATTCTGCTTTCTCTTAGCTAATCACTATTTGCTAGGCCTCTGACCTCTTGACCAAACTCTGGACTTTGGGCCTGTACACAAATCCATACACCAGGTTATTACATCAGCAATGGATTTTAACCCTTCAGGCCCTGTCAAAGAAGGTTGGTCTGCAAATTAGGTTGGTCTGAAATGATTTATTCTTGACAAATCCATGTTGGCTATAGTAATTTTGTCACTCTGTTATCTGGTAGGTGCTTACAAACTGATTGTGTAATGATTTGTTTTAGTATTTTTCCAGGTATTGAAGTTAAGCTGATTAGTCAGTGATTCTCCAGGTGCTTTGTCTCCCTCGCTCCACCTCCTCTTTTTTTTTTTTTTAACATAGATACTCTGTTTGCCCTACTCCCAGTTGACCTCATCTGTATTCCTTGAGTTCTCGAAGATAATTGCTAGTAGTCCTGAGATTTGCTTCAGCTAGTTCCTTAAGTACCCTAGGGTGAATTTAACCAGGCCCTGCTGACTTGAATACATCTAATTTATCTAAATATTCTTTAACCTGTTCTATCCCTATTCTCATTTGTTTTCCTTCCCCAGTCATAGAATCATAGAATATCAGGGTTCGAAGGACCTCAGCAGGTCATCTAGTCCAACCCCCTGCTCAAAGCAGGACCAGTCCCCAACTAAATCATCCCAGCCAGGGCTTTGTCAAGCCTGACCTTGAAAACCTCTAAGGAAGGAGATTCCACCATCTCCCTAGGGAACCCATTCCAGTGCTTCACCACCCTCCTAGTGAAAAAGTTTTCCCTAACATCCAACCTAAACTTCCCCCATTGCAACTTGAGACCATTCCTCCTTGTTCTGTCATCTGCTACCACTGAGAACAGTCTAGATCCATCCTCTTTGGAACCCCCTTTCAGGTAGTTGAAAGCAGCTATCAAATTCCCCCTCCCCCATTCTTCTCTTCTGCAGACTAAACAATCCCAGTTCTCTCAGCCTCTCCTAATAAGTCATGTGCTCCAGCCCCCCCCAATTATTTTTCTTGCCCTCCACTGGACTCTTTCCAGTTTTTCCACATCCTTCTTGTAGTGTGGGGCCCAAAACTGGACACAGTACTCCAGATGAGACCTCACCAATGTCGAATAGAGGGGAACGATCACGTCCCTCGATCTGCTGGCTATGCCCCTACATATACATCCCAAAATGCCATTGGCCTTCTTGGCAACAAGGGCACACTGTTGACTCATATCCAGCTTCTCATCCACTGTAACCCCCATGTCCTTTTCTGCAGAACTGCTGCCTAGCCATTCGGTCCCTAGTCTGTAGCGGTGCATGGGAGTCTTCCGTCCTAAGTGCAGGACTCTGCACTTTTCCTTGTTGAACCTCATCAGATTTCTTGTTAATATTGTATTAAGCCTCTAGTCACCATTAACCCTTTTAGCAAAGGCTGAAGCAAAATATGCATTAAACACTTCAGCCTTCTTGATACCATCAGTTATTAGCTCTCCTTTCCCTGCTAAGTAGTGGACCTACACTTTCCTTTGTCTTTCTCTTGCCACTAAGGTATTTATAGAGCCTCTCTTATTGCTTTTTATGTCCCTACAACTCATTTTGTGCCTTAACCATTCTGATTTTTGTCCCTACATGCTTGTGCTGTTCTTTTGCACTCTTCCTTAGCAACTCATCCGTGTTTCCACTTTTTGTAGGATTCCTTTTTGATTTTCAGGTCATTAAAGAGTTCCTGATGCAGCCATGTTGCTCTTATTATTCTTTCTGTCTTTCCTTTGCATCAGAATAGTTTGCTGTTGTGCCTTAAATATTGTCTCTCTGAGAAACTGCCAGCTCTCCTGAACTCCTTTATCCCTTAAATTTTCTCCCCACATCACCTAACCTACCAGTTCTGAGTGTGCTGAGTCTGTTTTCTTTGAAGTCTGTTGTCTTTAGTCTGCTGCTCTCTATTCTGTTCCTTAGAATTGTGAAATGTGTCCTTTCATGGTCTATGGGCCAAATGTGCCTCTGGTGTAACTCCACTGACTTCAGTGTACCAGGGATAGATAGTATGGTCCTATGTATTTTCCTAGAGGCTACTTTTGTAAGGTCATTCTCACCCTATGATGAAATTAATTCTTTTCCTGGTGTTCACCAGTGTGAACATTAACTGCAGTGGAATCACTCCTGATTTACCCAACTGTTGGTGAGAAGAAAATCGGGTCTGTTCTCTTTATGAAGGCAGTTTGAACGTGTAGCTTTCCATAGTCAACTTCTACTTAGTGATTCAGCTTTTGCCTTACTGTTGAGGTTCCACTTGAGTTGGTAACTTAACCACATATATATTTTTTCTACTCAGTCTCCAAGTGGTCCCAGACAAGGAATTAAGAAAGGAACCCTTTTCTCCTTCCCAAAAGAACTCTCTGCTAACCCTTCTGATAAGGCAGGTTCAAGAACCAGACATCCTGATTCTTTTCTCACTCATGGGTGTAATTCCACTGAAGTCAATGAAATAAATGAGAGGAGGATTCAGCTGTCTTGTTTGGTGTTTATCAGACTATTAAAAGACCTTGGTCTCATGGTTTAGGAGCACATAAGCCCCTTGTTGATGGGTTCTGCTTACAGGGCAGGCTTTTGAAGAGGCTTATTTTTAAAATTGCATTTGCTCTTTCAAGATCAGCACGGAGAAGATGGCTGATGAGTGGAAGATAATAACTAAGTGCCTGGTCTGCATTGTCTGTTCAAGGTGTTATGAGAACAGAGTGCTCAGATTTCTTTCCTCTTCTCCGGGAATCAAACGGAGCATGGCTTGTCTGAGACCTGATGGCCATAGGAAATCTCTCCAGCTGCGCTTTTCTGGATTAGTTAAAACAAGGCCTGAGGCTACCATGTGAACCAAGGGATTGGTAAAATCTGCCTTGGCCCAGGAGAGAAGTTGGCTTCTTTAATGTTGACATTGTTGCTGTTAATCTTCACATGGTGAATTTAGCGCCAGCCTATTTGAAATCCTGATGTGAAAGGTGCTAGACTGGCTGCCTTGGAGATCCAAGTCCTCCTTTTGACTATAGAACAGGTATAGCATAAGCAGCAGGGATACAAACTTCCCTACATTGTCCTACCAATATGCACAAATCCTAACCTGCGGGGACCACTCTAAGAGCTAGGAGGGAGGCTACGCCTACTGCCAGTTCATTCCTTAGCCCTCTGCTGGGGTTGCTGGTGAGTATCCTGACTAGTGCTACTTGTGGTAGTTTCTATGATGTGGACTTCTCTCCATGGGAAGCTAGACTAAGATCAAACTCATTTCAGCAAACAGCCATCAGATGGTTTCCCCTTTTGGCGACTGTTGACGTGGACTGGATTTGAACCAGAAAACTAAGGATAAATTCATACTTGTAACTCCATTGACTTCAGGGATTGATTTCTGCAGCCAGTTCTTAACCCTGAGAAATCCAGCCCCTCAGTCACTAACCTTTTAAACTTTTTTTTTAAGGTTTGGGATACAACTTTGGGGCTCTAAAGGGACCTGGAAATCAGCTGATCCTATGAGATTGCTACCATTTGGGCCCAAAAATCTCATGAATGAGACATGCCTACACAAACACCAGGCCCTTGCCCTGGCTCAGTGTTGGACCGAGATCCTGTCTGTCAAGGGAGTCCATTGTTGGGCTTTGTCTAGACTAGGTTTTAGAAGGTGTTAGCTAACACATGTTAACAACCTAGTGTGGACAAGGCAGTGTTCCTTTAACACATTCCAAATCCTTGTCTAGGCAAGGCAGATGTTATGTGAAGGGATGTTACCAATATACATCTCCACATCTTCACTTAATTGCAGAAGATGGGGCAAACAGAAGAATGTTTTGAATAACAGCCCCAGAACCTAATTTGAGCTCCATTCTCATTTTGCCCATATAAGTCTCAAATTTTCTCCCTATTTATCCATGCACAAAATTTATAGCCCAAGTGCAAATGATTGAGGGATTATTCTTACTCCAGCTTTTTGCAGCTCATTTAAAGCCGCTGTGTGAATTAACACATTCTTTCATGAGCTACAATTCCCCAAAGCACCAAGGAAAGTTTGTGATTCTAATTATTTTGCTTTAAGCAAAGTACACAGAGACGTTAATGATTATATTCCATATTATTCATGTAATTTTTTTATTTCCCTCTCTCTTTAGGACGTGGTACATAGATATTAAAATTGAAGTACGCTAATAAATTTTCAGGCCTGCTACTTAAGAGGTGCCTTGATCCTGTATCAAAAGAATGTTGCTGACATGATGATTATATTTCTTGAGGGGTATCAGACGATTGCTTACAAATGTACTCCCAGTTTGAACTTCCAGTAGGCTGGGAGTCTGGGGGTTGCCTAGTGCTATTTTGGAGTTGTTTGCCAGCATTCCATTTAATCCTTGTCTCATATTGTTTATCTATAAACTTGAAGCATTCAGTTAGCTTTGTCACAGCCTGGGTGGTTTAAAAGTATGGAAATTTTAAATAGAACGGACTGAATATTTATATGGTTACAGACGGCCATGAAAACGTTGCATTTTCCTACCAATCGGCAAAAGTGAAATGCCAGCAGACTTTTAAAATGAATTAAAAGGAAAGGATGGATTTTTAACTGTGGATTCTTCAATCCTTGAGCATTTCTTTCGCTCTCTTTGGTATTTCTAAAACTGCATGTATTCTAGACCTCTTAGGGCCCAATTCTTATTTATATTAAGGCCCTTGCACATAGTGTAAAGCATCCAGTGGTCTTGTCTACGTGGGAAAACTTCCCAGCAGAGCTATAGTGGGATAGCTATTCCGCTACTGGTATAAATCCCCATGCGGACACCCTATTCCAGAATGAAAGTGGTTTTTATTCTGTAATATTTACTCTACTTTGGAGTGATCAGAATCAGTTTCATTCTGGAATAGTGTGTCCACATTGGACACCAGTATAGCTATAGCAGAAGAGCAATTCCAATATAGCTATGCTGGGAAATCTCCCCATGTAGATAAGCCCTTAGTGTTAAAGAATGGGCCAATTAAAATGTTTTACAAACATTAACCCCAGCCTAGTGTGGTAGGTAAGTTATTTTAACCTATTTTACAGATGGTGAAACTGAGGCATAGAGAGTTCACAGAGCATGTCAATTAGTAACCTACTTGGCAAGCCAGAGGTCCCAGTTCTGCCAGGTTAGAGACCTTTCCCTCCCCTGCTTTCTGAATCATTAGATAATATTTCTTCCCCACTTTGTAAGAACTAGGTATTATTTTTTTCTGCAGTTGTGCACATGAAATAGACCCATGTCCGCTATAGTCTCCTTGTACTTCTGTATGCTATAAAATCTCTTGTGCATTGTGCATGCCAGTGCTTAGAAATTTTGCACACTATGAATAGTGTTCATGATTTAAACTCTTTTAGAACGTTCCTGGCAAGTAAGTTCTAAATATTCTAGTTCACACATATAGCTTTTGTTTTCCCATTTGTGACTATTTCACCCATTTAAAAACTGTTCGTTCATTGTTTAAATTGGTGGTTCTCAACTGTGGTCCCCACCACTTCAGGGAAAGCCCCTGGTGCGCCGGGCCGGTTTGTTTACCTGCCGCGTCCGCAGGTTTGGCCAATTGCGGCTCCCACTGGCTGCAGTTCGCCGCTCCAGGTCAGTGGGGGCTGCAGGAAGCGCAGTCAGCACATCCCTCAGCCCGTGCTGCTTCCCACAGCCCCCATTGGCCTGGAGCAGCGAACTGCGGCCAGTGGAAGTCGCAATTGGCTGAAACTGTGGACACGGCAGGTAAACAAGCCGGCCCGGCGCGCCAGGGGCTTTCCCTGAACAAGCGGTGGATCACAGTTGAGAACCACTGGTTTAAATGGTCTGTATGAAAAAGAAATGGCTAAAATGTGCACTTCTGTACACTTTGAACAGGGATCTCTTCTGTACACTTTGAACATCACGAGTCAGAAAGGAAGTGAAAAATTAATTCAGTCTTCTACTTGACTGAACTGTTTTATAGGTGATTCACAAATGAAAAATGTGGATCATGCTATTAAATCTGGCAGCATGTACGATTGGTGTCTGCCTCCCGTAACTGAAAGGCAAATCATCAGTTGGGGCAGGAGGAAGGTGCTATAGGGTAGTCAGCAGTCCCTTCCATGGCTGCTTAGTTCAGGTCAGGATAGAGAGACCTTGTAAGATGACACTAGGTTGCACAGGCTATTAATTGGAGAACTACAGGGTCTGTGAGTAGTAGGTCTACACTGCAATAAAGCACCTCCGGCTGCTGACTTGGGTTTGAGCTGCGGGGATATAGAATTGCAGTTTAGACATTCAGGTTCGGGCTGGAGCCTGGGTTCTTGGACCCTCCCCCTTCACGGATTCCTGGAGCGCAGGTACCAGCCTGAGCCTGAGTGTCTACACTGCAGTTTTATAGTTCTGCAGCCCAAGCCCTGTGAGCCCAAGTCAGCTGACATGGGCCAGCCGTGGGTGTTGTATTGCAGGGTAGACAAACCTAGAGTGTCCAGAAGCTTCAGTAAAGCATCCCCTTGCAGCCAGATCCTGTCTCCCTACTACATTACAGGCATCATTGGAGCTCCTAGTTAGAATTTTCATACCTGGTTCCCTAGTCATCTTTCAGTCTTTCCAGACACTTTGATGCCTTGATGGCAATACACTCCTCTCCCTCCGCCTCCCCCCACAAAAGGGGGTTGGCCCATAGATGCCCCTTGCTGTTGCGTGATAAACACCCATTTTTTCATGTTCTGTGTGTATATAAATCTCCTCACTGTATTTTCCACTGAATGCATCCGGTGAAGTGAGCTGTAGCTCACAAAAGCTTATGCTCAAATAAATTGCTTAGTCTCTAAGGTGCCACAAGTCCTCCTTTTTCTTATTGCTCAGTAAGAGTCTTGTCAGTCACTTGTGTCTTTTGTATTAGTTGAGGGCCTGATCTTGCTCAATCTCTCAAAGTTTTGAGACTAGATTTCCCTTCCCATTTTTCCTCGTGTGGGGTCAAGTCAAAGACCTTGCGAAGCTTAAGATAGAAGCAGGTAGGTAGGAGCAGAAAGAACCTGTCCTCTGTATACCAGTATCTCCTTTGGCTTTTGATTACATCTTTACTTACTGGCTTTACTCATTAAGGTCTTATTTCATAAGAAGGAAGCTGGAAAACTTCACCCTAGAGTTAAATAATTTGAAGTGAACAAATTATATTAACACATTTAGCTTCTCTTGTTTGATGGATATCCCTCAAATCATCATTTATTCAAATTTATTCAAATGTAGACACATATTTATTTGAATTTTTTACTCTTTGGGTGGATGTTAAAAATTCAATATGTTGCTTAGGGTGAGATTGGTTGGCTAAGTCACAAGGTATTGTTTCTGGTTCTGGATTGGATGGGTGCACTTCAGACACCTGGAATACAAACGTAACATTCTGTTTCAGTGCATTCCAGCCTGCATGGATTTGAAATGTGCTTTCTGCAAACATTTGTGCTAGAGAGCCTCTATCACTCCAATGTTCCCAGAAAGTCAGCACTAAAGGGGCAGGAGTATGGCCCATAATTGTTCATTTAAGAAACTCAGTTGATTATTTGCAGGACATTTTGCTGTATTTACCAAGCTGTAGTGTGACCACACAGCTTTAGCTCACCACTAAAACATATGCTGGGTGTCTTCCCTGCTTGACTGTGGCACGGTCCTAGTTCTCTTCCTCTGAGAAGCACCCCAGCTGCCCTCTCTAAAAGCCCAACTCTACAGAGGAAAGGAGAGTTTTATTCCAGATCTGATTCATTGTCAGAAGTGACCCTGAGCAAGCGAAAGACTGTCCTCTTACATCAAAACTATGGTGAGGTGGGATTTGGGCCATCTGTCCTGACCCCTAATAGACTACAGACAACCAATTCCTCTGCCACAGGTACTGTGCTGGGCTACTGTAGATAGCGGGGGGCATGCCAGAAACGAAGCCAGGGAAGAGAAGGTGTAGGATAATGGCAGATACCCATTCTGGCTTGTGCAAGCCATAGGCAGCATTGGGGGGCGCTACTGTAACTTAAAGCTGCTGCTGGGGCTGCTCTGAGTTACTCCAAAAACTGTTCCGGACCCTGCAGCAGCCCAAAATTGGGAGGGCATGAAGGTAGCTTAAAACTCCCCCACCTACATAAGAATGTCCATACTGGGTCAGACCAAAGGTCCATCTAGCCCAGTATCCTGTCTGCCGACAGCGGCCAACACCAGGTGCCCCAGAGGGAGTGAACCTAACAGGCAATAATCAAGTGATCTCTCTCCTGCCATCCATCTCCACCCTCTGACAAACAGGGGCTAGGGACACCATTCCTTACCCATCCTGGCTAATAGCCATTAATGGACTTAACCTCCATGAATTTATCCAGTTCTCTTTTAAACTGTGTTATAGTCCTAGCCTTCACAACCTCCTCAGGCAAGGAGTTCCACAGGTTGACTGCGCTGAGTGAAGAAGAACTTCCTTTTTTTGTTTTAAACCTGCTGCTCATTAACTTCAATTGGTGGCCCCTAGTTCTTATATTATGGAACCAAGTAAATAACTTTTCCTTATTCACTTTCTCCACACCACTCATTATTTTATCTACCTCTATCATATCCCCCCTTAGTCTTCTCTTTTCCAAGCTGAAAAGTCCGAGCCTCTTTAATCTCTCCTCATATGGGACCCATAATTGTGGCTGTTGCATGAAGCGTTATTTGTGAGCAGACAGCCATGGAAAGAAAGAAGTAGTCATGAAAGCCTCATCTGTGTCTGATCACTGTTACATAGAATGTGCCTGTGATTTTTCAGGGTTTCTAACTGTTTCGGCAGCAGAAAGTGCACAGGAAACAGATCTGAGCCTGGCTGAAGTAGGTTCTGTAACAGCTACTTCAGTGCCTCCCCAGACTGCTTTCGTTCAACAAGATCACAGAAATAGCCACCAGGCTTGCTGCTAGGAGAGCTTGAACGTTGGTTTTCCCAGGTTGGGAACAAAAAGCTGCTGCATACTCTCCTTTGTTTTGGATTATTGCTGCATTTTCCACCCTGTCAAGTAACTGGTGTAAGCAGATCCTAGCCTGTGTATTCCATATCAAGCCCGTTGTCTGAATCCTTGCCGTCTGGAATCTTTTACTTGACTTAGCGGAACAGTGTTTGTTTCATGGTCAAAGACCTGCTAACATAAGGGCTGAGATTTAATGATGCAGGAGGTCAGACTAGAGGATCTGGTGGTTCCTTCTGGCCTTTAAACTCCATGCTTTCAGGAAGCTTACCAATCATGAGACCATCATTGTGTCTTCAGTGTACAGACAACAGCCACACCATGAGGGAGGCTTGATTATTTTTTTTTTTTTTTTTGTAGTAGGCAGTGTTGCAAAAATCAACCAAAAATCAGTTTCTCATTCTAACTGGGCAGCAAGGGCATTTTTATTTTTCTTCAGTGTGGGAGAACTGTAGAGGAAAACACTGCACGTAGTATTCATCGATCTTGAGAAGGTTTGATGGAGTGTATAGACCCCATGCTGAAGATGAAGGTGCCACAGAAGCCCTGGGGGCAAGGCTAGCCATGCCATGCCCTGCCCTGCCCTGTCAATCATGTATGGTAGGGAGGAGGCCATTGAAAGGGAAGAAAATACAGGCAGCTGTAGGGGGAGGAGCATGATTGCCCTAAGTGGGAAACTGCTGGAGTGACTCTGGAAGCCACCGGGGGATCTCACACCCAGGAGACTGTCATCCCAAACCTATGGGGAATGCAGCGAACTCTCGGGCTAAGCCAGACAGAGTAAGCCTGACTCAGTAGCCCAGCTGGAGGGAGTTCTTAAAACCCAGTACGTGGGAACTATATCCCTGGCAGCACTGTGGACCTTCCACTCCCTGCCCCCTGAAAAGCAGGTACCCTTGAGTGTGTTGGGGTATTTACGTCTCCTTTTGATTCCCCGACTCAGAGAGACTTAAGAAGGCCTACAAGGGGCAGGGCCCTCTTCTAAGCATTAAGGGACTGGAACTGGGCGGGGCCACATTCTTCCGCCATCTGATAGAAAAACTTCAGGGGACTCCTTTACAGAAGGCTTATGACCATTTTCTGAGAGAAGTCGTCTAGTGTATGGGAGTGAAACAGATGCCAGAAGCCTGTCAGACTTGTCCAGCCACTTATGAGGATGCTGTTTCAGAAGGCCTTGCTGGAGAAAGTGAACCGTTTCTAGTAAGAGTTGGAATGCAACAAAGCTTGGCACTAGGCCCCTTTTTGTTCATGTTGGTGCTCGACGCTCTTACAGAAAACATCTAGAGTGGCACCCTGGTGAGTGCTTTTTGCAGGGGATGTAGTGCTCGTGGGGGAAACCAAAGAGGAAGTGGGAAGAAGATTTAAAGAGTTGGGAGGTGTATACTTGAAAGAAATGGCATGAAAATCAGCAGAACTAAAACAATATATGGTCTGTTGATTCAATAATACACTGCAGGAAGATGAGACTGTAAGTCTGGGTGGCCAGCCTCTACTAAAGGTACAGAAGTTCAAGTACCTAGGTTTCATAGAACAGGATAATGGTGAACTTGGTGACTAACTTCTAAGCAGAACAGGAGAGGCTTGGACTAAATGGATAGAAGTGAGTGCAGTGATAGGTATTCTCCTATTGCAGATCAAATTGAACAGTAAGATCTACAAGATAGAAATTAGATCTGCAGTGTTATATGGCTCTGAATGCTGGACACTGAGGAAGAGACAGGAACAGATCTCAAATACGGTGAAAATGAAAATGTTAAGACAGATGCTTGGAGTTACTGGGATGGATCATGTTCAGAATGAATGAAATAAGGGAAGTGTGTAGGTGCTACCAATTATAGAAAAGCCGAGATAATCCAGGCTTAGATGCTTTGGGCATATGAAAAGAGTATCAGAAGAACATATAGGAAACAGGATGTTAAATTTTAAAAGTGGAGAGTAAGAGAATGGTTGGAAGATCCAAAGCTAGATTAATGGATATCGTACAAAAAGAATTAGCTCTGAGGAACTGTTTTAAAACAGACTGGAATGGAGAAGGACTTAGAGCTCTGACCCCACATAGATGGGACCAAGGCTAGATGAAGATTTTTTTTTTTTAAGATAATAAACTCTTTGGGACATTGCTTCCTATATCTTTGTATATCTAGAGTATGTTAGGCACTCTTGCAATATAGATGATGATCCAATTAACTGGCCTCAGTCAGGGGCTGGATAGGACCAAAGATTTCTCTTTTAGATGGCTTAACTTCTCTGATCAGGGACGAAAGATGCAGTGTGTCTGAATATAGCCTATCTTCTATTAATTTTTCCATAGCTAACTTTTTCTCAAGATTTATAGGCTCTCAAAAGGGAATCTGTTACCTCAGTGATGAGATGAGTGGGAAATAAATTCTTCCTGTTCGTGTTTGAGATACCACATTGCGTGTGGCACTCTGTCCTTCTCTAAGGGTGGGTGGGCCACAGATAAAAGTTCATGAGCCTGCTACAGTGTGGTGTGACATCAATTAACGGTCTTTTCAGAATCTTAGGGTAATTAACTTCTAAAGTAATAACAACGAGGAGTCCTTGTGGCACCTTAGAGACTAACAAATTTATTTGGGCATAAGCTTTCGTGGGCTAGAACCCACTTCATCAGATGCATGGAGTGGAAAATACAGGAGCAGGTATAAATACATGAAAAGGGAGTTGCCTTACCAAGTGTGAGGTCAGTCTAACGAGACAATTCAATTAACAGTAGGATAGCAAGGGAGGAAAAATAACTTTTGTAGTGGTAATGAGAGGTAGGTAATGGTAGGTAGTCACCTACTACAAGACAGGCCCAACAAAGAAAGTCACAGAACACCAGAAAGGACGAAAGAAAGAGAGTCCCATATGTTGAAGAGGCTAATCTTGTGACCTATTGACTGTCACTTATGGCACACCGACACCATGATGATGGGCATGGTTGAGAACCAGAATGGTTGAGAACTTTGCTGGTATAATGGTATAATGGAGTGAATAATTCACAACATAACCTCTTATCCTTCAAGTTCTTGTGGACCGGCAGATGCTGCTACTGGCTTCTGCGGCTATTGGTTCACCCTCATTCAGTTGGGCACCGCATGTGCATAGCTGAGTAGGACTCCGTGAAGGTGCTTTGTGAAGGTGCAGTCTGTGTGCCTGAAGTTGCAGGATTGGGGTCTAATAAATTCTATGGATACATTAACTTTTCTTTTTCACTTATGGAACATCTGCTATTGTATTGTGACTCTCGCTAGAATTTATTCAACATTGTTAATTTTGGTTTTGCTGTTGTTGTTTTTTAACAGTGGAGAGTGCGGGGCTTGTGAATGGAGCTGGGTGAAATTTTGATGAAAGACTGCAAAAATCCCATAGTCCGCTTTGAACATCTCAGCCAAAGTCTTTACTATTCTTTCTATCGTTTTGAAAGCTATGTTAAGACATAGAACATTGTAGATGCTGCAGATGTAAAATATAATCCAAAGCATGACTTATATTTGGTTTCCTCCAGCTGCAGTACTTGAGATCTCATCTATCTAATGTACTTACATGACCTCCCCCGTTACTATAGTGTCTGAGCACTGCACAATCTTAGTATATTTACCTTCACAACTCCCCTGTTAATTTCTCTGTGCCTCTCCGCTAAGGCTGGCAGGGCAGTGCTCTTAGCCCTAAGTGCCTTGATCAGGCAGGAAGTTTTTGTAACAGAGCCAGAAACTGCACCTGAGTTTCCCGAGTTCCAGACTAGCACCGTAACCATTAGACTTCCCCTTCCTCTCACGAAACTCTGAAAGTTTGAACCACTTCACTGCTCATTTGAATGAATTAGGCTGGATTTGGCTAGTCGTTTGGGCCAGTGTTGCTTTTCCGCACCTTTTTGCTAGATAGATTATCTGAGCTCTGCAACCCTCCCCCCCCCCCCCCAAAAAAAAAGGTCTCTTGAGAGGATATAGTCCAATTCTCCTTTTTACTCTGGAGAAACTATAGTGATGTCAGTTGAGTTGCAATTAGAAGAGAAGTTGGCCTGTAATAGCCATGGCTTTCCCTGTAGAACTGGTGGATTATCAACGAGCAGCAGAAAGCTATCGCAGACATTTCTGCAGTGTTACGTTGACTCTAGCCTTGTAAAATAAGAACGAGCAATGATTTATGTTATGCTGCGACTGCAGCAATAAGATCTTCTGAATATGGAGCAATATGTAATAGTTGTCTCTCTTCTCCACCACTTTCATAGCCCTCTTAGCATCTAGGAACACTGTTCAATTAGTTAGAACATCATCTTTTTTATCAAATTTGTTATGACTAATTACTTTTAAAAACTCATTGTATGGAATGTAATTAATGTGTTTCATAGTTTGATTTAGAAACTGAAAAGGGACCGCTTATTCCAGTGGCTGCCCATGACCTGTGCTCATTGGTAGAAGTCAAAGTGCCAAAATCAATGAGGCCACACCGGTATAACTGAGATGGGAATTTGTGCTTGTGATGGGAAGTGGATGTTTACCTGTATAACTACAGGTCTCCAGGTTTTCCTTTCAGTAATCAGTTCTGATCCAAGAAAATACAGGCCCAGTTCTAATCTCACTTACACAGGGGTAAATGCAGAATAACTATTGATGTTAGTGGAGTTACTCCAGATTTATGTTGGCATGAATGAGATAAAATTTTTCATCTCTTAATCTGGTGCAAAACTGATCTGTGCATCTGATGGATTGATTTACTGTAAAAACAACAAACCTGGTATCACTCTAAATATTGAGCTGCATGACGTTTAACTGTCTGGATATTTGATTCTTAGGAAGTTCCCAGTACTTTCCCATTCAACCCTTTATGAGAAGAAGGCTTCCAGCATTCCTTTCACCTTTTTTCATTATTTAATTCCAGAACTAATTTGGCATAATCTTAAAAAGAATGTTTTAAATGTATGTAACCAGTTGGGAAGTTGATTTATAATCTCTTCCTCCACTCCAAGTTCTACAAGCAAATATACCAAGAATAGCCATCATGAAATGAGTAAATTAATCTGACGAATGGATAAATGTACTTTCTCTCTGGGATGCCGGTATTTCTAAAGGCAGTTTTGAGATCCTCGGTAAGGTTCCAGTTCAACAAAACATTTAAATACATTCTGAAATCTGTCCATGTTCAGACCAACACTTAAGCATGTGCCTAAAGCTAAACGTGTTCAAGTCTCCTTGTCTTCAGTGAAACTTAAACAGGTGCATAAAATTAGGCATATGATTAAGTGCTTTGCTCAGTAGGGACGGACTGCTGGATAGGGACGTAAGTGTACACTATAATTGTGAAGTACGAATATTGAAATATTTTATTAATTTTAGGCCCTCCAGTGCTCCAGTAGGCAAAACTCCAGTAGGCTTCAGTGGGTGACTCCTGGGGGTAAAGTGTGTGAGATTGGGTTCTTGATTGTAAATTCCTCTGGTTAGTGGCTATGGCAACTGCCTCCATGTGTACAGCGCCATGGACCCTGGCTGCTCTCGGTAAATAATAATCAGTGTTGCGTAACTCCCTTGAAGCCTGTTTTCCATGTCAGACATGAACCTTATTCAAAATTCAGTCTTGGTAGATAAATACTTTAAATTATTAAGAGCCCAATATTTTCCAGTAAAGAAAGGAAGCTGTAACTAATAATGTCAATTTCTAGTTTGCTGGGGAGAAATTCTAATTTTATTTTAAACACTTCAGTTTATGTAGACTGAGAACTTGTGGTCTGATCTTTTGCCTCTGCCCTTTGAGGGCTGGATTCGGTAAACCTTCCAAATGAAGAACTTCCATGGAAGTTGGTTGGAGGGGGGTGCGTGGCTGCATGGCTCTTCAGATAAGATGATAGCCCTGTGGTGACTCTAGTGGAGTTCTGCCTGCCAACAGCAAGGCTGAAATTGCTTCGTTCTGTTTTAGGTAATGAGAGGAAGGATTTTCTTGTGGTTAAGGCAGTGGACTGGGACTTGGCGGGTCTGGGTTCAGTTCCTAGCTCTGCCACAGATTTCCTGTATGACCCTGGGCAAGTCATTTTAGGGCAAGATTTTCAGATGTTCAGCATCCACACTCAGAGGCACATTTTCAGAAGAGATTGGTGCCTCTTTTGTAGGCACTAGCATCATGGCTAGATTTTGAAACCTGGGCAATATCCACAGCTGCTGTTGTGCCATTTGCGATCAGCACTCAAAAGTGCTCAGCACTCGATGTATTGAGCTTTTTTGAAAATCTGGCCCTTCACCTCGCTCTCTGTGCAGTTTCTCATCTGTAAAGAGGGGATAATAATACCGCCTTAGCTCACTGGAGTGTGATGAAGATAAATCCATGAATTGTGAGGTGCTCTAATGCTGTGGAGCTGAAGGCTATATAAGCAGATAGCGATGTTGCCAGATGTTGCAGTTGTATCATGAGTCTTGTGATATTTGGTGTCTTTTTGAAAGCCCCAGCTCCTTGAGTCATGTGATTATGGGATAGTCTCAACTTTTTTTTTAAAGTAAGTTTTGAGGCCCTGACTGATCATCTTTGACTGGGGTTGGCAACGCTGTTTCAAAGCTACACACACACAAAGAGCACACAAGCCTGATTGCCCCAAATATGCTCCTGGAAATTTTTGCATGTTTACAGAGAGTTTTTTCGCCAATGTTTATATACTTCATTTTATGACTTGAGCATGTTAATTTCAGTTTCTTTTTTCTTTTGCAGACTATCTGTGTAACTGCAGTGCTCTTGGGAGTGCAAGTGTGAATGAGTGCAATACTTCAACGGGACAGTGCGAGTGTCACAAAGGCTACACTGGTCTGCGGTGTGAAAACTGCGAGGAAGGATATCTCCTGAACCAAACCAGTGGGCTCTGCCTTCCGTGTGACTGCAGTTCCAAAGGCTCTGTCAACTCCCTTTGTGACAAGTAAGTAACATGACATTTCAATAAGCCTCCCTAGGGATTGTGTGCCATGTTTTGTAATTTGGGTGTATTTTGAGATCCAGGGTGTATTTTGAGGCTCAGGTGTGGGATCTTCTCACATAGTGTGGAGTGTGTGTGTGTGTGTGTGTATGTATAAGCTGGTCTTATAAAAACTAATGAAGCATATGCTGCCCCTCCTTTTAAAGATCAGATTATAAAAATATCCATAGCTGTAGCAAAAAACCTAGCAATTCACAAGGGAGTTAACTTCCGTTTCTGAGCTGAATGTATGCTGCTACAGAATTTTGCCTGTAATTCCCTGTGCATCTCTCCTCTCACAAGATTTCCTTTATTTACCAGGGAAGAGTGGGTGGAGGCGTGCATTGGGGTGTTGGGAGAGGTCACTTTCAAAGGTTATTTCTTGCATCAGAGGCTGGGATCTCAAACAGAGCTTTGACTTTCTTTCTCTGAGCATCACAAAAGAAATAGTTGAGTGAGAGACTGTAACGGGGCCTTACTTCTTCCTTTGTTGGATGCACTGCTGCCTCAGTTTCCCTCTTTTCCTAGTCAGATCTCCACAACTGGTGCTTTTGAATTACCCTCTTCTGAGGTCTGGTTTATTTACATAAAATAACCATTTAACTCAGAGCTAGAATCTCCCAGCCTTCTCTAGACTCACCATTTCATTACTCTCCTCATAGGCTCAGCACAGGGGTTATTCATGGAAGTAAGTACTGTAAACTCTCTGAGGCAAGGACCATTGTTTTGTAGTGTGTTTGTACAGCACCTAGTACAGTGTGGTCCTGGTCTGTGCCTGGGGCTCTTAGGCACTACAGCAATGTAAATAAAAAGAAAAATAATGCAGCCTACATTTTCCAGGGTTTTTAGGTGCTCAGCTTGTGAAATCTCAAATGGGCCTGATTCTCAGAGGGTGGATTGAAAATCTGGCCCTTTTAAGGCATCTCAGGTTGGACACCCAGAAATTAAGGCATCCTGTATCACTAGTCACTTTTGAAAACTTAGGCCTATGCTGGTAGCTAAGTGTTTAAACTGAGAGTAATAGGACCTGATCCTGTAACTGATTATTTGTTAATGATTGCTGAGTGATTAAATTCTTCTGGGATTACGTGCAGGCGAGTGACGTTGATAACAGCTGTAGAAAGTACACAGTGTAGCTCACTGTTCTGTCAGCAGCTTTCGAAACTCGAATTGCTTGCCACTGCAGGTGAAATGAATAAATAACTGGATTAAAAATAAACCTCTCTCTTTTCTGCTGTGTCCAATTTGTCTCTCTTCCCCCCCCCCCCCCCCGAATCAGGGCGCATTTTCCTGGGTCTGTTTGGTGCAATGTGACAGCTCTGCTGAGAAATCCTGGGCCAAATCTCATGCACTTCCCTGATTTCAGCATGACTCCTCACATAAGTAAGGCAATCAGATCTGGCCTTTTATTTGGAAACACAAGGGGTGAGAATGTACCAGCTCCTCTTCAGTGAGGGAATTAAGGACACACATGGTTGAGAAAGAAAGGAAATGCAATAATAAAAGCTGGCTGGATAGTGGGCAATTTAGGGATGTAACTGCTTGTCTTTGCCAAAAGTCATGGGTCACCTTCAGGAAGGAATGTGGGGGAAATGTTTGTGTTAGAAGGTGACTCCGCAGTGAGTCATTGGAGGTCTAGCAGCCTTAAGAACAAAGCCTCTTTTGCAGTGCCCATATAATTGCTGTGTTGTAATTGGTTGTTCAGTAGGATTCTAGTCACTCTATCTGGGGTATTTCATGCAGCTTGGGAGCCCCCTAGAACCACATAAAATCCACTGTTTCAACTTGCAAGGGGTAGGACAAGCCTTTTCTTTGGCCTTGGACTCATGTGGTTTTCTAACAACTGAGTGTGGGGTTTGTAAAAAGCCCAGGCTCAAAACAAGATGCTGTCAAAGCTAGCCGTGGTCCTGAGCGGCAAATGGTCGCACTGGCTCTCTTGCAGGCTGTGAAATTGCTTGCAGGCTCCTGAAGTGGAGAGGGGTGTTGGATTGTTTGGCCCATTGTAGAGACGAGAGCCTGCTGTAAAGTTTACATCCAGATCAGAACTTCACCAAAGGTTTTTGATCTGGACCCACCTCTAGGCAAAGTGGCTGAATGGTTTCTTGTTTCTGTGTGAAACCAGAATCTGTCCCAGACTGACTCAGACATAGGTTTACTGACTGGCTTAAAGTTTAGGCTGAATTTTGCATTTTAAAATGAGAACCCAGAATCAGGCGAGTTCAGGGGTCTATTAATACAGTTGAGCAGAATTCTAGAGTGCACTGTCCTACCCTAAGGAAAGCATAAAGGGTACTGCTAGTAACTGCTGAATTCTCCTTCTGTTAAGGATGCATCAGATACTTGATATTATTTGCTGAAGTTGTTCCTTCCTGTGTTTGTAGCACATAACAGCTAGTCTCACTTCTTGTGAAATATACCTCAGCTCTCACAATCCCTGTGCAGAAAAAGCTCTGCAGCTAAGGGTGTCCTATTGAGTCAAAAGCTGTTTACTAAAAGTTTTGGAGGTAGTTTTGTGGACTGAAGTAACAGCTCCCGTTTGCTTTCATTCCATTCCACAGCCTGCCTACCCTAAATATTTTTACACTTCACTACAGATGCACACTGTCATCTTTTTCTGCTGCCAGTCTTCACTCTCGCCTGATGCTCCCTGCAGTCCAGCAGTGTGTATTTTACACCAAGCAAAAGAAGCAACTCCCTCCCTCAACTCCAAGAGCGGTTTCAGCTTGGCAGTTTCATTACTTTATATTAGATTTTAAGGTGAATCAAGTCTCATGCTTCAGGGTGGGAGCTGATTGCGACGGGTCATGAAGGAATTCCCCCCCCCCCCCCATGAGTAGCATTGCATGACTGTCTAGATGATTTGAAGGATTTTTTTTTCTTACTGTAAAGGATTGTGCTGTTACACCTAGGAGACTTGGCTTGATGGTCCAATGATCTGATCTAGTAGAGCAAATCAGATGCCTAAAAGGGGAACTCTGTCACAGTGGGTATTATCCATCTGGAGTCTGTGCTGGCTTCCACGCTAATAGACACTAACAGAGGCTTCCTGGCAGTGGAAACTCAACCAGTGACATGGTAAGCAGCTGCAACCTCCCCTTCACTGGCAGCCCACAGGAGGCAAATGGTGCTGGCTGGGGACGGTGTGCGGCTAGGACTGCAAGGAGGTGCTTTGAGTCAGTGCACACTGCTGTTGCTTCCACTGGCAGATTTCCTGTGGAAGAATTCCAGGCCCATCACTGACTAGTATGGAGCAGCTACACACTGAACTCTGAATATAATGTCATGCCCTAATTTCACAAGAATAAGATCAGCCTTTCTTTGCAATGTAAACCCTGTGCAGTTTTAAGGCTTAATTCAGTCCCTCGGTGCATGGGACTCCATTGGCTTCGGAGGGAGTTCTGCTTGCTAAGCTGTTGCAGTTTCAACCCTTGCATCAGATGGTTTTCCCCCTCCATTTTATTTACACCAGCTAAGAGTCAAAGGAAAAACAGACCCTGATTTCTCTTATTTGAATTACTTCAGTCAAATAATCATGCAGGGTAAAGTTCATGCAGCAGAAAGGTCAGAACTGCTGATAGGGCCCAGACTGGAACCTTGAATCTCAGCCCCGTATTTGAGTAGCTGGGTTGAGGAAGGTGCCTTGGAGTCAGAGGCTGGGGAGGTACCATGAAGGAAATGGGAAGTATCTGCAAGGGAGTGAGTCAGCGGAGAGGAGGGTGTGTTCCAGAGCTTCCTGTGGGATCAGCAGGAAGGGCAGCGAAGGGCAGCCTCTCCTGGAATTAATGTAACAGGGAAGGTTTGATTTAATTTTACCTCATTGACCGTTCTTGCAGCCAGGGCTTGCAGGCAGAAGTAACATAAGAATGGCCATACTGAGTCAGACCGAAGGTCCATCTAGCTCAGTCCTGTCTTCCAACAGTGGCCAGTGCCAGGTGCCCCAGAGGGGATGAACAGAACAGGTAATCATCAAGTGATCCATCCCCTGTCACTCATTCCCTGCTTCTGGCAAACAGAGGCTAGGAACACCATCCCTGCCCATCCTGGCTAATAGCCATTGATGGACCTATCCTCCATGAATTTATCTAGTTCTTTTTTGAGTCCTGTTATAGTCTTGGCCTAGCAAAGAGTTCCACAGGTTGATTGTGCATTGTATGAAGAAATACTTCCTTTTGTTTGTTTTAAATCTGTTGCCTATTAATTTCATTTGGTGACCCCTAGTTCTTGTGTTATGAGAACGAGTAAATAACGCTTCCTCATTTACTTTTGCCACACCAGTCATGCTTTTATAGACCTTTTTCATATCCCCTGAGTCATCTCTTTTCCAAGCTGATTTATTGGTAAAGTACTGATCTCTCACCAAAACCAGTGCAGGTAACATGCAAGATCTTCCCAACCATAAGAATATCTAGTGCTGTATAGTACCTTCCTTCCTGGGATTTCAAAATTAGAGCATGTCAAAAACATTTTTCCAATGGAATGTCTTTTCATTGGAAAACTGTTTTGTCGAAATGGAAATTCTTTCTGGGGGGAACAGGTTGATTTTGACAAGATTTCATTTTGAAAATAAAAATTGGGGGAAAGTGTTTCAATAAGGTTCCAACTTTGCATTTTGAAATCTATTTCAAATCTTACAAAGTATAATATAAAATCAAGTCAAAATAGAAATGCGAAAAATGTTGACCCATAACAATTTTTTTCCAAAAGCTTTGGTTTACAGGAAATTTCCATAATTTGGGGGGAGTGGAAGGTTGTTTCTGATTTGAAATGAAAACAAATGTTGAAATGTCAGACTCTCCTGTGGAATGGTAATTCAAAGGTGTGACCACCCCTACTCAAAATTCTTCAGAAAGGTCAGATGAGTATTATCCTCTTGGGGGAAGCTGAGGACCAGAGTAGTCAAGGGCAGGTTCTGATATCCTGAAACTCAGGTTGAATAGGACCTTATCTCACAAATACAGCATATAAATCAGTGGGCAAGGCAACTTGTGGAGAAAGATGTTTCCCAGCCTGGTTGTGGATATCAGGATCTTTTCCCAAAGATCAGGTTATGAATCACCCTCGTGAGCAGTCCGACTGGAGTGAATGGGCATACTCAGGTGAATGTGAGTGAGGGGTTCACTCCACAGTCTGGCCTTGAGTCACGCGCCTAGCTTCACACATCAGTCAGTTGGCATAGGAGCTCATCTTTCCCCACTCCCAGCCCTCCAGTTTTAACCACTATACCTTATAAAATAGAATCGTCCAGGAAGCGTTATTGGGAATTTAGGGAAAGATTCCCAAAGGCACTAAGGGGAGTTATGTGGGATTTTAACATCTACCTGCCCATTGTAATTTGGAAAATCTTTCCCTTAATTCCACCTGGACAGAATTTGGGATGCTGTGGAATTCCACAGCTTTTTGAAGAGGGAACAAAAAGCAAAAGTAGGCGAAAATGAGGTGGGTTGGGGGGGAAGTGAGATAATGCTATGAATACAAAGCTGCTCTCTGTTTCTAATTCCACACCCAGTGCGTTTTGCCACAGACAGAAATGACCTCCAGGTATTCAAAAAAAAAAAAAAAAAAAAAAAAAAGTAGGTCAGTTGTCTGTTGCAGAACTAGGAACATCAATATTGCCACAAGATGGGCAGACTCATGCACAGCGATGAGAGTGTTTTTCGTTTCCCATTTAATTGTTGCACACAAAGTGCCAAATACTCTACTGCATTCACAGGAGTTAAAACGGGTTAATACGGCTTGTACGTTGCAAACATATTGCACTAGATCCTTATGGATAGTTGACTGTGGGACAGGAGGGGAAATGTATTTGGGACTTTCATGTTGGATTGCTGAGCTGGTACTTTGTGTAATTTTGTTATTTATTATCTGTACTGCGGTAGCACCTAGAGCTTTCACTCAGGATTGGGCCCCCATTGTGCTATGCATTACAGGAGTGGGTGGGTGAGGTTCTGTGGCCTGCAATATGCAGGAGGTCAGACTAGATGATCATGATGGTCCCCTCTGGCCTTAAAGTCTGAGTCTATGCGTATACACTCTACACAAGTCCCAGTGTAAAGATGATCCCTGCCCAAAAGATTCTGGTGTAAACTCTAGAGTCAAAATGTCCTCAGGTGTGGGGACCTATTCCCCCCGCCTTGTCAAAGTTGATAGGAGCTGCCTGTGGGTATCTAAGAACAAGATTTGGCCCCATATGATCTCGTGGCTAAAGCACAGGGACTTGAGTGATCTGGGTTCAATTCCCAGCTCAGCCACAAACTCCCTATGTGACTTTGGGCAAGGTACTTATTCTCCGTGCCTCTGTTCCCCATCTATAAAATGGGGCTGACAATCTATCCTCTCCCAATAGTTTTTGGGACGGGGCTGTCCCTTATGTGTATTTACAACAGCTAGCCCAGTGGGCCCACAGACTGAGCTGTGACCTGGGGAGTACTACCATAATACCCATAATGAGGCCCATAGTTGTTTTTGGTTTGTTTGCTAATATAATGAAAATACCTTAAGCTGTTTTTTAAAAACAAGTTTACACCGGTTGCATAAGCTAATGCCCATGTACCCCTTTTAAAAAGTGCGTATTCACGGGAAGACTGTCTCAGTAAACCTGAAACGTAATTTTGGACTGTGACCAGTCTTAGACAGTCCTTGATTTGAGAAGCATAATTCCTAGAGGCTGAGCTCTAAGGAGAAACAACACATCTCCTATATATCAGCTTGCGTGCACTTTTGTAAAGGTTGCTTTTTAAAGGACAACTGTATTTTTTTTTTTTAAAGCACACTTTACCCGACAGCGTGTCACCCACCCCACCCCAATGTGGTAATTATTAACTAGACCTCCAGTACAGACCTTAGAATAAAAAAACAAAACAAAACCCCTTTCCCCAGGCGTAGGATTGATTTTAGGAGTGAACATTGACCTGACAGTGCTGTCACTATGAATGGTCTCTGTTGCTGCTAGTCAAAGGCCCTTTTTCGACTTGTTTATCTGTAGAGATCAGCACGGTCTCCTCTGGGATGGTGCGTTTCAATACATGGCCCACTGGCCAGTTCAGAGTGGTTTTGAAACTGGTTTTAATTTTGCTCTGTTAAAATGTCATCTTGCCTCATTATTTTGCTTTCTGTTTAGCTATTACAGCAAACTGTTTTCTAAAAATATAATCAGGTGACTCGAATGTATTATTGGACTAGAGTGTCAAGGATAAAATGTCTGTTTTTATGATTACTGTTTGTGTTCCAGTGGAACTTGGATCACCAGCTGAATTCGGGCCCCCTTGTGCACTCTATGAACCTATAGTAAGAGACAGTCCCTGCCATGAAGAGCTCATAGTTCAAGTAGAAAAAAGGGTAGGAGGAGGATACAGAAGTAAAGTGACTTACCCAAGGTCACCCACAGAGCTGGGACTAGAACCCAGGCCTCTTGATTTGGAGGTTAGGATCTAAGCCACTAGCCCACCTTTGTAAACTGTCTCCATACTAAAGTGTGTGACTTCAGAGTGGACTTTGAAACAGCACCAATCAGGCAGAGGTGGAGCCTTACATCCACCCTGCTAGCTTTGGCTGTGGAGCTGTCTGCCCAAGGAATTAAGAGCTGTGTCATGCTGGCGTGAGCTCAAAACAAAATCCCCTTCTCCATGGATGCTACAGCTTCCTCCGCTAGCATCCCAGACAAGCTGCGTCTCTTGCTGCTTGCTCAGATGGAGCAAATCAGAAGAGCTTTGCCATGAGTCTTTAAAGGTTCTGTCTGGCACACTCAGGTGGGTCTCGGGCACTGTTTCTTGGCCGAGGGGTTAAATTACCCTGAGGAAAGTTAACTGAGTCTGGATTGGTTGAATCAATGACTTAAAACTGAATAGATTTCATAGGCTCCTGTATTTTTTATTATGTGAAAGCAACTGAGATTCCTCCACAGGGCCTCTGCTTGACCTCTAACCTCCCACTTTCTGAAGCCGGGGAAGGAACCAAGAGAGAGGGCAGGGAAGGCTGTCTTCAGCCTTCGTAATAGCAGCATGGGTCAGTGCAGAGCAGCGGAAGCTTCAGGGTCTCCGTGGAGCAATTCAATGTGGTGAGGTTAAGCTGGCTGGGATATTCGGTCCCTCTCCCGAAAATCCTCCACTTTCCGCGTACCTAGGATTTAGCAAGCCACAGTTCCGGGCTTCCTTCGAGGTTACCCTTTCACTGTATGGGAATCCTGGGGAAGCACTGGATTCTCCTGGTTAAAAATGGTGCTGCCCTCACTAGGGCATGAGAGAGGACGGTCAACTCAGGGCTTGTCTATACAGGAAACTTATCCAGTTATATCACTGTGGTTGTGCCAGTGTAACTCCCCATGTGGACACTCTTACTCCAGAATAAGAGAGCCTTTTTTTCTGTTTGTCCTAACCACTTCCAAAGCAAAATAAAGTAAACCAGTAAAAGACACACTTACACCAAAGTAAGATTGCCCACACAGGGAGTTATACTGGTGCAGCTACAGCAATTTAAATTCACACCATATCTTATCCTGGTATAACTTTCCCATGTAGACAAGCCATTAGAGACTGGAAGAGATGTATATGGCTATGACTTAGCTTGGAAAAATAGTTGTATTTTGAAAGCATGTTAAGCTAATCCATGTTAGACTAAACAGTGTCACGATCCAGTGAAGATGAGGCAGTGGTAGTTTTAATCTTTATTAAACCTTTACCTCAACCAGTTAATACAAATCTTGTCTTCACTAGGTTAATAGCACTGGTTAGTTCGCAAGGATTGACTTGACCTGAGGTAAAATGCACCTTGTTTTCCTAGTGAAAACAAGGCCTAAAGATTAAAGCAGGGACTGAGAGTCAAGTGTGCTGGGTTCTGGTCCTGGCTCTGCCACTGATTTGGCAAGCAACACTGGAAAATTCACTTAGCTTCTCCATGCCTCAGTTTCCCCATCTGTAAACTGGGATAGCAATCTTGATCTCCCTCACTGGGGTGTTGAGGCTTAATTAGTTCAGGCTGAGATCCTTGGCTGAAATGCACTGTAGCACTGCACAACATTCTGTTATCTCCCTGCTTCGTTATGCAGTTGTGTAGCTAATAGGGCAGCCTATTGGTATTCAAAGCTGAATTTGTAGAGGGTTTTCAGCAAATACCCAGGGTTCGTGCATGCAACCATAGGTGTGGGGTATATCACATTAGAGGGATATCTTGTCATTCTGTTCCGCTTAAAAAGAAATTGTTATGCATGCTTGTAAATGTCAAAGTGTAGATGTTCTGCCCTCGGAGGGGGAATCTCACGCCTTGTATGCCCAGTAAAGGGCATGGAAATGGAGCCTCCCTAGGAACATTTATACGTCACTGTGTCCCCTGGAGCAGAGGATGCACTGAGTCTGAAAGGGGAATTCCACTTGATGGACAGTCTTGGCACTGTGTGTGCCCTCTGTGTAGGGGTCTCCCTTTGAGACGCTGACCCTGCCAGCCTTGTTCCCATGGATTGAAACAGCACTACTGCTGTTACTGGCAGATCCAGCCAGCCATATGTTTGGTATGATCTGTACATAAAGCCTGGCATTTCTCAAAAAGCCTAGTGGAATTGGGCATTGAGAGGTGGGGGCCTGATTCACCAAGGTATTGAAGTTTCTAAAGATGCAGCGAGGGGCCTAGTGGGCCTAGTTTTACAAAAGCACCTAAGTAGGTTGGGCACCCCACTCCCATTGAAAGTGACATAATCACTTTTGAAAATCCCACTACATACCTCTCGGCATCGTTAGGTGCCTAAATCCCTTTAACTCTGGCCATGAGCACTTCACTCCCATGTGCCCTTTAGAAAAACCCAGCCCAAACCTGTATTTTTTTTTCTTTTAAAATAACTGTTCCCATGTTTATTGACTAGCAGAGCAGAAGTGATGGTTCATCTCCCAGCTAATGCCTTGTCAGCACCTCTGGGAATGAACGAGTTTTTATTTCTAATGGAAATTGTTCCATGTGGGCAACATAAAAGCAGTGGAAAGTGGCTAAGAGTATGTTTTGTTGTGTGCTTAAATTAGCTAAGTATCTGTTATGATTTCTGTTCTTTTACAGCTTATTAAACCCCCCATAGTCAGTAAATGGTGAACCTGGATATTACTTTTGTTTGCTGACAGGAGTAATTCACAAACTTCTCTACCTCAAAGCGATTTATTACTGACGGCTCCTCCAGTGGAAAATTGCCAGTTGTTACCCTCTCTCTTACAGCAGCTGTGGCCTCCAAGAAATGCTGTTATTTCCCTCCAGCAGGCTTCCCCATTCCTATGTTTCTGCCCTAGAGCTGCACCTCACCTGCTGGATGAATCAGTGTTCTTAAAAATATTGAATCAAGACTTCTAAAATCCTTGATACAAAGTATTCATTATAGTGTAGGGAGCAGGAGCGTGGTGAGCTGGTGGCTAGGTCACTGGCATGGGATGGTGAAGATCTGCCTTCTATTCTTCGTTCTGCTGTGTGACCTTGGGCAAATCATTTTACCTTTCTCTGCCTCTGTTTCTCTTCCTGTTCTTTGTAAGCTCTTTGGTGTAGTGACTATCTCTTACTCCATGTTCCTACAATGCCTGGTATGGGTCCCTGGTCTTGACTGGGACCTCTAGGTGCTATCGTAATGAAAACAACAACAATGGAGTGAAATATTAGGGGCTAAGTTCTGATCGGTTGCACCCAGACTTCAGTGGAGTTACTTTGGATTTGCACTGCTGGAATGAAGATCAAAATCTGACTCTCAAATCTTTGCAAAAATGCTTTTTTCGTAATAGGAGAATAAAGGCTGTAAATATGCAGATTCCAGGCCCCAGAAGGAGAGATCACTTTTACAATCTTGGGGGCCCTTCCCTTTGGTTGCAAAAACACTTCATTAGGCGGAACATCTGCATAATTGGGTTTTTGCCATAAGGGTGTTTTTTAAAAATAACAATGACAATACCAGACAAACCTGCCAAAAGGCGCAACCTTGTTTTTCTGATTACTGAATATCCAGAAAAGATTACTAAAAAGGCTCACATACGTACATTCTCTCTGTATTTTTGTGAGCCAGTCACTTCTGCTTTAACTCTGCCTGATATTGGTAACTTAAGAGGCAGGATAGTCCAGTGGTTAGGGCCCTATCCTGGGCCATGGGCGATGAGGTTTCAATTCTTGATCCACAACAGTGGCTGATTGACAATGGGGCGAATAAACACTTAGAGGCTATTTCTTCTCTTGCTCATACTAGTTTGTGAAGGAAAATGAATGCTGGTTTAGAAACAGTGAATGAGAGGAGAATCCAATGCTCCGGCCCAGCCTACACTTAAACGTTAGGTCAACCCAGCTTCAGAATTCTTCCATTGACCTAGCTACTGCCTCTCGGGGAGGTGGATTAACTACAGTGCCAGGGGAGCCCTTCCCCTAACTGTAGTGAGCGTCTACACTGAAGTGCTGCAACTGTGCCACTGTAACGGTTTAAGTGTAGACGTGGCCTGAGTGTAGAAAATACACGGAGCCAAATTCTCCTCTGGTGCAATCCCGGGGACTTCAAGCAACCAGTACTCAAGAACACAGAGTAACTTGGCCTAGACAAACCTTTTGTTACTCCTAGGCAACTCTTCACCATACCATAAATATTTCCTTTCATAGCATTTCACTGTTTGCCACTGAATACCCTTATTTCTGTTTATATGAGCCCTGAAACGGGGTCCTTGGCCTGGGTCACCCCTCCTTTGGAACAAAGTCTTTTTTGTTCTGTCTCTGTACAGCGCCTGCCTCAGTGGGGTCCTGATTCATGAGTGCAGGTTCTGCGTGCTATGATAATACAAACAATATCCACCTTGGATGGCCCCTTCTATGGAATCTCCGCCAGAATCATTCTGTTATGAGATAACTGTCTGTGCAATGGGGAGTGATTCTACCCCAAAGGCTCCTGCAGTCTCCTAGGATCTTCTCCACTGGCTCGGGGCCACTGTGCTGCATCTCCCTGACCCTGGGAGAAGTACTGTCATTGCTCTCCCCAGCCACTGATGCTCCTAGGATCCCCATTAATAGCATGGAGGAGTTAAGACAGTCCAGGCTGCAGTATCTCCGCTGTCTTATCCATGGGGCTTGTAGAGCACAATGCCTGTGCCCTAGGCCCTCCTCTCTGCAGCCATGACCCAGGGAGGGGGTGACCAGTGCCTGGGGCGGGGGAGATGGCACTGTGGAAGCGGTACTTTTGGCCAGACGATCTGGCCCTTTGACATTTATAAAATGCCCTTTCATAGCTGTTAAGTATTCCGTCTCCGGCGATGGATTCCATATACATACATTTTGTCCACTGGCATAAAGCAAGGAATGTTTCACACAATGACCCAATGTTTGCTACAATAAAGCCGTCCTTCTTCCCCCTTCCACAAAAGGAGCCCTCAGTGGGCTTGCATAATGGGCTTCTTTGGCATGTGAATCGCACACAGAAGGTGTTATTAAATTAGCACCGGGGAGAAAGTGTTGGGCTTCCAACGGCTGTAGTGGAACCAGAGGAGCAAGGAGATGAAAGTGAGCCATGTGCTAATGGCTTCTCTGTTCTTCTTTTCCCCATCTGTTAATACCCAAATCAATTAACCTGAAAATCAACCGACAGGTTGTGATGGTTGTGTTAGGGCACAGTATGCTCACGGCAAGTACTAATGGTGATGTTCCGCCATGAAAATGTCCCATACAAATTAGTAGGAGAATAACTCTGCTGGAGTTGGGTGTAGCATTGTTTTAGCTGGGTTGGTCCCTGGATAAGGTGGTGAGGTCATATCTTTTTATTGGACCATCTTCTGTTGGCAAGAGAGACAAGCTTTCAAGCTTACACAGATCTAAAGAGCTCTGTGCAGCTTGAAAACTTCTCTTTCACCAGCAGAAGTTGGTCCAATAACAGATATTAGCTCACCCACCTTGTCTTTAACTTTTCTGTAGGCAGTTTGAACTGTCCTAGAAAAGGGAATAGAAAATGTTACCCCTGCTCTTGAATGCTATCAAATTTATTTTTTTAAAGCCCTATAGAAAGGGATTTCACGGGGATTCCCCACTTGTAAAGAAGACCCAAACTATTACAACTCGTGATTGATTTTCTGTTTTCCACAGCACTGTGCTGTGTGAACAGCTGCTTAGGACATGTTCATGCCTCCTCTCATCTATCTTGGGCTCATTACAGCCTGAAGGCCCTTTTGATTAGGGAAACTCTCCCATTGACAGCAGCAGGAGTCTCATCAAGGTTCATTGTGCTGCACAATGTATGGATCACAGTGTGACATACCTGTATTTCTACACTGGAGTTGGAGACGTAATTTCCAGCTGGGTCACATGTACCGCGCCAGTCTGATGGAGCTAGTATGCTAAGAACCTCAGTGTAGCTGCAGTGGTGTAAGTGATAGGATGGGTTGGCCGCCCCAAGTTTCGGATGGGATCATATTCGGGGCAGCTAACTCACCCCACTGCGCATGCTGCCATGGCTACACTTCTATTTTTAGTGTGCTGGCTTGATCAGACCTAGTGTGGGTATGTCTGCCCCAGCTGGCAGTTACACCTCTAGCTCCAGTATAGTTATACTCAGTGTCACATCTCAGCCAGCCCGATGTTTTAAGATTATTTTTCCTAACAAGCCCTTAGCTCCCCATGCAGTTCTCTGCTGTGTGTTGCAGAGGATAGCACATTGCACAAACCACAAGATGAGGGAGATTGTGGTGGTGGTGGTGGCGGCGACAGTAGCTGATCAGAAGGATCTCCACTCCCCTCAGCATACAGGTGCTCTGCAGCTTCAGGACATGGCGTGGGGTAGGACCAGGGGAAGGAGAAGAGGCATCAGCTGTTTCCTGTAGTATGCTCCCTGTGTGTCCAGGAAGGTTTCCAAGTAGCCAGCTGACAGCCAGAAAAATTGTTCTGGGTGGTTGCCCAGCCACCCCTCGGCCCCTGTGACTTCACCCTCCAGTGCTGTCAACAAAGGGATTGTGTGGTTGCCATTACCAGTGTGGGCCACGTAGCAACCCAGCTCCTGAATGGAATGATTTGGCCCAGGGGACTGTTAAAAGATCCTCAGATGCTTCTGCTCTCTCTAAGTGCCTGAGCCCCTGTCATTGATTAAAAGGGGTGGGTGTGTGAGGGGCATCCCTGCCCCCCAAGGAATGATTTGGGGGCAACTCTGCAGAGGTGTGGGGTTTCCTGCATCCCATATGGCCATTCCCCCTGGGGACTAGAATGCAGCCCTGGTGAACGGAAACCAAATCAAATCAGGTTTTACAGGCCCATCTGGTTCTGGTGTGGGATTCTCTTTTCTCCAAGTGTTTTATCTCATTTACATCTGTCCCCCCCCCCCGCTGGCAATTGCCCTACAGACATTCCACTCCTTTATCTGTCCAGGTTGTCTGAGAACAGTGTCCGCACACACAGTAATATTTCCATGCTCCTCTCCTTCCAACTCGTGCTGTTTCCTTCATGCTAGCCCTGGTGGACCAGGTTCTTGGTGATGTAGCCTGTGGAGTGTTCCCAAGCCATATTCTCCAGCAGCGGTTAGGGACCTGATTATGTGCCACTCCCGTTCTCCGTCAAGGTGACTCCATTTACATCTCTGTGCTCTGCTAGCATGCAATGCCATGGCGCATCAGCCCCAGACTTTTTAAACCTCTGCCATGCTCACACGGTGTTAGAGACCCAAATTGGGCTGGTAAATGCTCTTGTGCCCTGCAATGGCAAGAATTGTTTTGAATCACTAGGTGGTGTCCGGCTTGAATGCACTATAAAATCCATGCACCCTGTATAAAGTATGTACTGTCACAGATCCAAATAAAGTCCCAGGTGGGCAGCCACCCTTTGGCACCAGAAATCAAGATTTTCCAACAGGGCCCTCCACTGCATGAACGCCAAGCGCTAAAAACTTTTTGGCTTCCACATGGTTAATCATTGGAAATAGTAACCAAGCAATTTGTGTTGCTGTGTCTTAATAGTCTCCCTCCCCAAAATATTCCTGGCTTGCACTCCAAATCCAATTCAGTTCTCACTCTTCAAGTATTAAACTGTGGGTCTTTTCTTTCAAGCCTTTGGATTTTTTATGGACACAATTGCTCTGGTAACAGGGCTTTTTTGTGATTTCAGCGTGTTTATACCATTGACCTTTGCTTCGAAAAGTGTTCAGCAGTCTTCATTGGACTGGAGCTCTGAAAGGCAGTGTTGTAAGGGCTTTATCCTATAGAAGCAGTGACCACAGGCAACGCTTTATATTTGCTGAGTGATTTAATCTTACGCATGCAAGACTTGGCTCCAGGCCATGTGTAACGTGGAGAAAAGTCCTCCTAGAGGAGCACTGATACCAAACTTTCCAAAACTTTTTCAAAAATAACTTCCTATCCTGTTATTTTTAATCTAACAAGTAAAATCCATGGGTGTTGTCCCAAGAACACTACATTTAAGAACAGAGGAGTCCTAGGAAAGAAACTTTGTTTAAAATGAAGCAGGAGTCTGGCTGGAAAGAGGTTGCTGGGGAGGAGAGTCCTGTTAAAATAAATGTCTGGTCAATATAAAGGTGAGAAAATAATAGAGAACGCCCCAGAATCAAGGGAAACGAGCCCAGGAGGCTAAATTTGAAACCACTTTAGGAAATGATTCTGTAAACTCTTACTTGTAGGATTACTCACATGAAGGACTGGGCTCTTAATTTGTACTCCATCTCTAAATACTGTCCGGAGTTAAACACGGTTAGAGTTCAGTTTGATATCAGCAATAGCAAGGGAGAACAACAGATGTGTTTTTCAGCTGAAATTTGAAACGAGGCAGAGATAATCAGGAAAGCAGAGAGCTACAAGCGCCTGTTCTGACTGAGCTATGCCCTGTGCAGGAACAAGAGGGATGGGGACAAAATCACCTTTGCACTTACCTTATCTTTGAGCCTTTGGGCTGCTCTAATTTACCCCTGGCTGCTCTTGGCCACAAGGAACCATTTCAGAAACTGGGAGTAGCTCCAGTATTTCCCCTTTTCCTCTCACCATGAGGACAGGGAAGTGGGATAGACCAATTATGCTGGCTCTTTGCCACAAAGGGATTACCTCTACATCAAGGGAAATTCTCCAGGGGCCATATCTACCCAGTTTATGGCTTCTTTGCGCTGCTGGAGCAGCATAAAGGAGCCAATTCTTCTTTGCATTGTGGCTCCTTTATGCCACGCCAGCTGTGGCCACTGGGATTTAAGAAACCTAAAAACCATACTGCCAAAAGAAGAATTGCAAGGGACCATTCAAGATGGAAATGCATTCTGCACATCACCAGGGCTACATCTCAGCCATGTGTCTGCTGCTGCATCTCCCTGGTAGCCGAGTTCCTAGTGGTCCTCAGTGTATTGCAACTGACAGTCTCCGTGAGATAGGGAAGTGCTGTCATCCCCATTTTATAGTTGGGGAAGTGAAGCCCAGAGAGATCAGGTGATTTGCCCCGAGTCACATAGGGAGATTGTGATGGAATTGAACACAGGGCTGCAAAGTCCCACACTAGCCCTCTTACCACAAGACCATCCTTCTTCTAGGGGAGCATGTGTGTGTGGGGGCAGGAGGGTTACTCTTCACCTGCACATAGGGTACAACACAGCACAGACATGTTATCCCCCCCCAGCCTCCCTCAGGTCCCTAGTGCATTTGATGGTCTGGTTCAAAATTGCTTTAAGCCCTCCCTCATCTTGCTCCAGTCCCCCTCACAGATCTAGTCTGTCTCCTCCCCCTCCGTTCATGCCTGCCCTAGTTAGCACTGGCCTCTTCTATCTCCCCCTTCCTGCAACTACTGCTTTCTTGATGAGAGAGCCTTCTTCTGTCCATGCTGAATAGTTGTGGGGAGGGCAGAAGAGGCTATGATGTAGCCATGGTGGCGAGTACAGTGGACTTCCATCTTTGAATGGTCCCTTGCAATTCTTCTTTCTTTGGCAAGAGTCAGTATGGGAGGATTTCGGTTTCTTAAATCCCTCAAAATTGTAGCTTCCAACCACATTTGTGGTCAGACTCGTGCTCTATTTCCTTCAAGCTCAGCTGTATAAATAAACCTCCTGTAATCTTCTGCACACTGGACACAACGCCACTTGTTGCAATCATCTTGTTCTCAACTGATGCAAGACTGCAACTTGCCAAGACCATAAGTAGCTCCTTGTTTATGACAAGCTCAAACCAAAGGATGTTAAGAATACACCATAACTTTTGACACTAAAAGCTGCTGTTTCCTCTCCTCAGCTGTTTTTATGGCCATTTTTCTGCTTCATATAACAATTTTATCATAATACCAGAGAGATGAAGGCCATATAAGTATCTTTAAAATCTGTGTGTGTGTGTGTACACACTTTGTGATGATAGAACCCAGGTGTTCTGACTCCTAGCTTTGTGCTTTAACCATCACTGCAAGCTTCCTCTCTGTTCTGTCTCAGATGAGTTCTATGTTATAGATCCAGTGTATTTCAGTCAGTTTGTACAATGAAGCTAGACTAGTTCATGAGCTCTCAACCAGGGAGATGCAACCATTCTGCACTGGTAGATGGGATGAGGTCCCAGCTAGAGGGGAACGGGAGTCCCGCTGTGGCATAAGGTTAGAATGACAGGTCTAGTTGCTTTCACTTTTTGGCGCTATCTGTCTAATCAGTCTTGTTTTCTACAGAGCTGTTAGTTCCATCGCACTGTAGCTCCGTGCTGCAAATGCTGCAGGAGAAATGTTCAAATTCAAATGAAAAATGGTTTTCATTTGCTTTGGGTTTAAAACATCATGAAAAAATTTCAATTAACTTTAGGTTTTGTGAAACCCTGTTTTTATTGTCCAAGCTTTTTAAATTCTGCCTCTGCCGGCTGCAGTTCCTGATATGGCGTGGAGGCTAATGAAACATATTTCTTGCTCTTTTCTGTAATCAGTCCATTAAATGTGTCTGAAATTCATATTTTGAAAGTATTTCTTTGTTTAGCCTCTTGGGCTAGATTTGTGGGTTTTCCTTCTGTGTGTGTGTGTGGCTTTGGGTATTTCCTATTTTTGCCAAGCGAACTATCAAGAGAAATACTAATGTAGGTTAATTTTTTGAAATGGTGCTGTCCAAAACCACTGTAATCTACAGCATTTAATTAAAAACAACACATAAATAGTGCATCCAGCCATTCTGGGTCTCAGCCTCTGTTAGTTTTAATCGGCTTTTCATAGACGTGGTTAGTTGTCTCTTCTTCCCCTACAAGAACTGTACAGAATAATTGACGTTTGTTTAGGATGCCACAGCAAATGCTGAAATGCTGAATAAAAGGCAGGGAATTAAGAAGCATTGGAATGCATGTTATACATGGATATGTATATTTTGCCCTTCAATAGCTCCTTCCATATGGAAATCTCAAAGTGTCTTACATGCATGAATGGATTAATCCTTAGAACTCCCCTCCCCCGCACCCACATACACACGAGATAAGGCAGTATTATTGTCCCCATTTTACAGGTGGACAGATAAAGACCCACAGCTGTTCTGAAGCACCGTTGATTGGCTCTGTGATCTTTGGCAAGTCATTTCATCTCTGAAGTTTCCCATCTGTAAAATGGAGACATTTCTTATCCAGGGTTGTGAAGTGCTTTGAGATTTTCAGGTGAAAGGTGCTACATAAATGCTCATTACTCCAAAGACTGTTGAAGTCCCTGGAAAGACTCCCATTGCCTTCTGTGGGCTTTGCAGCAGGCTCGGAGTGGCTGAGGTTGAAATAGAGCCCATTTCTGGTCCCCATTCCAGTTCTGGCCCCTGGTACCATGCCATCATTGCTATAGATGGATGGGCTGGGTCCAGAGGAAATGACATTGCCTGTTTCTCAAGGAGAACCTTTTAAAAAGTTATGAAATATTGGGCTAGCTGGATATGGTGGGGAAATTTTTCTTCATTTTTAGTTTCTAGCCTGGATCAGAACTTCAAACACTGAAATATCCCTAATCTCACAAAATTTCCAGTCCGGTTTTGTACACTCAAAGAGGTTTGGAGAAGCTCTGGTTAAGCATCTGATTTTAGGGGGTCACCTATCTGAACCAAACTCAAACGCCGAACTGTCATCATCTTATTTCATTTGCTGCTACATCGCAGTAGTGCCCAAAATGCATTAGGTGCTTTCCAGTCACAGAAGAAGACGGTAAGTCAGTGAGAGAGCTCTTTCTAAGGGAGGGATGAGTCATTGAGTTGCTGTGCTCAGAAATGGACCATTATCCAACAATAAAGTGTGAACTGAAAGCTAATACAGGGTCAAATTCTGTGTGCAGTTACACCCACACAATGAACTCAATGAGGTAGTACAGGTGTTTTGAACTCCGGTGATGCTCCCTTATGTTTTATATTCCAGCAGTTACATTTCTGGTGAACATTTGCTGCATGTGCATGACATTGTAAGAGGAACAGATTCCCCCTCGGGGAATGAGAGCATTGTGCCCGTGAGACTGAGAACAGAAGTTACCGAGTCGTCAAGTACCACATGCAGATTTCTTTGTTGTTTTTTTTTTTTTCCTTTGCAGCTTTGGAAAATGCCAGTGTAAAGTTGGGGTAACCGGCTTCAAGTGTGACCAGTGCTGCGATGGCTACTACTGGGTGAACCAAACCAGCTGTGAACCATGCCAGTGCAATAACTATTCCAACAGCTGCGATGTCTTAACAGGTACAATACTTCTGACTGCTTAGAGCCAAGTTCTCCTCTGTAACGTTGGTGGGGCTCCATTGACATCAGCGATGTTGCAGGGGTGAGTGAGTAGTGGTTTGGGCCCTTACCATCTAGGGTACATCTACACGGCAAGAAGAAACCCGCGGCACTGATTCTACAGACTCAGGCTTGCGTGGCTCGATTCTACAGTGCTAAAAATAGCTGCGTAGACATTTGGGCCCCTCCCTCGGTTTCAGAGCTCAGGGTCCAGCCCAAGCCGGAACGTCTGCACAGCTATTTTTAGCTCCATAGCCCAAGTTCTATAGACGCGGGCTCTGAGACTTGCTGCTGTGAGTTTCTGCTTCCTGTGTAGATGTACGTGTAGTCAACTGTCCCCCGATTTCTGCCATTGTATTTAGAGTTTAAAGCCAGAAGGTACCACCAGATCATCTAATCTGACCTCCTGTGTAACACAGGCCACTAAATACCACCTAGCCATCTGCACACCAAGACCAACAACCAGAATTAGAAGAAAGTATTACAGCCCTCAGAAGACTAATCTCACCAGTCTCATCCCTTTTATTTGTATCTTTCATTTAATTGTACTTATGCATAGGGCATAACATTATCTACTTGCACCATAAACTGTCATTTTGGATCTGATCCTCTTCCCATTGAAGTTGGTGGGGGCTTTGCCATTCACTTTGACAGCAATATCGAGCCTTTATTATTATATCTAGGGCTCCAACTAGGAATCCAGGGCCCCATTGTTCTAGACCCTATAGAAACACATAACCAAAAGATGATCCCAACCTGAAAAAGCTTACTTTTTGCTGTACCTTCTATTCACCGAAGCATGTATTATTCAGATGTTGGCTGAATGCAGCCTGTATTGTCACAAATACCATTATGAGCACTTCAGAAACAGGGCATTCATATTTGTTTCTGTTTTTTATGAATTTGCCTCCTGTCCATTTTGTGTTGGCTTTCCTTGAACGTTGTGATCCATTTACACACGTTTTCTGTGCTGAAAAAAGTAAATTGCCTTTCTGTGTCTCTTCACACCAGAAACCCAAAGAGAAACAATATCATGTGACTTAACGACCTATCCCAGCTCAGCAACAGAGCTCCAATTTTGAAATTCAAACTTATATTGATGAGCCACAGAGTAAAATAAAACTCACCAAAATTTTGTCTAGTGAGTTAGAAATAGGCAATGCATTCAAGAAGTTTGCAGCGTGTTTGCCAACAGCCTGTGAACAGGAAGACACAGAATTAATCGAATGAATTATTTGTTTGTAATTATTTGCTCGGTTCTAGTATTTATTACTACATTGTCTGCACATTTCTAACAAAGACACAGAATCAATATCAACAGTCACAGAATTAACTCTCAGCACATAACACCATCACTGTAGAAGAACAAATTTAATGGGAAACTTAGCAGATATTAGAAATTTATTCTGTGTGGCCCTGATTCAGCAAAGCACTCACTCTTATACTTAATTTTAAGTATGTGATTAAGTCCCACTGAATTCATGGGACATAAGAACACGTTTCAAGTTAAGGTGTGCTGAAGTGCTTGGCTGAATCAGAGCCTTCATGTGTGTGTTTTAGCTCTTTGATATGAAATTACATACCAAAAAAAGAAAAACAAAAAGCCAGCTAAACCCTTGATCTTGTGGTCAGTCTATGGAAGCAGAAACCTTTGCCATGAGTGTCAAAGATCCGTCTTTATAGATCAGATTGCAGAATTGAAGCCTAACCATATTAATGTTAGTTTAATCTATGGTGGAACGTAGAAAGTTCCTATTCTTTCTTTACTTGTATTTCCTTTTCATTGTTGAAGCAGAAAAACGATAGTAAATTAGATCTGATTTCTAACAAGTAATGTATGCATTTAGCTCTCGATATGAACTAGAGATTGCCCTTTGTTTGACTTTTCCAGCTCTATATAAAAGTGTGTATTCCTTGTCAATGTCAATGTTTCTATTGCATTAATACTGTGTTGTGGGCTCCCTCTCCTGGCTAACTGAAGACCTACATTGTTTTGACAAATCCCAGTTGGATAATGTAACGGAATTTCATATAAAAGATATTTTCTCACAGTATGTTGTATGGATATAGGTTCATTAGGTTTTAGTGTGTTAAAGAGAAAGTAGTTAGAGCAGGCAGACTGGAAGTCAAGAATCCCGGGCGTTATTCTTGCACATACTGCCTTGTATAAGTCACTTCACCTCTCTCGTGTCTGACTGTATTCATCTGTAAAATAAGTGTAACAACACCTATCTACCTGAGGAGCCACCGGGCTGAGTTAATGCTTGAAAGGAGCAATCAGAATGGAAACTGTTCTGAAATATTAATGCTTTCCACAGAGAAGAAAGTGATCCCTGGTCCAGAACCTTTAGGATGCTTTGTACGATTGAGTGACCTATTGGTCCATTGGCAACACAGCCAGTTGGAGTATGCAGAGGAAGATGCTTGCAACTCCTGCTGATGGGAAAGGATGTGGTCGTGAAATGGGGAGGTCTGCACAGAAAATGTATGCAGTTATTCCAGATTTAGGGCAGCATAACCAAGAGCAGAGTCTAATTCAAGTGCCGTAAAGCTGATGAGGCGAGACCACCTCTCGTAGTTGACTCTCCATGATTCATTCAACCCTTGGTCTCCATGGTGAGATTGCCAACAGAGGTTGCAATTAGGGGGTGGTGGTTTCCATCGTGTGGACATCTCTCCCACAGAGACCACCAGCTCATGTCATACAGGCCACTACACAAGAAGCAAATATTGACTGGAAGATTGAGTTATGGAACACTGCAAGCATCCTTAGTCACCAACAGCCTCCGCCATATGTGTGAATCAGCTGGTTCCAAAAAGCAATAACCAGCCAGTTATTCATTCTCCCATTAATCAAAGGATCAAATACTAGGACAAATTGTATTTGCTTGGAGACTCCCAGTCCCCAGGGTCACTGGTGCACCAGCAAAGAAAGACAGAGTAATGTAATGTACCTGGACTTGCATGGTGCTTGAACAGCCTTGATTGATGTTATAAGGAACTATATTTTGTTTAAGCTATAGTCTAAACATGAACCTGATGGGGATTTTATATGCCTGGTTGCTGTTGGTACTAGCATTTTGTCCCCCTTAGAACACTGACAACTTAGCTCAGAGAGTGTTCACTCTGTAACTGCACTGCTCTGTGCCATCCTGGTTTGTGGAGAGGCTCCTTTTACCTTTCAGAGGCTTGTACTTGGGATTTAATTAAATAAGCTTCCCCTGGGTCACCTCCACCACTCAGTAAGACGCTTGTTGAAGCAGATGATGTTCCTGTTGATGGATGAGCTTTCGATAGGGACTGCATTTATATAGCTAGTAGGATTTGCTCCCTTTGTTTGCAGTAACATCAAATTGAATTTGACAAAGGGCTAGATCATGCCACAAGAGCACAGCCTCTAGTAAGAGGCAGTGTGTTGCTTTGCTGTTCCAGGAGCACCCCAGAGAAGGAATTTTGTCTCAGGAACCCCTAATTCCTTCTCTGCTCCCCCACCCTTTCTCCAGGGAGTTAATAATTTGTTGCTGGCCTATACCAGCAGCAAATCCTCCCACACGGCCCTGGCTCAGCTCTGCTGGTCAGTGCTTTGGGAATGGAGCCAAACTCTAGGGGCTGCAGCCATCTGCTATAGACACAGGGAGAGTAGGTGCACAGCTCCTCTTCACCCCATACATTCAGACCCAAGATCCAGGTAACCTGCGTAGGGGGATTCTTACTCCTCCTCATGTCCTCGTATGATTGCAGCCTGCATCGCATGCCAATCTCCGAAACTTGAGAGCAGTGCTATTGGCATTGGGAGTGAGCCTGGTGTCGGTGAATTTTGATTGACAGAGAGGCCAAAGACAGATGCAACATAGACTTTTCACGGAATTCTTTGGTTAACTTAAACAGTGACATTACAGTAATAGAACAAGTGTACAGCAGAAATCAAGAGAGCTGTCCTCGACATCCCCAGGGTGATCCTTACAGGGCCTTAACCCATCATTTGGACTGTTACAGCTATTTCAAAGGCACCAAAAATCACTGGGGCTACTCTTGTGAGTGAGGCTTGGCAGGCTGACGCCCTTACTCACCACGACTGAGACAGGCTAGGATATTTCTCCTGGAGGATGGTTTGATTTTAATTGCATGAATTTATTAGTATATGTAGACCTACATTTTACAAAAGTTTTGAGTGATTTTGGGTGCTTGTTTTTGACTGCCTAACTGGGGGGCGAGGTAGTCAGAAAGTATCGAGGTGCCCCAAATCAGATTTTCTGAATGTGTCTTAGGACTAGCGCCTAACAAAAGGGGCATCCAAAATCACTAGTTACTTGTGAACGTTTAGGCTGTGCAATAAAGATCTCTGCGTGTGTGTGTCTCTCTCTCTAGATATTTAAAAATATCCTTGATAAAATGTTCTGCTGTTTCTAAATGAATCGTCTGTTGTTTTTGTTGATTTCTCTTAGGCACCTGTTTCAACTGCCAAGGAAATACAGAAGGAAGCCACTGTGAAAAATGTAAGGTGGGCTTCTTTAGAAGCATCTTCCCAAGCCACGAATGTAACCGCTGCCCGTGTTCAACAGTGGCATCTACCGGCAGTTGCCACATAAGTAAGGCTCTTTTTGTATGCTAGTGAAAGCAACTTCTTTCAATATATTTCATAGCTAAACCTTACTCTGGGCTGATTATCCTCGTGTGCCAGTTTGTAAGCTTTGCCTTTGAATCCCTCTTTCGTGGGACCTGGAGTGTATGATTGGAAGTGACACGTGACATTTAGGAGCGCAGTATTTACTGACCGTATTCTTGGAGTATTTAGGGTGCTTCTTGTGAGAGCAACAGTGTAGCAGAAACCATTGCAAAAATCTCTCTTGCTGCAGGCATTTGCTGTTACTTGTTACCGTGGTTACCCTCGTGGTTCCCGCTGCTCGTTTTCATTGTCTTTATTGTTTTGCAGACAAAAAGACCTAGGTATGGTGGAGAGCTAGTCTGTTTTATCAGCAGTGATTGAAATTCACCCTTCTGCAGAAAGTTAGCAACAGGCCTGTGCAACCCTTAATTCCCACTTAAGTGGAACTGAAGCAGTGCATAGGCAACACGCTGGCCCTTTGCACAGGGGTAAATTTCACCCAGTGTACACAGAAAATAACCCTGCCCCAAATAATCTGGGCTGTTTGCTTGGCTGCAGGGCACGTGTAGATGTCTGTGCCTTACAGTTTTTGCAGCGTTGCTTTGAGCTCTTGTCATCTCATTACTAGAGAGATAGCAAAGGGGCGATGGGATGAAATTAATCGGGGGGGAAATTTAAGCTGCCGTCCCTGGCTGTGTAAGAGACTTCCCAGAGAAGAGAGACGGAAGCCCCGTTGCTTGGGATTTTCAAATTAATTTGCACAAAACATACCATTGGGATCAGTCCTGCACTAATGGGGAGATGGCCTAGAGTAGTTTTTCCCAAACTTAGTAGGTGGTTGGTCGCTTATTTGAAGACTGAATTTTTGTGACGCCCTTACATTTGCTATAAAAGCAAGAATAAGGAAATGTATTAATGATAACAAAGCTAGGCCTATGTCATTTGTGTGCTCTTTCAAGAGGTTGGTGGTGAATATTTGAGTTCTAAGGCAAATGGTGTGAGGGGGAGTAACCTTAGCTTTAGGTTGTAATAAAATTTTCTACGCACTGTGATTCCTTCCCCCCCACCCCTACTTCCCCAGGTCGAGATGATCTAAAAAGTTCTTGTCCATCCATAACTTCCATGATGCAGTCCCAGTCGGCCAGATGCTCTCTGCAATCCATCACTCAAGACAGAGGTGTCCCGAAGTAGTAGTAATCTCAGATTGGCTGGAAATATGCTAACTATGCTCTGTGACTGGGCACCAAGATCTAGAAACCTAAACATGTTTTTTTATTTTTATGGGGCAGCATAGATATACAGGGCTTAACAGAGAAGTCTCTGCTGCAAAGCGCTTACATTTTAAAGGCTTGAGCGTTCATCTTTTACACAAGCAATCTCCCATTGACTTTAGAACCTGAGCGCAGATCAGTGTGATGCAGAGCAAACATGCAACTGGTACAAGGAACATTCTTTCATGGGGTTCGTTCAGTGATATTTGTATGGGCTCTCTTTTTTTCAGAACCTGGTCAACACATCCCAACGTGTGACAGATGCAAAGCCGGATACACTGGCCCGAACTGCGACCAGTGTGACAATGGCTATTACAATTCCGACAGCATCTGCATTAGATGTAAATGTAACGGGAATGTAGACCCAGACCAGTCACCCAAGGTATGCAAGCCAGACACAGGGGAATGCATTGGCTGCCTCTACAACACGGCCGGGTTCCATTGCGAGGAGTGTCAGGAAGGTTATGTCAGAGACCCGGAGGGAGCCAATTGCACCAAGAAAGGTAAACCCTTCTCCTCGAATCGGTGTCCATGTTTCCTAACCAGATCAGACACACGCAAGCTGCCTGGGGTGTGGAAGGAATATTGGGTATATTTATTCCTGGAGGGATTTGCTGTTGAAGATGAAGCAGCTTTAGTGTCTTCCAAGGTGGACACGGGAACTCATTCCTTTAAAAGGGCCAGTCCAAAGGGGAAGCTGGAAGAAAGTTTTCCCCGTAGCCATTATAATGTTTTCTCAAGCTTCGTTTTCAGTTACCGAGAGCCTGTCTGAACATTGCCTACGTTGAAAGGAGCAGTGGCAATGTTTCTGATGCATGGCTAATCTTTGGCATTCTGGAAATGGCTCTTGACAGACAGTTCTCTCTACAGCTTGAGACAGTAGGCTGCGGGAGGGCAGAATCTTCTAGGTTTCGGCACAGAAAATTATTTAATAAAGTTCCTTTCCTGCAGTGAACTTTTGTGTGTTTTCTCATGCGTGTTTGTGCGCATGCCTGTATAAAAAGAGACACTAATATATTCATCTTATGTTATACAGAAGGTCAGACTAGATAATCTAATGATCCTTCTAACTCTAAAACCCATGAATTGAAGATTCGCCTAGGTTTTCGGTAATTCATCTGTTCCCCAAAACTGTGGCAGGCAATATCATGAAATAAACCAAAACAAAAGATTATGTATAATTCGGTTTGTATTCTGATTTCTGGAGCTGGATGCAAACTCTTAACCCCCCTGGTGAGTTGCGTTATTTGACTACATTCAGTAGCACTTCTCACATCAGTAAGGATTTACAGGATTGGCACTTTATAAAGGCTTTTTATCATAACATGTAGTGCTTTAAAGTGCTGTGCAGGCCTTAATCAACCGCTCAGAACAACTCTGTGAAGTATTATCACCTCCGCTCTGTAGCTGGGAAACTAAGGCACAGAGTGGTTAGCAACGTGACCAAAGCCACACAACAAATCCAGTGGCAAAGCAGGGATGTGAACTCACTATTGCCTGATTTTGAGGCCTCTTATCAGTCCTCATCCTCATTGCATCTAATACTCTCAGGTGCGCAATGGCAATGAAGAAGCTACCTTATAACTGTATAGCCCTGAATAAAATGGTAGAAAGTTCTTCTCCCATAGTTCTTCTCCCAGTGGTTGTCAGTAAGTTACTCCACGAGATAGACTGCAGGCTGCATGCATGTGTGGTTGTACATAGGAAGGAGAGCGCAGAATTCCAGAACGTATCAGGACCAAATTCATCCCTGCCATTCCAAGAGATTTAGTTCAAAGGCATTACAGTAGGGAGCTGATGTGACCTTCATTCTCTTACTGATCCCTGAACAGACACACTGCAAGATTTTCTGTGAGCGGAAGAGGGATGATTAGTAAACAAGTTTAATATTCATGTGCTGTAATTTTATGTATGGCTGTCTCTGCAGGGTTGCAGATAGAAATTTCACACTGGTCCATCCGTTGTAATGCATTGGTTTTGTGTTGAAGGGACTGAGTGACCTTGCTCCATAGTAACACACATGCCTTTGCCTTTGAATGACCCTTTCCAGCCTGCACCTCTCCTGCCACTTTAATGACATGGTGAGATAGCTGATTACTGACTTGGGAAAATACTGCCCTCCCATCTCACAGGCAGCTGAGGCAGCTCTCATGTTTCCTTGGCACCTGTTTTCCTTTCCATGTTAATATTTAAAAGATCTGCATTTTTGTTCCCTGTTTGCTGAACGTTGCTCGACCATGAGCGGAGATGCTGGAGGCACTGCGTTCTAGCAGATTTTAGGACCAAGATTTTCAGAAGTGACTAGTGAATTTGGAGGCTTCCAAATTTTGGGCAGCCCAACTTGAGGCAACTAAAAGGGGTCTAATTTTCAGGGGGTAGATGCTCAGTAGGCCCTTTTAAGGAGTCCCAGTTGGATACTGAGAAAACTGGAGCACTAAAAATAATTAGCCACTCACAAAATCTGATCCTTTATATTTGCTTAGTCACAAGAGCAGGCTAAGGCAGGATCCTTGAAGCACCCGGGATTTGGGCCATGATCTTTTGAGCTCCTTTAATTTGGATCCATGAAGTACTGGGCTCAGGGATCAGCCACGAGTGGTGTGAACACAGCAGCTGATATCAGATCTGTCTGCTCAAGTACTGCAGCAAACTTTTGTGGATGACGGCTTCATTTCACCATAATTCATCTTACAGAGCTATACTAGCTTCCTCCTCCTCTTGATTTTATATAATTAAATGTTGCTGGAATATTCTAGTGGAAATGGCACTGACTGCTATAGGGAAGGCTGAATAAGTGTTTTCATTGTAACCCTCCCTGTTTTCAGTTGCTTGGGGTCATAGGCTCCAATCCTGCATAGCTGAAGTCACTGGAAATTTTACCACTTGCTTCAATGGGAGCAGGATAGGGCCCTGAGAACTTATAAATCCAACAGCGTGCATTTTCCAAAGAGCATGCACATTCATAACAATGCCATCAACACCACAGTCTAATTAAACCACTAGTGAGACAAAGCTAAGGTTGAGTGATGGTAGAAATTGGTCTGGGTGAGAGCCAATGGTCATTTATTATATGATGGAGAGGAGCTGGGTGGATACCTTCACTGTGCATGTCTAGTGTGTCTAATGGCTAGCATATATTTTAATGTGTATATGATAAGGAAGCTTAAAGCTAGTCAATTAGGTTGTGTCAACAACGTTTTAACCTTAACTGTCTTCTAACTAGACTGTTTTGTGTGGGAACCTTATTGGAGGTTGACCTTTAGTAACTTGTAATAACTTTTTATTAAGGACTTTATTCAGTGGCTCAATACTGCAGTGATTGGTGGTATAAAAATACCTAAGATAGACAGGACCAAATTCTCTTCTTAGTTACGCTCAAGCAATCACATTAAAATGGATGGAGTGGGATGGATGTAGCTGAGAGCAGGACTTGCTCCATGGAGCAGAAACATTCTAAATCCTCTGTCTAGTTGTAACATGTTCTGGTTAGGGATCTTTCCACCTCTACATCCATCCCTGGGCTCTCCTATTGCTGGCACTTAGGGGCTGATCATCCCCAACTCCTATTGCCTGTATCAAATTAGCCTTTCAGAGGTGATTCTCCTCCACACTAGTATCCAATCCGAGACTAGATTCTCCCCCTACTACTAAAAGGTCTCTTCAGAAAACCTTTTGTATGGGTGAAGTCCTGGCTCCTCTGACTTTGTGGAGCCAACATTTCACCCAGTGAGTTGCACTTGCATTCATCATGAGTGATCGAGGTCTGGTGGGCCAGATTTTCAAGAGCAGAGCACCCACAATCGGGGCCACATTTTCTAAAGAGCGCAGCTCCTATTTGGGCACCTAAACAAGGAGGAGGTTTTCAAAAGTACTCAGCACCCAGCAGCTCCCATTGTGATGCTTATGACCAGAGTTTCAAAAGAACTCAGCCCTCAATGCGCTGAGCTGTCTTGAATATCTGGCCAAATACTTTGATGTGTAAATGGGACCTGAACAATTCTGACCTTAAAATTTTAGTTTGTTGCACTCATACTAACAGTGATGAAAAGGCAGAGCCATTTATTTCCTGTTCTCCAATCATGGCTCACCATGTATTTTATTGTTCGTATATGTATTTATTTATGTATCTTTTTTGTATTTGTAGAAGTCATTCCTGGTCCTGAACCTAGAGGGTTTATAACTGCTGCTCCCAACACCAGCAGGTCAACATCATTTTCAGCTACTGTGATAAACAGTACGTTAGCGCCAACAACTGTGCAGACTATATTTCCTATCAACTCCTCTGACAATAGTACCTCCTCATTAGCAGACGTCTCCTGGACTCAGTTTAACATAATTATTTTGACAGTTATCATCATTGTTGTGGTCCTGTTGATGGGATTTGTGGGTGCTGTCTACATGTACCGTGAATATCAAAACAGAAAACTTAATGCTCCTTTTTGGACCATTGAGCTCAAGGAGGACAACATTAGTTTTAGCAGCTACCATGACAGCATACCCAACGCTGATGTTTCAGGCTTACTGGAGGATGACGGAAATGAAGTGGCACCAAATGGACAGCTGACGCTGACAACTCCCATGCATAACTATAAAGCTTAAAACAAGAGTCATTCCAGCTATTCCAAAGTCGGCTTAAAAATATTACAGTCCTCGTTGAAGGGGTATCGAAATCTGTACCAAGGCTCCAAGCAAAGGAATTTTCTACCCACGTACTCTTTTACGTCAGGCATGGTGTAGCTTGCTGTTGAGCAGGAAAGGAGTGTAGTGCATATGAATTTCAGGTAAAATTATGAAATGCATTCAATGTATTGTTTTCCATGACGATCCATGGAATTCATTGCTAAGGACTTTCCATGAAATTATGCTGACCTTAAAGTATATTTTTATATGAAAAGATGGGGGGTGGGTAGTAACCAATGCCCCCGATTAATCAAAAGCTACTTTGACTTCCAACCAAGCTAAGGCCTACACCAGTAGCCTATATTTTGAAAAGCAGCCTGTTTAATTAACAGCGGGCTTTCAGAAAATAGACTTTTGTAAAGACTTCATTTTATTTCCTGGTACGAATTTGTGTTTTTATATATAAAAAGGGAAATCATGTTCATTTCACTGTACTGCTAAGAGACTTCTAAATGGATAAATGTTACACACATACTAAAGTCACCATGTTCAGTTTTCCAGCAATTTGGGGAGCAGAAACAATCAATCATGAAAATTTTGGGGCGTGGGCAATCACTCTTTTCCCCTTCTGAGTTCTCATACAAAGTGACGATACTATTAAAACACGGAAATCCATTTTAGTAGAAGGAGTTAATGAACTTGTATACCTGCTGTACAAGGGAAGACAACAAGACATCTCAGGGTCACGTGTATAAATAGCAGCTTGGCTTAATATCCTACCCTGACAGAAATGGTGTGTTCTGTACATAGAATGTAATATATCTTCTCTCCATTGTATTTATAATTATTTGTAAAAAAAAAAAAAAAAAAAAAAGTCATGAGTCCTATTTTATCATCTAGATTTTATCTGTACAGCGGTTAGTGGCATTGTAAAAAATATGGGGATTGTTTTAAAATCGTGTAAATCAGATGGTGGTGTTGCTGGAGCTGGGACTCTGGCAGACACCCATCATTTAAAGTTCTTCTTCTGATATCACTGAAATTTTTTTAAAGTTGTGTGTTTCCTCCTCGTTATCTGTAACAGTTCAAACTCCCCCACTCATTTAAAGGTATGGACGCTAGTATCATGAAGAGAGACTAGTCAATTTCCAGAAATGAGGTGTAACCTTTGGTAATTTGCTGTGAAATGCCCACAGAAAATGCAAACATGCTGTTACAAATGCATAATTATTTATGGCTTGATCCTGAAAACCATGACGAACATGCACTGCTGTTATTCACATGCATCATTCCTTTGAAGTCCACGAGACTGCTCTTGTGAATAAAGACTGCTGGGTGTGAGCAAGGCTTGTCAGAGGCGCTGAGCTTTGCCCTGCCCCGGTTGAAGATAATGGCAACACTCCCATTGACTTCAATGGAACCAGGACGTCACCTAAGAATTGACCAGATCTGGTTCTTTATTGCAAACTTTGAGTTAAAAAAAATTATATAGACTCTGTCAAGCAATTTATGCCTAGAAGTTCTTATAGCTTTAAGCTGCTGTTTGCTGGGGAGAGTCAGGAGGCTCAGTTGCCAAGAAACACACAAAGGTCCATTGGTTAGGCAAAGTTGTACTGTTCTGGTGCAGAGACAGACTAGCTGTTAGCAGGGGGAGCAGTTAACAGCTGACAGTCCTTTTCTGGCTCAGCAGACTGGAGATAGCCACAGGTTGCCTTCTTGTTCCCCCAGGTGACTTTAAGATGTAGGCCTGAATACAGGCTCCTATGCATAGGTGTAACATGGATGATGAACCATGCACCACCGAGGAAGAATGCTGACAATAACGGCCTGTGGGCAGCTGGTTAGAACCCCTAACAGCACGCCATGACCCCTGCATAGACCCTCTCTCCTGTCCTGTTAACCGCTGGCAGCAGGCAATGGGGGGAGGTGTAAGGGGCACTGGATAGTTTGCTCCTTTCAGTGACCCCGACGCATTCCATCTGTATCTGTGCAGTGTAAAAATAATGCCATGGGGCACCTCAGCTCCACGCTACCTTTTTTCAGTGTGCCTCACGCACCAGCTTGGCACATGGTCCTTTTCAAGAGCCACATCCAGTCTCTCTCCCTTATTCTTTTCACTGTACTCACAGGCTGTCTTTAGGCCCAATCCAACTCCCCTTAAAGACAATGGAAAGCCTCCCATTCACTTTAATGGAGTTTGAATGGGATCATTTGTTTGATTTTTTTCTGAGCTTGGCAAACTATTACTGTCCTATGAAAATCAATACAATTAATGTTTAACAGAGTCACAAATCAAACCCTTTTCCTAACCTGCCCCCCACGAATACAGCCGTGGTGCATGGGTGGTGGTGTTTTGCAAATGTTTAAAAATGCTGCTGATAAACAAGGTAGTTAACCAAGTTGATCTATCGCTGGCTCATGCATCATCAGAAAGAGAGTGGAAAAGGAGAATACTATTTATTTATTTATTTATTTTATTTATTCTGTTTGTATTCCACTGGTGCCTAAGGACCTCAGTCAGGGTTGGGGATGCATTGTGCTAGGTACTGTAGGTACACACAATAAGTTACAATCCCTGCCCCCAAAAGATATTACAGTCTAATTTAAGATGTGGCACACGTGAACGTAACAAAGGGAATTTGAGATGGAGGGCAAGGAAAATAGTGATAGGAGGGTGTGATAGACCATGTATATAAGCCAGATCCAAAGCCCGCTGAAGCCAATGGAAAGTCTCCCATTCCCTGCTGTGGGCTTGGGACAGGTCCTAAGTTTATAAGAAGTTGGATTCAAGTCATTCAGAGATGTTTTAAGTGATAAAATAGAAGGGAAAAAGGACAAAGGAAAATCATAGATTGCACACGAAGCTTTTGAAGAGCGGATTAATGACAATGGAGAGAAATGACTAAAGATGGTATGTAATTACTTGGCAGTGTCCTTTGTAATATCTACTTGCCTGATCTTTACACCGTGAAAAAAGTAACTTTTCATAGGAGATTTTAATGACCCCCCATTTTAGATTCTGGAAATAGTTCATAGAGCAATAATGCTGACAGGCAAAGAAAGAGTGAGCACTAGGGTGTGTCAGAAGTCTTTTGGGGGAGCTTGAGGAGAGTTTGCAAAGAAGAGAACTGCTACCAAATGTTCCTTCCTGAAACCTTGGAAAGCCTGCAGGCTAGTTTATAACAGGGATGGGACACTTCTCATTCGGATTTCAGATCCTGGTTTTTGGTTGTCTCCCATTATAGAGAGTGGCCAGCTGCAGAGTTTGCTTCTGAGTTCAGACACTGACCCCCTCCTATCCCACCGTTAAAAATGGTGGTATCTGGATCTGGGGTTTTGGTTCTGGCCCTTTTCTGCCTTATAAGCAAAACAAGATAAATGAATATGAAGGCACTATCTCCGAGCCCATGTTTGATGGAGTGAGGAGGTCAGTTCATCTTACGCTTTGTAATGGTGGGAGGGCAATAGTATTTGGGATACGTTGCTGATGGCAAATTATCTCTCAAATTTTGAGAAAACATCTCATAGACATCCTGGGAGTCTGATCCAAAGCCTCTGGAAGTCAATTGAGTCTTTCCTTTGGACCCTACTTGCATAAAACTTTTCAAAACCGGACTGACCTTACTGGGACTGTGGGAGGGATACTCTGTTATATAGCAGGCTTTGATTTGGAACCAACCTCAGCCTAGCAGAGACTGGAAACCTCACAGAGGTGAGGCACTCGGGAGGATGCCTATAGGAGGGTGACATGACTCAGCAGAAGAAACAAAAATAGTTGCAGTCAGTCACGTCCTTTTGCTGAGATGGATAACCGGATAAGAAATCAAAACACAATTAAAGAAAGAGTAAAGAGGAACTCCCCTCCTTGAGGTTCAGCCTAGTTCTGTGATCGCTGGGCGTGGAGCCTGCTTGTATCCCCTCTGTTAACCACATACTTGAGCATCTTTACAAAGGGAGGACGAAAATGAGCTAGTTGTATCTCTTGAGCAGCTGAGAGTGCACCCTGACATGGCGCCTGGCCTGAAATGTTCACTGGCAACTGCCTCAGCCTACCAAAGTCCTCTGAGCATTTCATGCATTTTATGACTTGCCACACAGCTTCCTGTGATGCAGAGTCTGTGCCATAGCAGCTTGGAACTTGCACAGATAAGTAGGAAGAGGACGGCGCCGGTGCAGTAGAGCCAGTGGAGAGGCGAATCATCAAGTTAGGGGTGGGGCATCTAGGGTCCTGGACACAGATAGCTGAAGTATCAGAATTGATACCGTGATGGCATTTACAGGCCTCACACTGAACCAGGGCAGGCAAGAGAGAAATACTGGACTTGGGAGGCCCCACCCCTCAACAGGTGCAAGGCATGTTCCCAGTGGAGGAAGAGTTTAAAAGGAGACAGGTAGGCCAGGAAGGCATGAGCTGCATGTAGTAACCAGGAAGTGAGGCTGATGTTGTGCCAGGAGTGGTAACATCTTTGTGAAGGCTGCTCTAGCAGTAGGGACTTGGAGAGCCCCCTACTTGATCTTTGGGAGTTGAAAGCCCTAAGAGACTGAGTAGAGTTTACTAAGCCAGTGACCATGCCCCAAAGTGAGGAGCTTAAGACTAGTAGGAAATGACTTGGGGGAAATGTAATTTGGGGTAGCTCAGTAACTTGGCAGGTCAGTTTGATAAACTCCAAGGGCCCTGGTTTGGGACCTGCAGGATTGGGTGAGCCTCGGTCCCTCTGCCTTTGTCCCCTGGCTCCTTTGTAATGACTGAATGGTGACAGAGCAGTTAGAGCATGAGGAGGTGATTGAGGCTGCAGCTCGGACCCCTCTGGGATGACTAGACTAGCAGAAACCGTAAGGCCATGAGCTGACCACTAGGCCAGCTGGTCATCAGACCTTCCTCGTACAGATACCCACATAATTGGGGGTTACCACTGTTCCACCTGCTAGCAGCTAACTGAATAGTATGCAGTCCTGGAGGACAACATCATTCATTTTGGGTGAGACAGTGGGTGGTATGATGCACTAGCTATGTGTGCATGGTGCAGATGGAGTAATAGGGGGACATGGTAGTCCAGAGAAAAATGACAGTGAAAGATCAATGGCTGCTGTTCCTAATGGTAATGATCTTATGCCCATATCCTGAGACGTGAGCGCCATTACTGCACATGTTCCCGCTGGTCTGGATGAGGCAACTGAAATTCCATAGTCAAGTACCTGAGAACAAAAAGACTCCTCTAATGGTGTGGGTGAAGGGTAAAAACAGTAATTTTATAATATGCATAGGGCCACCCTGACAGGATCACAAGGTAGGATGCTATTCTGTGAGCACAGGATGTGGCAGACATAAAAATATAATGGGGCTAATGTGAATTTAAGGTCTTAAATCTTATGAACCATCATAGCTAGAAATAACTGCATGACGTTTTAGGCCTGGGGAGTTATCTTGAAGTGTCCTATATTGAAATAGTCACTCCCTTGGTCCAGGCAAAATAAACTTAGACCCTCAGAGGTAATTTATGAGGCAGGATGGAGCGTCTTTACCATTGTAATGGCATTCTGGGGCAGTTGGCCTCTGATATAAAGTATCTCTATTCCAAATATTAAATGCAACATAAGTGATATGTGGCAGACAATCGGTACAGTCTCTTCTAAAATGAGGACCTAAGACTGAAGCCTAAACAAAATTTCTCTTTAAAGTGAAGTTTTAAAATTAGCTTCCAAGAAACTCTGCTATTTATGTCTCCAATTAAAATAAAACGAGGGCCTAAAACATTAAAATTACATTCACTCCCCACTAAAATACAGGAGTCTTGCAACACATCCAAATAAGGTGTCTCCTAAGCATATACTAAGCTTACAAATGTATTTCTAAAAAAGCTGTGTATGATTTGAATATGTCAGAATTTATACAGAAGAATGTTATTTAAAATGAATAAAAATGTATATAATTTGTATCTAAGCCACCTGGGAGTTTGCTTTTGTTTTGTTTTTAAATATAGTTTAAGGGCTGCTTCCAAGCCCCATATGAAGTCAATGGGGAGTCTTTCCATTGACCTCAGTTACAGTTGGATTGAGTCCTAAGGGCTTGAATGTGACCTCGTACCAATAATTCCATTCGTGACAATGAAGTTATTCCTGCTCTATATAAGTGAGATCAAAGTTATGCCTGATGTGTTTTTTAACACCATTTACCAACACAATTCATATCCTGCCATATTATGTTTTGTTTTGTTTTTTTAAAAAAAACCCCTATGAAATGATTATTTATTTTTATTTATATTCTTGTTAACACATACCAATTTTTCAGCTCAGTAGCTTGTCAGTCAATGAGTCTCTACTCATTGTAGGGGTGTAATACTGATACAGATTTATTTTTGGCATAAAAGTATGCAACCATGTAAAAATGAAATTAGAGAAGACCATAGTATCATGGGTGTTATCCACATCTACAGTGGGATCTTCAAAGGAACTCTGTGTGGACCAGGTGTCTCTGAAATCTGCAACTGAGGAGTTGATGATTTAGAAAGGTTGTTTATACCCACAAAAAAAGATTTTTATATCTTTGCTTCTGGAACCTTTACAGTTCTTTCTCATTTGTCATTGTTAGGAAGTTAACTCCCACTCACAATGGAGAGGTAAATACCAAATGGCATGCTATTGCCACTGAATGTTATTTGTGATGCTCTTTGTCCCTGATTCAGCAAAGCACTTAAGTAATTGGGATAAATTAATGGGAATTAAGAATGTGTGCATGTGTTAAGTGCTTTACTGAATTGGGGTTTTAAAAATGAAGGGCTTGAGTTTCTTATTCTCTACACTTTTATTGGTTTAATTTACTCCTGATTACACCAGTGAAAGGGCTTGATGTTGTAAATCAATGGGAATTTTGCTCTTGACTTGAATGGGAACAGGATCAGGCTATTAGTGAGAGGATCAGGCTCATTATGGAGTGACTTGAGAACATTGCAGCAAATCCTGTTCCTCTGAGGAAAGCCCAGGTAAAGAGGCTAAGCATGAACACAATTATTCTGCCACTGATATTACAACCCTTGGGCTCTAGTGAGGTGTACACCTGTTGCACTTTTCCTTCTGAGACTTTGGCCTGCGGATGCACATAATCACATATGCAGTGACGAGGTCTCCATTACTCCCCTTCATTTTGTACTTCATTTCTGAAATGGCAAAGAGCTCAGCCAGAGTAGGATGGATGATAGGCTTCTCCCATACAACTTGTTGGTATGAGGATTTACTATAATCTCCTAAAACATACAGCTAATTAAGATAAGGTAAGCAATGTTAATCTGATTAGCAGAAGGTAAGTCGTTAACTGCTTCAAAACAATACATATTCTTCCTTCACAACTTTTATGGTGCTGCTGCGGATTTTGTAAAATAGACATTGCAGTAACCCCATGGAAATTGCCCATAACTCCAGTTAATGGTCCATTTGATTGTTTTGATCTTTTTGTTTGATCAGAAAGAGTTATCCCTTTGCAAGCCAAATGTACATTTACCTTCTCAAAGGCGGGCCAGCTGATTTCATTTGAACAGTGATGGTTCATCAGGATGACTACACAGCATGTATCTGCAGAAACATATGGGTGTCTCTTTTGCAGGACATACGCTGCACTGGCCTATGTCACTTAAAAGGTAATTGCGTTGCCTAGAGATTTGTTCTTGATTGTCATTGATTTAATGCCATATGCCATTCATTCATATATATATATATATATATATATATATATATATATATATAAGCAGTTAACGACTTGCCTTCTGCTAATCAGATTAACATTGTTTAGCCTTATCTTAATTAGTCAATAATTAGCTAATTATTGATCAATGAAGAACTATCGTATATATAGACAGGTTTCAGAGTAGCAGCTGTGTTAGTCTGTATCTGCAAAAAGAAAAGGAGGACTTGTGGCACCTTAGAGACTAACAAATTTATTGGAGCATAAGCTTTTGTGAGCTACAGCTCACTTCATGGGATGCATTCAGTGGAAAATACAGTGGGGAGATTTATATACACAGAGAACATGAAACAATGGGTGTTACCATACACACTGTAACTAGAGTGATCAGGTAAGGTGAGCTATTACCAGCAGGAGAGTGGGGGGGGCCTGGGGAGAAAACTTTTGTAGTGATAATCAAGGTGGGCCATTTCCAGCAGTTGACAAGAACGTCTGAGGAACGGGGGGGGGGGAATAAACATGAGGAAATAGTTTTACTTTGTGTAATGACCCAACCACTCCCAGTCTTTATTCAAGCCTAAGTTAAATGCATCCAGTTTGCAAATTAATTCCAATTCAGCAGTCTCTCATTGGAGTCTGTTTTTGAAGTTTTTTTGTTGAAGAATTGCCACTTTTAGGTCTGTAATCGAGTGACCAAAGAGACTGAAGTGTTCTCCAGTTGGTTTTTGAATGTTATAATTCTTGATGTCTGATTTGTGTCCATTTATTCTTTTTCGTAGAGACTGTCCAGTTTGACCAATGTACATGGCAGAGGGGCATTGCTGGCACATGATGGCATATATCACATTGGTAGATGTGCAGGTGAACGAGCCTCTGATAGTGTGGCTGATGTGATTAGGCCCTATGATGGTGTCCCCTGAATAGATATGTGGACACAGTTGGCAACCGGCTTTGTTGCAAGGATAGGTTCCTGGGTTAGAGGTTCTGTTGTGTGGTGTGTGGTTGCTGGTGAGTATTTGCTTCAGGTTGGGGGTCTGTCTGTAGGCAAGGACTGGCCTGTCTCCCAAGATCTGTGAGAGTGATGGGTCGTCCTTCAGGATAGGTTGTAGATCCTTGATGATGTGTTGGAGAGGTTTTAGTTGGGGGCTGAAAGTGATGGCTAGTGGCATTCTGTTATTTTCTTTGTTGGGCCTTTCCTGTAGTAGGTAACTTCTGGGTACTTTTCTGGCTCTGTCAATCTGTTTCTTCACTTCAGCAGGTGGGTACTGTAGTTGTAAGAATGCTTGATAGAGATCTTGTAGGTGTTTGCCTCTGTCTGAGGGGTTGGAGCAAATGCGGTTGTATCGTAGAGCTTGGCTGTAGACAATGGATCGTGTGGTGTGGTCTGGATGAAAGCTGGAGGCATGTAGGTAGGCATAGCGGTCAGTAGGTTTCCGGTATAGGATGGTGTTTTATGTGACCATTGCTTATTAGCACCGTAGTGTCCAGGAAGTGGATCTCTTGTGTGGACTGGTTCAGGCTGAGGCTGATGGTGGGATGGAAATTGTTGAACTCATGGTGGAATTCCTCAAGGGCTTCTTTTCCATGGATCCAGATGATGAAGATATCATCAATGTAGCACAAGTAGAGTAGGGGCATTAGGGGATGAGAGCTGAGGAAGCGTTGTTCTAAGTCAGCCATAAAAATGTTGGCATACTGTGGGGTCATGCGGGTACCCATAGCAGTGCCGCTGATTTGAGGGTATACATTGTCCCCAAATGTGAAATAGTTATGGGTGAGGAGGACAAAGTCACAAAGTTCAGCCACCAGGTTTGCCGTGACATTATCGGGGATACTATTCCTGACAGCTTGTATGTGGAAAGTTGGTGTAGAGGGCTATTAAATCCATAGTGGCTAGGATGGTGTTTTCAGGAAGATCACTGATGGATTGTAGTTTCCTCAGGAAGTCAGTGGTGTCTCGAAGATAGCTGGGAGTGCTGGTAGCGTAGGGCCTGAGGAGGGAGTCTACATAGCCAGACAGTCCTGCTGTCAGGGTGCCAATGCCTGAGATGATGGGGCGTCCAGGATTTCCAGGTTTATGAATCTAGGGTAGCAGATAGAATACCACCTTGATTATCACTACAAAAGATCCCCGCCCCCCCAGTCTCCTGCTGGTAATAGCTCACCTTACCTGATCACTCTCGTTACAGTGTGTATGGTAACATCCATTGTTTCATGTTCTCTGTGTATATAAATTTCCCCACTGCATTTTCCACTGAATGCATCTGATGAAGTGAGCTGTAGCTCACAAAAGCTTATGCTCAAATAAATTTGTTAGTCTCTAAGGTGCCACAAGTCCTCCTTTTCTTTTTGTAATATATATAGTTCTTCATTTAACATCAATAATTGGCTCATTTCTTGTACCAAGTAAACAGACTGTCACACATTTTAATAAGATCTCTCTAATATCCATCCTAATGTTCTGTAAGAAATTTTGAACCAGCCTGACCTGATTAGGTTCTGCTGCCATATGGCAGACTTGTTTTTGAAACTGACTTCAGACCAGCAGCGATTGAAAGCATCACAGCATAGCACCCACTGCTACAAGGTAAGGAGCACACTGACCTCGCTTCAAAGCCCTCAGTACTTCACAGGATCAGACCCCAACTGCATAGCACCAAAGATTTTCTATTACACTCAGTTCAGAGAGAAAGTCCTCAGGTCTGCCAGCCATTGCCTGACGTTTCCCAATCAGTTTTGTGCACTGTAACCCCAGCTCTGTTTCGTGTCTGCACATGTACAATTAAATGAGAAGTGGGCAACACCAGTGCACTAAGGTTAGGACAGGTAGGGAGGGGAAGTGTACAGCAGCAGTGGAGGTATATGTACCTGTGGTTGGGAACCACAGCACAACACCTGTTAGCAAGTTGGCTGATTTTTTTTTTTTACAGGCTTGTATGTGACTTTCAGTTTGTCTTGGAAGAGAAAGTAGTTGTATGGACATGGAGAAGAATGACAATCCAGAATGATAATGATGGTGAAAGTACTGTAGTCCATGCTCACTTGCTTGCCCCAGTTCCAAGCTTATGTCTTGGGGAGCTAAGAATCCCATTGCTATAGCCCAGCTGGTTAGGGTGAGTAAATGAAAACCAACAGTCCAAATAAAGAAAAAAATCTAATAAATAAACATGGGTCTGATCCAGCAGACTTGAATTAGGCAAGCATCTCTCACTCAGGTGTTCTTCCTTGTATTACAGGTAATACCGCAGAGCATTAAACTGAAAGTATTTACCTTTTCATTATTGATGCTGGGGTCTTCCCTCCTCCTGCCCCAAAAAAATTCGGACAAGGGAAGTAGAATAGTCAGATTCATGTTTAACAGTTTCACAGTCTGACTCTCATGCATTAGCCTAGTAATATAATTTGTATGTTACAAATGTGGCAGATGAATGCTTAAATCCCACCGGAAAGTTTTAAATATCTTTTAAAATATACAAACGTATCTACATAATCCAGGAATGTCACTCAGTGTGTCACTCTCAAGCCTAAAATGTCTGAGTCAGTAAGAAGCGATGGAAGCCGCTACAGCCATGGCTGAAGGTTCTTTTAATTCAGAATATCACCAGATTGAATCATCACTGGGTTTTGCAGTCTGTTACCGTCCAATTTTTAAATTCTCAGACATTTTGATTTTATGAATTATGTCCACATGGCATGCACCTACAGTGCAGCATGTATCTATGCCCTGCCAAGAGCCCAAGGCCCTTGTGATATCAGAGATAACTCAACCAATCACCACCCTTACTCTACAGCTTATTTACATGCAACAGTTTCATTGGTTGTATGAGGGAGACTGCACAGATGGTAGATCACTTGGACAAGCTGCTCACCCCTGGGCTCAATTTCCACCCATACAAATCCACACAACCCAGACACAATAACCCCAAACACACACAGGCCCTTCCTGCACCACATAGCCCTCATTTGCCACCCGCACAAATCTCCCAGCACAACCCCACCCACCCACAAATTTATACAACCACCCAGACCACAACACAACTAGCATACACAATAATCCCAAACACACCTAGTTGCTCATAGCAGGGCACATGTGTTAGACATGTGGTGGACAACTTGGGGCCCATAGGCCGCATGCAGCCCATCAGGATAATCCGCTGGCTGGCCGCAAGACAGTTTGTTTACATTTGCACGGCTGCCCGCAGCTCTCAGTGGCCATGGTTCGCCGTTCCCGGCCAATGGGAGCTGCGGGAAGCGGGTAACACATGAAAGCAACAGACATACAGTACTATTTGTACGATAATAGAAGACCTGGAGGCACACAAACACGAGGGTTGACTGAAAAAAACCAGAGGGAGAAATTGGAAAAATGTTACAAAACCCAGAATTCTTTTTCAAAATTTCAAAATGTTGATGTTTCAAAATTTGAGCATTTCCAATAGTACGGTGACAAAGGAGAAAATAGCAAAACTTTTATCAATTTTCTTTCTTTTTTAAACTTTAAAATTCAAAATTTCATCACCATTAAAAAAATTAACCTACACAAATGACAGCATTAGTTCATTACCCTGAATTTCATTTGTATCAGATACAAATGCTATCTAATGGAACTTTGCACATGCTTATGTATTTTTTCCCCCTTTAAAATTACTATAAACTGTGTGATTAACTGTACAGTGTTTATTTTACTGATCAGTGCCATCTTTTGATTTGAGCTGTTAATCTCTGCACTTTTTTGGTCTTTCCTGTGTGTCACCATTTCTTTGTTATTTATTTTTCATTCTTTAAGAATGTAACTTCGGTGACCATTGATGAGTTTTTTTAATGTCTCATATTTCTTGCATTCATTTGTTGGCATCTCTTAAGACTCTAATAAAGCCCCATCTTTTAAAAAATGATAATCTAGCATCTTTCAATTGAAATCCTTTATGTCTGTAACAGTATAGCATAACATAGCAATCTTAGGACCTGATCCTGCCAACACTTACACACATGAATAACTTTTACTCATCCAGGTAATCCTGTTGAAGTGAATGGAGCTACTTGCATACATAAATTTTTTCATATTGGTAAATGTTTTCAGGATCAGGTCTGTTTATTATGGCCCCCATTATGGGAATGCTTATATGCGTACTTAAAGTTACACATGTCAATAATTCTACTGACTTCAGGGGGCATACTTATGCGAGGAAAGTTAAATACATGTAAATGTCTGCAAGGCCAGATGCTATAACAGGGAATACAGCCCTGCGATTGTTGAAAAGCTCCAGCTTCGGTAACAAAATATAAAAAGCAACTAGTGTATATACTGCTTAGATAAAGATAGGACAAAGAAGACAAAGGATGGTCCAGGGTAAAAATGCTAGTCTGGGACTTGGGAGAGCTACATTCAATTTCCAGCTCTGCCTTTGGCTTCCTATGTAACATTAAACATCTCTAGGATAATAGCACCTCCCTACCACATAGGTGTTGTGAGGATGTCATAAAAATAAAGGGAAGGGTAACCACCTTTCTGTATTCTGTGCTATAAAATCCTTCCTGGCCAGAGGCAAAACCCTTTCACTTGTAAAGGCTTAAGAAGCTAAGATAACCTCGTTGGCACCTGACCAAAGTGACCAAAGAGGAGACAAGATACTTTCAAACCTGGAGGGGGGGAACCAAAGGTCTGTCTGTTTGTGTGATGCTTTTGCCGGGAACAGATCAGGAATGCAGTCTTAGAACTTCTGTTAGTAAGCAATCTAACTAGAAATGTGTTAGATTTCCTTTTGTTTAATTGCTGGTCAAATAAGCTGTACTGAATGGAATGTATATTCCTGTTTTTGTGTCTTTTTGTAACTTAAGGTTTTGCCTAGAGGGATTCTTTGTGTTTTGAATCTGATTACCCTATAAGGTATTTACCATCCTGATTTTACAGAGGTGATTCTTTTACCTTTTCTTTAATTAAAATTATTCTTTTAAGAACCTGATTGATTTTTCATTGTTCTTAAGATCCAAGGGTTTGCCACCTTTGTTATCCTGCAAAAATAAGATGGGTCCCATTGAATCCAGTGCATCTGGAGGTAGGGCTGCCAGGCATCCGGTTTTCGACCAGAACGACTGGTCAAAAAGGGACCCCAGCGGCTCCGGTCAGCACCACTGACTGGGGAGTTAAAAGTCCAGTCGGCGGTGCAGCGGGGCTGTCAGGCTCCCTCCCTGCCCTGTCTCCGCCCAGCTCCCGGAAGCAGCCAGCATGTCCCAGTGGCCCCTAGGCAGAGAGGTGGCCAGGGAGGCTCTGTGTGCTGCCCCCGTCCCAAGCACTGGCTCCGCAGCTCCCATTGGCTGGGAACCGCACCCAATGGAAGTTGCGGTGGTGATGCCTGTATATAGGGAAAAATGGTGGGTGCTGAGCACCCACTGGCAGCCCCCCATCAGCTCCCCTCCTACCCCGCCAGCGCCTCCCACCCACCGGTGGGCCCCACAGATCAGCGCCTCCCTGTGCCTCCTGCCTGCTGTGAACAGCCATTTCACAGCGTGGAGGCAGGAGGCTGGGAGGGAAGGGGGAGGAGCGAGGACATGGCGAGCGCGGGGGCAGTGGTGGAGCAGGGGCGGGGCCTTGGATGAAGGGGTGGAGTGGGGGTGGGAAGAGGCTGGGTGGGGTGGGACATTAGGGGAAGGGGTGGAATGGAGGCGGGCCCTGGGGTCGAGCACCCCCCGACTCTTTAGAAAGTCGGCACCTGTGCACCTGTGAACGGGGCAGTGCACGGAGCCTCCTGGCAGCACCTCCACCTAGGAGCCAGACAGACATGTTGCCGCTTCCAAGGAGCTGCCCAAGGTAAGCACTGCTGGGAGCCCGCACCCCAACTCCCTCCTACACTCCAACCCTCTGCCCCAGCCCTGAGCCCCCTCCCGCACCCCAAACCCCTCATCCCTGGCCCCACCCCAGAGCCTGCACCCCTAGCCAGAGCCCTCACACCCCCCCCGCGCTCCAATCCTCTGCCCCAGCCCTGAGCCCCTTCCTGCACCCCAAGCCCCTCATCCTCAGAGCCCACACCCCCAACAGGAACCCGAACCCCCTGCCCCAGCCTGGTGATAATGAGTGAGTGAGTGAGCGAGCAAGGGTGGGGCAGAGCGAGTGCTGGGGGGGGGGCCCTCGGAGAAGGGGCGGGGCAGGGGGCGGGGCAAGGGTGTTCAGTTTTCTGGGATCAGCAAGTTGGCAACCCCATCTGGGGGGCTGGATGAGACATTGAGGGCCTCGCTTTCAGAGCGGCTCCCCTTCCCCTTTGGTCAAGAATTAAGGGGGCTGAACGCTCTGAAAAGCAGACCCCAGGTCCTGTGCTGCATGTGGGCCATTAGCAACCCCAGGGCCTGCTCAGTAAGGGAGGAGGCAGTCTCGCTCGCCCCACTGTGGTGCAAAGCCCTGTTCGCCCCTTGGTGGCTGCTGTCCACCCCAGAAGTGGCCGTAGTATCTTAGGTTTCAGAGTAACAGCCGTGTTAGTCTGTATTCGCAAAAAGAAAAGGAGTACTTGTGGCACCTTAGAGACTAACCAATTTATTTGAGCATGAGCTTTCGTGAGCTACAGCTCACTTCATCGGATGCATACTGTGGAAACTGCAGAAGACTTTATATACACAGAGACCATGAAACAATACCTCCTCCCACCCCACTCTCCTGCTGGTAATAGCTTATCTAAAGTGATCATCAGGTTGGGCCATTTCCAGCACAAATCCAGGTTTTCTCACCCTCTGCCCCCCCCCCCACAAACTCACTCTCCTGTTGGTAATAGCCCGTCCAAAGTGACCACTCTCCTCACAATGTGTATGAAAATCAAGGTGGGCCATTTCCAGCACAAATACAGGTTTTCTCACCCCCCCACCCCCTTTTTTCAAAAACACACACACACACACACAAACTCACTCTCCTGCTGTTGTGTGTGTGGGGGGGAGGGGGGCTGAGAAAACCTGGATTTATGCTGGAAATGGCCCACCTTGATTATCATGCACATTGTAGGGAGAGTGGTCACTTTGGATGAGCTATTACCAGCAGGAGAGTGAGTTTTTGTGTGTGTTTTTTTTTGAAAAAAAGGGGGTGCGGGGGTGAGAAAACCTGTATTTGTGCTGGAAATGGCCCACCTTGATTTTCATACACATTGTGAGGAGAGTGGTCACTTTGGATGGGCTATTACCAACAGGAGAGTGAGTTTGTGTGTGGGGGGGCAGAGGGTGAGAAAACCTGGATTTGTGCTGGAAATGGCCCAACCTGATGATCACTTTAGATAAGCTATTACCAGCAGGAGAGTGGGGTGGGAGGAGGTATTGTTTCATGGTCTCTGTGTATATAATGTCTTCTGCAGTTTCCACAGTATGCATCCGATGAAGTGAGCTGTAGCTCAGGAAAGCTCATGCTCAAATAAACTGGTTGGTCTCTAAGGTGCCACAAGTACTCCTTTTCTTTTTTCGTAGTATCTTAGTGAGTCTGGAGGGCTAGACAGCGCCTGACGCACTGTGGGATCTTAAGCATTTCCACCCTATACCTCCTGCTCCAACTGTGCCCTGGCTAAAGATGGCGACTCCCATGCGTACCTTCGTGCCCTGACTAAAGATGGCGCCGGGTCACACCCTCCTTCGCTCTTCTGTTAAATGTGGCGGCTGCTCATACGCCATCCCCCTTTTTTTTGCCCTTACTCAAGATGGCGACTGCCCACCATCACTACCTCCTTTGTTCTTAGTCCTGAACGCGGCTGCCCTCAGGCAAGATGGCGCTTGCCCACACAATCCCCAGCCTGTGCCCTCAGCAAAGATGGCGGCGCCCCAATAGATTCCTATCGTGCCCGCCTCCCGTGCCCTTTCAGAGCGGCCTCAGCGGCTTCACCGTCGGCTATACAAGATGGCGGAAGCGGCTGCGGCCGTTTGAATTCCAGCGAAGCCGCCAAACTCGGACAATAACAACCGGAGTCGCCGCCGTGTCCCTGCAGGGCTCGGGGCCGCCATGGACTCGCTGCCGGGGGAGGACCTCACCCTGCCCGTGGAGTTTAGCGGCAGGTAGGAGCGGAGCGGAGCGAGACAGGCAGCCTGGGACCGTTTGGTTTGGGGGCCACCCCGTGTCTGGTGGGGGCAGGGCCGCCCGGGATCAACGCCCCCATCTCCCGGGGGAGACAGGCGCGCTCGGGATTAACCCCCCCCCCCGGGTCTGGCATGGGGGGCAGGGGCGCTCGGGATTCCCCCCTTCTCTGGGCTGGATCTAATATGGGGGGCTGGGCTGCTCGCTGTTGAAGCCCCTCGTCTCCCGAGTGTGAGGTTGCTGTTGCGTGGGTCTCACACTGGGGCAGGGGTGCTGTTTATATTCCTCCATCCCATGGATTCGACACGGTGGGGGGGGGCTGCGTGGCTCTTCCTATCTTGTCGGGTCTGAGATTGGGGAAGGGGTGCTAGGCTGGTACCTGGATCCCTCCCCTCCCTCTCGGTATCTGTCATGTACTGCTGGGGGGGGGGGGGGGAGATGCTGGAAATATTGACAGAGGAGGGACTTTTTGTGCGCTTTCTAAACTTTCCATCACTGCATTTGCCTCCTGTCTCACTCTTAGCGTCAGTATTTCCAGACTGCCAGATGTCTCCAGAGATGAACCTCGCATTGGCCTGGGAGTTAGTGGAGGTAAGGGCAGCTGCCATGTGATGGTGAAAAGAAAGGGGTCCGGAACACTTCAAATGTTAATTTTTGGAGACTGCAAAATTAGGTTTTAAAGATCTTAACTTGTTCTTACGGCACTGAAGACCTATAGAAACATTTCTGTAATGTTCCTGTGATAAGTGCTCATTTTTCCAAACCATTAATCATTCCCACAGCATTTGCAATCCAGATATTGCAGCACTGAGAAGCTGAAAGTGAAACTGATCACAAAGTGAAACTGAATTAATTACCCAGGCAGTAGAAATGTCAAAAGTTAACAAAGAGCATAAATAGTGAAAAGTAAACATGAAACTCCTATTCACTTTTAATAGATGTTAGTAACAGAGGCAAATAAATCTTTATATTTGCAACATATGATTTTTGAATGTCCCTTTAAAAAAACCAACAAACCTTATTAAATTCAAGCTATTGCTGCAGAAACTGGTATAAGTCCAAGATACCAACAGATTAAGTTTCTGTTGTTGTTACGGTCCTGATCCTGCAAGACACTCAGCAGCCTTCAGAACCTGGTCCTGAACTTCTTGTACTAATCATCAGAGAAGATGATGGTGGTTCACTTAGTGCTTTGTTTTAGGGATATCACATGAAAGTCTCTCACCAGACTTTCCAGCTGTAGTCCAGTTACCAACTGCAGATTCTTTATACATATTTGTTTTTTAAAAAACATTACCATCAGGTATTACTCAATTGTATTGAGCAGGGATAGTAATTCAGCATGTTTTGCTTTATGGTGTGGTGGCTGTGTGTTCATCTTACTTCAGGTTTGGGAGAAAATACAGCATGAAATATTTATTTTGAAGTAACATAGATAATTATAGGAGTACTTGTGGCACCTTAGAGACTAACAAATTTATTAGAGTATAAGCTTTCGTGGGCTACAGCCCACTTCACCGGATGCATAGAATGGAATATATAGTAAGAAGATATATATACAGATAAGTTGGAAATTGCCATACGAACTGTGAGAGGCTAATTAGTTAAGATAATTATCTTTGAGAAGTCATGGAAGACGGGAGAGATTCCAGAGACTGGAAAAGGGCAAATATAATGCCCATCTATAAAAAGGGAAATTAGGACAACCCAGGGAATTACAGACCAGTCATCTTAACTTCTGAACTTGGAAAGATAATGGAGCAAATAATTAAGCAATCAATTTGCAAACATCTAGAAGATAATAAGGTGATAAGTAACAGTCTGCATGGATTTGTCAAAAACACATCATGTCAGACCAACCTGATAGCTTTCTTTGACAAGGTAACAAGCCTTATGGATAGGGGGGAAGCAGTAGACATGGTATATCTTAACTTTAGTAACACTTTTGATACTGTCTCACATGACCTTATCATAAATAAACTAGGAAAATACAACCTAGATGGAGCTACTATAAGGTGGGTGCAAAACTGGTTGGAAAACCATTCCAGAGAGTAGTTATCACTGGTTCACAGTCATGCTGGAAGGACATAACTAGTGGGGTCCCTCAGGGATCAGTTCTGGGTCCGGTTCTGTTCAATATCTTCATCAGTGATTTAGATAATGGCATACGGAGTACACTTAGAAAGTTTGCGGAGCATGCCAAGCTGAGAGGGGTTGGTTGCAAGTGCTTTGGAGGATAGGATTAAAATTCAAAATGATCTGGACAAGCTGGAGAAATGGTCTGAAGTAAATAGGATGCAATTCAATAAGGACAAATGAGAAGTAATTCTTCCACTCTGATTAGGCCTCAACTGGAATATTTTGGCCAGTTCTTGGTGCCACATTTCAGGAAGGATGTGGACAAATTGGAGAGAGTCCAGAGAAGAGCAGCAAAAATGATTAAAGGTCTAGAAAACATGACCTATGAGGGAAGATTGAAAAAATTGGGTTTGTTTAATCTGGAAAGAGAAGACTGAGAGGGGACATAAGTTTTCTAGTATATAAGGTTGTTACAAGGAGGAGGAAGAAAAATTGTTTTTCTTAACTTCTGAGGATAGGACGAGAAGCAATGGGCTCAAATTGCAGCAAGGGAGGTTTAGGTTGGACATTAGGAAAAACTTCCTAACTGTCAAGGTGGTTAAGCACTGGAATAAATTGCCTAGGCAAGTTGTGGAATCTCCATCATTGGAAATTTTCAAGAGCAGGTTAGACAAACACCTGTCAGGAATGGTCTAGATAATTAGTCCTGCCACAAGTGCAGGGGACTGGACTAGACGACCTCTCGAGGTCCCTTCCAGTTCTATGATTCTATGAAAACTAATAAAGCACAATTATAGCAATTTTTTGTGTTCTGGTAGCCAGTTTTCTGGCCTTGTATTTTGAATGTTATTCTGCCCACTATTCTTTTGTGTATTTAGCCAAAACTATTGTAACTTAATTTCAACGAACTTCTGCCATGCAATAATGAAAGCAATTTACATATACCTTCTCTGGAAGAATATTGAATACGAAGCAAGCAATTATAAGAAATATACCTACATTGCAATATGGCTGTGATCCTGTTACAGTAGGTGCTGTACGAACTATGTATCTCATCAGGTTAATCAAATCTTCCACATTTGAAGACTTCTGATTGGCATTCCTGGGACTATTGAAAGGCTATTTAGTGCATATAGAATTACTTGATAACTTTGGAAGTATTTATTTCAATATTTTCTCTAAATTGTGACAACTCTGACCTTGGTACCTCAATGACAGAGAGACAATATAAAATATGTTTTATTTTGTGTATTATTTGGCTTCTTGAAATCTCTTGTATAGAACCTCTTTCCCCCCTCTTTTTAAAGTTTGCGTATGTTAACAGCAGCCTTAGTGCCGCATTTACATGCTTTGATAAATTTTGGCTCTTGCAGAATGAGTACATGGGAGAGAAACATTTTGATTATTTATACTCCATATACAGAGAGAAGTAGTTACTATTTCTTTGCTGCATCTTCCATGTATGGAAATCTTGGTCTTGTGTGGGACAATACTGTGCAGTCATGAGCACCCTCACCTTCCATTGATTTAAATGGATGTTGCAGGTGCTCAACACCTTATACAGTGATGCTTATGGTATATTTTGTCTGGATTTTCTTGTTTCTGTCACAATAACTTGTTTAGTCCATAATGTAAAAAGGGGACATGAAATGACAAATGTATTTAATGCTTCTAATACATTCTGATTATTAAAATAAGCTTTTACTGCTTCCAAATAAAATCGTACCTTTGCATCCTTTGGTATTTGGATCTATTTTAATTGTCTTCTCAAATGTCTAGTGTTACTGGATGTGGCGGAAGATGCAGTTTCACCAACCAGAGCTCGGACCATGAAGGATTACGAAAATGTAAGTAAATTTGTAATGTAAAATTTAGTGACCAAGTTGGTTACTAAATCCTATGCAATGTGCTGCGGAATGGACTACTGACAGGACAGAGATGTACAATAACTTCATGGGGACCCATAAATAAATACGTGCTGACTCTGGGCTAAGACCTCAGTTGGTGTCAATTAGCATAGCTCTGTTGAAGTCCATGATTAACACCATCTGAGAATCTGGTCATCTGTGTTTAGTGCCCATTTTTGAACTGTAACTTTCAAGATTGAAGCACAATTCTGTTGTTCGGGCTAGCAAGTTTCCCATCTTAGTTGCTGAATAACAGTGGACACAGCTCCGTGTTCAAAACTCCTCCTAAAGAATAGTATTAGTGCATATCTTTACAATGCAATATATGGCATTTGTCTGACTTCATCATTTTACTTAAAAGGAATCAATGGCAGCCTCATATTTCAAAGAATTACTGAATGTGCATTGATTTAGGGACAGCATAATTTTTTCAATGGTTGAGTGCTATATCAATACCTTCCGCCATCAGATTTACTAGGCAAATGTCTGTGTAACACAAATAAGGAAATGCATTTTTGACTCAATAGGCAATGTCATTTTAACCGATCGACTATGTGGGACAGAATCGTACTGTTGTCAGATTCGGTTTGGAAAACTTGTCACTGGAGCTCATTGGAATATCATGAACATTTTCATGAAAATGTGGTGGTGAGGGGTTGCCACTTTCCCAGATGCGAGGGGTTTCAACTGAATAAGTTTATTTAGCAGTTTTTAATAAAGTTGGCAATTTCTGATCTCTGAATGGTTGTAACATAACTAAACCATCACATATGTTGAAGGATCTTTCTGGTATTCAAAAGATAAGACTTAATTACTTTTTAGGGCATATGATTTTAAAATGTGTAACTGATTAAAAATTTAGCATTGTTTGTTTGCATTTTGTAGCATTGTTATGGATGAGTGTTTATCTCCATTCTAAACCCTTCTTTCAGCTTCTTATACCTTCTCAAATTCTTCTGGGCAGTTCACAGGTTTGATGTCAGTCCAAACATGAATTGTTCTGGAAAGCTTTGGCGAAAGCTGTTACAAACTCCTTGTCTGTCTGACTCTCTTTTTTTGAGCCATCAAATATTAGATGGAGTAGGAATAGCCTGCTTAAAATAACTGTTACTGTTTTTTGCATTCAGATCAGCTCAACATTTTAAACATAGCATGTGACTACCCAGTGAGGAATAGTCACTTTGGGGTGGCTTGGTAACTTTAAAGATTCAGATTGTCCATTTCCAAGGAAAAGTGCTGTCGGAGAGTTGGGGAAACTCCATGAGATTCCCATTGTGGAGTCTCTCTCCCAGATTGTTCCATGTGAGGAAAAGAGGGATGGGTTGTGTTTTCCTCCTTGCAGAATGAGCACAGGATTTCCATCCTTCTTTCCTTCCCATGGTTCGGAACCCTCAAATTCTCAAGGTAGTCCTCATGGATGTTGGGTTCTGCTAGAGCAGGGGTCGGCAACCTTTGAGAAGTGGCATGCCAAGTCTTCATTAATTTAAGGTTTCTCTTGCCAGTAATAAATTTTACAGGAGCCCCCCGATGGAACCCCAGACTGGCAGCGGGCTGAGCGGTGCCGGGACCGCGGCCGGAACCCCAGACCGGCAGCATGGGTGGCAGACAGAACCCCAGACCGGCTCAGCCCGCTGCTGGTCTGGGATTCCATCTTCTGCCCGCGCTGCCGGTCTGGGGTCCCGGCTGCCAGCTACGCTCATCCCGCTGCCAGCCTGGATGGATGGATGGAACCCCGGGCCGGCAGCGGGCTGAGCGGGGCCGGCGGCCAGGCCCCCGGACTGGCAGGGGCCGGCGGCCAGGACCCCGGACCGACAGCTTCCTGAGCCGCAGGTTGCCGACCATGCGTGCTGCAGGTTGCCATCCCCTGTGTTAGAGGCTAGGGCAATCTCTGCATGGGCCTCCATGCCTGCTCCAGATATCCCCTTCCTAGGGTCTTTTCTCCACTCCCAGTTCCCTGGCAGGTGCAGACCTTGTCTAGACTACGATTTGGAAGTGTGATCTCATCACACCTTTAAATCCTAGTTGCGGGCAAAGCTACAGATAATGCTTGCAGTTGCAGCTTCCCACGTAGAGCGGCTGTGAAGAAAAGTTACTGCCTGTAGTGCATGCATCCTGAGGCTGCATTAACCTTTCAGTGGATTCTCTGCAGGACATGTGAGGGGAATGGTCCAGTATGCTGCTCTCCCTGTGCATGATGTCCCTGATCTGTATGTGAGAGGGAGAACAGAACAGAGGAGGCAGTTGACCCCTTCATGGGCAGTGGAGAGGTTCATGCACAGAAGTTTCCCTTTTTGTGCAGGCCCTCAGGATGTTCTGAGCCCTAAGGAATTAGAGTGTAGAGTTTGAAGTTTGAACATGCATAGAAATAGGAATTTAAATGCTCGTATGGTCTTTGCAATAGAAGGAATTTTTGCTCCGAGTTTACTTTTGTGTGCAACTGGAAATGCAGGTAAATGAATGAAAAGAGAAAAACTTTTTAACTGTGCTCTTTCCCCATTTACTTTGTGCTGGTAAGCAGAAAGGAGGAATGTCTGGTTACAAGTCTAAGGACTTTTTTTTTTTTTTTTCCCCTTCTCAACCGTTTAACTACAGTTTTGTTGTTGTAAAATGGCCTCTGCTGGCAGGAACTGTTACTGTGCAGTGAAACCACAGACTGTGGTGACAGATGTCACTTTGTATAAAAGTGGCTTTATGCAAAAGTGGAACTGCAGCTAAATTGAAAAGGACAAGTGCTATTTTCCTTGCTGACGCTGTCGTATGGAACCTTGCTATATAGATTGTACTTGAATCGCAGAGTCAGTTTCTCTCAAGAAATCTGTTGGGTTTGTTGCTGGCACCCAGTGCCGAGAGGCAAAACAACAGCAGGGTTTGGTTTGCTACCCGGTGTGCTTCACCCAATAATCACAACAGGGTGGAGAAGCAGAAAAGTTTATTTGAAGCTTCAAAAAGGTACAGGGAGAATAGAATCTCAAATCCTGCACCCAGAGCAGGAAGTTACACAGGCTTTTATACATTCTTTCTTTAGCATACTTATTTAATAGCAAGCTGCCCTAAGTATGCATATAGCCAGCCAATCCAGTTACCAGCTAGTTCCCTTGTTTTTTGTATCATTTGTTAAACTATACATAAAGCTGCTTTATTCAGCATTGGTTTTTTATATTTGCCCTGTTTGGCCTTGTTTAGTTTCAGGCAGTCTGACTCTGCAACATATTGTTGCAGATCCTCAGCATAACTGCTGTGAGTGCCTCCAGGTGGGGGGGCCAAGGACACTTGGGCCTAGTATGCAGAGCTGCTGCGAGTGCCTCCAGGTGGGGGGGGGGGGGGGAGGCAAGGACACCTGGGCCTACTGCAAGGGGGCTTCATCGACACTCGTGGTCTTCCATCCCCTTGAGTTACCTAGTGGCCATGCCCCAGTGTCCCCAACAGGTTTATTTCTTTTTGTTTATATTTAGAAATAAGAAAGTTTAAAGAAAAATAAATTAAAACTGGAGACTCAGAGTTAATTCCTACAACTGTGTTAACTTGCTCACATTTTACATTTTAGCTTTATTGAGCTGTCATTTTAACTGCATTATGTAATCTAAAAACTCTGTAGGTATGACTGAATTAACTTTGCTCTGAGTTTGTTTGGCATTTGTGTTTTTAAGTTCTTAGTTTATTATTGCATTTTAATTGTTGTTTGCATTTAGGATGGGATTTTCTAAAACACTCAATATTGTCCTAGCTCTGCTCTGTGCTGCAGGTGTGATGAATGTCGGACTAGAAAAAAGTTTCACTAACATAACTTATGTTCATATGTTTTTAACTTTAGTGTCTTTATTTGCTGAGCTAATTAAAATAATGGCAACCTGGAATAATCTGTTGGCAATTTAAACAATTAAGCGATAAATATTGTTTGTATGATTCATACATATAGTCAAACTGAACTCAGTGGGACTACTTGCTTGAGTAAAGTGAGTAGATTTGGTCCCTCAGGGCCCAATTCTACAGCCTTCTCTTTTATGAGAAGTTCTTGATTTCTGGGACTACTGTAAAACAGGGTTTCAGTATCTTCGTATGCTCTAAGGCGGGAAGCCCCCAAACTGTGGGGCACGCCCACTAGGGGGGCACGAAGGAAAGTTCAGGGGGGCACAGCTGGGGCCCAGTCCAGCCCCCACAGGGTTGGGGAGGGAGCACCAGCTCCACTCCTGACGCTGGCTGCTGGGCTTGGCTCCTGGTTGAGGCTCCGCTCCTGGCCCTGCTCCCACCCCCAGCTGTGGCCCCGGCCTTGGTCCCTTTATCCCTGTCCGTTTCCCAGTTCTGGCTCGGAGGGGTGTAGACAGCGGTATGGGGGGATGAGGTAAAAAGCTTGGAGACCATTGCTCTAGGGCTTGGTCTTCACACAAAGTCACGTTGGTTTAACTAAGGGCTTGTCTACATTATCCGCTGGATCGACGGGCAGCGATTGATCCAGCGGGAGTTGATTTATTGCGTCTAGTCTAGATGTGATAAATCAACTGCCAAGTGCTCTCCTGTCGACTCCGGTACTCCACCAGGGTGAGAGGCACAGGAGGAGTTGACGGGAGAGCGTCAGCCGTCGACTTACTGCAGTGAAGACAGCATGCTAAGTAGATCTAAGTACGTCGACTTCAGCTACATTATTCATGTAACATTTGTTAGGGGGCTTATTCCTTCACCCTCTCACTTCCCTGGTCCTTCTCGCATGAACAGAGAGCAACAATACCCGAAGTCCAAAGGTGCAAATAATTCGATGTTTTTTGGGGTGACCTTCCAGCAAGCTTAATCCAAGTTCCTTTTTCCTTATTTTCAAATCCTAACTTACTTCCTGTTTGCCCCTAATTTATATAGTAATATTCTTAGCTATAGCTTAACCAATCATTTTACTGAAATTTACCTAACCAATCCTAACGTATTGTAACATGATTAGCTAACCAATTATATCGCACCACCTTAATTAGTTTACACCCAGCAAAATTACTTCTACAGGAGACTGAAACAATCACAGAACCAGGCAGAGACCATGCAAATAAACAATAGTAAAGGAGGAACTATAATGACAAACCAATACAGAAGTGAGGATTTCACAACGACATCTATAAAGACATAAGGGTTTCCCAGCTGTGTCTATTGATAAGTGAGTTCTTACCAGACAAAAAACTATCAAACTAAATTGCCTTTTACATAGAATCATAGAATCATAGAATCACAGAAGGTTAGGGTTGGAAGGGACCTCAGGAGGTCATCTAGTCCAACCCCCTGCTTGAAGCAGGACCAATCCCCAATTTTTGCCCCAGATCCCTAAATGGCCCCCTCAAGGATTGAACTCACAACCCTGGGTTTAGCAGGCCAATGCTCTAGGCTCTTCCTTTCTCTGGAGGTGATAGATTGGATCACCTTTCCAACAGCCCCAGATTGCCTTATTTCAGTATGACTTGTTTGGAATGTTTGGATGTGACGATACGCTTCCCAGCTTATGGCTGCCTCTGCTGCTTTGCCAAAGGCCTTAGCCTAAGAACAGGGCCTCAGACTGTCACAGTGAGAGAAGGCCCGTACACAGATTCTTTCTTTTATACCTCTATAATTAGCTAAATTATAAAAATATACCTAAATTCTTAAAGTATAGGTCTTTACAGACAGGCTTGAATATCTATATCTTAACAGCATTGCATAATTTAGATTGATTTCCTTCCCCCACCCCCCTCGCCAGTGTAGACCAGGCCTAAGGTGTGATGTTGGACCAGGCCTAAGGTGTGATGTTGCACCAGTTTAATTAAATCAGCGCAGCTTTGTGTGTGAACACTTAAATTGGTTTGTGTATTTCCACAGATTTGCATTGGTGTAACTAAATTGGTGCAACAACACACCTTAGTTAAATCAGTGGAGTGTGTGTGTGTAGACAAGGCTTGGCTCTATCGCTCTTCGTCATCATTCATTTTGCTTTTTAGTACTGTGGAGTGAAGACTTCCAAAGTCTGATAAAGTTCCTCCTATTGCAGCAATGTGTGTGCAGACTTTTGGCCCAATCCTGAAAACCCAGGCTCACTTGGGTGGTCCTTACTTTTGGAAGTAACTACGAGGCTACTCACTGAGCAAGAACGACTTAGTCTAGAGGAAGAGATTGCATTTTGGGGCTCTGAGTTACTTTTTTCCGCAAAAATAATTAACTTTTACAGGCCAATCATCTTTTAAAAAATTGTATTGTTAATAATTTTTACAAGCTGCACAACACTGTCATTCTAGAGAAGCCTATATAAATATTTTATTAGTAGCTCAGTTACATATTCGGTTTCTTTCTCCAGAAAGCAGCTGGCAGGAGACACTTGTTTTATTTGAATACATGTTTCATGCTTGATCTCTTAAAAAATTTAAAAGGAGACTTTCTCTTTAATTAAATCATTAACTAATATGCCTTATACCTATTGGGAAAGTTAAAAGTCACAATTGTTAAAGGACATATGTACAAGAAGACTTGTTTTAATACCCTGCGTGTATTTATACGCTAACAGGTGTGCTATAAAGTATGTGACTCTGTAGGATAAAGCTTTTATTGGCATTTGATTGAGATGACAAGGCTTACCGTGGCTTTGCCTCAAGATTGATGTAGCGACATCCCAAACTTTTACCAATAAAACCTTTATATTCCACACTTCCATGTATTTTGTTCGTTTCCTTTTTATAGGAAAATAACTACTACAAAAAAATTTTAAACCTATTTTTTTAAAAAATCCTTTTGTCTATAAAGCCAGGCTGCTTTAATACATGATTTATAAGCCCTTTGGGGCAGGGGCATTCCCTTCTGGTCTGCAAAATGTCATGCTAAAATGTGTTGTGTTTTAAAAACAAAACAAAAACAAACACCTATTTTATAACTGTTTTTTCCCCTAAGGGCCAGTGTCTCATGGCCTTGCAGGGAGCTGTATCATTAGAAGTGGTGTGTTTCTATCTTAGAAAGGGCCAAGATACTGGCCCTTATCCAGTCCCAAATTACTAATAAGTGTATTACCTATGCTAGATCTTGTGCCAGTGTGTTTTTTGGGGGGGCGGGGGGCAATAGGCAGGAGGAATTCCACATAATGGAGAAGAGGGAAAAGGTGGTGGTCTCTCTTTCTTTCTCTTTGGATCGATGTAAGGGGTGAAGCAGCTGATTTGAAAGCTGTTCAGAGGTTTAGAAGGTCAGAAGTAGCCTAAGGGAGGATGGTTTAGGGAGCCGTGTGCATGTGAGATGGTCCCACAATTTTAGTGTACTTGCGGAATATTAATTTATTACTTTTGACTAGGATGGTGTCAAGATGATTGTATCCATTTCCATTGTTGGATAACTTTTTAAGTAGGGCTTCTTTTTTTTTTTTTTTAAAGATCTCATATCTTCACAAATTAACAGACCATGATCTTTATTACATTTTATTTGCCTTTTGCACTGTGAGGAACTAAAGCAAATACAATATCAATTTTACTTGTGAAATGTGACATGGTTGGTTTATTTTTCTTCTTTAACAGCAAATAACTGACCTGAAAAAAGAAAACTTCAATCTAAAGCTTCGTATATATTTTCTGGAGGAGCGAATGCAGCAGAAATTTGATGGTCCAACTGAAGATATCTACAAAATTGTAGGTATTTAAAATCGTTGTAAGTAATTGTGTATCTTTCCAAACAGTTTCTACTGTCTGAAAAATTGATGTACATCCTTTGTTGGAAATTTTAGTATTGCCAGTTCTTTTCACTTCAGTCTAATTATATGCAATAATAAAGGGATTAAAATGATCTTTATACAATCTGAAAGATTAACTTCAATTTTTTAGTACTAGCCAATGAACAATTAAATTATTAGAACAATAAATCAGAGCTTCCTTCTCCTCTGAAATCTTAATTTAAATAACTTGTTCCTGTGATTATTGGAGTCTTCTCATTCAGTTACATCACTGATGGTTAGTGTTCACAATGTAATCTACCAGACCAGTCATAGCAGGAAGAAAATGAAAGTTCAAGTCATAGAAGCATAGAATATCAGGATTGGAAGGGACCTCAGGAGGTCATCTAGTCCAACCCCCTGCTCAAAGCAGGACCAATCCCCAACTAAATCATCCCAGCCAGGGCTTTGTCAAGCCTGACCTTAAAAACTTCTAGGGAAGGAGATTCCACCACCTCCCTAGGTAACGCATTACAGTGTTTCACCACCCTCCTAGTGAAAAAGTTTTTCCTAATATCCAACCGAAATCTCCCCCACTGCAACTTGAGACCATTACTCCTTGTTCTGTCATCTGCTACCACGGAGAACAGTCTAGAGCCATCCTCTTTGGAACCCCCTTTCAGGTAGTTGAAAGCAGCTATCAAATCCCGCCTCATTCTTCTCTTCTGAAGACTAAACATCCCCAGTTCCCTCAGCCTCTCCTCATAAGTCATGTGTTCCAGTCCCCTAGTAATTTTTGTTGCCCTCCGCTGGACTCTTTCCAATTTTTCCACATCCTTCTTGCAGTGTGGGGCCCAAAACTGGACACAGTACTCCAGATGAGGCCTCACCAATGTCGAATAGAGGGGAACGATGACGTCCCTTGATCTGCTGGCAATGCCCCTACTTATACATCCCAAAATGCCATTGGCCTTCTTGGCAACAAGGGCACATTGTTGACTCATATCCAACTTCTCATCCACTGTAACCCCTAGGTCCTTTTCTGCAGAACTGCTGCCGAGCCATTCAGTCCCTAGTCTGTAGCTTTGCATTGGATTCTTCCGTCCTAAGTGCAGGACTCTGCACTTGTCCTTGTTGAACCTCATCAGATTTTTTTTGGCCCAATCCTCCGATTTGTCTAGGGCCCTCTGTATCCTACCCTCCAGCGTATCTACCTCTCCTCCCAGTTTAGTGTCATCTGCAAACTTGCTGAGGGTGCAATCCACACCATCCTCCAGATCATTTATGAAGATACGGAACAAAACTGGCCCCAGGACCGACCCCTGGGGCACTCCACTTGATACCGTCTGCCAGCTAGACATGGAGCCATTGATCACTACCCGTTGAGCCTGACAATCTAGCCAGCTTTCTGTCCACCTTATAGTCCATTCATCCAGCCCATACTTCTTTAACTTGCTGGCAAGAATACTGTGGGAGACAGTGTCAAAAGCTTTGCGAAAGTCAAGGAACAACACGTCCACTGCTTTCCCTTCCTCCACAGAGCCAGTTATCTCATCATAGAAGGCAATTAGATTAGTCAAGCATGACTTGCCCTTGGTGAATCCATGCTGACTGTTCCTGATCACTTTCCTCTCCTCTAAGCTCCTACACCACCTGAATGTCATACTTACACCGTCTGTCTGAATGTTAAGTTATTTTTTTCTGCTATGCTACTTACAGGCGATGTGAAATTGACAAGAAAGCCTCTGCTTCCCTGGAGAGCTGGGTGGCTTGGAACCCTGCTCCCAGCTGGGAGCCGGGGCAGGGGAGGGAGAGGGGGCGAGAAGCCCTGGGCAGTTTCCCTCCTACCCCTCCCCCCACTCCCTGTGGGGAACGGGCAGGTAAGAGGGGGCAGCCCACTGGGAGCCTGTGGGGCAGTCAGGCTCCTGGCAGGTAGCTGCCAGCAGAGCTGAGAGGCCGGGCTCTCAGGACCCCACACTGCCCCTCTTAGGTTGGTGGAAGTGCTCTTGGTGAGGAAACACACCAGAGACCCAAGGAGGGTAGTGTGGACATGCACTATCGCAGTAATTACCATAAGTAATTACCATAAGTAATTACCATAAGTAAGTTAACATAATATAGGTTGACTTAGGTTTGTAGTATAGACATACCCTAAATGCCTTGTGTAGGCAAAACCACTTATATGGCTGTGAACAACTCAAGGTGTCTGGTTTGATCTGTTTAAAAAAATGGTAAATTTTCTTGTAAATATGGTAAAAAGGCAAATAGTCTTTAATGTCGTGTGACATATATACTGTGGTGTTTTAATGTTATGATTTTTAAGAAGTTTTAGAGACTTTTGAGACTATTTTCAAGCCTTGTAAAATAAAGACTCTTTTAAAGGCTAAGAATCAGAAGTAATTTCCTATTTCCATCATACTCTGGACCTAATTTGTTATTGCCTATTAGAGGAAAATGTAATCAACATGCAGGGTTAACTTTGTGCATTGCACTGGCTTGTGTGGCATCTTATCATCTAACTTTGTCTTGTAGAATATTGAGCTGAAGGTTGAGGTTGAAAGTCTGAAACGTGATCTGCAGGAGAGGGAAAAACTGCTCATCAAAGCCTCGTAAGTATGTTGTCTCTCTAAGGGTCTGCAACCTTTCTAGAAGTTAGGACTGCCAAGAACTTGCCATGTATATAATGAGTTGTCTTGGTATCTTTTGTACATGAGGATCCCTGAGGATTTTTCAAACTTGTGTGTAGAAATTGCTTCACCTATCTCTGAAGTGAAATACTGTAATTGTTTAAAAGCACAAAGGACATAGTTAGAATAGGCAGTGAAGAATATCATATCAAATATCATATCATATCCTGAACCTCCAGGAGCAGATAGAACGTAATTGCCAAAATTTGGGACTGGATTAACATCCCAACGCTTGTAAAAGATCAAGATGTCCCCAGAGCTTAATGGTCACTTGCCATCAGGGCATCTGTTTTGATATCTCATCCAAAAGATGGTACCTGAAGTGTCACTGTCATTAGTGGGAGGACATTGGTTCAATACTGATTCAAAGTGAAACATGCCACTTCCCATTCTTCAAAAATCTAAAAAGTGTGCACATTTATTTATTTATTTATTTTAAATCTGGGTTTAATTAGATTTGATTAGAATAAGCTCTTCCAATTGGTATTATCCAGTGAATATTTAACTGGATTCTGACTTTATCAGTATGTTGTTCAGATCTATGTATAACTGGAAGAGATGTGTATTGTAGAAAAATTGGATGGCTTGGGAGGACTGGTAATTGGATAGAAAACTCTTCACCTCCAGGTGCCTGCTTGAAAACCAATCTAGGTTGGTAGTGACTGAAAGCTGTTACTATCTAACAGTTGCTAAGTGGCATCTGTTCAATGAATTTAGGTCTCCGTGTAGTTCACCTCACAAAGTATCAAATTGTCACTAATGAGTCCTCTTGTTGGCAGCCTGAGAGAGGCCTAGTTTCCAATGGGGCCCCGAAGACTGAATTGCCCAATTACCCTTAAATATGATCCCTCCAGATCATGGTTAAGGCATATTGCTGGTCAGGGTAGGGAAGCATGCACTACTGAAGCTTATGATAGAAAGCAGAATTGAGGAAAAATAGTAGGTAAAGCACAATTAAGGTAGGGTTGCCACTTCATTATATAAGAATCACAAACAAAATCGTGGAAAACTAGGGAAAAAAGAATTGGGCAGGGCTTTATAGATATGTGTACCCTTCAACTAGTTCATTTTCTGTTGTAATGCTGCTTTCTGTGGAAATTTTAACCTTGCCAGAGGCTTGCGAGAATTTTTTGAAGCTTAAAACCATCAAGATAGTATCTAATTTATATATAATATATTATCAAAGAAATGATAAAAGCCTCTTTCTTATCAACTGTGACAAGACTTGTGTAGCGAACTCTCATTGCCTTATATCAAGCAGAGACAATACCCCAATCGTTGTTATATAAATGTAGACATTTCTGTTTAATCCGTAAAATAACATACATACCATGCAGGTACATTGGAATCCCTTTGCCTATATAATCTGCATGCCCCATGCTTTAAGTGTGTCATACTGTACAGCCATAGTCTGATCGTGCTAGTACATGTCTGTCACCTATGCAAGAATAGAAAGATGCCCAATTACCTTGTTATTTCTCAAAAGTACAAGCACTAATTATGAGCATGATCCACACTCTTTTTTTTTAAATGCTGAGATTTCTACATCTTGTTCATGCAGTAAAGCTGTTGAAAGCTTGGCTCAAGGCGGTGATGCTGAAATACAGCGCGTGAAAGAAGAGGCTCACAAGAAAGTACAAGAAGTGGAAGAAATTCTCACCAGCAGAATAAACCTTTTGGAAGAGGCAAGTCTCCAATATTGAAGAGTAATTGAATTAGTTATTGACTCTACTGTGCAGAGCTCCCTAGTGCCTTTGTGCTCTCCGCTGAGATATTTACCATTGTGCCCTGCTTAAATGCTGCTTTCAGAGCTGCTGTTTCAGCTTCACTGGAAAAATAGCCAGAATAAAAAAAGAATAAATGCCATGAATGGGGAAGCTTTGTCAAATATTATTAAATCTCGGAATGTGGAAGATGTGCAGAACCCCACAAAGTACTTACTTCTCTAGTGGATTTTGAGTATGTTTAGAACAAGGCATATTATCTCCTAATTGGGGTTGGGGAGTCCATCTCTTTCAAGGTAGGCCTTTGCAGGAGAGGTGAAAGGTTATCCGTGATACTTGGAGTAATGAGGGATTGGGTTCTGAAAGGTCTTGCCAGGGAAGTGAAAGAGGTGCAAGAGGTGGTGTCCTTCCACAGGTCCCCTAACTCTGGGGTTAGAGACCTTTATATACCGGCCTGAGTCTGTGACATGGTGACTTGTAAAGCCTGTGCTCAGTATATGTGACTGGGTTGTGAGAGGTCACCTGCAATACCTATTCCTGGGAAGATGGATGGATTTCCTGTATTCTGCTCACTCACCTTCCACTCCAGTATCTGCTTTGGTGCTGGTGGGAATTGGATTATGACATCCCGTCTGCCAAGTGTTGACTGCAGCTGGAGTCTGGTAGCACATTAATTTGCATGTCTCCTAGAACGTATCTTAGCAAAACTTTCTTGAACTCCTCTATGTCAGTGATGGGTTACTTCTGCCAAATACTGGTCATTGATATGGTTCTGAAGGATTAACAAGGGGATTCCCCAAGTGTTCACAACTAATTTATGATAAAACCTGCTGTTCTGGGATATGTGCTCACAGTTGAGTGGCCTGACATTGGGAGCTCTCAGATCGTCCTTCTTCCCCCTCTCCCCCTCGAACAAAAATGCTTTCTCATCATCAAGAAGGGAGGCAGAACCACTTGGCAAACAAATTTATATTAAGTGTCCTTTGCTGGAAATGCATGTACCTAGTTCCAGAAATATATATTCGTCATAGATTGATAACCTATCACAACCTGGAACTTGTATAATTTGTCCAGGGGTGTGAGATTTTGTGGGTGAGTATGGGTTCCTTCTCTGGGAAAAGATTTCCCAAAAGATGTGTACTTGATGCAGTCTGACATATTCCAAAGCTGTGCTCTCCCACTCAGGAGAAAAGATACTTTAAGCAGTATTGTTATGAGCTTCAGGATTGCATTCTCCGTTGGGAAGACTTAGCAGTATCCCTAGAGGGGGAGAGCTCCTTCAGAGGGATAGCAGTCACTCTAACCTTCCCTATAGTTTGCTGGAATCTTAACATTTGTATTCTCAGAGTGTTCTTTTGCATTTCATTCGTGTTAGTAATTTAATGTCAGTGGGTGGAGAGAATCCTCTCTGTGCCAAAGGGATCCATCAAACCATTGTTTGCCTAGAACTTCATCAAACAGAAGATTGGCAAATCTTCTAATATCAAGGTTATTTTAGTGTTTTCATGCAACTTGGAAAGAATGGTGTGGGCCTCTGAGGCTAATTTTCTTTATGCTTCTGAATCGGACGAATCAGACGAACATAGGAATATTATTCGTCATACGTTTATACAGCACCCTAAGTTTATACAGCTCCAAAGGACATAGCCAAGACATGTTCTCTGTCCTGAAGAGGTTTTGATTTAAAAGTAAACACACACAAGACCTAAAACAACTTTTCAGGAGTGGAAGGGTCTGGGCATTACTAATGATGAAGGATTTCCTAGAGAAGCTTTTTTTTTTTTTAAAAATAGAAGCAATTTGTAGGCGAGTTTACTTGGCAGATAACAGGGAGACTGTTCTGGGCATAGGGAGCAAAGCTCATAGAAGGCACAAAAGTGAGAATGGGAGGAGTAAGGAAGATTGAGAAGTGCACAGGGAGACAAAGACAGTGTCGGGGAAATGGCTACAGGATATGCTAGAAAGTAGTCTAGCCATTTTGTTATTTTCAACATAAGCACTCAGATCAGTTGCTTCATGTACTTTGGGAGAGTATGTATTCTCTTTATCACAGCCAATGTCATCAGAAAATTCCTGAAGAACTTGGCGAGAGTTTAGTGATCTTGCCTATGTTTTGGTTGGTGTTGGGGAGAAAAACGTATCTGTGGACAGTGTGTGTTGATAGTAGTTCTTGATGAACACTGCGGACAATGTATATTGGAAAGGGTACTTCTTGCTTCCATCATAGCTATGAATATCGATTTGATCTTTTACAGAGTAAAAGGCCCTTTAACATCTCCTTGATTTTGATTGTAAATATTTATTTCTCAAGTTCAAGAGTTGTAGGATAAGCCTGCATTGTCTGGTGGAAAAAGCAAAGCACTGCAGTTGGGAGAGCTCCGTTCTGTTTCCAGGTCCGCTACATACTTGCTGCAAGTCTCTTCACCTCTTTATACCTAATTTTCTTTCATTTTGTAAAATGCAGATTGTATACTCATTACTCACGGGTGAATGTTGAGGGTTCATTCATTAATGTTTATAGAGCACTTGCAGATTTTAGTGATGGGTGAGCTAGAGGTGCAAAGTATGTTAAGGATGTTAAACTTACTTAATGGTTGACCATATACAATGTTGGGAAGGGAAATGTAGCATGGAAGAACTTGCTAAATGTTTTGTGTTAATGTTCCAATGCATCATGCTTGTTTATTTTGAGTGTAGAATCTTAAAGCTGCCCAAGAAGAAGTGGAAAAAGCCTTTGCCATGACAGAGAAGGAGAAAGTTCTAAGACTGGCTGTCGAACAAAAACTCTCTACAATTACAAATACACATCCGAAGGAGCTGGATAGTATTACAGAACTGCCAGAAAAAGACAGGTCAGACGTCTGTTGGTAATCTCTCTAACTAATGGAAAATGTTAATTGTTAAAAGGTGATAAAAACAAACCAGTCAATATGAAATAGATTTTAAGGGCTTGATCCTACCCTCATATACATCTGAGATCCAGGAGTGTTAACACATGTAAATCAGCTGTTGAACAAACACAGCAGCCAGTGTTACAAGCTACATGTTTGATAGGAAAATGGAGCCTTAAATGTGGTCTGAAAATGAAGAGTGGGGGAGAGCATGTGACCTAGAAACGCGTGTACTGCTTTAAAGCATGTTTGTGGCCACATTGCTTTTTATCTGTGTGCAAGAATAATATGCTTATTGAGCTGTTGCTTAAGGGGTGTGTGTGCTGTGATTTGTATGTTTGTATCCATTTCCTGCTTTCATGGTGTTCAATCCCATTGACACGTCCATTGAGGTTAGTCATTCTAGCAGGAATACAAAATATTGTGCAGCAGTTTGGACTGTAAATGTTTTGGTTAGTTTTTGGAGGTCTTTGAGTTGGTGGGAGATGAAAAGTGCCTGAATCATGAGTTGGTGACCATGAGGCAATGTGAACGTGGGCACAAGCGCGGGGAGAGGAATATCAGGTTCTATGCATTTTTCCCCTTTAGAATTAAAACTTCAGAACTTCTGTGAATAAGTGTGATAAAAATGTATATCTAGTCAGCAGAGGTCCCGGCAAAAGTTGTCAATTGTCAGTGAAAGTCTAGTCGAGCTCTTAAAATTTGTCATCACGGGCTTAACTGTAAAGAAGGTCTTCTGATTCTTGGATGGTAAATTGCACAGTTGGTCCACACTACTAACAGATATAAGGTTACATTTGTCCGAGTCCTTTAACTTCCTATGTGTGTTCTTGGAGTAGTGCCTAAAACAGACTACTGGACTAATGACAGGTTTAGGTGTGATATTTCATAAATCGTCAGATATAAAAGTTTTGTACAGTTGGAAAATTGTGAATCTGAACTCTTTAGTGGCGTAAGTCACTCACTTGCCCTAATAAGATACTTTACCTTAAATCCTGCCATACTGAATACTATCTTGCTTCTGCTTGCGCTCCTCCTACCACTTCAATTCCATCATGATTTTTACCAGCTACTGTCCTGAATCCCTTGACCTGGAAACAAATGCTTGATAATTCCTGAGATTTTTAAATTGCTGTTTTCAAATGATGTAAAGCACTAATTTCTAACTCTAGTAGCTTGTGAGAGAGCAGCTGCTAAAGTGTGGGAGAACAAGATGGTGATCAGAATGTCTCAATTTTTATGGTCCAGTATTGCATTGATCTACCAGGGATAGATGCTTGGATGCTGGATCAGCACAAATACTTTCGGGAGTAGAACACTTGAGAAAGTGTACTGTAAGGACTGAAATATTCACTATGCATGAGTTTGACAATATAAGAGTCTAGGAGCGTCAGTCTTGAATTACAACCACAACTATATGAGGATACATTCAAAATGTTATTCCACCAAACACCGGTGGTGATCCACTGCTTTTGCTACACAGCAGAGGATCTCCAGCTCTTAAAGTCTGCAGACCACTTCATTGGAGACTGTACTCCCAATCCCTTTATTATTTGATCAAAAGATTTTATTTTGTAGATTATCAGGAAGAACTTTGTGGACTCCTGGTGGTCCAGGGACAGTGGTTTGGGAACTGCTGTCACATGGGGCTGAAAATTCAACTGTGATTTTTTTTATTTTTATTTTTTAGTTAAATCAATAGAAGCAATTTAGGTGTGATACAAGCACTTGACTAACGAAGGGACTGTAACTGACATTTGTCGTCCCATTCTGTGTAAAGACATAAGTATTCTAATATGTGTTCTAGTTTACATATTTCCTTCCAGTTATATTTTTAATATATGCATGTTCTGCCATTCATTACTTTGTGTGTGTAATATGGAAATTGGTAGGAAGTGGTCTGTACCGATGGCTCTTAAATATTAGAGAGCGTTTAGATGCAGCACTCTTCATGTGGAAAATGTTAGGATGACAGGGTTAAGCATTTTGCTTTCTCACCAGTACTTAAAAAGAGTATTGTTCCTAAAAAATAAAAACTCTTTTTAGATAACTTGATTGTATTGCTTGCTTGCTTTAAATTTTCTGGTAACTATGGAGGGAAAGAGAGGGGTTGGTATTTTGAGAGTGCTTTCCAAAATGTTACCAGTACTCTTTGTCCTATGGGAGGCTGCCCATAAAATCTGCCACAATGGTTTGGGATTTGGTTTTCAATGACAACGCAAAATTAATATCCACATCTTGTAATTTTAGACTTATAGAGCAGCTGACTCTGTCTCTGAAAAGTAAAGAAGCTATAATTCAGCACCTTGAAGAGGAGAAGTCTCAAAGTGAATCTTGTGATGGGAACTTATCAGCAGAAAAAATCAGAGAACTTACTGTTGCTTTGAGTCATGAAAAAGATAGTGAGATAGAGGTGAGGAAACTGACTGAAAACTTGAACGTTACGAATCTAACATGGTTTAGGATTTTAAAGGTCTTAAGGATAACTGTAAATAAGTGACTCGAGCTAACTTTTAGTGGCCTCCTCCACCCTTCAAGTTCTCCATCCCAAATTCCTTTCATTGGTCACCTTGTAGTTTTGGCAGCCAGTATTGATCAGTACCACACTTCATGCTTTTCATTGTTTAGATGTCACATCAAAGGTGGTGGTTACTTTTTTTTTTTTAGTAATTTTACGTTTTCTACCCAATTCTGTAACACATAATATATCATTGTCTCATAATAGAAATCCAAAAATAATCTGCTAGATGTTTTGAGCTGAAGCCAATAGGCATGTAATTCTTATTAAGGCTTTCCCCCTTAATAGAGAACTCTCCTCATGTAATACAGAATATCACGTGAAAGTTAAAATGATCTCTTCACTGCTGTGGTCTGAATGAGAGGCTTTGATAGGCATAACCAGGTCTCATGAAAATAGAGAAGGCCAACCCCCAAATTCTACAGAGGGAACTATCTACCAGTCACCTGTCTATTTTACTTGCCTTGTGGAGAAAGTCAAATGTTATCTTGAAGATTGGAAAACAGAAGTGAGTCTTAAGGCTAGTTTGAGGTCTTCAGGGCTCTCCTCAAACCATAAATGAGGATTGATGGTAGAATCCAGATGATAAATAATGGAAGCTGTCAAGCGTCTAAGAAATTTTATCCTTGGTAGGTTTTGGGTTTTTCTGCTCATTATAGTGTCTTACGTTCCAATCAATTTAAAACAGTACCTTTCCCTCCTTTCTGCCCTAAATCAAATAATAGGAAGGAGAGCACTTGGTCTGAGGAGTGGACTTAAAAGCTCAGAAGAGCTCTAGCTCTTTATAGAAACTCATTGAAAGGATTGAAACCTTCAGAAAATCTACCCTGGGTTGATTTGATCAGGAATATAATTTTTTACGTTTATCAGGCTTAACATAGTTCTTTTAAAACCAGTTTATGGCGTGTGGGCCAAAATCAGTTCCTTTATTATTAAGTGACCGTGGCTATGTCCACCTTAGAAACAGTATTCTTTTCTCGGGGTGTAATAGTGATGAGAGAGATTTGACTCCTATTACTGGTACAATAAATAACCTTTACTCCACTGTCCTCTTAAAGATATGTAAAAGTATAAGTTGCTGCTGCTTATGTCTCTCTCTTTTCTGGGGAAATTACCCCTCAAAAAATCTTAATTAAAATAGAGCAATTTTTAGTAAATTGACTTTAAGTGTGCCCTGCTGTCATAGATAACTGCCCCTTTAAAAATGCATTTTTGTTAACTTGTCAAGCAGAGTTGTCATGTGTCATCAAGGAACATGGCTTTTCTTTAACTTTCCAGAGTACAGTTCTGTAGAAAGATCTCATTTGGGAGAGGTTGTTTTCTAGAAGTCTACAATATAGTCTTGTCATAATGTTGGAGTCCTATAACTATACATTTTATTAACTAACTTAGTTTGGAGGAATACGTCTCTTAACAAGTTCCAAAAGAAAGTCTGTATATGAAGTACTAACTGTCTGATTTTTAATGATGGTACCCACAAGTTTAGAGTATTTTTTACTTCAGGGTGACAATTATTCTGTTCTTATAGGCTGTTAAAATGGAACTTAGAAACGAGAGAAATTGCTTGGAAAAAAAAATCCAGGTATGTTTAAAACTTGTTTCTCTTTGAACATTTATAACCTGTATGTTGGGGAGTCTTTTCTCTTATGTTTTCTTAGACGTGAAGAGTTAGTAATTCAAATTGGATTAATGCAGAACCTTTGGCAAATTTCTTTTGTTGTATTAGGAGACAAAGCAAAGGCTCAGCCTATTTCCAAACAGCAAAGTAGATAGGAGAACTCCTCAAATATTGAGACAGTACGCTTGATACTCATGCCCATCCCGGTAGATCAGCTTTTCTTCATCGTATTCCTGTCACAGATCTGTAAGGAGACATCTTAGAGTTGGTCTATATTCTGCTTTAATGGTTTGACTAATGAGATGTAAGAACTGCATGAGCTAGTGCATTTAATATATACTGTGCATTTATGGTGTATTTTGGTACAACCTTTTTAACTTAGTGCAACCTAATGTAATCTATTTAGTCTCTTCAAGAAGAACTACGAGAGAGGGAGAATGAGCTTAGTGTTGAAAAGAAAAATGGTTTGAAAAGGGATAAAACCATTCAAGGTCTAACTCTTGCATTAAAAACAAAGGAAAAAGAGGTATGTTGATTGTATGTTTCTGGTTAGAACTATCCAGATAATTGAGGAACTAATCCATCTGAAGCTGCTGTCTTTCAGCTGATTTGAGTAGGCCTTGGAGCAGGCCAGTAGTGCACATTCAAACAGTTCTGTGCAAGACTGTGTGTCATATTTGCTACTTGAAATTGGAGTGTGATGGCTGGAGTTTTGATATTTGGACCATGGAAAAAAGATACATGACTGAGCTGATACACTTGCTTGCGAGAGATGGGAAGAGAGAATTTCTTACTGAATCCTCAGAAGCAATTGTAGATCTGGCAGAAAGGCACAAGCTATAATACCTTATGTGTTGTGAGAATGAGCTTAATTTTAACAAAAGCCAGGGTAGTGGGGTGCCACCTTCAAATGAAGGTCAGATATTTGTGGAACAGTGTGGACACATAGCACAAGTTATTGAACTTGTATGTATAGTTGTTGTACTGCTTTTTTTTACGTATAAAGCTCAGTTGGGCATTTTCAGTGTTTTATAAAGTTTTTTGTTTGTTTACCTTTGGGTGAATAAATTTATTATTCAACTCTGCCCATTTAGAAAGATCTTTGTTTTGACACTGTCACTTTTTTGATACTTGTATTCATGCATCCATGAGTATTTCTTTTGTCTAAAGAATGAAGATCTTAATTCTGAAATTGAAGATCTAAATGTTTCATTGACTAAGGCAAGAGAGGCCACCCACAAAGCTCAGATCCAGAAATTCAAGGTAAGATACAAACAATTTCAATTGCTTTTCAGTATTTTCATGCAGAAGGTGCAGTGGGTGAAGAAACTAAAACTAATTTAAAGTGTCTAATTGTTAAGCAAATTGTCTAAAGTAATTCAGTTTTTAAATTATGGAACACTAAAAGTACAGATGTCTCATGACTATCTTGTTCCTCAATTCTTTTTCTTAATAGCAACTGTGAGAATGAATAATTAAATTAAAAAGAGAGTAATCTTTAAATGTAAAATAAGAATAGATTTTCATAAATTTCCAATATTCTGGAGGCATGGGTAGAAACTCCATATTTTAGATGGTGTAGAGCTTTCTTATTTAGTGTAGGAAGAAAAAAAATCACTAGCTTTGGTAAACTCCAGTGATCAGTTTAAATTTGTTGATGATCTCACAAGTGCTGAATGAAAATTTACTGCACACGTTGACGTTAGTCTGAACCATGCCAGGGAAGATAGACTTCGAGTGGCTTCTTTCTTTCCTCTCAACTGGTGGTGCTGAGTAACTTCTCATCTACCACAGAAGTCTTTCTTGAGGGTTTTTGCAGAGTTCTTTTGTTTCTTCTATTCACGTATATGATGAGACCACTTGGGAAAATAGTGAAAGATTTTGGGCTGCATTGCCATAAGTGTGGTGATGGCACATAGCTGTCTCCTTTTCATAAGCAGACTAGGAGTGGGTGTGTGAGACTTGGCGTTTTTGTTTTATTTTGTTTTTTGTAATAGGTGTGAAATGTTTATTTTAGAACAGTGGAATGTTTGTAATAAAACAGTGGAATTTAATAACTTCCACGTGTGCAGAGGAGAAAAGGACTTTATGGTAGGTTGTGCAATATAAAGGGCTCATTTTATGGAACAGGAAGCCTTTGGTAAAATGAGTATTGGACTTCAAAATAGATCACAGAACCAAAAATCACATCTTATCTTTTATGTTTGTGCATTTGTCTTAAATCCAAAATCTAATAAAACTAAGATTCCCAAAGTGAGTAACTAAAATAGCACTCATTAAAAACAGAAAACGATGTTCCGTCATGAGGTTCCTTCTCTTCCTGATCTCTGTGGAAAGAGTCCCAGGAGTGTTATGTGCGCTAATGTGTGTGCACCAAAGCTACTGAGATATGTCTACAGAGCAAAGAAAAACCTGCGGCTGGTCCATGCCAGTTGATTTGGGCACACGGGACTCAGCTGTTCCATTGCTGTGCAGACTTCTGGCCTTGGACTGGAGCTTGCTTGGGCTGCGGGACTCTCCCACTCCGCAGGGTCCTAGACTGTCATCCCAAGCCCAGAAGTCTATGCAGCAGTGAAACAGTTCCACAGCCTGAGTCCCATGCGCCCGAGTCAACAAGCCAGCCATGGGTTTTTCTTTGCTGTGTAGATATACCCTGAATGTTAGCGACTGTTGGCATTTTTGCTTTGAATTGAATTGAAGCAGTCACAATCTAATGAAACAAGATCTTTTAGCTCAAAAATTAGCATTGCTTTATAAATTGATCTCAGAAAAGATAAAGTTTAAAATAAAAAAGCAGAACACTAAAATTGTGTAAATATAAACTGTTATCCCCAGTTCTGTTTCAAATAGCTTTTGGCCCCTGAATGTATATATCGCTTACATGTTGGAACCCTTGCAGTTTTACACCAGTAGAGTCCCATTTAGAGAAATACAGTCGGGCCACTTTGGTCTTGTGAAGGGTGTTAGTTTTATAAAGTTGAAAACTAAACTCTCCTGTCTGCAGAACCAATGTAGCATGGTGGGTGGCAAAGCAAACCTTTCCCCTCATTATCTTGCCAGTTAATTTCAACACTGCGTTGAAGGGACCCCTGCTCTGGGTCAGTCAGTAAATCAAGCTGCATGGCCCATTCCTTCATTATCATTTCTGCTGTGATCATCAACAAGGAGGCCAACTACAGTGGTGTATATGTTCTGAAGTGAACAGTGACTGCCTTCGAGTTCATATGCACAACATGCTTATGACTTGGTCGCCACTGATAGCCTGGATTGAAACTAATGACCTGGATGTGAAAAGCTTTATGTACTATTATCACTTCTAAAAGCCCCAAATTCTTCTCATTTTCACTCTAGACTCCTTTGGAGTTTAACTTTTATTGTCTAAACCAGGGGTTCTCAAACTGGGGGTTGGGACCCCTCAGGGGGTCACCAGTACAAAAGTTTGAGAATCACTGGTCTAAACCTTAATTACCGAACTACTTGTTATCCCAACCTGGATCTCACTGAAGGTCTTTATTACTCTGAAAATGATCTTAATTACCCAAAATAAGGTAATGTTCCTATGCTATTTGGATAATTGATATTACACTGAATTTTGCAAGTTGAATGAAATTGTTGAAGGGAGAAAGGGGAGGAAATATAGGCAGGAGTGTAGACTTCCAAGCTTCATAAAGTACATGTACAGACTATGAAAGCTGCTTTCTCTTCTAGGGTGCTGAGGATTATCAAGCTCTCTTGATGGAAAAAGAAACCCTCCTAGCAGAGCTGCGTTCCGAAAACCTTACAAAAGATACAGAGAACCGTAAACTACAAAGGAGGATTAAAACGACTGATCAAGAGCTAAATGATTTGAATCTAGAGAGAGAGAAAATGGAGCGGGAACTGGATGAAGCACAACTACAGAAGAGTAGAGGCGACAAAACCATTAATGTTGTTATCACATTTTTCTCGTTTTTTAAAATAGTGGATGAAGTTTAATCTAGCATGTCTTTCTTTTCTAATGTATTCACTTCTGCACTCTGAATTTCATTTGAATCATTTTGAAAGTTAAATGCCAGTGACCAAAGTCAGTCTTCAGAAGGACATGGTTGAGAGGGTTAAGACAAGATTTGGGGTGTATCTTTTAAGTTGTTCTAACTGACTGGGGCATGTTCTTCAGATCTTATTTTTATTTATTTTTAATTAAAGCCCTCTGGTTGAGTCCTATATAAAATCAGTAAATAAGTGGTAAATGGAAAAAGTTAATTTTTAGAAAGTCTCAATCTTCCTGAAGGTAGAATCTCTAACTTATCTAGTAGTGTACATTTATGATAATTCTGTTGTATCTGGCAGACTACATATTTTGTAAATTATCTTAAATTACACTACTCTAACTTAAACTTTTTTTCTTTTCAGCCCTGTAATAGTATGATAGTAAAGTATTTAAGGGTTACAACCTTGAGCTGAATTCTTGCTTGTTTTTACCATCACATCTTGTTCTCTGTAAATTCTATAATTTTTAATTTCAGTTTCTATTTGTAAAAATCTCATTAACAAAGGATTGGCTGCTCACAATCCAAAACAAGCCTTAAGTGCGGTGTCTATTTATTAATTTCTCTGCAGTTCTCTGCTTTAGGACCTTTCACCTTGTTTTCTTGTCCAGACTAGCACATTCTGTTTCAGCAAGCAAGGCTCCAGCAACAAAGCGAGAGCAGGTTTCCTTCGTTCTTCGTTTTGAGTAAAAGCTGTGCCTCATGCTGAGTGCCTAGCTTAAAGCACAACTTTTGTCCTCTTGCGTGGCTTCTCATGTGGATTTTATTTTGAACTTCTCACCTGCTGGTTCAGTGAGGGCTGGTTCTTCTGTTCTGGCAACAGCATAAACAAAGGGGATGATCTTTCTCCATTGGGGATGGTCAACTCCTAAAATCCCTATTGCTGCTTTTAAGCAAGGACTGACCTTGAGCCATGTTGAATTACTGAACTTGCATCTGTAGAGAAAAAAGATTGCATAGACAGGCTGAACTCTGTTTATTATTAAAGGGTGCATAGTTACAGGCTAGTCATATGAAGGTGTCAGTGAGGTTATGCTCTGTATTACAGCAGCTTCAGCCACTGTTAAATGTTCTCTGCTGGGGGCACTGTACTCCAATTATTAAAGGCCTCTCACTGTACTAATTATATACAAAATTTGCAGTAGACCTCTTGCAATATTGTCTAAATCCAGTAGAGGGGTCTCTTTCTCTGTAAACAATATATATTTTTCTCTACAATATCCGTTTATTTTAGTTGTAGCTTTAGTTTGATCTCAAGTGTGGTTCATTTGCCATCACAGAATCTCTGTCCCTGCTGTTCCTTGAAATTTCTTCTGTGCATTGAGGTTAGGGGGAAAAAAAGACAATGGATGATTCCTGTCATTACAACAGCCATAAAAAGCACATTTTATTGATTTAAAGTATTTTATCTTCAACCGTCTTCTCTACCCAGAACCTTCATCTTCTCTTAAGGGAGCTAGAATATAAATGTATACAGGAAAGACAGGTTTGAGGTGGGATTCACATAGTTACATCCATTGGAGAAGTCTGTTTGACTCAATTATGGCCAAGTTCTTCATCTAAGTGTTTAAGTTCCTTGGGGAAAAGTGTCCCTGCCAAAAGATGAGCAGTCTTAAAAATTACGTCCCTGATCTACTCCTGCTCTTATGTAGTTTCACCACCTCTGCTTCAGTTTCGGAGCTGCAAGTACGTTTGGATATAATATTGCCTATGAATTGTGGCTCACTGAGTAGAAGGTACGTGGGAGTAAAAATGTGTGCTATAATATCTTGCTCTTTGAGAAACAGAAAACCATTTTAGTGATCTGATGCAAACATTTTATGTGAGCAGCCTTAAAAAAGCTGTTCTATTATTATTTTCATATGGACTGGCATACAGTTAAATAGACATAAAACTAACAAAATGGATCTGAACTGTATAGGAACCCTTATCCAAATTCATAGTTAGATGCCATTTCATCTCTGTCCTTGTTTAGGATATTTTTAATGACCTTTCACACAGAATAATCATAATCTATTTTTGTAAATAATATCAAAACAAGCAAGTGGGAGTCTGTGTCCAGGAGAAAAGCCCATGAGGGGTGCTTCCACCCAACTTCTGACCTGGCCAGTAAAGAATGGTCAAGGAAATATTTTGATAGAGTGCGGGGTAGGCTTGTGCATTGGAAAAAGTGGAAAAGATCAGTTAAGTTCAGTATGTGAAAGACTGTTGGGATCTGTTCACCCAAACCATCAACATAAACCGTTAAGATCTTCCTCATGATGAATAGGAATAGGGCCTCTCTTCAAAATGGCTACCCTGTCCTACTTTCACATTCTCTTTATTCAGTGGATTTTTAGCTAGCTTCAACTAATTAAAAACAGGAACATCAGCAACAAAAGAACACACCACCCCAGCCTTATGTATTAGCTGGTGCTCAATCATCTATTTTTTGTCTTTAAGAGAGAACTGTCTTTAGACAGTATCTCAGCATTATCAGCTCTGGATAGTTTGGTTGCTAAAACAATCAACTACTGAAATGCACCTTGTTTAACAAAGTGCTTCATATAGAATGACCAGGAATAAAGATGGACACATCTTAAATATCATGGGCATCTACTCTGTGTGTGTGTGTGTGTGTGTGTGTGTATACAACATGGTCTCAATATTAGGTAAAATTCACAAGTTTGTTCAAGCTTTGATGGTGAAATATCTTAAGTAGCTATTCTACCCTGTTCTAAATACAGGCAATTAAGGTCTATTTCTCAGTTATAGTCATATTTGATCAGCTGGTTGGGAAGTGCACAATAACTCATTAGCCAGAATTTACCACCTGCTCTTCCTTCTTGAAATGAAACTGAAAGAGAGGTTTCAAGGCTTCAAGCCTTAATTATTCACCAACCTGTTTTCCATCTGACAAGGCGGGGGGAGGCACTCACTCCTGTGTTCAACCAACATTAGTTATAATGTTTCAAATTCATTTTTTCTAAGTTCAACTAACTATCATTAATCATAGGAAAAATCCCTTGAGACAGAGGTTGTCAGAAAGCATTGTAAAGGGCTGTAGCTACCATATTATACGTGTAACTCAATGTATAGAAAACAATAGACTTTCTTCTGTTCAACCAATCTGCTGTAGTGATGGATAGTTTTGTGTGTTATAGAAGCCTAGCCCATGCAAAGAAAATAATTTTCAGTTCTGGTCATGGCTTAGTGTAGCAGGGATTTGGAAATCTCATTGGCTGAACTACTATCTCTACAGATGGACATACAGAATCCTTTACATTTTCTGAGGAACCACTACATGTTGTCCATTCAAAATTTTTTCCCCCTTAGCCGTTAACATCTGTTACTCCAGGGAGGAAGCAGTCTCTGTGCCTTTCTTGACAAGTACTGCTTTTTACATCATGTAAGGAGGAGGAAAAAGCAACCTCTTTTCTATCCATGTCTGCTTATGACTTCTATCTATAAAGCTCTCTCTGACTTCTCTTTATCAAAGCTAATAAGTTTCTGGGCTTTATTGGAGTTCTAGGAGAGGGTTAGAGCACAAGTGTTTAACTTTAAAGTCTTAGCTGCCTAAAATGAAATGTAGACTCCAAATGTAGTGGGGAAAAATAAAAGTCAAGGTGTGAGCTATATATAGAATGCATCACTAAAATCATAGCTCTTCAGTCAGGCCTTGAATGCCAATTTACATGTTGCAAATGAATATGATTGATGTGACCCAAATAAGGAATTCTGTAACTTGGAGCCAAAAGCAACTATAGTCCTGCGATTTCATACTACCTTCACAAAGGTCATTCTGTCCCTGCACTGGAAGCTGTATTAATTTGGTCACTAACTTGGTGGAAATGGAAATGCATTTGAGAGCAAGTGTATGTATGAGAGCAATGGTGATAGTGCCTTCAGCAAACACAAAGTTTGGGACTGATCCTGCAGTCCTTACTTAAATAGTCTCTACTCCAAGCTAGTAATCCCACTGAACTCACGTGGACTACTTGTATTAGTTAGTTTGCAGATTTGGGGTCTGAAGTGTCTATTAATTATTTCTTAAAGTGAGTGCCAATATTAAGCTCAATAAAGTAAAACAAAAGGCAGTGTAAATAATTGGTATTTAATGCACAAAACAAAATAATAAGGGTCTGATGTGAACTTGCATAAAGCAAGTAATTAAGTCAAGAAAATCACACAAACCTTAATGAACAGATTGCCATTAAAGTATAACCATTGTTATTTCTCTATACTTAGAATAGGAAGTAACTGTGATGTGTTAAATACCAGTCTGGGTAAATGTTCTTTATGGGTGACTACTGTGTGTGCAATATGTAAAATATTTAGAGCATACAATATTTAACACATACACTTCTTTAGTAATGAAAGTCAAACTAGTGTTCCTTAAAGATCATGTGGCTCTACGGGGTTTTAAAAACAGTTAAAGTTATGCATACTAGTGTATATTTTAAATGACATCAAAGCAATTTTTGACAACTGGTATCTTCCTCCATTCTATTATACAATCCTTGCACTGAGCATTTTTGCTCTCTACTGTGAAATAGGAGTTGTCAAACAAGATCAATATAGAAACAAGACCACTATAGGGAACAAGCTGCCCCTCCTTCCCTTCTTAGTCTTGAAACTTCTAGCAAAATCACCATAAACAGATCATTTTACATGGAAGCAACTAATGACTGATGGTGGAAGTAGGATGGGGGGTGGGGGGGAAGAGGAAGACTATGAGAAACCAAGTTACCGTTCTGTTTTGTTCCCTTGTCCTATCCTGCCTCTTTCCTCCATCCTGTGACTGGAATTTGTCTAGTAATAAGATATACTGTGCTGGTGCTTGATCCTGCAAACACTCCCACATATAGTTCCATTTTCTTTGCGATTGATCCCTTTAGCAATCAAATGTTAGGAAGTGGACTTATATTATTGTTTGAAACACACTTTGCCCAAAGACTTCTGATGGGGATGCGCCCTCTTGACCCTCACATGTAGCCTCACCTGTAGATGAAAGACTTCAAACGGACAAGAGAAATGATTGCTAGGAGAATTAGGAACTTAAATAGGTAGAACATATGGAAGTTTGTGACTGTGTCTCTGACAAAATAAGGGGGTTAGTATTATTTGTACTACAGTAGTGCCTAGAAGCAGCAGCGAAGATCCTGGTTTCATTATACTTGCTATTGTACATGGATCCTGTTAGAGGTAGTCCCTGTGCTGAAGATCTTACAGTTTATTTAAGCAAGACATGAATTTGACTGATGGGGAACTGAGGCACAGAGAGAGTAAGTGAGGGTCACACAGGAAGCATTTGTGGAGCCCACTCCAGTGCTTTCATCACAAGACTAACATTTCTTCTTCCCTGGTTGGTGTCTAAAGCTCATGCTATAAGGGAAGGGAAATGATTGAACACTTCTGCCTTCTGGTTAATGCAAGAGCAACTAGTAAAACAGCCTTAGTGCAAGGATTTCCATGGTGTGAATGGAAGAAGGAAAAGATGACAAACTGAATTACCACTAAGCCATTTTCTCCTATTTCTGGCAAAGGCGTAAAATTGCTTTGATTTAAGAAATGAGTGTTCATGCTGACTGACAGTGACAAAGTGTGTGTGTGTGTGTGTGTGTGTGTGAGAGAGAGAGATTTTCTACTGCCTTTGAGTCCAGTCATTCTGAAGGAAAGGCATTAAGACAATAATATCATAGATTAATGTAAGACAGTATTGACACCTCACTCTTAAAGTTTTATTGCCTAAACTTAAGATGCTAAAAGGAAGACAGTGACTCGGATAAATTCTTTAGAACATTCAGTGATAGGAGTAATTTAAAGCAGTGGAAAGTTAAACTAATAGCATGGGTTGTCACTCAAGTGTTTTGTGAAGCTGATTTTCTAAATATTCAGTTTCATCTTTTTGTAGGACCTTAGAAATCAGCTAGAGAAATTACACGGGGAAATGATTGAGAGAGAAAAAGCAGTGGAACATCATTACAATATTCTTTTGAGTGAAAGCAATCAGAAGTTGCAGAGTCAAGAACTAGTTATCAAGCGACTAACAGACAGTGTCAATCAAAAGGATCTATTGCTTCAGGTAGGTAGATGTAAGCTGAAATGAAAACTTGTCACTTGATTTTGTATGAGAATGATTACAAAATCCCATTTTTGTTTGGAATTACTGTTGATTTTCATGATGATCCTCTACATTTTATAATATTGTATTTGCAGAATAGATACATAGCTGTGTGGCTTTCAACAAGAGTTCTTATTAGGGTTTATGAAATTTAGGGTGGGGGAGGGAGGAAACTTTTCCCGTGTTCATGAAGAGATTCTGCTGCTGTAATGAGATGCTTTAAGAGCTCCCAAAGCGTCCAGGGTATTCATAGAAATGTAGGGCTGGAAGTCACCAAGTCCATCCTCTCACATTAAGGCAGAACAGGTGTTTTTTCTAACCTCATCTTTAAAACCACCAATGATGGGGATTCCACACCCTCCCTTGGTAACCTGTTTCAATTTGCTCCCCAGAAACTAGAAGTTAAGGAAGGGGTATTGATACTGAACTGCTCTCTCATCCTTATAAGGAAGTTCCTTCAAAACGGGATTAAGGTGCATTGATGGGCAGCTCTGGGGATGCTGAAAGTGCTCCTGCTTAAACCTGTTCTGCGGATAAAAGATGCTCTCTAGCAATGTCCCACGTGCCCTTAGCTACTACAGAAGTCAGTAGGAATTGAGAGTGTTTGCACCTACAGGATTGGTACTCAGTTTGGGCTCATACTTTAGTGTATCAGTGCTGCTAATTTGGCATTTTCTACGCTCTCTAATTTAACTATTTAAATATAAAAGAATTTTGAATATTTTGGACATTAATGGGCAATCAAAGAGGGGCAATCAATATGCTATCTTTTTCTCCTATTGTGGTCTTACATTGGACTTTTTTTCACCAGACAACAAAGAACATACCTGAAATAAGTTGCTTTTGAAGTTTATATTAATGGTTATACATTTTTTGCTGTAGTAATACTAAGCTTTCTAGGATTTTAATTACATCCATTATTTTGTTTTGCTAGAAACTCGATGCAGCAATTAAAGAAAAGGATGTAGAACTTCAAGAACTTTTTAATAAGTGTAAAAACCTTTTAAAAGCTAAAGAAGATCTTGAGTTGAAGAATGAAGGCCTAATAAAGGAAAAATGTGCTTCCGAGTCTCAACAGTCAATCATCAAGATTGTCAAAGAGTTGGAGGTAAGTTTTACTCAACCTTCACCTCTACAGATAAATAGAAACATTGGGCCTGATCTGCCTCCTGTTGAAACCACTGGGGTTTTCCCATAGATTTCAAAGAGGTGGGATCAGGTAAATTGTAATTAACCTGTATAGCATAGGGCAGTGTTTCTCAGTCTTTTCAGGATGACATCCCTTATTTTGGAGGGTAAAAACAAAATAAAAGACCCCTTTTATGGTATATGTAAGAGTAAAAAGTGTATCTTTGATAACAATAGCTCTACTTTGTATGTGTTTCAAGAGGCTGTTTGCAGTGTTATTGTAGCCACGTTGGTCCCAGTTTTTTAGAAAGACAAGGTTGAGAGAGAGAATACATGACCTTGAAGGATAAGGGAATGGGGGAGCGAGATTTTATTTGCTTTGAAACATCATACAATTTTCAATACCTTGTGACCTCCCGATTACCCTTTTTGACCTCTTGCGGGTTATGAGCCACACATTGAGAAACACTGACATAGGGTAATAGAATCAACCCATGATAATTTAGGGTAATGGAATTAGCCAGTGTAAACCAGGATTAACTCAGATCAGGATTATTATAATTTGTGCAATTGATGAAACTTTTGTGTGGCAGGAGGAAAGAAACCAGCACTTGATTAATCATTTCATCATATATTTTCTCTAGTAGTTGACGTCAAGGTTATAAAATTGTATATTACTGTTATTGTTTATGTAGTACCATAAGCATACTCTGCACTGAACACTAGTGAATTATGTGAAAATACCAGTCTGTGCCCCACAGAGTTTAAAATCTGAAGGCACGAGAAGGCAAAATTCTGTATAACGCAGAACACATAGTTGTATGGTCACTATGGCTGGAATATTTGGACATGTTACTGAAGGAGAAGAAGAGGGGAGCTTGGTGTACTTCTAACAGGGAAGAGGAAAGAATGTACAAAGCTGAGTGAGCAAAGGAGACAAAAGGAGAAGTCAAGTAAGAATTTTGTTGACAGTTGGGGGCAGAAGATGTAGGTAATGAAGGTAGATTTAAGGAAAGAATATTGTACTAAGTTAAAAGCGTAAACTAGTACAGAGACTTCAGAAGTGGGGACGTGGTGAGAACTGAAGGATGAGTAGATAACATGGCTGTCCTTTTCAATTCACAATATAAATAAAGAAGAGTTAGGGTGGCTTATACGTGTCACCAGAAACCTGAGATCATAATACAAAATCACAGTATATACATTTTGGTTACTGTATATAGTACTCTGGTACCAGCAAAACAATCACATACTGATGTGAAGTTTTTAATCCTATTGTAAGACATTACCTATTGTCTCTATGAATGTATGTTTTTGTTCTTTTAGTGCTTTTATTGTGTGCAGATAGAGAACAAATCGGTTTCATTTGAAGGCACACATTAAGTTTCTTGTCTTTTTCCTGTTATTTCCGAGAACTGTTTAAATTCAGATCTCCAAAAGGGCAGTTAAATAGATCAACAAGAAATGCACAGCCACTTCCAAATAATGCAGCAGTAGTCACTTCACTTGTTTCACAATGTGCCAGTCTTTAGTGAAACCTGCTTAAGGACATACACCTGCTGTGCTATGTAGACTGTTGAATTAATTCCCTATGAGGGTAACAACACCATTTGCCCTTGGCAAACCCAAAATTAATTAACAGGGGACTCATAAGCACCGACTGGGACTTAGTGGATGGGTGGTAAACTCACAACTGAGGAAACGTATTAGTGTTGGCCATAGTATGCTGCAAACCCATAAACAGAAAAAATAAAACCTGTGAAAAGTCAGAGATTTTGCCTCAATAGTTATCTGCAAGAGAAACAGGTCAAATAAAACCGACTACACTTCATTCACATACTTTTTCCTCATGGGGGCAGCTAAGATGCTACAGCGATGGACTCGTATAGAATTAATGAAAATGAAAACTAACTGCCCCCTCTTCAACCCTACCGTCCCATACAGGTGTACAGCCAGAAACGAGAACAATGACAAATGGAGCTATGCAAAGTAATGACCCAATGCCAACTTCTCATCACAGTCCATTCTCTTGTGCTAGTTCACTCCTTGACTGAGAACAATACCTAATCAAAACTCATTCTCCTCTCAGCTCCACCAGTGTCTAAGATCACACCCTGGAAGAGCCCATAATGGCATGTTAATAGTACGTCCTTGGATACTGATTATCCAAAGCTGTGTTCTCATTGGCTGATTTGGCCTCTTTGATGAAGTTACAGAGCTGCACCATCTCCCAGCCAAGTGCGAAGTTGGAATCTCATCACCAAGAAATTCAAGACACTAAATCCCATATTTTAGCCTAGCTGCTGCTTTAAAGTTTAAGAAACTAATTTGCTGCAACTTAGCTCTTAATATCTTTTTACTTTTTTAAAGTAAAGATAAATTTTAAAGCAACTCATCTGAAGCACTGCTTGGTGCCTTGGCCAGGATGAGGGAGATAAAAGGCAGTTTCTAATTGAAGTCTGGATTCATGAGCCACAGTAGTGAGCTAGTGGAGAGAGAGAATGTGTGCACTGGTAATTAGGTTAGTCATGCAACTTCTGACTCCTCTGATATCTGTGCAGTCTCAGAATGATGCATTGTGGGGTTTACCACTAGAGAATGGTGGACTCCTATGTAATTCTGAAAATATTTATTTCTGTACTTAATGCCCTTTTCCCCATTCTCTCCACACAGCCCTGTTAGTAGGGCCATTTGTCACACAAATGTATTTTAATTCAGTTGTTCCAACTTTGCAGTTCATTTTAGTACCAACAAAAGCAACAGAATTTATGAGATGAGTCTCTTGCTCAATCCTTTAGTTATGCTTCTGGGCTCTGGTGTTAAAACAGGGTGCCCATTTTGTAAAGCATGTGCTTCAGTAACTGGGCACAGAGGTATCCATTTTTAACTCAAAATTGATTTTGTAGGTGTAAATAAAATCCGTATAATTATTGTAATGTAGCTTTTCTGTGCTAATGCACCTTTCCAAGAAGGTGCAACACCTGATGCTGAAATAGGAAATCTCGTTAACTGATACCCCCATAGTAAAACTGACTTCTCTGCCGACACAAAGCACATTGCAAATCCTGTCATCAGCTCATTGTTTGTCTTTTGTTGTAATTACTTCAGTATTTAGGGAGTTAATGCTGTGTGATCAGGGAATTGAAGAATCCTGTGTGCACACAACTGTGGTGTTTAATTTGCTGTAGTCAGAGAATTATAGTCAATGCACCAAAATTATTGATATGGCTAGAGGATAGCCGTTGATGTGTGCCCTGAGAATTGGAATTGAGGCAGTTGTTGCAGTACTGCAGACGTGTCTCAACTATTGAAATTGATGCAGTGTGCACTTTGTTGCTGAGTCATCATGACTATGGAAAGTGATGCGGTTGACATGTTTTTTTAAAACATGTGTCTTGTCTATTAAATTGTGATCAGCACATTGCAATCGTTGCATTCAGCCTGTTGAAGCTGAAGTTGTAAACGCATTACCAGGGAAGTGATTCAGTTTCTGATTTTGGTAAAGTGAGCTTATTGCTGAAAAAAATCACCGTTTTGAGGTTGATGTCCATGCATCATCACACTTAAATGTGCTGTTTGTTCACTACCCTGCATGTGGCCTGATGATTGAAATGGGCATAGCTAGTGCATTTACACATTGACTAACTCCCCTATACAGGAATTTCTGCCAATGGAGTAACACCTCTAATGCATATATCGCCCACTTCTCCTGCCTTACAAAGCAGAAACAGGAGACTGGTGCGTCAAGCCCTCAGCCTTATGGCATTTCCAACTGTTGGGAATATAACATGTACCAAGAAGAGTCACCAATAGGAACAAGTTGTTATGCCATTCTTCCTCTCTAGACAGAGGGCTCAGTGATATCTGGCAGCGCCGCTCTTCCTAAGGTCTTCACACTGTTTTTCTGAGCTCATTTCAGTGCAGTCTTGGAGGAAGCTGCCAACTTCTGGGGTGCCTAGTCACATAGGAGTTAGTCAGTGGGGAAGTGTAGCCTCCTCTCAGTCATTCAGACTTCAACCTGCAGACATTTCCAAATGATCTAGATTTTGTTAGAAAACTCTCTTGCTTGCATGAAGAAAAGGGATACTCTTGTGACTATGCTGTTGTGTTACCTACTGTGGAAATTTATATCCTTTCCTTCCATCACATGCCATTTAAGAAATCTTTAGATGGAAATAGCCTTCCAAGTCCTCTAGCATCTCTACTTAGCAATGGATTTTCAGACTTACGTTCAGACTTGAATGGATTAGGTTGCCTCGTTACATAGTCTTGTAGTGAAAGTTTAATATTTCTGTCCTACATGTCTTGCAGCTATCTGCACTAAAGTATTTGCCCTAACACTGTATGTCAAGAGGTTTAATGACAGGTTTCAGAGTAACAGCCGTGTTAGTCTGTATTCACAAAAAGAAAAGGAGTACTTGTGGCACCTTAGAGACTAACCAATTTATTTGAGCATAAGCTTTCGTGAGTTTTTAATGTTTCATTATCTCCCATAACATAGCAGTCTAGGCTAGGATATCTGCCTTACTCTTCATGAACCTTTGGGGATTTGCTTGGAATAATTTACTCCTACACATTGTACAGGAGTGACAGTAATAGTACACAGAAAAGGAGAGGGTGGATCATGCTATGTCTCTTCATCCTTCTTGATTTTCAGAAATGTAAAAGTAACAACATTTCTTCACATTTTTATCTAACTTCTGGCTAGCTAGTTGAATTTACAGGTCACAACAAACTGGCCAGAGTCCTGACTGGTGCCATGAGGCTTGTGGTGTTCATATCTCCTAAAACTATTCTCGTCTGAACTTCGTGCACCATGTTAGTAATAATATACATGGTGTTTAGGTTTCCGTTCTCTAACAGCCCTGGTCTTGGTATTCATGAGGGATTTATTCTGCTGAAATCTCCTAGTACTAGGAGATACAGGATGGTCAGTACTAAGCTAATGAAATCTTCCCTTGAACTCCTCACATACTTGTACAGCCTGGCTGTGTCTGTGGATTTTGTTTCCGGTGATAATGACCACAGCCAATGGAGTGTGGAAGCTTCCAACACAGACATGGAATCCTCCTTTTCTAATTGTGCTGTCAAAGATGGATATTGCTTGTTCAGAGAAAGATATTCCCTCACCTCTACACCCTTTCCACCAAGATCGTACTTTTTGCTTCAACCAAGATTGATGTATAAAAGTCCTTAGGCATCTCTCTAGAGCAGACTAAAGCTTCAGGAATGTCAGTTGAAGTTGTTTTCTTCTGCCACCGGTTCACTGATCAAACTTTTCCTTGTGAATCATGGTCTAAATGCTGTCTGACCTCCATGCTTCGTGATTATTCTTGACACACTACAATTCCAAAGTTTTGGTGTGATGCTCTATGTCTGGCAACCTGAATTAATTTTCCTATATACTTTCACAAGATACTTTTTGAAGACTCTTAACCATCCACTGAAAGTGTAGATTTGCCCTTTAAGTCTTCAGCACTCAATTTTTGGTTGAGAGTCAGCATCTCTGCTACCTCCTATTATATTTACTTTATTGATTATAGCATGTCTCGTTAAATACAATAGATCTTGCTAATCTGAATACTTTGTTGTTTGTGGATATAAATTACCCTTTAATATGTATTTTGCAGTAGTGGCCAGAGACCCCAGTCAGGAGAGGACCACTACTGTGGTACGGCATAGTACAAACATATATTAAGATATGGTCCCTTCCCAAAAGATCTTATAGTTTTAAAATGATGTCGTATCCTCTTTTCTTAGTAAGCAATGTTAACCAGATTCCTATTATGAGGTCTAAGTTGAACAAAACATTATTACTTTTTCAAAATATAGAATGAATTGAATATTGAATATTTACAAAGTATGAAGTTTTAGCATAAATAATGAAAAGTAAACTGCAAATGTCCCTGCTTTTTGTATTGGTTACTTTGTGAATTTGAAAAATTCAGTAATTTGCAATGACTCTTTGCATCATTAGTATGAATTAACGAGGTTCTACTGTAACTGGGTCCTTGTTGCAATGCTTTGCTTTGGGATTGTAATTGAAGTACTAACAGCTGGTTGAAATCCACAGTGTAGGTTTCTCTTCTGTTAATGATCTGTTCACTAATGATAAAGTGTCTCTGGAGAATGTAGTTTTCAAGGTTGTGGATGTAATATGGAGAAAACAGAATTACCTTTAATTCTTGTTCTCTAGACGTATGTTGCTATAATAGATCAACTCTTAATTTTCTCCACAAAGCTGGACGATTTGATTTTTGCTTTCTGTATCTTTGGTCAAAGAATAAAACTTATGATTACAGGCACTAGGAGTTGTTGTTCTCCCTCAACAAGAGCAGAAAATACAGTGGTTGTCATTAGAAAATCAAAATTTGCCAACTGATATCCCACAGCTACTCCAGTTACTTCCTGTTCTGTGCATGGGGAAATCTCTGATATTTCAGATATTTTTATGTGGTAACTGCAAGTAAATGTTGCTGGCAGCAGCTATGCCACCTACTGAAAGGGACAGCTGAGAACTCAAAATTCATAGAAATCTCTATGAGGCACATAGTGGGAACATACACTTATAAGTGGTGTGGTTTTACAAGAGCATACCTGCAATTCTTGCTCTCAAAAGGTAAATCATTTTTTTTTCTGGAACAGATATTAAAGTATCTGACTCGTAGTAATCAGGGTGATTGTTCAGGAAGTTGACTCAATGGATGCATGTATCTGACATGTTCAGGCTTTGTCAGCCATTTACAATCCCTTTTCTTAAATAATAGATCAAAGTTTTTTGCCAGAATCCCTTGCCAATAGAAAGGTTTCAGAGTAGCAGCCGTGTTAGTCTGTGTTCGCAAAAAGAAGGAGTACTTGTGGCACCTTAGAGACTAACCAATTTATTTGAGCATAAGCTTTCGTGAGCTACAGCTCACTTCATCGGATGCATCTGATGAAGTGAGCTGTAGCTCACGAAAGCTTATGCTCAAATAAATTGGTTAGTCTCTAAGGTTCCACAAGTACCCCTTTTCATTTTGCCAATAGAAAGTTAATTTTATCCAAAATATAGCAAGTACTCTTTGAGCCATAGATGCCGACCTTGTGGGTGCTTCAGGGCTGGAGCACCCATGGAAAAATCTAGTGGGTGCTCAACACCTGCCATTGGGGGGTGCTCAACACCTGCCATCGGGCCCCGCCAATCAGCTCCTCCCCCTGTTTAGGAAGCACTGAGGGGGGAGGGGAAGGAGCGTGGGCAGGAAGAGGTGGAGGGGAAGAGGTGTGGCGGGAAGAAATGGAGCGAGAGTGGGCCGCGGGGGTGGAGCGCCCTTGGGGAAATCAGAAAGTTGGTGCCTGTGCTAAAGTGGAGCATGAAACCCTCAAATTACCTGCCTGCCAGATCATTCCCTGGTTTGTTAGTGTGTAAACTTGGACGTGAGGAGACTGGAAATGGGAGAGGGGTAGGAAGCTTATTTTGTATACTGTGATAAAAATGATGAACCACTGCTTAGATATGTGACTGTTTCATGGTAAGTAAGTAACAGAGCACTATTAGCCTTCTATAATAGCTTTCAGTTTCAACTCTGATTCTATTCTGCTACTCCAGCACTAGTTGTTCTTTTGCCTTCTCTTAAAAGCAGAGACTGACATAATTGTCATCTCTAGAGAGAGTGTGTGTATGTGTGTATATATATAGTGTGTGTGCATGTGTAAGAATCTATATATATATAGAGAGAGATTCTTACGCATGCACACACACTTAAAATCACTTTCTTGGATTAATATGAATTTATTTTTAACTCAGGAAAAAAAAGAATCTGAATATGAAGAGTTGATTCTTGCTTTAAGAAAAGAGCAGCACATTTATTCTACTCTAGTGAAGACTCTGAAAGACTCAGACAGGTAAATATTATTTCTTCTTTGCTTCAACGTCATCTGCGCTACAAGTTGGGTAAGATGGTGCAATTCCACTGTCAAATCAGTGGAGTTTCATGGGTTTATACCGGGCCGGAATTGGCCCCAAATACTTCCTTTAAAAGAGGGGGATGCGTGGACTGGTTTGTATGGTTCAAAATAGTCCAACTCTGATGATTTTCAGGATTTGTCGGAAGGCTCATTTTCTCCCCCCAAACATTTGAAACTTGAAGAATTATAACAATTGGGACTGTGAATTGCTTAAGGGGCCAGGGGATTTGTGGTGCATTATGTAAAATTAAAAATACAATTCCTGCAACTTATGTGAAGGGCATCTAAATATGTTGATGTGCCTTTTTAGTACAAACATATGTTGATGTGCCTTTTTAGTACTTCTATAAAATGAAATAAATAAATCCTAAGAGGACACATTGTTTAGTGGCAAAAGCCTAGGCATGGACGACATGAGATCTGGGTTCTATCCTTGGCTCTGCCACAGATTTTCTGTATGACTCTGGGCAAGTCAGTTAGGGTAAAATTTTCAAAAATTATTTAGTCCCTTAGGGCCAGATGGTCAAAAGTATTTAGATGCCTAAAGATGCACAGCTGGGATTTTAAAAAGTGCCTGTGGGTTTAACTTCCATGAAATCAATCACTTCAAGGCTTTTGAAAATTGTATCCATAATCTCTTTGGGCACCAAAACGAATGGTTAGATTTTCAAAAGAACCTAGCCTATTGAAGGGCCAGGTCTTTTGAAAATCTGACCAAAACCATCACAGTGTGAGTTGCTGGGTGCTGAGCCCTCTTGAAAATCTGGCCCAATATGCCTTAGTTTCTCCTTCTTTAAAATACAGTTAATACTTACCTAACTCAATTTGAGGTGTGAAAATTACTTCATTAACTTTAAATTTATAGCAAAGGAGGTAAGCAGATTTTTGGAGACGTTTAAAAAAGAACAACATGATTGTATTTTTATAGAGTGTGTTTTCTTTAAGGTATTCCAAAGTGTGTTACAAAGCATGAGTTAGATAAGATTTTGGCGGTGGAATGAGTGTGTAGCAAAGCATGATAGCCTTTCTGGATTTCACAATAGCTCTCATACATCTTTAGGCCATGTCTATACTACCTTTTATGTCAACAAAACTTATGTCACCCTGGGCTGGGAAAAACAGCCCCCCATGAGTGACATAAATTTTGCCAGCATAAGCACTCATGTGCACAGCGCTATGTCCGGCGGGAGACACTCTGCTGCTGGACACAGCTACTGCCACTTGTTTAGGTGGTTTTATTATGTCGACGGGAGAGCTCTTTTTCCCATCAGCATAGAGTGGCTACATGAGTGCTGAACTGCTGTAAGCTTGCTAGTGTAGACATGCCCTTAGACAGTAGAATCTGTTTTGTTGAGAGAGGAGTTGGTGGTCAGAAAACAGGGATTATTCCCTACTGTAATGGGATTATTGATTTTCTTTTTGAATAGTCATCTGATACATGTAGAAGAGAGTTCTGTTTAACATCTCATTTGAAGAACATAAGAATGTAAGACTGGCCTTACTGGGTCAGACCAAGGGTCCATCTAGCCCAGTATCCTGTCTTCTGACAGTGGCCAGTGCCAGGTGCCCTAGAGGGAATGAACATAACAGGTAATCATCAAGTGATCCATCCCCTGTCGCCCATTCCCAGGTTCTGGCAAACAGAGGCTAGGGACACCATCCCTGCCCATCCTGGCTAATAGCCATTGATGGACCTGTCCTCCATGAATTTATCTAGTTCTTTTTTTTAACCCTGTTATGGTCTTGGCTTTCACAACATCCTCTGGCAAGGAGTTTCACAGGTTGACTGTGCGTTGTGTGAAGAAATACTTCCTTTTATTTGTTTTAAGCCTGCTGCCTATTAATTTCATTTGGTGACCCCTAGTTCTTGTGTTATGACTTCTAACACTGAAACTCCCTTTTTTAGTATGAAGATTGCAGGGATTAGATGTAATACTAATAATCAGTACTTAGCTTTGATGTGGCACTTTTCATCTATAGATCTCAAATCCCTTTACAAAGTTGAGGAAGTATCATTGGGCTCGATCCTGCACCGTTCAGGACAAAGGAAGTTTGGCTATTGACTTCAATGGAAGCAGGAACATGCCCGTTATATAGATGGGGAAAGTATAGCGCAGAGAGAGGAAGTGACTGGCTCACAGTCACACAGGGAGCCTGTGGAAGGGCTGGGAATAATAGCCAGGTCTTCTGACCCCAATCCAATGCTGTGTACATTGGATCATGCTGCTTAACTCCTCAGGTAGGGCTTGAAGCCGGAACCTGAAGGTCCAGTGTGCTATTAGATAAGCCCTGCAGATAATTTCCACAGTCATGTGCTGACCTTCATTAACAAAATGGGTTTTAGACAAAGAATATATCCTGGTTTTGGTTGACGTGTGTCCTTTTTTTAGGCTTTATTTATTCCAAACCACTTTAATGGTTTCATTTTGGAAGGGTCCCTTTCTCAGAGCCAGGACCATGACATCTCTTTTGTCTCCCCACACAGGGAATCGTTGCTTTTTCCAGTAAAAGCATTAAGCTGTGAAGAGGTGATGTGTGCTTACTTAGCTTTTAGAAGTGTGTTTTATTTTTGCTGAGCATTTAATAGTATTGAGACCTTTCTCTTAGAATATATTCTTGAGTGAGGGAGAGTTGGTTAAAGCAGTTGTTGTGGAAAAAATACTGACAGCAGCATTCTTGTCATTTTGTTGGGAGATGGAATGAAAATCTCTTTGTACACAGGTTCTTAATAGCATGAGTTTTGCTGAAACAATTTTATTTACTATTCATTTATATGCAATGCTACTGCACTCACACAAGTGTAATGTGCCCCAGTGTAATCCTCAGCAAGCTGGACCTAAATTCTGTTGAAATGTCCCTGGATGCTGAGCTGCTTTGGTGCAGTAGGTTGGAAATACTGCAACAGCTTCATTTATATTCAAATATTGAGGTTCTGCATGAATTAAATATGAAAATAAATATATCATCAGTGCAGTAGCACCTTGTTATTTTAATATCTAATTCAAATTATTTTAACCGGTTTCATTTTCAATATACTGCAAGGGTTTTTTAATTGACTGTTCATAATGTATTATTGAAATTGTTGAGGTGTGTGGTGGAGTAAACTGAAGCTTTTGTCAGCTAGATAGGGGACAGCTGCTTCTGTTGACATCCAGGAGGCAGTTTGGGAGTCTAGGACAAGCACATTAGGGGGATGTTCCTGCTAAAATGCTCTGTAATTAATTTAGTTAATGTTGGCACTTAAATTGTCATCTTTAGGTTTTGGCGTTAACATCCCATTGAGACAAATGAGACAATTTATACTTCTCAGAGCTATTTTTTCTGAGGGAAAAACAACACTTCAATCTACATTTGGTTCACATTTTCAAGATTATCTTTGTGACTGGTTCCCCCCAGAGTGCCACCTGGAACTGGGGTACCACTGAGCCCTCTGACTCACTGGCCTGGGCTCCCTCTCACATTGTGCTGCTGTGACAAGTTGCAAAGCTCTCCAAGCTTTTGCTTTCACCAGATTCACACAGGTATGGACATACCCAGTTGAAGTTACTTGCAGATGCTCTAGCCACCAGCCTAGGATCCCAGAGCAGTACCATCAAATCTGGCCAGTATATGTTTAACACCCGGTCCGCCTCTCCCTCAATGTGAAGAGGACCATGCACACTTGTGGTGACCAAGCTGAGATTTTCCCCAGACACCTTAGTCAAATGCACACTGGTTTGGATTAAAACATAAAATAAATTTATTAACTACAAAAGGATAGATTTTAAGTGATTATAAGTGATAGCAAACAGATCAAAGCAGATCACCTAGTAAATAAACAAAACTGCAAACTGAGTTTAATGTACTAAATAGGTAGGATATGAATTAGCAAATTCTCACCCTGAGTGATAAACAGGCTGGCAGATTCTTAAGGCACAAGCTGCCTTTGCTTTGCAGCGTGGGTTTCCCAGGTTTAGATACACAGGCTAGAAATCCCTTTAGCCTGGGACCATCACTTCCCCCAGTTCAGTCTTTGTTCCTCAGGTGTTTCCAGGTGTGTTGTTGTAGGGAGAGTGAGATACCATCATGATGTCATTTCCCCCGCTTTATATCTTCTCCCCACTTGCTGGAAAGCTCTTTTGCTGTGACCTGGGTAAAACAGTTCCCATGGTGTAGTGCTATCTCGGAGAGGTTTCTATTGTACACAGTTCCTGGGGTAATCCTTGTACTTGTGTGCCATTAACCTTGTTTGGCCTTTTTACTGTTGTACCTGAAAGGCTTCTTGTGGGTATTTTCAACCTCGCAACCTGTGTTCAGTAACACATACCTAGCCAAACTTCATAACGTCACATATGATGATAGCACATACAATCCAATGAGATATGAATGTCTAGCAGAGCAAGACTTTTAGAATGATACCTCACAAGGTATACTTTGTGCAAAACATATCCTAATTATATAACAGTGGTGAATAAGGGGGTGCTGGGGTGTCACAATCTTTATAACCTGGCTAGATACTTGTTTTTTTTTTTTTTTTTAAAACAAAATCTTAGATTCTATAGAACAATTCTATGGCAAGGGGTGGATTTTGCCACAATTTCCATGACTGAAGTATGATGGAATACACAGAGCCATCAATATAGTACATTAGTGATATCTTTTGGATATACTTTTCATAAGCTAGTGATTTTGATTTTCCTGAAAAAGAATTATTTAGAAGTTGGCCTGTAAAATATATCTACCCTGTTCAGGGTGACTTACAAATAATAGTTCTCAAAACTGCTAGAGAGGTGGCATAGACATAAAGGTTTATTTTCAACTTGCTATGTAGGGATTTGTTTATGCATTAAGATAAGTGTGTGATGAAAAACAATGATTGCTACTGTGGAATAGAGTCTTTATGGAAGCCTGATGTATAAAAGATGCTATGGTAGGTAACACAACAAAACATTTTAGAAGTTTTGAATTGAAACCTAAAAGAATTATTTAAAATTTTCTGATTTCTTCCTTCTCTTTAGTATAAACAGCTTGCAAACAGAGTTGAACAACATTTTTTTGTTGCGAAAACAACTGGAGGAAGATATTCTAGCTAATCGGAATCTACGGAAGGTGCTGGAGGATCAAATTAAGGACGCAAAAAACAAAGGAGGTTTGTCTGTGTGTGGTAACATGGCCCGGTCCTTTATCTTTTGCACACAAGAGAACTGTTTTTATTACACTCAGTTTGTTGCGATCATGTAAAAAACATTGAAAGTAGATAAAGGTGTAAAAAGATCTTTTGTCTGTTTTCTTACACTGATGATCATTTTGGGAATTTGTAACTGAGTGGCTTTGAGCATTCAGAGTATAGGGACAGCTTTTATCTTCTCCTGCAGCCAGTGTTAGTAATTCTATGGCAATTCTGCTGCAGTGATCATTTCAAGCTGCCTACAATTTCATATCCACAGAATTTACTGTTCTCTGCGGAAGTCAAGGATCCCTGGCTTTGGATAATTTCATGGGCATGGGATCACTTCCTGGCGATGAAATCTAATTATTTCACCATATTTGATAAACAGCCTCTGTTTAGAGAAATGGATAGATTCTTCCTAACATGACATGCATTTTCAGAAGCAGAAAAAAAAATAGCCAGTTCTATTATGTTGGAATTTCCTTGAAGCATGATAGAGCTTTTTAATACAGTAGACCCTCTGAGTTATGAACACCAGAGTTACAAACTGACCAGTCAACCAATGGAATAGAACTTAGATGTCTCTTTCCTACTCTAACCACTGGACTATAGCCTCCATATATAAATAAAGTTTTACTGTGTACTCTGAGCTGTATTGGATATGAACTGGTGTTTCATTGTTTCCATAAACAAATCACTGAACGCAATTGTATAGGAAAGGAATAAGCAGCTATCTTCTATTCAGTCTGTTGAGCCAATGGCAAAATAAAATTCACTAACTTTATTTAAGCTGGCTTTTACCATTGGGACTTACAGTTCATTTTCACAAAATTCTGGCTAAAACGGAATAACTATTCATGCCTTACTTTTCCTCACTGAAAATTATTTCTAAATGTAATGCTAAATATGCAAATTATAATTCTGAATTAGATTCACAGTGCATGCTGATAACCATGGAAAATACAGCATGTCTAGATGTCAGAGGCACAAAGGAATGTAAGGGGAAAGTTCTTTCAATTAAACAGAAAGCTTAGTGTGAGGGATGAAACATTTAACTCTATAGTTCCTACAGTTTTAGCAGTATGCACTTATTTTAAAAAGTCCTTATTTTGCATTTCTTTGTTGTATCCTCATATAAAGGAGTAACGTATCTGAAATGATACCCACTCTTGGTTATTTTGACAGATGAAACCTTTTCTTTTTGTGGCGATCAAACATCTTATATGAGTATTTGCCTAGGAGAGCACGATCATTTAAACCTACAGGTAGACCATCTGTCTCTTGAAGAACTTAAAAAAAAGGTATAGATCAGTTTTATTATTTACTGTTTTTAATGGCGTAACTCTCCTACATTTATAGTTTGTTTCTGTCTCTCTCACACAGAACCATTTTGATCATTTAGATACAGTTGAGGTATTCTGAAAGTATTTAAAAATTCTCATCTGTGACAGGAGGTCAGATTGGATGACTTGGTGGTGCTTTCTGGCCTTAAACTGTATGGCTCTATATAAACCTCAAATACATTCTTTTATCCGTAAGCCTTCCAAGAGCAGAACATTTCATAAATTCCTCCTTAATAATAATAAAAGATGATGGTGATGATTGTTATGATTTGCACTTCTATAGCACATTCCATCCAAGCATCTCAAAGTGCTTTGACAAATTTGATGTATTAAGACTTCCAATATCCGTGTGAGGTAGACTAGAATTATTATCTGCATTCTGTAGAAGGAGAAACTGAGACACAGAGAGATTAAGTGACTTGCGCAAGGTAACACATCAAGGCTGTGACAGGGTACAGAACCCATACCTTCCTCTCTCCTCATCCTGTGCTTTAACCACTAAACCATGCACGGGTTCATCCTAAAGAATGCACAAACATGTGGACAAAGGGGATCCAGTGGACATAGTGTACTTAGATTTCCAGAAAGCCTTTGACAAGGTCCCTCACCAAAGGCTCTTACATAAATTAAGTTGTCATGGGATAAGAGGGAAGATGCTTTCGTGGATTGAGAACTAGTTAAAAGTCAGGGAACAAAGGATAGGAATCGATGGTAAATTTTCAGAATGGAGAGGGGTAACTAGTGGTGTTCCCCCAGGGTCAGTCCTAGGACCAGTCCTATTAACTTACCCATAAATGATCTGGAGAAAGGGGTAAACAGTGAGGTGGCAAGTTTGCAGATGATACTAAACTGCCTAAGATAGTTAAGACCAAAACAGACTGTGAAGAACTTCAAAAAGATCTCACAAAACTAAGTGATCGGGCAACAAAATGGCAAATGAAATTTAATGTGGATAAATGTAAAGTAATGCACATTGGAAAAAATAACCCCAACTATACATATAATATGATGGGGGCTAATTTAGCTACAACTAATCAGGAAAGAGATCTTGGAGTCATTGTGGATAGTTCTCTGAAGACATCCCTGCAGTGTGCAGCGGCAGTCAAAAAAGCGAACAGGATGTTAGGAATCATTAAAAAAGGGATAGAGAATAAGACAGAGAATATCTTATTGCCCTTATATAAATCCATGGTACGCCCACATCTTGAATACTGTGTACAGATGTGGTCTCCTCATCTCAAAAAAGATATACTGGCATTAGAAAAGGTTCAGAGAAGGGCAACTAAAATGATTAGGGGTTTGGACTGGGTCCCATATGAGGAGAGATTAAAGAGGCTAGGACTTTTCAGCTTGGAAAAGAGGAGACTAAGGGGGGATATGATAGAGATATATAAAATCATGAGTGGTGTGGAGAAAATGAATAAGGAAAAGTTATTTACTTGTTCCCATAATATAAGAACTAGGGGCCACCAAATGAAATTAATGGGTAGCAGGTTTAAAACAAATAAAAGCAAGTTCTTCTTCACACAGCGCACAGTCAACCTGTGGAACTCCTTGTCTGAGGAGGTTGTGAAGGCTTGGACTATTACAGGGTTTAAAAGAGAACTAGATAAATTCATGGAGGTTAAGTCCATTAGTGACTATTAGCCAGGATGGGTAAGGAATGGTGTCCCTAGCCTCTGTTTGTCAGAGGGTGGAGATGGATGGCAGGAGAGAGATCACTTGAGCATTGTCTGTTAGGTTCACTCCCTCTGGGGCACTTGGTGTTGGCTGCTGTCAGCAGACAGGATACTGGGCTGGATGGACCTTTGGTCTGACCCATTATGGCCATTCTTATGTTCTTAATATCAAAGTCTTTGGCAAATATATATTAATGAAATCTCACTTCAGTCATGGCCAGTGAAAAGATAGCTGAGTATTAATAGATCTACGTTTAAGATTAGTTAATTGAAACACAGAAAGATTAAGTGATTTGTCCAAGATCATACAGAGAGTCAGTGGCAGAATCCAGATGGACTCTCGGTCCTATGCTCAGACCATTAAACCATGCCTCCTGTGTCTCTGAAGTATATATATGGCTCTAAATTTGGGCACAGTTATTAACAGAAGACTTTGATACACTAGGTGAATATAGGTTGTTAATGTCTGCTAAAGTGTTTTGGGACCTGATTCTCTACTCTGGTTTGCTACTTTTACATAAGTGCAACTCCATGAAGTTATATTGGCATAGAAATGGTAATAGACTGGAGAATCAGACTCCTTATTTTTTAGTGCTTCTCAGTGAATGCTGCTGCTCTGTTCCTATAACACAACTTTCACTTGCATCAAAATAACCTTTTCCCCAGTCAACCTGCAGGCATGATAGAATCTGAACTTTTTTCTTGCTAGTGAATTTTGAAATCTGAGCTTCACGATTGAAGTCTTCCAAATTAGCATTCCTTGAACACTAGCTTCTAATATATTTGTATAATGTTCCTGGTTCAAATGCATACAATCCCTTGGGCAGAGATGGAAGCATTAAGCTTTACTGGAAGTAACTAACATTATAATTCTGAAGTTTAACATATTGTATCGCGTTATTTAAAGAAATTTAAATCTGCTTCTTTATGTTTTAGGAAGAGCTTTATAGTTTCTGATTGTTTCCCTGTGTGTATTTAGGTTGCTGAACTCATCTTGATGGTTAAGGACCTGCATTCAATTAACCAAGAGCTAAAGAAAAAACAACTTGGACTCTCCAGATCAGAGACTCAGGGGAAAGAGACACTGAAAATATTAAACCAGAATGAGGTAGGATCTCTATATTAAAATATTGTGCCTAATTCTCAGTTGCGCTGCACCTTGTATGGTCACTTATATCCATGCAAAGTGGGTGTAAAACACTGCTAGATCAGACTGCTAATATTTTATACTCCATTTTAAAATGATATAAATAACTGTACAAGGTGCAGGGCAACTGAGTATCAGGCCCAAAGTGTTTTTAGTGTTCAGCAATATTTTCAATTGATTTTTAAGAAAACAACATATATTTTAAAATATTAATTGGCTCTATGATCTGTTTATTTTATAAATTTGCAGGTAGGAGTGGTTGATCTTATTTTTCAAAGAAAGTTGCAACCTCCATAACATTTAGGTATCCCTCAGTGGCTGCTTTATGCATTCCTCAGCTATCTGAGAACTGTTCTCACTTCAATGTGTAGTCCTTTTAGGGTGTAGACCATATCTGCTCCATCTCTGAGGCCATGTAGGTCTCTCTGGCAGCAAAATTGGGGTGTTTCCACTCTGCATAGAGGAGAGGAACCTGTGTTTTAGGGATCGGTGCAACACAGAGCAGCGTACAAAGAAGGAGAGTTGTAGAAGATTGGGCTGATAGACGTGCAGAGGAATGACCATTGGGTCCTCTGTTCTTTTGCCTGTGGCTGGGGTGTATTAGGAGTAGGACTGTGGGGCACGGGACATTCGGCAAATAGTAAATTTACCAAAAAATGCATTTCTTAAGGTGCCAAAACTATTTGTGAATTTGGGTCAAATTTAGCAAGTAGTTTCTGCTGGAAAAAAACCCTGAAAACAAACCTTTTGGAAATGTTGAAGTGGTTCATTTTGGTGTTTTGATTCAAATTGACATTTTTTGAAATGATGGAATTTCAAACTGACATTTTCTAAATGAAATGTCATTTCAACCCAAACAAAAATGTTCTGTTTTTTGTTTCAGTGAGTAAAGAAAATACAAAATCTAAGTTTCCATTCAAAACTAGATTTTATTTTTTTTGATTCAGCCATCAAACTGAAAAATCAATTATTTGCTCACTAATTAGGACTGCTTCAGCAGTGGGGCTGGAGTACTCTCTGCATAGCAGCTTCACAGTCTGATGGAAAAGATTCTGGATATTGGGTCCCTATATTTGTCCTGTTATACAAGAAGATAAGGGAAATAGTGTACATGTCCAGTTCACTTCCATGGCTTTTCATAGATTATTCTTGCTTTAAATGCTATTGCTAATACCTTTCTTTTGCTTCTTTAATTTCACCTTCCTTTGCACTACGTGCTGAATGATGATGAGATCAAGAGCAAAAGGAACAATGAGTGTGACCAGCATGTTCTATCTTGAATTTCTAAATCTGTTTAAACACAAAGAACAGAAACTACAATGTTTAAATAATATGTTTCAGTTGTGTTTCGGTATTGAACTCATTTGAGGGCAGTGTGTCATGTATTGCCTAGGTGCTGCATAGATCCCTGGGCAACACAGGATGAGTTTATCATATATGCTGCAGATGAATTGTAAAGACAATTATCAAAATTCAGACTAAATTTCCTTGCTTTTTATCATTTAAGTCAGGCCTTTCAGGTTACTTTTAATTTAAATGTCTTTTTAATTATAGATTAACGGTACTGCTTTAGGTACTCTTGGGATAACATCCATTTTAAAAAAACAGTTAACTTACAGATTTATAGACTAACTAGGTTAGCACTGAAAGTCTAGTAGGTAAAATATACATTTTAAAAATGGGGGTTAGTACATATATATTCATATTTCCAGCAATTTGCTTAGCAGTCCTGTAGAGGGCACTGCCCCCTCACTGATTCTACATTTGATGCCGGTAGCAGCACCGGTATGCGCTGAGAATATCAGAGCCAAGAATATTGTCCCCTCCTGTGCTTGTCTTGGTGCAATTGGAACATGAAAGGCCATTCACTAAAGAATTGTATACATGGACCTAGCTTTAGAATAAACAAGAGAGACATTTGTAAAATAACCTGTGTATAAAATGCTGGTAAAGGCCAGGAGGCAAGTAAAAAATGCTATTCAAGCCAGTGCCAGAGTGACTAAGGTACTATTGAATCCCAAAGTTAAAGGCTCAGCAATCCAGTGTGTTTCATTTTAAAGGTTTTTATGGGCCATATAATCAGTCCTGTCAGTAAAAGACCTGCTTCATGATTCTGGGCTATGGGCCATGATTGGTGCATTTTTACAAACTAAATATAAATGAGAAAAATACTGGATTCTTCACTGGTATCTGTTAGCATGCACTGCTAAGAAGACACCAGTGTCTGTCCTCCGTATGAAATTTGGCAGGATATAACAAGATATAGCCCTCTTGGGTGCTTCTTAAAATGTACAAACCTTTCTTTTCTTTAACAAAACTGGAGTTCAGACCAGATAAATCTGCACCTTAGATCCTCTGCAAGGCATCTTTCAAAAGACTGTCAGCCCTGAGTAGTCTGTTTCTTGGCTCCAAGTGGTGGAGGTGTAAAGATAAAAGGGCTGTTTTTGCTCTGCCCTCTGAACATCTGCTTTCTGTGAGAGAAGCGGCTTCACTGATTCCAGCCTTCAGGGCTACAGGGATCTTTGCAATCCAAGCATATCAGTGGTTCATTTACGAAAAACATTCAAGGTTTTCAGTCTCTAAGGAAATATTTTAAATAGGCATCTTATTCTCAATAGATTTCCTCCTGGCGTTAAGCCACTTATTTTCTTTTAATATTTTGTTGAACATTAGATTGTATTCCTTTGAGTACAGAAAGTTTCTTTTCAATCTCTGAGACTTTAGCAGCAAAAGACTCAAATTGCAGCCAGTTGCTGTAATGCTATACTGCAGTCTGTTTCGTGTAAATGTTAATAGTTTAATTGTGAACAGCATAACTTATGGATTCGCATATTGGCCTGGAAAGGGGGATACACCCCTGAAAATTATGCTGATTAATAAAGGATAGTTGTGCTGTGTTGGAAGCTGTATAAATCAGGTGAGTATGAGCATAAATGAATTAACTAGCTTTAAAAATAAAGCTTGGTCCTACAGCCACATTTTGAAAATCAGACCCTGGGTATAAATTTTTGGATGCTATAATTAGCTAATATTTTCCAATTTTTTAATAATCTGTGAGTAAGCTTAATGTCCATTGAAGTCAGTGGCTACAGTCAGACAAATTACAAGCTTTTCCAAAGCACAACTTTGCCTGTACATCACAGTCCTGATATGTAGCATCCCTGCTACTCCAGTTCTGAGACTGCCGAAAATGGGAATTTGGATGAAAATACCAAATTAATTCAAACCTGAGATCCAAAGCAGGATGTGAATATAGGGCTCTAGAGATAAAGGGAAAACTACTAATACACTGCATCATCCAGCTCCCACTATTATTTTGTTTCTTAAATTAATACTTACAATTCATGTGTAAACAAAAGTAGTGTGGCTTACTTTGCTGGGAGGTAGAAGGCAAAAGTGCTTTTCTCATTCACTGCTAGTAAATATATACATGGTAAACAAGTCGCAGTAAGAAACCCACTTATATGCTCCCCACTGCTCAGAGAGAAAATGATATACACACATCCCCACTACATCTGCAGAATTCTCTTAGTCTGAGACTGGATCCGTGTGCCTTGAGCCTTGTGTCTTCAGTGTGTGACGTCAGGGAAGCAGGTTTATCTCTTCACATCATAACCATTAGCACTGCCCTGTGTATGCATCGAGGCTATAAATTCAACATGTACTACTTTTAGTCATTAGCTCCTTTCCTCCCAATGTACCTCTAAAATGCTGTGTGCCCAAGGGCTCAATGAACAACTGCTCCCCTGGCTATGCTTAAGAATCTGCCTTTTTGTCTTTATTGAATTTAGGGTAATTTTTCTTTAGTCTAGGTCACAAAGGAACTGACTGTTAGACGCACTAGTGTGATATTACTGCCTTTAAGGCATGTACATTACAGCCTTGCTCCAAGACTAAAATCCTTGTGTAACAGAGCTATGAATCCACTCTCCCAATACCATGTATTGTCTGTAGATTAGACAGACAATACTACCTTCAGAAAATGCTACTTACAGGTAATAGATTCTCCTGTGTCTCATTTCCATTTCTTAATGAGCTTCCAGCACCAAAGTTCCTTTACAAAAATCTCTTAATCAAATTACTGAGAGGTGTTGCTGTAGAATAAGACTATATCGATACCAGAGTATGGGCTAATTCTGCTGAAAGGCCCTAAACATTTGGTGTGTATGTTGCAAAAGCAGCATTACTGGGTACTTATAATCTGCCCAATGTTCTCTCTCTCTTCCCTGGCCTGAAAGCCATTCTAATCAGGAACATAAATAAACAATATGAGGGTTTGTGCATTGAAACCGTTGTTGAACTTAGATGTATATGAACAAAGATGTGGGCCAAAGCCTCTCCTGGAGTTCTACTCTGAGGCACTGGTCACAGAATAGTGGAATGGCTTCACTGCAGCTTAGTTTCAGGGGAGCCAAGTTTTCGGTGGAAAACTCCTTCCCCGCTTTCCAGTTGCTGTGTAAGGCTTTCTTGCAGGGACTTGCCAGAATATTGCCCCTTGATGTAATCAGATTAATCATTTTTAAATTAGTATTGTTGTCACTGGAACCTTTTTAGATGCCTCTCGACAAAAGATTAAATTCTGACATCTGTTGCCGGAGGCAAACTGGCTGGGGGAGCTGAGCTGTGGTGGGGGAGCATTCTGCCTGCATGCCTCTGTCACTCCTGCTGTTGAATTCTAACAGGCACAATGCAAGGGGTTCCTGGCCTTGCTCCCAGGTTGGCTGGTCAGCCCTCTTGGAGGTTTGGAGTGCTACTGGATAACACTAGACAGTAGCTTTCCTCCTGCCTCTCTATTCATGGACTGCTAGTAGCAGCATTCTGACTGGGTCTTGAGGGGGGTAGGACATGGGGAAAGAAGACGTTCTTGGCACCCTCATTTCCCCTCCTCTTTCCCCATGGTCCATCAGTGAAGGACAAAGCAGTATTTAGCCTACAGTGTAATAGTAAATCTTTTTATTGTTACGCCAGACAGGGTCTGCCCTGTTTAGCAAGAGGTTTTTTTTTTCCATGAATGCAGAAAAAGATCATAAAATAGTAGGAAATAAAAATAATCATTAAATGGAAAAATACGACAGGCACAATGGAAATATGGCTTGGGGAGGGGGAAAGGTGTTTGCAGAAAGGGGCTAAATTAGCATTTTTGTACAGTTCAGAAGGATGTGCAGCAGCGAGGGAATGTAAAAATTCAGATTTCAGTGTACTATGTATGAATTATTTCTGTTTTTTGTATTAACTCCCTTTTGATCTTACTGGATAAATCTAATCTAATGTTTGTTACTTTGTATTACAGGCATTTTTTATTTTTCTTTTAAGACATGTCACTGACTTATTTATGCATGTTTCATACCACATTATTTTTGTGCTACATTTTCACATCGTTCCATACTTTGTATAGTTTCTTGAAAGAACAGAGGAAACCATGACTCAATCTGGAGATTTTGACAATAAGAATGCAGAGAGCTGTCAACGTTCTGAGAGGACCAGTGAGGTAGGATTGTGTCAATATCATTGTATAATAATTTTACCAGAGAGTTACATGTTCTGGGTGCACAGTTACAGCTGTTTAACTTGATATATTACTGCTGGATTTCTTTTTGCTGTATGTTTAGAGTATACAAGTCTAGACTCTGCAATTCCCTGTAAGCAGGTAGAGTCCCCTCCATGCTCTGAACAGAGGATACTCTCACTGGATATAATGCAAACATCTTTTCCTGTTTGATTTTTTTCTTAGCATAAATAAATCATAAACATCAGCCTAAGTTTTCTCCTCAAGTTTGTCTGTTCCTAGGTTTTTCCCTGCAGGATCTCCTTTGTCACAGTCCCTAGTTCCCTTTGATCCAGAATGATACTCAGCCTCTCTTAAAGGGCCTGATCCCAAGCCCCTTAAAGTAAGTGGGAGTCTTTTGTTTGTCTTTAGTGGCCTGTGTAATCAGGCCCAGAGCTTGGCTGGAGTTAGTAAGATCCACCTGCTGTTATGACTGAGCAAAAATTACTGTACATCTTCGTATAGGTTTCAAACACCTGATGTCAACGTGACTCAACAGAAAGCCTCCATTCCTGTGGAGGGTCCTAGAATCTGACATCCTTTTTTACTGGCATTCAAACAAGATATAGTATACTGTGAAAAACACATAACTAAGATAAATACTATGTTTTCTGTTCAGTTCAAAATGGTAATATTAAAAAAAAATGACAATGTGACGTGCCTCAAAATTTATAACTTCTACATATCCCTACTTATCTAGGCATGTCCTCAGTTGCCTTTGGATCATCATCTTGATCTGGATATGCAGGTAAATGATACAAAATAAATAGCCTCTCATTATGTGTGGAGAACCTTGTAGTAGGTACGTAATTAAATCTCTCATTGCTAATGGCTCCAAAGTCAACAGGGTTCATCATGAATGGGCCCAATCTAAATCATATTGAAATAAATGGAAAGACTCCCGTTGATGTAAATGAGAGTTGCATCATGCCCCATGTGTGGATCTGTGGAGCTTACTAATTCAGAGAAAAATCGCTCTGCTTCATGAAATAGTCTTTGCAGATCTTAAATTTGCCATGCTTTGTAAGCTGTGAATCATTAAAAACACTAAAAGCTTCGTTTTTTTGAGCATGCATCAGAATGTTCCAAACCATAGTTATGAAATGGCCTTTCTTAACTGTCATCCTCTGAGTAGTTACAGAACCAGCTCTGATCCTTAGTCATTCCCTTTTTGCTGAGTTCTTTAACCAGACTGCCTCTGCAGATTTGCACTGGCCCTCTGTATTTCCCACGTCTTCACAATTTTATACTTAGATTTCATCAAGGTGGAGAGGTATTGAAGGAAGTTGATCGGGGAAGTCTTTTATTACTGCAGTTTGGAATGTTTGAGTTGCTGACTGTTGTACCCTCTTGTCAAGGTTCCTCCCCCACTCTGAACTCTAGGGTACAGATGTGGGGACCTGCATGAAAAACCTCCTAAGCTTATCTTTACCAGCTTAGGTCAAAACTTCCCCAAGGTACAAAATATTCCCCCCGTTGTCCTTGGACTGGCCGCTACCACCACCAAACTAATACTGGTTACTGGGGAAGAGCTGTTTGGACGCGTCCTTCCCCCCAAAATACTTCCCAAAACCTTGCACCCCACTTCCTGGACAAGGTTTGGTAAAAAGCCTCACCAATTTGCATAGGTGACCACAGACCCAAACCCTTGGATCTGAGAACAATGAAAAAGCATTCAGTTTTTTACAAGAAGACTTTTAATAAAAAATAGAAGTAAATAGAAATAAAGAAATCCCCCCTGTAAAATCAGGATGGTAGATATCTTACAGGGTAATTAGATTCAAAAACATAGAGAACCCCTCTAGGCAAAACCTTAAGTTACAAAAAAGATACACAGACAGAAATAGTTATTCTATTCAGCACAATTCTTTTCTCAGCCATTTAAAGAAATCATAATCTAACACATACCTAGCTAGATTACTTACTAAAAGTTCTAAGACTCCATTCCTGGTCTATCCCCGGCCAAGACCCAGCATACAGACAGACACAGACCCTTTGTTTCTCTCCCTCCTCCCAGCTTTTGAAAGTATCTTGTCTCCTCATTGGTCATTTTGGTCAGGTGCCAGCGAGGTTACCTTTAGCTTCTTAACCCTTTACAGGTGAGAGGAGCTTTCCCCTGGCCAGGAGGGATTTCAAAGGGGTTTACCCTTCCCTTTATATTTATGACACCTCTAATGGTTTCTACTGCTTTTGGTAGTTCTGTGGCTTCTGAGATAGGTTGTACAGCTGATTCATGCTATGGCAATATGTATGGAGAGTTTTAGAGGCAACTAACCCAATTTTACACACACAAGAATGGTAATTCCAAACACTTCAGACGACATTCTGCCTTTGGACATTCATGCTAACTGGCCTGCACGTGGGCATCTGAGGGTAGAATTTTATATTTAAAGACACGTGATTCAAATGTGATCTAATCATGGAATGAATTACAACGTGGGGGCCACATACCAACAGCTTCATTAGCCAGGAGAGCATCCATAGATAAACACCACCAGGGAAATCTACTTACCGCTAAACAACTGATCTCTATGAATTAACCATATCAAATTGATGTTCATTAGTTCCTGTATTAATAAACAGTAAGTTGAATGTCTGTGACTGCTTTATAATGTAGATTAAGACCATCAAAGATTACAAACCATGATTATGAAAAGATTGTAGCCCTGAACATAATAGAACTGCATACCTGCCTAATAAGAAAACATTTGCAATTTTTTTCCCAGCAGATGACTCCTTCAGACTATTCAGATGGTGTCTGCAAAGATAGACATTATAGGAATCCAACTAAGCCTCGGTTTGAACATGATATAGCTGGCAAACACTCTGGCAGAATAGAGATGAATGAACATGAAGCAGAAGAGATGAACCTGCTCACATCTCTTTTAAATGAAAATGGAACATCTGTACTTGAATCTAGGTAAGCCTGAGGGATAGACACTACTTTTGACAGTATTTCTATTTGAGGAGAGAATAAAATAATTTTGCTAAAGTGAATTTAGATAATGGCACTGTCTAATTTACCTGAGAGATTGGCAAGGCTCCTTCAGAGCCATTTCAGTCGATCATACAATTAAGTAATTACGAAACATGCTATCAGTAGGAAGACATCCTTATGAAAAATCCATTACAAGAAAAGTTTCTCTAAAGGTATTGCTTCATAGAGCCTTGCTATGGGAACTGATCCTTTTCAAGATGTGGGACTGGTAGTCTTAAAGGGCTAAAATAATAATAATAATAATACTTTGTGCTTTTTTTTTTAATCCAAGTATCTCAAAGCACTCTACACACAGTGAATTAAATGGGAAAAAAAAAAAAAAACCCAAACCCTGCACTGGTGTAAGAAAGTTGTGTGTGAGAAACTGGGGAGAAGTGACTTGCCCAAGATTATTCAAGAATGATAGAGCAGCCGATATAACCCCTTAGTTCTGATTCTTAGTCCCCTGCTTTTAAATATGCCACTAGACAACATTGCATCCTTCAATAGGAATTTCTTTAACCCCTGTGGCCTTAAGCTGGAAGCTGTGGCCCTAGAGTCTGGTGGGAAATGAAATGCCTTTAACTGCAAGTACCTTTCACTATAGCTGACTGATTGGTGAGCTTGTTTTGCTTGCTTGTGAGAATACTTGTTTTTACTGACATCACTGAAAAGGAAGTTTACAGCTCTGACTGTTTTACAGCAGCATCAGTCCTTTAGCTTTTTCAACAACACATTAAATCTCTTTTAAAAAACCCCTACCAAAAGCAAGAGTTTTAGAAGAGGGTAGTTTTAAATAGATTTTTTTTCAAATATATGTAAATTAACATTAAATAAGAGCAGATGGCCCTCCAATGGTTCTCTGGCTGCATTCACTCTCAGAGCTGAGGTGAACTTCATGAGTCACTCAGTCTGCCCTTGTCCAGTTCACTTCAAATAGAGACCCTCAAGTGAGTTACAGCTTTGAATTTATTCCACAGTCTTACAATGTTGTGTATAGAACTCTCCATGCTGTCCTTTTACTGTAGTTGGTTACACAGGAAAATCTACCGAGAAAAGACTGCTGGAAATAATTACCTGTTCCTCAGCATGCAGCCCCAAAAGAGCAGTAAAGATATAACGTTAATAATAATGTTCACTTCATCTAAAGATTTCAAAGCACTTTACCAATACAACTGATTGATAAAGGTTCACAGCATCCTTGTGAAGTAGGTAAGGATTATTATCCCCACTTTACAGATGGAGAAACTGTGGCACAAAGAGGTGAAAATGACTCATACACAGTGAGTAGCTGAGTTGGAACTAAGGTCATGTCTGCACTAGGAACACTTTATGGGACAAAGCACTCCTACTGCTGTTGGAACTATACTGGCAAAGCTGTGCTTTGTACAGGTATAGTAAAACCAGTCCCCACCGGTGAAAAACGCTATACAACAATGATTTCTTTCAGAGGTCATCAACTTTATTCCTTTAGCAAACCAGGAAATGTTTGTGGAGAGTGATGTGAACTACCTTCTTCATGCAAAGTTCTCAGTGGTCCCACCTCCAGGAGCTCAAAGTCCAAACTCTGATCCATCATGTGGCAAGGCATTAAACTGCCTATAGGCAGCTACACAAGCCCCAAATCTGTCTTCTGTATTTGAAATCAGTTTCACAGTTGTCTACTCAACCAGTCCTGTGTTTCTACATTACTATTCAAGCCAGCCAAGAAACATAAATGATTTTAGTCATCAAGAAAATACTGAGTGGCAGATGAGACAATATTCCTGTCTTAAAAGATGAATATATAATGTTGTTTTATTTCTTAACCTTACTTAAAAGTCTGGTAATGAGCAATTCTTTCACAATCATCTTTAGCACTCTTGTGTGTAATCTCTTCTGTGTCCTAGTATAAATTACCAGATTGACTATGATGAGCCTGTGCTGTTGGGTAACTTAATTCTCATTAATGATATTAGATACCAGAAAAAAAGACATAAAAAGCATAGTTAGCATCCTCCATTTCAAATGCCAGCTGTGTAAATGCAGTTGTTTTTAAATGCCTGTTTATATGTTTAGCGGCACAAACAGTTCTTGATTGGACACATGAAATCAGCTGTAGAATTTGAGGGTTGTTTATAATCTAATGTCCGTTGTGTAGCTTCTCTTTCATCTTAAAATCTAGCTTTCCAAACTGTGGCCCCTGGTCCACTGGTTATCTGTGGAACACTTGCTGATGGTCTGTGGAGGGCAAGGCTGTCACATTCTATTGGCTGCTCCTGCTTTTTTCCAGCTTCTGCATTTTATTAAAAGACAGCTGACTATATATGAAGGCCCAGATTTTTGAAAAGAACTCAGCACCCAGCAGCTCCCTTGTTTCCAATTGGCACATCATTAAGATGCCTATAAGGGAGGGTAAGATCCTGAAAATCTGGTCCTACATACTTTCCTGATTTTATTTCATGTAAGCAATTGCTGTGGTTTGTTATATGATCACAAATGGGAGGAAGGGATGTGATCTACATGATCATAAATGGGAGGGGGAAATGTCCACAAGATAATCTCTCTATGAAAAAGAGAAGCTCTTCCCTAAATCTACTGGAAAGTAAAATGGAATCTCCTAGGAGTCTACAGTATATCATGGCTCTACAAAAGTGTTCCTTAGGAGGTGTTCTTGTTTCCTTAAACAAAAAAGCAAAACACATGTTTTTTTTTTTTTTCCTCTCTCTCCCTGGATAAAGCAGACAAGAACAAGTGAAAATTGTAATTGCACTGTTAGATCATCTGAGCACAACTGAGCAAGAATGTTCAAGTGAAGATATAGAGAATAAGGATGAAAAAGATCTTAGGCAAATGGTTATTCAACTAAGAGCTGAGCTGAGACATTTCAAGCAGGTCAATACGTTCTTAAAGCAGCAAGTAGAATTGAAATCAACTTTTGATGGAAAAGAGAGGCTTTATCCAGATACAGCTCCACAGGTTAATAAGGTTATTGAATTGTTAAAAGTGGAATTGAAAGATACAGCTACACAAACAATGACTATGGAGGGTAACGTCATGAGACTCAAACATGAAGGCAAAAGAGGCGCCTTAGAAGAAAAAACAAAATACTCAAGATTAAATGCAGAACCTCAACAAGAAAATGCATATAAGAAGGATGAGCAGCATGAGAGACTTTCTGTTGCAAGTAGAACAAATAAAGTAAGTTTATTTGAGATTCCCTTTATAACAGTTCAGGGCAGACATAGAGATGAGAAAAGTGTATTTCATTTCTGAAGTTAATCTTGTTTTTCATGTAATTTTAAAAATAAGTAAAAGGGATTTGTGCCAAATATATTCAAGATAATTGTACTTACTGTACAGTGCCTTTCATCCTATACTTCAGTGTGCTTTAGAAATATTAATTAATTAAGCCTCAAATCTCCCAGGACTTGATACCAATAAATATTGTATCAATTTTACAGGTGAATAAATTATGGCATATGGGTCTTGATTTTTGACTGCCTTTTTACTTGGTATAGTTGTTCATGAGACTGTAAAGCAGGGATGGCCAACCTGAGCCTGAGAAGGAGCCAGAATTTACTAGTGTACATTGCCAAAGAGCCACAGTAATACGTCAGCAGCCCGTCCCATCGGCTCCCCACGTGCTCCCAGCACCTCCTATCCACTGGCCGTCCCGCCGATCAGCGCCTTTCCCTCCCTCCTGATCAGCTGTTTCGTGGCATGCAGGAGGCTCGGAGGGGGAGGGGGAGGAGCGAGGGCACGGCAGGCTCAGGCAGGAAAGGGTGGGGTGGGGGCAGGGCCTGGGGCAGAGCCAGGGGTTGAGCAGCGAACACCCCCCGGCACATTGGAAAGTTGGCGCCTGTAGCTCTAGCCCCGGAGTTGGTGCCTAGACAAAGAGCCGCGTGTTAACGTCTGACGAGCCGCATGGGGCTCCAGAGCCACAGGTTGGCCACCCCGATGTGTAAAGTGTTTGTGAAAGTATACCATTCTGACTTGGTACTGTTTTAAGTCTAAGCAGAGAATTAGGCCTGGAGAATTGAAGAGACTTGCCTAATACCTCACAACAAGCAGTCCTGAGTTCCAGTTACATTGCCTCTTATTCTTAGATAAGTACAGTCAAATTTTCAAAACTGGCCTCTAAAACGGCGAGTACTCTAATTTTCGAGTGCAGACTACGTTTGCATGTGTAAGTCGGGTGTTGGACACCGAACTGCCTGATCTGCACATGCATATAGCTTATGGCTACAAACATTGTATATATATTTGTGTGAAAAACTGTGTCTACAAAAATGTATGCATGTATAGTGGCATTAGCAACTTTGGGAGCTGTGTTGAGGCCACTTTGAAGATTTAGCCCCTGTGCAACAGACAAGAACAGCTTTTGGTATTGTGGGCTACTAATAGAGAGCTTGTAATCTCTTCTGAATAGGGAGTAGCCTGTGCGTTTGTATTGATTAAGAGGTTTCTGTGGGGTAACAGTATCAGCAGCTTGTTATTTTTGTCTGGATCAACCCTAACGTGGATCTGAAAGAAATTCAGGGTCATTAACACATTTTAATAAAAAAATGAGGAAGCTATCAGCATTGGATTTATTTTCCAATCTCCAAATGATATTGTGTTCATATGTACCAAAGGCATTGAGTATATCATTAGGAAAATGGAACTTTTTATTATTTTAAATTGTGTAAAGACTATAATTGCTAGGAAATGAATATGGAAAAATATTGCAGAATACGAAATAATAAAAGAAATTACAGCACTCATGATGCTGGTGGAGCAACTACATAACAAAAGGAGTAAATCAGATGTATTTGAAAATATTATTGATTTTTATTATTATTGCACACAATTCTGTAGCATTCATCAGCATAGTGTGAGAGTTCTCAATTCTGAGATCTCACTGTTTTGTTTCTCCAGTTGGGACAACTAGGACACATTTAGGGGAAAAACCAAACGGTGCCAGGATGAAAATGTGACAATAGATTATTATTTCTTATGAGACTTAAAAAAACATCCAATAACACTACCACACTAGTGTTGGGGTGAAGAGAAGAGGAAATGAAAAAAATACCTTCTGGACTTTGTAGAGCAGATGTGGGCAAACTTTTTGGCCTGAGGGCCACATCTGGGTATGGAAATTGTATGGTGGGCCATGAACGCTCACGAAATTTGGGTTGGGGTGCAGGAGGGGGAGAGGGCTCTGGCTGGGGGTCTGGGCTCGGGTTGGGCCAGAAATGAGGAGTTCAGGGTGCGGGAGGGGGCAGGGGGTTGGGGCACAGGAGGGGATCGGGGTGCAGGCTCCGGGTGGTGCTTACCTTAAGCAGCTCTTGGAAGTAGTGGCATGTGCCTCCTCCGGCTCCTATGTGGAGGTGCGGCCAGGCAGCTCTGCGTGCTGCCCCGTCCTCTGGCGCTGCCCCTGGAGTTCTCATTAGCTGCAATTCCCGGCCAATGGGAGCTGCGGGGGGTGGCGCTTGGGGTGAGGGCAGCGCACAGAGCCCCCTGGCTACCCCTAAACGGAGGAGCCAGCAGAGGGGGGACATGATGCTGCTTCCAGGAGCCTTGGCACACGCACACGGAGCAGTTTTTGACCCTGCTCCCCGGCTGGAGTGTGGGAGCGGAGTAAGCCCCAGACCCTTCTCCCCACTGGATTAAACAGGCTGGAGGACTGGATGTGGCCCCCGGCCCGCAGTTTGCCCACGTCTTTGTAGAGGGTTGAGAGGATTCTCTGTGAAAAGAAACAAAGAGTTAAGGGAAAGGCACAGAGATCCAAAAGGAACTAGTGGTTAGAGAAGACAAATGAGATGAGTATATATTCCTCAAAGGCGCACACAGCGTAGACTTAACAGATATACTTTTAGATTAAAGGCCTTTACCAGTAGACAGTTAATCTGCCGTCTTGGTTACATGCCCTAGAAGACACATGGCACGGGGCTTTGGATTCATAAACAGCACTTATCTTTAGAAAATTATAAGGGCCTGGGCCAGGTATCTCGTTTCCCTGTGACTGCTCAAATTCTTTGCAAGGATATCACTGTCTTGTTTCCAAAATTACATAATATAGCTCTTAATTGGTATGCACAAAGTTTTACTAGTATTTTTTTCCTGGTGATCTTGTTTATTTCCCCTTACCAACTATCTCATACCCATTACCAAACCCCATGTTTTATTGCATCTGTCTTTCAGAGTGATTTCATTTATCCATTCAAGAAATCCCGTATACCCATTCCATTAAAATCATCTAGATCATTAGGAAACATTCCTTTAACCTCCTGTACACAGAAGCCAGACATGCATCTGCAGCACCGGCTCATGGCACTTGATGAAGGTCTGAAGGAATGTAAAATACAAAACAGACAACTTCACAAAGAGTTATCTTTGAGCGGATCTGTAATTGAAAATCTGCAAGAGAAGCCCGAACAAGAAAGAGTATTGGTGAGAGGTAAATAAACATTTGCATTTAAAGAGCAGATAAAATAACACCTAGTACTGCTTGAAATATTTTCTTCTTTTCTTATAGAGGAAAGAAAAAATCACTTTTACATATATACAATACTGCTTTATCTTACAATTTGCTTGGGGACAAATATATATCCTAAAAATATTTAGTGTTTTGGTTTTTTTTAGTTAGATTTGCTTTGCAGCCAAAACATAATACAGCTTGGTATGCTATGAAAGTGCATGGTATATATGGCATAAAATACACAATACATGATAGTCTCAGCACATTTATATAAATATGGGTTACCTTAAATATTCATTTATAGGATTCCAAACCTAATGGAAAACATGGAGAGATGAAAGTGTAGATGTGCTGTACTTGTTCATATCGTATATGTGAATGTACCTGATTTTACCATTGATCTGTCAAGGTGTCAAGTGGCTTTTTCCAGTTTAGTGAGGTTAATTTAAATCTAACCATAAACAAAATACCTATATTTGCAAAATATTATAAATGATAAGACAGTTGACAATATATATTATATAAAGATGCAGTATGGTGAAAAAGTACATTTAGCTGTAAGATTAATAACTTGGGAGGGTGGAAAGGCATGGCTAGAGGGGAAGAGAGATGTTTTAAGGATGTGAAATGAGAGAGAGTCAGTTTTAAAGTATGGTGTGTTCTACAAGGCAACAGCTGTGGAGTGGAAGGCTCTCTCCCCAACAGTAATAATGTTGTGGAAAAGGACAGTGATGACCCAAGTGCTTAAGTGAAGTGTATTGGGGAGTAGAATTAGAACAAGGGACCCTATCCCACTCTTATTAATAATACTAATACTTTGCTCTTATCTAGTGTTTTTTATCAATAGATCTCAAATCACTTTACAAAGGAGGTAAGCATCATTATGCCCATTTTACACATGGGAAAACTGAGGCATAGAAAGGGAAATGACTTGCCCCAGGTCACCAGCAGGCCAGGAGCAGAACCCAGGTCTCCTGATTCCCAGTCCAGTGCTCTGTCAACTAAGCCACAGTAATACTATGTACACAGTGCTTCCCTTTATTATTTATTTGTTTTCATTAAAACTGACGGGAGTTTGGTCATTAACTTCAGTGGGAGCAGTATCTAGCCCCTGGTCTGTGAAGTAGGCAGGAGTAAAGTTCCATGGAGAATTTTAAGAATGAAAATAGCTTTATATTGGATTCTGAAATGAAATGGAAGGCTGCAGTCCTTTTGTCCCCTATACTCAATTATTTTTGCATGTATGCCAGTATGGGTAGCAGCATTCTGCACTTGCTGGAATCCCAAGACCTGGGGCTCTCAGAGGTTGTAGAGAATGAAGTTAGAATCATTGCTTAAATTGGTGAAATTATTTATCTTCATTGTAAATGTACACAAAAAACGAAAAATAAAACACTAAAAATCAATTGAGTATATAATAAGTGTACTGACTGCTTGCATGTGTTCATCATGTGATGCAGAATTTTGTGGTAAGATCTTCATCGGGGGTAGAAAGTGTTGGACATTCAAATTTATAGTAATTATCTTGATACTTAATTTATGTATTTGAAAAATATGTGCTTAGGCTACTTCACATGATCTGCATATTTGTGTGTTTATGCTTACTACTGCAGTTCTTTATATGACTTCACCATTCTGAATTGTTGCAGTATCAGTTGTTTTACTATCCTACTTCTTTATTTTTAAAGTCACTTAGCTAAGTTTTCTTTACTTTTTTCCTTCTATTTCTCTAGCTGAATCATTGGTCAGATTGGATTGCAAAGAGATCCAGGTGGATTCACAGGCTGTTGGATTTGATACTTGTGACAAGAATGAAAATAAGATGATCATGGATCAGAGACACAGTCAAGGTAGAGCATGAACACAAAGTGATAATGAGAAAGCAGCACTATGAAAGCTACTAATCTTAAAATATATTGTCTTATTGTTTTCTATAAATAATTATACATAACTGACTACTGTAGATAATTGCCCCTTTTTACCATTACTTGTTGGTTTTAAATATTATTTACTTAATTAGTATAGAATAATGGTCCCCAAGTTAGTATCTTAAGGGTTATGTTTTCAGAAGGGTCACACGGATTTATGAGCACAGTTTCCAATAAAAAATAATGAGTTGTGTGCCTAACTCCCGAACACTGTACTGCAAACCTCCTCAGTTCCTCTGATCCATTCGGTGAATTAAATATGTTCATTATTGTGCACTTGCCACACTGTTATGAAATGCAAGGAGGAAGCAATAGAATGATAGCATTCTGCTTATCTGAATTATTTGAAGGCATTTGGCTTAGTTGAAACCTAACTGAATCATTGAGTGAAAATGTAAATGGGGTTAATTCCATGTACCATGTGCTTCTCCATAATCCATTTGTCTTTTTGAGAGGGCTTGAATGACCTCTTTATCTAGTTGCATACAGCGTACTGAGTAGGAGACTAATTCTGGAACCCTTACTCACATTAACTTTACTCACAGGTGTAGTCTCCCTGAAGCCAGTCAGTAAGGGATTGCAGGATATACATTTATTACCTGTGTGTGGTACATTAAAGTGTGCTAGCAGTTTCTGCTTTAAAGAGCAACTAATGCCTTGTGAAAAACCATAACAAGCATTCTAATTAAAAACAATACTACTTCCAATTTTTCTACCCCCCCCCCCCTTATTCTTTAGTATGTAGGACATTTATGTGAAGGCAGGATTATTGATCTTAAGAATTCATCTGATTTTGCTCTTTGTTCCTCACCTGAATTCACAACCTTCTGGGAGATCTTAATCATTACAGCAACCAACTGCAAAGTCACAGAGGATTGTCTTTCTGGTGGAGAATAAGTAGGAGTAGCCAGTGAACTCTTAAGAAACATATCTTTTTCTTCTGCTTGGGATCTGCCCATGAATTCTGGTGCAATGAAGTTTTCTCAAGCGTATTGCTGTCTTGTGACTCAATAGCATTTAGAACGTTGAACAACATAAGTAAGCAGATGGAGCAATTGCAGAGCATCATCCTGCCCTTCAGTGCACATGGGATAGATAGCGCAGTGTAACCACCTAATTTCTTTCCCAACCTCGGATTCAGCTTGCAGAGTTATTTTTATTTGCTTGTGCTCATTCTTGGCTCAGGCATCCATATCCATTCCACTCCATTTTTTTTTTAGGAGTCCATTGAGACTTTGGATTGGCTTAAGGCTGAATCCTGTGAGATGCTGAGCATCTTCAACTCTCACTGAAGCCAGTGGTGGTTGACGGTGTTAAACACATTGCAGGATTAACAAATTAGAATGAAAGATCTTTTTTAAATGTATCCATTGGTGAATGTTGGGATTTTACAGTGCTGTTCCTCCTGTCAGTATTGCCTATTTCCAGTCCCTGTGAAGGAGGCTGTTGAACCTCCTTGTTCTCACCTCAAGACAGTAGACAAACTCTGATAGGCAGTACAGATGGTTGACAGGCTTCCTCACACTAAATGGAATTACTATAGGGTCTTCACACTACGTTGTCTGTAGTTGGCTTCTACAGCCAAAGGGCCAGATACACACTATCTAAGGAACACAGAACTGATCTGTCACTAGTCCTTCAGAATCCTTCATTATTTTATCAGCAATTTCCAGGCTTTGGTTTTTCTTCATTTCCATCTGACAGTTTGCCACTGAAATCATAGGATTTATGTTTGGGTGCCCTGCTTCTAGAACAATTTGGCTTTACCAGTATGCTATGCTTGTCCAGACTATACATGTAAGGGGCCCTGGTCTTGCTTCAAGATACTCCAGAAAGAGGGAGGTAAACAATCTCAAATATTGGTGATCTTTTGCAGAGCTAGCCTGATAGTAGAACTCTGTTTCCTGGTAACAGGAAAACTCCAGTTCCCTGGCTACTTATATGTACTTCCCCTCCCCCAATAAACGTAGAATAGAATAATAGAATATCAGGGTTGGAAGGGACCTCAGGAGATCATCTAGTCCAACCCCCTGCTCAAAAGCAGGACCCATCCCCAATTAAATCATCCCAGCCAGGGCTTTGTCAAGCCTGACCTTAAAAACTTCTAAGGAAGGAGATTCCACCACCTCCCTAGGCAACGCATTCCAGTGTTTTACCACCCTCCTAGTGAAAAAGTTTTTCCTAATATCCAACCTAAACCTCCCCTACTGCAACTTGAGACCATTACTCCTTGTCCTGTCCTCTTCCACCACTGAGAATAGTCTGAAACCACCTCTCAGGTAGTTGAAAGCAGCTATCAAATCCCCCCTCATTCTTCTCTTCCGCAGACTAAACAATCCCAGTTCCCTCAGCCTCCTCATAACTCATGTGTTCCAGACCCCTAATCATTTTTGTTGCCTTTCGCTGGACTCTCTCCAATTTATCCACATCCTTCTTGTACTTGGACACAGTACTCCAGATGAGGCCTCACCAGTGTCGAATAGAGGGGGACGATCACGTCCCTCGATCTGCTCGCTATGCCCCTACTTATACATCCCAAAATGCCATTGGTCTTCTTGGCAACAAGGGCACACTGCTGACTCATACCCAGCTTCTCGTCCACTGTCACCCCTAGGTCCTTTTCTGCAGAATTGCTGCCTAGCCATTCGGTCCCTAGTCTGTAGCTGTGCATTGGGTTCTTCCGTCCTAAGTGCAAGACCCTGCACTTACCCTTATTGAACCTCATCAGATTTCTTTTGGCCCAATCCTCCAATTTGTCTAGGTCCCTCTGTATCCTATCCCTGCCCTCCAGTGTATCTACCACTCCTCCCAGTTTAGTATCATCCGCAAATTTGCTGAGAGTGCAATCCACACCATCCTCCAGATCATTTATGAAGATATTGAACAAAACTGGCCCCAGGACCGACCCCTGGGGCACTCCACTTGACACCAGCTGCCAACTAGACATGGAGCCATTGATCACTACCTGTTGAGCCCGACAATCTAGTCAGCTTTCTACCCACCTTATAGTGCATTCATCCAGCCCATACTTCTTTAACTTGCTGACAAGTTAAAGAAGTATATATGATGTATAGAAGTATACAGTTTTTACTGGCATGAATCTCTGGTGATGGCATTACTCATGAGTGGGTTAGCCAAATGTGAATTGTTTAGGGCATCCCAAATGAGTATCAATAAAACCTTTAACACTACATGGTTGTATGGATTTTATTTAGGCCACATTTTAAAAAGAACTTATTAGAACTTCTTTTTCCAACTTACTATTTTTATTAGCAATCTTTTAAAATCCTCGGACTTTAAATTCCACTTGGCTGCATATGGATATTGGAGCTGGAGAGAAAATAAAATGAATTTTTTAGAAGATTTTTTAAAAAAGTATTTTGGTCGGCTTGTAAATCAGTGTTATAATGCCTTGTGTTTAGGGACCCACCTTGGTGGGTTGAAAGATATTGGACTTAGCAATAGTCACTTGTCTAGAACGGAATATAACGAGTGTAATTTTAAATCCCTACTTGGGGAGAAAGCTGGTTTTATGTATTGGAAATTGGTATTTGGAAGCTGATGGGAGCTTTGAATGTTAGAAGTGTAAGATGGATTAGTGGGTGCAGATAATGAGGTCAAAGATACAAACTAAATGCAGTTTATTTTATTCCCTTGTTGTGGAAGTGAAGAGATTTGTTCAAGTGCCGTTATGAGCTGAATGTCAAATAAATATTAATGCTCACATACAATCCTTTTATTTTCAGAAACAGAAACTCCTCATAACATTAGCAACGTGAATATTCTACATTCATTGAAAGAGCTAAATAAAGAATTTTATTCCATGGATAACCAGGACATTGACTCAGCTACAACATATTCAGGTTCCAAGAGTCTGCTTTCTCTCAAACTGAGTATAGCAAGTACAGATGCATTTGATGACTATGAAGTCATAGACGACTTAGAAGAATTGAGACAAAGAATTAAGGATATGAAGTCTGAGCTTGAAAAGTACAAAATGTTCATATTTCATTTGCAACCTACTAACCCTTTTTTGTCCAGTGATATTTTTAATATAGTTTTGAATGATGCTGAATTGCCCATGGAAAGACATGTCATACAAATGCAAGATACTGATAGACAAGAGACCAAAACATTTTCTACGGTACATCAGCAAGTGGATTATGAAATCCACATTGAAAACCTGAATTCACAGTCTACAGAAACACCTGATGAACAAACATCACAAAATCTTAAGCAGCTATTATTAGAAAATGAGGCTGAACTTGAAAGAGAGCAAATTGCAAATATGCATCTTCTCGATGAAGTATATCGTCTGCAAAACAAACTTAGAGAAACATCACCATCCAAGTGAGTAATGCTAACACATTTTCAGCCCCATGAGTAAGTGCAAGCACCACTACTGTAAGAGGTCATTCCAGAGATATTCATATTTACATACCTCCACAGTGCAGTGGTGAAGGCTAAAATTCGTTAACATTAATGTAAAGTGACAAAGATTTGTACTTAGAAATTGCCTTATAAGTAAAAAAAAAAAATATTTCTACTATTTAAGAACTGCTTCTAATACATCCATATCATCCTCCCATGATGGTTTTTATGCCACATGCCCTTCTCTCTCCACAGGCATATAAATCCTCCCTGCAGGATGCTGTCTCCTGTGTGATTTCTTGAGTGAGGTTCTCCCTCTTGCAGGTTTCTCTGTGGGAGGGGATGACTTAAGTCAGATTGGCAGAGACCCTGGGTGTTTTTCATCTTCCTCTGCAACATGGGGCACTAGTTGCTTGCTGGTTTAAACTAGAGTAAATGGTGGATTCTCTGTAACTTGAAGTCTTTAAATCATGCGTGCAGCTCTGGTCAGCCCATCTCAAAAAAGATACACTGGAATTGGAAAAGGTTCAGAAAAGGGCAACAAAAATGATTAGGGGTATGGAACAGCTTCCATATGAGGAGTGATTAATAAGACTGGGACTTTTCAGCTTGGAAAAGAGACAACTCATGGAGGATATTATTGAGGTCTGTAAAATCATGACTGGTGTGGAAAAAGTAAATAAGGATGTGTTATTTACTCCTTCTCATAACACAAGAACTAGGGGTCACCAAATGAAATTAATAGGCAGCAGGTTTAAAACAAACAAAATGAAGTATTTTTTCACGCAATGCAGAGTCAACCTGTGGAACTCTTTTGCCAGAGGATGTTGTGAAGGCCAAGACTATAACAGCATTCAAAAAAGAACTAGATAAATTCATGGAGAGTAGGTCCATCAATAGCTATTAGCCATGATGGGCAGGGATGGTTCCTAGCCTCTGTTTGCCAGACGCTGGGAATGGGTGACAGGGGATGGATCACTTGATGTTTACCTGTTCTGTTCATTCCCTTTGGGGCACCTGGCATTGGCCACTGTCAGAAGACAGGATAGTGGGCTAGGTGGACCTTTGGTCTGACCCAGTATGGCCATTCTTATTTTCATATGTTCTTCATATGCTCTTATGATTTGAGGACTTCAGTAACTCAGCCAGAGGTTATGGGTCTATTAGAGGAGGGTGTGTGTGAAATTCTGTGGCCTGCAGTGTGCAGGAGGTCAGACTAGATGATCATGATGGTCCCTTCTGACCTTAAAGTCTATGAGTATAAGCCACAATCAATGCTCCTGGAATTTTGCAGCACTCACGTTCTAATTTGTGTGGCAAGAGTAAGGACATTCTACATCAGATCTGAAATAGTCTGAAACAAGTCTATGGGCAGTTGGCTGCCAAATTCCTGGGAACCTTCTTAGCTGTGTGTCTACATTTATGTATGCAATAGTAATGCTAGCACTTACAATGACAATATGTTGCACTTATATCAGTAGTGCCTTCCATTCAAGTATCTGAAAGCACTATACATTGAAATTAATGAATGAAGCCTTACAGCAGAAATTCTTAAACCAGTGGATCCTCCTTTTAAGGCTTGGAAGTATCATCATTTTACATATGTAGAAACTGAGGCAAGGGAAGTTAAGTAGTTTATCCACAAATCAGACTGACACTCTCCATCCTAGAATCTGGATCTCCTTATACCCAATCCTGTGGTTTAGCAACAAGACACTCTTCCCCCTAGGGAATACCTGATGGCAGCAGGTGGAACACAGAAATATCTTCAACCCTTTAGGTTTCTCCATAATTCATGATTGATGATGCTTGCAAGCCCTTGATGTGGCACTTTAATGTTAGCTTAGAAAAATACCCACCTGCTCCATAAAATATATGAACTTGCATGCCTAGAAAATACACTTCACACATATGAATCTAACTATGTAATCTAAGGGATGGCATGGGCTGCATAAAGTTTTTATTGCCATGGATTTGGTATGACTGCATGACTCACAAGTGGGAGTGCCACACAGGAGTTACACATCTCTCCCTAAACAAGTAGAAATAAAATGTTATAGCAACCCACACTGTCATAGTTTTTGTTTATGCCCCATATTTTGTTCATGTTTTTTTCCTTTTTCAGTCCCTTCCTCCCCCAAGGTGCATGCTTCTGTAGAAAGAAGCATATCAATGACAGGGACAATTGCAATATAAAGTGGACATCTATATCCACAAGTGCAGTATCAAATCAGTTATTCTGAGCTGAAATTTATATCCTGCCTATTGACGTACAAGAATTTAGGCAGTAAGTTGGTTGTCATGATCACATCTGTAGTAATAAACATAGGAGATAGTAACCTAGAATTTGTCATACTGGATGAAACCATTAGTCCACAAAGTCCAGAATCCTGCCTCTGGCAGTCGACAGTACTTAATGTTTCAGAAGAAGGTGGACCCCAACTGATTCCCTTGGCCCGTCACAGACAACCATTGTAGAAATGTATATTTTTAGCCTCTTTACTCATTCTTTCCCATTTATTTCATTGTAACTCCTTCAGGTGCCATCTGACTCGCTTGTTTGTCAGATTCTAAGAATCAGGTTAATACTGGGTATTTTGGTGGCCTACAAGCCAATTCATCATTTCAATTCCTGCCTATCTTCTAAATTAAGCAGTTACATAATGCATAATAACCTGCAAGTTGTCTGCATGAATAGTTGTCTGCCTAGTAGTAAGGGCAAGACATCTTTGTCACTGTTGCTATAGGGCATTTTTAGAGAAATTGGATTTACATGATATTCTGTTCTAGAATTGTAATTCATTTTAGTTTTTTTTAAATGGTAGTTATGGTCAAAAAATTCTTTTAAAAGATAACTTCATTTTCACAGATATGATTCATTAGTTCATTCCCAAGCTCGAGAGCTCTCCTTTCAACGCCAGCAAATTAAAGAGATCCACAGCATCTGTGTTACCTATCATCAACATCTAACCAGCCTTATTAAAGCTTTTGAGGAGCTGCTTCAAGCCAGTGATGTTGATTATTATGTTGCTGAGGGTTTCCGTGAACAGCTGAATCAAAGCGTGCAACTTTTTGAAAAGCTGGAAAAGAAGTTTCTATATGGTATGTAGTTATATTTCCCAGCCTGTTGTCTGTCTATGGTACATAAATATTTTATTGAAATCTGAAGAATTTTTATTGTTGCCTTGCATATCTACTTCTGTGTGTTTTTCTTATGTTTGTCGTCATGTCACTCACAGTGGGACCTTCCCGCTACAGTTCTTTCAGTCAGAATGGCACGCAGACAGCTGCTGTCCCTGCCACTGCATGGCAGATTTAATTCTAGTGCTCATGCAGTGGTTGATTTTTAACTTTGTAATTGTCATTGCAATTGGATCCTTCCATCTCAAGTTGTTCCTGTGTCACAAGACAAACACACCAAGCAACCAAAACTACTTGGACTAAAGCCACATGGTACTGCAAAACCAATGACCGTTTCAACAACAAATGGACTCCAGGATCTTTTAATATAGGACCCAGTCCAGCTTCCATTGAGGTTAATGCAAGTAAAAGTCAATGCAATACTTTTGACTTATAGGCCTTTTGAATCATGCCTATGTGTCTGATCAGCTCCCATTGAAGTATTCATAGGAGTCTTTCCATTGACTTCAGTGGGAGTTGGATTGGGCCCATAGAAAGTTCAGAGGTTTTAGAATATAATTGAAAAATGTGCCTTTTTTGTTTAAGGCTATACATACATTAAATCATAAACACAGACTGTCATTTATAAATGTGGAAAATGCATTACATAAGGTAGAGCTTTTCCATTGCAATACAGGAATTGCCATACCTCTGGGCCATCTAGTCTCTGACTGTGGCCAGTACAGATGCTTTGAGAAGGTGCAAGAAATCCTTTAGTGGACTACTGTGGAATGACCTGACAGTAGAGGAAGTCCCTCCCTAACCGTCATCAGTTAGAAGGTTGGATTATACTATGAAGAATGAGCATTTATACACCTTCTGAAAAATGTCTGTCTTTTGCGGGGAGATATTTCTTGGGTGCTCTGAGATCTCTCTCAGTCTAGTCTCAGTCTCCATGCACCCAGGCTGCAGTAAGGCATTAGGCTGCAGAGCAGGTGCCTGGAACATCCAAGCAGTAGAGCTCTCAGAAGCTGTCAGTCATTTGTGTATTGTTCCTTATGTTTGTAGGCTATTTTAATCATGAAGGTGTGTTGAGATCCAGAATCTTATTGTAGAAGGGTCCCTGGGGACATAAGCATAGCAACAGCATGCTGAAGAAAAGACAGATTTACACCTTAAATCATAGCTATTTAAAATGCAATACTGTTCCCTAAAATAGTCATTGGAATTGATATTTGTCACCCAAAGGAACAGTGTGCCATAGCCATTATCATAATCTTCATTCTTTGTTACTGAGGAAGTTTGAGTGACAAAGTGATGGCAAAGAGAAAAAGCAATACTAAGAGAGCAAAGTCCACCAAGAAAGCTCTTTCTCCTAGCTCCTCAAGGAAGGCCATTCCCAGTATATCTCAGTCAACTGACAGCATTTTTGCAGGTGTCAGCTGCAAAGTTATCTTCAAGCAAACACTTGAGGTAGTCTTTTAAAATGGGGACACTGACCCCAACATCTTTATGTAATTGCCCGTAGAAGACTTTCTTCTGAAACATTCAGCAGGCAATCAAACAATGGTCCCTGTCTTGTCCTTCTTTAAAAATAGCTTCAGCATGTTGTAGCTTTGATGACTCATACTAAAGAGGCCGTATACGTGAAAAAGATGCTGTAACTAGCGTGTCATACCAATATAACAAAAGATTGAGTGTATTCAGTCATTTCAGTGGATATTTGCATTACAAATCAGGAGATTTTGTACTGCATAAGCATTAAAATGTTTTAAACCCCTGCCCCAACCAGCAGATGGTATCCTATATACTATGAAAAGTCACTGACAACTGAGACAGTTCAATACATCTAACACAATGGTATTGTACTGAACCACACATTAAAATAAAATGTCTATACCAGGGGTTCTCAAACTTCATTGCACCGTGACCCCCTTCTGACAACAAAAATTACTACACGACCCCAGGAGGGGGGACCGAAGCCTAAGTCCGCCTGATTCCCACTGCCCCGGGTGGGGGAGCCAAAGCCAAAGTCTGAGCCTCACTGCCCTGGGTGGGGAAGGGGTTAAAGCCAAAGCCCAAAGGCGTCAGCCTCGTCCCTCAGGCTTCGGCTTCAGCCTGGGGCAGTGGGGCTCGGGCTTCAACCCCAAGCCCCAGCAAGTCTAAGCCAGCCCTGGCAACCCCATTAAAATGGGGTCCTGGCCCACAGTTTGAGAACCGCTGGTCTATAGGATTATAAAGAACATTCGGCTTACTAAGAATTGACTGTAAAGCAGTAGCATAAATAGCCTTCTGCCTGTGCATTTCAATCCTGACCTTCACTACAGACCTCTGAAATTCAAGTTCTGCGCCTTTCTTGACCCAGGACTGCCAGTTGTGCTTAATAACATGGAGACTTAGCACTGTGAACAAGTGTGTGTTTCTTACCTAGGCTGGTATCTATTTGTGCTTTCCAAGTCACTGTTCAATTAGCACTTAAGTTATTCAAATACGTTAATGCAGAGAAAAAGATTAGATAACTAGTATTATTTTGAGTACACTTTTTTCTTCCTTCTAAAAAACATATTTTTATTGTGCAGGAGAATCATTGGATGCAGAAGTTGCCAAACTTTATGAATTAGCACAAAGGTAAGAGTATCATTGAAGACTGGCATTAAACTTGTTGTGTATTTAAACGATAAAAAGCCTACATGTTTTATAGCCCAACTTCAACTCTATTGCTCTTTGAGATGGCTGTTGCTTATACATCTTGTGTTCCATTAATATCCATTTTGTTAATAAAATATTCATAGAAAACAAGCCGTCTCTCCTTGCTTTTCAGCAAAGGTTTAACAGCAGAGCCACTAAAGTGAGGTGTCAGGTTACTAAGACTCTGTTACTTTTACTAGTATAAATAAAATTAGAATAACATACTAGGACATATTAGCATAAGTATTTAGGCTGAATGCTCAGCACAACTGAGAGAAGAGGGTTGGCAAAGGTGTCTTTAAGTTATCTTTCTGCTTCCCCTCACCCTGGGACTGAACTGTAGGGACTAGCTAAGGAACTTGTTGCCTTGGGACGTTGTGAGGGCTAAAAGTATAAATGTGTTTAAAAGAGAATTAGATAAGTTCATGAAGGATAGGCCCATCAGTGGCTATTAGGCAAGATGGTGAGGGACGCAACCCCGTGCAGCATGGGCCACAGGGGGCGTGCTGGCCACCGCTTCCCGCAGCTTCCATTGGTTGGGAACTGCGAACTGCGGCCACTGGGAGCTGCGGGGGGCCGTGCCTGTGGACGGTCAATGTAAGCAAAATCTCTTGCTGCCCGCCGGCAGATTACCCTGACGGGCCACGTGCCGAAGGTTGCTGACCCTTGCCCTAAAGCTGGGAGTGGACGACTGGGGATGGATCATTCAATTAATTGCCCAGTTCTATTCATTTTCTCTGAAGCTTCTGGTGCCTGCCACTGTCAGAATGCAGGATACTGGGCTAGATGGATCATTGGTCTGACTCACCATGGCCGTTCTTAAGTTCTTATTACCAAAATGCATTGCTCTTCGACTTCATTCTCAAAACATCCTTACACTAGAGGTGCGGAGAGCAGGTGCTGTGACGTTACCTAAATTGGTTTTATGTCAGCCCAGGATTATTTTGTGCTGGAGCAATCCTCAACTGCCTTAAGTTAGCTGCAAGTCCCCTTGCCACTAAAGGCACTTAAAATAGATCAGTTGTGGAAAATGAACTTTAAGGGTGAGATCCTGGCTCCACTGAAGTCCATTGGGGACAAAACTCCCATTGACTTCAGTAGGGCCTGGATTTCACCCTAGATTCTTATCTCTGATATGTGGAGGTATATCACTATGTATCTTTAAAAATCTGCTACTATACATGTATCCTGTGAATTTGACACCAATCTCTCTCTATTCATTGTGCTTCTAAAGCAATAATTATCATTGTACATTTAAAAATATTTTGCTTGACACACAAGGGATAATGAGAAGACCACCACAATGTACCAGCAACTTAAGGATGAGTCACCTATACCATCTGCTTTTCATATCTTGTCTGACTTTGAAATGTCAGAAAAGTCATCTATTGGATCACCTGAACATCAACAAGACCTAGTGGAGGAAGAACATGACAAACTGGCACTTGTGCCAAACAAGTTTCCCCCAGGTAATTTTTTCCCTACTGAAGATTTACTATATATTGGGGAAAATTAAATAAATAAATAAATTCATAAGGGAACTAATTAAGAAATAATGTGGAATGTATATCTGTTTCATCTTTCCAGTATCTTGCATAATCATTGTAATTTCAGTAATCATGCGTACCAAGATGACAATCATGCGTACCAAGAAGCTATCTTCTCTTTGAAATGAAGTTAGCTATGATATTTCGTGCCTTTGTTGTTTTGAACTGTCATCTTGTACAGTACTCTAGATGGTCCTTAAATAGACAAGTCATGAGGGAAAACAGACATTGTCAAGAGATTATTAAATTAAAAAAAAAAAAAAAGACAGATTTTCTAATTTTATAAAACCCAGTCTTGTGTTTCCTTGAGAATTGTAAGTGCTGCATAATTAATAAGTGGTGTCATGTTCGACCTGGATAATTTCAGTAAGTGCAACCGATTGTTAAAGTAGTTTGCTGTAGACAGAGATGGAAGTTTAACTGCTGAAATAGAGTGCGGTGTTCAGGAAACTTTTTTCAAAATAAACCAGCAGTAGATGACATGGATAAACTGACAAACAAGATAGTCACAATTAGAACAATACGTTCCTGATTATTGCTGAAACATACAGCAAAGGAAGAGGAATTGTCGAATGGCAAAGCAAAAAGGAAAAGGTACTGTACTGAAACTAGATAGAATAGACTTATTTGTTAAGGCATGGAGTCTATAAAACATAGTGTATGTCAATGACTTATTTTATACGTGAGTTACTCTAGTGATCATCCTGTTATGGGAAATCATATACAATTAGTATACTAAGTCTAGAAATGAAGTTGTATTGTAAACTTAAGATTCATTACCAAATAAATAGAACAGTTTAACTAGAAAATTGTGTAATCACACACTATTTTTAAATAGACGTTTAGAAAAGATTAAAACTAGCACCTATGATTATTTGAGAACATAGAATAAGGAGTTCATGAAAGGAATGTTGAAATCTAAATCACAAAATACAGTATTCAGTAAGACCATGTAAGTTATCGAAAAGGCCCATTGTGAATACCATTCATTTAGCCTTTCTCACTGATTTTTGTAAAAGATTTTCTAGCTCTTTTACCACATCACACACACTGCTCTATGTACTGTACCCATTGTAAAATAATATCATTTAATCAAAATGAAAAGAGAACTCTTGATTTATTTAGAGTTATTAATGGAGCATCTTCAAGAAATTCGATCTCTGAGACAACGTTTAGAAGACTCCATTAAAACTAATGAGAGATTGAGGCTGCAGCTTGAACGACAAGTAACAGATATAGAACTAAATCAAGGTAAGACCTTATTTTATCATGAGTGAAATACACTTTTGCTTAAAGCCCGAGTGATTGAACTCTGCTGGAGGAGTGTGGGTGGATTGAGGGGTAAAACCCAAAGCGAGGGTACAATATGCGTGCCATGCAACCACCCCATTGGCACTACTCCACAGTGAACTAGATTAGCAGCTGCAGCCCCACCACACTGCTTGTTTATTTCCATAAATATGGATCCCATGACCCTTGTCTTTGACTTCCTCCATTGCATGAGGTATCCAATCCAGAGATCCCTTCTATAGTGTACAAGCATCCCGTATGGCTGTTCCACCCACAGCTTCACACACTCTCCCAAAACAGGGTTTAAATGCTGTGGAAGGCTTTGTGCTAGCTCTCTAGACCTTGGGTGAATTTCATCCTGGGAGCTGAAAAGCGCTTTTAGACAGCGCTGTTGTCAGGTAAAAACGTAGATTTTCTGGATTTGTCTTCTGTTTTTTATGGTTGACGTGAATAAAACCAGACTTCTTTGTGTTTCGCATGCCTTCTCCTTATAGTCTTCTGGAGTTACCTGCTCTGAGTCTTCACTGCATCCAAACACAGACAGGGGCAGAGGCAGGGAGCTAGTTGCAGCTACCTAATTTTAGGGCTCGCCAGTTCTGGTGTAAATTAGAGCAAGAGGAGTCCTGTTCAAATGCTGGTTGCCGCCACTGATGGCGTAAGGGTCTCTTACTCTCCCTGAGGTTTGAGTATCGTAGAGCTCATCTTTCTCCCTCTCCTCCCTTTTATACTAGGGGTGCTGGGAGTGGTTAGCGTAGGGTATGGCTGCACAACCACTACTAGTTCTCTGTCCGTGGAGAGTCCCCTACATGATGGGGACGTTCTCCACAGAAGTCTCTGGATGTTTTAAGGCCACTGTGTGCTGCATAGCAGCACAGTCAGGCCTTTATGGAATGGAGAACGTGGTCCACTGTCTGCAGCTTGTTGTTAGAATTGCTTGCAATGAGAAGGTCTTTCCTAACAAAACAGTATTATGACTTTAACTGAGGAATACGCAGCAGAAACGGATGGACTTTTTAAAAAGTCAGTTTTTATTCAGATCTCTCTAATGTTAGTGTATGAAAATATGTAAGTCAACAGATGCTGAGAGTGCTCAGCATCTTTGCAAACCATACTGTTCATTTTTAAAGTTTTTTCACAAGGAATCAGCCAGTCTTTAACCAAGCAGGCTTTTATAGTAAGGCATATTTTTCTACACATAGCTTTGTTCTGATTCTCCTTCCCCACACTTTCCCCCTAGAGCAATGTATTAATCTGCAATATTACTTATATCAGAAGCAGGCAACAAGTACATGCATGCTTTCCTCGTACTCAGTTTCACGAATACTAGTATTAGATTAATTACATTTACATCATCCCCATAATCCATTTCTGTTGTTATTTAAATGGATACTACCTACAAATGGCAGTTTGCTTTCAAGAATAATTTACACTGATGGAAAGGTGTATAAAAGGCACCCATTTCATTCATGAAGTATTTATGCTGCTGGAAAGCCATACTGTTCTCATGAAATAACCACACTGAAACAGTTCCAACTGTTTTACAGCTTCATAAAGATGCTGGAAAGGGCATCCATTCATTCAGTGAAAGTATATTTTCTTTATAAACTGTCTGTCTTATGCCTTCCATCTGTCTCCTTACTACTTTAGTAGATTTACCAATGCATAGAGGGAAAATTTGGAGAGGAATGGGAAAAGTAGTAGCTATTTATTACAACAAGCCCCTCTTTTCTACATTATTCTCTCAGCATTTCCTATTGCTTTAAAGATGTGTTTTGGGTATAGAGATGTGTGTTCTGTCTTCAGATAATAATGATTGCCACGTTGCTCAAGATTTTTACACTGTTTTGTGTGTTAATTTTGAATTTGGCTATTAAAATAAACTCGTGGCTGAACATGAACTAGTTTTAGGCCTTGGGGAGATGTATTTTTTAAAACAGATGGTTTAAAACATGTTTTTATTTAATATCTTTATTTTGTTTTCCTTAAAAAACAAACAAGATAAAACATATACTTAAATGATAGGCAACCTGTTAAATTCATTTTATATCGAGTTGTTTATTCACTAGACTCTAATACCAAAGAATTACTTTAGTCTGTCTAATAAACATTTTATATTTGTACATACGTATGCCATGTTTTGCCATGTTGCCATTTTATTTGTAATATTTACTTTGTCTTAAGTACTCGGAAGCCTCTGGGTTTGTAGCACCTTATGAATCATGGAGGTGGTGGAAAGACTCCATAGTCAACCAGAGTTGAGCTGAAATTTTCACTAAAATCAGGACTAAAATATTTCCATCATTTCAAATGCTAGACTTTAAAAACATTTAACGGTTAATTCTGAATTTTCTAGGTTTCTAATGCTTGTTTCGGCATTTTTAAATATAGTAAAAACAGTAAGGCTTTTTATCCTCATGTTACTGATATGTACACTCATGCTTCAATTGCAACTTCAGAGTACTTTTTGTCTGTGGGGGGGGGAATGTTTATTTATCTTTGCTGCTATTTTCTATGGTGCCCATCTCTCAGTCAGTCTTCCCTTGGAAACCTATAAGGTCCACAAACCTTTTTGTGTTCACTGTTGCGATACATGACTTAACCAAAACTCCTCAGCATAACTGCAGTCACAGGCCCTGATCTTACACTCACATCTACTAGCTGGACCCAGACACCTGACCTGTGCAGAGCCCCACTGAAGTTAGAGGGGCTCTGCACAGGTGCAGAATTCTGTGCTAGTGGGTCTAATTGCAGGATCGTGGCCTTATTACTATTGGGGCTACATTTCCCCTTTATTGGGTAAGAGACCTAATAGAGTCTAGAGCCTTTCACTGTAACTTGTCAATTAACATGAGAGCTGGGTGACATGCAATAAATTAAATTGAGATCAAGATGAGATCATCAAGTTCAGACACTTCAAGTTGAATTGCTTTGTTAAAATCTGAAAGGCAAAAATCTTTTGAGTTCACATAGCTACCTTAATTCTAATATATAGATAGTAAAGTGCCATTAGTGCCAGGCTCCTAGAGCCTTTGAATCTTTCAGTAACGACAAGAAGCGTGTCTCATGGCACACTGCATCCCAGTTAGGTAGTGGCTAAGAGCTTCAGTTGGGATTGCAGTAAAATGAGGTTAGTCAGAGAAACTACAGCACGTCAGATTGAATTGCTGTAGCTGAAAGGCATCCACTGTCTGCATTCAGCTATTTCTTTGCCACACGGTTATTTGTCTATCAACTGAGCAGTTGGCGCCCATTTAGTTGTCTTGATCTTTGCTAAAGCAGTAGCGTTTGGGTCAACCATTCAATAAAAATATATTTTAAATAGCACTATTAATCCTAGTGGATCCTGAAGAACTTTGCAAGTCTAAACAGATGTACGCGTTTTACACAGGACTATAGCTTCATTCCTCATTGAAATGTAGCCACCCCGGGAGTGGAACATGGCACAGCATTGTAGGGCACATGAATAATGTTATATCCAGTTCAAACTGCACGTGGCATTTAGGGAGGTAGAATGATTCCCCAGGCTTGTCCAGGACACCAGAGTTAATTCCTTTGCTCGTTCAAATGCCATTGGATTTTTAGTGACTACAAGTGGCCAGGAAGAATCTCAGTTCTTAATCATAGGCAAAGGACAGCAACTCCAGCAGCACATTCCTTTAGCACTGTGTTGGGTCAATGATTCAGCATTAACTTGGTATTGATGACACTTCTGCTTCCACTACTTCCCTGCACCACCCCAGGTTTTCCTTGAGGGACTCCCATGCCAATTCTAATCCAGTCACACTCTGCTTAGCTTGTGAAAGCTGAATGGCTCTCAGCCGAGGTGGTATGGCTAAATGTAATACAGTTTGAACAAAGGAGATGTACTGGAATTGATCACATGTTAAATTTCAGTACAATACTCTTCAATTTAAAAGTGTGTGATGGTCTCACAGGACTTCTTGCAATTTGACGCACTACGTTTTTTGGCTGGTGCCCAAAGATGGTTGCGTACCAAATCTTCCCGAGATAATTTAGCAGTTTTGGTAACGTTAGCACAATGATTGATGGTACTTAGGATGCAGAGCTTTGGTTTACTTAGAGTTTACCTGAATTGCCTTTCAGTCTGCAGCAATGATAACCTTCAAAATATATAGTGGATAAATATCTTTCATAACATGTTTTTCTGCTTTGTTTAAATTGTTCTTGTCTGGAAAGTTTAATCTTTACTGACCTAGAGATGACTCATAAATCATTTTTATGTATATATTTATAGGTTCTTCAAACATTTTTATCCATGGCTCAGAGCAACATAATTCCCTGACTTCTGAAATTCATTTCCTGAGGAAGCAAAATCAAGTTCTGAATGTAATGCTTGCAAAAGGATCTAGAGGTAAAATATGAAACTCTGCTTTAAAGGAGCAGCTTGCAATTTGGAAAGCACCATGCATTTTTATTCCAATCAGAAAACAACAAAGTATTTACTTTTCTTTCATTAAATTGCCTCCACAGCTCTCCCCACTCGTGAAATTGCATGACCAGCCTTTGTATTCAAACGCTGGATCATAGGCATGGAGGAGTTGGAATAGCAGCACTCTACCAGTATTGTGCTGCTTCTCTCTCTGCCCATAGCATTATCTGTTTTTGTGTCCTCTTTCATTTCCTCTCTCCCTCTTTTTTGCATGTGTGTACATTCCTCTTTTCCTTTCTGCTATTTTCTCTCCTTCCACCCCATTTTGTTGTTGCCCACTTTCCCAAGCTCTGTGTTTAAAGATCTTGCCAAAGGAAATTGGCTAAAATTATTCAGTTTCATTCTGAATGGAGCTCCTTTCAGGCAGAGCTGGCTGCAAAGGGAAATAGACTAATTTCTCTTAAGGTTCTAGAGCCTGATGCAGAGGGAAAACTGGTTAGTTCTAGTCAGTTTCCCTCTGCAAGCACTTTACCTCAGTTCCATTATTTTTGAATAATCAGTTTCCCTTTGCACCTTCTGAGCTTGGCTCTCAACTCTCCTCAGCTCCACATGTGCTCTAAGCAACAAAGTAAAATTAATTCAGCTCCCTTAACAAGAAACTCTTTAAAGCATGTAAAGCTAATCCTTGGGTCAGATGCCTTTCTGTGTATGCAGAGTGGTATATGGACCGTTTGCATAAAAGAAGCACATGAACTCTCCCCCAGTTTCATGTTTTCTGATCTAGAATCACTTGGTCTTTAGCAGTTTATTCAAGGTTTATCTTTCTGTCAAGGTTCCTCCCGCACTCTGAACTCTAGGGTAGAGATGTGGGGACCTGCATGAAAACCTCCTAAGCTTACTTTTGCCAGCTTAGGTTAAAACTTCCCCAAGGTACAAATTAATTTTATCCTTTGTCCTTGGAATATCCACTGCCACCACCAAACTCTAACTGGGTTTACTGGGAAACGTAGTTTGGACATGTCTTTCCCCCCAAAATCCTCCCAACCCTTGCACCCCACTTCCTGGGAAAGGTTTGGTAAAAATCCTCACCAATTTGCATAGGTGTCCACAGACCCAAACCCTTGGATCTGAGAACAATGAAAAAGCATTCAGTTTTCTTACAAGAAGACTTTTAATAGAAATAGATGTAAATAGAAGTAAAGGAACCACCCCTGTAAAATCAGGATGGTAGATACCTTACAGGGTAATTAGATTGAAAACATAGAGAATCCCTCTAGGCAAAACCTTAAGTTACAAAAAAGACACACAGACAGAAATAGTCATTCTATTCAGCACAGTTCTTTTCTCAGTCATTTAAAGAAATCATAATCTAACGCATACCTAGCTAGATTACTTACTAAAAGTTCTAAGACTCCATTCCTGGTCTATCCCCGGCAAAAGCAGCATATAGACAGACACAGACCCTTTGTTTCTCTCCCTCCTCCCAGCTTTTGAAAGTATCTTGTCTCCTCATTGGTCATTTTGGTCAGGTGCCAGCGAGGTTACCTTTAGCTTCTTAACCCTTTACAGGTGAGAGGATTTTTCCTCTGGCCAGGAGGGATTTTAAAGGGGTTTACCCTTCCCTTTATATTTATGACACTTTCATACTGCATAAGCTAGTGTTGCTTTGTTTGACAATATGTTTCTAAAGTCAGGGCTTAGGTTTTGTAAGAATTATGTCTAAGCCCTGGTCTACACGACAAACGTTTATGTTGATTTAACTATGTCGCTCAGGCGTGTGGAAAATCCAGACCCCTGAGCGACGCAGTTATACCGACTGAACTCCGGTGTAGACAGCGCTATGTTGACGGGAGAAGCATAGGTAGCATCTTCACTAAGTGCTACAGCGGCGCATCTGAACCAGGGCAGCTGCATCCCTGCAGTGCTGTAAGTGTAGACAGGCCCTAAGTAATGACCATCACAGCAAAGCATTGTTGCCTTTTATTTTTAGTACTGAGTCAATTTCCCCCCGGGTTTGTGGGCATCTTCCCCTTTTTATCTTGAGAATAAATACCTCCTGCTGCAGAGTTTTTTGGTCCCTAGTATCTGTCCAGTCTCAGCCTTATCTCTACTCCTGTGGTGTTAGATGAAGCCATATGGGCACCTCCTGTTGATTTTTCTGAACCAAGGCACTCTATTTCCAATGCAAAGCAAAAGGATTTAGTCACAATACATGTGAATATGAATGGGAATCATGTGGCTGAATCCCCACCGACCATGCTGAAAATGACCCCTTTTCCAATTCCAGTATTTTATTTCACCCTGTTGTTTTGCTAGCATATATTCATAGTTGGCTTATAGCTCTGTGCAAAGGTCTGGGATCTAGAATTATACCAGTATTTTAATATAAAACTAGAATAGTAGATTCCAGTGATATTAACCCTTTGCACCCTAGCTACTTCCCAGAGGTCTTGGTGTCCTGCTGCAGAATGTAACTGTCAATGAAGTCAATGGAAGGTATTTAAATCATGGGGTAAGAGGATTGGGACCCATGCATTTAAAAGCCCTTGGGAACTTCCATTTTCATAGACTTTCAGCTAGGTTGCTCTGTTGAGAAGGGAGGATTTCTAATGGCTGGCAGGTGGAATGATTTCTCCCTGCTTGACCTCCTGCTGGGAACTTCCTCGCTCCTTACCAGCACTAGCTTCCTAACATGACCAACTGCCCCTACTGACAGTTCTCAGTTAAGAAGCCAGTGTGGGGGAGGCTGGTCATGTCATAGGCAGGGGAAAACTGGCAAGGTTCTGATGGCATGCATGCGGATAGTGTTGGGAAAGAGCATTTCAACATTCAGTGGAGGGGATGGAGGGTTCATTGTGGGACAGCGAGAAAGGTAGGAGAGGCCTTACTCATACCTTCTCCCCTTCAACAGAAGACAAGTTTACTACTCAGTAAGAGCACTCAAGATGAATACGCTCCCCGTTGGAGGCTAATCCTGCAAGTAACTGAGCAGCCCTTTTCCTGCTGATTTTGTCAGATGGAGGGTGTCGACAAGTGTAAGGTAGTGCTCAGCCTCTCATAAAATTGGGCCATGAGTGTTCTAGGGGTTAAACTCTACACTCCATTCAGGCACATTTATCTACCAAAAATGCATTAGAAAACTGGAGTACTAAAATCATAAAACTCACAAGAGCATCTTATTTCTATTATTACTCTGCCAATGCTTAACGAGTTGAATTTGTGGAGTAGTGTTGTTTGAGTACATTGTGGGAATTGCAACCAACTTGTATTTTTTCTTATTGCAGATAAACAAAAGGAAAATGAAAAGTTAAGAGAATCCCTCTCTAAGAAGAATGCAATCATTGAACATCTTCACAAGGATTATGAATGCTTCAAGAAAGAAAATGAAAAGTTGCAAAAACAAATTGGCAAAAAGGAGGATGAAAATAGACATTTGACTCACGAGATTTACAGCAGTCGTAATGAATTAAACAGGTATTGATCCTGTCTCTATTTGACTATTTTCTCCTCCAAATGAACACTGTGTGTCATGCATGTGTTTAGCAGTGGCCGTTACTGAGAGCTGCATAATTACATTCAAGGAGCGGGGAGAAAATTAGAGGGGCGGGGAATTTTAGATTTTAAAGAAATGAATAAGCAAAGTTCACCTCTGACTTATGAGTACATTGGAACTTAACAGGTGGCAGACAGAAATGAATGTAAAGCAACATCAGCTGTCTGAGAATGACAAATTACTGCAGTCACTCCGAGTTGAGCTAAAGGTGTATGAAAAGTTGGACGAAGCAAGGAGAAGGAGAACAGGTATAAAATGCACTGTCATGTCTCTGCTTTGTTATTGCAGCCATACCAGCTCTGGCTGTGATCTTGTCCGATTACACAAGACAGGAGTTGTGCTGATTCAGTATTTCTTTGGTTTTACTTAAATTTCCATTGCTGCTACAGAAAGTAGAATCATAGACCTGGAAGGGCCCTTGAGAGGTCATCTAGTCCAGTCCCCTGCATTTGTGGGCAGACTAATTATCTTGACCATTCCTGACAGGTGTTTGTCTAACCTGCTCTTAAAAATCTCCAATGATGGAGATTCCTCAACCTCCCTAGGCAATTTGTTTATGAACCACCCTGACAGTTAGGAAGTTTTTCCTAATGTCCAACCTAAACCGCCCTTGCTGCAATTTAAGCCCATTGCTTCTTGTCCTATCCTCAGAGGTTAAGAAAAACAATTTTTCAATCTTTTACATACGTGAAAACTGTTATCATATCCCCTCTCAGTCTTCTCTTTTCCAGACTAAACAAACCCAGTTTTTTCAATCTTCCCTCACAGGTCATGTTTTCTAGACATTTAATCGTTTTTGTTGCTCTTTTCTGGACTCTCTCCAATTTGTCTACATCCTTCTTGAAATGTGGCACCCAGAACTGGACACAATACTCTAGCTGAGGCCTAATCAGAGCGGAGTAGAGCAGAAGAATTACTTTTCGTGTCTTTCTTACAACTCTCCTGCTAATACATCCCAGAATTATGTTCGCTTTTTTTGCAACAGCATTACACTGTTGACTCATATTTAGCTTGTGTCTGCTATGACCCCCAGATCCCTTTCTGCAGTACTCCTTCCTAGGCAGTCATTTCCCATTTTGTATGTGTGCAACTGATTGTTCCTTCCTAAGCGGAGTACTTTGCATTTGTTCTTATTGAATTTTATCCTATTTACTTCAGACCATTTCTCCAGTTTGTCCAGATCATTTTAATCCTATCCTCCAAACCACTTGCAACCCCTCCCAGCTTGGTATCGTCCACGGACTTTATAAGTGTACTTTGTTTGCCATTATCTAAATCATTGTTGAAGATATTGAGCAGAACTGGACCCAGAACTGATCCCTGCAGGACCCCATTCGTTTTGCCCTTCCAGCATGACTGTGGACCACTGATAACTACTCTCTGGGAATGGTTTTCCAACCAGTTTTGCACCCACTTTATAGTAGCTCCATCTAGGTTACATTTCCTAGTTTGTTTATGAGAGGGTCATGCGAGACAGTATCAAAAGCTTTATTAAAGTCAAGATATACCACATCTACCGCTTTCCCCCTATCCAAAGGCTTGTAACCCTGTCAAAGAAAGCTATCAGGTTGGTTTGACACAATTGTTTTTGACAAATCCATGCGGACTTTTACTTATCACCTTATTATCTTCTAGATGTTTGCAAATTGATTGCTTAATTATTTGTTCCATTATCTTTCCAGGTACAGAAGTTAAGATGACTGGTCTGTAATTTCCTGGGTTGTCTTTATTTTCCTCTTTATAGATGAGCACTATATTTGCCCTTTTCCAGTCTTCTGGAATCTCTCCCGTCTTCCATGACTTCTCCAAGATAATCGCTAATGGCTCAGCTATCTCCTCAGTCAGCTCCTGCTGATAGTTTAGGCTTTGTCTACACTACACAGCTTTTAGCTACGCGGCCATGTGGCTAAAAGTCAGGCAGGGTAAACGCTGTTTGTCGGCACTTTTTCTGACAAAATACTTCCACCCCCTATGAGCGGGGTTCGCGATGTCGACAGGAGAACGCCCCTGCTGACACCGAGCCATTTACACTGCTGCTTCCCGTGCAAAACTTTTGTCTTTTGGGGTTGGGGGGAGCTTTTTTAAGCACCTGCGAACGACGAAACTTTTGTCGTTTTGTCATTCAATTGGCAGTGTAGACAAAGCCTTATTAGCAAGTGGCCCTCTTCCCTCAGAGTCAGTATTAAGAGAACATCTCCTACATTGTGTCAGGGATAGCGTGCTGCTGGAGATACTATTGTTTGAATGGTATGTAAAATTGAACCCCTGCCCACTTGTGGTTATTAAAGCTGTAGGGGAAGGGAATGAAACCTACCTGACTGCTTCTTCCACCTTCCAGGAGCAAGGGGGCAGAAACCCTTCTGAATGAACATCACATTGGTGGAGGTACGGAACAGCCCTCATTTTCGTGGCACGGTTTCTGCAAAATCCAACGGAAATCTTTGCAGAAATTAATGCTGTTCCTTGCTATGTTAACTTGAATCCCCTTTATAGTTTGGTTTAGTGCCCAGCTGCAGCAGAAGAACCCAGTTGCAAAGGGACAAAGGGAGAAATCTCAAGGATAGAACTAAATTTCTCTGCAGAACTTGCAACATCCACATAATTAGAGGATCACAGCAAACTTCCTCCTCATGCAGCTGCAAACCCCTTCCTGATGAGTGGAGAACCTTTTTGGATCTTAGGGTGCAGGACCTCAGGAAGCCCTTTTTGTGCTTTGCCCCTGCTATGAAAGGGAAGAACAGTGCCCTGAGAGTTTGTCAGTTTCAGATTGGTTCCTCTAGTTGCCAGGTGATCACAATTCCCTTTGTCAGTGGTACTCCATCCCTTCTCTTCATGCCAAGATTACCCATTCCTTTTTTTTCTTCCCCCTGACTGTGCATTAATGCACTTCAGATTTTATAAATCCTTTCCATTCTAGTCTCTTATTAGTCATCATCTTGCTTTTGGCGTGCGACGTATTAGCTTTCATTGACGAAATGAAAAATAATTTTCAGCTCTTATTAAATTGTTTGAGGGTAGAAGCAATTAAGATTTCCTTTTTTTTGGTCAAACCATTATCTTAACGCTGTTTGTAGTTAATTCTTAAGATTGAGAATAAAGCTGGCTATAATTTACTTGCTAAGCATTTTGATAATGTCTAACATTATTTTAATTGTTAACGATATTAAGTGTTTCTTTTAAAGACATCTTGGATCCTGGACATGAAGAATTCCGAAAAGATCAAAATAATCCACTTGATTTACATGAACTATTGACTGAAATACAGAGTTTGCGAGTGCAGCTTGAAAGAAGCATAGAGACAAACAAGACGTTGCATGAAAAATTGGAGGAGCAGCTTTCAAAAGAAAAGAGAGAAGAAGCAGCCTCAGTGTCAGCTGTGAATATCAACTACCGTTTCAAACGAGATTCACAGCATTATACGGGAATGAACGGTACTGTGCAGTACTTGCTGTTATAACACTGTATAGAAACCTGCGCCTTGTTCTTCAAAGATGCCTCTCTCTCCTAAGGCCTTATATGACATCAGCTATGTTATTTGAGCGCTGTCCATCAGCTTTTCAAATCTCTTTCCTTTTAGAGTTATTAGTGGACGCAGAGGTGAAACGAACACTGTCTGTTCGCCTCTAACTGTCAGTTCCTTTTCATTCAGAAAAAGGTTTGCGGATGGTCTCTGGAATGGATGGATGACGAGGTTAAGTTTCCATAAATTTTGCTTACCTGGGGGTTCTTTATTTAATGCAGAGCTCTCCAGCATTTGCTAGAGGTGACTGTGCATTACTCAAGAATGATCAGGAAGTGCACTGGCTGGTCTTTGTGTAAATCAGCTGTCCCCTTTATACCTTGAGAAGTATTTTATCTTTATTTGCACTGGTGTTCAGTGATAGCATTGTAACAAATCAGAATTCAGGGGAAAATATAGTGAAGTATTTTACACGGAGAGTACAGAAGGCACAAGGATCCTGTCTCCTCTGTGTCCCTCATGGACCCTGCACTCAGGAGAGCACAGACTGTTTCCTCTTAGTGCCCTGCAGACACAAGTCACCCAATAAAGGGGTGAGGAATGAACCCACCTCTCTTCCCTCACACTAGCCTGCCTAAACACCCTGCTGCACTACAGAGAGCAGGTTACACCAGCCACAGGGGGATTGGGAGAGTTTCACACACATGCACCCATGTGGGTCTATCTAGCCCAATCTTCCTTGTACTCTGTATAAGATACACAGATTCTCAACGAATCAACCATCAAAAACCTCTCATTGACTCTCCACCCTGCCCAGTCATAATAAGATCTTATGGACATCATCCCCCCATCCTCCCCTACCACCTGTGAGAAAAGACAATGGCAGGTTTTATTCCCCGCCAGGTGAGGAAGACCCTGAATGCAGAAGAACCAGTATGTTAATTCTGTGCAGGGTTTTCCGTGCCATCAGCACCTAGATTACTGTAACATTTTCTACATGGGCCTGCCCACTTGGGGCCACTCAGAAGCTTAAGTGGTGCAAAATGTTGCTGCTCGCTTGCTGAGCAATACTGTAGGTCGTGCAGGGAGCCCATAACACCGATAAGTGTACTGGTCCTAGATGCTGGTCTTATCATAGAATATCAGGAAGTCATCTAGTCCAACCCCCTGCTCAAAGCAGGGCCAGTCCCCAGTTTTTGCCCCAGATCCCTAAATGGCCCCCTCAAGGATTGAGCTCACAACCCTGGGTTTAGCAGGGCAATGCTCAAGCTGCTGAGCTATCCCTCCCCACATCAGCTTGAATGATTAGAGACCTGCTTATCTGAGACACCATTACTTTCTGCCATACTGCTGCAGCTGAGACTGGAGGGTTGGGAGGGAAGGATCCAGGTGTGGGTTATTTGAGTGCAGACAGGGCAGGCTTTGAAGGCTCTGTGACAAGGCCTGGATTTCTTAGCCTTCTGGCCATGCTCCAGTGGCTGTCTTTTCTCATAGGTGTTTGCGGGGGATGATGTCAATAAGATCTTATGATGACTGGGCAGGGTGCTTTACTTTTTGTGGAGTGTCAGTGAGAGGTTTGTAATTGTTGATTGGATGAGAATATTTTACTGATGCATTTCCAGTGATTAGATTTTGAGAGGTACCCAGAGATTATGTGCTAGAGAAATAAATATACGCATGCCCTGAGTATTGGAGAGCTTCGCTTTACGGGGACTCCTGCTGCTGAAATACTCAGATTTAGGGAGTAGGACCAATGAGAACTTTCTACTGAAAATAGGTTACCTGCTTACTGATGCACTCTCTTTCTGTTCTGGATGTATAGATGTTGGTCACAAATTCTCTGCTCCAGGCAGTAATGTATGTGAATTACAAAATTGTGGACATGGCACATCACCAGCAAAAGCAGGTACACCCAAGGACAAGAACATCATAAATAAGCAAATGTTCTGTATCCCAGGTTTGCCTTTTGAGATTTAGTACGGTATAAATTACTTTCACATTTTGAAAGGATCAGGCTTTAAAAATTAAGTTAAACTTATTCCCTCCCCTCTCCCCACTTTAGAGATGCAACTAGCATCTAAAGAAGATTTAGACAGCTCTTCGCGGTGCAGTAGCAGCTCATCCACTGGCACATCATGCACCCCTCGTCTTGTTCCCGGTCATCGGATGTGGGCAGACAAAAATGGACGCCATATCCTTGGCTTGATTGAGGATTATAATGCTCTACGGAAGCAGATCTCAGAAGGGCAAAAGCTGGTTTCTGAAATGGAGGCTCCTCTTAGAGAGAGCACTGGGATGAAACACCTGGAACCTGGCGTAAAGGTACACATTGAGAATGACCAGGGGGAAATGAATTTGCCTAGTGTAAAACATGTAGATCAGATAAATGAGCTTCCCTGAACAACTCCACCAAAGCACCTCAGCCTTGACATGTCCTACTCCGGCTCTTCTACTTCTAGGTCCCTTTTGAACACAGATCATCAGCTGCACGATGATGTGGACAAGTGACCTCCTCCTAGGCCTGAGTGAACAATCTCATTTTTATCTGTGGCTTTAAATGTGTTTTAACCTGTGTGTCTCACAGGTGAAACTACTACTTCAAAATAGAAGTTAGGATTTATTACATTGGAAATATAATCAGAAATCAGATAATGAAAACATGAAGACAAACTATGTTAAAATGGAGTTAAGGTGGAAAGTAGAACTGGTTGAAAGTCAGACTTTCCATTCCGCAGGAAATTTCAGAACAAAAAGTAGAATTTTCAAAATCCCTGGGGAGAGGAAAATCTGAACGTTTTGTTTTGAAATAACTGAAGCGTTTAGTTTTGAAAATTAAAAAAAAAAAAAAAAAAAGGCAAATGTGGAAATTCAAGCCCCAGGCCCAACCATGACTCCTTGGGAGTTTAGGTTCCCCATTGGGATTTTGTAACTATTCCGAAACAGAGTGTAATTCAGATTTAAGGTTAATTTAAAAGAAATCCAAACTTGTCGAAGTACAGAAATGCAAAATTAAAGTTGATTGGGTGCCTTAACTCTGCCCTGTAATGACTCCTCCACAAAATAATTGATACATATTAATGATGGCTGTCATACTAAGTTAAATTGATTTTTGAATAAACAGTATCTTTCATTGCCGTGTCTCCCCCCCACCCCCTTTTATTTATTTATTTTTTTTGTGTCAGTTGAGTCTAGGTGGGAAATCAGCAGCTAGTCTAACAAGTTGGGAATTTCCCAACTGGTCAAGTTTCAGCTTTCAAGACACACTGTACTGGATACTCATCAGGCTTCCAGTTGTAGCATACTGATATAGAGTTATCATGGCCGGGCTATACTCCTAGATGTAATAATCTATTCTGCTTTTTCCTTAAATAAGCAAAATGCTTGGTTTGATGTAGGAGGAATATGTTGTATTGAGTTTTTCACCACTTCCCCTTTTATTCAAAAGAAGAAAGGGTGCTTGATTGACTATGTAGAATCTTATACCCTGTGCACATCCATTACTAAATTCAGTTAATAGACCACATATGTTAAGGTTGTTGAAAAATCCCTGCTGGTCTTTAAAAAACGGGGGGATAATTATATCGTGTTAAATTGCAGTGCATCTCTTTACCAGTTTCATATTAGCAAAGACATTGAATGTAGAGCCCATAACAATTCTGAACATTTTTTCAGGCATTGTATGTGTGCTTATATACTATAGTGATGTCATGTCTGCATGACACTTAAGACTCTCTGAAGTATCTCACATTTTCAGATGACCTAGTTAAGATACTAATAATGACTGAAGAAGTAATCTCCCAGCATGATTGTAACTTGTTTTGTTGGTGTAAAGATAAAAGCAATAAGTTTCACAATTTGCAGTCTACCACCAAGCTTTACATCTCTGAAGTTTCAAACTACTTAGCAAATGGGATATTTTACATGACAGGAGGCTTGTTGTTAGATAACAATGCTAAATAAGCATTCACATGGCATGTTGGATGTGGGAAGGCAGAACAAATGGTTTTCTCCCACTTCCCCCCCATTGCCATCACTTTGGTAATTCATTTGCTCCCCGTGCAGTCTTTCCCTCCTCTCTTCCCTTTATTTCATGTTTATGCGTTTTCGTCAATTTGGTTTTCTCATCTGTCAGCAGAGGAAAACATTTTAAATGTGCCCTGTTAGTTATTTTAGCATTAAATGGAACAGTTTAAAGGGTCTGCAAAGGAAGAAACATCTCTATTGCTTAAATTGATGTCTGGAGTCATTTGACTTTCAAATAGCATGCCATGAAATGCAAATAGGGAAGGAAAAGAGATGCCAAGTATTTTCCACATTATAGCAAATACACTAAATGTAACCCATTATTAATCACTATTATTGATTAGGATAAATCCCCCCCTCCCCATTCTTGAAAAATGTATAATTCAGCACTCTCTGTCTCAACTATTAAATTAGTTTATCCTGGCACACAATAGCTTTGTTCCTCATCTTAAACATGAAATTCATAGCTACTGGATTTATACCTTTAATTAAAACCTACATTTTCATAATCCTTTAAAGATAAATATATCATGTTTCTAATCCTACTATACAGGTTCCCGACCAGGAATCACTGAATAACTTTTCTGCAAACATTCACACAGTACAGCAGATTTTAGAAGAGGCTGCACGTTTATTAAAACTTCTCTGGAGAGTTTCACTTCCTATGAAAGTTGTACACAGTACTGCTCACTGCAGTCAGGTACGATGTTGTTTCAGTGTAAAGGCAAAAGCAATGAACCATTCAGAGGTTGTTCTGAAAGTTACATAAGACGGTCATATATGAATCATGAAGTTCTTTTGAAGGTTATAAACCTGGTCTGGCCAACCTGCAGCCTGTGGCCACATTCTCCTTTACTATGCAGCTGCAGCTTATGAAGACTTTAAGACCAAATGTGTGATAGCTCTCATCTTTACTATGGATCTCCACTTTGGGGTGACTACAGTCCACAGCATGCAATACTTCATTTTGATCTAAGCAGAGGTGGCTCAGATCATGAGGCTATCATCTGCTCTATTTTATGCAAATTACATGTTATCCTTGGGTTCTAGGCAAATGGACTTTCAGCTGGAAAAAATTTGGCCACCCCATTATCGGCCCATACTCAGTCTGATTTATATGTTACAAAAAGAACAGGAGTAGTTGTGGCACCTTAGAGACTATTAGGGGCTGTAGCCCACAAAAGCTTATGCTCTAATAAATTTGTTAGTCTCTAAGGTGCCACAAGTCCTCCTGTTCTTTTTGTGGATACAGACTAACACGGCTGCTACTCTGAAACCTGTCATTATATATTACAGTAACACAGTAAGAATCTCCTTTCCAGTTAATGATAAGCACCCTATCTCATGGCTTTGATGTAATCAGAATGCTATGTTTCACCTTCATCACTATCACATCTGATCTGTAAAACAGAAATTTTTTTAAAGTGCAACAAAACCCCAAAACAACTTTTATAACCTTTTTAACTGAAAAGGATTACAATATGGAAATGAACTAACGTAAACGGAATGCATAGATAGGTGTCACAATATCACCACTCAACATTGAACTGTTCCAAGCTAAAAATCAAACTGTGGCTGTAAAATCTAATTTTTTTTCTCGTGAGATGTTTTGTGTGTGAGTGTATGCGTGAGAGAGAGACAGAACATTACTAAAAATAAATGTGTTGGAAGGCAAAGGTTATTTTAATAACATTCTTTTGTTAAAATGTTGCACTATCTTTAAAAAAATTATAAACTAAAGTAACCTGTGCTCTCTAGTATATCACTTGAGTTGTGATCCTGTAGTTGGTGATGCTATCAGAAAGCCTTGAAGGGTGTGTAATTCAGCTAGTACTGTGTATGTGTGTATTTAAATGTGTTCGTTGTGTGTGTGTGTGTGTGTGTGTATGAGCCTGTACTGCAACACATGCGCATACTTATCTGAACATACATGTATATTTCTGCACATGTGTAGACATTCACACACTATCTACATACACCACTGTCTCTCAAAATACACCAAATACAGAAAAAACTTCATTTGCATGCACATCCAAACCATGATGATAAGGATCAAGGCCTGCTCAAAATCTGGCCCCATAAGTTCAAGAGAGCTTGTACTTAGAGCTGGAGTTTGTGCAAGGATCCAGATCAGTGACATTGTCAAGTGACCTTGGCGTTCCGTTTAGTAGCCCTGTCCCAAAGGATAGTAATCACACCAAGATGATGGAAATAAAGCCTTTAAATAAACAGGACAGATTGTAAACTAATCTTGCAAACACACTGCTCCTGTCACTGTTATGATGCATTCAGATCCTCTGATTAAAAGCCATTTTATAATATATATATATATATGGAAAGTAGAAATACACAGTAGACCAGGTTCCCAAACAGTGGTCCACGGACTACTTATAGACTTTTGAGCACTTGCTGGTCACATGGTACTGGCTTGCTGTATAGTTTCCAGTGGAGAGCAAAAGAACTGATGGGAATGGAAGATTAAAGAGCAGAAGTAGACATTGGTGTTAGCCTTTTCCCAAAAGGTTAAAACATTAATTGCATTAAAGACAACTAAAAATGCACAAATACTTTCCTCAAATTAGTTTTCTGTGTAAGGAGTTGCCTCTTGGATGTCTTGTGGTTACAGATGGTACAGTTGAGATTGGGAGGGGTGGTGGCCATGAGACACTCCATTAAGAGGTCCATACTATGAAGAAGTTTCAAGGCTCTTTCACTAAATTGTTTAGCAGTTAACTATATGCTGTAGTTTATATAAGAATTCTGAAGTCATTATTTGCTTCTTTCAATTTAGGATGAAGGAATGAAAACAGAAATACTTAGACTCCATAAGAAATTGTCTGAGCAGGAGAAGAAGCTACATATTACTGTCAAACGCTTGCACTCTACAAACCAGCTGAAGGAAAACATGGAGAAAGTCATCATTGATCAGTGTTAGTGAATGATCTATTATTAGTTCCTCAGTTTCTTCTATTTTATTTCTGTAGATGATTAACTAACTGAAATGAAATGAATGAAGAAACTGTTTCTAGTAAAACCACTTCTGTTGAAGTGCTCCTGAATATATTTAATAGCCAGTGTTAAATGCTTCCTGGACTCTAAAGTATATACTATATAAAGCTTGAGGCTTTGTTCCATGAGGAAGAAATTCATCCCAGTGCATAAGGCAGGCTGACACATAGCTCTATGTCCCATGTCACTCCCCTAACTTAAGTGTCATGTAGGGACTTGTGCAGGCCTGTTGTAATGGGGTGAAATTTCACCCATAAGCCATTGTTGTATGATCCTCATTGTCAAAACAGATCTGTTGAGTTATTTCATTTAATGTACCAATTTCCTATCTTGCAAGGACTGTCTATTAAGGGGAAGCAATGTTTTCTCTAGTTCATTATATCTTTGTGGCCCTTTCCCTCTCAAAATAGTGATGATACCAGAGTCCTAGTAAACCTAGAATTATTGAGAGTTTTCTGGTGTGTTTCTGTGTTGCACCTCTATCACAGTAACTGGGAATAGAGTTGCTAGTCAAAGAGAGGTGCCATAGCAGCAGAACTGACCATGTGAAACATCCTGGGAAGAGTCTAGAATACTCTCTAGACTGTATTAGAGGATTGCAGAAGAATTGAAGAGGACTCGGTAGCATGAGGATGGGGAGCTTACTACTAAGCTTGGCAGTCCTGATGGGGAAAACTAGGACAGGCTGTAACATGAAATTTCGTTCTTAACAGCCATGTCCAGAGACTTATAAGAAACATGAATTAAATCACCTGCTTTTAATGTAGCTTCCAAAAATTTGTCAGAACTGCATATTCTGTAGTTGTATCAAACACCAAACAGTCCAGTTCCAACACAAAATCACAACGTTCAGGAACCTTAACTATTACACAAGTACAGCCGCCAACTCAAACATTCAAAACCAGGACATGTATAGGTATGGCAGATGCACTACAAAACAACTAAACAATTTATATCAAGCACAATCTTTAACCAGCCCTATTTAACTCATGTGTGCCATTCACCACCCAAACTAACCTCTACTACACCACCCTTAACTCTGACCTGTGGTTACTGGCTTACAGTCTTCAGTGTTTTGTTTGTTTTATGCCTGCCACTTCCCACCTGCTCCCTCCCCACTTCTCTCAGTGAATTGGCAGTAACAAGCCTTCAAGAGAAGATGGCAGTCCCACTCTGCTCATCCCTTGGACAGTAGGGGGGCTCCTACATCCTGCTACTTATTCTTTAAGCCCCACTATCTCCAAGCCACTAAATGATTCTCGTTTGACAACTCTCATTGATTAGCAAATAGGCAATAGGGAAGGAAGCGGGGAAGGAGACTTTTGGCTTAAGGAAATTGTAGTCCCATGTGCACACACGTATGGCTTTACAATAGTTTTATGGGATTTTTTAAAATGTGAACGTTAAAGCAAAGAAATGTAGATGTTACCCACCAATGAGCTGATTGGTGAGGAGCCTGTCTAGTCCCAAGACACACTTTCATTGGCAGTCAGATTGCATCTGCTAGCTGCACAATGCAAGGTGAACATTCAATGGGATACAACCCTTCTGCTTCAGGACCTCATCTGTTCACCAGCAGGGATCTGGAAGGAGCCACTTCTCCCCTCTCCCCATGCTATATTATGGCACATTTTGGTGCATCATCGCCTCGATGGCTCAAAGGTCTCTTCCAGCATGACATATATGCTCTTTTGAGTAATTAATCTAGAATTTAAAATGTTCTCTAATATCCGCTAAATGTGTTTGAAACGGCCTTACATCAGTGCCATGAGTTACTCAAATCATTGGCAACCACATTTCATTTCAGTGTTGTTCTGCTCCAAAACTGCAAACGTTTTTAAAAAAAAAAAAAAAAAGTTACCTGCATCTTTTTTCTGCAGCTCAGTATTTATAGGCTGTGTTTAGACCAGTCTTTTCAGAAGTGTCATTGTAACAAATGTCATTAACATTGGTTTTATTCAATCCAAATTTCTGTTTTGTTCAATTTTTTGGAAGTTAAATAGCTCAGTTTATGATTTCAAAAAGAATTCTAGAGTTATATTATTTTGTCTGTTTAAAAAATACCCTTGGGATGGAGTCTCTCTTATCTGGGATGACAGTCCCTGTCTTCTAATGACTTACACCCGGTGTAGACCTCTAGGGTAGTTCAGTGCGGTTACACAGGGTGTAAAATAGTGTAGATTTGGGGCTAACCCAACCACACACAGCCCCCGCCTCCCCCAAACACATCCAAACAGTTCACAACCTGTTCTGAATTAGATCTTGATAAAATGAAGCCATCATGTTCTAAAATCTCCTGATGCAAAATGCTGCCTGGCTAATAGCAGCTTACTATTCGTTTCATATACTCTAAATTCTGTTCATGTATGGAACTTAATATTTTTGATTTGGAAAAATCTAGTTTTGTCAGGTAAAATGAATTTACTAACAGTTCTTTATGAGCGGAGAGCACTGTGTTACACAAAGGGACCTTGATACAATTTTCTGTAAGTTTCGTTGATTATGGGAATTATGGATGTCAGGTTACTGTTGCCTTTTAGAGCAATTTCAGAAATGTTTCTAAAGTGCATCTCTCCACAAACTCCTGACCATGCATAAAGAAAGCTAGGTGAATCAGAGGAAGCTGCTACATTGTATCTTCATGCTTAAAGTTCCTATTTCAAGTAGCAAGAAATCACAAGATCAAAGTGGGTGACCTTCCCTTCCATCTTATTCTCCACAATCCAAATTCCTGCTAGCTGGGTAGCACCCCTAAAAGTCTACAGTCTGCCTTCAAGTCCCCTAGCACTATTAGCTTGAGTGTTCCTAAATATGTTTAGAGGCACAGATAGGCACATTCTCATGGCTATGAGTCTCTCTTACACATTCTTAGGACGAGAGAACTCTGCTTATAAACCTCATCTGAACATGTAACAATGCAGAGCCAAATTGCTGTAATCTGCCAGAGCTATAATTATCTCACGTCAGCTATATCCGTGGAGTTGGTGGGTTCTTATTATTGTAATGAAAAATCTTTATTATGCCTAAATTGTTTGTTTGTTTTTTAAGACTGGAATATTAAATTTCTACTTCAACAATATTTTTGAGCAGTTGAGCCGATAGCTTAGAGAATCACATTTTTAACCTGGCATTTCAAAGATCAGTTCTTTATATAAACAACCCCCACTCTATTCTTAGGTCTTTTTCTCTCTCAGGGGCTAACCAACCAGATTAATAGATAAAAACTTGGAACCCTTCAGAACAAGTCACTCTTGCATGATTTCTCCAGGGGGTATATAGGCTGTCATGTCCTTGAACTGCCAGTTCCTTCATGCTGGAGGAGCTGGCGTACATATTTCGCCATCTGTCCTTCCTCCCCCGCCCCCCCAATATCTTCCCTCTCAGTCTCAGAGAACTGATTTTAATTGGGTCATGCTTCATCTCCCCTTTCCATAGACTTTGACTTCCATGGAGGCTGCATTGAGCCCTTACAACATAAGTTTCTTGGAGCAGGGAATCCATTTGATCAGTATTGTAGAGGGCTATGCACATCCATGGCTCAAAATAATTCTCTTAAATTATTTTGCAGTGTTGCAATATACATGTTATTACTTGGTTAGTCCTAGTTATGGGAGGAGTATTTTAAAAGCTCTCACCCTTTTGTTCTGTATATCTGACAGGCAGAATAGTCAGGTGGACTGAGCACAGGCCTGGGAAATAGGCAATCATGAATTCTAGTTCTGGCATTGCCACTGACTGCCCCTCTGGTCTTGGGCAAGTCACTTAGCTGTTCATGAAATTATACCCACATCCCAGGGTTGTTGTAAGCTTACTCAGTGTTTGTACAACAATTTATATCATCAAGGGGTGTCAGTTCTCCTAGGTTTTGATAACTAGGTTGAAATGGCTAGGGGAAAAAGGGTGGATGGGATGGGTGGTGGGTCATTTGCCCAATTTGTAGATCTTGGTGTGTGTTTTTACTATTTTTTAACAGCACATCTAATAAATGCAAAGAAAGAAGTGTAAGTGCTAAGTAGTATTGTGTCTAATCTATACTCTCTCTTTGCAGTGGTTTTAACCCATGATGTTTTAAAGAAGGCTAGAGGAAACCTAGAAGTAAGTAAAATCTGTTTCCATGAAGTGCCCTGTGGTACGTAGTACTCTGCTATTGTAAGTACATTTAATATAAATTGCCATGTTAGTAATATACTTTGCAGCATTACTGTCAGTTGCTTGGTTTGTATTTCCCACTGGCCTGGTGTAAACATGAGGGGTTGGTTACATTCATTTAATAAATTTTCCTTAATATTTAATGTTTAAATGTTAAAATTTAAATTGCACATGATAGGCTTGAAAGGATTAGATTTTGTCGGTAAATGCCAATTTGTCTTACACACACAAACAGATGATGGAAATAGTTTTCAATCTAAATTTACAGATAGGCAAGGTAAGAAAAATGCTGCTTTGAGAACTTACTCGCATTTGTTTTAAGGATATTTACCTTGTAAATGTTGACATGGTATGTTTAATAGTTATAAAGCTTTAATGTTGTGAGTCTCAATATATACTTTCATTAAATAACTGATGAACCCCCCCAAGAATTCCCAAGTTAAAAATTTAAAAAATGCTTTAAAATAATTTATCAAACATCTGTCAAAATAATAAAAAAACAGTCAAATTCTGCCAATCCTACTTATAATTAGTGTTTACCAGATAACTGGCTCAACCCTGTCTTCTTGCTTATGCCTTTCGTAGCTTAGTAGTCCTATCCTTTCCCACCTCATCCAGTTGTTCACGGTCAGCATAAGGCCACAGTCCAGTAACCTCACTTCCAATGCCCTATCGTATCTTCTGCCCAAGCTCATGAAGAAAATCTTATTCTGTGCGGCCTTCAACATGTCTTCATAGTTGGCTTTGTTTTTTAAAATCTGGACCCAGTGGGGAAAGCTTCTGCAAACAGACATTTGCTAATGCAACCTTTTAAATTAGTTTGAGTTCTAAACGGTCTCCTTTTGCATCTCCAGAGCTGAAGTAGAGCTCTGTGTAGCTTGAGAGCTTGTCTCTCTCACAAACAGCAGTTGGTCCAATAAAAAATTATTACCTCAGCCGCCTGGTGTCTCTAATATCCTGGGACTGACCTGGCTACAACAAACCCTGCAAACCAACCCTTTCATATTTGATTTTCCTCAAGCACATTTAGACTTCACACCCTGGAGACCATAACATATTAACATCCCTCTCTGTCCTACTCTTTTAGTCATACACCCCTTTAATGACACCCCTGCTTGTAAACCATTTCCAACTTTCGCCACCAACTCCCCTCCATCCTTTTACAACTCTCATCTTTTATGAATCGTTCCTCCATTAGCCCCCTCACCAATGATTTCTCAAAGCTTTTCTTATCTAGATGTTGTGTTGTTGTCCCTACCTTGCCTGGGTGAGAACCTGATCATGCAAAAGGATCCTTATTCCTACAAGGAATTGTATTACGCTCAGCAGGTCTCCATGCAGAAGTAATAGGCCATGTTTGCAGATGGTCCTTTTGCAAGATCAGAGTCCTAGAGCATAAGATATGTCAATTTGGGGGCTATTCTAGATCTTGGAAAGTCCTATGTGAGTTTAAAGTGCTATGAAATGTATTAATAAGTGCTTTTCTTACCAGGTTCAGCCAGCTGAAAACCAAAAAGCAGCTTCACATACCAACAAGAAAAGGATTCTGTGAAGGACAAAGTTCCACTAATAAAGCCTGTTCCTTCATGTGATCATTGTGTAGGCTTCTTTACAGTTTAAGCCTTAATATTGATTGGTTTAAAAGGTTCGCTTGGAACTTCAGTAGATGACACCCTTTGACAAAACTATTGGGAAATAACTTATTTAACATAGGGTAGAGATTGGTTTTGAATATTTATTATATGAACAGGTACTGGAGAAAAGTGCAGAAAGTGTTTAAAATGGGCTCATCTGAACTTTTCTACGTTTTTCTTATGCTGTAATTTTTTTTTTTTAAGTAGATGCATTCTGTTTCTTCCTGTGGTACGATATTTCCTAGTGCCTAAAAGACTTAGTCCAGGTAGTTAGCCTTCTCCAAACTTCTTTTACAATGAATACTTGCAGCAGGGTAACAGTTTTTCTTTAGGTCTGCCTTGCATCACTGGATTTTAGGACTATGGGAAGCTTTCAGTATTTTAAAGCATTGTCAATATGTGCATGAAGGATTTTGCTGAGAGCTACCTGGTGTTGAGCTAACATTCTAAAGTAGCAATTAGAATCTGATGGTAGGTCTGAAAATGTGAATTAAAATCAGACATTTGTTAAACCTGTTCATGTTAATTATTTTGTTTGCAACTCCAGAGCTTTTGGAGCACTATCTTACCATAAACCACCTGTGATCAAAGTCTTCCCAATTTTTGGCTGGGTCAGTTGTTTTCTCTGAAGAAATATGGAAGCGTTCTTGCCCCTCTGGTGTTCAGTAATCACTTGGAGAAGGTGGTTGACAGAGATCTGCTTCATTCAGTTCCAACCACCTCTGCATTACATAACCCAAGCCTCTTAGAAGTACAGTTCAAGTGTAAACCCGAGTAGAATACACAGGTTTGTGGGGGTGCCCAGCACATCAAGGTCAGAGAACTTTGCTTAGTAGTAGCTGCAGGGGCAGCACTCCTAGTACAGCAGCCCCTCCCACCAGGTATTTAAGGGCAGCACTGCCCCAGCCCCCCTCAGTTCCTTCTTCACACCTGCTCCTTGAGTCTGAGCACTCCGTGTGCTACTGGACCTCATGCTTTTTCTGTCTGTGTTTGTGATTTTGTTATATTGTAGTTTATAGTTCATTATTGTAGTATCCTTAGGTTTTTGTTAGGTAGTAATTACGTACAGTTTAGCCTGGTGGGATGTCCTCTCCGGGTTTTAAACACTATCCATCATGTGGGGTAGCTGTCCTCAATAGTGACTCCCCCCGCACCACACACTTAGTGTTTATTGGGCCTGCTGGAGGGGCATATGAAGGAAGATGCTCCATCTGTAAATTGTGCAAGAAGAGTACAGAGGTGCCAAGAGACTTGTGCCTTAAGCAGCACCTTCTGGAGCAGGTCATGAGACGTGCTTTGGCCCCAGGGAAATCTGCAGATTGTCCTGTCCTGGAGAGCCTTTTGGAACCACCTTATTTCCTCAAAATTTCACGTATGAAACTGCAGCAAAATAATTTCATAGTAAAAGCCCTTGTACCCCAGCAACTATTGGTGTTTCTCTTTTACCAGTGACTTTCAGTGGGAGTTTTGCTCTTAAGTCACACGGGTGTTTTGTGTCTCAATAGGAGCTAAGCTCTCTCCACCTAACGTTGGGGCCAGATTTTCAAGAGTACTTGGAAATCTAGCCCAGCAAGGGAAGCGAAAGCACAAAAATGGAGTGCTGCTGTCTTTAGCTGACACCAGGGGGAAGCAAACTCATTGGGCTGCGTTGATAGGAATACATGGAAAAAATTGAAAGTTAAAAATAACCTTTGCAAATCAAAAGGAAAAACAGCGTATAGTCAAACTTGCACTTCACTCTCATTGTGCTCACATCTCTTTAAAAACATTGTTAATTTTACTAAGTAGCTAAATTATAGACACTCAGCTGTAATCAAAATCCGCTATACATTTCAACTTTCAAAATTAATCATCCTACGTTTTTGTGTTACAACACCTGAAAGAAACAGGTGGGCAGCTATATATAGTGCATCGGTATCTACTGGTTTGCCTGCAGCTTTTATTCACACCATCTGTATGTTTCTTATTTGCCTTGCCTTCCCCTAGACGATCTGCCACTCCCCCAGACCAGAACGCTGCTCCTGATCCCTTGCTCCCACTGTCAGTTGTGAGGGATGCATCCATTTTAAAAGGACAAGTGCCTCTCCTAGCATTTGGATGGGGGAAATGGGGGGGGAAATGAAAAAGAATTTCCAGCTGACCCAATTTCAAATATATCATTACCTCTTGAAAAAGAGACGATCCTGAGAGATCAAAGTATTTCAATTTAATGAGAAGTTCCTCTTAAGTGCACACAATTTATTGGGGCAGTTTAAAAATAATTAAAAGAAAAACCTTACCAGCTGGAACGCTGCAAAAAAGACAAAACTTATGGTGTGTTAATTTTGTTTAATGAGAACCAAGTTTAAATTTTCTTTAAAAATAACTACGGGGGAAAAAGACAGGAGGGATAGACAGAAGGGTTTAAAGAAGTCATTTGGTTTCTGAGTGCTGACCTTGCTTTTGTTTTATGCTCAGGGTGGGTAGAGGACTTGGTGGCCGCATGGTCTGGAAGCTAGGTCAGCTTTCTATACCACAGAGGTGTCTGGGCTTGGCCCAGACTATGTGCAAAGAGGCATGATACTGGACTGTATGCAAAAGAAACTGGCTACTGCTCACGAAAGGCCAGCATTGACCACACCTCAGCCTCCGAATGAGCCTTTGCTCAATGCAGCCTCTAAGCATGCCCCTGCAATGCCCCAATAGGCTTGAGGCACCCTGCAAGCTTGAAGCAGCCTGGAAATGCTGGGGCACACACACGTGATGTCCCCAACAATGCCCCAAACAAACCCCCGCCCCCATAGGCTTGAGACAGCCCCACGACATGCCCCTGACACACCTCCGTAGACCAGAAGCATCGTCGAACCACAACCCTGAGTTACCCCCGCCACACGCCAATAGGGTAGAGGCATCGTCAAAAGACATGCCCCTGCCATGCCCCCACCACACCCCCATAGTTAGAGGTGTCATCTAACCACTACCCTGATGCCCATGCCACACCACTGTAGGTTAGAGGCATCATCAAAAGACACACCCCTGCCATGCCCCCCAGGCTAAAGGCATCGTCAAACCACAACCCTGACACGCCCCCGCCACACCCCCAGGCTAAAGGCATCATCAAACTACAACCCTGACATGCACCTGACATGCCCCCCATAGGTTAGAGGCATCATCAAAAGACACACCCCTGCCACACACCCCCCCCCCCCCGCAAGTTAAAGGCATCGTCAAACCACAACCCTGACACGCCTCTGAGACGCCCCCATAGGTTAGAGGCATCATCAAAAGACACGCCCCTGCCACACACCCCCAGGCTAAAGGCATGGTCAAACCACACCCCTGACTCGCCCCTGCCACATCCCCCATAAGTTAGAGGCATTGTCAAAAGACACACCCCTGACATGCCCCCGCCACACCCCCATAGGTGAGAGGCATTGTCAAAAGACACGCCCCCTGTTATGCCCCCAAAATGCTCCCACAGACTCAAGGTAGCCTCAAAATATGCCCCCGCCGTGCTCTGATAGGCCCGCCCAGAGGCTCTAGGTATCCTGGCTAAGCCACTGACACTCCCCTGGCACACTCTCGCCAGGCCCCTGCCACACCTGCATAGGCTCAAGCCATCATCGTAACACACCCCTGACATGTTCCCCACTACACCCCCCCCAAAGGCTTGAAGCAGCCTCAAAACACCCCCGACATGCCCCCATAGGGTCTAGGCAGCCTCGAACCACGCCCCCGCCATATCCCTGATACCCCTGTGTGCTCACATCAGCCTTGATATATGCCTGAGGACACCGGGGTGTTTCAATAGTGTCCCCCATGTCATCCTCAGCTCCTGCCTCCGAGCCTGCCTCCATCCATACCTCCCAGTGTGGGGGCTGACTATCCCCCTTCCACACCCTTATCTGTAGCCCTGTGCCCAATGCTGCATCTCTGCTCTGCATGTGAGGAGAGCGGTCCAGTCACACTGCACTGTGGGGTGGGTTTTGTGTTGGAGAAACACATCCAGTGAAGGACAAAGCGGTGACAATTGCCTTTCTTTGATTTGTAACCTCAAACACATGACCGCCCCCGTGTCCACAACTAGCACTGAACGTTAATGTTCTGTCTCTCGGTGCGCTGTAAGAGTGTGTCTTCACAAAGTACTTTCATCCAGAATGTCTATATTCTCCCTAAAGCACGGCAGCTGTTGACTAGTGCACAGGAACCTGGCCCCAAGCCTTATGGTGGGAGGCAAAAGTGAGGGAGAACTGCAGGAGGGAAGGTATTATGCAGCATAGAACTAGCTGAGTTAACTCCGACAGCTGGGGTAGAATCAAATCCAACAGAAACAATGAGTTAACGAGAAATGATAGCAGCTAGATACAGTTCCATTGTCTGATTACAAATCATATACTTTAATACTGTACAGAATTGTTTGTAATCGCTGCCCTCGATTCCATAAAACAAAGACATTAATAGTTTATTTCCATTCTAGCCACTTTGTTTGTGAATGAAGCCACTGCTCACTGGAGTTAGGAGACCTGGATTCTGTTGTCGACTCTGGCCCTGAATATGGGCCTGATCTCAGTTGGGGCCTAGGCACCATTGCAATAGAAAAAGAAACCCTAACTTTAAAAAAAACATATTTTCCCTCATCTTTAGAACACTGCAGTAATTATGGTCGGGTTAAACCACTGTGTAACCGCAGTTACAGTCTCATCTGCTACCACCACTTACAGTGCAGCAATTCGTTTGGCTCGCCAGATGACCTGCAACGGATACCTTTGGTCCTTGTTGCTCTTTTCCTGCGTACTGCTCCCTCAAAGCCTCCCTCAGTGGCACTCAGCATTTAACAGCGTAAAAGCCATTTCATTGTTAAAGTCTCAAAGAGACCTAAAATAAAATCAAATAAAATCCAAGAAGGCAAGTAACAAGTGTCATAAATTCATAGCTCGTGCATTTGGCAGAGCAGGTAAAGTGCAGTAACAGAGTGATATTTAAAGCTGGTTAAAAATGCTAATTCCATTTCATAGGAAGTTTTGTCAAATTTGGGGGAGGGAGGGTTGTAAGATTTCCCATGGTCCTTTTAGAGTTTTTTGATGAAAAACCATGAACCAAAACTCTTCTCAGTTTTTGTCAACAATATCTGGTAAATTTTGGTTTTTGAAACCTAAAACTGAAAGTTAACAATCCCACCCAAAAAACCCCCAAAACAAACAAATGAAAACAAAAACAAAAAAAAAGTTTAATTTTGGTTGCAATTTTCCTGATTCTTTTGTCACACACACAAAAAAGCAAAACGAAGTTTTCTGCAAATATTTGCATGTGTCAAAAAGCTGTATTTTTATAAAAAAATTATGATTTTTTTTTATACAAGTTCTAGTGACATTATTTGAGGCTTAATGAGAGACTAATCATTCAAATTGTGACACCGGTTTCATAAGAACCTCGTTCTGCTGCTGCTGTCACTACCCTAAGCATTCTGCACTGGGTGGATGTGACAGAAGCAGGAATAGGATCCAGGTATCCTGAGGCCCAATCCAGTACTCTGTCCAGCACCTCTGTGCCTTAGTTTCCTGTTCTGTAAAATGAGGATAATGATACCGACTCCTTTCTAAAGTGCTTTGGGATGTACTGGTGAAAAGCACCAGAGAAGAGCTAGGTGTTATTGTGTATCTGTCGCTCACTGTGGTTTTGAGCTGTTCTGCCACTACTGAAAAGTAGCTGGACAATTGCAGGTACAGAGCCATGCTGCAGAACACCACGTATTGTGAACCGGCTTCTCGGGCGTCATGGGCTTGTGTACTGATGCTGAGTATTGGACTCAAGTTATGGTTCCCTGCTAATCTTTGCTTCAAATAGCTTACAGGCTACTAAGTAGAGACTGTGTGTTCATTGAGTTTGTACAGCACCTAGCACAATGGGGCACAGACCCTGATTGTGGCACCTGGCCATCACTGCCATAAAAACAACAAACATAGATGGTAACCCCAGGGGGGCAGGGACTAGCTTCTTATTCTGTGTTTATACAGTGGGGGTCCTGGTCCGTGATTAGGTGTTACTAACCTTAGCCCACACCAACTCAATTTCTTTCCTGTTGCCCAAAGCCTTCCCTTTTCAACCACTAGATGGCAACAAAATGTTACATTTGCTTGGGAAGCTAGCATTGAAGCATTCAAATGAGGCTGCGAAAAGGAAGCTTTGTGCCTGCCCTTCAGCAAAGAAGTGCTGCTTTGAAATTCTCAACCACAGAGGGTTTGGTCCTACTCCTTACTCCCACCAGTTTCCCCTACTAACTCTGCAGACTCAGGCCCCCAGTCATTAGAATTTCTGAAATTTAAATAGGACGTTTGGTGCCAGGGCTCTTGGTCTGTCTTATGTACTTAAATAAAACTTGTCTTTCTATACATCTGCACCCATATGGAGAATAAGGAACCAAATATGTTAGTCAAACACATCCTTGCTCAGAAGCCCCCCGAGCTCCAGGGGAAGGGCATGTACAAATACGCAGCTTAGCACAGATTTCAAAGTCCAATCTCATTTCTATCCACTGTTCGGGGTTTGTCAAAAACACCCCCACCCTCCCAGTCAGCTCTACTCAGTGAAGGAGCCTCTGTAGAATGAAGTAGTCCTTCTCTAGCATGTCATGTTAACCAGGAAACCAGCCACTCAAATATGGGCATATCACTTTGCTATATCACCCACACCCCCAGGGTCGCTTGGGTCTTCGGGCTGCAAGAAACAGTTCTGCAGATTTGGATGGATGCTACCTGTCCTCTTCACTCTGTGCTGTTCCCCCCCTGCACAACTCCGTTGAGGAGCCTGCCCCTTTATCGGAACAGACCGTGTGGTCTATATAGTGAAATCACGTAGGGAGCCATTTCCAGTTGGCAAGCATTAATACCAACCCCTTCCTTCCATTACTTGGAAAAGGGGGTGGTATCAAGTTTAGAGCTTTCTGAAGTTTTGTGCGTCTGATACCATCTGTTCTTATCCTGAAATGGCTCCTGATTCATGCTAAAGGTGAATCTGAAATTTATTCAGATAGCCTCGTTAATACAAGCTGCTTCAGACACTGCAGGAAAAAAAACCCAAAACAACCCACCCCACCTGGTTCTCCACCAACCAGGGATTTGCTTCTCATAATAAAGGTGGGCAAATGCTTCCCTTCCCTACTAGGAGATGCTGATGTGACTCTTCTGATCAGATAGGCCCACCAGTGAAATGGAAGGACAGGAAACACCAACAGAACGTTCAGCTTCCAAAACAATGTGTCCTGCTGGGAAGTTGATTTCCATTTGGATCCAAAATAAGATGCCTACATTGGATTAAAAAAACCAAAAACAAAAACAACAACCACCCCACATTAGGGAATAAATTCCAAATTGGAGGAGCTCACCAATAATTTCTGCAGCCCAGGAATTCTGATGTCTCTGGGAAGTTCACAATCTCCGCTGTGTATTCCAATATTACTCGAGGGAATTCTGTGCCAAAAAATAAAATGTGCAGAATTTTAAAATATTGTGTGCAGAATTTGGGTCAATAAATAAATGTGGCTCCAGCATGGCAGTGGGGAGCATAGGCCCCTGGCTCACTGAGGTGGGAGATCACCCTGAAGCCCCCCACCTCCCCTGGTACAGGGACTTGGCAATGAGGCTGCACATGACCCTGACACAGTGTAAAGGCTGGGCCTGCCCCAGAAACACCCTGGGGCCCTTTGCCTCTGCACCAGGTGCACCTGGTGGAGGTGGGCAGGCTCAGTGCAGCAGGATCCAAGTATGGAGGGGCTTAGTGAGTGTGTGGGGGGGGGGGGAAGGGAGGGCGGGAATCCATGTATGGGGTGAGAGGTTTCTGTGCGGGGCAAGCTGAGTGTGGGCAGCTCAGTGGGAGATCTGGATGCACAGGGGGCTTGTTGGGGGGGGGGGGGGTTCAGGTGCAATGGGACTCTGCAGAGGATCTAGGTGAAAGTGGTGGTGGTGGGGTCGGTGTGAGGAGATGGGGCTCGGCAGGGGGTCTGGGTATGTGTGTGTTGGGGGGGGCTCAGTGGAACTTGCTGGGGTGTGGTCCAGGTGCAGCTGGTTGGGGTCAGTAGGGTAAGGAACTTGTCGGGGGGTCCAGCAGGTGTAGAGCTGGTCAGGGTAAGGGTTCGATGGGCCTGATTAAATGGGGAGCCCCAGCTGCTGCCGAGGGGATGCCACATGCCGGGCTCCTGCTTCCCCTATCCCCTTTTCTTCTCCATCTCACCCCCTCCCCTCACTCTCCCTTTGTTCCCCACTGCCTCTTACCCCCATCCTACCGCCTTCCCTCATTTCCCCGCTACCCAGCCCCACCGTGGGCACTCACTGTTGTACAGAAGGCTCCCAGCACACAGAAGAGGAGCACACTAGGACACAGGCGGCAGCGTTCAACTGCAGAGTCCGTGGAGCCCAGACAGCCTCCTTCAGCTGGGCAGCTCTGCGCTTGCAGAAATGAGGGGGGCAGTGACACAACCCTGTGTGCTTCCCATGCCTCACCTCTGTTGGGGGGGCAACCCCCCAAAACTGCACCCAGGGTCATTCCCCCCAACCCCCAAATTGCATCCATGGTTGTTCCCCCACCGTGCGGCTTCTCTGCTGTTTTCTGCAGGGGAGCACAGGAATTTGGGGAGGGCATTTTCTGCAGGCACGCAGTCCTGCAGAGTCCCCCCGGGCGTGAAATATTGCTGGTTTTGCTAGTCAAGAATAGTTACATCACCCATTTAACATAATGCAGAAGAAGAAATCACAATGGGGAAAATTTTGTCCCACTGTAAGGCCCATTTATGGCGCTCTGGAGGTGGAAAGGCACCGGCGGCTCTGTGTTGCCCAGGCGGCCATAGGGGTGGGGCTAGGACTGGAGGGGGTGTGGTCAAGTACCTTGCACTCAATAGGCTGGGTCAGCTGCCCCGTAGCAGTTGTTGGTTGGGGAAGCTGCCATGAGCTAAAGCAGCCTTTGGCGACAAGTCGAACAGACAGCAATGCTGTAGCGAGGCCCCGGACTGTCCTAGAATCTGGGAGCCATTAAAGGGTGTGTAAAACCACCTTTGTGCTCCCCCTCCTGGGGACGCATCACAGCAGGTACAGCTAAGGGGAGGGGAGCGGAGGGGAGACAGAGTCTGGCTCAAAGTACAGGCACATGTATCACCACCTCCAAAACCAGGCGTCAAAAAAACACTTTGATAGCTGCCCATTTTAAGCAAGTCGCTTCTCGAGTAGACGGATCACAGGGGCCATTAGGCCTATTGATAGAACTATTTTAATTGTGGGTGTTGCCCCTTTGGGCTTTATTCTACATATATGAGGCAAGCTAACAATTGTACGCACAGGCAGACCGACAGCGGGTGAATTTAGATGGCATTTGGACCTTCGATTCCACCATTGCAATGAGCATGTGCTTGCATAATCTTTATCTTTAATTGTGAATGGCCCCCCCCCCTCATTCATAAGAGCACCAGAGCCCCTTTTTAATGTGGTCGTGTTGTTTCTTTAGAAAAGATATTTGGAATGATATTTTCCCCCTGACTAATGTACTTGGATAATGCATTAAACTCGTGTGCCACATGCATTATTCAGGAGATGTGCTCTTTATTTTGCACTCAATGGTGTCCTTTCTCAAAAGGGGTCAGAGTCCCACAAAAAAAAACCCTGAATAGGAGCATCTCCAAAAATGTGTGCATTTATAGAAAAAAGCACACTGAAAAATTGGCACTGACTCTTGAATCCTGGACAGTCAGAATTTCTCAGTGCTGCTGCACACCACACACGCTCCCAAATTATGCGGATTTATTCTGCTGTTGCACAAAACAGCAAGTAGCCCTATTCACAGCCTATGTATGAACTCTAGTGATAGAAGGGGCTTGGGGTGGGACTCACAAGAGGGACTTGTGAGTCCCACCCCAGGCTGAGTGTTGCAGAGCTTAACTTTTAGGCACCCTGCCCGCAAGTGGAAGTCACAACCCCAGGCTCCCCCTACAATGCATGGGAAAGGGAGGAGCCTAACACAGGATTCCCAGAAGCCAGCATGCTGAGTCACCTAAAATAGCCAATAGGAAATGCTGAGGACGGGACTGTGGCCTAAGCCCGGCTTCAAAGGGAGTTAGGTGCCTAACTCTAGGGTGGCACCATCCTCCACCGAGGAGTCATGGCTGTGAACCCTCTTTGGAGACTGCTCTGGCTTGCGCACCAAATCTTTTACCAGGAAGGAACTACTGGGCTAAAGCATTTGCCCAGGCTTGGCTTTGAGCAACCCAGATACAACTCCCCAGTCTGCCTAATATGGAGCAGGGACTTGAACCTGCGGCTCCTATCACCCAGCTGAGTTCACAAAGCACTGGCCTGAGGCAGCTGGCAGAAACATAGATTTGCGTGCCTACAAAGTTAGGTGGCAACTGAGTGGCAGTCTTGAAGATCTTTTGAACTTAGGCCCCAAACTGGTACTTTAGGCACCTAAGTCCCCCTTGTGACTTCCACCCTTCGTTGCTCCATATGCATCTCACACAAATCCATGAAGGCAAAGGATGGGAAAGTTAAGCGTCTTGAACAGTTTAGATGCACTCCTCCTCCCCGCACAGGCATGAGCCTTCCCATTACTGCATCTATCTTCTGTTTCACCCCTTCACCCAACTACCTTCTCCCACCACAGCAGTGGGTGTTTGGTGCAGTGCACACAGTGCTGGGATGGGGTGGTTTGGTACGTCGGGGCGATAGCAGTCTGACCTTTCCCTGTCACCAGCTTCTGAGGACAAATATCAGCCGGAGCCCAATGCCAGAGCCTTCCTATTAATTCTGACGAGGAACCAAACTACATAAAAATATTAATCTGTGTGAAATGGGTCTTCAATTTTCCACGTCACACGCACAGGCCGGCTACTTTTAGAGAAAAACAAACAGGTGCCTCAGATGTGCCTCACTTTAAGCCTGTTTCACAGCCTAACTGTGGTGCTGCTGCTAACCTCCCATTATAATCGGGTCCCAATTCCCCACCGCCTTGCGTAGCCATTTACGCGCCTGCCCAGTGGTATGGATGAAGGGAGGATTCTCATATAGTACAAGATGGCCTCCTCCAGCAAGACCCTCATGCCAGCTGCAGCCAGTGGTGCTGCTTGCATGCACTTATCACAGCTCAGTCTCGGCGGGCAGTGTCTCTTCCTGTAGGAGCTGGCAGAATGCTGAGGTGAGAACGCTTTACATGCCAGGGGTATGCCCCAGATAACATGAGCTTTTGTGACTCAGACTTCATCAGTGCACTCCAAGGCCTAGCCCTGACCTCCTTACTCACAGCCAGACCACCACCCTTCCTTCTGGAATGCTGCCTGCAGTCACCCAAGAGCATGAGTACCAGCCTCAGGGCAGACAGCTCGGAAGCAGGGCACAAACCCCAAATTGGCTGTGAGTTCTATACTTCGATGTCATCAACTAATCATCAAGTGGAAACTCCTCAGGACTGTAACGGTCTAACCATGGATCTCAGACAGTCTCCTGCGTTCGTCCCTTACATGAAGGATCACAGCAATATTTAGGTTACGCCCAAAGAACCAGTCACTGACCCCCAGTCAATCAGATCTTTGGTTCACCCCAACAACGCTTTGTAGTCAATCCTCTAATAAACTACATACAGATTTATTAATTAGGGAAAGGGAACTAGTTCGTTACAAGGTTAAAGCAAGTATCAGGGTAGCTGTGTTAGCCTTTAAGTGCCACCGGATTCCTTATTGTTTTTGTGGATACAGACTAACAGATTTATTTCAGCATAAGCTTTCATGGGTAAAACACCCACTTCTTCAGATGCATGGAGTGAAAATTACAGATGCAGGCATTATTATACTGACCCAGGAAGAGAAGGGAGTTACCTTAGAAAATAAATCTGTTAGTCTTTACAGTTAAAGCAAGTGAAGATATATACACAAATGCATTGCAATCTTAAGGTCAAAAACTAATAGAAGCTTCTATAATAAGCAAGCTCTATATGTCCTTTAGGGATAACCCAGGCTAAGCATCTCTTGCTTATGCCTAGAAAATCCTTGCCCTGCAAAGTCTAAGTGGCATAGAGATGACCGACTTGTTAATCCTCCTCCTACCACATGCTCGGAGCTTCAAGCTCAGCTGATGGGAGGAATCCATGTGCATGACTCATCTTCACGGGGAGTGGGTGGAAAGCAGACAAAATCTTTTGTCCTCTAACGTCTCACAGCAGCCTGGTGTCCCTGGACCTTTCCTGTCGGGAAGGACACAACACCTCTAATTATCTAATTATTAAAGAAGTATGGGCTGGATGAATGCACTATAAGATGGGTAGAAAGTTGGCTAGATTGTCGGGCTCAACGGGTAGTGATCAATGGCTCCATGTCTCGTTGGCAGCCGGTGTCAAGTGGAGTGCCCCAGGGGTCGGTCCTGGGGCTGGTTTTGTTCAATATCTTCATAAATGATCTGGAGGATGGTGTGGATTGCACTCTCAGCAAATTTGCGGATGATACTAAACTGGGAGGAGTGGTAGATACGCTGGAGGGCAGGGATAGGATACAGAGGGACCTAGACAAATTGGAGGATTGGGCCAAAAGAAATCTGATGAGGTTCAATAAGGATAAGTGCAGGGTCCTGCACTTAGGACGGAAGAACCCAATGCACAGCTACAGACTAGGGACCGAATGGCAAGGCAGCAGTTCTGCGGAAAAGGACCTAGGGGTGACAGTGGACGAGAAGCTGGATACGAGTCAGCAGTGTGCCCTTGTTGCCAAGAAGGCCAATGGCATTTTGGGATGTATAAGTAGGGGCATAGCGAGCAGATCGAGGGACGTGATCGTCCCCCTCTATTCGACATTGGTGAGGCCTCATCTGGAGTACTGTGTCCAGTTTTGGGCCCCACACTACAAGAAGGATGTGGATAAATTGGAGAGTCCAGCGAAGGGCAACAAAAATGATTAGGGGTCTGGAACACATGACTTATGAGGAGAGGCTGAGGGAACTGGGATTGTTTAGTCTGCAGAAGAGAAGAATGAGGGGGAATTTGATAGCTGCTTTCAACTACCTGAGAGGTGGTTCCAGAGAGGATGGTTCTAGACTATTCTCAGTGGTAGAAGAGGACAGGACAAGGAGTAATGGTCTCAAGTTACAGTGGAGGAGGTTTAGGTTGGATATTAGGAAAAACTTTTTCACTAGGAGGGTGGTGAAACACTGGAATGCGTTACCTAGGGAGGTGGTAGAATCTCCTTCTGTAGAAGTTTTTAAGGTCAGGCTTGACAAAGCCCTGGCTGGGATGATTTAATTGGGGATTGGTCCTGCTTTGAGCAGGGGGTTGGACTAGATGACCTCCTGAGGTCCCTTCCAACCCTGATATTCTATGATTCTATCTCTCTCTCCTGTCTGGTAAGTTACACAGTGATAGAGGTGCACAATAAAAGCTGCTCAAATATTACCTTACAACATGGGATACAGCTGTTATTGTGAGATTATTGAATGCCTGTGAGTTGCTGCTGCCTGCATTAAGGTCTAAACATATTCTTAGAATTCGAATACCTATTTTAACCCCACTAAAACATGTGAGCCAGATGGATTCCAGCCACGTATTTGTCAGCGTTCAGTTAAGACACGAGGTCTTTGCCATGAGCTAGCACCTGGTCTGCCAGCATCCTGCCTGCTCTTCCCATGGAAGGGCTGAGAGCCCTTGGAAATGGCTTGACTTTACTGGAGGTGGTAGAGTCAAAATAGCATCATTTCTCCCGCCCTGGAGTCTGGGGTCCAGCTGCAGGAGATGAACAAGCAGAGCTGGGAAATACCTGCTCTCCACAGCCTCTTATGTCTCCAAACCCATGGGGGAAGGTGTCTGAGGACCAGTCACAGAGATCACTGGGGCAAGGCTCCTATGAAGTCAGGGTCCCAGGGAATAGTGGCAGAGAAATGTAGCTGCTGCTGCGATGCCCTAAACCCATGATATTTTCTCCATGGGGTCTTTGGATGTGGGCACATTAGTTGGGCCACCCATCTGTACTACTGTTCAGGGAGTGGCCCACCTACATGGAAACCCCACACTGGAATTTTGGGGATTTATCTGGCCCATCCTTGGGTCTCCCTCTACTTGGGGCATGATCTATTCCTTAGTCCGGACTTAGGCAAAACTCCCACTGGAGTCCCAGGGGAGAGATTTCACACCTTGGTCAGTTGTATCAGACAGCATTTTTGCTCATCATTAATGGGACAGACTTAGATGGAGCCGCCAGATGGAGCAGCTGCAGTTTCCAGTTGTCAACCAGAATTGTGGATGGTTGGAACAACAAACTTCCCTTCTTAGGTCTCATTTTCAAACGCCTCTAATGACCCATAGTGCTAAAAGCAGACTTCAACTGCTCCAGCTAAAGGGCTCAGCTCCCTCATCCAGCAGCTGTAGCAGGCTCTTTTCCTGTTTGGTGGATCAGCCACTAAAGCGAGGCAGACACCCCTGCTTGAGTTCTATCAGCACCTCTGAAAACCAGGATATTTCTATGTTGTGGCTTTCACAAAACCTTCTGGGGACGAAAAGAGCAGTCCAGAAACAAGAGTTAAGTAGAGTTAAGAACAGAATGAAAAAAGGGTGGAGGGGAAACAAATGTAAGGCAAGTGGGTGAAGAATTAAAAACAAAACAAAAACAAACAAAAAAACCCCACCTGTCAGAGAATGACTACGAAAGAAAGAAGGAAAAAGGATAAATGGAGAGGGGAAAGGCCTAGAGAATAAAATGGCTAATAGGGTATATGGCCAATTATTTCTGATTCTTTGGCTTAAGCATGATTTATCACTGTAAGAAATGACTTCTTAAGACAGGTAATATTGAAGCCAAAGCTTGGACACTACTGAGTCAGAGTAAGCACGATATTAATGTTCACAAAAGTGGAAATTTTTACCTACCTTTAGCCCAAGTCTCACAGGTCCACACATTCTTCTAGGCCCTCAAATAAAGGGCTAGTCAGTGAATGCTCCCATGGACGTGGGGGCAGTTTCCTCAGACAGGCATGAAGGCTGCTTGAGCAGGACAGTCATTATTATAGCAGTGCCGAGGGGTTGCAACCAAGATTGGCGCTCCCATTGCGCTGCTGTAACCTACTGGCCACGGTGCTAGACACCCGCTCCGTGCCCGACCCACAGAGGATGAGCGTCTTTTACAGCTTCCCAGCTAAACTGGCTCACTCCTTTGCTCAAGCTGGAGAGACTCACACACTGAGCTCTGATGGTCTCTGGTTCAGTCCTTGGTGTGCTGGCTAAGACAGCAGCCACCACATATATTACTAAGAAACGAGCCATCTCTCAGAGGACTTACACAACAATCTGGAGATAAAAGGTGGTGAGAAAAGTGTTTTTAATCCATATTTTAGTGCTGGGGAACTGAGGCACAGACATGCTAAGTAACTTGCCCAACATCACAGGAAGCCTGAAGCGGAGTTGGGAACTGAACCCAGGTATTTCAGTCCCAGTGCAGTACTTTCACCCAAGATTATCCTTCCTCAAATCTTCAGTGTCCCAGAGGGGTAAATGCAACACATGGAAAGACCTATTCGATCATCCAGTTCCCTCCCTTGAAGGCCAGAATTGTCCCTAATAGACACAATGCTCTGATCCACTCACATGCTGAATGTGGATATTTTAAATGTACCATAGCAAAAATTCTACATCAGATACTCAGGGGATTCTGTGAGGGAACTTAAGAATAGATGAGGGAAAGAAGGGGACACAGTGCTTGCTTGCACAGTGCAGATAATGCCTACTGAAATGTGAATTTCAGGCACTTGGCTCTATGTTTAAAAAAAAAAGAAAAAAAGAGGAGACAACAATGAACTAGAAAATATCCACAGCTATTAAGCCAGGTTACAATCCTTCATGATTATTGTGCTCTGCAGGAGCCTCTGCCCAACTGGCTAAACCAGAGAGAGTCAAAGCATTTTAATACATTCTGACATAGAAAAGATTATTCCATTTCTTTCTGTTTGTTGCAAGCTTTGTTTTTATTGTCTGTGTAGCGAGGTGGGACTCACTGGCACAGCGCCTCCCGCTGGTCGTCCTAGGAATTAGTTCTCCAGCCTCCAGAGCACCCTCTGCAGGCCAGTGTTCCGCTTGCCCCAGGCTCCCGTGTCCCTCCTGGACCCCGGTGCCCCTTTATCTTGGGTGCTGACCCCTGGCGGTACACCCTCTCTCTGGGTCTCCCCACCCAGGGGAACCCCCAAGCCTCTATTCCCACCTCACCTCAGTCTATGGCTACTGCCAGTCACCATCTAGCCCCAGCTCACTGGGGCAGACTGCAGTGTACAAGCCATTCATCACTGGCAAAGAGGGGTTTGGACCCGCTGCCTTTGCCTACCCTGGGCTGCACCTCTGCAACCCCAGTACCCTTCCCAGCCTTTAACAAGGCCTGCAGCCTGGGGGGTTTCCAGGCTGGAGCTCCCCCAGCCCTGCTCTACTCTAGGTACCTTACTCAGCTCCCAAGCAGCCAGGCCCGTCTCTCTCCACAGCTAGAGGGAGAGTCCTGCCTGAGCTCCTGGCTCACAGCCTTTTATAGGGCCAGCTGTGGCCTGATTGGGACGTGGCTCCAGCTGAGGTGCCTTCCCCATCAGTCTAGCCTTTGGCTCACCGCCCCAGCCCTGTAGGCTGTAACCCTTTAAGGCCCAGAGCGGGTGACCACCCCACTACAGTCTGTTATACATCAACCACTAGAGAGAAACACAGACAGACACAGAAAGAGACAGACAGGACACACGCGCCGCATCGCTGATTAGGAAGGACTATTTTATATATATTATGGGGAAACACATACCATTGGCCTGGTGACCTTGGCCAGGGGACATGGGAGGTGATGAGTAGAGACTCAAAAATGCTTTCTCCCACCTGCCCAGCTCAAGTCTATAGCATGAGGCTGGACCAAGGGATGAGTTGCACCCTCTCCTCAGAGCCTGGTGGACATGCAGGAGTTAAAGGGGCCCGAAAGAAGCATCAACACCTGCCTTGGGCCGCCATTCCTGGAGGGGGGCATGTGCGGGCAGAGGATCGGGTGGCTGCAATGGAGGAGGCAGCTTCTCTTCACACCAGAGAGGCTGGCAGAACATCGTGGTTGCTCCATCCATTCCTCCCGCCGCTTCCACACTCCCCCAAGCCTCTCTCCTCCCAAGATGGGCATTCCAAGGCAACTCTGAAGTGAACCCCAGAATTTCCTGAGCCCGCTATCCCCTCCTGCTGCTCCCTCCAAAGAGCATCTAGGCCCAAGTATTTCAACTATCGCCGCACCTACCCGGTCCCTTGCAAAGCCTGGCATGTACGCAGGACAGGAGCGATTTTACAATATTACAGCCGCAGTAATCTACGGGCATGTGGGCAAGACAGAATGAGTGAGGTGGTGTGTAACAGCGAGAGAGGATGAGGTAAACTCCATTCGAATAGACTCTCTCAGAATTACTTGCATTGGCTCCAGCAGTGTCTGAGTGTCATAGTCCCTTGTATGGCAAACAAGCTGGGAGAAAGTGTGAGTTAAAAGGGAGGAGGGGGTGAATCAGGTATAAATGTGTGTGTATGTGGGTGTCTCATTTGATTCTGGCCTGGAGAGTCTAAATAAGAAAGTCTAAGGCCATAGCTATGCTGCATAGGGGTTGGGGTGGGAGGGGAGCAGCAGCTGGACTGTGGTGGGGTCTGGCAGCCAGGCCTGCAGTCAGGTGCGGCTCTGCTCCCGGTCCCGTCTTGTACCTGGGCCAGGAACAGAGCCACGGCCAGTGGCAGAGGCTGGGGGCTGAAGCAGGGTCAGAAACCGAACCGCACCAAGGCTGGGGATGGGGCCAGTTGTGGAGATGCAAGCTGGGGTTGTTGTGGCTGGGGGTGGGACCAGAGCAGAGCTGGGGATGGGGAGGTGCTAGGTGGCACTCCCTCCATGAACCCTATGGGGGCTGGCCTGGGCTCTGCCACGCCTCCCCCCCTTCCCCCCCCGGACAGTCTCCACCCTCCCCTTGGAAGGCGTGCCCCAGAGTTTGGGGACATCTGGTCTAGGAGGAGTCTGATCTGGTGCAACATACACAGGGTGGTAGAAAAGCCCCAGTTTTTTCCACACAAGAAAGTTCCACCACTTTAAGCTAAGATGTGACGTTAAACTGCTGCTAAATTGTGTGGGACCAGTTTAAATCCGATGCCAGGTAAAGCTGAAGAAAAATAGATTGCTCTTAAACCATGCTGGGGGTGGGGGGGGGGGTGGGCGTGACTGATGGGACTTCTGTTATTTTGAGAGGGCCTCTGTCCCACTTCTAAATTTAGCTGTAGGGCAGAGCAGGAGAGCGCATGGACCTACATCCAGCTGAGAGCTCAGGGTTCTCTTGCCGACACACACTTCGGCATCAATTGTACGGCTTGTCATGCCCACAAAGCATTATCAAACGGAGCTGAAAGAGCAAGAGTGTGTCAGAGAGACAGAGAACCTCAATAATTGTGCACAAATGGGGCGAGGGGAGAGACGATCTGAGCGCTCTCTCACAGGCCAGCACTGTCTCCAGAAGCACGCCGTCTTGGAGAGGAAACTTCTCTTTCTTAAGGGAAATACCAGCCACAGTGTTTGCCCAATCGCAGCACTGGAAAACTAAGTGCCACTGCTGCAATCTCTGGGGTGGACATTTTGTGTGTAAGCGAATGACTAGGTGCGATGGAGTCTTTCATCACAGCCACCACATCACAGCTCTGCTGGCAGGGAAGAAAAAATCATTATGCTGTATGGAGGAGGTATATAGAGAAATAGCTTTTACTAACCCCTAGAAAGTCTCTAAGTGGTTTAAAACACATTGTGCGGTGCTTAAAGGCACACAGACACCTGGGAGTGTTAAGAAACCCACCCTCACATGCACCTTCCTGCTCCTTCAGCTGGGAAGGACACAAAACAGCTGGGTAATTAGAGTTTATTTCTTCTCCCTACACTAATGTGAAAAAGCCTCTGAGTTGAAAAAGAACTTTATATACAGTGCCTTATTCTTCAGACTGTGTGTAAGCATGTACACACACACACACACCTTGAGAATGGGCACTGAAGTCCAAGAACGAGGCCATATCTGGTGGTACAATTACAGCTGTGGGAATCAGGGGGTCTTCAGTTCTAATCCTGACTCAGTGCCAGACTAAAAGGTGTCCTGGGTAAGTCATTTCGCCTTTCTGCCTCAGTTTCTCAGCCTGTAAAGTAAGGATAATAATCTATACCCGTCCACCTCCCGGGGATGTGGTGAAGATTAGTTAGTGACGTTGAAGTATTACAGAAAATGCTAAGAAGTATAAAGATCATTCCCTAGATTAGTCACTAACAAGCATATTTTGAAACATTGTGAAAACGCAGAATGTCTGTTTCCTAGGGTTTGGTGTGGATCAACCCACTGTCATGTTGTTTATATGAATAACAATACTTTCCACTTCTATAGTATTTGCCGTCTGAGGATCTCAAAGCACTAACTTTGTGCTTTGTCCCATGAGGTCTCTGAAAACAACTACAATGCTATCTCATTATTCACCTTCAAATCCCTCCTTAGAGCTCTCCTTTGCCAGGATGCCTACAAAACACAATGATGCTAAGGCCACTGATGCACTGAAACCACTGCCCATCAATAAATCTCATTCTTTCCTTATATTCCCTCATCAGTTGTCTCTTGTCTTATACTCACATCTTAAGCTCATTGGGGGAAGGGACCGTCTTTTGGTTCTGTGTTGGTACAGTGTCTACCACCATGGGGTCCTACTCCCTAGGACTCGTAGATGCTATGGGGATACAAATAATAAGTCATATTTCTAGTGAATCTTTTTTTAATTATGAAAAGTTATTCACAGATCTGCCATACACGATTTAGTAAATGAATATAGGTTTGAATATGATTGGTTTTACCAAACTATTTTTATATTTTTAATAAAATGTTGTGTCGCACGAATTGCCCCGAGTTATACTTAGCTTCCAACTACATTTTGAGCTCAGTTTTCAGGTATCCACTAATTCCAAATAAAAAGGGGAGTCACCGCCTTCCTGTTTAATAATTCCCTACAGGAGCATCATAGCGCATCACAATTTAACTCCCATATTGTTTCTCCACGGGAACCTTCCCGTATTTTCTTCCACTTACAGCTCTTTCAGTGCAGGCACTGGTTCACTCCACGATTGCCTAGTCCTACCTAGGGCTTATTGACAGAACCGTGCAAGGCTAAATATGCAACCAACCGAAAAGCAAATGAATCTCAGCTGGTGTCATGTTCGTGGGAGAGGCCTTGATCCTGAGATATGCTGCGCACCCTCAGCTCCCATCAACAGCCCAGTCTCTCTCAAGAACAGGCCTCAAAACTGAGCCATTTTGATTGAGAGGTTCCTTTTCTACAAGGTTTTGATCTACTTCCTCCCTCCCTCCCCCAACTCTGCCAACCTGCAAGCCCCACTGGAGCAAAACTTTTTGCAAGGAGTAGGTGCAAATATCAAGGGCATGGGAGTAACTGTCAGCCATTGCCACATATTTAAGTATTCCCTGCCATGCATGAGGATTTGTGGGCAGAGCCCTCACTGAACACTGATGGGACATGGCTGGATGTCCCTGTGCCTAACACAGAACTTATGCAGCCTTCCAGCTGCTCATGATGGCAGTACCGCTAACAGAATGATGCAAAAAAAAAAAAAAAATCGGAAAACCCAACCTGTTTTGCTTCAAGTAATCACAGCAAATTTCACATTCTGCAGAAGCCACATACTATGAAATTAAATAACTCCATTGTGTGTCAATCTTGCTTTTTATCTGTCATGAATAGAAGAGGCAAGTTCTTTGCTTCCAGAGCATAATTTCAGCCCAATTTCTCCTTCTCATATTTCCCCCTAAATGATGCTCAACCTGAAGGCTATATGGTACTTCCGATGTACCATCTGACAAACAATAAATGCAACATCATCCTCCTAAATCTCAGTCGTAGCCTCACACACTCCAACACCCCTTTAATATTTTATGTCTTAAGGGCAAAGAAAAGAACTGGCGGGAGAGGCTGGTATCATCGTATCTATGGATATGCAGTCTCACGAAAGGTATGACAATCCCGTCATTAATACGGTCACTGGAAGTCTTTGGTGGGATTTTGATCTGCATGATTTGAGAAACATTTACTTACATCCTGTAAACATGTAATGAAGTTCTCTCAATGCACCACAGTAAAGATTCGGAAGAAGGTAACTTTTAAAAAAGTCCTCCATGCAGAAAACTAGTGTTAAGTAGAGCAAAAATACGGGTGGCTAGAGAAAGAGAAGCCTGCTGTTAGAGTTTCACTCAGTGGTCCACCCTTATCAGAGAAACACACAAAATAAATGTGTGGAATAAAATTAAAATAGTTTAGGAGAAACCTATTAATTTATAGGTTTCAGAGTAGCAGGCTTGTTAGTCTGTATCCACAAAAAGAACAGGAGAACTTGTGGCACCATAGAGACTAACAAATTTATTTGAGCGTAAACTTTCGTGAGCTACAGCTCACTTCATTGGATGCATTAATTTATAAATCCTGCATCTGGGCCGGGGGTTAGACTAAAAGGCCCTTGCTGTCCTTTCTAATCCCATGATTCTCTAAAGAAGGAAAAGAAGCGGTGGGGTTAGGGGACAGTGGAGGAATTTTAAAGTGATTTGTTTTATTGAGTACACCAGATGTCACATTGGCATTTAAAAATCTAAGGTGGTTTGTTCTGCAGTACAGATTGTCTTGTGTTTGATCTCCTAAACCCATCTTCATCCATCATCATCATAACTGTCAAGATAACAAGGGCCAAGTTTTGATTGCAGCCGGATTATTTTTGTTGCGGGAGAGACAAAGATATATACACAGTGCTTGTGCCCGCCAAAGTATTTAAACAAACACAAACCCAGACTATACTTCAACCCCTACAGCTCTGTGTTAGCGAGTGGAATTCTCCTGCTGGGACAGAAGGCATGCTAAGGCTGTAATATAGACTTTAAGTTGCTCTTTTCCCCCCCACATTTGGGTCAAATGTAAGATAAAGCTGTGTGGCCCGGTAACGTGAGCAAACATGGCGCAGAACTTGCATCAAGAGTTAACATGAGGAAACTGAGACAGCATAAGAATTTGACGAAGCCTCTCCTCTCCGGAGGAACAGCCTAATGCTCTACTCTCTCCAAATCCTTAAGCTCCGGCATGGCTATGATGCTCCCTCTGAGAGCTGCTTTCGCAAGGCCAGTTGTGGCTGTCCCCGGTGCTCTGCCTGCTGGCTTACATCGCCCTAGGCCCCCTAGTCGGTAATCTCGGTAGAGAGGTCATGGACTGACTGGGCCAGGGAGAATTAACTCCTCCCACAGCCCCCTAGAAGTGTTCCCTCCATGGCTGAGCTAAGTATCTATGCCCGTTTGGAAATCCCAGTCTAAGGGAGTTGGGTGCTTACCTCCATTAAATTCCTTTGAAAATCCCAGTCCCGCTGTACACGAGTGGGTGGTTCATGGCAAACATGTAACTGCTACTTCCCATGCTTGATCCTTTCTATAGACAGACAGGAGACTTCAGTCTCTAGGGCTACTGATCTCTACATTCCACAAGTTTCTCTCATGCGAATAACACTATCCATATCTATGCAAAACCAAAGAGCATAATCACCAGCACAGCATCCTCCTCTGCCCCTCCCACAACCCTCCACCAAAAGAATCACATTTTGAAATGGGGAAAACCTAAGGTTATATGGCTATTAACATTAGGTGCTTCTGCAATATCAGAGGCCTTGCTTATGTTGGGGGCCAACTGTGCTAGGTGTTATGCAAGCAAATGTCACAGAGGCAGATCCCACTTTCCTTACTCCCATGAGGAATCCCATTGATTCCTTCAGGCTCCTAAGTTTGACTGTATTCGCTATAAAAATACAGCTTTGATCAAAGGTTTTATCCACATGATTTTGTGGGGGCTGCATTATTTACAAGGGCCAGTGAAACATTTATACCACACCATCACCTAGCCCACATAGGCCACCTCATTCTCCTGGGAAGTATTTTAAAATGTTCCTAGCAGTACTGTTCTTTGCATTCCTTTGGCTATAAAGCCAGTCTTAGCACCATGAATCCACCTGTACAGGCCTTACTGGGAGAGGGAAACTAATAAAGCTTTGAGATAATTTTTTTTAAGAGCTTTCCAGCTAGTTTCTCTGTGAAGCCGAAGGTCTCCTTTTTAAGGTCTGATCTCTCACAGTGTATTCAGCCGAGAAACAAACATCTCATATGATTGGAAAGGGAAGAGTTATTTAGCATTCTTTAGTGCTATGAAGCTCCTATTTCTAATCCCAATGGCTGATAAGATGCTGGATCTTAAGCTTGTTATTTTGGTCCTGGACTGAATGGCCCCTGCTCTGCACCTCAGGATCAAGGTCACTTTGAGAGAAGCGCCACATTTGGAAAAAATGAAAGAAAATTGGTGTGACAAATTGTTACAAACCCCCCAAAAGTTGCTGGCTGAAAGGCTTGGAACGTTCACAGCAGTTATGGTAGAGATGGAGCAGTGGGCAGAAGGCAGGGGAGCTGTCCAGACATGCCTGATTGCATTTTGTCACATAGTTCCACAACAGATCACACAGTTGTCACGTCCAAATGATATAGTATAATGTTTTCAAAGTCAGATGCTTGAAGCTAGGCACCTAGACCAGATCCTCATTTAGGAGCTGAAATAAGTCACCAGAGATTCTGAGCAAACACCAACTCCCAGTGGCTTCAGTATGACTGCAAAACAGACTTTCTGGCCAGAAGGGACCATTATGATCATCTAGTCTGACCTCCCTGCAAGGAATTTGACCAGGCAATTCCTGCACTGGCTCAATAACTCCTCACTCATTAATCAGCTCTAGAGTCTGTGAGCACCAGCACTTTCTGCAATTTTCACAGAGCTGGGCAAAGGATGTCCTAGATATCCTGGTGAGCTCAGGGTCTGTAAGCCTCTCTTCTAATGGGGCGCCTGGACAGGCTTGGAGCCCCCCTGCCTTCTCACTGGGGACACTTTTGGCAACCCTGTGAATGATTCAGTGACTAGAAACAGCAAGTGCATCTTTAAAACTGTGTTGATGACAAAAAGCCCAATGACTATATTCTCTCTCTCTCTCATATCTATCTATCTATCAATCTCCATCCCCTTTTTGTTGACCTACTGCTAATATTTGTTAGCCTAGAGGATCCAGAAAAACAAAGTCACTTCAACCAACCTCACTTGTTCAGGAGGGTTAATTTAAAAAAACAAAAACAACCCCCCCCCGCAAAATCACAACATCTGTGGTGCATTGGTTGTATAGTGGTGAGTATAGCTGCCTTTCAAGCAGTTGACCTGGGTTCGATTCCCAGCCAATGCAGGGATATGATGTTTGCAGGGAGGGATAGCTCTGTGGTTTGAGCATGGGCCTGCTAAACCCAGGGTTCTGAGTTCAATCCTTGAGGGAGCCATTTAAGGATCTGGGGCAAAAATTGGGGAGTGGTCCTGCTTTGAGCAGGGGGTTGGACTAGATGATCTCCTGAGGTCCCTTCTAACCCTGATATTCTATGATCAGTTCACTCAGTGTAACTTTTACAAAGACTGTATTTTACCCCAATACCATGGGAACAGTCTGGCATCTTCTGCCAGTTCATGAGCTAATCTCTCTAAAAATGGAAACTTTTCTGGGGGTCTGGCAGTGGAAACAGAGATAATATAGCAATCTAGTAAGGACCTGGATTGGTCCAGCCCCCTCCGCATTAAGCCAAGTGGTTATTGTTTGTTAAAGCACCAGCAATCTCTTTGCAGCTGCAAAGGAGTCTGAATCAATACCAGCTTCTGCTGTGGTTATTGCATTGAGAATAATAATCTCTGAAGCCCATCTGACCAGTTAGCCTTGGTTAATCTGCATTCAAAACCAGAAGCTCCTAAGCGGGCATTGCTAATAGAAGTTGGACACACCTTACTCAGAATACTGTGGTGAACTCATTAGTTTGTAGAGTAGAGATAAAAATCTGATTGGCTCAGTTGTGTCACAGGCACAATTCTGGCTCCTAATGCAAATTCTCCTTTGGCTTAAGTGTCAGTGTCCAGCACCCTTAGATAGGGAGGGTTTGTGTTCTATGCCTCATCTCACCACGACCGTCGGTGAGAGTCTCGGTGCTGTTTCTCGCACTGGTGTGGTCGGTGCCATGGAGGAGGCATGTCTATGTTTATGCCTTGACTTCCTGTCCCTCGCCTTGGGCTTGGCAGAAGTCCTGGGGCAGATGGTACCAGAGATGCCCAATGCCTCAATGGTGTGGTGTCAGCACCGAGGACAGCGACCCAGCAGGAGAGACTGTCTTTTTATTTTTTGGGGCAGTTCTCTCCGCAGAGAGGTCGATGTTCTTTTCCTCAAAACTTCTGAGGAGTGAGCCCAGTCTTTAGTCAGTTCTGAAGCCGATGGGGAGCCACAGAGGAGGTGGTCTGTCGTCCCAGTTTGTGTGGTTGGAGTGATTTCTCCATAAGAACCAGTTTGAGGTGGAGATTGTGGTCATGCCTGGCTCTTGCCTTTCGGTTACTACAGGGAGTGCAGATTTGAGGGATGTGCGACTCAGCGGGGCATCAGACACACAAGGAGTGTCCGTCTCAGGCCGAGGGTGGTTGAGAACGAACTGAGGGGGTTGGGTTGCACGCGTGTCAAAAGAGGTGCCAACGCTGCCTTGAGACAGCTACGGTGCATGTGTGACCCTGATGGACACGGCTACTGAAAATCTCTGAGCAACAGCGGCCAGACGCACCAACACCTGAAATGGAGCATCCACAGGGGGACACACCTCAAAGAGCCTCAGTTACCGCACCAGGCGAGCAGCCTTCTCTGTCCCAGATCTCACCAAGAAGTTCTAAACAGTCTTGGGGTGCACCAGAGTAACTGAAGTGAATTCCTACATGGCCAGGGTCTTGTTACAATATAACCCTCCCCTTTCGCTACCCAGCTAGTGGAGATTTTAATTCTGACAGCGCATTCCTAAGAAGGTGACTTTGCCTGGATGTAAACAATACAAACTAAAGGACAGTTCCATCAGGTAGATCTCATACTTCAGGGAGTGTGAAGAGCAGTACTCTGCAGCCCTCATAGGCTGGGAAGGACCTCCCGGGCCATCTGATTCCTGAACAAGTGCAGGAGTGGTTTTATCGTAATTTCTTTAGGTTTCTTTTAAGAGAGAGGTGAATCAAACACTAAAGTTGCTGACAGGTATTGAATTGTTAGCTCTAGAAAAGAAGTCCTCTGTCCACAGAACAGGTACAGGAGGGACAAGGACAATGCAAATCTCTTCCCTTTTCCCCTACAACATGCCTCACCCCTTGAGACAGTCCTTCCGGATTTGCGTTAAGAGGGGAGTTCAGGTCCATGGTCCATTTGCCTGTCAATGGAGATGGACAAAAAGGAATCCAAATAGTGCTACCCAGGATGGTGGTTTGTGCGGTGTGGACACAACCATTTACAGCCGATCACTTCACACAGACCAACCAGCCCTCAGAAGGCTGAAACAACGTTCAGTCTCTTCTGACTTGAAATATCAAATTTCTCTGCATCCAGTTTTCCTTGGACACTTTTACCCCTACAGCTTTCCCCAACGTCCCTGGGTGAGCTGTTCTGTGGCCCCGAGAGTTGAACTACATCTGTTCTCACTATCCAACTTTATATCCAATTCTGGGGTTTTCTAGTTTTGGGCTGTCATGCCTAGTCTCTTGTTTTAACTACCTCAATTTGTGGTTTTCCAGGAACAGAGACAGCTGAAGGAGCAAAGAAATTGAATTGTGTCGGATTGCCTCTGGCCTTGATAAATTCAGATTCTTATTCATGAGAAGGCTTAAAAAAAAACCAACCCACAACAAAAAAATAAAAAACCCCTAATCATTGGGATCTCTTTGTTCAGAAATCTGTATTCCATTAACACTCTGGCATAAGGCATGATGAAAAACAACGGAACGGGAAACCCACAACAGTGGGTAGCCAGAAAACAGACGCACAGTAAATTAACAACATACTGAATGTGCAAAAATGAGCAGAGGACCTTGACTCAAACAACACAATCCTGACGGGAAGAACAGTCAATAATGTCTCAGAGTGGGATTAAAGCATTTGTCCAGGAGGGCACACGTGAATTAGGTAGCAGAGATAAGAAGGAGCCAAATTCTAGCAAGCAACAGTTCCTTTAAACTGATTAGCTGTTTCACTTGAAGCCAGAGAGGGGCCTTCGACACAATAACATGATGCTTGGAAAATACAAGTGATTGTTGTTTGCTGGCCTTCCATCAGGCATTTGTACGTGGTGTTTTGCTGTCAGGAGACGCACAAATTGCAATAATCTAGCTACATGGCGACAAAAGTTTGCCTCTGCATCCTAGTGAGAAAACAAGCAGGGAAGTTGGGCAGAGCCCCTGGGATGATGAAATGCCATTGACACATTCTAGGTGGATGTGACAGGAAAGCTCAAGGTTCCAGAACAACTCAGTGAGGATGAGGGTTAGCAGCCTTGGTAACAGAGTTGTTTTGGGGGTAACCAGCAGGGAGGCGTGTGACAAACTCCAGTCAACAGTAATTACCAATGTCATCAGCACCTACCTTTAGAGAGCTACAGGACATCCAGTACAGCACCAACGTGGCAATCAGGCAGCACAGTGCCATGTGGTGAGGGGAGAAATACTGGTTGCCAGAAAGACATCATCTTGTTCTCGAGAGAAGCCCTCTGGCCAATGCACAGAGCAGCACTGACTGGTTCAGAAGGGAGCATCATTCAGATGGGGCTGGAAATGAGAGTTTGCCATTCATTCTCGTTTGGACACTAGAAAACCAAAAGGGATCAATACTATTCAATGATAATGGCTAGGCAGGTTGCAAACAAAGACAACTGGCTTATTACACTTACCAGTTGTGCTTGCAGCTGGTCTATGAAAAACATGGGTTATATTGTTGTTACCCCTCCTTTCTCCACTTACTTCTTGTCTTTATGGAGAGAAGCTTTTGGGGTGGGCACTGTCTTATTATAGGTCTTTACGGTGCCTAGCACAACTGGGATCCAACTTGGTCCACCCCTGGAGGCAATCATAGAATTACAGGACTGGAAGGGATCTCGAGAGGTCATCTAGTCCAGTTCCCCTGCACTCATGGCAGGACTAAAACTAGACCATCCCTGAAAGGCGTTTGTCTAACCTGCTCTTAAAAATCTCCAATGATGGAGATTCCACAACCGCCATGTGCAATTTATTCCAGTGCCTAACCACCCTGACAGTTAGGAAGTTTTTCCTAATGTCCAACCTAAACCTCCCTTGCTGCAATTTAAGGCCATTGCTTAATGAACCTACGGAATGGCATAGCAGATCAGCAATAAAGCTGGGATAGATTGCACGTCTCCTGGCTCCCACCCTTATGCTCTGGCCACTGAACCAAGAGCAGCCTATAGACTGATGATAGAGGATGCAGGATAAATCCAGAAACTCTGAGCAAATGTCTGCCATACAACGTACTTATTAACCTAGGATGTGACGGTGGGAACTTAAAGGCAAGAAAGTATTTTTAAAGATATTACCCCACAAAGCAATATAGAGTAGGACCTCGCTTATTTACACTTTGCCAGTCTGCATATCCCATACACTGATCAAGATTAGCTGGTTCCCCACTCCTCCAGAGACATAACAGCACAGTTGCTTGTGGAGAGGTCTTCTATTACTAAAGCTGTGTTCCTTTTACAAGATGTTCCGCAGAACATTTTCTAGAATATCTGTTTTTTCCTAACGCTTTTCCACCATAAGCAAGAAGTCCATCCGTGCTCTCACTAGGTCGCTAACCTGGGAGGCACTCGATACAATGAGATGGGTGCCAGTATAATACCCCACCCCTACCCCAAGACAGTTGCAAGGTGCTTAGAAACCCTCTGTTAAAGTGACCTCTGAAAGTAACCTAAATAGCAGTGCCTCCCATGTTCCCGGTGCATGCGTTTGTTCAATTTTGTTTTGGGTTTTGTCTTCTTATTTCTTGCTTTCATTGCTTCTCACCCAGTGTGCCCAGGTCTTGATGGTTCCTGGGAAGATGCCATGTAGTAGCTACTATAAGGGCTTAGCATAAATAAATTAAATGGAGCTCTACTGAACAAATGAACAGAGAACATTCTGCATTGCATGATCCTGGCTTTATATCTGTGGGCCAGATCCTCAGCCACTGTCAGTCAATGGAGCACCAACTTCAACTGAGTTTTATTAACACTTGCTGAGATCTGCCCCTGTGTTTGTTTGTTTATGACTTCACAATGGGGCTCCCATGCATTGATTTAAATGAGCAACACTCTACGGGCTGTTCCATCACTGTGGCATTTCTGACTGAACAAGAGGTTGGGTAACAGAACAGGCCAGATTTTCCTCTCCCTTTATAACTCCATGGAATTAATTCGGATCGACGCTGGTGCACTGGAAGCGAGCGGAGACTCAGACCTAGTATGAGCTGTATAAATAGTACCAGCTAGAATGCACTCCTTTTGTATTAACTTTCCCATTGCTGCTACCCCAATCTTGGTGAAAAACAAGAGATTTGGCATTTCTTGCCCATTCACTCATTAGTGCCAAAATCCAGCATTTGTGACATGACAGTTGCTACAGAGCTGTCACAACCATACCGGGACTGAAATAGGAGTGAACATAAGTTACATCTAGCCCATCCTGCTGCATGCTTCCCTACAGAATATTCTCATGTATAGCTTTAAAACTATACTGGGCCAAGCATTGAGACTACGCTAGGGTCTAGTCAACATTAGGGCAATTTCCTCCTGATCTTCCCCATGATTTTTCCCTTTCTCAATCAGTTTTATATCTCCTTGTACCACCCAATCCATTTTCTCTTCCTCTTCTTGGCTTAACTCTCTTCACTAGCTCTCAAAAGTAGGCTACATTGATTGATACAGTATTGATACAACCACTACAGTATGCTACTGGTTTCTTCGAGTTAAATATCAGCTTTGATTTTTCTTGTGGGGGTAGGGGGAGGAGGACACCAAGATCTGCTTAGTTCCAGACGTTAGAAGCTGAGACTATGAGAGGACTATTTAATTTTCAGCCGATACGAAGAGACACCTTCTCTTCTCCGTGTCCAAGTTCTGCTGGTAACGTTGCATATAAAGCGAGTGTCAAGAGAATATGGTCTGAATTATTTTATTCCAGTGGCACCAGGAGGCCCCAGCTGAGATCAGGGCCTCATTATGCAAAGTGCTGTACAAACACATAGTGGGAGGCAGACTCTGCCCCAGATTGCTTACAATATAAATAAAAACAGAAAGGAAAACAGAACCACAGAGAGGGGAAGTGACTTGCCCAAAGTTACACAGCAGGTTGGCAGCACAACTGGAAATGGAACCCAGGTCTCCTGATTCCCAGGCAGTGCCCTATCTGTTAGACCATGCTGCCAGCAGACTGGATTAATGAGTCATAGGGATAGAGAGGAAGGTTTGGTTCGCACATTTAAAAGATGTTTAATAATTCTTCGCAGGGATGGGCACTGTGGGGAATGCCAGCTTGGAGGGAAGCTGTGGGATATGTTGTATTGATATTGATCTCAATGTCCCCGAGAGCTAAAGGTGTTTTATAAACTCTTTCACTGTCCAGCATTAAACAGTGATGGATAGGTTTGGGGTTATTAATTTACAGAGGCACTGGTTGTTTGGACTCAGACAGTTTCTCTGTCTGGTTTTCTTGCACTTGTTATCATATTCAACAAATGAACTCAAATGAACTCAGTCCATTTTTCATGGTTAATTTTCAAACAGGCAAAAATTATAGGTTACTGTAACATCTTATGAACTTTCCACTCTCCTCTTACATTTGAGCTTAGAATAGGAGTAAATTTGTAGGCCCAAAGGTCAGAATAGGACACAGGTGATGCTGAATGGACACAAGACTGTCAACACTCCTTTTGGGCTCAGCAGTGAAGAATGATATTCACTTTCTGTGCAGAGGAAATGCACAGGGGTGAATTTTACCAGAAGAGACAGGATGTAAGGAAATGCAGAGACTTTCCAGTAAATCCCAGGAGACTCTTACAGTACCAGCAATCCTAGTGGGGAATTCTGCTTGAAGCCAGCCAGGAAGGAGTGCTGGCACAGAAGCCAAATGGCATGGTTCCACTTCTCCAAATAGGCAGAGGTGATTATGTGATGCCAGGCAAGGATCTTTCCAGCTGGAGGTATTTTAAATACATACAAAATAACGTCGGAATTATAGGACTGCAATCTTTAAATTATATTTAAAAAAGATGCTCAAAGCATATATCATTGAATTATGAACAGCTTTGGCAGCTTTATTGATGATGTTGAATCTGGTAGACAGATGCATTTACACTGCATAAGCATTTGAGATGCTAGAGTAATTGCTTATTAGTCTTGTTGTGAGGCAAAACACCAGATTGAAATAAATAGAAGCTCATGAACAGAGAATTTTGCTGCCTCTTTGATTATTTTTTCAAGCTAACCATCTGCTAAGCATCTGGGATTCTTAGAATCCAAGATTCATACCATACACAGGTGGGAGTTGAAAAAAATACAAATATAAAGAACTTGGAAAAAATCCAAACTATAGTGTCAAATGGTTGTGAACTGACGGAGGAACTTTTTCTGACAGTGTAGTGTCCAGATCTGAATGCAATATTCCATTATTATCAGACATAAAACATAGGTCACAATATAATTCAATATAATATATTTCAAGAAAGTTAGATTCCTACTGACTGAAGTTTACCCCAGGGAGGTGGCCAGCTCAGGACTTATTGAGCATATTAGCAGTGCAAAGCCTTTGTGCTCACTTCTGACCAGAGGCCTGATGGTTAGTTAAGACCAAGAAAAGACGGTTCTACTTGCAACAGAAACCTCTTCACCCCAACAACGTGACTTCAGGGCCTGGTCCAAAGTCCACTGAAATCAATGGAAAGATTCCCATGATTCCTTTGGGCTTAAGTCACAGGAGATTTGCAGAGACCTCTTTTAGTTTCCTTTTGTGTGGATCAAGAGGCCGCAGGTTTGGGAACTCAAACTTAGAGAGAACTGCCCTGATCTCAGATGTGAAAGAAATTGCTTAGCAGAGGAAGGAAATAACGCTTGCTGTTTATTTCAAGTTTTGGAATTCACCGAGGCTCCTGGAGAATAACAAACCCACTGTGTGAGCCAGGGGATCTCTCCCCAACTGTGGCAAGCTTATTTCCTCCAGTTCCACACTTTGTTTGTTTAAACACACTGGACTTGATTCTCCACTGCCTTGATCAGTTATTACACCTGCACAGAATGGGCTGTAAAAGAGACTACACAAAGTGCAAAGCAATGGGGAATCAGGCCTTTTATTGGTTCTTCCATCCAAGGACCTCACAAAGCATTACAAATAAAGTCATCCTCATAACCTCCCTGGAGCTGGGTGTTATCACGATTTTACAGCTGAGGAAACAGGCACTGAGAGATGAAGTGACTCGCTCAAAGTTGCACAGGGGGCCGGGCAGAAATGGGAACAGAACTCGGATCGTGTAGCACCCAGTCCTGTACCTCAGCCATCCCACCTCTCAACTGGGGGGCAGGGAAAACATCTCAGAATGAGACACTTCAAAAGGGGGAGGGAGGAAATTCTCAGTGACTAAGTAATGCATAGACGTAGGTTTGGCATTCTGTACATTTTCCACTACCTGTGACCAAGAGAGGGTTCTATTCCCAGCCATGCCCCGACCTGCTGTGGGATCTCAGACAAACCACTTCCTGTCTCTGCACGGTGCCTCTGTTTCCCCTCTCACACACTGCAGACTCCTCTATTTAGACTGTCAGCATTTTGGGGCAGGTGTGTCTATCGCTAAGCATTTGCACAGCACCTAGCACAATGAGATCCTGATCTCAGCTGAGGCCTTGAGGCACTATTGGAATACAACTAATAATAACCAGAAGTCCAAAGCAAAAAGGATTAAAATTTAGGATTCATAAAGGAGAAGTTTGCTATTTAATTTATCATTGTCTGCCAGACAACAGTGCTGATAAAACAAAATATCTGAATTTCCCCCAGCTGCTAATGCATTTCATGCTGAGAAAAGGGAAGCTAATAAAAACAGCCAGCTAAATAACTGTCCAACTAAGGCAAATAATCATAAAAAGGGATATTTATTTTTCTTTTAAAAAAACTGAATTAGACATGGATTTTCAGCATAAAAAGTGCAATTATAAAAAAGCTTTTAAATTAATATTTGTTTGTAGTTCTGAATTATTAAGAATTTCTCCCAGTCACTGGACAGAGCATTTCAGTTAATCTCCCTTGAACAGACATGCACAGGTATTTCTAAGACTTATCCCTGTGTTATCATGTGTCACCTCAAAAAGCAGTAAACAGTATCGCAGAGAGCAGAGTTTGTGTGACAAATTCAAGATTAGGTGGATTCCGATCTAAAAATTAAATTGCTTATCAGAGAAATAATATTAAAGTAAAATAAATTAGAATTGCTACTGAAGATTCTAAAAGTAATTTTTAAAATTAATTAGAATCAAAAAGATGGATCTCAAAGGATAGGACAACTCTAATTTAGACAGACGGTAATTAATTCCTTATTTCAGAAATTAATTAATGGACTGTAAGAGCAAATCATTCCTTTGCTGACGTTAAACTCCTGAGAGGTAGATTCATCTGGAACAGGAACGTGTAAACCCCCTCACTTTCCCCCCGCCCCCTTGCACAGTGATGTGGAAATTCATACCAGCAAGCTTCCTACTGGGGTGACCATGTTCAGACCCTTGACCCACCCAGACTTAGGCACCCATCACCCATTGAAAGCCAGCTCGCCTAACTCCCATAGGCTCTTTGAAAATCCCGGCCTAAATAATAATTCTTCCTCCCTTTGGAGCTACGAAGATGCCTCTCAACACAAACAGGGAAGGACTCTACCCTGGCCCTTGCAGGAGTTTACAAGGACAGAAGTATAAAGAAGCGTCATCCCATTCGTACCTCACTCCCCAGCAGTAGACACAGCTATAGTTCTGTGCTCTGCACACGGCCACCCAAAAGGAGAGTGGGGAAGTGGTATCATGGAACCCTGCCTCAGCTGCAGCCAGCTGAAGGACAGTGGACCATGCTTGTTCCCCCTTCACAGAAGTGATGGCCCTGTCTCAGGCACAATCAGGGATTAAAGGAAAGGGGGGACATCTTCCACTTCCTGTTAAAAAGCAAAGGGAAGCTCCCACCTTTTCTCCCTAGCTTGGGTAAGCCACACTCGTGCCACAGCTCCCTCCCATCCCCTTTGTTGGTGAAGCAAAGAGCTCCCCTCCTCCGGTTTCAGTGTATTTTAACCACTGGCCATAATACCTCCTGGAGCTCCCCCTGGGCCAGCACAGCTCCCCACTGACCACCCTGTGGCTCTGGGCCTTAAAAGGGAAACAAAGACTCTGCAGAGACAGGGACATACTGCCTGGCTGTGAAGTTACTGTATCTGTGTACACCAAGGAACAGAGTTTAAAGGGGATGAATTTCCCTGCCTCCCCCTTATAAAAAACACCAGACACATATTTTGTGGCTCTGAAATAATAAAAGTCCACATCAGATTCACAAAGCAATATCCATGAATGAAATAGCTTGAGTACAACAATAGGCTTAGGGCATCAATTTCCACTATCAATAAATAAATCCACTGGCAGCCTGATCTCATGCCAGCCCCCAGGGGTAGAAGCCAAACTATGATGCCAGTCGAGGCCTGGAAAACATATTCCACTTGCTGGTGTCTGGATCCCTTTGATAACTAGCTACATTTATAGCTTATCCTCGGAGCTGGAGGGTTTGTTAAGGAGAGGATAAGCAGGGCATGAATTGATTCCTTGCATCAACTGGACATTAGTCCAAACCAAAATCCTGGATGTGCCAAGACCTGAACTTTGGATCCGGATGTAACCTCTCCTGCTAGCCCTTCTCCCTGGGATGGATTGAGCCAAAATCCTGGATCTGTAACTTTGTGGGGGGAATCCTGGATATGAATTCAAACTTTGGATCCAACCTTTCAAATGGTAAACTTCTTGGGCCAGGGACTCTATGTTTGCACAGTGGCTAGCACAGCGGGGTCCTGGCCTTCGCGCATGACCACAGTATAAATGGATTAATTTATGCAAGTTAGACCATTAGGTTTTCACTGGAGACAGGCCTGAGTGGTGCATGCACAGAAGCCTGCAGCCATGCCTGGCTTAGAGACAACAGGAATGTGTAGGACGCAGGATGTAGAGGGTGCAGAAGGAATGTCTAATGGGGATTGGAAGATAGTCTTCCCATGGCCCCAGAAGCTGTTTCTATGGAAGAGGAAATGTTGGAAGAGAAGGGCAGTTCAGAGAGCAGGTTAGGATTCTACCTTTAGGATAATAAACTAAGGAGAATTTATGGGGACTTTGTATACATACACATGAAATACGCAACACAGGTCGCAACACCTAAAGCTAAGGTTGCCTGGCACCTCCCTTTTAAATCCATGTTTTCCATTGCTTAGAACTTTGCCAAACCATCTGAGCCCTCCTCATGCTGGGAGTTTGCCTAAGGCCGAGGTTTTTTGGGGGGAATTGATGTTCGTTGCACTTACTGGTGCTCAGGCCTGGAGCTGGCTGAAATGCCCATTTTCTGGTTCCAGGAAAAATTTCAGGTTTTCGAAACCTGGGTTTATTTCACACTGGACCAAAACCCAATTTGCTGAAATTTCTTGAAAAATTGAAAATTCCATGTTTCAGGATTTCTGAAATGGTGTTTCTGATGCAGCGTGAAACTGACATTCTTACTATTCACCAAATAGCAGCGGCAAAACTGACAAAAAGGAAAGTCTCACCCAGCTGCTTGCAGGACAGCCAGGGTCTGTAGCTCCGGAGGCAGCCCCCACCCACATGACTGTTGCAGGGGCAAGGACCTCCAGACTTTTGGGCAACCTTTGGAAACAGCTGACCTGAAAGTCTGGAAGCCTCAGGGTCCCTGGAAGTCCAGATGGAGCCACAAACCCTGTAGGTCTCAGGGCTTCCAGACTCTTTGCTGCAGAACTGGGAGTCCAGCCCTGGCTAGAGCAGGGCTGCCAGGGCTTTCATGGTCCTAGCTTCAAACAGGGTGCCTGGAAGCCTTGGCACAGCAGGACTGCCCCAGAACCCTGGCTGGAACCAGGGCTCTCAGGGTTTTAGGCTTCCTGCTTCATGGCATGGACCCTGGCAGAGCTAGGAGCCTGGACACCTGGAGAACAACAGCTTTGGGGTTGGCACAGACCCCACTATAGTGAGGAGCCTAGCCATCCCTGAGATCCTTAGCTCTAATCAGGGCTGTGGAGCCTGGCAGGCTCCCTGCAGTGGAGGTGTCAACTCTGGGACACCAGCAAACCAATGGAAACCTCCTTGTGTTTCAGTGAAAGTTTCATCAAATCTGCAATAGATTCAGCCAAATATTTTACTCCAGTGAACGGGAATTTTCTGACCATCTCTATTCAGGCCTTCTGCAAATCAGATCCCAGAGTCTCAAACTGAGACTCTAGGAAATGAGAACCCACAATCAGTAGCCACCCACGAGAAGTCTGGTTTAAGTGACAATTGGCTGAGAACTTAGCTGCCAAACTCTAACAAGTCTCCACTGAGCATTCATCTTCTTCAAATGCTTGCAACTTGGCCAAATCTGGGTGTTTTTTTTTAGGAGACCAGCAAAAGGCACATACCTGGTATGAGGGTGATAAGCTGCCAAATTCAAAGCTTGTGGTTCAATTTGCAGAGGAGGTAGACTCTCAACAAAGTGGAAAAAAAATTGGGGGAAGGTGGTGGTGCAAAATAAGCTATTTTTCCTTAATCTCATTCTTGGAAACAGCAGACTCATTTTTGCTGCAATTTTCCAGAAATGTTCAGCCTGATGCAGACACCCAGGAGGTAAAATTTGAGCCAGAAATGCTAAAATTTGCCAAATTTTTAAATAACTGAAAACAGAAGCTTACAATGGGAAATGTCAGGCAACCTTAACTATAGGTGCCATCACTAGCTCTCCCTACAATTACATATATGCAAGTCACTTCAGTCAAGAGTTTTAAGGGACAGTGGGTGCAGATCTGACAGGTGGTCAGGTACTCAAATACTCGCTTGGGTCCCCATCTGCTACTATAAACAAGAGGCCAGACTCCTTTTCACTACTCTGGTGTATGGAGTCCTCACTCAGATCTTCCCACTGTGAGCTTCATGCCCTTGACTGAGATTTTCAAAGGAACTAAAATGGGATTAGGATGCCCCAGGCCCATAGGTTCCTTTGCAAATGCTAGCCATTGCTTTTAGCAAATGCCAGCAATACCTATTTCATTGCAATGTGCAGAACAGAAAGAAGAGCACTGCCAACCTCACATCTGGCCCATCCCAAGAATGGTGTTGGGATCTGCATTTCTGAAAAGGCAACATCTTCTTGGGGGCTGGTGTGTGGGACGGCTCCCACCTGCCCAAGTGATTTATTTCTGCTGTGTTTCTTAGATCCTTCCAATAGAAAAAGGAGAAGGAAATAGAAAAACAAAGAAGGAAAATTGTGCTCTCAACTGGGCTCATGCTGCAAACTCTGCAAAAGAAATGAGATGGCTCTGGTAACATAACCAGCTTCAGAAAAGTGTTGGACATCACGCACCATCAATGTGACAAGGACAGCTATCATACATACTGGTTGGTTTTACTATGCCAGTTGCAGAGGAAACCCATTATATTTAATGACAGCTGTTAGCTTCCAACTAACAGAAGTATCCTATTTTAAACAAGGCTTCTTATGTTATGGATTTCCCATTTAGATACAAGTTAACCTCAAATCTTCCCCTGAATCCCTCCCATATAAGTGTGCCGATACTCATTGTACCAAGCACGGGCAGGGAGAGGCCATACCAGTTTTCTCCTCCTCCAGCCAGCTGCTTCAATCAATTTTCTTCCAGACAAGCACTTGAACATTGTGTTACAGACAGCTTCCTTTACAGCTCACTGAATCAAATGTTCTCCACTCTACAGTGTTGTCTCTTTCATTTACCGTGTGACAAATGGCAGAAAATTGTTTGGTTTTCTGTTATTAGAACCCAGGGATATTAAATTTACATCAAAACAACAGAGGGACTAGACTCAGGGAAATGAAATGTTACCTCTGGAGAGAGGAAGGGACAGGTTTACCGTTGATTACCTCATATGGCTTTGGCTTTCTACTCTCCCCACTCCTGCTTCTCCCATATTAAGTGAAAAGAAAAGGAGGACTTGTGGCACCTTAGAGACGAACAAATTTATTTGAGCATAAGCTTTCGTGAGCTACTGCTCACTTCATCGGATGCATAAAGTGGAAAGTACAGTGGGGAGATTAATATACACAGAGAACATGAAACGATGGGTGTTACTATACACACTGTAAGGTGTTACTGATCAGGTAAGGTGAGCTATTACCAGCAGGAGAGCGTGGGAGGGGGAGGGGGAACCCTTTGTAGTGATAATCAAGATGGGCCATCTCCAGCAGTTGATCATCACTACAAAAGGGTCCCCCCCCGCCTCCTGCTGGTAATAGCTCACCTTACCTGATCACTCTCGTTACAGTGTGTATGGTAACACCCATTGTTTCATGTTCTCTGTGTATATAAATCTCCACACTGTATTTTCCACTGAATGCATCCGATGAAGTGAGCTGTAGCTCACGCAAGCTTATGCTCAAATAAATTTGTTCGTCTCTAAGCTGCCACAAGTCCTCCTTTTCTTCTTGCAGATACAGATTAACACGGCTGCTACGCTGAAACCATATTAAGTGGGGACCCTCACGAATTTTGTGTTCCGATTTAGGGAAACAGGCTGCAGCTGGGCAGGACAGGGTTAGGATCAGGCCTCCACCAGCAGGTGGAAATAGCCCTGGCAAATATTTGTCAAACATAGGGTGACCAGATGTCCCGATTTTATAGGGACAATCCCGATATTTGGGGCTCTCTCTTTTATTGGCACCTATTACCCTCCACCCCCTGTCCCGGTTTTTCACACTTGCTATCTGGTCACCCTAGTCAAACAGTCGATATGTTTAGCATTCTGAGGGATAATTAAAGCCGGCCCATATAGTGCGTACGGAGAAGTTATTACCTCCCCTTCCCAATCCCATGGAGAAGATTGTTCTGAATCCACCTGCCCTTGGAACACAAAATTGTGCCAAAAAGTAAACAATGGGAGTTTCATGAATTATCCCAAGAGACCAGTGCTGAGTAGGGGGTGAATGACACCAGGAGTAGGAAAATCCCCATCTCCCCCCGCACTCCAATTCATAGAGACCAGGGCATGTGTGTGAGTACACGCACACACAAACCTCATCGCCCAGGGTTTATTCTGACACTCCTGCAGCTTCCCTGGACCTCAATCCTTAGGAATCTGGCGTATTGCCTCTTGTTTTATTTCTTCCTTCTTTTCCCTTTCTCTCTCTAAAGCGTCTCTTTCTATCCCCTTCCTTGTCCCTGCATTGTGCTTTCTCCCTTCCTCCTATGCTTTCTTTCAATCTCTCCTCTCCAGTCCCCGGAGTCAGAACCACTGCCTCCCAACCCTAAGTCAGGCATGCTCAGCCCTCACACCCATATCAGACAATAGCCCCAACACACGCAGCAGTGCAGCGAGGGCTGGGAGAAGAGGGGAAGCAGGAGCTGTTGCAGCAGGGGAGGTGCATTCAGCCGCAGTCTTTTTGTGGTGTGTGCATGCAGTACTTAGCACTACGGGGCCCTGAGCCACGATGCGGGGCCCTAAGCACGGCCATAAAACAAATAATCTTCGCTGGGGAACTCCGATGCAATAGGGACCAGATTCTCCTCTCCCTGGGGCTTGGTGCCGCTCTCTGACTCCCCTTCTCCTCCAGAAACGGACAGCAATATGAGGGGATCATACAGCTTATGGCCCATCTACCCCATCACCAGCTTGAAATCTGACGTCCTGTACACCCAGGTCCTTGGGAGCATCTCTGGCTTACACCGTCCTCTCATCGTGTGATGCAGGGTGACCAGATGTCCCATTTTTAAAGGGACAGTCCTGTTCGTTGGCACTTTTTCTTATATAGGTGCCTATTATCCCCCACCCCCGTCCCGTTTTTTCACAGTTGCTATCTGGTCACCTTAGTGTGACGAAAGTCATCAAAACTGAATTGGAGCAATAACAGGTCTGCAGTGGGTTTTGGTTTGAAAAGTATCTCCTTTATACAGGGGACAGGGGCCTGTCAACACCAGGAGTCAGCTTTTGTGAGCTTTTTCCAGGAAGGATCATAAATCCCGTCCCCATACATCCCCTCCCCAAACCTCTCAAGGAGTCTTTTATCCCCACTCCCCTATCTCCAAGTACTGAATAAGAAGCAGGAGGCCTCAGTGCAGATATCTCCACTAGGAGGTCTCATCCTCTTACTGGAGCCAAGCAAGCTCACAAACCGTTTGCCAGACACACTCTTAATCCATTAACAACCCCCTTGGTAGCCTCTCATCTGCTTCCTAATCATCAGAAGGCCTCTGAATCTCTGTACGGATACCAGAAAGCATCTTCTCTTCAGAATAAGCTTCTTATCGTCTTACCAAAAAGCACATTGCATTTGGTGAGCGGAGAAGAGACAGTCACAGCACACTCATTATCTCACCTACCAAAAAGCCATTTTCATTCATTTTCCCCCTTTACAGCAACAAACATCCCCCCACCTTTCCCAGTAGTTGATAAACATGGAAATCTATTCTCCTTCCAGCACGGGGAACAAGGAATCCTTTACTCTCTCCCTTAAAAAACAGGAATAAGCCTCTTATCCTCTTACCAATAACTGTGAGCATCACAAATCCTGTATCAGCTTCACTAGGGTTAGGGTCGTTTGCATTACGTGAAAAGATTTTATAAAGTGGCAAACAAAAGACAGATGATTCCATTCCTTTATCTGAAATATCCTTCCAGCGAAGGCAGAGTTGTTTAGGCGTAGATTTAATTGGCTATCATTCAGTATCAGGTTTAGGCAAGTTCTCCAGTTTCCCACAAAGAACTTCTGAGCTAATTTGTTCCTACTTGAGGATAAAAGGTCATTTTGCTGACTAGGAAGTTAAGTAAACAAAATTAGCATCTGATTTAGGAGACTTCTTATTCCTTCTGGTGTAAATTAGTGTAAAAATTAGCAAGACTGTCGGTTGTCTCTGTTTTCTGCATTTCAAATGCATCTGTTCCCTCAATGTAATGGTGGAGAGGCTTACTGTATCTTTATTTAAGCAGGTGTATGTATATGGGTGGTGGGGAGGGAGTTGGGAGAGGAAGGGCTGAAAACATCTGCTTATGAAGAGGAAAGTACTCAATGACAATAAAAGCAAGGCCAAGAAGCTGACAGCCACTGCCAACACCAGGACACTGAAAGGTAAAAATTTTAAACCACGTTTCTAATACAATACAGAATCTACCTGTGGAACTCTTTGTCGCATGATAGTCCTAAAGCAAAGAGATCAGAAGGATTTTATATTATAAACAAGAACAGAATACCTAGTTACATAGGCTAGGACAAGCTTTTATTTTGGATATCAACCCTTGTTCTAATGCCACACTCAAACTCTGGAAAACATTCTCATATCATGGTGATATTTTTTAAAGTCAGAATCACAGAGTTTAAGGCCAGAAGGAACCACCAGATAATCAAGTCTGACCTCCTGGACATCACAGGCCACCAACATCACAGATGCACTAAACCCAACAATTGAAATTACTACAGTCCACAGGAGACTCGATATAGGCCCCAGGAAGACAATAAGATGGACTGAGATGCACCAGTGCCCAAGGCCCTTGCAATAGCATGGAAATGATTAAGTGAGATATACCCAGATAATCCTGGCAAGTGACCCACACTCACATGCTGCAGAGGAAGGTGAAAATGCCCCCACAGCAATGCCAATCTGACTTGGGGAAAAATTCCTTCCCGACCTCACACATCACCATCAGTTAGACCCTGAGCATGTGAGCAAGGATCAGACAGCCGAGCACAAAAAAGAGAGATGCTTGGTGCCATCTCAGAGCCCTGTCCAATGTCCCATCTCCAGTTTTTGCCATCCCTGATGCTTCAGAAGAAGGAGAAAAAAAAATACCCCAACAACCCCAAATCCAGAATACATTGGTGGTGGGGGTGAAATCCTTTCCTGACTGCTGCAGGTGGTGGGCTGAAACTCTGAAGCATGAGCTTTTGGGAACATAAGACAGATCAGGAGTGAGACCCAGAGCTGCTGAGCCCTGACATCTTTCAAGTCTGGGCATAAAACCCAATTATTAACTGCCTTGGGTTAGGAAAATATTTCCTCGAGAGGCAGGTTACTGCAAGTTCTCCATTACAAGGGATTTAAAATTTCTTCTGAAGCATCTGTTCCTGGTTACTGTTGGTCAGGCCAATAAATAACCCACCCAAGCCTGTCCATTCCCCAAGTGGCCAAGCAGAGATGGACTTTGCGACATGTGCACAAAGTTAATAAATCCAGACTCTGGGGCGACCAACCAAAGGAGGACATTTTAGAGTTGAAGGGCCTTCTCTGGAGAATCTGCCATTAGCAGGAAATCTCGGGTAACCTAAACCAAATCTTTTAAGGCTCTGAGAGCCTGTACTTTGCATAACATATGCTGTTAGAATGAGTGGTGCATAGAATTAGGATTGGAACCAGGCAACCATTTGTAGCAAATAAATCGTTTACCCCGCCAAATTTAACCTGTTTTCCTATTGGAGTTGTTCACAAACAGACTTTGGTTTTTAAAGATTTGTTCATCATTCAAAATTGCTCCGAGGCTGGAGAAGAGATTTCAGTTTTGGGGTGGCGTTTGTGAACTCTTCACTATGTTTATTTTTATGCAGGGTGTGTGATGGTTTTCTTGAGACCCCCGCTGCTGTTTCCGCCTGGTGATTAGATGACTGAAGCAATGTACAAATTAAGACGTTGGAAAAAGATTTCAAAAATGGCTGCCTGAACACTTCTCGCATGAACTTTTAAATGAATAGATCTGTATATTTTTGGCAATATAAAAAGAACGATCACTGTAGCACTGAAGCGCCAACACAACATTGACAAGCCCTTTCCTTTCCTCAAACATTCTTGCAAATGTAAGCCGAGTCAGGATGAGCTCCACCCTGACATCTGGTGGTGAGGTGTGGCAGGTTGTGGAAAAGAACTTCAGGGACTGATGGAATTTGCATAGGCACACCCACCCCATCTAGAATGAGCCCATAGCTGCCCAAATGGTCACTTTGGCTGCTGTGGGATCCCCAGTGTCTCTGTTATTGGGGCAGGAAGAATAAATTGTTACTATCCTGATTATGGGAATCAAGGACAGTGAAACTGTACTTGGTCTTTTGTTATGATGGAGGGACTCGCCATCAACTAAGTAGCACTCGCTAGACAAGGGACATGGGTTCCAAAACTCTGTGAATTCAGAGAGGCTGGAGATAGGTATTAGTATTTGGTGGTGTGGGCCTATTTGTGAGGGTCTGAAACATTAATTGCACCGTGGTCTCTTTCCACTGTGGAACATCAGAACTAATTTTGGGTCAATTAGGAGTCTAGCTACAGGTGCTGAGCTGAATTCACTTTGGCCTCATGGTGCACCAGCACTGAGGCTCCCACTACTACAAGCTGAAATCACTAAAGAGCTGAAATCACTGAGTACTGTGTTGAGTAGTGGGGAGCCTGAAGATCTATTGCAGAGTGGAGTGGAGCAGTTGGTGGGATGGCGAGCGGAGTGGAGCGGAACAGTTCGTGGGATGGCGGGAGCTGCTTGCAGAGCAGAGCAGTTTGTGGGACGGCTGGTGGAGCGAAGCAGAGCGGCTCGGAGTGAAGCCCTATGGAGCTGCAGGGCAGTCAGCTTCAGATCATGTAAGGTGTCCCCTTACCTCTTCCCCCCACCCCACATTTTCACCCAGACTGGGGAGTAACACTCTGCAGATGAACTTTTGAACTCTGGGGCTGGACTTTTGGGTTGTTGGACTTTGGGTGATTTTTGAGTTGCTGGACTCAAGAGACGTTTGAGTTGTTGGACTCAAGAACCTGAGGGAAAGGACATGGCCCAATTTGCTGGGGTGGGTCATTGCTCATGGTTTGGTTGATGAACTTTAGTTGTGGTGTTTTCCCAATTTAATACTGATGTCGTTTACCTCATGTTATTAAAGATTCTCTGCTACACTGAGACTCTGTGCTTGTGAGAGGGGAAGTATTGCCTCTTTGAGGCACCCAGGGATGTGTGTAAGATTTTCCCAGGTCACTGGGTGGGGGCTTGAGCCAGTTTTGCAATTGCTTTGATGAGAGGGAACCCCTATGTACTGAATCTGGCCCTTGCTGCTATCAACTCGGCCTGGCAGAAGGGTTACACAAACAACAGAAAAATTACTCCATGAATGTTCCCAGAGAGTGAACTTAAAGCATCACAAATGCCATCAAATCAGATCTGGGGGTTCTGATTCACAGTGAGCCTGGAAGTAAGGGGAAAAATTTTTAATGGTGAGGGTAATTAACCAGTGGAACAATTTACCAAGGTTTGAGGTGGATTCTCCATCACTGGCAATTGCTAAAATCCAAGACTGGATGTTTTCCTGAAAGAGATGCTCTAGGAATTTTTTCGGGGAAGTTCTGTGGCCTGTGTTACACAGGTCACACTGGATAATCACAGGCCTTGGAATCTATCTATACAGCTGCATAGAAACATAGGACTGGAATGGACTTCCTGGGTGGAGTCCAGTCTTTGGCTACCGCAGGCAACCCTGTCCTATCATCCTGTTCATAAGCTTCATGATTCCTCCCTTGAAGTGGTTGCCCAATTTTAGACACTTATTCTTCTCTTTGGCCCTGATCCTGCTGTGAGCTTCCTGGGGGGGGAGGGATTTAGGGGGATTCATGCCCCCAGACAGAGCCCCCTGAGGTTAGTGAGGCTCCATGCAGGCATAGGACTCCACTCCACATGGCTCATTACAAGAGCCTTAAGTTTCTTTGTCTGAGGGTATGTCTAGACTACAATCAGAGGTCTGACTGCCGTGCGTGTAGACACACCAGAGCTAGTTTTGATCTAGCCTGCTTGAACAACAATAGAAGTGAAGCCATGGAAGCAGTGGGGGCTCGCCTTCCAGGTACGTACCCAGGGTGGCCCTTGTACAACCTATGCTGCCGCTTTCACGGCTGTTATTGGAGCTAGCTAGACCAAAGCCTGCGCAGGTCTGTCTACACCAGCTGTGGTCACACATCCGATGGCAGTGTAGACAGACCCTTCACACCATCATACCCCTTTGGCAGAAACACCAGTGCTCGCAGCTACTTTTAGGGGGCACTCAGACTAGTTCAGAGACTAGTTTCCAGAAGAACACCCCTCCTCACCCCCCGTGTGATGGGAATCCATTTATCAAGGGTCTTCTCCCAGGCCCATAACACCCCCAGATGGCACCTGACCTCAGACTACGTTTTTCAGACAGGTGGTACTCACATTCCAGTGAGGCCCTCCCACAGCCATATTTTTAATCCAACAGGCCACCAATTTGCGTGTTGATTTTCCGCTATGTAATTCGCGCACATTTCCACTTTAATTGGTAAAAACCAATCCCCAGGCCTCTGAGAAGGGTGCCGCATTTTCACCTGAACTCATCATTTTTAAGATGATTGCTTGTTAGCTCAAAAAGATGGGGGAACCGAGAGCAATATGTTAAAATTAATAACATGGATATTAATTCCCCTAAGAGCTATGGAATCTGTCTATTCTACCAGCTAAGCAAAGGGAACATTCCTACAGCCCCATGAGAGACACATGCAAGCACCGAAGTACTCATTTGGATTCCAGTTTAAAATGTGAGAAGAAACACCAATTTTGCTGCTAAGCAGCAGCACAACTATGGAAATTCTGATCCTCCTGGGTTTAGGAGATGGTCCAGAATGGGGTTTGAGTTCTTTGATCCTCTGAGAGCAAAGTCGTTTTAAGTTGTGGGGATGATACGTACACGCAGCCCTGATTTTGAAAGTGGCTTCTGATTTGGAGTGACTTGCTTATCGCAAGCGCAACTTGAGACAACACCTTGGGCCCAGTTTTCAGAGGTGCTCAGCTTTTGGAGCTCTCATTAACTTCAATTGGATTTGTGGGTGCTTGGCGTTTCATTAGCAGAGCTAGAAGGACGATGTCGATTAAGCATGCTGCGTGTCGCATGTAACATACTGAGACACTTGAATTTATGTGCAATAATCCTGGCTCCAGTTTACATTCCTGAGCTCCTGGCGCCATACTGAACTAGGGCCCTTCTGAAATCTAACCCTTTCTCCAGTCCCATTCATCATACTATACTCAGCACCTCTAGAAACAAGGCCCTGCAGTGTAACAAGTTAGGATCCCCAAAATTAAAGCACTCCAACCCAGTCACTACTTTGGAGAGTTCTGGCTTTAATATCCATACCCTTCTCACTTTGAGTATTGCTGGAATATACGGAGGAGCTCATTTTCTCCACTCCATGTTTTCTTCTGGAATTAGCTGGCAGAATCGGTGCTAGAACCAGGATGAAAGTTCAGAGCCATTCGCAAAAGGGACCTCTGATAAGGTCGAGAGAATTTAAGGAGGAACAAACAAGGCTGACACGGTTGTGGCAACACAATTTTATGAAAACAAAGATAAAACCACAACTAAAAATCAAGCAGAAGACTCATTAAGCATATGCTTACAAGCTAATAAGACATGTAAACAACAACTGCCAGTAAACCACAGGCATGAGCTCTCCCCAAGTCACAGGTGCAAGGCACAAATTGGTAATAATCAGGTTTGATGGATTTGGTTTATAGTCTTACCCGTTTTCAGATTTTCTTCTCTTTCAGGAAGTCAGCCAGTAAAAATCCCTCAGCACTTGAAGAAATATTTGCATTAAAGACTTCTAACCACAACTGGCCTGTTACTTGCCAGAGTCTCCCATGCCAGGGGTGTTTGTCCCTTTACAACACAGAGGACTCACACAGAGAATGTGAAGGATCCAAAAGCAAGACAGAAGCTCAGCTCCAAAGCAGTAGTGATATCAGATAGACATGCTTAAGTCCAGGGGGAATGCTGCTTGCACCCAACCTTGCTTCCCATTCAAATAATGTTGCAAAAGCCCTTTGCACGGGCAAAAAATGAGTTCAGATGAGTTTAAATAAAGTGATCATCGCCCTGAGAAACACATGTGACAATAAAGGCGAACAGAGATTCTCAAACAACGCTGGGGTCACGGATTACTTTAGACACAGGTGCAATAACTTCCCTTCACTGAGATGTAAGCAGAGCCCAACCTGTGCTAATTTACTCCTTAGGGCTATAACTGGCTCCAGTGAACTCACAGATTACTCCCACCCTTTACTGTCCATGTAGCAGGGCTGCTTCCACAATATTTAGCATTATAAATATTGGCGTGGATATGTATGTGTATGCATGCAAGTCCGAATGACATCAGTGCATCAAACGGAGTATAAGACCTTTAGCGTGCAGGATTTGGCATTCATTATGATGAAAGTACTTTAAAATATGTAAGAGTAAGAGTCAATGGGTTAGAGAATTATTATTATAAAGCATTTATATATCACCCTAAGTTTACCTGGCATGTCACAAACAATAAGACACGTTCTCTGACCCTGAAAGGTTATAGTCTGAATAAGATGGGACTTACAAATGGATGACAAAAACCACAGGACAACACTTCAGAAGCAGGGGGAGTTTGGAAATTATTGAGGAAATGAAGAAAGGAGGATAGATTGGGTTTTAAGGAAGTGTTTGAATCATGGCTCTTATAATCAGTAGATCTCAAAGAGTTTTACAGATGAGGGCAATGTCATTAGCTTTATTTTACAGATGGGGAAACTGAGGCACAGAGCAGCAAAGTGGCTTGCCTAAAATCAGCCAGTAGCACAGCTGGAAATAGAACCAAGCTTTCCTCAGTCCCATTGCCCTCTTCTAGCTACTAGGCCACATTTATGCTTTCCCTAACACATACCTAGCAGACACACTTTTCACCCGACTTTTAGATGGTAGGAACCAGCCCAACAAAAACAAAGCGAGCCTGGGGTGTGGGTATCCTCTGTAACATCAGCTACATCAGTGATGCCTCCTACAGGCAGGCAGGGAGGCAGGTAGACTCCTCTAAAATGTAAAGATGCGACACCGGGAAACCAACGTCCTCATCGGAACAATTATACAGCTGCCTACATTGCCCAAAGAAAGACCGCTAGGCAGATGAAGATAGGGTTGTCATTCCAGGCATAGGGGCAGCACAATTGAAAGGATGAAGCTGAGTGTGGAAGAAGATAAAGGGAAGAATATAGGGATCAAGGGGAGATGGGGGTGGGACTGAGCGTATAGGGCCTGGGCAACTTTTTCCTGTCATTCACGAAAGCGAAGATCATTCTAAGATCTGAACGGAATGACTTGACTTCCATCATATGACAATGTTTTTTGCAGCCTCCTATACTTATTAGCGTTATTACTTAGCACGTTTATTCAGCTTCCTCAAGCTCACTCCCAATATTTAATGTAATAAATACACAAGAAGCTTATTGTAATAAATACAGCACCACTGCAAATGAAATAGTAATTAGGAGTATAATTCACAGAGGTTTTAGTAAATATGTATTTACGAGGAGGTGCTAATCTTCGAAGTAAATGCCATAAATACACGCCACATTCCTCCAAACTCCTGCTTCCTCCCCCTCGAAATTTTGTCACCTGCTCATTGGAATTTTAAAAGTCACCCCATTTAAAATAGGACATTGGCAACAGCTACATGGGCTGTCTGAGACTAAAATTCAGCTGAGGCTTAGAGTTTAGCGAGTCACTTGGGAAAGCTAGTCTGGGCCAGGCAAACCATTCCCCTGCCCCTCTGCAGTAGTTCACTGTTGGCTGGGGATGCATCTGGTGTTTTATTCCATCATATGTAAGAGTAGGTGCTGCCTTCATTCATGATTCACCAGTCTCACCGCTATTTGCTGCTGCTACTGGGCTACCTGTGTGTCCCCTCCGGGGCATATTCCCTTCCACCATCTTCTCCTCCAGCGGGTGCTCACTTGGGGGTTTCTTGGTAGGCATCAGGAATATCTCAGTTTTCATTGCTTGATCTGGCCCATTGCCATACCTTACATTTTGATATAGATCAACATGCAGTGGAGAGGAAAATTATTATGGGGGGGTTATGGTTATGGTGGTGCCTAAAGAACCCAGGTGACATCAGAGCTCTATTGTGCTAGGGTGGAATCCACAGAGGGTCTCAGATGTTGCAAATGGCACCTCACTTTTAGGGGCCTAGGAAAATGAGAGGAACAGCACTGTGATCAACAAAGCCCAGGTTAGGTGCCCAGCCTCCCTAGCTGACAAATGGGGAGAGATAGGCACCTTATCATGAGGTCCACAAAAGCCAGCCTGCTAGGCGAGGTGTCGCCTAAGCTAGCCAAGGGGAGATGCCAACAAAGGGTAGCAGGTGCCTAACCTGGGCTGCAGGGATGTGCCCATGGCTGCTTAGCCATCCACGAATGGGAACCCGCTGCCTGGAGTCAGGCCGATTAGGCACTGAAGGCGTTTCTTTCAGGAAGGAGTTAGGTGGCTCCCTCACTCCGCACAGCAGGGCTGGAGGAGGAGGAGCTGCCACCCACCGTATCACTTTTTGCCTAGTGGCTAGAGCCCCCACCTGGGATGGGGGAGACGCAGGTTCCATTCCCCTGGCCCTGCAAGAGGGGGAGAAAGGATCTGAACGGGGTCTCTCCCCGCTCAAGAGAACTATGGGATATTCCCTAAACCAGCTTGCTGAAGCTATTACACTGTGGGTAAATAACAAAAGAGGGGCTGGAGTAGGGGGACTAGACCCAGGGTCTCCTGGCTCTCAGGGGCATGACTGACCTACTAGATTACAGTGTCTCTCTTATGCTTGCTTTCTCTGGTCCAATTACTATTTCCATATTTAGCCATCGTGGAATGGTCCAAAAGAATCATAAAATATCAGGGACCTCAGGAGGTCATCTAGTCCATCCCCCTGCTCAAAGCAGGACCAAACCCCAATTTTTGCTCCAGATCCCTAAATGGCCCCCTCAAGGATTGAACTCACAACACTGGGTTTAGCAGGCCAAATTTCAAACCACTGAGCTATCCCTCCCCACTACAGCTTAGACTCTAAATAGACAAGACAGACAAAGGGTGGGAGACAGGACGGTTCATCATCCTCATTTTGCAGATGGGGAACTGAGGCACAGAGGCCCCGGAAGTTAGGGAGCCTACATGTTTTTGAGGCTCTGGGCCAAAGAAATTAAAAGACAGCCTGGGTCCCACAAGGAGTCTGGGACAGAACAGTTCTTCAGAGGCCAACTCTCATGCCTCAATGTCAAAACCCTTCTCTCCTCTCTAACAGACGGCTATGAACAGCCATTGTATTTCAGCTCCAGTTCAAACCTTTGCCCAGAACTTGAATCTTGATCAAACCTTAACATAAAAAGGGTGGGTTCGTCACCTTTTATTTCTTGTTCATTTCATGCTGCCTCTGCAAAGCCTGGCTCTCGTTTGGGACCAGAAGCAGAGGTGCTGGCATGTAAGAAAAGTGTTGTTCTCACAGAGTCATGGCCTTGCTACTACAGAGGAGACAGTGTGGAAAATAAAGCGGATTCTTTATGGAGGCTGCTGGACACAGACAGACCCTATGGTTCCATCTAGTCCTCAGATGGAATAACACGGCCTTGGGCTACCTAGTGCCACCACAAAGACTCTCCCTAAACCCTGGCCTGGAATCCATAGTCACGGAGGGGAGTGCTGACTACCCTATAAAAATATTCACCATACTCATTGAAGCAGGTTTGCCAGTTATGGCAGCCTTAAGTGTCCATAGTCCATAATGGGCATAGAGGCCCCTTGCAGCTCATTAACGGGAGAATGGCACAAACTGTTGTCAACTGCACCAATGCCGGGATGAATGTGGCCCAGCAGATGGGAGGGGGAATCTCATGTAGATCAGGATTCCTATGGCTACTGACAAAGGATCAATAGCGTACAACTGTGACTGCATTTTGTTGCCCTCTCTTCAGAGGACAGGCCTGGCACCAAGGTGATATGCATCAGGGAGTTCCACCCAGCAGCGCAGTCAGCCCTTTAACCGAAGCAGATAATTTTCTCCTCAGAATTCATCTTCGGGTGCAGAACACATTCATTGCTGGGCTACATTAGTGATAAAGACTATGGGACATAAATATTTTACGCTGGTAATGAGACATTTAGCATTGATATACAGCTCACAGCCCAGCGCAATTCCAGCTTTGTTAATTATAATGAACTATTGTAGGACCTGACTTCATCTGCTCCCGGTAAATCTTGCAATGCCAGGGTGTTGTGCGAGCTGCTGTTTCCCATGGTGAGACTGGAGCTGCATCTGGTAAATGTTTAATCAGTTGTCAAGCCCACTTTAAGAAGAATTGAGTGGCGTTCTACACTGTTCTCTGGCTTGCTCAGGGAGTCTCATAGATTAAAATAATACTTGACAGCCTGACCCACTCTTTTCCTAAATGTCCAGGGCCAAATTCATCATCAGTGGTGCAATTCCATTGACCTCAATTGTAAATATCACCAGCAGGGATTGAACCTGTCACCTTCAGCAGCAGATGCATGTACCTTGACCACTTTAGCTGAAATAAAACACCTCCAGTAACTCGCAACAATAGCAGGCTATCATCTACGTGATGCAGCCACTGGAAAGGGACATGGCCTTTAGCCAGCATGTTACATTCGTGTCACCTGGCTGCCCATGTCTAGCTCTTATAGGGCACTTCAAGAGACTGCTCCTCCCATCTAGTGCACAGCATATGCCAGCAGGGTGTGACTTCCCCCCGAAAGATCCCTTTGTAAATGGACACTGTTATCCTTCTTCCTGATTGCAGCCCATATCAGTCTGGGGAACGAGGCAGCTGCATGCAGATGGGGCATGTGCCACAGAAACTGGGCCGGGCCACTGAGCCTAAGGGAGGATCTAAGGGCTTTTCTCCCCGATGCATTTTCAGCACAGACACAGAGAAGCGTAATCCAAAGGAGACAGTGCCCGCTTTCAGATATGGGCCATGTGCCCAGCGCAGCACCCCAGCAGAAGGGCTGCGGAAGGCGGCTTGCTTGCTAGTTCTCAATAAATTACTGCCCTGATCAATCCTGTCTCGGAGCCTTACTGTTTCTTCCCCTCCCGCTCCCATGCAGCCTTTCCACGAACATCATGCCTCAGTCTCAGGTATCGTATAGAACATCAGCACTTTCACACTGGGGTGTAGCTGGGTAGCAATAGGATTCCTTACCCTGTGTGCACTTCCTTGCATTCAGCATGGTGCCAGATGGTGCTGAGATGCTCCTCAGGAGCAGTCTGTGCTACTAGCATGTAGAGCTTTAGGAGGCACATTTCAGGGGACTATCCCACACAGTTCATGCCTAATTACGTAATTGCTGCACTAATGCACTTTTTGTTTTCCAGGCTTAGGGACTGATCATGCCCTAAGTCCTCAAAGCACGTTTGCAAATATTAACTAATTAAGTTCCTGGAGCACCGGCTCTCTTCCTTTCGTGTCTTATAAAGTGTTGAGCATAGTCAGTGCTTAACAAACGTATCACCTGCTGGAAAATCCAGGAAAACTAAATTTTGATGAAAGATGGAAACAATATAAACTCATCTCCCCCTTCTTTGATAATAAATCAATCAAAACAATCAAACGATAATCGTTATGGCCCTGATTCAGGAAAGCAACTTCTTTCAGGAAAGCAGTCAAGGTTAAAAGCCTAAATCCTAGTGAAGTTAATAGGATATAAGCACATAAAGTTAAGCATGTGCTTAAGTACTTTCCTGAATAGGGGCCTATTGTAATAATCCTCATACCACCGCTATATGGAAGGGAAGTGTTACTGCTCCAATTTACAGACCTAGAAACTAATTCAGAAAGGCTATAGGCAAAATGTTTATAAATGGGCCTCTAATTTAGGTGTTTTTCAGAAGAGCTTAGATTTGAAGACAATGGGAATTGCAGGTGCTTAGCTCCTCCAGAAGTTGTTGCGTTCATGGCACACACAGAGAGAAGTTGGATAAAAATGTAAAATACTCCTGCTGGAAGGTTGCAACATAATGCTATTGGATTCTGAGAAATAAAGAACGATAACACACAAGAACCCCCAAACCAGAGAAAAACAAAGCAGGCTGCTCCTATAGGCAGCAAAGTACAACTAACCCCACCATGGTCCAGGCTGACTCTTTCCATATTTACTAGGGCTGTCGATGAATCGCAGTTAACTCATGCAATTAACTCAACAAAATTAATCACAATTAATTGCAGTTTTAATTGCACTGTTAAACAATAGAATACCAATTGAAATTTATTAAATATTTTCAGATGTCTTTCTACATTTTCAAATACATTGATTTCAATTACAGCACAGAATACAAAGTGTGCACTGCTCACTTTATATTGTTATTTTTCATTACAAATATTTGCACTGTAAAAGTGATAAAAGAAACAGTATTTTTCAATTCACCTCATACAAGTACTGTAGTGCAATCTCTTTACTGTAAAAGTGCAATTTACAAATGTAGATTTTTTTTTGTTACATAACTGCACTCAAAAACAAAACAACGCAAAACTTTAGAGCAATGGTTCTCAAGCTTTTGTACTGGTGACCCATTTCACAGCAAGCCTCCGAGTGCGACCTCCCCCACTTATAAATTAAAAACACTTTTAAAAATATTTAACACTATTATAAATGCTGGAGATGAAGTGGGGTTTGCGGTGGAGGCTGACAGCTCACAACCCACCTACATAATAATCTCACAACCCCCAGGTTGAGAACCCCTGCTTTAGAGCCTCCAACTCCACTCAGTCCTACTTCTCGTGTAGCCAATTGCTAAGACAAATAAGTTTGTTTACATTTACGGGAGATAATGCTGCCCACTTCTTATTTACAATGTCACCAGAAAGTGAGAACAGGCGTTTGCATGGCACTGTTGTAGCCAGCATTGCAAGGTATTTACATGCCAGATGTGCTAAACATTCGTATGCCCCTTCATGCTTTGGCCACCATTCCAGAGGACATGCTTCCATGCTGATGATGCGTGTTAAAAAAATAATGCGTTAATTAAATTTCTGACTGAACTCCTTGGGGGGAGAATTGTATGTCTCCTGTTCTGTTTTACCCACATTCTGCATATATTTCACATTATAGCAATCTTGGATGATGACCCAGCACACGTTGTTCATTTTAAGAACACTTTCGCTGCAGATTTGACAAAACACAAAGAAGGTACCAATGTGAGGTTTCTAAAGATAGCTACAGAACTTGACCCAAGATTTAAGAATCTGAAGTGCCTTCCCAAATTGGAGAGGGACGAGGTGTGGAGCATGCTTTCAGAAGTCTTAAAAGAGCAAGACTCCAATGCAGAAACTACAGAACTCAAACCACCAAAAAAGAAAGTCAACCATCTGCTGGTGGCATCTGACTCAGCTGATGAAAAAGAACATACATTAGTTCAAACTGCTTTGTATTGTTATTGAGCCAAACCCGTCATCAGCCTGTCCTCTGAAACGGTGTTTGAAGCATGAAGGGACATATGAATCTTTAGCATATCTGGCATGTAAATACCTTGCAACACCGGCTACAACAGTGCCATGCGAATGCCTGTTGTCACTTTCAGGTGATATTGTGAACAGGAAGAGGGCAGCATTATCTCTTGCTAATGTAACCAAACTTGTTTGTCTGAGTGATTGGCTGAACAAGAAGTAGGACTGAGTGGACTTGTAGGCTCTAAAGTTTTACACTGTTTTGTTTTTGAGTGCAGTTTTTTTGTACATAATTCTACATTTGTAAGTTCAACTTTCATGATAAAGAGATTGCATTACAGTATCTGTATGAGGTGAATTGAAAAATACTATTTCTTTCTTTTTTTTAAAGTGCAAATATTTGTAATAAAAATAAATATAAAGTGAGCACTGTACACTTTGTAGTCTGTGTTAGAATTGAAATCAATATATTTTCAAATGTGGAAAACATCCAAAAATATTTAAATAAATGGTATTCTATTATTGTTGAACAGTGTGACCAATCTCGCAATTAATTGCAGGGGGGTTTGTTTCAACATTCACTCCTGCTTTAATCTGCTAGGTTTGGAATTTGAACTCAGATCCACCTCTCAATCACTATGATAGATCACTGGGATTCTAACACCTTACTACCAACTTTGGGGGAGTTGAAACCTAGATTTCCTCCCTACTGGGGGGGTGGGGGAGGAGGGGGCAGCAGTGGGAGGGAGGAGGAGGAGAAGAAAAGAGAGCCCGGGGCCCACTGTGGGAGGGGGTGGGGTCCAGCACCTGTGCTGTGGAGGGCGAGGGCTCCTGGGGCCGAAGCTGAAAATATTACAGAGGCTCTGAAGTCACAGAATCTGTGACTTCCGTGACATAATCTTATCCTTAGTGATGAGGAAAGCTAGGCTGTCCTGGTCCCCCTCCAAGTCTGATAACTCCTTGAAAATGCTGCCCGTCTCCAATAGATTAGGAACCCAAGTTGTTTACCCTGTGACTCATAATACCCACCCTTTAAACAATCTCATCTCAAACCAGAATCAGTCACATGGATCATAAAACCTGTCCTCTAAATAGTTCATCTACTCCAGCAAAGCAAAACATTTTGCTCCAGTTGGGCCAGCAGTTTGGCAGAGGCGGGGGGGGAGTGGGGGGAAGGAGAAAAAAAAAAAAAAGGCAGGTCAAAACCTTTTCTGAAAAAGTTTTTTACCCAGATCTGATTGGCTTGTATTGGAGGCCCACTCCAGAGAGATGCTGAGCCATTGCCTACGAATGTGAAACCAGGTGAGGTTCATTGCTTTTGGGTTTGTTGTGTGAAGAAAGTCTCACTCAGTTCTGTCAAGAAGCCCTTCCCAGGACTAGACAATGATGGAATGAACCAGTGCCTGCACTGAAACCAGCATAGGTGGAAGAAAAACATAGAAGGTGCCCGAGAGAGTAACAACATGGGATTCAAATTGTGGTCAGATATGATGCTTCTGTTGGGAATGATTACACACGGAAGTGGTGATTCCATCTTTTTTTTGGAATTAGTGGATACTTAAATTCCTAGGTCAAAATGTTGTTGGATGCTAAGTATAAATCTAGGCAATAATTCACGCTACACTAGCCTGCTTAGAACAGTAGTCTGCTAAAACAAATTGAATTGAAACCTGTATTCATTTGTTAACTCAGTGCTGTGGCATACGGGTGAATAATTGTTCATAGGCTAAAATAATTCACTAGAAATAAGCTTAGTTGGTAAAGGGCCGGCAGATCTAAAATTACTGCACACTAAAGCATAGCTGGTATTGTCCATGCATATAGGCAACAATAACTGATTTAAATTTCTTTTGACAATGAATTTATAGTGTAATAGCTGAAATAAGTGAAGATATGAAAATCCTGGAGTGCGGGGTGGGGGTGAGGGGAAGGAATTGCACATATTTGCCTCTAGTATTTCAAGTCAAAGGTAGACAGGTTTGAAAAAAAGGCAAGGATTTTAGCAGCATCCATGAAATTATTCATTGGAAACTTTTTCAAAACAAAAATAGGCTCTCTTTTCTCAAAAAACAAAAATTTGGGGGGGAAATTTTCATTAATTTATGGAAAAAACCCTAAATCAAAAAGAATAAAACAAGTGTTTAGTTTTCACCCTTTTCATAAAAAAATTGAAAAATTCCCAAAACTTTGCAAAAAGTTTGGATTTTTTTGCGGAAAATGTTCACAGAAAACTTACCCTTTTGACCAGCTCTACCTATCACCCATCACTTATTATGTCACATCTGAGCTGCAGCACAGCTGAAGAGTTTCTCACAGGGTGAAGGCTATTCTTGTGCAGAGGGGCTTTGACTAGGCTCCTGGGGACAGGGACTATCTTTTTGTTGTGTGTTTGTACTGTGCCTGGCACAATGGGGTCCTAGGCCATGTCTGGGGCTCGTAGGTGCCACCCTAATGATGATAATTAATAAGAGATGTGCACAAGGCCTTTAGTTCCAGCTTTTGAGTCCCAGTTTCTCAAGCTCTATTCACATATTAACCATAACTCAACCCTAATTTGAGTGCTTAAGTGGCGCAGACTTTAATGGTGTTGAGGCCTTGTGCTGATTCTCTCCACAGGGGTGAATTTCACCCAGGAGAATACTACTTATTAGGGCTTCAAGGAAAGAAAGCCAAGTTTGTAAGACATAGAAAGCTGCCGGAATTATTCATTCCGCTCAACGGGAGGTCCTCTACTGGGATCACAGAGATTCTAGAACCTGCAAGTCACTTATGATCTTTACCCAGCAGCTCCACACACTTGAAGTTTCCAAGCAAATTTCTTTCCTGGCTGGATCAGACTCCTGATTCTTTGCTCTGTATTTCTCGTGTTACTTTTCTGCTCCTCTTCAGCCAGCCTTTGTGGTGGAGGCTTTGGAATCGTCTCAGTGAAATTCAGAGTTGAAGGGGAAGAGTCTGAGACAAGGACCTAGTACATACGAGCTGCCATTAGGATAAAATGATCTTACTGGTCCTGGAAGAATCCACCCTTTCTGAACTCTATTGGCCTGCATACTCTATGCTTGCTATGCGTAAATGGATCAAAAACTCTGTATAAGTGGTACTCTTTGTGAAACTGAAGATAGGACATTGGGCATGGAGACAGAGACCAGTTTTCTATTTCTGACTCTGCTGCTGACTCACAGTGTGACCTTGGACAAGTTCTTTCACCTCCTGTCTCTCTATTCCTCCCATCTGTCAGAGGAGTGTAATGAGGCTTGCCCACCTTTGTGATCTATGGAGGCAAAGTGTTATGCAACTGGTATTACTCTCAACCCATTCAGTGATGCTTTTAGAATATTCTGGAATCTGGGTTTGAATCTGCTTTTCCATAGTTCGTGTACAGGAGCTAGACAAAGCTTTCTCTCTAGAATTTCCTACTTTATGAAACTCACCAGGTCCCTTTGACTAGACTGAGGAAACACTCCCAAACAATGCTTCACTTTTTCTTGCTCACTCTGGTCTGGGACATACAAAATGCACCGAATTCTTGGAGACTGGCTGATTTTAAACGGTGACACCTCAATCCGCGCACATCAGGAGGAGGAGATGCAATTGCATGGTTGGTAGCAAGTGAACGGCTGAGATTCATACTAGAGCTGATTGAAAAGTGGGAACATTTTTTGCAAAAAGTTTGCTCCCCCCTTTTGGGGAGACAGAATTAGGAAAATTTCAACCGGCTTTCATGCATAAATCTGTCTGGAAGTCTAGCCAAGTGGCGCCAAAGAACTAGACTTGAGTAAAAGTCGAGGGGCTCAGTCCTGCAGTCCCTTTGCACACAAATCTCCAATTGAAATCGAGGCGAGACTGTAGAAATGAGCCCCAGACAGGGTCTGGCTGTCCATCACATACCTGCCTAGCAGTCAGTAATACTTCCCTTAGTGCGACCCTGCCCTCAGGAAGGGCTACTGTAACTATTTCTACCACAGAATAGTGCTATGATCAGGCCTGCCTCGAGCACGAATGATTCAAGCCACCCACCACTACCTCATGTTCTATTTGACTAACTCCTGTGACGATTAACACTTCAGGAATGAGGAACATACACTACAAGGCATTCAGAAGTGCGGCTCACCTTTCACCTCGGTCATATCCCTGCCAACAATCTTTAATATTAACCTCTTCTCCCTTCGCCCCCCACTGATTATTTACTTTCTAAAAGAATTTACAGCATGGCCCTTGTACCGAAGGCAACGTATATCTCAGCCCTACTCCTGCTTTACGGGGAATAATTTTTTAGAATAAATTACTAATTTATTATCAGTTAATTTCTTCTAACTTATAGGAAAGGCAACTTGCAGTAGATAACTGCTCCTTTCCAATGCCTTCCTGGAAACTCGTTCATTAACGACCCCATTAATTTAATAGTGGCTGGGGCAAATCATCCGCAGATACAGCCTTTGGGCTGCAGGCAGTAGATCCCAGCTTTTATTCTTGAGGCAGTGGTAAAAAGGAAGCTCAGTTTGTAATAAATGTTGGTATAAAATATACCCCCTTATATATATATATGCAAATAGCTGTATCTGACATCATTAAATGTCTTAAGGAAATATGAAGTTTTGCAGCCATTCCCCCAGCTTAGTGCTCAGGCAATGACTGGAACATCTGCATTAAATGTTTAATGTTCAGAGAAAGTGCAAATCACCATTTAATTAACTTCTTCCATAAAATATGATAGTTTAGCAACATGAACACAGATGAATTGTTGTTGTTCAGGGAGACCCTGAATATGCCGGTGAAGTATGGAATTTCTGATGTCGATGCCGATGGATTGGAGCATCCAGTTTCCAAAACAGGTCAGAGGGCTGCAAAGGAATCTTTTTATCATGTGTGTGTAGGGTGACCAGATGTCCCGATTTTATAGGGACAGTCCTGATTTTTGGGTCTTTTTCTTATATAGGCTCCTATTACCCCCCACCCCCTGTCCCGATTTTTCACATTTGCTGTCTGTTCACCCTATTTATGTGACTGAGTAAATCTACATGGCATCTGTTATTCCCCAGCCAGGGGAGGTCCAGGCAAAACTGAAGGCAACACAACTATTGCCAACAGCTAGCAACAAAATATCCACACACAACCACCTCCCTCTGCTGGGTATTCGTTATCCGCCTTGCTGCTGACCATAAAAAGCAATGTGCAATGTTGGAGGGCTTTCCCTTCACCCTCCCATTTCCCTGGTTCTTGTCACACAGACAGCAAGCAGCAAAAGACCAGAAGTCCGAAGTGCAAACAATGCAACGTTTATTGGAGTTAGTTTCCAAGCAAGCTATTCCGAAGCCCTTCACACCTGTCAGGCTTATCTCTATACACCGATAAGAGTCTGTTCCCCAGTGTTCCCTTCCCAACTCTGATGCCTCAGAGCATTTACTCCATGTTCCCCTTCCCAGCTCTGATGCTGAGAGCCTTGCCTGTGTCCCTGTTCCCATCCCCCCCTTAGCAAACATGATTCCAATTTCCTTTCCACTTCCTGTTTGACCCCAGTTTACCTAGTAATATTCTCAGCTATTCCTTAACCAATCATTTTACTGAAATTTAACTAACCAATCCTCACATATTGTTACATAATTCTCTAACCAATAATATCCCACTACCTTAATGAATTTACACCTAGCAAAATTAATTATACAGCAGACTGAAACACTTAGAGAATCAGACAGATTAACAATAGAAAAGTGGGGGCCATAAAGATAAATCCATACAGAAATGAGGGTTTCACAATCACAACCATTGATAAGTGATTTCTTGCCAGACAGGATGCTATCAAACTAAGTTTTCTTTAACCATTTTAAGATCCGTTTCTTTATCTGGTGGTGATAGGCACTATCAGGACAGGATGGTCTTACTAACAGCCCAATACCACCTTATTTCAGTGTGACTGGATTGGAATGTGAGAATGTGAGCATACCCTTTCCCAGCTTATGGCTGCCCCCACTGCATAGCCAAAGGCCTTAGCCTAAGAACAAGGTCTCAGACTATCCTAGGCCTGGTCTACACTACGAGTTTATGTCGGATTTAGCAGCGTTAAATCGAATTAACCCTGCACTCATCCACACAACGAAGCCATTTTTTCCACATAAAGGGCTCTTAAAACCAATTTCTGTAGTCCTCCCCAATGAGGGGATTAGGTCTGAAATCGACATCACCGTTTCGAATTAGGGTTAGTGTGGACGTAATTCAAAGGTATTGGCCTCCGGGAGCTATCCCACAGTGCACCATTGTGACCTCTCTGGACAGCACTCTGAACTCGGATGCACTGACCATGTGTACAGGAAAAGCCCCGGGAACTTTTGAATCTCATTTCCTGTTTGGCCAGGCAAACTCATCAGCACAGGTAACCAGGCAGTCCCAGAATCAAAAAAGAGCTCCAGCATGGACCGAACGGGAGGTACTGGATCTGATCGCTGTATGGGGAGAGGAATCCGTGCTATCAGAACTACGTTCCAAAAGATGAAATGCCAAAACATTTCAAAAAATCTCCAAGGCCATGAGGGACAGAGGCTACAGCAGGGACGCAATACAGTGCCGCGTGAAACTTAAGGAGCTCAGACAAGTGTACCAGAAAACCAAAGAATCAAACGGACTCTCCAGGACAGAGCCCCAGACATCCTGCTTCTACTCTGAGCTGCATGCAATTCTAGGGTGGGCCGCCACCACTACCCAACCCCTGTCCGTGGACTCCGAGGATGGGACACTCTCTGCCATGCCTGAGGATTTTGCGGATGGGGAAGATGAGGAGGAGGAGGACGAGCTTGAGGAGAGCACACAGCACACCGTTCTCCCCGACTGCCATGATCTTTTTATCACCCTGACTGAAATACTCTCCCAATCCAACCAAGCCGGAGAAGGGACCTCTGGTGAATGTACCTTTTTAAATATAATACATGTTATAAATGCAAGTGTTTTTTAATGATTAAGTAGTCCTGAGGACTTGGGATGCATTCATGTCCAGTACAGCTACTGGAAAAGTCTGTTAACAAGTCTGGGGATGCAGCGGAAATGCTCCAGGGACATCTCCATGAAGCTCTCCTGGAGGTACTCTAAAAGCCTTTGCAGAAGGTTTCTGGGGAGAGCAGCCTTATTCCGTTCTCCATGGTAGGACACTTTACCATGCCATGCTAGTAGCAAGTAATCTGGTATCATTGCATGACAAAGCTTGGCAGCGTATGGTCCCGGTGTTTGCTGGCATTCAAGCAACATCTGTTCTTTATCTCTCTGTGTTATCCTCAGGAGAGTGATATTGTTCATGGTGACCTGGTTGAAATAGGGGAATTTAATTACGGGGATATTCAGAGGTGGCCTTTCCTACTGGGCTGTTTGCCTGTGGCTGAAAAGAAATCCTCTCCTCAGTTAGCCACGCGGTGGGGGGGGGGGGCATTGGCGCTGAGCTGTTTGCGTTTGGCTAGCAGGGATCTTCCCTGATACCAGCCAGGCAGTGGGGCGAAGGGTAAAGCAATCATCCCAGAAAATTGGATGGGTGGGGGGTTAGTTTGGTTTCTGCTGCTGCATGTTAATAGGAAAACCGCAGCACTAAATGGCCAACTCAACGTGCTTTGCTTGGTATGGGAGACGAGGATGCTGCTGTTATGAAGGTTGCAGAAGCCAAAAGACTATGGCTTACCATGGCTGCCTGCAAGCCGAATTTTGTTGCCTGGCACTGTGTGTGTGATCTCTAACACCAAAGCCACAGGCACTCAATATAAGATGCAAAACGCGACCTTGTACGAAAATCACGTGTGCTATGTAATGTGAATAGTGTTGTTCACCGTGAAAGAGTATAACCATTGTTCTGTAAAATGTATCTTTTTAAATACTTCACTCCCTTTTTTTCCTCCAGCAGCTACAAATGTTTCAAGCCTCCCTCCTTTGTCCCAAAGGCTATCCCAAAAGTGAAAAAAGTGCACGCATGATGAAATGTTCTCTGAGCTTACACAGTCGTCCAGCACTGACAGAGCTCAGCAGAATGTGCGGACACAATAGCAGAGTACAGGAAAGTGGCTGATGAATGTGAGGAGAGGTGGTGGCAGGAAGATCAGAGGAGGCATATGCAATGCTGAGGCTACTGTGGGATCAAACGGCCATTCTCTGGCGTCTGGTCGAGGTTCATGAATGGGCAGGATCACAGACTGCCACTGCAGCCCCTGTTTAACCACCCTCTCTCCTCCCCAAGTTCCATAGACTCCTCACCCAGACTCCCAAGAATACGGCGGGGGGAAGGCTCTGGGCACCCAACCACTCCACCCCAGTGAACAGCCCAAGCAACAGAAGGCTGTCATTCAACAAGTTTTGAAGTGGCCTTTTCCTTCCCTCCTCCCACACCCCACCCGGGCTACCTTGTGAGTTATCTCCCTATTTTTATAATCAATTAATAAAGAATACATGTTTTTTACATGATAGTGACTTTATTTCCTTTGCAAGCAAGCTGTGATCGAAGGGGGGAGGGCGGGTGGCTTACAGGGAATTTAGAGGCAATGAAGGGGGCGGGTTTTCATCAAGGAGAAACAAACAGAAGTGTCACACAGTACCCTAGCCAATCATGAAACTGGTTTTCAAAGCTTCTCTGATGTGCAGTGCTTCCTGCTGTGCTCTTCTAACTGCCCTGGTGTCTGGCTGCGCGTATTCAGCGGCCAGACGATTTGCCTCAACCTCCCACCCCACCATAAGTGTCTCCCCCTTACTCTCACAGAGATTGTGGAGCACACCGCAAGCAGCAATAACAATGGGAATATTGGTTTCGCTGTGGTCTGAGCGAGTCAGTAAACTGCGCCAGCAACCCTTTAAACGTCCAAATGCACACTCTACCACCATTCTGCACTTGCTCAGCCTATAGTTGAACAGCTCCTTACTACTGTCCAGGGTGCCTGTGTACGGCTTCATGAGCCAGGGCATTAAGGGGTAGGCTGGGTCCCCAAGGATAACTATAGGCATTTCAACATCCCCAACATTTTTTTCTGGTCTGGGAAGTAAATCCCTTCCTGCAGCCGTTTAAACAGACAAGAGTTCCTGAAGATGCGAGCGTCATGAACCTTTCCCGGCCATCCCATGTTGATGTTGGTGAAACGTCCCTTGTGATCCACCAGTGCTTGCAGCACCATTGAAAAGTACCCCTTGCGGTTTATATACTGGCTGCCCTGGTGGTCCGGTCCCAAGATAGGGATATGCGTTCCGTCTATCGCCCCACCACAGTTAGGGAATCCCATTGGAGCAAAGCCATCTAGTAGGACCTGCACATTTCCCAAAGTCACTACCTTCGATAGCAGCAGCTCAATGATTGCATCGGCTACTTGCATCACAGCAACCCCCACAGTAGATTTGCCCACTCCAAATTGATTCCGACTGACTGGTAGCTATCTGTCGTTGCAAGCTTCCACAGGGCTATTGCCACTCGCTTGTGAACTGTGGGTTCACAGGGCTGCTCTCATCTTGGTATTCTTGCGCTTCAGGGCAGGGGAAAGCAAGTCACAAAGTTCCATGAAAGTGTCCTTATGCATGCGAAAGTTTTGGAGCCACTGGGAATCATCCCAAACCTGCAACACTATGTGGTCCCACCACTCTGTGCTTGTTTCCCGGGCCCAGAATCGGCGTTCCACGGCTGAGCCTACCCTAGTAACATCATGATCTCCAAACTGCTGGGGACCGTGGTTTTAGAGAAATCTGTGTTCATGTCCTCAACACCGCGCTGCCGTCACCTCCTCGCCTGGTTTTTCAGGTGCTGGTTCTGCATAAACTGTACAACGTGTTTACAATGGTCATAACTACTGCGGTGAGCTGAACGTGCTCCATGCTTGCCACGCTATGGTGTCTGCTCGGGCAATCCAGTGAAAAGGGCGCAAAATGATTGTCTGCTGCTGCTTTCATGGAGGGAGGGAGGGTTGACTGATGACATTTACCCATAACCACCAGCGACAAATTTTTGGCCCCATCAGGCATTGGGAGCTTAGCCCAGAATTCCACTGGGCAGCGGGGACTGCGGGAGCTGTGGGATGGCTACCCACAGTGCACCGCTCAGAATGTCAACACTTGCCACGGTACCGTGGACGCACACCGCCGAATTAATGTGCTTAGCGTGGACGCATGCACTCGACTTTGTACAATCTGTTCCCAAAAATTAACTTCCGTAAAATCGGAGTACTTTCGTAGTGTAGACATAGCCCTAGTGAGAGAAGGCCCATACTCAGGCAGACTTGTGATTTTGATTCTTTGTTTTTATATCCCTGTAACTAGCTAAGTGATCAGAATACACCTAAATCCTTAAAGTATAGGCCTTTACAGGCAGGCCTGAATATCTATAGTCTAACATGCAATGCAAAACATTCTTGCTTATAATAATCATCATTGTAATCTGCATTATATGGTGCCTTGCTTCGCAACAGACCTCTGGACACTTAGCTAACTAATACAGGAAATATACACAGGGATCATTTCATCCACGACTGAAACCCAGTCAAAACGCAACATTGAAGAAGTTCTAACAGCACCTTCTTTCAGGATGGCATTCACATTCTCCCTCTGATAAGGGCCAATGCAGCCAAGAAGAGCGACGAACCATCTTACAGGTAGCTGAGTGAAATCCACCCAGCGCATTAAGAACTTTAGACCAGTTTCATCAGTATGCCCCATCTGCTTTGCATCACTGGAGCAGTAAAAAGCAGCCATGGTATACGGGAGAATCTGGTCTTTTTTTTTGTGAAATTCATGCACTGAAGCCTTCAGCATGGTGGAGCATTCTGCACTCTGAAATGAAGTGAGCCAGTAACCCTAGCCAAATGGTCTGCTGCTGCAGGGGCTACTTTTCCTCAAGGAGACTGAAGCAAGAAAGGTCCCCTTTGAGTGCCCCCTTGCGACAGGAAGGTGCTTTGCAGTCACCAAGCATCAGTTTCCCACTCTCTCAGGGTGCCTTCAAACTCTCCTCCAACACACTCTTGGGCTGAGAAAAACCCTTGTCACAGAGCAATTTATTATACATGTCTCAAAGGCATAAACTAAAATCCCATATCATAACTCAAGAACACCTCCAGCTCTATCTCCTTTTGTCACTCGACTCTTCTTCAGTCTCCAATTTCCCTTCAAAGGGAGGGTTCCTGGACTTATACCCATCATGCCCTAATAGCGTTCAAAGGGTCAAACAAAGTAATGGTGCAAACAACGTCCATCCATCCTGAGTTTAATAGAAGTCTCACAACTTTCCTGTATTCCTTTCCAACTCCCTGCCCTTGTACAGGACAGTGGCCAACGGGCTGCTTCTCTGGGCCTTCCTTCACCCCAGAACTTAGAGATTGGAAGGAAACATCCCTTCTACTTATCTTCAGGCCCTTGGCTTCCTTCTCTTGCAGTTCCCTGCCCATGATGCAGGACAGTAGACACAGGGCCACTCTCTGGGCCTTGCTCTAGTGCTGAAGTCTCTCCAGCTCCTGCCCCGAGGTCTTCCTACTTATGGTCTGTCTCTCCTCCTTCCTGGCTGCCAAGCATCCCAGTATATCTCCTGATCCCCTGTGCAACCCCACCTCCTAGTCATTCACAGAAGGACAGACACCCTCTCCCTTAAAGCGGCTCAGTCACCCCGTGACCAAGACATAAACGTAACACATCCTTGCCAACTGCAGTCACTAAAGGTTCCATGACACGCCTGGTGAACATTCATTACCTTCTCCCTAATGTCCTGGTCGAATGCCAACTCATAATGATATTCTGCCTCCAAGCAGGTTTTATGAGGATGTGATTTTATTATTCACTTCTGGTCATCAGCTTGTTGTATCCTTGCGCCGTAGACGGTTCAACAACTGCTGCGTTCCACCCTAGAAACAGCTGCATCTCAGCAGTGGGGGAAGTGATCCTTATGTATCTTTCCCACAGTATGTTACAAGGGTGTGCATAGAGGCTGAAGGGTGTAATACACAGGTAAGACAATCTCCATGTACAGAGGGAGGTTTACAGAGCAACAGAAATCTGAGCTACAGTAGGGGATGCCTCTGGAGAAGAACACTTAAAAAGATAAAAGCTGTGCGAAGATGACCTGAGGCACTTTTTGATTGTTTGAGAAATGAACCCACATGTTTCAAAGCTGAAGCTCTCCTATTTTATTTTTATTCTTCCACTAACAATGAGCGCACACTTAATCTTTCAGGCCCCGATCCAACAGTGCCTCAGCTTGCCGCTGAAACCTTCCCTTCCCCTTGATAGATCCTTCTCAATAGAGGCACGCTCCAACAGAGCCATCAGGAAGACACTAAAACTGTCTTAATATCTCCACTCTTCGCCTTAAAAAATCCCAACCCCTATGTGGTGATTCTCTGCTTACATCTGGAATAGAGGTAAGTGAGTCCGTATCAAAACCGACTTAATTTAATGTCACTTCTGCAGTCATTTGACTCTAGTCGGCTGTCAGAAACCATCTCCTTTGCCTCATGTACTTGCCATTAACTCCCCAGCGATAACTTTCTAATCTGTAACCATCTCACACTTTTTCCTTTCCTCTCTTCACACGTGCTGTATGAGGCCAGCAATCCTGCATTCAGAACAGAAGGCGATTAGGGACTGCAAAACAACATTGGCCTTTCAAGACCGATTTGTATCCTACTACAATACTGGCATGAGTATGTGTGTACAGGATGACTGCCCTCTACTGGAGAGAGTGTCAGACCTTTTCACAGTGCGCATGGCTGTGTTGCTTTTTAGCGTTGTTATTTAGTTGTTGTTTCAGTTGCTCCTAGAGGCCCCAGTTGGGTCCCACTGCGCTGGGTGCTGTACACACACGTAATAAGAGATGGTCCCTGCCCCAAAGAGCTTAGTTTAGATCCTCAAAAGTATTTAGATACTTGAAATTAATGGTAGTTAGGAGCTTAAATACCCCAGAGGATCTGGGCCTACCTGACTTGCCCCAAGATTAGACAAGGAGTCTGTGGCACAACCCAGAGTCGAACCCAGATCTCCTGTGAATCAGTACAGTTACACTGGGGTAAATGCAGGGAATTTCCCCATTTGTTTCAGTGGAGTTATTCTGGATTCAAACCAGTGTAAATGAGATCAGAGTCTGGCCCAGACTCCCTAATGTACACCCACTAAGTACCTGAAATGTCTCAGGGCAAGCAGCATGCAGGTGAAGGACAAGAGTGGCAGAAGGTCACAGCAGAGGAATTTGTTATTACTCTTTTCAATCAAAGTTAGGCCAATCACAGCACAGCACAGCAACATTAGGATGCCAGTAACCAAGAAGCTGAGGGGCTCTGACTTGGCTAGTAATAGCAACCAAATTCAGGGACCATGGCTTTGGAGATGTCCCAAATGCAGTCAGCCAAAACGATGATATGAGACTGTTTATTCAGGCTGCAGTTTATCAATCGGCGATCACTTTCAACTGCACGTTTGCATTCCTTATTCCCATCAGTCGGGACATCTCAGAAGGTTCGCTCAGATCAGGACAGACTAATTGGTACTAGAAAGTTCAGCGTTTGAAGATTGCATGATTAGGAAAATGTACAAATTCAATTTCTTCCAACCAGATTCAATTCTAATCTCATCAGAGATAGAAAACTCCAGTGTAATAATGACAAAGAAAATGGCTTTGTTTCAGGCCATTTAAATGTCCCTTACTGCAAACACTCCAATAGAAGCAGTAGTATTTAGAGTCAGAGTCAGGGTATTTGCTTTGAATTCGACAACAAATGGGCCATTTTGTGTGCCTAAATTAACATTCTCTTTTCTTAAGAGAGAGCAAGAAACTATCCAAGTCAAATGAGCATTTGTGACACTGAATAAAGCAATTATATCTAAAGGCTATGAGCAGAAGATAGAATAGAGCAGCTAATGTCATCTAAGAAAAGCCTCTCTCTGAAGGAGTGATGCCTACTTTGTAGATTTCCAGTGACCTTGAACGGATTAAAAACCTGGAGGTTGGGCTGCTGATCCAGCACCTTCCATCAGCATTAAACTATTACTTTGAAGTGAATTTAACAAAAGCAAGTTAAAGGTAACTATAATCAGAGGATTTTGTAGCTATTGTATACATTTGCATAAGTACCTAAGTGATTTCGGAGCCCAATCCCCACCAACTTTCAATGAGATTTAGGCTCCTAAATGCCTAGAGTAATTTTTGAAAATGGAATTTACATGACTAGGTAACATGGCGTTTTTGATAATTTTATCCAATATTAGGATTGCAGTAGTGACTAGAGTTCCCAATCAAGGATCAAGGCCACATTGTGCTCGGTGTTGTACACACATAAGATGATTTTTTTGGACAGTTTTCTTCCTGTATTTTGTTTTCACCTATGGGTGGGATTTTGGCCTAAACTTCCCCCATGGAAATCAATGGTAAAATTCCTATTGACACCCATGGGAGCTAGTGGCACCTTAGAGACTAACCAATTTATTTAAGCACAAGCTTTCATGAGCTACAGCTCACTTAGCTGTAGCTCATGAAAGCTTATGCTCAAATAAATTGGTTAGTCTCTAAGGTGCCACAAGTCCTCCTTTTCTTTTTGCGAATACAGACTAACACGGCTGCTACTTTGAAACCATGGGAGCTGTTAGGCCAATGCTGAATGCTTTAGAAAATCACATGTGAGACATTTTACAGAGAGATTTTTTTGGGGGGTGGGAGGGAATGGTTTTCCCGTGCTGCATAATTGTTCAAGATATAAAAAAAAATTCCCATCCCAAATTGGGTCGACAAATTGAAATTTCAAAAATTTTCACCAACCAAAAAATCCAAACAATGTTTGGTTTGGGTCAATGGAAATACATTGTTTAGATAATTTCAGAACATTGCTTTTGTTTGCAATCATTTTTGTAAACTCTTTTCTTACTGTAATTAGCTTAAATTTTGAAACAAGTCATTTCAAGCCAGAAAAGTGGAATTTTTGTTTAATAAATGTCAAAACATTTAAACAGTTTCCAAAAAATCCATCCCCGCCCCCCCCCCCAAAATTTTCAAGTCAGAATAGTTGTCAAAACCACTTGTCCCACGAGCAATTTAGGTTTTGATGAATCGGCATTTTCCAACAAAAAATCGTTTTGTCTGAAAATTCCCAATCAGCTCTAGTCTTATGTTAGATACCCAAATATTGAGGTGTCCAAAACTGGTGGCCACTTTCAAAAATTTGGACTTAAGTGACCCATAGTCAGACGGTGAATCAGTAGCAGAGCCAGAGAGAGAACCCAGGGGTCCTCACCCTACTACTTCCCCTATCCCCAGCTCTCCTGCAGCACAACTGCCTAGTGCATTTCATGGCTGTGGAAAGAAAACCCACTTCTGTTCTATACCAGAAGATTTTCAATGCCACAGAAAGTAGAGCCACAATAGACCCACATCATCTCCCTGTACTCTGCTGGGGAATATTTCTGCACTCACAACAATTTGTATTGTCTCAAGTTGGTTTACAGCCATGATCCGTGAAGCTTTTCCTTTTCTTAATACATTTTAAACTGAATTTTCTGCTCATGAGATGTTCTGGATTGACAGCTCCAGAGATCAAAGTCCTTAATTTAGCAAATCACCAGGCACAGGATGGATAGCGGCAGTGCAAGCTTTGATCCCATTCCAGTGCTCTGCCACTATTTCTCAGCCTTCATCTGCAGTGACCATTGATACGTGTGGAAGGAAGTTCACTCTCCATGGTCCAGTCACTTCTTCGCCCCAGTCCCATAATGTGGGACAATAAAATTAACAGAAAGTCTGTTGGTCAGCCTGATGATGTGACTATTTGTCCATTAGGATCTGGATTGAAACCCTTCACTCAGTTCTCACAGGCCAAAGAGCCCTAATAATGGTATTGCCTTGCATCCACTACTGACCAGAGCCAGCACTGATGTGAGAAACTCTGCCTTCTTTTATCATTCTGAGCCATCAAGTTCTTTCGTTGCAGGAAAGCTTTCCCAGCCGCCCCAGAACAGCTTGCTTACCAAATAGAAGTTGCTTGGTAACCTGATCGGGAGACGCTGTCTCACACAGACCAGAACAAGGACAAAAGGACAGCGCTATCATGCGTGCGTGATGGCTGACACGCAGAAGAGTTTAAATCCATCATGCAATGAGGAACAGCAGCAAGATTCTGGACCCAGTACAAATTGCTTCCGTCTGGCAAACCACACTTGGGCTTGGTAATGCAGAGCTAAATGCGGAGCAGTGCTGAGGACGTACAACTCCCACTGAACTGCAGGGGGCTCAGCACCTCTCAGGGTTTGACTCGCATTCCTCATGCCAGCCTTTCCTTTCTAATTAAGATAATAAGCGTTTCCGTTTGAAACCCTGCTTAGAGCTAAACGACAGGGCCTTCCCAAACTGGTGCTTTGTGCCAATTTTCATGGATATGGAAACTGCATTTCCTGGCTGCTCCTGTGACCGTGTGCAATGTTTCCTATTCAGACATCGCAATGCGCTGGGCTAGTCTATGCCACAGGGTCCTAGCAGACACTACAGCCTCAGCAGGTTTGGGAATAAGCCTCAGAGGTGGAGACTTTTGTGTGGTTATCTGAAGAACTATACCAGGGTAAAGGGAATGACAATCCAAAGGTTTGCCAGCCAAGGATAAGAGCAGGGAGGAAGAAGTGATGAAGCAGGCCCAGCTCCCGTTGAAATGGATGGGAATTCCCCACTTAGAGCTTGTTCTGGTCTCACTTACACCAGTGTAATCAGGAATGTCTACCTTAAAATCAGGGGTAAATCAGGCTTGACTCCATTAAAATCCCTGCCATACAACAATGTAAAACTGGTGTAAATGAGAATGTGACATAGCCCTCAGAGTGGATGGAAGGTCATGTCCTAAGCAGTTTCTTCTGCCACTGTCCATGTTCTACATTACTCCACCAGCTATTTGATAGGTTGCAGTGAAATCCCACAGGTTCCCACCCTTCCACACTCCTCTTCATGCCACCCCATTCCCATTGGTGAAACAAAGGAGCCTGAATCTTGTCTTAACCAGTCAATGATTCCCATGCCCAATGATTTTTTACAAGCAACAATCTATGACAGGCAGAGAGGCAAACACAGCTTTCACGGAGCTGAATTAGATTTCTAAAAGAAAAAAAAATCTGACCCACTGGTATGAAAAAGCACCTTCCTGTCAGAGGATAATTTAAATCAATCTACGTTAACATCATTTAATGACAGTAAAAAATCATTTAAGAAAAGAAAGTGAACCAACTCTCACAGTCTTTTAAATTTTATGGCCTATGAATGAAACCAGTTAATTTGTGCATTTGAGATAATCAGCTGTGCCTGATTCCATTCAATTATTTGTTAATAAACACAGGACCTACTATTGTAATTTAACGCTCCCAAATTATAAGTGAGGGCAGGGGATATACCTGAATTTTAATTATTATTATTTATAAAGAATTTCATTACCCTGACACCATTGGCATGGAGACATTTACATGATTCTCATTTGCATTTTGATTTTTTTATAGTAATTGTCTGTAAAAGGTCAAATATTTGCTTTATCTATATAATTCAATTTTAGAAATGCCTTTGGGATTCAAATTAACTCCCTTGTAATATCTTCATTGAAAAAGAAGATTAATTATGCTTACAAGAAACCTAATTTGGCTTATCAGACCTTTAATGTTGCAGGGATCGTTAATGCATTTAAATTCAGGATTAGGAGGGTGATCTGGTTCCATTATTTTGGAGACTTTAATATTTGTCATTTTTAGGCACAGTTTTCCCCCCGCACAAAGTAAAATTAAAATGTCTATTATGAAGGAAATAAACATTATATATTGACACTAGTAATTATGTTTCTGGTATTTAAGAGTGCATAAAAAGATGTATTTGTGACTCTCATATAAATTCATGGTTCATACATTAAGTATTTAAACTGCACTTCCCTAAAACCAACCCTGCCAAATTCAGAAACACAGAAGTATGTAAGGCACATCAGCCAGATCAGAGAGCAGTATATAAAGCTCTGCTAGAGTACTGAACCCCCCAAAAAAATGAAATGGGGTTCGTGGACTTGTTGCAAACCAGTCTTGCTGTCCATTAGCAAGCTGAGAATTTGCCAGGCATGCCTCATTCCTACCCCAACACTTGATCCAGTGTTTCTAACTCTCATTGGCCTACACTCGACTTGCTCTTCATACCTTGTTGCTGCCTTTGGTTCTAATTCACCGCACTGGGTAGGCACAGAATGAGGCCCATGCACCACTTTAGGTCTCCTGGCTTCAGGCCCTGTGCTGGCCTCTGCATGGGGGTGAATTTCCCCCTAATGGTGGGATTATCAAAAGCCCTCAGCCGTGGCCTAAGTGCTCCCACTGAGATCAGCGGTAAAACATCCATTGACTTCAATAGGAACAGATCGCAGGCAATGCTGAGGGCTTCTGAAAATGCCACCCTTAGTTTCCACCTCCAAGACCTTTTCCAATGCAGCTCCCTATACCTGGACTGACATCCCTCTCCCAGAGTGCCAGTATCCTTGCTTTCCTCCTCAGCACCCACTTCTTTCACCTCACTTTCCTCCACCGATTCCTTCTCCTGTGCTGGCTACTCCTGCCTCTTTAGCCTCCTCAGCTTCTGTCTCCAACAATAAGCCTCAGTCACAGTATAATGCAACTCAAGTCCTCTTTAGTTGTTTCACCTCTTGCCTCTCGCTTCCTTGTCCTCTTCCTTGGTCTGTACCCTTCACTATCTATGTTGGCCTGATGTAGGCTCTTTGGGGAAGCAGGGCTGGCCTGACCATGAGGCAGCTGCCTCAGGTGCCAGACTGTGTGTGCGTGGAGGGGGTGTGTGTGCCACTAGGACCCAGAGTTTCAAAGTTTTGGCCCAAGTGAGGGGGCATGGGGGCGTCATTTGAGCTCCCCGCCTCAGGTGCCAAAATGTTGTGGGCTGGCCCTGTGGGGAAGAATTGGGAAGTGCCATGTAACCTGATGCTGCTGTGTAAGTATGTAATCATAACAACAGTTAATACGCACATCTCAATCCCTTTTCACCTGCCTACCTCTGTCTTATTTACGCTGTGCTCATCGGTGTGGTTTCTGATTATTCGTGCTACGCTCATCACCGTTGTCTTGGGTTATTTATGCTGAGCTAATTGGCGTGATATCACAGTATTCATGCTAAACTAATCACCGTGGTATCAGATTATTTATACCAACTCATTGCTGTGGAATCAGGTTATTTATGTTGGGCTCATCTCCATGGTATCTGATTGTACGGATTAAACTAGTTGCTCCTTTGGCTGCTTTGGTAGTATATTTAATAGTCTGAACTACAATCTGAGAAGCAAAACTAACCCTGAATTCTTTAGTGCTTGGTTCTTCATCTCAGATTCACGTCGACAGTTTCTTTTAGTGGACCCTCTCCGAAATGGCCATCTAGCATCTTTTCCTCCCTCAGTGCAACGTTTTAATCTCATCTTCCAAGGAACTCTGACCTAGATTCTCTAACCTTCTTAAATAACTGAGCTCCTCCAGTGGTGTCTGGGTTGCCCTCTGCTTTACCTTCTCCACTTCTCTATTATCTTTTCTACAATAAGGTGATTGGGGCTGCCCTGTGAGTATGGGCTCATCGGTACTTTATAAAGTGCTGTGTGGTCATGTTCTCCGGCTTTGAACTCAGAATTAGATTTGCCTTTGTGTTGCTGCTCTTTAGCATCAGGCCTAATGTCAGCTACTATTCTGCCCATATCCTTCTTCTTAGTGTTTTGCTAAATATGCCCTTTGAATGTACAGTATTAGCTTTACCATGCCTATAGTTTTGGGAGCTGCCAGCTCCAAATCCATCCACACTGATCTGAATGTCATTGCTTGCTTCTGCCATTATAATGCAGAGAGGAAGGTACAAATGAGGCTCAGAAGTGTCAAAGTCTTTCACTGATACACCTTGGTGCGCACTAAGAAGGGATCAGACTTTTAAACTTCCAGTGTCTGAACATAATGCACATTAAGGAGCATGAGGATTTAACCCCTGCACGTAGTGTACATTCATAGGCAGGATTCTTTAATCCCAGAATTATCTGAACTTTGTGACCCATTGAGAAACATAATATATTAACCCTTCAATGCTTGAATGGAATGTATACCGAGCCCCTTGAATCGCTGCATTCTTCAGATGATTTAACCTCTAGTGCCTAACTATTACCACACACTTGAAATGTGAAGCTAGATTTTTTAGGTGCCTTTAGATGCCTAAAAGATTGATTTCAGGAGAATTAGGCATCTAGGTGCCTTTGAAAATCTCACTGAGTGCCTATCTGCATCTTTAAATGCCTAAATAGTTTTAAAAATCTGTCCCAAGATGCTTAAACCAAAGTGATGCTTGATTGTACCTCACTCACTCTTTCAGGACCCTGCAGTATCCTATGTAGTTGGGGGATGGATCCTTTTATTTTATTCTGTGCCCAGATGTACAATGCACTCAGGCATGAGATGCTCTAACCCCTGGGCAGCAATTTAACCACAGGAACAGTTAGACAATTATTCTTTGGAGATTGTCCGAGCATGCCCACATTGCACTTTAGTGTCTATTATGGGCATTCCACAGTGTCATTTTCCCTTCAACGCATGCTAACTCAGCAGTAAGCCAGAACGCATTGTCATCTGCATTCATCTCCTTAGCGTCACAATGCCTCCGGAACTCACCCCGCTGAAGGAAGAGTGAACAAGTGAGAGTTGCAGAGGGAGTTTGAAACTGCAAGTTAGTAAAAAACAGATGGAAATTAAAGAGTTCTAGTAACGAACCCTGTCCTTCCAGCATGCTTTATGAGAAGGCACACGCAAAAAAAACATTGCACTGTCAGAAAAGATGAATGCCACTAGTTATACACTACTATTGAATGTCCCTGGGTTTCCTGTGCCCAGAATGGAGTGGGAATTTATCAACCACCCTGAACTGAGGAGGAAAAACAAAAAACAAAACACAGATAAGCTGCTGAATACAAGTTTGCTGGAACTTAAAGCTACTCACTACATGGGGAAATTCACTCCATTGGCACTGAGCCAGAGTATGTGAGCTCTGTGCAAGTGGAGAGAAGGAAGGCTAATGAGGCAAAATGCCCTCCGTGGCTGCTATTCCTTCCTATCTTAGGTACTTCCCTGGCCCCCATCCCTGTAGTATCTGAGGCCCATAGCCTCAAAAATATTTAGGAGCCTAACTTCCATTTAGGCACCTGAATACCTTTGAGGTATTATCCCCATTTTACAGATGGGGAACTAAGGCACAGAGGGTGCTTCTGAAAACCCCACGAGGTGCCTATCTATATGTTGCCAGTGTAGCTTTACTGGTAGAGGTATACCACCAAACTCCTCTAATGAAGTTGCAGCTTATACCAGCAAAAGAATTATTTTGCTCCAGTGGCTTTGCCAGCAAAAGAACTGGTATGAGTTGCATTTACACTAGGGCTTTTGCTGGCATAGTTATGTCTGTATGGGGTAAGGGAGGAAAAAAAAAAAGTCACACCCCTGAATGACATAGCCAAGAAAATTTTCAGGGTAGGCCAGGCCTGCATTTTTAGGTGCCTAAATACCTTTAAAAATCTGACCCAGAGAGACTAAGTGACTTGAACAAGCTCACACAGGAAGTCTGGAACAGAGCAGAGAATGGAATGGAAGTTTCCCAACATCCATTCTAGCACCCTAATCACTGCACCATCCTTTCAGCCTGAATGGTGACTGCAGCCCCTCTCCACTGGTTACATGCAAACAATGCATCCTGGTCTAGGTTTAAAAAAATTGGTGTCCAATGTCCATTGGTGTCTCAGGGACTCAATACTGAGTTAGTTTTAAGACTGCAAACTTTAAAAATACATAATATATTCAACAAAACTAGTACCTAAGCTAGTTTAGAAGAATAATTCTTTTAAAGTGCAAAAAAAATGCACTGAAGTGTTTTTGTTTTGCTAATGGAATGGTTCTATGTATTATTCATCACAACGACTACAATTAATTATTATCACTGCCACTGATGATTGCTATACAAGTAAATTGTATCAGAAGGTTTCTCTCATTGTGTGAAGGGCATATATGTTTTGTATAACTTGATATATCCATTTGCATTAAGCTCATAATTGTTTACCATGCAACTCTTGAGCTACTCCCTGCTCAAGAGATCTTTTGGGTGCATGAGAGGGTGAGCAGGCACCTTTGTTACAAACAGTGTCAAGTCCGCTCACCCATGCCTGGAGTTAGGCTTTAGTAATATCAACATTAAGACTACAAAGTTCAGCTCCAGCCCTCTCTCTAGGCTTGACTGCTCCTCAGATTCCATTCCTCCCTCACGACTGTTCAGCCCTCACTCTAGATCCTCTTTTCCCAGAGAGCCCCTCTTATTTCCCAGATACCCAGCTGCAGTAGTGAGCCACCTGCAACAGTGAGTGGAGCACACTTAACCATTTCCCATCATGAGACACACCAGCTAACAGAATGGGCTGTTTCAGAGGAAGTCTTAAGGGTCCAGTCCTCCAAGGCACTGAATACTCTTGGTTCCATTGGCTGGAAGAGCAGAGTACAGAGCACCACTCAGACCTCAGTTCATGGTCCATCAATGGCTATTAGCCAAGGTCAGGGATGTGATCTCATTCTCTGGGTGTCCCTGACTATCAGAAGCTGGGACTGGACAACAGGAGATCCTGAGACTGGACAACAGGGGACGGACCACTTGATAATTGCCCTGTTCTGTTCATTCCCTCTGAAGCTTCTGGCATAGGCCACTGTTGGCAGACAGGATATTGGGCTAGACGGACCACTGGTCTGATCAATATGGGCACTCTAACATTCTTAATACGAGCCAGTGCAATTCCATTCCGTCGACTACAGTGCAGCATTATTTGGTATAGCACCTTCCACACATAGGGCTCCTCACAACACTTCATGGGATTAGATCATATGGAACAGAGGATGTGGATTGTTATGAATTACAGAAAAAAAGTGGTGTAGCAGTTCCTTTAACTGCTTCCTGCTTTTTCCGAATTCTGCAGCCTGGTTTCTAACTTGCCCCACACACTGCACTGGAGCCTGGCACTAGTCTGGTGGCTCCCAATTTGTCTGATGACTTCGAAGTCTTATCAATTGCCCACTAAACTTTGCACAGTCTCTCTCCGAGTCTTCCCTGTGTGGTCTCTCTGAGCGCCAACCAGATGCTGGGAAAACACCCTGCCTCTGGACTTAGTGGCTTTGGTGTCCAGGCATTGCATTTCATTCACATGTCAGAGCCTAGAGTGAGTAGAAACTGATATGCTAGTTTCAGAGTAGCAGCCGTGTTAGTCTGTATTTGCAAAAAGAAAAGGAAGACTTGTGGCACCTTAGAGACTAACAAAGTTATTTGAGCATAAGCTTTCGTGAGCTACAGCTCACTTCATCGTGAGCTGTAGCTCACGAAAGCTTATGCTCAAATAAATTTAGTCCTGGCAGTGTCTTTCTAGACACGACATGGTGCCAGATGGCAACTCAGTCAAACGTGATGCCCATTGAAGAGTGATCTAGATGCAGGGTCAACCCAGACCCTCGCTCTTGCAAAGCAGCTAAATGGAGTCTGATGCAGTTTACTTTGCATGGTTGATTCAGGTGAGACCTTAATAACCAAGGCCCATCTACTATGGAAAGACTAAGGACGTTTACTGTAAGACTAGCAGTTTGACAGGATTATGGATCAAATTTTCTCTACCCTGTGCCTTGTGCTGGTTGCCTGGCTGGCTGCTCCCCTCAATCTCTTGGATGTTCGGGTAAAACATAAGATCTTCACTTGGTTTCACTCTGCCCTTATTCAGGTAAAACTTCTATTGTCTTCAGTAAAAATTGAATGAGGAGGATCTCAGGATTTAGGCCAGCGTTGTTGTTTTTTTTTAACTAAGGTGTAATTTTTAACAGATGGTAATTGACCACTGGAAGAGTTTACGGTGTCTTTCTAAAAGATCTGCTCTAGGAATTATTTTGGGAAAGTCCTATGAGCTGTGTTACACAGGAATCAGACCAGACGCTCACAATGCTTCCTTCTGGCCTTGGAATCTCTAAAGTACTTCTGGGACCCTTTGTGATGAAAGTGCTAGATAAATATGAGTTGGTTGGCTGGAGGGAGCATAGGCTGAAGAAGAGTGGGTAGCTACAAGTCATAATTCAGTGCTTTTCTATTGCTGCAAGTAGCTAGTTCCGTTCTTGGAGCTGCAATGCCAAAATTTTTATTGGGCCTTGCATGTTTAAGGGATGGAGCTAATTCAATAAAATGGACTCAAAGTCCTGGACATTTAAACTCTGATCATTAAAAGCATATGGTCATGGGCCGTGGGGGGTGTTTATTTGATTTTAACTTAGAAATATACATTACATCTAAATTGACACGGAAAACTGACCTGAGCCTGGTATTAGAGAAAATTAAATTAACCCCCAGCAATAGCTCTATATTACAAAAATGGTTAGATCTTAATAAATTGAAAATGATAACAGCAGCAAAAGCTGTACATTTTCCCTCATGTTCTTTTATTGCTGGAACACTTCTTTCCAGTTTGTTGCTTCCGTGGGTTTTATTAGCACATTTCAGTGGAGTAGATTTGCTCTGAAGTGATAAAAGCCTCCTGTAATCAGAAAGCTTTATGTTATCTGCTGCAACAATGGTAAATGCCACCTGAGAAGGGCTCTGTTCAATGCCTTCATTACTGTGATTAGTCTAAGACGCTAGAAGATAGCAACAAACTTCAAACTTGCTGATAACAGACTTGGTTAAGAACACAATAAACAACGGACACTCAGCACTCCAAGTAGGAAGGAGACAGTTCACAGTGAAACTTCACTCTGACAGTGACTAGGACTAATCCATACACTACAGGCTCAATGCTACAGCGGGGAAATAGCAACAAGAGTCCGGGTGAAGTCATCTTCGTACAGAGGATCCATGGGAGGCTTATGCACCACTCAGGAGGGAATCAATGCTCCAGTTCTACAAAGGCCTCCTATTCTGCAAAGCACTGACATACATACTTTTGTTTAGGACAGTGCTTCAATCCCATTGACTTCAATGGGATTTATGCACATACTTATAGTTGAGCATGTGCTTAAGTACTTTGCTGGCTAGGGATGGACTTCAGCATTTGCTCAAGAACTTTTACCAAATCAGGGCTTCAGTGATGAGGGGGGCTCAAGAAGGGTTTGAGGAGTGCACAGGCCTTGTGGGCCTCAAGGGCATAAGGAGTCATTACCCACATGGAACAAATATGCATGCAACTTATCTATACTTACAAATGGCTCACTGGGGAGTTGTGACAGTAACTACAGTACAGATTGCACAGCACTCAGATACTACGGTAATGGGAGCCATATAAATACCCAAGATAAATAGCATAGCTATGTTTTATGAATGATGAGCTCTTATATTAATCTGCCTATGAAACAATATGAAAGTGAATCCATTTAACATATTACCGACCACACACATATGTAATGCGTATAAAAGCATACAGTGGACTGGGCCTCATTCTGAGATACTCCTGATTTACACCAGTGTAACTATTGGAGTAAGTGGAGTTACACAGGTCTAGCATCAGCTAGCATCAGAATCAGGCCCACTGTCTCTGTATATGAAACAAAGCACATATCCTTTCCATTCAGGCACTCTCAGTCTATGAGAGTACATAGGGTGGTGAGAGCAGGGCGCTCTTGCTCTAGAAGAGTGTCTAGCTCTGCATCACCCCCAATTACAGGATGCTAAAGGGTTCAGCAGTGTAATGCACCCCTTTTGCAAATGTCAGTGGGGAATTAATTTGGGTAGTGCCTGGAGAATTAATGAGCAGTATGCCTGCATGAAGGATGCCTGATGGGGATGAGTGTGAAATCCTGACCCCACACTAGTCAGTGGGAAAACTCCCTTTCATGTCAGTGCAGCCAGGATTTTACCCCACTCTCAGAATACATTACTTTGCATCGCCAAGCAGGAGAATTTCCCCACAGATCTAGTTGGAAGGTTTATGCCATAACAAACAAGCAATGGGAATGGGTAGAGCTGGTAAAATTCTCACCTCGCTCCACCCCCCCCCCCCAGGAAAATTTAAATTTTTCAGTGAAAATTTTAATACCTAAAAAATTCTGCTGAAAACTGTAATATTTCAATTTGGATTTGCTGTTCTGATCCCTTATAGGAGTTGTAGTTTGGGGGTGTCATGCTCCCATTCTCCTTAATAGGCCAGGCTCCCTGGTAGGACTATATTTCCCATGATGCACCATGGTGTCCCCCCTCAGAGATGGAACGCAATACATCATGGGAATCCTTGGTCATGGTGCATCATGGGAGATGTAATCTGGTTGAGGTGTCTGGTCCAAAGAGGAGAATAAGAACAAAGTCAAATGAAATACAGCTCCCACGGGGCACAAACAGTACAGCATTTCCAAATCAAAATATTTCAGTTTTCAACCAAAATATTTTGGTTTTCAGCCATTTGATGAAAAATTGAATTTTTCCACAGAAAGTTTATAGTAGAAAAATTGTTCGGTCAAAGTCAGAGTCAGACCCAGTTTTTGGTCAAAAACAATTTCAGTGGAAAATTTTTTGACCAACCCTTATCAGAGGTGAGAAAAAGATTCACGTTTTCCCTTATTCGAAAGAACAGCATCGTCCTCACCTGCCAACACTGGCCATATGATACCTCAAAGTGCAGATGGAAATTTCATTGGTACTAACAGGCACATACATGTGGACTGAGAACAATTCATTGCCCTTACTGAAACACACCCGGTTCCTAAACCTGTTGACACACTCAGAAGGCAGAAATATTCAGATAAATCCAGGAAGATGAAACCTGCCTCTAAAAGGTTCATTTTGAAGGGCCTGACATTTTTCCACCAGAGCTGAGTCGACCACTTATCTGATTAATTTAGCTTCTTTCTCTCCTCACAAATTCCCCACAAGCCGTTGATCTGATTTGCTCAAATTCATTTGTTGCTTAAAATGTATTTGCTTGGTCTGCAGCCTGTTGCACACAGGCAGAATGAACATTCAAAACTGAGCTATGTAGATTATTCTTGATGGGACACCTGTGTTACATGGCATTGTTTTAGCTCCTTGAGTGGATAAGTGTAACTCTTTGAATTAGATTTCCAGTGTGAATAGTTGCAAAATTTGCTGTCTATGAATATTCTCCAATATGAAAATGCTGTTAGCTGTTGCCATGGACACTCCGGACAGTGCATAGACTCTAAGGCCAGAAAGGACCATTATGCTCATCAGTCTGACCTTCTGCGTAGCACTGGCCATAGAATTCCACCCAGCGATTCCTGCATCAACCTCAGAACTTGAGCTAGAGAATCTCTCTTAGACATCCAAGCTTGGTTTAAAGACTTCCGGTCTGGAGACTCCACCCCATCCTTAGGTAAGTTGTTCCAGCTGTGGTAAGCAGTTTGCTTGAACATTCATTGGAACCAGACCAACACGGATTTTAATGCAGCAAAGCAAATGCAATGACTTATTTGACATACATTCATATATGCATTTTAAGGAATTCACTCAACTTGGTTTTCCACCACATGCTCAGGAACGTGATATGCCCTATTATTTGCAGTGTTGAACACTTACGGATAAATGCAGATTTCCATTAGTGAACTAACCTAACAAGCATGTCACGTGTCTAGCCAGGATATATGCCGCGAGAAGAATTACACTGTGATATGCCATAGGCTGTACGACTCCCCACTGTTACCTAAGTAGCATGGGAACCTGAGATGTTATATGCCACATGCTGTAGGACTCATCACATTTTCTCTCTCTGTCTCTCACACCCACCTCTGGGAAGGTGTATTTCGTGGGGTCCAACCAGGGTCAGCCCTGGGGCCAATACTATTCATTATCCAAGATGGGTGTGGTTGCAAGCACTCTAACAGGATTAAAGTTCAAACTGGATCTGAAATCAACAGGAGGAAATTCAATAAGCGCAAAGTATTATACTTCGGAAGGACACATCAAATGCACAACTACACAAAGTGGAATAACTGGCTAGGTAGTAGTGCTGGTACTGAGAAGGATTAGGGGTCATAGTGGATCAGAAACTGAGTGTCACTCAACAGCGTGATGCAGATGAGAAAAAGCATAATGTCTTTCGTGGATGCATTAACAGGAGTGTTGTATGTAGGACCCAGGAGGTAATTGTCCCACTCTACTTGGCACTGGTGAGATCTCAGCTGGAGTTTTGTGTCAAATTCTGGGCATCACACTTTAGGAAAGAGGGGACAAATTGGAAAGTCCAGAGGAAAGCAACAAAAATGATACAAGGTTTATAGAAAACCTGACATATAAGGAAAGGTTAAAAAACGTAGTATGTTTAATCCTGAGGGAAAAAAAAGACTAAAGGGGACCTGATGATAGTCTTCAAATGTGCTTTTTTTTTTTTAATCCCTCCAATAAAAATCCCTTTCAAGGCTGTGGGAATGTATAGTTTATAATCAAAACTAGAGCTGTGCAAACTGTTTGGGTTAAAATTCACTCCCATGTATCAGATCTGTCTGCCACTTAATCTTAAAGAGGCAGTGTGGTCCAGTGGGTGGGGAACGGTAGCGGGAGATAGGAGACTGTGTGTTCTATTTCCTGCTTCGTCCCTGACCTGTTATTAAAAAAGCCCCATTTCCTTGCTGCATTACTGGACTTTTTTCATTATTCCCCAAGTAAATACTACACCACAGGCACAAGGTTCTGCAGCTTCCTAAAACTGCACGGGCCCTTCCCCATGAGAGCTTTCAATAGGGCTTCGCCCAGTGACAGAGCCTTCCTAATGGACCCTTTTTATACAAGGTATGAGAGAGAGGTTGTTTGAAAATGCTCTGGCCACAGGAGAGACATTTCTCTTGAAAGCCGCAGCTGGGGTGACCCTATTACAATAACAAAAACTGCCTGTTGAACAAAAAAGCCCTACTAGGTGTGTAGTATATGGCATACACAATATCTCTCCACCCTGCCAGGCATTATTCTTTTCCTCAGTGACATTTTAATATTGAGAAATCTCACATGAAATTCTTATTACTTGTTTAATACCACAAATAATAAAAAAAATGATGGAGACTATTTCAGGAAGATGCTGGAAGGAAAAAACTTTTCAGTAGAAACAAAATGACTGATATGCATTTAAAGATAAAGTCCTTTATATGTTTCTCTGTAATCTACAGTATGCGCCATAGCTGGGACTTCTCATTACAAGACACTGTTTTTAGTTGCTTAGAACTTTTAATGGTTTCAGCTCAACTGTTCCATGCTAGGTGTCTACATGAGGCTAAATATTATTTGAACATGGCAGTCAAAACAGTTCAGCCATTTCCAAGAACGGGAGTAGAGAAGAATACATTGATTTGCTCCCACTAAAAAATTCCGGTGACCTTTTTTTTTGGTATGTATTAAAATACATTTTATATGCATAATATATGGTGTACAGTTCATATATTATTTATGATTAGGATCACGATCCTAGGTGGTAGGTGCTGTACAAACAGAACAAAAAGACAGTCCGTGCCCTGAAGAGTTCACAGTCTGAATAGTGTATACATAATGGGGAAGATATTCCAAAGTGGCCAAATGATTTGGGAGCACAAGTCCCAAGCTGCTTTTGAAAATCTTGCTCACTATGCAAAATATGTGTCTGAGTATATACGTATAGTGTGTGTGTAAACACATACATCACCAGGGCTAGATTGTGGTTTGTATTACACACCCACTCAGGGAAGTACAAAGGAGGAAGAGTAAAGCCCATTACATCTTGTTCTAATCTGCAGCAAGGGAGATTTAGGCCATCAGTGGAGGTTTTTAAGAACTGGTTGGACAAACCCCTGTCAGGGATGGTCTAGGTGTATTTGGTCTGTCAGCGCAGGGGGCTGCAATTGGTGACTTCTCGAGGTCCCTTCCAGCCCTACATTGCTGTGATTCTATGAACTCCATTTTTACTCCTGTGCACAGATTACTTGGATTTTCTTTCTGGACAAATAAATGTAAGCAGGTGGGTGGAGAGTGATGGGCTGGGCAGAAATGGGCAAGATCATGGCTCCACCCCCCAATAAATTAGCTAGTGCATCTTATCTGGAGCAGGCGGTGTTGTGATTTGCTTCTGCTTTAGAGAAGCAGGAAATTACTACCAGGAATTGTGCCTTTGGGGTAGTGCAGCTTACATACCCCCTCTTGCCAAAGGCACCGTCTAATCCATTATACGTGGAACCCTCTCTCCATCCCCCCATGTGGGCTGGGTTCTGGTCCCCAGATTGAGTGATAAGGGTCATCAAGGAGTGACAAGGGGCGGGTGATGCAGGAGCAGTGCAGGATCAGTGCAGACATCCTGGTGATGTCCCCCTTGACAGCCCCTGGAACAGCAGGAAGGCTTGAGGGTAGATCAGGGGCTTGTGACGAGAGCTGCTTGAACATTTTTCATCAACGTTTTTTTCAAACGAAATGTGGCTTTTTGAAGGACATGGAAATTGTCATGAGATTTTTTTTAATTGCAGTGTAGACATATCCTATAGGCTAATGCAATAATAACTGGGTGCCAACGATACAGCCTCACACTCTACTTTAAAAAGAACAGGAGGACTTGTGGCACCTTAGAGACGAACCAATTTATTGGAGCATGAGCTTGCGTGAGCTACAGCTCGCTTCATCGGATGCATTCAGTGGAAAATACAGTGGGGAGATTTATATACAGAGAGAACATGAAACAGTGGGTGTTACCATACACACTGTAACGAGAGAGTGATCGCTTAAGGTGAGCTATTACCAGCAGGACAGCGGGGCGGGGGAGCGGGGGGGCAGGGGGAACCTTTTGTAGTGATAATCAAGGTGGGCCATTTCCAGCAGTTGACAAGAACATCTGAGGAACAGTGGGGGGTGGAGGGGGGAGGAATAAACATGGGGAAATAGTTTTACTTTGTGTAATGACCCGTCCACTCCCAGTCTCTATTCAAGCCTAAGTTAATTGTATCCAGTTTGCAAATTAATTCCAATTCAGCAGTCTCTCGTTGGAGTCTGTTTTTGAAGTTTTTTTGTTGAAGAATTGCAACTTTTAGGTCTGTAATCGAGTGACCAGAGAGATTGAAGTGTTCTCCAACTGTTTTTTGAATGTTATAATTCTTGACGTCTGATTTGTGTCCTTTTATTCTTTTACGTAGAGACTGTCCAGTTTGACCAATGTACATGGTAGAGGGGCATCGCTGGCATGTGATGGCGTATATTACATTGGTAGATGTGCAGGTGAATGAGCCTCTGATAGTGTGGCTGATGTGATTAGGCCCTGTGATGGTGTCCCCTGAATAGATATGTGGGCACAGTTGGCAACGGGCTTTGTTGCAAGGATAGGTTCCTGGGTCAGTGGTTCTGTTGTGTGGTGTGTGGTTGCCGGTGAGTATTTGCTTCAGGTTGGGGGGCTGTCTGTAAGCAAGGACTGGCCTGTCTCCCAAATCTGTGAGAGTGATGGGTCGTCCTTCAGGATAGGTTGTAGATCCTTGATGATGCGTTGGAGAGGTTTTAGTTGGGGGCTGAAGGTGATGGCTAGTGGCGTTCTGTTATTTTCTTTGTTGGGCCTGTCCTGTAGTAGGTGACTCCTGGGTACTCTTCTGGCTCTGTCAATCTGTTTCTTCACTTCAGCAGGTGGGTATTGTAGTTGTAAGAATGCTTGATAGAGATCTTGTAGGTGTTTGTCTCTGTCTGAGGGGTTGGAGCAAATGCGGTTGTATCGTAGAGCTTGGCTGTAGACAATGGATCGTGTGGTGTGGTCTGGATGAAAGCTGGAGGCATGTAGGTAGGAATAGCAGTCAGTAGGTTTCCGGTATAGGGTGGTGTTTATGTGACCATCGCTTATTAGCACCGTAGTGTCCAGGAAGTGGATCTCTTGTGTGGACTGGTCCAGGCTGATGTTGATGGTGGGATGGAAATTGTTGAAATCATGGTGGAATTCCTCGAGGGCTTCTTTTCCATGGGTCCAGATGATGAAGATGTCATCAATATAGCACAAGTAGAGTAGGGGCATTAGGGGACGAGAGCTGAGGAAGCGTTGTTCTAAGTCAGCCATAAAAATGTTGGCATACTGTGGGGCCATGCAGGTACCCATAGCAGTGCCGCTGCTTTGAAGGTATACATTGTCCCCAAATGTGAAATAGTTATGGGTGAGGACAAAGTCACAAAGTTCAGCCACCAGGTTTGCCATGACATTATCGGGGATACTGTTCCTAACGGCTTGTAGTTCATCTTTGTGTGGAATGTTGGTGTAGAGGGCATCTACATCCACAGTGGCCAGGATGGTGTTTTCAGGAAGATCACCGATGGATTGTAGTTTCCTCAGGAAGTCAGTGGTGTCTCGAAGGTAGCTGGGAGTGCTGGTAGCGTAGGGCCTGAGGAGGGAGTCTACATAGCCAGACACTCCTGCTGTCAGGGTGCCAATGCCTGAGATGATAGGGCATCCAGGATTTCCAGGTTTATGGATCTTGGGTAGCAGATAGAGCACCCCAGGTCGGGGTTCCAGGGGTGTGTCTGTGCGGATTTGTTCTTGTGCTTTTTCAGCGAGTTTCTTGAGCAAATGGTGTAGTTTCTTTTGGTAACCCTCAGTGGGATCAGAAGGTAATGGCTTGTAGGAAGTGGTGTTGGAGAGCTGCCTAGCAGCCTCTTGTTCATATTCCGACCTATTCATGATGACGACAGCACCTCCTTTGTCAGCCTTTTTGATTATGACGTCAGAGTTGTTTCTGAGGCTATGGATGGCATTGTGTTCTGCACGGCTGAGGTTATGGGGCAAGTGATGCTGCTTTTCCACAATCTCAGCCCATGCATGTTGGCAGAAGCACGGACAGATGGATCAGGACATGTGAAGGATACACTTGGGTACCTCACACGTGTTTCTCAGATGGATGGATTGAGGCAGAGAATGAGTGGGTATCACCCAGAATCCCACTCTGATATATCACTTGGGCAATCAATTGCACATGGAAGAGAAGCGAGGCTTTTTTGTTTATTCACCTCTATCTGACCTTGCAGATCTACTGCCTGCTGCAGTGAGGATCATCATGTGGCTATTGTCAAAGATACAGAGTAGTCTATTGTAAGTGCTCTGATTCCCAAGAAGGTCATACATGAACTTACAAAGCTCTAAAACCAGGAAAACTTTGGCTTCTAAGAACCACAGAAAGCTTCTGTGGTTGAAGTATTTCTTCAACTTCCACTGGAGGTCAGTGCAACATTACAGTTTTCCCTGGAACAAGATGTCCTTTTGCTCCAATCTAGTGCGGCAGCTAAACAGAAACCCTCCGTAAAATTGTTTTTAAACTAAATTTTTCTAGTAATATATACAGGCTTAAGAACTGTGTTTTGTGGTTATATTTGGAACATCCTGGCAGGGACAAGAGAATTGAGATTCATTTAGGCATTATTCATTTGGGGCTTTTATTAAACAAACAAAAAACCCACAAAAAAACCTTTGGGTGCTCCCTCTCCCTCAAGGAAAATTACTTGGAATATAAAGAAGCAGGTCTCAAAAGATGTTTTCATAGCACAAAAGAAAAAACAATCTCATCATTGGCTCCTAGCCCAGTGGGAGAGCAGAGAGGTAGCGAGTGTGTTCAATGAACAGGGCACTAGATTGGAACTTGTGAGACCCGTGTACTGTGTCTGCTCTGGCACAGATCTACTGCGTGACCTGTGGCAAGCCACTTCTCCTCTTTGTCTCTGTTCCCCCTCCCCCTTTGTCTCCTACTCTAGGTAGAGTGTAAGCTGTCAGGAGGAGGACCCATCTCTTACTGCACCTAGCACAATGAGCCTCTGATCTTGGCTAGTGTCGTATAAATAAGATGTGCAGGTTCCACAGCAACGCTCTTTGAACCTGCCGCTTGGTCTTCATTTGTCATTCTGTGCCCTGGCTCTCCATTGCCATCTCACTCTAGGTGTATCTCGTTCAGTCTCTGCTTGCATGAGGGCCTGCTTTCACCACGGTTGTCTGCTCTCACTGCTGTCATGGGAACCCTGTGTCTTTCCCTCCTCTTCCCTTCCACATTAGCCCAATTTCTTTCTTTGCTGTCCTTTCCCTCCTTTAGATTCCACAATCCCCTGTCCACTTCTACCATCAAAAGCTTAGTTACATGGTCTCCAAGTGTTTGAGGCGTATGGACCATGATGTTTACAATGATGATCTCTGGTATTGTATCAATGCCATTCATTCTAAAGCATTGCACACTTTCTATACATTCAGAGCCACTGAAAGGCAGCTACCTTTGGGCTAATCAGTTCACAAGAGTGAGGAAGAGCAAGGAGAGGAAAGTTTGGCAACTCTCTACCCTGGGTTATAAGAAGTGCCTGATGGGGTCTTGAATACCAGTACAGAGCAGAGAGGACCACAGTTGATAAGTTCTTATCTGCAGAATATGAAGTTACACCTGGTATAAAGCCGGTCTAGTATAGACTAAGTGAGCCTAATGCAGAGGTGATGTGTAGGGGTTCCACATACAGCCTTAGGTTTTTTTAGGCATGCCTGCAAAACACGCTTTTGCTATCTCTGCCCTAAACATACCCAATTCCTGTCTACTGTCATCACATCACTATACACAGGGCCGGCCTCAGGACACTGGGCTGGGGCAGCAAGATGATCTTTAAGATGTCTCTGAAGCCACCTGTGGGAGATGTGGAGGCCAAGTGCTTGTTCTGTCCATTTAATTCCATCAGTTACATGTGCAAGGCTCTTAGTTAGGAAAAGGGGCTAGATTCATTTAAAGGGAAAACAAACGTATGCCCTTTGGTCACATTTCTAATCCATTCATAACATCAGGGCTTACCAGATTTGACAGCTCTGGTGCCCAAAGGCTGGGTTTGGTGGGTTTCAAAGATGCAAGTGTAATTGAGTCAAAGTTAGTATAACTTGCACACCGAAGGTCGGGGTTCATTCAACCAACTTGGACTCCCTTTGAATTTAGCCTTAAGTGTTTCTAATCCTGTTGCTTAGACTGTTGAGACTGGATTAGTCTCACAAAGGAAGTGCTGGCAACTCAACTGATTAAATGATTTAAACCCAGGCTGGACCAAGTGCTAGAGAAGGCAAGTGTTGAGAACAACAACAAACAACTTCACACTGACTCTTGGGGTAGGACTAGTCAACCTAATTTGACTTTATATAATAAGAAGTGGGTTCAAACTACAGCCTTACAAATTTAGATTAAATCTCAGGAGAAACTTCCTAACAGTAAGAATAGTAGGACAATAGAACAAGCTACTGGGGAAGTTGTGGAAGCTCCTTCACTGGAGATTTTCAAAAAGAAGCTAGATAGCCATCTGTCTCAGATGATTTTAGACAACAAATCCAGCAGTTTGGCAGGGGTTAGACTAGAGTCAGTGTTTCTCAACGGCTGGTCCCTGAGATCTCCCTGACAGTTTAAGAAGGCAGCAAGCCGGTCCCTGGTATCAGAATCACTAGTCTAGATGACCCTTGCAGTCCCTTCTAAACCTGTGATTCTATGATTGTGTCTTTAAATCCTATGTTATTCCCATGTTTTCATTCAGGGAAAAATCTTCTCATGGACTCCATATTAGTAAACCTGGCAGCCTGGACTTTGGTCTTAGAAACAGCAAGATTCTTTCCCCCTACATGATTTTATACAATGTATATTTGTTTTATATTTCTCTATTCCCTTGCATAACTTATTTTATGCGAATAGCATCCTAAGTATTTTAATTACATTTTTAAGCAAAAGAAAAGTTCTTGAAAGTTAATTAACAGTTGCACAGCGATAATTGTGCAAAAGTAGCTTTTCCATTCTGAAAATTAAATCCTTATAGTTGAAAATCCAACATCCATTCAAAAATTTAAATGGGGGAAACGGGGGGGGGGGGGGAGGGGGGGAGGGTGTTTACTACTCATTTATTATTATTTTGCCACCTTGGAAATGTAATTTCTCTTGTATTGAGAAATCCATCTGGCATCAGCCTTAATGTCAGATTTTGCCCCCCTCCAAAGGGGGGTTTCCATCACTGCGTATTTGATGCCATTTGAAGAAATGATTGTATGCTGAGTGGAGAGAAAGGGACATGCACTTCCATACAGCTCAATCTTTTCCTATAACTGCCTGTCACTTTATTTCTCCGAGATGTAAAAAAAAATAAAAATTGTTTTTTGTTATCTCAAGGATGGAATGTGGATTTCAGAAGCTATCAACATTTCCTGTTTTGCTAGCAAGAAGCTACAGAACATTCAGACAGCACCGAGGCTGCAGATCAAAACCAACGAAGTCTCAGCAGAATCAAAGTTAAGGCAGATGTTGTGGGCAGGGTTCTGATCTCAGTTACACCTGCATAAATCTTGAGAGACTCCATTAAATTGCAACATGGATGCTGTGAATAATGGAGCTGAGGTAGATTCTGGGCTTCCCCTTTGTCCTTAATGGAGTGTGTCTACTAAGGGGCACTTTGCTGTGTGAGGTAACATCTTGCAGATGATCCTTAATAGTATTCTGAGGTTGTGGCCATTTGTTGTTACCAGGGCTGAGGTTTTCAGAGGCGCATATGGGAGTTAGGGCCAAAATTTTCAACAGTGACTGGTCATTTTGATTGCCCAACTTGATATATCTTAAAGGGGCCTGATTTGCAAAGACTAGATGCTGCTTAGAAATTTCTGAACATCAGGGCCTTTTTGGGTACCTCAGGATGGGTACCCTAATCTCGAGATACCCAAAATACTCTTGAAAATCGTTGCCTAGGTGCCCAAATCCTATTGGCATTCTGTAAGAATTAGATGCCTGACTCCTTTGTCAAGCCAAGCCTAAAAATAAATAAATAAATAAATAAATAAATAAAATCACGACTTACTTGGCAAACAATAATAAATAGAATTGTTAACCCAAGGGCCTAGCCAAACTCAAGTTTGTGCAGTTTAATTTTTGCCTCCCCCAAATCCCTCGTGCATTCAACTGGGTGTGCACCTGCATGATTCTGGGCCTATATCTGTTGCGTGGTATACCTGTGGGCTAGGTAACAGCTACCTCCTTTTGCTCTGGCAGTGTCATATCTCTGTGGTGGATGACGTCACCCCTTCTTATAGCACATGCATTTGTGAATGAGTTTGCAAAGAGTTTTAGGGTGCTCTAGGATGAAAGTTGCTACAGTAAATAGATGAATATCATCATAAAAAGTTATCATTGAACCAAACCAATGTCACCCTCTCATAGGATGGCCTTTGTCCTCCTTTGTGCCTGTAGAGCAGGGGTGGCCATCTTGACGCTGAGAAGGAGCCAGAATTTACCAATGTGCATTGCCAAAGAGCCACAGTAATACGTCACAGCCCCGCATCTGCTCCCCGCGCCTCCTGCCCACCGGCAGCCCGGCCAATCAACGCCTCCCCCTCCCTCCCTGCACCTCCCGATTAGCTGTTTCGTGGCATGCAGGAGGCTGGGAGGGAGAGTGGGAGGAGCGAGGGCACGGCTGGCTCAGGGGAGGGGGCGGGAACGGGGGTGTGGGGGCAGGGCTAGCATTGGTCAGACACATGGAGGTAATACATACAGTAAAAGGAAATAGCTAAGAGGAGTTAAACAAAGAGGAATGATCTAAACCTGGAAAAAAGGGAAAAATTCAGGTTAGATACTGTACAAAAAAGAAAGGGCCTTAATATAGGGGGATGGGCACATGGAGCAGCGGTAGAGTCGCCATCATTAGAAGTAGTCAGAAATCGAATACATAAAATCGTAGTGGGGTTAGTTCAGTGAGAGATCTTGCTTGCTAGACTGGAGGAGATGAAAGGTTCTTTCCAATGAGCATTTTATTTACATTACTGTGGTATTCAGAGGTCCTAATTAAGATCAAGGTCCTGTTGGAGGAGGCTCTGTACTTGCATGTATTATGAGATAGTCCCTCCCTGGAAGAGTTTACAATCAAAGATGACAGGACAGACAAAAGTGGTACTATTCTAGCAAGGCACAGAGAGATCATGACTTGCTCAAGGTCGCTCTGGCCATCCTGACACATCTAGGACTTGAACCCACTTCTCCCTGGCCCTGCTCCGATTTAACCACAGCACCATTCTTCCCCTCAGACTTCTCCAGGGCTAGACAAATGGCTCCTTAGGGAGAGGTTTGGAATCATTGCAATGAGTTTATTGTATTGGTTATCGGCCTGATAAAAATACACATCATCTTTTCTATTTAGGAACCTGCTCTTCTCCAGTCTCTCTGCTATGGCAGTTCAAATTAAACCATTACTGGTCCAAATTTCAGTGTGGGACCATAGCTTTCTGCCTACCTGCATTCCCATTTCACTGGCAAGGGAAGCAGGTCCTGCCTATAAAGGGCCAAAATCTGGCAGGTGACTGGAAACAAGGTGACCCATACATTGCAAAAGGTCTGTTAGCGTATGCCTATATTTTAGCTGAGTTCTAGGCAACTATACCGCCCCCCCCCCCCGCCAAATAAAAGTGTCCTGATTTTTCACACTTGTAATCTGATCACCCTACTGAGTACAGACACTCCAGCTGTGGGTTAGTGGTGAGAGCAGGAGACCTAGATTACTTTGCCATCACAGTGTGATTTTGGACAAATCACTTGCCCTTTCTGTGTGTCGGTTTTCCTCATCTGAGCTCTTTATATACTTGTAACTGGGCGGGGGGGTGAAGGGAGGACCAATTCTTGAACCTCAGCCACTGCGTAAAGAGAAATCTGATAAAGTTGATGGTTTATTACCATGATAAACTAATAACAGACTACATGAAAAGAAATGATTATTCCCCTAGTATTGCTTTTGAGCACCAAACCATTACATTAACACAATCTCAACAGAAAAGATAAAAGAAATATCCTCCTTATAAACAAGGGTACATCGCTCAATAGATGGAAAACTCTAAAGGCTTCCGGTCTTGCTGAGAAACCGAGATGCAGGGAATCAAGAGAGGTGGGAAAATTAGAGTTCTGATATTATCCTGGTAAATAAAAGTAATAAGCAAAGCTCTGAAAGGCAGACCTGATTCATATTCAAACATTTACAGAATAAACAGCCTCTGATTCTCCTATCTATCCCAGTCCTTATCCTTTAAGGCTGCAATAAGTGACCTCTTAATCCCAGGCAAAAGACTGCATGAGCAGCTGGAATTGAAAAAGAAAGCATATCTCCCTCACTATTCCAACGTCTACTCAATTTCAGTGTAAAGTTTTTTTTTTCCTGATTCCCACAGCCAGTGAACTGCAATGTGCATTTGATGAGGAGATATATTTTTGTGCATCTGAACACTTTTACAGCCTACTTTCTCCCCCACCCCTTCTCTAAATAAAGAAGCACCTGACCTCCCTAAGCAGAGTAGCAATGCCACACTCCTCCAGCTTGGTTATATCTCCATTGTACTGACTGTGCTCTTAAAGCACTTATACCAATAATTTTTTGGCATGATGGACGGACTCAGCAATAACCTGATCCTGCAATGCACTGAATAAATGCTTTAGTATTTAGTGCATGGACACTAATGTGCTTGGAAGTAATTGCTTAGAGATATCCCAGCTCCAATATAATAATGCATGGATTGCATTTATACAGAATACACCATAAGAAAAAAAAATGCAATTGATCCATTCCCTCTCCTGCCCCCATTTTGGTTAGCACAGCATGAAGGGGAGGGGGAGATACCTGGTGACCCCAAGTTACCAAATCCTGCAAGCATTATGGGCCACGTTCTGATTCAATTTACCCTGGTTTAAATCCAGTATACCTCCATGGACTTTAGTTGACTTACTCCAGTTTTACATAGGCATAGCTGACAGAAATCAACTCTGGCTAGCGTCCATTACAATGGTAATGCTGAAACAGATGAATGATGAAAGAGCTAGCTTGCTAGCCTGGCAAAAAAAATCTTATACAGCAAATACATAAACATGCATCCAACAATTCCTTGGGTGAACTGAGCTTAAAAAAGCTCCATGGAATTAGTCAAAATGGAAAAATAAGCGTTTAGAAGCACAAAACTTCTGTATTTCCACTTATGAGAATAATTACTCTAACCTTTATCAACAATGCTCTGCTTTAATGGTGTTTATAAATTAGAGATGCCAATATGTTTAAATGGAAACTAATTTAGGTGTTTTCCTCATTATTAAAAAGCTTCTCCCTGGATATTTTTGGTTTGTATGTGATTATGAAACAGTTTCGCTGTTTTCTATTTTTCCTCATCCTTTCCCTGACCACAGCAAAGGACTCCTTAATTGGTTGCCAAGTGTGTTTACCTTTAAGATACAAGCGTGCTATTTGTAAACATTTCCTTTAGATATTTGATTTAAGAGGCAAAAAGAATCTGAGGACCAAAATAAAATAAAAAGAACAGCTTTCCCAATGTATTATTAATACCAATAAATGGGAGCTGGTGAATTTAAAAGCCAAGATGTAATGCATTTTCCTGGAGCAGTGAGCCTTTAAACAAGTTCCAGTTATTGAAATTGCATAGTAAAAACTGGTGAAATGAAATCTCTTTCCAGATAGGATAATATAGACAGCAACATGCCCTACTCAGGAAACAAGCACAGAAGAAACACTAGCTGTTGCCCTTTATAAACTTGCTCCTGGGAAGGCTGACAACTGGTCTGGGAGATTTCTTTTTAACTCTATTTTGAGCATGGTGGGCTACAGGTTTCTTGATGGATGAGGCATGGGGTCTGTTTAGTTTAAGGTTGGCTTGGGGAGGTAGTTTTTAAGTGGCAAGTGGGTCTAAAATTCCCGCTGGGCAACGTACCAGTACAAAGTCATTCGTGCCTTATGTCCCATTTACATTCTGTCTGGAGGTCTCAAGTGGGATTTACATGACACACAAGTTTTTCATAGATTCCCAGGGCTTGTCTACATGGGGGAAAATGCCCAAAGTAGCTGGTGTGCACTGGCTACTCCACACTAATTCCTCTGTGTGAACACTCTCCCTGCGTTCTAAGTGCCTTTGTGCACATTAGCTTAATGCACTTTGGAAGAGTATTAATCTAAACCACCTGAGGGCGCTCTTAGGGCGTAGCAACAGTGCCCACACGGCTGGTTAGTGCAGAGTAGCTAGTATGCTCTACCTTTACGCTAAGTTCCCTGTGTAGATAAACCCTTAGCCAAAAGGGACCACTACGGTCATCTTGTATTCACAGGCTGTAGAATTTCCCCCAGAAGCTGGATTAAAGCATGTTTTTTTAGACAAAATATTTAATCCCATTTTAAAGATTCCAAACACTGATGAGTCCAACACCTCCCCCAGTACGCTGTTTCACTATTTAAATACGCTTGTTGCTAGGAAATTGCAGGTTGAATTTGCTTTGTGCTGCCCCTCTGCACAGGGTTGAATTTCAGACAGACAGAGAGGGGGGTAGCCTGCGTCCCCTTAGAAATAGAGCGAATGGAACATTTAACATGAAAACCAAAGCTAAAGACCATTAGCGAAGCATCCAACCCAAGGAGCCTAGTTATTGCGCGCCTTTCAGTGAAGGTTGCATCTCCCCACAAAATGTTTTGTTACCTGAGAAAACGTACGCAACTCAGGATCTCCCCAGCTGTCTATGGGAAAGACTGATGCAAAAAAAAAAAAAAAAAAGTAAGCAAGCTCCTCTGTACTATCCATATTCTCCTTAATTGCTCTCTTCACACCTTGATGGCCCAGTGCAGGCTTCCTGCTTCTAATATATTTAAAGAATTTCTTGTTATTTATGTTTGGATTTTTTGTCTTCCCAATTCCTACTTAGCCTTCTCAAGTTCCATATTAGATTTTACTTCCCACAGTTCATATTCCTTTTTATTGGCTTCACTAGGGTTAGATTTCTATTTGACTGAGGGATACCTGTTTGGCTCAAATAACCTTCCAACTGAACCTCCCCCACTATTCCCCAGCTCACCTCACTATTGACTTCCTGCTTCCTTTCTTATTTAGGGCTACACATGACTTCTGGTAGCCCTGGGATGAATTTTCAAAAAGGAAGTTAGATGCTGTATGAATGTGACTCTGCAACCAATGCCCCTCCTTGTGACTGGGCATGGCATTCTCTCCTCCTTTTACACCCTCTCCTGATGACCACTCTGGCCCTACAGTGGTCTGCTCCTTCTTGCGACTTGGCCCTCCGGTTGGGCCACATATAGTTCTGGGATAAGCCAATAGTCCAGCAAACACCTGTCCATCACTCTTACATTGGGCCTTCAATCCAGCTCTGGACTCAGAGGTCCTTATCTATGGTGTTGAGCCTTTCAATAGTCCATACACCTTGTTGGGGTATTTCCACTCCACTTTCCTCAATGGGCTGATAGGGGAACCCCGGCTCCCCCTCTACATTGGCTCTAGTTCTGGGACACTTCAATAAGCAGCCAAGGCCTGATTACATAGACCCCCTGCTGCCTCGCTGGACCAATTCCTACCTCCTCCTTTCTTGGGTCTTTCCTACAGTCTCTTCTGAGGCTCGCTGTGTATCGGCATTTCTCTCTCTAGGCCTCTTCTCCAGAACTCTCTTTCTTCCACCCTCTGGTTCTGCTGCAGGAGAGTTTCTCTGTTCCCTGGCTGGGCAGCCCCTGATCCTTCAGGAGTCTCTGCTTCCTGCAGGCCCCTCTGCCAGCACAGAGGACACAGGGCAGACTCTGGCTTCCCTTCACAACTGCCTTGGGCTCCCTGTTGCAGATGTGCCTTCCTTCAGGGAGGCAGTGTCTGAAAACAGTTTGTCGCAGCTCCCTGGCTCCAGACAGGCTTCTGTCACTGACTGAGAGCCAGAGATCCGCTCTCCTCCCTGGTCAGGCCCCACATGAGCTGGGGTTGACCCTTTTAGCCTCTCCCTCCAGGCCTGACACCTATTACAGGTGTAGTAGGGCAGGGCTGACTGAACCCACAGGCTCTCATTAATCTCTTCTGGCCCATTGTGGGGTTGGTGCATCCCATCCCAGATGCCCAATTCCCTTTGAAATTTAACTCCCTAAGCAGTCATGGAAAAGACTTTCAGAAGTGCTTCAGAAAGTCTCAGTATGGGTCTAAGGATTTTATTTTCCCTACTTTTGACTTTAAGGACTTTTTGATCTGCTTCCTCATTTACTTTTTTTTTTTAAAGTGTCCAGTTCTAAAATTTAGAGTCATGTTTCTAGTGTTTGGTCCAATTCCTCCTCTAGGGTTGGCAAACTTTATTATACTGTGGCTATCAGTACTTGTAGTAGCAGTTCAACTATAAGTAAGGCGACAATTTAGTCCTGGAGGTCACGGCAGTCACGGATTCCTTGACTTTACTGGATCTCCATGACTTCTAGGGCTTCAGGAGGCGGGACTGTGCGCTCCTGCTCTACAACTGGGGCTGGCTGGAAGCAGGACCCTGCAACCCCAGCCCTGCAGCTTCCTCTGGGACCATGTGCCCCAGCCCCGCATCCTGCTTGGCGGGGACTGCAGCCGGGGCCATGCCCCCCAGCCCCGCCGTATCCCGGGCTTGGCGCGGGCTGTGCGCCCCAGCTCCGTGGCTTCCGCCAGGGCCTGCAGCTGGGGCCTTGTGCTACCTTGCGGCTTCCCAGGGGTGTGTGTCCCCCGCACATGGCTGTGGCCACTGGAGTCGGGGCTGTGCCCCCCATCATGGCAGGAGGCTCAGCCTGTCAGTTCCCCCCCCCCCGCCCCATTGGAACTCCATTCCTCCCTCTTACCTAGCCTTGCCTCAGATTATTTGTAGTAAAGTAATGGACAAGTCATGGGCCTGTGACCTGTTAGTGACTTTTACTAAAAATAACCATGAAAAAAATCTTCGTCTTATCTATAGTTCGTTCTTGAATGAATTCTAGTAGGTTAGGGTTGAGTCCAGAATAACCTCTTTGCTTTCTGAGTTGTTAAAGCGAGTACTAATAATACTAAGTCAGTGATATGTCTGTCACTGCTGGAGAAGAGAGCATTTTAAAAGGTAAAGAAAGGTGTAAAGAAAAAAAAAAGAGCAGAGATAACTGAGACAGTGTCAAAGAGATGGAATATTATCATAGAAAGTCTAAAAAAATCATTACCAAAAATACTAGTTGTGAGCGACAACCTGCATAGAGCAAACAAATATTTACCCATCAATGTTCAGATACTTTTCCCATCTCCTTTCACTGACGATAGTGTTTCCCAGTGGTTATAAATAGACATTGGAAGCTAGGGGTCTTGGGTTCTATTCCACAGCTCTGCCACTGACTTGCTGTGTGACTTAGGTTAAATGAGTTGCCCACTTCTTGTACAGGAATCTAGGCCCCGTTATGCAGGGTGCTGTAGACCCACATAACAAAGAAGATCCCTGTCTCAAAACAGCTTACAGTCAAGAAGAGACAGTCAGATATGATAGATGGGGGAAGCACAAGGTCTGATTCTAAGAGCTAGCTCATCCAGCCAGGGACTGAAAATGTACCATGTGATCTACATGTGTCCAATCAAAACTAACCAGCCCATCTTGACTTTTGAACACTGAATTCCCGCAACTAACTGCTCACTAACAAACCACAAAGCAAGACTTGGCTCCTCAAATACAGCATTTTTTTTGACTGCATTCATTATTCAAAACTATCGCCATCTGCTTGTGGGCAATTCACAAACAGAGAGTGGCAGCATTCATTGAATAAATGGTTTGTTATGAATTATTCACCTAGTTGCAATTAACATTATGATTCCTAATCTCTCCAGGCAGCCCTGGAATAAAGATTCTTTGCATTTCTGTATTACCTTCCATCCAAGGATCTCAAAGCCATTTCCAAATATTAATGAGTTACGCCTCACAACAATCCTCTGAGGTAGGTGATTTCTCCATTTCAGAGGAGGAAATGTATACACAACAGATCGTCCATTGCCCTGCACCTTCCACACTCCCTTACTTCAGTGCAAAATAGGTGTAAGACATTACCACTTCCATTTGGTATCATTTTGCACTGATATAAACAGCTCCACAGCATTGGTGAATTGGGCCTAGAGATGTTGAGCAACTTAACCCAAGGAAGTCCAAACAAGAAATAAAGCCCAAATCGTCTGCCTTCTGTGAATTTCTAGCATGCCTTTTATAATCTGATGCCTATATACTACACTGAAAGATATTTAGGTGCCTAAGGATTCAGATAGGCACCTAATGGGATTGCCAAAGAGCTTAATCTGGTTAAGTGCCTAAATCCTATAAGCAGTCTAATCTGAATCTTCAAGCAGCTAAATACATTTAAAATGTGTCCCAAGGTGTCAACTTCTGATTCCCATTCCTTCAATGACAAAACCACACTCCCTGCCACTTCCTATCTAGATAGGCCTCATAGATAGGTCAGTGTCAGGTCTTCAAAATGCCGGAGCCTTACTTTTTTCAGAGGAAAGGTCGGTTTTCTCAAAACCCTGCACTAGAGTTATAGCTCCTTGTTGGCCACAGTATGGCCAACAATGGAAGCTAGCCAGCTGCCGTCTGTAATTATGCTGTTACGGGTTACAATTCAACATTACACATTTATTATGGCAAGGGGAAGGCTCTCGAATTGCTGTTTCAGCAGAGAGATTTACATCATAGCAGGAACCTAATGGGTGCCGAATACTGTAAAGTTAAAAAGTCAGCCTTAATTCTAGCTTTATGAAAATTAAATGTTAAGGTTTTTCGTTAGAGGCAAGTTAACAAGAATTCATTTTTAGTCTAACGGACTGCTGTAATATACGGCTACATCTTCCTAGTTGGCCAGAACGTATTGTCACTGAAATTAGCTGAACGGTTTCATATGGCATTTTCCTCCTCACTCACTCCTTCTCCTTCACAGTTCAAGAATAGGAATAGCTCTTAAGGCTGAAGGACAGAAGTTGTTTTTCCTTAAAATATCACATTTTGGAAACAAAATAACCTCATATATTCTCTCTGCATGTCATTAACATACTCAGCATGTGCTATCCAAGATTCTCAGCAGGCAGTGTTCTCATGCATCTTCAGATTCAAGTTCTTAGCTTCTTTATTCAAACCCCAGATGCCACATAGCTTCCATTTTTACACTAGCCTTAAAAACATTCAGCTCTAACTTGAACCTCTGATTTCACCGGGAAACTCCATGACGCTTAAGAAGAAATTAGTCATTCTACAAGAAACATTTTCAGCAGAGCAAACATGCAGGATAGGGAATGAAGGGGTTTGGAGCAAAGAGGCAGAAAGTCAGAGTTAGTGTTAGTGGTGTCTACTAATGTAAGGGTGTAATGTAAGGGTGAATCCATGGAACTTTTTGCTATGACCTCTAACTCTGGATGGCAGAGCCTCGTGACATAGGACTGACAGAGAAGCCAATGGGATAGGGTAGAACACCACAGACAGAACAGATCATGATAGAAACGGAGGTTTATAGTGTTAAATACCTATTCAAGTAATATTTTATTGGAAAATTCATTATTGTTTGTACAGCCCCTAGCACAATAGGGGCCTGATCTTGACCAGGGCCTGTGAGTGCAACTGCAATACTAAATATGTAAATAACATAAATACTAGTCAACAACAAACAAACATACTTGAGCCAAATTTTGGCTCCCTAGAGGTGTCTTAGGATCAACCTGTTTGGGAAAGGCATTTTTAAGAATTGTGAACAGTACATGCGGTTGACTAATGGGATACATAGCCTTTTGTCACGAGGCTATTGGTTCAAATACAGCCATTGGGCTACATTCCACTTTTACTGCCACCTGTGAGAACCTGGAGTAACTCCCATTAACCTCAGTATAAGAAAGAGGGCAGAAGGCAGTTATCTAGGACAGTAGTGACTGAATATTGTCATCACCGTCTAGAGGTAGTTTGGTGATATGAGGTTGTCTCAGGTCTGTTCTTAGTGAACAAGTGCCTGCATCCCAAGTTACCATCACAAGTAATCCCTTGGTAGCAGTCTCTGGAGGAAGGCCAAGACACAAATGGGCCAGGAACTACACTCTTGCTGTTTGAGGTGGTTCCTCCCAGTTAGGGTGGAGGTCTTTTGGTAGGATAGTAAACTGCTGCTGTGTGTATTGAACCTGTGCTCTGGACAGAGGGCTTTGGTCCCCAAGGCTGAGAAATTCACTATTTTAAATAGTAAATTTAAATAGTAAATTCACTATTTAAAAGGCTACTTCTATCATAAAGCGTCCATACTCCGGGCAGCAGAAGGTGTGGCTGCAATGGTTCTTCAGCCCTGCATCTTCTTGGAGTTCCCATTGCGGAGCTACATTTCTTTTGCATTCTTTACAGTGGGAGGAGCTGCTCCCCAAATGAGGGGAACTTGGCAACTACAGCTCTGCCAGGCATCATGTCTGGTGGTCAGAGCAGGGGATTGGCTCTGCCGCTGGATCTTCCCGAAACTTTGAGTAAGTCACAGTTGGTGCCTCCATCCCCTCAGCTGTAACACAGAAAGCGCACCCACTTTGAGATCCTCATGTGACTGGCAGAATATAGATGCAAAGTATTATCATCATCACCACCTGCCTGCATGTCTGCGGCTCTATGTTCTTGGCCTGAGTGCTCAGCTCAGATGTTGCATGCAGGGCCCATATGCCAAGAAGCAGATGCTCTTTCTTCAGGACTGAGCGACAACAACTTCTTTCTACCTGCTCTCTCTGCTGAATGCCTCCAGGATGCCGGTGGAGTACATTTCTCTCTGTTCCACCGGGGTCCCATCTCAGGCAGCTCCAGGTAAGAAAAGCCAAGGCTGTGAAGTCACTTCCCCCGCATCCCCACCCTGATTGCTGGCATCTGTGCATGCTCTGCTTTCCCCAGCCGAGCAGCGGTACCACAAGGCTGAAGAATCCAGGTAGCTTCTCCACAGCAGGGTTCCTCCATCACAACCCAGAGATCTGAATGTATCCTTGTTTCCCCCTGCCTTGATTGAATCATCTGGGTGCTTCACTGTCTGCATACCCATCTCTGTACTTTGACTTAGAAATGAATGGGAAGAATTCCCCCCCACTCTCCCACACTACCCACCCACCCACCCACACACTCGCTCTGCTCTATGTACAGTGAGCAGGTCCCCCTGGCCTCACAGCTGCCTGCCTGCCTTCCCGTACACTGCTCGCCTCCTTGCTGAACTGCCACGGTAAATCAGTACTAAACTCCAGAGTCTCCTCTGCACCATAAAACCCTCAGCTCTTTAGCACCAGCCGAGAGGAAGTGCCATGCACAGCCTCAGCAGGAATGGTTTCACTGGACAAGATGTTCCCTGGCTGTAACGGTCCCAGCCGTCTTGCACGTCCTATCCTCCACCCCAGCCCTGCCTCAGAACAAGGCACTGGGTGGAAGGGTTTCTAAAAGACATCAGTCTCATTTTCCCTCATGATCCTTCCTTCCCTTCGTCTCCCTTAGGCGCTGTCAGAAAGTGGCTCTCCAAACAGCCTCTTTTAAATGTATTGGCAAGAAGAAGGGAAGTTGTTCAGCATGACAACAGTACTGTACACATATTTGTGTATTTATTCCTAAGATCAAATTGATAACAACAGGTCCCTTCATGCCTCCTGATTTATCTGCTGAACAGGTATCTGTGCTGTATGCACTGCGTGGCCATAACTGTCATGGCTGATATAGGGATAAGATGAATAACCTCCACAGATTTCAGGTACAAGTAGGAAAATGCAATCATAACTCACTTTAGAACCAAGTGATACATATTTATACTTTGCCTATCTCGAGCTAGCAAGCCTTTCCCTTTTATTTTGCATTCATGGACCCCTGATGCGCATCAATCTTATTTTTAGTTTGTTAATACTGTTGTCACTCAACTGAAATTTATCGTCACATGACTTATGATCGGGAGACACTTTCATCGGTGGAACACTCTCTTAATTTATAATATTCTAATTTCCTTTTCCGGCACAGATTTGCATTGCAAAGGCCGTAGTCTTGCATGCTTTTAATATGTTCTCTTCCCGCCCCCCCCAGCAGTAAATTTATAAATAGAAGAGCAAAAGTCAAAGTGACAAAAATAAAATGGGGATAAACTCTCATTGACCTGATAGGATTTAAAGGATGGCTTTAAATGCGTACAGCCAATTCCATGTGAGACATATGGCCTTAGAGGACCCCCTCCAGATCACCTCCCCTGTGTCAAAAAGCTGGATGTGAGAAAGTCTTTTTCTACAGTGGGCAGCCCTCTGCAAATATAGTAACCTCAAAGAGTCCTATGCCTTGTCTACAATAGGTATTTTAGCTACTGGCAGCCAGCCCCTGCTTAGCTATATGGCAGCAAAGGTCTAATGGCATGGAGCTTATAAAGTTTGCAGAGGATACCAAGCAGGGAGGGGTTGCAAGTGCTTTGAAGGATAGGATTAAAATTCAAAATGATCTGAAGTACATAGGATGAAATTCAATAAGGACATACGCAAAGTACTCCACTTAAGGAGCAATCAATGGCACACACACAAAATGGGAAATGACTGCCTAGGAAGGAGTACTGGGGAAAGGGATCTGGGGTCATAGTGGACCACAAGCTAAATATGAGTCAACACTGTTGCAAACAACCTAAATCAAAAAACACAACCAAAACCAAACAGCATTCTGGGATGTATTAGCAGGAGTGTTGTAACCAAGACACAAGTAGTAATTCTTCTGTTGTACTTCGCACTGATTAGGCCTCAACTGGAGTACTGTGTCTAGTTCTGGGCACTATGTTTTGGGAAAGATGTGGACAAATTAGCGAAAGTCCAGAGAAGAGCAACAAAAATGATTAAAGGTCTAGAGAACTTTACCTATGAGACAAAATTGAAAAAGGATTGGGTTTATTTAGTCTGGAGAAGAGAAGACTGAGGGAGGACATGATAACAATTTTCAAGTACATAAAAGGTTGTTACAAGGAGGCAAAAAATAAATTGTTCTCCTTAACCTCTGAGGATAGGACAAGAAGCAATAGGCTTAAAGTGCAGCCTCAGGCCGTGTTGTAACACCCCCTGCATGGGTCATCAGCAGGGTATGAACCTCTGACCTTCAGCACTAAAAGCGTGGGTCTCTACCACTTAAGCTAAGAGGAGTAACTTCATTAGGAGCTAGCAATAAAATATAAGTACTGTATTCTCTTGTACAAACACTAAAGGGAGACCCTTGACATTGTCACAGGCTGCGTGAGGGAATACCATCCCACCCAGCCTCCATGAAAGCCCCCATGTGCCAGGCCCAACTTCTCAAGGCTGGAGCAGGGGAGAAGGTGGGCTTGGTTGTAGCAGAACTGATTGAAGAGGCTTTTTAAAAAAAAAGAAAAATCCCATCAACCCAATTTCAGAGGGAAGAATTTAACTTTTTTTTCTTTTTTAAAAAAGAATAAATATTTATGAAGAACCTGTCAGTCATTTTTAGGGTTTTTGACTGAGTGTCAAAAGAGAAAGGGTTTTATGGGGATTTATAGTAAATTGCAGTAAATTGTATTCCTGTCAGGGAGCAGAGGAGTTACACAGCACCAGGGAAAGCAATCCCCACAGCATGGCAAATACACTACACAGTGAAATCCACCCCTGTGCAAAGGGCCAGCATGAGGCCCATGCACCACTTAAGTCCCACTTAAGCTTTCAACCTTTAGACAGCGACTACGGAGAGTCAGGAGAAAGCAGTTCTATGGTGTCTGTCCTCGAACAAGGAGAACAGTTCCAATAAACTGAGCCAATGTATTTATACAGCTCCTCACAAGCCAAATCATTACCTCTACACAGCACCCAGAATAACCCTACTTTAACACAAGCCCTCAAAAGCAAACTCATTCATCAAAAACCTCACAAGACCAGGGCCCCAGTAGAAATCCCAGAAAGCCACTCTGCGTTCTCCTCACTCCAGCAGGAGCTTTGGAAGTGTCAGGACTGTCAGACTGTTGCTTTTATGTTGATCAGACCCAATCAAATCAATACCATCCCCCCCAGTAAAGCAAACCAAAATACATCAATGCAATTTGCAGAGAACACCACACTACCCCAATGTGATGCCCCCCTCCCCCCCGAATCAAACCATGTCACTCTCTTAGCTATCAAACAAAGCAATGCAGCAATATATCATTCCCAGAAAACCGTAACACCAGTTCACTATTCCGTCCACCTGAAGCACCAAACACAACTTCCCTACCAAACCAAATAACCCAATATAACCCTCACTAATCATCAGCATCCCATCCCAAACCAATGCTTCAGCACAACTTTCCCAGCAAAGTATAACCCCGCACACCAACACCAGTCTCCCGTCACAGCCTCCAGAAAATAAACCAGCACATCAACATAACTTGCCCAACCAATCAGGAACCCAACAAATCCCTCCCAAGCCAAATCTTTATCCCAGTGACAGAGTCATACCAACACTCCCCACATCACCTTACTCTTTCCCTCCCCTGGCCACTCTCTCCCTACCCTCCACCCCCAAAATGTGTAAAACAACTTAAAGTATAAAGCAAGATTTTGTTTTGCCACAACTCTGTTCTGTCTGATAGCTCATGGTTAAGAGGGTGTGACTCCCACAGGCTGAGATTGATAGGACCACATATGATTAGTCTGAGGATTGATGGCACCCCAGATCTAAAGTGAATCTCTTTTGTTCACTCCTCATATCAACCCCAAAATGGACTAGATCATGTTCCCCTACCACCTTCATAGTCGTTTATCATTTCTTGGTCTTTTCCATCGCCTTGTATTATGGGGGCAGGGGAGAAAGGACATTTTGCCAAAGCAAGAAGCAAGGGAATGTGTGCATGGGAATCGTGGCTGCATTTAATCGAACCAGCAATGACAGTGCTGCATGCTGCTAACAACCGAGCCCACTAAATCTAGACAAAGTCTTGTCAGAAAGAGTATCAATGTGCTTTATCAAACTTTGTCCATAGATTTATAGAGTGCTCAGACCACAGATCTGTAGTTCCTCAAGGTAATCACTTTGGCATTTTCTGGCTATGCTACCAACCTCCATGTGAAATAATGGAATTTATTGACAGAGAAGCTGGTACTGCAATGTTGCTGTTGTTTAGAAAAAATTGCCCATCAATGAGGTGTCAGTTGAGAAAGACAAAGGAGATTGCAGCACACCGACTATCTCCTGACTGCTGCTGAATTGGTAGATAAGCGATTAGTGCTTCTGTGGAGGGGAAAAGGTATCCACTCTTCCAGAGAACCGCTTTGGTTTTTACTTACAAATTATGCTGCACCAAGAGAAACTTGTTCCAAGCTGTTGAATTAAATTCAGGCACAAGTTGCAGGTCAGGGGGGCTTGGGGTTTGTTAGTGTTGCTGTAGTGAAATTACAAGAATATTTAACCTCCTGTTAGTATAGGTCTCCCTTTACAATTCCCCTTCACTCTTGGCTGCATATTGAACAGATAAATTCAACAGGGTCTATCATGCATCATTCTTCCTCTCACCCTGAGGGACTGGAAAGTTCCTTAAGCATATGGGCTCAGCATTTGGATCCTGAACACAGACAGTCTGATTCTGAGCTCACCTTGGTTTTCGGCTGGTATAACTCCACTGCCATTAGTGGACGGATTGCAGATGCACAGTGATGCGACAGCAGAATCAGCCCTGGAAGTCTGAATAAAATAGGGGTTTCCATACATTGCAGAGAATGTAAGTGTCCTTCTGGGGCATCAATTCATAAGAGAGTGTGTGTGATCTAGAGCATCCTTATAGAAGGGTACGGGACAGGGAGTGTGCTCTACTGCTTAGAGACGAGGACTGAGTCAGGATCCTGGGTTCTGTTCCACTTCACACCTGTGTAAATAGCTACACAAGGTTCCAGCCATGGGTTTGTCCTAGAGGGTCATCTAGGGGGCTTAAGATCACCATGATTGCAATAACTGTCCTTACCCAGCTTTGTGTTCACTATCCTTTATGGTCTCCTACAGTGCTTTATAGTCACTATTTATTTGTGTTTCATGCTCTCGTCCATCATCCAGCATACCACATACTGTATACAACTGAATTGCTTGGTCAGTGTCTGGAATCAGTTGTAAGCTGCTTGGGGCCCAGGACCACGTCTTCTTCATTGAAAAGTATTGAGCATGCTGCTGGCTCACAATAACTGCAACAATTCTCCTGCTGGGTTCCATTAATCCTGCTCCCTCCACCATGCTCTGGACTCCTGTTTACTGCCAAGACACTCAGATGGACCCATGTGCTACAGACCACAGACTAGAACCCTTCTTCAGCTCCCAAACCATAGACTGCTAGTGTATGAGCTGAAAGAAATACCCTTTAAGTAGAAGTAATGTCCCTTATCCTCTGTGTGGGAGATCTAGTATGGGACAGTGTCATGCAGTCATAAAAAGCCATTTCATTCCAACACCAAAAACATGTCAGGAGAGACCGCAGGAAGGAGCTTGCTGTTTATATTATGTTAGCTCTCGCCCCAACTGAGATCAGGGAACCCTTATTCTAGGCAATGTACAAAAAAGCCATAGTTCAAGATAGTTCCTGCACTGAAGAGCTTACAGTCCAAAGAAGATGAAGGGACACAAATGGATGAGGGGAAATTGAGGCACAGAAAAGTTAAGTGACTTGCGTAGGGTCATGCAGCAGGTCAGTGAGAGTGAGAGAAAAAAAACATTAAAACCACAAAAGAACCACTGGCACCAGAGCAGGGTGATTTAGTCACCGGCTCAATAAATAGCTATAAAACACTGAGCTATAATGTGGCAGATACATAGCAGGGGGGAACTAGTTACACAACCATTTTCAGGGGGAGAACTCCTGTTAGAAGAGAAAGGCTGATTTTTAACTTCCCCCTCACTGTAAAGACGTTTCCCAGTGATGCCCCCCACTTGGAAATATGCTCTTAAAAGTCTTACACTATCAGGTTAAAGAGACATATCTCAAACAAGGGGGACTTAAAAAAAAGTCATATAAGAAGACTGATCCTGCCTGCTGAGTCTGTACAATTTGCCTGGAAATCTTGTGAGAACAGAGAACTCCCTTAGGGTGACACACACCTCACACAAGGGCTAGGCCCCACTTAAACCTTATTTGGACAGATTGAGTAATGCACAGCCCTGATGCCGGTCCTCAGCACAGGGGTGAATTAAATCTAGAAGCTCTTACCCAAATCTCTTGGGTACGTCTCTAAACCAAACCTCTGAATCTATTTGTTATTGGCCAACCCATTCTCTTGCCCAGAAACTCTCCAGTAAACTCACACCTCCCTATTGCAGTCACAAAGGGAGCGGAAGGAATAAGCCCCGATGCAGCCGATTTCATACGCACCAGGGGCTTTCAGGGGAGCCCCACGGGTGGGAGAGAGGTCTGAGGCTGCCATCAAGGGAAGACTGCCGAGTGACATTGCTTCAAACGGCTCAGAAGCAATTTGCCATTTAGATGCAATATTTGGAAGTTTTACTGCTATTATTCCGTAACCTTGCACCTGACCAGACAGCAGGATAGGCCAAGCCTGTGGTGCAAGCACCGTTATTTACAAAACTTGAAGTGGTGGCAAGTGCTGTGGAGTTTTCACGCTCCCTTCCTTTTCTGATGAGCTGGTTCTGGGCGGCATTTGGTAGGGACTATGGCTGAATTCAAGAGGTTCCATTCCTACAGTGGACTACACGGAAATTCACCCACTACTCCAGTTATAATTCCGTTCCAGATGTGTTTGCACTGTTCCACACTGGGCTTGAGCAGCTAGGAGCCTGGGGACTGGTTCTGTTCCCAGCTCTGCCACTGACTCTCTCGGTGATCTTGGGCAAGTTTTCTCTCCCAGTCTGTAACACGGTTTCCCGCACAATCCGTAAAAGCCAGCCTCAATTTCCCCCCCAGTCTGTAAAATGGTGGTAGTGGAAAATGCACGTTAACCTTTGAAAAGCACTTAGCGGTCTCCTGATGTCAGGCCATGGATATGGGCAGTCTTACCTAATGGTTAGAGCCAGGGACAAGTGCCAGATTCCATAGAGCCAAGCTGGAGTCAGGAATCAAGCCAACACCAATAACCAAAGCCAGAGGTTGGAGCTGGAGCCAGCCAAGGGAGCAGTGGCCAATGCCAGGTGTCCCAGAGGGAATGAACAGAACAGGTAATCATCAAGTGATCCATCCCCTGTTGCCCCATTCCCAGTGTACCTGCATGTTTGTACACACACACACACACTTCCTTGCTTCTACTTCAGCAGTGCTCCAGATGAAGACTAGATGCTGTCCTGTTTGGCTCATCTTTGGATCCATCTGGGCTCTTTAAAAAGGATTGATACTTGTCCTAGAGTGGCTTATTTGGTGCCGTTTGCATCCTTTCCATTCTCCTTAATGCCTGCAGTTACCATCTGGGTCTGTCCATCATTGTGACTGGAGAATTGTAAACATCCAGAAGTTTTCTACTTTGGCTCCATTTCAGTACAAACTGGGGTTAGGCATGATCCAAAGCAAACAAGAGCAGTGCAGAGGTGAGTGGTTGTGACTGAGGCTTTATTTGGAAGATAGCTGGGGCTGGAACATTATCCAAAAGCTAAGGTCCCTTCCCACTTAATTTGTAGGTTTGTAACAGTAGAGATGACTTGTTAGTTCAACCTTGACAGCTTTTATTTGACAATCGATGTATTGTCCTTGGAAATTAAATAATGGGGGACCAGCAATGCCTCATTTATTTTTAAGGGTATGAAAGGACACTGACCATCATTTAGTAGAGATGCAAAGTGATTCCTATAAACAGATGCATGGATAGAAACAATTTGATACCCCAGCAGGCTAGGAAACCCTCCTAAGCTATGTCCAGGGTGGTGCGTCAAACAGAAGTGACAGTTTCTTCAGGCAGCTGTAATAAGCCACGCTGTGCTGGACTTCGGTGAAAAGAAACAGCATAGTATTCTACATGGTAGGAACACCATTGTCAGTGACAGGGCCCGTGTCTCCTTTCACAATGATTCTAGATCAGTGTAATTTCATTGGTCAATCTTGGTTTAAACTGGTGTGTATGCGACGTGAGTTGGGCTCCATATGGAATTGGAGGAATCACAATAGAAATTTTCTATATGGGATTTGTAGGATAGCTACTAATGGCTCGGAAGACCGTGGGTTTCCCAGTTAGCCCAAGGCAACAACCAACAACAAAGAGCTAATATTGTGACCTCCCGGCAGAGACTATTCTCTGGAGCTGAAGTATTCACACTGAGCCTAACACCCCAGCTCCATCACCATTCAGCAGAGAGCCAAATGAAAGAGAAGTCACTTGAATGCAGTTCCAATTCTTAAAGCCCATGTTAATGATCCCTTCCATTTTTCCACCTTTCCCCCCTGCCATTTGCTATGGGACTCTGGAGGGAACTTAACCTTGCTGCCTACGAGGTTAGATTTATTATTAAAACATCTGAATCTGGAGAATAAGCATTTAGCAAAGTTGTCCTTCCCTCCGTTAGGCTGTGTTCTGCCATTGCTTGTGCCCTACATAGCTCTGACTTTCTTAAATTAAACAAGAGGTATGGGTTAGTTGGCTCCTTTGGAGAAATCTGTATTTTGCGATCCATGAAATTGTGGCATCATGTGGCTAGATTTCCAGATGCCCAAGAGGAAGGGGTTAAGGAAGAGGGGAACATGTGACAGAGAAGCAAAGGGTTGATATTCTTAGTGTGAGAGAGAAAGCAGAGGAAAAAACCCGAAGAAGCTGCAAATTAGCTAATTTGCGGGTGGGGGTAGGGGGGAGGGAGGTTCATTAGTGACAGAATGAAAGTCAGTTTGAGATGTGGACCACTTGTACTCTCATCCTTGCTCAGACAATGCACATCAAATGGATGACCTGATCCCTGATCAATAGGTAGAGACGGATTAAAGCACAGCTATTTTCATTAAAAATAAAACAAAATACCTGACCATCGGGGGACTGGATGGCTGTGGAATACAGGGCTGTACAGATTATACTTCAAGGTAACTGGTCTGACTATGCACTAGGTCAGCAGTGACTGAAAGTCCTTCTACCTTGCTGTTTAGCAATCAATGAGAGAAGAGTGGGTGGGCTAAATACAGCGCCGAACAGACATCATCCCAACTGGCACCTTTTGACAGACACGCCAAGATCTGGGGGAAGGATGATCTTGCGGTTGAAGCACTGGATTGGATCTCAGAAGAACTTATGTCAGCTCCTGGCTTTGCCACAGAATTTTGGTGCAACCTCGGGCAAATCATTTATGCTCTCGGTGCCCCAGGACTCCATCTGTAAAATGCGGATACTATTGCCCGACCTACCAGGGATGCTTGAGGGTGAATTCATTCATATTGGTGACATGCTCAGATGATGGAGGGTCATGGAAGTAGCTATCTAGATAGGTCTAAACAGTGTTTAAACAATCCCTTCAGCTTCAGAAATGATCCCTACAGCCTTCAGGTTGGACAGTAGAGAAATATTCCTTGATGCTACCCTTCTTGTACCCTCTTCTGCAGCTAACTGGAAGGCCTCAGTCTCTCAGGCCATCAAGTGGTCACCTCCTCCCAGCACTAAATTCACTTAAAAACAAAAACGAGTAGAGCAAAGCAACAACTAAATTTCATAACATCAGCAAATTGTGAACGGGACGAGTCCATGCCTCAAACTCTTACACAAGAATCTAATCAAGGCATTTCCGATAAACACAGAAAATTGATAGCAGAACATGCCTCAGTTTGGACAGCTGAGATATCCCCTCACTCTGAAGAGAGGGTTTGCATCGCTGCAGAGAGCTGCACATCGTCCCCAGACCTCTGGGTTCACAAATATTTACAGACTTGCTTTACATTTTTTGTAAACAAGGGGCCAAATTCAGGCCCAGTATAGATGGGCCCAGGTCCCTTTGACTCCAATGGGTATTGTAACTGCTTATGCCAAAGTTGCATTTGCAACTAGTATACAGCTACTGGGCCAAAACCAAAGAGGTGTCACATGAGGGGTATGAATTAGACTCCTCCCTTAGATTGGGAATTCTGGGGAATGGATGTCACTAAGAGTTGTTTTAAGTTACATGCCAAGGACCAAGATGCGTGTGCAAGTAGGTCTAAATTAGTGTATGTTGTGATATGCTTTAGTCTATACATTCTTAGACCCTCCTGCTAAGAATAATAAGAAAACCAACTTTCTGGCTCTTTGATGTAGGAGTTGCACTATTTTGATAGGCAGTGGGTCAAATTCAGAGGTCATGGGTGACATTTACAAGTTGATAACAAGGTGTGAGTCTAAGTATGTGTAAAATACTTGAGGAAGGAGTTGGGGTTGGGGTGGTGGTGGGTAGGGGAAGGACTGAGTTGATTACACCAATTTAGATGCCCTCTAGGCTAACTCAGAGCTTGTCTAGACAGTGGGGTAATGTACCCTCTGGGGATGTGATTTCTAAAGCACACTAATATGTTACACATTAATTAGTCCATGTAGACCCTGCTGGTGTGCGCTAAAGTGTTTCCTAGTGAGCTTTAAAGTAATACCGATAACCCGATGTCAATACCCCTGTGTAGACAAGCCCTTAGATTCACCTCTGAATTTGTCCATTGATAACTCACCTGCCCCAATGAAGTCAATGGCCATGTTGATTTCAACTTTAGTGGCAGCAAAATGGGGTGGTAAAGTGCTCAGAGGCAGAGCTCTATGAAACATGGCTTTTTTTTTTCCAGTTTGCAGTGGCTCATGTTAAACTTTCCCTGCAGTTCTAGTTTATGCAGGTTTGCATACCACGCCCTGCCCCAACCTGAGAGCCTTTTTTAGAGCTACACATTTGAATAAACCCCAAACTCAAAGTCAAATGGCTGGGACCTTCACACTGCGCCAGACTCGAGGTGTAAGAACCTGTAAAACAATTGAGTTAAGCCTGGTCACCCCTTGAAACCACACATCAGCTTAGGGTCACTTAAGAACCCCAGACAAAGGCTCAGATCCTGAAGTCTTTTTTAGGGTTTGCTCAGGGGAAACACCCACCAAAGTCAATGGGAAATGCTAGTGACCTGCACCTCTCAGAAGTAGAGTTGGGTGGATTTTTCTGTGAATAGTAAATTCCCCCCCCCCCGCAAAAAAATAAAAAAAAATGTCTTTTTAGGGCACTAGAACTACTCTTGAATTTGGGTTGAAATCAGCAAATTGTCCCTCCCCCCCGAAGAACATTTTTTTTTAAGTCAAAATGGTTCAAAGTTTTGTTCTGAAACTTTTTCATTTTAAAATTTAGTGAATTAGCAAGCTATTCATTCAGGTCTACTCTGGCATATGCAGCTGGTCAGGGCTTCCATTAAATAATAATAAAAATAATACCCGGCTCCTATATAGGCTTTTCATCAAGTAGATCTTAAAGCACTTGGCAAAGACCTTCAATATTACTATCCCTATTTTACAGATGGGGACACTGAGGCACAAAAAGGACAAGTCACTCCCCTTCTTCGGAGCACCTGGCACAAGCACCAGGGGCCAGGACAGTCCATCTCAAAAGAGATTGGAAGGGTGTGGAGTGGGGTGTGTATGTGTGTGTGTGTGAAGGGCATTGGCACCCTGACAGCAAGATTGTCTGGCTATGTAGACTCTCTCCTCAGGCCCTAGGCTACCAACACTCACAGCTACCTTCGAGATACCACTGACTTCCTGAGGAAACTACAATCCATTGGTGATCTTCCTGAAAACACCATCCTGGCCACTATGGATGTAGAAGCCCTCTACACCAACATTCCACACAAAGATGGACTACAAGCCGTCAAGAACACTATCCCCGATAATGTCACGGCTAACCTGGTGGCTGAACTTTGTGACTTTGTCCTCACCCATAACGATTTCACATTTGGGGACAATGTATACCTTCAAATCAGCGGCACTGCTATTGGTACCCGCATGGCCCCACAGTATGCCAACATTTTTATGGCTGACTTAGAACAACGCTTCCTCAGCTCTCGTCCCCTAATGCCCCTACTCTACTTGCGCTATATTGATGACATCTTCATCATTTGGACCCATGGAAAAGAAGCCCTTGAGGAATTCCACCATGATTTCAACAATTTCCATCCCACCATCAACATCAGCCTGGTCTAGTCCACACAAGAGATCCACTTCCTGGACACTACAGTGTTAATAAACGATGGTCACATAAACACCACCCTATACCGGAAACCTACTGACAGCTATTCCTACCTACATGCCTCCAGCTTTCACCCAGATCACACCACACGATCCATTGTCTACAGCCAAGCTCTGCGATACAACCGCATTTGCTCCAACCCCTCAGACAGAGAAAAACACCTACAAGATCTCTATCAAGCATTCTTTCAACTACAATACCCACCTGCGGAAGTGAAGAAAAAGATTGATAGAGCCAGAAGAGTTCCCAGAAGTCACCTACTACAGGACAGGCCTAACAAAGAAAATAACAGAACGCCACTAGCTGTCACCTTCAGCCCCCAACTAAAACCCCTCCACCGCATTATTAAGGATCTACAACCTATCCTGAAGGATGACCCAACACTCTCACAAATCTTGGGAGACAGGCCAGTCCTTGCCTACAGACAGCCCCCCAACCTGAAGCGAATACTCACCAGCAACCACATACCACACAACAGAACCACTGACCCAGGAACCTATCCTTGCAACAAAGCCCATTGCCAACTGTGCCCACATATCTATTCAGGGGACACCATCACAGGGCCTAATCACATCAGCCACACTATCAGAGGCTCGTTCACCTGCACATCTACCAATGTGATATATGCCATCATGTGCCAGCAATGCCCCTCTGCCATGTACATTGGTCAAACTGGACAGTCTCTACGTAAAAGAATAAATGGACACAAATCAGATGTCAAGAATTATAACATTCATAAACCAGTCGGAGAACACTTCAATCTCTCTGGTCACGCGATTACAGACATGAAAGTTGCGATATTACAACAGAAAAACTTCAAAACCAAACTCCAGCGAGAGACTGCTGAATTGGAATTCATTTGCAAATTGGATACAATTATCTTAGGCTAGAATAGAGACTGGGAGTGGCTAAGTCATTATGCAAGGTAACCTATTTCCCCTTGTTTTTTCTTCCCACCCCGCCCCGTTCCTCAGACGTTCTTGTTAAACCCTGGATTTGTGCTGGAAATGGCCCACGTTGATTATCACACACATTGTAAGGAGAGTGATCACTTTAGATAAGCTATTACCAGCAGGAGAGTGGGGTGGGGGGAGAGAAAACCTTTTCTAGTGATAAACACCCATTTTTTCATGGTTTGTGTGTATAAAAACATCTTCCGTATTTTCCACAGTATGCATCCGATGAAGTGAGCTGTAGCTCATGAAAGCTTATGCTCAGATAAATTGGTTAGTCTCTAAGGTGCCACAAGTACTCCTTTTCTTTTTTGCGAATACAGACTAACACGGCTGTTACTCTGAAACCTGTGTGGGGAAGGGAAACAATGGTCCTACCCTCCGCCCCTTTGTTCTATTAAAAAAAGAACAGCGTCACGTGTGCAGAGCAGGGGAAGGCTTGCACTTTCTGAATTGACAGTCTCCATAGCATCTAACCACCCTCATCTTGGGCCTGGCCCTTGAGTTGTTGACTGTACCTTGATGTCTCAAATTAGTGTTTTTAATAGCAGTGTGTTAATAACATGAGCCACGACAGAATCAAGGAGGTAACCGATACATTAGAACGGTGCTGGTGAAGGAGCCCTCCTGTTCAGCTCATTAACGTAAGTGGAAGTCTGTCTCTCAGGACTCGACTAGACTCACGCACGCAGCAGGCTAATGGGGCTACTCTTCTGTCTGGGCCAGTTAATCTGCACAGGAGCGGCTGCTCTGCACTATGTTAAGCAGAGCCTTATTAAGGAGAATTTTAATAAAGGGCTGATTTGTAAACATAGCTGACCCAGGCCTCATTTATAACTTAAGGAGTGCACTCTGTCTGTCTCTCCTGGCTGCTAAACTTTCAAAAGGCCATTTGTGGTAATACATTACAGCCAAATCTCAATGGAGTTTCCTAGAATACTTCCTATGGACTTTCTCTAGAAACTAAATGGAACTATCCACATTGCTGTAGCTTATGAAATCCCTCTAGGATTTCCAGCAGACACTACGGAAGCAAAAAAGCATTAAAAAAAGATTCCCTGTTTCCTCTCTGCCCAACTTGGAGGCATTTTCCCCTCTCTGGGGAGGCTCTGGAATTTCTGAGTCAGAGCCATCTCAGACCGTCGTGCAAGGAGTATTTGTTGATGTAGGTTTACATGTTTGGACAAGCAAACTCCAAAAGGGACATTAAATAATGAAAGGATTTTGTGCAAACACAGAAGGGCCACGTTCTATCCTGATTGATATCCCAAGTGATCCCTTAAATGCAGCCTCCTAGGTCAAGGAGGGAAGAGGGTGTGTGTGTGTGTGTGTGTAACTCAGCACAGAATCTGGCCCGCTGTAGTTAGCTTCTGGGTTAAATCTATATTCACGGTGAAACCCTTACAAGGACTTAGCACCTTGTGAAAAACGCTCACCACGTGCCCACCCCATTGAAAAAAAGTCTAGTCTGTGCTAGATGATGTCTGTCGGCATCCAAGAAACATCACTACCGCTGCCCAAACTGTTGCTAGTCTAAGTAGAGAAGCAAAAGGACGGTGTGGGATATCGAGAAATCAGCTTAGAACTGGCCTCTCCAGAGTAGGGTTGAGGAATGTTAGAAGGAAATCAAGAGGTAAGATTTCCGCACAGGTATTGTTCCTGCTTGCTGGACACAGAGGGTTCCTCTTGGTAGTGAAATGTGGCTGTTCCTCAGCATTACGTTCATTCAAACCCCTGGCTCGTTTCACAGGTTCAGAAGGGAAACACACAGCAGTCTTTGCTGCCTGTGGAGATATTTTGTAGCCACTGCAGGGAAAAAAATGAAGAAAATAAATAAAAGTCTCTTACCACAATGAAGAAATTTATGCTTGGGATGATTGGTCCAAGTGTTGTCTGTCCGTGTGACAATTTCACTCTGGAGCTGGAGCCTCACCTAGTGTAAAGCATTTTGGCTTCATTGTTATTAATACTACCCTGATTTGCACAGACTGAGAATCTGGCCCATTTCATTGGGAAAAACGATGTTTACCAGTCATCTGGCATCCAATCTCCAATTACACGTGGAAATACCAGTTCCTGCAGACCACTGGATTCACTTGCAGTTCTGAGAGAGATCAGTTATTTTGGAGGGGGGAGAGGGAGGAGGGAAAATCCTCATCTGGTGTGACTCAGCAGAGCTCAGCTGAAGTCCATAGAAATAAGATGATTTACACCAGCTGAGGATCTAGCTCTTGATTTACAAAGCTTGCAAACTGAATGTTTTGTGCAGGAGGAACACCCTCCCCACCCCAGTCTGTCCCTAACAAACCTGAACGGCATATGCTTCAAAGAAGGGCAAATCCGAGTTCTGATTTCACTATTTTCCCCTAATGTAGTTCCATTACATTGGCAACTTCTTTTCTTGGTTTATGTAACCCGCATGGCTTCAGCTGACCTGGTTACATCCAGTGGACTTGTGTAATTAAGGCAAGCGGGGTGTGAATTATGTCTCTTTATTTGGTGATCTTTTAAAGGCATCATTTGCAGCAGGATGGATAGATGGATGGTTGAGCACAGGTTGGAAAGTCAGAGCATTCAAAAAGGGAAGTAGGATCGTATGGAGAAGTGGTAATTGTTATTAATTGATCTATTACCAGATTAGAGGTGCATTAGTGACCTGTGCCACTTACACAGTGCACCAAACAGCGCCAAGATCCTAGTAAAGTAATAAGGTTAAAATAATAATTAAATGGTGCAAAACTTAGCCCACCAAGGTGCAACAGTGTCAGCAAGAGTCCTGATCATGGAGGGGCACTTTAGCTAGTTAATGTGAGCTCTATGGCAGTGTATCAGGTTACACTATAAAGATGGAGAGAGGTGGTATTATAATATAAATGATTGCTCCTAGGCATGCCAAGTGTTTCATATAGGTGATACTTTGGGCTATGTATATAAAGCCAGAGCTGATCAAACAGCCCCAAATTGCTCCGTTAATTTTTATGACCAAACCAAACCTCCTCTGAAGTTTTTGAAGGGTTTGGGCAACTCTGATCCTTTTTAAACAAACTTTGCTGATTGCAGGGTGCACTCTGACTCTAGTGCTATTGTGTATAGTATTGTACCTTCACATGTAGGGCAGGGACCTGCCGGACATTGCACATGGCCCACGGGAAGTGAATCTCATTGACAGTGCTATCAAAATAAGTCAATCATCTCCACAGCTTCTGCATTTCTGGATTCTAATTGAAAGTGACAAAATACCTAGAGCTTTGCAGTGTTTCTGGATGCACTGGAATTAACGAGTGCCGGAAACCAGAGGCGAAACTAGTAGTCCGAGATCTCCAGCCAAGCTTTGTGTAGTTAGGGGTAGGGAAAGGATCTGGTCCAAGTACTTGGAGAGCCCATTCCTTACTAGTCACAGTGGACCTGATTCTACTGTAAAACTGGCTTCAGTGGAACCATGCCTGTGGTATTACACCAGTATACAGCTTATTTAACTGGGATCAAAACCAACCTTTAGGCCTTTCCCAAGGACTGGAAAAGCCAATGTCTTTCAAATGAAGCCACCCTATGCACTGCAAAGCCATGCAGATGCCGGGAGCTTTGGTGTTGAAAGTCCTCGCACAATATGCAGCAGGATGTGCAAGGTTGGTGTACTCACCGCAAGGGGATGTGCAAGCAAAGGTTTAGTCTTCCACACCAAGCGTTAGAAAGTCTGAACTCCTGTGTGCCTGCTTCTTGAGCCTCCCCGCACCTTGTGCTCGGTCTAAAGGGGCAGAGTCTGACAACATATAGCTTATGGGTGACCCTCTTCATGTTATGGTGCTTAGGAGAGCACAGAACGCTTTGGCGTTATTCCTGCTTCTAGACAGCCTTGTTTTTATTAATGAAATATTGGTCTCCCCGGCACTTCCTGTCCTGCTCATCTCGTTTTACATTGGGTTTATACTGTAGCATTCTGTGCCTGCACCCAGGGCTTGACCGTGCAATGCTTGCTGGCATTCACTGGCTAAAACTTAATATTCCCTCTTCTGATCCTCTGCACACTGAAATTCAGATAGAGGAAATACACATTATGGCATGTACAATTAACCTACAGTACTCTCTGCAGCAGGAGAGCATTGATGCCCATAACTAGCTAGGATGAAAGTTACAAGGACTACCACTGCTTCTGGGTATATACACTGATCACAAGAAACAGTCAGAAAGAAATTCCTCCTTCCTCACCTCCCTCTTATGATATGCTATTTCCATCTTCCCCTGAAGCATCTAGTAGGAAATTTTTAAAGAAGGTCTAAGAGATTTATTCGTATTGGATAGTACCTACGGACTGCAATCATAGACCAGGGCTCCATTGCATTACGCACAAGCTCACTATCTGAAAGTCAACAGGACTTGTGCTCCTAAATCTCTTAGGTGCTTTTGAAAATCTTCCCCCTGCTGTTTTCCCATGCTCAAAACAAGATGCCAGCCTAGAAGGACCATAGCTCTGTTCCAGAATGGCCCTATGTTCCCTGGTATATTAATGATTCTCACTAACAAGGTCTGCTGCTGACAAGGAGGGACAGTTTCCTGCACATAACCTCACTTCCTGGCACACGCCGTCAAGCAGCGCCCAGTCATGTGGGTCTGGGGGAGAAAGCATTTCTGAATAAAACCATTTGTAACCCCAGACGCTTGGCACCAGCTTTACATCAAGAGGCAGTTCTGAGAACAGCCAAAGACTAGATACCATCAGACGGAAAAAAGACCATTTTACCTACTTTTTGGCTCTTAACCTTGATCCATTCCTGTTGATCCATTGAAAAAATTCAATAAGTCTTAAGTTGTATTCACCTGAGACAGACAGCAAAGAAATTAAATATTTTGGCATTTGACCAACTGCCCATTTACACCAAAATGGATGCCAGTGAAATAACCTTTTCTCCCCTTAAGAAAGCTCTCCAAGCTGATTATACAAAGCACACACAAAAAGTTGTATTAATGGATCACTCTGAATGACAACCCAGCCCAGTTCAGGGGAGAAAACATGAACCTTATTTAGCAAGTATTTGGCTGGAGATAACACACAATCGCGCCAGAGACCAGTGTAGCTTGCTCTGCTGCCCGGGTTCAGCTGTCTTCTGTCTAGCACTGATTTAGTGCATAATTAAGACAATGTCTAGGAGATCTAAAGCAAGTACCTACGTCCAGGGGGGCACTCCTAGATCTAGTTATCATCATGTCACCGCATGAAGTCTCTCTTTCCAAACCAACACCCCTGCGATGCAGATAGTTGGGTGACAAAGAGCCCAATCTTGCAAGGTGCTGAGAACTCAAACTCCCACTGACTTCAATGGGGATCAGAGGGGCTCAGCTCATTGTCGGGGGTGCTCTGTGCCTCACAGCACCTGGTCCAAAGTTCATTGCCATTCAGAATTAACAGCCAGTGAGATTCTTTATGGGCCAATCCAATAAACAGACAGAGGGTTGTTATTTTGTCCCCCCTCAAATATTTGTAGTGCTATTGAAAGATTCTGCTGCCAGGCTGATTGCCCTGGAATATTTATTTTTTTCAGTTTACACAGTGAGCCGATCACCATTCTCTAGGCAATGCAGAATAATGCTAAAATTTACAGTGCAACAGTGCTCTAGAAACAGCATATTAGAAGGAGGAGGGGAAAAAAAAGAAAAGGGGATTATGGAAAGAATCCCATATTAGAAGTCTCTGTTTAATTCACCCCCGTTTCAGAAAATCCTGAATGTACAGACAAGTATTACAGAGGGCTCAGGTTATTGATAGAATACCACCTAGTTTTTATATAGCGCTTTTCATCTATACATCTCAAAACACTTTGTGAAGGAGGTCAGCATCATTATCTCCATATTTATAGATGAGGAATCTGAGACACGGAGCGTATGCCTACACAGCTAAGAAAAACCCGTGGCTGGCCCATGCCAGTTAACTCAGGCTGCAGTGCAGTTTCATTGCTGTGTAGACTTCTGGGATTGGACTGCACCCCCGGCTCTGGGGCACTGTGGGTGGGAGGGTCTCCAAGCTCAGGCTCCAGCCCAAGCCCAGATGTCTACCCAGCAATGAAACAGTTCCACAGCCCAAGTCGACTGGCATGGGCCAGCTGCAGAATTTTCTTTGCTATGTAAACATACCCTCAGAGGGAACAGACTTTTCCTACTGGGTAATCTTGGGCAATGGCCAAGCCAGGTACTGAATGAAGATCTCTTCAGTGTCCATGCAATGCCCTATCCTCCAAGCCACATAGCCTCAATCGTAGATTATGATCTGGCCACTCTGAGACACCTGCCTGGCCCTACATTTGGTGGGCCCAGATGTGGAAGATATCTTCTGCACAGGGAATGCTTGGGTGGTGCAGAGTTTCTCCAGTGCCTCCGATGCCACCCCGCACCTGTGGCTGCCAGTGCCCAGCATACGGTCAGGAGAAATGGAGGCATGGTCCAGGATCACCTGCCCTCGATCAATCTGTGGAGGCCACAAGGGTTTCCTGGAGCCATTTACAGCTGGCAAAATTTAGAGCACCCCTAGGGTTACTTTCTTCCATTTCTACCATAGAAAAGCACTTCTGGATACACAGGGCTGAGAGGTGTTATAAAGAGTCAAGATGGGTAAGGTGGCGTACACTGGGCCTCTTTACACTAAAGCTGATTCTAGTTTGGGCCTTCCTGATGCACCTTCCTGATGTGTAAGGGAGCCTGAGAGGATGTATCTTACATGCGAAGCCACTGTGCCTCTCTTTAAGTAAGCTAAGGTAACTGACATAAAGAGGATCACCTTGCCCACCCTCCCCCCCGCTCTTCATCTACAACTGTGGCTTTGTAACTGGCCAGGGCAAGGGTATCTCAAAAGTGTTATAAGGAAGACAGTGCAGTTTGTGTCCACACGGCAGCCTGACACTTAAGTCAAGTTTGCATACCCATACCTACCATGCCACCTCATTGTGTTTGCATCAGTGCACGCTATAACCCTCTGGGCTGCTATCCCCTATCTCCTCAACAGGGGCAGAGTGCCTGGGGACATGCCCAGTATGAGTAGCACGTGGGCAATGCGGTCTTGGCGTCACAAATCCTTCCACTAACTCCCAGTCAGCAGCTTATGCCAGTTTAAGGCCTTGGTCCTTATTTTCAAACCAGTTCATGGATGAAGCCCTAACTACACCAAAGACAAAGTTTCGATCTATGAACCACCATGACCGCTGTGCTCCTTCATGACAATGCAGATCACAAAGCTAAGGACAAAGCACATGAAAGCCAGGGACACAGCATTCTCAGTTGAGAAGCTCCATCTGTGGAATGAACTATCAGAGGAGATCAGGCCAATCCAGAGTCTGACCACCTTCAGGAAATGCTACAAAAACCTCTCTCTTTCAAAAGCCTTTCCCCCACAGCAAGAATGACACTCACTGACATCCCTTTCTGCTCCATAATCCCTACCAGGAACAATAATAAAAGCTACATCCTCTCCCAAGCAGAGTTTAGACTCTGGAAAGGTAGAGATGCCAGACACTCTATGGAATCTAATAGGAACCTGGCTATATCTTCTAGATGGAAGGTGCTCATATGTCAGTGTTTGATACTGCCACCCATTACCATAAGGTAGATAACATGACTAACAATGTAAGATAAAATAACTGTATTCTAGTTTGGGGCCCTAACAGGGGACAAATGCTGCCAACTGCCACATTGTTACGGAGCATTAACTATGTGTTCTGCAGACACAAGCCATGGAAGAGCCAGACACATTACGAACTGGCTATGAACTTGGCTGAAAGATGTAGAGCAGATATAGCCTTGGACTCCCATACACAATCAGCAGAGTGACTGTAAATCGGTTTGAATAAATATGAGGTCTGCTTCACCCATTGTCTCTGAACTGGGTCTGGAGTTGTTAAGCTAATTGACTATAAAGGTGGAATTTAGACATTCAAAGGCAAATTTTTTTAAAGAGGCCTCAACCTGACTTCTAATTTTGCATCTGCAATCAATTGTGGGTGCAAATCATAGAAATTAGATGCACAAATACCTGCTGTGCAATGCAAGCAAATAGATGCTTAAACACTATCATTGGTGCCAGCCATTGATTGCAAGCCACAGAATGAGAAGTTGTCAGAAAAACAAAACAAAAAACCCAAATGCAGTGCTCAGAAAACAATTGCATTTAATCCTTGAGTAAATTCTGTTTTTTCCCCAGATAAAATTAGCCATGTTATTTACAATGTTTTGTGTAGCTAGAAAAAATATAGGTAGAACTAAAAAAAAAAAAAGGGGGGGTAAATAAAATTATGGTTTTTCAGGATTAGATAAAAGAAAATGCCTATAAGTGTAGAAGTCCACAAGCAGAGTGGAGTGTGTGGAGTGCTCAGCAAGAAGCCAGGCAGCTGATCACACCCGGTAAATTATTATTTGGGTTGAAAATCTCCAGGAATTGACTAAGCATCAGCTACTCTGAGACAAGAGCATTTGCCAAGCTTGATAAGATTGAAATCAGCCTGTGGTTATTTACATCCCTGGCATTTCCATACTTACTATCCCACTTTGACATTTCAGCAGTTGACCTGCTGCTCATAGCAATAGACAGCTGAAGCAAAGGGACTAACTGGAGGATTGGGGGGGTGACATGATGCAATGCAGTCAGTTTAAGTGGTCTTTGATCAATAGCAGTCACTGCTGCGGCAGTGGAGTTTGTTTATCTTGAATGCCAGGGGGTGTTTTACCACTTCTGTAGGTTTAAAATGGGGGAAAAAATATTCCATGCCACAGTGAACTCTTTCAAGTCCACAGGGAAACTTGCAAGAGGCGGGAGGCAATGTGTAGCTTAGCTAAAGGAGCAAGGGACTCCTGGGCTCTCTTCCCAGCTCAGCTACCAACTCTCTGCATGATCTTGAGCAACTCACTTAACTTTTCTGAGCCTCAGAGTGCCCATCTGTAACTTAGATTGGGCAGAGAGGGTGGGGCTGATTGAGAGAATGCATCAGCTGATCTGGGGGGAAATGCAGTTTCTTAGAATTTAAAGATTAGTATCAACAGAATACAACAATAAATGATAATTTTTAAAAATTGTGTCTTCATCAAAACTAGCATGAGAAGAAAGTTGACGGCAGCAGCAATTCCTCATGGATCAGTTTTGTCTTGATCTTTGTGTGTAATGTTTTTGATGCGGTGAGGCTGTTTCATGGGATCAGACAAGCTCACACTTCCTCAGAAGAATTGACTGTATCTCCGTGATCCAGACTGCATGGCATTTAACCTTCCTAGCCCTAGTTTAAATGGGTGGGGTGTTTCTGAATAGCTGGTTTATAGGTAACTTCCACTTTTCTAACTTCTTGCATGTAGTGTCATACTTAGAGTGTGTATCTTGCTTGGAAACTAACTTATTAATTCTGGGCAGAGCTAGTGCACAGATGACTGCCTGAGCTATAACATTTAGAAGGCAGACACATGAATTGTACAAATCAAAATGTTAGCTTCACAGAACAGAAAGAGCAAATTCAATAATCTCACAACAAAAGAAGCATACCAAAGAGCTAAAGCAAAGGGGCCCATTGCATTGGTCACTGGACTAAGATTTAAGCGTGGATTCTATTCTGAGCTCTGCCACCGACCTGCTGTGTGACCTTGGGAAAGTCATTTCACCCTCCCTCTGTGCCTCTATTTCCACTCTCATGTTTAAGGTGTTTTGTCTATTTACGTTGTAAACTCTTTGGGACAGGGACCGTGTTTTTATAGTGCCTAGCCCAATGGTCCCCTGCTCTCAGTTTGAGTCTCTAGTGGCTATTGTAATACAACTAATAATAAAATGAGCAAAGCAAGAAACTGAATCAGCAGGAGCCCGTCAATAAGACATTGGTCTGCAAGTCAGGAATCCCGGTTTGTATGCCTGGTTCTTCTGCTGGATGACCTTGGGCAAGTCAGTTCACCTCGTTATCACCCTCCTGAAGATGTGGAAACTGAGGCACAATGATACTGACCAACCTTTCGTAAAATACTTCAAGATATAATATCAAAGACCACAATAGCATGGCTATGTACTTTTCAGAACTCAGACATGAGTCAGCAAGAGGGAAGACTCAGAAATGATTTTCACTGCTCCAGAACAGTAACAAATACTTTCATCTCTTAAATTTTAGGAATGACTGTCTCACCTCTGAATTACTCAGGAGATAATGCTGCTAGTTACTTTCTTAGAAACAATATGTAGTCAAATTATCACACACAGCATGAAACATGATGTCTGGCAAAAACAATGCAAAAGGAAGGTGCTTATTTTATAGAAGATTTCATCTTTGTCATCAATGACTTTGTAACATGGTCTGAGTGCAATTTACCTGTGAATTAAACCATTTGCAATTAACTTAGTTCGGCTAGTAACCAATGGATATTAAATTCACCCATCAAAAGCATTTCCTTATGTAGAGCATCAAGAGTTTAATCTTGGGCCTGAACAACAGTACCAGACGGTTTTATTTATCAAATCAAGTCACACTGTGTAAGTGTCAAAGGAAAGGTTTAAAAATAAGGTTTTAAGACTATCAGAAGAAATTGGAGAATTCCAGGTACAAATAGAAAAACACAGGCTGTCTGTCACATGGCTAGCAGGAGAGAGAAATGCAATCTACAGTAACAATGTTCCTTTCCCTTTATTTTCACTTTGCACTTCAGCTGCAATCCCCAGCATTGTGGGTGGCAGCTGTACACAGGCTCAGTACTAAAGGCAAACCCAACAATGTCTCAAGCCTTCCAAATCCCATGCCATTGGCCCGGCTCATCCAAATGCTCTGTTCTTGTTAGCCATCTAATGACTTAAGTGTGCTGCAGAGCAGCTAGCTGTGCAATCTGCTGATTGTATAAGGGACTTTTGCAATATAGCGGCCACCTTGGACACCATCAAAGGTCGGACTGAATCAGGAACCTCCAGAGCTGAAAGCATGAGCGTAGCTTGTGCTAAAAAGCCAGGGTCTGCACCAGGGAGCTGAAACAGATTCAAATTCTTTGTGAGTCAGGGACCAAAGGGGGACGCATAAAACACACGGAGAGGTGGGTTGCAGCCGCAGGTCACAGACAGAGGGGAATGGGAGAGCCAGGCTGCATGGTATGCGCTTTGGGGTTATGGGACCAGGCGTCAGTCAACCGGTTTGGAGAAAAATAAGACGACCAGGACAGATCACAAACCCATCTAAACCATTTCTGAGGTAAGATAGCAGTTTGATGGTGTTGAAGATTAGGACAGGAGGTCACCTCCTGAGGGTGAGGCACTTACCTCAGACTTTCCTCTCTGGGCAACACCAATCCTGTAGTCTGGGTTTGGAGTACAGGGTGCAGCCCTCCAACTATGCTTCTTAGTGAGCACGCCCCCATCCAGGGGATATAAAGCAGTTCAAACATAAGGAAAATATGCCCCCTGCCTTCAAAAGGTCAAGCCCTCTTCCTCATGCAACAGCAGTCTTTCAGTCCCCTCAGGCAGTGAGGGATCCTGTTCTCCTGCATGGCTAAAGGCCGAGGCTTGGTCCTGTGGGTTACAACAGAAAAAACCACAGACTGGCCCAGCTTCTTCCTCAGAGGCCTCAGGCAGGCAGTCGTCTCAAGCAGTACATGAGTTAATGACACAGGGCCTGAGCCTAGGGGGTCCTAGTTCTGTTTGTTTCAAAGCGTTTCTCCCAACTGTGTCAGTTCCTCCCTGTTAAGGGCCTGCCCAAGGCCACAGGTGTGGCAGGTTGGGCTGATTGTGACCACTGGAGTTCTTTAACCCCTTCTTGACTGGTGTGGTGGCGTCATCTGCCCTAACACAGGTGGGCTTATCACCAATATTCTTTTCCTTTCTCCGGTGCCCCAGAACATCTCAGGATCTGCGGGGCCACCGAGCAGAAGCCCAGCCGCTGTCATTAAACGGTCAGCCTTTCGTAACAAGTCACCACACCGTGGTAGAGGCGTTATGGCAGTTATGTCCTATGCTAGATAAAGGGAGAAAGTCAGATGGCTCAGGTGCACGTGGTAGCTTTGTTAGCTTCTAACTGATGGCCGCCGTACCAAAATGAACGAAAAGAGATGTTCTTGCAGTACTTCAAGGGCAACAGGAAGTCCCTAAAATCTCAAAGGTGAGGCTGTTCCTGTGAAATTTCCACTCCAATATGGAGGATGGAAGATATTTGGATACAGCTTTGTCCTGAGCATATGTGCTTGAGGATTCTCTCTTTCACGGAACCTTTTGTGGCTCCCCCATCATGCACTGCAACTCTTCGTTAAGGACCCAATCCCATAAAGTCTCTCTCTTTGTATTGCAGGTTTTGGCGTTTGGTAATGTGCGTAATTTTCAATTCCTTATCTGTTTTCCCCAGACAGGTGACCCAGAGTTATTAGCACAGTTTATATCATTAAGCACAAGGCTGGGATTATACAGTGGCTGCACAAGACCATATGTGGAATTGAGATCTCTTGAGTGCTTAAACTTCACCGCTAATTAACTTCCCTTGGTCTGATCTTCTATCTCCAGATCCAGTTAGTCTAGACTTTGATAAAGGAGCAGGTAACCTCCTCCATCATGTAAGCAAAGACCATCAAAAGCAGCTACACACAGCTAGGGAAGGGGAAATATCACACTGACACAGACAGAGCCACGGAGCACATAGCAGGATGGCAGAAACCCATTTCACAAGTGTATGGTGTAAAAAGCTGTTTAGCAACATCCGGCTAATTTAGGGGAAGAAAACCATGTTCAGGCCCGGAGAGGTAGGGCTGGAGAAAAACTTTGATCAGGATGGGGTGGGTGAGGTTCTGTGGCCTGCAACATGAGGGAGGTCAGACTAGATGATCATATGTAATGGTCCCTTCTGGCCTTAAAGTCTATGACCTCTCTGAAACTGTAAACAGGGGCGAGTGAAAGTGAAAGTAGACTGAAAGAATAGGGGCCCCAAATCGAAAGCTGGTCCTGTACTTAAATATATCTGCAAAGAATTCTCCATCTTCCAGGAATGATGCTTCTCTCCATTGTTACTTGGTGCTGAGCTGAGAATGTGCGACATTGCCCCTGTGCTCAGTGTGATGAGAATTAAAGAGGGGTCCAATCTGCATTGGCAACATTCTGAACAGCAGAGAAAAGTGGATTTATTTCCCTCCCTTGCTATGTGTTAATCTCTTCAGTACCAAGTGACATAGTGGATACGTCCAGAAAATACACCGTGTTCCACTTCCTTAGAGCTGAGTGATATGCCTTGTGTCTGGGAAACACACTAACAACACCTTCTAGATGGCTAGTCCCGTCACAGCTAAGAGATGTACCAGTTTCATCGAGGATAGAAATACATATCCTTGTTATAATCTTGACCAGGACTTTGGAGAAACAAAACCAACTCCTCTTGTAGACCCCGGGGAATACATTCCAGCTGTGGAATGAGCCCAATGCATGCTGGGACAGGACTTCAGGATTTTAGTGAGGGCTGTGATAATAGCTGGTGCTTTGCAGACATGATCAGTAAAGTGCACAGGTATCTCACTAGAATCTCAGGCCCAGATTTTCAGCTGGTGTAAATGGTCATACCTCCACAAAAGTCAATGGACCCATGCCCATTTATCCCACCTGAAGCTGGGGTCCTAAGCACTTTGGCTTAAGGGGCTCCCAACAAAACCGTCTGAACTATCTATGGTATTTCTAAGGTTTAGTGTTATAACAGTAGTATCTTTTCCACTACCTGGATGCTTATCCTCTCCCTGCTAACCGATGTACCAGCATTGTTTGGAAAACAAACAACTTCAGCACGGTTGGAAGTGGTGTCCCACGCGCACAGAGAAGTGTTTGAGAGAGCATTCACATGCCCTTTAAAAGCAAAGGAACAAGGACATGGAACTCCTTGTGAGAGGACATAAAGAGAATTCTGTGCCGGATGAGCCCACCTTCAAAGAGAGCCACAAGTGGATGCTTCTCTTTCTTCTTTCCCCAGTTGCCGCTGGCTTGTGAATTCGCTGCAGCAAGTTGTGGCTGATTTATTTATATGAAAGCTCCTGGCCCCTGCGTACACAAGCAGAGATAGTTGGCAGTGACAGAAGGAGCATACAAACCAATCACCGCTGTGCGAGGGTAATAGATGTGTGCTAAATACACAGACACACAGCGCTCGGCTCAGTTGAAGATGGACACACACCAGAGAGATGGGTTCTTTTTTTTTTTCATTCCTCTTTCTAAAGTTAAACCTGTTTTTATGAATAAAAAATAAATAAAAACCTGTTTTTTGCCCTAGGCATGTTTCTGCTGATGTTCCTTAGAAGGCCTCTCAGTGATTCACTTAACTGTTGTGAATGTAATTAGGAAATAAAAAAAAAAAAAAGCCAAACAAACAACTAAAAAGGAAACCACAAGGCTTTGCAGGAGCCTCAGAGCTGGTTCCCCTGAACATCTGAAGTACCAGCTGCTGCCATTAGGTTTTGTTACTGTTTGGTTTGTAGTCATGAGTGAGCAAGAACGGCCTGACTTATTTTGTTGCTTTTCTTTTACTTATTTGATAACTTTATCTTTTAAAAAAGTCACTGGGATATAATAGTTCTTTTACCTGTCTTAGGTGTCAGTATTAGATAGATAGATTCTGCTACCTACCTACCTCCCCACACAAGCGCCTCTCACCTGTTGAAAATAATAAATATTTTATTTAAAAGAACTTTGTAAGTTAATTTCCATGGATTGTTGCAAAATTCTTCATCCACATCACAGTGCACAATATTGTGATAGTCTCCATCTTTAAGTAGCTGGTAGTACTAGGAAATAGCTGGTACATGTTTATACAGCATAGGGGCATCTCTCTGAATACGCTCCGTTTTCAGTTTAAAACAAACAGTAGATTCACTAGCTGTTATGGCTGCAATCTCAGAAATGTAAGCCAAGTGTAAGTGATGCAGGTATGTCTACATGGGGCTGCAGAGAGAGCGGAACAACAGCTCTGAGAAGTGCGATCTGCCCCATTCGTCTCAGCTGAGGGGTTAGTTCAGATGCCTAAGTGATGGTGATGTAAATGTCAACATTGTTAACTATTTTATTCCTAAGGCGAAACAGGAGAGGGTAGCTCACTGATCGGCACCTTCCAATGTGAGTAATGTCTCATTCTGGTGACCCGAGCGTGTGGCATTTGAGAGATACCACCACTTATTTCCCCCTTCCCAGGCTTCAGATCCTGAGCTGGAACATCCACAGCGCTATTTTTGGCATTCTAGCGCAAGCCCTGCTACCGTAAGTCTGTCCATCCAGGCTGCAAGATTCCCTCCCAGCAGCTGTGTAGACTCACCTTGAGCACGGGTGGAGCTTATTTTGTGGGTGGAGCTTAGGAGGGTACCACCTTTTTTTAATTTGCCAGTCTGACGCCTGTAATAACCAGCTGTTTTGTGTTCTAGCTCCAGTGCCTGAATGTCCGATGGAGCTCCACCAACTTCAACAGAGCTGTGACCGTTTACACCAGCTGAGGATCTCACCCCTAAGGCCCACCTCTATATGTGGGCTGAGAAATGTTGGTTTGCTGGCTTGAACTACCCACATGATAATGGCTGAGGTTCCGAAAATGGGTAACTCACCCCCCTCCCTCCCTGATCTGTCCTTTCGTCCAGACCAGCTTGCACCTGTAACATCACCAGCCCCTAGAACGCCTGTGTCCCGAGCCTCCAACTCAAATTATGGCAACATAGTAAGAGGGAAAGTTTAGCTGTAGCAAGCAGGGCATTTACTCCAGTAGTTTTCAACCTGTGGTCCATAGACCCCGGAGGGTCCGTAGACTACGTCTCAGATTTCCAAAGAGCTCTGTCCCGCCACTCAAAATGTTTTAGAGGTCTGCAAATGAAGAAAAAGTTGAAAACCACTGATTTACTCCATTGCCCTCAAGTACAAACGGACCGGCTATTTATTTAATGCCACCAGGACATGGGTAACACCAACGCTGAGTGAGCATATGGAGCAGTAGCCAGAGTATATGCCCATCGGGCACGCTCAGCTCATTGCATGTCATCTGCAGGGGAGCACTCCAGGACTAGATAGTCTAAGCCTGGCGTCTGTGGCAGGAAAACCCTGAAAGGCTGGGACACACGCTCCTCAGAGTTGCTATGTGATAGTGTGATCCTGAGCGACAGCTGTTTGTGCCGTCAAAGAGTCTCCTTGTTCTGGATCACCTCGCGCCGGCTGAACATTCTAGTGCTTGCCCCATGGATGCTGATTGCAACGGGCTGGGTGTTTTATCTGCTCTGGCGCTCATGGTGTGTGGCTGACACACTGAAAACTCTAGCTCTGGCAGGATGCATTTCATTCGTCATACGGAGCAAATGCTGACACCATTCCCGTCTGGGCTTGCAACGTGGTTGCCTCTGCGGAGCTGATGATTGAAGCCGTGGCACGTTCACCAAGGTGCATCTCTCTCTCTCGCTTCCCCAGCTCCCTACTTGCTTGCTCTGCCCGCGTCTCACTCTGAAAGCAACGAGCATCCCTGCCTCCTCTGGCTGTCAGTTTAAAATCTCACTCCTCGAGATGCTCAAAGGCAGGTGACAAAGGAAGCCCCCTTTTGGAAATCGGCACAGCGGCCTCTATCAGACTTGCCATGGTGACAAAGCACATCAGACACTATCAAAAGACAGTAGCACTTCAAGGCTTGGAAATGTACCAACCCTGGGAACGGGGAGAGGCCTAGAAATAATGGTGTTGAAAGGACTAAACTGCCTTGTTGTACAGCACTCGTTGGAACAGACTAGTTTTAAAGCAATTTGCATAATTTAGCCACTACACTCTTAGAATAGCAAATTAACCGTTCGTGTTAGTACTCTGCCAATCCACACCTATAGTCGCACATTACATTTAACAACAAACTTGCCAGATGGGCTGCAGCCCAATCCCACAAAAAACCCTCCGCATCAGTTATTCTTTCTCCTGAATTTTATATTACTGTTTTACAAAGCACAATTTCTATTTTCTCACTAGCAGGAATGATGCTAAATTAATTCCAGGTGTTACTTTACACACTGGGTACTCAATTCTACTCTCAGCTATATTGCTGTCAATGTAGACTAAATCCATTGTGCTCTCACTTACCCCGGTCTAAATCCAGAATAACTATGTTCTGTAAACAGTTACTGAATTATAAATCTGGAGTACCTCTATTCTGCTCTCAATTACTCCAGTATAAATCTGGAGTAAACTCCAATGAAGAAAAAAAAATTATACTCTAGATTTAAGTTGGTGTAAATGGGAGCAGAGTTTGGTGCTGGAGCTGAAAAGTTACACCAGCTCGTAGGAAGGATTCACTAGGGATACCAGCACCTTGCACAAGGGTCATTTCAGTAAACAAAGGAACATGCTGCTAATTGCAGGGAATATCATACCACATGGCTTCATTTGCAAAGCCATTCAGAAAGAATGATCAATATTTTATAAATACGTTAAGGTGGTAATAAAAGATGCATGATGTGATGTGTAGGTAGGAAGCCCTTCTCAGAGGGAAATGCAGAAATTATAGCAAACCTTGACATGCTAAATTTATGCAGCTTGACGAAGGAGGAGGTTTCAGACTTTTCCAGGCAGGACTCTCATAAGAATTCGTTAAAGGAACACTGTCAAATAATTTACGTCTAAAATCTCATCTACCATTAAGTAAGTGTCTGGGTCAGATTTCCTCTGTTTTTTGCTCACGGTATGTTTGAGTTCACTAAAAGAAACACCTCCTCATCTCTGCTGCTCCTTCTGTACCCCTGGAAATTGCACCATTTGTGCAGGGCCTACACAAAAACAGATATTCATTTGGCACTCTTGAGTTCTGCTTATCCCAAGAGGTCAGGACTGAGTCACGTTTGTGGGCACTGTGGAACAAGCCTGCACTGTCACTGTTCTGTGCTTCAATAACTTCCCTTTCCAGTGTGCTTAAAATAAGGCATAGATCCTCAGCTGGTATAATTCCATTGGTTTTGCTGATTTCCACCAGCTGTAGGTCTGGGTCTTCATGTGCCACTGTTCTGAGGTGCTTAAAACGCCCGAAAACCTTTGTTATCTGGACTCTGGCTTTCTGGTGCTCTAACGTGAATTCTTGCCCTGACCTACCTCTGTTGAGATGTGTGATATGCTACCAAAAGCAACAGGGCTCTGTTTGCACCAGATTGTTTACAGCTCTAACATCCACCTCTCGCCTCCAGAGACTGAGGAAAAAAGGGATTGAACAGTCTCCCAAAACTGCAGGCCAAATGTCCATGAAGAAGCTGGAGTTAAAAGAGCTGCAGAATACAGAGTGCAGCAAGCCTGTGCATCAGTGAAAAGCTTGTAATGGACTCCAGACATTTGCCTTTGCGCAATGTGCAGGTGTCTTCGCAGGGCAAATGTGCCCAGAGACCAGCAGGCAGTTGCTAGGAAGGGAAGGACTGCTGGAAAGGGAGAGAAAACAGACTGGTTCAGAGGCATATGTGGTGTAACTCCACTGAAGCAAATGGGATAGATTTTGCCTACCGTGTGAATTAGGTCAGCCATAGCATAGCACTCTAGTTACTTCTCACAGGGTGGCCCTGATGTGATCCTGTGAATTAGAGCCCCACAGCAGGACAGAGATCCAGCAGGTCCCACAGGACCAGCTGCCAGAATAGTGGGAGCAGGATAAAAAATATCAAGAAACAACGCAGGAGCAGGTAGGAATAGGAGTGGGTGTTGCAGGGTGGGACGGGAGCTGGATTGAAAAAATAGTCCTGCACAGAGCTCTGTTGTGAATCTGTTTCGGGTGGGAAGGCCTCATAAAGTAGACAGAGTTTTGGGGTTTAACTAGCTCTATTGTAATGAGCTATTTCATTTCACAGGGACTGGGCAGCTATTTTCCTTTGGATTCTTTTCCCATCGATTTTGTTCATGCTCCCTGAGTTTAGCTTTGAATTTCAGGACCAAATACCCCTTTCTCCAAAAAATGTCATAAAGCAACTCAGTCAAAACTGTGCCCAGACCAGCATTTTTCATTATTTCCACCCAAAAATGAAGGTAAACATGCTTGAATCCTGGGTTAGTTGCACCCACCTCAACAACATTCACATCTAGGATTTGGGCGGGAACTTGAAACCAGGTTACAGTTTTGCCTACTTCCAGATCTCGTTACCAAAGATTCTTGAAACAGATGTAGCTTTAACCCTACCATCAGGATGAAAAGTCTAAATCTTAAAAAATTCTCCAAAAATTGTGCAAACTGATAATCCATTTTTTTTTAAGATTGGGTCAATCAAAGTGTTTTGTGTCTGCTTCAACTTTTTAAAATATTTAACCTTTTTTAAAATGACAAAGCACCTAGCATTTCTCAACAAAACATCATCCTGAACCAAAACAATGAAACTTTGTTTTTAAAATGTTGAAATGGGGATATTTCTGCTTTCTTACTCATTTTACCACAATACTTGCATTTAAACACTGGCTGGGTTTACCTGGACCCTTGTCTAATTTAAAGAAGTCTTCAGCTTAACATATATATATATACACACACATGTAATTAAAATGTCAGCATTCCCCAAGGTGTATATCTCAACCTGCCAGGGCCCAAATATGTGACAAATAGCCAAAATAAGCATCAAAAGAAAATTAGGCTGTAACTGACTCTTTCCATGACCTCAGTCTCATGATTCTTTATTTCTGAGGGAAACAGTTTTCAACAAACACCCTATGGTGGGTGCTAAAATGTACGGTAATTCTGGGACTAAAATGTGTGTCATCCCTAGAAATGAGGCACATTTGAGAGGTATGTTCTAGTTATTTCTTAGCATTTGAGAGACTCTTATTTCCTATTCTAAGGTAGGGGGAAAGGACAGTGACTTCATTATCACGTTGCGGTTTTTATTGGCAAATGGTGATTTTTTTAAGGGTGGGTGCTATGCATGGTACCCTCCCAGGAACGGAGTTTGGGATTTGTATATGTTTTTCTCTCAGGAAGATATCCTGAAGGCGCTAAAGGTGCTGCTGGAGTGTATCCTTTGCAGGATTAACTAACTTGAAGCTTGGCTGCGAGAACGGCAGGGCAGCCTAAGAGACCCCTTCATGAAGCTGGGATAATGCTGACCAGATATTAAATTCATGCAAAACACACCCACCAAAGAGATTAGAAATTGAGTCACTGAACCAGGAAAAGTGCTGAGGAACAGAAAAGGCAAATCAGGAAGAGAAAGAAAGAGAGAGAGAGACAGAGAGACAGAGAGAACACCTCTACAATGGGGCTACTGGAATGTTTCAGAATTTCTCTGTCTATAAATAATTGTATATATATCCCAAATGAGATCATTCACATATAATTTAATTATGGTACTTCCTAGAGGCCTGCTTAAGATCAGCTTCCCATTGTGCTGAATGCTGCATACATTAAGACACATTCCCTGCGCCAAAAAGCTTTATATATAAATATATTCCCAGGGCCAGATTTTTCCTTTAAGCAGAGACCTGAGCAACAGGGTGTGTATATTAGCATTATTTCAACAGCTGCTGCTGTAATCAGGTTATATTGCCCCAGAATTCCCCATTTTCTACAGTATTCAGTGCAGCTCTGGGCATATGGGCATATAAATGTCTCAAAGCACAAGGTGTTGAGTATGTCAGGTTCTCATTAGGAATGGACAAAGAGGCTCAGATAAAATAAGACCAAGCCTGAAACTTTTCCAAACCTTTGAAACTTTTTTGAGCTTGGAAGTTGGGGTAAACCTTTTCTTCTTCATTTTCAAAAATCGCTGTAGCACTTCCTGGCTCTGGTTAGGGTAGGGTGAGAAGTGTTGAAATTTGAAGATGTCACTTCTCATGCGATTTTCAGTCCAAATGGAAGAAAGAAGTGCCAGGAGAACCTAGCATCAGCAGGATGATATTTCAAACTCAAATTTCTCAGCATATATTTCCAGTTTAAATTTTCAGAATCTGGAGAATCTTCAGACAGATGTAGTATTTTTTAAGGGTCTCCTATAAACCAAAACCTTTTGGGGTTTACACCATCTCTACATTTATTGTCACGTAGGTCAAATAGGTGCAGTTCACTATGTACCGTGTTAGTGATGAACTGTATTATTCAGAAACACAGAACGGAACCCAAACCCTTTCGGTGTGAATTCCCGTCTGCAGTGGAGTCTAGATTCTAATGCAGCTAAAATCCCCAATTATAGTAAAAGGCACTTGCAATACAGGTTATTTTGATGGACATAATACCCCAAACTAAGCTTTTTACCATCTGTTCCTCCCTGAATTTTGAAAGCAAAGAGAACATATTTCACAACTACGTCAGTGAAAAGTAAGATAAATGCTATTTAAATGCATGTACAACATATGTTCGCTCTTCTATGCCACATTCATCTGCAGTGCTTTACTCATTCCTCCGGAGACACAAATCAGTGTGTGTGTTTGTGGAGGAAACGCTTTCCCAGTAGAGTTGGTTTCCTGGGAGACTGGAAAGCTTGTAAATTGCAAATAGGACTCAGCTGTACAAAGTTTCTTTAGGGTTTTTTTCTTCCACAATGCTTTTTCTGGAATTGCTAATTAGAAATGGTTCAAGTGATGGGTATAGACCAGTGGTGGGAAACCTGCGGCCCAGCAGGGCAAGCCACTTGCGGGCCACCAAACCGTTTGTTTGCATTTGCAGTAGCTGTGGTTTGCTGTTCCCGGCCAACGGGAGCTGTGGGAAGTGGCGCAGTTCTCAAACTGTGGGTCGAGACCCCAAAGTGGGTCATGATCCCATTTTAATGGGGTCACCAGGGCCAGCATTAGACTTGCTGGGACCCAGGGCTGAAGATGAAACCCAAGCTCGGGCCTGAGGTGTTGGGGCTTGGGCTGCGGTGTTGGGGCTCAGGCTGCAGGCCCTCTTCCCCAACCCGAGGCAGTGAGGTCATGGAGTAACTTTGTTGTCAGAAGGGGGTCCTGGTGCAATGAAGTCTGAGAACCCCGGGAAGGACCTGGCCATCTTGCAAATGTAGAAGTGCCTGTTTAGCCACAAAGCTAGATGTGGGGTGGGATTTTTTTGGTGAATAGAATTTTCACTGAAAACCACATTTTTTTGTGGCTTTGAAACTATTCGAGAATTTGGGTTGAATTGGATGAATTGTTTTGGCTGAAAAACCCCTGGATATTTTTTTATATAAAAAAGTCTAAATGTTGTATGTCGACCACTTCAAACATTTCTTTTTCTTTTCATTTCAAAAAAGTGCTTTGTTTTAAATTTGGCCAACTGAAAAAAAAAAAAAGAGTGAAAAATTCCACAAAATGTTTGAATCAAAATGAAAAACGAAGGAAAAATCATTTAGAGTAGACTGAAATGTTTTCATCAATTTGAAATGAGATTTTTTCATGTTTTTCAGTTTGACAAAACATTTTGAAAAAATTGGTTTCGGTTTGAATCAAACCAATTTTGGGGCGATTTTTCAGTTTGGCCCCCAGACCAAAAAATCCATTTGCTCATCTCTGCACAAAGTATCCAGACACACTGGGGTGAAGGAGTCTGGATTATCCGCCAAAGGTGGATTTTACTTTTGGAAGGCCCTCCAACTTGCAGCCAGACAGCAGAGAGGACTTAACTGTGGTGAATATAACTGTAGAATTGTATTTTCTGCGTATTATTAATTAGTATTGTTATTTACTTCTATCGTGGCAGCATCTAGGGGTCCCAATTAAAGATCAGGGCCCCATGGTACTAGAGACTGTACAACACATGACAAAAAGAAAAGGAGTACTTTTGGCACCTTAGAGACTAACCAATTTATTTGAGCATAAGCTTTCGTGAGCTACAGCTCACTTCATCAGATGCATTCAGTGGAAAATATGGTGAGGAGATTTATATACACACAGAACATGAAAAAATGGGTGTTATCATACACACCCGGCTGCTACTCTGAAACATGACAAAAAGATGGTCTATGCTTCAAATAATTTATAGCCTAAGTACTGTACCTGTCCATTTCCTTGAGTTTGCTGGAGGCAGCTTGCCATTTTTCTGTTCAGTTCAGGTGCAGCTTTTTACAGAGGAGATACACACTGTGCTCTCTTTCAGGAGATGTTTGTTCTTCCTTGTTTGTTGTTTTTACAGAATATGAGTGATTTTAGATGACTGAGGTTTTGGGTGCCCAATTTAATACACGTTAAATTTCACCTGATTTCAGGAAGTGCAGCCATCCACAGAAAAATAGGCCTCTTTAAGAGGTACCAGCTTGGGCATAGCAAAGCAGAGGCACACAAAATCATGAGTCATTTTTGAAAATTTTAGACCTAAGGGCTGAAAGATATGGCATGTGTGTTGAAATGGGAGCTTTGTTTAAGTCCTTCACATTGCTTCAGCTGTGACCTGCATCATCATAGTCCATATACAATAGCTCGGCCAGGTGAACCAAATGGAAACCTCCTTTGGACGGTGGACACTAATGCAGGCATGCCCACACACCGTCCTTTGCACCCTGCTTGGAGATGCCTCCCTAAAGCAAGTGCCCTCCTGCTCGGCATCTCCTTTAGGGAATGCTATGATTTGTTCTCAGTGCTCTCCTACTTCCTCTTGCCATGCCCCCGTGGGTGGAGGGGGACTTCTTCAAGATCTGACACTGGTGTTGAAGGCTAATCATGATGGATGAACTTCCAAAAGTTCCATTCAGGTGCGCCTCTGACGTTTGGCTGCTTATTGAAAAATGATGATCTCCATCCCTTAGTAAGACGCCCAAAGTGGCTAGATCATCGTTTAGTGCTGTGAATTAACACACACAGTTGCGCACGTGCATGAGATCAAAAATCTTCTATTATTTTAATCAGGAGAAAGAGAAAGAAAGAAAGAACAAAAGAAAGTCAAAGAGCATACAGACAGGGACTCGCGAGTAAGAAAAACCAACAACAACCCCCTTTTCTTAAAAGCAACATAACGTGATTGTATATTTCTAGCTCCACTTCCCATCTGTTCACCTTCCAAAGTGACATTTAAGGGAGTTGAGCTTTGCTACGCTAGAGGCATCAGCAGCACTGGATTGAGTGGATCAGATTCCATTCTGACTCTAAAGCCATTTAAACCTAGCCTAAAGCTCAGCTCTTATTTATTTGTTTGTTTTTCTGCAGCAGAGGTGCCTCGATCACAGAAATGTTGGCATCTGCCCTTTTCTTGTTTGCATCCCTCTCACCTCCCTTCTCCCTAGTCCCCCCTTCATTTCAGTTTAGAGTCAGATCTGTGCTTTTAAAGTCTTTGATTCAGAAAAAACACGTAAGCCTGTGTTTAAGCCCATCCATATTCAGTAAAGCACTTAAGCCTGGGCTTATCGAAGTCAATGGGGATATAAGCATATATCTAAAGTTAAGCATGGGCTTAAGTGATTTGCTGAATCAGGACCTAAAAGCCTGAATCAGCCCAGAATTCTGCTGTGCTAACTCAGTGCCTCCATGCAATAGTGCCTCACAGATGGGTGGTAGTCAGACATACAAGGAGGCCAATCTGAGATTTAAACTATGGGGCTCACTTAAAAACAAATGTCTGATTAAAGCATAAAATCCAAGGGCAGTGTAAAGAAAGTGCAGTAGGACGGACACTCTGGGGATGGAACCTAGGCAGGTAGATAAATTGGTGAGTGTTGAGTTTAGCAGATTAAAGCATTAAGAGCTATGAGTAGCCCCCGTGCAGGAGCATAAGGGATGGGGAAAGCCTCTGTCCCAAATCACAGTGTAGCCTCATGTAACTGGAAAGGTATCAAGGGGAGAAAAAGCATGGTCTACCGGATAGGGAGTCCAAGACCTGAGTTTTTTTCCCCCAATTCTGCTTCTGATCTGCTGAGTGACCTGGGGCAAGTTACCTCCTGCCTCTGTTTCTCCATCAGTAAAATGGCACCAATCATGCTTTACCTTTCTTTGTAAACCTTTATTCTTTGGAATAAAGGCTACGGTGGGAGCCCTAAATCTGAATTTCCCTGTCTGTGTGTGTGTGTGTTTCAATCCTCAGCCCTAGCGCCGCACCCACATTGGTTTGATTGTATTGACTTATGATACAATTAGAAAATGGAAGTAGCAGCCCACGTTGCTTCTGTCTCTCTGTTCTTGCATCTCTCATGATGTTAGGGCTCTGGCAACGTTTTATTTAAATTGATTTCCTGGAAGTTTATACAGCATGAAAGTAGAAGAAGTGATAAAATATGCACCTTAATTGCAAAAAAAAAAAGCCATATATTAATCTCACTAATGTGCTAGATTAAAACTGTAAATGTGTGAGGTTTCAAGGTGGTTACACAGATTTACAGCAAATTTTCCTTCTAAGTGTCTCTGACCAAACTCTGATTTTCCGCTAGCTTGGACTTTACAAATGACTTCTATTTGTTTTATTTGTATGATTGATATTCTAAGTATAATATTGTCTCAAGGGATTCGTTCTTAGTCTGAGGATCCGTTTGTCATGCAGGCTTTCTGTTAGTGTCTCTCGGAATTATTTGTCACACTAGGCTGCTTTAGTGATATCTTGCCACGTTGGGTTCTATTAACAGTTCGAAGTGGAGCTTACCCCTTGTGGAGAGAGACAGCCCAAGTCTTTGGCCCACTTAAAACCCAGTTAAACCCTATTTTAACAACTTGTGTGGAGGAAAGGTTTTGGGGAGACAGCCTGGTGTAGTGGATTAAACACTAGACTGGGAATGAGGAGACATGGGGTCTAGGCAAATCACTTCACTGCTGACGTTTTTGTTAATTTCAGATGTAAGCTCTTTGGGGCAGGGCATATCCTTTACCTTGTGATTGTATAGCATCTACCACAATGGGGCTCCAAACTTGGCTGGGGCCTCTAGGTGCTACCCAACAATCCATGAATGATTTTCCTCTATCTCACCTGAGCTGTGATGGGGCCTATATCTGGACTGTAGTAAAAATAATAATAGTTTGTTTCCTCCTCAGATTAATATTTTGACAAACTGGGTTAGTGCTACTAGGCTCTGAGCTGGGTCAATTTTCTTACTGCATTTGTTACACTGCATTTTGTTACTGGTGATCTCAGTACTATTTTGTCACAGTGGGCTGTATCAGTCACTGAGGGCTTGTCTACATGGTGAAACTGACCCACAGGACTATAGCAGTATAATTGTACCACTATAGCTATATTGGTATAATGCTCCATGTAGACACTCTATTCTGGAATAGAAGTGATTTAATTTTGGTATAAATATTTAAGAGGAAAAAAGCCAGTAGGAAGTGTGGAGAAACCAGTGCATGTGGGACCCTGAGAGGAAGCAGAGAGGCAGAGTTTTTGGGCGTAGAGCTCACTGGATTGGCTCATTTGTGTATTTCTGAGCAATTCTGACATTGATCCTGGAAAAATTATAGAGAGGCTGAGATGGGACTTGATTAATAAAGAACTAAAAGAGGGTAATATAAGTAATTCACATCAATATGGTTTCATGGAAAATAGATCATGTCAAACTTCATATCTTTTTTTGATAAGATTCCAGATTTGGCTGATAAAGGGAATAATGTCAATGTACCTAGGCTTCTGTAAGGCATTTGACTTGGTGTCACATGACATTTTGATCGAAGAAACTGCACTAATACAACATCGACTGGCACACATTCAATGGATTAAAAACTGGTTAACTGATAGATCTCAAATGTAATTGTTAGCAGGGAATCACTGAGCGAGATGTTTCTAGGGAGTCCTGTAGGGATTGGTTATTGGCTCTATGTTACTTAACGTTTTTATCAATGATCTGGAAGAAAATGCAGAGATTGGTGCAATTGTAAATAATGGAGGGGACAGGTCATGACACAGAGTGAACTGGAACACTTGTTAAGCTGGGCTCAAGAAAACAATGTATGTTTTATTATGGCTCAATGTAAAGCCATACACGTAGGAACAAAGGACATTGGCCATATTGACATGGGAGATTCTGTCCTGGGAAGCAAATGGCTGAAAATGGCTCAGAAGTCATGGTAGCTAATTAGCTGAACGTGAGCTTCCAGTGCAACATTATGGCTCCAAGGGCTAACATGTTCCTTGGATGTATGAAAGGGAATATTGAGTTAGAAGGTTGTATTTGGCACGTGCAACTGCTAACTGAAATACAGTGTTCAATTCAGGTGTCCTAAGGGATACTTGATCACAGTCTATAAGTACCTACATGGGGAATGGTAATTTGATCACAGAGGGCCTTTCAATCTAGAAGACAAAGGTATAACAAGATCCAATGGCTGGAAACTGAAGCTAGACAAATTCACGCTAGCAATAAGGCAGAGTTTTTTTTAACAGTGAGGGCATTTAACTATTGGAACAATTTGCCAAAGGTTGTGGTGGATTCTCCATCACAGGACATTTTAAAATTGAGGTTGGATATTTTGGTAAAAGATCAGTTCTCGTTCCAACAGACATTGATTCCGAGAGGTTCTATTGCCCGTGTTATAGAGGAGGTCGTCCTACGTGATCACAATGGTCCCTTCTGGCCTTGGAATCTATGAATCCAAAAAGAAACTGCCTGCTGTTTGTTTCTAGCGTATACAGGGAAACAGGACTTTAGGTACATTTTTTGGTAAATAAACAAGATTATGCCAAAGACTATATCTGACTTATTTCATTGATTTGTCCTCCAAAGACAAACAACCCTGCAAAGCCCCAAAGACTGTTGAATCAGTCAGGCCAAAGGGGTAGGACTATTTTGCCACATTCATTGTGCTTTGTGTGTCTTAGTTCCCGTGATATTAGGATTTGACCCTTTCTGCCCATTTTTTGGCTTCACTTTGGTTTCCACACCGTACACTAGCTCTGTTAAGTACCAGTCTTGCTTTAATGCACCGGGAGGAAAAAAAAATCTAAACATTCTTTGCAAATGCTAAGTTATTAAGGTAGCAAATGAATTGAGATGAGAATAAGGAGATGGAGTCAGCCTCTTTTTCAAACACCTCGAGGGTACATTATGTGCAGTTTGCATCATGCAAATACCATGGCCTTGAGGTTCTCCTCACAGCTTTTGTTCATTCTCTCCCATTTCAGCAAGGAGGCAGCAGAAAAAAATAGATGATGTTTTTATCACCACTTCTCCTTCTTCTTCTTCTTCTTCTTTTTTTTTGTAGCTTTTAAAAGTTCACATATTGCATTTTTGACATTATGTAAATTAAACATCACCATGGCATTACCTGAAATAAACTATTATATCACTCCTTTCACGCTGCTGTAGTTAAGATACTGTCAGCACTTCCATTACTAGCCCTTATTTCAAGGAGTTTAAAGCTCAGTTGGGGAAAAAAAATATTTTTAGATGGAAACTTAGTTACAAATTCCCAGCCTGGGAAGGAATTATGTTTTCTACAGATGTAAGTAAAAATTACTTATAGCCACATTATTGTTCAACTGGGATGAGGAGTCTGGCCCACCAGATGTGCCAATCTCCAAAAGTTTGGATGTTTATCAGAAACTTATCTCAAATGCTCCTTGAATCTACAAAACTGGGTTGGGAATTTCCTGGGGACTGGCTTTCCTGTGGTGGTTTTGGCCTAAGAGCAGAGTGTGCACTGGAGCATGGAAATAAAATATATTATTAACAATAATAAAATACCACTAATAAATAACAATAAAGTTAGCTTAACTTTTCTCCAACCTCAATAGAAGTTTAATGCAAGCTTTGTATAGAGATCTAGGTCAATTCTTATTTTAGTGGTTCAGCTATACCCAGTCATAATACTAAATGTCACAGTCCTGGTGGAGCTGCTCCTTGTAGACTGTCACCAGGCAGCTATGTATGGATCTAGGTGCATCTCCCTCCCCTGGATCTGAGTCAGCTTCAGCCACAGTCTTTTGCTCTGGCCTCTCAGGCATGCTTCCTGGGCACAGACTCTATCTTGTAACACTTCTAGGGAATAGGATCTCATGGTCCTGCTGCTCTGGAATCCAGGACCAGTACTGAAGCCTTATGTCATAGAATCACAGAATATCAGGGTTGGAAGGGACCTCAGGAGGTCATCTAGTCCAACCCCTGCTCAAAGCTGGACCAATCCCCAACTAAATCATCCCAGCCAGGGCTTTGTCAAGCCTGACCTTAAAAACTTCTAAGGAAGGAGATTCCACCATCTCCCTAGGTAACGCATTCCAGTGTTTCACCACCCTCCTAGTGAAAAAGTTTTTCCTAATATCCAACTGAAATCTCCCCCACTGCAACTTCAGACCATTACTCCTTGTTCTGTCATCTGCTACCACTGAGAACAGTCTAGATCCATCCTCTTTGGAACCCCCTTTCAGGTAGTTGAAAGCAGCTATCAAATCCCCCCTCATTCTTCTCTTCTGCAGACTAAACAATCCCAGTTCCCTCAGCCTCTCCTCATAAGTCATGTGTTCCAGTCCCCTAATCATTTTTGTTGCCCTCCGCTGGACTCTTTCCAATTTTTCCACATCCTTCTTGTAGTGTGGGGCCCAAAACTGGACACAGCACTCCAGATGAGGCCTCACCAATGTCGAGTAGAGGGGGACGATCACGTCCCTCGATCTGCTGGCAATGCCCCGACATATACATCCCAAAATGCCATTGGCCTTCTTGGCAACAAGGGCACACTGTTGACTCATATCCAGCTTCTCGTCCACTGTAACCCCTAGGTCCTTTTCTGCAGAACTGCTGCCGAGCCATTCGGTCCCTAGTCTGTAGCAGTGCATGGGATTCTTCCGTCTTAAGTGCAGGACTCTGCACTTGTCCTTGTTGAACCTCATCAGATTTCTTTTGGCCCAATCCTCTAATTTGTCTAGGGCCCTCTGTATCCTATCCCTACCCTCCAGCGTATCTACCTCTCCTCCCAGTTTAGTGTCATCTGCAAACTCGCTGAGGGTGCAATCCACACCATCCTCCAGATCATTTATGAAGATATTGAACAAAACTGGCCCGAGGACCAACCCTTGGGGCACTCCACTTGATACCGGCTGCCAACTAGACATGGAGCCATTGATCACTACCCATTGAGCCCGACAATCTAGCCAACTTTCTATATGTCTCCCCAATAGCTTAAGCACATCCTCCCCAGAGCTCCATCCTGGTGGGTACTCCAGTTTATAATTCAACTCTTCAGAGATGTGTGGCAACTGAAGCAAGAAATGCACAGACTTTGCAGAGGAATTTCTAAACCAATTGCACTTTACTCATAGACTAATCACAAGAGCTACATAGATCCAGACAAAATAATAAACAACTGCATGCAAAAACCATCCTTCCAGCATCCTCACCACTCCAGAGCCCTTTGGATTTTGGTCACTCCTTTTAAGGGCAGTAGGCATAGCTGTGTGGAAGTGCTGTGTCAGGAAGGATTTCAAAATTTGGCTTTGTTCAGAATTGGAGTGAAAACCAAACATTTCAAAATTCTCCATGAATGGATGCTTTTGAAAAAAAAAAAGTTGTTTTGGACTGTTCAAATTGTTTCATTTTTTTTGACTTTTTAAAAATGTATTAGAATCAATTACATTCAAAATGGAAAGTAATTTCAAAATGAAAAATCAAAGCATTTCATTCTTAAAATGTCAAAATGGGACATTTCAACATTGTTGGAACTTTTTGTCATTTTTTTTTTCAGAAAAAAATTCTGGCAAAATTGACACAATTTCATGAAGCATTTTGATTTTGGTAGAACAGCATATTTGGATGGAATGGGATTCTGTCAAATTTTCTTTGACCTGCTCCAGTTCCAGGTCCCCTCTCCTGGACGCCACTCCTCTTTGCTTTCACTTGCTTAGTCTTGAGTTCTTGTTCTGGTTGGAGAGCTATTAAGAGCAGACCTTGTCCTTTTGTAACTTCCTGTCTCTGTGATGTGACTTTTCCAGTGAGTTTCAAGGCCCCCATCAGATGACCAAGGTTCCCCACCTCCCCCTTTAGGTGATCAGTTGCTTGGTTATTGCCCACCTGAAGTCCAGACTGGAAAAACTGGTTTCTTGCAGCTTTGGATACTCTTCAGCATACTCATTGTATTGCCTGGGCAAATTCATTCACTGTTAAAGACCCTTAACTGCTTGGTATTGTGTGCCATATCAACAATCTCTTAGAATTATAGTCCGATATGGAGGCAAGAAGATTACCAGGAAAGCACATCAAAATAGAGTCTGTAGGTTGGTGTAGATACATATAGACCAGGGATCGGCAACCTTTGGCACAAGACCCATCAGGGAAATCTGATGGCAGGCTGGGACGGTTTGTTTACCTGCAGTATCCGCAGGTTCGACTGATCACAACTCCCACTGGCCGCAGTTTCCTGTTCCAGGCCAATGGGGGCTGCGGGAAGTGACAGCCAGCACATCCCTCGGCCTGCATGCGATGTGTGCATGTGTGGGACTGCCTCCTGATAAATGAAATATGAGATCTATTAAAAATATATATTATTACTGTATGTCCTCGTTGAGCTACACAGGTTATAATTCTAATATTTTCAACGATAGAGGCCTATGTTTTGGCTGCAGAAGATCCTGAATTCATCCAGTACTTTTGAATCTTTGTGGTTTCTCCCACACACTTGGAAGGCACTTCCTATAAACATCCACAAAGCTGTCTCATTGTCCATCTTATCCATTGTCCACACGTTTGCCTATATCTATTTGTTGTCTTATCTTATATTTTGATTGCAAGCTCATTGGGGCGGAGACCATCTTTTTGTGCTGTGTTTGCACAGCGTCTAGTGCAACAGGGTTCTGGTTCTTGACTAGGGCTCCTGTGTCCTACAGAGATATAAATAACAGATAATAATTATAGCAACAATTCCATGTGGCTGCTGAATTGCTACAATTGGCACCGGATCACAAAATCTGGATCTGAATCCCAGTGTAAACTCCTGTGAAACCCTAATGCTGGAGTCTAAACTTTGCTTCACTTGGCATGGGGGAAAGTGATGTACTGGCTAATGTGTATGTGTGTCACCAACGGATTTCTAATGATCAAGTGTTCATAACTGTGTTGCCGTTTGGTGATTGCAGGCTACAGCGCGTATAAACCCCCATACTAATTCAGCTTTCATAGTGTCTCCTCTAGCACAAGTTTCTGTGCTCATATATTAGAAAGGCATGTGTTTCTACCCTTTTTCATACCTGTGAAGTTTAAACGGGCATGTCCAATAGCTATCATGATGGTGGTGTTCTGTGCATCTACAGAATGACGACAGATCACCTTGCAAGATTCTATGTGCCGGGGGCATGGAACGCTATTTGATGGGTGAGTAAAAATTCCCTTCCCCCATTCTCATAATATCATTGTGGCAAAGGAGGAGCAAGAGAGATTTTATACCTGGGATGGTTGGGTTTCCTGACACTTTTGCAAAGCTGTGTTCCAGGAGCCTGAGCTCCCTCATTTACTCCCTGGCTCAGAGCTCTGAAGAGCATGGGAGCTGAAGGAAAGCTAAAGAGTTTTTTTTTACAGCGGTGACCGCTCTGCCTAAAGGAGTCACACTGAGGAATGTACTCTAGAGGCAGTAAATACAGGGGGGCATCTAGACAGAGGTGCTCTGAGGAGACAGTAAATGGGGAATCTGGAAGCAGACCTTAAAATGTTTTATAAATAGTAAGACAACATAATTTAGTAGTTTATATGCTCTTTTGCTGGCCTCTGTGTTACATGCAGAAGAGCTATGTGCTATGCAGTCATTCAGGGTGGCACACTGTGCCTTTGCCTTCTCCCCTTGATACACTCATGTAAATCCCATTAACCCGTAAAACACTGGCATCTTCTAGACTGCCATTCAGATCAGTGCATATGTGCAACTTCTAAAGGGTTACTGCTAATGGGAGAGGTAAGCTCCTATCAAAGGAGGCAGGGAACAGACTCAACAATGAGTGCGCTCTGTGAGTCACAGCAAACTACTTTTATTAACAGAGTCCATCTCCGCTAGATAAAGTTTCTGCCCGTCACTGCTAATGGGTCTGCATTCCCTGCCAGTCAGTGGGTACAAGTCCAACTTGTGGGACAAAGGACATGGCAAATAAAAACAGCCAGTTCTGGGTTTTGCATAGGATTTGTGTGTTTGCTATTTATGCTTGCTGCTTCCAAATCAAACTAAGAACAAAAATGATCAAACCTCTTCAAAGGTACAAATTCTCCTAACTTTTCTTTTCTCATCAGAAAAAAAACAACTCCTCTTCAAATTACAAAACTACTGTGTAACGTGAACCCAGAAGGGGAATAGCTTGTGGGAGTCACAGCAGGAGGGAATGGTAAGGTAAAAGGGGAAAAGTGAGCAGCCTTCCCTGGTTTCCTCTTCTCTTCTGCTTCAAGTTCAAGTCCCTCATGTTCACCCCCCAGCTCCTTTACAATGCCCCTTCCTATGTATCTGTTCCCATCTCATCCTACATACCCAACACAGCCCTTGCACTCTGCCAGATCCCCTCATTCCACACTGCTGCCTTTGAGCCAAATTCAGCCCTGGCTGAGGCGGATGCTTGATTGTAAGCTCCTTGTAAGCTCCATCTTTTTGTTCTGTGTTTGCACAGTGGCTAGCACAACAGGGTCTCGTCCGTGACTGGGGCTCCTAGCTGCCATCGCACTATAAATAAATATTATTAATTTTAATCTAGATTGGATAAAGTACTGGAGGATGCACAGCAGGGAACAGCCCTGGGTTGGCTGGAAGGAGGTGGACAAGATGATCTAGTAAATCTTTTCTAGAAGTGGGCTCAAGTGCTTAGATACTATGGTGATAGTTGCCAATTAAACATAAAAACATAAGAATGGCCACAGTGGCTCAGACTGATGGTCCATCTAGCCCAATATCCTGCCAGTGCCAGATGCTTCAGAGGGAATGAACAGAACAGGTTAATCATTGAGTGATCCACCCCCTGTCATCCAGTCCCACCATCTGGCAGTCAGAGGTTTAGGGACATTCTGAGAATGGGGTTGTGTCTCAGATCAAATTGGCTAATAGCCATTGATGGACCCATTCTCCATGAACTTATCTAATTCTTTTTTAACCCAGTTATACTTTTGGCCTTCGCAACATCCTTAGGCAATGAGTTCCACAGTTTGATTGTGTGTTGTGTGAAGGAGTACTTCCTTGTGTTTGTGTTGAACCTGCTGCCTATTAATTTCTTTGGGTGATCCCCTGGATCTTTTATTATGATAAAGCGTAAATAACATTTCTCTATTCACTTTCTCCACACTGTTCATGATTTTGTAGATCTCTATCATGTCCCGTCAAATAACCTAGATGGACATATAGATGATACAACATTCAGATCCATATCTGAACTGAACTGTATTATTTAGATGAGTTTCATTTGCGATCAATCTTGAGCCTTGTGCATCTCCAATTCCTTTGATTCTGTAACTAAACTAAGCCCTAATTCCAAAGCCTTGCTAAAAAAAAAAAAAAAAAGAGCCAAATTTTCTCCACCCAGCATTAGCTATGTTTGGCTGTTCCCTACAATGGTGTCCCAAGTGCAGCTCATAACAAGGAGAGAATCTGCCATTCTCCATCTTCGCCACAGCTCTGGTCCTTGCTCCTCTTCCCTTTGAGCCTGTTACACACAGATCTCTTGTTTGGAACATGGATTCGCTTTTCATAGGCTCTTTTCTTCCTCCTTTCTATCACCCGCAGCCATCAATGCAGGGGCTGCTCGCTGACAACTAGAAGGGACTCTAGCTTTCTTATATGTATAGGGGTGTGTATATGTATCTAGATATTCATTTTTGGAACTGTTTCCCTTAATCATATCGTGAATTAATGCAGGGCTTGTTCATTCGGGGCTCTCATTACCCTCTTAATTAACTGTGCACAGATGGAAAAAGTCGAAATTGCTTCACTTGAGTTGTTCTGCTAGTTTTAAAATGAGATGGCAGATGGAGGACAAGGCAGAAAGGGCTCAGCTCAGAGGTAGGAGACAAGTTTTCAAGCTGTCACCGAAACGTCAACAAACGCTCCATCTGTTTATGAGGAGTACCAGACAGAGGCGGTCTCAAGTGCCATCCACAGACACGAGTTCAAAGAATTCCAAACAATTAGCAGGGAAGCGAAAGTTCCATTTCCAGTCAGCTATTTACCGGGATCAGCTGACATCAGATTCCAAAGCAGCCAGTACATAGCTTGGGATGATACTCTTAGTGTGATAGCAAGGAAGAACGCTCCCCACGGACCCAGAGATCAGCCTGACTTCCGTGGCACACATTCCCTCAGGCCTGGGACACCAGCCTCAGAGAAAGGAGAGATGCTCCCGGAGGCCCTGATGCGAGCCAGTATGCTGGAAAGCATACACAATCCCAGAGGAAACTGGTGGCAACATGCTCCCTTAGGATCGGAGCCTCAGAGGAAAGAGAGACCCTCGGTTGAGGGTCCTGTGATCTAGAAAGCTGGTCCTTTGGGGAAAATCCTTCTCTCGCCTTAGCTTCCTCAAAATTTGGCGTGAAAAACCGCGAGCGAGCAGGGAGAAATTAGCAGTAGAGTTTGGAAGGTGTAAGCAATTAATTCAGCTTAGCGTCACTGAAGCTACACAAGCAAGCTAGCAGGGGGAGAGAGAGAGAAGAAATTCCATTTCTGTCCATAGAAATGGCACTCCCCAAAGCTGCCAAACAGGATATTAAGTTACAATCTTTGCACCATCAGAACACCACCCCCTTGCTGATCAGACATGAGGAGACAAGGCTGTTGTTAGCAGCCTTTTACCATTTAATTCATTCATAGTTGCCTGTACTATATAGGAATCGGGTAATACTCCTTTAAATAGTTTGGAAGTCTTATAGGGGCCTCCCTGTCCTTTACTGCAGAAGCCACCAGACCTAACACACCAACGGTGTGCATCTGTGTCGCTTGGCCTTATATGTTTGTGTGTCGTGAGTAAATTCAGTTATTTGGAACCCAACTGTCTCCATGTGGGTACCTCCAATTTTTAATGTGTTTGCAGAGCAGAGACTCAACCTAACACTGTCCTACCCCATCAGCAGCTTCTTACGAGTCACCGGCTCAATCTTTTAACACTTTTGTTGCTCAATCCTGTGTGTTTCACTGCTAGCAATGGCCCTAGCCCACATCCTGCAGCTTCACGGGATGCCTAGCTCAAAAACAGGCCAAGCCAAAACTAATGATGTGAACACCACCGAACTCTGGGAAAGTTTGGATCCAGATTCCTTCTATTGATATTTTATTATTTGTATTGTGGTAGGGCCGAGTGTCCTCTGTCATTGACCGGGACCCCACTGTGCTAACGCTCTAGACAGAGAAAAAAAGGTCAATTCCTTTCCCTTATAATCTAAATTCATGCTCATTTCTCTAAAGAGCAGAATTTTTGCATCCAAACCCACTAACTTCTCCTGATTTGAGCCCTGAGTGTCAGGTTTCTGCCAAAACCAGAACCTAAACCTATTAATTTTTATAATGAGCACAGACATATTTGAATGTCCCCATTGATCTTTTATAAAGCAGGATGGCTATTTTGGATGTCTTTCACAAACACGCCCTCAGACAATATTCCATTAGGTGCCCTATTGACCTATCTTTATCAAGTACGTACAATAAAATGACAGCTATTTGGTTTTCTGTTTCATTTTCATAGATTCAGAGATCCCAAGGCCAGAAGGGACCATAGTGATCATCTAATCTGACTCCTGTACAGCACAGGCCAGAGAACTGCCCCCAAATAATTCCTAGAACAGATCTTTTAGAATTTTGAATGGACATATACAAATTAGCTCCCAACTCCTTCTCCCCCATAAGTGTTGCCTACAACTTCTACCTCCCCTCGCCTGTGGTCACAAAACCCAGGGCTTCCGGCTTTATTATTTTAGCCTCAAAGTGAAAAGGGATGCTACATATTGTTCCTTTTACTGACACATAGGAAAGTAATATTGTCTAGTGGCTGAAAGCCGCCATTGGAAGATTAGGACCCATGGGTTCTATTTTCACCTCTGCCCCTGAGTTGCCCTGTAACTTTGGACAAGTCGCTTTGCCTCTGTGTACCTCAGTTTCCCTGTCTGTAAACTAGGGATAATGATACCTCTCTCGCAGGGGTGTTTTTCAGGGGTGGCACCATTCCCGTATGGAAAGTGCTTTGAGATCTTCACAAGGAAGGTGCCGTCAAGGAGCAAAGAAATATAATAAAACCACAATAATAATAAATAATTCAAAGGCCCTCAATGGAGTTTGAAAATTTGCACCCCCAAAGGGAAGCACTAACATTTTGATTTTCTCATCAGCTCCACTTTGTGCACTTGGCCCTCCAACTGCCAGTCGCCCATCAAACTCTATTGAGGCTGCAGAGCTAGTGTCTGCTAGGAATAACAGCATATTGACCTACAGACCTTTGCCATGTCAGTGGCAGTAGGCCACTGCAGAAGCCTATCAGAGAGGGACCCATATGTGTGGGAGTCCCCACCAGAGAAGGGCTGCTAAAAGATTTTCTTCAGGCTGCTGCCCAGGAAGCTTAAAAGGCTCAAACCTCACAAATCTTTTCTGCAAGAGGGGTGAGTAGCAGAACCTAATCTCTATATCCATGTTCTCTGCCTGGGAGGTTCCCACTCCCAAGGGTTCCTTAGCTGAGCTCCCCTTCTCCCAACGTCACAGATCAGGGTAATTACACCCTGTCAAACACATTCCTTATTCAGTTTCAATTGGAGAGCATGTTTTTCATTTCCTGTTCAACAGTGTTGTGAGCGATGCTGTGCACTGGCAGATAGCTACTGTGTACCTACCCAGAACTGGCTTCCTTTCAGAGGCACATTAAGCATTTCCTCTCTACATACATACTTGCAAAACTCTTTGGGATTCTCTAGGGAAAAGGCACTATATAAATATATATGACATGATGTTCTTTAGTATCCTCTAGTTCAACCACAAGTTATAAGACTTGATGGAGAAGTCACGGGGTGAAATCTATGGCCTGGGTGATGCAGGAGGCCAGAATAGTTTATCATAATGGTCCCTTCTGACTTTACAATCTATGAGGTGCTATTGAGATGCTGAGATGTGCCCCCACAGGGACAGGCCAATCCCATGGGCAGGGAAGGCAAAAGTGGATTTAAGACACCTTTGTGCCCTGGGCTGATCTGGGATCTGAAACAATCCCTGGTGTAAATCAGAGCAGCTCCAGGGCTGCTCTAATTTACAGCAACCTCCTGAGAGCTGTTTCTGGGCTATTGTGCAGTCCAGAGGAGCCAGAATCCCACAGTGGTGTGCACTACTGATGCTCAGTGGTTCTGTCCCCGTGGGATAATTCTCCTCTGGCTCTTCATGGCACAGTTCCAGCCCCCATCCACTCTGCAGTGGCATATCGGGGTGGGGGCAAGGAGACAGAATCGCTTCCTGTACCATCACCACCTTCTGGGCCTCACATTCAGGGGAGACACTCCCCGAGGAACCCATCTGCAGAGGCTGACCCTGTTAGAACCCTCTCAATTAGACTTGCTCAAAGCAGACACAGTCCCCGTGAGCCATTTCTATGCTGGCTGGTCTGTATGTCACATAAGGAGGAATCCACTAGCCGCTCTGTTGCTCAGTTATAATTTTCTCCTATTCTGAGTGAGCACAGACTAGTTTATTTTACAGTATATATAGTTTCTTCCACTTTTTTTTGAAACAGGTGTTTAAATCATCCCAGTGAATAATAAGCACCTTCACCAAGCCAATTTAAAGCCATTTTCGTTTAAGCCCCAATATCATCCTCAAATATACTTTTCCCTTTATCTGTGGCATGGCCTGTTGAGAACAGCACCTTAAATAAAAACTGCTGGGCTGGCCAAATGCTGCCTTTCAACTATTACAATAAATATCTGACAGTGAAGAAAATAAGAGAAGAGGCTGTCGGGGACAGATCTTCCTTGTCATACGTTAGAGACTTGGCACTGAGAGTTGTGTCAGTCCATTAGCTGCTGTTAATTTCCTTGTTCTTCATGGCAAAGGTGGCCATAATTGGCGGAGATGCTGGAAATATCACATAAATGGGAGTGATTCACACTTGGAACTGTCAGTGTAATACAAACCCATTTTGAAATCGTCCCTTTTGCCCGAGAAAAATCACCAGGCCCTGCTCTACCGCTATTTTCTCCCATAAAAGCCTGTGACCCACCAGCATTAGAGGAGAGCACGGATCTGTCCATCTCTGAAGACTGGTCGTAATTTGAAAGGGATGTCAAATCTGATGGCCCATAATCAGTGCTGATACAAAGGAGCTTTTGTTTGTGTGTGTGTGTGAAACTTAGGCGGACTGGGCAGAAGCCAGGGAAACAGACAGAGATAAATACAAAATGAGAATAAAATTTCGGTCATTACTGATGTCATTATAGCTTGAGTGTAGTGAGGGAAACAATAAATAGAAGCTCTAGCAGAGTCAGGCAAATTGGTTCACCAACATTCCCCACACTCTGTGGAGGAAGATTTGGACTCTATTAAATTTGCACTGCTGGGGAGGATAACACATCTTTGCTTCCTTACATGAGGAAACCGAATGCAATTGGTACGAAGTGCCCGAATATGAATTGCATTTTGTCTTCAAGGGAGTAGCAGAGGTTTGTACAGCATATCACCCAGTTATTTATTTTTGGGCAAACCTCAGAAAAATCTCAGTTTGGAGGTGTCCCCAGAAGTTGACTTGCATATCTGAGTTATCTGGAGCCCATACAATGGGGCTGGATTTTTTTCCCCAAGACCAGGACCTTTGATGAGATTCCTGGCATTTCAGTCCTAGCAAGATACAGTGTGAAAGAAATGGAGGGCAAAATCCTCAACTGGTATAAATTGGCATTGCTCCCATGAAGTCAATGGAGAGATGCTAACTTACACCAGCTGAGGATCTGGACCACTAGATCCTGGGACTGTCCCCTCCAGCCTCCTGTCCAGAATTTGGACCAATCAAATGCAACCCCCAGAAAATCTTACCATTTTCTACATTGAGCCTCATGCATAGAGAGCTGCACTGGCCATCCATGTGGGTCACTAAAATAAAGCTCATAGTTATATACATCACTATTGAATTTCAAACCTTACAGTGCTCCCAGTAACCCCTCCATATTCCTGACCCAGACTTTGGAATAACTAAAGAAACCATACCTGGAGTATTCATCCCAAAGTTCAAACTGAGCACAGTGAATGCAGGGGCAGGACTTTGGGAGTTTTGTCAGTGCTGGATAGCTGCCCACGCAGTGCAGAGCATAATTGAGCTCCAAGATAGGTCACTTGCTACCAAGTCCCCAGGAACTGGGGAAAACAACAGGTGCCATTATCTCAAAATATTAACCATGGTGCAAACTTTGCTGGGCAGCTAATGCCACAAAAGTTTGGAGTCATCTGCATCTACTGGTGAGTGCCACTACTGAGTCATTCGTGGTGTGGCTGCACTGTATCACTAGTGGGACCAAGCTACAAGTTCAGCTTTTGGATTAATGTCCAGATGTGTGCACTGTGCTCCCATTGGAGATGAATCCCTGCAAACCATCATGTCCTGGTGTGAAACGTATTTCGGTATATGACTTAAGTGAGCCTGAAAATATTACCCGCAGTGATCAATGAGGCTTGTTTTCCCATCCTCCTGGCTCTTCAATGGTTAGCTCAGGCCTGTCATTGGAAGGGTTGGACTTTTCACATGTTCTGCACCTGTGCCTCCTAAAATATTTACTTAACATCTGCTGGAGCAGTTTGCAAAGCCACCAGCAATTGCTCTAATCTTCCTGAACAGCCTGAGTGAGCAGTGAAATGGGAAACTTCAGTGAAGTACTCAAATAGCCAGAGAGATTAATCTTGTCAAGTGTATGCATCCTTGACTCACCATCGGGCTAGTGGCAGGAGCAAGAGGCTGGGCTCTTTGCTGCAGACCTGCTATCCTCTCTCAAGTTTTCTGTGGCTGATTTTCATGGAAGCACAGAAAGATTTGTTGAATGGAAAACATAACACTAAGGTCGGATGTTGGAGGCAACTGTTGCCTTCTTAAGAGTGGGACAGCATATTTATCTGTTGGTTTCCTATTCTGAAGTACTCATCACCATAGTAACAAAAGTAATTTCCAGACAAATTAGGTCTTCAGGGTGAGGTCCCAAAGTGAATTTCATGAATCTTCTGCTCTTCCTCCTTCTCTGCTAGAAGAGACCCTGCTTGGTAGATGCATGAATGATCTTCCTCATTGGTTTGGTTAGCTTGGGAAATGCTTTGTCAAAGAGGCGGATTCTGCACCTGGGCTCTGATCAGACTCTGGGCTAGTTTAACACCCTCTGGAAGCTCATTATAAGGTTTAAAGCCTTTCATTAATTCTGGTTTATCAGGTGCTTTGCTTGGTACATTGTCCCAGAGGCGCACAGATACCTTGGTAGGCCACGGTTGGTGATGCAGTCACTGATGTTGCTGGGTCTTGACACACTGATGGCTTTGAGGATCAAGACTAAGATTCCAATTCAGCAGAGTGCTTAAATATGTACACTTAACTCCCATTGATTTCAATAGGATTTAAGCATGTGCTTAAGTGCTTTGCTGAATAGAGATGTTACAGAGAATGTTATAAAGAACCGGCTGATTTTTCAAACACCTGATTTCTGAGGGAGGAATATATCTTTGGAACTTCTTGGTCAGATGACCCCAAGATTACACCACTAAATTTACCCCATAGCCCTGTGAGGCACAGGAAATTTCATGTCAATCCAAGTAAGGCAGATGTGGATTTTAGAGCATTTGAGCCACCTGTTGAACAGTAAGCAACTCTCAACTTTAACTATACCAAAGCTTCTGCTTTGCAACACGTACCTAAGTGCTTTGGTAAGGGCCTGATTCAGGACAGCACTTAAGCATGTGCTTACTGACTAACAATTCAGAAATTCAGTGCAATAATGGATCCAAACCTGTTCCTTATTAGGACAATGGAAGTTATGTCACTAACTTTAAAGGCAAATGGATGGGGTCCCAAAGCAGGAATCTGGCCAGATTCCTACCAGAGCTTCTGAAATTATTTAGGTAAAGTGGAGGGGAATGGGGTGAGAGGGAGGTGAAGGGACCAGAGAGAGAGACAGAGAGAGAGAGAGATATAGAAGCAGAGAGAAAATGAACAAATGAGAAAATGAACTTTACAGGAACGTACCACAGGGGTAGGCCATTGTGGTACTGTTGTTTTGCCTTTACAAAAAGCCACAGCAGGTCCAGCTGATGGAGGAAAAACTGTCTGCCCACCCCCAATCCTTTTTCCTTCATGAAGTGCTCTCCTTTCTGCCAGGGTGCCCAGGCCTCTGGCTACACAGTCCAGTTGTACAGGATTCACATATCATTATGTCTTTATGATGGTCTGAGTCAAACCAAAAATGTCGTGCTAAGAATAATTCCACTTCTCTTCAGGACGAGACTACATAATGAAGCATGATTGGCTCCATATCTCTTTGTGGAGCTAGTTTTGTCATTTTCCCGCCCAGTTGTTCCAAATTATTTAGCACTTCATCATACCCTCCTTTGCAACAGCGTTTATCAATCTCGCTGTCATGTCATTGGTAGTTTGTATTACTTTCCATTCTCTTGAACAGTACATAGAGCAGCTGATGCCCAGAGAGCGTAGTAAGAGACCAGTGCTCATCCAGAAGGTTTTCTTTCCTCTCCCAATGACAATCTGCCGCGATAAGATACAACCTGTGAATTTTGTTCTCTTTTTTTCTTTCAAAAGTGAATTTCACTGCTGCTGAAAGGTGCCACATTGAGAGCAAGGTGACTGATGTTTTCAATTTAACCGCAGAACAGGTATAACATGGGAAGTTACGTGGACTGAGTAGTATATAGGAATAGGGTAGGATCCTTTTAAATAGTTTGTGAGTCCCAGTGGTGCTCACTGTGTGCCACATTGTAGAAGCCACTTCTTCAGACTGGTATTTGTTGTTGTGTAAAGAATAGGGTGACCAGATAGCAAGTGTGAAAAATCGGGACGGGTTGGGGGGTAATAGAGCCTATGTAAGAAAAAGGCCCAAATATCGGGACTGTCCCTATAAAATCGGGACATCTGGTCACCCTAGTAAAGACCCAAAGACACAACAGAAAGTTACAGCACATGCTTCCTTTCCTACATTGCCCCATACATCAGCTTTGATCAAGTAAGACCAGCTTTGGAGGTCACAGAGTTATTCAGTCTTTAGGGCCAAAAGTCTCTCTGCTCAGCTATAATATAGTATGATTCCCCCATAGATCTTAAACCATTTTCCAATGCAAGGTAAGTTTTATCACCCCCATTTTGTCAGATGGGGGAACGGAGGCTTGGGAAGGAAAAGTTCCTTCCAAGGTAACTAAGCAGGTCAGGGACAGAGGCAGGAACAGAACTGAGACCTAATCCAAAGCCCATTGATTGCCACTTAAATGCTTTCCATTGACTTCAGTAGTACTAGGATCACAGTCCATAGAAGAACTGGATCAAGATCACGAATGAATTTCACCTGGCATGAATTTCAGTCCCTTGTGCTAGATTGGAACCACTGACCTAAAGGTGAAAGGCTCTGTGGCCCATTACTAAGTGCCCTAATACTTTTTGTGGCAGGTAAGTCTTGGTTGCCTCTCTCTTTAAATGGAAGAGGATAATATAATTAGCACCTAAAATGGCAGAAATTAGTTCATTGGCTTCCTGCTTAAAATTTAATTTTGGATAATTTATTTTTACATTTTCTAATTGAATGAATATTAATTAACTGGAGTTTAATGCAGACGATGAAGATATTAAACTCTCGTTAACAAACACTGGCTCCTATTCATCCCCAAACACCTCACATCTGCAGCATTAAGTTATCAAGGAAGAAAATCTGCTGTGATTTATGTCATTTTCCGGTGGAAAAGGGAAGGCAATGAATCTGTTTTATCAGCTAATTATCTGAGACATGATACATGGCTCCTCAAGCAAGCTGGTGGGACGTGGGTCCCCGGGAGGAGTTGGGTGGCATGGTCTCCTCGCGTTCAGTGACATCAGCAAAGGGTTAAAGGGCTGCCTTCGGGGAGTGAGGACAGAAAGGCTGATCTGACAGGGGCTGTGGGAAACCCACGGAAATGACCACTACTCAGCACCTCACAGGATATAGCCCCCCAGTGAGATGAGTTCCTCTGTCTTGGCACTATGGGCCCGACTGCCCTTTCATTCACAACGGTGGGCATCGGGAATAAAACTCCACTGAAGTCAATGGAGTCTCAGTGGTGTCAATGAGAAGAGAATCAGGTCCAAAATGTTCTCCTCAAGGGGGACCAGAACTAGACTGAAACAACAGTACTTTGGGCTTTATTTATTATGCCAGGCATTGGCCAACACCAGTTTGTACCCTGGAATTGCAAGTTACGTAACAGATGGTCCACTCTGTCAGTCACAGGGCTACTTCTCCTCCCACAAAGAATGGATAATAATACACCATGTTCTTGTCCTGGTTGCCCCCCACCACCACATTTCCCACTCTCACTAGATCAGCTGCAGTTGAGGAAGAGATCCTGGCTAGCTCAGACAAAGTTATTGCATAGCTCAGACAGAGTTATGGCACAGAAGAGTTCTTAATGGACTGAGGAATGAGGCTGCGCTGCATGCATAAGCTCTTGCAGCTTCTTCTGCAATCACAGAGGGTCCCGTGAGGAGAAACGTGTCATCTTCTTCATTGGTCCAATTTACTTCAAATATAAACAGTGGGTTATGTCGCTATGCTGAAAATAGGAGCATGAATGGAATGCAGCAAAGGTGTACAGTGAAATGATACTATGATTTTTAAAGCATTTTTTTTCTGTCATTTCATTTATAATTTTATAAGTGTCCGGTTATCAAGTCAATAATTAGAACATACAGCTTTATGGGCGGCACAAGAGAAGCATAATTCATTTATTTAAAGCTACGGGTAGCTTCTTCTCCCCTCTGTAACGTATCACAAACGGCATTTCCATCTGCAGCTATTTCTCTGGAATGACACCTGTTCCTTCTTTCTATTTTTTAAACCAGTACTTACACTCCATAAATCCTTTAAAAACATCTAAGGTGGGCTTTACATTGCAGTATGTTTCCATTCTTCTACTGGAAATCTGTCCTAAATGTGAAACCTTATTTTATATCTTCAAATAAACATTACATTGAGGGGAAAAAATTATAGACTATAACTGGAGAAAACAGCCTGGAGAAGTGAAGCTATGAACTGAAAGCAAAGGTGACGGTGAAGACGGTGGAAAAACTTGGGGAAAAAAGGTTGTTCAAATCTGTTTCATACCCACAGGAATTCAATAAGGTGCAGCAGAGAAATCTGGAGAGCGGGTCAGACTAGAGCGAAGAAACCCAGCTAGGGCACCCTGCAAATGCACATGAACTGAAGCAAAAAACGGGAATGGGAAACATAAACAGGAGAACAGCACCAAAATGGTGAAGTGCTACAGCATTCGGGAACGTGAAAAGGCAGAGTTTCTTGCCTGAATAGATGTTCCCCTTTGGAGAAAGACAAACATGGGCTGTAGCTAGATTCTGCTTTTACTGAAGGGATTAGTTACCACTCCCAACACACAATAAACTGAACTAGCTGGGCACAATCCCAAAACTAATGCTTGAAGAAATTTTACAGCAAGAGTAACTGGCACAAAGAGCAGGAACCAGGGCACTTTTCAATGGATGGGACCTCTACTCTGCAATCCAGTCGTTACCTGTGGAAATGCTTTCATATCAGTAGCTAAGTGTGAGCTGTAATAGTAGAACCGTCCTGACTGACAACGGGAAAGCAGGGAAAGATGGTGACAGAGTAGGGAGTATTGACCTGGGGATGTTGCGTGGGAGTTTTACTGGCACTGTCTGCATTGGTGCTGGATGGTGATGGGATATGGGGGCATGCAACCTGAGCCCAGGAGGGGGATGGGGCCAGGTGACACCTTCTGCCCAGGAAACTAGACAAAGGCTGGAGGAGGAGCCGGGGTGTGTGGCTGGAGGTGGTTTCAGTTTCGAGTTGGCTGGGGAAACGGAGGAGACCCGGGACCGGGGTCTAGTCTCCCTGCCGTCCCAAGATGGACCTGACTGAGGGGGTCCTGTTGTCTGTACCTACAAGCTCTGTTTGGGACTGTGTTCCTGTCATCTAATAAACCTTCTGTTTTACTGGCTGGCTGAGAGTCACAGTGAATCGCAGGAAGTGGTGGGTGTAGGGCCTTGACTTCCCAACTCTCCATGACAAAGGTGAAGGATGGTTTTGTGGTTAAGGCACTGAAGGGGAACTTGGGAAATCTGCATTCAATTTCCAGCTCTATCAGAGATTTTCTGTGTGACCTTGGGCTGGTCCTGTAATCTCTCTGAACCATCTATAAGATGGGGATAGGAATACCTCTTTTCTCCTGCCCTTTGTCTAGCTTGTGTAGTTAGAGTGTTGGAGTAGGGACTATCTTTTCTATATATTTGTATAGCACCTAGCTCAAGGAGGCCCCAGTTGTGATGGGAGCTACTTAGTGCTACTATAATACAAATAGCCCAAGTAGAAGAAGCCAGCACTGGCAATATAGTCCCAGTTCCTAAACATCACATCAAAAGGGCCATGAACTTGGGCCGGCCATCTCCGATCTTGATGCAATCACAACCTATCGCCTTGTGCATTTTATAGGATACACTAAAAAGATGTTGTTACTAAATGGAAATGCATTGAGGAAAATCACATGAAGATGCTCTCTGTTGTAGTTTCACCAAAGCCAATTACACCTCTCCAGGTCTCTCTGAAGAACAACTAAAAACTTGTCAGTTACCTACTAGAAAATATCAGGGGGGTAGCCGTGTCAGTCTGTATCCACAAAAACAATGAGGAGTCTGGTGGTACCTTAAAGACTAACAGATTTATTCAGGCATAAGCGGAGGGCAGCGGAGGACAACAAAAATGTTTAGGGGACTGGAACACATGACTTATGAGGAGAGGCTGAGGGAACTGGGATTGTTTAGTCTGCAGAAGAGAAGAATGAGGGGGGATTTGATAGCTGCTTTCAACTACCTGAAAGGGGGTTCCAAAGAGGATGGATCTAGACTGTTCTCAGTGGTAGCTGATGACAGAACAAGGAATAATGGTCTCAAGTTGCAGTGGGGGAGGTTTAGGTTGGATATTAGGAAAGCTTTTTCACTAGGAGGGTGGTGAAACACTGGAATGCGTTACCTAGGGAGGGGGTGGAATCTCCTTCCTTAGAAGTTTTTAAGGTCAGGCTTGACAAAGCCCTGGCTGGGATGATTTAGTGGGGGATTGGTCCTGCTTTGAGCAGGGGGTTGGACTAGATGACCTCCTGAGGTCCCTTCCAACTCTGATATTCTATGATAAGCTTGCGTGGGTAAAAAACCCACTTCTTCAGATGCATGGAGTGAAAATTACAGATACAGGCATAAATATATATGTGCCAATAGATGTGCCAATATATATTTATGCCTGTATCTGTAATTTTCACTCCAGTCATCTGAAGAAGTGGGTTTTTTACCCACGCAAGCTTATGCCCAAATAAATCTGTTAGTCTTTAAGGTGCCACTGGACTCCTCTTTATTCTATTAGAAAATGCGAACTAAGATCCCATAGATAAAGTTCAAATTTACCACATACTAAGTTATTGGTGATTCTAGCTAAACTAGGGCTTTTACTGGATTTACCACAAGGTACTTCATTTGCACAGGAAAATGAATTGGTGATAATGGAAGAGATCCTTCTGTAAGCCATAATAGGGAACAAATCCTCAGAGACAATGCGCCAGGTAAGCTCAAGTTTCTGCAGATGACTAAACCAGTAGGATTTACAGCTCATCTGATGGATAAAGGTGTTTCAGCATCGCACTACTGCATACTCCATGCAACTGTGAATGGACTGGAATGAGATAGCAAAGAACAAATGAGCTACATGCCACGTGCAGGACACACCCTACTTTAAATTATCCGAAGGTGGTGTCTAGAGGATTGCACATTACATGTTAAGTGGGTGTGCGATTAAGAGAGTCTGAGTCTAAGATGGTGTAATTTGTGGGCCAGATCTTCAGCTGGCATAAATCAGCAAAGCCTCACTGAGTTCAGTGTAGGAGTCCAGAAAAAGCTATGAATTACACCACCTTGTATTCCCCTGTGAACATGGCTGTTAAGACTATAAATGCCAAAATTGAGCCTAAAGTTAGGCAACTCAATCCACAGAGACATCAGACTAAGGGGTCTAATTTTCAAAGGTACTGAGGCAAGTTTGAAAAAAAAACAACAGGCTTTGAAACTGCAGGCCCATGTTCCTCAGACTTGTCTCCTGAGTACAGCACTTAACACATTGTCGGCAATTCAATAACAAAGGGTGGGATTTTAAAAGGGGCCAACAGGAGTTAGGTATCCAGCGTCTACTCATTTACAGTGGAATGTAGGTATCTAACTCTCTTGGGCTGTGTTGAAAATTCCAGTGAAATATCATCATTCTAAATAAGATTAAAGTCAATAACATCTACAGGTGCAGTGCTCAGTTGGCTCCTGTTGAGAATAAATCAGAGGAGACTTCACAATTAGAGTCAAATCTTACCCTGGCTGGCTCTTGCAACAGGGAGCAGAGACACTGGCAGGTGTATCCTTTGCAGCTGGAAAGAGACACTGTGAGGTAGTTGCTATAAAGAAGAGCTGTATGCTCCCCCTTCCCCGGTCAGTGTGTGCTGCTGAGACAGCAGGTGGCTGGAACCCCCTCCTGTAGGACTCAGGCTGGTTTTCACTCCAAGAATTCTACAGTTCCGGGGTGTGTGTGTGTACAGAAGGCACTGGGAGAGAGGCTCTAAATATGCTTCCCTCTCCACAGCACCACTGCAGCCGAGAGCAGGATCTAGCCCTAGAGGAAAACCCAGAAGGGAACAATGGCCCCAGGGCACGTATATATTCAGCCGCTCACACACCAGGGGCAGGGAAGGCTGGTGTCATGTGACCGTGAGCAAAATCTGATCAATTCACAGGAGACTCTGCACAGCATTAATTCTTGCGTTTCAGGGGGGATCTTTTCCCTAGATATTTTTTCCTTGGTAATCCAATGTTATTCACTGTAACTGTGGTATGCGGGCTCTGGCTGCATTAAAATACTGTCGGGGTTGTAATACAATGGGCCCTTGCCTCCTTTATCCTCAACCCTCCGATGCTGCATTACTGTGTTCTTCTCTTTGTCTTCCATCAGCCCATTGTTCCCCCTGAGTTTTCATGCCGAGCGGCCAGCCTGCTTCTCAAGGTGCCACAAGGCAAGGTTCTCGCATGGTGGAGGCACACGGAGGGGGTTGCAGGCAAAGCCTCCTAGAGGAATTCTGGGTGACATAGCCAGGATTCCTTCTGGGACACCCCCAACCGGAGCGGTAACCCCAGCACCCTTTGCAGTATGCTCTGCTCAGCACTTAGCTTAGCTCCATAGACTGGTGCAGTGGGGCGGAGGATAGGATTATAATAACTGCCCTTCACTAAGGTCTCTTCCCACCCCTCCTTGTATGGCTAGTGCCCACATAGGCCTTAGGAGGGATCAAGGACTCTGCTTACCAGCAGGATTCGAATCAGCTCCTGCACAGGGGTGTGTGAGACAGGGGAGTGGCTTCTTACATCTTTCCTCCCTTTCATGTTCGCTAGAATCTGACTATAAAGATTCTGATTTTGTGTCCTGGAAAATGAGAGGGGACTTAAGCCCACCTCCCCCAAGGCAGGGAAGGGATGAGAATATGTTACCGTAAAGCACAAGGGGCTTCATTTTCCATTGCTCTGTGTGGCCATTTACACCAGTGCAAAGTGAGGTATGAAATGCCACCACTCTGATTTGGTTGAGGTTTGCACCCACTTTGTACTGGTACAAACGGACTGGGCAATGTGCAGGGCAACCGTGACTCTGATCCAGCATTTCTGTGCCCTTCCAGTGCCAATTGCACTGCAAGACTCAGCAAACATCCTGAGCCTCTCCAAGCTGTGAGGGGGCAACCAAACTCCGTCACCATTTCAGAGGATAATAGCCAATCACCCAAGCTATCTAATAGTGAGTTTGCTCTTAACCTTCAGTGCACACCTCAGACAAGGAGAAAGAGCAGAAACAATCTCTGGAAGGGGAAAAAAAATAGCACGGCCTTGAACGAGAGTTTAACAAAACGTCTGACAGGAAAATTGACAGGACATGAAGAATCGCACACCCCGAGCAGAATCACTCACTGTCTCCATAAGATTAGAGAGGAAAGTTACAGCAAAGAGAAGCATGACTGGGCACAAGGAGATTCCTTTCTCCTTTTCTTTTGCCCCTCTTCCCCATCCCACTCACCAGAGGGCTGCATGCTCTTTGAGGTGGGCATACCATGTTGGCATGCCACCTGCGTTCTCATAGCTGAGAGACGGAGTACAGAAGTGGATCACAGACTAGTGGTTTGTCTACATGCGCTATTCCGGTGGCCAGCTGCATTACTACCATGTGTATTACAGTGGTGTCTAGGTGCTAGGTTCTGTACAAACATTTAGATACAGCCTGTTTCCCAAAGACCGTGCAAACCAAACAGACTAGATAAACGAAGGCAAAGAGAGGGGAAGTAACTTGCCCTGGGTCATACTAAAGTCAGTGGCACGGCTAGGAATAGACCCAGATTTCCTGACTCTCAGGAAAAATGACCATTCCACTGGGCTATGCTGACTCCCCACTTGAGTGGGATAAAGGTGCCTAGTAGGGGTGGATCTGCATCAGAGGAAAATGGGGACATTTACTACTGCACTAAAGGTGCATTTTGTGAACTACAGAAAGCACATTGGAGGTGAAAAGCTGATTTGTGGAATATGAAAACAAGCACGAGTGAAGCCGGTGTTTGTCACTGCCTTTGACGGGAACAAAATTGGGATTGTCTATGTTCAAGGCCATGGTGCACAGAGGAGGTTACCGGGCTCTAGCTTGCAGTGAATTAAGCAGCAATAATGAGGAGTAATTTACCTACAATAATGAGTGTGGCCAAGGTGAGGCATGGGTGTACTGGAGGGATACATATGAAGGTGACCAAGTGGATGCAGACAGGGAGAAGGCAATCTAAAGGGAGAAAGGTGGGTATGCATGACATGATACCTGGGTATAAGAACTGCACTGACTGGATGACGTAGCAAACACTAGTGAGGGGGAGGTATATTTTTCATGGGAAATTTTCTGTTTTTTTTAAAGAGAAACCCCAAAGTTGGGGGGTTTGAAAAGTTTTTTTGGTTAAAAATTTCAGCCTTGTGTTTTCAAAAACTGATTTTTTTTTTTACTGAAAATAGTCTTGAAAAACCAAAAAATAGTTTGGATTTTGTTTTTCCATAGGAAATTTAGAATTTTTTTTCAATTTCCCATGAAAAATATTTTCTTACAATCAGCTCAGCCAATAAAACAAAGTTTAAAACAGAATTAACAAGTCACCTTGAACATTTTGCTCAGTTTGCTTGTTTGTTATATCCCTTTTCCACATCTTTCATCTGCTTTGTCTGTTTAGATTGCAAATTCTTCACAGCAGGAACTGTCTTCATATATGTTTGTAGAGCACCTAGCAGCTTCTGAGCACTAATGCAATGTGAAAAAATATATAATAATCATCTCAATAAACATGAGGGGAAAAACTCAGGAGAAAAAGCCGATGATCATAGCTTTGTGAGTGTGATACAAGAATTCAAGACAAACCCCACTGCACCATGAGGTCTCCATCATGGCCCATGAAAATAAATGCCAAATGATCTTATTGCAACATGGAAGAACTCTAAATCATTTTAGGTGATGCAGTTTCTAAATGCTATACCCTGAAAAAAAATCTCATCTCCATCTGAAAATGTAGTGCAAAGTTTTATTTGAGATAGCTCCTGCCAAGAATAGCACAGAGCGGTCTGTGTATAACATCTGCTCACAGAGAGCTGAAGTTAAAACATCTGGTGTTGCTAGCTCTCACCCCTGCCCCTCTTACCAATACTAATCATCTAAAAGAGGTGTTGATAATATTCCCTTGTGGGTGGGGAATGCAGGGGGAAATAGGGGGTGTTTGTGCATGTGTGTGAGTGTGTGTGTGAGAGAGAGAGAGCGCCTCACTTCTCCATTGTCAAGCTACTGCCTCACTTTCCCCGCTTCTTCTGGGCCCAATTCAATAACGTCTCAAACACAATGCTGATGTTCAATAACATCTTTGCTGCTTGGGGTTTCATTTATATTACTATTGCATAAAATGTATTCGCCTCTTCATTCTTGTATCAGCCCCCACCCCCCATATCCTTTTTTGGCCCGTCTGAGGGTCACCTGGGCACAGGGTATCAAGGCTTCTCCGACTGGTTCTCTTTTACCATAGGCTCAGACATCAACTCTCTTGGTAATCAACAGTACCCTAGAGTAAATAAGTACTCACAGCATCTTCACATCTCAGTGGAGCTACGCAGACCTCCTGCATTTCCCTCTGAACTTGGAAGTCGAATATCCTGTTTCTACTAGTCATGTGCTTGCTAGCCTCTCAGTCCCACAACCACGGCGTGAATCGGTGGCACAGATGAGACACAGTCCCAACTCCCTTAAAAAGACGAACTTGCCATGTGACAGAGGGCCTTGGCACTGAGCAGTGACAACAGCATTTTAGCAAAGGATGGAGGAGGAAACAGAGATCTCCTGATGCAGCAGCCAGCGTTATCAGTTAACAAGGATAAATGAGTCTAAGATGCCTTAAATTTGTCCAATTGTCTAATTCTGGAAGAAAATGGATGGCAGTCATCCTGGACCAAGTGTTTGGAAATATACAACAAAAGGAAAAAGCTTTATTAATACTGGAAATGTACTCTTAGCTCGGATTTTCTTTTCAACACCCAGCTTGTTCATCTCACAGCTCAGTGAACTGTTAACATATTTCTTCAGTGAACATATTTCTTCTGTTCCAGCAGCAAGTCCAGTTACTTTGGTTTTCACTAACTGCAGACAGATAAGATTCAACTTTCCCAGGGGGAAAGAGAGAGAGAGGCAGAGAGAGAAGGAGCGGGGAGGGAAAAGAGAGATTAGGTCTGGGTAGATGGCTAAAAACATCGATGGGCTGAAGGATGGACTTTTGAGCTAAATGCAGCAGTCTTTCTGCTCTCCGATTGTAAAATGTGAATCTGACTCACTGTATCTGACTCACTGCTTTTTAATCCGAGTCAGGTCGTTAGCATTCAAGCAGGATACAGAGCTCTTGTATCTACAGTGTAACAGTGGATCATATTTTCCGTATCCCAAAGTGCTATTGCTTTCAAAAAAAGCCAGATCCGGTCAGTCTGGTGTTGTCCTCTAACAGCTGCAAGAGAGGTCTTCCATCTATCCCTGGAAAGCCTAACGCAGAGCCTCCTTTAACCCTAAAATTGTCAGATCCTCCAAGCAAGGATCCAGTCCATTATTTTTATTAACAAGAGGCTTCAAACAAGATCAGGGCCCTGGTCAGCCAGACACCGAGCAAACACATAGTAAGAGACAGCCCCTGCTCCAAAGAGCTTACAGTCTAAATAGAGAAGAGAGACAAAGGGTGGACGAACAGAAGCATTGTTATCCCCATTTTACAGATGGGAAGCTAGGGCACAGAGAGATTAAAGAACTCATCCAAGGAGTCTGTGGCAAAGCAAGAAGGGTAAGGGAGGTCTCCTGCCTGAATGCTTGTCCCATGCCTCCACCACAGGGCCATCCTTTAGGACAGTTTATTATGGATCCTAACATGGTGGAAACCGACCTAGCTCCATTGAAGCTGATTTACACCAGCTGAGGATCTGACCCCCTTTGGCTCAGTTCTGTTTGCAAAGAGGCAGAAACAGTCTAGAGAAGAAAGTAAGAAGGAAGTGCAGGAGTGGCCGCACTCCCTCGAGCAGTAACAATTTTCAATAGAAATGTATTCCAAATTCTATAGATAAGGTGAAATAATTTCAGAAGAAGAACTCAATAGATATTAATGTATGGTAAAAACACAAGCCTTATTCTGATTTGCCTGGGTCTCTAAAGAGTGAAATAGAGGCATCCTTGAGTTGACCTTTAGGGGTTTCACAGCTTAAGTCGGTCTCTGGCTCTAATCCTTTCTCTTAACTCTCCCTGATTTCCTGTCAAAATTTCTTCTTGTCTTCTCTAATCTGGTGCTGTAATGTGTTTGAAGACAAGACACGAGCTTTCATTTTAAAATGGCAACTTCAGTCATGATCCCTTGAACTTTATTTGCTTTCCCAATTTTGTCAATCTTTCTCCCCAGGCCAGTGTCCTGGTTTGTGTGTCAGTGAGTTAGGAAAAATGCCTCTAATATTCTTTCTTTGTCCACAGCTTTGAAATGAAGTGCTGTGAACATCACACTGCTCTGTTATGGTGACTTTTGACTGTCGGTTCATGCAGACTAGGAGATTCAGATCATGCGGGGATTGTGAAATATAATACATATTTTTTTCTAAACACTGGTTCCTCATGTTATTCCCCACAGGAAGAAGGAGAAAAGAAAGAGACACTTCGCATGCAGAATCTAAAAGCTGAAAACTAATGAATTCCTTTCTCTCCAAGGGCTTATGGAGCAGTTCGACATTTCTGATTAAGGAGAAGAGAGCTATGATCACATGTGATACTAAAGCCATCCATGCTGCCTTCCTAAAACAGAAGAGTGCTCTACACATCTGAGGATAATCAAGAGAATAACACTACCCGCAGGCATGGGTTTTGGAAACATCTTCTTATGTGGCTCCATGCAGTCACATCGCAGTAAAGATGACTTGATAAAAAGCTACCTAACATATCAGGGCTCATTGGGTTTTGCAAAGCTCCTACCTCTGTAATCACCATTTACCAAATTAAAATGTGGGGGAAATGAGACACTTCATCTCTGTGTCATATAATGAACTTTTTGCATACATCAGAGAGGATGACTGCAGTTAGGGATAATTGTTATTGTAAAGCAGTGAAAACCAAGTTAAAAAGAAATTCAAGTTATCAGCTGTATTAAATGAAACTAGTTGACCTATCCCACCTAGTGTAATCCCATCCACTGTAATCTAACCAGTGTAGTCCAGTGAAATTATACCACCCAATGTTCTCTGAGCCATGTAATGCAGCCCAGGTTACAGATTCTGTTCAGTGTGACTAGTACATTGATTTCACTTGTTGTTATCTAATCTATGAATCCCGTCAACTCCAGTCCAAGCTATGAGCACAATCTTGTGCATCTGATAATGACCAGTCAACAATTAAAGGCAGACATGATAATAAACAACTACCTCCTATAGTGCTAAAAATGACTTCCATGGTACACCAGCTGCTTTGCAAACAAATAACAGTAAAAAACCTGGGGCCAGATCCTCTGCTGGTGTAAATTGCTGTAGGTCTTTTGAAGTCAATAGAGTGACACTGATTTGGACCAGATGAAGATTTGACTTATAGCTTCTGCCTCAAAGGCTTCATGGGACAGGTCATGCTTCCTCTGAAGTCAGTTAGTTTTGCCATCGACCGAAATGGGAGCAAGGTCTGGACCTTATAATCTAAACATTATTCTAGATATCAGTGAGTCAGTGCCTAAGTGAAAGGCAGGGATATGGGAAGATGAGAGAATAAAAAATTTAAATACAAATATGGTGGTCTGGGGGATAAGGTGATAGATGGGAAGAAGTATGGGCCATTAGTTGGAGAACTAGCTTGGGACTTGGAAGACCTGGATTCAATTTCCTTATCTAGCAAAGAGTTTCGGTGTGACCTTGTACTAAATGCTCTGTGTCTCAGTTTCCCATCTGTAAAACGGGGGTAGTAGTGCTGTGCTACCTCAAAGGGATGCTGTGAAGAGAATTCATCGGATTGTGAGGAGCTCAGATACTACAGTGATGGCGGGGGGGGGGGGTGGAAGTGATATAAATACTTGGCCTAGCTAGATTAGGGCTCAGGCGACTGGGGTTCTATTCCTAGTTCTGCCATGGCCCTTGACATTCAGCCAGTCACTTCACTGATCTCTGACTCCACTTTCCTATCTGTAAAATGGGGATAATGATACCTGTTTCTTTTGAGATTTATGTCTGAAAAGCACTAGATAACAGCTAGGTATTATTAAATATATGGGTACCATAATGGCAATTAACCTTTTATTCCTCAGCATTAGAAAAGTTTTCTGTAGCCGTTTCTACTTGAGTGTCACACAATTTGCAGAGTAAAAACACATTGCACCTTTGACGCAGTTAAGGGGCTGTTACCGAGGTCTGTCTTCCTGCCTGGGGGACAGGATGCCGTGACTGAGAAAGAGGAGACCAACCACTGAGGGAGATGGGAGTGTCATAGGGAATAGTTCTCGTGGAAGGATCAAGACAGAGTCAGTGTCTGCAATCAGAGCCACATCTTTTTCAAACTATGAGGGAGACTGCATTTTACAATCCCATTAGTGGCTGGTTCCCTCCTTGCCCCTGCAGCAGTGGCTTGCCTTTCACACTGTAATTAATAATGTTATGTGCTAATAAAAGATCAAGAGGGTGGCAGCTGGATTCCAGCCTCTAATCCACTCGTAAGTTGTTGCTGCTTCTTGTGTTCCCTCTGCTTCAGTAACGTTTGTTCCCTGCTGCATCGCTGGAGATATTCAAGGCTAGACTCTAAGGCATCCTACATGAGTTTAGGAACAAGGAAATCTGGCCTCTTGCAATGCAGGGAGAATAGGCTAGATCAATGGTTCTTTCCCATACTACAGCACTGGAAATCCACTCCTGTCTAGATAGGATCTAGCCAGGATGCCTAGAAATATGGGAAAGGTCACAACCCCCCTGTTACCTGTTTGCAACCACCTGATGGAGAACCCCAGGGTTAGATGACCCGCTCTAGATGTCTTTCAATCCCAGGGACTCTAAGAAATAGGTTTCCTAACAGTGTCCTTCAGTTTTCATTGCCCCCTATGAGAATTGGCCTTTGCTCATATGTTCTTAGTAAATATGTCTTATGCTAAGATCAAGGGAAATCATAGATTCTGACCTCAGTGAATGCAATGGTGGAGCCTCCTTCTTGTACATTGTTGTGAGTTAGGGTGGTGCTGACACTACTTGTCTTCCCTGCTTCTCTGTCTCTTTAAACAATTACCCTCCTCTTTGGTCAGCTTCTTCTTTAGCCCTGAGAAATTCACACCCAATTCTTACTAACCTCTTTCCATCCAAGGAATTCAAAGTATGCTGCAACCTCTAATCAATTACTCCTCACAGCATCCCTGAGTGAATGTAATTAGTCCCATTTTACAGATGGGTAAACTGAGGTGCACACAGGTGATGACAGATGACATTTTCAAAAGTCACCTCTGGTTTGGGATATCTTCCCTTTTGGGTGCCTGATCTGAGACAAGTATGGCCTGATTTTCAAAGGTGCTGAGCATGCACAACTCCAGCTTATGTCAATTGGAGCTGCAGGTTGGAGCTCAGTTGGAGCTCAACATCTCTGAAAACTTGGCTCACAGAATCTAAAGTTGGGTGCCCCAAAATGAAAGCGCCCACAATTAAAATCCCTTTTCAAAATTTGGGAATAAGTGCCTTGCCTACCACCACCCTAAGGCTGGACTGGAATAAAGATAAAGGCTACGTTTACACTACCCCACTGTCGGGATGATGGGGGTGTGAATAGCAGTGTACACCAAAGTCCTGCACTGTGAGTCCCCCATGTCGACACTGTGGGCATGACCTAAAAGGTTCCTAGTTTGCATTAATGTAACCCTATTTGCAGAGGGTTACATTCATGCAAACTAGGAAGCTTTTAGTTTGTTTCAGCAGTGTCCACATGGGGGAGTTACAGTGCAGCACTTTCGTGCACGTTTCTATGCACACCCCTGTGGTCCCAACAGTGTAGACATGTCCTAGGAGTCTTGGCTTCTAACTTGTTCCTCTAGCCACTAGACAACATTGCCTTTCACTCTTGTCTGTGCAATTAGTCATGTTGTACGGTAAATTGACATGGAAATTTTGGCTCCTTGGGGGTTATGGTTTGCTGCCTAGGTATCATTTCGATTTCCCAATTTAACATTCCATGATTTTGGCAGGGTTCAGCTGTCCCTTGATCAGCCACAGTATTACAGTTATTTTGAGAGTGAAGACCCCAGTGGATGCAAGAGAGACTCTCGCACTTAGGGAAGACCTTCTGACTTTGTAATAGTTTTATTGGCACAATTAGTGATATCACAAACAATACAATGTAGTAAAGTAAATGGAGACAATACAGAATGTTAAACACTTGCATATTAACACCATCCTTTGCTGGGGAGCCCCACAGAAGGTAGGAGGACAAGTGGTTCTTGGCTTGGCAGGTTCTGGGAAATCTCCGTGGTGTGTACGGGCCAAGTTTGCTAATGCCTACCATACCTAATATATATTCAGTAGGGGCTTCAGCCCCTTTTCCTTATCTGTATTTCCTCACCCTACCGCTGGGGGGGGCCCTTCTTCCATAGGTTACTCAATCTTGTATTTCAAGCTTATTAGCATATATGTCAATTCGTTAATATGGCATTTGTATGGTTGAACATTTCCTGATGTTTGTAGCTTAACATATCTATAGCTGGTATAAATGGGCATTGTACGGACACCTGTGAGCAATTTAGCAACACTTACTTATAACATCACTCTATCTTATGACATCTTATGGTATAGAGTCATTTACTTATACCAAGGGTTTAGGCCTAAGTGAATTTGGCTAAGCTATTGTTTTACAGGCTTAAGACATGTAGGCTTTTGTGTTACTGTCTTAATTCATATCTATTCCTTACCTATGTGCTTATATGTTTATATCACTGGCTACAAGTTAGCTGGCTACAGGCCCATCCTCATAATTGTTTATATTTGCAGGGTTATGTGCAGTTACAAACACAGTAGGAGAACGAAGCCAGGGAAAGACAACCAGTGAACTTGTCATGTTCTGTGAGTGGGGTGAGCCTCCCTGCCTAGCAGATACAGTCTGTGGTGGCAGCCTTGCCTAGTGGTTATGAGACAGGGGAACCTGGGCCTGCATTCTCCATTGGGTTGTGACCCAAGAGCCCTCCTGAGCTCCATTATGCAGGAGTCTTCTCCCTGTGGTCCAGCTAATGGTCTCCTCTGGGCTTCTTCCTACTGCTCTGCCCCTCTCCGTGGGTGGTGCTTGTCCCTGGTGACCTGGTACATAGGTCTCACCAGGATAGGGAGTCTTGGCTCCATGCACAAGACCTTCCCCTGGGAATGCTTTCCTGGTGTAGTCCCTCTGCAGCAGCCAGTGCAGGTCTGCATCTCTCAGTCCGCAACCCGCTGTGCTGAGGTCACTCCTCCAACCGGAGCACGCTGAGCAGGCCTGTCGGGGATGGGCTTCCTGGACCCAGAGTTGTTCCTGCACTCTTAACTCTCCTGCGTGGGATTCATCCACCCCATCACAGGCCCCCAGCATAGTTCTTAAAAAGTGGACTTCTTCCGAGTGCACACACACAATAGCATTTGCTTAGGAACGGCTGATTTTGTGTAGAGGGCTTAAGTGGGACAGAATTAGTGCATAGACTTTGTGCTGGTCCTCTGCAGAAGGGTGGATTTCACCCAAACTAAAAGGATGAATGGATTCGTCTAATCTGCTGTGGATAGTGGTGTTTGCACACACCCACAAAAACCACCTACCCACAGGCACCACGAGGACAGAATCATAAAATCCTCACATAGGGTCTCATTCACCTCAAAATCCAGTTTTACAGCACTGTGACTCCACTGATTTCAGGAGCATTACTCCTGCTTTGAACTGATGTAAGTGTGGGGAGAATCGGGCATTCAGCTTTTACTCAGTCACTGGGAATTTGCTTGTCTCAGGTAACTTTATTTTTACCCATTTACCCAATATCTGTTTGCTAAACAGCCCAGGGAGATTTTTACTTATTAAAAACAAAATAAAGTTACTCCCTGGCACAGCAGTCAACTCTCTAGGCTTCCATGTCTTGAGCATATTTTTAGGTTTGATTTTTAAAATTCTCCCAAGCGACTAGAACCCACTATGGTCTAATCAACCAGGAAATTTAAACATAAAGGTTGCTGAAATCTGTCCTTAAAAAACAGCAAATGCATATTTCAGTTTTATTGCTTTGAGATATTTATGTCTATTTTAAAAATACAATCATCCAGATCCTCAGAGGGCACAAATCGGCTCAACTGGCTTCAAGTTACACTAGCTGAGGATCGGGCCCCATGTTTTATGATCTTTCCTTTTTTATAAGCATGTCATCTACTCTGTAGAAATCTTCCAGAGGATGAAAGGCACGGCAGATGACTTAATACGTGCCATGAACTACCCAGGGGAAATTTCCAATCTCTTGGGTGAGACATAATGTTATGCTTTCTTTTATGTTTGGAAAGCTCAGTGAATAACGTATAGGTACACCAGAAAGATGAAGCCTTGTCTTTTGAGCAATTTAACCTACCACAACTCCTTCCATTTTTACTTAATCCAAATAATGCTTTAAAAAGAATTGACACAAGAAAGCCCATATAGTACAGAAGACAGCCTCCATTGCAGCACACACAAGAAAGCCTCCGTAGTGAGATAGTCAATCTTGTCCCAAACAATGCAACCTCTGCTACATACAACAGGCTCTAATTCAGCAAGATCATCAGCAAGGCCAATAACTATATTTGTATGGTGGGGGAAAAATGCATCCCACCCTCACAAAACTGGCAAACAAAGAAACAAAAAAGCTTTTGCTGAATTTGCGAAAGGTGGACAAATTCTTACTATGCTAAAAGCCAACTTCCACCTTCGAGTCTTCATCTTGTAGGCTTTATTGGCCTGAGTCTGAAGAAATAAAACAAATTGAAAGGCCCACTCTAGGTTCCACCTTGCCCCAAACCATTATAGAGGAGTAGTGCACTCGCAGAAGAAACGATTAAAATGAATGCAATGAGGTGGCAGATAGTACAAGTGGCATGCTGGGAACTGTAGAACTTCACGCTAGCCCTCTGGTAGGTCATTCACTGGAAGGACTCACTACAGGACACTCTGAAACCTTGGTAGGTTAATGAAAGCCTCCAAGACAAGGGCGGACTTCAGGCCTCCCAGGTTTCCTGCTGCCAGAAAGGGCGGGGAGAGTCACAAAATTTTACAAAATTAACATTTGTTCCCTCCAACCGTTGTTTCAAAATTTTCATATGAAGCCCTGATCCAGCAAAAAACACTGAAGTACTTGCTTCAAGCAGGTGAATGTAGTGTCACTGACTTCAACAGTACTACTGACTTGTATTAAATCTGGCTTAAATGCTTTGCTGGATGGGGCCTAAATCTCTGGTTTCTGACACCTAAATTCTTACGGATTTGTTAATATGAACAGCACGCATCCTGAACTGCTTACGAGGCAGGTGCCCTCTACTGGAAGCGAGCAAGGATGTGACACTAAGACAAACTTTTATCACTAACAGCACAACTTCTGGCAAACAAGGGGTGCTCAGTATTGGCAAACCCCTTCTCCTATCTCAACCAGGGACAATCTGGGCACAGAAATGCCATCAGTCGCAACGTGCCAAATTCCATCTTCAACGTCCCAACGCCTCTGACTTGGGTTCACTGAGGCAACAAGGAGCAGAGTTGGTGGCGAACAGACAGCGAGACAACTGGAGGTGGATTACCACGGCCAGTGCAAAGTGCTTCCATTCTTTTCAGATCAACAGACACGCTGTCCTTATTAAAAACGGGTGTCAGACAATCATCTTTTTCTCTTAACCGCTATTTGTATTCTGCGTTTGGAACGGTAAATGTGAGTATTCCAGTGGCTGAAAGGGATGAACTCCTATTGGCATGGTCAGTACGAAAGCAGCGTGCTAATCGCTTCGAAGCCACTCGCAATCCGATGCATTCATTTAAATGGGATTCACTGTCCTCTCTGTTCAAGTACTCTGCAGCTCAGGCTATCTCCCAGATAATCCTTTTTAGATTAGTGTCAGACCCCCAGATGAAATCCTTGCTCATTCTCTTGCCATGTTTACCAGGCTTATTTCCAACACTGTTTCATATGGATTAGGCAGAGCAACTTAGTGCTCATATGGTTTTCAGTGCATCTCAGTACCTCATGAAATTACATTATAGATTCATTGTATAAATAGAAGACTGAACACAATTATAGTCCGAAAGCCCCAAAGCGAAGGACTAGAATCCAAAAGTAGATGTGACCGAACCTTGCTGTGTGCAAACATCTCATAATAAATTGGTCACACATTTGTTTATTTAATCGCTGTTTTCTAAATTTTCTATTTTGCACAGAAAAATAACCTCTCTCCACTCTTCAGCAGAAAAAAAAAACAAAGGAAGGCAGGTGTGTGCTTCCAGAATTGTCCAGTCAAATCAAGGATGTAAGCAATGCAATCAAGCAGAGAGAGACAACTGCATAAAAGAGAATTAAAGTGAGGCCTCCCCTGATCTACAAGGCCACAGCATTTTAACCTTGGTTATTATCAATAGTTCCATGTACAGTGGGGTTTTCATTACTGGTAAGTACTGGGAGAATCATTACTTATCAGGGTCATGAGGATTTTCCTTGCTGATCGGTAAGTGATCAGCACGGTACAGGAACCTATGTAGAATACAATTGAATATTGGGATTTGCTTTGCTTTTGGACACTAGAGGTCAAGCTGTTGATAGGCCACTGGGTTTTATGTTGGTGCTGGGCAATACTGACCAGCCCACACATTTATACTATGCACCGATACTTGAGATTTCATTGCTGTGGAACACTGGGCTTCCAGTTGCTGCTGGAAACCGAGTCCCTTGCTGTTGATGGATATAGCTCCCTGAGTGGAGATTAGCAGAGACAGCTATCATTGGACCTGTAGGTGAGTGGATTACCCTTGATTTAATAAGAAGTAACAGGTCATTATTTCTAAAGCTACAGGATGGAAAACGACATCTGGATTTTGGATGTAAACATTATTCATCATGTCAGATGTTCTGCTATTCCTGCCAGTACACTATGCACTGACTAGACTGTATTTCTAGGGAAAATAAAGAGAGAATACTGTATGTATTTATTCATATCTACTGTATCTTAACTCCTGTGTTTCTAGAGACAGCTAAGTGTCGTCCCAAATCTTACTCCTGTTTACTTTTTCTTTTAAAGATGATTGCTGGATCCTCAGCTGGTGGAAACTGGCATGACTCCATTGATTTCAATGTCCACTAACTGAGGATCTAGCTCGATGTTTCACGTGATATTCCCATCATATACTTGCATTCGCAGAGGGTTCTAGAGTTTCAGTCACCACAAATCCCATCAGGGAGCATTTGGATCAAGCTAAAAAACAATGCAAAACCAGAGATAACAGAGATACTGCTGAGTGGGATTTCACTGGCACAGGCTCGCTGTGCAAGGACCAGGCTCTGGCTCCGAGATGAGGAATGACTTCTTTTGTAGTTTTTTTTCTGGGTCATACCACCAGCCACAAAAGTCTCCACTTTATGGATTGAGAAGACTAAAAAAGGTACATCCACATACCCCACTAGTGTCCCTTTACATGAAATATCCTGAGGGTAAGGAGAGAGCTTGTAGCTAATGTTCCGTATGCATTTGGCTATTTGAATACCACTGGGAACTCTAGAGGGCCTCAAGATGACAGGTAACAACCCATTGCATCTCATCTAATGGGGAATAATTCTGGCCTTATGTCATACTATTTTATATTGGTGTAAATCTATGGCTTCTATAGGAGCGGCAAGACCTCAGCATCTTTGTGAATTTGGCACAAGATGTCTTAGGATTGGTTGCCCCAGGAATGTAAGTGAACTGTCTTGCCAAAATTGGCCTTTTTTAAAATAAAAAAATTTTCACAATTTTTTTTTCTAAATATAGGATTTTTTGTGTGACATTAAAAGATGGAGCCTTTTTCAGGGTTTTCTTCTTATTGGTCGAGTCTATTATTTTCCCTTTCTCCTTCCTTTTCTCCATGTTAAAATGAATAAAAAAAAGGGGGGGGGGAAGGGAGGGGGGAAAAGACAAAAGGGAGAGGGGAAGAAAAAAAAGGAAAGAGGGAAAAAGGGAAAACTAAAAACTGAAAATTGAAACACTCGGAAATTTCAAAACCAAAAGCTTTCAACAAAAAGTTTTGCAAAAACTTTTGAATAATAAACTCCCCCAAACAAACCCCTTTTCATTCCCCCCACCAAAACCATGACCGTAACGTTTTTCCCCAATATTTTTGTTGCAATTCTTCAACCACTTTTACTGAACATTTCTGAAACTTGACCTGAACTGAGATTTTAAAAGTTCAATGGCACTTTTGTTTTAAATCTTGGATTTCATTTGTGCACAACTCAGCATTTCCCAGTTCTGGCTGGGACTGGAGTCAAAAGAGTTCCAGAATGAGAGATATTTTATTCTTCTGATTCATTGGGCCCAACAGGAAACAGGATACGTCAGAATTATTTGGGAAAACCCCAGATCCAACAGGTTAAGGGAAAGATTATCTGAATCCAACATCTGAACTTTATGAGATTCTACTGCCATTGTTTACTGTGTATTAAGGCCCTGATCCTACAAACACACCCATATGTAAGTTTACTGCCATAGTTACTTCCATTTAAATCAATGGAACTAGTCATATTTGTAAAGTTCAGCACATGCTTAACTTGCGTTAAGTTAGTAAAGTTAAGCACACATTAAAGCCTTTGCAGGACTAAAGCTTAATACTGGTATGCATGGAGATTTGTATATGCCACAATATTTCTCTAATCACCCCTCCCTCATTGTCCTAGAAGATATGAGCAACTGATTTTCCAGGTATAATTTCCTGTACAATCACTGTCAATGAGTTGAGATTGGAAAACACAGGCAGTTCAGGTGCGTTTTGTGGCGGCATTTGCAGAAGGCATCCTTCACCTATTAGCCCATTTTGATTCCAGATAAAGGCTGTAAATGTTCCATGACATACAGAGGTTCCCCCGAATGCTGAAATGCTACTAGACTGCAATCATTTAGAGCGGCAGATGCCTGTTCTCTTCCAAGTATTACTGTCGGTATGTGGTAATGAATTCATTGATTTTACCATTTTTTTTATCACAACAGTTATTTCAAAGATAAATGCCTCTCATTTGCAGTTATTAAATCTGCTGTATCTAGGACAGCTGTTGGAATAACTGTCCAGTGTGGAGAGAAGGGGGAAAATAATCCACACCTCCTTCCCTTGTTTGAGAGAGTTAATAAGAGGCCAGGTGGCTTGAAGCAAGATGGACTTGCTGAGGCTTGTGGGAAATGAAAAGTTTGGCCTACTCCTGTTCTTGAGTACGGTGCTAATTTGGTGGCATACGCTGGAGTCTTTCTGCCTTCTCTTGCATGTCCGCACCACATTGAGGGAGGGGCAAACTGGGTAATAAATTTATGCTGGACAGGCTTCTGACCAGGGCAAAATGGTAAAGCTCTGGGGTGCAAGACTGGGGGCTTGGGAGATTTTCTGGTACCTTTGTCTGATACATGAGTAGCTCAGGGAGCATTCATGCAATCTAGCTGGGTGTGGGGCTCCATATAATGTTGCTGCTTGTTGCTAGACAAGTATTGGGAGAGACAGCCCAGGCTGGAGAGTTAAGGAGACACAGTGGTACCCCAGTTCCAGGTATGCCATTGTCCTCCCCCTGTTTACGGAGGCTTAAAGATGAAATGTAAGCTGAGACAGTCTAGCCTCAAAAAGAATTAAAATTCTGATTCATGTGGCTAGAAAGATCTTTTGACTCAGCTGTGGATTGAGAAGCATTTTCTCATCAGGGAGTGAAAAGCACAAGGGCGTGGGAAGGGGCTCCATCTTTAGGTCAGGGGTTCAAATCAATCCTATTTTGACACTGACTATAAATGGTGAACCTTTACTGAGTATTTGATAGTCTAGACAGACAGGTGTCTGCCCTGCACCAACACTAAATTCACATGCAGGAAAAAAAAAAAGATTTCTTTTAAGAATAGCTGTGACATACACAGAATGACTGTGCAAAGTGTTTGTGTTTCGAATGAGGCACAGTTTGACACAGTTAACCTCATGCGATTGTTGAACAGTTGGAAGCTGAATGCTGCAAATTAAAATTACTTTCCTTGACCAGCCAGAACAATCCTTTATTTCGTCAAGGCTCTAATTCTTTTCACTGGAGAGGCAGCTAACTCTTCTTCTTTAGTAAGGCTGGGAACTTGGTACAATATGTTCCCAAATCTTGTAAGATTGCTGTGGGTATTGTGAGAAGACCACTCATCTGTCAGGCTAGTCCAGTTGTTCTCAACCTATTTACGATTGTGGGATGCAGCCATTACTCCCTGTATGGCCCTGAGGATGTCACATGGGCTGCAGCTCGGTGCTGATTGGGCCGCAGGTTGAGAATCACTGGGCTAGTCCCTTGCACTAGCACCTCCTGTCTGTTAAGCTCATTTTTGCATCCAGTACCATAGGTCATTGATTGGTCCATGCATAGCCCTTGTGCTGGCCTCTGTAAAGGGGTTGAATTTCTCCCTGCAAACACATCCCTTAAGCCACACATTTGCTAGGCTCGCTCTACCTTTCAAGGTCCATGGATGCATTCGTCTCTCTTCTCCTTGCTAGTGAAGCCTAGGGGCTGAGAGACTTTGCTCTGTGTGGACCTCATTGAGAGATGGAGTTACCATTACCGACATGCAGTGGAAAAGTGGTAGAGATTGTTCTCTTGGCAAATAAACTCCTGCAAATACAGGAGCCAAGGGAGCTGCTGCAATGGAAGGACTATTGACAACTTAAATAGCAAGGTCATTTGGAAAACACCGTGTGCACCTGCGCATGAGGTGAGCCTGGGGCGGGATCTGTCCATCAGTGAGGGGAATGAGAAATGATTGAGGAGCATGGGCCGGACACTAAACCTGGTCTTTCATTTGCTTTGGATTGATCGGAAGGCCACCAGACACCCTAAGGGCTAACTGCGCCCATGTGCGGAAGACCCAGCCGAGTCAATGGGAGCTTCAGGCACGTACTCTGCGCAGGAGCAGAATTCAGCCCGAGCATCAGAGGAGGCTGCGGAGCAGGCAAAAGGTTCCACATTGTTTCCCTCACCCCATCTTTAGGTCACAAATACCTGGATGGCTCGTTCGCTGACCACTGCAGTTTTTTAGTGAACTGGTGCACCAGGAAAGTCCCTCCCATGCTACATCTCTGACATGTCTCCTACATGGAATCATAGAATATCAGGGTTGGAAGGGACCTCAGGAGGTCATCTAGTCCAACCCCCTGCTCAAAGCAGGACCAATCCCCAATTTTTGCCCCAGATCCCTAAATCGCCCCCTCAGGGATTGAAATCACAACCCTGGGTTTAGCAGGCCAATGCTCAAACCACTGAGGTATCCCTCCTCCCCAAATGAGACAGAGGAAAGAGCAATCGGAAGCCTGCTCCTGAGGCACTGATGGAACGTGGTTATTGACTACAACATGGGTGAATGAGAGAATGGCCCAGTGTGAGTCACGAGACCTGGGGTCTTTAGCCAGTTCTTCCATGGATCTGCTGTGTGACCTCAGGCAAGTAGCTCCTCTTCCCTTTGCTTCTGCTTCCCTGCCCACCCTCTGGCTGTCTTGCTAGCTAGCTCTTCAGGACACGGACAGACTCTTACTATGTGTCTGTGCAGTGCCTAGCACCATGGGGCCCCGATCTTGGTGGGGGGCCCGAGGTGCTGTGGTAGTAGGTGTCCAACTCTAGGCACATGGTCGGAAGGGATGAGCAGCATGGGGGAGCCTGATCCTGTATTAGTGAGAGAGCTGGTGCATGGCCAACAGGTTACTCCCACCTAGTAGTTATAGCAAGGGCTAAGAGAAGAGTGCTATAGCTAAACACCCTATTATCATGCTCAAGATCATGCACAAATCCACATCTCCTCAACTGCACCTAGTCACCACCCGTATCCCTCCCTATTTATCATCCTACACTCTTGCAAGTAAGGGAGCAGCTGTGCAAAGGGTATGAGGCCTCTGCTCAGTACCTTGGACTGTGTCTAGTTCTCCTTATCTGCATTTACATTTGACTTCTGCACCACCTAGCACAGAAGGGTGACAATGCAAAGCTGCTTGTTCAAGGCCAATGGGAAAAGGAGATAGGATGTGGGTTGTCTACTCCAATCCCTTGCGGCCAGTCAAGATGGTCACCTCCAGAGTATTTTCTACATCTAACATGAGGCCTGGGTGATAAACTGCAGGCATCTCTCCTGCCAAAGAGTCATGTGGGGACATCAAAAAGACTGGTATAATCCACTGGCTTAGTGTCAACGTCTCCCTCTAGTTACTGGTCCCAGTAAGGATGAAAGACTGCTACTTGCTAACAGCTAATGAAGTTGCTTCCCTCACTAAAGAAATACGGGCTGGTGGCATCAGTGCTGAAGGGCCTGCTGAAGACGGCATGGCCTGTACGCACTCAGCCACAGTTCATTACACTAGCTCATGCGGCGCCCTTAAGCACAGCAGCCCCTATACCCTCTCCCATCGCAGCAAGGAAGTCAGAACTGTACAACCCAGTGACACAAAGCGAGCAGAAAAACACCCCCTCCTGACATCCAGAGCCATTGACATTAAATAAGAAGAGTGTTGTGAGTGTGAATCTACACAGGAACAGGGGGAGGGGGGAGCATATTGACGCTCGTGCAAGTGAAATTCTGCATTTTCATCCCCCGCCCCCATTTCCTTTATCACTTATTCTGTAACAGCTGTTTAATTAATTGCTTGAGCGGCTTCCTAATACATCTTATTTACATACAAAATTACAGAATAATGGTTTGCCTCTGAGTCGAGTGAGAATTTAATGTCTGCTTGCCATGCATCGTGGAATATGGTTACTCAACAAGAAACAGAAGTTCTGGTTGGTTTTGGGGGCGGCTTTTCTTTTCTTCCCCTCCACAGGTTTTGTTGCTGTTGTTCATACAGGCATTAACAGCTGATGCCGGAATGATAACAGCAAGGAGGAGGCAGATGAGCCTAGGATTCAAACCCCCTGAGGGAGAAAAAGAAAGAAAGAAAGGAACTCAACATGATGGCTTCTAAAAAACTAACAAACAAACAAACAAAACCAGCCAACCAACCGACCGTCCCATCCAGCAGCAATGGAAACAATGCAACCTTATCTTTGCAGTTCAGGTTTATCCTGGGGCTGGTGGAGCTCGCTGTGCATCCAGAAAGTGTCCCACTTTGGCAGCCTTTTTTCTAAAGGAGGCCCCTTTCTCCTTTCGACAGAGGAGCCTTTTCAGCTGATGGCACTTGTGTCCCTACCACTGCAGGTAAGATCGGGCCCATTGACGTTTTTCTTTTATGAGCCTGATTACATTCAATCAGGATCCATGAACCGCAGTACCTTGAGCCTGGAACTCATTAGCTCGAAATGCTGGACAAGTCAATGCTCCCAAGGCAGGCTAAGTTTACTTCTTTCCGGGTTTTGCTGAGAACCCAAAGTTTGGCCTTGGTTCGCTGAAAGGTTTGCGAGCCTGGACAGACTTTTGGGCTGGTTTTGCATCGCTGCAAACCATCCCAGCACTCCCCACAATGCTTCCTAACCAGCAAGCCCAGTGACACCCCCTATGTTACGTCAGAAGTTTTCTGGGGGTCTGCAATCCCTTCTCTCCTGCACACACCCTTTCTGCTTCACTCCTCCAGGGCTGGAGTGAAGCTGGCCCCCCATCCTGCTTCGAGACAGGGATGGAGGGATCGTTGAAGGTGCTGTCATATCCACCAGAAGATATTCAAGGTAAAGGGGTGTCCTGTAGCCTGCTGGGAGTAGAACAGAGCTATTCTCAGGAGAGAGGGGTGTATAGCAATTTATAGCACGTTGGCTCACAGTTTTTGGGACTATCTGAGCCACACAACTCAAATGAATCAGAAGGGGATTGAAACCCTGATTGTGCACATGTTTTAACTTAAGTACATGCTTAATTTCATCCCTGTTTAGCAAAGCACTCAAGCCCTGATTCAGGAAAGCATCCAGACTCAGGAAAGAGCATAAGGAACATGCTGAATCAGGGCCTTAAATCAGTGGGACTTAAACATGTGCTATAATTAAGCACGCATTCACACACTTTGCTGAAAGATGGACTCTAAACACAAGCAGAGTGTCCATCACCTACTGACAGCCAGGTTCCACAGGAGAAGCCTGATCACAGGCCATCCAAAGTTCTTTCCAATATCCTTGTTACTGACGATGAAATACCAGGATTTAGAAAAGTTCCTTGCATTATGTCAGCAACATTTTTCCCCCCACCGCTGTTTCCAAGGCTGCTACTAAATCCCTATTGAGAACGATTTCTCTAAGGCAAATACACACACACACACACACACACACACACACCCCGTTCATTTTCATTACTGGCTTTTTCTAACTATATTCACTTAATATGGTATTTGCTTGCAACATAGTCTGCTATGTATACTGTGCTTTATAAACCATCTCTTGGGGAAAATAACCAGAGAAACACAATTTTTCAGCACCATCTCCTTTTATTAAAAATAATGAAAGAGAAACAAGAGGCATTCCAGCAGTCAAACATCCTTCCACTGTTTCTTATTGGTATTTTTATGACAACTGAGTTGCCCAACACAGAATCTGAGATGCGGTACCTTCTTATGTTTGTGTAGTGCATTTCTACATCTGTCCTTTTAGCTACTTAGCTAGCTATATACATATACATATATATATATACACATACATATAAAATGGGCATTATATCTACAGAAAGAATATAGAAATATTGAAAATACTAGACAGTACAATCTCAGTTGCAATGACTAACTTCATCCCCAGATTTCAAAGCTTGAAAGGAGAGTTCGATTATTTCACTCTATATATCAGTTCCCTCTGGACATCACGTAACAAGAGCTGCTGCAGCCTGCTCTCTCTACGGGCTGCCACCAATCACTGGCAGAGCTATTGGAATTAATTGTGCACATGTAGAAATATATCCCAAAGGTCCAATACTGCACCCTCTTTCCATGTGTTTCATATCTTCATTATTCTAGTTACAGCACTTCACAGGCCTACTGCAGTCATGATAAAGCAACTCAGCCTGTCACTGCATTTCATGGTAGACGCTCCCAACTCAGCCGAACATACTTTACCAGTGTGTCGATCTAAACGTGAAGAAGGAATGGGTTAGTGCTTGTGACACATGCCAAATGGCCAGCGCTTGCCACTAGTAGATTTTGGTTCAGATCACTGACTCTCTCTCTAATATTAAAGCTATAATTTATACACTTGGCCGATACTCGGGGCTTGTTTTCAAGTCATCGATCATTCTGGAGCACTCATATATGATTCAGACTCACTTTACAGGTTCTTCTGCCAGCTATTGATTCTGATGAGATTATTTATCAATTACAAAAGGTTTATTTCCCACAACGCTCTCCACTAACGGATCTGCATATTTATTTTTCAGGGTGATTTATTAACATGTCACTGTACGTTATGGGGAAAACCAAATTTTATGGGGTGTATATGTTAAGACCCTCTGAAAATTCCACAAGTGCAGTTAAGACAGGAATGCGTCAGAGGAGCAATGACACAATGTTCCTTCCATTTGCTTCACAAATAAAGAGACTGAAGACAAATTCAGGTCAACCCAAATCCACAGGGAAATTATCCTGTGGTTCAGAAGTGCAGTGGGACAGTCGTCAGCATGACCCCTGTCTCCATCTTTCAGAAATTCCCTATCACTGAGTCCATTAAAATCACAGTCACATCATTATTCACATGAACAGTGGGGTCAGAGGTGATGTCTCTAGTACTTGTTTGGCATTCAGCTGCTATGGAACTGTTTTACATGTGCCCTGGAGTCTTTTGCAGGATGCAGTTTTGTATTTCTAAGACTTCCTCTGGATCCAAGGCGCCATCACAGCCAGGCAACGAGTCCTACTTGCTTTACATACTTCTGCATTCATGCTGCCCTGTTTCTGATACTAACTCCCTTCTTCCCCTCACCACCCCCATTCCCCTGCCATTGTGACATCTTGCCCAGCTTCTGGCCAATGTAGGATATTCCCTATCATATGAATAGCTGTTATTTAATTTGTCTATGGAATAAGTTTGCCAAGAGTAGTCCCCCCCACCCAGTCCATAAAAAATCCATATACTAGTCAAATATGGGCTTGTTTCAATGCAGTATTAGCTCTAGGTATAACCTGAGTTTTGCCTGTAACCTGACTCCTGTCCACACACAAAAATCTCCATCTTGAGTTAAGTGGTGCTTTGAGCCTTAGCTAGCTGGTCCACGGAGAGTAGGGGTTAACATTAGAACTTGAGCGCTGCTGACGCTGGAGCGAGGAATGTCGTAGGGTTGCAGCAGGCTGAGTTACAACAACTCATCAGTTGCTGCTCCAAATCCCCCTGTGCAGCTCCTCTGTTAGCTAGGCCTCGTCTACACTGTGAAGTTAGGTCGACCCAGCTACATTGCTCAGGGGTGTGAAAAATCCACATCCCTGAGCTACACAGTTAAGCTGACCTAACCCCCACGGTATAAATAGCGCCAGGTCAATGGAAGAATTCTTCTGTCGAGCTTGGCTACTGCCTCTCGGGGAGGTGGATTACCTCCACCGACAGGAGAGCCTCTCCCAGGGCTGTAGAGAGCGTCTACAATGAAGTGCTACAGCATTCCCAGCAGAGACAAACCCCTAGCATGGCTGAGCTGTCACAAGCGAAGTAACGAGAACGTACTAACTCAAGCTAACTGTTGCGGTGAGGACAAGCTCTATGAAAGATGTCTACCTGAACTCTTTATGTTTTATGAAGGGGAAAAGAGTTGGACTAGCTCTAACTGTTACTCTGTCCCAAATCGTTAAGATTCATGACTTCACTCTGTAGGATCCTTTCTGTTTTGGTCTCTGATGTTCGGGAAGTAAAATAAGTATGTGAAAGGGGTAGTAAACTCCTCTCGTTCCATCTCAATCCAGTGTATTTATCCTCCCTAGCATGTGAAGTCAGGATACTTGGCATAATTTTTTAAACTTAGGTGCAACCAGAGTTTTTCCTATCAATGCCAGATGCTGCATTTCCCCAAATTGAAAGACAGGGGATAGTAGTGCATCTAATAACTTATGGGAATTCCCATTGGAAGGGCCTGGATACATCTCACTCTGTACATATTTCTTGTATGCTGATCACCCCAGCACCCGAGCACTATCACAAGACACTACCTATTAAGGCTTGGGCAGAAGTATTGAAACAGGGTTTATGAATTGCTTAGGGCTTTGATTGATCAAACTACTACTTATAAAAGCTAGAAGTGGCTGGCCAGGTAATACTTCAGAACAAGAACCCAGAGAGTTGATCAGTGGGTGGGAGTGAGGCTTTTGGGGAAGAAAAGGTGACCACTCTATAGTCAACGTATCAAACTAAGAGTTCAAAAAGGCTTCCTACAACTCAGCTTCAGACAGAACAAACCAACATGGCTTTGTGCAGCCAGAATCATACCCCAACAAAAGAATTTTCCCAGCCAGCCACCACCCTAAAATATCATTTCCTTCTTCCTACCAGTAAATGCTGTCCATACTGACAACTAAGCCAGGCTACTCAGAGCAATTGCCTTATAGTGTGCTAGGAGGGGTCGGGGCTGGTATTACTCTAATTCATCACAGCTGGGCCTGGCCAAACTTTAATGGACAAACCCTGCGTTTGGGGCCTGCAGCTGCAGTATTTCATCTACTCAAGAGACAGGTATTAACCCTTTTCTTGCTGCTCCATGATTGGGGTCTACATACCCTATTATGCTTACACAGGGGGTTTGCTTAAGAGAACACCACATAAATTTCTGCTTTAAAAATGATGTGTCATTGCAAATCTTAAGACCAATAGTATTTCTAAAAGCATATGAAACAGAATCCCCTCAAGACCCTCCTCCCCACACCTCCCAATCCCAAAAGCTGTTCCACAAGGAGCTCTGCAGAAAACTTTAAAATGAGCCTCCCTCTACCCTCTCAAACCCACAGGCTGAAATGAATTTGAACCTGAGCTGCTGGAGGTTTAGCCACTGCATTACCATCCAGCCACAAGTCAAAATAGCAGCTGAGATGAACCTTTCATGGCAAGTGCAGTGCAGACTGTGCGTTTGATCATGACTTCATGATAAAATGCTTACCTCTTATGTAGCACATCTCATCCATCGATTTCAAAGCATTCCACCAATTACTGCTCCCATTTTATAGCTGGTGAAACTGAGGCACAGAAAGGTTAAAATAATTTACCAAAGGTCATACAGTAGGTAATTGGGAGAGGTGGCAACAGAACCCAGGACTCACCGGCCAAAGTTCTGTCTACTAGATCATGCCGCCTTGCTGCCAGGGCTGCTAACCATGTGACTAACATTAGCTACATCTGTAAATCTGTGCAGCATCAGATCCTTAAATGGTAGATTTTATAAGACAAGAAAGACACAAAGGGAAAAAGAGTTATTAAGATCAGAATGACTGTAATATACCAGGTACAACAATCCCTCAATGTCTGCTCGTCCTATTTTGCATTGCTAATTGACATCTCATTAAAAGATCATTAGGAAGCTGAAAAGATAAAACAGAAAAACAAAGCCCAGGATGACAGAAAGGGCAGAATTCTAGGAATTTACAGTGAAAGCTCAACTGGATGCAAAGGTACAAAATCAGAAATCAACATTCATAAAAAAGAAATGAAGATGTATTAATATACACCCCTAGCACTGCATAGAGAATTGATGTGTATGTGTGTAGATAGATAGAGAGAGAGAGAGAGAGAGATCCCCACCCCAAATATTAAAGTCAAACTGCAAAGCTTAACTCACTAACCAGGCTGTGGGTGGAAATTCATCACATTTTAAAGTGCCGCAGAAGGCTGGTGCTCTGAGCTATATTCCACTGAATCTCCAGAGATCCTAGAAGAGCCCTGGATTCGCTGGTAGGGAGGAATCATTTTTTTATGACAGGTTAATTTAGAGTATGTGCTACTGTCCTCCCACAATCCGTTTGGTGATAGCCTCCAGCACATTCATCTGCGCTTACTCCTGCATTGGCTCAGTCTGGTCCCCTCAAAATGGAGGCACTCAAAATTAAAGGCTGCTTTTGAATATCTGGGAGTAAATGACTCACCCCAGGCTGTGTAGCCTGTCAGCAGCAGAGATGGGACCAGCTAGCAGACGATTATGGATCTCAGAGCTATGCTTAGGCCATGCAGCCACATCCCAGCAGTGTCTTCTTTTTCTATTTCCCTCTGCAACTAATCGGCGCCACCATACATCTTTGCCCAAGGGGTCACAATTGCTCCACACGTCTCCCCCTTGAGGGAAAGGCTGAGAACTGCCACCACAGGGCTCCCCAGCTCATAAGCCCAAACACTGATTTCCCTTCTGGGGACTAGAATATTGGGCCAGTCCTTGTAGCGCAGGAGGTATTTCCTCTTATTCCCGTGCAGAATATAAGTGCTTTATAAACTAAAGATAATTTTTATAGCCCTACATACAAAATGTAAATATAATTTTAGGAGACAGCATATAAAATGTAAATAGATGTGCAGCGCTATCAAAAGGTTAATAATCTCACTACAAAAATTCGTAGACAAACTCTCCTGCAGTTTAGCTGTTAACAAAGCTATTAAATTTAATTGCACTATAATTACATAGCCATATACCTAGCTGATACCCAGCTATCGGGCACACAGGGTGCTGGTTTCACCATACACACAGCACATGGGGGTTTGCCTCAGGTGCTATAAGCATCCTCAGGATTGCTTACACTTTCCCGGTCAGGCTTTATTTCAGTTGAGCACACACGTAATGGTAGCCAAGGAGTTTTAATACAGGTGCGGAGGGGTGGATCTGACACATGGAATAAGGAGAGGAACATATTTTAAACAACTCACTTAGGCCTCAATCCTGAAAAGCCTTACACGTAGGCTTAACTTAAGCATTGTGAATAGTCCGGTTGACTTCAGTGAACCTAAAGACTTATGCATGTGTGTAAAATTAAGTCCATGTCTAAATCTTTGCAGGATCGGGGCCTTAGCAAAGACTTTAAAGGCTCCTTACTGCTGGCTTATTGTGTCCTTTACTCATGTGCATAAGACGGATGCAAGGATCAGAGGGACTGCTTCATGATAGCCTCCTCCTAGTGCTGGAGCTAGGAAGCTGGGACAGTGGATCTATCCCTAGGCATAGCCTGTGGGACTGCCTTGCAATGGAAGAGAAGGTACTTTGCTCCCTTCTAAGTAGTGGTGTTGTGGATAAATCTCCCTCCATGCCTGTGAGCCTGGGGAAGCATTGTGACTTCCACAGCTCCGTTAGTGACATGGCAGAGTCATATCACTCCAAAGCCCAGGTCTGTGCCATAATGGCACTATCTGTCCCCTATATTTAGCAACCTAGCCACCTGTACTAGAAATGGGTGATTCCATTCTGATGGGTAAGTACTGCACCAAACCTGTGAACAAAACCCCAAACCAAATACAAACCAGACTGCTGGGAGAGGGTTAATGAATTTCACTCCCCTTTGTACATTATTTTTCATCTCTGTCTGGCAGTGTACTTCTTGGATCCAGCTGAAAGTGGAAGGACTGAAATATCATGATCAAGGTAGTATCATGATTCAGGTAGATCAGAAATCTTGTGAGAAATCACATTCCATTGAAGTCTCATCCTAATTTTGCAGACTCTGGAAGTTTGGGGAAAGTTCCTGTAAATATCTAGAGAGTTGAATGATCACTTCAATAAAGGTGTGATACAGGAGTGCTAGTAAGAGACTGTCTATTTATTATGTTGTGGATGTGGCCTTTGTCACCTATCACAGACCAGGCTTACAAAAGGAGAATAGAGAGGTTAAGTGACTTGACCAAGGTCACAGAGAAAGTCAGTGGCAGAGCTGAAATAAAACCCCAGGTCGCCTAATCCTATGCTCTGGCCATGAAGCTATACTGCATCTTAATAGTTATTAGTATTATATAGAAGTAATGCTCCAAAGGAGCTGAGTATATGGAGAGCAGAGAGAGGGGCTTAATTCAGGATATCCACCATAGTGTATCTAAGTTAATGGGCAACATTTTCAGCCAGGCTGAAGCCTGGCTTCCTTGTGTGGAAGTGCAAGTTGCACCTGCCAACTTTGTGCCTGCACTTTAGTGTCTATAAATGAAACTGCGAGTGCGATTGTGAGTGCTTGCTTCTCTAATGAGCGAAGATGCACCAATGAGCCATCACACAGACAGGCAAAAGTAATTCAATTTGCTCCCATAATTTGTTTCCTGGATGCAAAAATGCACCTGCAAGTTTAGTACACATAGCTTGTGCTTAGGAAAGGGTGGGCGCCTTTTTGAAAATAGGCCCCAGTAGGAGTTAACCATGGCCGCTTGGAGGGTTTTTTCTTTAGCCACTCTGCTTTTCTATCCCTTTGATGTTCACTTGACATTTTAAGTGCTGAATCAAAAAGTAGATGGAAGAGGGATGTTCTTAGTGGTTAGACAAAGAAGTTCCAGCAAATGATCTGGAATACTCAATGACCCATCTGATTGTTTCATTTGTCTGAGACATTCATCAGGGAGTATGTAATGAACTGGCTACAGAGTGAGTAAGTGAGTGTGCCCTTAAGCCCACGGGAGGGCGGAGGGAGGGAGGGCATTACTCTTTGCTAGATAGAATCAGAATTACTTCTCTGTGTGTCACATACACTAACCTGTGACCAACTCATACAGATTCTCCTTTAGCTCAAGTGATAAGGTCCCGTGTTCTATACCCCCTGTTGACATGAATTTTTGGAAGGCCCTTGGTATGCAGCAAAATGAAAACCATCACGTTTCATGGATTAGTTACAATTGGCAAAGTAGGTTCAACCCTCCCTCTGATCTTTCATTTTATGGACTTAAACAAACAGTAACATTAAAAAAGGAAATTGCTAGGAACTCAGTGAGCTTACCAATTAGTGGAAATTAACACACACTGAAATGATGCCATGTTAGAGCTTTTCGGGGGTGGGGGTAGGGGGCTTCAGGAGGGGTTGGGTTGCCTATGTGGGATTTGCCATCATTTTGTGCTGTATCCCGCCTTTGGCAGGGCCCAGTATGTGATTGGTCAGAGGAAGATGACCTCCCCCGCCAGCCACTACTCACCTGGATAACTGTGCAAAATATGGAGAAAGGAATTACTTCCTGACACCCATGGGAATCAGCTAATGCCCTGAAGTTTTGATCATTCTTATCCTTGCACGTATAACTATTAGAAATGGGACAAACCAAAACTCCAGATCCAAACACCTGTAGACTTTTGGGAAGTTTGGATCTCGATCTTTGCAGCTGGGGCCCACCTCTAATAATGGCAGATGTTATTATTAGCCATTAAATCATCCTGCCCCTTTTAAGCATGCCGCTACTGTATTTGATCCTTCAATGAAAGGCACGATGTAAGTGCAAAGAATTATTGTTATTATAAAGCCCACCAGGAGCTCATCTGCCTCTTAGTACTCTGATGATGGTCAAAGCAATGATTTTTTTTTTTAAAAAGTCTCTGCTGTTTCCCACGAGTTATGGGGACAAGTGGGTTAATGCCCACGAGTGACAGATACAAAGCAACACAAAATATGAAATGGAATAAGAGCGAGTTAGGTTTTCTCCAGGCTGGTGATTTGAATAAGTCCCATTTATGAACACAATTACGAAAGGGTGGAACTCTCACGACACATGCCTGGTAAGAAGACTTACTGGGTAATACTGGAAGTTAAAGTGGGAAGGGGTGGTCCTTCCACCCACTGCAAGCTGTGAGATAAAAATCCTTTAAAAGGTGGGGTGGGAGGGGGGCCTTTTGTGCCAATCAGTTAGCATCACACCCCAAGGCAATAATTGCAGTGTCAAGCCTAGTGGGTTAGAACTCTCTCTGCTATTCTTCTGGGTATGTACCAAGGAGGCAACAGCTTGAAATAAGGAATGCTTCCGTTTTGGCCTCTGCAGTGATGCAGCCCATTGCGTCGCCTTTCCTTTCTTATGAATTGGCTTGGTGATCACGTCGATTTCCTCCCCTCTTTTGAGCTTAATAAAATGACAGCAGAAGCAGCTTTTCCATCAAATGCCTAGCCCATCAGTCTGAAAGACTCCTTCGGCCGCCTAAACCCACATCCAAGCCTCTCGGATATAGCATGTGGAGGTATTTAGCTTCTTTGTGACTCAGAGATTGGAAGGGCCTTAAACTGATCATTTGCTGCTGATTATTCTCAAAATAACTAGCTTGCTCTATATCATGAAATTCTAGGTCAGGGAATGAATCACATTCCCCCCCCGGTGCTCTGGAGATTTATATGTTAGCTGAAGATTTGCTAGATTCTAAAAGACTTGCAAAGCCATGTCTGCGAACTCCATGGCAATATCAACCCTGTGCTCTCTGAGAGCCCTTAATGCAGACATGATTTTCCCAAGGGGATCACTGGAGTGTGGCTAGAGAAAACTAGCATGCACTGGAAGCCATATGTTTTGTGTAGATGTTTTGTCTGTCTGCATGGTACAGACACATATTCAATGCATCCTCTGTGGTTGATGTATTCTAGACAGAAGATCTAGAAGTTCCCTGGTTCAATCCCAGGCTTTGGCATGCTATTTGGTCCCTTTGTATGCAGGGGTGGGCTGCTTTCTAGAAGCACAGCAGTTCCTTGAGGGGGAGAGATAGCTCAGTGGTTTGAGCATTGGCCTGCTAAACCCAGGGTTGTGAGTTCAATCCTTGAGGGGGACATTTAGGAATCTGGGGAGTTGGAGATTGGCCCTGCTTCAAGCACAGGGTTGGACTAGATGAGGTCCCTTCCAACCCTGATATTCTATGGTTATGTAAGAGTATGCTGCATGTGTGCACACCCATGTATAAGGGTGGGCATCTGTGTGCATATGTTTTTGTGAATGCTCCTTGGAGTTGGCCCTGTATGGTCTGTGTGGATGATTCATGCAGATGTTTTGTCTGTACAGTAAGTATGCTTACATGCTCATTACAAAAGCAGCTTTGCCTCTCCTGGAATTGACACTTCCTCATCAATTATTGGGAGTGGACTACATCCACCCTCATTGAATTGGCCTTGTCAGCATTGGTTCTCCTCTTGTGAGGTTACTCCCTTCTCTTCATGTATCAGTATATAATGCCTGCATCTGTAATTTTCAATCCATGCATCTGAAGAAGTGGGTTTTTTACCCACGAACGCTTCTGCCCAAATAAATCTGCTAGTCTTTAAGGTGCCACCGGACTCCTTGTGTGCTTACCTGTGTCTGTATCACACTGGTAGGTTGTGCTCACGTGTTGTAAGTGTACATATGTTGTGTGCATGTGGCTGCGGACGTGTATATATGTATGTGAGCATACATTTGTATATATTGTACGTTCCTTTTAAATAAACATGATGGCATCAAAGAAGATACCAGATGCCATCAATTTCATTTCCAACTGGAACATCCCCAAGGCCCTGAAATTTGACTAGTCTGCTGGGGCAAAAAAGGGGCAAAAATACGCCTGTGTTATATGCATAGTGGGAGGACGTTTCTGTGCGCGGATGTGGATGTTGCAGGTCTGTTTTGCATTCATGTGTGTGCGTACTGACTAAACGGCATACGCAGGAATCTGCAGATACAGAGCACACTAGTCATCTGTGCTCTGAGCCAGACCTTCCATGCAGAAATGGTGGTGAAGAATCCAAGGCCCACACTGTACCCATGTTGTATCCAAGGGGAGCAGAAATCAATCGAAAGGTTTTGTATCACAAGCATTTCCTTGACTAATAAATAAATGAACGGCCAGAGAAGGGACTATGACTAATTAGTCCTGCTATCTTGGCACACTTTCAACTGAGGCAGGCACCTCAGCAGAGTGGAATTTATCTGGCACAAACACTTTGTACATTAAAACACTGAGTCATTTGTGCTCGGGTTTGGAAGTAAACTAGGACCCTGGTAACAATCCTTGTCAATAGCAAATGCGCTGTGCAATAGAGAGTGGAAATCATCTCTTTGCTGTGATCCTCTCCATCCCTCATCATCTAGTGACTTCCCTTGCCCAGCTTCATGGCCCTCTCCTTATTGCTTGTTAGGAGCAGAGTGAAAATCCCATAACAAATAATGGGCCAGATCATCTCAAAGGAGCTAGGTGGTAAGGATCTGGCCCAATGTATTTAAAATGCACTTGCCACCACTCTGGTTTTGAAATTCACTTTCCCTCGAAGGGCCAGGCCAGTAAAATTCTACTGAATGAGGATTTGCAGGCAGTGAGTTCATTCAAAAATGTGAGCAAATATTCATAGAAAAATATGCTGATAACACCCTGATAGTTTTGAGGGTGACAGTGCTCTCTAGGGGTACTAAAGTCCTTTCCAGAGCCGAAGGTCATAGAATCATAGAATATCAGGGTTGGAAGGGACCTCAGGAGGTCATCTAGTCCAACCCCCTGCTCAAAGCAGGATCAATCCCCAACTAAATCATCCCAGCCAGGGCTTTGTCAGGCCTGACCTTAAAAACTTCTAAGGAAGGAGATTCCACCCCCTCCCTAGGTAACGCATTCCAGTGTTTCACCACCCTCCTAGTGAAAAAGTTTTTCCTAATATCCAACTGAAATCTCCCCCACTGCAACTTGAGACCATTACTCCTTGTTCTGTCATCAGCTACCACTGAGAACAGTCTAGATCCATCCTCTTTGGAACCCCCTTTCAGGTAGTTGAAAGCAGCTATCAAATCCCCCCTCATTCTTCTCTTCCGCAGACTAAACAATCCCAGTTCCCTTAGCCTCTCCTCATAACTCATGTGTTCCAGTCCCCTAATCATTTTTGTTGCCCTCCGCTGGACTCTTTCCAATTTTTCCACATCCTTCTTGTAGTGTGGTGCCCAAAACTGGACACAGTACTCCAGATGAGGCCTCACCAATGTCCAATAGAGGGGAAGGATCATGTCCCTCGATCTGCTGGCAATGCCCCTACTTATACATCCCAAAATGCCATTGGCCTTCTTGGCAACAAGGGCACACTGTTGACTCATATCCAGCTTCTCGTCCACTGTAACCCCTAGGTCCTTTTCTGCAGAACTGCTGCCGAGCCATTCGGTCCCTAGTCTATAGCGGTGCATGGGATTGTTCCATCCTAAGTGCAGGACTCTGCACTTGTCCTTGTTGAACCTCATCAGATTTCTTTTGGCCCAATCCTCTAATTTGTCTAGGGCCCTCTGTATCCTATCCCTACCCTTCAGTGTATCTACCTCTCCTCCCAGTTTAGCGTCATCTGCAAACTTGCTGAGAGTGCAATCCACACCATCCCCCAGATCATTTATGAAGATATTGAACAAAACCGGTCCCAGGATCCTCCTTCTTCCCTCTTTTAAAGATGGGCACTACATTAGCCTTTTTCCAGTCCTCCTTCTTCCCTTTTTTAAAGATGGGCACTACATTATCCTTTTTCCAGTCCTCCTCCTTCCCTTTTTTAAAGATGGGCACTACATTAGCCTTTTTCCAGTCGTCTGGGACTTCCCCTGATCACCATGAGTTTTCAAAGATAATGGCCAATGGCACCGCAATCACATCCGCCAACTCCTTTAGCACTCTTGGATGCATCGCATCCGGCCCCATGGACTTGTGTTCGTCCAGCTTTTCTAAATAGTCCCGAATCACACTTCTTTCTCCACAGAGGGCTGGTCACCTCCTCCCCATGCTGTGCTGCCCAGTGCAGCAGTCTGGGAGCTGACCTTGTTCGTGAAGACAGATGCAAAAAAAGCACTGAGTACATTAGCTTTTTCTACATCCTCTGTCACTAGGTTGCCTCCCTCATTCAGTAAGGGGCCCACACTTTCATTCTCAATGTCCCTTTCCATTAGTGAACAGATGGCTACCCCGGACAAGTAGAAGCTGGAGGCTGAAGAACCGACTTAGCCTGCAATTGTGAATAGTAGGACATGATTGCAAGGAAGAACCACAAAGCACTTTACGAAAAGTTTTTCTTCATCATTCTGTTGTTGCATTTTAAGCACCACTCTACACAGAACAAGAATCAACCACTGTGCATGCTCCCCCTTGATGTCGTTGTTTTGCTGACGGTGCTGTGCTGAAGGAGAGAAATGTGCTCCCCCCTCATTATACAAGGCTGCTGTTCAGAAGACAGGCTATAGCATGAAGGGTAACAAAGTCTGGAATGAAGGAGTAGCTGCTCCCTTCGCACAGCTTGACTGGATATTAATACTGGGGTAATGGCTAGCAAGATGTTGTGAAATTCATCCCATGAAATATTCTCATAGCACATTGCCTAGTTGCACATTGCATTTATAGTATGAATGCCCCAGCACGGGTTTTCATATCTTTAGTTTACACTATCACCTTGTAAGGGTCTGGACTGCACTGAGGCCTACCTAACTGCTAGGCCTCAAATCCATAGGGCCCAACCCTTGCCCAAGCCTCACACTTGGTTCTTGGCTGCATGAGGACCTATCTCCCCCTGGGTCTTGGCAGCATGAATGCTTGCCTTGTGCCCAGGCTTTGCATCTTGTGCTCGGTGGCATGGGGACTCATGTCTGGCTTGATGGGACTCCTCTCCACAAAGACCGTGCCTAGGCCTGGCACTTCTCTCCACAAGAGTGTGCGTAGGCCTTATGCCAGGGCTTTGTTGCCACAGGGCACCTTCTCAACCTCTTTGCTGCACAGGCTCATTTCAGGATACAGTGTGACATAACACAAGGGAACGTGCATCCCCTTTGTGGAAACATTTCAGCTAACTCTCAGCAAAGAGAAAACTTAATTGGAAGACTCTACAGAAGCCAACAGGCTTGGGGGACCTAGAACTGATGAATGGTAGAATATTCCGTCCCCTCTGGTCTGAAGGACAGACAAGGACACCTTCAAGACAGCCAAGCTTATCCACATCTTCTGAGGCACTGATGAACTTGGACTTACACCCAAATTGTCCATAAGTTTATTTTTTTATTGACCTGCTGGTTTTTACCATTCCTTACTCAACAATTATCATTGGCTCAGTGAGTGAGCAAAGCAAGAGGAAAAAATGTGTCCCTGGGTATATGCATGATGGTGTAGATTTGCAAGCTAGGGGGATAATTTGCTAGCATATATTCAGTCCCAAACAATGTGTGAAGATCTAAATAAGGGTGAATTTTCAGGAAAATACCAAGTGCCGTCCCAAAGGCTGGATCCTTTTGGAATGTCACAAAGTCAGGAAAGGTCGAGGGGAACTTAACGAAGCGAACTAGAGTAGTATTAAAGTTTGTAGAAGGTACATTTCAGACAGGACTCCTCGAAGCCCGTGGTTCTCGGTCCAACAGTAGCAACCTACAGGGGAGTTATCAGTCGTCATCTGGGGAAGTAGTCATGTCACCGCTCCCATTCTTTGTTGTGTTCCAATGTGTTGCTACATAGCAGCTTTGTTCCACTGCAGAGATAATGGCTTTTCAGGGTTAGGTGAAGAGATCTCGGTATAAATAGCTGTCATCCTCCACCCCAGAGGTGGCTATTTTCCAGGGTTGGGCAATTGCTCTTTATATATGTGTCTATCTCACTGGAATATTGGATGAAAACTGCAGCATCAGCTCAGCACTTGGCATCCCAGGCATCAAGTCTGTCAGCACCTGATCCAAACCTCTGTTTTGCCTGCTCTCTTGCTTCTCCCCGTGCCCATGTAGGGGGTGTGTGATTCAGAGCAGGCATTGCTGGAGCTGGAATGCACTCCCAAGGCTGGCAGCATTTCCTCACTAATTAATAGCCCTGTTATTTTTATGCTTTATTGTTAAAGCCTGTGCATCCTCTTTCAAAGTTTGGGTGTTTTTAGCAAAGAGGTTGCCATGGATACGGGCAATTCAATTACAGGAGTTCACTTGGCCGGGCAAGAACTTGCAATAAATAAACTAAATAAACAAACAGTGCGAAGTATGAGCGGAGCTGGAGAAAGAATAGAGATGAACTCGACCTGCTGTCATGCGCTTGCTTTCTCTCTCTCCCCCCTCTTCTCTTTTCTGTAGATACAGAGAGACGGGACTCCACTAAGCTTTACGTGAAGTGAACAAACAAACACTCAAAACAAGCCTCCTTTCCATCCATGCTGTGAAAATTTCCCACAGGAGCAAGGGAGGAAAGAATAGAGGTAAAGAAAGAATGGGAGAGGAACATGGAGTTGTCCTTGACCAGGGCCCCTTCAATGACTCTTTTTAAGTCTTTTTCAAAATAAGAACAGCTTAGTTTCGAGCATTTCATGGATGAAAGTCCATGCTCTCGCCTCACCTGCGTGTTACGAGGGAGGTGAGCAAGGAAAGGCGACCGAGGATGTCTGTGTGTTTGTTAGATGTGTAACTGCATCAGATACACCCACCCCTGCCTGCAAAGAGAAATTGACATATCTGAGACTCTCATTGGACTGGTCCTTGAACCCTTCTTCCCTAAGGTTGGTCTTTTCCATCAGAGAATTTTTTTTTCAAAATCAGGAATAGGGCTGGCTGTCAAACAAGAATTCCCTTTCAAGACAAAGGTTGAGGTTTTGACATTTGTTTCTGATCGGACATGAAATGAAACAAAGATCTTTAGAATTTTTTTCTTAAAAAAAGAAGAGACCTGAAAATGACCATAGATCAGGGCATGCATAGACCCAGGCTTAAGTTGCTGTTCTGACTGTTTCAGACTAGGGTCTTGAACCTGGGTCTCCTACACCCCAACGTGAGCTAATACCTATTCTGGAGGGAGTATCTCTATCTTGACCTGAAATTCCATCTTGGATCTGAGAAACCTTCTCACTGAACTGGCATTTTCCAATAAAAAACACGTAGTTTAAAAAGTTACTAATGAACTCTAAAGGCACTAATCAATTCTAAAGAGAATCTGGTCCAATCCAGTCATTCTACAAGCACTTGTTCCTCTCAAACCATGACATGGGCCCAGGTGGAAGAGTTTGGATCTGGATCTGAACTTTTCCAAAGTTTGAGAATACTGGGATCGAGGGTTTTGTTCTACTCGAATTCTTGGGCAACATCAGCAAATCATGACACTGTTAATTTGCATGTTGAGCTGTTGTTTATATTTTAAATATTAGAACCATTGTGCCAAATTCACCCCTGGTGTAACTCTATTGCCTTTTACAACAGTGTTGAATTTGGTCCACTGTGTCTCAGGACAGATATCAGTCATTGCTCAATGTCGGTATTGCTTGTCCACCTCTGAGCAACAATGTTCAGAGCCCAAACCTGGACTAGGAGTTGGGATTGTTCCCAATGCAGTAGCAGGGAACAGAGAAGGAGGGGGATTAATCAGGAGAATAATAGTCGCCAATTTTTGAAACCCATTTGCATCCAGCGTGACTTAGGGTCAGATTTTCATGAGAGCTCAGCTTTCCCTTAGGCCATGGCTACACTAGAAAAAAGGATTTTTTAAAACACGTGTTAGCGAACTCATGTGGACTTTCTTTCTAGTTGGAGCTGATCAGGAATTTTCTCTTGAAATAATTTTGATGGAAAATTTCAATTTTGATGATTTTTTTTTTCAATTTTCTGTGGAGAAAATTGAGACAAAGCATTTGGTTTTAGGTCAGTTTCACCTGAATCAAATTTTTTATGGTATGCAGTCTCCCCTCTGACTAAGCCACATGGTGCATCATGGGAGTCATATGACTGCAGATATATCATGTCCTCTTTGCAGCCTGTCCAAAATAGACCCATCTCATTATTCCTCCTCCCTTCTGATATCATGCTCACAGCTGCTGCACGTAAAGCCCTGATATCATAGAATCATAGAATATCAGGGTTGGAAGGGACCTCAGGAGGTCATCTAGTCCAACCCCCTGCTCAGAGCAGGACCAAGCCCCAATTAAATCATCCCAGCCAGGGCTTTGTCAAGCCTGACCTTAAAAACTTCTAAGGAAGGAGATTCTACCCCCTCCCTAGGTAATGCATTCCAGCGTTTCACCACCCTCCTAGTGAAGAAGTTTTTCCTAATATCCAACCTAAACCTCCCCCACTGCAACTTGAGATCATTACTCCTTGTCCTGTCCTCTTCTACCACTGAGAATAGTCTAGAACCATCCTCTCTGGAACCACCTCTCAGGTAGTTGAAAGCAGCTATCAAATCCCCCCTCATTCTTCTCTTCTGCAGACTAAACAATCCCAGTTCCCTCAGCCTCTCCTCATAAGTCATGTGTTCCAGACCTATTCCTATTGGAGGCCTGAAAAGTCTCACAAAAGCCCAAAACTTGGGCTGAAAGCCTGAAGTTAGGCAGATCCATCCGGCTATGATGAGTTTCCATATTACAAGTCACACATCCCATTACATTGTAAAACAGAAGGAACATTTATAGTTGCTGACCCTTTGGGGACCTATATCCTCCTGGGGGACTATGACCCAAACCACTTAATCAATAAGTAGTCACAAAATTTCACTGACAGCCTATCAAAGCTGAAGTTTTGTAAAGGTACAGGGCCAGATTGTGATCTCAAGTTACTTTAAATAACATAGGTTTCAGAGTAGCAGCCGTGTTAGTCTGTATTCGCAAAAAGAAAAGGAGTACTTGTGGCACCTTAGAGACTAACCAATTTATTTGAGCATAAGCTTTTGTGACGAAAGCTCATGCTCAAATAAATTTGTTAGTCTCTAAGGTGCCACAAGTGCTCCTTTAATTAGCATAAGTGTCATTCCATTTAATACAAGAGAATTACTCTGGCTTTATGCTGGTGCAAAGTGAGAGCAGAATGTGACCCATGGTGTGCTCAAATATGGTGACTGACTAGCGAGCATACATGTGTACCTCAGTCCTCTGCTAGAAGAACTCGGGACTGTACAATTGTTTCATAGCCCCTGTACTGCTAAGAGAGATTCTCTATTTGCTAATGTGGTAGTGATGTGGTTCTGAAGCAGGTGGCTCTGAGAGCTACTCTTGCTATGACCAGCAGCAACTTCTGAGTGGCTGCACTATGTAGACTAGTGACAACCATGAAGTCACGAGGTGGCCATGGATTTGTTATAATATGATTCAGTTTATCATTATGGGTGTGTGTATGAGCAAGAGAGACCTGGATTTTCGTTTTATCAACAATCTATTCTCTCTTCAGCCAGGAGAGGAAAAGACTTCCAAAGAGCTCAAGACTTTGTCATAAAAGGCTAAATTCTGCGCTGAGTTATATGCGTGTATAACTTTTCCGGTTGCCAGTGGGGTTACTATGGATTTACACCAGTGTAACTGAGGACAAATCTCGTGGCCCCTGGTCTCCCTAATCCTGACTCCTTTAGGGTTATGTCGTGAGCCAGATCTCTGCTTTCTGTTGCCAATCCCTTTTCTCCAGCAGGATGTTTACCTACCTCTTGAACTAATTCACTTTGTTGCAATGATTATACCTGGCATCCTTGCCTGCTCTCTTCAATCTGGCTTTTTTTTAACTCTCTTTTCTCTCTGAGCATTCAGAATGTGCTCTCCGTGGTATTAAGGATGGATTTACCTTTGAGCAGGGAAAACTATAAAGCCACGGGACTCCTTTATGATTCTAATTGGACCTAAGTAATATATGGACCCAAGCCCAGCCCTGACTCTACCAGTACATGGAGGATCTAGAAACCTGACAGCCTTTATTTTTCAGTGCAAAAACAATATGAAACTGCTTGTAATTATGACAGACCAGGAAAGGAAAAGGCAACTGCCATGTCATAGGCCAGTGGGCACATTGTGGTTAAGGACAGCATTTGGGAATAAGGCAGTCCTCATGAGTGCTTATCTTACCTCTGCCACTGATTCCTTCTATGGTCTTAGGCCACTCAAGTCACTCAACCTCAGTGCCTCAGTTTCCTCACATGCAAAATTGGAATAGATGTACTCAGCTGCTTTGTGAAGATGAATGGCTGTAAAGTGCTTGGAAGAATGGCAAGTGTTATATCCAAGGTTATTAACACCCATATACAATGATGGGTACAAGATAGAGACCTAAATTGAGAGAGGTGATATAAGGCAGGAGGGTGTGCTGGTTAAGGCACGGGACTAGGTCTCAGGAGACCTGGGCTTAAATTCCTCTCTTGGCCATAGACTTCCTCTGTGACCTTGGGCAAGTTGTTTAAACCTCTGTGGCTCATCTGTAAAACAGAGGCAAACAACACTGACTTTCTATTGTGACTATTTAGATTATAAACTCTCTCTTACTACATGTGTGTGCATTGCCTAGCACAATAATCTTGCCTGACCCCCTAGATCAATCCTTAGTGCATTGAAAACTAGATAGCCAGCTGACTGGCCATTTGTAGTTCCAGCCAATAAATAGCAAGCAATCAGAACCCGATGAAAGGAAAAGAAGGTGCATCATATTTGAAGGCCATGAAAGGGTTAAAAAGATCCCATCCATGTTTCCTAGTAAGCATGCGTGTGAATGGCCAGTCTGAAAATTGGTTAGGTAAATGAATTATTAGCTACAGACACTTTATTGTGTTACAATAGATTCACAAATCAAATTAGGACACAGATTTTGCTTTGATTTCTTTATCTTTCTCCCTCCTCACCCACTCCCACCACTTAATTTGCTTTTATTTTTTTCACCTAGATATGACAGTTTATTAACACTGCTTGAAGATGCAAACTTGGAGGGTTTTTTGGTAAGCCCCCCCACACCTCAGTTGCACATCTCTCCCTAGTCAAATTCTGGCAAAGCCACCTCCTTTCTTTTCAAAGGGGAGCATTAATAATGTCATGGACAGGGGGCAAACTAATTACCATGACTGGATTCTATCTTCTCTGAGCAGATGTGGGCATTTAAATATACATTGGAAAGGACTGGCCAGTCTGGCTCCAATGGCTACTTTCCAAGCTAGGAAGGAAGAAAATATATATTCCCATCTCCTGAGATGCCTGAATATAAAAGTAATAAATAAATGAATAAAATAAATCTGTGCTTAGTGCAGATATTTCCTTTACTTTCTGTAGACCAAAGCAATCCAAGAGAGTTCAAATGATGAGCTGTTGTGAGTGACTTAAATATACCCTATGGAATCCTGGGACTGACACGGCCCCAGCTACACGGCATACAGCAACTTGAGAATAATTTAGCTGTTGAAAGCATGCTGAGAAATCAAATTTCCATTGCAGAGAGTCTGGGGGAAAAGAAATCGGTGTGATGCTGTTTGTTCCCTAACTGCGGAGAGAGATATTCACAGGGGATAACATCAATTGCCCAAGTAGTGATCTTGTAAGCTTTTGAAACAAGAACTCTCTCCCTATTCTGCTTACAGAAGAGGACGGAGCACTCTGACAAAGAACTCCTTCAGATGAGGTCAAGCTTCTTCTATGTTCCCGAGTCTCAGGTTTTTGTTTCCTTCCTGCTAAACTCTTCTTCCAACACAGCATGCGTCTCTCTTTTCTCTCCTTTCCTTTTCCCATGCCGGTTAGCATCTTCCACGGCGCCAATGGATACATAATGGAGAAAAACATTCACAGAATAATTCATTTGGAAAATATCGTCAAATTTCTCAGATAAATTATTTAGCAAATATTGTCCCACCAGGTCTAGTGCTCTAACTTGGTGCAACTTCACTGGAGCTACATAGATTTAGAGGAGCTGAAGGCTAACAGCTGGACTGCAATTTTAGGACTCAGTCCTGCAAAGTACTAAACACTCTGGCCCTGATTTAGCAACATATTTAAGCACATGCTTAGCTTTAAGTACATGAGTATTCCTATTAAAGTCAATAGACTATTCACTTTAAAGCACGTGCTTAAATGCTTCAGTGGATAGAACTGGTGGAGCCCCCTTGCAAGAAGGAGCCCGTAATGCTTCACAAAGAACATCCAGCCAGAATTATTTCAGCATTTTGGTTGTCTTTAATATGAATCTTATGTGCCATGAAAGGGGTGGACTTGATATCCCTGGAAACTGAAGTTATTGATTTGTCACCTAAAGTACGAGCAACGGCAGTGCAAGCTTCTGCTGCCCCCATCCCTACTAGTGTGCCTCAGTCTTGACTTGAAGGGACCACCTCTGGAGCTGAGATTATAGGAGTAAAGGCATTGCAGCTGAAGCACGGGGCTGGGGGCTAGGAAATTTGGGTTGTATCCCAGCACAGACGCGCTACCATTATGCACTTGGCCAAGTCACCGAACTTTTTTGCGCCTGTCATAAATATAAAGGGAAGGGTAAACCCCTTTGAAATCCCTCCTGGCCAGGGGAAAGCTCCTCTCACCTGTAAAGGGTTAAGAAGCTAAAGGTAACCTCGCTGGCACCTGACCAAAATGACCAATGAGGAGACAAGATACTTTCAAAAGCTGGGAGGAGGGAGAGAAACAAAGGGTCTGTGTGTCTGTCTATAGTCTGTCTGTATGCTGGGTCTTGGCTGGGGATAGACCAGGAATGGAGTCTTAGAACTTTTAGTAAGTAATCTAGCTAGGTATGTGTTAGATTATGATTTCTTTAAATGGCTGAGAAAAGAATTGTGCTGAATAGAATAACTATTTCTGTCTGTGTATCTTTTTTGTAACTTAAGGTTTTGCCTAGAGGGGTTCTCTATGTTTTTTGAATCTAATTACCCTGTAAGATATCTACCATCCTGATTTTACAGGGGGGATTTCTTTATTTCTATTTACTTCTATTTTTTATTAAAAGTCTTCTTGTAAAAAACTGAATGCTTTTTCATTGTTCTCAGATCCAAGGGTTTGGGTCTGTGGTCACCTATGCAAATTGGTGAGGCTTTTTATCCAACATTTCCCAAGAAAGGGGGGGTGCAAGTGTTGGGAGGATTGTTCATTGTTCTTAAGATCCAAGGGTCTGGGTCTGTAGTCACCTAGGCAAATTGGTGAGGCTTTTTACCAAACCTTGTCCAGGAAGTGGGGTGCAGGGTTTTGGGAAGTATTTTGGGGGGAAAGACGCGTCCAAACAGCTCTTCCCCAGTAACCAGTATTAGTTTGGTGGTGGTAGCGGCCAGTCCAAGGACAACGGGTGGAATATTTTGTACCTTGGGGAAGTTTTGACCTAAGCTGGTAAAGATAAGCTTAGGAGGTTTTTCATGCAGGTCCCCACATCTGTACCCTAGAGTTCAGAGTGGGGGAGGAACCTTGACAGCGCCTCTTTGTCTCTAGCTGTAATGTGGGCCTATCACATATAAACTCCCAACGTGTACATTTAGTTGGAAGCAAAGGGTTTCCCTACCTGCAGCATATTGTAACGATGCTCAAAAAGGCAGCTACAGATCTCCACTGTCTCTGTGCGTATGTCCACACCTGGAGCTGGGGGAGTGGATTTCCAGCCTGAGGAGGCCTCTCCCAGTTAGCTCTGATGGAGCTAGTACAGTAAAAATACAGCAGTCCCGGCAGCAGGATGGGCTAGCCTCCCTGAGTACAGGCCTGTGATCTCAGATGGGTGCATAGTCAGGCCATTCTGCCCCCTATGCTGCTGTGGCTACACTATTTTTAGCAGGCTAGCTCAATCAGAGGAGAGGGAGCATGTCTCCTCAAGCTGGGATGCAGTCTGGCAGTTGCTATGTTCTTATGCATCAGCAGTATCTGCCAATAGGCATCTTCCAGTAGTCAGAATCACAAGAACTTCCCCGGGCTGGAATACCTTAGAAAAACCCACCGTACTGTACACTATGGTAAAGCCTTTTGCACACTTCTACTGAAGGGGTGAAGGATACCAGTACCGAAGTCTATCTTGTTACCTCGCAGACACTTCCGTGCAAGGACCAGGCCTCATTAAACATGCAAATGCCTGAACAAATTAATATTTGACAATCAAAATAAGGCACTTTAGTGTCAGTGATGGGTGGGCTTTCACATGCTGGTTCACAGGTATTTGGCTGGGTGTCTAACGCACAAAACCAACAGGTGTGAATAAATACAAGACACTAGCACACATTGTGTCATGTCGTTTTTGCTTATTTCATGCCACTTACAGAGAGCTTTGGGGCTGTTCCTTGTTGAATTCTTTGACTAAACAACACAGAACCCCCACACCTCCCCAAACACCCACCTCTTTGCAGTCGTGAATCTTTCACCTGGCCTCCTTATTTGTTTCCGTGACATTTGCAGTCACCTCCAAAAACCAAACCTCCAGCTGTATTGTCACTTCACCTTTTTTCATGCAAAAAATGAGATCTTTGCCCGTGCAGAGAGCATGCCTCACCCTTTCCCCCCCAGGCACAGTTAAAGAAATCCATGGGGCAGCTGGCTCCTGGCAAAAGAATTCTGTGATTGGGCAGAGATACCCTCCTTGGCTCACCTTGTTGTGTTGTGCTGTTGCAAGACCCTAGAACAATCGGTGACATTAGATATACCGTACTATCTGAGCTGCAATGCCTAGTCACAATGGAACAATTAAAACAATTACTGAACATTTTATATAACAGGACAAATGGATCACGGTGTTAAAGTCTTTGAAAATCTCCGATAAAAGCTGTACTAATGCATTAATGGATTAATCCCCCTAATCCTGTCAAACTTCCAAAGTATTTCTGTAAAAAGGCTGACAGGAGATCTCAATACTAACAGGAAGAGCAGCAGCCACTTGCGAGAGATGCTTTTTTTAACCATTTGACAGTGTTAGATATTAAAATTCACTTCACTTTCAGCATCATCGGACTCTGAGCTCTGGTTTAGGAGACGGTGAGAGGCATTTTGCAAGACTGCTATTGTCTTCTGGAGACTCCAGCATATTTTCTTTCTGTCCGTCTTATGCCCCCTTAAAGTACCAGGAGTCACATCTCTGGCTGGTGTACATTGTCATAGCACTGTTGAAGTCGCTGGGAGCTGTGCTGATTTGCACCAGCTGATATTTGGCCCACACTTTGCAGGAGAGACAAGGTAGAAAATAGAGTGGGGTTGGATTTGGAGATGTGCCCAAATGGTAGAGGTTGGATCAGCCATTGGATCCCCAAAGGACAGCAGGGTTCAGCATGGGGTACTCTGGTTCAAATACCTTCCTAATTTTGACTTCAATGGAGCTCTGCCAGTTCATGCTAGTTCAGGATCTGGCCATGTGTCTCTGAATCCTACAGGTTACGTCGGCATAATTTATGTCACTCATGGGTGTGAATAAGCCACCCCCCTGAGCGACATAATTTACACTGACTTAAGCACTGGTGTGGACAGTGCTACCCACCAGCATAGCTACTGCCTCTCGCAGAGGTGGTTTTTAATATGCCTGTGACGGGGGAGCTCTCTCCCATTGGCATAGACCTGACGCGGTGCAGCACTTCAAGTGTAGACTAGCCCTTAGAGAGCTTTATAATGCAGTCACCGCAACCAATGGTATGAGAGAGAGAGAGAAGTTAAGTGGCACAGACAAGGTCTGAGTTGTGATTTGAAACAGGAGAGAGAGGCAAAATGGTATGACAAAGCCCTTTCCCATAGGGTAGGAGATGCAGACAGGAAGGGTCTCCCAACACCCCAGATAAGTTTATAGGAAGGGACAGAATGAGACCAGGGCTAGACAAATGGGAGGGAACTAGAGAGAATCGAGGTCTCTGAGATAGGCTAGAACGAATCCAGAGAGCCTGAAAAATCATGGAGGGAGAGTTTGATTTCGACCCTGAAATGATTCAGGAGCTAGCAGATTTGTCTGAGGATGGTTTTCTTCCTGGGCACGCAAGGAGGCATGGAGAGGCATTCTGAGAGTGCTGTAGCCTGGAGAGCTCAGAACCGGGCAGGCCAGAGGGAAGGGAATTGCACTAGTGCACAATGAAGCCTGTGTGTCACCGAAGCTGGCGCTGACAGGCGTGCGGCTTCAGCACAGTTGCCTTCTGAGGCCACATAACGGAAATGGCAGCATCCCAAGTATTGACAGCCACCCGCAGCCAAAAGAACATTTAAATAAGGTGGCAGCACCGTCCTCCGACTGATGTCATTCAGCCCTGCCCTTGCGGCCAGGGTCCCAGAGTCGCGGGCGAGTTCCGGTACGTGTGATGAGTCAGTCAGGGCCCAAGAGGGTTGTGGAGCAGCACTGGTGTTTCAACATGAACGGATTTCTTTCCAGAACGTGTAGGCTGCAGTAGCCAGACAGACTCTTGATATGCAGTGGAAATATGTTTGTACAATTTAATTTTAGTTACCACACCGCGGGAGGGCGGGCGACCTTCATGGCTAGTTCTGATCGCGGGATATGTGTACAGAAATTAAGGTTATTGATTGCACTGGGTTTTTTTTTTCAATTGGCCTATTAATGCTCATTTTACGTAACAGGACAAATAGATCACAGTGTAAAGTCTTTGAAAATCCCCCATGAAAGCTGTAATAATGCTTTAATGTATTAATCCCCTTAATCCGGTCAGGCTACCAAAGAATTTCTGTCAAGGCTGACAGGAAACCTCAGGACTAACAGCGGCATCGGCACTAGATGCTTTTCAGTTGGTGGTTTTTAACTGTTTGCCATTCTCCAGGCTTTAGCACGCTCCCCAGCTTGGCACGAGCCGGAGCTGTGGGCTGTGAGATGCTGGAGTGAGGGTGGAGGGCAGTTTTAGTAAACTGGTTTGGGTCAGAGTCTCCTCTCATTCATACCAGTGTAAACCAAGAAGTGCAGTGACTTTGCTGGAGTTATAGTGGCATGAGAGGGGCGGGGGGAACGAGCACACTAGCTTTCATTTTCTCTACCACTATGTTTTCTCTCCTCCTCCCCTTCTTCCACTTTCCTCTTCCCTCCTTTATTCTCTCATCCTTTGTGGAGCACTCACAGTTCCCCTGCTCCAGAAAGCAAAGTAGGAAGTAGTGTGAGGGCACCCATGGATTGATTTCTGTGGTGGGATCCTAGACACCAATCCTATGAATTGCTCTGCCTGGACAGACCCCGGTGCCTGACCCCGGTTCCATAGACCTCAGGGCAGGGACTTCAGTAGGACTTCATGTGGGTACCAGGTTATGCGCACACAGAGCAGCTTGCAGGATCAGGGACTACACTATGGGGCTAAAGTCACATCTTTCCCATCTCGAGGGCTCACCTGTGCCAAAATGTAATATACAACATGATACCTTGGTCTGCAGACCCATTGCATGCTTCTGTGAGTAGACGGGTGAGGTGAGTACATTGGGTTATGGGACATAAAAATGCTCCATGAGAATGCCACTTTGCTTAAGTGCTTGAAGGTCAAGAGTTTCTTTTAAAAAATTCTTATAGCACCCTGTTAGCAGAATTATGGCAGTGCTTCCTTGAATGGTGGCTTCTCAAAATTCAGATATTCCTATCACCTTTATAATTTAGACTGAGCTGAAGCATTCAGCCTGGAACTTTGTTTTTCTTCCTTAACCTTTTCTGTAACTGGCAAAGCAAATGACATTGTAAATGTAATAACCAATAATGGAGCCTTTATAGTGCAGCATTAGCTTGTCAGCGCATGTTTCCCCCTGCACTTCCCCTCATTATCTGATTCACAGTGTGCCTTCGTGGGTTGCCTGTTGGCTGAAGTGCACTTTGTTGCTTAGGATGCACGCATTTTCTTTGTAGTGAACGGGAAATGGTTTGAGTGGGATCCCTATGCAGTGAGTTCCCTTTGTTATATGAGAGGAAAACAAAACAATAACAGCTGTCAGTGACGCTGAAGAGCCCAACCTGAGTGTTGACTTTGTGCCTGGTTCTGATCTGATTTACACTGGTGCAGGAGAGAAGTAACTTCACTTAATAGAGTTACTCTGGTGTGAAATCTGATAGCATATCCTGCTCCCCTTTGTCTGGTGTGGCCACTGACTCAGTTTACTCTCTCTCTGGGCAGTTAGTTGGGGACAAAGTCCTTGCCTTCCAGGGTATGAAAGCCTCCAAATCATAATTCTACAACAATCCTTCACCCTCTGATTGCTAAGTCTTTTTCCTTGGTTACAGGATGCATCCCTTTTAGACGGATTCAGGCCTTCATTCTTTTCTATGGCTTGGGCTCCCCAGCGGGACCTGATCTCCCATGATGCACTACAGCCAATGACTCCCATGATATACCATGGCAGGTCACCAAGAAGGGACACCGAGGTGCAACATGGGTAATGTAGTCCAGCCAAAGACCCTGGCCTATAGAGAAGAATGGGGACACAATGCAGGAAAAGTACAACTCCCATGAAGTACTGTGGCAGCATTTTTCAAGCTAAATTTTTGGTTTTTGTCTTAACAATTTTGGTTTTCAATTTTTCATGGAGAAGTCAAAATTTTTCACAGGGGAAAAAAATGTTCTGACCTGCTCTAGATGCAAGTTGCGCCACGATCACAAGGCCATGATCCTGGGAGATAAGTTGCACAGCACACTTCTAAAGGGAACTGGGCTCTCCTAGCAGTCCAGACAGATTGAGGATGCATTGCATGGGTCCACACTACCCCTAACAGGGACCTGTACCATAATGGCACAATCTGAATCATACATTTTATGCTTTGTTCTGTGCACGGATAGTTTTTTTAGAATTACTTTTACAAGAACAGGATTCCACGTTCCCCTGCTTCACTCCTTGGCAATGGTGGGTTTTTTTTTTTACCGGCACAAGATGCTGTGCCAAGAAAAATCTAATGCTCATGAAAGGATTAACTAGATATTATAGCAATATCCTTCAATTTACCCACAGAAGAATGGAAATAGTTCCCTTTTGTGTAAAATAGTTTAGAGAGTGTTTCAACTTAACTTTTATGTTCTTGCTGTTTGTAGTCCAGAAATCAGTCTTTGCAGGAAAATCGATAATAATTCATGCATGCACAGCTCACATCAGCTTCCACAGGACATTAGGTTTTGTAATAATGTTACTGAAAATTGGAAAGTTCCTTTTGTAATAGAGTAGAGATAACTACTGCAAATGCTCTTTCACACATGTTGTGTGAGTTCTATAAGGCCATGGAGTCTATAAAATACAGCTTTATAGGTGCATTGATTTCTACAAGCTTTGCACTGAACATTTTCCAGCAGCCACTACCAGAAATTAATGAAACATTGGGCCAGCGTCCCCAAGGGGTGGGTGGGTGTGCATGCGTGTGTGGTACTTTTCATTAGTAGATGTGTAAATGGCTTATTTGTTATTTACCTACCGGTCAAATAATCATGGGACAGCCAAGGGAGAGGAGTCTTTAGGGCTGGCACTACAAAGGATGGGAGTTGCACCACCAGGGACTCTTTAACCCAGTTGAGGAGCACTGGTAGAACACAGATCCCCAAGCCTAAGAGTGAAGGGATAGGAAAATCTTGCTGATATTACTGCTAACACTCAGCGTTTACATGTGGAGGGCTTTCCATCTGAGGATCTCAGAGCCAAGCAGAGTAGTGTCATTATTCCTTGTTTTACAGATCGAGACACCCAGGCACAGAGAGGCAGAGTCACAGAACAAGTCATTAGAAAAGAGAAAGCACATCTGCTGATTCCTAGGCTAGTGTGCTATTTAGTAGTACATGGTGCCTGCCTAACGAGACGGGGTACTCTTCCTGGGATGCCGAGCATAGTTTTAAAAAATGCACTTTAATGATCAGTCCCAGTGATTCACAATGAATCATTTTTTCTGATGTTCATAAATGGTGAATTTTCAAAAAGATCCATCTCCCCTCAGCTACTTATTTGCTTCTCAGGTTTCATGCCATAGCCAAAAATTAGACTATATTGTTTTTGCGGTTAAAGGGATTGAAGATAAAATACGGAGCCTTTCACCTGTTATATCACCAGTTCAGATCTGGGCCAGACTTGCAGTGACCTGTGACTGGCCAGTTCACTGGCTTAGCTTTATTGTGCTGGAAATCCGCACTGCAGGGCTAGTTTCAAAAGAATATAAGGATTGCCACAGCCAGAGCTCAAAGGAAAGGAAGATAAGGCTTCCATCAGTAAAGCGGTGCTTTTCTGCAGTCAGAAACCAAACATCCGAGTTTCCTTAAAGACAAAGAACTAAATTTAAGGTACTCTCCTGACTTTCCACCTTGTGCCTCCACTAGTCAGCATTTATATCACCCAACCACTGGGAAATGAGCTAAAGGCTTCTTTGCATTCCCCTCCAGGAACTCCTGTCACCCAGTTAGACTTGCTGGTGGACTGTGGGCTGGAGACTCCATTCACAGTAGTGAGAGTATGAGTATTTGGTTCAGAGGGTTTTAACCTAACGGCTGCTAGGTCTCATGCAGAGTTCATCCACTCCATCACATAACAAAAGGTCAATACTATCTGGAGTAAAAAGAAAAGGAGTACTTGTGGCCCCTTAGAGACTAACCAATTTATTTGAGCATAAGCTTTCGTGAGCTACAGCTCACTATCTGGAGTGTGTTGGTGGCCTGATTGGAATGAGTCACTGCTCTCTGGTCTGTTCCTCATGGACAAGTATCTAAATCAGCAAAGTTGCCACCATGCTTGGCAGTAGCTGACTTCCTAGTTGGCCGTCTCACCAGAGAAGCAAAGAATTGCATTGGTCAGAGGGACTGAAATATCCTCCTACTTAAATGGGCAGCCCCTTCATGTTAGGGTTGTTGAGGGTGTGTAGAGGAAAGCTTGCAGTGTTGTTGCCCATACTGTTTTGTGGATTTGTCTCTGGGGCTAAGATTTTCCAAAAGTGGCTAGTGATTTTGGATACCTCTGTTTTTGGTGCCCAGTTTGAGACACCTGACAGAGGCTTGAGTTTAAGAAAGCCCTAACCACCCACCCCTCTGAAAATCGGGCCTTTTCGAGGTGTCTCAAGTTGGCTCTCCCAACAATGGGACACCCCAAATCCCTATTCCCTTTTGAAAATCTTGGCCGTGGACGGACAGTCAGGCAGAAGTTGACAACATTAAATTCACTTATTTTTTAAAAAAGCCTATTCATGAAATCATTTGGCTTTTGATAGGAAATATTTATGTTGCAGAGATTATTATTTCTGTGGTGTAATATTTATGCAGTTTTCATGGAAAAGTGAATGCAGGGAGGTATATTTACTTTAGTAATTACGGGTTCCATAGCACTTTTGAAAAAAAAAGGCCAAAAATTATTCAAATAATTATTAACGCCTAGACATAATTAATGCTGCATCAATGCAGTTTTCTAAGTGCATTTTTTCCAGCTCTTTGGTGCATAATAGAGAAATAATGAAATAATGAATGCAAATGCTGTTGATATTCATTAAAATTCTGCAAATGAAAAATGACTCACCCCCTTCTGTAATTCTAGCCCATTGCATAGAAAAGTTGAGAATGTCCTTGTCAGAGAAACTATTAGGTTTGGCAAATGAAGAGAAGGCCCTATTCACCATGTTCCCACTTCTAGGAAATGTCGTCTTTGTCTGGAAGCAAATTTTCTGACTGCTAAGATGAAAGCCACTTCGCGCATCCTAGCTGGGCAAAATGGCTCCAGAAATAACATCTGCATTTGACTGTTAGAACAGACAAAGGGTCAGTGATTACAATGATGATTAGAATAGAAGTTAAGTGCTCCATTGCAGTTGAGACCCCATTGTGCTGGTTGCTGCATGAACAAAAAATAAGAGAAAGTCCCTGCCCCACAGAGCTCACAGTCTAAATAGTCAAGATAGACAAGTCATGGGAAAAATATGGTGTTTTTATCCCTTCTTTAGAGATAGAAGAAGAATTCCCTTTGTCTTATCATGGTGCCTAGGAGCCCAAGTGATGGACCAAGAGCCTATTGTGCTAGGCGCTGTACAAACACAGAACAAAGACATGGTCCTTGCCCCAAGTAGCTTACAGACTAAGTATAAGACAAGAGGCAACAGCTGGAAACAGACCAATGGGGGAGTACAAGGAAACAATGAGATAATGTTGGTAAGCATGATAGGCTGTGGTCTCAGCATGCCAGCAGCCTAACTACTGTCAAGTCTTTTGAGGGGCTTAAGGCAAAGGAGAATTTTGAGGCACAATCTGAAGGAGGAACATGAGGTAGCTTTGCTGATTTTACAAGGAGTGTTTCCCAAGCGTAAGGGGCCGCGTGGGAGAAATCAATGCAGTGTTTATTTGAAATTGTAACAAGTGGGTGATGGAGGCCAGCACCATGGACTAATCAGAGGCGGGAGTTGACACGTCAATAATGAATGAGAGATGGTAGGTTAGAGCCGGGATAGGCCTGGGAAGGGAAGACAAGCTGCTTATGTTTGATGTGCTAGAGAAGGAGCCAGTGAAGGTGTGCAAAGAGAGGTCAAAGCGACTGGCTAAGGAAATGATCTTTGCAGCAGGATTCTGAATGGATACTATGAGGCAAGACTGCATTTGTCAAAGCCAGAGTGAAGGATGTTGCAGTAATTGAGGTAGGAGATGATAAGAGACTTAAGTGACTTGCCCCAGGTCACACTGGGAATCGGTGGTAGAGCTGGGAACAGCATCCAGTCCTTTGAAGTCCCAGGCCAGTATCTTAACCACAAGACCATCTGTTCTTGACCTTCTGCCCTTCTGTTTACTCATCCCAAACTAGGGACAGAGCTTGGACAGAGCGAAAGGTAAGGAAGCCTCTCAAATGCATTTCAGACAAATCTGTTGATAAAGGCTGCCTGGGGTTGGTTTGTGTGTTGTTGTCTGCATGAGAGATACAGTGCGAGATGCTCTTATGGCACCAGCAGTGCAGGGAATAGCTAGCACCTGAGTACACAGCCTGTCCGTGCCTTGTCAGATGTGACATTACCCATCATTTTGAGAATGAACAAAGAGAAAACAATATCGATCTCGGTGCTGGGCCTAATGTCTATTGCCCTGTGGAAAGTATGATATAGCGGTGGGTGAAACTGACATAACGCAGAAATTTTGCCTGGATTGGGGTTTCATGATGGAAATTGGATGCTTCTCTGAACTATTTAAACCCCACAAATCTGCATAATTGGGCAAGAAATCCATTAAGAACAGACTTCCCCATGACCTTTCCAGAGCTTTCTCAACCTGGAGATACCACAAGAATATCCTTGTCAGGCTAGTTTGGCTCATTACAATAAACTTATAGATGGAAATGGTGCATAGGGGTGTGAAATATATTTTTACACATTCATGAACATTTACAAAAAACTAGGCTCATGTCTGGGTCTAGAAATGAGAGATGAGACCAATCTGTGCCATTCAGATGCACAGCCAACCTCCCCTAAAGTCTGAGTGGTTTTAGAGCTGATGTGACAGCTCTCTCCTACAGAGGTGATTCAGAGTCATGAATTTCGGATCCAAATTGGATCCCTTAAGTTCAAGGTGGTTTGGGTCCAATATTCTGGTTCAGACTCATCCTCTAGAGAGGTGACTGGAACCCGAGTTCTGATCCAGATCCAAAGCAGTTTTCAAGGGGAGTCTGTGTCCAGTTATCCTGTGCTAGCCTGTCTCTACTAGAAAAGTGTGAAGCTCAATTATGTGTCTGGGGGGTGGGAGCTGGGGAGAGGGATCAGGGTAGGGGATGATCAATGTAAACTGAAACAGGGGCCCTGTTCTCTGTTTCCTCAAGATAGGTCTAATGTACACTGGTGGCTGCAATGGCCCACTTTGGGGATGACTTGCCCCAGGTCACACAGGGAATCTGTGGTGGAGCTGGGAATAGCATCCAGCGCTTTTAAGCCCCAGGCCAGTACTTGAAACACAAGCCGGTCTTTTCCCGCAGAGCTCTGCCCCTTTGCCAGGTCAGAATACCCATGCGTCTGGACACATCCTCTCACTCATCCATCTTACCCTCACTGTGCCTCCTATGATGTGGGCTAGCCACCAGGAGGACCACAGTGGCAGCATTGTAAGCATGGAGCTGCTTTACACAGTGGGCATATTTCTTGGAGCGGTGGAGAGGGACTGCAGTGTAGGTGAGAACTGGGCTCAAAGTTGGTTGACCGGCAGGCAGGTGCATCCCTTGCTCTCCCAGCTAGGAAACGATTGAAAGAGTGAGCAGGAAGGATGATATTTCCATTCGGAAGCTATTTTTGAGGTGCACTGCTCCCCTGAGCCTCGGTTTTTGCAGTAATAAAATCTAATCTAATTTCTGATGTATTTAACTGAAATCTCATTTCCAGTTTTGTGTCCTGTAAAGAACAACTGGCTCTGGGGATCCCTGATAAAGCTGCCGAAGTGGCCCCCGGCTTCCATGGGCAGGGAACTAATCAATCCTCTGCCAGGAATTTTCGGTACTATCTGTTGATTGCAGCTCACGTATAATGAAGACAAATCCTGTGCTGGCTAAAGATCAATAATTCAAGGAGGGAAAGAGGTAGAGGGGAGGACAGGACAGAGACAGCAGGAGCATCTGCCAATGAAATCCGTTCCGAAAACAATGAGCTTACAAACAGAGACTGGGACAATTAATGAGAATTACAGAAAATCCTATGGGCACAAGGAAGACCCCGTGAATACAAAATATCCCCCCATCCCTACAAAATCCAGTTCTTCTTCGGAACTCCTTGGGGAGGTATTTAAAGCCTATTAGAATGGCAGGAAGCCAACATTTAATCAGCATGCTAGTCCTAGGATGACATCATATGGACTGGTAGCTGGAGTTCTACTTGCATCTGCTTAAGGCTGAGTTACCAGAGGGGTCTGATAACTCAGGCTTCTGCTATATGGCAGCACCAGAGGGTTCACAGATCTGCCACAGCGGGACTAAGGCACTACGGAGTTGCTATGAAGCGTTGAGGGGCGACATAGCAGGCCCAAGAGGTGGAATACTAAATTTAGTAGGCCATTTGATGGGTTTGTCTTGTCCTTTTGACGAGATGGGTAAGTCCAGTGATCTGGTGCCCAGACAGTACGAGCAATAAGATGGCTTGTACGGGCAGGTAAGCAAGTCCAAGGAACGGAATGACTGTTGTTTTGGGCACACTGGCAGCTCCAATAGGCACCCAATGCGAGATACAGACACCTAGCAGAGCATTGTAACCTTTCCTGCCTCCAACGAGTGTAAATTAGTTCCTGAGCAGTTCTCTCTATCCAGGCTTATCACCGCAACCATTACATGCGCTGTGGGCTTTAATTTTTAACCATACACGTCTGGTTTTTTTTTAAATATTAATTGGACATCCTCTTAGATTCTTGTCATAGCATCTTGAATCAGATCAGAGAGTAAATGTTAAAGAGTGTGACGCGGGGGATGCTGGCCTGCTTGGGCCTCTCCTTCCCCCCACCCCCACTTTTTTCTCTATCAATAGCAAGGCCTGAAAGGGTTAAAGTACTGCCTGTGACTCTCCTTTTGCTGAGATGTGAGAAATAAGGGTGTATTGATTTCAGTGCGATGTGCTCTGTATTTTGCTTGCACTGCAAAAGTGATTATTCATCAGAAATACAGTTACTCTATTTTGTTTCCAATTTAGCTGGTCAAGCAAATTCCAGCATCACCTGCTCCTGGGATATGGAGCAGTCACAGGATTGCCAAACCCCAGCATTCAAAAGTCTCAAGTCAGGCTTTTAAAAATCTTGAGATTGGCTTAGGAATCACAAGATCTTTTTAAAACGTGGTACATTTTTGAGTCATGTCATTTGACTTCAGGTTTCGGAGCATCAGGGGGCACTTGGGTCATGTTTTCAAGCTTTTCTCCACAAGCATAAAGCCAAGAAACTGACTTTAAAAAAAAGAAAGCTGAGATTTCACCAAATCACATGCATCCGGGAGCTGGGGCTTTAAGAAAAACATCAAATATTATGAGACTTGCAATATTTGACATGAGAATGGGCAACACTGTAGTTAACTCAGCTGCACAGTCCCCAGGTGCAAAACAGCCTTGAATCTTTATTCCCTTGGGTGAATGGCGCTTCCTTCTTATTGTGACCCATGTACGTGGGATGGGGGAATCTTGCTTCCCCTGAAAAGAATTATACATGGGCTGGCCACCTCCCAGCTACCCCCTTCTGGCCTCAAGTCACTCTGCAGTCACCCTGTCTCAGTTTCCCTCTTCTTCTACTCAAGGTCCCTTAAATCAAACTATCAAAACAACTCTTCTCTGGTTCAGCCAGACTCCTCCTAGAGGCTGGATTTATTAAAATAACAAAGTCAGTCTCAAAGTTGATACTCAGTCTCAAGTCCATACTCCCAGACCTTCTTGCTGGGGTCACCCATACCTTGCCTGCCTGTAGCCTTTTCTCTGAAGACTCAGACTCCTTCTGGCGTCTACATGCTTCCAGCAGTCTTTGTGGTCTCTTCACTCTGAGCATCTCACCACATCTCATTGCGTCCATCCGTTCCCTTCTCTGCAGCTTCCTGCTGCTCTGTATAGGAGAACCAGCTCCTCCATCCCTAGCTGATTCAACACCTCCTCCCAGGTGTGGCAGGCAGGGCTAATGGTACAGGGCTGGCCAGCTCCAAGCCTCCGGCCATTAAAAGGGCAAGCCACCCTGTTACAAGTATTTTAGTATGAACTACAATTTTCTATGTGCTTCATTTAAAGATGGGCCAAACCCAGGACAATTTATTTCCCTCCCTCACCTCGCCCGTCAAGCTCTACAGGTGGGGCATAAAATGGTGTCCAAGTCCATGTAACAGAGAGCTGAGATGTGGGGGACCCTGTGAAAAAGACTGTTCCACAAACCCAATCCTCACCCTTGGCACAGCCTCGCTGCAGGGGAGAGACATGAGAGAGGCCTGACATGTCCCTTCCCCTCTAACTGTCTGTTTGAGGGAGGAACTTGGCAGCTCTGCATCTCTGGGGCATTTAGTAGAAACAAAGGCTTGTCAAACCCAGGCGTGATATGATTACGCTAGATGTTTTCTCAGCTACAGCTTCGCAAAGGCATTGTCAGACGCAGCCAGCAGTCCGGTCCGTGGGCCTTTCACGCAAATCAATCCCTAGGCAGCTGAGTGCTACAAGAAGTATTACACTCCTTGTTCTTTACAAGGGAGCAAACTAGAAATTATTTCTGCTGGATGTCAGATTTGCATAAACCCCGTAGTTTAGGGGCGTCTGGAGGCTGGCAATGGGATACGTGACTATCAACTCTAGGTCACCTGACGAAACCTAGCGTGGTTGATAGTGATTCAGATGGTTACCATCCAGTATTTGATTGGCTTGCCTATGAAAGGTGAGCTCAGTCCAATTCCTAAGGTAAAAATACCCATGTCACAAAAATCACCACCGCTGGTATGTTTTCCATAAGCACGTGGGTCAAGTGCATTTTTATGGGACATTGAGGAAAACAAACATCAAAGAACAAATGTAATACCACCAGAAGAGAGAGAGAGAATGAAGCTTCCCTCTAAATCTATCTGATCCTTCATCTGTCTCCTGATAGCTGACTCTCCTCACTTTCAGAGCATACTGCAAGACACAAGATTCTGTCATATCCGCCATCTTGGACCTCTGCACAGCCCTGCCCCTGTCAGTGTCGGGCAAGGGTACTTCTTACTTTGAAAGGTGAAGTGTAAAGAAAACACTTTGCTCCATACACCACCATTTGGTCCCATTGTTGGCAGCCTCAGCAGAGGGGCCAGCAATTGTGTAACCATGGAGAACAGATCGCCGCTCTCCCTTCTAGTGAAGGTCGGAGTTGATGCACGTTGGCAGAGAGCAGTCTGAGGGAAACTCACCTTCCCACTGCTGCAGCTGTTCTGTGGATAGAAAGAACTTTAGTCCCCAGGACTGACATTCTAACACCTTTAATCAGTGCTAGAGTAACTTAAATAATAATTCAAAATGAATCCGATGGGAAACATTTCCCAAGCCTAAAGCACCAAAGAACCTGCAGGATTCTCTGAAATGCAAACCCAGGAAGGTGAGTGCTGACAATTCATTCAGAGAGCAGGCTGGGGAAAGAGGCAGCATTAATTCTATAATGCTGCAAAGCGGAGGAGGGAGGCATATAACATTTATGAACAAGGTCCTGTTCCTTTTCTCTTTCTCCTCTTTAATATTGCAGTAGTTTTACCAATTGAAGCAAGAGCTAGGGGCCAGCAACCCATCTGCCTCTCCTGAATGTTAAGCTGAGGTATGCAAAATGGGAGCTAGCTGGAAGCCCAGTGGACTTGCATGGGACACAGAGATACAGCAAAGGTACATATGCTGCAGTTCTGACTATGTCGTTTTACTGCTATATGTAAAACACCATCTGTGGTGCAGAGACCTCTTCTGTGAGGGAGATGCACATTTAACCCAGAAAACTGTCAACTAAAGTGCTATAAAGTTCCCCATAAGTGTCTTCATCACTCTTTGCTTGAGGAAAGCACCTAACAGGATGGAATGTTAGTATCGAAAGTGAATGCAGACGCAGCAGGCCAAATTCAGGCCTGGTGTATGTGGATGGAAATCCACTGACTTCATCTGTTAACTCCGTTAACATCAAGTGTGTTATTGGCTGTAACTCCACTGACTTTCATGGTGTAAATGGGTATGCCACTGACTTTACTGGAGTGGCACCTGTTTACACCATGGGTGATTTTGGCTCATTGTCTCTTGATTAAATATATACTTTCATGTAAAACAAACATTCAGGACTATCAGATTCTAAAGACCCCCCCCACCCAGGGTGCTTGGGAGTTAGTCTCTTGAATCTCCTGATAGCTGACTCTCCCCATTTTCAAAGTATGCTGCAAGACACACCTGTCTAAACTAGCATCCCCCACATGTCGTAATGACAACCAACTCAGAAGGCAGCAACTGCCTATTACCATAAGAGAAGACTGAAAGGAGAGAGATAGACAGCTCTGCTTTCTCGAGGCATGTGATGGGACTATTGCAGAGAAGCTCTGAGATCCTTTGGCAATGAGCACCATGGAAATGTCTATAAACAAAATGAATGCCATACATTCTGCGGCAACTCCACGTGCAGACTCACTATACAAAAACAATTCACTGCTTCTTTCAGCGCTGCTTGTTTCCTGCTCCACAGTAAACTTGAGCACCTCTAAGAATTATCTCCCAAAGGAGAAAGTCCAGGTTCCTTAAGATCTCTGAAGCACTGACTGTAAAATATCTGTTGGACTCAGTGGTGCTGGAACAATTTTTATAGTGGGGGTGCTGCATGCAGAAACTATGTATTTGAGTTGTTATTACTACTCCAAGCAGCACCCCTAGTTCCAGCACCTATGGCTGAGCTTGTATCAGCTGCCAAGGTTGAGTTCAGTAACAAGCATCTGGTGATTGCAATGCTTTTCCTCACCCTTATGGGGGACTTTCAGCTATTGGTGGGCTCAACAGCTGGGAGATGGCAGCTTAGGTGCTCTGCAATCACCAGCAGGTGGGCTCATGCCAAGCGAGTGGCTGATTAGCAATGTCAGCAGTAGGGAACTTGCTGTTTAGTTGCTCTGCCCTTGCCTGAGGATTGGGCTTGCTGTTGAGATGAGCATTAATAAAAACAGCTGGAAGGTTCGAGACATTTGCCTCTGACAAGCAGGGGGGTTCACTCTTCACAGCAGTGGGGAGCTCTTGGGCACGGGTGCAACCACATGAAAAAAGTTGGGAAGAGGAAGGAACAAGAGTGGAAATGCATGAGACCTGCAACCGCACCAAGGGAGAGATCAACTGGAGAGGAACAGCTGTGGGGACAAAGGCAGGACTAAGTATTATCTAGACCATCCCTGACAGGTGTTTGTCTAACCTGCTCTTAAAAACCTCCAACGATGGAGATTCCACAACCTCCCTAGGCAATTTATTCCAGTGCTTATCCACCCTGACAGTTATGAAATTTTTCCTAATGTCCAACCTAAACCTTCCTTGCTGCAATTGAAGACCATTGGTTCTTGTCCTATCTTCAGAGGTTAAGGAGAACAATTTTTCTCCCTCCTCCTTGTAACAAGCTTTTCATGTACTTGTACATGTACATCATATCCCCTCTCCGTCTTCTCTTCTCCAGACTAAACAAACCCAGTTTTTTCACTCTTCCCTCATTGGTCACGTTTTCCAGACCTTTAATCGTTTTTGTTGCTCTTCTCTGGACTTTCTCCAATTTGTCCACATCTTTCCTGAAACGTGGCTCCCAGAACTGGACACAATACTCGAATCATAGAATCATAGAATATCAGGGTTGGAAGGGACCTCAGGAGGTCATCTAGTTCAACCCTCTGCTCAAAGCTGGACCGATACCCAATTAAATCATCCTAGCCAGGGCTTTGTCAAGCCTGACCTTAAAAACTTCTAAGAAAGGAGATTCCACCACCTCCCTAGGTAACGCATTCCAGTGTTTCACCACCCTCCTAGTGAAAAAGTTTTTCCTAATATCCAACCGAAATCTCCCCACTGCAACTTGAGACCATTACTCCTTGTTCTGTCATCAGCTACCACTGAGAACAGTCTAGATCCATCCTCTTTGGAACCCCCTTTCAGGTAGTTGAAAGCAGCTATCAAATCCCCCCTCATTCATCTCTTCCGTAGACTAAACATCCCCAGTTCCCTCAGCCTCTCCTCATAAGTCATGTGTTCCAGTCCCCTAATAATTTTTGTTGCCCTCTGCTGGACTCTTTCCAATTTTTCCACATCCTTCTCGTAGTGTGGGGCCCAAAACTGGACACAGTACTCCAGATGAGGCCTCACCAATGTCGAATAGAGGGGAAGGATCACATCCCTCGATCTGCTGGCAATGCCCCTACCTATACATCCCAAAATGCCATTGGCCTTCTTGGCAACAATGGCACACTGTTGACTCATATCCAGCTTCTCGTTCACTGTAACCCCTAGGTCCTTTTCTGCAGAACTGCTGCCGAGCCATTTGGTCCCTAGTCTGTAGTGGTGCATGGGATTCTTCTGTCCTACGTGCAGGACTCTGCACTTGTCCTTGTTGAACCTCATCAGATTTCTTTTGGCCCAATCCTCCAATTTGTCTAGGTCCCTCTGTATCCTATCCCTACCCTCCAGCGTATCTACCTCTCCTCCCAGTTTAGTGTCATCTGCAAACTTGCTGAGGGTGCAATCCACACCATCCTCCAGATCATTTATGAAGATATTGAACAAAACCGGCCTGAGGACCGACCCTTGGGGCACTCCACTTGATACCGGCTGCCAACTAGACATGGAGCCATTGATCACTACCCGTTGAGCCCGACAATCTAGCCAGCTTTCTATCCACCTTATAGTCCATTCATCCAGCCCATACTTCTTTAACTTGCTGGCAAGAATACTGTGGGAGACCGTGTCAAAAGCTTTGCTAAAGTCAAGGAACAACACGTCCACTGCTTTCCCCTCATCCACAGAGCCAGTTATTTCATCATAGAAGGCAATTAGATTAGTCAGGCATGACTTGCCCTTGGTGAATCCATGCTGACTGTTCCTGATCACTTTCCTCTTCTCTAAGTGCTTCAGAATTGAATCATCCAACATTAGAGGTCACTGTGTTAGCCAGAGCGAGCTGGAAAGAAATTAGCATCTTGGGAGCAGTGGGGCATGGTGGAATGAGTGAAAGAGGGATCTGGCATGGATATGAGGAGCAGGCTGGAGACAGTAACCTGGGAGCTGTCTGTAAAGGGATGGCTAGGTAGAAGCAGGGACAGTTGGCTGGCCACGCAGAGCGGAGGCTGTAGAACTGGGGGAAGAGGCTTGCCAGGAGCACGGAGGCAGCATGGGGCTTGAAGAGGCACAGGATATTTAACCAATGGAGCTACTGCTGGAGGAAAGAACAGCATGAGCAGTGGGACAATGGCAGCTGAAGGAGAACAGGGGAAGAGGCGTGTGTTGGCTCGTGCACAGAGAAGCTCTCCTCACTTACCATGGGTTTCCTTCTCCCACTCTGGCCCTCACAGCTTCTTCCGTGCTGCCACATATGCCTGGAACACCTTCCCTGTCATGGGGGATTGGTGCCCCCTGTTAGCAAAACCCTTAAGCACATGCTCAGCTCTAAAGCAGGGGGAGCATATTCAGTGAAGCCAAGGGGACTACACTCAGCCTTAAAGTTAAGCATGTTTAAATGCTTTGTTGGATTAGGGCAAGGGTACCTACCATTTCTACCCTCACCCGCTCCATCAACCTCACTTCCGTGGGACCCACAAACATTAACCTTTGCCGGTACAAATGCTGCCATCGCTTTTTATTAACACATATTCAAATGGACACTGAATATGCACCATCCCGTGTCTCTCCCAGGTTGAGTTTTTCAGGGTCTGATCTTTGACCCTCCATTTATACTGCACTCTCCACAGGGCAAGGACCTTATTTCTTCTTATTTCTTCTGTGCAGCACGAAGCAAACCAGCAGCACTTAACCAATACTAACAAATTGCAATAATTATCACTAACTGTAAATAGACTCCATTTGCACCTTTGGAAGTCACAATTATGTAAGACCTGGAGGCTAAGAAGGTGAAAAATACCCCACAAAGCTGACTTGCAAAGCACGGAGAAAGAAACCCAGTACACACAAACACCCATTGTTATTTATCGTTCTGTATTAAGCTAGCAGCTAAGCACCCCAGTTTAGATCAGGGTCTCTGTACATAGTCCCTGCCCTAAAGATCTTACAGCTTTAATAGACTAGACAGAAAAAGAGTGGGAGAAAGGATGGATTCATCTCCCCCGTTTCAACGTGGGGAGCTGAGACCCAGAGAGATTAAGACCTCGCTCAAGGTTCTAAAAGGAGTGTGTGTCAGAACCAGGGATTAAACGGAGATCTCCTGAGTTCGAGTCCAGTATCTGAACTAAAAGACCATCCTCCTTCTCAAGCACATGGTGAAAGAACAGTAATTGTCTAAACAAAAGATCGTATTTGCTTTTCTGTGCTCTGCACCTTTCCATGCAGAGAAGTCTCTTTGCCTGCTACGGGGGCTACCTGGGAAGCAGCTGCCATTTTGGGCATTGGGTGAGCTCCAGAACGTTGCAGAGTGAGCCACACACTGTGATCTCTCTGCTGTGCAGACTTTAGAATAGATCTTTCCTGTTTTTTTTAAAATCCAAACCAAAAGTCACTGGGCCTGAAGATGAAAGCTTTCCCTTTTTGTATATTGAAAAACATAGCAATGCCAACCTCTTTATTTGATTCTTAAGTTCAGACCCAAGTACTGCCCTTTGAACTGGAAGTGCATTCTGGGTACTTACATGTAAATGAGCATACCACGAAACATCACAAACTGCAGCAGCAGGATTAACCCAGGCCAGAAAAGTTGCAGCCTTTGGCACTTCAATGCCCTGATAAGCAATTTGGCACACCCTGGACCTATATCCTTGATCAGAAGCTGACTATATGCAATCAGGTGACAGTGGTGCTCAGGGAAGGGTTATTTCTAATATCTTAAAAACTATTTCCAGACCACGGCCTCTTCCTTGCATACTTTGACCTGGACCATCATTCCGACTGTGCATGAATGAATTACTACAACGCCCTCCATAGTGTGCTGCCCACGATGGAGCTCTTTCACAGCAAACTAGCCCAGAATGCAGCAGTGTGATTGCTTCTGGGGGGTGGGTGAAAGGGGTTGACACACACACACTCCTTTGTTCCCTGCATTGCCTTGTGACACTGAGTGTGAGGGCAAAATTTCATCAGCTCCTGAGGGGGCTCCCATCAGTTAGTGAGTGACTCAGTTTGCATGAGCAGAACATACAAGTTGTACATGTGGCCTAGTAGAGTCCACACGTAAATCCCGTTTTCTGCATGCACCTTGGTGTTCGGTTACCAGTGCTGTAGGGGCAATGTCAGAAAATGGCTATATAGATGTTTAAAGGGGCATTTTGTAGTGAGCCGCTATATACAATTGCCCTGAAAGATAGATAGAGTCCCTTGGCTCAGTCATGGATTCGTGCCCATATGACTTTAATCCTTAGCTTGACAAGTGTTTTAATCCACAGTACGTAAATTCCTTTTTGCGATAATCCTTTGCGTGCATGGAGATGTGGACAGATGCTCTGAGCTCTCAGAGATCGAATGGGAATACATAGGAGGTGCTGGCAGCCCCGTGATATTTACACAAATGTTTCCTGTTCTCTTTGGTTTGCTTCGCCTCCTGACATTCCCTTCACGTTCTCTGAGGTTGTTCCTCTACCTGCTGGGTCTCCTCTCAAAATGTTTGAGTTGCTGCAGAAAGTCTGCTCCAAACTTTTCCTTGGTCTGCCAGTGGGACCCTGGACTCCTGTAATAGAAGCCAAAAGAGATAATTGGGAAAAGCAAGGAATCCACAACCTAGTTTCCACTGGACAGTGAAGCTTCTTTTCCAGCAACTCTTAGACCTTCATCTTATGAAACAATGGAGAGTGTTTTTTCCTCATTTGGATAAGAATACTTGCCCATGTGTCATCTTTCTTCAGAGGTGAAATCATACAAGAATGGTTGGTGTAATCTGGAGTCCCATAGCCAAAATAAGGAGGGCATCAACAGAAAGTCTCCCTCAACTTTGAGGGACGGGGGGACGGATAGCTCAGTGGTTTGAACATTGGCCTGTTAAACCCAGTGTTGTAAGTTCAATCCTTCAGGGAGCCATTTAGGGATCTGGGACAAAAATTGGGAACTGGTCCTGCTTTGAGCTGGGGGATGGACTAGATGAACTCCTGAGGTCCCTTCCAACCCTGATATTCTATGAACTTCCTTCTCCAATGATGTTGCACATATCTCTTTCTGTAATTCAGATTTGTATTAACATTACAACCATTGATGCTACTGATGAGGGTAGAGATTTCCTTCTGAGATTTATGGGGCCAGGCTGGGAATATTCTAAAACAACTCTTTTCACAGTATTCACTGCACTTCTGGTCCCAGCTGGAACCAGAATGTGTAGAAGCGTCTGAAAATGAAAGACAAGTTTTTAAATCACAAAACTAACTCAGCTTTTTTCAAGGCTGCAAAAGGGTTGGAGCTCATATTTGATTCAACTCTTATTCCATTCAGACCTGGTATGCTCTAACCCTAGCAAACTTGTGGATAACATTCACTGTTTAACCCACTCTGTTCTGTCGGGCCTTTCTTATTCAGAATGGCCCAAATCCTGAAGGCCTTAGCCATCTTTGACATCAACAGACCTCCCATGGATTGCAACCGGAGTTTTGCTCAAGTAAGGACTGAATAACAGCTAAGAAAGGACCCCAGGATTTGACCCAGTGATGCAGGAGCTAATGGCTTTATATTTTAATATCTTGGTATTTGTCAGTTCTCTGCCATGGCTTTGACATGGCTAATGTTTCTGGGACTTCTCCAAATGTTGAGCTGTGATGATTCTGCTCTGCCTTCTCTCCTGCCAGTGTCTCCTGTTCTCTCAAAGCCAGATTCTGTCAAATTTCATCTGATCATCCCATGCTGTGGAAGCCAGAGCAAAGCCATGCAAGCTCAAAAACAATTGGTTTCTTTCAAAGGTTGCTGCTCCTCCCACACATGAGTAGAGTTCTCTTTTTGCTTTAACTTTCCTTGCATTGAATTTCTGAACAGCTGCAGTCTCTATGGCACTGCACCAGCATGCAGATCTTCACTGAATGGACCACAGCCAGGAAAAAAGGGAGGACAGCACAGAAATGCACTGTGTTTGCTTAGGCCTATGCTCTGACCTCCCAGGGCTCTGCTGTTCAGCGACATAAAAGGACAACTACAACACATATGTCCTTCCTCTTTATTTCTGCTTGACTTACTCGCCCTAGATTTAAAACTTCCAATAGTTCTGGACTTACTGCTATAAAACCTGTTCCTTATGTATCGTACCCTTCACCGGCATGGAACAGGTGATGAACAACTTTCCAGTCGAACCTTTATCATCAGTTAACCAGCAGTGCTCCAGAATAGAATGACTGGGTTTGTGCAGTTGTCTGTGCACTCCTCCACCTCTCAAATATCTACTTAGCCCTGTGGGGTGCTGCTAGGCACCAGCAGATACATCACAACCCTGCCAATCAAAGTTCTTTCCCAGGATCTAAGTGAGCCAATCAATCTAAAATCCTCTTTCTCGTTGTTTTGTGGAATAAAAACCTGAACTTTCAAGCATGAAGCTGAAGAATGAAAGTCAAACAGGCTCAATATGGATTTATTTCCTCTAATACAATCCATCAGGGATTAGAGCTTTGTCCTTTTTTTTTTTTTTTTTAGATGCCTTCAGCCAAGTTTGGCATTGAAGAGATTCGTCATTTTTATATATTTTACTGGCTTCACGTGTCTCAGCAACCCATTTGAAGGACCCAGACAGGCATACACTGCATATGCCTCCGTGCACCATTCCTACAGGTAAAGTTTTCTTGTAGCCACTGGCAGGTGTGGCTTGTTCTTCATCAGACCTTTCAGTTTGGCACTGTTACATCTTTGCTGTGTTCGTGATTGTAGGGTGCATAATGGCATGTCTGCCCCAGGGGGTTATGTGTGCACTGTGGGCTGGGTGGATCAATCCGTACATGCAGTGTGGAGGCATTTCAGATAGCTGATTGTGGAAAGGATGGACGCACCTATCTCCTCCATTGCTCCTATCTGCTAATCTGGTATAATTACAACACCAGGGTTACTGATATGGCACTCCAGGCCAGGGCATCCTCAGCGACCAGTGAAGAAAGCATGGAAACCTTTAAGCACTGTGGGCAGGGTGGATCAATCCATACATGCAGTGTGGAGGCATTTCAGATAGCTGATTGTCAGAAGGATGGACACACCTATCTGGTATAGTTACAACACCAGGGTTACCGATCTGGCGCTCTGAGCCAGGGCATCCTTTGCGACCAGTGAAGAAAGCACGGAAACCTTCAAGCAGTTTATTTCTCCATATGCCTTGTTAATGTGTTACGCTGGCCCCTAAAAATAAACACAGTAAATACCTGGACATGCTAACCTCTCTATAATCAGACTGATAGCAGCTGTAGGTCTCATGATAGAGGTAGCCTCCTTATATATAATTCAATTACCACCTACTCCTAGGATGTGGGAAATGTTACTAAAGCCCTGCTTGGATGTCCCTGCCTTTTTTAGTCATCAAATTGTATGGATTTAAGTCCACAAAAGTGACATTTCTAGCACTAGCTAAAGGCAGGTCAGGTGCAGTACCGGTTGGAGGTGTGGAAGTTTCCCACACATGCAGCTCGACCTGGACTTGCATTGACTCCTGCAACTCCAGCCCTGGTGCTGTAGGCAGCTCTTCAAAGGCACATCTGTTTTGACCTGCAACAACTCCTGTTATTCTAGTTCTGAGCTATCACACCGTTTTACCAAAGCAGCTTAATCTCCCCACCTGCAAAGCACCTGCTACACCAGGCCTGACCCTCTCCTGATCAGAGATTGGCAGCGGCATCAAAGTGTTTTATTGTTTCTATCAACACTGGGCAGCTTTGGGATGAGCAGTATGGAAAATAATCAGCTCTTGCTTGCTCTGGACAGTCTTCGAAACAAGCACTTCTTTCCTGGATAGGGAAGTTCTAAGACTAGCCTCGTGAAAGCTGGTGCAGCTCTCCTTGCACTGAGCATCCCTTGAGCTTGGTAGCGCATGGTGCACAGGTGGGATCTAGACCAAGTTGTATTGGCAGCCCATCAGCTCAGCTGCAGAGTGGATCCTAATCTGGTCCTGTTCTCACTGGGCAGCCCTTGAAATAGGCATTGTGAAAAGGTGGCAAGATCCTTGGTGCTGGACAGTTCTTGGGCTCAGCTGTTCAATGGCTGATCGAGCCACAAGTGCATTGTTTAGTTCTTGAGACAGACATCATTGTGGTTGGCACTGGGCAGCTTTTGAGATGGGTAACGTGAAAACTGCACCAAGTCCTGGTTGCAATGGGAAGTTCTGATGTCTGGCAATCTGAAAGCTGAGTTGCAATATATAAAGAATGATTAAGTTTCTCCCTGTTTATTGAACCAAGCATGGTTCAATATAAAACCTTACTGATCGTGGTCTTTACAGAATGGGTTTATTTGCACCATCTCAGGAGACTTCAGTGGCTTTTGCATTTCTATTTCATAATGATAAATTACTTGAAATCACTCCTCACTGAACAGATTCTGTTGGCTTTTGCTCCTGCTAGGATCTTTCATTTTGTGTTGAAAATTGCAGGAGAAAATTTCCTTGAGCCGTTGATATGTCAGAATAGAGTTTATTATCACTCGCCGCCCCAGCGTATGGAGCTGTGTGAAAGGTTTTGTAAATAATATGACACGGGTAGGAATTCATTTGATGCTGTGATAGGTGGTGAATATTCCTAGCCAGGCAGGCAGGGTGAAATGAACTAGTGGGGAGTCTTCTGGGGAGACACAATCTTGTTCTGTAATAGGGCTATGTTAATTAGTAATTTTAGTGTACGAAATAAGATTTCAGTGGCTGGCTCTTCACCTTCTAGCTAAAAGAAATAGTGTAATGTCAAGTCTTGTTCATGGGTTACTCTATCTCTGTGTTGCCTTCACTGCTGTTCAGCACAACAATCCATAGCGAATATGTCTTCTTCTGCATTTGATGCCGAGCACTGCAAAATCAAAGGTCCTGGATTCCAGTCCTAGTTCTGCCAGAAATTAACTTTCTTGGGCTTTGGACCAACTTTTTATAACATGGGGTGCCTGGAGTTAGGTATCCAAATCTACAGTCAATGGGAACATCGTCTCTGAATATCAGGCACTCTTTTAAGTGGTGAAATATGGATTTAGGTGCCCAAAGTTAGACGCTTTCATTTGAAAATGTGGTCTTTAACTTCTCTACATGTCAGTTTCCCCAACTGTAAAATGGGAATAATTATTAAGTAATTAGATAACAAGATCATCATGGCTGGGCAATTCATGCATCCAATTTTCTGTGATTATCCATTCCAGTTTTGTAATGAATTGGCTTCAGCCATGGTCACCACAAAGCCACCCGATTTACTCTGGATTCAGCCTGGTGTAACTGAGCAGAATATGACCTGTTATCCAGCAATGGTTCTCACCATTAGCCAAGTGTTCCAATTCCCCCCGACTATAAGCTAGCCTCTGGCAGCCAGTATATGGAACTTCCTATTCCGTTGTGCACAGAACAGCTCGCAATGGATCTTGGCTGAGGTTTGGAGCAGCCAGGCTAGAGTGCAGAGATCTGAATAGGAAAAGGGCAGGTGCGGTGTGAGCCCAGCACACAGCCCTTTGTTAAGGTCTTCGGAGAGTCATAATTCAGTCCCTACTTTCCAATTGCTTCATGGGGGAAGTAACTGATCCTTTTTCCTGGCATAGCTTGATTTCCCCTCTGCACTGGCCATGTGTTATAAGGCAGAGTCATGGCTCCCCACCCATGCCTGTACATTCTCCACTCACATGCAGGTGCACGGATGCTGCCCTCAATGCACATTGTAAACCTGATGTGGGTAGCCCATGCAGGGGACTAAGGAAGAGGGCATTTTTGTCTCCCCTCCTCTCTCTGCACAGGTGCATAGGCTGTCTTATGACTGAGCCCTAAGGTAAGAAGGAAGAGCCTAGGGTACCATTAGTGGTGTGCCCGGGAGTGGCAATGCAGAAGATCATTACATTGTTATTTGCAGTATAATCTGTAATTCAGAAATCTCCATTTGGTATGAGAGTATTGTAAGAGTTACAAGACTAAATCCATATAATGGAGTCTATTTATCTGTCTGTACATCTGTTATCTGTCATCTTTCTCCTACTCGCTAGAAAAATAAAAAACTAAACAAACAAAAAAGGAATCACAAAAGGAAAACATGAAGAGTTTTAATTTACACGGAAAGAACAGTCAATCTGCGTGTTTAGGATTTTGTGCCTTACATGAAGGCCACTTTACAGGGCTCTAGTCTACTTGTGTCAATATCATTTACTCTCATTTTCAGGCCCCTTTACATGGCCAGAGAGTCTGACATGGTTTAAAGGTAAATGAGAATCAGGTCCAACTCCATCCGCACAGGGAGTTAATCTGCTTTAAATTCACAAACTACCTTTTTTGGAATGAACTTTCCTGAATAGACAAGTCCTAAATGTTTTCAGGGTCAGGGCCTTAACCTTTCTGAATTAGATTGTGAACGGGTCCTGATTTCTGCAAATCTGAATGGCTGAATATACGGGATGAGACAACTTCAGCAGAGGGTTTGTTTCTAAATTATTATTTCAGCTCTTGGATATTCATTATTTTTGCTGTGTATCTTTTGGATCATTCCTCCTGAGCAGCTAGTTGGTCTCATTTATTTTTTACAGGTGAATATTTGGCATAATTTTGTTCTGGAGTCTTTCATTCCCCCCCCCCCCCCCCGCCTCCCCCCTCTATATTTCAACCTCTTGGTCTCCTGCTACTTTTTTGGGGCTTCAATAATCATTTATATGCAGACAAAGAACTGATTTATCCCTCCTTCCTGAGTTTTGGAAGTTTCCTTGTCAGTTTATTTCTTACAGCCCAATTTCTAACTGGATGATGCTAATCGTTTACTATTCAATCCAGCTAAGGTGGAAATTTTATTTTTAGGTCCTGTCACTCTAGGACTTTCTTTTTTGAGATAAACTCGTCTCTGATGACTCCTTTTCCTGAGCTATAGAATCTGGGTGTTATTTTCTGCTCTACGTTGTTTTTTCTCTCCTGTATTAACTCTTGTTAAGATCTCACACTTCTATGTATTAGACATTTTTCAGGAGTTGTTCTTATTTCACTACCACCACAGAGCCCCTCATGCATGCTTTGGCTCTTTCTCATCTTGACTTTTGCAGTCGACTTCCGGCTGTTGTCCCTCTTGCTCTGTTATCTAACACTGCCTTTCATACAGAGCTAACGCTGTGACAGCGGATGTGTCTGATTCACGACTGTTTCAGTAAGCCTTTCTTGGGGGTTGATGGGTTTGGTTCCCAAGGGTTTGTTCAAACCTTTCTTTGGGGGGACAACGAGTTTACACTCCTTTGAGTTTCATGAGTTTCAAAAACTAAAAGAGGAACTTAGCTCAAACTGCCTGGTTTCACCGAAAATTCAAGCTTAACATTTGTTCTTCATGTGTGTTCATGCTAGTGCCACTCAAACGATTCCCGCAAGTAAGCATGAAATTTAGCTGTAAATTTGCTTTGGGATTTAAACAAATATTTGTAGACAATTTTCCAGCTATGCACTCGCCTCTTGTTATTATTATGTTTTACTAATATAGCACCAATCTGTAACTGTGCATGCCATTTTACAGACAGATACAATGACAGGTCTCTTCCCTGAGGATCCTGAAATCTAGATTAGGCAACACAGAAAAGGATGACAATAAACAAGGGGGAAGTATTAAAGGACACTGGTTGCAACAGTGCAAGATCATGAGATGAGCTTAGTGTTATGTACACATCTTGTTAGTTCTGGTGTTCAGAACGAAGGCTGGGAAAGAAATAAGTGATGAAAAGCCAACCAAAAGAAACGAGTCTCCAGGAGGAGTTTGAAGGAGGAGAATGAGGTCTCTTGGAACCAAACAATGTTGCCTAGTTCACTGAAAGGTTTACAGACATCTGCAAGCCTGGCTCAGTTTCAGATTCATAAGGAAGCCCCAAATCACTCGAATTGCACCTGAGCTCAGGATGGGAAGTCGTATACAGCTCTATATAGAGCCACGAGGTTTGGTTACTTGTTCTTGTTTTTCTAACATGAACCTTCCTCTTGGGCTTTTGCACTAATTGCCTTTCTCTTTTCACATTTGATTCGGTTCAGTTTTTTTAAAATCTGGCATGGAGAAGCCTTTATGTAGAAGGGCAACCTCTCTTTTGGAGGCACAAATTGTGCCCATAAAATGTGTGTCTCAGATCTACACCTGCAATTCAATGATGGCTGCAAATCAGGGCATCGGAGGCACAGACACTCAGATCCGTTCCTGCAGGTGCAAAGAAGAAAGGCAGATGTTTTGCTGTCACAGATTACACCATCAAAATGCTGGCGGGGACTGTGCCCAAATGAAAACACCCCGGTAGAAGGCAATTCATTTTATTATCCTGACTAAGTGTTCCGCCTGGAGGCAGTTTAGCTTAATGGATAGATAACTTGGCAGGGACTCAAGAGACCGGGTTATATTCACGGCTTGGCCACTGGTCTGCTGGGTGAGCTTGGGCAAATCACATCACTGCTCTGTGCCTCAGTTTCCCCCTCTGTAAAATGAGGCTAAAGATACTTTGCTGACTTGCTTTGGAAAGCCCTTTAATGATAAAAAGCACTGTATAAGAGCTAAAGCATTGGCATTGCTGCTCAGCTCCTCAGGCTCCACTGTACTGATTTGTCCTTGGTGTCTCTGTTGTTACCATTTTCAAATTCTAAACGTGGGCCCTTTTCTTGTGTGTTTTCCAGCCTGGTAATGTCTCTCTCTCTCTAGACATTCGTGCCGCTGGCTCATTAGCTCATTTCAAATCTAAGCTTAAATCTTTTATATCTTTTTTCAAGTTACCACCTTTGTCTAATTTCCTTTATGTGCTTATCCATGCATGGTGTGAGTGGCTCCTTTTTCCCACTCTGCACGGGCTTTGACTTTGGTGAAAAGTACTGTGTTAAATCTCCAATAAAGTACATGTAAACTATTCATGTCACACCCAGCACGAGCGAGAAGAGTGCATTATGCTAATGGTCAGCGTAGGCTGACTTTAAAACTATATACACCCAGAGGGCACCTTCTTTACATGACATCCAGCCAACACAGAATTCTGAAAGGAATAGGGAGGATACAAAGGTAAGGTACCTGCTGTTGGTCCCTTTAGACTGGGGCTTTCAGAAAGAACAAATGTTATAAGGAGACAAGGGGACAGATTTTTTCCGGGTTGATGCTGGCTCCTGCTGGCATAAACCTAGGGGCAGATCCCTGCTGTCAGAAAGTCCATTGGATGAAGGGGGTTATGGTAGGAGATGTGGCCTGGGAAGCTAGGGGTAGCCTCCAATGCCAGAGCTTTGATGGCACCCTGGGTAGATGCACACTTAGGGTATGTGTATCCTGCAATGAAACATCTGCGGCTGGCCCGTGTCACCTGACTTGGGCTTGCAAGGTTCGAGCTGCGGGGCTGTTGCTGTTCAGGTGTGGGCTGGAACCTGCACTCTGGCACCTTCCCCTCTTGCAGGGTCCCAGAGCCCAGGCTCTAGCCCAAGTGGGAACATATACACTGCTATTTTTGTCCCCGTAGCATGAGCCCCGTGAATCCGGGCTCTGAGACTTGCTGCCAGGGGTGGTCCTTTTTGCAGCGTAGATGTACCCTGAGACACTGATCCTTGCAGCCAGCTCCATGTGGGCACAAGTTTGCTTGCAGAAATTTCCACTGCACAGTGCAGAATATTCTCCAAGACCATCTTTCAGATGCATACTTATTAATATTTATATCTGATACCTGATTCTAAGAGTTACACAGATGCAATCAGGGAAAGGAACATGCCCTGTGACTTGTGCATCCAATCAAAACAGCTCAAATGTTGAGTAACACACTCACAACAGACATGCCTTGTAGTGATAGACTCAAGCAGCTGAGCCTGTTCAGTTTAACAAGCAGAGATGGTGAAGTGGGGACTTGATCACAGTCTATAAGTATCTACACGGAGAACAAAAATGTGCTAATAGAGGGCTCTGCAATATAGCAGACAAAGATATAATGAGATCCAATGGCTGGAATTAGAACTTAGACAAATTCAGACTAGAAATAAGGGGCATAGTTTTAATAGTAAAAGTCATTAACTATTAGAAAATTTACTAAGGATTGTGGTGGATTCTCCATCACTGGCAATTTTTCAATCAAGATGGCACATTTTTCTAAAAAAGATCTGCTCTAGTTCAAACAGGAATTAATTCAGGGAAGTCCTGTAGCCCCTGTGCTGTAAATGAGGTCAGAGTATAGGATCACAAGGGTCCCTTCTGGCTTTGTAATCTATGAGCCCCTCAGAAATGACCAAGGCTTGCTTGCAGAAGTGATTGTTTGGCGTCTAGTTTTGAACAATGGCTACGTTTGAAAAAAAAAAATCACAGTCTGTGGGTGCAAACAAAAAGAGACAAAGTTCGTCAGTGAAATGAATCATTCTGGCTTCTTCTGACCTTTTCCTGGCATGAGCAACCGGTGCATAGTTCTATCCGGCAGCTTCTGAGCTCTGCAACTTCTTTCTGTGATAGTCATGCATACAATATCTTATTACATTTGATATTAATAGCAGTGCGGTGCTCAACTATTGAAAATTCATATGGCCTGTATAATATTTACAGTATGACAAAGTAATGAGTCACAGAGGCAGCCCGCGATAGTGCATTTCCAGCACTTTGCTCAAAGTGAATGCAGGAGGGTAGTGATGTAATTTGTACACCACCACCAAGGTGGGATTTTGAGTAGCTGGATTTGTGGATCGCCTGCAGGAGGGGACAGTTTGGATGGGGGTATAGGTTGGGAAGGTGAAGGTGCATTGTGTGGTTGTGAACACTGTGAAAACACCAATAGGCTCATTCGTGTACCTTCCTGCATGTGAGTAAGGGCACATGGAGCCCTTTTACTTTCCTGCATGGGCCACCCACTTCACTGGAGCCTGTGCGGGGAGCGGGGGAGAAAGCAGTAAAGGCCAGCCTGCTGGTGGGTGGGAAGTGGGACGGCAGGGTGGGGGGTGGGCTGAGCATTGACTGAGCACTGCCCTAGAACTGGCACTGAGGGGGGGGAAGCACTAGCTTCTGACTCTCAAAGAGCTTAGCATCTATGAAGGCAAGACAGATGGACAGTGAAGGGTGAGGGCAAAGAACCCTGGCCCAGGCGGCCATTAACTGCAACAGGGGGACACAGAGGATGGGTGACAGAAAGGCGAGGTGACAACGAGGGCCTTAGTGAGAATGTCAAGAGTAGAGAGAGAGAGAAAAGGTTGTGTGGGGCACAGATGGAGGAGAAGGCATCAAAGAGGACTGACAGGTGCTGGGCCTCAGTGACTGTGAGGAAGTCGCGGTTGTGAACGGTTGACAGAGAGTCGGGGGAGTGAGTGGGCCCGGGAGGAAAATTCAGGAGTCCAGCACTTTTGTGCTATGAGGGGATCAAGGCTAATCTCTCTGGGCCCCAAGGGTCAAAGCAAGGAGTGTAGCCGACTCCTCATGACCCCAGAGTATGTGCTGTGTGTGTGGGGGGGGGGCCTCTACTGCTCCTTTTTAAAGCAGTGCAAAGAAGTCCTGTCTCTGAGGCTACGTCTACACGAGGAGCTAGAGGTGCGATTCCCAGCTCACGGAGACATACCTGTGCTAGCTCTCATTGTGATAATGTGCTAATAATAGTGCTCTAGCTGCTGTAGGGTGGGCAATGGTGAGCGGCGGCATGAGCCACCCATGCTGATTACCAACACCTCTGGACCCCGTGGGTACGTACGTGGCATGGCTAGCCCATGCCGCTGCTTGCCACTGCCCAGGCTAACGTGGCTACACTGTTATTAGCATGCTAATGTGATAGCATGAGTATATGTAGGTGAGCTGAGAATCCCACACCCAGCTCGTCGTGTAGGCACACCCTCCGTGCCCTGAGCCCACACTCATTCCTCCCCCTTTGCAATCTATATCTCAGCACAACAGGGTAACTTCCTCCTCCCAGCCAGACAAAGCTGACGAAGACACTGAGCTCCACTACAGTTAGCCAGGGGCTGCGAGGGTTCTTCATTTTTGCTTTCTCACTGTTTCAGATGAGGACGGTTTTCTGTGGCCGCGCAGTGTGGCTGCCAAAGGGGGTAGAAAGCTGCCAGTGCCTGTCCCTCGCATCCTCCTCTCATTTCCAGCCAGAAGATTTCTTGTAACGATGGGAACTTATCAGCCTGAAAAACTTTCCACAGAGCATATTTCTTGGGGAACGGAGTGCAAATGGGATCTCCTCCTCCGGGACGTGATGGCCTTTTCCAGGGGACAGTTTAATCTTTTAGAGACAGATGAATATGAGACTCAATAATCCTGTAATACCGGCAGAAGATGAGGGGAGATGGAAAGAATTTCAATAGAAGAGCTGGCGGAAGAGACTCCTCAGTGGTTGCAACATCCATTTGGAGTCTCTTGATAAGGCATAGGGGGTGGAATTACCCCAGGGCAGAGGACTACCAACAAAGCAACTTAAGTCCCACGGGGACTGTGATCACCGGGACTTAGGTAAAGGAAGTCTATTGCTGCTTTAAAAAGGAACAGCAGGTGACCTCTCCTTCCCCCCACCACCAAAGCACATGCTTAAGGGCCGTGTGGAGTTGGCCACTCTCCCCTCGCCTTGACTCCTTGGGACCAGAACCATTAGCCACCCCCCGTCGTAACTCTTGAGCACCAGATTCCCATCCTAATCTTTTCTTTTAGACTGCTTCTGCCCCTGCCCCGTTCTCTGTCACTGTTGACAATAGCACCATCCTCCCCATTACTGGTGAGCTTAAGTGGGAGCTAAGTTGTGTACAGGGCATTGTGCTGGCTCTCTGCCTAGGGATGAATTTCATTTCAGAGACTAAACAGGCATTGAGGAGGAGAAAGTGGGATGTGTGTGAGGGAGTGTTGCCCATTGGGTGAAGAAAAAGCCTGCGAACCAAGATTACTGGGTTCTGTTCCTGGCTCATCTACTAACATGCCATGTGTCCTTGGCCAAGTCACCTCATCTCTCTGAGCCTCAGTTTAGCCATCTGTGAAATGCAGATAATGATACTTGCAAGATGTTTTGGGGGAAGGAGCATGGGTCCCTCTGAGTATCTCCATCTCTCTGCTTGGGACAATATATAAATTTTCATCCTACCTGTATGTGGAGAAGAAGCTCTGGGCTTTTCATGTCCTTTCAGTATCTGCATTAAGTGTCCATCAGTTTGGGGATTTAAGCTCACAGCCCCACAACTGACTTCAGTAACTAATAGGGGTGAGGCACTGAAAACCTGTGTGGTTGTACAGCATCGCCGACTGTTTCTCATCCTAAGGTAATGCACAGCTCATCTTCCCTGAGTTGCTTTCTATGCCATGCTTGGAACAGTGGCCCATCCCAACAACGCTGAACCACTGCATGGGATAGTCATTCACAACACTAGCACAAATGTGCCCATTTGCCCTGCCCCACCGAAAATCACTGTGCAGAAGAGTCACTGGCGATAACCCCACAGCAAAGTTGGGCTTCCAAGACTGTATTAATTCTCGTAGAGATGTCAGGTGTGACGGTTGCTGGTGATTAAGGCCTTAGTTTTTTTGATAGAATATGAGCCCTGACTGATTAACAAAGTGCACTTTGGCCTCAGGTTAATAGCAGATTTCACAGTACTGCTACACAGTAATTATTAGTTAAAAAAGGTCTTAGTGAAGGGTTTGATATTCTCCTACAGGCTCCATCCATTTGAATGCAGACTTGTAAAGTAACATCGTGGGCATGAAATGGCAGGTAAACTGGTGATTGTGTAGCCCCGATACATTAGTATTCCTGGTACATCAGTTATCACCGTATATGAGACGGACTAATGTATCCATTGCTCCATTTTATGATACCTCAGTGAATTAATTGACCAAAGCATTTAGTTGTCTCAGCACATCAGCTATCTAAGTTATTCAGTTATCTGGATGTATCAGTTTTCTCCATTTGTCAGTTGTCTCACTATGTCAGTCACTCTGGTTATCAGTCTTCCAGGTGTATTTCTTTCCCTTGTTTATTGGTTGTCATGGTAATGTCAATCACTTTCCAAATGTTTTAGTTATCCCAGTTTATTGGTTGTCTGGATGTGTCAGCTGCCCTGGTGAATCAGTCAGCCAGATGGTCCTTCTACTACTCCTCTTCCTCTCTTTCCTTCCTCACCATTCTTTTCCTTGCTTTCTTTTCCCCACATCTCCACCTTCTTTACTCCCCTTCTCTCACTCGTCGGGTTTGGAACTGGAGACCAGCATAACCAAGGAGTGGTGGTTCAGCAGAACTTTAGGAAGGGTGCTCCAGAACAGGGTTCCATTTTATCCCCGCTCCAGGGTTTTTGGGACAAAGAGGGGGATTCAGATCAACATCTGTGGTTTTGTCACATCCCATCTTGCAAACTGAGAATTGTTCATCGTTGTAGGAATCAGGCACTTGGCAAGATGCTGAGTTGGAACTGCTGGTGAATGGCTCCAACCTTAGTTTGTAGCAAAGCAGGCCTTTTAGCCGTATCTTAGGTACCTACTGGGCCCCCATCCTGACTAAGCACCTCACAGTCTTCAGAGCAGCCCTGTGAGGTAGAGCAGTGTTGTTATCCCCCTTTTACAGATGAGGAACTGATTCATAGAGAGCCTAAGTGATTTGCCCAAGGTCACATGGGAATGCAGGGAATTGAACCTAGATCTCTCAAGTTCCAGGCCAGGGCCTTAACCATTACACGCCATCCTTGTTCTCATAGGAAGAAAGTGAGAGCTAGTCACACAGCAATTTAATTGACTTTGAACACCTCAGTAGCCAGACTACTTGTCAGGGGGAAAACAATCACTATCGAATCCTTTTGTAGAAGATCCTGCAATTTCTTTGCAGCCTAGAGAGCTTTCCTTTCCCTACACGCTGAACAAACATTGCTAAATGTGCTCCTTTACCTGCAGACCTGCTCGGCTGAGAGAATGTTTTTTGCCAATTAAAGGGCTCCCTGCTGCTGTGGTTGATCCACACAAATGGAAAGAGAAGGAAGGCGGGGAGGGGGGAATGATTAAATCAGGGGAACAAAGGAGCAAGGGCAAGTTAAAAGGCAATCTGATATGAATAAAAAAAGCCCCTCAAAGTACCAGCTTCTTTGTCCTGTGTGTCCTCCAGCCCTCCTGTGTTATGTGGCGAGGTTTTGTCATTCTCAATGACAGAGCTGGAAAAGACAGTTTCTCAGCTTAAAATAGTAGCGGGCAGGCCACGAGTGCTCAGAGGTTCAGTTCAGTCTGGATGAACACTCCGAAGTTCAGGTCCACAGCTCTCATAACATGCTTCCTCCTCAGAGGGGCTTCCTGCTTCTGGCTAGGCCTCAGAAATGGCCTCCTTCTTGGCTATCTTTGTGCTAGGTGCTGTAAATGCACACAGCTGTCACCAGTCCCATTGCAACCAACTATTGGGTGCAATTCCTGGAGCTTTCCACACTCATACAACACACTGCATCTTCACACAACGGTTGCTTCAAGTATTTTAACAAGCGTAATTGGCAATCCCCTTGAACATGTCTTTAGTTGAGGTCCGGTGCAGGCTACTATGATTTCTTCCCAGCACAGACAGGCAGAAATGAGGAATGCAACTATACCACATCAGCTGACTGCCTTAACTCCATACCATGATGCATTGTCTCATGTTTGTAAATTCCCTCCAAACACCTTGCTGGACTCTATGGGACAGGTAATTCAGGAAACCCAGAATGTCCTGGCACAATAATGCTTTCAAAGTGTAGATGCAGGGAAACATTCCTGTTGAAACCAGCGTTGATTGGGTGAATTGGAAAGATGATGTTAGACAACCAGCCCCTGCAATATTCTTGTGTAACGGACTTGCACAGTGCGTGTTGTGTCTCCCTGTAATAGCTAGTCTACATAGATGATAACAGCCTACTACTGCTGCCAACTAATGGAGTTATTCTTTTAGCTTAAGGAGTAGAGATCTGTGCTTTGGATATGAAGGTCTCGGGTTCAGATCCCACTGATATTTCATGCTGTAGGTCATTACTCATGGCACAATTTTTCTCATACAATTGGCAGAATCTGGTGGGTAAGTAGCCCAGTTTTCCAGCAAGCCCAGGGTTAAATAGGCCTGCTGCAGAGCATGGCTGTAAATCTTGGCACTTATGCGTGCAATAAGCCTTTTCAAAGTCCCCACGCATTTATCATCATTCTTGTCTCCCAGCTAATGAGAACCTAAAGTGATTTTCTATTGCTTGTAATTCACCAAAATTGTTCTAACAGTTCGAAGAGCTGAAATTGACAGGCTAATGCGGCCGCTTGCCTGACTGTTTCAATGGCTTGTCGAAGGGTGAGCTGATTGCTGCCTCGATGATCATCCGAGGTGCTTCAGACAACATCATTTCTGCAATAGATCAACAATCTGAAGGCTGAAAACAAAGGCCAGAGGAGAGCGATCATCAGTCATGATGTGGCGCTTAAGGCTAAAATAGGTCAGGGCTGAATACTAAAGAATACCAAGCAAAAACAAAAGTCTCTCTCACTTGCTCTCCCTCTGTTTCAACTTCCAGCCAACAACCTGCCACTAAACTCCCTCATGGTGTCTGGTCCCCACCTTCGTTTGGACAGGAAGACTAGGTGGGGGAATGAATTATATGGAGCACAGTCCACAATGGAAATGGTTAGTCTCTGTCCTGTTGGCTTTTTTTGCTTTCTCTGCGAAGGACGGTGTGTGAGAAGGGCAGGGCAGTGACTGGGGATGGGTGCATCTGAGGAGACATCATCTTAAAGCTGATCCTCATCAGGCTAATGGTGTGGTTTGCTGTGCACTCCTCTGTTGCTAGATAGGGGTAACCCGGCAGCTGCAAGGCTCTCATTAGTGCAGAATTAGGCTTCAGTGTTGTCAACCCTGAGCATGCAGAAATCATGAGTCAGTCTACAGAACAGCATGAAATCAGCTTAAACATCATGAGACTTAGAAAGTAAATGACACCCTCCCGCAAATTTAATATTTTTGGTTGTCCTTTTCAGCCCTTTGCTTGCACTTGGGTCATGTTTTGAAGTTTTTCTCCACAACCCTGAGAGCTAGAAGCTTACTTTTTATTTAATAAAATGACAGCTGAGATTTGCAAGTAACCACTTGACTCCAGAAGCTGGAGCTTTAAGAAAAAAACTCCAAATATTGTGAAGTGTTGGCATCACTAGGGCGGCCCTGAGATGTATCGATCCGCCCAGCATTTTCAGCATTCTGACTTGGAATCCTTCCCGTACCGTCAGATATTGTTTAGGGCATGAGCAAGGCTCCGTTATTCCTGTCTATCCTGCTGTTCGCTGGAATGGCTGCATTGTTGTGTTTCTATAACTTAACTTGTTTACAAGGATAGGTTGTTGTTGTATCGCTCAGTCTCCAATGTGGAGGACCAGTTGAGCTACTTTTCGTCTGATCTGTAGCCATTGATCTGTCTGGGGGCAGCCATAAGAGATGTCCCATCAGCAGAGCTCTCACTGGAACATACAAGCCTTCCCATCCCGTCAGGGTGCAGCCTCCAAGGAAGGACTTTTAACAATTGTGTTTATACATTCTGTATTGGTGCTGAACTGGGTGAAAATCTGAAACTTTGCTCCAGTCTTTCCACTCCCACTCCAGACCCTCATCCTCTTTTGGCTTATTTATAGATGCAGCATGAAGAGAATTAGCATGCAACTCCCATCAAAGCCAGCTCATACACCAAGCTTTGTACATTTACCCTCTGTCGTGTTTATGTATTTATTAAAAAATAAAATATTTTTTGGGGAAAAATAAGTTTGTTGCAGCTAAGTTTCAGATCATACTTTGTGTGGCGGCTAACATGTGACTCTGTCACATGACTGAGGGTTTTCTTTAGCAACCACTGAGTTGTCCTCATTACAAGGATAGCTACTCTCTAACTTCATCTTGTAGAGTGTATCTGGTTACCCAGGAGCAAGCCTGCAGGTGCTGAATATCTTTCTGTGCTAAAGGACTGCAGCACTTCTGGGGGAAGTGGCGGAAATGGCCATTGGCAGAATGAGCTATAGCCACAGTGACTAGTGGGTGTAGCTTTTGGCAACTATGAGATTTGTTTTCTTTCTACTGCACCCTTGGATCTCTAGGCACCTGTGGTCTCCTGCCATTTTGTCATCCTGTCCCCATTGGTACTGAGCTGGATCCTCGGTGAATACAGAACAGGCAGGCTCGTTATCACAACTTGCCATTGCCAAGTTGCACTTCCCATTGTTCTGGCTGTATTTGTGCCAGTCTGAGGAGCAGTTGTGTGTTGTTGCCCGCAGTGGCAGTCACATTCATGTTTCTGAGAACAGCACTGAGCTCCATCTGCTTTACAAGCTCTTGCAAGTGACTACTATTATTGTAACTTACTGGCTATATGTGTCTTTGTCCCCCTCTAGTGACTGGGGTCACGTAAGTGGTGTATGAGTCTGGTATGCCCTCCAAGCTGATGGACCTGGTTGTACAGTAGAAGTGGATGTTTTTAGGTGCAGAAGTCTGAGGTTTAATCCTTGCAGCTGACCCAGACAGAGGAGTCATTACAAGTGGTGGCCTGTACTGGGATTTGAACAGCTGTGGACCTCTGAGATGTGGAATAAGTTCCCCTAGCCATGTAGTGACAATAATTTGTATTGCAGTAACTCCTAAAGGCACCAAACAATATCAGGCCTCCACTGTGTTAGGTGCTGTACAAACCCTTAGTAACAGACACTTCTTACCCTGAAGAGTTTACAATCCAAATAGATGAGATAGACATAGGATATGAGGAAAGTAGTATTATCCCCATTCTGAAGATGAGGAATTTGAGATGTTAAGTGATTTGCCCACGCTTTAGCAGGGAATCTGTGGCAGGGTTGGGATTTGACTCTAGATCTCCTGAATCCCAGTCCAGTACTTTAGCAAGACCATCCTTTTGAAGCCTGGGAAACAAGCAGGGAGAACTGGAAGTCCTGGCACAGTCAAGGAATTATGATGTGAGTGGAATAACAGAGACTTGGTGGGATAACTCACATGACTGGAGTACTGTCATGGATGGATATAAACTGTTCAGGAAGGACAGGCAGGGCAGAAAAGGTGGAGGAGTTGCACTGTATGTAAGGGAGCAGTATGACTGCTCAGAGCTCAAGTATGAAACTGCAGAAAAACCTGAGTGTCTCTGGATTAAGTTTAGAAGTGTGAGCAACAAGGGTGATGTCATGGTGGGAGTCTGCTATAGACCACCGGACCAGGGGGATGAAGTGGATGAGGCTTTCTTCTGGCAACTCACGGAAGTTACTAGATCGCATGCCCTGGTTCTCATGGGAGACTTCAATCACCCTGATATCTGCTGGGAGAGCAATACAGCGATGCACAGACGATCCAGGAAGTTTTTGGAAAGGGTAGGGGACAATTTCCTGATGCAAGTGCTGCAGGAACCAACTAGGGACAGAGCTCTTCTTGACCTGCTGCTCACAAACTGGGAAGAATTAGTAGGGGAAGCTAAAGTGGATGGGAACCTGGGAGGCAATGACCATGAGATGGTCGAGTTCAGGATCCTGACACAGGGAAGAAAGGAGAGCAGCAGAATAAGGACCGTGGATTTCAGAAAACCAAACTTTGACTCTTTCAGGGAATTGATGGGCAGGATCCCCTGGGAGAATAACATGAGAGGGAAAGGAGTCCAGGAGAGCTGGCTGTATTTTCAAGAATCCTTATTGAGGTTACAGGGACAAACCATCCCGATGTGTAGAAAGAATAGTAAATAGGTAGAAAGAATAGTAAATATGGCAGGCGACCAGCTTGGCTTAACAGTGAAATCCTTGCTGATGTTAAACACAAAAAAGAAGCTTACAAGAAGTGGAAGATTGGACAAATGACCAGGGAAGAGTATAAAAATATTGCTCGGGCATGCAGGAGTGAAATCAGGAAGGCCAAATCTCACCTGGAGCTGCAGCTAGCAAGAGATGTTAAGAGTAACGAGAAGGGTTTCTTCAGGTATGTTAGCAACAAGAAGCAAGTCAGGGAAAGTGTGGGCCCTTTACTGAATGAGGGAGGCAACCTCGTGACAAAGGATGTGGAAAAAGCTAATGTACTCAATGCTTTTTTTGCCTCTGTCTTCACGAACAAGGTCAGCTCCCAGACCGCTGCACTGAGCAGCACAGCATGGGGAGGAGGTGACCAGCCCTCTGTGGAGAAAGAAGTGGTTTGGGACTATTTAGAAAAGCTGGACGAGCACAAGTCCATGGGGCCGGATGCGCTGCATCCGAGAGTGCTAAAGGCGTTGGCGGATGTGATTGCGGCGCCATTGGCCATTATCTTTGAAAACTCATGGCGATCGGGGGAAGTCCCGGATGACTGGAAAAAGGCTAATGTAGTGCCCATCTTTAAAAAAGGGAAGAAGGAGGATCCTGGGAACTACAGGCCAGTCAGCCTCACCTCAGTCCCTGGAAAAATCATGGAGCAGGTCCTCAAGGAATCAATTCTGAAGCACTTAGAGGAGAGGAAAGTGATCAGGAACAATCAGCATGGATTCACCAAGGGCAAGTCATGCCTGACTAATCTAATTGCCTTCTATGACGAGATAACTGGCTCTGTGGATGAGGGGAAAGCGGTGGACGTGTTGTTCCTTGACTTTAGCAAAGCTTTTGACACGGTCTCCCACAGTATTCTTGCCAGCAAGTTAAAGAAGTATGGGCTGGATGAATGGACTATAAGGTGGATAGAAAGTTGGCTAGATTGTCGGGCTCAACGGGTAGTGATCAATGGCTCCATGTCTAGTTGGCAGCCGGTATCAAGTGGAGTGCCCCAAGGGTCGGTCCTCAGGCCGGTTTTGTTCAATATCTTCATAAATGATCTGGAGGATGGTGTGGATTGCACTCTCAGCAAGTTTGCAGATGACACTAAACTGGGAGGAGAGGTAGATACGATGGAGGGTAGGGATAGGATACAGAGGACCCTAGACAAATTAGAGGATTGGGCCAAAAGAAATCTGATGAGGTTCAACAAGGACAAGTGCAGAGTCCTGCATTTAGGACGGAACAATCCCATGCACCGCTACAAATTAGGGACCCAATGGCTAGGCAGCAGTTCTGCAGAAAAGGACCTAGGGGTTACAGTGGACGAGAAGCTGGATATGAGTCAACAATGTGCCCTTGTTGCCAAGAAGGCCAATGGCATTTTGGGATGTACATGTAGGGGCATTGCCAGCAGATCGAGGGACGTGATCCTTCCCCTCTATTCAACACTGGTGAGGCCTCATCTGGAGTACTGTGTCCAGTTTTGGGCCCCACAGTACAAGAAGGATGTGGAAAAATTGGAAAGAGTCCAGCAGAGGGCAACAAAAATGATTAGGGGACTGGAACGCATGAGTTATGAGGAGAGGCTGAGGGAACTGGGATTGTTTAGTCTGCAGAAGAGAAGAATGAGGGGGGATTTGTAGCTGCTTTCAACTACCTGAAAGGGGTTTCCAAAGAGGATGGATCTAGACTGTTCTCAGTGGTAGCTGATGACAGAACAAGGAGTAATGGTCTCAAGTTGCAGTGGGGGAGGTTTAGGTTGGATATTAGGAAAAACTGTTTCACTAGGAGGGTGGTGAAACACTGGAATGCGTTACCTAGGGAGGGGGGGAATCTCCTTTCTTAGAAGTTTTTAAGGTCAGGCTTGACAAAGCCCTGGCTGGGATGATTTAATTGGGGATTGGTCCTGCTTTGAGCAGGGGGTTGGACTAGATGAACTCCTGAGGTCCCTTCCAACCCTGATATTCTATGATTCTATGATTTTTGCATGAAAGGAAGCTGGAGACCTGGTTGGAAATTTTTCATTGAAATGGTTTTTGACACAAAATGCTATTTTTGTTAAAATTGAGTCATTTTGAAAAACATGTCGATTTTGACAAAATTACATTTTGGACTCCCGTACCAAATAAAACCTTAAACAAAATATTTAAATAATGTCAAAATATTCCATTTTGACATTTTTGGAAGAAAAAGTTTCAACGTTTCAATTTGAAACCACTTGAAATGAAATTAATTTTTGAGACAAAAATATTTTGATAAGTTTTAAAAGGTTGAAATTGGAACTAAACAAAAAAAAATTGGAAGTTCATGGGATATTTCTATCTTTGTTTTGTTTTCATTCCATTTTGGAATGATTTTTTTTAAATTTTGGAGTTTCCCATAAAACAGAAAATCTGGTTTGTTCCCAATTTTAGCAAGCAGTAACAAGGGATTTTTCTGTAGGGTCACGGCATCTGTTTGCACTTCATGATGAGATTCTGATTTCAGTGGGACTTGAGGGAACTCAGGACCCTGCAAATGAAGGTGCTTACATAGTCAGTGCCCATCTCCCTGTCTTCCTTACTGTTTATTTTTTTAAAAATAAATACATCTATTTTGCATGTTCAGCAAGTCTATAGCCCCTTTTCAGATTGTTTGCTCTTGGGGTGCATGTTGAATAGACAGTTAATAGCCATGGAGAAGAGGTGGGAAGGTTAGAGGAAGAAGTAGAAAGGAAATTTAAATATAAAGGATGCTTAGATTTAAAGAATTGTCCCTTAACCCAATGGCAACACGTTCAATCACAGAAGTTTCAGTAACTCATACTATATCTCCATGGAGATGTGCACCATATGGAGTTAATTAGTAGAACAACAAAACAATCAATTAGTTCCTTAATTAGTTTTACTAAGAAATGATAACAAACACAAACAATTTATCCAAACAAATGTCTGAACTGCATTGATGGTTTAATGGCCCCACGAAACTGGCTACACACTGGGCCCCTTTGTGTGCTTCAATTTATTCTGCAGATATCGAGGGTAAATGTTGGCTTTGGTCCAGCCAAAGTGTTTTATCTTTATGATCAATTATTTACAATATCAGAATACAAGAGAGGAGTTTTCTGGGAGCTTTTCATTAAAAAAGAAAAGAAAAGGAAAAAAAAAACCCCACCCTTGAATAACAGGGTTGCATCAGGCTAGAAAATAACCTTGTAGCAATTTGTGAGGAGGAAAATAACAACAAACCAACACAGTTCAGTCCTATAAATTAAAGAGTTTTTGATACATTATCCAGGTTTGGGGGGAGGGATAGCTCAGTGGTTTGAACATTGGCCTGTTAAACCCAGGGTTGTGAGTTCAATCCTTGAGGGGGCCATTTAGGGATCTGGGGCAAATATTGGGGATTGGCCCTGCTTTGAGCAGGGGGTTGGACTAGATGACCTTCTGAGGTGCCTTCCAACCCTGATATTCTATGATAAGATGGGCTATATATATTCATTACTCAGGCCAATTTGGATCTGGAACTGGCGAGCAATCCATTCACTCAGCCAGAGCAAACTTAAGAGATCAAGGAAAGAGATTCATTGCTAAAATATTAAGCGGATATCGACCACCGAAGTCTGAAAATGGGGGTGTCTCATGCTGCTCTTGCTCAGGGGAATCTGAATGAGGTGTTTCTCTGTGTTAATGGTGGTGTGGCTTTTACTGATCTGAAGGTGGGCCTGACGGGTAGAGAACACATTCCCCAGGCCATCAAGAAAGGTAAAAATCTAAATTAGCTCCTTTGCTGCACTCAGCAGCTGTGATTAATTGTTTGTTAACAAGACATTCAAAGCCCAGCGATTTAGCTGCTTTTGATCAGGCAGATTACGGGATATAACATTTTAATAAATTTGTTGTGACTTTAGATATATATGTTAAAATGATGAATAGATTGAGCTGCTACAGTCATTTTAGATCCAATAAAGTTATTTTTAGGCTGGTGTTTACACAATGAAATAACCTATTATTTATCCAGTAACATTTTTATGAACTAATCCTTTTTTGGGGGGGGGTACGTTTGGAGAATGACAATTTATTGCTGCCACTCGTTCATAATTTTTCTTCCCCTCTAAATATCTCTGTTATTAATTATTTTTGAAGGTACGTCCTCTGTCTGTAGCCTCCGAACAGGTCCATGGTCTACCAAAGATGAGTTTGGTGGGGATTATGGGTAATCAGAGTTGAAGAACAATAATGTTTGCTGGGTGCAGAGCCAGGAATATTTTTTAGGCAGGGGGTGAGCCCATCTGCAGAGAAGACTTTCCATCAGGGACTCCAGGGGCTCAAGTAATGAAATCTGCCATGAAAGAGAAGGGTAATAGCTTGCTAAGTCATGAAGGCCTCGGTGGGGCTGCAGTCTTTTTCCCTTTGGCTGTGTTTGAGTGTCTCCTCCTGCCAGTTAGCAGACTGTGGGTGGGTTTCCAAGGCAGCCTTTGTTTCAGTAAAATCTGGTTCAGTCCACAAAGGTGTGGGTGAGTTTGCCCTGTTTGTTTCGACACATTGGATCAGCCTGGAAGGAGACTGATATATACACATAGGGCTTCCTTACAACATCTCAACTAGATACTCTGCTGCATTGGAAAACCATTTTTAAAAACTAATTTCTGCTACCCAGTTATTCTGCACGACACATCACTTGGTTAAAGGAGATTTTAAAAGCCATGCTTGGGATCATATCATTAGCTTTTCCTCAGGTCTATGGGTCAAGGTGTTCCAAAAAGTGGAACGCTGTCTTCTGCTCTCTGATAGCCTCCAGTTGAAATCTGAATAGCATGGAGTAAGCTGCAGCTCCCAGCCAGGCTTCTGGTTAGAATGTAAATGTCTAAACTTTGGAGAAGTGACCTGTGTTAAGTGGTTTAATGCGGAGTGTTGCCAGGAGCTCATGAATTGTGTATTACAGCAAGTAGTTTCATGATACTGCAACTGTCTTCCTAATAATACAACCTCAACATATTTATCACCATAACTCAGGCATAAAGAGAGTGTACATATTTTCAAACTAGGGAATGAACTGGTTGCTATAGGCATCACTCTTGCTTATTTCTTTAACCCTTCATGCTTCAAAGAGCTAGATTTACAGCTACGTTGAAGGATATTGAATGGTAATGACCTGACATAGCATATTTCATTCATAAGGATGCTAACTAAACTCTTCACAAACATTAACAATGGATATGCAGACTATAGAAAAAGCAGCTACCTCTGGGGTGGAGCACAGCACGTGTCTCACAATATCCAGCGATACTACAGTCCAGGCTTAGGACAGGAAGCGAAGAACAATACTGTAGGCAGCTGAAGCCCATTGAAGAATCTTAGGGAAGCTGAATGTCACGTCTCACATTGAAATTTGGCCAGGGCTCTGGGTACAGACACTCCAGTGCTGGCAAAAAGTACCAAGGGATCTTTTTTAACGACCCCAGATGGTAAGGATTTCAGTATTACACCCTTTCCGCCGAGCTGTCACCTCCAATGGCGTTAATCCCTCTGTCACTGGGCTGGGGTGCAGGCTGAGGGGAGCCTCAGAGTACCACCTAATGAAGCACCATCACAGGTTCCTGCATCTCAGATTATTATGGAGGTAATGGAGGCTTCTCCCCCAAACTCTGCTGAGCTTGTGATGGGATAGAGACCAAGATGGCACTTGATAGGTTTTAAACTACACAGCCCAGGGCAGGTAGGGCTACCTTCCCTTTTCATAAGGGAGCGGGGCAGATAGTTGGAACAGGAAGAATCAGAAGCTATTGATTTACTAGCTAGATGTTTTGCGTGACTTCAGGCCGATGTGATCAGGATATTCATATTCTAGAATGATGTAGGCCAGATTTGATGGGCTGTCCATACTAGCCTTCTTGAGACTTTAATGGTCCTACCATCCATGTTCCCTAAACTTTTTCCTAAAGATTTTCTTTTTTAGCAAATAAAAGTCTATACTCAGTGAAGAAATATAACTTTTTATTGTCACATTATTTTTTTTAAAGATCTTCCAATATTTCAAGAAGTAGCAAACTTTGGGGTGTGGGGGGGAGTTTTTGTGGTTCTTTTGCTTTGAAATATGGAGCGGCTGCAGACAGGAGAAGGTCGAGGCATCAGAGGCTGAGACAGCAGGGGAAGAAGAAATGTCAGGGCTGCCTTTTATTGGTTTTATGATACTACTTAGTCCCAATAAAATGTGTCAATTTCAGATCTAAACAAGTTGAGGCTGGTCCAGAAAAATGTGATGACATTGAAATGTGGCCTGTCCTGCTGAGCTGCATTTCCCTCTGTCCTTTCTCTTGCTGAGAGGTGCTCAGGCCCTCCCCTGGCGTAATTCCTTGAGCGCACATTGTGCTAGATGGGGGGAGTTTCATTTATTTATTGAATGCATTGAAGGGAAGAATGTTTTCAGCCATGATTGTTGTGCGTTGAACTCTGGATCAGCGGGACTTCCAGATACCCAGGGCCTGGTTTGAACACCCTGCAGTTGCTAATGGAGTTGTGGGTGTTCCTCACTTCTGGTGCTCAGGCTGCCGGAGCTGAGCATCCCTCAATATCTGTTGAAGTCAGTGATCCTCATAGGATCAGGCCCTCACTGTTTATTGCATGTCGAAATAAGTTTCCAAAGCAGGGAAGCAAATCACTCCTTACCGCCCTCCTAATCCTGCAGCTGGACCTGCCTGGGCGAATCCCTGCATCTGTGCAGAGCCCCTTTGAATTCAGTGGCAGGGGCTCACCAACACAGAACCAGTTCGGGAGTCAGTTGTTTACATATAACTTTGGTGGGGATTCCCCCCCCCCTCCATTTTTGCTTCAGAGGCAAAATGGATTCAAATAGATTATAACCCCAGCTCCACAGCCAGGCTGCCGCAATATATCCTGAACCGGATAAGAAGAGACAGCACCAGTGAGACCCTCTGAAGGTAACAGGAAGAAGAAACCTCTTTATCCTGCAGATTTGTTCCCCTATCGGCATTTTGACGTACGTTTGCACAGACACCCTTTTCACGGTAAATGCAGCGATAATGTCTTGAGCCGGCATTAGAATGGAAAGCGCTTCTTGAGATAGAACTGTCTCCAATTAAGGTGCAGTGTCGAGGATTCCTAACCCACCGGCCCATACCATTGCAACCACCCCTGCAAGTGGAGACCTCGGAGTTTCAGCACTTAGATCTCTCCCTCATTTCTCAGGTGAGGAAGGCTCATTGAGCTAACACTCTGAACTAGGCTATAATGGAGCCCTCTGTCTGAGAGCACCAGGCCTCTTGCCCATTTAGGTTGGGCACGTTGCCTCTAGCCTTTTGAAGTTTTCGCAACACACTTTCTTTTTTTTTTACTGCCTGCACTGTTTATCCATTTGCTGATGCTGCGATCTTCTACCCCACCCCCAACACAATCTCTTTGCTGCTTCTGAACTATACTGTTTTCCTGGCACTTGGACATCTGCAAGAATAATCAGCCCCCTTGAAGACTGATTTCTAGAGGTATCAGTTCAGCGGTTAAGCAAAGGTGTTCGTCTATTTTCCTCACCTGTCACGTTGACTTTATAATGAATCAGTTACTCAGACTTGGGAAGCAATGGAAACCTCTTCTGACAGCAGCTGTCAAAGGAATAGGCATGAAGCCGGGGAAAAGGATATCAGGCTGTGAACTCTCAGTGCTTAGATGGACAATGGCAGCAAGTTTAGGCTTAAAATTTGGGTTTTGAGCAGGCTAAAGAGTTTTCATAAATTCTAGCATTAATAGAAATACTGCCATCAAACTGTTTAAATAAAAAAAGGGATACGTACCCATTGCCTAGTTTTTGATGGGGTTTAAGCATTGGGGATTTTCTGCCCCCATCACATGGGAATTTGAAACAGGTAATGAAATTGACTATAAAGGGAGAAACTGACTAGCCTGTTTAGATACACCAAGCCAAGCGTAATGCCAAAAAGCAAAGAAACAGCAGAAATGATCATTAGATTTTTAAAAATACTTTCACCTTTACTAATCTCAGGTGTTATTAATTGCACAGGCAAGAATGTTTCATACATAGAGATGTTTTCTTCCCCACTGCCTTGTGTAACAACTGTCATGTTGCTCATCACCAAGGATAGAAACAAGGACCTCTAGAGTTGAAGCACGTGCCACAACAATGTGAGCTAACAGACCAGGTCACCTCACTGGGAGCCATATCCAACAGACTCCCAGCTGCTGTGGACTGGGCACTGAAGAGGCGCTTGTAACATGCACTGAACAATGAGTTACACCTGCACCCATACATGTGCAGCCATGTAACATCAGTGACCATGCCAGGTGCAAGAAAGTGGAGACCCCCCATCCCCAGGATCAGATATTCACTGGTGGAATCACCTGAAGATTTTTTAAATAAAAGATGACATCTGATATGTTAAATCCTAATGTTAAACAGCAGAGACAGCCACCGCATCCCTGACGGCGACCAGCAACTTCCAGCCCAGATGACGACCAGCATTCAGTGGTACAGCAGCCAGATGATTTTCTTTTGTAATTTTACAGAGGGTTGCAAAAACAGGAAGCACCCTAAGAAGTTCTGAGTGTGTGCATTTCCCTCTGCAGTCAACCAAATCTAGGAATGCTTGGGAGGGATCCGGCCCTGTGACCCGATAGGCACCGTCCGTTTCCATTAGCTACAGTGGAACTTGAAGGGATTTGAAAGCTGACAGGATTAGACTCTGCCTATTAAACATGTCTCAGGTTCTCTCCCAAAAGAAAGAGGCGTTGGGGGGCTTGTCGTTGGCTGAGGTGCCGGGGAGTTTTGGAAACAGGGAGGGCGTCAGGGCGTTTGTTACTAGTACATTCAAAATAATTTGACAGTTTGGGGCTGGGAGGGTGGGAAGTGTCAGGGGGATTTATTGCTAAGGATGTTTGGGAGCTAAGACTGGGCAGTCAGGTTAAATGCATTAGCTGACATGAAGTGCAGGATGGTTTCATTGCCTGGGGCCTTCCTCTGGCAGTGCATAGAGACTGTTAATGAGATATAGTTGGTCCTTTATTTCCCTTTCCTTAAGCTTCAGTGCAGGAGACGTTTTAGGGGCAGGCCCATTGCTCATGGAGGTACAGGGATTCTAGTCTACATTGCAACCCATAGGCAGAGCTTGGGGCAGGGGTTACTCTGACTTATGCCATGGACCATTTTGGACCCAGGAGCACAACACTGGACCTCATGTCTCTGGAGGTTGGGAGAGACTTTTAGGGTATGTCTTCACTGCAGAGTTAATTAGAGTTAGCTACATTTGCATTACTCCTCTTGAGTTAGCTTAGGTCAAGTGAGAATGAACACACTAGGAAATAATACTCAGACTTGTGTCCACATTAGCAGTGCACTCATAAGTGGTGCTACACCTTCCAGGGGCACCTTCCATGAATCTTTGTGCTTCTAAAAGCTGAGCTGCTCTATGTATTCTTCCCCAGTGAATTGTGGGAGAACTTGTCTGCCCTTTCTGGTCACACAGGGGAATTGTGGAAGGGCACTGGAAGACGAGCAGCAGTCAAGCTAGACTGCATCCATACTACAGAGAGTGGAAATCCAAGCAGCTGAGGTTTGTGCTAACTTGAGCTTTAGCCTGTATCCCTGAGCAGCCAGCCAACTAGGGTTAAAAGCACCACTACACCCAAGTTAAGGGTTTTTTGTGTGTGGACAGGACTCAAATTGGGGGTAACACTTGAGTTAGAACTCAAGTTAATTTTGCACTGAAAATAAACTCTTAGAACTGGAAGCTGGGTCAGGGACAGGTAGGTTTGCTCAGTTAGGAGGGGTCTGGAGTGTTTTTCACTGGGATGCTTAGATAGGTTGTATGGTAGTCAGAGTTAAGCAGCTTTTCCTGGTAGGAGGGAAAGGATATGGTAGGTCACTGTGTAGTGAATCAGATTGGGAGTGCTCTAGGTCTTTGTGTGATACAGTGCAATACTTTGTCAAGAATCAGGGCCTGCAGCAGAGCCAGTTTCTGGGAAACCTAATGAGCACAGCTGGCCTGTAGTGTGCTGCCTGACTGGCTACATTCCCTGACTGGCTGGAAGAGCCAGCAGACGGGCTCCTAAGCCCAGCAGCAGTTCGGTGGCTGCTCAAAATATTTGCCATGGCTTCAATAGCTCCTGCCTCTCTCTTGTTCCAGCCCTGCTTCTGCCTTACTCCTGCCTTGCCTTACTCCAGATGACTCGGTCCTGACCCTCAGCTCAGATTCCTGACTTTTGACTTCAACTCTGACCCTTGGATCTGCCACCTGGCCTCTGACTCCTGCTCCGATTCCTGGCTAGAGACTCCTGCTCTAACCAGCAGGCATGATAGCCCACGTACTGGTCACTGACAACTATGCCCACCGGATATGCACCTTCATCTTAATCAAAACAATGGGGCAATGGAGAGAAATTCTGATTGAGACAAATACGTGGTAAAGGCTGTGATTTTCAAAGCAGCCTGGAGTTCGGTTGCCAAATCCCATTGAAATATCAGGGGGTTTGAGCACCTATGTGCCTTAAGAGGCCTTTGAGAATCTCAGCCAAAGAGCCTGAAACCTGGTGGGGAAAGACAGAAAAGAATGAGAATGGACATCTGTGGCAGGAGAACTGTGGGAAGGGAGGATTCTCCTGCTTCAGTGTCAGGGAAAATTGCCTGCTACTGCTTTAGTCGGATATGATCAACTCTCGCGTCTTGAGAGGGAGCTGTTCCCGGAGCGTGGAGCTGGTGTGTACAGACAAAAGTGCTTTTAAATATTTTTTAAAGAGCCCTAAAGAGAAATGCGATTTTCTGCAAAACTCCTGAGAGTTTTTAAGAGCGGATTTGTTTGGGTAAATTATGAGCGAGTATCCTCCTGTGAACACCTGGGAACTACGGTTTAATTGGCCTACACCTGGTGTTGATTATGGTACTTTTCTTTTTGTATTCCCTTCACTGTATCTCATTTTCCTTTGCTCTGCTGCTGTACCCTGGCTAGCTTTGGCATGCACGGCTCTGGAAAAGTCATAAAGTGGCATATGCCCGTCTCCGTGCTTCTGTGTTAAAATCATAGCCGCAAATTGTTGAGCCTAGTTAGGCTGAAGTTGGCCTGACTATGGGTGAGGAGGAGAGGAAGAACTGGTCAGTTGCCTTTCGTGATGTGACTGTATTAGCCCAACGACCATTCCCTTCCATATGTTTCCCTTGAGCGCAATGTTCTGTGTGATAAAATGCCCAATATGTTTGTCCTAAGGCATGCTACTGCAGGCTTTGTTGTCCTTGCCCCTCAACTCACCTCTCCCCTTAGGTCTCTCCCCTTCTCCTTTCCCCCCACCCAAAGGTCCTTCCTCACGTATGCTGGTGGTTGCCCAACAGAGGTTGTAACCATTGTCTACTGCTCCTCAGAAGAGTGAGCTGTTGTCCAACAAATTCTTCTCTCAGAGGTCTAGGAGCTGCCATTGTAGCTAGAAGGGGCAACAGACCACGGGCAAGTGAATGGGTTCAAAGGAACTGCCAGGAGCTTCCCCTGCCCCTCAGAAGCAATGGGAGCTTTCTAAATTGAGGGAAGAGATCTGGCAGCATTCCTCATCCCTGCTGGTCTTCCTCTCTTCCCTCTGGTGCCCCTTGCTGCTTCTCACCTCCCTTTGTCGAAAAAATGAGGAATTGGAGCTTGACTCTTTCCCCTGAGTAATTTCAGCTTTTGCAAGGCCTCCTGGACTGCTAGTACCGGTGGAGTGGGATTTACACCTGGGCTTGATATTACTCATGAGGGCTGAACCTTGTTAGGGTTACTTGGCTTGTAAACTCATTGAGGCAGGATTGTCTTTCTGTTCTGTGTTTGTATGGCACATTGTACAACGGGGCCCTGCTCTGTGATTGGGGCCCCATGGTGCTATCACAATATAAATAAATAATAATAATAGGTCTGGAGTTTGGTTTGGATACACAGTTTGACTGATTATCGCAAGCTTATCCCTACCTCTTGGTCCTACAAAAAATATTCTGGAGATCTCATGAGGATGTGGTTTCTTGGGCAATTTCTGGTGGGTTCCTCCTTCCCTCTGGGCCAGAAGTAAAATTTTAAAAACACCTGATTTGCAGTATTTGGGCACTTCCTGTTCTGGTCCTGGCAGAAGTGCAGAAGCAGCACAAATGAAATAACAGGGAGAAAGTTAACCAAACTGTTCTGTGTCCCAGAAATAGCTGGGACCAGGCTGGGGTTGGCTTTTGGGTGAAGGTCAACAAGAATTCAGATTCTCTCTGCACCAGTTTGCTCACTTCTACATGTTACTTGTTTACCCAAACGGGAAGATGTATGGTGAAGGGTAAAGTAATGAGTGATTAAAGCTAGAAGGTTCCTGAATGATAGTTCTGTCTTAGTCACTAATTCAACATGGGCCAAGTCCTCTTGCCCCTATGTGCCTCAGTCAACATGGCTGGATTCTGAGTCAGACACTGGGCCAAAATCTGTAATCTTATTGGCTGAAAATATATGAGAGCAGCGTTTCAGAAGTGGCCATTGAAGATGGATGCCCAACTCAAGATGCTTTGCCCCCAACTTTTAGAGGTCATGAGTGCCCCTAGTTCCCATTGACTTCAATTGGAGGGCGCTCAGCACTTCTGAAAACCAGACCCCCTTAGAAACCCCAAATCAGTGACCATTTATATGTTTTGGCCCATCTACGTACTTAGATGGCTCCCATAGGTAAGTCTGCCTATATTCACAGGGATAAAAAATAATGGATGTTGTGTGTTTGTGATCATAAGGTAATAAAAAGGATTAACAGCTCCTTCAGAGACTTTTTCTTTAATTTATTTTTTATCCAAAGCTGCAAAACTTAAATAAATTATTTTAGGATTTGAACGGAAACTGATAAGCCAGAGAAGATGGGAGGGGGGAGGCCATACAGAGGTTGACACAGTCTATGAAATTATACACTTGATGTGAAAACATTTGTGTGTCCATGTCAGAGTCTGAGAGAGAGAGATGCTGAGATAGCATGTGTGTGCATTTGATATAATGCGGCAGGGTTGCCTAATCCTTTGGTGACTATTTCCAGTGCAAGGAAATAGGATATTTTCAAGGAGCGGAGAGAGCATGCTATTTCAGGATTAAACCCAAAAAAGTCCGTAGGGTAAAACTGGCAATGTGACTAAGTACCCGTCTCGTAGGTTGTTTTGTTTTTCAATTCTGAAGGCTTTAATTTCATGTCGCTCCAATCCTTATTAAAAGGATACAACATCTGGAAGCCTGTATGTGTGTGTGTGTGTCTCGCTGAGTGTTCAGTATTCCCTGTGTTCGTTAACCAGCTGAACATTCTAAATTAGGGTTGTGACTGGAACCATGAGAAGTTGGGAAGAAAGCCACCTGAGGAGCAAAGCCTAATGTTTATTTTTTTAAAGCTCATCAAAGTTTACCTGTCTTGTGAACCAAACAAACCTCATCAATTTAATTGAGATGTTAAAAGGAGACAGAAAGCAAATGCAGGGAAGGCGGAGGAAGAAGGTTGTAGAGGGAAAAAGTACAAGAAGGAGGAGGTAAGACGACGAAGAAGGAGAAAGAAAGAGGGAGGAAAGGTCTATGAACCTTTGTTGCTGTTGTGTCTGCTGCTTTCTTGGTGCTGATAGCATACTCACTGAAGAATAGTGCATTGTACTTGTCTAACAGGTCCCTCTGCCCCGGAGAGATTTGGTACCTCTCATTCATTCATTTGTACCATTCATTGCTGGACATCATGCCTCTCTGATGTCCCCCCCCCACTACTACATCTATTTACCTGCCAGATTTGCAGACTATAATTCCAGCCCACAGCTTGGACACAACATCCATGAGTGAAATTCACTGTGATATGAGATAGACATGATGAAATAGCAACAGCAAATGGATTCGATGTGCTGTCTGCCCACCAATGTCATCAGATAAGGCACCGAGCCCAACTACTGACACTGAAGTTAGAACACCGCAGGGCCTCTCTCATTGAGCTTTGCTTCACAATCCTGAACCTCCCGACCCGGTGGGAGGAAAACTCCTGATGGTGATAAGTCTGGGCACTACTACTCCTTCTTGTGATTGTTTTTCATTTTCTTTGCTATATTCATTTTGTTAAAGATTGAGGTGGTTTTGTTCCAGTCTAGTAAGTAGCCTATGGCCACGAGCCGGGGAGAAGAGATTTCACACAGATAAAAAACACAGCAGAAGAAAATATGTGAAAAATTGCAATGACAAGGTTTCTGCTGGTAGCTTGCGATGTAGAGAAATGAAGTCCCAGGCCAATGTGCCTTGGCAGAAAAAAGGGGGAAAAAAAAGTGAGAGTGTTGGAAATGCTCCGTAAGGCAGGCAAGCAAAGAACAGGGTGAGAACCAGCTACAGCAGATTATTCAACAGAAGCAAACCCAAAGATCCAGGTTATCAGGCAGTTGTTCATCAGTAGAATTCTGCTATGGCCTTTCCTCCATCCCCCTCCACACTTCTAACCCAGAGAACCAGCCAAATGCCAATCAGAAAGGTGGTTTCCACCTAGCCAGGGAAGTCTGCAACTTCCAGGCTGTTTAGCTTTCTAGGCCCACCAGGAATAGGGTCCTGCAAAAATGTGTTTTTATAAGCATTTCTGTGAGGGGCTCTTGTTCTTTCCTCTGCACCTGGAAATGATCTATATACTTTCTCTGTGAGCGTAGTACAATCTAAACAATGCCTTCCCTGTACTCATGTGTGTTGTACTGTATTATAACTCGAGCTCAGAGAACTGTCTTTATATTTAAAATGCTCAGACTCACATATCTCAAGGCAGTGCAGTCCTGCTTTGCCAAACTCTAGTTAAATTAAGGTCAGTTAGGTCCCCTAGGATTGCACCAATAAAGCTCCACTCCTACAGAGTGCCACTTCTGTGGGAGATACCTAGCCGTTTGGGATGGGGATTGAAACCTCATTCATGCTGGATCTCTTGTGGCAGTCCCATTTCCCAAACCCCTTTGTTCACTGTACATCTCAATGCGGGGCCTTATCCATGCACACATTCTAGATGTCTGCAGTCACGCTCCTTTCTCGCTCGCATCCCTTCTGGCCAGGAGAATGATACATCCACCCATCACCTACATTTTAAAAGTAGTTCTTCCAATTTATTTAGAAACTACCTCCCCAAAGCCTGGCATGTTATCATCACTCTTGTTTAGTAGTGGTGCCACCTAGGGATCAACCGGGCACAGGGCCCCGTTGTGCTAGGAGCTGTACAAACTCAGAGTAGTCGATGGCGCCTGCCCCAGACAGCTTACAGCCTAATAGATCACATCCCTTCTTGGGTATGTACATTTAGTGCTGGTGAAAAGTGAGGAGTGCAGAGGCCTAGATCTGTCTATCTACCCACACCACAGTGACAGGTCCACATTACCCCAGCTGCACTACTCATATCCCCTTTGTAGGTAAGGGTGGAGTTGCAGCTTTTTACTGAGACTATCAACCAGCAGTTGTAACACTGTCTTGAGGGAGAGGGGCCAACCCATGACACAAGGGCTAACCAACAGCCATCCAATGGTAGCAGCTCTTGCTTGCTTTTGACTGTAGATTGGCTTTGAACTAGCAAGCTGGAAGTTGAAGGGTGCAGAGCCCATTACCAAACAACTGAGCTAACCAGCCTGCATATACCAGGCCTCCTTAATGGGCAGTGAGGAACATCCTCTCCATGATGTAATGTATTTCTTATCCCCACAAGAACTACCCACAAAACCACCCCTTCCTTGGCCATAGGCATCGCACATCTCAGGCCCCAAGAACAATTTACTGAAGTTGTGTGGCTCTGTTTGGCTACTAGAAAGAGGCTGCCATGTTGATGAATTATTTAAGTCCCAGCAGCACCCAATTATGCAAATCCGATTATCTGTTTAGGGAAGCTTTGCTGGAACAGCTTGTAGTTGTTATACTTTATTTCCACTGAAAACAGGGAAATTTAGTTAAAAGAGGTTTCCGAATCCTCAGCGTTCGTCTCCCTGAGCTGAATATGGCTGCATCAGTTCCATGAGAGTCTGGAAGGTGTGTTGGTATTCTTTACCAGTAATACCTTTATCTCCTTTCCTACACACAGAAGCAGAGGCAGGCTGGGGGCTGCCGGTTTGTAAGTTTGCAGTGTGATATATCTGAGCTGATGTGGGTGGAGGTGACAAACGCATCACCTAACAGAGAGGGAGCGAGGCCAACCGCAGTTCCACGGCACGGACAACTTGGTCTTCTATGAGTGCAGGATTATGCAACTCTTAGAGATCCCTTATTGTCATGCGTTCATATGAATGGAGTTTAAATGATACTCTGGATCACTTGGAGACTGGGTGAGATGAGGTATTTTTAGTGTGAAATAAATCAGTGAATTAGGAGAGCAAAGAGATGCTTTTATTAAATATCTGTCTTTACTTTCACCTTTGCATGAGTACATTCCAATATCTATCCTGCATCTAGATAGAGGAATGTACTCACAGAAAGATTAAAGCCTTGGTGATTCAAGATGCTTAACTTTAGCGTGTGCTGTAAGCAGTGATGAGCTGCCAAAATCTTAACGGGTTCCCTCTTCACCCCACAAGGGGGTCGTTGCCCACCCCCGCCTCCCGGGACTCCTGCCCCATCCAACCCCCCCCATGTTCCTTGACACCCCCCCAGGACCCCTGCCCCATCCACCCCCCTCCCCTGTCCCCTGACTGCCACCAGAACCGGGTAGGAGGGTCTCGTGGGCCATTGTAGTGGGTGCCCACCCCACCCCTAAGAGCCAGAGGCACCTGCCGGGGGGCGAGGTGTGGAGTCCCGGAGGTGCTTACCTGGGGCAGCTCCCAGGAAGCATCTGGCAGGTCCCTCTGGCTCCTAGGGGCGGGGGAGCGGCTGCTCCCCCACTGATCACATCAAAAATGGTGCCTTAGGTGCCGAATCCCTGGGTGCTCCGGGGCTGGAGCACCCACGTGGAAAATTTGGTGGGTGCAGAGCCCCCACCAGCAGCTCCCCGCCACGTGACCGGTCCCAGATGACCTCACCTCCGCTCCGCCTCCTTCCTTGAACCGCCCCGCTCTGCTTCTCCGCGCCCGCCTCCCGCTGGCTTCCTGCGAATCAGCTGTTCGGCGGGAAGCAGGGGAGGACTGAGAAGCAGGCCATGGCTTCCCGCTCAGGCCAAGGGTGGCGGAGGTGAGCTGGAGCGGGGAGTGGTTCCCCTGCACGCCCCCCCTCCCCGGTTACCTGCTGCAGCATGGGCGGCCCTCCTCGCCCCCGCCCCCCTCCCCCAGCTCACCTCCACTTCCCTGGGCCTGAGCTGGAAGCTGCTGCCTGCTTCTCAGCCTGCCCCAGCTTCCCGCACGAACAGCTGATTCGCGGGAAGCTGGGGGGGGGGGGGCAGAGAAGCAGAGCAGGGCGGCGCGTTCGGGGAGGAGGCGGAGGCGGAGTGGAGGTAAGCTGGGACCGGGCACGCAGCGGGGAGCTGCCGGTGGGTGCTCTGCACCCACCAAATTTTCCCCGGGGGTGCTCCAGGGCTGGAGCAGCCGTGGAGTTGGCGCCTAAGGCGCCACTTTTTGCCAGTTAAATTTAGAAGCCCTTTTAGAACCAACCAGTTCTAAAAGGGCTTCTAAATTTAACAACCGGTTCTAGTGAACCGGTGCGAACCGGCTCCAGCTCACCACTGGCTATAAGCCTCTGCAGAATTGGAGCCTACAGGTGAGATATTCCAAAACACCTAAGGGAGTTGGGCACCCATCTCCCACTGAAAGTCAATGGGAATTAGAGGCCTAATCCAAAGTCCATTGACATCAAAGGAGAGACTCCCACTGACTTCAGTGGGACTGGCATCAGGCCCTATGTGCCTAAGTACCAGACTCCTTAGTGGCACAGCATCTAGATGAGACTCCGATAGTCCTGCAGGATATCTTCACAGCATGGGTTACGGGGATGCTCTTGGACATGCAGGTGTGGGTGGGTGTCTGAAATCAGGTTTGTGACCACAATTTTATAGGTGCCTCTATTCTTTTCAAAAAAGAGAGATGGCACCAGACATCTTCTTAGCTGTCGCCAGCTCTTTCTGAGCACATTCTCCTAAACAGCCTGTAGGGCAGTGCGGACAGCAGATGGCACTCTCTCTGTCAGCTCCTCTCCTGTGAGCCCGCACAACTATTTCGTAGGCCCCAGTGCTCACATAGAAAGGGACTGCGGTTAGGTTAGCTCAGGCAAGAGCTTTGTTACGTTAGCTGCCACTCAGGGCTGGTAGCTCTCGAAAGCTTATGCTCAAATAAATTTGTTTGTCTCTAAGGTGCCACAAGTCCTCCTTTTCTTTTTGCGGTTACAGACTAACACGGCTGCTACTCTGAAATCAGGGCCCTTACTGAGCCATAATCACTGTTATTTTGCTAATGTTGGGTACATGGCATACACAGCCCTTTCCATCCATTTCCTCTCTATGTGCTTGGATCATGATTTTACAACCCCAGTTGGGAGGTGGGGTGGGGACAGAAGAAGGGATTTATTGTTTATGAGCTTCTAAAAGCAGACATTTCAGTCAGAAAAAAATGATGAATTAAACATATAGCAAAGGGACAGAGATAGCAGCAGATACATGAAATAGGAAACCTTAAATAACTTGCCTTGTATCAGAGAGGCTGAGCACCTAGCCAGGGCCTGCTGTTAAGCAGCACATGGAGAACACTCCTTGTTCCTCTGTAATTAGAGGCTCTGTTAATGACTGTGTAAATCCGTTCCTCCTGCCTCGGGAGAGTCTTGCTTGAACAGAGGGAGGGGTGTTTCATTTCAAAGGGCAGAGAAAGAAATGCACTTGCTGTGAATGGCTCCGTCTTGTCAATTTAATCAAGAACTTGCAGGAACTTCATTTACAATTGTAGTCCCATTCAACTGGTAGAGAGAAAGGGAAGAAAACAGGTATGTCCATCCCAAGCCCATTCCACTGGCCATGCAGCCAGCACATCCTACTTCCCTTGAAGTCAAAGGGAGATTTTCCATCCATTTCAGTGACTGCAGGAACTGGGCTTCTCCTCTCCCCCAGCCCTGCGTATCTCAATCTGTGATAACATTTTCAGTCTCTAGAATCCCACATACCTGTTGCTAGATGCTCCGGGATGAAAGCTGCAGCTGCCATTTCCTCGCTGTGTTCATCCTTTTCAGCGCTGGTTGAATTGATCATTGTGAAGTGAGCTGATCAACATTTTTCAGATAAAAAGCTGGTTTTTAATGAAAAAAAAACAACACACCGCACCCCAGATTTTTTTCTAAAATGAATTTTTTGAAATGTTTATTTCCTCCCCCCGCCCCACACAAAAAAATTGGAGATATTTTGAAATGGAAAAAAAAATGCTGGACTTTTTTTATCAAAAATATTTTCAAAATATTTATTGATTTTTTTGTTTACCCCAAAATGGGTTTCCTATAAATATTCTGCTTAACATATTTCACAGACCAGTTTATAAAAATGGAAACCAGTTCTATGTTGGACCTTTCCGAATGAAAAACATTTGGATTATTTTGTGAAAAACTTGTTTTTCATTTTTTAACCAGCTTTAATTGCAGAACAAATAGTATTGGACAAATTTACACAGGAATATAGCCAGACTGGATCAGACTTAAGGTCCCTGTAGCCCTGTATCCTGTCTACGACCATGCTTCAGAGGAAGGTGTAAGAACGCTGCAACTGGCTGATGTGGGCCACTCTGCCCTCTATGTTAAGTTTCATCCTGATGTTTAATAGAGAGTGGCTTAAGCCCTGTAGCATGAGGTTAAATTTCTCTTCCAAATTTTTCTTAGTACTAACGATTATTACTCTGAATATTCTTGTTATCCGTATAAATGTCCAGTCTTGCTAGCTTTTTGGCCTTGATGACTTCCTGTGGCAATGAGTTCCACAGTCTAATCTGCCATCTTTTAATTCCATTGAATATCACTTTGTTCTGCTGTTCTGAGGTAGGGGGAACAAAAGCTCCTGATTTACTTTCTTTAGATCATTATTTTATCATGTTCCTTTTATTTTTTTTTTCTTTCTAAAGTAAGCAGTCTCAATCTTTCAAGCTCTCTTCATACAGGAATTTTTCCAGGCCCCTACTGATTCTTATTACCATGCTCTGAATCCCCCCTTATTCTGCCATATTTTTGGTGGGATGGGATGACCAGTGCTGCACACAGTATTCCAGATGGGGCTGCACCATTATAATATTTTACATATTATGCTCCATCCAATTTCTTCTTCATTCTAACATCCTGCTTGGTTTTTTATCTACCGCTGCACATTGAGCCGAAGTCTTCACTGAGCTGACTACATTTTAGCCCTTTCATCTGTAAATAGTTCACACACAGGCGTTGCATGTTATGAATTTATCTGTTCTCCATAACCACTACAGCGTTTGTGTGAGCAAATGACAGCTTGCACTGTGTTCTCTTCAACTATTAGCTATTTGTTATTCATGGTAGGCAATTGGTTACCCAAGTCACATGGTGTAGTTTCAGCTTCTTGATTGGATTACTGCAGCTTTTCCAACCAGGAGAATAAGAAATGGCAAATAGCGAACAGGAAATGATAAATTAAACATAAAACCCTGTTGTTTATGCGCAAACACAGCTTGCTTGGATGTGACTTTTACACAAAGAACAGCTATTGCACTAGTGTGCCAAAAGTGGCTGAACCACAGGGCCATACAGAATTCAGGTGGATACTCTCAAATACTGCTTTTGCTGCATTCTCCAGCTCTAATCCCTTTTCAAATGTATTTACTTGAGAGCTTCAGGCAGCCTCTTCCATGTGCTTGAGTCAGAAATCGCTGTGGAATGAGACTCAGTACTACACACAGGGGGTTGCTGAGAATGGTAAGCCTCAGGTTTTAACAAGGAGCCTCAGTGGTTCAAATTCATGGCTGGTGTTATTGGAGACTACTTTGTTGATTGCTGTTCACAGCCCACAGATGCCAATCCCAGAAGAGATGATGACTCAGTCCTTCATTGTGAGGCAGGTCAGATGAGAACCATAAGGTACCCCGGGGGGTGGGGGGGCTGCTTTTGGTTAATAGATGAAGCAACGAGGACCCATCTGTTCTTAATCCCTATTCATAAGAAATGGGCTATGGAGATCACCTCAGTGTAGTTGACCAAGATTTTCTCCTCCCATCATTCCCAAGGCTGGCATGGGCTGAGCATGGCTCTCATATGACACACTCTGTCAATGCATGAAGCAAAATTAAAGGGCTCCTGAGTGGGCCATATCCTTCCTTCTTTGGCTAGGTGGTGGGAGGGTAAGTACAGGAGAGGAAAAGAGAAGGAAGAGGGAGGTCAAAATACATGGCGCTACAAGATGCTGCATTAGTGAACAATTTTAACGAGCAAGATAAATGCTGCCAAACAGGGCTAGCCTTACCACGAGGTGAACTGAGGCAGCCGCCACAGGTGCCAGACCTGGCGGGGGTGGGGCGCCACTAGGACCCAGAGTGTACAAAATTGTGTCTGCTGCTGGCGCATCTGTATTCGCTCTGCTCTAGATGCACAGAGATGGGGTAGTGCTGTGCTGGAGGAAAGAGGGAACAAGAGACAGAACAGGCAGCCGTCACCTTCAGCCCCCAACTAAAACCTCTCCAGCGCATCATCAAAGATTTACAACCTATCCTGAAAAATGATCCCTCACTCTCACAGATCTTGGGAGACAGACCAGGCCTCGCTTACAGACAGCCCCCCAACCTGAAGCAAATACTCACCAGCAACCACACACCACACAACAAAAACACTAACCCAGGAACCTATCCTTGCAACAAAGCCCGTTGCCAACTGTGTCCATATATCTATTCAGGGGACACCATCACAGGGCCTAATCACATCAGCCACATTATCAGAGGCTCATTCACCTGCACATCTACCAATGTGATATATGCCATCATGTGCCAGCAATGCCCCTCTGCCATGTACATTGGCTAAACTGGACAGTCTCTACGCAAAAGAATAAATGGACACAAATCTAACATCAAGAACCATAACATTCAAAAACCGGTAGGAGAACACTTCAACCTCTCTGGCCACTCAGTAAAAGACTTAAAGGGTGGCAATTTTGCAACAGACAAGCTTCAAAAACAGACTCCTATGAGAAACTGCTGAGCTTGAATTAATATGCAAACTAGATACCATTAACTTGGGTTTGAATAGAGACGGGGAGTGGCTGGGTCATTACACATATTGAATCTATTTCCCTAAAGTTAAGTATCCTCACACTTTCTTGTCAACTGTCTAAATGGGCTATCTTGATTATCACTACAAAAGTTTTTTTCTCCTGCTGAAAATAGCTCATCTTAACTAATTAGCCTCTCACAGTTTGTATGGCAACTACCAACTTATCTGTATGTATATATGTATATATATATATATCTTACTATATGTTCCATTCTGTGCATCCGATGAAGTGGGCTGTAGCCCATGAAAGCTTGTGCTCTAATAAATTTGTTAGTCTCTAAGGTGCCACAAGTACTCCTGTTCTTTTTCCTTACAATTGTGGAGCTGATGGCTGAGTTTGATTCCAGGAGCGTCTAAGAAGAAATGTACACCCACCACTACCTTGGAAAAACAATTCAAAATGAGATCATACAGTTACTGGCAACAAAAGTCAAACAGAAGATTGTGGCAGATCTGAAGTCAGCAAGATATTACTCTGTTATTCTGGACTGCACCCCTGACATCAGCCATACGGAACAAATGACTTTAATGGTGCGTTTTGTAACAACAACAGAACACAGTGAAAATGTCCCTGCAATGGTGACTGTCAGAGAGCATTTTCTAGAGTTTATTGACATTGATGATACTACAGGAGCTGGTATGACAAATGTGCTTCTTAAAAAGCTGGAAGATACGGGAATTGCGATAGCTGACACGAGAGGTCAGGGCTACGATAATGGTTCCAACATGAGAGGAAAGAACAGAGGATTGCAGACACGGATCTGAGAATTAAACCCTCAAGCTTTTTTGTCCCATGCAGTTCTCATTCATTGAACTTGGTGGTCAGTGATGCGGCATCAGCTTCTAGTGAGGCTGCTGAATTTTTTAATGTAATTCAAAGCATCTATGTATTTTTCTCTGAATCAATTCATCGATGGCAAATTTTGAAGCAACATCTGGGAACATCCTCTCTGACACTGAAACCACTGAGTGCCACACAATGGGAAAGTCAAGTGGAGGCGATAAAGCCTATCAAACACCAAATTGGGAAGATATATGATGCCATAGTTGCCATTATGGAGGATAATGCTATGACAGGAACTGTTCGTGGGAGAACAGTGGCAGAGGGAAATGGAATCACCAGAAACATACATAACTTCAAATTTCTGTGTGGCTTAGTGTTGTGGCATGACAAACTGTTTGAAATAAATGTTGTAAGCAAGAGACTCCAAGGTGTTGACCTTGATATATCTGGAGCAATGGAACAACTGGACAAAGCAAAGTCATACCTACAGTCTTACCGGTCAGATGAGGGATTTCAAAACGTTCTGAAAAGTACACAGAAGTTGGCAAAGGAACTTCACACTGCAACTATTTTCCCACCCATTCAAGAATACAAGAGTCACCGAAGAAGACGTTTTGATTATGAAGCACAGGATAATCCCATAAGAGACCCCAAACAACAATTCAAAGTTGAATTCTTTAACCAGGTGCTAGATTGTGCAATACAGTCAGTTGAAGAATGTTTCATGCAGCTCAAGGGAACACAGCAGTATATTTGGGATGTTGTCTGATATTCCAAAATTCCTCACTGTACCTGAAGAAGACCTACACCAGCAATGCAAGGCACTTTGACACATCATGTGATGCGAGTGATTTAGGTGATGAACTGAAAGCCCTTCAAGATGCATTTCAGGAGGATCAACTCCAAAGGCTGTTCTGGAATATATGTGCACAAATAAGATGACCACCCTCTTTCCCAATGCTTTTGTTGCTCTGCGCATACTTCTAACACTTCCTGTAACAGTTGCCAGTGGAGAACGCAGCTTCTCCAAGCTGAAGTTAATAAAAACACATCTACGCTCCAAAATGACACAGGAGAGGCTGGTCGACCTTGCAACCATCTCAATAGAGCATGAGCTGGCCCAGACTGTGGACCTTCAGGAAGCAGTTCAAAGCTTTGCAACCAAGAAGTTTTGGCCCAAGTGAGGGGGCCTGGGGGCGTCATTTGAGTGCCCCACCTCAGGTGCCAAAATGTTGTGGGCCGGCCCTGCTGCCAAACACGGAGCCAACACAGATATTCCTGAAGTTACAATCTGGTGATCCAGAGAACAGAGAATCCAACCAGAAGAAAAATCCTCCTGGAGCTGTGTCTTACAGGTGTGCAATGGGTGCCAACACTCACAAGCTCTAAGCTTTCACTATTGTAAGGAATTTGTTCACAGAACGCAGCAGTATTTTTCTTTTCTCCCTTGCCAGTAAGGAGATTGGTGATGGGCAGGGATGTGTATGCTGCTACGGGAGGGGAGGTTTCTAATTTTTGTTATATTTCTGTTGCTGTGGGGTTATTTGAATTGCTTGAGGGTAATTGATGCATGTGTTTATTTGTGGATGTTCTTTTAAAAGATCATCAAGGGTGCCCAGAGAGAGTTAGCGGGATCCATGAGAGTTGGGTGGATGCATGATAGCGCAGCAGAATTCCAAATAAATATTACAATAGTGTTAGATTTCAATAAAGCAAATACACATGTGGGCATTAAAGGGGGATGGAATTAGGAAATCTAGTGAGCACGCTGCGCTGGGTGGCAGTCAAATTATAGTGGCTTGAAGGAACACTGGAGCATCTCTAGAAGACCCCACAATGAAGGGATAGCAGACTGAAATTCTGTGTGTGGAATAAGGAAATGTTATTTACTCCTTTTCATAAAAACACAGACTAAGGGTCACCAAATGAAATTAATAGGCAGCAGGTTTAAAACAAAAAAAAGGAAGTATTTTTTCACACAATGCACAGTCAACCTGTGGAACTCTTTGCCAGAGGATGTTGTGAAGGCCAAGACTATAACAGGGTTCAAAAAAGAACTAGATACATTCATGGAGGGTAGGTCCATCAATGGCTATTAGTCAGGATGGGTAGGGATGGTGTCCCTAGCCTCTGTTGTGATTACTTGTTCTGTTCATTCCCTCTGGGGTAACTGGCATTGGCCATTGTCAGAAGACAGGATACTGGGCTGGATGGACCTTTGGTCTGACCCAATATGGCCGTTCTTATGTGTGCAAGGAATGTGAGGTGGCCAATGCTGCTTCACTGCTCAAACATTGGAGGGTAAAAGAACAACTCATGTTGGAGACAGAGGTCGGGGAAAACAAACAAAACTAGACAGAGGTAGTGAAGACATGCAGGAAAAAGACAAAGGGAGCAAAACAGTGGAATGAATTAATGATAATCCGTGGGGTTAGGGAGAATGAGAGAGGCTTTCGAAATTCAGAATATGTAGCTGTCAGGGGTTGGTGGGAGGAGTAACAGAGACAATGCAGACCCATTAATAAACTAGGAAGGGGATGAAATGAATGATGCCTGAGTTATAGATAATATGGCCAAGATATTGAACTCTTCTTTAAAAGCCTGCCTGTAACAAGAAAAATAAAATAAAATAGGATGGACCATTAGGAAGACCTTGTCCAGATAGCTATTGATAAGGGGCAGATAAGAGGTTACTTAAAGTGAATACAGTGGAATTCTGTTTGACTGATCACCACTTGTACTGATCCTTGAGCTCTCTGGATCAAATCTTACTTCCAAAAGCCAGTTCCCGTTTGCGTTGATGTGTTTGCCTCTTGCTTAGTGAGACTTCTGGTCATAAGGATTAGACTGAGAAATTATTTCTCAAATTTTCTTTGATGTGTTCAAAGCTAAAGAAGAAACTTGAGCTGTTGAGAGCCAATAAATCTCTGTGACAACTTATGGGAGTGCTAGCCGGAGCCAGGTATAATTTCATTTACCTCTGTTGGCATTTAAATGCCCAGCAGAACTCACTTAATCCTTCTGCGGTGCACATTTGGGTCTGTGATTTAGAAAGCTCACTGTTTCATAGATTTGCATGTGGTGAGCATTTGGTTTTAATGGTCGTCACCCACTGAAGTCAATGAGAGTCTCTCCATTAAATGTAATGGAAGTTTAGATCCAGCTGCCTAAAGGGATAATGATTTAAAAACTGTTTCCACTATATAAAGAGATCAGCAGGTCTGTATGACATGCAGCCCAGCACCTTAATGGAACTTGTTCATGAACTCAGTAAAAACCAGCAATGATTTCTGAAAATTCATAGAGAGTTGGAGAGAAGTAGGAAAAATTATGTCTCTTATTGTCTTCAGCAGAGTCATTCCTGATTTACACCACAGTAAATGAGAGCAGAATTAGGTCCCAAATTTGGTACTGATCTAAAAGAGATCCTGGCAATCACCAGCCAGTAAATCTAACTTTCATTCCTCATAACGGGCAGTAGAACAGGAGTCTATTCCCAGCTCTGCCTCTGACCTGCCATGTGGGCTGGGGCATGTCCCTTAGGGCCAGATGTTTAAAGGTATTTAAGGTGTCTAATGGAAGTTAGGTGCTAGGTGCTTTTGAGAATCCACTTATGTGCCTGTCTCAGTTCCTTTAAAATCTAACCCTCTCTCCTCTCCCTCCACCCCCCTTTGTCTATTGAGATTATAAACTCTTCAGGTCATGGAGTGTCTCTTACAGTGAGTCTGTGCAGCATCTAACACGGATGGCTCCCTTATCTGAGCCGAGGACGCTAGGTGCTACTGTCATACAAACAGCAATAGTAAAATAATAAAGCAAATATTGTAAGATAGTATCTGTAAGCACCTAGGAGATAATGGAACCCATGAGCAATACAGGGCATAGGCTTATACAGAATAAATCAGGGATAATGACTTTTTTTTGGGGTAGAAATAGAAAATTCATGGGTTAAGGAATATAATTTATCTAGACTTTAGTAAACCATTTGATATAGTGCCTCAGAAGCTAGCTCTTGAAAACATAATTAATATTGACATGGATGGAAACTGCCAGAACACCCATAAACAACCAAGAGTAAAGATAAATGACAGCACTGTCCACTGTTGAGCCAAAGGGCTCGGTGTCAGGACCAGTTTTATTCCATATCTGCGTTAATGATCTGGAGGATGGAGTAAATACCGTGTTAATCACATCTGCAGACAATACCGTAATGAGGGGTCTTGCAAAACACCAAGAACAGAGAAATAATACAAAAGCGCCTAAGAAGATTAGAAATATGGGACAATACAAAGCAAAATGAGGTACAGCCCAGATATATGTGGCTTGCTTTTCCTCTCACTTACACTGGCATAAATCAGGAATCACTCTAATGAAGTTATGCAGGGTAAAACTCGTCTAAGGCCCCCCAGCCAAGAAAAACACTTAAGCACATGCTTAACTTTGAGCTCAATGGGACCCTGAACTTATTTCATGTTAAGGACACACTTAAGGTGTTTTACTGGATTGAGTCTAAGTAACGGGAGAGTTAGGGACATGCAGTACTTCTGGGGGGGAAATAATCTGAAATACCAATATTTAATGGAAGGGAGAGAGCAGGAAAGCAGAGATACAAAAGACACTCAATCGTGATAGCGGACGCAAAATTGGATAGAAATGTGCAAATGTACAGAGGGGAAAAATGGCGATGAGATTTCCGCAGAGTACCATTTTCCCTCTTCTTCCTCTTCTTCTTTACTGTTTTCTTCCCCCTTCTCCGTATCTTTTCCCTTGTTCCCACTGCTTAGCTTCTCTTGAATGTGGCTAATGAAAATGCTATGATACTCCAGTTTCATGGCAGTGAAATCAGTGATGTTAAATCAGCTCCGAACTGGTGTTTCCAAGGGCAGAATAGGCCTTGTTATTCATATGTAACATGGGGAATATGTTCCTCTGAAACCGGAGGATGCTACATTATTGTGTATGTCTCACTATTTGCTTGATATAATACAGCTGAGAAAGGAGGGACGTTGCCCCATGGCCCTGGGAGGCGAGAGCTCTTTCCTATGGTGAAACCACACCTGGAATATTTTGTGTTATAGTTCTGGCAAGTCAACTTTATGACTCTATGAAATCCAGAAACAGTGGAAGGCCAGAAAGGACCATCAGATCATCTAATCTGGCCTCTTGTATATCATGGCCACTACGCCACCCTCGTGGGGAAAGTGTGGCCAGCTCTGAGCATGGAGTGATGTTACACTTCCCCAACTGGGAGGCACTGTAAATCTCTCCTGTCTCAGCAAGAAATTATTATTCCCCACCCCTGCACTGCCTCAGTTCTCTGGCTGCTGAGTAGTGGGGTGGTGTCAAAGTTCTGCCCCTTTCCTGCATCTTCCCTATGCCTAGTGCCCAAACCCCACCCACGTGCTCTCAAAGAGCTGGTGCAGAGCTCCTCTTCTTCCTGGGCATGCTCAAACCTTAGGTCTGGGAAGCCTACCTAAGGGTGTAAAGGGAGGTTCTTACTCCTTCCTACTCCCATGGGGTCATGTCGCCTGAGTCATAATCCAGCTCTAGACGGTTCAGAAAAAATATTATTATGGCTCATGGAGCACGTCAGGACCATGTCCTGAACGTTGGAACCTACTGACGTTATTCATGAAGTCAGGGACAATTCATCATGAGCGAGGTTAGCAGAATCTGACCGTCAAGTATTAAGACATTTCCTAAAATTGGTATAAAATACTGAGTTATGTATTAAATAACACTGTCTGTGATTTGTAAGCAACATTTATCTACCTTGTCCCTACCCAGCACATCTGAGAGATATTTCGTAGTCTTCTTTATAACGGCGATACTAGAGATACAAAAGGCATGAAGAGAAAAGTTGTATGATAGCAATACAAAAAAGACCTGATTATTAATAAAATGCTGTCAGATTAACTAACAGTAAAGCAAAGCCTATCTAGGAAGTGCTTGAAAGATAATTCTTCATTCCAAAATGGTATTTTAGAGTTATGAAGTAATAAAAATTGCTTTAAACTTTCCATGAGATTAAAACTGCTGTTAAAAAAATCTCTGCTAAAAACTCAAGTTTAAAGTAAGTACTAAATAATAGACATTAATGTTGAAACCATACTATGGGTTTATTACATTTTAAAGAGAGGAACCACTCTACATTTTCAAGAGGCAAATGGCATCTGATATCACACTTCATCTCCTCCATGCAGCTAAACAGCCTCTAGAAATGTGCTGATTTTAAATGCCAGTCAGGGTCTGATTTATAGCTCAGTGAAGTCAATGGATTTTTTCCCATTGCCTTCAATGGGCTTTGGACTGGGTCCTTCATGCCCAGAGCATGCAGTGCATTTACATTTTCCTGGCAATGGGGTCCAGACAAGTGACTATCTTTACAACTTCAGAGTCATAGAAGTCCAAGCAATTCCAAAGAGCTAATTCAATTGCAAATGGACTCCTGACCAGGTTTTCCTGACATGAAGAAGAGCTCTATATAGCTCAAAAGCTTGTCTCCCTCACCAGCAGAAGTTGGTCCAATAAAAGATATTACCTCACCCACTTTGTCTTAGGTTGTCCTCACATCTTTATATTGTACTATGTAGGACACCTAAGGATGAAACCAAAAAATGTCAACAAATCAGAGGGAAGTCAGAGAAAAGAAATGCAAATGGCTTAAGGGACTTATTTATGAAGAAAAACTGAGGCCAAAGCTTTCAAATTTTGGATTTCTCACTGATGTTAAGCTCTCACATAGCAGTGCCCACGAGCAATGCTCTGTACTATCTCTGGTTGGCTAGGAAACTACGTCCCATCCTGGCAGATGAAGACCTGGCCTCAGTTGTTCATGCCTTTATCATCTCTCAGCTGGACTACAGCAACGTGATATACCTTGGCATGAAACTTTCAGTGCTTCGGAGACTCTAATTAGTACAGAACACTGCAGTGTGTTTCCTTAGTAACAGAAACTACAGTGAGCATAACACACCTGTCTTCCAATCGCTACATTTGCTTTCCTTCAAATATTGAATCAGCTTCAAGGTCTTGGTTCTGATCTTGAAGGTGCTCAGTAGCCTGTGGACTGAAACCTCAGCACCGTGCACCCCAAGGACAAGGTACATTTCTTTGACTTCTCTTCTCTAACATATATAACATTCAGTGTTTTAAGTTGCTTGGCCCTCTGAAGTACTCCACATGCCTGGAAATCAGTCCATTTTAATGAGTTGCCTGTGTGCCTGTTTAGGTGCACAACTTTAGTCATCTACATTTGAAAATTGTAGCTAATATGTTCACTGTTGCTTGATTAAACAACTGAGGGGGCTAAGACAACTGTCAACAAGAATTTAGAAGGTGTAAAATGGAAAGCATAACAGGATCCTGGTCCATGATGAGAGCTCCAAGGAGCAACCCTAATACAAATGTTAATAATAACAAACATCAAAGAGGAAGAATTCTTCGGGGGGAAAAAGTAGGGGGAAGGGGAAAGGGATGGTCTAAATAACTATAATTAAGAACAGTGGATGGTAATTGAGCAAAGAAAAAAAACCCGAAGGTAATCTCAAACCATTTCTTCCTCCCACTCACCAATTTTCCTCTGTAAAAGAGTTTCCTGGGGGAAATGAAGCTCCATCATTTAAATCATTTAGGAAACTAGACTGGACAAAGTATTGAAAGGAGCAACCTCACCATGGAGAGAGGATGGACAAAATGACCTGAGGAGAGTTGTTCCAAAAAAAGATGGAGAAAATCACCATTTTTAAAAATCCCCTCCCCTGCTTTTGTAAGATATTTCAGTTTTTGAAATTACGACTTTTTGACTAGCTCTATTGTTGGTCAAAAAAAATTGAACATTGATTGACAAAGACATTTTTCCTGATTTTTTTCTGTACTTGTTTCAAAATTTTGATGTTCCAAATCTGGAAAAAAAAAATCGATCAGCTGTAGACCTGAGTGAGCTTTGTGAGCTCAAGTATCAATAACACTAAGAAAAAGATATTTCTCTATTTAGCTGCCTCAGGCCACAAGGGTATTAATAGTTTTTAAAGAATCTCCGAATAATACTACAGTATGAAAGGTAGAGCAATAAATACATGGATCCTTAGGTGGTTTAAGCTCATATATCGGCATTCAGTTCAATGGCACTATGCCAGTTTACTCCCACTGAGGATCCAGCTCACAATGTCTGAAGGTTTAGTCCTGCATCCTTACTTCAAAAGGAGTTTTGCCTGAGTAAGGACTGCAGGGTGAAGGTTTAGGCAATGCTGGAGTCAGCGATTATTTGACATAGCTGTGTTAAGACAACTTTATCAGCTGGGGCCCAGAAAAAGGAAGTAGACTGCTTCTGTTCTTGCTGGCAGTTCTGTAATAGAATTCAGTGTATTTTTCTGCTCCTTGCGTACACACTTGTTTCTTATGCACAATTCTCGGCAGATCGCAACAGACAGTGTGGACAGACAATTAGATAGATGCAATGGGACAGGGAACAGAGAAAGAGAGCGATCTCTCTGCTTTTCCTTACATACCTTTTTTGCTGCTGTTGGTCCAGCAAGCAGGTATTAATAATGAATAAAAAGAACCATGAGGGTTATCAGCAGTGACCCCTGCCCACTTTCAAGTAGATCTGAACTTATTTTTGTTGATTTCACACAGACTTTATCTCGTCCAGAGCATTTCTACCCAAGCTTTCAAGGAAGATCTGAGCTTGAGCAACCCAGGCAAAAACACCCTTCCCCATTCCAACACCAAGGAAGGAGGGGAAAAAAAGCCTTCGAACGTCAGGGAGATGTCTGTTCCGTTTGTAGCTGAAGTTGTTTCCTAGGAAAATGGAGATGGCCAAAGCACTGAAGAAGACAGGGACTGTACAGGCAAGTTGCTAGTGGGCCACTGGGATTTAGTGTCACCTTACACTAAAGGGATAATATCAAGCAGTGTTTTATTCTGGACTTTTATATTTTCCCTGTAGCAAATGCAAGACCACAAGCTTTGCGTCTGGGCATTTGCCAAGTGACCTCACCACTGGAGTCAAAGGCTAGTAGCTAGATTTGTATATAAATCAGAAGTAATAAGATGCAAATGTAATGTACTGCATTTTCACATTGTCCTCTGCAATATACTCATGCATCATCCTCATCCATCTGTGTTTTTTAAGCATTTGGTTCATTTAAAACCAATGGATTGTGCAACTCAAAAATACGTTCTAAAATGTTTGTTTCCTTTCATTGGGATGACATGCTGCCCTATTTTCCCTATCAAGCCTTTGATTTGGGTTTTTAAGGGGAATGCAGAGGAGGCAAAGGGATTTCCCCACTCTTTATAAAGCAAATGCAATCCTCCTGAAAAGCATCAGTTCAATAGTCTTTGAGACAAGATCTGGATCTTTTGAGCCTGCCACTAGCCCTTCACAGATGCAATTTGATGGTTGAGTGAGCCTAGTGTGCTAAGCTGAATCTCAGTTCTGAAGCTGCGGGTAATAAGGTAATTAATTAATAAAATATCCCCAGCATGAGAATTAGCACAGTGTTGATTCCCCCCCCGCCCCCGACCGCTGTCCAACTCTGCCATCATTACTACATCCTTTCCTCTTGGGTGTGCATGGGAGAAGGTGACAATATCTTCACAATCCCAGCTGTCATCCCCTGTTCTCAAATACTTTCAAATGCTTTTTCGTATGCAGTCTCTGGAACCCTGGGTAACTGCTGTCCTTTCCCCTTCTAGCTACCACCTCCTTTATATATGTGCAACACACACATGGATCATGAGAAAAATTAACTTGTGTTGGTGCAGTTTCACCAGCGTTCTCTTATTATCACTTGCTACAGACAGACTTTGCCAGCATCAGTCTGAGTAGTGGATCTCTATCTAGGATGCAGAGCAGTGGATGAGTTAAACATGGGAATATCAGGGATGTTGCTGAGATGAAGCACATCGGTCTGCTCTAAATGCATCACCTACAAGCACCTGTTGCTTAGCTAATGGAGATCCTATAGCACATGGGGAGTGGTGCAACACAGCATTGAAATGTGCTCGGAGAAATCCAATATTGCAGAATTTATATCTGCAATATTCATCTCGTTTTCTTTCCCCTCACATGCCTTCCTATATTTCAGGACTGTTCTATTGATGGAACCAAGGGGCGCTTTGTTGTTCCACCTCGTAGGATATTAAATTCCTGCTTTATTGCTAAAGTCAGCAGCTTCCCTAGACTGAGAGGAGAGAAAGGACAAGTATGGGAGAGAGACAGAGAAGCAGATTCCCATGACTGGGAGATACAACTTTCAACCTGCCAACATCCCAGCTCGGGACAAAAGGAGAAGGCTTCAGTTCCACAGTCCTTTTAATAACGTCAGGTTTCTAATGGAGCTGCTAGACTTGTAATAATGTACAAGAATCCCAGCCGGGTTCCCTTTGGGTCCAAACCTGCAAGCACTCTGCATACAGAGACTTCTAGCATCAGGCTTTTGTGTGTGTGTGCCGGGAAAAGCACATAGGTAGCTCCACCCACTGAAGTCAGGGGGCTGCTCATGTGCTTAAAATTAAGCAGGTGCTTAAGTGCTTTGCAAAAAACAAAACAAAACAAAGGGCTCCACTGCCAGCAACTGTTTCCCCCCCTGATTTTTCGGAATTGCCAGCGAAGTGAAAAAAATCCATTATTTGCCTGGCTCTGCTTCCAGCTGTAGCCCTCATGCACGCTCAACTTCGTAGACTCACAGAAATGGAGGGCTGGAAGGGACCTTGAGAAGTCATCAAGTCCAGCTCCCCGCACTGAAGCAGGACCAGGTACATCTAGGCCATCCCAGGAAGGTGTTTGTCCAAACTTTTCTTAGAAACCTCCGATCGTGAGGGTTCCACCGCCTCCCTTGGAAGCCTGATTCAGAGCATGACTAGCCTTCCTCACAGACAGATCGGTTGCTAGATAGGTGAAAGGAGAGAGGGAAGGAAAACAAGAATAAAAAATGGATTGTTCTTTTAATGACATAGAAGGGCTTCCTTGAACACTGGTGGGTGAACGTAACGGCATCTGAGTTTGATGTTTAACCACTTTTCATGTTTCCAAATCTTTCCTTTTTCTAGCAAAGGGACAGTCTATGTCCAATATTAGGAACAAAGGAATCCACACCCTAAAGCTGGGATAACAGAAGAGAATGCCCCATACATGATATACATACTTTGGGTCAGAGTTTCTGGCCTGATAAATGCAGTCTATACCATGTAAGGGGACCGAAGCAGACGTATAGCAACTGGAGATGGTCAACAGAGAATACCCCATGTGCAGGGAAACTCTCCAGTGGTGTAGTCGCCTTCTGTGCCAGCCACCTCCACTCCATCCCTGCCATAGAGGGAGGAAGGCTATGCTGAGAGCAGACTATGGCTATGCCTGATTCTTGAATGTTTTCATACCATGAGAGGAGGAATGACACCACATTAGGACTTGGGAAATGAGGGTTCAACTTCCTGCTCCAGCAGACTTCCTGTATGGCATTGGGCAAGTCACTCAGGTGTCTTTGTGACTCAGTTTCCCTGCCACCCCTGGGTGTTGTGAGAATAAATACATTCAAGATTGCCGGTTCACGTACTATAGAAATGGACTTGTAAGATGTTAAGTTACACCTGTTCCTTAGCTGGTCTGACTTGGGCAAGGGCCAGGCAGCTCTGGATCAAGGAGACACACCCAACACCCTGCTGGCGCCCTGGAGAATCTAGCCTATAGTGTTGATTTACCAGTAGAATAATAATCATGAGCTATAATTAGTTTGCCAGTTCATTGACTGGACTAAATTCACTACTGGCATATAGTTGCACCTACTTATGTTAGCAATGAATTTGGCCCACCTAGCGAGTATGATTAGCTGCTACGCTCATTGTGATCTCATTCATCCCATACACCGCATTGCTTATGATGAAGTGTGTATTAAATATGTTTACATAGCAACTAGAGACATTTCATGTGGACTTCTTCCTCTGAGATGGCGTCAAGGCGCCTGTCGGTTAAAACGGACATAGTCTTTGCCAGGATTTAGAGCCCATATTAACCATGATGATAAAACCGAGGCTCCATCAAGGTTTTTTAAATTGCTCATAGAACCCTAAGATTTTTTTCCCCTGGTTGAAACCACAATAATATTTCATTCCCACTGCTTACCCTAAAAATGAATTTCCTTTCCCTTCTCAGCTGGTGATTTGTTTTGCATTAATGCCTTTCATAACTCATACGTTTCGCCATTAAAAATTAATGCTCGGCACTGACATAAACAAATGAAATTTGTATTATTAATGTTTTACATAGGTAAGACTTTGTAATAACAGATTCATCATAACAGACTGGTTTAATTAAAAGACTCGCTCGTTCCCTAAACTGATTTCAGACATATTTTTGGGTGATGGGAAGAATGTCTTGTAGTACAGACTGAGGAATAATGATCAATAGGTCATTTGGTGCCTTTTTATAGGTCCTTGCTTGTGTTCTCCCACGTTCCTCACCCTCAGGGTGCTTCTCACACCAAGATGGCATGTAGAAGGGACAGGAAAGCTGAAGATTGGCTCTGTCAAGAGAAGCAGCCCAAGGCCTGTTGAGGGCCTACCAGAGACCTTGTGCTGACCCTCTGTGCAGAAGTAAATCTTTTCCAACATGAACATAAGGTAAGTTTCTAATCACAAGGACTGCACAAAAAGGGCCTGATTCAAAGCCTGCTGAAGTCAATAGGAGTCCTTTCCATTGACTTCGGCCAGGCCCATAAAGAAGGCAGACAGTGAATGCACAGTAAGCTTCCTTGTACCTATGATGTGGAGAATGCAGAGAATGGACACAAATTCCTAACACTTGGACAGCACATGAAGGCACAGATTTGAATGCACAATAGGTTTCCTTGTACCAGGATGGTCAAGAAGCTAGTAATAATAATCATAATACCTGGCTCTTATCTAGCGCTTTTCATCATTAGGTCAGTATCATTAGCCCCATTTTACAGATGTGAAAACTGAGGCAAGAGAGGGAAGTGACTTGCCTGAAGTCACCCAGCAGACCAGTGGCAGAGCTGGGAATAGAATCCAGGTCTAAGTCCCAGGCCAATGCCGTATCTACTAGGCTATACTCCCCCTCCTGGTACATGAAGAGTAAGTGGGGAAGGTAGGGCAGCACATGGTAGACAGCTTCACTGCATAGCATACAGGCAGGGCAGATAATGAGGCTATGGGCAGTTTCTTCACTCCAGGATGGGATGAGGTGCAGGCAGAGTGAACATACCATATGTTTTCTAACTTGGGAATTCAGACCATCCCTTCCGACCCAGGAATGCTGTTCTCTCTTGATCCACTCTGAAAAACAGGCTTTGGGGAAAGAAGACTAAGCACAACTCCGGAAGCCACAGCTGCACTTTATATATACTTTGTGGGGCAAAACTGGTTTTGTGTGGCAGACTCACAAAAGGCATTTGCTTCTGTGTGCAATCACTTGCTGGAAAATCATGAGTATGCACATGGTTCTGGGCAGCGAGAGAACCCAGAGGGTAGAGAAGATCAGAGAAAACTGGGAGCCAGGCCAACCCTGTGTCCTCTTGTGCGTGACCTGAGCTATTTCCATCTTTAAGACACAGAAATGCTGGAACTGATGTCTTCACAAACTGTCACTGACAAAATTTGATGTACTGACTGGCTGGCAGGGATAATTTTCAAACAAATAAATAAGATGCTAATCTCTATCCACCAACAACAAAATCCACCCCCAGGTTTATCGCTGGAACCCTAGTGAGATGTGGTCTCCTCAGATTTCATAAGCTAAAATAGAGTCAGAACTAGTCAGTGCTTGGACAGAGGACCTTTAAAAAAAAAAACGAGAAAGAAGCACAAAATGTTGCCAATGATCCATTAGACGGGGCTCAGTCAGCACTGAACCAATGTCACAGTGTGAAGACAGAGGAAACTGAGCTGTTGGAGAAGCCGTCTTCTGGATGACAACTGAAAGAGAGGTCCTGGCTACTTGTAGCCATTAAAGAGTCAGTGGGGCTTTTCTCTAGCCTAGGACTGCTTACCTCATTTGTCTGGTTAAATTCCAATTGGGTTTGTAACACATTGGACAAACATACTGTGTCCCCCATAAGGGGGAAAATGAAAAAAAAAAGAAAAAAGAGAATGTAAAAATCAGTTTAATCTGATCTGCTTCCCGCCCCAAAAATATCTTAGTCATAAGCATGTTTTTTGAATGGTGTCTCTATGGGGCAGAGTTAAGTTTTCAGCTGAAGGAGAAACTTTTTGTTTTGAAGAATAATGGGAAAAATGACCCATTCATTGTAGTGTGTCAAGTATATGGAAAGATTGAAGAGTCTATGACGGAACAGAGTTAAGATTGTTGGGTGCCCTTAGTATGTGTTTAGTATTTAGTATTAGTAAGCCTAATAACATCAGCCACACTGTCAGAGGCTCGTTCACCTGCACATCCACCAGTGTGATATACGCCATCATGTGCCAGCAATGCCCCTCTGCCATGTACATTGGTCAAACTGGACAGTCTCTACGAGAAAGAATAAATGGACACAAATCAGATGTCAAGAATTAGAACACTCATAAACCAGTCGGAGAACACTTCAATCTCTCTGGTCACGCAATCACAGACATGAAGGTCGCTATCTTACAACAAAAAAACTTCAAATCCAGACTCCAGCGAGAAACTGCTGAATTGGAATTCATTTGCAAATTGGATACTATTAATTTAGGCTTAAAGAGAGACTGGGAGTGGCTAAGTCATTATGCAAGGTAGCCTATTTCCCCTTGTTTTTTCCTACCCCCACCCCAGACGTTCTGGTTAAACTTGGATTTATGCTGGAAATGGCCCACCTTGATTATCATGCACATTATAGGGAGAGTGGTCAGTTTGGATGAGCTATTGCCAGCAGGAGAGTGAGTTTGTGTGTGTGTGTGGGGGGGTGTGTGTGAGAGGACCTGGATTTGTGCTGGGGATGGCCCACCTTGATTATCGTGCACATTGTGGGGAGAGTGGTCACTTTGGATGAGCTATTGCCAGCAGGAGAGTGAGTTTGTGTGTGTATGGGGGTGGGGGGGTGAGGGGGCCTGGATTTGTGCTGGGGATGGCCCACCTTGATTATCATGCACATTGTAGGCAGAGTGGTCACTTTGGATAAGCTACTGCCAGCAGGGGAGTGAGTTTGTGTGTGTGTGTGTTTTGGGGAGTGGGGGGGGGGCGGGGTGAGAGGACCTGGATTTGTGCTGGAAATGGCCCACCTTGATTATCATGCACATTGTGAGGAGAGTGATCACTTTGAATAAGCTGTTGCCAGCGGGAGAGTGAGTTTGTGTGTGTGGTTTTTGGAAGGGGGGGGGGTGAGAAAACCTGGATTTGTGCTGGAAATGGCCCAACTTGATTATCATGCACATTGTAAAGAGAGTGGTCACTTTGGATGGGCTATTGCCAGCAGGAGAGTGAGTTTGTGTGTAGGGGGGCGGAGGGTGAGAAAACCTGGATTTGTGCTGGAAATGGCCCAACTTGATTAACGTACACATTGTAAGGAGAGTGATCACTTTAGATAAGCTATTACCAGCAGGAGAGTGGGGTGGGAGGAGGTATTGTTTCATGGTCTCTGTGTATATAATGTCTTCTGCAGTTTCCACAGTATGCATCCGATGAAGTGAGCTGTAGCTCACGAAAGCTTATGCTCAAATAAATTGGTTAGTCTCTAAGGTGCCACAAGTACTCCTTTTCTTTTTGCGAATACAGACTAACACGGCTGCTACACTGAAACCTGTAAGGATGTTGTAATTATCCCCAAACCAAGCATTTTAAACCCACAAAATTCACAGTTAAGGTGAAACTTGAAAAAGAAAAAAAAGCCAACATGTTAAAGTACAGAAATGCACCATTCAAGTGGGGAGTTAGAATGGGAGTTCGGTCTATAAAGGAGGCACTAGTCACAGTGGTGCAATTATTCCAGTGAGAGAGAAAATGATTATGAGAAAACATCAAAGGTGGGATTTTCAAAAACATTAAGCACTGGCCTAACTCTTTCCCCATTGGAGTCGGTGGAAATGTAGAGTTCCTTGTTTATGTACCATTGACTTCAATGGGAGCAGAGCAAGGCATGGGTACTCCTGAAAATTCCACTGCCAAGTGTACGGAGAACGTCTGAGAGACCGAAGAGCTGAAAACTGAAACTGTTGTAAAAAGCCAGCCCGAGCAAAGGGAGCTGGGTAGCAAGAAGTGCTGAAAAAAGATGATAAGAAAAGACTATCTGTATTGGCCATCAAGAGCTTATAAAAGGCTATGGGATGTAAGATGACATCAATCTGGAAGGAATTTTAATGAGATGAAGTGAAGAACACGGATAAATGACATGCTCTTTAACGTGGAAGATGAGTTGAACTCTTTAGTCACTGAGACGCAGTTGATAAAACTTCTCCCTGGAATCTTGAGTCTCTATTGCATTACCCCTGGTCTGCACCAACGCAAGGCTGTTGAAATCAGTGGAACTGAACCAGTGTAATATCGATGTAGCCCAGTGGAGAATTGGTTCCATGTGCAACTGGAACAGAGAGAGGAAAAAGGTCTCCCCAGACTTATGTCTCTGGAAAGTGTAGGTTTGTGTCTGCATCAACCAGTTTAAATGCAAACTTTTGTATGTGTGCTGGAGAGATTTCACATTGTAAGCAGCTTTCCACTAAAAGGAGGTTAATTGTTTTTTGCATCTTTTACAAGAGTGTTTGTAAGTTGCAGTTCTGCAGCTGTGTGTCTAGCATGCGATTGCATCCATTTCTGCACTCTGTGCGCTCTGAACCTATTTAATTAAATGGAATTGAATCTGCTAAGCAGTTATTGGCGGTGTTGTTTTCTGTGCACGGATATACTCTTTGAGAATTCACAGGAGTGCCATGCCTTGGACGTTCTAATAGTGTGTGTTCAGTTTCAGTCTCACTTCCTTCCCCCACCATGACACAAGCCCAGATGGTGATATGAAAATAAGTGAAATGTCTGGTACAGATCTAAAGTCAGAAATTGAAAGCCCTGGAATACTGCAAAATGTTGACCGCATAGGGCTCACCTACACGGGGTTTTAAACGGGATCAGATTGAGTTAATTCAGTTTGAAAACTCTTACGTACACACGACACAACCCATCACAGAGCACTAGCTCCACATTTACTGTGAACTCTGGAGTCCTCCTGACAAGTGGACTAGGTTTGCTTCGAATTGCAATGGTTCAGTCTCTTGTTTTTGTGCACACAATTGCTTCAGACGATTTTTTGCATGCTTCTAAAGGCTATCTGACAGTACTTTGCAGGTCAAATGTGACTGACCTCTCTGTGTAGTTGTGTGCCCTCCCAGAACATGTGTTGAGGCCATGATGACCCTGCCCCGCTTTACGAGGTGGCACACAGCCAGATTTTGCTCATTTGCTCCTGGATCCCAGCGTATCACTATTCTGCTGATACGACCACAATAGCGTCCCAGAAGCCCCCCCACATGCATGGCATGGCTGCTTGGAGCTGTGCTGAGACCCTGGATCTCATTGCCATCTGCGGAAAAGCATCAGTTCAGAAATCTCCTGTGGACAGCCACAAGAATAAGCACATGTTTGTGGACATTGGAAAGCAGATGTGTGCGAGGGGTCACGACTGGGATGTCGACCAGTACCAGATAAAGAGCAAGGAGCTCAGGAGACAGTACCTGGAAATGAGGGATAGATGGAGACAATCTGGAAAGGGATAGATGGGACCTGCCCATTTTTTGATGAACTGGACAAGACTCTACACAATTACAGTATGACCCACCCCATGCGTTGCTCAGAGCCTCCTGCCAGCAGGCTGCCCCACACCAAGGACTGCTGGCTAGAGCCATCGGAGGAAGAGCAGCAGGATGCCAGAGAGGAGCTGCCTCTGAGACCCAGGATCTTTTTGTGACTCAGGAGCCTAACAACAGCCAGCGGAAAAGCCAGCCCCAGTTCTACCCTCCTACAATGGACCCAGATTCCTGCCTTCCATTAGACATGAGCCCAAGTCCTAGCCAGAAACCCAGGGCTGGACCAAAGAGTCAGATCCCCTGGGGGGAACTTCGGCACACAAGTACCTATCTTTACAATTTATTATTCTTGTTGGCAGATGTGAGCTAGCAGCCCCCGCCTCCCTCCTCAGAACTCCTTGTGCTGTTACAAAATGGCATCCACCAGCATGGAGCAGTGGCAGTCAGTACCTTTCTCCTCCCGCCCCCTAACGGGCTGCAGATTTGAATAACCAAAGCATTCATTTGTGCTAAATTCAACAGTCTATAGAAACAGTGCTTACAGTGCTATTGAGACACAAACAATACTGCTCCCCACTGCGGTACAAATGCCCTGTAAGTAACGGGCATTGTAACTGACAGTTGTTGTTGGACCCCATCTATTTTCCCCTGCACTTTCTCCATGTCTGCCAGGGAGATATAGCAGAACTTAAGCCTGAGAAGACGAGCCGGAGACAAGGCCTATGCTCACCTTTAATCCATGTTGCAGTACTTGTAATATTGTTACTATTGCACTTTAATGACTGCAGCAGTGCAAACAAAACTCAAAGTATATTTGCAAAAAGAAAAGGAGGACTTGTGGCACCTTAGAGACTAACACATTTATTTGAGCATGAGCTTTCGTGAGCTACACACTTCTGTAGCTTACGAAAGCTTATGCTCAAATAAATGTGTTAGTCTCTAAGGTGCCACAAGTCCTCCTTCTCTTTTTGCGAATACAGACTAACACGGCTGCTACTCTGAAAAGCATATTTGGTTATTTAACACCATTGGTTTGTTAAACATATTTCCAAATCCAAAGACATTATTTTTCTGTTGCTTTTATTAAAACTTTATTATTGTGTTTTTATTGTGCTTTCATAATAAAACTGTTTACAATGCATCCATATGGAACATAGTTTCATTTAACGCAGAAAATCCTTGAAATAAAGCTGAAACAATTCATTGGGTTTGCCAAAAGCGCATAGGAAATGTTAACCTTCAACCACACATACACAATACCCCATTGCTCGCAATGTCTCTGTCACAACATGCCCCTCCATCCCCCCAAGGCTAACATGTTCAGGTGTGAGACTCAAACTACAGACAGTAGGCATCCTTGACAGCATTCCCCCAGGTGTCTGGTTTCTCTACGGGACACCTTGCTGGCTGCTTGAACCTCCAAGCAAGTCTCCACACCTCAGCCTCCCACCCCTGGGGAATTCTTTCTCCATTGCTCTCACAAATGTTGTGCAAAGCACAAGATGCAGTTCTATTGGTTGGAACATTTTTTTTGACGCTTCCAACTGATTCCATAAGCAGCATCATTTGCCTTTCAAATGGCCAAATGCACTCGACTGCCATTCTGCAGCTGCTCAGGTGATAGTTAAAATGTTCCTTCCTTATAGCCAAGAGGCCTGTGTATGGCTTCATTAGTCAGGACATCAATATTTAGTCCTGCCTTGAGTACAGGGCACTGGACTAGGCGGCCTGTCGAGGTCCCTTCCAGGCCTACAATTCTATGATTCTCTGATCAGGGGAGAAGCCAGGTCTCCCATAATTACCAGACCAACCACCACACCACTGTTGTCCACAGTACTCCTGGGGATGAACAGTCCTTTCTCCTTTAATTTAAATAGTAATAAGTTCAGAAAGAGCCTAGCATCCTGGGGCCTCCCGGAGCACCCTGCATTTAAATCTGCCACTGTGTTCCACAGTGCTTGGAGCGCCGTGGAGAAATAATCTGTCCTGTTTATAAATTCTGTACCCTCGTGGTGAGGGATGGGTTTGTGTGGGGGGCAAACGATAGGCACATGGGTTCCATCAATTGCTCCAATACAGTTTGGGAACCCCATGCATGCAAAGCCATCAATAATCTCTTAAGCAGTGCCCAGCTTCATGACCTGGCTAGACAGCACCATATCAATGGCATAGCAGACCCTGTGAAAGAATGGCCCCAATGGTTGATCTCCCCATGCTGAATTGGTTGGCTACAGACCAGTAACATCCAGTGGTGGCAAGTTTGCTGATGGAATGGAACCCATTTATCCATGGGTGTAGGGCATCACATGTTGGCATGCTGTCACTGGGGTCAGTTTGGCACAGACCTCAAAAAGGTGTCCCACCCTATCCTGAAGTTCTCTCACCACTGCTGGTCATTCCAGATCTTCTGAACAATCCTCTCCCAGCAATCCATACTGGTTCCATGGCAGCTGATCCAGGAACTGGTCCTCTTGTTCCAACTGCTCAGCATCCTTGAGTTCTTTCCACCCCATCCTACTGTCACTGCTGCAGCGTTTTGTCCTGCTGCCAAAAGAGTTGCTGCTCTGATGGGTGAAACCCACTGGCAAATTTGTTCAGCTCTGAATGAAGAGCATTGCTGGATCCAGACAGCAATTCAAATATGGCGCGAGCCAGCCCAGAAAGGAAGTAGGGGGTAGAGACAGCAGAAACAGGATTTTTTTTAAAAAAAAATTGAACCCACCTGGCTTCCCACAATTCACAGCAAAAACAATCCCAGGATGCATGCTGCTCAGCCGTGAAGCAAAGGACCATGGGATACCCCGAGAGAATGCTACACCCTCAGTTCACAGCAAATTGCTGCCGGGGGTTCACACGATGCAAACTGAAAACAGAATGAGTGGTCTGTGTGCATGCTGTTGGTATGAGCTGTCAGAGGCTCATCAAAAAACTTTGAAACCCCACCCCCAGGCAGACACTCGCTTAGCGTCCACTGAGAAAGAGCAATTTGACAGGAGGAAGCACTCAGAGCAGCTCTCTACAGAACCACCACTGCCTCATTTATTTGGCAGGGCTGTGCCAAGTCAGAGCAAGCATTCATTTCCCTACCTTTGCATCAATAATTAATCAAACCAGGTTTTACATAAGCCTGAACATAAAATTATTAGCTCCTAGAGGTTCTGCCAGCAGTTACCGCAAGACCTTTGTCAGCAGCTTCAGAAATGATGTGTTTTAAAGGGATAGAAACATAGATAAACACTCATTTCTTTCCCCTGCAGGTGCTCACTCAATCAGCTCTAATTCTTTTTCCTTTTGCTCTTCGAGACAAGAAGCCAGTTTGAAAGCAAGCAATGAGCCTACACTGGAGAGTGGAGATGAGGAGGGAAATGGTTCAAGTATAAAAAAAACTTGACTCCATCCCCAAACTAGACTGTAAGATCTTTGGGGTAAGGTCTGTCTTTGCATTATTTATTTTTTACAGTGCTTAATGCCAGGGTGTCCTAACACCTGATTGGGGTTGCTAGGTGCTACCACAGCACAAATAATTAATGATAATAATACTAGTGAACAGATTGTTAGATTCTCACATTCTTGTGTTGCCCGCAAGCAGGGTTCAAACTGGGGCCCTCAAACAGTAAAAAAAATGAGTCTCTAACACAGGAATTAAAGGATTAAGTCATAGCTGGTAGCCTCTGCAGACTCATTAACCTCTTCTGTGGACCCCAGCCAGTAGAGAGGGGACAAAGACCTACTTTCTCTCCCTGGTATATACAGTTAACTTCTTAAATTCTTCAAATATTTGTCAGCTTTGAGTGTCTCTGCTCTTCTGGTTTGTAGATAGGATCTGAAATCTCTTGAGAAAGCCGGTTCTTAAGAGATTTCCAGACCAGTTTTGTAGACTCTAGGCCAGATTCTCAGGATGTGTAAATCGGTATTGCTGCATTGATGTCAATGGAGCGATGCCTATTTACTCCACCTCAGAATCTAGCCCTCTACCTTAGAGCTTCTGTGATGTCCATCCTCTATCAGGATCATGCCCCAGGGGTTTTGAGAGTTTGTTAAGGGTGCAGGAAGCATCCAAACGTTTAGTTGTTTCTTTTAGCCTCCAGAACAGAGCTGGTTGATCTATTTATTGTGAATAATATTCATTGCAAATTCAGCTCCTTTCCTTCACAGATTGACCACATTGTCTCGTTCTTCAGCTAGATGGGAGAATGGGACTTAGCCCCTGAGTTCCTCTCATTTCCCTCCCTTTCCCACTCTGAACAATCACTTTGCTCCCCGCCCCCATTCCCCCATCTGTATTAGAAGGCCTTATCTCTGCTGAATTGCTCTTTGCTCCTCCTGTGAGGCTCCAGCAGTCTGACAGGAACTCAGTGATGAACAGTGCATTTCTGTCAAGAACTCCGTATTAAGTATTAAACGTCTTCTGAAAAGCCACCCTGACGGAATCAAAGCATGGGGTTTTGCTTGTTTGAACAACTGTTTACTCCTGTTCAAGGTAAAGCTAGTAGAATTGCCTAGGGTCTGAACTCAAGGGGCAAAGAGAAGCCCTGCAACTTGCCTGCCTTGAGCTGCTTGCATGACAAGGTGCTTTGGGAATAAGCTTGCGTTCTGTTGTAATTGAGGGGAAATGAGATGTCTTCATTACCACCTGAGCAGTGCCGTCACTCGGAGCAGAACTGTGGCTGCTGCTCCCCAAATACGATTTGTCACCTAGAAGAGGCTGACTCACTGAAAAGCACAAATTGTATAGAATAACACCTCTCTCGCTCTTTCCTTCTGTCTCTGCAACACCAAGAAAATTTAAACTGTGTGGAGTGGGTGGGCAAAAATGCCCCATAAGAAATCTAACAAACAGGCACTAAACTTTTCTAACAACGATCTAAAATATACTAGGAAGGAGCTTTCGATTCTACAGATTCGACCTTCTAGTGTGTGGTTGGCAACTGGACTTGCAGTGGGTTTGGATCAGCTGTTTCTGTGATTTCCAGACTTCTGAATCTGAGCATCTATCCCAACAGGTGTGCAAAGGGGACCTCCCCAACACCAACAAGGCTGAAGGAAGAGAGGTTAGCCAGACCTTTCTGCTAGCAGTGAGCATTCCACTGACATTCTTCCCATTTGGCGGCAGGAGTCTTGATACCATGAGCCAAAATGCATCACTGATAAACCCCAGGGGTCTGAGATAATCAAGGGTCACCAAGTCCATGCTAAACAGTAATGGGGAGGTGAAGCTGATGGTGATATTGACACTTGCAGAGGTCTTTATATAGGCTACAGCCCCTCACGAGACAATGCCAAGGCATACAATACAGCACATCAAAGTAAAAGAAAGATGCCTGCAGATGCCTGACACGCACTGAGATGTGGAATGAGACCTATGGGTCCTCAGGTCAGGACTGCACAATGCAGACTTCTTTTACGCAGAGAAGCAACGGGCTGCAGAAAGGCTGCCATGATACGATGAAGGATTTGTCAGTTTTCCTGAACGATGTGTATCAAAACCTTCCCACAGCCCTTCCCCTTTTCGCCTGTTCCTGGTTGTTATTTGCTCCTATCCTTGTGATCCTCCTTGGCAGACAGGGTTTTAATCACTGCCATGTTATACATTTTCAGTGTCACTGCTCGCTCCTTTTCTCATGTGATTCTACTATATTCAACCACCAGGTTTAATATGAAGAGGGATGAACAAGTTACAATTTCCCACTCTGTCCCTCTTAAAAAATTCACCCAGTCTAATGTGTTTCCGTGGTGATGGGCTTAGGCATTGGAGAACTGGAGGGGTGGGGGAAAGGAAAGAAAAGTGAAAGCAAACTTTATTTTTATTATTAAATCTTTATTATTACATCTTAGATTGTAAATTCTTAGCGTGCAGTACGGCCATCACCGTTTTTGTCTCTTACGTAGCAAACACACTGATGGCACTATATAAATTATTATTATACACAACAATAACGTAGCAGCTACAGGCCATACTTGAGATCAGGGCCCCATTGTGCTAAACATATTTTAGTAAGTCCCAACTCCTCAAATCTTATAATCCAAGCAGATAAGACAGCATGGGACAAAAGGAATATTATCCTCATTTTACAGTTGGGGACATGAGCCACAGAGTAATTGGAGGACTTGCTCAAGGATCAGTGAGAATGTCTGTGGCAGAGAACTGGATTCGAACCCAGATGGCCAGTGCCGTCAGACCACACTTCCTCCCTATATTAATTTGCACTTTTCATCCACAGCCATGGCGTCCAAAATGGTATGTTAGCTCTTGGAATATTGATATTTGTGCCTAGTGTACTTACAGAGAAGATCCTGGGGAATTATGTTGGCACTGCTTTATGAAACCAGTTTATCCTGAAGATAACAGAGGTAACCCTATTGCACTGGGAGTTGTTCTTGGGTGAATGTTCAAAATCTGTTCCCAAAGGATGGACCCCAGCAACCCCCCAGCCAGCCCTAGGGTCAGCGCCTCTCTCTGTGTCCTTTGTGATGTCAGTAAGAACAAGAAGGCATTCGCGGGTGGAAGTGTCCGTGAGCTCTGATGACTCACAACGTTCTCGGTGCTGGGAGCGTGAGGCAGACGATGTATCTCTTTCTCTCGACCTTTCTCTTTATCTGTGTTACTTGCAGTCGGTATCTCAGCTTCTGCAAATTCATCAGGAAAAAAAAAATCAATGTAAACTAGACAAGAGACCTTTCCAGGCTGAAAAGCAGAGATGGCATTAGGCGTCCATTAATCCCATGGCTGCAATAAGTTCCTGAAGCAAGGGGACAGGAGAGGAGGTAGAAAGGCAGGGGACAGATAACTAGAAAATCCATTTGTAAGGTTGCTTTTTTTTTTTTTTTTAAGTTTAGGCAGCTCTCATGAACTGTGCTGGTGCAATAAGCCATTTCCTCAGCCTTCTTGTGGGGTGCAAAGTGCAAAATCAGCAAATCCAAATCAAATCATTTGCATGAAAAATAGTAAAGTCTGTGTGTATTCATTAAAAAAGAAGAGCTTTAAATTGAACGGATTGCCCCCTCAGCCCTGCTCCAAATCTTGAAAGCTCTGAATGGACTAGGGCTTAGTTATATCAAAGATCAATGCACAGTCTTTCTACAATCCACCATATTCACTCTACTGCTCAGGGACGATATGACGGATGGAGCTCAGAGGAAAATTCACAGTGGCTAGAAGCATGGCATTTTCTGTGCAGTGGGCTTGGCTCTAGATTTCCCTGTCATTAGACAGCAGAATGAAGCGGGCGTTGTCACCTGTACAGCACAATGTAAGATTCAGCTCTTCTCATGAATCTTGCCATGTTAATGAGTTGCATTGCTGCCTATAAAGGCAAACCACTGAGGGAACCATCTGTGTAAGAAGTCAACAGTACGGCTGTGGAGAGTACGGTACTTTTAGACAATGAGTATACTTTTTATTTATCTGTACAGTGCCTAGACACTGCAGTGATGGGCATATTCAAGAGGGGCAGGTGGATAGAGAGATACAATTAGCCTGAAATTAGAGATGGAAAACGCCTAGTAAATTACCCAATCTATCCCCTCCACAAAGCACTTTCCAGTGCAGAATTGCTCTCTTTCTGTTGGTGAGAGAGACAAGCTTTCAAGCTTACACAGAGGTCTTCATCAGGTCTGGGAAACTTACTCAGGCTTTGTCTACACTAGCACTTTTGTTGGTCTGGGGTAAAACTTTTGTTGGTCTGTGTGTGTGTGTGAGAGAGAGAGAGAGAAAGAAAAAAACACCCCCGACTGACAAAAGCTCCAGTCTGGACAGCGCTTTGTTGGTGGGAGATGCTCTCCCACTGACATAGCTACCGCTGCTTGTTAGGGGTGATTTAAATATGCCAGTGGGAGAGCTCTGTCCCACTGACATAGAGCGGCTACACAGGAGACCTTACAGTGGCGTTGTTCAGCCTCCTTTCTTACAGTGCCATTCTGGAGGAGTGGAGGTGTAGGAGATAACACAATGACCATGCGCCATCTGGGGATCTTTCTACACAGGAGTCCAGCTGCACTGGGATTTCTAGGGGACCAGATGTTTCACGTTCAGGGCTACTTGCACAGGGGGAATCGTACAAAATGGCTGGAGCTTTTTCCCAGGACTCGTTTATAATAATAACTAGAATCATAGAATATCGAGGTTGGAAGGGACCACAGGATGTCATCTAGTCCAACCCCCTCTCAAAGCAGGACCAATCTCCAATTTTTGCCCAAGATCCCTAAATGGCACCGTCAAGAATTGAACTCACAACCCTGGGTTTAGCAGGCCAATGCTCAAACCACTGAGCTATCCCTCCCCCACTTAAATACTTATGCCCTCTCGAATCATTCTCAACAATTCCTCACTGTTCTTGTAGTTTGTCCCATTGCACCTTAACTCTGTAGGCCTGGTCCCTTTGAAAGCTAAAAGTATAACTTTTACCTTCTTACTGTTATCATCCTCTTGCAGTGGATGGATTAGTTTTGCCATGCACAGGTGCATCTCGTGAGGACGCTGCCAGTTCCACTTCTGCTGCTGCTCCCCTATGGTTGGAAGCCGGCCTATGGGTTGCTCGCCGGAAGCCAGATATTCAGAACCCAGCAGCTCTTCATTGTGACTCTGCTGGCTGGGTTTCAAAAGATCTCAGCCCTTTGGCACACATAGTGTTGAGAGCCCTTTAGAAAAACTGGCTCGGGTTTTGGGTGAAGAGCCCTGGTGAACATCCCAACTACACACATTCTTGAAAGCTTTGCATTCCCATTCCAATCAAAATACATTATTGCTCTCGACACCAGCCCCAGAGTTTTAAAATTCTGCCCTTGTTTTGGCTTGTGATGAGGAATATTTCCACCTCGTGGTAAAATCTGAAGGGAGAAAAAATCTGTGCAAAGCGAAAATCCAGCATGTCTGCAATCTCCAGTTCCCACCCAATTTAATATGCTCCAGCCCCATAACAGTTTATAATTTCTAATAATTTCCAGTGCCAGTGAGGCCGAAAAAGCCATTGAGTGTTTTCAAGGCTGAAATCGAGCCATCAATTATGAAAATGTTTCTTCTGCTCAGTTTCCCACTAAGCCATTATCTAATAAAAGTCACCAGGAAAAAAGAAAAACATAACATAATACGCCATGTAGGAAACAGTTAACAAATGAGAATGATTGCAGGGCCACCTCAGAACAAAGGACTGAACCAGATAAGGACAGCCACAAATTCAGAGTGATCTCCAGACTTGGCAGCACAAGGAAAATGGCAGACTGAAAGGGACTCAGCTGGCATAATTTTCTCGGCGAACTTGTCCCCTTTTTTAGAAATACTAGAATTACTTTACAATACAAAAACCTTTAGCAATAAATTACTTTCTTTCCTTGAATCTCTCCTATCACTCCTCCTCCACCCAATGCACATTGGAAGGAAAGGTTCATTTACATATAGGCGCTGTCATTAGGGTCACCTTATTATAGGCTAGGAATAAAATAAATCTATTTAGAAGAAGAAGAAGGACGGGGGGAGTGGGGGAGAAGTGCAGACACAGTCAATTACTGTGTGGATTAAATCTCCAGCTGACTGGAAACAGGGCTGTTTGAAAGCTTCTCCTTTGATTTTTGCAGCGTAAGGTGGGGAGGCTGCCGTTCTTCTATTTTATGTTTGTTGGGCCTTTGTCATTCCTTTATGATCTGTCTTGCTATATGATGTGTGATTTAAAGCCATTCCAGCATCAGAGCACTGCAATTTGGATGCATTTATGATGGAACAGAAACGATGGGAAAGGGAGGGTTGGGGGTTTCTTAGGTACAGAATTGTCCTACTCCAGGCACTGGGTTTGCAAAGAGTAGAGAGAGACAATAGGGAGTGAAGGGGGAATAAAACAAACCAAATAAAAAACCAAAACCACAGCTAGGACCAGATTCTCAGCTGAGCTCCACATAACTCACTGGAAGCGCCATTGACAATCGAAATGATTGAAAACAAGTTATTAACTCTATAAGTATGGCTATAACAAAACCACTGAGACATGAAAGTAACAGGCCAAAGTGACCACGACAGCTTATTGTTTCCCTCGCCCTCCCTTCTGCCATCATTGTTTGTTGATCTTGTTTATGGAGCCATGTCTACATGTACATGGTGAGTTCCCTGTGTCTCCTATCTAACTAGAATGCTATTGGCTGTGTATAAATATGATCAAATCAACAATCTTTCAAAGGGACTTATATGTCCCCCTTTCCCATAGTATCAGAGCATTGACAATCTTATATTTATCATCACAACGCTCCTGGGAGGCAGGGCAGCGCTATTATCCCCATTTTACAGACGTGGAACTGAGGGTATGTCTATACACCAACGAGAAACCCGCAGGTGGCTTGCAGGGCTTGGGCTGCAGCACTGTTTTGTTGATGTGTAGACTTCCGGGTTTGGGCTGGAGCCTGAGCTCTGGAAGCCTCCCGCCCTGCACGGCCCTAGAGCCTGGGTTCCAACCCAAGCCCGGAAGTCTACACAGCAATGAGACAGTGCTGCAGCATGAGCCCCGCAAGCCAGAATCGGCTGGCACAGGCCAGCTGCAGGTTTTTCTTTGCTGTGTAGACATATCCTGAGGCACCAAGAGACTAAGGGCTCGTCTACACAGAGTGGTGCCATGCAGGGATCTGATTTCTAAAGCGTGCTAACTGCTCCATGCCAACTCCGCTGTGTGCACTGAAGGCTCCCTAGTGTGCTTTATGGTAGTGCTGTTTGAAACAGTCCCGTGTTAAAGTGCATTAGGGAACATTTACTTTAGGACAGCTAGTATGTGACACATTAGTGTGCTTGAGAAATTGCACCCCCATAGCACACATCGCTGTACCATGTAGGTACGCCCTAAGTGACTGTGTCGGAGGAAGGAACTGAATGAACCCCGGTCTCCTAAGTGATAGGCTAGTGCCCAAACCACTGGATCATCTTTCCTCCGCCGCTCTCTGGCCCACCCCTAAGGAAGATGTTACATTTCTCCTTGGAATGAAGTTGTGGGTTTTGGGTTTTTTTCTGAGAGAGGCAATAGCTCTTATTGTCTCCTCGAGCAACTCCTGTTACAAAGGGTATTGCAACAAACAGCAGCCCCTAAGGGCAAAGATACCCACAAATTTCCCAGGGTCACCATAGTCTAACTAGTAGTCTAGTTTTCTACAAGGCCTGGTTGGAGCTACAAGATAACTGGGGCTTTGTGTTTTAGCTTGCACCTGAGGCATGATCAAAACAGGCTACAGATAACACGTCAGCTAGACGAATGCCATGTAGTTACGCCCCTCCCTCATTGTAAACAGGAAGCTAAATTCACACCTGGTGTGGAACACCATTGACCACTTCCACCAAAGGTCTAAACTTGGTTCAGGCCTCCGCTGTGAAGGTAGTTTGGCTTCTTTTCCAAACTGGGTCCCTGCCCTGAGCTCACCTTAAACAGCGGCCTCTCCATTCTCTGCTGTGGGCTCCCTCCCTTCCTCCCTCAGCACTCCGTTGTCAGTCCAGGTCATCAACAGACTGACGTTGTCTGCTTGTGGTGTGTCATTAGGCATGTGCCAAATCTTTCAATCTCTGTTCTTTTGTGGAGAGAAATTGCCAATTACCAGAGGCTCCAACGTGAATTCTCCTGATGACGGGAGTCACTTACTGTTTATCATTCTCTTTCCCCATATCTGATCGGCTGTTGGAACCGGGCTCTGTTTATACACGCACCAAGACACTGCTTCATTGGTATTCGTTCAGTGGACGCTCTTGTGCTCCCATCTTAATAATCATCTCTGCTGCTCATCAAACAGGGCCTGATGTGAAGAGAATGGGGGGCAGAGAACGAGGGGTGAGGGGACAGAAATTTAGGGCATGCAAGGTTATCTGAGCTCCTTCCTATGGAGCAAAAAGCAGAGTGAGTAGGATAAATCCAGCCATTTATTCACTGGACATGGTGACATTTTAGAGCTCATTGAACAACTTGCCAATGTTTTCACTGGATAATTTGACCTAGTGTGTGAAATTTTCCAGATAAAATATTTGAATTTCAAAGTGTTACTATTTTTTGCCCAGGTCTATCAAGGAGTCTTTTTAAGCTTCTTTTGCTTTATTTGACAGTTCTCAGATTATTATTTGTCCTGCCCTTGAAGGCTCCATTGGAGATCAGAGCCCTGTTGTGCTAGGTGCTGTACAATCACACCGTGAGAGACAGTCCTTGTCTTGGAGACTTTATAGTCTAAGGCCAGGATTTTCAAAGGAGCCAGGCACCCAAATGCTGTTGAAATTCAATAGGAGTTGGGTGCTTAACTCCCTTAGACGGCTTTGAAAATCCCACCTGAAACAGACACAGATGGGAGCGGCAACAGAATCACACAGATAAGTGACTTGCTTAAGATCATGTAGTAGGTCAGGGGTAGGGAAGGGAGTAGAACCCAGGTGTCCTAGCACCCAGTCTAGCTGTTCACCTCCCAGTTGCCAGACCGCACTGCCCTGTCTTGTTTGCTTTCTGACCCTGCCTATCAGCTTCCTCAGTGTGTATGTTAGACCATCTTGTGCTTATCTATGTGGGTTTACATCAAGTTATTTCAATTGACTGACATGTAACTCAATCCTGCGCTTATGTCACCTTTGAATCACGCTCAATGGCTAATATCAACTAGCATCACAGTACCTGTCAGACCGTCCCATTCTAATGAATAGCATTTAAATAGTGGGAGATAGAATTAGAAGCCAATAAATTTGCTTTTCTGAAAATTCTTGGTGTCCTGTGACCTTTCTGCTATACGACCAGGTAGCAGCAGGCAGTCATGGGCCTGATCCATTTGGGCATTGCCATAGGTCCCACAGTCACCATTGCTTGTTCAAGACATGCAGTGTGAAGTGAGAAAACTTGAAGAGTTCACGAAACCTCCAAAAAGCTTTGTGCCAATTCGCCCGTCTGCAAAAGCCACATTAAGGGGAGCATCCAAGTAGCACAGAATAACAGATGCAGACAATCAGGCCTTTTTGCAAAGCTTGGCCAAAGATATGCAAGCTTTAGTTTTCAGAGTAACAGCCGTGTTAGTCTGTATTCGCAAAAAGAAAAGCAGTACTTGTGGCACCTTAGAGACTAACCAATTTATTTGAGCATAAGCTTTCGTGAGCTACAGCTCACTTCATCGGATGAATATACAGTATGCATCCGATGAAGTGAGCTGTAGCTCACGAAAGCTTATGCTCAAATAAATTGGTTAGTCTCTAAAGCTTTAGTTTGAAACTTTTAGCAAATGGTATGTCTCCACTGCAATTAGATACCTGAGGTTGGCCTGGGCCAGCTGACTCAGGTTCGGACTGTGGGGCTGTTTAATTGTCACGTCAGCTTCCGGGGTCAGGAAGTAGCCTGAGCTCTGGGATCCTCCCACCTCACAGATTCCTAGAGCCAAGGCTCCAGCCCAGGCCCAGAAGTCTACACTGCAATTAAACAGCCCCATGAGCCTGAGTCAGCTGGCATGGGCCAGCCATGGGTGTCTAATTGCAGTGTAGACAGACCCAAAGAGGCCTCAGCACAGGAAGTGCAGAGGCAAACAAAGATCTGCAATGCAATTCTCAGCAGCTAGGTTGTTACTGTGGGAGAGGAACTTGAAATGTTATCAGTTCAAGATAAAGCGCACACACTGGATGTTGTTTAAATGTGAGAACACGGCCATGTCCCTCTATTCATGCACCATATAGAAGCCTGAGAGTGTTTCAGGAACATTGTGCTACAGAGAATGAGGCAAAATGTCTGCCTTTATTTCTGCTCTTTGGTATGGGAGCACTGCATGCTCCTCAGGCATTCAAAAAAAAGGGTGATCTCTCCTCTAGCAGCTGACAGACTAAAGACAGACAGACAAGTGAACAGAGGTTAGGGGAAGAGGAACAACAGACACTAGAGACACGACTAATATTCATTCTTTTCTCTTTCCTGATCCACCAGGTTGATCGTTTTCTAGTCTTATCTCTCCTGTTCCTAGATCCCTGGGTTCTTCCAGTTATATATATCATGAGCCAATATTATCAATGGAGCTGCAGCGACTCACAACTGAATATCTGGTTCTGTTAATCTGGATTCAGACCTAGCTTGACAAAGTACAACAATTATACATCAGAGAGTCTATGAACCCCGGATCTGCTGTTTTTTCCCCTCAGATTCAAACATGAATGGGCCAAGCCCATCCCAGGTTCTTTGTTTACATGAACTCCTGCAATGTGAAGCCACTGAGCTGTAATCCGACAAGTCTATCCTCTAACGCACACCTAGATCCCACTCTGAATTCTACCCAGGCTATGCACATTCCACACCCTAACAACCCACAGTCACAGAACCTACAGGTGAGTTCTGATCTGGATGGCATTACATATTTCTTTTGTCGTAAAGCACGGTACCTGGGACCTCCAGGAACCTGCGTGAATTGCCTTCACATGCAACGGAGACTCATGCACTGGCCTGCTGTCAATCTCATAAACAAAGGTGTTGTCAGGCGGCTTTATTTCAAAGAGATTAGAACCTTGACAGAAGAATTAATAAATCAGAAGAGATGAATGATTTATAAAGAAATCAATTACACAACACATTTTAAAACAGCACAACTGTCTCAGGGTAAACGTTCTGGAGAGATTCAAGAGCGCTCAAACCTCCTGAGAAACTTTGTACTTTCACCTGTAGATCTTTGTGTGGGAGGGTGGGGTGAGAAAAGGAGGAGTGTGACGGACTGAGTGGAGCAGTGGGTCAGTCTTATATTACTGGAAAGAGCCCTGGGATCTGTAAAGAGCACTTTGGTGACATGAACAGTCTTGCATTTAATCCAATGTGTTGGGGAACGGTTGAAAAACTAGGTAAGCAAATTCTCTTCACAGAGTAGAACATAGGGCTGGAAGGGACCATCTTGGTCATTGAGTCAAGTACCCTGCTATGCAGGCAGGCAAGTTCTCTTCTCTGCAATTTATCTAAGTATTTATAGAAAACCCATCACCATTGTTTCTAGGCACTGGCTCCAGGTTGCAAGCAAAGCTGATGAACCCAGAGAAAAAGGATTTGTGACCCTGATCGCCAAATCCAAACTGCCATAAGATCCCTCCCTTCTTTAACTTCCCGGGAACATATGTGTGACTCTGTGTTTGCCCAAATGTTTTGGGAGGAGATTTGGCTCCTGGGGTTATGCATGTGCAAACAAGTGCTTATACATCAGCCAATTGGAGAACACAAGCCATACCATGTGAAATAATTGAGCAGTGGCCAAAGCTTGAATACATTCGTTGTGTATTTAGATTTATACACATCTAAAGAAACGTGCCTATCCTGATGTCCTAGCCACCTTTGACATAACTTTAAATAGAATCATAGAATATCAGGGTTGGAAGGGACCTCAGAAGGTCATCTAGTCCAACCCCCTGCTCAAAGCAGGACCAATCTCCAATTTTTGCCCCAGATCTCTAAATGGCCCCCTCAAGGATTGAACTCACAACACTGGGTTTAGCAGGCCAATGCTCAAACCACTGAGCTATCCCTCACTCCAAATAATGCACACGTAATTCCCAAAGTGCAGCAGTACAGTTGTAACCCTTCCCTGCAATCTAGGCAAATTAAAAATGTAAATCCCCCTTCTCCTCCAGAACTTTCCTGCCCTTATAATTATGCCCACCCAGCCCATAATCAAATAACAAATTCAGAATAGTGAGCACTTGCTATTAGAGCTGGTCAAAAAAATTCTAACAGAAGGTTTTTTTTTCATCAGAACTTGCAGATTTGGCAAAACTGAACCATTTTGCCGAGAGGGTTTGATTTTGCCAAAGTTCTGATGGAAGCCAGGCAGGTTTCCTGCTAGCTAGCCCACCCAGCTCCCAAGTAGCCCACCTGATGAGCTGCTGGGGATCCTGGGGATCTGGAGTCTGTGGCTCCAGGGCTCCATTTCCTTTTGTGAAACCTTTTGAAATATTTGGTTTTCATTTCAAATTAAAACGGAAACGCATTTTGAAATCCTCCATGAAACAGAAAGACCTGTATTTGCACCACTCTAATTGCTATGAACAATTTGCAACAACCCATAGCCTAAGAGAAGTTGATAAGGAAGACGGGTCAAACAGTTCTTAATATGCCTGCCAATCAACCCATGTGTTAGAATATTTGAAGAATACACACAGACAACAGTTGTTCAGATACCATGGTGATGGGGTCCCTTATCAGAGCCTAGGTAGGTAGATATAAATTGGTTTAAGATGGATCTCAGGAAATAGTTTGCAGGATTCACCCAATTCTAATAGCAATTCCCTGCAAATTATTTATGCAATTACCTCCAGGAGGTCAAAAAGTAATTACCATGTAACATGCACTCTTCTGCTGGTTGCCTCTAGTAAATAATAGATGCAGGCTTTACGCTGGGAGGAAAAAGAGTTTGCCATGCCTTTACCCTGTAATTGTATTATATTATTTACCCAGCATGGTCAGCTGTGGCCATGTAAATATGCTGACATGTTACCCGCACATTATGATATGACTGATTTATGGTATTTCTATCATCTAGGATTTGCAATCAGGGAGGACTTTGGTCTCTGTACCCTGATTTTCCGGGCACAGAGCATCCACAACTCCTGTTTTACTGGAACTGTGGGGACCCAGCCTTTATGAAAATCATTGTTCCAGTGCTCCTCTAAAGGCCTGAGCCAGTGCCCATTGATGTCTGTGGAAAATCACACATTGACTTTGGATCAGGCCTCTAGATGCCAGGCCCCACAGTAGAACCTACTAGTTATCAATGGGAAGCACAAGAGGATATTTTGCCTCACGTACTGCACTCGCATCAGTGAAGAAGTTACATTTTCTTTAGCCTCAAGCCTATGAAGCCCAGAAGCCCTGGGCCTCATGCATTTGTTCCATGGGGAAATGGGAAGGGTGTCACTTTTCACATTTGCCGAGAATATTTTATTTGTTGGCTGAATTTTACAATGAGGCAGTTTTTCCCAGGAGTGCCTAGAGTGGGTGATGTCCTCTTTGCTGCTCTGCCACCACATGGAGAACAGAGGCACAGAGAGATGACTTTACTTGTCCAAGGTTACCCCGAAAGTCTCTGGCAGAGCTGGGAATTGACCCAAGATCTCCTGAGTCCCAGCCCAATGCCTTAATTAAAAGACCAACTTTCCTCTCTATCAAAAACCTGTTATGGAGGTTCCAGGCTTAAAGGAGAATTGAAGAAGCTGAGGTCAGATACATACCCCTCCTGTGCAGATTTTACTTGTGTTGGAAGCGGAGTATATCTCCCACTCTCTGTCTTTGTTTACCATAGTTTCTGTTTATTAAATTAAGTGCCTAATTACCTGGTATAGAAAAGATGTTGTTAAACAGATGCAGTGACTGGAAACAAGACACAATTATAATCTTACAAAAAACCCCAACTACCTTTGCTCCTGATTTCTCTGTCTTGCTTTATGGTTCTTGTGTTTTAACGAATACGCCACTCTGTAGGCTTTAAGTAATGCATTGTGCCCCTCTGGGGCTGAGCACTGCTCACTCAATCAAGGGATGCTCCGGTGGTCTCTTCATTCCCCCTCTGCCCCCATTTGTCCTTTCTCAGCCACACATTGTGACGACACTGAAAGTGGAAAGCATACCCCGAGCTACTCCTCGTCATTACAGGAGATAGGTTGAGGACAGTCTCTTCATCTTAGATGGTACCACAGTGGAAGGGAGACAAGCCCTTAAAGCTATAGGATAAAGAGTAGCAGGTCAGCAAATTCTGTTTTATACCTAGCTCCCTCCTTTCTACTGTTTTCCTGCCTGGTGTCTTTTTGGATGACCTCCACGTGGCGCACCCCACTTAGACCTTGGTCCCCTTTCATCATGTGCACTTTTTGCAATGTACTCTTGCCAAAGTAGCTACTGGGCCCCCAAAATGCCCCTTTCTAGCTCTTCTCTGCAAGCCTGTAGGTCAATCAGAGGAACCAAGAGGTTAAGCAGAGCTGACTTGTGTGGTTCCATGCCGCTGGGAGTGGATTCTGAGTCGTCAGATGAACACAGGTCAGGATGAGTGTAACCTTCATGTGTGTATAACACCTTAATAGCAAGCTATGAGAAAGGATGGCAGGTTCATTTCCTGCTGCTGTGAGCACGCACAATAACCCCTTGCTCAGGCTGAGCACTATATTATCAGTAAAGGGCAATCGCACCATTGGGAGTTAATGACAGTTGTGCACATAATAGAAACCTTTGCGAGTAATTGCAGAGTCCTTTAATACCCCCGGAACCTGCTATGCACACGTCTCCTGGCTAGGTGAGCTCGCTGCACCAGTGCCAAGCTCCCAGCACAAAGGCTAGCGCTGGGGCTGAACTCCCCACCCTAGGGGAGAGGATGCTGCATTAGCACTGGGATCCATGCACCAAGGCTAAGGACCCAGTGCCAGTGTGGCTACCAGAACCACGCTCCCCTATATCAGGGCCAATGCTAGGACCGAGACATCTGCATCCCTGTCTCATTCTGCATCATAACGATCCAATTGTGCATCACAACCCCAAGCTCTGCGTCATGCTTGCCCTGCTGCCTTGTTCTGAAGGTGACAGCTTTGCTAAGCTTCAGTGTGAGCCCAGGCCTGAACATCTGAGAGACCCAGACAAGAGAAGAGAGGGAAAGGACAGAATCCCCAAAGAGAAAAGGAGGACTTGTGGCACCTGAGAGACTAACCAATTTATTTGAGCATAAGCTTTCGTGAGCTACAGCATACAGCTACAGCTCATGAAAGCTTATGCTCAAATAAATTGGTTAGTCTCTAAGGTGCCACAAGTACTCCTTTTCTTTTTGTGAATACAGACTAACACGGCTGTTACTCTGAAATCCCCAAAGAGCAATTTGAAGCACTTTTCCCCCGAACAGAGGAGACTGAGGCTGGCAGACGTTCGGTAATGAGATCTCCCTAGGCTTGGGAGAATGGACTTCTCTGTGTTAAAAAGGCAAGCTGGCTTGATTAGGCCTCCTCCATCCATCCCTTACAGCTCTGCATAAGCCCTCTGAAAATGTTTGCCTTTTGCAACCGTTCTTTCTCTTCCAGTCACGCAGAAAGATGCCTTGAGCTTATTAACGTGCCTACATTGTGCAGTCGGATTTTGGTGGCAGAGCACTTGAATGGCCTTTAGCGGTGACACACGCTGAATGCAAGAGGCCAAGAGCAATGACACCAATCGCTGAAAGCCAAGGGGACAGCAGCCAAGGGTCTGGGAGAGCAGACAGTCCTCAGGAAGCATTCCCATTATGAGAAATGGAATCAGGTGGCTGCAGGAGGAGCAGACGGCTTTTAGGGCCAGAGGGAAGGAGAGAGACAGAGTGAAACAATCCAGTCAGTGCAGAGCTAAGGGGGGTGCTACCAGCTCCTCATTGTTCCTCCGCTCTCTGGAAGGGAAGGCACTTGATCTCATCACAGTATTTATATTTCCCCAGAGCGGCACCGACTGTACTTCAATATAAATGTAACATAGTTAATTGAAATCCGTAATTTCAGTGCTCATTAATAACAAATCTCTAGAAAGGAATATCCCTGCAGCAGTTAATGATCAGCATAAAAAAGACCCAGGTCTTTACTGTGTAGCTGCGAGCTGTGGGTTCATTTTATAGCTGATTAGAGTGAGTTAAACTGTGCCCCTGTCTGTAAGTTATATATTTAATATGAGATGTTGGCAATATGCAAAGTTATCAAAATACCACGGGTGCATTGGAGCAGATCCAGCCACTGTCGCGGGTCCCAAAGAGTTATGCGGCGCTGCAGAACTAGTATTATGAAATTAGCCAAGAGAGCGCAGGATGGACCAAACTCTGCGCGCTCTCTCTCTCTCTCGTGTGACTGTAAATGGATAGAACTCCACTGGAGCGAAGGGCGTTCCTCCAGATTTACATCAGTGCAAAGAAGAGGAGAGTTTGTTCCAGCATGGTGCTAATCAACAGGACCCATGTGTCGATAATATAGGCTAAAGAGAGCTGATGCTCTGAACTGAAGAGTCCCCCCCAGTGGTGCCTAGATTATGAGAGCATTCAATGGGATATAAACTGCATTGTTATCCGCAGGGGAAGTTGGAGCATGGTAGAACTCACTGGACTCCATCTCAGAACTCTGCTGAACCCTAATGGAGGGTCAATCTGGTGGTATAGTGGCAGGATAAAATGAGTGATCTAAACCCAGGTTTTGGGTTTAGCTCTCTTTTCCTGGAATGAGAAGGCCACTGTCCCATGGAGAAAAGGAAAGAAATTTGCTTTAAACTCTCTCTAGTATCCTCTTCTGGGAGCGGAGAGCTGAAGAGAAGGTCTATGCCCCATCCTCAGCTGAAGTAAATAGGCATATCTCCAATGACTTCAATGGAGTTATTTTATATCAGATGAGGATTTGGCCCAAAGGATGCAAAAGTATAGGTACAAACTTACACCCATCTCTGTGAATCAGTGCCATGTTCAGACAGTTACTTGAATTTGAAAATTGTACTCATGGAAATCTCTTGGGAACTAAACACTTCCTCTTCCTTAGGGCCTCTTGTGTCCATCCTTTCTGAGCTGTAGAAGAGGTCTGGACTGGTAAGAATGAAATGGGCAAATTTCTTCTTTCAGATACCATCGTGAAACATCCTACACGACTGAATGGGCTGCTAACAACACAGACATGACAGTGAAACCTGATCCTCTAATTAGCATGAGTAATGAGATTTGGAAAGGCAAACTGTAGAGCATATACATGGCAATTACCTGTAGAATACACAAAACGGGAGTCCAGGAATGATGGGATGCAAAGAGACAACCATTCAGGATGGATTATCTAGCAGGAGGAAATGCTTATGTGCATGTGAGAATAACAAAAACAAAGATACCAGTCAGACCTCAAAAGCCCACCTCTGATCTACCCCAGTGATGGGTGAATCTCAAAGAGTCATTTTAGCGCAGACAGGAATCTACCAGTTCTGGTGCTTCTCTGAACCTTTTTGGATCAAAATTGTGTTGGCAATCTTTCTGGAACAAGCGCTTATTAAAGGCTTAGTACTTTATGTTTCTGATTGGAAATAGCAAATGTAACACAACAGCGAAGTGTATGTCACTAGAGGAAAACAGACTACCATCACAGTAACCAAAGAAGCCACTCCTTTAGCTCCATTGGTTGGTGTCTGTGTTGCAGTGCTGAAATCCATGGTTTCAAAATCTGCAGGTGATCCATGGGGTTGGGGGTGGCTGTCATACAAAGGCAGTTTGAAAATGAAAAATTACCTTACAAATAAAAAGGTGATCATTTTTAAATGTCAGGAAAAGAGATCAGTTTCAGTTTGCAGTGAAGGTTCAGGTCAGGTATTTTACCCCAAACCAGTTCCCTTATTGCTAATCTGTATACCACCTGAATTTTTTACATCTATTACTAGCCCAGTCTAGCCTGGAGAAAGGAACAAAACTCAAGTATTTGCACAGATTTTAACTCCCAAACTCAGGCATGCTGCTGAGGAGGGATTGAAGCTGGAGACACTTTCATGAGTTCTAGATCCAGGGATGCAGCAAGCTGGGAGCTCCTGGTACCACCCTCACCATAGAAAATCTGTCCTTGGGCAATCAGACAGCTGAGAGCTGCTATTAACAACTTGAGAACAGGGTTGAGAGAGGTCAGGGAAGTTTGGTTTGACCTTCATGAACTTTCACCCCAAGCATCCAGGAAGGAGAACACTTTTGGACCTTGAATCAGTTCCTGAGCATCTTGAAGGGAGATTCCTGCGACCACCATCTCTCTAGAAACTGGACTTGCGCGTCTCAAGGCTGGAGTTCTGATGGCACTGCTCTCATCTATTCCACCCCGGGGCATAAACAGGCAAGGGACTACTGTGCCTATTTAAAATCTGAACCTGGGCACATTGAGTCTGAACTGCAGCTGATGCACCAACTTGTTCATCCATAGAAGAGGATTCTCCTGGCATCCCCATCGCACAGTCTGAGCCTGGACCACAGGCACCAAGTCAGTACTGGCAATGCCCTTATGAACTGTGGACCTGGATGCCCAGAGGCAAAACAGCTGCTGCTATCATCATCACAGACTCTGATCCTGTGCAGTAAAAGAGTGAAAATACCGTGGTTTCTCTTTGCAGAAGGTTCGCAGCCCCGGAGACCGTTCTCAAAGGGATCTCACTGCTAGTCCAGCAGCACTCTTAGTTTGCTGGGTAGAAACCTATGTCCTTTAAGCAAATAGGACAATAGCATACACGGTTCATGACTATGTGTGCACTTACAGGAGCTGATGACCATTGAGTCTGAACCCACACGACCATGGTATATTATACGTTGACGCTGTTAGCATTGCTTAGCTAGGGAACCAGTTGAAGAAGGAGGCCTGGCGGGGAAACTCTCCATCATAAGATAATGGTTCTAGCATCATAAAAATCCCTTTTTAACCCAATGGGTCTGTGTCTGTGCAAAAGGACAGTGGAACATGCATGGGCGGTGCTTGTTCATGTGTAGAAGTCAATTTGTTTTATCCTTTTACAATAAAACTCTGTTTCCTTTGATGTCTGATTCAGAATCCCAAGCTAATTTGGTTTCTTGTCTTCTTAGTGCGATGCTTCTTGTATGGCATGAAATAGGAACAGAGAAATGAGACAGAGTACTTGGGACAGCAGGGCTGATGATTTTTTCCAACAACCCTGTTGACGGGGAACAAAACAACAGTGAAAAGCCCCTCTGCTAAAAGTGGGTTAGAGAGAGACAGCCAACAATGGGAACCCTCGGACCCACCCAGTAATACCGTTGTGCACAGCTCAGCATTGGTTTTCTATGAAGGAAGAAGAGGCCTCTGATTTCTCCTCCAACTCCCAGCCACGACTGGGTCCATTGATGCTTTGTAAAATAAACAATTGCATGGCGTGAATGCGAACCCTGTTGATAGGTCCAAGATCCCAAGAGGGTGAGCGCATTGGCACGGGAGTGGAGAGTTTTCATGGCCTTTGCGTGATAGGGATGATCCCGGTCAGGGGGCTGAATGCTGATGTCTGGCATTAGGAAACTCTGCAGTCTCAGATCGGCAGCATTACAAACGGGGGGGAGCAAGAACGAAGAGGGTTAAAAAAGGGTTTCCTTGATTTCGTGAAGGAAAAAAAATGACTAATGAGCTGCAGAAATTGGCATGTAGCCAGCCCACAAAAATCATTAACATGATCAGGTTAAGGACAGCTCTATTAAAGTGTCTATCAAAATCCTATCTCTCAAATGGATTTATTGGACAAGAAGAGGAGACTGGGGTCCAGAGTAAATATAATAATAATGGCCTTGCCTCTCTGTGCCAGCAGCTTCCGGTTACTGGAAAAGCTTCATGAAATGGAGCGATTTGCTGGAAAAATGGGAAAACTAAATTGGAAATCACATTTTAGAATCACTATAAGCCAGATCTTCTGGACCAATGAAATGGCTCTTGGGTAAGATTGGATCGGGACAAAAGTGGCATTCTGCTCCCATGGCAGCTCCCTGATTCCGGGACTGGTGGGTACAATTGTGGTCCCTGGAGAAAGAGCAACCTGAAGGCTGCTGTATTTCATGCCAACTGCTAACAGCTCATGGGGGCTGTTCTTGCAGCTGGGGATCTGCCAGGAGCTGGGATATCCCAGCATGCGGTGTACCCCAGATGCCAGGAGGGGACTTGGCAAATGACACACTGCCATGGTTGCAGGCAAACAGAAGATCCCCTTGCAAACTACGTCTTGCAAACTGCTCTGAGGAAGCTCGTAGTAGGAAGGTGATATGGAAGGGGGGGGTTCAGCTGTTGTGACCTGCACTGGATGTGCCATGTTTGTCTTTCTTCCACAGGACAGAAGCGACTTTGTCTGTACAAAGTGCAAGCTGGTCTCCATATTGGAAGAGAAGATTGAAGGTCTGGAGCAACAGATAACGACCCTGCGTTGCATACGAGAAACTGAGGATTTTCTGGACAAAACTCAGGATAGGCTTCTAGGGGCACAAAGCTCTAAAGATATAGAGCAGGTTGCACAGAGGAGCCAAGAGGCCAGTGAAGCAGCTTGGCAACATGTGACCTCCAGAAGAGGTAAGCGGAATGTCCGGGTTCCAGTAACACAGACACAGGTAACTAACCGCTTTCATGTTCTCTCCGCAGGTACCGTTGCGGAGAGTGGACCAGATGATATGTCTGGGGTGAGAAAGCAGAAGGAGACTCCGCTGGTTGGAAGGCATGAGATGCAATGTCCTGAGGTTGGGGGTTCCACGACCACCACTCCCAAGAGGAGAAGGCGGGTGGTGGTGGTCGGGGACTCTCTCCTCCGGGGGACTGAGTCATCTATCTGCCGCCCTGACCGGGAAAACCGAGAAGTCTGCTGCTTGCCGGGGGCTAAGATTCGCGATGTGACGGAGAGACTGCCGAGACTCATCAAGCCCTCGGATCGCTACCCCTTCCTGCTTCTCCACGTGGGCACCAATGATACTGCCAAGAATGACCTTGAGCGGATCACTGCGGACTACGTGGCTCTGGGAAGAAGGATAAAGGAGTTTGAGGCACAAGTGGTGTTCTCGTCCATCCTCCCCGTGGAAGGAAAAGGCCTGGGTAGGGACCGTCGAATCGTGGAAGTCAACGAATGGCTACGCAGGTGGTGTCGGAGAGAAGGCTTTGGATTCTTTGACCATGGGATGGTGTTCCATGAAGGAGGAGTGCTGGGCAGAGACGGGCTCCATCTTACGAAGAGAGGGAAGAGCATCTTTGCCAGCAGGCTGGCTAACCTAGTGAGGAGGGCTTTAAACTAGGTTCACCGGGGGAAGGAGACCAAAGCCCTGAGGTAAGTGGGAAAGAGGGATACCGGGAGGAAGCACAGGCAGAAATGTCTGTGAGGGGAGGGCTCCTGCCTCATACTGGGAATGAGGGGCGATCAACAGGTTATCTCAAGTGCTTATATACGAATGCACAAAGCCTTGGAAACAAGCAGGGAGAACTGGAGGTCCTGGTGATGTCAAGGAACTATGATGTGATTGGAATCACAGAGACTTGGTGGGATAACTCACATGACTGGAGTACTGTCATGGATGGTTATAAACTGTTCAGGAAGGACAGGCAGGGCAGAAAAGGTGGGGGAGTAGCACTGTATGTAAGGGAGCAGTATGACTGCTCAGAGCTCCGGTACGAAACTGTAGAAAAACCTGAGTGTCTCTGGATTAAGTTTAGAAGTGTGTGCAACAAGAGTGATGTAGTGGTGGGAGTCTGCTATAGACCACCGGACCGGGGGATGAGGTAGATGAGGCTTTCTTCCGGCAGCTCACGGAAGCTACTAGATCGCATGCCCTGATTCTCATGGGTGACTTTAATTTTCCTGATATCTGCTGGGAAAGCAATACTGCGGTGCATAGACAATCCAGGAAGTTTTTGGAAAGCGTAGGGGACAATTTCCTGGTGCAAGTGCTAGAGGAGCCAACTAGGGGGGGCGCTTTTCTTGACCTGCTGCTCACAAACCGGGTAGAATTAGTGGGGGAAGCAAAAGTGGATGGGAATCTGGGAGGCAGTGACCATGAGTTGGTTGAGTTCAGGATCCTGACGCAGGGAAGAAAGGTAAGCAGCAGGATACGGACCCTGGACTTCAGGAAAGCAGACTTCGACTCCCTCAGGGAACGGATGGCCAGGATCCCCTGGGGGACTAACTTGAAGGGGAAAGGAGTCCAGGAGAGCTGGCTGTATTTCAAGGAATCCCTGTTGAGGTTACAGGGACAAACCATCCCAATGAGTCGAAAGAATAGTAAATATGGCAGGCGACCAGCTTGGCTTAACGGTGAAATCCTAGCGGATCTTAAACATAAAAAAGAAGCTTACAAGAAGTGGAAGCTTGGACATATGACCAGGGAAGAGTATAAAAATATTGCTCGGGCATGTAGGAATGAAATCAGGAGGGCCAAATCGCACCTGGAGCTGCAGCTAGCGAGAGATGTCAAGAGTAACAAGAAGGGTTTCTTCAGGTATGTTGGCAACAAGAAGAAAGCCAAGGAAAGTGTGGGCCCCTTACTGAATGAGGGAGGCAACCTAGTGACAGAGGATGTGGAAAAAGCTAATGTACTCAATGCTTTTTTTGCCTCTGTTTTCACTAACAAGGTCAGCTCCCAGACTGCTACGCTGGGCATCACAAAATGGGGAAGAGATGGCCAGCCCTCTGTGGAGATAGAGGTGGTTAGGGACTATTTAGAAAAGCTGGACGTGCACAAGTCCATGGGGCCGGACGAGTTGCATCCAAGAGTGCTGAAGGAATTGGCGGCTGTGATTGCAGAGCCATTGGCCATTATCTTTGAAAACTCGTGGCGAACCGGGGAAGTCCCGGATGACTGGAAAAAGGCTAATGTAGTGCCAATCTTTAAAAAAGGGAAGAAGGAGGATCCTGGGAACTACAGGCCAGTCAGCCTCACCTCAGTCCCTGGAAAAATCATGGAGCAGGTCCTCAAAGAATCAATCTTGAAGTACTTGCATGAGAGGAAAGTGATCAGGAACAGCCAGCATGGATTCACCAAGGGAAGGTCATGCCTGACTAATCTAATCGCCTTTTATCATGAGATTACTGGTTCTGTGGATGAAGGGAAAGCAGTGGATGTATTGTTTCTTGACTTTAGCAAAGCTTTTGACACGGTCTCCCACAGTATTCTTGTCAGCAAGTTAAGGAAGTATGGGCTGGATGAATGCACTATAGGGTGGGTAGAAAGCTGGCTAGATTGTCGGGCTCAACGGGTAGTGATCAATGGCTCCATGTCTAGTTGGCAGCCGGTGTCAAGTGGAGTGCCCCAGGGGTCGGTCCTGGGGCCGGTTTTGTTCAATATCTTCATAAATGATCTGGAGGATGGTGTGGATTGCACTCTCAGCAAATTTGCGGACGATACTAAACTGGGAGGAGTGGTAGATACGCTGGAGGGGAGGGATAGGATACAGAAGGACCTAGACAAATTGGAGGATTGGGCCAAAAGAAATCTGATGAGGTTCAATAAGGATAAGTGCAGGGTCCTGCACTTAGGACGGAAGAATCCAATGCACCGCTACAGACTAGGGACCGAATGGCTAGGCAGCAGTTCTGCGGAAAAGGACCTAGGGGTGACAGTGGACGAGAAGCTGGATATGAGTCAGCAGTGTGCCCTTGTTGCCAAGAAGGCCAATGGCATTTTGGGATGTATAAGTAGGGGCATAGCGAGCAGATCGAGGGACGTGATCGTCCCCCTCTATTCGACATTGGTGAGGCCTCATCTGGAGTACTGTGTCCAGTTTTGGGCCCCACACTACAAGAAGGATGTGGATAAATTGGAGAGAGTCCAGCGAAGGGCAACAAAAATGATTAGGGGTCTAGAACACATGACTTATGAGGAGAGGCTGAGGGAGCTGGGATTGTTTAGCCTGCAGAAGAGAAGAATGAGGGGGGATTTGATAGTTGCTTTCAACTACCTGAAAGGGGGTTCCAAAGAGGATGGCTCTAGACTGTTCTCAATGGTAGCAGATGACAGAACGAGGAGTAATGGCCTCAAGTTGCAGTGGGGGAGGTTTAGATTGGATATTAGGAAAAACTTTTTCACTAAGAGGGTGGTGAAACACTGGAATGCGTTGCCTAGGGAGGTGGTAGAATCTCCTTCCTTGGAAGTTTTTAAGGTCAGGCTTGACAAAGCCCTGGCTGGGATGATTTAACTGGGAATTGGTCCTGCTTCGAGCAGGGGGTTGGACTAGATGACCTTCAGGGGTCCCTTCCAACCCTGATATTCTATGATTCTATGATTCTCTGGTCAGTGTAGCCAGGTTTAAATCCCTTGCATCATAGAAACAGTGTAAAGCGGGCCTAATGGGCTGGGGAATGGAGCCCTACAGTTCCAGAGTCTGTGTCTAGAGAAACACAGGCCTGACTGTCCTCCCCCTTATACCATTTTTAGACTGATGTAACTTCATTGGCTTCACTGGAGTTACTCCTGATTTACACCAGTGCAAGCATGAGTGGACTCAGACTCACAGATCTGTTTTTTCTCCTGGCCTCCAACTTGTTACCCCAGGTCCCTCAGGACTCCTCAGTTTTCTGAGTCAAAGGGCTGCCGGGGTCTTTGATGACCAGGCTAGCAGCTGTGAGAGCTGAACTCCAATTTCCTTGTCACTGATCCTCAAAAGTTTTCAGGGATGATACACAGTGAAGACTGCCTCAGGGAGCACCCAAGGGGCCAGAAAACATCAGTCGTCTAATAGACGTGGCTTTTTAACTAAATGTAGCACAAAAAATTACGCTGGGAACCTGGCAGATGCTTTAATGCGATCACTTAAACCAGTCAGGCTGGCTGCTGGGGCTGGTCTGGAAGAGCAGGTCTCCGTGTATGCATAGGTAAAGAAATTGGGCAGGCAGCACACCTGCACTAACAGGGAGAGTACAGAGGAGAATGTCAGGTGGCAGAGTGCACTTGCTTCCTGACACCAGCCCCTTGGGGTCTCATCAGTGCTACGTTCTGGACTCAGCACGCAGCCCTGTTCATCAGGCACAAGGGGAGGGTGTTTTCTGTTGATCCCCGAGTGCACGCAGGATGGGGTGAGCAGAGGGGCAGGGAAGGGAGGGGGGAAAGGACAGTCTGGTGTGAGAGGGGAGTAAATCTAATTCTACCTGAATCTCCCCCCCCCCCCCCCCCCCCGTTACCTTCAAAATAGAGAGAAAGCAGCTCAGTTTTCAGATAACAGGGCAGATCGGCAGAGCGCGATACAAGCTGCGATCTGGAGACCATAGATGTAGCACAGGGAAAGTGTCGTTTGGTTGCAGATCGTGGGATACACGTGCCAGGGAAGCGGGAACGTGCGTGATCTGCAGCCCACACCGCTCTTGGCTCCAATCGCCAGCTCTGGTGGTGCACACAAGCCCTCTCACACTCTGTGTGAGGCCAGGCACAGGAGAGCCAGCCCTGCTAATTAGCAATGTCCTTTCAGTCTAATGCCTGCCTGGCTGATGAGTGTCAGCCACAGCAAAGCAGTCAGGAGAAGCAACCCTGACTTCATTGTGGGAGGTCCTCTTCATAAACAGACACACTCCTTCATCCATTGGCATCTGCTGCTAACCTCTGGCCTGTTTTTTTAACCCCTTCATGGCGGCTCTCAGCTTGCCACACTGTCACAGGGCAGTGGTACTCATTTTAGTGTTCTGTTAGGGTCTGATCTAACACCCTTTGAGAATCTTTTCATCTTTGATCAGGCCCAAAAGCCCTATCCCTATTCTGGAAAAGTACTTAAGCTTGTGCTGAACTTTAAGCAAGTGCTTAAGTCTCTTTGTACTGAAATTTAATGATGTCCTTAAGTGCTTTCTGGTATAGGACTGGATTTAAGAATGTGCTTAAGTGTTTTCTTGAATCAGGTCTTTAGACAGTACAGGTAGATGGGACATCATTAGAGCTGCATTTTACCCTGCGCACCTGGAAAACGAAGCAACAGTTTTGTGGTTAAAATACATTTTGTTATTAAAAATTATAATAGTAAAATGACAAATTAGAATTGAAATGAAATGGGCCTTTATTTTTTCCCGTTTACCAAGAAGAGATTATATATTTCCCAAACACAATTTTTCTAATCCATATCTTAACGCATTAGAGACGTTCAGCTATTTTGCTGTCGACAAACACATTTCCCAGCCAGTGAGGGATCACAGCCCTGTTCCAGAAAGAAAACAAGTATTATTAATACAGAGACCACTAGACGCAAATATTAAAATAATTAAAATAGGAAAAAAGCTGCAATCTTCCTGAGATTTCAATTTCGGAGCTGCCTGAGGGGAGGGGGGTTGGATCTCTCACACTGATACACTGCTTGATAAAGTGTGATAAAGACTTAGAAAAATTGGCAGATGAAATTGAAATAAAAGCTGTGGATGTTTGCATTCAGAAAGCTATTAAAAGAGGTTTGATTGAGCAGCAAGGAGCTTCTTTTTAATGCAAGAATGCACCAGAGTGGGATATTCACTGCACCGATGTCAAAAAGATCAAAGGAGTAGTTTTGTGAGTGATGGTTGTTGTTTGTTTGTTTGTTTTTTTTACTTAAAACCACAGTACAGCACCACTCATTTTTGTGGTCATGTCAGTAATGAGTGTAAGGTCTGGAGGAGACCTTCCTTTGAGAAAGCAATATAATGATGATCTAGCGCAGTGCGTCAGTTTGGAAGAGGGCTTGCCATCTATTTTTGATAGGTATACATGAAAGCTCCCGTAGGTGTACTGGAAAGCTTCCAAATTATGTAGCATCAAAACAATGCTAGTTGAATTTCTTCCTTCTTGAGGACTTTTCTTTCCCCTGACTAGCTTTTCCCCATTCAGCAAGTAGCCCTATACAATTGCCAATTAGTTGAACTGGGTCTGTGGGACAAAATTCATCTCAGGATGTTGCCTAAATATCCTGGATAAACACTAAAACAAAACAAACAACAACAAAACCTCATATGCATAGGAAATCATGTGATGAAAATGAATGAATTCAATAGATCATTATTTGCAAGTCCCATTTATTTACTGTTCATGGACATTTAGATGACTGCAGTTCCAGTGCTCAGGGGATGCTTGTATTCAGGTGAATGTCGTGTTCGAGTGTGAAGTTGTGCATTGACTCATGAACAAGAATATTTAAGCAAGAAGAGATGCATGCTGTGGGAATGATAAAAGTTACAGTCATTCAGTCAGGGAGTGGAACCAAAGCCACATGGCTCTGGTGACTGGTCACAGCTCAAACACCTGACAGCAAACACTGAACAGTCCACAGACAACCCCTGGCTGAAATGAGCTTGCATGAAGTGTCTGTCAAACGACTGCAAACAGCAAACACAATTAAAAAAAAAAAAAAAAAAGCAGAGTCTATTCACAGGCAAATTGCAAAGAGAAAAGAAAATCAAAATACAGGAAACTAAAAGTTTGTGGCACACAGTTTATGCAGCTGGAGTACTGATGAGGCATCAGCATGGTGATAGGATGTCAAAATATGATCACGCTGCAGCAACACGCCATGTGGCAATACAAGGAGACAACATTGCACTGAAAAATTATTATGTTCCACTCGAATGAAATTATGTTATCTTGGGATGTGACAATATTTAGCAGACAGGCCCCCATAGTTATCCTGGGACATATTTAACAGCCTGCAAGCTAGACTTGCAGAATATCGGGTAGCATTTGCCAGAGAGGTGATGGCTAGCAACCTTGCCCCACTGCCTGTTACTGTATATGTTGGAGATGCTCAGCAGCATTAGTTCAGTTTCCATAGTTATACTTTACATTAAGGTTTCATTTATAAATTGTCAATAAAGGGTTAATAAATGATTAGATATTTTAATAAATGGTTAGTCCATTGCTCTAAATTATTACAGAGCCCAGCTAGTCAATATACTTCGCATCTAACAATGGCTTCTAACCATCTACAACACATTCTACTGATGATTATTTATAGTCTACACTATTCATGTCTGTAACATCCTTGTAACTAGAGCTGGGCAGGAAATAGTTTTCCAGTCCCATGAGAATTTTTGAGATTCGGAGCATAATTTTCCATTCTGACTTGGCACCAAATTCAAAATCTCAAAAATTTTCATCAACCAAAAATCTGAATGAAAAATTCAGATCGGGTCAATTGAAATATTTAGTTTTGATTTCAATCTCCCCTCCCCCACATACATTAACTTACATTTTGAAAACAAAAATTGTTTCCACCAAAAATTGAACTCTTTCATCTAGCACATATCAAAATCTTTTAACAATTTCAAAATGTTCCCCCCCGCCCCAGTTTTTTCACAATGGGAAATTTGTTGAAACTGACCAGTTTTGTGTTTCGATGAATCGGCATTTTGCAATGAAAAAAAGTTCAGTTGAAAACCATCCTGACCAGCTCTTCCTATAACATTTATTAATCATTGATTAATCCTTAATAAACTATCCATATATGGAACTTTATAGTAAAGCGTGACCAGTTCCATTATATATTTTCTGTAATTTTGTCAATAAACTTTCTGTTTGTCTACAGGTTGGAGACAAACATGGATGCAAATAGCTATATGGACCAAGAACAACTAGTTCAAGGAACCTGCAGTGATCATATATGAAATTTAAACACCAGAGTGGGGTAGCTACTTTAAAAAACATTATGTGAGAGAAAAGCAACAAAAGGATCACATCCTTTAGACATGGATAAGAACAAAATATAAATTAATTATTATTTATTATTCTGGATGGTAGTCCCTGCTCAAAATAAGATATATTTTTTTTCAGCCAGAGACAGAATTTGCGGTATAAAAGAAAGAGGTTTTCTTCAGCATAAGACAGATTTTCAAAGTAATTTAAGGGAGTTTGGTGTCCAGTTCTCATAGAATTCCAATCCCCAATCATTCTGTCTTTGAAAATCCCAGACACAGTCTCTATGGATAGCAAGATGGTGAAAATGTTTATTCCGCAATTCTTGTTCAGTCTCTGATCTAGCTAATATTACTAACATTTCCAAAGGTATCTAGATCTCTGCAGATGACAAGACTAGGGGCTGATCTTGCTCCACCTAAATTAATGGGAGTTTTGCACTGGCTTCAAAGGAGGCAGGGTTGTGCCTTCCGTCAGTTTGTACTTTGCACATTTCCACTGATGAGCTCTCTATCTGGCCTGCCCCCTTCACACTGCAGCTTTTCTTTTAAATCCATGGGATAATCCGATTGTCTGGGCAAAAGGAACACATTTCACCCTGAATTTTCTATTTGTCCCATTGCCAGTCAGCCAGCACGTCTGGTCAGATTTCATCTCGTCTGCCTTTAATGGGCTCATTAACATTTGGAAACACGCATGTGTTTTGCTGACAAAATATCCCCATAGCACTGAATAAACACCACGGATCAGGAGAAACATAACTGAGAGCTGTGGAATGAGGCTTTAGGGGAAATATTTCACAGTAATATCTGAAGCTTCTTAATTGAGGAATTTGTTTGACTCCGTAAAGAAGGGGGTGGAGGAAGGGAAAGAAAAACACAGCTCTTCTGTCATACACCTGAGACTAGGGCACATTTGTCTTGATTAGCAAAAGTTTAATGATCACATGCCTTTAATTAGTAGCATCCTCAGAAGACTCATTGGCATGAACAACCAGGGCTTGGGAGAAATAAGGGCTGGAGGGAAGAGGGGTAACTTTGTGTGGACTATTAGGAAAGCAGTCTTGGGTGACTGAGTCACTCAGATCTGCTGATGGGTGCTTATAGCATGTCCATTGATCCATTGGAGCTACAGGTTGGTTTTTCAGAGGCACTGATTTTTCAGGTGCAATCAGCAATTCTTTAAAATGGACCTCTGCCCATCCACTGAGAATCCAGAAGTGGGTGTTATGGAAGAGACCGCAGAATCTGAATTATATTTGGAGCATAGCAAGCAGGGCTGAGCTGGTTTGCAAATGCCATGCTGAGCTAGATGTTTGCAATGTTAGGGGCCTATTTAGCAAAGCTTCATTTTAAGGATTCGCTTAAGTCCCATTTAAGTTGCTGGGATGTAAGCATACACTCAAGCATTTTGCTGAATAGCCCCAATTCTCAAAGCTGGGGCCGATAATTACTCTGTCTTTCCCGGGGCATCTGAGGAATGAATGGCATGAAAATCTTTGAAAATTATTTGTCAAAGTTTTGAGGAATGAATACTGTGACACTGCACCCCATATTCTTCATAGTGATATTATAATGACATGATTATGGCATAATTATGATACATTTTGTATGAGATGGGGCATGTTGGAAAAGTTATGATTTGCTGAATATGATTATCTTATGCATGTATAATTTTTGTATTTATAGCTATAAATATTGACTATGCATCTATATTTCACATGTAATCACACCTGGGTGACACCCACTAGGTAAAATGCTTCCAGTCTAGGTAGCAGGCTGGGAAGGGCTTATTCAAGGTAATGGGCCATTTGGAAAATCAATAGGCCTTAGGAGAAGCTCATCCGCCACCCGGTGAGCCTTCCTGAGAGTGCTCCAGACAGCCTGTAAGTAATGGTTGCTATGACTCGGCAAGGCATGCAAAGGCATGTGACCAGGCCACATGACACAGAACTCCAGCTTGGGTACCAGTGTTTTTCCACAAACTGAGTTTGGGACAAAGGGTTCCCGCCATATGCTAAAGCTGTATAAGGCAGGGAGTGACATCATCTGTGGTTCTTCACTCCCCACACAAGAAAACTCCTGGAAACACCTAAGGGACAAATAGACTGAACTGGAGGAAGTGCCAGGCCCGGGCTAAAGGGATTTTAACCTGCGTATGAGAACCTGGGGATCCCAAGCTGCAAAGCAAGTGCAGCTTGGGCCTTGAGAATTTGCAAGCCTGCTTGTATCATTAGCCAGGGTTAGAATTTGCTAATTCATATCCTAGCTTTCTAGTATCTTAGGCTTAATTTCTGTTTTTGTTTGTTTACTAAATAGTCTGCTTTGATCTGTTTGCCATCATTTAAAATCTATCTTTTGTAGCTAATAAACTTATTTTATGTTTTAATCTAAACTAGTAAATTTGCACTGAAGTGCTTGGGAATCTTAGCTCAAGGGGCAGAGGCTTAAAGATACCTGATTGTCAGAAAATGCTGAGCTAATTGATAATGATAAATTTAAACTATGTGTAGATCTTCAGAAACAATTTGGCTTGTCCTACTCCAAAGCATGGAAATTACTCCAATTAGAGCATTTACTTACAAATGGATTTGGACTGGGTGTATTGGAAGCTCCAGAACTTTGCTTATTTTGGAGGAAATTTCCTGAATTTACTCAGCCAGTGGTATCCTTTTACAGTTTGCTGGCCCAAAAACTCTACCAAAGATTGATAATTTGAGAGCTGCTTGAAATAGAAATTTGGATACAAAGATGTCTCTGACCCGATGGAATACAAACGTATTTACAATTAAAAAATGCAATGATAACACTGAGACTATGGCTGATTCACCAAAAGACACTTTTTTGAATATACTGGTCCTCACATAAGCTGATGGTAATGGGCCTCATAAATGCTGATCACAGTTGGAAATGTAACTCCCTCGTGCTAGATTAGCTCCTATGTTTTGGGAGTGCCCCTGTATCAAGAATTTCTGGTACGAGGTGGGTCAAAGGACCAATTTGACATTGGATGCAAAGTTGGAGCCCTCCCCCTTAAATTTCATCCTTACATATATTCTTGATACCTGGAGATCACCCGATAAGGAAGCTTATTTCCAACGTACAGCTTTGGTGCTAAAAAATTAATCTTGCAAAAATGGAAAAGTCGATCCCCACCAGATTTTGTTCCCGGCTCAGCGACATGGCTGCCCTCGCAGCTAATAGACGACTGTTATGCCGCAGAAGGGGAATGCCTGAAAAAGACCTGAAGAAGAGTTCTGTGTAAGCTCAAAAGCTTGTCTCTCTCTCACCAGCAGAAGTTGGTCCAATAAAAGGTCCTCAGCCACCTTGTCTCGCTAATATCCTGAGACTGACATGGCTGCAACACCACTGCATACATGAAAACTACAAAGCCATTTGGGCTAACTTTTTTGAGGGCTGTGATTAACGTAGTCCCTGACTATAGATACGTCACTTCCCCTCCCCTCCTTTTACCCTAACCCTCTTAATTTATTTGGTGTGTTATGGGGAAGCTGGTATTTTGGTACATTTGTCATCTTTGGAAAAATTAATAAAAGTAAATAAATAAAAAGAAAATGCTGAGCCCCCAACCTCTGAAAACCAGGCTGGCATTATTACAGCTCTGGTTTGGCGCCCAGCCCCTGAAGCCCCTGATGGCACGATATGCTTTTGAACATCTTGGTCCCAGTGCAAACCAGACAGACAGAGCAATAGCTCATGCTGCTAAATCAGAGGCTGCCGGATTCTACCGCCGAAGTGGCTGCGTTTTTTGATGGCTGAATGATCTCATGTGTAGCCTGGAAAGCACCAGGTCATGTCGTGCTTCTGGATCTACATGTAAAGCACATGAAGCTCTTTCTCTCCGCCTCTCCCCATTTCAATCCTTTACCTCTTTTTTTATTCCCATTCACCTCGTTCACCTTCCCCAGACGCTCATTTTGCTAATTCCTCATTTCTGGTTGTCCCCCTGATGGGCTACATCACAGCTGATGTGTGTACCCTGGAGGATGATTTTTTTAACATAGATTTCTATTAAACAGGCCTCCTGCAATCTCTGGAGCTTAATCTTTTACTTGAAAGACTTTTTGATCAGCTTTGTGTTATTTTGTATGTGTCCATGAAAACTCCCCCCCTTCTCCTTCCCATTCACTCCTTTCATGGGTCCCTTTGATTACATTGTACACTCCGAAGAGGAGTTACACATTTTTTTTTTCTTCTCCCCTCCTTTCATCTCCTTCCTCAGCTTTTTGTTTCAATCCTGAAAAGCAGCAAGTTCATATCCAGCTCCCCCAGTCACCTTTCCGCAAGGTTTGCTCTCCTGGATCAGCTTCTTGCTGTCTGAATCGGAGCCTGCGTCCATCTTTTTATTTTATTTTTCTTTTCAAAGGAATCAGCCTTTTTCTCCCTCGGTCTCTGGCTTCTCCTCCAGTGTTTTATTCAGGCTTTGACTGATTGTCTCTCCATACACTCCTTTTATGCTACTGAATGAATTGCTAATACAGCCCCCTGCCGGGAGAAGCATAGTCTGATCTTGTCCTAAATAGGCCCCTGTTTGCAGGAGATGATGTATAAATGTATCGACTGCATCATTATATATTCATTTAGTGGAATGCAGGTTTAGAAAGAGTCCTCTTTGCTTCTTTCATAAATGAATTCCTGGGGAGAGGAGATACATCCAGACCGAAGGCGCCTTGAAGTCCACTCTTGCTCCCGGTGAGTGAACTCAGCATAGCCCTGAATAAACCAACTGCACATTCATCATAAGGAGACCGGAAAGGTGAAGTGGGAACTCTCCCACTTCTGAAGGACTAGCACCATCTGCAGGGGATGCGGCGTGACATGAATCCCTCAGGCCCGGTCTACGCCACAGAGTTAGGTTGCCACGAGGCAGCTTACATCGACGTAACTATGGACATGTCCACACTTAAATTTCGCTCCCACCAACGTAACTGCCCTGCTATGCTGACTTAAGAAGTCCACCTCCCCGAGTGGCGTAAAGTCCCGGTTGATGTCATTAGGTCGACGCCATGTCAGAGTAGACACTGCATTACTTATGGTGACTGTTATTGGCTTTCAGGAGCCTTCCCGCCATGCCCCACACCGACAGTGCAATTGATACAGGCATAGGTGCCAACTCTGTGGGTGCTCTGGGGCTGGAGCACCCATGGGGAAAAATTAGTGGGTGCTCTGCACCCACCAGCAGTCAAGCTCCCCGCCCCGCCCCACCTCACCTCTGCCTCCTCCCCTGAGCACGCGGCGTCCCTGCTCCTCCGCCTACCTCCCAGCACTTGCTGCCACCGAACAGCTGTAGCAAGCTCCGGGAGGAGCGGGAACATGGCGCGCTCAGGGGAGGAGGCGGGGAAGAGGCGGGTCCAGGGCGGGGATTTGGGGAAGGAGTCGAATAGGGGCAGGGAGGGGGCGGAATTGGGGCGGGGCCTTTGGGGAAGGGGTTGGGATGGGGACAGGGCAGGGGGGGAGTCGGGGCGGGGCCGGGGGCAGAGCACCCATCAGCGCCATTAGAAGTCGGCGCCTGTGGATACAGGTGCTCCTGGTGAGGACGCTTACCACCGACACACGGAGCAAAGCCTAGACACGCACAGGTGATGTAACGACTGCGGCAGCATACAGCTGCCGCAAGTAAGGTCGACTTAATTTTGTAGTGTAGACGTGGCTTTATGCACACGCCCCTTTCCAAGGTGCCCGTCTGCCCCCCCCTGCACGCCGGGCTCATGCTGAGACAGAAGGCGTTTCTGAGAGTATTGCAAGCTGCCTCCTCGCTGCATCCTCCGGGACCAGGCTTAATGCCCAGGCTTTGGCACTGGAGGAAACAGAGGTGAATCCTGGGGTTCTGAAAGCTGTGGCCAGGGGCAGATCCATCCCCTGCTACGGGTCTGAAGGAGCCAGGCCTGGGTATGCTTCTTTCTGAGTGGGACTGTAATGACAGCAGTAATAATACGGACAAGCAGCTTGTTCTAATGCCCTTTAAAGAGATTGGAAAGACTCCACTGATAGCACTAGCAGTTGGATGAGGCTCTAAGGCTGACGAAGGTTGGTCTCGGCCTTACAATTATAGCACTAGATTAGGACTCAGGAGACTTTAGTTTGATTCTTAGCACCAGCACAAACTCCCTTTGTGACCTTGGCCAAGACAGTGAATTGCTCTGTGAATCAAATTCCGATAGGTGAAATGTGGATCACACTCTGCTACCTCAGAGTGATGCTGTGGGGGCTAACACATTAATGTTTGTGAGGTGCTCAGGTATGCCAGTGATGGGAGCCAGTATCATACCTAGAGGGATCCAGCTACGATGCTGACACAGGTGATGCTGTCCAGCATGGGGGAAACAAAGCAGCGTTGGGCTTCCCCATGCTTCATAACTGTTCCTGTCTGTGCTGGATTATGAGCTTTTCCCTTGCAAACCCTGAGCTGTCCTATTAAACCAAGGGGCCATCAGGCAACTTAGAACACAACTCCTGAGTGTGGTTTGCGGCTCAGGTCTTAGCCTTTAGCGTGTCTCCATTTCACATGAGCTCCCCTTCTCAAAGCACAGCTCCCCCAACCTGTGCAGAATAATCTAGGCCCTCTCATCTTCCTCCTCTTTGATATATGCTGAGCACAAAATTATCTGACGCTCCCATAATGTGCTGTGCTTGTGTTTGCAGTAAAACTGCTTGCTAATGGGCACGGTTCATGCTATTTCCATTTGTGTTAGTCAGACCCCTGGGGCCGGGGAACTTTTTTAAATGCTGCATATTTTAAAGTGTAAACAGGACCTGGTGTTTTATTAAATAAACGTGACAATTGCAATAACATTTTGCAGATTATAGGAGAAGGAATTTAAGGAGAACGTTTCCAGAACCTCAGCAATGTGTATTTTGCTGATGCTTACACAAACTTCCCTTTGTTGTTGCCGCCGTTCTTTCCGTGGTGCTATTCATTTGGTAATACTTGAGAACCTTTCCTGCCTAGTGAATCCCCACAGTGGGCAATGGGGAATGGAAACAATTCCTTCCCACAAACTTCTCCAAATTCTTCAGTGTCACTGAAATTTAGGCAGGGGGAACTATGCCTTTCCAGTCATGTGTTGTACATGAGAAAGATTTTCTGGGCATGCATTTAACAGCACAAGCAAATAATTGTATGGCTGAGACCCTTATGCCCCACTCATGAAGAAGCCCCACTTAAGCTAGTATGGGAACAAAGACTGCAGGACTGGACCCAGTGTGTGAGTTTCTGTGTCCTGGCTTCCTTCCTGCAGCTTGGCTCATTACTTTAAGAGCAGAAAAGGATATTGCAGGCCAGGAGACATCTCTAAACCCTTTTATGAGGCCCTTTGCTGCAAAAGAAAATAGAGGAGAACCTGCCCCTTCACAACCAAGCCCAAACACAGAGGGACCTTTCCTCAGCCTGAGGAAAGATACAGAGTCTGGCTTTCCCACCCCAAGCTCTTGAGAAGGAAAGGGACCCTCTTCTCACCCAGCTCCCCTCTGAGGCCCAACCCCTGCTCCCTAAAGCTGATTCCAACTCCCACTGCCAGCTACAAGCCCCACGAGAGCCAAACCACTTCCCTTTTATAGTGTGCTGGGGGCGATGGTGCTTGATTAAGCCCCCTCCTTTACAAACACACACAGCTGATTCAGCTCTGCTACACTCCTGCACTTAGGGCAGGGACCTTTGGTCCTTCCTCCTGGCCAAGGGAGAGATTAACCCCTTCCCTGCCAGACTCAAGATGCCCTCTCCCCACCCCATCCAGGAAGTGTGTTTGGAAATTTTTTTTTTCCTGTCTCTGCCTTTGGCCTCAGTTTCCCCCTTGATGCTTTTGTATTTTTTTAAAATGCAGGGTGTATCATTCCCCACCATTTATTCCCCTCCCCACCCCCAAGATGTACTATCCCTTTCCCCATTCTTTATTCTCCTGTTCTCTTCTGCTGCTCGGAAGACATTTCCCCTTTCTGGCTGGATTCACAAAAAGCATTGTTAAGCCATGCTGCAAAAATGCACCGAAGGTAAATCTGACTGAACTGAGGCCAGGGTGCTGCTGTTCGTTGACAAGAGTCAGGGAGAGACAGGAGCTCTGCAAAGCCAGCTGTACTCAGGGCGTTGTTAGCTGACAGAGGCAGGAATAGCCAGTGTGACGGGCGGTGACATGGGGTGATGTGATGTGACAGCTCTAAACCTTTCCTGTGTAGCCAGTCAATCTGGCTGATGTGTGTGCGTCACACAAGGGCAGGGTGTAAAAACACCTTGGGAAAGTTTTGCAGTGAGTGTCTTGGGGGACAGGGGGGTTTCAGACCGAGTCTGAACTCTCTAGCTCTGCCCTTTTGAATAATATTCAAAACCAGAAGAGGTTGGGCCCCTTCTAGGGGGCAAATCTCTGGCTATAGTCCCTCTGCTTTGGGCAAACTTGAGCTGATGCTGATTTATGTCTTTATATTTTGTTCATATATTAAAATTAATTGGTTTAAATATTGTATTTGAATAAAACTCTGTCAGGGCAACATATTTCAGGCCTATCTACCTGCGACTTGATTGTATTAGAGCAGTGGTCCCCAAACTGTGGGGCAGGCCCCCTGGGGGGCTCAGAGGAAGGTTCCGGGCAGTGTGCAATAGGGCCCAGGCCAGCCCCCACAGGTGGTGGGGAGTGAGAGCTATCCAGCTCCAGACCCAGCCGCTGCTCTGTTCCACCCCCAGCCACAACTCCACTGCAGCCCCTGCTTCAGCCTCCAGCCCCAGCTCCTCCCCCATCTCCACCTTCACCCCACACTCCTCTGCTGAGCCAACTGGGCAGTAATGGGCAAGCCGTGTGGGTTGGACAGATTCCATTGCTGGTAAGGGCGGGGTACGGCAGGAAAAGTTTCAGCACCACTGGATTAGAGACTGGTTTCAGAGTAACAGCCGTGTTAGTCTGTATTCGCAAAAAGAAAAGGAGTCCTTGTGGCACCTTAGAGACTAACCAATTTATTTGAGCATGAGCTTTCGTGAGCTACAGCTCACTTCATCAGATGCATACCGTGGAAACTGCAGCAGACTTTATTTATACACAGAGAATATGAAACAATACCTCCTCCCACCCCACTGTCCTGCTGGTAATAGCTTATCTAAAGTGAGCATCAGGTTAGGCCATTTCCAGCACAGGGGGGCATGGAATGTAACCAGCAAAAATTGGTGATTTTGCTCACCACACATCTGAAGAGCTGTCCTGGTCTATGATGGGCAGGGACTGACATTTAGAGTGCCCAGTACAATGGTTCCCCCACCTGATTGGTTTCTACGGGCTACTGTAACATACCTGTTAAATAACACTAATGGCAACAGAGAACGCTATAAAGCTGTGTCTCACACGTGTGTACGGCCTCCTGTCAGAAGGATTGCACAGCTCTTTCCCAGCTACGGCCCCCTGTCGGGCAATCTTTATTTAATGAAAATTCCTGTGGAAATCAGTGGGACTTCTGTGAAAGCTGGAGGATTTATACAGAAGCCATGCTGCAAATTCACATATACAGAACTCTGTTACAATTTAGGAACGGCACCATAGTCCTTATGCTGAACATCACCACCACTTGAAATTCCATGTCGTTGGCAGGGATAGAACTTAATTTCTGCTGGTCCACAACCAAAGACCCTTTCTATCTGAGCAAAAGGCAAATCTCCCACAGCTGTTGGCAGTATGGTGTCCAGGACATACTGATTCCATCCACTAGAGGGCAGTGGGTACATTTGCCACCTAGCTAGCTCATAATAGGCATTGAAGCACACATGGGAATCACTTGACTCATTGCTGAAGTGCAGTCACATCTGGGAGGAACTGTTTAACAAAATGCAATGGGTTTATAGCCAGGAAACATACTCTGGGCAACTTGGAAGGAAGCCTCCTTTCTCTTATAACCTTCTGTTAGTTGTTTTCCCTACTACACTTTTTTGCCTGCTTGGTGCAAGAAACCTACAGTGTGCCAGATTGGTATGGATTATACTGCACTATTTATAGCTCTTTACACCCTGTTACATCCTATGTGTAGTTTAGTCCAAGTTTTGCATCAGCTCAGAATTTTTTCCCAGAGTATAAACTGTTTAAACCAGGTTTAAATGCGACCTTTGCACTTCAGTGTGAATGCAATACAATTACGGCGCTTGGTACTCCAGAGAAGAGAGCTCTATAGACCACTATCCAAAGGACCCTACCATAGTGGAGGGGCAATCTCTGTGATGTGTATAACAAAGTTGATGGACTTGGAGCAGCAATTAATCTGTTGTGCCAAACTTGCCTTCTTCACCCTCTGTCCTGATAACGCCTAGAACAATAGCAGAACCGAAGGCTGCAGATATGTCAGGTGGAAAACTGGAGTTTTTCTGCATTTACACCAGTGTAAATGAGATCACTCTGTGTGTGTGTGTGTGTGTGTGTGTGTACACTCTTGTGCAAGTTTGAATGTGTGTGAGTGAGAAAGAGAGCGCTCTGGATAGATAAGACGCCAAACTGATGAACCAAAAAGACAAATTGACCATAGCTGAACAGTTCCTCTGTCTCCTGATGCCAGGAAAGGTAGTTTGAAGATCTGCAGAGCAATTTGCCCCTGCAGTAGTTGGAGAACTCTCCAGAGTCTTCATTTTTTCTCACAAGGCTCCCATTTTGTTTTCTCTTCTGAGCTCCAATTTTACTTGTTATTCCTCTGAATTGCTGAAGTCATCTGCCTTTTTGTATCATACAGAGATTGCCAGGGGGGAAAAAGCCTCCCAAATGTTCCCAGAACTAACTTTCCTCAGCCCCACAGACCCAGATCCTCTACCTGACAGAAACTCAAGCTTGTTTGCTTTATTTAAAGTTGCTCCAATGCACACATGATGTAGCTTCCCAGATGCCTGTAGTGTATTTACCTCCTGGCTTGTTTATCCTAAAATGGCCAATGGAAACTGCTCACATTTTTGTCTTGATAAGAATCCAAACACGGAAGCTGATTGAACTTCTTCTTTGAGCTTTTCTCTTGCATTTACACTTTTCAACCAGCTTGAATTGTTTAATCTGTAGCTAATTTAGAGACATACAGCCATGGCTCTGATATATCAGGAGATCAAGATAAACGGCTGGAGTGTTTTTATGAGTAAAAATCTCTTTCGATTCCAGTACATAAATCATTTGTTGTGGAATCGCTCATTGTCTTTAGGCAATGTCATAGTGAAAAATTCAATCTATTCATGAACAGAAAGTCAGGGGATTACGAATGGTTAGAGGGGAAAGACTGTACTGTAAAAATCAGATTTCTCTCTTAATACTCCCCTAACATACTTCCTCCTCCCTTTGTTTTCCAGTGTGGACTCTGAATTCAATTTCATACTCTTTGTCCACAAAGTCTGGTGAATAGGAAATGGGAAGGAGTCCTCGGGGGAGATTAGGGGCATCTTTGTTTATAGTAATTCCAGGAGTCGTTTTCTATCCTTGTCTCCTGATTCGATATAGAAAGGCTGGAGAGATGCCCATGAAGGATTTCACACTTAGAGCCAGATTGCAATCCCCTTGCTCATGGTGAATAGTAGATTATTACAGGCTGGATCATTACAATACAGCCCAGCTAAGGGCTGTAGATGCAGCTGGACAGCCCCAAAAGCAGAGCAGGAACTAGGTTATGACCTGAGGGTATGTCTACACTGCAGTTAGACACTGGAGGCTGGCCTGTGCTAGCTGAGTCTGGCTGGAGGAGCTCCAGCTGAAAGGATGTTTAATGTAGATGTTCCAGCTCAGGTTGCAGCCTGAGCTCTGGGACCTTCCCACCTAACAATGTCCTAGAGCCTGGGCTGGAGCCGAAGCCCCAGTATCTACACTGCAATTCAATAGCCCCTAGCACAAGCCCTTTAGCCTGAGTTAGCTGGCGTGGGTCAGCCGCAGGTTTTTAATTGCAGTGTGGACATAGGTGAGAGTGACTCTCACCTCCCTGCTTTCTCCTTATGTGGCAGGGGAAGTAAAATGAACCAGCCCCTTTGCTATGAGTGGATTTTGCTGTTGGTTTTAGTGGTGAGGTATTACTCACCAGGAGTAAAAGCTTCACAATCTAGCCCTGAGTGAACTCAGAAGCAGAGCTGGATTGGGCTGACCAAAACAATTCACAAATTGGGGCTGATTTGGGCAAATTGTTTTGGTTGGAAAAAAATTCAGAAATGTTGAAATGGTTCCGTTTGGCAAGTCTGAAGTGAAATGTTGTGACCTACTGTCCCCAAGAGTTATTTCATTTCGGCATTAAAAAAAAAAAACTTTTTAAAATGCTTTCAAAACCTGGAACTGGAAACAAAATGTTGTTTTTCCAGTCAACTGAGACAAAACGTTTTCTTCGATGTTTCAGTTTGCCGAAGATTTGGAAAAATTAAATTGTTTTGGTCAACCCCAATCAACAATTTAAAAACAAAGACTTTAGAGCTGTTCCCACACTGAGTATTCAGTTAGTCAAACTGCCCTCCTCCTGAACAAAAACTTTAGTCCAGGGTACAGAAAATAGCGGGTAATAATAAAAAAAATAATAAAAAACAATAAAAGAGTGTCAAGAATCCCACTAAAGTCTTACTCTCTGGGCCCGCTTCTCCTCTCACAACCGTGTATATTGGGAGTAACTCTGCTAAAGTCAATGGGTCAGATTCTCAGTTTGTGTAAATGTGTGTGGATCCCTGGACTTCAATGGAGCAATGCCAACGTACATCAGGCGAGAGCCCGGCTCAGTGGAATTCTGCTGTCTAAACAAGAGACTCATTTATGTAAGCCGCTGATTTCCACAGGTGCAGCTGATTTATAAATTGGTACAAATAGCACAGCTTGTTGCACCTCACTGGTCATCACTGTGCACGTCAGATAGGCGTAAGGGCAGATTTTTGTACCCACATTCATGCAAGAAACACCTTACTCTGGGTGAAGTCATGGTGACTATGCAACATGGGTAAGGGTGGCAGAATTAATGACAGTGGCTAATTCCACACCACACAGTGCTAGATCAGTGGCTGTTTACTGACCTTAACCTCCTGAATTGCTCTTTCCTGCATATATATCTGGTCTGGCAGCTGTTGCCACGCTACACAGGTCATTTAAAAAAATCACTAAACCTTAGCAGGCAAACTCTACCGAAACAAAAAGCAGAGAATTTCTTGGGCCTGTGCAACTTTTCATTGACAGGAATAAGATTCACGGAATTAAATCTCCCTGAGCCACTTTGAACATTTGCCCCTAAGAGTCCTTGGGGGATGAATTATTGAAACACCATTCCCTCCCCGCCCTGTCTCTGGAGTCAAAAGAGAAATAATGTGAGATCAAAACCACAGTAGGAGACTGACGTGAAATGTTCAGAAGAGACGCAGTTGCTTGGAATAGTGCAACTTTTCTTGAAATGATTTCTTGTCGCATCAAAGGGGTTTATGGTTTATCAGACGGTGCCATGCAGGAAGGAGGCACAGGATCTAAGGAAGAAAGCATTACTTACTCTACATGAATAGGTTGCTTGTTTGTGAGGTGTGCATGGGGGTGGGGGAACGGGGAAGGGAATCTTCTCATCTCCTTTATCACGTCTGAGAGCTTCGCTTGCAAACAGCCTTCCTGCATCCTTTCTCCGTTCGGCTGTTCACTTGTTCCATTTCACAAGGTTGCGCTGAAGGACTTCTGGGACAAAGGTGGATGAATAGAGCCAAGGTCTGGCTTGTGGGCAGCATCTGGGCAAGATGGTGGGAAAGTCCAAGGGCATTTTCAATCCCCGTAAGATCTAGATGAGAAGGCCGGATGCTAGAATTTACAAACGGTAACCTGCCAACAGAAGCCACTTCCTCACCCAAACCTGCAACATCAACAAAATGTTCCCCAGAGCCTGATTCTCCACTGCCTTAGAACATGCCTGCGCAGAGTGAGTGGGAAGTGTGTGTGTGTGTGTGGGGGGGGGGGGCGGGGTTGGAGGGGGGACACTCTACTCCTTGAGAGTGGGGAATTCAGACTTGGTTGACCTTTGCTTGGTGTAACTGTTGACAAGGGGTGCATGGCAGTGGCGTATCAGGGCCCAAGTCTTTTAGGGTCCACCTGTCTTCCCACATCTCTCTGTGGATTCTCTTACATTTCGCCACCCCATCACCTCTCCCATTCTTCATCTTTTCCTTACCCACAACAGGAGATGTCTCCTATGCTTCTCATTTGAAGCTTCCTACGTCCCCTTCCCTCTTAACCCTTATGGATTCCTTCTCCATTCTTTGCTTGAGACTGGCCACCTCTGTGAAAGAAAAGGCTCTTGAGGAGAACATCCAGCGGCCCTTCAGCAAAAAACATTGGGAGAGTAAAGTCTACATGGTCACTGCAGGGGCGAGACGTGAGCTGCACAGTGGGAGCGGCCACAGAAATGGTGCAAAAGAGACAAAAACCAAAGCAAGTTAAGGACACAGACGGGTCTGCCTCACACCTCCAGATCCAAATGATTTAAAGAAGCTCAGATCTGGATCCAAACTTCCCAGCTGGCTACTGTTATTAATACTGGGCCATACCAAGACTTCAAAACCAATGCTTCTGAGAGTGGGGGATGTTTGGATCTGGAACAAGATCGAGACTTTGTGACTTGGGCTTTGTTAAGGGAATGATGGGAAGAAAGAAATAAGGCCTAAATTGTTCCCACACATGGGGTAGAGGCTGTGGGGGAAAGAGAAACTTCACATGATTCCCCTCTTGAAGTTCCCTCCAAATTTTTCTGTTGGGGAGGGTAGGGGAGGAGGTTGCTCCCTGTGGAAGAAGATGATGTATGTAGGAGAGTTCATGGATGCACAGGGGTATCCTTATGGACACCTCTGCACTGGCTCCAGAGCCTGCTTCTGTACCTGCCCCTGTCCCACTAGCTCTGTTGGATTAATGGTGTGATTTCCCATCCATCTCCCCCTCTGTGTGTCACACACACACACACACACACACACACACACCCACCTCTACTTCCTCTTCATATCATAGGCCTTTCTTTCCTGCAGACAGAGCAAAGGGAATGTTTGTTGTTTATTTCCCCAAATCCCAGGCCTCGTGCAAAGGCACATTTATTCACTCAGAGTAATTCAGCCCCTGGACTCCTCCAAGCAGTAAAGTTTGAATACACCGCCCCTAGAACAGTTGCACTAGCTGAGAGAGATGAAGCTTTGATGGGAATACCTGATACAAAATTCTAGCCAAGAAAAGCAGCACTCGTCATGCACACAGGATGAGAATCCCAACTTAAAGGCATGCACAGGGCAGTGTGAGTCATTTAGCCGTCCCTTTGAAAGGACTGAGTTTCTGTAACAGGAGATGGGAGCTTTCAGGCAGACCCTTGAAGAAGGCACCTGTAGGAATCACATTGAGACATCTCCGCTTTTCATCTTCTCAGACCATCAGCCCCAAGACTATTTCCCTACCAAGAAATGGCTTCCTCTGACTGTCATGCTGAGGCCTCTCAGCTCGTGACATGGAAGAGAAGCAACGTTATTACCTGGCTACTTTGGGCAACTTCAAAGCAGCAGGAGCCTGAAGCCAGTTAATTTCATTCTAACCTAAGGCAGCAGTCAATGTGACTGCTCTGCACTCCAGCTGCTTCCCAACTATAATCCATTTAATTTAGTAAAGTGATGCTAATGAGATTTCATTGAAAGGAAGGACCAGACGCAGGACTGTGGGTCTCGATAGCAGCAGCTGAGGCAGGCACCTAAGCTCCTTGGGAAATGCAAGTTTAACAAACTGTTTCAAAATATTCCACAGGCACCAGCTTCCCGCAGGAGGCTTTTTCAAATGCGTTCATTATGCAGGTACATGGTTATTAAACTGGGATTTTATGGCTAGTTTGGTGGGTACAAAGTGCAATAAGCCTCCATATCGAGTAAGTAATAAACATGTCCCTATCCATCCTTGTCCTCCCATCCCCAAATGAAACCTTAGCCCAGATAAGAGCCTTGAACAGTTGGGAAACTGAGTAATGAGAAAGCTCTTTCCTGTGTGAAAGCTCTCAAGGCATAAAGTGCCATTCATAGAGCCATAGGGCATAGGGTGTAAGGCCAGAAGGGACCACTAGATCTAGTCTGACCTCCTGTACGTCACAGGCCACCCATGCCACCCAGCACCCGCACACTAAACCCAGCAACCGCAATGAGACCAAAGTGTTACAGCCCAGAGGAGACTCAATACTTGCCACAGGCAGAGAATAGGAGGGACAGAGGTGCATCAGTGCCTGATTAAATGAGATCTACCCAGATAAGCTTGGCAAGTGACCTGCACCCACACACCACAGAGGAAGGGAAAAAACCCCAAAGTCACTGCCAATCTGACCTGGCAGAAAATTTCTTTCTGACACCACGTAGGGTGATCAGTTAGACCTTGAGCATGTGGGCAAGAACCAGCCAGCCAAGCATCTGAGAGAGAGAATACTCGGCGCCACCTCAGAGCAATGGGCACCCAGCCCAGTGTCCCATCTCCAGACGTGGCCACTGCTGATGCTTCAGAGGAAGAAGATAAAAAAAACCCCTCCCAGAAAACACTGGGGGAGAAAATCTTTTCCTGTCCCCTGCCAGTGGCTGACTGAAACCCTGAAAGCATGAGCTTTAGGAATGTAACACATAAACGGGAAATGAGCCCCAGGACTGTTGCGTCCTTCCCCTCACCATCACAACTGCACTCATAAATTTGTCCTGCTCTCCCTTAAAACTAATTAAATTGTTTGCCCCTCCTCCCCCCGGTCCCAATTCCTATTCAGAGGTTGTTCCAGAACCTCACCCCTGTGATGGTTAGAAACTTCTGGTTCAGACATAACAGTGATCAAATATTGTTAGATGTTAGGTTGTCTATAGCAAATGTGTTGATGGTCTTGGTCCCCTTCCTAGTGCACAGGTATCCCCACTGCTGTTGGAAGTGATGGGCCTTCTTCCTGGCAACCTCAGCAGAAAGGCCAAAGACTGCCAGGCCATAGAGTGTGAAAACGGAGCCGTTTGAGAGACAGGGATGACAAGATCCTCCGCTTCTGGGGATGGTGTCTTGAGCAAGGGTCAAACCATCTCTAGTTTCAGGATCTGGCAAGCATCCTTCCCTCCCAGGGGAAGGTATAAACAATTCCTCCCAGCCCCGTGAGGAGATGAAAGCAGCTTTGTAGCCTGGTGAGCGTTGGTTGCATATGCCACAAAGTGAGAACAGGTGCTTTTTGCACAGATACATTTGCAATGTGTATCCCAAATGTGCCGTCCTGGCCTATTAAGGTTAAACAAGGTCTAATGTCAATGCCAATTGTCCTTTGAGAAGGACCTCCCTTCCTTGATTGGTCCTGCTTTGAGCAGGGGGTTGGACTAGATGACCTCCTGAGGTCCCTTCCAACCCTGATCTTCTATGATTCTATGATTCCTCTCCTCACTGATCTCCACAGGAGCTACCATTTCTACTGATCACCTCCTTGGAGAAGTGGATGGAGTGGCCGGGGGAGGGGGTGAAAGCTACGTTAATTCCTGGACCATGTATTTCTTAGTTAGGGCATCTCCAGTCTCAAAAGTGACACAAAGGTACCTTTCCCAAGGCCATGTTCTGAAACATTTTTAACAAGGAAGCAGCAAGATTTGAATATAGTGACATTAGACCTTGTCTGACAAAAACATCAATATCAGTGCATAATTAATGCAAGGATCTTATCTAACGTGGACTGAATAGGGACAGAGTGCTTTCAGAAATCAATTTGCTACCTGAATTACAAACACTACAGATTAAACCTGACAGGGCAAAACTAAAAGGCAAAGGCAGCGGTGGTGGTGGTGGCGGGAGGCTCATGGTGGTGGAACTACAGCACCCTGCCAAGCCAAAGTTCTCGTTCTTGTTTCCACTCTTATTTTTAGGAAAATATTCATTCACACCAGCGCTGCAGCATTCATGCATTTGCATCCTCTGTTTCTGCAGGCTGAGGCTGTGTCTACACTTGAGCTGGGAGGCATGACTGCAGAGATGAACCCAGGCTAGCTCTACTCCACCTAGTCTGCTAAAACTAGCGGTATAGCTGGGGTAGCACAGGGGGCAGCTCGAGTTAGCCGCCTGAGTATGTGCTTGTCTGGATCCCTGGATGTGTACTTGGGTGGCTAGATGTACTTGGTACCTCAACACGAGCCAGGGATCACACCTCCCAGCTCAAATGTTGACACAGCCCGAGACTCAGGTAAAACCCTTCATGCAGCAAGACAGAGACTGTTCTGTGTGCGGCGGAATGGAGTATGTATTCTGAGCTCAATTTACGCCTCTGACTCAGCTCCTCAGAGGAAAGGTGACAACCTGGGGCTAAATCCGCCTCAGGTGGAGATCTTATCAACTCTCACCTGCTAAGCCTGGCCAGGCCTTGGTCAGATCCTGGAGGGGAGATATTTGAAGGAAACTTGCAGTAGGCAGTGCTCTTCCCTCTGAGTCAGTTCTGAAGCCATGCTCTGGCATGGGACATGGGGACACGGTGCTATTGGAAGACAGTGATTTTTTTTTCACTCAGCAGCGATTTAAGCTTTGTAAACCTTAGCCTAGAGATTTGATTGAATCTGGGCCAATCTATCTTTTTCCATCAATCAACCACAAAATAAACAAACAAAAAAACCCCCAAACCAAAACAAAAGGCCCCTTAATAGTCCCTAATGGTAGAACTCAATGGGTGAAACTCTCCCAGGTGAGAATGAGGAATAAATTGACATGAACCCCTGTCAACAGATACACTGTGCACAGTCCTTCTGCTTAGCAAGATGGCTCCTTTTCATACCTCGCCCTGACAGGGAACGCTTCATAGATTTAGTTGGGGTTGGTCCTGCTTTGAGCAGGGGGTGGGACTAGATGGCCTCCTGAGCTCTCTTCCAACCCTATTATTCTATGATTCTGTGATTCTTCCCAAGTCTGGAGATACGAGTTAAGTGGGATCAGTGTCCTACCCATGGCAGCCATTTTTGAGGTGTTTCAATAAAGAGTGGCTAGTGTCTTGGAAATCCTGTAACCCTTCCAGCTGGTTTGACCTCCCCCTGCCCCCTTCAGCACCACATGTTGTGTGTGCTATGCCACCACACCCGTGTGACCATTGTGAGTGCAGCTCCACACAAGCCTTCCCTGGACATGTGCAGAACATTCCCAGGGCAGTGAAGTGGTTAAATGACTTTTGAACACTTCTCTCTGCTTCCTTCCTGAGTTCTCCCTGGGAGTTCAGTCACTGCCATATGTTATATTATGGAGCATGAGAAATCAGACTGAGGTGGCAATTTTAACACCCTTTATTCATACAACCTATTTTTACACTGATAGATATAAGATATGCAAAGTCTAATTCCCAGTTGAGACAAGCTCAGCACAGCTCCTGCTGGCTTGGCCAGGGTTTGGGAGGAATGGGGGTGGGTATCCTTTGGGCTCACATGGCAGATCTGTCACCTGCTGACAAAGCAGGGTCCCAGTTGCAGTCTCAGCTGAATTAATGTGCGGGACAGACACAGAGTGAGTCCTCCCCACTGTCTGGGAGGTTGCTAACTGGTTAAGTTCACCTGAGTGCGTATCCTTCACCACTACATCTGCAAAATCCCATCTGGTGGAACCGTTCCAGGTGGCTGACAGCTGAAGGGATCCTGCTGGCTTCTGCTCAGAAACAGAAGAATCAGATGGTTCTTGCTGTGAAAAGTTCTCTCTCCTTCTTGGATAAGATCAACAAGGCTGGCTGTGTTTATGGGAGCAAAAACCAGGATAAAACCCATTACTTCTCTGGCTGAGTTTAGGTCAATTTCAGGCATTGAGGTTTTAGAGGTGATAGGATAACTTTATTGGTGATTTGAAATTTGGGATCTTAGGGTATGATGGGGATGAGCTCTCTCCTCTCAGTCCCATTGCTGAGAACATTTCTCTACCATTTATTCAGAAAATCTGCAATTTGCTGATTTATTTGTTCTTTCATCTGTTCCAAGTGGGGCCCAAAGTACCTTTACCCACTTGTGTCTGGCTAGAGAACTTTACTACCATTATCCTTGTCTGTGTCACACCTCTCCCCATAGAAATGCAGCCATCACTGGTTTGGAACATAACTGCTTGTTTATCAGGACACAGCAATGCAAAAGTTTGGGACAGGAAATGAAGATTCTCATAGCCAGTTGAAAATGCAGGAAGAATCTAATGGGGAAGAATGTTATTCTGTAACTGGGATTTGGTCAGGTCACCAGCGCTAAAACCCCTGCTCTTGTGTAAAAGTGCCACAGGGTTTTTAATGTACATTAGTGGTCAACATGTGAAAGATAATCATCCCACCAGACACAACTGCCAGCTTTTTAGATGTGAAGTCTAAAGAGCACAGGAGACTCGTAAGAGAGAACCTTTCAGGAACTAGTTAACTTGCTAAAAGGAAACATTTCTGGGTTTCACTCCAACGCCCATGTGATTGCGAAAAAGATTTGCATGAAACTCTCAAGTGAGGAAATTTGAAGAGACATGGGGGCGGGAGAGGGGAGAATGGAGGAGACTGTAATTACAGAAAATGACTGACACAGATGCTGAGGCAGATGCAGATGGGGCAGGAATGAGGATGAAATACGAGGATGATTGTTCCGGAATGAGACTTTCGACCATTAGCTTAAAACTCATCTGGGTGGGAGACAGAGCTTTCTGGGGGGTTGGTCTGATACTGTGGCATGAACTCCAACAAGAGCCAAGGACCTTCACAGACCTTGCCACCTTCTGCTCCAGGGGCAAGGCACATTACTTTGACCTGCCTTCTCCAATATAAACACAGTGTTATGGCAATTTTTTGTTTCAAGGTACATCCTGCTCTATCTGTACACATAATTCTCACCCCTAGGGAGAGGATGAGAGAAAGCATGAATCAAACATGACAGAAGTATGACATGTTGCTCAGTGCACTAGTGGAAGGTACTCAGGTACTACGGTGAGGAGGGTGGTGGTACCCTAAGAGCCCCTCAGTGCCATCTGTCTGTTCTGTAAAAGCAACTCCTATCAAGCTTCACAAACTCTTTACACCTAACACATGACTTTCATAGTATTTATCCAAAATGGGTTGTGTGAGGTGTCTAATAAAAGCATGTGTCATACTGAGCCTCATAATCATCATAAATTGTGTGTATGGATGATATTTAAGGAGTAGTATGTATGTAATGAAAATATATTTTAGAGTTCATGTCCCTGGCAGGGTTGAGAAACAGGTTTTACTAGACAATGGGGGTGAATAATCACCTGCCTCCTAGGTTCATATGTTGATTAAGCATTGTAAGCCAACCCAACAGAAGCCTGTTTTCCATATGGAGTCAACCTGAGTATGTGGAGACAACTTGGATCCAGCTTACCTGGAAAGGAATCACAGGGGTCATCCTGGCTATGGGGACAAAACAATGAGTTGGGGAAATACAAGGAGAATCAAAAGGACTTTTGTTGTCCATCCATGAGGGAGCAAAAACGCTAGCACTTTGGTGCACCCCAATTATGCTGGTTGGTGACACAGGGAGATTGCTTTACTTGAGACAAGGATTTTAGCCTGTTAGAGTTGAGTTGAGCTGCTAAGCAGCACATTATACATTTTGTTTTATATGTCACCATTGCTGTTTCCGTTATCCTTACTCAGTAGCTCTTAAATCTTTATCTTAGAGTGAAAACAATTGTAAGTTTATTATCAAACTATATCTCCGTGCTGTGATGCTAAAAGGACCTGACCCTGGGCTCTACCAGTCAAGTTGTGTGTATACTGATCCTTTGGGGACAAGAAGCCTGCTTATTCCTGAAAGTGTCCAGTGACAGGGGTGGGATACTTCAGGGGGACTCTTTTGGAGGGGCTCGGGAGTTGGGGTATGCCTATTGTTACCTGCAAGGCAGAGTGAGGGCTGGCAGACACCTGATGAGATTGTTTGGGTGGCTAACAGACTTGGGTGTCAGGGAGGTGACATCCAGCTAAACACAAGCAGGTCTATCTCTTGCTCAGGCAGAGGGGTAACAAGATGACTCATAGTCCTGGGCACCCTGTTAAACCCGCAGGGGTGGTATAAGAACCTGGAATAGAATTGTTATTGTAGCCCTGATGTGACATCAGAAAACACTCTAAACATGTTCCAGGACAAGGAACACAAGGAAAATGGAGCAGAAGGTTTAGCTGCCTGTCAACCAATATCATGGTTTGTGTATGTATGATTCTTCTATTCCTAATACACAGCACAGACTTCCCTTTAGCTAGAGAAACATTTTTCTTAAACTAGAGTCACCCTTTCAAAATAAACAAGGGTTTAGGTTACAGTATAAAAAGAGTGACAAAGTCCAATTTGGAGGCATCATTCTATAAACCCTCTCTCAGCTGAGCAGTCCTGTTGAGGTTAGTGGCAGGAAGGCTGCCGTGTTTAAGGGTTTATGGAGTTGAGCCCAGTGCTCTGAATCCTGTGAGTGCCCCACATCACCTCCCCCAGGGAAAAAATAGATGGTGAAGTTCACAAAATGAGCTCCATCCTGTCAGCATCAGGGATGGATAATAAGATTGGACAAACCATCACTAAATGTGCAGTAGGGAATAATCCCAAATTGGAAGGGAGATGGTCTTGGTGAACTAATAGGTCATATCTAGCTCTAATTCTAGGAACTCTGAAAAGTCCGAGAGCTTGTCTTGATGGAAGTTCTTATTAATGATGAGGGGAAGAGGAATGCACATGATATACCACCTACCGGTGTCAATCACCTCATGAACTGTATTATTTTTTCTTTTTGCAAAGTTCCCCAGCGAGGTGTCAGCAGGTCTTTAAGAGAATGTGCCAAGATAAAATTAAAAGAGACACTAGCCCTGCCCTGATAGGAATGAACGGAAGCAGGCCAGCAGCCAGAGCGCCGAGAGTGCTCATTAGGCAACAGCTCCTGCTAATGTGGCCTTGTTGTTAAAATCACTGAGTGTGATGTGATGTGAGTGATGGACCCCAAACTGAAAGCTAGGGTGCCTTCTCGCCAGGCTAACCATTGGATTGTAAAACCCTTGTCTGTACACTCTTGGAATTTGAACACACTATTACACATATTACATGCACATATCCACACAAAGGAGTGGATAGGTAAATAGATCACACACATACATGCCTATATATACACACATGTATATACAGTCACACACATAAATACCCACTTACATAGATAAAATGCACACATATCTATGCATAAACCCATCTTTCTATCCACACATGCAGACATATACATGCACAAATATATATGTACATAGACATACATATCTACACATATCTATCTGTCTATCTACACACACATACAAACACACAAATATACTCCAAACCTAACATTTAGCCATTTTCATCATATAAAGCTCTGGGATCCTTTTTCACACATAAGCGAACAGCTCTGTTTTGCTAGCACGGCATTCATGGCTGTCAAAGCCATGGAGCAATGCAGTTTTAAACACCCCAAACGTAAAACCAGTGGAACATTCTCGGGGGGCTGAGGCTGCATGGCTCGCACCGTCTGATCGGTGGGTCTTGGGAAAAGCAGGTAGTTATGCATGCATCCATGGGGATTGTCAATTGTCTCTGACAGCGTTCGCCATGTGGAATGATGCCTATCCCCAGCACTGGGGACTTAGTCACCTTGTTTGATACCGTCCTCGTGTCACCTAATGGGATATTTAAGGCTGCAGAATGAACTGGAGCTGTTGCCTAGTTTCAGGGTGGCTCCTGTTTAAATTGGGGCTCTGGTCTGAAAACAGACCATCGCATCGCAGCAGATCAGCTCCTTCCATGTATTCAGAGACATAGCTGGCTTTGTTGCTGATTGAAACACATGTATGCTGCTTTTGATGTCAGTTAGCACCAACACAGCTATGGGTGTGTGACCCAGAGTCCCTCCTGCCTCATGTATGATCAACAGAATTATTTATCAGGGCCCTGCTGTAGGGACAAATCTTGTCCCGAGTCACAGCTGTGGATCCCCACTGATGACAATGGGGCTGCACAGGTGTAAACTGAGGGCAGAATTTAACCTGCTGGGTCTTTATTATGGATGATGATACATAAGCAGGAAAGAATTCTGACTCTCCAGCCTGAGAATGCAGGCCTGCCCGTTAGAAAAATGCACAGTTTGAATTTGTGACGTGAACACATCTGATCTGGAGTCACTCAGTGGCAACAAACACAGAGCCCATAATCACCATAATCAAACACACACAGTCCACTGAGGAGTATGGCGCCATGGGAGGATCCTGGCTGATGGTGTCATACCAGACATTGTGTAGTGAAGTTCCCAACCCTGGCTCAGTCCTGTGAATCCACAAATCTCTGGGGTAACCCCGCGGATGGCCCCAGGTAGGGTCTGGACACACTCCTCTTCATGCATTGATGGAGAGTTTGAGAACTCGGTGTGCTGGGGTGTTTTTGTCATTCCCGGTGACATGTTTGAAAACCATGTAAAACCGCATATGAATATAATGAGTCACTGAAGGAAGACCAGATCTCTGTGAGATTATGACAAATCAAACCACTTTATGCTCAGGATTTGGTGCTGACAGGGCATATGGAATGTCTCTAGCTGCTCCAAGTCTGCCTGTGAGAAGGTCCAGGTTTCTGACCCATAGACCAATACAGGTAGTGCAGGTTTGATAGATTCTGAACTTTGTCTCAGCACAGAGGTATTTTTGTGGCCATAAGCAAGACATGAATACGTCCATAAGCGAGCCCATAATTATGATCACTATTAATTAGTACACTATTTTAGTGTCGAGAGGCCCCAAAAGAGATCAGGTCCCCATTGTGCTAGGCATTGTACAAATGCATAAAAGAAACACTCCCTTGTTCCAAAGAGCTTACCAGCTAAATACAGAAGACAGACAAAAAGTAGGAGAGGAAACAGAGAGAGGAAGTGACTCAACTAGTGTCACAGAGCTCAGTGGCAGAGCTAGGAATAATACCTATGTATATCTTGATCCCCATATTAGTGCCTTTTCCATTAGACAATGCTGCCTCTCAATGCCATTTTCACTGTAGAACTACACTTTCTTTGCATGAGTCTTCATCCCAGAGGGTATGTGGGGAATATTTCCTCTGGAAGAACTCTTCTAAGGTAGTAAAGACAAGATACTGTCAGAGGCTGTCAGAGACTGTCAAAAGAGAAGGTGATGGAGAAAACCAATCCTTATTTTATCTGAACCCAGCTTGCCTGTTCTCAGTTTTGAGTTATGGTAAATGGCAGATGACCTCTCATTAGTGTGGGAAAGCACAGAGCAGAAGCATTTGTGCAAAAGTTGCTCCCGAAAGAAGCCTTGGTGCCTTATGAACTTGGTTAAAATACTAAGGACTGCTTTGCTAGCTTCAGGGTAAGTTTGATGCTAAATGGTGGATACTGAAGTCCAAATTCTCTTCAAGCCTAATCACTCCCTGCCACTTTTGTGTACAAGAATTGTTGTGGAACACAAACGTGTGTGACAGGGTCAGGCCAGATGGCTACAAGAGAGTGGTCAAAGGTAGATACATTAGTTCCAGGTTAAGCAGATCCCTTTTCCCTGGGTAAGATAACAGGGACTATTCCAGAACTCAGGAACTTTCTAGAACTAATTAAAGCAGGTAGGCTAATTAGGATACCTGTAGCCAATTGGGAAGCTGCTAGAATTAATTAAGGTTCATCAGGACACCTGGTTTAAAAAGGCTGTCACTCCAGTTAGTGAGGTGTGCGTAAGGAGCTGGGCGTGAGAGGATGTGCTGCTGGAGGACTGAGGAGTACAAGCGTTAACAGACACCAGGAGAAAGGTCCTGTGGTGAGGACAAAGAAGGTGTTGGGAGGAGGCCCTGGGGAAGTAGCCCAGGGAGTTGTCGCTGTCGCTCAGCTGTTCCAGGAGGCACTCTTCACAGCTGCAGTCCACGGGGCCCTGGGCTGGAACCCAGGGTAGAGGGCAGGCCCGGGTTCCCCCGAAACCTCCCAACTCCCGACCCAACACAGGAGGTTCCATCAGAGATGAAGGTCTTTGAGCTGTTCCCTGACCCACAGAGTGGATCAGCAGAAACTGCGGGGATTGTTCTTACTCTTTTTTCCCCATGCTGGCCAGTGATGAGGTTATCTGAGTGAACGGCAGATTTGAGCCATGAAAGTGGCCAAACTGAGGGCTACTGTGAATTTCTGAGGCAAGTAAAATCTGCCAATAAGCGCAGGACCCACCAAGGTAGAGGAGGAACTTTATCACACATGTTACGTGCTGTCTTCCTGTCTGATCTGCTGTCACCAGCATTGCAGCCTTGACATTTCACCAATCTGTAGGGACCACGGTCGGACCTGTCTCCTGTTCTAAGTACAAGTTAGCAGGTCTGCTGCAAGTGCCTGGGATGGTGAATGTGCCCTTTTTAGTGGGGCCCACTCTGCAGTCCTTGCCCTTTGCATTCAATACAGGGCAATGTTGCCATTTCAAAGATCTTGTACAGACAGGATTCAGGGATGCCTCCAGTGTCCTTAACAATTCCATGCATTGTGTGCTGCAGGCCTTTCACTAATTCGCAATGGAACGTGTAAAACATGCTTCTTTGTCCATTTCTCCTGCTAACAAAAGCCAGCCACTCTGACTCTGGGGGCAATTTGTGGACTATGTGGTGCCAAGCGAGCAGCCGTCTAGTTAACGTTAATCCTGGAATCCAGCAGGGATTTGTCCTTTCTCCTGTTTCCCTCCCTCAGGTCATCACAGCCTTTCACATACTCAGCACAACGGGACCCACTGCAAACCACTGTCCTGGGGGGAAAAACGGCACCCTGTCATAGCTTTCCTGTTTGATTATCTAAGAATGGATTCGGATGGCCCCTTCACTTTGCAGAACGAAAGCAGGGCCACTTTGGGCCCACATTAATCAGACCTCAGGCAGTTACGTAAGTCCTTTTATTCAATTTCCTGTTCTTTCTCTCTGAAAGAAGGAAAATTACTTTGACAGATTAAAGCTCTTGGTTTATTGGGTTTCCCTCCTGCCCTCTCTCACCCCCCACCCTGTCATTTCTCTGTGCTTTGAGCTTCACTTCCACATCAGGAGGCCCTAACGGGATCATATCCCTGACCAGCTGCTACTGAAATTTCCAGTGACCTTTGAAACCCTAAACTTTCCATTTTGGTGGATTACGGGGAAAATGTTTCATCTTGCTGACAGAGAAGCACCAAAAATTGTGAGTCACCAGCTCATCTTCTGTTGCCTTAATGGACGGAGCTCGGGCAGGCTATTTTTAGGATACAAAGCTGTACTTTGCAAAGATAAAAGCTGGGGCTCTATCAAGCAAAAGCCTAAAACCATGAAATCCACCAAGTCTGTTTTCCTTGTGCTAGTGAACACTGACGTTGTTAGTGTTAGTCTGTGGTTAGTGTATGTGTGGGTAGGTGAATGTAAGCGCCTTTCCTTGAGTGGCTGGAACGTCAGACCTTCTCAGTGTATCCTATTACCTTAGAATGGCTACAAAGGAGATAAGCTACAGCTGCTACTAACAGAGATTCTTCTTTATACCCACAACTAGGGTGCCTAGGCTTCTGGAAACAAAGATCCCATGTTCTGTTTCCAAAACCACATTCTGGTGTCTGGTGTGTCCATGTTCTGAACCCACTCAAGTGTGAGAACATCATATAAACATATGCCCTCTTGCCAGCCCTGTTCCAGATCAAACATTACAGGCTCAACCAGAACAAACAGCTTCCCACAAGGCTCTTGGCAGGTTTATTAGCTGACAGCACCTGGGAAGCTGGGGGATCTGACTTGCCTGTTCCTGGTAGGAGGGAAGGAAGTTCATGGATTTTAAGACTGAGTGTCCTAAACAGAAAACTGAATATAAGCTTAATTTCTGAGACAACACATGAAGAGGAAACTTTATGGAGGGGTTCCTGCTAGTCCCATGCAACTGGGAAACTCTGATATGGAGTCTTGCTGCATTAATTAATGCACAGGGCAGTTGGGGTTTATTTTCCTGCGTGTTTTTTTTTTTATTTGGCAAGAGCCTGCCAGGCTGGCTGCCTTCCTATAGCTAACTGAAACTTGCAAAGTGCCCTGTCCCTGCTGATACTGTCCTCATTTAAAACTGAGATGGGTTCTTCAGGAGACGTCTCCACTTCATTTGTTCCAATATTCTGGTTTGGATGAAGGATAGGAGCTTTTCAGGACATTTCAGCCACCCACTCCCAGCCTGCATATGGCTATCAGTACCACTGCCTCTGTGCTCAGACAGACACACCATATACTGCCTTTGGGAATTCACAGGACTGGCCAACAATAGGCCACTCAGTACCCATGTTCTTGCAGAATGTGTGACATTTGCATCCTCTCTGTTATCGTCAGACTTTGTACTTACTTGCCAACGTCAGAGCACTTTGTAAAAATTAATTAACAACCATTAACAACATGTCGGTTTGATCTTTTTTACAGGTAAGAAAGCTGAGCCACTGAAAAGTGAAATGACTTTATGTCACACATCAAATCAGTTCCAGAGCTGGGAATAAAACCCAAGAGTCCTAATTCCCAGATGTCTGCTCCAGCGACAGAGCCACAGAAAGAAGGAGCAACCTCCTAAGAACTGAGCCAAAATTAAACAACACGGATAACCCCATCTTCTGACCATTTTTCTATCTGTTGGGGGGCCTGTATGAAATGAGATGGTGGCAGAGTCCATTTTCTAGTATGAATGGGTGTCCATGCCACAGAAAAACCATCACCGCAGCAGCTTTCTTGTAGGTAATGACAACAGAGAGGATTGAATGGGTGACAGGCATTACATTACCCTCTTGTCCTTGGAAACAGTCTGACCAAGTCAGGTCGGAGGCGTGTTAGCCAAGAGGCAGTTCAGGGGAGGTGGTCCAGGGAGGAAGTTTACACTGCTATTGCCATGAATTTTCTGAGGAGGGGGAATAATGGAAGTCTCTTGCCAGTGCTGGTTAATCAGAGCTTGTCAACAGTGCTCCATTCACACACACATCCAAGCTTTCTTCTCATTGAAGCAAATGTTAATACATGTGTCTGCAACTGAAGATGAGCAAGGGTCACGGATTCTGGGCTCCCATCACAAAGTGCCAAAATTACACTCGGAATCTCATTCCAAAGTAGCAGGGTGGGGGGAGCAAGGTGGTAACTGCCAAGTTTAACATTTCATTTTATTTTTTGGCGATAATTTACAATTTGAATGAAAGTCCCTTTCGTACCTTCATTACTGGCGATTTTATAGCCTAATGAATGTGACACATCTGTGTAATCACATCATTTCCCAGAGCTCCAGATGTTCAGTGGAGCACCTCTGGCTCGGGCTCTCCTGCTTAAACATTTGTTGTAAACACCAAAAGCTGTTTGTTTGTTTTAATGTTCCAGCACATCTCATTACCCAGTGAAGGTGAAAGATTGAAACGCGACAATGTTTTGCCAGGAGATTTTTTTTCCCCTTTCCCCTCTCATTGTATCAATTTTCAGTGTCTGATTTGTATGCAATGAGATGCAATGTTAAATGGCCTGTTGCTTTCTGCTCTAGATCTCTGCAGACCGGTGGACTCTACACAGGGACTTAGGGCCTGTGCATGACAGGTGCTGAGACCACCCTGCGATCCGTGTTACCTTATGGGAGAGATTAGTATCTCACAGGAGCAGACCTACAGATAGGTGGGGAGAGATAGCTCAGTGGTTTGAGCTTTGGCCTGCTAAACTCAGGGTCGTGAGTTCAATCCTTGAGGGGGCCATTTAGGGATATGGGACAAAAATTGGGGATTGGTCCTGCTTTGAGCAGGGGGTTGGACTAGATGACCTCCTGAGGTCCCTTCCAACCCTGATATTCTATGATAAGAGGGGCCCAATTCACCACTGTCTTGCTCGATTTCAGCAGTTATTGCCTAAGCAAATACAACTCAACCTGCTCAAACGGATTGTTAGGTAGGGTTTTCCATTGCGTTAATCTAGCCAGACTGAGCTAACTGGATTGGGGGGAAAAAAGCATTTTTGCCTAGTCTAGACAAGACCTCAATGGCTACACAAGGTGCAAATCAACAGTGAATTGGGTCCGTGGTTTGAGACAGACAGTCACGAGGAAGGAATCATGTAACTGTGAATACAAGGCGCAATCTGGTCTAATTCAAAGTGTTCTTGGAATATGGAGCAGAAAAAGCCACAGGCAAAAAGGGTGAGACGTTCTTGAGGGCTAAGTATCTCGTAGTACATCTGCTCAACCAAGCCTCTTAAGTGGAATTGGTTGGAATTCCCCCCCTCACCCCCATGGAAAATTTTGACATTTCAGCAAAAAATCAAAATTCTCAATATTTCTTCCAGACCCTACGGTATGTTGTCCAAAACCTGAAATATTTTGATTCAGAAATGCTGCTGCAATGTTTCATGGGAACTGTAGTTTAGGAGCTTCTTGCTCCCATTGTAATCTATAGACAGTTTCCCTGGTTGGACTATGTCCCCCAGGATGGACCATGACCTCCCTGCCTCATGAAGCTGTGCATCATGAGAGCTGCATGGCCATGCTGCATCATGGGAGATGAAGACTGGTAGGGAGAGTGGCTCACAGAGGAGAATGGGGACATGAGGCAAGAGAACTACAACTCCCACGAGGCACTGTGCTTGCCGTGGACTATATTTTTATTTGGAAATGCTGTCAGACACTTTTCATGAAAAATTCCATTTTGTCAAAAACCCAATTTTCCATCAATAACCAGTTTAGATGGACACTTTTCAAGCAGTCCTACTCTTCAGTTTGTATAGCTAGCCTGGGCCTTTCATAGAACAGATTCCCTTGCTAGAGTTCAACACTCAGTACCTCCAGCTGAGCTTCTGGTCTTACACTTTGCCACTTCCTCTTCTAATACCAGGTGGAACTTGGAAAGACAGAACCTTTCAGAGAGCTCCTCATAACCCGTAGGTATCTTTTTGCTGCTACGCTAAGCCCTGTTGAGAGCATTACTGTGTGCTTTTTGCAGATGCCTTAACTGCTTCCTTGCTGATATCATCCCCCATGACCTTAGCTCCTGTGCTCATGCACACAGAGGACCCTGCCCCATAAAAAGTGCTATTCTGTAGTGTCATACAGATGTGCATATTCATGGCATCTGTGAGGAGAGCTGCCATCTGACGGATGGAATCAACCTCATGGTATTGTTATCTGCTGCTTCTACTATATGCAAGCGGTGGTGAGCTGGAGCCAGTTTGCGCGAACCGGTTGTTAAATTTAGAAGCTGGTTTAGAACCGGTTGTTAAAGGGCTGGGCAAACTCCGGTACATAATAGCCACATCTGGCCCACAGGACCGTCCTGTCCGGCCTGCCTGGGCTCCTGGCTGGGGAGGTGCCCCTTGAGAATCCCTTTTTACTCACCCGGTGGTGCTCCGGGTCTTTGGTGGCACTTCGGCGGCGGGTCCCTCAGTGCAGCTGAAGACCCGGAGTGAGTGAAAGACGTGCCGCCGAAGTGCTGCCGAAGACCAGAGTGACTGAAGGAACTGGTTCTTCAGATTTTGGCAGCTCATCACTGTATGCAAGGACTGAACTCCTCACTGAAGTCAGTAAACTTAGCCATGGCTTGGGTCATTTTGGGCCTGCTCTAGCTGGGGGACTGCCCAATAGTTATGAAAGAGGAGGCTTAGTGGGCCCTGGATAATGAGGAGGAACCTTATAATTTTCGAGGGCAGATCCTCAGCTAGCATTAATCGGTGTAGCTTCTTTGACGTTAAAGGAGTTATGCCCGCTTACAATAACTGAGGATCTGGCCCCGGGAAAGAAGCTAGCTCTTCAAAGGAGGGATTTTTCCAGAGTCAGAAATTTGTGCTGGATATTTAACCAGCTCCTGGCAGTCAGTGTCTCAGAAGACATCAGAGAATGGCTGGACCATGAGGGAGCTGGAGGTGGATTGTGAACAACACCTGACATAATGTAAACGTGGGGAGTGGAGAAATGGAACAGAAGAAATGAAACTGCAGAGCAAATATAAGAACCAGAAGTGGTGGTGGGGCAAGAAGCAGCTGGACAAGGGAAAACAGAAGACAACAGGAAAAGATCTGATATGGGGGAGGAGGAGGACAACAAAGTAGAGCATGAAAAACTCCTGAAAAACCCAAGGAGAACTGAGTGAAACTTTCACAAGGGAAGTTGCAGTGGAGGGACTTTAAATATTTCAGAATGATTATCGACGTGTTAGGACTGGGAGATTGATTTATTCTTATGTTCTTTTGAGAAAATTATGAAAAGTAATAACAAGTCTAAAGTACAATAAAGATGCCCTGCTTGATTCACTCTTAACAGATGAAGATATAGAGGATTGTGGGAGATTAACGGATGATGAAATGGGTCTTTTGATTCTGTCAAACATGTTTAGCAGCCTGAGCTCCCCTTTGCATGAGCCCTGCAGAGCTTTCAACAAGACCAATGTGAGACAGAGCCCTTGCAGAATACAGCACACAGAGAAAGAGACTAAATAACAGAAGGATCCTCTGGAAATTTAATGTGTAGAGACGGACAGGAGGAAATTGGGACTTTGATGGGCTATTAAATAAAAAAAAAAAGGTCTGTCCTAGAATCTGGCAGAGTAACTAGGTGAACAGAAGGAAGCTTGGGGGACCAGGGGGGAGGTGAAGGAGGAGCCTGCAGGAATTTACTCCAGTCTATACAAAAGGAGACCACGAAGATTTCCCTGTGGGAATTTAGGGTCCAATCCTGCTCGCACTGAAACCAAGGGAAGCTTTGTCCCTAACTTCAGTGAGACCAGAATTAGAATCTTAGAGCCTGAATCTGAAACTGAATCTGTTTTGGCTTCACCTGGGTTACTCCTGATTTATGTCAGTGTAAATACGATCAGAATCAAGCCCTTAGTGCACGGATTTGGAAGATGGCAAAGCTCTCTGGGAATGTGATATGTAAACAAGAAGGACCTTCTGGCAACTATGGACTAATTTCTGATCCTGCTAGAGTCAAGCCTGCAGATGACTCAAAAATTGGGGAAGTGGTAAATAATAAAGAAGACAGGTTGCTGATAGAGACTGATCTGGTTCTGTTGTAAGCTGGGTGCAAGCAAACAACATGTGTTTTTTTAAAAAAGGCTCTAGAAGCAATCCTTGCAATTATGGGCTGGTAAGACTAACTTTGGTACCAGGCAAATTGGTTAAAACTTTTGTAAAGAACAAAATTATCAGACACATAGATAAACATGATTTGTTGGGGAAGAATCAAAACAGCTTTTGTAAAGGGAAATCATGCTTCACCAATCTATTAGAAATCTTTGAGGGTGTCAACAAGCATTTAGACAAGGGTGAGCCAATCAATATATTGTACTTGGACTTTCAGAAAGCCTTTGACAAGATCCCTCACCAAAGGCTCTTAAACAAAGTAAGGAATCATGGGATAAGAGTGAAGGTCATCTCCTGGATCTGTAACTGGTTAAAACATAGAAAACAAAGGGTAGGAATAACAGTCAGTTTTCACAATGAAAAGAGGTAAATAGTGGGGAACCTCAAGAATCTGTACAGGGACCAGTGCTGTTCAACATATTCATAAATGATCTGGAAAAGGGGGGGAAGGATGAGGTGGCAAAATTATTTAAGATAGTTAAGAACAAAGCAGACTGTGAAGAGTCACAAAGCGATCTCACAAAACTGGATGACTGGGCAACAAAATGACAAATTAAATTCACTGTTGATAAGTGTAAAGCAATTCACATTGGAAAACATAATCCCAACTATACATACAAAATGATGGGGTCGAAATTAGCTGTTTTCACTCAGAAAAGGAAGTGTGGAGTCATCATGGACAGTTCTCTGACTGCCCAATCTGCAGCAGCAGTCCAAAAAGCAAACAGAGTGTTAGGAACCATTAGCAAAGGGATGGATAATAAGATACGGAACATCATAATCCACTCTACAGATCCATGGTACGCCTACATCTTGAATATTGTGTGCAGTTCTGGTCACCCCATCTCAAAACCAGATATGTTAGAACTGGGAAAGGCACAGAGAAGGTCAACAAAAATGGTTAGGGGCGTGGAACAGCTTCGTTATGAGGTGAGATTAAAAAGACTAGGGCTGTTCATCCTAGAGAAGAGATGACTCAGTGGGGGGATACGATAGGGTGGTCTATAAAATCATGACTGGTGTGGAGAAAGTGAATAGGCAGCAGGCTGAAAGAAACAAAAGGCAGTACTTTTTCACATAACACACAGTGAACCTGTGGCTCTCACTGCCGGGGACGTTGTGCAGGCCAGAAGTATAAGTGGGTTAAAGAAGAATTAGATAAATACATGGAGGATAGGTCCAACAGCTATTAGTCAAGATCTGGGTTTCCCTAAACCTATGACTGCCAGAAGCTGGGCATGGGTGACAGAGGATGGATTGCTTGATGATGACCTGTTCTGTTCATTCCCTCTGAAGCACCTGGCATTGGCCACTGTTGAACCAAAGGTTACGGGGCTAGGTGGACCATCGGTCTGACCCAGTATGGCCATTCTTATGTTCTAAGCACTAGACCACTCTGCTCTTACTGAAGAAGCAGACAAGACCTGGGCAAGATATTGCAACCTTGGTGTATCAGTAAAGTGTGATTTTACAGGGATGTTCCTCCTGATGGCCTCTTGCTATAATTTTCATTTCTTTTGCTCAGCTGGGGCCTTGCTTACATGATATGTGAAAATATTCAATTAGTTGCCTTTATTGGAAAGTATGTTCCATTAAACCATTGTCATAGATACTAAGAGGCCTCCTGGTAGATTTTATTAAAGAAACATCTGACAAAATCCTATAGCACCCCTGCAAAGACTTCAAAGCTGAGGCATCATAAGCTTGAGCAATTACATATTAAGTGGTTTAATATTGTAGTAAGCAGCACAGGGAAAAGGACCATGTTTTGGATACCCATGGCTTTCCCCAGGTTGTACTTTGCTAGGCCCTTGGTTTCTGAAACATTGTCCTTTGCCTAGACAGTAATTAGCAGAGCTAATGATGCTTTTTTCTTTGAACTCCTTGCTGGAGTGCCATAGGATTTGTTAGATATTGAGATAATCTGGAGTGGTTTGAGGGATATTACTTTCACCCCCTATTTAGCACCCACAGGACAGAACATAATTAGACTACAAACTTTGAACTTGCTGAGGTTTTTTCTTGATCTCAGTTTTGGTGCGCACAAATGGCTATTAAGTACTCATCTGGATCGTGCTTTCCCTGTGCTACCAGGTCAGAATAATTATACCTAGCGCTTATATCACACTGCTAGTCAGTAGATCTCAAAGTTCTTTACAAAGAAGGTCACTATCATTAGCTCTGTTTTACAGATGGGGAAACCGAGGCACAGGGTGGTTAAAGCGACTTGCCCAAGCTCACCTAGCAGCAAAGCTTGGAATAGAATCCAGATGCCAGGAGTCCAAGGCCAACCTCTGTCCTCTATGCCACACTGCCTCCCTGTCAGTTTAGTTTCTCATTCTCTCTTTCAACCAACCATGGTGATGCCATCAGTTGAATCTGGCTTTAATTTTGCTCACACTGGAGTAAGACTGACTAATGCACTTTGCTGTTGTGGTCTGCTGTCACATACCTTTGAATGTTGACACTTCATTACAGATACATGGGACAAGTTGCATTTTAGCCCCCCACACATGGTACACTGATCAGCAAAGGGGTTAAACATTGCTAAAGGATTTTGCAGCCATTTGTGGACTCATCCAAATGAAGCAGGCGGGGTTATTTTGGTGCCGTTAGCGACCAATGGTGGTTGCTGGAGTTGGTTTGGGTAGCTCGGATTTCTAAATGGCTCTGACACCAGGTTGTACTAGTGTACAACCTATACTTCAGGCACTTCACATAGAAATCTGAATAAGGTTCTGCTCCGGCCCCTTTACATAAGTAAAAGAGCCTGAGAGGTGCTAAAGGGCCCTAGAAGCCCAGGTTCCGCCCATGCAGACAATGTGGAAGATGGCCATCAGGCTGCCTTCTGAGGCTCCCCTCCCAAGCCTTACCATACAGGGCTTGTTGAAGGCAGGGCAGCAGGCCGGAGGGGTATATCAGGGATGGGTCTGCATCACTCAGTGCTATGGGGCTTCCAGGCAGCACTGTGGCTATTTACAGGCATAGGGCCTGAAAGCTATGCTGGAGGGATGCTCCAGCCCCTTGAGCTGCCCGGGTTTGGGAGGGCAAAAATGGTGCTTAAGGTCACTTTTTCCCCTGAACACCGAGGGCTGTGAGTTCTGCACTGACTCTAAGAGGTGCAGCATACCATTTCACCCTGAATACGTTACCCATTCCACCTGTACGTGGTTGTTTCCAGCATTATATTCTTTAAGTGCTGTCTCTAGTCTAGTTGAGATGCAGCTTCATATATTTCTCTTTGGTGACCAAGCCATACACTAGTAGTTAAAGCTGGACATAAAACACGGGAGGAAATGGTAAAAATCATTCTTGACTTTGTTCCCCTTTTGGGGGGTGAAAATTTGAACTTTATCAAAGTTTCCAGAGAATAAGAAAAACAATTGGCAAAAATGTTGAAAGTTCCCCTCCTGCTTTTTTAGAACCCATAGTAGTTTCAAATTTAGAAAAAAATATCTACCAGTTCTACTAATGTCCTTTGCTGTTAGCTGTTTTGGCCTTGATTTTTCAAAGCACTTAGCGAAAAGAAAATTGAGAGGAGACTTAAATACATTCATGGGGAGAAAATACCGGGTACTCAAGTTCTCTTTAATCTAGCAGAGAAAGGTGAGAGTCAGTGGCTGCAAACTGAAGCCGGACAAATACAGATGAGAAAGAAGATACATATTTATAACAGGGTGAGTAATTATTGGAGCAAACTATCAAGGAGGAGTGGTGGATTCTGCATCTCTTGATGTCTTCAGATCAAGGGGGCGCAATACAGGGGAAATTCTCTGGCCTGTGATATACAGAAGGTAAGACTAGATGATCTGATGGCTCCTTCTGGCCTTAAAATCTACAAATTGAAGAATTAAGCATGTGCCTAGTTTTAAGCATGTGAGCTAATCCACTGATACCAATGATACTACTCACATGCCTAAAGTTAGACTTGAGCTTAAGTAACCTGTTGAACTGGGACCTCCACACAGACATCCATTCCTTTGCTCAACTTCATCTCATCACTTCTAGTTATGGTAACTTGGCCCACCCTAGACAATTCCACTCCTGCCTGCTATTTACTATTTTAATATGCTTTAGATAGTTACCATACTGCTGCTTAGTTGCGCTAGATATCAATTTCATTTTCTTAATCTTTCTTATTAATTGCTTCCACAAGGTGTTTCCAAAGCATCTTTTAGACCCTGCTCCAGCAACAGGGTCCACTAAATATGAATGTGTAGAGTCCTGTAGATTGCGATGAGAAACCACGTGGCTGTGGGGTTTCCCTGCATGAATAATTATGAAGTCCAGGACTGTGAATTCCCTCTCAGCTCCCGGTAAGCTATAGCTTCTTCTGAGAGCTGGCACTGTGGCTTTCTACCACATAAAGACTAGGCAGCTCTTTGGTGGAGCTGCAGAAAGGCAGCAGGAGCAGAAACAGCTGGGATCTTTCAGCTGCCGAAATGGCCTCCTAACCTTGGAAAACACCTTCCTTTGTGCCTGTTGAACAGGTCAGTGTTGTCCATTTGGGTGGGTCTAAGTCTCCATTCTCTCACAGCTGGTTTATGTGGGTTTGGATCCACTGAAGTGAGTGGAGTCACACCAGGCTCAAATCACAGTGAGTGGAGTGAACTATGGCATGAGGATTGGAGTGAAGAAATCAACGTCACTTGCCCGCTACAGTGACGAGTAAGAAGAAAAAAAGATGTCCTGAGACTGGAGAAGTCTCAGCTGGTGCATAGATGATGCATTGTGGAAGTGAATTGGGAAGAATGTGTGTGAGTAGCTACCGAAATGTCACATACGTTGAGAGCTACTTGAAGATATCACTCTTGATCTGTGGGGATAAAAAAATTCCATGCAGCCATTTTCAATATTAATCTATGCTAAATGCCACATTGATAATTGGAATCCCTGCATAAGTAGATCAATAAATGGATCAATAAAGTAGAGCAGAGTGGAGGGAGTAATTTTAAGCGGTAGGAGCAGCTCTGAAGCAAGCCAAGAGCTCATCAGCTTTGTGTGTTATCATTTCTGCTTCGAAGACGTGCTGGACACCTCACCACTTCTATTAAACTCTTCTCTTAAGTCTCTCCTCTTTGCTGACATCTCTCTGTTCTTCAGGTGTTTCTGCCTCAGCCACTCATGCTTTCCTGAGAAGCAGATACTTCTCCTTTGTCACAGAATGGCTGTGATGGGGGTGGAGAGAGACAAAAAGGAAACATATTGTCTCCCCTCTAGCCTTGGGATGGTTTGTGCTTCTTTGCCTCACTCTTGTCACCCTTAGGACAAGACTCAGAATGAGTTACTGAGAGGTGGTGACCTCAACATAAGCCCCTGCCTGCTCTGGCAGAGGGGTTGAGATAGGTACAAAACATGCAGAAGCAACAGGGCTCTGGCATGCTTTCTCTTCACGATGTGATCGGTCGCTTTCGGGCTGTCGGAGTGCCATGTTATAAATCCATGATATAGACCACCGGTGGGGGGGAGGAGAGAGGTTAGTTTATAGCACAGATTGCTCAGCGTGGTGACAGTCTGCATCCACACTGGTCAGGGAAATGCTGCTTGGAAACATGAAGCCATGATAGCCCTCCTGCTATTGCGTGGGTTAGTTACAGCCTGGCTTTATGAGCATACCAGGGTGGAGAGGGCCCTGGGAGCTTTCCTTCTTTTTGCACAGAGCCATGCATGATTAAATTCCTCGTGGCCAGGCACAGCTGGGATCCTTGTGCTCCCACGGGGTGGCAATCCCCCCTATACAGAAGACCAGCACAAGCCCTACACATTTAAGCCCTATTTCAAAACCTTAAACGGGATTTACATGGCACACGCCGAGGTGAATTTGACACACACAGTGCATTGGGCTGAAAGATTCTAGCATCAAACAGCAGAACTAGAACCATGCCCTGGGGAGTGGGAAAAGGTGGATCGGACTCAGGGACTGGGGCTCTGGTCTCCTCATCACCAGTGCCAAACATAGGCTCAAAGCCGTAATCTAACCTGGTATATTATATGATCCATTATATTATACTTTTGCTAGGATATGTCCTCTCCCACCCCCTCCCTAGAATGTCCATGACCATATACAACTCTAAATAATCCATTCTGGTCTTTACAGGGGTCCTTCCACTAGTCATGATTAGGCAGTTCCTATGCAATGAAAAAACCTTTAATTACTGTGGTTCCTTTATGATTGTAGGATGTACACATTTGAACCCCGAAGGGTTTTCTCCAGAGAATAACCTTTATTTGCTTGATTATGTCTGTTCAGTTAGTTCTTTCTAATTACTATTTTCTTCCTATTAGATCCTAATTATATACAGTATTTTCATTATAAAGTGTAATGTTTCCCAGAGAACCATGTCAATTACACAGGCGATATTACCAGAGGTCTCATTTACTTCATTAAACCAGAGAGTAGCAGCCTCTTGTCTGATTAAAACTGTGGATGGAGTTACGGACTCAGTTATGTCCTTGCCCTACAGTGTATATATTACAGCTGATCAGAGTGTGATAAAAAATATGCTCCATGAATATTTTTGTGGATAAAAATACCTACTTCAGTTTGCTGATATTTATCAAGTTCTGTTATTCCGCCACTGTGACTGTTTAGGCAGGGAAATTGTTTGTAAATATCCTGAAGTTTTAAGAATTTTAGCATGAATCAAAATTTGGAATAGCTCATGTAATCAGAGATTGAAAAATGATGATAATATTCATAAATTGAAGAGAGTCTTCAGAAGATCCATGAGAATGATTAAAGGCTCAGAAAACATGATTTACAGTGAAAGACTCAAGAAGTTAAATCTATTTAGTTAATCAAGAATGGCTGTTTTTCTAAAAGATACGCTCTACTTCAAACAGGAATGAATTCAAAGAAGTCCTATGGCCTGTGTTATGCAGGAGGTCAGACTAGATGATCATGATGGTCCTTTCTGTCTTTACAAGCTATGAATAAATCTGAGAAATAATTATTTACTTTAGACAGGACTAGTGTAAGAGAGCACAAGGTAAAAGGATTGCACATAATGAAGGGAATACGGAGGGCAGCTTGGAACATCTATACCGCTGTCTCAGTAATTCAGGAACTATGGGGCATTCAATGAAACAAAAAGATGGCAAATTGAGCACTGAGATAAAAAGGAATATTTTTTCACCCAGCACACAATGAGCCTGTGCTACTCATTACCAAGAGAGTAGTCCCATTTAAGTCAATTAAAATATTTATGTGCTTAAAATTAAGTGTATGCTTAAGCACTGTGTTGGATAAAGCCTCAGTGCTCAGCACTTTGTTGGACTTAGCTCTTCACCTCTCTGTGTTTCAATTGCCCCCTCTGTAAAATGGGGATAATAGAACCCCAGCTACTTGGGTCATTAGTCTTAACAGATTAAACTCAAGCACTTTTGAGATTGGGTCCCTTGGGTCAATGAGAAATATCATCCCTGCAAAGGCTGCAGATAACAATATGAAATCGTAATTCAGTAGCAGCCTGTGAAACTCCTGCATAACTCAGCCTCCAATCACATAAGCTCCTAGCACACGCTTGGCGCTTTATAAATAATGAATAATGCAATTGCTGGCACAGTGACTTTTGATAATAGCTGTATTTTTTAAAAACTGACAGAGCTGAACTGGTTACCCGGCATGCCCAGTATTGACCAGGGCACTGCAAACTTTCTATGATAGCATCCAGAAGCAAAGGGAAACTTGGCAGACTGGGAAGATGGCATCTTCCTGTATTTTTTCACTTGCTGTTGCTGAATCATTTGGTTAGCCCATGAGTCCTGTTCCTAATCCTGGAGACGACCTAGAACCCGGGTGTAAGGTCTCCAAAGGAGCTTATTATTTCGGCTGCTGGAACCTGCAGTTCTCCCTGCTTCTCTAGTGCCCAAGTGAACTGATACACCATGTGCTAGCTAGGATCACCATACAGGGTCTCCCTAAATCCTGATTGGAATTTAACAGCCATGGAATGGAGTGATGACTGCACTAGATTATGAGTAAACATCTTCAGTTTTTCTTTTAGTGTCCCATCCTGTTGGCCTTTTCCTTTTCTCCACTTGATATTTCAGTGTCTGCCTCTTAGAGCAGAGATATCTCATCAGCTGACATCTTGCTGGACCCATCTGGTCATGTTAGTTTCTATCCCATGCTTCTTTGGGGATCCTTCAGTATTTCAGGTGGGGCCTGGACTGAGGATGAATCCAGACCTAGCATAACAAAATGATGCCGGAGATAACATTGGAGACATGAGAAGCTTCAAAATTTCTGCCCTCACCACATGGTGACCCTGAGGTTCAGGGGCCCAATGTCAAAGGAACATGCCTGTCCATGAACTGTGTGTGAGAGAGAACAGCAGGATCTACATACCTCTTTCCAGGGATGACAGAAAGGCCTCGATCATGAAGGCATTGTGTTCTAATTGGAGCTGGAATTTCTACTACTCTCTGCAGTGCCTCTAGTCTGTCTTTTCCTTTCCAGACTAATATAAAAACAGGAATCATACGCTATAGCTTTGAACTGCCTAAAATGGCTCTTCCCACCTACACCTGGCAATTCACCAGCAGGAAAAGTATTAAGAACACAGTGTCTCCAGAAGAGGATCTCTTCCTCTGGGCAGGCATGGCTCAGAGATGGGGATACTTCAAATACTTGAAAGCGGTCTTTAAATACTTGAAATGCTGCCATGAAAACAATGGAGAAAAATTGTTCTCTCTTGCCACAGAGAGCAGGACAAGAGGCCATGGGTTCAAACCACAGCATAGCAGATTTAGATTAAATCTCTGGGAAAACTTCCCAACTGTAAGAACAGCAGGAAAATGGAACAGACGTCTAGGGAGGTTGTGGAAGCTCCTTCACTGGAGGTTTTCAAAAGGAGGCTGGAGAGCTGTCTGCCGTGGATGGTGTAGACACAACTCCTGCATCTTGGTAGGGGGCTAGACTATATGACCCTTACGGTCTCATCTAACCCTATGGTTCTATGATTCTACTCTAATATAGGTGTGGAGGACACACATACCACCTTTCTCACTGTGTTTTCAGGGGTCTGGCACACTGGCAGCCAGAATCATGTCATAATGTTTCCTTCTGGAGGAGCTCATTACATTGGTTTTCGGGGATTTTATGGAACATTACAATGCTGTAATGCGAGCATTAAGTATGGATGACCATGAGGAACGCTAATGGCTTTATGGCCATTTCTGCATTATCTCAATGTAATCTACTGATAAGGGAGAGCCACAGACCCAAGCAGGACAGGAGCCAGATAAAACAAAGGTAAGAACAAGTACACTTTTTCAGTGTGAAGAAAGCCAGTGTTGCTGCTGATGGGAATGAACAGTTGTTCCACATAATCCTGGCTGCAATAAAACCTCTGTCTCCCTCATTCCCAGATGTCAATACAGAATTGCTGAGCAGTGCCTGGCACATAACCAGGTATCCTTATATTTCAAGGCTTAATCTTGCTTAATTGTCCTGTTACCTTTTCATTTAAGTTGCAAAGCTTTTTCATCTGGCATTTAGCTATGCCTGTTCACCTCTGTGCCCAAAGAGACACCCAGATAGCCTCCAAACATTGGTAGATATTCTGCTGATGTAAAATTAGCTGGAATGGTGAATGGAGATATCAAGGAATATATGGATGGCCAGATGGAGAGATATCTAGCACTCTCTCTATGCTTATTTGAGCCTAGAGGGAGGGAGCTGATGGATGGACGGATTGAGAGATTCCGAAAGGACAGATGGAAACTAGAGCAGGTCAGAAAGCCGAATTTCTGTTCCACAGGAAATCATGATATTTCAAAATTTATTTCCATTCTGAATTAGAAAAAAAAGACAAAATATTGAAATTTTCCACAAAACAAAAATGCTAAATAATTCTGATTTGGAAACGCTGAAATATTTTGTTTCAATGATGTTGATTCCTTTCATTTTGAAAGTGGCTAAACTTTTTCTTAATGTCAAAACATTATGATAGAATATTAAAAATAATATCGACATATAGTGACATTAATTTGTTAATATGATAGAAAAGTCAAAACAAAATTGCTCAAAACAATAAAGTTGAAACTAAATGTTTTGAGTTACATCAAAACTGACAAATTCCTGTGAAATGTTTTGATTTAGATGAAATTGTATTTTCCAGTGGAAAATCTGTTCTTTTGAAAAAAAAACAACTGGCTCTACTGGCAATGCAGAATGAAGGGAGTATGAAGAGATGGGATAAGAAATTGACGGCTGGATTGAAAGGTTGGTTTAATACAGAGAATATATGGCAGCTGGAGGCCATCAGGGAGGTGCACTGAGGTGTAGAATCCTGGCTCCCTTGCACAGCGGGTGGCAAAACTCTCGTTGACTTCAATGGGCAGCTGGGATTTTCCCAGACTTTGAAATATCTAACAGAAAACCAGGGGTCATCTCAGGCTGTTCCAGTGTGGTGGTGGTCAAGGGGAAGCTTTCAGAGCACCTATAGCCTGTGTTCTATTACCAGGAGTCTGAACTAATCTTCATGAGTATATTCGTCCATCCGCTCAGTGTTAGCAGAGAGGCCAAGTCAGGTGTCATCTGTAAGGATTGCTGAACGTGATGGAAACACTCTTTGTGAGTTGCATGCAACGTGCTGGGACCATGAGAGTGGTTTGGCTGGCTTTACGCAGAGGAGCACTGATGAGCTTGTCCTGCTTTAACAGGCAAGCTGTTCAATGATCAGGGAATGGGACAATATATGTGGATTTTTCCATGTTGTTCTATCACTAGTAAAGTCTGTAACCTGGGGACGTATCTCACTTTGATTCCAGGGCAGGGCAAAGGCACAGGTAGGAATCATTGCCTGCATGTGAGGAAATAAAGTAAGACAGACTTCTGCCAAGACACCCTGGCTTCAGGCTCCTCTGCTGCTGTCCCCATGGCTTCCCTTCTGAACAAACAGCTGTCTAGACACACAAAAGGCTGCACAGATGAAGAAGATAGGACGTTAATGCTGGAGGATTTGGGAATATGAAAGGAGAGGGGTGGAGCCAGAGAGCTGAACCAGGGGCTGAGGGAGGGTGGTCTGGGGGAGAGTGAGTGGGGCACTGACCTGGATATTAAGCCTTAGTAAACCGAAATTGTCAGAGCCAAGGGCATTCGCCTCTCTTTGATAATTGCCTCTTGCTTCCTGCAGGAATTGAATTGACCTCTGAGCTCTCCACCATCAGTACTGAAGAATGAGATACTGAATGATGGGAGTGGGAAAGGCTTGAATCCTGGGCGAGAAGTCTTAAAGGGAGACCTCAGAACAACCTGGAAAGGTGGGCCAGGCAGCCACATCCCAGGCTAAAATCTCCATCCCTAGCGATAGCCCCAGTACACGGCAGTTCCCTTGGTACCCTAAGTTCCAGTGTAGCCTGTGCAGTTATGACAACGATAAGCCAAAGGGATAGGAATAGGTCTCCCCAGAGTGGGAGTGTTGCTGCCATTACTGTATCCCCCTGGGCTCTCAAAACGGTAATTCTGATAATACTGGGCTTGATACTGGGACTAAATTTCAGAGTGCTAATTGGGGAAACTAAATCAGTAACACAATCAATAGATCAGGCAACACCTGCTTAATTTCATAGGCATCGCCAGCAATCTTCCTTGAACCCTTACAGCTTTGATAGCTGCCTAGATCGTCCAGGAAGGATGACATATGTATGCACAAAGTCCACCCCCTGCCACTGAATATTGTCCTGTCATGTGAGCTTGTTCTGCTCTCACATGCTGATAGAGTCTGCGAGCTGAGCCGCTTGAATATCCTGTGTGATGTAACAGTTCTGCAGCAAGACCTTGTTGCATATTCTAATTCTCCCGCTCTGTGATTTAGCGCTGCAGCTAATGCTTCTGATGTCAGCCCGAGTGAGATAGTAGGGTTTAAAAATTCATAGCTGACCTTTCACTGACACGTTTAGCTTCTGTCAGGCAAGCGCTACATGATGGGTGAAGGGGTAGGGAGTGGGGAGGGTTTTCATTGTGAAATACCTTTACCTTAAAACGAGAGGGTGTGGGGGTAGACGGGAAAAAAAAATTGTACTTCAATTCCGGCCTGGAAAAAAGAGAGATGAGAATCAAAATGAAGTAGAGGGAGAGATGCCTCAAAAGCAGAAGACAGCTTATGAAAAATATATACCTTCACCAAAGGCAGATGGAATACAAATTGGATCCTCTCTCTTTTTTTTAAAAAAAAAAATGCTTTTAAAACAGAGGTTTTAAGGGGAGAGAGAGAGAGAAGGGGGAATATGTCTCTTAAATTGTTCAGAACATTTCTGCGGCCTGCAGAGCTGGGATTGTTTATTAGAAGATAAGATAGTGAAAAATGTATTTTGCAGAAAGAAAATAGTAAAGCTGGTTTCCTGGCAGATAAGAAGCCAAATTTCTATTTTATGCTCAATTGAATGAGTCGGTTACATTATCTGGGAGGCAGCAGTGAAATAACACCCTTAGGAAATGAGACTGGGAGGACATGCTGGTTCAGAGGAGGCAGCTGCAGGCCCTTCACCTGAAGGCCTGGCCAATCCTGCCCTAGGGCTACAGAAGAGGTAAGGCTGAAGTGTTTTCTCCCTCTTTTGCCAATTAGGCAGATGATAAGAGTCCCAGCTGGCCACCTGATGTAAAACCGGAGTAGGGTAGAATTTGTCCCTGTCCATTCATCCTTTCACCTGCCATAGGACATTAGCACTTTACCAGCAACGCTCCTGTTCAATATTTAATGATAAATCCCTTCCTCCTGTCAACACGAAAACATCACAAACTTTACCAGCCTGAGGCTAAAATGAGTGAAGGCTAGTTGAATTGAGATAGCTGGGTACATGGTGGGAAGAGACGGTGTCCATGGCTCCAGTGTGGCATTGTTAGGCTTGCAGCAAAGCAAGCATGATTGTCTTGCTTTCTCTGTAGTAGTACACCTTTAAATTTCTAGGCGCTTGATGTCTGGAAAGGCAGCTACCCTCTTGTGACACAGACTTGATGTGGCATGTTGGAGGACAGACACATGTGCTCAGCATTGACAGCTTTTGTGATTTCATTGCGAGTTTCACAATAATTCATGGTTTTTTCACCTTAAAGCCCCAGCTCCTGGAATCAAGTGATTATGAGAGAATTTCAGCTTTTCATTGTTGTTTTTAAAAAAGTACTTTTCTAGCTTGCCTCATTGCAGAGAAGAACCTGAGAATGGGAAGTGAGTTCCCCCTAAAGGCTCTGAAACCAGAAGGCATATAAAAAAGTGTTTATTTAAAAAAACCTCATTATTTTTAAGTCAGTCTCATGATTTTTTGGGGCTTGACTCATGCTTATTGAATGCTGAAGGATAGCAATACTACACACTTTGTGCTCTGGTAGACACTTGCTTTTTGTTTCCCTGGATGTAAACAAAATGTCATTCATGCTGAAAATTGATGGCTATTCCCTTCAAATGGGAAAACAAATGGAAAAGCATGTGGCTCATTAGTACCAATGTTCTCACTGCACTATAGAGATCAACTTAATATAAGGATGCCTTGATAAGCCCATTTTTATTTACTCAGCTATTTCATCCCATGACACGGTTAATGATTTGAACAGGTCTCTCCACCATGAGCAACTGAAGAGGAAACCCACTGTACGAAACACAGATCAACTCTTGGTCTGTACATATATGCTCTCCATCACCATATTCCCTGAGCACCGAAGAGATGCTACATTCAAATTAGAGTTAATGTGTAAGTTTAGATGGTAAGCATAAAGTTCAGAGTACACAAATCCAAACTCCTGAGTTAAGGATCTTGGAGCAGGAGGTTCTTGTGGGCTGACAAGGTGATGTGATGATGCTTGTGGGTAGGTTCCAGGGACTGGTAATGGGTCATAGGTTCAAATACAACCCTCGTGTAGAATGTGCGAATGGTGTTTCAGTCTTCACATAGACTAATGAGTTTATCCTCATTAGTGAGGTAGCAAAGTAGAATTATCATCCCCTTTTTACAGATGGGAAAACCAAGGCACAGAGAAATGCAAACCCCTTGCTAATAACAACTGTTGGTTAGAGGTGCAGCTGAGCTGGTGCAGCATGTGTTTTAACGCGAAGTGTAGAGTAGGATGGACAAAACAGACAAAAGGTGGGAGGAGAGGTGACTTGCTCAAGGTCACAGAGCAGGTCTGTGATAGAATTGGAAATACAGCCCAAGCCACTCACTACCAGTCGAGTGCCCTGCACACTAAATCACACTGCTCACTGGACGGGGGTAAAAACTTTCCCACCTAATGTTTTTCTCTCAGAAAATCCTGATTCAACCAAATTGAAATGTCCTGCGGGAACATAGCAATTTTGTCCAACTCTGAAAATGATTAAAATGAATTGTTTTGATCAAGTGGAAATATTTCATTTTGACTTTTATGTTACTATAACTGTAACAGTCAAAACAATTGGACTTTTTATTATATAAATTTTAACATATAAGCTGAGTCAATCAAGTCAAAACTAAATATTTTGACCTTAACAAAATGAACTGTTTCAATAACATCAAAATAAAATGTCGTTTCGATTTCCTGAATGAAAATTTGGATTGGTCCTTCATTAACCTTTATCAAGGGCATTATAATGTGGCTCTCCAACTGAAGTTTGGCTCAGTCCACCAGGTTAGCAGTAGCTCTGGTCAGAATCCAGAATTCCCATTCTATGGGAAATTTCAAAAATTTATTTTGAATCAGAATGGTGAAAAAAAAAATCAAAATTTTGGAATTTTCCATGGAATGGAAATTCCAGGTTCCATGAACTGAGCCACACTTCTGTTGGACAGCCACATTATAACACCCTTAATATTGATTAGTGATGGACTTTGCAGCTGCTCTAACTGCTGCTTCATCATTGTTAAAGAGCTTCAAATAAATATTTACCCTGTCTTCACGCCAGCATACTAACAAAATTGTAAAGTTTTGATCCCTGCTGGCTGAGTTGTCAGTAAAGCCTCCTAAGTGAGGTGAATATTTAGAGAATGGAGGTCCTCTAGGAAGTGGAGAAATTGAAAATTGTAGAAACGACTTGCATCTTGCACCCTGCTGTGGAGGAGAAAGCACTACACGGTCTAACAAGTCAGTGAATTGTGCAGCTAGTCTCACTGACCCTCAGAAAGACACTGAGGGGAGGGAGTTGAGGAGATCAGGAGGCTGGAAGTCTGCTACAAAGACTCTAAGCTATTTGGGGGCAGGAATTGTTCTGTTTTTGTACAGCACCTGGTGCAATGAATCCTGTTACATTACCGGGGTTCCCAGACGCTACAGCAATTCAAATGACAAATAATAGTGGTGCTGGGCTGTAAAGGTTTTCACCACTGGTTCAAATGGGTCGGTAGAAGAGCTGGTAGAATATTACAAAAAGTTATTTACAAATACTTTTGGGAATAGTATTATAGTATTTATAGTATTAATTATACTATAAATATACTATATATATATATATAATATATAAATATATATATATAATTATACTATAAATATATATAAATATATAAATTATACTATAAATGCCATGAGGCACCACAGCAGCCCTGGGAGACATAGAAATTAATATTAACCAAACTTGAAATGAATTTTGACTTCCGTACAAAAATTCAATTTTGTGGAAACCACCTTTTTCACCAGAAACACATTTGGTTGGAAAATTCCCGCTCAGCTCTAATTGCAACAAACACTTTTGGGTGTCTCTCTCAGCAGAGAGGGCAAACACTGAATGGATCATGATGACAGAACACCCATCTCAGTTGTACCTTCAGTCAAGGGTTGAGGCATGTTGCTGGAGTGTGAGGTAGCTTGCCTTGCAGTTACCTATGCTGTACCAGTTCTGTGAAGAAACGGGACTTCGCTATCTTGGCCTGTCAGCCCTGGCTTTCGGCACTGGTAAATTCACTTTAAAAAGCCCCTGACAATAAAGAAAGGCTTTTTCTTGTGTCTCCAGCATGGAAGGAGAGAAAACAAACAAGACAGCCCTACCCCCCTGTAGATTGTGTTATAAAAATCATCTTCATCACCATCATCATCAAAGACTGTGAGAGCTTGATCCTGAGACCTTTCCAACCAGCAATAAAAGCTTAGCTGTGGGACTAAAGGGAATGAATCCCACTACTCTCTCTCTCTCTCTCTCTCTGACTTTCTTACATTGCTTTTTCTTTTCTTCAGATTCCTCTTTGTTCCTTGATAGATCTTTGGGAGTCCTTTTCCCTTATGTGGCTAAGAGTCATGGTCAGCTGTGCAGAATGGAAGTGACCTCTGCTTTGGAAATGATCCATACCACGCTTTAAAGTTGCCCTCGGGTGCAGTTATTGATTTGTATAACACACCCACTTCACCCCCTTGTGGCTGAGTAGGTTGTTTCTACATTCCTTACAGCCTGGGAATCAAGACTAGGTGTCCTGGGTGGCAAAGCTGCCCAACACTTCAATGTCGTTCTGAGCAAAGAGGTGAAAATCATCCCAGATTGCCTATTCGGAGCATTATTACCAGCTGTTCTGTGGGCCCAGGCAGCCAGGAGTTCATTTCAGGCTTGTTTATGAGTGTTTTTACACTGCTGTGTTCAGGTGCACACCAGGGCTCACTTTCTGAGGTGAGTTACAGCAGAGCTGTAATGCTGAAGTGACTGAATTTGCCCAGGTGCGGCTGAGATCAGAATCTGGCCCAAGGACTTTGACTCCATTATATCACATGAAGAGGTGCAGCTGCACCTGGGCCCTGTTGCATCTTCCTTTAGAGCATTTAAAACAGACGCAGGTTTCATACAGGCAAGCAGGTTGTGGGAGCCAGAGACAACAGACAGCTATTGTCTTGTGTAAAGCTGGGAAACAAAGTCTCCAAAGCACGCTGGTGCTATAGGAGGTAACTAGCAACTGAGAGTGAGTCTGGGTTTTTTCCCCATTACATTTTTTGTTTTGCTAATCAGTAAAAGACACATTGTTTCTCCAGGCCTGTGGGGAAGCGAGGTAGAAGCCGCATCTCCTGCAACGACTATACTGGATATGAGCTAAAAGATCTTTCCAAGAGATAAACACATCTGGCAGACTAATAACTACAAGACAACACCGCAGAGAGAGAGAAAAAGTGTAATTCAGTCAGAGGCTGAGACACAGACATCTGCTAGGAAGCATTTCAAGGCTCTCTCTCTCACACTCACACGACCATCTTTTCTAATATTTCTCTCTCTCTCTTACTCACTTTGTAAAAACACTACCCTGAAAGGAGAGTTTATTACATACACATAGACAGAAAAAATGAATGTTTCATTCTGTGAACTCTCACCTCTTTTGACATTAATGTGCGTGACGAATGTGCTGGCTAACGCCTGGACATAAACGCACTGCATTTAGCCACCATATCACACTATTCTCCACTGCTAAGAGTGAAGAAGGGACTTGGAAACCCCAGCAATTTTGCCTTTTTTTGTGTTTGAATAGCACCTTGCATTTTGTGGGCCGCACCTGAAAAAATGCTAATCATCCTGTAGGCAGATGCTCCATTTCAACAGCATCCAGAAGCAGGAGCCTGAATATTCTTTGTCATGACTGTCCACGTATGGGCTCTGACCCTGCAAGATGATCTGCTTGAGTGCATCCCTTCAGCTCTCCAGAACCCTATGGGACTTGAATCCTACTCCACATAGGTTCTCCTGTGCAGGTCCGATTGTAGGTTCTGGGTAAGCCGGTCACATTGGAGCCAGAGGAATAGTATTTGCCAAATAATTTATTCAGTTAATTTCATAATATTTTGATAAAATTATTTACCAATCTCCCTCCCCATTACTTATCCAGAGCTGGCTAGATGATTTGCAAATACATTCACTGGATCAGCATCACACCATTTTGGAAACAACATACTCTGGAAGTAATTATGCCATACAAAATGCCCTTGATTGTAAAGAAGAGGGTGAGAAGTCTCTGGAAGAGCTGCAGTAGGGCTGCTGGCTCCCAATCAGTAATTCCATGATTCTATTGGGAAAACGTGGATGTTTCAGGGGGAAAAAATCCCTTTCCTTGTGCCTCTGCAACCTGGGATCTGTAGGGCCCTGGCATTGATGTTTTTCATGGACACAATCAAGTTTGTACTGGGTTCAAGATTGAAAACCCTACAAGGAAAACTGAGGCGCTAGAGGGAAATCAACTCCAGTTATTAACATTTTTATTAATATCGGCCCCAAATTGTTCAATACATAGCTGCCTCAGATGTGTGAATGAACATTCTCTCCAGATCCCTTCCAACAAAACTGAAGGGAGGGCATTATCCATCTGGATTAGCTAACTGGGAGTGATGACTAATCAAAGGACAATTCTGAGCTGGGATCTTGGACAAGGAAATGCGAACTTCCTAGGCTTACTACAGCTGCCATCAGATAAATTAAGATGTGCATGCTTCGCCAGGGTGAAATTCACCTCTCTACCAAAGGCCAGTACTAGACCTATCTTGTTCAATCCCATGCCAGGTCTATTTGGAAGGCTTAAGTGGATCCATCTGTCTCTTTGTGCTTTTTGGAGGGCGGGGGGCGGAATACATTCCTGAACAATGTATTAGATCTTTTCCAGGTCCTGATGTCAGCAGTTAAGGTATACAGTTTAGATAAATGTTATTTCAGGGAATGGGCCTAAAGGAACCTGATTCAAGTTCTTTTGGTAATCTGGTAGCCTTCTCCCATGTAGATAGAGAATCATAGAATCATAGACTATTAGGGTTGGAAGAGACCTCAGGAGGTCAACTAGTCCAATTCCCTGCTCAAAGCAGGACCAACACCAACTAAATCATCCTAGCCAAGGCTTTATCAAGCCAGGCCTTAAAAACCTCTAAGGATGGAGATTCCACCACCTCCTTAGGTGTTTAGATCTATTGATACATTACACTGAACATTAGATCTGTGGATACATTAGTCCTGGTTGACATGGAATGTAGAGCGTGTCCCAAATGGTCTTTGTAAGAACCTGAACCTTTCCCATTTCAAAAAGGCCCAGACATTTTAATGACGTTGCTTCCACCCAATTTTGGGGGTACACAGTCTTATCTGGACAAAGAGTGAATATTGATTGGGGTAAAAGCAGTGGTTCCTTTGATGACTGTCACCCAGCCCTACTAGAGCTCTTGTAGCTGGACATTCACTAGTTAGCTGTATCTGGGTCCCAGCCCACTGTGCCCATGTGTTTTTGAGCTTCCTTTGGTCTGAGTAGGCTGCAGCACTCTCTCTTTTCTTGGCCTTTCTGGCCTTTCTGGCACACTTCCTGGGTGCAGGCTTTCTGTCAGTTACCCCTTCATGGAAGTGGGACCTCGTGGCCTAGCTGCCCAAGGCCCCCAGGACCTGCAAGAATTTCTCCTGTCTCTCCCTGTAGGTTTTGTCTCAATATGGAGGCAAAAGATAACAGCGAAGGCAACCAAAGCCTGCATTCAAAATGGAGTATGCAGTCTGACACAGATACACGTAGGGAGTTCTCAATATCTAACAGAATGTATAAGTGCTGCATAGACTCCCCAAATCATCACCTCAGCATTTCAATATCTTCTCCTAGGCTTGGACAGCCGTCCCTATAGGGATATGGGATTCTAGCACCTCTTGCCTTGATCTAATCGTATTGGCTCCAATCTTTTCTACTGCTGCAATATTGCATACATTTGGCTTGTTACCATCCAGTGCATTTCAGCTGGCCTATGAAACCACCAGAGACAGCTCTAAGGACCACCAAGTCCAGTAAGGTAGGGAGACATGACACTGCCAGGGCCCTGCAGTCTGAAGGCATGATTCAAAGTCTACTGAAGTAAATGGCAGGCTTCTCACTGTCTTCACTGGGTTTTGGATCAGGCCTCAATGTTGTGGCTTTTCTTAACAAGCAGTGGTTTCTTTCTCCCAAACAAAATGATCCATCAGCTTTTCAGAAAAAAAAAAAAGTGTATAAACTGGGTTGGTAGTGAAATAGGAATTAATGAGAAAAAGATATAACTGACTGGGACTGGGACAACTTTAATGGTGTTAATGCATCCCATCCAACTTCTGTGTAAAGCAGATTACTTATCAAGATCATTGTGTATTTGTTTTAGCATAGGGGCATAGTTGGCTTTATATAAATGGCTGGGTTTAGGGGGGAAATTAATATCTAAGTATTTAAAACCTTTCTTAGAAATATGAAAAGGGCATGTTCTTTCCAGGTACTCAAATGATTCTTTAGAATTAGCAGATGATTTAGTGACATTAACCTTGAAAGGCTACAAATCTATCTAGCCAATGTAAAACGAATGGAACTGATTTTTCTGGATTGGCGAGGTATAAAATTACATCTTCAGTGCATAATAGCTGAGACTCTCTCATTGATGATTAACCGCATTTATTAACAGCAGGTTATAATCCCAAGATGTTATTTGTAGAGTGACTGAGATGTAATGTAGTGCTTTCCAAAGAGATCACATCATGAAATGCACCAAAGGTCATCATGCAGCTCTGTGGAAATGAAGACGTAATTCTTGGAAGCACTCCTAGTCTGTGCTATGCAAGTTCTTACAGTGCACCCAGCAAAGTGGTATCTAAGAACCTTCCCGTAGTGCATTAAGCAATGTGACTAACATCTGTCCCAGGGATCAGGCCCGAACATTGTGGCTGTTTTTATATGGAGTGGTTTTTTTCACCCAAACATCTGTCCTATTCGCCATTGTGTCCAATGCTAAACATTTTTGACTGGTTTAGTCCTGGAGAAGTTGGTTTTTGACTCTAGCAATTGCATGTAAATTGAGACTCAGGCCTTGTCTAGTCTGTGAAAAATGTAGCTGCAACTGACACAACCTTCCAGACTAGAAAGGCAAAGCTCTTATGAGCCATGATTTGGAGCTGTTTGAGACCAGGGTAAGCTATAGTGGTTTAAATTGTGACTTTGCCTGTGTATGTGAGGGGTTAGACTGGCTTAGCTACCCTGTGCTGGAGCAGGGAATCTCCACTGTAGGCATGCATGCCTCAAACTTGGTAAAGATCACCAAAAGTTTCCACAGTGAAATCTGGGAAGCTGGTGATGAATGAATGTCCAGAAAGTCAGTGGAGTGCATACGGGGTGTTAATTCAGTCTCCAGGGCATATCTGTGTTATGCAATATAAATAAGAAATATCCTGACTGTGGGATTTGGTACATTAGAGAACTGGTAATAGGCTATAGAGGTTTTCCCATCTAGGTTGTTGGTTCAAATCCAGCCCACACTGGTAGTGACTTAGAGGCCAAACAGGAGGGCTTGTTTGGGGGTCTGTCTAAATGAAAAAAGTGTGGTGGAGTCCACACCATAAAAACCATAAAAATACCAGTACCACAGATGCACCACAAAACCAGTTATATACCTGAGATACATTGATGATACATTGGACAGACTGCCTAAACTCCCTCATAGATTTCCACCACAACTTTAACAACCAACACCCATCCATCAGACCCTCTCTAGAACATTCCCAGACCTGCATCAACTTCCTGGACACCACAATCAGCTTCACCAATGGAATCCTACAAACAACTATATACAAGAAACACACAAATAACCACACTTATCTTCACAGATCTAGTAAGCACCCCTAACTCACCAAGAAATTTGTTGTCCGGCCAGGCACTCGGATATCACAGAATTTGCTCCAAGGAGAAAGTCTGGGATACACACCTTAAGACACTTAAAACCACCTTCACCAAACAAGGACAATCCACCAGAGAAGTAGATCACTTCATGGAACAGATCAACCCAAATACCCCAAGAGATCCCTCTGATGGCACACCCCTATTTGTTACTTACCACCCCACACTGGAGCCCAGATGGAGTATCATTAAACAATTACAATCTGTACTCGATGGAGACCCCTCCTTTCCTAACCCCCTTCTTCTGGTCTTCAAATAACTCCCCAGCCTTGCCAGGCTCATCATCTCAAGCAATCTCCCCATACACCAAGATCCACCAACTCAAAGTAGCACCAGCCCCTGCCATAACATCAGACACAAAACCTGCAGACACATCTCCACTGCTACAATTATCAATACCTCCCACAACACACTTTTCAAAATCCTTGGGTGTTCCACATGCCTATCACAACATGTTGTGTACTTCACCCAGTGTACTAAATGCCCCAATAACAACTAGCAGGTGAAACCAGACAATCACTATGTTCCTGAATTAACTCACACAGAAAAATGATAAAGGACAAAAATATTATATCACCCATGGGCAAACACTTTTCACAAAACAATCACTCTGTCTCTGACCTCTAAGTCCTCACTGTCAAAGGAAACCTGCACAACACCTTCAAAAAACAAGCCTGGGAACTTAAATTCATATTTCTTCTAGACACCAAAAATCATGGACTTAATAAAGACACTGGACATGGCTCATTACAACAATCTGTAAGTAACCCACTAACCCTCCTCTGTCCTAAGATTGGAGAGTTGTAAACTTTCCACTTCCCCTTGAATGATCTCTTGCAACGTGTTAATTCCTTATTTAGTCCACCTTGTATTTAACTGTGACATTCTGAATACCTTCCCCAGACATGAAAAAGAGCTCTGTGTAAGCTCGAAAGCTTGTCTCTTTCACCAACAGAAGTTGATCCAATAAAAGAGATTACCTCATCCACCTTGTCTCGCTAATATCTTGGAACCAGCATGGCTACAACATGGCAAAGAACTGCTAATGACATACCTGACAATCTCATCAAGAAGTCCAGGGACTGGATGAGCACGCAGACTCAGCCATCATCTCGGCACTCAAGCACTGGCCCAAATCCTACTGAAGTCAATAGACAGACTCTCACTGACTCCTTTGAAAAATCCAGGTACTTATTTTGATGCCTTAATGGGAGCTCAACTCTTGAAAATCTGACCCAAAATGTGGAGGCTCAGCATTTTTAGAGTCTTTAAAGTCTGTGTGCCTCAGTAAAAGGAGAATAATAATATCTAACTCTAAGGAGTGTTGTGTGGGGAAGTTAGGCTTTACAAACTACTATGAAATACTACATATTATTAGTATGAATATAATTTAGATCCTGGAAATAGATTATATACCTATCCCCCTACAAAGAGAGCTATGATACCCATAGGGAGCTAGTTACTGCGGAATAGAGGCACTGAATAGGATAGGGGGAGGAGTTCTATGCACTCTAAAAGACAGGCAGTGAATTTCTTCTGGGAAGGCGACTGTTGGGGGGGAAACTGGAAAGCCTCAAGACATGAGCTCTGATTCTGCTTCTTCCTGGAACCCACCTCTGCCCATTGTAGAAGCGCTGGTGTTTTACGTGCCATACAAATGCACCATCACATTTCCTTAAATGCTTTGGAAATGTGGAGCACTGTGTCACTCGGCAGCACTGCTCAACCCACACCGACAATGGTCGGGTCATTGCTGCACCGGATGCAGGAAAAATCTATCAGTTCTGATCTAAACAGTGCAGCATCAGATCTCACGCTCAGCAGGGTTGGGGTTTTTTTTTGAGATGCAGCAGGCTACCCATTGGCATAGGGAAGAGCTGCAGAGTCACTGAGGATTTGATTTTTACTACTAGGTCCCGCTAAAGGATGTACCCTGACTGTATCTATCCTATCTAGGTACTGATAGGGCACCTGTTACCATAGAGTCTGAGCACCTCCCAGCCTTCGATACCCCTGTGACGGAGGGCATGCTATCACCCCCATTTTACAGGTGGGGAACAGATGCACAAAGAGACAAAGTGACTTTCCCAAGGTCACAGAGAAAATCTGTGACAGAGCAGGGAACTGAGCCCGGATTTCCTGAGATCCTGGCTAGCATGCTAACCACGGGATCATCTTTTGTATCCTTCACTTCCACTGTACTGACCCCCACACTTCAATTGGAGAAATTCACTGGGCCCTCACCAATTTCCATGTTGCTTTTCCCTCCCAGTTGCCCAATGTAGTTCAAATTTAGCAATGGTCAAAACTTAACATAATTCAGAGTTTGAGTGTCACTGATATAAGCACATTAAAATTCACAGTTATCTGAACTACCCCCGAATTATCTGAGCCTCTTGGGTCTGCAGCTACTCTTGGCTCTGGGGAGGGGAGGATGGCTAGCTCACAGCACCTGTCTTTGCATGATAACAGTGCCCCTCTCCAATTAATGGGAAGGGCTGATGAAATAAGGGATCTGGTACCTGAAGGCAATATGCAGAAGCCCTGCTTCCAGTTGAGGACGACCTTATATTTGCAAGTATCTAAAAGAGGAAACGGCTTTAATTGTTCATTGCAGTCGCATTGCACTAGAAATCTCTCCCTTTACTAAGCAGTGGAATTTTTACTCCCCTTCGGCACACCAGAGATGCTGTTTTGCCCATCTCCCCATGGTAGAAAAGCATGGGGATAAACTGCACTACTGAAAGGAACGGTGTGTTCTTCAGAGCCATTCCTTCCCCCTCTCTTGACTTATTGACCCAGCACAATTGAGTCCAGTTGGTGGGAAGAGTAAATTGCAACATTACTCTGTCCCAGTACTCGGGAAGGGGCTGCTGGAGAGGTAGCATAAAGACGGAGGTGCCTCCATGACTATGGGAGAGTTAAAGCACCAGTAAAGTAAGTGTGTGTGTGTGTGTGTGTGTGTAATTTTTCATTCAGAGCCTTCCCACACCAAAGCAAGCAGACCTATCTACCCCTTCCCGAGCACCCTCTTTGCTCTGTTTTATACATTCCCTCTCAGAGGAAGCTGGATTTGTTTATGCACATCCCTGGAGATCCAGATGACTCATTAGCCTACATTAGTTCATTGCAAGCAGCCTGTTTCTCAGGTGGCTCCATTCCCTCATAATATCAAAAGCATTCACAGAAGTGTCTTGTTGCCAGAGATAGTGATTTTTAGCCCAGCCCTGCCAGATCCTAAATGGCATCGTGGCTATTTGTCCGATTCTGCTGTTATAAGGGTGTTGGTCACTGTGCTAATTAGCGCTGTGGATTGGGGTGGAGAGGAAGGATTCAGTTCTGCTTGTGGGTCATTAGAAGGAATAGAATAAAAATTTTGCTTCCCAGAGCAGCGCCTCTCAATATGGAAAGCAACGCATGAATTAGCCCATGCCCACTTGAGACAAGCTTGCCTGAGCTCACTTGAGACTTGGCCCTGGGTTTTGTGGAAAGGTGACAAATCCGAGCAGCTGTGGCCTAATTAATCTTCATGTTTGTAATAGAACATTAATACAAGTGAGGTTCGCTTGGTAACGAGTTTTGAGATGAAAGTTTTGCAGAGCTCTTATGGGCAATAGAAGTAGGGAGGTCAAGCTCTCTGACTGGCTGTCCAAATTCTCTCAGTGCCCAGCCCTTTTAAAAGAGTGTGTGGTTGTTTTCTCACCTAAAGGGCAACCTGGTTTGTTGAATAGACGCACAGTATTTATTTATACAGTATGTATTTATTTATACAGTATCCCAGTGCAGGAAGGTAGCTTGGAATTTGGAATGGACTGAGGGATAGCCCTCTCATTGACTTCCTCTCTTCTCAGCATGCACTGAGGGTGGCAGTCTCAAGGGGACATAGGCACCTGACTGCCGCTTTGGTTGCCCAAGTCCAATATTTAGGTGCCACCGGCATTCACAAAACCCCTGGTCATCTGCTGCTGTAATCTCATAGGCACTTAAATTTCCACTGTTAAAGTCCCCAAGGTGTTAGCAGCTGGGCATGCGCTGAGCTGCCTGGGTCCTGACACCACCCTGGCAGCTTGCCTCCTAAACCCCAGTGGAATTCACAAACTAGGCTTTCCCCACCTAACTGCCTTAGGGGGCTGAGCTGGTAGGTCTGCTCTGAGTATGCCTAAACCCACACAAAGGGTATCAGAGGAGGCAGTGCCCCCTCTATAACCCTTAGGCCAGTGGTTAGAGCATTCACTCAGGATGTGGGAGATGCAGGTTTGAATCCCTCTCAGCCTGATGAAGAGTAGGGACTTGAACTCTGGGGACTCCCACCTCCCAGGAGAGTCGTGACCTAAGCCAGCAAGGGGGTTACAGGAATGTTCTAATTCTGGTAGGTACGTTCAGGTTCACCAAAGAGTGTCATGTGAGGTCTTAAATGAAAGCAAGGGTCACACTGGTCACTACTATTGGTGTGAAATGTATGTACAGATATTATAAAAGGAGCTATATATGTATACTGAAAATTTGCTCTTGGAGTCTGTATCAAGGGATGAGTCACGAGCAGGCGTGAAAAACACAGGTGTTCTGTTGCACAAGAGATGTTTATTCACCTCTCTTTCTGTAGGAGGTAAATTAAGCATTGTAAGCTAACACAATGGATGCCCATTTACAAAAGAAATCAAAGAAGAGATCTGAAAAGTCAACAGGGAAGCAGCACACAGGAAAAAATAAGCTGTGGGTGGTGATCCTGTCTCATGAGTATAGACAAAGAACTTTCGTGAGTACAATAAAAGGTAAGGAAAACACCCTCTTATCCTGAAACTAGGAAGTAAACGAGCAGTGTGTTTACATTCATGAAAATGAGATCTGAGTCAGCCTTGGCTGAAAACACCCCAGAGGACTTTGGGGGTGAGATAAACTTCTTAAGAGAGGAGGTTAGCCTGTTTGTTAAGTTTAGTCTCTAGAAAGCATGATACGACTTATTTTTTATTTGTTTCCAATATCCTTACTCACTATCGCTTGAATCTTGAATCTTTGGTAATAAACTAATCCTTGTTTCCACTATAAAGGTATCTAAGTGTGGTGATATTCAGCAAGGGGCTAAGCCTGATCTGAAACACACAAGCTGGTGTGTACAGTGTTTCTTTGGGGACAACGGACCTGGTATTTCTGTGAATGTTCAGTGGACAAGGGGCTGGGCACTATGGGGGAATGTGTCAATGGGACTCAGGGACTGGGGTGCACAAATTGTTAATCCTGCAAAACAAAGTAAGGGCTGGCATAGCCGAGAGGAGGGTGCTGGCAGCACCAGGGAGCTGACACCCCGTTAAGCAAAAACAAATCTCCCTCTTGTTGGAGGCAGGGGGCTAACATGGTGACTCCCAGTCCTGGGTACCCCAAGAACCACCACAAAATACCGTCGCCAATGGAGTATGTCTTTTTTCAATCTCTGCTGCTGAAGTCACTGCACTTTATATCAGGGGTCAGCAAACTTTGGCACTCAGCCCATCAGAGAAATCCCCTGGCAGGCCGGGATGGTTTGTTTACCTGCAACGTCTGCAGGTTCAGCCGATCGCAGCTCCCACTGGCCGTGGTTCACCGTTCCAGGCCAACGGGGGCTGCAGGAAGCGGTGTGGGCCAAGGGACATGCTGGCTGCCGCTTCTCGCAGCCCCCATTGTCCTGGAACGGTGAACCGCAGCCAGTGAGAGCTGCGATTGGCCGAATCTGTGGACACTGCTGGTAAAAAACTGTCCCGGCCTGCCAGCTGATTTCCCTGACGAGCTGCATGCCAAAGGTTGCCGATCCCTGCTGTATATAAACCCTTACCTGCTCATTGGCACAGGGGGACTAGAACCTGGATCTCCTAACTGAGTGCCCTAACCACTGGGCAGCAGAATCATTGTCACCTGGTCTCGGGCACAGTGGTTATTTAAGTAGCTATACACAGTGGAACAGCTTCAACAGGACAGACTGACTGACACCTGCCTGAGACTGCCCCATAATCCAGTGGTTTGGGCCTGTGTCTAACATGTGGCAGACACAAGTTCAGATCCCTATGCTGCATCAGGCAGAAAAATAAGTTGAACCCAGGTCTGCCACTTCCTGGGTGAATGCTCTGAACACTGGACTGTTGGGTGGAGAGGGGGAGAGGTCTGCTGCTGCTCCTCCTTCTCAGTTTTCAACAACAAAAATACTAAGCTGGTTTAGATGCCTAGCGGGAGAGTTCATAGCTGTGAATCCTGAGCAGAGTTAAACACCTAATTCCCTTTGAGGGGCAGGGCTAAGGCCACACCCCTTGGCATTTTCCTGCTGGCTAGCTTAGGTGGCTCTGTGCTCAGCATGCTGGTTTTTGTGATTCCCTTTTTCAGGTGCCTAAGGCTCCCCATGCATTGCATAGGGAACTTGGACGTCTAACTCAGGGCTCTGAACTCCACGAGGCAGCAGGACATCTAAAAGTTAAGTGCTGCAACACTCAACATAGCAGCATTTAAGTCCCCATTGTCCCGTAACTTTCCAAACATCTTTCATGCCAGCCTCTGGACCCTCCCACCCTTCCTTCCTTATGAAACGACTAGTGGCTGAAAGCCCATACTGCCACTTGGGTGTAATTCATAAAGTCAAAATGGCTGGGAACTTAAAGCTGTGTACATTGCCATTCAAATGTACAGCTGCATGGTATGAGTGAGAGTAGGGGGACTGTATGCGTCATGCTGGTAGATTTTTGTTGATTGGTGCGAGTGGTGAATGAGAGGTGTGTGTTGTGTTGAGAGGCTGTGTGTCTGGGGTTATTGCATGTGTTAGTTGTGTTGCAGTGTGTTGATTTGTGTCTGGGGGGAGGGTGGTTGCACTGGGAGATTTGTGTTGATTTGTGCAGGTGGGAGTTGGGCCAAGCAATCTACTATCTGTGCATGCCACCACTGAAACGGTAACATGCAAATTAGCCATAAGGCAAGGGTGTTGATTGGCTGAGTTACTTCTGATATCACAATGGCCTAGAGCTTTTGGCACGGCACAGATACATGCCTTGCTGTTGCCCTGGTAGAATTCATAAAGTCAAAATGGCTGAGAACGTAACAATTGGACACTAACAGACCGTGACAGCCAGTGATGATTAAACGTGATGGTATTCTGAACAAAAAGAGCTCTCAACCACGTTTGCCACTGCTTCCATCACTTCACACTGACGCTACAGACGTAATCGGCTTCCGAGGGACAGTCCTGTGGAACCATTGTGCTCAGTGGAGTCCGGCTTGCTTAGAGCCTGGAGTGCCTGATGCTGAAATCTGAGCACACAGAATTCGCTTGCAAACCAGAGCAACCCTGCATCAACATGGCCAGTCCCCAAATTCATCTTGGAGCTGGGGGACTGATGCTGAGACCCGGACTGGCAGATGGCAGAGGTTGGCCAAGTCGCCAATTATATTCAAACTTTTTTATTATAAACCAATGTTTTAATAACCAATCAGCCTGGAGACCTGTGCAAAACTGGAACGCTCTGGGAAAGTCCTATTGTCAGGGCTTGGAATCTCATTAGTTCTCGCAAGCTGAGTGAGATCGGGCGGGTCAGTAATTGGATGGGAGAGTGATTAGGGGATATGTACTCTATTGCAGGAAATGATGCTGGTGAATGAATAAGTGGTGTGATTCCATCTGAAATAGAATTGAACTAATATCACAGAGGGACATTAGGAGACACTACATAGCTGGAGGTGCGGTTGAGATTAAAAAAAACAGTACCCCTGCCCTGACCATCTTGGGTTAATAAGGCTCTCCTGGCACTTTTCACAAGAATAGGCATGCTAGAAGCAGGTTCCTGGTCAAATTCCAGTGCACGTAGCTTTATTCCTCCTCATCAGATTCCCTCTACAGTTTCAATTAGACATAGTATCCTTCATCACTTCCTAGCCTAAACTTGTGTGTAGTGTTGCTGTGCGCTATCTGCTGCCTTCCCCCTGCCCCTGCCCCCCCAGAGGAAGCTGCATTTTAGTGGTGATGTGGTCATACTCATGTACTTTGTCTGTAAAGCACTTCTGCATCTTTCAGGAGGGAAAAGGCTACTGAAATGTACATACATTTTTATTATTAATATATGAGGATGTCCGGGCGAACCTATTCAGAGAATGTAGGCAGTGCTGCAAAGCTGTATCCTCTCCCCTCTGCCTCTATCTATATGAAATTAGTTAGGCAGAGAGGAGATTATTCAACCTGAATTCTAAGTGATGTTCAATTTCAAAATGTTGGGGTTAGCCGCAGCAGCGAAAGCTCCAGCTGGGCTTTTTTGAACTGTGGCATAGACGCAGCTCAACCTCCAGGAGATGCTTTCAAACAAACAGCCTAGCGTTGTGAAGTGCTCTCTTGAAAAATTCTTGAAAAGGGCAGGGTGTTAGTATTGGAGACAATGGGAAGAAAATATGATCTCGGTAAGGAAAGGCTGCTGGTGTCATAAATGAGGGAGGTTATTCCTGGAAATTAGGGAGACCAGATGTCCCGGTTTTATACAGACAGTCCCGACATTTGGGGCTTTTTCTTATATAGGCACCTATTACCCCCCACTCCTTGTCCTTGCTATCTGGTCACCCTATTGGAAATGCAGGCAGCTGTAGTGATGGCCTTTAGCAGAGGTAGTAAGGCCAGGGGGTAGCACACACCCCCTCAGAGTCCTCCACAATGTAGACAGACAGACATTATTACATCCATTAACACTTGTTAATGAATGTCGCTGGTTGACTCTTCTGAATAACTGGACAACAGGCTGTGGCCATGCTAGGGAATGCGGATCCATTCAGGTAAAGCATTAGAGCTGGGCACAAAATGGTTCCATGTCCCACAAACAATTTAGCAATTAAAAAAAATTCCATCCTGGATCGGTACAAAAAAAAAATTGAAATCTGTACAATTTTGCAAACCAAAAATCTTGGGGGGGAAAAAAATCAAACAATATTTAATGTCAGTACTTTCAGAACATTACATTTTTATTTTTCAACAGTTTTTTTTATTTTAATTTTTACTATAATCGGTGTTGGGGTGCCTCAGGACCCTCCTGTACTCGATTCCCAAAAAACTCAGTTTGACTACAGAATTCATCATTCAGGTATGTTTATTTGGCATACAGCAGCACTTTGCTGAGGTTGGCCGGGCTCAAATACAAGGGCTGGATGCAGGGTGTATCACAAATCCAAAGTTATACAGAAAAACTTTCCCTTACATACAGCTTTACTAACATCTGCAGTCCTCATGTACTTCATGATTGGCTTGGTTACCTTTTAGGAACAAAACCCGGTACAGCATGCTCTGTCTACGCACTGTTTCATGTATAACCTGATCTCTACATTCATGGTTTATGTTGTCCACTGTCTCCAGTACCAGGGTGTTCTTGCTTATCTTAGCTAGACTGACTCCAGCCTAATGCTCGGCATGCCTTTAGTGACAACTTAATCTTCCATTCACCTGTCCAATCATGCCCACTGAGAAATGAAGTCTTGATGATCTCAAGTTATATGCAGTGTTCTTGTAGTTGTGTTGGTTCCAGGATATTAGCGATACCAGGTGGGTGAGGTAATATCTTTTAGTGGACCAACTTCTATTGCAAAAGTTGGTCCACTAAAAGATATTACCTTGCCCACCTTGTCTCTCAAATGTCAAGTTAGATCTACAGTCAACCTACTCCAGGACAGGCCCAACAAAGAAAATAACAGAACGCCACTAGCCATCACCTTCAGCCCCCATCTAAAACCTCTCCAATGCATCATCAAGGATCTACAACTATCCTGAAGGACGACCCATCACTCTCACAGATCTTGGGAGACAGGCCAGTCCTTGCTTACAGACAGACCTCCAACCTGAAGCAAATACTCACCAGCAACCACACACCACACAACAGAACCTCTAACCCAGGAACCTATCCTTGCAACAACGCCCGTTGCCAACTGTGTCCACGTATCTATTCAGGGGACACCATCATAGGGCCTAATCACATCAGCCACACTATCAGAGGCTCGTTCACCTGCACATCCACCAATGTGATATATGCCATCATGTGCCAGCAATGCCCCTCTGCCATGTACATTGGTCAAACTGGACAGTCTCTACGTAAAAGAATAAATCGACACAAATCAGACGTCAAGAATTATAACATTCAAAAACCAGTCGGAGAACACTTCAATCTCTTTGGTCACTCGATTACAGACCTAAAAGTGGCAATTCTTCAACAAAAAAACTTCAAAAACAGACTCCAATGAGAGACTGCTGAATTGGAATTAATTTGCAAACTGGATACAATTAACTTAGGCTTGAATAGAGACTGGGAGTGGATGTGTCATTAAACAAAGTAAAACTATTTCCCCATGTTTATTCCCCCCCGCCCCCTCTGTTCCTCACATGTTCTTGTCAACTGCTGGAAATGGCCCACCTTGATTATCACTACAAAATGTTCCCCCTCCCCCCAGCTCTCCTGCTGGTAATAGCTCACCTTACCTGATCACTCTCATTACAGTGTGTATGGTAATACTCATTGTTTCATGTTCTCTATGTATATAAATCTCCCCACTGTATTTTCCACTGCATGCATCCGATGAAGTGAGCTGTAGCTCACGAAAGCTTATGCTCAAATAAATTTGTTAGTCTCTAAGGTGCCACAAGTACTCCTTTTCTTCTTGCGGATACAGACTAACACGACTGCTACTCTGAAACCAATCAACAACCTGTAGTTTCAAAAATGTAAATTTTGAATCAGAAGACTGGAATTTTTCATTCAGAAAGGGCCAGAGCAAAATATTAGGTTTTTTTTCAAAATTTTTGGAGTCAAGAACTTTGTCAAAACTGACCCTTTCCCATGACATTTTGGTTTGACGAACTGGCATTTTCCAATAAAAATTGTGTCAGTGAAAAATTCTCAACCAGCTCTAGAACTCAGACTTCTTCATGCTACCCAGCTGTGTCCAGGTTTGCTAGCGTGGATGCTGGTCTTAGTGTTCCTCTTCATGCAGGGGAGGTATCCACAAGAGAGAGGAACTGGCAGGAATTCTCCTTTCTCATCTACTTAGTTCCTGTGATTCCCACCACCTGGCTATGTATGGACATGTGGGATGGTAAAATGCTGTCAGATCAGAATTCTCCACTCTTACTGGTGGGCAGTATTTCATACTCACTTTGCACAGGCACCAGTTACTTCACAAGTGCAAGGCAGGGAAGCCGCAGGCCCAAGGTTTCACCATAACGAGTATCAGCTACCCCAGCCACTCACCCTTCAGTGATGCAATGTCCCTCCTCAGAGCCTACTTGAAAACCTCTTCCCCACACCAATAACCCTCCAGGGGAGACATGCACTTTCTGCAGTGACTCCAGGCTGTTGCACGGTCATGTTACTCTTTAGTCGAGTTGGGCCCCAGCCACAAAATTTGGCTCCGTATCTGAATACCTGCAAACTTCAAGGATATCTGGAGCTGGGGGTATTGGTTTGGGTTGCCTGCTTTTTATTGCTTAGCTTCAGCCTTCCCCCCCAACCCCCCGCATCCCACCCCCTCACACCCAAGCCCCCATTTCCCTGCAGAGGAGCTCCACAGACAGATCTTTTATGTAAACCCGGACATCTCTCCCTGTAGATTAGTCGCAGTAGCAGATAAAGAGGGTTGAATGACTGAGGAAGGCTGCAAATGAGCTCCCATTAGCTCTTGCTGTATCTCTCTGGTGGAGGGGTTTGGTAAACAGTTAGCACTTATCTCTCTGCTCAGCATTTAGCTGATTTCCATAATGAGCTCCATTGAACTGAGAGGCCTGGAGGTGTCCCAAGGCTTCAGAGACGCAGTGTGTTCTCAAAATCTGATTTATGTAAAGGTGAAGGCAATTGTGTTAACAAAGGAAAGGAACATGATCAACATGCAGTCTGCCGCGGCTGGGAAGACAGCAATATCTGCGGCTGGCTCTCTCCAAGAGGGATCTGACAGCCGCTGGCCATGGGAGCGCTGAGGCCCAGCCTGGGTAAATGCAGCCCCGAGAAAGATGCAAAATGAAGAAATGCCGTGGTTCGGAGGCGCACAGAATCCGCCTTGAGGGGACTGGAGGTGAGTTCAAACCCAGGCTGAACACCTTCATCCTGTGATCCCAGCCAAGCGGTGCAGCCAGTGCTCTGCCCCAGCAACGCACGGGCCCGGTGCTATCTCGGCCTAGCAGGTTCTGCATCAAAAGCCTCTCTGTAGGCCCAGTTACCATCTCACTCCTCCAGTTTAGTCGCGTGCAGAATCCTGCCGTCTCAAACCATTCCGTTCACAGCCATGATTCTGTGCCCTCGATTCCATCAGTCACCATCAGGTGGTTCAAAGCAACGAAGAGGCGGTGACGTCACTCAATCCAGTGGGGCACTCTGTTCCAGCCACAGGGTCCAAAGTCAACATCTTGATGCCAGGAGGTGGATTAACCGGGACAAGACACTCTTATTCCAGAACTAGTGTCCAAACATGGAATTATTCGGGAATACCTGTTGCATTTTAAATTCATATCCTACCTTAATTCAAATAAACTTTCCAGTGTAAACCAGCCCTAAGGGCCTGCTGTTGGATTTTTTTGCAGGGATGGGGCCAACAGGAATTACTCTGGTCTAGTGTTGGGAGAATCAGACCCAAGAGGTTTGGGCTACAAATCAGGGGAAATACCCTTTTAGACTGGGAAATAGTTTCTTAAGTGAAGGCTTATACTTGACCCCTTCAAAATTAGACCATTAAAAAAAGTCACTCGAAGAAGATAGTATCGGTGCAAACAATTCTGCATTGGTTAGGAGGAGGACCCAAGGTCTTTTCCATCCCTGGAGTGAGGATAATTAAAAAGGATCAAATATATATTTTCTCCTGGTAAATTAGAGGAAGCGTTTAGGAATGAGCATGCGAGCAAGTAAAACACAACGGAATCCCATTTTACCATTCCCAGCCGACTGCCTGTGCCCTAATTCTTGTTCTTGGGATGGAAGTGACTATGTGTTCCACTCTGTATCTCACGGAGAGGAGGATGGTTCTGGGGAAGTTTCAATTAATTGTGTGTTTTGGAATTTCTTGCAAGTACCGAGCCAGCTATTTTGCTAAACTCAATTTAATATGCACCAAACACTCACCATATAAACAACACGTCTGTTCTAAACCCTTATTATAATTCCCGGAACCACTTGCAGGCTTTCAGAAGCCCATTATTATGATTATAATCAAGAATCTTAGGACACTGCGATTTGTGCCAGAAATGCATTTATACTGTGAATTGTTTGTAGAAGAGCCACAGAGAGACACACACACAGAGAGAGAGAGACCTGCAGCTTCAGTGCCATTAAATTCAGGAGCAGTAACTCCCACGCCATTTAATTTTTCCTCTTTCATTTTTTAATTTAACTTGTAGCTGCTGAAATCCGGACTAATATTTACTTTGTCCTCTGCATGCTCCTTTAGCCTCAATTTCAGGAACCTTGAGAAATGTCCTTGTTTACTGCACCTTGGAATTGTTCCTCTGTGCAAAACCCCTCCTCTGGTTTCCCGTGCCTCCACCCCACGGCGAGGAGGCAGGTTTGTTTGACAAGGTGCAGTGCTTAAGGACTGTCAATCATGCCTGCTGTAAGAGGTGCAGCACTTTGGAAATTACTGCAACAATACTTAGTAAATGCAAAACAGAGACAAACTCACTGGAGAATGCAAATGCAGAGTGATCCACATTTTACTAGCATCTTTTTACATGCAGTTCCTCTCCCGAAACACTTTGCAATCAAAAGACTCTGGAGTGGACTATTTTTGAGCACTGATTCTACATGCTAAGAGGTAAAGATGATTAGGCTTGTACCAGCACAAGTCACTGATAACAATCCTCTTGGCGAGTAGGTTTTTAGAGATATAGGTGAGGCCTGATTATGGTCTCACATCAGTGTAAAATAACCTCCACTGAAGTCAGTGGATTTACTTTGGTGTAACACAAGTTTAAATGATACCAGGCCTATACTTCAAACCAACAATGCTCAGATTTTACATTTGTATATATTATGCCACTATTTGCCATAAAGAAGTTGCTGAAACAGTGCAACCCACACCTCCTAGAATGTAGTTTTTTCTCAGCCTGGAATACACTCTCCCTTTGGGTGCGCCAGTTCAGTATCCTTGCTCAGGGCATTCTGTCCACTGGCAGAAAAATCTCATGAATCTTCCCTTATGCATTCTTTCCTCTTTTTCATCACCTTCCCCCACATACTCTGGTAGATAATTCTTTCTTCATGTGCTCTGTTCCTTAGTGCAAAGTTCCATGTGCCTTTCTCCTGGGTGCTTCACTTTTTGGTGCTGTTTCACTCCTCTGCTTCTAGTGTACTTGGTCCTCTAGTGAGTCAACGAAAAGCCAGGTCTCTTTCTGCATGCTGTCTTTTATCCCTGTGCACCCTCTGCTCTGCTGCGAAGAGTCAGGCTGCTCCTTGTATTGTTCAAGTAGACCGAATAAAAGTGCAAATGGGCAGTGGTGGAAATGTGGAGTGCAGCATTTTCTCTGCTCTCCCAAATCTTCAGCACGAAACACTTCTAATGAAATACACGTACATGCTCATGCAGCTTCTGACTTGCTCTATATACCATGGTGGCTTTTGAGTTGGACAAAATGTTCATAATAATGTTCAAAACGAGCTACCTCTCTCCCAGTTTTGAACTGCCATGAACCCAAAAGCCACTGAAGTTCAGCTCAAGGTTCAGTGCACTTTCTACCCAACCTTGGGGAAATTCAGGATAGACTTGAAACATTAAACCTGAAAAATGTAGGGTTTATTTCAGGCCCCCTCTCTTTGCCTCAACAATAAGCTTCCCTCAGTGCTTCCCCCTCCTTACATTAGTATTCTTCTGGGGGCAGCTTGAGGCCTTCTACCCAAAGCTAACACTCATGAAGTCACTAGAAAGTCAGATCGTTCATTTTCCCTTTTAAAGTTTCAAGGATTGACCAGCTGGCCTGCTCCCCTACATCCTGATGCTACAGGAAGGTAGCAAAACATGGCCATTACCACCTAAATCCATACAGCAGATCTCAGAATCTTCTATAGGTGCCAGGCAGTCCTTTTGTGCAGCAGCAGGGCCAGAAATTTCTCCACTGGCAAAACCATTACCACTTGACTGGTACTTCAGATCCCTCTTGTGCTAGGACACTTCAAAATGTACAATTCTCATGTGAGAACAGGAATTCCTTTACGTCCAGCGTGGTGTCTTTCAGGCCCTGAGTTAGTAGGATGATCAAGTGTTTGAAGCAAGATTGAAGGAGCCTTGCTGGTCCTGCTCACCTCCTGAAGAGGCTAAAGTAGGAGATTTAGGGCACAATCAGCCTGCTGGTTCCCCTTGAACCAAATAATTAGAGGAGGGTTGGACCAATTAGCTGGCTGGCCTGCCTCCTTCTGTTAGCTCTCCAAGGCGAAGCTATCTGCTGCAGACACCAAAGGGCTTGAGAGGGGTAGGCCCCAAGGTTTTTTCTCTTTGAATACAACTAGAGGTGAAGGAGGTGTCAAGGGCCTTGAAGGTGTGTGAAAATCCCCATGATGAAATCATAGGGATGTGTTTTAGGGTTCAAGTGAACTAAAAAGTGGATCAAACCTGCACAAAGCAAAGCTACTTCAGAGGCTCACTCAGACCAGTGCTAACTTAGTCTGGAGGCTATTGCAGAGTTGAGGTGGAGAGTTATGTAGAGCTCTTTGCAATGGTGTGGACCCAGTAGGAAGAATGCTCTCCCCACGCACAATCGAGGGCTAGACACCCTCAGTTTCTTCAGTCACCCTACTAGAGTGCAGGAGGTTGAGTATATGGGAGAAATTTGCCCCAGTGCAGAGGACCAGCAAAAAAGCAGATGCCCCATTTAAGAATCATAGAATATCTGGGTTGGTAGGGACCTCTGGAGCTCATGTAGTCCAACCCCCTGTTAAAAACAGCACCAATCCCCAATTTTTGCCCCAGATCCCTAAAAAATGGCCCCCTTGAGGATTGAACTCACAAGCCTAGGTTTAGCAGGCCAATGCTCAAACCCCTGAGCTATCCCTCCCCCTCTAAGAATAGGGCATAACTTGGACTTAACTGGTGCCTATGCCTTCTGCTGGCCATCTACACAGGGCTGCCTATTGCTGGTGCTTGACCTCTCTAGTGTATTGTCAGAGATTAATAATACTTTGAGGATATGTGTTGTCGTCATGGTACATTAGTGGCACAGAGGAGTGCGTGGAGAAAGAAAAGCCCTATGGCAAAAGTGCTCCAATCTTCACATTACTGTGACTAAAGAATTTCCCTGTCTAGCTCTTGCACCTTGGATAAAGCCTCAGAATTTGGGTTCATACAATGAACTACCCTACATCTTTCACCACCATCAAACAAACTACTGGTGTCTGAAATTATTTATCTACTAAAGATGTTTTTACCAAATAGCTCTGCCCAGTTCAACAGCTCATAACACCCAAGGGTGGCTTTAAAGACATTGCAAAGGACAAAAACTAGGACAACACAGTCCGAGTTACCAGGGCACAGTAAATAATGTCAGAGTTTCACATTTCGTCTCTGTGAGTCTGCACAATTTTGCTGAGATTCCTGGGCTAGGTCCTCAGCTGGTGCAGTCTGAAAGAGCTCATCTGACTTCAGCGGAGCTATGTTGAGTTACAGCAACTGAGGACCTGGCCTCTTGTATTTAATGGTCTCTGTCAGCTATAGAGCGGTGCAAAGTTTTCATCACAAAACTCACACGTATGAAAATCACCCGAGCTGCACTCGAGGCCAGGTGACAGAAGGGGTCATGAAGCTTTTCAATTATGGTCTGTTATTATTATAATAAAACGTGTATATGGCACTGTAAAATTACACGGTACATTGCAGAATGTAGATAAGCCACATTCCTGCCCTTAGGAGCCACCTACACCACAGTGATTTACAAGGCTTCATGCAGCTATCAAGCCACTATCGTGCCTTCCCTCCGCACATTCTCCCGCACCTTTCAACAGGCCCTGAAACATGCTTCAAGGCTCCACTGGACAGTCTCTACGTAAAAGAATAAATGGACACAAATCAGACGTCAAGAATTATAACATTCAAAAATCAGTTGGAGAACACTTCAGTCTCTTTGGTCACTCGATTACAGACCTAAAAGTGGCAATCCTTCAACAAAAAAACTTCAAAAACAGACTCCAACGAGAGACTGCTGAATTGGAATTAATTTGCAAACTGGACACAATTAACTTAGGCTTGACTAGAGACTGGGAGTGGATGTGTCATTAAACAAAGTAAAACTATTTCCCCATGTTTATTCCCCCCGCCCCCACTGTTCCTCACATGTTCTTGTCAACTGCTGGAAATGGCCCACCTTGATTATCACTACAAAAGTCCCCCCCGCCCCCCGCCCGCTCTCCTGCTGGTAATAGCTCACCTTACCTGATCACTCTCATTACAGTGTGTATGGTAACACCCATTATTTCATGTTCTCTGTGTATATAAATCTCCCCACTGTATTTTCCACTGCATGCATCCGATGAAGTGAGCTGTAGCTAACGAAAGCTTATGCTCAAATAAATTTGTTAGTTGCTAAGGTGCCACAAGTCCTCCTTTTCTTTTTGCGGATACAGACTAACACGGCTGCTACTCTGAAACCATTTAATGATGAAACCTTCTGTGGGAGGAGTGTTCTGGTTCAGTAGCTCCAAGTCCCATCTACCCTGACCCACTGCATGTCTACCAGGAATGGGTGATATGGCCATCTCCTCCCTTTCTTAAGATCTTCAAAAAGTGAAAGGTGGCATTTCTCCTCATTTTTGCCTTTTGTCGGGAGCAATGACTGCAACGGTTGCTGCTTCTCTATTGCTCTAAAGGAGTTTGATGGGGAGGAAGAGGGCACATTGCACAAGAGGCTCTCGTCTCTGATAATCCCACCAGTTGACTAGATAATGGATCTGAGATGGACCCCAGAAGCCTTTGCACCAAACTTTCAACAACATTGCAAGGAGTTCTGGGGTTTTCTCCAGTCCCAGAGTCCAGTAAGCAGGTGACAGAAGAGGGAACTGAAGGGTTGGAGAGTAGCAGACTGAGAACTCTCTTGTGTTCAAGAACTTCTTGTCATACCAGGCCCATTTTAACTCCATAAAGAGGTGAGATGGGGCTTCTTGTGGTACCTATTGTAGATCCCAATATGGGGTGGCAGGGGGTTGGTTGTTCTTTGCCAAAAGACCAAACTGTCTCCACAGAAGACTTCAAAGGTGAGGGATCATAATTGTTCTTCTGGAGGCTCAGGTGGTGGAGGGAGAACCATGAGGCAAACCCAATGAATCAGTTCCCCAGGGAAGGTTCAAACTGAAGCAGGAACCCATATCTCCAAGTCAACGTGGAGGGGCACTGGAGTCTGCATGAACCTCCTGACTCACTCCTGTTTACAGTGTGTATGTCCCACCCACCTGGAAAGCAGTGCCTTCTGGGCACTTCTGCTGTCAGTCTACCTGGGCAAAAAGTTTAATTAGATGTAAAATAATTATACTGTAGGGAGGAATCTGGCTTGGAATTGCTTGCATGTTTTTCACTGCAAAATAACGGAGATGAACAAATTGGCTTTTTGCCACACATGACAATTTTGAAAGAATTTCAGTTTTGATTACTTTTTCAGGTTTTCAGTGAGAAACGGACACGGAAGACTGATTTTTGGAGGGAGAGTGGTGGTGGTCAACATTTTTGGTAAATTCATGTTTGTAACATCTTTCAGTTTGGTTTTCGAAAACCAAAAAGTTTTCAAAACTTTAATTTTCTTACTGAAAACTGAAAGTGCTTTTCAAAAAGTGAACCGCCCCCAGAAGACCCTCAGTTTCACAGATTTCTTCCCTCCCCAGAAAATGTAGAAAAAACCCTTATTTTTTCTGACATTTCCCATGCAAAATAATTGGTATTGTGTAAGCAGCTCCATCCTGCATACTAAATATTTGATTTTAAAAAATAATAACACGAGCAATAAAGAAAACAAAAATCACGATTTGGCTGGGCACATCGGTCAGACAACAGGTGAGAACCTCCTGCTGCCATGCTGCAGTTGACAGGGGCCCTGTGCATCCACACACATGGCTATTGGAGGTGTCCAGGTGCCAACTGACACAGACAAAGAACAGGGAGTTACGTTGGCTTCAGCTCTCCTAGCAACACAAGGGGGAAGAACCAGCCAGTGACTAATGAAGATAGCTAGATGTGCTGAAAATGGGAGGATCAGGTGAAAATGAAATTAAAATTCTATTTGTTTTAAAAACAACAGAAAGTAAAATACTCATCCCAACACCAACAGTATAATTAAAAAACATTGAGAGAGTGTGTGCCAAATGAATCCACGCCCTAGCTGAATTGACTTCAATGGCAGACATATTTGATGGAGAAGTCCTATAAAAGGAACAAAGCCATTTGGGTTCATGGAAATGACTCTAAAATCCCCCGGGCCATGATTTTCAGGAGCATTTACAAATCTCAGGTGGCTTACAGGGGGCAGAAGCAGGCCCCTCTGCTGCGAAATTAGCATAATGGCTCTATGCCAGCCCACAAGCTCAGCGAAGGTGTGGGGGGCTGAGCCAAGGTGGGGAGTGGGCACCACTGCGGTGCACTGTTCTGTGGGTTCTCTGGATTTTAAGAGGCCATAGGAAGCAGAGCATAAGTTAGAGCAACCTTGATGAGCTAATTGTCCCAGAATACAGGGAGTCCTGGCTGCCCCACAATATGGGAAGCATAAAGGTAATTTAAAACCACCTTTACCCCTTCACCCTCCCGACCTCCTTTCCTGCTTCAAACACAAGGATGGGGGAACTTAGAATCAGGGCTGTAGGCACAGATAGGGAGTATTGCCTAGTGCTAGAACACTGGACCAGGACTGAGGAGACCTGGTTTCTATTCCTGGCTCTGCCACTGGCCTATGGGGTGACCTTGGGCCAATCACTGCACTTCTCTGTGCCTCCTTTTCCTGATCTGTAAAATGGGGCTAAAGAGACCACCTCCTTTGTAAAGTGTTTTGAGATCTACTGAGAAAAGAGCCTGGCAGTTTTATTAGAACTTAATATGGAGAGGCTATCAGTCTATGGCATTTCCAAACCATCCTATAGAATGCAACGGGGAATGACTTCCCTGCTACATAATTCAGTGGGTATTGCTTTGAACATCCATTCTCTGTCTAACTCTATGAGTCTTCTCCCGTCTTTTGGAGAAGTGTTTGGAGAGACACTGTAACTGGGGTGCCACTCACTGCTAGCGCACCTTGCATCTAGAACTGGTATTGTAGCTTTCACTGCACGGGGTGCCTCCGTGATGCTCCTTGCTCGCGCTGTGATAATCTCTCTTCTGGTAACTTGGCCCTCCAGCCAGGTCACCATTTAACCCCCTTTCTGCTATACCAATGGCTGGGTGGGGAACCTGGGCCCAGCTGCTACACCAGGTTCTAGCCTAGAACCAGCAAGCCATGTCCTCTGTCCCCTTCCCTGTTGCTGTTTCTCTGGACTCCTTCCTACCAGCCTCCCTATCTTCTCTTTCCTGGTTCTGGGCTTACAACTTCCTCTACTCCTCATAGCTACATAACCCATCTTAGCATCTTGCTAGGCTCCTTACTCCAAGACAGGCTCTCAGGGCTTACTTTTCTCCTGTACATCCTCCTTGTTCCTGATGGCCTCCCGCATCCCAGCTGCAGCTCCCTTCGTCTGTCAGCTTCTTGGCTTTATAGTATGTCCCAGTCCTTCCCCAGCTGGGCTTCTCTCTCAATTAGCCTTGATCCTTCTTCTCTCAAGTGACATACCAGGTAACCTAACTGGTCTCAGAGGCCCTCGTTTGCCCTATCAGGGCAGATGTGGGATGCAGCCCCCGTCACAGACACCAAAAGGAAGTTCTCCCTCCTGAATTTGACAGTGCACAGAGTGCATCAGGAAGAGGAGAGTCCAGCTCAGCATTTCTGCCAAACAGGTCTGATCTGGTTCCTGCAACAGCGGGTTTCTCAGAGTTCTCGTTTGTCTCATAGAACGATCACACCCAGATCACTTAGCGGCACTTGGTGCTGCCTGATACAGTGAGTCACATACGGCAAAGCTCCTAAGATATAGGGCAGTGCGATGGAGCTGTTCTTCCATAGTGCTATGGCACGTGTAGCCGTTCTTCCATTACTGGGAGATCTATAAGGAATCACTGCCATTAATGAACTCCATTAAATGCTATACATGTGAGGAAAATTGTAGTTTGATTTAGTTTGGCAACACAGACATATTGGCAAGATAATCACATAAAAGTGACACTTTTTATGGCTGAGCTGTTTGATTTTATGTCAGAGTGCTTCAATTTCTCACATTTTTATGATCATATATAGGTCTAATGTATGCATTAACTAGCGTAAAGGTTAAATAGATTGTTTTAGCATTTCAGGATATAGAGAGTGGGTCTGCACAAACTTCCAGTGAGTTGAATGAGATATTTCAGGCAGACGGGGGTTGGGAGGGAATGAGAGAGCAGGACTTACTTCTTCACTTGGTCCCAATTTTGATAGTGTTATATATTTAACATGATCTGAAATGTATCCATATTTTTAGAGCCAGCTTCTGACCTCAGTTACACCAATGAAACTGATGCTGGTGGCACGATGCTGGGATAACAGAGATCAGAATCCGGCCCTGTGCTGGAGTAACAGAGATCAGAATTTGATCCTTAATAGAAGCCATCTGTGGGAGGAGGGAAACACAAGTCCTGAGCCTCCTCTGACATACACTGGGGCAAATCAAGGGTAACTCTATCCGAGTCCATGTAAAAATAGTGTGAGAAGAGAATCTGATTTGCAATGTGAGACAGCTGACAGCAGGTTACCCTTTGTCACAGATCTGGCTGATACAGGGTTTCTTTTAGCAGCATGTTTAGCCTGGTCCAAAGACAAGCCTAAGTGAAGTCAGATTTCAATACTCCTTAAATCATCTTGCTACCTTTAAGCCCTTAATTCCTCTTTTCTTTATATTGCTATTCCCTCGCACCCCCTTCTACATTTCTGAGAAACCTTTGAAAGACTAATATTATAAGTCTGGAATTTAATTGGCGTTATTTTTTTTTCCAAGTTGGAAAATCTGTTGCTTCCATCAGCTTCTGAATCTGGAGGGATTACTCACTCTTCAGTTTCTTGAAGCGAATTCAAGTTGTCTTTTAAATCTTTCTTTCTTCCACACCCCCATTACCACACCCAAAACCTCTCTGTCTTTTTATTTCACCTCATTTAAATATTCAGCCCAATTTCAAGGCCTAATAATGATGAATAAGACTGCGGCTAAGGTTTAATAAGAGCGTTAAGGAAAGATTTTTCATTCTGACTCCACTAGGTCTCCCCTGAAATTGAATGGGTACCCAGCCTCTGAGCGTGTGCTGAACAGGGCCTTTTGCTAATGCCTGTGGAGATTCCCTCCAGCAGAACCAGAACAGGTTCCCACTAACCAGTCTGATGATGCATATGGATGAAAGGGAGTACATCATCCCTAGCTCGCTAGGCCCATCACAATCGTCTCCCTTCATTAGACGGGCGGGTGAGCCACCGAATGGGAACTCTACGCAAATAAAGGAAGGCTGATTGAGTTAGATGATTAGGCATGCTGTACTAGGTAGTGATGTACTGGGTAAGTCACTGCGCTAACTGTACCTGTTAATTTCACATCCAGACCCAGATCTGACCTGGGTGTTTGGATACGTGGTTTCATTTGGCTCCCCATTGCTAGTCTATATTAGAGATGGGCCCAAGTGTCAAAGCCCAGATCCATGGCTGCATCTCAGTCCAAATAGCTCCGAAGTTTGGGACTTGATGCTCTGGTTCGGCTCATTGCAGAATCACGGCGTTCAGACCAAAGTTTTGGGGGGAGTGGGTCCAGTGTTCTGGTTGAGTTCTGACTCTAATTGATAAAGTTCTCTAATACCAGTAGCTTTGGGCAGGGTGAGACAACATGCATTCACACCATCCTAAGACTGGCAAGGAGGGGGCTAACTATCTCTCCCTGAGTACAGAAGTTTCTGAAGTTGCATGCTGTCAATGTAGGCTTTCCAGGGACCTCGCTGGTGGAGAAGCAATGGAGAAGAGAAAGCCCAGGTGGTGGGAAATATTTAGTCTTCCTGTGAGCAGCAGAACTATATGTATAGAGCTTGGCTAAATGACGGCAGAGTGGCAGGGGCATGTGCACTGGAGACTAGCTACCGCAAACATTCCTCTTCCAAATATCACCCCTCACCCCAAATTGCAGTGGTTCCAAAATCCATGCTGGGCTCAAGATCAGAATTTGGCAGAGCGTTATAAGGAGCTGAAGAAAAGCTCTGGATCTGAACACCCATGAAGTTCCTTGTGTTCAAACTCAGGATCTGAATTCTGCAGCGTAAGCCTCTGTAGGACCCTCAATGGTAAGAGCACCCAGGAAGGAGAATTGCAGATCCTTAATATTTAAGATTTAAATGGTAGTAGTGCCTTGGAGGCCTGAACTGGGTCAGAGCCCCTTTGTGCACAGAGTAAATGCCAGTCCCAGCCCCAAAGCATCCAACAATCTGAAAGACTAATGGGGCTGGGCTCAGGTTGAATGAATTATCTTTTCTGTAGCATAAGACAATAGGAGGATTGAGAGTTTCTGAGAGACAATTCCTCTAGGCTAAACTGAGATAGTTGCCCATCTCAACATAGTATTAGGGAAAGGCTCTGGTTGCAGGAAGTCCTGTATATTTTCCCCTTCATTCATTTGAACCACAATTTCTTGTTTTGCTTGTCGTTTGACCAGCATAACTGCTGCGTCAAACACTTTGCTTGCAATGCCACTAAACTTCGAACACCATGGGAAACACCGCAGGGGCATTGATCCCACAAAATGGTTGGTTCTTTGCATGTGTAGAGTGCATCCATCACAGCAACGCATTGTTGTGTCTACACATAGCATGTCTTCTGGCGGTGGTGTGTCACTGCATGATGGGACTCCTGGAGCATCTATCCCATCATGCCCAGTACCAGGGCTGGAAGTAGAGGCTTTTAGGTAATTCCCAAGGATGAAGAACTTCATCATGTGATGGAGTTAGGATGAACAACTGAATGAGTGCAGCAGCCATGCTTATGGATTGCCTATTAAGGAGAATCCCTTGTAGATTGCACTACTTGAAATTCCTTCTCCTGTACAATGTAAGTAACTGATAAAACCAAAACTTGTAAAATTCCTGGGATATCTGTTGTGTGTGGATTCCAGACGTAGCGGTCCTGTGAAGCTCATGGTGTTCCAAGCAATGGCTTGTTGCATTACCCATTTGCTAGCGCAGACAAGATTTCAGAGTAGTTAAAGTCTTTTAAAGTTTTAGGGCCAGATTCTCAGCTGAAGAAAATTGATGTAGTTCTATTGAAGTTAATGGATCTGCATCAGTTCTCTAACTGCTTGAATTGCTCTACAGTTTTAGAAGGTTTACAGGACACTGTTTAAACTGCTAAAAGGGATTACAGCATCGTAAAATGCTAAAGTTATATTAAACCCTTATAGCGTGTTAGCAGAGTTTACAGTTTAGAATAGTTGAAAACCTGAAATTTCAAACTTGAATTGTTTAGTAGATTTTACTGAGACTTAACTGTCAAACCACGTTTGAAGAAAAAAATGTTTCAATAAGTTTAAAATTATAAATTTAAAAACAATTCCTTAACTGGGACATATTTAACAAATAGATCATGAAAGTGCATTAAAATCTTAAGACAGAAAATGCCCATAATTTGCACTCAAAATTGTCAATTATATATTTTTTCAATTTTACAACTACGCATCCAATTTTCTTCAAACTTGCTTTGATTCTTAAGTCTCAAGCAGACGTACAAAACAAGACATGTAGCTTCATCAGTTTGAATAGTGCAAGTGCAAAATGTCTGATCTGAACATAGGGAAAAAGGATTTATTTCCAAACTCAGATAACTCAGCTAGAGATCTGTTGACCACACTGAATTTTTTTTTTTAAAGTCTTTGGGTTCAGACTAAATTGGACAGATTTAATGCTGAACCAGTGAAAAGGGAGATTAAAAAGAAAGTTGGACAATTACCTTGAGCATAGTGGATGGTAATATGCCTGCCTGCCTAGCGAATTTGAGAGAAAGTGTTGAATTTGGGGATTTCTCTGAGTTACTGCCCCCCACCCTCAGTGGCAAAGAGAAAAACATTTTTCTCTCTTCTGATCTTTCCGCATCAAATGACACTCTGTAAGAAATCATGACAGATTTGGAATATTCCAATAGGAGTGGAATACACCCCCTTCCCCTCCTCACACCTGCTTTTATATACTCCTTCTCCTCCAAGTGTCTTGGATTAGGAATATTCCCCCAGTTCTAGCCATCCTTCCACTATATCAGTAGAAGAACTCCCTCTTATGGTGATATTGTTAATAAGTAAATTAACAAGTAAGCTGTCTAATTAGCTGCATGACAAAGAAAGATACAAAATGGTGTGAGAAGTAGGATTAAATGTAAAATATAATAGAAAAACTGAGCAGTCATGTGAAGCTAAAGCTCAAGAAAATGTTACTGAATGATGGAAGAAGTTCAGGTAATGGTGTGATAATAATATGGTATAACACACTCACGTCAGAGAGTCTGGGAAGGAATGAAAAAGGAAGATAACTGGATTTCATTAAAGAACAAGCAGTCTTTTCCACGCAATTCCCAGCCCATCCAGGAAAGGGAAATCAGCCTTTGGCAGCACTGGTGTGTGCTCTGGCGTCCATCCATGTGAAGAAATGGGCACCATATGTGGTTGACAGCCAGTTCTTCCATTTCCAGCAAAGCCAATTGACATGAATACACCAATTCCATATCAGTCTGTTGGGAGCTGTCAGATGGTCCTTACTTCTGATAACTCAATCAGCGAGACAGGTAGGTTCATACAGGGTAAGGATAAGAGAGCAGCCAACCCAAACCTTCAAGCCAAACTTGAACTAAACGTGAACTTAAATCTTTCATGAGGATTGATAAAGTAAGTAATTTTTATGAAAACATTGTTGATTGCCTTGCAGCCAGGCACTCAGATACCACAGTCGTGGGCATGGTAAAATAACTTAGATAGATCAGGATGAGCCTACAAATGGATATGCTGACATAGCATGAGAAAAGCTATTCTCATGGTATTTCCAGATCAGTCAAAAGGGGGAGTACAACACATCTCATGAGACACTCTGGTTGCAAGCGGGTTCCAGCCTCATTTTGTGGACTCAAGAGGTTCAGATAAATTTTGGTGACGCATCCACATGCCTGAATGCTTCTCTGCAATGAATTAAAGCACCAGCTGTTGCGATTTGCCCTAAAATAGTTCCTTGCAGTGCAGAAGAGCAATGTGCATTCTTAGGAGGCACATAAGCTATTGGTTGGCCCTCTGAATTTCACCCATGGGCATGCATGCTTCACACATTCCAAGTGCACCTTTGTCATTCTCATCATACCTTCTAGGCACATCTTCCTATCCACTTCATAGTGCATCTAGCTACGAAACCCTGGCACATCTGCACACCTTTCCCCCCCACCCCACCCCACACACACACCTGACAATGACTGCAAATGGCGGTGATTAAGAGGGACTGAAAGGGGAGGGGATTGTTTTGTTTTTATCGTTATTATTTTGTGGATATTTTTGCCACATGTTTTAGAGATTAAGTTCAATTAGGGACCAGATGGCACTGAAACACCATCAAGTATTTCTGATGGGCAGCAAATTACTGACTTAATTAAGTAAATAATTAAAATTTATATTTACACCTGATCATCCAAATGAGGGTGAAAATACCAATTTCAGGGCTTGTTATGATTCCTGGCAGGGTGTCAGCCTGTGAGCCAGCCATTTCCATGTCTCAGCGTCAGCTGTCTCTTCTGAATCCTAGAGAGTCATAAAAACCCAGAGAAGAAGAGAGGAAAAGGATGGCTGAAGATTCCCAGCTCAAACTCAGCCATCTAGACACTGTGCTTATAACAGAATGAGTCCCTTTATTTGTCTGAGGGACATATTTTACTCTCATCATTATAATTTAAATTGCAGTAATGTCTGGAAGACTCAAGCAAGATCAGGTCACCAGTGCACTAGTGCTGTACAAATATATAGTAAGAGACAGTCCTTGCACTGAAGAGCTGACAGTGTAAATAAAGGAAAAGGACAAAGGGAGAGAGATTATTCTGCATTTTACAGCTGGAGAACGGAGGCAGAGAGAAATGAAATTCCTGACTTTCATTTACATTAAGACTGTTTACACCACTATGGCATTGTAGTGCCTCTATAATACATTTGCATGCACGTTATGTCCCCTTTTCACTGCTAGCATGATGGAAAGGGGTTTTAGTGTATATGAGAATCAGGTCCAATCTGATTTGCCCAAAGTCACACGGGAAACTTGTGACAAGACTGAGAATTGAACCTAAATTTTCTAAGACACAGACCAGTGCTTTAGCTACAAGCCCACCTGATTCCTCACTGTTTCAGGTCTGTAATGGTATACTGGCACTACAAGCTTCGTTTCACCTGTGAAGCAGCTTGGTGTTGTCCCCATTTCATAGTGCAATGCACTGAGGCAGAGAGACTTGCCCAAGTTCACACATAGGGAGTCAGTGAGAGAACCCAGGAGTAGAACCCAAGAGTTCTCTGGGCCAGTGATCAAGATGTTGGTAGTCATGATTAGGGGTCAGAGCCCAGAGTCACAACCAGCATCACAGGCCAGAGCCAAAGGTCAGGATTTGGAGCCAAGGGTCAGAACCAGCTTACCTGGAGCAGGGGTGCTGGGATAATTTTTATAGTGGGGCTGCTGAAAGCAGAAACCATGTATTTGGCTGTTATTACTACTTCAAGCCAGAGGGTGTTGCTGCACTCCCAGCACCCCTGACCTTGAGTGACGCAAGGCAGGATCCACGATTGGGGGAAAAGCAGGCACGAGCTATCACAGCGATGTGTAAATGCTCTGAGCGGCCACTAACCTGCTGCTGGGCTTAAGAGCCGGTCTGTTGATGCTTCCAACCAATCAGGGTGTGCGGTCAATCAGGCAACCTACTATAGGCCAGCTGCGCTTGTTAGGTTGCCCAGACTGGCTCTGCTGAAGGCCCTGATTTCTGACACCCTGATCTCATTCCTCTCGACCCTGATGGAAGAGGAATCACAACATGAATCAAGAAACATGTGGGCATTGGTGAAGATTCAATGATCCTGATCTTTAACCTGGCAAATTTCCAGTTTTCCACCTTCTGTTTGTCTGTTTCCAAATTGCAGTGCTAGAATTAAAAAAGATAACCCCAGTTCTAAAGCATAAACAAGGCAAACTATCAGGAAAAGTCAGATTGCATTGGAGATCAGCATTGACCCTTTTCTTGTTCATCTTCATCCTGGATATTCTCACAAGGAACTCACAGAAGGAGGCATCCTATTGCATGCTGTTTGCAGATGATATCATTCTCTGCCACGAGGCGAAAGGTAGTCTAGAAGAGGTTCTTGGTAAATGGAGAGATGTGTTGGACAGACGTGGGCTCAAAATAAGAGGAAAAACAAAATATATGATCTGTAATTTCAATAATGAGAACACAGAAGAATTATCCTTGAAAATGGATGGGCAGACAGTACCAAAACCCACAAAGTTTCAGTCTCTGGGCTCCAGAATCTGGGAGACAAAATTAGAGTTAGGATAATAAAGTCCTGGCTCAAATGGAGAGAGATAAATGGTGTAATATGTGACAGGAAGATACCAGTATAATTAAAAGGGAAATGGTTTGCCAAGTTTTAATGTAGTGCTGGGCAACAAAGAAGAAACATGTGCAAATGCAAAATGCACATATTGCAAATGCACATGCACATATTGAGATGTGTGAGTGATGTAAGCAAGAAAAACCATGTGAGGAATGTGTAAGAGACATGCTCAAAGTAACATCCATAAACAAAAACAAAAAACAAACCAAAAAAAGGAGCGCAGGCTCAGATAGTTTGGTAAAGCGGAGTCCTGACAATGATTTGGGACAGATCAAGATTGTAGAAAAAGGAATGAGAGACCAACCCAGGAGGGATTTAATGGGATTAATGCAAGAAAGAAAAAGAGTGTAATTTGGAACCCCTCCACCAACCAGGCCTAAATCATCAGACTTTTTACTCCTGCTCTGATTTCTAGAGATGAACAACTCTGTGGGAGGTTTTGGATTTTCAGAACCAAGAACACCTTATGGACTTGTTAGAATCTGGGTTTTGTATCTATGAATTTACCCCAAAGGTTAGGATAGGGAAAGTGGGGGTAGATACAGACAAATGTTTGGGGGGTTTGCTCCATTTCACTAGGTCAAAATCAAGGGTTGTTTTGGTTCTTGCGAAGCGTCACGATTTTGTTTTTGGTTCTCCAACACTTATCATAGAATCATAGAATATCAGGGTTGGAAGGGACCTCAGGAGATCATCTACCAACCCCCTGCTCAAAGCAAGACCAATCCCCAATTTTTGCCCCAGATCCCTAAATGGTCCCCTCAAGGATTGAACTCACAACCCTGGGCTATCCCTCCCCCAGATAGGACCTGGTTCAGAATTTGTCCCTGGCTTATCAGCACTCCTGTCCCACCCATAGTTTGGTGCTGGGTGGAGGGAGGTCAGACAAATGGCTCTATTGGTATCCCTCTGATAAAAAGGGCTTTACTTTCCATTCTGCAGAGAGCAGTCAAAGAGGCTTTATTATTGATAAAATTAACCTTGGGGCCAGAAACAAGAGAAGCTGCTTTGATTTCATCAGCCCTCCTATCTAAAGAGATGTGATCACTTACAGGAATGAAAGGGGGCATGTTGCTTACGCAAGCACCTAATTTAATAGGGCAGATTTCTCTTCTCAGATCCACGCAGCAGTTTGTCTCTGTTGTGTGAATGCAGGGAGAGCTGAGTTTTGGAATCAAGATCTGCTGGATGGATGGACACATGTGAGAGTAGAATTTTGAGATCCATGTCATTTTGGTTTCTTAGTGTGTGAAATTGTTGATAAACCCTTGTGCAGGGGCCTATTTACCACTCACCTTCCACATAAGTACTAAGAACAGGGGCTTCAGTGCTGCAGAGACCTCATGCTGACTCTCTGCACAGGGGTGAATTGTAACTATAGGGAATCCAAACCAACACGGCTATGCAGGCGTTAATCCAGCAAAGCATTTAGGCATATGCACAACTTGAAGTTGGCGAGTCACCCCACTGAAGTCAACAAAATGCTTAATGTTACCCATATGCTTAAGCATTGTGCTGGCTCAGGGTCTAAAGGGATATTCCCTTGAGAAGGGGCTGAATAGAAAGTAGCCTTGTTTGTAGAGCTTTGAAGTCAGGGGATGAGGTTGTCCCTTTAAAAGGGCAGGTGCGTTGTTATCACAAGCAGATTTTGCATTTAAGTGCTCCCCAAACTAGCCATTTATCAAATGCTTCCCAGCTCTAAGTTCTTTATTTAATGTGTTAGTAACCACTTTGAAAAAGTACCGGTGTCCCATAATACTGAAGTACTTCACCATAAAAGATAATTATTATGATTATGATCTACATAAGCAAAGGCCATTGTCTGGTCTATGCTGATAATATAAAGGGATTTACACCATCTCTTCGCCAGTTCAAAAATGCTCTCTTGTGCGACTGAATTTGTTAGCATCATTCCATGCTGTCACCACATGGGACTGAAATGACTTGCAGCTGCAGTCATTGTTCCACAGGGAAATGGGGGCCCTGGTTACTTATATAGGACATGTCTGCTCTCCCTCTTCTACGTGGTGTAACATCAGATGCCCCAGTGGGAGTGCATGGGTGGGACTAGCATCAGAACATGGTCCTTTGAGGGAAGCATATCCTGCCCCCTTCTCTGCATCCGTGGAGAGCTTTGGTCATAGTGGAATTGGGGTGGTCCTACTATGTTGGTGGGGTGAGGTGGGGTAGATTTGAGGGGCTTGTGCAGGGGATTTGCCGTATGTAACTCACTTCTACTAGGAACCTCTGTGTACAACTGCAGAAGGTGGCTTTGGCATGATGGGGAGTAGGGGTGGAGCTGGGATATCCATGACTACGTGGATCATCCAGCTCTGAGTCTTCATGTCAGAGGGCATGAGCCCCAGTGGCAGCTTCTCAAACCCTGAGGCTGCAGTAGGAGATATGGCGTGTCTCTGCCACTATTTCGTGGCCTGGAGAGAAAATCGCCCTCAAACTGCTCGCCCGTGGAGGGACCCCCACACCCTACGAGCCCATTGACCTGTATAAGATGATTTATCCAGTATGATGAAGATGGGTGTGAATTTATCAGGCACAGTTGGATATTTCTTTTAAATTGTCAGCCATTGCCTCCTTCAGACACATGCTTACAACCTGAAGTGACTCCTCTCCCCTCCTCCGTTCTGTGGAAGCATGTTTGCATTTCTTACAGCAAGGAAGGGACTTCCCCAATGAACAAAAGAACATAGGAATGGCCATACTGGGTTAGATCCAGGATCCTGTCTTCCAACAGGGGCCAGTGCCAGGTGCCTCAGAGCGAATGAAGAGAACAGGCAATCGTCGAGTGTTGCATCCCCTGTCATCCACCCCAGTGAACTGGTGAAGTAAGATTACCCAGCGACACTGAGATCCCAGGATAAATCCCACATCTTACTGCCAACCTCATGCATTGTCTGAAGGGTAAAATAGTGGTGAAGCAACACAGGATAATATTTCCTATGTCGATGGCTGTAAATACTTATTCTCTACATGTACAAATAAATATTTCCAGTGAAAGAGAGACAGCTATAGTGGGCTTGTGTCTCCTCTCACATACACCTCTGTGACTCCACTGGCTTCAGAAACAGGCCTGCAGAGTCCAGTCTATTCTATCTTCCCTCCAATAGTTGTATTGTAGCCAGGTTGGATCGAGTGGCAGTGTGGTCTAGTGGGTAGGGTGACAGCCCAGAAAACCTGGGTTCTCTTTTCAGCCCTGACCACAGACCAGCTGTGTGATGTTGGGCATGTCACTTCCCCCCTCTGAGACTTTGTTTCCCCTTCCACTATCTATTTAGACTGTAAGCTCTTTGGGGCAGGGACTGCCTTTGAGAAGAATGCCCAATGAAGTTGAGACCTCTAGGGAATACTGTGACAGAAACAATAAATCAGAGCCATTAAGGGCCATGCTGTAAATCCATTACTTATATTGGTGAGTTGCTGATCGCACAAGTGGGACAATGAGTGTGAGTAGCTAGCCAAGAGAGAGAGTAGGGGGCTCACAATTGGCTCCAAAATTTGATTCCATTTCTCTTATGGTTTTTTTTTAAGGGGAAAAAAAGAACTTTTCTGCAGGGCTGAGGAAATGTTAATATCTTATTTGGTGCTTTCCTACACAATAGAAGATTGAAATATGCAGCCACTTCACTGCTTTTAGAAGCAAAATATTTTCTCTATTATGTAGCCTGGGGAGAGAGAATTGAAATTTCCACACCCCTATTCACACCCTAATTGATTCTTCTAATCGGAATGTGATTTCTTTCCCTGGTGTGTTTTGATCAAATCACTGCAATAATATAGTTTGGCCATTGGCCAGCACAGATACTGTCAGGTAATTTAGAACTAGAATCTAGGTTTGGGAGGAAAACGAAATGAAACAAAGCAGGTGTTTATGAGCATGAGGCAAACATTCTCATGGAACTGTTTTTAAGCAGTTGTGGGCTAGATCGTGGAGCCTGCACCAGCTGAATTCCTGGAACATTGCCCAGGTGCTAGATCAGCTCTCTGGAAACTTGGGTTCTATTCCTGGCTCTTCCAGTGACCCACCATCTGACCTTGGCACGTCACTTCATTTCTATCTTTTCTACTTAGACTGTACGGTCTTGGGGGAAGGAACAGTGGGAAGCCACTTGGGGCCTGAGCCAAAGCCCATTGAAGTCAAGTGGGAGATTTTGTTCACTGGCCCCCAGTGCTCAGAACCACTCAGGATTTGGGCCCAGCTTTTTAAAGATATTTAGGCATTCCTGCACTCAGTATCACAACACCTGACTGACTGAAGAGCCTAAATCTTGTTTTCAAAAGGGAATTAGACACTTAGAAATCTAAATTCCATCAACAATCAATGGGATTTACACTCCAAAGTGCCTAAATCATGTTGAAAAGGAGATTTAGGCTTCTAAACCAGTAGGCATTACGATGCTGAGTGTGGCAAAGCCTGCATACCTTTGTCTACAGTGAAAGCAGGTTTTTAATAAATACTATTATTATTAACATAAACATTCCCCTGCAGTAATGGAAACCCAAACCTTACAGCATTGTGCTTCGAGATGGGAACCAGGAAGTGAGGCTAACAATAAAGAGAACGTCAAGCTGACTCAGTCTAGCTGAATGAACTGAATAAAATGAGGCATACTGCATAAGTGGTGAGATGCAAACTACATTCGTGCCATTCTTTTGGTGGTTATAAGCTAAGGTGTTACTGGTAAAGACATAACGTAATTTAAATATATACGACTCAGGCTACCCATGGGGTAACTCTAGGAATGAATCTTGTCCATAAAATTTACCTCAATGGTATCCCTTTAATGTAAAATATATGCATATAACAATCCTATTTCATACATTAGATCAGAAATACATATCTATCTCTGTATATAGAGATAATTAGGAAACCCAGACTTGCAAGGAGTTGGATGTGAAAATGTTTAGTCAAGTCAGCTGGTTTAGGGATATATTATGGATCCTGTTGAATTGTCCTTCTTTGTCTAAATTACTTGCAAGGCTATTCAACTGACACCAATTTCTGATTGGAATAGATATAGAGTGATATTCACCCTCCTTGCTCTTGTCCTCAGCATCAGACATTGGAGCATATACTGAGTATTAAATAAATTGTATTCTTATCCACTACAGGAGAGAGGTGAAACAAGAGCCTCCATAGACAGATATTACTTAATGTTTTCACGTGGACCCAGAAGACTCTTAAATGGAATATTGCCCTTTCATACATAGTCTTTTTCTGGAGATCAGAATGGGACCCCACCATCTCCTGCCTGAGTTTGCTTTGTAAATACCCGTGACAGGGAGAAGAGGGACTTACAGAAAGACAATCTCTGTTTTACTTGAGTTGAAGCATTTGCAAACAACTCCTGCTGTTTGCTTGGCTTTTGTTCCGCTGTGTTCCCGACTAATGCAATGCAGTGCAAGGGAAATAAAGGTCTCTTATGTACATTTTAATTTTGATGAAAACTTACACAATATTATACCATATTGGTGATTGTTCTGCCATAATTGGTTGGGAGATCCAGCCACAAAAGACAGAGGAAAAGCCTGACATTGACGAAACTGCGGAACTGTATTACCCATTTATAAACAGTGTGAAGGCAATAGGGTCTAGGGGGTAGGGCACAGACTGGGAGTCAGGCAACTTGAGTGCTGGTCTCATCTCTGCCACTGACTGGCTGTGTGACCTTAGGGAAGTCACTTCTGTTCTCTCTGCCTCAATTTCCCCGTCTTTAAAAATAGTAATAATGATACTTAACTGTCCTTTGAGCAGCAATGTACAAGAGCTAAGTCTTAGAAGGCTGCAGATGCAGGGGATGTGTATTGAAAACCTCTACTTCCGTAATAGCTGAGTAATCAGTCACAACCAGGATTTTAAGGCAATATCCATCTCCCCGCATCTGAGGTCAGGGTTTCAGTGCAACCCCCCATGTCCTTCCCTTGTTGCCACTGTTCCAGCCAATGGGTAGGAATAGTAACTCCATGTCCCTTGTGCAGGGTGTTGGGGGCCAGTGAATATGCATAACTTGCCTGGCACTTTCCCCTTCACCTCAGCAGGGGTGAGGATTTCCCTTTGGCACCTTGACTTCTTGCTTGGCTGCTGCCCCTGTGATTTATCAGGAAGCAATCCATGATGGAGTCTGAGAGATGGGGGGTGGTGGTGTCCATGCAGATCCTATGCAGCAAAGAAAATGTCACCTTAAGGAGCATCTCACAGTTATTTTAATGATCAATATCATATTGCTGGGCCATGCCATCTGGCATTGTGCTAGCTGTGGTCTCTAGCTGATGCTGGATGTGGTCTCTAGCTGATGATGAAGGTAAACCACTTCCCTACCAAACCCCACAATCTACCCAACTAATTACGCAATGATGGATATGCAGTAAGTTCCTTCCTGACCCCGGAAGCAATCAGCATATGCCCCAGGGCATGACATTTGATTACCTATACATCAGTTTTGAGCTTGCCAATTGCAGGTGTTAACAACAGCCATGAAAATTAAATTATCCAGGGCGTATCTAGTTAAAAAAAAGGAAAATATACCCGTGAACACCAGTGAGCCTGTGCAGAGTAGCAGCATAAATGAAACCAGCAACAAACCCCATTATTTAGTCTGTTCCCAAAGAGGTTCAACACACCCTATGGCAAATGGTTTTTTTCCCCACCAGGTTTCTTTTTTTCACAGATGTAATTATAAATCCTTTTCACCTTCCCCTGAGAGCTCATCTCATGTTGTAAAGATAGTGTGACATGGGAGCCCTTCCACAAAATTTTATTATTGTTACAATCAACCAGCTAATTTCCACTCCCCAGCATGTGTGCAGCCTCTGGTAAATTCTACTTCTTGGAGATTTTAACCCTGGAATGTTGGTGATGGACAAATACCGGTGACTCATTTCCTTCAGACGATTGGGTCAGACAGCCCTCAACCACAGGTGGGCTCAAGATCTATTAATATCATTTATAGTCCAGTACTTCCTACAAGCCCCAACCAAGATCAGAGCTCCATGGTGCTAGCTGTTATACATACACAAGAAACAATCCCCTCAAGTGATGGAGAATCCATCACGTCTCCAGCCCGTATTACTGAAACATTTAATCTGGATAGAATCAATGCCAAGTTATTCAGGCTGGGATTTACAAAGGGGGCAAAGGGAGTTAGGTGCTGGCAGTTGGGTGCCTATATCCCTTAGGCCTCTTTGTGAGCCACCAATGTGATGATGTGAAAAAGTCTAATGCAGTCCTAGGACGCATCAGGCAAGGTATTTCCAGTGGAGACAGAAAAGTGTTAGTACCATTCTGGAAGGCACTTTTGAGACCTCATCTGGAATACTGTGTGCAGTTCTGGTCTCCCATGTTTCAGAAAGATTAATTCAAACTGGAACAGGGGCTACAAACAGAGAAGGGCTACTAGGATGATCAGAGGAATGGAAAAACCTACCTTATGAAATGAGACTCAAAGAGCTTGGCTCGTACAGCCTCACCAAAAGAAGGCTGAGGGGAGATAAAATTTCTCTGCACAAATATATCAGAGGGACAAATACCAGGGAGGAAGAGGAGTTATTTGAGTTAAGTGCCTATGTGGACACAAGAATAAATGGATATAAAATGATCATCAAAAGTTTAGGCTTGAAGTTAGATGAAGGTTTCTAACCATCAGAGGAGTGAAGTTCTGAAACAGCCTTCCAAGGGGAGTAGAAGGGGGAAACAATACCGTTCTGGCTTCAAAACTGAGCTTGATAAATTTATGGAGGGGGTGCTATAATGACACCACCTACAATGGCATGTAGCCAATTTGCGAGTGCTAGCAGCAAATATCTGCAAAGTGTAATGATGACACACTAGATGGGGAGGGCTCTGAGTTACTACGGAGAATTCTTTCCCCGGTGTCTGGCTGGTGGGTCTTGCCCACGTGCTCAGGGTCTAACTGATCGCCAGATTTGAGGTTGGGAAGGAATTTTCCCCTGGGTCAGATTGGCAGAGACCCTGGGGGTTTTCACCTTCATATGGTGGATTATCTGTAACTTGAAGTCTTTAAATCATGATTTGAGGACTTTGGTAACTCAGCCAGAGGTTAGGGGTCTACCAGAGGAGTGGATGAGCGAGGTTCTGTAGCCTGTGATGTGCAGAAGGTCAGATTAGATGATCATGATGGTCCCTTCTGGCCTTAAAGTTTATGAGTCTACGTCTCACCCTTAGTCTGTCCCTGAGCATTGGCAAGGGGAGATTTCATTACCCGCCATGACCACCCTAGTTACATGGAAGTCCAGCTTTGAAGACTCTAATGATGGCAAATTCACAGCCTCCTTTGGCAGCTCATCCCACAGCATAAACATTTTTAGAGCAAGTCTGTTGCAATAGTTAACTTAGCATTTCCTGGTTATAACTTAAACCCTTTCTTGTTGTATCCTTGTTGAAATTAGATTGGTTTGGCCTGATTTGTCTTTGATTTATTCTAAGTGCCATTTAAGTTTTCAAAACCGGATGTAAGGGCAATTTATGTGATTGTTAATCAGGTTTCTGAGGATTGTGCCTAAGGGCCAGCTGAGAATGGGGCCTTATTGTGCTAGGCACTGCACAAACACAGAGCAGGTGGTTCCAGTCCTAATGAGCCTGTAATCTATGAGATGCACAGGATCTATCCTGGCTCCTGTATAGGGATACAATTCATCCTAATTAGAACAAGCACGCTATCTCATACCTTTGCATTGTGTATCTGGGTGCACATACAGTAACCTGTCCTACCCTGGGTCTTCATTTCTTTAGACTAAACACATCCAGTTCTCTTAATCTTTTCTCAGCAGTCTGAGTTGTCCGATTCTTTTTGTTATTTGAGTTGCAATGAACTTTTCCCCATTCACCTGTCTTTTTTTTTTTTTTAAATAAAATACAGGTCTCAGGAATTGAACACAGTCTTCCAATTAAAGCCTTAACAGGGCAGAGTAGAGTGAAATAATTGCCTTACTTGTTTTACATATAATACTCTATTAATGGCTTGATCTGGGACTCTGCACTCATTTGGAATATTTGTAACTTTCTTTTACCCTTGGCAGCTGATGAAAAGCTGGGCGAAGCTAAGACCGGACCAAGTCTCCGAGTCTCCTACGATGCCGTCAGCTGAGGCTAGCAGACGGCATCGTCCGGGTTTGTTTCATCTTTCCCTTTCTCTATTATTTGGAGGGTTTTGCATCTGCCTATTTTATTACCTTGGTATCTTTATACCCATGGAAGGTATTTTTTTTTAAGCTTTCCACTTAGTTGCAGCCTAATACATAATGCAGTGCTCAAGATGAAAGCTGTTATCTGATTTGAAGTTTAATGTTCGAAAGTCCTCAAGCTGGTTTATCTAAAGATCCTCCCTGTATAATTGTGTACTTAGAATTCAGCTGTGGTGTAATAGAGCGCTCCATGTTCTGTCTCGAATCACAGAAAAGATACAATTTATTTTTAAGTGAACAGGGAGGGCGAAAGAAAAAAACAAAACAAATGTATTCTACGAAGTTTCAGAAGCACCTGTGCTCCAGGTCCAAAGTATATGGTCTTTAAAAGGCAATGAATCAGGAGGAGAACCAAAGCCAAGAGGAAAGATGGGGATTAAAACTTCAAAGTAATAGAAAAACTTTAAGATCTAGAGCAGTCCTAGGATGGTTTTTTGTTTCTATTATGGAAGCATCTAGAAGCCTTAGTCATGCAGCAGGTCTCTATTGCGCTAGGTGCTGTACAAAGATGCCTGAAGCAGCAGAACAACCCTGGGGGTTTGAATCTAGCTCCTGTAGTATTTTTTTGCTGAGGTGTCTTTAACTGAACTATTAATAATACATCCAAAGAAGTGGTTTTAATGGGAAAGTGAGTAAAACTGCTCTCAGACATTGTAACACAATCTGTTCAAAAGAGCAGTGTGATTGCACTGGGTTTGGGGCCTGTTAAAATGCCTCAAATATAGGGCCAGATTTATTGTCATTATTTAAATTACTGTTAGATACCAACTGAGATAAAAGAGGCCCCCTTGTTATAGCCACAGTGTGTCAAAGAGTATATAGTCTAAGTACACAAGATAGACAAAATGTGGGTGAAAGAAAGTGTTACAGATGGGGATGTGTGCAAAAAGAGAATACGTGACTTGCTGAAGGTCACACAGGAAGTCTGTGGCAGAGGCAGGAATAGAATCCAGGTCTTTTGTCAAAAATCAAATCTTTGATGTAAAAATTGATCAAACCCCCTACAAGAGGGGAATTTCAACCAGCTTTAGCTAGGATCTTGTTCAAAGAAGATTTAAGAAGGTGTAAAGCTTTCTCTGATAGTTCCCCATCAATTTGTGGCTGCCTGTGCCTCACCTCATTGGAGAACTTTAGTCTAGCTTTGAATTCAGTGAATGGCTGATGAAACTAGTGTAGCTGGTCAGATCAAGTTCTCATTCCCACACCCACGCACTGGGAAATGTCACATCTTTTAACTAAAGAATGGGTCCTGATCCCAAAAAATATTTTGGCAATTTCAGGTTTTTAAAGCTTGTTCTGACAAAGATCACTTTTCATATAAAAACAAACCTGGAGTTCATATATACTGATGTCCAACCACCATCTTATGAAAATTTTGCAAGAAGTAATATTTTAGATGTAAAATGTCCCAGGATATAATTAAGAATGGGTTTTCAGGACATTTTGGGGAAAAAAGCTCTGCTCTATCCACACAGCTTGAGAAAGGAAAGGTAACTCTACACAAAGCAGCACCTTCCTTGGACTAAAAAAATGAGATCAACAAACTGCTATACAAATACTGAAATAATGGCCTCTCTAGCCTTCTCCAGATCTCAATGCAGGAGAGCATCTGGACCAATGTTTCTACAGCATGCACATACATGAACATACATGTGTGAATGCATGTACCTACATACACACAGGTACTGGCAAACACACCCCCATCCTTGCTCTTTCGGAATGCTAATTAAAGATTCTTTCTAAAGAAAATACTTGCCCATGAAATGGCTGATTAAAAGTCAGCAGAGTTTTCCCCTAACAGAGAATGTCATCAATTTCTATTTTGCAGCAGAAAGGGCATTAAAGGTGCCAATGGGAAATTGCTTTGGTGCCTTGAACTATAAATGATGCTGGTTTCATGACTCATCAAATCCACACAAAGTACAGGTGGTGGGTCAGCAGGGCTAGGCAAAGTTTAGAACATAATAGGGCCCAAGTGGTGAGAGGAGAGACATGTCTTTCATTTCTGTGGAGCATCAATGAAGAGGCTGCTGGAAATAATTAGGTTCCTTGATTTCCATTGCCATTTGGTACTCTTCACGCTAATCAGAGTAGCTGCATATTTGCATCAGCTGAAGGGTATTTAATTATTTCTTATTAGGAAGAGCCTGTAACAAAGATAAAGGTCTCCTGACTTTTGAATTCATTGTCCCTGTGATTCTCAACCATGCTTGATGCATGGCCAGAAATGAGGGGAAGATAGATGTTTAATATTTATTAAAGAACCTCAGATCTCTATAATCTGTAATCTTTAATCCAGTTAACTATTCCAAGCTCTTTTTATTTATTAATAAATGTTTCATTCGGTCTCTTTCAAACCCAGAATGAAGTTCTGAGGTCATGCAGTCTGTGAGATGAATCACAGAACAGAGATTGAAGAAAACCTGGTTTTTAATCACTTTGCAGGGGTCTTGTAGGACTTAGTAGCCCAGTGATTGGAGTAGGGCACTGGGAGTTGGGACTTCTGGTTTTTACTTCCAGGCTGGATACTGATTTGACAATCCTTTCGGACCTCAGGCACATTTGCTTCACCTTTCTGTGCCTTGGATTATCCATATGTAAAATGAGGAGAGTAAATATTCTGCCCTATTTCTCAGGGTGGTTGTGCGTCTTAATAAATTAATGGCAGTAAAATGCTTTGAAAGCCACGCAGTTTGCCCTATGGTCTGAATTTTCCAAAGAGCTCAGCTCTCATCTATACACCTAAATAATTGGCCAGATTTTCCAAAGACCCCAGTGAATTGAGTGCATGTTGGGGGCTGAGTCTTTTCAACAACCTGGCCATTAAAGTCACTATGTGAGCGGCTGGATTCAGAATCTCCTTGGCAACCTGGCCCTTATTTAATAGGAGCTGAGCTCATTTAAAAATCTGGTCCTAATTGTGAGAGCTGAGTATTTGCAAATCTGGCAAAATCTTTGAAAAATCTGGTCTCACAAGTGCAAAGTGTCATAAACATAGCTAACTATGAATGAAATCCTGACTGCTGATGTCAAGGGGAGTTTTGACATGATCTTCAAGGGGCCAAGATTTTACGTATATGGTGCACTTGACCGAATAACTTTTAGACCTGTGCCTGGATGAGGAAAAGCTTCCTGAAGTAATCACAGAGACTAAGGAGGATTTCTGGAATGTTCAGCAGTAGAAAGGGTTTCTCCTTTGCTCTTAGCTTAACCAGATCTTTAACTTTATGCACTAGTCTTGTCTTTGAAAGATGATGTGAGAAGTTCCTTTTAATTATTTAAAGTAAGGGAAAAACAACAACAAAAACACCCTCAGCATGTGAAGGATTTCTGATTGAAATTCTGCTCCTGGCATCTGCAGAATTTCTTGGCCCTGGCCTTTCTACACATTTACCTTGCTCCCACCTTTCACTCTATTACATGGAATTGACTGACTAGGACAAGACATAGATTGTATCTATGTTACATGAACTTAGCATTGCTTTATGGCCTGACCCAAATCCCACTGAAGTCAATGGGATTTGGATCAGGCCCCCTCAGTCATTAGCTAAATATACCACAGGTAGTTCCTCATTTTACAGGGAGAAATATGCCAGGGACAGGCCAAAGGATCATAACTTCAGACATGCCCAATACAGGATCTCACAATGGATGTGCTTCCAATCTAGCCTCCAGGAGAGAAGGAAGATATCCTATATTGAATATAGCTAGCTTCAGAAGACAAGAGTTAGAATCTTATGCTTTCTCAACTTTCTGGAGACAGAGGAACAAGTTCTTGTAAGGAGCACCTCTCGAGGAAGCTGATTTACTCATTTATATGAGGCATATGCCTCAAGGAAACTGGGAAAGAGGTCCCAGCCCTTGAACCATTCTCCTTCAGGATACTTGGGAATGTTGTTCTGAACTTGACGCATGCAGATTCCAGAATATCAGGATGCAAAACCAGACTAGATAACAATGTAAATCAGAGCAGCTCCACTGAAGTCAATAGAATTTCAGAGGACTCACTCCAGTGTAAGTGACATTAAAATCTCTCTTATGCCAGGGATATAGTAATTTCCAAGAAACCATCATTCTGGTTCATGGAGTGGATGGACAGGGCAAGACCATAAGATTTTACACTAGAAACACTCGGCCTCTATGGGACCAGAATAAAGGTTCTGACACAGATCATTTCATCTTAAGAAAATAAGAATCTGTGATTAATTCCTGGGACTAGTCACCTTTCAGGAGGCCTAAGTGAAGGGGTATTTTAAAATAAGAACTATAACTAGACCTGTACCGAGGACTCAATATGAAGCCATAGGACCAGGGGACTACATAGAGTGCTCAAAATGTAGCCAGTTTTTGATAATGTAGCATGCTATTATTGTGTATATATTGTTCAACAGTTGGTGGCTTGCAAAATTTCAGCCCCTCCCTGCCCCCCCACTTTTGCCAAATCCACCAGTTTAAACCTCACCCTTGCAGTATTATTGATGATGCCTCATCCATAGGCTCCATCCAGTTTCTTTTTAAAAAGCATCTCTGGTCTGTGTCTCATTACACTCCTGTCAGGTTTGCAGAGTCAGCTAAGCACAGGCCCCTGTCTAGTTAACAGCGGCTTGCATGAGACACTTGGGTCTCTAGCAGTTCACCCCTCCGTGATCTTCTATGAGATTTCCCACTCTGAACTCAACTCAGGACCGATTCAAAGATGATGCATTGGGCACAGCGCCAGTCCTCCCAATAAAGATGACTTTGGGAGAGATTCAGTTCAACCCAGAATATGCCCATTATCAAGCTCTGACTACACGTATCCAGGGGGAGTTTTTTCCCTCACTCTCATTTCAAGTGACAAATCCTTGTTTGTACCCAATTGGTTGCCTCTCACGACAGTGTGGCCCCCAAGGTAGAAGTTCTTATATCTGTCTTACACCTCTCCTGTTTTCTGTTTATGGTGAATGACAGACACTATATTCACCCAGACTAATCATTCTGCCAGAGGGGATCAGGATGAGTGAAACTTTGACCAAGCAACTTCTTGGAATGACAGAATGATTATTTTGGATATGGAAACCTCTAGGAGGGCGAAAAAAGAATCACGTTGCCCTTGAGGGTAGTAAACTGACAGCAGGTGACACCTACCTCCCCGCCCTATCCCAGAAAAGAACAAACTTTTGTTTCAAATCCCATTTCACAGGCTTTAATTATTATTTTACCACAAGTTTCCAGACTTTCATGCAGCGACACTTTGTTTTTGGAAGCACGGAAGCTCTCGCTAGCACGCTGCATGGGGCTGTCTTGAAAGAGGAGTCCGTCCGCTCAGTAGCCTGAGGGGGGAAGCCCTCTCCTGGTAATTTTATTCTTCTGAAGGTTGAACAAAGCAGCAATGAAAGTGAGAACAAAGCTCTGGTAGGCCCCACAGCTTTTCCATTCAAACCCCAAACATTTATAAACTTTTGGCGTTTATTCCTTTAGATCTTCTGTTATTATTCCGACAATGTTTCTGACGCAGAAAATCCAGTCAAATTCAAAGGCGTTATGGAAAACAGACATAAGCTTGAACCATAGGAGTTATTTCCTCATAAGGCATTTTCCTCTCACCACCAGCTGATGGCTTCCATGGCTGAATTTAACCTGGGGTTTTGCTTACTAACAATTAGAGCCTTCTGGTCTCTGCAGGATGATTCTGTATCTACTTGCTTTTTAGTAGTTGAACGAACTTAAAAACAGCTCTGTTAATTAAGTACAAAAAATAAGGCTCTCCAGTGAGGAGCTCCCGTAATGACAGCTGCTGGGATACAGGCTCTGTGAGGGTGACCTGCAGAGCTTCAGGGGATTTAGGTGTTAGCAGCCTGAGTTGGTCAAGCTTTGAGCAGGGGGTTGGACTGGATGACCTCCTGAGGTCCCTTCCAACCCTGATATTCTATGATTCTATGAGTTTTGGGTGCTATGAAAGCAGTTCTGTTTATCAAGGTGGATGGTTATCTTACCTTGGGGAATCTGTTTTCATTTTTTCACAGGTGGAGTTTTGTAGTTTAAGCTGAAATAGAGCCACATATTTGAAGGCTCCTGGTGGACATGGATCTCATCCGGAGCAAAACAAGGTCAATGAATAGATTCGCTTTGGCTTTGGGCTCTGGATTTGGTTAGTCTTCAGGAAGGGACCCCATTGCATACTCTGTGGAAGGTGGCAGTGTTTCTGTGTCTGTTTTTGATGTGGCAGGTAAGCTATCAGCTTCAGGCTGCCCAGTTTCTAAGAGACATGGGCTGAGTATGTTGGGCTATGGTTTGGAACTGTGTTGCACTTCATCTAAGTTCAGTTGCGTGAAGGAGGGAAGGATCTGGATGAACTGTTTGGATTCAGGCCTATTTGTAGTATCTAAAATAGTGCCAATAGAGTGTCCTATTAGCTTCAATTTCCACATTGGTACAGGGTGGATCATCATCTGAGATCATACGTGTCTCCCAGCACTAGGCCTCCTGTGTGAATGGCAGATCCCAGAACACTTGGATTTTACAATAGCTGCTCTCCACGGTGCTGAACTGATGAGCTCCTACTGTGCCCCATTTTGGAGCATTCAGCCACTGGCTTGCATTGGTAGCTCTGCCATAACAGTGGACACTCCAGGAGGGGCAATGTTTCCAGAAGCACAATCCCTCCTCAAGCTCTGTGGTGTGCAAGAGCACCCTGTCGGGAGATGCAGGAGAATGCAGAGCCCATGATTGTTCCTAGCCCTTGTGTTTGGGTTGCATAGGGGGTGAGGGAAGGAAGACAGGTTCCTTGAGCCCCTCTCCACGCTCTTCGGGGATGAAAGATGACAGGGCCCTGGGCTCTTACTGAGCTGTGACAATGAGTCAGCAAGTCATCCTGACCCATTCATCCCAATATGCTAGTGTTCATGGGATGGAACTGTATGAGCCTTTGCATAAACTCCTAACAGGCTGAGTTAACAAAAAATGCAACATATGTTCCATTGGTTAGAGTGGAGGGCTGGGTGAGAGCAGACTTCCTGTGTGACCTGGGACAAATCATTTAGTCTCCTTGGGCCTCTATTCCCCATCTTATCTAGTAAACTACATGCCCATCACCACAGTATCTGAGCATCTTACAAGTACTGATGGATTTTATTCCTGTGAGGTAGGGCTGTGCTATTATCCCCATTTTACAGATGGAGAGCTGAGGCATAGAGATGCTTTATGGCTTATCCAAGTTCAAGCAAGGCAACCCTAACCACTGGATCACCCTTCCTGTTTGTAAACTGGGGGAAATAATACTCCTTTTACCCTACCTTTGCTTTGTCTTGTCTACTCAGATGGTAAGCAGTTTGGGGGAAGGAATGTCTCTTACCGCATGTACATACAGTGCCTCACACAATCAGAGCCTGATCTCATTTGAGCCTGCTAAGGGCTACCATGACAACAATAAATTGTCGGCTATTTTTCAGTCAGAGTTTCGGGGGCTGGTTCTAGTGAAGGCTCTTATTTGCCGCTCTCTGGAGAAAAGTCAGCTTAAGTTCACACACGCGTACACACACACACAGATTAAATCTTGCAGAGAATTTACGTCCCCATCCACCCAAACTGGACTGCGTCTTTTGGGAATTTTGAAAGAATTAAATGTTTTGAAAGAGCCCAGATATTTAGGCTTTGAAAATCAGCTACTCAGCAGGCCAGCATTAAAATTAATTTAATGGAATGTAAATTAACATACTTGATACTTTTTTGATCAGTGTTTATATACAATGCTGACCGGTGGAAATAAAAGCTATCTCCCCCATGAAGTTAGGACAAGGAAACTCACAAATTTACCACTCCCACCCCATGGGGAGGCTTTCTGCTTCTAGAGTTGACATAGTACATCAAATTTAAGAGTCTTTAAATATTAAGCATTGGCATGAGCCTTTGCATATAATAAACCCACTTTTCAAATAACGTTTCATTCACTGACACTGGAATATGTAAAGAATTTTCCTTTCAAGTGTACTGTGGAAGTTAATTAAGTTGTCTCAGAGTTTATAGCTCAGATTCACTTAAAAGTACAGTGGGCTATTTATGGCCTAACCTAAAAATGCAACGCAGTGAAACTTTTGAGATGTTGATAAGTGATAAGAATGTCATTTGAGGTTTATTTTTTTAATAATAATTTAATTGTCATTGTAAAATGCCTCATAGTTAGGACAGATTAAATTGCCACAGAAACCATTACTGAAATTCATAACCCCAATAAATGTAAAGTGTTTGCTGCTGCGCCATAAATAACAGTGCTTGTTCCAGGAAAATGAGGTGCAGGAAATAAATTAAGACAACCCAAACATCTAGGATATTAGGTTGCAACAATTTGCTGTAGAGGCTGCTGACGGGAAGGAAGCTGAGCCGAGAGGAGAGGCAAATTCAAGGTTTAATTATGGCCTCGGTAAATCATCAATCCTCTATGTGTTTCGCCATGTTGACATGGTTCAAAGATTATTGCACAGCCCGGCTCAATAGCAGGGGGGGAAATATGTATATTTTAGATGTCATTAGACTGGAAGGGGTTTGAAGAGCGCAATTTTTCTGCTGAGATGCATAGACTCAGCACATCATAAACGAAAGGAGGTAAATAATTTACTGTTAGTCTCAGGCAAAAGGCATAGGGTCTGGTTCTCCACCTTATGTGGTCAGTTATGCCTGGGCTAAATGCACAGCTTTTCTGATATGAAAACAGTTTATACTCTCTTTGCATGGGGGTAAATGACCCCATAAAGCACAAGGCTAAGGAGAAGCAGGTCATGTACCTGGCATCTGGTCACAGCGTTGCAGCTAGAGCTAGGTTAGAGTGAGAACTGGTTGGAAGATGGGAGGAAGGTGGGGGCAGAGATAGTGGGTGGGAAGAGAAGATTTCAAACAACTTAATTGTCACACAGAAACGGCATCTGTAGTAAACATATTGAACGGATAAACAATGCAGCTGCTACAGGTTTCACACAGAGAAGAAAAAGCCGTGGCCATATGCAATTCATTACCTGCATTAATGAGAGAGGTTTTTTTCAAAAATATTCAGTAGGAGAGGGGACAAATTGGATCACCAGAGAGCATCTGTGTTTGCAGACTCCAAATCTGTCCAACCAAAGATCATCTATCAGGGCCTCTTTTTCTCTCAGTCCCAGCCACGACAAGAATGGCCCCAGCAGCTTTCACTCTCCCAGAGACCATGGAGCTGTCACTGTATGGATACATGGAGTAATTAACATTTACTGTGGGCTTAGGGGTCGGGAGGAGAGAAAAAAAAGTGTTTGGAACTAAAACTTCAAGTGCTGTCGTAGATTCCCCCTTCTCCCTCCTTTCCCAGCCAACTTCGTCTCTGCGGAGTCCAGAGAAGAATCCCACAGGTTATGAAGTGAAGAAAGCCCCTCAGTATGACTCTTTGATAACAGCGCATCCCCTGACAATGCAGCTGGTCTCTGGTTTTGAAGCTGGAATGGGCTCTGATGAAGATTACAGGCACACAAGGTGCTTTGGAGCAAGGGGGGCTTTGGGGATGGAGCATTCCTGCTTCACAGCCAATTACTGTTTGAACCCACCAAGATGGTCTCCCCACTGTGTTTAACAAATGCATCAGGAACTAGCCTTGAAGAACCTTCAGATTCTCTCCTGCACACATGAAATAAAACAAAAGATTGCCTATTAGTGGGCTGGAAACCCAGGGACAGCCACTGAAGAATAAAGTAATAAAAATCTCTCTGCTTTTAAATAGGATTTCATGTTAGTACTGTGAATTAATGTAAATGTCACTTTAAAAGAGAATACAGAATAAAAACCTAATAAAGCCGCACAGCACCGCAGGGGTGGTGAGTAAATTGAGAGAATATTTGATTAGATTTCAAATGTTGCTTTTTAATTTGTATGCTCTCGCTTATTTTTTCCCCCCTTACATGCTCCCCATCTATTATATCTGCTGGTGCACACTGAATCTTTAGTGCTACCTAACAGGTGTCCCTTTACTGCCATGCCAAATCCCACATTTGCTAGGGCTTTGGCAGGGACAGCTTCCTCAGAAATATGTCCCATCCATGCCAGCTAAGACTCTATAGTGCAAGTTTCCTCACAACATGAATTTACTGAGACCTGGGCCCTTGCTGTCCTTGCTGCCTACTGTAAGATGACAGCAACATGAGCATTACTCCATGCAAGCTAGGTAAGACTCTAGCAGCGTGAGCTGCCTTACCGCAGCGCTCTACCCAAGCAGTGTGAAAACTCCAGCAAAGTTTTCCTCATTACAACAGTGCCCCAGCAAAGCTAAGTAAGGCCCTGCTGATCCTGCAACCACTTCACGTGGGGAGAGCCCCCAAGAAACCTGTGGTACCCTACACAGGCACTGGATGGCTGCGTGGAGTAGGTTGTGTTACCAGAGTCCTACAGCTCTCACAGCATGAACTTCCCCACAGTGGTGCTCCGTCCATGAGGCCTAGAATGCCAGCGGTGTGAGCACCGCCCCTTAGTACTCGATACAAGCTAGCCTAGAACTGTGCCAGCATGAGTTTCATCTTAGCAGTGCCCTGATGTAAGTCGGAGCTCCTCCGTCCAGAGCCTCCTGCGAGCAGGACCAAAGATGCCCGTGAAATCACTGAAACATTCCAGTTATCGAGGGAGACCCCAAGATAATCTTCTCAGTGAGTGGGCATGGGGTGAGCAGCTCTAATTGGGACATATGGCACTGTCTTTAAAGATCCTTGCTCATCAGTCCCTTCCCCTGGCAGTAGGATTTGCCCAGTGTTAGTACACAGCCATCTTGGAGCAGAGATTATGATCTGAAATCACTATGTTTTTAGCTAGTTCTCCTGGGCCTCGGTGGAATGCGTAGCTTGGAATCCTGTCTTCAGATTGCTCCCCTTTGTTTCAGTCAGACGCTTATCTGCAGACACTGTGATTTCAGCTCACTCTCCTTTGCATCAGCCGGACGGTTGCAGTAGAACTGGGTCTTTACCTGTCTCTTGCTGTGCCTCGGACACAGTATTAGCTCAGCCTTGCTGCGCCTTTAGCTCTTTCTTCTGAGGTACCATCAGTTGCATTTGTACAGTCTGAAACGAGAAACAATCTCCTTTATCCCCAGCCATGTTATTTCCTGTGTTGTGAGGAGACCGATTTTACGTCTGCTCCCCGTTCTCCCGCTGGCTAGCAGACTGGTCGGAAGGGATGGACTCTGTCCCTTTCTCTCGGAGATATGGAGGCCGGCCTGAGCATCTCCCTGGGTCTGTGCTACAGAGCTGTATGGTTCACCCTGCTAAGGTAACAATGATAATACTATCGCCACACGAATGGATCTCTCAGCCTCTTGCTGTTGTAGCATTTCCAATATTCACACCCTCTTTCTCTGTACCCACAGGAGGGAAGGGTGCAAAGGATTAGGAGGAGCGGGCTCGGCCAAAACGCCAAGGGATGATTCTGATCACCCTTATTGATTACTCTGTGGGAATTTCTAAAGCCATTTCAAATTGGTGAAGCCACAGGCAACAGGAGCTGCAAAATTTGAATGACACTGGCTTATACAAGGAAGTATATGTGGGGGAGGGATAGCTCAGGGGTTTGAGCATTGGCCTACTAAACCCAGGGTTGTGAGTTCAATCCTTGAGGGGGCCATTTAGGGATCTGGGGCAAAAATTGGGGTTTGGTCCTGCTTTGAGCAGGGGATTGGACTAGATGACCTCCTGAGGTCCTTTCTAACCCCTGATATTCTATGAAGTCTGAACAACATATTCAGAGCAATCCTCATTTGTCAGGATGGAAACATAAGGGAAGGTGCAGCCTGCTCCTATCAAGAGAACACTCCACTTTAGGAGGTCAACAAACTCTCTTTTATTTCTGCAATAGACGGTATCTCTGTATCCCAAATCTGTGTGTGGGCCTGTGGTGGGATTTTAGCATCAGGGCTTACTGGATGTTTTCCGTGCTTTTTAATATGTTCCGAAGCCCATGGACAGATCAACATAATGCATAGTCTGGACGAACCAAAATGCCAGACTCCAGACCCGCTGGGTGAGAGAAGTAGATGAGGACAGTTACTGTTGAAATATTAGGAAGGCCCAGGCATAGTTCAAAGCAACTGCATCTATATTCCCCCTCTGTGGTCCAGAAAAGGCATCTGCTCGCAGGCTTCTGGCTCCCTAGCCATGTCCTCTCTTGGGCAGAGATACACTTCTGTCTCCTTCTTGATCATGGTATTTCCAGGCTGCACTGGTCCCTGCCTTCACTGTGAACTCCCCAGCAATTCCTACCACCTAAGCAGGCCTGCTTTGCCTTCTCCTCAGAGGCTATAAACAGAATAATATCTCACAGTTATCAGGAACCACATAGCCCTTTCTAAGCAAGCACATTTATTCTTATAGTAAAAGCATTACAGAAAAAAAACATATTAGAACAATAAGGAACCTGCACACATGCTAATAAGATTACTAGAGATCATCCCAACTCTATCAGGGGCTCTGGCAGGTCCTTCAAATCCTGCTCAGGGAGTTTTCTGTGGTTACAAGTTCATAACACCATTTTCTCAGAACAAGCACCCTCCATGAATAAGTCAAGTCCTTCCAATGCTTCCCAGGAAGGATTGGGGACCCCCTTGGACAGAAAGTCCTGTCCATTTTCTAGATCACAAGGCAGACCCTGAGTCGGTTTAAACTCAGATTATTTATCCAAAAGTCCTTTCATTGTCTGTTGGTCTCTGGAGAATCCAGTTTGATTACTTGCGAGTGTCTCCTTGTGGTGGTACCTCTTGGGAGATGTTTCAACCTGACTGAGTTTACCTAATCATTCTCCCCCACCCCATTGTTCCTAGTTCCTGGGGGGCTGTGTTTCCCCACCGCCATGGAATTATGTACAGTCCCTGGCCCACAATGATACATAAACTTAGTTTGATCAGATCTCTCCAGGATATTGTAGGAAATTGCCATGTCTGTCACAGGCCCTATTTGTGGTTTGGCATGAATGGGCTGATCAGTGTTGTCTGAATCTAACTGTGCTAAAATCCATGTTCCAAAAGATTCAGGTGCATAAAGGTGGGACTACTGTCCGTGCACACACCCACCCAAACTAGCAAAAGCTTAGCTATGCAAATAGCAATGCTCACCAAGACATAACTGAGATTAACTCTCTCTGTTTCATGGAGTTACCCACAATTATAATAAATCAGTTGTTTAAATGGGTAATCCAGTAGTAGTGTTCATCTCCGGGCTCATCTCCAGTACATCATGAGCCTGGGATGGGGCCAGGGAGAGAGCTGGGGGTTGGGAAGGCTTGTGAGTGTTGGGAGGTGGAAAGTCTGTCAATTTGTTGATGTGTTAGTACCTATGAGTTAACCTTAATCCTTTCCTTCCCCACACCCTATTTTCCGGCTGCCAATGAAGTCCCCCTTTGTTCTATCGTTATTTTTGGGGTGCATTGTTCTGTTACTGGGGTTTGGGTTGATGCACTTTATTGTCTCTTATGGATTGGGTTTATCTACTCTTGCTAGCAGTGGTAGCATTGTTCATTTTTCCAGCGGACAGCACCTCTTGTCTCTTGGGCACGGAGGGGAGACACCTTGGATGGAGGCACCAGGTGTCACCAAAAACTACCCAGGACGCAACCCAGGCAAAGAGTGGGGAGAAACCACTACAAGTAGCAAACACCAAAGAGATGGTTTGAGCCACACCTCATGGGAGAGGCGACAAAAGGGCCAGGATTTCCATCCAGAACAGCCTGGAGAAGAAACGGTTAATGAGTCCTTCTGAGATGGTTGAGTCAGCTTCAGAGGTTCCAATGGGAATTTACTCTTCTCTGACATCCTCTGAGTGAGGGTGGACCAACCAGGACTTTCAAAACCATCCACAAGAAGGAAAAAACAGACTCACGCATGGAGGATTAACAATGAATGGTGACTTGCAACAGCCCTGCGTCAGAGGACACCAGGCTCAAAGCCGACAGCCCCGCAGCTTTCTTGAATGCTTTCCCCAAGCCACGAGGAAACCATCCCCGTAGGTGACTGAGGCCCTAACGTTTGGCTCAGCATAGACTGTCACAGCAGCGGGCCTCCTTTCTCCATTTGGGCTGGAGTCCCTGCTTTGTCTCTTGATTCCCTGGGATCTGCAAATCCTAGCAGAGAGGATTACAGCAATTCCTCAGCTCCTCGTGTTAGTTCAAACTTTCTCTGGTTGCTCACCTCCCCGGGCAGCTGGGCTCCCTGCCTTCCCTCACGGATTGTCCTCCAGCACATCCTGAGGCCATCGTGCTGCTTTTTACTTGTTCTCTCCTTCCCTTTCCCTCTCCATCTCACTCATCAATCAGTCCAAATTGTTGCAACGACCAGTGGGAAGCCCCTCACCTTGCTGTCATTCATTTGAATAATGCAAATATTAATGAGGAGCAGGCTCATTAAGGGAACGAGGAGGATTCTCGCTGACAGCCCACCTCAGCTACGGTGCCAGCCGGATCCTGTTCCAAACTCCAAACAAGGAGCAAATAATCAAGCCCTTAATATCATTGCCACTGGAATCCTTTTGCCGAGCTCGGCAGCCTGGATGGTTGCGTGTAGTTGCTGTGAACATGTTTTTAGAAGATAGAGGCACCATTTACCTATTCCAGATAAAATGAATCTCCTGTAAGTCATTAATCAGGAGCCATCCAATCTCTTTCTGCTGAAGCACCAGTAAAACAAATTACTCGAAGGCTAAACAAGGTCCACTAAAGAATCACTTGATTAAAACAAGCATTCACAATAAATAAATAAATAGTTCAAGCATTTCATTACAGGCACTAGAGAAAAGAAGTGACTCTCTAATTATGACACAGTAAGGACAAATGTTTCCGTTTGAATTAGTATACCAGGCTAGATCCTCAGCTGGCATAAATCAGCATTGCTCCATTGACTTCAGTGCATCGGTGCCCATTTAAAGCAGCTGAGAATTTGACTCATATCTGGGGAGAATGACGGTGTCATCTAGCACGGGACTGAGAGGAACAAATATTAAGTTCTATTCACACTTCTGCTGCTCACGGCTGCAGGATCTTTGGGAACTTAGTTCACATCTCTGTACCTCAGTTAACCCACCAGTGAAATGGGGATAGTGATATTTACATATCTCTCAGGGTTGTTGTGAAGATTTTTAAATATTAAAGATTTTATTAAATAGCTTGGATGGATGCTGCTGAAGAAGTGCAATGAATATTAGAGGACAGAGGGAGAGTTTGGTATTATTACTGTATATAGTACATAGTTAAAAACAAACACTTGTTTTAATGCAATGTCAAGATTGATACAATAAGCACACAAAAGTCAGAAACACTGACAAGTTAAGGGCCAACATTTCCAGACTTGTGGGACTAACTTTAGGCACGTAACTTCCTGTTTAGACACCTACGTACAAGATATTCACATGAGTCGAACACCCACCAATTGTTTTTCAGTTTGACGGATCAAGCTCTTTGAAGGACCTGCTGTAGGGTAATGTGTGATACAGAATATGAGGGAGGCAGTGTGACCTAGTGGATAGTGCACTAGCCTGGGATTCAGGAGGACTGTCTTCTATTTCTGGCTCTGCCACTGGCTGGGTGCATGACCTTGGGCAAGTCACTTGTCCCCTCAGTGCTATGTCTGTCTTAGACGGAAATCTCTTTGGAGAAAGGACTGTGTGTCTGTACAGCACCTGGCACTATGGGATCCTGATGCTGTAGACGTTACAGTAATAAAAATAACAATAATAAATAAAGCCATGATATAATGGGGCAACTGTGGTTACAGCATAACATCACAGGGACAACATAATGAGAGAGACCATGGCATTTATACCCTTGAATACCGGCACCATTCAGTGACTTCACAGTAAACCTTTCTACAACTAGTAAACAGGGGAACTATTTCTGCATTCTTCAGCAGTGGAAGAGTATCAGTGTCCAAACACTGCACTGACTCAAGGCGTTAGGCCTTTCTACACCAATAGTGTTGCATAAAAGCAAATGAGAAAGCATTGCAAACCTCTGAACATAGGGAAATGAGTTTGTTGTCCCAGAGCTAACACACACCCACACCTCAGAACAACTTGCTCAGCGTGTGAATGAAATCACCTTTTCTTTTCTGCTCAGGCAGCTCCAAAAAGGCCCAAAGTTTGGTAATGGGTTTTTTTAGCCAACATATCTCTCCCTACAGAAATCAAGCAAAAAACCCATCCCCCTACCCCCACTCTCTCACTGAGAAGAATCCTGACACATTTCACTCTCAGGGGGAATTTTGAAGAAAAAAAAATTTAATCTCCTAAAATTAGGGGCTTCCACTTGAAATGCCTCCTCCACCATAATTAATGCTCAGCTCTTGAATTGTAAAAAGGCATAAACCGCTATACTTATGTTCATTAAAAGGTGCCTAAAACTCTGAAATGAATCACTGCAGTAATCTCATATTGTGCCTACACGCTGAGCTGATGCGCCTCTTATCTGTTTCAAAGCTATAGAGATGCCTTTTACAACATCTGGTCACTTGGTAGCAACGTTGCCCCCAGCTGCTGTGGGGCAGTGTTACTAAGATCAAGAACTGCTGTTTGAAGCATAAATACCAATGTCTAATTCAGTGCTATGAGATACCTGAGGATATACAGTTACAGGTACAGTGCTATACAGAACCATATACATTCAGTGACACTTGTTTTAGATAAAAGGAAACAACAAAAGAAGTAAAATCATAGAATACCAGGATTGGAAGGGACCTCAGGAGGTCATCTAGTCCAACCTCAATTCCCCATTTTTGCCCCAGATCACCAATAGCCCCCTCAAGGGTTGAACTCACAAGCCTGGGTTTAGCAGGCCAATGCTCAAACCACTGAGCTATGCCTCTCCCCCTACCGTGTGTCTCCTCTGCAACAAGCTGCACCACGCTCTGCTTCACAAAATGGCAGCTGCCTCTAGTAGAGAGAAGACTGTAAACATTTAAAAGTTTAGTCATTAGAAAAGATTACAACATACTCCAGTGTATTTTCACTTTTCACTCATACTCAACGCCTGCTGAGTAATTCTGTCCTTACCCATCCCACAGCACAAGAAACACAGGCAATGGAAAGTGTCCCGCGGCAGGAGATCAGGATTCAATATAGGATAGAACTGCCCAGGACTTAATCATGCTGCTCATGTCTGCATGCCAGCGAGTGGCTGCCAAGTTACTCCCGGGTTCAAGATTGCCCTCTGCCCCCTTGAGTCAGCTCTGCCTCCCAGAGCTCGATGCTGATTGCCCTGGGCTATGTTTGTGTTTTATTTGTAATCCACTGCAAGCAATAGCCCCTTCTGGCTGGTGAATTATACTTCATTGAGAAGCAGCAGGAGATGCCTGGAACTCTCTCCCCCCCTTTCTCCCCCCGCCCTGACTTCTAATTTAAAGAGAAGAAACAAGATTTCATTGAATTTTAACAAATTAACCATTAATCACTTATGAAAACCTCCCGATGAGGACATGGATTGCCGGGATTATAAATGGGAACAGCTTAATTTTATTGTGATTGTTAAACCAAGTGAATCTCTCTGTCTCTCTCTTTACCTCTGGCAAGCTCTCCCTCTCCTTCCTGATCTATCCTAGCTGTGTCCACCCCCACCACCTCCCACCCGACACACACACACCATCTCTTGTATCCTCTCCACTGAATGCAAAGCCCCTGCTGAATTGGCCTCTGAATCATTTTTGATGTCATGCTGAATATGGAAATTATCAAACAAAAAAAACCCCAATGTCTTCCTCTGACTGTGCGGAGTGAATATTTATGAGGAGCCAGCGAGGAAGCTAAATGGGAACTACTCGTGAGCAAGCCAGTGAGGATGGCAGCTGACGAGGTCTCCATTCCATGCCGGATCCTCAACTGCTGGCAGCATCCAAGCAGAGGGAGAGCTGCGTGAATAACCCTGGGAAGAAGCCCTATCCTTGTTCAGCCACGTTGGAAGCCCAAGTCACAGTAATTTTGCTGCTTCCTTTATATTCTCTCCCTCCTCCGGCTGATCAGTTTCAGTGGGGAAAAAAAATCCTTGGAAGGTGTTCAGCTGCAACAGACGATTAGGCCTTAAAAATCCATTTTTATGTTCAACAGGGCCATAAAAACCAGTGCTTATGCGCACTTATCAAATAAGAATTGGAATCAGAAAAGCCCTTTGGCTTGTTGTACAAGGGGTCACGGATGGTGACGCACTGGTGATTTTTTTTTTCTACGCTGGACACTTTCCCCCTATTTCTCTGTGTTTTCCATATATGGTGATGGAATCCCTGCTGCAATGAGACATCACTTCTCGGCTTAATAGATTGCACTCCCCCCATGCAGAGCCTGAGAGCAGGTGTTTACCAGAGGTCTGATCCAAATAGCCCATGGAAGCCATTAGGAGTCTTTCCATTGACTTCAGTGAGTTTTGGATCAAGCCTTAGATGAGGCTCTGAAAATGTGAAATTAAACTTCTTTAGAAATAAAGTGCATCTAGAAATTAAACAGATCAGGAGTCGCACTGCCCATGTGCCAGCTGGAGGTCAGCAAATAACTCAAAGGGAACAACTGATTCCCGAGAGACAAGGTGGGTGAGGCAAGGTCTTTTACTGGACCAATTTCTGTTGGTGAAAGAGACAAGCTGTTGAGATACACAGAGCACTTCTTCAGGGACTTGGAGTACCTTTCCCAGACCCGAAGAATAACTCTGTGCTCCTCAAAAGCTTGTCTCTTTCGCCAACAGAAATTGGTCCAATAAAAGATATGACCTCCCCGACTTTGTCTCTCTAACATGGCTACTACAACACTAAAAACAGTAATTGATTCTTTGCATTTTGTCTCCCTTGATGGCTGCGGAATGTATTACTTGTATTGTGGTTGGTCTCAATCAGAGAGCAAGGCTCCATTATGCACGAATAAAGAGATGGCCCCTATCCTACAGGGTATGTCTACACCAGGTATCGGCAACCTTTGGCACATGGCACATCAGGGAAAGCCGCTGGCAGGCTGGAACGGTTTGTTTACCTGCAGAGTCCACAAGTTTGGGCTATCGGAGCAACCGCTGGCCGCAGTTTGCCGTTCCAGGCCAATGGGGGCTGCGGGAAACGGCGTGGGCTGCGGGATGTGCTGGCTGCTGCTTCCCGCAGTCTCTATTGGTCTGGAGCGGTGAACTGTGGCCAGTGAGAGCTGCGATCAGCCAAACCTGCGGATGCTGCAAGTAAGCAAACTGTCCTGGCCCACCAGCTGATTTCTCTGATGGGCCGCGTGCCAAAGGTTACCGATCCCTGGTCTACGCTGTAGCTAGGAGCAAGCATGCCAGCCTGAGTAGGCAGATTTGTGCTAGCTTGCCTTGAACTAGCATGCTAAAAATGGCCCCATGGAAGTTGCAGAACCAGCAGAGTCTCAGGGTAGCCATGTGAGCTCAGATGCACCTGGAGCTGAACTCAGGTCTCTGCCGGTGCCGCAACGTCCACACTGCTATTTTTAGGGCACTAGCTTGAGCCAGGCTAGCTCGAATCTGTCTATGTGGGCTGGGAAGCTTGCTCCCAGCTGCAGTGTAGATAGATCCAAAGAGGTTACAATCTTAGCATATGCCAAGGCATAACAGGTGGATAGGGATGCCAATGATCGCTAATTTACTTTGTGTTTGAAATTATTTTAAAATTGAAAATTTGACCGAATCTATGATTTGCTAATAAGAATACAGTACTTGGGTTGTGTTCCTTGTTGTGATTGGTCACTAAAGTTATATGATTTTTTTCTGCTCCTTGACTGGATGAGCATCTCTTTTAACCAGGTTAGTAGTTGCTAATGATGAGAGAGAAAATTTTAAATTCTAGCAAGTGAGCTTAAAGTTCACTTTCTGTGAGAATTTGTGCTTGTCACAATCACAGACCAATGACACAGAATAGAGTGTCAAGCTGTCCTGCCGTGGCTCAGGAGCATGAGTACCAACCTCAGGGTACCCAAGGGGACTGTCCGTGACTCCATGGTTAGGCTGTCACTGTACCTGAGGAGTTTACATTTTATATTTAGTTGGTGAAATCTAAATACAGAACTTACAGTCAGTTTAGGGGTTGTGCCCTGATACTTGACAGTCTGCCCTGAGGCTGGTCCTCATGCTCTACCACTGCAGACCAGTTTGACGCGAGTGTTAGAGTGACCAGATGTCCTGATTTTATAGGGAAAGTCCCGATATTTGGGGCTTTGTATTATATAGGTGCCTATTACCCTCCACCCCCTGTCCTGATTTTTCGTACTTGCTGTCTGGGCACCCTAACTGGCGTAGTCAGCAGGACGTAATACCTTGTGTTGGACGCCAGTATTTCACACTAGTTAATGTTTCTCCCCTGTCTGGTGATTTACGCAGTTACAAAGGCTTACCATGCAAATGCTCAAATTTTACCTTACGATGTGCGATACAGATGTTACAAGTAAGATTAGTGCGGTTAGCAACTTACAAGCATTCAATAAACTCTAAATGCTAAGCAAATTTTATACCTCTAATATCTATTTTAACACGACTCACACACAAGTGAGCCCGGCTGGTTCCAGCTATATATTTGTCAGTGTTGAGTGGACACATAGGGATCTTGGCATAAACTGGCATCTGGTCTGCCAGCGTCACAGACGGGTGCAAATATATTCAGAGCACATTTGTTTAAAAGTTGGGATTTTTGCTCAGACATAGTGTTGCACAGGGGCCTGCACTTCCACAGTTCCCCTTCCTAGCACGCACCAAGGCCTTTCACCTGCAATGGTGACCATTCTTCCATCTGCTTTGAAAGATGAACTGCACTAGGCCAACACATATCCTAGCTGGTAAGAAATCTCTCCTCCTACATGCAGATTAACACCTTGGTACCTTCAGTAATGAGTAGCACTTTGACCTGACTTTCTCACTTACTAAAACCTTCCCCTAATGACAAACAGCCTTGACCAACCCAGCTGCCAAGAGATGACCCTCTTACCATGCACAGGGACCTACGAAATCTACAATCAGCCCTGAGCAGGTGCAGGAGCCAGACAAGGGGAAGAGGACAGGAGGGTTGTCAATCTGACATGTAAAATGAAACAGGAGGAACATGAATCTGACAATATGGTACACGGATCCCATGTGGGTAGCCTGCTGGACTGTATCACTGATGCCATAAGAAAGGTGGATCCACTATCTGGCATTGCAGCAAATATATCTGTGATATATCATGACCTTACAGGAACCACATCATCCATAACACAGGAGGCTTTTAAAGTAAATCTCTTTCATTCTCCCTTGATACATAACACTGACAGGAGATTCCTTTGATTTGCTCCAGAGTGCCTACATTGTGCATCGGCACCAATTTGCACACCCAAATGGGCATTCATAGGAATGTGTCTGTGCAAATCTGTATTTGCATGTGCAAATCTGAAGTTTTACATATGCATATGCTTTTATGTGCCAATATTGAGGCTGCAATTTAGGATGCTTCTATGAAATTTCAATTTCCCTATGTTCTCAGATGCACCACGTATTAGTCATTAGTCATTTGCTCAGTTATTAGGTCACTTTAAGGACCTGTCCTCAATCTTAATTTGTTTCAGATCTCTGCTTACTTACTCATTGCAGTTCGTCACCAATTCTGATGGTAAGAAATTCAAGAAACTTGGGGAAAGCAGAAGGCTCATTTCAGATTTGGCTGCTGTAAAATGCTAGAAGCTACACAGAGCATATTTCACACAATATCTACAATCTGCGAAGTGCAAACTAAATGAGTATTATCCACAACCTGAGTCCAGCAATGCTCAGTTAAGTTAAATGGAAGCTTAGGTATTTGGGAGTTGCATTAGTCGTAGAATGCACAAAGACATTTTAAACCCAATATTTAGTCACTTGACAATTCTTGATATGTTTATGCAGCCGCTGGATGATCAGGGGCGAAGGATGCATCTATCCATTTGTGTATTGTTTAGAAAAGATTGACCAGAGTGCTGAGAGCATTAGATGGGCATTCTCTCATTGTAGTTGGTAAAACTTCAAATAAATAAATAAATGTCCGTTCAGTCACTCTGGAACATCGTGCACTAGTAATAGCCTTGACTGAGGCGGTATAAACAGCTTTCCAACACTCCCACAACCACTTACTGCTCTCTTATACCTCAGTGCAAAAAAAACAAAAACAAAAAAACCCAACACCCACCCAAACCCAGAAAAGTCTTATTTAAATAGCTGTCTCATTTCATATTGCTTCAAGTTCAACGAGGCAGCAATTCTGTGGCATTAGAGCTAGCAAATCATTATTAAAATCACTGCTGTTGGAGATTAACTATGAATTAATTATGAGATGACTTCAGAAGCTGAGAGCTTTCTGGTTGGCTTCTGGGGCTGTCACACTCCCATCAGCAAAGCCCAGTGAATTCTGAAGTTTTCAAACCCTTGCCTCGTGTTCATATATGGTTTCCATTCCATAATGTAAGCTCTTTGGGTCATTTTGTTCTGTGTTTGTACAGCACCTAGAACAGTGGGGTCCTGATCCGTGGCTGGGGCACCTTGGTACTACTACATGACAATACTAATGATAAGTAGGAACACACATTCCTGACAATGTTTTTCTAGGCAGCTGTTTCCATTTGTGGATGGTTAAAGCCAATTGACCTCAGGCCCTGTACCACATGGCACTACCATAAGTGTGCCCCATGTCAAATGCACAGCTTATGTATTCACTGCATGGCTGTTACACCTCCATCAGTGTGGGACGGGTGCTCCTCAATTTGCAGGCAGTGCCCCCAGCACATCACGGGCCGAGCCCTGATCAGTTGGCATTTCTCATGCAATGGCTGAAATTGGCTGTCTTAATACTTGGGGTGGTGTCTGGTGATGGTTAAGCTTCGCTTCTATATAGAAGTTACATGATGGCCTGTGCCCAAATGACAAAGGATGCCCCATCACCTCAGGATTTGCAGAGTTGAGGAGTTGGGCTAGATTCCACTGGCGTACCAAGAGCAGAGCTTGGCATAGCTGAGAAATGGTGGGCCACAGCTAGCTTTGTTCCACACTCCCAGCCAGCTGATCTGGGGTGCTGTCAGCTCTATTCCTCCTGGGGAGGATTTTAATTCTACACTCCAAAAGGGACTTCACTATTGCTCTTGATTTTACAGGGGAAGCACTCAGATACTGCAGTGATGGGTGGCAGTATCAACCCTAAGATAGACAGAGACAGATAGGTGGAATAGGCCAGGTGCTTCCATGCAGTGAAGGGAGGAAGAGCAAGTCACTCCTGTTTCTTTTGGCTGTGAAAGGTTGTGTGAGGGGGCAGGTGTGACACTGTCTTTGTCACTCAGCTTGGCTCTGAGATAAGGGCCTCTGCTGGGCTCTGACAGCACGGAGAGTGCTCCGAGGATAGCTGTCAGTTCCTGAGAGTGGAGTCGCCGCTTGCTGCACTTACGCACAGCTCGGCAAGCTGGCACAGCAGGCGGTGGGTATTTGTGGCACTCGGGTCACAGTTTTCCTAGCTCTGTGAAATGATTCAGGTTTACAGCTCCCCACGGGGCCTGCACAGGAGCCAGCTGGCACTGTTGAATCTGACTCCGGCAGTGAGGGAAAGCATCAACCGTTAATGAAGGTCATGGGAGAACGGGTGGGTTACAGCTTAAACCAAACCATCATGGGTAACCCGCAAAGCTCTCGCTCAGTGACTGGGAAGATGGACAATCAGGATTAATAATAGTAATTTGTTAATCTTCATCACCAGTGAGTAAAGTTGAACGATGAATAACACCCATGATGTGGGCTTCCAATTATTTAACAGCCACAGTAATGCTGAGTGTTCATATAACCCCTTTCTTCAAAATCCAAAAGCACTTGACAAACTTTACAGGCAGATTTCCAAGTGCCACCCACTAGGATGCAAGTGTCACTTGCACTTGATGCTGAAATGTCACAATATTCTGTTTAATGTCCCATGTGCTGTGTTCATTGGAAATGCCAGGGTGAATTCTTGGGTAGGCAGAATGCAACTTCTCACTTAGTCTCTAGCTAGGATCCTGGGCTCACAGCCCATCTGGATATAAATTGGACTAAACACCCAGAGGGGTCTTTCAGAAAATGATAATTTAAGCTCAAAAAGTCAATTTTCCAGACTGCAGAGTCCAGAGCTGGGTATGAATTTCCTCAGACTTCAGGGGGATTTAGCTCTGGAGCTTGATTCACTTTTTTTTTCATAGTGTACCTGGATACACACCCCACTCTTGATCACTCAGATCTTGCACCAGTTCAAGTCAATGAGAGGGTTTGTCCATTTTCTCCAATGGGAGCAGGTCAGGATCTAGAGTAGATGAAGCATGACAGATAAGATAAAATTGGGGTGCCCTGTTTTAATCATGAAAGCAAATGTCTCTGATTTAGAATCAGTGGGGTTGGCTGCTAGAAACTCTCCCCTTTCAACTCCTGGCTCCACAGCCATGGTGGAATGGAATCGATATGGACCCCCAAGCCAGTATGTGTTGCTATATGGTGGACTTTTAACTTGAGAGAGGCAGGTTCTGCAATCTTCTACTTAATGAGAATTCTCAGAGCCATTGGGTCAAATTTTGCTCTTTATTGCACTGGTATCATTCATTTATCTGCTCTTCAAGTATAACACATAGTGTCTATTTGTCCCACTCTAGTGGCCAAAGCACATACAGAGGTCTATAAGTCTGTACCTGCTTTCAGGGTAGCAGGTCTGGTTCTCTAGATGAAGTGAAATGTCATGTTTTTAGATGCAGACGATCAGAAACCCCCGTAGATAACCTAACCAGAAGGGTTGTTACACATGTTCAGAGTTAAGATAGGTTTCAGAGTAGCAGCCGTGTTAGTCTGTATTTGCAAAAAGAAAAGGAGTACTTGTGGCACCTTAGAGACTAACAAATTTATTTGAGCATAAGCTTTTGTGAGCTTCAGCTCACTTCATTGGATGCATTCAGTGGAAACATCCAATCAAGTGAGCTGTAGCTCACGAAAGCTTATGCTCAAATAAATTTGTTAGTCTCTAAGGTGCCACAAGTCCTCCTTTTCTTTCAGAGTTAAGATAGTCATTCTCTCTTCTCTTTCTTTCAATGAAGGGCTTTTTTTCTGCTCGAGGTGCTCAGCGTGACAGAGTGCATGAGTGGGCTCTGATTGTCCAGAGATAGATGCGGTAGCAGTTATCTATATTTCTTCAGGTACCTGATGTGCCCAAATGGGTCTAAGAAATTAAAGCAATTTGATGGTGACATTTCTCTACACACACGTGAGAACACAAGATGTCAGTGACTCACCTCGTTTGAAAAAGCACCCAGGATCACCAATTAATAGCATTCCTTTGCAGAGAGAAGCTGGCAGTAGGGCTGGTATAACTCTGGCCTACAACATTTCTTGCAGGATCAATCTGGTATGTGAGCTAAAAAAGCAACTCCAGTATTTCCAGCCAGCAAAGATTTTTGTACACTTTATCCCGAACCAGTCCTAGAGCAAACCCATTGTCGAATGCAGGGTCAATATGAACAAAAAATAGAGTGGATTGCATCACATGTGTCTGGTTCATGCATTGCTAGCAAAGTGCCTGGCATTCAAGCTACTCCCCACCACCAGTACATCCCACTGATCATGCAAATTTCATTCACTACCATCACAATTGTGCAGCCACAGAGGAATTGAGGGTAGTGTGTGGAACAGGGGTGCTACTTTGCCAGTCTTTCTTTCCTGCCAAGCTCTTGTGTATGTACCATGCATTCCTCCATCTATATTTTCTTGGAACCTCGTATGACAGTATCTAAATACTACCAGAGCTGTGCAACACTCTAAACCTCAATTATACACTAACTGACGTGGCCAAGCCTTGTTGAATCCAGTGATGATGTATGGGAGCAGGGCTTTGCTCAGGTGGAGCTCAGAAGCTCTGCCCCATGACAGCCTTCTCTCTCCTCCAAGCCTCCTGTGGTGAGAAGGTTTTGGTGCCCCCTCAAGAAGGCTCTGGAGACCAGATCCACCACACCGCTATGGTGTCCCACTGAGCAAGTTAATAGATTTGGGGATAATTCCAAGCCATACTCAGAGAGGCTTGACAAGGTGGACGTTAATTAGATATAGCTGAGCCTATTTAGGCTCAACACAACACCTCCAAATAAGGGTGCTAGTCTTAGAGGGAAAGGGGACTGGGGGCATGTGCTGAGCAGAAGCCAGAGCTCTGGGGAAATATAAGAACTGTGTTTAGGGATGGTGGTTGTTTTTGTAGAATATTTGTTTGGTTCACTGTTTGTGAAACTGCATCAAAGGAAGCCCATCTGGAGATCTCTATATATGGATGATATTTTTCATGAGAGGTTTTCTTTTCTGCCTCTCCCCCCACTCTATTCTTTATTGTTTAGCATTTCCCAGGCAGCGCATGAGGCCACCAACGTTACAGAGGGCTCAGCATTTGGCAAGATGAGTTTGTTCATCACTAATTAAAACAAAAGATTTCAGGCGTTTTCCACTCTCCTTTATCAGTTCTACTGTGCGATAGCAAATTGGAGCCCTTGTTATGCTGTCAGCAGAGCTATTATTATGATTATTATTTATTATTTACAGTATAACATGCGACTCACTTCCTCTGTTGGTGGATCTTCCACCATCTGTTTAAAAAAAAAAAGAAATAATAGCTGTCATCTTCTGAAACATGATTCAAATCGGAACATCAAAAGAGAACCAAATGAAGCCAATTAACCACAGTGTGTTCTGTTAATCTGAGTTTAACTTCAATTCCAAAGAGAGAGAAACCCAAAGATCCAAACTTTGGTAAAGCTATTTTTTTTTAATTCTTCCAATTTTTTATTGAACTATTGATTTCAGCTAATAAAATATGCAAATATTCCACTGTTTTTGACCAGTTCTAAACATTATATGTGGATCCACATCTGGATCTGAAGCTCCAGAATGTGCTCTGTCTAAATGTTCCAACTTTGGAAAAGTTTGGATTTCAAATCTTGAAATCTCTAAACTTTCAGAACCTGGAGTTGTTTTAATTCGGAGAAATGCAAAGGACAGGGCAGGATCTGGTTCTGTAATTTGCATCCAGGTTTTTGATTTAAGCTAATATCTCATAAAATGAAGCTCGAGGACAAAGAGTTGTGGCTTACATAGGACCTCATCCAGTGCCCCTGGAAGTTAAAGGGAGTCTTTCCATTTACAAAGAGTCATATGATTTAAGGCCAGAAGGGACCATCAATCATCTCATTCTGTATCTCAAACACCACCCAGCATCCCAGCACATTAAACCCAACAACTAGAATTACATAGGAACATAAAAACGGCCATACTGGATCAGACCAAAAGGTCCATCAAGCCCAGTATCCTGTCATCTGACAGTGGCCAATGGCAGGTGCCCCAAAGGGAATGAACAGACAGATTATCATCAAGTGATCCATGCCCTGTCACCCAATCCCAGCTTCTGGTAAACAGAAGCTAGGGACACCATCCCTGCCCACCCTGGCTAATAGCCATTGATGGGCCTATCCTCCATGAATCTATCTAGCTCCCTTTTGAACCCCGTTATAGTAGTGGCCTTCACAACACGCCCTGGCAAGGAGTTCCAGAGGTTGACAGTGCGTTGCGTGAAAAAATACTTTCTTGTGTTTGTTTTAAACTTGCTACCTATTAATTTCATTTGGTGACCCCTTGTCCTTGTATTATGAGAAGAAGTAAATAACACTTCCTTATTTACTTTCTTGATACCACTCATGATTTTATAGACCTCTATCATATCCCCCTTAGTCGCCTCTTTTCCAAGCTGAAAAGTCCCAGTCTTATTAATCTTTCCACATAAGGAAGTCGTTCTATACCCCTAATCATTTTTGTTTTCCTTTTCTGAACCTTTTCCAATTCCAATATATCTTTTTTAAGATGGGGCGATCACATCTGCATGCGGTATTCAAGGTGTGGGCGTACCATGGATTTATATAGCGGCATTATGATATTTTGTCTTACGATCATCTATCCCTTTCTTGATGATTCCCAACATTCTATTCGCTTTTTTGGCTGCTGCTGCACACTGCGTGGATGATTTCAGAGAACTATCCACAATGACTCCAAGATCTCTGTCTTGAGTGGTAACAGCTAATTTAGATCCCATCATTGTATAGGTATAGTTAGGATTATGTTTTCCAATGTGCATTACTTTGCATTTATCAACATTAAATTTCATCTGCCATTTTGTTGCCCAGTCCCCCAGTTTTGTGAGATCCTTTTGTAGCTCTTCATAGTCTGCCTGGGACTTAACTATCTTGAGTAGTTTTGTATCATCTGCAAATTTTGCCACCTCACTGTTTACCCTTTTTTCCAGATTGTTTATGAATATGTTAAATAGGACTGGGCCCAGTACAGATCCCTGGGCGGCACCACTATTTACCTCTCTCCAGTCTGAAAACTGACCATTTATTCCTACCCTTTCTTTCCTATCTTTTAGCCAGTTACCAATCCATGGGAGAACCGTCCCTCTTATCCCATGACTGCTTATTTTGCTTAAGAGCCTTTGGTGAGGGACCTTATCAAAGGCTTTCTGAAAATCTAAATACACTATATCCACTGGATCTCCTTTGTCCACATGCTTGTTGACCCCCTCAAAGAATTCTTGTAGATTGGTGAGGCATGATTTCCCTTTACAAAAACCATGTTGACTATTTCCTAACAAATTATGTTCATGTACGTGTCTGACAAGTTTGTTCTTTAAGATAATTTCAACCAATTTGCCTGGTACTGAAGTGAGGCTTACTGGCCTGTAGTTGCCAGGGTCACCTCTGAAGCCCTTTTTAAAAATTGGCATCACATTAGCTATCCTCCAGTCATTTGGTACAGAAGCTGATTTAAATGATAGGTTACAGATGACAGTTAGTAGTCCTGCAATTTCACATGTGAGTTCCTTCAGAACTCTTGGATGAATACCATCGGCTCCTGAAGACTTATTACTGTTTAGTTAATCAATTTGTTCCAAAACCTTCTCTAATGACACCTCAATTTGGGACAGTTCTTCAGATCTGTCACCCAAAAATAATGGCTCTGGTTTGGGAATCTCCCTCACATCCTTAGCCGTGAAGACTGATGCAAAGAATTCCTCAATGGCCTTATCGTCTTTGAGTGCTCCTTTAGCATCTCGATCGTCCAGTGGCCCCACTGGTTGTTTAGCAGGCTTTCTGCTTCTGATGTATTTAAAAAAATGTTTGCTATTACTTCTGGAGTCTTTGGCTAGCTGTTCTTCAAATTCTTTTTTGGTTTTTCTAATAATATTTTTACACTTCATTTGCCAGAGTTTATGCTCTTTTCTATTTTCCTGACTAGGATTTAAAGGATGCCTTTTTTCCTCTCACTGCTTCTTTCACTTTGTCATTTAACCACGGTGGCTCTTTTTAGGTTCTCTTACTATGTGTTTTAAATTGGGGTATACATTTAAGTTGAGCCTCTATTATGGTGTCTTTAAAAAGTTTCCACGTAGCTTGCAGGAATTTTCCTTTTGGCGCTGTACCTTTTAATTTCAGTTTCACTAACCTCCTCATTTTTGTGTAGTTCCCCTTTCTGAAATTAAATGCAACAGTGTTGGGCTGCTGTGGAGTTTTCCCCGCCACAGGGATGTTAAATTTAATTATATTATGGTCACTATTACCAAGCGGTTCAGCTATATTCACCTCTTGGCTCTGATCCTGTGCTCCACTTAGGACTAAATCAAGAATTGCCTCTCCTCTGGTGGGTTCCAGGACTAGCTGCTCCAAGAAGCAGTCATTTAAGGTGTCAAGAAACTTCATCTCAGCATCCCTTCCTGAGGCGATATGTATCTAGTCAATATGGGGATAGTTGAAATCCCCCATTATCATTATTGAAATCCCCCATTATTATTAATTAGACCAAAGGATTATAGTCCTCAGGAGACTAAACTATTGTGTCCAAAAGGCAGAGAACAGGAGGGCTTTGGATCAGGCCCATAGAGAAGCAGGAAACAACACTGGTCAAGCATGAGCATGTTGTCTCTGGGATGGGGGCCTGTTGGCCACTTCACTTCAAAGACATGTGTGTAAACATTTTCTTTGGAGTTAGTCCACATGGTTTCATACTTCTGAGCTTTGCTTGAATCTCAAAGACCAGTTTAAACAAGCAAAGCTTCTCCTGATTCAAGGCCACATTTTAATTATGAATATTATTTATTATTTTAGGATTAAGTCATAAATCGGGGACAGGTTTGCTTGGACCTGGGCCAGTGTTTCAAGACCCTGACCCAATCTTTTGAGGAATGTGGTCTGAGCTCCAGATTTGTAACAAAACCAAACACATTTCAACGTGGTCTCAGGTTCTGTTGCAAACATTTCATGTCACCTTAGAAATGCTCCTTTGAACCAGGGACTCTAATGAGGCATTGTTGTCTCCCTGGGTGGCTAGAGACGGAGATGGGTGGGAGTGGGGGATCAATTACATACTCTGAATTTGGAGATGGAGGTTAGGATTGAGGAAGAATTCTTCTATCAGCAGAAAGGCTCCAGCCTTGCAGTCGGTGACAATACTGAGCTCCAGGGGCTGAGCAGCTGAACTGCATTCCTGGCTGCAGTTATTTATATTCCACTAACAGCGTTGTTTACACAAACCGCACGAATGCAAATCAACACGAGGATGCGCCGGAGTTGGTGAGGTGTGCAGCAGGAACGGGCTCCTGGGATTGGTTTTAGTAATGTAGTGTTAACACAGCTACACATGACTACCCACACTTTCATATCCGAGAGAGAGGGAACACTCATTACCTGGGACACTGGCCGAGTCCTTGTACCTCAACAAGAGAGGGGGAAAAAAATAAAAATGGACTTCATTATCACAGGCTGCCTGTCAATCATTCGCCATTCCACTGAGCCTGCCTTACTTTTCATGGACTGAAGGGTCCTACTCCCTGTCATCAAGGGAAAGAGGTGGATGTGTGAAGTGTGAATGGAGACAGAGTGGGTAACATGATGACTAGCATTGTTCTACTGACTTCCTTCCTCCCTCAAGCAGACATGAATTCAAACACAGTCTGTCAGGAAAGGTTTCTATCTGGCTAATACACATACGCAGGGACATGACCTCATATTAGCTAGCCAGCTCTACATACTTATCCCCACACTGCATCAGCACCTCCCGATCTTTAATTTATTTATCCTTGTGACGGGGTGTATTAATCTCAGACTGGAATTGAAGGATTTAAAGAGCAGCTCTGGGCCTAGACGACCCCACCCAACTGCACCTGAAAAGCCTACTCCCGGGAGCCAGACAGCTCAGATGGGGGCTGACAGGGCAGAGCCCGGTGGAGTGGGAGGGCCTGGACTCCCCTACCAATCCCCCTCTCATTAAGAGGGACACAAAACCCCATACATTTTAGACTGTCCCCTGGTGGGAAGAAGGGGAAGGCTTAATAATTTAGGCTTGGTTGTTGATCCCCGCATTCCCAGGCACCTTCCACTCCAGGACTGGGAAGAGATAAGGCTGAGTGGGTAACCTGACTGGAGGGTTGACTTCACCCCAAAAAGAAAAAGACAGACTGACACCTGACGTGAAGGTGGTCCGAGGTAAAGTGTGGAGATGCGGCAAATATAGGCCTCACCTCCTGGTTAGGAGGTGAGGCTTCCAGAGAGCAGTGCCCATCATAATCTTCCAAACACCCTGGTAGATAAGGAAGTATTATTCCCATTTTACAGATGGGGGAAATGAGGCACATGGGCTCACATCCCCAAAGGCATATAGGCACCTAACTGCCATGGGAGTTAAGCACCTAAATACCTTTCCTGGTCTGGGCGAGAGACTAAAGGCCAGATTTTTAAAGATATTTATATGTCTAAAGATGCAGATAAGCACCTAGGCCTGGATCTGCAAAAGGCTTTAGTCATTGTGATGCCTGGATTGGGCCACACAGATGAGTTAAGAGGAGAAACATCTCCCCCAGACTGAATTTATTTTAGCTTTGGGGCATTTCATTCTTTCACAAAAAAATCAAACCCAGACTTTTTTCATTAAAAAAAAATGTTGATTAATCACGAAACCTAATTTTCTGTCATAAAAAAAATGGTTTTGACAGAAAAATTTTCAACCATCCTTAATGTTAACCTTACGTTCATGTGTGCGTTTCTAAATCCCATAAGAGTACTGGCCAGAGGATCCTTATGCGTTTTTTGGACCCCTTTGGGATATAATCTACAGAGCGGTTTGTATGTTTTCTAGATCCTCACTTACTGGGTCACTGACATGTTACCCAGGACCCTTAGGGGCAGTGCCATTTAGCTCATCAGCCTGAAGTCACCTCTCAGTCCACCATCATGTTTGGAAGGCTCTGCCAGCTATTCAGCCCCCTTTCTTTTCTCTGAATTTAGATTTTTTTTACTGTAGTTTTGCAAATGTATTAAAACAAGATCCTTGCTAGTTTATGGTAATTAAAAGCAATAAATATTCCTGCACACAACACTGTGGACCTTGAATAGCCAGCTGTTCAATACTGCTTTCCTAGTGAGGCAGGTAATAAATCTTTATTCCTTTTTGAATGGAAATAAGGACAGGGTTTTATTCATGAATTCTGTGACCCAGCGAAGTGACATTTTCAAAACAAACACTCAAGAAATGAGGAGTTTTCTCTGCAGAGTGGGTTAATCTGCTCTTTTCTCAGCATGTCTCTTTCATACTGATGGTGATTCTCCCAATGCCTTTTAATCCCAGCAGCTAGTTATTTTGCAGCAGGAAGAAATATAAAACAAAATAAAGACACTCGGAGAGAGAGCGTTGTGGGGCAGGGAAGGGGGATATTTTGGAATGGTTCCTCGGAAGGTTTGTTCTGCTCAGAATGTCTGGAGCTCTGGATTCAAGGTCCAGTCACGTTCATGGCCGTGCCAAAGCAGGGGGTGGTCTTGAAGTCTCAGCCCTACAAAGCTGCGTTCCTTGTACCTTCTGAGCTGTCGGACTTCATTAGCATCTACTACTAGATGGCGGGTGTTTCTCTGAACCCAGATCAAACAGAAGCATTTTGCACTCATCTGCAATTGACATTATTTGGTTATGTAATCTAATTGGCTCAGGATACTCCAGGAGTGGGGGGATGAAGCCAGGTTTTTGCAAAACAAAATTGCAATGTGACGCATGTAAATTTCCATCTTGTTCTGTGCTTTTCGAACTCTGCTTAGAGGGGAGGCAGGCTCCAGATTGTTTTCCCCCCTTCTCTGTGCTTTCTACCAATGAGGCTTCGCTTAGCAATAGGCCCCTTGTCTGTGAAAAGGGATTAGATATGGATTGAGTTGCTATTTGTCCTTAAACTGAGGTTCTGAAACAGTTACTGAGCTGAATTCAGTGTGGGTAAACGCGGGTGCAACTCTGTAGACTTCAGTGGAGCTGCAATGGGGAATTGGACCCACTTTCTGTGCAGTGGGGAACATGGCTCTCTCAGGCTCCTAAGCCTTGAGTTTTTTTGCATACTAATGTTTGAGTTCAGCTTCCCTCCCCATTACTCTAACAGAGGAAGCTTTGTGCAGTTTGCTGACAACCATTCACATGCTATGGGTATTTCTAGGGCACCCAGTGTCCTACCTGTGGGCATCTAGTAACAAATACTTATATCGACATATCTGCAAACATGCCTTATCCTAACAGCATGGGCTCGTCCTATGGACAGTAGTTATGACCTGTGCTGTCATTTTGGTGGGAGAAACATTGCTCTGCGATGGCATCTTCCTTGTGAAAACCCTGGGCCTGTACAAACATCAGTTAAACTGCCAAGGGAAGTAGGGACCCATTCAGCCCATTTTAAAGAGCCTGGCACAGAAAGGTAAAGCCACTTGCCCTGAATCACACAGCAAGTTAATGGCAGAGCTGGGAATAGAAGTGCCGGCACCCAACCCCTCCGGCTATCCATCAGGCTACAGGAGGTGCTATCAGGCTGCTAGAAATAACGGCTGCTGGCAACTCCCCTGATGTTTGCTTCGTCCTGCTGAATGTGACACACATGGAACTTGCATGATGACTGAGGCTATCAGAAGATCAGAGAACGGCAGGGGAAAGGAAATATTTGTAAGTGAGGCTATAATTCAGGATGCTATAAGCAAGCAAAACCATAATCGACTTAAGGGAACCATCGTCTGACCCTGCGCATCAGAGCTGATGGCGTTAACCAGCAGAGCCGTACTTTCCCTCTAGACTCAGAGCACTTTGGTGGCAGGAGAGCTGTCTAAGATTAATCTGAGTTATTTTAATTATGATTTTCCTTTCTCTCTCTGTCACATACACAATCTGTCTGGACAAAAAACTGCAGGTTTCCTTCCACTTAGGATTAATTATAAAAGAAAAGTCAATACGTCTCTCAGCAATTACTGCCTTTTCCACTTGGTCATTTGAGGCAGTTAGGGGCTTAGAAATTGAATTTTCAGAGAGAAAGTCATGTCTTGTTGGTCCCAACACAAGGTTCTCTAATAAAAATAATCTTTTTCTTTAGCTAGTCACAGAGTTGGCTTCATGGTTTCCCCTCCTACAATTTGTAGTACTCAGGAAGATGGAAAATGAATGTTTTCAGGTGAGAGGCTTGCGAGTTTTTGTGCACATGACTGTGTGTGAGATGTATGGGAGGGACATGTGAAATGTAGATGGGACGTTATAACTGAACTAATGATAATCTTTAACTGGCCAGTGCTCAGTGATATTCTATCCACTAAGCAGTGTGTCCAATCATTTATCATAGGCCTGAACCAAAGTCCACCGGGAGTCTTTCCACTGACTTCAATGAGCTTTGGATCAGGCCCCCCTTGAGATGCGTGAACACATCACAGACATAATTCAGCACTGGGGGATAACTGTGTTTCCAGATTCATAATTAGATTTCAGCCTCTGTCAGGTCAGTTTGGGACAGAAAGTGTAAAAGCACCAGATCACCACATAAGCTTTAATCTTTTATTTCCTGAGAAAAGCAGGGGTTAGACTAGATGGCACCCTAAATCCACAATGTAAGGAAAGGATAAGACAGAAGCAAAGGCTAAAAAGAAAAGAGAGAGAAAGAGTGCCAGACTGAGAGATAGGGAGAGAAGTAAGAATAAAGAGAAGAGAAACCAACAAACCGCTATATTCTACTTTTAGTTACACCTCTATACTTTGAGTTTTCTGGAGTTACTCCGATTACATTGTTGGGATTGAGTGCAACATTTGGCCATACCCCTCTTGGTTTAAGTTGTACAAAATCAGGGCTTGCGGTTGATTTTCACATTCTCATTCGGTGAGTCCAGCAAGCATTTCTCAGAATGAGAGACAGAAGGGAAGATTGTGCGTGCTTTTTTCATAACCAACCTGCTTTGCCCAGAGCCCCTGCGGGATGAACACCAATGCTCCCTGCAGATTTGTTTAGGAAAGTTACATTGGTTTCTCTCTCACAGAGTGTGTTAACAGTCTTCTCCCAGAAGCGCCTCTCCTTGCATTTATCATCATTTGAAATTGCTGGGGGAAAAATAAATCGAGAACAACAATAAAAAAATCAGAGAAATGTTTTACTAAAAAACAAAAGAAATAAACCCAGAAACAAACTTTGGAGTCTCTGTGTTTGGTACTGAGGCACATACATTTCTCTCTGCTGCTGCTGCCAACCAATCAGAACCTTGTTATCAATATACCAGGGAGACTGAGTATACTGTCACCACAAACTGCATGTAAAAAATTATTCCTCATTTTAATAGCCCGAAAATGGTGTTTAATGCAGCTGGGGCTGCAGCCCAGTGTAAACGATGCAAGATCCCTCCCTGAAAACCAGTTCAAGGTTGCTAATATCTTTGCTTCCTCACTAGCTTAATCCAGTTGGAACCTCAGCTGCTTGTGCTTTCTGTCAGGCTGTTTCAAACAAATTAAATAATGGGTTGCCAACCCTGCAAAGTTTTAGGGTTTTTAACCTGTCTTGGCCCAGAAAAGAAACACAGACAATAGATAATAAAGAGTAGCCGAGGCCAGCTTGTCACTTCAAGCCAGGTTCTGATGCTACTGGTGATCCCGCAAGGCCATGCTGGTACACCAAAAAATAGATTCTGGGCTTTCTGGGACAAAGTCCCTTCTGACCGGGCTTAAAAGCTCCTTCCCAGAGGCACCCTCCATGATCCTGGGATGTGCAGGACTCTACCAGCTTCCCACTTACAGTTCCACATTTAGAAGACCCAGCAATTCTTTCCTCAGCAGAGAAGGTCTTGATGTGACACCCTCTGGAGCCCCTTAATGCCCCACAGGGAATCACGGCAGGACGATGTGAGAGCTGAATGTCCCAACTCTGCACTGTCCTAGGCCCCCGCCAGCCTACGATGAGGGAGTGAACTCAGGATCCAAACTCAAATCAACTCGCATAGCTGACATTATCCTGCATGTTAATGTGTCACTGTGATGTCAGTTGACTGCTGGGCTGGAACTCGTGTTCATTTCGCACAATGCAACATGTGGGCATGATGCCATGTGGCCCTGTGCATGTGACTAAGAATTACATCCTAGAGAGCGCTGATGGGAACTTGTTCTGGGGAGTGAGTATTGTGCCAGTGACACTGAACCTGAAGGTAGATCTGTTTGCTCATTACTGGCACTGTTCTCTGGTGTTAATGCACCTGTAGGACAATGGCCCTAGGTTGAGAGAAAATGAGTGTGAGCCGAGGGTCTGAATGCTGCTAAGGTCCTTAGATGGTACTGCCTATTCAGGTACCAAGGTGACCAGCTAGAGAAGAGGAGGAGTCAGACATGTTTCTACCTATGCACACCCGTGAAGCATTGCAAGATGGGTGCTTTACAGTCTCATCTAATACCTGAAAATTGCTTCACACACCAGTCACCACCTCAAAATGACCACTAATTTTCAGCTAATTTCAGTGGAAACTTTGACTTGCTCCTGGTTTTTCTGTCCATGGTGCTGAAATACTGAATCTCCTAAAGTTTAGAGCTGACTAAATAACCAACAGTTTGTCAGAGGAATTTCATCATTTCTTCAGTCTGCATATTCTCCACGTAAAAATTTCGTAATTCCTCCATATTAGTCATTGTTTAAAATTATTTTCAAATCTCTTTAGCGAATGAAAGTCTTCAGCGGCAGATTGTTCACAAACAGTTCATTGAAAATATCCAGCATTCAGTAGTTGAAATCCATGCTGCATGGTTAGTTACATGAGCCACATGGAAATGTCTCTTTTTTCTGATTGGGTGACATGTAACTAATCACATCAGCAACAACGTCCACTTTGGACTGCATCTTTGTGAGTGAAATTTGCTTGTGTAAAATATTAAAACAGTTGAGCTCCAAATTGACTTTTGAGGCGTGTTCAACTAATATAGCTCATTTGCTAGAATATTTGTGGAAAGCAGCAGGGGTGCAACCTGAATTTTCCTAAGGGGAATCTCTCTGGGGCCGAGTACACGAAGGGGGTGCCAGAGTGAGTGAGAGTCTCCGTGAGGTTGTCAGATCCACCTGAAATTCTCATTCAGAGATGAATTTTGTGCCACATCTATGGGGCAGTGGCTGTTTCCCCTATGTTCTGGGCATAGGGGCTCAATGACATGTAGGGATCACCCCCATCCCCAGGGGTACAGATGGAAGCTCCCCCCATTGCACAGAGTTATGCTGGATTTCCCCTTCTAAGGAATATCATCTTCTTGAGCCTCCTTCAGCCCTGGCTCCTCCAACCTCTCCCAACCTAGGGTACCCACCTCAGATCCACCAGTCCTCATACTGGATCAGTGGCCTGTATCACTCCAGCTGCTCTGGAGTGGTTAATAGCCCTGGACAGTGCTGGGCAGACCCACTGTAGCTCTTCCCTGAACCCTGATTGTGTTGGTGGGCAGCAAAATCTATGGTCAAGGGGCAGGGCAGCAGGTACCCCTAACTCCCCTCCCCTCTTGACATCCCTTGAGATCAGCCATAAAGAGAGACCAGAAGAGTCAAATAAAGTTGTTCAGGAATTCAAATGAATATACATAGAGAGGTTTAGATAGACTTATCCCTGCCACAGTGCAAGGGGCTGGGGACTAGAGGACATCTTGAGGTCTCTTCCAGACCACCATTTCTTGGATTTCTATTATCTTTATGCAGTATTCACCCACCTGTAGTAACATTACAGTAACACCTGCAATATATACTTACAGTTGGTTTGGGCTTCTACCTCTAAACCTCTGTTTGTGGGATTCATTATCTCAGTGGTTTCTGAATGGATTGAACTGAGATTTTTCATACCAAATTCTCTTCTTGGAGGTACACTGTATTTAGCTCCATCCCCCCCAAAATAGTGACACTAATTTAAGGAACTGATAGTTTCTAAAGCTCAGAAGTATGGTCACAGCTCAAAGGGAGAGGGAGGTGTTGGGAGGTCATGGAATTTCACACTCTGAATGGTAGAAGTCCCAAATTCTGCACTGTTCTATTCTTTTGTGCTCAGTGGGGATCTCCTTAAATGTAGGTAATAAAAGAAAATGCTCTGGAGATAGAACTTAAAGGACACTATATGAACTCATCTACAAGGGGAAGCAAATGTGGCAGAATCCAAATGCTATATAGAAGCAGACTTTAGATCAATATTTATAACGGAGACGTGGCAGGTGGGTTTCACCTCTCACCAGTCTGCATGTGCTCAAAAGCCAAAGGGCCCAATTCTTGCTCTCAGTTGTGCCCAAGCAACTCGGGTCTGACTTTGCTGAACTCAGTGGACTTACATGGATGTAACGGCAAGCAGAATTTGGCCTCAGAAGGATGTAACAAGGACCTCTTCCTCCACAGAAGCCTTTCCTAAATGGAGCTCTCTCTGAATGGGGACTTCATTTATAGCACACCAGCTTTCACTCCAGATTAGAACAACTTCCTGGTAAAATGTTATGATTCAGTGACCACATGATCTGCTTTGTAAGGGCATAGAGTATAAACAACATACCCTCCTTTTCTCACTCTTCAGCTCACTACCACTCACTCTCTTTTTGCAGTGCTTGCCCAGTGCTTTTATTACCAGTTGGAGTCTGACTTTACCTGGGCACCTCAGTGAATCAGGAATAGAATCTAACAGGAACAAAGCCATGGACCCTGGTTCAGCTACTAGACCATTGAACAAAACCCAGCAGAAACAACTCTATTCCTGGTTCTTCCCCAAGGCTGAGCTTTCCTAAGGCAGCAGCAGGACACCTCACTTCCCCAGGTAAGTCCTTTGTGTGGATTCACAGTGACAACAAATAGACCGCTCCATGCATCACTTTTGATCACTTATTTTAATGCATGTTCTACTCATGTGGCTCACAGTAACTCCACTTAGTTACAGTGTAGCAGGCTCCAAAGCCAAGGTCCCCATGTTTGCAGAGCTACTTCGCTACTGAATGGTGTCTTGCAGCACCACACAGTAGCACCACACAATGCCTTGACTTTGCAGCGTGATCTCTCTTGGATGGAGGTTCCATTATGGCGTGACTCCGTGTTACAATGCCCTGACACAATAAGAACGTTGCCAAGCGATGGCGGGAGGTAACACTGTCATTACTCAGTGGCTTTCTGTGTCATCACCTCTGCTCTGGAACAGAATCTCGTCTGAACAGGGCTCTGCACCTTCGCCTCTGGAGACCACAAAGCACTTTGCGGGGGGAGGGAGGGGGAGAATGGAGACAGCGAGGAGTCAAATTACATAAAGAAGGGGGCACATTGTGCTAGGAGCAGAGCTAAGCCTAGAACAGAGCCCTCCTAGATCCCATTCTATGCTCTAGCCATGCTGCTGGGTGGTGAGGGGAAGAAGATGCTTTTCCTTGCTCCTGTGCCTTACCTGACCCTTCCTGACCACATGCAGAGTTGGGGACAGATCCTGGCAGTTCCCAGGCAGTTTCCTTAGTACTCCTCATGTCTTATATCAGGCCAGGTAAAGTGAGAGGATCTTACCCATGGAGTTGACATGTCTCTAGAGCCACAAGCTGAGTACCTACTGCTCCAAGTTTTAACTTTCACTTTGTATTAGATAAGGATTAGATAAGTCCATGGAGGATAGGTCCATCAGTGGCTATTAGCCAAGATGGTTGGGATGCAACCCCATGCTCTGGGTATCCCTAAACCACCATCTGCTAGAAGCTGGGACTGGATGGTAGGGGATGACTCATTCAAAATTGCCCTGTTCTGTTCATCTCTCTGAAGCACCTGGCGCCAACCATTGAGAGAGACAGGATATTAGGTTAGGTGGATCATTGATCTGACCCAGTATGGCTGTTCTTTTGTTTTTTTCCCCTCTTGATTACTTAACATGGCTAATGTATTGCTTTGCTTTTTATTTCTTCAGCTCATGCTGTACATAATCCTCTTTTTATAGTCAAAATAAGGAGGCAATAATACACTGTCAAAGAAGGAATTGCTTGTATGGGTCTGCTGTGTAGACGATTGAAAAAATCCTTCCCCTCGTAGAGGTATTAAACCTGTGCCCTTTTCTATACCTAGCATGGCAATGTGCCCCCTCCCCTTTGCTCCTACCACAGGGAAGAGATGAGAAATGCTGACCTTGGCTGATCACAGTGCATTTTCACTGTGGATCCGCACAGGGTAATTTAGCACAGGTGTGTCTGTAATTGGGATACATGTGGGAAATTTTGCACAGCCCAGCTCACCCTTTCACCTGCGCTCTGGGGCTGGAGTGTGGAACTCACTGGCCTGCCCCTGGAAGCAAGCTGGTGAGAGATGAAATGGATTCCCCAGTGGATGAGAATGCTAACAGAGTGCGAATTTCACCCCCTCTGCGGAGGGGCCAGCAGAAGGCTATGCCATTTCTAGGTCCTATTTGTATGGGTGAAAAAGGATTCAAGAAGTGCAGAGTCCTTGTGCTGGCTGGCTGGGCAGGAGTGAATTTCATCCAGATCGAGTAATTGCCATGGTGGGTTTAGAAAAGGAGGCAAAAGTTGCACCTGAGTAGATTTTGCATAGGCCAAAGCCCCATTCCTTAAACAGCAGAGAGGTATTTGGTTTCTGGGTCTGGAACAGCTCTGGGATTGGGCTGCAGTGAACTGAGGGATGAGCGTGAATCCTGGAACTGAAGAGACTTTACAGATTCCCGTTCATCCTCTGCCACCTCACGCATGCTCGAGGACCTACCTGCAAAGAGGAAGTGGAGATTTCCTCTGCTGCGATGACAGGATATTAAAGTAGGTGTCTCCAGTGGTGGTGATAGCTCAAAGCAGCTACTGTTAACTGCACAGCCACATAAAATGTAATCCAGACATCAGCTGCCTTTACTGCAATGTTTAAGGGCTAATAGATGGTCCTGAATGGAACTAAACCATCGAACCACAGCTCTGAATAAGGGACAAAACAGCAGCTTGGATTAACAGGGACACTGAGTTTTAACGTTCAACAGGACAGCAGTTATAAATAATTTACCAAAACATTCCAGTTGATAACTACATCCACGGATACTTCCCCCTTGAACCACAAAGAAAATATTTGAGTACTAACACTGAGATGATAAAAATACATTGAGAAATACACAGCAATCCACGGGTCAGAGCTAAGGTTGTTGGGTTGAGCTGAAATATACAATTGTATATACTCAAAAAGAAGAAGGTGTTTGTTTATTATATGGGTCATGGAAGACTTACAATACTGTTATATTGTTATTACATATACAATTAGAATTATATGTTATTTTATTACAACAAAGCAATAATACTGGGATTGTAAGCTCTTTGGGGCAGGGACTCTCTTTTTATTCTGTTTGTCCAATTAGGTCCTGCTCCATGATTGGCTTTTGTAGGTACTACCACAATACAAATAAGTATATAAATGAAATCCTTAACCATTTCCTTGCTTTTAAGTGCTTGGCTTTTGTAAGTGGTGCAATATATATCTTTTGCTTCTTTGCAATGTTAACTGATTTTGGAAGTGAAATGGTTTGGTGTTAACATTTCCCAGAGTGGTTTTGATTTGTTTGTTTTTAATAAACACTTTTTACTTTTTAACATTTTGTGTAGGTGACTGAAAATACGTAGTCATCTTATAAACTGTGCAGATTTACCCCTGCTGAGGATTTGGCCCATACATTTTTTTCTCCAAGTGTTAAATAAGTGGGATGGATGACTCACCCGATTACTATTCAAATTAAAGGTATGTGTGGTTGACACAGACCACACTAACACCCTCACTCCCTGGAGTGGAGATCTGCCTCATCTGATGTGCACCTGGCAGGATAGACACATGTATTGCCTAGCTAAGGTGGCCATATGTGCATATACCAGGTAACCTTGCTTCTCTTCAGATATTGGTAAAGTCTGCTTAGAACCCCCACTGCTGGCAATGAGGGAATAACCAGTTCTTGAAATAGCTGTCTGCCGGCTTGGTTTACTGATGCAATAACCCTCCCCTTTTGTATGAATCATAAGCCAGACCGTGGACCTTCACAGCACAGGCCTCTTCCACATGAACTAATGGAGTAACTTCATTAGCTGGCAGCAGTAGTTTTCCTTTAATGGACTATCTACTGGAGGGAGATGGGGCACAGTCTGTGCTTGAGTTAGCGAGAGCCTGCCTTTAGCAAGACATCAGAACTCGCAGTCCTTCCCTTTTTAATCCACCTTCCATGAATCATCAGTGCCTCCCCCTTTCAGATGCGATCTAGTGTCTGGTGCTTGATTAGAGCATCTCTTGACTGAGTGGAGGCTGAAACCGGTACCTCCAAGATGTGCTTGGGTCTGAATGTCTAAATTGCATAAATTGCATTTGTTCTTTTTCTGACCTTTTCAGTAGCTTCTGTCTTTCCACTCCCCTCCCCGGCCCATCAGGAATCTGACAGGCCTTTTAAATGCTTCTGGGAAGGAAAGGGTGTTACCTACTGAATTAGAAATGTATGCCAATCTCCTTTATGAGGGGTCTGTGGCTTTATGATGTCCCCTTTGAGCAGGGTGTGTCTGCATAAGGGTGACATTTCATGGACACTTAGGGTGACCAGATAGCAAGTGTGAAAAATTGGGACAGAGGGTCGGGGGTAATAGATACCTATATAAGAAAAAGCCCCAAATATTGAGACTGTCCCTATAAAATCAGGACATTTGGTCACCCTATACACTCCCAAATGCAAGAGGCAAAACCCATGATAGCCCAACACACTCTCTCTCTCTCTTTCCTTTTCCTCTGGCTGTCACTACAGCCCCAGCTTTGCTATGGAGCCAGCAAAGCACTATGGCGTGACTCTTTATAATCCCCAGGTTGGTCATTCTCTGCACAACTAATTAAAACTCTTGTCCCAGTCCCGCACACCCTTCCTTCCTCACCCCCTTTTCATTTCCTTTGTCCAGGGCCTTGAAATGCTTGGTCTCCACACAATAATTGATGGCTTCTGGCTGTACAAACACAAAGGCCTGGAGACTATACAGAGACAGATGGGGTTTTGTATTGTATTCTTTGTTTTTCTTAAATCAGTGAAAGATTTGTAAATTGATGGAATGTATTGTAAATAAGAGAACATTGTCCTTTTATAAGAGTTTATTGTAATTCAAAAATGCCCAGGAGTAATCTGCACTTGGGACACATTTATGCCTTGTTTTCACTTTGTTACTTTCCAGAGGAGCTCACACAGATGCTTTGCGTTTTCTGTGTCTGCTCAGTCTTCATATCCTGCATTACCCTATTTCCCCATCATAGCATGCTGGGCTCACACATGCCTGTATCTTACTGCCATACTACCTCTGGCAGTAAGTGAGGTCTGCTTCTCCCTCAGACTAAGCAAGGCTGGAACCTGGTCAATATGTGGACTGAAAACTTTCAAACTATGCACACTATAAAGTATTGCAAGACACATGCAGTTGTTTAGGACTTCATGGTTGTCAGTATGCTTGGTCACATGGAACATCACACCAGCAGGGGGCCAGAAGTCTGATGATATGAAAAGCCTTTATCCTCTGAAGCTGGAAGAGAATCTTCTTTAGCAGTAGAGGGCACATGGCACATATTAGAACAGTTCTGATCCTGTCCAGTACACAGACACTCACAGCTTGTTATGCCATTGGTATGAATTGCTGCAGCCATGTCTGGGTTAGGAGCCATGTGGCTTAGAGGATGGCAGAATGGCCTGGGTTATCTTCCTGTTGTGCTGGGCAAGTCACTTTCCCGTTCAGTACCTCACTTGCCCCACGTGTAAAATGGGGATAATGATACTGCCTTCCTTTGTAAATCACTCTGAGATCTATTGATAGCTAAGAGCTGGGTATTATAATTACTACTACACAACGGTTTAGAACAGGAAAGGAAGGATGCTGTCATCAAAACTACACAAGGAATTTAAGTAGGCAGAATGTAGATTGCCCAGGACACCAGGGTTAACACCCCAAAACATGCCACGGGGCCTCCGTGACTACAAGGGATCAGGACCTCTGTTTCATGTCTCACCCAAATAACAGTTCTTCCTTCAGTACAGCACCCCCTACCACCAGGCGCGGCACTGACTCATATGAAATAGTCACTACTTCCTTTGCTGCTTCGCCTCCAAGCACTTGATGAATAAAGTCAGTCAAGTCCATAGCTCAAGGCATCATTGTTTAGTAATTATTGTGACTCTTCCTTTCAGTTGATAAGGATCCAAAAGGGCACCTGTGTCATAGTCCAGATACCCAGCAAGTCTTTACAACACATGGAGCTGACCAAAAGCCCCGAATCCACCAGCAAAGCCCCCCAGGTGCCAGAGAGAACCAGCGAATCCCTTAGAGCCAAGAGATTAAAGACACACACTCTTGCAAGGTGCGAGAGTTACCCTCAGGCACCAATCCCTTCCCCAAAGTCTCACTACAGAGATGAGCCAGCCAAATGAGTGAGTCAGCAGAGTGAATTCCAAACCCAAGGGGGCTTCCCACAGGGAATGTCTTGCCAGCAGCTCCCTCTCTTTGATATCAAGGGGGTTCCTGCTGATCCCATCTGCAGTAGTGTGGCACAGGCAGGGGATGCCTCACAGATAGAAGATCCCAGGCCATGACCATTTATAGATCAAAACTGGATCTCCAGCACAGGCCACAAAGAACCAGAGTGATATGTTCCTGGTGAGATACCTTGTCTCCAGCTTCTGCATGCTGGTATTTTCAGAGGTGCCTAGGTGATTTAGGCACCTAAATCTCACAGAAATTCAGTGAGCATTCTTTGTCTAATGTTTCCCTCTGGAAACACCATCCTCGAGATCTAGCCCCAAGCAGCATGTGTCTAATCTCAAGATCACGGGCACTGATAACAGCAGTGAGGTCTGTATGCTGCAGCCCTCCTGGATAGGTGCAAAGAGCCACCCTGGCCACAGACTTGATAGACATACAGTCCTATGAAGCCCCCTTCTCACCTCCCTAGGTGCCTCATCCAAGGGAGGCAAAAGGGGCAGTTTGGCCAAGGCCACTCATTTGAGAGAGCCCCCCAAAATGATGGAGGGGCAGCCAGGCCAAATTTGAGCGAGTGGCATTGCGAGATGGTGCATCGCCACTCAGATTTGGTGCCCACCATCGATAGTGCTAGGTGTGACTTGCCTGCTGAGGCTGGGCCCAGATCCCACCATTGGGTTCATTGGGTCGGACCAAGGCAACCTGCCAGGCCGAGAGCCCAGAGGCAGAAGCAAGGTGGGGGACAGGTGGGACCAGGAATGGCTGCTCACCCGCATACAGGGCAAATCCCCCCATCCTCAGGCCTAGGGCCCTTTGTCTCTTCTCCTCTTCAACTCTTCCATCTCCATTTCTTTGGAAGGAGGGGAGACCCTGAGGCCCTCAAATACCTCCGTGCAGCTTGAGCCTCATCATGGCCAATTTTTCCTTCCCCCCCACTGCCGGGGTTGCTGGCTGCATTTTCCGTTTTTGTTAGCATCGCCCATCTGGGATGGATCCCTGGGGTATCAGACAAGGCCTGCCAGCTCCTGTTGCTTTTTGACTCACCGCGCCATAAAACCAACCATAAATCCTGCCCTAAAAGTTCTTTATAGAGTCCACCTGTCCGCAGCGAGTAAATCACTTGTTCTAAATTAAATTCTGTGAAAGCTGAGTGGCACAGGGTTCCGTGTCTGGATTTATTCAGGCACCAGGAACATAGTAATTTTCTAAGTCAACATTCTGTCCCTGCTTTATTCATTCGCTGATCATGATAAAATGGAATTATACACACACACGCGCTCACACACTGGCCAGGTGGTTCTCACGTTGAAATAGCTGTATGAAATGTACATCCCTGAGAAGGGGCAGTGGGGGACAGCTTGCATGCAAAGGACAGAATTAAATCAAGACCTATCGACTCCCCCTGACTCCTGTTCTTATACATCTTTCTGCTCGTCTTTTCCTGCACTGGCTTCTCCTATGCAACAGCAAAACTATCAGGCAAAGGCCTTGTTAGACACACACCTAAGGGGACGCTGATGTGCCATTCATTAAGGCTCATTCACGGCCTCTTTCCTGCTGGTTTCCAGACAGTGCAACTTTACTCTCTTCGCCTCTTCCATCTCTGCCACCTTTCTCCTGCGTGAAACAAGAGGCTGTTTATTCTTTGGTAGAGTGGGAGCAGAATGGCGTCCTGCCCCTCAACTGAACCCTGAAATCCTCCTCAGAGGAAGGCAGGAGGGAGAACCGTGCCAAGTCTCTTGGCTGCCAGCAGACAGAGCGGTTCTCCGTTGGTGGATTTCTTGGGCTGAATGAGGCTCTGACAAGGAAGGAGAGGCAAACACCGGTATCTTCTGGCACCAGACCCGTCATGGTCCTTATCTTCAAGCAGCTCCATTGCTCTCTAGATATTCATGAGCCAAGGATATCTAAAAAGACCACCTAAATCTCTGGAGTGAAGGTGTGGTTGACTCCTCTGGTCCTGTGACACAATGGCACTCTACAGTAAAGGTGAAGCTCTTCTGTGCAGGAGACAGAGCTTTCTTGGGGGGTGGTCTGAGGCAATGGAATGAACTCTTATGGGAATCAAGGATCAAAGCAAACCTCACCACCTTCTGCTTCAAGTGCAATGCACATTTCTTCAACCTCCCTTCTGTAGCATAAACATATAGCAACATATAACCTGCCCAGAACAATCACACAAAGAAATAAAAAAGACAAATAAACTTCCCCCTAAAACACAAAACAACACTGCTCTTCCAAAACAAGACACTCCACTATACACACTTCTCCCCCTAGCAGAGCATGAGAGAACAAAGGACATGGGACAGATATTAGTCACATTACTTAATGCACTACTGGAAGGTACTCAGATATGATGATGATGATGAGGAGGAGGAGGAGGAGGAGGAGGTGAAGCATGGTATAAGAACCTATATGGAATAGAATGCAAACATTACAAAATGCAAGTACTCACCCAAGAGGTGCTGGGGGAGTTGAGAAAGAGAATTAAGGGGCTGGATAATTATATGACAAATGACCCAATTTATAGTTGCACAGGGTAAAAGAAGAACCTGCTGCAGGTAGTCAGATGGTCACTGCAGGGCTCAGGAAGGATTCTTTGTGCATTTCCCTGGAACAGGCATATTACTGGGGTGGAGTCACAGAGTTTAAGGCCGGAAGGGACCACTAGATCCAGTCTGACCTCCTGTATATTACAGGTCACCAATGCTACCCAGCCTCCAGCAATGGGAATGAGACCAAAGTGTTACAGCTCACTGGAGACGAGAGTATTATGTGTCACAGGGAGAGAATAGGAGGGACCGAGGTGCACCAGTGCTCGAGGCCCTCGCAGTGGCAGAGAAATGGCTAAGCAGCATTCCTGATTATATAGACTGATGGTCTAATCTGTTATGGCAAAGCCAGGAGTAGAAAAGAACAAGCAGAGAGGGGCACTACAGCAAGCACCATTTCCCCAGTGCAGACGCCATCATAACAAGGCCCAGAAGGCCCCAAGCCAGTGAGCATCTGCCAGCTTCATGTAGAAAGTAACACAGCGGGAACTGAACAACCAACCTCTGGGAAGCCAGTTCCAGCTTTGTGCCTCCTTGTCCCTGACTTGAGATCAAATGTCAATGTAGCATCAAGGTGTTAAGTGCATGGAAGACACAAATGTATCCCACTTGGATGGGGCAACAAGGAGGGTAGGAATAACGAGAGATCCCTACAAAGAGGCAATGCCATCCGGAGATCCACACTCCAGAGGCAAGGTGAACGTTTAGGAAGGGCAGAACCCGTGCTACCACAGGATTCCTATTCAGCCCAACCTGCTTGACTCTCTACTGCACCTCAGCCTGGCTCCTCACTACATTACATCTACTACATTACCCTGGCTCCTCTCTCAGAAATCTGGAGTGTGCTGCTCTTCATTCTGGTCCCTGAAACTGCACCTGTCCCAGCAGCAGTTCCTCCCCCTGCTGAGCCGCTTGGTCTTTCCCTTCCTGTGGTTCCCCTTACCCTTGCTGAGAAGCAGAACAGGTTGTTTTGCAGTCAATGACTCTGCTGCCACTGAGCACATCAGAGCCAGAGCCAAAATCCTTTTGCTGGTTCATCCTTGTCCTGCAGTTCCCCAGGTACCAGGGCCAACCCCTTCCTCTGTGTGAGAGCCGGAGCAGAGCGGCTCCAGTAACATGGAGAAGGTTACGGCTCAGCAGGAGGACCGTTCGCTCACCGCAGCTTCTCTCCACTCTCTACCTGCCATAATTAATATCCTTTGCACTGCAGGCTGTGAGGATCTGACAGCCTTTATTTTTAACTCCACTTAATGACACAGTATTAAGACAAAATGCAACTTTGGTGAGCCCCAGGCGCTGGGGAGGCACACAGGCCTTGGAGCACTGCTGTACCTGACGGGCAGGCTCCAGCATAAAGCCACGTGTGAGAGACATAATGGGTTTGCCCTGCCAAGCTGGGTCTGAGATGGTGCAGGGAGTGGGCATGGGGAACATCCCACAGATATGTCCCTAGTCTCTGTGAGGTGCTTCATCTGGAGCTTGATCCTGCCCCACTGAGGTGGAGTGAGAGTTTAAACATGAAGGGGAGTTTGGTCTTTGACTTCAGTAGGAGTGAGGTGTCTCCTCGGTGGCTCTGGATGGATAGTGAGGGGGGTGTTGTCAAGGGACTGTGAGAAATTTAGGACACTAACATGGCTCCAGTCCAGGAAAGGTGTTAAGGGGGTGTGGAGATCTCTGTTCCTCCACAGGAAGGAAGGCAAACACAGGGCTGATGAAACAGGAGGGAGTGACTGCAACTAATGACTGAAGACTTTGGTTCAGCCACAAGGCAGGGGTAGGGCAGGCAAGGCCTAGGGGTTTGAACTGATATTCATCCTTGTAGTATCTGTGCACCTTCCAGGGTAAATCAATACAGCTCCCAGGTGAGATGTAGCAAGGCCACTAGTGACTTTAATGGAATTTTCAGCACTTCTCCCTTCCCTGGTTATAGGAAAGCCTTCCTTGCAGTAGGCTGTAGGTGTGTCCATTCCAGGATATTAGAGAGACAAGGTGAGTGAGGTAATAACTTCTATTGAACCAGCCACCTTGTCTCTCTTCCTTTTGGTCGGTCTTTTTGAGGGAGAGATGATGGAGGGGAAGTTACTGTTATAAACCTTCTGAGCATCTCACAGTCTGGAGCTGTTCACTTTGTACCAGTGACAGTGTTGCAGCTTGCAGAGATGCCATCTGTCTATTACATGAACTCTGGGGTGATCTCCCATTTAAATTAGTCTATTGGGCTTTATACAGCATCCACTGCTATGGTAACTAGCGTGTGTGGAGCGTGATTGGGCAAGGCAGGGCCTCACACTTGACAAACGCCATCGGCTATGCCGGTAACGGCTCCTCACTCCGCATTGCCAATGTATCTAAATCCCTGCAGCACACGATTTGGCTCTTTCAGCATAACACAGTTCTATAAATGCAACTTCTGGCCTGACCTTCAGCATTCCTTGCTCTTCCAGTAGTAGGAATACAGTGTGCCTCAGTTCTGACTGGTAGCACCTCCTGGTTATCCAGACATGGCCCCCTCCCAAACAGAAATCCTTAATGGCTGAGCTGTGTGTTGCTTTTGTGGAAAACAGTCCTTGTAGACCAAGTTAAGAACAATGAATTCATCTTGCTTGCTTACTGAAGCCCAGATCTCCAGTAGCAAGAGGCTGGAGAAACCCTTTCTGTGATGCTAAATCCTCCTTTGGCCCCTTGCTCATAGAAGCATGGTCAGAGTTGACCTACAAGGTTGGCGGTACACAGCGATCTCAGTCCTCTGTCCATCCTGCGATGAGGGAGAACCTCCCCTACTGTTAGCACCACTGACACTTGGGATTCCAGGCCAGCACCCAGAATAATTGCTGCTCAAGATTACTTTATGACACAAATGTTGACATTCTGTTGGCATAACTTGCAATAATGTATGCAGATTGCATCCTTCTAGTGCCGAAATTACTACTTCTCTGCAAGAAATAGTCAGGTTACTCTCTGCTTTGATTTCCAGGAGATAATTCCCCTTCAGGAGTCTTGTTTGTGTAGAATGCGGAGGAGAGGAAAAGGAGAGTGAAAGATTGATCATGCATCAGAATGGATGAATAAAATAAAGAGACCTGGCTTTGTCTTTCATGTGTGCATGGGTGGAGGGATATTGGAGATAATTCTCTGGGTTTAATCTTCCCTCTGTCTCTCTCATCTACTAGGGAAGTGGGGAGTGTGACACTTAGATTCTTTCTTTGACTGGTTTTAAGGCGTGCCTGTGAGCAAAAGTCCCAAGATGCTTTGCAGTTAAGCTAACTTTAAGGAGAGGAATTTTACTAAGCAATAACCTTTAGCATATTTTGAAATGGCTGGAACAGATATTTCAGCAATATTAATGGCAAAATATGTGCAAGGGGAATAACAAATACTGTAATATTGTCCAAAAAAGGAAATAAACAATGCCTAACCATAAGGTATAGTGGCAGTTAGAAAGTTACAAGGAACAGAGAACTTAGAGTAATTATATGCTGGTTACCCTTCATTGCTTATCATTTCACCCCTTCACTATTTCCTCCTCTTGGTATATGCTTCTTCTTGTCTTAGGTTATTTCCTAAGAAATAGTGAGGAAGTAAGACCATTGGCAGACTGGGCGCAGCCTATCAGAAACTACGGAGAAGGTGTTCCTCAGAGGTTGGTATCTGTATGCCTCTCTGTATACATGCTGCCTTGACTAACTGTGAGTTTAATAAATCCAATCAAAACTGACTTATCCAAGGTCTGTTATTGAATGAATTTAACTTCAAAGAATGTTATCAACTAAATGCAATATCATAATCAAGATGTGTCAGTTATTGGCTATTAATTGGTTGTCGATTATTGACACATTATTATCATAAGGAGATTACTCCTCCTCAAGGAGGAACTTTCTCTCAAAGAATACCAAAGTGCTGCATTTAATGGGCCATGATAGACTTGTTCTTCAGGACTCAGAGGCATACATGAACTTACTAATTATCGTCTGTCATATGGGGCTGCATAGAGGCCACGACTTCATTGTGCTAGGCACAGTGCACACACATAGTAAGGTACAATCCCGGATCTGAAGAGTTTAAGGTCTAAATAACAAGACAGATAGAGGGTGGGAGGGGAAGCAGAGACACGATGACTTGCCTAACTTCACATCACAGATCAGTGTCAGCCAAGAATAGAGCTCAGACCTCTTGACTCTTTGCCCACGGCGCTAGCTTCTAGACCATATTGCCACACTCACTGGAAGTAGCATATTAGAAGAAGAGATGTCAAATCATTTCACAAAAGTGCCCTTCATGACCCAGGTTATAAAACGAGAAGGGGCCTCATTTAAGAAAATGTTGTCATGTTCTAAGAAGCCTGGATCTGGGAAAGGACATTGATGGAGCTGGATCTTTAATGGTTTTTTTTTTAAAACTGAATTAACACCAAAAGATATTCAAAAAGAAAAATGGGACAGAAGGAAATATCTTCAAAAACAGACTCTTGGAAAATACAGTTGCACATCAATGAAGAATTTATTTCTGGAGGCACAGAAAAGAAACCTCCATCGAGCAGAGCCTCAGACACTGGGGAAGGAGGCCCATGAGTGTCTCAGAACTAGGGGTGAAGGTCTCTGCTCCAGACCAATTTTGCAAGAGATTAGGATTCATCTCTTCTCTAACATATATAGGGACAATTTATTCCCCAGCACGAGCCCACTAAAATCAACTGAGCTACACAAAGATTGAATCTGACTCTTTGAATTTGCTATGCCAACGAAGACCATTGGTCCATCTACTCTGATAACTTCCTGTAGCCAATATCCAGTAGGATAGAGGAAGTCAAATTGGCCAAAAACCTCCCAAAGGTTACGTAATGCACTAAACTATCATACATTGCTCACTATGGGGAAGGAAATCTCATTCCTAGCCCCTGCAGGCTTATGCCCTTAAACCTGAGTTTTGATCTCCCTTTTGTGTGCTGATTTACACAGCAGCTGCAGTATTAATGAACAGGAAAGTAACCACTGTTTGAAAAAGGCAATCTTGGTCACTTCTTTGGATCAATGACCTTCTCAGGCAGTGATTTCCGAACATCAACTATATGCTGGGAGCATGTGTCTGCCTTTTCATTTCACTAATTGCTTCCATGTTCTCGCGCTGCCTAATGGAAAAGAGCAGGTCTGATCAGTTTCAACTGAAGGGGCTTGTGTGAAATGAGCTCCTGAAATAACTGGGCAAGGATAATTGATACCACGGGGAGCGTTCATCTTCTTTAGGCCTTTACTGCTCAGGAGGGATCGATTTTCTAGGGTTTAGCCAAAGCGGGAGCCCAAGACTCATTCTCGGTCATTGTCCCAATGGCCATTTAACATGAGGAACTGTGGCCATTATTTCCTCATGGGGAATTTAGCATGGAAAGATCTGAGGAGCAATTGAATCAAAGATTTTGGGGGGGACCCTCGACCCTCTCCTACCCTGGGCTCAGAGGCACACAGCAGGTATCACCTCCCTGTCACCGTTCCCCTGAGCCATCCAACCCTTCCACCCGCCATCTCCTCTGGTGCAACACAGCTAACGTTTGTTTAGTCGTCTTCAAGTGAACATGGCATATTGGCCAAAGCCCTCCACGAGAATCCTGTTAATTTGTTTGATGAGATGATTCCAGCTGCAGCCAGATGAAGAAAAGCTGATTGGTTCTTTTGCTTAAACTCTCCATAATGAAATGAACCAGCTTTGTGTCTGTCCTCAACAGGGCAGCCAATCTCGGCAAGAGGATGGGGAGTGTGTGTGTGTGTACGTGGCGGAGGGGAGAGTTGCATCTAATGGCACCATTTCCATTGCACAAGAGCTAATCCTGCCTAAGTCAATGAAGCCCTGGCATGCTAATAAAATTGGGTTGGAAGGCGTTCAGTTTATTACGGCTTTTTAACCGCCACTTCTTAATTAGCCTGATGTGGGGCTCAAATGGGAAAAAAAAGAGCATTTTCTCCAGCGCGTCTTTCGCAGGCAGAGCAGAAGTGCTGACTTGAGATACTAATCTCCTTGGAGACTTCAAAAATAATACTCAGACCATCCAACATTTATTTAAAGGGGGGGGGAATAGAGTAAGGCTTTAGCATTTCCATCTCTGCCTTCTGCCAAGGATTTCAGGGTGTTTTGCACACAGGCATGGAGTAAGTCTCACCACACTCCTCTGAGGAAGGGAAGGGTTATGTCCATTTAACAGATGGGGGAAACTGAGGCACAAAGAGGTGACTGGTAAAATCCTGCCCTGGCTTGTGAAGCCAATGGGAACAAAGATGTTGCATCCTCCGCTAGAGAAAAGATACCGACCCAGATGGGATGCTTCTGTCTGAGCTGGCAGGAAATGCCCCTGAAGATCATCTGGGCTGCTCAGACACAAGGGCATCTCCTAGCTGCCTGAGGGAGACCAAGCCATCCCAGAACCCACAGGCTGAGCCTTTCCTGTATGGCAGTGGTAAGTAGGCCAAGCTATTAGCTAGATGTCTCTCCTAACAGGCTCTTGAGCACCAGGGAGAGACCTTGCTCTGTTGCTTACACAAGGGAAAGGTGTGTGTGTGGGTGAAGTGACCTGGAGCTTCCTTACAACCCCATCTTGTGCACCAGTGTGACACAGGGCAGGATTTAATGCCATGTGACTAGCCCAAGGGACCCAATGGCAAGATTCACAGCCTCTCACCCCACCCCACGGAGAGTCCTTGGGGAAGAGAGAACCAGAGGGGAGAAGGGATTTTGGAGGGAAGCTGCTTTTATAAACAAGTAATCTTGCTCATCTGCCTTCCTCCTCCCCGCCGCCCCCCATGCCAGGCAGAGCGAGGGAAGGAAATGTGCATTTCCCCCCCATTACACTCTCCAGCTGAATAAAATGTGACTTTCCCCCTAAATAATTCATGGCCTGTCTTCCTCCGGAAAGTTTTGGTTAGTGCAAAATGACACTTTGTGCCCTTTAATGCTCTGATGAAATATCCATCCATTTATAATTTAGGAACTGGCAGCTGGTAGTGTAGTGGGAGCACAGGTGAAGTGCGGGCATCTGCAGGCAGATCCCTCGGTGTTAGCTTCCTCCAAGGTCTTGGGAGGAGAGGGCTCGGGAAGCGGTGAGGACAAAAGCAGTCAGAGAAAACCCCACCCACGTCTGTCCCGCGTTATGATTTCCCTGTGGGATGGGGATGGGAAACCACCTCCAGTGCGGCAGTAGGAAGGATGGTGGCTCTCACCCCACAGAACAACTTTCCCCCATCACCAGGTAAACAGGGCAAGGATGACAAGCCCACACCAGTGTATCAAGGGAGAATATAGTGCTGCTCATCCACAAGAGGAGGGCACTGTTGTCTCATGGATGGGGCACTGGACTGGGTCTCAGGAGACCAAGTTTAAATTCCTGGCTCTGTCAGTAGCTGGTGGGTGGGTGACCTTTGGCAAGTTACTGTTTGTCCTGTGCCTCAGTTTCCCCATCTGTAAAATGGGGATAATGCTACTGACTTCCTTTGTAAAGTGCCTTGAGATCCACGCGTGAAGAGCTAGGTATTATCATCACCGTCCTCATGTGTAGGGAGGCACAGAAGAAGCAGGTTGGTCCAGTAGTTAGGGCACTAGCCTGGGAGATGTGAGTTCAAATGCCTGCTCCACCAGAAACTTCCTGCATAGTCTTGGACATTCATCCTCTCTAGACCGCCATTCCCCACCCATAAAATGGGGACAATAGTACTGCCCTACCTCACAGGGGTGTTAGGAGGGTAAATACATGGAAGACTGTGAGGTGCTCAGATGTTAAAGTAATGGGGGGGCATGTAATTACTATAGACAGAATAAATACACACCCGGTGAAAAGGTAACAAGCTGGTGTGTGTTTGTGTCTGTAAGGCCACATGAACTGGCCAGGTAGTGTGGTACAATGGGTAGAAAGCAAGGCACCCTGTGACATCCCTTCACATAAGATCAAACTTGTTTGTCCTCACAGACTGAAAGAACACCTGGGGATTCATTTGTGGCCCAGATATAATTTCAAAGGTTCATTATTTTACCCCAAAACAGGGTAATTCTGCTTGCTCTTATTTTTTCATCCAGCCCTGACCTCTATTGATTAGAACTTTGCTCAGGCTGTAAACTGTCCATTGTGAATGATACAATACTCAGTTTGCCCACAACCAGCCAAAGTGAGATAAGCATCTCTTTTCCCCTGCCTTCCCAGTTGTGTGACCTGTCTACACTTTGCTTTCTCTTTGAAGGATATGAACAGTTGTGGTTGCCCACAGTCACAAGTTTCCACACAGCTCTTTCTAAGCAAGCACACGTATTCTTAAAGTGAAAGCATTACAGAGAAACCACATAAAAATGATAAAAGTTCCTATCTTCCTGCTAAAAGCTTACCAGAGATCACCCCAGAGATCACCTACCCATGAGGGGCTCAGGCAAGTGTCAGAGGAAGGATCGGGGCCTCCCTTGGACAGATGGTCCTGTCCATTTGCTGGATCAGAAAGCAGACTATTTAGACAAAAAGTCCTTTCTTTGTCTCTTGGTTTCTGGACAATCCAATTTGAACTGGCACATGCACCAGCCTCTCCCGGTGGTGGCATCTTTCTGGAAGTGTTACAACCTGCGTGAATTTGCCTAACTGCTCTTAGTTCCTGGAAGGCTGTGTTCACCCTCCCCCATGGAATTACATACAATTCCTGGCCCACAGTGATACATCAGCTGAATACAGTAAGATCTCCCAAACATATGGCAGATAATTGCCATGTCTGCCCCAGTTGTAGTGAAAGTAGCTACAGCTTAGCAGAGTTTCTAGGCAAACTGTTTCTCCTGGTCATGTCTGAGATGTGCATCTGATCAGGGGCCAGGCTGGGGGAGATGGCCCTACATCAGGGGAATTCCCCACTGCCGAGTGAAACCAGCTTTTAGACGTAGTGGATGGTTTTCAATCAACACATTTTTTCCGACCAAAATTCAGGAGTTTGTCAAACGTGATTCCCCGCCGCCCCCTCCGGAAAATGCTGTTTTCAATGAAAATTGCTTCATGGGAAAATTCAAAGCAAAAGACACATTCTTTGGGGTTTGGGTTTGTCTGGAATTGAATTTTTCAGATCCAGAGCCAAGAATCAAGACCTTCTGTTCTGATCCGCTAGTCTTTACAGCCCATATGCCCTGATGCAAATAACTATCCCAGGTCAGAGCAACACAGAATCAGGCTGTGCGCAGACTAGTGGGAATGGGTCAGATTTCGATTCTATTCTCTTTGTCTTGCTATCTGTGGCTCTGTCTTTGAGGTATAATTAGCCACAAATTCCTGCAGCTCTCCTCTGCTCTGACGGCATAGTGCAGCAGTGCCTTTGGCCATGGGCTTTTTATGGATATTTCATTAACATTCGAAGATGGCACTTACTTGCTAATGATCTTCCAACATTTAATAAACACAGCCCAAGAGTTTTATAACCTGTTAACTTGCAAGTGGCAGTAATTAAACAAAAAATGGTAAATAATTAAGGTCTAATTACATGGTATCAGTCATTTCATTTTCCGGCAGGCGCTCTAAGTGCATTGCCACTGCTGATTGGGGGCTCATTTCTGAATTGCTCGACACTCCTTTGAATGCAGCTGGATGGAGAATCAGGAGCCATGCGGGTTTATGGTAGAGAAGAAAGGGAAAATGTGCTTCATTAGCTGGGTAATTGTCCCTTTCTACCTCTGAAGATAATTCCCACTGAGGCTGTTGCAAGACATGAGTTTTGGGAGCCAGAAAATAGAGTCATTCATGTCTCCAGTTCCTGTGACAGACTGAGTTGTAGACAAGGGGCAGGATGCAAAAAAACCCAGGCCTAAGCCACATGCACACAGAGGTCCAAAGATCCTCCTAACCTTGGACTCTGGATTTAGATCCAGAGTTTGTGATTTGGCCTTCATGTAATGGGATGAACCAAAATCCAGGATCTAAGCAGATGTTTATTTCTGGAGGGTTGTGGCTGGATTCAAACTCATGACTAAATCTTCAGCTGGTGTAAACCGGCAGAGTCCATCCAACCTCCAATTCATAGCAGTTGAGTTTCTGCATCTCAGACCCATCTCCAGTGGCTACTGGAGAATATCCTCAGGACACAGCCACTGCATGCAGGATCCTCCATTGCCTGATGAAAGAGGAGGGACTATCAGCTGGGAGACCATAGCTGTCTGTCTATAGGACAGGGACAATGAAGCAGGCAGAGAGCTGGTGAAAAAGGGAAGGGATGGATGCACTCTGAGCATCTGTAGCCTTCTGTTTATGCACAACACAGGGACAGCACACGCAAGTGCCTCTGTTCTCTGTGTTTCTAATAGACGAGAGCTGTACGGGCAGACACAGGGCTAATAAAAGGGGAGGGGAGCTGATAGCTCTGAAAACTGAAGCTCCCTGTCTCACCAGAGGACAGGGATAGTGCAGGCAGACACCAGGCTGATAAAAGGATTAGGGGAAAATAGCATGGAGAAATGGAGCCCATGGGAGGGTAGCAATTGTCTACTGCTGGGAATAAATGGTGTTCCTATTTGGGGGAGTTGGTTTAATTGATCTGAAGGCCTCTAGCAGACCTTTGCTTAAGCAGGAGCTGTGCAGATCTTCTGGGCAGCTTCCCTGAAGATAAGCCCTGAGCTGCTTTGTTTCATTTAACCTCCTGATCCCCGGCATTATCTTATTCAGAGGGTGAATCCCTCTCTGTTTTGTGGCAAAGTCATACTCTGCTTAGCCCCCTCAAAACAAGGGGAACACGTGCAGTGTTCCCACTTCAGTGACAGGGGAGCCAAACCGGCAAGGCGTTTCTTTGCAATTTCCTTGGCATCTCGTTCGGTGATGCTCTGGCTGGTAAAGAATTGATGAAAAGTAAATTCTCCACAGGGAGAAACTAGCGTGAAGCTGCATGGGGTGGCATGAGAAAACCAGTGCAAAGCCTCCTAGAAAACGGGGACACGTCAGTCGCCTCTGGCTGTGCACGAGGTGTGGTGCTGTGTTCCACGAACCGCAACATTTTCAGGACACAGGATAATTGTCACATGGTCCTGATGCTAACTAGCTGATGGCCCTGGGTCATGTGGTACTGCTAGCCAGCCTATAGCCCTGGGCCCACACGCTACTTGTGACCTCAAGGCTTTAAGTCTAAATGGACTGAGGAGATGTTCTGCTATGGAAGGGGTTCACTGGAAGGATTCAGATTTGGACTGGGATTTGACAGCACTGAAATCTCATGTGAGAGGTGGGGATCTCTCACAAGCTCAGCCCAAGAGGAAGGAAAAGAGCTACCAGCTGCTACCTCTCCCCCAGTTCTCTTTTCATCTTCAGCCCCTTCCGTCCGGACTCTTGCTGCTCCCATCACATCCCTTTTAGAAAGGAGGTAGGGGGAGCTGATATTTCCCCACAGCTGACCCATTGCTCTGGCCTCCCTGCAAATTTTTGCTCTCAGAGCAGGCAACTACAATCCTTCCTCTGGCCAGAGAGAAAGCGGGTAGACCCTTCCTTACCAAATCGTGGCTGGGTCTGTTGTACTTCTGGGCCAATGGACCTACTTAAACACAACACACTATGTTAAACAGTCCACAAGAGACAGATGTGTCAGGGCAATTTTCAATAGCAGCTAAGTGACTTAGGAGCGACTTTCAATGGGACTTGAGCTCCTAAGTCACTATCAATTAACTTACTATGTGCTCATCCTAACCTATTCCCCAGAGCAGGTTGGCCGCCACATTCTGTACTTGATGAAGCTTCTTCAAAAGGTAGCTCCACGTAAGGAATATTGCAGCGCTCCAACCCGGAGATGGTTAGATATCCCTCAAGGTCTACATCATCAAGGAAGGGCTTCTACTTCTTAGCTAACTACAGAGGGAAATAGAGAGTGGCATTGCTACTTGGGAATCCAAGAGCAGTTGGGTTCCCAAAGCATCCCAAGATTGCCAGCTTCTTTGGTAAGCAATGAACACGCTCCATCAAGAGACAGTGAGAATGACGGACACTGCGACTTCTCCATTTGTTTTTAATGAAGTAACGTTATCTGAACTCCCATCACTAGTGCAGATATCATCCTATCGCAGCGCAATGATCTTTTGCCAGAGGAGAGTGTTTACAGAGCATTCGCTTAGAAGGCTTGAGGCACCATTCATCTAGACAGGAGACTCTGCAGAAAGCTCTTGTTGGGTCATTGCGTTTCAGCAGCAGCAGCAGAGAGGTTAGAAAAGCGGTAACATTTTGGTAACCGGAGCACACGAGATGTGACCAGTGCAACAAAGCTTTCCCTTCTGCTTCAGAAAGGGTGCTGTTTGACACTGAGTCTGCCAGCTAGCGGCCTGACACTGCTGCAGACTTAACCAGCCAGTCTTGCATGTGGTGGTTGGACATGATACATGTGTTTCTTGCCAAAATCCTGGTCTGCTAGTAGCAAGTATACCAGGCAAAGCAAAAAGAACTAAGCTGGTAGAAGCTGTGCTAAGCCCCTCTCTACTGGCAGCCGTTCCTTGCCTTATAAAAAGCTTACAAGAACTTGACACACAATCAGTGCCAAGGGGTCTGTTTCTTCCTGACTATATGGATCTCCATCATCCAGTCTTCTCATCGCCACTATTGTACAAACTCAATTGTCTTAAATTACCAGTGCCCTGCTCCTCCTGCCGTATACCTTGGTGTCTGTGCATTAAATATTTATTGCAAGATTCATTATTGAAGCATTAAATATTTATTGGCATGCGAGAAGGAATCGGATGATTTGTATTTGGTTTCTACAAATTGTCTCGGAGTTGAAAATGTCTGATTTTTACCAGGCGGGGGAGTTGCTGATTTTTCACTTCGGGCCTTCTTTGTGGTAGCACTTTACTGCCTGTCCTTCAGACACCCTTTTCCCTACCGTGGCTGGCTGCCTGTGCTGTGGAGATTAACTTTGTCATCAATATGTTTGTGTTTTGTTTACAAACCCTACAGCTTAAGCCAATTTCTCCCTCCCACCCCCAAACTCCTACAAAGCAAGTACCCAAGATGCTCACCCTTCAATATAATTGCTATTGTTACTGGGAGACGTCTGCTTGTGTTATGTCTCTTTAAGCAAAGTTTATGGCCTGAAAGGTAATTGATTTGCAATGGTATTTAAGATGAGAGCTCAGGGACACTGCTGTGCTCTTGTGCAGTACAGTTGCCTGGAGAAAACCATTGCCTAGGGAAAAACATTGACTTTTTGTGATGTGGTCTCTTCTGATTCACTCAGCAGGGGTGAGACTTGCTCTATTTTTATGGGATTGACTGCAATTTTTACAAAAGCAGTTTGGACACCACATTAAGTATGGAAGTTATGCTGAGGGTTAGCTGATGGGTGTGTGGGGGAGCAGGAGGGGAGGAGGATAGACAGACACTCCATGCTTTGCTTTTCTGCACACTCCATTCTCTTGCTCATTGTACCAGCCCATTTCTCAAGAAAAAAAACATTTTAAGGAAGGGAATGGGATAGGCTGGGAATTGATGGAGGAGACTATGGGGTGATGAAGGGAGAGATGAATTTATTGTTGGAATGGGTACCCTGGATCTCACCTAGGAAAGGTATTGGTGAAGGTTTTCCCCATGCAGCTCAGAGATTCATACAATCCTGGGCTTAGAGATGGAAGAGACCTGTTTAGTAGAAAGTCAGCTAAGCACAATAGATGAAATCCTGGCTCCCTTGACTTCAGTAGGGTTGGGATTTCACCCACTGTATTCACAGGTGGATCCAGATTGCAATGAGGCCTGGGTTCTGGGTTCACACTCAAGGCTGAATCAGGCGGGGCAGGCCTCGGACTCATACCTGATAGTCTCCAGACGCACCAAGCTCTTCTTGCACTAGCTTGGCTTCAGCAGAAGTCTTGTCCCAGTCAGTCACTGGACAGCATAGTTATTTCCCAAGGCCGGGGTGGGGGATTTGTCACTCACAGAGGAAACCGAGGCGAGCACCACCACAATATAAATAATAACAGAAAGGTTGATCCTTTCAGCCTGTCATGTCTGCCACCTGCCAAGCGCAGGTGCAGCCAACTTGGGAATTTTTTCACACAAGCAGTTTGCCAGAAAAATGCAGTTTTGGATTGACTAAAACATTTGTGAATTTAGGTCATATTTGGTGAATCACTTTGGCTGAAAGAAAAAAAAGGTTTTTTTCCTCCTGAAAGAACTCAAAGTATTTAGTTTTGCTGCTTTTGAAACAAAATATTTTGACTTTTCATTTCAAAATGACATTTTGTTTTGAAATGTAGCTAGATTTATAAAAGGGTACAAACACCTCAGAGTGTAACTAAACAGAATGAAACAAAACCAACCAAAAATTGTTGTGGGTTGAACGAAACATGTAGCTTGACCCAAAATATTTTTTGGGGGGTGGGGGAGGGGGACGGGACGGGGACGGTGTTTCATTTTGGCAAGAAAAAAAAAATCCGTTTTGGGTGAACCTGACTTCCCCCCTATTATTTTTCTGTTCAGCCACCGAACCAAACCCTCAATTATTTGCTCAGTTCTCCTTCTGCTCCTCTCAGCCCTGCCAAACATCACAGCTGGATCTAAGATAATCAGTTCCTAACATCTACAGTGTGCCTTGGATGTAAAGATGCTCTACAAAATACACACTTCTCACCCTGCTAGAGTGATTACAATCTATTGTGCCCGGCACTAGTCGGGACGTATTTATTCAGTTTATTCTTGATTCTTACATACGGATGCTTTGGACTACAATGACCCCTCTGAAGTCATTATAGGCGCTTGCATCCATGAGTAGCATGGAGGGCACGTTAATAAGCAGTGTATAGGAGGAGACAATAAGGGGCCCAAGGAGTCATTAAGTCTATTGTGTCAGTCTGACTGTAGCCCCCAGAGGCACTGAATCTACAAACTAAAAATAGCTTTAGGAAATGCTGTTGACACAGTTATTGTACATTGGCAGCAGCATCCTCCCCCCACCACCCACCCCCACACGCAGGCCACCAGACCTGCTCAACATAACACACTATGGTGGGCATTCAGCTATGCTTGCATGTCAGGAATATCCAAAGGGGCAACCCTTTCAGCAACTAAAGCCCTTCTCATCGTCCGAGTTTAGTACAAGGGAAGCTGTGATATTAAGTTTGGGCTAAATCCTACAAATGCCCGGAGATCAAGGCCTATTGTGCTAGGAGCTGTACAAATACATAGTGGGAGACAGTCCCTGCCCCAAAAAGTGTACAAGCTAAAGAGACAAGGCAGACAGGATGGGTGGGGAAACAGAGGTGGTCTACTTATGGCTTGCACTTAATACTGGCCACTAGAGCTAAAATAAGGCAATCTGGTACCCTGGGCACATCCCACATAGATCCAACCCCATGTTGCTGCCTATCCTTGGGGTGGCAATGAAGGGGCCACTCACACAAGAGCTACCTGCTGGGGTCCATCCCCCCCACTACTGGATTTCTGTTCCCTGCCTTCAAGTAAGCTGAAGTTCATCCAGAGAAGGAAAGCGTCACCTCACTCAACCAAGCAGAGGACGGTAGGTGTGGCAGTCCTTGCCAACAACCGCACTGCAGGGCACTGACAGTTTGGCTGCAGTGAAGACCTCCTGTGTACAGATGCCTATGATGGGCTTGGGCAGGGACGGGGCATGCCAAGAGTATCAGGTTTCAGAGATAAAAAACAATTAAGACAAATGGAGCAGTTCCCACCTCTCAGAGATATTTTTCCAGGCTCCCTGCAGAGTCAGGCAAATGCCACCACACTCAGGTCATATTTTCAAGCTTTCCTTCACCATTGCTAGGCCTAGGAACATTTGTTTTTTAATGAAAAACTGAGACTTTGTTATCATCATGTGATTCCAGGAACTGGGGCCTGGGTAAGTGCTTAGGCCTGAAATCTGGCCCTGCTGACCACCACGTCTGGTACTGGCCCTGTTGGGGACTATACGGATGATTGATCTGACCCAATATGGCCGTTGTTATGTCTCGGGCTCTTTACACTACAAAGCAGTATGAAGAAACTCCACAGGCACAGTTGGATCCCCAATACCCATGTTTACTAAATATACTCAAACACACCTGCTCTGACTGGTTTCTGGCAGCTTCTAAAACATAGAACACAGTAAGCACCATTTCACGGATCACAAACTATTTAAAGGGATACTACCCTATTCCTATACAGCATACTCCCAGGAGGAAATTCTGAATCCTAGAAAATTGCAGGAAGTAAAACACAGAGAAAAAGATCGTGATATGGATTGCGGTTTTGAATTCCACTCCCAAAAAAGAAAAGGAACAAAACTATTCCCCGCCTGACCTGATTGTGGATTCTCCAACATGATGAGAGACAAGGTGGGTGAGGTCATATCTTTTCTTGGTATATCTTTTATCTCCTTCTGTTGGTGAGAGAGACAAGCTTTCGAGCTACACAGAGATCTTCTTCATGTCTGGGAAAGGTACTAAGAATGTCACAACTAAAAGCAAAATCCAACAGATCGCTCGGTGTACTTATTTATCTGTGATAACTCTGAGTACCTTTCCCAGACCTGAAGAAGATCGCTGTAGCTTGAAAGCTTGTATCTCTAATATCTTGGGACCGACATGGCTACACCACTGCATCTCCAATAGGATGTCTAACTCACACTGAATAATGCGTATTGATCACTTCATTACAAGCTTTATTGTTCAGTGCATTACCAATTACCAGTTTATAAAAAACCAAGAGAGACAACATGTAGTGGGTAGAGTTTTACTTCTCTATCTACCCAGGTTTCCTACACCCACATTTCAGCCAGCAGGGAATTCTTATGATCATGTTATAAATCCTTGCAAAAATGGAGTTTATTTTTTGTCTAATCTTTCTAACGTTTTCTTAATACACATACACTCGCAAGAAGAAGAACAAAACATCAAACGAAGCAGAATTTGCATTTGGAAAGCAGAGACAGGAGCATTTAGTTGGAGATTGGTCCTGCTTTGAGCAGGGGGTTGGACTCAATCACCTCCTGAGGTCCCTTCCAACCCTGCTATTCCATGATTCTATGATTTCTTGCCATTTAATAAAAGCAAGAAATGTATGAAAATGTAGTGCTGGAAAACAGTGCCAGAGGGACAGTCTTGGAGACTGAACTCCTCTGTTCACAGAACGAGTGGTGTTTGGACATCGCCGTATAAACGGTCCAATATTCCCCCATCAATGTGACACAACCCTGTGCAGCACCCTAAACATTAGGTGAGACCAATGTTTAACCACCCTGGCGTGTCCTATCCTTTAGCCGCTGCTAAGATTACAAGCCACAGCAGGCCAGTTAATAGTAATGATGCGGGGCTTGTAAGGGGGTCACACCTGTCCACTAGCAACTGGACTGAGACCTGCCAAGCTGTTTTGTAAATGCTATTACTATCCCCACCTAGAGATGAGCAAAGAAGCGGGTCCAGAGTGATGAATGATTTTAGACAGTCAGCTGACACCATTCTGGGACGCTGGAAAAGTAGAGGGTTCGGATGACAATGCTGCTGCTGTGTCGTGCCGATAACACAGCGAGCGACGTGGCTGCAGTGGAAGCGGCTGTGTTTGGAAGGGTCAGCTGGCTGCCGCCCACCCAGCCTGGCATTTTGCTGAGTCCTGCTCTCAGCGTTTGCCTTTGTTGCTGGGTTTCCCTCCAAAGCACAGCAAAGGCGTTTGTCCGTCTCAGCTCTTGTGCTTCCATTAACTTTTCTTGGCCTCAGACAGTAGAGCTGTGTAGTTAATTTCATTCCTTTAGACAAAGGGAGGAAGAGTGTTAAAAATAGGAAAGAAAGGTTTTGGTTTTTTTTAAAGTCTGATGGGTAATGGTGCCCCTGATACGATAAGCAATGTCAGCTCTTGCTTGCGTCGTACCAGTCACAGCAAGATGTGAGGAACACAAACAGATTCCCTATAGACAAAGGAGTCCTGAGACCAGCTGAGCCTTCCTGCTCCTTTTTGCTAGTGCTGGGCTTTTGTAAGCTTCAATCAGCTCCTCATGACTCCTGCACCCCCGGTGCTTCCAGTAACAGCACTCAGTGCACTGATGTCCCATTGCTGAGTGTAGTTAGGCCCTGGTGGAAGGATTAGGGTTCTTTCTATTCCCAAGTTTCCCATATCAGCTACCAATAAACAAGTGTGACAGTGCTCATGGCTCTTAGTACTGGATCATAGAATCAGAGGACTGGAAGGGACCTCGAGAAGTCATCTAGTCCAGTCCCCTGCACTCATGGCAGGACTAAATATTATCTAGAGCATCCCTGACAGGTGTCTGTTCAACCTGCTTTTAAAAATCTCCAACCATGGAGATTCCACAACCTCCCTAGGCAATTTATTCCAGTGCTTAACCACCCTGACAGTTAGGAAGTTTTTCCTAATGTCCAACCTAAATGGCCCCTGCTGCAATTTAAGCCCGTTACTTCTTGTCCTAGCGTAGGAGGTTAAGAAGAATAATTTTTCTCCCTCCTCCTTGTAACAACCTTTTATGTACTTGAAAACCATTATGTCCCCTCTCAGTCTTCTCTTCTCCAGACTAAACAAACCCGATTTTTTCAATCTTCCCTCATAGCTCAAGTTTTCTAGACCTTTAATAATTTTTGTTGCTCTTCTCTGGACTTTCTCCAATTTGTCCACATCTTTCCTGAAATGTGGCACCCAGAACTGGACACAATACTCCAGTTGAGGCCTTATCAGCAAGGAGTAGAGAGGAAGAATTACTTCTCATGTCTTGCTTACAACTCTCCTGCTAATAGAGCCCAGAATGATGTCTGCTTTTTTTGCAACAGCATTACACTGTTGACTCATATTTAGCTTGTGATCCACTATGACCCCCAGATCCCTTTCAGCAGTATTCCTTCCTAGGCAGTCATTTCCCATTTTGTAAGTGTGCAACTGATTATTCCTTCCTAAGTGGAGTACTTTGCATTTGTCCTTATTGAATTTCATCTTATTTACTTCAGACCATTTCTCCAGTTTGTCCAGATCATTTTGAATTTTAATCCTATCCTCCAAAGCACTTGCAACCCCTCCCAGCTTGGTATCGTCCACAAACTTTATAAGTGTACTCTCTGTGCAGTACATTATATTATTATTCTGCCCTTGATTAGGTCCGTTGCAGAGACTGAACTAAGGATTAGAGCTGGGCGGAGAAAGGAAATGCAAAATTCACAGAGGATTTCAATATTTCACAATGTGGTTTCATTCTAATTTGGAATGAAACCCCAAAGTTTCAAAATTCTTCATGAAAGGGAATGGAGCCCCAGTTCAGGGCAGCCCATCTAGTGGAGCAACACAGAGTTCAGGCTGCCAAGGAATCATGATCTTGGGACCAGGACTACCAGGCTCCTGGATCCCCATTAGCCCACTGGGTGGGCTGCCAAGGAGTTGGACGGCTAGGCTGGCTGGCTGGCAGAAAGCAGGCAGGATCCCAATGGATGCCTGCCTGGGATCCACTAGAACTTTGTCAAAATCAACCGATTTCCATGAAACATTTCGATTTTGATGAAGCAGCAAATTCCAAGGAAAAAATGTGTCACTGGAATTTTTCCAATTAGTTCTACTAAGGGTCTAAAAGCAGAAGCAAAGGGACCAGTTGTACATTAGCTCAGAGACAGCGGTGGGCTCAAACCTCTATGCGAAGTCTAAGCACTCGAGAGGGACAGACAGCCACTCACTGTTGGTGTGGAGGACCTAGTATAATGTAAAGTTCCTCTATTATTACAGTGAATTTAATGCCAGCTTACTTCCAACCACCAGAGACAGGCCGCCACCATAGGCAGCAGTAGCCTCATCAGAAGAGGGAAAGGGGCAAAGAATAAAATCAGACAAAGACAAAAAGGGCAGGGTTAAGGCATGTGTGGCACATGCGGACACTGACCAGAGAATATTGGACCACAAGAGAAGATCAGAGGATGCTCCCCAGGGGATGCATGAGCAAATGGAGATAAGCAACAAACACACACTCCAGTGTCACTGATAGGCTCCCGGTGATTAAGTTTCCCCCTCCTGGGGGGCGGCTTAGCCAATGCCAGGAGGATACAGACAAGGAGGTTTCTGCACTTAGTGGGGACAACTGAAAACCTGGCCACTTGTGCTGGATTGATACAAGGTTGTCAACAAAACAGGACCAGCATGGCCAGGGGCAGTGCAAACTTCCCCCGCTCCCTGCCCACGCACACCAAATCATGCATGTTAAAAATAATATGCCTTCCGCCATTCTTGTGATCACATTTGATCGCTCTGGGCAGGTGTCAATGGATGACTAAATTGCTGGCTACAGAAAGATGCTATTTAATTAATTACAATGGAGCCCAAATTCTGAAAGAGAGACAGAAGGAAAAAAATAGCCCATAGGAGCCCCATGACAATAAAAGATGACTACAGTTAAAAATCTGTGTTGTTGAGATATTACTTGCTCTTGAAATTATGAGCACTGTGCTGTGCTGTCTGCTCTTGATGAACACCCTGTTGGTCATTGGATAACGAGATCAGCTTCTGTGTCAGGATTGCATTGGAATCACTGAAATGCAGCCACCTCTGGGCAGTAACATGACAGCAGTATAGTAGTAAACTGTATAAGTTTAGGGTATGAAATGAAGAATACCGTATCCAGCTGAAAGTGCAGGGCTATACAGTGAGAAGTTACCAAAATCTGACGTCAGGGTTAGCTCCCCTTTTATAATAACTATGGGAGCCATAACTGACTTCAGTTTGGCATCTCATGCTAAAGCAGGGCATTATTCCCTGACACTACATCATGCTACGGCACTGGATTTGTACTGACTTAAAGGGAAGAACTCCACTGACTGTATCACCATCATTTCTTGCCGCATCTGGCTGGGAGTCTTCCAACAAGCAGCTACAGTACTGATCTAGTCCTTAGCTGAGTGGAAGGTGCAGTTGCAATTGGGTGGACAGGTGTATTGAGATGCTCCTTCTTTACACAAAGAACTCCTCCTATTTAGATTAATAAAGTTACCCATGTTCACATCTAGACATTCTAACTGGCTGTCCATCCAGAAGTGCTCCCCGATCCACCTCTGTGGTCCTTGCTCAGGGTTGACTACTGAGTGGCCAGGGCTGGGTAGCAGCTGTGCTCAGGGGATTAGAGATCGGTATTTAGCTCCCATCTAGTAGACTCACAGCTGTCCAAGGAAAGGTTTGGTGATTTCCCAGAAGGAGCGCGAGTTCAAAAGCAGGTTAATTCTACCCGCAGTCTGAGGATTTCCTATGGAGCAATAGGTCACTTAGACTCACTGGGTGTATATCAGCAAGGAGTTATCCAGTCTCAGGCACAAGATCTAGGGACCACTATGTTGGACAGTTTAGATGCGTTAACTCCATTTGTAGCAGTCTTATTTTGATAGCTATGGCACATTCCCTTTCTGGACTCAGAAGCAAGAGGTATTTATGGCGTTTGAATGAAGGAAAACCCAGATGACTCTCTCCCTAATTAGCCTAATGAGCCTTTTGGCTCCCACATGATGACAAGTAAATGAATTTGCCCTTTCCCTGACAAGTTCTTATGGGAATGATCCGAAGCCTTTTGTAACAATGCATCAAAAGTACAAAGTCATTAGAAACAGTTGTCGGACTATGAAATTAGTTATTGATTAATAGTGCATCCAAACAGCCATATTGTTCTTTCTAGAAGAAAAGAGAAATAAATCTCAATGTTCATATTTCACTGTGTATGCAGGCTACAGGAAGGCACAAACTATTTATATAGTGCTCTTTTGTGTCCAAAATGGTAAACACTTACAGCTGCGCACACAAAAACAAACACATGCATTCAGACACACACACACACACACACACCCCCTTTCCTACCTTTGTTTTGTCTCAGTCTCTACTGGGACACTGCACTCAGCTGATTCACAAAGATTTTCTAAGTGCTCCAGCTGTGCCTATCCTGGTGGTTCCATTCCAAACCCTGTTGCGTACAGGTTATTTTCCTCTGGAACAGGCCTAATACAAGCACCATAAAGCAAGTAGAGCTGAAATTCCATCGTTCCTCTGATTCATCAGAGAACTTGATCAGCTCCAAGGTTTTGAAGCGATGGAGAGCTGCTAAGACAGGCAGCTGGAAGGGCTCATGCCATCGGAGGAAGCAGAGAGTGGCTGAGCCTAAGGTCACACTAGGAGCCGGTACAATACAATTAGGGAGGAGATAACACTCCAAGATCTTCCTCCACAAATTCAGAGGGACCAGGATTCCTGTGATCCCTCCCAGGTAGGTTTAGAGTAGTGTGTTGGAGGTTCATCCTATTCACTCTCTATGATCCATCAGTCTCTGAGTGAGGGAGAGAGTGGGAATATGTTTAAATGACAAAATTTAAACAAAATACTAAGAATTGTGACACTGAACAGAAAGTCCATCCCATGCGGTTTTATGCAACCCGTGAGCCTACTACACTCTTATGAAATGGCAAAGGTTATTTTTAATGAAAATTACTGGTCCAGCTCAGTTTCCTACCTGTATACATTTCAAAACCATATTGTATTTCCCCCCTCTCTTGCACACAAATACCATGTACCAGGAGCCCAAATAATTCCAGGTACTTCTCCAGGTGTCATTTCTGGTTGGGATTATTGGAGTGCTGGTGGGTGCCCATCCATTGATGGGGAACCTTGTCTTTTCTTTAGAAATTTGAGAACCACTTTGCATAACTGATCCAAATCTTCACCTTAAACTTGAACGGAAGTTTGGAAAAGTTAAGATCACTCTTCCATATTGTGTTTCCTTTCTGCACACCTGGGTGCTTCCTGTTATGGAAAGGAAGTGCTGAAATACTGTCAAAGAAAGGTTATTTGTTGTGCTCTTTCCATCTTGGCTGAAAGCATCAGGTATCATGCAAGAAATGTTGCTCTTAGAAGATCCCCAGCCCATTGTTACGGCTAAGAGGTTCAAATAGTTTGGATACATTTCAGATAATCATCCATTTAATCAGGTTTCCCTGGTATCACTTCTCAAATGTGAAAAATGCCAGGCCTTATTCAGATGGATAGTTGGCATTTCACAAAACCATTTCTACTTCTTGCCATTGAAATCCATTTGATGGGCCTTTCAAACAAAGCCAGGTTACAGTTTCCAGCCCTTCTTTATAAGTTTCTTTGGAGTCAAATCTCTCATTTGCAAGCCTTCTAGTAAAGACTTGCATTTCTGATAACCTTCCATGCATTATTAACCTAATTGGACCCAATGTATATTCTAAGATTTTCATTAATATTTTTAACACATTACTGCATTTTTACCCTTGAGCAGTCAACTGAGTTTTCATCTTCATGAAAATGGTCTGCTCAGAGTCAGACAATCCAATCACTTCCAGTCCATAAGGTAAATTCTCTCTCTCTCTCTACTTTCCATTTTGCAATTTCTTTAACAATCAGCATAATATATTTTGGAGGCTTATTTGCCAGTAAAGTTATTCCCAAACTACAACCAGCTGTGACCTGAGATGTACTAACTTCTTCACAGGCATTATGAGAGGGAGTTGAAGAGAAAAACCTAGACCTGATCCAAACAGGCATAACTCCTATCACTTCAATGGAAGGAAACCAACATATACCAGCGAGGAATTTGGTCCTCTCTATCATCTGTAAAATGAATACAATAAAATGGAGGTGGTCTCTAGACAAATGCATTGTAAGAGTCTAGCACAACAGGGTCCTGAGTGGTGTTATTCTTTATTTATTTACATTGTGGTAGTGACTAGGAGGAGCTCCACTTATGGAACAGAACCGCGTTGTGCTAGGCGCTGTACGAACACCGAACAAAAAGATCTGGCAACAAAAGCTTACTGAGACCTTTAGAGGATATTGTAATACAGATGTTAATAAACAATAAGAACTACCTCAGAGGCTGTTCTGGGGATTAATTAAATTCCTGGGTAAAAGGCGTTATATATTTATATATGCTGTAAATGAAGAATATTTTTTATTATTATCTTAAACCGAACTCCATCTAAATTTTAAGGAGGGTAGATCTTTGTTCTGTAGCCATGAAATTGCTGCCATATTAACAAGAATTTCCAGACATTAATGGATTGATTTCTGTATAACTGTAACTACATTAATTCATTCAAATTATCTCTAAGTAAAATTTAAATTAAGTTAAATTTGGAGAAATTAAAAATATTTAAAGTCCTTGCTTTAGAAGCCTTGAGACATCATAACTGTCATTTCTCATGCCCAATGTCGTTCATTCTGGGACTGAGAACACAACCCGAGTACCTTACACTCTCCCAAGTTTTGCCAAATGTTTCATTTTGTGTACATTTCAACGCTGCCTTAAAGGTCTCTCGATGGAGCTAATTTAAAAGCATTTCTACTGGTGGCAAAAGTATCTGATCGTAATTTCCATGTCTTCTGTTTGCTACCTACAAAGGATCTTGACACAGGGCGGGATGAAGAAATAGACCAATGCCCGGGGTCTCTTCTCCCAGAGGCACGTGACAATGGCAGAATCTAAGCTTTTGCTTAAAAAAATACATATCCTATGTAGATGTGAAGTAAAACTTGAAATGTCTGCCTGAGTCTGCAGCCAGCCTGCAGCACAAAGAGCAGTAGCAGCTGCCAGAGCCTGAGCGGAAGCTGCCTCATTCCACCAGAGAAGACCATGTGCTGCCAAGGCTCTGGGGGTGCCAGGCTGCCATTGCTCCAAGGGGGTACTGCTGCCACTCCCACCTCAGCAGTGATGGTGGCCATCGGGGGGGGGGGTCCCTTATGGGTGTGTCCACAGCCTTTGATGACCTTAACCCAGTCCTTGGTTACTTTAACAGGTGCACCCTGGCTGAGCCAGCTCTGGGTCACGTATAGGGTCACATGCTGGGAGAAGTTGCAGCTAAATAGTATCAGGTTGCACTTTACTCCAGCATATCGTGGACAAGGGCCAGCATTGGGTTGCAGCTAACCTGCGAGAAGCTGCATTAGAAGGAGGATTGGAGGACCCATATTGGAGCCTGTCGGGGAAGGATGTTTGTGTGGATGAGGAGGGCTACAGATCTGGTGGGGGCTTCTGTTGTTCTGCTAAGCATGCAAACACCTGCTGGCTCTGCCTATGTATTCCAAGTGTGGTATCTAAGCACACTGCTCCTCAAGCTCCTTTTGCCACTTCAACTCTGCTTGCTGCTCCTGCCCACCTGGATATATCTTCCAAAAGAGCCCCCCAAAATTGCTCCTTCCTAAGCCCAGCTTTCAAGGTGGCCTTTTGGTTAATATGGCTGTAGGGTCCCATCTGTGCTAACGGAGTTGTTAGGACACATCCCCAGGAGAAGGTCTGCCACAAGGAGGGTACAAGTCCTACCCTATACTCCAGTAGACTCTTGCTTTTGTTAGTTTTAGACTGGATTCTGTTGGGTTCATTTGAAGGACCAGTTGCTCTGGTCCAAAACCTAGTGACCAACTGGAACCAGTAAGAACCAGTTGCACATATCCAACTGGGATTTCCACTAGCACTGTCCCATCCTGATAGAATCCCCCAGAGGAAGGTCACCGAGGAGAGCTAATGAAGCCAGCCCACCTCCCTTTCAGCTTAGCCATTCAGCCACGAGGTGAACCTCTTATGGGAAGGAATCTGCTTGTGGCAATGTAGCTTCTCATTGCTTTTGTGTCCTGGGCCCTCTGTTGACCAACAACACACCAGGAACAAATGAAAGTTTCCTCGTTTAAAAAAAAAAAAAGAAAAAGAAAGAAAAAGTTTTGGCTTCTAAAGCGGGGAAATAGTTTGAGGCTATGTTTTAATTAAAATGAATATCTGCGCTATCTTAATGTTATTGCCAGTTAAGTGTAGCAGGGTGATTTAGAGTTCTATAACACAATTATACTCCGGTAATGAAGCTCCGTAGAATTATCCTTGGAATTTAGAATGCAGAGGGGAGCAGTAGCTCTCATTTGTAACCGTGTTACAACCTTTATTGTTACAGTATTTTCTGGTTTCCTCAAAGATTTGAGTTAATCGTATTTAAGTCTCTGGTTATATTAAAGAGAGATTGAGAATGGACAACAGGAGCTGTTATACTGTCCCTGCAGCAGTTCCTAATGCTCTTCTCTAAGCAGAGAAATTTAACTCCGGCTCTGCTACTGCTGACAATGTCAGCCCAACAATCTTAACCCTTTCAGTGCCCTGGCCCATCTTGTTCTTTATCCAGCGGGGTAGAATGCATGTGGTAGCTTATAATGCAAGCCAGGAATATCACACATAGTGTAGCAATTGCTCTCTAGACCTTAAAGGAGTAGCAGGGAGTATGTTGTTGATGTATGTGCCTTCACAGCAGAAATGGGTTTAGTCCAAGCAGTTTAAGCTCCTTTGAAACAAAGCTGCCTTCACCCCATCTGCTTGCCTTAGTGATGCTTTGTCAACGGTTGTGTGTGTGTGTGTGTGGGGGGGGGGGTTGTATGTGTCCTCACGCCTGTGTCAATATGGGATACCCAAAGAGCACGTGCTGGAACATGCAATGTGCAATCATAGGTCAGAGTCGTCCTCTTACATGTCCATGTAGATTTGTCCATGTACAGCCGTTTTTACTTGTTCCAAACTTCATGCGTGTTTCCAGCACAGCATGGGGCATGGGCCACCCGCGGTACGGAACTGCGCCAAAGGTGTGGAACTATGCTGGCATTGCACTGACTAGTTTGGCCTGTGAGCTGCACATGCTGTCATGCATGCCTCCCATGCATAAGAGAGTAATTATTTTAGGGACATGTGGGTTTCTGAGATACCCTGAAGGCAGCTGGGCTAAACACATTGAGAACAAATGGAGCATTAATGAATTAAAATGGAAATCTATGGTTTCTCTCTCCCCTTGACTCCCGCATCTCTCTAATTGATAACGGCCCAATTATTTGTTTCTAGAGATGGGAATGAAGATTTGCAAGGTTTTCTTCCTTCATCCAGATGAGCCTTCCCAACTGGAAACAACACTTACGAAAGAGTTGGGTTAACTTCACATTATTTGTCAGTTCCGGGCTGGTGCTTTGGGTTGTAGGCCTGGACTGGAAGCAGAAGTGACAATATCAGGAGAGAAGCTTTTCTAGGCATCCATGGCCATATATCTCATGCCAAAGATGAAATGCAATCAGACACTACATCAAACAGTCCATAGTAGACAGCAGAAACAGGCCTCTTCCCTATGCTGCCTCAATCAGCCATAAATAACCCACAAATGGTTCAGATTCATGCAAAGCCTTGGCCAAAAGGATGTGTCTTGCACTGCGCTCAGAAGGCCAGTAGAGTCAAGCACTGGTGGATCACCAGGGAGAGCAAGATCCATACCTGGGAGCCTGCCACCAAATCCCAAGGGGTGCCCATCGAGGGATTATCCACAAACATGCTTCTGGCAATGTGGCACAAGCTCACTGCAAGAAAGGTCCAACTGTCATATGCTTTTTTTCCATTGTGACGGGGCATGCTCCATGCCAATCAGGAGAAGGTTAACGAACTCCTCTGGGCTCAACTAGAGGTCCACCCGCGGAGCCTGCTCAACTTGAAAGAACCACGCTTAAAAGGGAGAACTTGTCACAGAGAGGAGCAGCAGGATGACAGATACAGGGCCTCACTGTTAGCTGACTCTAGCAGCAGGAGGATGACAGCTTATAAACCTCTGCCACCTACAAGCACTGGCCAGACCAGGTAAAGGCCGATGGCAGCAGAGTGGGGTTGAAGATAAACTCTGACCCTGGCTTCATGATAACTAGCCACTATAAACAAGCCAGAACTCTATAGATTCTTTAAAGGAAAACTCTGAGACTGAAAGTCCCCTTAATTGGATGTCCCACCTACATGTGAATCTGGAAAGACTAGAGTAACATTCCCAAAGGGGGAAAAGAACTTCAGATGAGGAAGAGACTCTGAAAACATGGAAGTGGGATCCGGTAAAAGGCCAGCCTATCACACCTATCAATAAAAGCACCGTAGACAGCAGATTTAAAAAAAAAAACAAAAGGGAGTATTTCTTTATACACCGCAGTCAACCTACAGAACTCATTGTCAGGGGATGCTGTGAAGCCCAGAAGCATAACCTGGTTCAAAAAACAAGTAGATAAAGCCATGGAGGATGGGTCCATCAGTGGCTACTAGCCAAGATGGTCAGGGATGCAAGCCCATGCTCTGCCTGTCCCTAAACCTCCAACTGCCAAAAACCAGGAATGGACAACAGGGGATGGATCACTTGAAATTGCCCTGTTCTGTTCATTCCCGCTGAGGCATCTTGCATTGGCCACTGTCAGAAGACATGATACTGGGCTACAAGGACCATTGGCCTGACCTAGTACGGCCACTCTTATCCCTTTGATGTGTGAAATCTAGGAGTATTTGTGTAACAGGGGATGCACGGTGCACAGAGTCAGATGGTGTCTTTTCAGTGGTTTGCACCTTGGTTTTACAGGATTTATTCTTTATGGTACTTGGCTATACCTGGAACAGCATATGTGGACTGTGATGTGTGCATACAAAGGGGTTCTGTGTGTCTGTGCATGCCTATTCTTATGTTCTAATCTATTTCAGTTTTTATATGCTGCCCATCATCACCATAATATCTGAGCGCATGGGTGAGTGGGCAAAATTTGCATGTTGTCACAAGTTCAAGTGGCTCATAGCAGGAATATATAAATGGACTCTAATCAAATAAGAATTGCCATGAAACATCACTCAAAACTAGGACTAAACTTCAATCACTTTTAGGAGATATGAACAAATTTAGATACCAGTAAATATTTTTCTGTTTCCCATCTATCTGGGGTTCCTGGGACGAGCCAGGACTGGAAATGCCTGGCTAGAGCTGAAACATTTGGGCTCAATTTTGCATAGTTAGGGAGCTTAAATGGTTCAGATTAGTGGCCAAATTTGTGGGTGTTTATCCAAGCTAAACCACAAAATCGTGAGTATGTGTGTGCTTCTAAATATCAGGGTTTATCACTTGGTGTGTGTGGATGCACACGGATGTCTGGTCAACACAGCTCTGCAACCCAACAATCTTCTAAATATATTATCAGTTCTTCACCTGGGAAAGGTCATCATCACTAAAGGACAAATTCCACCTCTATCCAGCACACTCAAGGAGTCGTTGGTCACGAGCACTTGATAGCTCCTGAATTGCAAGGTAATGTTTGTTGCATTTATTCTGAGGAGTAATTGAGTGGGCGTGTGCAATGGGGTGTATGTTATGCATTTGGCAGTCTGTGGTGCGAAAGAGGCAGGAGGCCATGGTCATCTCAATGTGACGGGACATATTTAAGAGAGAAATGACATTATACAGTCAAAAGCTGTTTCCTGATTAAACCCAAAGCAAGCCCAGCCTTTCCAAGAGAGTAATCACCTGTTATTCATCAGAAGCATCTGAATGCCTGGCTGCTGTAGCTATTGCAAAACTCTTGGATCTTGAAGGGCACCTTTTGTTATTATTATTAGTATTATCACAGAATCAATGAAATGTAGGGCTGGAAGGGATCACAAGAGGGCATCTAGTCTAGAATTTCTCAATGACCGGTCCGTGGGCTAGTGCTGGTCCCTGAGATCTCCCGAACATGATTTAGGAAGGCAGCAAGCCGGTCCCTGGTATCGAAAAAGTTGAGAAACACTGAGCGAGTCTAATTGACCATGTTGCGGCAGGATTAAGTATACCGAGAGCATACCTGACAGGTGTTTCTCTAACCTGTTCTTAAAAAAGATGGGTATTCCACAACCTCCCTACACAACCTGTTCCAGTGCTATCCTTAGAGTTAGAAAGTTATTCTTAAATTATGGTAGTACCTACAAGCCCCAGATGAGATCAAGTCCCCTTTGTACAAGGCGATGTACGAACAATTAGTAAGAGAGAGTCCCTGCCCCAAACAACTGACAATCTAAATTCAAAAGATAGAAAGGGAAACTAAGGTATAGAGAAGGGACAGGACTCTTCCATTGTCACACAGCAGGTCAGTGACAAAGCTAGGAATAGAATCGTCACCAGAATCCCAGTCTAGTGCACTATCTACTGGACCACACCTCCTCCCTTGAGCCCTCCCCCACACTGGAGTTGCCTAGATTTGAGTTATCATCAGTACACAAGAGTGAGAGTCCAGGTGTTGAGGGAGCTGGGCAGGCAGAGGCACATCCTGCTCCTGCCTCACATTCTTCCCATTGTGTGTCAATGACAAAAATCTCTTGGAGCAGATCCTGCTCCACTCCCTCCCCTCTCTTTTGCTGTGGATGGACATGACCCTGCAGAACGGGAGCACTTTTGCTGCAGAAGGAGTCCTGGCTGGGTCATGCAGAGGGGCTGCACCAGCATCACATAAAACTGTGCCCTGGGCTGGCTTCTTGTGGGGCAAACTGGGGACCAAAGCCTGGATGGGATCAATAAATCCTTCACTGTGGGGATTCCATGGCCATTTCTCCTGAGCAGCACGTGTGCAGGATCCCCAGGGGCTGCAGCAGCTTTGTAATTGCAATAGCAGCCTTGGAATAGCTCTGCTGGCATTCTGCAGTCTGGGACAAGGGTGATTTCCCCAAAGAATTCCTCAGTGCACAGCCCTGCTGTTTAAATTATGTGCTGGGCTGAGGATTAATCCCAGTATGGGTGTAATAAGGTAAATCCTGAGTTAGCAGCATCTATCCTGGCCCCTCTATTTACATCAGTCTGGAAAGGGGAAAAGTGCCAGATGAGTGGACCGATGGGTTTAAAGTGAAGATACCAAAGAAATGAACTCTCAGTGATTGTAATAGCTGGCGTGGTATCACACTTTTATCTGTGCCAAGCAAAATATTGTGCAAGATCATAGTCCGGCATATATCAGAGGCAGTTGATAGTGTTCTCAGAAAAGAGCAAGTGGTTTTTGGAAAGAGTGTGGATGCACAGACCAGATCTTCACTCCGTGAAACATAATAGAACAATGTTGAGAATGGCAAAGGCAGCTCTACATAAACTTCATAGACTTTGAGAAGGCTTTTGATAGCATTCACAGGACCAGCCTCTAGCGCATTCTGCGGGCATATGGAATTCCTTTCCATATAATTGACATCATCAAAAGCTTCTATTCCAACTTTACATGCAGTGTTGATCACTGTGAGCTCAGTTTTGAAGTCAAAACAGGAGTACGTCAGGGGTGTGTCAGGTCTGCAATCCTCTTCAACATTGCCATCAACTGGGCAATGCAGCATACAGCAGAAGACGTGCCAAGAGGCATTAAATGGACCTCCTTCTCATCCCCTGAAGACCTGGACTTCGCAGATGATCTCACTCTCCTATCACATAGCCAACACAATATACAAGAAAAAACAACTTGCTTCAATGCATTCAGCCAGCAAATTGGACTGAAAATCAACCGCAATAAGACAGATCTCATGACCTTTAATACTGCCTCACCATCCCCAGTACGGATGGAGGATCATGTTCTCACCAATGTAGAAACATTCACATACTTGGGCAGCACCATCAGCCAGGATGGTGGAACAAAATCAATAAAGCCAGGAACACCTTTAGGAGTTTAAACACAGTCTGGAAATCATGAAAATACAACACCAAAACTAAGCTCAAGATTTATCAGGCTGCGTACTTTTCAGCAGTACTTTATAGTGCAGAATGCTGGGGAATGAGAAAGTAGGACATGTCCAAACTGTCTTCATTGCATACAACCTGCCTCAGAAAAATCCTCTGTATCTTTTGGCCCAGAACAATCTCAAACCAAGATCTATTGACAGTGCAGCCGAGAGGATATGAGCACCATCCTTGCCAGGAGGAGTGGGAGATGGATTGGCCATGTGCTTTGGACGGAAACTGATTCCATCACCAGAGTGGCAATAAGATGGACACCTGAAAGCAAGTGAAAACGAGGCCGGCCGAAAACAACATGACAAAGAGCTGTGGACGCTGAGCTGAAAAACCCTGGGCACAGCTGAGGAACCATTGAAAGACTTGCCCGAAACAGACAGGAGCGGAGGACTTTCGTTGCTGCCAGAGGCGTAATGGGAACACAAAGATGCTGATGAGGTGTAATAAAAGTACATGTACACATTTTGGCCTGGGTAACACATTGCACAAAATGCCCTATGGGAGTGTAGCCATCTCCTTTGAGAGATCTCCCTTTGGGTCCCTACACCTTCCAACTGCTGCATCACCCCCTCTGAATGCACAGGCTCAATATGCAAAAGCAAGCAATGCACTGGGCTGTCCAGGTGCCATCGTTGGCAGCTCAGATCATCGAGTGCTCACATCACGGACTGCAAGATGGGAATGTCCCAGTAGGACCCCCAAGTTTGAAATTTAGATCTGCATTGTATAGACCACTTTGAATTTACAGACTTAGCTACCTATTAATCTTGTCAGGGCAGTTTTACTATACTGTGTCCTCCCCCAACATTGATTGATTGATACACCTGTAGCTTATACTTTTCATGTCTGTAGACTCTTTAGGGGCAGAGACCGGCTTTTTACTGTGTGTACACAACACCTAGCATAATGGGGCCGTAATCTTCAACAGGGGGCCTCAGGGCGTGACTGTTCATATCGATAAAGGCACCTGCAAAGCCCTTTAAACCCAACAGAGCCACAGGGTGAGGGACCCAAAGGAAGATGCACTGAGCTTTTTCAACGCCGGATGGCATTTTAGTTTGCAGTGCCTGAGAGTTTCCAGCCACATCATTCCTCCAGGGTTCACTCCAGCTTGCACCACAAATCTGAATGTTCACCAGCAATATTTTTCTTTGTGTAGTGTTTGTTTTTTTCATTAGGCAAAAAAATCAATTGCAGAGAATCCCTTCTTGCACCTGGCAGAGCTGCTGCATAAGTAGAACTGTCACATAGTAAACCTGTGTTCAATCATCGGCAAAAACCTGAAAAAAGAGCAACTTTCTCTCGCTGTGTTGCTTGGGGTTTGAGGAGCGTTTTCTAATAAACCTGTGGCTTTGCCAGTCAAACTGCATTGTAGCTTGAACAGAAGCGAGGAGGAAAAGCAAACCTGCCTGGCACTGAATCTGTAAAGATCTTGAGAAAGGAAACAAGCAACACTTCCCCGCACGAAGCTAAACATCTGATAGTGGATGGAGGGTGCCTCGTTTATCCAGACTTTGCCAGCTTGGTCTATGTTTATTCTATAGCACTGGACTCAAACAAAGCACATGGAAAGGGGCTTGGTGTCTCAGTGAATTGCTAATTGATATAGTCTCTCTCATCTCAGAGGCAACATTTGAACCATTAATTGGGCTGCAATCAACTCTGCTGTAACCAATGCAGCGCTTTGGTTGTTAGAACACAGCACTGGGAGCCAGGAGATGTGGATTCTAATCCTGACTTTGACGGTGACTCTCTGTAGGATTTAGGGCAAGTCGTCTCACCTCTCTTTACTTGCTTCCCTCATCTGTATAATGGGGATAATACTCCTGTTCCACAGAGGCACTGTAAAACTTCACCAGGGAATGTTGCTGGAACAGTTATGGACCTGTTGTGCTAAAGAATATTACTAGAGCCGATGAAGAGGGCAGAGTTGTATTTAACATTTGAATTGTGCCTATCCCAATTTACAAGTTGCTGGGACAAATCCTCAGTAGGTGTAAATTGCCATAGCCCCAGTGACTTAGAGGTTGTTACCCTTAGCACAGTTCCAGGGTTAACTGCATCTCTGCCCTTCTCTCCTCCCCAAGGTCTACCCAAGGGCATCCTTTTTGTTCTCAGACCTCCAGCCATCATCTCTCTGTGGACACAAACAGGCAACCCTCTCCCTCCAGACCATGGATTTAGGCTTCGAGTTCCCCTTCAATTCGCTGTGCTTATCCCAAGAAGTCTGACCTCAGTCCAACACCTGCAGTTGGCTCTCTCTCAGGGGCTAGATAAAGGTCACCAGCATCCCTCCAGCTTTCACAGAGCACAAAGAATACAATAAACAGTCTACGTGCATGCTAAACTTCCCAGGTTTGCCCATCTTCCACCTGGAGACCCTGGCAGGTTCCAGTCCTACATACCCTTCCAGCCCTCTTGGTTACCATCTCAAGACAGTTTTTGGATCAAAATGAGGATCATTCAAGCCAGTTCAAGCTGAGACTTTATACCATAAGCTCTTTCTTTGTCTGCCGGACCTCTTGAACATGGTCTGATCCAGTCTATGCAGTTCCTCCCCCAGAGTGGTACTTCTATGGAACTATCTGTCTCCCAGTCTGCAGTAATTTACCCCCCATTGATTTTAGTCCCCGCGGGAAGCTCAATAACTGTCCCCTATGGAACTAGAAGATAATCCCTTGCTCAAAAATATACATTTATTGATACATACGTTTATGACTAATCCCTAGGCGACAGCATCTGGCACATCTCAATACACTAGTCTTTTGAAGAGTTCCTCGCACTTCCAAAGTCTTCAATCTGTCACAACATCTGTTTACACGGTGAAAGATCTGGTCCTCAAAATGCAGCTATCCAAAGTGTTTCAGCCTAATTCTCCACCACCTTTCACTTTGTATGGTCCTTTAGCCCAGGACAAAATAACTGCAAAATGCTACAGTTCTGATCTGTTAGGCCTTTGACACCTACTTTGAGCAGACAGAAATGACCATTCATGAAGCAAGGCCATGGAGAATCAGCTTCCAGGTCTTTAGCAGTTATACCATATAAGTTACACAGCTAGATGGCAAAAGCTTATCCATATTCCAGCCACCTGGATTCTCTGAAATTCTTTTTCAGATCTGATTCTTATTACATGGATGTCCACTTAGTATTATCTAAGTATTGACATGCCCCTCCTTGTTATGATGTCTGAGCCTCTTACAATCAATGGATTTTATGCCACAACACCCACTGTGAGTCAGGGAATATTAGTCTCATTTTGACAGATGGGGATCCAAGTGGGCGTTAAGTGACTTGCCCAAGGTCAGACAGGAAGCCTGTAGCAGAACCAAGAGCTGAACCCAGGTCTCATTAGGTCCAGTACAGTGCCCTATCCACCATATCTCCCTTCCTCATAGAGAGTGGTCTCAGTCCACGTCCTAGTGGACAAGTGTCAGAGCCATAATACAGCTCTCAGACCTGGCTGGCTCTCTCAATGAGGGTCTTATCAGAGATGCCAAAGCTTGAATGAGTTACAGAGACTCTCTTTCCTCCAGGTCAGGGAGGAGACACATTGGTGTGAGAGACTGAAGGTCAGTTTGCCCTGCTCCCATCCATGTAGCTCTTGTTCTGTGGATAAACAGAAGGTTTCAATCTGCAGGGCTGTCAATGCAGCCACAGAGCTAAAGTCACTGAAATAAATTATTTTAAATGGAAAAGAGGAATTTGTAGGGAGACAGGGCTGTAAGAATTGTAACAATTTTTATTAAATAATTCAAATTCAAATGTAGAGAAATAACCAACAGCTCCAGTGAGGATTATGGAACATCTGTATTTATGGAGAACCAGCATTTTATAAATATGGAAATGGGCTATTTTCTACCTCAGTACCTGATTTTCTATAATAATAGTAACACCTGGCTCTCCAACAATCATACTGTTCATTTATGCAGTGGCTTTCATTAAAGATCTCAAAGCACATTACCAACATGAGTTGATTAAACCTCACAAAACTCCTATGGAGGCAGGTTAAGTATCATTAGCCCCATCTTACAACACAAGACATCATAAGAAATGTTGGCACAAAGATGAAATAATTTGCCCAAGGTGACTTAACGTGCCTGTTGCAGAGATAGGGATTAAACCCAGGAGTCCTCTTGACTCACACTGCCCTTCTAGAGCTGTGAATAGAACTCAGGAGTCCTGACATCTCTGGGCCCAGGTCTAGCCATTAGACAGCATCAAAGTGATTAGTACCAGAAATATTGTATGGCTGAAATATTCTTTATTAGAAATCGGAAAACAAGAACTCGTCTCATTGCTTCAGATAAATCTGCTATGGCTCTTACCAGCATGTCGGTGTATCCCTGCACCATGGTGTCTGAGCACCTGTGTCTGTTAGAAAAGATCAGACTCTAGAAGGAGATACACTTTCTTCCCAACAGGGAAGCAGGGAAATTTACCAGGCCACATAATCTCCAAATAATCCAGGGTTTAAAATGGGATTACATTAATAGATTTTAAGGCAAGCCAGGGCCATTATGACCATCTAGTCTGACTTCCTGCATAACACAGGCCATAGAACATCACCCCGTAATTTCTAGAGCTGTGCAAACAGCAGATTTTTCAGTTCAGTGGCCAAACCAAAACACTGGGAAAAAGAGTGTAATGGTGTATCTATTTCTTGCTTGATTTCCGCAGGCAGCTTGGCACAGTCATTAATCCTTAAAATCCTCTTGAAGAAATTCCCTTTGGTAGCCTAAATCTAATGGACTCTGTGTAGAGATTACCATGGGAGTTGAACGGTGAGGGCTTCTCATTTTGTTGTGTCTGGAGACCACTGCTTGCTACATAGCTTTCCATCGCTGGCCCTGGACTGAAGAAGCTGGCAGCATCAGAGTGGTAGGTTCATAGTCCAATCAATTAATGACTGATAGACTGGGTGGTGTTTGATGTGCTATAGGTAAATTCATTCCATGTCTCCTCTCTCCCCCAAGCAGTTACGCTGATGGCCTCACACTCTTTCCTTAGCAGCATCAGACACATGCAGATGTGGTGCTATACAGCAGGGGATGTTTCTGGGAACGGATGTCTCTCTCCTGGATTCTGTCTGCCTCCTGTGAAACAGCCCTTTCCCTTTTCTTAGGTATTGCTCCTAACCCTTAAAACCCACCTCTGCCTGCAACTGTTACCTTGCTCCCCCTTGTGACTGAGGTTACGTTTACACTGTGCTGGGAGTGCGATTCCAGGCCTGAGTAGACTTACTCGAGCTAGCCATGTAGCCGCAGTAGCGACAAGCGGTGGCATGGGCTTGCTGTCCCAAGCACGTATCTATGGGATCTGGGCGGGTTTCTACTCGGGGTGGCTAGCCCGTGCTGCCACTCGCTGTTACTATGGCTACACTACTGTTTTTAGTGCGCGAGCTTGAGGAGAACTAGTGTGAATGTGTCTACTCAAGCTGGGAACCGCACCCCTAGCGCTTAGTGTAGATGTACTTTAAAGGACGGGCTCAAATGAAAGACCCAGATCCCCAACCCTCTGAACTGTGGGGTTGTCAAAACCTTGGCCCCAGCTCTGGATCTGTCACCTCAGCTCTGAAGAATCTAGGGTGACCAGCTATCAAGTGTAAAAAATTGGGACGTGGGGTGGGGGGGTAATAATAAGAAAAAGCCCCCAAAATTGGGACTGTCCCTATACAATCAGGATATCTGGTCACCCTTGAAGAATCCCCAAATCTGGAATGCTGGAAATCTCAATCAATACGTGAATTCTGAAACCGAAGCCCATCGCTGCAATGATATTTGGGGTCTGGGAGGGGGCTAGAGCAACAGAAAAGAGAGAGAAGAACTTGGCCACATTCTGACCTAGAAGCTGAAGATCCAGATGGTGTACGGATGAGCATCCAACAGAGCTAGAGTCCCCAGCTCCCATAACTGGACAGACTCAAAGAGATTTCTCCCAACACCACTTCATTCTTTGCTATAATTTTAAATGTAACATACAGCCCCCTCATCAGCCCTTAGCTCAGTTACCAGCATCTCCCAGGAGAATGCCAGAGTTTCATGCAGGCCACTCAGGGACCTGTAATTCCAGGCCTTCAGTAGCTAGGACTATGCCAGTGGACAGAGTAACAGCAATACCAATGAAAAGGAGCTCTGTGGTCCAAACAAAGTTGGTTGAAAAAAATGACATGAAACATTTACAGACAAATAAGTGATTTTTTTTTTTTTGGTATCAAAATTTCAAATTGTTGAGGAACAACTTCATCCATCATTTGAATTTTGGCATTTTTCACCAAGATCTAATTTCAATTTACAGCAATTCTCTCCTAACTGTTATGGTTTGAATGAAGAAAGGGCCCACAGGAAGGTGAGGTTAACAGATCTCCACATTTCTTTCGTTCTAGCTGTGGTTGCAGAGGATAAGATTTCACTGTTCAGGAGTGAAAGTATCATTATTTCACTCAGGGCCTGTTGGATGTGGTTCTGCACTCTGCATTCAGGTGTGTGGGTTCCTTTCTCTGCTCATTTCTCTTCCCCTCTCTCTGTTCCTCCCCATTTGCAGATCTGCATGCATGTCTCTCTGTTATTCCCTTTTCTCACTCTTTTCGCAGAGGTCCGGGTCCATGGACAAATTCAGCTCAGGTACTGTATAAGCAGCTGCAGTACAACTGATTTCATTGGGAGCTACACTAACTTCTTCCAGTGCTGAATCTGGCCCTTCAGATTTTTTTTTTCCTATTGGCCTTCTCCAGAGCAGTGCTGTAAACAGGTGTCAGAGAAATCCCTTGTGTTGGCTGCTAGTCTCAAATGAAAACATGACATGTCCATAAAATGTGATCTATGTGTAATCATCACACACATGCCTGCAGAGAGGGGAGAGAAGTGACTTTGCTAATTAAGTTTTACAATCCAGTGGTTGTGAGAAAGATAAAAACATGCCCCTGGTCAATCCATTACAGAAAGAACAGAACAGCTGACCTTTTCAGCCTGCCTTCCGTTTGCACTCGCTAGATCCATAACCTTTTCCAGCTGGAACAGAAAGTTCAATTAAGTTTTGTTGGCTCAGAAATCTGCCCGTGTCCTGGAGAGCAGATTAGGCACTCAAGGGCTGCAATTATCCATCTGGTGCCTCTTCAAAAATAATATTATATATATATTACTGCAGCAATGCACATGGCTAGACATTGCAAAGGAGCATCTCCAAAGAGGGACACAAGGGCTATGTTTGCAGTTCCTCTGCCTCCCAGGACCAAGATCTGCCACGCTGGTGGCTGACCAATTCATCACCACCATAACTTCTGCCAGTCCCAACATCAGGAGAGACTTGTCAAGGGAAACAGGATTCATGGCTTGCCATTCCACCGTTCAGGTTTTCATCTGCGTCAATTCATTGATTTATGGACTCCACATTTCGCTGCATTTTGAGTGAGACGTATAGAATCTTTAGAAATGATTCGATCTCTGTCAAGCTGGCATACTTTAAAAAAAATTGTTAATGCATTTGAGAATGAAGTGCACGTCCCCGGCAAATAAGTCATGCAATTACAGCAAAGATGAGGCGCTGACAGTGATCAGCGCATCAATCATCCAGCAGATCAATAATACCCATGCAACATACAATCAAACCTAATCAGCTTCATGCAGCCCCACGATTAGAGGACATCTCTGATCCTTACCACCTACAGATGCGCCAGGGGTCCGAGGGTTAGCCTGCAATCCTGTCTTTCCACTGGATGTGTTCCTGCTTTTGCTGCTAACCCTTCTCTCTGTCCAAGGGTTCAAACCAGTGCTAAGCATGAAGCCTGAACTTCAGTAGACTCCCTAAGGAAGTGTATGTAGCATCCATGATCATGTGGTCCTAGAGGCCAACTGTCTACTTCACAAAGCTACCCACACAACAGGCAAGAACTGACTCTCTTTGCTGACAATCTAAGGAGAGAGGCTCAAGACTGATTATCCACTAACAGAATGAAGTCCCTTCTCACCCACAGGATTCAGCTACTATAGAAAAATTAGTAACTGTATTTCAGCAGCAAGCCTGCAATGGTGCAGCTGCACCAGCTCTAAGAAATTAGCATCTGAAAGAGGGGAATAGTCCCACTCTTGTGGGGAACTTCCCTGGCTTCTGCACTACCCCGGTGAAGTGGGCTAGCGAAAGCTGCTGAGTCCTCGCTCCCATTTCCTTTAATCAGTGGCCTCCCTGCCCTTGAGGACTCCCCTTCCACTCTCCTGTCTGGCAGAGTCCTCGTAACCCCAACAAGGCTGGGCCCAGGATTCCTGGGGGGCTCGACCCCCAACCCTGCTGTGGTCACCTAGGATAGGGGCTAGGGTGTCCCCACTCCGGGGTACTCTCTCTGCACTTCTCTGACCCACTGACCATTACATACAATTTAAAGCAAATGCAAGTTATTTAATCAACAATTAATTTTAAAAAGAATAAGGAAAAATGGGAAAGGTTAAAGGAAACACATCAGCCCGCTCTGTGGCAGGGAACATCACAAACAGTGTCTCTGGAACGTCAGGGCAGTTCACAGTCTGTTCCTTGTAAGTCCCAGGCCTCCTGCTCAGGCCCTGGCTGTGCTGCAGGGAGGCTGTGGGTTGGACACTTGCTCTGGTGGTGGCCTCACGCTCTCAGGCTCTAAGTGGCAGGACCCTTCTTCCCAGTGTCGCCCCCGCCCTGTCGGGGTTATGATCCAAGCCTGGCCTGGAGAGCCTCTTGGTTGAGGCATCTCCCTGTGCTGGGCCTGCTGCCCAGGCTCCCCCTCTGTCTCCCCAGCTGCTCACCGCACCTAGCTCTGGACTGCTCCAGCCCCAGCTCCACCACTCGGTCTCTGCTGCTCTGCCTCCAGCTCCCTGGGCTGCTTCTCTGGCCCCTCTGGCTCTGGTTGCTACAGCTCTGCTCCCAGGGCAAGTCTGCTCTCTCTGGGCTGTGCCTCTGGCTTTGGGGCTGCAGCTCTGCTCCCAGGACAGGGTCTGCTCTCTCTGGGCTGCTTTTCTGGTCCCCCTGGATCTGGCAAAACTGTGCTCCCCAGCTTAGCTTGGGCCCCTATTTTCTCCTTAGCTCGGCCCCACTCTGTCTGGCGCAGGCAAATCCAGCTCACACAGAGGATGGGACCTCCCTGGCCTGCTGACTCCCTGATTAGCCTGCCCGCCCTGTCATTCAGGCTGACCTGGAGCATTGGCCTCTCCCCATTGCTCCTGGGGGCTGTCAGTCTCAGGGTCCTGGTTCCCCATCGACCCTTCCCCTTTGAGTACTGGGAGCTAGCAACTAAAACACCCCCACTGAATGTTAGTAAGGGGGCAACAGTCCCCTTACACATAGATAGGTCTTGGTTTTTTCATCAACATCTCATGGAAATCTGCTTGGCGCTGTTCAGTTTGGGGAGGGGGTGGGAGGTCCTCCTCCTGCACTGTGCTGACCCTAGGGAGGAGAGAATGAGATGCATTTCCTGAATCTGGGAGCTTTGAATCCCTGCGACAGGAAGCAGTTTGCGAGTAGATCCCGGCAGAGGGTTTCGGAGTCCCACTGAGTCATGCTGTGGGGTGCAGTTTTCTATTTGTTTGGTGGCTCCCATTGGTGGAGGCAGGTTACATGCCTTTCTACAAGTTGTAGCAGCTGTGATGTCACTTGGGTCCGATAGCTGCATCCTTGTCCGCTATTGCTTCTAGGAGGAGGAAGGGGGGAAACACTCGAGATGGCCCCGCAGCACTTTTCTTCTTCCCCCTAGCGAGTGGAGTTTGCAAGCCTTCCCAAACGTATCCCTCTTTCCGCCCCACCCCTCATTTGTCACTTCATTCTCTTCAGCTGTGAGAAAGGTCTTTGGGCAGGAAGGTGTAAACACTCGGTCTCACTGGGTGTTTCGAACAAAAGAAGGGAAGGCAGCACTGTCATTTTAAAGCTAACTTAGCCATAGTAAGTTTGAACATCCTTTACCCTATCTGCACAGAGTTAAGGCTCCCAAAACTTCTGAGTGAGTGTCTGTGTGAACATGAGGGAGACTAACACGCAAAGAGGTGCTCCTGCAGCAGCGTGAGGCAGTGTTTATACCCTGAATAAGTGTACGCTGACATCTTTGACCCTCTGCCTTGAGTCTCATCTGTTTCTATGCTATCTTGGAATGACACATCTCCCACCACCTCTTTTCACCAGTTACCCTCTGCACAAGTGTCCTCTATACTTCGGACTCTCTCTCCTCCTTCCTGATCTTCGTGGTCGTGCTTGCTTAGGCTTATGCAGGTTGCCACGGGCCCGTTTTAGGCCCATGTCTTTCCACTGCAGCACTGTTGCAGCTCCGTCTTTTCCCTGTTTAGCAACGACTCTCTCCCCCGTGGAAGCAACGGCGGGTGAAAACATGCGCAGAGACAAAAGCGAGTAAGTGAGATGTGCAATTAAATCAGGCCGTCACCATGGATGTGTAACAAGAAGGAAGGGTATGCGGTGATAGGATGGAGCCCCTTCCTCACCACCCCTCCCATGCATGGCAGCACCAGACAGCCGTGTTGACGACTGACATGCACCATCTCCTGAAATATTCATTTCTCAACATGGGAGCTATTTTTAAATATTTCTGGTGGCACATGTTTAAAAATACATCCCCAGCAGCAAAGCACTAAGGATTCAAACTTCTGCCTGCACCTACTACGGCAGACATGAATTTGTGTTGCTGGGAAACCTGCATCTGGGGACTGTCTGGTCCCTTCATGTTTGTTTAAAATCACAACTAATGGAAAAAGACGTGTCCGTAAGGCCTGCCAGTGAAAGGTCGCAGGGGGTCACTGGTTTTACCACCTGCACTGTCTGTCTTTGGTCTCAGATGTGCCTCAGTTTTCCTCAACTTAGCAAAACATCTCCATGCAAATGGGAGCTTTGTTGTAGCCACATAAGTTTTGCTAGGATATAATAAATCCCAGCAGAGGCTGATATTGTGCTTTCAGAGCTGGCTGTGCGGTGTATTTAGCTGCGTAACAGTTACGCCTTTGTATTCTACGTGCCACACTATGACGGCCTTGAATCCACCCAGCGCCAGGGCACCTTCTCCTGGCTGCTCTGGTGACTAACTCCTTCCAGGTCCAGTGCTCCCTTTCTGCTGCTTGCTGCAGCTTTCTGTCTCTCTCTTTCTCTTTGCAACTCAGGGTGCTCTGTCTCCGTGGCTTGGCTCTCCAGCCAGGTCACTGTGTAGTTTTCCCCCTTCTGGGGTGCATCAAAGTGCCACTAGCTCAGCGGCCCACTTGCCATTCTAGTCAGCCTTCTAGTCCAGGGCCAGGTTCAGTGCCCCTTTCCCAGAGGCTGGTAGGGGAACCTGAGCCCACCCGCTACTCCAAGTTCCAGTCCAGGGACCCTATCTCTGGAAACTTGTGGTCTGCTTTTCCTCAGGCCCTGTTGCGCTTTCCCTGGCCTCCCTCCTACAGTTTCTGGCTCCTCCCATCTGGGTGCACCAGCTTAATCTCCCTCCTCCCAGACGGCTGAACTCGGTAGCCTCAAACAGAGCTTCCTACTCCTAGGGAGTGACAGCAACCTACTTCCTTGAAGCCACTTTCTGCTACCAACTTCCTGGCTTTATACCAGCCCCTCCTGGTCCTCCCTAGCTGGCTCCTCCCAGACTCTTCCCCCAGGAGCAGTCTATCAGGTTAATTATCCTAATTTTCCAGCTCTGCCTTGCATGAGGTGGACACAGCATCACACATACCTTAAAGTAGCTGTGATGTCAAGTGGCGGAGACAGGCAGTCATTTTGCGTTCAGTTCAGCGCAGACTTATAGAAGCCTAAGACTTGGGAGACTTGGTTCAAATCCCTGCTATGCCACGAACTTCCAGTGAGACCTTGGGTAAGCCACTTCGTCTCTCTGGGCCTCCGTTCGCCCTCTGTCTAATAGGGGTAACAGCACTGCCCTGCCTCACAAGGGTGAGGAGAGAATAAATACATTAAAGATTGTGAAGCGCTTTGACAGACCTGCTGATGAAAATGTGCTATATACCATACCGGAATTGTTATTATTATGGGCTAGATACACTGTTCTCTAATGGAGACATTGTTTTTTGGTTTCTATGGTTCAGACTGGAAAAAAGACAGAGACAAAAGTCCAGATCTAGATCCAGATTAGAATTTTTCCCAAAATTTGGGGGCTGGTTGATAGCTGGGGCTTCATTCTAGGAGCAAGACATGGGATTCAGATTCCTATGCAAATATCTCCTAAATTCTTGTGTGTGTGAATCCAGGATTTATGTTCAGTTTTGTTATTGAAATGGGGTCAGCCAGGAAGTTCAGGTCCAGATTTGAACACCACAGTTGGGGAATGTGTTTAGATTCTGTTTTTTGGTGCTGGCCCATTTTTACTTGATAGAAAATAAGAAATGAGCAGACTCTTAGTCCACAACTCAAATGTAACCTGTAAATAATGTCATGGATTTCAAGGCCAGAAGAACGACGAGGAGCCCGGTGGAACCTTAAAAAGACTAACAGATTTATTCAGGCATAAGCTTTCGTGAGTAAAAAACCCACTTCTTCCATGCATCTGAAGAAGTGGGTTTTTTACCTACGAAAGCTTATGCCTGAATAAATCTGTTACTCTTTAAGGTGCCACCCGACTCCTCATTTGTTTTGTGGATACAGATTAACACCCGGCTTCCCCTCTGATACTTACTACCAAGGGCAGAAGAGACAATTTGGATCATGCAGTCCGACCTCCTGCAAAACACAGGACAGAGAATTTCACCTGGAGAATCCTCCATTCTGCCTAATAGCTTATAGTTGAACAAAAAAGCATTTCTCTTTCAGAAAGACATCAAGTCTTACTTTGAACAATTCAGATGATGGAGAATACAATCATACTCCATAGGAAGCTGTTTCAATGCTTAATTGCCTTCATTGTTAAAAACGTGGGCCTGATTTCCAGTTAGATTTTTTTTTTTTTTGAGCTTCAGTTTCCAACCAAGATGTGAAAAACAGTTTGGATATAGCTGTATAACGGTTTCTCATTTTGGTATGTCTCTGCACGTCCTGGGCCAAAGGTCAGGCTGGGAAGCACCACAGCTGAAATACCCACACAAATGGCTGTTCTTGGGGAGTCTGTTTGGCAGAGCCATAAGCAAAATGTACTGGGAATTTCCGAAGACAGGCCCATTCTCTTGCTATTCGCTGTTGGGTTCTGCAGACTAAAGGAGAGGCCCATAGTGCCTGAATTAAGGAGAAGCAAACTTTCCAGTGCTTCTCTGAACTGCACCTCTCAACCTTTTGAGGTTCACTACCCATAAATTAAGCTTTTTGTAACTGAAAGTCTCTGCACGAAGCACAGCCACCAGGGCACAAAGAAATGTCTAATTTTTCAGCTTCCTGCACTGGGATTCGATTGTTTTCTGTGGCCTTTTGTGCTCTTAGTTTATGAAAAATCAATAGTTTAATATAGAAAAAGAATCCGCTGGCTATCTATTTAGAACTGTATTACCTCCAACACTGTCACTCTCGCTGTTCCAGTGAATTCACTCAGAGATACTGACGCACACATGCCAGCCAGTGCACCCAGAGCCTCTCGTTCAGCCATTATGGGACCCGCTTATCAGATGTCATGCTACAAGGCTATCACATCAGTGGCAACGTGCAGCTCAATCCCTCCTGGAAACTGATGAGAAATGGGATTCTGATGAAACACCAGAGAAAAAAGTGCAGATACAGTGCACTGCCTCAATACGAGAGCTGGTTGGGAATTTTCCAACACGATTTTATTTTTAAATTGGAAAATACCAGTTTGTCAAAACAAACTGGTTCTGAGAAAGGGTCAGTTTAGATGAGTCTTCTGATATAGAAAAAAAAAAGTTTTGAAATGATCAAAACATCTCAGTGATGGGGTGTACCAGGCCTTGCAGTCCTCTGCTGGAGGTCCCACTGCTCTTTTGCACCCCATCCCAGGAAACAGCTTTCTGAGGGTTAAAAATAAGAGTATAATACCTCTGGGCTTGCCTAGAGAAGCATCCCAGGAGCAGCCATTTTGGGAACCATTGAGATTTCGTCCTCCAGCAACTAGAAGGGCTGGGGATCATCAACAACCAATCAAGGCCCAGCAGGCTGAAATAAAAGGAGGTACCTGCTGCCAGAGAGCCAGTTCCTGGCAGGAGCCTGTGGAGTGAGGGCAGATGCTCCCTAGGCTACAGCCAAAGGAACAAGGTCAGGGCCTATTGCTGGCCACAGGAATCAAGCCCTAGAAGGGTAAGAAACCATTTAATTTATAATTGGCTCTGAAGGTCAAGGAACTTATTTGAGTTTGTTGTACCCGGGAGGGAGTTTGAACTGTGAGATCCAGCCAGAGGGGTGAGCTGCAGAAGACCTGCATGGATACAAGCTTTATATCCATGGATATAAAGCAGATATCCGCAGAGCAGCACGACTCTACCAGGAACCGCAGCGGCGAAAGCAGCAGCATGTCCGGCAGCCACTCACAGGAGCCAGCACCCAACCCAGGCAGCTCCTTCGGTGTAGCTGTACTGCCCCCCAGCCCTGCCCACTGGGGCAGGCACCAGGCTCCCTGGTACCTGTCCCTGGTCACGCTAGTGTGTGCAAGTGGTTTGCATGCTCCCGGACACTAGTGTGACCAGGAGCTTGCACACGCGAGCGCGACTGGGGGCAGAACAGCCATGCCAGAGGAACTGCCCGGGTTGGACACTGGTTCCTGTGAGCGGCGGCCTGACCTGCTGCTGCTTCCTTCACCACTGCAGTTCCCGCAAGAGCCCTGCAGCTTCACGGATATCCGTGTTATATCTGCAGTTATCTGCATCTGGGGATATCCATTTTGCATCTGCATAGGGCTCTCAAGACTTGCAGAGGAAGGCTGACAGCCTGCTGGGGGTGATGGGAGCTGAAGAGATTGGCAGCACCATGCCTGGACATTGAAGAAGGGGGAAGTTATCACGGGTGCTCAAGGAACCCACCACAGTCCCGTTTTTGAAATTTTTCAAATTAAGAGTATTGTGGTTTGGTTTTAGAGGGCTTATTTTGGAAATGTTTAGTCATTTATACTTAAAGGCTTAAAAAATTAAAAAGTCAAAACTGTTTCAAAATGAACATCACAAAACAGTTTGATTGACCCAACCCCAGCGTTTTCTGGGAAGGTTACAAAACTCTGAGATTTTTGACTTTCTGTCCTGATTTGGGGAGGGGAAAAAGCTTCAAAACCTGGAAAATTCTCTCAGAACAGGAAAACCATTTCCTGCCCAGCTCTATTTAATATGCCTCATATGCAGCTCATGCCCACTCTGCAGGAGCCACTCTCTTGGGGGTAAAGAAGGGGATTTATCATCCCTATTTATCCTGTGCTGGGCTCTCACGATGTGAAGATATGACTCTTACCTGGAGTAACAGAAGTCGTCATTTTCCATCTTTTTAATTCTGTGTTTCCAATAAACTACTAAACCTATGTATTCTTTGTGTTGCTGGGACCTGACCTCTGCTGGATTTGCAGGAGAAGCTACTCTCTATGCTCTTTCGTCTCCAGGCTTCCTTCCCTACCCATCCCCAGTGCTCCATCAATAGAGTTTGCTCTAGAAGGACCAGTTATTCCTGTATGAGTGCAGTCACTACACTCCAACGATCCTGGGCGCTCCTCACCTTATGTATGTATGGTGCTGACACCCATAAGGCTCTCCATTAAGAGTCTTCTGCAGCCAGACCTATGGTGAGATTTGGACACAAGTCCTAAAGGAAAAGGAAGAGATCAGAGCTACATTTGCCTGCTCCTTGAAAGGCCTAGATGGGTGCAAATAAGCCATGGGTTGCTTGCTGTATTTCAGTACTTACTAAAGACACTCTGTGCTGTGTTCAGAGACACTGTGCTGCTGAGTCTATAGCTCCTTCTGGGAATCCCGCCCTGAATGCCTTTTGGTTGAGAAGTCACAACACATGGCCAGCAAGCACACCGCATCATGGCGGAGCACGTCAGAGCAGGCTGTGAGGATGATGCAGCAGGATTTACATTCAAACAATACAGAAAAAACACAAAGAAACATCGTTCACCTTTAGATCGCTGGCTCCAACCGAGAGCAGGACAATGGCTGCTAAGAGTAGTTATCTCCTCACAGAGGTTTGTTGGCCTGATGATTACCAGTCCGTTTTTAAGTGTCCATGTTGCTCACCCCAACATCACCATCAGCTCTAGTTAGAAACTTTGTTCTCGGTCAAAGCGGAAAGACCAAGATCTGACCTCCTTTGCCAGGATGACGAACCCTAGGGTAGGGTGGAAGCAAATGGGAAGGCCAGCGTTGTGGTCACCGCTGCCTGTAGTGTGTTTTTCCTGAAGATCAAGAGGGGGTTGTAAGCTCTTGGGCTGTCAGTCCCACTCTATAGCCGCACAGGCAGCAGACACAACATGACACCTGTATTTACTCCTCCTTGGTTTTTCTTGCACCATTTCCAAATGGAAGAAAGGCAGCAGCAAGGCAACTGCTGGGAGCCATCCATCCCATCCTTCCTTCCTGCAGATGAAGTGGTGGTGGCTGTCGAGGGACTTCCTGGGCCAGCGAAGAGAAAGGAGAGGAAATCAGTTTGCTTTTCAGTGGGATGCTCCCGACACCCTCCGGTGGCAGCTGATCGCGGAGTGAGACACTTTTCTTTTTTTTCCAGAAGCTGCAGTCAGCAGCCAACGGGAGACCATCTGGTGCTGACGTTTTCACCCTTTCCCTGCTATTTCTGTCCCCACTGGGAGGGGAAAGGAAAATACCAGCTTCTTCTGACCAAACTAGCACAAAGCTGTCAAACAGGTTTCCCCTTTTATCAGACTCCAAGCCCACGAAAAAAACAATCTGGGAATAAATGGCCACTGCGGGGAGGTAACCAGTCCCAGCTTTCAGAGGTTATTTTTGGCCAGGTATGAAATACCATGTGACACAGTTTTTGGAAAATGCCAAGCAGTCAAGGCAAGAGGAACGTGCTCCTAACCTCTTGCACTGAGGTAAAAATAAACTTAAAAGGCTGTGGAGGTTTAATGGGAAGTGAAAATGCAAAAGAAGGATGACTCGCTCCACAGAAAGGCAAGGGGACTTCAGAGATGTTTCTAATTTTGTCTCTCTCTCTAGCTCTCTCTCGGTCTTGCTCACTCAGTGGACATCTGGTGGAGTTAGCAGGCGTGGAATGTGTGGCATGCTCCAGATGAGCCTCTGTATGATGACGCTAGATACCTTGTGTTGTAAGAACAAGGGAGAATCCTGTACCATGAGATTTTAGGCCCTGGGCAGCTAGATAAAATGGTCTGCACTAGGCAGTGTGGCTTAGTGGCCAGAGTACTAGACTGGGCTTCAAGAAATCTGAGTTCTAGTCCTGGCTTGCCTACTGGGCAACCTTAAGCAAGTCACTTCACTGCTCTATGCCTTAGTTTCCCCCATCTGTAAAACAGGGATGATAATAATATTGACTTCATTTGTCTCTTCTTCCCACTTCAACAGGGATGTCATCCAAAGTTCTTGCCATAAAATGGGGTTCAAGATTGATGGATAAAAAGTTCTATACAAAAGCTAGATATTATTATCTGCTGCAGTGAAGTCCAGCAGCTTTTATATATTAAACCCACCTAGAAACAAGAAGCACCTTTAATGCAAAAGATGGCTACTTACTAATTGCACCAGATCTAGAAATAATAATTATACAAAGCCATTCCAAATTCCCAAAACTGTGTTATTTTATTCCAGCAACTCTGGCCCCATTACAAATAATTTCAGGGGTCATCAAAATAGTTTCATTTTCCCATGACATTCCTGTAAGAAGATTTAGATCATAATCCAGAGGCAGTCTGAGGCAGCCTGGTTGCTCCTTGCGGTTTCTGTTTCATCTCATTCCTCAGTTTCTTATTCTTGGCAGAATATATTCACCTGTTTTGTCAAATCACTCCATAAAATGTATGGACATAAAATATATACATAAAAACCCCAAGTCAGAGGCATTCCATAAAATGCATATTACTTTTAAAACAAAGAAAATACTTAAATATACAGTGCATCTTCCCTGCCAGACCATACTATCTATCTGTCATGACAGCACAGAGCAAAAGTAATCAGCCAGAGGGTGAAACTACTCCAGCTGGGACTCTGGTTGTCAGATACAAACAGCTTTGCAAGTTCTGGGGAATGCGCTGTGCCTTGTGGTACCCCATCAAAGGAAGATTGAAGTCTCCCTGTTAGACTGGGATGGTAGTATCTGCCAAAGGTCCTGGAGAGGTCAGACTGCTTGCATTCCCATTTGCCCGACAAATTAGGACCCCGGGAGGCAGGATATATAGGCAAGTGCCTACGAGATGGAACAGACAGCACAGCATGGCTGGTCCGTTCGCTCAGCTTGGCTCACCGGCTTTCCGCTGTCCCCTGAGTCCTGGCTGGTACCCCCGGCCATCAAGAAACACTGCACTGCAAGAGAAGCACCATGACTCCTGGTTCTGAGAGACATCACAACTCAACTTCAATGGTGGAGACCTGGAACAATGGGTCTGAGTAGGTAGCAATTGTGTGGCTCAACATAGCGAAGTCCTGAATCAAACTACCCTCCCCCTTCACAATCCCTGACTGCCGTGTGCCCCTTCCTCATGCAGGAACAGGATTCCTGCTCAGACTTCAAGATCAGGGGTAAAAGTTGTGTCTGAAGTTGTGCAAACACGGTTCAACCTCACCAGTCAGTGCCAGTTGTTGGGACAGAGCCCTTCCCAAGAGGGCACATCAAAAAGCCAGCACGGCCCCAGGAAACAGGGTCTAGATAGCCCTGCAGTGTGGCTGGCTATAGAGCAGTTGGAGCAGGCAGATCTAAGGCTGTGTGTTTTCAGGTCACTAGTGATTTATTCAACTTTTACATCTACAGACAAAAACTTTTAATTAAAACCAGGGAAAAAAAACCAGAGACAGAGCAGGGAGCACACACAGTCTGACAGTTTCAATTTTCACGTACAGCTCAGCTTCCCGGGATTGATATCCTTCTCCCTTCTGCCGAGGAGCATCCACTCGCTGCCATAAATCACGCAACTGCACAGCCACCGCAGCCTGATGCCTTAACCCTTCCAGCTGCCCTGACGTGCCTCAAGGTGGCTGCAAATCCCAGGAGGCCGTGGAGCTCAATAGGGAGGGAAATGGGAAGGGTGGCGGAGAGCAGTCCTGCAGAGTCAGCGGAGGGGAGCACCTCCTATCGGGGGTTTGGGGAGCAATCATGGGCCGTGAAATTATATGAGGGAAAAGCAAGCAGCTGCTAGCAGAACGGAGGGGGGTAAACTAAGGTGAGAGATCTGTACCCAGAGAGAGCGAGACCGAAAGATGTGTAGCATCCCCTGCGGGTAGAAAATAGGCAAGACTCAGTTGTAATGAAAAAAAGAGGATTCTTTACTGAGGCTGCTGGACACAGACAGCCCTTCTGCTTCTTTAGCTCCCAGACTAATACAGTCCCACCACGCAGGGATCCCTTAAGTCCTGGCCTTTCATGGAAAGGGCTGTTGACAACACTTCTGTTGAAGTCAGGAGAGCAGACAAATTGAAGACATCACCGTGAGCTTGCCTTAGGAAATCCATTCTCCCCAGAGCTCAAGGGTCAAACATTTAACAGTGGGAGTTGCCTTGCTTGCCCCTATGATCCCTCCTCCTGTGGGTGTAACCACTTAATTAACATTCACAGTTAAACCCAGGGGAACTCAGGAAAAATCAAGGAGCATTGAGGAAGAGAGAACTAGACCTAGAGATTGACCTGAATCCAAACCCTGGGTCAGATCAGAACTTTAGTTGACGTTCATGCTGTGGGTCTGAATTTTGCAGCTCGGGCTCATCTAATTCCTTGTGCATCGCTGGTATTTCTAAGGCGGCTACTGCTGTGGTATTTAAAATGGCAAACCTTAGCGCCTTTTTTAGAACAAGAACTTTAGGGTTTTTTCTGAGTTTTTGAAAGTTTTATTTTTATCTCTCACTTAGTTTCCAGATGGGATTCAAAATAGGATGTGCAGGGCTCCTCATAAATAGGGCTGTGCTTGTTTTCAAAGAGCAGGAGGTTCAGAGGAGCTTTGCATTAGTCAATCAGCATCCAAACAGAGCTGGTGCTTAGAGCCGTTTGCCCAACCTCAGTGTCAAGGTCACCCTGAAAAGGTGTATTCACTGGGCTCAGAAAAGCTGGTGGAAAACCAAAGCAAAATCCCAATGACAGAGCTCAAAGAACTGTGGGGTCGTTCTGGATGAAATCTCCTACCATACATGGTGGTTGTTTAGGGTGAGCAGATGTTCCAATTTTATAGAGACAGTCCTGGTTTTCTCCTGTTACCCCCCCAGCCCCGCCCTGATTTTTCACACTTGCTGTCTGGTCACCCTAATCTTGTTCATCCACATTAATAAACAAGGAAGAGCCAAGGACAAATGAATAAGAGTCCTGGGGTAAGATATTAAATCCTGAGTTTAATAAGGAGGCCTGGAAAAATCACAATGAAGTAAAGAACATGAAACATAAGGGGCAGGGGGAAGCAAAGGCAGAGAAGGAAAAGACTGTGTAAGATGTTAAGCTAAAATGACAAGAAATGTTTCAAGCACACAAAGATCAAGATGTCAGGGAAGGAGTTGGACAGGCCTCCAGGATACAGCAAGAGGAAACTGCTTACAAGTGATACTATAAACATTGATGAAGGGTGATCTGTAAATTCAGGCCCTCGTTCTCTACAGAGACGTGGAAGCCAAAGAGGATGTGTGCTAATAGCCAAGAGCCACTGGGCTCCTTTGACACTACGACCACGGTGAGATCTGCCTTTAAAATAAAATAAATAGATCCTTTTATATAGCAATTTTCATCCACAGATCTGAGTCATTTCAGAGGGAGGCGGGGCCACATTACCTCCATTTTACACAGAGAAACTGAGGTACAGCAACTTACCCGAGGTATAGGTAAGTCAGAAACAAATAGGAGGGGCAGGATGGCCATGTGGTTTAAGGCAGTAGTTGTGACTTCAGGAAATCTGGGGTCAGTTCCCAGCTCTACTTACTGAATTTGGGCAAGTCACCTAGGCTCAGTTCCCCGCCCAGAAAATAAAGGACAATATTTCCTTTCTCCCACCATTCGTCAGTCTTGTCTATGGAGAGTGTAAGCTCTGTGGTGCATAGGCTGATGGTTAATATGTTTGGTGCAGTGTTAAGGACAACAGGGCCCCGAGGTGCTCGTGTTGTATAATAGAGATAAACAAATGAAGCTCTTCAAGCAAAAACATCAGGAGTGTGTTTGCTTTGATATTTTGGCCCAAAAGGCTTGTTATGGCCATTTTAATGGGTTTTTTTTAAGTTAGTGGGTGTGGGTTTTTTTGTTTTTGTTCTTTTTTTTTAAAGTGATGGACATGGAAAACAATTCTGAAGGAAAATAGGATCATTGAAAAGCAGTGCAGGGTGTCTGAAGATGAAAAAAAACTCTAGGGTCATGTGAGATTAGACCGAGATATAGAAGGATGAAAGAAGAGGAAGAGAAAATTGTTCTCCCTATGATGAGACATACTGATGGGATTGAAACGGACTGATGGCCTCCTTCTCTGATGCCTTGCACTATCACCTTGTCAGGTATCCTATACAAAGCAGCATTGATCCTGGTTGGCACTTGGATGGGAGACCAGCCAGAAAGCCCTAGGTTCTGTAGAAAGTGGGGTTAGTGATTCAGTAATTGGTGCTCTTCCCTTGGAAGCAGTCTTGAGCAAATACATGCAGTGGGTTAAGAGGTGGTGGCATGCTGTGTTGGAAAAGCAGCTGCCTGCCAGGGGAAATCTAAACTGAAGGTTATGGTCAATCAAGACCCTAGGGTGCTTTTCACATGAGGACTGCTAGTGGTTGCATTAGCCTGGGGACCCTTGCCAATCCCCTCTTGAGTAATTGCCCCTGCACTTCCAACTAAGGAAGATGCAGCAGGCAGAGTGCCCAGAGCTTCTCTTCTTAATGTTCACACACATCATGATCTTTACCTGCACTGGTAAGTTGGCACCTCCAGCTGCCACCACCCTCGCTGACTGGACCAACTGTTGGATAGCGTTGATAACACAGGACAAATGCCACATTTCTGCTGCCTTTCAGAAGGTGACGAGACGATAGTGTTATCTTACTGTATGGCTTGCAAAGACCCTTGGGTTCCTTTGGGCTGAAAGGCTCTAGAAGATGCTATTATCCTTATTAATGGGAACACTTGTGTTTAGTGAGAGAGCATGGGAAGATTTGGGAAATGTGAGCCCCGTAAAGCCTGATTTCAAACAGTAGGGGGTATAGCTACTGGCTATAGTTATCAGTGACAGAACAGGGAGCACCGAGGGACTGTGATTTAATTAAAGATGCTCAGCATGGATTCACAAAGGGGAACCAGGCCTAACAAATCGGAGCAAATTGTTTGAGGGAGCCACAAAAGGAGTTGAGGAAGGGAACATTGTTAACGGGGGCATCAGGCAAGCTGTGAATAGGCCCCATGCTAACTCAGCTGTGCAATCTCTCCCAGATCGGCGGGAGCGAGACGACGGGAGAAAGTGTGGCAGGGCCGGCTTCTGCTTGGCAGTGCAAGGTGATGGGAGGGCACCCACCCTTGTGTTCCTGAACAAAGGCTGGCTGGGACACCCTGCTTCCCGCTTAGTGCCTCCAGGAACATTCGCTTTTATTTGTTCATGGTGCTGCTGCACGTTGAATGAATGGCTTTCTGCTTTCCAGACCCATTGGTTCTCAAACTGTGGTGCAGGGGCACGTCCAGATGATCCCCTGAGCTGCTTCTGTCAGTGTTGTGACTTTTCAAGTACTAACATGTCCTGCTAGACAGTTAAGGGTCCCCAGGCAAGATCCCTGCAAAGGGAAGATTGGGAAGGTCACCCCCCCCCCGCAGCGGGTGTGTGATTCCTGTGGAGGGAGCACTGGGAATAGTTTCCTGGGTAAGAACCTGCATAAAGAGCGCTTAGAACCGTCCCCTCAAAAGACCAAAACACAGAGAAATGACTAACTCTTGCTTGGATGTTTCTTTGGTGCAAATTCAGCCACAAACGAATTTCCTGACATCACAAAAATAGGACCCATCAGAGTGGAGGGAGCTGCCATCAGTGAGTTGAGATTCAATATTAATAAGGTGAGGAAGGAAAACACCCAAATGCAGCCTGTGGGGAGGGGATGTAACGAACCAGCTCACCTTCATTTGTGTTCAACTTGTCTCCTTAACACTGCCCTAATAGGACAATGTCATTAAACAAGAGCTATAATTGTGCAAGTTAACAACCGAAAGGGGGTTGTGGATGGATGGTTTTTCCCTTACAACAGACTCCGATGCCAAGGAAATGTTTGAATCCGATCCAGATGGCGGTGGGCAAGGTCTGCTGGCTTGTTTTTCTCCCTGCCCTTAGCTACAGCAGGCCGGGGGGACAAGATTTTGGCAACAGGAAAGGTCACAAAGCACTAAGAGGATGGAGGAATGCTACACACAGCAGGGTGCCCAGCAGTCCTCTCTGGGAGTGAGTCTAAAACCACAGAGACTGCACTGCCCTGCCCCCCTGTCTTTGAGGGGAATACTCCTGGAAGAGGAGTAGTGGCTTTATTCTCCAGGATAGCCTCTCTCTTCTGGGGAACTGCATGAATTCCCCCACACACAAACACACACTTTACGCCACGAATGCAGGGAGCTGGGGAACACAACTGTGTGCATTTCTTACAGCGATGAAATTTAATTCCTGCAAAATACTCTGCTGCCTCTTGAAAATCTACCGAGGGGAGGGACTCAGTTTCCCTGCATGGCAGGAGACTCCATGCACTAACTGCAAACATGAGGGCTGCTTTTGCATGCCCTGAAGAAAGCCAGACACGCCAGGTTTTTGCTTTCCACTTGTAGCTGTTGGCAGAACTGAAATAACGTTTGCGAGTCTGGTCACCTTCATACACAAAGGATGCAATGGAAATCGAGAGAGCCCATCAGAAGGTTAGGTCAAACAGCACGATACAGGGACTTGGAGATCTTAGCTTTTCAGAAGGGTCAGAGAAACAAGGTCTGTTTCTCTGGAAAGGAGGAGAATGAGAGGGACATTATTTGAAGGCTGAGGAATTCTGGATGGAAAAGCCAGAGGAGAGACGCCAGGAGACTATCTAACTGTACCCAAGAAGAAAATGAGTGCAAGGGGCATGTTCAGCTAATGGTTGGATTTTAACTAGAGAGGAGAACCAGGCCCAAAGCTCACTAAGATTGAGAGGCAGATCTGTGTAAAATCCTTGTACAAGTGCGTATTTGATGCCAGTCCCCTCCGCTGGCCAATCCATGGAACAGAGCTGCCTGCTAACACATGCAGTCCTGCAGCTCAAGCGGTACAGCTTACTGCTATGGTACTGGAATCTCCGGGTTCAAACTGTGCCGACGGCCCCTGGACTGTGGTGGGAGGGTGTTGCATTTGGATGGGAGATTCTGATTCAGGCCAATGTGTCATCTGAACTTTGGCCCCTCTCAAAGGACAGGACTCTCCTCTCAAGTCCACACAGCCCTGACATCAATGGGAGAGGAGAGTTTTGGTGTGAAGTTCCTCTGTGTGGTTCCAAGAGGCGAATTCTGCAATAGCGAGAAGGCCATGAGGTATTTGGGGATCCCAGAAGAGGGGATGGATTCTCACACTCCTGAAGGCTTCTGTGTGGCCAGGGATGAAGTTGCTCCAAGTGTGGAATTCCCATTGAATTCAGTGTCACTTCTGCATGGGGAGAGGCTCTAGGATCAGGTCCTTTTCATCCTACAATCTCCCCTTCTCTTATGAAACATCACCCGCTTTTTGTGTTACCTGCACAGTTTGGGGCTCCCACCCCATTCTCAGGGCCCAATGGCCCTCTATGGGTCAACGAGATCTTATCCCAGTGAAGGAGCCTTTATTGCACAGTAAATATTTTTAAACAAACATGTACATGTATTTATTAGCAATTAACAATCAACCAACAGAATATAAACGCCAAGCATCACCACTCCCAATAAAGCAGACAACGTCTCCTGATGGCCAGTCAGGATCCGATCTTGTCTGGGGCTCCAGCTTCCGCACAGTCTAGCAGGATTCCCTATTGTATAAATCAATGCTTTTTATCACAAGCCTGGCCCTTCTGGTAATAAATGAAACAAGAGTGGCTGCTTTCTTCATGGATGTAATCAGCAAACAGGTAAGCAAAGGAGCGTCGCTTATACTAATGGCGGTGGCGGAGGGAGTTAATTTGACCCGGAGTGCGGATTTAGTGTCTCCTGAAGCAGAGCTCTTTCCACAGTTCTCTCTCCAAGCCCAGCCTCCAAGTCGCAGCTTTATAGTCAGTCCAGACATGCTCTAGAAGCCATTACCATATTTATAAAACTACCTGGACTCATGGAGCGCGCATGAGAGGGTTAGAAAGAACTATCTACTTTACCAGCTGCGCATCCAGCATTCGTAAGGGAGAGGTGGGGGGAAAATGATGATCCTGCATTTGCTGGGATTTGCATTTGTCTCTTCAAAAGGGAGTGCGTGACATTCATCAGACCAGGGAATTATAATTACTCGCATTTGCCTGTGACCTTCCTCCTTCATGGCAAGTGGCTGGCTCTCATGCATGTTTTCTTAGTGTTAGGGCAAATCTGTCTGCACACTCCCCCTTTCCCTGGATTGCAAGATGGATCATCAAATAAAGTTAGGCTTGTGGTGTAGTGTAGCCTGGGAGAGTCACGGAATTAGGAGTGTGAAGGTCAGGACTCCGGGGTTGTAGTTCCTGATTCTGCCACTGTTTCAGTGCGAGATTTGGGGCAAGCCAGAATCAATCGGTGCCTGTAAAATGGGGATCTAAATTCAAGGGAGGGTGGGCTAGGAAGCCCAATTAACGCATGCTGCTCTAAGGTCTTCGCTGGGAAGCTGTCATGGGTCTGTGGATCATGCTCAGAACTAAGCTAGTTAAAGTTTCACTACAGAAGCCAGGAAGGGTCAAGAATATCTCAAAGTCACAACACTCCTCCTCCCGCCACTCTGTTTTTGCCATTTTTACAACAAAAAAAGTGACCAATTCAATCTTTCTGCACTGTGGCTTCAGGATTTTCTGGAGCCTGTGCTGTGAGTGTACCATAGTTGACCTGTTACTATACTAGTTTTGAGTATCCTTCTCAAAACTGTCCAGCAACAGCTGTGAGCAAACGCAGTAAATCCTCTTAAATAAAGTCTTCCTTTTCATGCCACTGAATGAAAGTGTGGGGTCCTAAAAGGAGAACAAATCAGACAAGCAACAAGGAGGTCTAGGAACTCCAGGGTAAGTGCACAGCTTCTTGTAGAGGAAAGATTTTTATTATGCTCTCACTGTCTACGACCATGGGGCACAGAGGACTTCTCTGAGATTGTGTGTACTGGGCCTATGCTGTTTTCAGGGTGTCTCTGAAGAGGGATTGCTCCCTCAGTTGAAGACATCTGCCCACCCACTGACCAAGATGACACAATCTCAGACTCCTACTAGGTGCATCTCAGCTCATCTGACACCGACCTCACTATGTTACCTGTAGACTGGCATTTTTGCAACGTGTTTCACCTGGAAGGCCACTCATAACATGCAATTTCCGCAACACCTTCTAGCCACAAAGGTCACCTTGAAACACCAGCTTGCACGGAATGAGGCTTCCACCTTTTGAGTAAGATGGAACAGCAAGAACTTCTCACACCTAAACTCCGTACTCTGTGCTGAGTGCCAGGAAATTTCTGGGTGAAATTCAACATGCTGGTTACCACCTACAAAGTTCAACATGGACTGGAGTGCCATTGCCTCTGAATCACCATCCCAGCGAGGCATAGAAACACCTGGAGAACTCTGGGTGTTTACCCCAAAGTTTGGCAAAACTGCCCTCCATGTGCCAGGCCCTCAACCCCAGAACACAGCCCCAAGGAGAAAGTCTGCTCTTGCGTTCCCCACCTTCATTACCCAAGGAACATTCGCTCTAAGGAAGTATCTGCCGCTCCTTTTCTCTCAAGCAGCCATCTGTCCCTTCCTCTAAATTTCTGTGTCAGGGATCAGGCAGGGAGGTTGGAAATGTGGACACCAGACTCTTCGGAGCAATATTACAGAGCAACCCCTAGGATGGAGCCAATGCTCAACCTCTTCCAATATTCAGCTGGTTGCCCTTCACCTGTGCTAAATTGGTCATTCCAGTTTTTAATACCACCGTTGTCCTCAGTCCTTAAGCCTTCCAGATCCCTCCCTGTTTCCAAGAATGATGTACTGTTTTTTGATCACGTAGGATACACCTCAAAAATGTAACTGTGACACTCTGCTATGGGCATCCAGAACCATAAGCCACCGTGTTATCTTTCTGCCTTAGCAAGAGAGCTTAGCTGGAGCTCAGATTGTGAGGCAGCTCCCTGCCACACAGGTCTGCCTGCCTCACCAGCAAACTTCTAGAGACTCTGCCTGTCTTAACCTTGCCTGGCAGGTAGCAATCAATGAACCCCAGTTCCCGAATTCCCCAGAGACATCTCTGCAGTGTCCAGTCCTTCCCAGTGGGCACTCACAAAAATTTAGTTTGCTGCCTCCAAAGAGACAATGCACATACTGTCTGTTGGGTTAGCTGAGGTCTCACACTAATGTACAGAACTGGGATGGTTTTGCAATAAAACAAGAATAAGTCTGTTAATAAAGAACACAGATATACATGATACCAGGCATGATAGAAAAGGGCTACAAGCAAAACAAAAGTAACTTGCTCTCTAGTGCTTAACTTAATTCTAACTAGCTCGGTCTTTGCCTAACAGGTTCCCTCTTATATCACCCTACCAGCATCTCCGGTTAAGAGGATCCAACGTTCACGGAAGCAGAGGGTGATGTCCCCCCTTTCCCTCAGATGATGGATTACTAGAATGTCTTTTTGCTCCCCTTATTTCCCAAAGTCCGTTGTTGTTGCCTCAACAGCAGAAAGACCTTCTTGGGGTTCAGGCTCTGGTGTGCTCTTCAAGCTCTTTCCTCCATCACCTGTTAGTTTGGTGGCTTTGTTTACCTTATATATAAATGTGCTTTCATTGTCCTCTGCCTGCAATCGAGCCAGGCAGACAGGTAAATACACATTCCTTTGTCTAACGCAGGCTTGTTTATTCACTGCCTCCCAAACACATTAGGAACATATTTCCAGCACACATACGTAGCTCTTTATACATAACCCATGCATACATCACACAGTGACATCCATGACCAGTGTCTCACCAGTTTTACAGGATACCTTACAAGGCACTGGTTGGCTACATATTCTGACAACAGTGTATTGACTGTGTGCATTGCAAGTTGATGTAAAAGGCTCTTAGGGTCACAGTGACTATTTTTGCTTTAAAAGCCCTGCCTTCAGAGTAGCTGTACTTAAAAGCACATAGGATCCTGAGCTTGAGCATAAGGGGAGTCTCTAGCTAGGTTTGCATTAACCTCTGGTCCCACTGTCAAAAAGGGAGACCATGCAGACAGCTGCTTTTTCCCTCTCCTCCAGTGCCAGGGCAGGAGCAGGAGATCAGACCAACCTGCATGTTGCCCAAAAGCATGGAGCTCCATGCACACGCTTGCACTGCTTGGGTTTAAAGCCAGATCTGTTTGAACTTCCCTATCTGTCCCCAGTGCATGCATCCTCACAGCATCCACGGATCACTGAATTTAGTCTCCAATGTTTCTGCGAGGATGGAATTATTATCCACTTTTTATTAATCAGGAAACCAAAACACAAAGAGGTTAAGTAATTTATCTAAAAATCACAGTAAAGCCAGGAACAGAACCCCGGGGGCTCCCCCGTTGTAGGTCTGAGCCTTAGCCACAAGCCCATTCTCTCCCTCCTGACGTGGAGAAGGATTTGATATCAAATCCTTCTCTAGTGCGAGCTGCCCTCCTCCTGCTTGGCATTCTGGATGACTCTGGGAATGAACACTTTTCATATGCTATAAATATTTTATGAATTTTCATCCACTTACTTTAATAGGGGATTGTAAAAGCATTTAACCATATTACACCCAATCTCTCAGACACAGCATTATTCCACCAGAACTGTTTTATTAGGAGAAACTGGCAGGGTTGTTGGGATTTTGTTGATAATATCTCAGAGCAGACTAAATCAAATGGCAGTGAAGGGGAAACAGCCTCGCTAGCATCATGTCCAGAGTTTGATCTGATGCACCGGAAAGGTTTCATTTGCTGGGTTTTGCCTGACTGGATGTGAGCTTTTTAAAGGACGCTGTTTTTATGGACTCGGCTCGAGCTTGTGTTTGGATGTTTAACAACCTCCCCGTCTGCATATGCCCACCGACTGCAGCATGAGCAGCTGTGAACATCTGTCACTGCCTGGCAGAAGCAGCAAGGGAGCAGTGTCTGGAAGAGTTCACAATCACTGCTCAGCCTGGGCAGTCCCCGATGTCTCTCTGCTCCTTCCCTCTCGCTGCAGTGAGCAAAAGGATGAGAAACATCGGGGCTTCTGCTGAGCCACAGCGATGAGCTTGTTACAGACACTAGTTCTGCCAGTGGCCAGCAGAGGCAGATGTGAGAGAGCAGCTGCTACTGGCCAGGTCACGCAGCAGTCACTTGGAGATCTTGCTCACTGCTTCTGCTGGGGGGATCAAGCAGTTACTCTCCTGCCCTGGCAGTGAGAAGAAATGAACATGAGAAAGTTCCGTGGATGCCGCTATCGAGCCACAGGCTATTTCATAGCCTTGCCCTGCTTCTCCTGGATTGCTCACCCTGTCTGGGTGCCCCCACCCCACCATAATAACGGAGTGCCTCCTTCTGCCCTGAGACTCCCTGTCTCAGGGTGACTGGCTCTTGACAGTAAGGTCGGGCCGGTGCACCTGTGTCTGATCAGCAAACCCTGCAAGTTACTTAATCAGTTAGGCCCTAGAGCAAGGGTAACTGATTTGAATTCCTGCCTAGCAAGGGAGATTAATCCAAGCTGTAAGGAGGCAAGGGCAGAAGGAATAAACAGAGCTGGGGGGGGCCAGTAAAGGCAAGGCAGATAAGGAAGCACTCTCCTGTGGGAAGGGACCCACAGGGAGCAGGCCAGGGTCATGTGGGGGAGGGACTTAGGGAATCTTGGGGAGTCCTGTTGGAAGAAGGATAACAGGCTGGTAAGCCTCATGAAAATTGACCTGGAACCACGGGCCAGGATGGCTGGACTTCGTGTTTGTTAGTCTAAAGCCCAACACAAGGGGCTTTATGAAGACCTCGGGGAAGAGAGGTCAAAAACGCCCTGGGAGAGGACTGAGTTTCTCCCTGTGTTTTAAATTTAGTTAGTTAATAAATCCAGCCTTGAAAAAGGTGGTTTCTTGCATGATCCTTACCTCAGGTGTATGCTTTGAAACACTTCTGGAAGAATGGTTACTGCAGGATAGGTGACTCCAGACCTACCACTGGCTAGCAGGGGACACTGCTGCACTCTGGCCCCTCTATGTGTCATACCACGAGGCTTGAGATCCGCAAACCTAGGGACTAATTCAACCACTTGAGGGCAGGTATCCTCAATAGTGGCTACACCAGGCAGTGTCCATAGCGTAGAGAGTTATCTTACTGCTGTAACGAGAACTGAGCCTGACCCCAAATGCATGATCTAAACCTTGCATTGAGCCTGTTTCTAAAGTGGGTGAAGGCTCAGATGCAATCTCTACAGCTTGAGTTCGCAGCTAAAAAAAAAAATAAATCATGCAGCAAGTCGTGGCTGTACAGATCCTAGGGCAGGGCTGCAGTGAAATACGTGGCGCATAGCCGGCTTTCCAACAGAGCTACATGGTGGAAAGCATAGCCGCAAAACAGTTCATAGCGCAACAGAGCACCTACCCACTTCCATCTATAACACCTCCCTATGGCCCGAACAGTAGCAAGGGAGTGGGGCACAGCAGATGCAACCACAGACAAACCAAGGGGCACTGGTGAAGCTACATGTACAGATCACAGGAAAGACACAGACATGCCTCATTTTCAGAGGCAATGGGCATGCTACTTTGAAGTTATCCAGGCTGCAGGGGCTCAGAGCTTCTGAAAACCAGTCCTCAGGCTCATCTTTCACCAGGGTTGGGCAGGCTTCCTCCTGAGCTTCGTAGCGCAGGTTTTGTATTTTTTGTACCAGTTTCTCTGGGCATCGCGCCTACAGCTCAGCTTCCACCACGCACAACCATCCCTGTGATCTCCTTCATTACGGAATACGCACCAGGGTTCAAGTGTCCTAACACCGAAATAGAGTGAAATGAATGGGGACAGAGCCTCCAAATCCATTCGGTGGCTTTGGAACCCTCATGCATAACCTCCAGCTACCTCTCTCTGAGCCTCTATCACCAGGTGGAGGATAAATTGCACCCCGCCCCTCCCAGTTTATTCCCAGCATCGTACATGGACCTTTAAAAGCCCATTCAGTTATTTTTGACCATGTCACTAATTTATGGTCTGACAGACTGATTTATGAATGCCCCGTCTGCTGCAAGCTGGTGGTTTTATACCTCCAGCCATGCGGGACATCGAGCCATGCTGATCAAAGGGGCGCCAATTTCACTGGCATGATTGATTCAAGCCTGAAGAAGAATTACGGTGCGAACACACTCACCCCCCACAGTAATCACAGGTCAGCAGCATCTCCTACCATCAAAGAGACCAAATATGAAGTCTGAAATGCTGGAGGATTTTACCCTTCCTAATCCTCCTGCTCACCCCTAAAATCAAGCAGTCGTTCATCCGTATCAGAGCACTCCAAAAGGCAGCGCTGTTAAACTGTAACACTCAAGTTGCTGCTACTAATAGGACCTCTTGGATCTCAGCTACTGACACAAAGAGGAGGAGTTTTACCGTGCCACTTGGAAGGCTCTGCATGATTTAGTGACTCAGTATCTATGGAGTGGGATGCCTGGGGGACTCAGCCTCCTGTCACTGTGTGGTCAGTGACGCTCACTAGTTCATTGGTTCCTAACCAGGGCTGGTCAAAACTGTTCTGTCAAATTTTTCATGTGGAAAATTGGTTTTTTGATTAAAAAAAATGTTCACAGAAAGCGTCTGATTTCCTCACTCTTTTTGGTTGTCAGCGGAAATCCCCAAGTCAGAAAATGTTTGAGTTTTCTGGCCGCTCTTGGCCAAAATATTTTCAGTTTTTGGTTAAGCATTTTTGGCTTGTGGTTGCCAAACACTGATGAGATTTTTGGTTTCTTGACAAAAGTTCAAATTGTCCATTAAAAAAACCCAACCCCTCCGTATTTTCCTACCAGTTCTCTTTTCAGCCTATTCCATATTGTGAACCCATGTTGCAACTAAAAACATATTTCAAGATCCCCTTTCCTCTCTATCTATAAAGAAATGTCACAAACTCTAGGAGGCCAAAACCCACATGTTGAGGACTCTTGTACTAGCTGTACAGTTGTAGGGCTGGTGGCCCCGAAGACAAGTGCTCCTCAATATGGGGGTAGGGCAGGGGTTAATGAATGTGGACCATTCCAGGTAAGTGGCTACATCCTGAAGTTTTTACTCTAACATTACATCCACTGGTTGGTGCGGCTGGCTACGGGGCTGCTCCAGCAGTAGCCAGGGTGGCTTTCCCCAGGGCCACCTGACCAGCTGGGGTCAGCCACACTGGCCCCTGCAGAAGTCACAGAGATTGTGGAAAGTCACGGAATCTGTGACTTCCGCGACCTCCATGACAAACATGGAGCCCTACCCATAATTACTGGAGTCAGCAGACAGCAACTCCTTCTGTGGGATAGAGGTATTCACTTCTGGACCCCTGATCCAGGTTACGTGACTGGGCCTAGGCAGTAAAGCCTCCCAAAAGCATTCCTGTGTGTCACACCTTACTCCAAATAAACCATTGGTTCGCAAAACAAAACCCTACACTCACCATGTGTCTGAATGAAACACGAGCCACGCAAAATATGGAATGGATCACAGCTTGGATGAGACCATGCCAAAACTAGTTTGAGGGGTCTTGGGATTTAGCCAATGAGAAACTTGTAATGCACAAGACACAGTTTTAATACCAAGAGAAATTGACACTATACTGTATCTGGAAAAGTGTCAACCTCTCATTTGGACACTGGATAAACAACACCTGCCTTCATACCTTGGTATAACAATTCTGCACAAAATACTCCGTCCCTACCTGTTTGTAAAAATTCGACACTGACTATTTATGGATATGTGCATACAATACATCAAATACTCGTGCACATAGTTCTGTACAATGTTCCACCAAGTAATAGCTATATTCTAATGTGGAACAATACCACCCCACGTTCCTAGGGACCTGAATTCTTATTTTCCTGAATATGATAACACTACAACTGTAAGACTTATACCTATGCATGTGGTTTGTGCTCGCATTATGTACTTATCTGGCCTATTGCCAAAAGCCCCTGGCCTACTTCCAAAAGTAAAGGGAAACCCCTGATTATCCCTTTGTGATGCTCTCTGCAGGGAGCCCAGAACTGCAAGGGGCCGTGTTACCTCTGCCTCAGCAAGAGATAACTTTGTTGGTGTTTAAATAGTGTGTCAGCTCCCGGCCACACCCATTCTGTCACCTTCACCAGCAAACTACCTGAGACTCTGCCAGTTTTAACCTGGCCTTGTAGGTAACATTCTGTGAACCCCAGTTCTCTAGAGAGTCTAGCCCCTCTCACTCAGAGGTCACAGAACTGATTATGCCCGCTGTCTCCAAAGACACACAATACACACCAGTATGTTGCCTCACTGAGGACACTTTATTAATACACAGTACTGAGGTGGTTTATAGTAAACCTGAGCATAGATTTATTAATAAAGAACAGAGATTTGCGTGATACTTAGCAAGAGAAAAAGAGACAGCCATGGTTAGAAACAAAACAAAAGGTAAAGTTTCTGATGCTAGAAACTAACAGTTTGCAGTCTGGTCTCAGGCAATTTCTTACTTATCTCCAACCACCTTGCTGAAGGATCCACCTTTCAGATTCTAAAATCACTGACCTCTTTTGTCCCTTAAATGATGGAAAGCAAAGGAGTCCCCTTTATTCTCTTTTTGTAGTTCAGAAAACCTTTGAAATGTAGGTTTCAGAGTAACAGCCATGTTAGTCTGTATTCGCAAAAAGAAAGGGAGTACTTGTGGCACCTTAGAGACTAACCAATTTATTTGAGCAGAAGCTTTCGTGAGCTACAGCTCACTTCATCGGATGCATACTGTGGAAACTGCAGAAGACATTATATACACAGAGACCATGAAACAATACCTCCTCCCACCCCACTCTCCTGCTGGTAATAGCTTATCTAAAGTGATCACTCTCCTTACAATGTGTATGATAATCAAGTTGGGCCATTTCCAGCACAAATCCAGGTTCTCTCACCCTCCACCCCCCCCCCCACACACAAACTCACTCTCCTGCTGGTAATAGCTTATCCAAAGTGACCACTCTCCCTACAATGTGCATGATAATCAAGGTGGGCCATTTCCAGCACAAATCCAGGTTTTCTCACCCCCCACCCCCATAGGCACATAGAATCATTAGAAGATTCGGGTTGGAAGGGACCTCAGGAGGTCACCTAGTCCAACCCCTGCTCAAAGCAGGATATTAGACAATCCTTTGTCTCGGACAAAGTTCATTATCCACACAGCTGGCTTGGGCTGAACATATTTCCAGCATACATACATAACTTCTTACACGCAACCGATATGCACATCACACAGTGATATTCATGACTAGAGTGTCACTACTTTAGATACTGTACCTTACAAGACACTGTTTGGCTAAATATTCTGACAATACTGTGGTGGGTGCACCCTTTGCCGGTTGGCATAAAGGGGCTCTTAGGGTCACACCCTTAAATCCCAAGGCCCGGCAAGGTGAGCAATTGGGATTCTTTCTCTGAGATACACACGATCCTCCTTGTGGGGTACCCAGAAAGAATTCCCCCCTTGGATTACTCGTGTGCACACCCTCCTGCTCCCAAATACAATTTTTTTCTTTTGTTTTTTGCAACTTTCATGACATTTTTAGCTGACAAGAATACTGACAACCTATTGGCTGAGTGACCAGATTCACCCACAATATAGCAGGAATGAGGGGAGGAGGAAAGAATTTATAGGGATCTCTGCATTCAGAGCAATCCGCCTGGCCATTAATCACCTTCATCCTGTTCCTATTTCTGCATTTGATGTTGGCTGGACAGCATCTTGTGCTGGGCTCTCAGGCCCTGTCCTGTATGCCTCTGTCCTTAGCATAACTGGAAAGATGATTTGTGACTGAAGAATGAATTCCATTGCCAATCCATATCAGACTCCTCTAAATGGCCAGAGACAGCCTCTTCCAGAAGAGATTTTTACTCGTCTGTTATTTCTTATCCAAGACAGCAAACATTTCAGCTTGTGACAGCCTGTCAGTCTAACAGCTTGGTGTCTTGTTTCCGAGATGGTAACAGGTCCGGAGAGTCAGGCCATGTTTCCTCTGTTTGCTGCTTTACCCTGAAATAACAAGCCTGGGATGGCAGGGAAAGGTGGAGGCAGAGCTAATACATCTCTCTGGCCCTTCACTGGGGAGCTGCTGATCCTACGTCCATCCCCTTCCAGCCAGGCTAACGCAAGATAGTTGGAGGGTCGTGCTGGGTGGGTGGGTGATTGGTTCAGTCTCCCAAAGCTATGGTGTCAACCCAACCTGCACAAAGTGTTCTCAAAACTCAAAGGTGGACGTACCCCTGCATGGCTTTCTACACCCATTCTAGGGAGAAGGGCTGGTAGAAATGCAAAGGCACGACTGACCCAAAGGTCAGATTTGTGTATGTAGTGATTCAAAGCAACCAGAATGTATTCTGAATACACCCTTAGGTCTGGTATTGATCCCTGATTTTCACTAGCAACAGCAGAAAGCCAAGAACATTATGGAACAATGGAGCAAAGTGTATGTTACGGTGCCTTTAAAGGCTGCTTACCTGCCTTACTACTGCAGTGTACCTCTACAATGGGCTCCTGGGGCCCTGAGTCTCATTTACACTAAGACAACTTTATACTGCACTGGCTGTGTAAAGGGCCCTTAAATTGACCCCCCCAAAAAAAAATTGTGTCAGGAAAATCAAAATGATATATTCTGTTCTGTGTCAGGTCGATGTTAATCTGCCGGAGCTGCTGCAGGGTCACCTGGGAGTGGTGGTTCGGGTACCACACATGCCCCCGTCTTTCTCTATGGGCTGGACTCCCTTGCTGGACTTTATCTTCCATGCTGCACTATGGTCTCCCGTGTGGCTGAGGTGATGGGGCGCATCGGGGAGTCATGTGACTGTAGTACCTCTGGAGTCAGGGTGAAAAAACTCTTTGAAATACTAGAGGTTCCTGCAGGATGGACATTCTGATTTGTGACCTGCTCTAGTACTTGGTATGTACTGATAGGTCCAACAGTAGTTGGAGTAGAGATTTGATTAGCTGATAGCCACGCATACGTTTTGTGTATAACGCGTATAAGAGGTAAGAATGCAGGTGTTATTTTATCCAATGTATAACCTCTCTGAAGGAATTGCCAGGACATCGGGGGAGTCATTACATTTAATGTAGTCACAGGGGGAATCGTCAACTCCAGCTGAATGCGCCAGCTCCAGAAAAAGTTTGGGGGACTGCTACGTTTCAGATAAAATTTTAATGCAGCAGTTGCTGTTACCTTTTCATTTTGCATTTCCTCCCTGCAATTGTAAAAGAGCCCCTTCTCGAGCCAGCGTGATGGGATGCATTTGTTAGCTTCGATAACTAGAATTTGGAATATACATTTCCCCTTATTTGCAGATCTCAGGCATTTTCCCAACAACATATAAATTGGATCCCATGGGATCCAAAACAGCATCTGCTTCGACAAACATATCATCTCTGGACATCCCTAACGGATATGGGTATAAGCATCACATTACTTACAATCTCCCCACCAGTTTTTGTAACATTTCAAATCCATTTTATATTGAAATAACACAGCTTGCTGTTTGAGGAATGGGTATAGTCTATATAAGTAACTTTTAGTTTGAAAATTAATGGGTACCACTGAATGACTTTATCCATGTAAATTAAAAGAAAATTTTAGCAAAGCTACCATGAAAAAGGTACATTTGTTCACCGGTATATTGCCAGCTGGTATGGAGATTTTATTAATATCTTGCAATATTTAGGTCATAAATCAAATCTGAGCCCTTATTGCACATCCAGAGAAAATTACTTTTCAGTGACATATGGTATAACCTTCAACATTTATAAATTAATAAAATTCCAGTAAATCTACTAAAATTCAGATATTTTTTACCCTCGTATTACTTTTTATGGACACTATTAACCACTCACAGAATTGAGGTTGTAGGTCAAAGATGAGAGTTCATTGCAAAGCTAGGGGAAATTACCTTGCAAATGACCCAGGGCATGAACTTCACATCCCAATAGTCGGCAAGGAGTTCAAAACTTGCTGACCATTGATACATTCAGGATGCCTGATTTACACTCTCTGCCTGATTAAGGGGCTGGAGAAGGATTGAGTTATAGTTTGCCACTGAAAATTCTTGCCAAGGCAATGAAGTTGTTGTAGTTTGTGTAGATGCCCCCCTGCCCCATTTTCAGGGATTCCCTGTTGTGTTTCCTGTTCCCAAGTTTTATACTTAATAGATTCTGTATGTCCTTGGAGTTAGTCAGCCAAGAATGAGCGTATCTGGGCAATTTGTCCTTCATTAGTGGAGGTGTTTCTGTTCCGCAAAGTAATGAGCTGATCAGAAGGACAAAATCTCTCTTTGTGCATCCTGGTTAGCTTTGGGATTTTAAATTGGGCCTGATTGGTTAATATTTGGAAAAGTCACATTTGCCTAAGTCACATTTCTCTACCACATTTGTGCAAAACTGTGTTAAACCCAGCACTCTCAAATACATCTTCCAGATTCGTGCCTGATGGCTCCCATCTTTTGTCATACTTTGTGTTTTTCCTTAATTGTAGAAATTAGAGACCAAATAAAGCATCTGGACTGTCCTGGTTCTTTTGCTATTTTGGTTCAACATAATCTTCAGCAGGCTCTTTCTCCCCCTCTCCTGATGCTCCTGAGCAGTGCGTCCTTACCTCCTTCTTCACTAAGGTGACCTCAGCAGCTCCCATGCTTTTATTAGCTAACGGCTCACAAATTACCTCCCTAATTAGATATTTTCCCTCTGTCCAAACTTGGCTCTGCTTCTCAACCCCTGTATGTAGCATTGCTTTCTCAAAGGCTCCGCTTCCCACCTCTTCTTCTATACCTTTTCTTTTCCCCACCATCACTCCTCATTGAAACCCGTCCCTTTCCTCTCTCTCTTCTACTGAAGCTCCAGCTGTATGCCACAGTAGCTCATCTTGCAGCATGTTTTTCAGCAGACCCTTCTACCCAGCCATGGCATAACATGATCCAGAGGCTGGAAGTCGAAATCAAAAATTGAAATAGGAAATGAGATGCACATTTTTAACGGTTAGGGCAATTAAACCTCAGAACAGCCTCCCAAGCAGCGTGGTGGATTCTGCAGCTCATGGCTGGCTGGCTGGCTCTTTCCAAGAGATGTGTTTGAACTAAAGCATAAGTTGCTGGGACTGATGCTGGAGTCATTAGGTGACGTTCTATGGACAGGGTTATGCAGGACACCAGACGTGATCTTAATGGTCCCTTCTGACCCTGCTTCCTCTTTCTTTCTGCATCACATTCAGGCTCATCTAATTCCTCATCTTCCAGAGTACTCTTCCTGCCTGCATCCCAGCTCTCATCTGCTGCGCTGCCTTTCCCACGCCCTATGCTCTGCTTGCTCCTCTTTTTGTTTCCTTATTCTCATGACATGAGGTTGGGGTTTTTTTGCCTCTCTCTCTCTGAGCATCAAGAGACCTTGCTCTGCTCTTTCAAATCCTTCTTCACAGCTCCCTTTCTCGGGCTCTTATTCCAGTCACCTTTTTGCTCCTGTATCCATCTGTAAGCCCAAGGTGGACAGGAAGTAATTACCTTGATGAGAGTTTGGCCAAGACACCCTGGTGATACCTTTTGATTTCCAATGCTGTTTGCATTCCCAAAGAGTATTGGATGACTTTTAGTTGTTATGTATTGGTTTAGTTCATAGAATATCAGGGTTGAAAGGGACCGCAGGAGGTAATCTAGTCCAACCCCCTGCTCAAAGCAGGACCAATCCCCAATTTTTCCCCAGATCCCTAAATAGCCCCCTCAAGGATTGAACTCACAAACCTGGGTTTAGCAGACCAATGCTCAAACCACTGAGCTATCTGTCCCCCATTCATCTATTGTGTTAAAAGCAACACCGGATCGTTTCTGACCAGTTAGCACTTTTGCTTGGGCTTCTGTAACGTTTGTTTTATATCCGGAAAGATCTCCAAACTCCTCAGTGGTGGTGAAAAACTAAGGAGTGGGTTCTGTGTGGGTTTGGAAACGTATCAGAGCATGGCATCCATGCGCCATGCAATGCTGTTTGGATCCTCCCTCCACCTCCAGTCACAGCTCCCTAATATTCTCCCTAATGCAGGTGGTTAAGGGCTCCAACACCAGTAGGAGAGGGCATAAGGGTTAAACCTACAAATGGGTCAAGGAGTAAATACATACAGCGTGGCTGAAGGATGACTAAGGCCCAGACTGCAGCACGTAGCCATGGGCCTGCGCAGGATGTAATAGGAACCCTATTAGTAAGGCCCTGCCAAATTCACGGTCCATTTTGGTCAATTTCACGGTCATGGGATTTTAAAAGTTGTAAATTTCATGATTTCAGGTATTTAAATCTGAAATTTCAGTGTTGTAATTGAAGGGGTCCTGACCCAAAAAGGAGAGAGAGAGAAAGAGAGTGAGTGAGTGAGTGTGTGAGAGAGAGAGACAAGGTAATTGTAGGGGAGAGGGAGCTGTGGTACTTCTGCGCTGCTGCTGGCCATGGCCCTGCCTTCAGAGCCGGGCAGCGGGAGAGCGGCAGCTGCTTGGCAGGAGCCCAGCGCCCAAGGCAGAGCCGCCGCCAGCAGCGGCTTGGAAGTGAGGATGGCCTGGCGTGGTGTTGCCACCCTTCCTTCTGCGCTGCTGCCTGCAGAGCTGGGCCCTCAGTCAGCCGCTGCCGTGCTTCGGCCACCCAGCTCGGAAGGCAGCAGCGCAGAAGGAAGGGTGGCCTGGTCTGGGATCGCCACCCTTCCTTCTCTGCTGCTGCTGGCAGGGCACTGCCTTCAGCGCTGGGCACCTGGCCTACAGCCACCACTTTCCGACCTCACAGCTCTGAAGGCGGCGCAGGAGTAAGGGTGGTAATACCGCAACCCCCCTAAAATAACCTTACAACCCCCCTGCAACTCCCTTTTGGGTCAGGACCCCCAGTTTGAGAAACGCTGGTCTCCCCCCGTGAAATCTGTATAGTATAGGGTAAAAGCACATTAAAGACCAGATATCCCTGAGGAGGGTGGAGGTTTGAGCCCTGTAATCCCACAGACTGCTGCAGAGGGGCCACAGCCCTGCTTCCTCCCCATCTCCTTTGGGATGCTGTATGACCCCAGGGTGGGGAGGGGAGAGAGATCATGTAGGAAGCAGGCACAGCACTCCCACATGCAGGGGATGCAGATGTGGCAGGCCATAGGGTTAGCCATACAAAGGGCTCCTTGCACGTTTCCCTAGCCTACCAAGCACTGGTGAATGAGCCCGAAGTACAAAAGGGGACTAGGGTTAGGGTTATACAGTACTGGTAAGGTGAGGGCACCATGGGGAGAGGAATTGCTTAGGGTGGTCCATGGAAGGGGGCAGTAACAAGATGGAATGAAGCACAGGGAAATTCAGGCTGGACACAAGGAAAGGATTCCTACCAGTGTTAGAGGGTGGCATGGTCTCCCATTGGGAATAGGGGGAGCTCCGTCGTTTGTTGTTTTAAGTGATACTAAACATATCAAATCAATATGGTAATTAAGGGAAGAAGCCTGCCAGGAGGAGGGATGGACAGGAGGACCTATCAGCTTCAGGATTCTGAAAAGCACTGGAATTAATAAGAACATCCACTCTGACCTGCCCCAAGGGTTTGACTAGGGTTTTGATCCAGGTGACGCACGGGAAGGAGAGTTTCCATAGTATTCAATGACTTTGAACAAACACCACTGGCTGAACCCAGTCAAATGGGTGCGCTGTTTCGGTCTGTCCATTGCTCCTGTTTTGGTTATTGCAATAAACCTCATTTCTTCTACAACACCTGCCCCCCCCCGCCCAATGTGATTTGCAAATACTGTGTAATGTCTGGCCCTCATGCAGCACTTTACATTTCCAAAGCCCCACTGCAGCCCCGCTGCATTGCCTGTCTGGCGGGCACGGTGACTCCATGGGACCGTGTGAGTCAGCGGGGGCACGGAGAGGTGAAATGACTTGCAGGTCTCCTAGGAAGTCAGTGGCAGAGCTGGGAATGGAACCTAGAACTCTTGACTTCCAGGTGTGCTCATGCAACTCCCATGGCTCCTGTAATCAAGTGACTGTTTCAGACTCAGACTCTTTGGCCGGAATGCCTGGAAATACACCCGGATCCTTTGGCTAATCATTTCTCAATATTTATATAAGAGAAATAAGTTCTGTGTGAACAGCCTCATGCAGAGAGCTGGGTGGAAAAGAAAATAGTCATGACAGTTTCTTTGGTGCACTTTTCTGGTGGAGAGAGAGGCTTTGAAGAGGGTCAGCAGAGAGGGGCGTGGTCTGAGGTGTTTAGTATGTTATTTCATAACAGTGGAGCTCATGTGTGTATTTATGCGCTGTAATTTTACATAACCAGCAGGCTACTCTGGAGGTCAGACACAGTGATCACAGTGGTCCCTTCTGGTCTGACAATCTATGAATTGGAGGCACTGTTTGTGTGCCTGTCAATAATTAGCAGGGGGTCTTTGCTTTCTTTTGAAGTCAGTTGGGGTGCTGGGCGTGTGGGGCTGCTTACAAGGGTTGGGGCCTTCACCAACTGTTAGTTCCCATCCTTAAAAGCTCTTGGCTCAAGAGCAGCAATTTAGGGCCAAATTTTCAAAAGTGCTCAGCATGGTGCATGCGGAGATCCTTTGAGATTTTGCCCCTGATTCTGACACTGAGCATTCGGACCACTAACCCTTTAGTGCGGTCATTTCCTCACTCCCTGGGCCCCATGCTCTGGTCATACTGGCGGAATGACCCAACTGACAGTGGTTTTGGATGGGGTGGCATGGCAGAGGGATTTAATTTTGTAATGATACATTGAAGTGTACCCAGCCGCAATTTGCATGGCTCGTGCACAGACAAATTACCATAGACACCGAATCTATAAAAGATAGTGTAGTGTGTGTTATTCACAAAATAAAGCCTTGTTTTATTGCTCTGGCCCTTATAATACTGAATGTAAGTCATCCAATTGCTTTTATTAATGATTTGTAGACAGTATTATTTAAGCCTGAGCAGTGGAACCAGAACTGTTTTGTTTCACCCAAGAAAAAATGAGAGAGAGAAAGAGAGAGAGAGAGAGGAGGAAAAAAAAAAAACAACAAAAACCCTCCAGCTCTGGTGATTGATTCCTGCTGTCAGGAATCATTAGGCATTTGGTACTTATGGAGGTGTTGGGCTGTGGGCCCATAGTGGATAATCCCTCAATCCCTAAATCATTTCACTGTAAACATAATCTTTGAGTAGCAAAGTCATTCTTGGGAATCTGCCAACATCTAGGGATGAAGCTTGTCAAACGATTTCTCCACTTGCATTTGGAAGTAAATTGCTTGAAAGACTGAATGGCAAGCAAGCTGGGAAGGTGCTGAATCAGCAGCTGAAACATGCACCCACCACGATCTGGGAGCTCTGCTCACCCCTTTGAAATCCCCTTCCCACACCACCGCCTCCTGGAGCTGTTCCAATAGCCACCAAGCTTGTGCTGACCAGTCCCTGGACCATGTCCTTTCAAGAGCTGGACAAACAGATGGGCTTTGTTCTTTACCGTGTTTGCATTTGGCTTATGAGCATGTAGGACCCGGTTGCTATATTGCTCTCTGCCTCTGATGCATCAGTATGGGTCTTATTTTGCCTATAGTAAGCTAAATCCTTACATTGCACAGTGCTCTATCAGCTGTAGCAAGCATTAGATCTCTACCCTGTAGCCTTTAGTCTGCTCCTTTCCAAAGCACCAGAGAAAAAGAGATGGGGATTTCGGCAACACGTCCAGAAAGGGAACAGATCTGGGCTCTGTTGGAAGGAGGGGTTGGCAGGCGTAGCTGACAGCGGAATCTGTTCATATGATTGTGACATATAACAATACCAGGGTGCCTGGTTTATGATGTTATGAGCCATTGGGATCGGAAAGCATGCCAGAACTGTCTTTTCAGAAGATATTATGTTACTTCTCTGTGTATCCCAGACTGGCCAGGAATTTGCCCCAACATCCTTCAGACAGACTTATCAAGAGTTAAGTTGAACCAAGATTGAAATGACTAAGCATGTGACACTGGAAGCAGATGCTAAAAGAGAATGGGCCAAATTGCTCTCATGTGAAAGTCCACTGATGATGCTGGAGTCATACCAAAGGATGAATTTGATACTGTATTGCTTAGAGATGTTCATGAGATGATAGATTAAGGCCAAATTAGATCATGCAGTCTGATTTAGTGAATCACACAGGCCACCCAGTTACCCCTGGTTAGCATAAGCTGGTATCAGAACTGGATTCATCCCGGCTTTACTACTCTGCTCTGGTTATGAAAGGTGGTAGACCCTGTAGATTTGCGCGCCCAAAGGCAGAACCACGGCGAGAGACATTTTCCTTGGGACATATGGCAAGCAGGGGCACTGGGAAACAACATTTAGGCTAAGAGACCTTTTGTTCTGCCGTGATGTAGGCAAGATCCACTTATTTTCCAATGCAAGTTTTGTGTCAGCCAACCAGTGGTTTGGATGCTACTCAACTATGCAGACTTATGTCCAGTGAACTTTTATTTTGGGATGTTCCCTGATGCATTGACAATCTGCCGATCAATTCTGCACTGTCCCAAAGGGAATTTGGGTACTGTTAGATGCTAGTGATTGCTGACAAGGACGGACTTAGATGTTTAGGGAGCAGAATCTGAAGTGGGAATGGATTGAGTGGACAAGGTTAGGAGCAAAGAGGGTTGTGTCTGGAGACTGAGGCACAGAGAGACCAAGTGACTTGCCCAAAGTCACACAGAAATCAGTGGCAGATCACAGAATTAAACCAGAGTCTCCTAAGTCCCATGCTAGCACCCTAACCACTGAGCCATCCTACCTATGGGACAAGAGTCATGTATCTTTTTATTTGGCTCCTTTCAATCTCTCCTTTTCTGTGCACCCGGGCGCATTTCACTAAAAGCCTCTCCATGAAGCTATCACTGCAAGCAAATGACATTTTGCTCTTCATGCCACAGTGAGATATGGCTCTTCTCCCTGCAAGAGTTAAACTGAGACACAGTCTCTCCCAGGAAGAAAGCGTCATCTCGGACTCTGTCCAAACCACAAAGCGCTCTTTCTTCTACTTATGCCATTAATACTTTACTTTCACGTCGTGCCTTTCCTGATGCCAGATCCCCCAGCACTTTGCAAATGGTATATGAAAGGATCACTTCCAACCTGCTCTGAAATGCAGCATCCTTTGGGGCGAGAGGCAGCAGACAGTTTACACCTACACAGATGAGATTTTTGGGTGGGTGGAGAGGAATATCTTCTGGGTGAAACTGAAGGGTGGGTAGGATTGAAGCAAGAGGAATGCAATCCACAGCAGACACTGGCCTTAATGCCTCTACTCACAGAAAAAAAAGGTACCATAAGATTTTAGAATGATCACAAGTGATTTGGGCCTGTTTTCCATCTCACTTTACCATGCCCGAAGTCCATGATGTGTCATTAGTCCAATCCTGACTGGGAAAGGGAATCATAGAACTGAAAGGGACCTTGAGAGGTGATCTAGTCCAGTCCCCTGCACTCATGGCAGGACTAAGTATTATCTAGATCATCCCTGACAAGTGTTTGTCCAACCTGCTCTTAAAAATCTCCAATGATGGAGATTCCACAACCTCCCTAGACAATTTATTCCAGTGTTTATTTATAACCACCCTGACAGTTAACAAGTTTTTCCTAATGTCCAACCTAAACTGCCCTTGCTGCTATCTAAGCCCATTGCTTCTCGTCCTATCCTCAGAGGTTAAGAAAAACAAATTTTCTTCCTCCTTCTTGTAACAACCTTTTACAAACTTGAAAACTGTTATGTCCCCTGTCGGTCTTCTCTTTTCCAGACTAAACAAACCCAATTTTTTCAATCTTCCCTTATAGCTCATGTTTTCTAGATCCTTAATAATTTTTGTCGCTCTTCTCTGGACTCGCTCCAATTTGTTCACAAATTGCACCTTGTGCATTCTGTGGAGGTTTCTTATCTAAGCCCCATCCCTCCTTAGCTTAGAAAAGCAGCTGGGACCACAGCCTGGGGTTGGATGCCTGGCATGATTGATCATTGTGGACGTAATTATGAAGTCACAGGGATTAGAACCTCGACACCAAGAGTAAGAGAGGTGGTGGTGGAGGGGACACACACACACATTTACAGTATTTAGTAATAATGACAACAATGGAAAAATGTGGGTTAAAAATCAGTTACGTTGGGCCAAATCCAGTTTTTCCTCAGCCCTCATGCAAACATCACTGACTTCACTGGGAGTTTGGCCAAGTAAAGAACTCAGCATTTGGCCCATTTCCTGTAGGCCCATATAGGTTCCTAGGCCACACTCATCACCTCAGTATCTGGGCTTGTGAGGCTGGGTATTCCCCTGGTTTCTATGGTCTCCTTACACGGGCAGCTGCTACCATGCTAATTTGCCCATTCCCTCTGAATCCTTATCCCTTGGGCATGACAGTAGGGTCTACGTTTCAAAAAGGGAGCCATAATTCGGAGGGCTTTGGGATTTTGTGCCCAGCTTGAAAGATCTTAAAGGGGCACCCAGAAAATGGAGGGAACCAAAATACTTGGACTGTAAGCAGTTTGGTGCAGGGGCTTTCTTTTGTTCTGTGTTTGTAAAGTGCCTAGCACAAAGGGGTCCATCACTGGGACTTCCAGGCGCTACACCAATAGAGGCAAACAGTAGTAATAATTAAGTCGTTTATGAAAATTTAGGCCTAGAGCTTTGTGTCAAACCCTCCTCAAGTAGAGAGGAGCAGGTCACTGGCACAACATTCCCAGCATGAAATGCTGGCCTTCACTAAAATCATTAGTAAATCTCCCATTGACTTCAATGGGGCCTGGACTCTGCCCATGGCTTTTAAGGGTGCTGGATGTCAGAGGCACTCAGCCTCTGCAAAGCCAACTTGCTTCAGCAGTAGCCAATTGCACCATCAGCACTTTGACCCCAGACTGGCTAGTGGCTCCTAATACTGTTTATTTTGGAAGTGGCTTTAAAACTTTGGACTCCACTGAAGCTTGTCTGGCTCTTTATTGAGGCCACATCCAGCTGTTATTGCTCTCACTAAAATGTACTGATTAAATCACAATTCTAATTGTTTTCCTTGTTGCCCATATATAAATTCCATTTGCTAATAGCAATCCAAGGTATTTCAGGCTGCGCACTTCTAGCTGCATCACTGAGCTTCCTCCAGCAATTCTAGTGACTCCTATTCCACTCCTGACCTTACACGAAATGGGACCCCATCTCCGCACAAAGCCCTGCCCTGCTGTGCCCCCTATCATCTCTCTTTTATGAAAACTTTCTGACATGGCTTGCTCCCTTAGGCTTCCCTCTGGTGGGAACGGTGGAAAAGCGCAGTCCACACATCACTGCAGGCACCCTCCAGAGTATAAGTCGCTGGAGGTGTAGGATCCTCCCCCCCGGCAGGTCACAGTCATAGCTTCAAGCCACTCACGCTAGCTGGGAGAAGCTTTTTTATGTTCTTGCTCATTTGTATTAAAATGTGGGTTTTTTGGGTTTTTTTTTTGCTAGCCATATCAGCCCCTTCCCCCAGCAGACTCTCTCTAGAGAGATATCCCACCTTCCGCTCACCTTGCAGACCCAACTGTGCTCAGTGGCTTGCTCCCACCCATCACTATTACTTCTTCCACTCCATGGCTTCGATTAATTCCCCTCCATGTGTTGGTCAGCAGGGGGCGCTCTAACCAGGATTACTTCTCCCCGCGCTCTGACCCAGCTTATCCAGCGGTGGAGAGTGTGGGCATTATTACGTCTTAACATTATGATTTCCTACAATAGCTCCTCAAGGCCCCAGTCCAGATCAGGCCTCATTGTACAAGGCACTGTACAAACACAGAGTAGGAGAGTCCCTCGGCCAGAGAGCTTACAGTGTAAATAGCCAAAGGCTGGGAGAACAGGCAGTATTATCCCCATTTTACAGAGGGGGAACTGAGGCCCAGAGGGCTGTAAGTGACTTCTCCAAGGTCACCCAGGCAGTCTGTGGTGAAGCCAGGAACTGAACGTGGTTTGCCAGAGTTCCAGCATAATATCTGAGCCACAAGACCTTCCTTTCCTCTGGCAGCCATATTAAGCAGCCCTGCCCTTGCAGATCAATCTCAGCAGACATGTCTACTCTCCACCCTTCAAATATCTCATGGCACCTCTTCCTCAGCCCATCCCATAATCCGTTCTTTCCTCCTCACTTGGAAAGTCGTTGCTGTCAACCCACCCAGACCAACACAGATCAGTGCTGGAGGTAGCTGGGTCTCCGATCAAAGAACTGTTTTCTGAGGAGCCCGCTGCATGTGACTGATGGAGCTGTCAGCCCTGATCCTCCTTGCAGGGGCTACCGGATGGCCTTAGGCATGACCCCATGTTGCTGGACTGGCAAGGCCCCATGGTATCGATAGTTGACTTTCTCTGGCTATGGTCCTCTCCCTGATGCAGAAGAGTTGACCCCCCCTCACCCAGCATCTCTATTTAAAAAAGAAAGGTCTCTAACGAGACCAACTGAGCATCTAAACCTCCTGAAGGTCGCTCCTCAGTGAAGGACACAGCTGGCAGCAGCTGGTTCCTCGGCTAAAAGACTCTGGAGTGCACATGAAAAAGGGATGCGTTTGTCAGCTCCACCAGCTCCTCAGGAGAATACACTGTGATGGTCTGGTCACCTTTCTTCTTCATCATCCTCCCACACCGTCAGGTACGGCATGGGCATCCACCAGTTTCTGCCTGTTAGTTTGGTCTTGTACTGGTCTGCTCAGGCTTCTGAGTGTCACCTGGATGGATCTGGCTTCTCTCTATTGTTCTGTGTCCATTTCACATGTAGTTGATCTCTTACTCAAACCTGCTGCATACTGATTTATGTACCCTGGTGTTCTTTTCTTTAATAGGTTTGGTTTTATGTGACAGGGTTCTGGTGACTTTGGGAGGGAGCAATACCAAACACAAGCATAGGCCTGTGTATTGAACAGAGAACACTGTTTCTTGCATAACGTGATCTTAAACAGCAGTGCAGGAAGCAGAAACCAGAGCCTAGCATGAAACAAAATGGGACATGTAAGGACAATATGTTCCTGCTTTCTCACTGGGCTGCCTTCCACCTTTAACTATTTTACTTTCTCCTCCTATTTAGCCACTGCCCATCCTGTAGCAGTCTATATGGAGGCTGCCATGATCTGCAGTCCCATACCCTAGGAACCTTCTCCATGGAACATGCATAACAGAAACAGACTCATCTGGTTGCAAGTTAGGTCCTGAAATGAAAAGAGATGCCTGGAAAAGAGGCTTGGGGCAGTGGGAAAAGAAGGGGTACAGCAATACAGTGAAAGGTTTATAAGACCAGTGCGGTTCAACATATTCATAAATGAGCTGGAAAAAGGGGTACACAGTGAGGTGGCAAAATTTGCAGACGATGCAAAATTACTCGGGATCGTTAAGTCCAAAGAGAGACTGTGAAGAGTTGCAAAGGGATGTCACTAAACTGGGCAACAAAGTGGCAGATGAAATTCAGTGTTGGTAAATGCAAAGTCATGCATATTGGAAAACATTTTCCCAAATATATACACAAAACAATGGGGTCTAAATTAGCTGTTGCCACTCAAGAAAGATCTGGGAGTCACTGTGGATAGTTCTCTGAAAACATCTGCTCCGTGTGCAGCAGCAGTAAAAAAAAAGCGAACAATGTAAGGAACCATTTGAAATGATAGATAATAAGACACAAAATATCATAATGCCGCTATATAAATCCATGGTACGCCCACACCTTGAATACTGCCTGCAGTTCTGGTCACCCCATCTCAAAAAAAAAAAAAAAAGCTATATTAGAACTGGAAAAGGTACAGAAAAGAGCAACAAAATAATTAAGGGAATGGAACAGCTTCTGTATGAGGAGAAATTAATAAGACTGCGACTTTTCAGCTTGAAAAAGAGATGGCTCCGAGGGGATACGACAAAGGTCTATAAAATCATGACCGGTGTGGAGAAAGTGAATAAGGAAGTGTTATTTAATCCTTCACATAACACAAGAACTAGGGGTTACACAATGAAATTAATAGGCAGCAGGCTTAAAACAAACTAAGGGAAGTATTTCTTCACACAACATGCAGTCAACCTGTGGAACTCATTGCTCGGGGATGTTGTGAAGGCCAGTACTATAATGGAGGTTCAAAAAAAAAAAAAAGATTTAGATAAATTCACTGAGAATAGGTCCATCAATGGCTATTAGTCAAGATGGTCAGGGATGCAACCCCATGGTCTGCGTGTCCCTAAAAACACCGACTGCCAGAACCTGGGAGTGGACGACGGGAAAGGATCACTCAGTGATTACCTGTTCTGTTCATTCCCTCTGAAGCACCTGGCATTGGCCACTGTCAGAAGACAGGACACTGGGCTCGATGGACCATTGGTCTGACTCAGTATGACTGTTCTTATGAGAAATGAATGTCCGTACAGGGTCAAGTCCCAGAACAACATAGTTATTTAGTGGTGATTAGAAGGAAAGGGTCTCTACAGGGAAATGCCAGAGGAACTGGGTCAGAAGCTCAATACTACATGGTGACTGCATTTGATGAATCAGAGTGCAGGTAACAGGAAATGTTCTTGTGCAGATGAGACTGAGCTGTGGTATGATGCTAAATCAGACAAGGCTCTGAGCCTACTCCCATTGACATCTAAGACAAATCTCCCATTGCCTTTGATGGACCCAAATCCAGGAAACCTAGTGGATAGGGCACTAGAGCAGGACACCTGGGTTCTATGCCCAGCTCTGTCACTGACCTGCTCCTTGACCTTGGGCAAGTCATTTCCTCAGTTTCCCCTCTCACCCCTTATTTATCATTTCTATTTAAATTATAAGCTGTGTGGGACAGGCATGTGCTGACCCTGCTCTCAGATCCAGCCCCGCATACAGCAGTAAATAGATTCTGAAGCCTGGACAGAATTTGTCAGGGTTCCTTGGTGCTACGCTGCCAGCCCATCCCTGGTAGGCTCCAGCTTGTCATCTTAGATTCTCTCCGTTGTCATTCACTTAACAGACGTGCCTGAATTCCTCCTAACATGCAGGACTGGGAGAATGGAGTTCGCGGATGAGGCCAACGTTTCTCAGCAGAGACAGAACAGGAAGGACAGCCAGCAAGAACCAAGGGTATCTTCTGTCACTCCTCTGAAAGGCCCAGCCTTGCGTGTCTGTCTCTCTGTGCCAGGATCCTAGAGCTGAAAGGCTCCAGCGATGTCTGTTTGGGACATGCTTCTGGAGGGCCACGTTCTTCTGAAAAGGCTAGGTCAGGGCCACATGGCTGGAGACCCACACCCAGCTCCGTCCATCTATGGCAATTGTCTGGAGAGGCAGTCCCATCTTACTTTGTCCTCTCAAGGGACAAATAGGATTTGCTAACTCGTAGTTCCTCCAAACACGGTCCTTCTTTTCCAGTCCCCCTCTTGGTTCCCCTGGCCCTCGTCAACCTCCATCTATCTGTCTGTCTCTCCCTACCTAGTCTGCAGTGTACTGACATTGCAGTGACTCATTCACGCCTGCTGGCTCCCTGCGGTAATTACCAGCGGAGCTTTCTCTCGTCACAGCTCTTAAGGTGGGCTCACGCTGCGATAAATAAGCTGCTTAGCAGCATGGAAAGAAATGGTATTTAAAGTTTAATATCTTTTTTTAGCCCCTTTTCAAAGAGCGCTGATTGTGTGAGCTGTTTTGGGAAAATGCAACGTGCTTTCCCTCTGCAGCGGGGTGAGGTGGTGCTGGGGCGGAAGGGGGGGATGGTTTGTGGTGGCAGCTAATGATGAAACCAGGCTGCGTTCCCTCTTTCTAGCTGCCCTCAGCTTGTAAAATGACTGACGCCCTCATTATAAAGTTGAATTTCAGCCTGGAGGCTTAGCTCTGCCACCGCATCTCCCCATCCAATGCCTTCCTCCAGAGGAGAAGGACAAGGCGCTGGTGGGCAGTTTTGCCCTCCTCAGTTTCCAGGGGCGTCTCAAGCCCTTGCTGTGGAGAAATGAGCTCAGCCAGGCTGCCTTTTCCCACAGTGGCAGTCTGCAGGTCCAGGAGTTAGTGAGGGGCAGAGGGAAACAGAGCTCAGTGGTAGAGGGCTGTTCACACAGACTGCTGCCCCCAACCCAGCTGGCCAGTGAGCAACCAGCCTCAAACTTGCAAAAAAACCAAACACCGTGAAGCCCATTTCTGCAGACATTTAAAAAAAAAAAAAGAAAGAAAAAGACATTGCCCTTCTGCAGCATTTTCCATCCAAGGACCACACAGGGAAAGCACCAGTCCATAGTGTTTATGTGATGCATAGCTCCCCTGCTGGGTCTTTGCACTGGGGTGGATTTCAGTCATTGCGACGTTAAGTCTCCCAATGCTCCCATGCGTGGGGGTGAGAGCATTATCCTCACAAAGAGACGGGGAAACTGAGACCAAAGGCGATGAAATGACTTGCCCAAGGTCACATGGAGAATCATTAGCAGAGCTGGGAATGGACCCCAGTCCAACCACTAGGCAGCACCGTCTTGGGGGGAGCCAAGTTGCAGCTACCACATGCCTATTTCTATTGTCCTAGCACCTGCAGACAATCAGATTCTGGTTCAGAGGGGAGGGGAGGGGGGTTTGAAGGCCTCAGCAGCAAAAATTAAGGGATGTGGCAATTCCATCTCTTCCTGCAACTCCGTAGCTCGCAGGCAAGGCCGCAGGGAGCAGTGAATGTGGGTGGAAGGTGCCCTGATTGGAGCCTGTGGGAGGACAAGGCAAGAAGGATACAGCAGGCCCTACCCTACATGTTCTGTGCCTTGAAAGTTGGCAGTGTTAGGCAAGCGGGAGTGGGGGGCGAGGCTGCTGCTATGAATTATGCGTTCAGATTTCACACCTACAGAAGGCTGGCAGACTCCAAACAAGCTCTCTGAATTCAAAGCCCCATGAATCAAGTTACCAGGAACATGTGAGTGATTCTAAAGGCTTGTTCTGCTTTGAGTAACAATTTAGAACAACAAAAGCCTCATTTAAGACAGGGACCCCCGTGGGAATGTTCCTATTCATTTCCCTCTTCTGTGGGTAATTGCAGGAAGATGACATTTAAGTTGTTTTACAAAAATGGCAAGGAAAAAGAGAGAGACCACTGCTGCAGAGGGGTGAAGGAAAGGTAGTCTGGCTCAGATTCCCAGGGGGCTAGCTATCTGAATGGTGATCCTGGGTGGGTGGGGAACAAGGACTATAAGGGATGAGGGGGAAGGCAAGGTCCTGAACTGTTACATCAGTGCAGGGTATGCCCTTTAACTGCACTCGAGCAGTGGAATTCAGGTGCTGGTACACCAAGGTTGGAATCCCATCACCAATGGAGAGGGATGGATTCCTTGCACTAGTGTGGATCCTGCAGTGCTCAGTGGGTGGGAATTGGATCCGTGGTACCAATGCCCAGGTGAGTGGGTCCTTCTGTGCTCACTGATTTTGGAGTCAGAGCCTTGACCCTAGTGTTCAGGTGAGCAGATCCTGGCTCACACAGAACCTGGGAGTCAGAACCCAGCCAGTTTGGCCATAGCTGGAAATGGAGCGCCGCATGGAGTGGGACCTGTGGTCCCGAGAATCCTCTTTCCAGAAGCCTGGCTGGTGTGTCTTCTCAGAGTTGCCAGATTTGGGTTGGGGAAGATTTTCCTCCCTGATTGTTTTGCCTTTCTCTGCAGCTTCAGGCATTGGTGGCACCTTGGTCTCCCATTCTCAATCCTGTAGCATCCCATTCACCCTCCTAAAGACTGAAATGCTTTGGGCTGACTAGAGTCTTTGGGGTTAATATAGGGGTATCTGGGTGAATATTAACGGCCTGTGATATACAGGAGGTCAGACTAGATGATCTAATGGGCCCTTCTGGCCTTAAACGCTATGAAATCCTGGCACTCGTGTCCAGGTGTGTGGATCCCGGTGTGCTCAGCGGATGAGCATTTCAAAAAACATTTCACTCGCATTTCTAGGGGACCCCTAATGACTGAGCATAGGCAGGGGTTATTGAACCGGCACTGCTGCAAAAAATCAAACATGTCATCACAAGGAAGGGCAGGGGCTGGGAGAAGGCAAAGGGGGCTGTCAGAAGGCAGCTGATTTGAAGGACAAGCAATAAATTTCTCTCTCTCATCAAGCCAGTGCCTCACCAATCAATCTAGGAGATGCACGCCTGCTGTTCTCAGTACTCCTAGAGCTGGGTTATATAATCCTCTGGTAATGTTCTTTTTTTTTTTTTAAGGGGGTCTCCCTCAGGTCCACTAGCAACACATGGACATCCTGAAAGAAGCTTGTACGGGCAACCTTGACAAGCTGAGTCGCAGATGCAGCGCACTGAGTAACTTGGACAGGGCCCACTGAACCATGTTGGATGCCATCAATCATGGGTAGAAGCCCATCCTTCCAAGGAGAGAGCAGACACTGAATGTTATTTAGCATTTATGTTGAGCTACCACCCACAAATGAGAAGAAATGGAGGAAGGAAAGCAAACCCAGACTCACGCAGTGAGGAAGAAGCAGCGGCAGACACTAGAGAGGTGTGAAATGTTTGCAGCGGGATGCAGAACTCTTCCCAAGTCTGGGCTTGCAACACCCAGGTCCCTACCACATACGCACACGTTTGTAGATACTATGAGGAAAAAAGGCAAAAACCCTGAGGGGGCTGTAAAGCAGAGACGACCCGGGCCTGCCGATAGTGGGGGGCAGCAGTGTTATTGAGCATGCTCACTAGAAGCCAAACAGCAAAGCTGGGGGCATGTGACCCTGTATGCCCCCCCCGCAAAGTAACCTGAGACCACTTTATTTTCCCCCATGAGCCTTGGTAAAAACCTGGCAGGTTTGCATGACTTGGCTAGGAACCCTACCCGAGTGGAAGGGGTTAGAAGTAGACCTGGTTGGGAATTTTCCAACTAAAAGTTTTTCAAAGTGGCAAATGCCAATTCATTACACTCAAAACTGTGTGCGGGAAATGGTTGGTTCTGACCACTGGAAAAACGTTGGAAAAAAAAAAAACTTTCAAAAGTTGTGAAAACAGCCTATTGATATTTTTTTTTTTGGGGGGGGGGAATGTTTAAAAATGTTAGTTTATTTATACTAAACTTGTATGTTTATTTTAAAGGTCAACATTGTAACAAAATAGTTTGTTTGACCCGATTTCCACCCCACCTTTTATTTTTGGCGGGGAGGGGGGTGTGTGTGGGAGATTATTAGTTGACTAAAATTGGAGGTGTTGGCAAAAATGTGAGATTTTGACTTTTCATCTAAAATGTGGGAAGGGAAAAATATTTTAAAATTCTCCTTTCCCTCCCAGCTTTGACTGGAAGGTCTCTTTCAACCACCCCCTTACTAAGGGCACAAATGAGTCTCCATCAGCCTGTTCCATTGCCTCTGTACTGTGGGGGGGGGGGGGGGGGAAGAGGAGAGCCATTCAGAAGAAGAAGTGTAATAATAGTTTAGTATTGGTCAGGGTTGCAACCCCAGGCTCAGGATGTCCCTAGCCTCGGATTGGCAGAACCTGGAAGTGGATGACAGGGGAAGGATCACTCAGTGATTGCCTGTTCTGTTCATTCCCTCTGAAGTATCTGACATTGGCCACTGTCAGAAGACATGGTTTCACCAAGGGCAAGTCATGCCCGACCACCCTGATTACCTTCTATGATGAGATAACGGGCTCTGTAGATATGGGGAAAGCAGCGGACGTGTTATACCTTGACTTTAGCAAAGCTTTTGATATGGTCTCCCACAGTATTCTTGCCAGCAAGTTAAAGAAGTATGGATTGGATGAATGGACTATAAGGTGGATAGAAAGCTGGCTAGATCATCAGGCTCAATGGGTAGTGATCAATGGCTTGATATCTAGTTGGCAGCTGGTATCCAGCGGAGGTGCCCCAGGGTCCTGGGGCCGGTTTTGTTCAACATCTTCATTAATGATCTGGATGGATGGGATTAATTGCACCCTCAGCAAGTTTGCATGATTTAAGAGGAGGGAGGAGAGGTAGATACATTGGAGGGTAGGGATAGGGGCCAGAGTGACCTAGATAAATTGGAGGGTTGGGCTAAAAGAAATCTGAGGAGGCTGAACAAGGACGAGTGCAGAGTCCTGCACATAGGCCAGAAGAATCCCATGCACTGCTACAGGCTGGGGATTGACTGGCTAAGCTGCAGTTCTGCAGAAAAGAACCTGGGGATTAAAATGGATGAGAAGCTGGATATGAGTCAACAGTGTGCCCTTGTTGCCAAGAAGGCAAACGTCATATTGGACTGCATTAGTAGGAGCATTGCCAGCAGATCGGGGGAAGTGATTATTCCCCTCTATTCGGCATTGGTGAGACCACATCTGGAGTACTGTGTCCAGTTTTGGACCCCCCACTACAGAAAGGATGTGGAGAAATTGGAGTCCAGTGGAGGGCAATTAAAATGATTTAGGGGGCTGGGGCACATGATTTATGAAGAGCGGCTGAGGGAACTGGGATTATTTAGTCTGCAGAAAAGAAGAGTGAGGAGGGATTTGATAGCAGCTTTCAACTATCTGCAGGAGGATTCCAAAGAGGATGGAGCTCAGCTGTTCTCAGTGGGGGCAGGTGACAGAACAAGCAGCAATGGTCTCAAGTTGCAGTGGGGAAGATCTAGGTTGGATATTAGGAAAGATTATTTCACTAGGAGGGTGGCGAAGCACTGAAAGGGGTTACCTAGGGAGGTGGTGGAATCTCCATCCTTAGAGGTTTTGTAAGGCCTGGCTGGGATGATGTAGTTATGGTTGGTCCTGCTTTGAGCAGGGGGTTGGACTAGATGACCTTTTGAGGTCTCTTCCAACCCTAATGTTCTGTGATTCTATGACAGGATACCGGGCTAGATGGACCATTGGTCTGACCCTGTACGGCCGTTATGTTCTTCTAAGAACCCTGATGTGGGCTCAGTAAAGTGTATCTGGGTGAACTGTACTGGTCTGTGATGTACAGGAGATAAAATGAGATAATCCTGTTCTTTCTGAAACCCTGTGAAACTCTGGGACTGTTTTATATGGGGTATAGAGGCAGCCCCTTCCCAGAATTGGACACAGGGAGATCTGGGAAGCGTAAAACAGCCTCTTCCTCCTAAGTGGAGCTGCCTTCTCTTTTGTATCGCTTCAGAGCCTTGCTGTATATTAGAACAGATTTAAATTCCTTAGACAGGATTAAGCCCAGGTGAAAGCCCATGCTTTTCATCTCTCATGAGTTACAAAGAGAACATTACGGTTTTTGCTGCCATGCTCAGGCAGCCACTGAGGAAGCAGAAGGCCGAGGCTAGTGAAATTCCTTGCACTATGCAGATGGCCCGTGTGTATGTGTAAAATAATTTTTATGATCCATTGCAGAAGGGCGAAGGGGGGTGTGTGTGTGTGTCTTGTTTCTGTGATCAAGATAATTGGCCCTGCAACGGTAAAGGCGAGTTGGCTGTCAGGCCTCTAACAGAGTGCGTGAGAAGCAAAGCGACAGGACGACAAGTCCTGCGAACATCCAGGGCCTGCACTTCCCTGCCAAGCAAATTATTGCAACCCTTCCACTCATGTTCGGAAAGTCAATTGGAGGCAATAACTATGCTGGGGAAGGCTAGGATAGGATTGGGGTGTCACAGCTTCACTACAAGTCCCTGCATGGGATGGCCCCTTTCTAGTGCCCCTCCCAAAACACATGCGTTTTTCCCAGCTAAGAAACATACAGCCATGTCTGGGAGTACTGCCTGCCCTTCCTGCTCCCCTGGTTTGTGCAGAAGTCTCTCTCGGGTGGTGATGGTGTGGAGCCTTCACGGTTGAGCTCAGGGCATGGACACGTAGATGGGTCTATATCATTCTTGCTAACAGGGCGGGTCTTTGCCGTATCAGAGTCTCCCTCTAAAATCCAGCTGGCCAAAGCTCATGGGAACGTTCACCATTTTTTGGTATGTTCCCCCTCATTCTGCGGATGCTCTGCCCATTCTTGTATATGCATCCCCACCTCCATTTGTTACTTAGCTCTCTACAACACAGACCAGAATGGGTCACTGGAGAGCACCACACTTCCCTGTCTTCAAGCCCAACCTGCTCCATCTCTTTTGCTCCCAGTCCACATTCAAAGCTGAAATTTGGATGACTAACATTGCACTACCATGCACCAAAGAAGGGGCAGAAAGGAGGCTCTGTGAACATGGGCTGGGCGGAGACCCTAGTGAAATGGTTACTTCAATGTTGCTGGGACTTTGGGTCTCAGGTTCCGAGAGCCATAGATAGACATCTTTCATATTTTACATGTAAATAAACTTCCTTACTTTCCTTTAGTGCTAGATCATATAATCATTCAACTGATTTGTTTAGCTCCTGCAGGTGGTTTTGAAATGATCACACTTGGTGTTTAGTTTGCTTTTCAGTAGCAGAGGAGGAATTTTGTTTAACAGAAATTCGGGAGGTGAATGAACATACAGTAAAGAACCCAAGGGCTTTACCTCTTCTTTGTTTAAAAGAGTTAACTAGATAGAAAAAAGGTTGAAAACCAGCCATCAAGGGAAAATCATCAGAGGAAACTACTAAAAGCAAATACAAAGGGTTAAACGTAGGAACATGTCCATTGATTCACGGTGACTCACTTGACCGACAGTGCTTTCAGCAGTATCCTGGAGTCATCCCCATGTAACCCCATTTTTAGCACACTAGAAGAGTAGGGCTGGGTCAGATTCTGATCTCATTTATTCCATAAAGCAAGATGAATTTATTTCTCTTCAGTGGAGCTACAGGTTCTTCATTACTGTAAGAGGAAGATGATAATTTGGTCTGTAGCACTTAAAAAATAAATCCAATACAAATGTATTTGTTAAAAAGCTACTGAAATAAACAAAATAAACAGAGGGTTTTTTCATTGCCTGTTTCTATTGCACTAGCAGCCAGAGTCCCCAGTCTGGATTCCATTGTACTGGATACTCAAAGATGTAGTTCCTGACTCTGTCTGTCCAATCCATGTACAGAAAAGTTTTCACTAGCACAACAGGCAACCAGCTAGCTTTAGCCCTATTGACATGGCCCAGGAACACAGCCTTACTTTTCCTGTTCATGAGAAAACCCTAGAATTTTGGAAGCTATCACTTTTCCTTTCTGTCCCTTCCCAAAACTCTCTTATCCCAAAGGAGCATAAAGGCAAATCCCTATTTTTCCTCAGCCACTATTTTAGATCATCTCCCTACCAAATCTTCTACAACATAACCCCAGTTTACTTCCCCCAGGGAAAGGAGAGAAGCACCTACAGGGAGTTTATATACTGTTCAAGACCCTCCCTTCTCTCAGCTGTCTGCATTTATGGCCCCGCCTTGCTCCAGCTCATGCCCTCATGAGTTTCAACTGGTCTTCATCATCAGCTCTGCTATTCCATTGATCAGGGAATGGTTTGGCTTCCTCAGACCTTTCCTTGAAACTTTAACCCTTTGGGTACCCTAGCACACCACCAAAGGCTGGTGAAGGCAGGAGAATTGCTCAAGTTACTACAAGGAGATTTCCTCCAGGGGCTGATCTATTTGCATTAGGGGTGCACTGCTATTGTAGCCCCCTCTCCTATAGCCTAGGCCTCATGCCAGTTTGTGCAGCGGCACTCCTGGAGACTATATTTACACCCAGGGGAGTGACATTCCATTTCAGCACAAGCATCTTGTTCATGCCTTAAAACAGCTGTTTTTTTAATGGAGGGGCATGGAGTGCTATGACCTAGGCCGAGATCCTCAAAGGATCTGGGCCCTAGTGAACATTTCCACATGGCTGTCAGAGCTGGTTCTCTCACATGTGTGAGTCTCCAACTAAGCAATGAACCTTGCTGAGAAATGTAGCCGAGTCCAGACTCCTGGAGGCTTTTCAGAGGCAAAGCTAGTGAAAATCTAAGCCCAGCTCTGCCCAGCTGTGTCTCGCAGCTGTATGTTGTTATTATTCATATTACTGTAGCACCAATGGGTTCCAACTGAGAACAGGGCTCCATTGTGCTAGGAGCTGTACATGCTAATAGTAAGAGATTACTGTCCAAGACCTTGATTCATCAAGTCACAACATTCTAGGGACGCCTATCTCTGTATGGTGCCCACTGCACGATTAGGGCCTATTCTTGTCACCTTGTGCCTTCTCAGTAGTCACCACTGACTTTTCATCTCCTTTCCAAGTCCCATGAGTTCTGCTGACCTCAGTGGGCTGCTTAAGAGTTTACTTGTTTGGTCAGCTCATGACACCAGGCTGACGCATCAGGGAAAGCCCTTCTACTTCCACTGCCAAGGGAATAAAGGCCTTTCATATGATGCTTCTTGGAGAAAGTTGGTGGAACTCTTGTTCCATGTGGCTACTGTGGGGAGAGGTCTCTGGAGCTGGGTATCCTAACTCGTCCCAGTGCTGGTATTGGGTTGAGCAGATGAGAGCAGCAGGCAAGCTTCACATTCTTACTTCAGCTGCTCCTGAGGGCCAGGGGCCTTTTGTAGGCCTAGTTCTTGCAGGAGAAGGAGCTTGCTGTCTATATAAGGGGTGACCTTCCAGCTGAAATGAGCACAGAACACCATCTAACAACTTAGCCACAAGCGGGTGCCATTTTAGTTTCCTCAATTGAACTGGTTCTGAGGGACCACAAAGGGCCCTGGATTGAGTGTCTCCTTCATTGAGATGCACAGAAGACACTCGCAGCAATCTCAGCCACTGGATGAAGAGTGGAGATTGGTTGCACTCACCTCTAGTTTCCCTTTTCTGGAATTGGAAAAGGTCCAGAAAAGGGCAATAAAAATTATTAGAGGTATGGAGCGTCTGCCATATGAGGAGAGATTAATAAGACTGGGAATTTTCAGCTTGGAAAAAAGACGACTAAGGGGGGATATGATAGAGGTCTATAAAATCATGACTGGTATGGAAAAAGTAAATAAGGAAGTGTTATTTACTCCTTCTCATAACACACGAACTAGGGGTCACCAAATAAATCAATAGGCAGCAGGTTTAAAACAAACAAAAGGAAGTATTTTTTTCACACAACGCACAGTCAACCTCTGGAACTCCTTGCCAGAGGATGTTGTGAAAGCCAAGACTATAACAGGGTTCAAAAAAGAGCTAGATAAATTCATGGAGGATAGGTCCATCAATGGCTATTAGCCAGGATGGGCAGGGATGGTGTCGCTGGCCTGTGTTTGCCAGAAGCTGGGAATGGGCGACAGCGGATGGATCACTTGATGATTACTTGTTCTGTTCATTCCCTCTGGGGCACCTGGTATTGGCCACGGTCGGGAGACAGGATATTGGGCTAGATGGACCTTTGGTCTGACCCAGTATGGCCGTTCTTATGTTCTTATGTTAGTGTTTGGCTAGCAGCCAACAGGCGCAGTCGAGTTCATTCTGCACATTGGCACAGGATTTCTCAGGCTGCCATCCATTTGCTTCTGGTGTTGCATTCCTAGGTAAACAGAATGTCCCATGGGGTGGGAGGTGGGTAGACTTATTTCTTTTATGAGCAACAGGACCACAAAGACCAGTTCAGCTTGAGAGGAGCCTTCAGTAACCTGCTTAGTTCTAGCCACATGTAAAACCATTATTTTATTATAAACAATACCTCTCTCATATTTGCCTCTAATTTGAGAATAAGATAGCCCATCACCAAAGGACTAATGAAGTATTCTAGTTGCCATCAAAAGGTTTTATCTTTGAGCATAAACAGAAAGCAAGAGGAAGAGGGCTTATTATTATTTTCCATTCAATGAGGTTGAATGTTTAATCACAGTTACATAAGGGTGCGAGTTTCTCTTTGGATTTCTCCCTCTGCATCAGTGGCTCACCCTGGCTTGGTTACAGACCTCAGGCTAGTCTCAATGGACTCTCTTTCTTTGTCTGGACTTGTCTGTTATCACTAGTTTGTTCAAAGGCCTTTAGGAGCAGTGGGGGAGATAGGGTTTTTAAAATTTTATTTATTTAATTTTTACAGGGTTTTATAACAGTGCTTTTGTAATGTAAATTTCTTATTGGAGAGAAATTTTAATAAAATATGTGTTTTCTTCTGAACTGTTGGCAGGGACATTTGATCAGGTTCCCTTGGTGTGGAAGAATATCTGGAGCTGCATTAGGAATTTCTGGCACATTGTTATACCCAAGAACTCAAGATAATTCCAGATTGGCATCCAAAGAAGCTGTTTAGGTCTTTCTGTAGGGGTCCTGATATCAAATGCAAGACTTGATGTTATTACATTTGTTCCAGATGAATGACTATTTTTTCCAGAATTTGGAAAGCAAAGATCTAAATGTCCACAGTTCAGAAAGTGGAGTAACTCTATCGGGAGCCTGGCTGGCCGTTTTTTGGAAAACTGGTTTCTGAGAGATGATTAAATAAAATTCAAATATTCTAAACACATAGATTCACAGAGGAATCTGTACATTGCCATTAATGAACAAAGCTGGTCAACATTTTTCTTTTAAAAATTATTGAAATTTGACCATTTTTCAAAAATGGATATTTTGTGAAAACATTTCATTTAAAAAAAGTCCTAATGCATGATGAAAAATGTAGCACTTTTGCTGTTTTTTCCTTTCTGTCTGTCTGTTACCAGTTTTGATTGGTCAGCTTAGCCACATGGTAGGATGGGTTTGTTTTCTTTAAGAAAAAAATTTCCTTTTCAATGGTTTCCGATATCAAAAATGACATTTAAAAAAATCTTGGAAAATCTGCAGAATGAAAAATCAGGAAAACAATTCAGACACTCTGGGGCTACTCAGAGATGTTCTTAAGTGCTGGATCAGGGCCAGAGTTCTCAGTATGTTGCAGGACTGAGTCCAGAATGGATTAACTAAGCATCTGGAGGGTTTTCTTTGAATCATCAGCCCCAGCAGAGTTAATGGATTCATCTATTGAATATTCAGCCCACTTTCCCAGGGTAGCCACCCTACAGAACTCAAGCATTGTTTTCCCAGGAACGTGGTTTCTGAGCCCCTGGGCTAAACAAGATCACTTCCATGTTTAACCAGTCCAAAGAGATGTTCTATGAGTTTCAACCTGTGTTACAAAATGCACTGGGTAGGAAACTCAATCCTGACTACCTCTGTTATTGACATGCACAACTTCAGTGCAGGATGATCGTGGATTCCTGAGCAGCTATTGTATCCCTGGTTTTATTTGGAGAGAAAAAAATGTAGAAACCTTACATTCTTTTTCTGTTATTCTCCTTCCTTTGAAGTCAGAGGTGAAATATTGGTGGTTGTCCTTAGTAGGACTTGTGAAACTATTGGTTATGAATAATTTTCATTAAGAATTTCACCTCTGTTTCAGGGAATCACTTAACTTTTTAACCACTTAACTATAAGCACATACTTAAATCCCATTGACTTCAACAGAGCTGCACCTTTCCTGAATCAGGGCCTTAGTCTGGTTAGCAAATTGTGCATGAACCGATCCTGCTTTTATACGAATGGATTTATTATTTGTAAGTATTCACCAAACAGGTAGGGCTAATTATTATCTCAGCCTATAGGCTCTTGCTCTTTGCTTTACACTATCTGCTACTCATTCGTGATTAATTGTGTACGATTGGTCAAGCATATCACATGGTATTGTTTTTGCTTCCTGAAGCTTTTTAAACAGGAGGAAAAAATGATTAACAAAAAATGGAGAACATACTTTCTTATATAAATCTTCATACTAACATAGGGGAAACATTCAGTATTTGCAAATATTTTAATAAATTCCCTGCAGCTGGCCAAATACTAAAGTATAATGAATAATGTGACTCTGTGAATCATACTACATTAATCTGATTGCTTTAATTTACTATGGGCCAGATTTTCATTTGATAAGCAGCTATCGGAAGTCAATGGGAATGAGATTAGAGTTGGTTGGAAAGTGTGTGTGTGTGGGGGGGTGGGTTCCATGGAAAATTCTGACTTTCAAGCAAAAAAGCTACAACCTGAAAAACAAAATTTTGGGGTGTGTAAACATTTTTGTTTAGTTCAAACCCCCAATTTTCTCTTGAAAAACATTGTTGAAGGGAAATGTTTGCCCAATGTTGGGTGGAATTTGGCTGCAGGGTTTTGTGTGGAATGCTCTAAAGTGAAGCCAAGCTGAAAGTATTTCCCTCCGGTGTTAGTTATCAAATATTGAAGTTAGTTAGTTAGTGGCAATATCAAAGTGGAAGTATTTCCATTTAGAAAACAAGCCCCCTCCTTTTCTCTGAAACTCCTTTTACTCCACTGCCTGCAGGATGCCTTTCCCTTCTGTAAGCAGGAGCAGCAGGATCTGAGCCTTCCTTATGTACCACCTAGTCTCTGTCCACCGCTCCAAATGCTTCATAAACCCAGCCAGCTTCCTCCTGGCTCCTGGAACTCAGGGAGCTGCTATCGTTTACTGTGCGGCTCCCCATCTCCTCACAAATAACGTCCACTCAGTGAGAGAACCAAGTGTCAGAACCAATCGATTGACAAGCTAGCCACCCACCGCAGTGCCCGGCTCATTAGAAACAATTTGCATGCTGAACATCAGGATGACAGCCCTAGCAAGGGATTTGTTTAGCTAATTTAGAGTAATGGAGAAGAGAAATTAATCACTTTAACACTGATGCTCCCTGGCACGATCAGTCTAGTAGTCATCCCGCCCACCTGTCAGCTCTGAACCCCCTCCCTATTTCCTTGCCTCTGTGCCCCTGAGCGGAGAGTACCCTGTTACAATCACAAGCCCAGAAAAACAGGCCAGGAGCTGTCAGCGCAGAGAAAAAACCACAAGGCAGCTACAGAGCACATACAGCAAGGTTAAAGCAAGCAGGATTATCTACTGGAAGCACTTGAGAGCGCACATGCTTTTGAAACAAAGGACAGAGACAGCAATCTGAATGGAGCACTGCTGAGTGCCTCCCAAATCTGTTCTCTACCGAGCCCAAGAGTACCGTGACACCAGGTTATTGTTTTATTAATGATTTATTGAGGGACTACTGCCGGGATGCAGAAATCACAGGCACAGCAATAGCCCTCTCCTTCAAAAATGGGCAGGTGTTTAAGAGCCTGAGGCAGCAGAATGCTTTATCTGCTTAGTGCCAGGCCAGCTAGGAATGGGCTCATCTTGGGGATCCATTGGAGCTAGGCACATTTACAGCAGCAGAGGATCCTGCTCTGTTTGGTTATTGTTTCTTTATTTATTCTTTCAGTTGCTAGGTACAAACCAAAAGCCCCTCTTTGCATAGCCCTGGGCACCGTCACATCAGTTACACTATTCCACACTGCTAAGCACTTAAATCACACCTGGTACAAAAAAAGCCAATTAACCGTGCTGTGGGAGTTTTACTGCTCCAGGAGGTATTCAGCACACTTTAGCCATACTCCTGAGAGGGGAGGAAAACAGAGATGTTGGGAAGTATATGAGAGCTCTGGTCTGCACCATACGGTTAATCGCCACCAGTACTATTATAATTAATTATTAATATTGCAGTAATGCCTAGCGGACCCTGCTGACACTGGGTCCCAGTTGTGATGGACCCTGTATTGATGTATAGCAAGAGACTGTCCTTGTATCGAAGAGCTTGTGTAACACTGACAGACCCTGGTTGTTGGCGGGCAGGATCGAACCTGGGGCCTCTGGAGCTTAATACATGAGCTTCTACCACATGAGCTAAAAGCCGACTGGCTGTTAGCTAAAGCTGTAGAACACTCATTTTACCTCTATCTCTAAGTGGTCTCGGTGCCACTAGATGAGACAGAACACCACACCCAGAAGGTGTGTGTGTTGCATACTTCCCCTAGCTGAGCTTCAGAGTCTTCCCAGTTGAAATCCTGGACAAGCCCCCACTTGTAACAATGACAGACCCTGGTTGTCAGTTGGTGGGATTGAACTGGGGCCCTCTGGTGCTTTGTGCATGAGCTGCTACCCCATGAGCTGAAAGCCAACTGACTGTTAGCTAAGGCTGTAAAGCAGACTCATTTTACCTCTCTCTCTAAGTGGTCTTGGTGCCACTAGATGGGACAGAACACCACACCCAGAAGGTGTGTAGGTTACACTGGAAGTCAAAATAGAGAGGACTGACAAAAGGTGCAAGAGGAAATGGAGATCCAGAGAGGTGAAGTGACTTGCTCAAGGGCACACAGTGGAAGAGCCAGGAAGCAAACCTGGCTGCTGAGCCTCTGTGCAGTTCCTTATCTATTAGACCAACCTGCCTCCCAAGACTGACATTCATTCCCTTTCCAGCCTAGGATAAGCCACTTCACATCTCTTTGCCTCAGCTCCCTCACCTGAGCCATACGGCTAGTAGTATTCATCTACTTCACTGAGGGTTATTGGGGTTTGAAGATAAAAAGTGTTACCCAAATGCTGATTAGTATTATAGTTAACCCAACTTCAAACATTTGAGCTTGTCTTTCTCACTGAGGTTAGCCCAATACAAGATATTACCTCACCCACCTTGTCACTCTAATATCCTGGGACCAACACGGCTACAACAACACTGCATACCGTAGCATACGGGTCCAACATGGCGGTGTTCTATGTGCTGGCTCTTTCAGACACTGGTTTATCAAACCCATCCATGTCCATCAAACAGACAGGAATGTGGTCTGAATGTGCCTGGGGCCTCTGTCTCCACACCCAGCCATGACCACTGTGATAGAGGGGTAGTCATTGCAATCGCTGGTCTTTAGAATCAAAATCTCTGGTGGCTGAAACATATAGGTCACTCTGTGGGAGGCCCACGACTGTAGAATTCACAGCCACTGGAGAACAGGAGAAGTCCTATTTCATCATCTATAGGGGCATACAAGACTCATCTCTTTCTACAGGCCTTTGCTCAATAACTGTAGCTTCAGAATGACTGGCAATATTTTTTTCTAGAGTAAGAATGATTGAACGTAAACAAGTGTCATGAAGTAAGGGGAAGGTGGAAATATTGGTTCTTTTGTGGACAGACATGATGCCAGTTTGTGAAGCAAAAATATGAGTGCTGTAAAATAATATGTTTGATTATGTATCTGGACCAAGGCTTTCGACAACAGAATCTACTGTTAGACTCTGAAAGCTCTGAGCACCAGCAGCTGCCATTGGGAAATCAGGACCGATGCCTAAATAAAGCTTTAGGAGCTCTACTTCAGTTCTCTCTCTCTCTCTCACTCTCTCTCTCTCTCTCTCTCTCTCTCTCACTCAACTTGAACATAGCACCTACATATGGTGATAGGCACATCTGAAATGAAGGTTAGATAGATAAGATTAGAAAGAAGGGAAGGACTGAATACTGACATGCTATTATAATCCTTCACTGTTCTAGGTGGATTTTAATCATGTTCTATCCATGAAGCTGGGACATGTACAGCTACAGTTAGATCATAAGTGTGTCCCAAAGAATGATTGGCCTACACTGAAGTCATTGGCAAAAAATTCCATTGACGTCACAGGGAGGAGGATCTAGTCCTGAGAAACCATAACCAATGTCTTAAGAGAACCTTCCGCATTGAAGCATCGTGAAACACATAACACTCTGCCTTCGGGATTAGAACACTGACCCTCATTCTATCTGGGATTTTCTAAAGTACTCAGTCTGGACATCATTTAATTCCCCTATTGACTTTACTGTTAGGCACTGTCAGGTGATTTTGAGCACCCCACTCTTTATGGAATACAGCTCTGATCCAAAACCCACTGAAATGAGTGGGAATCTTTCCACTGATTTCAATGGGCTTTAATCAGGTCCTCACAAAAGTATTTGAGCCCAAGACTTCCAAGTGATGGGAGAGTTGTCGGGAATTCCATCCTGTGCTTTCATCGGAACAATCTCAATATTTTTTACAAAGATTGTCTTTGCCATTGAAAATTATTTTAATGTTTTATAATAAAAGCCCAGAAACAAGGCTACACTTTAGTTGCAATAGAATGTGCATTAGCATAGTTTGATCGTTCTTGATCATTTTTGCATGCATTAAAATGAAACAGTCTGTAAAAAATTAAACATTATGTGCAAATGAGTGCAACAAACCTTCTTTTTTGAATCCTAATAATTCATTATCTCCCTATAGTATATGTAAGTGGGTTCCTCTTTTAAAAAAAACATGCACAGTAGACATTAATTCAGCAAACCAGAAGTTTACAGAGAGCCACTGAAATTATAATTGAGGAACACATTCTTCATTTGCATAAATCCCAGAATCCCACCTGCCAAAACCTCCAGCTATTAATAGGCGATATTAATGTCACTCAGTATTCATTTATAATGTTGTCATTGTAATATAATGCATACTTAGGGCGCATTTTAAGACTCATTGTAATTAACAAAGTTCACCATTACAAGAAAGTGTTTATTTGTGCTATAGAATAAAGACATTGCATTAGGAAACAATTATAACTCTAGAGGTGCTGAATTACCCGTTTTGAAGCTTTGCTTCCTCATATTGAATGTGATACATTTTTGACCGAGTGGTTGCATTTTTTTATTTTATTTTATTTTGTTTGTTTAAAGAAACAGCAACTCACATGTACGTGAGTAATTACAATAATGTTAATTCATGTTCCAAGTTCTGTACTGATAATATGTAATTATTCTTCACCCATCTCTGTACCTAGATGAGAACATATTGTTGTCACATATTCACACCCGAGGAAAATGAGTTAGAAAGTGGGCTGGGATTTTCAATTTGTTCCTCGTTTCATAGAATTTAAGGTCAGAAAAGACAATTAGATCATCTAGTCTGACCACAGACCACTAAATTCCACCTATACACCCCTGTGTTGAGCCCAGTGTCTTAGTTAGACCAAAGCATCTTAGTCCTCAAGAGACTAAACTGATGTGTGTGAGAGGCAGAGAAGAGGAGTGATTGAGGTGCCACCGATGCCTGAGGCCCCTGTAATGGCAGGGAACTAATTAAATGAAACATCTCCAGATGATTCATTGCATTTGGGCTCCTAACTCCATTAGGCCACCTTGAAATGCTCAGTCTAAGTGACTTGCCCACTGTCATACAGGCAGTCAGTGTGAGAGCGGGCATTAGACCATAAGAGTACCTAGTTATCAGTGATCAAGCTCCTATACCAGGAGTCCCCAGTATGAGCCCTGTTGGTGTGTATCCTCCTCAGTCCTGATGAGAAGTCTATACTTCCCTGCTTGAAACCTTCTGAAACAAGATGGCTTCAAGGACACATACATGGAAATGATATATTGTTCAGGGCTGGATCCTGAGTTCCCTCCTTAGGCAATCTCCAATTAACATCAGTAACTGTTTTGCCTGAGGAAGTTCTGCGTGAGCTCTGAGTAAAGATCTTAGAATTTGGCAAGATGTAAGTACCTCAGACTTTAGCACTGTATAGCTTATAAGTCCCTATCTTTTCAAGCAGGCCTATCTGCCGAGCATGTATGTCAGGCATCGGTCACTCCCCTATATGTCTGTGGGGCTGATTCTTGTCTCACTAACAACAGTGCTAATCAAGAGCAGCTCCACTGAAGCCAGTTACACCAGTGTAAATCCAGTGTAAGTGAGAGGAGAATCAGGCCTCAGATGTCCCTGTTCCCTCATGTGCACGCAGTGAAGCGATCACGCAAGGGCATGGGCAAAACTTAGCTATGTCAAACATGGATTTCTGCAATAACTTCCTGGCACCAAATGGAAATTTCCATTGATGCAAGTCAGTCCCAGCCTGCAGGTGGGTGCCACACTCCTTTGGGAGGGTGAGGAGTGCAAGGAAAGGATCACGGGTGGTGGGGAAAGCTTCAGGACCCTGTATCTGCCCCTTACCCACTGCAAAACCAGCCGCTGCAGATAAACTGCTCCTTGAACATCATCCATCAGCTTTTCCTGCAGCTGAAAGCGAGCCTTTTTCCCCTCTACTTCTGCAGCAGTTAGCTCAACTACGAAAGCATGATTGCCATGTTCCCTTCTGATCCCCAGTGGCACCTACCTCCCCACCTTCAATAGCATACACTTCCTTCCCCTCACGGCCCCTGAGAATAGGGGAATGGCCGGGGGAGAACAAGCAGGAAAAGAGCTATAAACCCCCCCACACACTTTAAAAAAAAAAAGAGAGACGAAAAGAAATAGAACAAACACAATAAGGGGAGAAAGAGAATGAGAAGGATGGTGATGACTGTAGGGGCTAAGAACAGAGGCCTCATCTGTCTATCCACTGAGAGTGGTGGTGGTGATGGTGGGGGGGGGGGTCAACCAGGAAAAGTTATTGGGAAACACTAGTCTCTTCTGCTGCTCTGTCATCAGCTGCCATGTGACCGCTTGATGTTTCCAGCACTGCTGCTGGCCGTGGAATCTGACTCCGTGAAGTCCTCAAGCAAACGCACCGGCAGCAAACCTCTCAGCAACCACTGCCAATGCTGCGTGCCCCAGGCTCGCATTGCCCTGCGTGTCTCTGCATGCGGGCACAGAGGGCAGATTTAATGAACCGACCTCGGGGCTTCCCTGCCATTTTTCTCTAGGTGTAAATCACTCTGAATTGCAGTGCTCTACCCTCTTCCTCCTTGAAGCCAACAGAGCTTCTTCAAATGCTTCCTATTACTATATCCTACACCGACATGTCTTCCCTCCATACCCACAATAAACTCATCCAGGAGGACACAGGCATAGCCTGTCTAGACTCTCCTAGCTTCCTTGCTCAGGCAGTAGGGTCATTAGCGAAACACCACAAGCTTTCAAGGGCTATGTGTATCACACTTATCATAACAAATTCACTTGCTACACATACAGCCATCACGGTATAGTCGTCTCTGGGAACAAAACCCAGAGACCTGTGTTCCAGGTCAGTCGTGAAGTAGAGTAGAATCCGCATTGGCTGTAGCATTTTCAGGGTGGTTGAAATATGGAACAACATTTTCATATTGCTAGTCTCCATTTTTTATTCATCCAAATTTGAAATTTTGACAAATCAGTGAAATTTTGAATTTTGAAACATTTCGACTCGGTCCAATATGAGGCTGGAGCACCCTTGTTGGCTGAAGCTACTAGAAAGTACCAAGCTCCCATAAACTTAAGCTCACTAGACATCCCATGGATCCAAAAGTACTTTGTACCTTAACCAAAAAAGCTGGTCAGAAAATGACTTTTTTTTTCATCAAAAAAGAAAAATAATTTCTTTTTCATCAAAGTTTTCTGCAGAAAATTTTGTGGGGTTTTTTTTTTTTTTTTTTGGTCAAAAACCCAGCTAAAGATCAAATAGCTGAAAATTTGAATGGAAATTATTTTTATAAAACTGAAAATGTTGTGTGAAAAGGTGCCAACATCCAAAAGATTTTGGTCAAAAAACCAAACCAAAACAGATTCACATATTTAAAGGCAAGAAGGGACCACTAATCTGCCCTTTGTGAAGCAGGCCATAGAATTTCACCATTATCCCTGTACTGAGCCCAAACTTGGGCTTGACTAAAGCACATCTCCCAGAAAAGCAGCCAATCTGGCTATGAAGACATCAAGAGGCAGAGCCTCCACCACTGCCCTTGGTAGTTTGTTCCAGTGGTTAATCTCCCGCACTATTAAAAATCCATGTCACATGTCTAATTTGAATTTGTCTGGCTTTAGCTTCCAGCCATGGTTCTTGTTATACCCTTCTCTGCTAGGTTAAAAATCTCATTAGTACCCGGTATTTTCTCCCCACTAAGATGCTATCATCAAGTCACCGCTTGATCTTCTTTTTTATAAACTAAACAGATTTCAATCCTGAAGTCTCTCACTATACAGAATATTTTTAAGAACTCAAATATTCTTTGGGGCTGTTTTCTGTGGGTTTTATTTACTCCCTGTTGCTGCATTCCCCATACTGCGATGCTTTGCTTGTGTCATTAGATCAATGGCACACCATCCCCTGTATTGCATGATAACGGGCCAGGATTTCCAGTTGCTAACTCCATAGCTACAGATCAGTACGTGACACGGGCTGTGATGCAAAAAATCATGCAGCGAAATAGGCATGAGCAAAACATCCACAAAGGGATAAATTGAATACATATCTGCCCTTTGCATTTCCTTCCCCTACTACACACAGAAACACAACTCACAGAGATACACATACACATAGATACAGATTCTCAGACATGGATAAATATAAATCAACAGATAGATACACACACAGAAGATACACACAGCTAACAGAGATTCACATACAGATTCTCAGACAAATATATTCATAGATACACATTTGCTTGCCCACATGCATACAAACATACACACACAATTATCAACAAATACACACACACACACTTTGAACTTTCCCTTCCTTGACAATGCCCCTGCTGCGTCTGTGCTCACAAATGATATGCATTTATAAATAAGCATACCAACGCACCACCAGTCTGAGTGTCATCTTTCTTCAGCAAGTTTCTTTAAATATAGGTGTTGGCTTGGCTCCAGGAGGAGGTACAAGTGGTTTCAGACTCAGACAAATTGTTATGAATCCCATTCGCAGTGTGAATATGCTTAGTGACTGTTTCCTTCCCTAAGGAGACCAAAATAGCAATTAACATGAGCCTTAATGTTATAGTTCTGTGTGTATATATATAGTTCTGTGTGTATATACATAATGTATTATCCTTAATGTTCTTCCCTTCTGGCTTCAAATGCAGAAGCCTTCTTGTGTAAACATGTATGTTGAACACCACAACTGTGTCTATACCTTACTATTTCACACACACACACACACACACACAGGTGTGCAGGGGGAAAGCTGCTGGCTTTGTAGCCAGATAGTTCCAAAGCTTTACTGCTGGCATATCCCAGGGCTCTGAGTTTGTGGTTGTTTTTTTGTTTTGTGTTTCCTGGTTTTGTTATTCTCCTCTTGAAGATGATGTAGGAGCAGAGATGTTTTTCTCGCTTGCCGCATGCAGGTTTTCCTATCAGGGATTTTCTAGTTTTCTTTTTTCTTTTCTTTCTTTTTTGTTTTTTTTTTTATATTCCAACAGCCAACACCGTGGTTGGTGAATACAAAATCAGCCAACTCAGGCAGAGGGCGAGCATCCTGGGAGAATGAGAGAGCAGGAGAGAAAGAGGGAGACATGCTCAGCCCATGCAGAACACAACATTTCGACTCCAGGGGGCATTTTCTCTCCTTCTCTAAAATAAATAAATAATACAAAAATTCCAAATCAGGACCATGGAGACAGAAGCTTCCGAATGTCCTCAGGCTGATTCTTCCTCCGGTGACCTCCTGGAGCATTTACATCCACAGGAGTGTTCTGTTTGCTGCTAGTTACCACGAAACATGTGGAAACAGAAGGGCCCCTTTTTATCATCTCTGTACAAATCAGCACGTCTGATCAAAGCTCAGAATCCCCTGCACCCAAACCAAACTGGCATATGTTCCTCCTGGCCAGTCAAATCCAGGAACATACCCTGGCAACCAGGCTGTGGTTCTTGCTTTGCTGTTCTGTACCTGCACTGGTAAAGTGGGGCCTGTTCGGCTGAGCTCACACCTGGATGCCAGGAACTCCTGAGTTCTAATCTGGGCTTGAACGCGCTGCGTGCCCTTAAGTACCTCACGAAACCGCTCCACCTCATTGTCTCCAGCTGTGAGATGGGGCTTGAAAGACTTACCTGCCTACCTCCTCTGCGGGGAGCGGGTGGGTGATGGTTTGTGACGTTTTGAAAAATGCTTCCAGGCATAATGACTGCAAAGAGGGGATATGCCCCAGTTAACCCCCACTCCCCAGCTTCAGGCCAGCCACGAGCTGCTTCAACCCTCAGTACAACATAGAGCAGCCATGGGGCAGCTGTTCTGTCAGTCAGGAACCACCAGCTTGTACAGCTCCCTGGCCATGCCCCCTTTCCCAGACTATGCTGTCTGTGCTAAGAACCAGAAAGGGTTAGCTAAATAGAGTTCTTGACCGTTTTTACTGCTGGTGCGAAAGATTCCTACGGGGGCCGAGAACCTGGCCTGACGGTGCTAGTCAATATGATTTATTCTTTATTGGTAGCAGAGTGGAACGGACTCTCCCTGCGCACAGCATTGTGACTTTGATGTAAAGAGGGAGGGGGAAATAATCCCCTCGTGACTAGCATACTTCTGCTGTAGCAGGCAGAGGGCTCTCTAGGGTGGAGTCCTTCGTCATATTACTGGGAGCGAGTGGGTAAGGGAGACAGGATGCAGAACTTACAGCTAAACCGGACAAACTTTTGGTCTATTTATCCAAGTGCTTGGAGACTTCAGGCAGAGTGAGACTATATCCTCATCATGAAGAAGAATAAATAATTAATCACTACAGCCCCACCAGCTCTCCCCAACCCACAGGACCCTGATTTCACTTAAAAAGTTTCCAATTAGCTTGTTGCATGAGCTCATTTAACCTTTTCAGACCCCCTTTTTCTCCAGGGCCCCTGCTACCCTTCCCTGCTCCCTGTCTCCTCTGTGTCTCCTAGGAATGGCTGATTTCCAGCATGCTGGAGAGTGTCTGAGAACGGTGTAATTGCAATATAATTAATGAATTAAAAGAATGAGATGTTTTAAGTGCTTTCAATATCCCAGTCCCTATCATTATCTGCAGGAAACATGTTCATTAACAATCCTGGAGTACAAGGCTGTCGCTTATGCCAGGGAGTGTTTCCTTCTCTGGGGGTGAAGTGGGGTGGGGGAATCTAATTTTGTGATCTTAGAGGGGGCTTTGCTTTTTCCCTAGACTTGGATCTAGCTGAGATAAAAGACGGTCAATGGCACCCTGATCTGAATTAGTTTCTTGCAGTGACAGTAGGGATTGGAAAGCAGGACAGTCCAGTGGACACAGCACTAGACTGGGAGTAAAGAGACCTGGGTTGCGTTCCAAGTTCTGCTGGGCAACCTGATGTGTGCAAGATCCAGATCTAATGGGCCAATTGCAGCCTGAAGGTATTTACCCACGCTGCCCTACAATGCCCTCCTGTGCTGATTACAATGGGAACCGCACCCACTTATGCCAAGACTGTGTGCCAGTCTGCGCACAAGTATCTAGGCTTCACTCCCTAAGCTACAGTCACGGCCAAGCAGGATGGCCTGGCAAGTGCCTAACCAAGCGAAGGAGACTCCGATTGCCACGGCTGTAACCTGCATCGTTGGAGCATTGCTGGGAATTACCTCCGGTGCCTGACTGGTACTGAAAGGGCTCTGAAGTGAGGAAGTTCACACTCTGGAGCTGTGTTCCTAACAGGGGGCTGCTTGACTCTCATCCTGCTTAAACTGATGTAAATCCAATGACACGATGGAGTTACCAGCATAAGAGAAGAGCTTGGCCCACTGGAGTCTTGAGGGCACTGTTCCGAGGAAGCTCACGCTGTGAGGCTGACTGACAGGGCAAGGTTCTGTCCTTCCTAGCGACCAAAATTGTAACTTAAATCAGCCATATATGTGACTAATGCATTCTGTGGATGGAAGGTTTCGGCTGCACACCAGGCTGGAGGCTCCAGGACACTGGAAATTGTTTTCTGGTCCATTTTCAGAATAAATGAGCATTTCATTTGGAGGGGGTCAGCAGCCGGCACTCAGACACCCCCCCTGCTTGGCAACACGCTGCAGAATGAATCGCAGGGTTATCACTGGGGCTTAACAAGCCCACACATTTCGATTGCTGCGTGGGTCGTCGCTTGTTCTGGCTGAGAAGGCAACTCCATCCCGTGGGGGGAGGGGATGGCAGGGGGGGGGAAATAAAAAAATCCAGCAGCTGAGAAAGAGGCTGATTGTGCCAAGGAGCTGCTGAGAGGGCAGGAGTTCGTGAGGGGAGGGAGAGCTTTGCTGGACAGAAGTGATGCTCATGTACATTTTCCTTTAGGCGCGGGTCGCTCCCTCCTGAGGTTGGCTTCCAGTTTCCAAATCATGGCAGGAACCCAGTAGCAAGAACCCAGGCTTCAGTATAATCCCACTTCCTAATCATGACAGTGCAGAATTAGTTTATGAAGGGGAGGTGCTGCAGGGTCCCATGGTCCCTCCTTATCACGTGCCCCAATAGTGGCAGCTCAGAGGCAGCCTTGGCAGAGCTACAACACCAGGGCCTGGCCCCTGCCCCGCATAACCACATGCGCCATGCTGGGAAAATGAAGGATGCCATTTTTAAAGGTCGGAGCGGTAGGCCATCATTCACGTCACACTTGTGGGTGATCAGATAGGCACTTAGAAGGGTAGGAATAACAACACCTAGCTCGTATTGAGCACTTGTCATCAATGAATCTCCAAGTGCTTTGCAAAGGAGGTCAATGTCATTCTACAGATGAGGAAACTGGGGCACGGAGAGGGGGCAGTGACTTGCCTGAGGTCACCGAGCAGGCCAGTGGCAGAGCTGGGAACAAGAGCCCAGATCTCCCAGCCCAATGCTCTATCTTCTAGGCAACAGTGCCTCTGAGATAAGCTGAGCATCCCAATCTATATTGGGACACCCTCCCCCACATACACACACTGGAAAACTGGTCTTAGACTGGCAGGGCCGTGTCTGACTGGGTGCTTCCACCAGACCCAGCATGGTCTTGCCCCTGGCTGCTCCCGCAACACAAACACATACCAATCGCAATCCCACATGCATCCATACTGTAACTCTGCTGCCGTCAATTGGTTCCCCCCTGGGATGTATCGGGCCTGCAGTGTCAGCCCAGAGAGTCACTCGCTTTGCACCTGCACTTCCTTTCCTGCCTGCTCACCCATCCACCAGACAGTCAGATGTGTGCTGAGCTCTCCAACACCTCTGCCTCCTGAGGCCACCTGGAAGAGCAGGGCCATCTGGCAACTCCATTCCCCGGTGGAGGAGCAACAGCAGTCTGGATACAAGCCAAATTCGTCTTTAACCCCAGCATAAGGCAGGTGCCTGAGTGAATCTCCAGTGGACTTCCCATGATTTCATAATCTTCAGCTGGCCTGTGAATTGTCAGCATGGCGGACTGTGTCTAAGAAGCCAGGACATACTTTAGAACCTCAGTGCATATTAGTGAACAGTGACCTTTGAGCCTTTATGTCTTGCTGTAGCTGCAGATGGTGTGCCCATAGGCAGGTGTTTGCTATACCTGCAGGAAATGCAACTGGTGGCCAGTGGAATGTGAGAGGGGAATCTAAAGGTGTAAAAAAACAAATGAATTTTACATAACTAAGACATAATTGTATAATAATTGTCCCTCATCCAGTAACACTTCTGACTCTGACTGAGAAGGAAAGATGATCTTGTAATTACAGTGCAGGCCCAGAGACAGGGAAACTGCATTCTATTCCCTGCTCTCACACAGATTTGCTGCAGATCTTTGGTGAAACAAGGTGGGTGAGGTAGGATCTTTTATTGGACAAACTTTGGTTGGTGAAAGAGTCAAGCTTTTGAGCTACAGAGCTCTTCTTCAGGTCTGGGTCAGTTCCCATTAACAAGAGCCCATGCATATCTACCTTTCGGCGTGGGTTCCTCTCTCCTGAGGTTGGTTTTCAGTTTCCGAATCATGGCAGTGGAGAGCCAGGCTGAGCCCTGGCACCATGGCAGGAACCCAGTTTTCAGTACAATCACTCGGCCTAATCATGAGAGTGCAGAAGTAGCTTAAGAAGTAGAAGTGCTGGCAGGGTCCCATGTTCAATCCTTACCCACGTCCCCATAGAGTCGTGCTTGACAGAAACACAACAACACAGTCCTGCATCCCATTTAAACCACATAAGAACAGCCAAACTGGGTCAGACCAAAGGTCCGTCTAGCCCAGTGTCTTGTCTTCCAACAATGGCCAGTGCCAGGTGCTCCAGAGGGAATGAACAGAACAGGCCATCATTAAATGATCCATCCCCTGTTGCCCATTCCCAGCTTGTGGCATACAGAGACTTGGGACACATATCCCAAACTGGAAACCCCAGACCTGAAGAAGAGCTCTGTGCAAGTTTGAAAGCTTGTCTCTTTCACCAGCGGAAGATATTATCTCACCCATCTCATCTCTCTAATATTCTGGGACCAACACAGCTACAACAATGCAGCAAAGAAGACACTTGACCTCATTGGACCTAGGTTTTCCTTTCTGTAAAAGGGGCATGCTAACATTTAATTACCTGACACAGCTGCAGGGAGGCACAGTTCACTCGTGTTCCTGAAGGGCTTTGAGATACCCAGAGGGAAGGTACTGTAGGCATGCAAAGTATAATTCAGAGAGCTGGTCAACATTTTTTAAATTTCCACAAAAAGTGTCACCATTTCGTATTTGGGTAAAAAGATGGTAAAAAAATGGTATGAAATTTCATGACATTTTCTCATCATTTTGACCAACAATAGAGTTTACAGGACTTTTTTTTTTTTTAAATTTCAGTGACATTCCACATTAGACCTGAGGGGGGAAAAACCCAAAACCCCAGGAAGAAAAGAAAAGTGTGATACACTCCTGATCTCATCCAGAGCCGTGGGTGCTTTGAAAATCAGGCCAGTGAAGGAAGTGTCCTCTGCGCCCATTAGACTGAGAGCAGCTCCATATCCCCTGGCTAAGCTGAAGCTCACCACTATCCTGCTGTTAAAACTTGCAGGGGGATGTATGTGGAGGAGACACCTGGGGGAAACCTGCAGATGTTCCGGCAGCCCATTGACTAGCAGTGAGGGGAAGAGCGGATTGTTCATTAAATATGTGAGCACATCTCTTTCTCTCCACCCTCGGTTCAATAATGTAAATAAAGTCTTTAAGAAGTCCATTACTTTCATCTGCTCTTCTGAGAGAACTGTTTGGGTGCTCCCTTGGCAGTTCTGTTTGCACATAAGAATAATACCAAAATAAAAAAAATCCATGGAAAACATCATACACAAACCCCTAGTTCTTTCAAAGTTTTGCCTTTTATAGAAGTTTCCACTGTGTGAAAAATTGCAAAGAGTTTGCCGCTATCAAACCCCTCTGCCATTTGAAAGTCTAATGAGTGTCGGCTCCTTTCTTTCTGGAGACAGGGGTCCAAGGACCACACGGCTCAGCCCACTTCAGTGGAGCATGCTGTGGTGGGGCTGTGAACTCGGCAGGACCAATCTCCTGGCATTTGAGTCATCAGGGCATCAGCCATGAAAGGCTGGAGCTTTTTCTCCCTTTCTCCCTCACACTGGTTCCGATCTGCCTTTCAACTATTTATTTCCCTCTTTAGGAATCTCTTTGCTGCCTTTCATGTCAGCTCTTTTGTTGTTTCTTCTTTAGCCTCTGCCTGCCATTCTTGCCGCTTTCATTTTGGCTTTGAGCTGGCCACTGAACTGCAGGCCCTGGAAGTGCAGTTCTCTGCGGGGAATGAGTCCTTCACTCCTTCCCACAAACAGCCCCAGATGGTTTATGCCTGACCCTGGGGATGGGGCTGTTGTGTTCTCTTCAGAGTTCCCAAATCCCATCTGGCAAAGGGCTGTCTCCAATGCTCTATCTAATACCTGTTCCACACTGAGAAGGAGCAGTCCTCCTTTATTCCCACAATGGGAAGGGAGTGTCTCTGGTCTTCTAACCCCACAGGTTCCTTTGTCTTGGTCTGGAAGGTGGCTATCCTGGTATGGTTTACTTCACTAGAGCTCCATTTCTATAGTAAGGGGGCGGGGAGGGGGCCTCAGTACTCTTAACGACAGCTGGTTGGCGAACCTTTGACAGAACCATATTTCATCAGAAGATGAAGTTCTGACAAAATCTAAATGCGTCACAAAATTGTGCCGACTTCACCCAAATTTTGTTTGGAAAAAAAGGCCTGAAGATGCTGAAGCATCCATTCCAACATTTTCAGAATGAAAGAGTTTGATTTTTTTAAACAACTTTTCTGGGGGGAGAGGGTGTTATTATTACACATTTATTTTGTATGATTTATTATTTTTAAAAGTCAAAATTGAAGCGAAACCTTTTGATTTTGTGAAAAGAAAACATTTTGATTGACCCAACATAATAACAACAACAAGAAGTCAGAATTTTCCTCATGGAGTAGCAGTTATAACAATCATACTGAAACAAGTCTGACTACCAAGGAAACTGATGGTTGTCAAATTTTGTAAGGAAAAATTATTAGCATTTTCTCACAAGGGCTAGTTGTCACCGTGCCACACATTGGGGCTACTCAGAATTTCATGGTGAGAGGGAGGATAGAACTCAGATCTTCTCCTTAACTCAAGGACTTCAACCATTAAAGCTAAAGGGGAATCTCCTCTTAGCAGTACATGGCTTATGATACACAGTGGTTCAGTTTTGATTTCTTGAAACAGGATAAGTGTAACTCCTGATCGGGAGGAGGACATGAGAAAACCACTGGGGCTTTGAATCTCTCAGGGAGAGGGAGCAGCTTAGTGCAAGGGAGCTGATAAAGATGGTTAAGGAGTATTAGAACATTTTAAACGCTTCCTTTCAGGGCCTCACAAATCATGCCCAAGTCCTCCTTCCAAGAAAAATTGGGCTATCCTAAGATTTACTGGAGGGGTGCAGAGTTCACATTTATTTTTCTCTCATCACATTTGCATATAAGAGGAGAAAACATAGGGGGGTGATGGTCAGGGAAGCCCTTCTGATGGGACAGTGGCATCCATCTGCTGACCTAACATGATGTCTGGGAAGGTGTGCTGCCTGCCTGCAGCTGGGATCTGAGACGTTAGGGAAGAGTCATTGAGGCTCATTCATCCCTCTGATCCCTCCCCCAGGCTGCTCATGCACATGGGCATTAATGATACTGCCAGGTGTGACCCTAAGCAAATCAGCAGTGGCTACAGGGCTCTAGGAGAAGGGTGAAGGAATCTGAAGCCCAGCTGGTGTTCTCATCCATCCTCCCTGGTGAGGGCAAGGGCCCAGGCAGTAACACACACATCCTGGAGATGAATGGGTGGCTGTGCAGATGGTATTGACAGGAGGGCTTTGGCTTTCTCAACCATGGGATGATGTTCTGGGAAAGAAGATTGCTGGAAAGAGATGGGGTCCACCTGGCCAAAAATGGGAAGAGCATCTTTGCACACCAACTTGTCAACCTAGTAAGCGGGGCTTTAAACTAGGTTCAAAGGGTCAGATGACAAAAGCCCACAGGTAGTTGTAAAAAAGTTGACCTTAACAGAAGGCTACATAAATAAGTAAATCCATGTATTCATGCCTGAATATTGATGACACTATAGCAGTATTTTCAGAAGCCTTCACAATCCCTCGCTAACTTTGAGCACTCAACAGCTGACCTTCCAGTGATCTGCCACAAACCATCTGTCTATCTCCTTGATGGTCATCCCTTACTATGATAACCCTCCGCCATTCCTTCCCTAATAATTTTCTGCAGGTTATTTTCATCATTACATCTAATGAGACCAAAGTACATACGTTTGCGTCTGTTGATTTCTGGCATCAGCACCTGCCAATAATATTTCTAACATCGCCATTCATCTCTTTTTTTCATCCAGGAGATATACGAGAGACTTCACAGTACTACATTCCAAAAACTTCAGTTTTCTTCTTGTCAGCAGCGTTAACTTCCATCAATGCATATCCATACATCATTATGAAAAAATAGTGTTTTTACCAGTTTCACTGTCGTACTTTTTGAGATACCATGTTTTTTCCACAATTTCTTAAGGGAGGCCATAGCTGAGTGTAACATCCCTTGTCCTCTTCCAATTTATTTGGAACAGTCTCCTTGGTTGGATATATATATGATCCCAGATAGCTAAATTCATCTACAGCTTGTCTGTTAATCACGATGTATGCTTGCATCCTGGTTTCGTTAGTCATGTCGACCTATATGCATTTCAGTCCATATTCTCTCACTAACTGTATTTACAGACTCCAACATTTGTTCCATTGCATCAGTGGTTGTAACAAAGAGCGTTGTGTCATCAGCATATCTTAGGTTGGTTAAATGGCAGGGGGGAAATAGAAAATTACAGTAGGGTCCTAGGAAAATAAAACAAGAAGGATAACAGAGGGAGAATCGGCTCAACATCTTAGATGTCGGTACACAAATGCAAGGAGTAAGGGGGAAAAACTGGAAGTATTAGTACATGAGCTAAATTATGACTTAATTGGCATCACAGAGGCTTTGTGGGCTAAATCTCATGGCTGGAATATTGGTATAGAAGGGTATCGCTTGTTCAGGAAGGACAGACAGGAAAAAAATAAGAAGTTGTTGCATTATACATCAAGCATATATACACTTGTTCTGAGGTCCAGAAAGAGGTGAGAGGCAAACTAGGTGAAAATCTCTGGGTGAAGATAAAAGGGGAAAAAACAGGGGTGATGTCATGGTAGGGGTCTACCATAGACCACTACATTATGAGGATGAGGTGTATGAGGCACTTCTAGAACAAACAACAGAACTATCCAAAACACAAGACCTGATAGCAAAGGGAGACTTTAGGTACCCAGACAGCTGTTGGAAAAGCAGTACAACAAAACGCAGAATGTCCAATAAGTATTTGGAATGTACTGAGAACAAGCTTTTATTTCAGAAGGTGGAGGAAATAACCCGGGGGACAGACACTTTAGACTTCATTCTGACTAATAGGGAGGAATTGGCTGTGAATCCTAAGGTTGAAGGCAATCTGGATGAAAGTGCTTGTGAAAAGATAGATTTCATGATTCTAAGGAAAGGAAGATGTGAGCTCAGCAGAATAAGGATAACAGACAAAAAAAAATAACAACAAACAAACTCAGAGAAATGGTAGGTAAAGTCCCCTGGGAAGAATACCAAAGGGGAAAAGGAGTTCAGGAGAGCTGGCTCTTTCTCAAAGAGACAGTATTAAAGGCACAAAAGCAAGCTATCCTTATTCGAAGGAAAGATAGTAAGAATAGTACGTGCAATATGGTTCCATCAGGAGCTCTTTAATGACCTGAAAATCACAAAGGAATCCCATGAAAAGTGGAAACATGGACAGATTGCTAAGGATGAATACAAAAGAATATCACAAGCATGTAGGGACAAAATCAGGCTAGGGCACAAAATGAGTTACACCTAGCAAACATATAAAAGACAATAAGAAGAGGTTCCCTAAATACATTAGGAACAAGAGAAAGACGAAGGAAACTGTAGGTCCTCCACGTAATGTTAATGAAAATGAAATGTATGTATGTTGATATGACTAACAAAACCAGGATGCAAGAAGACATCATGATTAACAGAAAGAAAAGGAGTACTTGTGGCACCTTAGAGACTAACCAATTTATTTGAGCATAAGCTTTAGTGAGCTACAGCTCACTTCATCGGATGCATTCAGTGTTGGTTAGTCTCTAAGGTGCCACAAGTACTCCTTTTCTTTTAGCGAATACAGACTAACACGGCTGCTACTCTGAAACCTGTCATGATTAACAGGCAAGCTGTACAGGTAGTAGATGAATTTAGACATCTGGGATCATATTTTTACAACCAAGGAGGCTTAATGTTAATTATTATTAACAATAAGGGGAGAAGAACACAAGCCAAAATAGGGAAAAAATAGGTTAAAGAATATTTAGATAAATTAGATGTATTCAAGTCAGTAGGACCTGATGGAATTCACTCTAGGGTACTTACGGAACTAGTTGAAGCAATCTTGGAAACGTTAGCAATTATCTATGGGAACTCATGGAGTATGGCTGAGGTCCCAAAGGACCAGAGAGAAACAAACATAGTACCTATCTTTAAAAAGGGAAACAAAGGGGGCCCCGGGAATTATAAATCAATCAACCTAACTTTTATACCTGGAAAGATACTAGAAAAAATTATTACACAATACATTTTAAGTATCTAGAGCAGAAGTAGTCAATTATTTTTTGTCAAGGTCCAAATTTTTTGGTCAAGGTATAGGCAAGGTCCAGACTCCAGAGAAAAAAAATAGCAACAATAATGATAATAATAAATAAATTAAAAGATTTTGGGATCTCTTCAAAAGCATCTGGCAGTCCAGAGTTAGCCCACGGGCCACCTATTGACTACCCCTGATCTAGAGGATAATAGGGTGATAAGGAATCGCCAACATGTATTTATCAAGAACAAATCATGGCAAATCAACCTAATTTCTATGTGTGACAGGGTTACTGGCCTATTAGATGCAGGGGAAAGCTGTAAAGATGATATCTCAATTTTAATAAGGCTATTGACACAGTCCCACATGACATTCCCATAAGGAAACTAGAGAAATGAGGTTCAGAGGAAATTACTATATGGTGAGTGCACAACTGGTTGAAAGACCTTACTCTAAAAGTAGTTTTCAGTGGTTTACTGTCAAACTAGAGAGACGTATCTATTGTGGGTCACTTATTAATGCCTCAGTGCAGAAGGCTCGACAAGATGGCCTCTTGAGGACCTTTCCAGCCCTAGCTTTCGGTGACTCTGTTATAATAGCTGTGCCTGCACTGATAGCTGCAGAAGGTGAAATCAGTTCCTTGTCTGTCTCATTTAATCATTTCTGTGCCAGAGCTCTGGCAAGGGGGGTTAGGAATTCGATTCCCGCACTGGCTCAAGCAATGGCCTGTCCCATCTGCAATATTCACAAGCACTCCAACTGGAAAGGTTATAGTCACCTTTCCACAAAATTTCATGTGAGAAAGCTCAGTTGGTCGATACGTTAAGGAAAAATTGAGCACAACACTGCAAATTGCATTTTTAGGGTGGGTTTGCAAAAATATGGTCCCATTCTTTGCACCTATATTCAAAATGTTGGCGAAAAATATCTTTCAAGGTTCAAATTTCAATATTTTGACCTGCTTCTTGAAAAACAGGATGAAATTTTTCATGAAAATGTTGGCAAAAATGAACATTCCCCCCTTTTTAGGTTAAGTTTTTATTTATTTTTTTTTCAAACCAGCTCTCTACCCATTTTTAAATTTGAAAGTCTCTTGGTGGGAAAATGTTTGTTCTAGTTGCCCAGCTCTCTGAAAAACAAAGGTGGAAGGGGCTCTTTGTTTTTTGTTTTAAACAGGGTATTGTATAAAACACCAAAGATGAAGTTCATACCATAGTTTTTTGTTTTGATGTTTGTTTTATTTGTATGTAGCGCTCTGTCTCTGTTCATCTCTCTCTTTATGATGGGATTATATTCTGATTTGTAATCAGTTTTGATACAAATCTGGCAACTTTTACCAGACTTGCATTTGTACAAATCTGGTTGCTTATCACATCCTGAGATACTTAAAATGGCTGCTGCTGAATGGAAATCCCCACTGCAGTGAAGACCAGCACAGTTCTGTTCTCTGTCGCTATCTGACCTGTCATATGCAAGCTTCCCCAGTCCCAGCACTAGTCCCCCACCCATTGCTTTCTACCTTCTCCTATCCTTGCCCAGACCCCAGAAAACCTTTTTCAGTTCTTTCCCACTGCTTAACTTTCTCATGTCACCTTGGCTATGTAGAACTACTTCATCTACTGCCTTCTCCTGTCTAGCCTCCTTCCACAACCTGTGTTCTGGAATCAAATCAGCATTCGTTGAACACTGTCATTGCCCATTACATTTCCCCAAAATTGAATTCATTATGAACCTATGAATAAATCCCCAAGAGAGTAAAAGTATTTCCAGGTAATTTAATCACACAAGAGCGATGGGTCTTTTTCTATTCATTTCAAGAGTGCGGTTCAATCAACATTCATTATTCCCACCACCCTTGAACTGAGGCTGCAGTGGAAATGGGTGGTTAAGAAGGACTCTTGGCCTTCTGATTAAATCTTCCAAGTATGATGGCCTATCACACTTGCAGTTTGGGAGCCTGGAAACATGAGCTTTTAATTCTTGCCCTTACTTTAGACTTCATGTTAAATGGTCCTTTTACTTTACACAAATACAAAAGTGCAACCTGTAAAATTAGCTGAGAAGAGGAGCTGAACAGTACAGCAAATAGAGCTGGTTAAAAAAAAAAGATGGCATGGTTTTCCATTAAAAAATGCTGTTTTGTCTATATCAAAATATTTCATGGGAGTGTTCAATTCAAAATTAAAATGGAGCATTTTAGCTTGACTTTCTTGTTTTGTTTTGACTTCCTTATATCGTTTTATTCTAACATAGTTTCATTTCACTTTTTAAACTTTTAATTAATTTTAAGATATTATTTATTTAATATATAACATGTAATACAATATATTTAATATATATCATGTAATAGTTTATATTATATTACATTTCAGTAGTATTGAGATGAAAGGTTTAGACATTAGCCAAACTAAATATTTCTCTATGGTCATTTCAATGTTTCCATACAGAAATATTTCAGAATTTCTGCTCTGCAAAATATTTGGCCTTTTCATCCTGATTTGGAACAAAAAGAAATTTCAAGGGTTTGGGATTTTCCATGGTACAGAGATGCTGTATTCCAACCAGCCCAAAGAGCAAGTTCATTCAGGAGGACATCACCCACAGAGTAAACAATTTAGTGAGACACATCCACCTACATTCTCCTCAATGGTTGCATTGCATATGAAACTAACCAAAGCCTCCCATATAAACCATGCAGACATTGAAGTCATCAGCTGGGATCTAACCTGTGATCTTCAGCTCTAAAACCACAGGTCTCTGCCTCTTGCGCTAAACAAGACCTTTGCCAGCTATGAGAAAGGAGGAGGATGTATAATCGCATAGGCCGGTCACCAGAGGGAGTCACGTTCTCACACATGGGAGGCTAGTGTTTTATAGTACATACGCAATGAGGCCACATATTCCCCCTCCCCCCCCACAGCTACTGTGATGACATGATAAATGCACGGAGTATTGTGAGCCACATCTGTCTTGGATAGCTGGATTTCCAAATAAATTGAGAGCTGCTGAAAGTGGCAACTAGCGTTGCTCTGACAGAAGGGATAATGGGGGCCACGTCCTATCAATTGTCACCACTTGAATAGTAAGTGTATACGTTTGGAGACAGTCTCACACTTTCCAGGCAGATGTACACCTCAGAGTAGGCTGTGAGTTCTTTAGAGCACGGAGCATGAGACAGACGGTGAGCTAGTGTACATCACTCAATTGAAGTCAATGGAGCTACATGACTACAAAGTGCCAAGTATGTTTATAGTGCTATGTAAATATTTCTTAATAATACATACACAGATGCAAAGCACACACAAGTCCTGCAGGTGAAAATGCCTATATGTGCAAATTCACCTAGCTACCACACACATATGGAGGCAACCAAATCCAGGCTGCAAGGACATGCACAGATCACAAATGCATGCCCCAGGATCTAGCTATAACGTATTTCTATTGTGTCTACCACAGTAGTGTGTAGATTTGTACTATGCAGCTCACATGCATATACAAATGTAAACACATATATACATCCAGGTACAGAGGTACCTTGCAAGCACATTTTATGATATGTGAATTACACATATATATGCCACACATAGGTACATAGATAAGTGTTAGTATATATGCTTCTGCACACACACACTCACACACAAGTACATATGTTCAAACATGTGGAAACACATACACATTCACACATGCATCCGCATACAAAACATGTCTACGCACACGTTCATTCTTGATGGGCCTATGTGCAGACAAACAGATGTGCACACACGCAGATGGCCATGACTCCACATGAGCACACACCGAGCATGTGGCTTATATTCAGGAAAGGTCACACACAGAGTCCAACACCATCGTGAATTTCAGCTGAATGCTACCTAGTGTACAGAAAAAAACAAAGAAAAAAAATAACTCCCTCTATCTCAAAAACCACAGGACTGAAAAAGTGATAAGTGAGGCAGCTGAGACAGTCCATGTATGGAGAGGAGAAAATGACAGACCACTGTGCAGGCTGTCTCCATCAGTGGGAAATGCCGATCTCTGCTCCGCACTGCCTGCTAGGTTTGATTGCTGCAAGAACTGATTAAACTCACAACCCTTCCCAGGCTGTCTCCATTGGCCCACATGGGCCAGTTCCTCAGCTGATGAAAATTGGTGGCACGCAGGTGAAGTCATTTAGATTTAATTTGAGTGACATTGATTTACAGTGTCTGAACATCTGGTCCAAATTCTCTAGAGGGCTAGAGATGATCATGTACACGACTGAAAAGAAACTTTGACAACTGCTACTAACAAGGGATCAGGAAATCGGTGCAGACAGAAAAGGGTTTTTCCACCTGAAACAAAGTTAATGGTAAGGATCAAAAAGGCTGGCTATTTTTGTTTGTTTGTTTAGTTTTACATTTTCATGCACCTTATAGCTTCTGTCATGAGCCTAAAGTAGAAGTCAGAATATCAGGGGAGTCTGTTGTTCTCATATTTTGGATCCATTTGACAGCTGGAAATATGGAAATCCCATAAGGTGAAGCCTGTTTTTATGAGTTTTCCAGGACAACTTTTCAGACACAAGACGTTTGGATCTTGACTTGAGGCTCAGGACACATATCTTGGTGCTTCTCCCAAATGAATTCAGTGAAATTGTACAGTGTTGTCCATCTCAAATACTGACCTCCTTCCATCTCCTGTATCACTTGACTTGGGATCATTGTAAACCATCAACTCTTTTAGCTATTTATTATCATCTTGTTAGTCCACAGGGGACAACAGCATAAGGTACAAAACCGCCCGGGTGTAAGAAAAAATCTGATGACCTGGCTCTTTGATTTTTCAAAATCAGAGGATGACCATAATTCCTCCCCAAAGAGGATAGCTTCTCCAAGACGGTAGCAAAAGATATTAGAGGTGATATCAACCCCTGGGAAGATGGCCTAGCACAAGGGCCAGCCACCATTTTAAGTGGTGCATGGTCCTTAATGGAGACATAGGAAGGGCTTTGCCTTGTCTTGGCCCATTACACAGGGCTGAATTTCATCCTAGGTGAGTAGCGTTGGGATTCCAAGGACTGAATGAACATCAGTTCTGAGCTTTCCCCTCACTGCAGGAGACAGTGGGTCCTGGCTGAGGTCTACTGGCAGAGCATCAAGGAGGATGGTCAGGATTCAGTGAACACAGAGACAGATATTTCTCCCTGACACCGAGAAATGGTGCCCACACCCATCCTGGATTGGAGTCCTTTGGTGGAGCTGACTGGTGGTGAAACTCCACCACTGAGCAAAACACAGGGACAGAATTCACCTCTCCTCTCGGGTCTCAAGTCAGTGGTGAGAGCCACCGATAAACCTGGCAGAAGCCCACGGTGACTCACCACCATAGTTTACAGCAGTGTTACAACGAACTATGATTCAGTGATCCAAACGTCAAAGCTTCACGCACAAGGCTCTGTGTCACATACTACTGGTGCAGTGCGGGGCTGCCACTGGTCAGTAGAGCCCTTGCTGGTGTGCGGCAGAGAGAGGTCTGGTCCCATGGTTTGGGCTCTCCTTTCTATAACTATTTTGGGCTATGATTGACCAATCTCTTGAGAGAATTGGGATTCCCAGCAGGAACACTTGAGAGGAAGAAAGCCAGGGGAACACAGAGATTGCCAGTCTATATCAGACCTGAGGCCCATCTAGTCGGGTATCTGTCTCTGTTCAGGACCAACACCAGACACGTAAGAGGAAGTTGCAAGATCAAGAAAAATCCTCCTCTTAACTATAATTGTGAGAGGTTGGCTCTAGCCATGAAGCAGGAGATTTAATATCCTCCCCAAAATTCTGGTTTATTCTTTTAACAGTTTGAAGCTTCCTCCAGGACTTTCAGTTTCCTTGCCTTCAGCTTTTGACTTCCAAATGTCCAGGGAGAGCCTATATCCCCTGAGGGAATGCCTGGGAGCAGAAAACCCTGGGCCATTTTATTTGTCTTTATAAATAAGTCCATGGCTGTGGCGTTCTGGTGACACTGGCCGACAACAAGGCTCGCATGCGTAAATGCAGTGGTGTTGCACCCACTAATATCAGCGCTGAATTTGACGCTATTGCATTCAATACTGCAGCCATCTAGACAGGTCTGTCTAGGTTCCAAAGCATTACAAGCAGTCTCATAGCCATTTCCAGTAAGTCTCTGTGCACACTACAGCATCAGAGTTAGTATCACAGATATCCAGGTAGATATCTCTGTGCTGCAGAGCATCACACTCATATGAAAGCCTCGATGGTAGGCCTTGATGTGCCCTGTAGTATCACAGTTAGTATCAGTCACCAAGTTAGTTGTGTGACAATGGCAATGAAAGAACCATTCCTTTAGTGCTGTGCTTGGAAAATACTCATCTGTGAAGAAATACAGACCATGAGGGGGAAAGAACCTAAATTCCTTTCTGAATAGATTGTGTCAGCGTGGCAAACAGCGACTTGTCAGGCAGGGAGTATGGCATGTGAGCAAAAGAACTTGGCTCTGATATGAAATGGAAAGCCTGATGCTTCTGAGGATGAGGCCCTACGTCTGGGCAAAGGAAATAAAACATTTAGGGTTTCAGAATAAAGCTACTTTTAGAATTTTAGCACAAGGAGAATCTTGTGCATTGAAGTAGCTATTCCATTGCCAACTTCCGACAGCGGGCTGACATCAGAATGGCTCCAAAGGATCCATCACAATGCAAATGTTAGGAAGCAAACTTCCACTGGAATGAATGAGATGGTGGGTATTATCCACACTGGACTTATAACATGTAGCATGAACATAATGTGTGTGTGTGTGTGTATAGATATCTATAGATATAGTGATACATCTATATATAGATATAGAAATGTATATGAAAATAATAAAAATAAGGATGCTTTTCACTTATCTCAAAGCCTTTTATGAATACAAGTTAGTGAAGCTACCTGTAAGTTAGCAACCTTCCTCACTTGCCTGGGGAACTATCAGCTGTACCCAAATCAGTCTTTAGCCACTGCATTTGAGCTCCATTGAATGTCCAAACAACCAACAAACTCACAAAAGCAAAACAAAATTCCAGCTGAGGGTTTCTACTCAGCCACCATTCCCAGGCTTCCCTCCTGGAGTGTCCTTTCTTTGGGGACTACAACAGGCATCTGATCCTTCCTGCATCCTCTTTCTGTCATCCTTCCCTTCCCTTCCCTGCAGCTTCCTGCAGCTCTTTATAGGGAACATCGGTCTCCTTCTCAGCTGTATCTGATTAGTGAACAGTGCTGGTGGTCCCCTTAAAGGGGGAGGACACCCTATTACACTGCACAGCACCCCTTTTGGGCAAAATAAGTATTATTACAGCAGTCTGTGTATTGGTTAAGTGACTTGCCCAAGGTCATACACCAGCACAGGATCCAACAATGGGGGAATTACACATAGCTGGTGAAATCCGCCCCTGTGCTGTGAGCCAATGTAAGCCACACTAGGAGAGTGCAGATCTTTTTTCCCCCTCTGGTATCTGGTCCACATAGGAGGTTTATGAGTCTGCTACTGCCCACAGTTAGAGGACTTAGGACCTGATCCAAAGCACATTGAAGTCAATGGGAGTCTTTCCACTGATTCCAGTGGGATTTAGCTCAAACCCTAAATGCTACAGCTCATGTAAGAGACCCTCATTCTTTTAGCACTGAAGAGTCGGTGTTCAAACCCAGCTGTCAGCCCAAGTGGGATTGGCTATACCAGCCCTGAATCTATACACCACTTAAGTCCAAAATAGGACTTAAGCGTAGGGTGACCAGATATCCCATTTTTATAGGGACAGTCCCGTTTTCTGGGACTTTTTCTTATATAGGCACCTGTTACCCCCCACCCCTATCCCATTTTTTCACAGTTGCTATCTGGTCACCCTACTTAAACGGTGCATGGTCTTTGTGCTCGGTCCTCACCATAAAGGTGAATTTTACCCATCCTGAAGGACAGAGCATAGAGTCCCAGAGCTGTCTGGTTTCTGGATGCTCACATTAAACCACACGGAGTCCTGGAGAGAGCTACTGCAGATGCCCGGTCATTGCTTTTCCAACTGCACTAGGCATGGCTGTCCGAACAATTGAAAACAAAACCAAACAAATCAAAAAAGTCACTCCATCCCGGACTGCAAAGTGTAGGTTTGGAAAGCACAACCTGTGATAAGATAGATCACTCCAAACACGACCCCGGAAACGACCCGTCTATTGTGTCATCGCTCCCCCGATTACAAAATGGGCGAGTTAGCAGAGCTGGAACATTCCAGACCCAGTAAAAAACAACTTGGGCTGGGGATGTGTGTGTGTGAACTCTTTTCCCCAGGGGGCACGAAGGAGCTGAATTACCATACACGTCTGTGATGGATGGCTTTGATAATCTAAACCCCGATGATGCCTCTAGTACGATGTTGCTGCCAGGCACAGCCATGGTTCTGATGCTAACTTGTCAGTGAGTTTATTAAGTCAAGACAATATTAGGTCTGTTCCAGACAATAAGGGCACCCACTCACCGTTGGTGTACAGGCCCAGTGCCATTACTGCAGGCATGCCTGCTCGTCTGTCGTGGAACCAGAGAAGCTGCCCTGGCCATTGCATTCCCCTAGCTGGAGTCATTTCAAGGCATCTCCGGAGAAAACAAGGAATTTGCCTTTGGCTCTGCTCTTTTCGTTTTATATCTTCAGCTGCGTGAGCAGCTGCAAATGAACATTCTCAAGGTAATGTTACTGGAGTGTTTTTATGCCGCTGTCTGTTCCTCCCTCATTTCCTAAGTACCAGATTTTCAAAAGTGTTTAGGAACATAAAGGTTCAGCATAGCGCCTACTGAGATTTTCAGAAGCACAGAAGCAGGTTAGGCTCCTAACTCTCATTGAAGTCAATGCAAGTTAGGCAGCTACCCTGCTCAGGATCCTTTGAAAATCTCACTAGAAGCCTATCTCCATCTTTAGCGACCTAAATGCCTTGAAAATCTGACCCTCAGTCATTTCTGAAAATGGCACTTAGGCCTGTACATCACTTAGGTGATTTTAAAAATGTTACCCTATGTATCTCAGTTCTCCATCTGAAACGCAAATGGGCTAAAAATATTTCTTTTACTCCACCGTTTGTTTTTGTCAACTTTAACTCTAAGCTCTTTGGGTATGAACTGTACTTATATATAGGCTTGGAAGGATTAGATTTTTATCCATAAATGTCCTTAGATTTTGATTTCATCATACATACACAAGCTGACAAAAATATTTCCATTGATGAAACTCTAAATCGATGGATAGGCAAAATAAAAAAAAATGCTCCTTGAGAACTTATTTTGTATGTTGACTGCCCCATAATTTCACTCAGCTGTGAAAATGTAAATAGATCAAAATTTTAAAAACATAAGAACATAAGAATGGCCAGACTGGGTCAGATCAAAGGTCCATCTAGCCCAGTATCCTGTCTTCTGACAGTGGCCAATGGCAGGTGCCCCAGAGGGAATGAACAGAACAGGTAATCACCCAGTGATCCATCCCCCGTCGTCCATTCCCAGGTTCTGGCAAACAGAGGCTAGGGACACCATCCCTGCCCATCCTGGCTAATAGCCATTGATGGACCTATTCTCCATGAATTTATCTAGTTCTTTTTTGAACCCTGTTATAGTCTTAGCCTTCACAACATCCTCTGGCAAGGAGTTCCACCGGCTGACTGTGCATTCTGTGAAAAAATACTTCCTTTTGTTTATTTTAAACCTGCTGCCTATTCATGTCATTTGGTGACCCCTAGTCCTTGTGTTATGAGAAAAAGTAAATAACACTTCCTTATTCACTTTCTCCATACCAGTCATGATTTTATAGACCTCTATCATATCCCCCCTTAGTCGTCTTTTTTCCAAGCCGAAAAGTCCCAGTCTTATTAATCTCTCCTCATATGGTAGATGCTCCATACCCCTAATAATTTTTGTTGCCCTTTTCTCAACCTTTTCCAATTCCAATAGATCTTTTTTGAGATGAGGCGACTACATCTGCAGGCAGTATTCAAGATGTGGGCATACCATGGATTTATATAGAGGCAACATGCTATTTTCTGTCTTATTAACTATCCCTTTCTTAATGATTACAACATTCTGTTTGCTTTTTGGACTGCCACTGCACACTGAGTGGATGTTTTCAGAGAACTATCCACAATGACTCCAAGAGCTCTTTCTTGAGTGGTAACAGCTAATTTAGACCCCATCATTTCATATGTATAGTTGGGATTATGTTTTCCAATGTGCATTACTTTCCTTTATCAGCATTGAATTTCATCTGCCGTTTTGTTGCCCAGTCACCCAGTTTTGAGAGATCCTTTTGTAGCTCTTTGCAGGTGGCTTGGGACTTAACTATCTTGAGTAGTTTTGTTAAAAATGTTTAAAAAACATTAATATTATCTGTCAAAATTATTAGAAAAACTAGAAATTGAATTCTGACAGTTCTACTTAAGTACAGTGCCTAGCTCAATTCAACTCAACCTCGGTTGGGATCTCTATGTGCTAAAGTAATCAAAATAAATAAATAATGATAGAGGTGAGATAAGATCAAAAGGGTTGCAGGTTCAGGTCAGATAAAGACTCAAAAATTTCAGTTACCTCAGGTTGATCTGAACTATCCAGCTCTCTTAAACCTAGCAAGAAGGACTGAAAATTTTAAGACAACAGGTTTTTCATCACATTTCTGTTGTTTTCTGCTTCCTTTTGAGTCAGAAAAATTTCCCTCCCAGGTATTTCGGGATATCTGCAGCTGATTCCAGGTAGAACCAGCAACCACAGGGGAGTACAGAGTTGAAAACCCAAATGTTTTAAAATTCACAAAAAGCTATTGGTTTGGTATTTTGGGTTCATTCTGGTTCTTTCATTAATCTGAACAGAAGTTTACCATCCTCTTAGATCCTAGCCCATATCTTTATCCTAACTATGAAATATGTCCCAATAGGATTCTACTTTAGCAGTCTCTCTCTCCCCAGATCTTGGGCTGAAGCAGAGGAAGAATAAATGCATCTATATTTTTTATACAGCCACTTTTGTAATGTTCTTTTTGTATGTACTGACTAATGATATCTTAATGGGATAAACTAAAGGCTTTATTGAAACAGCTGTAAGCTCAAAGCAGGAATCACTCAAAACATGAGAAACCTGCCTGTTGATTGTGGGAGAAGTCGATAAGGAGCCAATCTTCAGATGGGGTAAATTGGCAATAGCTCAGCTGAAGCCCACAGAGTACGATTTACTCCAGCTGAGGATCTGCCCTGTCTGTCTAGTTTTTCTGCTTGGTTTGCAATTTAAAGTAATCTCTGCTGTTTTCTTAACCACTTTGCCTTCTCCTGATAGATTAATGTGATGGTAAGAGCCGAACCAGTCTCCAAGAAGCACAGACAGCAGCACATGGGAAAGCGCTGGTTTAAGTTTCCTGGGGCGTTCTCTTCCTAGAACTTTTGGAATAGCGTTGAGGCCCCTGCCACAGTTTCTGTTATGACAACATTTGACTCTGCTATAGCACCTGAGACTAAGTTCTTTGCAAATAGAAATTAGTTATGTTTTGCTGTGAGGTCGATCAGAATTATTATCCCCATTCTGAAGATGGGTAAATTGAGTCACAGAGACAGTGAGCCCAAGGTCAGCTATGCACTGGTTCATTGGCAGAGCAGGAATAAAATGTGGTCACCCTGGCTCTCAGTCATGTGGTCTAAGCAACAGATGATCCTCTCATTGATGCTCATGTAGCTCCAAGTTTTCAGTGTTAGTGGGGCCTTCATTTTTGTGGGTACAGAACTACGGGTGTGAATAATGGCAAGTACCATTTTAAACTTGCCGTGCTTGTGTCTGCAACGTAGTTTACACCATTGTTCAAAACCCCAATTCTGCCAGCAAATCAGGGGGACTTAAAAATCAAAACCACTCACATTGTTGCAAATAAATGCAAGCCCAACATTTTGCCCACGGTTATTTGCAGCTGCAAAAACTTGAGGCCGCTCTTTGAAAATCTGGCCCATAATATCAGACAGATCAGCCCCTTCCCACTGGAGGGGAATTCTAAATTGCCAAGACACAAGGAGTTTGGGAATCTGACGCTGTTTATTCCAACCCCACTCCTTCTTATGGCAGTGAAGAGTCAATATGCAGAAGCCATAAGCATCACAGAAGCACTGTGCAGCCATACCCACTTTTTCTGTTGTGGCCTCATCAGATCTCAAATAATAAACAAGACTGAATTCATACAGTGCTTGAAGGGGAGAGATCAAGGGGGAAAATAACAAGTTTCACAGAGAGTGGTGTTGGGTATACAGTAGCGGGGGAGTGCTTTCCTTTGAACCAAACCTCAGCGTGGTGTCAAGAGGAATCGTGTTGCTGGAGCTGCCTTTTTTGGACAAGGCGTGAAACCAAGATCCTGGCCATTTGAAGTCAGTAAAGACCCCACGGCACTTTTTGCAAGAGTCGGATTGTCATTCCCCATCTCCTGGCAACATCCCGACTAATTATATTCCGCCTCCCTCACTGCCCCATACAGCTTCAATCGATCACAACGTTTTCCTTCCCTTCTCTTTCTAAACCACAGTGTAGTGTTGTTGTGCACGGTTAAGCATCTGTTGCGTCCCACCCCAGAGATGATTTCATTTCAGTGGTGGGTGGGATGAACTTTAGATAGCCCTTCCTGCCAACCTGGGGGTTTTGCAGGGCATAATTAGTCACCATTTGCAAAGCGCTTTGAAATCCTCGGATAAAAGGGCTCTACCGAAATGTTAAGCCATATGATGCTTTTTTATAACATGCTCCATCGGAAATCAAGCAGTCGCGCCATGCGAATGCTCCCAAATTTCCCAGTTATCTGCTTTGCGCAGATCCATCTGTCTCTTTCTCTTTGGATTCACCAGCCTCTGAGAGATCTGCGCTTTTGCAGACAGCATGGAGGCGGCTGGCGGGGGTGGCTGGGAAGATGAAGAACTCAGTGTTATACGGAGTACATATAACAGTGTATAATACATTGAGTGATGTAACAGTAAGAGAGCTAAGCGAATGCCACTGCCTTGTGATTTACTGCTTGTAAATGCCTTCTCCACTTCTGAAATGCTCTTAATTTAATAGACAAACATCCCAGGATAAAGGCTCACCAGAGACGCGACTGATGGGATAAACACCAAGAGATTAAAGACCTGCGGGGGGAATGTATAATTCCGTTATTAAAATCCTGAAGTGTTCCCTTAAAATTAGACCCTCGCAAGTGAAGAGGCATTGAAAACCTATGCTTAAAAGGGGGCCTGCTATTGTACTGAGCATTTCAGCATCATTTGCTAAACAAAGTGAAACAGAATAATAATGCCAAGCTGGGTCTTCCGCTTGATTTTCCTCCCGCTGTCCCTAACGATCAAAGAGGCGTCAAAGAAACCTACCTATTAGCTGCCTGTTCAGAACAATTTCTAAAGGCAGCCGGGAAGCCATCAATGCCAGATTTTCTATGGCCTCCCTAATTGCACCCCATACAGTGTAGCTGCTGTTAGGCCCATGCGACAGATGCATTTGTGTAGGGCATCCTATGTCATCAGCGCCCAGTGCAAAAAGGAGCCCGTCCTGCTGTGTACTGTTTAGTATGATGAATTATTTGTATTACCGTAGCACCTAGATGCTCCAACCAAGATCTAGGCCCCATTGGGCTGACTGGGGTAGGTACTGAGTGTATGTGTGGATAGCAAAGATCGTACAGTCGAAACAGGCAAGACAGCCAATGCGTGGGAGAAAGGAGATGTCACTACCCCATTGTGCGCCAGGGGAAACTGAGGCATGGAGATCCCAATTCAGCAAAGCACTTAAGACCAGGTTCAGTTTTAATCGGGTGCTTGTGTCCCATTGGCCCACATTACACAGGAGGCCAGACTAGATGATCCTGGACTTCACACCTGTGAAACACTTTGCTGAATTGGGGCCAGGTAGATGGAGCAGCTTGCCCAAACGCACATGAAAAGATGAGAATTAAAACCAAACCCCAAATCCCAGGCCAGTGCCTTTAACACAAGCCCACCCTTCATCCCACGAGCACCTAAACAACAGACCATGGCGGGTGACTGCCCTCCACTGCTACTGCTGAGACCTCTCTTTCGAATGCTGCCTCTGTGCTGGGTGAGGATTTTTAAATGCGCATGGCCAAACTGGCCACTCCTTTCTTTTTCTTGAACTGGGGAGGGTCTAATTTGGGAGAAAGAGAGAGAGAGAAATTTCAAAATAATGACTAAGAATTTAAGGAGAAAGAACGAGACAGAAAAGCAGGAGGCATTGGGGCTCATTTACCAGCAGTCACCTTGGGGGGACAATGGGCTGCCCCTGCAGGCCACAAGGATGTTCTCAGCCTGGCAGCGGGGCATGCAGATTCTGGATAGCAAAATGAAAGGGTAAAGAGACTATATGGCTATTTGCCTGAATGCCAGACATTCTAACTACTTATATTAATATTACCTAGTATGTAATCTGGTTAATGTGGCTAAATAATAGATGAAGTCTCAATGGCTAGCTGTTCTGTATACTATAGTTAAGTAGTTTTCGGGTTGCATTAGCAGCTCGCTGCTCTGGGTACTATATTAATAGTTTCTGAGTTATTATGGTAGCTGGCAGTTCTGAAGACTACAGTTAAGCTTTAAGCTTTTCCTGGCACGGGAAACGTTGACACGTTTCTGAAATAGACATTGTGGGCCAGTTTCTGACACCATTTCTTTCTCCCACTAAAGTTTGTCTACATGGGGATATTGACTGGAATAGCTATTCTGGAATAGCTTCCCCTTCTGGGCCTTCTTATTCCAAGTGTATTTAGGTGAATCCGGAAAAAGGCACTCTGATTCCAGAATAAGAGTGCCCACATAGAGGGCTATTCTGGAATAGTTAATCCACTTTAAATTCACACTCTCCCTTATTCCAGAATAACTTCCCCGTGTAGACATGTCTTAAAAATTGCCTTACTCCAGCGCCAATTCCACAGAAGTCAACAGGACTCGCTGAGGATAAGGTGGGGGTAAGTAGGGTATCTGACTCCGACCCTGCCTGGATCACTTGATGTAGAATTGCTTCCTTTTGTCTCTAGGAGCGCTCTTTTCCCTTCTCCTGCATGTGCTTAGAGGAGACCAGGAGATCTCTGTATAGACACAGCAGTAAAATGTGCTTGAACTCAAACCAGTGCAGGATCAGGCCCCAGATTTACATGGCTGCACTTGGAGGGATAAATTGAAGAGCACCCCCCACCAGAAAACTAATCCCATTTAACAATCATCAATAGCAAATTAACCAAAACCCAGCTGATTCTGGCAAACACAGTTAACAGTCATGTATTAGTCACGTATCACTGACATAGATGTTAGACTTCCATAAATAGGTTTTTAATGATCAAATATTACTTAATGTACTCTGAATAGCACATTAAATGGAAATTAAATGCACGGTGTAGTGTATCATCTCTTTGCATGGGCTCAAAAGCATCTTTCTCCAGCGTATAAACATTGACAATACAGCTATTGTTCAGCAGAATTCTCCAGCCACCAGATGTTGGAGCCTTGGGCGGTTGGTATTGTCCTAATCAAAAAGGTTGTCGTTTGCTGTCAATCTCTCCCATTATACCAGGGTATTTTGACAGAGAATTCCTGGTCATATTTTGGAGGCAGTCTATCCTACTAGATAGAACAATGGACTAGGAGTCCATTGGACTTGGGAGCCGATGACCTTGGGCAAGTCATCTCACTTCTGTTTCCTTCATACCCTTTGACTTGTCTAGCTAGTTTGAAAGCTATTCAGTACAGGGACTGTCTGACTGTGTGTTTGTGCAGCACCTAGCACAATGGGTCTTGTTCTCAGCTGGGGCCTCTAGGTGTTATTAGAATGTGAATAATAGTGGGTTTTTTCTAAATTTAACGATAAGTAAATGCCATTAATATTACTTTGTACTTATAGACTGCGTTTCGTCCATGATCCCAAAGCACTTTATAAATATTAAAGTGTTATTAAGGTCAGAAGACAATGGTACTCATCTATTATTAATTACAGTAGCAGCTAGAGATCTCAACCGAGTTCAGGTCCCAAGACATACACATAGTAGGAGTCAACACCTGCTCTGAGCTTACAGTCTAAACAGACAAGACAGAGGATAGAATTAGTATTCTCCCCATCTTCTGGGGATCTGAAGAAAAGAGAGATTAAATGAGGTGACACAAAAAGTCTGTGGCAGAGTCGGGAATTGAACCCCCAAGTCTTGGTCTACATGCACAACCCAGACCAGAGAATTTAACCCAGTAATTTCTGTGCCATCCTTTAGACTTCTGGTCTAACGCCTTCATCACCAAAACATCAGGACTTGTCTATTCAGAGTCCTATCTGCTGCTTCCTCGTCTCACAGAAATATGGTTTCACTACTTTTACTCATGTTAGCACTTCAGAACAGCACAATAATGAAAATCGTTAACAAAGCTTGGCAAGGAAGAGAACCCAGTTTAGCTGTCTGTTACCACACTGTTTGCAGAGGCAGCAGCAAAGAAAAACAATCTTATTTTGCCTTGTAAACTGCACACATTTGATCTGGAGTCACTGAAAGATAATCTTTAAACCTCACAAGAGTGTTAAAAGAAACACTCACTCTTCTGTATACCATGTTAGTTAATATTTGGCATTTGAAGAGTTCTTTACAGCTAGAAAGCATGGTACTAACATTAGTAAGATCATTTAGCTTTGTAGTATTTCCATTCATGACGCTGCATACCCCTGGGTAACTATACCCATTTTACACGCAGGTAAACTGAGGAACTACTATAGTTATCCTGAAGTGGAGTGGTTTTGACAAGGCCCAGGAGCCAAAGTGCCAGTAAGAGTCTGTATTCCCACAAGGTTTCCAGCTCCATGTTTCAAGACCAGTGGCTTGGATGACCATTTGCATTGCTGGATGCTCTTGCAGACCCAAATGCTGAGCCACTGAAAGCTCACACTCATGCTTAGTGGTCAGTTTCCAAAATCTTTTTACTTTCTAGGAGCTTTCTGTTCTAAGGCCCCATGGTATTTTTCCAGCTGCATTTTCAGGGTCCAAGTCGGTGGAACGACTCAATAGAAATACCCCTCAGGTGCAAGCAACAAGGCATTCTCCTCTGGGGTAATGTTTATGACCAGAAACCAAGAAAAAGCATACAGCATGAAACTCCTCCAGCTTGTGTGTCACCTTTAAACCAAAGTACCCTAAGGGGTATGGAGGATGACAGGGCTCAAAGGCCTTCTCCCTTCCCTGGCTCTCAGGGAGCCAATTTACTGTCCTGCCTCTGTTCAAGGAACGGGAGGGGGAGGTTAACCCCTTATTCACTGGGGACAAAAGAATGCCACTTACATCCTGTTAAAACCCTATCACTGATAGTCCCTCCAACCCACCCTCTAGCCTGGGGTGGCCAACCTGAGCCGGAGAAGGAGCCAGAATTTACTGATGTACTTTGCCAAAGAGCCCCAGTAATACGTCAGCAGCCCCCCATCAGCTCCTCCCCCGAACCCTGCTCCTAGCACCTCCCACCCACTGGCAGCCCCGATGATCAGCACCTCCCCCATCCCTCCCCGCTCCTCCCATCAGTTGTTTCATGGTGTGCAGGAGGCTCTGGGGGGGAGGAGGGAGGAGCGAGGGCAGGGCAGGCTGAGGGGAGGGGGCGGGAAGGGGTGGGCTGGGGGCAGGGCCTGTGGCAGAGCCAGGGGTTCAGCAGTGAGCACCCCCCGGCACATTGGAAAGTTGGCTCCTTTAGCTCCAGCCCCGGAGTCGGTGCCTAGACAAGGAGCCGCATATTAACGTCTGAAGAGCCGCATGGGGCTCGGGAACCACAGGTTGGCCACCCCTGCTCTAGCCCATTCTCTGCTTAATATCAGATGTAAGAACTCTGGAGTCCCCATCCAAAGTCATAAGGGATTTTTTTTTATCAACCATGAACGTCCACATTTTATGACTCATCTCCAAAAGTACAATGATCAGCTTTGAAAACACGAGGGATTCTGCCCCTCCCATCTTCATTATTCTGTAGTTTGTCCCTTCGTGCTGACTTGCACTCCTTCACCAAAGGCCATAAATACCGTCTGTCATTTTTATGATTATTGGTGGTTAGATCTGATGAATATTGATACACTGCAACTGTGCAGTAGATATTAAATACATTAGCCAATCTTCCACCCTCTCCCAGCCCCACCCGTTAATGCTTCATCCAATATGAATCAATATTAGTTTAATAATTAACATGCTTAAACATTTTTATGTATATTTCATGATGAGAAGATCTATGTTTATTTTATGGAGATAAAATATTTAATTCCCAGGGAATTTTACTGCGGTGCCATCATAGTATCAGATGGGCCCTTTGCACTCTGCCTGACAGAGCCGCTCTCTGTCTCGTCTCGGCAGAGCAGAAGCTCCAGAGCTTTCGGCTGTACATACAAAAGCCCAGTCTACGTGCATCTGAGATGCAGCTGGCTTGGAATGGAGGACTGACAGTAGTTTCATCACTCGGGAAGGGGTCCAACTGTTCGTGGCTCAGGCGCAAAAGGATTGGGATCTGACCCAGAAGGAATAGTAAAAGGTTCATTTTCAAAAGAAATTCAGAGTACAAGTTTAGAGGCCCTGAAAACATACATGCAAGTGAGCAGGTGATGTGAGAGGAGGAGGGGATAGAAGACCTCTTGTATGCATTAAAGATCCCATGGTGATTTTCACATGAGCGCTGCACCTAATCTTCCCTTCGGACACAGCTGTGTAACTCCCCCTGAAATCAACAGGCCTGATTCTCCATTACTCTGTCCCTGTGCTTGGGGCAGGGTTGGAGTGTGTGGGGGTGTAAGTTAGAATATGGGTCCTCAGGCTGGAGGTTGTGAACAGATTAGGGGCTGTGATCATCCTGCTCTCCCTGTATTGCTAAATGAGAAGGGGGTACTAGCTAGTTCCCAGCTTGATAAGAGAGGGTTCCTGGAGAAGTCGTGGTATGGAAATGCAGGTCTCAATGCAAAAAGGTGGAAAACCACTGAGTTAGAGCAGCCTCAGGGTTGCTCTGATTTACACTTTACATTCCATACTCCCCTATGCCCCCTGAGAAACAGAGAATAGCCATAATGCAGTGTGTTACACCATGACACGCCCCCCCCACCCAGAAAATTGGTGTCTGTTAGGAGGGCTGGTGGACACACTGCAAAGGGTCTTTTATCAGGGGACTGCTTCTATTCACTTTAAGGCCCCTTTAGACTGCCAGAATGGCATAGAGGGGCCTTAGTGTAACCGAGAATCAGCCCTACAGTACATGCATCCAATGAAACGATTGAGCCTTAAAGTCAGCCGCAGTGTTCTGGCCCAATTCCAATTTGAACCATTACATCCTGCTTCCCTAAGCAGTTGGAGACAGCTCTCTTCTTCGCTTTCTCTCCTAAACCAGTGTGCAGCGTTGCTGTGGACTGTTAAACACAAAGTGTGTTTTGCCCCGCGGTGGCTACACTGCAAGGACGGGTTAAGGGATTCCATTCTTATGTGTACTGGGACGTGCTATAGGAATGTCAGTGAGCAGGTTCAATGGTAGAAGCTTTGGGCCTGATCCAACACCCACTGAAGTAATTGAAAAGATGCTTATTGATTTTAATGGCCTTTGGGTCAGGCTGTTTATGTCTTGACAAGCCCCTAACCGAGGTGCACACAAACTATTATTCCTTAAACTGGACTAAAGAAGTGAATTATGTCAATACCACTATGATACAACTAAATGTCCGTGCAGATAACCATGCTTCCTCAGCGATATCTTGATGAGATCCTGGATGGATTTCTGTTTCATTTAGGGCCTGAACCAAAAGCCATTACAGAAAATGGAAAGACTCCCTGTCACTTCAGCAGACTTTGAATCAGGCACTTAATGCACGAAGGATTACATGCATTCTTGTGCAGAGAGTCAGCACATAGGTCTAGCTAAGTGGCATGTAAGTGATGCATAGAGTTTGCACTGATTCTTTGCACATTCTTTGCCTCTCTCGGGGGCAGAATGGCTTCCTGTCGCCACTGTAGAATCATGGATAATGAGATAACAGTCTCAGAACTCATTTTAAACCAGGTGAAGGTTGCCTGTGAAATTGTGATTAATGTGATAAAGATGATTATGTTTATTTCCACTTATTTGTGAAGAATTATTTTCCTGGTCACAGTCCAGTGATGTTCTACTTTACAGGCATCAAGACAAACCTTGGTTTCAGATCTGATGCTACTGTAATCAGGTAGAGCTCCTGACCACATGCTGACAGGGGGCGTAGGTGATGGGCAGAAGATGTATTCCCCTGGGCCATAGAAAACCAGGACATTATTCGGTGGAAACTTTTCACAAGAATCTCTACTGTTTTGTTTTGCACTTGTAAAATGACATTTTCTGGCAAAGTATCCCAAGATGTGATTTGCACATTGAGATATGTGAAAATTCACTTTTTTTTTTCTTTGAAAATTTCCATGTGAAAACGAATCTAGGAACGACACAGCACTATTTGCAGTTATGATTTTTTTTTGGTGCTGGGGGAGGGGAATGATGTTGAGGTTTTTCATCTGGCCCTGAATCACAGTGGGAAAATGAAAAGAAGTACTTGTGGCATCTTAGAGACTAACCAATTTATTTGAGCATAAGCTTTCGCGAGCTACAGCTCACTTCATCGGATGCATGCTGTGGAAAATACAGAAGATGTTTTTATACACAGAGACCATGAAAAAATGGGTGTTTATCACTACAAAAATGGGAAAACATTGCACGTACTTTGTAACATCTAAGCACTTCTTCTGGGATTTTGCAACCAAGTGTGAAAACCTCAGATTTCAAAGATTTTTTTATATTAACTTCATTGTAAATATTTCCCACCATTCTAGCTGGGAATAACAGTTATATTAATCCACTTCCTCTAGGTTGTTATCCTGGTAAAGCAGCCTGTTGCTTGGAAGATTGTATGCAGTTAAGGAGCTCTCTAAGAACATTTATTAAGGCTTGCGGAGTGTATTCCTAATTACATATACTTTTCACGTAGGTTGAAATTTGGCCCCGTGAAGAGAACCAATCACAAGTCCTTTGTAACATGTAAATCCCACTAACCCCCCCCATCCCAAATCTGAGAATAATGTCAAACCCTGGGACAAAGAGTGGCAGGATATTCCAGCCTAGCAGCCACCAAGGGGAGATTACTGAGATTAAACGACCAGTGACAGCAGCAGAGATGGGAGAAGGGAGAAAGATGCTCTCTCTGTGTGTATACACATACCCCAGATTTCCTGCAGAGCAGTAGGAGCCTGTATGTTTATATTCCAAACCCGGAGCCCATATGAGCTCTAAAGCTCAACCCTAGGCCAGGAAGCATAAAGTCCGATCAGATAGGTAAATTGCACTCTCCGCGTGGAGCAAGAAGGCAATGAAAATTCAGATGGAAGCTCAATCTGCACCACAGGTGGTGTCCTGTGGAGTCCCAGTGTGTACGCAGGGGTCTGTATTGCAATCTGCTATCTAAATGGCATACTGGGTGGTACGCTTCAGTAAGACCAGCAAAATAACATTGTGAGGCTGCGTGCCAGAGACCTACGATGATTGTTGTCTGGCAACTGCAACTCGTTCTGAGAGCGTGTTGTTCCAGGTGCCTTTAATAACATAACAAGGCTTTGCACGGAGGCTGTGCTCCGTTAATTCTAATACACAGCTCTATGCCAACGCAGCAGAACTTGTGTTACAAAGATGCACCTCTGAGTCTGTGACAATGAAGTGGCTAGCTATACTGAAGGTGCTTGCTGGGTGGTGCTGAGGACGAGTTCAGTGTTGCTCCCTATGCTCCCTTAAAGCCATCAATCCAAACTCTAGATTATACCCCACTTTTGCACTTCACAAACCCTGCGCTCTCTAGCTGACTATGCCCCAGCCACACCCTCTCTTCTCAAAGCCACACCCACCTAAACCCTTTGCACCGTCCCTCTTCCACCTGCTTCCAGAGCACTACACCCTTTCCCGGCTGTTTTACTCATTTTTGCTCCTTGTACTCCTGGTGCTGGGGCTGATGCTCCAGGCACTGCTAAACTCAGGATGTAGCTTGTAGCCCTACAACCATGCGTCATCCGAACCCTGAAGGAGCTGTGGCATGTGCTCCGATAAGCACGAGGGGTCCCAGGTGTGAAGGTCAATGTGCCTAGTTTGCATCGATCATAGTGGCCTGCAATGACCGATATCTCTTCTGAAAATGGCCAGTGCACATAGGAAAGTGAAGGCACCCCTGCTCTCATTGAGTTGACAGTAAACTGCTATGCATCAGTGCAATGAAAGGTTACAGTGCATAAACAGGCATACTCTTGTACCCCTAAGGGAACCAGCATAAACCCTTCCACAGTCCCCCCCTCTCAAAGCCAAGGGAAGGCTGAGCAACATATCACAACATATCTTGCCACATTTCCACTTTTGTCAAATTCTGGATCAATCTTCGACTCAACCACGTTACCGATATTCCCTTTCCCTGACCCTTTATATGTGAGGTTTTTGTTCACACAAGTGTTCGGAAGGGAGATTTTATTCACATGCAAAGAAAAATCTTCACCCCCAAAATGCTGATTTGGAGACCTAAGAGATATTATCCTTGTGGGGTTAGGGGTGAGGAGGAGGTAGAGAGTGTTATAGCAAGCTTTGAGACATTTGGTGTTGTCTATAAAGTGCCAGCTCCTGGAGGCAAGTGATTATATGAGAATCTCATCTTTCAATTAAAAGCGTCTACCCCCTTCCAGATGCAGAGAAAAGATGGAAAACATGAACTCTAAAGATCCAAATGCCAGAAGGTAAAAAGAACTCCAAATACATTTTGTAAACCTTGTGATTTCTAATCCAATCTCTTGATTTTTGAAGTTGCTCTTTGAATATCTGGGAACTGGGAATAGTGCAATAGAAAGTCCCTTGCTTTAGAGACACTTTACTCCATCCTCTGGGAATGGAGAATGTCTGTCCCTAAAGTACACTTGCTCAAAGCCTCCATGGTTTCTTCAAACACTCCTTCTCTTTATAGAGGCTAGGTCACCCAATTAGGGAGCAGAAACAATACCTTGTGACTTAGGTGACCAATCAGCTCAAATGCTGAATACTTGCTATCTACAGTTGTGAGAGGCCCAGTGGCACACAGAGACCCTTACACATCCCCTCAAGGAAGGATCAGCCTGGAGTTAGGGCTTTAGCTTAGAACTGAGTAGGGTTCAGTTCCCTTCAGTACAATAAAATTCCTGTGTGATGTCGGGCAAGACATTTAGCCTCTCTGTTGCTCATCTGTAAAATGGGAATAATGCTTCCATTCCTCACAGGCTGTTCTGAGGCTAAATATGTTCAAGGATTGTGAAGCACGTTGAGGCCTAGTTGCTATACAATAAATGATTCTTATTGTGCACTGTGCATGTACCCACAAACACCGGTCGCATGCCTAGTCATATATTTATAGTTCCCGTCATACACACGTACAAATATATACAAAGCTATTCACCTACACACGCACATTCCTCCAAAAACACACTCCTACACACACAGACCCATGCCTACAGACATCCAAACATATAGTGAAATAAACAGAGAGAGATGCACAAGCGTGTCTGTATGCAACCACAGAGGCAGTCATGTATTCACTGATCTATACACACACCTACCCATCTACGCAAATACACCTGCAGTCATCAACACTGACACAAACACACAAGGGACCAAATACACAAACAGCTGTGAACACCGATGCTTAAACCTCATTCACATACACACATGCACACCCACAATCTCGCTCCTGGATTTTTGTGCGCTTTGGTCTGTATGTAGCTGGTGGTTCTCCCATATCGATCACATTCCATGGCTTTACCCAGATCCCTTCAGTGAGGTTTTAGGTGCTTCTGTGCAGGCTTCAATCAGTTCAGACAAGTAAATACTGTGGAGGTACCTACAAATTACACCATCTGGCTGCCTCAGTGAGCCAGATAAGAGGGCAGACTCCAGCAGGGAGAGAAGGAATCAAGGTGTTAGGAAGGGAGCGAGATGTAAAACCATATTGGATGCACAGGAAGAGAATAAAGTATCTCCAGCTGATCACATGGGAAGGACACGTCCATTTCATATGAAGGCACAAAGAAGCCCCACATCCTAAACATTTTGCTCTGTAACATATCAGTTCACATGCAACCAGCCTCAGAAGGGTCAAGGCCCCTGTGTGAGCTATTTTGGGCAGAATTAGAACAGTCTTCGTCCTGCAAAAGGTCATCTCCAGTTTCAGTGTCTCCCTTTGCACTATTCCAGGATGGAAACTGATCAGGATGCTTTGCTAATCAGCAGAGTAACTTACGCTCCGTGGCGAAACTGGGGCCTACAGGGTTAAGGTTTGACTCTATAAGAGGAATGTGGGTGGTTGTCTGGAACCAACAGAAACCATCTGCATAATTTTAAAACATCATATACCCTGGGACTAGATGGTTCAGTGAGATAAGCCTAGGTAAATTTGTTAACACAGCTGTGCAGTGGCCTATGTGAAATAATCCTGGTGGCTTTAGTAAAAGTCCTGGTGGACAGGTGTCCACAACAAGAGCAGGTTGTAAATTTTCTTTTTCTGCAGAAATATCAATGTTTTGTCAAAAAGCCAAAAAACACTCTCTCCCCGCCCCTTTTTCGGTTGCTGAAAACTGAAAAATTTTGGCCAAAACCCAAAAGCGTTTCATTTTCCAGGTTTTCAGTTGTCTGTTGAAAAGTGAGCGTTTGAAAGGAGTGCTGACCCTTGTTTTCAAAACTGTTCATGCAGTCAAAAACCCATTTTTTCACTGAAAAAGGTCTCGATGGAAATTTTTCAACCAGCTCTTTCCACAGCTACTCAACACCCGAACACTAGTGGGCCCACAATCGCACAACTCCCCACCACCACGAGTGGGCTTGCTTGTTGCCATCATCCATCCAGAGGTGAAAAACGGAATGGACCACTGATATCACCCTAACTCCCCGACCCTAGATGTGATCCTGCCAAGCCAATGTTGAGCAACATGTGCAGGGAATGATGTGTTGTACTTTGTAGCGGCTCTATGCCTACGGGGATGCCAAGCTGGCACCTTCCAACAGCACAAAACACATAGTGGGAAAAACATTGAGCAGGAATAAAAGTGTTTATTTGTTGAAGGGGAAGCATGTTTTTGTTGACTCAACCTTCATTAAATGGTTCTCATTACTGCCGCAGTGTGAGCTGCTGGCACAAAACGCAGCTCTGCCACTAAAACCTAGTTCCATCTGGAAACAAAAGGGAGACGGGGAACCAAGACTGCGGGCATGTGAAAGACACGAGTGCCTGGTTTACCTTTTCACACACACCCCGTCCCATCAGAGCCTGTCTCGATCTGAAAAGGAAAAGGAGAAGCTGTGCTGGGAGGCGCCGGGAGACCCTGTGGCAGAGCTATAAATCTCACTCAGTCAGAGGGGAAGATTTATACTCATGGCTTGGAAATGATGCCTGTAGCATTCACGGCACAATACAGACATACGCACAGATACATTCCCGTCCTGTGAAAACACAGGCTGAGCCAGAGATGTGAGACCCAGGAAAGATGCAGTCCTGGGGAAGAGCCGAATTACTTTCATGACTTTCCAACGCCATTAGGAAGACAAACTGGGGGCTTATGTATTAAATTTATCCCCAATTTGCATTTTGATTGGCTAATGGGCCACACACGTTCCACAGTAACGTATTGATCTGTCAAAGACATCTGACAGTTTCCAACAATTGCTGAAATGGCTTTTAAAACAGACCTGTGAGAGCTGGGGAGAAAGCCTGCCTAATGAGTGAGTTCTTTCATCTGCTAAAAGCTCTCCAAGCCCAAAAGCCTGGGGGGTGACTTTAAATAGAGTCAATGGAGAAATAGCTTCAAGAGGGGAATGATGAAACCCTCCAACAGTCTCTCTCTCTCTCCCCTGCCACACGTTCAATCTTTCTCTCTCTTCCTCCTATAGAGGCCCAATCCTGTTAGGGGCTAATTGCCTTCCATGCCTGTTAGAATCAATGATAGATGAAGGGCACCCCGCCTATCACAGGACGGAGCTTCTGGCTGGTCTTGCACTCAGGATGTCCTTTGTTTTAAAGACACTGGCTCTCAGCACCGCTTTTCATCCTGAGCCCTGTGGGCTAAAGGCAGGTAATTTAGGGGCTTCCACAAGAAGCCAGGAGGGGGAGATGTTGATTCCTGGACAGGCAATTCGCAGAGGCTCTTCCTGAAAGCCTCAGCCGGAGTGTGGCGGGCACCAAACTGCCCTGAAATACCTGCTGAGGATGTGCAATGAAACAAGTGCTCCTGTCTCTCCACTGAAACCCATCAGTGTCGGCTCTATAGCCAGAACAATGAGATCATGGAAGAGCCTGAGGCAAAGGGTCTGCGATGGGGCATTCTGGAATCAGGAACAACTCGCAGGGGACCAGAAACCAGCTCTAAAGAGCTGAACACAGGTCCACACAGTAGAGGTGAGCCGAAAACAGACCTCCTACCCCATGTACATTTTTGGGAGTTCAATTTTTTTTTTCTCCTCCTCAGTCCGGATGGGGAAAAAAAAGCCACAATCCCAAAAAATCAAATACAATATTATAAAAGAATGGTTTGCGTCAATTTAAACATTTTGTTTTAATGCTGATCATATTTTTATTCGAATTTGCTGACTTTTCAAAACAAACTGTCGTTTCAAAGTGGAATTTTTTGTTTGTTTGTTTGGAAAACACTGAAATAAAACTTTTCCAAATTTTTGAAGCTTTATTTCCGTAAATTTTTCGAGCCGAGAAATTTGTTGAAACTGATTCATGAAGTTTTCGTTTTTACTAACTGGCATTTTTCGATGACAAAACATTTTTGTGGTAAAAAAAATGCCGACCAGATCTATCGGCTAGTCCCTGAGGAGAACTCAGCACAGTGCTGTGAAAAGGGACTTTTAAGCTACCCTTACAGTCCTCTGTTCCTAGTGCAGAGATTTAAAGATCTCTCGCTCGCTCTCACACACAAACACTTTATTTGCAACAGGATTCAGCCAAGCTTGGGGTAGCTCCTTACGGATCACCTCCATGCCCTCCACAGAATCCTGGGTCAGCCCTGTGCATAGTGACATAATAATGATGGATGGGAATCATTTACACTTTGGGGGAAGAGGGAGAGCAAAACACTGTTTCACGGGCCTGCCCCAAACTGCTCCGACCTGCCCCCTTTCCCAGAGCAGCGGGCACATTCGCAACCTGAGAGCACGTTTTTCTCTCTGCCCTCCAGCTTCGCTCTGGTACCAGACAGCCTCATACGTCTGACCTCACAGACAGTCCACAGTCTGCCTCCCAACCCACTCCTCATTCCAGAAGAAACACACTGATGCCGTATCTGCACAGGAGAAGCGAACTATGCCTAGAGCAACCAAGGAAACGGCACCAGATTGACAAACCAGTTCAGTGTGCACACAGGCCACAGCTCACTGTGTTGTGAACCCTGGCTCTTTTACCCCGCTTCCATACCAGGACTCTTCTAAGTTTCCTTGTGGGTACCTTTCACTTGGTTCCTAGCACAGCGCCTAGAAACAGTGGATTCTGGGAGATTTCAAAATGCCACTGGGACATGGGTTGGGACAGTATTGGGAGGAGTAAAACACATTGGCCCGAAGCCAGTTCAGGCTGGAGCAGTTTGGACTGACCCAATAATAGCTCTGCTAGACACCATTGCATTAGATTTGCTCTCAGCAAACGTATACTCCATGTGGAGCACTTTTGTGTGTGTTACAAGCTTGCTAAGGGGAAAACAGAAACTGTTTGCCACATGGTAAAAATTCTCTAGTCTAGACCAGGCCTTAGTTAGTTACCCTTTCCACTAGCTTCTCCCCGCTTCTAGATTAACCCCCACACACTTGGCTTTACTGAGTGTCCAGCCTTCTATCCACCAGTCTGCCCCTCAAGCATCTTCTGCTCACCATTTTGCTCATGGTGGCACTTTTTGACTCACTCCTCTGTGTATCCTTTACCTGTTTGCTATAAGCGCATTAGTGACTAGGTCACATATTTAATTCTCTGATAACTACATCACAGTTTTGTCCTGTGACGAGGAGAGAGTACAAGCTCTTTTGAATTCCACTTTTCCTCCTTCCCCAGGCTTTCCCCAAGGAGGCTCTCCTTTTGGCCTCAACTAATCAGAAGGACCAGTGCAATGATTAGGGAGAGATGCCTGGGAGCAAAGTTCAAGCTGTTTTTGCCTTGTCTACTTGCCTCTGACAGTTCTTGCGCAGTATTTAACAGCAAACAGTTATTAATTTTCCATCTCTGCTGGTTGGTGGTATGGGTGGCTAGTTGGCCTGAAGCCTGGGAGAAGTTTTCAGCTTTGGTTTAAATCTTTTGAATGGATTGCACAAGCCTGGTGCAAGCTGCATCTCTTCGCAGGTCGAAACGTTGCAGAAGAGAAGAAAGAGAGGCAGATGGAAGGAGAGGGTGATGTGACTGCCATGCACAGCTCTGCAAATGTAATGGGACAGTGATTTTTCTCCTCCATAATGGTCATTGGTAGCAATTGGTATCACGCTGCCTTGGGCTCTGGGAATCTGCAAATCTGTTTGTTGCGGCCCCCAGGACCAAATCCCGTCAAGTCCCCAGTTTCTAAACGGCATGTCAGATTTGCAACATGAGCATTGATTGCAAGTCTGCAGACATTTCCATTTAGCCCAAGGCCAAGATTTTTAATTTAAAAACCCTCCCCACGCAAAAGCTCTTTCCGGCCAACGCATTTTGTTTAAAAATTCAGTAAGGCAATTTTCATGGAGCAGGACAAATGAGCAGGGCTGGTATCTGAACATCCCCTAAGGAGGAGGAAGCCAGGCTCACATCTTCTACACCCATTTGAACCTAGCCATGTTACTGCTTCATTCCAGCTCCTACTACCCCCTCGTCGAACCTAAACACAGTGGGCCTGGTTCTCACTTACACCAAAGCTCCTTTATGTTGTTCTGGCAGTGTAAAGGGAACCTAAGGGGGCAGAAATGACCCCGGGTGAATATCCCCTGCCTAGGGAGCCACCACGGCTAGCGTACAGCTAATGTATAGAGTCTATGATAGACTTACTCCTGGACCCCACCATGGTTGGGTTTGTGTCAGGGTAGGCAGGGGGCAGGCCAGGGGAAAGTAGGAGGTCTTGCCAGAGTGCTGAGTGCTGTGGCTATTCTCTGTTTCCTTGGGACCACAAGGAGGTTTATGGGAAGCAGAGGAAAATTTAGAGCATCCCTAAGGCTGTTCTAACTTACACCAGGGGTCAGGATCAGGAAGACTCCTGGCTGCCCCAGAATTTGGTGAGTACAAAGGTGCTTTACATAGTACTGGGGACTGTGACTCTAAGGGCTGAGATCCCCAGACAGAGAGTATAGGCAGGGCAGGTTGAAGCAGCTTTTGTTATGCACAGCCAGTTGGAATGGGACACAAAATAAAGGATATCTTTTGCAAGTACCTAAGGTGCTGAGTGATCACTGAACACCACAGTTTAAAGCCATGTCTGCCCTCCTCGCTGTACCTGCTCCAGCTACAGAGAGGGAATACCTAAGAATCCAAGCCTCCGACTGTTGGCATTAGACACTATCCAGTTGTTAAGCAACACGGCACAACAGACAGGCCACGGCTGGGTAACCACGGTGCATTAGAATGCCATGAAAGGCATGAGGATGGAGCCAACCCAGTGAAAATTCCTAACTCCCGGAAGCCACAGCGGGCTGAGGGCACAGAGCACAGGCTGGGGTGAGGAAGAGAATGGAAGGGGGAAGCTTCTCTTTCCTGGCACTTTGCTTGGAGGTCCAGCTCAGCGACCTGCTCATGGAGATGCGGCTGGAGAACAGGAGCCTCCCTGCGCTGTGTTCCTGGGGCTCCAGCCCATCTGCAGTGGAGGCTGAAGGACTCCCTGATTTGGCTGCTAACCAGATTGATAGAACAAGCACCCCGAGGATGTGAGCCCTTCTAGTTGGAGCAGCAAAGTGGGGTTTTAAGCAATGTAATTATACCCAGCCAGACAGGCTATTTGCAACGATGTTTAAAGTCTCCGGCAAGGCTCTGCGCAGACAAGGTGCTCCTGCTGCAGCCAGGATCAAATGAAACCCACAATCCATGGGACCCCCCCACTCTTAATCTCCCATTGCAGGCCTCATTTCCCTGCCTGCCTGGCTCATGGCTCCTTCTGCAGCCTTCACTTTGTGTCCTTCCCCTTCTAGGGGTTTCACCACTATGCCCATGGTTAATGGGCCCTGGGATATGCACTCTGCTGCCACCTCAGCCCTCTCTACCTTATTCTACCTACACCCCTGCGGCTCCCTGTCCCCCTCACACCTTTCTGACAACTCGGCTGAACCTGGGGTGCCTGAATTTCTGAGGTGCTAATCCTCCAGCCCTCCCTCTGCTTGAGGCCTTGAGACTGGGACCTCAGCCTGGCCAGTACCTCGGCCCATCCGGCCCGGCCATCCTTTTGCCTTGTCTGTAATATCGTCTTCATCCCGATGCTGTTCGACTGACAACGGCGGTTTATTTATCGCTGTTCCTGTGATAATGCTTTAACTGCCAGAACAGGGCCTGACACGCAGGAGCAGGCGGTGCCTTTGTCAACATTATTAGTGTTTATTTACTTGACCCCCCCCACAAAACCTGGGGGAGGGAATATGCCCCCCCCCCAGCTTCCCCCACCTGCTCTTCTCTCAGCACTGGAGCTCTCACCTTTCAGGGCTAGAAAAGGGAAATTGAATTAGAATCGTATTCAGGAGGTTTCAATTTTGTCCATCAATTAGTGTTTCATTAAGGCTGGTGAATTGCATTTGCTAGAGAGGGAGAGAGAGAGAGACGGCCCTTTAGAAGGGTATTATTTTAATATGTGGGGGTGGGGTAGGGGGTTGCATGTTGTGAGCTGCAGATGACATTGGGTGGTGACTGAGCTTATTAATTAATTACCGATCGTTAGGCTGGGTCGTAGCTTGGCAGGATCACGAGGGAGTGGGGGGAAGGGGCGGCTAAGGAGCATTTGCCCATCTCTTTGGTGCATCTTTGCAGGAGCCCACCTGCAGCTGAACTGTGAAGTGTCAGTAAGGGGGTGAAGTCTCCATGTTAGGCGGGCAGTGCTCTCTTTGAAGGCATTCCTTGACCCACTTGTTGCCATTCAGCCAGGAGAGGGCAGACAGGCTGCTGCCAATCCAAACCATGCTGTGGGGAAGGAAGGCTGAGCTTGTGCTTAAGGTGCTGGCCTGGCGCGCAGGAGACCTGGGCTCAATTCCCAGCTGTACCACAGACTCCATGTGTGACTTCAGGCTAGTCACTTACTGGACCCCGTGCCTCAGTTTCCCATCTATAACATGGGGTAGTAACAGCAGTGCTTGGCTATTTAGTTTGTCAATGCTCCAGGGCAGGGACTGTCTCTTACTGTGTGTGTGCCCAGGGTCTGGCATGCTGGGGCCTCCAGGTTCTGCTGTAATAGACGTAATGATACATGCACTGTCCCGGAGGAACTCTGGGTAAAGGGCTGAGCACGATCAGTGTGGACCTCCGTGGAGCATCATTTACCCCACAGTTCCTCCTGTCAATATAACTATCATCATCATTATCCTGGATGGAGGAGGAGTTGCCTGGGGTTTGGGATCTGGCTGGCAGAAATATCCTCAGCTCTGGCGTAGGGAAGGGTTAACCTCTGCCTTTCAGCTTGCATTGTATTTTATTTTATTTTGCTACTGATTCTCCCCTCCGTCCCTCTGTTCCCAGCGCCGCTTTGTCTCTCCCTTCATTACTCTCAAGGTCACCATTGATCAGCTTCCGAGTGCTTTACAGCTGCAGCCTTGGACAGGCAGAAAGAGAAATTGATTGCAGTCAATTCAGCAGCAGATTGAACTGTATTGACTTGGCCTCTATTCATGCAGACGAGGAGCTTTGCTACCTTTTAATTACCACGGCTATCCTTCTCGGTATCAATGGGACCGCTCGGCAAATGCGAGGAAGGATCAGCTGGCCTTGCCACAATGGATTTCAGTCTATGGAGCTCTTCCTGCCACATGACATTGGAGATGATTTTTTTCGTTTTGCTGGGGTGTGAATCCCACGGTGGGAATGTCTCCTTCCAACTGCAGATGATGCACTGGATGGTCCGTCTGTTATGTGTTTTCAACCTTCTCGACATGTTCAATGACCAAAGGGTATATCCTCTCCTCTGGGAGCGGGGTTATTCGGCTGAGTGGGCGTGGCCCATTTGCAAGGGAGTGGCATTGTACTTTGCAGAAGAAATGGAGATCACAGCGGAATGAGGTCAGCAGCAGCAGCTTTCCCCTGCACCAGAGATGTTGGGAAAGACAAGCAGAGGACCTATAAGGTGGAAGTCACCCTGTCAGCAACATTTCACCCCTCCCCCCGCCTTTGTGTTTGTGCACATAGAGGAAGGACACGCTGCTGCAGATTTTCTGCATGAAAACCTGGCATGAGCCAATCTGCCGTTCAGCAAAGTCTTTGGGGTGAATCGTGAAATCTCTGCTTAGGGAGGTGGATGTTCTGTGGTTAAGGCTTAGGAATGGAAACCAGGAGAGAATGGGCCAAAATTCTGTGTTGTGACCACACTGTAAATTGGGATTAAGCCACTTGACTTTAGTGGAGTTGGTTTCTGCTCCTGGCCTCGCCCACGGACTCACTGGCCAAGCCAAAGTGCCTGTTGCTACTGTAGAAAGTTCATTTAATACTTGTGCAAGCTCTGGGCTTGATAGCCCTGAAGAACGAAGTCCTCCCTTCATCTACAGGCCTGCTATCTGCAGCACCAGGAGTAGAGTCTCCAGGCCCATTCGGTCCTTGGCGTCTCTGCTGAGACATCTCATAACGATGCTAATAAAGGCCAGATGTGTTAGATGCTCAGCGACTGGGGAGTTGACTGAAACCAGCCACACAGGCCACCACTGGACAGTAACAAACTCCAAATCACTAGTTCCACTGGACTTGGATTAGTGATCGACAAGTTGTGTCCCAAGGTCCATTCATTTAATCTGGCATTTTCCTGGCTCACTGGGCATGCAGCAAGGTCTGATCTGGCTGTCAGCTGTTTCAGATGGCAATGGGCGAGAGGATGCATATTTTAAGTTACCTACAATGGGTAGCAATTCCTTTGTTTGGGTCTAATTTTTGCAGCATGTCCAGACACTAAGGACATGGATGCAAAATATATATGTATATATATGTATGTTTCTACCCCTACTGTCATGGATTCAAACCGGTAGCCTAGTAGGTAAGTCATCTCATGTTTACCATCAAACCCCTCAGCTGTCTTGTCGGTTTAGCACTGTGCTCCTGGATTTGGGAAAGTGGGATTGTTACCTGGAGCCTGGATTTCACACCCACCATTGCAAAGCAAATATAACTTCAGCACAAGGCACAGAGGTATAATGTGAAGGCCCCTCCTCTTGCCCTTGTGAAGGCCCCTCCTCTTTTCGCAGCATCCCAGAGGGGAGAAGTGAATTCCAGCGCTTTACTACTCCAGGGGAGACAATGAGCTGCCATAATCTCCCCCAGTTTCTAGCTGCTAAAATGAATTCTTCCCACATTAGTAAGGCTCCCCGAGGCCTTAGGAGAACAGGTGCTCACTTGACCCAAGTGTCACCTCCATCTCATATATCGCATCAGCCCCGGGGGGAAAAATGCAGCCACAGCTTCTTCCCAGCCCCCAACCTCCACCCCAGAAGAGGCCTGGCTCAGCACAACTGCAGGAGGAGAGCTGTGTGCGGTCTCTGAGAAGAACAACAAAAAAAGCACACCTTCCTAGAGGGAGTGAGGATTTGCCTCTCACACCACTCAGCCATCTTGTCTGGTTTCCTGCTTCCTGTGATGGATACTTCTTCAGAGGGCAGCAAAAACTACCACAATGCACTGAATTGTGCAATGCCATTTATGGAGGTAAGGGGGTGCATGGAGAAATACCTTTCTGCCCCAGGGGTGGGGGGAGTAATCAGTTGAAATCCTGCTGGAGCGTGTCCTTCAATTCCTCTGATCTTATCATGCAGAGCTATCAGTGCTGGTATTGCTTCCAATGGTGGAAAATCCCCAGGTGATAAACACCTTTCTTGGCCCAGTTCGTGGGAGAGACACTGGAGGGAAGCAGGCACAGGAATCTGTTTCCTTTAGGAGACACCTCTGCTCTGAGAAAATCCCCAATTTGCCAGGCCTCAACAGACCCTAGGGACAGCAAAGAGAGATCAAGCTATTACCCCTGCAACGGGTCTGTGAGACAACAGGTCTGAAGCGAGGCGACTCAGCTAAGGAAGACCAGGTCTAACCACCGCAGAACTCCTCTAACTAATGTCACCAGAAAAGCCCTTTGACTGGGTTCTTGTGGGGCAGAACCTGCAGCCCCTTTTCAGGCAAATCCTGCTGGGGGTTAGTTTGAGTAAAAACGGAGGGCCTGGTTGCTCCTCAGAGATACACACACAGAGAAAGGACCCTCTGTGTACGGAGAGGGGGCCCTGCTGCCTCCATGTCAGGATTACGCCCTCCCTGACAATGCTCTGCAGGTTGCGGTATCCCCTTGTGCAGAGGGGTTGGGCAGACCGAGAGGAGTGGGTACACTCTCCCGTCACCAGCCCCGTGGAGTTCAAGGCAGGAGTATAACAGTCGAGGCCTGTGTTACTTTTCCATAGCGCTCTCTCCTCAGCCATGACAACTGTTAGCAATGGAAGTACTAAACGTGCATCTGCTTTGGCCCTATGAGTGAGCACCAGACGTCCATAGCTGGCATGGAAGCCCAGAGCCTCTGTCTAGATGGCCTTAGACTCCATCAGTTGAGGTCTGGCAGGGGTAGACCTAGAGCAGAGAGAGATATCAGGACAGACCGGGTCACCCGTGAAGGAACAACTGGGGAAAACTTGACAATGGGCACTTGGTGGAGTTTCTCTTCCCTTTAACCACAACGGGGTGATAGGAGTGGAGGATGAGGCTCACCCTACTTGACTATATCCTTGCTACAAACCATGTTATCCTTACTGCACAGAGGTGGGCCCAAGCCATAGAGTTTGGATCCTGCTCTGTCAGCTACTTGGGGCAGGATCTGTCTTTTATTGTTCTGTATTTGTATAGCACCTAGCACAATGGGGTCCTGGTCTGTGACTGGGACTTGTGTGAGCTACGCTAATACAAACAATTGATGATGATTATGATTATCATCATCATCAATTAATTTGAATACCCCATACTTAAGGGGCATACGAGTACAGGGTTCTGGTTCTGGGCCATAACCTAATTCTGTGTCCTAACTGCTTGATCTGATTAGCATGGCATTTAATTCATACAGCCACCTGAACACGGCTGGTGCATCCAAATGATGCACAACCTGGGTTGATTCCACATTTCATGGCATGTTTACAACAAAGCCAAAAGGTGTGTTTATTTATTATGATGGACAAGAAAGCAACATAGAGAGCTGACTGCGTAATGACTAGTGCCCGGTGAATAATGCAAACAAATTCCTGTGAACTTTTGTTTGACTTTCTAATTTAATTAGCTCTCTTTGTGTTCACTTTCTGATTGTATGTATTTGAGCAATCACACGGCAGGAAGGCTTAGGGAGCAAGTCTCACACTTATGTGAGGTCTCACAGGAACCAAATTTTGAATCCACAGTTGCAAGTATTTGTCCTGGAAGCATTGGAACACTCATTCAATAGGGAAGCAGAATTGATATTGAGCCATGTGACTTAATTGTCCGATCACAACTAAGCAATGCAGGATCCAATTGTGAATGTTTACAACCAGTGGTTAGAGGGATAAAAAATCTGAAAAGATATTCGTTTGGTTAACTTGAATTATGAAGAAATCTGAGGAAATTGGGATCTGCTCACAGAATATTCCACCCGGAGAAAAAGAGGTTAAATTCACTGGAAATTCTTCATTGAGCTCTAAGAATACCAAAGTTAAACAAACATGTAGTAAAAATATAAGATAACCAGAGAAAAAATGTTTATATCTATACAAATAAACAAGAGTCATACAATTATCTGGAGTAGTTTGGTGACAAATGCAGATAGAGAGCATATACACTGATGCTTTAGGGAAAGATGAGGCTCCAATCTCACTGGGTGATTTTTGGCCATTTGCTGCTCCGTGCCTCAGTTTCCCCATATGTAAACTACAGATAATACTTAGACTCTGTAGTGTAGACACAGCCTATGTCAGCATAGTTAGGCTGGTGTAGATGCAGCATACACATATTGGGTATGTCTGCACTATAAATGCTACAAAGACACAGCTGGGAGTCTGCTGCTGCATCACGACAGAAGGGGCTCTTCCATTGCTGTGGTAAATCCACCGCTCCGGGAGGCTGTAGCTGAGCGACGTAAGTTTTGCCGACATAAGAGATAATGTAGACATGGCCTTAGTCGCACGGGGCGTGACAGTTTTCACAGCTCTGAGTGATGTAGGTAAGCCGACCTAACTTTGTACTGTAGAGCCGCCAGGACTGAAGGAGCCTTTCTGCCAGCATGAGAACACCACCACCCTGAACGACATAAGCTCTGCTGACAGAAGCCCTCTTCCGTCAGCATAGCTGTGTCTACACTGGGGGTTTTGTCGACGTAGCTAAGTTGGTCAAGGATGTGGTTTCTTTTCACGCAGCTGACCGATGTAGCTATGCTGGTATATGTTTTCAGTGTAGACCAGGCCGGATACCCACCACTGTAAAGCACATTGAGAGCTAGCAACGTTCTTATGACTCTCATCCCTGTTTTTCCTGTGGCTGTAGTTAATTCACCTCTCTGAGAAGGCGCCACTAGATCAACAGAAGAGTTCTTCCATCTACCTATTGGTGTCTGCACTGAGCGTTAGGTCGGCTTAACTACTTTGCTCAGGGGGGCGTGAATTTTTCAGACCCCGGCGCAACATAGCTAGGTGGACCTACATTTTAAGTGTGGACCTGGCCGAAGGCATTAGCAGCAATTGAACAGGCGACCTCTCACTCAAAACATGATCCTCTACTGTTCGTGCTAAAAGGTGATGGCCCCCTTCTGGCAGCTGTGACAGACTCACTAATCTCTCGTTCAGCCGAGCCTCTCACGGTGGCAATCTGGGTTACGCTATGGGAGTGCTAAGCGTTAGTATTATTTATTTCCCTTCCTACCATAAGCAATTAAACACAGACTCATTCCAGCCATAAACAGCAACAGCCTGAGGAGAGTGGGAAGGACAGGCACAGGGAAGAGGCACTTTATCTTTGACAAATGCTCCCGGGCAGAGGGGTGAAGGTCAATGGCTAGACATTGTATTGTGCTGATTAAAATGTTGACAACCATACATTTAGTTTTATGAAATGACCAATTGATCTGTGATTGCAGGGTCCAATCAATGCTCTGAAAATATACGATGCAGAAAATCAGACAGGGCTAGGTTATCCTTTTGCACCTAGCTCTGTGTACGGGGCTGCTCAGGAACAAACTCAGCTCGCTGGGGCAGGATTCATCCCTATCTTCCCCCTCACTCCTGGGGGGAAGTAATCTGCCACTGGCCCTCTTGCCTGTTGTCTACTAGACCACCCTGTCTTTTTGTGGTCAGTTTAGACTGGATGTTCTTTGAGGCAAGGAGCATGTATATAAAGCCACGTGGACATCTATGGTGCTATACAAACATTAGAGCCCCAATTGAATTAGGGATCAGCTGGTAACTTCATCCACAAGAAGGAACATTTGGCAATATTTTAGTCTATCAGAGGTCTCTGGAACCCGCTACTGAAGTGCAGCCACCTCTGTTGCGGAACTTGGCAGCTGCTCAACAGACCAATAGAACTCTACACATCTGTATTTAAAAAGGAAAGGATAACATCTGTACATGAGACTTCAGGGGGAATGTAGAAAGTCTGAATGCAAATAACCTGAGATAGAATTTGACTAAGGAACTCTGACAACCATGCAAAGTGTCATCTGATTTTTAATGAGTACAAAAGGACATAAGAGCTCAAAGCCGAGGAGAGGGGAAGATGTCCCACTGACACCATGAGGGGCATTGGTTTAATGGCTATTCAGAAGGCAGAGTGTTGCCAACTCTCACTATTTTATCACGGGTCTCACGATATTTGATATTTTTCATAATGCCCCAACTCCTGGAGTCCTGTTATTACCTGGAAATCTCATCTTTTATTTTGAAAAAAGTGTGAGTTTCTAGCCTTCGTAACTGTGGAGAAAAGCTTGAAACTTGATTTGAGAGCACACTAAAGGTTCTGAAATCAGAAAGCAACTAAAAAGGAAGTGGCAAACATATTTCCACTTTCCTTTTAAAAGACTTTACACTTTAACAAAACCAAAAGTCAAGTTGCAGAAAATGATTTTAATAAACACCTTTGTGGGCCAAGGGTTCTGTAGGACAATAATGTTTTTATCTCTGTTGGTGAGTCTTTGGGCTGCTCTAAATGCACGTATTAATAATAAGCTATTCATGGCTTCACAATGTGTGCATTTAATACAGAGTTACTGTATTAAATGACTGTGTTAAACTGCCAGGGAAGCCATGATATATCTTCTTTTATTAGCTCTGCCAACACAATGGGCCAGATCCTTAGCTGGTATGAACTGACCAAGCTGCACTGTCTTGAATGGCTCTGAGCCTGTTTCATGCCTGCAGAGAGGACTCATGGACTTTAAGGCAGAAGGGACCATCAGGATCATCCAGTTTGACCTCCTGTCCGTTGCAGGCCACAGAACCTCACCCACTCACTCCTATAGAAGGTTCATGAACTCTGTCAGAGTTGCTAAAGTCCTCACGTCTTGATTTAAAGTCTTCAAGTTACAGAGAATCCACCATTTACTGTAGTTCAAACTAGCAAGTGACTCATGCCCCATGCTTCAGAGGAAGGTGAAAAAACTCTTCCAATCTGACCTGGGGGAAAATTACTTCCTGACCCCAAATATGGTGATCAATTAGACCCTGAGCATGTGGGCCAGACCCACCAGCCAGACACCTGGGAAAGAATTTTCCATAGTAACTCAGAGCTCTCCTTGTCTAGTGTCCTACCTCCAGCTCTTAGAGATATTTGCTACTAGCACTCGCGAACGGGCCATAGACCATTGTAGGAAAGCTCATCATACCATCCCTGTCATACGCTTATCCATCTCAGTCTTAAAACAAGTTAGGCTTTGTGCCCCCACGGCTCCCCTTGGAGCATTGCCTCGTACTAACACATACAGTGAAAGGACCGCATTCCCCAGGCACACACAGTTCTGGTCTGATTTCAGACTTGCAAACAGAAGGAAGTTTAGGGTAAACAAAGAACATCGGGGGCCAGATTTTCAAAAGGAAGGGGCCTCCTTCTGCAGATTTTGCACATATACCATTAGTTTTACATGGGACATATTTTGCAGGCACCAAAAGAGGATACTTTAGAATCATTAGCACATAAGAACAGCCATACTGGGTCACACAAATAGTCCATCTAGCCCAGTATCCTGTCTTCCAACAGTATTTGGTACCAGAAGCTTCAGAGGAATGTACAGAACAGTGCAATTATTGAGTGATCTAGCCCCTGTCTTTCAGACACCGCTTCTGGCAGTCAGAGCTTTAGGGACACTCAGAGCTTGGGGTTGCATCCTTGACCACCTTGGCTAATAGCTACTGATGGACCTATCCTCCATGACCTTAACTAATTCTTTTTTTAACCCATTTATACTTTTGACCTTCACAACTTCCCCTGGCAATGAGTTCCACAGGTTGATTGTGCATTTGTGAAGAAGTATTTCCTTATGTTTCTCTTCAACCTGCTGGCAAATAATGTCTTTGGATGAACCCTGGTAGACCAATATATTACTCTGGTAACACACAGTCTAGGAGAAGGGAAGTGCCTGTTGTTTGTTCCAGAAGGGCTTTTGGAGCTACTATAGAGGTCATATTGTGAGGTCCTTACTCAGGGCCCGATTCTGCCTGGGTCTCATGCTAGTACACAGTGTGGGGAAGTTTGCCACAGCACACCTTGCAAAGCTGGCAAAAGGATCAGGTAGAATTGCACTCTCTGTGCTGAGTAGAGCACAGGGGTAGCTTTGTCCCTATTGCCCAGGGGACTGAGCCTGTCCCAAAGGGTACATAGAAGGGCAGGAGCATGTAGGATGGAACCAGCATAGAGGGTGGAAGAAGTGGGCACTCCGTGAAGTGGTGTAGGCTCCTTCTATGTGTCTAGAAGCTACTGGAGGAATTCTACTTTCCAGAGGCAGAGTACCTCCTGGTGGACCCATTGAGGCGCTGCACCTCCACAATGCCCCTTACAATGGGCTGTGCCTAAAAGATATGATATAATTATTAGTCAGGCAAATTCCCATTGACCGCCACAATGGAACTGTATGAGGCTTGAGTAGAACACAGAGCCGGCTGGGAATTTTTGGTGAAGCATTTTTTCATTGGAAAATGCTGATTGGTCAAACCCTGAACTTTTCGTGGGAAAGGGGTGGTTTCGACAAATTTTTTGACTCAAAAATTTTCTTTGGAAGAAAAAAAGTTTTGAAATTGTCAAAACACTTTGGTTTGACATTTTTGAAATGAAAAATTCCCATTTTCTGGTTCAAAACAACTTTTTGGTTTGAAATTTAAACTAATTATAATTTTTTTTTAATTAAAAAGTAGCCAGAAACAAAATGAAATGTTCTGAAATGATTAACATGAAACATTTCAATTGACCTGAACTATTTTATTGTGGGTGAAAATTTCTGAGATTTCGATGGATTCAGGACAGGAGAATTTTCATAGGAATGGGAGAAATGTTTCCTGACAAGCTCGAGTAAAAACCAACAAAAGATCTCAGAGTTTGACTTCTTGGAGGGACCGGCATCTCCTTTTCACCCAAGTGAATCGGTCCCGACTCTGTTTGCAGTTGCCTTGACTTGATTCAAGCAAGACTCCCACTGAAGTCATAAAGTCTGAAAACTGAATAAGAACCTACGAGTCATAGAATATCAGGGTTGGAAGGGACCTCAGGAGGTCATCTAGTCCAACCCCCTGCTCAAAGCAGCATCAACCCCCAATTTTTGCCACAGATCTCTAAATGCCCCCCTCAAGGATTGAACTGGCAACCCTGGGTTTAGCAGACCAATGCTCAGACCACTAAGCTATCCCTCCCTTTCAATGTTTCTAGTGTGTTGGGGTCACTATTAGGTTACAGTCTCGGGGGAGTCACTGAATCAAAGTGAATGTCTTGAGAGATTACACTATTGAACAGTCAAGAATCCTGTTTCATTTATGTTATTATCTGTCTCACAGTAGCATGTAGAGGCCCCAGTAAGGATAAAAGTCCCATTGTGCAAGGTGCTGTAAACACATGTAAAAATAAAGAGCTGACAATCTTAGTTTGTGAAGAGAGGAATGAGTGGATACAACAAATGAATTGTGGGAGGACACAATACCAGGGAAGCTATCATGATTCGTTTAATAAGCAGCAGTCTCGTGCCTGCTGTCTAGCCATTGTTGAGCCTTCTGTAGGCTTAAGTGAGTTTTTATTTTTATGACAATTGTCTTGACGGAGCATATTGTATACAGTGAATATTATCTGATTGAGGAATGCATGGTTTTGATAGATCGCTCTCAGTCTCCTTTCTTATTAGAGATATTTCTCAGTTTAGACTCTAAGGGGGGGGGGGGGAGGGGAGAGAGTTTATTCTTAATAGTAGGAAACAGATAGATTAGCCTGTGTGGGGAATTAATCTCTTCCCAGTCTAAGGGTTCATTTGCAAAAATTTCAGACCAGGATGCATTTGGGGGATTTTTTTTCTTTTCTTTTAATGTATGAATCTTCTGAAAACAGAACTTTACACAAAAATGCTGACAGACCCTTAACAGTAATAGCAGGACTGCCCAGTTTTCCTTAGGGCCTATAGAAATCTTTGGAATGCAAAGACACGTTTTGTTGCAGATGCTGTTGGAATTCATGGCATGAAATTGTCAGTTCTGAGGCAAGATGGGGAGATGCAGGAAAGGAAGGATGGTCTAGTGGTTAGGACCTGATTCTTCTACTGGGAGGCCTTGGGTCAGTTCCCTGCTCTGACACAGAAGTGACTCAGTTTCCCTTAGTGCAAAACAGTGATAATAGTGCTGCCCTACACTGAAGTGGTGTTATGAGGATAAAAGTATTAAAAGACTGTGAGGTGCTCAGATACAATGGGGCTTCTGTATGTACCATACATAGATCCAGTCCCTCCTACATAGGATCCAAGTCTCCTATGGGGTGAATGTAATAGTAGCTGGTTGTTGCCTCTGCATCCTCCTGGTTCTGCTAACTACAGGATTTTGAAACTGACACAAGATACTCCAGCCAGACATCAATTTCATGGTGCTCTCCACAGCTGTGGAACTGGGGAGTAATCAGATCTTAGCTATGTGCATTTATGAATGGGCTGGTAAAGGGGGAATTTAATCGTCTGCTGGGATGTGAGTCAAGCAGGTACCTAAAATAATGATTTAGGTACCAACCCATTTCCCTCATTATATACATTTATTAATACGTAAGTAAAAATATATGAATGTAGTAATGTATTATTCATTATTCTTGGTGTTTGTAGTGTGAGTATTACCATAATATTTGTGGTACTGTAAATAGCTTTTCTCAAAATACAAACATCTAATCTTTCCTTCTATCTGGAGAATGCTTAATTTAATGGTTGTAGCACCAGACTGGGACATCCCAATTTTGCTCCTGGCTCTGCCACTGACTGGCTGCGTGACTTTGTATAAATCACTTGACCAGCCTGTGCCTCAGTTTCCCTATCTGTAAAATGCGGCTAACAACATTCTCTCTCAGGAGTGCGGTGAGACTAAATTAATGTTTCTAAAGTGCCTTTGGGTATTCAGATAGAATGTGCGATAGCATGCAGCAGTACAGTACATACACACACTAACAGGTTTTAGGACATGAGATTATAACCCGAATACTAGCATCCTGGGGGGGATTGAACACATCTGATTTTCAGCTCCCTGCCTCATGCCCCAGCTAGGTATGCTGTTGTAAAAACACACACTCCTTACCCTATCCTGTTCCTCTATGCAACTGTGTCTAGTTGTCCTCGTGACAGCATTTTAACGCAGGATAAAGCAAGAATCTCAAGATGCTGCCTTATATCACAAGGACCAAGAGGAAGAAGCACCTTGTTCACTGTTATCCTATATACCCTCTACTATTTCTTGCATGGCTGCAGTGATCCCTTGGTCCTGTATATGGACCTGATCCAAAGCCAACTGAAATCAATATGTGAGTGAGTGGGAACTTAATACAGTAGTGCGTATGCAACCTTAGGTCTCATCAGGTTGAAAGATACTGTACAGAACTGTGAGATTTATTTTTAATTAGTATTATATTTCCTTTATCCACATATCCCATTCAGAGAAAGATAGAGATGAATAGAAATCCCTCAGCATATAGGTATATCCACCCACTGCAGTCCACTGAAATGAATATCTGGTATAAGAATAAACCCTATCAAAAGACTAAACACACTACAATCAGCCTTCTGTGCAGCAGCAAACCTTTCCTGTGCATCTGAGAAGAGAATTAAACCCACTAGAGGAAGATAGAGACTCATTAAAAAGAGTTATAACAAATCAGTTATCAGTCGTTTAAAGAATAAACCTGTTAGAATAAACCTGTTAAATAAATCTGCAGCAAAGCTAATTAGGGCAGTGTAATACCAGCAGAATGGGTTCGCTTTCTTCAGTGAATCCTTAATGATGGCATAAGCCTGTTAAAGGAATACACTGAGTATACAATAAGACAGGTATTTAAAAGAGCACATCAGTTAGTTCATTCTCCGAATTTGATCTATCTTAAAATTGCTACACTTTAGTGAAGAATGTCCTCTTGATGCAAAATATCTATGGAAAATCAAACTAATCTGTCATGCCATTTATGAAAAATGAAACCAAGGATGCATCTCCCAGCTATTATTTATGTAGGACATACAAAGTATGATTCCCCACCTCACGCCCCTGCTCCAGAACCAAACTACAGATTAACCATCCAAATCTATTCTCAGAACTTTAATGACTGATAATTCTTTTCTTTCCTCTGCACCAATGGTCCAGCAATAATGACACATAGATGAACGTGATTTGTTGAGGAAGAGTCAACATGGCTTTTGTAAAGGGAAATCGTGCCTCATCAATCCATTAAAATTCTTTGAGGGGGTCAACAAACATGTGGACAAGGGTGATCCAGTGTATTTGGACTTTCAGAAAACCTGGGACAAGGTCCCTCACCAAAGACCCTTAAGCAAAGTAAGCTGACATGGGATAAGAGGGAACGTGCTCTCATGGATTGGTAACTGGTTAGGAATCAGAAAACAAAAGATATAAATAAATAGTCAATTTTCAGAATGGAGAGAGGTGAAATAGTGATGTCTCCCAGGGGTCTGTACTGGGATCAGTGATATTCAACAGATTCAGAAATTGTCTAGAAAAAGGGGTAAAACAGTGAGGTGGCAAAATTTGCAGATAATACAAAATTACTCAAGATAGTTAGGTCCAAAGCAGACTTACAAAGGGATCTCACAAAATTGGGTAACTGGATAACAAAATAGCAGATGAAATTCAGTGTTGAGAAATGCAAAGTAATGCATATTGGAAAACATAATCCCAACTATACATACAAAATGATGGGGGTTTAAACTAGCTGTTACCACTCAAGAAAGAGATCTTGGAGTCATTGTGGGTAGTTCTCTGAAAACATCTTCTCAATATATAGCGACAGTCACAAAAGCTAACAATGTTAGGAGCTATTAGGAAAGTGATAAATAATAAAATAGAAAATATCACAATGCCACTATATAAAACCATGGTACGCCCACATCTCGAATACTGTGTGCAGTTATGGTCTCCCCATCTCAGAAAGGATTTATTATAATTGGAAAAGGTACAGAGAAGGGCAACAAAAATGATTAAGGGTATGGAACAGCTTCCGTATGAGGAGAGATTAATAAGACTGGGACTTTTCAGCTTGGAAAAGAGACAACTAAGAGGGGTATGACAGAAGTCTATAAAATCATGACCGGCGTGGAGAAAGTAAATAAGGACGTGTTATTTACTCCTTCCCATAACACAAGAACAAGGGGTCACCCAATGAAACTAATAGACAGGAGGTTTAAAACAAATAAAAAGTAGTACTTCTTCATACAATGCAAGTCAACCTGTGGAACTCGTTGCCAGGGGATGTTGTGAAGGCCAAAGCTATAATGGTGTTCAAAAAAGAATTAAATAAGTTCATGGAGGGTAGGTCCATCGATGGCTATTAGCCAAGATGATCAGGAATGCAACCCAGTGCTCTGAGTGTCCCTGTTCTCTGATTGCTAGAAGCTGAGAGTGTATGACAGGGGATGGTTCACTCGAGGATTGAATGGTTTGTTCATTCCCTTTGAAGCACCTGGAATTGGCCTGTCTCAGAATATAGGACACCGGGCTAGGTGGACCACTGGTCTGACCCAGTATGGCCATTCTTATGTTCTTAAGCAAGAAAATAAAGAAAATAATTATAATAATTACTCTTCACCAATATAGTGCCTTTTGTTAGAGCATGTATAAGGAAGGGTGGGTTTGAGATTACAACACTGGCCTGGGACTCTGGGTTCCATTCCTAGCTCTGACACAAACTTCCTGTGTGATCTTGGGCAAGTCATTTAATCTCCCTGTATCTTAGTTCTTCTCCTGTAACACGAAGATAATAATACTCCTTTCTGCCTTTTTGTATTTAGATTTCAAGGTAGGACAGGCACTGTTTCTTCCTACAGTATATAGAGCACCTAGAACAGCAGGGTCTTGGTCTCAATTGGGTGTTTAGTTGCTACTGTTATGTAAATAATAATAAGAGCAACAGTATCCCTGAGCAGCAGGTCAGTATTATTATTTTTATTTTACATATGATGAAAAATGGAAACAAAGTGACCTACTTGGGGTCACATGGCAATTCAGAAGCAGAGCCAAGAATAGAATTCAGATCTCCTGGCTCTCTGCCCTGTACTCTAGCTACTCGAGAACACTCCCGCCAGAGCTGTGCTGGCTTATTCTCCTCCAAAAATGCAGGGAAAGTTAAATGCTGGGCACTTGGGGGAAAGGATCCTAAACAGCAGGGCATGGAAAGAAATGTTTCTTTTCCCATTTCTGGAGAAGGTGTTGCGAGCCAAAGAAAAGGGTGAAAACAAGAATTGAAAACTACATAAAGAAGCATTTGACAGCAGCGACCTTTTAAGTTGCCTCCAGTGTGTGTGTGCATAGCTCCTGCCAAGCGCTGTCAGTTCCAAAGATTGAACACAAGGTGTGAGTCTGGCACAGAAGCAACAGAATATTGAAAATGACAGTGCTCTGTGAGATAGCTATGGGTTAGCTCGGAAGCCTCTGCGGAGAACGGGCCCAGCTGCCCTGGCGGCAGAGAGATGCAAGGATAGGAGGAGGGGGGAGAGGAAATGAAGTCTTACAGAGCCCTGTAAATGAAAGTGCTGTCCAGGATCCCACCCACCTATCACAGAACTGCAGCAAGGGAAAGTGGCGGCCCTGGGTAGCAGGAGAGAAGGGAGCAATGTTAAATCATTATTATCCTCTATATTACCACAACACCTAGAGGTACCAGCTGAGCTCAAGGCCCCAGTGCAGTAGGCGCTGTGCAAACACACTGTGTGAGACACGTTGTGACACTCTGGAGGTTCACCCAGACCGGTAAGGGGGTCTGCCACTGCCTGCTCAGTAACCCTGGGTGTGTCTCTGCTGTGCAAGTTTGGCTGAAAGCCCTGCCACCAACAGCCTGCTCACAGCACAGTGGCCTCACCCTGGCTTCCACTTGCCTGGCTGCTCCTTGCAGGGGGGAGACACCACCAACCCTTGCAGTCCAGAATCTCCCGTGAACCATCTCCTCTGCAGTGTCCAGTGCCCCTCACTGGATACTCAGAGAAGTGATTCTGTGTGCTGTACCCCAGCCTGGTAGTTGTATCAGAGGACTTCCCCGTTCAGTTTAACACACAGCACTGCAGTGGCTTTGTAATTAAACAAGGATGAGATTATTAACAAAGCACAGAAGTGTAAGTGATAATAAGGGAGAAGGGAAGACACAGGTCTAGTTACAAGTAAAACAAAACAAAACAAGCTTTCCAGTGGCTAAAACTTAACTTCAGCAAGTTATAATCTTTGTCTAAGCAGTTTTCTCACCTAGAGTCAGTTACAGCTGCTCTTGGTTTTTAGACCAAGAGGATCCACTTTTCATATGCTCAAAGGGCTCTGCTCCCCCTTTGTCCCCTAAGTGTTGAATGCCAAAATGGCTCTCTCTTTCTACTTGTATTCCCCAAAGTCTGTTGTCTCTGGTTCAAGACCCAAGAAGTCTTCCTGGGGAGGAAGGCTCCATTTCCCATTGCGATCCTTAAATGGCCTTCCCCCTACTTGTCTAGCTTGGTGGCTTTGTTTACCTTATATGCAGAGGTACTTTTCATGAGGTATTACCTGTCTCATTTACATTGGAGACACAGAAAAACCGGCAGGACAACTTTCCTTTATTTAGGACAGGCTGGGCTTAGGCACTGCTTGCAAAACTCCTTTTCAGAACATATTTCCAGCACACATCTGTAATTCTTTATGCACCACCCCTACATATATCATGCAATAATATTAATGACCAGCAAGTTACTGGTTTGCATATGGTACCTTACATGGCACCTTTTGGATATAGATTATGACAACAGAGAGTTGGGGCAATGAGAATGTCAGGTCTGACCTGTGTTATGTCTAATGTGACTCTCTGGGTCACACAGGTCCTTGACTCAATAGGTTTGCAATCAACATAGATGAGACACAGTTATGATCCCTTTTGGGGGAACCAAGGCATAGAGAGATTAAGTGACTTTCCCAAGGTCACACAGGAATTCTGTGGCGGAGCTCATTACTGACCCTAGATCTCCCAAGTGCCTGTCCACACCAGATCACCTCTCCTCTCTAATCACGAAGACATGTTAAACCATAACAGAGATGGTTGCAAAAATATTTGCTGATTATTATTTTTTCAGATGAAAAAAAGAGGGACCGTTTTGGATGAAAAGTACCACCATTTTTTTCTCTGTTTATCATCAGCTAGAGAACTGGCCAGGAAAGTTTTCCAATGAAAAACAGAATAGTTTTATCTACCAAAAATATTCATTTTTTAAATGGTCATCTCTAAATTATATCTAACTTGAAAATAACAATAATTAGCTTTGGTATAATACTTTCAACCCCAGGATCTCAAAGTGCTTTGAAAACTTAAATCAAGGCTCACAGCATCCCTGAAAGGTAGATAAGTGTTATCACCTCCATTTTTATAGAGGGGCAAACTGAGGCATGGGATCGCCTTATTCAGCATTGAACAAAGTACTTAATCTTGTGAGAGGCATCATGACCAGTGGCTGGTACAATGGTTGGGGACTCAGAGATCCTGTGTACTATTCCCAATTCTGCCACTGACTTGCTATGTGATTTGGGCAAGTCCTTTGACCTTCCCATGCCTCTGTTTCCCCTCCTAGCCTGTGCACTTTAAGATCTTTGGGACATATACTGTCTACATAGTTGTACAGCACCTAACACAATGGGACCAAGCTCTCTAGAAACTACTGAAATAGAAATAATAATACTGGGCTTAGGTTCTACTGACTTCAAGTACTTTGCAGAATAGGGGCCAGAGAGACAAACTGAATTTCCCAAGGTCACATAGTGAATCAGTGGCAGAACCAGAACACAGGAATTCTGACTCATCCTCTCCTGCTTTAGCCACTCTATCTAAAACAATATGTTTGTATACACTATTTGTAAATCTCTAGGCAAATACCTTTCAACACAGTTCCTAAAAATTGATCATGTTGGTTTATTTATTTTTTTAATATGAGATGAAAATAGCCATTGTGTGCGTGGAATCGAGCAGCCCAGGGCATGTGGCTACTCTGCACTAACAATAATCTGACTTCTCAGGGTGATGGTGTATGTTAGCTATTGACCTTGTGACTCACGAGATACCTGAGGCAAAGTGAAGCTATCTCAGAGGAACAGGAAGCTCTGAAATGTGTCATTCCTTAGTTGTATTCATTTCTCCCCCCAGATAAATAGGGAAAGTGTTATTTTCGCCCCATCTCTTTCTCTTTTCAACCCTTCCCCAGTGGGCAATGGTGCTAATTGGTTCTTGCCTGAGCTGTTGTCATTCAAAAATTGCACGGACCACAACTCTGGTTTTGCAAAATCTTCAGAGTTCATTGAGTCCCGGTCTGAGACACTGAACTGACTGCCCCGGAGACTTGGATCCTCTATCCCCAGGAGATGAAATTCACCCCTGTGAAGTGGACCAGCAGAAGATCTAAGGACCACTTCAATGTTTCTGCTGCCCCTACTCACAGAGGGGAATTGCATCCATGAGTACAGCACAGGCAGCCGCACCTCCCCAACACACACAAAGACACACACACATCCCAATCCACCAATGTACCTTGACCTTGGGCTGGCTGTGGTTCCATCTTACTGGGACTGGGAATGAAAAAGACAGAAAGGATGTCAGGTTTGGGGACTTTAACACACATCCATTAGAATTCCACCAGCTGACTTTGACATAGATCAAAAAGACAGCCACCAAAAGGCCCACCGCCGATCACAAGTCACCTGTGACCTGGCTCAGAATTAATCTAGGAATGAGACACCCTGGGTCAATGATAATCCACTCTCCCTGCAAATGACATAAGGACAGATCTAACTCCATTGACTTCAGTGAGATATGGATCAGGCTCTTAACTTCTCCGTGCCTCGGTTCCCTTTGTGTAAAGTGGGGGGAAAATACTTCCTTTCTTCCACTCTTTGTTGGTCTTGTCTATCTAACCTAAAAACATTTCGGGTTAGGCACTGTCTCTTAGTCTTCGTATGTACAGTGCCTTGCACAATGGGGGCCCAGTCATGGTTATATTCTCTAGGTGCAACTGTAATAACGAATAATAAGATTAATCACAATTTAAAGGGGCCTTTTAATATCTCCTCAGCTCACAAAACAAAGGAGACACTGTGGGCCAGATCCTGAACTGGTGTAAACCAATGTAACTCCTGTGAAGTCAATTCAGCTATACCAATTTACACCCATTGAGGATCCAGCCCAGCATAATTAGATTAGATGGCTCCCACTTTAAATTATGTGAAGCTGCAACTGTAAGTGGAAGGAAAGTTCACTGAAATGCATCAAAACAACGGGGGCTTCCACTCCACTTTATTGTAACCATGGTTTCACTTCAACTGAATTCATAACTGGGTTTCCTTATATACATACATGGTACAAGATGCACCAGTAACCAGCAAAGCCTTTCTGAGGACCTTCAGATCAGTTTAAGTTTGAGACAGAAAAAGCCGTTCAGAAAAAAAGTTATGATCCTTCCTTCTATCCACCACCCCTTCCTAGAACTGGCATCAATCACCATTTTTTTAAGGCTCTGTGATATTCAGATGTCTTTATTTCTTTTTCAAACACCTTTGAACTTCTGGTTTCCAGCCAGGATCAGCGGTAGAAATGCCAGAAATCTGATAAGAAAGCCTTTTCTCAAAAGATGTATATCCCAGTTCTGCAAATCCAAGAGGTTCAAGTAGCTCAGGTGTAGCGGATAAAATGTGAGCACGGACTCAAAACGGAAGTTGAGTTTTGAATCTTTGGAGCTTCACCCATCACTAGTTTGTCTATCTAGAAAGGGATCCATTCCAAACATCAGATGGATATTAAATTTAGGAATAGTGCAACGCTGAAGCCCAGTGCAAGAGTTCAGCACCACCCATCTGGATTTGCAAATGGTAATGAACACAACTGCATTTTTAAGCAATGGTTTATGATCAACAAATAAATATGGCTAAAGAGACAGATATCCCTGCAATGAAACATTATGCCAACTAAATAAGATCACCACTTAGTGCGGTATTGTTTGCAGAGGAGAAACAGGAGAAAAAAAATATTTCACAAGAGACTGAGAGCACCAGAATATCAACACAGCACTCACAAAGCACATTTAATCCATTTTTAGCCTGTAATAAACAGTGAGAGCTGCAAAACTTTGACAATAATACATTCTGCATCCTCAAGGAGGGAGACACAAGAGGATATATGGGAAAAAAAAGATTTCATGATAGCAATGAGTAGAACTCAGGGATAGGTCTGATTTTATTCAATAACCCATGGGACTCTGAACTGAGCTTTTGCTGTAGAATCTCAAATACAAATAAAGTATCTATAGTTTATTGTGGGCATATGTGGCTCCTTTCAAGTTTTAAAAGGGAACTTATAGTACACAATGGAATCCCATCTGCCAATCTTCCTTCATTAGCTGTTTTGTGAACAATCTGGAGGCTTTTTCTGCTGCATGGATCATCTCTGTTTCATACTGTGTTCTTATAAACTTCTAATGCAACAAACATGGTATCATTTTTTTCCATTATTTTTCTTTTGCTCGCTGCGTGTGAACAAAAAACTGTTACACTGTGTGTATTGTGCATTCATATCCCCATTGTACTCCTATTGATTGACTGGTTTCCATTTTCTCCATGGGGAGGGAGAGAGAGATGTGCCTTCAATAGGTTTTCTCTACCACAGAAGCAATAGATCTACGAACTATTCACATGCCCTCTGCTATGCCCTGTTGTGCTTATTTTAGTATTATTAAAGTAGTCTAGGAGCACATCTAAATACAACTCTTCAGACACTGACACCAAAAGGGAAGACTGGACAGACCCAAAAATTTGGGACCTCAGAAATAAGGTCTGAGGTGGAAAATGTGGGGCCTAATGGAGGTAGGCTGCTTTACACGGGCTGGGAGTCTGGCCCTCACTCATTGCACAGAGAAGGCAAGAAGCTGAAATATCCAAGACTAAAGAGAAGAGACCATTGAAAAGAAGAAGCTACTGGAGTAAAATAATTTTGCTTTTAAAAACCACATGCAGAAACCTTATCTTTGACACATAAGAACAGACACATAGCTAAATATGCTGTAACCAGCTTAGGTTTCTAAAGCAGCAGATTAAAGCAGTGGACTATGCACCAAGTCTCCATTCAGATGGGCAAAGCTCATTGCTCACAACACAGCTGCAAGAGAACGTGTTGAATACCCATTGCACCAAGTAATCCTCTTGTGATACAGACAAAGTGGAGGCTTTTGGGGGAATGGGGTGGGGTTTGGTCAACATTTTGGTGAAGGCTATTTGTGGCAGGGAAAAGCTGGGCAAATCCTACTGCTTCTCTGTGTTTGCCTGTGTGTGGCTCTTACATTACCCTTCAAGTATCAATGGTAAGGTGCCACAAGTACTCCTTTTCTTTTTAATGGTAACTAGCATTTCATGCAGCATTGTCATTCTGAGTTTATTTATTCTGCCCCTTTGGAAGAGGGATGGTAACTTGTAGAGAATGCTGGTGTGATGGGTGGAAGTGTGGACTCAACAGGGTCCTGTGAGACTTTTGGATGTTTGGGATTCAGATCCTGGTAGGCCATCCCAGCTCACTTCACTGTTTTCCATCTGCCTTTTCACCCTTTCAGGCCAACAGGGTCGGAGAATACTGAGTTGGAGTTTTCCAGCAGGTGCCTCCTAGGGCAAAGGCCATTACAGTCTACAGATGGGTAATACACCCTATCATACTTGCATTGTCTCTCCTAAATGATTATTGGTGGTGGGGAGATGCGCTTGGGACCCTCTCTTAATTTAAAACAACCAAGTATAAAACAGGATTGCAACTAGAGGACAACAGGAACAATCAAAGAACAGAGTAGTAATGTCATCAGGCACTTTATTTTTTCAACAATTCCTTTGTAGACATGCAGCTTGTTTAGGGTCCTGACCCTGCGGCTCTTAGTCCCCGTGAGTAGTCACCTCTGCCAGTTGTCCCCACTGAAACCAGGGGGACTAATTTCATGCCTGGCGGCACTCCACGTGGCAGAAGCAGGGAATGTTTAAGAGAACATCTCTGTCTTGCCCTGGAACAATCATCGGGAAAAGTAAACCTGGCTGTTGGGTGGAAGGTAAATGTGAGAAGCTAAGCCTCACACCTATCAGGCCAGCCTGGAGTTTAACCAAACAGCTTTTAATTCTGCTTAGGGAAGATTTGCAGAAGATTTAGCTTAAGACAATGCTCTGTAGCCTTGGAGGGTAGAGGGTGGGGGAGTGAAGGCTAGGACAGCCTGTAATTGCCCGCTGGGGAAGGACCTGGCGGGTGGGGGGGGAGATAACTGCACCATTGATTTCGTTCCCCACGTCCCTAGCAGAGGCATCGGATTGTTTCTCTCTCTGCCTATCTGCCACGGCAAGATGAGCTGGTGGCTAGAGGAAGAGTTCACTGGGTATGAACCTCCACAGGGACAGGGATTATTAATGGCTCTTTACAGCTCGGGCAGCCTTCGAGGCTCAGTCTATGGGTATGCGGTGACCCCCTTCGAGCCAGAGCGCCCTGACCTCACGGCTGACCCCCAGCCCCAATTTTATGCCTGTCTTTTTTGCGGGGGATGGGGATAAATTGCACAACTGTCGTTGTCTTTTGCTGTCCAGAGACCCAGGAAGGGAGAGATTTCCCCCCCCTCCCCAGCTCCAGCCTTTGGACCTTAGCCCAGACGAGCCTGAAGGCATCAGGATGGCAGCTCGGGCTGTCTGCAGCCTCCTGACGCTGCTCTGTTCTGCGGGGTGGCTTCCACCCCTATTCCAAGCACAGCAAAGCTCCATCCGGTGCCAAGGAGGCAGGGCAGAGCTGGAGGAGGATCAGCCGCCGAGGCTGGGTCACGGAAAGAAGCCGGAGCTGTCCGGGAGAGCCGTGTTCAGACGGATGCCGGAGGAGGAGCACGGGCTGCGGATCGGACAAAGGTCCCCAGCGGGGCCGATCGGCGGCCTCTCTCCAGCCGGGCTCTGGACGCCGGAGGGCTGAGCAAGCGGGACGTGTCCCCTGCGGGAGCTCTCCCAGGTGCTGAACGGTGTCCCCGGGTCCCCGCAGAGATGCAAAGCGCCCCGAGGGACGGGCCTCCAGCGGGGGATATGGGGCGTGCTGGCCCCCCGGCCGAGTCAATGCTCCCAGCCCTGCAGATCCGGCAGGATTCAGCCCTGCCGCCCACCCTGGCCCCTTCCCGTCACTGAGAGGAGGAGAAAGCAGCGAGCAGCGAGCTGCCTGCAATCGCTGCATGGACTCGCTACACACACACCCCGCAGTTGCACTCGTGTTCTCGGGGCACTGCCCTGCAAACCCCCCCACCCCCCGCTTCAGTCTGTGCTCAGGACCTGTTTGCCCGCTCCCTGCCCCCAAAGGAGTTTGCAAGAAGGACTTGAAATGTGAATCGAATCAAATCCCCAGTGCGGTGAGCGCCCGCAATCCCAGCGCCTCTGCTCTGCGCTTCAGCTCCTCCCTGAAGCATAAGCTTGCAAATAAAATAAAATAAAATAAAAAGATCAGGGCCGGGTGCTCTCATGAGAAATTCACTCCCCTGCTGCCTTCCCCCCCCCCCCGTGTCTTCCCCCCACACCCCATTCAACGCAAGCGAACTCTGCAGTCCCACACACGGCTGGCCCTTGACCGCATGGAGACCCCCCCTCCCCACGCGCTTCTGGACGCCCCCACCACACACTCGCGACCCCTCCACGCAGCCCCAGCTCGAGTCTGATCCGCCTTTGACACGTCCCGGGCTCTGTCTGCCCAGCTCCTCCGAGCCAGTCCCTCCTCTTGTGTCCCCTTCTCAGCCCCCCCCCCCCCCCCCAGCTGTGAACAAAACACCTTTTAGAATAAAATCTCCGGGTTTAGGCTCCTCCCTGTTCCCCCCCCCCCATTCATTTTATCCAGGCGGCTCTAAGCCCCGCCCCTCCCAGAAAGCCCCGCCTCTCGCTTCTCTCCCGAAGCCTTTTTCATTTTTATTTCCAGCCCCCTCTCCATTCTCCCCGCTGCCTCGGCTGCTCCTTCCCCGATGGCTACAAACTGATCGGCAGAGGAGAGGGGAGGGGAGGGGGAAAAAGGAGGAAGGAACAGGGGGAAAAAAGAGAGAAAGCGAAAGAAAGAGAGAGAGAGAGAGGATTTGCCTCTGCCCTTAATGCCTGCGATCTGGATCAAGGGAAGGGATTTTCTGTCTGAGCATGAACAGTACTGCTAGACCCCCAGCATCCCCACGCCTGCATTATCAGCACAGCGCCCAGTATGCAAGCTGGACACAGAGGCGATCCCACCAGTTCCTGTCGAGCCCAATAAAACCCACCGGCGATCAGCTCTCAGCCAAAGAGGAACAGTAACCTCAGGTAAGGGGAGGGTTTCGGTTCATCCGCATCGGATCCCCGGTTAGCCCAGTGTCCTGGTGCCCAGCTTTTGAACTGCGTTTCACGCATTCGTCGTGATCCCTTCTTACTGTAATGTCATTTTGTAAGGTGTCCTATTGAATCCCATCCCCCCCCCCCCCCGGAGTCAGTGCCATTGAAACCACACACACACACACACACACACACACATATACACACACTTTGCCTGGCAGTCTCTTTCCCCTTCTCCTTCCCCTCTGGGTTTGCATTAAGTTAATGTGGGGTTTCAATGCAGAAGTCCTGTAACCTAGTTAGCTTCTGATATATGTGTGTGTAACACGCTTGTGGCTGTCAGGACATTTGCACGCATGGGGGGGGGGGAGTTGCTTTATGCAATGGGATCACGTAGCTAGGGCAAGGTACATTTCTAAAACGTACAGGAGGAAGGATGCAGCCTTCGGCTAGAGCAGGAGGCGGGAGTGACTGAAAACCTGCAGCTTTATCTGGATTGCAGAATATTGATACATCCCGGAGAAACGTCCCCAAAGAGATGGTGTCATCTCCACTTAATCCCCACGGCTCCATTTGTGCAAGTGACAAGCAAATCCTGTAGAAGGAGAAGTCTGTGGCTTTAAATCCCACACCGATTAGTCTCTACCCCGAATGGGAATTGGAAGAAACTGAAATACAGGCAAGGAATAACGGGGAGCTGGGGTAGGGGTGGGACGTCTGTATGTGCGGGGGGAGAGGACCATAGATCTGGGGAGGGTTTTGTCCGTCCCGTCGTCTCCCCGCCCCGGGCTGGGGATTTTTTATGTATTGATGAGCCGCTCAGTTGTGAAGGCTGCTTGCACTTCTGCCTGGTAAAGGAGCATAAGTTTGCTTTTCCCAGGCCATAGGGGATCTGGGGAGGTCAAGTGAGAGAGCACTTCCACACCATTACATCATCATCGCCGACAGGTCCCTCACCGATTCCATGTTTTGGAGGAGCCATGAAGAGTCTGGGGGCGTGGGAGGTGTCCCTCGATACAATACTGGGTGGGGGGGGGGGGGGCCGCAGGAGCCCTGGAGAAGAGAAAAGAAACTGCAGACCAAATGTTGACGATCTTCATGGATGAATTTAGCCTTGTGATTGGCATCTGGAGTCGATGCTCTGGATATTAGCCTGGCTTTCCATCTGGGTTTATTGTAATAATTCCTTAATGGGAGTTAAGCTGCTTTCAGGAGAGTTACAGAGGAGGGGGGGGGGGGTTGGCAAGTGGAAAGAAGATAATCAAGGTTTTGGAGCAAGAAATATGCAGGTCTTTTTTTTAAATATCTGGCCTAGTTTCTAGTGATTCTCTCTCTCAAACGCCTCCCCCCCCACACACACACCTCACAAAACTTGGTCTCTTTCCCTCCCTCTTACTTGTACACAAACCACACACCATCTTGGACGCACACAACTCCCCACCCCATGCACACGCATACAATCTTGGTCTCTCTCTCTCTCTCACAAACACACAGACAATCTTGGAGTCACACAATCTCCCACCCCCATTCTTGGTCTCCTGCACCCATCTACACACACATCACTTTCTCTGTGTTGCCATTCACACTGTCTGTGCAAATCAAATCTCCAGGCAGGTTTGGTGTCCCCTTCCTCTGCGCCGCCCTCCCCCCCCCCCCCCGCCTTTGCACATCTCTTGGTAAGCAACTCCCTTTGAAAGCACACTGTTCTGCTTTGGATTATCTTCCAGGCATTGATTTGGGGGTTGTCTGCCTCCACAGCCCATGGCCACTCAGCAGAAAATGCTTTGCATGACTTGTTGTGTTTTACTGCTCTTTGCATGGCCCCGGGACTTGGTGATTACTTCACCCGAGCAAAGACAGACAGGCTTCAGCCAAGGTGGGTGCAGCATGAATTGTCTCCCAGGAGAGGGAACCATCTGCACCCTTCAGACTTCGGGCTAGAGACTGTCGGGATAGTTTGCAGAAATCACACATGCCCTGTTATAGTTGTGTATATCGCTTTGTGTGTGTGTGTGTGTGTGTGTGTGTGTGTGAGTGAGTGAGTGAGTGTGAGTGAGAGAGAGAGAGAGAGAGAGAGAATATCTCTGTGTATGTCCACAAGACACACATAGTTTTCAAAGGTCCCACTTTACTCTAGTTCTACTTATTGGGGTCAGAGCAAAACCCTCCAGTCTTTGCAGCACAATCCCTCACCAACAGTCCTTTGCTTTGCTGCCCCCCTGGTTCAGGGATGAACACACTGGTATGGTGCTTGAGGGGAAGATGTCGTCACTGGTTTAAGATGCACTAACCACACCACCCCTCCTCCCTCCTCTCTCTTCCAAGGGCCTAGTTAGGAGATTGTGTAATCTCCCTAAGGGCAGGACTCTAATGAGGCCAGCTGACTGTCCTGGTAAAACTTCTGATTTCAGGGACACATTGAGAGGGTACTGTTACTTCTAAAAGCTGGTTCCAAGCGGGATTGTGAAAGGTTTATCCATGATCTCCCCTCCTGCCTGCCTCCCCCACATGTTTAATATCTTGGAAGTATGTATCGGGCCAAATAGAACAGAGATGGCATTCTGCTTCTGGTGAATGTTATGTGGAACTGACCATGACCACTGTGGGTTATTACTGAGATGGTCTTTATAACACAAATCTTGCTGTCCGCACTCAGTCAAAACTCCCATTGCCTTCCCCGAGAACATGGCTCCGAAGAATTGGGCTCAGAGAAAAACTGTCTGTGTTGTTGTGTCTCTCTGCCCTACTGAGACATCCGTTTGGATTTCCAGATGTGACCCAGACATATACACTTGTATAGTCACATATGATGCAAAGGCATGAAAAATCAGATTTGGGGTTGAGAAAATCAAAACTCCTAGATTTATGTCAAATATCAGCAAATAAATTTAAAAAGAAACTCTGAAGGGATGGGAGGGTAAATAAATAAACAAACAAACAAGTAAACCAATACAAGTCCCTCGATGAGAAATTAGAGAAGCGCATCAATGTTTCGGGGGGGGGGGGGGGAAGCATGCAGCAACGTACGTGTATGATATCTAATGTCCTTTGTGTGTGTATGTGAGAAACAAATGCATATACAATTTAAAACCTTTCTGGTAACACTGATATTTCCTAGCTCAGAGACTCTGCACTAGTATCTTCATTTACACAGGGAATCAGTGTCACAGGATGGAATTGTGGCTCCCAGAAGGGGGCGCTCTGACTCCATTTCAGTTGTGGGAATGCTTTGCAAAGCAGGAGGTCAGCTGGATCCACAGCAGCTAGGTTCCCAGACAGGTTAGGTGTACAGCATTTGCCTAGAATAGGTTTGGTGGGATGCACGCAAAGACCTGCATGTACTGCCCTTCTCGGTGACATTTTCGCTCCTCACACAGTTGTAGCCAGTAGCTAATAATAATAGCAGGTGATAATAATAAATCACGACATATACACTGTCTTTAGTCTGAAAGGATCCCAGGTGCACTACCAGGCTCTGGGCCAAACCCTTTGTTGGTGTAAATCAGCAGCCCTCAGCTGAAATCAATGGGGTTATGATGAGGATCCGGCCCTGTGCATAAAGGAATCCCTTACCCAGTGCTGAAATGCAGCCACTTCTGGGATGGAGGCCAACAGCCAATCTGGGCCAGAAACACTACAGCTTTTAAGAGGGGGAGTGAAAAAAAAATAGCTTCTCACATTGAAAGGGCAGGGGCGAATTTAGGGATACGGAATATAATCACCCATAGCTGGGAATGTCCAGGACCCTGGGGACTGGTTAACAGCTCTATTCTTGCAAAACTGGGGTAGGATCTTAATTACATTAAGCAGTAAGGACCTTGTGTCAGATCATCCCAGACCATGCAGCGGCTCCTGGGCATTCAGAAGTTGAGCTGGCTTTCTTTTCGGAGGGGGGAAGATCATGGTAGGGAAGGTCCTGTCCGGGAGTGGTTCATGGTGCAAAACCTGGTCCACTGGTTTTATTTATCATCTGAAAGATGGCTTCTCCCATGAGCACCATAGCGATGCACTGATTGGTTCAGAGTTGGCTCAGAGAAAAGGGCACGTCCTATTGAGTCCCACATGCCACTTCCTGCCGTGTCCTGAGTTTTCTGTGGAGGTCTCCAGTGTGGCTATTTATGGGCCCAGCGTTGCTTTGCTTATGAGATCTAAGAAGAACACATCCCTGTTTGGCATGGCTGCCGGTTGTAACTTTGGTGGTGGGGACCCTTGGGGTTCCCCTGTTGAGATTGAATCTAGTTTATATTTTGCCCTTGTGTGCGGGGTTAGAGTGAGTTAATCTGATGACTTCAGTTTGGTATATGAGAGTGAGAAATAGCCACTGACATCATCTTTAGACACGACAGTCTGGGCTCTTCCCTTTTAATCAGGGAAGAGAGTCAATATAATTAGAAAAAAGAAAGAAAGAAGGTCCTGATTCACTGCCCACTGAAGTCAGGGGAAGGACTCCCATTGACTTCAGTGGGCACTGGATCAGAGCCTAAGTGAGGACAGAATAATCTGTGACACGTTTCTGTGAACAGTGGCTGGGGCTACAGACTGGGATCTCCTTGCTGCATGGTTGGAGGGGTTTTAATACAACGTATCTGCCCCTTTGCACCTTCCCTTTACAATAAACAGCTTTTCATGCACTGACGAAGCAAGTGATGGAGCAGAAATCTCATGAAGCAGAACCAAAGGACGGGGGGGGGCACATTTTTTATTTGTTCAAATGGAGCACGTGCAGTAGACAGAACTTAGTGTTGTCTATCAGGTGTAGCGGGCAGGTGATTGGGCTTAGATATGGAACAGTTTTATTGAGGGATCTAGACCTCTGATCCTTCTGAGAAAGATGTTGAGTGATGATGCCAGGTCAGTGTCTGCAGCACAACTGTGCTGACAGGGCGATGTTGACTAGAGCAGTGGTTCTCAAAGCCGGTCTGCTGCGTGTTCAGGGAAAGCCCCTGGCGCACCGGGCTGGTTTGTTTACCTGCCACGTCCGCATGTTCGGCCGATCGTGGCTCCCACTGGCCGCAGGTCGCTGCTCCAGGCCAATGGGGGCTGCAGAAAGGGAGGCCAGCACATCCCTCGCCCCACACTGCTTCCCGCAGCCCCCCTTGGCCTGGAGTGGCGAACTGCAGCCAGCGGGAGCCGCGATTGGCCGAACCTGCAGACGTGGCAGGTAAACAAACCAGCCCGGTGCGCCAAGGGCTTTCCCTGAACAAGCAGCGGACTGGCTTTGAGAACCACTGGACTAGAGCACTGCTCCAGTCGGATCACACAGAAAATGGAGCCCTGGCAGGTGTTGATTCTAAGGCCCCAGTACTTCAATTCTTATTCACAGGGTTGGTTCCATTGACTTCAAAGAAACAACTAATTTAAGAGCTGCTGGATTGACCTTATGATAGTAATGGGAGTGGTAGTTGGTGCTGGCTGCAGGACACTGTCCAGACCAGCTCTGACGGCTGGTCTCCAGACAATGAATGGTTAGATGGGGTTCAGGCTGTGTGCTCTTGTTCAGACATGTATCATTGTTGCATACGGTTTATAATGGTGAGATAAATACTCTACAGAGTACAGAAGCCCAGACATTAAGAGGACTGTTACTGCTTCCTACTGCCAGGCAAACGCTGGGTGCTGTTGTCTGGACAGGCTGTAGTGTCGGGCACTGGTTACTGCAGCACGAATGTTAATAGTGACCCTCGTGTATTGATGCAGCGTCTTTCATCTCAAAGGGTCACAGGATGCTCTACAAATCATGGCACCCACCCCTGGATTATTGCGAAGCCAACCTGGGGTGAAACGTAGCAGCTGTTTAGCAGCTCCCCAACAGCCTGAGAGCAGAAGTAAAAGAGGGCCCTGTGCCTAAATGAAACTCGAGAAATACAAGAGAGTAATTTCATCTGGCTTTTTTTGTTTAAAAGTGAAACATAATATGTGAGCGGAGAAAGAAACATCGTTCATACTCGCATGCTGACCTGCACTCTCCAGCTGGGATGCTCAGTCTCTGCTTTGCAGAGAGCCTCCCATGCCATGCAGCTCGCACAAAACCGGCGGATCTTATCAGCGCTAGGCCAACTCCGCTTTGAAATCAGGCAGAGTAAGAGCAGCACTGGCCATCAGGTAACAACATTCAATGCTCTCCCTTAGAGCTTGTGATGTGTTTGGTGCGGTTCCGAGGACAAAGCGTCCTCTTTTGCATGCTGTTTCATCGGAACTAGTGCAAGCTGAAGCCTTGTAGGTCTGACAAGTATTAGTGTTGGTTGCACTTTTATAAGTAGGCCCAGTACAGCCAATAGGTGTAGCATAGAGAATATACAGTACAGGGCTAGAATCTTAGCTGGTGTCATGGAGCCACAGGACAGGGCTAGCCTTAGGAGCAGGCCATTAGGGTAGCCACTCAAGAAATCCCTGTTTTTGGCTGGAGTGAGAGTTATGCCTGATAGGTCAGTTCTATTTATTTATTGCATCTTTTGGTTGGGTGGGGGTGGGTCACTGAAAACTCTTTTTGCTCCCTGGTTAACAAAATCTCTAGTGCTGGCCCAGCCAGGGGAGCATTGCCAACTTACACCAGCTGACGATCTGTCCCTTAGGGTTTGATTTGGACTGAGTATCACTCTGACCCCCCATTCTGAAATCTGCAATTGTGTTGGACCTTAATGATTCCGGGTGAAGTTATGCGTGAGCCCAAGTGATGTCATTGAGATGTCTACATACCCGCACTGGGACTGCATGTGAGGTTGGAAGACATACCACTGACATCAGGTACTGACCTCTGCAGCTGTATGGCCCTGCACACTGTGGGTGCTCACCATGGTGGGGAGGCTGGGTTTTAAAAACCTTACCCTAAATGTGCTGTAATTACAAGGGCAGCCAGTGTGCGTCAATCACGCTTGCAGAGGGACAGAAGAACAAACCAAGGCAGCTCGTAGAGTATTTCAGAGTCAGGGCTAGAAAGGTGTAAGGAATGGAAACGAGTCTAAGAAGTAGGCAAAGAGATTAATTGTAATGCAGGTTGAGTATTGAGATTGCAGGGCAGGTATGGACACTGGGAGAAGCAGGTACGAATGATGCCACCTTAGGACAGAAACAGCAGTGGGAAGGCTGTGAGTGCTGGTATTGCAGCATCATTATCAACACATTACTTCTCTTTAGAGCATGTAACAACGCTGAGAAAGTAAGTGAAACAGCAGAAGCAAGAGAGATCCATATGTGGAATGTAGAAAGAGGTGCTGACGATGTGTAGAAATTCCATTGATTCTTTGCATCAGTCTGTACTGTGAGAGACTTGTAAATATCGAGGGGGGCACTTTTTTACTGGCAATTGTGGGGTAACTAGCGGCTGAAGTATACATGAAATGCCCTGAGACAATGAAGGGCAGTAGCTTGCAACAATTGGATAGTAGTCATGGTAAAATTGTAAAAAGAAATAAAATATGAAATCACAGCAATGCTGCGGAGTGTGTATAATGTATCCTTCAGAGCACAGCTGTTCCTGGAGCTGCTGGCATGGAGTCAAATCCTACCTCTGATTTGCTTAAACAAATATATATATATATATATATATCCCGTTGGTTTCACCATTTCTATGCCCAGAAACCGTGATAACATGTGGCCCTGGGCGTGCATCTTCCTAAAGACAGTCTAGGAAATTACAGAGTGATGAGTTACACCCAAGTTCCAGGCAAACTGACTGAGGATATTTTTTAAGGAGAAAATAACCCAGCACTTGGATAAGTCATAAGGTTTTGGGTCTAACTAGCACCTCTGGTTAAAGGGTAAATGGTGCCTTTCAACCCTTTTAGAAAATTTTGACAATGTTCATAAAATAGTGGATAAAAAGGGACCTGCTGATTATAATTTATCGGATTTCCTCTCAGATGTCTTTTGAAAAGGTCCCTCTTTAGAGAAGTGAATCCCTCCTGTGAATTAAAAGGTAGGCAATTATTAAGGAGAATTAAGGGGTCATCAGGAACAGTTGCTGCTCAGAAGGATGGAAGTTAATAATGGGGAAACCCATTGGTCGATATTGGATATTGGATATTGGTCGATATCAGTACCTTTGTCTGTGATTTGGAGGAGGACGTGAGTAGCAAGTGGGTGATGATGGAAAAGGCTAGTTAAAAGCAAGGACGTTGCGGGGCAATTTATGAAGAATCTGATCAAACCAAAGGATTAATATGACATTTTACTTGGAGGAATATAAAGTTAATGGACTTTGGGGAAAATAATCTTAACTTGCAGGATCCTCTGAGGAAAAAAGACTTTTGTCCTAGCTTAAAGGGAGCCTCTTAAACTGAGGCACTGAAACTGCATAGTAGAGTGCACAATGATAAGTATTGCTCACTGCACGGGTATTCAGACAGGCCCTGATTCAGCAAAGTACTTATGCAGCTGCTCTGTCCCCATGCATCAAAGGTCCACCTTTAGGGATGAACTTAAGTCCCACTGACTTGAACAGGTGCTTCAGTGCTTTCCTGAACCCGGAACCCCGTGCTGACTAAAGGTGCAGTGCTGCAGACAGATCCATGCAGGCAGACCTCTGGCTCCTATGCAGAGCCCAACAGACTTCACGAGGAGTTGATTGCAGGGTCAAGGCCCAGAGAAAGTCCCCATGCCCTAGCATGTGCTAGGTTCAATGTCAACCCTGTAGAAGAGCCACTGGAGTTCCGTTTCTTTGGTTGTTCCAAAATCCTGGTCAGGAAGGGGGAAAGGAAATTCCCCAGGGCATTATAAAGACCTGCACATCCTCATTGATAGAATCAATGGAGATGGATGGCAGCTTATAGGAGGATACTGAGGCATTAAAAGAAAGGGTAGAAAATAACAGAAAATATATTACAACTGAATGATACTAATGTGTTTTCAAACTGCTTTACAAATATTAACCAATTAAAAAGGAAAGAGACTGAACATAATGGGTTATTTAGTCTGGAAAAAGAATGGCATTGAGGTACATGATATACAGTTATTTGAAGGACGCGGCAGAAAGCAATCAGAAATATTTGTACTCTGTGATGCGACAAGAATTAGGGGACATATATCAAAGAGCACAAGATTTAAAACAAATAAAAAGGAAATATATTTTTTCAGTGAATAGTTGAGCTACATAATGCTCTGCTGCAGGGGGTCATTGTGTGTGGCTAGATTTGAAATGTAAAGGTTGGGTTATGGCAATTAATAGCATTTGCAACTCTGCAATCGAAGAGAATGATAATCAAATCTCATGTTTCAGAGCATGAACTGATCATCTTCTGGGGTTAGGAAGGAATTTGTCTCTTTGCACAGAGCATTCCACAGCTGGTAAGGGACTTGATACTGCTCCCATTGAAGTCAAAGGGAGATTAGGAATCAACATCTCTGAGTAAATGCTCTGTGCATTATAGGAAGGTTTCAGCCACTGAAACAGGCAGGATACCAGGCCGCATGGACCAGCAGTCTGATCTGATGTGACCGCTCCCATGTTACTATGTGAGACACGCTCATTGATTTCAATGGGGATTGGAGCAGGTCCTAAAATGGGAGCTCCTAAGTAGCTGTAATGAGCCTGAGCTGCAAATTTCAAATCCATGGTATCATTATTATTATTTGTATCACGGTAAAGACCTCAGAGGTGGGCACGGTACCTACACATGCTGCTGGACACATACACATAGAAACAGACAGCCCCTGCCATGAAGAGGTTACAGCCTGAACAGACAAGACAGACAAGAAATGGGGGAAAGGGTCTGCTGCCACCCTTCTTTTACAAATGAGGACGGACATAAGAGAGAGCTCAAGGGCTTGATCAAACTCCCTTTCAAGTTCAATAAAAGTCTTTCCACTGACTTTAATGGGCATTGGATCTGGCTGCCTGGGACAGATTTTCTAAAGAGTGTTCAGCATGCTGGGGTGTCACTGTGGGAATGACACGGTTCTTGAAAGTCTGTCCCTGAGATCTCTAAAAGAGTGAGCTCTAAGTGTCTTGCCCGAGGTCACAGAGGGAGTCAGTGGCAGAGTCACATCTCCAGACTCTCAGTGTAGAGCCTTAAAAAGACTCTCTTTCCTCTCCTCAGAGCCGAAATCCAGGGGATCCTTTGGATCTGGGATTTCGGATTGGGCCCACCACTACTCACAGATGCCTCTATATATAGCGGTTTTGCCTTTGTCACTGCAACTGTTTTAAGGCAAGTGCGAATGGTTACACTGCAAAGGTGGCACCACGCATCACGTGTATTAAAAAGATACACAGACATGCAATCAGCTGTAGAGACAGCAACAGCAATGAGGGAACCAGGGAAGAAGGCAGGGTAACTTTTCAGAGCAGGTGGAAAGGATGAAAGGGAAGCAGCTGCAAAGAACGCGTGAGCTCTAGATGGAATAATCAGCCGACAGGAGACGTGTGATCTGGGGGATCTGACAGGTAGAACATGGAGTTCATTGGCAAGGCAGGTGTAAATGCTGAGATAAGCTGCCGTTTAGGGGTGAATGACTACTCAGCTTATAGGATAAGAAAAAAGGGGGAGATGCGATGGGCATGTGCAAAACCCACGATAAGGTATTATGTAGGTTTGAACGATTACTGTGTTTATAGAGGCTTGGATGGAAAGGGGAGGGTGGAGGGAAGGTGTGAATGGGGAAAGCTTTCCTCATGCAAAATTAATAGGAGAGATTCAGGCAAGAAAGTGGGTAGACTGGCGTCTACCTGCATTACAGGAAGCTTGTTTTCAGGTGATGGAGGCTGGGGGTAGAAGGGAGGGAGGATTTACAGACAGGGATGGTAGGAATGGGAATCTGTGCAATTATGCATTGTTGTTTTTCTTGAAGGACTGGTACAAATGTAGTGACTGCAGACTGGGAGGTGGGGGGCAGATTCAGATTTCAATCACATGGAGGGTAAAGCGGGAGTAACTCCATAGGCTTCAGAGACATTATTGTGGACTCACCCCCAAACAAATGAAATCAGAAGTTTGCCCCTTGTCTCGGTGACTGGGATGTTTAAAGACTGATGGGGCCTTAGAGGAAAGTATAACTTCTTGACTTCGTATACCACTCCAGGGAACCTAACTGAAATATACTAAAGGGCCAAGGGAGGGATTCATGCCTCACCCTGGCTGCTGATCAGCGAATGCCCTGAAGCATGAGGCTGGATGGCCCTTAAACATTTAGGTGAGGGATAGATACTGTGAAATGACTCTCATCTTGGTCATCACTGGAGATCAAACCCTGGCACTCCAGAGCTAAGAGCTTGGGCTGCTGCTAAAGGATTAAGGCCCAGATCCTTAAATATATTTAGATGCCTAACCCTCCTCGCTGGGAACCACAGCAGGCTCATGCGCTGTGTGGATCAGGCACAGCTGGGGAGGCCTAGCCCACTGAATGGTGGGTAACACCTGTAAATACTATTCTTACCCCTATGCTAGTCTTATCCATAGGTGTCCAGGCCTTCATTTGGAATACTCTTTGACTCAGCGATGTCTGATTGCTGAAAGCAGGGAGGCACCAACCCTCTTTGCTTCATCTCAAACCCACTCACCCATCACAAGTTCCGATTTTTTTCTTGAATCCCAATATTCTTGGCCTCGTGTGCCATTGGGGAGAGGGTGGGACAAAAGAGACAGGGGAAGAAAGAGACAGACGCCAGTGAAAACATCGGGTGGAAAAGGAAGCAGAGATTGGTGCCGAACAGGAAAGGAATTCAGAGGGAAAGGAAAGAGCAGAGATGGAAAAGGGGGCAAATTCTAATGAAAAGCTCCTTTGAATTTGAATTCTAGCTCACTTTTATTGTGGTTTTCCTATCCCACAGAGAAGGCACTGGCCTAGGTAGATTTCTTTTTTAAATTGACTCACCCTTGGATAATAAACATAGGGTTAAATTACAGGGGAGAGTAGGTTCATGAACTCAACAGCTCAACAGATTCACAGAGCTTCAGTCTCCCTGCAATTCCCCAGGCCTGGCAATGAGTTTTTACAGGCTGTTTTTATTATCTATTTTATCACAGTGCCTAGCAACCCCACCTAAGATGGGGGCACCAGAATGCTATACCCTGTACAAACACACAGCGAGAGACAGTCCCTGCCCAGAATTGCTGACACTCTAAATAGGCAAGACAGACAACAGGTGGGAGAGGAACAGAAACACAGCGGAGAGGAAGTGATTTGCCCAAGGCAACGCAGCAGGTCAGTGGCAGAGTCACAAAAAGGGTACTTGTTTTTACTGACTCCCAGGCTTGTGCCCTCTCTACTGAACCACAGGCTAATTATATGCACTTTCTATCATCCTTCACTCCTCCCTTTCATCCACTTTCTCTCCATTCATTCTTATCACTGCCTGTCCCCCCTCTCTCGCTACCTTTCATCCTGTTTTCCACTCCCGCTTTCCTCTCTTCACTCTCTCCTCCTCCTCTCCCCTCCTTTAGATGCTCATTAATGCTCTAGCATGTGTTAATAATGAGCCTTAACCAGTACCATCTAAGATGCATCAAGGAATGGGCCGAGGTGGATAAAGTGGGAGAGAGGGAGGGGATGGAAGAGGAGAAGGAAACTGATTTGTGGGTGGCACTTAACTTATTTTAGTGTCTGGCCCTGGATTCCAGCGGAGGATCTGTGGTAAGAACTGGGACCCAGTCATATACTTGGAAGCTGGTACAGCACAGCATCGCGTGTCACAATGGAAGCAGCTGAATCCAAATTTAATAAGAAAGGAGCAGATTTATGGACTTTGGCTGTGGCTGGAAAGCTGGGGGGATTTATCTCCTGGGGGCAGACAGCCGACAAAGAGGAAGCAAGGGTTCAAATGAAGCATGAGGCAATGCAAGACTTTTTTTAATGAGGTGGGAGAGGGGAAAGGAGAACATATATTATCTATGCAGTGAAAAGATCTAGAACTTGGCTACAATGTAAGTCCGGGATTTTAGTCATCTGTGCGGGTTTCTGCATGGGAACTTCTTCCAATACTAGAATAAAATCAGACGTGAGTGTGAATATTCAATCAGACACAGGGGTTACAGTGCTCTCTGCACACTGGGTTTTTGCATGCTGGTGGGAATTAGACTACCATCTGGTTTGCACAATGTACACCAAAGGATTAGTACCTGAATCCAAGACATTGCTCTAATTCCTGCTGACTTTCTGAAGTTCTGCAAAATTACTTTTTGTTCATTGTTATTTGGCTAATAGATTGCTATGGACAAAAGGACGTAAATGTTGGGATGAGGAACATCTATGGGGCAGGCAGGGAAAAGGGCTGGCCGATTAAGATATTTTCGCTGCTGTTAGCGACCTGTAAAACTGAGCTGTAAAAATATCCGATGGGATGTAGGAAGGCTGGAGGCAAGCACCTGCTCTAGGACTTAGAGTGCTGGAAAGAAGGTTTTACTCAAACGGGGAAACGCTGGGCTACAATGGAAGTCTCAATGTGACCTTAACAACGGTAGTGTTCATCATTAGCAAAAAGCTATAATCCATAGTGCCAGGCCATCTGCAGCAGTGGTAGACCAAATGAGGATGGGGGCGGGGAGAGAATCTACATGCCAAGGTGGAGTTTAAGCATATGTGTGGGGTGATTTATTTTGGAACTAGACATGATTGGCCAGAAGGCCCTGCCTCTCGAAGAGCCAAACATACAGAGAGGCTGCAGCCTGCAATCCCAAAGTAACCAAAATATTAAAGGGTGTATGTCATGCACTATAAAGGGTAAGCAAGTGCCGTGGGTTTCCCCTGGCTTGTAGAGAGCACCAGCCAATCCATCCTTCCTGGTTAGCAAAGCAGAGGTGCAGATGTCTGTGCTGGGTGCCATGTAAACCTAGGGTTGCCAGGTGTCTGAGTGAGTGAGGGCGGGGAGAGCGAGCAACAGAGGGAGTGGGGGATGGAGTGAGCAGGGGCGGGGCCTTGGGGAAAGGTGAGTCAGGGAGGGGCCTCAGAGGGGGAGCAAGGGTGTTCAGTTTTGGCAACCCTATGTAAATCCTTCCTTGCCAAAGACTGGGATCCTAGGAGCCTCAAGGTAAGAGGGAGCCCTTGCAACCTCTTTGGCCCTCCTGGTACTGTATGATGTGCCGTGGGGAGGAGGAGTGTGGCCATGGCAACCTCCTTTGCTCTGTATAGCCAAACCCCTCCATGTCTCTATACCGATGCCTCGCTTGCCTTTGTCACCCCAGAGATCTCCGTGCCTGATCGCAGCTGTCTCCTGTGTGCTGTGGGAAGAAGGGATGCTCTGTGTTCCCTCTAGTGCATCCACGCAGCGTCATGCACAATTTAGCCCTTCATGTTGCCTTAGTGCCCTTTCTTTGTATACATTGTGCTATACACTTTCATTTAAGATGGAGTCCCTGTTCACACACAATTCAAGCCCTGCACTCAGATGCTGGCAGCCTGATGGCACATCGATCTCAGTCCTGAGACCTCGGTGCCCTCAATCTCTTATTGAATCACAGTGAACACACAGGAACTGTTTGGGATATTTTCCTCCATGAAGACAAAGAATAAAGACAGTTTCCTTGTTACCACCTCTGCTTTGAGCTGTTGCTCTCTCTTTCACTTATGCCTCTCTGCTGTATTTGTTTTCAGCCCCATACTCCCCTCCACCATACACAGACCGGGTGGTATAAATTTCACATGTATCTGCACTGCAGGCAAACAATCATGACACGGAGATTAAACAAAGACATCATTTGTGATAAAGACACCAGGTAAAATTTGTAAGAGAAACTAAGTCCTATTGAAAGTCAATGGGATTTAGGATCCTAAATCACTTAGACTTCTGACAGTGTTACCCACACATTTTCACACGGCATGTGAAAATGAACATGATACTGAGTGGTCAAGCATACTTCGCCCTAGACAAAGGATACTGAGGATATGGTTCATGCCCAAGGAGTTTACAATGAAGGTGGATTACAAAATAGAATTTCCTTTCTGCAGGAAATTCTGACATTTAACCAAAAATTCATTCCAAGTCAGAACAATATTTCTAGATTTCTCACAGAACAAAAATTCTGAAAATGAAAATTTTTGATTTGGCACCATGGAAATGTTTCATTTGGATAATGTCAAAACACTATAATAGTGTAAAATCGTGTATAAATATAATCTACTATTAATATTTTAATATGACATGAAAGTCCAAATGAAATGTTTTGACATTATCAAAACAAAAAGAAAGACTAAATATTTTGTTTTGATATTTTTCCCCATAGAAAATTTCACTGAAATTGACACATTTCAATTTTGAGAAAAATGCATTTTCAAAAAGAAAAACTCTTTCACTGCTTTTTTTTTTTTATTTTTTGACCAGCTTTACTTACAGTCTATCTAAACAGACAAACAACACAGCACAGACAATGAAATGCTCCAGGTGGCCTGATGATGGATTTATCCCACAGCAAAGCAGTTTCAAAGAAGGGACCCACCCACTGAGTCCCCCACACTCAGAACCCCCTGCCGAGTTCTATCCCCCCCCCCACACCCAGACTCCTCTCTGCAGAGCTCCAGCCACCTTTACCTGGACCCCCTGCAGAGTCCCATTACTGTTGCACTTAGAATTCTCCAACAAGCTCCTGTGCATCCAGATCCCCCTCCCCCACACCCGGATCCCCCCCTGAGCTGCCTGTACCCAGATTGCCCCACAGAGAACCCTCTCAACCCACACCTGCATCCCCCTACACTAAGCCACTCCACACTTGGATCCTGCCTTGCTGAGCCTGCCTGCGCACACCTGGTGCACCTGTCACAGAGGGGAAGGGCACTGGTGTGTTTCTAGGACAGGCCCAGTCCTTGTGCTGTGTCAGGGTTGGGTGCAGCCTCAGCGCTGAGTCCGTATCCCAGGGGTCAGCTGTGCAGTGATCTCCCACCTCTGTGCAGCCAGTGGCCTGTGCTCCTCACTGCCATGCTGGAGTCTCTAAATTTGGCAATGTACAGAATTTTGCAAAATTTTTAAATATTGTGCACAGATTTTTTTTGTGTGTGCAGAATTTTTACTTTTTTGGCGCAGAATGCCCTCAGGAGTAGAAAAGTGACAGATACATATTTTGCTAGTAATTAAATAATCCTCTGCCAGTCCTGGGTTTATTCAAACTTTTGATTTAATTTAGGATGAGGTTTAATACAATATTCCACTGTATTCTTGCAGTTAGATCTCAACCAAGTCCCACTGACTTTAATAACCTTTATTCCAGACTCTATAATACTAGAAGCAGAAATTTAGGCAGTGCAGACTTGTGGCTAGAGCAGGGACCTGGCAATCAAGATTCCTGGGCTTCTAGTCCATAATCTGCCACTGGATTTGTGTTACTTTGGGCAAGTGGCTAAGGCCAATTTTTTCAAACCTGGGTGTCTAATGCAAGGCACCTCTATCAGTATGTAGGCACCTAAATAAGTGGCCTGAATTTCAGAGGTTCTGAGAATCTGGAGCTCCCGGGGAAGCCAGTGTTGTGGGCCCCGACTCACCCTTATCAGCATTTACTCCCTCCAGTGGGATTATTCCCATGAGTAAGCGATCATCAATGAAAAAGGGCTCCACATTGCATTCCACTGTGTTTCTGTTTCTTCATCTGTAAAATGGGGATAACTGATACACACACACATTATTCTTGTGCGGCTTCTATCTCTTGCTATCTAGCACCTCACCATCTTTAATGCATTTATCCTCCCAGGACCCTGGGAAGTAGAGCAGGGAATTGGGGCGCAGAGAGGCTAAGTGACTTAGGCGAGGCCACACTGGAAATCTGTGGCAGAGCATGGAACTGAATCCAAATCTCCTGAGGCCTAGTCCGGTTCCCTGTTTATTAGATCACCCATCCTACACCCCTACTTACCCATCTTACAGGAGTGTTGTGATGCTTGATATACAAGACATCATGACTCTTGCAAGCATCATATTCAACACTGATCAGTTACCAAGGGGAACATTAAACACATGCCAATGACCCTCACTAGCCTGGTCTCCGTGATCTGAAATATTTCTGTGTTCTTTCTGCAAAGGGCTCAATCAAAGACCGAATTAAGCTTTCTCAGCTTGTTTTCAGTACCCTGACAGGAATGTTGCACGCAGGGCAAAGACAGTGGCTGGCAGAGCCCATGAGTCTAAATTCATATGAAGACTTTATAGCCAGTGCAAATGATTCAGTCATCCCGTGAAATAGCACAGACGGATCAGCCCTGGGCCAGAATTCGCATCAGCCAGCAGTCCAGACTCCTCTTCCCCACCCCTCCACGTCTATCTCTGGGTTCATTTGGCGTTTTCCAGTGTGTATAGTGACAGAACCTGATGTCCTTAGGAAGCGGTGAGTGAAACAGGGCTTTTAATCCCAGCAGCCTGGGCTGTCATTATCCAAACAGCAGGAGCGCTATCTGGAGAAGTGATGGGCTGTGGACTTCAACCCTTTGTGCTCCTGACCCAGAGCTGAGAAGAGAGGAAAGATTCTGGTGATTGCTTAGCTAGGTAGCCTACCGGGAAGGTAGAGCTGATTTCTGGGAGATCAGGAAGCTCTTGTATTTAAAGGGATCATCGATTTATTCCAAACCCTTGGGACGCTAATATTAGTGGTGTCATTGTACAGTCCCCAACTGCTCTGGGGCAGGGACCATGTCTTTGTGTCTGTGCAGCAACGAACACTAGGACCCTAGAAATGTCACTATGAATATCAGGCTCAAGACAATGTTTGCAGCTTTCATATTGTTCATTTTGGAGCAGATATTCAATTCTCACTGCTGGGTGCAATTCCAGGTCTGTTTTTCCTCTTTCTACACCCACTCCCCATGTGGTTGCAATGGAATGGTGTGCAAAAGGACAGAGTATTTTTCTTTTGAGAATATCCAGATCAAGCATGATAGTGGAAGCCAAAACCTCTTGAGCTCTAATCTGGGCTGTAACATAGTTTCTGTGTGACCTTGGGCAAATCACTTATATACACTCTGTGCCTCAGTTTCCCCAGCTGAATAGTGTGAAATAGTGACACAGTTTTACCTAGCTCATGGTGTATGGCTAATAGAGTTGGGCAGGAACCAGGTTTTCCATCTGGTGGGAAATTCCACAATTTCATTTTATTTTTTCCATTTGAAAATGGAACAAAAGCAAAAAAAAAAAAAATAAATAAAATAACCTGAAATTTCCAGCGAAAGAAAATTCTGAAAAAACCCCAAACATTTTGTATTGATCATAACATTTTGTTTCAATAAAATTGAAATTTTTCATTCTGATTTTGACTTTTTAAGATGTTTATATGGCATAATATAAAACTTAAAACATTGAAACCAAAAGTGCTTTTGAAACAGCAAATTGAAACGGATGGGTCTGGAATACTATACCCTTGGAGTGGAGATCCTCGGGTTTATTAATGCAAACCTCGGTTTGAACCAAAAGCATGGCCTTGCATTCACAATTGCTGTAAAAGCAATGAATGCCAGATGTACAGAAAAAGATCTTGGCCAATTACCTTCTCTTGGGGCATAGGCACGTCACAATGGATTTCTCCTACAAGGCTCCCACTGTGCTTTACACTCTAGCATATTTATACCTTTTTCACATTAGAGCAACCATCTAATCAATTATTAAGCAGTGTGTCTTGTGTAACTTCAGTTTATATAACTTTTGCTGTCTATGCTATTTTCATGTTACCTTACTCCACACAGCGACCTTCCTTGCTTTAAATATGGTGACTTTTTGTCAGCACCTTTTGTGTATTTATTGTACTGGTTAACTTCCTCTTATCTTTGCCATTTAACACAATACAAAACATCACCTTCATCCTACATAGCAAATGAATTTAGCAAGCAATGGTCATGCTAAGCAAAAAATAGGCTGAAAGCATTTAGGTTAGCGTAAGTATTGACTTGGTCTGCCCAGACCCATTCACTGTACATGACCCACACTTATGATATTTCCAACAAAACATTCCATTGCATTCTCATCGGAATGCTTCTTTCTTTCTTTCTACTGGAATTTTGTCAAAATTCACACATTTCTGTGAAACATTTTTGCTTTCGACAAATTGGCATTTTGTCATGAAAAAAAAAAGTTTAATCAGAAAATGTCCAATCAGCTGCAGTAATGAGGCTAAGTTAATTTTGGAACAGCAGCATGAGGGAAAGATAATCTAATGGCCAGAGCACTGGACTGGGACTCAGTGACCTAGTTCAATTCCTGGCTCAGTCACTGGATCCCTGTGTGACCTTGGACAAGTCACAATGGGCATGTCTACACTAGAAATGCAGCTGCAGCCGCACCACTGTAGAGTTGTAGCGTAGAAATGACAGTGATGGAAGGGGTTCTTCTGTCACTGCAGTAAATTCAGCCCCTCAACAGGCAGCAGCTACACTGACTGAAGAATTCTTCCACCAACCTAGTGGTGTCTATACCGGGGCTTAGGCAGCTTAACTGAGTCTCTTTGGGGTGTCAATTTGTCACACCCCTGAGTGACATAGTTAGGTTGTTCTAAGTTTTATGTATAGACCAGGCCTTAGTCTCTCTGTGTCTCAGTTTCCCATCTGTAAAATGGACTACTTCTCTACCTCACAGGGATGTTGTGAGGATAAAATCCATTAATGTTTGTGAGACAGATACTCTGTTGATGTATGGGCACATGAGTGCCTAGATAGATGTTGAAAAATCCTATGTAAATACTAGCTATTATTATTTTGGTGTAATTTAACTTATCATGAAGGAGAGGACTAGATAATATTTTAGATAATAATTTCACATTATTATTAATAATTTCAGGTTCAGAACAATGTTTGATTGAAAACCACCTAGACCATACTTTTGTGAGGCTCAGAAAAGTTTGGTTAACTTCATGTTATTATTATCTGTTTTCATTTTATCCCTGCCACTTCACTTCCTGGCTCTCTCTGGCACCAGAAACAGAAGAGCCGAAATACTGGATGCAAGGTTGTTGTCGGAGTCTTTCCAACCCAGATGGAAGTAGGAAGTACCACAGTTCTTGCAAAAAAGGAATATTCCCATGTGGTTGCCAGCCCAGCATTGCAGAGCTAACTGGCTGAGCAGTGGAACTGTTGGAACTTATCTGAATGGAACTTCTGAGACCTTTGAGCTTCACCTAGAACAGATGAGTGTGCCTGGTGTCAATCCCCACTTCCAGAATATAAGTAATTGGTGTCTCCTGGGATTTCACATTTGTAACTATGGTGCACACCACAGAGACTCAGAAATTCACGGCAACAGCTGGGCTGCACCTTCCATCCTTTTACAGTAGAACCTCAGAATTACGAACACCAGGGGAATGGAGGTTGTTCGTAACTCTGAAATGTTCGTAACTCTGAACAAAACGCTGTGCTTGTTTTTTCAAAAGTTTACAACTGAACATTGACTTCATAGAGCTTCGAAACTTTACTATGCAGAAGAAAAGTGCTGCTTTCCCGTTTTTTTACTAGTTTACGTTTAACACAGTCCTGTACTGTATTTTTTTTTTTTTATCTCTGCTGCTGCCTGTTGTGTACTTTCGGTTCCAAAAGAGGTGTGTGGTTAACTCGTCAGTTTGTAACTCTGGGGTTCTACTGTACTCCAAGTGCACTGATCCCCAATCATTTGAGATATAGGGACATCTGATACTTACCTAGGGGGTGTAGGATAAAGAGTGGAGCAGCTCCAGTTGAGGGCAGTGGCATGCATTTACACCTGCCATTATACTGAGGGTGTGATCCTGCAAGGTGTGGCCCCTATCTAGCAAAGCGCTTAAGCACATGCTTAAATTTAAACACAGGGGTAGTTCAGTAGGACTTCAATGGGGTGAGTGCCATGCTTAAAGTTAAGCATGGGCTTAGCCTGTTTGCTGAATTGGGGCCAGAGTGTTTAGCCCCTTGCAGGATCTAGCCCTAACGTCTCCCGTGACTGTGTCCTTTGCTAATTTATCAGCATCCTATCGCAAGCAGTGAAGTTGCTGCAGCACAGAAGTATTTCAGATACAAATAGCATTTGTTATTCCCTTCCCTCTGGTAAAGTGCAGCAGGCAAAACACCTCGCTCAACCTGCCAAGAACCAAATGTGGGACACAAGGAAAAATTATTGGTGCATGAAGCTTAAAGAGATACGGGACTCATTCCTTTCCTGCAAACAATGTGTTCTGTAATTTCTCTTTCTTGAGGCTGCTTTTCTGATGGCAATAGTTTACAACAAGGAGCATGAGGGAACACTGGGTATGTGTGAAGGATCTCTCTAATTTATCGAATATAAGGGATACATGGGAGGTGAAGAGATTAGAATAAGGGCCTTGTTGGTATTCCAAAGAGGATTACAGCTGGTGTTTGGGAGTCAGGATTCTTGTTTCCCCGCTGCAACTGTCATCTTTGGCAAGTCAATGTCCCTCTGCAAAATAGGGGTAACAACAGTTTTGTTCTCTGTAAAATCTAATCACCCATATCTATCTCACATGGTGTCTGAATACCTTACAACCGTTATCTTCGGAGCAGTCAAGTACACACCCGACTTTTCGCTGTCTTTATTTCAGAAACAAAGGGGGATAGCGGTGCTTAGCTACCTCCCCAAGGCATTGAGAGCTTCCGTTTATGTCTGAAATGCAATTCCAACTCCTTGGATCAAAGCCGCTGACTTATGGCAGAATATAATTAGCAAACGTGCAGCTATTGGTCCTGATGACATTAAATGTAAACTCATGCATAGGTAACTTCCATGTCACACAAAGCATTGGCCTCTTTTTGCTACACAACCTCAGTGTTCTAAAAGAAAGAGAATTACAAGGCAGGGAACAAATTTTAAACATTCAGGCCTGAATTCTCATGTTCACGAAGACCGCTTTATACCACTCTGGCAGTGCAAAGGGACTGAAATTTGGGTGTAAATTTACACTAATTTAAAGGCAAGTTTACATTAGCAAAATGGTGTGATGGATCTTTGCTGGAATTGGGAAGTGGGCCCTCGACATGCTGTTCATGCCATGTTGACCGTTCATCTTAACTCTGATCAGTGTCCCACTCACCTTCCATTCAGATTCATTAAGGAACATTATTCTGGCACATTGTGCCTGTTCACATTGGATATATGAATTTATAAGGGCCTGGGATCAGACCGCTGGGCCAGGATGTTCTTGACTGAATACATTTGCCATATTATAAACAGGGATCACTGGTTCTTTGTGTTAACTATTATTGTGCCAGTTACTATTAAGTATTTATATTACAGCAGTGCATAGAGATCCCAACTGACTGCAGGGCTGTATTTTGCTAAGTGAGGTACAAACATACAGCAAGAGACAGTCCCTGCCCCAAAGAGATTACAGTCTAAACAGGCCAGGCAGGTAAACCACAAGCCCATCCTTCGTTCTAAGGCATTATTATTGTGTCAGATGTTATTTTTGATTAGATTTGGGATTTGGACCCAAGGGCTATAAATCTGGGGACATGCCTCCCCCCTTCTGACCCCTACCCAATTTCTGCAAAGTCTCTGGGATGGTTCCAGGATTGGGGTAGCTCCAGAACGCCATATAACACATTAATTTGAGACTTGGGGTTGTTAGCAGTTAGATTTAATAGACCTCGCAATATTGCCTTTAACACAAAATAATCCCACTTAGTAGGTTTTTATGGCTTCCGCAGGGACCAGCCCTGTAGTGTGTATTAATGTTTAATATCAAGCAACATCTTTTCAGCAGCTATGGGGAGAAAAGACACTAATAAAAAATTTAACTTGATTGTGATATAATTGTCTAGACTGGTGGTGAAAGTCATGTTATTTCTTCTTCCTTTGCCCCTACTTCTGCTCCTTGCTCTGAATGCTTTTTCTTCTAGCCTACTTCTAGAACCCAGATTTGCCCACTTCTTCCTACTGTCTGGGGGGATATCGTCCACATGATGATTAAGGGCTGGCAACTGATGATTGTTTGGATGAAGATATGTATGCAGGGTTAGGAATCACCCAAGTTTTTTTCATCATTACCCCAAGACTGACCTTAAACATGGTGGAGGGCAGATACTCATTCTGTGTGTGTTCCTGTCTTTGATCTGAGGTGAACAGAGACAACCAAAATACCGTACAACTCCACATCTGAGATAGTAGATGGGTGATTTGGCTGAGGACTATTACAGGCATTCCACCTAGCATTCCACAATGGACATGAGCTGGAGAGGGGATTGGAGGTCAGATATCACTCCACTTTAATACAAAAAGCCCATTCTCCCAGCACAGTAGGAATTCAGTAGAAAGAAGAGGGCTTAAAGAACTGATCCAGGGAGGCTGACAAATGAGGTAGTTACTGGGGGGTTCAAGAACCAAACAACAGGCATAGTTAGGTCTATGCATGTAGTACAGCTGATCATTAGCGGAGACTGATGCTGATACTTATCTAATGGAGAAGGAGGGTGAACTTACCACTTTTCATTGTGTGATGGAAGTGTATCATTTGTGCTCATAATCTGAGAAACAGAGGTGTGGCCTGAACAGATGACTAGAAGCTAGGCACTCTGTCCTGAGTTCTAATCCTGACTCTGAACCCAGGATCAGAAGATACCTAAGAACGTACGAGTTCTTCTCATCCAGCCTCAGACATTTACTCCCTCTATGGCACTGGGCAAATCATTCATCTGTCTTTATTCTTACTATTAATTATTATTGTGTGCAGAACCCAAAGCAGCCCATCAGGATCAGGGCCCCATTGTGCTTGGTGCTGTGAAAACATCTCAGAAGCCATGATCCCTGCCTCAGAGCACCTACAAATAGTTAAGCAAAAGGAGGAAGAGATTATGTTTGAAAAAAAACCCAAAACAATATGTTGCCATTTTTATTGAAATTTTTTTGGGGGGGGAGAAAGAATTTTTGAATTTGAAATGGAAAAAATTGAATTTGAAATTTTCAACCAGCTCTATTTACATTCTGGGAAGAAACAGGAGAGGAAAAAGGAAGAAGGAAGAGAGGAAGAAAGGGGAACACAAAGTGGTACAGAGTACGTCCTGTTGGGGCTGTATTATTATTACCATCTTTATTTTAACCACTTCCTACATTCTGTTTATTAATTTGTCTCATTCCTGCCTATTTATTTTAACCTCTGCCTATTTCTGTATTTTTTTTTCTGTTAAACATCTGCCTATAGTGTTTCTGTGAGATTTTATTGAAACCTCTTTTTCCATTTTTATATACATTGGTGTAGCTGCCTACCCAAAGACTGTACCCAACTGCTCTTGGTAACTCTGTTGCTTCTCCCTACCTCCACCTCTGTTTCTCTATCTGCCTTGTTTCAGAGTAACAGCCGTGTTAGTCTGTATTCGCAAAAAGAAAAGGAGTACTTGTGGCACCTTAGAGACTAACCAATTTATTTGAGCATAAGCTTTCGTGAGCTACAGCTCACTTCATCTGATGCAGTGAGCTGTAGCTCACGAAAGCTTATGCTCAAATAAATTGGTTAGTCTCTAAGGTGCCACAAGTACTCCTTTTCTATCTGCCTTGATTTCCCCATGCTCACCTACCTGACAGGAGTGTCCTGAGCTGTGTGGAAAGTGTTTGTAAGATTACACATGTTAAAGATAACCATAATATTCATAGAATCATAGACTATCAGGGTTGGAAGGGACCTCAGCAGGTCATCTAGTCCAACCCCCTGCTCAAAGCAGGACCAACCCCAACTAAATCATCCCATGATATTGAGCAGCAGCGTGGTCTAGTGGCGAGGCTAGTGGCCATGAGACTTGGGTTCTGGTCCTAGCCGTGCCACTGACCTTTTGTGGGACCGTTAGTCACTTCACCTCTCGCTCTGTGCCTGTGTCTCCTCTTCCACCCTTTGATTGACTCGTTGATGTAGCTTGCCAGCTCTGGCACATGGACTGCCTGTTGCTATTGGTTTGTGCAAAGCCTAACGCTAGCTGTCTCAGGACGGCTATGGAGCGCATCACTGTAGTATCGGAGAGCTTTACGCTCAACACCTTTGTGAGGCAGGGAAGATTTAGCCCCATTCTGCAGACGAGGAATTGGGGGCACAAAGTAGTTAAAGTGACTTGTCTAAAGTCACACAATGAGTCAGTGGCCGAGGCAGGAATTGATTGCAGGTCTCCAGTCCAGTGACTTAACCTTCCTCCTCACTGAGGCCCTCTCGGTACTACCACAAGACAATTAATAGTAATATTCCCCCACAGTAGCTGGAGGGAGGTTAAAACCTGTCTAGTGGAGAAAGCTAACAGAGACTGTTCTAGGGTGATATTCATGGCCTCTCTTATATTTAATGCCTTCATTTTTCATGTGGAGTAACTTTAGCCGGTTGGGAATTGTTCAACAGAACATTTTCAACAGGCTACGCGGGTTGTTTAGCTTTCTAAAGTGCCACGGAGCTCGCTTTCAGCAGCACATCCATATGCTGTGCACCTGGGCAGACTCCCACATACTCCCGTCACACGCTCCCCGCCACCAACGCCCAGGCACGCTCTGGATTTTGCTGCACCTGCGCAAACACATGCCCCCTCACAATCACATGCTGTAGCCTCATGTCACTCTCACACACGCCTTCCCGACAGAAATCCATATTCACACACACGCACACGCTTTGTGTGTGTGTGTCTCTCTCTCTCTCACACACACACACACACTCTGGGAGTTGTACCTGTACACGACACACATGCCCCACTCATATACAGCCCCACTCACACATACCCCTCTTCCCACAAATCCTTATACAGCCAGAATTTAGAAAAGAAGACTTTGTCAGTAATGAATAGATAATTGATACAATCTGGGACCCTGCTGTGCCCTCCTCCCTTGTATTTTTGTCACAAAACAGAAGGGTAAGGACCATCCCTGCAGTGTTCCTAATAAGCCCATTCACCGTCCACTAATGTAAAGCCAAGTATCACCTGGTAGGGGGCATAGCGCCAACGGTGTGAGTGGGGAGGCACGGTGTGAGTGGGGAGGCAGCATGATCTAATGGCGAGAGCACGGGGAAGGGAGTCGCAAGTTCTGCCACTGACCTGCTGTAAGACTTTGGCAAGGCACTTCATCCCCTTATGCCTCTGTTTTCCCTCCCACTCATTCTGTGTCTTGCCTAGACTTCAGGCTCTTCAGGCAGAGCTGTCCTTTACTATAGGCACGTGCAATGCCTAGCACAATGGGGCCTTGACCTTAGTGGAAGCCTCTTTGTGCTACTTTAACATAAATAACAAAATAATGGTTAATTTACGCCCACTCCTCAAAGGCCTAGTCTGTCAAGCCAGCTGCCTGGTGTGATCTTTATCCCTCAAAGTTCTGCAGGATTTCTTTTTTTGTTGTTTCTGAAAACTATATAATTATTATTTTATTTCTCTTTTTTTGGCATGACTTTAAAGTAAGAGCTCAGGTTGCATGGAGTGTGGATTACAGATCATCGGAGATAGATGAAAGCAGAAGACACATTTATCTGGCACCGCATTAAAGGGATGATAAACATGTAATTGAAGCCCAGGGTACAGCCACCTTGTGTATCTGGCCTCCTCTCCCCACTGCGACATTGCAGAGAACTTCCCTGAGAGAAGTAACTGGGGGGAACAGGGTGTGGAGCGTTTGGGTCCTGACCTAGCTGTTTCACAGGGTAATGCATGCTCTGAGAGAAGGGATAAAAGCCCCATAGATGTACATATCAAACAATGAAATATGATCAGATACCCAGAACCACAATACAAGTAGCCCCAGGGCATTTAAAACCTGGTTTAAAGTTTGTTTTCATGTTGTGCCACATACTTGAAAAAATTAACAGCAACAAAAAACATGTCTATGATTACATGTGTAACCATTTTTCTTTCTTCTCTCTCTTTTTTCTTCTATTTCTTTCCTCTGTTCTTGCTCTCCTCTCTCTCTTTCTTTCTTCTTCCCCTCCCTTCCTCTCTTCCTCCACAGGACTCCATAGAATGGAGCAAGAATGAGAGGAAAAAGGCAGACAGAAAAGCATGAACTGGAGGCTTGTTGAGTTCCTCTACTTCCTGTTTATATGGGACCATATAATAGTACAGCCCTCCCACCAGGAACCAGCTGTTATCAACCAACATGTCTCCAAGGAATTTGATTGGCTTATTTCAGACAGGGGGCCTTTCCACCACTCGCGGAGCTACTTATCCTTTGTGGAAAGACATCGTCAAGGATTTACAACCAGATATAAAATATACAGGTATGTTGATTTTTTACAGAGCTCATAGCTTTGCAGCCAGTGGGAACTCTGAGGGGTATGGTAGACGCTGGTCATTGGTTGAGAACCGCCAATGTCCTCCTTCAGTCTGGGAGTGCTTCTAGACTATCTGCTGCCTTTCATTAACAATGACAGCTGCTTCAAAGACTCAGGTACGGTAGAGGTAAAACTGTGATGTAAGCGATGAAGGTGTGTGGGTACCATGGTGATTACCACAGCATAAAACATAAAAAAGGTAGAGAGACAGACAGGAGGTCAGGGGAGAACCTGTCTGATGTGCATGTGAATGTGTCATATATGGGCAAAGATTAAATACATGGACGCACAAATGAGCACATCAAAATGCATTTAGCACTGCGCACACGAACTTGAGTACAAATCTATATGCACACCCAGCCCTCTGCCTACTGTACATGCATTCACAAGATGACATATCAATGTATACCAGGGATCAGCAACCTCTGGCACGCGGCCCACCAGGGAAATCCGTTGGCAGGCCGGGATGGGTTGTTTACCTGCAGCGTCCGCAGGTTCGGCAATTGCAGCTCCCACTGGCCGCGATTCACCGTTCCAGGCCAATGGGACTTGCGGGAAGCGGTGGCCAGCACATCCCTCGGCCCACGCCGCTTCCCGCAGCCCCCATTGACCCGGAACAGCGAACCATTGCCTGTCAGGTTCACTCCCTCTGGGGCATCTGGCATCGGCCACTGTCGGTAGACAGGATACTGGGCTGGATGGACCTTTGGTCTGACCCAGTCTGGCCGTTCTTATGTTCTAATACCCACAATAAAATACACATAGACAAGTACAGGAGAAATGTGCCATGTATTCTGACATTATTTTATATACTGCCTGTCCATACAGATTTGATCCACAAAACACTTTGTGGAGTTAAATAATGGCGTTAAATGGGGGCATGGGGTTAACAGCGGAATGAGGGAGGTATTAAGAGGTACCTAACAAAGGGATACAAGTTATGCTTTCAAATTAGATAGGAAATGAGATGGAAATTCATTAAGGGATCATGAGAGACAAGAAAGCCCTTTGCAGATGGCAGAGATTGCAGAGGAGAAGGCTTTCATACCTAGAGCAGTGAGATAGTGTGACTGGGTTGATGAGAAGTGGCAGGGTGGAGAGTAGCCAGAGAATCTCAGTTATATACTCCAACAAATCCATAAAGGATTAAGGAAGCTGAGAGTAGTTTCAAACCAGACCCTAAAATGCATAGGGGAAACAGTAATGGATCTGTTTGTCTGTGATGTGTCTAAGGCATCTGCCACCATAGTGTCCCAAAGGATGGGGATGCTTCTTTGTACATGTGAGGAGGTGGGCATTACATTCTGCAGCTGCTGGAATCTAGAGAGCTGGGATGATGTCATGATTCACAAGACAGAGAAAACCTGAGGTGGGTCAGAGAGTTCAGAGCTAGGGGATAATGCCAAGGGTATGGGCAATGGAGGTAGTTGGACAGTGTGAGTCAAGAAAGGACATGGAAGAGTTGGAGTTGTGGATGAGTCTTCTCCCCTTGCCCAAATATCAGACTCAAATCACCCAAAGGACAAGCTCTTCAGAATGAGCAATAATAGTAAATCACTATAGAGCATGCAGGACACTGAGCTCTGGAATTCCGCCCTCTGGTTTAGGTTAGGAGCCGATAAAGAAGCTGAGCTCTTTTGAAAATCTAGGCATCTGTGTCAAAACTGGAGTTGCCGGGAGCGGCTCCCTTTTGAAAATCTGACCCCTGGGCCTTGATCCTGCTCCCACTCAAGGCACCGGGAAAAAAACCAAAACCCCAAACCAATCTGCCATTGATTTGAATGGGGCAGAATCAAGCTTTATTTAGATATTCAGCTGGGTACTGAGGACTTTTTAAAAATCTGGTTCCAATTGTGGGTGCTGAGCACTAGAAAGTCAGGTCCATATTTCCAAATCCTCAGCAGGTGTGAATCAGTGTGGCCCTTTTAAATTCAGTGGAGCTATGCCAGTTTATAACAGGTGAATATCTGGCTCATAGCTCTCAAACCATCCCAACCATAGTGTGTTGTTAGCATTAGGGGTGGGCAAATCTCATGTTGTGGGTTCCACAATCTACTGCACACGTCGGCAAAGCAAGCTGGAGTTCACAAACTATCTAATTCCTGTTAAAAACAAGTTTCCTCCTCAAGGGTGATTCTTGATCACCCTTTGTATTCATCTAGCTAAAGAGAAGCCAGTGCTCTGCATTAAGGATAGCGAAGCCACCCTGAGAATCTGGGGTAGAACAGGGGAGTGTCCTGTATGTGGAGTGCTGAGTTTTTATTGGAATCTTCCCCCTTTGTGCTTTGTTTCACAGACACTGTGTGTTTGTTGCTCAGGCTCTCTGCACCTTTCATACACTGGGTCTTGCCATGTGCTTTGCCCTCTCTGCTCCTTTTCCCACCGCATCTCCAAAGCCTGGTGTCGCTAGAATTCGAATCAGCCATTCCGACCGGTGAATTTTGAGTGGGTTCGAAATGAGGCAAAAAAGAGCTCACCCGTCCCTAATTGGAACACTGTAACTTGTTTAGTGGCGATTTCCCCAGAGTGTCTTGCTGTGAGGAAACATGGACACAGCACATTAGAACCGTGTCATTTACATTGAAAACCCTCAGAGATAAAGCCACTGGCAATGTTACGCAGCAACGTCAAGCAAAACACAGGATTTTCTAGCGTGTACAGCCAGCCTCACAAAAAACCCAGCCCCTTGTTTGCCCCTTTCCTGCCACAGCTGAAGTTCAGGCATTTACTATCAGGCCAAGCGCCTTACTCCAGTTGACAAAGGCATCCAAGGCAAAAGGACTCTTTCCCTTCTGCAGAGTTCCTATGGAACTGAGCGGCCACTGATATTCTTTCCATAGAATGTTTAAACCAGGCTCTAGAATTCTACCTTGGCGACATAATTCTCTATTCCATTCTGTCTCTCTTTATTATATTCTACAGGATTTTAGGGTAATTTCCTTAGAACCCTGAAAAGATTATTTTGCTTGTACCCCTTAGTTGAGGTCTGGATCTCATATTTGGTCTTGAGAGGTAGAGAGAAGATACGGAGAGCTGTTTTGTATTGAGTGTTGAGTCTTGGACAGTATAGATCAAACCAAGAGATGAAGAATGAGTATTATTCTGACTCAACTCTTATAATGAGGCTGGTTTATGATGGCAGTTGAGGATGGAAAATGTAAGCTGTGATAATGTGGATGCGATGGCGGTGCTGGATTGTGGGCTGTCTGCATAGTCATCTAGGTGGAAGGGCACATGGTACTGGAAGCACAGTTTAATGGCTAAAGCTCAGGAGTAAGAAAAATCTGAGTTCTGTTTGTGGTTCTGCCACACATTCACCATGTGGCCTTGGACAAGTCACTTCACTGCTCTATGCCTCCGTTTCCACGCCTGTAGAATGGAAATAATACTTGCCTACTTCCTAGAGCCATTCCAAGGCATTATTCATTAATGTCTGTAAAATGTTCCGAGATCTTTGGATGTCCAGTGCTATAGAAAAACAAAGAACAATTCTTTTACAGAGTGGCTAATAAAGGACTAGCTTGATAGGGAAGGGAGGGGCATAATTGGGAGAGGAAACGTGGAATTTCCAAATGCATTTATTTATTTCAGTTCCTGAAGAAAAAAGAAAAAAAAGTGTCCATTCTAACCTCTAGACACGTTATCATCTATTAAAATCACATACATCACTGTACAATAAACACTGGCAAATTAAATGGGTGACAATACAAAGCTATTTTGTTACATAAGCTAGTTACAAAGAGGGCACCAAGTATATGGAAAAAGAAATGCAGGATTAATTGTGGGTTACAGTGAACAGATTAATTAGAGCTGGTCAGGAGGATGAAAGCCAATAAATAAATAAATATATAAATTTGAAAAAAGAATTCCTAATTTTTATTGAAATTTCAAAATTCATTTTTTTAAAATGTAAATATTTCAGCCACCCTTTATATTCAACATGTGATTCGCAAATAGTTTATAAAGAGTTGATAAATGAGTCATAGATGCCACACGCTAATGCAGACACTAACGTGTGTGTGTGAGCAATGGTTATAAGCACATCAACAGACGGTGTTATATATATGGATATAAAGCAGGGTTATAAGCAATCTGTAGACTCTATAACAATCAACTAACCATTATAATATCTATGAATAATGCATTCACCCTTTATTGACTATTTATAAATGCCCTCAGTATGAAATACGATCAAAATTTCAACCAGCTATATATTATAATATTAATAAGACATATCAATGATATGTAGACAGTCAGTTCATCCGAGATATTCCATAGCTCTTCAAATAGTTTAATTGTCAACCTGAGATGGGCCAGAAAATCATTCCAGTTCTCATAAGAGGACATCTACATGCCCATTCTGGCCCCTTTACTCTGGGTAAAAGGCCTGGAGAGGCATAAATGTGTCCTAAAAATCCCTGGGAGCATTGTGGGTGCTCAACAACTCTGAAATCTGATAGGAATTCCTGGCCCATTCATTTGGTCATGTCACTCCTCTTTTTGAATCCCTTCACTGTCTATTGCATCACATTTAAACTACTGGTCATCTCCTTCAAGACTCTGTATAAGTTTTATCCTCCTTTGGGTTGAGTTACACGTTGGTCTCCCTGACACCTGCCCTGCTCATATTCCTATCCTTGTGAGCCCATCTGCCAATCTCTCCATCAATCCCCTCCATTCCTTTCTCCACACAGCCCTGCGTGCATGGTCCGACATCCCTGCAGTCATCCCCAAAGTCCTAACCCCTTTACTCTATGTCCTTCTTAAAACCCACTTCTGCTGTGCTTTCTATAGAGCGTCTTGCGAATTTGTACAGAAAATCCCTTTTATTGCTCCACATCCCTGACGTCTGTCTACTTGTCTGTGCAGCCATCTTCAGACAGTCAATTCCTTGGGACGGGGGCTGTCTGCCTCTTCTTATATGTCAGAAAAGTCTCTAGCTCATGATGAGTTGCTACCACAAACAAACAGAACAATCATCAACTCCCTGGGTCTCTTTGGGTGAATCACCTCACCGCCCTCTGACTCAGTTTCCCCATCTGTATGTAACCCCAGTATAACTCTGGCCCTCTCTAGTTGTGGCTGTCCACAGAGAGAGAGCTTGATAAGCCTGCGAAAGACTTGCCTAACAGAACAGGGTATTTTAAAATGAGAGGTCCCACGTTCAGTCCCCACAGCTGTTGACCCTCTGCATGGTAAAGGGTTAACAAAACCCAACTCTGTGATGCAATGTGAGCTCCGTGGGTGACAGGTGCCATATGAGTGAGGTAGCATTAATTTTATCCTTAATTTTCAGCCTGGAGTGTGGGTTTATGTGCCTGGACGGCAGTGACAGGGATGTGATGTCTGCTCCATGTCCGTTCAGAGGGATAGCCACCATTTTCTAGCCAAACACTGAGAACTTGATTCACATTTACACTGAAGCCCCTTTATGCCACTCTTGATATGTAAAGGGACTTTAAAGTGAGCATAAATGTAACATAGTCCCACTTTTAGTCCCTTTATGATGCCAGAGAGGTGTAAAGAGGCCAGAGTGTAAATGAGAATCAGGTGCTAATTCTTGAAAAGGGGTGTGTGTGTGTGTGTGTGTGAGTGAGAGAGAGAGAGAGAACAAAATCCAAAGCTAAAATCTTCTCCATTCAGAGTGTGCCCATTCCCAGTGCCACTTCACCAGGCTATTGTTAGATTTCATTTTCCTTCTCATTCACAAACCATCTGGATTTGCAGAAATCATTAAATAAAGACTGCAGAACAGAGCGTCTGCATGCCAGGGAGGAGATTCACACCCCAGGCCAGTCTGCAAAATAACACTTGTCAAGTCAGACACCTTCCCCCCATCCCCTCGGCTTTTTTTTTTTTCTTTTTTCTTTTAGCAACTTCCCTATCATGTAAGCAACTGTGGCCTTTCTTCCCACTAAGAAAGCTGCAGAGAAGATAAAGCTGTTGTTCTACATTGGGAGCATTTATCAGCATTAGCAGAGAGGTGCCCACTATTGGCTACTCGCCCCATCCCAGCCCAGGTCTAATTACCCACTTCACACTGTAGACTGTGTCCTGTATCACTTACCTAACCTCATAGACTCCTTGCCCAGTACAATACCGCACAATGTGCGAGACTCGGCTGGGAATTCTCTGAATTTGAAAGGAAATCGACTTTACAGTGACCTTTTAGACCCCAAAACAAAATATGGACACTCCCCAAATGGATCCTTTAGAAAATAACCCACTACCTACCAATTAGCTGCCTTCTCAAATTACAGGTTAGGAGTTTGGTGCAGTCTCTTTATGGCCTCTGTGACACAACTGGGACTCGTATCCCTAACTATGCCTTATCTTAAAGTCTCTCTGTCTCTCACTTATACCCCACGGCAGGCTTTCTGTCCAACTGTAGTAGCTTAGATGCCAGTAACATCTGAAGGAATATTACCAAGACTCCTCTCCACCGCATTCAGGAAATTCACCGCATTCTTTCCTCTTATATAAATGGACAGGCTCCATGATATTTTTTATTCTCTGCTTTGGTTTGGTTTTTTAGTCACACTGCCATTCTGGGGATAGCAAGTAAGTTTTCATACGAGGGTTTTACTTTCTCGGCGTAAAGGAGACATCATCTTTTATGTTTCTACGCTGGAGGTGAGGTTTTTTTCAGAAGTAATGTAGCAGCTAAAGGACAGAAGGAGAAGAGATGAGAAGAAGATCTTGTTGACTGTGTGGAATAAGCAATGGGATGCTACAGAGCACTGCATGTAAAAGAGTGAAATTTACATAGTTTACATTATGCATGTAAACTAGCGATGTACATTGCTTTGTAATCAGTAAACACCTTGTAAATAAATATGTGTAAACCAAGAATTTAAATCAATTTACATAATGTGTGTAAACAATGAAACCTTCCAGTGTTCTCCTCAATGTAAACGTTAATCTGAAAATGACACTAACACAAGTTTAGGCAACTTTATGAGAGAGGCAATTTACATTCCCATCTCACTGCTCTCACACTGCAGCTTGGCAAAGATGACACATTCAAGAGACCGGCGTAAACCAACCAACCAATTACATCACGTAGTTACTCGTTTTCCCACAACCTTCATTTTTCATGCAGTTCAGGGACCAGTGTTGTTACAGTCCCTGCATAATGAATCTCCATGCATATGGATAACTGTTCATATATTTGCATAAAGGAGAACAAAGGCAGGGATGGAGGATGATGGGGCTTGCTGGGGCCTGTATAATACTCTGCAAAATCCTGTGGTTGCTGGGTCATACAGCCAAGGAATTTGGCCTTCATCTGGGTTTGATGAACAGCTGTTCTGGCTCCATTTGGATTCAGATGGTCAGGGTTTCAGAATATCAGTGGCAGCTGTGATATCAGACATTCCATCTCATCTTTAATAATCTTGAGGGGCGCTGACTGATGAAAGCATAAACTGCAAAAAATTAATAAACTTAGAAATCGTTCCAGGCTAACATCTTAGATCCAACCATCTCTCCAAACTTTGGGGAAGGTCACGTCCTCCTTTGAATTTAGCAGCTCAAACCCATGTCTTCAGGGGGGTGGCACAAGCAGCATAGGAAAGGAGTTTTAATCGCTGAGCCCTCTGCCAAGAGATACCACATGTTCTTGGGCCTAGAAGGGAATTCTGTCCCCTTTCATTTCTCACCTGACTGAGTCCCTTTCTTATGGAGCGATGAGGGATCCAGTCTTCTCTACGTGCATCAAATTTGGAGATTATTCACAGTGCTCCACCCACTGGTCCCCTCCGCACTGCTCCATAGTGGACCTCTCTCAGACTCAGCTGGGCCTTCCATGTTCATCACAGATGTCTGAAGGCAGGCAGACTGAGGCCTCGTGACTTATGAGCAGTTTAAAGGTTAACAAGCCAAGGAGAAGCCATCACTCAACCTTGTGGGTAGGCTTTTAATGCCACTTGTAAAACAGGCAGATGCTTATTTCTGCAGAAGCAGTTATGTAAAAAAGGAGTCATCAGCTGTTTGATGCAAGGAATCATTTTGTTCTGCCACCAGTAGCACATAGGGGGATGCCATGACTGTACCTGTTATCACTTTTTCTATTTTGGGATTCCCCCCTTATAATTTTTTCCCCTGTGTTTCAAGTCCTATTTCTTCTTCTTTTATTCTGTCTGACTGCCGCCCACTGACCTCTGTAAGTGCAGCAAGATAAGCCCCACTGCAACAGCCATCGGAAACATCCACGCTGATTTCCCATGCTCATCTTACAGACCCACTGTTGGACAAGGCAAGTTCAGTCAGAAACCAAGGGCCGGTCTCCTGAAAAAGCATGATTGCAAGAAGGTATAAGGGAATCAGTACTCCCTGGAGACAGAGCAGGATGGAGAGGGATTTTGGTAACAGGGATTCCTCTGCAGGCAATGAGAGATCCATTACATCCTCCTTCGGGGCAGGTCGTGCAATGTGCAGTGGTTTGTGTGTGCAAACAGGGGATGGCATGCAGCTGCCTGCACCTCTCTTAAGGAGCTGATTATACAGGTATATCAGGGCTTCTGCAGCCGGCAGTGGCAAAGGTGTCATCTCTGGATGGCAGCGCAGGTGATGCCAAGTATCTGATGCCAGGATCATGCTTCAGGGCCGTTATTTGTTGGTGACCATGCTCTGTAACTGATTGCGCACTGGCATCTCTCTCTCTCTCCAGCCCTCGGAGACTATTTCCCATACATCTCGCTTCACAGAGCTCCATCCGGACACAGTCATTTACAATAAAATATTTACAGGAAGCTGCAATGAGGCCGACTTCACTGGGGAGTCATTTGTGCTGGTTAAATAACTTCTCCCATCAGGTGAGACGTGTGGATGGGGGAGGAAAAGTCAGAGCTGACAGATCTCAGCGCATTTGCATTCCCAGAGCCTGCCTGGTATGGAATCAGACTGCAGTGCAGTGCAGACTGCAGGGGGGATGCTAGGTCCTTCCAGCTGTCCTGGCTGAGGATCCAACCACACTGTTTAATGGAGAAGAGATGACCCCATCTTCATCCGATCTCTTCCTTGACCTGCTCCTGCTTGCTCTTGGTAGGTATTCCTCATGGTCTTGAATAAGGGATAGCTCAGTGGTTTGAGCACTGGCCTGCTAAACCCAGGGTTGTGAGTTCAATCCTTGAGGGGGCCATTTAGGGATCGGGGCAAAAATTGGGGATTAGCCCTGCTTTGAGCAGGGGGTTGGACTAGGTGACCTCCTGAGGTCCCTTCCAACCCTGATACTCTATGATTCTATGAAATGAAGGCAGCAGTGAACAGGGCCAGATTAAGGGAATGGGATTGTCAAAAGTGCCTGATGGATTTAGAAGCACAATCCCACTGAAAACATGCCATAGTGCGTGCAGGCCGACGGTCCCTGCTCCTGGAGTTTCAGGATGACATCAGAATCCAAGCTTCCATTAAATGAACAAACCCAAGCTCTATGTATCTAGTGCTTGTAGTAGCAAAGGAAAAGTTGAAAACATCACCCAGGCAGCGAAGTCTGCCTGAGTCTGCAGGCAGGGCCCAGCAGAGGGAGGAGCAGCAACCTCTAGAACCAGCAGGGAAGCTATCTGGCCCCAAACCCTCCACCAGAGCAGACCAAGCCTCCAACTGTCCTGGATGCTCCCCCTTCTGCTGCTTGTGTGTGTGTGTGGGGGAAAATGTGGGCCCCGTGACCACTCCTGCAGCTGCTGGAGTGGGCAGAGCGCCTGCCACTGGTCAGCATTCTGCTGGACTTCCCATGCATGACTGTGACTCCTCCAACTGGTGAATAACTGTCGGGGGTGGTGGGGAATGAAGCCAATGAAAATGAAGGTGAATATCAGAGAGGGAAACCGAAGGGAAAAAAACAAACCAGCCTCTCTTCCTAATAGAACCACAGGGTTAGACGGGACATCTAGTCTACCCCCCTGCCAAGATGCAGGGTATGTTGTGCCTAAACCATCCAAGACAGGTGGCTATCCAGCTTCTTTTTGAAACCATTGCCTCTTGTCCTGCTCTCTGTGGCAAGAGAGAACAATTTTGCTCCATTTTTTTAATGGCAGCCTTTCAGGTATTTGAAGACCGCTATCATGTCCCCCCTTAATTTCCTCTTTTCCAAACTAAACATACCTGTAATAGAGAGCCTCTTGGATCCCTCTGCTAAGGGAAGCCATTTAAAAGCAGTCTGGATAAAGCACTTGAGAATATACTTTAGGGAACAATCCTGCCTTGGCCAGGAGTAGGGAGGGGAATGTACTCCACGTCCAATAGGCCTTTTCCATCTTTCATGTGGATTCACTCACACACCGGATTTCTTATCTTCAAACTGCTCAGCTCTGTCTGGAGGAGTGTGGTGTGATGGCTGCCAACCAGCTCCCCTTGAGCAACCCACCCAGTGGGGGCACAGTCAGCCCAAGGGGGAGTGCTTACCGCACAGCTCCCCACACTTTGCCATAGCATTCAGCCTCTAAGCACAACCCTACCCCACCTGTCACTGGTTCTCAGACTGCTGTGCTGGGCCAAAGGGCCTTTGCTAATACAGCTTCTGCTAAGGTTTTGCCATTCTTTAGAGATCCCAGCCTCTGCCGGGACCCTAATCAATTCTTAAGGGCTAAACGGTGCCTGTTAGGCCCAGCCCATGGTAAGGGGTAAAGTGGAGGTCCACAGCTCTATTCTGCCTCCTGGAACTCCCTAGCTGCATAGGAAGGGGACTGACTTGTTTTGCCCCTGGAAGGGCTACAGCATATTCTCCTCACTGCCTGCTAATCAGGGGTCAAAGAAGTGTTGGAGAGGTGGCTCCCCCTTCTCCCAGCCATCCCGTTCAGGAAGGTCTTCTTCCCAAGGCAGAAGCCTCTAGGAACCAGCCCCTGGATTCTCCCAAACTCAAGGGATGCTATTCTGGGCAGGACTTCTGGGGAAGAGAAAAGGTTCCTGTATGTCACGGCCACCATCTTGGCCAATGCACCAGGGATCAAAGCGGGGATCTTCTGAGCTGAAAGCAAGAGCTGCTACAGCTTGAGCTAAAGAGCCAGACTCTGTAGCCAACAGCTGTGACTGACTCGCAGAGGAAGACACACAGCACACATGGACCAATCGGTTACACTTACTCCTCCCCTGTCCCCCACCACTGCATGGAGGTGTAAGGAAAGACCAACCACAATTCAACCCTATTTGCGGGTGAGAAGGTAAATTTGGACAGTTGTTTTTCAGTCATGCATCCAGCACAGCTTGTTTCCATTTTTTTCTCTCTTTCTGTTTCCTTCCCACTCAGCAAATGAGAGCCCCTCTGCTGAGTATTCAGCATTAAATATTTCAGTATTGGCTTCCAGCTCTTGAGCAATACCAAAAAGAACATTACTTTTTACTTCCCTCCAAATGTCTGGGTTCTCCTTGGGGAGTCCGCACTGCTAGTCTGATCAGCACTAATAAGAGAGCTGTGGGGAGAGAGGGAAATATAAGTTGCAGGGTTGAGAGGGAAAGGAAGGAGGTTTGTTCGGTTCATCCCTTGTTCAAGCCGAATGAATAATCCCTAAACGAATATAATGTACTCCTTGCATTTTGCATCTTGTTTTTCATTAGCAGAATGTGGAATTCTGAGATTTATTCACGAGGCAAAATGACATGCCAATTTCTGTGCAGTTATGTTTCTTTCTCGATGAAAGGTAAGCATTTGATATCTGGTATAATGAACCAACACAACACAGATTTCAGCGTTGCCAATTTTTGAAATTTTATTGAGATTCTCATTATGCCTGGTGTTTTTCTGGAAGCCCCAGCACCTGGAGTCCTGTGATTTTGTGAGAATCTCAGATAAGTTATTTTTGAAGTAGGTTTCTAGCCCTCATGGTTGCAGAGAAAAAACTTGAAAATGTGGCCCCAAAATGTTCAGAAAGCTGGAAGCAAGTAAAACCCCAACATATATTGTCTTTCACAAATGTCATGAATTTTAAGTGAATCCCATGTTTTTTTTAACTCTTGATGCTGGTGATACTGCTAGAACGCTTATGATGCCATTTTTTGTTACCTGGTTGGATGCCTTACATAAACTAACAAAGCCAGTGAAGATTCCAAATTTTGAATATTGCACGCGAACATACAATTCAATCGCAATTGTAAATGCCTCAGAGGAGCACTGTCTTGCTTTGTGTTTGCGCAGCACCTCGCCCAGTTGTGGCTTCACCTTTATCAAGTATGCTACTGCAACATAAATATTACATAAAATTATATGCATATAAATAATAAAAGTAACAACATCAATGATATTGATCATAATATTGGTAATAGTTTGAGTTGAAAAGTAGCCTTTTGGTAAGCATTTGTACTAGTAAAGCTCAGTTGCTCGAATGTGCATGAAAAAGCAAACCCACAGAACAACATCCACATAAAATTAAACATTTATTTATTCTAGCAACTTCCAACCCACCATAGTATTTTGCACCAAACGGTCACATTATCATGGGGACACATAAAAATACTCTAGCCCATCTAGCTAACTCCCAAAGCAAGTCACATCAACCAGTCAATTTCAGATGAACCTGAGGCTGCTACATGATCTTGGATGAACACCAGGTTAGGCTGAGCTTTGTAAAGAAGTGATGTAAAGAGCTGCACAAAGGAAGCCATCTGCATTCAGAACTCGTTTTATCGGTCCTGCAAAACCCAGGAACTATGCTACATGTTTCTGAGCACCATCTACTGGCACCTTAGCTATTTTCTAATTATTTACATATATACAGACACAAGATCACTCCTGTAACAAGCTTCATTTTGAGTTTTTGGATTTCTTCCTATCCCAAACTCAAAGCAACCATTAGAGTTGTGAATACTAGGGAAGGAAGGCTAGTCTTGTGGTCGGCTAAGGCACTGGACTGAGAGTCTGAAGTCTCAGTTCAACTCCTAGGTCAGCCAAAACTCCCTGTCTGATCTAGGACAAAAAAAAATCTAGCCTGCATGTCAGTTCCTCATCTGTAAAATGAGGATGATATATCTCTACCTCCAAGGGATGCTTGTGAGGATAAACTCATTGTTGTTTGGGAGATGCTATGATTGTGCAAACAATGTATACTGGTCAATAGAAATAAAACCAAAGAACATTTTCTCATGAGATAATGTGGATGCAGGGGTCCAGGAAGTGACTCGTCAGATTTTTCTGGATATTCTCATATAACAACAGAGGGATTCAGGGTGTGACAATGTTATGGCAGGACAAACTCCCACAGGCTCATGGTCTTGCAGGATGGGTGGACTTGGTGGGTCTCCAGTTCCTTCCATGGGTGCAAGAACACATCTACCATCTACACTATGATATGGACTAATTGTTGCCATTTTTAAGGCAATTGCTTAAAAGTTAAAATATCTTCATCATATCTTTTATTAAACGCACAGCTAGACCTTTCTGTTGAAACCATCCTGATTAGTGATCATATCTTGTGCAACGGCAGGTCTACCTTGGAAGGTGATGTTGGCTTTTTGAACTCATTTATTATGTATGTGGCCACTGCCCTCTTCTGAACAGAATAGGAACTGCTCAGCTGTGTGTCAGAGGCTCTATAGCTGCTAAGAGTGAAGGCACATTCTCTGTACTTTGGAACACTGTGCACTGTGTCATCGCTGTGAAGTTCCAGCTGGACATGGTGAGGGAACGTGACGTTCTAGGTGGCTGCAGAGTTCTTGTACTATTTTCACAATTGCAGCTGGATGGAACATTTTCAGCTAAATCACATTTTGTCAAGACGTGCTGTTTCATGAGAACCGAAATGTTTTGCAGAGATGTACTGGTTCCAATGAAGTTGTCACTGGAAATGGTTTTGAAAACGTTCTGGTCACGTCTGACGCGACGCAGATAGGGAGTGAGCACTGAAAACAGCTGTTTCAACAACATTTCCAAAAAATGTTTTTGTTCCAATGCAGAATGAAAACAAATGACAAAACCTTGAAAGTTGCTGCGAACCAAAATTGTCATCCTCTGGACAGCACCAGTCACAATCGATATTTGAACTCTTTGCTTGCCAGACTCTCAAGCTTTGTCTAGCTATGGTAATAGGCAATAACCCATCCAGAGTGCATGTGTATGCTGCCCTCTACTGGGTGGAATTGGAACTGCTTAGCCCCATTAGGCCCTGAGCTGTTAACAGTATAAACTCCAGAGCTAAAAGACCTAAACAGAGGGCACTCTCTGCTTCCTCTGTTGGGGAAAAGGGGAAAAGCCAGCTCTGGCCAGCTTCATTCACCTGAATTATACTATTGTTTACCCATAATTCCACCTTTTGTTGCTTTGGTTGCAGTGTGTTTCTGTTTTGATGTGTAGGTGTGATAATAGATTATCATCATTACTATACTCGGGAAATGGAACTCGAATAGTAGGGGCCCATGCTTTGGCCACCAGAGGATCTGCATCTATCCTTGATTTCATCCTGAACTTAGAATCATAGAATATCAGGGTTGGAAGGGACCTCAGGAGGTCATCTAGTCCAACCCCCTGCTCAAAGCAGGACCAATCCCCAATTAAATCATCCCAGCCAGGGCTTTGTCAAGCCTGACCTTAAAAACTTCTATGGAAGGAGATTCTACCACCTCCCTAGGTAATGCATTCCAGTGTTTCACCACCCTCCTAGTGAAACGGTTTTTCCTAATATCCAACCTAAACCTCCCCCACTGCAACTTGAGACCATTACTCCTTGTCCTGTCATCTTCTACCACTGAGAATAGTCTAGAGCCATCCTCTTTGGAACCCCCTTTTAGGTAGTTGAAAGCAGCTATCAAATCCCCCATCATTCTTCTCTTCTGCAGACTAAACAATCCCAGTTCCCTCAGCCTCTCCTCATAAGTCATGTGTTCCAGACCCCTAATCATTTTTGTTGCCAAAAGAATATCAGGGTTGGAAGGGACCTCAGGAGGTCATCTAGTCCCCAGATCCCAAATGGCCCCCTCAAGGATTGAACTCACAACCCTGGGTTTAGCAAGCCAATGCTCAAACCACTGAGCTATCCCATCCCCCTTCAGCACTGCCAACACATCCATCCTCTGGCATAGGCGCTAGCGCGTGGACAAGGAGGAATAGTCTATGCAGGGACCACTAGGACCAGTTCAGCACCCAGTATAGGCTGGGGCTACCCTAATTTACACGTCGTTGCAAAGGCCCCTATAGGTCATTAGGGGGATGTAAAATGGTACAACCCCCTAGTGGCCTCAAGCCACCTCACTTGGCCCATCTCTCTGCATCCAGAACTGTCCTGGACATAGCACTCTGCTGTGGTGTTCTCCAGGATGGGACTCACACCTGCACGCTGGTCCACTTCCGACAGCCAGCCTAGCTGGTGCAAAGAGGCCATGGTGGAGATGTTCCATGGTATGCAGCATTGGTATGAAGTCACATAGGTAAGCCACAGATTTGTTATCATAAAGGGCAGCGGGGTATGTGCACGAGGGGGCTGGAGTGTAAAGAATCAGTCAGCATGTATAGATATTTTTAATGGCTCTATGCTGCCTCCTCTTCTGTCTGTGCTAGTGGAAATCCTTCTCATAGCATGAGAGATTTTATTCAATTTTTAAGAGCTCTTCATTTTTCATTTGGGAAGGAAAGTTGGAGCTGCTTCCAATCTGCAATCAATCCGCTGACATAGTGGAAGAGATGCAAGGAAACTCTCTTGCTTTGTGGGTCCTTTATCTTCCTTGTGAGCTCACAGAAGTTAATATATTTCTGAATGGGGGAGAAAGAGAGCCAGAACATGCAGCCAGCACACCGCCTGCCTAAACCCTGCAAACAGCCTTGTTGTTAGCGCTAACCCTACAAAAAGTCTTCAGAACAACAACACACACTGTGGGCTTGTAGAGAAAGGAAGCAAATCACATGTAAATTTACATACAACCAGATAGTTAACGGTATTTAAGAACCTAAAGACGCAGAGGGATTTGTTTTTATTGTGTCATTGTTTTCATGTATTCCTCCATCTGTTTGAATCCATCTGGTGTCTCTTGTTTTATATTTAGTTTGTCAGCTTTTTGGGGTAGGGACTATGTGTGTGTTCCATGTTTGGTCAGGACCAAGCACGATGGGGTCCTGGTCCGGGACTAGGACTCCTAGATGCTATGGTCATACAAATAATTAATAATAATAGTAATTTTCAGAAGTGCCCATGTGCCTACATTGTATATCTTTCAATGGGAATTAGGTGCACTTGAAAACCTCACTTAGGCACCTATCTGCATCTTTAGGTGCCTAAATTTCTTTAAAATCTGGCCCTTAGGAAATTGATCTTCCACTTTTGTTTTAAAAAATGACAGCCATCACTTCATCAGCATGTGCACGATGTGTTGCTGTCCTAGCCAAACTCCCAAATAAGAGAAATATTAAGGGCTGGACTCCACTTTTGGAGAATTGTAAACCCTTCAGGCCATGAAGATGTCTCCTTTCTGTGTCTGTACAGCGCTCATCACAATGAGACTCCACTCCCAAATAGAACCTTTGGGCACTACCGTAATATAAATATTTACTCCTAATAATATCAATAAATCACTAGTGACATACTCATCCAGAAAGGAATAATAACAAGCACTTCTGTAACTAGGCTTGGAAGGATTAGATTTTTGCCGGCAAATGTCGGTAAATGTCAATTTCACCGTGCAAGCAGAACCTGACAAAATAGATATAGTTCCATTGATAATAATGAAAATTTACAGAGAGAGATCAAGTAAGAAAACATTCTCCTTGAGAATTTATTGCATTCTGATTTAAGGATCTTTACTTTGTATATTTTGATATGTGATGTTGACAGTTTGTGTTTTAACCATTACAATGCGGTAACTTTCTGAATCTCAATGTCTACTGACATTTGATAATTATTGCCTGACCCTCTTCTCCCCCAGTAAATGCCCACAACTGTGAAAATTTAAATAAATACAAATTGGAAAAACATGCTTAAAATCCAAAATTGTGAAAACTTAAATAATAAAACAAAGCTTTAAAATAAACACTGATATTATCCACTGAAATTATTTAAAAAAAATAGAATTCAGACAAGCCTATCTATAAGATCTTTCATCTGAGGATCTCAAAGCACTTAACAAGTGTTAATTAAGCCTTCTAATGATAGCTGAGGGAAGAATTTTTAAATGAATAATTTACTAGTAAAATATAATGAAATTCATCATATTTATTATTCATGGATATATTAGTCAAAAAATAGCAGCTTGGTTGTATTGCTAGGTAAATCATTTATAATGTGCATATATTCCTCAAACAATTTATACAAAACTATTTTGAAATGTGTGGAATAAGCTATTCACTGATGATTATTAACCAGCTTAACTCACAACCCCCCTGTGAAGCAGGGAAGTATTAGGTTATAAATTCTTTGAGGCTGGCACTGTCTTTTTATTCTGTGTTTGAATAGTGCCTGGCACAGTGGGGTTCTGATCCATGAGTGGGTCCCCCTTTAAGTACTACAACAAAACAATAACAATTAATTATTAATTATTATTATTTTATATAAGGTTTAATTTAGGTTGAGAGATGTCAGATGACTTGCCCATAGTCACACAGAAATTAAGTGGCAGAGCCAAAAGAGGACACAAGAATTGTTATTTCCATTTTCCTGATCTAACTACTAGACCACACTCTCCTTGCAGAGCCAAGAAGAGAACCCAGGTGTCCTGGCTCCCCATCACCTACCCAATCACACTCATCTCTCAGAGCCAGAGAGAGAACCTGGGAATCCTGACTCCCAGTCCCTTTCTAGATCCCTTTCCTTCTGTTTCCTGTGATGGCAAACTCCTGTAAGCTGGTATCGTTTGAAAGGTCCATCGTCAGAGAGAGCACAAGGCTCACAAGCCTTCTGACTTCCACTGACATTCGTGTCCAGCGATCCCAGAAGGCCTTTCATGCCTTTACCGGTGTCAAATATCACAGCCTCTCCCTCGGGTTTTCCTAGGAAAGCTAATGCTGAATTACCCAGCCTCCTCCCACTCAATAAAAAGCGTTTATAACCCTGTAAATTCCAACATATCAGCAGCTTGTTACGAAGAGAAAAGGTCATTGGGAGGAAAAAAAAAGTGTGTCATTCTCTCGGAAATTCCGGCTTAATATGTACGAGGGAGTCAGCACTGGAAAAATCTCTCTTGATATGATAAAGTCTCATAATAGAAAATGTTGCTGCGATACAGGGCTCGTTTCCTCAGATAAGTATTTAATATAGATCACTAAAGATTAATCGAGTACAGAATAGAGTCTGTCCTAGGGTTGGTGTAAAGAAAACATCTTCTCGTTAATTTATTATGGAGCCTGAAATGAGAAAAAAACCCATGGAGAGAAATGCAGGGTGCAGTTTCCATAGAGAAACAGAGCCTCACACGAGAATTTATTTAGTGTGTAGGCAGCAGCCTTCCCATGACCAGCTCAACCATGGAGTTTGCCTCATGGAAAATCCCAGTAGGAAGAAGTATGCATGTAGAAGAACAAGTCCACAGACTCAGAGTCTTACTGGGAATAGTTTGTCTGTTTCCTGATGATTCCTGCTTTTCCAGAACTGGGAAAGGGCCAGGTAGAAATCTCTTCAACATGGTCCAGACAAGTTCTCATTTAATGGACTTTCTAGTACATCTAAGAATTTTATACTATAAGGATGACTCTCAGCCCAGGTCCAGGAGGTCAGTGTATGGGAGATATCATCAGCATTTCTCTCTGTTGATACTTTCACATTAATAAAAGCAACAGCTTCTAGGCTAGGAGTGGCCAAAGCGGTGGACCATAGACAAAATGCATCCATGGAGCTCTACAATACAGCTTGCACCCTCTATCAAACACCTCTGGGTCCCTGCACTCATGCTCCATTTTGAGCCAAATGGCTCCACCACACTACATGCAAAGATATGTAGTTTACATGAGCCACGGCTCTGTATTAAAGATGAGAATATGTCCAATTGGTTCCATTTGATGGAAATTAGGGGCCACCTTTGATTTCCTGGCAAGCTGCTAGCAAAACTCTCGCTTAGGCACAGTTGAAGCACCTTGGTCTGTCCCCCAGGAAGGGGGGGGGGTCATTCATGTTAGAGTAACGTAGCAGCAAAAACCAGGTGCCAGGGAAGGGGGTCTTGGCTGGATCTTAAAGGCTTGTTCTACTTTTAGACTGAAGTGTATAAAGGCTTTTCACTGGCCGTTTCCTCAGGGAGTTGTATACAACAAGTGGGGCTCATTTCACTGGTGGCTGCACTCTCTGGCCTCCTCTTGGACTACCTAGGCAGGGAAGGAAGAATCTAGTGCCCTATGAGTGAGGGACAAGCCTTCTGTGTAACATGGAGTGCGGCTGAATTTAGTTGGAGTGACAAATACCGTGGAATACTACTTTATTTCCTATAGCATCTTTCATACAAACCGCATCCCTGACCACTCTGCAGCACTGACTAGGGCACTCGCAGCGATAAATCATCAACAACAGCAGAGGGAACACCGGGGGGGGACGACACATACGATTTCAGCTGAGATTGAAATGAGATGCGGGATCAGCGAGATGTGGAGAGACACGTGAAGGGTGATTCCGAATGGCCGGATCTCCTGAGGTGAAGCATCTCGCACTAACAACGTGTGAAGGGGGAGGAAGGTGGTACTTAGACGAGGAGCCGGCATGGGGGAAAGGAGCAGAGATCTGATCAAGATTGGTGAGGGAGAAAGAAGAGGAGCATGAACATTGGAGAACCCTCTTGGAATGCACATAGCCTGGGCAGGAGAATTAGCTTTGCTGTGGAGAGAGAGACTTTGTCCGAGTGCCATCGAGCCTGTTCGTCGGTCCGTGTCCAGTAGCTTACTAGGTGTTGCTTCCTCTGCTCTCTTGATTTGGCTTTTCCACTAGACAGAATGTTCTGGAAATGTTTGTGTCAAACATCCCACAGAAAACTATCCTGCACACACAGTTCTCCTTCAGGAGGGAGGAGGAAGAGAGCTTGAACCATAAGAGAAGGATGTTAGTCATGTTGCACAATGCGCTGCCGGAAGGGGATCAGATACTAGGATGATGAGGGTGGCATGAAAAGAAAAGAGAAGAGAAGAGATGAGAATAGCTTGTGTTGACATACACAGTGTAACCAACACAAGAGGATCCCCCCCACCCCAAGATGCCTACTATTCCTAGCTGTTCTCACAAGGCAACAGAAGTCCTTTCTCTGTAGTTCCCCTTCCTTTTGGTTTCAGAAGGATCAAACTATGTGCAGGATTAGCTGACTCCACCTCTCACAGCTGATCATGTGAGCCTTGACTTACCCACGTTGACTTCTCCTATAATCACCTCAGTGCCTTTTACCCCACTGCCCATTGTGAATGGCACTCTCTCCCTTTTCAACCTTGTCAGGTCACTATTAGGGCTGGTTGGAATCTTTTCACATTTTGCGGGGCAAGGCAGGGGAAGGAATGAAAAAGAAACCTGTGTATTGTCTCCCACCTCCACCCCCTCCCCCTTTTAAAGACCAACTCTAATCACTACCCTTTCCTCCAAATCTCTCCTCAGGACCTAGTTCTGCCATGATGCCCATAAGAAACTGGTCAGGGTAGGGTGAAGGGATGGCAGGCACACGGAGGTGTATTGATTGTAATATATACTGCACATTTGGGCTGTATCCCTCTCCTCTCCCATGTGGGCTGCTAGGCTGCTTGATTTCTTAGGCCCCTATACTGCAGACGACAACAACTCAGGGGGACTGTATGGAGGCCCGTTGGCTTCAGCATGGCTACGTGTTAGAGTTGCAGTCCACCCACGTGACCTCACTTGCCAGATCGGGGACTTAGATCATAAGCTCTTGGAGGCAGGAAATGTGTCTTTCTCTCTGCAGACAGCACCTAGCACATTATGGCTGCTACCAGAATACAAATAACAAACAAACAGATGATAACGATACACTCTAGCTCAACCCCAAAGAGTTCTGTTCAATGCAGGCATCACTGGGTGAAATTCTGTGGCTGAGGTTATGCAGAAGATCAGAGTAGGTCATCACAATGGTCCCTTCTGTCATTAAAATCTGTTAATCTAACAGTAAGATGGCGAGGAGAGAAAACTGATTACTGATATGTGGAAAACCACCCCTGGGATGATATGGAGCTGATAAAGTGGTACTTGTTCACCCCACACAACATTTGCTCAACTAGCTCCTGTTAGAGATGGTATCATATAACCTCTAAAAGTCCCTTAGCACCTTGCATGCCTATGCTGTGTTCTTGCCCTCCCTTTAGTGCTCCCACTGGAGTGAGTCACAGCTATAATCCATGGACATGAAAATGATTTTATAATAAGATTTAAATGCAGCCCGGGTACAGTGCTAAACAAAATCGGAAAACAATCAGTCTGAGAAACTCAGCTCCGCCGATCAGTGTGTGACTCAAAATGGTTCAATGCTCAGGAAGATTGAGGCTCTAAACACAGCCACCACCTGCCCTTTAAAGTACTGGCATCCATAGGAAAGCAGACAGACAGACAGATGGAGAGATGAGAAAGACAGAGCACCTGATACTGCTCCTATTGAAAGTCAATAGGCATTTTGGCATCAACTACAACTGGAGCAGGATCGGAGTCAGAAACACACTCTCAATGCTGGATTCTGGGGTGATTGCATGACAGAAGCAACTAGAGATGGGTAAATACCCCAGCAGCCAGATTTGTTAGGGATTTGGTTATGAGGAAGTAAGGCAGAGAGGTCTATTTATTATTGTGAATCTTGTGAGAGTTGGTGTTGTTTGTTTTCGCTTTTAAGCCCCAGCTCCTGGAGTCATGTGTTTCTGCTTCTTAGCTTTCATAATAATAATCTGTTTCTCAAAGCTGCAGAGAAAAGCCTTAAAAAAGGATCCCTAAAAGGCTCAAAATCCAGAAGGGAAATAAAAAGAACCCAAAATGTGTTATATTTTTTGTAAATCTCATGATTTTTTGGGGCCTGACTCATGGTTTTTGACCACATGGGGTTGGGAATACTGCTGTGCATAGAGACCGCTCAGCAGCATACTTCTCTCTGGGTAGCCTGCCCAGCTACGTGGGTGGGCATATGGGTAGGAGGAGGCAGAACCATAATTGTCTCTGTTCTGCCCTCTTTGGGTCACCACTCACCCCTTGTGAGTAGTGAGCGATCAGTAGTGGTGCTCTCCTTAGCAGAGAGATCAGCAATGCTTTTCCTTTAGCCCTTATGCAGTGTCGAGGCCAAAGCCCCATGCAAGCAAGGAAAGATCCTGTACAAGCGCTGGGGGAAAATGTTATCCTGCCTCTTTAAACCCCAAACCAAGCACAGCAGGGCTTTCTTCAGCTACTCAACAGCATGAAGTGGCTGACTCCAGCCCAGCCCAACCCAAATGTCTGAAATATGGGTCATTTAGCAGGGGAAAAGGTGCCCCCAGCCCACCCTGTCTCAAGACCATTTCCCACTAACAAACATAACCCCCAGCACCACATTGCTGCACATCCCCTTATAGCGTGCTGGGTGAGGCGGGGTGTGTAATTGCCTAATTAATTGCTCCCAACTGGCCCAACCCTGCTCACATATGCAAAGCCCAGCAATCAGGGTAGGTAACTGTGCTCATTCCTCTAGCAGAAGCAGATGGTTCACTCTGCCCGCTGCACAGGGCCTGTACTTCCTATCACAGTGGGACAGCTTCACATACTGCTTGTGATCCTGCTGCCCTTTCAGATTCTCTGCATTTGCACACCTGTGGTGAAATCCTGCCCTCCTCCCTGGCTCCCCCCATTGAGGCCAATGGGAATTTTGCCATTGAGTTCAATGGGGATGGATTTGACTCCTGGATATCAGTGCGGGTGGTTGGTTTTTTTTCCTTTACAGCTGAAATGACCAAATTGATTCATGTAAAGAGGCGCTTGTGGGGCTTTGTGTGCACAGTCTGCTAGCTTGCATTTTGCATGCACTGCAATTCCAGTGCAAGGAGCATTGGAAAACTTTGCCTTTAACCTCCTTGTGCCTCAGTTTATTCACCTGCAAAATGGGTATTATAATATCTCTCTGCCATCACAACGATACCAAAAGACTCAGCTGGTTAATAACGGTTTCAGAGTAGTTTTCTGTATCGTTAAAAAGAAAAGGAGGACTTGTGGCACCTTAGAGACTAACAAATTTATTTGAGCATAAGCTTTCGAGAGCTACAGCTCACTTCATCGGATGCTTATGCTCCGATAAATTGGTTAGTCTCTAAGGTGCCACAAGTACTCCTTTTCTTTTTGCTGGTTAATAATTTGCGATCCTCAGATGAAGGGCACTTGTGATGGCTAAAATATCATGAAATATCTATTCATAAAAATACATATATAAAGATGAAGAGAAACAAATATAGGGCACTATAAATTCATATTGAATCAGCTGTAAGTAACTCTGTCTCACACCCTAACCTCACAAAATCCCCCCTCCACTCCCTGAACACAAGAACAGGATGGGATCAATATAGCTTCCCCAAAGGAAGTGGTTTGCGTTTCATTAGACTGATTTCTCAGCTTCTGGGGTGGTTTTTGGGGTTTTTTTTTTGGTGGCAACTGAATACTGGTGTGCATTTGCATCACCTCTTCCTCGCGTACATAGAAAAACAAGTCCAGCACCTTTCCACTGGCAGAACTCCAGCAGATTCTGCTTCACGCTCTTCTGGAGCTTGCACACTGCTGCCTAATCATCCCATGAGAACTGGGATTCTTGAGTTACAGCTGAATGCTGGTTTTAAAGGGACCTTGTTACAGCTGTCATCTGCCTCTGTCCACCCTTAACTGCACTGGGCTGTATCATCATTTCACTTGGATCAGTAGGAAAAATATAGGAAGCATTGTGGCCTGATGAATAGAGCAATGAGCTGGCTATGAAGAGATGTGGGTAGGTTCTATTCCTGGCTCCACCATGTCTGTGTTACTTAGAGCAAATGGTTTCATCTCTCTGTGCCTCAGTTTCCCCCATCAAATAGACTTCATGAGCCTTTTTCCATTGATTTGAAGTGGCTTGATTTTTCAGAAAGTTCTGAGCACCTACGCTTGGAAATCCAGTTCCTTTAAGGTGTGTCACGCTACTAACCCCAAAATGGAGACAGCCACAAACATGCAACCTTTTGAAATGTCAGGGCTCTGAAGGAAAAACTGATCTTTGCTGAAATGTAATTTTGAATCAATAATTGGGGGAATGCCAAGTTTTCTTTGCTAAAGGGAGGACTGTGTTGGGAGTGAAATTGGGCCAGCAGTGAACAGAGGAGGAGAATTCCAGTTTGTGGCAACTTTTTTGCAAGGTTTCAAAATTTGGGTTTTGTTCCATATTGGAACAATCCCGGAAACCTTTAAAATGTTTCCCCCCCAAGCTAAATTGTATCAAAACGCCCATTTTTGGATCGAAATCTGAGCTTTTCGATTCCCATAGGTGTGTGCCGCATGGTGGCCATGGGGCTGGCCTGGGATGTGGGAACCTCTGGCTCAAGTCAAAGTTTTTCATTCCAGATCACTCCAGAACGATGCTGCAAACAGCTGAATGGCTGTTAGCAGTAATAGGAACTATTTGCAAAAATTACCCAGTGCGGACAAGGATATGGTGAAGGTTGGAGTTAGAAAGGGTAAATCCAGTGCTGCTGGGAATGAAAGGTGCACAAAGAATATCACATAAAAACAGGAGGGGACAAGTTGACAAGTTTAAATAGCCCACAAGGTGATCTCGCTATAACCAGATCCCTGTAGTCAGAGAGAATGGATTCCAGCAAAATTTGCCAGATCCAGGTGGTGTAATTCAGTGTACCTTTGTTGATGTCCATGGAGCTTTGACAGGTTTGCACCACCTGAGGATCTGGCATCCCCAAAAGCTACACGAAATGTGTTCCAGCAGATTGATACATTTTCTGCCATGCGACCTAGCACCTTCTGTTCTTCCTGTTTCCTTTCAAACAAAAATGGGGACTCAGCCAAGGGACAACACATTTTAACTAACTTTTAAAGCTGTGCAGCCAAATTTCCAAAAGCGGCTTCTAATTCTCACTGTCCCTCAATATTTGGGTGTCTAGTTTAGGACACTGCATGGCCCCTGGGTTTTCAGAAGGGCTGAGCACCCCCCATTGACATCACTTGGAGCTATGGAGCACTTTTTGTGGTCAGGCCTATTGACGGCGTCTCAAATTGGGCACCCCCAAAAATGGAGACACAAAATCAGTGGCTGCTTTGAAAACATGTGGCCGTCTGTCCTGGGAGTTTTGCCATTGTCTTCAGTTGGAGGAAGATTCAGTATCCTTGAAGAAGACTTGAGCATCTGGAACCCACAGTCTAGTTTAGTACGTATACAGCCCTCGTTTTTGAGAGCCTCGCAGTCATCAGTAGATTTTACCCCTGTGAAGTAGGGGGAAATGATCCCCATTTTACTGATATGCACCTGAACCACAGAGCAGATTACATGACTTAGTCAAGGTCACATTAGAAATCTGAGCTGGGAACCAAACCCTTGTCTTCTGCCTCTCATCCTAATGCCCTATCCACTAAATCATCCTTCCTACCCTCCCTAGGCTTTAGCTCAATAATAAAAAAAAATGTATTCCATTTTCTTCTCTTTTTTTTTTAAATTGATCTTTCCAGCACCCAATAATTACGTCTCACGCATAAACAGAGCGAGACCCACTCGCTGTCCAAACACACAGCACTAGACTCGGAGTCATGCTTGTTTGATTGTGTTTTAATTTAGTGCTGGAACAATCCACTTACCGAGGTTCTCTCAAGGTCACACAAAATCTACCCAAGTTTGAAGCCATTTATTTCTCATCCCTGTTTGCAAAATCCATGTTGTTCTTGGCACCCCCCTACCCCCCCCAAAAAAAAAAGAAATGCTGTTTTTCGGCAAAATATGAGTGAGAGAAAAACAAAACAACAACAAAAAAAGGTTCCTAAAAGTGAAATCCAAGAGACGGCGGAAGAATTGCCCAGGGAAATAGGAGGGCTTGCTGCTTGAAACACTTAAGACTAGACTAGACACAGGGCTGGAGAACACACCACTGACGGGGGGCAATCCTCTCTTGGCCAGGGTTAATGGGGGATAGACTAGATAATTTAGTGTGTGGGGGGGAACTGTAGGGGGGGTGGGGGTTCCTTCAAAGGTTTATAATTCTGTGGCAGCAGCCAGCCCTCACTTGCAGCCTTGCCCTGCAGAACACCCCAACAGTAACAAACTGCTGTTTACTGCCCTGATCAGTAGCTCTAACATCAGTCTGGCTAGTTAGCTGTCATGTATCTGTCTGTCTCTCTAGCTGGCAAGTGAACTCCATCTATCATGCCTGATCACTTTCGGCTTGCACTCTTTTTCTTTGTGAATGTTGCTCTGGAATTCCACTCTTTTATTTATTTATTTATTTTGGTGTGCTAATCTGAGCTGTATTGTGTATCTATGACAGAGCCAGGTTGAAGCTGTGGGCTGAATGTTCCAAGAAGACAAGGGGTATGTCTACACTGCAGATATAAACTCATCGCCGGCCCGTGCCAGCTTACTTGGGCTTGCAGCACTTGGGCTGCAGGGCTGTTTCACTGCTGTGTAGACGTCTGGGCTCGGGCTGGAGGCTGGGCTCTAGGATCCTGTGAGGTTCTAGAGCAACTCCTGTGGGAACTTAATTCCCTTCTGCCCCTTTGAAAATCGCAGCCTTTAATGGCCCAACACTGTCATGGAGGGAGGAGAGGCCATTCTGCAGAGGAAATCCCGAACAAACTGCTCAGCCTGGATTTGTCCTGGGCATTTTGGAGAGGGGCAGCTGGAAAAGCACCTCTACCACCCTTTGAAAGGGGGCAGGGAGACCCCTCACTCTGTGTTAGGGCAGCTTGGTGGGTGGGTGCCATGGTCCTGTTGGGATCCTGCCCCTCATCGGAGCCTTTGGGGATATCTACTGCCTGCAGGAATCTCAAGGAGTCTTGCACTCAAGAGCCAGGAGAACTATGAGTGTATCCAGCCCTGGATCAAGGGCATGAGGCCAGGGACAAAAAGCATGGTCTTGGGTAAAGACATTGGACTGGAACACAGGAGACCTCGGGGTGTATTCCTGGCTGTGCCACAACCTCTGTGAGTGACCTCGGGCAACTCAATGAGACTTTCTGTGCCTCAGTTCCCCATCTGTCCTATGGGGCTGATAAAACTTCCTACACCGTAGGGCTGCCACAAGGATGCATGCAGTAATGCTTGTGAGGTGCTTGGACACTGTGGAGACAGGGGGCAGATAAGCACCTCCACAGAGGTCTCTCACCTACGCACGCAGAACTGTACAATCTGGCTCTTAGAAAGTCAAACCTTTGGAGCAGGGTATTTGGCTCATTCCCTTGATCACACTAATGTCACCCAGTAAATAACAACAGCAATGCTGAGGTGTTGGGGGGCACAGGAGGCTGGCTGGTAACTGCAAGTCCTGGGTTGGGGTTGTGTGGGAGGGGCACAGGCTGACAGCTCATCAGCTGTGGGCAGCATGCAGCAGCTGGTGGCTTTTAAGCCGTGCTTTAAAAGGAGAGGGGGAGTGAGCAAGCTGGAAGGGAGGCGGGGAGTTCAACCTGGCTACGGTGACAGCTCCAAAAGGAGTCATTCTGCCCTTAGCCCATGTGCTGGGCCACGTTGCTGGAGCATATGCTGGGCATGGGATCCCCTTGCTGTCCTGCAGGGCCCATAGGCAGCAATACCCACTGGGAGGAGGAGAGGGAGGTGAGGAAGTGGCCTAGTTAGCGTGGTACTTCTGGGCGTCGTTGTGAACCTTTCTGCTCTGTTTCTTTCACATATTCAGTCCCGCTCCTTGGTTGCTGCATTTCTCTTTGGTTTCAAATCACGGTCTCCAAGGTCTGCACTGGACTTGTTTCTCCACTTATGTCCTTTGGTCGCCCTGGCGGTTTGAGGATGGAGAATTTAATTTGCTCCGACGGCCTCTCCTTTTCAGACTCCTCTCCCCAGATAGAGATGTACGTGCCCTTGTATTCTCCTATCTGTAGAGACTCAGTGGGAGCTCTGGGTGATGTCCCCAGACTGTGCTTTCAACTCTGTTTCCCTCCTCAGCATTTTTCCGTTTTGTTTTTCCCCTGGAGGGAATGTACCACTAACGAGTGTCAAGATCATCCCCAGCAACTCCCTCCATCTCTCTGACACACAGTGTGGACTGCTAACTCATTAGTGCTAGCTCAGAAGGGGTGATTCCTATCTATCTATCTCGTTACTGGGACAGAGAGGAAGGCCTGATGTATGAGTGTCTGCCGCCCCCTAGGCAGCAGTATGTAGACTGTCCCTCCTTACTGGCTCTCCCCTCCCTTTCCCACATCAGGCATTAGCATCTCTTTCACATGGACTCACAACAGCCTTCCATGGCTTTTGCTAGTTCTGTCTGCCCCACTGAGTTATACTTAGGCTACCCTTGAAAACAACTCAGTTGCATCAGCTAGTGCAGGCTCACGTGAGTGGCCTGAGCTGCGCGAGGCATCTTGCATGGCTATTGCAGGCTCCAGGGGCCTGATCCAAGCTCACTGATGTCCGTGGGGTCAGATCAGGCACCACATTCATAGCACATCACACCAATATGCCACTGTGAGCGGCGTGAGCACATGATGTCGTCCCCCCACGACAGAAAGGATGTGGACAAATTGGAGAGAGTCCAGCGGAGGGCAACAAAAATGATTAGGGGGCTGGAGCACATGACTTACGGGGAGAGGCCGAGGGAACTGGGGTTATTTAGTCTGCAGAAGAGGAGAGCAAGGGGGGATTTGATCGTAGCCTTCAATTACCTGAAAGGGGGTTCCAAAGAGGATGGAGCTTGGCTGTTCTCAGTGGTGGCAGATGACAGAACAAGGAGCAATGGTTTCAAGTTGCAGTGGGGGAGTTCTAGGTTGGATATTAGGAAAAACTATTTCACTAGGAGGGTGGTGAAGCACTGGAGTGAGTTATCTAGGGAGGTGGTGGAATCTCCATCCATAGAGGTTTTTAAGGCCTGGCTTGACAAAGCCCTGCTGGGATGATTTAGTTGGGGATTGGTCCATGCATTGAACATCTGTACATTTCAGGGGGCTATTCAAGGCACTCATTATTTGTAAATAGTTTTGGAACCAAGAATCTGACTCCCAATGTGTCCCATCATAGGCATAACCGATCCATTGGGTTGTTCTCGTTACTGGTTGCTGGGAGGAAACACTCCAAGTCTGGTGGCAGACTATTTCCAGTGAAAGGACCCTGTTTCTGGGATCTGCTCTTTCCAGAGCCTGAGTATAGTGAGTTTCAGGGCGCACTGGGAATGGAATTTCTGCTTAGCTTTTTCAAAGTCTGAGGATTAACAAGTGGGAATTAGCTCTGGAGTTTGCATTTTGACTTAAAAGGCTGGTATGTTGCTGATATTATTGCTGTAAGTCCCCCTGGTGAGTGGTGATGGGACCCAGTCAAAATAAACACATGCGTAATTACATTCATTAAAATAATCTAAAAGGCAGCAAGGCCATGTGGCTAGAGAGCCAGACTGGGAGCCAAGAGTCGCAGGTTCTGATCATGGCTTTGCCGCTGAATGTACTAAATCATCTCCCGGCAAGTCAGTTTCTCCACCTGTACGGGGGGATGCCAATGCTTATTGAGACAGAAAGTGCCACACAGTGTTATTCCTAAAAAGAAAGGGAGGACTTGTGGCACCTTAGAGACTAACCAATTTATTTGAGCATGAGCTTTCGTGAGCTACAGCTCACTTCATCAGATGCATACCGTGGAAACTGCAGCAGACTTTATATACACACAGAGAATATGAAACAATACCTCCTCCCACCCCACTGTCCTGCTGGTAATAGCTTATCTAAAGTGATCATCAAGTTGGGCCATTTCCAGCACAAATCAGGTTTTCTCACCCTCCACCCCCCCACACAAATTCACTCTCCTGCTGGCGATAGCCCATCCAAAGTGACAACTCTCTACACAATGTGCATGATAATCAAGTTGGGCCATTTCTTGCACAAATCCAGGTTCTCTCACCCCCCTCACCCCCCTCCCAAAAACCACACATTTCTGAAACAAGTGTTATTCCTGTTATTTAAATGAATGCTTTATCTGATTTACTGGAATAAATGAACGAAAAGGAACTGCAGCCTGTGACTCATTTGGACATGGCAACATATTGCCTAAGATAGTGCTGTGCATATTGCAGGACAGTTCTAAATCCTGGTTTTCTTCTTCGGCCTTCTCCAAGATTTTGCAAAAGAGGTTAGTAATGGCGGGTGCCTCGGTTTTTGGCTGCCCAACTTGACACACCCAAAAGGGGCCTGATTTTCAGAGGGCAGGTGCTGAGCAGGTGCTGTCCATGTTGTTGTTCAAGGATCACATTGCCCTGCACTCTAGGGGCTGGAAAATCAGGACGTCACGAGCAACCTTGTGCCCTCCAACTTTTTAGCTGGGTTTTGCACAGTCAGAGAGTTTAGATAGGATGGAAACAATTTGACATGGGAATGCCAGACTGGATCAGAACCAAGAGCTGTCTGCTCCAGTATCCTGTCTCTAATAGTGGCCCAAACTAGCTCCTTTAGAGGAAGGTGTAGGAGCGCTGCGGTAGGCAGATGTGGGATACTCTGACCCCTACAAAGGGACAGCCATACTTCTGGGAGCTCATCTGAAATTTACTTCTGAACTTGTTGAGGTTCCCGCAGCAGCAGCTCAGACCCTGATCCTTAAGGTGCGTTGGCATTGTGCAATAATTTCTTGCTTCTCCTCTTCTTCCTCCCACTCCTAGGTCTAGCCTCAGAGCCTCACCTGTGTATCTATGTGGGGATGTCCTCCCGTATTTTCCCCTTTGCCCTCATCTTCCCCCTTCTTTGGTGGTTCTCCCCTCCTGTCCAGACTCAGAGCCTCACCTGTGTTGTGTTCCTGTGTTGTCACATAGGGAGTTTGCCCGTTGGAAGGTGAGGAACACAGCCATCGAACGGAGAGACCTGCTCCGCAATCCAGTGCCCCTGATGCCTGAATTCCAGAGGAGCATCCGCTTGCTGGGCAGGAGACCCACCACGCAACAGTTCATTGATACCATCATCAAAAAGTACGGCACGCACATCCTCATCTCTGCCACCCTAGGAGGTAGGTGGCAACTGGGGTATTTTCGTACGCAGCTCACTGTAACAGTGGGGAGAAGGGATGAAGCATGCTCTTCCAGCTCTGTGTCACTTTAAATGTAAGAGAGACTAGGTGGGCAAGGTAAATATCTTTTATTGGTCCAACTTCTGTTGGTGGAAGGTGCAAGCGTTTGAGCTACACAGAGCTCTTCTTCAGACCCGGGGAAGGATGTAGGCCAGTTCGTATGGTGGTGAGTCAGGGCTGTCACATTTCCCCCCTGAAGCCCCATACTCTCCTGCAGATCTGCTCAGAAGCCCAGGCTAACTCTGAATGGCCCCTTTGGCTTATGAAGCAGAGTGTGTGGGGGTGGGTGTCGGTAGATGTGATACGTATGCCTGGTGTGACAATGTACTGTGTATTGGTGTGTGTGACATGAGCGCAGGTGTGCTTTGTTTGACAATAGCATGGTGGAGTGTTTCTGTGAGCTGCGTTTACACATACTTGATGTGAGAATGGTGTGCGTTTATATGATGTGTGCGCACATGTCCGTGTCAGGTTTTGAGTGCATACAGGATGTGTGTAGTGTGGGCAGTCATGCCTAGTGGTCAGAACAGAGGTGGTCAGGCCAGGAACAGTGCCCAAGCTCAGAGCTGGGGTCAAGGACCAAGCGTCAGAGCTAAGGGTCAGAGCCCAGGGTCAGGAACCAAGCAGGGAAGCAGGGATGCACTGGACTGGGCAGGATAGGAACGAGGCTGGGAACAAGTAGGAGCAGGGCTGGAGCAGTGCTCGGAGCAGGGCAGGCGCAGTAGTGATTGCATTCATGGGTGTGTGGGTTGAGCAGCCAGAGATCAGTTGTTGCTGTTGGACCAAAGTGCTTGTTGACTTCCTCGGCCAATAGATGGGGTGTCAATCATCCAGCTCTGTTGTGCTCATAGGCTGCCCAGAGACTGGGCAGGCACAACTGCAAGTCCTCATCCCTGACAATATACATGTGTCTACACTCCTGCTGAGGGCTCAGATGGAAGGCCTTGGAAATATTTTGCAGCCCTAGTGATGCCCGGAGTTAAACTGAGTAGCACAAGTGCTCTCGGCTGAGGCAAACCCACTGCCATAGCTCACCCTTGTGCCAGGACAAGGCATTGCAAGGGGTTCTTCTACTCCAGTATCCCCTTATCCATCATTCTGGTTCTGCAACCGTCTGCATCTTCTGTGGCCCGGCCCTCCAGCCAGATCAGCTTTCAGCTCAGTCCACTTCCGGGGGTAACAGAAAAGTCCAAACAGAAAACTCAGAATCTAATGGCCTTTATGCCAGGCCTTTGGCCCCCATCTGGATGAATGGACTATAAGGTGGATAGAAAGCTGGCTCGATCATCGGGCTCAATGGGTAGTGATCAACAGCTCCATGTCTAGTTGGCAACCAGCATCATGCAGAGTGCCCCAGGGGTCTGTCCTGGTACCGGTTTTGTTCAACATCTTCATTAATGATCTGGATGATGGGATGGATTGCACCCTCAGCAAGTTTGCAGATGACACTAAGCTGGGGGGAAAGGTAGATACGCTGGACGGTAGGGATAAGGTCCAGAGTGACCTAGACAAATTGGAGGATTGGGCCAAAATAAATCTGATGAGGTTCAACAAGGACAAGTGCAGAGTCCTGCACTTAGGACGGAAGAATCCCATGCACCGCTACAGGCTGGGGACCAACTGGCTAAGCGGCAGTTCTGCAGAAAAGGACCTGGGAATTGCAGTGGATGAGAAGCTGGATATAAGTCAACTGTGTGCCCTTGTTGCCAAGAAGGCTAACGGCATAGTGGGCTGCATTTGTAGGAGCATTGCTAGCAGATCGAGGGAAGTGGTTATTCCCCTCTATTCGGCACTGGTGAGGCCACATCTGGAGTATTACGTCCAGTTTTGGTCCCCCCCACTACAGAAAGGATGTGGACAAATTGGAGAGAGTCCAGCAGAGGGCAACGAACATGATTAGGGGGCTGAGGCACATGACTTATGAGGAGAGGCTGACGGAACTGGGGTTATTTAGTCTGCAGAAGAGAAGAGTGAGGAGGGATTTGATAGCAGCCTTCAACTATCTGAATGGAGGTTCCAAGAGGATGGAGCTCGGCTGTTCTCAGTGTTGGCAGATGACAGAACAAGGAGCCATGGTCTCAGGTGACAGTGAGGGAGGTCTAGGTTGGATATTAGGAAACTATTTTACTAGGAGGGTGGTGAAGCACTGGAATGGGTTACCTAAGGAGGTGGTAGAATTTCCATCCATAGAGGTTTTTAAGGCCCAGCTTGACAGAGCCCTAGCTGGGATGATTTAGTTGCGTTGGTCCTGCTCTGAGCAGGGGGTTGGACTAGATGACCTCCTGAGGTCTCTTCCAATCCTCATCTTCTCTGATTCTATGATCTGGGACTTACCTGTCTTTGTCTTTCAGTCCTGAAGCCTGTAGTAGGACCCAGGACAGACCTCTTCTCTTGGTTTTCCAGCCCAGGGACACCATGTTAGGCAGCTAAGGGTTGATCCTTCTAATCCATCACTGCTTCCTTGGGATGCTCCTATTTTGTCCTTAGCTCTTTCAGGGCTGAGGTCTCCACTACTGTCACTCCATCTCCTCCTGCAGCTTCTTCCCAGCCTGCCGCTGAGGAGTCGCTTCCAGGCCACTGCCAGTCTCTCTGGCAGCAGATAGATTGTAATTCAGAAAGTCCCCTCTGTCTCTCTTTAAGGCCGGGCTCCCCTAGCTCTCCTCCCTGGAGCTAGGGTGGTAACTTCGGCTAGCTGTAGAGCTTTAGCAAGCTTCTCCTTCAGCAGGCCCCTTCCTCCAATTAGTCCTCAGGCTCAGCAGGCCAGCCTTCTCCTGCTGCTGTCAGCCATACTATGAAGGAGAAGGCAGCATATATGCTGATCCCCTTCCTAAAGCTCATCCCAATTGGCTGGGAGCAAGAGGAGCCTGGCTGCACCCACCCTGCAAAGCTCCTGATCACAAGCCCTTAAAGAAACAAACAGGATTTCCTCCCAAAATACGACTTACTTCTAGGACCACTTTCTTTCTACCAGTATCTCCTATTTCCTAGGTCCTCGTGTATTTCAGACCTCCCAAGATCTTAAAAGGCAGAGCCACACGATGTGGGTGAACTGAGCCCTATGTCTTACTACTTTTAAGAGGACAGAGTACTCCGTGTGGCGTTAGGTACTTCTATGTGTGAGAGAATCACAGTATGGCTCTATGAGGATGCAAATACCAATATCTGAGTATGTGAGTTTTAAGACGATGTGGATATGCTGCAGGTTTGAGAGGGTGCCTATGGGCATGTGTGTCTGATGCCTGTGTGATGATAATCATTCCAGGGTAAATATGGTAAAGCCAAACTCCAAATAAGTGCACAGGCAGCATTTGAAAGAACCATGTGAATTGGATATTCTGCCTGGGTGATTTTCTCTCTTGGAATGGACAGAATAGCAGCCTGGCTGATATAGTGTCTATAATACCATTCCCGCCTAACCTTCACACCCTGCCTTGTTTCTTGAAACCAGATGCTCTCTCTTTCTCTGAAACAAACTGAATACAGAAGGAAAACAATCTTCTCCCACAGGAGGAACTCACTGGACTTGGAAAAATCTTAGAGTGCTCTGTGAAGTGGCATACCAAGGCATTAGGCAGGGATGATATTTTTAAGGTCAGGCTTGGCAAAGCCCTGGATGGGATGATTTAGTTGGGGATTGGTCCTGCTTTGAGCAGGGGGTTGGACTAGATGACCTCCTGAGGTCCCTTCCAACCCTGATATTCTATGATCCTATGATGGAGACACTGATGGGGAACACAGACAGAGAGGCCTGAACTGGATGCAACAGGTAAAGGAAAAATATGGGCCACATTTAAGAAAAAAAGAATGATAATTAAATTCAATGCAAATATATACCCAGGGACTGCAGACAGGTCTTGGTATGGGCAACATATGCCAGTAGATCAATAAGATGGAGAACTGCAGGTGCAGTCACCAATTTGCATGCCCGGTTACTGGAGCTGGGTAGAAAATGTCAAACATTTAGAAAATGAAAAACGGAAGTAAATTTCTCATGGACATTTTTTTTGCTTCTGTTTGTCTATTTATCACCTGTAGCGGTTGTCCGTTTTGCACACAGAGCTAAATAGCATGTATGGCATGTATCTGTAGTTGCACTGAGAATACTGCAGTGACAAAGAAGGTATCTTATCTTAAAGTTTTGTGACGCTGTTCATCACCATATTCTCTGAGCACCTTCCACATAAAATAGATTGCCAATAGCGAAACCCTTAGTGAAATTCCGAGGGTTTCTGGCTCTTGTTCCTCTGAGGGCTACGGAAAGCTCTTTAAACACGCTGTAAATGAGCAGCTCTGTAGACAAGATTAGATCGATTCGCATGCCTGCCTGCATATTTTTCATGCACAACTTAGGTGCCAGATCCTCAGATGGGGTAAACTGGTGTAGGTCCATTGAAGTCATGAAGTCCGAGCCATTATTGAATGCAGACCTAAAAGAATCCTTAGTCCAAAACTGCCTGTTCAATGCATCCAATCAAATTCCACCTGCCTCCCTCCCCCAAACCACATGAAATGCACGTGCTTAAGTGATTTGCTGGATAGGGATGATGGGTTGAATCAGGGCCTAAAAGAACTCTGTACAGAGAGAACTCATTTCTTTTGAGGAAATGTCTCCTTGGAATCATATTTTACACAGTGCAAGGCAGTGAAGGAAGAAACCATTGAGGCGAATGGAGTTTTATTTGCAAAAAGAAAAGGAGGACTTGTGGCACCTTAGAGACTAACAAATTAATTGGTTAGTCTCTAAGGTGCCACAAGTCCTCCTTTTCTTTTTGCGAATACAGACTAACACGGCTGCTACTCTGAAACCTGGAGTTTTATTTGTGGTTTTATTTTTCTTCCCATTGGAAGCCTTTTTCTCTTCCACATCCCTGGAAATTCCAAATAGCAAAGACCTTCAACGGTGAAATATATTTTTAATTTCACCCGGGTGAAGTTGTGAATTATTCACAGTGGCTTGTTCCATCTCCTGTTTTTACAACACGACATTTTTAAATATCCAGAGGCTTGTAAGGAGAGCTGGTGTTGGACAGAAGTGCGAAGTGTTCCATCATCCCAGAACAGTGGGGGTGGGGCAGGCAGGGCAAGAGGAATGAAGGATTCATCTTGACAGTGATCGTGATGAAGATAAAGCAGCTTTAGCCCCGCTGCATGGTGCATGGAGTGGGACATGTTCCGCTCAGAGTTTGCAGGCTCATCCAGATCCCTGTGACATCCAATCGATCGTCACTTAGGAGTTGCTTTTCCCCTAACTCTCTAAAGACCTCGGACCACATAAAAAAGCAGCTACCCAGAGAATTGTGCTTTTTATTAATTCAAATCTCAGCCTGACATTTAACCAGCTAAAGAACGAGAGACAAATGTGCACGACTCCCTTTTTGCGTAGCAGCTGTTTTGCGTAGCAGCTGGGCTCAGGGAGGTCTAAGAGATGGAGCAGGCCATCCTGCATCCACCACTGTTGCTGTCGAGACACCTTCCACAAGAGGAGGCTTTCTGATGCCTTTCTGTTGCAGAGCAGCTTGTTTCCCCTGGAGCCTGATAGAGAGCCAGCCCTGCTCCAGTTTAGTTCTGACAAAGGGATTGGTGCAGGGTCATTTCTAGGGCATACACACTCAGGGATGGAGTACACAGAGCCGAGAGCTAATTTGCAGGGAAAGCCCTGAAGGGAAGACAACTTTGAACATAGCATCCGCTTAATAAACGAGAAATTAAGACTTAATAATGCAGCAAAAGTCTATTAACCCCTCTTGATCTATGGGCTGCTTTCGCTGGCTCTCTTTCCGTGGGGATGCTGTGCTTTTCCCAGTCTTAGGCCCATGCACGCAGCGTGGGTTTCAAGCAGCGGTCTCTCCCTGCCCTCTCCTGCCATCGTACTTCACGTCTCAGGAACGCTGCTTGTCTCCCCGGATGTGCACTGAATGAAGCACGTAGAGGGTTTTCTTTTTTCCCCTCATCCTCCCCGTGGTGAGACTGAAACACTTCGGAGGGGCAAATGACAACTTCTTTGGAACTAGAACACAGATCTCCAGGTGCCGTAAAAGCTTTGGGTTCTCCAACTACTGTCTAGGTGCTAGCTTCATATAGCCTCCTTACATGCAGGTCTGGGACCCTTGTTCCTACCCCTCAGCTCTGTCAATGTAGATGCCATTTTTGGCTCAGTATTTAACATTCTAGCCGCTTTGGTTACTGTCCAGTAGCTTTAACGGGTGGGGATTTAACCCCCAGGACTTTTTGCTTTCTGCCTGGTCTCTATGGCCTGCGTCTACACGACAAGTGAGCAGTGTGAGTCCCCCACTCGTGTACACATATTTGTGCTGCCTCATGAGTGGTAGTGTGACCACAGATCGCCGGGTAGCCATCATAGCATGGTAGCCGTAGCAGAGGCAAGGCTGAGCCGTGTCGAGTACAAATCTGCCTCCGACCAGCGGCTATACACTCAGCATGGCTTGGTTGTTCCTCCAGTGCCACGCCCCACCCTTCTGGAGCTACACGGACGTCTACATTCACCCTACCTCGACGACAGCGGTGCCAGGGCACGTCTACACTTAGAACGCTGGTGCGGCTCTCCCACGGTAGCGCTTCTGGGAAGACGTATTACGCTGACAGGAGAGCTTCTCCCGGCCGTGTGGTGAATCCACCTCCACGACAGATGGTGGCTATGTCGCGGGGAGAAGCCCTCCCATCACCATAGCCCTGTTACACCGGGGGTTAGGCTGATAGAACTACATCGCTCGGGGGCGGGGGGGGGGGGATATTTCACCCTCCTGATGGTTGTAGTTATACCGGGGTAAGTTCAGAGTGTAGACCTGCCCCGAGTACATGTACAAGAGCAGCCCCCATTCAAAGCGTTGTCCCAGCTAAGCATTCCACCAGTGATTGTTGAACCAGGGGCTGACATAGGCCATGATCTTTCTGCATGGGAAGCAAAAAAACAAGGTGCGGGCTTTGCTAAAGAACACAAGGGAGTTCCCAAATCCTACTGGAACTCAATAGGAGCTGGGTGTCTAACTGCCATCTAGGCGATACCGTCCAGGGCCCCCATTACTATGTATAGTAATCTAGTCTGAAATGGACACAGAAGATCGCATTGATCTCTGGTGCAACTCCACTGAGTTCAGCGGAGTTGCATCAAGGATACATTTGGCCCAAGCTACAGCCTTTATTGCCTATTAATCACATTTTCCCACAAGCACCTTTGCATTTCCTCCCAAGCTTCCCCCCTCATACAGAGGAACTCCCTGTAAAAATCCACAAAGTCACTACTTTATCTTCCTTCAAAGCTCTCCTGAAAACTCATATGTGGTGTGAAGCCAGCAAAACATTTGACAGCAGCTAAGCAGCTGGTGTGCTGTGACCGCTGCTTAACATGCTTATCATATTCATCTCATTACCTTGTGTTTCCCCCGTCTGTTTGTTTTATCCACCTGTTGTCTCCCATCATATGCTTAGATTGTAAACCCTTTGGGGCAGGAAACATCTTCTCCGTTTTGTGTGTGTGTACAAGGCCTAACACGGTGAAGCCTCAATCCCCAGCTTGGGCCTCTAGGTATCGCTGTCAACACGTTAATTATTGATTATTATTGTTGTTATTATTTAGAGCTGGTCAGAATCTGGGGGTTTTCCCCCATGGAAAATTTTGAGGAAAACAATGTTTTTGGTCGGAACTTTCCATCGAAAATTTTGACTTCCTGGCAAAAAAAATCAAAATATTTTCATTTGAAAATGCCACAGCTTGCCTCATGGGAGTTGTAGTTGGATGCTGGAAGCTCCCATTCTCTGTCGCTTAGGTTGGGTTCCCTGGTCAGACTGTTTGCCATGATGCACCACAGTCTCGTCTCCTGGTGAGGGGACAGGGGTGTGTCATGGGAGACCCCTGGCCATGGTGCATCCTGGGATATGTGGGTCAGCTAGTGAGTCTGGCCCATAGAGAATAAGGACATGAGAAAACTGAATTACAATTCCCATTAGGCACCGCGGTAGTATTGCTAAATCAAAATATTCTGGACTCTGGTTTTTAAATGAAAAATTTGGAGACACATTTCATATACCTTTTTGATGTTGTCAAATCAAAGTTTGTCACAGAAAGTGTCTGCTTCCCACAGAAAAAATCAGTTTTTTCCTCTAAAAAATCAAATGTCCCTAAAGTAAAATAGTTATCCATCAAAACAGCGGTGATGCATTTTTTTTTCGTACAACCCTATTATTACAATGATCAGCAGCAGCATAAATATCAGTTCATCTGTTGGATACACAGGTTGGATTACAGCAGGTGCTACTTACTTCCACCCTAATTAAACTTTGATTCTTCTCTCAAAGCTAACTACATAAAAATGGCCCCTTCTGCTCCGCATGTACATTCAAAATCAGATTTCCTGACCTTAGTGAGGAAAATATGTTGGTTTTGCCTGTCACTCCTTTCAGCCTTGCAGAGCTCAGACAGAGTCAGCTAGATTGTATTCCGGCTCAGATATCATCATGAATAGATTTTTTTTAAAGTAAACTGTGGTTATAAACTTTGTTCTTCATCTTTCTTTTCTTTTCATTGAGAATGTTGCTATTGTTCATTAATGTTTGTTGCCTCTTGGGACTCTAACTTCTGTACTTCCTGATTCTCTGTCATTGCCAGGGCAACAGTGCTCTCATTAATACCGAGCCTGATTTACCCACACTCCTTTGTCCTGTTCAATACCTTTTCCCTTGCTCTTGTACCCACACAGCATGCTTCACCTGTGCTCTCCAGGACTGCAGGAAGAGCAGAGTCATCATTTATGCTACTTCTCTTTGCTTTTTTTCTGCTTGTCATCTCATCCCTCCTACTTCCCATACTTCTCAACCACTCATCTTGCATAGTCACTGGATGCCAGATCGTTACAAATGACACTCGTTTACCCTTTCAGCACAGACCCATTCACTCGTGAGCTAAATGTAACTTAAACTATCCTTTATGCCATTGAATTAAGATAATAGACTTCCATGAGATTTGCATCTTCTTCCACGAAGTCTAAATATTGGTCCTATGCAAATCACTCCAAATGTATCCCCACAATGACAGGCCTTGTTGTTGTTATTGTTCTATATAATGGGCTAGTTTCTCCATTGGTGTAAATCAGCATTGACTTTAGTGAAGTTATTCCAATTTACAGCAGCTGGGAATTTGGACCATTGGCCTCAATGGCGCTGTACTCAGATTTTGAATCTGGCCCATTGCACAGAAGAATGGGACTGGCTTTGTTGCACAAGGGCATCGCCAGGGGTGCAGAGATCTCAGAGTTTGCATGGTACAGGTTCAGCATGTGATACCATAGGTACCTCTGCACATTGCCCTGTGCGGTAGCAGCAAACCTTCCAATGTAGCAATCTGTTTCCCTTCACTGCAGGGGAGGAGGCCTTGACCATGTACATGGACAAAAGCCGACTTGACAGGAAGTCAGGAAACGCTACCCAAAGCGTTGAGGCACTGCACCAGCTTGCTTCCTCCTACTTTGTAGACCGTGATGGCACCATGAGGAGACTCCATGAGATCCAGATCTCTACCGGAGCAATCAAGGTATTGCTTCTGCTGCTATGGAGATTCCAGGGAGAGAACTGGAGCGGGGAATGACAGCCATCCCGATGCAAGAGGGATGCTAGTCAGGGCTCGGCCTTTAATAGGGTATAATTGGTTTCATTGCTGGGTAGACACCAGCAATTGCAATGTGGCATTCTTCACAAGAAAAGGCAAGTTATTACACTGTGCTACTGATGTTAGATGGGAAAAGTAATTCTCTTGTGTCCCTCATTTCACATAGGCACAGACCATTCCGGCATGAAGGTGATTTTGGGAAGGGGACACCCAGTGTGGCATTGATGTTAAGGAGATCATGGTCCTTGCAGTGTAGCAGTGATATTGGGGAGGGCATGGCCATGGCAGGTCAGCAACGACAATGGAAATGGGCAAGCAGTTCTGTAGTGGCAGGAATATTAGACAGCATCATGCCACCCTTGTATGTCTTCCACCGCAGGTATCAGTACAGTCTCTATTGAACAGCTCTCAGGTGAATTGACTACAAGGGAATGAGAAAAGCCTACAATGAGGCTTTACAAAGGCTTCCAGAATGAAATGGTCAGAGATAGAGAGCTGGAGGGGGAGTGGGGGAAGCTACTGGGAGGAGAATACAAAGGAAAGGAAAACGGATCCACAAACAACAGCCTTCTCCTTTGAAAGCACTCAGCCTCCACTGGGGAGGGATTCCATTGTCAGGGAACGTGCTGCAAGGAAGGCAGGCGGGATGAAGCCATCACTCTCAGCCACTGCTGAAAGGCTCCGGCTTGTGTTATTGTTCTGTGGTGTCTCCTGGCCCTGCCTATTCCCTCAAGGATGGGAAACTGGATTGAGATATTGAAGCCCTGACAGCAGATAACCACTCTTTGTGAATTCAGAAAGGACAGGTCTCCTCTGCAGATAGACACCAACAATAACAACAGCTATGCTACAAGCAGCAGGAGGATTTTCTGTCTCTCCGTTTATCCATAGTACGTGCTTGTGTGGTGAGGGGCACGACATCACTCACCCTATCTGGTTCTCAATCCATGTGCTCTAGATTGCCATGGAGAGACAATGGGATAATTCCTCTCCTGGCTTTTGGTCTAAGACAACAGAGATCCCCCATGGATCAACCTGCAGGCCTCCCTTCACCAGGCCCAGATTCAGATGCAATAACATAAAACATGGGACAGTTTGCACCTGGACAGAGTCTGGAAGGTAGCTCTTTTTTCAAGTTTGCGTTTCTAACCTGGCCCTGTCTGTCCACTGGGGATATTTGGCTTTCACCCACATCATGTAGGTTGTATCTTGGTGAGGGTGGGGTGGGTGAGGGTGTCCGTCAATCAGTGGAGATGTCAGGGGCTGGACCGTCCTGGAAATGCTGCAAACAAATGGCATGTTTCCTTTTTCTGGCATCCGGCTCTAGGTAACAGAAACTCGGACTGGCCCCCTGGGCTGTAACAGCTACGACAATCTGGACTCTGTGAGTTCTGTCCTTCTGCAAAGCACTGAGAGCAAACTCCACCTGCAAGGTAGGAAACAGAAGAAAGAGTGAATGTGAGGGGCGGGGGGGAGCCATGATAAGAGAAAATTAAAGCTCATACCTCCTCCTCCTTCTTCTTCCTCTCCTAGTGTTTGTTACACTCACTTGCCTTGTCTTCAGTTAGACAGTAAGCTCCTTCGAGCAGGGACAGTGTCTTCCTATGTATATATACAGCGCCTAGCACAGCGGGACCCAGATCCTGACTGAGGGCCAGAACTGCAAAGGCATTCAGGTGCCTAAAGATGTGTCTAGGAACATAGTGAAATTTCCAAAAGTGCCTAAATAATGTAAGTGTCTGAATCCCATTGGCTTCCAATGGGAGTTAGACACCTAATCTGCTCAGGTGCTTTGGTAAATCCTACTAGGTGCCTAGATGCATCTTTAGGTGCCTAAAGGCTTTTGCCATTTTGGCCCTGAGTCCTATGCATGCTACTGCAGTTCGAATAGTAAAGAGTAACAATGGTTGAAACAGGGAGAAGGAGAAAGAGAGAAGGACTAAAAGAGAGAGAGATTTATAGCAGGGCTATGGACCTGACCCAAAGCCCTCTGAAGTCAATGGGAGTTTTTCTGCTGACTTCGCTGGTCTTTGGATTGGTCCCTATATCATTACACCTGTGCTCTGTGATTTGTATTGGCTGCCTACTGGTTTCCAGACAGATTTTAAGGTTTTAACCTATCTAAACTTGGCCTTGCAACTCTCTCCACTTGTCTGAAGTAGTCTGAGTCTGTTGGCATTCAGAACAAGCTGTGAGGCTCAGCTACTTCTTTTTGGTGGTGGTGGGGGTAAGGGGGCTTGGGAAAGGTGAGAGGACTGAATGAGGATGGAATATTAGGCCTACTGAGATTAACTTTTTGGTTAGTGTCTTGAGTACAGAGGTGAATCTATGCTGCTGGGTTTGTTATTCATATTGACTGTGTTCTAAAACAAAGCCAAAGGCACCAGAGAATAAATGGGCACGGTGCTTTTTTACTGTTGTATATACATCAATGTAAAGAAATACCAACATAGCCACTGATATTTAAGTAACATACTGGCCAAATGTCCCTTTGTCCCTCTCTGGTGGCTGATCAGAGGTGTGTGAGTCAGCCACAGTTACTACCTAGTATACCTAATCCTTTGATAGACAAGTGATAGACACCTGTATTTTGGAGCTAGAGGTCATGGGCCAAGTACATTAATTAATTAAATGACCAGTCCTGATTCCAGTGAAGTCAACAGGAGTCTTTCAATTGACCTCAATGGAGCAGAAAATGTATTGTGCATGAACTTTTTGTCATTATACTCAATGTTTAACAAAATAGGAAATATGAATTTTAACAGTTCACTTTGTCCAATTTTTATATAGATTTAAATTTAAATTTTGCAGAAGAACAGGCTATATTATGGTTTTGTTTTCAGTAGAAATTGGCAAGCATTATTTTAATTTTAGTGAAACATAGGATGTTTCACAGAAATTGGGCTTAATTTACTAAGTCATATTGTGGATTTTTTAAAAAATGTTTTCTTTAAAAATAATAGCCATGTTGCTTTAAATGTATTGGTGATCACTGAAATGTACCTTCCCATAACTTATATAGATAGTAATATATAATGTGGGGCTTCGTATATATACTATAGGGATGATCACTAATCAAAACCCATAGATAGATAGATAGATAGATAGATAGATAGATAGATAGATAGATAGATAGATAGATAGATAGATAGATCAATCTAAGGACCTGATCCAAAGACTGGAAGAATGGAAAGGCTCCCATTGACTTCAAAGAACTTGGGATCAGGCCCCAATGAACAATAAGGCTTAAAGTCATCCAATAATTAAGGGTGGGATTTTCAAAGACATTGGCTGAAAACCAATGGGGGCATATTGTCCTCTGGCCCTTTTGAAAATACCAGGGAAGGGGTTATCCTAGTTTTTTGTAAGTAATTTTCTCTAGATTTATAGTAAGGTCTTAGATTTGACCAATTACTCTGATTTCACGATAATGTGTCCAATCTTCAGATTTGTATACCTTTAGCAGATACCTCTGCTGTACAATAAATTATGATGGATTAGGATATGTATGACCAACCAAGGGAAGGGAAAGAGGGAAGTCTTGCATTGCTATTAGAGCTGGCCAAGAATTTTCCAACAAAGCGTTTCGTTCTTGTTGATATTTTTTTTTATGGAAAATGAAGTTTCCACAGAATCTTGTTGTTGACATTTTTTTTATTTTCCCAGTGGAAAATAGAAAGAAATATCTCATTTTGACATTTCCAATTCATAGTTATTGGGAACTTTATATTCGATAAAAAAATTAACATTTCAAATGTTTGTCCCTATTTGGGCCAAAAGAAAAAGGAATACCATAATTTCCTGTATGTCAGAAATTCTGATTTTTGCTTTTCACTTGATCAGAATTAGGGTTAGCTATAATGGGAGGAGAGCTTCCAAGTGGGGTTTGAAGGGACAATGCAACCAGGGGAAATAAAGACAGAAACAGAATGTCAATGAAAGAGAATTTGGAAATGGGAACTTCACCATTGCTTTCATGGAGCTGACTCAATGGGAGGGGGGAGAGAGTGAATGAAGAAAGAGTAAGAGAGAGAGAGAATAAAAATCAAAGGGAAAGAGAGAAGGAGGACACAGTGTGTGAGAGGGAAGGGGGAAGAGATAGAAAGAAAGTTTCCCCTTCCCACTCCTTCAGTAAGTCCCCATGATTATCAGGATCTGAATCAGTCTCTGGCAAAAAAGAATGGGGATGGTGGGAGTTTGTCTGGCTGAGAAACTCAGAAAACTGCACCCTTTCTGACCATCCCGGTAGTCACTGCTATTCAGAAAGCCAAGGTTGGGCAGCACCATGGAAGCTAAAAAGAGAAAGCCAAAGAGCAGAGAGAAACAATGGAAGTGGGGGGCACCTGGAAAGATGCGAGCTTTGTAGTGTCTTGTTGCCCTGAACAGTCTCTGCACACTTCCAGTAAAAAAGCATTTTAAAAAAAGTTTTAGGAACAAAATGAACCCTAACAATGCAGTTGGTCCATTACTAGATGTAGATGGTAGAATTATCAGTAATAATGCAGAAAAATAAGAAGTGTTCAATAAATATTTCTATTCTGTATTTGGGGAAAACCAGCTGATGTAGTCTCATCATACGGGGATGACAACATGCTTTCCATTCCACTAGTAGCTCGAGAGGAGGTTAAACAGAAGCTACTAAAATGGGCCCTGGTCTACACGGTGGGGGGATAGATCTAAGTTATGCAACTTCAGCTACGTGAATAATGTAGCTGAAGTCGACATACTTAGATTGACTTACCGTGGTGTCTTCACCATGGTGAGTCGACTGCTGTCGCTCCCCCATCGACTCCGCCTGCACCTCTCGCAGCGGTGGAGTACAGGAGTTGATGGGAGAGTGCTCAGGGGTCGATTTATCGTGTCTAGTCTAGACACGATAAATCGATCCCTGCTGGATTGATTGCTGCCCGCCAATCTGGCGGGTAGTGTAGACATACCCAGGTCCAGAGAACTTGGATTCAAGAGTTTTAGAAGAGCTGGCTGAAGAACTCTCTGAACTGATAATGTTGATTTTTAATACATCTTGGAGTACTGGGGAAGTTCCAGAAGACTGGAAGAAAGATATGTTGTGCCAATTTTTTAAAAGGGTAAACAGGATGACCCAGGTAATTATAGGCCTGTCAGCCTGACATTGCTCTCTGGCAAGATAACGGAGTGGCTGACATGGGACTCAATTCGTAAAGAATTAAAAGGAGGGCAATGTAATTAATGCAAATCAACACGGGCTAATGGAAAATAGATCCTGTCAAATTAACTTGATATATTTGTTTGATGAGATTACACGTTTGGTTGATAAAGGTAATAGTGTTGATGTAATATACTTAGGCTTTTGTAAGGTGCTTGACTTGGTACTGCATGACTTTTCGATTGAAGAATTAGAGAAATATAAAATTAACATGGTGCACATTAAATGGATCAAAAACTGGCTAACTGATAGGTCTCAAAATGTAACTGTAAACAGGAAATCATAATTGAGTGGCTCTGTTTCCAGTGAGATCCTGCGTTCTTGGCCCTATGGTATTTCACATTTTTTACCAATGACCTGGAAGAGACCATAAAATCATCACTCATAAAGCTTTCAGATGACACAAAAATTGGGGGAATGGTAAATAATGAAGAGGACAAGTCACTGACACAAAGAGATCTGGATCACTTGGTAAACTCGATGCAAGCAATGTGCATTTGTATATGGCTAAATGTAAATGTATACATCTAGGAACAAAGAATGTAGGCCATGCTTACAGAATGGGGGACTCTATCTTGTGAAGCAGTGACTCTGAAAAGAAAGATTTGGGAGTCGAGGTGGATAATCAGCTGAACATGAGTCTCAATTTGATGCTGTGGCCAACAGAGCTAATGCAATCCTGGGATGCATAAACAGGGGAATCTTGCATCGGAGTTGAGAGGTTATTTTACCTCTGCATTCGGCATTGGTGTGACCACTGCTGGAATACTGTGTCCAGTTCTGGTGCCACAATTCAAGAAGGGTGTTGATAAATTGGAGAGGATTGAAGAGCCACAAGAATTATTAAAGGATTAGAAAACGGGCCTTATAATGATAGACTCAAGGAGCTCAACCTATTTAGCTTAACAAAGAGAATGTTAAGGGGTGACTTGATTACAGTCTATAACTACCTACATGGGAAAAATATTTATTCAATCTAGCAGAGAAAGGTACAGCATGATCCAAAGGCTGGAAGTGGAAGCTAGACAAATTCAGACTGGGACTAAAATGTACATTTTTAATGGTGAGCGTAATTAATCATTGAAACAATTTACCAAAGGTCATGGTGGATTCTCCATCACTTACAATTTTTAAATCCAGATTTGAACAGATCTGCCCTAGGACTTATTTGGGGGAAGTTCTCTGGCCTGTGTTATGCAGGAAGTCACACTAGACGATCACAGTGATCCCTTCTGGCCTTAGTATCTATGAATACTGAATACAGTCTCACTCAGACTCCCATAATCCCTAGAAAGAGAGATGGGGGAGGGGAGGAAAAGGGGGAGATGGTTGGGGGAGACTGTGATGGTCCAAATGGAAAGGGAGGAACAGAGGGAAGGGGAACGAAAGAGAGAAGAGGGTAGTGGTTGAGAGGGAGAGGACAGGAGAAGGCTGACAGAAAGAGAAGAGGAAAGGTTGAGAGTCCAGACAGGGAAGGAGGAAGGTACTGGTTTCAATGGAAGGACAGACAAGTGCTCGCTCCTGGGATGCGTCTCAGCTGTGTGAACTGGCGCAGAGAAGACTCATGGTGAGAATAACAAGCTAACCAGCACACACAGTTTACATGCTACAACACAGGGCAAACCCAACACCGGCCAACCCAGAGCTAAGGGAAAGGCTCAAGGGCAGGGAGGAATGGTCTTCTTTTAATAAAGCAAAGTGACCTTTAAAGCTACACCTTAATGTTATCCACCCAATCTGGAGGGCGGTTTGCTGAATAATTATTTAGGTTCTTTTCTCTCCTCTCCAGCTGCTTTGTGAGAGCTCACTAAGAATTAGTCACAGGGCTGCAGGTAATGAATCGTGACTTAGTCTACTCTGATCTGATTAGCAGCCAAGCATGAGCCGCTGACAGAAATCTGTGTTCCTGCCATCATGTCGCTCTGCTCGGAGGCCAGTTCAATAAAAGAACAGTGTCTTCATGACAGAGAGGATTTCTGATTCCCAACCAGCTGGCTGCAGCCAGACCTTGACTGAAGCCTCCACGTGAGAGCGTCCCATTCTCAAGGAAGTGCCCGAGCCCCTGGCAGTCATAGGCCCAAGATGTAATGTTCAGATCCAGAGCCAACATGCCTCAAAGGTCATAGGAAGGCTTTGATTAGGCCCTTTACAAGATATAAGGGTCAGCTGCAAGATTTAGAACTGGATCTAAATGTCCTCAAACATCAGAGTGTCTGAGTCTAGGCCTGATCCTACCTGGAATGAGTAGAAGCATTCACTGATGAAAGAGCATGTGTGTGCGTGGATGGGTGTCAGAATGTATGCATTCATGTGTGTCCGCATTCTTATCTCTTTGGCGGGCTCTACGCATTCTTGCCCAGCTTCCTTGCAGGCTGTAAGGGGTTGAGCACTGGCTGATTCTGTTACCGATTGGAAAGGAATTGGCTGCTGGAGGTGTTTGGCTCTGTGTGGCAATGCTGGAGATTGCAAGCAGAACTGGCCAGAAAATGGAATTTTCATTCTGTGGGAAATTCTGACATTTCAAAATTGGTTTTCATTCCGAAACGGATCCAGAATTTCTAAATTTCCAGCAAAACAAAAAGTTTCCCAGACCATTCATTTTGGAAATATCAAAATGCTTTTCTTTGATAGCGTCAAATCTTTTCGCTTCAATATGGGAACCATGTTTCCTTTTGATAACATCAGCACAGTAACCCAAAACACTATTATATTATATTTGTGTATTATATCTATTCAAATATTTAATATAGGGGAAAAGTCAAGACAAAAGGAGTTGAAATGAAAAAGTTGAAATGAAACATTTCAGCATCACCTTAATGAAATGAGAAAGTCAAAACAATTCATTTACATTTTCTCCCCATCCACGCATTTCCCACAACACATTTGGATCTCAGCAAAACTGCATTTTTCAAGAGAAAACTGTTCCATCAACATTTTTGTCACTCAGCTCTAATTGCGGGGCTCTGTGAAGGTGCCTGCATTGTTGCAATATGCTTTTTAGATATGTCCAGGCCAAGGCCAAAACACCTCTCCAGGAACCCCTTCCAGATGAATTCAGGTCCCTTCCCACACCAGCTCCCATATCCTTTCTCTGCTCCCTCCAGATTTTAAAGAGGGCCTTTGCACTTCCGTGTGTCAGACATTCGGCCTGTGATAGATCCTGACCAATGGGTTACCATCTAAGGTGTGCAGTCTCCCAGAAGCCTGGTGGGTGAGAAAGCACAGGTGTGCATACCTGTCTCTGGTCTCAGTGCACCTCTGCGTGTTTACGTGTGCATGTGAACAGGAGTGTAGGGGTGTGTGATTATATTCCTACAACCTTAACATTCAACCTCCCCTATCCGGGATTTCCTAGCCTGGAGGATAATCTTTGTGCATTGCAGGGAGTTCCCGTAGAAAGGCAAACACCTTCAGCAGGATGGGTGGAATTTTTAAGCTGCAGAGCTGTATTTCTTGTGTCCAAGTCCGCGTTTTGGAAATGCATGCATCTGAGTGCATGAGCCAGCCAACCATTTAAACGTGTGCTCATCTTTAAGCCACATTAGTAGTTGCATTGAAATCAATAGGACGGCTCATGTGTTTAAATGCAAATACATACTTAAGTGCCTTGATAGATTGAGTCTTAGGCCAACTTTTAATCAGGCCTGTACTCACTAAGCGCCCTTTACACCACACTGACATCGTGAAGGGGCCTGTAGAAGGGTGAATTGACTGCTGGTGAACCCCTCATGGCTGGGTGTGTGGCTTTCCTCATCCAGCACACACTCACGGCTGGGCGTGGGTCCCTCTCACCTAGCACCCCCTGCCGATGGTTGCTCTGGCCCTGCAATGGTTTCTCTTCTTGTCACTCAGTCCTCAGCCAGGGTCAGCCACAGGAGCTTGCTTCGTTCCTGTGTCCTCCAGATACCTTCCCTCCCCCCGTCAGATTTCCTTCTCGCCATGCAGGGCCTCCCTGTTTCCTCAGGTCTCTCTACTTCCACAAAAGTGACTGCAGAATTCTTCACTCTCTGCCTTCTGCTCCACACTGCTTCTCTTTGTACCACTCCCCAGCTAGGCTTCATCTTTAATTAAGTCTGGCCTACCCTCTAGGAGCAACCGGGTGGGTTAATTGGCCTGTCAGGCCCACATTAACCCTTTCACCACCTGTGTGTGGTAGGGACCCCAGCACCTGGTCTTAAACTGAGTGTAAATGAGTTTACACAGTGTAAAGCATTCTTAGTGTAAATGAGCATTAGGACCTGCTAGTGAGCATTTGTGAGGATGCACATATTTCTATGGGTGTGTGTAACTATAGGCGCGTGCATGTATTGTATATGCGGGGGTGTTTGTTTGAAAAGTATTTCTGCATGTTTGGCCATGCAGTATACGTTGTGTACATGCATGGGGATGTGTACGAGTGTACATTTGTGGTCTGTAAGTGAGGGGGAGATGAGTGTCAATCAGAAGTGCGCACCATGTGTCTAGCTATGTGTGCATATGTACAGGGTGGTTCCCCACAGGTTAGCTGGGTTGTTATGCATGGGAAAGCAATCCCCATTAGCTGGGATGGGGAAGCATGTTGGTGCTGCTGTCCAACTAAGGTTAAAAAAGAAAGTTTGGTGAACTGAAAAGCATAACAATATTTTAGGCTTTGCATGGGATCTCAGATGCCAGGACAGGCCATTCCGGTAGAGTGTAGACAAAGCACTGAGTCAAATCCATGGAACCTAGATCATTCCTTTAGGGTCCATGGAAGGTGATAAGTCCAGCTCATGGCTAGCTATTGCCCCAGGCCCTCAGTGAATCTAGGAGCCCTCAGGGTCTCAAAGATCTTTCTCCAGATGCTTTGAAAGTCTTAAAGTCCTTAGCCGCTCCGTGCTCACTTTCTATTGCCAAGGCAAGTGGAGTAAAGTCTTGGAGCCTGGCAACTGGAGATCTTCGCCTACCTCCAGTACTGAGGTTTGAAAAGGAAATTTCCTTCTATAGATGGATAAGATGATAGAGCAGGGCAAAATCCAGCAAGGTGCTGAGCACCTGCAATCCCTTTTGGAGTCAAAAGGAGGAGTCCTGAGGTTTTTCTTGAGACCCATCCCAGGAGAGATCAGTAGGACATGCAGGGGCTCACCCTCTTTTTGTATTTGCCCCATTGTCTGATGGAGCTCCCCCTGACACCCACACCAACCCTGATTCTTGCAGAGAAGTAGTCACGAAGGACGTGGTTTTCAGAGGTGTGGAGAACCCATAATTTCCAGGGTAATCGATGGTGGCTACAAATGCTCAGTGCCTCTGAAAACCAGGCCCCAAACCCTTTCCTCATGCATGTGTCCCAAATATTACCTCTGGCTGAAGACAGCACTATATTTATTCTGCCCGGCAGCTGCCACTGCTCTGCGCTTGATTGAGAATTAGGTCAGACAATTGGACAGCTCACTGCCAGTGGACATGGCGTTCTGCATAAACCATGTCTTGTGCACAAGGGGGTAAGAAAAGGAGGTCTGGGATGTCCCCTGTGCCTTGGTTATTCCCCAGTACCTGAGCTATTCCGTCCTGCACCAGAGAAGGGAAGAGCGTCCATTAAAACGAGCACTGATGTGGGTTCTCAGGAGCTCCCAACCACCTTTCTATCACCGAGAGTGCAAATGACTCATCCCAAAGACGGGGGCTGAACTCCTGAATGGGATCACAGCCCTCCTGCCCTTTCTCCACAGTTTCATCCTGTGAATTATTGTCTTATTTTCATTCCACTCCAATGAGCTGTCAGCGATGGATACTGTAATTCAGAGCAATAGAAACACAAACAGATCGGTAATTGACCCGTGTGCCTTCATTACACTGGAGTTCAGCACTGCTGTTCAAGCCATAAACTCCTTTATCTGCCAGTCTGAAATCCCTGGGCCTTTTATGAGGAAAGGCGATCAGGCCAGGCTCCTTCACTCATAGTTATTGTTCTCCCCTGCCTCATGCATTGCAGAAACTGACACAGTCTGACAAGCAGAACTTATCAGGTACAAGGAAACAGCTGTGAATCCTGTCGGGCCCCAGGCCGTCTGCAGGGAGTCCACAGACTTGGGCTTTAACAGGAGAGCACAGAAAAATATCTAGAGTGTGTGTGCACGCATTTGTGTGTGTGTGTGGAAACGGGTACGTATGTAGGGCTAGATTCTCAGGATTTGTAAAGTGTCAAAGCTACATTGAGGTCAGTGGAACTATGCCAGTCTCCATTAGTAAGAATGTGGCACATACTCAGTGGGACGTCCTTCATTCCGTCTTTCTTGCCTAGGTCCGACATTTCCGCACCATGAGAGATATTTAGTTTCCAACAAAACAGGTCGGAACGGCATAACGCTCATTATGGGTGAACTAATGCTCGGTGGATGAGGCTGAAAAAATCCATCCTAAAGGCCAGCACTGTGTCCCAGAGTGGAGCATACTGTAGTGGAGTCTGGGGTTGAGTTGAATAGAGACAACCTCCCCCCAGTGTGGGATAGAGGGGACTCTGGAGTTGGGGTACAGAGGCAGCCCCTCCCAGGCAGCTCTGTGAGGCTACAGGTTTTTAGCAGGCTTTTTCTAGCACCTAATAGTATAACAATGTCATTTTCACCTACAGGACTCCCTCCTTATGTCTCTTCTTGCAGTGCATACTGTTGTGTATTTTCCAAGGCTTTTGAGACGATACCCCACGCCATGACCTCCTTAAGGCCAGCAGATGCAATCAGATCTCAGCTCACCAGTTGCAAAGCGCTTGAGGCATAAATCTTGTACCCCAAATTCCTTGCTCATGATAACTAGGGAAGAAATCTTATAGCAACTTTTAATGCCTCTGTGTCACCTTCCCAAGCTGTTAATGAAACAGGTTTAAAAAAAGGAACGGCAACCCAAAGCATTTATTTTCACATTCCCTGCTCTTGTCTCCGCGCCAGGTCTCCAGATCATCTTCCCTCAGTATTTACAGGAGAAATTTGTTCAGTCTGCGTTGAGTTACATCATGTGCAATGGAGAGGGAGAGTATGTGTGTCGGAACAGCCAGTGTGGCTGCCAGTGTGCTGAAGAATTCCCACAATGCAACTGTCCCATCACCGACATTCAGATCATGGAGTACACGCTGGCAAACATGGGCAAGTCCTGGACGGAAGCTTATAAAGATCTGGAGAATTCAGGTAACCAGGGAAAAGGGCTGTTTTCCAGCTTCTGTGGTTTTGTTGTTGTTCTTTTAAGAATGAGAAGAGCAAGAGCTGTTAGGAAAATGGGTTTCTCTTCCAGAAAACATTTTGACCTTTCATTAAATGCTCCCCACCCACACTGGAAAAAACGAAATATTTTTGGTCTCATATCTAGAAGATTTTGTTTTTCAAATGTTCATTTTTTTGGACAAAAATTGGAATATTTTCATGTAAAGCAGACACTTTTCATGAAGAACGTTGTTTCGTAGAAAACCCAATGTTCTATCCAAAACCAGTTTTGATGGAAAATTTTCTATTGGCCCTGCTAGCATTCCAAATGGTCTATTTCATCGTTAAACAGGAGCGATATTTAGCTTCATTATAGATTAGCCACAATGTAAATGGTGCAGAACATATCTTTAGCTCTCCTGGAATTACACACTCCTTATCGGTGTACTGGCAGCTCATGTGCATATATCACAGGGCAGATTAAGGCCCTCTGTGACAGAGGTGTGCTGTGGGGAGATGTGGCGGGGGGGTGGGGGGGGGAGAGGGGGAGCTCTATCTGAGTGCTGGTGTCTGGTGGCCTGAAGTTCCTGATTTTTATGTGGTTTAGTCTGGTTGTTTTATTGGTGTTTTGTCTGCATGATGCTGGTGTAACATAGATCTGAATTGGGCCCCTTATTAGGCTTTCATAAAGCATAATGCTTTCAGGGGCTCTGGGTAGGATGCCGGGGCATTGGCCCTTGTTACACCTGTGGGGAAGGTACAATAAATGCTCCACCCAGCAGTCACTAGAGGGGTGGAGTTACTGCTCCTGCCCCTGCCTGGACACACCCCTTTTAAAGTGGGAATTAATCCATGAAGTGCTCACTGGTCCCCTCCTCCCCACACTGCATGCACTTGTTAGTGCAGCCAAATTATACCTGCCTCCAGCGTGGGAATGCAAGTTGTCAGGAAGGGACTGCCCTCCTAGGGTCTTTCCTTTTGGGGTTGTGTGACATGACATGCACCCAAAGCAAATTTGGAGCACACTTGGCTTTTGGCCAGCTCTGCTGGGGGTTTGAAATGAATGGTGTTTCATGCAATTTGGTGCTTAAGTCGTAACTGCTCTATTCAGGCTCTGAATTGACAAATGTTCCTTTGTCCAATGAGGAAATGGTGCAAGGCCTTGGATAAAATGCTTTTTATGAAAACTGCCCTGGGCTTGGGGGAGGGGGGGAGGGAGGGCCTTCACAGCATCACAGCCACACTTCTCAGCTGGTCCTTTGTTACTCATTGTTTTGTAGGCTCCTGACCCTTTGATGGTCTAACCTAGGTGCCCTATAGTGGGCCTCAAATGATCTGCCAAGGGCTCATCTATAGTTCAGAGCCTGGAAAGTGTGCTCACTGCTGCTCCAAGTGGTTCTGCTCCCACACTGATTTTATACCGAGGAACCATTGAGCCAGAACCTCAGCTGGTGCAAATCAGCATGGTCAATGGAGCTATGCCAATTTACATTTCCCAAGGAGCTGACCCAGTGACTTAAATGGAGTTGTTCCTGATTTAAATTGGTATAAGAGGAGAATCAGAATCTCACATCCTAACCATTGTTGTCATTAAAGACCCCAGACATTTTTTGAAAGTGTAGAGGTGTTAAAACTGGTCTGAATTGGTATGTTGTGTAGCAGTGTGCACTTAAACTGCTGCCATGTTCCTTCCCAGAGGTGGATGCCTTTCAATGATGGCTGAAGTGACACCTATTTGTACTTTGTATATCAAATTGGTACATTTCAGTCATCAATTTGTTACATTCCATATAAAGTATTCCTTGAAATGGAAAGTGACATTAAATCTAAGGTTTAATTAGCATTTTGCTTCACTGTGTTAATAAAACTTCCTTATTTAGTTGGTCTTCATCCATGGAAAAAACATTTTGATGAAAATCTCCAATATTATCCCTTAGGCCTTCTTAACCAAAATGGGAACAGGGAACTGTGAATTTAAGATGCACATGAGCTTATGGCAGTGGAGTGCAACTCAAAAAATCTACCCTCAGTTCCTGCTTCTGCCACAGATTCCCTGTGTGATCTCACAAAGTCATGTGAGAGCAGATCCTCAGTCGGTGAAAACTGGTGTGGTTTCTTTAAAGCCAATGAAACTATACTGATTTACACCAGCTGAGAGTATCCCCCATAATTGCTGTATGCCTTAGTTTCCCATCTGCAAAATGGGCATAATAACACAGCCTATTTCTATCTTGTCTAATTAGTAGAGCTGGACAATTTTCCTTCAAAACTGTTTTGGATGAAAAATTGGGTTTTGAGTAAATGTGGAGAGAGGGGGCATGTAACAGTGTCTGCTTTCCTTGGAAAATTTCAACTTTTCATTGAAAGACTGAACACCTGAAAACCACAAAAATGTTGGCTGAAATCTAAACAAAAATTATTTGGAAATGTTACCATAGTGCCTCATGGGAGTTGTAGTTCAGGTACCTTATTCCTCCATTCTCCTCTCTAGGCTGGGCTCTCCAGCCAGACAACATCTCCCATGATGAACCAGAGCTGTGGAACTCCCATGATACACTGGGTAGCTCAAAAGGGAAGACTGTGGTACATTGTGGGAGATTTTCTGTGGGGGAGGGAGGAATAAAATTCCAACCAGCTCTTCAACTTAGAATGCAAACTGTTTGAAGCAGGGTTTTTCTATTATGTGTGTGCAGTGCCTGGCACAAAGGGGTACCAACCCCAGCTGGAGTTTCTAGGTGCCATTTTAATACATATAAATATTAACTAAGAAACTGGTCTTCTTAAAGTCAACCTTAGCTTTTGGCACCAACACCCTGCAGCTTTTATTTTGCTGGCTTTGTTTTTCTCGAGTCTTGTGCTGCTGGTATCAGCATACACACAAAGAACTCAAATTTCAACCCCTCGTCTCTACAAAATCATGGCACATCCATCATCAGAGAGAAAAGAGCTCGGCCTTTCACACAAGCCGTCTTTGGAGGAAATTGATTTGTAAGGGGCGGGAAGCAAAAGCAGAGCTTTTATTGCTAAAAGGTACTAGGTATAATCAGTGTGGTCCACAGAAGCAATTATACATGATGATAGTTTCAGAGGACAGGGGAATGGGAGGGAGTCATTTTAGGGGGAGGAGGAGAAAGGGACTGAATGCCACATTATAAATTGAGTGGAATGCAGATGACTAAAAAAGAAAATCTCCCAGCTGCCTTTGGGGAAGGATGTAGGAAACCATATGTCCTATGGGCTTTATAGTGTAGTGGTAGTGATTATTTTTTATTAGGTGCTCAGATTGTATGGTGATGAATATCTATCTACCTCCCTAACTACCTACTCGGCTAATACATAGACTTTCTCTATTAGGCTGCTAGATTTGAGTTAGAGGTTGAACAATAGGAAACGTACAGTGGGGAAAAAATATTGATTATAGTTAAGGTCAGGTTTGGATGATTTAGTAGGTGATTGGTCCTGCTTTGAGCAGGGGTTGGACTAGATGACCTCCTGAGGTCCCTTCCAATCCTGATATTCTATGATTTGATGATCAAAAAGGAACAATTTTTCATTTATTTGAAAAATTTCAAGAAAATCTCTATAGAAAAGTTTTGATTTAGAAAATGTTTGCTTCTCGGATTTTTTGCTCTTTGCTTTTTTCCCTCCCTCTCTCTTCTCCCTCCCCTTTTTTGATTTTGCCACCAAAAGAGAGAAAGGAAAGGAGGAATACATGAAAACAATAAACTGAAAGACAGAAAAAAGTGATGACATTTTTCATTTTCTGGTGTGGTGGGGCAAAAAATGGAAAATTTCAAACAAACCAAATTCGTTCATGAAAATTTCTGGATTTGAAAGAAAGGCCATTTTTAAATTGAAACATTTTTCACTTGAACATTTTTTAAACAGCTCTAATCTCCACATTTTATCTAGTGGAATCCCCCATCCCATATAACTAGGGCCTTGCCGGGAGCCCTTCCCATTTAGCAGTGGCAGGGTGGGTACAATCCCACAATGCCTTTGGTGACCCGCCCAGGTTAAGATCCCATGCCCTGGAGTATTAATTCTCCATCTATGTCCTGCTGCTGCAAGTATAAATGGAAAATATCTCACCCATAACATGCATTGGCTACAAATCCCCCCTTATAATAGCAATGACAACCACAGAATTAGGGGGCTTCCTGGAGGATAATGACAAACCTGAGGATTAATGCTCATCAGCTTGCTTCAGCTGGTCATTAAGGCCCTACTGCACCTTGGCTGTCATTGCTTCAGTAGCTAGTATTAGGTCTTGTGCCCCAAGTATAGCATGAGTCACTCAAAGCCTGTCACTTTGGTTGTGTGTTCCTAGATGAGTTTAAATCCTTCATGAAAAGGCTACCTAACAACCACTTTCTGACCATCGGGAGCATCCACCAGCACTGGGGCAATGACTGGGATCTTCAGAACCGATACAAACTCCTGCAGAGCTCCATGGAAGCCCAACGGCAGAAGATCCAACGCACTGCCCGCAAACTCTTTGGCCTCAGTGTCCGGTGCCGGCACAACCCTAACCACCAGCTGCCTAGAGAAAGGTATTTTTACCCCCACCTCCTGTGTCCATGGCAGGTGCCCCTGCTGATGGCCTCAGTGAGGAGCACAGTGTGGGAGTTGTTTTGTTTTATTTTTTGAATACTTGGTGCCTCTTTCTTTTACAAAGCTCAGAGCAATGCAGAGCAAAACTGTGGACCTGGAGTGACTCAGACCTGGTGACAGAGCTACAAATGAGAGCGTGAAAGAAGGAGAGAGGCATGCTCAGAGTTATTGAGGAAATGGGTGTCCAGTCACAGCTATAGCAGCTGTCGCTACTCTATAGTAATGGCTGACTCCTCCCAGCCTTTCCAGGCGGCGGGCTTTAGAGCTGTCTCCCACCATCTTTGGAGTTCTGTCTCCATGGTTTCAATGAACATTTCTCACCCTGTCCTAGCTCTTGTCTGGAACTGAGGAGCGATGCTTGAAACCCTGGAAATAATGAGGCCTGGCGTCTTCCAAGTCTCTCTGGGAGAGGATGGGCCAAGTTAGCATTTGTAGATGAACTGCTTTTTTTCATCAGCTTAATCAGCTGTCTGTTCTATTTCGAGAGATAATTAATTGGCTAACTAGAGGCTCTTGTCACTATTTTATCCATAGGGCAACGAGCATTTTGAGTTTTCACTTAGCCATATACAGTCAGTGTAATGCTTCCAGGTCCTTAAGGCATCTTTAATCACAGAGGATTTTTGTGCAGGTGGACGATATCCCAATGAGGACACCAGGGATAGTTCAAGGTTAAAGGATTTTTATTTTCTTCTGGAGAACATTTTCAAACCGACCCATCTAGACGGTTGGCTAAGTCGTTACAAACAAACCTGGCTTACGCAGAAGTAACATAGACATTCATATATTATCTTTGAATCATGCATCATCACCACCACCACCACAAGCAGAAAACAATACCTAGCAAATATGCAGCCAACTGTGCTGATACAAAGCTTTTATATAAATATGTCGTTAGCATTTCGCTTCTATTTTAAAAAGCCAGCCAGGCAGAAAGGGAGCCTCCAACAAGCACTATAAAAGCTGGGTGAGGGAGGATGAAATGGATGCTGGCAGCTGAATTTTTAACTGACTGATGTGTTTGATTTGTTTAAGTCAACACCACCAGGCATATTATCATTTCCACTCTTATGTGTCATTCCGCATTTGTACTAAGTTGGGGGGACTGGCTCGGTAGACAGATGTGGAGAGAGAGGTATGTATTTCAGTGCTCTTTTTATTGGGGCTAGGAAACATTCTAATTTTCTAATTGTACACAGTTCATAGAGACAGATGCTTATCATTCATGCCACTGGCTTTGAAAGGATGGAAGGGTTATACTAACAGCATGTCTCTCTCTCTTTCTCTCTCTCGTGCACAAAAGCATTATAGAAAAGTACATTGTATATTCAATAGCAACCTAAAGGAGAGAGAAATAGAATTGCCATTCACTGCCCTCCTTCCAGAAGAGGAAGTGTTTCCAAGAAAAAGAGAGGGTAGAGATTTTTGTAATTGGAATGATACCACTCTGATCTTTGTCAATAGTGGAGAAAAAGAAAGAAAGAAAGAAAGAAAGAAAGAAAGAAAGAAAGAAAGAGCAAATGTGTAAAGATTTGCATTAATCTGCTGTTTCTTAAAAGTACATTGTCCATGTCAGGTTCATAGGTTTTAAAAAAGAAATGACTCCTTAATTCTTGTAGCCTATATTAAACCATGTAGTAATGTATTTAAAATTGAAAACTGAATGGGCACACGTAAGTTTATTTTAAAACTTTAGAGTTAATACATAGTACACACAGAGGACCATCCATCCCGGATGCTGGCCTTATTGTCATTAACGAAGAATACATTTCACAGTCTTTAAGAATGAAAATAGTCGCACATACTTTCACTTCACTATGGCATCAAGCCATCATGGCAACTATCACTTGATGAGAAAGAAGGGGCTGATTCACAAAAATATTCAAATCCTCTGTCCCCTTTATTTGTCAATGAAATGTTGACACAAATGTGTAATCAAATGTTTAATTTCACATTGTAACTAGCGCACATAGCTACCATCCCACATTTCCCCCAGACCTGTCCTTCAGCCTTGCCCAAAGAAAGTGTTTCCAGAGGGTCAACAAATCTGAACTCTTTTAAACCAGAGGGAGGGGAGCGAATTATTCCAAAGCAAAGGCCCCTCAAAGAGACCACTCTGCCTGCAGCTCCCTTTCATCTCTGGTGATGGGTCGTTCACTGGTCTCAACTGCAGCCAGGTGACACAAATAGACAGAACTGACAGAAATGTAAAGAGCTAATGCATGCACCATGCATGTTGTGTGTAGTTTGTATTTTGCATTTCATAGGGCTTGAAGAGCAAGCACTAGACGAGTCAGTTTATTGTCCCTCTCATTTTCTGGTTCTAATGTGCCAGCACAATGTGTTTAGTGTTCACAGCATTGCAGAGGGATTGTTTGAATCTGACAACAAAAAAACATGGAAATTTAACCCCCACTTCTAACCTTCTGGGGGGGGAGGGAGCAAGAGACACCCATCCAAAACATATTGGTTTCCTCTGACATTTGCTTTCAGATGGTGTCTGTCTTTCTTGATTGTTTCTACATCTGTCTATCCAATCTCTCTCTCTCTCATTGCACCTCTTTCTTTCATGTCTATAGCTTGTCCCTAGGCACGCTCTGGGTTTTGCTTCTTATTTTATTTATTTATCTATCTATCTATATATCTGCAGCTATCAGCAGATGGTATTTTTTCCCCTGTCCTGCTTGCATCTCCGTACTGCTGAGACACAGAAAACACTGTACCATCATCTGCTCCCTTCCCATTACTGCTTCATAATGCTGATTTGGGGAAGAGGAAAATTGCTAGTTTCCAGATCTTGGCTGAGATGCCTTTCCTGTTCTTCACAGCTTCCTCTTGGATGGGATGCTCAGAGAAAAAGTGGGTGGGAAGAAGGGCAGTCTGCATTTGTACAATCCAAACAGCATCGAGGCTGGACTAGGACATAGGCCTGTTTCCCACACAATGGCAATTACAGAATCAGATCACGGTCATATTTCTCTAATTCCTATCAGGTCAACTCTTACTATTCTGGCTTATTTCTGTTTATCTTTTGTGTGTGTGTGTGGCAGCTATAAATTGGGCTTTTCATTGCAGTGAGCCATTTGCAGCCCAGACGAATATCCGTGTAGAGCATCTTCTGAAATGTGCTTGGTCACACATAACCAACCTCCTGCCCCTCTTAGTCTCTTGCACTCACTAGAGTGGTTTGACAGCAATCTAATTCCACCGACTTCAGTGGAGTTACTCCTGATTTACACCAGTGTAAGTGAGCTCAGAATTAGACACAAAGGGCCTGATCCCACATTCTGTTCAACCAGCTTTACATCACTGCAATGCTAATTAAGTCAGTGGAGTTACCTCCATGTAAAGCCAGTGTAAAGGACAAGAGAATCAGGCCATATATTTATGTGCACAGGGAATCTCTGAGTGCATGATGCACATGGAAGGCCAAATTCAGGCCTGGCATAAGGAAATCAATAGAGCTGTGCTTACACCAGAGCTAAAACGGGCCCCTGATGTTAAGGTAGGTATAGGCATATGTAGCTGTTAAATCATGTGTAGTGTATTTCTCTCTATTATTTGAAGATAAGAGTGTGCATGGTGGTTATTTAAGTCTATGTACAGTGTATGTGTTTATATATTTACAAAACCCAGAGACATAGTCTGACATTTATGTTGGCACATAGCGTGAGTGCATGTGTTGCTCTACAAACACCATAACTGCCCAATCAACTTGCAATGAACCCCACCTCTACACATACACCCACTACATAAACTATATTCTCACCCATAGCCCTGGCGTGGTTCCTATGTCCGTGCAGCCCTTTGGCCTCTCAATTCCTCTTCCTTACTCATGTGTTAGTGGCTCGTGCTGCATGATGGGTATCACTGGGGCTGAGGAGTCATTGATACTTAGCTTCAGCAGAAGCCCCTTCCTCTCTCTTCATTGTCAGATCAAATTCACTCCGCCAGTTACTCTTTACCAACCTGCCAAGAGGCTGGTTTCAGCTTCTTCTCCAGTGGGCAAATTTCTTCCTGCTCTGTGGGGCTGAGTGGCCATCACTGCCAGTGCCGCTTTATTGCAGGATGCGTCTCCATAGCAAGATATATGCCTACGAGTGTTACTCGAGACAGATCAGCTTTATCCCTCTTCTGGCACCGAGGCCGGTGCAAGGGCAGAGGGGAGACAGCTTACGGCACTGCACGCACACAGAATTGCTGGGCAGAAGAACACTCTCGCCGTACCCCTAGCCTGGAATGCTCCCTACACCAGGAGTCCTCAGAGGGCAGCACAGAGCTGGTGAAGCCAGCTGTGCACTGGGGTCAGTGTAAAACCTGGATCGGATTCGCTTTCCTTTGCCTGTTCCCAAAAGGGTCACTCCCTGGAGCCTTGCCCCACCTTTTAGCACAGAGCAGGGACACAATTCAGGACACGAACCGCATCCGCTTTCCATCTATATGGCCCCGGTCCCTTGCGAAGAGCAATAAATGTGTTCTCCCAGCAAGCCTAGGGAAGGAATGCCCCCACGGTACAGACAGGGAACGGAGATGCAAAGAGATGTATGACAGAGCCAAGACTTGAACGCCTGTCTTTCAAGCCCCAGCCTGGTGCCTCATCCCTGAGTTCGTCTTGCTGCCCGTGGGCTCCTCTGTTATAACTGTCATGGTGGAAATTGCAGTGTAGGTGGGAGCTTGGAATGTCTCTTTAAGACACCATAGCTGCTGTGAGCCTGGCAACCTGTGATTTCCCATTGTTGCCATTGAGCGGGGAGTTCCATCACAGGAACCTCGTGCTTCATCAATGAGCCTTTCACCCAGGCAGACAAAAAAACAATTTGGCAGATAGGCGGGTTGTTTTATTTCCCATGCACATGCTCTAATGCTGCAGTTTTATATTTAGATTGCCATGTACAGCAGAAGCAATGAATTGTGCTTCCTTGAGGGGAAGGTGATCCACCTATATTGTAGTCAGGGGGTCAAATGCTTAGAGCACTTTAGGACAAGGGGGACATGGATGCTGACTCCTTCCCTGACTCGAGCATAGTGTCCTACTTTCCAGTCAGGACAAGAAAGTGACGTTTTAGATGTCAATGTCTTGTTTCCAAGTTCCCTAGCCTCTCTCTGCCTTTTCCCACTCTCAGGACAGTTCTGGTTAGCTGTTATGGGGGGGAGAGACCCTGGCAGCTTCATGCCAAGTGAGGAATGTGCTAATGGTCCCTTCACACTTCTCAGCCTTCAGCATTTTCCTATTAAATCATTTCGCTTCCCTGTCCCTCTCAGTTTGAGCCTTTCACTCAGTTTCTTTCTGCTTTATATCCCCACCCCCCTTGCATGGTTCTCTTTTCTACCCCCCTTCTTTTTCTCCTTTTGTCAGTTTCTCTCTTTCCATTTGCCTTTTCTCTCCTCTGTTTTATTTCACACTCCTCCTTAACCTCTCCCTCCTTCCCTCTCTGCTTCTAATTCTTTTCCACATCTCTCCCCTCTTCCTTATTTATATCTTCCCTTCCATTTCTCTGTCTCCTCCACCCCTCTCTCCCTCACCCCTCCCTTCTCTTCTCTTCCTTGAGTCCTTTTGCTGTTCTTTGCTGCTGTATCATTTAATGCCTTCTTTGATACAGCTCACAGCTTAATGATTCTTCGGCGGTCAGGCTATGCAGGTGCCATGAATTTCACTAATCCAGCTCTGAGAGCCTCTGTCCATAATCACTCCTCCTGTTCTGCAGGGACTGAATCCTAATTTGTCATTAGCCAGTCCTCTCACTACAGCCCAATCAAGAACGTTTTTTGCCCAGAGGAGACAATGAAGTATTCATTAGTGAGGGGGGAGGGGCAGCTGCGCAAGGAGTTCTGGGGAGGGCTGGTTAGAAAGGAGGTACTAAGCGGTGGTCAGTCAGAAAGACAACATTACGGGGTGTTGGAGAAGCCATATATGGGGTTATGGTCTTGGTCATTAAGGGGGATTCCAGGGGTGGAATACATGGAGGCTGTTGTATCTATATAGCACTACGGGGTGGGGGGACAGTGAGAAAGAGGAGGTCCCTGTGGGCAGTAGTGGCTAGTTATGAACTGAGGGTACTGCAATATGGAGTAATAGGGGCAGGTACTGAAACTGTGGGCACTTAAGGATGAGGGCATTATAGCAGGACTATGACCACACACCCAAGCCTCTGGCTTCTTTTCTGGCATCACTCACCTGTGCACCATCAGCTGATCAAGGGTCCAGAGGGGTTTGCCTCATTACATTGTGAGCTTTTTTTTTTTTTTTTTGAAAAGGGAGGGATAGCAAGGGGCTGGTTAGGAGGATGCCCTGAGTCACTGCCCAGTCTCAGCCTAGAGAAGCTGTTATAACCTGCAGCAGTTGGTAATGATCCCCAAGGAACCAGCTGCCAGCTGGGGATAGTGAAAGGGGCCTTTCCCTGCAACCCCTTGTTGGGCTTGTCAGTTCCACTCCCACTAATGACTCATGGACACTGGTGAACCCCCAGCAAGAAATTGAGGCCAGCTGGTCTTTCTTTTGCATGGTCTGTGCAGCGCAAAGGGAGTGATGCAGGATAGGGAATCTGCCCCAGAGCTATTTCTTAAAGGGCATTTATCCTCCAGTGGAGGAGGAGGCTAATTCTCCACCTGGAAGGAGATTGGACCAGGATGTATCAAATGCCAGACGCCAGAATATGCAGCTTCTGAAACCCTGCCTCACAGACCCACCCCACCCTTAATAGGGGCGCAGCTTCAATTGTAAGAGCCCATCTGTAGCCTTGAGGCTAAAGTTCTCGTTTTCCTGTTTGCAGGACAATACAGCAGTGGCTTACCCGGGTTCAGTCCCTGCTCTACTGCAATGAGAATGGGTTCTGGGGGACCTTCCTGGAGAGCCAACGGAGCTGCGTGTGCCACGGCAGCACCACCCTGTGCCAACGCCCCATCCCGTGCATCATTGGGGGCAACAACAGCTGCGCCATGTGTAGTCTGGCCAACATCTCCCTCTGCGGCTCGTGCAACAAGGGCTACAAGCTGTACCGGGGCCGCTGCGAGCCGCAGAACGTGGACTCGGAGCGCAGTGAGCAGTTCATCAGCTTTGAGACAGACTTGGATTTCCAGGATCTGGAGCTGAAGTATCTGCTGCAGAAAATGGACTCGCGCCTCTACGTGCACACCACCTTCATCAGCAACGAGATCCGCCTGGACACCTTCTTCGACCCCAGGTGGCGCAAGCGCATGTCCCTCACCCTGAAGAGCAACAAGAACCGGATGGACTTTATCCACATGGTGATCGGCATCTCCATGCGCCTATGCCAGATGCGCAACAGCAGCCTGGACCCTATGTTCTTTGTCTACGTCAACCCCTTCAGCGGGAGCCACTCGGAGGGCTGGAACATGCCCTTCGGGGAATTCGGCTACCCGCGCTGGGAGAAAATCCGCCTCCAGAACAGCCAGTGCTACAACTGGACCTTGCTGCTGGGCAACCGATGGAAAACCTTTTTTGAGACTGTCCACATCTACCTACGCAGCCGTACTCGGCTGCCCTCCCTGCTGCGCAACGAGACGGGCCAAGGGCCCGTGGACCTCTCTGACCCCAGCAAGCGTCAGTTCTACATCAAGATCTCGGACGTGCAGGTCTACGGCTACAGCCTGCGTTTCAACGCCGACCTGCTGCGCAGTGCTGTGCAGCAGGTCAACCAGTCGTACACCCAAGGTGGGCAGTTCTACTCCTCGTCCTCCGTCATGCTCCTGCTGCTGGACATTCGGGACCGAATCAACAGACTGGCCCCCCCCGTGGCGCCGGGTAAGCCCCAGCTGGATCTGTTCTCCTGTATGCTCAAGCACCGCCTGAAATTGACCAACAGCGAGATCATCCGCGTGAACCATGCACTAGACCTGTACAACACCGAGATCCTCAAACAGTCGGACCAGATGACAGCCAAACTCTGCTAACCCAGACTCTTCTGTGGACACATCAGTAACTGATCCTTTCACTGTATTAAAAAAAAATGAAAAGAAAAAGGAAACAAGGAAAGGGGAAAGAAAAGAAAAGAAAATTTGTAAAATGTAATTAATATACGGAAAAAAGGGGGGAGGGGGAAGAGGAAATTCTTCATTTGTTGGAAACTAAACCCGTTCTAGCAGCTGTATAAAACTGCCAGGCATGTTTGTTATTTCTATAATCCATCATAAATGGGTCACATCTTATTCTCTCTCGACCTTGAGGGTGTTGCTTGTTAGGACTCAGGTGCTGCAAAAATAAATCCGAGGGAGGATCAGAGCTGGGGGAGGGACGTTTCTGTAATGAATTGTAAAGATTTCTGCTATGCAGGTGCCAAGACAAACCAACCAACCAAGAATTATATTTAAATGTAAAAGAACTGCCATTATTTCTAGTGGGAGTAAATGGCCAAAAGATAAAAGATATTTCTTCTGTTGAGGTTTATACCAGCTTGATGTTTAATTATTCACCCCTCCTGTGATGAACTTTGTCTCTGGAAGGGAGGTGATGGCAGTCCTTTGAGAGTAATAGCTATGGCTTGCATGCACAAGGAGGCGGGAAGGACTACATTTTCCAAAGAGACTAGGAATTGGGGTGTCTCCATCTTCGGGCGCCCAACTTGAAATATCTTACCAGTGGGCCGGTGCTCAGCACTGTCTGAAAATCAGCCCCTTTGAAGGACCAGGACCTCTACTGGGGCAAATCCCCAGCTGAGCCAAATGGTCAGAGCTCCATTGACACCATTGATCAAAGCTCCATTGAAGTCAATGGATCTATGACAATTTACCCCAGCTATACAACTGCAGCTACACAAATGCAAGTGTCTCGAGTCAAGCACCAAAGAACAGAGACACTCAAAATCATTAGTCACTTTGGAAAATATACAAGTTGAGTTTTTTTCACATATACGATACACACAATCGCGCACACACAAACATACACAGTCCCTTTTTTGTCCCCCCTTCTCTCTACAGACAATATCCAGGTTTCGTCTGCAGACACTAAACTCTTTGCCCCATGAGAAAGAGACAGATTGTTGCAAACTGTCATCAAAGTGACCTCAACATTTGAAAAAAAGAAGAAGAAGAAGAAGAACAGAACAGACCAATCTCCCAAAATCACAACAGCAAAACAGAAGTAAAATAGGTTGAATTATCAAAATGTAACTAGGCTGGGTAAAGTTTTGCACTGGGAATATATATTTCTATTGTTTTTCAAAAATCCCACAGAGCAGATAATTGAAGACTCAGGGCACAATCCACAACCCACTGAAGATGGGGTGGGGGAGACTGATTTCAACAGGTTTTGGTGAGGAATCACAAAAAAATAAGGCGGTGTAGTGCCTAACAGGAGAAATACAGCTACTTGACCTGGTCACTTTAGGCAATAAAGCAGTATCTTCGAACAAGCTGGAATTGAGACCTAGAGACAGACCTGAACCTAAACCGTGGTTCCTGAGCTGCTTTGTGTTTTAATATTTCAGCTCAAAAAAGTTCAGATTTGGACCCTGAACCCTGAAATCCAGAAGTGTTTGGATCTACGGTTTTGGATAGGCCCACAGCAAAGATATGGGGTTAAATTTTGTAACGTAGGTGTTTTTGAAAATTTTATCCATGGAGTGCATTGACACCAGGCATCAAGTTGGACAATTAAATCTGGATTCAGACTCAGAGTTCAGTTTGCAGTGTTTTGGTTCAGGCTCATCTCTACTGTGCGCCAAAGTGGAGGGGAGAGGATTAGCTAACCTTGAAAGAAACATACACTTATTTAGAGAAACCCACAAACAAACTAGCTAGGGAGGGGCTATAACCAAACTACTCTGAGCTGCTACCAAGAGAAGAAAGAGTAAAATCCTGCGGTCAGCCCAAGCTGTGTGTATGATGGGGAGTCAGTTACATTTGTGACTTCTCTTGTGTTTGTTTCCATGCCTATACCTGCCAGGGAACATGCTCACATTAGAAAGCAGTCATTTTTAAGCAAATAATGGAGAGTATTCATAAGAAGCAAATTTCACATTTGTAATTATGAGTATTTGCAGTGGAAACTGTGTTTCTAAAAATTACATCCACCCAGTCAAGGATCAGGAACATACCATGTAATCTACCCGACCAATCAAAAGAGTTGAAAGTTAAGAATGATAGTAATATATTTAAAATACCAAATATTGTTCTTGAACAACCTACAGACCAAGAAGGATTCACTGATATGATTTGGTGTATCATCTGGAATAGTGAAATTTGCTATCAGAAAAAGAAATTAAATTCATCAGATAATTATTCCTTAGGAATTATTCACCCAGGTCTAGTCATCAATAGCAAGAGGAGTTGCCACTCAACCAGAAATCCATCAGCAGACCCATTTTTCCAAAGCCTGTCCTGTGTTTGTTTGCAGAACAATTAGGACATACATACCTCTCCTAGTGACTTCCTGGGGTGCTCGATTTCTGTAGTTTTATTTACGTTAGGCGGAAACTGGTGGTACCAAAGTGGGAACTTTAGCGTAGACATGGCACTGGCAGCCACCAGAGTTTTCAATCACTGTTTTCTAGACCTGCTCTAAGCAAATTTAGAGAACTCAAGGGTTAAAATGTCAGTCACTGATGACCACTAGCACTTCAGCAATTGCTACTACTGTTGAAGTTGGACCCTGGGTAGCGAAAAAGGAAAGTTTTATTTGGAAAAAAGTCTAACATAGACGCCCCTTGGTGTCCAAAACTTATTTAATGAGGCATGATGTTATTACATGGTATCATTATGCAATGCCACATCAATACAGTGTGGAATCTTTCTCTGGCATCAACACGGAATGATGTCGCAGCATGGCAGCGTGTCATTGCATCATGAAATGAAGACAAAATGTTGTGGATCAATTATTTTGTCCTTCAGGATAAAAAAAATTACAACTCTCTGGTAGCTCAGCCAACATATTGGGCTTAAACCAAGTCTCAGACTCACAAGAAAAAGAAATAAACACAGGTTGGGTTCCTGAGAGAAGAATTGATAGAGATGGCACTTACACCATGTTTTGCTCTCCTAGGGCAGGTGGGTCCAGGGGCAGGCACTGTTTATGCAGCAAGGAAGATTTCATGCTCTGTTTTACTAATGGGAAATATGCCTGGTTTTGTACAGTGTTTTGTGCTCTCTGTTTCCTCTACTCGGCTCCATATGCTCCATGAAGAAGCACATATGACAATCTCATCCAGCGTCCAGGAAAAGCTGGTTGTACTGGCCCATGTTTAGGTCCTTTGCTCTGCAAGCTGTGAAAGGTGTAGAGGCATGTCACATCTCCTAGGTGGTGGCAGAGGGAGAAAGTGTCCTGTATCCCTCTCGAGGGGCCCAAATCAGTACTCAAAGCAGCACTGATTGGCTTTGGAGAGAACCATGTCCAACCCCCATTCCTTGGCCGGAAGTAGGCTCACCATGACACAAGGTCTAGGAGGGAAGGGTCACTAATGGGGAAGAAATAGGGGTACTCCAGAAGGTCCCTCCACCCAGAAAACTAGACGCACCCAACGTGTCTGACTGCACAAGTGTGACATTGTTGTAGCCATATCCTCAGCTACCTCTCCCTTCGCTGTAGGGAATTAGGGGCCAAGCTTTAAGGCTACATCTAGTCTAGCCTCTCCATTGAACGCAGTGCAGGATTGCCCCTTACGATATATTCCCTAGTGCTTAATTTTCCCTTGTATTACAATAGGGATCCAAAGTAAAAACAAAAGCAAAACCTCCCCTTCTCGGAGGCAAAGCATGGAAGGAACCAAGCTTGATGGGTCTTCATTACACTCCCTCCAGCAATGAGTGGGGGGGTGGGGAGAGCACTGCTGAAACCCATTGCTCCTGGACAGAGGGGAGGATCTGCCACAAGCTTGCTGGGAAACTTTGTAAATTCAATTACAGCCTTGCCAGCCTGATGTGGCGGCAAGCGGGTAACGTCAGCATGTCTCATTCGTATGCTGATGCTCAGGCACTGGGAGCACGCAGAATGCCCGTTTGGATCAGGGCTCGGAGCAAAGCATGGGGTTGCCATGGAAACGAGGGGAGGCCATTAATTAGCTATCAAATGAAATCACCGGGCAGAGTCTGGACCTTCACATCTCTGCCCTCACGAGAGGCAAAGGACATGACCCTCGTCACCCCGCCAGCCAGTCTCCCCTCAGCAATTTCAAGGGCAACCGGAGCAAGGCATAAGACCTGGAGCAAAACAGCTTTTTGCAAAGGTGGGGTAAGAACAGATGGATGAGGGAGAATGAGAGCAGGGAACACAGGGTGGAAACCTTCCTGCCAGTGTCCAATTTTATTCCTGTAAAATGTGTGCAAAGGGCCTGCTGCTGTTTCAGTCAACAGCCGTTTTGCCATTGATTTCAGTGGGGTCAGGATCAGGCACAAATCATGAGAGTGGGGCTCTTAGTAGCTGGGTGCATAATGCTGGTTCTTGTGTGGCTGAGCTGACACCAGTGCTCTGATGCCAATGTCCCTTCGTGCTCTTGCTCCCAGGCCCAGTGGCCGGTTTTCCCCCTGGAAGCCAATGATGGAACCTTCTCTCCCTCAAAGGGTCCAGGAAATCTGAGAGAGGAATAAGAGTTTATTGTTCAGTTACCACCCTTCATTCCTACCTACTGAGCCATCATCCACCTTCAGGACAATTTGTTTGTGCATGTCCTTGTGACAGCTGCACTGGTCTTAAGTGCTGTGTTTCACTGCCATCACAAACAGGCCGCTCCTTTCACCCACTTGCCGAAAACCACTTACGAGAGCATTCTGCAGATGGTGCCTGGTGCACAGGGGACCATCAGCTAATTCTCCACTCCCGCTACTAGAAAAGTGATGCAAGCTGTTTACTCCTGTCTCACACTAATGCATTTTTCTTGATGAATCCACCCCTTGGTGGTTGGTGAAAAAGGAAAAATGGCACAGGCCATAGACACTGCTGCCTGGTGCCTGAAAGCTGAGAATCACGAGGGTTGATCTGGAATGGGTCCAGCTGGAAGGTGGAGGATTAGGAAATAAATTGGAAAATAATTTCATTACATTTCAGAGTTGTGCAAGGCTCAACATGGACCCATTTATTGGTTTCCCTAACAGTTTCTGCCATAATTTTTGCCAATCATCTTTTTCATTTTTTTTCTTTATCAAAAAACTGCCTTTTTGTACCAAAAACCAGATTTTTTTTTTAAAAAAAGTGGGAAATGATTTAAATGGAAAAATGAGTGAAAAAAAATATAACGGGAAATTTCACAACCTCCGTCCCAGAGAGTTTTGATAATGCTGAGATGTTTTGATGAAAAGGTTGGTGCTTCAGAAAGGGCCATTTAAAAAAATGTAAGCACCCTTCCCCTCCCATTTCTGTGTGAAAAACATCAATCAGCTCTCTTAGGAAACCAAACCAGCACCTGCCCCTTGAATATCTGGGGCAGCGTTCAGAAATAGAGGCGTTAGGTCAGGAACAGAAAATGTAATCAGTAGGGCCACTTTCTCCTGATTTATTTTCTGAGTGAGCTTTGTGCTAGTAGAGTGTTATATTGAATGCCCAAAAGACCTTTTGTTTATGCACCGAAGATAAGGTTCTGTCTGGGCAGCAACAATACAAACTTCCCCACACGCCAGCCTGCCAACGTTCCTGAATCCTGACCTGTCAGGGTGAGACGGATGGTCAGTCTCCATGCTCCATTCCATCGTTGGCCTCTCAGCTGAGTGCCAGCAAGGATTCCAGTTAATGCCCTGTGGGTTTTATGATGTGGACTCCTGTTGGCTGTGGGCTGGATTTAGACCACCAATGGATTATAGCAGGGTGGTGAACCCTCAGTCTTTTTCAGCCTGGGCTGGACCGGTACTTGGGAAGAAATGGAGACGCATGGGGATACACACCCAACCAGAGATACTTCCTCAAAAACCTTCCAGTCCAGAGTCCCCCATGCACAGAGGAGCCATGCAATAGCTGGGGTCCAGATCCTATTCTCATTGACTTCACTCAGACCGGGATTTGACCCAGGCCATTTGATGTCAGGGATGAAAACTCAGCACCTTCCATTTACAAAGAAGTCATGGAAACACCGGGTGTTTGAGGCATGGTATCTAATTCCATCCATCGAAGGAGTTGTTCAGGGACCAGGAGTTTCTTCTCATCACCTGCCCGCCTGGGAATTCATCCATTGTTCTGGGTTATAAAGTTCTTGCCATGTTAAATTGCCCCAGTGCATAGGTCAGAAGTCAGTCCACATGGTCCCGTGGCACTAGGCTCATCCCATTTCCTCCTTTTCTCCCTGTAGTCTTCCTCTTTACCCATCTCTCTCTCTCTTCCTGTCTGTCTTACTTCTTTCATCCCTGTCTCACTCCCTCCTCCCTTTCTCTCTCAAAAACACAAACAGCAGTTTAAGAGATGGGGAATCCAAGGTGGAGGTGGCTCAAGGAGTGAGAACACCCTGGATGAGGGAGGTCTGGCCACTAGTGTATAGTCATCAGGGATGGCACTGGTCAGAAAAGGAAGCTCTTGCTGTAGGGGGCTTTCATGTGTAGGGGGCTGGTACCAAGCTTGCCCAGGGCAATGGAAGGAGTGGGAAGAAAGAGAAGAAGTAACAGTGAGATTGTAAATTCAGGTCAGAGATGAGTCTACCCATCTCTCATATGCCAAGGGCCAGGTTCTCAGTTGCACTAAGGAAAAACAGGAGGTATTTTTCAATCGTATTATCTCAGTTGAGTTAGCTTAATGCAACCGAGAAACCTTGACAAGACACAAGTCAACTCATCTGAAGACATGTTAGCTGGATGGACTTTAGACTAGGGGGAAAATATAATCTTTGTGCCCAGTGTAAAGGGGGGGCCTTAAAGTGGGTTTAAATATAATTTAACCGGATCTGGTCAAAAATCAGAAAAGGATTTCACAGAAATGCTTGAAATTTCAAAATTCTTTCCACTTTGCAGTGTCCAAATTGGCCCCCTTTCTCCTTTTTTGTGAAATTTTCTAAGATTTCTTTTTAAATAAATTTTTTTATTGTTGTCCTGTTCAAAAATTTTCATTTACCAGAATTCAGGTTTTCAGCAAGAAAATGGGGTTTCCAGTAACAATAAATAAAGAAAATAAATAAATAAAATGGAAACCTATTATAATAAAAATCTTGGTTAAAAAGAAACAGAAAATTTCACAAGAGATGGGAAAATTTCAGCTGCAACAATTTTTGGGGCAAAAAATGTTCCGTTTTTATTAAAAGACCATTTTTTGGCAGAAAACCTTTTCATGCAAGTATTGTAGTGAAATATCTGAGTGAAAATGAGAATCAGGGCCAGTAACGTAATGGAGAGTAGAAATCTGTCTGGTCCCACCTGGTACCTAAATGTTCCAGGTGGGAAAGATGGCTGCTGGGTATGTTATGGAATAACAGTAATAAAATCATTATTAATTAATAATTGGTCATTCACTGTAACATTCACTAAGTAGGGAAAAGAAGGTGTGGGGTCTGTTAACAGCATGTGAGAACAAATCAGAGGTACAGTTGGTTGGAAAATAGAATTTCTGTTCCATGGGAAATTCTGACATTTCAAAGTTTCTTCTAGTTTCATCCACAGATTTTCAGCCAGCTCTAATGAAGTGGTTTTCTTATCAGAGTTTCAGAGCAAATGTGTGACTTGCACACTCCTCTTTGGTAGCTTGGCTACCTATGTTCTGAACACCCTCCACCCACACCATCGACAGGGTTGGTTTCTGGAAGTGGGAAAAAAAGCCCAGCCTGGGCTCAAGAGCACAAACATGTCTCAGTGGCTAAGCTCTGCAAATAGAAGAGAGGTTTGTACGGAGTGGAACTGAAAGTCGACAAACTGAGGGGCACTGGCGTGAGAGGAAGTGCTGCTAAAGAACCCTGGGGCTGGCAAATTCAAGAGGCAAAGATGCAAAGCATGTCCAGACAGACAGAAATTATTCTTACTATTGTTATATTACAGTAGCACCTAGAGACCACAATGGAGTTCAGGGCTATACAGTCGCATAATTCATAAGATCTTACAGTCTAGACAGACATGACCAACAAAGGATTATCACCCCCATTTTGCAGTTAGGGAATACGGACACCAGGTCAGTTAAGTGGCTTGCCCATCATACACAGGGAGTTTGCACAAAGCCAGGAATGGAACTTTCATGTCTTCAGACCCCATCCAGTGCTTCAATCCCCAAGACCAAACTCTGAAAAGACAGCAAGCTTTCGTCTACCTTCTCTGACAAACCCGAGTGTCGGGATCGGTCCCATTTCGCAGCAAGTTGCTTAGCAACATATGGAAAGCAGCAAAGAGCTTTGCCATGGCATTAATTGCTGCTGTTGCAGTCCTGTGACAAACCAAACTTTCATTTACAATCCTGACTCCTGCCCAAGGGACTGAAGAGCTGGGGGTCAGGGGGAAGTCTTTGCTGGTTCTGGTAGAGGGAGAAAACACAACAGAAATTCGCAACAAATAAAGAAAGACTTATTCCAGTTTTGTTTTTGGAAATAGGGGACCAAACCTTGAACTCAGTTACAACCTGGTTACTGGAGTACAACTCCAGGCACTGTAGTGCATGGAGGTGTAACTAAAGCTGGGACGCGGCTCTGTGTTTTTAGTAATGACATGGCACCAATTAAATATTATTTTGTCATGCACAAAGGGTCAGGAATGCCCTAAACTGCAAAATTCAGACCTGGATTTGAAACCTGGATTCAGACCTTTCCTTTAAGGCATTAGGATCCAGGGTTTTGTTTTGATTCATTAACCAAGCAGGGGCCAAAGACCTGAATCTGGGTTTTGATTTGGATTCTGACCCTCCCATGAAAGCTAAGATGGAGTTTGAACCCAGGATTTTCATCCAGGTTTCATTTCTGTTCATTATGGCTCTAATTTGGATCTTGCACCAGTGAAAAATCTACTAATTTCAACTGGGTTAAATCCTAATTTACAATAGTGCATTTGAGAGCAGGATCAAGCCTTTTGTCTGAGGAAGAACTGTTCCATACTATTAGCCTAATTAATTAGTTAATTTGTTCATCAAGGGTATTTACAAACACATGACTGAAAGCCATCACAAACTGAAAGTAACTACACTAGGGGGGAAAAAAGGACTCTATACAAACAGGAATGAAGGAATTGCCACAACAGCTCAAACCACTGGCCTGTCTTCTAGTATCATATTTCTGACAGTCTACCATGATAGATGCCTCAGAGGAAGGCACAGGAAACTCTGTACAGGACAATTTTGGAATTACTTGCCCATGGTGTATTTCTTCCTAACCTGTCTCATTTAGTGGCGGGCTTATCCCCTGAAGCATGTGGGTTTTACATCTCTTCTTAAATATAATGTCCTGTCTAATGTAGCTTGAATACTCTCACTGTCCATAGACATGCCTAGGTCAGATACTTGAAGTCCAAAACATAAAAAAAATAGCCTTTCATAGATACCCAAGGCCAATGTTGTAAAGGTTGGGCCCTGACCCTGGCCAAGTTAGGACTGAAAGAGACACATTTCCCTGTCCTCGCTTCAGTCAGAACTGGCCTCTGATAGAAGCAGCCAGCCATTTTTTAATTTAGCCTACTGGGCCTGGATTGGTTTCTACCTGCACCCAGCCCTTCTAGGCTCTGGAGGACCAACTCTCTTTGGTTCTGCCAGCATCTGATCATGGGAAGTCTCTCAAGGCAAGCCTTGGAGGTCCAAACTTGCTGCTCTTCCCTTACACCAGGTCACCTTCTGATAGTGGGGTGTGCCAGGGCATCTGGGCCACAGGCAAGGGACAGCAAACACCTGGCACACCTCATCACAGCCTATTTCGAATCCTGCTAACTTCTTATCCTCAATGCTGTCTTGTGGCAGTGATTTCTACAGTTTAATTATGTACTATTTAAAAAAGAAATTTTCCTTCAATCAGTTTTACATGTGTTGTATTTCATTTTAATTGACTATTCCCTTTTTCTTGTAATAACAAGAAAGAATAGATAGGGGCACCCGATTTGCCTTCTCTATGCCATTCATTCATTTGTATACCTGTATCATATACCTTTCTTCATTTCTTCTCTATATACAAACCAGTCCCAGTGTTTTCCATCTCTTTTCATGTGGAAACCTAATCATTTTCATTGCCCACCCTGTGGTGGTTTCACATGCACCTTCATTGCTGAGGTGAAGACTGCTGAAAAAAGTTCAGTGCAAGCCGACAGCTCACTCAGGAAATTGCCTATGTAGATAAGAAAGCCCTGCAGTTTGCTCTGAAAGTCAAGATAATTGGGCTTAGGCGGATCACTTCAGGGCTCAGGCCTGCAAGGTGCTGAGCACTCTGGCCCCAATCCAGCAAAGCATTAAGCACCTGCTTAACTTTAAGCACAGGGAAAGCAGAGAGTTCTGCCTATGCTTAAGTGCTTTTCCAGATCAGGGCCAGAGTGCTCAGCCCCTTGTAGGTCTGAGCCCTCTATGAATTCCTATGCCTCGAGAGCCCAGAGTTTAAAATTGGGCCCGTTAGCATGAGTATCCCTGCTAATCTCAACTGGTGGGACAGTGCATAACGAGATGAAACTCCAAGGCAGCCAGGACCCAAAGCATATAGGGCTTTATAGACCAAGACAGACACTTTGCATTGCACCCAGAAACAAGCTGGTAGCCAGTGAACTTTACAGAGCATGTGCACGGTATTACTAATAATTTCATTATGGTTATTTGTATTGCAGAAGTACCAAGGGACCTCAGTCATAGGCCAGGACCCCGTTGTGCTAGGTGCGGTATGGACACATAAGAAAACAAAGTCTCTGCCTCGAGTTGCCGCTTAGAACAGCATTAACAAAGGGGCAGCTGCCTTCTGCATTAGCTGAGTGGTTTTCCAGGGCAGTGTCATATAAATATCTTGCAGCAGCCCCAGTAAAATGGGAAAAATAAGGGGGTCTGTCAATGATATTAAAGGTCAGTGGGTTTATGGGGACCAAACCTCTGGGACTCATTGTGATAGACACTCAACATACACATAGTGAGAGACAATCCCTGCTCCAAGGAATATATAATCTAGACATGTAATGGGATGGGAAACTTGCTTAAAGAGCTGTAGGTGGGGGAAAAAAAGAGGTCTCCTTTTTTAAGTCCCCTTATCCAATGGACCACCCTGCTTTTCTGCATTTACAGCTAAAGGAGCTAAGGTCATATAGTGAAATCAGGTCTCATGCCTCAGGGTGCAAGCTGATCCTGTGGAGGGGGGGGGTTAAGGAAGGCATTTCTCTACACACTTCCTATTTCTCTGAAACATCAGGTACTGGCCATTACCAGTGGCAGGATATCGGGCCTGGCAACTCCTACGTTCCGGTGTTCTTCTGTAAAACTGAAATGCCATCTTCCCCAATCATTATGCGTCACACATCAATCGGTTGTTCATTAACGTCCCTGACCTGAATCTGTCACTTTACAATGAACTCCTTTAGGATTCAGGGTTTACTGCCAGATAAATGCTTTATTATACATGGAAGCCTATAATAAGCTGATTAACCCCCCCCCCCCTTTTGAAGACTTAATATGTACTTTTCTGACATCAGATAAGTACAGAATAAAACTGAAATATCATCCAAAATACCATATGCCGAGAATCCTGTCACTATAAAAAGCACATAACACACTATACACTCTTGTGCACTGACTTGGCTGCCTACGGGGGAATCCATCCTGGCCTTTTTTGATGCTTTAAAAGCATTGGGCCATATTCTGACGTGCTCTGCATTGTTGGTGCAATGTGCACCTATCCCCAAGTAGAAATGGTAGGAAAACAAAATTTATTTTCTGCAACATTTTGATATTGCCTTTTGACTGAAATAGGAATGCAAAGTTCAAATTTCAAAATATACCGCAAAACAGACTTCAGAGGGGCCAGGATTTCACCTTATGTGTATCCTGACTATGGAATAAGACCTAGGTAGTGCTCAATGGTGAAAGTTTCATGTGGTTTAGGATGGACTGTGTACTGGTGCGTACGATCAGTGCCCGGCATAATAGGGCCTCAATCTGGGTTGGGACCAAAACACACTTAATTAATGAATTAAGGAGACAGACTCAGATAGCCAAGAGCAAAATGATTCTCTCCATACTTCTTGGCTTTGATATTAAACTAATCTCTCTAGGATCAGCAACAGGATGATGATCCCATGGAATATTTTAAAGCAAGGCTTTCAAAACTATAACTCAACTTTAAAAGGGCAGCTATTTTTAAAGGCGCGTGTCTGATTTGTTGACTGTACCAGAGCTTTATAAGGTATCTGGTGCAATCAGCAAACAAAAGGATCAGGTTGTTCCTCTTAATCAAAGCTCACTGTATAAATCAGCTATTGGATCTTTCCCTTGTTCCAGGCTCTGCCCAGCACAGGTGGATTTATGAGCCATGTTCCTCTCTCTAGGTACGGCTTGCTCCATCCTAATTAGTGCAGACCAGCGGAGTTAAGGCGATCAAGGGACACTTTAGATGCAATTTTATCATCAAAGTTTAAAAGGCAATGAGGCCCCAACTTCTTTTCTCTGTGTGCAAACGTCTTCCTTTTGTACAATGATCAATAGCACTTTCCCGAGAGGAGGTGGGCAAAGCACCTTTTACAGCTGATAATTGTGTGGGAGCCAAATCCTTTCTAATAAAATCTTTTAAAATCTTTATCAAATTTCCACTGTAAAACCAACTTTTCTGGGAGGCCTATAATTATTGAGAGACACAGAGGAGACGAGTGTTATTAGCCTCTTTCACATAAACAGGAATAATTCAAACCAGGGACCTGAACGACAGGAATATGGAAAACGAAACCAGAGCTAAAAAAATGAAGAAGGATCAATTTCTTTAAGGAAAAAAAAATACATTTTATATTAGCCAAACCATAAAGCAAACACACATTCTGTGATTTCCCAGAGGTCTTCATGTTGATTCTGTTTGTAAAACCCACATCTCTATACACTGTATACCCAACCCAGTCTTTGCAATAGACATTGTATATTCAGACGGCAAGATATCCCAAGAGATTTGTTCCCCCTGCTGCTGCTTCTCCTTCTCTTTCTCATGTTTGAAAGTCCAATATTTATTATTTGGCATCTTCTTTATTTTTCTTTGATCCTCTGAAGAAAGAAAAATCAATTCCCATCTCCCCCACCTATGCATGGTTCCAAGAGCAAAGACTCCTTGGTCCTGAAACAAGCGCCAAGGGAAGTTGGAGGCAACACACAGCACTGGCAGCATGACAAGGATAGGGCACTCGAGGCAGCAGACCGTATCAGGAACATGAATGAGACACGAAAGGGTTAACCGCTTTCCGAAGCTGCTAGATAACATTGCACTGACTTTTAGGTGCTTTCAGCCAATGAACTGTTGCTCTGTGGGTGTTATAATGCTCTTTCATATTTCACTGATTGAGTGTCTTGTCACTTGACATCCTCTGGGGGAGCTCAGTGAGTGGAATCTCATCTCGAAGTAGAATTAGTTCCAGCCTACTCACGTAGTTGAATTTAGCCCTTTAAAAATGGCTTTAAAAATATTTCTGTCAGATCCTCAGCTGACATAATTTGGCAGAGCTTGGCAGAGTTATGCCAAATTACACCAGCTGAGGATCTGACCCATTATATTAATACTAAGACTAGAAAAAGCATAGTATACATTGTGCCATCTATGAGACGTACTGTAATGTTGTCTGTATTTTTGTTATGCTAATTGCCACTAGGTGGCCAATGTGAGAATAGCTATGTACCGTTAGAAGTCACAAGGCTCTGTGGGGGTTGGCAGTGGAAAGAAGTTTTCCCAAGATGGAGGCTGATTAGTTTTTTATGTGAATGGGTACTGGAATGAAATCTCTCTTTCTCCCACCCCACTCCCCCCCGCCCCAGTCCTAATCTGTGTTGTGTCTCCATATACTACAAGTACATATAGAGATTTCATCTGCAAAGTTGGTATTAAGATATTTTCTCATTAATGGAATGGTGCATAGTTATGCAGAGGTGGTAAATCTGTGTAAGCCATCTTTTAGATTCATCACCAGCTGAGGGTGTTCTCCTTTAGCTCAATTGATCAGGGCTAGTATTTTGGGACCTGAAAGATGAAGGTTCTAGTTCTGGCCCCTCACTAAGGTGGGCTTGAAGTAGTGGTCCAGTGGTCAGGGCCTTGTGTGTGGGAGACTCAGGTTCAATTCTCTCCTCTGTTGCAGCTTTCTTGGGTGACCTTGGGCAAGTCACTTAACCTCTGTTTCCCCATCTGTAAAAAACAGGGATAATACTTCCATACCTCACAGGGATGTTGTGAGGATAAATACATTAGAAAGACTGTGAAGAGCTTAGAAGTCTACTGATAAAAGTTCTCTATAAGAAATAGGGAGCATAATAATTAAAGCAGCTTGGGATATTGGTGGGGGGTTGGGAGGAATGCTACTATCTCCTTTTCAGCTCTAATAATAACTGTCTTCTGCCTCCAGCATGGGGATTTGTTACACATGATTCTGATGGAGGTAAACCAGGGATGAATTAGGTTTAGTCTGAAAATCTGCAGGTCTCCTAGAAGCCCAAGACCACTCTAGGCTCCTGTTCTACGCCTGTGACAATGCAGCCCCGCCCCATCCTCAGACCCCGCCTGTAGCAGGCACTTGGCCCAGAGGAGGTTAGGGGTTGGTTTCATTTTTTGCTATTATAATTATTAATTATTGTTCTAATTGTGTTAATTATTGATTTCTACTGTAGTTGGGGAGAGGGAATGAGCCATAGCGGCTGATAGTGGCTGCTTCTCCAGTGTCTGATCCAGAAGGGACGGGCAGGGGGGAGGGCACTCAGGGTCACGTGCCTCCACTCCCCAGAGTTGTTGCTTGGCTCGTGCTGAGCATGCTCACATGGACTGAGAGTGCTCAGTAACATATGCTGAAGCTGCTACCCTCAATCTGCCCCCCCCCCAACCTCTCCCCCCCCCCCACACACACTCTGGGCAGTTACGGGTTATCTCTGGTCTGATCCTAAAAAGTGCTGAGTACCTCCTGAAAGGTGCAAAGCTTCAATTCCTATTGACGTTGGCATCTTTTAGGAAGGTGCAAGACACCTCCCAGAATGGGTTCTGCACTGTGCGAAGCCCTTGGGAGTCGACTGGCTTGTATTAACAGAGAGTCAGTGAAAGCAACTACACCCTGTACGAACACAGAGACTCAGCCACAACCCGAGGTGCTTCAGTGAGAGTCGCTTCCATCCTGCAGTATTCCTGTCACCCGCTCAGAGCTCCCCTTCCCTCCCCACCTCAGAAATACTTCAGATGGCCTTGAAATCCCCTCAACAGGAGAAGCAGCCATTAGCCTGCAGATTTGCCAGCTCCTTGGAACTTAACCTCTGGCCTCTTTTCACACATGTCTGCCCATGGAGACTCAACTCTCTCTCATTCTCTAAGTGCTGAGGTGAAAGGAGAGAAGCTGAATGTCAAATCTCTTTCACAGCTTCATGCTAGAGCTTAGCCAGTTGAAGTTCCCCTCAGGGGAAGAGGTATGGGTGGAAGTTGGGGAGAGGAAGGAATCACTCCACGGAGAGCTGACTTGAAAGCAGCAAGGGAACACCGGCCTGGGACCATTCACAACTCCTGTTAAAGCTGCTGCAGTCTGTACTCAGAGCAGTGCTTATCCCCCCACAGAGTGCAAGGAGGTTTCATAAAAGTGCTCTAAGACTACCTCAATAGCAAAAGTTAAAAATAAGTAATATCCATCTATTTGTCCATCCCAAATCCTATCTATGTCTCATCTCCCTCTCCTGGGTCCTAAGTACTTAAAAACAGACTCTCTCTTTCTCATTCTTCCTTCCCAGCCTCTAGGAGAAATAGCTTGATTAGTTTACAGGGCTTTTTAGTTTTGTCTGTGTGTAGAACTATGATGAAGTACTGAACTTTTCATGTAGTTCTAAGAACAGATAGATGGTCCCAGGTAGATCATTCTTATTTCTTCCTGGAGGGAGTTACTTACTTGATGTATACCTATTGAGTAAGTTCTGGCTAATGCAGAACCATTCCCTCTTGATCAACAGTTTCGTTGGTTTTGTGGAATGTGATTATCAAGAGACGCTGTGGTCATAGAGAGAGAGAGACACTCACTCGTGCATGTTTGGGCTTTGACTATGGGAAACTGGCATTGAACTGGACTTTGGGGAACCAGTGCACAGAGGGGAGCATTGAGGTGATGTGTCTGCAACCAGTGTTGCTCAGCTGACTAACTGATACATTTTACACTGATTAGAGATTTTTCAAGGTGTAGCTTCTTTCCTAAATTTTATACAACATCCAAGCCTAGAGGTCACAAGTGCATGGGCCACCATGGCTAGGTCAGTGACTGAAAAGAAGGATTCAGCCTTCTGGCCTGTCACAGAGGGAAGAGGGATTATTTTTTTTTAACATCCAGTCACCCTGAGGAGTCCAAAGGGACCCCCAAAGTTATGGATCAATTAAACTATGTGAGGACATATCCCCTTGATAGTGGGGGATTTTGTATAGGAGGTGACTTCTCTGAAGCAGTTCCCTCTTCTTAACAGTATCACCTCCATCTTACTTGACTTCAGCTGCTCTTCACCCAGGCGCTGATTTCAGCCGCACATTATGAAAGCTGGAAAATGGCATGGCTCCCATGGGATGAGGAGGAGGAGGAGGTGTCACCTGCATAATGCTGGCACTGCAGTTTCTGCCGTCTCATCAGCTCTCCCAATGGCTTCAACTAGGTGTCAAATAACGTCAGGGAGAGGAAGGAGCCTTGTGGGACTCCACACGTGACGACTTTGCAGGAGCAACTACCCAGGCAGACCCCCGGGGTCTCGTTTGAAAGGAAGGACCTGAGCTTCTTCACCCTCTGTTGGAGGTAGGCCAGTACGTGGCAAGCAACAGTATAAAATGCTGCAATAGGGACCAGCAGGGTGAGCACAGATATGTCTTTTTGCGTAATAATTTTGCTCTCCCCACTTTCGCAGTCAGGGACGCAGACCCAGCAGCATCTCCGAGCTGCAAGCACTGCCTTCTGAAAGGACTTGGCAGTGCATTCTGCCCTACTCACAGTTTCAATATTCTATTCCCAAGCTTAATTATTAATCTTATCCCCCAAAGTGCAGCCATGATGAAGTTGAAGCGCATCGAGGTATTTTTAAATGTAAGTGATGTCGCAATGTTTAAGGGATGCATATTGCCTCTGTTTCTTCTGACTAGATCTCTCCACTGGGCACCCTGTCAGAGAGTGTACAATGAAGAGACTCAAATGCATCCATCTCCTTTCCACTTTCCCCTCTCTCTTCCTGGCTCAGTCACTTCTGTTTTGTTCTCTCTATGTTATTACCTTTCATCTGTTGATTTCTCTCTGCATCTCAGTTTCCTCTTTGTTGCTGTCTTTGGGTCTTATCCAAAATGCATTGAAAACAACAGGAGCCTTCCTGTTGACTTGAATGGGATCAGTCCCCTGGCCTATGACATGCCCCTTCCCAGTGCAAAAACATCCTCAGAACCATGGCTTTGAAACCTTGAAAACCCCACCTCACCATCCCTTCTAGGGACAAGGGACAAGGGTGGCAGGTCTCTGTAGGAGGCAGGAGGTGGCCATGTAACCACATGGATAGCCTGAAATGTGCAGGGAAATCCCATGAATCTTGGGGCATCTATACAGCAATTAACCCTTCCACGCTATTCCTTGGGCCCCTGGTGTGTTAAGATCAATGCCTATCATTCTGACCACTACCCTCTCATGGTTTCCTCAGACTCTCCGGCCAGTCTCTCTGTATCCATCCATTCTTCTGGCACCGTGGCTCACTGAGGAGTAGAGCTGATCCAACTGCTTGTAGCAAATACCTTACGGCGTGTGACAAATGGAGCCTTGCACACATTGTCCATACTGCTTCCCCAGAACCGTGGCCAGTAGCCCTTGTGCAGAGGCTGCAGAAGGGCTGTTCAACACCCGGACCCCATAACTCAATAGGGAGTGAGGGTGGCATTCAAACTGCTGAAAGTTCAGCTTTTGGACCATGAAACCATTCCCTTGTGCGTGGAGGAACACTATGATGGGCCTTGCACTGGAAAAGAAGGCCACCCTACTGGAAACCAAGGAGCCTGAATGGCTGAAATAGAAGGGACCAGTCCAGGCTTAGCTTTGAGCGTCATACAAGACAGTGAGAGATAGGATTGTTGTTATGGTCAAGTTACAATAGGAGCTAGTGACACTGGCAGCAAAGTGCATTGGGTGAATAACACCCCCTGAAGATGGTAGTAGTGTTACCAACGGGCTGCTGCCTTGTGGGACATCAATGCATCACTGCCAAGCTTCCCTCCTCCCTACCAACACTGCTAGACTCTGCGCCAGGGGGCCCCACCTTGTTCTATCCACAGACGTGCAAATGAATGCCCCAAACCAACTGGCAGCCCTAGGCTCTGTGTGGCCTGCTGGGCTGCAGGGAATTTGTTGAGAGACACCTGGACTCTTCCAAGTAGGGTCAGATTACGCACAGGTCCCATTGAACTTCAGATCTGGATCCTGCCCCACTGTGGTTTCAGGGTCCAAGGGGATTTAGTTCCATTAGGTTGGGAGGCACCACTGGAGATAATGGGTTCCAGGTGGTGGCAATTTTGGTGGGGGCCCCAGCTGCCCTCTGTTGCCTCTTGTGAATTGAGCACACTACCCTGGTATACACTATGGGGCATGATCTGAGACCCTCAACCTCCCCCAAGAGGAGGACAGGCCAAGCACTGAGGCAGGTAGCCCCAACAGTGCCATAGCAGGGTGTGGCAGCCGAGGTTCTTGCACCTCCTTATAGGAAGGGAGAAAAGACAATCCCCATACCCCCTCCACACCTGAATGGTGGTGGGCGGACGCAGCATGAGCTACCTCTGTCCAGACCCTCCTCCAAGTCCTCTCTTCTTTCTCTTCTGGAGACCCTTTGTCTCCCCCCAGGGACTCTGGGTAACCACACGCCCTACAATGCTTCCTTCCCACTGAGCAGCAGTCTCCTATCCCCATCACCTAGGGGCAGTGTTTCCGAAAGCCTTGCCTTGCTGTCACTGACAGTCCCCTCACACCCACAGGAAGTGAGCGTGGGCCACAATCCTTCCAGCTTTCTCCCATGCTGCCCCTCATGCCTGGGAGAAGCCCCCCAGAAACACCTGCAAAACTAACCTACTATCCTCTTTCAAATCTTCCTTTGCTGAGAGGCCTATAAAAATCCTTGAGGAGGCTAGGCTGCTGGTGTGCTAAGATCAATGCCTGTTTCCTTGTACTCTCCTGCCAGTCTGTCTGTATCCATCCATTGTCTCTTGTGTTGTCCTTAGATTGTAAGTTCTTTGAGGTAAGGACTGTCTTTTTGTTCGGTGTCTGTACAGAGTCCAGTGTAATGGGGTCCTGGACTATGACTGGGTCTCCTAGGTGCTACCAGTTTGAGTCACCTGTCCGTACTTGATGCATCAGGGTCTGCATGTGGGAGCACCCATCCCAGTGCTTAGCAAGAGCATGGGGGCAAAATCAGTGCTTTGGTGACTGAAGTCTAGGGCTGCTTGCAGGCTTTTCATTTCTAGAATGCCACACAGCAGGGAGGATGATGGACCTCTCTCTGTCCTGCACCAGCACATTCATTTACAAAACTGACCTGAAGACAAATACATACAAGCTTTTCTTGACTTCCCCCGGTATCTTGGAGGCAGGACTCCAGATTTTAACCATATGACATGGCACAATAAGCCTTACAATAAAAGCCAAACAATGCAGTTGCATCCCCCCTGGGGCTTAAAACCTTGATCTTTGTTTGTCAGAGTTTTCCCAGGAGGTTGTCAGATGGACCTGTAAGCAAGACTGAATGAGGAATTTCAACTTCCCTGGAGCAAAGTCAATGGCACAATGGGCTTTTAAACCATTTGTCTTCTGCTCCTGGGGTGAAAGGAGTTCTAAGCTGGATGTAATCACAAGTGAACTGAGTTTAGTGGTCTCAACTGGACATCTGTCTGCAGCACAAAATCACCAGTTTGGCATGATGCAGCATGATCAGAAGTGGGCAGAGATTCAGAGATGCAAGAAGGAAAGACTGGGGTATGTCAAGGGGGCTGTGTGTGGAAATTTACACATCTCCTGTCTGTACTATCTCTGAGTCCCACATCAACACTATTAACTTTTCACTTAACGGTAAATGAACACTGCAAATTCATCAGATATCCCCTAAAATTAATAAAACAAACACAAAGATATAGTTGAAGCTGTCAGAAAATTCACTCAGGATCAACTAGATTCTCCCTGCTAAGATAATACAATATACTGCTAAATTCTTTCACTCAGGAGGGAATAAGGGATATTTGAGCATAAATGTATTATCCACAATAGCACAGCCTACTCCCCTGTGGATAATACTATTAGTCATACATTTCAAATTAAAAAGCATATGCTTTTTGTCTTTCAAATAAAAGGGAGGGCTGCCCACTTCCCTCACCTGACTAAAAACAAAAGCTTTTAAAATGATAAAACAGCATCCGTTTGATAAAAACAGCCATCTGCACCTGATTTAGCTAAGTGTTAGGACTTCAAAACAAATCACTGGTTTGGGAAAAAATTAAATACAAGCAAAGTGGTTTGTTGAAAATGATTGTTTTGCATAACCATTCACACTACTCCTAATCCTGACCCTTAACCCCAGCCCTGAATGTGGAGGATTCATTTAAACAACATCAGATCTTATGAGTTAATAAGGCAGGGATGGGGGGCGGGGGTGGGGGTGTGGGGAGGGAGGAAGTAATATATTTTTTTAGGTGAGTAGCTCTCAGTTATTTGTACACTTTCAAAATGTTATGAAAATACACCCAGGTCTTCAAGTACCAGATTTCCATAACTCAGCGTGATATTAACAAACATCAGACTCCATCAATGATTTGTTCAGCATGTGTCCTTAAAGCGTGTAATTAAGATAACACAAGATAACATCGGCCACAAAAAAATGCCACTGTAGTTTTCTGAGTAAGCTGCATTGAGATCGACCCTTTGAGGTCAGGACATGGCAGCGTCATGGGACCAGTGAAAATGCTGTGCTGATAATGCTATAAGGTGATATGAACAATGTGCTCAGAACAATCACAGCTAGTATAGCCTGAACAGAAGAAAGATAGGGCAGGTAGGAAAATACTTCTATAGGAATAGCTGGGCAGACCCTTATGGGAAAGTCCTCAAGAATTATAACCTTTCCTTAGAATTTTTAAATCAATCAGGGATAGGATTCTCATTTAAATTCCACAGGATATTAACCTTATTGGTTTAATTCCTGTTCAGTTCTATAAGACTCTTCCATAAAGAATGTGTGTGTATCAAGTGCTGGTGGGGGTAGGATGGCGTGTAATAATCAAATAGCAATCACTATTTTGGTATGCACTTTTAAATATCAATCTGATGCCCTTATACGTCTATAGGACCCTTTCCGAGTTTGGGCCTATATACGGCACTTTATAGCCAAAGATCTCAAAGTACTTTTAGTACACATTTATGGCTGTGCGTGCCTCTTTGTTCGGCAATCTCTTTTCATCTGTGCAAAGCGATATGTTTTCGTACTTGTGAGAGCATGGCTGTGAGTGTGTTTGCGCTGCATGGTTTTGGTGTTACTGCATCTGGTTTTTCCATGTGGGATAAGCGTGTTTGCAATATTGGGTATGCTGCTGTTCATGGATGGGGTTCGCTGTGGCTGTACAAGAGAATTTTCTGCACTGCCTGATGAAGAGAATTTCTTTTCCACTGGAATTTGCTATCCCTCTGGGGAAACTTGCCACACTCCCCCTCTGTTCTAGAGAGACAGAAATCATAGTTTCAAGTGGCATCAGGGGAGAGCTTAAAAAAAACCCAACCAAATCCTCGACTATAGGATGCAATGGCAGGAGGTTCTCTGAGCTAATAACCTCCCTTCCCCAACGCCATCCCCACTGTCTGGCATAAAAAGTAAACCAATTTGTCACTGCCTCTGCATGATGCCAGGATAAAAGTATGTACTGTTCCCATTCCTTTGCCAGAGGTCACTGGATACAGTCTCTCAAAGATTGTCTGGAGGAAAACAAATGAGTGCTAACAGAATAAATTGCAAGGGGAAGATGCTCTGTCGTGACTCATAAGGACAGGGGCAGGGCGGGGGGACGGCTTTCGGAAAAAGGCTGCATACAGTTCATCCAGCACGAGACTGCTTTCATCAGTTTGCAGGAAGATCACTGGCTTCAAGGGCAGATGGATAATACGTGTTTCGCTAAGGCTGATAGTGAGATAGAGAGTATGTTTGAATGTACTGAAATGGCAATTAAGCAAAGTAGTGTCCTTGAGCAGCTGCTGAGGGTTAGGCAACTCAGAGTTTGACAGCACTTCACTCTTTCCCACCTGGCTTTCAGGAGACACAGAGAACGCCCCATTGGAGGAGCTGATAAGACCTGAGCATACGTCTGGGGACACTATTCTTCCCACAGACTCAGTAGGTCTCAGCTTTAAAACCCAGGTGCTGACCTTGACATGTTCTATTTGCTAACCCCTCATCACAGCAGCAGATGGAACTGTTCTGCGTGTGGGAACCTTGACTTGCTCCATGTATCAACCCCCCCAAGCCTGTTTTTTTTCAGGATTGCTGTGCTGCTAAAAGGACACGTTTAGCTTCATGGGATGCAAAAGTGGGGTCCTGCTTTCGATGCTCTGAGCAGCACAGGGGATGGTTTCTTTGAGCACAGTGCTACCTCCACTTACCTGCGCTCTGTTCCATGACATTACCGTGCACCCAAGCTGTTGGTTGACCGGAGGTCTCCGAAGAACAGGAGAGAAATGATAGTGTAATGTCCACCATCACCACAGATTGAACCCGGGACCTCCAGCGCTATGAGCATGAGAATCTCAAAATCTTGACCTAAAGATCCAAGCTCTGTGTCCGCAGCAGTAACAGACTTGGATCAGACACAGATGGGCTCTGTAACCAGGCAGACAAGACCAGAGAGTTACAATAGTTTCCTTTAAGAATGAAACACCTGCCTGCTAAGTCCAAAATTTCCACATGGAACCAATATTCATGTTTGAGCTCATCCCCTGGACAGCAGAGTGGTACCTATGTGCTGAAACGGAATTGCTATTTCAGAGCAAATGGTTTCTTGGGCTAATTCTGCTCTTTCTCTTTGCAAATTGTCCATCGACAATTGAAAGTATTTGTGATTTGGAATTGTTTGTCAGCTATTTTCCAGGGATTATTTTTGGTCCATAGATTATTTGGATTGTCTGCTTTTTGGGGCAGGAACTACCTTTTCCCCCTGTGTTGGGACATCATCTAGCAACACTGTCCTGGGCTATAACGGGGGCTCCTAGTTTCTACCTCAATGCAAATAATAAAGCAGCAGCTCCCCTGTGGGCAGCTCATGAATATTCAGTATCCTCAATTCAAATTGTGTTGGTTAGCACCAATATAACACGTAGATCATGTCGTATCTGTCTTTTCTCCTGATTGGATGAGCATTACTCTTTTGAAGCAGGTTTTCAGTGCAAATATCCTGGTTTACAAACAAAACTCATTTCCTACCAATATTTTCTAATCGTCACTTAAAATTTGCTGTTTCAGTCATCGTTACTGCCAGAAAACTCACTCGTAGAAATATTGGTAGAAAGAGGGCACAAAAGGAGTGTGGACAGTTTCAATATGAATTGTGCCAGTATTTCTTGAAGATGTTTTGAAGTATTCTCTCATCTTTCCTTTGTTCCTTCCGCTGAACGCCTTGGCCCGTTGACCTGGCCTAACAATCTCACAGCCATCCCTGGCTCTTTAGCAGACCACCAAGCTGACACTTGCAGAGTCAAGGTGACATTTTATCACTCAGACAAAAATACTTTTACCTTTAGGGGAAGAAATAAATATTTGAACACCATTCTGCTAGAGGCCATTGTTAACATTGCTGCACTCGGAGAAGCCATTGTAGAGCATAGAGGTCATTTGTGCAAAAATGTTATTGTACAGTATAAGGAGCAAAGGCCACAGGGTTTTATTTTGGCCACACTAGGTTAAATGGAATCCATTCTGATTTGCACTAGTGAGAGCAGAATCTCGCCCACAGATTGGTCTTCTTTTATATCTCCTTGTACCAAGTTGGTGAGATCCGAGGAAACCAGATACCAGAGGGAAAGGGTGGAGTCCTCCCATTCCACACACATCCTCCATTATGTCCATAAAGACAATGAATAGGATTTGCCTTGATGTCACTACAACCACTCAGGTATCTATCTGTTCACACCAGGCACCTCTTTAAGGCTCATCCAGTCTCATGGCGGGGAAAGATCTCATCAGAGTGAAATTCACCTCCGGACAGTTAATGGAAACAAGAAAACATCTTATATGCAGAACAGTGTGTCTAACAGCTCAGATGACCCAAATATAACTCAGACCGAAATTCACTCAAAAAGGGTGAGTTTCATCTGCATGAAACCATCAGCCCAGGTTTGGTTTACCACAACACCTATGCTCCTCTGCCTGCACAATGAACTGAGTTATGGGTTATTCAGGTATTATGGCCCCTTAAGATCCAGGGCCAATTCCTCAGATGCTGTAAATCAGTGAATCTCTATTAAAGTCAATGGAACACCAGGTGAGGGTCTGGCACCTAAACTCAGTTGTCCCTAGGCCATAAGCATGTTTTAAATCAACTGGTTCCAGTATCCATTGCAGGCTCCCTTCTTCTGGAAAGGACATTCTTCAGAGTTGGTCTAGATAATACTCAGTCCTACCTCAGTGCAAAGGATCGGACTAGATGACCTACTGGGGTCCCATCCGGTCCTTTATTTCAATGATTCTGTGATTCCCTCTACCTTTGATTTAGTTACTATGCCTGCAGCATTTTCGATTTTACCTCTCTCTCCCTCCTTTGTTTTCCTATTGATATTTGTAAGTGAGAAAGGGAACAAAAATGAATGAGCAAGGGTGGGGGGAACCCCATTACTTTATTTTTTTTCAAATTAAATCAGGGGCACCAGTTCTGTAGGAACAAAACAAAAATGATTTAGGGGTATGAAACGGCTTCCATATGAGGAGAGATTAATAAGACTGGGACTTTTCAGCTTGGAAAAGAGACGACTCATGGGGGATATGATTGAGGTCTATAAAATCATGAATGGTGTAGAAAAAGTAAATAAGGAAGTATTATTTACTCCTTCTCATAACACAAGATCTAGGGGGCACCAAATGAAATAGGCAGCAGGTTTAAAACAAACAAAAGGAAGTATTTTTCACACAAGGCACAGGCAACCTGTGGAACTCTTTGCCAGAGGATGTTGTGAAGGTCAAGACTATAACAGGGTTCTAAAGAGAACTGGCTAAATTCATGAAGGATAGGTCAACGAGTGGCTATTAGCCAGGATGGGCAGGGGTGGTGTCTCTAGCCTCTGTTACCAGAAGCTGGGAATGAGTAATAGGGAATGGATCACTTGATGATTACCTGTTCTGTTCTGTTCATTCCCTCTGGGGCACCTGGCATTGGCCACTATTGGAAGACAGGAAACTGAGCTAGATGGACCTTTGGTCTGACCCAGTATGGCCATTCTTATGTTCTAACTCATTGATTTTAATTTGGATGGGGAGTGAAAGAGTTGGCAATAAGATCCCCAAAGGCACAGGGACAGCGATGTTTGAGTGAGCGCAGCATCGAGGAAGGGGAAAGTACAGTCACATAGGCCTAGCTGTGTGTTTTCCTGCCACTTCCATCATCCACCCTAAGCAGCTTCGGCATCTCCAAGCAGTGGAGACAATAGGATGGAGAGCACGTTTACACTGCAAAGAGAAACCTGCAGCACTGAGTCTAAGAGCTTGAATCAGTTGACTCAGGGCTGGGGCTGTGGGGATGAAAATAGCAGTGTAGACGTTTGGGCTCAGGCTGGAGCCCAGCATCTGAGAATCTCTCCCCTCACTGGGTTTCATAGCCTGGGCTCCAGCCTGAGCTTGAACATCCACACTGCTATTTTTATCCCCACCCGCCCCGCTCTGCAAGCCTGAGTCAGTTGACCAAGTTCTGAGAGTCACTGTTGTGGTTTGTCTTTGCAGTGTAGACACACCCAGCAAGACTAGTATTGAGCTTCCTCATTTCTCAATCATTACGAGTTTTCAGACTCCTGAGGGTAAATATCTCCATGTCATGGGGTGGACATGAGGTATATAATTCCTGATAGGCGACTAACTGTCAGCCCAGCACCCGTCCTTTTGGAAAACTGGAGGCCTTTCAAAATAATTTGGATTGGTTTTGCCTTATTCCCTCAATGAGACACTTAAGGGCCAGATCCTCAGCTGCTATAAATTAGCATAGCCCGACTGAAGTCAGTGGAGCTATACCAATTTGCACCAGCTGAGGACCTGGCCCTGCAAACTTACCCTCGGAAGAACTGGAAGAAACAGGCCTGGAGCACAAAGGCCTGGAGCCAAAACCATCTGCATCTGAAACTTCTGGCTCTGCACCCAAGCCCCCAACATTCAAGACGCACAGCATCCTAAACCATCTGCAGCTGGGAACAGCTGGATCTAAAACCATCTGGCTCTAGGAAACTCCTGATCTCCAAGACTTCTGGACCTGCAAATGTCTTGGCTCAGGAAATGATCTCTGAGCATTTCTGGGGGCGGTGTGCGTTCCTGGTGGCAAATGAGACGAAATCGTTTCATTAGCTAAACCTAAAATTGATAGATTACACTGTGAGAATCAGAACTGGTGCCAGCACACACAACAACACGCAGTAAAGAAAAGGCCAGATGGCACCATCTCATCTAGCCTCTCTTGGACCTCGTGACCCTGTCTTGGCTCCTACTTGCACACCAGAATCAGTTCCAGCACATACGTACATGTGTGCGCACAGCCCCACCCCCATGCGAAGTTGCAAGGAAAGAACCAGTAAATAAGTGTCTATGCAGCCCTTCTACCTCAATGGGAGGAACTTAATACTGGGAAGACACGATATTCAGTCACACACCAGAACCAACATATGCAGACAAAGGACAGAGCGGAGAGGGAGGGACTCAGCCAGCTGGAGTTTAGTCCAATTCACAACATCAATGGGAAGGAACTGACGGGAGCCGTAAATGACACAAACCCAACATGACAGTCACAGCTGGATTGTCTTCCTCGCTGAGCCTCCTTTCCTCCGTGCGGAGTGCTGACATAAGCGTCTCCTGCCTCCCTGGATGCCAGACTCCTCCCTGATGTACCCCTCCCCCAATGCAAGAATCCAGATCCAAACAAGCCTGTTTTTTTTATGCTAACTGGCCCTTCTCAGAGCAGACGTCTATGCCCACTTGACAGTGACTTTTGCCGAACCACCCAGGCACTAGCAACTGCAGGCCTCCGCTGACCTTGGGCGACTCCTTCTCCTTTCCAATCCCGTTATCGCAGTCTGCTGGATTGCCTGCTGCAGTGAAACTCCCTTAATGTCAAGCAGAAAAAATGGATAGCACTGAAATGCAGGGAAATGAATTCCAAGGCTATTATAATGGAAATAGTTTAACTTCAGTCAACTTTAGCATTAAATCCTTAATAGGAGGCTGTGGTATCTATGGGATGCCTCCTCGTCATTTCTTCTTCTGGAGCACGGCATGCTATTAACGCTTCCCCCGCCGAGACACGTTCAACCTCCCATTTCACGCTGGGTGTTTGTGTGTTGGAGGCAGCGCTGCTCTGCACACTCTCCTGGATCCCTGCAGAATATTATTAATGCTCTTTGGTGTGAGCCATATTCCCCTCCCCTTCGAATTTTACCGGGTGGGGAAAGAAGGTGTTCTAATAGCTTATGCTGTATAGGATGCTACATCTCAACTGTCTCCTCCTGCAGCTGTACATGGCATTAACTCTTCATGCCCTGTGACTCATTTTCATTCCCCTCTTTGTACGTGCGCCGCTCTGCACAACCAATATGTGCATTACTCCGGTGCGTTACTTCGCGTTTGAATGGAGATTAATTAATCCAAGCAAATAGTTAGTAACGTGGTGTGTGGGGGTGTGCGTGTGTGAAGTTTTATTTATTCTTCAAGACTTCGATTCTCGCAAAGGCATAGGGTGTATTTCAGTGTAGCCCTGAACCCTGTGCGGTTGTTTACACCAGTGCAAGGTGATTGCAAAAGTTGCCAAATCAGGGTTGTAGCAGTTTCCAGTGACGTCACTCCCACTTTGCATCAGCGTTCACAGCTATACAAGGTGCAGGGCAGTGGAGATTTGGGCCTGTGGTGTCTTTCTGTAGTGTCCAAAGGATTCATAAAACAGAAGAGCCACTTTATCAGCTGCGTCCCCTGTCACCTGCACCTAAATGCACTAGCTAAATTTGTAAGCACCTCTCATTGAAAGTGCCCGTGCTCCTATTTACATGCACAGCTGGCCATTTTACCAGTGCCAACAGATGCTGGGTGTACATTCACAGCCTGACCCAAAGCCCATTGAAATAAAGGAAAAGACCCTCATTGACTGACATCAGTGGACAAGGAAAGGACCAATGTAAATTTGGCCCTGTGTTTTTATTTAAATTGTTGGGAGGGGAGGAGGCTGAATCCCAGTATTTTGCATTCACTTGAAATTAACCTTTACATAACATGATGTTCCCTGAAGCTTTCTGTGAAGGAGCTGGAGATAGTGATGGAGAGAAGATTGAAACAGAGAGAGAGAGTGTGCCCAGTGAGACCAGACAAGAACATAGTGTCCTGGAAAGATCCCTGTGGGGCTTTGGGAAGACCAAAGGAAACACAGTCCCTGAAAATTCCATGTCAGGTTTCATCCCAAACCTAGCCCATTATGGAGCAGGACACTTGAGATACCTCAGCCTTTACCCAGGCCAGGCCCCTCTTCACTCTCACATTGCCAAAGCCCTTCTGCCCATCCCTATATGACAAGCCCCTTTTGCCTGATCTCCTGGCTTTCAGCTCCTACAGCGTCCCATCCTCAGACACACATCCCCTTGGACATGATCAAACCCTCTCCTGCATGGAACTCCCCATGCTAGCCTCTTCCTCTGACAATAAGTACTCTAGCCCTGTATTCAGTGGGGACAATCTCTCCCCCTAGCTAGATGGTGTAACAGGGCTCAGGCAGAGTATCATGCAAACGTTGACCTTAGCTTGGCCCCAGAATACACAGTGGGTTGTGTTTCAAGGACTGCCCAAACACCACAAAATCCAGACTGTATCCAGAGTAGGGGTGAAACAGACATGGGTCTTTACCCTTCTTCTTGCTACAGGCCAGCAAAAACTATTAGTGAGTTATCCTCGGGGACTGGGGGAGTCTTGAGACCTCTCCCTGTTTCAGGCTAGCTCACCTCCCACTGGGCATCTGGGAAAGTCAGATGGAGTTAGACGACTCTCCTCCCCCTCTATGGAAGCTGACACTCTCTGACATGGTCCCCAGACAGCTTAGGGAGAGTACGTCTGACCCTATGTGTGAGTGTGATGCTCAGTAGATCCACAGGATGCCTGGGCCCCAGACAGAGAGGATTAAGCTGCACCGAGATACAGCTTTTGGGCTAACTCCAGGGATTTCTCAGAGGTATCAGGGGATGGTAGTAATTAAAGCTTAGGCTCCTTGCTACAGCTCCCATCTGTGCTGATTGCTCCTTCATTTCCATACCTTCCCACTTGGCCCCCAGATCTATCGTCGAACAGTCGTCTCTCTCTGGAGACATGAGCCTGACAGCACCCAATGACGAACGGCTGATCCCGTAAATCACAGAGCTCTTAAACCTATCCTCATCCCCTCCAAACACATCCCTTCACTCTGGATGATGCTGTGAGCTCTTCGCAAATCTTTCAGTTGCCTGGTTACCAGGTTAATATTGATGACAAACGCTGGATGACAGTGGGTTGAAAAGTGCTGCGTCCAACATCCAGTCTCTAGCTTTCCTCATGGCCAGCCTCTTGCCTCTAGTCTCCCCAACACTGTCTTCAGACTCTTCTGTTCCCGGTAGGTTCCCTGTTCCCAGCAGCTGGCTTCTTGCTTCATGTGTTGAGTCAAGTAATTTCTGTGGTCTCCACCTTCCTCTGCTTGAACAGCTGATCACAGTATCACAGACGAGATCACTGCCAAACACTGCAGGTCCCAGCTGTCTAGGTCCCAGTTGTCTCATGGCAGGAAGGTTCTCCTGGAGCACCTGGTTTCATTTTCTCCCCTGCTGCTGTCTCATGGTACCCAACACTATGGGCTCCTACTCCTGAGCAAGGCTTGCCTTTTATCTGTGTCTGTACAGCACCTAGAACAGGCGGGCTCCAGTCCTCATTGGGTCCCTCGTCACTACTGTAATATAAATGAATAGTAATAATGATAGTTAGTCTTGGAAGGCTTAGATTTTTATCAGTTAATGTCGGTAAACATTGATTTCACTGCACACACCCAAACTGATGAAAAAAAATGTTTCCAGTAATGATAATCAACATGTATAGGTAGGCGAAATAAGGAGAATGCTGCTTGAGAACTTACTAGAGTTTAATTTAAGGTTCTGTACTTTTTATATTTTGACATGCCATGTTGACACTTTGTGTTTTAATGGTTGTAAAGCATTCACTGTTTGATCTCAACATCGATGGTCATTAAATAATTATTGTCTGATTTCTTTTTCTTGTCTTGCGCTCCCCATAATTTCTTGCAACTCTGAAAATTGAAATCAGTAAAATGTGAAGAAAATGCTTAAAAATAAATGTCTATATAATTCATAAAAAGAAAAGAAAAGAAAATGGAATTCTGCCAAGCCCGATCGTAATATACATGTCCCACAGCTTCTGACAGGCAGCTATCAGCCCCAAGACTCTATTCCCATGTAACTTATTCTTAGGCTGTAAGCTTTTGGGAGCAAGGTCATCTTTTTGTTCTGTGTTTGTACAGCACAATGGGGTCCTGGTCCATGACTGAGGCTCCTAGGTGATACTACATTACAAATACTAAAATAAAACTCTAACATCCAAAGTCCTTTCTGTCCTGTACTGGAAGAAGATTCTCTGTTCCACTAATCTTCAGTGCCCTTCTGTCCATTTGTCTCTTGATGGGTCAGGGGTCAGTGATATATGTGTCTCTGTTTCTCTAACTGCAGCCCTCCTGCCAACACAGAATGGCCAATCCCTCTATTTCTCATCTTTAAAGACTTCTCTGCCCTACCCTGGAAGGATGCTGCCCCCCTGCCCAATGACAAAATGAACCCTCTGCTACCCTCAACTGTCTCATGTTCAGACTTGCTCTGCAGGCCATAGTGGCTGGGTGGAGAGGGTTATCTTCTTGAGAGTTATGAAATAGGAGGCTGTCCAGCTAGAGTGTAAATTGACCAGAATATATTTCATTCTCCCAGTGTCGGATCCCCAAGCTTTTGGATGAATATGTGCTTAACTATTTATAATTGACCTTTGCACAAAAGAACATGAAATTTTTATAGCCCAAAGCTTCATTTATTAACTTTACTGAAGTGTAAAATATTGCTGTTTGCTATAAATTTATACCAGGACAAACAATATATATGCTAATTAGTGGCTGTGCAGCCATTCGGGTGAATATCTGCTCGCTGGTCATTTTCAACAGACAAAAGAGAAGATGGAATAGACAAATGACAATTGAGTCGTTTGATACTCAATTCAAACAGTGAAGTCTGAAGTGGTGAATTAATGGCATTCATTATAACTAGTCCATTTCCTTTTCCTTTCCTTTATAAATTAGTCCAGGTAACACGCTGTGTCCCTGAGAGAGCCGTTCGTAGGCAACCTGCTGAGATGCACCTGCAAAACCTGCCACTGAGGAGATCTTTGTATTACTCCTTTACTCTGTTTTTCACCTTCCTTGTCTCCACCCATCCCTCTTTTCTTTCATCCCTTTCCCCTTTGTCTACATCTATCCCTTTTTTGTTTACTTTTATCCATTTCTTCCCTTATCTACTTCCATCCTTCTTTTTTCTTTCCTTTTCTTCCTTCATCTCTTTCCATCCTTCTTTCCTTTCCTTATCTTGTCAACTACTCGCTTCCCCTCTTTACACCACATGTGGACCAAACCAATCTTTTTATACCTTGGTCTAAACCAATGGAGCAGACTCCTAAAGAACTTCAAAAAACCCATACCAGGATAGAAAACAGTGCAGAGAAATACAAGTGCAAAATGTACAATATCATGCTGATAAATTGGCCGTTTCAGTTTTGACAGGCAGCCAGCAAACATAGGGAGATAGGACTGGGAGAGACCTCCTGGGTTACTGAGTCCAGTCCCCTGCTATTACAGGTTTCAGAGTAACAGCCGTGTTAGTCTGTATTTGCAAAAAGAAAAGGAGTACTTGTGGCACCTTAGAGACTAACCAATTTATTTGAGCATAAGCTTTCGCGAGCTACAGCTCACTTCATCGGATGCATACTGTGGAAAGTACAGAAGATGTTTTTATACACACAAAGCATGAAAAAATGGGTGATTATCACTACAAAAGGTTTTCTCTCCCCCCACCCCACTCTCCTGCTGGTAATAGCTTATGTAAAGTGATCACTCTCCTTACAATGTGTATGATAATCAAGGTGGGCCATTTCCAGCACAAATCCAGGTTTTCTCCCCCCCCAACACCCCCCCCAAAAAACACTCTCCTGTTGGTAATAGCTTATCTAAAGTGATCACTCTCCTTACAATATGTATGATAATCAAGGTGGGCCATTTCCACCACAAATCCAGAGTTTAACAAGAACGTCTGAGGAAGGGGGGGGGAGGGGGGAAGGAAAAAACAAGGGGAAATAGGTTACCTTGCATAATGACTTAGCCACTCCCAGTCTCTATTCAAGCCTAAGTTAATTGTATCCAATTTGCAAATGAATTCCAATTCAGCAGTCTCTCGCTGGAGTCTGGATTTGAAGTTTTTCTGTTGTAATATTGCAACTTTCATGTCTGTAATCGTGTGACCAGAGAGATTGAAGTGTTCTCCGACTGGTTTATGAATGTTATCATTCTTGACATCTGATTTGTGTCCATTTCTTCTTTTACGTAGAGACTGTCCAGTTTGACCAATGTACATGGCAGAGGGGCATTGCTGGCACATGATGGCATATATCACATTGGTGGATGTGCAGGTGAACGAGCCTCTGATAGTGTGGCTGATGTTATTAGGCCCTGTGATGGTATCCCCTGAATAGATATGTGGGCACAGTTGGCAACGGGCTTTGTTGCAAGGATAGGTTCCTGGGTTAGTGGTTCTATTGTGTGGTATCCACCATGATTTCAACAATTTCCATCTCACCATCAACCTCAGCCTGGTCCAGTCCACACAAGAGATCCACTTCCTGGACACTACAGTGCTAATAAACGATGGTCACATAAACACCACCCTATACCGGAAACCTACTGACCGCTATTCCTACCTACATGCCTCCAGCTTTCACCCTGACCACACCACATGATCCATCGTCTACAGCCAAGCTCTGCGATACAACCGCATTTGCTCCAACCCCTCAGACAGAGACAAACACCTACAAGATCTCTGTCAAGCATTCTTACAACTACAGTACCCACCTGCAGAAGTGAAGAAACAGATTGATAGAGCCAGAAGAGTTCCCAGAAGTCACCTACTACAGGACAGACCTAACAAAGAAAATAACAGAACACCACTAGCCGTCACCTTCAGCCCCCAACTAAAACCCCTCCAACGCATTATCAAGGATCTACCACCTATCCTAAAGGATGACCCAACACTCTCACAAATCTTGGGAGACAGGCCAGTCCTTGCCTACAGACAGCCCCCCAACCTGAAGTGAATACTCACCAGCAACCACATACCACACAACAGAACCACTAACCCAGGAAGCTATCCTTGCAACAAAGCCCATTGCCAACTGTGCCCACATATCTATTCAGGGCCTAATATCAGCACAGGGCCTAATAACATCAGCCACACTATCAGAGGCTCATTCACCTGCACATCTACCAATGTGATATATGCCATCATGTGCCAGCAATGCCCCTCTGCCATGTACATTGGTCAAACTGGACAGTCTCTATGTAAAAGAATAAATGGACACAAATCAGATGTCAAGAATTATAACATTCATAAACCAGTCGGAGAACACTTCAATCTCTCTGGTCACACGATTACAGACATGAAAGTTGTGATATTACAACAGAAAAACTTCAAATCCAGACTCCAGCGAGAGACTGCTGAATTGGAATTCATTTGCAAATTGGATACAATTAACTTAGGCTTGAATAGAGACTGGGAGTGGCTAAGTCATTATGCAAGGTAACCTATTTCCCCTTGTTTTTTCCTACCCTCCTCCCCCCCTTCCTCAGACGTTCTTGTTAAACCCTGGATTTGTGGTGGAAATGGCCCACCTTGATTATCATACACATTGTAAGGAGAGTGATCACTTTACATAAGCTATTACCAGCAGGAGAGTGGGGTGGGGGGAGAGAAAACCTTTTGTAGTGATAATCACCCATTTTTTCATGCTTTGTGTGTATATAAAAAGATCTTCTACACTTTCCACAGTATGCATCCGATGAAGTGAGCTGTAGCTCACGAAAGCTTATGCTCAAATAAATTGGTTAGTCTCTAAGGTGCCACAAGTACTCCTTTTCTTTCTGCTATTACAGGCAACCCCATCATATCATCCCATTCATAAACTTATCAGGCCACATCTTAAAACTAGCTAGGTTCTTTGCCCCCCCTACTGCTATTGGGAGGCTGCTCCAGACCCTCCCTCCTTTGATGGTTAGAAACCTTCTTCTAAGCTCCAGCCTCAATTTATTCATGGCCAGTTTATCCCCATTTGTTCTTGGACCAGGATTGTCTTTTAGCTTACATAGCTCTTCTCCCCCCTCCCTCCCGCCCCCACCTGTCCCCGTCCCCCAATGTAATTTTCGACAGCAATTCGATCCCCTCTCAGCCTTGCTGTTTGCTAGACCAAACAAGGCAAGCCCTTTTGGTCTTCTCATGTAATAGAGGCTCTCCATTCCCCAGATCATCCTAGTAGCCCTTCTCTGAACCTGTTCAAGTCTGAATTTATCTTTCTTGAGTCTGAGTGACCAGAACTGTACGCAGTTGTAATGCTTTGTACAATGGCATTAACATTTCTCTATCTCTACTGGAAATACTTTTCCTGATCCATCCTGCGATTGCATTTATCTTTTTCACAGCCCTACCCCATTGGTGGCTCACAGTCATCCTGTGTTGACCAATACACCCAGGTCATTCTCTCCTCTGTCATTTCCAAAGGACGAGTGATAAGGAGAAAAGCTTTTTAGAGAAGGGTATGAGGGTAATATCTCAAATGGTCCAAACTCCATGGCTGCACCTCGAGTCCTGAGACCTCTGTTCCTATGGATTGGTCCCTAAGATCAGCATGTATGTGGAGGTAAGGAGATGGAACCTGGAAAGCAGCATAACAGGTGTGAATACCACTGTTCCAAGAGGGTTATATACCATTGTCCCTCATGTCTGAGGATGGGTAAAGAGCATGTGATGTTATTGCCGGGATGGACACCGAGGCTGGCATGGATCTCAGCTGACACTCACAGAAATCAGCGTTCCTAGAAACCCTCCCAGACACTGTCTACAGGGCATAGCCTAAGCACTGAAGACACACAGTGGGAAGCAGCCAAAATTATAGTTGTGCTCATTGAGAGTGTCATCTGCATGAATCATAGAACAGAGGGAACAGAGCAGCAGCAGATCAAAATATAATTAGGCATCATGTGGAAAGGGAAATAAATTTCCCATGGCTTCAGACACAAGTGATTGCCAGTGTGGCTTGTAAGTATCCCGTGAGCACATCCAAGGCAGGTACTGTCATTTGCTATGGGTTTGGGCAGCACCTAGTGCAGAGGGGCCCTCTCCCGGCTAAGGCTGCTAGGTGCTCCCACGACATAAATACATAATACTGCTTTGGGTCAGCCTGTGACATGCAGGAATTGGGTGGGTGGAGAACGTGGGAAATGTCTGTATTATCTGTATGACTGTTCTGTGTGACTCAGCCTACCCAGTCCTGTTATACGGGAACTGTCTTATTCAAAGGTACACACTCAGCCTTGGTCTCAAAGAATTTAGTTATTTCCAGAGACTCTCTTTGTGCTGAAGTGACCGGGACTGGTGCCTGAGTGTGTACCTTTGAATAAGAGCGTTGTTAAGGATTATCAATAAGTGAATAGGGTGGGCCCAGGCTGAACAATGGGGAGGCTGCAGCCAGGGTGAAACCAGTTTTCTCCCGCTTGTCTGCAGTCAGCTAGGGGAAGGAGAAGAAATTCCCCAATAGCAGAATAAAGAGACTGAGGTGTTGGCACAGCCCTTTAAACCCACAGAGGCTGAGATGTTTTGGGGAGAGGATCAAAGGGGCACGTTTCCTGAGGGAGAGGTAGGGTTGCCGGCATCCAGTTTTTGACCAGAACGCCAGGTCGAAAAGGGACCCTGGCGGCTGCAGTTGGCACCGCTGACTGAGCCATTAAAAGTCTGGTCGGTGGCACAGCAGGTGCCCGGGGCCAAGGCAGGCTCCCTGCCCACCCTAGCTCCGCGCGGCTCCAGAAAACAGCCGCCAGGTCCCTGCAGCCCCGAGACTCATGAGCAGCCAGGGAGGCTCCGTGAGCAATGGGAGCTGCAGGGGTGGCGCGAGGGCAGCACGCAGAGCCTCTCTGGTCACCCATGAGTCTAGAGACTGCAGGGATCTTGCAGCCACTTCCCGGGAGCCGCAATAAGTGGGGCCGGGACCCTGCACCCCAAAACCTCTCCCGCACCCCAACCCCCTGCTGCAGGCCAGAGTCCCCTCCCGCACCTAAACTCCCTCCCAGAGCCCGAACCCCACACCCTCCCAACACCCCAACCCCTGCCCCAGCCCCCTCCTGCACCCAAAACCCCTCATCCCAAGCTCTACCTCAGAGACGACACCCCCATCCAGAGCCTGCACCCCCTCCTGCACTCTGAACCCCTTGGTTCCAGCCTGCAGTCCCCTCCTGCACCCCAAACCCCGCATCCCCAACCCCATCCCAGATCCCACACCCCCAGACTGAGGCTTCACCCCCCGCCCCCGCAACCCAACCCCCTGCCGCAGTCCAGAGCCCCCTCCTGCACCCAAAACCCCTCTTCTCAAGCTCCACCTCAGAGCCCACGCCCCCCAGCCCAGAGCCCACACCCCCACCTCAGAGCAGCCGGAGCCTTCAACCCCCCTCCAACACTCCAACCCCCTGCCCCAGCCCAGTGAAAGTAGGTGAGGATGGGGGAGAACGAGCAACAGAAAGAGAGGCAGATGGAGCAAGTGGGGGCGGGGCCTCGGGAAAGGGGTGTTTGGTTTTGTGCCATTTGAAAGTTGGCAGCCTTCGGGAGAGGGAACACTTTGCCTTGCCTGACCAGCCAAGCTGAAGGACTCTGGCTGCAGAGGTCAGAAAGGAGACTCCATGATTTGGAAGAGAAGCCTGAACTGGAGAAGAGCAGCCCCGGAGAAGGGACCTGGAACCCTGGAAGGACGCTGACCAAATCTCAAAGAATGCTCCAGAGTGGTGAGGAAACGGAGGCAGGGAATGGCATTCAAGTGTTTATTATTTTGCTTAGATTGGTATGTCTCTTGTACAGCCTAAAGTATAGACTGATTGTTTTGCACAGTCTATTTGCTTCAACTACCAAGTGTTCCCAAAGAGTAAATCCTGAGTGCTCACAAATGCAGAGCTCTGGGAAAGGGTGTGTTTAAGTCATTGGGATGCACTGGTTCTGGAGGGGTTAGGGCAGTTGGGTTATGGGGCCCCACTTTCAAGGTGGGGTATCAAGGAGGAAGTGTGCCAGAAAGGCCGGAGATGGTGAATGAAACCTATCCAGGGACCAAAGGGAGCTAAAAGCACATGGGCCCATTGTGTGGGTCCAAACACAGCAGCCTGGTGAGTGTCCAGCAGTGGGAGCTGGACCACGGCTGGGACATGGTGCTAGGCACCACCATGCATGTAAGTAAGAAGCAGAGGGCAAATATAATTTTCACCTGAGGTTCCAGCAAACATCCAGAAGCAAAAGTGCTGAATCAGCATCTACTTGACTCAGCCTCCGCCGTGCCACTTCCAAAGTGAAGCCCACCCACTTTTCACACTCTCTGCTGTGCCTGCAAACCCTCTGGCAGATGTTCTGCGGCCTTGCACCACAACCGCCACCCCGCCAGCTGCCCTTCTGGAGCTGTGGGCCCTGTGCTGTCAGAAGGTAGCAAAGACCCTGTGGATTAGTGCCATCTTGTGGACCTATTGGGCTAGAGCCGTGGTTCTCAACCCACAGCCCGTGGGCCACTTGCTCCCCAGTCAGCACACAGCTGTGGCCTATGTGATATCCTCAGGGCCATACAGATAGTACATGTATGGCATGAGTGTGGCCCCCATAACACATAGAGAGCTGCATATGTGGCCCACAATGGTAAATAGGTTGAGAACCGCTGGGTTAGTAAGAGACACATAGGATTTAAAGATCTGAATCTGGTTTCATCCATTATTAGAGCTCGCTGGGTGTTTTTTTGCAAACAGAAAAATGTCAATATGGAAAAAAAATTCCCATGCGGAGATGTTGGGACATGAACAGTCTGACCTAGTGGGTAGAGCCAAGAAAAGGAACTGGGAGTTGGAGCCAAGGATCAGAGCTGGAGTCAGGGTCTGGGCAACTGTTTCGGGCTGGAGCAGACTGGAGTGGGACAGGAACAAGGCAAGTGCTGGCCTGGAGCAGCGCTTGGAACAAAGTAGGCTCAGGAGAGATTGCAGCAGCTAGTGTAAACGGTGAGCGGCTGGCCACCTGCCGCTGTTGCTTTGCTTAAACGCAGACCTGTTGTCTCCTTGCAGGCAATCAGATGGACCGGCCAAACAGGTGATTCTGCTGCAGCCTACCTGGGCTCATTACCCAGCCTGAGGGCTGAGCCAGCTAGCTCCAGAGTCCCCTGAGGGAACTCCAGCCCATTGCTCCTGATAGACCTGTGAGGTGTAGCCTGATCAGGAGCTCAGCCTATGTGAGAAAATGCAACCCTACAGCACCCAAACTACAATTCTCATGAGGCACCACAGTGGCCCAGGAGGACACATCTTAGGATATAGATATTCAGGCCTGTCTGTAAAGGCCTATACTCTAAGAATGTAGGTATATGTTTATCATTTAGCTAGTAATAGAGGTATACAAGAAAGAATCTGTGTAAGGGCCTTCTCTCACTGTGACAGTCTGAGGCCCTGTTCTTAGGCCAATGCCTTTGGCTAAGCAGCAGAGGCAGCCATAAGCTGGGAAGCGACCTGTCAACTCATCACATTCCAACCTAGTCAATCTAGGGCTGTTGGAAAGGTGATCCGATCTATCACCTCCAGAGAAAGGGAAGTGCCTAGAAGATGTAAAAGAAAATTTAGGTTGATAGTTTTCTGTCTGGTAAGAACTCACTTATCTATGGACACAGCTGGGAAACACTTATGTCTTTATAGATGTCGTTGTGAAATCCTCACTTCTGTATTGTTTTGTCATTATAGTTCCCACTTTGCTATTGTTTATTGGCATGGTCTCTGTCTGGTTCTGTGATTGTTTCTGTCTGCTGTATAATTAATTTTGCTGGGTGTAAACTAATTAAGGTGGTGGGATATGATTAGTTAGCTAATCATGTTACAATATGTTAGGATTGGTTAGTTAAATTTCAGTAGAATGATTGGTTAAGGTATAGCTAAGAATATTACTGTATAAATTAGGGGCAAACAGGAAGTAAGTTGGGATTCAAAAATAAGGAAAAAGGAACTTGGATTTAAGCTTGCTGGAAGTTCACCCCAATAAACATCAAATTGTTTGCACCTTCGGACTTTGGGTATTGTTGCTCTCTGTTCATCCGAGAAGGACCAGGGAAGTGGGAGAGTGAAGGAATAAGCTCTCTAACAACACATATTAATGTCAGCCCAACACAAAACATTCTGACATTTCTAATTTGAAAAGTTTCCAGAATTTATCATTCCACCAAAAGTTTGGGTATTTTGAGTTTTCGTCCGGATTCAGGATGAAAACAACCATTGGCATATTGGCATTTCCCACTGGACAGTTCTATTTTCATCAGCTCCATCCATCCAGTTGTCATAATTGTTCGATAAAAGCATTTCCCTGAAACCGGAGACTCCCTGTTTCCAGGAAAATAATACAAGCCCTGCTGTGAATCTGAATGTTTAAGATAAACATAAGACAAAATAAACAATTACAAAATAGTTATTTTTCTAAAACAAAAATATGAGTCCATCAATCTGGAGTTTACGCAGCTTAAAAAATTAGGTTCATTGAATGATTTTTGGTTCTTCATTTCTTTTCTTTTTCCATTAATTGTAATCGATTGTAAATCAACACAAATAAGCGACTGGAGCCCCAGGGTTTTCCAAATCCTAAAATCTCCAGGCTGCTGAAACCAAAATTTCAGCTTCATTCCCAGTCCAGCAATTTAAGAGGAAAATCGACCGTTTGGTTAAAGCTTGAGTCTGGGATTGAAAGGAAGGGTTATCCAGTGGTGAGGGGCACTTGCCTAGGAGGGCCATATAAGTACCTTAGGTAGACAGTCAGGTGGCTTGGGTCCACTTCTACTCTTTGCTACAGACTGTGTGTGTGTGTGACCTTGGGCAAACTGCTTAATCTCTCTGGGCCTCTGTTCCCTAGAGGTATAATCGTAATAATAGTACTTCTGTTCTCCCACTTTTTGTTTGAATTGTCTATACAGACTGGAAACTCTCCAGGCAGATACTGTCTCTCATTATGTGTATATACAGTACCTGGCACACCTGATCTCAACCAGGGCCTTCAGGTGCTACATGGATATAGATAATAATAACCACACTAACTGGGGCTTGGAGCCTCAACAGTAGCAGCAGCTGTGGTTGGATTTTCTCTTAGTGCAGAACAGCCAGCTCTTTGTATATGAGGGACGTTGTTATTCTCGTCCCAGCTGAGTTGAGGGGTAATTTGGACAAGGTTATTTCTCAGAGCTGAGGGTAGCTCCTTTCCCAGTCTGTGCTATGGCTGAGACTTCAGACAACAGGCACTGAGGTTTGGGCAGGAGCTAGGAGAGAAAGGGCTGGTCTGAGCAGAGATTGCCGGCGTCAGGCTCCCACGGTCTTCAGAGATTATATTTTAAATTGCTGACCGCTAATGGAAACTGTGGGCCAGCTGCTTAGCCTGTGTAACTCCGCTTGACTCCCGTGGAGTTACACCAGCAGAGGATTTACACTGCACAGAGTATGGCCGACCCCAAGTGCCCAAAATCCTGACTCAGTCCCTTCAAAAATCATGAGATTAAAAAAAACTTATGATGTTAAGACAAACATTATTATTCACAGTTCTTTGTCCTTATCTTCTGACTATTGACTCTTTCGGATACATTGGGGTTATGTTTTCAAGGTTTTCTTTGCAATCAGGAGGGCTAGAATTTTACTTTTTGATGTTTTTAAATGAAAGCTGAGAGTCTCATCCAATCACATGACTCCAGGCACTCGGACTTCAAGCAAAAATAGACTAAATTAGGTTGGCAACACTGGTGGAAATATTTGTGATTTGGTCTACAGATGAGTGAATGCAACAGACTTTTTTTTAACTCCCTATACCTGTTTGTTGTGATTGTCATTCTTCTTCAGATATTAGGTGAATTGTATCAAGCGATTTGGGGATAGCAGTTCTCTTCCTAGTGCACAGTTATCCACATCACCACAATCTTCATGGCAGACTCAGCAAAGAGGTGAATGACCAAATGGCAAACGGAGACTCATTTGCTCTCTTACTCCAGCCTGTTCTGAACCTGTTAGCTTGAATTCATTCGGGCTGTCTAGCTGGCACAGTTCAGCAACACTAAATTCACCAATAAGAAAGAAAAAAAAATATCTGCACCTCCCTTTTATTGTTCTAGCAATAAACTGCATTATTCAGATGTTTCTATGGTTAAACATAAACCATGTTTTACGATAAATTTTTATTCTTTTTTTTTAAAGCAAAACCAGTATATCAATGAAGGAATCCTCATAAAAACATTGAGCCAAATTAATCCCTATCATAAAACTCCACTGATTTCAGAGAAACTGGGAATTTGACCCATTGATGTAAACTTTTCCCATTAATTCTGATTCTACAAAGTGCCTGAAAGATCTCCGCCAGCCTTCTCTGCATCGTGCTTCAACTGAAGGGATAAGGGAGGGGAGTTTCCTGGACTCCTCTTCTTCTCTCAATGCTGCTGAATCACACCTAGCTGGGAAACATACCTCTAGGGAGCAAAATGTTTGGGGCCAGCTCCTTAAGGGGTACAGATCAGCATAGCTCCCTCCTTTTCCTTCATTGGGACTATGCCAGTTATACCTGCTGAGGATCTGGCCTATTGCCCTTAGAATGCATCAGACGGCAGGTATTATTTTTCCCCCCACTAGTGCCCTCTTTCTTTTAGGGGGCTTCAGGGTTTTGTTTCCCTTTGGGAACCCACTGAGATTAGACCCTGACCCTATAGTATAGAGTAATGCAGACATTTGCCCCTGTCCCAGAATCAGAGTGTCTAGCTTTCTCCCAAATAATAACAACAACAACGATTCATAATGGAACTGCTCAGCCTGCTTCAGAGCTGGCTGGTGTTTCTGGATCGGATTCAGCACCTAATCTGCCTGGCAGCGGCTTTTGGGTGTTAACTGTTGCAAGTGAAGGAGCTGCTTGCCCTGCCTACTCCCACACAATGGTATTCCTGCCACAGCTAATATTTGAACAATGCGTTTGCCAATTACGTTAATGCAAACAAGTCCCCTTGGTCCCAAGGAAAAGGCAGAACAAACCCACTGTGAAAGAGATAGCAGCCTCCTGACTGCTCCATACAGAATGACAAGGAGGAAAGCATAGAAAAGACAAGAACAGTACTGAACAATGGATCCTGCTGCACCCCATGAATTTTGCCGCAGAAGGTGTATTCTGAATTTGCAGCTCTACAGTGGCCCAGAAAGCTCAATGATGGTGCCTTAAAAAAGTCATTCAGGATAGAAAGTATACTAGAGACCTCTGTTTGTCCTCCCAAACTCCTTACATCCCTTCCTCCTTCTCTCTCTGTGTCATGCTCTTCTCTCTCCTCACCATCTTTGTCCGTCTCTTCAGTGGGGTGCCCATCTCCTCCCTTCACCTTCCCAAAGTATATTATGTAGGGTGTGCTACACTGGCAGAGAAACAGCGCCGCTCAGAGAGCATGAGTGTGTTCACACTCATGTGTTCACACTGTCAGCTGCCTGTGCAATAGCGTGTTCACACTTGTGGCACTTGCAGGGGTATTGGAGCGGTGCACTCTGGGCAGCTATCCCACAGAGCATCTCTTTCTCTTCTGCTGCTAAGAGCTGTGGGAAGGCGGAGGGGGTCATGGGGCATCCTGGGTCCTGTTGTCCCAATGCCCCGTGATGCATTGCTTCGCATCCCAGCAATCCCTGTGCTTCCCTCCACATTTGGCACCATCTTTCAACGGTTTGTGTACTGCACGCTCTGCCTCTTTGGTCTGCAGGAATGGATCCCGCACTGTTGACCAATATTCTGCTCGCTCTCACTAACACGTCACGAGTGGCAGTGGAGTTATTCCTTAAACTACAAAGGCAAGAGGAGTTCGATATTGATCTCGCCACGTGAAGTAGCGACAACATGCACGTCCGGGATGACGAGCAGTGGCTGCAGAACTTTCCGATGAAGAAAGCCACATTCATGGGACTGCGTGATGAGCTCGCCCCAGCCCTGCGGCGCAAGGACACAAGAATGAGAGTTGCCCTGTTGCTGGAGAAGCGCCTGGCGATTGCACTGTGGAAGCTGGATTCTCCAGACTGCTACCAATCGGTCGCTAACCAGTTCAGAGTGGGAAAGTCGACTGTTGGCCTCATGTTGACGGAAGTGTGCAGGGCCATTAATCGCATCCTGCTCCAAAAGACTGTGACTCTGGGCAACGTGCATGACATTGTGGATGGCTTTGCACAAATGGGCTTCCCTAACTGCAGAGGGGCGATAGATGGCATGCATATTCCAATTCTGGCACCAGACCACCTAGCCACCGAGTACATTAATCAGAAGGGGTATTTCTCTGTGGTTCTCCAGGTGCTTGTGGATCACCATGGTGTTTCACGAACACTAACGCAGGCTGGCCCAGAAAGGTGCACGAGGCACACATCTTTTGGAACAGTGGCCTATTCAGGAAAGCTGAACAGAGCTGAGTCACAATCAAAAGTATATTTGCTGGCTTTATACTTGTCCTGATTCCAGATGTACAATATTATTTGGAAGTAGGCAAAATCGAGAGTAGCTAGGCGTCTCAAAAGCATAGAGGAATGGGACTGATGTAACAGGAGGATGCTGCAAGTCAGGGATGAGATGCTGTCCAAGAGTTGTGCATGGATCCCAGACTGGAACAGCAGGGAGTAATGAAGGTTAGGGTTGAGATGTATCAGCAGAATTGTGTGCTAGGCCAGGATGGGAAAGTAGAAAGTATTGCGGGTCAGGACTGAGCTATGGGTGCGTATGGGTCCCAGACTGGAAGAACAGAGTGGCAGGTCACATGAGGAGTAAGATGAAATGGCCGAGCACTGTGGGTGCTGGGTGGGGAGAAGGCTGGGATAGCAGAGAAGTTGCAGGACAGGGGTGAAATACATCAGTTCTGGAACAGAAGAGGCTGCCGGAGAACAGCTGCAAGTTGTGATGGCAGAACTGCAGGGGGCCCGAGGACTAGATGAGCGGGAGGTGCTGCAGAAGAGGATTGAGCAGGATCAGCAGACGCAGAGCTGAGTGGGGAGATTCTAGGGTTGGAATAACAGGGACTGCTTGTCAGGAATGAGGCTTATTTGCAAAGAAGGGAATAGGAGGTGGAGGAGGGCTTAAGTATCATGTCCCCACACTCTGCTAGACTCTAGCCCAGAGGTTCCCAAACTGGGGAGAGATGGAACGTATTCTGGGGTGGGGGGAGTGAGAAGCTTTAGGAAAAAAACGTACTGCACACATTTTACCCACAGCAATGAATAACTAGCAACCTTGATTCCTCCAGACATATGGGGTCCTCAGACGGTGCTGTGCATTTGACTCTAGATGGCACTGGGCATTCTGATGAATTTCTGTTCACCTTGCATAGCATGATACAAACTCATCACCGTCTGTACATTAATCCGTTTGCTACGACGCGGTGTGCACATTTAATTGTAAGCATCGCGCACAATCACAGTTTGGCTTTTGCTCTTATTACAATAGATCGTCGGCTCATTCGTGGAGTTGCTCGGCTCCAGAAAACAGGCGCACCCATCACACTAGTCACAACAGTGTCATGCTAGTAACCAGTATCTCACTTAACATGTATATTACTGTGTAATGGATCTGTTTCAACCAGTGCCTTATTGATTTAATCTTTAGCGAGAGTTGCATGTTTTTTTATCAGCATATGTACTTGTGTGATGGGACGGGGAGGGCGTGTCAACTACTATCGACACTAAGAAGAGGGGGGGCATGATCAAATAAGTTTGAGAACCACTGCAGAACCATCAGCTCTTCAGTATCAGGAGCTCTGGATTCACCCCCAGTTTTTCTAAAAAAAAAATGGATCAAAATATTACTTAGGAGAGCAGACAGAGCTGTATTTCAGTCAGTGTCCCCAGGGGTGAATGCAGACAGGTGGCACATGAATTGCTCCAGATATCACACCAGCAGTGTGAAAATCATCATGCTTTGAGCTGACAGGGATGTGAGAGACTCTTCAGAAGGTGGGGGCAGCAATCCAGACTCTCTCACCGCACCTCAAGACTCCCAACTGCCTTTCAGGACAAGATAACGAACTCCCACCTTGCCCCTCATTTTCCAGATCCTAGCAATGAATCTGGCTCGGTCTTCCCAACAAACTCCACAGAGGCTCATTCCTCACATTGTAAGCCAGAGGTAATTCCGATGAATCCAATGGAATGGTACCAGTGTAAGTGGAGAATCAGGCCCTGTGTTTCTTAACCTCCACTAGACCTTCAGCTTCCTACTCACATCCCTCCAATAAGACCACAGGTTCCTCTGTGCCAATAATCCTTGGCAGACACTTTCTCATGACCCTCCAGCTAACCCTGTACTCCCCCTCCTGAGGCCCCATCATAAAGCACAGCAGCTTGGTTGGCCTCTTGTTTGGATCCCCTCAGCCGTTGAATTAAAAGCTTACTCACTCTGGGGCAGGTACTCAGCAAGAACGCTGAAAATTGGAATTCAGCATCAAGGATCCCTCGGGGCATGGGAAGGTTCTTGGCGGGTCAGGGCTTCAGAGGGAAGGCGTACGGGCCTAGTGGACAGTCAGATGGAAATAGGGGACCCAGGAAGGTCAAAGGAAAGGAAGAAGGGGAGAGGGAAATGGGCATATTCTGCCCAGTAGTGGTTTCTCATTGCTTTGCCTTTCCTGGAAGTTCCCAAAGGCAGGCACGGTGGTACAATGGATGAGGTGGCCACTTTGTGCCTCAGGTTTCCCCATCCATAAAAAGGGGCTAGTGGTACTTATCTTCCTTTGTAAAGAATGCTGAGCTTTAGAGAATGGATTACATGTGCTAAGTGATATTTTTTAAAGTTACAGGAACCCCCCATCCCCACAATACACACACACGCACACTCATACACACAGGCCAAGCTGGTGCTGTTCGCATGAAACGTAAAATATTGCACTACAGGTTTAATGGCCTTTAAAAGTTCCATTCGGAGCTGCTTAGGAGCTCTCTCTCTCCTCATCACTGCACACAGATTTGCTCATAAAGCTGTCACCATTAATCGTCACCCACAGCCACCATAGTTTCGGGGTCATGCTTCAGGGAAGAGTGATGTGGATTTCATTTGGGGGTCTGGCCCATTGCCAGAGTAGCCTTAACTCTGATTCATTTCCCCACATGCAGCATCCTCAGAACTCCAGGTGCTGTGCCTGCCTAGTTACATGGACCAGAAATACTCCTTCCCGCCTTCCCAAAATGCATGGTTTTCTTGTTCTTCTTTCAGCTGCTTCGTCCACCCAAATGTCCATCTGCCTCCAGCCAGTTTCTAAATCAGGGCTGAGGGAACTCTTTTGGCTGCATTCTGAACCCACTCCAAAATCATGGGGTTGGCAGTTCAACTCAAACTCAACCGGTATTGGCTTTGCCTTCCTCTTAGAAGGAGAACTGTGAATCAGGAACAGAGAGAGGGAAGGAGAAATATGCCAGTGAAAGAATGACCACTCTAAAGCCAGTTGAGAGTTGGGGGGATTCTGCTAGCCCCAACGGGGAACATAGGTTGCCCCTTGTTTTAGAACAAAATAAGTTGCTCTTGTTTTCAAAATTGTGTCACCCTTAAAAGATGAAAGGGGAATTACAGGAAGTAAGTGTCACAAACTTGAAGTAAAAAGAATACAAGACATTTGCAAACCCTCCGTCTCCAAGATGTTTACCCATCCCTAATGGAAATTCTTCCTGCCAGTGCCTCAGTACCAGTCCCTCTGTCTAGCCTCATGCCTCAGTCCCACATTTCCGTTTCTCCCCAATAAAATCAATCCCAAACCCCAGTGTTTCAATCCCAGCCTTTCTGTCTTTCCTCTTTGCCTCAGTACAAGCCCGGTGAGGCTCTTCGGTGTCTCTAGATAGCTTTTTTCTCTTCCAGATCTCCAGTTCCACCTCTTCTGTCATTGCCAGTGACCCTCACCACACTCTGCCCCCTTCCCATGCTTCCCATCCCTTTAAGCTTCCTTCTCTTGAGCCTTGTTTGTCAGCAGCACAGGCTCAGACTTTGTCCCACAGCTCACCCATTTTTCCTCTTTCCTGATGTAATCCCCTGATTAGCCCATCTCTCAGGACTTTGTATACTTCCCTCCATCTCTCTTGCTTTCCTGCATTCCAGTCGCACCGTCATAGTCACCCCTTCAACCTAAGCACACGCTTCTTCCACCAGCAGCTCCCTCTTGGCCTAACTTTCTAACTCTGCTGTAGTTCATGGGAGCTCTCCTTCCATCCTCTACCTTCCAGCATAGCCTGATCTGCGAGAGACTATTTAATTTCAGGGGTCCATCAGGCTTGCGGGGCATTGTGCACACCATCTCCGGTGGTTCTCTCTGCGTGGTACTGAACTGTCCCACCCCGCTGTGACCTCTCTCTCTCTCTCAGTGGCCAGTGGACACCCAAAAGACTTGTATGAAAAATTAGGTCAGGACATGGCTGGTCCTCCCATGTAAAAGTGAGCCATTACCTAGGCAGACACCAAAGCGAATCAGCACTTAAGCACCATCGAAGATGGAAAAGCTCTCAAAGAAACACCATAGTCAGGCATTCCACTACAGGAAGGGATTTTCCCTTCAAGGATGTGAATGGAGATGGGGCAAGAGATGGGGAGATATTTATGGAAACGTCACTTAAATTGTAAAAGACCATGATAACCTTTCTGAAGGCCTTTTCAATCAGCACGTAGACTTCAATAGCAGGAATAGAATTCCCTGCTAAACTCAGTGGGACTGATTCTCCTTGCACTTATACAGGTGGAAATCCGGAGTAACTCCATTGGAATCAGTGGGGTAAAGCTACTGTAAATGGGAGGAGAATCAGGCTCTCATATTGGTCTGGACAGGAATTTTGATCAAACCCTACTTAAGCCCAGGGATCCCTATCAGGTCTGGCAGGACTTGTCCATAACCTGTATTGAACACCCCTCCCCCACTGCCATCTCCCCACACACAACCCTCAGTATTAAATCTTCTGGTGGGGGATTCCTTCATAGGGGAAACTGTCCATGAGATTTCCTCCCCACTAGACATGCCTGCTACAAGTTTTCCTGTGGCTGCAGGAGCTGGAGGGAAACTAGCCCCAGGTTTGAGGTTGCAGAGGGGAGGAGCCTGGAGGAGGTAAACATACAAATGCAGTTGAACATTTGAGCGAACGTGTCCTATGTCGCAACTGCAGGATTTCTTGCACCTTCGCGCACCTGGCAGTGAATGAGGAGGAACTCGGCTCTGATCCACTGTGGCCGACTCCCATGCGCCTCTGTCCTTTAGAATCCACAGCCAAGCAGGTGGCCGCCAAGCCTCTCCAGAACCCAGCGGGACATTTAAAAAATTAAAAAGGCTGCCACTTCTCCTTTTATAAGAGCTGTCCCCAGCTAAAGTGCTGCTGTAGTTCACTTCGGGGAAGAGAAGGCTTCGCTGGCTTGGTGACGGCACTATTTCAATTGGCAGTCCTTAGGGAAGTATCCTCCAGCATAATAACACCTCAGCAATGTTACAGCAGCTTTCCCACTGTGGCACAGGGAGGGGATGGGCCTGGCATAGCTTGCCTGCAGCCCTCTGCTGTCGCCCTCTCCAAGTGGCAGTGGCCTTTATGGACTTCTTAGTTTTTGTCTTACCTCGGGGGCAGTTTGCAGGCTGTGAGGAGGAGGGACAAAATGACAGCCATTCCCCAAAAGCATCGGCCGTGCGGAGCACGTGAGGGCACTCATCCCCCACTGCCTACTGCCCGTGTTTTTCCCTCCAGGGGCAGCTAATGGAATGTGCCTGTCACTTGCTGCACCTCAGTCCTCTGGCACCTAAAAGGACCCCAGTCACCTTGGCTCTCTGACTTCCCACTGCTTCCCGGCCTCCAACTTCCTCTGTGAGATCAAAGAGCTCCATAATCCTCCCTCTGTACAGCCCCCAATCCTCCTTCTGTGACTTCACGGAGGCTCCCCACAACCATCCACCCTTCCTGTGATTCCACACAGCCCCACAATCCTCAATCTCTCTGACTTCACACAGCCCCCAATCCATCCTTGTGTGAATGCACACAATCCCCCCCAACCTCAGTCTCTGTGGCTGCACACAGTCCTACCCCCACCCCAGTTCTCTCCCAGTCAGTGTGATCTGATTTCCCAAGGTCCTGAGCACTTACAAGTCTCAGGGCCCACAACAGCTGTGAGTACTCAACCTTTCTCAGACTCAGACTAGGGTCTAGAGCAAAGACATTTAGGCAACTCACTCCCATTGAAATCAGTGAGAGTGAGGCACCTAAGTACCTTTGCGGATGTGGGCCTCGATGTGGTGGTGTGCCTTGTAGAGGCCCACTTTTAAGCTCCTACTTTTGAGATTTGTCCTGTGTTTGTTGCCTACAGCATGATGATTCATGACAGGCATCTGCTATGACCCATCCTTCTCCTCCTCTGAGCCTCTTGCTAAAAAAGACTTCTAGGCAGGAACAGTATCTTACGAGAGAGGAAAAACTAAGAAAACTTCCAGATGTGCATATTACTAGACAAAGCAACTGCATGATCTTATAACTCCCTAGGGTTATATCCCTCATTGTGTTCTGTGTTAACTAAAGGCCCAATCATGCAGTCAGTACCAAGCATAGTAATTACTTAGTGCTGCCAACTCTCACGATTTTATTGAAAGTCTCACAATATTTGTAGTTTTTCTTCAAGCCTCAGCTCCAGGAGACATGTTATTTCGTGAGACTCTCACATCTCTTTCTCTCTTTCTTTTTTTTGTTTTGTTTGTGTTTTTAAAGTTAGTTTCTAGCCCTGCGGGCTGTGGAGAAAAACTTGAAAACCTGAGCCCAGTGTATCCTAAAAAAAATCAAAAACCAGAAGGGAAAAAAGCACCCCCAAAGTATTATTTTTTAATCAATGATTTTTAAGCTAATCTCATGATGTTGGGGGCCTGCCTCATGATTTTGGAGTCGGCAATACTCCTTACTACCATGAGCAGTCCCATTTACTCACAGTAGTAAAAATGACAAGGATAGGAGAATTGAGATGAAAAGACCGGGCCGGAGCCATGGGTCTGATATTCTCCACCTATTTCCAAGAGTGGTGAGGGGAAGCGGCTGTGCAGAACCTTCCTTCCGCCCTTCACCCAGGCTCTGGGTCCAGTTAGGTCCGGCACACCGAAACAAGGAGCACACAGAGGCACAGGCATCCACAACTGGTGGAGAAGCTTTAATGACGATAACTCAGAAGTGCCCGACAGAATGCACCCTGGTCCTCTCCAGGAACTGGAGGATCAAGGACTCTATGATTTTAACTTGATTCCACATCTCACTGTCTTTGGAATTATAAATTTTTCCTCCATTAAGGATATAATCCAATAATTCAAGATAAAATCAAGATAAAATCAATATAATCCAATTATTCAAGATAAAAATCAGATCCATTAGCACTTTTTCCACCTCTCTGGGAACTGAAAGAATGAGAGCTCTATGATTTCAACTTAATGCCACTTCAGGAGACATAATGCATCTCTACTGCCCTGAGCACTGCACAGAAAGGAGCTTGAGTCAAGCCCCACATAAACAAATAAGTAAATAATAACAGCAATCAGTACCTGAGACTAGAGACATTTAATAAAAGCATGAAAATCCATCACAAAACTTTGTAAAAGATAGCCCTGTGGAATAAATTAACCAGGTAGCAGCACAGTAACCTTGAGATAAATGGTTGGGTGGCTTTATTTTTTTTATTTGGGGGAAAAAAAAGATGACACAGTATGATCATATTTATAATAAAAGTCATTGGCATAATAGAATGCTCCCATCACATCAGTATTCATTTTTGCAAATAGAGCACTGACGTTTTATGATATTAACGTGTGTTATAAATGTCATTGATATATTAAGATTTTCAGTCTCTCTAACCAAAAATACAGAGAGAGAGATGAGTGAGGGAGAGATGACTAATTCATTGAGATTAGAAGGAACATTTTCTCACACAATCAAATCAACTTCTTGTCTTCGTAAGCAAGAGGAAACATACACAAGTCCAGTTCTGAGCCTGGAATTCTTGCCACCTGCACGGAGATGACTAATGGGTACTGAGTAATTGCACTTTAATAGGATCTGAGGGTGCTCAGCAGCTCAAAGGAATGGTCCTATGTGTGGGTAACCCAGGGGAAGTACAGCGTATCAATATAATGACACCACAGATGGATCATCACTGGGAACTAGATCCAGGACCTTTAGCTCTGAAGCACAGACCTCTACCACCACAGCTAAAGGACTGAAACTGATCCATCAATTCAGAGCTGAAGTTTGATCCATCAACTCTGTGGCTGATTTTCTCTAAGAATCTTCTTTAAAATATCAAGATATCACCAAGCTATCAGGATACAGGGCTTACCCCAGAGCTAAATTTAGTCTATCAGCTCTGTTCAGGTCTATGTAATGATGCTGTCTGAAACAGCAGCTTTATAGTTGCTATTGAAAGTATATGTTATGTGCGAATTCCTGGATTTGAAAGCCAGGAGGAACGACTGTGATCATCTAGTCTGCCATCCTACAAAACCCAAGCCAGACAAGTTCACCCAGTGATTCCTGCATGGAGCCCAGTAACTTATGGCTGCACTAATGCAGCTCAGTGGAAAGAAACATTCATTGTTTTTATAAGGCATGGTCTCCACACAGCTGCTGGACTGGTACGTCAGTTATGGGTGTAAATTTAGCCAGTACAACTCCTAATGTGGACTCAGTTATACTAGTATAAATGTTCCTTATAGCAATATTGGTTATTTTTGTCTGGAAATAATCTATACGGGTACACACACATCTACTGCAAGCTCTTTGGATCAGGGGCTTTTTATTCTGTGTTTTTTCAGCACTTAGTATTGTGAGGTCCAGGGCCATGACTAGGGCTCATATGTGCTATAATAAGACAAATAAATTAAATATAATACTACTAAAATCATCATCATCATCATCATCACAGACTGGTATAACTGCATCCGCAGTAGCGGAGTTGTAATCCTTTAACTATACCAGTATCTCGAAAGCGGTATAACTTGTGTGTGCAGATAAGGCCTCAATAAATTAATTAATTAAATATTCCAGTAACAGGATTTGATTAGATCCCCAGCTTCTCCCAGCTCCATTTCTCCAGCGCTGCAGCTCCCTGGCAGAGAACGGTTGGAAATAAACCCAGTAAGTGTGCTGCACACGTTTGGCAGCTACATCCTTAGTTATGGCAGAAGCATTTGTTTAAGAGTAATTTGGTCACAGGGTTCCTCCAGAGGTTTCTGATGCTGCAGGTCTTGGCGGGGGCCTGGCAGAGTTTATTTGTGTCACTTGTCAGGGCTTTCCTCTCCCGGGAATCCCAATTACAGCTGCATCTAGGAGGTCTAAATTTAAATCTTCAGGCTCTGCATATCTCTGCAGATAAACTCACTGGTGCCTGGGAGAACAGTTCCTCTTATAAAATATCACGTAAAACGACAGAGACCTCAGACCAGTGGGAGCAGAAAAAAAACAATAAGCATCCTAAGGAGAGGAAATTACTTCTCAACCCCCCCTCCCCCTTTGCTCCAGTGAATAATAAGAGCGAATGTTTAGATTGTAAGGGGGTGGGTGGGAGACGACGCCAGAGATGGAGATTTTATACCTACCAAGTCGGCAAGATATTTCTCAACCCGCGCTCAGCTCTAAAGTTCACCACTGAATTATTAAGTGCAGGAAGCTCAGAAGCTGTTGCAGGGCACAGCAGCTGTATTTCTTTGGAAGAGCATGTGCATCCAGATTCTCAGCAGGTATAAGTCAGAGCAGATACATTGAGTTGAATGGAGCCGTGCCAATGTACATCACCCAAAGGAACTGGCCCACTGTCTGGTGATCAAGGAATCTTTACCCTTCCCTTATTTGTCTCCCCTCCCATCTCTTTTATTTTGAATCATCAGCACTCCAGAGGTGGCTGCATTTCAATGGTGAGTGAAGTGTCTGTGAATTAAACAGACAGGCAGAGCTACCATCCACACTCCTGGGTTACATTCCTGCTTCTGCCCCTGATTTTGGGTGAGCCAGTCAATAAAACTCTTCATGCTTCCTTTCACTCATCTGTAAAAGAGGTTAAATAACTGTTACTCACAATCATCCCTCGTTTTTCTTGCATACTTTGACTAGCAGTGAAAGAGTTAACAATGTTGACAAATAAAAGATCATCATAAGGTTTCAAAGCTATTCCCCCACTGAGATGCGTAGGAGCAGTTCACACCTCTCAGAGCTATTATTCCAGGATGTCTGCAGACTCAGACAGACATCACCGCTTGCACTCCCTTGACATTCTGAAGGTCACTTTCACCTCCCTAAATTTCTGGACTTAATTATACCTTTAAATTAGAGTTTAGATTCTGAAGCACAATATCCTGCCAAACAAAAGTACTGACTCCATTAGCCACCATGAGACAGCTGAGTCCGGCCCCCTTTACGTTGCCATATGTCATTGCTTTTCCTCGGAGATTAAAATGTGGGACAACACAAGGGGTTAATATGTTTCACAATGAATTCTGATTTATCACACGTGATTAGTGGGTTATGAATATGGATGTGATTTCTAAAAAACAAAAGGATGTTTTACATGGCTCACCCTTATTTAAAACATAATTTAAATCCAAGGAGAAGCAGCAGCAGCTGCTAAAGCTGAAGTGTGAAGTCAGGAGTCACTGAGAGTGAGAGAATGAGCAATGTGGGGGCAGAGAGCAGAGAGAGTGGGGGCGTCAGGTGTGTTTCGGGGCCGGGGGGGCAGAAATGCAAGAAAAACTGGGTGAGATTGCAGCCAGTAGCCTGTTCCCTGAGTTTCAATAGAACTCTGCCCAGCTGAGTGCAGAAGTTTTGAGAATGGGGGGAGAGGGAATTTTAAGCCAGTTTAACACCTGATCCTGAAGTAGTCTGGTTCCCTTGAACATTACACCAGCCTGTGGGCTATTCTAACTTACTCCCAGCCGTGTAGGGCCCCAAAGGACCATTCTGGAAGCCACAAATTGCTGGATTTAGAGTTGCCCCAATCACGTCTCCCTGTGCTGGGGTCCAGATTGGTGCGGGAAGGGGGACACTGTCACAGGAAATGTTAAGGCAGCTCTAAACCGCAGGACTATTCCCCTCGGCAGGACATCTGCCACCAGCAGAGATAGCCAGCTTTACATCACTGAATGGCACAAAGGAGCTAAAGTGGGGGGACAGGATCGCACCCATAAAGGGCAGTTCCAGGGTAATTGACTGGGGATCAAGGGATTAAGTATCATGAATGGGGCTGGATCAGAGCCAGAGGGCATGTCTGGGCTCAGAGGAATCAGGTGTTTCTATGGCAGGAGGATAGTTACAGAGAGGAAAGCACGAAGGAACTGGATCCAAAGCCCACTGAAGTCAACAAGAGCCTTCCCTTTCATTTCACAAGGATTTAGATCTGGTAGACAGGGGAGAAGAGTGACCCCATGTTTGTGGAGGTGCTGTACATCTGAACAATAGAATATTTATCAAGACAGGGCTCTGCCTAGGCATGCACTGTCTACTAAGCTCATCACCATGGTATCTGAGAGTCTCATTTATTACAGAAACAAACAACTTCCCTTCAGAAACCTGTTAAGGTTGCTAAGTGACAACAATGTACTTACCTATCACATCATTTGCAAACGCCTCACACTTTAAAGCGAGCGAATGAATGATTACGGACTTCAGAAACTGTACCTTGTCCAAGTAATAAATATGTATTTGTAAACCAGGTACAAATAGAGGCACATTTTATTTCAGCAAAACAACCTTCAGTTTAACTCAGGGATTATTGTGTTTGGGGCTTTTCCCCCCACTCTTATGTATCATTTTTATTGTGTTTTGGTGTGTAATATTTTCTTCCAAGGAATACTGTGAAGTAAGAAATATCAGTTAGTTCAAGTACTGTTAAGTGACGATACTTTAAAATAATGCTGTATATTTAATAGCAAAACTGTGCAAATGAGCTGGGGTAAACCATGGATTTATATACTCATACTTGCATCAGTATGTGCCATTGATCTGTATGAGTGTGCGCATTTCTCAGGGTTCTGTGTTGAGTTCATATTTTGAGATTACTGATAAAAGAACAGTATTTCTTCTGGGTCAGAGTTAAGGTTGCTGATTTGTGATAAAATCGGCATTTCTTTGCGCTTGGGTGAAGTTCTGGCTCACCTGAAGTCAATGAGAGCTTGGCCACTGATTTCGGGGTGGGGGGAGGATTTCACGCTTTATGATTATTACGTAGGCAATCAAAGGTTTATGCCATCCTTACTTGTTCATTTCCTGCCTTTTCAAGCATTTGGCTTTTGAACATGATGTGGCAGGGAGTGTGCACCATTGTTACTTAACAACTTTCACTTGTTTCAGAAACAACATTTTTGTTGGTTTAGTTTTGGAACCCCCCAGCTGATTTATACGTTTATGTCTACACCTTTCAGTCTTCCCTTTTGTGTAGCTAAATTAGGATCTAGGAACAGACCTTCTTCAACTGATGTCTATTGGAATGCTGCCCCGTGCCAATTTGAATCATCAGAGTGTTATGCTATACAAAACACACGGGATCTTTTATAAGAGAGAAGGCAAATACACCATATTTATTGAAAATACAAAAGTTAGCATATGTTTTTCAGTCACACAACATACACACACACACAAGCCCTGCAGATGGTCTTTATAGTTACCAGTCTGTTGTAGCTCAAGTCAATCTAATGGCCAGTTAGATTGAACGTGAGTGAGGAGCTAAACTCTGTCGGTCGTGATCCGATGTGCCGAGGCTTTGCAGGACTGAACCCAGAGTTCCATGGCAAAACACCCCATCTTTATAGTTGTAAATTCCATTTGACTCCATGCATTTTGCAATGTCATCCTGTAATCATTAGTCCTTAAGTGGTGTTAAGCTTGGGGTTTTCTGCTGTTATCCTTTGATGGTTATTGTCGGGCTTCCCATCATTATCTCCTATTTGTTGTCTTGCTTGCGGGGGTGCCTACCTCACCTCTGAGGTCCTCAATGCTGCTAATATGTTTAGCCTCAGATACAATGGATATTTTCTGATTGTCTCCTGGTGTTTTCAAGTCTCTCACTTTTTCTTGACCATCTGGACATTTGTGATGGCTTTTACACCTTATTTTTTCCTGATGCATGCATTCCCTCATTCACACAAAACAGTCTCTCCCAGAAACCTTCAAAGGTATGCAGAATACATTGTGAATTAAGTCTTGCTAAATCTTATAACTAAAACAATTCACATTGGGGCTTCAGGTCCTCAACATTTATCTAATTTATTTATTATAGACACAATACAAAATCCTGTCTTTTATTTACTAAACTTTAAAACAAAGAAATGTATATTTAACTAGAGTGCCTAATCTGTAATACATATAGGAAACCATAGTTTCCTCTTCATGCATCCAGTGAAGTGAACTGTAGCTCACGAAAGCTTATGCTCAAATAAATTTGTTAGTCTCTAAGGTGCCACAAGTACTCCTTTTCTTTTTTCATAGTAGACATTATAACTTACCCTAAAACAAAAGGGTGACCATAATCAGTCATAAGGATTGCTCTGGTCTGTCTCTGCCTTAACATCAGTACAGACACTGGCAGAGACAGACATTGGCATTTCTATCAATGTCTCAGAGGATCATTCCTTTCTGCTATTCAAAAAGGGTGGCTGGTAAAATGAAATCAAGATGTACATTAGTACCTCTATTCTTATAGTACAGTTATAAAATCCTGCTTCTACAAGAGGAACTGGTCCATGGTTTGGAAATTGTAAATAGATGGGATGGAATGGTTACCAGTTTATTAAACTAAAGAGAGAGCAGCAAGGGATTTGATTCTAGTTTGGGCCAGAAATTCAGATTGGTTCTCATGTTACCAGACCATCCTAATCTTTCACCAACAAACTGCTTCCCTTTCACTTGGAGCTGAAAATGAAATATCAAAACTGACAGTAAACCACTAGAAGTACAATAGACTGAATGATGAAGCCCATAAACCACTCAGTGGGAGGATGAGGAACTCCACTGAGTGGTGTTGGAGGACAACATCATGGGCCAAACTCTACTGGCATAATTCTGAAGTTCATTCCAGCAGAGAATTTAAACCTAAATCCACACAAGGCGTAATTAATTATTCCCAGAGGTTCATACTCACAGCATCTCTTACTACACCTGTACAAAGCTGGAGCATGGTCTCCTTCCCAGAGTACATACAGATGAGGCCATTTTCCTAGAATGCTCAGGGCCATCCCTTTTTAGAGTGTAGAGAGATTACCAGGGCTTCTAGAGAGGGCCTGTGGCCTTGTACTCAGGGAGCCCAATAGCTCTTTTATGACTGTCTCCATTATGGATTTGCCATGATGGAGGAAGATACCATGACTGGTCTTTACATAAATTGTATCAACCCCATAGGAAAAATTGAAGCCTGGTATAAGGCCATCTGAAGTCAATGGGGCAACACAAAGCTGGATTTGGCCAAATGCACTGGACAGGTGACCCCGATCAGAAACACATTTGCTTCTCGCTCACTCGTGAGCCATGTGGACCTCTTTTGCTCATGGCAATATTTCTCAAATCACGTTGCTCACAGTGAACTCCTTCCCTCTGTTCTCTCTCGAGCACGGTATGAAGGGAACAATGAGGTAAGGAAAGACTCACACTCTAGGGATTCCAATGGCAGCAAAGAAAGCTCAAGAGAAAAGCACCAATGCTTTGGGAGATTCCCATGAACCCCTGAGACATGCTCCCTGCCTTATCCATGGGCTTTCCATTGGCTTCTTTATAACTGATGAGTTTTTACCAAAGTAACATTTCATTTATTAAAATCTTTACCCGGATCGTCTTGCCAGTATCTCCCTATTTTTGTATTCCTAGGATTCTATTTTCCAGCGATTTGTGGTTATGAGTAAAAAAAAAAAAAAAATCCACATCAGCTGGTACTTGTCTGCCACTCTTCCCCTTCTTTCTTTGGGTCATTTCTCCAGCCTTCCAAAGCTGAGGGGCTGATAATGGACCTATATGCTGCTATGATCCCTCTGGTCTGGATAACAGCTGTATAATAATGTGGTATGAGAAGGAGGGACAGGTGGGGAATGGTGAAGAACGAATTCCAGATCTTCCCAAGCAACTTTGGTAACACTAAACCGGGATTTGTTTGCTCCCCTCCTCTGGCCCCAATTTCCTTACATAACTCCTTCTGGGATGAGTTTTGCCAAGGCAAAATAAAACAGATTGTCCTCTGCTTTGAGTTTTTGGCAGGCTGGGCCGGCTCCAGGCAAAAATAAAAAAACAAAACAAAGCCCCATACATCACAAGGCAGGCAGAGGTTGTGGGGGAGGCTGTTTTGGGCAGTGCAACAGGAATATTTAATGCTGGAGCTAGAAAGGCAAAAATGAAGGGTTTGGTTGGGGAGAGATAAGGCTGCTTCTGCCAAGTCCCTTGTGAGGAGTGACTTTGTGTGTGAGGGTGGAAGATTTGTTCTGTGAGGGGTGGACATGCGCCGTGTGGGACTGCCGTGGTGGGCGGAGGGGGGTGGGGGGGGGAGAGAGGATATATTTGACAGCCTCGAGCCAGAAATACAGGTAGCTGAACCCAGCTCAATGAGGCAGGTCCCACAGCAGGTAGCGGAGACCCCCGTTCGGAGCAGCTGTCGCTACAATCTCCTAATTGGAAATAATTGGGATTCTGTCTCAAACCACAAAGCCCTGAATTAGCCAGCTCAGCCTCCGCCAGGAAGCATCTGTTGCCATCTCCAATGGCAACAATTCAACCCCCTCTCTGCTCCCATCCAGTACGCCGTCTCCACCCGCCAACTGGTAGGCAATGCCCGTTCAACTGGAAGCATCGTGTTATCCTGCAGATTCCCTGAGAGAGACAGAGAAAGGGAGCAGAAGAAGAGCCGGGGGAGGCTGCAAGGAGGGGAGATGTTATCCATGGTTTTAGGATCCTGTGGTGAAATCCAGGGAGGTGCAGGGGGGCAGAGGGCTGGGAGGTTGAAGCTTGAAGAGGCAACCCCCTTTTCCTGAGCACCGTGATATAACGGGCTGTTCGCACATTACACACCACATGGGGCCCTGGGAAGGATTGGTAGAATTAGTGCTTTCTGTTGATTATGTTAACGGCTCCTTTGTGTTGCTTGGTTGCTTATGTATAATTAAGATGGCTTTGTGTGTATGTGTGTGCTTTCCAAAGCATTATGAAGGGAAGAAAAATAAATATAAAGAATTGTTTGTTTGGACTGGGGATAAACAATAATTGAAAACATTTGGAATGGGGAGGGGCGAAACCCAGCAGGGCAGGTGTCAGTGAAAGCATGGTGCACAGGGAGACATTTACCTGGGAAAGACCATGGTAACTTCCAACTTATCTGTATCTATATATATATATCTTACTATATGTTCCATTCTGTGAATCCGATGAAATGGGCTGTAGCCCACGAAAGCTTATGCTCTAATAAATTTCTTAGTCTCTAAGGTGCCACAAGCACTCCTGTTCTTTTTGCGGATACAGAGTAACAGGGCTGCTACTCTGAAACCTGGGAAAGATAGGCGTCCTGAAAAAGCCAGAGGACAGGAAGGTTCTTCTTTGCTTTCCTCACATCCCTATGGGTTTATTGTGTGTCACTGGTAGCTCAAGACTTAAAACCCCACACCGAAGGCAAGACACTGGCCCCAGCTCCAATCCCTTTGCACTGCCAGTTGGCCTAAATGGGGCGGAGAGCTGGCTCACAGGGTAACGGGGGATCCCTGTGATATATGGGATTCCCCTGTTGGCATACAGCCAGCATAGCCAGCTTGAATGCTCTGGGTAGGCTTGGGAGTCACCCAACCAGGGACTAGAAATAACGTCATGTGACTTTGGTGGCCACTCTAACACTCCTCGGGGTCACAGTGAGTGTTTTGTGAGGGGTCAGCAGGCTGGGCTGTGTTTGCATATGCCACCTGCCAAACAATTCAGAATAATGACCAGATTTGTAAAAATCAAAGTCCGAAAAAGGGGGTTAACTGTGTGAAATAATTTGTTCACAGCAAATAGCTGACTAGGCTCTGCTCATTCGTCACCTCCGATGGTCCTTTCAGGCTTCCATCTATCCATCCATCTAGCCCTCTGTACCGCACTTGCCGCTGCACAGTCCGAGGGTTAGTCACCAACTTTATGGCTAGAAGGGGAAACCAAACTATCTTCCTCAACCTCTCCCACTGACCCTGGTGCACCTGGACCCATTTATGCTCCAGCGGCGAGCTCAGGTGCCATATGGTGTATGAATTATGGCACCACACAGACAATGCCGCAAATGGAGGGGATTTGCTCAATGTCCATGTTCTGTGTGAAGGGGGCTATAGACAACAATGAGTCTGGAAAGAATTATGGGAAGCTGATTTTCTGTGGCAAGTTAAATACATATGTTTGTTTGATAGGGAGGAGAGAAACCTTTCCTCCTGGCTCCATCCCCTGCCAGTGCTTCTTTGGTTTAACTGACTTTTCAGTGAGTTGTTCCAGATTTCTCTTTCTTTTCTGGGAAAATTTCACCAGCACCCACTTTGCTTTGCTTTCTGGGTCTTAATTTGCAGTGTGTGTCCCTGTGTTTGCCTGTCTATTCTGATAGTGTGAAGTTCAGCACTTGGGGAAATACAACCGGAGTGCATTTTGTTTTTCAAACTTCTTAAAAACACCAGCTTACTTACAGACTTATCTTTTCTGGAAATAACATGAGTAGGAGGGACAAAAGGTGTTAACTTTCATTATGTCTGTTAGAGCGGAGTCTAGAGACCTCCACTGAGAGCAAGACCCTGTTGTGCTAATCACAGTGCAAACATACTAAGAGAAAGTCCCTGCCCTAAAGAGCTTACTGTCTAAGTAGATAAAGGGTGGGATGAGTAACAAAAGCACAGAGAGGTAAAGCAGCTTGTCTACACAGCAACCTAGTGTCAGAGCGGGGACTAGAGTGCCAGTCTCCTGATACATAGCCTAATGCTTTATCCACCAGACCACGCTGTGTTCTTTGAAATCTGGCAAGTTTCCTCTGTGGGGGCTCACCGGCTAGGTCTGGTATATGGACTGCAGGCCACTGCTGTGGAAATGGTCACCCTACCTGAAATCTTGGCTGGCACACTTTGGGCACTTGTGAAGAAAGTCACACTGCTCTGAGGAGGCTTACATTACTGGAGCCATGGGTAGTAGTCAGGAAGCCCTTCTGCAAGGGAGTTCATAGGGCTGAGATCTTGGTTTGCTCTGAAAGAGGGCAACCCTTTCAGGAAGATCACCACAAGAGCTGGCTGATTTATTCATTACGAGTTGCAGCTGCCACACAGGTTACCAGTTTTTGCTGTGAATCTATCCTGTTTTTTAACTTGTGTTTTTTTTCTTATTAATAGTGGAACTGGTAAAAAAAAATAAAAATCCACCCATTTTTCATTTCATGGATTCTGACAGCTTTGAAGTGTTCTGACCAGCTCTATACATAAATATTGCCTGGACTGTCAAATTTCAGCCTATGGATTATTTGTGGTGAGAACGTTCATGCTGTCGGGAGCTCCAGACATCCACGGTACACTGCTGTGAGGGAGCTCACGCTGCGCAAGTTCCAGACCTGACTGACATGGCCTGAGCATTAGGATGCAAGCAGTGCTAGAGTGCAAAAGAGCTCAGCTTTGTTCCTCCATTTGCACGATTCCAAATTGGCAACATGATGCAGCATATTTACACCCAAGAGAATAGGCACAAAGGCATACAAGTGCAGATAAAACAGCTCTTTGGATGAGAACACTTCTCTTTTTTCAGTGTGATAGAATTCAGATGAGGTTACTGTGTTTCTTTCACTTCGGGGGTTTATAATTTCCTTTGGCTTTTTTTTTTTTTTACACAAATCCAGTCTCTGGTTTCTGCAGTTTGGGACGCTGCTTTCCATTCCCGACCCTCTGTACTTTAGATCACATTAATCCCATTTATAAATTAGTTCATTTGCTGAACATCACATACAAAACAAACAGCCTGATGGCATCTTTACCCCACCATAATCCTGGATAGATAGTGTCTCATTCTTCTGCCTCAATCAGCACTGCACATCCAGTAATACTACCTGTCAATGTGCTTATAGTCCAGCAATCTTAAATATGAGATCCTAGCACCTACCCAGGAATGATTACCACAGTACCAATGAAACCATCCATCTGTGGGTCAGTGACATAATGCCAGTGATGCACCCATATCCTATTTATGGGAGCCTAGTGCCATGTAAAGATATACCTCTCTCATGCCTGAAAGTCTTCATTATTTGGGAGCGTACTATGGACCTTCCCAACACTTGCCAATAAAGGGCTGCTGGGGAACGCTGGCTAGGAACAGCATCAGACAGTGGTGGATAACTTCTACAAATGAAGGAGCAAACTCAGGTTTGAGGAATGAGGCCCCGTTCTCTACACCCACCTCCGTTTACACATACAAAACAATCCTTGAAGACCAACAGGTCACCAGGGACAGAAACATTTACTAGGCTATAAACTTCATCCTAGGGACAAGGCCTCAGTGTCCATGACTTTTGCTGGGTGGGAGTCATGCCCTGAGGGGAAGTGGCTGAGAAATCATCTTCCAATTGTTAATGCACTTACTTAATCAGACGAGATAGGAGCATGGGTGCAGAGCTAGAGGCCTTGAGCCACTTGTTAGTCAAGGACTCCAAAATGCTACACCACTGTAAGGATTGGCAGGAACACCCAAGAAGAGGGCAGTTACAGAGGGAATGTATGAAAGCCACTCCAGCGGTGTCTGTGTTTAAGAGGGCTACTTGGGGGAAAATAAGAAACTGGGAGACATATCTTTGGCCATGCAAACCCATTCTTTTGGCCATCCTCCATCTGCCTGGTCCTGAACTCTATAATATCTGCACCATGGGAAGTAGGGGTGTTTGTGGGGGTGTGTGTGTTGGAGGGGGACGGGGAGGGGGACAGTTAGATCTGATAATAGGAAGCCATTTTCAAATTATTTGCTTCTAAGTATTATGAACAGTTCCCAGTTTGACCGAAAGCTACTTGTATCCAGCTGTTTTGTCTGTCATTATTTTATGTTCCTATCCATAAATAAATAAAACCCTTCCCCTTCAAACTACCTAATGAAGAGTTCTGTGTATTCGTAGAATGCTCTGTCACCAGAGCTAGCCACCACAACCAAAGCTGCCACGCGAAAGAGCCAGGGGGTTTAAGAAGCACCAGCATGTGAAGAACTGGTTAATTGAACTTGATGCATGCTATCGTGGGGAAACAGGAATATTGTAAGAATTGCTTTCTCCTAGTGAAAGACAGTCAACCCACCACACCTGCACAAGGAGTCCTGAAAAGCAGCCAGGCAACTCATCAGAACTTCATACAACCTTATCCACCTACATGCAACCATAGATGGGCTCAACCTGTCCAGGAGACAGGCACAGATTCCATTCCAAGGATGTGGTCTAATGGGTAATACAGATAAAGAACCTGTATTACTTCTAAAGTTTGCAGAATGACTCTGTGAACTCAAGCAAGTCATTTGGTTTTCTTGTGCCAGCCCACCCAACTAGAAATTGGAGGGGGTGGGGAGAAAGAACCTTGTGGAAAACTGTAGTCAATGCATTTGAGTGGAGTTTTCCTGAAGAAAATAAATTCACAAATCAACTTGTTCTCTTCCCCACAAAACAAGGCCCAGAGTTAATTCAGGATGCTCTTCTTTCAGGGTATGAACCAAATTCTATGCCACATAAGGAAAGATAGTGTAGATTATTATTAACCTTAATGTGAGCAGACTGAGCCTTTTGTTGGTTTGAGGCTCTAGTGCTGAGCTTGAATTCATTGGGGACAGACAGAGCACTGGGTTCTCAACCTTTTCCACACAAGGACTTGCCACTAACTCCCTTCTAACTAGCCAGGATCCCTCCTATTTAACAAGAAGGGAATGGCATGGTGATTACAACCCCCCGACACCTGTTCATAGCCCCTCAGGTTGAGAACCTCTGCCATACAGAAAGCCTAGGGTGTCCAAGAGGAATGGACTGCAGTTTATTGTCTTCTATCCAAAGATTCCCTTCCCTGTCCAGTCACTCTTTCTCAGTAACAGTCGTGCCAAAGCTCCCATGTCACATGCCAGTGCAGCAACACATCTCACCTCACGAACGAAAGTGCCAAGCTGCCTTTTGGGTTTTCACTTCTTGAGAAGGGGACTCACGTCTGGGGCAGAGATGTGGGAAAGAGCGCAGCAGGCTCTGGCTCTATTCAGCCATTATCCACTCTGATTAATTCTATAGCTAAATCACTCTCCAGATGTGATGATGTATGGGGCACTGTCAGTGACAAAAAAAAAACCCTGAACTTCTACTAATTAAATAGAACATCTTCATGGGGTGAAAGGTTTTAGTAACTAAAGTAACTCACAAAGAATTATGTCAGCTGGAGACTCCGGCTGAGATCAGACAGAGGAGAGAGAGAGAGACTGAGAGAGATGGAGAGAGAATATTCATGCTGGATACCAGTCTAACATTTTATTCCCAGGTTGTCTCTCTGCACAGGCAATTCTGACTGTATTATTCCAGTTTCCCTTTCCTGTGTCCATTTCTTTGCCTTGCAAGAAGAACAAAGGGGCAAGTGTTCACATAAGTAACATTATTTGATGTATTGCTCCTGGCCCAGCTACAGAAATGCAGGGCATGACACATTTGAAACTGAATGTCACATGTCATAGCATACTGGAAACTGAACGTTGAATGGCATGACACATTGGAAACTGAATACTACCTGCCATGGCCCGGTGGAAACTGAACATTGCCATGTGCCCATTGGGGTGAGCCCAGCAAGGTGGGAATTCCTGAAATCAAGATGTCAAAGGCCATAAATTACGAGCTTTATTGGTCTTGCCTGCACTGAACAAATATCCAACCAGCCCTCCCTTCGCTCCCAAAATCATGTCCCAGCATGCACCAGGCTCGTTGTAAACCCTAGGGTGGATGAACTGGGTAGGGGAGAGGAAATCTCTGCTTTGTTTTCTATAAACATCCGGTCAAGGATATAGAGAAGCACTCAAGTCTTCACACTCGCCTACAATCATGGAGGGAGTGTATGAGCCTGGTTCCCCAGTCACCGTAAATCAGCATCGAAGTCAATTGACCGATGGTGATTACACTAGCTGAGGATCTTGCTCTACCTTTTGTAGCCTCTCCTCACTGCTTTTCCCCTCTCCTCACCTCCCACACTCCCTCTTCCCCATCCCCTCGCCAGCTTCCTGGTTTACCCCCTCTCCAAGTTCCCTCTCTCTAAGACTCATCACTGCAGTAATGTTATTGTCTCCCTGTCACACAGAGATCTGTGGCATTTTAACCAAGAAACCTACATTAAAATATTGAAGTGGGTCATTAAATATTTATTTTTTTCAGCTGCTTGTGAAGAAGGAAACTGGGGGTGGGGGGAAGCTGACAGAAAGGAACAGAATAGTCATAGTTTTTGAAGAGGCTGTTTATGATTATGATACCTGAGGGACTGGAGGGGCTGGAATCTGCGAGGCAGCGACTTTAACTTCTCCTCCTTCCACCCTGTCTCTCTCTCTCTCTCGTGGCTTTTTTCTAGTCTAAGACTCGACTTGATGTAAGGCAGCTGGAGTCAGTGCCTCATACTCTTGTCCCCCTCCCCAGCCTAAATCAGAAGTAACCCTTCTGGAGTCAATGGGGCAGATCCTCAGATCAGTGAAGCTATGGGGGTTTTACACCCTCTGAGATTATGGCCAAACATCCTCACCCGTGCACCGGGGTCAGCCAGGAATAACTCCACTGAAGGCAATAGAGCTCCACTGATGTAAAATCAGTGTATATTGGAATCAGTGTGACATCAGAACGGATTCTGATATCACACTCTAGATCAGGGATCGGCAACCTGTGGCACACGGCCCATCAGGAAAATCCGCTAGCGGGCCGGGACGGTTTGTTTACCTGCAGCATCCACAGGTTCAGCCGATTGCAGCTCCCACTGGTCGTGGTTCACCGTCCCAGGCCAATGGGGGCTGCGGGAAGTGGCGTGGACCGAGGGATGTGCTGGCCGCCACTTCCCGCAGCCCCTATTGCCCTGGAATGGCGAACCGTGGCCAGTGGGAGCTGTGATCAGCCGAACCTGTGGATGCTGCAGGTAAACAACCCAGCCCGGCCCGCCAGCGGATTTCCCTGACGGGCTGCATGCCAGAGGTTGCCGATCCCTAATCTAGATGTAGGGTGCCGGCTTTTCCATAAGCTATTTCCCCTTTTCTCTCCAAAACATCATGAAACACTGCAGTGGAGGGAGCTGGTGAAAAGAACCCCCACTGTTTCTGCTGATCTGAATCATTGGCATGCGTCAAATACTCCTGCATCTCACCAAGAGAAGGTGCTTCCCACCCCAGCAGGACTCCTGAAAGACTGCAGTACAGTACCACTTGCCCACCAATGAAATGAGTCCTTCTGGGACCCATGACAGGCTGGCACATGTTCCAGCTCCAGCATTGTGTATGTGGTTGAATTCCACCCCAACTCCTCCCAAACTCTTAGATATCCTCCATAAAATTCATAGATTTTAAGGCCAGAAGGGATCATCAGATAAGAACATAAGAATTGTCGTACTGGGTCAGACCAATGGCCCATTTACCCTAGTACCTTGTCTCTAACAGTGGCTGGTGCTGGATGCTTTATAGGGAATTAACGGAACAGGGCAATTTATCATTAGATCTATCCCCTGTTGTCCAGTCCCAGCTTCTGGCAGTCAAAGATTTAGGAACCCCCAGAATATGAGGTTGTATCCCTGACCATCCTGAATAACAGCCATTGATGGACCTATCCTCCATGAAATTATCTAGTTCTTTTTTTCATCCAGTTATAGTTTTGGCTTTCACAACATCCCCTGTCAACCAGTTCCACAGGTTAACAGTGCTTTGTGTGAAGAAGTACTTCCTTATGTTTGTTTGAAACCTGCTGCAGATTAATTTCATTGGGTGACCCCTGGTTCATGTGCCATGCGGAGGAGTAAACAACACTTTCTGCACACCAGGCATGAATTTATAGACCTCGATTATACTCCCCTTAGTCGTCTCTTTCTAAGCTGATCAGGCCCAGTTTTTTAAATCTCTCCTCACACGGAAGCTGTTCCACGCGCCAAATCATTTTTGTTGCTCTTCTCTGTACTTTTTCCCAATTCTAATTTATCTTTTTTGAGATGGGGCAACCAGAACTTCACATTGTATTCAAGGTGTGGTTATACCATGGGTTTATACAGTGGTGTTATTACATTTTCTGTCATATTATCTAGCTCTTTCCTAATGGTTCCTAACATTCTGTTCACTTTTTTTGATGGCCAGTGCACATTGAGAAGATGTTTTCAGAGAACAATCCATGACTCCAAAATCTCCTTCTTGAATGGTAACAGCTAATTTAAATCCTAATATTTTGTTTTATGTTTTCCAATGTGTATTACTTTGCATTTATCTACACTGAATCTTGCATTCATCAGCCATTTTGTTGCCCAGTCACCCCGTTTTGTGAGATCCCTTTGTGACTCTTTGCAGTCAGCTTTGGACTAAACTATCATGAGTGATTTTGTATTATCTGCAAACTCTGCCACCTCATTGTTTACCCCTTTTTCCAGATCATTTATGAATATGTTGAACTGCACTGGTCCCAGTACAGATCCTGGGGGACCCTGCTATTTACCTCTGCCTACTGTGGAAACTGACTTTATTCCTACTCTTTGTTTCCTATCTTTTAGTCAGTTATTGATCCATGAGACCTTCTCTCTTATCCTATAACTGCTTACTTTGCTGAAAAACCCTTTGGTGAGGGACCTTGTCAAAAGCTCCCTGAAAGACCAAGTACACTATATACACTGGATCATCCTTGTCCACATGTTTGTTGACCCCCCTCAAAGAATTCTAATAGACTGGTGAGGCATGATTTCCTTTTACAAAAGGCATGTTGACTCTTCCCCAACATATTGGGTTCATCTTTGTGTCTGATAATTCTGTTCTTTACTATAGATTCAGCCAATTGCAAGGTACTGCAGTTAGGCTTACTGGCCTGTAATTGCCAGGATCACCTCTGGATTCCTTTTAAAAAAATTGGTGTCACATTAGCTATCCTCCAGGCATCTGGTATAGATGCTGATTTAGGTGATATGTTACATTAACTGTAAGGAGTTCTGCAATTTCATATTTGAGTTCCTTCAGTACTCTTGGGTGAGTACCATTTAGTCCTGGTGACTTATTACTGTTTAATTTATAAATACATTCCAAAACCTGCTGTATTGACACCTCAATCTGGGACAGTTCCTTGGATTTGTCACCCAGAAAGAATGGCTCAGGTGTGTAGGAATCTTCCTCACATCCTCTGCGGTGAACACTGATGCAAGGAATTAATTTAGCTTCTCTGCAATGGCCTTGTCTTCCCTGAGTATTCTTTTAGCACTTCGATCATCGAGTGGCCCCACCGATTATTTGACAGGCTTCCTGTCTTTGATGTACTTAAAAAAAAATCACTGTTCGTTTTTATGTCTTTTGCTAGTTGCTCTTCAGATTCTGTTTTGGCCTGTCAAATTATACTTTGACACTTGAATTGCCAGAGCTTATGCTCCTTTCTATTTTCTTCTCTAGGATTGGACTTCTAATTTTTAAAGGATGTCTTTTTGTCTCTAACTGCCTCTTTTACTCTGCTGTTTAGCCATGATGTCGTTTTTTGGTCTTCATACTGTTGTTGTTTTCTTTTTTATTTGGGGGTATACATTTAATTTGAACCTCTGTTATGATGTTTTTAAAGTTTCCATGCAATTGGCAAACATTTCACTCTTTTGACTGTTCCTTTTAGTTTTCATTTCACTACTTTCCTCATTTTTGTGAGATTCCCCTTTTTGAACTTAAATACTACTGTAGTGCATTTCTTTGGTATTCCCCCTTCTCCCCCCCAAAAAAGATGTTAAATTTATTTATATTATGGTCACTATTGCTGAGCAGTTCAGCTATATTCACCTGTTGGGCCAAATCCTATATGCCACTTAGGACGAAATCAAGAATTGCCTCTCCCCTGTGGATTCCAGGACTAGCTGGTCCAAGAAGCTGTTACTTATGGTGTCTAGAAACTTTAACTATTCCCATATTGACTGGGTACAATCTCAAGATGGGATGCAGAGATAAAATCCCCCATTATTATTGGGTTTTCTGTTTTTGTAGCCCCTCTAATCTCCCTGAACATTTCAAAATTACCATCACGGTCAGGTGGTCAGTTATATATTCCTACTGCTATATTCTTATTATTCAAGCATAGAATTTCTACCCGTAGAGATTCTGTAGGACACTTTGATTCATTTAAGATTTTTAATATATTTGACTCTGAGCTTTCTTTCACATGAAAGAGCCGCTCCCCACCAGCACGACCTACTCTGTCATTCCTATATATTTTGTACCCTAGTATTACCGTTTCCCATTGATTATCATCATTCCACCACATTTCTGTGATGCCAAGTATATCAATATCCTCATTTAACACCAGGCACACAGGTTCACCCATCTTAGTATTTAGACTTCTAGCATTTCTATGCTAGCACTTATAAAATATGTCAATATTGAGTTGTCTGCCTTCAGGTGATGTAATTGAATGGGACACTTTTTCGTTTGACTGTTTCTCTTCAGTTCTTACCAGTACTTTATCAGCTTCTATCCTCTCCTGTTTAGAATAGAGATATCCCCTCTAATAAATCCTCCTCTAAGAGATGTTTCTGTCTGAACTATGTACTCCTCCGCACCTGTCAGCTTTCCTCCAACCCTTAGTTCAGAAACTTCTCTACAATGTTTTAAATTTTACATGCCAGCAGTCAGTTCTGTTTTGGTTTAGGTGGACCCCCCTCTTCCTGTATAGGCTCCTCCTTTCTTCCCCAGTTCCTAATAAACCTAAATCCCACCTTGGAACACCATTGTCTTTTCCACACATTGAGACCCTGAAGTTCTGCCTGTCTAACTGGCCCTGTGCGTGGAGCTGGAATGCTACCATGGTGGTCCTGGACTTTAGGATCTTACCTAGCAGCCTAAATTTGTCTTCCAGGATGTCTCTCTTATGTTTCCCTATGTCACTGGTACCTATGTGTACCACGACCACTGGCTCCTCCCCAGCACTGCACATAAGCCTTTCTAGATGTCTTGAGAGATCTGCAACCTTTGCAACTGGCAGGGAATTCACCATGCCGTTCTCCTGGTCATCACAAAACCCAGCTATCTATGTCTCTAATGATCAAAATTCTCATTAATATTTCTGTTACCGCATGACATCATCTGGAAGAAGAGGATCCAACTATGGGATAGTTTCCCTCCACTCCAGCTTGATGTTCTCCTTCCCTGAGATTTTCATCCTCTGCAACAGCACAGAGTTTGTCATAGTGGGGTGGGACCTATTTACTGTGTTCCAGAAAGTCTTGTCTATGTATCTCTCTGTGTCTCTTAGTTCCTCCACAGTTCAGCTACTCTGGTCTCAGGAACACGCACTCAGTCTCTGAAGGCCATGAGCTCCTTGCACCAAATGAACACATACACCACCTACCCCTGAGGCAGGTAATTACACATGCTGTATTCAGTGCAATAAACTGGATAGCCTCCGCTCTGCTGCTGGACTGCTGCCTGCATTATTTTTACTCATGCAGGGTTTTGTTTGTTTGTTTGTTTGTTTGTTCATCTCTCTCTCTTTTTTTTTTTTGCAGGGATGGGGGGTGTTATTGGTTTGGAGAGCGTTTTTAAGGTGCATTTGGCTCTCATTCGTCCTTGCAAAACTCCCGTTTGCTGCTCCTGGTCACTTAGGAGCTGGCTTTTTAACCCCTGTTCTTCCTGAGTTAGCTCCGCTGCCTTGTCCAGATATCCTAAGGGGATTAGGGAGCAAAGGATGGCAGGCTACTGGCTCGTTATAAAACTCTCAGCCTTGCCTAGGCTCAGCACAGAGCGCCCCAAAGAGTCCACACTACAAACTTCAATCAAATGGGTACACAGTGAGCGAGCAAGCACACAACAACAAACAAAACAACAGACAGCAGACTCACCCCAAGGGTCACATAGTCGCTCCTCCTTCACCTGGAGGACTACCTCGCAACACTCCGGTTTGCTGCTCTTCTTCGCTAGCTCCTGAACAGATCTAGACCATCTAGTCTGATCTCCTGTACAACACAGGCCAGAGAACTTAGTCGAGTTGATCTGCATTAAGCCCTAGAACTTGGGTTTGACTAAAGCCTATCTTCCATCAAGTCAAGGAAGCAGCGGGTCTGTAATGAGAGGCTCTGGCATCCATCTCATTGGAACAGGGGCAATGTTGTCTCTAGCACAGTCATGGCAGGGTTAAATCTGAAGGAGACAATATCTCCAGTGGAAGGTGTTACAAAGAGCAGGAGGATGCTGTCTGTCTGTCTGTCTGTCTGTTGTGGTTTCTTTAATGCACACACACGCACTCAGTTGTCTCCAGCATGCAGACAGTTGCCGAGGGCAGCACAGTGTTTAAAGATGTTCATTGCATGGATGACTGTGCATTGTCAGGAGCATACATTTCCTGTTTGCTTAGGGCAGCCTGCTCTGCAGTGCACACACACACATGCTCGCATACACACACACACTCCTGGACATGCTGGATTTTTGTGAACTGCTGTGCGAGGCTTCTCATTTTCATCTGGTGAGCAGCTGGGAAGCACAAATAACAAGCAAAACATCCATTTTGTCAGGAGTTTGTTCTGCATGAATTGATTGCTGAGTCCGGCCCACCTGGGCACATCCCAGGTAAATCTGGGGTTCTCTGCCTGACTTGTCCATCTCAACATGCCTGTCAGAGAACTCCTAGCAGGATGGTGGGGAAAGCTAGCACCCAGTAAGAACAGGAGGACTTGTGGCACCTTAGAGACTAACCAATTTATTTGAGCATGAGTTTTTGTGAGCTACAGCTCACTTCATCGGATGCATACTGTGGAAAGTGTAGAAGATCTTTTTATATACACACAAAGCATGAAAAAATACCTCCTCCCACCCCACTCGCCTGCTGCTAATAGCTTATCTAAAGTGATCACTCTCCTTTCAATGTGTATGATAATCAAGATGGGCCATTTCCAGCACAAATCCAGGTTTTCTCACCACCCGCCCCCCCCCCCCACACAAACCCACTCTCCTGCTGGTAATAGCTTATCTAAAGTGATCACTCTCCTTACAGTGTGTATGATAATCAAGGTGGGCCATTTCCACCACAAATCCAGGGTTTAACAAGAACGTCTGGGGAGGGGGGAGGGGGGAGGAAAAAACAAGGGGAAATAGGTTACCTTGCATAATGACTTAGCCACTCCCAGTCTCTATTCAAGCCTAAGTTAATCGTATCCAATTTGCAAAAGAATTCCAATTCAACAGTTTCTCGCTGGAGTCTGGATTTGAAGTTTTTTTGTTGTAATATCACAACTTTCATGTCTGTAATCGCGTGACCAGAGAGATTGAAGTGTTCTCCGACTGGTTTATGAATGTTATAAAATTCTTGACATCTGATTTGTGTCCATTTCTTCTTTTACGTAGAGACTGTCCAGTTTGACCAATGTACATGGCAGAGGGGCATTGCTGGCACATGATGGCATATATCACATTGGTAGATGTGCAGGTGAACGAGCCTCTGATAGTGTGGCTGATGTTATTAGGCCCTGTGATGGTGTCCCCTGAATAGATATGTGGGCACAGTTGGCAACGGGCTTTGTTGCAAGGATAGGTTCCTGGGTTAGTGGTTCTGTTGTGTGGTTTGTGGTTGCTGGTGAGTATTTGCTTCAGGTTGGGGGGCTGTCTGTAGGCAAGGACTGGCCTGTCTCCCAAGATTTGTGAGAGCACCCAGTGGTGACATTGAAAAAGGACCTTTGAATTCTGTATCAGAACGTTCAGGAGTCAGAAAAAGTATTGACTGGGGATGACTGATAGAGAGGTAGAATGGCCTAGTGGTTAGGGGGCTAGCTTGGGAGTTGGGAAACCTGGGTTCAATGCTCTCTGCTCTACCAGGCATTTCTTGTAAGACCTGAGGCAAGTCAGTGAACCTCTATGTAACTCATTCTCCCCTTTGGGGAATAGTAGTGCCTACCTCAGAGGGATGCTGCAAGGATAAATGCAATACAGACTGTGGGATGCTCAGACACCATGCTGAAGGGGGAGAGATAGCAGGTGATGAGACTCCCTAGCACCACCTAAGAAGACAGAGACATATCTGGTATAACATTTCATGGATGTGGCTTTGAACTGACCTCAGATGCTCACACATAATTCCATGTGAGTCAGACTATGGCCTTACAATATTGTCATAACAGCCTGCATGGGCAGTGGTACTGTCTCATTTCACCATGGGGATCTTGGGAAGGGAGCACAGAACCCTGATGCATAGTGAGTGCATATGTGGCTCCGTCCATAGGCTTTGTCACCCAGTGCAGAGGGTGCCATGACCCCAGTTCCATCCCTTCCCTCCTCACTTCAGCTGTTCGGGGAATGTTGTTTCCTCCTGCAAAAGTTTTGGCTTCCCCCCGGCACACCAAAAAAAAAAAAAGCTGGCAGTTTTTCCATTGAAACCCTCCCAAAAGCTGAAACATTTTTGGTTTTTGACAGATGACAAAATAAAAATTCCATTCAAAACCCCTTTTTATTCTCCCAGTTTTCAGTTGCAAAAAAACAGTTCCCGTCGTTTTTTTTTTTTTTTTTGGGGGGGGGTGGAAATTGTTCAGCTTTTTGGACAAAACAAAAGTAAAACAAAATAAACATTCACTCCCACCCACCCCCGAAAATTGTAAAAACATGCAGTCCCTACAGAATGGGTAGTTTCAGAGGATTTCTGTCCTTGGGTACTGGAGCAATCTCTGCGCTTCCCCTAGTGTCGTGACTGCTAGTGTCTGACCCTTCTGCAGGGGAGTAAGTAGGGGAAGGTTTCTTTAGTTCTCCTGCCATGTTAGGCCCAGACACAGTCTGGCCCTTTGAATTTGATCCACTTTATGCATGACTCAGTACCCAAGATCAAAATTTGGCTTATATGAAAGTGAACATAGCAAAGGATGGATCACAATGAGCAATAACCCAAAAATATGCTAACAGGAGGAGCTGTGGAGTTCAGAAATGGGCACAATGACTAGAACTATGCAAGGGAGTCACAGGGACAAAAAAGAATCTGATTCCATGCAAAAGGCACCTTCGAAATTGGTTATTTGCATTTTGTGTGGTTTTGACTCAAAAATAAACATTTCAAATGTTGCCGGAAAGGCAAAATATGAGGAATGTCACCGGTTTCTCCCAGTGGGGACAGCTGTGAAAGAGGTTCTGTAACCTCTGTCTGCTTTGCAGTGGACGGAAGGATGGCCTGGAAGTTGTGGGATTGGCCTGGAACCTGGGTGGACCTGAGTTTAATCCCCTGATCTACCACCCACTTCCTGCGTGACCTTAGGGAAGTCACTTAGGGCCTTCGTGCTTTTGAAAATCCTGTTTGACATCAATGTGTATCCTTAGGTGCCTAAATACCTTTACAAGCTAGCCCTTAGTCGCTCTGTGCCTCAGTCTCCCATCTGTACAAGGGAGAGATAATAGCACTGCCCTACCTCAAAGCAGTGTAAGGATGAATATATTAAAGACTGTGAGTTGCTCAAATACTGCAGTGATGGAGACCAGATAAATGCTTTCACTAGATAGTCTCACCACACACACGTTCTCTCTCATCTTCAGTGACAGTCAATGTCCGGTGCAGAAAAGTGATTCTCTTCAGGTAGGGACAGCGGGTATGTCCCAGCCAGAGCAGGCTGTTAGGTCTGAATTTCCAATAGAACCCAGGAGCAGATTTTTCAAGTCCTCGACGTTAACATTTGGGACGAGATTTTTAAAAAGGGCTCAGCAGTTCTGTTGTGACAATTATAGCCAGATTTTCAAATGGGCTGAGCTCTTTTGAAAATACTGGCCTTGGTTCTATTGTAATAGGCCCAGCGGAACAATGTGGAAATTCACGTTTTGCTTTCTCTTGTTCCCTGATCTGGACAAACAGATCATTTTTCCTCCTGCCCCTACACAGACAGGTGTCCCTGTCAGGTCCCGGTCATCTCAAACACTCTCCTTGTCCTGCACGTTGTGCTTCCTGCACGATCACTTTACTAACACACTCTTATTTCAGGCAGCTTCTACCTCAGTTAACATTTCTTTCACACTTTCCCTATATTTATTCTGTTCCTTGCCTATAAAAAACATTATCCAAGGTATATTAGGTGGCTAATACACCATTAGGACACACAGCTGATTCTCTAAATTGTAACAGTTTCCACATTTTGTAAAATAGCTCTTTACTAAATCCATGATCCTATCCCTACGTCTGTCTGAGCCTGGTCTCTCGCTCCCACTGTCTCCTGCAAATCAGGATACCACTCTGTCTCCCAAGCGGGTATTCCAGCACCTCCCAAATATTAACGCATTTGCCTCCGAACACCCCATGTAAGGTAGGGAAGGATTCTTAATCCTGTTCCACACACAGGGAAACACAGCACAAAGAAATGGATATCCAGGGAGGCTGTGGCAGAGACAGAGCTGGGATCTCCTGATCTGAGTCCAGTGAACACCAAAACCATCCTTTCAACTGGAGGAAGCTGATTACTCAGGTGATTGCTGGAGTGGAACAGATCCATCTAGTCCCATGTCCTGTTTGTACCAGTCTTGCAATAGACAATTTTGGAATAATCTACCCACAGGAAAAAATTGTTCACAGCTCCAGTTAGTGAAAGGTTGCCTTATACCTTGAAGCAGGAGTGATTACAAACCACCTGTAACTCTGGATAGTCTCGTAATCCATGTAAATGGCCAGCCCTTTCTGAAAGCGAATAAGCCTTTCCAACAGAACTAGGTCAAATATTTGACCACTTCGCCAACACACACCCTCCCCCCATGTGGTTGTGTTAAGTCTACAGAAGCCACTGAAGGTATGGGCACAAAGGGAGAACTATATGGCTCATGCGTGGAAGAAAGGTGACGATCTCCAGCAAACCGTCCCTTTAACTGCACACTCCTAGGTCAAGCACTAAAAGGAATCAGAGAGTTAGGGTTTTTTAGAGACAGTACCTCTGTATGGCCATCCCATTCTTCCCACTGGCAAGTAGAATAAATTTCCTCCTCGGATGTTCTTCTCCAGGGTGTTAGAGAAATAGCTGATAACGCAAGTTGGGGAAGCTCAGAATCAAATGATCACAGATGGAGAATCAATTTCTCCCTGCCTCAGAAGGCTGGATCAAGGATGAAGCGCACTGGAGGGATAGCACGGGGCTATTCCAGGAATAAATGCATTATGTGTTTGTGTTGCAGTAATAACTGGTGGACCCAACCAGGACCATGTTGTGCTAGGGGCTCTACAAACCCAGGACGAAAAGACTGCTTTTGCCCCAAACAGTTTATGGTCTAAGAAGATGGAAGTTGAGTTTTCCTTTTTTACCCAGGATATGGTGACCCTCTATGACAGCAGAGAGGAACATCGCAGGGAGAACCTCAGTGCTGACAGAATCTATCAATCTGGCAAGTTCATGTCTCTTCCAGTTTCTGCAGCTTCCACTCTGCATCACTTTCAATTGCAAATATCCACCTCTGCTCTGGTGACAGGTTTTTTCCGTTGTTGTTGTTCCGACTCTTATTAGCATGAACATCCCATCTCACCCCTTGCCTCTTTGTCTGCAGCTCTCTCTGATACTTATTCAGAGACATTAAATAGCCAAAATATTATTGTTCAGGGGATTAGGTGGCTGAGATGTTTCACACATAAAGAGAGGTGGCAGTAGATATTCCAAATGGACATACTAACTCAGAGAGCTTGAAGGTCATTACCAAGAGCTTGGCCGCTTACTCAGAGGTCGGCTCATGAGGAACAAACCTGGCCCTCGCATTATTGGCTGTGGCTTGTGAAACAATTCCCTTCCAACATAACTGATTCCTGTCCAATCACATTAGAGTGCTGCCAAGGTCAAAAACTTGCCCAGCTCATTGTTGAATTGCCCAGGCTGCCAATAATATGAAAACACTCATGGCTTTGGACTCTGAGGGGATAGTAGAGAGAAAAGGTGGAACAGCACCACTGAAATCAGCCTTTACGATCCCAGCATTGTCCTTTGATATCTTCCTCTTGGTTTGCCCCTTTCCACCCTTCTACTCCCGTGAAGAAGTTGCACTGCCAATGGGCTGGCCATGCTACAAGAAGCTGAGACAGAAGAACGTGACCGTTACTTCAGATTGGAGACAAACACAAGACCACCCCTCCCAAAATGGAAGAGGTGATCTGCAGGAGACATATGGATATGTTTGCTCCACTACAGAGGAGGGACCCTAGTGAGGTCTTTTTTTCCCATCAATGGAAAGAATGAGACACTGATGATTTTATTTTACTGCCCGATTGCCTTTCTTGGGCAACAAACTGTATGTGGCCTAGGGAGGGAATTTGCCTATGTTTTCTGACTCCTGCGATGGGTTCTAACCACTAGACAATCTGTTTTCATCTCTGCCCCAGAAGAACTGTATGACCTTGAAGAACTCACCCACTTTTGTACGGCACTTAGAGATCCTCATGTAAAACAGTGAACTGTGGGGCCACATTCCACTCAGCCTTAAATCCTGAGGAACAGGATTGGACTGGAACTCAGGAGACCTAGATTCAGTTTATCGCTCTTCTGCAGGCTCCTTCGTTGGCTCCCAGATTTTCAGAAGTGCTGAGCTCCAGGTGTTCAAATTCCCCAGAAGGTTCACACTTGCTAACAATGACCCTGACTGGGTTATCTACAGGAACTGAGCCCTGCACCTCTGATCTAAAATATCTCCAGTGCTTAAACCAAAGGCATAGGTCTGTTAGCTCAAAGACTAGAGCATATTCATAAACCTCTGTACGCGGTCTTAGAGTTGGACAAAGAGCCACTCTGTGTAAGTATGGGTTAGGCATATGTGGGTTAGGCATAGATGAGGGTAGGGCTGGGCAGGAAATGATTTCCCATCCTGTCCTTTTTTTTTTTTTAATATTAAAAGAAAAAAAAGGGTTCAGGTCAATCAAAGCATTTTGTCAAGCTAATTTTAACACATTTTGTTTTGATGGTGACACTTTTTTATAAATGCTTTTTGCTCTAATTAGCTTATATTTCTCAAGCAAAGGTCATTCTGAACCAGAAAAAGCACATTTTTTCCTTTCAAGAATGTCAAAACAAGACATTTAAACAATTTCAAAACGTATTTTTCCATTTTTTTTTTTTTGAGCTGAGAAAGTTGTCAAAACCAAGCTTTTCCCACAGAGCAGTTTTGGGTTTGATTTTACCAACATTTTCCAAAGAAAAAGCATTTTGTTGAAAAACTCCCAACCAGCTCTATTGAAAACATAATCTGACTCTGAATATGCAAAGAGTTATTAATCGTTAACATAGAAGGTCAGATTAGCTGGCCTTAAATTCTATGAATTATTAACATATTTATCGTAGGTTCTCTCTTCCTTCCTAACATACAACGGTTCCCTCCCCCAACTCCAGGGAACTCTCCAAAACCCCAAAAGTTTGTTGCATTCTCAGCAAGAAACAAAATCTCTGTCTCTGAAAAATTAACATGGCATTCTCTTGCTGTCTTGGTTCTTCTCTGCTTTTCAATAATTCTGTTAATTCCACAAATATTAATAATATTATTAATAATAATATTCCACTTGCCAGAGCCCTTAATGTGACAACAAGTTGATGCCTGAAAGTGCTATTACTCTCAAACTGTGCATCATATTTAATTTATTACATAACCCTGTGTTATTGCTTTTATTGATGAACTGTACTGTGTAAAATGATTATTTGTTAAAGATTTCTCTTTAGTAAAAAAAATCTTTATGGCTCTGAGAAGCTGCCTATAAATGTATTTGTGAAAGGAGCTGGGGATCAGAGACCTGACATTCTGCTCTTCATATTCCTGCTGCAGATCAGACCAGCCTTATTTGTCGGTGCCTTCACAGAAACAAGAACGAGCAACCTAGGAGCTGTACATAGCATTTGCCAGTGGAATGATGTTCACACTACACATTCCACACTCTGCATCACTAAATTCAGAGGGTTTATTTGGACAGGGCTGGAATTTGCTTCTCTGCTCCATCTTCTCATTTCACCCATATCTTCTTACTGTGTCACAGCTTTATTATTATTAATCATTTGTATTGTGGTAGTGCCTTATGACTCCAACCGAGATCTGGGATCCATTGTGCTAGGCACTGTACATATGTGTCACGAAAGACAGTCTCTATCTAACTAGATGAGGCAGACAAAGAGGGGAGAAAAGGAAGGTTATTGTCTCCATTTTACAGATAAGGAACAGAGGTACAGAGAGACCACGTGACTTGTCCTAGGTCACCCAGAGAGACTGCAGCAAAACCGGGACCCGAACTCAGATCTCTAGAGACCCAATCCAGTGCCTGAATCATAACACAGTCCTTCTTCAGCCATGAGTGGCTTCAGAAACTAAATAGGAAGACAGTTCTGGTATGAGGGGAGAGGGGGCTAGATGGATCTGAAGACTGGTAAAGGCCCAAACTAAGGAAGGAGGGAAATCACTTTAACCCAGTCTTTAGAAATCTTTCATTGGCCAAATCCAGGTCCTCTGAAGTCAAAGGGGACTTTGACCCTTTACCCCAGACCTCAGTCAGACAATGACATAGTTCTTTGGGCAGAGAAACATTCGAATACAGAGCCTGGGCAGGGCAGCCTCACTGGTAAGAATTACATGCCAGTTCCATGTGGAAAAGGCAATGATCAGCTCCCAACCGACTCTCAGAATGCGTCGGTGTCAGGTGTCTGTATGTGACGAGGGAATGAGCCTGCTGTATAGATACACGTCTCCGGCTTGCTGGGTGTAGACAGGGCCTCTGACTGACACAAAAGCATGAAAAAGCCCAGTGAAATGTAAACGAGAGTGCTGTTAGGTTCCCAAGTTTCTGACTGCTGAGCCTTGCAACAGAGAAGGGGGTTTGTGAGGGGAGGAGTCCTGTTTGGCTAAGTCCTGTTTAGCCAAGCAGGGGAAAAGCTGAGGCAGGGGATGGTGACTGGTTTTTCCCAGTACACACCCAGACCCTGCCTTCCACGGCCAATCTGGCTTCCCTCCAGGTCCCCCAGGGCATCAGTGCTGCTTTAGGGAACTATTTCTCTGTACAGCCATCCCTGGCTCTATCCAAACCAAACACTCAGATAATTAAGAGACGAGCAGCCCCAGAAGGCATTTTTTTTTACCCCTCCCAGGTGTCTCTGGGATTTAGCTGACTACTTCTCAATTGCTTTTTTGATTTCTGCTCCAGCTGCCTGCTCGCTGCTGGGGACGAGGCGCTGACCTCCCGCAGCAGCAGCCGCAGACCGTTCGCTTTGTTCCCGTGCCATTCTGGAGTGCCGCACAACTCATTGAAAATCCATTAATTCTCTGTCTGCACCCTATCAGATTAAACCTTCCCTTCAAATAACATTTCAAATATCGTCTGCTTCGCCTTAATATCTTTCTTCCATAAAATATCTCTCGGCTCTGCACACAGACGCCACTCCCCTGGGTAATTCCCTTTTTTTATACTTTTTGTTGATTCTTTAAGTGAACACACAGTCTCCACTCCCCCTTCAGCCTCTCTCTTCTAGGCCTTCTCACTCCCCCTGTCCCTTGCTCTCTCGCGCTTATGTGAACAGAGAAAACAGGTCTTGTTGGTCTCTTCTCTTCCCCACTCCACCAGTGCAAGGTTCCTCCCTCTGACAGGCTCAATTTCACCCCACCTGGTGCCAACTGCACCTTCCTGGAACAAAGTGCTACTTCAGTGCCCAAACCACCAACATACAAATCACGGGGAAGAACAAATCAAACCCAACAACACGCTGGACTGCCACAGATCCCTGCGGGGAGCCGGCATGCCATCAGGCTACCTCGCTGCAGTACAAGCCTAAGGAGGGTCAGCTAAATATGGAAGCAGAGGCCATGCACTACAGGTGGAAACTGGAAGGGATAAGACACCATCAAAACACAGTTTGTGCAGCCAACGTGCAAGCAGAGGTTGGGAGAAAGAGATTCTTTTCTACTCCCAAATCCCAGACACGGGGGAGTGGGACAGAGGGAGATTTCCTCAAATGGTCAGGAATCCTAAAAGACTTCCCATCAAAAAGCAACAATGAAACTCTGTTCCTGGCCCTGAGAGGAAGAAGAGAGACGGCACCATTCTAAGTACCAATCGGCCACCGGCTCTGGAATGGACACCAATGACAAACGGATGCTGGGAATAACCCAGAACAGAGTGCATCCCTATCTTGGGTGGAACTTGCCTCTCTCTGACAGAGATCTGAGGGACTGTCTCTGTTATGTATTGGCTACTTCTCTATCTTGTCATGCCAATGTAGTCTCCTTGAACTGAATTGCCAAGAGTATCAATCTGGCCTCTGGGACTCGGGGTGAGATTCAGAAATGCCCCCCCATAGGGGCCAGACTATGTATCCACTGCCACCCTCCCCAGGGGTTCCATCAGCTGTGGCCAGCTTTACTTTCTGCCACCGAACCCCACCAAAACGGCTGCTGCAGGGATGCACTGAATCAGTGTATCCTCAACCTGCCATAGCCAGGCCCCCTGCACAGCCAATTTTGGGGCTGCCTTGCTTGGATGTACCTTGTGGAATGTAGGATTCAATCACCGTGGGCCTTTGGAACCTCTCTTCTGGTGGACACTTTTGCCTCGACAGACCTTCCAATCTCTTCCCAGAGCCGGAGATTAATCTGGGCCCAGTAGATTTGGTAGTGGTTTATCCAGTCTATGTTTAAATCTGTCAAGCACTAATCTTAACTTCCCCACTTCCATCATCCTCCCCTGTCAGCCCTCTGACTGGCAGAGTTATGGGGGTGAGAATGCAGGGAAGGATGGCAGGTGTCTGGGGGCAGAACTGCTATACGAAGTCACATTTCATTCCAGGAAGAAAAATGAAGCAGAAGAAAATGAGTGTGAAGGGTCAGTGTGGGCAGCAGGTTTCTCTGCGGTGGAAATGATGCGATCCCACACTACCGTATCCCACACAGGCGATAAATATAATTAGCCAGTAAATAAAGACAGACTTGGGAGATGTGGTTGAGAGGCGCAGAGGAAGAGCGTGAGGCTGGCAGACAGCAGCGTGGCGAAGGTGGCGGCGTATATACAGGCACCCACATTGGGTAGCATGAGATCTGCACAGTGACAGGTGCACCCAGGAGGAAGCAGAGACGCATGCGGAAGTGGGAGATGGATGTGCCATGGAGAGAATCAAGGAACGCATTCACACAGTGGCACAGAGGGAGAGCAGAAAGAGCAACATGGTGCATGAACCCACAAGAGGGAAGTGATGCCATCACCAGGGGCAGGTGGTGGCGTGGGCAGGGCACTGCAGTGGAAGGAGGCTGGGGACAGGTGCTCTATTCCCAGCTCCACCACTAACCTGCTGCATGACTGCGGGCCAGTTGTTTCCCCTCCCATTCATTGTCTGCCTTGTCTATTTATGATGCGAGCTCTTGTGGTCCAGGCAGGTATAAGTGACAACTAAACTGAATCACTAGCTTGGGTGAATCTAGTCCCCTCCCTTCTTTGTGGGATGAAACTCCATCTCCTTCCCAACCCCGAGTGACCCCAGACTCAATGGTAAGTAGCGCTATGTTAACCTCCTCTTCGAAAAAGGGCCTCCCACCTTTCTATTGACTGACCACACCCAAGGCCTCTGCAAGCTCCTGCGTGGGAGATCATCACTCAGATTGACTGCCCCATGGCGGTGACAGGACAGAGAAAGTGGGGCAGTTTTTGGAGGCCAATTTAAATCTCTTCCATTGGAATGGTGTAAAACTGAGCGAATAATTTGCGATGAATAATTTATCAGATGAATTTAGCTTCTGTTTCTGTTTGCGGAGTTTTGCAGATCACGATTTCTTCTGACTATATTCATTATTTAAATTTATTCGGTAAATTTGTTATATATAGATAGATAGATACATAGATACATAGATAGATAGATATAATCTCCAAGGATTTATCATGAGCAGTTTTGCTGTAATATTGAATGTTCCATCTGGGTTGATTGCTCAGTTGCGATTGGCCAACTGAATCACATGGTATTGTTCCTGTCTCCTGACAGGATGAAGGCCTAATCACTGCCGACATGAATAGCCATGTATCCAACTTTTGAAATTCACTTTGGGCTGGTAAACTCCGTTGTAAAAACTTTCTTGTTATAATTGTTTATTTCATGGTAGAATCAAGATGCCCGATTGTGCTAGGCCTTACGGTGGATACCTTTTGGCACAATGCACATTCTTTATACATTTGGAATAAGTATTAGCAGCAATGTGTTTGCTGCCTTCCCTCTGCCCCACCTCTGGCCACAGATTTTCTGCAGTTTGTTTTCTTACCTTTCCTAATCCCTCTGCTGCTCCAAACTCAGAATACCAGGAGAAAGGGAGACATTTGCTTGTGACCCTCCAAACCCAGCCTGCGATCGCCACTTTCCTTAGCCATTCTGGATTTCTATGGGGAGAGAATTCCACCCAGTGAGAAGCCTAAAATTTTAACTTTTGAAAGTGACTAGTGATTTTGGTTGCCTCCATTTTTGGATTTCCGATTTGAGAGGCCAGGAAGGGGCCTGATTTTCAGAAAACCTCCCCCAATCAGGCTTCTTTACATTGTCTCAAGTTGGGAACCCAATGTTACAAGTAACGTTTGAATATGTAGGCCAATGACATGATCCTAAACAAGCTGTTTCCTGTTTTAGAATACCAGAGTTGGAAGGGACCTCAGGAGATCATCTAGTCCAGCCCCCTGCTCAAAGCAGGACCAATCCCCAATTTTTGCTGCCCCAGATCCCTCAACAGCCCCCTCAAGGATTGAACTCACAGCCCTGGGTTTAGCAGGCCAATGCTCAAACCACTGAGCTATCCCTCCCCACAATCATTCAAATCAAGTTTCCCTATATGGATTTCCTCCTTGCAGCCTGGGATGATTATTGATCCTGGGAAAGAGGGTTTTTTTGCTTGTTAGAGTCCAGAGTAAAGGCGTCTGGCTTGACATTCAAACAGCAGACCTTTTCTCTCCCCCTTTGACATCTCCTCCTCCCTTTTCCCAGAGCCAGTCTGGAGTCCAGAAGCCGTGAATACATCACCACCATTTTAAAACCCGGCTCTAATTTTTTGGCTCATGGAAGACATATTGGCAAGAGTTGACATTAAGTGAAACTGATTACACTGTAAGTGCTAAATAACTAAGAAATAACGATGCTGTAATTTATGGTGCAGCACGGATCCTGTGTAGCAGCTTCAGAGCTGGTATATCTGCAAAGTGCTTGCTGAGATACACGAGCCCCAGAACTTTTCCCCAGCTGGTAGGATCCAGTCAATGTGAAACCTCAAGCTCTGTAAATATACAGCATCATGATTACAGCATAAACCCATCCCTACATTACACAATGCACAGCTGCGCCACTCCAGCGTACTGGGAGAAGCTGCCGCTAATACACTTACAACAGATCATTAATTTTATTTCCAATTTTTGTTTAAAACCCCAATCCCAGGTGGGATGCCAGGGGAATGATGCACGTTGCCTGCAGTGTCCCATGCTGCCTCTCATTTTGATGGAGTAACATTGCTCCATATTGGAGGCTGGAGGTCTGTTTGCTGATGGGAAAGGATAGATAGTTTGCCACCTGCTGAAATTGCTACAATGAGCATGAATTTATGCCCAGGTTTGGTGACCCATGCTGACTTCACAAGTAGTACTGTTGATTGAGTGCCATGCTCTCTACTTCTTCACGGGCGGGGGGATCTAGCGCTAAATTAGAGTAGACCCTAATCAAGATCAGGGTCCCATTTCGTTAAGCACTCCATGTAAGTGAGAGACAATCCCTGCCCTGCAGAGCTTGCAGTCTAAATAGGCAAGATAGACAAAGGTTGGAGGTGGAACAGGCAAGGGGTCACCCAAGGTCACACAGCAGCTCAGGGGCAGAGTTGGGACGTGACTCCAAGTCTCTTGATTCCCAGTTCAACGCTATACCCACATCACAGTCTCTCCCTTCAGGCTTCTCCTTCCCTTAATTATAAGTGTTTTATGTCCAGGGGGCATCTGAAGCTTCTTGTTGAGAAGCAGATGGACAAAGAGTGAGAGCAAGACAATGGGTTAAATTCACTTCTCATTGACTCTGGAACAAACACCTGAACACCCAGAGCCCCCTCCTGCAGGAAAACCCGGAGGAGGGGAGAGAACCTCAGTGCGACTTCCCTGGTGGCATTTTCCCCTAATTATTCCAGTGGAAAAATTTGTTCCTAACAAAGCAAGCTGTGCCTCCCTCAAGACCCAGGAAACTCTGTGCTTTCACACTTCATGGGGTTCCCTGCTACCCTCTCCAGCCCCTCAGGAACATGGCTCCAGCAGAGTTGCAAAGTCCAGTTGTGGTCAGGGATTACCACTGTGGGTAGGGATACTGCATACCCTTGCAGGCAGGCACTCCGAACTTCACTGAGGGGCCCCACGTGGAGTGCTAGAAAGGGAGGGGGATATGGTGCTATGGATGATATTGAACCACTGTCTTTCTAGCCACAAGCAGGAAACTTCTTGGGTGCTTAAATTTGCACATAGGACTCTGGGGGACCTTTAGGCCTGGTTTGAGGTTGAGAGGCTGATCAAAACCATCTCGTTGTTCCCTTCTACTCCCCCATCTGTCTGTGGTACCCTGCTGTTGTCTTGCAGAGATTCATAGATTTTAATGCCAGAAAATATCATTATGATCATCTAGTCTGATCCCCTGTGCAACTCTGGCCAAAGATCCAGAAATTTCTGCATCAGACTCACAACTTTTGTTTGTGCCGGAGCATATCTAGTACAGGCTGGTGAAACTCAGGGGGTGTTGGAGATCATCTTCACAGCTGATCGGAAAATGGAATTCCAACATTCTGAAATACGTTTTTATCTATTTGGGATGAAAGGTCAAAATATTTCACTGAACAGAAGTATTTCCATTTGAAAGCGTCAAAGCAATCCTATTGAAATGTTTTCTTCTGATAACATTAAAACATTCTAATATAAAATATAGCATAGTCTGTATTAAGATTAAGATTATAATGCAGAAGGTGAAACAAAATGTGAATGCCAGAATGAAACAGAACAAGAGAGTCAACACACAACATCCCCTTCGATGTCAAATTGCTTTGAACATTTCTCCACTGAAATCAGCATATTCCTGCAAAACACGGAGCTGTCGATGAAACAGCATTTTCAGATGGAAAACTATTCCACTGAAAATATTTTGTCCATCTCTCCTCCTCCTCCTCTATTTAGGTTGTGAGCCCTGCATGGCAGGGACCATCTCTTTGTTTTACGTTTGAACAGCACCAAGCACAATGGGGCTGGGCCTCTAAACAACACCGCAGAGCAAAGAATAAATAGTGGATGCTCCTGAAATATACACAGAGGAGACTGAGAGCAGAATTTGGGAGTGTGTGTGTGTGAGGGAGAAGGAGAATCAATGTGTAGGAAGCCGGGAGAGGGAAAAATGTATGTGTGTGTGTGTGAGAGAGAGAGAGGGAAAGAAAGACAGAGAGCGATGGCAAAGATAGACAGTAAGGGAGAGGTGCAATTCAGCAGGCGCCTCTGTCTGATTTGTTCCACCTCCATTATCATGCACCAGAACGTCTCATTTTTCTTTTTTCAAGAAAGCCTAATAATGTTCCACAGGTGAAGGAGTTATCTTAGCTTTTCTCTTTTCCAGCAAAGCTAACACTCGGTACATGAAATAAAGGTTATCTTGAAAAACAGACACCACAACTCGCATACAAAAGAGCCCTTTCCTGTGACAGGGAGCCTTTTCTGAAAGAGTCCGTCCGGTTTGTCTCTTAGTAGAAGAAGAAGAAAAAAGAATTGACTGCTAAGTACCCCTTCCGGGTCTCTAAATTAGCTTTTAACCAAGAGCTAGGAGACTCCCCATCTGCTGCATGGTAGAGCGGGGTGCTGTTGGCTAGAGGTACGGAAAGCAAACCTGGCTGATAAGGCTGGAAATTAAAACAGGGAAGAAAGTCAACCTACATTCCCCCTCACTCCAGTGCAGCCTGGAGTGGGCTGTGGATTAGATGTTGGATGTCCTGGGTTCTGTTTCTGACTCCGCTGCATGACTTCAGTCAAGGCACATCTACACTGCATTTTCCCTCACACATGTTGTCTATCCTGTCTATTTAGATTGTAAGCTCTTCAGGGCATGGCCTGTCCCTCGTTCTGTGTATGTACAGCATCTCGCAGCATGGGACCCTGGTCTTGATTGGGACTCTAAGGTGCTACTGTTATACACAACATAATATGTATCCTCACGTGGCTCTCTTTGCAATGCAATTTGGGCAGTCTTAAAATAAAGCTTAAAAGAGCCTCCAATCAGAGGCAAACAACTGAAATGAATAAACAGTAGATTTGTCCATAGTCTTTAATTAAAGGCCCATGTGAATGAATATGTTTTGTGCTGTGCCCTGAAGCTAGTTAAACAAGTTAAACCCTGCCAAGTGCTCTATATTACCTTCCCTATAATATCTTTTAAGAGTCATTGTACACAGTAGGAATAAAGAGGGCGGGTTCTGAGCAGCAGCATCAGAAATCTCAGGTGCTTGTTTAGTATTCAGCTAAAAGATCAGGGCATGTTCATACATAATTTCATTGCACCAGCTGCCTGTCACATTCGTGTTCCTGGAGATCTACAGAATTATTTCCAAAGAGGATGTGTTTTCTTTGTTGGGGCTTTATTTCAGAATCATCAGAGCTTTGTTGAAAAGAGTGTACGTGTATGTGTGGGGAAATTACATATTTGAGATTTTACACTTCTTTTTAAAGTTGCCAAATTTCCCCCTCATTTTTCATCAGAATGTTGACATTTTCTGGCCAGCTCTGAATATTATTAAAACCTTCCATGTACTGATATGATCCTGAAGTATCCCAAGGTATTTTATGCACTTTGGACTCAATCCTGTATATTTTTAGCACCCAAAATTTCCATTCTTTTGGATGTGCAAAGGGTTCAGCATCCTTCAGTCGCTGTACGTTCCACTGAAATGCAGCCACCTCTGAAGTGGAACGTGGAGACTACTCTTTTTCCATTGACTGCAGTGGACCCTGCATTGAACACTATCCCAGCAACTTAACATTACATCACAGCTGAGGACAGTAAGTGAAGAATATTTTATTTTCCAGACTAGGAAAGCAACGAGATGCCTTCATTCTCAATGGCTGGTATTTAAAATTAAGGATAAAAACAACAAATCCAGAAAGAACCAAAGTAAAGTCTCCAGGAGAGAGCACAGTGTGTCTCTCTCCTCTGTATTAACTCTGCTTCACAAAGTGGCCTTTGACCTTGCTGACAGGCAGAATCCTAAATACAAAGAGGCAGTGCACAGAAAAACCAAAATTATACCAGTTACATAGCTACGTATGCTGCAAAGAAGAAATATAAGAAATCCCTTTGTTGAACTCAGCTGGTGGGGCATGACTCAAGGGCCATGAAGTCAACAAGAACCATTATTCTGTACGCAAATTTTGATTATATGCATGGTTGATGCTAGTGTCATGGAGGGGAATGGGGTAGAAAAAAGTGACACACACAAACACTTCTAAAGCCAACCTCTCGTTTTCATGACAGTTTTATAAGCAATGTCTGGAAAGAAGGGGAGAGGAGAATTGGCGAATCTAGCAGAACCAGGCACTGTGTCTAAATAAGGGGATGGTTTGTGGCTGGCTCTGAACAGGGGCACTGACAGGGGGTGGGAACAGGAATGCTGGGGATAACGGTCTTCCTAATCCATCTGCTCCCCTTGTGCCCATAAGGGGGAGCCACTGTGCCAGGACCCTTATTAAAATGCTACAGAACTCTAGCAATGGTCCAGCACAGTGCAGGTAACCTCACTTTGCATTCTACTGTGCCAGGCATTTATTGTACAATATCCTTAGAAGGGTACAAATGAATGAAAATTCATAAAACATCCAAATGGATTGATAAGGGTGAAGGTAAAACCATTACCTCTCCTCCCTTTCCTTTTGCATTGATGGGAGCATTGTGACTGGCATAACATGGAGCTCTAAAAACCAAATGCCAACACTATTTCATGTATCACGTGATGGGTGATAGCATAAGGGAACTCCAAGTTTCTAAAACTACACAAAATCTTTATTAAGAGAACTATTTATAGTAGTGCTTCAACTGCACTTAGCATTCCAGCCATGGGCACACAGACTTACTGCCCAGGCCTCCTCCAAAGTCATCCCTCATGCAACCTGTGCTCTTCCCACCAAATTCCATGCAGGCTGCTACAAGCATCATTCTTCAGCATGCTCCTGGCAGTTCCTAGTGGGTTCTGTCCACCCCTGTACTGCACACCCACATCAGCTGTGGCTCATGAATCAGAGCCCAGAACATGTGTGTGTGGGTTGGCCAGGGGGAGTGAATGGGGCTGGTGCTTGGAATTTCACACCCAGCTAATCTAGACTAGGGTGACCAGACAGCAAATGTGAAAAACTGGGACAGGGGGTGGAGGGTAACAGGAGCCTATATAAGAAAAAGACCCCAAAATCGGGACTGTCCCTATAAAATCGGGACATCTGGTCACCGTAATCTAGACAGAAGTGGTAAGTTTATTATTTTGACCTCTTTGGTTTGAGTTCTGTTATTTCTTTCTTTCATATTTACGAGCCGGGGCTTATTTGAAGTGGGTTTTTTTATTTATTAATATTATCACAAGAACAGAATTGCAACCTTAAAAAAATTAAAAAGGCCTACATCTTTATCAAAAGACAACATCAAATTAATTTCTCTTCGGTCTCGGGAACTCATGTAAAATGTATGGGCTGTTTTTTAATTTTCTCTAGTGCAGGCAGCATGCTGTTTGTGGTACGGAGAGGAGGGGAAAAGAAAAAGAGGCCGGGGGGGGCGTGGGGGGGGGAAGCGTGCAGCAGAATTGCCTGCAATGACACAGGCCCATACATGGAATGACCTTGCTCGCATGCCAAACTTCACACGGAACAATAATGAGAAGCCAGCAGAACTAATCAATTTGGAACAGGGCCCATTCCCTCCCCCTCCCTCGTGCAGCACGGCCACTTAGAATTCAAGTGGTGTCCCGAGTTTTTCGTACACGGCTGCCCTTTGAACACAAACACAATGACTTCTCTTACATAACCCAACAGGCAATTTAGCAGGTTCACAACCTAAAATAGAAGCAGAATTAGTTTTTGTATTAACGCACCTTCTTCCCCCACCAGTTCTCTCATTCCTTCTTCTTTTTTTTGCTTGCTGGGCTCTGAAGCGTCAGTTTAGGGAGATGCAAGGAAACTGCACTTTCTGTCCATTAACTAGAGCCAAGGGAAGGACAAGAGCCTCAGCAGTGTAGCTGGGGAAATCCAGCATGGTGCTACTGATGTCCTACTGATAGGGTGACCAGATGTCCCTATATTACTGGGACAGTCCTGATAGTAGGGGCTTGGTCTTATATATGCAACTATTCCCCCACCCCATAAAAAAGTGTCCCGATTTTTCACACTTGCTATCTGGTCACCCCACCTATTGAAGGAGATAGAGTGTGATCTTGTATATGTGGTCTCTGCCACTGACTCATTGTGGCAACGTCATTTGATCCAATGTTTCAAAAGCCTTCACTGAATTTGGGGGCTACTGATTTTTGGGTGCCCAGTCTCGGAAACCAGAGCCAAAATGTCAGCAAGAATCATCCTAGGCCATAGGCAGCAGCTGAACTGGGTGTGCAAATTATCAACATCCATATAGCCAGTCAGGAAGGTTTGTGCTAAGTTTGTCTCTGAGCATATTTTGGACTGCCAGTCAAAACCAGCTGAGTGAGTTCATGGATTCCTAGATTTTAAAGAAAGAAGGGACCATTGTAACGGTCTATTCTGACCTCCTGCTTCGTGCAGGCTAGAGAATATCACCTAGAGATTCCCGAATCAAGCTTTTTTGTTGAAATTTAGCATATCTATTTCTATGATTTCTAGTCTTGACTTAAAGACTTCAAGAACCCACCACCGCTTTCAGTAGCTTTCCCAATAGTTAGTTACCTTCACTGTTAAAAAGGCGTGCTTTATTTTTCCAGTTTGAATTGTCTAACTTCCACTACTAACCCCTGGATTTTGAATCTAGAGGCAAAAGATTCTGTATGCAAATTCGGATCCCCTGAGTCATCCTCTCCCCCTATGGATAGAGCAAATTGCGCACAAGTACCAGGGTGAAAGGTGAATTAGAAATTATCAGACAGACAGAAGAGAGAGATTAGATTAGATGTATATATCAGGGGAATTTCATCCAGTTTTTTCATTACACTATTGAATTTTGTGCCGGTTTACTTCCTGATACTTAGTTTTTAAATGTAATGAAGGAACATCCCATGCTGGGGACCAGTTCCATCCCCTCCCACACGCATTCCTGCATGGGCAGAGATGCAAATGCATCCTTGTTGGAGATGGGAGGCTCGGAGGTGTGGGGGTGGGATGGGGGGGGCGTAATTTGCAATGAGAGCTTCTCCACCAGCTGGGGGGGGATCTCTCTCCTCTGCAACTGCAGCATGAAAGGCCTGGCTTTGCAAATACACTTCAAAGATGCCACACTATTAAAAATACATGGACATTGTGTGGATCTAAGCTAAATACATATGGCCTTTGATTGTCTGGCATTTCCAATTCATACAAGAACATTATTGGGATGCATTATTGATGCTCAGTAGCATTTCACCGTCTCAAACCGAGGATGGTTTTCTTTTCCTCCTCCCCATCTCCTTGCTCAGAGATTGAACTGTTTAATTAAGCCTTGATTAACAGTATTTACAATTCTAACTGTCACTGATTTAGTTCTAGAACCTCTCCGGCTGCCAGCTGCACTTCTCACTGTCAGAGACAGGGCGCCGTTATTAAGGAAGCTCACCCCCCAGAAGTCTCAGCTGCCTGCTGTGATTGCCAGGGCACATCTGTCCGGCGCGGTTTCTTGGCACGAACAGCGGTAAAGTTGGAGCTGGTCTCTGGATTGAAGCACCCGGCCAATGCTGCTCTGGGGAGGAGGGGAGGAGCCACACAGCAAATGAAGAGGAGGATCCCGAATGTGAGAGGAAAGCGAATCATTTATTCAGCTGGTGTGGGCATGGTACTGCAGTGACAAGTGACAGTGCGGGAAAGGTCATGCTGCTGGGAGTTCCCAGATGGCACTAACAGGGTGCCACTGTGGGTAAGCTCACATAAGTTCATGCCGTTTGAGGCTCAGCTAACACTTATCAATATTGTGAAGAAGCCACACACAGCTAACAGTGGCCGCTAGATTCCCAGCTAGGATTGGGAGGAACCTTATACGACCACACTTCCAGTTTGCCCCGACAGGGCACTGATGGGCGGACGCTCGCACTGCTGGGATCCTCTTCGTAATTTCTCTCTCCAATTCTGTCTGTGATTCATTCATTCATTACTATTGTTATTATTAATTATTATTACTATGATTAAAAGAAATGATCCAGAAGCAAGAATCTAGGGAAGGGGGCGGGATTTGAAAAGAAAAAAGCAGAATCGATACAGCTGAGAAACCACTTTTGAAACGTATTAGCTCATGATTCATCTTTCTGAAAGGAGCTAATACCTTAATTTCATATTTTTCTGCTCAAATGGAGACCAAGGCGTAAACTGAAATGAAACTTTACACTAATGGCTTCTTAATTACACCCATCTAAAAGCAATTGCCTGAGCTTTAACAGATACAGAGTTAGGGTTGATGCAACCACTAGATGGGAACCTTTGCTGCAAGGTCACTGGTGAAGAGAGGAGCAGTAAGGGACAGACCAGAACAATGCTGGAGAGGGGACATTTCTGGTAAACGCCACACAGCGCAGCTGCTCATTGTCTGCTCACCGACCTATCTGCAAGCCCAGAAGGTGTCGACTCTGCCTGAGAAAAGCTCCCCAGGTGTCCCCAGGCCTTTGTCATCCTGAAATAGGTGCAAGGGAGTCATGTATCCCTATAACGCAAGCCCTGATAAATCCCCTGCCAGCTGCCTCTGTGATGCATCAGGAGTGGAAGTGCTAGCTAATGATTAGGGCAGGCTGCTGGGAGTCAGGACTCCAGGGTTCTAACTCCTAACGCTGAGACAGGGGCAAGTCATGTCACCTCTCTGTGCCATGGCTTCCTCTTATGCAAAAGGAGGATAATTTGTAGCTATCCAGGCTCGGGTTTGATGGTTAATTAATGCCTGTCTGAGGCTTTGAGATTCTCTGCTGAAAGTCACCATAGAAACTCCAAGGGTTGTTATTAGTAGGATTAGTACGAGTCGATTTCTGCTGGCTCTTGTACCTGATCTCGTGGCTTTTCTCGAACTTAGACAAGTCCAAAGGAACGAGCACACTTACTGCTCGGGGACGATCAAGACAAAGAGGGCTTCAGACCTCAATTTCACTGCTCACCTGAAAGGCAGCATCTCCATCAGCACAGCATTCCCTCGGGCCACCTTGCTGCATTGCTGCAGCCAGGGACTCAGAGAGGGACAGGCACGGCCTACTGAATGGGCCCCACTGCTTACCGTCTCTGTTTGGCAAGGTCTCCTCCATTCTGGCTCAACCTGCTTAGATGAGGTGCAGTCCCCTTTAAGAGCCATGAAGAGCACTGAACACATGGCAATATCTGCTGAGGAGCAAGGGGCCTGGGCCCCCTCCATCCCTTGCGCCTTGTTGCACCGCTGAATGAGATAATACAATGATTGGGTAATTAGAGTAATCAGAAAGCGGTCTGCAATGGCTGACTTTTAATTGACTTCCCCATTACTGGATAATGATCACGCTCCTTCTCTTGCCAACGCAAACCCCTCCCGCCCCCGCCAAGGAATGGGAGGAGGTAGCTGTTTGACCTGAAGGGGAGAGTGCACAGCTGTCCAGGCTGTATTCGGGTTACCTGTCTCCTTCCAATTTACTCGGGACAGTGAAAGGAAACATGGAGCTTAAGATAACGGAAGGGAACAGATTGAGAGAGAGGATTCCTCTGATTGAAGGAAAACAGGAAGGAAAAAATCCATCCAGAGTCCTACTTCCTTTTTCCCAGCCTTTGCCTGTTCATAGAATCAGAGAATCTCAGGGTTGGAAGGGACCCCAGGGGGTCATCGAGTCCCACCCCCTGCTCAAAGCAGAGCCCTCCAGAGAGTGGCAATTCCGATTTGCTACAGCTTCCACGGTTTCAAAATAAGACACGTGACTTCACTTTGGCACAAAGGCAAACCCTTTTGAATGTATTCCCCAAATGGAATTGTGCTGAAACGTCCCTGTTGGAGATCGAGAAGGTCAGGTTTCCAACGCGGGCCTCTTTCTCTGGAGGTGACCAGGGAACCCATCCTGGGCTATAGTAATCTTTCCGTCAAAAACGTCATCCAAAAAAATCGATAGATTGCTGCAAAACGTTTTGGCTTTGACACAGCAGCATATTCTGATGAAAACAAATGTTGCATTGGAAATGTTCTGCCGTTTCGATTGCAGGCTCTTTGGCTCAGAGATTATATTTTACTGTCAGTATCTGGCACAATGGGGCATTGGTCTCAGTTGGGGCCACTGGGATAGCCCCAATAAATAACAATCCACTATTCTTCCAGGGCTCCTGCATTGGTTGTGTCTGCAAAGGCAGCTTTTCCCCTGGTGTATGGATCACGTGCCTCCTGCATGGACAGAATGAGAGAGGAAGAGAGTTCATTATTTCTCAGCATTCTTGGGCCAGACCTTCAGCAGGTGTAAATCAGCACTGGAATCCACAGCGCTGTGCTGATTTACACCCACTGAGGATCTGGTCCTCTCTACCTTTGGAGAACAAAACTCAACCCCTTCCCCTCCCTCTCCAAAGCAAAACGAATTCCCGGTGGTGCACCAATTCAACCTCATGGCAGAACCTGAGCTGGTAAATGGAACCCGTTCCAGGGGGCTGCAACAAACAGACATTTCCGATGGGCACTTGCAAGCTTTGTGGGAGGTGGCTGCCTATTGTTAACTCCAAAAATGTGCCTGTCCCAGGGAAGTGGCAAGGAGGAGGCAGTGTGGCCTGTAGTGACTGATTCCCTGATGTACTCAATTTACATAGTTCATCGATCTGTAAATCGGATGTCGTCATACTTCACTGCCCATAGGACCTTGCAGGGGTGTAGAAAGGCTTAATTAATGTTCACTTGCACCAAAGCATGCTTGCAAATACATCACTGTTTATCCATCTGCCCAGGCACTTATCCCACACTCATCATTGTGCTATCTTTAGGTAGGGCTCAGTTGTGATGTGGGCCGATATGCTCATGCAGAACGTAAGGTGCCCCTTTATTCTGGCTAGCCACATCACCAGGGAGCTGAAAAGCAGCCACCGCTTGGCTCGGACTCTTGCTCCTATGCAGGTGTGTGTGTGTGTGTGTGCGGTGGGTGGATTCTGGGCTCTGCTCCTCCAAACCGCTGGCCTGCACAACTGGGACACAACAAAGGGGGAAGTAAGCAGCGAACAAGCTTGGACAACTAGGGTATGCCTACAATGCACACTAAGCCCAGGTCTGTGGGTCCCGGGCTTGCGGTCTGCGGGTTTCCACGCCCATGCTTGAGTGTCCACACTGCATTGTGAAGCTGGATTTACAATTGCTGGAGCCGAGTCTCACAGCCATGCTAACATGACCATACCTTGACGCGGGACTGCGACTTGAGCTGCAACCACACCACAGAATGACAGGGCTAGAGCCCGAGTTGCAGGGGAACTTGGGCTCTGACCCACTCGTCTCCACCCCAGCAGGGTCGTAGCACCCAGGTCCTGAGAGCTTGCTGACCCGAGTCAGACTGATTTGTGTGTGAATGGAGGGGGCCTCTTAGACTCAAACCTGAGTCAGAGCCCGGGTTTAGGGTGCATTGTAGACATACTCTTTATGACTCACATGAAGCATGGGGGAAGCAGGGACCAAGCCATGATTTTCTGACACATGACCCCTTAGTCTGGGCTGATTGCAAGGTGCTAATTCAGCCCTTAGCATTTATTTCTACTACAGTAGTGCCTAGAGATCCTGATCAAGAGCAGGATACCATTGTGCTAGGCGCTGTACATAGTCAGAGAGAATTTATGTCCCAAACAGTTTGCAATCTACACAGACTGGACACACAAAGAGGCAGCATCATGGTCCCTTGTTTACAGATGGGAAACTGAGGCACAGAGTGACGCAGGACTGGCCCAATGTCACACAGGGAGTCTGTGGCAGAACCAGGAAATTCACCCAGCTCTCCTGAGTCCCAGACCAGTGCCTTATCCACAAAACCAGCCTTCCTTCCTATAGACTGTATTCCAGTCGAACCCCAAAAGGCCCCAACCAGGATTACTGTTCTAGCTGCACTGTGTTCACACAGTATGAGAGATGGTCCTTGGCCTAGAAAGCTCACCGTCATCCCCAGAGTGTCATTCTATTTCTTCCTTAAGGAACCCACCAGCAGCTGCTCCCTCCCCAAAAAGGTTCAGGAATCATTTCATAGGGCTGCAGGAAGGAGATGGTTAAAAGGGGTGGGAGGGGGAGAGTCGCCAGCCTTTCTGGTGATGGAATGTAAATAGTGTCTTGCAAAAGAGCCATTTATCAGTGAGATTATGGAATCTGTTTGAAGATTCCCCTGGAGGACGTACTAAAACGATGGCTCGTATGGAACTTAACGAGAGGTTTCGTGCAACGCACCGGGCTCCGTGTAGGCAGGAACACTTGCCAAGAATTAAATCTGTGCTGGAAAGGTTAATAAATGCAGACACATGTTCTTGTTTGTAAGGCGCTCCTTGTTTGATACCCCCCCACTCCCCAGTCTCTGGATGTTGTTACAATATGAGTCCCCTTCTCTGGTGCGTCTCAGGAGAGAGACGTCCCCCAGCCCTTCTGCTGTTCTGCTTTACTCGGTGTCCTCCTGTTTGGCTCTCTTCTGGCTGCCCACATGCCAGCAGCGGGGCATCATGTGAACTGTGAGGAGGTGGGTCATTTGATCTCTGTGTAGACAGCCTCCTGTACCCTGCACTGAAAGGAGAAGAAGAATGAGGGCCCGGGGTTCCAGACAAGCCCAGTGTCGAGGGCCAAGCCAAGTGAACCGTCTTTGCTATCCAAGGGCCAGGGAGAGGACTCCCTGGTAGAGCCCTGCAGCGGGACTGGGATCTCACCGGTCCCACAGGACCCACTGCCATAACAACAGGAGTGGAATTAATGAATAGTCCCGAGCAGGGCTGTGCTCCCCAGCTGCTCTGTCACTTGAGGGAAAGTGGAGCAGGAAATCCTGATGAGGATTCAGGAGCCCATCTGCAGCAGTCAGGGCCAGGGGAAAGCAACCTGAGGCCAGAGGCACATCCCAACATGGGGTCCCTATGCTGTGGTCCTTCCCTTCACTTAGAGGGGCAGTGGCTGGCAGGGACCTCTCTTCCCAGAGAGGCAGAGCAGTGGCACCCTGTAGGAGTGGCAGGAGGAACCCCTGTCCTCGACGGAGCAGCAGCAGCCTCAGTAGGGACCCTCCCAGTGCTTCCTGCAGCAGATGAAATGTATCTGCTTGGTTGGGTGGGCTAGGACCGCTTCACTCATACAAAGTGTTCTGCTAGGGGGGTGCTGGCAGGGCCCCCTGAGGAGCAGGCCTTGGGGTTCCTGCTCCCATGGAGATGCATGGGGCAGTTCTGTTGTCTCAGAATGATTGTGTCAGGCTCTCTGTACGCTCAGGTAGATGTTGCTGCGTCGGTTACATTTGTAAGCTTTTCTTTACAACCACAAGGGCTAAACTGGAAGCTGAGATTCTGCCCTCATCACCTGACTCCAGGAGCTGGGGCCCAAGATTGAGACAATAGTTTCTAGGCCTTCATCTGGCCCTAGGAAGAATTAAATGAAGAATTCCATGCAAACAGAATGATTTAACAGGAGTGGATTTCTGTTCCTACCTGGCATGGGACTTATACACAACTCCCAGAATGAGGACCTGAACAACATTTCTCTGTGGCTTGCAATGAGCTCTAGTATTCTGTAGGGATGGGGCTGGGAGGAGCAGCTCCGAGCTAGACTGTCACACTCTCTGGGCTGATGGTGATCCCAAACCAAATCCCCAGATTTGCACATCCCTGAAGTTTGGAATGGTTCAGATCAGAACCTGAACTCTGTGAGCTGGGCCCACGAATAGACACTGGGAGTAGCCCATGGGACCAGAGTCAAAGGTGGAATTTGCTGTTTCCCTGATGTCTTGATCCTTCTAACTCCTGCTACGCAGGCGGAATTTGCCCTAATGATTTCAGGCCAGCATTTTCCACAGTGGCCACTCAAGTGTCAGTTCCTCCATTTTTGGCTGCCCAATTTGAGACACTTTCTGAGTTTCAGAAAGTGCCAGGCACCCTGTCATAAATATAAAGGGAAGGGTAACAACCTTTATGTATGCAGTAATGTAAAATCCCTCTTGGCCAGAGGTACAGAATCCCCTTACCTGTAAGGGGTTAATCAGTTCAATTAACCTAGTTGGCACCTGACCAGAAGGAACAATGGGGAAAGAAGATACTTTCAAATCGGGGGTGAGGGGGGCGACGCTTTGTTTTTGTGCTCTGTGTGTGTTCTCTCCGAGACAAAGAGACAGACCAAGCAAGTAATCCAGCTCCTACTGAAATGATACATCTAATATTACAGAAATAGTGAGTAATAGCAAGGACTGTGTTAGATTATCTTTTGTTTTAGCTTGTGAATTTTCCCTGTGCTAAGAAGGAGGTTTATCCCTGTTTTTTGTAACTTTAAAGTTTTGCCTAGGGCGGGAATCCTCTGTGTTTTAAGTCTTATTACCCTGTAAAATTACCTTCCATCCTGATTTTACAGAGGTGCTTCTTTTACTTTTTTTTCTTTATAATAACATTCTGTTTTTTAAGAATCTAATTGGTTTTTAGTGTCCTAAAAACCCAAGGGTCTAGTCTGTGCTCACCTTGTTTACTTATGTGGTTGGTAGATTATTCTCAAGCCTCCCCAGGAAAGGGGGTGAAGGGGTTTGGGGGATTATTTTGGGGAAACAGGAACTCCAAGTGGTCCTTTTCCTGAATCTTTGTCTAACTCACTTGGTGGTGGAAGCAGTACTCATCCAAGGACAAGGAAGGATTTGTGCCTTGGGGAAGTTTTTAACCTAATCATAGAATCATAGAATATCAGGGTTGGAAGGGACTTCAGGAGGTCATCTAGTCCAACCTCCTGCTCAAAGCAGGACCGATCCCCAATTAAATCATCCCAGCCAGGGCTTTGTCAAGCCTGACCTTAAAAACTTCTAAGGAAGGAGATTCCACCCCCTCCCCAGATAATGTATTCCAGTGTTTCACCACCCTCCTAGTGAAAAAGTTTTTCCTAATATCCAACCTAAATCTCCCCAGCTGCAACTTGAGACCATTACTCCTTGTTCTGTCATCTGCTACCACTGAGAACAGTCTAGATCCATCCTCTTTGGAACCCCCTTTTAGGTAGTTGAAAGCAGCTATCAAATCCCCCCTCATTCTTCTCTTCCGTAGACTAAACATCCCCAGTTCCCTCAGCCTCTCCTCATAACTCATGTGTTCCAGTCCCCTAATCATTTTTGTTGCCCTCTGCTGGACTCTTTCCAATTTTTCCACATCCTTCTTGTAGTGTGGGGCCCAAAACTGGACATAGTACTCCAGATGAGGCCTCACGAATGTCAAATAGAGGGGAACGATCACGTCCCTCGATCTTCTGGCAATGCCCCTACTTATACATCCCAAAATGACTTCTTGGCAACAAGGGCACACTGCTGACTCATATCCAGCTTCTCATCCACTGTAACCCCTAGGTCCTTTTCTGCAGAACTGCTGCCGAGCCATTCTGTCCCCAGTCTGTAGCGGTGCATGGGGTTCTTCCATCCTAAGTGCAGGACTCTGCACTTGTCCTTGTTGAACCTCATCAGATTTCTTTTGGCCCAATCCTCCAATTTGTCTAGGTCCCTCTGTATCCTATCCCTACCCTCCAGCATATCTACCTCTCCTCCCAGTTTAGTGTCACCTGCAAACTTGCCAAGGGTGCAATCCACACCATCCTCCAGATCATTTATGAAGATATTGAACAAAACCGGCCCCAGGACTGACCCTTCTAAGCTGGTAGAAATAAGCTTAGGGGGTCTTTCATGCGGGTTCCCACATCTGTACCCTAGAGTTCAGAGAGGGGAGGGAACCCTGACACACACCCCTACTCCTCTGGCCTCCGGTGGATACTCGGTGCCTCTGAAAATCAGACCCAGGTTGGGCACCTCAATCCATCTCCCATTAGCATTCATAGACGGAATCTCATTAGGGTTGCTAACAGTCCCTTATTACGAGGGACATCCCTTATTTTTTCATCTCTGAACAACAAGATCGGGAGTTGCTGAGTGCTGCAAAAAGCAGCAAGCAATACCCCTGGAGAATGTAGCTGAGTGCTGCGTATTACTGCTACTACTAATGCTGATAATAATAATCATGATGATGAGCTTGGGAGGAGGGGTGGGGCAAGGGGGCTAAGAAAACAGCCCCTTTATTTGAAATCCAGTGCTGACAACCCTAAATCTCATTGACTTCAGTGGGAGCTGAACTGGCCTTCTAAATGTGGAGGTATTCAAAATCCTGGGAGATCTGGCCTTAAAATCTCTGAACCCATGCAAACTTTGTCTCCATTTCTAGTTAAGGCTAGGCACTGCCTCTCCACCCCAGCTCTGCGCTGCATCTCTTACCCTTCTCCTCTTCATAAAGGCTCTTGAATGTCTGCACTCGAATCCATTCCCTCCTTTATTACTGTGATTTTGGTAACCTGTCTCCAGATACATTGTTAAGACAATCAGCCCCCTTCCCCCACCAGTTCCATCCTAATCATGCATCCGTATCAGGGGTGCTGGGACAATTTTTATAGTGGGGGTGTGAGAGTCACTGAACCAAACTGTAAACCCTGGATATAGTGGAAAGTACGTCAATTCAGGGGGTGCTGCAGCACCCCTAGTTCCAGCACCTATGGTCTGTATCACTCGTGTCCTGACCTTCACCCTACATGATCATCATCATAATCCTCCAAACCCTTCCACAGTTGCCTCTGGGCAAGTCAGCCTTTCAGGCCTGCACTGGCCTTTCCCCGCTGCAGTCAGGGCGTGCTATAATCGTTGCATTCTAGAGCTCATGTGCTTACCGGACTTCAATTTGCAGCATATTTGCTCTGTTTTCCTGCACCTCTTCCTGGGCCCTGTTTATTATAGAATACAGGAGAGATTAATGAAGCAGGCCCCTGTGTCTGTCTGAGGGCAGCTCATCTTCACTCCTGGGCCCTGTAAAATCAGGGAAAGCCATTGATTGAAACACAGCCTTGGAACTAATCTTTCTCCTTCGTATTATTCTCCCTACCTATGAATTAATTTACAATTTCACCTCCTTGCTCCAAGCCGAGGAACCTCTCTTCTTTCTGATATGTGTCGTTCATCCTGCCAGGCCTGGTCTGTGGCTGATTTTTGCTGATACAAGAAAGTTCATAGACCCATAGATGCTTTGCTTCCTTGAATGGGACAGGAGGATAACTCTCAATCAGTGATGTATTTAGGCATCTCTTCAATGTGCAGGATTTGGGCAGGGAAGATAGAAATTGCCCTAATCAGGCTTTTCAGGAGCCAGGAATGAATGAAAGAGCGGAGTTTCCAATATTCAGAGAGGGCAGCCTGGATCAAAGGATGTTGAGCTACAGTAATTATCTTCCCTTTCAGGGTGTGAGCAACTTTTACACCTATATCAAACTTCGGAGTGTCACCCTACCTCTTTCTGATATTACAGCCCCCCGTCTCCTTCTCCATCCTTGCGGATGAGGGTTTACTGTCTTTAAGAGCCTGTTCATACAGCGCTTAGAACAATAAACAGCAGGAACAATGGAACAGACGCCTAGCGAGGTATGGAAGCTCCATCACTGGAGGTTGTCAAAAGGAGGTTGTGTAGGCATCTGCCTTGGATGGTTTAGACACAACAAATCCTGCATCTTGGCAGGGGGTGAGACTAGATGACCCTTGCCATCCCTTCTAACCCTACGGTTCCATGCTTCTAATGGGGTTCTGGTTCATGTTCGGGGCTCATAGGTGCTACCGCAATACAAATAATAAATAACAACAACAATGGTCCTGAGTGGTGAGGAGACCTCTGCTGAACAATACGAGGAACTTCTGACCACACCTCCCAAATGGTTTCTTATTGAACCAAGCCCCAACCAACCTGAGGAATTACGAGTTGGTGAGCCTATGAGGTCCTGAGCACATTCTGCATGATGCTGAGATATCCCTCAACTCCTGCTGACATCAGTGGGTAGTTAAATGCAGAGAAGAGCTACTAGGATGATTGGAAGAATGGAGAGCCCATCTGATGAGAGGATAATGAAAGTTTGGCTTGTTTAGCTTAGCAGAATGAAGGCTGGGAGGGGAGCTCATTGATCTCCATAAATACATCAGGGGAGGGGAGTGTAAACACCAAGGACGGAAAAGAGCTATTTAAGCTAAAGGACAATGCTGGCACCAGAACAAAAGGGTAGAAACTGGCCACAAATAAATTGAGTCTGGAGATCAGAAGAAAATGTCTAACCATCAGAGAAGTGAGGTTCTGGAACAGTCTCTCTATAGAAAAGGGGGTAGGGGAGCAAACAGCCTAGTTTTAAGATGGAGCTCATAAATTTATGAATGAGATTCTGCAATGGGTTTGCCTGTGATAGCAAGGGGGTAGACCGGATGATTCAGGAGGTCCCTTCTAGTCCCACGTTCCTATGAATGGTGATAACACCCAAAATAAATGCTCTCTGAGAAACAGGAGTAGAGAGTGCAGAGCCATAGGGCTTCCCTTACTTCTGGTGTCCCTTTATTCTTCCTATCTAGCCTTGAAATCCCATGATATGGAGAGACCCAACACCTAGCAGAGGAGAAGTACGGTGTCATGGATAAGCAGTGAGTGTGGATGTGCACATGTGCAAGTGACCATTGCAGTCTAATGTCTGGTCCCACAGAGGCACTAAGTTCCCTGTTACTAACACACCTCACAGGGATTCTAAACCTTAGCTTATGGATCTATGGATTAATAAATATGGCTCTGTCGGAAGCCTTCAATGAAATTCCTTGTGTCTGCCATAGAGGGTCACCAGAGAGCAATGTGAGATATTCCAGCTAACTACCAGCCTGAGAACAAGGACCTGAGATCAGATGTGTGTTGTCTCTGGAACATCTCCTGTGTTGATGTTTTTTAATCATTTTCTTGTTATTAAAGACCCAGTGTGGGGCTGTCTGGGCTCATCTCATCTCCACTCTCAGCCTTTCTGGAAGTACCTGCATCTCACTTATAATTAGAGCCAGTTGAAATGTTTCAAAAAATTGAAATTTCGAGGGAAATTTTTCACAACCATTTTTCAATTTATCAGATATGCACTCATATCCCTACTACAGCAATCCGCCAGGAGCAGATAGAGGGTAATTTGTCACCGAGGTGTTTAAAGCTGGGACTGGCAAACTTGCCACGTGTGGCCCACTTCTCAATAGGGAGATTGTCCTGTGGCCATCTCTCTTCGAGTTCACTATTGCACAGCCCCACCTTTGTGATTATGTCACATCTCAGTGCCACCAGCAGCAGTGGCTTAGATGAAGAAGTAGCACCAGGGAAAGTCTTTTACTTGGCATTAGGAGTTGGAAACGAAGAGGAGGAGCTAGTGTTATGGGACCAGCCAGCTCCCCAAGCACCACCTCTGAATGCACTCTTTGGCAGTCTCCAGGGTAGGGAGTTCACATGCCATGCTTAGTGCAGGAGGATTAGGATGGGTGGAGAATCCAGTGAGGTTACAATCCCACCCTACTCCCCTTACCTCCTCCATCCCATCCTCATGGAGCTCAGTGCTGGAATTTCCTCCATGTGAGCATCCACCTGGAATAATACTAATTACCCCCTCCCAATCTCCCATCTGGTTTCATAAAGTGGATCCTGCCTTAGGTCCTCACACTAAATTGGCTGTCCCTCAGCCCAAAATGGAGCACCCTCCTTACCCTGAAATTGGCCGTAGGTCGGCGCAGTGCCAAACCAATTTCTCTCCACCCTTTCACTCTCTGCCACCACTTAAGAAATTGACTCATCTGCAGACAAACCTATGTGACAGGCACATCCAACCATTCAAGGAAGCTTCCCAGGTGGGATGGGCTGTTCAAAGTGTGCACCAGATTGCAGCTGACACCCGCAATGCTGATTTCTCCTTCTCCATATAATCATAATGGGATCTCGGCAATAAAGATGGATTTGTTAATTTCCATCTCTTCTCACTTTCTCCTTTAATCACTGTCAGGCATAAATTAATTTCAACTTAAAGAGCTTTCAGAGAGATTCTGTCATTGTCTAGGGCACTTAAAGTTGCAAACGAGGATGATCCTGGAATGTTTTCTTCTCAATCTCTGATGCTTGTGCCAGGAATAAAGTGGAGTGAGATGTTCGTTCAGTGGTTTGGGTCCAGCTCAAGCTTAGCTACCGGGGGCTAGTTTTCTATTCCCCTGACTGCAAACCTTTTCTCTCACCAGAATCTATGCTACATATCAGAGCCCATCCAATTTCCTGTCACATAAGACCTCAAGGAGCTAGTGGTCCCACTGGAGCTGTTGGGCTGGGTTCTGGGAATGTGCAAAAGGCATGTGAGCAAATGCCTTCTCCTCAATCCTGTGCAGTTGCTGTGTGGAGACTGTTTCAGTCTCATGGCTAGAGAAACCCTTCCTGGCTTTAGGGCAGCTGTCTTTTAATGCTAGACAGGACAAAAGCAGGTCATGCCACCAACAAGGAGACCTGTTACCATCCACAATACCATCTCCTGTTGTTCTCTTTGAGACTTCAGGGAAACTGCCGTAGGTTCTATAACTTCCCCAGACTAAAGGCAAATTTCCAGATATTAATGCAAGGAGTGTGACAATAAAATGCAGCTTTTGTGCATGCCAAATATGTAACTGCTCCCACTAAGAGGTTCTTATTCACACAATCATCCTTTTAGCATGTGCAAATGTGATTTTATTCCAGCCCAGTGGATGTGCATGGCATTTTGGTGGGTGAACCCTCTGGGTGGGATTTTCAAAAGCACAATCGTATTTGTGCTCCTAAATCACTTAGACACTTCTGAAAATCACACCGTTTGTGTCCTAGTTTAAAAAGGTGGAAAGGCCGGGGAGAGATGCTGCTGCAGAAGGCTACTTAAAGAAACCAATGGGAGTAAATTAGTTAAAAAAGACTTCCTCCAAAAAATTGCAATGAATAATTTATCATTCCTACTATTAAAAATTCAGTGGAGATGAAAATTTCAGGGTGATAATTAGCAAATCTCTATATTTCCAGAAAAAGTGCTCTACATGAAGAATTATCTATCTATAGCTATAGCTCTCATTCTATACCTAGCTAGCTAATCAAGACACATGTACAGTGGCCACCCCTTAAAAATCTGTACTGAGTCTCAAAATGCCAATTATTTTTCACAGGAAATTTTGAAAACCATAGTTGTTTTTTGGAGTGGGCTTGTTTTTCACTTGTTAATTTCCTATGAAAATGTTTCAGTTGTTCAACGAGAAGCAAAAAAAACCCCAAACCATAAATTAAAAAAACCCAACAACTGTTGGTTAAAATTTTTCATTTTCTGTTTTTTCAAAACCCAGGAAGTTTTGACCAAAATTGAAAATTGAAAGTAGCATTGACTTTCAAAGCATTGATTTGAAAATCATTGATTCTGAAAATTGAAAATTTCTGCAAAAAACCCCCACAACTCATTTTGGTCAAAAGGCCATTTTTCATCCAAAAATGTTTGGATGAAAATTTTTTGATCTAAAAATATATCTTGTATAATGACAGGTTTCAGAGTAGCAGCTGTGTTAGTCTGTATTCGCAAAAAGCAAAGGAGTACTTGTGGCACCTTAGAGACTAACCAATTTATTTGAGCATAAGCTTTCGTGAGCTACAGCTCACTTTATCGGATGCATTCAGTGGAAAATACAGTGGGGAGATTTATATTACACAGAGAACATGAAATAATGGGTGTTACCATTTCCACTGAATGCATCGCATGAAGTGAGCTGTAGCTCACACAAGCTTATGCTCAAATAAATTTGTTAGTCTCTAACGTGCCACAAGTCCTCCTTTTTTTTAAAAAAAAAATCAGTTTCCCCAAAGAGCGTTATTTCATGTTACCTACTCATGTGTAATATTCCTTATCTTTTCTATCCAAAAGTTATAGGGATGCTGAAATGACTGACAGTGACTTTATTTACTGAAGGTAATTAGTATGTTTCAGGGCTGTCCACTTCATTACCATAAAAGAGAGCTTTCCCCAACCTTTCCTCCCTCCTCTTTCAAGTCTCCATTGTCCAAACCTTCCCTTTTTAAAACCCATCTTTCTCTTCCTTTCCTAACCCTTTAAAATTCCAGCCACCTTATTTATCCAGCAACTATTCCATATCCCTCTCCCTGCCCCTGTAGTTATGTCATAAGGCCACCTCCATCTCCTCTGAGGCCAGCTCCCTGCCCCCAATGACTCTGTGTCAATCCCATGCTTTCCCCAGCTGCATTTCCTTTTAAGTGCTTTGAAACACTGCAGTTTCCAGCCTCCCAGGCAGCCAGTTGGCACCTTTTCAAATGAGCCGCTGAATGGCAAATGCACAGATACACTGGGATAAAATGAGCTCCTCTTATTGATTTTCCAAACCAATATGGCACTGATGCTGCCTCTTTGTGCCATTTCCCTCCTCTGCCAGGAGGCATTCTCACCCCTTCCATCATTTTAATTAGACATTACACCTGACACAAATGCCGAGTTGATTAACCTTAAAGGAGCAGAATAGGTTCTCCAATCGTTAACACAGGGCCCCTGACACATTATAACTCATGCTAACATGTGCTGTTGCACAAACTCACAGCTTCGTCGGCTCACTTTCCAAAGCCACAATGTGAAGTAATAACATCTACAGAGAGCTTTTTATGAGCCTGTCTCCCATAATAATGCTATAAACGCAAGATTTAAAAGACGGATCGCTCCGGACTCCGCAGACTTCACTTTTTAATGTTTACATAAACGCACCTTTTCTGCAGTGGTTTCGAATGGTGGGCCTTCCCAAGGTGCCGAGGCTCAGCCCTGACCAACCTTTCCTTCCCACGCAAGCGGCTCTCAACTGGAGCCACAGCCCTCTGATAGGCTTGTCCCTCCCTGCCCCCCAACACACATACGCTGCTTCCTCTTCTTGTCTGGTGGGACTAAAGCTGCACAAGCGTCAAGGAGAGTCATTCATCACGCCTTGAGCTCTCCCGTGAGCTCTGCATTTGCCATGAGAGTTCCCAGTGTAGGAAAGAGCCATTCAGCATTGATGGTCCTTTATTGTGTACCACACAGAAGACAAAAGGAGAAGAATTAAGCTGGGAAACCTCTGCTTTATTAAAAGGCAGTAGATAGATGAGCTGCTTTCTTGTTTGCATCCAATACACAGTCAGCCTGTGGAACTCATTTCCAGGAGATGTTGTGAAGGCCAGAAGTATAACTGGGTTCAAAAAAGAACTAGATAAGTTCACAGAGGATAAGTTCATCAAAGGCTATTTGTCAGGGATGCAACCCCATGTTCTGGGTGTCCCTAAACCTCTGACTTGTAGAAGCTGGGACTGGATGACAGGGGATGGATGCATCACTGGATATATTGCCCTGTTCTGTTCACTCCCCCTGAGGCATCTGGCTCCTGATGCCAGCGTGAGCTCTGCCTAAATAAGGACTGTACAACTATGGAGGAAGGGTATGTCCTTTGAAGCAGTGAATGTCATCATTAAAGTCTCTCCCATTCACTTGCACATCTGTGGGGGATGACCCAGGGGAGTCTCCCAAGGCAGTTTGATTTGACATAGTGATAGCAAGAGAAGAAACCACTAAAACAGAGAAGAAACAAGGCTGTTCCAAGGATCATGGAGCTACAAGTGACTCCAAGGTTATTCAGGGTTGTAAGATTCTATTCACTTTTCTTTAAAATGCAATACATCCCCAACCATAACACTATCCATTTTTTCCTGGCAAAGTGTATTTCAATTGCACACAGTCTTTTATCTGAGCTAGGAGGGCTAGACCCTTGGCTGATGTTACTCCCTTGGAATAAATGGAACTGCATCTGTTTACACCAGTGGTGGGTCTGGGTGAAGATCTTTAAACTGGGTGTTTGGTTCTAAATTGGGAGCTTTCTTTCTCTAACTCCCCGCCCCCCACTGTAAGAAAAAATATCCTGAACTGGATGTTGTGGCCAGGTGGAATGAGCCCAAGGTGTAGCTACAAGAACACCAGGAGAATAAGAGCTGGAGTTTGGACCCACAGCCCTCTTAGACCAAACTCTGAGTTAAAGAGAACCCTACCCTATGGGAAATCTGCTCATGGTCCTCACTTTCAGGCCCAGAGGTGAGGCTGATGTGAAAAGTTATTTGGAGAATGTGGTCAGGACCATGGAGAGTGCCCAGAATGGTTTGATTCCACCCATTCCATGAAGCAACATTCTCTAATTTTCCCCATTTCTTGATGCCCAACTGTAGACATTTGGGAACTGGTTTCCACAGGCACTAAGCACCCAGAACACCAGCTGAAGACAATGGGAGTTGTGGGTGCTCTGCTACTCTGGATATCAGGTCCAAGGTAGTTAAATTTTTGCACCCGACATAGCAAGGAACCCAAAATAAGAGGCCACTTTTGTGTGTGTGTGTGGGGGGGGAGAATGGTGGCACTGGCCTCCACTTGAACAGGTCTGTTTGCACACTGCCTTCTGCTCAAAGTGCTGCCACATCCACTGTCCTTGGAGACACTTGAGGTCTCTTGGTGTAAAAGACAGGAAGCTCCTGAAATATCCTAAAACTGGTGCTCTTTATTTTCCAGGGCTTTGGCAAATGGAGGGACATGATACAGGCTGCAATTTAGTGTTTGAGAAACATAAAAATCAACTCTCCCCCTGTCAACCCATCTATTCCATGCTTGGGGTATAAGTCCTTTGGGTCTGTTTTCATTCCCAATTGTTCATTTTCTGGGGTGGAGGGTGAGTAGCTGCCATGGGATTTGCTTTGTTCCTTCTGTCAGTGTGTTTTTAGGTAACATAAAGGTTACCTAAACCTGGCATGGCAACATGGCACCTAGAGCCCGGGAGAGGCCTATTGTTAAAGGTTTATTGTGAATCATAAGAAAATAAATAAACTCCTCCTTTCCTTCAGTGGGAATTGGGAGTATTTAGCCTCTCCTGAGCACAGGCCCTAAATCTGTATAATGTGACCCAGTGGAAATAGATCCTTAACCTGTAATCCCTGGCCGTTTGCTTAGGAAACAAGTCTCCCAGGCCAAGTCTCCCAAACAAGTCTCCCTTCCATCGAGTGAGAAAACATGCAGCCTTATTTAGAAAGCATCTTAGCTCAGAATCCAGTTTATATCCTTCCTGGAGTAGGGTGCGGTGGGTAGAGGCAAGTTCATTCATCTGCTTCTCCAGCACAAACACACATGCACAATCTCCATCAAGCCAGAAGAATGACTCTGTCTGTGTGTATGAGTACATATCCCACAGCAGCTGACGCAAGGGTGCGCATTGTTAGCACAGGGCTACAAATGATACAAATGTCTATCGGAGACCAGTTCATCATAACAAAATTAGCTCAGTGAGTCTTCACGTAAATCAAATCAAATATCACTTTCCAAGGCAGTGAGAGAAGAGCCAATCTTTCTTTGCCACGGGGGGGAGGGGGGTGGGTGGGGGGAATGCAGATACATCTTTATGTAACACAGTGGATGAGTGGTTAAAAAATGCAGTCTTTGGGTGTAACCTAATCAATTTGGGCTGGGTGGGCGACTCCTGATTCAGCAGGATCCGTGCCAGGGAGCAGATGGAAATAAATAACTTCTCTCCGATGAGGTAGAGAAATGATTGGAGATGCATGGATTCTGATGAGAGCCCCAGCTAGTTAACACCGACTGCTCTGTGGACTGGGTTATTTCTTTGCCCTGTATTAAAAAATAGCCACCTTGGGCCAGCACCTTGGTTTTTTTTAATTGGGCTGCCCAATTGGCATTGAGCCAGGATTTCAATGAAGAGCCCTCCAAGAATTTCCAGCTCCTGTGGATGAGCAATAAGGGGTGGTTTCCATCACCTGGGAGTTCCCGCTGAGGTAATACCGGGAAGAAAATTCCTGCAGAGAACCCTATGGGGGTATGGCAGGGCATAATTTCCCATGGGTACTTGCAGGGATTCAACCATTTGAAAGTATGTCTGGGCAGGATGTGAGATTCATCCACTTGATGTTAATTTCTGGGGTTCTGGGATTCCATATGGGGACCATTTGGTTTTCAGCCGTCAGGAATCCCTAGAAAGTGATTCTTTGGCAGACCGATAGGTAGGACCCTACCAACTTCAGAACTATGAAAAATGCATCATGGACCATGAAATCTGGTCTTCCCCATGAAATCTGGCTATTGTAGGGGTACCATGGTATTGCCACCCTTACTTCTGTGCTGCCTTCAGACCTGGGCAGCTAGAACGTGGTGGCTGCTGGCCAGGGACCCAGCCCAGAAGGCAGCATCGCTGCCAGCAGCAGTGTAGATGTAAGGGTGGCATGATCTGGTATTGCCACCCTTACTTCTGCACTGCTGCTGGCAGCAGCACTGACATCAGAGCTGGGTGTGGATGCCTCCAGGCGGCCTCTCATCCTTCCGTGGTGTGGAGACCTCCCCCAAGGTGCTTTCTGACATTTGGCAGGTCTCCAATGCGGGAGGTTTTTGAGAATTCTCTATGATGGACTCTCTGGGAATACATTTGGGGGTTCCTGTGTTGAGATTCACAGATTCCAAGGCCAGAAGGGCCCATTGTGATCATCTGGTCTGATATCCTGTATAGCATGGGCCAGAGAACTTTCCGGAATTAATTCCTATCTGAACTAGAGCAGATCTTTAAAAAAAATCCAGTCATGATTCCAAAATTGCTAGTGATGGAGAATCCACCATGACCCTTGGTAAATTGTTCCAATGGCTAATTACTCACCCTGTTAAAATCTGCTCCTTATTACTAGTATGGGTTTGTCTAACTTGCAGCCATTGGGTCTTGTTAGACCTTTGTCTGCTAGACTGAAGAGTTCTTTGTAATATAATGTTTGTTCTCCATGTAGATACTTGAAGACTGTGATCAAGTCACCCCTTAACCTTCCCTTTGTTAAGATAAACAGATTGAGCTCTTTGAATCTGTCACCAGAAGGCATGTTTTCAAGTTGCATGGATGGAATGTACCCCTGACCCACTTCCCGCTGGCAATGGCAAAGAATAACAGATGAAGCAGAAAATGGACATTCTCTTTCCCTCCCTGTCTTCAGAGTGGTGTGTCAGTGTGCAGTCTGCAATATCACCTCACATTGACCTCTCTGGAGAGGGGCAACGGGCTGTTGTCATTTCAAAGGATCCTGAGCTGCTGCGTTGATGGGTTCAGCATCCCTACATAATCCTGCGCAGGGACGAGTTAGAGAATCCTGCACAATGAGCGTTCTGCTCGTGGGCCTCCCTTTCAGCCCCAGAGGTGGAGCAGATGCGGAAGGCACCCAGCTGCCATGCAATTCACGAGCTGCAGCAGCTGACAGCTTAGTTCTGCTACCTCCATGTTTTTGCACATGCCGGAGGATTCCTGGTACTTGTGATATCAGAGGCTATAGCCCTTGCCCTTATCTCAGTACCAGCCTGGGTGAGAAGCAGATTATTAGTATTTACAATGCGGTAGCCCTGAGATGCCTTCACTAGCACTGGTTCTTTTGTGCTTGGCTCTCTACAGACATTAGAGCCAATGACAGTGCTGGCCCCAAAGAGCTAATCTGCGATGATGAAACATGGAATCCACCCCACCTCCCTAGAGGAGAGATGCACAGCAAGGGTAAGTCCCCTACTTTTGCAGGACAGTGAATGCTGCATCCAGCATCATTCCACTCATCCCTATAGATGGCTCATTCGGCCACCAAACAGCAACAGAATCTCCGGCAGCCCCTGGGGAATTAGCTGGTGTTTCCAAGTCCAGGTTCTAGGGGACAAGTGTCCACATCACAAAAATGATGATCGCAACTGCCACTAATGGATACCATTGATGGCATCCCCCCTAGGGAGGGCAAGCACTGAATAGTCCTCAAACTACCACCCCATAGAGGTGGCCTCTCCAGGGCATGGTTGAGACATGTTGATGGTTTGCCTAAACAGAGAACTTTGGCCTGCAGAGCTGTCAGGCCCATATAGTTTTCTTTCATTGCCAGTTTATCTGAATGTTGGTGCCGGAGAGAACATAAGAACAGCCATACTCAGTCAGACTCATGGTCCAGCTAGCCCAGGATCCTGTCTCTAACAGTGGCCAGTGCCAGGTGCTTCAGGGGGAATGAACAGAACATGGCAATTTGGAGAGACCCACCCATCTTCCCCTCTGCGGTTCTGACAGTCAGAGGTTTACAGATGTCTTGGGGTTGCATCTCTTACTAATAACCATTGATGGACCCATCCTGTATCCTGGGCTATATCAATTCCCTTAGTAAAACTGCTTGAAGCCAAACCCAAGCATCAGCACAAAGGACAGGTCTCTGCCTCCAGACCACAACACATATCAGGACCAGAGCACTCCCTTTCTGCAAAGGCCTCTGTCACCATATCATGCATACTCATTTGTGTTGAGGTTTCCATGTGCTCCGTGCCCCCACCAGCCGGGGGGGCAGGCAAAATGAGGACAGGAGATGATGGAAGGTCTTCTGCTGCTTCGGTGCCATGGGCTGCTTCAAGATCTGTCTTATTCCACGTGGGTGGAGATGAGGCAGAGATCCCTGCATCTAAAACTCATAAGCAGCGCTGCACATAAAAGAGCCATCTGCCGCCTTGCCTGGCCATCCAAATGCAATGGAGAGAGGTGGCCACTGCTGGCAGCCAAGAACCGCTTTCCTTTGAACTCCTCCACTGAGGACAGCGGACAGATGCCTTGCCCAGTAACAGGAACACAGTGGAAAACAAACACGAACGCGGCTTTGGGAGAGTCAGGGATTCAACGAGAGAGAGAAAGAAGCTGCTGCAGTTAAACATTGTCTGTCCTGACTCTGAAAGGCTAACAGTCTCTGCTCGCCCAGTGTACATGTGTGTGCGTGTATGCATGTGGGGGGAGGGGGTGCATTAACCCTAAGTGACAGAGGAAAAGCACTATGCAGAATAAGAAGGAGCAGGGCAGGCAGTGTGGTCTAGCGAGTCAGGCCCTGGGCTGGAACACAGGGGCTCTGGATTCTATTCCCATCCCCTGACCGCCTGTGTTACCTCAGACAAGTCGCTTCATTGCTCTGTGCCTCAGTTTCCCCAGCTCCCCCATTCGTCTGTCTTCTCTGGGGCAGAGGCTCTCTCTTATTGGGCATGTACAGCACCTAGTGCAATGAGGACTGATCTCAGTTGGGGGGTCTCTAGGTGCTACTTGAATAGAATAACAACAACAGCATCGCTGGGCTGGCTTAGGCAATGAAAACTATCGTGTGGGCTGAAAGGGGCTGGGCACATAGGAGTAAATGGTGTGAAAAGAAGCAAAGCAAAATTTAGGGTGAACATCAGGAAAAGTTTGCTGTTACTGGGCTGTGGAACAGTTTCCAAAGGGATGCGGTGAGAGACCCATTACTTGGGACATTTCAAACTAGACTGCACAGTGCATAGAAAGTGTCTTGCAGGGATCAATCCTGCACTGGCTGATGGAGTTAAGCCTAGTAAGACTTTCCAGTTCTTTGAGTCTGTGCTACTCTGAATGCAGCTCTAAAGCTCACAGCTCCTCTGCAGCACTGCATCCTTGTTGAGGTCTTTGTCACCCTGCTCAAGATCATCTTCCCTGGAGCACGGATGAGCCAGGTAGGTGAAACACACCTACCCTCTTTTCAGCCACATGTGATTCGGCTGCCCTGGCTTTAATAACATTCTGGCTGTGCGGATGTGCACTATTGCCCTCTACTGGATGAAATCAGAACTGCTTAGCGGTGTGTCATGGGCCTGCTGCTAGCAAATCTCCATTAGCTCCGGAGGTGTGGGAAGGTCTGAATCCTGAGCTGGCTGTCACCACTGCACGCAGCATGTGGCGGCTGGGAAGTTGCTAGGTGGACTTGGATTTGGTATGATGCTGGTATTTTCCAGGGTGGGATGAAGTGACCAGGCCTGCCAGATGTGGGGCCCTAAGCGTGGAAGCCGGAGGACTTAGCGGTCTTGCATGATGGTTCTGGTTTCAGAACCCCTCCTCCGTCACTCTGCTTTGATTGTGGGGGGACAGGGGTAACTGATACACAGACCCCATGGGCCGAACCCTTCCTGGGATGCCCTGGGAGTGAGGCCTCTCAGATTCTTCTTCAGCAACCCCCTGCTCATGCCCTTCTTGCTAGTAGGAAAGAGCGCTAAAAGATCAAGGGGTCAGCTTTTCTGAATGGGTGACAGCCGCTACTCCCTGTCCTAACAGCCCTCGATGCTTCCTGGGCATCACCTTGCTGCAGAAAGCCTCCTCGTTCCAACTGTTTGCATAACCAATGATGCAGCTGAATTAATTATCAAGAGATTCAAAGACACTCCGCTTCTCCTCCTCTCCCCTCCCCCCCCACTGCTCTTTTTGCTGCTGTGGGTTTTTCAGACAGATGGGACTGGAGCCTCTTCAGCCTGCTGGCTCTTCCTTGAAGACTCAGGAAGTGACAGCCCTGCAGGCAGCTAAAAGCCGGAGAACAGCAGTAGCGCAGATTCCTTTTCCACTCGGTAGCCAACTAAAGGCCAATTCCATGGTTGTGCTCGCGCAGTGAGCCGCTCAGGTGGGTGTCTGTGATGCACTGGAGTGTGGGCTACACAGATCTCTACTGGATACAATGTGTCAGACTTGGCCACCTCTTTATAATCCCCCTCTACTAATTAGTACTAGTTAGAGATCTCCTTTAGTTCCCTGGGGAGAGACCCATGTCTGTACAGCAGGATTCAATGGGGGGACATATATACCATTCCTTTGCCACGAGGTGATCCTTCCCATGTGTGTGTGTGTGAAGGACCTGGGACCTTCCCCTGCGTGTGTGTGTGTGTGTGTGTGTGTGAAGGACCTGGGTCTTTCACTTGGGGGTCATGTTGACTTTGTGGTGTGATCTGTTGGCTCGCACCAGGATCCGTAGGTCGTTAATTAGTGTGGTGGGTTTCCAGCTATCAGGAGGGTGTGTACACAATGGGCTCCCATCTGGGTGGGAGAGCCCATAGAGTACACCGGGCAGCTTTCACAGTCAGAGAGCCTGGGAATTAGAGGGGCAAGGCCCATTAGATCATCCAGCCCATCTGCCTTGGAATGCTCCAAGGAGTTGATGAACCAGTGGGGACAATAAACAGAGTGTTGCTGTGCAAACCACCAGGGGTGAGGTCTGTTTGGAGGGACCAGGAGAAAGGGAAATGAAAGGGATTCGTCAGTGAAGCAAACAGAATGCCAATCACATTGCCCAGCTAAGGGCAAAGACGCTACTTCCTCTCCTCCAACCCCAGCTGGTCCCAAAGGCCTTGTGCTCTGGCTGGGTTGTGTATGTACCACCAGCCGTCCTGCAAACTCCATTTCCAGCCCAGTGCTAGCAGAGAATCAGAGCCAGGACGTGTTGCAAACGCTGCTAGAGTGGAATCAGCACAACCATCCCCCTGCTGCCTCAGTCATGGCTGCTTCCCAGCCAGCTAACCTTTGGGGGGCTTTACTGCTGTTTTGCAGAGACCCTGGGAGAAGGGAACATATAGCCTGTTCCCATGGCAGCGTCGCCAGATGAACTTGCGGCTGCCGGAGCTCTGCACATGGGCTGAATTCAGTCTAGAGACACTAAAGGCTGCACAGTGAGTTTGCACCACAGTTGCACGCTCATATTTACAAGCTTGTGCTCGAACATCTCGACCATGAGGTCTCCTCTCTAGTCCGGTTTTACCGTCTGAGCATTTCCCGCCCACACAGTCCCTTCCCCACAGCCAGTACCTGGATTTGGTCCGATGCACCCAGTTTTGGAAATGTCCCTTTGCAGCATATCCAGGAGACTGTGTCACATGTCTGATCTCAGCCAGAGGGAAAATTCCTTCCAACCCTTTTGCAGGTAGATCTTGCCAGAGCCTCCAGCCCTCCCAAACCAACCACACGCACCATGAACACTATCCAGATGCTGTCACCGCACAAAGCTCCACCATGTTTTGCAAACCGTGAAGATACCTGTTGCTAAGGGGCTTATTCCTTCACCCACTTACTTCCCTGGTCTTTCTCGCATGAACAGAGAGCAACAATACCCGAAGTCCAAAGGTGCAAACAATTCGATGTTTATTGGGGTGAACTTCCAGCAAGCATGATTCCAGTTTCCTTCCTTAGTGTCCCCCTTCCCAGCTCTGACACCACAGAGGCTTACCTGTGTCCCTGTTCCCGTTTCCCCCTTTAGCTAAACATGATTCCAATTTCCCCACCCCCATTCCCTGTTCCCATTTCCCCCACACACACCCACTTCCGGACTGACTGCAGACTATATAGTAAAACTTGAGTTCTGCTTAGCTATGCCTTAACCAAAAAGAAAAGGAGTACTTGTGGCACTTGTGGTACTTTTCCACAGTATGCATCCGATGAAGTGAGCTGTAGCTCACGAAAGCTCATGCTCAAATAAATTGGTTAGTCTCTAAGGTGCCACAAGTACTCCTTTGCTTTTTGCGAATACAGACTAACACGGCTGTTACTCTGAAACCTATACAGCAGACAGAAACAATCACAGAACCAGACAGAGATTATACAGACAAACAATAGCAAAGTGGGAACTATAATGACAAAACAATACAGAAGTGAGGATTTCACATCCCAGCTATTGATAAGTGAGTTCTTGCCAGACATGATGCTATCAAACTAAGTTTCTTTTTACATTTTCTAGGCACTTCCCTTTCTCTGGAGGCGATAGGCATTATCAGGACAAGATTGTATTCCTAACAGCCCAATAGCACCTTATTTCAATGTGACTAGGTTGGAATGTGAGGATGTGACCTGGTCGCTTCCCAGCTTACGGCTGCCTCCTCTGTTGCTTAGCCAAAGGCCTCAGCCTAAGAACAGGGCCTCAGACTGTCACAGTGAGAGAAGGCTCTTACACCGGCAGACAGTGATTTTGATTCTTTCTTTTATACCTCTATCACTAGCCAAGTGATAAGAATACACCTAAATTCTTAGAGTACAGGACTTTACAGACAGGCCTGAATATCTATATCCTAACACTCCACCCCTTTTTCTTTTTCTTTTTCTTTTGGGATCCTCCTGCCCAGGTATCCCTGGAAAAGCATAGGACATATGGTGACACATTTCCTGATAGGGCCAGGCATCAAGGTGGAAGGTGTCGATATTCCATTTGTCCCACTGCCCCTTGTGTAGTATAGTGCCCTGCACCTTCTCTCCTACGGGCATACCTAACACCTGTTATATCTCCCTCCTCTGCTTCTAACTCAGCCCTTTCTCCCTCCCTCTCTCCTTCCCTCCCTCCCATTGTCCTGCTTTCCACATTCTCAGGTTCGTAATTAGCATCTGCAACCTCCAGGCTTCTTCACAAACTGATGAGCTGCTAAAAATACAGCCCCTGCAGGCATCCATTGAACTTCTATTTCTGTCTATTTTTATTTATTTATTTTGACCACTTTTGGATGAGCAAAGCAGTTAAACAAAGGGAAGGGGAAAATGCTGTGATTGCAAAGATGGAACGCGGCCATTTACTTTGTTCAGTTTAATTACACAAAGTCATCATTTAGTGGGGAGCCCACTGGCAGGAAAAGAAAAGGCGTTCACATTCCTACCTTCTTTGGATATATTCCATTTAAAGCTTCCTCAGACCTTCCCCAGCAGAACTAACTGCGTCATCACCCCGAAACCTCCCACTTATCAGGAGAAATGGCTGCAACAGCTTTGAACTGGGGCCGCAATGGGGAAAGCCATTGGTATTCATTTCCTCCTGCCGTATGAATAACCAAGAGACTGGAGCTGGGATACCAATCAGTTCTCCCACAGCCAGTGCTCTGGCATCATCCCTTCCTATGAGAACTGCAAGGAGATGGGAAGGACCATCTGTGGGCTTCTCCATAGCCAGCCCTCTTATGTCATTCCCTGAATTAACTCCGGCTGGGAGACTAGGACTGTAGTAAGTAGGAGCATTGGAATAGCCAGACCAGATCACTAATTATAGGATTTCAATTTCACCTTTGACTTTTTAAAGTTTTAGACTGTCTCTGAATGGTTCTGTTTCAGTTTGCCACATTGATTGAAACTCCTCTGCCTATCACTTGAGGGCCATTTGTGTGTGTGTTTATTAGCCATTCTTTTGCGTTTGCAGCTTCCTTCTTTACTGAGCAATCCACTTGTTCCTTCCTTAACTCGTGCATCTCCCTGCAGTTTTGTTGAGTGGTTGGGGTTCTACATTTGCCCAAACCCTGCACGTGCCAGCTGCCACATCCCTGACACTTCTTTGTTGGACATAGGGTTAATTTCTCCGCTGCTGTGTAATAATCTGTAAGCGTGTCCTATGGTTAACCGCAGGGTGAATGGTCATGTGCTCTTTGCCTCTGTCTCGCTGAGGCCTGTGTTTGCATTTCCGATTGCTCTGCTGTCTCAGATATGAGCATTGCCTTTTCCAGCACCAAGTCTGTGACTCTGCGTGGCCCTTCACATATCTTTCGTTGTGCCTCCAAAACTGCTACTTGGCTGTTCATAAAATCTTGTAATTTTCAACCTCCAAAGGGCCCACCTTTTAATTTTAAATCCATTACAAACTTCTATATAACTTCCCCTTTTCTCTGCACCTGTGCCCAGAAGATATAGATTTTATAGATAACTTTTTCCTAGGGATCCTCAAACATTCCCATTACTTCTTCCAAGCCTTCGTGCCTTTCCTCCTCAATCTCAGTCCAAAAACCTTTTGTGCTGGCCACTGCCAAAGCCTGTGTCGCTCTGAAGTGCTCTTCCATTTTACTAGCCCCCGGGGTTTTCATGCGCAATTTAGGCGCCTGTGTAACCTTTTCCTGGTCCCTTCAGCATCTCCCCACAATTGTCAGGGCTGGGGAGGAATTTACATGTTGTAATTGCACTGCCTCTGCTACAGACATTTTTGTTTTCTAAGCCATGCTTGCGAAGCGTTAGCTCTCTGTCACCCTACAGTGGCTGGGCCACTCATAGAGGGTTGAGTTCACTGTGCCCTGTGAGCTAACAAAAGTTACTCTTTTAGCTTAGGCAGTCGATCCCCAATGCTTTTAGATCCGGAAGCCCAGGGCTCAATTCCCGCTCTGACAATATCCCATCCAACACAAATGTCTGATTGCAATTTTCTTCTAATGGTGAATGAGTGTCAATTTCATCAGATATTTGCAATACAGTGGCTCTTTTCCTGGATTAACTAGCACTCAGGGCTTCCACCAGGTGGCACTCCAGGTGGAGTGAGGCAGGCATTAGCCTAAATATTTATATAACTAGCATCAAGAAAAGATGCATGAGGGCTATGAGACACTGATGCTAGGGGAGTCTAGCCTGGCTGAATTCCCTGTCACTCTCTGCAATCCACTCCTGTATCACAGAGCTGTAGGCCAGACTTGACATAAGTAACTTGCCTCATTTCTTTGTGAGCATAATTGGCAAGGAGAATGGAAGGTCAAGTTGTAAATAGGGGCTTAGCAAACAGTACGCTGGAGTCAGGATGTCTGTGCTAGCTAAGATAAGCAGCAATACCCCCCCCCCCCCAACGCTAGAGACTATGGACAAGACAAACTTGTAACGATCAGGTTCCACGTGAATGGCACATGGACAGAGCATGCCATACAGGGATTGGTCCCTGCAAAGTCACCAAGCCAAGCTAAAATGGTGTGATTTAATGTATAGCAAATGCAATGTGATGTGTAACAGGAAGAGGTTGTCTCTGTGACTTTGGAGGTGTGGGACATCCTATACTCACCCCCTACGCTTTAGTCTGATCAACTCAGCGTCACTTTGCTGTATGCCAAATAAAGGAACCCGAGTGACAAAATCCAGAGTCAAACTGAGCGTTTCAGATCCCAGAGAACTGGAGGAAGCGTTCTCCTGAAATCAGGCAAGGTGTTCTGGATAAGTCGAGTGGAAAAAGGAATCCCAACAGAAGCCTATCAACAGGACAGCATGCCTGGCAATGTTAAGCTTCCCGCTGAAGCTTAACCCTTGATAGTCCACCCTCCTCCAAGGGATTCTGTGTGATTGATACCACAGCAACTCCTGCCCGAAGAACCTGGGATGGGAGTAGTTGTGAGCAACCCACAATTCATGCACTTTTGCCTTCCCACAGGGATGCCTGCTAGGAGAGGCTCAGAAATGAGGCAGATCGAACGATAAAAGGGCTGCACTACCATGGAGGTTGATTTAGTCAGATTTTTTTAAAAAATACAATAGAGCTTTGAAGCTAAAACCAATGCCATTAAGAATGAGAGTTGTCAATAAGAGGTTAATGGGACGGCGCCTCATGAGAGAGACATTACTTCAGAGAGGAGAATGGGCAGCCCTGCCTTTTCCATTACTTCCAACCCCTCCCTTCTTGCTCTATCTCCCTCCCTGCCACTTCCGCCCGCCACGCTCCCCACACACACACTGAGGTCCTTTGTTTGGGGTTGGTGGGAAGAGGCATGGATGGAATCATGCTGCAGGTGAATCCTTGCTTCACTGCCTGAACACAGCCCATGAACCCAAATATCTCCACCCCAGCCTTGACCCACTCTGATCTTTCCCTGGCTGCAGCATGACCAGATGTTGGGGATGTGGTGTACTGAAAACTGTGTTAAAACTTCAAGCTGCTACTTCAAGTGTAAGGGGTTTCCTGGTCCTGGCTTGCAGACGAAAGGGCTAAGTTGGGAAGAATGTGTTTTGGGTCTTCAGTAGTCAATCTGCAAAGAGCCAGCCTAGAGCAAGAAGGGGAAGCTGTCTCTCTCTCCCTTAGGGAGCAGCCTGCTTTGTCTCTCTCTGGTTTTGATTTTTGTGTATTAGGGTTCTGAATTCCATGAAATAAAATCACGTTACATTGCAACTTTCCAAAAAGAGTATTCTGTGTTTTAAATTTACCTTCTCTGTTTGTGTGCCATGAACGTAACAAGGTAGGGCATTTGAAGGAAAGTGGCACCCACATGCAGCAGAATTTAAGTGTCACTCTGCTTTATATCCACGAAGTAGGCAAGCCTTACAAATAAACATCCCTCCTCTAGCTGTGGCATTCTGGACACAGCTCTTCATCAGTCCAACCGAACAGCATGGCATGTCTGTATTTGCACAATGCATTGGAACACTGTGTTCCTAATGACTAGCTGAAAAGATGCCTACTTCATTTCGATAGGTCAGATAAGGCTTCAGTGGGCTTTGTCCCCAGAAACGAAGTAGCTATAGAACTGGGATACCGCCTTTCATGTGGGAGATGTGGAAAAGGCTCTCTCTGGGGCGAGTAATTAAAAGGGATTGAAAGGCCCCATTATAGGCCCCTCTCCTTCCATTTGGATACGCTGCACTGATGGATCACCTATATGGAAGCTGACATCTGCTGATTCTTGTACACAATAAGTGGCTGTGCAGTCAGTAATGTGCATACATGCTCCTTTCTGCTGCAGGATCAGAAAGATTAAGTCTTCCTGACACAGTGTCTTTCTGGTGACCCTTCAACGCTCTCTCTAACCAGCAGAGACAGAAGATTCCACGATCTGAGAGGGTGATGGTGCTACCCAGGTGGTAAGATACTAAACTAGGACTCAGAAGATCTGGGCTCTATTCCTGCCTCTGCTGCTAACTCTTGAGTGGCTTTGGGCAAGTCAAATCACCTCTATGTTTCTTTTCTCTCCCCTTGCCTAGTGAGATAATAAATTCTTTGGGGCAGGGACTGACTCTCTGTGTCTGTACAGTGCCTAGCACAATGGAAACCCAATCTCGGTCAGGGACTGTAGGTGCAACAGGAACACAAATAATAATGATAATGCAGACAAGAGTTCTGGTGTCCCACTAAGGCAAAGAGTGGCTGGGGTTGTTATTGAAATGCAATAGGTATTGGCTTCCCCAGCAAACAAGGTAACAGAGCATGAGCTGGCTGATGAAATTATCACAGCAAGAAGAGCTGGAGGCTTGAGCTGTGCAGGTTGCAGACAGGAGAGGAAATATTTCTTTCAGGGAGTTGATGAAAGTATTTGGGCCTTGTTCACACACTAGACCACTGATTCCTCAATGACCCCTCAAAACACAGTCATGCCAGCAAACGTCCCACCTGCAGGTTTTAATTTTGATCAAGGTTTTATTTGTTCCTGACCAGAGCTATTATTAACACACTTCTGGAGACAGATGCTGTATCTAAGTGAACTGACTGTGCTCGTGATCAGGTTGAGACTCATTCTGAACTTACACCAGAATTAATCAGGAGTGACATTGAAGTCAAAGGAACTACAGTGTAAAACCAGCATAGTCGAGATGAAACTTTGGCAAGGCAGGTTTGAGCCCACTGATTTCCTCGGCCAGCCTGCCCCAGGAAAGCAGCAATGCAGCAGGTCACCTCCAGAAAGTTGTTTTTGCAACCATAAGGATTAGACACTTAAGTTTTGCAGACGCTGAGGGGACTCCCAGGGGTGTGCTTGTGCTGTGTAGCACCTAAGATCATCTACGTTCAATCTGTGATCTTAGCATCATTGCTGAGGTTTAGCATGAAACGACCCCAAGTCCTGCACGTGTGCTTCCCTGCAGGCCCTGAGTAACAAATCTGTGGCCTTCTAGGAGCCGTCATGATTCTGCACCCCACCACCAGTCAGAACTCTATGGTGACAGATCCCCCTTTCCCCAAATGCACAGATTCCTGTCACTTGAGCTCAAGGAGAATCTCCTTCAGCTGTTTGCTGTATAGGGACTATGATACACATTTTGGCCATGCTGATTCTATTCAGTGGAAGGCAGTGGTATAACCGCACATTAGCCAGCACATTACAGTAACATTGAGAGGGAAGGTACATGGGGGGAAATGACATTGTGGAAGTGAAGTGAGGCACTTAACTCATTTCAGCCCTGCTGATGCCAGAGCACAGCCTGGAGCGGACTCCTCCAGAATACACCTAAAAATAAAACAACACCTGGACTTCGGCTGCTGAAGAGAACCACTGCAGTCTGCAATCATCAGTGTTTGTAAAAATGCTCTGAGCATGTGGGAGCAGGCAAAGAGTCAGCCTGCAGCCCTCTGGTTCTGCAGCTGATTACAGACGTGGGGCATATCTCCTACCAAGCACGTCTCCCTGCTGCTGTAGTCGACACATTGTCATTCTGATGTGGATTTTCACTTTGATCGTAATCATACACAGACCCAGACAGGGAACATAATGTGAATGCACCATGCCTACCAGCCTGGAAAGCATGGCAGGGAAAACGAGTTCCTCTTTCCCTGGCAAGGCATTTTTTGGTGGGTTATGATTACAATTCTCAAGTTGCAGTAATGTAATATGAATAGCAAAGCAATGGTGACAGCAAACAATAGGCTGATACAAAGGTGGAGTGAGATTCAACACAAAAGTGATACCCAATCCAATAATGACTAACATAGTGATGTTGGATATAGATTTGACTGGTACCCTCTTCTGCTTCTTATGTAAAAGAATCACAACCATAATCCAGTACTTGGGTTTGGCCTAGTGATTAGAGGAGGATTCCTGATGCACTGTGGGGATCTTGAACAACTCACTGGACGTCACTGTGCCTTAGAGGCTTAGAAGCAATTTAGGAGACTCAAAAAGAAGCAACTGTGGGCATGATCTGAAATCAGTGGGAGACTCTCCCTTGATTTCAATGAGCTTTGGATCAGCTCCTGTAACTCAGGGTGAAAGATATTATCTTAACGTAATTTATACTAAAAAGAAAAGGAGGACTTGTGGCACCTTAGAGACTAACCAATTTATTTGAGCATAAGCTTTCGTGAGCTACAGCTCACTTCATCGGATGCATTCTGTGGAAAGTACAGAAGATCTTTTTATACACACAAACCATGAAAAAATGGGTGTTTACCACTACAAAAGGTTTTCTGTCCCCTCATCCCACTCTCCTGCCGGTAATAGCTTATCTAAAGTGATCACTCTCCTTACAATGTGTATGATAATCAAGGTGGGCCATTTCCACCACAAATCCAGGGTTTAACAAGAATGTCTGGGGTGGGGGGAAGAGGAAAAAACAAGGGGAAATAGGTTACCTTGCATAATGACTTAGCCACTCCCAGTCTCTATTCAAGCCTAAGTTAATTGTATCTAATTTGCAAATGAATTCCAATTCAGCAGTCTCTCGCTGGAGTCTGGATTTGAAGTTTTTCTGTTGTAATATTGCAACTTTCATGTCTGTAATCGCGTGACCAGAGAGATTGAAGTGTTCTCCGACTGGTTTATGAATGTTATAATTCTTGACATCTGATTTGTGTCCATTTATTCTTTTACGTAGAGACTGTCCAGTTTGACCAATGTACATGGCAGAGGGGCATTGCTGGCACATGATGGCATATATCACATTGGTGGATGTGCAGGTGAACGAGCCTCTGATAGTGTGGCTGATGTGATTAGGCCCTGTGATGGTGTTCCCGAATAGATATGTGGGCACAGTTGGCAACGGGCTTTGTTGCAAGTGCGGTTGTATCGCTCCAACCCCTCAGACAGAGACAAACACCTACAAGATCTCTATCAAGCATTCTTCCAACTACAATACCCACCTGCGGAAGTGAAGAAACAGATTGACAGAGCCAGAAGAGTTCCCAGAAGTCACCTACTACAGAACAGGCCTAACAAAGAAAATAACAGAACGCCTCTCCACTGCATTATCAAGGATCTACAACCTATCCTGAAGGATGACCCAACACTCTCACAAATCTTGGGAGACAGGCCAGTCCATGCCTACAGACAGCCCCCCAACCTGAAGCAAATACTCACCAACAACCACATACCACACAACAGAACCACTAACCCAGGAACCTATCCTTGCAACAAAGCCTGTTGCCAACTGTGCCCACATATCTATTCAGGGGACACCATCATAGGGCCTAATAACATCAGCCACACTATCAGAGGCTCGTTCACCTGCACATCCACCAATGTGATATATGCCATCATGTGCCAGCAATGCCCCTCTGCCATGTACATTGGTCAAACTGGACAGTCTCTACGTAAAAGAATAAATGGACACAAATCAGATGTCAAGAATTATAACATTCATAAACCAGTCGGAGAACACTTCAATCTCTCTGGTCACGCGATTACAGACATGAAAGTTGCAATATTACAACAGAAAAACTTCAAATCCAGACTCCAGCGAGAGACTGCTGAATTGGAATTCATTTGCAAATTAGATACAATTAACTTAGGCTTGAATAGAGACTGGGAGTGGCTAAGTCATTATGCAAGGTAACCTATTTCCCCTTGTTTTTTCCTCTCCCCCCCCCACCCCAGACATTCTTGTTAAACCCTGGATTTGTGGTGGAAATGGCCCACCTTGATTATCATACACATTGTAAGGAGAGTGATCACTTTAGATAAGCTATTACCAGCAGGAGAGTGGGATGGGGGGACAGAAAACCTTTTGTAGTGGTAAACACCCATTTTTTCATGGTTTGTGTGTGTAAAAAGATCTTCTGTACTTTCCATAGGATGCATCCGATGAAGTGAGCTGTAGCCCACGAAAGCTTATGCTCAAATAAATTGGTTAGTCTCTAAGGTACCACAAGTCCTCCTTTTCTTTTTGCAAATACAGACTAACACGGATGTTACTCTAAAACCTGTAATTTATACTGAGGGAATCAGATCCCTGGAGCTAAGGAGTTAATTGAGCAATGGCATTTCAACTTGCCCAGCCAGCTGGGAACTAGTAGACAGAAGGGGCTATGTGTTCACAAGTGTGGAATCATATTCCTGCGGCCTCTGATGCATTACTTGCAAAGCTCTGCATGTGAGATGGGGAATAATCACATCATTTATAAAGCTTGAAGGGGAGATGCAGGCTGAACATAAGAAAGTCTATAGTAGAATAGACCAATAGGTTGTTTCTCTACCATCCTGTCTCTGATGGGAGCCCAATGCTGGATGACGCCGATGCATCTAATTGTGCATTTCTTTTCTGGGGGAGGAAATTTCTTCCTGACCCCAGCTCGTGATTAGATTATATCCTTAAGCTTATGCTCAGATAAATTGGTTAGCCTTTAAGGTGCCACAAGTCCTCCTTTTCTTTTTGCGAATACAGACTAACATGGCTGCTACTCTGAAACCTGTCATCCTGAAGCCTGAGAACCATTATGATTTTATCCCATATCGTGTTGCTCTTGATGTCTTAGTAAGGTTCAAAAAGGGATCCGATTTTTACTTGACTTTTCCTCAGTTAGTTGCCTCAGCAATATCCGCTCCGCAGGTTTCCGTTGCACAGAAGAAAAGCACCGCTCCACACTCCGTAGATATGGTGCCCCGTGCGCCTTGTGCATTGTGTCGTGTCCCCGCTTGAATGCACGCATCACTAGGCACCACTTCCCCCAGTGCTGGGAATGTCACACTTGCTCAGGTGAGTGTCATCAGAAGCCCTAGGACTGCTATAGCCACGGGAGAGTCTCCTTTCGTGCAAGTAGTAGGGTGTAGCCTTGTGGGGACCGGAAGACCCAGCTCTCTCCTTGCTTAGGACTCCAACATCTTGGGTGGCCGTGGCATGCACTCTATAGTGACAGCTCGGGAGTCTGGGTGGCTATAGCGCCATTAACAGAAGAACATATAAGAACATAAGAATGGCCATCAAGCCCAGTATCCTGTCCTCTGAAGGTTATCATCAAGTGATCCATGCCCTGTCACCCAATCCCAGCGTCTGGCAAACAGAGGCTAGGGACACCATCTCTGCCCATCCTGGCTAATAGCCATTGATGGACCTATCTTCCATAAGTCTACCTAGCTCCCTTTTGAACCCTGTTATAGTATTAGCCTTCACAACACCCTCTGGCAAGGAGTGCCAGAGGTTGACAGTGTGTTGCATGAAAAAATACTTTCTTGTGTTTGTTTTAAACCTGCTACCTATTAATTTTAACAAGTATTGGACATTTTTTGCACTCAGAGCTTTTAAACAGGCTTTTCCAGTTGCTCAGACTATGGGCATTTACTCACACCATCCTTCTGATAAAGCTATTAGCCTACGGACAGGCTCCTTTCCTGTGCAGCAAAGTGCTCCATGGTTTGTCCTAGGTGTTATTCCAGACTCTCACAGCTAGGTGAATCTTAAGACACTTCCGTTCAAATCCAGCCCTGACTCACTTTGTGCAACCATGGAGGTTGCCCTGATGTGAGAGAGGAAGATCTAGTCCCCTGAGCAAAGGAAGCAGCATTTGTTATGTAGTCTGGTTCACCTCCCTTTAAAGGCAATGAGACCCTTTTCACTGACTTAACTAGGCATTGAATCATCCCCATAAGATGCACAATATCTTTGATGGCTGCCACTTTCTGCTAGGGAATTCCTGTGGGAGCTGCTAAGAACCAAGGGGGGAGCAATCCAGGGATGGACTGAATGGATCTCACCTAAGATGTACATTTTCTGGTTAACCTGCTGCTCAGCCTACCAAGAAAGTGCGGGACGAGAGAGAGAAGCAAAGTCAGAGATGGAATATGACAGCGCTATGCAAACTGGTGGAGCTCATCTGTTCAGGTACATTGAGAAACCTGTCAGTCACACAAAGGTTTACAAGGCAGAGTTTAACTTAATTTCAGCTAATATGCAGGCATTTTTCTAATAGCAAGCTGTCAAGGGAGCATGGGAACAGACAGGGCAATAGACAAGAGGAAGAGTGAGGAGGAGAGAGAGCATGAGAACAAGTGTGCTTAGTCACTGGTGAAACTGGTACTCACTATCCCTCGCCCCTTCCCCAGCTGCGTGTGTACACACACACACACACACACACACACACACACTGCCTTCCTTCTGCCCCTGGTGTGTTTCCTGATCCAGTTAGGTTTCTCCTGAGTTACCCACATACCCAGCTAAGAACTGAACCTTTGCAATAGCTCACATGGGACTTCCCTCCAGTTGTTGGAGTCCTGAGGTTCAGGCCCTGCTGCCTTTTGCTGTATAAAGACATGACTCCTTGCCAAGATGGTTTCCCTTTGTGCGTGATGAAGCTTGGGGATCTCACCTGGGGATCCCCATCACTCTCAGCCATCCCACTCTGGGGGCAATGAAACAGAGGTAAAACCTACATGAGCAACCGGTCCCATCTCTGCAGTCCCAGTTGGAGGGTCCAAGCTCAGTTCTCTTTCCATTCCACCTCAGCCTTCTCAGTGATGCACCCTATCTCCATGCCTTGACCATCCTAGTGGAGCACTGCGTTCCCAAGGCGGCTCTCTACCGCCGTGCCACCTGTACCTCGATACCTGCCTGGATTGCACTCTGATCTTGAGATGAAGCTAAGGCCCCATTGCTATTGCATCAGCCCTATGTCTCCTCCACCTCGGGCTGCAAGTCTCACTGGAGATTTGCCATTTCCTGTGGGGTTCCACCCATTCTGCTTCTCTGTTGATCTCTTCTAGCTCCACCTACACGGATTCATAGGGGATGATTTATCTAATGCTTTAAGCCATTAGAAAAACCCCTCCACTCCTGGATGTATCCAGAGTAAATCCCAGCTCCAAAACGGACTGTAACTGCTTCCACCATTAGCTACTTCCTTCCTATCCGCTTCGCTCCTCTTCTCCATTTCCCCATCCCCCCCGCCTTGCCTCCTCCCCTCGGGATATTGAGGCTGGCTGGAGTTTCCCATTAAACCAGGCACTCTTGTAGAAAGGGGAACTGACATGATTAATGCTGTTCAGTGGGGAAGGCAGCGAGTGCACATCCTCATCATCCCGTCATTAGCATTTCCCCAAAAGAAGCAGCCCCAGGTTGCACTTGGCACAAACTGTTTTAGACCCAAGGAGGAGGAGGGAAAGGAGAGGAGCCACTGGGTCGAAGTGTTTTTCTTTTTTTTAAATTTAATGCTAAAGCCAACTTGTGCTTCATTGGGCCCCGGAATAAAATCTGAAATGACCTTTCAAAGCACATCCCATCGGCCATGTGGAATTCACAATTCCAATTCCACGTTCCCCTGGGAGGGCAGATTTATTTCCCATCCTTTGACATTGAACAGCTGCAGGTCCCTTTCCCTCTTCCCCTACAACTTCGCTCACTTGCTTTTCAATGTTTCCAATGGATCCCCTGTAGTGACTTTCGCCAGCAGTTCATTCACTATCCGCACTTGCAAGGAAACCAGCCATGCCGGAGAGGCTGCGTTACCTGAAGGCAGGTGACCGCACTGCTTGGGCGAGGAGTGAAAGGAGAGTGCTCCAGCAGGAGGGAGAGAAGTATCTGCAGGCACAGATCCGCCCACAGTTACAATATTGCTAACCCCAAGTGTTCAAAAATCATGAGACTGACATACACATTGTAAGCTTCTTTCTTTTTTTTAAAGTAATACATGGAGAGGGGTATGTCTTTTGGTTCCTCAACCTTCATGGTGCATTTGGATCACATTTTCAAGCTTTTTCTCTAGAACCATCGGGGAGAGACACTTTTGTTTAAAGTGAGAGCTGAGAGTCTTAATCACAGAAGTTGGGACTTTAAGAAAAAACCCCTAATCTCATGAGACTAGTGATCAGATCACTAGAGCTGGAAGCACCAACTGCCATTACACAATTTGTGCATGAAGTCATACGCTTACGGGCCTGGCCAGGGGAGAGGTACATGGGGAGCTTGCACATGAGAGTCCAATTACCCCCTAACCCCAGCGGGTGCTGCGGGGTGTGTCTTTCTGGCGGGCAGGCTCTCAACCCTCTGGACGAACCCTCTTGGCGGTTTTTGTCCCCTCTTGGGGTGTGAGGTGAAACAATGAAACAGCCCACAGCAAATGTGGGTAAGCAAAGGAAGGAAAACAAAATGTGTAGGCAGCTCCCTTCAGGCTATTGGCCTTGCTTGCTCCAGAGGGTATCACTGCACACCTCAAAGTTCACAGGGGGGTCCCGTGCAAGTCTCACTCTTTCCCCCTTTCAGCTCAGGGGATCCATGCTCCCTTCCCGTGAGGGAGGGGGCTCTGCCGACTGCCATCCCTCTCTTCAGAGCTGGAGAAGCTCAAGAGTCTATCCCTTACCAGGGTTGCCCCCTTCTCAGGGAAGTTCCCTCCTCCAGTCCTGACCCAATCTGCAAGTGCAGAGGTATGGGGCCAGCTCCAACCCAAAGCAGCTCCTTAACCCCTTCCATCCTGGTGCGGGGATTATATACCAACTGTGTATGGAATTGAGATGCACCATTGCATGTACACTGTGCGCACCCAAATTTACTCTGAAATTTCATTGCTCATAGATGCCTGGTTGGATTTTCGAAATGGAAAATGTTTACGCTGATTTGCTGTAGTATGAGAGAAGAATCAAACCCACATTCCCCCTGAGCTAGAACATGGCAATTTGAAATCCATATTCAGTATGGGCCACTGAGGACAGGGAGGAGGGGTTGTCCAGACATTAAACTTTAACCTTTTCATCAGGAGCCCTCTGTCTTTTTTACAGGATTTCAACCATTCAAATATCTTTATGTGCTACAAATGTGAAATTGCACACACTCATTTGCAGAAGGCCCCCTATAGGCTTCCAGCACTTTAAGGTAAAGCCCCTCAGTGGGTCTAATTTCATCCAGCGGAGGGCAGCGACGCCTGCGTACACCAATGACTGCATTACAAGCGTGTAAAATCTCTCTTGCAAAGGCTACTTATTGCCAGAGAGGTTCAGTCTCGTTCCCAGTTAATATTGAGTAAGAGCAACATCTAGGGGTCAGCTGTATAAGGAGCAGGTGTATCTCCTTAGAATCATAGAATATCAGGGTTGGAAGGGACCTCAGGAGGTCATCTAGTCCAACACCCTGCTCAAAGCAGGACCAATCCCCAATTTTTGCCCTAAATGGCCCCCTCAGGGATTGAACCCACAACCCTGGGTTTAGCAGGCCAATGCTCAAACCACTGAGCTATCCCTCCCCTTATCCCAGGGGATGTTTTGTTTCCTATTTGAAAAGTTCAGGGACAGGATAGGTTAATCACAGTCCAGTTCTCTGTTGCCCTGCACCCCATGCAATCAGTTTCCCGTCTTGCATAATGGGTATAAAACAGTATCATTGTGAGTTGATAGACGTTTAGGCCCAATTTGCACTGGTGTGATTGACTATGCAGGGTTCTGGGCAACTTGGATCCTTATAAGCTTAAGTACACCCTGTGGGTGTATGTATATAGATGGAGACAGAGGTAGAGATAATCCACAATATCACTGGGAACCATACAGTAGCCAGGGAAGGGAAGGGCGGGGGAAGAGATGGCATTTAGCTATATGCCTTCTTCCCCTTCCGTACCTGGCCACTCACACAGCTCTCTACTCCCTGTCACCCACAGGATATATTATATCCATACTAATTTTGCAGCCAATAAATTACAGACATACCCCACGTACCTTCATCTCATTAGAGAAGGTTAATTTAAACAGACAATCAACAAAATACAGAAAATTAGTTTGGAGAGAGGATTTTGCTGTGTCTCTGGCACACAATGCATTTACAACCCCAACATCTGCCACCACTAGAGAGAAAATGCTTGGGGAAAAATAAATAAATAAATAAATAAATAAAAATCCACCTCATTGCTATTTCCTCTGATGAATGGTGAATTTCCAATTAGCATTTTAATTACTCAAGCCAGACTTTCATCTGCCTTGATGATCGTAACAACTCCACAAGCAACAAGTCAGAATGAGATGAGGACGAGGGTGCCAAGCAGAGTAACATATCTGCTTGGTTTAGTGTCTGAGCCTTTGCCTCGCACCAAACAAATCCTACAGCAATAGCTACCTCCAGGGCGTTACACCCCTGAGCAAATCCTACAGCAAACATCCTCAGGGCCCTGGATACCATATGCAACAGTCCTTCACTCAGGCAAATCCTGGAGCAAACCCATCTCCAAGGCCCTACATATGTGAACTCGGATACAAATCAGGGCTCATATGTGAAACTTGAACAAATCCCACAGCCAATCCATCCATACAGACACATCGCCTGGTCCTTCACCTGAGCTAAACCTACAGCAATCTTGTGCCAGGGGACCTACAGACACACACCATGCCCCTCGCCCAAGGGGGCTTGTAACTGTAACTCAGCCACAACTTTAGAGGGGAGGGATAGCTCAGTGGTTTGAGCATTGGCCTGCTAAACCCAGGGTTGTGAGCTCAATCCTCGAGGGGGACATTTAGGGATCTGGGGCAAAAATAAGGGATGGTACTTGGTCCTGCTGTGAAGGTAGGGGGCTGGACTCAATGACCTTTCAAGATCCCTTCTAGCTGTATGAGATAGGTGTATCTCCATATTATGTCAGTATATAGAAGGCATAATTTTAACCACATGCTCAGTATTATAAAACCCTATATACTTACTAGCAGACCAGACTATGGTTCCTACAGCAAATGAGAACCATAACTTCAAATATCCTCCTAACTTTTCCACCCAACTCCAGCACTGCATTAACCTGAAGGGCTTTGGATGGGGCAGCCTTTTCATATCATAGAATATCAGGGTTGGAAGGGACCTCAGGAGGTCATCTTGTCCAACCCCCTGCTCAAAGCAGGACCAATCCCCAATTTTTGCCCCAGATCCCTAAATGGCCCCTTCAAGGATTGAACTCACAGCCCTGGGTTTAGCAGGCCAATGCTCAAACCACTGAAGCTCTCTCTCCCTCCCTCCCTCCGAGCTTGGATTTAAATGCCAGTGCATGCAGCCCATAAAGCCCTCAGTGGGCTTGCACCTGGGAACTGAGCATGGAATTGCAACTCAGGAGTTGGGTCAGATGCACAGAGGATAAATGGATAAAGAGACTGAGTCAGCTGAAGAATTGGAATATAGCCGCTCCCCAGGGGCATGGGTAACAATGGGGTAGTATTTTAAAGGGCGGCTGTTTAAAAGGCTCTATTTGAGCTTGTAAAAACAAAACAAAACGGTACCTACACGTGATCATCAACAATTGAACTGCGGACACAAATTGCATGAACAGCTGAATTACAGGGCTCGTTCTGAACACTTGCACCTCTAACTATTCAATTAGGGGAATGAACCAGGTGAGCAGAACAACAAAATACTCAGATTTGCACCATGCTTTATTGTGAGGGTGGACAAATGCCTCAGCTCTGGGGAAATGTGTGTCAAGATACCCAGATACATCTCCCAGTGATAACAGCAGTTGATTCACTAGGGGGTGGCTCCATAGCACAGGAAATAGAAAACCTCCCATTGGTCTTTGGATCTGATCCTAGAAGAGTAACAACTGCATTCAGCTTATGACCTTCGTGAGGATAACCTTTGACATGGTAGGGAATGGAGCTGAAAAGGCTTGAAGGTTCAGTTTGGATGCACATCTCATGATAAGAGGCCCAAGATACTGGCATTTCTTCTACTAATAGTAGAAACACTTCAAGAATAGTGTGCACTCCACATCCACAGACTGCTCAGAACTCAAAAGGGCAGAAATGCCTATGAAATATAAAGGTTAGCCAGACATCTCAGGCCCTTCAGAAAGGTTTAGGATTCAGGTTCAAGTCTAAAGATGGCAGAAGGCTTGTGGTTTCTGATTATTCCAAACCAGGCCACCCATTCCTTACTGGGCATCCCTTGGAATTGATCCAGAAGCTGCAGTACTTGTAGAGTCGTTTAGGACTAGTCAAAGGACAAAAATTATACCCCACCACCCCTCTTGAGGATCTATTCTGGTTGCTAGTGGACCTGCGGATCCTTTCAAAGTCTTGATTGATGTACATCAATAACCACCTCTATGTCTTGCCAAGCAAACTGAGACGTTCTGGGTGGTCTCTCTTCTCTCTCCTGATATACAAGCTGAGACCAGGGGCTTCTTAGATTAGAGACCATATCTTTGGAAAGCCCCTCCCAGAGTATGTACATTGGAGTCCTTCTGCAGCTGTCTCCACAGGCCTTTCTACTATGACTGACAGGACTGGGACCGTGTTTGCCTCTCTTTGGTCACCAGGTACTCCCCTGCATTTCTTTTCAGGGCCTTCTTTCGTTGGCTTTTCATATCCTGGAGGGCTCCTGTTTATTTTACACTTTAATAAAAATCAGCCCCGCTGTTGGGAAATAGACATATTGGCTCAAATGCATCTAAAGTAGGGGCCCACTTGGGTGTACAACAATATCTGCAGAAAATGCATGCGCAATGCACTGGGTAGCAACACACACAATAAACACAAACCACATTTGTTTGGAAAATGTGCCTGCACAAAACTCATTCACTCACAAACCTGCATGTGCATTTGCCCAAAATGTGAAACATATTCTATTTTATAGTGCCCCCAAAATAGCACTTTGCAGCTCGATTGAGAAAGACGAGGAACCTGCCCCCAGAGAATTTATAATCTACACTTAAGGATGATGATGTCAGCCATAGTGGCAAACAGTAAGGGGAAGACATTAGGAAGAACAGGAGTTACGGTTCTAGCTGTATATGGCAAACACAGTGCAAAGCAAGAGTTTGCATATACAATTGGTAATTTAGGTTTCCCCATTATAATGAGGCACACACAAGTACCAGATTAATGTGTGCAATCATGCTGACTGGGCACACAAATGCCAACACAAGACTAAGCATGGACCTCAGGCCTCTGGATTTTAAAATGTGGCTCTTTAAATATTAAATAAATCCCTCGCTGAATGTAAAATCTAATCCCAGCTCCTTCCTGGATCCTGCTTTCTCGCTCTCTCTCCTTTGTATCATTAGGAATGAGATCATCTGAATCCATGCCCTCCTTCTTTTTCCTTTTTAAAGGCTAGGCACAGGGCATGGCTCAGTCACCTGGAGAACCTCCCTGTGTGACGGATGAAGCATCAACAGCAATAAAACGACAGTGCAACTGCATAAATCCCAGAGGGAGACAGACGCTGTTTGATGAGCTGAGACACCAAATAACAGAGACTTTCCAAACTTCCCACCTCTGTCCCCTGATCTCTTTCACTACACCCCCTTCACCCTCCTCTTCTTCCAAAGCCCACGCCACTCCCCCACCACTCTCTCTCCCGACAAGAAGCCAGCAATAACAGTTTCATAGGGTTTAATTGAAGCAGACAAGCAGAGCACTTCACTTCTGATCTCCTAAAGAGGCCGGAGCATGGAGGAGTTTATTACATCATAAATTAGAGCATGAAAAGCTAATACATTTTATACATTTGTCAGAGGGGGAAAAAGTCCTTTGCTGCTAGGCTGCTCATAGCAAATCTGTCACGCTGGAGAGAGAGCTCTGAAATAGAAGTATTTACAGTCAGACACAGCCCTGGGATAGAATAGCAAAGCTAGCTGCTGCCCATTACAGAACTACATCATCTGCCGAGATAGAGTTCTCAAGCAATACAGCACGGCGGCCCTTCAGAAAGCCATCTCCATTACATAGGTCTGGAATAATGAAAAGTACAGGGCTTTGGCAGAGCTGCCATTTACAGAATAGCCTCGGAGATGAAAAGACAGGCTAATGCACCCATCCGTCCCAAGCAGCCAATGCCTCTTGCAGAACTGTCTGAGGCTCAGCCCTGAGACACAGGGCAGAATAATGCATGCAGCCCAGCAGGCAGGGCCACGTACGAAGCCATGTGAGACACAGAGAATAATGTGCCCTCACAGAATGGGTGTTCACTGCCACTCATGGAGGCATTCAGGGACTCGTAGGAACACGCTCTCAGCGTTTGCCCTGTAACTGGACGTATGCATTTTCCTGATTCTTTGCTAGAGAGGGGAGGGCGGAGAAATGAGGGAGGGGAAGACAGAGAGGCCAGATCCCCAGCTGGTGTAAATCAGTGTCGACTCACTGAAGTCTTGTGTTTTGTCCAAAAGGCATCCAGCGTTCTAATGTCTGCTTCTTGGTTTTGGCTTTCAAGAGCCCCAGGGATCAGTGCATTTTAGCAGAGACATCCCCACCATTCTGCTCCAATCTGCACTCCCTTCTCATCATCCCCCCCCACCCCCCCCAACCCCTGGGGACAGACTATGTTGCTTGATACCTCCTATTGAAGTGACGATGGGTCACATATTGTACCTGGCGCAGTCCACAATGCAGGTCAGGAAGGCATTTTCAGGACATAATCTCCCCCGTAAGAGTCAGCAAGTCAAAGTTAATTAAGATAAAGGGCAGCAAAAAGCAACAATAATTAAAACTTAGTGTTGCCTTCCCAGACGAGCCAGGAGAAGAGAAGTAGGGCTGGGGGTGGGAAGGGTGCTGTGTTTAAATCTGTCATGCCCACAAAGCCAGGTTTATCTTGGCAGCAGTACAGCTGTGACGGCTCTAGGTCTGCAGTTCAGATGGGGGCAGTGTAACAGGCCACGTGTGGTCACTTCTGAAAGGGCCCCTCCGTACTCTGGAGGAGCTGATGGGCTGTTTGGTGAAAGCCGGCTGCTGCTTTGGAGCCCCCTCCTGGAACACGTCTACAGTCTGCAGCGCTGAGATGTGTGTCCTCCTGGATACTCCTGCCCTTAAGGAATAGGGCTATGCTGGAAGGGAAGGCTGGAGAGGAGGCCTTGCCAGTTGGGGCCAGTCCCCTGGATAGCTCCAAACAATAAGGGGATCTAATAGGATGCTACTCCCCTCCCAGATTCATAAAGCCCTGGCAAAGGCAGAAGGAGGGCTTCTGGATTTCCTAAACAAGAATAGACACTGCCTTGGTGCTCAAGTCTGGCCTAGGCCTGGCTCTGGCCTAGAGCACATGCGAAAAGAATGGGGCTCAGTCAATGAGTGTTCCCTAGATAAAAAGGCCTCAAGCCCACAGCTGTTTGTCTTTACTTTACTGCCCATCCGGGATGCGTGGGGCTGGGCTAGGCTGGGATATGTTCTATTGGTCAGAGAGCAGAGATCTGCCCCCCTCACAGACCTCCTGATCTTTGGCCTTCCTGCTGCAGCTGTCACACTGAGAGCGAAGCAAAGCTGCCTGTGGCCAGGCTCTGCCTGCAGCCCTGACGGAGACTATTTCATCCAACCGTTGTCAGGAATCCAAGACAGTGCAATGGGCGGGACTCACTTGTCACCAGTAAGGGGTGGCCTGGGCAGCTCTGAATCTGACACAGAGGGCAAGGCTGGGGAAGGAAGGGAACGACAGGGCAACATGAGTGCAGGCAGAGGGGTCTGACTGCCATGTGCAGGGACATGCAGTCAGATGTCCCGCATCAGTCACATGATTCCCATCCCTTTCCCCACTGCTTACTTCAGCATTAGCAACTTGCACGACAGCCAGTCAACAGTTGGTGTGATGCAATGGCCAGCCTTGTGCTGGGAAAACAACTGTCAATACCAATAGCCTCAATTAGCACATTCACCTAAGGCAGCCCATTGCCTTGGCTGGGATGGCAGAAACAATCCCCCAAACTCCCAGTCTTGCACACGCTTGTTTTCTTTTTCAAGAGCTGAGAAGTTTGGTTAAAATCCACCAGTCCCCAATATAACTGAATTTCTATCCCAGCCTCTCTCCTTCCTGCTCCTGTCCAGGACTGGAAGCAGCAGTGACAGAACACTGGGACCACTGCTGTTCTCATGGTACGTCCAGCTGCACCAACCGCTCTGATGCCATAAGTTTTATAGCTCAGTTTTGCAGATCCCAAATCTCCCTGAATGAGCACAGGTCATGATCTGGGTCAGAGAGGTGGAATGACTTGCCGCGGGTCACCCAGGGAGCCTGTGACTGAGCCAGGAACTGAGCTTGGATCTCCTGAGTCCCAGCCTAGTGTCTTATCCTTGAAAATGTCCTTCCTCTCCAATTTTCCCTATTTTTAAAGTGGAATTTCTCCCTTGCTACTCTTTCCCCCCATTTCCCTTATCTGATCTCCATGGGAACCCAATACGGATTGCGTTCCGGCAGGGCATTGGAATAGGTACAGAATACATTTTCCCAGACCCACTACAAACTTTCTGAGCTCTACTTGTCGCTAGAGCTTTGATCTCCTCCTGACATTTGGTTTTGCTCTCAGGGTTTCCAGACTGACTTTATTCAGTCACTGATGGAAGCTGCCAAACAAAATACTCCAGATTAATTCCACTCTCTCTCTTTCTCTCTCTTTCTTTAGAAACTTTTAATTAGTCTCCGACTCAGTGGCATTATTAGTATTTGTTATTAAGTATTAAAATCGCTCACCCCCAGCTCTCTCTCCCTCTGCTTCCCATTTCCAGCATTTTGTTTTAATTGTTATATTTTTAAATCAGTGATCAGCCGAGCTTCTCTAATGATCTTGACTCATTTAAAGGGTTTATAACTCTAGCACAAAACTCCAATAAAAAAAGCAGCACACTTGCTGGGAATCCCCCAGGGGTGGTCAGCAGCCAGCAACACAATAAACTCATTTATTACTTGCCTGTTCCCCCTCCCCGAAACCACCACCATCCATTGTATCAGAGATCAGACCTCTCTTCTCACACAACACAGGAACCGCCCCCCTTCCACACGCACACACACACTCCATTTCCCTGATGATCAAGATAAACGGGTGGGGGAAAAGGGATAGAGAGTCCCTGGAGAAGGTAAGTGGGCTGAAAGTGAAATAACCAAACCCAGTATCTCCATGGCCATCCTCCTCCTCCAAACTCCAAGAGTTCCTCACCCTCCCAAGAGGAAAACTATAAAGCATGGTTATAGGAGCAATTTTTAAAAAAGAGAAGATGATGGACATATTTGTCCATGAACAGATTTAGCACCCCAGCTAGGATGCTGCAAGGCCATTGTCTATTTACATTAACTCAATATTTTGCGTGTAGCTTTCCTTCTTTGGACAAGGAGGTGTTCCACACACCAGTCAAAGGGGGAGTTCCACAAACAGTGAACATCTCAGCTCCAGTCTCCCCTTTAAGAAAAGAAAACTTCTCCTACACAATCCTCTTCCATCCACTCCCCTCTCTCAGCCCCCATCAAAGGAGAGCTCACATAACTGGCTCTGTATCTGCAAAGCATTTCTGAAACCAAGAGGAAGGAAAGGAGAGCAAACACTAAAGGGGAAATACATCAGGCCATGAACATTCCTAGCATAGGGAGCTGGCTAGCACAATGAGTGAATGGGTGAAGGTCTTAATGCCGTGTCTTGGTAGCAGGCCGCTGTATAAATCCTCTACCATGGCCTCTGTAACTTCAATCTCTGCCCTGAAGAAATACTTGGGTGATAGCAGCAGGATGAGTCAGAACTATCTTGGGCTCAATCTAGTGAAAGCAGAAGTGTTTCTGGTGGGGACAGGTTATTGTTTTGAGGATGTCTCTGTAACTCCATTTAGAAGAAGAAAGTAAGGATAAGAACTTCACTGTCATTTCTTGGGCCTGAGCTTTCCATGCAATGTCCCATGCGTCAGACATCTTATGGGTGGCTTATATACCTTCAAATGTCCTTGTTTTCTGTATGCTGCACAATTAACTGTCTAGGAAAATTGATGGCTGCAAAGATGGATGGCCATTTTGTACGTGGTTCAGTGCAGACTATTAGTGGAAATATAACATGCTGCTCTCTCTAGTTGTTTTGTTCTCAGTAAACTAACGATCATTGAGAGGGAAAGTTTCTGTTTGTTCCGTATGTATAAAATACATAACAGGGCAAAGGTGTCTTTTTCCCATTTACAGCACTTGTGCTTTATCACATAGTGACTTCACTGCAGCAACGTGTACCTTTATGACTGCTACTCTGAAACCTGTCTTTATAACCACGTGGCTTGATTACTACAATTCCCTCTTAGCAGGATTTCCAGCAATGAAATGCCATTGGCTTCTGCTTGTTCACCATGCCGTGGGAAATTTGTTCCCTGGTTTGAACAAGTGTGATTATATTGCTGTGCCTTGCATCTCCCACACCAGTTATTTATAAACTGGTGGGTAGACTTTTAAGTTGTCAATGCCTCCTTAACCCAGGCTACGTTAAAAACCATCATCCATCAGCCTCATCCTGATGGGTGACTGTGCTCAGATATCACCCAGCTTTTGGGTAACCCACCAATCAGCTCTGAATGTGGCAGGCCTGGGGAGCCTAGGACTGGAATAACAGGGCATGCTGGTGGTCAGCACTGCGGGACAGGAGGGATGCATTGGCAGAGCAGGACGGAAGAATCTTGTGTAATGCTTGGGCCATATTATGTGTCTGCTCACAGCCAACACTGCCAATTTTTCAGCTTCATGAGAAAACAAAATGAACAAGGGTTCCTGTACACCTGCACAGACCTCCCCCCAGTTTGTGTATTCGGGCAATAGGGAATCAATCTCACAGTTTTATAGGAAAAGGAGATTCCCTTTTTTCCATGTTTGCTGAGCTGCCCGTGGAAGATCCTCCTCCACAACAGAACGCAAACATGGGAGCAGCCCAAAGATTAAAATCTATTTTTGGTTAACCAGGCCAGGATCTTAACATCCTTTTTACCTTCCTCTGTCTTTAAACCCTCTCCAGCAATATAAGAGGCTCATCAAAGCTTCCAGCCTCTGGCCAAAAGACCACTGGTTAAGTTGCCCTACAGTTTCTATGGACATGATTCTTCAGTCATCCAGTACTGACACAGGCATCCTTGTCCTCAAAATTTTCTGCATCTGACACTAGCCCAGAAAGGAGTCTAAGAATCTGAGTCTGGTTTCTCACGTGGTCATGCCAGATGGCTGGCCCAAACCCCGTCATTTCTTTGAGCAAAGCTTACGGGAAGCAGACAGCAACCATAAGACATGCTAGAAATGCGAGTCTTGTATAATTCAGGTTGCCGAGTCCCATGTGGAAGATACTTTACCCTAGTCCTTATATCACATCATCAGGGATGGTTCCTCTACCGAGCATGTCATGAAACATTTAAAGACAGACAATGGCAATAATAATGTCATGCAGTTATACGGCACCTTCTCATCCCAAAGGATCCTGGTACTCCTTACACACTGAAACTGACTCACATATTGTATTCAGGGATCATTTCAGCCACCACTGAAATGCAGCCACTCTTTTTTAAAGACAAGTGCTCTACAGTAACTTTGCAAAACCGAGCATTTTATGATAATGTTGCTGCTGTGTCAAGAACCATTAATGTAGAATGCAGTGGCATTTGTCATAGGGTGAAACACAGGAGATGTACAACAACCCACCTTCTACAAAAATTTAGGACAGACAGTGAAAAGGTCCGTATGTATCCAATTGAAAATGCAGGGGCAATTGCACAATGCAATTAACGAAACTGCAGTTTGGTGAGAGACACTTAGGTTAACAACCCTCTTCTTGGAAAATGTGGCACTGTGAGCTGAGTGATCAGAAAAGGTCAGGGCCTTTGTTTTTCAATACATCCAAAAGACGGCACCGGTAGCACCTTGAGAGCATCATACTAGGGCATTGCATCAGTACAGACTCAGCACTTAGCAAATTTCTGCTAGCACTGAACTCCGCCACATGGGCGACCACGAGCACATCAACAGAACTGGGTTTACAATGGTGCCAATGGCACCAGGCTCACACTCAGAATGGGCCCTGGTACCCAGACCGTGGGCCCCCCATGCTGCTCTGAGGCTCCGCCCCTGTTCGGCCTCTTCCCCACCCAAGGCCCCACTTGCCACTTGCTCCTCTCCGACCCCTCCCTGCCCTGTGAGTGGTTGGCGAGGCCTCAGGGAGAAGAGAACGGGTTGGGGAGGGGTCTTGGGGCAGAGTGAGAGTGGGGTCTTGGGGGAAGAGGCCGAGTGGGGAAAGGGCCTCTGGGTGGAGCGAGGGTGGGGTCACACTCCAGGCACTGTGGCCCACAAAAAGATTAATCCGGCCCGGCACATCAACCCTGTCCTCCACTGTCTACACTGGCTTCCCTTGGAATATCAAGTCAAGTGCAAGGTCTTGGGCCCTATTTTCTAGGGCTTAATCATGTAGGTCCAGGATAACTAAAAGAGCCTAAAACCTCAGATGAAGACCATGGTTGGCCTTACCTCCCCTCTGGCACAATGTAGCTCTCTACAATAAGCTCATCTTCAAAGGAGACAGAGCTTTCTGAGGGGCTTGTCTGAGGAATGAAATCCCACAATAGCTAAGGACCATCACAACCTCACTGCCTTTTGGTCTAATATAAACATGGTGCAGTATGTACATACAAAGAAAAAAAAAACGACAAACAAAACAAATCCCTCCGCTGCATGCACAATTCTGCCCCTGGGGAGAGGATGAGAGAGAAAGAACAAACCACGCATGACAGACATTAGTCATGTTGCTTGATGTACAATTGGAAGGTGCTCAGACACTGTGGAGCACAGCTTAAGCACCTACATAAAATAGCGGCCCCCAAATGAACACATCTTCCTGCAGCATCTGTTATTTGCACGGAAAGTCTCTCTTCCTCATACTACCCAGGCCTGCCCCAGCTTAGCATCGGAAAACAGATGAGATCACTGCCTGAGGTTGAAGATAATGTGTTTTTTCATACGCAGCCTTGTTTCATCAGAAAGCCCAGTCTTAGTCCCCGGCTCCTGCTGCTGCAGCTCTCCTTTAAGTGAGCTTGCTTGGTAAAATCGCATTACTTTGTTTACTTTGCAGGGTGCCGTGGAATTTCAGGTTTTAAGGTGAAAGTTATTAAGCTACTTCTGGCATAATACCCCCTAAATGCCGAGTCCGTGAGAGGGAATTTTAACTTGGTTAATCTGACACAAATGAAAAACTATTCCAGGCTTGACATGACTGCAACGTTGCAATAGCAGATTCCCCACAAAAAAAGAAATGTTACCACCAAGTTTTCGGTGTTCCGCTTTAATAATTTCTTTGAAAAATATATCGTGTGCTGAACATATTTAAAGGAACAGTATCAACATTTTGACTGTCCAGATTTGACCAGCTACTCCGTAATCTAAGCAGGAATTCTTCAGCGTTCTCTATCCTTGCTCTTGGCTGCTTGATCAAATCAGTTTGGATCTCAAGAGCTGAAATGTGGCTTGGAATACGCAGCTGCCCAGCGGGGTAAGATCCCTACTTGCTGCTTTGCCTGGACTGACTAAGCCTTGGTGCATATAGGAGTAAGTGGGATTCGTTCACCAGTTATGCCCCACTTAAGTGTGTACATGGGGGGATGGGCTTTGGCTTGGCTTGACCTCTGCCCCCGGACTCTTAAAGGACCAGCCAGCAGAGCTATAATTTCTATAATTAATATAGACCCAAAGCAAATTACAACCCTTCCCCCCATAGCAAGAGGGACACAAGAAGTGAATTGTGTCTCTGTGGCCATGGCTGTCAGGGCTGCTCCTGGGATGCTGTAGTTTATGTACCCTCCTTCGCTCTGACAAAGGAAATGGGTGTCGGTCCCTGTATGGTGGCTCAGGGATGTGCCCAGCTTTGAATGTCTTTGCGTTTGGCCCCACTGTAGATTTAGCAAGGACAAATGACTCTGGAAGAGGTCACATGTCAGGCTGGGGAGGCAGCAAGGTCTAATGGGACTGCTAATCAGGAGACCTACGCTCTGTTTTCAATCCTACCACTAGTTTCTTGGCAAGTCTGTGTGCTTCAATTTCTCCATTTGTAAAATAGGGCAAAAAGGACCTAACTTCTTTTGTGTTGCATCTTAAAAACCTCAGATGAAAGGAGCGAAAGCAGTGTGAAATGTGCCTATTTCCCAGCATTAGCTGCCACACACGGGCTGAAGTTGAGCCCCATGTCTTGTGTGCATTGAGTTTTTAACTGAACTGAACTGAGACTCGTGGTTCGGAATCAATTTCATTTGTAAAATGTGCCTTTAATTGGTCAGAGGGAGAGCAATTTCGGTGTGGGAAACTGCGCCCTGAGGTAATTAATCCCCCGCTAGGCTCAACCCATTTACTTTGGCCTGAGTACAGCTTAGTGTACGTTGCTGAGGGATGACCTAGCTATCTATGGGACGGTAATGCTACCCTTCTCAGGGGCCACATTTGTAAGAGCAAATGCAATACCGGTTTGCAGCAACTGCTGTGGGGTGGGCAGGGGGAGAGACTGCAGGGCGAAGGGAGAGTAGAGAATACCGCACTGGCCCTTGGGGACATCAGGGGGCTTTAACATTCACAGTGCATCGTCAGTGCTCATTTTATACCTGGCCTGTGCAGCATAGCCTTAATTCCATTGAATCATACTCTGTGGGGAACTGCTGGAGCTAAGATTGGCTTCCCTCTCTTCAGTTACATGGGGGCTAATAAGAAAAGGAGTACTTGTGGCACCTTAGAGACTAACCAATTTATTTGAGCATAAGCTTTCGTGAGCTACAGCTCACCTCATCGGATGCGAGCTGTAGCTCACGAAAGCTTATGGTCAAATAAATTGGTTAGTCTCTAAGGTGCCACAAGTCCTCCTTTTCTTTTTGCGAATACAGACTAACACGGCTGTTACTCTGAAACCTGTCATTATGGGGGCCAATGGCTGTGATATCACACACGGCACCTCCCACTGCGTAGCTCAGAGCCATGAAGTGAGATGCCCAAAGTCACACAGAAGTACTGTGGCAGACCTGGGAATAGGGCACAAGAGGGAAATAAAGTGATTTTGGCTTCTAAGCTAATCATAAGTCCAGGACAGCATCTGCCTGCTTCTGAGCTAGGTAGATAACTACAAGGGGCAGAAGAGTTCCTACAGAAGGTCCCCTAGTTTCTGATGGAGCCTGTGAAGGTATATGGTAGAGAGGCCCAATGCAACACAATCACAGATCCCCACATGGTGTTACAGCACGGCCAGCCGGATAGCCATCCCCAGGGAGGACTGACCACTCACTGCTTCCCCTTGTTAATGCTAATCAGGCCCTGGTTGCAGCCCAGTACAAAATGAACAGCCTCTCAGAGCCAGAGTCAAAGGACTAAGCTTTCCTACAGCCAGAACTTTTCAAAAGCAAAGGAATGTACAATGCCAGCACCTAACAATGCTCTCTTGTTTCAGGGAGACTTTACTCCCCTTCAGTCTCAAAATATCAGTCAGCAAAAGCCTGTGGCTTCTCCCTGCTTATATACTGCCTAATGGGGAAAACCAGCATCAGCTGAGCCCAGGCCTCCTTCCCTCTCTCTCTCTCCCCCCACCAATGTCTGATCTCCTCTGAGATGCCTACTGCCAGGGCAGACACCTTGCTCTGAGACAGTCTTTTAACCCTGGTAGAGGGTCTGAACTCCCCCTTGCAGGTGGGCTGTGTGAAAGGCTCGCAGTCCAGCTTCTCTTTGCTGCTCCCCTCCCCTACTGAAAAAAAAAAAGCCCTTCTTGGCAATCTCAGAGAAGCACAGGGTTGAATGGGTCTTGGCAAACTCCTCCCCTCACTCCCAGAAGGGGTCACTCTTAACTGGAGTTGAGACATGTTGGGGGGGCACGCAGATGTTTGTACTCCCCCCCCCCCGCCTGTACACTGCCTGCCCCGTGAATGAACAGAGGCCTCTGGTCTCCAGGGTTTACAACCTCCTTTCACCAATGACTTGTTCATTCAACTGGGGGAATGAAAATAGGCACAATGTTCACCATGCCGTGACCTTTGAAAGGGAATGGGCCTGATTCTGCTCTCACCTGGGCATAGGGTCCCCTCAGCTGGTGTCAGTGCCCTGATCCCAGCCCCCAGTGTGAGGAGAGATTGAGAGTGTTCATGTGTGGCCAATGTGGCTGTTCTCTGCTTCCCAGGGCCCTTAGGGGTCCTGAGAAGCAGAATGTCCATGAGAAACAATCTCTTACACTGTGAACCAGGCAGGCTTCTACAAGGCCTCAGAATAGAGGGACCACAAAGGTAGATTAAACCCACCTTCTTCCCCACCCACCTGGTCCCTGCCCCTGCCCCAAGCACAGGGACAGAATAACCAAGCATCAGCCCCAATGTATTTTTCAAACAGTCTCTCATTATGAACTTTCCCCCTCAGCACAGAATTCTCCTCTCCTTTCTCAGAGGATCCACTCAAAGCAAGAGAGGAGCTGTGATGGGGGATGAAGTTTTGTGTCAATACACAGTGAAGAACCCTGGAAACTAGCAAACCCACTAAAGCAAATTCTGATGTAAAGGCTGGGACTATAATCACCATGTCTCTGGGATAGCTGCTCTCTTCCAGGCCAGAACCTCTGCCCTCACACGGATTCCCCACTCCCTCTGCTCTGAGTTCAAATCTTGATCCTGTGTAGCAGCATGCTTCGGAGAGCCTCTCCAAGCCCCAGCCCCTTCCTCATCTCACTGGACAGTGCATGATTGGGGTGGTGCAATGCTATATTAGCGAGGCACTAGAAGTCTGCGTCAAGTTCCACACAGGGTGTGGTCATGGGCAGATAAAGCAGACAAAGCTGGAACTCAAGGTGGGTGGAAGCTTGTTTTTTGGTGTTTAGAGCTGTCGCTATTTTCTGATGGACTGTGATTCCGTATATCATGCCGATTAAAAGACATCCCCCCCCACCACCTATGAATAACAAAATAAAGGCAATTCATTTCAAAATGCTGCTTTAAATGAAAATTGAGCCCACACTACAGCTCCCGGCATATTCCATTTTGCTGCCATTCAAGAGACAGACCTCTGCACAAGGGAGATTATGTACTAAAGGCCTGTACCTGCCTCAGGAACAGGTGGTGCCGACTTCTGTGTACAAATGGAGTTCCCCTGAAGCCAGCAAGGGCAGGGCTACAGCAGAAAAGCAAAATGACTGAGCAGTTTGGTTTTCACGTGTCAAGGCATTTTTATTTATTTATTAACGCCTGTGTCCTAAAGTGAACTAAATAGAAGGGAGGTGAGAAATCAGGGTGCAGAGGAGGTCACTGGGGGATGGCTCAAAAGTAATGTATCCTTAGCAAGGATTTGAAGGAGGAGCACCATCCTGATGGGGAAAAGGGTCTAACTACACAGCTTCCCTTTGATCCAAAGCTTGGGAGAGCTTCTCCAGTGACTGTCTCATTTTCCCCGGAGATGGCTCTTTTCTAAGGTCTGAAAAACCGCTGCAAGGGTTGTTTGAAAATAAAATAAAATTGATTTCACAGCTCCTTGAACCTCTTGCATCAGGAATTGATTCTGCCCCCCCGACTTTTTTTAAACAAACTCGAAAGTGGTTTGAGTGATGACAGGTGGAAAAGCTGATGCCGTGATGCCTCCCAGTGCCAAGTGAGAATCTGCACTCCAAGCCGTGTCTCATGGTTCTATCCTAAGCCCTCCCTAGTCTGTGCCTTCGTTGGGCAAGGCAAGCAAGCTTGTACAGATTCCAGGGCTGCAAGAGGGTGGGAGCAGACTCTTCCGCTGAGACAATATTTGCCAATTTTTTTCAGAGGCAGCACAGTCTAGGGCAGTGGGTTCAGGTACAGGCGTCAGGTGCCCCAGAGATCAAATTCCAGCTCTGACACTGGACAATCTTCCTGGACCAGAGTCCTTCCCTCTTATCTTGATGGATACCTTTGTAACTCTATTTAGACAGAGGAAGCTTTTCTTTATAGAACCCAAACTATAGCCAGTGCTTGATCAGGAACGTATCTTGTCTCTGTGTGTTTGTCAGTCTGTCTACCTCAGGCGTAGGGCCTGACCCAAAGCCCTTTGAAGTCAATGGAAAGACGCCCAGCGACTTTAATGAGCTTTAGATCAGGTCCCTAGAGGGCCAGTCGCTACAGTATCTCAGCAATGACATACTCCAAACTCTTGGAATGGCAACAGCAAAACTCAGACAGTAAAGCAGGCCAAAAACCTCTGTAGATTGTCCATGAACAATTTCAACCGGATGAAAAGTGTTGTTTGTTTCATTTTAAATTTCCGTGGAATGTTTCTGGTGTTTTTGACCAAAAAAAAAAATTATTATTTTTCAGTTTTCATTCCCCAAACCTTCTCTTCCTTTCCCCCCCTTTCTTGCCTTGTTTTCTGGCAGGAAAAAAGGAGGGAAAGGACAAATGGACAGAAAAGAAAAGATCCCCCAAAAGCCCAAACCAACATTTTTTATTTTATTTTCATTTAGTCAAAAAAAGGGAAAATTTCAACCAGAACCAAAAAATGTCCCCAGAAAATGGCTCCCAAAGCTGTGTGCCATCAGAAAAGCATTTTGACCCACTCGACTGTCTCACCGATGAAGAGTTGGCAAAGCAATTCCCAGCAAAATCATCAGCAATCTCTCAACTACCACAGTTGGCCCAAACTGCAGCCCCGCTGACCCTCCATCGGGGAGGGAGATGAGCTATTACTCCATTCTAATGTGGCATTTATCATTCATACTCTATGTCAATGAAATGGTGATAAACGACTGAATTGTTCACAGGGGCCATTCTTCATATTTCATCTCCAGCTTGGGTTTGTTTGGTTGTAAATCCCTTCTTTTTCTTTCCCTTCTCCCTGCATGGGCTTCCCTTACAGCAGGTTGACCGCAGAGGAGAGAGCCTTCACTGCCCTAAAAGGACAATCAACAGGGCAAGCTATCTCTGTATGAAGGGCTTAGACTCTCTGACCTAGATCCTCAAAGGTATTTAGGCTCCTAACTTCCACTGATTTCCATGGAAATTAGGTGCCTAAATATTTTTGAGGATCCAGGCCTCTCTCTGCTTCCTTCTTTTCATCTCCTGCCCATCACCTCATAACAAGCAACTGGAGCTTGACGAGAGAGCCCAGACTGGTGGATAGAGTCATGGACTGTGAAGTCAGGACTTCTGAGTCCCACTCTTGGCCCGTGTGACTTTGGGCAAGTCCTGTCACCTCTCTGTGACTCAGTTTCCCCATTTGTTAAACGGGGATAATAAAACACACTTGTCTTAAAGGGCTATTGTGATGCCTACTATATTCACTTCAAAAGGCCAGATAATAGACTGGCTTATGTACGGTCATGAGGGGGAGTAAGACATGTGGCATCCCTGCATCTTTGCTGAAGGCAGGGCAGGGACAAGCAGGGGCTCCATGCTCAATACTTTGCATGGGCTGGGAGACCCTTTACTTCACCCTGTTAATGCACGGACCAGCAAAGCTGAGCCTACTGTGGCAGGGCTAGCAATCTCTTACTTGAAAGGTTACCATCTCCTGGGAGCCTGGAGGAAGTGGGAAAGAAATCCCATCTCCAAGAGGCAAAGACTGCTCTGGAGGTACCACAGCTGTGGGTCACCCTTACTCTGGTCTAGAGGTAAAAAGATAATCTACCCCTGAGCTAAGATTTATAAAGCACTTTGAGATCATCAGCTAACAGACAAGAAGGAAGGAAGGAAGAAAGAAACCGTCAAAATGTTTTCAATGCATTTTTTAAACAATAAATTGCTTTTTGACAAAATGGAAATTTTTGCAAAATGACTTCAGTTTTTATAGAAAATTTTCATTAAAAAAATAACTGTTTGGGTAGTGTTCATCAAAAAATTTCACAGAAGAAAAGTACGATTTCCCAAACACCTTAGATAGATAGATAGATAGATAGATAGATAGAGGGGGTGTCTGGGGATAGATAGATAGATAGTGTCATAAATATAAAGGGAAGGGGAAATCCCTCCTGGCCAGGGGAAAGCTCCTCTCACCTGTAAAGGGTTAAGAAGCTAAAGGTAACCTCGCTGGCACCTGACCAAAATGACCAATGAGGAGACAAGATACTTTCAAAAGCTGGGAGGAGGGAGAGAAACAAAGGGTCTGTGTGTTTGTCTATATGCTGGTTTCTGCCGGGGATAGACCAGGAATGGAGTCTTAGAACTTTTAGTAAGTAATCTAGCTAGGTATGTGTTAGATTATGATTTCTTTAAATGGCTGAGAAAACAATTGTGCTGAATAGAATAACTATTTCTGTCTATGTATCTTTTTTGTAACTTAAGGTTTTGCCTAGAGGGGTTCTCTATGTTTTTGAATCTAATTACCCTGTAAGATATCTATCATCCTGATTTTACAGGGGGGATTTCTTTATTTCTATTTACTTCTATTTTTATTAAAAGTCTTCTTGTAAGAAAACTGAATGCTTTTTCATTGTTCTCAGATCCAAGGGTTTGGGTCTGTGGTCACCTATGCAAATTGGTGAGGCTTTTTATCCAACATTTCCCAGGAAAGGGGGGGTGCAAGTGTTGGGAGGATTGTTCTTTGTTCTTAAGTTCCAAGGGTCTGGGTCTGTAGTCACCTAGGCAAATTGGTAAGGCTTTTTACCAAACCTTGTCCAGGAAGTGGGGTGCAAGGTTTTGGGAAGTATTTTGGGGGGAAAGATGCATCCAAACAGCTCTTCCCCAGTAACCAGTATTAGTTTGGTGGTGGTAGCAGCCAATCCAAGGACAAAGGGTGGAATATTTTGTACCTTGGGGAAGTTTTGACCTAAGCTGGTAAAGATAAGCTTAGGAGGTTTTGCATGCAGGTCCCCACATCTGTACCCTAGAGTTCAGAGTGGGGGAGGAACCTTGACATGGTGGCATAGTGGTGGGATTAACCTGAAATCATTTTGAGATCCAGTTGAGATTTTTTGAACTAGAAATACATATTTTAAAAAGGATTTTTTTTTTTCCCTTTGGAAAGGAAGTCCAGAAAGCAGCTGAAACTGAAAGCAGCTTTTTTTTCTCTGCTTTGTGGCCAAGCAGAGACAAAAGGGGATTATCTTTGTGAATTGCAGGTTTTCTTTGCCTGGAGGCAGGGTACTTAACTCCTGCAGGGAAATTCAGTCTTCCAACCCAGAGTTGTTTGTTTTGTTTTTTTTTCCCTAAAAGTAAATAGGGGGTGTGTGTTCTACCCATTTGCTTTTTCTTTGGGCTGGGTAAGCAGGTTTCCAAGTAGCTGGAGGTTTTTTGCTTTGATTTTGGCCCAGAGCAGAGACAAGGGAATTGTCTTTTCTGTAGGCTGACAATCACTATCAGAGAATAGGTATTCTATTCAGCACAATTCTTTTCTCAGCCATTTAAAGAAATCATAATCTAACACATACCTAGCTAGATTACTTACTAAAAGTTCTAAGACTCCATTCCTGGTCTATCCCCGGCAGAAACCAGCATATAGACAGACACACAGACCCTTTGTTTCTCTCCCTCCTCCCAGCTTTTGAAAGTATCTTGTCTCCTCATTGGTCATTTTGGTCAGGTGCCAGCGAGGTTACCTTTAGCTTCTTAACCCTTTACAGGTGAGAGGAGCTTTCCCCTGGCCAGGAGGGATTTCAAAGGGGTTTACCCTTCCCTTTATATTTATGACAGATAGATAGATGATGATTTTACAAAAAATAGACTTAAAGTTAGGCTTCTCTATGTGACCTAATATTCAAAGATGCTGATCTTGAGCTTCAGTGGGAACTGCTGGGTTCTCAGCCCTTTTGAAAATCAACCCACTTAGTTAGATACATAAATATGAACTTAGGAGCCTATTTTTGAAGATCTTGGCCATATATATTTGGAAAGATGACAAAGCACCAGGCAGAAATGGGTATTTCTAAGAGTTGACTCTTTCTTCTTTGCTGAAGCTTCCCCCTCTGACCGGTTTTGTTCTCACTTGTTCCACGAGGATAACCTGGCCCTCAGAGGCTTTGAGTACATTCTTTGTCCTCACTAATCATTTTCAGCAAGCCAGAAGACAAGATATGGGGACCTTCTCGGTAACTCTGAGATCTTGATTGTTCAGAAAGGTCAGAGGAAAGTGGGTTTCTAATCTTTGCAAAAGAAGAGATTAACAGGCTGCCTTGCTAAGATGTATAAAAATTCTGAAGGGAAAAGAGAAGAAAGGTGATATACAAGGCCATTTGGGTTTGCCTCAAACACAAGAACCCAGGTGCCATGAATTAAATAAAGGCACTGAAAGAATGCAGACAAAATGTCTTTGTATAGACGTGGTTCATATACAGAACTGAATGCAACAGCAATGGGAGCTACTGCTGTGCAGAACTGTGAAAAGGTGCTTGACAAGTGGAAGGATACTCTTAGATAAAACAGCTAGGGGGGCTCTTTTATTCCTCAGATTTCCAGGGTTTCTAACCCTGATGCCCACAAGAGATTGATGCCGCCCCTGAAATAGGTGAAAAGTGGGGGAATGACTCCTCCTAACACTGCTCTGCTCTTCCTGGCTCCATTCAGAAAGGATAAGCAGGGATAGCAGGAGGAAGTGTTTATACAGAGACCTTCTGGCTTAGTGGAAGCAGGAAGTGCTGGTAATCTTATAGAGGGCTCCATTCTCCATTGCCTTGCACCTGGTGCTACCACTTACGCCAAGAAAATGTGCATGCAATGTGATTATCAAATCAGTATAGTAATATTTCACAGGCATTTTGCACTGGTGGAAAATGACTCCACAAGCTGAAGGACAAAAGAAGAATCCCACCCAGAGACTGTTACTTTGTATTCTCTGGGTCAATTTTGCAGATGGTTAGCAAATGAGTTATAAATCAACTATCACTCCACTGAGTTCAATAAACTGTAAAATTCAGATCTGAATGTAAATCTCTCCGGTCTTTGAGATTAGAACTGAGCAAAACCTTTCAAGTAAAACTTTTTTTTTTTTGGGGGGGGGGGGTGAAAAATGCAGATTTGGTGACACCAAAATATTTTGAGAATTTCTGATGATTTCAACAAATTGTTCTGATAAAAATAAAATAAAAAAATCGCTAAATCTAACTGAAATGCTTTGTTTCAGGTCAAACAAAAATGTTTCGTTTGTCCCCGAATTAAATTGTTTTCAACTTTTCAATTTCCCAAAAAAATTATTTTGGTTTGATCCCAAACTAAATTCCTTCCATCCCAGAGTTGCCAGTGAACAAAAAATCAAACAAATCTATTCTTCACAAAGCTCTATTTGAAAGTGTTTGGAGATCAGGTTTGATTTGAACCTATCTTTAGTAGCTATGAGAACCAAACCGAATCCCCAAAAATTTTGAGGCTTCCCTAGTGTGGGAAGTTGCCAGTTTCCACATTGCTTTTCCTCTTGACATGTTTGAATCTCAGGGACAAACTGTCTTCATTTAACTGAGATGAGAAAAGCATCTCCTGCAAATTATGTCATTTCTTTTCCCCATTATGTCTTTTCTACATCTTCTAGCAGCGCTGTTACAAACCAGCAGAGAACGGTCAAGTGGAACAGCAAAGACAATAATTTTAATGGAAAGAAATTGGGGACTGGGAGAAGACACAGATTGCATTAGAAAAAGGGAAATAATATTTAATTTCCCTGGCCATAAATAATCTGTCCGCCTACATTACAAGCACATCAAAGATGACAGGCAAAATAGTCAGTGACATGAAAAAAAATCATTATTTCTTCATTAAATGTTTTTATATTTATTATAAGAAAAAAATTTAAAAAGGATACTGACAGGCAGGAATACAATGGCTGACAGGCCATTGAAGAAATGGGACTGTGTATGTGGTAAAGAGGATTAAACCAAATGAAAGAAGAACCTGCCCCAGTCCAAACTTTGACCATTGTTAAACCCAGGTTCCCTTTGGGACAGAAAGCAAAACTGCTGATGTATGTTAGAAGCCGTTCAAAAGTCAACATGTACCAAACATGCCCATCAGTCCCTCTCATTCTAAATAGAATGTGGAACATGGTGGTGCCTTTGATACGGCGGTGACTATGGCCAAACATGACCTCTTCATGGTGACTGCTGTACCATGACACAGGTTATTTTGGGGGCATTTCAGGTCAGAGTAGAATCAAGAAAGGTCCGCATTCTCACCAGCACAGACTTTGTTATGAGATTTCTCTCCCACTGTTGAACTTTTATGGCCCAGACCCCAAGTTGTGCATAACACAGCTCAGGAGGGGCAGAACAAAGGTGGCTTTAAGCCACCTTCTCTCTTATCTGATGCTGGAGCTGGCCAGCTACCAGATTAGCCTTTGGCATAAATTAGAGCAGCCTCAGGCTGTTCTATTTTTCACCAGCGGCCCTCAGCCACAGAGGGTCATTCTGGAGGCATGGGATAATCAAGACATATGGATGTATACATCACACACCTTGTTCCTGGCAACACCCTCTGCATCGCTGTCTGCAAACAGGGAGGTTACTGTAAGAGATGCTTTGGCAGCTGTCCACCATCTTAGAATCCCCCTGCCCAGGGTGAATCTTCAAGTGTCTGGTTAAGGTGGATTAAGGGTGGCTTTATGTTACTAGAGCCCAATCTCACTGCAGCCTCTGACTCAAAAGGGTTGGCTGTCTCTGAGAAATTTCCAGATTTAAAGTGCTTACACCAAAAGCTTCTAAACTTTTGAGCAGACGTGCCTGAGGGAAAACAGGAAGCAGAGAGGGGAACGATTGTGAACATTTTTTTGCAAAATTCCCTCCTTCCCTGTTTCTTTCAGATTTTAAAATGTTGTACATATTTCAAGGTTCAATAAACACCAGCCAACTCTGATTTTGAGGTTCTCTCCTCCCCTCCTTGGGTAGCAAGACAGAGACAGTGAGACTGCAAGTACTGTTTGTCAGGGAACTCATGTGTCTGTATGTGTGAGAGACAGAGAGAGTGTGACGTTTGAATGTGTGTGAGAGTCTGTGTGTGTGATGCAAATGTTAAGCGAGGATAACACAACAGAGAAACACCAACCCCAGTCGACTTTCTCTTTCCTCCCAGCTTGGCTGCCAGGTTTGTGCATAAGAGACAGAGATTGTTAAGCTCTTTGGGGCCTGGACCATCTTTTTGTTCTATGTTTGTACAGTGCCTACCGCAATGGAGTCCCACTAGGTGCCTGTGGTTCAAAGAGGAAAAGATCCACCACACACAGTGTCTCCTTGAGTTGTGTCAGAAGCCAGCCTACCCTTGGCAACTCCAACCTGAACCAAAGCCTTGGCATTCAAGCACATTCCACTTCCTGGTTCCAGATGGGGTTGGGGAAAGGGTTGCTGACATGCTGGGAAGTGCTGGAAATCTCCCATGAAATCAGGGAAAAACATCGCTTGTATTGCAGTGCACTCGGAACTGTGTAGGGGCCCGGGAGTGGAATGGCAGGGGGGCAGCTGAGGTCTCCTATTTATCTGGGGCCTCTTGCACCAAGGTTGCACATGCTGTGCCTGGCTGTAGCTAATTCTATTGGTCTTTCAAATGCATGAGCACCCTCTGCCATGTCATATGTGGAGCTCTGGGGAGGCGAATTGAGGTACAAGCTGGAGGGGAGGGAGAGGGTCTCACTGTGAGGGAAGATCCCTGTCTGATCTTTGGGATTGCGGGAGTGTTTGCTCTTGCATTGTTTTGCTTGCATTTCCTTCCCACACTCAGCTCTCAGGTAGGCGTCTAGCTCTAGAGCTGTGGTTCTGAAGCTGATTCTCTCTCTCTTTGGTGCTCCGTGCCCCACATCCATCTCCAACCCCGGTGACCATCTGACGTTCAGACAAACATGTCATTATCCCGGACATTATCCCAGTCATTTCTGCTCCAAGACACGCGGCATCGCTCATCCCAGAGGCTTCAAGGTCACGCCCCCTCCCCGGCAAAATGCACCATGCACAGGCTCATCGCCTCTTGTCCCAGCACCACGGTGAACCTCCCTCCCCACGTACACGCTAATGGCCCCATTACCGCTTCCCCTCCAGATTGTTTAACAGATGCTCTTGATAAGTACCGAAGCAGCTGAAATTCTGCGGGAAATGAAGCATGGCCGCCCAGCCGCAGTCATTGCTGCTGAAGGATAGGAGACACTCGCAAGGTCTTTGGGATTGGTAACACTCAGGCAAAAGCTATTTGGCCCCATAACCAAACCTGAAGGGCCTGGATTAAAGTGGGGAATAGGCCTAAGAATAGTCAGTGACGGAAAACAGCGTCGCATGCCACCGACTCACAGGCTGATGGGAAATGACAGGATACTCCTCCCTGGTCATAGGACTCCCAGCCATCAGCCTCCACATCCAGGGACAATTGTCACTCCCCACTCCACATGCACATGCAATATGCTGAGCTCCTTTGAAAATCTGGCTGTTATTTAGATTCCTAAATGAGAATTACACTCTCGAAAACCTGGCCCTGATTGCAAGTGCTGCTCTCTCCTGAAAATCCTGGCTCTGTAGATTGCTCCACCCAAGGCTGTAAGTTCCCTGGGGTCTCCTCTCGCTCACTCCAGTTTTATACTGGTGTCATTTTGTGGGCTTCAGTGGAGTCACTCCTGATTTAGAATAAGACAGAACAGATTGTGGCCAAATAAGTGCAACATGTTCTGAGGTGACCTCTCATTTCGATGCCTTCCAAGTTTGGAGGGATCCCAACATGAGACACCGTAAGGTCCTGATGGTCAGAGATGCCATGCACTAACTGACCTCGGATGGAGCTGAGTGCACTTGGCACCCCTGAAAATTGGGCCCAAGATGTTGAAAATTGGGCATCTGCACACTAGAGCTGGTTGCAAAATACCAAGTCCTTCCCCAGACATACAAAGCCTGTGGACTCTTGAGAACATGCACTGCTTGGTTTCCTGCCGGCTTGCTCAACTGGCTCTTTGGTAGTGTGCCTGGTAAGTTTACAGGGAGCCTGGAAGCACCCTGGCTGCTAGCTCCTTAAGAATCTGGGCTCCCACGGTTCCCAGGTCCTTGGCAGCCCCCCTGCCAGGCTGATGAGCAGCAGGAGGCTGGATATATTAGGCATTCCAGCTCCCAGGCTTCTGTAACTCGGGCTTGCAAGGCTCCCCAGCTCTGGGGCAGCCCGTCAGATGGGCTGCACATAGCCAGGGCTCCTAGCAGAGCTGGGCTGAGAAGGGTAACTCCATTCCATGGAGCATTTCAAAATTGGTGGTGGGGGGGCTCTGAATTGTAATGAAATGAAATTGTGAAATCCTCCACCAAACAGAATGACCGGTTTCCACGCAGCACTCTTCAGGACTCATTTTGTTAGCATTTGCAGTGTGTCTGTTGGTTCCAGATTCAGCGTTTCAGAATGCCCAAGGGTATCAGAACAGTTCTGAGCAGGTCCTAGGTAAATCAGCATCTCAGGCCACAGATAATCATTGTAATGGAATGAAGCATGGGTGAGATGCACCCCACCGCCCCTTATCGTTCTCTCTCAACCCTTCTCATTATATCTCCAAACATTTCTTTGCTCTGTCTCTCTTTCCCATGTTGTCCATTCTGTTCTATTTTATACTACCCTCCTCACCTGAGTGTCTGACAGCTTCCAAAAGTGCATTGAATGATGTGAATAGCATCTGTTGCACATGATTCATTCTTCGCCTCATCCTCTCTCCAGGGCAGAGGTTCCCTGTCTTTTCCTTTGCACGCTCTCCCCTTTTCTCCTTCTCCCTCTCTATCTTTCCTTGAACCCTCTGCTTCCTCTCCCCGGCCCAGAGAAGCAGCAGATCTTGCTAACCCATGGCAAACGTGAGTCAGGAAGCGACGTCCCGTCATCAGGGCAGCTGGGGAGCAAGTGTCAAAGCTATTAGCTCCCTGGCGAAGAGAGGAGATGAGGTGTGCAGGAGTGTCTGTGGGGATGGTTTGGAGCCCAGAGAGAAAACAGAGCAGTCAAGGGGATGGGGAGGGAGTTGGCGAGATAGAGGCAGTGTGTGTAATGGAATGGAAATAAACGAAGTAAGAGAAAATGAGATGGAAATATATAGATGTGCAACACAGGAGAATTTAGCCGAAACGAGATTGTCATCCAATCTGCTGGGGGAATAGAAAGGGGAAAACAAACCTGCTAAAGTGAGTCTTTTGTCATTCTAGCAGCTTCTTATTCAGTGTCCGTCCCTCACCCATCCCAATCCCTTCATGCTCTCTGGACTCTTTTGGTACCAGAGTCCTTCTTTGTCTTCTCAAGACCCCTTCCTCTCATCTCCCCTCTCTCCTTGCTGCTTGTGTTTCCTGCTTTAACCCTTTGCAGTCACTGTTTCTACTGAAGGGCTATTTATCAAGTGTTAGTGATGCGTAGATCCGATGAGCATGTCACAGACACGAGTGGTAGGTGTCCGAGATGGTTATATGCATAGCACTGAAAGGGCTTATAGATCAGTATTATAAACCATGATTGTTACAGAGTCCAAAGGGTCAAGAGGCTGCTGGCAACCAATCTATTACAATCAATTAACCATTTATCAAAACATCTATTAATCCTTTACAAACTATTATACATGTAACCTTAATAGAATGGTATAGTAGGTCAGTGCTGTCATTTGAGTGCCAGCAGGGGTGGCAGATGGAGGGATGGGTGGTCTCTGGGAACAAGTCCATGCTGTGGCATAACTGGATGCAACTCCCATCCATGGGAATTACACCATCCATTTTCCCCCTTGTGTCCTAAAATTCCTCTGTTGCTGCAGGGTGTTTTCTGCCTGCAGGGGATTTCCATTGAATAACACTGAATTACTATACAAAACAGACACTTCCTACACGACAGGAAGGGGATTTTAAGTCTCCAGCCCCATTATCTGGTAGTAAAAGGACGGAGGGCTCCAACATATCTTTTCATTTCGGAGGCCACCAAAGAGTCTACAGCTGGTTATGGCTTTGGCTGCTACCAAGCTGAGCTGGATGCAAACGGGTGATGATATGTTGTGATGTTTGGGCCAACGCATTTACCCGAATTGTGAGTTCAACTGGGACGAATGAGTGAAAAGTCATAAGATGTCACAATAATCTGTAACAACAAAAGTCGATTGGAAAAGGTGCTGAAAAGAGACAGAAAGACTGAATTAGTCCAAACAAAAAGGCTCCTTGATATAACTCAAGGACTGAGTTAAGACCATGCTTTGTAAACAAGAACAGTGTGGGACCAGAAATCAATGAACCAAAATGGGTGTGTCGGAAATTAGGCCTAATTGGTGGACAAAATAATGCGGGGATGGGCTATTCCACCCATCAGTCTCTTTTGGGGTCCTCAACAAGCCCTTGGGCGGGTAGGGGAGGGAAGCTGGCTACTTTGATGCTGGTTGAGTGAAAGAGAAGAAAAGAGGAAGGATTGAGCTTCGCCATCATGTCTACCACCCCCACCAGTTCCTGGGACCCCAGGTCTTTTTTATCCTAATCCTGAAAGATGTCCTGACCAGAGACCCCAGGCTGGGCCAGAGAGAGAGGGAGCCAGATGACACGGCCACCTCTTCCAGCTCTGGCTAAGTCCCAACCACCACCTGGGATAGGAGACTTTGTCACAGCCCCTTTCTCTCGCCCCTCCCCCGTGTGTTCTTTTCCTTCCCCACCTTATTTCTTCTCTTACCCACGCTCTCCTCTTCCCTTCTGTCTGATAAGAGTCTGGGGTAGCCGACCAAGACTGTATACTTTGCACCACTGCTGTAGGCCTGTGACCAGAAAGAGGCATCTGAAAGCAATGACCTAAACATCCCAATGCTGGTACACATTTGCCAGGACTCAGAGTGGCTGATAAGACCATGTGCAGGCCTCTATTTTTCCAGCAGAGAAGTTGCAAGAGAGAGTCAACACCAGAAACAGAAGCTGCATTTTCTACCTTTGCTGCTGTTTTCATTCCCCTTTTTTTGTGTGTCTAGCTAGTTTTGGCTTTTAGGAAATGGGATCAAACTTTAACACCAACATCAACAACAGCTCCACCCCATTTCAACTAAGTCCTTCTCTTTTCCCCAATAAGGACAGCTATTATCATCTTTGATACCATCTAAGAGGCTGTCAAACAAAGGGTTTTATTTTCCTTTAAAGATTCTCTCCAGCTAACGGGAGAGGGAATAAGGGATAGTGTTAAAAAGAAAGACTTACTTAATACTTTATATTTCAAAAGCTTTAACTGGTTTTCCTTCTTTTTCTGTATCTTTAAAAAAAGGTTAAAAGGATTTTTTTAATGGTATTTTTGCCACAGTGCTAAGCAGGCTGAGGCCTCTGTACACCAAACCCTGAAACTTTTTACAAACTGCTTGATGTGGGACAGTTTCAGGGTTATGTTAACACCTTTGACTTTTTGAGCCCATATATTCCATCAGTCAATATGATGACATGGCAATGCAATATGACATGGCAGTGCAATGCTCTATGGCCCATCACCAATCCCAAGGAATCCAGCCCCCACAGAGGTTGTTTTCTTTATTCCAGCTCTCTGTCCATTAGTGCTCTGCTAGAAGGTATAATCCTCCTCCCATTGAAGCCAATGGCCACTCTCTCATTGACTTTAATGCAGCAGGGTCATGTTTCTGGTGAAAACGGATGTTGGAGGAGGGGGAAACACCTTACAGATCCTCTCCCCACTCTTTGTATTTCATCCAAATGCTCTCAGGAAGAGAAGGAGTTGGTGGGGGGCACTTTTGATGTTATTAAGGTTCTTTCTACCCTCTGCATCAAAGTTTGGGAGTTCTTGCTGGGCACTGAATGCAAGGGGAGGCTTTCAAAAGTGCCTGAGTGATTTAGGAGCACAAATCTGATTGACTTGAAAATGAGAAAGAGAGGGAAGAGGAGAGACTGAGGGTTTGCCTGCACTGCAGTCAGAGGCATGATTGCAGCGCGTGTTTTAAATATCTAACTTGGGCACTAATAATAGTGAAGCTAAAACAGCATGAGCTAGCAGCCCAAATATAATCTCACAGGGAGTCTGGATACGTACTTGGATGGATAGCCCATGTGGACACTAGTTCATGTCTATTGGTACCTGAGCTAGCTACATCAAAGCTGACTGAAGTTTAGACATATCAGGAGAACGGGAGAAAGGATAATCTGCATCTAGAGCTGGATGGAAAATGGAATTTCCATTCCATGAGAAGGTCCCACATTTAGAAACTTTGTTTCATTCCAAATTAGGATGACAAGTCAAAATTTCTTGTGAAACAGAAATTCAGACAAATTTCCATTTGTAAATATCTCACTGTTTCATTTCGATAATGTCAAACCATTATGTTATACAATAACCTAATATAAAATATAGTATAAAATAATATTTTAATATAAAAGACAAAACAAAATGAATTGAAACAAGAACATTGAAATGAAATATTTTTACCTTATCAAAACATTTTTTACCTTATTAAAAGAAAACCAGAGAGTCAAAATAATGAATCAGAACTGATGCATTCCCACAAAGTGTTTTGATTTCAACAAAACAGCAGTTTTCCCAACAAAAACACAAACAAACAGTTCAGTCAATTTTTTTTTGGCTAGTTCTGTAGAATAGAGTGATACCATGAAAGAGTCTATGGACTACAGCCCCCCTGGTATTGACTGGTTTCTTGGTAATTGTATTTGTGCTAGAGACTCTTTGAAACCCAAAGATCAATGTGGCCCAGGCTGTGTTAGGAATATCTTTGAATAAAATCCTAGCCTGTATATTACTCCTGCTAATCCTCTTCAGCTCAGCCCTGTTCCTCCTGCTTGTGTGAAATCCTCTAGAAGGATTACTGCATGCCAACAAAGTGCAGTCCTCAGATGGCATCAGATACCTGCCAGTGCTGCTAAGCACAATACAGGGAGAGGTGGAAAATTTAAGCTGAAACTCATGGGATCCCAGAGAGAGTCCCACTCCCTACCCCTGCCCTCACACACACACACTGAAGGCCACATGCTAAGGGGATGCATATTCTGCTCTAACAGGTCTAGTTGGGTACAACAGAGCCTAAGGGAGTTTATGTTGGTCCAACTGTACCTCCTTACACATCATTTCTGCATTTGGCCAACTGGGTTTTAAGTGTCTGGTGCTTATTGCACTGAGGTGGGCCTCAGAACTAATGGGTTCAATCCTCAACTCTGCACCTGACTGGCTGTGTGACCTTGAGCGAAGATCATTGCATGGCTTCGTGTCTCAGTTTCCTCAGCTGTAAAATGGGAAGGATAATAGTTAGTTACTTCATTTCGGAGGTTTGCAAGACTTAACACAACACTGTGTATCAAGCTATTTGGGGAACCCAGTGGGAAGAAAGGTTACAATAGTAGTGCTCTTATTTGATTAATGCCAAGAACTTAGGATGGAGGGCCTCATATGGTACGGGCAGTTCCTTTGGATTGCTGACTGCTCCCGGGTATGATCCCGAGGGACCTCAATGGCCCAGGACTGCAGAGGAGTGACTCAGCATTGTGTTGGAAGGGCAGCCAGTGTTGCTGCTGGCAGGGGAGGGGCAGGTACCCTGAGGAGACTTTGGAAAGGCCATTACTTCCGAGACAGAATAAAGATTTTACGCATTGAATTTAGCCTCGTTTCACTTCATTTGCTGCATTGAACAGCTCACATTTTAATTCATTCCAGCCAGGAACAGAGGAAACTTGTAGCTTTCCGGAAAGCTCTTTCAACTCACAGAGGCGATGGGGACATCTTTTAAAGATGCAATGCACATCTCATGTCAGAACCCTGCTGAGAGATAACTGTAGGGATGCGGCTGCCTTGTGGATTTCACTGACCACTGGAATCTCCCAACTACAATCTCTATCTTTCTTTTTCTTTCCATTCCTCTTTCCTTCCCCTGCCCTGAATTTCTGGGAGAAGCAGTGGGGCAAGGGGCTAGAAGCTGGGGCTTGGTGTTAACTGAGGAAGATTTGATCCTTCTAGATCTGAGCAACATTCTTTCCTACCCAGGCAGCTGCTGTTAGTCATTGTTTCTCTATTGTCGCTGTTGCGTTCACTGACTCTGCTCCCCATAGTCATATTGTGGGTCTGCTCCCCACTCTAAACACAACACCCACATATTGCTTTAAAGACAGGTTTCAGAGTAGCAGCCGTGTTAGTCTGTATTCGCAAAAAGAAAAGGAGGACTTGTGGCACCTTAGAGACTAACCAATTTATTTGAGCATAAGCTTTCGTGAGCTACAGCTCACTTCATCGGATGCATTCAGTAGAAAATACTGTGGGGAGATTTATATACATAGAGAACATGAAAAAATGGGTGTTACCATACACACTGTAAGGAGAGTGATCACTTAAGGTGAGCTATTACCAACAGGAGAGCAGGGGGCGGGGGGGGGGAACCTTTTGTAGTGATAATCAATGTGGGCCATTTCCAGCAGTTGACAAAAATGTGTGAGGAACGGGGGGGAATAAACATGGGGAAATAGTTTTACTTTGTGTAATGATCCGCACAGACACACCCCTGGAACCCCGACCTGGGGCATTCTATCTGCTACCCAAGATCCATAAACCTGGAAATCCTGGACACCCCATTATCTCATGCATTGGCACCTTAACAGCAGGATTGTCTGGCTGTGTAGACTCCCTCCTCAGGCCCTATGCTACCAGAACTCCCAGCTAACTTTGAGACACCACTGACTTCCTGAGGAAACTACAATCCAACGGTGATCTTCCTGAAAACACCATCCTGGCCACTATGGATGTAGAAGCCCTCTACACCAACATTCCTCACAAAGATGGACTACAAGCCGTCAGGAACAGTATCCCCGATAATGTCACGGCAAACCTGGTGGCTGAACTTTGTGACTTTATCTTCACCCATAATTATTTCACATTTGGGGACAATGTATACCTTCAAATCAGCAGCACTGCTATGGGTACCCACATGGCCCCACAGTATGCCAACATTTTATGGCTGACTTAGAACAACGCTTCCTCAGCTCTCGTCCCCTAATGCCCCTACTCTACTTGTGCTACATTGATGACATCTTCATCATCTGGACCCATAGAAAAGAAGCCCTTGAGGAATTCCACCATGATTTCAACAATTTCCATCCCACCATCAACCTCAGTCTGGACTAGTCCACATAAGAGATCCACTTCCTGGACACTATGGTGCTAATAAGCGATGGTCACATAAACACCACCGTATACCGGAAACCTACTGGCCGCTATTCCTACCTACATGCCTCCAGCTTTCATCCAGACCACATGATCCATTGTCTACAGCCAAGCTCTATGATACAACCACATTTGCTCCAACCCCTCAGACAGAGACAAACACCTACAAGATCTCTATCAAGCATTCTTACAACTACAATACCCACCTGCTGAAGTGAAGAAACAGATTGACAGAGCCAGAAGAGTACCCAGAAGTCACCTACTCCAGGACAGGCCCAACAAAGAAAATAACAGAACGCCACAAGCCATCACCTTCAGCCCCCAACTAAAACCTCTCCAACGCATCATCAAGGATCTACAGCCTATCCTGAAGGACAACCCATCACTGTCACAGATCTTGGGAGACAGGCCAGTACTTGCTTACAGACAGCCCCCCAACCTGAAGCAAATACTCACCAGCAACCACACACCACACAACAGAACCACTAATCCAGGAAGCTATCCTTGCAACAAAGCCCATTGCCAACTGTGTCCACATATCTATTCAGGGGACACCATCATAGGGCCTAATCACATCAGCCACACCATCAGAGGCTCGTTCACCTACATATCTACCAATGTGATATATGCCATCATGTGCCAGCAATGCCCCTCTGCCATGTACATTGGTCAAACTGGACAGACTCTATGTAAAAGAATAAAAGGACACAAATCAGACGTCAAGAATTATAACATTCATAAACCAGTCGGAGAACACTTCAATCTCTCTGGTCACTCAATTACAGACCTAAAAGTTGCAATTCTTCAACAAAAAAACTTCAAAACCAGACTCCAATGAGAGACTGCTGAATTGGAATTAATTTGCAAACTGGATACAATTAACTGAGGCTTGAATAAAGACTGGGAGTGAATGGGTCATTACACAAAGTAAAACTATTTCCCCATGTTTATTCCCCCCACCACACACACTGTTCCTCAGACGTTCTTGTCAACTGCTGGAAATGGCCCACCTTGATTATCACTACAAAAGGTTCCCCCTCCTCCCCACTCTCCTGCTGGTAATAGCTCACCTTAAGTGATCACTCTCATTACAGTGTGTCTGGTAACACCCATTGTTTCATGTTCTCTATGTATATAAATCTCCCCACGGTATTTTTCACTGAATGCATCCGATGAAGTAACCTGTAGCTCATGAAAGCTTATGCTTAAATAAATTTGTTAGTCTCTAAGGTGCCACAAGTACTCCTTTTCATATTGCTTTAAGTATCTTTTAATCTTAATTGGAGAATAACGAAACATGAATCCCAGCCTAAGCTTCCTCTCGAGTTCAGTTATTCCCAGATTTTTTTCTCTCTGCAGGACCCTTAATTTCTCCTGCCTCAAGGAGACACTCCATGCTTTTTAATACACCTTGGTTGGAGCTACTAGGACCAATCTAGTCTGTTTCCCATGGTGAGTCAGCAGAAATAAATCTGCAACTTCGTGTGTACTCCTGGCATCTGACATCAGGGTAGGCCAACTGAAATGGCTGCAACTCTGTACACAGTCCTAGCACTGGCCACATATATCCTTGCCTGCCTTAAATAGTAGCATTTTGGAGAAGAAGGTCCTCTACCTCCTGCCACCCACAAGTTCTGTTTAGTATCTTTTAAAACTCCATAATGTCTTACCTAGGTACATTTTCAAATGTGTGGGCATTTGCAACTTCCACTACTGCCTTTATACAGTAAGGGCCATACCCAAATCCTATTAAAGTCAATGGGAATCTCTCCATTGACTTTCATGGGACCTAGCTCAGGGCATAAATGTACCATCTCCCCGGTCCTCCCAGGTCTCGACATGATAGAACTGAATCTCTTCACAGATGAGAAGCCCCCCACCCAAGACTAGAACAGGCCTCTCAGGCAAGTGGAAGTGGAAACCCCAAGGTTGTACCTTTGTCATGTACCCCAGAGAAGCTGGATTTAGTGGAGCCGAGAAGGGCTGAAGCTTCCCTTCTGGCTCTCCGGGGCTGCACCACTGGTGAAGGAACCCGCCATCGTCTCAAACAGAATGGGGCTATTTGTTGCTGTGGGAGAGCTGAGACGGCCCAGTTTGCATTGATGTGCCAGTCACAATGCACTGATTGGCTTTACTATCCACGGTGGGGTTTCCAAGCCTCTGTCTGGGAAGCCCCACTCTGCTCACACCTGCTTAGTGTCACAGTGGAGAGTCTGGCAAGATGATGTGATGGCAAATCCCTCCTACGGAAAAGTTGTTAATGGTGGTGGCTTGAGAGCAATAAGGAGATTCTGCCCTAAAGCAGAGTGATGCTATGGACCCCTGACTGTACTGTGAGCCGCAGATCTTGAGCCAGATGCTCCGTGACAGGAAATCAGCCTAGCTCCATGGATTTTGATGGAGTGCTGCCAATTTACACCGTCTGGGGACCTGGCCCTACTTCCTTATGCTGTATTTGTGTTTTCTTCTCTGTCTCCATCTTGCGTTCAAACTCCCACCCACATCTCTCTCTCTCCTTCCTGCCATCTCCTCCCAGTCTCTCTCACCTCTACCTCGTCCGCACAAACCCTTGCTCTGTATCTGTCTTTCTCCCTCTCCCCAGGCATCTCTTTCCCTACCACATTATTTTCTCTCTTCCTTCTGGCTGTCTCTTCCTCTCCTATTTTCCTCCTCCATTCTTTCCCCCTCTATTTTCTTCTCCTTTTCTTCCCCACATCTCCCCCCTTTCTCCCCACCCCTCCCTTCCTCTTTCCATTTCCCCCCACCTCCCTTGTCCCAGTTCCTTTCCCCTCCACATACTGCGTGCAGATGGTGACTGCACCATTGTCGATTCTGCTAACTGCTCAGCGAGGGTCAAGGAGTTTTCTTCTTCATTATCTTTTTATTGCAAACAGACTCTGCATACAAGAAGCTCCATTAGTAAATATCGATATGTGGCAGGCTGGGTGCACAGAGATTACCGCAGCGCATCAAATGGCCGAAATGACAAGTGCAGGCAGCAAGGGGAGCCATGTCAATGTAAGCAAGAAAGCAGAGTGGATACAACAGGGGGAATAATTAAAAACAAATACATTGGCAACTTCTCACTGCTAGAGCTATGCAGCAGAGGTGGGGTCTTCCACTCAAAGAATCTCCCAATAGGGAACACCTTGGGAAGCTCTACAGATGTTTTCTCAGAGCTTATGGTGTCTTATAGAGAGGGATGGGGTTCCAGGCCTACACACAGCTAGCTCATTTCCAAGTGGAATTCACCCCAGTGTGCAAGGCCATTGCACTGCTTAAATCCCCCAATAGGGCTTAAGTGGGACTGACATCAGTGGAGAATATTTCAACTGATTTCCATCGGGCTTTGGATCAGGCCTGTGGCCTGTTCAAATGGCCAGGCTGGAATCCCTTGTCTGACACAATCGGGAGGTAAACTGGTGTGTCTTTGGTAGCATAGTGATGGCAAGGTAGGTGGAACAGCTCCCTCACCACTAGGGGGGCTCTCTGGAGAAATGGGGGTGATACAGCAGGAGCTGAGAGCTGGGGGAAGGACAGAGAACTCTCAGCTCCCACTGATTTCAATGTAAATTAGTGTCCCTAAGCACCACATAGGAGTTGCTTGGCAAAGGCAAGATCAGAGGCCAAGCTCCTACCTAGTAATTCTCTTCCCTTTGGGTTAAAATAGCAGGAGAAGAATATTTCAGTGTGATTTCCTCCCACTCCCACTTAGTATTTCCCCTTAGTAAGCTCTCCTTTTCCAGTTCTTCAGTGTGTTGTCCCAGCTGGATCAGAGTCATGAGATTCTTTTTGGTGCAAACCTCTGTGCCTTCTTTCTTGGTACACCAGCCCTGCCCCACCCAATTCTCTCCTTCTTTAAGGCTCCTGGGTCTTTAGCATCTCACTCAGTTAAGACTCCCAACTGGTGTCTTCCCATGGAAGTTTTCTCAGAGTAACGATTAGGTAAAAACTTAGTGAAACCTAGAGATTTTGTCCTATGGCAAGAGCCAATTGAGGGGCTGAATCCTGAGATCTTTCCTCAGGTTTTACTCAGAGTTTGGGCCTGATCCTCATCTGGAGGAAAGGCCCGTCGCTCCATTGAAATCAATGGCGCTATGATGATTTTACATGAGGTGAGCAGCTGGCCCTGCAGTCTGAGGACAACAGCTGTCTGTCTGGGAACTGAGGAGAAGGTGAGTAAGAATGGAGAAAAGGGCTCAAGGTTTGGTGTCCAGTCAAGATGGAAAAGCTTTCTCCCCCAAAACACCCTGCCCAGCCTTCGTGGTTTCCTGAGGCCCTATGAATAGCAACCTTCTTCTTCACAGCACTTCCCTCCACTGGCTAGAGATCCTGTATCAAACATTGCATAAAGCAGTGAGAGATTGTCTCTGCCATGCTGGAGGTGGGGTATTGGGAGGAGATTCTGTAACTCATTGCTGCCAATCTCCATAAAACCTCCTGGCAGCTGGACGCTGCTCAGAGAGAAAGCAAATTATATGCGCAGGGGGAAAAAAAAAAGATGGGATTTCCAGAGAGCCCTGCCTGATCTCCAATTCATCACTGAAAGATTGGTCTATTAACAGGACATAGTAGGCCTGAAGGAATTGTGTGATCATTTGTGCAAACGATAATTTCAGTGTTCGGTCTATCATATCCACAAACATTATGTAGCTGGGACTGACATGACTGATAGTAAAATCCCTTTCCCAGAAGGCTCCATGCCACTTCAATGCAACGCTGGTGAATGCAGAGCACTGGAAAGTAAGAGAAGCCTCCATGCTCTCTCGCTCTTGCTGCTGAGCTGATGGGTGAAGCCACTCTGATTACAGCAGATTTGGGGAATTAAACAGAAGAGCCGCGGTGCTGACAAAGACAACACTCTGTTTCCAGGAGAGCTCATCTCTGTCTTGCACTTGCTTGCTTGCACAGCAGAACATGCAAAATCTCTTTGGTAAATAAAGATGTGTTGCTTTTCTTGACATGGTACTCTGCTGAAGTGCTAATCCCAAGGGAAGCTCATCCCCAATATTTCCCCCGCATTATAGATGGGCTGCTTGACTCAGTGTCCTTGTGATCTCCTGTGGGTAGGCGGGGCAGAGGGGAAGTGTCCTGGCACTAATGAGTTGCTCTGCTGATTTCAGTAAGCACAGAAGCTAGGAGTGTAGCCTGGGAATTTCAAATATGCCTAGGGGATGTCCAAATCCTGTTGACTTTCAGTCAACCTTAGGCTCCTTTGAAAATCAGCCATAAACCCCAGTGCTGATGAGCTTGTGTGTGACTTTAAGTGCACTCAAATGCTGGGAACATAAATCAAATATAAACCATCCTGTGTGGGTCCCACTGCGGTGGACCAAATGCTCAACCTGTGTAAATCAGTTCATGGAGTTATGTTTGTTTGCAACAGCGAGGACCTATCTCAGAAGGCCAGCTTCCAGTGAAACCATTGAAATCCCATTAGTTTAAACTGGGTTGTAGGCATATAAATCAGGGTAGAATCTGGCCGCTGGAAGTGCACATCCATCTACTAACAAGATATGGGCTTTTGAACTTCCAGAATTGAATCCTAGAACCGTTGCATACCGCAATGAGACCGCATTGCGCGCCGTCTGGCAGAGCTAAGCCAGCATGACTGAGCTTGTGTGTGTATCCTAATGCATTCAGAAACTGTCTATTGAAGTCCAGCCACGTGTGTGGCTTGTTCTGAACTCCAAGAATGATATGTTCTGACACAAGTAAATAAGCATTCGCACTATTTCTGACTTCAGAGACAGGCAAACAATCTCACTCTGCCTCTAATGAACTGCCTCTGCATGTCAGAGGGCAGAAATCCATCCTTTATATTCATTACCTCTCGAAAGGGGGAAAAACAAAAAAGACGTAATATACACCAATGGCATTCTATGTCTGTGTCTAGATAGCTATAAACCAGGCAACCAGGATCCTGAGTTTCCTATTTTTTTTTTTACTTGGGGTGTTGTTCAAACCCTGTGCAGCTAGACACATGCACCAATTCAGTCCTGTTTAATCATTACTTTCACTGATGGTTTATGTGGGATGGAAACATTGTTCAGGCCTCTTGCAGACTCTCTGGGACCTGGTGAATTTCTCTGTCACTCCTTATGCAAGTAAAACTCCCACTGACTTCCATAGGAGTTCTGTCTGGGGATGGAATGGGTGAAGACTTCAGGATTTTGGTCAATACAAAACAGGTTCCCCCCAAATTTCTTTTAAATTAATTTTTTAAAACCCCAGCCAATCAGAAGGACATATTTTCTCTCCTGGAGGAAATCTGCTCAGACAATGAGTTTGTCAATAGTAGCCAGAGGCAGATCTGCAAAGGGATATATGGGAATTCGACACCCCAGTTCCATGGACTTTCAGTGATTTGGGGCTCCCGCCTAACTGCTCCTTGTCTCTTTGAAAATCTCCCCCTAGATTTCTTTGGAGGTTATCAGCTACAGAGACAGATCCTTGTGGGCTAGATCGTGGCTTGGACTGCATGCCCATGCAGATGTGTAAAAGGGCATAATAATAACCCACAGTAGGCTACCTGCAACTAGGCTCTGGAGCAAGCAGAGCTACTATTCCCGTCCCCACCCTGGAGCAGATGGGTGGGGAGGGGCAGAGAATGGGTGAAGACCTGGCTCTGCCCAGCCCAGTGCATTCGCCAGCATCACTAAGTCAGCATGGGAAGTATTACAACATGATGCTTGCTGGTATTGGTACCAGACCTCAGAGTACGGAGGAAATGGGGAGGGAATTGTGTCTGTGAGGCACACTGCCTCTTGGTGGGGGTAACTTAGTCTCACAGAAATGTAGGGCTGGAAGGGACCTTGAGAGGTCTTCTAGTCCAGCCCCCTGCACTGAAGCAGGACCACGTATATCTAAACTATCCCTGACCATCAGTGATGGGGATTCCACAACCTCCCATTGTAGCCTATTCCAGTACTTTAACTATCCTTACCGTTAGAAAAGTTCCCTTCCCCCACTCCCAATAGCTAACCTAAATCTGCCTTGACGAAAATTAAACTTCTTGTCCTACCTTCAGTGGAGATGGAGAACAATAGATCACTGTCCTCTTTGTAACAGCCCTGAACATATTTGAAAACTTATCAGGTTCACCCCTCACCCTGTCTTTTCTCAAGACTAAAACATGCCCACTTTGTTAAACCTTTCCTCCTAGGTCAGGTTTTGTAAAGCCTTTTCTCTTTTGTGTTGCTGTCCTCTGGACTCTCTCCACTTTAATTTATGCACCATCACTTGCTCCTGGCTGTGGCCAAAGTTACTATTTCATCCTTGGTTTTTGCTCCTTTCATAGTCAAAACTCCCACTGCAGTCACAAGGAGGAAGGACAGCAGGCCTTGGCCGGGCACACATTTAATGAGGTTTGTTAATAGGAGGTTTCAGATCCCATCAGAGTGGTTATGGCACAAAGGAGAGGGAATTAGGTTTGATAATTGAGTGATTAGGACCCCAACAGCATTGCTAATGGGGTTGTGTGGTTTGACAATGGGATACGAGGAGAATAGCTCTGGAGTTGTGTAGAGATGGGATTCACTTTCGACATCATCAGAGGCATTGGGGATTGGTCTTGCTTTGAGCAGGGGGTTGGACTAGATGACCTACTGAGGTCCCTTCCAACCCTGATATTCTATGTTTACCGTGCTCTGTAGATGGGATTAGGTTTGATAATAGAATCTTTAGGATCCCATCAGAATCATTGTGAGGTTACTTGGCTGAGATTAGAGTTGATAACAGAATGATTAAGATCCCCCTTTTTTTCTTTTTGAGACCATGGAGACTTCAGTTCCCATGAGCATCATCAGCATACAGAAATGAAACTGTGTTGTCGTGCTCAGGGTGTGGCCTAATTCCACAACTGTGGGTGCTAAACCTTCTGTGCTACTATGCTACTTCTAACGATGTGACTCTGCCAGCCCATGAAGTCATCTTGAAGCATCTGTTGATACTGTTTGGCCTCATTCTTCCCTTTGCAAAGTAGATTTCTCCACCAGCCCTTCCTCCCAGAGATAGCCAGCAGTGAAGCATGGCTCAGATCCCCACCTGGTGTAAATTACTATAAGTGTATTGACTTTGATGGGGCTAGTTGGATTTACAGCAGCTGAAGATCTGGCCCCACATGATCATAAGCCACCCCATTGCTTCAGAAATACAGGAGACAAAACAGGCAGCCTCAAAGTCATGCTACGGTTTGTACATCAGTGAGTTATTCTTCCTGGGAGCAGGAGTGGTTAGCAAGAGCTATGCTCACTTTGAGACAACATCACCGATACATTTTTCATCTAGTACGGGGACTTTGTATTTCTTTACAAGTCTATCCATCATATTTTGAATGAACCCACTCACAGTGGTAGCTAGTCAAGAAGGATACAAACACCAAGGAAAGAGAGGAATGTTGAGGACATGACACTGGAGTATAATTAGTGAGGCCAGTCAGAGTATAGCTCTCCATCATGTAAGTGATTTAAAACTGGATTGCAGACATATGATAGGGCACAATCCTGCTTTGGCTGGCTTGGCTATAGATGAGCTGGCTCAGCAAGCCATTCCATTCCTAATTCCTATCAGAGGCTGGCCTGAGTCACAGAAAGAGTTCGGATCCAAATCTTTACAAAGGCTGGCTGTTTAGAGGGTGGGTTATACGTCACTGTAACTCCATTCATACTGTGAAAAATATTATAATGTATAGGTCTGTGTTCAAATGTTGGATTAGACTCTCCTCTCTCTTAAATTGTTTTTTTTTTTCCTGCTCAATTTATTGACTTCAGTTGAGTTACTCTTGAGTTACACCAGAATAAATGAATCAGACCTATTGTCTCTTGAGCAGGATGGGAGATTTTCTATTTAGGAACGCAGCGCAGCCTGGCCTAAAGGCTCTGAGGGGCTGATTTCACACTCCAAACACCAGATCTGGACATCCTATTATGGTCCCTGTCACTGGAAAAGAAGGCCCCACTTTATTTTTCCCATGGCATTTTTAGAGTTGAAGGATCACATGTTCTTTCTATTTACTACCTTATTTTTATATTTAATGGATGAAAACAAACCATTGTTTTGGGAGATGAGATTCAGCCCCCTGAGCACATTTCTATCACCTCAGCCCAACCCTGTGAAAATGAAAGTCTGACAGACCTTTAACTATCGCATTGCTAATGGGCGCCTCTGTAATAATCAGGTCTATTTATAAATCAGGAACAACTTTCCCAGCAAGACTCCCTTCCATCAACTCCCCCTGCATTATTGTTCTCTGCCAAATCTGTCAGCTCACACTTGCATCGCTAATTAAGTGAACCACTCGAAGCAGGTGAACAGCTAGGAAACAACCGGTAATTTTCCCTGTGATCATTCCTCGCCTTGGGTCTCTGCGCTCGGCTGCCTCATTTCCACATGACCTGCTTTATCCCCAGAGCACCCTAGTGAGACCCGTGAAGTGCACCTGCTGGGAGAGAGGGAGCGAAACAGACCGAGAGAGAGTGAGCGCATGTGCAGACAAGGACAAAAAATGCCCAAAGACCCATCTGTGGCTTTCAGCATATCAGGCAGATACTGTTATTGACTTCAGAGGCAGCGACTGGAAATGCTCCTAGTAAAAACAAACAACAACACTCCCCCTTCCCCTGACCGCTTCCCGAACTTGCTATAATGCTGCTGCCCAGGAAATTGCGGTAACAATGAAATCTGCACATGGCCCCTGCTCGCCCTCTCCCGTCTGTGTCCCTTTCACACTCATAAAGGCTGTTGAATGGGTCTCAGACAGGAATGTGTCAGTTAATAGCAGAATCCCTGCAAGGGCAGCGCTGCACCTTGCTCCCCAGGAGAGGCCTACTCACTTTCAAACTTCCAACTCCATTTTGCTACCTCACTTACTTCAAGATCTCTTTGAATTTAGCCAACAATCTGAAATGGGGGAAGAAGAAGGTCTCCCCACTGATCAGGGCAAGACCAGTAGTGGGGAATGTAAAGGCTGCACTTGAAAAAAAAAAAAAAACAAGGTCTGATTTTCCTCTAAACTGGTGAAAATTTGAAGGAACTCCATTGAAATCAGTTTATCCAAACCAGTGTAAATCAGGAGTGACACCACTAAAGTCAGTGTAGTTACACCAGTGTAAATTAGGAATAACTCTGCTGAAGTTAATGTGGTTACAGAGGTGAGAGAATGGGAATCCTTTGGAATCCTAATAGCCCAGCTAAGAAATGCATTTTCATTTTCTAACCCATAAAAGATACCCTAATAACCAGTGTGCACTTTAATCATATTTAAGGTGAGATCTTCTGAATGAGGCTAGATTAGATTTTATTGGACTGGTGGCTCTGCATTCTCTCCCCACTGGTCCTACAAAGACCAAAGAGCTGTTGCTCAGAGAGGTACTGTGAAAGCTTGTGGCTGAACCTCTACCAATATTGGATTATGCCTGGGTCAGTCTACGGCTTTGGGTGGAGACCATCCAGAACCCAGTGGTTACACATGGTTCTGACACAACAATGAGGCAAAGTTTGGCAGCCTGAACCCTCTTTCTTAGGTTTTTTGGCCCCAAATTGCAAAGCAAAACTCAAAGATCTCATGCTATATGAATGATATTGAGGAAAGGGTTGTCGGAGCTCCTAGGGACTGACACCACATAGACCTCTAGAGATCTAGCCATAATCCACGTGAACTTCTGTAAATCCCTGATTGTCTACTGTCTGAGAACATTCATCCTTTTGACTTTCTGAATGGCAATGGATCCACCAAGCGGTCTGACCTTTCAGTCCAGAAGAGGCTATACTAAGGACCCTCTTTTCCTTCAGGTCTCAGGCCCTTTCATTCACATTAAAGGAAAAAGTTAAAATTCAATAAATGGTTAGTACTACCATTTCTGCCATGGGGAGACTGACTATGTATCCTAGGAAATGGAGTTATTCAGACCTGAAGAAGAGCTCTGTGTCAATTTAAAAGCTTGTCTCTCTCACCAAAAGAAGTTGTTCCAATAGAAGATATAACCTCACCCATCTTGCTTTTCTTATTCAGAACAAGACAAGCAGACTCAATCCAGAGTGCTGAACGGGGCTCTCTCAACATGTCCCAAAGGCTGGATCCTGTTGTCAAGGGACAATAGGGGCATAGTAGACTCAGAGCATTAGACTCTTTTAGAACATTGGATTGAAATTCACTCCTCGTGTCCATAAACCTCTTACATCCTACCTGAGACCCATTTGGGGTATTTAAATTGCTGCATAGACTCATGCTGGCTCTCCCCTTCCACCCTTAATAACTAAATGCCATTCCTTGCCCTATTATCTCAAAACTGAAATGAATGTTTAAGGAAGAGATTTAATGTCAATTTCCAATTATCAGTGGGGCAAATCCCAAGATCCACACTCAATTCGTATTCAGGCCTTATGGATCTAAACTCCCATGTGCATCCATAAATTGGAAGAGTAACAGATTTTAAGGCCAGAAGGGACCATTGTGATAATTCAGTATAATTGTATGCATAACCCAGACCATGAAAATTCACCTAATAATTCCTCTATCAAGGTCAAATTAGAGCTTGTAGTCAAATTAGAGCAAATCCTAGAGTATTGCCTGGGGAAAAAAGGGGTAAGAACCTCAGAATCTGACCCATACAATTATATTCCCTGAATAAAACACACTTCTGAATCCCCTTCTCAGATATTTAAAAGTCTGCATTATCACTTATGCTATACAATCCCTCTTTAGTGTACATATTAATACACAGCATCTGGTTGTGAAAGAGACACAGAACATGTGGCAGTTCCATGAAAATCAAATACTTTAAGGACCGTGAGATGACTAAAGTCAAATTACCCAGGGGTTCCTTCTCTTTAAATTATTCTACTATGAAATTCTCATCTGCAGGCTGTAAAGGGGAAACGACAGAGAGAAAAAAAAACAGCTTTCCCTTGTCTAAACTTCCTGGAGAGTCTGTGGCACTAAGTGCAGGCCTGTCTTCTCTCATTTGTGTTAACGGCATCTAAATCACTCTTTCAACTTACTGACTTCCATGGCAGGAGCTGGGGTAGCAGCACAAATGGATCCTTAAGCGCAGGGGGCTAAAGTGCGTTATTTCCATATACACATTATAGGTTCTGTTAGCTGAAGTTTCTTGTCTCTTGATTCCACAAGGAAAATGAATTTTCTCTTTTGTTTTGGATCCTTTGGAACAATACTGCTTGCATGGGTTTAACCCATTTCATACTCAGTGACCAAGGGAATGGGATTCCCTCCCAATGCATCGTGAATCTCTGTGCTTCATTTGAGAGGAAGGATGGTCCAGTGGTTAGAGCACACGTGTAGGTTTCAAAACAGGTGGATTGAAGTCCTTGCTCAACCCAGAGACCATGTGTGACCTTAGTAAGTCATTTTGTCTCTCCGAGCCTCAGCCCCTCATTTGTGAAATGGGGATAATAGCACTTCCCTACTGCACAGGGGCATTGTGAGCAAAAGTACTAGACTCGGTCAGGGGTTTTCTGTCTGAATGATTTTCTGATGGAAAATTCACTTTCTGCAAAATCTAAATTTTCCACAGGAAAAAAAATTACCAGAAAATGTTGATTTTCCATCGGAAAAATGTTCTCAGTTCCACAGTCACCCCATTCCTTGCCTGCCTGCCAGGCAGGATGCTGAGGAATTAGGGTGCCTTGGGCTTCCAAACTCCCAAACTCCCAGCTCCTTTGCCTGGAAACTTCAGATCGCCAATCCCTAGTCTCCCTAAGTTCCCCAGCTCCCCATCTGACAGGTTGGTGGGACTCTCAGTAGTTTAGGAAGCCTTGGAAACAATTCAAAAATATTGAAACAGAAAGTTGCTTTGACATTTTCTGAAGGAAACTCTGGAATTTCCATTCTATGGAATATTTCAAAATGGTGATGTTTTGTTCCACTTCCAAAAGATTTTATAGAGATACTTTCAGAATTTTCCATGGAACAGGAATTCCAGTTTCCAGCCAACAGGATGTTGGAAATAATTAAGAAAGGGACAGATACTAGGACAGAAAATATCATGTTGCCTCTATATAAATCCATGGTACGCCCACATCCTGGATACTGTGTGCAAATGTGGTCACCCCATCTCAAAAAAGATATATTGGAATTGGAAAAGGTTCAGAAAAGGGCAACAAAAACGATTAGTGGTATGGAATGGCTTCCGTATGAGGAGAGATTAATAAGACTGGGACTTTTCAGCTTGGAAAAGAGACAGCTAAGGGGAGATATGATTGAGGTCTATAAAATCATGACTGGTGTAGAGAAAGTAGATAAGGAAGTGTTGTTTACTACTTCTCATAACACAAGAACTAGGGGTCACCAAAAGAAATTAATAGGCATCTGGTTAAAAAACAAATAAAAGGAAGTATTTCTTCACACAATGTACAGGCAACCTGTGGAACTCCTTGCCAGAGGATGTTGCGAAGGCCAAGACCATAACAGCATTCAAAAAGAACTAGATAAATTCATGGAGAATAGATCCATCAATGGCTATTAGCCAGGATGGGCAGGGATGGTATCCCTAGCCTCTGTTTGCCATAAGCTGGGAATGAGCGACAGGGGATGGATCACTTAATGATTACCTGTTCTGTTCATTCCCTCTGGGGCACCTGGCACTGGGCACTGTCGGAAGACAGGACACTGGGCAAGATGGACCCTTGGTCTGACCCAGTAGAGCCAGTCTTATGTTCTTATGTTTTACAGAATTTGGCTGCTTTAATTTGCATTGGTGGGACCAAACCGAGCATGCTGCAATGATACAGAACATCCAGGCAAGTCCTCCTGGCCCAGGCATTTTTGTTGCACCATGCTTACAAACTCCATGCTCTGCCAGCATCGCAAGTAAGGCTGGCCAACGTTGTTTTTTATTACATGTTTTTTTTTTCCCATTATAAATTGTTTTTGTTTGGGTTTTTTTTGAAAATATAGATGGCCCTGAAAAAAGTTTGACTAACATTTTTCAAAACACTTTTAAATAGAAAAAAAAACAAAATATTTGTATTAAAATCATTTTTGTTTGTAAAGAGTGGGAAATTTCTCCACTTTCAGTATTTTTGATTCAACCCTCTCCACCCCTCCCGCCCCACACAAAAAAGGAAGCAAAAGGCAATAAATGTAGAGACGTGTGTATGCAGGGGAAACATACTTTCGTGAAAAAAGGAACTATTTTCCCCTTTTCTCAGTGAAAACTGGAGAAAGTAGTAAAAAAAAAAAATCTAATTTCCTTTTGAATGGATTTGGGGGGGAGGGGGCAAGAAACGAAAAAAACAAGTGAAATTAAAACTGTTCATTTTCCGTCGAGATTTTTTGTGAAAACAAAACAGAATTTCAATCAGTTCTAACTGCAAGGCCTGTCCATCACTGTACCCACCTGAGAACTATAGGAGGAGCGAGACTCTGATGCTGGTGTATAATGTCTATATAATGTTTATATCTATAGATCTATATGGGACTGAAGCCTCTTCAGAGTTTGATGCAACTGATGGGGAGGCATGGGACAAGTGGCTTTATAGCACCTATAGCCCCTCTTTGTCCTCCAGTCCTAGTTCAGCCTTTGAAGCAACTCGGTGAAATTTAGAGCAACTTTGAGGCTGCTCTATCTAGTTACAACAAACAAAGGGCTTTTTCATTAGCTGGAAATTGCTAGAACCTAGAAAAGCTCTGGCCACATCTCTTCCCTCTTGACTTGTTCCTGACCCGACGCCTCTGTGGGCCTGAAAGGGCTTGCAATGTCATCATACAGAGAAGTCTACGGAAGTCAAGGACTGCGTGGGCCTTGCAGATTGACCTGCCTGCTAAGGCAGCCCTTCCAAATCAGGGCTCAGGTACGTGTGTGAGAAGTTGACACTGCTGTTGCCTATTGTCTAAGAGTGCGTACACACTGAAAAAAAAAAACCTGCAGCACTGGGTCTCAGAGACTGGGTCAACTGACGCAGGCTCATGGGGCTCAGGTTGTGGGGCTCAAAATAGCAGTGTCGACATTCAGGCACAGGCTGGCACCCAGTTCTGAAATCCAGTGATGGGGGAGAATCTCAGAGCCCAGGCTGCAGCTTCTATTTTTAACCCCATCGCCCCAGCCTCACAACCCTGAGTCAATTGATGTGGGCTCTGAAATTCGGCGCAGTGGGGTTTTTCTTTGCAGTGTAGACACACCCTAAGTGGCTTGTGGGCAAACAGTGAGCTCCATTCTCCAGGGCTGTCAGCCTCGGCACCTTTCACCAGCACTAGAGTTGCAGAAAAATAAAGCTTTGAATGTGTGTTTAACAGGGTAAGCTGATCCAGCTGGCCTCAAACAGTAGCAAGGGAAAGATAAGCACACACTTTCCAGCCCAGCATGCGGTATGATAGCTCCGTCTTCCTATCGTTGTTGCTGCTGGAAGCCCCATCTCAGGAGTCACCAAAAGAAGGAGTCTGCCTAAGGGCTCTCTTGCTAAAATTGCTTCCATTTAGAACTATTTATCAGCATTTTCATGCCATTTTTCAACCACTCTTCTCAGCAGCTCTGTGCAATGCAAATCCCTCTCAGTCACCACTGCCAGCCAAAAGGCCCAGCCTGATAAAATATAACACACAAGGAAAGGGAATTAAACAGGAAGACTGGCTACCCTGCGCTGGTGGGGAGAAGATGGGTAGATTTCCCAGACATGTGTATGCAGTCAGCTCCATGGCGTGATCTCTCAGGGTATGTCTACATTGCCAGCTGACTCCGGCTCACGGAGCTGCTTAATTGCCGCGTAGCTGTCTGGATTCAGGTTGGAACCTGGGCTCTAGGACCTTATGAGGAGGGATGGTCTCGGGGAAATGGAATGTCTACACTACAGTTAAACAGCCCCGCAAGCTGGAGTCAGCTGGCATGTGTCTACCCGCAGTGTAGACATACCTTCAGAGGGAGGGAAATATATGGTGTTGCCAGAGTCAAGGTGAAATACAACCCTGTGGAGAGGCCCAGCACAAAGGCCAATGCACCGTTTAAGTCCCACCTGAGCCTTATGTGGAAAGCTTGAGTGGTACGAGCGTCACCCATATCTGCTGATGAAGGCGTTCAGGGCCTGAGCTCAAAACACACCTCTGATTTTGTGGGTGCAATTTTATGCCTGCAGCTAACTGCAGGCACAATGAATGGCAGGTATAAAGGTGACTGTTTCACGGGGCTGCCTGATTTGTAGGGACAACCAGATCACTAAAGGTGCATAAGCTGCTTTTTGCATCTGCAAGTGTGAAATTGTGCTCACAGAGTCACAGGCCAGGTTGAGGTCTTGTTCCACATCATACCTGCAAAGTATTACACTAGCTGGGTCCTATCCGCTGCTTGCCCATATGCTGCCCCCCTCAGACAGCTTCCGAAAAGACAGTTAGCAAACATGAGACATGCCTAATGAAATCACAATTTATTCACCCTGACCATTGCAGAGTAGCCTCTGAATGGCACACAGACTAAAGATATGCCTTCGCTGCAATTAGAGGTGGGACTGCATCACGAGACATAACCGAGCGCGCTTTGATCTAGCTAGCTGCAACAACTATAACAGGGAAGCTGCAGCAGCATGGGCTGTGCGACCCCACCCCGGCAAACCTGGAGCAGCTAGCCTGTGATGTTGCGGCTTCGTTTGCTATAGTTATCGGCGCTAGCAAGATCAAAGCTAGCTCAGGTATGTCTACACATGCTGCAGTCACCCCTCTGACCGCAGCGTACACAGACCCTCTGCCATAATTCTTTCCTGAATTGGAGCCTTAAACCGATGCAAGTGAGAGCAGAATCAAAACCCACCGGACATTTTTCTTGCTCCTTCCTAAAAAGAACAATACAGTTATCTGGTGGTTTCTCCAGCCCTTTAATAAAATCTTTTATTTTTCCTTTAAAAAAAATCTGACTGATTCAATTAAAAAAATAACAACCCAAAACAGACAAAGAAACTTCTAACATCTTAGAAGCTTTTAAACAGCAGCCTACTACCCACACAGCAAGTTGCCAGAGAAGAATTACCCGACATAATGAAATTCAAACGCAGCTTCCTAGCAGCCGACTATCGCTTGGGCCTGGAATACCATGGAGTCTGGGTGAATGAGGGAGTAATGAAGCACTGCGTCTCATGTCATTGACTCCGCCATTTAAAGTGCCGCATTCATAACACAGGATGCAGGCTGCTGGGCCTTCTCTTCTTCACTAAATTGAAATGGTTCCATGGGGGACTATGGCGATGGGGTTGGAAGGAAAATAGCATTCAGCTCCAAATGTAGAGAGAGAAAATGCTGACAATGTTCGCTGCTTAAGTCAACATCTGGAAATAGTACTGAGGATGCATTACCTCTGCTGGTCTCTGGTAGGGTATCCAGGAACATCTAGCACTGAGACGTAGGTATTTTCTCTGCTATATTATGGGATTCAAGAACCTCCAGTGCTGAGATATGTGCTCATTACTTCTGATACCCTATCAAACACCAACCAATAACATCTGACACAGAGATGTGTAGAATCTACAATATCTTATGATCACGTCACCCAGGAACTTCCCCCATTTGAGATACAAATACATGTGTTATTAATTCTATGCATACATTACATGCACTATAGAAATGCAAGGTCTTATTATTACTGTCTATTTTCTTGAGTAAATATTAGAACAGCAGCATTTAGAACCCAACGCACTAGGACACAAAAACTTTCAGGTTCAAACACTTATTGAGTTGTTACACAGGTAGGTTTCAGAGTAGCAGCTGTGATAGTCTGTATCCACAAAAAGAAAAGGAGGACATGTGGCACCTTAGAGACTAACAAATTTATTTGAGCATAAGCATGAAGTGAGCTGTAGCTCATGAAAGCTTATGCTCAAATAAATTTGTTAGTCTCTAAGGTGCCACAAGTACTCCTTTTCTTTTTACACAGGTAGGTAAACCTCACTTTCAAGTCAGTAGTGACATCAAGAGCTGGTCCTAACTGTGTGAGATCATCCTCTGGGAATGTAGATTGCTGAGGTGTGACTGCCTTTCCTATTCAGAACAGGACAAAAGCACATGCTTAACTTTAATCATGGGTTGAAAGCCCACAGAGACCTTAAGAGTATGCTGTTCTGAAGTATGTTTTCCCAAATCAGGGCCTCAAACAGGAGTAACTCATTCAAAACCACCATAAGTGAGAGCAATGAAAACATCTAGGAAATGAAAATGCAAAAGAGTACACTGTCCGGCGCCACAAATCATTCATTCAGAAATGCCTTAATTACACATCTGGAAACGAATATTAAGCCATAGGAAAGCATATTCTTAATGGATGTGTGGGTGGGTGGTCTCACACAAGATATTGATTCAAACTATCTTTATGATTCTTCAGACCTTTAAGAAATCAATTTTTGACCACTTCCTCCCGCTCACTCTCTGGCCGAAACTCAGACCTCATTCTGGGATCCCTCAAAGAATTATTTTGGTAGAAGACAAAACAAAAGGGCAAAAACCAAGCAAACGAAAAAAAAGGAAGGGTTCCTGTGGATCCAGAGTTCAGCTTTCTGCCAATTGCTTTCTGCCAATTAAAAGAGACTGAAAACTAACTAGGAACAGGCATTTTAAAGTAAAAAAAAAAATTAAAATTACAACCCACAGCTCAAAAAAGATGATTAAACACATTTAACATCAGTTTATTAACTAGTCAGTGCAAGGACAGGGTTAGAGCATCAGGAATCAATTCTAGACGAAGGGTTAACTTGAATAATCTCTCCATGAGAGTCTCTCTGATACTCACCCCTTTGCAGCCAGCCAGCCCAATGGCTATTTTGATGGCTTACTTGAAACTTAAGTTGTGCATAGGCTTCTGTACAGGGCTGAATTTCACCCTCATTGAGAGCCTGCCCAAATAAAGACGACAGCACCTTTCTGTACACAGAGCTATAAAATCCCTCCTGGCCAGAGGCAAAACCCTTTCACCTGTAAAGGGTTAAGAAGCTAGGATAACCTCGCTGGCACCTGACCAAAATGACCAATGAGGAGACAAGTTACTTTCAAAGCTGAAGGTGAGGGGAACAAAGGGTCTGTCTGTCTGTGTGAGGCTTTTGCCGGGAACAGAACAGGAATGGAGTATTAGAACTTGTTAGTAAGTAATTTAGCTAGAAATGCATTAGATTTCCTTTTGTTTAAATGGCTGGTAAATAAGCTGTGCTGAATGGAATGGATATTCCTGTTTTTGTGTCTTTTTGTAACGTAAGGTTTTGCCTAGGGGGATTATCTATGTTTTGAATCTGATTACCCTGTAAGGTATTTAACATCCTGATTTTACAGAGGTGATTCTTTTACTTTTTCTTTAACTAAAATTCTTCTTTTAAGATCCTGATTGCTTTTTCATTGTTCTTAAGATCCAAGCGTTTGGGTCTGTGTTCACCTACGCAAATTGGTAAGGATTTTTATCAAGCCTTCCCCAGGAAAGGGGGTGTAGGGCTTGGGGGGATATTTTGGGGGGAAGACGTCTCCAAGTGAGCTCTTTCCCTGTTCTTTGTTTAACACACTTGATGGTGGCAGCATAGGGTTCAAGGACAAGGCAAAGTTTGTACCTTGAGGAAGTTTTTAACCTAAGCTGGTAAGAATAAGCTTAGGGGGTCTTTCATGCAGGTCCCCACGTCTGTACCCTAGAGTTCAGAGTGGGGAAGGAACCTTGACAGCCCCGATTTCACAAGGCATCTTTATTAAGCAAAACATTTAAGCATGTGCTTTGCTTTATGCATGTGTTAGAGTTCTGTTGACTTAAAGGGACTCAAGCCCATGCTTAAAGTTAAACCTATCCTGCAGTGCTTTGTTGAGCTTAAGTATCAGCATCTTTGCTGAATGAGGGCCAGTGAGTGTAAACCTATTGCTATCTGATGTGAGGTCAAAGCTCCTATCAATTGCAATGAGACAGGATCTAGACCTCAGTAACTATTGAGTAACCATGAAGTAAGAAATTCAAAAACTGGTCTGATCGAAGTTTGCCTGAGTGAGGAAGGAGTACAATATGAGTAAGGACTTCAGCATTTTGCCCATAGGTTTACACAAGCTCCTGCCTTCCTCTTTCACCACCTTCCACCCAGTCAGTGCCTTTCCCACCAAGCCGATCCAATTTATCCCAGTGCCTGTGATGAAGCACCAGGTCCAGGTTAATTATAACTCACACACCAATTAAGCCCATCCCCCGTCCTTCACTCTGAAACCTCTGATTGCACAGTCCCCAGCATTGCCTAGTGACACAAAAGTAATTTTACTAAGTGGGGAAATTTGTTGTTTTTTGTTTCATGAAAACTGTTAATTTGCTATTAAATCTCTTGTTGAAAGACTAATAGCTTAATGAATGCATTAAACATGTGCAAATTAGGACTTTTTTTTAATGCATTCTTTAGTTGCAGATTGAAAGGGTATGATACATCATCATTGGCTCAGTGGGAATTAATGAAGCACTAGACCATCTTCTGTCATGCAGGCCAGACTTATGAGTGATCCCCTGAATTCCACATGCAAGCTTCATCCCAGGTCCGTTTCCTGCCTGCAACATATATCTTTCCCCCACCCTGCTCTTCCCAGTTACCGCTGATGCTCATGAAATAAAAATGCAGTTTCCAGATCAGTTTGATAATGAAAAGTAGCCCATTGCTGATGACAAATGTTGTTTACGGTCACTAGAAAAGAGGCTGGAATGGTGAGTGAATATATTAAAGGAGGAGAGGATAGCTTTTATATTCATTATAGTGCCATTTTAGCCCACAAAGACACATAACCTTTATCTTTCACCCTCCATCATGCAGTCACTTTCAGATATCTACATTAAAATAAAAGAAGCTGCAGACACTGTGCTTTGCATTGGCTGTTATCAGCAAAGACGACATTTTCCACCAGTCAAATGGCACTTGGCATGAGAATACCATCGCTCTAAACATACCTATCTGTGGTCTCTGGGAAGCGTCCTCTGTAATGATGGGCTCACCACTGTTCCCAACAAAACTTAACCCGCCTAGGTCATTGGCTGAAAACCAGCACAAGGTCCCAATCATACAAACACTACGATAGGTTGCTCTGTCCCCGGTAAGGACTGTGGAGGCACAATGGCCAGCTCACCGTATTCCAAGGCATGGCCCCCTTTACGAACAGGGTAGTTCCTAGTAGGGTCACTAGACCAAGGTGAGATGGAGGCCTCAGGGGGCCAAGTCATGTGACTCGCTACTGAGGGTTATAAAGGAAAGGTTCTTCGCTCAGTCAAGGGGGAGCCTAGCATCAGGAGGCACCTGTAAGGGAGGCTCTCATACGGCAGAGCAAGGAGGATTGTGGGCTGGGGAAGCCTGCCAGGATTCAAGCATACACCCAGAAAAACAGGGTGGTCCCCAAAGGGAAGGAGGAGTTTGAGCCCAGGAACCATTGCTAGGAAGGTCTCTCCAGAGGGGTCCAGGAGAAGCAAGGCTCCCCTGTTCAGAGAGAACTGGGGAGCCAAGGCCTGAAGCCTTAAAGGAGGAAGGATTTGAGCCAGCAGAGGCCAAAGGGACCATGTTGATTTGGGATTTGTTAGAAACTGAACTCCAAAGAGAGGGAGTGTTATTTTTAAATTCCTGGGTGTGTGTGACCCAACTGGAGAACCAAGGGGGGGATGGAGGCAGGATGGCACACTCTGGGACTGCACCCTTCAACCATCCCATAGTCATGTGAGCCACCACCTTACCCTCCCTTCAATCTCTTCCTAAAGCTTACCTCTGCCACGATGTCTACAAACACTATCCTGCTAACGGAGAGGCAGGTGGCAGGCCCAAACAATTGCTTGCTGTGCCAAACTTACTACCTTGTCCTCCCATTCCCTGACCTCTCAATTGTTTTATTTCGTCCACCATTGTGCCTTATCATATACCTAGACTGGGAGCTCTCTGAGGCTGGGATCTTCTTGTTACTTGTTTGTACAGGGACTAGCACAGTGAAATTCTAACCCTTGACTAGGGCTCCTGGATACTGCCCTGTTACAAATAATAAACAGCAATAATCAATTAGTAGTAGCAATATTGTAGTGCCCAGGAGTTCCAGACTCTCCATACAGACCACATTGAAAACTCAGCATTGCACAACTAAGAGCAAAAAGCAGTGTCAAACACCTGATGCTAAGAGAACTTTTCACCAGGGTTTCCTTGCTCTTTGCACAAGGTGAAGAAGAGCTCCAGAAATTTGGAATTGCTTTCCTCTAGCTTGCGATGAATTTGAACTAATCATCATTCTAACGAAGACAATGATTATGGCATATGGTGTGTTGACTGCAGCAGAAGTGTGAATTGCTATTGCCATGGTAAATGTTGCGCACAAGTTCTGCTATCTAGGATCAACTGTACCTGGTAACTCTAGATGGTGGGCTTAATTCTTGCTATAGAAAGGCATCTGACTAGCCAAGTGTATATGGGAAAACAGGAAAATAACATTGAACACCAAGATACGGGTCTACCAGATGTGCATTCTGGGCACATTGCCGAATGGTGGCGAGAGCTGGACCACCTACAGCAAGCATGAGAGAAGGCTAAACACTTCCACACCAACTGTCTTTATCATATTTTAAATATCAAGTGGGAAACCAAAGATCGTGACACTGAAGTACTTGAGAAAGCAAAATTACCAAGTTAAATACACTTCTCAAGCACAGACATCTGTTGGGTTGGTCATCCACACTGGATGGATGATGGACACTTTCCAAAAGATCTCCAGTATGGACGACTTATTGAGGCTCCAAGGCCACTAGGCTGACCTAGGCTTGGTTTAGGGATGTTTTCAAGGGGGACTTGAAAACTTAACATCAACCTTGCAAGCTGGAAAGATGCAGCTAGCAACAGTCCACACTGGAGGGCTGAGCTGAGCAAGGAGTCAAAGAGGCTGAAGAGAGTTGGTTGACAGAGAGAGAGAGGAAAGCAAAGAGACCGAAGAGGAAAATGCAGCAGCCCTTCGGTGCTGGTAGAGAGCTGACTTCATCTTCTGGCCCTGGCTGCACCTGACGCCTGCATTATCTTTGGCAAGGACTGTCACTTGAGAATTGGATTTTTTAGCCACTTCCGCTGCTGCAGCATGACACACAGTAACAGAACTGCTTTGGTGCTTACCCGAGGGCTTTTCGAGACGAACGGTTTCCATTACCATCATAGCATCCAGGAGCCGCAGTCATGGACCAGGACCCAGGTGTGCTAGCTGCCATACAAACGCAGGAAGAAAAGATGGTTCCTGCCCCCAAAGAGCTTACAGTATTCCTTGCTCACATAATCTGTTTTATTGACTTCAGCAAGACCACTCCGATGAGTAACAGCTGGCGGGCTCAGCACAAGTTTGGAAGGGAGCTAAAATTGTAACCATAGCTATTTTGTGGCCTCTGCGAAATGTGCTGGAACATCTCAGTCTAGTGCCTAATTGCACAGGTGCACATAAATCACAACCTCCACAGGCACTTCCAGTGTCAATCTCAAGCCAAGGACAGACTGGGTTACCAGATCCAAAATAGCCTCTTGCCCCGGGCAGGTAATTATGCTCCATGCAGCATCTGCTCCACAATGCTGCCAGTCCTGGACCTTTCCCCAGCACTGAGTTACTAATATGGACCTCATCCTGCTCTTGGTGACACCAAAGAGAGTTTTGCCATAGATTTCAATAGGACTAGGAGCAGTCCCTAACCAGCAAAGCCATGAGTGACTGGAGAGCCTGAATAGCAGCTAGCTGACTCAAAGCGAAGCAAGATTCTGCTGCCTCTTCCCTGCACTGAGGTTTAATCTGCAGATGAGATTTCTGTGGACAAAATTTGGGAACTATTTATGGATGCTTTAAAAGACCCCAGGGCGGCCTCTGTGACCATTCAGACATCTGCAACTTCTTCATTTTTAATTTAAAAATGAAATAAAAATTTAAGTAGTAAGTGACTCCCCCTTGGCTTGAGTTGTCTTTTGCATCAAGGTAAAACGATAGATCCTCATGCCACAAAGTCCCCTTTGGGATGCTCCAGTGGGGCAAAGGTGACTCACAGCTGGGCATTCTCTCCAATGTAAGAAAATCTCTCTTTAGCGTAAGCTCCAATGCTAACTCTATGCCGCCTCATCACACAGGTCCCCCACTCCCAGCATAAGGGGTGAGGCAGGAGCATGCCAGGGAAAGGAGCATGTGGGAGGAGGTGTGGATGAACTCCGGCAACCCCTGCTGCCATAACAGCCACTAAAGAGGCCATTACAAGGTGGTGCCATTTATTCTTATTAATAATAGCTAACTCTGACACAGCGCTTTTCATCAGCAGGTCTCTTAGCATGTCACAAAGGAGGACACTACCGTTATCTCCATTTCACAGATGAGAAAACTGAGGCACAGACAGCAGAAATTAGAGCAAGAAGGCAGCACAGAAACAGGCTCTTTATTCCTGCAGGAGAATGAACAGGGGGCCTTTATGTCCTGTCATTTGTGAGGAATTCAGCTTCTCCCTGCTCCCATTCCCTATAATACACATACACGATATGCTTCATCCTATGACAACTGGGATCACTTTAGCTATCAGTTTCCATTGCCTCAGACTCATGGGGTAAAATCCTGGCTCTCTTGAAGTCAATAGGAACTTGGGCTGGATTTCACTCATGGTGTGTTGCTTACATGTGGACACAGGATGGATCTTCTTTCATCCTGCTCTGAAACCAAAGCATGGAGTGAGATGGTGAGGTAGGTTCTGACTATGGGTCCATGTTCCTCGGCAACATTTGAGAGTCAGAAGAAAATCAAGCTTCTCTTCAGGGATCCATCTACGTTTCTCCAAGACCTAAGACCCAGATTCCCTAAAGGGATTTAGACTCCTAACTCCCATTGAAATCAATAGGAGTTAGACACCTAAATACCGCTGGGTCTGTGTTCTTGCCTGATGTCACACCTGCCTCTAGTAAACAGATCCATTGGCATATTACTACTGTACTTACTTACTTAGGTGGTGGAGAGGGAGAGGAAAGCACTGGTCCGTGAGTTAGCTGGTTTATTAGCATATGGGACATTGACACCCTTCTGTATGCAAGGGGACTAGATGAACAGAAGGTTGCAAAGTACTTAAGGGTGCATCTACACAGCGAACCCCAGGTCAACAGACTATGATCAGGTCAACAGACTATGCCTCATGCTATGGCATTAGAAATAGCTGTGTAGGCCACACGGCCCAGGCTGGAGCTCAGGCTCTGAAGCCTAGGCATGGGGTGGGCTTCAAACCATGAGCTCCTGCCTGAGCCTGAACATCTCCTCAGCTGTTTTTAGTGCCGGGGTGCGAGCATGAGTCTGTTGACCTGGGCTCTGTGACTTGTTGCCGTGGATTATGTAAAGTCCCCTTATCAGAGACCACATCACCCAAGCACTGGACACAGCTTTCAAGCTGTAAACTGCTGTATAAGTGCTAAATGCCCCTGTGATTGAATTATAGCTACTTCTGGGGGAAAACAAGCTAGCCCTTGCACGGGACAACACAACACAATCGCTGTATAAAAACAAAACACACTTCCAATAAAACCTATAGAAACAACTTGTGGGGGGAAGGGGGGTGACCACTGGGATTTGTCTAAGGCAACAGAGCTCTCACACATGCTCTTCTGAACCTTTAATAAATATGACTGACCCAGCCTTGGATAGTGGCACACGGTGCATTATTAACAGGAAAAAATGATGTAACCCTGGAACTCAAATGTAGTTATAATGTTGCCTATTGTCTGGGTTGCTTTGTTTCCTTCAGTACAGCACAGTAAGGAAGCACAGGGCCAGGGTTAGATTGTGATGGCACTTCTAATAAATGAAGAGGGAACACTTATGATTCAGATGGTGTCTGTATATAGGCTATTGAATGAAATATAATGACCACACTCCACTACTTTGTCCATTAGTTGGATGTAGCCTATAGGGGGGAAAAATAGACTTTATATTTATACTTTCCATTATGGATTATGAAGAAAACAAGGCACATCCAGGCAGACAACTAGCATCTGGAATGCAAAGGCGTGAGTGCATTTGGCAGTGTCCAAGTATCAAAGGTGCATGGCCTTCCCACTACCGTTACTGTTTATTAGAATTACAGCAGCCCCATATAGTGAGAGAGCGGCCCTGCTCTGGAGTGCTTACAATATAACCCAACAAGGAAGATGAAGGGTAAAAGGGGAAACAGAGGCCCAGAGAAAGGAAGTGACATAGCCAAGGACACACAGCAGGTGAGTGGCGGAGCTGGAAATAAATCCCAGGTCTGCTATCTTCTAGTCCAGTATAATAACAAGTAGGAAATACTGCCTTCCTTCTTCCTCACCAGTTACGTGTGGGGGTGCCTGGAACCAAGTTGGTTTGACACTGGTAATCTCAAATTGGAAGCCCTACTTTGCCTCCCGCAGGGCGTAAGTGAGAAGGTTATTGGGAAGAGCTGATTGTTAGCTAGGCACAGAGCACCCCCCTCCCCTGAGCTCAGCATCCTGCAGCCGTGCAGAAAACGCTGAAGCTCAGGTGAAGTTTTAAGGATGCAGCAAGAGTTGAGGGGTGCTGACACAGAAATAAGGTTTTATTTTAAGCAGGGCCAAGTGCACACCCATTCCCTGGCTGCAGAGCTAGCAACACAGCCTTCTCCGAGAGCTGTGACTCAGCATAAACAGGCCAGGCTGAGCTGGGTTCTGTCCTCCAGCCTTTGCTATGGTAGGCGGGAAGGGGGGCACTTATTCCTGGCTGGTAAGATACTAAGGCCGGCTTGATCCCTGGATCGGAACAGCCTGAGGATTCTCTGCAACTGAGGGTGCCGTGGCACTGAGTGGCCCAGAGAAAGGGAGGAATCTGGAAACAGAGTTTCTCTCATGCACCTGACAAGCAGCACGGAAGTAGCACGAGCTGATGGAGGTCTCTCACCAGGATGAAAATCGTGGAGGGCTGAGGGTTGCGGAAAGACATTGAGGAAGAGAGGAATGAAGAGAGAGCTCCTGTCACAGGGCTCTGTTTGCAGCTAAACACTCATCCTGCTCACCCCTCATGACTGAGCTGTGCCTTCTCAGGCCTGAATTTGACCTTCATTCATACCACGTGTAATACCCTACCCCAGCTAGGTTATCGGCAGCGGGGATAGAACCCCGGACCTACAGATATAAAATGACAAATCTGTATTGTCTCAGTTAAAGATTCAGTGGCTAGCCTGAGGCAAGGAGCAGGCTCATAAACCTCTGAGATCCCATCAGCACGGGACAGAATGCCACACTGCCCATGGCCAAATACCGTAGAAGCTCACAGTTACGAACACCTGGGGAATGGTGGCTGTTCGTAACTCTGAAATGTTTGTAACTCTGAATCAATCCTGCATTGATTCAGCTCTTGTGGTTGTTGGGTTTTTTTGGATCCAGATAGCAGAAGGTGGAAGCTGGGGAGTGAAGGACACTAATGTAGTTTCTACGTATTACACAGTAGTAGTGATGTACCTACACCCCAGACTCAAACACCCCTAACCTTGGGATGGGGAGAAAAGTCAGAGATGAACCCACAAAGAAACTTTGCAAACAAAAAATGCAAGAGAGACTTCTCCTGAAAATGCTGATGACCCTCATAATTTGGGATTGTTTCTATCACAGGCAGGAGACATAAAACAAACCAAATGTCATTATTCCAAACCAGAAAGACTTGAGTGGCATGCCCCATACCGAGACACAAATGCCCATGAATAAGGCACATTACATGTCACTGAGACGGCTCAGCCCGTTTGCATGTTTCCAAGGCTAAACCAATTAGGACACAAAGCAGGTAGACGCAGGAGGCAAACCCAATGTTTGTTTATCAGACCTAAGGAACATGTAGTCTTCAAATTATAGCTTGGCTCTATGAGTGTTCCAGCCTCCCAGTCCCTGTTTTAATAGCAGGCTATACTAATAACAGGCTGTTAGAAAACAATGCAGCAGACCACAGGGGCGCAGACGCATCCAGGTCACAAGGCAGGAGGCAGGGATCCCACAAGCTAGTCTTGGCTTTGAAGCTAATGAATGCAGTAAATAGGAAACCGCTGGAGCATATAAAATACGCCTTCCAACTGCCACTGAATTAAATTCCCTCCCACTGCCGTACAGTCAAGCACAGTCCATCTGATTGCACCTGAATCAGCTAATCTCTCAATGACCATGAATCAACTGGCCATTTAAATCCTCTTCCTGCAGCCCTTGGCCATGCAAAAAAAAAATATCTCCAGCTGTTCTGGGGTCAAGCAAAACTCCTCTCATTGCACTTGAATTGACTAGCCATCTAATGCCCTTCCAGCGCCTACGAATTTACCAACCGCCTAACGGCCAGCCACTCTTACTGCCCCAGAGTCAAATGTGGTGTCTCCTACTCACTGACCCATCAAAAATTGCCATCCAAAGATCCTTCCTTTGGCTAAGTCAAGCGAAGGCCTTTATCACTGTCCTTGGAATCAGCTCACATTGGCCATAGTCTCTCTTATGCCCCTGAGTGCAGTCACTATTCAAAGCCCCTTCTCCAGACTTGGCTCCCCCTGAAAAGCCTTCCTCACTGCGTCAAAGTCAGCCAGAGGCCCTTTTCCTGCCTGACTCAACTCACCATTCTGAGTCTGTTCCCTGAATTGGTCAACTCAGGGCGTCAAAGTCGAGTTCAATCCCACTGCCCCTAGTCAGCTGGTGTTGTGAAGCTCCTTCCACTTTCCAGAGGCCACTCTCCATTCAGAACTACTTCTGCAGCTACAGCTTCAACTAGAGTCCCTCCTACGGCTCCCTAGTCAAGTCAAAGTTGGTGACGAATGGGGCAGAACAGGTTCAAGTGATTCACCTGAGCAGGGACATGAACTGACAGGAAGGATGCGTTGTGGTTATGGCACTGGACGGGGACTCAGGAGATCTGGGTTCGGTCCTTGGCTTCCTTGAGCAAGTCACTTAGTCTCAGTATAATCATAGAATAATATTTTCCCTTTTCCTGTCATGTTTAGTTAGAATGAAAACATATTAGGGGAGGGCATTTCTCTTACTCTGGGTGTGTATAGTGTCTACCACAGTGGCCATGATTTCAGTTGGGGCCTCTTGGTACTACCATATTACAAACAATAGTAACAAGTTCCTTTCCCTGTGAAGCATCCAACAGTGATTGTTCCAGACATAACAATCAACAATTCTGATACACTGAAAACAAATTGTGTAGGTGTATCCCTTATAAGGGGGGAAACATTCTGGGTTTTTTTGCAGCCTGTAATTTCCCTGTTGATTCCTAAAGTCGTTTTGATCTTTGTTTGCTGTAGAAACAGCAATGACATCACACATGGGCACTGTGACATTGTTGCATGAATAATCACATACTAGAGCAGGTAAAAGGGAAAGAAAAAATCTTGTTTATTCACAGATGCTTCCACCATCAGAAACCAGAGTCTCTAATGGTAATTTATCACACATCATTCGTAGGTTTGTTGTCTTTTTGGGGGGAAGGATTAGGGGTGGGGGCTGAATATGAAAGTTCATCGGGGCTGAGACAAACAGATGAAACATACTGAAATGAGCATTACAGATCTGTTGTGCTGTAGTTTATGGGCTTTTCTCAGCAATACACAGTAAGTAAAACAAACAATGATTGAGTCAGCTGCCTCCTGGGTGTTCATTTGCTGTGGTGGTGAGGAATATTAATGCTAAATACATCCGCGTGCATCGGGAAAGGCAGGAGGAGGCAAGCAGATTACCCCGGCTTAGGGGTATTATACATGAGACTGCAACTTCCAAAGATACAGAGAGGAAACATTCTTGTGGGTTTTTATCTCTTATCTTCTTACAGTCTTATAGATTTTGGAGATGCAGTGCCCTGGAGTTTTAATACTCATGGTGTTTTCTTTTTTGTTCATTTGTTTGTTTTTCCAAATCCTCCTCTTTAAAAATTAAAAAAAAAAGAGTGTGTGTTGAATTTATCAGGATAAGGAAAAAGACAAAAAAAAGAACAGATTCCAATAGAAGAAAGAACAGATGAAAAAGAAGTTTGATTAAAATCCCCTCTTGTTCCATGCGATTGATGTAAATGTCTTCACACCTTCCTCTTTTGCTTTGCAACCTTAACAGAGGACTCAGCCCATCCCCAAGGGGCTGAGTTCCCATCATAGAGCTTTGTAGCTACTGCGGCTCTTGCTGCTGTTGTCTAAAGGGATTATAAGCCTTTGTAAAGCCCATGTTAATATGCTAAGGTGGGGGGGGGGGAATGAGTTTCCAAACAAGCTTTTGTGTGCCTCCTTTCTGAGGAACCCTAGCAGAGGGAAACTAGGGCATGGCTCAAGCCAAATAGGAACAGGAAGTTCATTATAGGGGCCATTTGTCTCTCATCCAATCTCTGTTGGTGTCAGTTGGTGATCACCATAATGCTAATTAAGCCAGGGCTGGAGGGCCACGCCATGAAGACAGAGCACCCTAAGTCACAGACAGAGGGACAACAGGGCTCACCAATGCGTGACAGAAGGGTGCCTCAGATGTGGATGGAGTTAATCCCCAGAGCAGCCAGGAGGAGGTGATATAGAGGTGAGTGAACCTTATTATACTGCGACTTGTGTTCTTGGTTATTAGGAAGCTATATCACCAAGGAACAGATTCAGATCTGGGCTAGTATTTTCAAAGAGAATTCGGAGCCCAAATCCCCTTGAATTTAAGTAAGATTTGGGTACCTGAATCCCAGTACTAGGATCCAACTCCACAGCATCTGACTCTGTGAATCTAATGAAACAGGCCTTTCTTAAGTGGATTCCTAGCTGCCTCTCTCCACTTTCCTTTTACATGATATTCCAGGAGCATATGGCATTGGGTCACTCAGTATTCTCGAGGTGTTGCAGCTGTGGATTACTCAATATTCCAGTGGATAGCCGTGAGTTACTCAGTATTCCAGGGGCAGCCTACAACTCTGTCACTCTGTATGCCAGAGGTATACAATTGTGGGCCTTTCAGTATTCCTAGGGTGTGCGCCAGGTGTTCAGGACTGTCACGGAGCCACTGGGTGTTTGCCAGGATGAGAATATTTTGGTATGCACATATGTGCCTCCAGTGAGGCCCACTGCTATTCATTTAGTCTCTCTACTCTAGTGGGTGTTGAGAGAGAGAGAAGTGATGGGGACCGAGAAAAGGAGAGTGAAAAACAATAGGAGGAATGTGAAAGTGGCGGTTGTATAAAACTGCACAGCTTGTTTGGAGTACCTCACAAGGTTACATTCTATTAGCGGTGGGCTAGGTTCATGTTTAAAGGTGACAGTAATGTTTCCTTCATGTGGGAATAACAGGAGGACACTGGATTACAGACAGAGCCAATTTAGAATTTTTTTTTTTTTTTTACTATATTCCGCACCAGAAAGTGCCTATTCATCAAAGCCAAAACTGCTTGTGGGAGAGGGTCAGTTTTAACAAATTTCTCATCCCTTCCCCCCCCTCCCCAAAATGAGAAATGGTCAGTGATCCAGTTTGATATTTTCAAAGTAAAAATCATTTTTTTAAATTCAAAATGACTTTTTGGTTTGAAATTTAAGCTAATTAGAGTAAAATGAAATGTTTTAAAGTTATCAGTACAAAAGGGGGCACTTGCCTCCCCCCTTCCCCCCACAAAGATCTTCACAGGGCCCAAAAATGATTGTCAGAAAAATATGTGCAAAATTATCAAATGTAAAGCAGTGGAAGTCTTCATCACTTATATAAATTAAGTCCCAGCAAAATACCGATACAGCAGCCTTTATTTAAAAAAGAAAACACTCTTTAAACCCCAAGATTTTCCAGGGATCTAACCAGCCCCTGGTCTCCTAGAAGACTGTTTTTTAAATAGCAACATCCAAGGTTCCTAAAATACCCACTTACCTTCCAGCCCCCAATAACGGGACCCTAGAACCAGTGCTGCCTGCAAGCCTTTTCTGTATGGGATCACTTCAGATTTCCCCCTTGTCCCTGGCTCAATGCTAGGTGGTCAGAAATATCTGGAATTTGCAGTCTTTATCTCCTATCCTAACACCATTGCTCCCCATTCTTTAGACCCTTAAAGCTTGGATCAGAGCTACATGTCTGTTTTAATACCAAAAACATATGGACCCCATTTTCCCCTGCTCCCATCTTAGGGGATCTCTTCTGGCATGCCCAGCAGTAAGTTAGCTGTGGAAATTCATTTACCCCATTCCAATGGCTTCCACAATGCAAGAAATCTTGCAGGCTGCTTAGAAATGCTGCTCTGCACTTCTCAATAGCATTTTATGACATTTTTCAAATCAAATTTAAAAGCATAACTTGAATGGAATTAAATTAATGCTGTCTGGTAATGTCAGCAGCACCAGAGCTGGGCATGGCTGGCTTAGTTTCTAAACCTCTTGCAGCTTATTGGGACTTATATCTGACTGCGGGGGACCAGTGTGTGGACATGTAAGTATTTGCCGGCATCTGTGGGAGTACGCATGTGTGAGGTCATGAGTGCAGATGTGAGGTTTACATCTGTGTTTATGGAGAGAGGCTTGGGTGTAATGGGGTGAGTGTGGATGTGAGCTTGGTGAAATATACCCCCTGGCATGCTAAGAGTAAGGGCTGTATGTACAGGGAGCTCGATGTATCTCCTTAAATTACCCATGTAGGTTTTATTAGAGCTATTTTCTCTATTACATGCTAAGTTGTGGTCTTGCACAATGACTGCCAGAGGGAGATGCACCGCAAATAATAGTCATTAGCACTGATAAAGCAGATTACATCCTCAAAGCACGGTACAGAACTGATAAGTAAAGTGAGTTCTGTGCATAGGCTTTGCAGGATTTTGAGACCCTTCTGAATGAAAGGGTGCTCTATAAGCATAAGGAAATAATATAATAATGTGTGGGAAGGTGTGTGTGTTTGTGTGTGTGTGAGAAAGAGAAAGACTGACGAGGTGGCTGGGTAGGTGTGGGTGTATTTTTGTGGCTGGGTAGATGTGGGTGTATTTTTGTGGCTATCTGTGCGGATTCATGTTCAGTGTGCCTATTGGTTGATCTACTTGGTATGTGTGGGTGTATCTGAATGGCTGTGTTCTTAGGATAGTGTAAGTGGGGGTTTGGGTATATGTGGGCGTGGAGGGGGTGTATCTGGATACGAGCCGGTGTGTACATGAGATTTTTTTCCTTCCTTTTCTCTCCGCTGCAAACACTGCAGTTCTGTCATTTTCGCTGCCTCACCAAGACATCTCCAAATGGACCCCACTCATTCAGAGAAATATAGCACACCATGTATTTCCTAAATGCTGAGTCAGGTTTGTTGCTCACTGGCTGCATATTTGTCCATCCAGTTCAAAGATAGACACCTGAACACAATCACTCCCACTAAGCCCCTACTGTGAATGTCTCCCCGCCAGCAAGCTATGGACAGAAATGCTACATCCAGCATTGCATGGCCACAGCACGTCTTATGAATCACTCCTCCCCAAAGCACGTCACATGTCAGACAGTGATAAAACAGGAGCAGACACAGCCAGTGGTCACAGGACATTGAAACAGGAAGGGGGCTGTCACTGCAGCCACCAAGGACATGGGGACTCCGTGGAGGAGACTGATTACCCAAGGTAGGAAGAGGACAGGGAGGAGAGGAGAAGCTACTTACCCAACCAGGGAGAGGACGAGCGACCTCTTTGCCACTTTTAGTAGATGAACTGGATCTCCTTCTGCTATGCTCATCTTCATGCCTTTTCCCCTGCTGGACCCACCACACCACACTTCCACCCTCTCCTCCTTCGAGTCTCAACTTAAAATGCACTTCTTCCATTAGGCCTATAAATCTTAATCCTCCCCTTCTTGGGTTAATGTGAAAGGGTGCACTCACCATAGGCGTGCACCTTGGGTGTGATGTAGCAACTCATTCATCATCTAGCATCCCCTGCCAACAGCTGCTCTGGCCCCATGGTGGTCTCTCTTCTTTTGGCTTGGTCCTCCAGCCAGGTCACCTTAAAGTCTTTCCCTTTCCAGGGTATCCGTGTCCTACATGGTACACGTCACCATCAATCTGCCACTTTCCACCCCTTTTGGGTTCCTCTTCCATCCCACTTTTCTGTAAAAGTAGCAGCCCCAGGCTTTCTAAGAGCGGCTTAACCAAACCACAATGAAAGAAACTTCAGCCCCTTCCATGGGCTTCAACTTTTAAACCACCCTGAGTCCACCCCAGCTCTCTGTGCGTCTACAGAATGATGATCTCAAGGTCTAACTCCCTGGAGCCTTGCACTTGTTGGCATCTGCAACTGCAGTCCCCCATTCCTCCAAAGGCTTTCTGATTGTGGATTGGCCTTCTCTCAGACTCACTTGGAGTCCCCTTCACCTGCTCCTCTCTCCAGGGTATAAACTCCCTCCTAGAGCTCCTCTACTCACCACTATACAGACACACTAGAGGTTTCTTCTCCTCTATCTTCCTGCAGCCTCTTCTACTCTGGGCTTTCTCCCTTTATAGAAACCACCAAGCTCCTCCCCCAGCTGGGACTCATCTTGGGCCTGACCCACCCTCCAAGTGCAAGCAGGTATTAATTGGCCTCTCAGGCCCACATTACCCCATACAAATGGTAGAATGGTTAAATGGTCTTTAACAAAAACAGCAGCCACCTCCCATAAAGCACAAAATGTGTGTATTACTAACTACAGAACTCAGGTGACTTCATTGCTGACCCTTTCTGTTAGTCTCCTTTGAAAATCCCAGCGTGAAAGAATCCAGGAAGGTGGGGTTTCCATCACTTCCTTTGGAGTTATTCTTGCATGCTCATAAAGTGGTGTGAAGACATGAAAGAAGGATTTGAACCTGTTCTTTGGCTAGACTTATGTTTGGGGTATGTGTGTGTGTTTCAAACTTACTCTGGATGGCCTTGAGTATTAAAGTCTGGAATGGACATTCAGAAATCAATCCAGAAGATAAAGCAAAAGTGACATTCAGTTCTGCTGTAAAGTGGAATAGAGGCACCAGTTTACATCCCATCTGGATTTGGCATGGGGAAAAGAGAAATTGTCCCTTGATCTGGCATACCTAACATGCTGAGTTATGGATCTTGTTACTAATGCAGTAAATATTAATACACATTTGGTTTGTTAGAGTGGCTTCCTGTAAACATTAAAACACAAGAGAGCTGCACAGAGTAATGGGATGGAAGTGCCTACAATTCATCCATGCTAAGACTGAAGGTGACTGCCAGTGGCAGGATCCTCAACGGGTTCCCATGGAGCTCTCTCCTTGGGCCTCTCCTCAGCTATTTTCCACCTTTCAGGAGCTTCAGGAACAAAATGGGAACTCTCTCTGGCCCAGCTGCAGTTTGCACAGACAGAGCTCTGAGTCCATGGCTTTCTGGCCCATGGCTAAAGAAATCTTCAGTTTGATTTGTCACACCAAGTTTGAGGCCATTAGTCTACATTGAAGGCTAATTGATCTCCCTGCCATTAATCATTAATTCACAGCTAACCGTCCTGTTCCATGTGGACACGGTGTCCCTCTGTCTCTGTGTTCCATAAGCATGCTGTCCCCCTGCTGCTGTCTCCTGAGTCTCCCTCCTTCCTGGCTTTCTTCCTTTCACTTTTCCCTCCTTGTCCTCTTTTAGCTCACAGCTGCCCTGTAAGGAGTTTGCAGTGTTTCTGATTCCTCATCAGATGCCAATCACAGTTTGTTTGTTTTAAAGCACTGATATGGATGGTAATGCAGCTGAACTTCTATGTAAACCTTCAGCAAGAGTTGGCGCTCGTAAGTCTGCGGAAGAGAAGAGTGAGGGGGGACTGGATAGCTGCTTTCAACTACCTGAAAGGGGGTTCCAAAGAGGATGGAGCTTGGCTGTTCTCAGTGGTAGCGGATGACAGAACGAGGAGTAATGGTCTCAAGTTGCAGTGGGGGAGGTTTAGGTTGGATATTAGAAAAATCTTTTTCGCTAGGAGGGTGGTGAAGCACTGAAATGCGTTACCTAGGGAGGTGGTGGAATCTCCTTCCTTTGAGGTTTTTAAGGCCAGGCTTGACAAAGCCCTGGCTGGGATGATTTAGTTGGGGATTGGTCCTACTTTGAGCAGGGGGTTGGACTAGATGACCTCCTGAGGTCCCTTCCAACCCTGATATTCTATGATTCTAAGTCTGTTGTGAAGAGTCAGATCAAAGAGCCTTTACATTTCTTTTTTAAACTAAGAAAATATCAAGATGAATATATAAAACTAGGATACTTATGGACTCTGGTCAAGCATGAGCATTGCCTGAGGTATTAGCAAATGTGTTCTGAGGTATTCGCAAATGACAGCATGAAAGCATCGAAGCCCAGATGGCACATGATTACAAAACATTCTGAATATGCAAATAAGGATGCCTCCCCCCTCCCCCCCCAAACACCATAAGAAGCCATTGAGCGGTCAAACGGGCATGACGAAAAAAACTAAAAAAAGAAGCTCTGAAAGTGTCCTGGGAAGTAGCATACTTGATTGCTAAGTCAACGAAGCTGCATACCACTGGTGAGGCATTGGTATTACCACTGCAGAACCTGGCTTTTCTGGAGAGTCTCTTCCATAGGCCTCCTGCTGCTCTGGTCCCTGGACTCACAATTCTTCCATCCCCCTGGTTAAGGGATTTCACTGTCCTCCTCCATGGGGCTGTGCACTGTCCAAAGAAGGTTTCCCTCGCCTACTAGTATCCAGGCCCATACCACAGGGACTCCCTTCTCTCCTCCAGAGTCAGCTAACAAGTGGGTTCTACCCTACTCAGGACATTGCTTCCTAATTAACACCTGGACCCTCTTCCCCAGCATATTTTCTCCCTTAAGCCCCTGTTTCCTTACAGGGCCATCTCCTGGCCCCAAGACCCACTACCCCTTAAAGGGCACAGACTGCCCTGTTAAATTTCCAAAGGCATTTCCAAGTCATAGGCGGGGATTTTCAAAGGATTTTCAAAGGAGCCAAGGAAGGAGTGACTTTTCAAAAAGCCAGGAGAGATCTCTGCTACTGCAGCAGCGGCCTCACACTTGCATGGCTGAATGGGGGAGCTGCCTGGATTGTCTTTTCTGACTACTGTGAACAGGGAAGCCGTCACACATTTGGATTGTCTGCCTGCCTGAATGCACGAAATGAAAGGAGGCGGTAAAGAGGTGGTTGAAGAATTGAGCAGGAAGGGTAAAACAATGACACACAAAAAAGCCTCAGGTACCCAGCTTCAAAGTAGTTCAGATAAGAAAGACTAGACCATCAGCTGGGGGAGAACTTTCCCAGCTGGCTCCATCAAGGCGAGAATGTTCTACCCTTTTGAAGACTGAGCCTAACATCACAGGGTTTTCTAAATAAACCCTTTGAGGTTAGCTGGCAGAAAGTGAGATTGAGTGAGTGACTAGAGTCTACCTGCTGCATCAGTGTACCCTTGGGTGATAGAGTAAATAATGCTTTGTCTTGAAGGTGTTGTCTCTGAATCACTTTAATCAGCTGCTCTAACAGGATCCTGAAGGAACACTCCTCCAGGGTCCAGACCCACCTGGACATATTGAAATAGTCCTGGTGGGTAATCTAGGGTCTGATTAAATTCAGAAATATTTGTATCAGCAAGTCATCTGGAGGCTGATGATAGTAGATGTACTGCATATCAAGGACTTGGGAATGGGGACCATATGGCCTCAACATCCATTTCTTCTGCCACTGAGTTTATAATGCCAATTTTCATAGATGATTTTTAACAGAAGCTCACTCCAGCACAGGCAAGATTAATTGATTGTCTCTTTTTCCGGGTTCCTCTGTTGTGACGTTTAGAGCACTGAAGATTCCCTCTAGGAAGCACAGCCAACCAGGTCTCTGTTTTTTGACAGCGTCTTTTCTAAGACCTGTGTCACCTCTTGCAAAAGTTTTTGCACCTCACTGCCAATCCAGATTGTGTGGGTAAGTCGCAGTCACAGATCATTACGTTTCAGAAACCAGTAAAGCACCTTGGCTCTTACATTTAATATAGGCACGAGGATAGGCACGTATACAGAAAACCCATTAAACCTGTAGCTCATGGACAGATACAGAACCATACATATGTGAATTACAATGTGTGTTCTTTACAGTATTTTGTTTCTGAAACGTCAATCTTAAATCTTGGCCCCAATTTGATAACATCATAAGGGCTCTCTCATTCACACCATGTGTATTGTCGGAGAAAGGGCGATGGATGTTGGCACTAAAAAGTGGGAAGACACACACGTTTACTAATAATAGGCCGTATTCTTCTTTCACTCACCCTGGTATTAATCCAGGGAAACACCATTGACTTCTCTGCAGCTACTCCAAATTTACGTCCGTATAAAATGAGAGAAGCATTTGGCACTCCCTGTGTATTGGTGAGATGTCTTAAGGTCTCAAAGCAAAGCCTTGAAACTAAGGAATAGATTCTCAGCTGGTATAAATCAGCACAAACTCTATTGCCGTCACTGGAACTGTAATTTATATCAGCACAGCAGCTGGCCTTGTGTCATTACATTAAGCATCTGCACCTGGTATAAAAAGTGTGACTATGCCAAGTAAAGGGTCTGACATGGTCTCATTTCTACATTTGTGTAAACTCCATAGACTCTAATGAAGTCACTCCTGACTTTTGCCAGGGCACATCACACCCGAATCAGGCCCAATAGTTTCTAAAGAACATTTAGGTCCTGTTTTCTCCTAGATCACACTAACTCCACGACAATAGCGCTGGAATTTTACATGGTTACACGTGTGCAGCCCAACATTACAAAGAGCTCAGAGTCAAACCTCCAAATGCTCAGCATCCAGTGCTAGGGACCACCTTTGCAGCAGATGCTAAGCTTCGACTTAGTCAAGTAAGGGTATGTTTTCAGAAGTTCTCAACTCCTAGCAGTCTTCCATTGGGACACTTACAAGCAGATAGTCAACAGGGACCAACACCCCAATACGCTGCCTCCTTCTGAAAATCCTGGATGGGGAGGGCCCGTTTGACAACAGCAAGGTTTCTGCCTTGCCCTAAGATTTTGCTAGAAAACTGTGTAGTGAGGAATAAATCATGTTATATTGCAAAGGGTGTTGCATTTTGTTTCCAAATCAAATACCAGGGAATAATATAGGAAACACTGCTGCCCTCTCAGGGAGCAGGACTGGAAGTTTCAATATGCTTCTTTCATCTCTGACAGCTGTGATTCCAAGGTTCTGTGGAAGAGGCATGTGACAGAGACACCAAAATCTCTTGTGTCCAGAAGTTTGGAGCCAGGTCACCACTGGGGAGAGGTTTTCCTCTCATGTTCTATCTTTAATATAAATACTTCCGCAAAGGCTACCTGATCTATTTCAACATCTTTCACTGCAGCCATAATGCTCTTGGATACTGTGCCATCAGCCCGTAGGCCACATTGGTGATCAAACTCAAACCTGCCCTCACTTCTCCCAGCACCACTCAGAATAGTGGGAGGCAGATAAACCATGTGAGGAGCCCTAAGCATCAACAAACATGGGTTTTGTCAGGCCAGGGCTGGAGGTTCCCAAGGGGAAAGGCCTTTTGCCCTGCAATCAGCCCCCCATGGTCTGGGAGCAGCTTCTCATCCACAGCATTATCCAGCCCCACTAACGTCAGCCATTGTCCCTGCAGTCTGCTGAGCCGTTTTATATTCCACGTAAGAAATCCAAGTCCATTGTGGGCATTTTGTCAGGCAATTGGCAGAAGGAACCTCTCTCTTTCTGTTGGTGCTTGTCGATTTATGTCTGATTTGCTCCAGAAGGTGAGTTGCTTGTGAGCAAACATCCAAAGACTCTATTACCCCATGTTCTGCACTAATGTGCTCCTCAGAAAGGTCTGTTTCCAAAGACCCCACTTCCTCATGAAAACACTATTTGTTGTCACTATCTTTATGAATTATCCTCATCCCCTTCATCCATAAAATGGAAAGGATGTCCTCTCTTTAAGCGTAAAGCATCCCTTTAATTGGTGATCTGCTGTCGTGCAAGACTGGCCCAATGTTCCCACCTGGCAGGTGTCTGTTTCATCACAGTGTAATTTGATACAGCTTGCTCTGATGTACTGGTGCCCCAAGCCTCTGCAATACGTTACAGAATTAATATGAGCCTTAAGTGTAACTTACAAAAGGAAACCCTGCAAATTCAGAAGTTTATCTTCCTCCACAGCAGTATTTGGGTGACAGCTGAAGCAGCTCCAGTTGAAAGGAATCTTAGATACGCATCAGGATGGTTGCCTGACATCAGAGGAACTGCAAGTCACTGCCTGTCCTGCCTCATCTCTGTCAGCAGCTGGATGGAAATGGGTGTACATAGGACTTACTGTTAGATGGGCTGGGAAAACAGAAAAGAGGAGCTTTTGTGATAGCTTGTCATAATGCATCCCCATCTCACTCTATTGATCTAATGTTGCATCTACTTTATATGCTTGTTCTTTCTTTTCTTTCCCAGTCACCCATGTAGTGTGTAAATCCAGCATTCCGTACTTTCAGAGAAATGCAATTGGAGAGAATTATGCTGACAAAAGCATTCAAGATTAAAAGAGAAGAGCTTTCTTCCTGTTATACTGGTACTTAATAGCTTCCAGCTCTGGGACCTACTCATTGCTCCATCGGTCACCAGCCTTCAGTCCACTCACCAGTGATTCTTTAATGATATATTTATTCCCACCCACTCCTCCATAATTTTCTGTCTCTGATACTCACGTAGTGACTCATCAATGGATATTCCATAGGGATCCACCCACTGTGGTAATTCACAATTAATACAACAGAAAAAAAAGTGCAGAAAATGAAATACTCCTTGAGTCTGTAGAGGATTTTGTTCCTGTAGCCGAAGAACCACTGTCCAAGAACATTACTTATTCCATTGTTTATCTAGAAAGCAGTGCCACAATTTAAAATTAAATTAGTCTAATCATCCCATTTAATAAGAGAACTCTTCTGTTACTACCGCTCCCATAGTTTCCTGCATTTCCATCCCTTTGTGCGTAAATTATCTACTTCTAGGCTTTTATTTTTTATTTAGCTGGAAAAAAATATCCTTGGAGGTATAATTAACTTTTTCATTCAGAATCCTAATTTCCTCTCTCACACATTTTCTGCAGTGTTTAAACTATTTATTATGCAAACTTGGAGAAGTCAAACTATGAATTATGTACAAATCTATGTATAGGAGCTCTCTCCTAATCACTATATATCTCTGTCTTGTGGTTCAAGGTAACCCAAGTGCACAGAAAGGAAAGTATAATACTCAGCAAAAGGATATAATATTTTTCCTCCTGTTAAAGACAGTTTCCCCCAGACAAGAGATTTTTGGAGTCCTTAAAGTTCTGAGTCAAATTAACACCTTCTTCTCTTGTCTATCCATCTTAGGGCTTCATATTAGCAACCATCATTATGCTAGTCTTCCTTCAAATCGCTCCTCATAACTCACCTCTTCCATAATTCATTCAGGAATCTGATTCCTGCTAGACAGGTGAGGAGCTGCAATACTGCCCCTGGTTGGATATGAACTGTACACCTCCTGTTCTTTTTATTGCTTTATCAATCCTGCGTTGCTGGTTTGTCTCTTCCATCTGGTATCACAGAATCATAGAATATCAGGGTTGGAAGGGATCTCAGGAGGTAATCTAGTCCAACCCCCTGCTCAAAGCAGGACCAATCCCCAACATGAGGATTTATATCCCCTGTAAAATCTTTTGTATCCCATAGAAACTAACTGCCTGCTTTTATCATCCATATGTGTTTCATTTTTTAATCTTACTAAACTCTTAACTTCAATATCTTATGGCAGTGAGTTCCACATGCTAATTGTCTGTCATCTTAACAAGTATTTCCCCTCTTCTGCATGTTAAATTTGTTGCTTTCCATTTCATCGATTGTTCCCTTGTTCGTACATTATGAGAAAGGGTAAACAGGAACTTCCAATTGATTCTCTCTGTAGCATTCATTATTTTGTACCCTATCATGTACTCTCTCACTTACCTTTACTCTTACCTCAGAAGCCTCAAGCATTTCAATCTCTGACCTTCTCAGGCCCCATTTCTGCGATATCCTGCTTCAACAGTGTGACTAGAACTGAATGCTGTATTTTGGCTGAGGATTTACCATTGGTTTACATAATGACATAACATCAGTATTAACTTCTATCCCATTCTTTATAGATTCTAACATTGTTTGATATTTGACCACCAAGTTTCAATCACTTTCAGTCTTGACTATTGGAACTTTTTATCCTTTATGATCTTCCGAATAGCAAAATGACGTGCCCAAGCCACTTTATGGTTCCAGAAACTGGAGTCGTATCTCCACCTCTTCCATCACCTTCACTGGGTCTTTATCCTTCTCCAAAACCAATTCAATATTGCTCTCCTGATTTTCAAACACATTGCTCCAATCCATTGGGTTCATCAAAATTTTGGATCACTCTCCATTCTCTGCTTACAATGCCCCACAGTCTGGGGCAAGGGCACAAATAAATGATTCTTCACTCTCTAGAACTCTTTTCCTCCCCATTCGGATCCACAAAAATCACATTCTCCTGAATCTCACTGTAAAGCTTTCTCTTTGGCCTACAATGACTACGCCCTTCCAGTGATTTCAACTGGCTTTAGAAGCTCTGTGAGACTCTGTATTAATGATGCTATGTAGCAAATGTACGTCTCATCTAACTGACACTATTGCAGAGAACACATTGGCCCAATCAAAAGCTTTATTTTATCCAAAAGATTGCTCAGCTAGAGACTAGTACTGAGCACGCACCTCCCACAGGTAAGGATTATATGTAATACATGGCTGAAATTGACCATGTTCTTCTCTTAGGAAAGGTAGTGCTATCAGTACAAATATTCATTTGATTTGTAAAATCAAGAATGAATTCCTGAATCCCAGTTTTGTAGTCATGCTCATTAAGAATGCACATTTAACTACTTCCACTGCCAGACACCCAATGGGCACTGCCAAGATCGCTTCAAGTAGATAATACAGGTTTCAGACCGTATGCACATACTCACACATGCTCCATGTACAGGGGTATGATGGCAAGACACAAAGAGATTTGTAAATAGTCTTCTCACAGTGTGGTTCCTTCCATGACATTAGCAAACCAACACATCTAAATTTTCTATCTGGTTTATTTCTATAACTCACAGCCAAGTAAACCTCAGCTCTGCAAGGCAAGAATGGGCTTATTAGGGCAATCAGTCTTTTAATCAATAATTATGTAGAGAATTTGCTGCTAACTAGAAGTTATGAACATTCAAAAATAATTTCTCTGTCATTTTCAGCCCCAAATTGAGTCATCTTGTCCCTTTAACAAAATGAATAGTGGCCTGTTACACAGCCACAAATGCAATATCACAAATGGGTGATGCCACATCTTGGGAAAAGAGGATATTTTCTTTATTTCATGAATCTAAAAAACTTGGATGATGCAGATACAAAAGAGATCAGCATTTGAATACACATCCCAGTGGCTACAAACAATGACAGACAGACATCTTTCTCTACAACTCCCTTGAATGTTCCTGTGCCACCAATTTAACTTTATGATCCATTAAAATTCCTGAACCAGGATGGGCTTGCTGGCTGGGTATCACTGGCACTTACTGTAAAGTGGTATGTCTTGTCTTTGAGATTGTAATTTCTTTGGGACAGATTATATCTTTGTAGAGCACTTAGCATAATATGTACCCCTGATCTGTGAGTATCTTGGTACCACTATATTATTAATTATTCTTATTATCTATATAATAAGATTCCAGGATTGTCACTCTGTCGGTGTGTCACTGTGAAGCCTAGAATGCCTGAGTCAGTGTAAAGTGATGGAGATAGCTACAAGCCTAGGTGAGAGCTCTTTTTGTTCAGAATATCACCTACGTTTAATCACCCCTGGACTCTGTGAGAACCAGATGGAATATTGGAGTCCAAAGGTTCTGTGACGTTTGGAAATGTAACAGATCAGAGGACACAGGAGTAACAGCCGGGCAGGATAACAAAGAGCTGGTTGTGCCTCTACCCAGGGGCCAGCTCTGTGCACAGATGTTGGGAAACGTACAAACATCAACATTGCTCACTACAGCACAGCCCATGGAAACAAGAGCCCCCATTTTTGGCTTTTTTACACACATGATTTCACAAATTACACCCGTGCAATAGCACGGGCTTTCAGCTACTAGTATTTTGCATTGCGGGAACACCTACAAGCCCCAGTCATGGAATAAGAACCATTGTGCTAGGTGCTGTATAAATAAATCCAGAACAAAAAGATTATCCCTGACCCAAAATGCTTACAATCTACTAACACATCTAATAATTAATAACTCTGTCATCGATTTTGGATCTAGATTGAAATGTGGTGCAGAGGTTTACTCTGTGTGTGTTTGTGTGTGTGTACATACACACACACACACACACACATATGCACACAAGTATATATATAATCTTGTCAGCATGAAAATGTTCAAACAGCACTGACATACTTTTCTTTTACACAAATCCTTCAAAAGCAAAACAAAAAACACCCTATGGAATTATATTGATTAAAGATGCCTTTCCCCCCCGCCCCGCCACATCCAACATGAAGAAATAAAAGAAAAGCTTTGCTTTTTGATGCTAGATTTTAACAGCCCATTAGCGCAGAATGTGGGCTGGCACTTTGGGGCTATTTGAGAGAAATAAAAATGTAAAATAGCTGAATTACTGGGCCAAATCTTCAGCTGGTGTCAATCAGCCTAGCTCCATTAAAGTCTGGTCCGTTGGGTTTAAAATTAAAGCTCTCCAAACATGCAGTCTTGTTTATTTTGTCTAAAGAGAGTTCCATAGGGATTTATAATGGGCACTCTTAATCAACAGGAATGATAGCTGGAGAGAGAGCTAAATGTGGCCCTGATTCAGAAAAGCATCCCTAGTCAGCAAAACACTTAAGCATGTGTGTTACTTTAACTGCACACTTAAGTCCTATTGAAGTCAATGGGATTTAAGCCCACCCTGACTTAGAGCTGTAGATAGAGTATCATTGAGGCTCTCTCCATGTCAAAAACAAACAATGGTGGTGGTCTTGGGCTGAAGTTGGTTATAAAAGAGAAATGCAGCTACATTTCTGTGCTCGTGGGATGGAAACTCCAAGTGGATGTCTGGGGGGATCAGAAGAACTGGCTGTTTTATGGCCTGCTACTGTTTGAACTCAGTCATTTACATCTGGGTTTGTAAACCGGGACAGCCCATGCTTAGTAACAGCTGGCGGGAGGTGGATGCTTTCTGGAGGCTTTCTGTCATGGTGGAAAGGTGCAAGGACTGGAGTGAGTGAAGCTGTCTGATATCTATTGTGAATCTTAAACATTGTCATAGACCTGCGAGGCCAGGGATACTGGCTTTGTGATAAAGCAATGCAAGAAAGGGACACATTGGCGATGAAATTCTGTGGTGGCACTGTGGCAGTCTACACCATATTGGAGAGCTAGGGCTGGATCCTGAGCTGCTCTGAATTGGTGTAGCTTCATTGAAATCAATGGCACTATGTCAATTTACACCAGCTGAGGATCGGGCTCAAGGAGTGAGGGTGACCTAGGAATTGCAAGCAAGGGACTAAAGATGGGAGGTTACTTACCCATATAAGAAACTCTGGAGTTGGTTTCCCATTGCCTTGCACCTTATTCATCATTTACACCTATGCACAGTAATTGTGTAATGGGTGTAGGCCACTACCAGTCTGATTAGCCTTTTACATCTGCTTTGCACAAGTGTTAAAGTCTCAGCACAAGATCCAAGGCAGTGGAGAAGGAAGAGCCCTTTTCATACCCACTTGGGAGAAGTTGCCAGATCTCTTCATTGCAATGCCAAGCCCAAAGAGGGTTAGAGAGCTGCATTAGCACTTTTAAGCAAGCAACCTGTGTTAATGCTCAGACATTTAATGTAAAAGGACAGCTGCTGCATGAGAAAGCATGTGGCAGGTAGACTGACTTGAATAAAATCTTGGTGAACACCACTTCTGGAATGAGCTGACCTCTTGATGACCTCTCCTGAGCAAAGGCTCCTTGATTAGGTCCTGGGCTGTTGGAAAGCCTATGCTTGGATGACTTCAGCACCCACTATAAAACAAAAGCAAAATAAGACCATGGTTGAAAACAGTTAGAAAAACAAATGACCTTGGCACTTGATAACTCAGGTGGCTCTTAATGCATGACAGAGGCTTTCAAGTCTAGGTCATGTACTCAAATCCAGTCAGCCATACACATGGCCAGAAATCATTGCCATCCAATGATGGCCTACATGAAAATGACTGATGGTCCCAGCCTACTTCCTAGTGAAGTGTCCATATTGAAAAGCCGCTATCACATGTAGCACTAACTAATCCCTTTGTTGAGTGATCTCAGCACAGAGATCAAATAGTGAATGGGCCATGGGGAATGAACTCCAGCCTAGAAGAGGTCATGGTAGAAGGGCATGGTGAAGAGAAGGGGAGAGGGAAACTTGGCCTGCCCCATCCATGCTTTCCCCATGCTGTAGAGAGAGGAGTTCAGAGTGTGTCAGGCTGGCACCTTTCACACAATTTGAATGTTTTCAGGGCAATAATAATGCTGATATAGCACCAGCTGGTTCACATCACGAGAAAAGGAAGGGGAAGTTATGTCAAGGGACACTTGGCCAAGCCCCTAATCCCCTACTCCAAGGCTGATGGACTGGATTGTTTTATACGTTTTTTTTCACCAAAACATCTGGGAAAAGCTTTATGGGAGTTTAGCATCCATGGTGTTAAGGTCTTATTTTTAAGGCCCCTACAGCAGGGTTTACCTGCCTTTTCCTAGGTTGAACCACAAAGGAATTAGACGTTCCCAAAGCTAAGAAGAAAAACCCATCCCATAAGCTCGGAGACAGGGGCTGGCGGCTGTGGCCATTAGTCAGTTGAAGGGTGGAGCTGACACAGAGGCCATAAAAAACAAACACAGGGACTTTCCAAAGGGAGTTAGGCAGTTAGCTCCTATTTAAAGTCCATGGGATTCAGACACCTAACTCCCTTAAGCCCCTTTGAAAGTGCCAACCAAAGGCTTTCAGGGGGTTTGAAAAGTTTCTCCCGGGAAGGACGAGTAGAGCGTCCTCCCTGGCAGACAAGAGAGGACTGGAACCTGAGAAAGGGATTGGGGCTATCTCCTTCATCCCCCTTCCCCATGACACAAAGGAGATCAAGGATTCTCTGTTGTTCAGTAGGGCTTTTTACTGATTGCCTCTCTGTTTCCTTTTTGGGGGGGTTTCTCTCATTGCCTTCAGTGGGAAAGCAGCCTGAAGTGCTGGTCTCTCTGTGTGTGTGAGAGACAGTTGTTTGTTTTAGTTTGCTTTTCTACCTTACTTTAAGAGGCCTGATTACCCCAAAGCCCTGGGAGTGACCCTACTAGAAATGATGGGGCACTGGCCGTGACCCAGTTGCAACCCCAATGAGCACAATTTATCTGCATCAGAAAGATAAAGAGTGGAGAGAACCCTGATGGGATTCAGGCCTGTTTCAAGGAGCCTGGGCATTTTGGACCTGTGCCTTGGGTTCTTAAGCCATCCTCTTGGTCTTAAAAGCGTAAGTGAGAAAGTAACTAAAGGAAGAATCTTTCCAGCAGCTGTCCCAAGTTCAGGCTGGAAGGAGTGAGTTAAAAATACTGTCTGCAAAGGTGCCACAGGCCAGCAGTTCTGAAAAGCCAAATTCCTCATGTGGGATTTGCACCATCATTTTTCTTTATTGCTTTTGACACCTGGCCCATCATGCCATGAGTTCCTATGATTTGACAGATGCCGTGTGCAGCAAATGCCTTTCCAAAGCAAGCTACCATCGCCCTGGCGACGAAATCAGGACGCCACCAAATCCCACGGTGACAGGGGGCAGACATGCTGAGGGAGGGGTGCCGCATCTCCCCAGGCTGCTTGGACCCACAGGCGGAGACCTGCCCCTGAGAGACTTAAAAGATTGCCCACATCAACTAAAATACACATGGCAAACAGATTGGCTCACGCCAGCACAACGCTTACTTATCCCATCAGCAGCAACGCCATGCTCTCTTTAAAAAAAAAAAAAAGAAAAAGTGGGCTCTCTTGAACCTGCTTTTCTCTGGCTTTGTTTGTGCCTCTCTATCTGGCAGCTGGCCAGTAGAAATGAGAACTTGATTTCCACAGACTGTGTCCCAGTTCTTAAACCATCTTTATTTCCCTGATTCAAGTGAGGTTTTTTTTTTCCTCTGTGATCTTTCCTCCATCTCTGCTTCCCCTCTACCTCTCCACCCCCAAGGCAAGCATCGCACCAGATTTAACTGTTTGGATGCTTAAATAGCAAGGAGCACGGTAAATGCTCCATTGGTGCACGGACTGATGGGACAGAAGCTGCACCGGAGGGTGTCCCAGCAGAGTCCTAAGTGACATTGTTGAGTGCGGTACTCAGCAGTGCATCGGACACTGTGAGAGATGCCATACTGGGCTGCCAGGTGCTTTGGGCTGCCATGGGGGTCTGTGCCCGAGCTGGGGTTTTCTGTGGGGTATTGCGTGGTGCACTGGACAGTAGGCTGGATGGCCCATTTCTTCAGGCAGCTTTCTGGATAGCGTAGGAGGCACTGTGCCAGGAATTAACACACGGAGCCCGTTTTGCAAATATAAGTGCCTAGGCTAAATCGTCCAGTTCTGAATCTAGATCAAATTAGCGCTTAGGCATCTTAAAATACCAAATTTAAGCATCTTAAGTGCCAGTCTGAGCATGTGCGTGCAGAAGTGGGTGGCCTAATCTACTTGATTGTGTCTGAAAAGGGCTCCCTCCTTTTATTAACAAGTCACCAGCCTGCTGAACACCAATGCATTATGGTGGCAAGATGCCTCAAGCTTCTAACTCTTGCATGGGAAATGTGCTTTCCTTCTGCATCGTTTATGTGCGTATGTAGCTGTTCCCAATGATACCCTTTCCCTACAATGGTAGCATTGCAGAATGTGTACAAAAGGAATGGCAGGTAAAAGGAAGTGGTTCTGTCTTGCTCATGCTGAGATCCACATGGAGATATAGTGAGACAGACTTTGTAGGGTGAGATCAATGTGACACTTTGATCCAAAATCCTAAAGGGATTTCATAATAGACTTTTCTATGTATTGTTTAACATTTTAAAACTACATACTGTCTGAAAACGTTGGAAAACTAACCACCTCCCGCTACCAGGAACAATGAAACAATCCATTACGTTTCACCTGCTGATGTCTCTTTCCTAAATAGAGGTGTTTGGAAAGCTCATGCAGTCAAGAGATATTACTTAGAAATTTACTATCCATCAACCTGACACCAGGAAGATGGATGGCAGGTTCTTTTTAAAGACATGTTAGTTACACAAGAACAGTTCTGAAACTACTCTGAGAACTGTATTTCAAATCACGCCACTGGAAAAAACCAACACAAACAGACCTTGTTAGGAACTAAAATCTTTTGTTGTTGTTGTTGTTATTGCTTTTCCACATAGCAAATAATTTCTAACCTTTCTAGCACAGTTGCTACCCTACTTATGATCTACAGTGTTTTAAAAGTAGAGCTAAATCTACACCTATCTATGGCATGTATATGGCCACCATTACCTGAGCACTTCACAATCTTTAATATACTTACCCTCAGCTACCCAGCGAGGAAGGGAAGTTTTGTGAGCTCCATTTTACAGATGGGAAACCAAGGCACAGAGAGACTTATGGCTTGCCTACCCAATTCAGTAATGCATTTTCCAGGGTAATTTCTAAAGCACACTAAGGTGTTGCACATCAATTGTCTGTGCAGACCCTGCTGGTGCATGCTAATGGCTCTCAAGTGTGCTTCAACGTAGTGCTGTTTGAAACAGTAACATTTTCATGCACTTTAGAAATCAGCCCACACCCCCTTCGTGCATCTTGCCACATCCTGTAGACAAGCCGTAACTGACTTGCTCAAAGTCACACGGGAAGCATGTGGCAGACTAGGGAATTGATCTGGGATCTCCCAAGTTCTCGGCTAACAGGCAACCCCTGTGCCATCTCCACTCTACCAAATGTGCCTTTGTGCTTTCTAAAATGTAAACATTCATTTGGTTTGGCCATGTTTGCTCATCCTTTGCCTTCGCTTTCCATATGAAACCACCCTGGTGCAGAGGGCCAGCACAAGGCTTATGCATCACTTGTGTCCTTTTGAAACAGAACTGAAGTGAGACTTAGGTGGTGCACGGCCCTTGCGCTGGCCTTCTGCATGGGAGTGGACTTCCCAAATCCTGTTGAGTCAAGGATGCAACTGTAGGAGCCCATCTTGTGCACCGGGCACCGATCCCATGAATTATAATCACTATATTGCACAAAAGGGACTGCCCATCTCTTCTCTATGCAGCCTCGTGGAGCGCAAACAAAGAATTCTCTTCCCGCCTGGTCCATTGGAGCCCTGATTCATTAACCTTCCAGACATGTAGCAAAGCCCAGGACTGCTGCAAGTGGCTCCCTCTCCTTTATATTAATGGGGCTCCAGCACCGCTGCCAATCTCAGCTGATCTCATACAATATTATTGTTGTATTGATATAGCGCCTGTCTTCATGAAGGACCCCACCGCATTTTACAAACTCTTCACAGAGAGAAGGAGGTTCCTGATTCTTGGGGCACACTGGGGTATTTTCTTTCTGTCCATTTATCCAAGTACCACAGGACCATGCCCCACACTAGATCTTTCTGTTATCACCCCTTTGAGAATGAACGCTTAGGCTTTGACATTATGTGTGTCATGCACTGCTACCAACATGAGGCTCCAGCAGAAGTCCAGGGACAACCTTCACAGAGGTGCCACCTCACCTGAGAGCTTCCAATTGCAACCACCTTCCTTAAGTATCCATGCTTTTAAATGCAGATAAATAATGATCTTCCAGCTGCTTTTCTGTGGCTCAACGGTGACATGCAGTGACTGGCTAGGTTATTCCCAGGTGTGCATTCCTGTTTCCCAGTGCTTAGCATAGCATGTCTCTGGCAATCATGTCACATTCAAACTGGAAAATGCTTTACAACAAAATCCCTTTTTCGATTTGCATAATCACTTAATTGCTGATGTTCTGATGTCTTTTCCTCCACGTCACGCTGTGCTTTGTGCAGAAGACTGTGGGTCCGTAAGCCCAGCTCTCAGTCCTAACGTACCCGGTAAGACTTTTACCTCCTTGACAATGAGACTCAATTCCTTTGGCCTGAATTTCTTGGGCAGTGGCTCTTTGTCTTTCCCAGGAACTGAAGAGATTTGAAATGTTTTATAGCCCAAGTGTGGAAATGCACTCCTGTCTGACAGAGACAGGGTTCACCAATGCTCTCCTGAGCTATATGGATGGAGACATGGTGGGCAGGGGTGGGTAGGTAGAGAGAAAGGAAGGGTGTGAGGGAAAGAGGGAGAAAGAAAGAGGGAAGACTAAAAGAAGGGGAGAAAAGGGAAATAAAGGAAGATGAACGGAAGACAGGAAATAGATGTAGCAAGAAGATGGCGCAAGGGAGACCTGAGATGAGGCAGCAGGAGAGATCTGTCCTGATCTCAGTGGGAAATCAAGCCATTAAGAAATGGCAGTACAGCGGAGATGGCATGAATTGAATATTCTCTGTCAGCACAGCAGCAATCAGCTTTCCACCTTGATAAATGTCAGATGCCTTTGCTGACACTTGATAAAGGTTCTATCTATCAGCAATGCCAGGCAGAAGGAGCAACAGGCGTGATTTTAACCTTTGTCACTCTCCTCTCAAAAAGAGGCACAGGAATTTTGCCCCATCTTTTTCACCACTTCCTCTTCTCAGACACTTCTCTTCTTCTCCAGCTCATTCATGTAACCACTTTCCTCCACTCCGCTTTCAAAGGAATACAATAAGCAGCTGAAATAAGACTCTTAGACATTGCCAGCCTAGGAAAGACAGCTGAGGGTCTGTTCTTTGGCATCCCCATGTAGAAAACTCATCTGGGATTAGCCAAGCAAGCCATTCAATAGGAAGGAGGACATGGAGAAAGTCACTAGACTGTGAAAACAATTCAACCCTCCAACTTAAAATTTAGTTAGTGACTGATACTAAAGATCAGATTCTCTGCAGATGTAACTGGAGCTCTGCTGATTTACAGCAGGAAGATCTGGTTGTATATTGGGAGGTGTTGTGAGTACCAAAGAGGAGAGACAAACACTACTACAAAGGGAGTTCAAAGCCTAGTTCAAAGCCCACTGAAGCCAAAAGGAGTCTCTCCATAAATGGGCTTTGGATCAGGCCCTCAGAGAGTTTAAAAATCTCATGCTAATTGCATAGCACAGCCCATCTGGAGATCTCAGAGTTCTTGACAAGCATGAACTGAAGAAGCCTCCCAACCCCGCTTGTGAAGCACACCCTGTCAGTATTATCTCCGTTTTACGGACACGGCAAAGAGAGAGGAAGTGACTTGCCCAAGGTCACACGGGAAGTCAGTGACATGTCTGGGGGTACAAGTAATGAAATCAAGCTCAACCTGGAGCAATGCAGTGAATATCTCTGTCAACAAAATGACATTGCGAAACACAACTAATCAAGGAACAAATCATACCAAAAGAAACTAAGGGGTAAAAGTGAATAGCAAATCAGTTATACCGTTGAGCTTGCAATACAAAATGGTGGCACACAACAAGAATATAATGCTATTTGGGGGGTCCAGATTCTGTCACAGCCAAGGCAGTTTATGGTCTATTTCTCTTTGGGCTTGACAAGACAAAACAGCATTCAGTTCTGAGTACTTCGACTCCAACTCCATACTGAGTAATTGGTGGGAATTCAAAGAACATCACTGGAACTGATTAAGAGACTGAAAGTATTGATTTATAAAGAAAGATTAAATTATCTGAGTGGGACAAATTAATCTCTGGTATAATTCTATTGACATCAAAGAGACAAACGCTGCCCTCAGTTACGTGGGTGTAAATCTTGTGAAACTCCACTGAAGTAAAAACATACGGTCGATGTCTGATTTTTATCCCTTGAAAAGTAAGGTTGACTAGTCTGTGAATGAGTCTCCCAGGGGAAAGGGTGGACGTTTCAGTGCTTGTGTCATTTATAAGTAATCTAGATATACTAATCTAGAATATTAAATAGTGAACAATCCTGCAGGGGCAGGAAGAGGAACAAAATTATCTAAACGAATATTTTCCCTTTTGATTTGTAATTGTTCTATGCACAAGGAATCCATACCTAGGATTAACTTCCTGGTCACTGTACCGAGAGTACGTAGGAAACAAGGTTAAAGCCTCCGCAAAGAATAAATATCTGGGTATAACTTTACTAATGAAAGGGAAAAAAATTCCCTTTCCAGTGCTGTTAATTTTCTTTCCCAGCTGTATTTCACACTCTAAATAAACCCGTGTTCTGTAGGTGGTTCTGTTATAGTACACAGATGCATGAATCAGTGGATACTCATGTTTGGTTTTAGGCTTTCCGCTAGACGGTCCGGTCATAGGATGTATCATATGCAGCACACTCTCTAGAGGAAGTTGATTGATCTAGGCTTAGAAAGGAACAGGAGGTACCACTGGCTGTAGATTTTACCAGGGGTGAAATCCTGGCCCCATTGAAATCAGTGGGGCCAGGGTTACACTTGGTCTTGGAAAGAAGGGGCGGTGTCCCAGTGATGGTAGGGTGCAAGAGAAAAACAGGTTCCCCAGGCTTGGTGTATTCCCTTTGGTTCTGAGGGCCTTCAGGAGGCTCATTTGCTGCAAATTCCCCCCAGTAACACTGGAGATAGCAGCCAAACAACAAAAACATGCCTCCCTAACTCATGTCTGGTTCCTAGCCTGGGACCCGCAGAGCATGTAGGAGTGATTGTGCCCATGGTTAGAGGCGAGCATAGAATATACTAGGTGGAGAGCCACCCACAGCTGTTCTATACACGTACAAAGTGCATTCACCCAGAGGCCTGCTTTTTGGGGGGCTCTATCAACACATGGAGAGCTGGTAGCATGTACCATGCAAGTGGCCATGAACTGGGAACATGCAAGTGGAAGTCATTGCATGCTGCCTTTTCCCTTTCCCCTTGGGTCATGGTGTGATGTTAAGTGCATCTTCCCCTGCCCGAATCCTGAACCAGCAGCGATTCACATCACTGCTGCTTACTGTAATTTTAGAGCCACCTTTCTGCTGTCTAGTTTGGATTCCCAAGAACCCCACCTTAATCCAGGTCATTCAAAAACAGCCTCTCTCTCTCGCTGCTCCCCTTTAGCAATTGTGTTTGACTCTTCATAACCTTGAGCTTTGGTTTAGACCATTAAATCCTAAAGCACGCTCCCTTTATTCTCCAGCTGCATGGTTAGTTTTAGATCATACACCAAGTAACTCTCCAAGCTAAAAGAACTGAAAAAAGCTGTTATTTTCCTGAGCTTAAACAATCAGGGACCTTGCAAGGCTCCCCCCACCTTCTTTGTCATCTCAACAGATCTTTGTCAGCTCATATAATAAACTAAATCCCAAAGGAAAACAAGTGCTTACGTTTCTCCCCTACAAAAAAACAAGTGGTGCATTTTTAGTGCACTTAGTGCTCTAGAATTATATTAAAATATACCAAACATATACTGTGCTGCTCTTTCATGGAAACTTTAAATTGCTATTTCAGGGCTCAATTCACTGCTTGCCTCATTCTGTGATAAAAGGACTTAAAGGGCTGTTTTAGAATAGAATAGAACAGGCTTGGGGTTTTATATAGCATCTTTCATGCTCAAGGTATCCCAAAGGGCTTTGCAAAGCAATGATTTAGACACTGGAAGTACAGTAAGTGTACACAAATGCAGCAGCCATTATGTCCTGAGCCATAGCTCATATATACACATCCCAGGTGTGTGCAACAGCCCTGGGTTTGATGAGGGACTGGAATGTTAACGAGGACATCAGCATTGCTTTAGGTGGGGCATTGGGGTGGGAAAGCAGGGAATTCTGGGAGACCAACATAGTGAGTATGGGTGTGAGTGGATAAAAGTCTGTGTGGGGAGGAGTAATTGAGGGGGGCTGGTGTGTCGGTGGATGGTGGGAGAAGGGGTGGTGTATGGGGGGTGTATGGATGCAGGTAGACGGTGTGTGTGGGGTGTGAATCTAAGCATCTCTTATAGCACAGAAAAGCATGAAAGACAAGCAGATGTGCTCAGTAGCATGTTGGGAAGAAAGAGCATTGCAGGAGAGAAACATTAGATCAGCGGGAGTGGTTAATTTCATAAAGGATTCAAACTAGAGCTGGTCTGGAAATGTTCTTTTTTTTTTTCTTTTTAAGAAAATGATTCTCAAAACCAAATCTTTTCACAGAAAATACAGCTAGATGCCTAAATCCCTTTGTGGGTCTAGCCCAAATTTGCTATCCCCGCTGGGGACATGGCACACAGCATAACCTTAAGGCACACTCAGCTCAATCCTTGATTAAAAATGCACAGTGTGTGGACTTTCTGTCCATGCTGGTTGCAACCCTTTGGCTTGCTCACATTTGTATAACAGCCAAAACGTGTCATTTGTGGTTGCCTCGTGTAGCTTCACTTTGCACTTTGCGTTACTGTTTATTGTATGTGTTATACCAAATCCGTCCGCTGTTGATGGGACTAGAACACTGGTTTTAACAGCTCTAGAAACATAAGCATTTGTCCCTCTGGTTAAAGAAGACCTCCTTTAGACTGCAGCAACAGCAAGTCCCTTATCTTTGAGGATCAGCCACTAGAGGGCAACATCACTCATTCATACACTCAGGTTATTCTGTATAATGAACCAGAACCTCAGTTTGTGAAACCATTGACTTCGATGGGACTCACATCAATTTATACCAGCTGTGGACTTGGGTCAATATGTGATACAGGTTACTTTCCATTTGTCAGGCCTTCTCTTCCAAGTGTGCTTTTTATCTATATGCAGCATGTGCTCATGGAAACAAAGCTCACACACTTGCTTGGCTCGCATTGCTTTTTTCCATATCAGGTGTCTATCATGTTCATAGAATCATAGAAGATTAGGGTTGGAAGGGACCTCAGGAGGTCATCTAGTCCAACGCCCTGCTCAAAGCAGGACCAATCCCCAACTATGTTCTTTTCTCCAGATGCCCCACCGCAGAACACATAGAGTGATCATGCCCCGCATGTGTATCTGGTGACAGCAAAGGGAAATGCTGAACAAAAGAAGGAGATTACATAGGAAGAAAAAAAACTATTTTCCTGCTTAAAAGAAGTAGTGGCCAGAAAGTAGATGAGCCATACAAGCACAGAAATGTCTCCAGACTAAAGTAAATGGTAAGCTCTGAAAAGCTACCTCTGAGAGATTATGTAGGTGGAACTTTACTAAAGAAATCTCTGGGGTTCACCCCAGTGCAAGCAGTTGCTTTAAATCATTTGCCAGGCACTTGAGAGTTTAATATCAGCTTTTGATATAGTACTCTTCTAAAGTGATTTTGGAGATTATGTGTGGGGGAAGGAGGGAGGAGTTAAGAATAAACCTGAATGGGAGGGCTTGGTTGCAATACCAGCCTCAGTGCCTGAAGGGAAAGTCATGAATATCTTGTTTCAGAATGGAGCCCTCACAGCACAGGGTATCATTTCCTGGCTTGAAAGCACACGGCAAAGTTTACTGTGAACCGTCCAAAAATGCTGACACACTGATTCAGAGATGGGGGATGGAAAACAGCTGATAAGCTGTAGACAAAGGGAAATGCTTTTAAACATCCTTCCAAACAGATTTTTTTTTTACATGGTGGAAATGTAGAGATGCTCTGAATCAACCCCTGGATCCAAATATCCCTCGACTCTGGGGAAGTCAATGCTCAGCTGATGGAGATCCCATCCTGGAGCCAGATCCTCAGCTGGTGTAAATCAGCATAGCTCCCCTGAGTCTCTGGCTTAGTCTCCATAGCTGACTGAATGCAAACCCTATGGGCCAGATTCTTAGCTAGTGTAAGACAACGTAGCTCCATGAAAAGCAATGGAGCATCACAGGTTTACACCCACTGCGGATCTGAGCCTATATCTAAACACCCATACGTCCTCATTTAAAAAAAAATACTACCTTTAGCCCTAAACACTGTGGACTAGATCCCCAGTGGTCGTAAATCAGTGTAACTCCCTGAAGTCCATAGAGCACCACTAATTTACACCAGCCAGAGATTAGGTTACCGATTAGGTTAGGATACCGATGGGACAGTACCTACATGAACTGTGTTAGGACTATCCAGTGCAATGAAGAGCTTGAGGGAGCTTCTGTTTCCCCAAAACATCCCTTGGAAGTGGTCCACAGCATCCGATAAAGGCAGATGTTGCCTTTGAAACTATCTTGGGATGCTAGTCAGCTGACAAAGCATCCTAACTATGAAGAAAAGTGGATGAAAGTATGGAGAAACCCATCCTCTCTGTACAGAGGAGATCTTCACTTCTAAGAACAGGCAAATCTCTGCTTTCCTCACCCTTTATGCAGCACTCCAGCTGCCCTTCAAAATAAAGTAACACAAATTCAAATGAGATTTGTAAAAAAATAAAAAAATCTGGGAAGGTGACACATCTTTTATCACTGCAGTAACATGCCAGGTGAATAATAGCAAAGCACCAGAGGCTAAGGAAATGGCAATGGACATATTTAAAGCCAAAAACTTTCTTCTGACCCATGACATGACTCTCAAGTAGTAAATTGAGTTGGCACTTGGAGTTGAATGACTAGGGGTAGGGATCCTGATTGTGGTCCATAGGGACCAGTAATTATGCCAGGGGTAGGCTTCATATGCAAAGGTCATGAAATATATTAACAAAATCAACGCGTATCCAAGTCTGGAAGTGATTCTAATGCTGGTGAAAAGATGCAGAACAGCCTTGGAGACTGGAATCCTCTGTTCATAATAGAACAGGTGCAGCACAGATAGGAACAGGGCCAGCTCCCAACCCACTGCCCTGCCAATGGACCAGATCCTCAGCTCAGAGGCAGCAGAACCAGGATTTAGTGCCCCTGGAGTGGAAATATCATGGAAGGCTCCACCCCTGTGTAAACTCGGAGGTGAGAGCGAGAGCCAGAGGGGCTGGAGCAGCTGCAGTGGTGTCCAGGATTAGGCCGAGCAGTAGATAGACACGGCCGGGACTCCGCTTCCCGACTCGGAGCTGACTGCCCCTGACCCCGCACTGAATCTCATAGCTCCCCTTGCTCCCTCTCTTACACCTCCCCCTGATTCAGCTGATATAAATAACCATAGCTCTATCTAAGTCAGTGTAGCTGTGACGATTTCCATTAGATGAGGATCTGACCATATGCATCTCATCCATGAGCTGGTTCGACCACGCCTAGGGAGGAGAGGTGATTCAGTCTCCATGGCTCATTCAGTCCTTGTCCTTTCTGCAGTGGCAGGCTGTTACTGCCACATAGGATGGTAGTTGTTGTGATGTGGACACCTGTCCAGTAGAAAATTGACTGAGATCAAACTCACATGCTGCTTTACACTAGCCCCTGGTTAAATAAGAGTGATTCTTGGGGGATATTTATTGTACATTATCCCAGGATTGTATCCAAGGAATCCAGGAGTGCAGGGATTGGATAGGTTTCGTGTTTCTGATAACAGGAGAAATAGCAGATGCAACTTGGTTTTGTTTGGTGTGATCCGCATGTTGATTTCAAAGCTGGATTTTTTTTAAGAAAGTAAAATTGATAAATTCTATGTTAGCGCTAATACTTATAGCAACAATAGTGACATGTTTCCAGCTGAATTTTCAGATCATTCTATTATCCAGCTCACAGTGAAATTCAGTTCAATTCAAAGACTCAATAGTAATTGGAAACAGGCTCCAGAAATTGAATAATCCACTCCTCAAAGCCCCAGAAATTAGCAAACAAACAAAGGAGAACACACACAAAAATAAAGTAACCAAACTCTGTAAAGACATAAAAAAATCATTTAAATGCATGCACAGCATGATCCTTGGCTGATGGGAGAACACAAAGCAAGAGGTCAGATCCTGTTTCCAGAAAGGAGCTTCATGAAAAGGAAAACAAATGGAAATGTTATTATTGAGCATTACGATGAGAGATGAAAGAGTTCTCATCCAACAGGCACCAAGGGGGTGAAATGTAAATTGTGCAGAAAGGACGCAAATGAAAGGGGATGTGATAAAGCCAGTGATGGGTAAACACAGGAGGTGTGGGGTTGAGGGTCACATGACAAAGGTAATAAATAACAATGGGCCTGATCCTCAGTTTGTGTACATTAGTATAGTTCCATTGACTTCAATGAAGCTACAATGATTTACACCAGCTGAGGATCTAGCCCAATGATCATACATAATTCTTTCATCTATAATTATTTCAATCGCCAGGCATTCTCATTTCCGTCCTACAGATGGGGCACAGAGGGGTACAGCTACGTTCTGCAACAGCAGCAACTAAGTTTCGGGGCTTTGATATATGGATGTCCAACTTCAGACCCAGAGTCTGGCTTTCCACCAGGGCGGTGGGCGCTTGGCCCCTCTGAAAACCGCTTCCGAGCTTACCCCAACACGGATACATCCAAACTGCAAAGACAACAGCAAAGGTGAGCCTGCGTGCCTTGCCCAAAGGCATGTGCCATTCAGTGGCGGAGCACCCAAAAACTCAGCTGTGTATCCAAAATTTCTTGTCTCTGAAAGACAGAGATGGAAGTTGAGAGAGATGGAGATGGATCCTATTTTGAAGGCAAAAAAAAAAAAAAATCTAGATCTAAACTGGGATATGTGCTGGTAATGGCTATCGAATGTCTATCTTCTAAGGGGAAATAGGGTAAAGTGAGAGTGTGAGGGATGGTAGTATAGTATTTAGGCCTGCTTATTTGTCTGAGATAGAATTTGGGGTTTTCTTTGCCTGCTTGAATTTCGAGGTTTTTCAAATACAATTGTTGGTGTCCTTATTAACATATGTGAACAAGAAACAACGACACTGTGTTGCTTCTGCTCACAGCCAGATGGGGTTTTCAGTACAATGAGAAAAGATAAGAAAGAGAGTTAAAGTCTTGCTGGATATGCTGGGAGTTTAATAGACAAATGTACAATTGAAAGACAGTTCTGCCTCCACTCCTCTCCCAAGGCAAGATCAAGCAACCAGTTGGGAGGGGCAAGAGGTGGTTTGGGGGAAAAACACAAAGGCAAAGAAAAGGTGACCCTGGCTGGTACACAACCTCACTCCCTACCCATCCCATGGGTACAAAAGAAGTGGTACCGAAGCCCCCAGACTCAAGACCCTCCAAAATGAAATGGGACCATAAATTATAAGGGGTGGTACCAGGAGAAAGCACTACAGGTAGAATTAAGCCTTCTAAGAAAGAGGAAAGGGGAAGGAAGCTCTATGGGTGTAAGAGCTGTGATTATGCTTGCTTGTTAACCCCAATCAACATTGCATTGCCTGCGCTTTGGACTCTAGCCTTCTACTTTCCGTCTGCAGAACCAGGAAGGTCAGGGGAGCCCTAACAAAGAGTGAATGTCTCTAACCACTATTACATTCCTGCACCATTACGTGGCTCTCACTAAGAGACAACAACACAAACTGAAATGCCCGCAGAGATATCACTTTCTTTGATACGTTTATCATTCGGGAAAGGTAGGCCACACTCCCTGCCATGAACTCTTAAGTAGCGTTGCTGGGTGTTACTAAACAGTTGCTGTATAGAAGTGGCTGCCTGTCATTTGCGAATGAAGTGATCCCCATGCATGGTGGATGTACGTTTGTTAAATGTTGTTAAATGCTCTGGGATCCATTGTGATGGAAGATGCTATATAAATGCTCGTCATCATCAAAACAAGATGGGTTAGTTAATTAGTTTTAATAGCTCTGGCTATCTCAAGACAAAAGTCATTTGTACTTGACAGAGAAGACTGTCAAAACTTGAGAAGTTGGGAGTCCTGATAAACATAACTCCTAGTAAGGACAACCAGACAAGAGAGGTAATGAATTAGTTGTGTGAACTCCAGATTTAACTCTTGGGAAGAGAGGTTCCAAATCCAAGCACAGCTCACAGCCCTTTATCATTCCAAAGTAGGCAAACTGAGGCATGCATAAGTTACTGTCATGGGTGTTTCAGATGAGACTTTAAGAGCAGATGAGCTGCCTGCATTGTGTGGATGCAATGAATCCCATGGTGGTTTTTCATAAAAGTACCTATTTACCCTGATTTTCTTGGCCAGACTTTTGCTTCCGTCTACCCCATAAAAAACTGTTAACCAGTATGTTCAAACTTGGATGCCTCAAGCTAGGCACCCAAAATTTCACCTGATTTTCGCCGCTACTGAGCACTAACAGATTACTGTGTCTTCAGTGGGAGTTGTGAATGCTCAGCACCTCTGAGCGTTTGGCCACTTATCCAGTTGCCTAAGTATGAATGTAGATGCTTATCTTCAGGCCTCATTTGTTGACTATTATGACAATGGTGTGCTGCTGTCCTACAGTCCAGAAGCTGCTGCATTTCAGTGATGCTCCAAGCACAGCCGATAGGCTCCAAGTCAGAAAAACCTCTTAAGCACATGCGTCAATCCTTCCTTGACTGCCATGGGAATGAGGTGCCTGCTTAAAATTATACACGTGCTCAAGTACCGCCATGGGTAGAGATGCTCTCCTGAATCAGGGCCATCCTTTCTGAAACCTGCTGAGTTGAAAGGTGTTCTGTAAAGCATTATTATTATTTATAATTTCATACAACTGTGAAGGTTATGATTGCACCAGATTAGGTAGAAATGTTTAATTATGAGCTGAGAGAAGCTTGCCTGGCCCCTTCATCGGACAGAAGCCTTTATTGATTTTTATTAGTCAAAGAAGGTGATAATTTTTTATATTAACAACTGGAGACCAATTCCTCTGTTAAACAGTGATTATAAAATATTAGCTGAAATACCACTGGAAAAGTCTGGGGAAGGTCACGCTTTTTCTCATGTCTTGTAATCATTTTTATGCCATCAAAGGCAGCAGAAATATTGCAATAATCTGAATTTGGGGAGAGATGCGGCAATTCTTTCTCTATTAATTGAGCCTGGATCAAACGAAAGACTTTGATCAAATGAACTGTAATTGCTTGCTCAATATCTTCAAACATTCCTGGCTACCTGATGTGTTTGCTAAATGACTGTACCTCTTATGCAAACATGTTTGCGGAATGCTTTGGATAAATATGTAGATGGGAGATGGACAGGAGGGATTTGAAATCAGCTGGCTTGTAAGCCAAAATTGCCCTCACATTCCTCTGAGTTACTGACCCAAATTCTTCTCTTGGTTTCACTAGTGCAGACTTTGGAGAGTTGATAGAATTGCATAGTGTAAAGTGGAGAAGAATTTAGCTCACCCTGTTTAGAGGTTTGGGTATAAAAGAGTCAAGGGTAAACACAGGAATCACCATAGTGAATAAGAACAGTAGACCATTTACTCCAGGAGCCTGTCACCAACTGTAACAGGGTGTCTTGCCCCAGGGTCTGGAGAACCTGGGCCTAAGCCAGACCTGATTACAGGGCACACCGTGACTGAATCAGGTGATCCGTGGATAAAACGGGCAGGCAGTTGCAATAAAGGGGAAAGCTCAGGAGACAGCAACTATGTTTGTAGATGCTGCAGGGAGTTAAAAAGCTCCTGCAGGGCCCTGAGCCAGCAGTGAAAAAGCGCAGAAGCAGCAAGGAATGGGAGAAAGCTCTCTAGGCAGGCAGGCCTGGGGGAGACCCTGTAAAACAGGGGAGAGACTGTAAAGGCCAGCTGTGCTGAAGACCAGCTGAGCTGAAGTCTGACCATATATAGCACATTTCATCTGAGGGATGCATATTACTTTACGGTTATTAAACACATTTTAAAGGCAGGTAAACCGAGGCACAGAAAGGTTGTGCTTTGCTCGTGGTTACTCAGTGGTAGATATAAGAATAGAACCCAGGAGTCCTGATACTTTTCTTTCCCTAAGTAGAAGAGCATGCTGCCTTCCCATACATTGAAAGCTGATTTAGACATCTCAAGGTTTCACATTCATTTTCAGGAACAATCTGACTGGCTTGGCACTCAGGGAGGGGGGAAAAAAGACATTCCCAGCTGATTCAGAGACTATATTAAAAGAAGAAATGTCAAGGATCAGATTCTGCCAAATCAAATTTAGTATGATCCATTGGGACCCAAAGATAAACTTTTGCAAAACAAAAGACTAACAAGTGGAAGCAACTGGGAGTTCTCTCTACTGGACAGGATTAAAATCATTCTGACTTTTCTATTGCCAATAATCTCTCTGGGGAAATTTGAATCCCCCCCCCCCCCATAAATATCTGTATACGTTTTATTTGCTAATATTGCAGGGACAGTGTAACAAACAAAATTGTGCACAATATAACTGCCTTACCAAGATGTAAAGGAGGGGTTCGTGATGAGATTGCCCTCCTTGTGTGGGTGTGAGAAAACTGAGTACAGGGAATTACCACCCAGCCTGCATGCTGTATAGTGGAGGTTATCATTTAGGTTTAAAGGAGATTGGAAATAATCATTCTTATCTATCTAAATACAATACTTATACAACCCCCCTTACCAGAGTATCTGACAGTCTTTAATGTATTTATCCTCAGAACACCCCAGTGAGGTCGGGCAGTGTTATTATCTCTATTTTGAAGATAGGAAACTGAGGCACATAGTGACTAGCCTCAGGTCACATAGAAAGTCGGTAGTAGATCAGGGACTTGAACAAAGGCCTTTCAAGCCCCAAAGTAGCATCTTAACCACTGGACTATCTTTCCACTGTTGCCAGAGTGGTGTCAAGCGGTCCTCAATGGAACTCAAATCAGTCCTATAATGTGTTCTTTCTTCTTTTATATCAACATTGTAATGAATCCAACCTCCTACCTGGTTTGTGGTTTTGTTTTTAATGCTTCCACCCCCAGCCAGACCTCCTCACTGAGCTTTTCCCGATAACTCTTCCATTTTTATCCAGACGTCTCGTCCTCCTCTTGTTTGCAATTTAATTTAAATTCATGTTTTAATTTCTCAAATAAACAATGGCCTCTCTTATAAATGCAGTGGCTGTTGCCATTCCATTCCAGCCTCATTGAATGGAAGGAAGGAACTAATATCACTTGAATATCAATTACCCTAAACAGTTCTTGCAGAATATACTGGAGAGTCAGCACGGTACAAAATCCTTTCCAGTGGGAAATTAGCAACAGGAGCTATAAATTTCACTTTCTATCCAAGAGTTACACTGCCTAATAGAATATAAACAGTGCATGTGTTGTCCATATTGGTGGAGAATACATTTAATTAAAAACCTAATCCCTACTCTTTGGGGATATGCTAGTGACACACTGTAGACAGCCTTTATTCACACTGGTGAATGCTTACTCACAAGTGCCATTGGGTCAGTTGCCACACCCTTCATTAGCCCCGCACGTGGCTGCGGATCAGCTCGGAGCAAAGCCACTGGTGTAAGATCCCTCAATGGACCTTATACTATTTGTATCACCAGAGAATCCAGGAGTCCTAGCCAAGAACCCCAGTGTGCCAGGTACTGTACAAAAATAGTATAAAAGAGGGCCCCTGCTCCAAAGCTCACAGTCTAAGTATAAGAACAGAGACAACAGATGCATACACTGTGATGGGATGTACCAGGCATTTGCTGCCCCCTGCCAGAGACCCTGCTGCTTGGCTCACCTCACCATAAGCAGCTGTTCTTTAAGAAGAGAAGGGCAGCAAATCTGGACCTCCAGAGGTTGCCCAGAGAGGCCTTCCAGGATCAGCTGTGGGTGGAACCAGCGAGATTTGGTCCTCCAGCAGGTAGAGGCCAATCGGGGCCCAGCAGGCCAAATAGAAAGGGCTGGCTGTTGCTGTCAGAGGACAGTTCTGGGCGAAGCTGGGAAAGGGGAGGGAGGATCCTCCCTCTGCCTTAACCCAAGAAGCCAGGCCTGATCAGAGCCTAATTCCAACTGCAACAAAAGACTTCTGTTTCCCTTGTGGAGCAAGGCCCACGTGGTCTTTCTTGAATTAAACATCAATTGGCCTGCTGTAAAATTAGGCGAGCTCTCTTTGTCAGAGGCTCCCCGTCTCAAGCGAGCCCATGACAGACAGACAGGAAGTACAAGGAAACAAAGAGACAATATTGATCAGCATGACAGAGAGTGGGATCAGTGCCCCAGCAGCCTGACTCTGGGTGTGTCACAGCCAGAATAAATAACCCAAACATCCTCACTTGGTTCCTGCACATCTCACGGGTGCCAGATGAAACCCACCGCAAGGCATATGCATCCACTATCTGTCCTCTTTACTATTATTATTACTGTAATAATTCAGTAACTCCCCAAAGAGTTTCCTATGCGTCAGTTCTTGCAGGCTACCTGACGCTTCACCACGCGGTGAACAGAGGCACAACCAGGCTGACTCTGAGAGAGTACCTGTCAGAAAGGTCATGTCCCTTTGGCTCTTGATGGGCCTCGGTCCTCAGCTGCATCTCTGACAGTGGAAGCCAGGGTTCTGTGCCGGCGGCTGGATTGCAGCATGCAGCCCTGAGAGAGGCCTTTCCATCTGTTGTGTCCAAACACGCAAACATGTTTCAGTGCCAGGGGAGTACCAGGGGCTCATGAAACCTCACAGGCCTTAGCCACAGAGCAGCACAAACCAAAGAGGCTGCAGACGACACCACTGCAATCTCAGATAAGACCAGCTCATCACATCCTGCTTCCAGGGAGATGTGCTGTGACTACTTCAGCCTGCCTCACGGGGTCTGATGTTGCGAATGGACACTGCAATATTTCAATCAATAAAAAAAAAAAAAAAAAGACCTGAACAGCAGGGGAGGGCAGAGCCATAATTGATGCACCTATTACCGTCTGAAATTGGTCACTGTGGAGAGAAACAAGTAGCCACAGCGTGGACCCGTCCTGACCTTTCACCCTTCCGCAGACAGCAGATTGGCCATTCTAGTCATTATCAGTGAAAAATGACCCTGGAATCTTCTTCCTTTTGAGAAAACGAGACACCATTCAGATCCCATAGCAGGACAGGAATTCAGGGGTCAAGGATCAGGCTGTAGACCTCAACCAGGGCTGTTATTGATGAGCAAGTCGAATGGAATTCTTTAAGAGCTGGACAGGCTGGTGAAGAATGAGGCTGACTTGTACCCACAGTGGGTAGGGTGGGATAGAGCAGACTGGCAGACAGAGGAGCCGTGATACCAGTGAGCCACAGCTCATGATGGAAAATGTCACATTCCTGTGTGCGTATGTGTGTGTGGGGAAATGGAACAACTTTTCAGCTTGATCTTATTTTAGAATTTCTTTTTAGGATACATACGCATTTAGCAGCATACATTTATACACACAGACCTCAGTGTATTCTTTATCTTAATGTGCCTGGGGTCTCATGTGTGATAAGCTTCAAGGAATAGCAGTTACCTTCTTATTACCATCCAGCGTGGACCGGGGTGGTGAACTTTAATGAGGAACAGACGTCAGAAAAGTGCTTAGGAGAACAGGTCGCAAACATTCGTAATAAATCTGGTCTGATGCACTTTGGGGAATGTAAATCGTTTAAATCATTAAAGCGTCAAGCTGTCGGGACACAGATGAGCTGAGAGCTGCTGTGGGAAACTCACAGCAGCCGGACTGCAGCTGAGGAAGAAGGGGAGAAAACCATTTTAAATTCAGGCTGCTTTCCTTGCATTGTGGGTTATGACAGCAATTCTCCAGCTGCGCCTTTATGTATATACTGATATGAGATCAAGCTGGAGAAGGCTTGGGGCAGGAGAACTGAGGACTGGAAAGTGTGAAAGTGAGGATGAGGGAAGGGAAAAAGCACATGATGGTTAAGTAGAAGGGAGGAGGGATAGCTCATTGGTTTGAGCATTGACCTGCTAAACCTAGGGTTGTGAGTTCAATCCTTGAGGGGGCCATTTGGGGCAAAAATTGGGGATTGGCTCTGCTTTGAGCAGGGGGTTGGACTAGATGACCTCCTGAGGTCCCTTCCAAACCTGATATTCTATTAAGCTGTATCCCACCAATCAGATTTTATTTTCCATCCACTGATCTTAAAACAGTCAGCTGTTATTGTCATTTTTCAGATGGGGAAACTCAGACAAACAGAAGTCTGAAGTGACTTGCCCAAGCACCTATATGTGAGTGGCAGAGCCAGGAATAAAACCCAGGTCTCCTAAATCCTACCTAGTTGTCCCATTCTCTTGCCCACACGTAGGTAGAACAAAAAATGAGTCACATTGTCTGGTGTACCTTACCCTGTGACAGTGCACGATGTGGATCATGTGCAACTAACTGAAAAAAAAAGCACAAACATTTTCACATAAACAAGAAGTTATTCTGGTTCATGGTTATACATTGGCTTGTATTATTTGCCATTAACTAGTATTCAGACAACTACCAAATGTTGGCAAAAAAATGTTTGTTAATCATGACTCTTCGCATGAACGATTCTTCAGAAAAAGTGCACGCCAGAGTGTGCGTCTTCTGATGTTCATCGGTCAGTACTTTCCTGGTTTTAAAAATTCCAGTCAAACATTTTTATGATTTTCTTCTCCCTGTTTCTGGTTAAAATTAGGAAAAACATATATCAGTTTTGAAATTTGAAAAATGTTGACCAGCACTGCTAATCAAGGAACAACGAGCATCATGTGACGTTAGGTGGCCAGTAACAGGTCATGAATAGCAAACAGTGCACAATCAAACCATCCATCCATGTACTTCTTCCAGAACTTCGGCAAATTCTTACAAATACATTTGTAGGAATCCAGATTGATTTGTGAGAGATTCACAAACAGAAAAAGGAGCTACGTTCACAATAAATATTACTGGGGACAAATAACTTCACCACCTCCGGAACCATCTTAGAGCAAACATTTTAGAACAACTTCACAATAACCTGCCCATTGTGGTATATTCAAGTGCTTCAGAACTGTCACTCTACACAATTGCCCTGATTCAATGCCCACTGAAGTCAATGGGAGTCTTGCCATCTTATACTGATTGGGTCCTATCAACCTTTCTGCTGTACTATAAATAAATGTCTATACTGTCCCAAGGGTCTCTCTATTTAAACTACAGGGCATCTAATGAACGGTTGTAGCTCTGGGCTATCAGACAACCAAACAAATCTGAGTGGTTTCTATCCATTAATGGATGACCTGGTTCAGGAAATAAAGGTGTCCACAGTGTCCCACATTTGGGGCACGGCTGGCTGAAAGGTATGTCCAAACTCCACCTGAACCCACTAAAGTCTGCAGAATTGGGCTGGACATTTGACATGAGTGGGTTTCTGGCAAACATTTCTAGCATTTTGGTTCCTGGTCAGAGGTTCCCAAATTTTAATTTCCACTGTGTTGATTTAAATAAAATTCTATTTTTGACAGAGGATAGAAAATGTTCCAACTACAATTTTTGGTTGAAAATGTTTAGTTTTGATCAGGTATGGAGTGGGTCAAAATCTGAAGCTGGAATTTTCAATGATTTTTTTTTTTTGAAACTTTGATTTTCAACAAGAAAAACACACACACACACACACACATTTGTTTTTAACCACTTTTTTCCAGCCAGTTCTACTAAACAGACATCAACAAAGAGCAACATGCATCTCATCAATCAGGCATTTGCCCAGTTTGGGGCTAATAAGAGTTCCAAATGGTGTCCACCCTCATTCAGGTGAAACTTGGAGCTCTGGTTGAGTTTTCTATTGAATGTTTGAGCTCATCCCAAATCAGAACTCCATGTGACACTTGGGGTGGCATTCACATAGTTCTAATAATCATATGCACCATATGAAATAAGTAGTCACAAGTCCAAGAGAAAGGGCAGCCACCGAACACATCAAAACCAAGTGTCTAGATCAGTTAATTCACTGTCAGAATGCCTGGCTCTTGGTGGTCCTGCACATTCAGTTCTAACATGCTCTGCAGCAGAAAAATCATTTCACACAGGACCATATTCCTCTCCTTGAACCTGAGCTTCTTCCATCAAGACCCCCATGACTATAGGACACTGGGGAAAGCCAGGGTACAAGCTTCATTGGACTCATGGGCAGAACTTTGCTGGAACTGGAGTTACCTCCTGTTTATGTTGTTAAGAATAAAGAAGCTACTCCACTTGTATATTCCACTTCTGGACTGACCTATGCTGGGAAAAATGGAAAGATAAATGCACAGCCCCATTGCCGTCACGGAAACTTTCACGCTTTTTTTCTCCTCCTGTGTTTTATTTTTTTCTCTTGAGAATTCAACTCAGGCTAGGAAAGCATTATGTGTGCTATAAATAAATAACAAAGTAGATTAACCAGCACTTTGAATCTCATTCTATAGTACCAACCTCTCCTCTTTGGTAGCACTGCAATGTTTTCCAAAATGTACTCTAACTGTTTACAGAGTAGCAGTGTGTTAGTCTGTATTCGCAAAAAGAAAAGGAGGACTTGTGGCACCTTAGAGACTAACAAATTTATTTGAGCATAAGCTTTTGTGAGCTACAGCTCACTTCATCGGATATATTCAGTGGAAAATACAGTGGGGAGATTTATATACATAGAGAACATGAAACAATGGGTGTTACCATACACACTGTAATGAGAGTGATCACTTAAGGTGAGCTATTACCAGCAGGAGAGCGGGGAGGGGGCTGGCGGGGGGAAACTTTTGTAGTGATAATCAAGGTGCGCCATTTCCAGCAGTTGACAAGAACATCTGAGGAACAGTGGGGGTTGGAGGGGGAGGAATAAACATGGGGAAACAGTTTTACTTTGTGTAATGACCCATCCACTCCCAGTCTCTATTCAAGCCTAAGTTAATTGTATCCAGTTTGTTTAGTCTCCTTCCTGGCTGCAAACAGTATCGGGTAAACTTTGCTGTCAGTAGAAACGTATGATTTACTTTTCAGTCGGTTCGTGCTCTTTTTGTCCATCCATCTGTTTGTAGCTTTGTTTGCTCTCTTGCTAATATAGGATATGGGCTTTAGGGATACTCAGATAGAGTTAAATTTTCAAAAGCACTTGACTCTCTGTCTGGACACCAAAATAAGTAGCCAGATTTTCAGATCTCAGCACGCTGGATGATGAACTGTTGGGGTAGGATTTCCAGAAGGTTTGTCTGCAAATGTTGCCAAGTCTCAGAGCCTGGGTCAATTGACTCGGGCTTGCGGAACTCAGGCTGTGGAGCTAAAAGGAACAGAGTAGCTATTTGGGCTCAGGCTGGAGGAGCCTGGGATCCAAGACCGTTCTCCCCCCTGACCTTGCTGGGTTTCAGAGTGTAGGCTGAGGCTCTGAGACTCTGTGCCGCAGGGTTTTCTTTTCACAATGGATGTACCCTAAATAACTTAGCAGATGAAGCCCCATTGACATTCATTGGGACTTGAGGCCTCTGTCACTCAGGTGCTTTTGAAAATTTTACCCATGTATCAAAATGGTAGCTGCTGGGTGCTAAGTATTTGAAAATTTGGCCGGGGGGGTCTTCTGAAAATCTGTCCCAAAGAGCACTGCAAAACCACAAACTTTATTTATTTATTATGAGAAAGTGCTCACAATCTTGTTTCATGGTAATTTCATATCCACGGACACGTGGAACACATTTCACACAATGGGCCTTCTCACAAATTCCTTTTGCTTGAAAATAGGGTAAATTTTTACTCAAAATATTATCTATTTTGAAGAGAAAATTTAGTCCTTTTCTTCTTGAGAGAGGATCAATTTGCTTGAAATGTATTCAGTGTCAAGTGAAACAAACGTACTGATCTTTTTGCGGCGGGGAGAGAAAACAGGACTTTTTTTTTTATTTCACATCGTGAGAAACAGTCAAACTCCAGTTGTGTTGTGAACATTCCATACTGCTTTAATATCAGACCCAAACAGCTGAAAAAATAAGAGCAAGGAAGGGTGACTTTGTAGTTAAGACACTAAACTAGGGCTCAGGAGATTTGGGGTCAATTTCTCGCCCTGCCACAGACTCTCTGGGTGGCCTTGGGTAAATCTCCTGGCTGTGCTTCAACTCCCCATCTGCAGAATGTGGGTAGGATTTCGACAGCTTTTCTTGTCTATTTAGAGTGTAAGCTCCTTGGCCTGTTTCTTGCCGTGTGTGTACAGAGCCTAACACGATAGGGCCCTGACTGTGGTAGGGGCCTCTTAGGGCTACTGTAATATAAATAATAAGCTAGCTGTCCTATTAAAACAGCTAGATTGTGCCTCTAGAAGCTGGTGCCACATTGCGGTAGGGGGCGCACTGATGCGGATGGTAATGGCTTTCTGAGCCACGGAGGAGAGAAGAAAAGTACTCTTGCCCTTTGAGAAGCTTATGCAGAAGCAGCAAGCACTACACTTTAGATGCACATATTCCCCCTAGTGGAGAATGGGAGCAGAGCTATGCCTACTCCCTTTGTCTCCTGTTAGTGCTCATAGGATCATAGAATATCAGGGTTGGAAGGGACCTCAGGAGGTCATCTAGTCCAATCCCCTGCTCAAAGCAGGACCTAATCCCCAACTAAATCATTCCAGCGAGGGCTTTGTCAAGCCTGACCTTAAAAACCTCAAAGGAAGGAGACTCCACTACCTCCCTAGGTAACCAATTCCAGTGCTTCACTACCCTCCTAGTGAAAGTTTTTCCTAATATCCAACCTAAACCTTCCCCACTGCAACTTGAGACCATTACTCCTTGTTCTGCCGCTTCAGGTAGTTGAAAGCAGCTATCAAATCCCCACTCATTCTTCTCTTCCGCAGACTAAACAAGTCCAGTTCCCTCAGCCTCTCCTCATAAGTCATGTGCTCCAGCCCCCTAGTCATTTTTGTTGCCCTCTGCTGAACTCTCTCCAATTTTTCCACATCCTTCTTGTAGTGGGGGGCCCAAAACTGGACACTACTCCAGATGAGGCCTCACCAATGCCGAATAGAGGGGAATGATCATGTCCCTCGATCTCCATGCCCTGTCTTCTGTCTGCCTCTTATCTAATGCTTAGGTTGTGCAAGGTGCAGGCTTCTAGCTACCCACCTATGCTGGAGCACAATGGTGGAGGAGTCCTTGCACCTCTACTCCAACCCCCAGTTGTCTTTTGGTGGGGTGTGTGTGTGTATGTGTGTGCTCTGTTCGTCTGCTGCCCCAGCCCTGCGCAGGTAGTTGGTTCAGCAGACCTCGATAGTACTACCCAGAAAGAAAGACCATGAGCACAGTTCAGTGACAAAGGCATTGGGCCAGGTTTATTGACCTCAAGGCTCAGTACTAGCACCTTGGCTCTGTGGTTACTGGGACACTAACATATGAGTGCCCAGTGGCAAGGAGGGGCTCAGTCGGCAGCAGGAGTCTCTGCTGTCCCCTTGGCCACACAAAGGGTTAAGGCAAAGTACCCTGATGTTTATAGACTGAGACAAACAACGTACGTACCACCGTACGTGTTTCCTGACATCTGCTTGTTACCTCTCCTTGTATCTTGCTCCAGGTGTCTCGGGCAAAAGATCCCTATTCATCACTTCTATCAAACCCTCTTATCTTGTGCTAAGTCAGGATGTCCCTGTGCTAATCTTTCGGAGTACGTTCACACACGTTCCCAGTATCTCTTGCTTCTTAGGAGCGTCTGTGTTCTAGCAACACTAACAATACCTTTGCCAAGGTCATGTAACAGACAGCAAACTTGTAAGCACCTGCTTTAATAAGTGGTCTGACTTTGGTTCACGGCTTGGCCTAACTTTGCTGACTATGGTTCAGGACTCAGATCTTAAACCGGGCCCAGTGCTTCAGGCTCTCTCCTTGATGAAGAAGCCAGAATGCAGTCCCTGGCCTCTTGTTTCTTTTAAAAAGAAACTTTTGGTGCCCTGCGATAAGAGGCTTTGCCACTGCAGAAAGACCAGCCACCCGGGCCTGTTTGATATCTCCGATGCAGTCACCTGCGTTCCATTGTCTGTGTTGCCCTGCAATTAGTAGGAGTGAGATTGTACGACTGCTTCCCCACTGGGATGCTGATGAAAAGGAGATGTGTATCTCACAAGGATCTCCCAGGGAGCACAACTGCAATGTCTCTGTGGCCGCTGTGGCTCTCGAATGAATGAATTAATTGATTTCACCCTCGGCTTCTTCCTCACCAGCCTGATGGCCCCGCCCTGGGAAAGAGATTTGTTCCAGTTCCACTCTGCCTTACTGCATTGTTATGTTTAGCAGCAGATGTGATGGCTTCTTGGTCTGAACCCTGACGCTCTGAGACTCAGTCTTGGAAAGCTGCTGAATGGGCCATGGAGCTCCAGAATAATTCTGGACCCTGGAGTTAGAATGCTCTCCCTTGGTAACCTCAGTCAGGGATGAGTGAACAGGCTGATATTGGGATCTGGGGAGTCTTGTGTCAGGATGATGCATCCACCCACTTCTGGGTATTGGCCTGGGAAGCTTCTGGCAACTCCTTTTGCTGCTCAGACAGTTCCTGGTCTCCCCACACTTCATACTCTATGTTGTCTTCTAGGAAAGCAGCCCAGGGATGTGGTACTCCACATCCTCGTTTCACTGTTTTCAAGGGGCAGCTGGCTGGCTCTTTCCTCACAAGTCCAGTCTCACTGTGGCTAGCGAAGCTCATTATTTCCTGAATCCCCAGGCAAGGCCTACACACAGGTGATTAGGGCACTGGCCTGGGGCTAGAGAAACCCAGGTTCAATTCCTTACTCTGCCACAGACGGCCTACATGATCATAGGTGAGTCATTAAGGCCTGGTCTACACTACATGGTTGGGTCTATGGAAGGGTCTTCCCTTAAATTTGGCTCTCACCAATGTAAGTGCCTCTCTACACTAATTGAGTAACATCTCCTCCCCGAGCACTGTAGAGTCGCGATCAATGTAATTAGGTAAACGCAGTGTCCGTGTAGATACTGCGTTGTTTACATTGACTGGTACTGGCTTTCAGAAGCTGTCCCAAAATGTCCCACACTGACAATACAATTCATACAAAAGCTCCTGGTGAGGATGCGAACCGCTGACACAAGGAGCCAAGTGTGCATGCACACAAGCGATATCACAACTGTGGTGGCTGTATGCCGACATAAGAGGTTGACAATTTTGTGGTGTAGACATGGCATTAGTCTTTCTGTGCCTCAGTTTCCCCATCTGTAAATGGGGATAATAGCACTGCCTTGCCTCACTGGGGTAGGGGGCTGAGAACATACATTTATTAAACAGTGTGAGGTGACTCAGATATTGTGTGTGGGAAGGGTGGGCACATAAGTACCTAAGACAGAGAGAGGAAGCAAGGCTGCCTGCCTTCCCCCAATTCCATTCTACAGTGATGGGGCAGGAAAGGGTGCTGTGCCAAGTCTGGGGCCAGAGATGCTGGAGCCCCCAAGACAGCATGGCAACTGAAGAAGACCAGGGTAGAGTTGAGCTGTTAATGTTCGAAAATATGGCTAAATTCTTCTCTCAGTTGCACGTACACAGCAGCTACTGGAGTCAAACTCTGAGACCATAATCTCTGTGTCTCATTCTGGCCTTGGCCAGCTGTCAGCTTCCTCTGCTGTTGGTGTATTCTTCCGGCTGGGACAGCCATGCACAAAACTGTAACAACGAAAGGGTGTGGGACTCACAACAGTGGGGGAACAGTTATAACAGGGGACTCTCATCACAAAGCAAATGGAGATCCTGCACAGGGCACAAACATCTTCTAGTTGGTGCATTCTCACCATTCTAACACTGGCTCTGAAACTTCTGTGCTTTTGGGCAAGTCACATAAGCTCTACCATGTCTCAGATCCCCTATCTCTAACATAGAGACAGTTCTATTTACTAAAGCTGGTCAACAGTTTTTGACTAAAAACTTTTCCTGAGGAATACAAAAATATGGATTTTTTTTATTTATTTATTTTTGGATGAGAAGATGTTGGACTCAGTTTTCCAATGGGGATGAAACATTCCAATGAAACCTTGTAGTTTTGAACTGACATTTCAGCATTTGAAAATGTTACCACTCTGAACTGTCGAAAATGTCAGTGGTTCGTTTCACTTGGAAACGTTGACATTTCTCATCTCGACAACTGGAAACTGAAATTTTTTAGAATCTTGGACTCTGTGAAAATTTCCAGCATTTCCACTTTTCATCATGTCACAGGACAAAAGCAAATGTTGAAATATCAAGATTTCCCGTGGGGTGGAAATTCTGGTTTCTCAATATCTGTAATATTTACCCACCTTTGTGAGGTGCACTGGTGAAAACCGCTAAGTGGTATTAACCACTAGCATGATCCTTTTACGTGCTAATTATTATTGTGCCTAATCCTGAATCCTGTACAGGCAAGATTCTCATTGTCTGGGAATTCTACATGAACAAATACTTCAGGATTGAGGACTTTACTATTAGCAGATGTCTCACGCCTGAGGACACGATGTTTAAAATACATAGCTGTGATGATGTGGGGATTCCGTCTGTACAGTTTATGAACTCTGGTTGATATTACAAAGTTGTTGCTATGAAAATTACTGTAGCACTGAATGCTTCTATGTAAATTTGGGATCCTCTATTGTACACCATAATGACAAGGGGGCATATGTAACTTTTATGAGTATGCTTTGACTGATCAATAGATGTGATAAGGGGCATTGCTTATGCTGGGGGAAAATACTCTGTCCTCCTGTCTGAAGAGACCCTAACCCCAGCCCAAAGACTATGCTGGAGTGGTGAGAAAACTGAGACAGGGAAATGCATATAGGGTTTGTTAGGTTTGTATAGCTCTGTGTATTTCGCATCTGATAAAGTAAAGAGCACTAGTGTGTTAGGCTTCCATGCAAAGTGTCTGTGTGTACGATATGTTATGCCTACCACATGGAGGTAACCCAAAAAGCTTGAAGAGGTAACCCAGAAAGTTCACACTTATAGGTGAAGTTCTAGCAGAGGAGAAGAGTAAACTAAAGGGAAGTCAGGAATCAGCACTGCTTCCAGGGGCTGGGTAGAGGGAGCCTGTGGTCTAAGCTCTCAGAATGGGGTGCTAGATAGAGGATCTGCAGGACATGCCTGTACCTAGGGATTTTAAGACAGGTACCATGCCTAGGTTCTGCTGAGACTCCGGCAGCTTAAAACACATGGGATTCAATGGCTGGATCCCCTCAGAGCAATCTGGTGAGGCCCTGGCCGGGGGAGCCTGACCAGATTCGTGATAAGAGCTACATGGTCATTCATTATTATTCTTTAATATTTATTATTTATTGATTTGTCTGGTGGTAGCACCTAGGAGTCCTAGTCAAAGACCAGTGCCCGATTGTGCTAGGTGCTGCACAAACACAGAACAAAAGGATGGTCCCTCCCCCAAAAAAGCTTACAATCGAAGTAAAAGACAGGAGACAACAGATGGAGACAGACAGACAGGGTACACAAGGAAAGAATGCAACAGCATTGGTCACCATGGTAAGCAATGATCCTAACCCACTGGCTGCATAATGACTGTCAATTAAGTAAAGCATCATTGTGTAGAGTGAAGTCTAGACTCGTGGGGCCCACCTCAGCAAGCGCTGTGCAGTTAGGCTGAATGGAGCAGCTCTTCTAGCTTCCACCTGAAAAGACTTGTGTTTATCGTCAGTAATCCCGTGAGCACCAACAACCACTGCAAAACAGCGAACAAGTTCCCAGGGAAGTCTGTCATGTGTCACAACGGATCCAGAAGGAATATGAGGCTCAAGATGCTGAGTTTTCTTTTCCAGGATGCAGTTGCAAACTCTGTAAGGGAACCTCAGTCACACCTTGAACAGCTGATAACACCTGAACCGCACCAGCGTCCTTCTCCCCTCCAATGCCCTTGGTCTCCCACTCCCACCTGCCCTTACACCTCCCGCTTCTGCCCCTGAGACAGCCTGGCTGTACTCGTGGTAGAAGGAGTTTGGTTAAAGCTATGACCGATTTATGATATTTACATTGAAAAGCCGAATCATGCAAAGTCAGGCCAACCCAGGCGGGCGCAGAAATCCACCTTGGCAGGTGTACTGCACGTGGGCACTGTACACACAATGCAAACTGTGCTTGTTTTTCTGTCTCAGAGCTCATTCCAGGTGTGGCCCTGAAATCCCGCTCCGGTTCTTCTCCTCCTGGGAGCTATAACCAGATTCACGTCAAGGAGGGCTCAGAAATTGAGTCTAAGGCTCCTCACTTGGAGACCAAGTGAATACATGGACCGAGTGAGCCCTCTGCCTGCCAGACACACCGAGCCCTCCGTGCTGCCCATTGCAGGTAAATCCCGGAGCGTATGTGAGTGTGCCTCTCTGAGATTTCTAGCTACACCCATTTGTTAATGTCTCCAAGGGAAAATGATGCATCAGTGGCATTGAGACAGTGAGGAGAAAAACAGCCTTGAAACAGGAACAGCTAATTATCTGTGGCAGACAGACGGGGCCCGGACAAACTTCTGCCTGGCACCGTACATGCCAAGCAGGTTCTTGGCAGCTGGTTCATCTTCCGATGTCACATCTGATGTTCGAATAGAGAAAAACACAGGCGTTTATTTCCAGCACCGTCCCTTGTTAACGGGTGACCTTTTCATCGCTCTGGAGGGCAAAGGAGGATGCAGCCTACAAAATGTTCAGAGGTTGCTTGACAAATGAAGATATGTAAACGAGGCAAGGGGTGGCAGGGCAGAGGGAGATGATGGTTCTCATACAGAGAAGCCTGTCTCATTAGTGGTGGGGGTGTTTGCTTTGGCTTCCATGTTTATAAACGCCAGCAGGGGGGAAATGGCTGTGTGTGGGTTCAGATGGAGCACTTGGGATAGATTATCCCATTATTCAGGGGGAATTAAGCCAACCTGGCAGTTCTCCCTTTAATTGGATCACAGCTTTCCACATAAAGCCATTCCTGTTTCTGACAGTCATGTTCTTGGCCCTTTCATTCACTCCCTGCCGTTTCAGCACCAATCTCCGAGCAATCTTCCCCTCTCCTGTAAACTAGCTCACTCTGCCTTTTTTGCTTTCTAATAATCACCTACTACTCTCCTCCTCCCCTCACTTGTTTCAGATCTTAGGGAGGGGATAGGGCTGCACTGAAAGTAGATGTCATGGGGTCTGCATGGCACCTGGGATGGGTGGTGGGAGACCAGCCTGATTCAGCTGGAGTCAAGGTGGGGGAGGTGATATCTTTTATTGACCAACTTCTGTTGGTGAGAGAGACAAGCTTTCAAGCTTACACAGAGCTCTCCTTCAGGTCTTTTCAGCTTGTCTCTCCGGAAGTTGGTCCAATAAATGATTTTCCCTCCCCCGCCTTGTCTCTTTCATATCCTGGGACCAACATGGCTACATTGACACTGTGCAACTCACCTGGAGTCATCACTGACCCTTGTGCAAATTGAGTGTAGAAACCTGGCTGATCTGAGCAGCCGCATTTTACACCACCTTGCCTGCCCTTTGCTGTGGTGTAAATGTCAGCCCAAAGTCTCCAGTCCAGGGTGTTCCATTTCCAAATCACATGATCAAATCGATTGTGTCCCATGGAAATCAATGGCAAAACTCCTGTTGGAGCAGCATCTGCTCCTGCTTGAGATGAGATTTACCACAGCAGATACACAGCATTAGAGCTGTGACAATAATTCACCTTTTCACAGGTCCCAAGTTCTTCTAGCCAATAGGAGCACAGCGATTTGAATTAAACCCTGCATCATGTTCCAATTTCATTAACCCCTTTGTTGCTGGATTAACTCTGTGAGCAGCATGGTCTAGTTAGTGGAGCAAGTTCTGGGCTAGGAGCCAAGAGACCGAACAATCTCTTCCTGGCTCTGCCAGTGACCTACTGTGTGACTTTAGGTCAGTAACGCACATCTGAACTTCAAGGTACCCGGGTTGTCAAATGGAGCCAATGATACTCCCTTATGGACAGAGTTTTGAGATCTGTGGATGATTAGCTCTGCATAAGAGCAAGGTGTTGTTATTATTAAAGCACATCAGCAGAAAAGCCAGGGCGTGAATGAGCTTTCAAATGGGTCATTGCCCTCACAACCCTTAGAAGTTGTGCCTCCAGGTCAGGTCTGAAAGACATCCGAGCCGTAGGGAGAGCCTGCCCCGTGGCTGCACGTGCTCTCTTGGCTCTGTAGAGCGATTAATTCTCCCGGGATGCCATCTCACGCACTCAGTTAATTCCAAACCCTATTTAAAGAAACCACAGAGGAAGCGGGTCCTAATCCCAAGGGAAAAAGCAGTTGGGGAGGAGAAGGGAGCCAGGAGGTGAGGGGATAGAAGGGATGGGGACAGCTTTAGATTCAAAACAGCCATCCACATGCGTGCTGCCAGAATTCAGCTGCCAATGCTCAGCGGAGGGATGGGGGCACATGCGTCTCATTTGAGTCTTGCCTATTATCATGAGAAGTACCAGGGGATGCCTCTTGAGCTGTCAGAGCTCACCCCAGCAAGCCCTGCCCTGCAGCCAGCGCTGACCATGTTAATTTACCATTTAAATAATTTAATTTACCATTTAAATGGTTGCTCCTGCTCCTTGCAGTGCCAAAGTCATGATCAGAGCCTAAAAATAAGGGTTGGCAGAGAGTCAGAGGAGTACAGGACTGGGGTCAGGAGGAACCACGCCTTCAGCATGGCACCAGCATATTTCTCAAGGTCACAGCTGCTCTGTACTTTAGACAGCCAGGCTCTAAATAACCTTCCCCCCTTTGTTTCCAGCTCAAAACCACATGCCTTTCTTGCAGACTCTATTTCCCCTCAAGCTCTCTGGGGCTGGAGCAGGCAGAGAATCCTAACGGGCCATTTCCAAACTTTTCTACATGCTTTAATGCCCATATAGTTCATACTTACTCCTTCTCATGCATCCCCCTGTATGCTGATGCCTCGTAACCACTTGCATGGGGGTACACGCTAGAAGCGAACCATCGGGGTCCAGCAAACCCTTGTCTAAGATTAGGAAAAGTTCAACTTGGGGCTCCCTTGTATCCTAACCACAAGTACTACAGAGGGGAAAGGAGATATTGGTGTAACTGGCCTCACTTAAGCCCACAATGACATTTGAACCCTGGGGGGAAAAGCATGAGCCTCTATCACTTCCGCTAAAGGAGATGGAATTGGTAGCTGCATGGGTTCCATTAGACAGCAGGCTTGAGGGTTGTCTGTTATGGGCAAATTGGGCTGGTTTTGTAGAGTAACTATGGCTTCTCTTTCTTCTGAACCACCAAAAGTTCTGGGAAAGTTCAGCTACATTTAAGGCTAGTCAAAATTTTCCCACTTGAATTTTTTTTTTGATGGAAAATTGAGTTTCAAATGAAATGCAAATGGTGGAAAGTGCCTGCTTGCCTCTAAAATTTTTTGTCAGACAAGCCTCAAAAATGGTCAACCAAAAATCGACTCGGGTTTCAGATTCCATATCCTCCCCCCGCCCCAGTTTTTGGATGAACATGTCTTGGGTTTTGTTCGCTGAAACCAGGGAGGGAGGAGGGTATTTTTCATCCAAATGTTCCACGGGGGTGGTGGGGAGAAACATTTTCTCCCTGACGCTAGATAAAATGTTTTCTCATGTGCACATGTGGCGAGTGGAGCAGGGGGAAGCAACACAAAGTCGTGCCCCAAATTGGAACCAGACTTGCAGAGGCACAGGTCTTTCTGAAGTTTGCAAATGTTCAGCTAATTGCCTTCCTCTCTCTCACTCATTGTTCTGTCTGCACATATCCGTGCCTTTTGGGTCCAGCCAGGACCAGAAAGGGAACAAAAGAGAATGAAAAAGGCTATTTTAGCTCTTGCCAGCTCAACTGGAAACAGAAAGTGCTGGAAATCTCCCAAATAAGCCTGGTCTTGGAAAACTTCCAGTCTAGTTTGTCAAGCCCTACAGCGATGGAAGTTCTGTTAAGTGGCTGAACTTATGGGTAGAGCTGTTTACCCTTCTGGGATCCCAGTTTGTAGGGGTACTTGCAACCCTTTTGGGGCTGGGACATCTGTTCATGTGGGGATGCACGCCAAGTTGTACATTCAGCAAACCTGAGCTGAAGGCACCACGTTTTGCATGTTTCCCTAGGCTCAGTCTTGTCGAAATGATAACGAACCTCAGTGAGCCTGTCTTGATTTTTCAGTTTGGTAAGAAAACTCCAACGCAGGTAAAAAATTCACCTGGTTTAGGTTTCATCCTGAACGTATTCTGCAATCCTGCCCGTAATCTTGGGTGATTTGGGCAGGCCTGAGTGTGTACCCCTGATCTCTATGGGATGGGCTCAGAACTGTACAACAGTGTATCATATAGACCCAGATATCATAGACGCAGAACTAGACAGGCTGTCATTTAATCCAAGAGATTGGGCTTTTGGAACAGGTGGAATTATGTGGCCTGCCGAAGTCCTGAATGACCATGATGTGCAGCATCAGGGCCACTACAAATTTCCTATGTGGATATAGCTTTTTTACAGTTTACAGGTGCTCAGAGACTCCCAGTACATGGCACTCAGGGACGATTAGGATTTGCTGCTGCATTTCCACTCTGTTTCCTTTCTCTTCTGGCACCGCTGGGCAGGTCCGTGAGAGTTAACTGCACGCTCTGCTGCTCCTCCTCCATGTTTCTAAACCCATTTGGAATCCCCCTCTCACCCAGCCTGGTAAAGTGTGGAAGGCTCCGAAGCCACCTCCCATCTACATCTGATGGCCGCCAGCAAACAGCACCCACCCCAATCAAGATCATGGAGCTGACCAGGCATGAACTGCACATGCACTTGAAGAGAGGCCTCCAGCCCAGTTTGGTGTCATGGGGAGGTGAAATTGCTCCCGCTCTCTGCAGCAGCACTGTTCAGTGCTGGGGTAGCTCATTATATTAATGACTAGACACCGTATGATCTCAGCATGACAAATGGAAGCCACGTGGGTAAGGCCCCCCAGACTGATCCCCGATGCAGTTAAAACTTTGATGCAAGTGGAATGATTATTTGCCAAGGCTGACTCAGCTGAGACACGACGTTTCTGCCCTCCCCTCCTGTGGGAGGTTTGCTGCCGGTCCCACGCTGTGTCCATGGTAACAAACAAAGGCCTCTTTACCAGGCGCTCTCCATCTTATTGATTCCCTGGGAGATTTATGGCACAGCCCTGATCTCAGTGAAGGAGCTAAATCCAATTCACTAAGGAATTACAAGCCTGTTCAATCAATAATCTATTTATCTTCTTCACTTTGCCATTTTTAAACACTCCAGACCTGTCAAAGGAAATTGAAAGCTTCTAAAAAATGAAATTATTGAACTCTGGAATGGTTCGCTGGTGCTTCTGTAAAGGTTCTGGAATCTGGGAAATATCCGGCATGGCCGCCGGTGCTTGGGACAGGTTCCGGTGCCAGGGAGGAGTCCGATGTGGGCTGTGGCTCCAGAAATTGGCAGAAATCCAGTACCTAGGGGTGTGCTGCCATCTGCTTCATTACCCAGGAGGAATCCACTCTGCAAAAAGAATCCAGCGCTTGGGATAATCTGTGATGTGGGCATGCGGTGCCCAGAGGATAATCTGTTTGGCACTGGAATTCGTGCCCAGGAGGGCCCTATCTGGAACCTCGGAGGAATCCGGCGTGGGTTAATGTGGCCAGGTGGAATCCAGCACCACTCAGCACCAAGGAGGAATCCAGTCTGGGTTCTAGCACATGTTCCTACATGTGGAGGGATCCAGTACAGACACTAACTGTTGGGAAGAAGCTGGAACTTCCCCAACTAGTCCCACCTGGAAGTCAGCCATGAAGAGTGACTGGAAAATGAGGGGGAAAGTCCTGGGAATATTTCAAATCCCTCCCCCCAAAAGTGATTTAATTTAAATGGAACTGGCTGATTTATGGCTAACTACAGGGTGATTTTTCAAAAGCAGCTGCTGAGTCTTCCTGGGTAGAAGGAGCTCTGTACCTCAATAAATACTAATAACCAGCTCTAATAGATCAGTTTTCATCCACAGCTCTCAATGAACGGTACAAAGGAGGAAAGTATAATTTACCCATTTTTACAGATGGGGAAACTGAGGTATAGATGGTAATTGATAACATGTCTAAGGTTATGCAGCAGAGGCAGAACTAAAACTCAGATCCCACACCCATAAATTTCCCAACTGGTTTGCTCTTTCTCTCTCCCAGAGTCATAGTGACACTTGAGAATCTTTTATGGATTCAGGCCAATCGGCAGAATCAGTTTGCTCGTGCATGTGCATTTCTGTAATTGATCAGCAAGAGAATACTTAAGCACGTGCTTAATTTTAAGTACCAATCAGACCTGTGCAAATAATTGATTTTTTTTAATTTGGTGGCCAAACCAGAAAAAACAACAACTGGTTTTGGATCAATCTGAAATGACTTTTGTTGTTGTTTTTTTCCTCACCAAAACAAAGAGAAAAAACAGAATAAAAATGTTTTGGATCAAACTAAATGTTTTTGTTTTGTTTGAATGAAACATTTTGGTTCATTTTCAATTGTAGTTTTACCTTGTGGGGGTTTTTTTTAGTTATATCTAGCTGAATTTCAAAACTAAATGTTTTGCCTTTAGCAGAATTCTCCCTCCTCCCCCTTTTTTTTAGATGAAATTCAACTAGAATTCACAAACAGTTTCAGTTAACCCCAAAATGTAATTTTTGGTGAATAAAGTTTGCTTAAAAAATCACCCAACTCTGTGCCCAGTGGGATTTAAGTACATGTACAGATGCTGCCCTGAATAGGGATGTGTTCCATAAAGGGAGCCCTAAGGGATTTGGGGGGAAAGGAATAACACACACACCCCAATATCCTCTTTGCTGGAGCGAAATGGTGCAAATCTTTCCTGCTACCGGTTTCAGATCCTGCAGCACAGAGCTGTAGAGGTAAATCAGAAGGAGTTCCATTGACGTCAATGGCATCACAGGGATGCCTGCGAGAGGAGAATTAGGCCCAATGTCTTACCCAGATCCACCAAAGAGATTCTGCACCCAGATCACCCCATTTGAAACGCTTCCCACCCATAGGCTTCTATACCAGAAGCTCTGTTGCCGAAGCTGGCAGGGCGTGAGGTTCCTCTGGGAAACAGGGAGGCTGGTTCCTCTCACTTCCGAGGTTAATGAATGGAGTCATTAGGACGATTAATGTTTGCTGATGAGTTAATCATCCTCGCAAACAGATTCTCCCTTCCCCTGCTCAGAAAGGCAGGCTCCTGTTCCGTTCAAATGCACACTTGACTAGTGCAGGTGCTTTATCCTGATGCTCCCACATGTTCTGAATGGGGTTCTGTGGGTTTGCCCTTTAAGTGGGGGTGTCTCTCTTCTTTGGGGTTGTGGGTTCCTAAGTGCCAAGGGATATACTTGCATTTTAAAGATTACAAATGTGGGGCTGGTAGGATTTGCTTCTTTCCAAACTCTGCCAATGATCCTCAGCCCTGCAGCAACCTTTGCTGTGCCCATCTTTGGCACCCTTATGAATCTTGAGTCTTGCTCCTCACCAATGAGTCTCGCTCCTCACCTGCAGAACCCCCTCATACTCCTGTCTTGGGCCTCCCACCCAGAGCTGCCAATGCATTTCAGTCCTGACCAGCAGCCCCCTTGTTATTCCAGTCCTGGGCCCTGACCCAGCTCTGACTATCCATCGCAAGCATGACTTGAGTCATGCTTTCTGCTTCAGCTCTAGGCCCTCCTCCCACACAGAACCACCGATGCCCTCGGTTAGGACTCATGACCTGCAACACCCCTGCTATCCCAGCCCTAGGCAAAGCATGAAAGGAAAGTGCTGGTTGTGACTAAACACATGAGGATTTTTTGTGGTAGTTTGTGAGGTGGTGAAATGTCCACAAAGCTGACTCCACTGGAGATTTTTTGCTAATGACCCCACTCTGGAATCCTGGCAGATCCTGCATTTTTGCTCCCCTGAGTAGTCCCAGTGAAGTCAAGCAGGCTTGGGGGGGGTGCAGATTATTTAAGGTACAAAGGACAGTTTGACACTCAACTTTCTTTAGTGCATTTGAACATCTCCCCTTATATCATTAACTCACGACATAACAGAGGAGGCAATGTGGTCCACTAGGTAGATCACAAAATTAAGGGTCAGGAAATGTGGGTTTGATTTTCTGGCTTGCTACAGACAAGTGACTTGCCCAAGTCACTTCATCCCTTTGTGACTCATCTTCCCCATCTGTAAAATGAGGCTAATATTGCTTCCTCACCTTTGCAAAGCACATGAAGATCTACAGAGTAAAAATAGCCTAGAAATGCTGCAAAGAATCATGCTTATTCCATTCATATTGGTATAATGACCAGCCCAGCATACAGACCAGAATACACTCCTACACTTGTTTGTTTGCTTTACTTACTACAAATTTCTCCAGGTGCCTCCATAGTGTCTGAGTCTGACCTGAGAAGAATTTGACAAGTAAGTGGTTTATCACAATTTTGTAATCCAAAAGATAATAAAGTTGCAGAATTTAATAAATATCCCATAATGACAGGCTGTGGAGGGAGGGGAATTCAGATGTGGATCTATCTACCCACTTCAGGGTCTTGTATAGCTCCTGTCACAATAATTTCTAAACACTTTATGAACCCTCCCTCAAATTCAGAGATGTTTTGATCTGGGGTTTCAGTTCAGGCCCAGCTCTGCCTTTGGAAAGCAATGGTGCTAAAGGAACATTGAAATGTCCAGTTTTCAGAATAGCAGCCATGTTAGTCTGTATCCACAAAAAGAAAAGGAGGACGTGTGGCACCTTAGAGACTAACACATTTATCTGAGCATAAGCTTTCATATCCAGGACAGTCTAGTTCATGGTTCAGATTAAACTTGCCATAGTCCCACAAAGTCTGGAATCTTTCACAGAACCCTGCAAACTGCCTTCACGTTGCTATCTATCCAGAAGCTGGGACAACAGGGGACAGATCACTCAAAATTGCCCTGTTCTATTCATTCCCTCTGAAGCATCTGACACTGGCCACTGTTGGAGACAAAATACTGGGCTAGGCAAACCATTGGTCTGACCCAGTGTGGCCATGTGAAAGGGGTCACTAGCACAAAAGTTTGAGAACCACTGCTCTAGCTTGTAGGGTGATGAGTCGCGCATGTTACCTCCCTCCTCCCACAAATGTATCATTATGTTGTTGATGTCCTATTCACTACAGCTGCAATGCATAAGAATTGCCATATTGGCTCAGACCCATAGTTCATGTAATGCAATAACCTGTCACCAACCAAATGCTTCAGAGGAAGGTACAAGGAACCCTGCACTAGCAATTATGGGATAACCTACACTCAGGGGAAGTTTCCAACTGACCCTCAAATACATACAGGTTGCCTTAAGCCCTGAAGCATGAGAGTTTATATCTGTCCTCCCCTCACCCCCAAAAAGTTACTGCTATAAATGTGGTCATTCTTGGTATCCATATAAATGTCTAATCCCCTTGTGGATCCTGCTAAGCTTGCAGCCTCCGTATATTGTGGCAATGAGTTCCACAGGCTCATTGTGCACTATGTGAAAAATATTTCCTTTTCCTAGGTTCTGAATTTGCTGCGTTTCAAGATCATTGCATGTCTCCTTGTTCTTGCATTAGGAGCTGGGGAAATAGATGTTCCCAATCTAGCCTCTCTATACCTAAGAGTAGAGCTGATCAGAACATTTTCAACTAAATGTATTTTCATGGAAATATGACAGGTTTCAGAGTAGCATCCGTGTTAGTCTGTATTCGCAAAAAGAAAAGGAGTACTAGTGGCACCTTAGAGACTAATCAATTTATTTGAGCATAGCTCACGAAAGCTTATGCTCAAATAAATTGGTTAGTCTCTAAGGTGCCACTAGTACTCCTTTTCTTTTCATGGAAATATGCTCTTTTATCAAAACCAAATAGTTTTGTGGCCAAGTATAGATTTTGATGAAGTTGTCTCTCAGGTCCAGGGCTCTCTTGGTCACTGTTGACCGGAGAGAGAGATCAGAATCGAAAACCTGTGGCGGTTTTGACAAAATTCCATTTTGTGAACCATTGGGAAAGCTTTTGTTCCATTCCAAAGTGGAACTGAAACATATTTCAGAATCGTGAACTGGAATTGTCGTCCTCTGGCCAGCAATACTGAAGCCATGGCATTTTCACGCCAGATAATCCCCTGATTTTTCCTATGAGCTTCTGTCTCTGCTCGCACGACTGAGATTTGCTCCTCAACTCCTAACCCTCTGCCCCTTTCGCTGCCTGATGGTGAGTCTTGTTCCTGACTGCCCCCCAGACGGTCCCCACGCTGGACATCGATGCATCTTGCCATAGCCTCTCTTGTTGGTTTAAATGCTCCCTGTGACTTACACTGTGGCAGCAACTGGACACTTCCCCGGCATATTATACAGTGCTAGCAGAATGCTAACTCTTTCAAACCGCAGAGGAAGCAAACACTGCTAATTTATGCCCTGCTGGTTTTATTCCCCAGCATAATTCTGCTTTTAATGTTCCATCTACACCATATCAATATCCTTTCACCACTGGCAAGTTAAACCAAAAAGTAAATATTTCATTTCCCGTTCGTCCCCTTAAAAGGCTCAACCGAAAATGACTCACCCAGCGTGCCCTGAGGTTACACAAATAGGAAATGACTGTGGTATACCACTCGGGTGCTTTATGGCAATGGTGCTGCCCACAAGTGTTGGTGCTAGTGGGCTATTTACAATCTACTGGTGTAAGAATATAATAAACTAAAGCATCCTCGCATCAAGCTAAATTACTAGCCTAAGCTAATACTAGGCTCTAATACATTGCTAATTTATCAGTACGGTATTGCCATTTACTTTATGTAGCTATATTCATAAAGCACATCCAAGTGCTTGGCAAAATAAATAAATAGATAAACCCAGGTTTAACAGACCATTATGCAAAGACGCTAAAAGGCTGAGATAAATCTCCTGCTGGGGCACCGATGATGTGGCTTTTGGACAATGGAGGGACAGACACGCTGCTGTTTCCCAGACTGTCCCAGAATTCATGTCTGCGCAGTGGGTCACAATATGAGAGCGGGGGCTGGGGGGGAGGAGGTCACTAGATTATTAGTATTTATTTGTATCATGGTCATGCCTACAGGTCACAACCAAGATCAGGTCCCTAAAGATTTTCCAGTGTAAATCGACAAAGGAAAGATTATTATCACCACTTTACAGAAGGGGAAAGAGAGGGGGTGTGATTTGTCCAGGATCACACAGGAAGCCAAATGCTTTGAACGCAGCGCATCCGCGTACCAGTCCAGCACCTTATACGCAAGACCACCCTTCTTCTGCTTTGGTGATGATTGGATCGACACTGGTATTGAATGCAGAAGAGGACTTGATGTGTCTGAGAGTAAGGGAGCCTTGCACTGATGGATTATTTTGTGTTTCTCTCTGGCTCTCTTAATTTGCAGAGTGACAGATCTACTCTGTCAACACACAGGGTTTCCCCCCGTCCTGGGCTGGACTCAGCACTCATGGGAGGGATTGCTGCCCATGTCCCAGCGTAGATCACCATAGGTATCGCTCACTAGAGTGGAGGGTGCTGAGTAACTCACAAGGGTACTCAGCATCACTTAGCAGGATGATGTCCGTAATCCATAGCTGCCTGTTGCTTGACGTTCAGCTGAGAGTGTGCTCCATCTGAGATCAGGTTCCTACCCTCCAGCTACTTGAGATTATAACTCGTTTACACAAAAATGAACTGTTGCAAGACAAATACTCCTTTAAGACAATTGAAATAGGCCACATTAGACAGTGCTCCCAAGAGCCTGAGTCTGATGGCTTCACATCAGCAGTGAGCATTGCTTTGCTCCTTCCCCCCCCACCCCAAGCCCTTGAAACGGGGGTTCCATGAAGGGGAAACATCTCAAGCAAAATCCGTGCTCGGTTTTGACAGCTGGAAGAATCAGTGCCAGTGAGGCCTATGATTGCAGCCAGCCGGCTGACACTGGCAAAGAAGCATTACACAGGAGAACTGAACAGGGGAAGGCAGCCCTGTGCGGGGATGAAGCTGCACCGGCCCCGGAGGAGCTGGCGGTGCTGTAGCATTGGGTCATGCATCATGTCATGCCAAGCACTGAATACCAGGGCTGGGAGCTTTTACTAAGACTGCCAGGGGACCTGCTCAGCTTGCCCAGCCATTCCAGAGGGTGCTGTCCATTGCCATCCTCTCAGAATCCCATTACCTCAGGCTCCCGGCACAGTGCTGTTCATCTCCCACCTCTAGAGGGTGCCCTGATTGCACAGCCTTTGTGCAGCATGCTATCCATCCCATCTCTAAGGGAGACCTCATGGCAAAACTGCCCTGGGATGTGCTGCCCGTTGCCTACTGGCAGTAATTAGCACAGAGCCCCCTGCAGGCAGCTTAGGGCTGTAACATGGCAGGATGGTGACATCCTGCCAGCCATATTGGAAAGGCCAAGTGAATGGTGCTTTACTTTAGTTACATGTTTTTGTTGGGGACACTGGGCATGGCCACTAGGTAACTCGAGGGGATGGAAGACCACAAGTGTCGATGAAGCCCCCTCGCACTAGGCCCAAGTGTCCTTGGCCGCACCCGGAGGCACTCGCAGCAGCTATGCTGAGGATCTGCAACAATATGTTGCAGAGTCAGACTGCCTGAAACTAAACAAGGCCAAACAGGGCAGATATGGAAGAACAATGCTGAATAAAGCAGCTTTATGTATAGTTTAACAAATGATACAGAGAACAAGGGAACTAGCTGGTAACTGGATTGGCTGGCTATATGCATACTTAGGGCAGCTTGCTATTGGATAAGTATGCTGAAGAAAGGATGTATAAAAGCCTGTGTAACTTCCTGCTCTGTGTGCAGGATTTGAGATTCTAATCTCCCTGTACCTTTTTGAAGCTTCAAATAAACTTTTCTGCTTCTCCACTCCGTTGTGATTATTGGGTGACGCACACCGGGTAACAAACCCCTGCTGTTGTTTTGCCTCTCGGCACTGGGTGCCAGCAACAGCTTTTGGCGTCCCTGGGTGGGCGACGAGGCTGCTATTTAGCCTTGCCCGGACCCCTCCTGGAGGTCAAGGATTGCGGCGAGAACCGACGCCCAGCGCGCACCTGTGAGTTCATCGGGGGCCTCGGAGGAGACGCGATTTGATCGACCCAGGAGGGCACAACGGTGCAACGCACTCATATAGTGGAGAAGCAGCTGCAGGCGATGGTGAGGAACCGGTCCCTTGGATAAGGTAGGAACCTTTTGAAATCCGGATTGTATGCTCTGTTGGAACCTGGGGACTCCCAGAGTTACCCTGCAGGTATGGGACAGGGACAGAGCTCGGGGGTTAGGGCACAGTGTATGCTCCTAGAATGCATTCTAGCAAACTGGAAGGTATTTGGTGCAGATCCGATGACTAAGAGTCAATTAAAACGATGCTGTACAGTTGACTGGCCTCAATATCAACTTGAGGACCAGGAGTGGTGGCCACCAGCAGGGTCAATTAATTACAACATGATCCTCCAATTTGTTTTGTTTTGTCAGTGAATGGGTAAATGGAATGAACATTTGTATGCACAAGCATTTATGGCTTTAAGAGATAGAACAGAGCTGTAATTCTGCAGAGCTGTAATTTGACTCCGACTGGTTCGGTAGTAGCTAATGTTAGTCCCCGGACCCCCACCCCCACTGTAATGGCAGAGCCGATGTCCCCTTCGGTCCCCACTCCCCCACCTTATAAGGGTAGGATGCTTTGGGTTACAGAGATTGCCCCCTCGGTGGGACTCTATCCTTTGATTACCGAGACTGTTGTCGCTTGCCCAGGGGCAGACGGACGTTAGGCTACCAGTATGCAAGTTTACACCCATGTGCCATTCAATCCAATAGACCTAGTAGCTTTTAAAACACAGGCTGGGGAATTCTCCATGAGCCCAAGCCAGTTTATTTCAGTCTTTGAGGAGTGCCTCAATAATCACAAGCCGGATTGGGACAACTGTAATATCCTCCTGAGAACTCTGTTGTCTGAGGTGGAGCGGAATCAGGTTACAGCTAAGGCAAGGGGAGCGTCAGCTTTCAAACAAAAGAAAGGAAGCTATCTGTCAAGTCCTTACCCCAAGCACTCATAAACGGCTCAGAGCTTTTCTGTGTATGGCAGGCTTTTGCAGGATATGGATCCCAGAGTTTGGACTGTGGGCTAAACCCCTATACGACTGTGTAAAAGGAGCAGATCATGACCCCTTCTATTGGACCCCAGAGGCTGACAGGACATTTAAAATCTTGAAAAGGAAGTTGATGGAAGCCCCAGCTCTGGTGGCCGGATCTCTCTAAGCCGTTTCAGTTGTATGTACATGAACGAAGGGGGTGGCTCTAGGAGTGCTCACACAGCTGTTAGGAGCATGAAGACGTCCCACGGCTTATTTTTCTAAGCAACTGGATCAGGTTGCAAAGGGTTGGCCGGCATGTTTACGGGCGGTCGCAACTACTGCCCTAGTGCCTGAGGAAGCCGAGAAGCTAACATTGGGAGGGGTTATGCAAATCTAAATTCCCCATATGGTCTGAGCCTTATTGGATGCAAAGGGAGGGCTTTGGCTCACCCAGGCTCGGATTGCTCGGTATCAGGCTAAGCTGTTAGAGAACTCTGAAGTCACCTTACTGCCTTGCCCCTCCCTTAACTCAGCCACCCTCTTGCCAGAAACAGAGGAACAGAAACGTGACTGTTTAGAGATCATAGATGCCCAGTACTCCAGCCGTCCAGATTTAAAGGATGTACCCCTCCCAAATGCAGATTATGAGTGGTACACTGATGGTAGCAGTACTGTAGGAAGGTCTCAAGTCATCTAGAGCTTTATAGGTTAAATCCAACCCCCTGATCGCCACCCAGAGACTCACTGTCAATGAACAGGTCATTGGGACTCTAGCACTTAGGCAAACAGCAGCCCAATCAGACTAGTGAAGGACAAAATTAATTCCCTATTTTAAGCATTGTGCAACTTCAAACTTCTGTCTACAGAGCTATTTTTAGAATGCTAGCCCAGGCCCTGCTAGCCTGGATCTGTTAACTCAGGCTGGGAGGTTCATTTCAATGGGCTGTGTAGATGTACCCCCAGTGGCTATCATTACTCATCGACTTAAGGCCAGAAAGGACCATTCTGAATTGTGGAGACTTTCTGTGCTGCCCATTTATACAGCCCATGTAAGCAACACTAGAGCTGTGCAGCGTCTGGTATTTCCCGTCCACTAAAAGTTTTGGGATTTTGACATTTGTTTTCATTTTGAATTGGAACAATTTCTTAAAAAGAAATTTTCTGATAATTTTAAAATTTTAAATTTTAAAAAGCAAAACAAAACTTAGCCACGGGGCTGTTTTCTTTTTCTGTCTTTCTTCTGGTTCAAGGTGGCCTGAAATATTGCCCTTCCATCCCACAAAAAGTGTTTTCAGTTTCAGTTCCCATATTACCGGGTTGGGCCCAACATTAGTTCTGGCGCTGAATTTTCTTGCACTGTAAACTGGTTTTGTTTTGCATTTTAATTTTGTTGCTGGTGAAAAGTGTCAGACTGACAAGCCTGGAGCTCTCTACCTACATGACAGCTACAGCATAGGCAATGGCAGTTTACTAATGTGTTTCAATCCTGTCCTAAAGGTCTATCGTGTCCCATGGGTTGGGTAATAACGTGAGATGGCTGAATATGTGTAAATCTAAACCAGCTCTTTATTAAGAGAACTACTCACAGAGGTGCTGCAACTGCAGCTAGCGTTCCAGCCATGTGCACACAGGCTGACTTCCTGTTGCTTCATCCAAACTCTCCCCTCCTGCAACCTGTGTTCCTCCATCTAAATTCTGTACAGGTTGCTACAAGAGGGAATACCTCTCAGAGTGAGAGGAGTTCTGTAGTTCTGGTCCATACAGTCCTTGCCTTCAGCCTACAAATTAGTGTTGAATTAGGTGATGCTTTTGTAATGTGGACAGTACTCCATTTGGAAGTGGAGACCACTCCTCAGTTCTTAAAGCCAACATTTAATGTTTCTCTGAAAATATTTTGTGAACAAATCAGCCTAGAAATCTCACAGCAGAAGATCTCCAGGACTTCTTGACTACAAAAAGTTCATAAGTACTTCAAAAACAGCCTTTTATTGCAGTCTGAGCCCAATCACGTATTACTGAGATCAGTGTAATCTTAGCCATTCATTTCACAGTGCACCAGTTGGATCATGCCCTGTGTTTGTATTTCTTCTGCTGCTCACCCCTAGGAAATGCAGAGCAGCATGGCAAGTGTAACAACAAATTTTTTTCAAGTACCTCCCCCAAAAATCTGGCTGAAATTTAGTTCAAATTCTGGATATTTATTTCAGCCAAGCAACTTCACCTATTCCTAGCAATAGCTGGTGATCGCAAACTCCTCACTGGATTTTCCCTTTCCATTTGTGTCAGACTATGACAGCCATTATGGGTTATTTTTTTACCAGAGATGGGTCTGAACCAATGCCAGGAACCAAACACACAACCCCACCCCAAAACCATGGAGGAGTTTGGATCCAAACTCTACCACTCAAGCCCATCTGTTGTATCATGAAGGGTAGCCAAGAAAGGATTTTGGTGCAATCCTAATCCAGAAGAGCCAGCCTCAATTGATGGCTAACTAATCCACACAGTAAAATCTTCCATGAAACTAAATGAGGGAATTAGTTCCCAAACTCATCCAATTAAATTAAGCATTAAGGTCAGTGCCCGGGGGAAGCCAGAGAACTAAGGCTGATTGTAGGTCTCTGAGGGACAGTTGGGGCAAGCTCAGTGTTTTGCTGCCAGTTGATGCCTCTGCCAACGTGAAGCACAGTGGCGGCATTAGCAAAACATGGCTTGTGTTGTTCAATTTCATCCCGGTGCATCTGTTTTCATTAGGACTGGGGAATGCTGTTTGACAAGTGTCTTGGAAAGATGGAAAGACTTTTTCTTCACTGCCCCCGCCCACCATCCCCCCCTCTTCCCCAAGGAGCAGAGGGTAATTTGTATACAAGTTGAAATAAAACCCGTTTAACAGATGAAGTCCACAGCTAAAGCCTGTGGACATCAGCGCACTTCAATGAAATTTCTGTACCTAAACCACATTAGTAGGCAACAGTTGAGATTGGAAAAAGATTAAGCTAGTGAATAGCTGGCAGAGCTGGAGTCAAGATGACAGAGTGGAAATCGGAACGTTCAGCAGAGAGCGAGAGCGGGAGAGAGAGAGAATCCTGGGAATTGGCTTGTAACAGTGCTGCTGACCTCCTCAGTTACTGACCCTCAACTCTCATCCAGCTCCCCTGCTCCAAGAACACCCCTTCCCACTCACATGCCCCAATCTGCCCTGTAAAACAATGAACTAGATCCCATAAGACGACCCTTCCCCACTTGAATATCCCATCTATGCCACCTGACTGGGGACTGATCCAATGTCCACTGAAGTTAGTCTGAGCCTTTATATTGATTTCAGAGAATACTGTATCAAGGCCTTCCTGAGCCCACAGATATCTGGTTTCATTTAAAGTGGGGGGTTTGATTATTTGCTCAGGAGGGGGTTTGTGGATTTTTTTGGGGGGGGTCAATTTTATTTTTCAGCAGCAGAGACACCCCCAGAGTGAGGTGAATGTTGGGAATCAGGCAGAAGGAAATCTGGCTGTTTAAATTTCTCATTGTAGATGGGTACACTCAGTAAGCAGTACTGCGCAGCCGAGAATGTGTTCGCATCAGCATGTTCAAGAGTCTGGATTGTTTCACAGGCAACATCACCATTTTAAAAGGGCTCCAGAGGAGGCCCCGGCAATTACAGGCTCATTAACCTAACTTCAATACTGGGAAACTGGTTGAAACTGTCATAAAGAAGAGAATTGTCAGACACATCGATTAACATAATTTGTTGGGGAATAATCAATATGTTTTTTTGTAAAGGGAAATCATGTCTCACCAATCTACTAGAATTCTTTGAGGGGGTCAACAAGCATGTGAACAAGGGGGATCCAGTGGATATAGTGTATTTAGATTTTCAGAAAGCCTTTGACAAGATCCCTCAGTAAAGGCTCTTAAGCAAAGTAAGCAGTCATGGGATAAGAGGAAGGGTTCTCTCATGGATTGGTAACTGGTTAACAGATAGGAAACAAAGGGTAGAAATAAATGGTCAGTTTTCAGAATGGAGAGAGTTAAATAATGGTATTCCCCAGGGGTCTGTATTGGGCCCAGTACTATTTAACATATTCATAAATGATCTGGAAAAGGGGGTGAGCAGTAAGATGGCAAAATTTGCAGACACTACAAAATTACTCAAGATAGTTAAATCCAAAGCAAACTGTGAAAAGTTACAACGGGACTTCACAAAACTGGGTGACTGAGCAATAAAATGGCAGATAAAATTAGTGTTGATAAGTGCAAAGAAATCTACATTAGAAAAAATAATCCCAATAATCCCCAAAATGATGGGGTCTAAATGAGTGTTACCACTCAAGAAAGGGATCTTGCAATCATTGTTGGTAATTCCCTAAAAACATCTACTCAATCTGCAGTGGAAGCCAAAAAAAGCTAACAAAATGTTAGGAACCATTAGGAAAGGGACGGATAATAAAACAGAAAAATATCATAATGCCACTATATAAATCCATGATACGCCCACACCTTGAATACTGAGTGCAGTTCCGGTTGTTTCATCTCAAAAAAGATAGATTAGAATTGGAAAAGGTTCAGAGAAGGGCAACAAAAATGATTAAGGGTTTGGAACCAGCTTTCCTACGAGGAGCCATTAAAAAGACTTCTAAGCTGAACAGCCCCAAAGAGAAGACTGAGGGAGGATACGATCAAATTAGGGAGGTGGTGGAATCTCCTTCCTTAGAAGTTTTTAAGGTCAGGCTTGACAAAGCCCTGGCTGGGATGATTTAATTGGGGATGGGTCCTGCTTTTGAGCAGGGGGTTGGACTAGATGACCTCCTGAGGTCCCTTCCAACCCGGATATTCTATGATTCTATGATAACGCTTATAAAATCATAAATGATGTGGACAAAGTCAACAGGGAAGTGTTAGGTACCCCACCACATAACACAAGAACTAGGGGTCACACAATGAAATTAAAATAGGCAGCAGGTTTAAAACAAACAAAAGAAAGTACTTCTTCACACAATACACAGTCAACCTGTGGAACTGGTTGCCAGGGGATGTTGTGAAAGCTGAAAGTATAACTAGGTACAAAAAAAGAAAAGGAGTACTTGTGGCACCTTAGAGATTAACAAATTTATTTGAGCATAAGCTTTCGTGAGCTAAAAAGAATTAGATAAATTTATGGATAGGTCCATTAATGGAGGATGGTCAGAGATGCAACCCCATCCTCCAGGTGTCCATAAACCTCCAATTGCCAGAAGGTGGGATTGGATGAGAGGAGATGTATCACACCAAAGTGCCCTGTTCTTTTCATTGCCACTAGCATCTGGCAGTGGCCACCGTCAGTAGTATACTGGGCTAGATGGACCATTGGACTTACCCAGGATGGCCATTCTTATGTTAAATAATCAAAATAACATTTAAAATAATTTTCTTTTTACTGGATTCTCTCTTATTTTAAATGGAATAATAGTAAGTAATACATTGTTTTAAAGATTTTTTTTTAAGCTGGATATTTTGACTATTCATTGAAAAACCAACACTTTTTCAATTCTTGGCAACTGAAACATGATTTTTTGGGGAAATGGGCTTAATGAAACTTTGAAAAATCAAAGCCAATGAATGTCACTGGGAGATTTAAGCATCATTTTTGCCTTCATAAATCTCCCTGTTATTGCCCGTAAGCCACAGTTCTCCATCCGTAAGCGGAGGAGAATATTTCTTTCCCACACAACGGCTGGGTGGATAAACTCATGAATGTTTGTGAAGTTCAGATATCATGGGGGGGGGGGCAACAAATGTAGCTAGAGAGCTCCTATGATAAACATAAGGGTCCAGGTGTAAAGTTTGAATCCTAGTTTGCATCTCATTCCATCATAAATTCTGAGCCCATATCTAGGAAAACAACACTGCCCTACACTTCTATTTGATTTGACTTTATGTGTTGCAAGCTGGATACAGAAGAACTTTCTCTGCTCTGTGTTTGCTAATTTACACATCTCCTACTTGAAATGGGAACTATCAGTGCTTGGTGCTAAATGTATTATAAAGGCGTCTTCCTTTCACTGCTGCTTCTGTAAATAATCACATGACCCCCATGTTGCATTGGGAAAGAGGGAGTTGAGAAGGGGACTACTTTTCCTCTTCCTCCAGCACTGGAAGAACACTGTTCTCCAAATTGTAGGTAGAAGCAGAGGCTCTAACCTGTTCTACACTGAGACAAATAGACCCTGCACTTAGAGTTCAGGCTGAACAATCAAATGGGACATGCTGACAGTTTACAGTGAAAAAGAAAATAGTAAAAACCCTGAAAGAAAACCAAAACTCAGTCCAAACGCCAAGCCTGAAGGGTTGTGATGGCAGAGGATGGAACCAGCAGTGCTAGGATACATTGTATGCTCTATACAACAGCGTGGGCCTGTCATATAGCCTTTGATCTCCCAACCAAGCAGGAGCTTAGAAAACAAAGAGTGTTGGCAAACTCCACCACAGCCTCAGATGGCCGCTTTGTGGTTCTCCCTGATCTTTAAAGGGGAAGGAAGCCATTTTCTCTCTCTCTCTCTCTCATGTGCAGCCAGGCTTGGCTGCTATTGCAACAAATTATCACCCTACAAAGAGACAAAGGAACTTTTCACAAGGACTGCCTTGTCCCTTCACTGTTTCTCCAGCTAGAGTCGGTTCAATGTCAGACCTGTATCTCTGCATCTTTCTATCTGGTTATCTTTTGTCCTTTCAGTAAATGCATCTCTCTCTCCCCCTCTGTCTGTCCCCCCACACAATAGCTGCTCTTTCTGCTGATTCCATCTCCACTCCTCTTCAGGTGGGATCAGAAATTATCAGGAAGGGTGGAAGTTACCTGAGGCTTTTCTGACAGACATATTGATAGTAACCAAACTCTGCAGCCCTGGATTCCACTCTTGAATAGAGATCTTTACTTGGGGTTAGATTTTGGCTTGGACTATGTGTTTACACATGGGAGTAATGAGCCCTGCCATTAAGTCCCTGTGTAGACTACCCAGACCTTGGGTCTAGGAGCATGGGACTAAGCACTTATATCCTCCCTGAAGCAGGTGAGAGGTGAGTGGATGAGGAGGGACAGGAGTTGGTCAGAGCCTTGACTTCACTCCATTCCATAGCTGACTTACTGGCCAGAGTAGCTGCTCCCTATAGCTTGCCTTTACCAGCATGGAACTTAGAGGGACGAGCACAGGTTGCAGGAAGGACAAGTTTTGAGGTGGCACCAGATAGTCCGTCTGTGTGCACATGACTGGAATGCTAACTGCAGTTGCAAATAAATAGTAAATAGTTCTCTTTAAAAAGAAGCAGTTTAGTTTTACAAGCATGGAGTCTTCTCATGTTATTACCCAGCAAGTGGTACATGAAACACAAGTAGCAAATTACAGTACCCCCTGTTCCCTCACAGAAAGTCAAGATAGAGACAAAGATCTGGCCATTTCCCTCCCACCTGCTCAGGGTGGGTGTAAACAGGTCCATAACTCCACTTATTCTTTCTTGTCCAAACCCAGGGTCTGAGTAGCCCATGCAGGGATGTAAACGTGTTCTTATTCCCTCTTACTGTACAGTCATGCAGTCCAAGTTGCAATCTAGCCTGCAGATCCAGGCATATTCCTCTTTTTAGAGGCATGATCCTCAGTGCCCTAATTCTACCAAAGACTGACGTGGGCAGATTGCAAGGAGTTCACTTGCCAGGAGATGAAGCTGCCCCCTTGCTGTGCATATTTCCGACCTTAACTCACTCTCTGCTTGAGATAGCTTGAAAACCACAACTGGGCAGGTTTGATTTAGGAAAGAACCCAATGATTTAGCTCCCCCCAGGATGCCTGATGTGCAGCTGCCGATTGAGTTGGGTGCAGATGCCAATGGAGTCAGGGTAGGTACGGGAATGCTGCAGGTCGGAGGGAGAAACGTACAACTTATAATGGGGGCGGGGGGTGTATGCAGCTCTGCTACTCATCTTGTGCTCTCACAAATGGAGGAATTGCTAGAAGAGCACTGAGCCAGGTTCTGCTCTAAGTTATACCAGTGTATATTTGTCAGGCTAGACTATAGCTTGGGCTAAGCAGCCTCAAAGGAGGATGGAAGATCTCCCTTTTAACCTCTGGAACAGCTTCCCTAGAACTTGTGTCCAGGTGGACAGAGGTAAATAGGTGCACCGTTTCTGCTGCTCTCCTACCCCGTCAGTAGGTGGGCAGGTACTGTGCAGGAGGGATTGTTGTTTGCTACTCATCAGGGCTTGTGATAAAACCACAATCTGGCCTATAGTAACTAGAACTAGAGGGGAAACAGTTTTCCAATCCTGCAAAAATTTGAGAGATTTTGCAAATTTTGCCTGTCCCAAATGGGGATGAAAAGTTGAAATCTCAAAAATTTTCACAAACCAAAAATATCCCCATCTTGCCCCCACCAAAAAATGATCCATTCAGGTCAATCAAAACATTTTGTTTCAATATTTTTGAAAAACACATTGTTTCAATTTTGACCCCTTTTTAATACTATAATTAGCTTACATTTCAAAATAAAAAGTGATTTTGAACCAGAAAATGGGATATTTTGACAATGTCAAAACTTTTTTTAATTAAAAATATTGTTGAAATCAACCCTTTCTGCAAAAAGTTTCAGTTTTGACTAATCAGAATTTACCAGCAAAGAAATATTTCACTGAAAAATTCCCAACCAGCTCTAATAGTAACTGTGCTGGGCCTTGACCTGCCACCACTCCAATCAGTGTAAATCACAAGTAATTCCATGGCTTTCACTGCAGTTATACTGGTATAAAAGTGGTGTGAATGAAATCAGCCAGGCCCATTTCCAAGCTGGAGATAAAGCAGAGTAACTGAGAGCAGAATGTGACCTAAAGCGCACAATTAAAAAAAATATCCAAGGTTCTTTTCGCAGTTTAGCCACTGGCCTACCTCACATTAGAGACTTGGGTGCTCAAATAATAGCTATGGTGATAAGGCCATACAAGTACCTAAGATAGATAGGCATTATTATATCTGAATGATAATAGTGACTAAATATTTTTTAAAAATCCATTTTTGTCAAACTTTTGTTTTCAACCAATTTTTCCAACCAGTCCCGCTCACGAGTTTTGCTTTGCAACAGCGGTTGGTCCAACATGTGGCTTGGTTTTTATCCTCATTTGTTCACTCTCAAAGTTTCCCCTTGAGTCCAAACAATCCCATAATTCAAAGTCAAGTTCAATCAATACCATTGACTTTCGCTTATGTCAGAGCTAGAGCTGAACAAAAATTAGAATTTACTTCCGGTGGAAAAATTCCAGTGCTTCGAGAGGGTTTTTTTCATCCAGAATAGCATTGAAAACTCCATATATCCACAGTTGTCACAGAATGAAACATTTTAATTTGGAAGTGTTGGACTATTTCATTTTGAGTCAGTTCAACATTAAGCTGCATCTCTGCATGGGAGCACAATGCCTCATAGCATTCATTAGTCCTGTGCACTCATTTTCCCCTGCTAGCTGGCTCCCTGGTTGGACTACATTTCCCATGATGCATCATGTGATTTGGTCAGAAGGGAAAATACTAGCTTTGCTTTGCAGCAGGGCTTCTGCCAGTACTTTGTTAGATCTCCTCACATTCATGCTTCAGATTTCCCCTTGAGTCCAAGTGATCCCATAATTCAAAGTACAGCTCAGGGAAAACCATAGCATTTTGCCTAGACCAGAACCACAGGAAACTGCAAAATTACGCACCATAAACCAGCCCGGTTTCTCTCACATGGGATTGTGAATCTCAACCACACTAAACCTCTTCTAAGTTTTGAGTCTGAAATATAAAATTAACCTAATAGTTTTCATCATGGTTTGGGGGATTTATTGCACATAGTTCCCATAACTCTGGTTAATCTCTCCCATGACAACGAGGTTGTAGTTAAAATCGGAGGTTTTACTGAAAATCTTTACTTTTCAAGTAATATCTGACTCTCATACAGCATTTTTTCATCAGTAGATCTTGAAGCACTTTGCAAAGGGGGTCAAGTATTTGTATCCCCATTTCACAGATGGGGAGAGTGAGCCACAGAGCGTGGAAGTGAGTTGCCCAAGGTTACCCAGCAGGCCAGCAGCAGAGCCAGGAATAGGACCCAGGTCTTCTGAGTCCTAAGCCTATTGCACAACCTCCTACTCCTATAGAGTTCACACCCAGCTGGTTATACACCCAGAAACACCAAATTATACCTTATACGCTTCCTAGAGGTAAAAGTATGAGTCATGAGCCTATATTGTTTATGACTATCATATATTCAGTTGACCACCAGATATTCATGAAAATGTTCTGTAGACTCATGAATCTAAGCACAAATGGCTGGTCATCGGAGAAGGCAGTGTTAGCTATTTTCCTGTTTAAAACGTTTCAGTCATCCAACCAGAGCAAAAAGAATACCATGTGATGGAGGTGACCAACCGTAGAACCCAACCGAAGAACAGCTGAGGTCAAACAGTTCCCAGAGTCAGAAAATCATTTCCCCATGCTACTCAGTGAATGTGTGACAATAACAAAAACAAAATCGGGACTGGTTAAATCTGTGCTGAGTATTATTTGTAACAAATAGCTTGACCAGCTCTAACGATGAATTTGGTGCATCTCAAGAGACGGGTTGCAAAGGTGGCCTTTGATCACATTTGGGTGATCCTTGGCACCATGCGGGCACCACTCCATTCCCCAAAGCAGCCTAAGAGACATGAGGGAACTCCCAGCATGTCCTCCACACCACTGGACAGAGAGGGAGATGCTGTAGGATCTGCTATGGCACATCCCTGTCGGGTGAGGAATCTCTCACACTAGGCTGCAGGGAAGCTTTGTGATGGCAGAATGGCTTAAAGCTAGCCAAGCCTTTAGGGGAAGCAGGTCCCATTAGCCCTTGAAGAGCATTGTCATTGTGTGGAGAATGGCATCACATCTTTGCGAAAGCCGTCCCACCTTGGCTGGGCCCCTACCTTCCACTTCCCCAGATGTTTCCCCTGGCAGAAGACAGATCCCGTCCACAAAGTGAGCATCTTCATGGAAATGAGCTGTGTGAGCATGAGGAGGTCAGAGCCAAAGTGTCGGGAGCAGCGGAGGAGTTCTTCAAACCTCATTTCCTTCCACAGCAATTACTGGATGGAGATTTGTTGAACGTGACACCCGGCTGCCTCGCATTGCAGACTCAAACAAGGAGATAAAAGAGGGAGCTAATTGTTTCCAGTGCATTCAAGTTTAATTCAGTGCATTTTTAATTAGGGCTCTAAAGGGAAAGGGAATCAATTACCTCTGGCAAAGGCAGACACTGCTGGCAGGTGACACAGAGAACAGGAATTGTGCATTGTGCCAAGCACCCTGGAGGCAAGGGGACCTGCACATTCACTTGTGGGGCCACATCCTTCCAAACTTCTGGGTGGCTCCAGTGAAGCTTGCCACAAAGAGGCACTGTGACCCTATCAAAAAGAAAAGGTCAGCAGGAAATGGCACTGGGTTATACCAGCTTCCTAGCTGTCCTCTCTCTAAGATTCACCAACACCTCCTAATGTGGACTCTGGGAGCTCCAATCCAGTGGGCTCAGGGTGGGGCAGACATAAGGCAATAGAAGGACATAACTGCACTATGCAGCTCTCTGGTCATAATGATAGTGAGGATCTGGATGCTTTTCTCCTCTAGGACACACCATTTCAAATATGACCCAGGTCACTCATGTCCAAAAGATGCTACCACTTCATAGGTGCTTGTGGCCTATGTGAAACGAACTGGTGGTCTCAGTCCAATTCTTAGTACGTAGGTGTGCATATCAAAGTCCTCCACCACAGTTGGCATGCCCTGGCCCCTTGTTGGCCAACTCAGCAGAGGGATCAAAGAATGAATGAAGCCTACACACACATCCATTTCCTCCCTCACCTGAAGAAGTGGCCCCTACAGAATAGAGCTGAGACACATACATAGGGAAAACTTGCATGGCTGAAGCTGATGTTCTAACTCTGTTGCCGACAGAGTACTTCACTTCCCAAGGATCTCAATCTGATGATGCCTTTAGCCAGAATTACATTCACTTAAAGAAGAAGCCAAGAGCCTTCAATTCAATATACAATACTTAATGACCACAGATAACTCTCAGGATATTGGATTCGCAGAATACTGGCATCTGAATTGTCCCAGACTAAAATCAAATCTACACTGCCCCCAGTGCACTCACCTCTTTCGTCCAAAGGGCACTTTACTTTCTTTGGGATTTAATCTATGTCTGCTATTGGTTGAAGGCACCTTTAGCTTCACCTCTGAAACTTTTCCTGGACCAATTTCTCTGCAGTGCACAGGTAAGATGACTAGTCTAGAATATGACAAGCTGGTCCGTGCATGTTCTAACTCCTCTGGAACACAAGATGGTGACTTCAAGCTATGGGCCATTATGCTCTAGCAAGAGTGAGGTCAGGATTTAGCTACTAAAAATAGTCGGGAACATTGATTGTGATGCTGGAGCAACCTCAGCAGAAGGTACTGAAAATCCTGAAAGGGTAAAATTAAGCAAATTCCTATCAAGATGAAACTGTGTGTGAATCAGCTGAGCTGTTCAAGGAGCAAATCTGAGTGTGAAATTCACCTCGCCGAAGTAGGAGGCTGAGATCAGGACTCTTAATAGGAAGAGTGGGGATTTTCACTTTCCCTTTCTTCCCCTGAGTTTCTCTTCCATGTCTTCTGGTGGTCTTGATGAATCTCTGGAAGAAAGATGCTGTGTACAGAGAGAACGGAATATGCTTCATGAAAGATTTATTCTTAATCAGAACTGCCAAATTCATAATTACTTTCTGGGCCCTGAAATTGTTTGGCTTTATCAAATAAATGAGACTATATCACTGATCATTATTTCTGGAGAAAGGAGTAGCTGGTAATATGAGAGAGAGAAAGATCGCATGAATGGATGTAGAGGTGCACATGTGTATGCATATGTCTCTGTGTGACGTAAACAGATCAGAGCTCAGATGTCACACCTGTCCTAAATGGAAATGCGATTTACATATTGTGATGCATTGAAACAATTCAGGACTTGCATTCTGCCTCACCATTCATAGGGGTTCAAACCAGAACTTTTTACTTGAACCTCTTAATGGTAAATTTATGAAAGAGATTATATGACAGGGTTGCTGTGATAGTAGGGACTGGACTCAATTATCCAGGAGGTCCCTGCCAGTCCTAGGATCCTAAAGCATCATCAAGTTTTCCAGGTTCAGATAAAATAAGACCATCTCTGTCAAGGCTGAATCCCCACGCTGTCACTCTGAATGCAGGAAGTGGGGGCCCACAAGGATTTTAAAAATTAATACTTGCCACTCCTAGCTTGTATTAAACTCCCAAGGTTACAGCTTTTCTCTTGACCTTGGCTTGGTAAACACTGCCACCACCCAAATGCAAAAAAAAAAAAACAAAACCCTTGGAATTCCTCCCTGTGAGGTATTCTCAAGCCCTTTCAACCCCCCACCCCACCCCCGGGGAAGAGCTGAGAAAGAAACAAAGGACATTAGCTGTGGCTACCAGCTGATCAAACAACATGCACAAACCTCATAGGACACCAATAGTCCAATCCTGTTCTTAAAAAAAGGTAAATTTTCTTAAAAACAAAAAGGAAAAAATACATTTGGAACTTAGGCTTTTGCTAGATTTTAGAAGAGCAATTCCAAAAATTAAGCACCCAAAATAGCTTTCTTGGGGGTTCAGCTTAAAGGTTACAAGCAAACAAAAGCATCTGGGGTTAGCACAGGGGAGATCCACAAGCCAAAATAAAGAATAAACCTGATTGCATTTGTCTAAACATTCCCTATCTAAATGATTCCTTTTAGGTATGCAAGATAATTTTTCATACCTGGTTCAAAACTTACACAGCATTCCTGCTTATAGCATTGCTGCTCTGCCCCTGCTTCTCCAGAGAACCACAGACAAAGGGAAAGTTTTTTTCCCATTTTAAAAAGTTTTAGCCTTCTCATTGGCTCTTTTGGTCAGGTGCCCACTCCTTTTCTTTTACCTCTGGGTTTGTTAACCGTTAACAGGTAGAGCAAGCAGATGAAGTGAGCTGTAGCTCACGAAAGCTTATGCTCAAATAAATTGGTTAGTCTCTAAGGTGCCACAAGTACTCCTTTTCTTCAAGCAGAGAACAGTTACCAAGAGGGATTTTACAGCTAACTGGCTGGCTAGGTGTCTACCAAAGGGAGCTACACCCCCCTTTATTTATCACAGTCCCTGATTTGGGATGGGCCGGAGCAAACACTAGCCTCCTCAGTTCATTAGGAAGTTAATGTCAGCAAATGTGATTTCAAAGAAATCTTTAAGGCTTGAAAACATCTCTAGCAGTATATTTCGTTGATGCAGCCTGCGTGAGATTCTAGTCAGTGAACTTTACTTCTAGTAATGTTCTGCAGTCAGGTAACCTTCAGCTGGAACGCCTCCCTCAGGCCCGGAGCTGAGAAAGATAATCATGCTTTGTAGTTAGGGTCTGATCCAATACTCACTCATATCAGCAGGACTACAAACCAGCATAGGTTCAAGCCCTTACATAGCACCTTCCACTGAAGGATCACTGTGCCCTTTACAAATATTAACCCTCACAAAAGCCCTGAGAGATGCCGTATTATATCATCCTCATTATAAAAACAGAGGGTCAGATCCTGTCCCTATTGAATGGCAAAACTCCCATTGACTTTGATGGGCCCAGGATTCCCCCTAGAAAGGTGAAGGGCAACATTTTCAGAAGTGCCTAAGAGACATTTTCAAAAGTGAGTTTGGACCAGATTTGTAAAGGTATTTAGGTGGCTCAAGCTGGTTAGGTGCCTAATTCCCATGTGAAATCAACCAACCTGGTTAGGCACTTTTGAAAATCTGCATCTTTAGGTGTTTAAATACTTTTGAAAATCTGGTCCTAAGTCCTTTTTGAAAATGGGTCTTAGAGTCCTGAGTCTCATTGCGATGTTCCCAAGGTCACACAAGTCAGGAACTGAACTGCTGCACTAACCACTAGACTGCATTTCCTCTTCTGTGGCTGTTTCCCAGTGCTTACTGTGCTCACAAAGTACCCCCAGAACAAGAAATCAGGTAAACCAGAGCTACGCTAAACCTTCACACCAGTTTGCTAAATCACAGAATCTTTCCGTCTTACTCTCTCCTTGCTCCCCACCCCCACAACCCTGGTGATTAAAAAAAAAGAGTATAATTCGAAGAATGAATAATTGATATTCCTTCGAAGCTATCTCCTTTACTCTACTTGTTCTCTTAATTTACTTGGTTTATACCAACTGATGACAGAAGCCTATTGTTTTGCTGAAACATTAACTTCACAAAGTCATTCCGCTCCCATCTGCAGCACTAAAATTAATGATTCCCTCTGCAACATCTGTTTAATTAACTATCGGCACCATAGAAGAGGCATCCAAATACCCCAGCGACTAAATCAGCCTCAAATTAGGGAAATACGATGTTAAATTGTATCAGAGAGAAGCAGAGATTATCCTTTTGAGCACTGACATTCATTAGCTACCAGCCACCCCATGTATCTTCATAATGAAAAAGTGTCAGAGGCTCATCGCCGTAAAGTTTTCATTTAAGGGCTGCTGCTCCTTTTGCCAGGGTGATTGGAAAGAGGAGGAGGGGAAAGAGCCTGGCTTCAGCCAGCAGTCCATCATCTTCGCTGATGGATCTGTTGCTGGGAAGAAAGATAAAAGTAAAATCGTGTCGCCGTTGAACGCTCTTTACATTGTCGTTGTGTCTTCCGGAGACCGGCGCCTGCTACCCCTCTCACCATAATTTCCCCAGCAAGACAGCAAGATTTGTTGCCATTGCTTCCATAGTGAAAAACAACGTCTCGAGGGGAAAGCCGCTGTCCTCCGAGAGCGGGATTGAGGACAGCAGCCGCGGGGAAAGTTCTCTCGGGCTCTGGATGGGTCTCCAAAGCTCCTGGGGGAATTTAAAAGTCCATGACAGACTCTGCTGATAATTCAGCCACGTGTCCAGCTCTGCACAGGCGAGATACAAATCAAGGGGGCGATTCAACCGATTTTCCTCTTTTAGAGGCTTCCCCCCCACCCCCGCACCCCGGCGCGGTTCCCATGGCAACAAATACCGTATAAAATCGCAAGTTTGCAAAATGTACAAAGTCAGCAAGCATCCTAAAAGCATGGTTCCAGCGAAGGAAACAAGGCAACAGAGGGAGGTGAAGAGACAGAGAGAGAGACACATGTTGACACATGGGAGAGCTGAGTTGTGGAAAGGCAGATGGACAGAGGGTGGGAGAAGAGGGTTTGAGGGAACATGTCTAAGCCTCTGTTCCCAGCATGTATTTGCACATGTCAGTAACATATGTTACCTGGCATGAGCCTGCTGCAGAGGGAGATTTTAGTCTCCTTTTGAAAAGCCCTCAAAGCATTGGGATAGTTGCTTTTGGGGGCAGTTAACTCATGGAAAGTAGTGAAAGAACTTGGAAGGGTTGCTGTCCAGTGCATGGGACACAGCTCGGAGGAGTCCACCTCTCGGGGAGCGCTCACAGCATTCTGCGGGGTCTGGAGTTTCATAAGACCACCAATCCAATTTCAGCCTCTCAGAAGAACCCAGTGCCCAATGATCTGCTCCTTCAACTGTGATCCTGCTCTGCAAAATGACTGTGGATAAATCCCAACTTCTCACTCCACCAATCCACGCCCTTAGTGTGTTCAGCATCAGATCTGCTGTCTTTACTGACAAATCATTTTGACTCCTTTTTTACACCGGTTAGACCCGCAGGGCCAACCCAGATCTGGGAGAGAGAACTGAATGCTATGCTCTCCGGTATGTCCTCAATAACATTCCAGTCGCGTGGTTAAACCTGGCCTCATTTGCACCTGTGCAACCACATTGGAGAAAATGGAGTCGCACAGGTGTAACTGGGATCAGCAGTTGAATACAAAAATGGATAAAATCAGTTCTCCTTTACAACCTTGCAAATCCCAGTGGCTGTGAGAGAGGGGAGAATCTAGAGCAAAAAGCCAGGTATGCCCCAACTGAGGGCAGGGTTAATAGATAATGTGGTTGAGAGTAACCAGAGGCAGAAGTTGGCCCATGCAAATAAGTCACAAAGAAGTCATAGGTAGATTTTCAGATCCTGGGGTGAGGTTGCAGGCTTTGCAGGTAGAAATATCACTCCTTTATTGTAAACGGAACAAGCTGGAATTGAATGTATGGAGAATAAATAAACACAGCATCCCACCAGGGCCTGGGCTAAAGTCACTTTCTAGAACAGTAACCAGCAGTTAATTGAAAAATGAAATTTCTTATTGGGGGCTGTAGTATATTGGAAACTGGTTAAAAATGACAGGCTATCAATTTAAGAGTGAGGGATTTGCAGGCTAGGGGGCTCTGAGGGACCCTCTGTAACCTAGGTCATCTGCAGGGTTGCCAACTTTCTAATCGCACAAAACCAAACACCCTAGCCCTGCTGCTTCCCCGAGGCCTCACCACCCACTTGATCCATCCTCCCTCCCTCGGTGGCTCACTCTTCCCCACTCTCACTCATTTTCACTGGGGTGGGGCAGGAGGTTGGGGTGCGGGAGGGAGTGAAGGGTGTAACTGGGGGGTGCAGCTCTGGGGTGGGGCCAGAAATTAGGTGTTCAGGATGCGGGAGGGGGCTCCAGGCTGGGGGGTGAGGCCGAGGAATTCGAAGTTGGGGAGAGGGCTGCGGGGTGAGATGTGGAAGGGGTGCGGGCTCTGGGGTGAGGCTGGGGATGAGGGGTTTGGGGTGCAGGAGGGGGCTCTGGGTTTGGAGGGGCTCAGAGATGGGGCAAGGGGTTGTAGCTCGGGGTTGGGGTGTGGGCTTACCTAGGGTGGCTCCTGGTCAGCAGCGCAGCAGGGCTAAGGCAATATGCCCTATGCCCCAGAATTGGCCAGCAGGTCTGGCTCCTAAGTGGGGGGGGGGCGGGGGCAGGAGTCTCCATGTGCTGCTCTCGCCCGCAGGCAGCGCCCCCCCACAAGTCCCATTGTCCGCAGTTCCCAGCCAATAGGAGTGCCAAGCTGGTGCTCAGGGCAGGGGCAGCGAGCAGAGCCCCATGGCCCCCCCGCCTAGGAGCCAGACTTGCTGGCCGCTTCCAGGGCACAGTATGGTGCCTGGACAGGTAGGGACTAGCCTCCCTTAGCTCTGCAGCACCACCGACCAGACTTTTAATGGACCGGTCGGTGGTGCTGACCAAAGCCGCCAGTGTCCCTTTTCAACCGAGTGTTCCAGTCAAAAACCAGACTGCTGGCAATCGTAGTCATCTGAGTTATTCAGCAGACAGCCAGTCTGGAAAGAAACAGCTTAAACAAGGTGAGGCAAATTGTGCTTCCCTGCCATAGGGAGCAGCCTGTTTTCTCTGTGTGTGTGTTTTTTGGGTTCTTGTGTGTTATCATTCAAAATTCTATGAAATAAAGTAGCATTACTTTGCAACCTTCTTGCGAGGGTATTTATGTTTTTATCTAATTTATCTCTGTGTATGCTGTGAACATAACAGGGGCATTCCCTCCACCTGGGCTCCTAGCGAGTGCTCCTTATATCCCTGCTATTCGTCAAGGCTACTTACTACAGGGCCTTCATGAACAGTGACCAACTTTTCCCTAAGTTGGTTTCCTCCATTATAGTCTCATCCCCTCCTAAAAATGCACTAACAAGTCATTTGTCTGGATGGAGGAGACTAAGATACAAGTTACCAGCAGCTGCTGGAGGCAGAACTGCAGATGAGGTGGACTTGCTGTTTGATCGGGGAAGGAAAATCCCATGTTGCTAAGAAGGGGTTGCCAGGGCAGTTCAGCCAGGATGCGATTTCCTCCCATGTGAAACGTATCTACATTTATGATATTCACTAGTTTTGACATGGATGGAAGCAGAGTCTGCAGTGCTCTCCCAGTGCCTGGGTGCTGTGAGGTTATTGGCAGAACTCCACTGACAGGCCATGTAAAGAATGTACCAAACTCCTTTTAAAAGTGTGACATAACATTCAAAAGCAGCTGAGGGAATTACAATCCTCTGCAGCAGGATAAAATGCTTAGGAAGCACGAAACACACGCCATGCTTAACGTGATTTTTTTAAAAGGCTCTGTTTCCAGCTACAGGCATTGCCATGGAGCCTTCTGCAGTCAGAGTATAACACTGGACTTGAACTAATACTGGAAATAGGAGTGCAGCTGGGTATGAAGCCAGAGGGAATAAGGGGATAGCACTGACTGTGGTGGTACTTCCGGATATGGGAATGCCTCTAACATAGGGTACAACTGACCATGCCGTGACCACTGGACATAGGAACAAACTAGGAATGGGATTATACTTCTAGGCACAGAGGTACTATTAAACACTGATGTATGACTGTTTGAAGGACTGTAGTACTGAGTTAGATAATTTAAGGGAGATAGAAGGTATGGGATGTCCTCTGGCTATAGGAGGATCACCCAGAAGTGGGGTACCACATCTGGCTACCCTACAATATGTCAGTACAGTGAAACCTAGTGGGCATGGAATTCTGTAGAGAAGTCCATTGGATATGGAGACTATTTGTATTGCAATAGTACCCAGAGACACCAATTGAGATCAGATCCCCAGTGTGCTAGGAGCTGTATATGCACATAATAAGACAGTGTCCTAGGAGGCCCTGGAGTGCTTACAAACTAAGTAGACAAGACAAACAAAGTGTGGGAGGAGAAACAAAGGCAGAGAGAGGCAAAGTGACTTGCCGAAGGTCACACACTAGGTCAGTTGTAGTGCTGGGCATAGAACCCAAGTCCAGTGTAAGGCCTACCCCTAACCCTGGGGTGCACAGCAGTACACCTCCATCTTCCCCACCAATCCCCTTTATCCTCAGTACTTTGGGTTATTTCATTATTTTTTTTAATGCTGACGAATGACAAACATAGCGAGAAATGCAGAGTGCACGAAAAGGCTCATAAAATCATTTTCATATCTTTAATCAATCATGACTAGCATATCTGCCATACATTCTCCAGGTTTAAAATAGAATAAAGTCATACCCTCACATCATAATCTTTCTCCAGGCAGCTGTGCTCCTTACATCAGCACAATGACCCAAACAGGATGGCTGTATTAACAGATACGATCTATTCTTTAATGGAGCTCAGCGGCTGGGATTAGCTACCTGTAATGTAGTTTGGACTGTCAGGCACTATACCAACCCGCTAACATATTACAAGTTATAGCATCAATTCTTTCTAAGTGAAAAGGCATTTCAAATTCAAAACACTTCAAACCTAATAACGGCAGATTATCTTGATGGATCCCTTTCAGCTGGAAAAAATGTAAAGAGACAGGGAGAGAGGGACAGGCATCCAATCAAAAAATTCATATCAATTCTTTTTCATCTACCTAGGGCAGACTGAAGTAGACAAGTGGATATGGATGTGAGGGAGAAGAAGAAATAGTGGAAACCTAAAAATGAATAGGAGCGGAAGCTAGCGAATTCCATTCTGACTGGACGAATGGGGACCCGCTTCCAAATCAGAGTTTGGGGTATCTATTTAGGAGTGATATGGATGCGGTCAGCATAGTATGGAGAGTAAACCCCATTCCTAATAAGCAGGATACAAAGATCCCTCTAAGATACAAGAGTGTCCTTTTTAGAATGATGTGAGGAAACCTAAGACAGAATGAACATGGAGAGTGAATCAGCTCTGAATGCCAATGGAGGACAATCCTTCCCAGCTGAGTTTGATATCTGTTGGGGAAATGGTTTAAGGAAGGCCAAGACTGAAGGAAGGTGGGATTTCCAAAGCCACCTTGGAGATTCAGATGCTGAATTCCCATTAGAATGAATAGATGTTGTGCATCAATATCCTTTAGATGGCTTTTGAAAACCTCAGCTTTGATGACCAAGATTTTCAGAATTAATTAGTGAGTTTTGGATGCCCAATGTGAAAGTTCTTAAAAGGACTTGACTTTCAGAGGAGTGAATGCTCAACACTTTCTGAAAATCAGGCTCTTTTAAGGTGTTGGGCACTCCAAAATTGGGTAGCTCCTGAAAAGCTTGGCCAATCAGCCTGTTCATCCCTGATAAGGGTTCAGATCCCTCTCTGATAAACCGGACACCCTCTGTCTGACTGGAGTTTGGAGTCAATGGCTGAACACTGACAGAGTGAGTCATTGATGAGTTGGATGCTATAATCCATCATTTTTCAACCTAGCCTGTCTGAAAGCTTTCTCTATTGTCAAGCTCAGTCATTTCTGATCATCTAAGAGATATCTTCCGAGAGACACCTACTTGATCCTTTAAAATAGCAACATACTCATCCTAATGTTGTCCCAGTTTCACTACTCAGTCTCTCTGTCTCACGAACTGGCTGAGCTGCTGCTTAACATTGACAAAGAGGGAAAAAAGCTCCCCATGGCTGGTGAAAGATCCCCCCGAGGGAAAGAACAGGGACTAAAGACAAATCGAATACAGGGCAGACACACCAATAGGCAGATTTCCCTTTTAGCACATTTTCGAAGAAATCCTTGCAACCAAAGCCTTGGTGACGTTTGGATTTCTGGCTCAAGTCAGAAGCCCGAGGGAAAGAGGGCACTCTACCACCTGTCAGAAAGAACTGCAAAAGCAAAAGAATATTTAATCAGAAAACAGTGTGGGATAGTCTTGCGAGACTGCTGCATTAGTCATACAATATTTGCACATGTTGGTGGCTGAAGGCAAAATTTGACCTTAGCTTGCATTATCATACTAAAGATGATGTCTCTCTTTGGGGAGGTGGGGGAAGAGGATAGAGTGGAATTCAGGCAAACATGAGAAAAGGGGCTTGGATGACTACACAGCAATAAAAAAGGAAGACTCTTATTATTTATACTGTCGTAGTGCTTAGGGGCCCAGTCAGGAATCAGGGCCTCTTTGTACGCCCCTTTTGTTCTGTGTTTCTACCACAATCTAAGTATAAAATGAGAGAGAGCAGGTGGCTACAACAAAGAGACAAGGAATACAAGGGCACAAGAAGATGATTCCACCCATGTATTTGTTAGCCTAATTCTCCCTATGAAACTCACAGCAGAATCCAGCCCTGACGTGGAACAGGCATCCTGCCCCGGGTAGAAAGGAAATGCAGGATCTGATTTCCATAGGCGTTGATACCCATCAGAATTCAGCTGGATTGGTAGGGGATCTGCGTCTCTAAAAAACAGGCTCTCCTTGTTCATTCAGCGTGAAGTTCATCGGCGTGCAGAGGGAGAGCATCCAAGGTCTATGCACTGTTTTAGCCAGAACAGGAGAGTGGGTGCTGTATAAGCCTTGTGCTGGCCCTCTGTGGGACAATGAATTTCATGCTCAGTCCTCATGATGCTTCAGAAATGGGGGCAAACACTGAACTAGATGGGATGAGTCTGGGGGTGAAGAGAAAATTGAAATTTTGGGCTTCCCTACGGTCTTCCACTGACTGACCCCAAAGCAAGGCAAATCTTGTCCTTCGCTAATAGAAAAACAGCAACTTCCTTCCACTCAGGATTAGAGCTAGGGCTAAGTTCTCAAAAGTGCCTAAGTGACTTAGGATACTAAGTCCCATTTTCAAAAGTGACTTAGACATTAGCTCTAAGCCCTACTGACTTTCAATGTGTCACTTAGGGCTTTTTGAAAATGTCCCTCATCTTGAGTGACCTCCCAGATTCTGAGCCCAAATTTCCTTGCAATTCCACATGTAGTCAGTGTCTCCTCAATTTTATTATTGAAGACTGTTTACATCAGAAATAAAGGATCATGTAACTGCGGTTATAGGGAGAGGTTTTACACTATAGGAATGAATCCCATAGAATTTAGGGAGTGTTATCAAAGAGCTACATTGTCAACGCCCATTGACTTCCAGAAGGAAATTGCTTGGGCCCTAATTGCCCGTTGTGCCTTTGAAAAATCTCCCTCTTTCTTCCTCAGTAATTTTTGTGTGCTGCTCATTTCAGGATTGTGTCACACTTTGCACCCCACATTTGGGCTTTGGCAAACGGGTGCATGAGCTCAACTTGTGACCTCCACAGTAAAGCCAGGTGGGAACTACACTTTCTGCTTTGTCGGAAAATTCACAATTTCACATTTTTTTCTTTTCTGAATGAACACACAAAAAAGTCAAAAATTCCTGTGAAACAAACCCCCTTCCCCCAAAAGAAAGAATTCATTTTGGGTTGATCAAAATATTTCATTTCAATAAAAATTGAAACATTTTGTTCTGGTTTTGACTTTTTAAACTTTTTTTTAAATAGAAAACAATGAATTTCACTTTGAAACAAAAAAACATCTCAATGATCCATTCCAAAAAGTTCATCATTATTGAAACGCTTCATTTCAGAGTTTCCCCCTGCCCCCTACAAAATTTAATCAAAACCAACATTTTTTAAAAGCTTTTGATTTTGACAGAGATATTTTTTATCCAAAAACCATTTCAGTGAAAAATTTCTGACCAAATTCAACAGGGGCCAACGTCCATTTGTTCACAAGGATACTTTGGTGGGTTAAGACCAAATGAGGAGGGATTGTTGGCGTGTTCTCAGTCCCAGTTGCTTTGGCACTGAGAAAGATTTAGTACATTCAGCTATCCATTTCCTCCACAGCCCTAATCTTACACATCCACATAGTGCATGTTAAATGAACATACCGGCACCTCATAATGGAGACAGGAAATTAATTCCTCATAAAGTTCCCTCCTCCCCTCCCACTTATTAAGACTCTCCAGTATTGTCAACAGCCACCTAGGCTTTCACATGCCTTAACAGTGCATGTCGGCAGATTCATTTCCTCGACACCATTACTTGATGGATTATGCCCATTAATAACCTTCATATTGGAGAAGAAGAGTTTCCGGGCATTAGAAAGTCCCAGTTAGCTCCGCTTGGACTGTGTAACCCTAACCTAGCTGAGCTAGGTGCTGGGAGAAATTGAGACACAAAATGGAAATGGATTGGTGTCTCTCCCCCTTTGCTTTGAAATGGTCCCTTACAGGTATCTGACATGGAGGAGACCCACTCACGTAGCTAATGCTCAGTTTGAAAGATGAGACCCTGATCTTGTCATCATTGAAGCCAACAAGAGTTTTGCCATTAACTTTAATGGGACAGGATCATGCTTCTAGGCCCCAGTCCTGCAAAGATTTATGGCACTGTAAGTATTCCCATTAACGACAGCGCTTAAATTTCAGCATGTGTGCAAAACTTACAAGATCTGGGCCTTCCTATGTGTACCTTTAACATCTGTACCTCGGAAAACAACCCCCTTCGTTGTGGTAACTTATCAACTTCGAATGAATGGTGTCAGCCAAATCCCTGACGGGTCTTGGAGGTTCATTGAAGTCCTCCAAATGAGTGGAAAATTTGGGTGACTTCCCTGCCTTTGGTGGGGTCACCTCTTCTCTGCATATTGCTAACTCACCTCTGTTGTGGATGACAAGAATAATTCTGAAGGGCAATCTTTTGCCATTAGAATGGGGGAAATCATGTGTACACACACACACACACACACACACACACACAGAGGCAGATTTTTGTTAAATGTCCTGCTTTTCCAATGTTACAAGGTCTTTGTCTCAACTTTCTTATCGACTATGTACATGGGACTGAGGTCATATAATATTATGTGGATTTCTTATTAGATGTCCTATGAATATATTCAATATATTTGTGAGGAACAAAGTGGAAACATAGAGCTAGGGAAAAATGATGGAGGGAAATTTACAACAAAAACCTTTTTTTCCCCCTTTTTTTAATTCAAAATTTCAAAATGCAACATTTAATGGAAATTTCAAAATTCAAAGCATTTTAACCAGCTCCAAAGTTGGTCAAAAACCAGGGAAAACATGCTGTGAACATTTTTGTAAGAAATTTTCCTGACTTCTTTTCCCATTTAACAAAATGTGAATTTTGAAATTTCATCAAAAAAGTTAATTTCCAAAAAATTGCAACCAGTCCTCGCCAAAACATTTGCAGCCAAGTGCTGGTTTGGTATCAGTTTGTTGCCTTTTCCCCTGCAGATGGTTGTGAGAAAGCATTTCTTGTTTAAGCAGCAAAACAAACTAATACACACACCTTCTTCAAGCATATGCTTCCTTGGGATACTGGGTTTCTCTCAGGCTAAATGGAGAGAAATGGTTGGAGTCCCTTGTTAAAATATCGGCAGCAAATTATAGCCAGTGAAGCCAAAGATATGAAAGTGAAAAAGTGTATTGGTTCTGGGCCAGAGTTAGAGGGAGCTAAGTAAATCTAGACTAACTGAGCCCGCAGGGATTATTAGAATCATTTTTAAATGCTTCTCAAACATTTGTTGTCTTTTGGTTTTAATACATTAAAATTCCAGTGCCAGAGACAATGAAAGATGTCCAAATCTTGTGTCTCTCCTAGAAACGGTAACTTGGCATTTCTAACTCCTGAGCCTACGTGTTCATGCCAGGAAATGTGCTCCATGTTCATCTCCTAATGGCTATTACGCTGTCTTTGAGAAGGGATGACTGAGTTGCTTTGTCTTCTTTTGTTGGGATAGTGCTTAAAACAAATCCTTCAACTTTTTTTCCCCCTAACGTAACTTTCCACGTAATAAAACAGGGCAGATAGTGGGGTAGGTTATCTGTGATGATCTGGCCACTTTGTGCCACTCAGGCAATGGAAAGGAGCCAGATTCTGGTCATAAATGACCAGTGGAAAACTCTCATTTAGGTGGAGAACTCTCCATTACGGTATGCCCTGCAGTTCCAAAACCAGCCATGCCCTACTCTGTCACATAGGGGGCATTCTGGGGAAGTGAAAGATCCTGTCTAGCTGAACCTCCATGGGTGTGAGAGGAGGCCCCGGGCTGTTCAGAATTCATGCTGAAGCTTGGCAGTGCAGAATCAGGGAGCTGTAATTATTATATTTTCTTGTTTTGTGGCAGCATCTTGGTGCTTCAGTCATGTACCAGGACTCTGTCTGAGGTGTTGCACAAACATAACTGGCTCCATGATGCCCCTGCCCACCTTCCCCGTACTGAGGAAAGCTTGGACACATGGAAGAATTAAATGCATTGTTTTGCTGAACCTCCATCTTCTAGATCCAGGAGGAATAACCCTTAGAGTCCCTTAGTAATTTTGCCTGGAAGCCACCCCCAGACATTTTATTTACCATGCTTCTACAAGCTGGAGATAAAAAAAAAGCATTTATTGATAATACACTGAGGGATTGGGCCCTGTGTTACTAACCACAAGCTCTACCACCTACAGGATAGCTATTACTCAGAGATCCAGTTAGTTGAGGAATGATTCAGACATTCTAATTATTCTCTGTGTCTGGGGATGGAGGTCAGACCCTGAAGCAGTTGTCTCTCAAGAGGTGTTCCCCAATGCCAGCTACTCTCTGCTTCAGCTGAAGCTATGAAACCCAAGAAGAAACTGTCTGAGCTGTTCGGGTTTATCCAGCGGTTGAACAGGTAGTGGAAATGTATTCTTTCCCACAGGGGGTTCACCCACACATTCTGACATCCGTTAGGATTCTAGGTGACCCACTGGCCCTGTCAGAGGGAAGAGCACCGTTTAGGTGAAGAGAGCCACGAGAAAAGTGACTCTCCCTGCACCTAAAAGACTCTCCCTGCACTGCACCTTTAAACGGGGGACTCCATTTCCAAATCTGAGCCACTTGAGGGCATTTCTGGGTCAGTGCTTGGGGCAGGTGGGGGCTGAGGGGCATATCAGCTAAACAGGCAATCAGGGTGCTTGACTCTGCTTCCCATTTGATATGTGCCTGTAACGATGGGACAGGACTTAGTTGTAATGGATATAAAGGGGATTCTCTGTACAGGCTGTAACATATAGACAAGACCTTGCAATTCTTTCTAGCAACCTGAGCGTCTGATAGACTCTGTGAGCACAGGTTGTTTCTCTATACTGGATTAGCCAATTCTAGAATGGTTTATTGATTACACTTCAGCCTTTAGGGCTGTCCCTGATTGTGAAGTTTAACTGAAGTGTGCTAAGAAGGGATGGTGATTATTATAAATAACTATTTCTCAACTGTGACATTCCTGAGCAGTCTGATTTAAGATTCTGATTCTGAACCTCCAGTTCTCTTGGCTTCTGACAGTGGTAAGAAGGACAACCTGGCATAGAGTAACAGCAATAACACCCTTGCTTCCCTCTCTGCTATTTGAGGAAAAGTTTAGATGCAGGGTGGGTTTGATTTACGTGCCTTATCTTTCTCAAGCCAGATAGAATACTTCCCCTCCTCTTGTAAACAGTGCTTAATGGATCTCTGCCAGCCTTGGCTTTCACAACATCAAATTCACAAAAGAATAATGGGGAGGAGAAACAAAACTTGTATTGTTTCCAGGTGTCTCTCATTACATTTGTGTGTGGGAGAGAAATACCCTTAACTGGGTTCTTGGCATAAACTCCTCATAAACAAGTTTAGAAGACAGTCTGTACAGCTAGAAAGGAGAACCAGTAAACTCTCAGGGCCTAATTTTCAAAAGGCCTCTGACAAATCACTTGCTGTTGGGCCCATTTGGTCTCTCAAAGCTCTGTATTTGCACATGCAAATGTATAAGGTAGCAGTGGTAGGCTCCAGATCAAGCCTGGAAGAGTGCTGGGCTGTGGAAGCAGGGCCGGGGGAGAGGAACTAATCACCTCCCACTCCATTTTGAGAATTGAGACCTTCGTTTTCTTTGCTTTTATTAACAAGGTTACAAATGCTCCACTTGAAATCTTTTGTTCGACCTGAAACTATTTGTTTCAATTTGCTGAAAATTCAAAACAACAATGGATTTGGATTTGATGCAAGCCAAAGTTTGATTCTGATTTTCTTGGAGCAGCCCAGTGAACCAGAAAATCAGCTATTGGCACAGCTCTGCTGCTGTGTAAACCCTGCTGATGATACATAAGCGGACCAGTTACACTCACACACACGCAGACCCAGTAAAAACAGGTGTAGAACGTGCAAATGTCCTAATGTCCAGCAGCAGACAGGTATGTTCTTATAATGTAACCCCTGGTATTGTGCTATGAACTAGATTAGAACAAACATGCACACACAATAGCCTAACATAAGTAGGTAGCATGCATGTAGTATACCAGCCAATATACAGTATTAATATCTTTCATAGAAGGTTAGGGTTGGAAGGGACCTCAGGAGGTCATCTAGTCCAACCCCCTGCTTGAAGCAGGACCAATCCCCAATTTTTGCCCCATCCCTTAATGGCCCCCTCAAGGATTGAACTCACAACCCTGGGTTTAGCAGGCCAATGCTCAAACCAGTGCACTATCCCTCTCCTCAAAACTTAAGTGGCTTTTTCTTGCATTATATTATTCCCTCAAACAGGCATAGACTCATGGAATATCAGGGTTGGAAGGGACCTCAGGAGGTCATCTAGTCCAACCCCCTGCTCAAAGCAGGACCAATCCCCAATTTTTGGCTCAGATCCCTAAATGGTCCCCTCAAGGACTGAGCTCCCAACCCTGGGGTTAGCAGGCCAATGCTCAAACCACTGAGCTATCGCCCCCCCCCTCCCCCCCCCCGCCACCCCTTCATTGTACTTTTTCTGTGTCCTCTCTCCTGATCCATTTCCCAGTCTCTGTATTTCTTCTTCTTCTTCTTCTCTCTCTCTCTCTCCTCTCCTTTTTTAAACAATTTTTTCCTTTCTCCTGATTCTTTTCTTTACAGTCTCTGAAACCAAACCAGATACTGTTCCGGTTCTGAATTCCAGAGTGTTCAAAAGTCTGGAAAAAATGAATATGCTTTTTGCTAACTATAGGAAAGGTGATGCTCTAGAGGAGAGCTACTGGGCAATGTTTTGACAAAACATTTTCATTTTAAAATGCCTATTTATTTAAACCAAACCAGTCTGTGGGAAAGGATTGGGTGTGATGAATTTCCCAATTCTAAAAAAAAACAAGAAAGAAATTGAAAATGTTTTGAAATTGTGCAAACATCCTATACTGACAATTTTAATGAGAAAAGTTCAACTTTTAAAGTGAAAATAACTTGGTGTTTTGAAATTTAAGTTCATATTTAATTTTAAAAATAGTGAACATTTTAAAAAGGTCAAAATTGAAATGACACATCTTGAAATTACCGAAACAAAACATTTTGATTGACCTGATCTGAAATATTTTTTGGACTTTTGGTTTGCAAAAACTTTTTGAGATTTTTGACTTTTCCTCATGAGATGGGACAGATTTTTTTTTTTTCAACATCTCAAAAATTCTCACAGGATTGGGAAAAAACCATAACCTGATCACCCATACTCTTGGGGGAGATTTTCAAAGGCACAAAGTGCCCAACTCCCACCGGATATCAATCGGAGAGGGGTGCTTACGTTCCATCCGGGCCTCATGTCTGGGTGCCTGAAGTCTGTCACCAGACGTGTGCAGTGCAATGGCACATGCAGCGTTGCTGTGTCCGTGGTTGCCCTGGCAGCTATCGGTACAGAGAGTGGAAGCTATGTGAATTGGCTTCTTCATGTGCACTTTTGCTTTATTAACTTCAGGCAAAGGTTTCTTGGTATTTTTTTAAAAGGTCTGCTTTAATAGTTTCTGTGAACACAGGATCTGTAATTGCAGGGGGTTGGGGGTTGTCCATCTTCCTGACCTGTCACCGGGCCAAAAACCAATTTGTGAGTAGAAAGGGCTGATTGTGTGTCTCTGCCCAGTGACTCCGATATATTTACTGCCACTAACTCTGATTTACATCTCCCTGCAAACTTGTCCTTTTGTGGCTTCTTCATTCTCCCTCCACTTAGCCCACTCTGCATCCATCTCCCTGATGACTTTGTCCCTAAAGGTTTTTCACATCAAGGCCAAATCAAGAGGAGAATATGGCCTGATTCACAGAACCCTCCCCTTTTAGGGCCCTGGCTGCCTTCTCACAGAATGAGATCAGAGGGAAGACAAACAGCTCAGTAATAGAAAAAGCCTTCTAACAAGTGTTTGAGCCACTGTAAACTTGTATGTGAAAGCAACAGCTGGAGAAGAGAATTCCCTACTCAAGGGTGCTGGATTATAGTGCAGGCCACACTGTGCATCAGCCGTGTAGGCTGGAGCCTTAGCAGTTACAGCATGTTCACTAAAATAATATGGGAACTACCATAGCGCAAGCCTCCAGTCACAAATCCTCAGCTGGGATTCAAGCAGAACCTTCCCTTTCCCCCCTCCTGCCTCCGCTCCACCAACACCTACCCCAACTGGCACAATCTGCCATCACTAGGTGTGTGGGGCTTGTGGTGGGATGTGTGTGTTTGTGGAGGGAGAGGGGGAGAAGGCCCATCCTGTGAAGTGTCCAGAATTGGCCACTGCCAGAGAGAGATTTCTGGGCTAGATGTACCACAGACTGTGGCAATTCTTGTGTTTTTAACTTAGACCTTCTCTTTGAATGCATTTACCTGATTCTAGAAACCCTCAAACCTCCAGTCTTCCTGCACCAATGGCTCTGGCACCTCCAGTTTGGAACCAGCGCTGTGTACTTTGTGTTATATCAACAACCACCCCCACAAAATCCCACATCATACAATTCTGTTTAGCGTCATCCATCTTTTTGTCAGAACAAAGAAGGGGAAGAGCTCTCCCCATGCAGAGATCAACCCTCTGCCCCTCTCTCTAGAATGTCCTTCCTGTGATCTTTCTAAACTACGTGCCTGTTGATGGGCTAATTAGCTCATTAACTTCCTAACCCCAGTCTGGCCTAGTAGTCGAGCACGTGCTGAATAAATTAGGCTTTCTCTGGGGCAACCTAATTTGTGCTAATAGTGACCAGAGTGCTGGCTCAAGCGCTATCTTTCAGCACTCTTGCACATCCCCATAAATTCACCTTCTATTCAGTACATTCCTGAAGCTCAGAGAGATAGCCCTGATCTCCCCACCTGTCTCTCAGACTTGGTGTCAGACAAACCTCTCCACTTGGCAGAAGTGAGCTCTCCCTCACTAGCCAATAGCTTGTGGATGGAGGATAAGGGGGAGAAATCTGAAGTTAAAGAATCCCTCATCTGTCAGATCGCAATAACCCTTGACTAATCCATCACGCTCTACAAGACACTTCAGGGAAGGGACGGAGCCTTGTGTGAGATATAAAAAGGATGAGACAGACAGAAAGCAATGGAAGATAGTGAAGAGAGAAAGGAAACAAGGACTTAAATGGTGTGCAGCAAAGAAAAAGAGAACCCCGTGCAGTCTGCGGCCTTGAGATCCTGGGAGATTTTCATTAACGGTTTCTGCAAGTCTTATTATTTCATACATATTCTCACATCTCTGACAAAGATATCGCATAAATCACTTCTCCTGGTCCCAGGCTGACCTCTTAACCTCCAAGAGATAATGAGGCACTGAACCTAGCATCTCCTAATGCTGCCAAGATCTATATCAAAGGACATTAATTTTCCACGATAACATCTCTATTTATTAATTCAAATTCCTTTAATTCTTCCCCAGCCTCCACTCAGGCTGGCTTCACTTTTATTGCAAACATTTCCTTGGAATTAGGTAAATTGGCTGACTGTCCCCAGAAGGTGGATATCATTGGGAACTGCAGTCTAAAGTGTTCCTCTCAGCACTGTCAATCACCTCCATGCTCAGATTAGCTTTCAGACCATTACTGTTGGCAGGGGCGACATGATAGTACATACCAGAGGTGCTCGAGGGTTTGCATTTTCCATACAGCGTGGCAAACTATTTGTAATGAATAATTTATTCTGTGCGTTTTGCCTTTTTTGGGGGGTAATCTTTACCTGTTTCCTGCGAGCAGATTGTGATTTCCCAAATGCATGTTATTCAGAATTATTTGCCAGATAGTTTCTGATGATAATTATTGGGCTGTAGGTGGACTCGTTGGGAGAATCCCAAACTCAAGCAGTTTCAGTTGGCCATTGGGTGCACCAGGGATTTTGGCGCGGAGGACCAGATTCCCAGCTGGTGTAGATCAATGAGGTGTCAATGCAGTCAGTGTAGCTATGTCTGTTTACACCAGTGGAGAATCTGGCCTGTAGTGTATAAATTCCCATGGGTTCCAGTGATCTGAGGAAGAAATATTAAGCTCCCATAAACAGGCCAACAAAGGTACAAGGTGGTCCCTTTGGTTTGGGCACTCCTGAGAAGGAAACGTTAGTCCCATGCAGTGGGCAGAAGCTGCTACCCAAGATGAGACTGTGACCTCAGTCAGATATACTTCAGCAGATTTGGCCAAACCCTATTCAAGTAGCAAAGCATTCTGCGGTGGAATCTCCCAGTCAGACTCTAAGGATGATAGGTCACAGCAAGGAATGCTGGGAAAGGGAGCAGGCATATACATAAGCTCCCTTCTCCTAGCAATAGGAGAGATCAGCAGTTGCTGTGGGAGCTTGCCAGTGACTACACACTTGGTTGCCTTCACTGCTGTAGCACCTCCTTACATCCAGTCGTGGCATTCAAGCGTTCCTTGGCTTTAGCCCCCGGCCACTACCTTACCCTGTGATGGCTTGTCAGATCTCATTAATATTCAGTCCAGTCACCTTTGGGGGTAATCAGAAGTCTCATGAGCATCCAGTCACATGCAACATCCTGTAACAAATCCTACTTCTGTCTCTGTTGGGCTGTTCATGCTGCTTCCTACAGCATCTTCTCAGAGTTTCCCATGTTGCTGTCGCTCCTGGGATCTCCAGCAGCCTCTCTCAGGGATCTCCCTGCTACCAACAAACCTACCTCAGGGCCTCCCACAAGAACCCGCCCTCCTGTCTATGGTTCCCTTCAGCCTGCCTTTCACCAGGCCCTTCCCAGAGACTGGGAGCTCCTCTCTGTAGCTCTTCTCCCCCTCGACAGAGCTCACAGCTCTCTTTACGTAGTCCTCTCTCTGATCCCCCTCAGCCAGGGTGAGTCTTTAGAATTAAGTCCCCATCACAGCCAGCTGGGGGAATAGGTCTAGTGACAGGCCAGGCTGAGCCTGGCTTACCTTAAAGGGCCAGCCAGCCTGTGATACTAGGCAAGATCTGCAGTGGGGCTGTGAGATGAGAGGGCACCTGGAGGGGCTGGGTAGGAGGCCGAAAAGGCAGGAAGGAAACTAGGGAATCCCAGGGAGGGAGTTAGGGTTGCCTGCACCAAGCGGTGATGGTTCTCTCTGGGAGCAGGTGGAGGAAGAGGCCCTGGTCAAGAAGATAAAGAGGGATTTGGAGAATGGGACCAGACATTCATTTATTTTCTTTTGGCACAAGGCCAGAGCATCCAGCTGGGAATGGGTCTTCTGAACCGAAAAGAATTCTTATTATTGCCAAATTTCCTGGGTGGGATAGAACACAACATTCTCCAACCACTTCCAATCTGATGATTAAAACACTGGACTGGGACACTGATCATAGTTCAGTTCCCGCCTTTGCCTCATAATCCCCACATGTCCTTAGGCAAATCTGTGTGTCTCGATTCCCGTTCTGTAAACTGGGGATTATAATAATGCCCTTTCGCTGCCCTCTCTCCTGTCTGTTTAGATGGGAATCTCTTTCAGGGTAGGGAATGCTACATGTCGGTATACCACCTAGCACAATGGGGTCCTGATCTCGGATGTGGTTTCGAGCTGCTACAGCAATACAACTAATAAAAATTAGACAATGAAGAGAAAATGTTTTCCTCTTATCACAGTGCATTATGTCCCATAAGATACTTATCACTTGCTAACCTGACAGCTAGAAGTGGAGAATCAAGATAAAAAACAGAATATCTGAACTCCAGTTTGTCATGTGACTGGATCATTTCTGCTCTGGGGCCTTTCTCCTCTCTCTACTCAAGCATAACTCCTGTTGACATCAAAGGAATTTTATTTTTCAATTAGAGGTGAGAGAAAACCCTCACAAGTCTGCAGTTCTATGACCTTTCCCTTCCTTGTCCATCAACTGCTGAGTAAGCCTGACCTTGTTTTCATTAGAAGAACACCTTGTGAGTGAATGCAGGATGTTGGATAGAAACAGTGGTAGATAGGGCAAGGATTTCTTTGACAGACGATCCAAGTTTCAACTCCAGAGAGGTAGCTGTTCAATGTTGTATCACTAGAACCTGCAATTTTAATTGGAAAGAGACCAATGAGTTTGTACACAATATATACCAAGCCTTTGTCTCAAATTCAAACCAAACCTTTTCTAAGGTTCAAAAGAATTCAGTTAACTACTTGTTTTATTGCTACACTTCTCCATGTGTCCAGTTCCAGCTAGAAGGCTGGAAAAGAAAGGAATCCTTGGAAGCTGAAACGCCATGAGAAACACCTGTTCTTGAGAGACTCCCAGCCCAGTTTTGCAATTTCAAGGGATTTGGATAATTCACAACATCTACCAGACTTTTGAGTGCATAAATATACGCAATGACATCCTCAAACACTGTAGGTTTGCTTTTACTAGTGGTGATATACTATGAGTTGTGACAATACTGATCAATGAAACAGTTCTCTTGTCTGGAGCATTGGATGTTGGAGACGGAGCTGAATGCAGATTGTAATTTTTTGAACTACTAAGACTGATTATCCTCTCACTCACACTAGTTAGACTGCATTGCCTTCCAATGAGTAACTCCTGCAGGGGGAACTCCAGTGAATAACAGTGAGTTCTGTGGGGGAAAAATACCCCCTTTCCTGCAGGACTGGAGATGTTTGTGTTTTCATAGAATCGTGGAATATCAGGGTTGGAAGGGACCTTAGGAGGTCATCTAGTCCAACCCCCTGCTCAAAACAGGACTGATCCCCAACTAAATCATCCCAGCCAGGGCTTTGTCAAGCCTGACCTTAAAAATATCTAAGGAAGGAGATTCCACCACCTCCCTAGGTAACCCATTCCAGTGCTTCACCAACCTCCTAGTGAAACAGTTTTTCCTAATATCCAACCTAAACCTCCCCCACTGCAACTTGAGACCATTACTCCTTGTTCTGTCATCAGCTACCACTGAGAACAGTCTAGATCCATCCTCTTTGGAACCCCCTTTCAGGTAGTTGAAAGCAGCTATCAAATCCCCCCTCATTCTTCTCTTCCGCAGACTAAACAATCCCAGTTCCCTCAGCCTCTCCTCATCAGTCATGTGCTCCAGCCCCCTAATCATTTTGTTGTCCTCCGCTGGACTTTTTGTTGCCCTCCACTGGGCATTACTCAGTGTGAGAAAGGGGTGCACAACTGGTCCCCTATGTTTTCTGTTTATTTTGCCAAAGGATCCAGGCACTTTTATGCCATAGGCATCTATAAAGTAAATATGATGATACCTCTGTGTGCGTATGCCTCTGCGTATCTGTGTCTACATCTGTGTCTGCATGTGTGTGTGCCCGTGTGTTTATCTTGACTGAATGAATCACTCTACCTGCTGTAGTGTAAAACAGCAAACATTAGTAAAACTGATAATAAGCCTAGTGGTGGTGATTCAACCAAAGCAAGCACATCTGTCACTGAGGAACAGGCTGCCAGGTTTTTCATCAAGGGAAATACAATTGAATAATAATGTAGTAAAGGTAAAGCAGCTTCAGCGGAGCTCTCTGCCAAATGAAACCGAGCAATGAATAAATAGACAGATAAATAAAAGTGATATAAATACAAAACCTCACACCCTCCCTGCCGCCCCCGAATACAAATTCCCTAATAATGGGCAGGGGACGACTAAACCGCAGCACGCCTGGAGCCTGAGCTCCTCATTCAGATGGTGGGGAGACTGAATTGAGCGGGGGGAAGCAGCCAGGGTGCCAGCAAGACCCCGGTTCTGGGAACACGAAATCTTCTCCGTGCCAATAATAGAGTAAGAAATTGGATGGGAAGGGGAAGTGCTTTCATCAGATGTGTAGGGCCTGATTCTCCAGTGCCATCTGGTCACTTTGCAATGCTCTGGCAGGGAAAAGCAGCCATAATCCTCTCTGAAAGGGGCCAGACAGAGCCTTGCTCGCTTATGTAGGAAAATCCTCTACCCCATCCCACCCCTTCTGGGCTCTGTCTCAGGGGTGTATCTGGGGAAGGGGGAGCACAACTGAGGTGGCCCTACTTTCCAGCAAGCTCTGGCTGCTGTAATAGATCCTTCAGGCCATTTGCAACTAGTATAAGATATAGCAGCCCAGCTTGCACCACAGACAGGCTTGGTGCCTGCTGGCCTCCTGACCCAAGTATCCAAAAAACAGGCTAAAAGGCACCTTCGCTGTCCCCCTCTTCTTCCATCTTCTTATGCTGTCTGAGCCATAATGCTTTACAATCGCCCCAGAGCTGGAATTTATCTCATAAATGACACCAGAGAAGCCCTTCATAGCTAGAAATCATATATTTTAGGAGATTGTACAGACTACACGTACATCTATACGGCAATAAAAGATCCACAGCGCAGCCACTGCTGGCCTGGGTCAGCTAACTGGGGCTCACAGGGGTAAAAGTTTCAGTGTAGATGTTTGAGCTTGGGCTGGGGCCATGGCTCTGAAATCTTGCGAGGAGGGTGGGTCTCAGAGCCCAGGTTCCAGCTCGAGATCCAATGTTTACATTGCAATTTTAGTACCACAGCTTAAGCCCTGCATGCCCGAGTCAGCTGACCCAGGCTCTGACAGTCGGTGCTCCGGGAGTTTTCTTACAGAGTAGATGTACCCTAAATGTTTCAGAAGTGTGGTGCCCTTATAGTAAGCCCTTAACTTTAGAGGTGAAATCCTGTCCCGATTGAAGTCAATAGCAAAAATCCCTTTGACTTCAATAGAGAGAGGATTTCACCTCTAGAGTTAATTTCACCTCTATGCCGTTGGTTCAACTCTTGCTCGCCTGAGCTGAAGACCATGTAGAAACAAGAATCTTAGTCCACATCATAAAGCTTGTCTCACCCCAGATAGCCCTAACTGGGAGCCTTGCTTCAGGAGAGAGAAACCAAAGATTGAATGGGGCCCAGAATCAGAACCAACACTTCACTGTTCAGATTGGTCCCTTCAGGCTGGCCTTGAGAAAGTCTATCTAATACCCTTCCCGACAGACCATTAGTAGAGTGTGAATCTGGGACTTTCAGCACCAAAACACAGACCCCTCTCCCACTCAAGCTGAACTTCAAGGCTGGGCTCCAAACCCACTGAAGTCAGTGGAAAGACTCCCAGACTTTAGTGGGTTTTGGATCAGGCTTGGAATCAAGCAGAAACAATCCTTTATGGACCGGCCACAGTTTACAAGTACGTTATAACTTGCATTTCCCTTTTCCACAGAGGCTGTGGGGCTGGTTCTCATTTCACCGAGGGCTTTTTTACACTGCTCTGGCTGTATAAAGAGTCCTTCGGGGGAGGGGGGGGGGCATGAATGTAACTGACTCCCACTTTCAAGCCCTCCCTTTTTGCTGCCAGAGTGTAAACAAAATCAGATCTCTAAGGCTGTAATTCTAGCACCTTCTCTTAACCCTAAAAAACAGAGATTAAGAGCAAACAGCCTATATATTTTTCTCTCTCTATGTGAGCTGTTCTGTTCGATGAACGCTTTTTGAACGTCACGTCTATGACTTGGCACAACCCTCTCTTTCCCTTGCAAACTGGGCGGCTTTCTTCTCTTCTCTTCTGTTTTGTTCCCATTTGAATTACTTTTACCAGAGGGGCAGAAAAACGCCTTTTAAGCATTCATGTTTAGCATTCACTTGGCTTTTGAAACTGCTGCCGGGCTGGAGATAAAACACACACACACACACACACACACAAATGTTCAGACCCCTTCTGGCTGGAGCGGGGAGGGTGAAATAAACCTTTAGAATATTTGCAGTTGAGCCGGATTTGCAAGAGCGGCCCCACGAAACCAAAACGACAACAGTTCTGCCAGGTTGAAAAGATGCCCTCCTGGAAATTTCATTTTAAAACCCACCTTGCCATTGCCTCTACTGAGCACATAAACAACTCCTGCAAGCAGCTCACAGAGTTACCAGAGCAGGCCAGCTGACCCCCTTCCCCCCCTCCCCACCCCCGCATCCTCTCAGGCACAAGATCAATACATTCTGCCCAAGTTATCAAACATGCTGCAAATATTCAGGCTGATAAATAGCCTTAGATGGAAATGGAAGACAATAAAGCTTGCATTGTTAGCACAGCAAATGCTTTTTAATTTCCCCCAAACAGAATGATAAATGACACCCAGTGGTAAGGACGTGGTGTGTGCATATGCGTGTGTGTGCGGGGGAGTGATTTGACTGGGGTGTGCTGGATTGAAACTTTTCATCCGCAAAAGAAAATGAGTGACCAGGCATAAAGGTGAAGAAAGGACTAAAAAGAAAAGCCAGAGCAGATTGTGGGGGGATGTCACAGCTCTGGGTGCACCTGCCGGGTGCTCGCTGGTTTTATTTACACATTACTGTGCGTTACCATTTCATACACACATACATTATTTTTTTACAGCCCCCACTAAATCTGCAGGTAGTAAACCTCTCAGCTGTGCTTTGAGTCCGAGGTGCTGCATTCCTCTTCTGCCACAAGCCCGGGTTCTGAGTACATCCCTTACCCCCTTTCCCAGCACGCCACATCTGTGCTGTTACAAACACTGGCCCCCACCTTTTGACCAGTCCGGTCACACCCATCTACTATTTTATCAAAACAATAACAATAAGAAGAAGGGGAGGTTAGGAACAGTTCACTGATAGTTGCTAGGGAGCTGCGGGATGTAGAGGAATGGTAGGGAATGTAGAATTGTCAATGCTGAATAAGGTCATTGGCATATCATGTCTGGCATCCTGCCTCCAGCCACGACCCCATCTGATGCTTCAGAGGAAAGTGAAAATAAACCTGTAATGTACCTAAGCCAGCTGGGTGATGCCATACTTGGGATGGGAAGATTTTTCTCTGGTAATATCCCTCCAGGAATCACAGTCCTAGGAAAGGTTTCAGAGTAGCAGCCGTGTTAGTCTGTATCCGCAAAAAGAAAAGGAGGACTTGTGGCACCTTAGAGACTAACAAATTTATTTGAGCATAAGCTTTCGTGAGCTACAGCTCACTTCATCGGATGCATTCAGTGCTAACACTTCTGTGGCACGTGATCTTCTGGCAAAAGTGGGCAATATACCCATTTTGAGAGTGTCTGCACCATGTATTGAAGTGCCCTTCCCACCAACAGAGTTACTTGCCCCTTTTACAAATGCAGAGCTGCTGGGAAGTGATGTTTTGCCCCCATGAAAAATTATGACAAAAAACAAATTTTGTTTTCATTGTTTTGACTAAATTTCCCTTCAGATATTGTGGGTCCTTGTCAAAAAAACCAAAAACCTGAAAATGATTTTTTTCGCTTTTGTGTTGGAAAACAAAACAAAAATCTTTTTTTTTTTTTCCAAAAATGTCCATGTTCCAAAGCCGTATGCCATCAAAACCAGCTTCAATGGTAAATGTTTCACCCACCCTAGTTACAAATGGCAAATTCATTAAAAGGAGTGAAAATGAGCACAGGACAGAGAGAGGGGTAGTCACGCAAAAATATAAGAAAAGTTGTGGTTTTCTCCTACAATTCTTCCCTAGGGGAATTTTGTGACTTTGAAAGATTATGGATTAATAGCTTTGGACACAGAAGTCCTCTGTCTGTTTGTCTGTTTATTATCTAATTCATACGACAGCAATCACCACAGTATCTAGGATATAGCACTCTGCAAAATTCTCAGCCCTACCTGCGAAGGTGCTTAATCTTTAACTGTAGAGACCATATCCGGGGAAAGCAGATATTTCAGATTCCACATACCACTTGCAGTCCTCAGCTTCTGTTCTGTGACAGCCTATCTACTGGCAACAGGCTTATGACTCACTAGCTTATTTCACAGACTACCAAATATACTTCAAACCACGCTGTGTCACTGCAAACCTGGCCTGCATTTGAACCAGGAGTGCTCCAAGACAGAGGGAGAGTCCAGCTAGGAAAAACCATCTTGCCTCTACTTCTAGCTCATAGAAGCCAGTGTGGGAACATATGCAAAGTAAGATTTCTGCTGTGGGACACATTACTTTCTGGACCATTGGTCCTGCTCATCTAGTTTGCAGGTGCAAAGACCTGGCTGCAAACCACCTTGGAAATAAATGTTAAAACATGGTCTTGCTTGCATATTGACCCTTGGCAATGGACTTGCTTGGCATATTGGCCAAGCACATTTGCACGTCTACTTTCTCACACATGCTCATAGCATCTGTGTAAACAAATCCCTGATTCGTGCACACATATTTGGCAAGTGCTCATACAAAAGTGGCCTGCTTTTATGATTTCATTGAAAGTCTTGTGACTTGATGTTTTTCTTAAAGCCCCGGCTCCTGGAGCCCTATGATTAGCTGAGAATCTCGGCTTCCATTTGAAAAAATAAAATATCGATGTTTCTAGCCTTCATGATTACAGGGAAAAGCTTGAAAATGTGACTCTTAAAAGCAAAAAAGTCAGAAGGCAAATTAGAAAGGACCCAACATTTATTATTTTGTTAAATCCCATGATTTTGGGGTGCCTGGCTCATGATTTCTGAATTCTTCGGGTTGGTAATTCTTCAGAATGCATCTGTGATTGTGGGCTCAGATCACAAATCTTGTTTTGGGCCAGATTTGATTCTGTTGTCATGCCAAGTGGTACCTTGCTCCACCAATGGCCTCATTGAACTTGATTACTGGTGAAGTATGTCACTACTCCGCAGGAGTGAGCATATCAGAATCAGGCTCTCTATGAAATCAGGGTGCTTGGTGTTTTTCCGTACAGTTGTAGCACATGATCTGAGTAGCACCAGGACTATGCAATTACGCTTTACATGCCCTTAGTGCATTTTAAATATTAAGGCACGTAATAAAATATGTATAAGTAAAGAGAACACCCATAAATAAAGCACATACATAACTCAGTAAATGAATTAATTATTATTTCATTATTAGAGGCCTCTTTCTCTGACAGAGTAACTGAGGGCAGAATTCTCTTGACTTTGCTACTGATTACTAAATTCTACCACCCATCCCTTGCAGATCAGACCCATTTTTTGACTAATACTTTCTGGCATTAATGTCATGTATGTGGAAGTTAGTTTTTTCTTTGACTCAGGGCCTTTCAGGCTGTGTATTCAGCGTATTCACAAACTCAAGGATCTAAGTCTTTCTGCATCGTGGCCAACTGAGTAACATAAGCTCAGCTTGTTGACACATGCACTGTTCACTCCTACAAAGCACAGCAGCAGACAATGTTCTTGCTCTTTCCCAGGAAATCCTGATAGGCTTTTGTGCTGTGTGGTTATTATTAGGGGTGGATGGCCTGCATCTTTCTCTGTCACTGTGTAATGCAATACACTGTCTGACAAGTTGCCATAAAAAACGGAGCATTGAAAATAACGTCCGACTTTCGCAGTTCTCCAATCAGAGGAGCAAATCCACTTGAAGACGTTGTTTTCACAGCAAGAGCAGCAGTCTCAAAATATAATTTATATAATGAAGACAGGTGTAGAGGAAGGTTGGTCTTGTGGTTAAGAAACTGAATGACAATTCAGGTGAGGTGGGGTCAGTCTTTGGTTCTGCCCTGTGTGACTTTGGGCAAGTCATTTTATCACTCTGTGCCTTGTTTCTGTTTCTGTAAACAAGGCATTAAAATCCTTCCTTGTCTATTTCGATTGCAAGTTATTTGGGGCAGGGAATGTCTATTATCTTATGCATGTGTAGTGCCTAGCATAACGGGGTTCCGACCCCCAATACAGCATCAAGGCACAAGTTTAAACAAACAATGAACATTACATATACATATCTTTGTCTATGCACACACACACCCCGTATCCTCAACCTGTCCTTGATGTTTGCAGAAGGGCAACAATTACATTTCTATCAATCCCTAACCTATTGAACAGGTTATTCCAGAATACTCATCTGAACAGAACATCTGAAATACAGCTGGTCAGAAAATGGAATTCTGTTCCACAGAAAATTAACATTTCAAGTGTTTAGTCCCCATCAGAAAGAAAAGCCAAAGTTCCGCAATTTCCTGTGGAATGAAAATTCCAAAAAATGTCAGTTGAGGACTATTGAAACATAGATGGTATCCTGTTTCATTTTGATATGTCGAAATATTAGAATATCACAAAATATTAAGTATGGTATATAACATTAAATATATTTTTGCATTACAATGAAATTAATCGAAACAGGAAAGTTGAAACAGAACATTTTTACATTATCAAAATGTTTCAACGTTATTGAAACAAAATGAGAAACTTCTGGCACTGTCCGAGACAGGATACTGGACCCTTGGCCTGACACATCCCCCATTAATTTAAACGAGAACACGATCAGGCCTTGATGAATCACAGTGCTGATCCGATACAGCAATTCCTATGTCTCATTAAGAAGAATGCTTTGGTTTGTGGCAGGTGGAGAATCAGAAAACTGCTCTCAAACAGCATTCTATTTCGACTGTCTCTCTGCCCCCAGTTCAAATCCTGGCAGGATCATAGCAGTTGTTTATCTTTCTGAAGAAGATGAACTGAATGTCATGTTAATGCAGTGTATTTGGGTCATTTGAACTGTTCCCGTGCCCAGTTTTGGAGTGCAAGAACCAGTCTCTTCCATTCCGCTCCGTCATTTCCTGCTGCTTCCATGTGCTCTATGGGGTCTCCTCCCTGCTAAAGGTTCTTCAAGTATCTCTGTCCTGATTTCCTCACACCAGCTGGTTTCCACTTGACAGTGTCTGTGTGTTGGACCCTGGAGTACATGCCCCAAATATGTCCAACGCTTCCTTCTGATTCTAGTGGAAATGAGCTGTTGGTTGGTGATTTCTTGGATCTCTTCATTGTTGATGACCAGGGACCCGTGTTTGTCATGGAGGTTGTGGAAGTGATGCCCCGGGGACAGCCACACCAGCTGCTGCTGGAGGAGCCCCGGGGACAGCCACACAAGCCACTTTGGGGGTCCCAGGCAGCTGGCCCTGGGGACTGCCCGAGCAGTGGTCCTGAGGGAAGCCAGAGCAGCCCCTGTCAGTGGACCCCGGCGACAGTCCCTGGGAGCAGCAGCTGTTAGTGGCCCGCAGCAGCGGTCCTAGCGCAGCCGGAACAGTTGCTGCCCGGCAGCTGGAGCCTTTGGCCCTGGCTCCCCGTCAGCAGCGCCCCCCCCCCCCCCCAGCAGTGCCCCTCCCACAAGGTTTAAGTCGGGGTATTGATAGTATAAGTCATGGACAAGTCACAGGCTGTGAATTCTTGTTTATTGCCCGTGACCTGTCCATGACTTTTACTAAAAATACCTGCGACTAAATCATAACCTTAGTCATGATGTCTTTCCAAACAATGCCAAGAATTTTTCATAGGTGCTTATTGTCTAACATTTTAGTAGTTCTCCAGCACTCACAGCCATATGTTAGCACTGAGATTACTTTGAATTGATCATTCTCAATTTTGTTCTCATGCCATATCTCTTGGAACAGACCATTAAAATCAAAGCCCTGACATTAAACATACCATAGTACTTTACATTAGAATAGAAGAGTGCCCCTACTGTCAGGGGTCATAAATAGAAACATTGATTTTTTTTTTTTTTGGAGCGGGGGGTTCATTGATAATTTCAAAAAGTTGAAAAGACAAATCCATTTCAGGTTAGACCAAAAATGATTTTTGGTGAATCAAAATGTCAAAACATCATTTGGGGTCAAACAAAATGTTTTGTTTTGACAAAAATCAAAACATTTCATTTCCATTTTAAGTATTTTAAATGTATCTGGATTTTTTTTTAAGTGTCATTAAAGGAAATGTTGAAACAAAAAGCTGGGTTCACACTGAAAAATCAAAACATTTTATTGCAAAAACGGAGACACTGGGTGGTTTGATTTCTTTTTTCAGAATTTTCTTAAAGGTTTTATTCAAAATGAAAAATGTGGCGAAATCAACACATATTCAAGAAATATTTTGCTGTAGCCAAGTCTGAATTTTTCGCCAGAAAAAAGTTTTCTATGAAAAAGTTCACTCAGTTCTTATGTAACATGCTGTATGTAGCTGCCAGGCTCCATCCAATACTGTATGTGTGTGAGGATCCTTTAGGATGAAAGGTATTATAGAAATGTGAGACTGTTGCAGCCGGAGTGCCATCTATTGTAAAGGCTGCCAGTATATCTATTCTAAACCTTGGTTTTGCAGCGCTCATAACTGTGTGTAACCCCCAGGTGACCTGCTGGAACTTGGATCCCCCTGGGTGATCTGTTTGAACTGCGTTCTCTCATCCCTTCACTACTGGAGCTCCACTTGTGAGGGCAAGTTTCCTACCTGGTAGAATCTGCTCATCTCCACAAATCTGGGTGTATTCATGTGTGCCCTGGCTAGCTGTAACATCTATGCATAGCCCCCACCAAATTCACAGCCATGAAAAATGCGTCACAGACCATAAAATCTTGTCTCCTCCCATGAAATCTGGACTCTTGCGTGCTTTTACCCAATACTATACAGACTTCACGGGGGAGACCAGCGTTTCTCAAACTGGGGGTCTTGACCCAAAAGGGAGTGACAGGGGGGTTGCAAGGTTATTTTAGGGGGGTCATGAGATTGCCACCCTTACTTCTGCGCTGCACTTCAGAGCTGGGGAGCGGTGGCTGTTGGCCAGGCACCCAGCTCTAAAGGCAGCATCCCACCATCAGCAGTGCAGAAGTAAGCGTGGCCATACCAGACCGTGCGATCCTTTCAGAGGTGGGTGGCCAGAGCACGACGGCTGCTGACTGAGGGCCGAGCTGTGCAGGCAAGAGCGCAGAAGGAAGGGTGGCAACACCACGCCAGGCCATCCTCACTTCCACGCTGCTGCTGACGGCAGCGCTGCCTTCGGTGCTGGGCTCCTGGCCAGCAGCCGCCGCGCGCCGGCTCTGAGGGCAGTGCCACGGCAGCGCAGAAGGAAAGGGAGCAGTACTGAAACCCCCTCTACAATCACCTTGCGACCCCCCCCCCACAATTCCTTTTTGGGGCAGGACCCCTACAACTACAACACCGTGAAACTTCAGATTTAGATCATGAAATCGTGAACATTATTATTTTAAAAATACTCTGACCGTGAAATTGACCAAAATGGGCCGTGAATTTGGTAGGGCCCTATCTATGCAGAATAGCTCTGGAATAGCTCTCCAGGATGTGTATATGCATGTGTGTGCTCGCTGTGATGTGCTTATCGGATGCTTGTTTCGTATGTTTGAACGTCACCAGTATTCCAGGAACAGGCTTTAGATCACATGGCAGAGCCATTGGTAAGGAGGGGCCAAGCAGGGCAGCCTGGAACAATGGAAAGGGGGAGCTATCATAATGCCACTATATAAATCCATGGTACACCCACCCCTTCAATACTGAATGCAGCTCTAGTTACCCCATCTAAAAAAAAAAAGACAGATTATAATTAGAAAAGGTACAGAGAAGGACAACAGAAATGATTAGGGAGATGGAACAGCTTCTACATGAAGAGAGATTCAAAAGACTGGGATTGCTCATCTTGGAAAAGAGAAGTCTAAGGGGAGATATGACAGAGATCTATAAAATCGTGACCGGTGTGGAGAAAGAGAATAAGGACATGCTATTTACTCCTTCTCCTAACACAAGTACCAGGGGTCACCCAATGAAATTAATAGGCAGCAGGTTTAAAACAAAGGAAGTGCTTCTTCACACAACACAGTCAACCTGTGGAACTCGTTGCCAGGGGATGTTGTGAAGGCCAAAACCATAATGTTGTTAAAAAAAGATTAGATACGTTAATGGAGGAGAGGTCCATCCTTGGCTATTAGCCAAGATGGTCAGGGATGCAACCCCATGCTCTGGGTGTCCCTAAACCTCTGACTGAGAGATGCTGGGACTGGACAACAGGGGATGAATCACTCAATAATTTCCCTGTTCTATTCAGGTCTCTCTGAAGCACCTGGCAGTGGCCACTGTCAAAATACAGGATATGGCCATTTTCATGTTCTCTGTTGAGGTCAATGGGAGTCTTTCAACTGACTTCAGTGGAGTTTGAATCTGGGCCTAGGGTTATTGACTAGAAATCAACATTGCACATGTCAGAACATCTGGGTTGGAGTGTAGCCAGAACCTGGAGATACCCAGCACAGAAAGGCAGGGGCTTGGAAACATGCACACTGCCGGGCCCTGGATAAAAAAGAGAATACCAATTTCCTTCCCCGATCGTCTCTGAGAGAGGGACTGTGCCTGGAAAAGATCCTGCCAGGCAAGCACTTGTTATTCCCGGCTCGTCACAGGTGGACACATACTGTACTAAGTGAAATCACTGAGGGTTTACTGCAGGCACAAATTTTTAATAGGTCACTGCTGTCATGGGGCAGCACCATAGGACAGGGGCTAAGCAGATGCCATTTTACACCTGATCAGTTACTGTTTATAAAGCACTCTGAGGATGTAGAGCACTTTATCAGGGTTAAGCTGTGGTAGTGAAAATCACTAAGAGGCTCTGTTAGCTGGTCATACCTTGCCTAGGTAATTAGACCTGCTCACTGATCCAGCAATACCTGTTGCTCTGTCCTGCCATGGCATATGGCAGAAATGTCGGTCCATTTTGCCCCCTACAGCATCAAAAAGTACAGCTGTGTCACCTCAAAGCAGACTGCACATATAAGACAAAGCTGGAAGGCAGACAATTAATATCTGGAGTTTCTACATGCACGATAGGCCAGTTTCATCCCTGAGGGAAATCCACAGGATTCAACGGACTTATCCAAAGATGAGTTTGGCTCATGTTTAGGGGTGCCTGTGTTTTGATTGTGTGGGTTGAGGAGGGAGAGGGTTGGTGGGAGAAAGGAACCACATCCAGCACACGATCAGAGATTATTTGTATTACAGTGGCTCAGCTAAGATCAAGGCCCCACTGCACTAGGCACGGTACGAACACAGGGAGAACTCAGTCCCTGCCACAAAGAGCTCACAGTCTAAATAGGCAAGAGAGACAAAGGGGGGGAAGGGGAAACAGAAGTGACTTACTCAAGGAATAAAATCCAGGTCTTCCAACTCCCACTCCCATGCCCTATCTGCCAGACCACCCTGCCATTCCCAAAATACTTGAAACCCAAAGTCATTTCATGCAGAGGCCTCCTTTGTCAAAGGGAAACAGTCCAGTATGAAGCAACCTAAAAGGCAGACCAAAAGAAATAATTCAACTTTTCCCCATCTCCCCTATGCATGTCCTACCATTGCCTCCCTCCACATAGTTTCACCCCACGGCACAGCTATTCTGAAGCAGCCCAGCCCAGCATTGTCAGGTGCTGTATGCGAAGCATGAAAGAAAGAGGATATATGTATTTTAGTTTGAATTTCTGTTCACATTTCCCTGCAGTGGTACCCGGGGGACAGAGCCGGCACTGGAATGGGACAGAGCTGCACTGATTTGGTTTTCAATGGCTGCCCAAATGCATAGGGGGAGAGGGATAGCTCGTTGGTTTGAGCACTGGCCTGCTAAACTCAGGCTTGTGAGTTCAATCCTTGAGGGGGCCATTTAGGGATCTGGGGCAAAAATTGGGGATTGGTCCTGCTTTGAGTAGGGGGTTGGACTAGATGACCTCCTGAGGTCCCTTCTAACTCTGATATTCTATGTCACCTTGCACAAAGAAGGGTATGTAGGTGGGACATAACCAGTGGAACGGTAGAAGATAAAGCTCCCTCACCCCATGGCATGCCTCCTGCCCACTTGGGGTTGAACTGCATCTATTTTGCAGATTCCCTGGACCCCGACTTGGTGAAGCTTGAACTACTAAAGCCACTTCCATTTCTTTGCTGACCATCCTGGTAGTGTTTTAGCTCCCACCGCTGAATTTGGCGTACAGCCTTCAAAAGGAGGTGCTGGTCTCACATTTAGCTCTCTGGTGCTTTCCCTCTCTCCGCTTCCTCCCAAACACTCGTCTCCTCATTCCTGTTGGCTGCATGTTGTCCTATGCTCCTCTGAGCCATGGGGAGGCTGCCATTTTGTAATGATAATTGACCCCTGCCACTGACCTCCCATTGGCATGTTTTACATGGGCTGTGTTTGGCTAGTGGTCTCTGGCACACTCCCAACTACTTGGGGTTTGATAAGAGGGCCCTCCTGTGTGGTACTGTAACCCACTCTTACTTTGTGCGGCTTTGTCCCCCTACATGGCTGGACCACAGAGTTTGCTAGAGCCTTGAGCTAAGAGCTGGATCATTTGTCTCAGGCAGGAGAGGCTCTTTCATTTAGAACAAGAGGTCCTAAGGTTCCATGCCCGTTGCCAGTGGCCCGCCCAGGGGGATTGTGTACAAGTACTACTGAACCTGTGCGTGCACAGGACAACAGATGCACTGGGGTGGCTGAGCGAGTCCTTAGCGCACACCCACGGACAGTTCCCAAAAGGTGTGGCTTGTCCTAGAGTGCAGCGGTTCTCAAACGTTAGCAACCCGAAGACCCCCATTTTGATTTAAAATTTTCATGGACCACCAAGCCGGCTTCTAATTTCCCCCAGGGGTGCTCAAACCCTGGTCAGCCCCAGGACCTGCCCCCACTCCACTCCTTCCCCCAAGACCCCAGCCCCCCACCTCTTCTTGTCCCCACTTCATCCCTCTGCTTCCCCACCTCTTTCCGCCCAGTCCCTGCTCCTCCCCCTCTCTCCCCATGCCTCCTGCGTGCTGCTGAACAGCTGTTCCCCAGTGTGCAGGAGGCATGGGGAGGGAGGGGGAGGAGTTGATCAATGGGGCTGGTGGCCCTGGACATGACTCACGGACTTTGCAGACCCCCAGGGGTCCACCGAACCCACTTTGAGAACCACTGCTATCGAGGGACGATACTTGACTCAGAAAAGTAATTCTGAGCGGAAGTTCAGGGCGCGCCTGTGTATCTACTCTTTTTGCATCCGGACCAGAGGGTAACAGCAGCAGCTGGCAGGGATCTGTCTCGCAGCCCTCCCCCACTAACAGACAGATGTGTCTCTTCTGCTTAATGAACTCGTGCCGACATCATTATCCCAGTGATGGGGCCTGCACGTGCTAGCCCAACAAGAAATGGACTGTGACGTCATGTAACAACATTTACATGCAGACAGGGGCAATTGGGCACTGCAAAAGCAAAAGAGAGGGCTAGACAGAAAAGAAGGAGCAAGAAAGAGGAAGCGAGAATGCTGGAAATGAATGCCCCTCCCGTCTCAGTGTCCCCATGGTGATATGAAAAGTCATTAAACACCTCAACAGGCCTGCACACTAGAGTAAACAGGGCCATCTAATAGGACAAAGGCTCTGGTACTTTATCTATTGCCTCTCTCTGGATTCACAGAACCGGCAAAGGTTATACATGTGCAAGGTGTCCTCCTGTGCTTTTAATATTCGCCTATCAGCAAGATACAATGCTTCTAGCTCCTTTCCTTGAGATTTTCTCATTGGGGAGAGAGAGAAAAAAAGTAACTTACTCCGGCTGCACCTAGAATTTCAAAGGCAGTGTTTTTTCCTGCTTAGGAAGTCTGGTTTTCAAGCTAGTGGTGTGAGCAAGTGTTCTTGGCCTGCAGCTACTGCAAAAAGCCAACCAAGGGGGAGCAGGGGACACCAGGCAAATGGGGAGTGGATTTGAGTGCCCCTCAGCAGAAATGTACAAAGCACCCTGTGAACGGGGGCTGAGAAAAAAAAGGTAGGGTTTTACAAACAAAATGGGTTTCTGCATGGACGAGGAAAAGCTACAATGTGCCATCATTTTTATTAATCGTGTTTATGACAGTAATGTCAACAGACCAATCTAGAATGGGGTCATATTGTGCTAGGAGCTGTACAGACACAGATAGGAGACTGTCCCATGCCCTAAACAGCTTGCAATCTAAACAGACAAGACAGGCCCAGGGTAAAGGCTAGAATGCAGTGGTGGGTTTTTTTTAAATAGAAGAGAAGGGAGCTAAAGTGGCCCAGGGGTCTATTGATTTTACGTTAGCAGGAGTCTGAGGGCCTGGTTCTCACTTCCATTAATGTCCCCCTTGCACTTCGCATTCAGTGCAATGTAATCTAAATCCACTTTCAGGCCCTGTTATATTGCCAGAGCAGTGTGATGAGAACTGTAACTGAGAATTCAGGACTGACTTCTTCATCAGCAGTCAGGTAGGAACAACTCTTAGTCAATTGGGAGTTGAAGATCATGGCATTTCTCAATGGAAAGCACTATTGTCTGGTGGTTAGAATTCAGGACTCCCAGAGCTTTGTTCCTGATTCTGCCATGGGCTTGCTTGCGTGACATAAGGCAAGTCCCTTAACATCTCTGTGCCTCAGGAATATTTACCCTTCACTGAAAATCACTGAGATTTATAGATGAAAGATGTTATGTAAGTGACAAGTATTACTATTATTCTCCCTAAATTTTCAATAAGGTCTTATATTTGACCTGTGATCTTGCTGTTATAATAATTCAGGCACTCTTAATATTCTCAGTCCTTGGATAGTGGTTTCTCCCTGGGAATACTATTTTTTCTTCCATTACCACCTGTCATCTAAAAATCTCAAAGAGCTCTACAATCATCAATTACCTGAGCTTTAGAACAAGCCCACAAGGAAAATATTATTCTGGACATTATCCCCACTTTGTAAAAGGGTAATCTGAAGTACATGAATGATTTTCCCTAGGTCAATGAGCAAGTCAAAAGTCAGAGAGAGAATAGATCCCAAAAGTCTTGATTCTTAGTCTCTTTCTTTAATGACTAGGTAATATCCCTGGGGAGACCTGGATTCAATACCAGATTTACAAGGGGCTCCTTCCATTTCCTCTTGCAACAGTTTTCCTCCGGACATTGACTGGATCAAATTCCAGTTGTTGTTTTCCCTGTGCCCACCTGGGGACAATTTTTCCTCCTAATCATCATCCCTTACCATAGCTGGACTGAAAATCAAACAGGGTTTCCAATGGCAGCGTTTCTGGAATACCGATACGAAATGCCAGGAATACAGATACCAATTCATTCTGTGTGTTATACAAGAACACCCTTCTTACAGATGGTTACAAGAAAAGCTAATTTAAGATATTTAGGAGAGGAAGGGATTATTTCCTTTTAAAGCAGGGCCCTTCCAGATATCAGCTTATGGACATTTTAGATCCATGTGGAGATGCTGCTACTAAAGGTGTCAGTTCCTCCATTTCTTTCCCCATGCATGGATGTGGAATTGATGCTTTGTCCAGCCTGACCAGCTGTTGAGCAGATTCCTTCTTTGGACAATGCCAAGGCTACCATCAGTTCATAAGCATCACTGTTCTGCAACACACCTGAGCTTCACTACCCTGGAGAATAAAAAGACCTAGCAAGATGGATGTGACCGAATATGGGTCTCTTCCACCACTGTGTGTAGTGCCTGCTTTTACGCTGTTGTGCCAGCCTGAGAAAATCATTTTGATTTCCGTGGAAGTGCATTGCCTCTGCCCTCAGTTCTTTGCAACTGTCCCTTTGCTGCCCAGAAAGCTGACTCTGAGTGAGTTCTGCTTCCCTTACCTCCCAAGGACATTGGAGGTTTAGAAGACGTTGATGGTCCTTGACCGGCAGCATTAAGACATTAAATTACGCTGACATGGCCCATAAATCGCCAAATGAGGGAGGCCCAGACAGTGGTGTGTCGTGAGTTGAATGTACTGAGAAGGACTGTGAGGTCCTTCCTTTGTCCAGGGGTTCAAGCTACAAAGCTCAGCTGATGGCGGACATAGAAGACATTACCCATTTCACCAACGGGTCCCTGTGCGGGCAGGGAAGGGCTCCCTCTTCCACTGCTAGAAAAATATTACAGCAGCATAAGGGTTGGAATATTTATTCCATTATCACAGGGATTCTGGCTGCTACTACATAATGTCTGTGTTAAAGGAAATGTCTGTGTGAAAATAGACTCGGAGGGAAAAAGAGGTGTTGCCTTTTTAAAAGAACAACATTAACATTTGTTTATGAAGAGTTTTTTTTAAAAAAAAACACCTACAATTTAATCCATGGAAGCTGCCACTTTCATGCCAACAGGAAGGAAGATAGATAGATAGATATTGTTATGTATGTATTTACTATTAATTTAGATTTATAAATAAAAAAATAAGAAAAACAAAGGGGCACCTATCCAAGGCTGTAGGTACCCCAGAGAAAATTTTCTAGGTGTCTGAAGAATAATGTGTGGAACTGGGGAAAGACAGACAGGTTTCAGGGAGGACTTATTCGGGTGTTGCACCAGAGGCTTTGAAATGCAAGCGATGGCTGCCATCGTGGCAGACAAACTGGGGAATGAATGGGAACTCCAGAACTATGAACCATGAACTGCTACAGCTTCAGCTAAAACTCCAAGCATCCTTGGGGCTGTAACAGACTCATATCTTCTGTGGATTGGCACAGAGAGTGTAAGAGACAGGGGTCTTGAGAAAAAAATATGATATGATATGTTATCAAAGATCTGTATCCTAATGCATATATACAAGGAAACTGAATTAAGGTTGCAAAAAGAGAGGTGGGAGTAACATGAAGAAAAGAGCAAACCTATCTTGTGGCATCATATGGACCCCCATATAGGCCATCAGCAGGGCTGGAACCATTAGATCCACCACACAGATGTCTGCCACTTGAGTTAACAGAGTAAACTGATAGCAGTAGTAGGTTGTCATCTTCTGTGTGGCACTAGACGGGGTGGTGGTGGGACATTTTGCCAGTGAGGTTCACTTATATTTGATGACCACTGAGGAATGGTGAAACTCAGGAATCTTGGGTTCCAGTTCAGACTCTGGGGAGGTATGTGCTGTAGTGGTCACACCGTCTGTCTGTTTCCTCCAAGCTTAAACCATTCTGCCATGTCCCTATCCCAGTCCTGTCCTGTCCAGTCTCAGCTTTTCCTACCCAGTTTCTTTGCTCATCCAGTGTCATTTCTCCCCCAAATCCTGACTTCTTATCAGATCTCTATGTGCTCAGTGAGCATAGAATATGTGGAAATTTTAGTCCTAAACTCAAAGGAAGTAACTACTGAGCATGTGCAAACTGAGGTTTTTCGAAGGTTTATAACTTGGCCAAGTTCGGGTGGATTTCCACCAGGATAATAAAAGGCATTTCCCTGACAGAAAGGCCAGCTCACCCCACCACCTACCAAATTCCAAAGTCCTTGCTCCAAAGCATGAGGGAGCTAGAGCTTCTCAAAGAAAATTCTCACCATAATTTTTTTTAACATGGCAAAACAAGTCATTTTTCCCTAACCTCATCCTTAGAAATGTCTGAACTATTTTGGCCAAAACTTTCCAAAAACAAAATTCTGCCTCAGACACTCAACATGGAAAAGTTCAGCCCAAATGGTTAAAGTCTGACACAGTGGTAAGCAACTGAAAACAGGGTCTTATAATGGCAAGTTTTGGACAACTTTAACAACAGGTGATGCTACCAGCCCTGCCTATAATATGAAACTTATCTAAAACGAATGTGCGAATCCATATATCCCTGGAGTCTTCATTATGGTTAACTGTAATTGATTTCAAAGGAGCTACATCAAATTACACCAGGAATGTGTCCCCACCTAGTTCCTGCAGTTCTAGCTCTGCTAGCGTCTTGCTGTTTTACAGGGGACAAGTCATTGAGTCTCTCTGCGCCTCAGTTTACCCATATTTTCCTACCTTGAGGGGTGTCATGAGAATTATTGGTGACAAACTTCCCTCTGCACCTTTGAAAATATCCCCCTTAATTTCTATCTGTAAAATTATTTTACTTTATTAGATGACAATATTAATTGACTCCTTTTTGTTGTATAAGCCAGCTGTGTTTCAGGAACCGTTCAAGGAATTATGGGCTTTAAAAAAATATTAAAAAGAGTTCAGCAATTTAAAACAAAAACAAACAATCTGAAACTATTTAGAAAGAAAGAAAGAAAGAAAGAAAGAAAGAAAGAAAGAAAGAAAGAAAGAAAGAAAGAAAGAAAGAAAGAAAGAAAGAAAGTCCCAACATCACATGTCCTCTCTATAAAATATCAGGGTCTGTTTTCATTTGGTCTGAGAATGTGATATTACCTGAGGATTCTGCCAGCCCACAGGTAAGAGGCATTTATGATCTGGCATATCGCTAGGAGGTGGTTTTGATATTGGTGATGGTACGGGGTGGGTGCAGTTCACAATTAATTGTGCTCAGCAGTTCAATAATAATTCCAATGATAGCAATGATGCACAATAGCTCACTGTTCCTCCTGCTGTCTGCCAATGAGTCAGGTAGCTGGAAACAAAGTATTTAGCTTTGAGACATCTACACACTGTCTCATATAACTAGAGCAATGGTTCCCAAACATATTTGATTGCAGCCCCTTTCTTTGTGTTTGCAGTAGTTCACGCCCTCTCCCACACAAGTACATATACCAATTAAAAAAAATCAACATGCAAATCTTGCTAAATATTAAAAACAGTAAGTCACTGATTCAAAGAGAGCCATTTGAGTATATCTACGTGTAATTTTTAAGTGGGACTGCTTACAGTATTGCCACCCTGACCTCTCTGCTGCTGCTGGCAGCAGCCCTGCCTTTACAGCTGGGCGCCCGGCCAGCCGCCGCCACCGCTCTCCAGCAGCAGCGCAGACGTAAGGGTGGCACGGAATCTACAACTGTTTGAACACATCTGTGAAATTTGCTCTCTATGCACCGACCAATCTGTGAAAAAATGTGTTTGCTCTGCCATTGTCTGGAGGAATCAGCTTTGCTAGTTTTTCATTGCTGTGGCTAAAATATGCCAGTACATTTTTTTCCCTCCTAAAGCGTCTAATGACTGCCCAGGGGGGCATGCCCCCCAGTTTGAGAAGTTCTGAACCAGAAAATACTCTGTCTTGTAGCCCTCCAAAGTCCACTGTATGTGCCCAGTCCAAACTGCATGCACCTTCTTTTTACTTTCAATAAGAGAAGCACCTAGAAAAGGATTGGGGCCTCTGTCGAACTAGGTTCTGTAAAGACATGCACTCAAGACAGGCCTTGCACTGAAGAATTTGCAATCAAAACAGACAAGACAAAAAAGGGTGGTAGGTGGGAAATGGATGCAACATACAAACAGAGCGATCATAGCCCTCAAATGGCTTGCCTCCTCCCCCTCAGGTATTCCTATGGAGAGTCTGACAATTTAAAACATGTGTGTATGTGTAAATGTCTGCATGCATGTGTGTGTGTGATCCAGGTGCTCCCTATGCCTCCGTTGCAGGGACTTTTGTTTCACAGTATTCAAAATCAAACAGATTCCCCCCCCACAAACTCAGAGTGAGAAAGGCAGACAGTGTCCAAGTAATTGATAGGTGGTAGAGTCTGTCATCATTTACTCTGTGTACTGAGCGTGAGGAGGAAAAATGCAGACTCAATGATTTCAGCAAAAGTACCAACACAGCAAGAAAGGCAGGCAGACAGATTGCTTGGATAGACTCCTTTTTAGTAACAAGATCTATAGTAGCACAGGTTTCCTGTTTGTTGTGAAGTTTTCAAAGGAATGCATTTTTGCTACAAATTAAGCAAAACAGGCATGTTTTGCTTTCCCTAACTCTCTCCTCTCACTAGCTAAGAAGGTCACTTATACCAGAGAGGAGGAATAAGCTTACTTTTATGCTCCAAATTGCAGAAAGCAGCTTTCAATTTAGAAACAGCTGCTAGTAAGTTCTCAAGACCTGTGTGGGCAGAGGATTTTGCAATAGCAGTATGGAATTGGGTGCTGTGGTTATAGCAAAGGCCTGGGGCTGAAGATTTGCATTGATTTCTATGGGGTTTGGATCAGGACCCCCATCCTCCTTCTCTTTCCTGTACACGTGTGGAGCTTGCATCACCTGAATTCACATGGTGGATGAGGGCTGAAAGCTTTGTGTGAAATTTTTATGCTGTTCCTCAGTCATAATCCCGCTATTGCATTCAGCTCCAGCCCCCTTCTCTCCTGCCCCTGACAGCTCAGAATCTCTTTTTACTTTTGCATTCCCACCACACAGAACATAATGCATTGCTGGGCAAGCAAATTAGTGATTGTTAATTGATGGGAACACTGCCACTGGTAATATTGACAGAGTTACCTCTCCCAGTGGTCCACTGATAGCTCCATTGTCCACAGCGAGTAGTTCCCTGTTTGCAAACTACCATGGATATTTCCCATAGGCCAGAGCAGAATGTTCCATCTCTTAGGACCATGGACAACTCCTTTGGTCCAAAGACTTCCCTCTGCACCTCCCCTTTTTTAATCTCCTGGACACAGCTCCTTCTAGACAAAGTGTCTCACATAGATTCTCTACAGAGCATCCCCTGTTAAAGGCAAAACCATATCCTACCTATTACGGAAAATTCTGTTGATATAAGGTGATCACAAGCAAGTCAGGTGTCATATTTGCTAACCAATGTGTGGATAGAATATTGCTCTAAAGAAACTACTATTTGCTGATTTTCTTAACATATGGAAAGCCTTCTTTGCCAACAGTTATTCATCCAGGAAAAAAATAGCAATTGCACCATGATGAGTGATATTAATAACAAGAGGTTACGTGCCAGGCCTTTCATCCAGATAGATCCCAAAGCACAATGCAAATTCTTTATATAAAGATGACTTTATCCACCAAATGAATTTCATTCGCCTCTGGGGTGGAATACAGTCACAATTTCTGCACCCACCACACAACAAAACAGATCATGAAAAGGTAAAGGAACAATTTACTTCTTGAATTGAAATGATAAGGGAAATATTTGAAAGATAGAAAACAATTTCCCTACTAGAAATTCAGCTGGGACATCAATATCAACACCCCCTATCCTGGCCAAAAATGTCACCAAATCATTAATTACCCTAAGTCATAAGTGTCGTGTCTGTCATGTTAGAGAAGAGGAAGATCTCAGCTGTGATTAGTCTAAAGGGGATTCTCCACTGAGATTTCTGGACAGACAGGCCTTATCCTCCCTGGCTCACTTGCTCCTAGAATGACTGTCAGAGCCTGTGCTGCTTAGTAATCACACCGAGTCTCCTTAAGTCCCAGCCTGGCTCCAGCCACCATGGAATGGACTGGTGGCTGCTCTACATTTAGGATCTAAATTTGACATCTCATCTCCAACAACACAGAGACCCCTGTGGTGAATGTTGGATGAGCATTAACTCCCAGAGAAAAGCATGCCCTACTGAAACACCAGCCACTTCCTTGAAGTCCCTCTGGGTTCTCTTACCTACGTACTGACCTGGCTCACTCTTGCATGACTTATGAGCATGGCTGATAGACCAGCCTGAGATGATAAGGCTTCAGAGAACATCACTTTCACCTTCAAGGGAAGTATAATTAAAAACTAAAATTATATGTTTCCCTAGCAGCAACATCCCGAGCATACTAAACCTATGCAAGGGCTAATGAAGAAACATTTTGGATTCCTAACAATTTTTATAACAGAATATCAGCAAAACAAAAATACTTTTGGTATCGAATGGGGTATGGTAGAATGCCTGAATGTATTTGTATCTCTATACAATAAACTGTACATTAACGTGATCCTTGCTTACAATAAAGTCTTATGCCCTGATTTGGCTGAGCTTTTAATCACCTGCATTGAGCCTATGAATAAGTCAATTCCTGTACAACAAAGCACCTAAACATTCCCTTAAAGAGAAAGGATGGTCCAGTGGTTGGTGTAGTGTACTAGAAAGAGACCTGGGTTCAAGTCCGTGCTCTGACACAGACTTACTGCGTGACCTGGGGCAAGTCACTTAGAAAGGGATCCACAAAGATGCATCTGTCCCAATTTTGTCTCCACTCTGATCTGCAAAACTCCTGCTGACCCCTTTGGTGCCTAACCCCACCCATCATGTACGGTTTTTGGAGTAAAAGTTCCATAGGCACCTATGTTCCTGCCTCTTGGCATGTGCACTGTGACTGCGATGACTATTCCTTTGTGAAGAAATACTTACACAGTCACTCAGCCAGGAAGAGAGAATGGGAATGACTCTGTAGGGACTGCAGGAGCCCCACATCTGAATATCCCATAGCTCGGTGGTTAGAGCACACTTGTGAGAGGTGGGAGACCCCTCTTCAAATCCTTGCTCCCACTCCTGTAAAGGGGGGAATTGAACCATGATCTCCCACTTCCTAGGGAAATGCTCTAACCATTGGGCTAAAAATTCTAAGCTGGGAACCAGCTTCTTCCTCCTACAGCCACTTGGGGTAGAAAGAGGCAGGCACCTGATTCATTCCCTCCAAAAGCACCAAAGCCACCAGACTTTGGGTGGGGGTTTCCCCTTCATGGATCACTAAGCAGAGCCGGGCACCTCCCTGCAGCCGACGCTTTGCACCTACCTCCAAAAGCGGGCGTGGCTTAGCACACGCCCCAACATCTCCCATTACCTAGCTTAGGTGGCTCTCCACCTAGTGTGCTGGCTTTTGTGGATTGTATTCTTAGGCACCTGTCTGCCCCCATGCATTGTACAGGGAGCCTAGGGATTGTGGTAGGTTCCTGTGATTTTCTAGGCACCTACAAGTAAGTAAGCATGACGCTCAACGTTGCAGCACCTAAGTCCCTTCATGGATCCCACCAGTAGCCTCTTTGTGTCTTGGTTTCCCACCTGTACAATGGGGATGACAGCACTGCCCTACCTCACAGGGGTTTTCTGATGATAAATTCTGTGGTAATGGATGTCACATACCTAAGCTAGGTAGCACAGATGTGAGTGATTCACTTGACTGTGCTGAGCCAGGCTGTCCGTGAAGAAGACTGGCCTCATGCTTAAGACACTGGACGGGCAATCAGTAGATCTAGGTTCACTTCCTGGGTCTGGCACAGACTCCCTGTGTGACCTTGAGCCAGTCATTTGATCTCTCTGTGCCTCAATCCCCCACCTGTAAACTGAGGATAATAATACTCCCTTCTTCCTCCACTTTGTCTTGTCTATTCAGACCATTACCTATTTGGGGCAGGAATTTTCCCATGGTGTGTACATTACCTAGCATAATGAGGGCCCAATCTCAGTAGGGGCTTTAGATGCTACTGCAATAGGAATAAATAACAACAGGTTGACATACGTTTGAGTGACATAGTCTGCTCATCCAACCTGCATGGTGTAGAAATTCAAAAGCAAGATCTTTCTAAAGTCCAGATTAGTTTAAAATGAATATTTGAAAGGTTTTTGCTTCACCCCGTGTTCAATATGAGCTTTAAGTGTAATAAACCTTGTTTGCTTTTGGATCTCTAATAGGATCCCTGAGTTAATTTTCCTAGCTTTACCCCCCAAGGAGATGTTAGCTTTGCATGCCTAGCATAGTTTCCCTTCTGTAGGCTGCTCCAACCTCAGAGGAATTGTTAGGCTGAATGTGAGGTGTAGTTCTACTTTTGTATGTTAATTGATACACTTTTTAATTTTACTTTTGCATATTGTTTGAATTTGTTCCATTGTAAATTAGATTCTAAAGAGCCCTGCTCAACAATTACTGCACGCCAGCGGACCTCTCAAACAAGGAGACATTCTTTAGAGGAAATGCGGATGAAATCCAAAGTCTTGCTTCACAAACACTGATGCAAAGTAAAAAAAAGCAAAAACCCACATATAAGAACAGAGGGGGTGTGTTCTTTCAGTGTGAATGTCTAATTTCTGTTGATGTTAACAGGGGGTTCTGATTGCTTACTGAGAGCAATACACTACCCGAAGGATTACACTTAAAATACCTTCAACAACTCACCTGATGTTTGCCTTTTGGAAATGTTGTTAGGTTTGGAAGTTTTCTTAATGCCAAAAATGAACTCCTGGGAAAGAGGGGGAAATGCTAGAAGCAGATTTGCATTCACAATTATTCTTTTCAACTGGCACACATTAGGAATTATGCAATATGCCATACGGGATCAGACCTTAGGAAAATGGTCTGGGTGCACAAATCATTGCCAGTGGCCAGAACCTAATGCTTCATAGGAAGACAAATCATCTTACCTCACTCCCATTAATGCATGTAGCCCTATGTGCAGTGCTGCACAGGGGCAACTTCCTTTCTGACCATCCCACCCACCCCCATCTATATGCTGAGATCAAGCATCAGTCCAGAGGTGCAAATGCACATACTGAAATAAGAGATGGGCTGAGGAGCCTGTGCTTGGTTTTTCAAAGCCTCATTGACCATTTGCAAAACCCAAACCAGGGGTGGTTCAGATCTGGGCCCCACCTATAGATGTTAAGGCCAGAAGGGGCGATCATGATCCTCTAGTCTGGCCTCCTGCAAATTGAAGGCCATAGAACCTCTCCCTCTCTGGACCATCACAGTTCAGGGGGAAGGAGTGGTGAAGAAATATTCTTATATATATATATATATATATATATATATATATATATATATAATACAAATATTCAGTTTTGTTCCATCTAGGGTGGCTTTAGTATAAAAAAAAATCTTACCAGTTAGGAGTGGGTTTTGTAAAATGAAATCTAGGGTTGGTTCAAATGCAGATTCTGCCACAATATTTGAGGGAGTTTGGGGGGAAGCTTCTGCTCTTGTCCCCAGAAAGCATAAGTCTGAGTTCTTCTGGTGATCCACCCCACCAGCAGATCCTGGAAGCCTGCTAGGGAAGAGTCATTTGATTCCAGCTGACTTATGATGACTGCCGTGTCTTGTTAACTCCATCCTAGCTGTAAAGGAGGTGGGAGCATTTATTTCAGCAGAGAGTCTATGGGGCTGAGAGGTCCTGATGGAGGAACCCTATGAAATGTCCATCCCAAGGAAAAAACTTGGGCTGGAGTTTATATTGTTAAGGGGGTGAGTTTTAACCGGCACGGAGTATAGAACCTGTCTTTTGGTATAAGGTGGAAATGCTACCTCGTCATGGCCCACCTGTAACTGAGACATCTGGGAAAGCTCAATACACAGAGACCTGAATGTAAACTTACATGACAATGGATCCAATTCTGTAACGCTTACTGAGTTCAGTGGGATGATACCAGTGGGTAAGGGTTGCATGACTGGGCAGAATATTCTTTTAAAAGATACATCTGTAACAAATAAGCTTCTTAACCAGCTTTTCTTCCTCCCTGGATCACTACAATATAAAATACATAGCCAAATAAAGTGCTGTTTGCCTCCCATGAACAAGGCCTTCACTTCCCTAATGGAATCCTGTGTATTCAGACTGGCATTAGGTGGGTGGAGACATGCATCTGCCAAGCGGGCTGCCCTCCAGGAGACCCAGCTGAGCTGCACTGATTTGCTCTGACAAGGACTCAAATAAAAACAGAGCTAAAGCAAAGTTTTTGCTTTACAGCGATTTTCTTTCCCTTATTCTCTGTCACTTCCGCTCGGCTTACAGTTTTCAAGCTCTCAGGTGAAGGTTGTGGGCTTGGGAATTCTGTCCTGGGTGCTATTCCTTATCTTTGCTTGGGTATTTCTTTTTTTTAAGTTTCACAGAAGTCTAGTTGTGTGGAGCTTGAAGGAGACCAGGCTGAGTCAGGAAAACCTTTGAGATCTTGGAAAGAAGCACAAGCTATGTCTCCGAAGAAGGCAAGACAAAACGATTCTCTGCCCCCTCACCCCCACAGACCTCCCCCGCCCCAATAGAATAACCCTTGCCAGCTCCATAGCTCAGATCCTCAGCTGGCGAAATCAATGGGATTATTCTAGTTTATGCCAGCTGAGGATCGGATCCATTATCTAAATATTCAGAGGGATGGATCAAGGGAGAACTTGATCTCATTTTGATGATTACTGCATGTACATCAGTAATAGAAAAACTGCAACAGGTTCGTTCAGCTGCTGAGCTCCAGCTCAGGTTTGAGTGGAGACGACACATGGGGCACAAATCACATGAAGGGCTTAGCATAGTCCTCCATACTGAACAGCATAAAGCTCAAGTCCATGGGAATCCTTTCCCCTGCACAAGCAGGTTATAGGCAAATGATCCAGGGAGACAAGAGCTCATGTGTAATCTTCATTTTCCTAATCTATGGGCCAGATTTTCTGTTGGTGTAATTATGTTGGCCTCAGTGGAATCATGTCAGCAGAGAATTAAGCCATAGAAAATCTATCTGAGGAGCTGTTTGAGTTTCACACTCCATTTTTAAGGTCTCAGAGCTCCTGCTAGGGAGAAGTAACAAAGGCTTGGTGCTTAGGCCCAGTGGTGGAGTAGTGTGTGAGGAAATTAAACACTGGTTAAAAGGCTCATCCTAGAAGAGGGTATTCCTTCCACAGATTCTTTGATGTAACCAGATGAGTAGAATGGTGTAGGAAGTTCCAGGTATCATTGCAGATGGAACTTGAATCCCTCTCGCTCCAAGGAGAGATGTCTTCTGTACAGTAAGCCTGGAAGTGTGTGCCATCTCAAATGGAGAAGGAAGTGAGAGGGAAAGTCATTGATGGTTTGGGACTTACTGGCCAAACTTCCCTTTTCCCAGAAGGAGTTGGCACAATGGGTTAATTCATTTGCCTTTCACCTCTGAAGATGTGTTTTCAGTTCTTACCTGAGTCACAAGAGACATGAGTTTGGGGCCTCAGCCTATGCCTTAGGAACAGTTTCTCCTCATCAAATTGGCATTTTCTTCTCTGCAGAGAGCAAGGACTGAAGTAGCAGTGAGTGCTGCAGGTGGCCAAGGGACAGGGCAGATGCAGCTTGCATAGTGTTGGGAATTATGCCTGTCTCTATCCTTTTCTATCAGATCCTTGCTGATTAAGTGCAATACCAAGATGATGGGTGCTGCAAAGTGCCATAAGCATTCCCCTTTTTCGGCCTCCAAGTTCATCAAAGAGAAGGCAGGTGGCTCCATGTCAGGTTTAATCACATTGGTATAACACGTAATGCCAGACCCCTAGGTGGGTTGTTGGCAGCCAGGATTGGGCCTGGGACTTCTGGATCTTACAGCAGGATTCTTTCCAGCCGGAGCTGAAAAACCCAGCTCTGTCAGGCTGTAGCAGGCTCATCAACCTCTTTCTGTGGCCCAGCCAGCTCTTGAGGGGAACAGAGTACCACACTGAGTGGGTGTGGATTATTATCTCTGTACCCTACAAAAGGCCAGTCCTTCTCAACTAGGCCCCATAGCTGGACCGGTATGGGGAAAGTAAGCAAATTTTCCTGTCTGCAGATAAGAATACTATCTGTTTTAGTATTGTGTTTCCTTCCATTTGTTTATATGAAACAGGCTGCCTGCTATAATTTCTGCTATTTGACACAAATGCTTTCTCTAGTATAGAATTTTCCTTCCCTGTCTTTGTTTTGACCAATAAATCACACCTACAATTCTTTTCCACTTGACCTTCTGCAGCACAAATGCTACAAACATCCTAATTAAACCATTATTTCCTCGCCCTTCCTTCGTTTTTCTAATGCTTCCTAGACAGCCAGCAAAAGCCAGAGGCAATGGCTCTGCTGCAGCCCGGCTCTCCCTGGACACTTCTGCTGGCTGCTGCTGCCTCTGGGAATAGGGTAGCGATGAGATGAGGTAAGAACAGACACACAGCGAGGAGGGAAGTTGTTGCTTTCTGCTCCTGCATACCATGCCGCTGCCCCATGTGACCCAGCAAAGAGAAGTTCTGGAGGCTCACAGTGGTACTTTGAGTGCAGTAGCCTAGAGTCAGTCCCGCATGTACCTCTGCCGGCTGGCGTTCCACCTCCCTGTTCTACACCCATTCTCCTAAGGAGCTGTAGAGCAGGCTTTTCCCCCTGGATTGGGTTATAAACACAGGCCTTTCTATTAATTTCAAATGATGCATTTCTATCTTCAGTTATGAATAAAACAGATCAATGCCACCAGCATGTTTTATCGGCCCTCCTGTGAAATGAATTTGTAGAGAGACAGCCACCGAGATGGAGTCGACATGCAGATGAGATTTGTAAGTGAGGACATATTGATTATTTCCATCTCAGTTCAGGCAGTAATTCCACCCGACGCCTCTTCCCTGTTTCAGCTCATTATTTATGCCATAAAAACACTATCTCAATGATAATAACAGGCTTCATTTACAAGCCAGAGCATAAAGCATCAACGCTTAAGATTTCAGGAGGTGGGTGAAAGGGAGAGAGACAGATTTAACAAGTCCTGGAGATGCACAAAACTGCTGAGGCCGATCTTGTGGCTTTTTATGCCCTCAAAAAGGAAGATTGAGAGCAGGTGTTAGATTACCAGACTCTTTATTAATAACTCAAGACTTGGACGAGAGCTGGATTGATGGTGCACTCAGCACTTTTTCCGTGAATTATGCATCCTCCTCAGAACCTGGCTCTTCCACTTCGCTCCATCAGCCTACTGTCTCTCTTCAAGAGAAAGCCTCTTGAGGAAGCACAGGGACCCAGCTACAAATGTGTTCTTTCATCACCGGATGAACAAACGCAAAGGGCTTACCAAGAAATATCCACAAGAGATACTTTGGTGGAAAGGTCTCCATGACTCATGTGGGCTAAGCGTTCTTCTTACCATATGTCCATTCATGCTGAATATCACCAAAAACCAATTAGTGGGTGCATGACAAAGCCTAGTAGGATCTCCAAGGTTTTCACAGAGCGCAGATTGTGTACCTTGCCTGTGGTCTTCTCTCCCAAGGGGCTGCACTCAGTGGTCCTGAATTATTTTAAGGTTGCAGCCACATTTCTCTGTAGCAGTGGTTTTGTTTGCTTTGTTTCTTTATCCTCCAGGTTTTCAGAGTCCTTCCACCTGTACAGAAATAAGAATGACATACTCCTTTACTACTGGCTGCATCTTCCATGTGGCTAGGGTACTGGACTGAGAGTTAGGAGACCTGGATTCTATTCCCAGGCCTACCCCTGACCTTGGGCACATCTCTGTGCGTTGGGTTTCCCTGCCCAGCTTTTTTCTGTCTTGTCTCTAGATTGTAAGCTCCTTGGGGGAAGGGATTGTGTGCCGTTCTAGAGCATCTTCTGCAGCAATGCCCCAGCCTTGGTTGAGACTGCTCAGTGCTACTGGAATATAAATAAATAATAACAGAAAAGCCACCATGGTGATTAGAACACACCCATAGTTGCATGCAGTGTCACTTGCACATTTTCCACTCAAAAAAGGCACAGCAGTGACAAGAGTGATAGAAATACATACAATAGAGTGGAAGATGCATTTTTCTTATGATATTTATTTCCACGGGGTATAATTTCTACTTATTGCAAGAATCATAATCATCTTAATAAAAAGAAAAGGAGGACTCGTGGCACCTTAGAGACGAACAAATTTATTTGATCCGATGAAGTGAGCTGTAGCTCACGAAAGCTTATGCTCAAATAAATTTGTTCGTCTCTAAGGTGCCACAAGTCCTCCTTTTCTTTTTGCAGATACAGACTAACACCGTTGCTACTCTGAAACCAATCATCTTAATGTTACCTTCTTCTCCTTCCCATCTATTGGTTATATCCCTCTCTTGTCTCTTATGGAGATTGTAGGTTTTTGGGGTCAGGGACACTTTTTGTTTCATTGTGTGTGTGTACAGTGCAGGCTGAACCCAGACTGGGGCCTTACAAATAAACAACAGTAAGAATGGCTTAAATCAAGTAGTTAGTTAAGCTCCTCCAGCCAGTTGGAACAGCCTAGCTCTTATATAGCATTTTCATCAGTAGCTTTCAAAGTGCTTTACAAAGGAGGTCAGTGTCACTATCCCCACTCTACAGATGGGGAAACTGAGGCACAGAGAGGCAAAGTGACTTGTCCAAGGTCACCCAATGGCAGAGCTGGGAATAGAACCCAGGCCTTGCAAGTGCTAGTCCAGTGCCTTGTGCACTAGGTCACTCTTTCAGAAAACCTCTGACTCAAGTTGGATCAATGGTCATTTGAGTGTCTAATTTTTTTGCTTAATACTAAGCAGCACCAACCACTCCTCACTTGCATATATGAAGCCAACAAAATAATGTTTCTGAGCGGGCAGATTTTAAACTTACTTCTAATCAATTAACAACTTTTTTTCCACCCCGTGAACTGACTTACAAAAATAATGCCAAGTTCGGCCTCCTTCCTGAAGAATGGATGAGCAATTGGGGTTAACAGCCTGAAGGGAAAGCCTTGTGCCATCTATTCTCTCTCTAATTGGTAGAAAATAGGCCTTGATCATTAATGCTTAGTGGATACTCACATCTTTAAATCTCTATAAAGCCACAATATAAGGAAAAAGAAGGCAGCCGTCTACCCTGCCAGCCATCCTAAAGCCTTTGCTAAGCTGGAATTAAGGTGGTGCATATGCATTAAGTCAAGAAGAAGGAAACAGAAAAAACAAACTGTAGGAAGCCAGGAAATTGTAAATTAAAGCAAAAATGTAATTGTTGGAAAATACGGAAATACAGAATTTAAGATGCTGCATAGCAAGCCTAACTATTGTCCCATCTAACATTGTCTCCATGTCCATGAAATACATCTCATAAATGCCAGAGCCTTACCATTAGTTAATATGTTAGACCATGTTTAGATTTGTGGTTCGGGTCTTAAACTTTGTTGCTTCAATGGTGGACCTCAAAGTGCTGATTAGAACTGGCTGGGCATAGCGGGTTTAAGACATTCATAGCCATAGGCTAAGTAGATGGTGTGCCCAGCGATGGTGACAAAGGGCAGTTATGTGTAACAGATCACCAGTCAGGTTTCCAGGTATTCCAGCAAAATGCATATTGTCTGGTGATATTAAGACCTCAAGGAACCATAAATGTACAGAAAGTATCAGCGTCTCCTGCTCGACAGAAATTCATAAAATTGTCTTCTGAGCTATACTTGTTGATATCCTTTAAACTAGCTGGTTCTGATTAGGAGCTCCCTAAGATGCTCCAGAAGGTTTCGGAACCATACAGGAGCAGTTCTCTAGGGCTTAGGAGCCGGTCAGGGAGCCCTGACAGAACCTCCACAGATCTTAGGCATCCCTGAAGGGTTCAGGAGACCAGAAAAATTTGTTTTCTTTCAAATAATGCAGGGCAACATTGGAGAAAAAAATATAAAGCTAGAAACGTGAAGGGACATAAAACTTTTGGCTGGCTCTGAACAGTAGCAATGCTCCCAGGTCCATGCATAGACAAGGAAAAGGCTCTGGTATTTAAATCACTGATAAAAGAAGGAAGGCTTTATCTCTGGCTGCTGGAATGAGTGATGTCCCTTCCAGTCAAATAAAAGAATAAGACGACAGTTATCCCATCTAGCGAGAAATGGGCCCAACTAGCCCATTCAGAACCAGCTCTTGAATTCCACCAAAGTCAGGGAGCCACTTGGAGCCAGAGTTTTGGGTAGGGCCTTTAAAAAAAAGGATCTTTTTGATTTGGGCCCCTTTAATTTAGACCCAGGGAGAATGAGAAAGAATGGGGCTTCACTCCCAGAGGCTCAGTGATGGAGACAAGGCACGTCAGCTTCCAGTTCTATGAAGTTAATGGGAACAGGAAAGTAATATGTTCAAAGGCTTTCTTTCTCTTTTTCTCTTTCTTGCTCTCCAAAATATCTTGGGTCAGTGAGGGACTTCAGCTTGTGTCACCGACTCTGTGGCTAGACCATATGCTGTAATTAATCAGCCCCTGTGTATTTTTTATATTATACATTAAACCTATGTGCATATTATTACAGTACATCAGCTGGAAGGCTGCCATGCACAAAGGCCATGCACAGCTATGGGCTGAATTATTAGAGTTATTGCAACAGAAAGGTGCCCCTCCCTCCCTTACTGCGGATTTATGCAAATTGACCAAATAAAGCTGGCAGTAGTGACCCTAGTCACGGAATAAATCTATCCACTGTGACGAGGAGGAGGAAGGTAGGTGCAGAAGGAAGGGAACTGGAGTGCGGAGGGGAAGAAACTGAAGAATTTTGTACAGAAGAAAAGTGTAACACATCCCCAGATTCCATCCTGTGCATTCCGGGCTTTTCTAATTCATTAAATCTCCCATTTTGCAGCACGTTTAACTTTCTCAAACTCAGTTCCAATCAGCGGGGAAAGGAATGATGCCTTCGAGGAAAGGTGCAGGGTCAGCAGAAAGGGAAAAAGGAATAATATTTGTTTCTACAACTCCTCCAACTGATGCTTTCCTCCCCAAGGGGAGAGCTGGGGAGGAGAAGCCGGCAGGGGCAGGCTAAGTACATAGAGTTCAGCTGCTACTTTCTGACCAGAGTTTATACCGCGAGGAATCACGTCTGGAAGTTAATTGATGGAGTGATGTGGTAAATGATGCTAGTTCCATTATTATATGTATTATAGTAACACCTGAAGACCCCAGTTGAGATCAGGGTTCCATTGTGCCAGGCACTGTACATACACAGAGTGGAAGACAATCCCTGCCCCAAAGAGCTTACGTGGGTTGGAGGAGAAACAGAGACACAGGGAGATGAAGTTACTTTCTGGTTTGCTCTGATGTACCCCAGAATAGCAACCCAAGCCGCCCCTGTCCCCAAAATGAAGGAAGACATGCAGGTAGGTTTCAATCAAAGCATGTAATAAGCATGAATCAGTTGGGTCAGCAACAGTCCAAACAGCAGATATGTGGCAGCAGGCCCTGAGTAGCTGCTGGACGCACACAGCTGGCTCCTGGGAGTGGCAGCCCCACCTTCTGCTCTTTTCGCCACTACAGTTCCTGGGGGAGCCCTGCAGTTCAGCGGATACCGATTTCTATCCATGGATATCCACATCCGCGGGTATAAATTTGTATAGGGCTCTAGTCACGGAACATTTTTTGTGAGACGGGGCAGGGGTTCAGTACTGGACCAGTAAGAGTTAAAATCTACTTGCACCACTGGTAAACTCCTTATGCTTAACAATCCGTTCCACCTTGTATTTAGCTGGGATAGTCAGCGTACATTTCCCAGACCTGAAGAAGAGCTCTGCGTAAGCCTGAAAGCCTGTCACAGTCACCAACAGAAGCTGGTCCAATAAAAGATATCACCCACCCCACCTTATCTGGCTAAATTCTCAGATACGCATTCTGTGCAGTCTTCCGGGAGTCACTGGTACCTCTTATGTTATGTTTCATGCATGTTCTCCCCTGAAAGTAAGTGGCAGCTGGCGCCCACCCCTTGTGTGTATAATCCATAGCAGGCCCTTATTTCCACAGACAGGTAGTGTTTCTTTTGCTCAGCATGGCAAACCAGAGTCCACAAATCACACAGGAATCTCTTTTGCACACTGTTTGCTCCAGCCCCGCCTGGCACACGGATGACAGGAGGCATATATGCCTCACTGCTGATTAATCCATGTCTCTGGTATCAGCAGCCTTATACATGGGCTGACTGTGACTTTAAATATTGATAACCAAACTCATACATCATAGACCTGGGAGAATGACAGTTTCAGTGCCTAATGGCAAAGGCTTTCTACAATAATCAGATATTCAATAATGCATGAAAATATATCCCCCATAATCAAATTGGAAGCTATTTGGTGTAATATATTATTTAAAATTCAATATTATAATGCACACAACTTCTGCTTCTCCTGCAGAGGACCATTTCCAAATGTGATTATGTGCGGACTCTATTTAAAAGTGACAATTTTGCTTTTCATTTGTTTAACGGCTTAAATGGAGGAGCTCAGCTGGAACTAAGTCATCTGACAGTGAAACCAAACCCAGTGCAAACACCTTTGCAAAACTGCATTACGACTTGAAAAAATAAATAGATCCAACTGGAAATATATTTACAGAGCATTAGCTGTCTATCAGGAAGACACCAAATTCTGTCTCCACTGCTCACCTGAACTAGTGATGTGAGACCTTAGTAGAGCGAGGTTCTGGAAAACTCTTCACTTTTTGTTGGATATGCTCTTTGGATCTGTGACCGAGAACTGGGTGAATAGGGGAGAAAAATATTCATGCACATTTCAGTGAATTCTATGTAAAATGTTGCTTTGACTTTGCATCTCTGCCTATTCATGCTTCCAAAATGTGTGTGCAAGTGTAGATCTTCTTGGGCACAGTTTCACAAGCGGATTCTGTCCTTGTAGCCAAGATCTACCAATGCAATCAGGCTTAGGGCAAAATACATCCTGGACAGAGGTAGCTTAGATCATCCAATCAGGGAAGAGAAACAATGACATATGATTCAGAGGACCAATTGCAGCAGGGCGAATACTCAAAAGGAAACGGTGCCACCAACAGTTTGTGAGCAGCTGATGGAACAGGTTTTAAGCGTGAACTGGGGGGGAGGGGGATTCCCAGGCTGTTCACTGTATTTGTAAATGGGGGACAGAAAGAGCTAAATTTGTGGAATTCATTGTTGCAAATTCTTCACTGGGTTCTAACACCAATCTTTTATTTTCCCCTGTAATGGAAACCTGCGGTATTCTTTACTCCCTCCCACACAATACTTTCTAGCTAGAGCAAAGTTTGGGATAGAAGACTACGCCCCCCTCAAGCGATTGCCCTATTTAAAGAGTAGGCTGCATCTGTTTTTCTCTCTCCCCATTCTTCAGCTCCTGCTTGCAGCTTCTCTGCTTACTCTCTGCTCTACCCTTGATATCATCATTTCTGCTCATCTTTTGCTCCTTTTGCACTGCCCTCTCCTAATCAGAGAGTAAACCCAGGGTCAGGAGTTTGCATCATGCTTCTGAACCCTTCCCCACGCCCCACAATGTTGGTTCGGTTCTAAATCGGGCCAGATCACCAGCTCCCAAATGGAAGCATTCTGCCTCTCTCAGGCTCAGCCTAGTCACAGCTGCTGCCACTGACTGCTGCTCCCTAGTGCTCTGCCAAATAATGTAGAGGAATATGCTCTCAGGTAAAACTTGTCAGGAATTTTACGATGAAACTTTCTTTCATTGGGAAATGTTAATTAACCCCAAAACTGTTTGTGAGAAAGGGCTGCTTTTGGTGACTCTCATGACTTGAAAAATTTCTGAAAAAAAACCAAAACAACCAAAACCCAGTTCTGAAGTTGTCAAAACAAAATATTTCATTTTTGGATTTGAAATGTTTTTTCGTTCTGGAGTCTTTGTAAATTTACACAAATAAAGCTTTTTAAAAAATTAAAAGGTCAACATCAAAAATAAATGTTCAGAAAATGACAAACGTAATGTTTTGATTGACTTGATTGATTGATTTTCAGATTATCGGTTCACGAAAATGTTCAAGATTTTGACTTCCCAGCCTGATTCCGGATGGGGAAAAAAAATTGAAAATGTCAAAAACTCACACAGAACATGAAAACCAGTTCCCCACCCACTTATACTTCCAAGTCCTTTTGCAGCAAGATTTGGTCATTTCTACCTTCTAGCCTCTGGTTATTACTCTCCAGTGCATTGCAATCCATTGGAGGCTGAGACCATCTTAGGGACTTGTTATTTTTCCACCCCATTGTGTATTTTCTCCTTTTGCTCATGCATGAGCTGAGGGTTTTTCACCACTGTGCTCTGCCACTGTTTAAGTCCTGTTGACAACTGGAGAGCATACAGTGAAGAGCCACAAACACTTACTTGAGGGCTTGAAAAAATGGCTTACAGTAAGAGACTTGAGGAACTCAATCTGTTTAGTCTGTGGAGAAGAAGATAGAGGTGATTTCATTACATGGAATAAGTATCTTCATGGGGTGAAGATCTTTAATCTCCATCTCTTTGCGTCTTCAGTCTAAGATAGGATGTCTTTCTGGAAGATGTATTTTAAGCAAACACAAATTATTGGGCATGATACAGAGGTAAATCGATGGGATTTTCTGTCCTTGTTCTGTTGAGGTCAGACTAGGTGATGTAATAGTCCTTTCTCTCCCTGAAATCTATGAAACTTTCTTGCTCCCTAACCCCTCTTCCTAGAGTTATAACCATCACACCCTTTTCTGTCGGGAGGAATGGTCTCTTCTGATGCTAACGCCAGCACTGCTTGGAGGGCTGCTGGAAGAAGTTACAGTACTCCAGTAGTCAGTGACACTCAGCCCACTCCCAGCCTCTGATTGGGTTGCCTCTTTCACAGCCCACAGCTCAGCTGCCTTGGAGATAGAAGGTAAGAGATACCAGTGCTGATTCCTTAACCACCTTGTCTCCGTGCCACATGGCATTCATCGCAGCTGCCAAGCCAATGCACTGACCAGAAATCTGAGAGGAGGTACCAGAAATCACATGAGAAATCCTGCTCTTGTGAGATTTCTAGCCCTGTTTGGCAGGTCTGAGAAATCCAGATGAACACAGAGGCTTTTGGGGCTTGTTTAAGACAAACAACCTCCAGACTGTCTGAGGTCTGTCCAGCCCTTGTCTTTGTGTTCAGAATGGGCCAAAGAGGGCATTGGACAATCTTCACACTATTACTCTGGCTAGATTCAACTCCATGGCCACCTAAGACATCTCAGCCATCACAATGTTGCGTGTCGTGGCCACTCAGGACATCACAGCAGGAGTGGGGTGGTGGAACATTTCTACCTCCTGGACATCGAGGGCTCATGATGGCAGAGACAAGTTGAGCAGTTCTGATTCCATCCAGTACGAGTTGATGGTAACATATGCATATTAGCCAGTTCATCGCACTAGAATATCACAAATATCCAGACACTCGTAGATCCATGCATGTGACCATCTAGACATATACAGACACTATCTCTTGGTTTTAAAGATCTCCTACATTAAACAAAAAGCAGATTTCTTCAGGAACTAATACTGTTTGCAGCTCATTGGTTCACATTAAAAAAAATCCATGAAAAGAAAACCAACAATAAAGTCAATTTACAAAGGGCTGGAATTTGATAGATGAGCAGCTCTATAAACAGAATCTCTCATTTTTCTCTAAGTATTCTGATCCATTTATCCTGGTAAGGGGAAAACAGGAGGAAGGGCTGCTAAGTGGAGGAATGCCCACTGTATTGTTTACATAATTGGGTAATCAATCCAGACCTCTGAAACCAGCTCCATCTGGCTGATTACAGACCGAAGACCATCAGCTAATAGGCTCCCCTAGCCTTTTGCTTGCTTTCTAACTCACACTAGGGCAACAGAACAAGAGTATTTTATACTCTGGCATATTAACAAAGTGGAGACCTAACTTCATGGGCCATCAAGCCAGCTACGTCTGGACCTTTATAAAGAGTGACCCCTCTCCTCCTGTAATCTAAGGCCTGAATAATTACCCTTAGGGATCCATTGGGGGTAGCAGTGGTGGGAGCTCTAATGTAGAGAAGATACCAGAGGCCAGAAGCATTTTTTCCCCCAGTGAGGTAGAGCTAGCCTCATGGTTAGCCTCCTGGAACCCAATCAACACAGCTGGAGTTGCCCCCATGTGCGCACTGGTGGGGTGTTTCTCAGCAGAGAAGCTATTGTAGACCAAGCTGAGAAGAAAGTCTCCATTGCCTGGGGACTGGATCCTGCTGTGGATGCTCCCTCACTCAGGCATGGCCTTATTTTTCTGAACTGGAATTTGCAGCTCATTAGCCCATAATACAGAACAAAGTCAATGGGCACTTGGAAGGGAAGAGAAAACAAATGGAAAACAACAATTACATGTTCTTTACTTTATCAACTAGGTTTACTGTGAGAGTCCCTCACCTAAACACTATGAGCAACACAATATACACAGAACAAGCAAGACGTGGAAATATATATTTAATGGAATAAAGAATCTGCCAGTTAAGAAAGGGCCTTATTATGTATTTCCATAAACAAAACCACAGAGCCTTTCTGGTCTGGTGAATCCATTATAACTTAGAAGCAGTGCTCAATGTGAGAAGGCACTCACATGGGACTGGAACATCAGTGCTTCTAAGGTAAAACAACAACAGAAAGTTTCTTGCTGTTTCACTTGAGCCATGACAGTTGATGCAAGGGATGAAATTCAGGGTAAAAGAAGGAAGGATGGTGACAGCAAGGAGAAAAGAGGAAGCAGCTTATTTTAGAGTCAAATGCAGACAGTTCTGACTCCTGCTGTCCCACATCCTCTGTGCCACTGTTACCAGCTCTCCTGATATTGTTATATTTGTTTAGCTCCAGCTCCTGGAGTCATGTGATCACATGAGACTCTCAGGTAAGATTTCAAATGAAAAGGAGGTTTCTAGCCATCATGGCTGCAGAGAAAAACTTGAAAAAACGATCCCTACAGGCTTAAAAACCATTTTAAAAAATCACATTATTTTCTAAAATGTCATGATTTTTAAGCCAACATCGGGGGGAGGTTGTGAAAATATTTGGGATTAACAATACCGCATGTGGGCTGCAGCATTATAGGGGTAACACATCCTTACTTCCTCATCTCATACCCAGGCTGCAGCATTGCAAGATCCTCTGTTCAACTGTCTTCCCTTGCTGCGTGCTCTGCAGCTGAAATCTGCACTGCAGCATGACACAAGTTCCCCTGCTCTGCTGCCTTCCTCTCCTGCACTCTGCACTACAGATCTGCACTGCAGTATTTCCAGAGTCCGCCCCCTACCATCTCCTTTCCATTCTCCGCTCTTTAGATCACTCCAGCACTGCAGTATGACAGCAGTTCCCCTGCCTTGCTCCATCCTTCCGCTCAGACTTGCCCTGTAGCATTACTGCAGTTCCCTGGGTCTACCATCTCCCTTCCAGATTCTGCTTTCTAGAGCAATCTTGCACTGCAGAATTACAAAACGTCCCCTCTTTTTTTCATCTCTCTCCAGGGCTCTGCAGCTCAGCCCTGCACTGCAGCATTCAAAGAGCTTCCCCATGCTTCCCAATTTCCCCTTACGCTCTGCTCTTCAGCTCAGTCACACAATGCAACTTTACACGTATTCCCCAGTCTCCCCCCCCACCACACCTCTCATGTTCTGCAGCTGCGCCCTGCACTGCAGCATTACCTCTGCTAGCCCACCTCCCCCTTGTCCTCTCTCCCTCAGCCCTGCATTGCAGTACTACAAGAATCCCCCTGCTTTTTTCCTTCTTCCTTTGAGCACAGTTTATATGTTTTTCATTTGTGCAAGAATCTAGAGTTGCTGCTCAGGGACAATACCAGAGAATGCTTGGCAAGCACCGATTGTTTAGAGACAGTCACTCTGGATTTACTAAAGGGAGGTCACGCTTAACAAACTTGATTAATTTCTTTGAGGAGGTGACAATGACAGGGGGCATGTGAAACAGGAGACATAATTTACTTGGACTTTTAAGAGCCTTTTGATACAGTACCACATCAAAGGCTAATTTATAAGGTTAATATGTGTGGTATCAATGGTGAAATACTGAAGTGGCTAAATTTTTTCTGTTTTTAATTGGCTTGCTAAGAAAGGCCCAAGGGCAATAGGAAATGGCTGTTATCAGGCAAGGAAAGCGGTGACAAATGGGATGTTATAGGGCTCGGTGCTGGGGCCCTTATCTTGTTGACACTAACCATCGGTGGTTTGTAGAATTGTATATGTTGCAAGGTGTGCTATCCCTCTACTTCAGGATACAAGATGATCACACCAGCTGGGGTCAGGAAGGATTTCTCCCATCACCTCTGAGTAATATCTGGTATTGCACAATTAGCCTATGGAGATGCTATGCCTTCTCCTGTAGTAACTGGCATTAACGGCTTTTGGAGATGGGACGATGCTAGATCAACTATTGGTGTGGTCTTGTATTAGAGTTCATATGTTCCTAAGCAAGTGTAATGAAAACATGAAACCTAAAGGGCCAAAGAGGAAGGAAACTGGATTTGAAAAGCTAGACAGAACAACTGCTAAATGGCACCATAGCGTGATGTGGGGGAAGTAATGACAGGTGTTTCAGAGGGATGCGTGTGCAAGATCTTATCTTTTTAAACATCTTCATTAATGAGCTGTCAAAGGGACTAAGCAGCACATTCTTAGCATGTGCAGGCTTGTCTACACAGGGACACTTACATTAATCCAAATTAACTAAAGGCGTGAATTTAAAGAGCATTAGTTATAGTGCGCTAAACCCCTGTATGGGCACTCATTCCGAATTAATTCAATTTAGTTGAATTCACTTTGGAAGTGACCAAATTAAGGCCACTTTAATTCTGAATATGAGTGTCCACACACGCATTTAATTCAGTTTAATTAATCCACTTTAAAGGCACACCTTTAGTTAATTCAGATTAATTTGTCTGAGCTTCCCCACACTTTCAATGTTGCAGAAACCAGTGAGAATGGAGAGTGCACAGAGGGATCTATGGAAGCTAGAAATCTGGCAGGACCAAAGTGAGATGAATCCTGGAAAAACGCATCTACTGAATCAGGGAAACAATGATCTGAACCCCAGTGTGACTAAACACTTTGTCCTCACCGGCATAAGGGGGATCAGATGAAAGAAAGAGCCATAAAAATGAATGAGGTCTCACTGAGGTTGGGGGATTCACTCAGGCTGTGAAAGAAGCCTGCTCATTTGGGAAACTTTAGAAGCAGAGTTTCTAACAGCAGGGTGAATGTAAACTTTCTTTTCCCTTTCACTGCAGGAATCAGGTAGACAGATTACTGCCCAGGCGGCTAACAGGCACCAGTGATGACCTCAGGAGACCTTCATTAAAATTCCACCACCAAAAGGAAGGAATGTTTAGGGTGCTTTCCCTGTGCCCTCTGCTTCAGTTCAGTCCCTTTCTAGATACTGAGAGATCAACTCTGCCAGAGCTGGCTTATCTCTTGGCTTCAGAACATACTTCTGAAGAGCAAGGCACTTTTCCCCTCTGAAACTGACTAAATGGCACTAAATAGCAGAGGATCTCCAGATTCCAGAGAATCCCCACAGAGCTCCCTACAGTGGTTCACCTCCCCTCCCACTTCAAATGAAACAAGCTGGACAGGGCACTGTACTATCAATATACTGGTTATTTTCCAAAACAAAGCCCAGCCATTTCCCGTAAAAGTTTTCATTACTTAATGTTTGTAAAGTGCTCTGATCTTGTGAAGTGTTACGTACTTGCCAAGTATTATCAATACAGTTTAGCTAAATTGTGTTGACTCCCTCATTGGTTGTGGGCTGGAAAGTATTTCCTTTAAAGGGAAGCTCTTTGGGCCAGAGATCGCACATGTGTGTGTGGCTTCTAGCCCTGATCCTTAGTGGGGAGCCACCACAATATAAATAATTATTTACTAGAACAAATCACTGGATTCCTTAGTCTCTAACCACTCCTCTCTGCAATCACATGCAGAGTGCCTGGGTTTTATAACAGACTAAAGGGAATATGTTTGAGGGAGTCTCCTGTTAAAATATTTGCCACCTACCAGTGCTTTTCTCAGCACACTCCTTAATGTTCCTAGCGGCTTCTACTGGTGTGATACGAGCATACTGAGACAGGTCTCATTCTCTTCTATTTCCTGCAGTAGGCTCAAAAACCTATCTCTGCCACTGAATTTCTGTAACTTAGCTGATTAGAACAAATGTGAGATAGCTACTGGCTAGAAGCTACCAGTTTGAAAGGGAGTTACTTCCTTCCATGAGGCCTGCAGCAAATCAAACAACAATCCACAAAATATCTGGCCATTTGAAATGTAAACAAAGTCTAGAAAGTACCTTAACCTCCCCCCAGTGCAAAGGGAACAGACCCTGAAGAGCCTAAAAAGTGTAAAAACAAAGGATCCAATATTGAATAAAGATAAATAAAAGAACCACAACATTCAGCTGCTACCTCTAGCTTCTAAAGCAAACTCTATAGGGCAACAGCTGCCTGCTTCACCAGAATTTAAAAGGTCAGTTTGCAGAAGAGGAGCATGCTGGGAAAGGCTGCTCTAATAAAAGAGTGAGTCTAGCACTGCTAAGATCTTATTCAGTAAGTGTACAGCTCTGACTTGTGGTAGGAAGGATTAATTAACTACTATAGAGTCAGGGTCCTGATGAGAATTATCTTTTTTACTAAAAGTAACTTTGGGATGTGCGTATTGTATTTAGGTTACTATTAGTTAGTCTAAGTCTCTATAATATAATTCTATATATCTTTGAAACTTTATCCCAGGTCAGAAGCTTACTAATGCAGCTTACAATCATTGAGAAGCCCGACAAACTGGAGATAATGCTAGGAGAAAAAAAAATCTAGATATCAATTTTCAGTGTAACATGAGAGAGGGAAAATATATACATATTTTGGTTATGTATGTAAAGAGACTATAGTACATAAACATATAAAATTTCTGTAAGTGACTCTAATTAAACCACATATGGGACACTGAGGCTTTCCTAAACTGGAAAAGAACAACAAAAATAACTAAGTGGTTTAGGAGGAAAAATTGTTTTAAAGTGAGCTGTCTTGCTTAAAAGTAGATGCAGCTATATGTGAAAGGTGTCAAGACCCAGAATGGAGAGCAGGCTTTCAAGCTGATACAAGGCAGCGTGACTAATGGTAATGGGATGAGATGAAGAAAAGAAAAATGTGGGCAGACTATCTGCAGAAACCTACCTGGCAGTGAGAGCTATTCAATTGTGGAGATATTGCTAGGGGAGAGGTGGAAATGCCATTTTCTGAGATAAGTAAAGCAGCTTGGACAAAGCACTAGAAAACACACTGGATTATTCATAGGACAGTATTTTCTAAAAGCGCCCTTTGAGAACAGTGTCCCATTATGCCAGGTGCTGTACAAACCCATAGAATGAAACAAGCTCAGATCGGAAGAGTCTCCAGTCTAAACAAGCAAGACACAATTATTCCCATTTTGTAAGTGCAGAATTGAGGCCCAGACACATGGTGGGATTCACTTAAGCTCCCATCAGAACCTAGCTGGGGCTGGGATGTGGATTTATATCTTCGGAGACCTACTTTGGGGCCTGAACTGTGAGACAAACTTTTCTATTGGAGAGATCCTTCCTGCATCGCCTGCTGTGATAAACTAGACTGGTCTGGTCCATTTCTAATGTCTATGATACATGAAAACATCATAGAGAAGGTTATAGCACAAAGCTAAAAAGCAGTGGAATTTGAAGATGAGGTTGGAACCTCATTCAGTGCTCACATGCTGTATTGTGCCTTTTGTTGGGATTTTCATTTCTCATGGCTTTGCCTTTGAACCTCCTATTTCTATTGTAATCTCAGCTGCCTTTCAGCCTTTATATGACAAATGGGAGTCCAGAAGAGGCCTTGAATCACTGTAGACTTAAAAAAAAAAAAATCAAACACATAAATAGCTGAGACATAAAGTTGGTTCCTTTTGTCTATCCCTGCCGCTTCTAAGGGGTAGAGTTTTAATGGTTCAGAGTCACTATAGACAAGCATCTGGGATTAATTTATGCCAGGGCTTGCCAGGGCTGAGCCCCGGCACCTCTGGTCTTGCCTCATTAGTTATGAAAATTAAAAAATTGCTTGAGCCCCAGCACCTCTTTCATTACAAATCAAGCTGTGCAAGCCTCCCAATGTCCAGATTCGTGTTCAAATAACCTGGTTTACCTGAGGAAAGATGGGTTTGTGGTTAAGACATTGGACTAGGACTTGGGAGATCTGCATTCAGTTCCCAGTGAGGCCACAGATTTTGTGTCAATGTAGGCAAATCATTTCCTCTCTGGGCTTCCGTGTCACATGTAAAACACGGATCATAAGGAGGCCTTAACTTGCAGGGAGAATTTTTTTTTCATGTCTGTGAGATACTCTGGTGGCAGGGACTATATAAGTCCTTAGAGTTATAAAGGGCTAGATCCTCAGCTAATGGAAATTAATTTAGCTCCACTGAAGTCAATGAAGCAACGCTGATTTACTTGCTAAGGATCCTGCAAAACTAGGCCAGAAGTGAAACCACCACAGTTCGAAAGCCTGAATTTTTTGTAAATCCTGAATGGATGGGCTTCCTCATGAGATTCTGAGTACATCCTGCTTCTCAGCAAGGCTGGGGATGTCAGCAAAGAAATGTTCTCCGTGGTCTCTCAGTCCTGGCAGTTGCAGAAAAAGTGAAAATGGAGAGTTAAACAAAGGTCCTATTCTAAAAACGGGTAAAGGTGGGACAGGGCATTCCTAATTTGCCTGAGTTAGTTTGCCCCGGGTACCTTTTCCCTACATCTCAACCCTTACCCTAAGGAAAGTGACAGCCAGTAGTAGAGTTCACACTTTATTTTAATATATTTATTGCTCCAGAGTTTGAAAGAGTGAAGGATTCCTTAAAGAAAAAACAGAAAAACCGACTCCTAAGATTAAGAACACAATCCCATTAGGGTTTATTTTTCCTCCAGATGAAAGCATTCCACCTCTCAGTCTTGATGGACATCCTTACTCCACTGTGGGTGGACGGTCCTGCATGTTGAATCATTTGCTGCTTTTTCAAGTGTTGCTTTTCCCTTATTTCAATTTCCTTTTCCTTTTATAATTACAAGGGCTGCTCCAGTGAAGGGAAAGGCTTCTGAGCTAACAGAGCACCTAACAATGGAGCTTACTGCAGGCACCATCTCCATCTTCATCCAGCTGCCATGTCAGCAGAGAGGGTGTAGATTAATGGCACTGGAGATTGTTACCACCAGCTGCTGGTGGTTCATAGGTTGGGCTTGCATCAGAAAATGTGTGTATGGGTAATTGCTTCCTGGGTTGTTTAGAGAATTATAAACTATACCTAGGGATCATTCACTTCATTCCCCACTGAAAGACTTTGATGGGAAGTGATTGACAGTAGACACCTAATCCAATGCCTGTTGAACTCAGTAGGAGTTCTTTAACTAACGTCCATGGCCATTGGTTCAGACCCAATAATGGGACATGCAACAGTTTGCATAGAAGAGCAAGTGAAGGGTGAAAGGAAGGGACTATTCTCTGTCATTGAAACTGCGAGGAGAATTTAGGAAAGAAGAATTCAATTAATCCCACTGGAATTGGACTACAACATGGAGGCCAATGGCAAATGTGTGAAATTCACAGTTCTTTGCTGTGCAGAATTTCTCTCTACATTTTTTGACTTGCTATTTCGTGTGTTTCAGATCTCCAGATGTCACTTGAATTGTAACTGCAGGGCAAGGGCTAGTTTCACGCTGAAATCTTGCAAAGACCAATTTTCAGATGCAAAAACTGTTTGGGCCTTTTGTTGTTTCAAGGGAAGTTTTTCCATGGAATGGAAGCCCATTTCCCAGAACACAGAGCAAATCCTGGGGGGGTTTTGATTTTGCTGCAAATATTTTTCAGGCTCTATTCAAATCCCTGCTCTTCAGAAAAGTGCTAGGAGAAGTTACCAGTCACTGGGACCTCACTGTCTCTTCTGAAGGATTGTCCCTTCCAGTATAACAATGTCCCCTATTACCATATGGAGTGGATGAGAGATCCCAAGACCTGTTCCATTGTGAAAAGTAGGACAATGGCTGATCTGTTAATTCCAGAAGATCTATACCAGACAATAGATACCGATGTTTCCCTCTGATGGCTGTTGCAGGGAAATGTTTTTAGCCAGTGGAAAGAATCCTAAGTCAATCAACAGAAGTTGAGAGGAACCAATATCTGTAGGGAAAGACCATGAAAGATGTCAAAATCTTTCCTTAGCAGCAATGGGATGCCTTCAGTGAGGGAGAAAGAAAGGGCCATAATAATTCCCACTGTTTGCCATGTGCTTTGGTAAAGACATCTCTGGAATTCCTGAGAGCGGCATTACTGCACTCTCAGAGTCAGTGATGTGAGAACTCTGGCTGCTGAGACTGAATGGACCAGCTGTGCCAAGGAACCAGAGGACGGGCAATGGCACAGGGACTCTCTTCTTGGTTCAGCCAGCCATCGAAGTGTGACCAGTAACTTGCTAGATCCTACATCTCTCCCAATAAGGACAGGAACTTCACAGCACCCAAGATAAATCTGCCCCACCAACTTTGTCTCCTGTTCTTGCCATTGTTTGTTATGGGCTTTGGCAGAGACTGGCCTGGAGACATCCTCTCCTGGAAGTAAAATAGCTGGACACAAGGTCACTTGCCTTCTCACCAGGCATAGGAAAGCTTGAAGGTACAGCTCTTCCCTCAAATTCAGTGCCTGAAAGGGCAGGCACCAGAGCATGCCAATGGGATTCCAGACCAGACCAGTGGTCCATCTTGTCCAACCTACCTGTGCAGTGTTGTTAGTCAAAGCTTCCCCTAGTTAACAGGGTCATGACTTCCATCTGACTCTTTCAAGGCTACATTATATCCCCATTGGGATCCACTTAGTCTCTCTGTGTTCTCTTTCACAGGTTCAAGCAGATTCAGGGAAGGCTTTTGACAGGCTATTCCTGTCTTCATTATGTTGATTGTGAGATTTCACTTAATCTATAGTTGGGTCTCATTGGATCCATTCTTAGATTTGCATGATTTGTATTAGGGTAATGCCTACAGCTCCCTGCTGAGATAGGAGCCGCATTGTGTCAGGTACTGTTCAAACACATAGTAAGAGAGGAATACTGACTCAGCATATTGTTGGGCAGGATGGGTATTGAGATCTGTTACGAAAGAGTTTGCAGACTGCGTTTTGGGATGGCAGGATCTCACTGCACGAAAACCCAAGACTGTAGCTCACTAGTGGGGAAAGGACAAAGGCTGAAGAATGAAATAAGATTCTTCCATTTTTAGAACACTGAAGTCATCTTATAGCAAAAGTTTGTTTCATGGAACAATTTGACGGTAAGAGCATCAGTGCAATAACTGCAAAGCATTGAAATAATTCAGGGTTTTCATTGAACTTTATTATAAAAAAGTGTCCTTTAAAGTCCAGTTCATTATGTGGTTCCATTGTACCTCATGCTTCTCTACTGTCATACCAGGGATGGGAACAATTCCCTGCTACCCCACCCCATTTCCATCACCCACAGGGACCTCAGGCTTCTAATACAAACTCCATACATGTAACTTAGTCTGTTCTGTTTAAAGTAGGGAAAGGCCGTGTGCTTTTGTTTTAAGGATCTCACTTCCATTTGCTTTTATCGCTGTGCCTGATTCACCATTGTTACTCCAGTTTTTACAGGGGTGTCATTCCAGTGAAATTTTAACTGGGGGCTAGAACTGGGAGTGAAAAAACCCCTCCGTTCTGAACTTCAGTAGATTTCTCCTTACTAGAAATGGGTAAAAAAAAAATTCAGTAAGTAGATTTGATGAACTTCATATTTTCCTGTTGTGAATCCTCTGAGCAGAGGAGTTTTTGCACTGAGAAATGCATTTGGCCTGTAGCTTAATTCTGAGCACATTATGCATATTTGATGGCTGCAGTGGGTCGGTTAATTTTGATTGGACATGTGGATCACATGACATTTCTTTTCCTTGATTGGGTGAGCCACAAATCTTAGAATCAGGTTTCCAGTGCAAATACTTACCAGTGTCACTTTTCACTCTCTGGTGCATGCTTAATATTCTCTATTTGCATGACCAATCAGGCCAGTGAATTTACTGGCTGGAATATTCACAGAATAACAAGAGAGGAAAATGTAGTACAAACAAATTGGTTTAAAAATGTCACTATATGCCGATCATGTCTTCAGTATTCAGCCAGCTCCAGTCCTGACATAGCTGAGGTGTAATTAAGGTGCAATGCCTTAATCTTTGCGTCTTGGGTTGGAGCCCATTGCTCCAACCTCTTTAACTCTGTTTTCCTATCTGTAAAATGGGAATGTCAGCAATACTTGCCTGCTGCACAGAGGTGTTCCCAAAGGGCTCTGAAGATGAAGAGTGCTATTGACTTGCTAAACACGGTTATTACTCTAATTTCTCAATATAGACCTACCATTATGCACAGAATTGCCACAGAAGGTGTACTGTAACTAGAGTTCTAGCAGTGGGTTAATAAAAGACCCGATTAAGAATAAACTCACCACTCCCCATGGTGGTGGTGGGGAAGTTGCCTTTGGGGAATCTGAAAATGGTAGTGGGCCAGGAGTATGGGGGTGGTGTATTCCTGTTTACACCTCTGGCCTCTTGTCTGGAGCTCAGCGGCATCCAAGCACAAGAGCAATGGACAGCGTGGTGTATTCTGCTCACTGACAGAGGCTATTTTGGGGGGATGGTTTTGTTTCTTGCCTCAGGCCCTAGCAAAATAAATAATAAAATTAAAAATAACCCTCAGAGCAGCTGAATGGCAGTTCTTCCTCTCTGAAGGCCTTGCCCCACTGAATCAGTTCACTGTGTACCAAAGATAATTAGGGCAACTTATTTAAAACTTATGATCTAATTAGTGGCTTTAATGGTCATTAATTACGCAGAGAGCAACAAAGCCATTCCATTTCCTATCATGTGCCTTCCGAGGCAAGGTGCAGGTATTTATCCAGGGCCATAAAGGAGAGTGGATACCACACTTAACGTCTAATTACACACAATCGTCCCTAGTAATTATGAGCAATGTGGTTTTTTTTTTATTATTTTTCTGGTTTAATTACTGGGGCTTTACACAGTGTTTGACCTGGCACAGTGGCAGAGAGGACACAGTCCTGGAATAGCAGGTTTTAGGTGCCAGGCGGGGAAGACGCTGAGCAGGGTGGGAGGGAGAAATGACATTTCTTGAGTATTCAGATGTCCTTTTATCAGAGCTGGCAGGAGGACAAGGTCTCTGCTTGTACTGGGATTTAACTAGCTTTGTGGGGTATGGCATAGGGGAGCACTGTGTAATCCCACAGACTGCTTCCTGCAGGGTGCTGTCAATGGGAACTTTCAGAAGGACACATACACCCAGATCTTTAAAAGGTAATTAGGCTCCTAAGTCTGGCTTCTAATCCTTATTTCCTCCCTGTTCCTTCTGGCTTCCTAGTCTGTAAAGGGGACTCCTTCTGTTTCTAGGCTCTTTCCTTCACAGATCTCCTTCCCGGCTTTCATCCATCGTTGGGACTTTGTACAAGCTTTGTTAGCTGCAAAAGGTCAATGTCTCATCTTGCAGATAGCTGTCTCCTGCTTATACCTGTGCTGGGGGAAGATGGAGATTCTGGACATTGCCTGTATCCAGTTCCCTTCTACTTCCAGAGCATAGCTACAAAAAACCACACACAGGTTAAAAAAAACCAAAACAAAACACAGATGCCCCCTAAGCCTCATGCACTGGGAAAGAAACTGCTGCTCCAGACTCACAGGCCATCCACCACGATTACAGCTAAAGTAGGATTTCCTAGTAGAATGAATACTTTTTTGTGGGGTCTGCAAAGGGCAATAGTATCCCTAGCAGCTTTGCAGGTTGGGGCCCGTCCACCAAAGGGTGGTGAGATGCCCGTCCAAGACAGGCAGCATTTTGTTACTCCAATGCCTTGTTTTCTAGCTATTGTATCTTAGTGCTGGTAGACCATGTTAATGAAACATGAGTCTTGGGTCTCCTGGGATTGTCCTTTAAACCACAGATGGGCATGTGTTAGCAAGAATTGCTTCGTATGCCCCATCTCCCCATTAGCTAATTGTTCGGTGATGAGTAAGTGCTGCAAAAACCCTTCAAGGGGGTATTTTAACTTACATGGAAGAAAAATAATTCCAATAGCTTCTGTTTTATAAAACATGAAAGGTGGCATGTGTAGCTATCCTCAACTCATCCCCTCAGGACATTCCCAACAAATCACTTGTTCAGATAGTTAGTAGGATTTTGAATTAGCTGTAAATACATTTTGACCTTATTTTCTTCCTGATAATTGCTCTATTTATAGAGAAGTCGCTGACTGTCATTTTAATTTCTTCTATTAGAGGATTAGACTGGCTCAATCAAAAATAATCTGGTGAATTTCTCCCCCCACCCCCACCCCAGAAAACCCCTACTTTTGAACTGGTTGTCTCCTTTAAAAGTTTGTTTTGTTTTCTTCATTGCTAGATAGTTGCTCTTCAGTGAATATTTTAACTTCAAGTAGTAAGTTAGGTCAGGGGTAATCAATTATTAGTTGTCAAGGTCCAAATTTCTTGGTCAAGGTGTAGTCAAGGTCCAGACTCCAGAGAAAATACAAAAATAACACTAATGTTAATAAGTAAATAGATTTTTGCAGTCCATTCAAAAGCACCCAGCTGTCTGGATTTGGCCTGCAGTCTGCCGACTTGACTACCCCTGGGTTAGGTGAAGCAAAGGCTTTGCAGAAGGCTCTGCAGCAGAATTTTCATTTTAAAGGAGGTAATTGGACACCTAATTAAAGACATGATACACCAAAAAAATTATAAACTGCATAGATTTCATTGAAGCACTTGGGGCCAGATTTTCCCAGAGAACCCAGTCCCAGATTTCCAAGACCTCAGAATCCACAGTTGGGGCCAGATTATCCAAACAAGGGGCAGACCCTTCCCCCTGCCCCCAAGGCCCAGCACCCATTACAACATTGTTTTGCCCTGTTTTCAGAAGGCCCAACATACTAAGTTCTCCTGGATCATCTGGGCCTGTTTGTGGGTGCTGAGCACTTTTGAAAAGTTGTCCCCTTTTTATTTAAAAAAAAAAAATCATACAGCACCATAAACATGTCTTGCGCTTCTGAAGAGTTTACTTCGTTCTGCTATGAATCATGGCAGCGGTTGGTGGACACTAGCTGCAAGGTCTATTTCTTTGTCAGTTTCAGCCTGGTGACCACAGCTTCCACTTCCTATTGACCCAGCAGCCCGCTGGCTGTAAATCTGGAAGGCTTTTGTTTTGAGCGAGGTCAGCTGGCCTGCAGTCTGGAGAGTGATGGAAAGACCTTGATCTCGCTATGATAAGCGCCGGGACCCTGTGAGGTTGGGAGATTGCTCAGGATTGAGTCACTGCAGTTTTTATGGTTCAGTACCACAAAGCAATTAACAGCGAGTGAGCACGCTTTCCCAACCTTTACTAAAAATCGCTGCTGTTTATCAATGTGTCAGGCCGTTGGCAGATTCAAGAAATCTAAATTTAACAGGTGACTGGTTCCTCCATGCCTGGCTGCAGCCAATGGATCTGCCGGATATGGCTCCCCACCTGAGCGAGAAGAACCAATGGAACAATCTGCTGGAGAAGTGAATGAATGGGGCTAGCACTGGAGTTCGTGTAGAAGGCTTTTTTTTTTTAAAAAAAAAAAACACTGCAGCTACTTAATGACTTTTTCAATTGATTTCAGCAGTGCTGCTTTTCGACTACGGATTCCATTTCAGCCACTGGGCAGAAAAATGGGCTTAAGAAAATAATCCTCATAAAAGAAGAAAAGTCCCACCCTGCTACTCAACTGCATTTACAGGTTTCAGAGTAACAGCCGTGTTAGTCTGTATTCGCAAAAAGAAAAGGAGGACTTGTGGCACCTTAGAGACTAACCAATTTATTTGAGCATAAGCTTTTCATGAGCATAAGCTTCCGATGAAGTGAGCTGTAGCTCACAAAAGCTTATGCTCAAATAAATTGGTTAGTCTCTAAGGTGCCACAAGTCCTCCTTTTCTAACTGCATTTACATTTGTCCTGATATTTTATGCTACATTGGGGTGGGGAGGGGGAAAAGCAAAAAGCCAGTCTCTCCCGTCATTCAGCCCATGGCCTGGAGATGAATGTGCATGCAATTCCTTGCTTTCAAGCTCTAGTTCATCCATGCCCGTTGTCTTGTTCCTTGGTTTAGAACCAGCTGCAAAAAGCAGCTGTCATCCTCTGTTACTTTGCCAGCTGTATTCTTAAGGCAGTCATCAAAGCCTGGCAGCAAGTGAAGGCAATTCAATTAGCTGTGACGGTCAAAGAGAAACCAGAGGTCCATTGAAGTCAGTCTCTCTCTCCATTTTCATCTTGAAGCATGAGGCTAGAGAACATGCTCCAGTTTTGGAGGATAGTCTTAATGGGAGAAACTTCTTCAAGCACCTCATAACTGAGGAAGGACCAACAAAAACAGTGCATGCTCCTCTGAGCCATAAAGGAATCTCAGCAGACTCTATCTGCAATTATGCTGCCTCTTTAAGACACACTGAGCTTCTGCAGCAAATCCTCAAGTGCTTACAATATGTTTCTGCTAAAAATAATAGTAATTAATGTTCTCTTAGTTTTAATGCTACCATCTGTTTGGTGATACCAACCACAGTGACCATTATCGGCTTTTACCAGCCCTTTGGGCTTATTCCCTGCATGCCCAAAGGGATGGGTGGGGGGAGGTAGAAAGTGAGACAGAGCACAGCTGCTTTCGCAGCTTCAGACTTTGCATTCCTTCTCTGCAGCTCCTTGCTAGCATGCAAATAGTTGTAAAAATAAAGGTCACACAGATAATCTTGATAAATATTTAATAGTCACTGTTTTTACGTCTCCCTGATTGTTATAGATTGAATGTCTAACACTTGTGACATCTGGTACACATTGAGCTGAAAGTGATTACATAAAACCTTGAAGGGAGAGAGAGAGAAGTGGGTAAGGGAGGGAGTGGCATGCACAGGGTGAGCCCTTCCTCTGAACTCTGGCAATGGAGCACCGCGTTTTCCCAGGTCTGCAGCAAAAATCTGCACCAGCCGTAACCATTCCAGAGACTATTAAGAGCTGCCCTGGAATCGCGTTTTCACCAAATGAGCGTGGGCTGATCTTTTAGACCAAATGTCAGTGTGCCTACAGCGTAGACTCTTTAATTTCCCTCGGAGTTTGTCCCCCTCACCTTAGGAGAGTTATCTGTGCTTATGCACAGAGACTGGGCCCTATTGGCCATAACTAGTGGCTGCCGGGGGCACTGAGGGTTTTCATTCTGCAGCAGGACAGATGGCTTCAGTGCAGTAGGTTCTCCAGGCAGGTTGGAGGGAGCACTCTGCTCCCACTGGTTCCTCACGGGATGCTTTCTGCGCTAGCGTATGATGCAGTGAGATTAAGAAACACTTGCACAAGTAGAATTGTTGACCTTCCAGCCATGCCAGCTGCAAGGGCCCAACTAGCAGTGGCAGATGAAACTCAGGCAACGCTTTCAGGCATTTTTTTTTGCTCTGCTATGATTGCAACTGCCTGCACCAGGACGGGTAGGATGTTACCCATAATGCTTTGTGCAGCAGGTGTACATCTTGCACAGGGTTTTTTTGGTTTCTTGAGTGTGTTTCAGGGGTGGTGGGCAGGGGGGCTTGCAGGGGCTATAGCCACCACAAAATTTGCCTTCACTCCCCCTGTAGCAGCCGCTGCTCTCTCTGGCCACTTAGCTCTGAAGGCAGAGCAGAGAAAGCGGCAGGCAGCCAGGTCTGAAGTCAGCAGCACGGGAGTAATCCTGGGTGGGTGGCGAGGGTACCTATTATCCCCACCCACCGGGTATGGCACCCAGGGCGGGTGGGGGGTCCCAGGCTCCCCCACAGCTGCCCAGACTGAGCCGCTTTGGCCCAGGCTCCTGGTCCCTGCCCTGCTCCCCTCCCCCCAATGGACACTGCTCCCTGAGAGCTCTGACAGCCCCCGAGCCAGGACCCCCACACACACCCTGGCAGTTGTTACTGGCTGCAAACAGTTGAAGGGTGGCGGAGAGCTGAGGAGCAGTCACAGCCCCAGCCAGGGGGGCAAGGTGGAGCTGGGGCTGGAATTTAGGAGGTGTGTGGGAGGGGCCACAGAGGGGCAGGGCCTCATGGCAAGTAGGACACAGCCCCTCAATTATCTGTCTAGCCCCCCCTCAGAAAAGGCCAGTGCTGTCCCTTGTTTGTTTTTTGTTTTGGATTTTGAGTTTTGGCAGCTTCTTTGTTTTGAAAAATTTACTCTAATAATCTTAAAAAACCCAAACTCACTCCAGACTGTTGTGGTCCTATAACTAATAACGACCAGGTTGAGTAGGAGAAATGTTCTACCCATGTCTGAGTCCATAAGAGGAAGTGTGAGGTGCTAATGGTACACCACGGTATCTAGTTCACGTAGGGTGACCAGAGAGCAAATGTGAAAAATGGAGCTGGGGGGTAATAGGCGCCTATATAAGAAAAAGCCCCAAATATCAGAATGGTCCCTTCAAAATTGGGACATCTGGTCACCCTGGGTTCATGTAATTCCTTACATGTGCTAATCAATGGAGCATTAGAAGGTCATGGCAATAACTAATCTCAATTGAAAATCCCTAAAGATTATAGACAATGCATGAGTCAATGGGAGGGAAGGAAGGGAAATGTTACCTAGAGTTTATCTTGGTGGAGTAGGTAGAGACAATGTCCTACATATCACTGCTTTGCACTTCTTGAAGGGGTACTTAGGATCTAGTGGGTGTGAATGTTTCTGTTCAGATCTGGCTGGGTTTGCCAACCATTTTACCACAACGTGCAAGGCAAAGGAGAATCAAGCTCAAATACATCCTGCTTATCCAGGATTTAATTCCATCGGATACATATGAATCTCAGCAATGTTTTCAATGTTGGCATTTGGGGGGAATATTCTCACCAATGGCCCAAATGGCTTAATTAATGTGCTACTTGAAGCCTGACGTAAGATGTCCAGTCTTTAAAAAAAATATAAAACAGCCATATGGCATGGGGTGGAACTGGGCCATCTAGTAACCTCTAGATGGCCCAGTTACAATACCTACCTCTTGTGTAGACATTTTCATCAGTAGATCTCAAAGTACTTTACGAAGAAGGGCACTATCATTATACCCATTTTACAGATGGGGAAATGGAGGCACATAGAAGGAAAATGACTTGCCCGAGGTCACTTAGCTGGCCCATGACCAACCTTGGAGTAGAATCCATGTCTGAGTTCTAGGTTAGTGCTTTAACCTCTAGGCAAAACTTCCCCATTGTGTCAGATGCTGCACAGCTCTGCACACCAATCTTTTACAGGTGGTGAATGATTATGAATTTAGCTCTCCTTTGCTGTTTGTGAAATGCCCACGAGCAGACTTTGATTTTAGAAACTTCTTTATTGAAAGTTGTTCACTGAACAATTCTAAACAAATGTATTTCATCCTTAGACTGCTTGCAAGCTCTTTGTTTTATCTAAGCCCTGGTTATTAGTGATATGATTGATCCCATATCAATGATAAGTGTTTCTGCTCTGACTGGATGGCTGAAATTTTATAAACAGAAGGACGTCAGATTTCAAGCTATCTGAAGAAAAAATTTGGTATAAATATTTGTGCAAACACAATCCTGCACATTTCTCTTTCCATTAATATTTTTGAAACACAGGGAAAAAAATCACTCAGTAAATGTTCACAGGAAACCAGTGAAATAGGCCAGGAATGCTGTTGAAGCAAGCATGTTTGAAAAACAAACATCATGGGTACATTATTTGCTGTATTTGCAAAATAGGAAAATATCTGTTCACATTAAAAAAGAATGAACAAAAACAGCTTAACCCTCGGCTCTGGTTGATTTTCATTTAGTTCAGGACCTAACCAGGGGGAGGGGACTAATCTGACCCCTGGTTCAAGTTAGAGCCTCGGAGCTGTTCTAAAATTGCTCTGGATAGCAAGGACCACCAAAGGGACATTTTACCAGCAAGGGTAAATGAAGTGCAACAACGCTATTTCCAAACTCCCTCCTATGTCCCCACAAAAGGCAGTCTCGCTCCCATCCATATCAGCATGGTGTTAAGACGTAATTAATTAATGTCAATTTCTGCTCTCCAGATATAAGCACGACTCCTAGTAAAGTCAATTGGGAGTGTTGTGAGTTGTAAATAGTCTCTCGCTCACCCACACAAAGATGTATTTTTTTTTAATATATATATATAGGGTGTGTAGATAGTGTAGATATAAAACATCACTATCTAGTACTATGTAAGAATAGTATGTGTTGTACTGTTCCTAAATTTGTAAGTTCAATGAACTTGTTCCAATGCATTGCAAATGGTTTCCTGTGTGGTTTTAGCAGGGAGTTTGGCATACATACATCAGGGAGATGCTGGCCTTTTATTGCTTAAAGGGCTTTGAGGTCCTCAAATGACAGATGCTTTTACGTGAGTCACTGTCTGCGGTGTCTCCATTCAAAGCAGAGGGGGAGCTCTGTTGTATCCTTTGTTCTTTACATAAAGAACATTATAGGAAGCACAATAGGGTCCAAACACCCATGTTTACTAACCATAAACAGTATGGAAGGCAGCTACATCCATATGCTGCTGCTCTGGTGGTTTCTGAAGCGCAGAAGCCAGTGAGGGTTACTAAAAAGCCATTATTTAAAGGAATACAACCTAATTTTTATACACCATGAGCTCCCAACCCATGCTGTAGCTGGGATCCCCTAGCCTGGGCTCTGACTGAACGCTGTATGCCAAGTGTAATTCCTAGAAACCTCGAAGGCCCCTTCCTCTCCCTAAGGCCTTCTCTGTCAGAATAAACCAGCCACAGTCTGTGGGTGCCATCTCACATAAAATGACTCCTCAAAGGCTGTACATCTCATTTATTTGTGGCTGCACCCAACCAACCCTCTCCAGGACCAGCATTCAGGATTGTTTACCCCACTCTCAACAGCCCTAGCAGCTGCTTTCCTGTGTGTTGTATTCACCCCAAGCTGGTTGGCTTTAAGACTAGTAAGTCCCAGCTCAGTCATCATAGCTTTCCCTCCCAGCCTACCACCCTCTGGCTTGCTTCCTTGGGCCTACCCTTGCACATCCTGGACCTTCAAGGGACAGCATCCTCCATCACTGTTCTATATAAATGTAGAACATGATCCTAATATACCACTAGGTACTTTTATGGCATCTTCCATTGGAGGATCTTAAACTGCTAAACAAATGCTAAGTTTTAGCCCAGTAGTTCTCAACCTATTTACCACTGTGGGCTGCATATGTGGCCTACAAAGTGTTACCTGGGCTGGAAGTTGACAACCACAGTGCATCCCACCTAGTGCCCCCCCCACACACAACCCCTATGCCCTCCACCCAGAGACCCCTCCACAGAGTGGGGCCAGGAGCAGAATGCCAGGTGCAGGGTGGTTGGCAGGGATTCTGATCCTGGACCCTGCTGCATGGGGACCTGAGGCCCTGGCGCATGGAGCCTTTAGCGCACAGCTACAGAATTGGGCCTCATGAGGCCCACGGGTCACTGGTTGAGAACTGCTGTTTTAGCCTCAAAAAGGGAGGGGAGTATCTCCATTTTACAAATGGGGAAACTGAGGCACACAGTGGTTAAGAGAACTTTGCCCAAGGTATCACAGGAAGCTCATGGCACAACCAGTATTAGAATCCATCTCCTCTGACTCTCAGTCCAGTGCCTACTCCCCATCACCAACAGAAGAGAACTTTTTTTCCTAGCTGATGCTACTGAAACGCTGACGACCTTGTGTGGGTCATCAGCAGCGGGGATCAAACCTGGGATCTCTTGAGCTTAATGCATGAACCTCTACTGCCGGAGCTAAAAGATGTGCGCTTCTTAACCAAGGCTGTAGCCAGTTCATCCATCTGAAGCCATCACTTGAGGGGGACAGAGTGCTACATGGAGGAAGCCTGGGTTACACTTAAGATCCCAGGCCAGGTCCTATGGCAGATCTTTGAGTCTCTAACCCCTTACATTTTTACCTCATGCACTTTTCCCTCATTCCTGCGGGTTCATTCCATGGCTGAAACCCTGTGAGGGCATCTGGGCAAGGAGTGGCCGAGAGGCTCAGACTGAGTCCTTGCCTCTGACTTCCTCTGAGCCTGCTGCCTTTCACTTATTGAATTAGGAAAAATTGGAACTTTCATAAACAGCGATATAAATCATTATCTCGAGTTAACAGATGTGGTCTCACCAGGGTAGAGCTCTGTTAATAACTCCTTCGGATTAGGGCTGATTGGTACAATTTGAAACTTGTTTCTCTCAGCTTGATCAGGCTCATTGTAACTGTGGCAATTATCCCATTTCACTTTCAATAGCTCAGCACAGAAGAGCTGCTGTCTCCGATCCATCCTTCTTAATGAGCCCAACGCGGGGTGCTCAGTGTCTTTGCCAACTACATGCGCCCCCTGCCCCCAAACTCATCTCGAAGAAACTTATCCCGAGAGGGTAGCCGAGGCAGCTCTTCCAGGGTGAGAGAGATGCTAAGTGGCCATATACATATCATTCAGATATTTGGCTGCTGAAAACTCTCCCTACATTCTAACAGCATCATTTACTTTTTTTTGGCAGCCTTCCTGCTTGGAAAATTAGATGAAAAAGCTCCGTTGTATCCAACCACTAGAGCTGGTTGGATACAATTTGATGACTATATATATTACATGCTGACTTTTGTGGGGTTTGCTTAGATAAACGTATTCAATGATTTTTTTAAATTTATTTAGTAGGCGTTAGTCAGGGTTTTGATGAGTGAACATGAAATCCTTAGCATATTATATTGGTCAGGTATGTTTTTCCCCATTATTTCACTAGCTCTGCCAACAATATTAAGTCCCAGTTCAGCAAAGCACCAAAGCAATTACTTACCTTTATGAGCATGTATTTCCCTATTTAGAAAGGTGCTTGAACACGTATTTAAACCCATGCCTAGTTCCCAATAGACTCAAGAGCTTTGCTGAATCCGGGCCTTGGACAGGAAGGTTTTTGTGCTGTGGTTAAGGCATTGGCTTAAAGATCTAAATTCAGTTACCAGCTCTGTTATAAACCCCCTCTGTGATCTTCCCAGAAATGCCTGCATGACTGAGGAACACAAGACACACTGAAAGTCAATAGTGCTTGGGCTCCAAAGCCTTCAGCATTTTTTTTTTTAAATCCCACCATTAATCTCTCTGCCTTGGTTCCTGTCCTGAAAACGGGGAGAATAATTCTTCCTTTCCCCCACCCGCAGTCTGTCATTTCTATTAGATGGTTAACTTTTGGGGGGCAGGGTCTGTCTGTTTGTACAGCTCAACAGATCCCAGCTTAGTTGGGACCTCTAAGAGCTGCTGTAATAATCATAATAAACATTGTGGTGACACTCATGCAATATTAGAAATTAAAATACAAACACTGATTCTCTCTCAAACACCAGGCAGCTGCAAAACTTCAGTTGCGGGGAGGGGAGGGGAACAGACCAATCAAAGCAAGAGGCAGTTTGGAGCCACAGTCTGATTTTCCCTCTATTTCCCCTTTCATTCCTAATTCAAACACATTTATCCCAAAGGAATGGTGACTAGGACATTGCACAGAAGAGTTGCACAGTGGTACCCAATATTTTGGCAGTGATGTATGCTCAGGACTAGGTCTTTCACTCTTCCCTCTATTCCCTGCTGCTTTCCAACTGTACCTATGGGGGCTCACATTGTCACCAGGGCTCAGGCTGCTTAGAATCCTGCTGCTTGCAATATGTTCTGCTAAAAATAATAGGAGTAATTAATGCTCTTTAATGGGAGTGCTGCCATCTGCTTTGAAATGCCACCCACAATGGCCATTTTTGGCTTTATCAGCCCTGTGGGCTTCTTCCCAGCATTCTCAAAAGCAGAAGGGCGGAGGGAGGTGAAAAGAGCAGACCCAGTTGCTTTCTCAGTGAGAGACTTTGCATTCCTCTTACTCTGTGTGCTAGAACTCAAGTGAGACTGGGATGTGGAGCAAGTCAAGCCCTGTTGCAAATTGGGCAAATTCTCCATTCTCTAAACCAGGCAGCAGTGGCAGAACCAGAAGCTAATTCACAGGCCTATTATTAAGAAAAGGGAAACCAGAAAGAAGCAGTCCCAAAAATCTCAAGCCCCTCTGGAGGTAGGCAGAAGCTACTGCTGTCTGTCAGAGGAGTACTGCACAAATATATATATCTGTGTGTATATACATAGACAAGGCATATGTGTGCATGGAGCATTGTTCATAAGTTACCAGGTTCAAAAACATTGTTGCTCGCTGCAAGGAACACCCTGAGCCCAGTGCTCCACATTCATGGCTAAGAAAGACTCGCTCAGAAGTTAAGATGTGTCAAAGGAGCTACTCCACATCACTGGAAGATGGAAATTGTTAGGAGTGGATGATGGGGCACCGGGCACTCCTAAAAAGTTCCCTTCTAGGTTGAAGAATTAATCCTCCTCAGAAGAGACCAAGGAAAGCCCCCAAATGATCAATGCCAAGGTGGGTAAAGTCCTGCATGAGGAGGCAGGAACAAATTGACGGAGGAGAAGGGAGCTGGAACTCTGGAACACATGCATACATCCCCTCCTTTGTGTGATTCACCGTTCCTGATGCCCATAAAACTAGTGAGAGAAGGTGTAGGGTGGACTAAGCTGGCACTTGCAGTCAAGGGTAGCCTTCCTAAGGAGGCGCACATGAGAAGCCTGGGCTTACACTGCTCCCTCCCCTGACTGTGGAGTCCCAGTTGGACACCATGATGCTGCCAAGGCTCATCCCAGAGAAGAATCAGCTTCTCACACAGCCACAGCATCAAACGCTGCCAGGCAGCTCTGGTTTATTCCAAAGGAGGCTGAGCCTGCTCAGAGCCACATCTTCATACAGCTCTGGAGCAAGTCACGGAGTAAAATACCATAATGGAACTATGGCTTATCCCAAAGGCAGCTGAGCCAGAGGCCCCAGTGCAGTGGAGAGAAGGCCTTAGGAAAGAATGAACTCCCCACACCACGATGGGCTGGATGTCTCAGCACAGCGCTGGACCAGGAGTGAGAATTAACAGGGAAAGAGGCTGCTTTTTAGAAAGGAGCAGTGGGCCAGACCCTATGTTCCCTGTTAAAGTGGAGAGGAGGTGATGGAGTGGGGTTGTATCCCTCCCCCACACAACAGTGCACACACACCTTGGGAGCATGCAAACAGGTTTGGGAAATGTAGAAAGGGAAACTGCCAAGCGTTTAAACATAACAAAAGGCATCGGTCATAATGCATCACCTTCTGTTCCTTGGAGATTCCAGCCAGAGCCTTTCCCTTCATCTCCACTCATTCTCCCTAATTACATGTGTCGTTTACTCTCCTGTTAGCGAGAGAAAGGGCCACTTGTTTTGGCAGGAAAGGGAAGGTGCCGTCTACAAAAGAGACACTACACCCACCTGCCCCATCACCAGCCCCACCGCCCTTTCTCCGACAGCGACCGAGGAACCCCGCTACAAAGAACAGGGGAGGTGGTTGAGAGAACAGTTTAACAGACAGGCTGGGAACCCTTTATTTCTCCAGAGAAGGAGGCTTCAAAGCGCCAATATACTGCAGATCCGTCTCTGATCCACGCTGAGCAAGCAGTGCGGGCTCTCTGTATCCTGGGGGAAGAGCTGTCACTTCACCCAGACACAGCTCTCCTTCATGGTGAAGGACACCTCAGGAGGCAGGCTGCCCTTCCCAGCCAGGGCTTCCATTATACTGTTCAGACATGTAGGTTTTGATTAAGGCAAGGGGGGCGGGAGGCTGAGGAAAAGGAAAGATGGGGAGGGGGAAAAGTGGCAGCTTAGATTCAACATCTAGCCTGCTTGGCATGAACATGGTAAATCAGATGTGTGCCAGGGTAAAGCTAGTGCAACTCCACCCAGCCCCCAGTACCCCACAATCCTGGACGCTAAAGGTATTTCTGCTGCAACTTTGAGTTTGAGTGAAAAGTGCCGCCTACAGAGTGACCAAACGTTTGCTTAGGGCCTCTAGGTGTTCCTTGGGTTTGCCATCCAAATATTGGCGCAATCTGTCTCTCCCTTCCCTCTTGTGAGAAGTGACATCACAGCAAAATATGGTGTGCCTTTATAGAAAAGAAAGGATGCCTAAATCCTTCCAAGTCTTGGGTTTTTTATTTAAAGGAAGTTATTAGTCTATTCCAGTGAAGGGGTCATGCTGAAGGATGCCCAGGACAGAATGAACCACTGTTAATTCATTCTGATCTCCAGAGAGGGCAGAGCTGGGGCTGGGTTTGGATTTTCAGCACTGAATGAACACGAGACTATTTCCCTCTGCCCCAAGAAAAGGCGTTCTACAGCGGATGTGGGTTTCCTCTGGGAGAGTGGGGAGACCCTCATCAATGATCACATTTTAGCTACTGTGTTTAGTCATGGGAGGAATGAGTGATGTTTTCCAGGACAAGGGCAGGAAGAGTCTGCCTGGTACAATCACAGCACATTATACAGCACTGAACTCTAACTTCCACAAGCTTATTACACTGACATGGTTCTACTAACCTTCACCACCCGAACAGTAAAACCAAGTCTATCTGTATAACTGAAGCCCATTTCATAGCTTGTAGTAGGTCGAAAATTCTCCTGCCTTTGTGCTTAGAAACAAATGATCAGGGGCTTGGGAATTTCAGACTGGTCCAAATTCCTAAGCTTCAAACACCCCATCACTCTTTCAACCCTAGGCTTGGGAAAAGAATAGGGGGGGAAAAATCAACTAAAGCATTTCAATAAATAACTAAGGTAATTTCCCTAGGGGCTGGTAAATAGCAGGCAAACTACCAGAATTGAAGACAGGAGAAGCTTGGCAGAAACTAGTTAAAAATCTCAAGATGCAGTGGGATAAACTCCTGCCTGCTCCGGCTTTTACGCTGTGTTGCCATTTTCCTGCAGAATGACAGTTTTCAATTACTAGACTGTAGCTAAGAACAAATTGTGCACTTCAGCAGCTGGCTGGAGTTCTCTCTCCTGATTTTCAGATGTGACCAGTAAAATGAACAGAGGCCACTAATGCAGCTTTCCGTGCATTGCAAACTGAATGAGATGGAGCTGTGGTATTACTGGGGGAAGGAAAGGGAGGAGATGGAAAGGGGCCAGTGGGCTGTCTGACAACTGTACAGGGCAGAGAGCTGTACCACCCCTAGGAACAACTTAGGGTGTTCCTGGCAGTTAATCTGGCATCTTGCTTTTGAAACAGTGCTTAATATAGTGTTTTGCTTATTTTCAATCGAGGATCCCAAAGTCTCACAGGGATGGAAGAGGCTGAGACTATGTAGGCAGAGGAGCATCTCCTGCTGACATAAAGCACGGTCTACACCACGCTAAGTCCATGTATCTTACATTAAGGGTAGTGGCTTTTTCATACTCCTGTGCAATGTATATTACATTGACTTAAGCGGTAGTGTAGACAAGCAGTCAGTGTCCTCATTTTATAGGCAGGGAAGTGAATTATAACAAACCCTGGCTTGTCATAAACAGGGATTGCACCCTGGACTTTTGACTGAAAGCATGACTCTCTACTACTTGAGCTAAAAGACCAACATCATTAGCTGTTAGATGTAGGCGGGCTCATTTCCCCTTGTGTTCCAGCCACTGGAAGGGAATTAAACACCTGGACAGTGAGTTATCAGGTGCACAGGGTGAAATTCACCTTTGTGCAAGGGCAAGCCCCCAAGGATTATCCCTATTTAGTCCAACTTCAGCCCTCAAAATAGGCCTAAAGTGATAGACCTTTGATCTGGCCACCTACAGTTAGGGCAGGTGAATTTCATCCAGTGAGATAAAAGGCTGATTTGAGATCAAGGGGAATGTTTGTTGATTTTACAGGCTATGGATCTGGCAGAGCTGGAAATAAAGTCCCCTCCGCCTGACTCTCAATTCTAGCTTCTAACAATCTGTCCATATTGCTTCCCTTTTTCACTGGAGAGTGATCTGCCTCACAGGTAAGAGGAGTCTGGAAAATCATGACAGGTAAGAAGTTAGAGCAAGGTTGATATTCTGTTTTTCTGATCCCTACTTCAGGTCCAACGCTGCACATCTCTGTTGAAGTCTTCGGCTTTCAGTCTGTGCCCACAACTCTCCTTGACTTTGAAGGGTAGAAGAGCAGAACATGAACACAGACGTGCAGCGGGAATAAGAGACTCAGGGCTGAGGCCAGAACTTCATTGCCATGGCTGGTGCTCTTTACACACCAAAGGTAAATAGGAAGCAACTGCATAGGCACAGTGGGGCCCACTAACAGTGTTTACTAACTATGCACAATGTGCATAGCCCACCTCTATATTAAAGCTGGCCAGAAAATGGAATTTACAGGCTGTAGAAACCTGAAGTGGTTTTTTTGCTGGTGGGGGAAGGGGGTTGTCCTGATTTGGGATGAAGGGTAAAAACCTGGACACATTCATCCCCCTCATAGGATAGAAATGCTGAAAAATTCCATTTCAGCAGCATGACCTGGCTGCCCACCTGGAAGGCTCCTGTCAGTTTCACTTTCTCCCTGCAAGCACAAAGTGAAATCAACCAGAGCCTTCCCCACAGGCTGCAGAAGGAGGAGTACCCCAGCTGCTTGCCTCCCCCAACCCAGATGCCCAGGGTTTGGCAGCAGGAGCACTCAGCCTCCCAGTCTCCTCCCCATCTGCCAAAAGTGAAATTGGCAAGCGCCTCCCAGGAGGGGAGCCAGGGAGTGGCCCTTTTGATGGAAAATCCATGTATTTTTGCAAAATTGAAATTTTCTTCAGGGAATATTTTGACATTCCCCCCCCCCCAAAGGGTATTTTCCAGTGGAAAACCATTCCAATGGGAAACTCTCAACCACCTCTAACACTGCTGTTCTGGCTGGTTTCCAACACTCAGAACTCAGTGAGCACCATTGGAGGCATCAGACTATTTAAGGACACTATCCAATTCTGGTAGACTTTGTATTCCTCCCCTTTTATTATAAGAGCACATGAAGAAGTACAAATGCATTAGTATTACTGTCTCTGTAGGGTTACTAACCAATTCCTATAAACTACAGTTATGTTGCCCTAAAGGAGAAGACTTGAGTGACAGCTCACATTCTTAATCTTGGAGCCTACCGACCTCCCACTTTGGACAGCCTTAGCTGAAGCAACACACAGCAGCCCTGATGAAATGCAGAATAAGGCCGATCCTGGGTTGTACAGCTGCTGCTTTCCTACAACAAATGAATCAAGCCAACAACTCCCATTTAAACAACATTAAATGTCTCAGACAAACCCATGAGAAATTTCTAGTCACGTATGAAAATGTCTAGAAACAAGTTGCTGCTGAACGGGGAGGAGGAAAGCATAGGGTAGGGTCAGAGGAGCAGGCTTAGTAGTGACATGCCATTTTTAGACATAATTATGTAAATTACATAATTTATCCTGAAATATTGAGAATTTTCCTGTATTTACTGCAATTACGTCAATTGACCTATTTATGTTATCTGACGGCATGTTAAAATGGTACAATATATCCCATTAGATCCTGTTACTACAGTGAATGGAATGATGATTAATTAGATCATAAAAAGGAACTGTGATATGCATCCTTGAACAGGGGTTTCAAAGCTTAAAATAAAACAACCCATGTCATAATTCCCCTTCCTTAAAATGTCAGCTTCTCTGGTGAGGTATTTTCTTATGGATCCAGAGATCAGGGTCCCCCCCTACCCCACACACAAATCCACAGTGGTCATAGATATTAAAAGGCAAAATAGATACTACTTTTACAGCACCTCCAGTCTGTTATGCTGAGGAAGCTACCTATGACCGTATCTGGCAAACTCTTAAGCATGTGCTAGACTGGACTCATACGAGTCGTCCCACTGGGACTTGTGCTTCTAAAGCCTTGTCTTCATGGGACCTGACTGGCAGCAAGCCACGATGTGACTCTACCCAGCATACCAGCTTGACACACGGTGATGTCACATGTGGCTGTTGGTTCAGTGCACTAAGCCTAACGTGCAATGTCCACATACAACATTACTGCAAGGTTGCTCTGGATTTGCCCCCTGGCTTGCCAAGCACTGACATCCCATGTAGACATGACCAGTTACAAAGGTGCTTTCGAAAACCCCACCCATTGACTTCAGTGGGACTATTCATGTGAGTAAAGTTGAGCTTATGCCCTAAAGCTTTATAAGACCTGACTACAACTGAACACAAGTCTTACACGCACACTCACGCTCTCACACTTATTCTCACAGCTGGAGCTGACAACCTGTTGCTAACATTACTGATGAGGCTTGTATACAACAAGGAAGTAAATCAACCAGAACCATAATAAGAAATGCAGGAAGGAAAAGCAATCAGTGTTGACCAAATGGAAAATGACGGAAAAAAGAAAAAGCAGTGTCTCTCCAGAGTGCTAAGATGAAATACTAAAAACAGAGTGAAATCAACATTGAGAATAAAGCAGCAATGGGCCCAAGGTCCAAATTTACATTTTTAAACATGTCTGAGTTTTGGGGAACAATCAGCTAAGGATTGTTCAGACCCATTTGAAAAATGCTTCAGTCCATCTCTATTCACCTAAGCACTCGAGCATTGTTGAAGACAACGGAGCAGATATGCTTAAAGTTAAGCATGTGCTTACCTGAATAGCGTTAGACTTGTGTGCTTAATTGCTTTGCTGAACTGGGACCTATGTGACTACACAGACACAATAGGGTTCAACAAGTGCTTAATTTATGCCAGGCCTGAGCAGTTCATAGCTCTGGCACCTTTGGACTTGCTTATCCAGAGTTTAATTCCATCTGAATACATACAAAGACCTCTGCTGACCTAAAAATCTGTCAAGTTTGGCTAGGATTTGTGTGGGCCAGCTGCCATTTTGTTTCTGAGGCTTGAAGTGCCTGAACAGGTATAGGAATCTAGGCTGGGGTTTTCAAAAGCACTCAAGGGAGTTAGGCACCAACCCAATGCCCATAGATTTTTTCAATAGGCATTAGGGGCCAAACTCCCTTAGACACTCTGCCCCCTCCACACTCCCTCCATCCAGTTCCTGCTCTTCTGGGCAATAGTGCAGTTGAGAAAGGAAAGCAGTGCAATAATAATTTACTTCATAATGCCTTGAAAACAATATAGGCTCTCTTTCCATGGGGACTTGGGGCTATGGAGCTCAAGGGGGAGTGGGGAAGAGAGACAGAGGAATCAGACAAAGATGGATGTATCACCTTAAGTTACTTTGGGAAGTGGGCAGGAGAAATACAATCTGTTGCTTCTTCAGGGGGCAGAGATGGAAAGCAGAGGATCACTTCAACACCCCCATCCATTGCTGTGTCCAAATTTAGTTTGGTGGGTCCTGCGCTTTTCTTGGCAGGGAGCTAAGATGCCACTCTTTACCCCTGCTCTTGGGTGCCAAGGACTCCGCTACTAGCCCAGGAAGGTGGTAGAGGAGGGAAGCAGGGGAGGGGTCTGGGTTTGTACCTTGCTCTGAGTCCCAGCCCCTCTCAATCCCTGTGGGTTTCTTACCCTCATGCCTCTTAGGTGGGGATCCCCTCAGTCCTTAGATGCTGTGGGGAAGGGAGCCTCCCTGTCCTGCTGGGCAGGGTCTCGCTTACGCCAATTCTTGGGTCTTCCAAATCTCTCAACACTTCTCCAAGCTTCAGTCCTTCCTCCTCCTTCTTTATCTGCCTGACACAGGGGGTTTTATTAGGTTCCTAACAGGGCCTTAATTGACTGCAGGTGCTCCAATTAACCTGCAGCCACCTTCCCAAGTCTACAGGGAACCACACCTTAATTAACCTTGATCTTATATATCTAGTACTCTCCCACTGCTCCCTGGCCCTCCTGTATCACAGCTCCCACTCTCCCTTGCAAAGCAGGGCAGGGCATTATATTATCCTCTAAAGGTGTGCAGCTCCTACTCATTCTAATCCAGTGGAAGGGCTCAAGAGCATCTACAGAGGGTTTCATCATCATTTGTTTTACTCAATTAAAAACCTGCAGACAAGAGATTAGCTCCCTGCTGCTCGGCAGAGGGGTTCTATGCCCTGGCAATGATTTATGATCTACTAGGCAGTGTTTAACTGAATGTCATCCAGAACCTGGAGACACTTACCACAGGGCTGGTCACTCGTGTGAATGAAAAATGGATTCCTGGTGACAGTCACTTGCGTGGTTGAATTTTGATAACAAATGACACGGTGGGGTCAGAGCAGAGGGAGCCTGTAATTAATATTACAGTAGGAGCTGGTATGTAACCAAGAGCTCAGCTTAGAATTAAAATCAATAGAACAACTGTTCATATGTGTCACTCCCGGTCCCTAGGCTCTGAGATATTATGCCAGACGGAGGTAGTCTGGTGGGGTGGAGATCACAGGCTGTGAATATCCATTTACCATTAAATGCAGGCGAGGTATGTTTAGATAGGATTTTTTTTTAATGTTTCATTTATTTTCAATTGAAACTCTACACCAAGCTGGGTTTTTTTGCCAGGCCTCCCATAAATCATATAATTGAATTTAGAGTGCCAGAAGGTTGTGGTTTTTCTCAAGCAGTCAAAACACTATTCAACACTTGACGAATGGAATGGTTTTTGCCTTCGGTGGTAGTTACCCCATACATTGTCCTGTCCTACCTCCCCTGAACATTCATACAGTCTCTTCTATTGCAGAGTGATCACCACTGTTCTAATATAATCTCCGATATTTGCTTCATGCTACTGTAGTTCAATGTTCCTTTGAATTACTGATCTAAATCCTTGCATTTTAGAGATTGGTTTGTTCACCATGTTGATGGCCCAACTAAGCAAGTATGATGTGGAGCTTAGTTCTGAGGTCCTCCTTACGATCATGAGGTGGTAAGCCAGAAGACCCTATCCTAGGGGCTACAGAATTCTAGCTACCTTAACCAACTAGAGACCCAAGGTCCCACTATGATGGGGTTTCTACCAACATTGTGAAAACCACTAGGAGGTGGTAAACGTTGCTGAGGTGGATCAGGAAGTGGGTCTTAGTGTCAGGCAGGGGTGGGAAGTGGAAGGTGATGGAAGGTATGAGGGCAATAGCTATAAATCAAACTCTAATACATTCACAAACTGCATTTTTCTTACTTTGCCTATTAGTAAATTTCAATGATTATCCATCAAACTATTTTCATTGGTTTGTGTACTGTGAAACTGACATTTAACCAATAAAAATGTGATTCATCCCAAGCCTAATTATGCCCTAGAACAACCTTAGGATGGTGGTTGGTTGATATGTATTATGCAGGCCCAATCCAGTAAGTGAGCTCTGATTGTGTTTACCAGATTGGGCCCTTATAGAATATCAGGATTGGAAGGGACCTCAGGAGATCATCTGGTCTAACTTGTTGCTCAAAGCAGAACCAATCCCCAATTTTTGCACCCGATCCCTAAATGGCCCCCTCAAGGATTGAACTCACAACCCTGGGTTTAGCAGGCCAATACACAAACCACTGAACTATCCCTGCCCGCTATAGGTGAGCTTGCACAAAATTTGTTGAGGGTAGAGTGAGGAAAAAAGGTCCTCCCTCAACTTTTTTTACCTCAGTAGTTAAAATGCTTGCCTGGCATGTGGGAGATCTCTGGTTCAAGTGTCCCCCGCTTACTCCCCGCTCCTGCCTGATGAGAAGGGATTTGAACAGGGATTTGCCACCATTGGCTAAAATTCTGAGGAAAGTCTTTCCCTTCCTTATCTCTGGCTTCTTGAAAAAACAGTGCAGGCACCCCATGCCAAGAGAGGGTTTGCACCTGAGAATCCCAAGCAGAAGGAGATGCCAATCCCCATGAGAGGGGCCGGGCCTAACCCTCTCGGTGGCATCTCCCATTGGCTAGCTTAAGCGAGGAGCCGCATTCTGTGATGACTTTTGTGCATTGCAGTCTAGAGTGTCTATGGTTCCCCATTCATTGTACAGGGAGCCTGAGTGACTAACTCAGGCTTTGTGTAACTTGAGGATTTTCTAAGTGCCTAAAAATTGGGTGTGGTGGTGGTCAGCCTCGGCTTTTGTGAATCTAGCCCTGAGCTGTTTACCTTAATGCTGAGTCTTAGTGTATTAATCCAAGATACTTGAGCTGGTTGGATTTTCTGTCCCCTGGGAAACTCTAACATTTTGAAATTTGTTTTCATCCCAATTCAGGATAAAAAGTCAAAATTCCAAGAAAAGTTGGTTCGGAAGCATTGAAATGTTTAATTTCAAGAATATCAAATAGTTTTGATACTGAAACACTGCAATGTAATGTAAAAGTATATATCACGTAAAATGTATCTAAACATGCTATATCAATACATTAAATATAGAAATCGAAAAATCTTTTTGACTTTATTAAAATGGAGTGAGAGAGCCAACACAAATCATTTTGAAATCTTGTGCTGAAAATTTCATTGAAATCAATACACACCCAACTTCTGCTGGCAAGAGACACTAGTTTTCAAGCTTACCCTGAGCTCTTCTTCAGGTCACTCCCACAAAACATTTAGATTTCAGTGAAATTGCATTTTCTGACTGAAAACTGTTCCAGCATTTTTTTCCAACCAATCATATTGAAACTTTCCTGAATTTCCTATTTCTAAATGGTGGGGATGATGATGGCTCTAAGGGTGTGAGAGAGAAATTTTTTCGTTTTTTTTCAACCTGGTACCCAGACTTTTCCACTCCCTTATGAATTCCTCCTGTGTAATTTAGTGTTGCTTCAATTCAAAGCAACTATCAGATATTTAAATCCTTATTAAATATTTACTCAGTTATTTTTTCGACAAAACTCCCCTTGAAAACCATTCTCAATAAGAGCTGGAGGGTTGATACAAAAAAGTGGATTTGTTAAAAACGTGCTTCCATTATGAACGCAATGCAGATATCCAGTGGTGATTTTGGAAGATATTAAGATATTAGGTGTTGAGGTAGAAGGAGAAAGCCCTAAACCTACTTCTTGGTGCTTAGAAAAGGAAGAAAGGGAGAGCATCATCATTTTAACTCATGGAGGCACTTGGACCCTATGGTGATGAGGACCCTATAGTACCTGGATGTATAGGTAGAGGGATATGGAGGTGCCGAATACATTGGGAACGGAAGGGCTATTACACTAGCTACTTGCCAGTAGCGAGTTGTGAAGAAAGGCATCGGATCCCACAGGGTTAGTGTGACTGATGCTAAGCCACCCAAAAGCTAAAGGAGTGTGGGACAGAGGATCAGGGCACAGGACAGAGGAAGACAAGATATTTCTGTGAGTTTTAATTTAGTGAACGCAATGGAATTGAAACAGGAAGGGAAAATAAAAGGCTGAGAAAGGGCTACAATTATAGATGTGGCTCATTTTTATACACCACCAGGTGTCTATGGCTCAGTGATTGAGGGTCTAATTCACTAGGGATAATTACCTCTGCCCTATAGGAGGTGAAGTGTGTGCTCACTCGGTGAATGGCGCTGATGACAGGACATGCGGGGAAGGCCCCAAACAGATTAGCAGAAGCAAATTGTTTCTTAATAGATTTCAGCTTTTGATCTGTACGTTTCGCTCACCTTACACGCAGGAGAAATTTAGTCTCTGCAGCGCGAGAGTTTCCAGCGATTCCATGGCAGCCAGTGTTGTTCAGCTGCCACACAGGAAGGCAGCACTAGGACCGAGTCTGCTGAAGACACAAGATGCCATTGACATAATGATGAGGGCTCAGCACATGGAGTAAGAAATTAAACTCAGGGGAACAATGGGTGCAATAGTTCAAGTTAAATATTGGGCTTGAGCTGTGCAGTCTAGGGGTTCCGTTCTGATCCAGTATTCTAGTTTGGGCCTTTCTCTCTACAACCATTTCAGATTCCCTCCTCTTGACTTCCAAAAGAGCCTTTTGTTAGGTCCTAACCTGTCTGTGCCTCCTGCTGGCAAATGGCAAAGCTGGCCTGACTTTCACCACTAAAAGTCCCGGTTCCTCAGCTTGTTCGATACAGGCTTCAGGAAATTGCAGGGGGGAAATCACACACTCATCCTTCACACCACACCAGTCTGTTAGTTTCAAAGGGTACGTCTACACAACAATTAAAAACCCCCCAGCTGGCCCATGCCTACTGACTTGGCTTGTGAGACCCAGGCTAAGGGGCTGTTCAGCTGCAGTGTAGACTGCCCAGCTCGGGCTGCAGCCCAAGTTTTGGGACATTCCCACCTCGCAGGGTCCTAGAGCCTAAGCTCCAGCCCAAGCCCGAACATGTACAACACAACTGAACAGTCCCTTCGTCCAAGCCCCGTGAGCCTGAGTCATCCGGCATGGGCCAGCAGGTGTCTGATTGCAATGTAGGCATTCCTTCAGTTCATGAGATGAGTGACCAACTACACAAATAGAGAACTAGATTAGAACACAAATTAGAACTGCACAAATAGTGAACAAACACAAATCACTGTCTAACTTGAGTCAATATGATCCACCTGTGACCATTGACTCACTGTGAATATACTATATGCATTCACACCTGTCTTGTCTATATTCACCTTTTACATATTCTCTAAATTGTAGGTTGGCAGCTCTCTAGGGAAAGGCCTCTCTGTGTTTGTTTTTATGCGCTAACTGCTATTAGTTTGGTTTTGCTGTTACAGTAGCAAAGGAGAACCCAGTCTGACTATGGTTCATGACCATTTCTGTGTGTTTGGTTGCAAACTATACAAATTAAATGGGCTGAAGAAACTGGCAAATTTTGACTAACGTGCAATTAGAATTTTGTGATGTGTTCCGACAATATGCGAAAGGAGGGACATTCTTTGAATAAACTATTCCTTGTGAGCTATTCGCTCTGCTCTACTGGTTGCTAAACTCAGGAGATTTTGACATGAAGTGCTAACTAGTCAGGTAGGAAAATAGGCTATATATAACTATATATCTATAAACCTCTGTCTTTCAGTGTCTTTCTTTTCCTTTCATATACAATCTCTTCTCCACCCCTTCTCTGTCTCCTCTTTCCTATCCATCTTTCTTCCTCCTTTCCTCCAACACTGTCCTGAGAAAGAGTAGTGTCTACAGAAGGAGATCTTTCAGGGCTATAATGAGATTAGGACTTGGAGCGGAGATCTTGTTTGGATCAGCTGTTGAATTCACTGGAGTCCTGTTAAAGGCCTATTAAAATTCCATGTAATACCTCAGTAAGTAACATGTGAATCCCTAGCTCATCTTTGGGAATTAGTGTGCAGTGCTTGCTTGGCTGCTGTCAGGAAGGTTACTCAGATCTAGGACTTATTTGTTCAAATAAACAGAGGACGTCACCTCCTATTTCCTGAACCGACAAGAAAATAACTGAGTTAAATATTTCAAAAGGAGATTGAATTTATTCTCACACTAAAAGGGCTGGGTCTCTGAGGGGAACCGCACTGAGAGCTGCTGAAGGAACAGGCAACTGGCCAATGACAGTGGCCTTTTCTGGAATAATATACGAGCACTGGTGACATGTGAACCTCAAAGAAAGGTTTGAGAGATTTGGGTTAATTCCGATAATCTTATCAGAATCTCTCTAAACTAGAAATTGAACAGGGAAATAACCATCAGCAGCACAGCATCTCTCCTGAGACTGCTGCTACTTCTGAATTAGACTGTCAAGAAATACCACAAGATTCGCCTCTTTCATGCTGTTTCAGTTCTTCCATTTAGAACTGAAACCTGAAAACACAGGAAGACACTGAGAACAATGCCAAACAAGAAAAGGACAAAGAGTTGACCTAACTTTTTTTTTTTTTTTTTAAATCTTCCAGGCGCATTTGGGTCCAGGCTTTGAATTTGGTGCTATGCTATATCTGAGCTAATTTCTCCCATCTGCACAAAGCCACTAGAAATTGCCATGAGCTGCAGGGGGAACTGGACGCCACTAATCCAAGACCCATTTGAAGCTGAGCCTCTGGCTTGTTCTAACACCCTGTTAGGGGTTGTTTTGCAGCTGGGGTCTTTATAAGCTATATATGCGCCATTCCCAAAGCCTGGGCATTAATGGGCCCTCTATTACTGCAGAGATGACATGTCCTTCCACAGCGCTAACATACTTCATCATTATCATAACAATGAGACATTAGCTTCCATCTCTCATTCATTAACCTTAAATAATACCTACCCGTTTTATAGAGCCTTTCGTTTCAGAAGATCTCAAAGCTTGTTACAAAGTTTTATGGAGTGAGCCTCACAGCCCTCAACTGAGGTAATAAGTTAATGTGATTACACTGATTTTACGAGAGAGGTAATTGAAAGCACTGAGAAGTTAAGTGACTTGCCCAAGGTCACGCACCTGTGTCAATGGCTGAGTTGGTAACAGAATCCAAGGTTCTCGATTCCTAGCCTTCGCTCCAAATGCTAGACACTATCCCAGTGTAATTAATATACGAGGGGAAAATAATTACTTGGCTATTGTATGGATTAACTTAGTTTTAATTACTGTTGTTCTATATCATGTCATACATTGTTGTTCATGAACACAATACATTCAATAGAGAAAAGATACATGTATATGCCTATGCAGGCATAGTTGCACAGAAGTGTGATACAGGGGTTGAAACTGGGGGCCGGGAGCCTGGGAATCTGGGATCAGTTCCTAGTTCTTGCCTCTGGCTGGCTTTGTTAATGTTGACAAGTTATTTAGCCCCTCTGTGCTTTGCTTTTTGTTAATCAGGGTTGATAATGCTCACCTATTAGCTGAGGCAGTGTTGCCTAATGGGCGCAGCACTGGATTAGGACTCAGCAGATCACCTGGGTTCTCTTCCCACCTCAGCTACTGGTCTGGTGAGTGGCCTTTGGCAAGTCACTGCACCTCTGTGACTCAGTTTCCCCACCTGTAAACTGGTCATAATGATACTGATCCCCTTTGTAAAGTGCTTTGAGGTAGACATTCTTATTATCATCTCAGAGAGGTGCTCAGCTCTTCCCATTAAATGTGTCTCATGCTGGAGCCCTCTCTTCATAAAAAAGGGAGCTGTACACAGGGCGCCTTTCTCTTTAAGAAGGAAGGATAGTCTAGTGATCTCAGCATTAACCTAGGGCTTGGAAGACTGGGCTTTGCCATTTACTTCACGTGTGACCTTGGGCAAGCCACTTAGCCTCTCTGTGCCTCAATTCCCCATCTATACAATGGGGATGATAGCACTGCCCTGCCTCACAGGGGTGTGATGAGCGGAAATACATTGAAGATTGTGAGGTGCCAAGGTTCTGTGGTGACGAGGGCCAGATAAGTACCACAGTTTGGAATTCATTCTCCCGCGTCCTATTCTGGGTCCCTAGGAGTCTGAAGTTGTTGATATTCAGGGCTTCAAAGCCCGTGGAACTGGTGTGGGGGAAAGCTGGGTTTATAGGGTTTGAGTTAATATATGGCAGATTTTGAGAGGTCGGGGACAGAATGATTGGCTCTTTGAGTGTGAGGTGGCCACTGTTTTTCATCCCTGCTCTTTGTTCTCTTCATTGGTTATGGACCCGATCCTCAGCCAGTGTGGCTCCCTTGAAGTCAGTGGAGCTGTGCTGATTTACCCCAGCTGAGAATCCAGTAGGCTTCTTTCCTTAGTGGTGTTTAAAGCAAAATACACGGTGTTATTAATACACCTGGAGGTCTAAGGTATGTCCGTGCAACACTCTGCGCTGTGTATATGGAGAACAGCCAGCACTGTGCTGTACCAGTTCCACTTCGCTGGTCCTACCCTGCCCTCCTTCACCGCTCAGAGTTGCAAATGTGTCCCTGTGGAAAAGGCCCTATTGTTAGCGAACAAGGTTCTCCAAAGGTTGGATCAAGCAACAATTGGAAGGACCTGACCCAGATATGCCACCACACTCTTCTTGCCTGCTGCCCACACGCTGAACATTCTCTCCTTTAAATTGAACCAAGTGTGAGAGCTGTGAATGCGGATCGTTGTTGGAGGGATGGAGGACTGTGACAGGCGTGCGCTCTCTCTCTCTCTCTCTCTCTCCCTTTTCCACTTCCTCTGCACAAACCCAGCCTGGGTTAGTTCTAAGCAGCACCTCTGAACTGAAAACCTTCCACTAACTACATCCCCGACCCCTCTCCAGCCCGTGCTGGCATTCTATCTCTGAGCCGGGAGCAGTCTCATTGCGTTTGCATGAATTTATTGGCTGGTGAAGAATGAAGCTGACACCAACAGCATTGACAATCTTCTCACTTGGGTGCCTTTGGGAAGAAGTCTTCAAGCTGGCTAAGGTAACTCTGGCCTCCCTGAGACACAAGCAGCCAACCAAGAAGGGCTAGACGTGCTAGCTGCATGCTTGATGTAAGCCTGCAACTCCACAGCATAGCAGTGGGCACCTGGGGAGGTTGCCTAACTCTGCATGTGGTGTGGATGTGGCTTAAAGCTAACAATTCAGAAGGTCAAGAGAGACAAGGTGAGTGAGGTGATATCTTTTATTGGACCAACTTTTGTCGGTGAGAGAGTCAGGCTTTCGACCTTACGCAGAGCTCTTCTTCAGGGCTGGGAAACCTACTCTAGTGTCACAGCTAAAAACAACACAGCATAATTCAGAAGGTGGCATTTGTCCCCTCTGAACCAATGTCCCAGCCAGGTACTGGAGTGGGCCTTTTTGCTGTTGCTATTTCATTCTGTACTTGTGCTCAGTACAAATCCCACTGCGTCTTATCACAAAATCACAGGACTGGAAGGGACCTCGAGAAATCATCTAGTCTAGTCCCCTGTACTCATGGCAGGACTAAATATTATCTAGACCATCCCTGACAGGTGTTCATGTAACTTGTTCTTAAAAATCTCCAATGATGGAGATTCCACAACCTCCCTAGGCAATTTATTACAGTGCTTAACCACCCTGACAGTTAGGAATTTTTTTCTAATGTCAAACCTAAACCTCCCTGTCTGCAATTTAAGCCCATTGCTTCTCGTCCTAGCCTCAGAAGTTAAGAAAAACAACTTTTCTCCCTCCTCCTTGTAACAACCTTTTATGTACTCGAAAACTGTTATCATGGCCCCTCTCAGTCTTCTCTTCTCCAGGCCAAACAAACCCAATTTTTTTCAATCTTCCCTCATAGCTCATGTTTTCTAGATCATTTTTGTTGCTCTTCTCTGGACTTTCTCCCATTTGTCCACATCTTTCCTGGAATGTGGCGCCCAGAACTGGACACAATACTCCAGGCTGAGGCCTAATCAGCGCGGAGTAGAGTGGAAGAATTACTTCCCGTGTCTTGCTTACAACTCTCCTACTAATACATCCCAGAATGATGTTTGCTTTTTTTTGCAACCATGTTACTGTTGACTCATATTGTGGTCCTCTATGATCCCCAGATCCCTTTCCGCAGTACTCCTTCCTAGGCAGTCATTTCCCATTTTGTATGTATTCAACTGGTGGTTCCTTCCTAAGTAAGGATAAGGGTGTTAGTCCTGAAGAGTTGCTCATATTTCAATTCTGCCATCCTAAAATCCACCTCTCTGCAGCTGGACTTTGGAAGAGATGAGCCAGGTCATCAACCGGTGTAAATCAGAAGGCTTGCCAACTTTCTAACCAAACAAAACCAAACACCCATGTCCCGCCTCTTCTCTGAGGCCCTGCCCTGGTCACTCCATCCCCCTTCCCTCCATCGCTCGCTCTCCCCCACCCTCACTCGCTCATTTTCACCAGGCTGGCGAGGGTCCCTTTTCAAGTGGACACCTGGCAACCCTACGTAGGTCCACTGAGGTCGTTTGATCTGAGCCAATTTTCACTAAGGGTATGGCCCTATATTTTTTCCTTCTCTGTCAAATTGAGTGTACTGGACAGAGCCTGCCTCTTCCTCCTTCCCCCAGAGATGGCTGCTTTATTTCCATCACAGGAGAAGTCACTTTGGTTTGTAAAGTTTGAGCAATTTGGGGTGTGTGGATGAAAAGCATTAAATAAATGTCAGCTATTACTTATTAATAATTGAGTTAGCCTCATCTTAACTGGGAGCAATTGGACTTCACACATTTGGAGAGATGGGTGTTGAGGAAAAGGGCTTTTCATCATCTGGGACAGCAGAGGGATTTCTCTGTTGCCTGAAGCATTTGAGAGGACACGTTGTCCTGCCTTACATTTGACTAAAGAAGCAGGTACCAGCAGGTCTTTCTGATGAGACAGAAAACTAAGACAGACCAACTACAGAGCCAGCTTATTTGGAGCTGGTGCAAGGAGGTATAAATAACACCTCTGAATCAGCCTGGCCCCCACAAGAGGGAATTGGCTCCAAGGGAGAACAGATGGTGGTTTCACTATCTAACAGTTCTCTGGGTTCTCTGGGAGGGCAGTTTTAAAATCCACCAGGGGCTGTATAAGGGGCCAGCCAGTAGATGCGCTGACTCATTCCATCCCTGGGCTTGCCCCTCTTTCCCTCAAATGGGAAGTCATGACTGTGTCCACTTTGCACCACCACACCCACCCCAGCTTTGCCATGGAGTCTACAACCAAGATCTACATCAGCAAAAGTAGGCATCAATCCCACAGTACTTGACTTCGGAGTCAGCAGGAGCAGTGTTATCCTTCGAGTCCTGCACAAGTTCCAGAGTCCCATTCTGCCCGTCTGAATTTCCCCTCAAGTCTCAGTCTGATTTGGCATTCTACTTCACTTCCTCTCCCACGCTGCTGTGTAGTTTGGTAACAGCCACATCCCATACCAAACATGGCTGTATTTTAATGGCAAGGTACCTGAGTCTTGTGTCTGAGAAGCACTTTGGGATCCTTTGTGCTAAAAGGTGCAATATGCCTGTAAGACTGCATCTTTCCTTGGAGATGCAGCATCCATAGACAACAACATGGAATGAGAGGGAGTTTCCTGCAGTAAGATCTGATGTTTCCATGCACATATGATGGGAGGCACCTAAGAACCAAAAGCAGAGAGAGACATATTAGAAGATAAAGAGGCCCAGAGGATAAGCAGCTCTAAATATATCACTTGGACTCTCAGAAGGAAACCCTGACAAACTTCTTCATTTCCCTGGAATTCAAGGCTTTTCTTGCCTGTTGTGTCTCTCTGGCCCTTAGGATAACTTCATTCCAACCACTCTGATCCCAGACTCCCTCGGAGAGGCAACAAAGCCATGCTGCCTGGAGAGCCAAAAAAGCAGACAATGTCTGAGCAGAAGGTGGCCAAAGAGGATCTCTGTGCAGAAATCCACACTGCTATAACAATAATTTCCCTTTGACATGTGCTTAACGCCCCAGAGTTCCACATTAAAAATGGGGCCGTGTATTATAACTCTGAAATCTAATTGTAAATTATTTCCACTTAGCCCAGGTTTTAACACAGCAGCTGAAGTGATGAATATGTGCTGTGAAAGCTGAGCCTTGTAGGACACCTGCCTCTCCCACCTCCTCCTCCTCCATTATGGGCTCTGCATTCCTCCTCTCCGGTTTCTGTGAAAGCGAGCCCCATAGTATGCCTGTTTTTCTTCCCTTCGTCGCCACAAGAGTTGATTTCCCTATTCACCACTTTCTCTAAAGACTCCTGTCCTGAGCTCCCACTCAATCCACTCCTTCCTGGGGTCCCAGCTAGTCCAAAGAGTAAGGTGTCTGATGTCTCAGGAGCCAGCCATCCTGAAGAGATCTTTGGTACCAGCAGAGTGAGATTTCAGCACTTGCTCCCATAGGGTTGCCAACTTTCTACTTGCACAAAACCGAACACCCTTGCTCTGCCCCCTGCCCTGCCCCTTCTCTGAGGGCCTACCCCCTGCTTGCTCTCCCCACTCTCTCTCACTCACTCATTTTCACTGGGCTGGAGTAGGGGAGTGGGGGGAGGGCTCCAGCTGGGGGTGTGGGCTCTGGTGTGGGGCCAGGGATGAGGGATTTGGGGTGCAGGAGGGGGCTCTGGGCTGGGGCTGAGGGGTTCAGAGGGAGGGAGAAGGATCAGGGCTTGGGCAGGGTGTTAGGGTGCAGGCTCCGTGCAGCGCTTACCTCAAGCAGTTCCCGGAAGTGGTGCCATATCTCCTCTCCGGCTCCTATGCGGAGGCACAGCCAGGCAGCTCTATGCACTGCCCCATCCACAGTCACCACCCCTGCAGCTCCCATTGGCCACGGTTCCTGGCCAGTGGGAGCTGCAGAGGCAGTGCTTGGGGCAGGGCAGCGGGCCAAGCCCCATGGCTGCCCCATACATAGGAGCCAGAGGAGGGACATGCCACTACTTCTGAGAACCATGCAGAGCCACAGCAGGCAGGGAGCCTGCCTTAGCCCCACTGGACTGCTGACCGGACAGATTCAGTGCTGACCGGAGCTGCCAGGGTCCCTTTTCGACCAGGCGTTCTGGTAAAAAACTGGACACTTGGCAACCCTAGGCTCCCAAAGACTCAACACTTACTGTTTACAGCATCTGTCCACTATGATGGCATGCAGTGCTTCTATCCACCGTGCAGCTGCCCAGATTACTGCGTGCCGTGCTGTGCAGACACATTCTGATGCTAAGAGTGATGCAACATTCTGTGCTAACAATTCGGAACCAGGGAAATCTGGATGGAAATGATAAAATTAGTGATTTAATATGATGCCCGCCCTGCTGTTCCCAGACTTGGGGATTCATGTAAGTGAGGAGCAGATGGGATCTCCAGGGGAAAATTCAAGGCTGGTATTGCTGAAAATGATGTAAATTTGGCACTGCATTTCCAAAGTGCTGCTGAAAAGCCACCAGGAGTTTGAAATCCATCCAAGACTTTCACCTCTCCAGGTTGTTGGTTTGTTTTTTTCTTTCTCCTATTTAGAGGGGAACAATTGGAGATTTCATTCCCTCATTTCTGTGGCTCCTTAAAACTCTCCTTTAAAGTCACCTTGCTGCTCTGCCTGTCACCTTTGCAGTGAGACCATGAAATCGAGGGCCCTGATCATGAAAGATCCTGTGGTGCTTTTCACAACAAAACGGTTGGTATCCAGTATTCTTGGAATCCTAGCCAGCTTCCAGATTGGGTAACTGCATTCTGCCTCTACTCTCCACCTGCAGTTTGAAATGGATACGGACCGTCTTCGCTTCTTGCCCATCACAGATACGTAACGTCACTGTGTACCGTTAAAACTTCATCCACTTTCCACTCAGAGATGACTGGACTTCTGTGGTACATTAAATGTTGGGGGAAGCATAATTAATTCTGTAAAGACCCTTAAGATGAATAAATATAAGGTTTTATAATTACCTTCAGCAACGGGGACATCACCATTCAAGGCTCCTTAAGGCGGATGGCTTTTGCTGACATACAGCACAGCCTGCCTCTCTAAGTTTCCTTCCCAAGTAGAGGACAGTATAGTTTGAAAGTGTTCCAGCCAAAAGAAATCTTGGCCCCATCCTGTCTAATCTGATCAGTTTAACATGGCAGGAGTGATCAAAACCCCATAGTCCCTGCCACTGAAAAGGTTTTCCTTGGTTTTGTACCAGTTGTTTCAGAAGATAGTTTAAAAAAACCTGCAAACTGGAATAATCTGCACCCATGGGAAGCTTCTTTGCAATCTGTTAGTCAGTAGTGGTTATGCCTGAAGCATAGGGGTTTATACACCTTCTAATTTTTTATCCTATGTAATGCAACTGTGGATGTTACTGGCATCCTTGTAAATGTCTAAACTATTGCCACAATATATGACAGGGGCCAAGAATGAGTTACACTCTCTAATAGTGTTGTGGCAAAACACTGCTCTATTAACTGGTTTTAAATTCTTTGCCTTTTAAGTTTCCCTGGTGTTCCCTTGATCGTGTGTTATCACAGAGGGAAAGCAGGAACACCTTTTCCTCCCCAGGGGTTATTTTGTATCTCTTATTCCAGTCTTCTCCAAACTAAAGGTGATTCGTTGCAATCCCACAGGGAAGCTTTTCCATGCCTCTAACCATTCTCCGCATCCTTCTCCAGACCACCTTCTTTAGTCAAGCCCTAACTAGCCCCCATGCTAGAGTACCACACGAGAGCTATCCAGACCAATTAGGGTTTTGCCTGCTTTAATCTGATTTCGTGAGCAGCTTTGGAGGTGATGTTGATTTCCACCCTGGCACAGTCACACATAGATGTATCAGGCTCCCTACCAAATGACCCTTTGCCTCTCAGGCCCTCTGACTCTGTGGATAACCTTTCCTTTCCAAAACAGCCCCTGCTTCCCTGGAATCTCCTTGACCTTTCCATTGCCTGGGGAAAGGGGAGAGACAAAAAGACAGTTTCCTCCCGTTGGACTGAGGCGTGGAACGTTCAGCAGATGGCTGGTTGTGTGCCACTCAGAAAATGTCACTGGCTGATGCTGCAGCTCTGAGCAGGGGCTTACTGCCAGGCAAAAGGTTTTCTTAGCTTCACTCCGATCCTTTGTTTATCACTTCTTAACTAAATGACAAACCGGCCCTCTTGTGACAAACAACAAATGCAAAGGCTGGAACAAGACAGAAAACCTCTAGGTCTCACTCAGCTCCAGGAGCATGGAGTCCTTATCTCCAAGGATAGACAGGAGAGGCAGCCTAGAGGTGAATGGGACATGGGGCAAATTCTGCAGTGATTATTCCAATGAGGCCCCTGAACATAACATCTGGTCTGCTTGTTGCACTTCATCCGCAATATGAGAACATTTGAGGCAGAAGAGGTGCCTCCCAACCTAATCATAAAATTGCCTCTGTGCCCTACCAAAATCTGACAACAGAAAGAGGCAAGATTTATCAAGGGTATTACTAATTATTTGACCATTTCACTCAAATCCTTTGGAGTGAAAGGCTCTATCAAAATGTAAATCGTTCTTGTGATACTAATGAGTCTTTTGTCAAGGACGTTAGGGTTATTGAATGGAAAGGTGCTACATGAAATCTTAGATTTGCATCCTTTTGGACACAATAAATGACTAAGCTACCAAGAGATGGGGAAGGTTCAAGCATAAGAAGACATGATACTGCGTTCATGCACCAAGAAATATTCTGTAAGGCTCCAAGGCTGCACTGGGATCCATGTGGATGGACTGCTGGACCCATGTAGCACCCCAGTGAAGTCACTGGACCTCTGCAGAGACAGATCTGCACATAATGCATTGTAGGCTGGTACGCTTATAGATTTTTCTTTTCTTGTCCAATAAGAAGGCATCTATTTCTAATGCTTGCCCATTTTACCCCAATAGTGTCCCTTCTTTAGGGGCTTGGGAGACATTTACAAAATATTTGTTTTACAATAGAGCAAAATAATACAGCAATTTGTAAAACACCCAAACTTTCAAACAAAACACAAACCCAACGTATTATGCCATTGTATGATCTTGACCAAGTCACTTGACCTTTCTGTGTGTCAGTTTCCCTATCTGTTAAAAATACTGACTTCATAGGGATGTTGTAAGGCTAAATTTATTAGGGCTAGATTCTGACTCTCTCTCACAAGTAGCACCTTACCCCATGAGTAATCTCACTGACTTCTATGGAATTATTTGTTGGCTAGAGCAGTATTTGTCACGGATAAGGCTATCAGAACCTGACCTTACTTGTAAAAGCAAGTCTGAGCTCTTTCAGGGAAAAGAACTGCTCAACGGGAGAGCATTGCTCTCTGCTCAGGACTGCCACGTGTTTTGAGATTCATCGCTACTTTCTCAAGGATGCATGATGATGTCCCGTTGGCTGCTTTCGGCTCACGTATTGCTGCAAGGGAGATTCCCATTGTATGACAGGGCCTGGGACAGGGTTGCTGGAAGGTGCTAATGATGGGGAAGAGAAGGAAATGGGTTTATGGTGTGAAAAGAGGTGGAAGAGAGTCAGCAAATCTGAGAGAGGCATGACTAAATGAAACATCTCACAAGGGCCAGGGGCTAAATCTCAGGAGGGTTAAAAAAGAACATGTTGTAAAAGGGCCTTATGCAAAGACCATTGAGGTCAATGGGTGCCTATCCATTGACATAATGGGTTTTGGATCAGACTCTTCCCACCTTGCTTGATATGGGCCTGACTTCAGCAGTTCTTTGAGCAGTGTGATGCCCTTTTCAGCACTCAAGAGAGCCAGTGAAGACCCAGCACATGGTGCACTGTGGCCCCCTTGAGAAGGCTCCGCTTTAATTGATACTCACAGAAAGGACCACGTCAAATAGTCTTTGGTTGTGCGAGTCTGACAGGGGAGGGTGTTGTGGGGATGGAAACAGACCCTGACCTGGAGGATCAGAGCTTTTCCTTGCCTCCACCTGCCTGTCACGGTGAGATAATCGAGGAAAAAGGCAGAGCTTGAAATTACTGCTGACACATCCCTGCTGATTCTCCCTGCTTCCCCCATTTAGGAGGCAGTGCAAGAAATGACTGGCTTTGAAAGCAGCTGTCACACATGGTTCATCTCGCCGAATTGAAATCTTTGAACTTACCTATGGTGGACTCAGCCTCTGGGGGAGCAGGGAGAGATGAGGAACCCACAAAGACCATGAGAATAACTCCACAGGCAGCAATGCGGGCATGACCCTGTGGGCCTCATCTTCTCTCCTGAGTCCCCCACAACCTTCCTAGTATCCATACATCTTTCCCCAAAGAGAGACTATCCCTGTGCCAGCAGTGCCCCAATCGGCAGGTAGACATGGGACATATTTAGAACATGGCAAAGTAAATAGACCGGCAGGTCCCCACTGGCATCTAGCACCCACATTTCAGTGCCAGGCACAAATACAGTCAGAGGTCATTGTCCTCTGAGGCTTCAGATGAGTTCACCAAAGCGAGCAGCACCCGTGAACTGGCACCAGTTTTGCTGCAATTACTATGTCAATAACCAGATGTTGATAAAGGATCTTAAATACCAAGATGATGGGTGTGACATCTGAGGAGAACCCAAGAATATTCCATAATCTTTTTGACCCTTGGGTGTTCTTTAGGATTGCACTGATGCACCCTGCCCAACAAGAAGCCCTGTGATGGTCAAGTGGGCCAGGTTTCCATTTGAGCAGCAGAAGCCCCAATTCAGTAATAACGTAGTGCCCTGCATCATCCGCCATGCAGTATGAATTTAAATGGATCCACATCCCTCTTCCAAATGGACAAAACAAATATTCCCTCTCATGCACAGTAAGGAGTGTGGGCATGTTTCACAGGTATCTACAATGTTTCAGACAATAAATGATGTCCTAACAATGTAAGAATGGCCATATTTGGTCAGAGCCATGGTCCATCTAGCCCAGTCTCCTGTCTTCCGACTGTGACCAATGCCAGGTGCATAATATAGCTTATTATTTGTATTCTGGTAGCCCCTTGATGCCCAATCACAATCAACCCATTGTGCTAGTCCCTGTATCCAATCCACAGTGCTTATTATTTGTGCGGTCTGTAGCCATTCGAAGGTCGCTGTCTGAAAGAAAACACTGTCGAAATAAAAAGGATCCAGAGAAAGTGTCTGTGCTCAGGATGTGCCACTGATTTATATAAATGTTTTATAAAATTCTCTCTCCCTTTCTGTTGCTCTCTTAATAAACCCTAGCATTCCATTCTGTCTTGTGACCAGTGTGATGTACTGAGCACATGCCCTCATTGGACTCTCCACAATAGTCTACATCCTTTTTCTTTCTTTTTCTTTCCTTTTGTGAGGTTACAACTAATTTAGAACCCATCATTGCGTCTCAGTGGTTTAAATTGTTCCTCCCAACGCTCATTATGCTTGCACCTGCTTCTGTTGGATTTTGTTTGCCATCATGTGACCACTGACATACTTCTCGTAGGTCCTCCTGGAATTCCCTGCAATCCTCCCTAGCCTTGATTAACCTTAAAAAAATTAAAAAAAAAAAAAAAAAAGAGAGAGAGAGAGAGAGAGTTTTGTGCTGTGAGCAAACGTGGTCATTTCTGTATTCCACCCCCACTTTCAGATCGTTAATAAATCTATCGACTGTTTGTCCTAGCCCCGCCCACTATCCCCCTCTTTCTGTGCTGAAAATTGCACATTTATTGCTGCTGTTTGATTCCTGCCTTATAACTCAGTTTTAAGCCATGAAAGGACTTTTTACCTGTCACCCTGTCTCACCTAGTAAGTTTTCCTTAATAGCTCCTCTATCAAACGGCCTTTTGAAAATCTAAATAAATCATAGAATCATAGAATATCAGGGTTGGAAGGGACCCCTGAAGGTCATCTAGTCCAACCCCCTGCTCGAAGCAGGACCAATTCCCAGTTAAATCATCCCAGCCAGGGCTTTGTCAAGCCTGACCTTAAAAACCTCTAAGGAAGGAGATTCTACCACCTCCCTAGGTAACGCATTCCAGTGTTTCACCACCCTCTTAGTGAAAAAGTTTTTCCTAATATCCAATCTAAACCTCCCCCACTGCAACTTGAGACCATTACTCCTCGTTCTGTCATCCGCTACTATTGAGAACAGTCTAGAGCCATCCTCTTTGGAACCCCCTTTCAGGTAGTTGAAAGCAGCTATCAAATCCCGCCTCATTCTTCTCTTCTGCAGGCTAAACAATCCCAGCTCCCTCAGCCTCTCCTCATAAGTCATGTGTTCTAGACCCCTAATCATCTTTGTTGCCCTTCACTGGACTCTCTCCAATTTATCCACATCCTTCTTGTAGTGTGGGGCCCAAAACTGGACACAGTACTCCAGATGAGGCCTCACCAATGTCGAATAGAGGGGAACGATCACGTCCCTCGATCTGCTCGCTATGCCCCTACTTATACATCCCAAAATGCCATTGGCCTTCTTGGCAACAAGGGCACACTGCTGACTCATATCCAGCTTCTCGTCCACTGTCACCCCTAGGTCCTTTTCCGCAGAACTGCTGCCTAGCCATTCGGTCCCTAGTCTGTAGCGGTGCATTGGGTTCTTCCATCCTAAGTGTAGGACCCTGCACTTATCCTTTTTGAACCTCATCAGATTTCTTTTGGCCCAATCCTCCAATTTGTCTAGGTCCTTCTGTATCCTATCCCTCCCCTCCAGCATATCTACCACTCCTCCCAGTTTAGTATCATCCGCAAATTTGCTGAGAGTGCAATCCACACCATCCTCCAGATCATTTATGAAGATATTGAACAAAACCGGCCCCAGGACCGACCCTTGGGGCACTCCACTTGATACGTCTCCACCAGTTCAACTTTATCTATTATTTTGTTACCATTTTCAAAACCGTTGAAAAAAGATGAAGAGACACGGCCGTTTACCATACAGATGCCATGCTGGCTTGTCCCAAGCACCTTGGGGCATTGTAACTCCAATTTCAATGATTTCTCTGTTATCTTTCCTGCCACTGAAGTAAGGCTTGCCAGACTGCAATTCCTTGATCACCTTCTGCACCTTTATTTAAAGATGGAGGCAGTGTTGGCCACCCTCTGGCCCGACAGCTGATTTTAATGGGAAAAATTGCATCCTTTTGTTAGTAGCTCAGCCACTTTGCTCTCTCTCATTCCTTCTGAATTGCTGTCTGGTGTGGTGACCTGTGGAAAACTGATGGCCTCATCTTGCATTCCTTTCTCATGGGAGTAGGCCCACTAGCTTCCACAGCTCCCCTATTCACTTGAAAAAGACTACTCATGTGAGTAAGGGCGCTGAGATCAGGTTGTACATCCTCAAGTTGTTCCGTCTGTTCTACAGTAACATATAAGATAGTTTCCATTTTACCTTATATTCCCTGAGCTTTTTATTTGTTCATTTCCACCAGTTTTCTCACCTCTGCAAGTATAGACTTAGTGGCTGCCCCAAAGAGCTTAGAGTGTCTTTTTATTACACATGTGTACAGCACACCGACTGGCATTTCTAGGCACCAGCAGAATAATAACCCATCTCTGACAGTGTATCGCTTTTGCTACCTGGGGTGGGTTCTTTCCAGTCCTCCTACACGGTGAAGATGTGTCTAAAAATCATCTACTTTTTTAGCAGTTCCCTTTGTGGTTGCCTCTAGGGGCCTGGAAGATCTCTTGAGCCTGATCCTCCTTGAAGTTAGTTGGTGTAATGTAAATCAGGAGTGACTCCACTGAAGTATATGGAGTTACACCAGGGTAAAGCCAATGTGGTTGGGAGGAGAATGGAAGCCATGGGCTCTCCTGTGGAATGTCGCCTTCTCCTGTGTTGAAAGCATTCTAAGAACATTTCTTCATAACTTAGCTGCGTGTCATTGACATCTTATAATTTAGCTTAAGTTCCATTTCATTCACACCCGACGGATTAGAGTTTCCTTTTTGAAAGAAGAATCAAGTCCACTTGTGTCATGGGACATTTCATCCCAGTGGTTATGTCTGGATAAGAGCCTGGTACAATTCCCCTCCCCCTCCCCCCCCCCCCGGCCCCCTCATCAGCCCTGCCTGTGGTATTTTTGAAGAAGCAGGGAGTCTCTGATTTCAGTGAAACAATCATAACTGCCATTTTCAAAGGATCCTAAGGGAGTTAGGTGGTAGTAAGATTGTGGTGCCTAATTCCCTTAGGATCATTTTGAAAATCTCATCCTGTATCTACAAGATGATGGGGTTGGAAAACAGATTCAGTCTCTGACTCAGAGAATTGTTACTCTCTGTCCATCTCTATCTTTCTAGCCTACCTCCTGTCAGATACCTGCAGAGTCCACACCTTCCACAGCCCCTTTAAAAATAATAACAAGGACGAAATATCTCATCAAATCAGCAGCTAAAAGATGTCACCAGCAGGGGCAGATGAATCCAGTTTCATTTTATCCTGGTCCTTTTCCTCATAGTTCTATTTAGGCTTGGCAGAATTTGATTTTATATAAATATAAAATAAACATTTGATATTACCTGTTGAAATTATATATATTTTAAAACTTTTTTTCTATTTTTATTGTTTCAAATGTTCACAGTTTCATAAAATTATGGGTTTTAAGCACTATTGTATTTTTGTCTATTTAAATTTTCACAGTTGGGATAATTACGGGACGGGGGTGGTCAGACAATAAGTGATTCATGACAGTAGACAGTAAGATTCAAAAAGCTAAAGCTTTAAAACTGTTAAGATGCCAGTTGTCAACATCACATGTCAAAATATACAAAGGAAAGATCCTTACATCAAACTTTGATAAGTTCTCTGCGTTTTTCTTACTTCGTCTTTCTGTAAATGTTGATTATCATCAATGGGAGTACTTTGGACAGTTTGTGAATATACAGTGAAATCAACATTTATTGATGCAAATCTCAACTTTATTCTCATACCCTCAGGAGCTGCTCCACAATCTGCCCCTCTTCACTTCCTCAATGACCTCTTCACAGTTACATCTTGGTTCAGTCTTTTTGGTGGGCCATTTATTCTACCTGATATGGCCTTCTGTGTTTAAAGGCTTCTCAGTTTAAATGCTCCCTGAGATATCCATGCAGCAGCTCCTCAAACACATTGCTGGCATGTTATATGGGGCTGGCATAATGCTAGCTCTTTTAAACCACAGAGGAAGCTAATTTATGCCTTTTTATTCCCAACATAATTTTGATTTTAATGTTCCATCTACACTACATCAATATCCTTTCACCACTGGCAAGTTAAAACAAAAAGTAAATATTTCATCTCATGTTCTTTCTCTAAAAGGGTCAACCTAAAAGGTTCACCCAAAGCACCCTGGGAGTATGCGAATTAGCTGTGACTGTGCAATATCGCTCAGGTGCTTTATGGCACATCAAGACCATGTCCACAAGTATCAGTTTGAGATTAGCTGCATTGGGAAGTGATGCATGATTTTATATAGTAAAGTAAATTTACAAGAAGACAACAGTGCACAAGACTGCACTGTGGAATTTCAGACTTTGCTTGGGCATTTCACTCTAAAAATCATCCCATCCTTACCCAGATATCCAGTGCTATTTTCGTGGGCACAGGGGTCCATTGGAACTCAGAGAAGTTAAGGAGTCTTTTCATATGTTCTGTTCGTACTGCACACGGCATAATGGGGTCCTTGTCCATGACTCTAGGGGTCCTAGTAATGCAAATAATAAATCATAACAACAATAATAAACTTTAGTGGGCTTTGAATCAGGCCCAAGGCGGGGCATTAACGGAACACAAGTTAGGAGTTAGGCCCTGATTGAGAAACACAACACTGTTCATGATAGCACTTGAACATGGGACTTAAGTACTTCCTTAACTTTAAGCATGTGGCTGATGTGGTATCCTGAACTGGGGCCTTAATGCCTTGAAACATTTGTCTGACGTTGCCCTCCCTAAAAGAAGCAAACTGATCAGTGAGTCAGAAATACTAGATTGTGCCAGCTCATACCCATGTTAGCATTTTTCTATATCAGAAAATGTTCTGGTTTTCAAATGCATGCGATTAAGCTAATTTTTGGCAAATGGAAGGCCAAATTCTCTACTGGTGAAAGCACATGTGACTCCTTGGAAATCAAGAGTGTTACATCTGCTTACATTAGGTCAGTGGAGAATTTGGCTCTCTTTCAAGGTCTGTTTCTGCACCTCTCCTTCCACAGGCTGTAGATTTGACCTGCCATCAAAAGGCATGGCGTTTATAATGGGAGAACTTGTGCTGGATTTCAGCAGCTATCTGGGATGGTCTTGAAGCAAAGCCGCTTTGAGAAAAAACTGGCCTGGATTACGGTGCCACCTGGAATGGGTTCTAAAAAGAGAAGCACTTGGACCAGACTACTGCTGATAATCAGATTTAGGGTGAATCCTCTCTCCATTTAAATTGATAGCAAAATTCCCACTGACATCAGTTAAGCCAGGATTTCACTCAAAACCTGTAGATACAAGTGCTGGAAGACAAAGAACCTGGGCTGAATTGTTGCTGTCTTCTGAAGTGACCTTCTGGTTTTAAGGTTACAGGTTCTCTGCCCTAGTAGTATTGTTATTACTTTGGTATTTGGAGAAAGCAAATTATGCAAGTAGGTGATGTTTTCGTTAAAACTAGCTTGACATGCACAAGGTGTCTGTACACGCATATGCATAAACAACCATTTTCTAGTGTGAATTAATTTGGAGAACAAGGCTGCTAAATAAATACAATTCATAGCCTTTCAGATTGGCATTATTTCAGCAGGAATGAAAAAGGGACTTTAAACTGTGGGACATTTTCTATCCCACAAATCCTCTGAGAGCAGCAATTTGTCAAATGTGCGGAAATCAATCACAACATGGGCAGAATATTCTCAGTGAGGAGGGGAAGTAGGCTTGAGTTTGGAGCTGGGGGGGGGCAAAAGGGGGAGGGAAAGAGGTGTTCTGGTGCCATCTAGTGGGAAGAGAGATGCAGTTCTGTCCCACTGAGGCATTCTGACAATGAGAAGGCCGGCCCGGAGTGTCTCCACGCTTGGTTTACATTAAATCCTTTAACAGTTTGAAGTGACATTCATTGGGAAATAAAATCTGAAGCCGCTTCACATTTGCAGTGGAATGGTCATGGGGGATCAAATACATGATTAATCTCTTTACTTGGCTTATATACAATGGGCAATATACTAGTGGCACTTAGGTTACCAACTTGCTCGGCAGCTTGCAAACACAATAGATAGATTAGTTTATTAGCTTAGATGCAAATGAGAGAACCATTGTGACCAAGTCCCTGGAGATGTCCCTCAGAGATCTCCGCAGAAGCCCTACACTGTTACTGAAAAACCACTGCCCATATCTTTAGCTGTATCCAAGGATCGCACGACATAACTCAGGAAGGTGACGGATACAAAAGTAGCTTTAAACCAGTTTTATAGTCCTTGCTAATCTCGGGCCAGTTGTGCATCAGGCTGGTCCCCCTGACATAATTTAGAAAAGCCCTCGGGTTACTATAATTTATGCCAGCTGCCAGTTCCCCCAGGGGACCATTACTGCAGTCAGAGTTTCATGGGAGCTGGTAAACTCCAGCCATGCCTCAAGACCTCTGGCTACACCTCCTATGCTGGTATCTAGGAAGCTGGTGCATTGTAGTAGCCACTAAGATAGTTCTTTGCCACTGGATGATCTCTCCTCCACTTGGAGTGATCCTCCCGTATCTGGCTAGGCTGCATCTGCTTTAGGGCTCCTTTGCACCAATGGAGAAGCCTAGGGGAGAATCTGGCCTTACAATTCCAAGACCCTCATGGTAAGAATCCAAAATTCAGACATCAAACTGAGATCCCAACACCCTCTTAGTCAGTATATAGAGAAGGCAGCTAGGTATGTAACCTGGACCCCAGATGCCTTGTTAGTGGTATTGTGTAGAAAATCCACTGGAAATCTTTGCAGTGCATGCCGAGAATTTCTGCAGCTCCTTAGTTGTAATGTCTAGAAAACCCAGCTGAGACCTTTGCAACATGCAGCTGGGGCCCTTGTAGCTCTGTTGTTAGCATGATATGCGGCATTAGCTAGACTGCTAGTAGCTAAGACATGAACAGTGCTGCCTACTCTCCAGCACAGATGTGGCAGAGGGGTGGGTTCCTTGGTCTCTCTGGGGCAAGGCACTGGTTTCAGACAAGTGCTAACGTAACATCCTGTGCAGATAGGGGAAGAAAGCACAATCCTTGGGTCTGCCAATAACACAAATCATCCTTTTTCTAGCAGGTCATTAATCCATAGCTTAGTTTGGCTTTTTAGGTTTCCGATACCGGAGTAATTACCCACTTAAAGCTCCCATGGTCAGGGCAGCTAGCAGGAGGAAATGCGTATCTAGTGTCCCATCATCCACCCTGCTGTTCTTGATTAGGAAGGGAAAAGGACAATTGAATAGCAACCAGCTGTAAATGTTTTGTCAGAGCAAAAGGAGGTTCACAGAGCCCTTCTGAGAAACTTCTGCACTCAGGAGGGGAGAGACAAAGTTCAAGACCAGGCAGGTTTAGGACCGTGGGCATTCAGTCCTCCAACAGGGAGCAGGAAAGAGAGAACAAGAGACGAAACTGGCTGGAAACATGTAGAAAGAGCCACACTGGTGAGTGTGTGTGTGTGTGTGTGTGTGTCCCCCTCTACACTCAGTCACAGAGGAAGCAAGTCTGTTACAGTCCCACCAAGAGAGTTTTGAGTCAACCTGTAGCTGCTCATGGAGGTCCTGGTTCAATCCACAGTTAGTCAAGACGGAGGCCACTAGATTATCATTCTGAATCAGACCAGTGGTCCATATAGCCCAGTATCCCATTTTTAACAGAGGCCAGTGCCAGGTTCTTAGGAGCAAGGAGCAAGAAAGTTTGCAAGAAGTTTATGGATTAATCTGCCAATAGGCAAAGATTCTCCCTAACCTCAGTGAGAAATTGGTTTATGCACTTAAGAAGTTGGTTTATATCCCTGCCCAAACACTTGTGGGGTTTTTGTTTTGTTTTAATTCTTACTATTGCAGTTCTTGTTATCCACATAATCTCATCTTTTTTTATTTTTTTTTCCCATCTGAATCCTGCCAAGTTCTTGTCCTCGGTCATATCTTTGGCAACCAGTTCCACAATCCTGTCATGTATGCATATGTCAATTACTTTTCAATTTGCCACCCTTCCATTTCATTGACTATCCTCCTTGTTTTTTTACCCGATAATCTGAGGACGACTGTAATTGGTCTAGAAGCCCAAGAAAACTTTGATCTCTTGAGGGCTATTAAAAACATATCCAAGATGTGTGTGTACTGTCCTGTTGCAAAAATGAAAGGAGGTAACTGTGGAGATCTCAGACAATAACACTTTTTTTCCAGATTGAGTAAACAGAAGAAGCAGTTTTTCCAGGTTGCATACAATAGCCACTTGGTTTCTTGCACATTTTAATCAAATTCTAGATTTCATTGTGCAATTCACTAGAATGGACTTTTATGTGTTTCTGTGTGTGAACGATAACACTCCACAGAATGCATCCATTTGCAAAGTAAGTTTCGGCATTTGTTTTCTGCGTGTGAGAGAGAGAGAGAACCGTCTAGTCGTTAACATGAAAAATACTCCTGTTGCAAAGCTCAATGTATGTGCAGAGTTAAATATGAATGAAGGGAGGGGATGGGAAATGTAAAATAGGTCAGTGACAAGCTGCTTCCCCGGGGCCTGTGGGGGGTTAGCACCGGTGGCAATGTTTGCACAAGAATGAAGGCAGAGCAATAGTCCAGAATGGAAGAGAAACTTGTGCATGCAGATGAGGGGGTTAATTTTGCTGGATGAACGCCCTTGATTTCAGTGGAGTTACTCTGTTCCAGGGGTCGGCAACCTTTCAGAAGTGGTGTGCCAAGTCTTCGTTTATTCACTTTAATTTAAGGTTTCGCGTACCAGTAATACATTTTAACATTTTTTAGAAGGTCTCTCTCTCTAAGTCTATATATTATATAACTAAACTATTGTCGTATGTAAACAAGGTTTTCAAAATGTTTAAGAAGTTTCATTTAAAATGCTGATCTTACGCCGCCGGCCCACTCATCCTGCTGCCACCCTGGGGTTCACCTAGGCCGGCAGCGGGTTGAGCGGGGCCTGCGGCCGGGACCCTGGCTGGCAAGGGGCCGGCAGCCAGAACCCCAGACTGGCAGTGGGCTGAGCGACTCAGCCCGCTGCCACACAGCCCACTGCCGGTCTGAGGTTCCGTCCACCAGCTCCTGCCAGCCAGGGACCCGGCTGCTGGCTCCGCTCAGCCCGCTGCAGGTCTGGGATCTCGGCCCTGCCCATATAGAGTGGGTACCTACCTTCTCCCTGCTTCTAGCCATTCTCTTCCTCTCTCTGCACTGAGATGCGAGTGTGAGTGTGCTGAGCACAGGGCTGGAGGTGAAGGAGCAAGTTGGGGTGTAGGGTCTGGCCAGGAGCTAGAATGAGGGAGGGGGCTCAGGGTTGGGGGTGGAATGCTTACCTGGGCAGCTCCCATTTGGTGCGAGGGGTGCAGGTGGGAATGTAGGGGGAGGGGGGTGTGCAGGAACTCCCATTGGTGCAAGGGGTGGGGGTGGGAATGCGGGGGGTGCAAGAGTCAGTACATGAGGTGTGGGGGGGGGCTGGGTATGTGTGGGGGGTGCAGTAGTCAGGGCAGGGGGAGTGTGAGGAGGGTGCAGGAGTCAGGGCAGAGGGCTGGGGGCATGTGAGGGGGTGCAGGAGCCAGGGCAAGGGGTGTGGAGGGGCTGGGTATGTGGGGTGGTGCTGGCGTCAGGGCTGGAGTTGTGGGGGGGGGGGTGCAGAGGTCAGGGCAGAGGGCTGGGGTGTGTGGGGGGTGAGGGGTCAGAGCAGCAAGCTTAGGGTGTGGACGGGGGTCCTGGGGGTGTCCCCAGCCCCCTGCCCAGAGCGGCTCACGGCAGGGGGCTGGAGGAGATATGCTCTGATTCCACCCCCCTTCCCCAAGACCCCATCCCCGCCTCTTCCCCGAAGCAGTGAGCGCGCTGCGGCTCTGCTTCTCCCCCTCCCTTGCAAGGGACATCAGCTGATGGGCGGCAGGGAGGGAGAGGAGGAGGGGCAGGGTGCAAATGAGTGGCACGCTGGGGGAAGAGGCGGAGGATGGGGGACCTTGCCTGCCGTGCAGCAGAAGCCGGCAGGACCAAGCTTCTTCACCCTGCCCTGGCGGGGGGCGTAGAAGAGCGGGCCGGGGCGGGCAGGATTTTTAATGGCTCGCTGCTGCCTGCCGGGGTCCCAGCCTGGGTTCGGCAGCAGGCTGAACGGGGCCGGCGGCTGGGACCCAGCAGGCAGCAGCGTGCCATTAAAAATCTGCTCACTTGCCGTCTTTGGCATGTGTACCATAGGTTGCTGACCCCTGCTCTAGACTAACATCCGTGCAACTGAGATCAAAATACCACTGCACATCTGTATCCACACCTGGCCATGGAACTGTGGGTAGGAGCTGCAGGAAAATATAAAACTGACTTTATTAAAGCCTTTAGTGAGACTGAATTTCCCAAGCTCTCATAGATTCTACCCAGGCCTGAAAGCAAAGAGTGAAGCTTGCCAGAAACTGATGATACCTCGGGGACAGAAACTGCTGAGGAAAAACAGACATGCGCTACAAAATGACTGAGAGAGTTTTCCAGGCAAATACCTGTAGATGAACAAGGGCTGCTCAGTGCAGAATAAAGATGACTCTGGTGAGTCTTTAGCACATTACTGTGGGTGGCAGAAAGCATGAGGAATATTTTTTTTAAAGAGACATAAAAGTTGAGTCTGCTTGCATCATTAATAAGCAAGAGGGAAATCTCTTGCACAGAGCAACAACGGAGGAAAGAAAGGGTAGCGTAGCAGGCTCTGTGCTTCATAAAATATGAGCAAACTATGACAGCTCTTCTTCTCCATAGATACAGTGGGCCTGATTCTCCATTGGCCTGTATCCTGTGCAGTCATTTATACCTGTACAAAGTGAGTAAACTGCTACCCAATCAGATGTTCAGAAATGGTAACGGCAGAGACCACGTCAGTTGCTACATACATTGACTTCTGCGTACAATGGGTGGGCACTTAATTCCCTGTGCAGTTCAGGTGTAAAGTTCTGAAATGGGGTTGTTTGCTTAAGCCTCTGAGGACAACTTTGCAAATAGATGTCTCTGAGTCCTCCAGGCAGTTTTGCATGCCACTGCTCCTGTCTGCCTGCTTAAGAGGCACTCTGTACATCTAGCCCATATTGCATGGGAAGTTTTTCTTGCATTCTCAAAGATTATTGGCCATTATGATGTAGTGCATTTTTTCCCATTAGCTGAGCATATAATGGAAACCATTAACACAAAGAAAAACACTCAACAGCCCCTCCCTGCAGCGTGTTCTGGGATTTTCTCATTGCAGTGGGTCTTTTTCTATGGTAAAGACCCACTAAATAAGACACAAATTCAACACGTGTGTGTAAGAAAAGCCATTTAGGAGGCTATAGGAGGAAGGCTGGACCAGTGATTCGGGTGCTATCCTGGGGCTCAGGACATCTTGGATTGCTTCCCTGCTCTGCTAAAGACTTTCTCTGTGACATTGGACAAGTCACGTGCTGTCTCTGTGCCTCAGTGCCCCATCTGTAAAATGGGGATAATCACACAGCTCTACCTAACAGGGGTTTTCGGAGGATAAATACATTAAGGATTGTGAGGCACCGCGATATTACTGTGGTAGTACCGAAGACAGATTTAAAGATGAGACACTCTCAACCTTTTTGCATCATGTAAACATGTATATTGCCTGCTTCTGTGCCTTCAAATATCCGCTAAATAAAATGGTTGATTTGGGATGATTGATTATAAGAGTCTAGCTCAGACATCCAAAACACAGCATTTTACATCCCATATTCTTTTCATTTGTAAGGACTGATATGAAAATCCTATCTTGTCTTCCCCATGATTTATCATTTCTGAGACTCAGCCAGTTATCTACATGGGTTCCAGCTATAGCTCCTACAACTGATAACGTATTATATTATAATATTAAAACCCAGGCCGTGCTTGGTGCTGCAGTCAAAAGAAAAACAAATCCAGGGTCAAATCCTGCAGGCCTTAGTCCCTCCTCTCCAGCCAGAACTTCCTACTGAAGTCAACAGGATTACACACATGCATAGGTATTTAGGGAATGACTCAAAGACCATTGGAGTCAATAGGAGTCTTTGTATTGATTTCAATGGGCAATGAATCCGGTCCTTGCGTCTGTGCAAATAAAAGTGGCCAGGGTTTTGCACTCCCTTTGTGCTCACTTTGCACAGTGTAAATGATGGCACAAAGTTCAAGACAGTGGAGAATCGAGCCCAAGGGCAGATTGGACAGGGTAAGAACAGCAGAATCGGGACCAAAATGCCCCTATATCCAAATAGTGCAGAGTGCAGTGAGGGCCTGATCCATATTCCATTGCAGTCAGTAGAAAGCCTCCCATTGACTTCGGGGGGAGCAGGCTCAGACCCTACGTTTGTTTTGATAGAAAGGTAGAGGGAATGTTGTATTTACATTTCCAGATCAATCAAGGCTCCGGTGGGTTTAATTTTTCCCCCAGTCTTCTCACAGAGATCAAAAATAAGTATCTGAAACTTGTCTCTCTGCATGGTATGAACAATATCAGTTTGCCCTGGTGGGATATAGCCTCCCAAGCCTTGCAAGGGTCCTTCCTCTAATCCACCTCTATAGAGGCATCTTAAAGAGCTAAAATGAGTGATTAGAGGAATTCCTGCTGTCACTCGCACACACTTCTGAAAAATCAAATCTAAGTTCAAGGTTTCCTTCATTTACGGCAGCCTTTTGGTTGTGCTGGAGCTTTCGGGAGGTATTTATGGGGAAATTAATGCCTCCATTCTTCTTGATGGCCCTTCCATCGTATTTTCATTTTCACTTCCAGATGCTGCAGGTAAAATGCAAGTTAGCACTTGTGACAAAGTTTCTCCTCTACCTTGGTGGGTCTTGCACTTATTGGCGGATTTGCTCGCCTTGGAGCTTCACGGCAGCCCTCAGTTTGGCCGTTTTTGTGAACTCACAGTCCAGGTCAACTCCTCTTGTGTCTGACCAGGAGTTGGGAGGTTTGTGGGGAACCCAGGTTCCCCCTCTACTTCGGGTTCCAGCCCAGGGCCCTGTGGACTGCAGCTGTCTAGAGAGCCTCCTGGAACAGCTGTGCGACAGCTACAACTCCCTGGGCTACTTCCCCATGGCCTCCTCCCAGCACCTTCTTTGTCCTCAGCACAGGACCTTCCTCCTGGTGTCTGATAATGCTTGTACTCCGCAGTCCTCCAACAGTCCACGTTCTCACTCTCAGCTCCTAGCACCTCTTGCTCCCAGTTCCTTACACACACACCACAAACTGAAGTGAGCTCCTTTTTAAACCCAGGTGCCCTGATTAGCCTGCCTTAATTGATTCTAGCAGCTTTTTGATTGGCTGCAGGTGTTCTAATCAGCCTGTCTCTCTTAATTGTCTCCAGAAGGTTCCTGATTGTTCTGGAACCTTTCCTGTTACCTTACCCAGGGAAAAGGGACCTACTTAACCTGGGGCTAATATTTCTGCCTTCTATTACTCTCCTGTAGCCATCCAGCCCAACCCTGTCACACACTGCAAAGCTCAGAGGTCAGTTTGGTTTAGCCATGCCTTGCAGAGCAAGTGACTCCATAAGATTTGGTGGTTCTGAGCACGTTTAGGCTCCGTTTGAAAAATGCCCAAAGCTGTTCTAATAGACCAGCAACGTCAGGTGAATGCTTGGGACACAGACTAATTTCCAAGCGTATGTCACAGTAGAGCCTGGCTATTTTACTAATGTCTTGGGAAGCCATTGAGAGGTGCTTTGCTGGGAAGGAGGCAGGGTTTCTAGCCAGTGGGAGGGGAGTTCAGCTGGAAATCTTGGGAGAAGCCTAATCTAATGAGACCAACTTGTCACATGCCAGGAATCCTTGTTCCCCTACATGACCTGACTCTCTCCCTTGTGGCAATTACCAACACTTCCTGGAAACTAGCTGCAGAAGATGGATCAAAACAGGAAACCAAGCTGGGGCGGGCAGGATATGGCATGGGGCTGGCTGTGTGCCAGGGCAGGAGTGGTGGGCAAGGGGAGGGTATTGTCCCATTGAGAGGCCTTGCAGTGATGTAGCACTCCTTGGGGTGATGGAGGCAAGAGTGGTCTCACTGGAGTGAGAGAGGGGGGAAGAAGAGCAGAGGCCAAGATAGAGGTTAATTTATTCATCCCCAATCTGTCAAAAAGCAAAGCCCTACAGATAAGGGGATGGACCTTAGCAGAGTTCTGTTCAAGCCACTGGCTCCCACACTGACTCAGACCAGCCGAGATCTGGCCCACCGGTTTTTAGACCAAGTCCTGGAACTTCACTGATGTCCAGTGGAATTTTGCCCGAGTAAGGGTATCGGGATGTGGTCCCTAGCCTTTTGTGTAATGAGAGTTAGCACATTTCAGCACTTTGCCATCCTCAGTGGCTCTGCATTTGTAGCCCCCCACTGACCTTGGAGTGAAGCAGAGCTGTCCAGTTGCCCCAGTAAAGAGGTGCCCAGGATCTGAAAATTCTTTGCACATTTAAATCCCTACGGAGTAGCTCCATCAGTCAAAAGTACATAGCTCAAACCATTTCATGCCCAGTCAAAGAGCACCTGAGGCTTTGAAAATTGAATCCTCCGGGTACATCTCAGTGTAAATAAACATTGCCATTAAAGGACTGTAACTCTTACTGAACAGCAGCAGAACCAGTGCTGAGATCAGCAGCCTCTCCCTCACTTTAAGCAGATGGGCGTTTTAGCTACTATCCAAGAGACTGTGCAGCTGGTCGGAGCCTGCCCTGCATGAAAAGCTTCTGACATTTTTTGTTGCTGCAACTTCTTGTTCACTGGTTCCTGTACAGAACTGCTACACTGTCCAATAGTCTGGGGCAGTGAGCAGGTGAAATGAGGCATCAAGGTGAGAGAGACCAGAACAACAACAAGCTGCAAATGCGTTAGCTCCTTTTTGACGGCTGGATTTCTTGTGAATGTGATGTGAACAGCAAATATCCCTGCATGCAGCACCCGCCTGCTGGACTCGCAACCTGGAGAGCTCTGAGAACACCCAGCAGATCCAAGCACCTGGCACCAACTGGGAGAAATAAGTGACTGCAGCAGACCCTATTACAAATGTGACTAATGCTGCCTGGTGGGCATTGATTTTACTTCCATGCTATTTAGGGGCCAGTCGTGGTTCTGCTGTGCAAGGCTGGGGGAAGCATTTGGGGAGGCCATGTCTGGGTTCTGGACCCAGAGCCCACATTTGTGGTGCATCTCTGCAAAGCCTTGGAGCAGTGGTTGGAGACAGATCAGGAACTGAACCAGGAAAGGCTAGAGGATCCTCTGATACAAGGACCCTCGGCCCCTTGCCTTTGACAGGGTGAAATAAGCCAAGAATCCTGAGGTCAGTGCAGAGCTACCTGCTGAGAGCGATGCTGGGCTACCTGCACTCCCATTGCTTCTGACAGGAGTCTCAGTCACTCACCACCCCATGGGGACAGACTCGCAGGGACACCCCTCGCTAGTGAGGGTTTGTCACACCCACAGCCCCAGGAAAGCTCCATTCTGGGTGGATATTTCCCAGACTTCTGTGTTTGGAGCCCACCTCATGGGGCCTTGTGTGCCCATTACACCTCCTGAGTCTGAACAGAGCCCAGGTGTTGTCCCCGGCTGGAGTCTCAAGGTGCAGAGCCTCTGTCCGGCATCTCCTCCTGAGAGCTGACACCCTGCAGTCCAATTGCTTAGCCCGTAGGACAAGTGCTGACCCCTTAGCCCCGCGTAGCTTAAGCACACCCTCTCCCAGACCCGTGGGCTCTCTGGGTTTACAGTTTAACTCTCCGGGGGCACAGCACAGTGAAAACAAACAGACACCGTCTTCACACACAATTTACTCGCTACTTAGCAGCACAGGAAAAATCCAGATCTAGACAAAATAATAAACACATTTCTACACACATTTCTCTGACTCCATTTCCTCGCCACTCTGGAGAGTTCTTTGGGCTTGAATAGAGTCCTCTGAGGGGTTCAGGATCCTTCCTCTGCAGCTCATGGCTTCCCTTCAGAATCATGGACGTCTCTCCCTCCTATGTCCGCTAGTATTTTCTGACATTGACTGCTCCAGCAGTTAAGCAAGACACCCTTGTTAAAAAAGCATGCCCTTCCCAATGCTTCCTGTGTGTCTCCATGAGTCTTCCCTGACCCAGCCAGCCTCTGTGGCTTGTAAAGGCCAGCATCAACTCCTTGGTTTCTTTGTTTTGCTTCTGGGGATTTTCTACTGCCCCATCCTCAGAGAAGTTGGAGGGACTAGATTCTCCCAGGTTCAGCCAACTTATCGTCCCAAGGGATTTGCACCTTCATAGGCTATCATTAAATGTTTAATGACTGACTATTGTCCCTGGCATGGAAGAGAGAGTTCTGCCAGCAAATGTTGAATCCCCTACCCACATAGAGGCATTACGCGAGACAACAATTTCATAATGAAAACTTCATACAGTCAACCAGAATTCATAAGCTGTACAGTGGTTCCCCAAATTGTCTCAGGGTTAAATTCTTCTTTGCCTTCCTGCTCATACCTTTACTCTGGTCCTGCCTTCCCTACCAACCACCTGTTACTTGAGACGTAGAGGCGGCGTGAGGGAGGAGTTGAACACATCCAAAGTTCAATTCTACATAAACAGCTAAAATGCAGAATCTAAAGACATATCACAAATAAAGTACAGCTCCCTGAAGCATTTGTTTAATGTTTCTCCAGTTCTGATTCTTTTTCTTGGCAAAGGGTCTGTTCTTGGCCTGACATGAAAGGGCTAGGATGGCATGCCAAGTGTTTGAAGACTTCAGAGCATTACATGTGAGATTGTATCTTCAGGAAAAGAGTGCTGTGAATGCCCTCTACCAGCTTGCAAAGCTGCAGGTGAAGAGTATGTCTGTTCAGCTAATAGAAAATGCTGGTATCTGGATTTCCTTTCAGATATATACATCCTACTTCTGCTCGTCTGTTGAGAATGGAATTCTGGGAATTTTTTCCAGCGTGCCCACTAATGTAGACTCCAGGGTCTATTCCCCTTCTGTACAATCTCATAGATTTTAAGGTCAGAAGGGACCCTCACGATCATCTAGTCTGACCTCCTGCACACTGCAGGCCACAGAACATCACCCACTCCTGACATAGACCCCCAATGTCTGGCTGAGTTACTGAAGTCCTCAAACCATGGTTTAAAGACTTCATGCTACAGAGAATTCACCATTTACACTAGTTTAAACCTGCAAGTGATCCATGCCCCACGCTGCAGAGGAAAGTGTAAACCCCCCAGGGTCTCCGGAATTTCTATCCCATGGTCTTTGTATCTCAGGGTTCTTTTTGTCTTCTGTAAAGTTGTTACTGCAGCACTGGTGGTTCAACTCAGAAATCATGTTCCTTGAATGATAAAGTCTCAGTAGATCATGGCCAAGCGATTGACTCTTTGTTCTGTGAAATGACCCCAGGTAGCATTCTTAAAGGAGCTTGGGTATAGTTATAGCCAGACTCCCACCCCAAAAAAACATTCATGGCACACTTCACTGGGAACTCTGGTTAGGAGAAGCTCTTGCTGATAATCATCGCAGATCAAGACCCCTTGCTCTTGAATGACTAAAGTATTGTTAAAAGAAAAGGAGTACTTGTGGCATCTTAGAGACTAACCAATTTATTTGAGCATAAGCTTTCGTGAGCTACAGCTCACTTCATCGGATGCATACTGTGGAAACTGCAGAAGACATTATATACACAGAGACCATGAAACAATACCTCCTCCCACCCCACTCTCCTGCTGGTAATAGCTTATCTAAAGTGATCACTCTCCTTACAATGTGTATGATAATCAAGTTGGGCCATTTCCAGCACAAATCCAGGTTTTCTCACCCTCCACCCCCCCCACACACACAAACTCACTCTCCTGCTGGTAATAGCCCATCCAAAGTGACCCCTCTCTTTACAATGTGTATGATAATCAAGGTGGGCCATTTCCAGCACAAATCCAGGTTTTCTCACCCCCCCCCCTTTTCCAAAAAACACACACACAAATTTCAGAGTAACAGCCGTGTTAGTCTGTATTCGCAAAAAGAAAAGGAGGACTTGTGGCACCTTAGAGACTAACCAATTTATCTGAGCATAAGCTTTCGCGAGCTACAGCTCACTTCATCGGATGCATACTGTGGAAACAGTATGAAGTATGAAACAGATGAAGTGAGCTGTAGCTCACGAAAGCTCATGCTCAAATAAATTGGTTAGTCTCTAAGGTGCCACAAGTACTCCTTTTCTTTTCACACACACAAACTCACTCTCCTGCTGGTAATAGCTTATCCAAAGTGACCACTCTCCTTACAATGTGTATGAAAATCAAGGTGGACCATTTCCAGCACAAATCCAGGTTTTCTCACCCCCCACCCACCCCACACACACACACAAACTCACTCTCCTGCTGGTAATAGCTCATCCAAACTGACCACTCTCCTTACAATGTGTATGATAATCAAGGTGGGCCATTTCCAGCATAAATCCAAGTTTAACCAGAACGTCTGGGGGCAGGGGGGAGGAAAAAACAAGGGGAAATAGGCTACCTTGCATAATGACTTAGCCACTCCCAGTCTCTATTTAAGCCTAAATTAATAGTATCCAATTTACAAATGAATTCCAATTCAGCAGTTTCTCGCTGGAGTCTGGATTTGAAGTTTTGTTTTAAGATAGCGACCTCCATGTCTGTAATTGCGTGACCAGAGAGATTGAAGTGTTCTCCGACTGGTTTATGAATGTTATAATTCTTGACATCTGATTTGTGTCCATTTATTCTTTTACGTAGAGACTGTCCAGTTTGACCAATGTACATGGCAGAGGGGCATTGCTGGCACATGATGGCATATATCACATTGGTGGATGTGCAGGTTAACGAGCCTCTGATAGCGTGGCTGATGTTATTAGGCCCTGTGATGATGTCCCCTGAATAGATATGTGGGCACAGTTGGCAACGGGCTTTGTTGCAAGGATAGGTTCTTGGGTTAGAGGTTCTGTTGTGTGGTATGTGGTTGTTGGTGAGTATTTGCTTCAGGTTGGGGGGCTGTCTGTAGGCAAGGACTGGCCTGTCTCCCAAGATTTGTGAGAGTGTTGGGTCATCCTTCAGGATAGGTTGTAGATCCTTAATAATGCGGTGGAGGGGTTTTAGTTGGGGGCTGAAGGTGATGGCTAGTGGCGTTCTGTTATTTTCTTTGTTAGGCCTGTCCTGTAGTAGGTGACTTCTGGGAACTCTTCTGGCTCTATCAATCTGTTTCTTCACTTCCGCAGGTGGGTATTGTAGTTGTAAGAATGCTTGATAGAGATCTTGTAGGTGTTTGTCTCTGTCTGAGGGGTTGGAGCAAATGCGGTTGTATCGCAGAGCTTGGCTGTAGACGATGGATCGTGTGGTGTGGTCAGGGTGAAAGTTGGAGGCATGTAGGTAGGAATAGTGGTCAGTAGGTTTCCGGTATAGGGTGGTGTTTATGTGACCATTGTTTATTAGCACTGTAGTGTCCAGGAAGTGGATCTCTTGTGTGGACTGGACCAGGCTGAGGTTGATGGTGGGATGGAAATTGTTGAAATCATGGTGGAATTCCTCAAGGGCTTCTTTTCCATGGGTCCAGATGATGAAGATGTCATCAATATAGTGCAAGTAGAGTAGGGGCGTTAGGGGACGAGAGCTGAGGAAGCGTTGTTCTAAATCAGCCATAAAAATGTTGGCATACTGTGGGGCCATGCGGGTACCCATAGCAGTGCCGCTGATCTGAAGGTATACATTGTCCCCAAATGTGAAATAGTTATGGGTGAGGACAAAGTCACAAAGTTCAGCCACCAGGTTAGCCGTGACATTATCGGGGATAGTGTTCTTGACGGCTTGTAGTCCATCTTTGTGTGGAATGTTGGTGTAGAGGGCTTCTACATCCATAGTGGCCAGGATGGTGTTATCAGGAAGATCACCGATGGATTGTAGTTTCCTCAGGAAGTCAGTGGTGTCTCAAAGGTAGCTAGGAGTGCTGGTAGCGTAGGGCCTGAGGAGGGAGTCTACATAGCCAGACAATCCTGCTGTCAGGGTGCCAATGCCTGAGATGATGGGGCGTCCAGGATTTCCAGGTTTATGGATCTTGGGTAGTAGATAGAATATCCCAGGTCGAGGTTCCAGGGGTGTGTCTGTGCGGATTTCATCTTGTGCTTTTTCAGGAAGTTTATTGAGCAAATGCTGTAGTTGCTTTTGGTAACTCTCAGTGAGATCATAGGGTAATGGCTTGTAGAAAGTGGTGTTGGAGAGCTGCCGAGCAGCCTCTTGTTCATATTCCGACCTATTCATGATGACAACAGCACCTCCTTTGTCAGCCTTTTTGATTATGATGTCAGAGTTGTTTCTGAGGCTGTGGATGGCATTGTGTTTTGCACAGCTGAGGTTATGGGGCAAGTGATGCTGCTTTTCCACAATTTCAGCCAGTGCGCATCAGTGGAAGCATTCTATGTAGAAGTCCAGTCTGCTGTTTCAACCTTCAGGAGAAGTATACCTAGAATCCTTCTTTTTGTAATGTTGGTAGGGAGGCCTCTGTGGATTAGTATGTTGTTCAGAGGTATTTTGGAAATATTCCTTGAGTCGGAGACGTCGAAAATAGGATTCTAGGTCACCACAGAACTGTATCATGTTCGTGGGGGTGGAGGGGCAGAAGGAGAGGCCCCGAGATAGGACAGCTTCTTCTGCTGGGCTGAGAGTATAGTTGGATAGGTTAAAGATATTGCTGGGTGGGTTGAGGGAACCATTGCTGTGGCCCCTTGTAGCATATAGTAGTTTAGAAAGTTTAGTGTCCTTTTTCTTTTGTAGAGAAGCAAAGTGTGCGTTGTAAATGGCCTGTCTAGTTTTAGTAAATTCCAGCCATGAGGAAGTTTGTGTGGAAGGTTGTTTTTTTATGAGAGTATCCAGTTCTGAGAGCTCATTCTTAATCTTTCCCTGTTTGCTGTAGAGGATGTTGATCAGGTGATTCCGCACTTTCTTTGAGAGCGTGTGGCACAAGCTGTCAGAATAGTCTGTGTGGTATGTAGATTGTAATGGATTTTTTACCTTCAGTCCTTTTGGTACGATGTCCATCTGTTTGCATTTGGAAAGGAAGATGATGTCTGTCTGTATCTGTACAAGTTTTTTCATGCAGTTGATAGATTTCCACTCCATACGGCTAAATGCAGTGCCTTGCATAATGACAGGTTTCAGAGTAACAGCCGTGTTAGTCTGTATTCGCAAAAAGAAAAGGAGTCCTTGTGGCACCTTAGAGACTAACCAATTTATTTGAGCATAAGCTTTTGTGAGCTACAGCTCACTTCATCGGATGCATACTGTGGAAACTGCAGAAGACATTATATACACAGAGACCATGAAACAATACCTCCTCCCACCCCACTCTCCTGCTGGTAATAGCTTATCTAAAGTGAATTTCCACAAGGAAATAAACCTGGATATGAGAAGAGGTGAGAAAGAGGACAGATTGGTATGTTAGTAAGCAGAAAGGGCAGGGAAAGTGCATGGCCTTATGGGTGAAACTGGAAGGCTCAGGGGACTGAGAATGAGACAAAGAGCCTTACACCTGCAGGTCAGTGATTCAAAGCCAGCCCAGATCTAATGCTGTTTGATAGTCTGTGTGAAATGGGTTGATGGTCCCAGTCTAGTTCAGCTAAAAGGGCGTCCACATCCCACCTGGCTCCTTAGGTGATGCACTCAGCTTCCAGGACAAGGAGTGAGCAAGCCCTGGAGACTGAACTCCTCACTCGGCCCTAGCGGGATGTTCCTGCAGGTCAAGGCCAAGACACGTTTGCAGGGCATGATGAGAGAAGCTATGTGCCGTATCCGGTGAAGCTTAGGGGTCAGGCAGAGGACAGCAGGCTCCAGGACTGTCAATCCCACACCTCTACTGAGAAGTGAAATTCACAGTGAAAGGTCATCGAGTGAACAGCCTACAGTGATCAAAAGATGTCACATCAGATACCAATACACAGTCCCCCAACGCGGGTTGCTGCGTCCACGTTTTCCAGCTGTGAATACTGAGTCCAGTTCATGGGCCATTTCACTTGCCCTGCCCCCTATTCCCTCTCACCCCATGGCTTATGGTAATAGTACCAGTCTCTAAGCAGATTCAAACTGTTTTCTTTCTGCCTGCCAGCCAGAGGCATACCCCCAAATTGCCCCCCAAATTGCACCTGCCTGAGGCCCAGAGTTAGAAAGATGCAGTCTTCAACAAAGAATAAAACCCAATAACCCAATGAACTCTGAGACATTCTAAAGGGAGGGTGATTTTAATGCACACATAATAACCAGCTCCACCTTTAATAAACCTCCTCTGTCAAAGTATGCAATGGGGTATATCCACACTGCAATTAGACACCCACTCAATTTGTGGGGCAGATGTTCGGGTGCGGGCTGGAGCCCAGGTTCTAGGATCCTACAATGTGGGAGGGTCCCAGAGCTTGGGCTGCAGCCTGAGCCCGAACGGCTACACGGCAATTAAACAGCCCCTTAGCCAGGGGCCAACCGCGGGGTTTTTAATTTTTAACCATACCCATGGTTGCTAGCCAAGGCACGCAGTGGATACACCTGTCCTAGGCAGAAACCTGTCAGATAATCATCACAGATCAAGACCCCTTGCACTTGAATGACTGCGGGGGCAGGGTCACACATACACCCCGGATTTGCTGCTTGGATTGGACTGAGCATGCTCAGTAACACTGCTGAAGCTGGCTGCCCTCACTCCACCCCTCCACCCCCCCGCCCCACTATCGGTAGGCGTGGGTTGGTTCTTTCTCTGAGCTCCTTTCTCTCTAGCACAGCCGGTTTCTGCCTAGGATAGGTGTATCCACTGAGTGCCTTGGCTAGCAACCATGGGTATGGTTAAAAATTAAAAACCTGCGGTTGGCCCATGGCATGGGCTCCTGCAGGGATGGGAAGGCTGGGATGGGATGGAGCAGATTATAATGCCTTGCAGCTTCAAAGGGCACCCTGCACGCAGTCCTAAATGGTCAGCAACAAGGACCCTGGAGCAGAAGTCAAGATATTTGCTGCATGAGCCACTTATAAGAATACACTATAGCATTTTACCATATGTGGCCCCGAAATATTGCACCCTCCATTAGAGTGACTGTAGTGGATAAGGCCCTTACGAAAATGTTTTTATTAGTAAGGGAATAACTCGCTCTGATTTAGGGTCAGACCAGGAACAGATTGCTCCCATCGGGGGGGTTGCTGCCTCCATAGAAGTCAGTGGGACTGTTTGTATGGGCTACTACTGGCCAGGGTGAGAGTCAACAGTTCACAATCTGGCCCTGTACCTGTTTCTCCATCTGTGAAATGGCCTTTGCAAAAGGAGAAGTCTTTTCATGAACAGTGCATTAGAATCCCTATGAGCTGTTAGTCCAGGGACTTGCTGCGGCATGCAGCAGTCTCTTGCAGGGAGACTGTGTATAGCGATGCAAACTATACCGATGCGATACGTCACAGTGTGGAACGCTGCAACACAGTGCGAGGAAGCAGTGTATTGGAACACCGATTAGCCTGGCTGGCTGCCCAGCAGTGTGCAGGGAGACAGGATCACCTCCCATGATGCTGCTTCCCAGAATGCCGTTGCTTCGGCAGCCTATGCTTTGATGCAGCAACTCATTTGTTTCCGCACAGGATGGGATGCTGCCCTGCACTCACTGCACAGATGCAGGACCGAATTTGGCACAGGCACAAACAGCGCCACGGGACCTTCAAAGGGAGGGTTAAAGAGAAAAGTCCAAAAGTGATCCTGACCCCCAACCTCAACTCCTTGCAAAATGCTATGCCGTCCCCAGCTCACACCTCACCAAGTATGAATCGTTAGGAAACGGATGTTTATGCCTAAAGCCACTGGAGAAGGGTAAAAAATACAAAAATCCTTTACTGAAATGAGTCCAAAGCAATCCAGGACTTCATAGCTGCAGTTATGGCCACTCAGAACTTCCCAGGAGCATTAGGGTTAGAACGCAAAGCCTTTTCTGCCAAAGGACGTTTCCATAAGTTGTTAGCAAGAGCACCTCTACCACATAGAGATGAGCAATTCTGATTCCAGCTGGTAAAGGTAAGTAGCACACACCCGTCCGTTCATCCCAGGACAGCAGACACAAATTTGGACCCTGATTCTCCACCTCAAAACAAAAAAAGCATCAGAGCAAAAGATATGCACAGAAATACCCCACAAAGGAGGCATGCAACCTGCATCCATCAGCCCCCTCAGGGAGTGTGTCCCGCCTGTCATGTAGTAAGAACTGCGAGTGGCCAACCTGGGTGCCCTTTGCTCCTATAAAGGCAAACTGCTTGTGAAATACATGCCATAAAAGGCTACGTGGCCAAGGCGGCATGTGACAACTAGAGGAAGAAACGGTAAGGAAAATGTTTAACAAGGCAGGAAGGAGTATGCCCCCCTGCCCCCCCCCCCCCACCCCCCCGCCGTTGGAGAGAAGGTGCAATAAAAAGAGCGGGAACCTGGAATGAGTACCACAAGAGTTTGGCTTAGCCAAAGGCGACTGGTACAAACCAGCAAGTAGAAGGGGAACGTGGAGATCAAACAGTAAACCCTGAGCATTGTGTGATGAGTTATTAATATGTATCCATGTACCACCCCGTAGTTCATGGTCAGACGCAGAACAGACCAAGCAGATGGATCCCACGCTCAGGTGCATAGCTTAAAAATGGGTCTGCTTCAACTTAGCCTCTCCTAGCGACGGTGAACGCCACACTTTTACTTTGCTGGGGAGCATGCAGCACTGGTCTGTTTCCCCTGGTTGTGCTTGTGAAGCATGGTCGTTCCTTGCCTCTGCTTGTGAAAGCAGGGCGGGATAATGGCCTTTGTGACATGTACAAGTAAACCCGGAAATACTTGGGAGGTGGTCAAATATCATGGTGAGGGGGGCCCAGGTAAGTACCTGGGTAGATAGAAAAACTTTCTGATGTCTGTGTTCAATGCACATTTTCCCTGGGCATGCATTAGCAATTTCCATCTATTTTTAAACAATTTTCCCTGTGCTGCCAACAATGCAGTTGAATCCCTCGTGTTCAGAAGGCAATTCCACTGGGGATGGAGAAGCCCTTTTGCCTGCTCTGTACATGTATCTCCCTTTCCTTCTTCTCTCTGCAGCAATCCTAATTAGGTCATTCTTAAATGAGGCATAACAAAGTTGTTGCCCTCCTAATGCAATGGTCCTGCAGAGAGCCAGGAGCGGGCTCAGCATGGGGAGTCAGTCCCCGTTTACTTATTAGATGCTTGTGTGTTAACATAACAGGTCTCTGCTGCCGAGGTGATGGAAATCCAGAACATGCCAATTGTCAAGGACATTTTTCTCCATGAGCTACCTGCATTATGTTTTTTCCCCTTTGCTTTCCTCCCCTCACTAACTTGTGAGTTGTAATTATCTTAAGTGAATTCTCCATATAATAGAGCCAAGGGAGAGCTGCCTGCACAGCTGGGACCAGCCTTGTGATTGGGCTTGCTGGGGCTGATAGCCCTCTTCTTGGCTCTCAACCATTTCTTTTTGACTTCCAAGCAAGAAACAAAAGATGTTTCAAGGACTTCTTTGGAAAAATCACCATTAGATAATGATGAGGCAGAGGGCCGTTTCCATGGCAATGGAGGCTTTTTACATTGTGATCATTGCTGCAAAATGGAAATTTCCTTTTGTCTTCTGAGGCCTGTTCACTTCGGTTATATGTGGTCTTCCCCCAGCTCCCCCAAAATAATAATTTGGTTAATTCCCTGAACTCAGTCATCTCCTTGCCCCATGATTTTTAATTCTTTTTGGCCTTTTAACTTGTGCATCGAAGGAAGCAGCTGCATAAGGGTTTGATTTAAGGGGTATGGGTATTTATGCTATTTCTAACAGTCTTTTTTGGAGGGAGCCAGCAGAAAATTGTGACATTAAAGTGGACACACAGGATGAGCAGCAAGTGGCCTGCAGATCCAAACATGTTAAGAAGACATCTCCCTGCAGTCCCAACTACTACCCTCCCTGGACTATTTTGCCAGATAGCCTAATATCTGTTTCTTCTTCCCGGGTTTCCTCTTTCCTTTGTCACCCTTGCCCACAGATGGCATGAAAAGGCATGACAGGACCAAAATGCCACAAAATGACGTCACTTTTCTAGAGAATCTATAGTTCTGCCTTCAACTACGGATGGGCAGATCGGTTCAGAGACACTAAGAACTGACCCCAACCTTCAGCCAAAACTCCAGCTTCACCTCCTCTTTCGATGATCCAAAAGGTTTGGCAGAAGTTTGGGGTGGGGAGTTGCACAGGTATGGCTGGGTGGGAGGAGGCTGTTTGCTTCTATTTTTACAGGCACCTCTTTGCTGCCAGGATCCAGATGAGACTAGAAAACGAACGGCCAAAGCACCATGGCCAAAAGTTGACCTTTTTTTTTCCCCATTGGAAATAGGAAGCCCTGAAAAGCATGCGTATGCTGCCACTCCATTGCCTCACATGGCCTATGGCATGGCCTACCCATTACTGAGATCTATACACACACACAGGCTGTGCCATAGTGCCTGATAGTCACCTCTGTGGGCCGAATGGGGGCATTTATCTACCTGTGGCACCTTTCCAAAACCCTACTGCTGAGCCATGAAGGGATATGAGGCGGTGAGGGTTGTTGTTGCTTCATTGTCTTCCTGGTCTGTTGTGATCATCCATGGTCCCACACCCTCTGTGCAGGGATGGTCTGGGGAAGGCACCCTCCCAAATCCACTCTTGCTTCTCTGCTTTTTATATAACAAGAGTGCTCCAGCTAGATCCTGCTCAGCCTCCTACCTCTCCCTCTCCCTCATGCGCAATGACCTTTTGCTCCTGGTAGAGACTGCGGAAGCTGCCCATAAAACTGAAGGTTTATCTTCTGCCAGTTTCCCCATTTGTTGTTTTATTGTCATTTCGCTGCCTGTGAAAGGGGGTTTCTTCTCCTCGCTCCTTCCCTTTGCATAAAACATGATGCTGTATTGTGAACAATGCAGGAATACATTACATAAATTTCCCTTTGATATCCGGCATGTTTCCAGCTGTAATGGAATCTGAGTAGAGGTAACCCCTTCTCCCCGACGTGTCAGACAACTCTCTATCCACCCTCCATTAGGATAAATGTCTACATGTCTTTGAAGAGCATAAACACCATGAAGGGAGAAGAATTTATTGAAGGGTGCTCCAGTGGGTATAATAATTGGCTAGAATTAAGAAAAGGGAAAACTTAGGCTGACTAGCTGAAATAAAAAATAAAAGCAAGGTCTGCTAGATTGGGGAGGAGCCTTCAAAGCAAGATGTCTGTTAGGCTGGGGAATAGACGCCAAAGGATGATGGTGCGGTCGCCATCTGGAAAGATCTGTTCCACTGGGGGAGATTCCTGCACTGGCCTGCTTTGGGCGCACCATCCTATACGGTCTTTTTTATTATTATTATGCGTTCCTCTGTTTTAATGATTCAGCGAATTAGCACCCAGACACACTAGCTACTAAATTATGATAAAGTAGCCTCTGAATCCAGACGGTAATGCAAGGGAGTTTATTATGCAAGGCAAAGCATAGTTAGTGAGGTCATTGGGGAAACTGGCATGCACAGTTGTCCAGCTGTGCGTGGTCCTTGTTCCCCAAGTGTCATACACGTCCCAGTAAATAGTCGGCACACAGAGTACTAAAGCCACAAATGCTGCTCATTGACTTATGTTTCCTTAGCATTCTCTCAAACGCTAGCCTCAGCCATGGCATCTAACAGCCTGTTGTAACATTATTTGCCTATGTGCCACCCAGCATGATCTCACGCATGCAGTAGTAATGAAAGACTGGAGGAAAAGGACCCTAAGTTTCTGATTCTGATTGGTAGGTTAGATTGGAATCACCTTAAGAAAATGGTATGAGCTGCCAGGAAAAGAACCAGGTGGCTTCTTTCATTTAAAACTCTAATTCATTCCTCCTCTCCAACTGCAAGTCCTCCTGACTCTGCCTCCTTGGATCTGCTTATTTAATTCTCCATCTTTGCTCACTGGAGTTCCAACCCCCAAATCTTACTGTATTCCATTCCTAACCTCCGTTCGGGGTTGGCTTGAATGTATCAGTCATGCTGTCTGGAGTGGCTCATGACCATGAGTGCCTACCTCAGGGCAGGCTGTCACAAACTGGGCAGATACCCCAAACAGGTGGTGTGTTCTATAATTAGATTTCACCAAGCCAGTGAACTCCTGGCTCACCATAACAGTCTTACCATGATAACATAGAGCCCCTCCCAGAGTCTCTGTGACATCATGGTAAGACTGTTGTCTTGCCACTCAGACAAATCGGACTTTGTGACAAATAGTCACTTACACCAAAAATCACACCAAGTTCAGGTGGCTTCCCTGAGATCAGTTGGTATGCTAGATCTGACACCAAATACCACACCTGTAGCCAATCCTGCAATAAATTTTCTAAAGGTTTATTAACTAGGGAAAAGAAATAAGAACTTTGTTTACTGGTTAAAGCAAGCAAACATACACCCAGATGCGTTACCATCTAAATCTTAAGAGTGACAGAGTTGAAGTGATCTGTCAGTTCAAACTGTCTTTCACAGTGGACCCAGGGTAACCGGAGTTCTTCCTCAGTTTAGAGTCTCTGCGTGGGACAGAGTTCAAACAGGGAACAGAGAGATCGGAAATTTTCCTGTGACTTCCAAGTCCACAGGCCGAGCTTCCCTGCACATAGCACGTCCAAGGTGCAATAGAGCCAAAAATCAATCCTTTGCATTGCGATGTTCCTTGATGGCCCATCTGATTTTGATAGTCCTGCTAGATGGACTGTCTCATGCCTGGGTTCACAAGCTCAGAGCAAGTTATAAAGCAAAACTTACATATTTTCTTATAGCATAGAATACTGACATTACAACTGAGATTAATGCACGTGACAATTTACAAGCATTTCACAGAGTCCAAGCACTAAATACATTCTTATAAGACTAATACCTATTCTGAGCAAAACTAACATAGGTGAACTGGTCTGGTCTGGTCTCCAGCTATGAGTCTGTCAGTTGTTAGTTAATGTCGGTGGCCTGGGCAAAAGCTGGCATCTGGCCTGCCAGTGTCACAACATCATTCCTGGACTTTCTAACAGCCAACCTGGAATGTGAAAAGCAAGGTGTGCTCTTTCTGGATCAAACCTGAGTCATAATAACAGCACTGGTGTTTGACGTTCGAGATCAATTTGTGATCAGAAAGACAATTCCTCTCACCTGTTCTACCCACAGCTCCTTTCTGGACTATATTTCTGTGGATAAATGTATTACATTTGTAAATTCAGCTTGCTGGGACTCCTGTGTATGGACACTTCTGGCCAACAACTACATCCATTCATCTCTAATGTCATGCAGCTAAAGCTATTAGTATACATACTCTTTTGAAAGTGTGTTGCACTGGGACTCCCCATTCCCCTTGCCAACATAAGCTCTCAAAAATTCTTCTAGTTTACTGCCTTCATCCTCTCTCCCGGGTGCCCGCTGATCAGATCTCCTCAAAACCAGGCTAAGTTGTTTCACAGACATTGATGCATTGCGCTGGACTCCATCAGCCCAGCAACCTTTGGGACCAGTCCTAGGACTCGTGAAGCCAGGCAGCGCAACTTGTCTTCATCGATCAAGAAGCAAGACTTTATTGGCCGAGATGGAGGATACAGGTGTATGCCAGTGTCACTGTTTTAAATAAACACAATCAGTTTGCCCAGGACTGAGCAACTGTTTCTGAGAGCATGTTGGTAAATGTGTTTATAAAGCATGAGAGAATCCAATCCATCAGCCCTCAAAGAGCCTAATCAATATATTCCAATTTGATCTTAGAGAAGTTTCGCCTCTGGGAAGTTTAATTTATTTCAACTCATGACCATGAAAAAATGAACAGCCAAAGCACTTTGACAAAATAGAAAAAGCGGATGATGTTGTATCCCGCTCCATTTCAATTTTCCATTTTACCTGAACAAATCACTCCCATGACTTGAATGACCATGAAAACTGATGGAGCACTGGAAAGAGACTGCAGGCCAAGGTGGAGACAGAAGGGATAAAATATGGATGGGAGCCCTGATGTGCAGGGCTGTTGAGAGGCTCTGCTGTATTAGTTTGTTGGAGGCAAGGGAACGAATGAAATAGAATGATTAGGACATAAGACATGAAATAAATTATCTTTTAATAGTATTTGTATCCAGGTATATTAACATCCACTGGCTAACTAGCTAGATATACAAGGATGATGTTTTCCATAGATATCCTTGTCCCTGCTTTCTCTTTAGAGGTAGCACAGTAGCTAAGTAGGTGAATTCCTGAAGTCTAGGAAACAGAGCCCAAGTATTTCCCCTGCACAGTGTGAAGGTGTCACAATATCTGGGTAAATGGGTTCCTGCTGAACACCTCTGAGCTGAATACCCACCAAAAAGTGACAGTCATTGGTGCTTAGTGTCTTTGAGCCCCTTCCCTGTCTCCTCTGAGGGCCAGATCGTCAGCTGATGTAAATCTGCATAGATTCATTGAGTTCAGTGGAGTTACATCACTTTACATTGGCTGAGGATCTGGCTTTCGCACTCTTACTATGAACAGAGAGTGCCTCTAAGCAAACTAAATACAGCCCTGCAGCAGTAGCCTATTTCCTCAAAGCCTTTAGCGAGCATGGGACAAAGAGAACTGTTTCAACTGGTGTCCCCATTTTCCTACTAGAATGAAGGGGTAAGAAGGGGATTACAGGTGAGGCAAAACAAAGTAAAGAAAAGAATACTGCTGCAAAGCCCCCTGGGTATCTACATGTGCATCAGCAATGGGGGAAAACATGCAAGAATCAGAGATTCATATGGAGGAACATCCAACTGTGACGGGTTTGGTCACAGAGACCCCCTTGGGACTGTCACCTGTTGTGCTGAGAATACGCCTGAGCCTGTTTTCTCTGCCAGTTTGGGACTCCAGAACCCTGTCTTGTTGAGCCAGATATGCAAACCTGCTGGAAACACAGACCCAGGGTCTGAACCATGCGCCCAAAGCTGCAGACTTAACTGAAAACAGCTTAGCAAGTACTTCTGTCTCCAGTACCCAGACACCCAGTCTCCAATTGGATCCAAACCCCAAATAAATCCGATGAAGTGAGCTGTAGCTCACGAAAGCTTATGCTCAAATAAATTTGTTAGTCTCTAAGGTGCCACAAGTCCTCCTTTTCTTTTTGCGAATATAGACTAACACGGCTGCTACTCTGAAACCTGTCTTAATACACTAAGGATCTAGTTACAAATACTAACTTCTCACCCTAGATGTTATCTCAGGTACAATCCTTTTCAGGCCAATGTTGTAGTCTATGGCCTGGGTCCATCAAACACTCACACCCCCGTAGTTACAGTCCTTTGTTCCAGTTTCTTTCAGGCATCTCTTTGGGGTGGAGAGGACATCTCTTGAGCCAGCTGAAGATCACAATGGAGACGCTTCCAGGGCCTTTTATATTCTCTTTCTTGTGGGCAGAAACCCCTTTGTTCTTCTGTGCAAAATCACATCAACAAGATGGAGTTTGTAGCCACCTGGGAAAGTCACATGTCCATGAATAATTCAGTTTTTTGCAGGCCGATGCCATTGTTTACATGTTAGTTTGAACATTCCCAGGAAAGCTCAGATGTGGATTGGCGTCTCCCCAAAGTCCATTGTTAGTTAAGTACTTCCAATTACTTGAATAGTCCCTTTACAATATGTTGGCCAAACCTCCCTTATGTGTTTCCTACAGCAAACACTTCAAATACAAGCATAGAGCCAACGCTCATAACTTCAGATATAAAAATGATATATGCATACAAATAGGATTAATATATTCAGTAGATCATAACCTTTGCAAAGATATGTTACATGGCATATCTAGCATAAAACATATTCCATTTATGTCATATTTACACTCATAAGCATATTTCCATAAACATATAGAGTGCAAGGCCACACCAACATATTGAAAACTTATCAGAGCTATAGCTGAAAAATCCTCTTGGATCTGCACAGCTCATCTGGAAGGCTCACAAGAGCACATTATGTCAGAAATGTTGGGGGTTCTTCCTGCTATCCATCAAGCTGGAAATACGCCAAGGGTCAGCCACCCTGGTAGCATTTCACAATTTCAGATTCTGATCCACAGCCCAGAAGTAAGTGCAGGAGCATGTGACAAACACAAATTTTAAGACAGAGGTTCAAACTTGTTTTTTTTGTTTTGCTTTTTTTTTATCCAGGCTGGTGTGACCAACCCTAATGTAAATTACCTTCCAGGGCAAAGCATGCCTTGGTGGCATCCAATGGACGTTTGTACACTTTAAAAATAATCCAGCATTTTAGTGGCAGTGCTTGGCATCTACATTAGACTGAAAGACCATGCCTCTCTCGTTAGATCAGTGCAGATGGATACATAATGTACTTCAAAGTTTATTTAACTAAAATGCCATGTAAGATAAATGAAGCATTTATCTGACTAACTCACTAAGGAGTGATGCCAAATGCTGAGCCTGCCATCCTTGCTTTTTACACAGTCTTTAATGCAAGCTATTTCCTAGCTAGGATCTGGATCAGAGCAGGCCACCATCTACAAGACATAAGGGGATGCCAGTCTGGATGGATGCTGCACTGGAGTAGCAGGTGTCATCCCATGGGAAGAGGTACCTGACTCTCTTCTTGAATAGCACTTGTGGGTGTAGCATGTATTCCATTTGGTCGTCCCTCTGTATGTTCAGAAGGGATGTGGAGGAGGAGGTTTTGTTTAGTGCTAATTTGTTAAGACTTAGATCCAGAGTCCTCAGCAAATGCAAATCACTTGTTTATACTGATGCCAGGAAATGTAAAATCAGAAATGAATGTGTTGATTTCTCCTTCCTCCAACGGCATTTCCACCTAATGCTTTCTGCTTTGATGCTTCCTCCCCAATCTTATTTGATATAGCATCAGACCATCTTTTTTATGTCAAACATTTGCTTCAAAGCTCCCTGTAGCCTGTGCTAGTTGTCAAAAGTTGGAAGGAACACGTTTTAAGCATTCAGCAAGCATTCTTCCGAAAAGAAAACCACTATTTCTAATGAGCGTTTGAGAGCACGGTGCATTGCAGAAACTGTTTTCTAAGATCTGTCACAAATGATTTACTTTTATTAGTTTTAATAGCCCTTAGCTACAGGCATGGAATATAAGTGAAAATTAAGATATTTTTCACACGATGAAAACAGATTTCAATGAGAGCTGGTGGGCTTTTTTCCCTCCCCCATCCACTGCTTTTTCTTTCTTTCTTTCTTTCTTTCTTTCTTTCTTTCTTTCTTTCTTTCTTTCTTTCTTTCTTTCTTTCTTTCTTTCTTTCTTTCTTTCCTGACAGACAATCCCAGTTCTAGGAAATTGCTCGATGATGCTACAGCACACAGACATCCCTCTGCGAAGCATGAGTTCTGCTGACATCAGAGGCAGTTTTGCTAATTGTACATAGTGCTATTTGCCAACATCCTTAGCGTCATCTCCACAGAAGTGTCCTAATGTGTTTTACTGAGATTTGATCATAGATCAGAAACAGCAAGCCATTCCTAGTCATAACTGCAGGTTTCTTTTCTCTGCTATTGAGATGAAGAACTCATTCAAAACCAACATTTATTAGTTCCCATTCATAATCTTTGTCTCCTTTCATGTCACTCTCTCCCAGTCACACGAGTTGTCTCATATGAAAGCATTATAGTCTAATTTCCTAGTTTGCATTTTGGCTTTAGAGCCTGCCCCTAAAACTACTCTGGCTTTTTTTAAAAATGTAAATGCAAAAGTAGGACCAATCTCACATTTATTATTATAGTTTGTTTTGTGGTAGCATCAGGAGACTTCAGTGAAAGATCATGGCCCCACTGCGTTAGGTACTGTACAAACATATAACAAAAAGAAGGTTCCAGCCCTTAAGGCTGGTCCAAGAGGTGAATATAGCTCAACTGCTCTGTGACAGTCACCATAATATATTTAAATTATACCAAAAAAATGCACCACAGTAGTGTTTAACTGCAAAATGGGGAACTACAGAAAAAAGAGGAAGCTAATTAAATGGAAACTCATAGGAACAGTCAAAAGAGTGAAATGTCTGCAAGCTGGACAGAAACTATTTAAAAACACCATAAAAGAAGCTTAAACTAAGTATATACTCCAAATTTAAAAAAAAATAAGAGGACCAAATCATGTCACTATGGCCAAAAAATAATTTATTGAGTAACTAGCAAAAGACACAAAAACTAACATTTTTGTAAGTACACCAAAAGCAGGAAGCCCATCGAAAACTCAGTGGGGCCACTTGAGGATCAAGGTGCTAAGAAGCACTCAAGGAAAGACAAGGCTATTGCAAACAAGCTAAATGACTTCTTTGCATCAATCTTCACCGCAGAGGATATGAGCAAGATTCCCTCACCTGAGCCACTCTTTTTAGGTGACAAATCTGAGGAACTGCCCAAATTGAGGTGTCAATAGAGAAGGCTTTGGAACGTATTGATAAATTAAACAGTAATAAGTCACCAGGCCAAGACGGTATTCGCCCAAGAGTTCTGAAGGAAACTCAAATATGAAGTTCTAAAACTACTAACTGTGGGTTATGTATGTAACCTATCACTCAAATCAGACTCTATATCAGATGCCTGGAGGATACCTAATGTAACATCAATTTTTTTAAAAAAGTCTTTAGAGGCAATTCTGGCAATTACAGGTCTGTAAGCCTTACTTCAGTACTAGGCAAATTGGTTGAAAGAATAGTGAAGAACAGAATTATCAGACACCTAGATGAACACAATATGTTGAGGAACAGTCAACATGGCTTTTGTAAAGGAAAATCATGCCTCACTACTCTATTAGAATGGTTTAAGGGTATCAACAAGCATGTTGATCACACAAGGGTGATCCAGGGGATATAGAGTACTTGGACTTTCAGAAGGCCTTTGGCAAGATCCTACACCAAAGGCTCTTAAGCAAGATGGGATAAGAGGGAAAGTCCTCTCACGGATCAGTAAGTGGTTAAAAGATAGAAAACAAAGGATAGGAATAAACAGTCAGTTTTTGTAATGGAGAATGGTAAATAGTGGGGTTCTCCAAGGATCTATACTGCGACCAGAACAGTTCAACATATTCACAAGTGATCTGGAAAAGGGGGTAAACAGTGAGGTAGCAAAGTTTGCAGATGATATAAAACTACTCAGGTCCCAGGCAGACTGTGAAGAGTTACAAAAGGATCTCACAAGAGTGGTGACTGGGCAACAACAGGGCAGATGAAATTCAGTGTTGATAAATACAAAATAATGCACATTGGAAAACATAATCCCAACTACACATACAAAATGATGATGTCTAAATTAGCTATCACCACACAAGAAAGAGATCTTGGAGTCATCATGGATACTTCTCAGAAAATATCTACTAAATGTGCAAAAAAGCTAACAGAATGTTAGGAACCATTAGGAAAGGGAGAGATTATATTATAATGCCACTGTATAAATCTATGGCAAACCCACACCTTGAACACTGCATACAGTTCTGGTCATCCCATCTTTAAAAAAAAACAGATTAGAATTAGAAAAGATACAACAAGGGCAACAAAAATGATGAGGGGCATAGAACAGCTTCCATATGAGGAGAGATGAAAAAGACTGGGGCTGTACATCTTAGAAAAGAGACAACTAGAGGAGGATATCATAGAGGTCTATAAAATCATGACCAGGGTGGAGAAAGTGAATAGGGAAGTGTCATTTATCCCATCACATAACACAAGAGCTAGGGGGTCACCCAATGAAATTAAGAGGCAGCAGGTTTAAAACAAACATAGGGAATTACTTCACACACCACACAGTCTCCCTGTGGAACTTGTTGCCTGGGGATGTTGTGAAGACCAAAAATATAACTAGGTTAAAAAAAGAATTAAATACGTCCATGGAGGATTGGTCCATCACTGTCAAGATGGTCAGGTGTGCAACCCAATGCTCTGGGTGTCCCTAAAGCTCTGACTGCCAGAAGCCAGGACTGGACTACTGGGTTTAGATAACTTGATAATTGCCCTGTTCTGTTCATTCTCTCTAAATCATCTGGTATTGGCCACTGTTGGAAGACAGGATACTGGGCTAGATGGACCATTGGCCTGATCTGGCCTGGCCATTCTTATGTTCTTAGATCGATGTTTCTGTATGAGGATTTTCTCCTGCCATGCCTTTGTGCTGTACACTTGAAGTTCAGTAATAGCTTTATATTCTATCCGCAACCCACAATAGCATAATGTAGGTCTGTGTGTCCCTCTAGGGCTGGTCTGTATAAGAGAAGAGCTGCCAACTGATGGAGTCATTCCTTTAGCTCCAGCGACGGAGGCACTCATGCGTTTAGCCCCAAAGATTCAAGATTCAAACCCTGCTAGTAACCCAAGAGATGTCAGTTACAGATCTCTGTATCTATCTATGGCATTTTAAGGCACCTATCTACATGGTACATAAGCAACCAACCCAATCAACTGTGAGAATCAGAGACCATAAAACTGGTATTGTGGGCTTTCGTATTTCTTCTCTGACTTTTGGCTACTATTTACAAGCCAAATGCATTGTTGTTTTTTTCCCTAAGAGCCGGTGTTGCAAACTCCATCTAGAACATGCTAATCGAACTGGGCCTTTTGCCTGTTACACCATCCTCAGTAATAAAGATTCTGCAATTAGAAACTAATTGATGATTTTATTGATGATACACAAGGCAGCCCATTTCTGTCTCTCTCTGTCCCACAACTTTATTGGCTGTGTGGTGCTAAGCGCAGTAACCATTTGTTTTCTTCAGTGTAGTAATCAGCTATGATACAAAGGGCCAAATTAGGATGCTGGTACTCCAATGGAAATCAAGAGTAATTCCATTAAGTCAATAGAATTACTCTGGATTTACATCAAGGTACATCGGAGCACAAATTGGCCAAGGGAGAAGATTAATGGAATAAGAAAACACCATTTTATACAGTCTCTTTTCTGATTTCAGCCACACTATAACTAGTTAATAACTCATTTATTACTATTAAAAAATCTTTTCAATCCTTACAAATGCCTAATAAATCTGTTAAACCCAGCTTCCAACATCCAATTTCCTTGGGCATATGCAGAAGTTGAACTACATTAAAAGATGAGCAGAGGGGTTTTATATTACCAGGACAGACTTGCCTGTTTCTAAAATTTCTCATGCCCTGATGAGTAGGAGAAGGATGGACAATGCTCTGTGATAATGTTTCAAATGCAAATGGCTCCATCATAAAGGACACAACCAAGGTTCTGTCTGTTTATATAGTCATTTGTGTTAAGATTATAGGGCCAGGTCCTCAGGTGGTATAAACTGATATAGCAACATTGAGTTCAGTGAAGCAAAGTGGATTTATGCCAGCTGAAAATCTATTTCTTCTTATCCAAGAATAGTTCCAGATATTAGATGGCAAACATCTCCCAGGGCTAAGGTGCTGCAAAGTTTTATTAAAAAAAAACCCCAAACAAACACAGCCGATATATTTAAAGTTTAGAGGATTGCAAGAGAGTGTCAAACACCAGGAAATACACAGCATTCTTATGGCGTCTTTCCTCCCCCCGCCTCCATCCTGGCATAGAGAGCAGTGTTCTCCTGACACTATCATAGAATCAGGGGCATTAGTGGTGGTAAAAGCCTAAGTGTGGTAGCTATTACATCTGTTTTACCCAGAGAAGAACTTGGGTTTGAATCCCTAGCGGAACCAGCAAGTCCTCATGCTTAGAGTTTAAGTCAGTCTCTAATTATTAGGATGAGACCTACTGTAAGGGGCAGGTTATCCCACACCTACCTACTGCTGGGTTCTTTGGCCTTCCTCTGCTGCATCTGGTACTGGCCATTGCTGTAGAGAGGGTACTAGACTTCATGGACCTTGTGTCCCATCCATTCTGGCAATGACTATGTTCATGGGTTTGTTGTTTTTTTAACTCCATCTTCTGGGAGCTCCCATTGACTGCAATAACACAGGAATGGGCCCTATACATACAGGAATTGATTTCCCCCACCCTTCATCCACAAGGCAGGGAGGAACCAGGGAGCTGGTAATTCTGTGTCAGATGGCCCTGGTGTGAGTTAGGGTAGCCTCTAGACTGCTTTATCTTATGCCAGCACCGCAGAATGGAGCTTTGCCACACCCCCTACATTCCTCCACCCTTCTTTGTCACAGCTGAATGGGGCAGAGCGGAAATGAGAATCAGGCCTTTAACCCTGAAGCAGGAATTAATCCAGGGAAGTCCTATTACCTGCAATAAACTGGAGGTCAGACTAGATGATCACAGTGGACCCTTCTGGTCTTAAAAGGTATTCACCTTAACTGCATTTCTGTATAGCCTCTTCTCACAGCGGCCCTGGGGTCCTGCAGCTTTCTACAGCACCCACTACACAGTCCACAAGGACTCATGACCCAAGAGCAGCAGCCAACAGGCTCCAGAGTTCTCCGCTCCCATAAAAACGAGTCCTTTAAGCTTAATTGGGCAGCTGACCGACTACAGATGCTGTAGATGCTGTCGAAATTCTAAACACACACAAAGACAGCTGAGCATTATAATGTTTGCTGCTCTGCTCTGAATGCCGTGGCTCAACAGCGCAACTGAATAGCCAGGGAACAACCCTCAATCTGGCACTTGTACAAATCTCCTAAATCCGACCTTAATCCAAACTGTACGCTCAGAGCACACTGGATTCATTGATTACGGCCGCTTTCTCTTTTTAAGTACATACCCAAGACAGGCTACCGAAAAGGCAGCATCTCAAGTGGCTGAGTCGAGACGGCTACTTAATCCATACTTGAAACTCTTTGTATACCGATGTAAAAAATCAGAATGAAAGTTGCTAGTGGTTTTGGTTTGGTTTGGGGGGGAAGATCATGTCCCCAGCCAATTCCCTCTCCCCTTCCTCTTCACCCAAAGGAAGATGCAACAGGGGACAGCAGGAGAGCAATGCAACAAACTGTATAGCACATTGTGTAATTGAAATGGACCATAATCACTAGGATTAAAGACAGTGAATCATTCTAATCGAGGCGCGCTCAGCAAACAATGAAAAATTATGTGCCAGAAAAGCTAATGCTGGTTTTAAAATGAACAGAAATGAGGCAAAATGGAACCTCACTCTTTATTCATGAAGGTCAATTTAACGTGATTATTTTTTTTCCCTGGCATCACAGCTTCGTGATTACTGCTGTATACCTCTGTGATATTTTCTAACCTAATAACAGTAAAAAATAACCAGCTGGTGATGATCCTGTTTAGAGCAGAGACTAAGTGCTCGCAAAAGCCTGCCACGGAACAGTTGCTAATCAGATAAACTCAGCCGCATTCCCAGTAGGGGCCATATTTTGCAAATTTCAACTGGTTGACTACATAGAGAAATTAGATTGTGCCTCGGACATTCAAAGCTCAGAGAGATCTGCATTCAGCCAGTCCTGCTGGGTGAAATCGAACCCTCGATAGACTCAGCCAGGCACTTTTAATTCACCCCCCTCCATATCTTCCCACAATATTTACTACCATGCAGCACAATCCCTTCAGGGACCCAGAGTTCCAGGGGAGAAAAGCGGTTCCGATTCTCCTCTGGCTCACACCAATTCTATAGTGGTGCAACTTCATTGACTTCCGTGGAGTTACTCCCAACTTCCACCCGGGAAAATCAGAGGAGACTCTGTCCCTTGTAGTGTATGTGACACTCTCCAATAAAGGCCCTGCTGAAGGCACTCGGAGGAAAGCTGACACTGCTGATAATTGATCATTTCAAGACTTGCCAATGAGAGCTTTGAAATTCAAGAAGAGGATGAGGGGAAAAAAAGTTAATTAAGGAGAAGGAAAAAACAAAAAGCCCAGACAATTGCGCAGAACTAACCAAAGGAAGTGCTGTTTGTACTGGGAAGAAAGTAATGTCTCTTGATTTGTTTCTCTTAACTGTCAGCAGGTCCCATCAGCAATGTTACTGGGGGTTATGCTTTACAAATCCAGATCTTCTTTTTAATATTTTTCGCACTTACCTCATTTTTTTAATTTCACCAAAATCCCAAAGAGACAAATTAGGAGAGAGGCAGAGTTTGCCAGAGAGCCTTCATTAGATCAGCGCTAATAACTTCTTTCAGCAACCCTGGATCGCGTCTGACATCACAGCCCAAGCTTGTCCGAAAGCTAATTATTTTCCCTGTTATAAAACAAAGGTTCTGTATCAAAGGCCCATAATATGGCACAGTACACACTCCAGATGCACTGATTTGCAAAATAAATCAACTGTGTCAGGGTGGAATTTGGAGGAGAAATTGCAACAAATTGCAATTATACTTGCAGTGGTACACTATTCAGATGTATTGTCAATTTGTTGTGTCGTTTTCAAAATTTCTTTTGGGGAATGAAAGGGGGGAAATTCTCATCTATCGGTATGAGAAAAACACTCCCCACCCCCTTACTGCCTCATCCAGTCTACAGATGCTATTATAACAGGCTTTATAAAAAATTTAAATGGTGTCATAGGAAGGCAAACATAACTACCAGGAACAAATGGTTGGAGACGGTCCCTGGCAGAACAAATGAAGAGACATGTTTAATAACAGAGAGCATCCAAAACCCCTCTAATTTTGTTTTCTTGTTTAGGCTGCTATTGGAGCGTAGCGCACTGAGTAATATAGTTGTGTGTTGGTTTTTATTTCTTCTTCTTTCTTTCTTCCCTGAGTGGGTGTTTTTTATTCAACGCTCCAGTCTCACTGAGCAATGCCCAGAAAGTACCAATGACCTCCCCTCCCAACAGTTGCACAAGTCTACCCACAAAATCATCACCGTTCCTCTGAGACACTGAGTGAAAAGTTTAGAGGGATCCTAACCAAAACTTACCCTCCATAACTGATTTACCACTGTCTGGAATCCTTGCAATGCCTAGCTAGCTAAAGGGGAATACAAGAGTGGGGTTGGTAAGTTACAAGGAGAAAGTCAAGGTGGCTTGAGGTGTGCAGACCCTTTATTTCGGTGGGGTGGTGTATCTAGAGAAGCCTCAACATTGGTTGTGAGCAAAGGGAAGGGGAAAGACCCCCATAGGACCTCTTGGCATTGAGAACTGGCTGTGCATTCTTAGAGGCACAGGGACCTCAGAATCAGAGCAAGTAATTAAAACCCTCTCAGCTCCTGCCCAAAATTCATTTCCCTGACTCCTCCTGATTACTCTTTGAGATCACAGATTTTGTTTCCTTACACTTTACCCCCTTTCTTTTCACTCTTTAATTTGTTTGTTCAGTTTCTCCCCTTTTATCTCCTCGTGTCTGCGCGTATCCATCCTCCAGTTTCTGCCAAGCTTCCTGTTTGAATTTCTTGCTTGACCCTCTTTCCCATATTAATGTCATCCATTTGCTTTACTCTTTGCACGCACTTCTTCTTTCATTTCCAGTGTTTGTTTCCCTTGGTTTTTATCTCCAACCTTAGCCTTTTGTGTTTTAGAAACTAACCTGCCCCAGGAGTCGGTTTGTTATTCCAATCTCATGCTTTTTATTGAGTTATTTTCTTTGCTGCAATCAGTCTCTAAATACAATCCAGTAAAGATACAGCAATGATTTTTGACAACCTGACCTTTCTCTGCTTTCTTACACTTGTTTAATTAGGTACTACGTGCAGCTGTGCCTTGATCTTTACAGTTTTCCACCCATCCCACCCCCCACCTCGAAAAAAAAGAGAGATGTTGTTGAAAGAAGGTCATTTTTGGCAGGTCTGCCAGTTACTTCAGACACTGGAAGGCCAGCAAGTCCAGTAGGGTTTGGCAGGCGGTGGTGTTTGTTTTATTTAATAAGTTTGAGAAAACTTTTGACTTGAGGAGGAGGGGGAGTTGGATGGCTCACAGGATTGGAAATGGGTCACAGAGAAATTCACCGCCAGGCTTCCAGATCAGATTCAAGCCCAAAAGGTGACTGAAAATCCCCACCATCAAGAGGCTGCTCTGTGGCCCATATGACAGGCATTCCCACTGTTAGTTTCCAGCCTAATACCCAGTCAAGTCAAATGTTTTTTTTCCCAGTGGGTGCTGGATCATGCCTCTAGTCAAGCTCCTTGCAGACAAATGTCCACCACACAAACTCATCAACACACTTTGATGCTAACTGGTCACCTTGTCAGAAACAGCAAGACCAAATACTGAGCACAGAAAACAAGCTTCCCTGCCTGCCCTAGAGGTGGTCTCTTCAGAATAAATGTCCAAACAACACAGGGAGGGGAGAAGTTTGACTAGCTGATGTCCACTAGGACTTTTAAAAGAGCAACTTTACATTCACACATGATAAACCCTTTGTTGTCTGACAGGAGACTCAAAGGGTGTTATCATTGCCTTGTGCTCAGTGGTGAAGGGACAAAAGAAGGCCTTTTCTGTTGACTCATCTTAAGAACATGAGAACAGCCATACCAGATCAGACCAATGGTCCATCTAGCCCGTAATCCTGTCTTCTGACAGTGGTCAATGCCAGGTGCCTTCAAAGGGAATGAACAGAACATGACAATCATTGAGTGATCCTTCCCCTGTCATCCACTCCTAGGTTTGGAGGCTAGGTATGCCCAGAGAATGGGGTTGCATCCCTGACCATCTCGGCTAATAGCCATTGGTGGACCTACCCTCCATGAACTGATCTAATTCTTTTTTGAACCCCGTCATAATTTTGGCCCTCACAACATCCACTGGCAATTAGTTCACCAAGTTGACTGTGCCCATGATGTTACTTTCACTCATAAATGTCTACAGGATGATCCTTGCTCAGCATAAATGTAGATTTTTTTAACATACGTGTATTCATTTAAACATGCATCCTGTCTCATGTTGTATTCCCCATCCCAATTCAAAGCCCATGGAAGACAATGGTAATCCTTTAGACTTCCTACAATACTGCTGTCCTAATGCAGGCAAATCCCGCATTGACTTCCAGGTGCATGAATTTCTTGTATTTAGGAATGGATATTATTTGAGCAAAAGGACATGACAAACTGCCTAGCAGCGCTGATTAATGTGTGCCCTGGGGAATAGTGAGGCATGAGGTGAAGTTAAATACCTCCAATATGCATTACTCAAAGCTGCCACACCACCTGAAGTGTCTCATTGTGGCTAAAAAATGGATTCTCTTTTAAAAAGGAACATTTTTAATGTTTCACATTAATTTTCTCAGCAATCCTTACACCATGAAAAACAGTCCCAATGGAAATCCTCAGCCCCTCACTTTCCAACCATCTAACGGTGCCCTACAGGCATCCAATGTATCTTTGACAAGGTGACATATTTTGGTGCACACATTAATTTTGAGAGTGCATATCATTTAAATGATTAACCATGTGGCCAGTTGGAGTTCTTCTGTGCACATGTGTTGTGGCTCTTTGAAAATCAGTGGATTTCTGGCCTGAGATAAGGCCAGCCATGAGAATCTATCTCACTGCCTGGACCACCATACAGTTGTACGGGATTCTCCCTGGCCCTTAAGCTGCATCCTCAGCTAGTGTAAATCATTGTGGCTACGTAGAGTCCATTTAAGTCAGCTGAGGATCTGGCCCAGCAAGTGCTCTGCAATGTTAATATCGCTACCTATTTGCTAAACTCATCCTTATAGTGGGGGTGACTTCCACTGAAGTCATTGGAATTCTGCATGCTTAGGTGGCCAGATCATGAAATCAGTCTGTACTCTGGCAAATGTGCAGTGAATTTGATGGGAATTTGCCTGAGTACAGACTTCATGTTTTTTCCAGTGACTTGCAAGATTGACTTCAGTGAGATTACTCACATGCTTAAAGTTATGCATGTGCTTAGCTTCCGATATAGCAACGCATGTAAGTCTGCCTACTCAAAATCCTCGTGCAACTTAGTTAGACAAATCATGCAAAACTAGTGGACCATATTTCTTTTCCGTCTAATTTTATTTTTATTAAGATTTATGGATTCTAAAGATCAAAGATTGAATACCTGGAAATAAAACAGAATCCTCTGAATGTATTCACAACAGATACCGGCTACTGCTCTTCATTCTTCCAGCACAAAGATCCATGCACAGATACAAACAGCTTGGTCATTCATAACATGCTGGTCCTCAGAAGACCATACAGATAAATAGGGAAAACAACATTTTCTAAAAGAAATAACTCTCCTTTGAAATGTATCCACTCTATAAAATATTAGCCCAAATGGTGTGCTAAGGAGCATTAATGCTTCAGTTTAAAAAATGTCGGTGTTGAGTTATTGTAGCATAAAAACCATCCTTTTCTCACAGAAGAGAGCAGCTTAAGGTGGTGTTTCGGCCATAGTGGGGTACATTTTCAAAGGGGCTGATCTTGTTGAAGTTGCAATTTGTGCTCCCCCCTCCCCCCAACGCAGAATGAGCTCTGGGTATAAATGGGAGTCCTTGGACCTGATTCTGATATCACGGACACCAACACAAATCAGAAATAATTCTACTCAAATCAATGGGGTAGCAATGGTGTAAAACTGATGTGATAGGGGAATCATGGCCCTGGGCTGCTAGTTGCCTGATTTTCACCTTCAGCCAAGTAGTTAGTGATACAGATTCGAATCACCTGTAACTCAACTGCAGAGAAACGAATGCAGGTGCAAATTCTGCAAGCACAAAATGCATCTGCCAATGGGAGATCACCCTTCTACAGTGTATCCCTCAGGTCTGTAGTGAAATGCTGTGAATAACAAATCCCCAGCCTTGCACGAAGGCTAATGCCTTGCATGATGAATTTCAAACCAGAGCAAATTTTGACATTCTCACTAAGCCTCTAGGAAAGGGAAATTTATACTGTAAATGCTGATGCAGGTGTGACTGACACACTCATCAGGTGACATTCTTGACTCTTCATAGCTTTCTTTTCTCCGGCCCCTCCGGCAGATGTCATTGTCAGTTGAGCTGGGGACTGCTTCACAGTGATAGCACTGAAGAGAGTGATCAAACTCAAAGCCACTTGGGTAGAGCCAGCCTTAAGATTTTCAGGTTCCTAGGAACAGCCTGGTCCCAGGACTGAAGATCTAGCTCTGGGTTGCCTTGATCTCCAGGACTTTTTCCAGAGAGGAAAATGGGGCCGAGAGCTGTTCTGGTCCCAGAGCTGTAGGAGGTTGTGGAATCAAGCCAGGAGTTGCTTCTCTCATCAACCCCATTGTCAGAGGTTGAAAAGGGGATCACACCATGAGCTGCCCAGGACTTCATGAAACATATCGCCTCAAGGGGTTGTTTATCTTGCCTTGCTCGCAGTCAGCTCTGCACTAGAGGCTCAACTTAATTTCCTGCCATCGATCCCATACATGAAATATCCGCTGATGTTGATGGCTGGTTCCACATATGGCACCAGATCCTGAGTCCATGCTCCATTTGTATTCTGTTCTTACTCATTGAGGTCAATGGGATTTTTGCCTGTGTAAAGACTTTAGGATTTAGCCCAAGGCTAGAAGGCTGGATATCGACCTATTAAGAACTGCTGTAAAAATACAAGTTAGAAGAAGTTATTTGAAATGCACAACAAAATGTTACTGGTCCTACCAAACCCTGGAACTACGCAACAGATTCTTCATTGTCGCCTACTGGCCCCTTATCCATTGACTATTTTCCTGTATATAGATGCAGAGTTCTCTGATGACAAGCTCTCAGAGAGTCTTCATGTATGAGTAGCCCAGAAGCAACAGTGACTCTGCCTCTGCAAATCCAGACACACACACACACAAATGCCAAACACATGAACACACTATTTTTAAGGCTTTGAGAAGCAATTGGAACTGGTATGGGGTTTGTGCATGGCTGGGATGGTGATCATAACACTATCAAATGCTCTGTGTGTCTGCTGAATGCCCCAGGCAGGTCTTCAAGGGTCTGCCAGATGCTGACACTATATATCTGAGATTGAGTTACTCCACTAATTATTAAACTGGACACCACTCAGATCAGTTCTGCTCTTTATGATACACAACGATTCACCATTTATAGGGCCATCAATTCATTTGAAAGGGGGTAGCGACTCCGTGCAGGGGATGCGTTGCGGCTGTTTGGAAGTGAGGCTGAAGTCTTGTCCAAAGGTCCATTCTTTCTCAGCCCCCTGACCTGCTGATGGTAGCCTATGCATGGGACTCTGGCACTATAGGTTGTGACATGCAAAGGACATATTGTAGTGGCGGGGGGGGGGGTGTTTAAAAGACTAGACAAGGATTTGCAAAGGTCAGGAAAATCAAGACCTTCCCAGGATACCAATATTTTGTATGTCTATACATCTGCTGCTTCCTGTCGAGCTGTCTGCTAATCTATCTAGCTGTCTCCCCTCTGCCCAAGGTTTTATTAGAGCTGGTTGGGAAATGATTATCTTGCCCCGTGCCAGGAATTTTTTTTGTTGAAAACTTTCAGGTTTTTCCTCCAATTTTTTTATGAAAATGGAAAATTTCCTGGAAATTTCTAGTGGACCACTGCTACTTGGGGCACCCATGGGCTGACAGCCTCAGCAGAGGCCAAAAGCCACAAATGGGCCAGTGAGTCTGACACTATATATCTGAGATTGAGTTACTCCAGTAATTATTAAACTGGACACCACTCAGATCAGTTCTGCCCATAGCTGGTGTACTTTGTAAATCTGGATTTGAGTCTCATGAATGGAGCAAGGTGGTCGACACCTGCATTGCTGCTACCTCTGCAGTCCCGAGAGTCTGTATACACTGGGACACTCAGGAAAACTAATCTGAATTAATTTTGAAAGTGGATTAGCTTAACCATATTAAATCCCTGTGTGGACACACTTACTCAGAATTCAAGTAGTCTTAATTCAGGGCTGGTCTAAATCTAAAAGTTAGGTCAACCCAACTGCATTGCTCAGGGGTGTGAAAAAACACAACCCCTGAGCAATGTGGTTATACTGAAGTGTAGAATGCACTGTAGAGCTTCTCCTATCAAAATAGCTGCCGCCTCTTGAGGTGATGGATTAACTACACCGACAGGAGAAGTTCTCCGCTCAGCGTAGGAGCATCTTGACTAAAGCGCTACAGCAGCGCAGCTGTACCGGTGTAGCTTTATATGTGGAGACCTGCCTTCCGAGTGTCTACACTGGGCCTTAATGCAGTTTAAGTAATCCACTTTCAATTCGCACCTTTCGTTAATTCAGATTATTTTTTCTGAGCGTCCCTGTGTAGACAAGACCTTATTGTGAGAATGGGAGCCTTCAGTTTTCAAGGCTGCCAAGCTAGTGGCTTTCCCCAGTATGAAATTCATTTACAAAAATGCATGTCTAGAAAACAACGAAAAGATTTTCTTTTCCTTTCTTCATTTCCTGCTTTTGTTGGGGGTGAGGACGGGGGTTGTTTGCAAGAAAGAAAAAAGTTGTGAATGTTCCCCCTGATAATTCTAAAAGCCGGTCCTTGTCAATGACATTTTGCAACACTGTTAACAAAAATGATTTAAAGGTTTTTTTGCCAAATTGAACACAGAAAGTGCTGATGAATTTGCAGATTGGATGAAATTACGTTACGTTTTGCACCATGAATACGAAACCCTCAATTTGGCTGCAATGCCAAATGTTATGTTATGAAGTGAAAAGCAGCTGCTGCTTTCCAGCTCTGTCACTCACTTTTAAAATGTTTTGCAGAGCAGCCATTTAAATGCAGCGTTTCCAGCTATTGAAACATCTGGGGCATACTGTCTGTTCTAACCTAGATCATGGCAAAACCCTGGAATTGATACATCAAGATTAATATAAAAGACTGCCAGCTTTACTGAATTCATCCACTTTAGCCAGATGTGTCCAAAGCACTGAAACGCAAAGAGCCAAATCTTCAGCCAGTTACTTTTTTGTGTTTCAGTCGGCATGTTGCAGAAAAGGGGGCTTACATGCAGTTCTTAGGGTGCACACCCATTTTTCAAATGAGAAGTCTTCATTTCCCCATGCAGAAAGGGTGACAGTGCACCTAATTATCTGATTTGTGTGAGCAGTTGGGGGATTTGCACCCACAAAATGGTTGCCCTGGCAAATTTTGCTCATGCAGCCCTGATGAAAATTTGGCCTGCAACATGATGCCTCTCAGACACTTGATCTTGTCTAAAACCTGGGCTAAAATTCTTACGAGCTCTTGTCCTGTGGTTGTTCCAGGATGCTAGGCAAGATCTATCCAGGACATGGCAATTTTCAACGCTGGCAGCATCTCAGTGTGGGCCACTGCAGCAAATACCCACAGCTGAAAATACAGAGAGGTCAGACTTTCATTTCCATTCCTTCCCCGCCTCCTGAGTGCTCATCTCAAGATAGTCTAGCACAGTTGTAATCCAGTCAGAGCCGTGCAAAACTCTTGTGCAAAATGAAGAGCAGACTTTAGATGCAAGCCGTTCACCATTCACTGATTGGACATTAATTAGTGTCCTCTCATTATGCCCTTGTTTGAAATAAAACTCTCCTCAGACGTGTTTAGTCTGAGGAAATGCTGTTGTACAGTTCTGGTAGTCCTGTTTCCCCCCCCCCCCCCGCCCTTCTCTCCCCCCGCCCCCTAATTTGAACAAAGTGGACTTAATTTGAATTAAACTGTCAAAAACCTTCCACTTAAATTGATTTATCTTCCTTCCCAGCCGAAATGGATTCATTTCTGCACAATGTATAAGAAGAGTGTGTTGATGGATTGCATTTCATGGAAGGGAAGCATTTTTTATGCATCTCCATTAGACACAGCTCAGGTATGCAAAGAAAAGAGAAGAATAGGGGGAAGGGGGAGAGGGAGAGAAAGAAAGAAGGGGTGTGTGGGTGAAAGTGAGTGAGAGAGCCTTGTGTACAATAATAAACAAGAACCCTCTTTCACTGATTTTCTGTGGCAGAGACATCATTCTTAGAGTTGGAAACAAAGTGCCCAAGCATTCTTCATTCTTTCCCCCTGGCAGATTCAAATGGTATCACTTCCAGCATGAACTCCACAGCCTGGCTTGCTGACCAGCGGCTGCTTCAGTCCACTTCAGTCCACTCTCAGCTCCTCTCCTGCACTGCGTCGATGGAACCTCGCCTCCCCCTGCTGCACCCACCTCTTGTCATTATAATGATCTGTTGAGAGGGTATACGCACACCAGCTAAGAGACAGACCTGACCCTGCCTTACACTCTCAATAGGCAAGCTAGACAAAGGGTGGCAATATTATCCCCATTTTACAGATGGCGAGCTGAGGCACAGAGACATTAAGCGACTTGCTGAAAATCAAGGTGCTACTGTTTGATGTGCTGATCACAGTGTTACCTTGTGCTTCCCCTGTCTGCTGTACCTACCTGTTACACTTATACTTAGATTGTAGTTCTTTGCAGCAGAGACCATCTCTTTCCTACATGTCCATCCAATGCCTAGCACAATGGAGCAGGGACCTCTAGGGTATGTCTACACTGAACTGCGCATCTGTGTCTAGGGCACCTGGGCTTGTGGACCTGGTAGTTTCCAAGCCTGAGATTGACTGTCCACATTGCTCTGTAAACCTGGGTTTTCAAGTGCCGGACCCAGCTCTCATAACTGTGCTGGACCCAGGTCTCGTAACTGTCCATACTGCCCTGCACGGTCCTTCTCACTCAAGTCTGAGGCTTGAGCTGCATCCACACTTCAAATTGTCAGGGCTTGGACCCAAGTCACAGTAATACTTAGGCTTGGACCCACCCCCTGGCTTTTTAGCTCAAGTTAGACTGATCTGAGTGTGGACAGAAGGGGATATTGGGCTTAAACCTGAGTCAGAGCTTGGGCTTACTGTGCAGTGTAAACATACCCCTAGATGCTACCACAATACAAATAATGAGGACATTCAGAGCCAGGTATTGAATGCATGCCTCTTGAGTCAGTTCCACACCACAATCATAACGCTTCCTCTCCATAGTGCCCTCCCCTGCAAAGTTCCGATAATAGAACCCCCTCTATGGCCTCGCTAACTAGGTTCAAGTAGGACTGTGCCCCTAAGGGTGTGTCGACACTGCAATTCAAAACCCGCGGCTGGCCTGTGCCAGCTGTCTTGGGCTCACGGGCCTCAGGCTGCGGGGCTGTTTGACTGCAGTGTAGACTGCCCGGTTTGGTCTGCAGCCTGAGTTCTGAGATCCTCCCACCTTGCAGGGTCCTAGAGCCTAGGATCCAGCTTGAGCCTGGAAGTCTACACTGCCATTAAACAGCCTCTTAGCCTGAGCCCCACGAGCGTGAGTCAGCTGGCACAGGCCAGCCCTGGGTATCTAACTGCAATGTAGACATACCCTAAGAGCCCAGCACCATTCTACCACCTTGCAACCCCACACATCACAGCTAACTAGTGGAACAAAGCAGAAACCACATATGGTATTTTGGGTCCTGCAGGGCCAAAGTCCTCCCTGGCGTCACTTCATTGAATTCAGTGTAATTCTCTCTCCCACCACAAGTCTATCTTTGAAGGTCACATTTATTGCGCTAAGGATCGTACCCACAGGCTGGTCCTAGGAACAGAGGGAGGGCAGAAAACCAGAGTCCAGCGGGCTCCCTCCCTTTGGCCAATTCGTCTTCCAGGGTCTGCATACCCCTCAGAATTAAGAGTTCAGACAATCGGTCTAAACCTTTTTCATACTGGAATTCCCATCTGCACAGCAGGGGCCACCCTCCCTCCTCTCTAGCTGGGACCCTCCTCCCCTGTAGCTATATAGGAAGATCATTGTAGTCACGATCTCCTGACACCTGTTCGTGACCCCCACCTGACGCTGAAAGGCTGTGCTTTAGGAGAGATTCGTCATGGTGCATTGGGCTGGCGGATCTCAGGGCGATGCCCCCCCATCCATGGGCTGCAGTGACATCAGTGTCTCAGAGGAACATCTGGCACGGTTGTGGAAATGTAGCAATCAGGGCCTTTCACGGGAAGGTGCCTTTAAAAGAGGCAGAGTGGGTGAAAAAAAATATTGGAGAGAAAAATGAAAAGCTCCAGCTAGCTCTGCTAAAAGCTTTTCAATTATAAAAAAATTGTTATTGTCTTTATTTCTGCCCTTTCCCTGACCTGGAGTGTGTTTAATGCAGTCAGAACCATTCGACAAACTCAGTTAATTTCCACTTAGAAGAAGGTGTTGTTTTTTCTATCTGAAGAATTTTAGATGAACTGGGGCAGGTGCAGTTTGCCTCTCTGATTGAATTAGGCTCCTACCCATGTGGGGACCAGAGAATCTTTGGAAGCTTCTTTCTTCTGCTCCTGTTGTTTGATGCCTTTTCTTTCCCCCCTTCTGGAAAGAAGAGCACAGGAGGGGAATGGACTGGACTGGGTTTCAAAGGTCAATGTTTACAACCCTGCAGAATGATCACAGAAGGTCTCAAAGGCAGACGCATCAGCGTGAAGATTCCCAGCTGTGGAGAAGCCAATAGGGAAAACCTCACTCCCTGGATGCACTCATAGACTCTCATGTCAGGCGGGACCATCATGATCATCTAGTCTGATTTTCCGCACATTGCAAACCACAGGCCCTCACCCACCCACTCCTGTGATAGACCCTAACCTCTGGCTGAGTTACTGAAGTCCTCATATCATGATTTCAAGAGTTCAAGTTATAGAGAATCTGCCATTTACACTAGTTTAAACCTGCAAGTGATCCATGCTGCAGAGGAAGATGAAAAACACCCAGGGTCTCTGCCAACCTTACCTGGGAGAAAATCGCTTCCTGACCCCAAATCTGGTGATCAGTTAGACCCTGAGAATGTGGGCAAGACCACTTGGGAAAGAATTCTCTGTAGTAACTCAGAGAGGATCACAATGGTCCCTTCTGGCCTTAGAATCTGTGAATATCAGAGCCTTTTCTAGCTCTGCAGGGCTGGAATTTTCACAGCGGCTCAGCACTCTGGGTGTACCTTGAGTGCTGAGATCTTTTGAAAATCTGGGCCCTGCTTTGGGTACCAAGTGTCATGCTGGCTGGAGTCGCTCATGAGCAAGAATACCAACCTCAGGGCAGCCTGTGAAGAAGCAGGGCACAAACCGCAAACCGGCTCTGAGTTCTACACTTAGATTTTACAAAGCAGGTAACAAATATGGCCAGAGATGGGGAAATAGATGGGGAGGGCTCTGATTTACTGTGGAGAATACTTTCTCAGGTGTCAGGCAACTTGCCCACATGCTCAGGTTTCAACTGATCGTATGTGACGTCAGGAAGGAATTTTCTCCCACGTCAGATTGGCAGAGATCCTGGGAGTTTTTTGCCTTCCTCTGCAGCAAAGGTATGGATCACTTGCTGGTTTAAACTAGAATCAGTGGTGGATTGTCTGTAACTTGAAGTCTTTACATCATGATTTGAGGACTTCAGTAACTCAGCCAGAGGTTAGGGGTCTATTACAGGAGTGGGTGGGTGAGGGTCTGTGTCCTGCAATGTTCAGGGAGGTCAAACTAGACGATGATGATGGTCCCTTCTGGCCTTAAAATCTAAACTCCTCAGGCATGATACAGCCTTAACATGGAGTCACAGACAGTCCCCTGGGGCATTCTGATCTATCTTGCCACCCAGGCAAGCTTGACTCTGTAATAGATGGTCATTTTACACCAAAGATCACAAAATATTCAGGTTACTCCCAGGTCACTTACCCCAGGTCAGTTTTGCATCCTAGATCTCACACCAAAGACAATGCTTGCTGGCAATCCTGTAACAAACTAACTACAGGTTTATTAACTAGGAAAAAGAAATAAGAGAGTTATTTATAAGGTTGAAGCGGGTAAGCATACACACAAATTAGGTGCAATCTTAAGGTCAAAAGGTAATAGAACCTTCTATAATAACCAAGCGTTTATGTCCTTTGGGGCTAACCCAAGCCAAGCAGCTTAGGAATCTCTCGCTTATGCTTAGGAATCTTTGCCCCCTAGAGTCCAAATATCATAAAAAGACCTTAATTCCTTTTGGGCAGGGATTTTTATCTCCACCTCCCTAGAGTCCAAGCTGGTGGGATGAGTGCTTCTGCAGGTAACCTCTTCATGGGTGTGGGGGAAACAACTGACAAAGTCTTTGTTCCACAATGGTCCGTTTGTATTCAGTAGTCCTTTCTGATGTGCAGGAGATAACACTGTCCGTAGGCATCCAGCATTTTGCATTGGGTGAAGGTTTTTTTTCCTTCTTTGGTGAGTTACATTGTTTCAGAAGAAACATTTTTTTACTTCTAGCGTAAGTATTACCTTCTAGCATGGGATATAGATAATATAAGTAGGATTAATACATGCAGCATGCTACAAGCATTCCATAAAGTTTAAACACATTCTTGTAACACTAATATCTACTTTAAATGTACTAACACACAGGTGAACCAGACTGGTTTCCAGCTATGCATTTGTCAATGTTCAGTAAGGCCTGGGACCTCGGCATGCGTTGGCACCTGGTCTGCCAGAGTCACACCCAGCACCTGAAATCTAGCCGATCAAAGCTCTTTTGAAAAAGTATCTCCATGTGCCTAATGTAAAGCTCATCTAAGTCAATAGGAATCTTTCCACTGACTTCAATAAAATTTGGATTAGGTCCTAAACCAGGAGGCATGCAAATTCCAGTTGTGAACATCTGGATAATTCTTGTGCAGTGGAGCTGGGCAGAGGCAGGATGGGATGAGTATACCAGGGCTTTCACTGTCCCTGGAATCTCCTGCTTCATGAACTATGTACTGTGTAATATTATGAGAGGACTGCAAGATTATAAAACTAAACTGGAGCTTTGTTAAGAAAACTATTCACAGAGATGCTTCCATGGCAGCTGGCATTCAAGCCATGTGCACATAGACTGATTGCCTGGTGCCTCAGCCAACCCCTTACCTCCTGCAACCTGTGCTCCTCCCTCCAAATTCCATGCAGATTGCTACATCTCCTTCTTGAGCACAACTTGGTTGAGCATCACCCTATTCTTCTCTCTCTAGGCCTGACCCTGCACTGTTGAAATAAAAGAGAGCTTTGCCTTTAATGGTAGAGAGAGGAGGATTTGACCTGGTGTGTGGAACCCACCGATCCCCTTGTGAAATTTGCTACAGGGAGATCCCAGTATCCAGCTCCCCCGTCGTCACCCCTCCCATGTTCCCAGCAGGAATATGAGTCAAGCCCTGAAGAGAGCTGTCAGCAAGGGATGATTTTACTGTGATTATTGCTCAGGTGAGAGATTATGTCTGTGGGTGTATTTTTTTTTCAAACTGCCTTATTTGCAGAGCAGAACACATTGGGCTCATGTCCTATTGATACATTTGTCTTCAAACAGCAGATACAACTACAGAGCGCGATGCAAATTTAATTATTCCACATGTAGGAAACAGAAACAAAATCTCATTGTTATATTTGTTCTCCTACATCGGAAAGATAAAAACCAAAAAGATGCTGAAGTGGCTGGTGTGCATGGAATACATTTCACTCCACAGTGCAGGAGTGATTTTTTTTTTTCATTTTTCTTTTTAAAGAGGCTCCTTCCTTTTCTATCCTGTGTTGCAATAAAAGGCTAAAACACCCAACCACACCCCTATCTTGCAATGGATTTATCGGCACCACTTTATTTCCTGTCAAAACTGATTTCCAGGGATCAGAGCCAAGCTATGGAGCATGAGTTGGATCTTGGAAAAGGGGCCAGCGAAGCTCAGAGCTCAGGTAAAGAGGATTTGTTGTTTAAAGGATTTGTTCCACTTTCCTTCACCAAGTTAACAGCTGCTTTGGAGAGGGTCATGTAATCCAGAGCCCCCGCTTCCTGACTTTCTTTAAAATATTCCTGTGGAAAGGGAGGACTCTGCTCCTCCTCCTCTACCAGGCCTTGAAGTCAACAAGTTTTGGAGATGCTGGGGTCTGATCTGGAAGTGTTGTGCGTGCTGCCTTTCTCTCTGAACCTGCTAATTGCCTCGGAGGACTTGAGGAGAGTTTCACTATGATTGCTGCAGGCCCTTCAGCCCCAGGTTAGGAAGCTTTAATTGGACAGTGGCAGAGAAGCGCCAGGGAAGTTACAGATGGAGAGATTTCCAGTAGGGAGCAGTGAGTTTTTATTCCAGCAGTGAGCAGTGAGCAGGTAGTTCTTGTGGCATTTCTGCAAGGGGGTCAGATTATTATAGGGACACTGAACTTTGGAATTCATATGATCATAGAGTAAGAGACCACCTTTACCAGTATGTGTGCACAGTGCCTAGCATAACGGGGGCCCGATGCCTGACTGGCACCTTTGGACTCTACTACAATACAAACAGTAAAGTAATTATAATTCAAAGCAAACACAACCACCAAGTCTTTGGAGGTTCGGCCATTATGAAGTAAAACTCACATTCATTTAATGATTCGTCTTGGTGATGGGGAAATAACATGCATAGCGGGGTGGGGTTGCCATTCAACCCCTGAAGTTCCACAAAGGAAAATGATCTTATTATCTTTAGGCCTCCCTTCCTTCTGCATCCAGAACACGTATTCTCCCGCACGTTTCCTGATTCAGTGCACAGAGCACTGATTTTTGCAAAGACAGGCCTCTCCCTCCCTGCATGGGTGCTTGAACTAAGGGTGCTGCCACACCCCCTGGCTCGAAGTGGTTTCCATTATATCCAGAGTTTACAGTTTGTGGCTCTCAGCACCCCTACTATAAAAACTGTTCCAACACCCCTGCTCTGTTTCTCTACCCACACACACAAGACCGTGGGGCCAGAAGAAGCTCAGTGTCCACTTCACACTGGAGGAAGGATGGTCAAGTGGTTAGGGCACTCAGTTAGGATTTGGGAGATCTGGATTCCAGTCCCTGTTCCCCCATAGGCTTCTGTGTGATCTTGAGTGAATCACTCAATCTTCTGTGCCTCAGTTCCTAGCTGTAAAATGGGAACAACGGCACTTCCCTACCACACAGGGGTGTTGTAAGGAGAAATACATTAAAGATTGTGAGGCTTTCAGCTAGTACAGTGGTGAAGACATATGAGTACCTCTGTGTGAGAGACAGAGATGACCTATCAGGAGAATAATGGAGCCCAATGCCCTGGCAGCTGCTTCTCTTCCTTTTGGGATTCACTTAACAAAACCTCCACACGCTGTGTTAGGGACCATGTCAATGAGGGCCTGGGCTACACTGTGTGTGTGTGTGGGGTGTTCGAACTAAGATACGCAACGTGTCTTCGTTCGACTTACCTGGCCGTCCTCACGGCGGCGAGTCGAGCGCGGCAGCTCCCCCGTCGACTCCGCTTACTCCTCCTGCCGAGGTGGAGTCCAGGCGTCGATTCGGGGATCGATTCATCGCGTCTAGATGAGTCGCGATCAATCGATTCCCCGATAGATCGATCACGGCCACTTAACGGCGTCTTTACACCGCTCGAGCAGGGTGAGTGTCGTTTATTCCCACGTGGCGGCCCCTTTGCGCTGCTCGAGTGGCGTAGCAGGGCCTTAGTGTAAATGAGCATTGGGCCCTGCACATGGACCCATCACAGGTGTGAAACGCAAGAGTTGCTCAGCTGCGTGGGAACTGCCGCAAAATACGGCAGAAAGGGCAGGAACGGAAGAAGAGTGCTGTGCCCCTGGGGGCCTGCAGGGGGCGTGTACGAGCGGCAGACTGTAACCACCTGCGTCGTTGCTTGGTCAGGTGGTGGCATGGGGATCTCCTCTCACAGACTCTCCCGCCATGCCAGCGAGAGCACCTTCCTCTGAATCACGGAGAGCTGCTTGCATCGCTCTGGGTTATCACTGGAGACCTGCCATCCAGCAACGGAGCAGGCCCAACGCTGCGTAACTGGTGGGATTGAGCCGGTAGCAACCTGGCAGACTGACTGCTGCCCAAGCGCCAGCAGCTCGTGCCTCGCCAGAGGTGGATCAGCACGAGGAGGTTCGTTCCTTACAGCTCAGGTCTGCCGGTGGCGAGGGTAGATCCTCGGCGCTGTCGCTCGGAGGAAAACGCTGTCTTTTATCTCCCAGGGCACCCCTCATCGCTGTACGCTATTGAATAATATCAGTGCTCCATATAGACGGGCTAAATGCCCATGAAAAGATCCTGTGTAATGGATTACACATCACCCCACAGAGCGGAGGCATTCTTGGGGCATTCATCTCCTCCTGCTGTTAGTTCACAGCCTGACTGCAGGATCATCTTTCTCAGTCAGCTGCCGGTAATTTACTTCCGGTGGAATTCGCTCTCTGTGCTCAAACCGCAGCTTTCACTTATCACTTCCACCTATAGAACGGGGGGCCGGGGAGCTACCGCGGCACAAAAGATGGGGCAGACCCTGAGGTGGGCTGAGCCTCTGCGGCTCTTAGTGATTTAACAAGGGAGCTTAGCAGACCCAGTCAAAAAGAGCCTGCTGTATATTTTGTGAAAACGTTCAAAAGAAAGGGGAAAAAATTGTTTTGTTTTAATTTTTCTGTGAAATGTTTTGACAGTCATTGCCTGGAGCAGTGCTCTTTGAGAGGAGGATATGGGAACTCCTGGCTAATGCATGCCTGGCAATCATGAGAGACCACCAGGATGTCGCTCAATCAGAGTGTATCATACCTGGACCACTGAGTCCTTCCTGCACCCAGCGAGCAAAACTGCACCTCCACCACTAGACCCCTCACTGATGGAGTTCCACAAGGATCAATTCTCTCTCTGGTCTTTTTCAACATCTACATGCAACTACTAGCTGAACTGGTCAGATGTCATGGACTCAAGTGTCCGCGATGTGGAGATGATACACAGCTCTACATACCCTTCCCACTTATGACCATACCATTACGACCACGATGGCTCAGTGCTTGGATGAGATCAGCTCATACTTGAAGAACAGCTGGATGAAGCTGAACCTGAGTGAGACAGAGGTGCTGCTGGTGATCAGAGAAAAGTATCTGGAGGAGTTTGCTGCCATGGTATAGTCTCCTTTGGTTGAAGGTTCACATCCACGGTTGGTAAGTTTAGCCCATAGTTTAGGAATGCACCTCTATTCCTTGCTGGTGTTGACTTCTCACATAGCAACATCTGTGACTAACACTCTCAACCATCTCCAGTTGGCTGAGAGACTCTGTCCCATCCTGGCAGACAAAGACCTAGCCTCAGCTATTCATGCATTCATCACCTCTAGGCTGGACTATAGCGATGCGACATACCTGGGCATGACATCTTCAGTCCTTAAGAAACTCCAACTAGTACAGAACGCTGCAGCATATCTCCTCAGCAACACAGGCTACCGTGAGCACATCACACGTGTCCTCCACTCTCTACGGTGCCTTTCCATAGCGCTGCAAATCAAGTTCAAGGTCTCGGTTGTTATCTTCAAGACTCTCCATTGCCGGGGCCCAGGGTACCTAAAAGGCTGTCTAAAGCCCCAGGATGAAGACACTGATTGATGGCTTCACTCCTCTGACATATGGAACTCTCAATAATAAGGATGAAGCTAATCTGTGCAGGAGACAGCCCTGTCCTGGGGGTGGTCCTCGGACCTCAGGCCCATCACAAACCTCACCAATTTCTGCTCCAAGTACCAGGTGCATGTCTTTGCCTTGTTTTCTCTAATATAAACACAGACCAACAGGTATCTTTATATACAAATCAAACCCCAGAAACTCTTCCAAAACAAACCACTCCACTGCACACGCTTCTCCCCCTGGGAAGAGGACGAGAGAACAAACACCATGGGACAGATGTGTAGTCATGTAATTTAAGGAATTACTGGAGGGTGCTCAGGCCCAAATTCACAGAGGTAATTAGGGGCTTAACTCCCTCCCATTGATTGCAGTGGGAGTGAGATGCCTAAGTTCCTTTCTGAATCTGCACCTCAGATACTATGACACTGAGCACAGTGTAAGTACTAGAATAGATATGCTCACTGCAGTGGGAAAAGTTGCTCACTAAGGAGAATCAATGACATTGAGCTAGAGTACAGATCAGATCAGAGCTCTGCTGGAGCCAATGTGCAATGGATGCAGCTTAACCTGCTTCAACCTACCTACAGCTACCTGCCATAAAACATGCAGAGGTTTCATTGATAACCCTGATGCATAGCCCCAAGGCTGGAGCTCAGTACAGGGGTTAAGTGTTTGGCTTCATTGTCTCTTTCCTCCTGCCAGAGATATCCAGAAGCCTGCTGTGGACAGTGCTCTGACAGAAATAAAGGGAAACCCTAAAGACTTGGTGCTCAGAGTGCCCCTTCATGGACATTCCCAAAAGTAGTAGAGATACCAGCTGCTATCATAGAGGTAGGCCTCCAGTAAGACCTGCTACTTCTAGGGCCTCCATCACCATTGGATCTGAGCACCTCACAGTCTTTAATCTACTCATTTATACTCACAACAGCTCTGAGAGGTAGGGAAATGTGATCATCCCCATTTTACAGATGAAGAAGGGAAGCACAGAGAGGGCAAGTGACTTCCCCAAGGTCCCACGGGAAGTTTGTGGTAGAACAGAGAATTGAACCTGTCTCCCTGGAACTCTAGGCTAACACCCTAACCAGTGGCCCATGCTCCCTCCCCAGTGTAGGGGTGTAGTGGCAGTGGTAATTCCATAGGACCGATCAACAGGGTCTTGCCTGAGTGAGGACTGCATGGACAGGTACATAGTTTGCAAGGTGCTTTAGGACCTTTCAGGATGAAAGGTGCTGCATATATGTCCAGGAGATTATGCTGATGCTGATAAATGGCACATGACACTCCCATTGACAGGGACAGAAACCTCAGCATATTCCCCACCTGCTGGAGCTCACTTTTCTGTGTCCTTGTCCCTGGACTCCACCCTTCCCAGCCTGAGCTTGCTTACCACAGCAGGCATGGCAGACAGCAAAAAGGGGAAGAAAACACCCTGATTCACAGCGAGAATATACTCCCCTCCCGAATTTCTCCTACAGCATCGGTGCCACGTGATCGATGATTTTTAACCATGCAAACCTGTGCGCGGAGAGCATTAAAAGGCCAGTCTTTAGCCACCAGCAGCCAGGAGGTTAAGGATGCAACTCAATTCTGAATGTAGCCCTGTTGGGTCCATTTAATAACAATCATACCCTCCATATCCATGTAGCGTCTTCCCTCTAGAGTGCTTGGAGCCCTTTTGCTAAACCTCAAAATCCCACTGGGGGTTGGATAGGGAACCATTATGCTTCAAGCTGTTTTCCAGGTGAGGAAACTGAGGCATGGTGCAATTAAATGTCTCGTCCAGGGCTAGTCCATGAGTCAGTGGCAGTCAGGGATGAGATAAGGGGTCCTGGCCTCCAGTCCTTCACTCTAATCATTAGACAAACTCCCATCTGCCAAAGCCCCTTTTGTTTGGTGAAACCTTGGAAAGCTGGGGGAAATGGGATACTTGAAAGGCAGCAGGCCTATTGAATCAGCTGACCCTTACAAAATAAGATGGACCTGACTCTGTGTTGCCCTGCCTGGTGGAGAGCCATCCTGATTTAGATCCCCTCTTTGCCTGGTGGAGAGCTATCCCCTCTTAGATCCCTGGTGTCAATGACCGCACAAGGAGCAGGACCATGGTGAATCAGTCTCTGTCGGGGGCGTGTGGCGGGGAGGAGGGGAGTTATTCTGTTTTATTTGATTGCATGGAGATGGGTTTGGTAGTTTAATTTTTTTCCACAGCAGGCAGGAAATCCATTGTGCCAGATGGATCCTGCCGAAAGCATATTGGGGGTGCAAATATTCCCATGAAATCCAAAGTAAACAAACAAACAAGCAAGCATGTGATTCAGAATTTTGCAGGAAAATGATGTTTGAAGGGGGAGCAAGCTCAGCCGTAATGAAACAGCAAAGAGTTTCCCTAGGACATGTATCACACTTAGACACAGCTTGAGTGAAAAGGAACCATACAGCATGTTGTACAGACAGATGTTATAAGGGATTGTCTGCATGGGGAAATAGCCGGGAATAGCTATTCCACACTGGTTCCAGTATGGAATAGCTACCGTGCTCTAAATGCACAGCCTGGCTTATTTTGCCATAGCTTCCTCGTGTACGCAAGCCCTATGGCATCCCGGGCACAGTGGCCAACTTTCACGTGGTAAATAAACACCCCGACTTTCACAATAAGCCCAAAATCAAGCTAATCCCATTTCAAAACAAGGCCCAAACAAGCCAATCCCTAAGAACCCCAACACTCTGTGACTAGATCCCCCCAGCGTGCAGACTGGGGCTGTGTTGGGCCTGCTTTGCACCCCTGACTCTCTCCCCACCCTTGCCCCTGCTTGCCAGGAGCCGATCAAAAACAAGAAGCAACGAGCTACAAGCCAAAAACTAGCCAACAAGTAACTCACAAGCCAATTAAGCCAAAAACAAACCCAATTTCTGCTTCAGGTTTGGCATGTCTGATTCCAAGCCCAGAGGATCTTAGGAATCAAGTGTTCTGAGGACTCCTTTGTGACTTGGGCTATGCACCCATGCAAGGGAGTAAAAAGACAACATCTCTTGAGGCCCTTGCCAGATACCCAGACCTTGGGCCTAGGCCGGCTGTAGTTAGCAGGGCTGTGTGCTCATTTAAGCCCCAGTTCAGCAAAGCACGTATATCTATGCTTCGCTTTAAGGATATGGGCAGTCCCGTTCACTTCCGTTACTTAAATGCTCTGTTGAATCGGGGCTTTATTCCTTCCCCTGAGCAGGTAGGTGGGAAGGGGTGAGAAAATGGTGGACCTTTGGATCCACCCACCCAATTCACTGATGAGAGCAGCTGAGTAAGCAAGGGGAATTTCAGCCAGTGGCAAATTACTACCTCCCTATGCCTCTCCTGGAGCAAGCAGAAATCCAGGGAGGCCTTGTGCCGCAGAGGGGTGTTTGTCATCACAGCACCTCCCAGAACTAGTCCTGGGGTAATGCAATTTACTCACCACCCCCGCTCAGCCTAAGGGCACAATCTAGCTCTAAATAAAGACAAGACATACAATGTGGGTGCAGCGCGGGAGGTGAAGTGGTTCTGGGGCAGCGAGGGATGAGTTGATGGGTCTCTCTCTCTCGCTCCACTTTCCTTTGGGCAAACATACTCAGCACAAAACCTGTCTGGAACCTTGTAATTGGCATCTCTGCTGTTGCTCAACAGAGAGGCTAAGTACTGAGCAGATCCGGTCAGTTCTGTGAAATTCCTCCTTGCAACTTTGGATAACAAAAAGCTGGGGTGAAGTTTTCACAGATGTTTTCATTAAAATAGCGCCCAGCTGTAGCGTTGATCGAGCCCGGAGACTGCAAGAACTTCTGCTCCTCTGCCACTTTTTACCAAAGGAAGTTGTGGATCCCTCAGCTCCTGAATTTTTCAGATCAAGGCTGGATGTCTTTCTAGACGATGTGCTTTGGTCAAACGCAAGTTATGGGGCTCAAAACAGGAATCACGAGATGCAATTCTCTGGCCTGCGCTGTGTGGCAGACAAGATGATCTCATGGTTCTATCTGCCCTTAAAAGCTCTGACTTTGTTTGGGACTGATCCCTATAGATCCAGGCAGAGGCACGGCTGGGGCAGTCTGGCAGAAACTGGCACTGCTCTCACCCATGGTCACAGCAAGGATGCCACTACAGAGTTGTCATTCCAACAATTGACACCACCACTAAAGTGTTGTTGTTTTTTTAAACAGCCCTATGGGGGCTGTTTCTGTATTGAATTCCATCTTATGTGTTTGTACAGCAGTTAGCCCAATGGGGGCCTGATCCTGATGGGGTCTGTTGGGCACTACTGTAATATAAATATTAAATAATATTAATGCCCTGTGGCCTGGTCTGTCAGCTGGAAGCCAGAGGCATTGTGCACAGTGGACAGTTGTTAAGTCCTGAGAACAGTGACCCGCTATTATGGAAAGGTTACAAGCCCAGGAGCTCCTGTTCCTTGTTGTAGTCCAGCTCTGCTAGGATTCACTCCAACACATTCCCAGTGAGGGGAGGAGATACCAGCTCTGTTCCAGGAACGTCAATGAGCATCGAGACAAACAAATTTGCAAACTGTTGATCCTTCACATTGCATACATCAGGCCCGTCGCCACAGGCTTCATGTGCAGGTAACGCCATCCAGATGAGTACCACCTGCCATGGCACCCAGGGCTAGCCCTCTGTGACCTCAGCAGCAGCATCTCCCTCCTGGCCTCCCTCTGGCTGCAGCCCCTCTGCTGAATTATTAATCACGGAGTGTCCCATTGAAGGGCTCCTGCATGTTAATAATTCAGGCCCACTCGACAGAGCTGCAGGCTGGCAGGCCTGGCAGCACCAGGGCTGGGGCTCTGGTGAGCTAGGAGGAGTGAAGCGTGATAAAGAAGGAAATGAATCAATAGTGTATCACAGGCTGTTCACATCCCGGAGACTCTTTATTCTAGCTGAGAATTGCTTTCTGTGATTGCGATCGTCATTACTTCTGTATTTATTGTTAACTTCTCATCCATCATGGGACCTGTGACACAACGTAAAGGCTAATTGCATTAAAACAGTAAAAGTCCTTTTCATGCTTGGTGTGAAGGGCAAGGGGGAATGAATCTGTTTCCTTCTTCCTTCCTCTTGGGATGGATTTATTCCCATCAGAAGCAAGTTTCGCAACTACACGCTGGTTAGAATATACCAACCCTCTTCCCCTCTACCAAGCGTATCCCTTGATCCAGTTCATGGAGGGAGGTCTGAGATCGGGTGAACCCCAGCTCAGTGTTCAAAGCAAACTCACAGGAGCTGGGAGTCCCAGTGCAGCATTCCAAGTTACCAGGTGCCATCAGCTGTCACAAAACAAGCACAGAATCCTGAACTCAAGACCAGAAGGGAGGTGGGATGGGCTATGGCAGCATTCCCCAGGCATGGGATCTGCCTCTAAGGTGAGGGTATGAGGATGAGCCAGGGGGCATTGAAGATGTAGAAATTAAGCTGGGGAGGGTTTTAGCAGCACTTGGTGGAGTTGGAAGGGGAATGCAAAAAAGATTGAGAGGAGATTTGATTTCTGTGTTTAAGTACCTTAATGGGAAGACACTACCTGGTACTAAAGGACTCTTCAATCTAGCAGATAATGGCATAACAAGAACCACTGGTGGGAAGTAAAAGCCAGACACATTCAAATTAGGAATAAGACACATTTTTAACAGTGAGAGTGATTAACCATTGGAACAAACTACCAAGGGCAGTGGTGGATTCCTCATCTCTTGGCATCTTCAAATCAAGACTGGATGATTTGGGGAGGTTATGCTTGAGTCAGACACAAGATATTGGGCTCAGTGTAGGTGTAACTGGATGAAATTCTCTGGCCTGTGTTATACAGGAGGTCGGACTAGATCATCCTAATGTTCCTTTCTGGCCTTCAAATCTATGAGGCTAATCTTATAATGCTGATGGTACACAGGGCTATGGGGAATGAGCTGTGTATCAATTCAAGTCTATGGATGTTTGTGGACCTGGTAGTTTATGCCAGGATTAGCTATGACCCTCATCACATTGTGTAAGCCTCATCTATGGGGGAAAGTGGCACTGTTTAAATGTAAGGTGTGATTTTAAACTGATTTAGTTAAACTGATGCTAGAGGCTATGTTAAGACTCTCATTTCATTTTAAACCAGGCTTACTTCAGTTTACCTTCAGTCACTTAGGAGTCAGTTCAAGCTAAACTTTGGGGCAGTGTAGCGGGATTGTTTGTTTGGTCAGCAGGCCCTAGTAGTCTGGGCCTCCAACTCCAGTCTCTTTCAGTCCAATGTGTCCTAAGTCCCCTGGATGGGGTCCCAGCTGGGTCAGCTTCCTTGTCGATAACCATTGTCCTGCTTGTCCCTGGGCTAGGAGTTGGGGAATCTGGGATGAGCAGGGGGACCCTGACCCTCCTGCTCCACTCAGGGCACAAGAAGTGTAATAGTCTGGAATGGCCAGGGTTCAGCTCCCCTCCTGCTCACCCTCCTCTTGGCCACTTCCTATCACGCCCAATGCCTCCATTGGAGGCATGGCCGCTGTTGGCTTACCATCTTTTGCTTCAAACCCACACAGGCTGGGGCCAATGCAGATAACCCTCTCGTGCCCCCAGTTCTCCCTCCCTCTCGGGTACTGTTGAAAAGGGGGTTAAAGACTCACAGCTGGACCTACTCAATAGGGGCCTCTTCTTCCACCAGTATGGAAGTGCTCCTCCAGGAAACGACTTCTCTCTCCCCGCCTGGACTGGGCTAATAGTGCTCTCTTTACACGGGTCTTTTCCTCAGAAGCATGTCTGGCTGTGCCTATGGGGCAGAGCTTTCCTGGCCCAGTACTGCTCCAACCCTTCCCTGTCTTGGCCTTAGTCTGTAAACCTCATCACAAGCAGAGACTGATATTTCATTCTCTGTTAGGGTCAAGTACTAGGCACTGTACAACCAAAATATTACTGCTATGATACAAGCCACTCTTACCCTGAGATAAGAATGTCTACACAAGGGCTTGCACCCATTTAATTAAATTGATTAAAAAAACATTTAAGTGAAACTGATGCAACTTTATCATGTAGACAAGCCTTTAGGGTTGGTCCTGGGTTCTAAATGAGTCTTTTGCACTGCCCCAAGATATAACCATTCCTAACATACAGTATACAGTATGGTCTCATCTTAGACTTGAATCATCATCGTTGTGTGGCAGGGACCTTCTTTTTGTTCTGTGTTTGTACAGCTCCTAGCACAGTGCGGCACTGACTCCTGCCTGGGACTCAAGCACACTACAGATATAGAGTATTGACATGTGCCACGCTGGCTGTGTGTGTGTGGTGACTGAGTTACAAGCCCTAAGGCTAAGTGTGCTCAGCTACCCAAGGAGAGAGTTATCTATTTCTTTTTAGTGAGCTCAGTCCTGGATTGACAGCTCTGGGGACAAGAGGGGAGGGGAGTCTCCATGGCCCATTCAGCCTCTGGTCTCGCTGCCGAGGCTTCCAGTTAGTGCGAATTGGATGGTGGTTTCTGCAGTGTGGATAACAACGACCGCTAATCCCCAACTGGTCAAGCAGTGCAAGCCGGTGGATTGTTTCAATGGACGGTAAAATAATTTGGGACTCTGTGTCTACTGATCGGCCCTTACTTGCAATCGTTTCCCATGCCCCCCCAGATCTCTCTCCCTGATCTGCCTGCTCTAAAGGTGCTCGTGCTGACCTCTGGCCCCCACATGGTCTAGGTTACGGGTATTGCTTGAAATTCACAAACGAAAAGAATTTCATTTTAACGGAGTTCGGGTTGGATGGTGTGTTTCAGCAGAGCCCAGCTAGCAGCTAATATTAGCCTTCATGTACCAGCATCCTATGACATTAAAAGACAGCAAACACTAAAAAGGCAGGAGATGATTAGCTAAGAGAGATAGCCAGTTTCCCGCCACTTTATAATCCTCCATCAGACACTACCCACCCACCCAACAAAAAACAGGCGGCTTTGTGGACTCTGTTGAACATCTCTATTTTAGGGTGTCATGATTCAGGAGCCCCTTTTTCCAATTCACTTGAAAGTTGGTGGAAAACCTCTTCTTTGGCCCTACACCTAATTTACCAGTTTGGAGGCTGACAGTCCTTTATTTGTGGATTTTGAGAGTTGGGTCAGGTCATACAAAATCAGGTTTATAAAATCTCCCCACTGTATTTTCCACTGCATGCACTGGACGAAGTGAGCTGTAGCTCACGAAAGCTTATGCTCAAATAAATTTGTTAGTCTCTAAGGTGCCACAAGGACTCCTTTTCTTTTTTTTGGTTTATAACAGAAATTCAGTTGCAAACTCAACTATGGAATAATTTACTGCCACTCCGTAATATGACCAGCTCCTTGACCCTAAATAAGTCCCTATTGCAGTGCTCTGGATGCATAAAGGGGATTTACAACTGCAATGAGCAGGCAGCTAAAGATTTTGCCAGCACGGAGCAATCCTCAGTTGAGGTATTCACAGTCAAGTTGGAAGGGTATATTGAGTGAGGTGCCACAGGGATCTGCCCTGGGTCTGGTTCTATTCAATAGCTTCACAAATGATTTGGATAATGGCATAAAGAGTACACTTATGAAGTCTGCAGATGATACTAAGCTGGGAGGGGTTGCAAGGACTCTGGAGGACAGGATTAGAATTCGAAATGGTCTTGACAAACTGGAGAAATGAATTTCATCCTATTTCTTTCAGACCAACAAGGACCAATGCAAAGTACTCCACTTAGGAAGGAATAATCAATTGCACAAATACAAAAAGAGAAATGACTGTCTAGGAAGGAGTACTGCAGAAAAGGATCTGGGGGCTAGAGTGGATCACAAACTGCACATGAGTCAATAATGTGATACTGTTGCAAAAAAAATTGGGAACATCATTCTGGGATGTATTAACTAGAGTGTTGGAAGCAAGACACAAAAAGTAATTCTTCCGCTCTACTCAGCACTGACAAGGCTTCAAATGAATTTTTGTGTCTAGTTCTGGGCACAAAACTTCAGGAATGATATGGACAAATTAAGAAAGTCCAGAGGAGACCAACAAAAATAATAAAAGGTGTCAAAAATAAGACTTATGAGGAAAGACTGAAAAAAATTGGGTTTGTTTAGTCTGGAGAAGACAAGACTGAGCAGGGACATAATACCAGTCTTCAAGTACGTAAAAGGTTGTTACAAAGAAAAGGGTGATACATTTTTCTTCTTAACCACTAAGGAAAGGACTCAAAGTAAGGGGCTTAAATTGCAGAAGGGAGATTTACGTTAGACATTAGGAAAAAATTTGTCAGGGTGGTTAAGCACTGGAACAAGTTGACTAGGGAGGTTGTGGAATCTTTGTCATTGGAGATTTTTAAGAAGAAGTTAGACTAACACCTGTCAGGGATGGTCTACATCAGTGGTTTTTAACCTGTGGTCTGCGGACCCCTGGGGGTCGCAGAGTGTATACGATTTCCAAAGTGGTTCACACATGAAAAAAGGTTGAAAACCACTCGTCTAGATAATACTTAGTCCTGCCTCAGTGCAGGGAACTGGTCTAGATGACCTATCATGGTCCCTTCCAGTTCTACATTTCTATGACTTTGATTCTATAAAGTTTCCTGTGATGCCTTTGCACCACCTACTCCCTCCCTCCAGCATAGGGAGAGTGTCAGAGGCACATCTGGGGCAGAGAACGGCCGCTGAATGCTCTCCAATGGGCTGATTTGACTTACACTGAGGGGAGGATTTGAATGTCACTTCAGCTCAGGAGTGGGGGAATCGGAAAGGTAGTTTAGAGCTCCCTTTGCCTCCTGCCATACTCAACTGCACCAAGCATGAGCTCAGTGTATCTGAGATCCCTTCCCTGTATTTTTAAATTTCCCTCCCTAGCCCTCATAAAAAACCCCAAATGTATGGCTACTCAGCAAAGCCAACAAAAGCAAGCAAAGCTGTTTTTTATTGTCCACGGTGTTTGGTAGCCAAAAATAAATCAGGAAAAATGTCAAAGCCGCTCTCTTGGCCAGCCCACGAGGGTATGCACTTAGTGGGCCAGCTAGCTCAGCTGGTTAGAGCGTGGTGCTAATAACGCCAAGGTTGTGGGTTCAAGCCCCATGCTGGCCACTTCACAGTCCTAAGAAAGTGATGTGTCTTCCTTGAGGGAAGGGATAGCTCAGGGGTTTGAGCATTGGCCTGCTAAACACAGGGTTGTAAATTCAATCCTTGATGGAGCCATTTGGGATCTGGGGCAAAAATTAGGGATTGGTCCTGCTTTGAGCAGGGGGTTGGACTAGATGACCTCCTGAGGTCCCTTCCAACCCTGGTATTCTATGATCTCCAGAGCTAAAAGCATGAGCTACTATCGCTTGTGTTCAATAGCTGGGACACAGCAGGTATGGGCTGTAACAGCTCGTGTTCTCTGTGAATCAATCCTGAGGAGCGTCTGTAATGCATGCCTACCAGTGGGTTACATTGTCACTCTATAAAAACATGATCTGCCCAAAGTTGTGGAGAAACAGGTTATAAAAAACCCAAGCAAATGTATATTGAGTCTCACACTGGTATTTATCAGTAGGCAACCGCAGAAAAGGAAGGTCACACTAACTGTGGAAGGACGACATCTACAAGAGAAATCACTATTAGAACCAGCACTTATAGGTAAGAGGTACCAAACTAACACCGTGTACGACTGTTAGTACGATAGTCAGGTCCCTAGCTAGTACCGTGTACTATGTTTCTTTCTTCCTCCAATCTATGGGCTGACGATGGCTAAAAGATGCCTCTTTGTCACTTCTTAGGGCAAACCCACAACCTAACTTGCTAGTCATTCCCTTGGAAGGGCAACTGAGCCTTTAAGCTAGGTATTCAGGTTGGTATTTCCATAGGGGACCAAGGAAGTTAGGCACCCCAATTCACCAGTGTTGGAAGCTCTAATTCCATTAGGCTCCTCTGAAAATCCCAACTCAACTTTTTGGTTACTCATCAGGTGATCCTGGTGTTTTGATTCTATTCCATTCAAATCCCCGTGGACACTTGCCCTCTAGGAGTTAGACTGAGGGCCACCTCTTCTATTCTAGTCTATATAGGTTTTTATAGGGCGCTCATCACCGGTAGCATCCAAGCTGCATGTCGTATAGACCACCAAACAGCAATGAGACACAGATTTTGAGCCACCATCGCCTCAGACTGAATTCAAACCAGCTGGACACTACCAACTGCCTTTTCCAGCCCTGGGAGCCAGCCTGTCCCTGGGGAGGGCACATATCCAATACAAATGCATGGCTTTAAAAAGTACAATTTGTTAACATTTTGTACACAAGTTGCTGATGGGTTCCAATCCACACAGCGATAGGAGCAATCCCCAGAATCACCACCTTCATCCGTCAGTTTGAGTCCTCTTTAATACTTGAGTAGAGCTGATTGACATTTTTGGCAACAATTTGTTGTTGTTTGTTGCTGAAAAAGGGGATTGCACCAAATTAAGCCTTTAAACTAAGCATTCAGATTGGAATGTTCTGAGAAGCCCAAGGGAGGTCTCTGAAAGATCTTCATGAATATTTGATTTCTTTTCCCCCACTAAATTTTTTCATGGGAGGCAAAAAAAAAAAAAATCATTTCCCAGTCAGCTCTGTGGCTGAGTTCTTTGGAAAACCTCGATCCTAGCATACAATAAACAGTCCAAGATGGGCACAAACCAAAACCCTGGATGCAAATGCTTCTAGGAAGGCTCTGATCCAGATCCAGATCGAGAATCTCTATGTTCAAAAATACCATTTTCCACTTGGTTTGCCTTCTGCTGTTTGCTTTGTGTGTCTGTTAATACACAATCCTGGTTTGTTGTTTCTGCTTCCCCGCTAAATACTAAAATGTGGTGTCTGCATTGTGCTTTTGCCACCACCTGTGATCTGTCACTTGATTCAGAAGCTTTGCTTTTGCAGCCTACGCAAATATTGTCTCAAAATTTACAAATATTCAGAATGTCAGTAATATATGGGGCCTTTGTGAAAGCACCTTGTTTTATGGGCTTAACAACAGGCTGTGACATGGGAAACTGACGTGCTGTATGTACAATGCACAAAACCACCACCCCCCACCCTCAATCCACAAATATCAGCTCGCACCATAAATAGCAAACACGATTTTTAAAAAAGCCTAACCAACCTCCCAAAACACCTCTAATCAAAGCAAAATATGACAATACTTCAGTTAGGACGGGGCACCCCTTTTCCCCCTTTTCTGTGCAGGTGGGTGGGAAAGAAAATCAATGCACAGAAGCATTTCTGGATCAGCACATTTGGAAACAAAATGTGCCTTTGTATCTAAAAATCGGAGTGCCATGAATATTTAACGTGCAGAGAAAAGAATGGTTTTGTCAGCGTATAAAGCAGTCCCAGTGAGGCTAAATTCTGCCTGCCTTCTATTAGCTTTCCTTCTCTGTCAACAGAGATGGGAGGAGGATGGGGAAAGAGAAAACCGTTCGATTTGGGAAGGGAAAGGGATGTATCTGACTGGGGACAATTAAAACAAAGAGGTACCTCTATCCCCAGCTAACGTGCTGTGTTACTGTGGATATATAGTCAGGTCTGGTAAGGCTCAGCTGTGTCACAAGTTTCAAAGTCCTCCTACACAGCTAGAAAGGTCTGAACAATGGCCGGGTCTGCCTGAATAATGTCATATATCAAAACAGAGGCCACGGGGGAAATTTCATGCAGTTGAGACTATGTGGCGGAGAAAGTAGCAGTATTATCATCTCCCAAGCCAGGACAGTTTAAACCTAATCTGTCCCCAGTCGAAGGGACTTGTCTGTTACAGGAGCACGACTGGTTTCTAGAAAGCTGGTCCCTTTGGGTCTGCAAGCCACACGTACAGCATGAAATCTATGAGCTACAAACATATTGAGCAGGAGGTGTGAGAACAGACTCTCTCATCATGTCCTAGAACAAATGGAATAATGAGGGAATGAGGTGGGAGGGCAGGTGGGGTTATTTCTGCACCCAGATTAGGGCCTGGTTCAGGAAAACGTCCCCATTCAGGAAAACAGTGAAGCTCATGTTTCACTTGAAGTCTGGACCAAAGCACATGCTTAGAGTTAAGCTTCAGTGAATCAGGGCCTCAGTGACTCCATTTCCTGACTTCCCCTCCCTTTTTCTCCGTTATCCAGCTACTATCTTTGCCAGTATCTGGCTGCATGTTAAATGATTAGCCCTGTCTTTGGAGCAAAGTGGGATTGGGGCGGAGGGGGAATTAAAGTCAGTCTATGCCAGCTGGATGCAGTGCAGGGCATTGCTCTGTGTGTGTTTAATATCCATACCACCTTTGTTATCTCTCTCTCTCTCTGTCTCCAGATTTTAAGCCAGAGGGGGCACACTCCCCGAGGGCTGCTAATGTATTCCAGCCAGCCCCAGCCCCGCTGCTCTGCGAATGGAGCTGGTTTAGAATTAACAAGCATTGGAAGATTTGTATCTCTTCCTTTCAGTTTTGCATTTCCTCCTGCCTTTTCCCTGCCGGGAGCTGGTTAGGCCCTGAGTCAGAGCCTTTGAGATGGGCTTCCTCTGTTAGGCCAGCATCTGGTAGGAAAAAGGACATTGGTGTAAGCACCAGGCACTGGGCAACTAGGGAAGAGTTACAAAGGGGCATATGTTGTACAGGAACAGGATTTTAGAAGGAATGGGATGCTTTTAAGCACTTTCTTCCCTGTTTTCAAAACAAATACTATTAAAAAAAAGGGTCCTGAACCAAATCTGTGGCTCCAAACATCCAGAAATTTTGGGGGTGTTCAAAGTCTGAATCAAGATCTTGGGCCGCATTTTCCAAATGGCCTGAACTGAGACCCCAGATGTGAGCCCTCCTCTCTGTCCGACCTCTGGACCTAGATCTGAATTTGGCAGCATGAGTCTTTCTGGATGTAACCATGTTAAGGCACATGTGCTGGTACTGGTAATTCCAACAGCTGCTGGTGCTCTGCCCTTGAATGGAGTTTCTCCAAGCCCCAATATCTCACCAGTGTGAGAGCAGTTTAAGTGGAGATGAGACAGTTCAGCAGAAGGCAGCAGCTGCTGGTTGGTTCCACTATGGCCTCTGTGATGTCAGTTGGTATAGCTGCCCCAAAAGGTTGGAAACCATCTCACTATCTTATATATCATGTCCCCCAATTCTACATGAATGAGTGAGATTTAAACCGTCAGGGGCAGAATACTCAACTGGTGGGAATCTGTCTCTCTCCTTTCCATCAGTGGAGATTGCTCCAATGGCCATTTCCACCTGCTAAGGCTGTGACTCTCCAATGCTGACTCTGAGTCAAATGTGCTGCACACGTCAGCTGTTGCATCTCTCCCCCTGGTGCATCAGCTCACTGGAATTACGAGCTGTATTTCTCCTTTGGGTGGCATGTTGTGCCCCACTGTAATTCATCCTGACCAACGCAGTTAAGGTGATTAACTTGGAATTCTATCATCTGGGTTGAGATGGTGACTAGGCCTCTCCTTTTAATTTTTTTGGTAAGGCTTCCTGTTGTAAAATGAGCAAATAGCAGTTCCACTGGAGGAGGTGGGCGAAGTGCCTTGCTAATCTAATCAATTCACAGGAGCCAAATCCTTTCTAATAAAACCTTTTACAACCTTTGTAAAAGTTTCCTGGGAGACCTGTAATTATTGAGAGCAAGGTGAGACAAGTTTTACCAGCCTCTTTCACATTAACAAGGCAGAGACAGAGACACAGAGCTAGGCCTGGGCATTCAGGGGCCCGGATGGAGACACCCTTGCACGTAACACCTGGGCGTGTCTTTGTGTTCCCCCTTTTTCCACAGCGTTTAGGATTAAAGCTGTCTAATTGTTTATATTACAGTAGCATGCCCCATTGCACAAATGCATTGTAAGAGACAGTGCCTGCCCCCAGAGAGTTTACTTTCTCAATAGACAAGACAGGCAACGGGCGGGAGAGGACGAAAAAGGAACTTGCTCAAGGTCACACGGTGGCTTAGTGGCACAGCCGGAATTAGAACCCTGGCTGCTAATCCAGTGCCCTGTCCACATTGTCTATGGGGCATGCAAATAAAGAGCAATGGGTATGGTTTGCAGGCACGGGCTGGGGGAGGCTGAGCAGAAGAGTGAAATAAGGAGCATGCCCAGACCTCTTTCCCTCTGCCTCCCTAAGGGAAGGACGCCTATCCTAGGGTGCTCAGATGTTCTGCAGGCTTTGGGTGCCAGGCTGGCAAAGAAATCCAGCCCTTGGCTTTCCTGTGGCACACCCAAATCCCCAGGGAGTGAGGCGTGCATGGTGGGAGAAAGACCTGGAGACCCGTCGAACAAGGGAGAGATTGTTCACTTGTTAATAAGACAAGGGACTGTGGTTTCTGTGAGGCCTTCTGCCAATGCCAGCCCGGCACAGCTTCATCGATACCGTTCAGCAGCACTAATCCAGGGATGGAGGAGAGAGGAAAAAAGAGAGTCGCGGGCTATGTTAGGTTAAACAAAAGGATCTTCAGTCTCCGGCGCTAATGCATATGGAAGGGGGTGTTACGTAAGGACATTCAGCATCTTTCCTCTGTGTTAATTAACCTCCCTCACCTCTGCACTGTTATAGACACAAGCAGTTCTTATTTCTGCGTCAAGGGTGTAATTAGCACAGGCTGAACACACTGCACAAGCCAAATGCAAGTGTGTTTTCAAGACGGCCAGGAGTGCGAGCCTGGCGCCGGCGGGGGGACAATGAGATGCAGTGCTGTTGGCCAGATGCAGCAGGAGGGCTTTGCAGAGAAATGCTGGAGGGCAAGACAAGGCAATGCCAGAGCTGCCCATCTACAGCTCACCCCCACTCTGCAGTGGCAGGGCACACATGGGTGGGATGTGCCCACCTGCTCCATGCTCCAGAGGGATGAAGTGAAAAGCCCTTTTTCCCCGGGGGCGGGGAGGGGCGGGAATCTCCCTTCCACCCTCACCTCTGTGATCAGCTCCCCCTGCGTGGGTTAGTGAAGCTCGCTGCATGTGCATCATGACCAGGCAGCCTCCACCGCCTCTCCCTTGGCTCTCATTTACTCGGAGAAGTGAGCTTGGACGCCTGCGCATCCCAAAGCATGACTTCCTCAAGCCCGGCCAGCGGGCGCAAAGCTCTTCTCCTCTGGTGCTCGGCAGCTTCCCTGTCTCCTACACGGCTAGTCTTCCCAGTGCAGAAATATAGCTCCCACCCACCTGTGCAACTCCACCCTCAGCCCTGCCCCTCCTGCTCCCTCCCTGCCTGCGGCCGCTATTCCACATCTCTGTGTCTTACATCTGCCCCCCACAATACTCCATTCCCCCCCACCAACACAGCACTCCCCTCCTGCCTCTCCAGATTTGACTGTGAAGGCTGACCCTCAGTGTGAAGGCTGGTCCAGTAGCTAGAGTGCTGTGCTAGGACTTAAGGGAACTCAGTTCAATTTCTTGGTATGTGATCTTGGGAAAGCTGCATAATCTACGCAGTGCCTCAGTTCCCCAACTGTAAAATGGGGACCATACCATTTCCTCACCTCCCAAGCGCGTGGGGAGGATGGAATTCATTTATGATTGTGAAGTGCTGAGATACGCCAGTGACAAGGGCCAGAGAAGCACCTAGACAGGTTAACTGAAAATGCCCCACGTTCCCTGAGGGGAAGTCTCCCAGGATCTGCACAGGGGAATGTACCTTCGCCCCCACTGTTTAACTCATGAGCAGACCTTTCTCTCTAACTACAGAGCTGCCAGGGAGGATGGTTCCCCAGCCTTGAAACAGACTCACAGTGACCAGCATCTCCAGTCCTTGCAGGGAACTAAATGGAATAGCAGGCAGTTTACACCAAGCGGGCCTTGTTCTTCTGTCACTCACACCCTGTGGACTTCTGCTTTGAAATCCAGCTCGGTACAGTGTCATATCTTATCCTCCCACCCAGTTTGTCTGCTTGGTCCTCCTGTTGGGCCCTGTCTGTCATGTAGACTGTGAGCTGGGCCTGGGCCGGGGGCAATCTCCTTAGGGGATTGTGGAGCTGCACAATGGGCTCCTGATCTTTGCCCGGGATTCCTAGATGCTACAGCAATGGAGGGCATGGAAGTGGGGGCAGAAAGGGGTTAAAAGCTCCAGCCTTCCGTGGCTCTCTCCTCCAGACTTTGCCCCCAAATCCTCCCCCTCTCAGGACGCCCCCCGCTCCCCATGTTCCCAATTTTTAAATGCTGCTGTTTTGGAGAAACATAGTGCCTGATCCAGCTGCAGGCACTAAATCATTCCTCTCTCCCGGACATGTGCTGAGGCAGTGAGGCCAGTGATGAATGGGGCTGTCCATATTTACATTGGGAGCAGAACAGCTGCATGAATCTCAGTGCGCAATGAGTATTCTGTGCAAACTCGGCATCCCCTCGTCTGCGCCTCCCCCACCGCTCAGTGACAGTGACGGATCATCCGCTTCTGCTGAGTACTGCCCGGCAGTTCCCACCAATCCCTGCACCCCAAGGGAGTGGGGGAAAGCCTCCTCCCGAAGCTGTTGGGGCTGCCGCGCTTCTTTAGCGACTCTTGCTTGCTGTGGTGACCTTGCAAACTATGAGGCCATAAATATACAGGGGGGAGGAGGAGTTATCTGAAGGTGCATGGGAGAGGAATTCATGCTTCCTGCGACAAACTGTATCCAGTCTTGGTTGGTAGCACTGCTCATCCCTTAGCCAGCTGGTCAAGGCATAAGACAATCCCATAGTTGCCTGTGTAGTGAGACCATTTGCCTGCAGACAATCAGAACCTCCCGGCAGGGTGAACTCCAGCCCCCTCGGCTCTCGGGATCCAATAATAATGGCTACAGGATCTATGCAGGCTTTCCAGATTCATTTCCGCTGGTGCTTCTCCGTCTTGACTTGCGTCACTGACTGCTATCCCGATTCGGGGCCTCCACACACAGCTCTGCCAATGCACCTCAATCCTAGCCTGAAGCAACCCTGCTGTTCTTGTATGGAGCTTCCAGACAGCTCTACTAATGATCCTCAGTCCTTACCTGCCTGTCCCTACCCCGATCTGCTATTGTTCCTCAGTTCTAGCCTGGAAACATCCCCTAAGCAGTGCACAACGGCTCTCTCAAGGGCCTGCAGTCTCAACCTGCAGCTGAGGCCCTGGGGTGCAGATTAAACGAGGACAATGGAGGGGTGATGAGTTCATTGCAAATGTGTTCTCCTAGGTTGCACTGGGTTTTCTCTCACTGAGAATAGAGCACGACACAATGAATGGGCCAGAGAGGGCAGGGAGTGAGAGACCCTCTCCATCAGATTGACCTGGGAGGAATTTCCCTCTCCCACTGCACTCCTTTGCTCAACCCCTCTTCACCTCTGATGGGCTTGCTCTGGTGGTTGAACAGACTTGCAGAAAGGAAGAGAGACTATTCTGCTTGGTACCAATTCCTTCATGCAGGGGCCTCAACACAGCCCTAGTTTGGCATCCCAAAGCCAAGGTAGGACACCCTGGCTAACAGCACATTCTGCCCCAGAGTCTGGGTGGGGTAGCCATAGCTCCATCCCTGCAACTCTGGACAGCATGCATGCTGCAGTTTTTCTGTAGGTGTAGCAAGAGCCCTACTTACTACACGATGCCCTGGAACCATTAGGCTTTATACAGGCCAGCCTCTGTGTGGATGAAATATCTGATGTCCTACCTCCCTGTGATAGGGTGCCTGCCCCACACTGGCTCTACAGGGTTAATAGAGCCCTAGGGAGGCTGGGCAGGAGGCAGACAGACAGAGAGAGGCTGAGGGGAGCAGCCAATCAGAGCCCAGCAGGACCCTATAAGAAGAGTTGCAGGACAGAGCAGCTTCAGTCACGCCCTAGAGCTTGAGGAGGGAGGAGGACTGGCTGCCCGGCAGGCTGAAGGCAGCCAGCATCCTGGCCAGAGCATGCTGCAGGCAGAGACCTGGGGAGCTAAAGGCAGCTTCTGGCGGACTGCAGGGATCTACAGGCTTGAGGCCCTGAGGTGAGGGCAAAGAGGGTGCTGGGGCCACGGGAAAGTGGCCCAGGGAAATCTACTGAGGAGTTGGAGGGGACACAGCAAGCAGTGGCCTTCTGCAGGGTCCCTGGGCTGGGACTAGGAGGAGTGGGCCTGCCTGGGTCCCTCCCCGCTCGCCACTGGGGACGTGTCTAGACAATAGACTGCAGTCACCACTGAGAGAAGTGGCTGGACAGGGATTGCAGAGACGTCCCCTGAAAGCAAGGGAACCGAGTGGCACGGCTGGAGGGCTGTGTTACTGAAGAGGCCACCGCGCTTCTTGGAGGGACGTGGGTCCAGGAGCAGAAGTCATGGCAGTGAGACACCACCAGAAGAGGATGCTCTGGCTACCAGAGTTAATTCCAATATTGATCACTAGGAGGTGCCGGAGTGGTGAGTGAGCCCCGTTACACTCCCACAGTGGGGCTGTGCTTTCTAAGAGGCATAATCAATCCCCTTGGAAGGGGTAAAGCGAGATAAAACTCTCGCAGCAAGTCAGTTGTGTCCTGACTCCCAGTCCTCCTGCTACAATCCCTAGATAACATTCTCTGCTGAATATTGCAGTTTGCCCAGCTGCAATGGGGATCATGATGCTGTGAGATCTATGGATGAAAAGGGCCACAAAGCAAGCTAGAATTATTGTTATTGTTCCATTCAGCGCCGTGTTTATGACTGATCTGGATGCAGAATAAACATCACTTCCCAGTCCAGGGCTGGCAAATGGATGGGAATTTTGCTCTGAATGAGGCCCTGTTGCTTGTAAACACGACTTCCTCACCTCTTATAGGCTCCCTGTTCTGAGGTAAAAACCACGGGAATATGCAAGTTGGTTAGATAGGTCCCAATCGAGCCAGGAGGGGCCCTTTTGTGCAGAGCTCCTTTTGTCTGGTTTTGCGGTGGGGGCGATAGGAAGGGGGGTGTTATTGTTTTTAAGGGAGCTGGCACCTTTCATGTCTCCAGCTTTTTCTTTTAAGTGTGTTGACAGCAAACGAAAAGGTGCCTCAGAACTGAAATTTCTTTATTTTGGCATCAGAGGTAAACAAGATGTCAGCGTCTCTGTGAGACAGCAGGGGAGAGAGACAGCAGGGGAGAGAGAAGGGCCCGGGGGCGGGGGGGAGGAGGAGCTGGTGGAGGTGCCTGGGAGACAGTTACATGGAGAGAGTAAGATGAGGGAATCCTGCGTTCTCCTGCTGAGGAGAGAACCTCGGGGTTGGAGGAGACATTAGGGTGAACATAAAACGTATGCTATTTGGGCGGGGTTCAAACCCATCCCCTTTAGCTCGACACGCAAAGATCTACTACTTGTGCTAAAGGAGTAACTCCATTAACAGCCTTGTAAATCCCTTATGTGGCCCAGTCACTAAAGGGCAGTAATGACTCTCTCTCCTAATGGGGTCTACACTTGCTTATTAAAAGCTTATCCAAACTTGTTAAGACCCGCTCCTTCCATCCTTTCTACCCCATGAGCCCACGCAGGTCCCATTTTCTGCCACCCAGCCAGCCTCCCCCGACCTCTGCTCTCAACCCAGCCAGCTCCTTCTCAGATCTGAAACCTTCCTCCTCCACAGTCTTATCCCTCCCCTCTCTGCTCACAAGCAGCTGATCTCATGTACATTTCCATCCTTGGAGCTGGTCGGGACACGTTCATCTAAAATTGTTTTTAGCTTGTTTGTCTTGGGGGTTGGGGGGACAACAACAGGAAAAAGTTTCAGTGAAAAATTTCAATCTTCTCACCTTTCTCAACCATCTTCACTTTCCCTGTCCAGCCCTCCCTCCCCACCCCCGAGCAGGCCCTGCTCCTTTATTGTTGTTCCCTTTATTCAACTTTTTTTCAGTCTAGTCAACTTAAATTTCAAAATGGACACATTGTTTCCAATTGGAAATCGAAGATGTTTTAATTTAAAAGATGTCAACCCCATTTTTAAAAAAAAAAACTTTTTATGGAGTTGGGAGAGTCATCCAATCAAAACCTCTTTTGCAAACACGTTTGGTTTTGACAAACAACATTTTTCAGTGAAGAAAAATTTCCCAGCCAGCTCTTTCTAGCACTCACTTCATACAGAGGCCTACAAATAATGCAGCAGAGAATCATGACCACAAGGAGTCATTCAGCACAAAAAGGACAGGAACCTGGGACCCCAGTAGGCTCTTCTGCTGAGTTTATAACGGAAGAAGGAGATAAATGAAAATGAAGCTTCCAATGCTCTGCTCTGTTGGAGAGCGCTGAGAGAGTGAAGGAAGCCAGTGTAGATGAATATGTGGAGAATGACACAGGTTTGGAAATGTTTCTGTCCCTTATTCCTATGCTGCTCCACTCGACATGTAGATAAAGTGGCCCCTTTTCTCCAGCCTTCTCCTTTCCAGTCACACATACAGCTGGTTAATTCTCTCCTCTCTGAGATCAGAGATTAGATAGAGCCTGGATTTATAGCTAGTGAAAATAAAAAGAGCTGCTCCTATCAAGGATTCAAATGATTAAATATCCCACCATAGAAATACTTTTAACTTCACTTACTGTACAATCTCACTTATACGTTGGAGCAGTTGACAGCGCTAACAAAAACTGCTTGAGTAATAAGGGGCCTGAAGAGACAGAGGAAGGAAGAAGCTGGGGAGAGAAAGTGAGAGAATAAGGGACAGGAACAGAAATGAAGAGAGAGAAAAATGAGATCAGACAGAGATACGTGGAGAGAGAGAAGGAGAGGGAGCCTGGATCCCTCAGCCTGCAGCATGAAAAGTACAAGGGCTAAACCAATTAAACAATGAAATAAAAGGAAAGGATTAAATGAAGGACTGTGTAAAACATCTGCTTGAATCCAGCTCATTTACTGCTCTTTACTCTCCATTCCTCTCACATTGATCCCCAGACTCGGCATTACCACAACCCTGCTGAGCCCCTGAGGGGATTTTCATCTACCCCTTTAGCCAGTCCCCCCACCACAGCCTCCCTCATGCCCCACATCAGCAGCCCAGGAAGGGAAGGATGGTCTTGTGGTTAAGGCACTGGCTTGGAACTTGGCACCTCTGATCTTCCATGGACTCCCTGCGTGTGTGACCTTGGGCAAGTCACTTCATCCCTGGGTTCCCACATCTGTAAAATCGAGGTAATAATCTTGCCTGGTCTGTTTAGATCATAAGCATTTCAGGGGCGGCACTGTTTCTCGTTAAGTGCACTGGTGCAGTGTGTAGTACAATGGAGGCTCGATCTCAGCTGGGACCTCAAAGTGCTCCTGGAATACCAATGAGCATGCAGACATCCGGTGCCTCTATGGCATTCTCACCTCCCCAATGCTGCCTGTTCTTAATCTCCTGTTTTTCCCTGTCACCTTCCTGCTGTGTCCTTTGCTCTTTACACAACAATCACAACATGCAAGAATCCTACTGGCATAGAAGCATGTGTATGTACACACCCAGACACGCATGTAATTCCGAACTACATACACCCACCGCTGCTCTGGCTGGTTTCTAAAGCATAGAACACAGTGAGCACCCCTAGGGGGTTCACAAGCTACTTGAAGGATATGACCCAATTCCCAGACACTACCTTTTTTGTTCTCTGTTCCTAGGTCCATTGTTTCTCTCCACCCCTTGCCTTTCATTTTCCTCTCCTGCCACTTCCATCTCTGCTTCCCCTCAGTCCCGTGCGGGATATTTTCACTTTAATTCATGCCTGACGCTCCTAATTCAGTCTGATGCCTGCTTTGACACAGAACATAGTTGCCTTGACCCTCCTCTTTGGCACTTGCAATCTGTCCAGAGAGCTGAGGGAATTTTGTTTCTCCTCTGGCTAACTCTCTCACAGTGTTTAATCTCCGCCTATGGAGAGAAGAGAGAGAGAAACCAAAGGTTGGTGAAGGTGACACAAGAAGGGGCCTGGGAGGCATGGTTTCCTTGAGACGATTTGCCCTTGCTTGACATCTGTTGGCTTGAGGTGTTGAGCTCCTTGGAGCTGATTTTTTTTCCCCTGCACTCAGGAGGAACGGATTATTTGAACGCACTCTCGCTTTTCCATCCAGCCGACCGAAAGGCCCAGCAGTACTTGAAATGAGACAGATGCTTACGGAATTGGGGGTTGCAAAGCATTTTTCAGTTGTCTTCTCCACAGAACCATCTTGTGGGAGATGCCTGATAAATTGATGTCCCTTTCTTTCTAAGGAGGGGGTGATATGGCAACTCCATAGCTCAGCCCGAATATTGCCACCAAGCCAAACTGGAAATGTCTACCTCCTCGCAAGCCTGCAGTCACTCATATGACAAAGAGAGTCCCATAATATTTGAGTAATTACAATCTGACTACCTGAATTCCATGGGATACAGTGTTCTTCTTCACTTCCTGCCCTTAAACAGTTGCTCATTGTTGCTGGGTGCAGTTAAACAGCTGCCACGCTCCACCCAGAGGTGGCTGCATTTTGGAGATGGGAGAAATGATTACTGTTAAAAATCTTTGTGGTACTTAAGTATGAAAGGGGCAGTTCAATACACAGTGCAAAGGCAAGATACTGTGATACACTGGGAAGTGTGTATGTGTGCGTCACTGACCCCTACTGTGAGGCATCAGGATTGCTCACCTGTGTGCCATAAGCCCTCTACTGCTGCCAGTTAAGGGACATTCTCCTTTACCTCAAGTGTTAGAGGCCTGTGCATCTGGATCTGAATTCTCTCCCTGCTACAGCCATAAAATAGCCACTGTGTGAAGCACAGTGACAACCATGCATTCCTAGATGGATATGAATTATAATATTATTATTACCTTGCTGTCGCTAATATTTTACTGCCATAGGCAACAGCCCCTTCTGACTGCATGGCTCAGCTCCCTGTGCCTCATGTCCGAGCTGAGATGCCCGCAGTCCTCTATCCACCTCCAGAACCAGAAAGGGATATCTAGGCAATGGTTGCCCTGGGCTCTCATTACGGCAATTTGGTGCAGCAAAAAATTGCCAGTGAGAAGGGGGGGGGGGGGTCTCTATATAAACATAAATCTAAAATATTAAAGAGAACTATTCAACAGAGGTCTGGCCTATTTTTCCCCCCTTTCCCTGTTCTCCACTTGTCAGCTCAGGGTGAATTACAGGGTGTGAGAGAACTCTTAAAACCTCCTTGCTGAAATTAACATGTCTGGAGTGGTGCTGACTGCACCTACCAGCAGCCAGTGCCTCTCGCTGGGTAATTTCGGCTTGCTGAAGGCACCTTGCAGGGCTGTCGAGGGATGTGTTGAGTGCGTCTGACAGGAGAAACCTACTTATCACCTCGTGCGCATCCTATCAGGGCACCTGCCCGATTACAGTCAAATTGCCAATGAATAATTAAAAGCTAATTTGCATAAAGTGATTTGCCTTCCTTTACTGCCTTCCAATGTGCCCTCCAGTGAGAGGCTCCACTGAGAGAGACAGCCCAGTGTTAACCACTTCATGACCACAAGGAAACCAGGATGGGGGCATCATGAAAGTCAGGAGGTGGAAGTGCCCCCGCATAGGAGCGGGATGCACAACGCTGCAGCAGGAGAGAGGCTCCCTGGTCCCTTGGATTCTCATTTAGAGAAGATAGTGGGGAGGAAAGAGAGCAGATAGCTCTGAGCTGTGAGGTGCTGGCTTCCAAGGCAAATGATGGCAGGTAGGCTGGGGACTTGTCCAATGGTATCTTAGTCCACACTAGAGCCGTGTAAATTCTACTCGTGCACTAAGGCGTTGAGCACAAGCTGGCCTGTGTGGACTCTGCTGGCATGCACTAATAGTTCACTAGTGCATGTTAATATGGTATTGTTTGAAACAGGACTATGTCAGTGCAAACTAAAGAACTTAATGAACACCAGCATGGACAACACAGGCCGGTTAGAGCATGATACCCTAGTGCGCACTGAATTTACACCCCTCTAATGAAGACTAATGCACCATGCAGGCAAAACTGAGGATATCTTTCTGTCTCCAGTTACTGGGCAGAGCTGGGTGGGAACTGGATTTCCCATTTTCCCATTCTGCATTTTTTAAATTTCTGAAATGGAACAAAAATAAAACCTTTTTGAAGTGACATTCGGGAAAAAAATATTAGTTTGGGTCGATCAAAACATTTCATTCTGAGTCTGCCTTTTTGAAAACTTTTTGAAACAAAATAAAAAATTGTTACATAAAAACATTTTTAAAGACATTTCAAAACAAAAAATCAAAATATTTTATTCCAAAACTGTCCAAACAGGATATTTTGACATTGAAATGAAGCATTTTGGTGATTTTGACAATGTTTTGAGGGGAAAAAACCTGATTTTGAAAAAAAAAATTGGCATTTTTGACAATGACCCATTTTGACAATCTGCCTTCATTGGCAGCATCAATCAAGTCTGGATGTCCACAGAAAATTCCCTCCCTCAATGTCCTACCGCAGCCTGGGATGGATTCTTTGACTGCCTCTGTTCTGTTATTCCAGCATGGTCTGGATTGCAGGGGAACTGTCCAATGTGTTTCCCAGCTCATGACTGATTCCCTCAACGTGGAAGCGAAGGATTTGCCAGACTGGATAAAAGCAATGGTCCATCTAATGCAGCATCCTGTCTCCAAGACTGTCTAAGTCCAGATATTTCCTAGGAAGGTCCAAGAAACCCCATAGTCTGACAATTAAACATCTAAATGAGAACATGTCAATCACAAGATATTTCATGCTGGACCAAGTACTTCCTTTTATTCCCCGCTGCCGCAAACAAACACGCACACACACACACACGTATCTTTCCGTTGCCGTGGGTGGCCATGCTTCTAATCAGCACTTTTCTTGTCTAATTGCCTCCTTGCAAGCTCCTCCCTGAACTTGTCAGACACAAGCTCACACTTACTGTCTTACTTGTCAGAGGGAAAATATCCTTTCAGATGTGTTTTGGCAAAGGAACAGGGACACTGAGTGTCTGGTTAGACTCATCGCAGAAGCATGTTCCCCATATGGAGAAACAGGCCAAGTAGTGAATTTCTAGGATTATTTATCACATATTGTTTCTGGAAGTGCTCACAATGCACTTGGTGCTGCACAAACATAAAAAAAGCCAACGTCCCTCCCCTAGAGAATTTACAATGCGAAGTACATTGAAAATGAAAAGCCACCATGGAAATAAGTATTATTATTGTTATCATGCCAAGGCATGCATGGTACAAGAGAGGTTAGAGCAGGGGGAGTCAGAATGCCAGAGTTCCGTTCGTGGTTTTGTATCTATCTATCTGGGCTTTCTAGAGCACCCCTCTCCACAGTCTCAGCTGTGATGGTAGAAGAGAAGGGTCTGTGGGCTTCTACTGCAGTGCCATAATCCTGTAAGACATCTCTGTTCCGTTGGTGAATGGATGTGGCAGGATTTTATTCCAATCACAGTCAAATCATCTGCCTCTGCATTTCCTCTGAGTTAGTTCATTGGTTCACTCCTGGCATAAGGGGAGGGGTTGTCTTCAGGGAGAAGGCATGGATGGTTATGATGAGGAGATGGTTGTCGTGTTCTTCTTGCTCATTGACACCTTGGCCTTGTCATTGGGACGTTTGTCTACCTAAAGCATGCTGCAAACTTGAAGAATTCAGATGCTTTCATGGCCCAGATAGCTTTATCGCTTCCTTTGCCTGTTAGGATTAAAGGAAGATCATGATCTTTGCCTGCACCTGATGTTGTTCGGACCATGTGAGTGCAATGCTTGTGACATACCTGATGTTTGCTTGTTGGCAGAAGATCAGGTCCACTGTGTGTGTCCAACAGAATGTATGGGATCTGAGATAGCTTGTACAAGCTCCAGGGTTTTGATGCACATGCTACATGCAGAGGCCGTAGTATCCTTGGTATTATGTAGTTAGATGCTGCAACCACCAGGAAAATCATTATTGTTATCATGGCAGCATCTATGGTCCCTAGTCATCCCCGCTGTGCTAAGCACCGTACACATATATAACTCCCATGCAGTGCTGTAGTAATTATTAATGTTTAAACTCTGCCTTAGTTTTGACATCTGTAGAATGGTGATAATAATGCCCACTTGTTTCACAGGAATGTTGGGAGGATCAATTCACCTTTGTGAGGGGCTTTGAGATTCTGAGACAGAAGGAACTACAGAAGGGCAAAGTATAACTATTTATTACACACCTGCAATGTGTTATATATCCCTGGCTCTTACTTAAAGGGATAGAGTGGTTGGTCAGTGTGGCCTAGTGTCTCGGAGACTGAGAGTCAAGGGCCTGGGAGTCTATTCCCAATGCTGCCAGTGATCTACTGGGTGACCTTGGTCAAGTCATTTCCCTTCCCACCTTTGTCTGCCTGCCTATTTAGATGGTAAGCTTTTGGGGACAGGGTCTGTCCCTTCCAGTGGAGCCAACAGTTGGGGCCTTTATGTTCTACCCTAACAGAAATTGTAACCATAACTTCACTGTGTGGTCCTGATGGACACCCCGGGGGATAGAGCGATGGCTCTATCTGCTATTTAAAGATGGCACAATGGCTGGGTAAGTTGATCTCCCACTTAATTCCCCCTGGTTAACCCCAGCTTCTCTTTCCACACAGTTTGTCATTCACCAGTGGCCAGGATCTGCTTCACCACCCTTCTTACTTGACCCCGTTCTCTGCATTCCCACCTCCGCGCTTCCTTCCAGACTGCTCCACTAGCTCCAACGAGATGGATGTCATATTACAGCTCTTACGGTGCCAAACACCATTACAGCTTTATTTAGACATGTGGAGGAGCCATCTGTTCCGTTTTGCAGGAGTCTTGACTCTTGCATACAGCCCTTTACCCTCCAGGTCCTGTCGCAGTGGCTTATGCAAGGATTTGCTGACGTGACAGCTGACTGAAAGCTAATGACCAAGGACATTGCAGTTTCGTATGGGGATTTAAAAAAAAAATTCCAACACGTATTTCTTTGCCAATGTTTCTCTTCTTTCCACACAGCCCATCTCTCCAGGGATGAGACGTGGCAGGCCTGTGGCAGACTGGAGACCTAGTGCTTAGAGCTGGTCAAAAAATGTTCAACAAAATATTTTCCTGTGCCAAAATACCATTTCATTAAAACCAAAATGTCAGCAAGAACTGTCCTTCTACCAGCTTCACTTACTGGCATTTCCTTGGGTCCAGGATGGAATTTCTGGTCAAAATGAGACACTCTATAGCCTGATGGTTGAAGCACTTGGCTGGGTGGGGACACCCAGGTACAAGTCTCTCTTCTGAATCAGGTGGAGCAGGGGTTTGACTCTGGGCCTCCCACATCACAGGCAAGTGCCTTAACCAGTGGGGTAATTCTGGGGTGTCTCACTCTATGGAATTGTTGTTTGCCAGCCAGGACTACTAGAATTCTCCATGTCTAAGGGTGACAAGTAATGGAAGGAGGTCAGGACCTGCCCCGGGTGATACTCGTAGGGGCAGTGCTTTTGCATAGCCGGCACTATTGGAATACTTCTTTAGCGAAGCAGTTCTTGTGGCTAATGCTCTGGGGTGCAAAAGACCAGAGTTCAGTTCCTGATTCTACCACTGACTCCCTCGGTGACCTTGGGCAAGTCACTTAGGGCCAGGTTCTGTCATCTTTACAGTAGATCATCCAGTACGTCACAAGTAGCCCCACTCAAATCAGTGGGGTGGCTGATGGAGTAGAGCACCACTCACTTCAAGGTGGGGGGTCACAGAATCTGGCCCACAACCTCCCTGCACTTCAGTTACCTGTCTGCAACATGGGGATGACAACGGTCCCTTTGCCCATCTTGTCTGTCTTGATTGCAAGCTCCTTGTGTCAGGGACTGTCTCTTACAGCATCTAGCCCAATGGTAACGTGATCTCAGCTGAGGCCGCTAGCTGCTATCGCAATACAAATCATCACAATACTAATATTTGCCAGGCATTGGTTCGCGAGAGTTCACACCACTGGTGGGTCCCTGCTGGAATTGATAGGTTGTGGTAGGACCAAGGGCCAGGCTGCCACAGACCCAGGTGGCACTCATAATGCCATGTCTGGACCAGCCAGAGCCCTTAGCAGTCTGTGTCCTCACAGGAAGCTCATTGGGCTCCCAGCTCTGGGTCTCATCATTAAGGACCAGGAGTAGGTAGCTAAGAGAGGGGACAGATGCCTGCTAGCATGTGACAGAGAGTAATGCCCAGATATGCCCCTCTAGATTAAAAGACTGAGATATTAGCAGGGAAAGGGAGTGGGGGAGAGAGATTCTCTACAGGCCATAGCCAAGTATTTTACCTGTCAAAAAATTACTTTAACCTGCACATTTAGGCTATAAAAATATTTCTTCAATCATGGGACGCTCTGCGGCTCCCAAGGACAAAGCTAAGACAGCATCTTCTACCTGTCGCACAAAATTAATTTAAAATAAAAAAAAAAAAAACCCTGGCAAACTCTGCAGCAGGGAGACGGAGAGAGACCTTTAATAACCTCCCCGTGTCCTGGGGGATTGGAATGGAGTTGCAGTGCAGACTTTTCTTTCAGGGACGGCGTGTGAGCCTCGAGCCCAGACCAAAGAGGATTCAAGGGGGCTGCACAAGAGAGGTGCTTAATGCTGGCCTCTTTGTGGTGCCTCTTTCCATTGTGATTACCTGCAGCTAATGAGCACTAATGCTCTAACGTCCCCACCTAAGCCTAAAATCTAGCCCGTTTCATTTAAACAAGGCTCCATATGACCTGTAATAATGGATCAGCATCCGAACTGTCTTCTCCCAGTCTTGAAAGCCACCCACAAACAATCCCCCAGGAGTCCTGCTGGCCCAGCCTTCTCAGGGGAATTTTGTCTTGGCTAGTCCTACTTAATCCTATGTGCCAGATGTGCTGGCTCTCATCCTTCCCCAAATGTGCTCTTTCTCTCTGACCCAGGTCTCCTCCCATCTTCCCCTCACAAGGAACCCATCATTACAACTTCCAACTCTCCATGTGGACCTGGGCTATCTGACCCCATTCAGTTGCCCTCTTGGCATTTAGAGCCTGCTCCAAAGCCCATGGAGTCAATAGGAGTTGCTCTCTACCAGGATCTGCCCATTGGAATCCCTTTGTGGCATTCTGAGGGGAAGTTGTGTCTCCTGGCCATCTCCTAGCCTCTGTTTGCCAGAATCTGGGAGTGGGTGACAGGGGATGGATCACTTGATTCCCTGTTCCGATCATTCCCTCTGAAGCACCTGGCCCTGGCCACTGTCACAAGACAGGATACTGGGTTAGATGGACCATTGGTCTGACCCACTATGACCATTCTTATGTTCTCCCCATGTGGTGCCTAGCGTTCTCCACTGTCATCACACCCTGAGAGCAGTCAGCCCCAACATCAGTGCCTGTACGAAGGACCAGCAAAACGGCTGGGCATCAGCCTGGTACACTCTCCTCTTCACATCCCATGGTGGGTCATTGCTTCTGGGCACTGACTCCAAACGTGCACCAGCGTGACTGAGCACAGAGTCTAGCCCGCTGTGTGTTAATATGCGTCTCTTTAGAGCCTTCTCAACTCCTCTAGCTCAGTCGTTCTCAACTTGCGGCCCAGTCAGCACACAGCTGCTGCCCATGAGACATCCTTGGGGCCATACAGGTAGTAAATCTATTGTGGGGCTGTGGCCCACATAAGACATAGAGAGCGGCATATGCAACCCACAGTGGTCAATAAGTTGACAACCACTGCTGTAGCTACTCTGCCTGCAGAATACAGAGGATTAAGCTCCTCCTCCTCCAGGGGACTTTCAAGACTCTATGCTCATCTTCATAGCACTGGTCTGACCCTGGTCCTTGGATAGCTTCAATCAAAAATTTCAAACCAAAATATTTCTATATTTCAGAATCAACATTTTTCACAATTTCCATTCCATGCAACGTTTTTACATTTCAATTTTTTTGACCTGATTTGGGATGAAAACAAACTCTGAAATATTGGTACTTCCCATGAGATGCAAATTCTGAATTTCATTCAGCTCTGTCCTTTACGATGGCAGTGAACAAACAACCAATGAGAACAGAAGCACAAAGTAAAATTCTACTCTCAGTTACTGACCTCAGTGGGTGGCAACAGTGTTTTTGACCAGTATTTGGCCAGTGGTCTGCCAGTTAGGCTCCTCCATCACCTGGTTTTTGGACAAAAACAACTTTAACCAACTTCTAACTAACGGGAGATAGGACCAACCACTTGAAAGGAAGGTACCAGAACCCTGCTGTAACCGTGTCCTGAGGTAAAGTTTCTTCCTAACCACAATTGGGCCAGATGTACCTCTGTCTGATCCAGTGTGGGGCTTCCTGTGTTGATATGCAAGTGCTACACTCTCATTCTTAATGAACGTCCTAGTCTAGCTTTCCTTGCATTGTCCATGAGTCCACTGAGTGAAAGGCTTTCTCCTACATTCTCCATGCCCACATACTCATTACACCTGGCCTTCTTGCCACCCAGCTCCCTCAACACTGAACAATTTCATTTTCCCACTCCAAGTATATTCCCGATAAACATAACAGGATCCAATGTGATCTTTGCATCTGAAGGCATTTCATTGCCAATAGGATGCATATTGATTTTGTTCTTAGACGTCATTGTCTAGACTCCAGTGCTGGAGGTCCATTGACATCACCTCAATCCATTCAGCACTCCTGGGCACATGGTGCCCTCTTTTCCGTTCTTTTTCCCCTGCTCAAGGGAGTTAATAAGGAACAAAATTAATTCCATCTCTGATTTATGCCCAGAGCAACCACAGCATGTTTCTTCAGCTGGGATTTGATTGGATTTCATTTGCTTCTTTACAATGGGGCACCGTCTTAAACTGGAAAAAAAAATCTGCAGTAATTCGCAAATAGCAAATGGGTTACATGGTTTTTTTGTAATTTATATATTTGTTTTTACATATTCAGACAAAAAGGAATAAAACCATTTTTTAAAGTTATAAACATAAGGTCTACATGTGTGAAATGGTTCTGTAATTCTATTTCTTTAACTTTTGTATTTATAAAAGATTATTCCGTAGACAGATAGACATCAAGAGCACCACATGTTGGTATCTACCTATCTAAGCATCCATCACCATGGTATCTGAGCAACTATTGGCAATCTTACATCATTAACTAATATAAAAAATTAGTTAATTATGGCACTTCGCATAATAGGAAGGAAAATACTAACCAGCCCGATGCCTCCAACAGTAACTAAAATAAATAAATTAAATAAACTCACCCAATGGATGCCCTCCCCTAGCCCCCCCCCCCCATCCAAATGCCTTAGGGAACAGATAGGCCACATACACTGTAATAACAAATATGTTACGTTGGCAGAGACAGAACCTATTGCAGAATGTGTACAAAATGCATTCAGTACAAAAGATCTGGCTCTGAGCTCCCTTACAAGTGACTGAACCAGAAATCGCTCCACCGAAATAAATGGCGTTACCCCCATGTCAAAGCTGTACGAGAGCAGAATCAGGCCCCAAAGAACTGAAACATGAGACGAGAAAACAAAAAGCTAAAGAGAGAAAGAAATAGGCTGAGGTGGAAAGAGGGGAAAGGATACCACCAGAGGATAATAGAATTGAAGCTGACCCAGATTTGATCCAGGAACATTTTCCTGAACGGCAGTAATCAGCTGCAGCCTATGGAGCTGGTGGGAAGGCGCAGAGCACAGAAGATGGTTAAGCGCCGGCCACATTTTTCTAACATTTTCAATCTTGTTCTTCAAGAGCCCAAGACCTGCATGAATTCTAACCTGTTGCCTTAACTACCGAGTTTCCACTCAACAGCCAGGAGCCTTCCCCTGGCACCCCTTTCATGCTTCCCTCCTCTCATAACCAGGAGAGGAATTTCATAGACATTGACAATTTCTTTAAGGCCCAAGATCACAGCTTGCTACTAATTATAGAAATAAATAACTGGTGACTTGAACCATCTGTTCTTTATTTGGCAACACATTTCTTCTTCAGGAAACTAGTGCCACCTGCAACCCATAAGTCCCCCTGAAAATTGATCACTCTGCCCTCTAATTCCACAGATGACTTTTCATGCGTGCTCTCTGCAGAGGCAACCCCTAGTGTTGCCACTATCCTGCCCTTCCTGCCCACCCCCCTGGGGGGGGGGGCGAAATAATTAACACACTCGATTTAGTTCCATTCGTTATTCAGGTACGAGAAAAGCTGCAAATGGGGGTTAAGTCAGGAAATAGTTATCCAGCACCACACTTCATCGCTTGATATAAATTCAAAGGGTGGGAAGTTTATCTACCGCCACTCAGCAGGCTGGCATATAATTTCTTCCTATTCGAGTACTGCCTAGTCTGAGATGGGATGCCATTGTGCCAGGTGCTGTACAGATACACAGTGATAGTCTCCGTCCTGAAAGGCTTACAATGTAAATAGACGTGACAGGCAGAGAAGCAAAGGTATAGGGAGGGATGGCAGAGTGCAGGGAGTGAGTAGGTGAACCTGCACTCTGATTACTTGGAGGCTAATTAGTGCCCTAGGAGATGGTAATTGGGGTAATGCTCTAATCAGGATAGTGGGCTGGGCAGGGGGTAAACATTCAATTGGCTCCGTCAGCCCAGGGCTGATAAAAGAGGTACAGGAAGGAAGTACAAGGTGAAGGGGAGAGAGGGGGACTGGGTTAGCCAAACAGAGGGTTCAGAGTAGACCTGTTCCCCTCAGGTCCTGCTGAGAGGGCCTAAACTTTGGCAAGCGCTGTAAATAGGTGGGAGCACGGGGGACTGTGGTGATGTTGGTGAAGGGGACTTGAAATAAAGCTTCACTGAGTGCATACCTGCTGGACTCTGCAGTTTCTGAAGGGAAGAGGATAGGGGTGGAGGCAGGACAGGAAGTGATTTTTCCTTACGGTCATACAGCAGGTCAGTGGAAGAGCCAGGACTAGAATGCAGGTCTCCCACGTGGCAGGACAGTGTCCTGTCCACTAGACCACACTGTATGCAGAAGGCACATGTTAACTTACCATAGAAGGAAAACCCTTCTCGCATGCCTACAGGGGATGATCTCTACACACCCATTAGAAACCAGGTCCAATGCTGGGGAAAGGCCAACATTTAATGAATGCCCCTCTGGCGGCAGCCACATGGGGCAGAGTGGTTTAGGCCAGATCTCCAGAGCAGAGAATGCCTGGCATCTGCAGCAGCCGGGGTAGAGGATTGCTCTGGGCTGACCTCTTCTGCATTCAGGACTAGTCCCCAGCAGCCCAGTATCCACAAGGCACCCCACTATCTCCTTCAGGGATAAAGCCAGACCACCTAGGAGTACATTTCCCAGACCGGAAGAAAAGATCTGTTTAAGCTCAGAAGCTTGTCTCTCTCACCAGCAGAAGTTGGTCCAACACAATGTAGGCCCAGGATGTTAGAGAACACGGCGGGTGAGGTCATGATATGGCTGCAATGACACTGCAAACTGCCAGGAGTGAGACAGCCCTGCAGCTGCTGAAGAAGTGACAGGGTGGTGGCTGGGAAGGGAGGGAGAGCACCTTCTCCCAGATCTAGAAGCTTCATGCTGAGAGGATTCCACCCATTCCTGCTGGACTTAGCGAGACCCCTGAGGACTCAGGGTACTGCGGGGAGTTTTAAGTGCTTTGTCTTGTTTTAAAGGTGGGGAGGGGAAAAAAGATATAGATATAATTATAGACATAAAGAATTGGAAAAAGTACAAAGAAGGACAACAAAAATGATGAGGGGGATGGAAGAGCTTCCATATGAGGAGAAACCAAAAAGACTGGAAAAAGAAAAGGAGGACTTGTGGCAGACTTAGAGACTAACAAATTTATTTGAGCATAAGCTTTTGTGAGCTACAGCTCACTTCATCGGATGCAAAAAGCCTGGAACTCTTCAGCTTGGAAAACAGTCATAAAGAGGGAATATGACAGAGGTCTATAAAATCAGACTGGTGTGCAGAAAGTAAGTAAAGAAGGGTTATTTACTCCTTCATGTAATACAAGAACCAAGGGTCACCCAATGAAATTAACAGAAACCAGGTTTTAAAAAACATCAGAACGTACTTTTCACACAATGTATAGTCAATCTGTGGAACTCGTTGCCAGGGGATGCTGCGAAGGCCAAAAGTATAACTGGCTTCCAAAAAAAAATAAAATAGTTTCTCGGAGGATAGGTCCATCAGTGGCTATTAGGTAAGATAGGTCAGGGATGCAACCCCCATGCTTGCGGTGTGACTAAACCTCTGACTGCCAGAAGCTGGGACCAGAGAACAGGGGATGGATCACTCAATCAATGCCCCTGTTCTGTTCACGCCCTCTAAAGCATCTCACATAAGAGGCTGTAAAGAGACAGGATACTGGGCTAGATGAACCATTGGTTGGCCCTTGTATGGCCATTGTTATGTACTTATGGAGGCAACGTTCAGCATTTGCTGGCATGTTTTTCTGGGTCAGTGCCCTGGAACCCTTAACTCTTGTTGAAGTCAATGGGCCAAATTTTGCAGCCAGCCAGGTATAAATCCAGAGTAACTTCTTGACCAAGGTTTAGATAGCTCAGTAACAGGCTGTCCATAAAGCCATTAGTTAGGAAGGGAATTAGTCCAGATTTACACCTACCTTGTCTGGGAGCAGGGTTTGCCCAGCTTTTTGGAAGTGGCCAGTGCCTCACCAGGTGGCTAGAACAGCAACATGTGGAACCCCATGGCTAAATGACCCACTAGTCCCAGCACTGGCAGCTTTACTTTGTGTGAGGGGAATGGCATTCCCCATCCTCTCCACATAGCCTCTAGGCTCAAGGGCTGTCTGGGAAGTCCTGGGGCCCTCAGGGTCTCCCCAGTGCTGGTGCCTGCAACCTGAGCCGCACTCCAGCCAAGTCATAGCAACTCCTGCCACAAAGCCCTTTCGCACCCTCTGGCCGGGCCTCCCACCCCACCCCCATTGCTGTTCCTGTCACAGACCATAAGGGTGAGCACTAAGATCCTGATCCAGAGCCCAGTCAAGTAAATAGGTGTCTTTCCATCATCTTCAGTACAGTTTGGTTCAGCCCCTTTCGCAGTAAATTCCATCCCCCTCCCCTCCTTGTTTTAATTTTCCTCTTCTAGGTGTTCTCTTATACCAAAACAGACATGGAAATTAATTTAAAGAGGATTATTAATATTTTTGAGCGCTTGACTTTTAGCTTAAACTCAGAAATATTTCAGGTCTTTAGAACCATAATTAGACATATTGTCCTTAGCCAAATGCCAGGTAATTTGTACGCACTTGAAGTAAATCTTTCGGCGGAAAGGTAGGCAAATATTGAAATATGTAATGAAAAGGGAAGGTGGCATGAATGAAAAGCCCCAACTATTTAAAATCTTTTATATTACTTTCCTTTCTCCCTCTCATTAGCAAATATTTTAGTTAGTCTTACACTGAACCCTGCTGTCAAGGTCTCTCTCTCTCTCTCTCTGTCGTTCTCTCTCTGTCTTTCTCATTAAGGTTCTTTTTTACATAATTTTTAACAAGTTGTACAAATCTAGTTATTTTTAAAATTCACACCCTATATGATCTAGATGCAAGGACTGGAAAAAGGGAGAAATACCAGCATTTTAATTCATTATGGTCTGCTTTTGTTGTTTTCTGGGGGGGAGTTGGGGAGTTATTTGGGTTTTTTTCCCCTGTCATATGAGAAGAAGGAGCTTTTGTCTGGCATAAGACATTCAACTATGAAAAGCACTTGAGGAAATAGCACATAAAAATAGTTTTGGGTGGGGGAATGAAAATGATGGAAGAGTCTCACAGTGACAAAGCTAATCAGAGAATTTACAAATTATTTGTTTGTTTGTTTATTTACACCGTGTAGACCACTCTAGGAGACTGTCTTCCCTTTTGAGATAAGTCACTTGTCATTCCATTAGGAGAAGACAAAGGAAATGTCAGTAGGTATTTGCTATTACAATAACAAAAGAAAAAGAAGCAAAAAACAATACTTTACATTTCAAAGGGTTCTCTCTGTGCACTGAATGAAGAGGTGGAAAAGATACAAGGCAGGGATGGCCATGGAACCAGGGATTTTTTTCAACATTGGGGACAGAACCATCAGGATATGGGGACCAGGATGTAACATGGAGAACCATAAGGACATGAAAAATTGAGGCCATGGGGACCAAGGATTAATATGGGAAACAGGAACTGCAGGAATTGGGGACAATCAAGAGATCTAAAATAGTGACGAACGTGGGAAGCATCCGGACAAGTGGCTCAGCATGGAGAAAGAGGCAATCCATGGGACATGAAGCCATCAGGACCAAGGACAGTGTGGGAAATTGGGATTATATGGACAGGGACCCATTAGGAGATGGGGCTCAATATAAGGACATAGTTTCATCATGATTTGGGATCTTCGAGCTCAGTGGCCATCACAACATGGAGACACTGGATCTTAGGGTCAAAATCCTATCGTGCAAGATTGATGTCAGTGCAGCCAGGCATTTAAGGCAGAGTGTAATTAGCTCTTGCTTTGCCTGCTCGCTGCAATTATTCAGAACTATAGCAAGACCCCAAATCGACTCCTGGGTGTTGGCCAACCTTTCTTATCCCTGAGTGCCTGCAAAGATGGGTTTCTTAAATAAAACAAAGGGAGCCTATCTTTTCTGACAGGGAGAAAGATTTCTGCTCTTCCCAGCTGTTTCATCCCTGGAGGCACCCCTTCCACAATGCTTTCCCACATTCTCCAACACTGCTCAGAAGCATCGGAGAAAGGGAATTTGTGATCAGCTTCTGTGAGGAGCAATATGCCAGGAAAGCAGAGGGCAGCATGCTCGCAAAATAGCTTAATTCTGTAATTTTTCTTTTTCCACATGCCCTGACCTTTTCAGAGCAATCCTGCTGTCAAAATAAAATGCTAAAATTCTTTCTCTGGGTATGTAAGATATTCTCCCCCTATTTTTATTTTATTTTATTCAACAAACTTCAAGTCAATTTTATATTCAGTGCCAGGCCTGAGTAAGCCACTACTGCGGAGAGGAACTGCTAATAGACTCCAAGCACACATTACATGTATTTACTCAGACTGCATGAACTCAGCAGCCCTGAGACAGTTGGTTCCCAGCCCCGCTGGGGAAAGCACTCCCTGTCGCTCACTGCAGCTCTCTCGCTCGCTCTCTCTGCACAGGTGAGGGTTAGCTGGAGAGTCAACGCTTTGATGTCCACTGCAGATTTCAGCCTTGTCTCTTTAGCCTCTCCCTGTAATGGCTGCAGTTAGCAAAATAATGCTGGGGACAGATAAGCATCTGGTAACCCGTAGCAACCAACTTCCCTTAGGAAAATGGGCTTCCTGTAATTTCATAAACGTAGTTTTTCTGGAGCAGGGGGAGAGAAAGAAAAAGAGAAGGAAAAAAGGCTGAAGGGAGTGTGAGGGGTATAGGCATGTACAGGGGGGATAACTGTCAGACGCACACAAACACATAGAGTATACTAGTATATCCTACTAGAAATAATCCTCTTGCAAATACATATGCACTAAGACAGGAAGACGCCCACAGCTAATAATTAGAGGGTCAAACCAACAGATTAGATTAGATTAGCTAGACATAGACAGGAGCTGTGACTGTGAGACAGACTGTGAGACAGACGCCCACGTGAGTTGGGGCTGCAAGATCAGGCCAATATAGTCTATTTTCAATTTGATTAGATTGGATAAATAGACAGACCATGAAAAGTGAGTCGACTGGTAGAGCAGGGTATTTAACTGAAGGTCAAAAAAAATTGCATTGGAGAGCAGTGGATACAGTGTAGTGGCAACATAGACTGGTGGAGGCATTAGGGCAGGTTTCACTGAGGCAGACAAGGGGTGAGGTTTAGTGGATGTGCTTTTAGTGAAAAGCAATTTGGGAGCCTCACAGAAAAAGTGCTTTGTATAAACACACCCTCACTACACATACACACTGCAGCATTCACCCTAGCACACCATAAACCCCCACCACACAGGCAAACAAACACCACAGCCTACACCCCCGCCACACCAGCTCAGACAAACACGCCACAGCCTAAACCCATGCTCCTCACACGCCCCATCATATATATACACACACACAGGGCCCCATTTAATACTAAGGCTGGCTCTCAGAGGGTGCAAGACAGGCATAAACCTGCCCCTCACAGAGATTGCTCCCACTCAGGGAGCCCTGGGCATGGGGGTGCTCCAGAGCGGGCTGAGAATGGAGTAGGAGTGGCCTGGAGTCAGAAGAGCGTGGGTAGGGGGTGGCCAGAGAGGACTCACCTGGTGATGCTGCACGCCTGCAATAGCCCACAATGGCATTACAGTAGGGGTGCAGCTTAGGGCAGCCTTTGCAGCTGCTCTAGCCATGGCTGGGCCACACTGGGCCCCCAAAGCTCTTGCACGGTCCCTCTCCCCTGTGGCACTGATGCCAGCTCAAGGATGAAACCAGCTGACAATATTTTAATTGCCAAAAACACCATTTACTTTTCCAGCCCAGGTATGTAAATGGGAACAATCAAACAGAGCCAGAACAGAGGGAGCCTGACACTAACAGATTGCGTTGGCAGCATCTGTGTTATTTTAGATATGTATTTTTTTTTTAAATTAACTTTTCCTTTACATATATTTTCCAGCAGGCCATATAATTGGATTTTCCTTCATTAAAAGAAGGGAACATAAATTACTCCAGTTGGGTACAGATTAGGCTACGGAATTTCTTTTCTTCTGTCACCATCAATGCCCTGGTGTCAGAGCGCTTTAATATTTAATGCATTCCTAATTAGTCTGCGTTGGCCCAGGGCACTTAGCCAAACCTGACACCAACCATAGAGTCAAGTTTATTTAGCGAGCACAATTACCCAGCCCTCATTTCCATACCGCAGCCAGTGCACCCATACAACTTTCACCCCCACCCTTATATTCACAAGTTAATTAAAAATTTTAAAAAAGAGGCTCAATTCCCAGTGACAATGGACACAAATTATCTCATTTGGTCGGGGCAATGACATTTCCAAGACTCCTTTAATCGCTAGGAAACCGCGGTGCGTGGAACAACGTTTACCAAAGGAAATCTTGCTTGTGTCACTTTGACAGCTGATGCCCTGTTGCTTGCATGCTCCGAAGATTGAAGTTCACGCTTCCCCGATGCCCCAGCTGAGCTTCTGAAGTAAAAAAAAATGAAATAAACTGTCTGCCCATGGAAAGTTAGCCTTCAATCAACAGGCAACCCAGCAGGGTGCACCGAGGAGATTAGCTCACAGTTACTGAGCCCCCAGTGCTGCAGTGGCAATAAGACTAATTAGAATTTGCACTACCAGAGAGCCTAGAGGCCCAAATGAGGTCAGGATCTCATTGCGCTAGGAGCTGTGCAAACACATTGGCAGAGAGTCTGTCTCGCACTAAGTGTTGACACTCTCACTAGACGAGAAAGACAAAGGGTGTGAAGATGGAAGTAGTATTAATCCCATTTTCCGGGTGGGGAACTGAAGCACAGAAATAAAGGGCAAATATGCAATGGAACTGAGCAGCTATACTCAGAATGCTGAGTTCCTTTGCAGCTCTGGTCCTGAGTGCATGACAGGTGCTGAGCTCCTTTGAAAAGTGGACCCTCCCTGGGGGTGCTGAGGACTAGCCAATCTGGCCCCTGTGATGTGCTGAAGGTTGCACAAGAAGTCTGTGCTTAGAAGATCTGAACAACTGTACAGGTAGTGCCGAGAGAACTGAGCCCAGATCTCCCATGCTGCAGCCCTTTGCTTTGATGACAAGACCATCCTTCCTCCATCACTCAGAGTTTTTGTTTCTGTGGGGTCCTTTCCTGCAAGATCCTCAGCAGAGCTGGTCATAAAACTTCCTACAGTGGCTCCAGAGATCAGGAAGTGCAGATTCCAAGCTCCCAGCCACAGTCACTGGAATGGACATTTCAGAGACATCATTAATGCACACGCTGATGCTGTGAAGTTTCATTCCGCCCCAGCTGGTAGAAGAATAGGAAGCCTGATTCACAAATAAAAGCATTGAGTTCAGTTCACTGTGATTGGTGGGGTCACACAACTCCAGTGATATTAGCAAGAATTTTCTTAAAGCCCCTAGAGGCCTAGAGATAGGGAGTGTAACAGGCATGGTGGGGGGTGAAGCCTGCAACAGAAGATATCATAATGGCACTATATAAACCCACACCTTAAATACTGCATCCAGTTCTGGTCAACCCATCCCAAAAAGCATATTGTGGAACTGGAAAAGGTTCAGAGAAGGGCAATAAAGATGATCAAGGATCATATGAAATGGCTTCCATATGAGGAGAGGCTAAAAAGATTAAGGCTGTTCAAAGAAACAATTAAAAGGTGATATGACAGAGGTCTATAAAATCATGAATGGTGTGAAAAAAAAACAGAGAAGTATTCTTTACCCATTCCCACAATACAAAAACCAGGGGTCACTCAATGAAATTAAGAGGCAGCAGATTTAATCCAAACAAGAGGAAATACCTTTTCACACAATGCACGCTTATCCTGTGGAACTTTTATTGCCATGGGATCTTGGGATGGCCAAATTATGTGGGTTAAAAAAAGAACTAGATAAATTCATGAAGGATAGATCTATCAATGGCTATTAGCCAAGATCATCAGGGGTGTAACTCCATCTTGGGACAATGCTAAAACTCTACTTGCCAGAAGCCAGGAATGGAAGATGGATGGATCCCTTGCCCCATTCTGTATACTTCTCCTGAAGATTGGATACTGGCCACTGTCAGAGACAGATTACTGAGCTAGATGGACCATTGATCTGACTCAGCATGGCCATTTTCATGTTCTCATGTAGTGATTATGTGAGAATTTTTGCTTTTATTAAAAAAAATGTATGTTTCTAGCTCTCATGGATGCAGAAAATAGCTTGAAAAGCTCAGAACCCAAAAGGCAGATAATAAAGGTTTGTTTCTCTTTAGCCTCATGATTTTTTGACCCTAACTCACGATTTTTTGAACATTTGAGGTTGGCCATATTGATGTTATGCATATTTTCACAATTACCTCCTAGCCATCCAAACACTTACAAATAATGGATGTCCCAAAATGTCCACACATTTTAGCACAATTGTTCCAGTCATGTAATAAACATTTCAAACATGTTTAAAAAGTTTCAGTCATCAAATCAGGCAGCAAAAACCATGCATGTCACTTACGGGACCAATCTCACAACAAGGATACCAAACGGCAGAAGAAAACAGTATACAAATTGTACAGGCTGAGACTGCCTTGCCAAAATTCTTCGATGAATGCTAACAGATAGCAAATACATTGCTGGAAATCTGGGTTGCTTTGAATATTCTGGCTAGCTCTTGTTTCAAAATACGGTTGTCAGGCCAATATTTTCAGTGTTCAGTAAAGAACGTAATTATAAGAGCTGGTTGAAAATTTTTAAAATTTGATATGACGAATGAAATATTTTGTCTACATTTCAAACTTCAAGAAAAACAAATCTCTATGTTTTCATGAAAATGTTTTTCATTTTTTGACCTCTTATAGTAAAAAAAAAATTGCTCTCACATTTGAATGAATAATCATGGGAATTGATTTTTGCCTATTGTATTGTTTTTCAAAATATTGAATTTCAATTTTTTTTCTTTTTGACAAAACAAAATGTTACACAAAAAAATTACAGAATTTCAATTTTTGACCATCTCAAGTAACTATCTAGGTGGACTATATGATAGTAGGGCTTGTTTGTTTCATCTGAAAACATCCCTCCAAAATAATACCAAACAATCTTAAGGAAAGTGACACAAACAAACAACCAATTACCATAATTTGTGGGTATCATTTATGACAAATCTGTGGTCATATAGGGACTGTATGGTTGTGACTATACTGCACACTGCATCTGAGCAAATAGCCAAAAAACAATTCCCATGATTATTCATTCAAATGTGAGAGCAAGTTTGAATTCAATTGTATGTCAGTTCTTTGTTTGTACAGCCCCTAGCACAACAGGGTCCTGGTTCATTATTCGGACTCCTAGGCACTACTTCAATACAAATAATAATGATAATAATAATTCACAGGTACTTCAAGTTCACTTTCCGCATGTGTTCGTGCTTAGGCCTTGCTAGGATGAATCTTCCTGACGAGCACATTTTGTAGAATAAACAGTAAAACATTTAGAAAAAAACAAATTTCAAATCACATAGTCATGTGATGTTGTTTCTATTTCCTGATTGGGTGACTTGTGCAATTAATCAGTGCAAATTATAAATTGCCAGTGTCACAATCAAATGTGTAATTTGAAATGTGTGTCTTTTGCTTTAGGTTCCTCAAGCTATGTCATTAAGGATCTGATCAAAGCCCATTGACCACAATGGAAATTTGTGCCCAATAACATGTAACAAATCTGTGTCCAGCTAGAATTTGTGCAGTAATACAGCTCACCTAGTGGATCTCCTAAACACTGAGGAAATAACTCGCATTAGTCCTCAGAAGAATTCTAGGCTGCAATGTGGAATACTAAGAAACTCCAGCCCTTGGATGACTTACATTCCCACCCAATGAGTGAGCGATAAACATAAGTGACCCCATGCAGGTGGCTCTTGTATGTGGAGCTATTGACTTATCCCTGCGATGTGGCAGCAAACAAAAGGTTAATCTCGAATATTAATTTGTTGGACTGTTAGCATGCCCCGGGGCCATCCAGGAGCTTAAATAGCCAACAGTTAATTAAAAATAAACTGACACTTTACTTTAAGGATAGTTTTAATAACCATTTATAAATGTTACATTAAAAATTCATGCACTGTTATCAACTCCTGCTAAGGATTTACAGCACAATGGAGGGGTTATGAATGTTTTATAGGTGCTGTGGAAAACCTCTTCCTGAACAGATATTTTCAGAGGTCTATTTGTCTTTCCTGGGATGCATCAAAAATGCCCGAGAGAACAGCAGCGTGGCAGATACAAACTGCCTCCCAAGATCTCTGCTCTGCAGTGATGGCTTATACTTTGGATCATACACTTGCTACTTCACTGGCTTATTCTCTGTTGTAGCCTCAAGTCTCTGGAGTTAAGCTCCAAAAGTGATGCCTAGCTCCTCATTGCCAGCAAACTGGAATGTGGTCACCAGAGGTTGTTTAGCATAGGAACTGGTGCAGGGGGTGTGGACTATTGGTTAGGTAGTGTTTCTGAACCGGTGGGTCATGACCCCAAGGAAGGAGGGCAATTGGTGTGGGAGGCACAAGGCACTGAAAATATTATCAGCTAAATAAAGCAAAGAAAATCTCACTTCCCACACACCCTTCCCTTTCAAGGTCAAGTATTCTCTGTCAACATCTTGACACACCCACAAACAAATGTTACAGACTTAGGGTTAATACATGTCTTATTCTTCTTTGCATGGGAAATGTAAAGTGATGGTGAAAATTATTGACTTCAGTTAAAGGGTTGCCACCCTGAAAAGGTTGAAAAAGGCTGGCTTAGATCACTGAATTGAGGGTCTTGGGTTCCACTCCTGGGTCCCCCATTGCTGCGACCTTGGGTAAGCCACTTACTCCCCTCTGTACATTAGCATCCCTCTTGGACAGATGAGGAAACTAAGACTTCCCTGCCTCACAGGGGTGTTGTGAAGATAATTCATTTATGTTTGGGATGTAGCCAGATACTACAGTGATAAGAGCTACAGAAAAGCTTATAAATATTAAATTAGAAGTGCCAGGTCTTATTACTATTATTATTATCTATTTTGAAATGAGTTTCCTTTGACAGTGTTCATGCCCCTTTGTGTTAACTTTCTGCACACATTGGAGTGATTTTTTTTTCCTGGCACAAATGTTCAGAGGAAGCAAATATTAAGCTTGTGTACTCCAACAGACCTGTGATACTTATATATAGACCCTATATTCTTGTGTCTACACTGGATGTGATATATTGTATAAGGGACGAGACACTTCTTGACTGAGCCTGGAGATCACAGTTCCCTACGCCTTTGGCGAGAGCCCTGGCACAGACATGATTAAATGAGCCAGGTGAGGATCTGACCACATCCTTTGTCACTAGCGGTGCACACGCAATTACTTTACGTGTATGTTCTGAGAGAAAATTACATTCAGGCTCTGTGCCCAGGCAACGAAACTACCAGTAGTCTTGTTTTTCTAGCAACGATGCCTTGGGCATGGCCTGTGTGGCCCAGAAAGGAAAAGGTTTAAAACTGTATAAAGATGCTCAACGGTTTTCAGGATTGGTATCTGTACCTGGGAAATGAATCAAACCTAGCTCCAATATAGCACTTCTCATCAAAACACGGAAATAGCATTATCCCAGTTTCACAGGTGGGGAACCTGAGGCACAGAGAGGCAATGTGACTTGCCTAAGGTCACCCAGTAGGCCAGTGATTGAGATGGGAATAGAACCCAAGTCTTTGGCTAATGTCCTATCCGGCAGGCCAAGCCACCTCTCAGTGCTGTTGAAGTTCATATGGGTTCCTTTTCTTATTCATAGTAGGGGCCTCCACTGTCCGACAGTACCTACTCCCCCACTCCAGATTCAAACCCACCATCTTGGGAATCTGGAATCAGGACCAGTGATTCCATGACCACATACAGATGGCAGCGACGTCCCCACTAACCTCAGATTTTACATGTAGAAGCAAGATCAAAATATCCACTCCAAAAACACCTGAAGGAACCTCTCTGTATCTCTAGAACTCTGTATTGTAAACTTCCAACCACAGACAGGTCTGATTCCATCCGCAGGAGGACTCCGGTGCAATGGCAGTCAAATCGCTGCTTACACCAGGGATGGATTTGGCCCGCCCTGCCAATATACGGCACGGGGCTTTATCTCCCCTGAGGAATCCTTAGCACTCTCAAGTTCTTCATATCTCATGACCCGCTTTCCTAGTTAATGGAGACTTTCACTAACCAGAGTGGGGATGGACCTTGGCCCTGGCCTTGCTGCTCTTTGAAGCTAGTGTGGGGATACAAGTGACTTTAAACCACCTTTAAATGCCCCTATTCTAGGGGTGGCCCACTCTCCCCCACTTCTGGCATAAGAGTCATGACTAAGGATAAGATTTTGCGATGGATATTTTTAGTAAAAGTCAGGGACAGGTCACGGGTTTCTGTGGATTTTTCTTTATTGCCCATGACCTGTCCCTGACTTTTACTAAAAATATCCATGACAAAATAGGGAACTCAGCAAGGGTCCCCACACTGCCTGCAGCGGCCATGCAGCTGCGGGGCCCGCTTGGAGCTCCAGAGCCCCCCACCATCCACAGCGGCCCAGAGCTCCAGGGTTCCCCCACTGCCCACGGTGGCCGGGATCTCCAGGGTAGCCCCTGCAGGGGGTGGGGGTACCCTGTAGCTCCCAGCTACTGCAGGTTGAAGTCACGGAGGACGCTGGAAGTCACACATTTCATGACTTCTGTGACAGCCATGAAAAAATCGTAGTCTTAATCAAGGTAAAAGGAACAGCCCTGAGCTGTTACACAGCTCCACCCACCTACCCAGCCTCTCCCAAGGAGCTATCATGCAGCAGTCAAGACTAGCCAGATATAGTGGCTCTCAGCCAGGCCTCCCTTTCCCTGACCATGCCCCCGACACGCTGGGTGGTGATGGGAGTGACCTAGGCGCTCCTGTGCTCTATGCCCTGATGAGATCACTGCTACACCATGGGGGAGCACTAAACAGCCAAGCTTTGTCCTGCCGGGGTGGTTCAAAACATGGCTAGGATCTGGCCCCCCTGCCTACACTACACATACTTCAGGGAGCCTGCTTAGGATCTGGGTCTGGGTCTCCCCTCGCTCAACTCCTCAGAGGTCACCAGAGTTACAGAAGCGTGGGAGCATTGTGAGCAAGAGGTGAATCGGGCCCCAAGGAGCACGGTTAAGGTCTGATCTGCACTCTGCTGAACCATGTTCTGATCCAGGCTGGGGAGCAAACATAACCACAGCGCCTAACATTTGGAGAATAGACAGAGCCAAAGGCTCTGACAATGTGCCAAACGAGGACCTGATCCAAAGCCCACTGAAGACAGTAGGAAGCCTTCAATGGGCATCGGATTGGGCCTAGAACAAGCAGCCTTTTTAAATGGCCAGCCTTCTATCCCATGTTTCCTTCTGCCACTCCAGTGTGTGTTATCCTCTTTCAGGGCAACTTCTGTTTTCTTTCCGATGACGACAGCTTCGTTCTGCGAGAGCCACGGGATTCACTAAATATAGCGAAGGGCTATTTCTGTAGGGGCTTCAAAAAACTTGTTTCATTTGGTTGGTTCCTTTCATCCTTTGTTGTCCCTGGTTGCGTTGGACTCCAACTGCTACCCAGCCTTATCAGCTCGAATTTCTGCAAGGACTTGGAGCCAGCCCAGGAAAAATCCACTTGTGATACACCCTTTGAGAGCTGCCACTCCCAAACACACACACACATACACACACACACACACACACGTGTGCGCTCTCAAAGGCACCTTACACACATAACATCCCATGGACGCTATCACTGCCAAACGCATATACTCAGATATTCTCCTGTATAACACACATAGCTTCCAAAGCCTTCATAGCCTCACTCACACACAAGCAGCTCTTACAAAGAGCTACCCATGTATACTCCCACTGACAGTCAGAAACGAACTGCACAGACACCCTTTCCATCTCCATATGCTCACACACACACACACAGAGCCCTCACAAATATGCACACAGCTACCATTACACTCCCACTGACATTCATAATTTAATCTTATGCACATACTGTGCACTTACAAGCATCTCCTGTGTACACACACACACACACACACACACCATCGCTGTATGCTCATACTTAAATGCACGCAATGCTTACTCAGAGAGCCACCCACGCACACTCCTACGGACACTCCGAAATGAACCTCACCCACGCAGATTGTCCAAGCTGCCTGTGGGATTTACATGCCCAATTCCCATTAAAATTAATGAAATTCAGACTTCCAAATTCCACAGGTGGGCTGGGCAATCACAATCCCAGCCAGATTGCACGCCCATAAGCATTTCCTGTAGGCACATGCACACCCCTCCCTGCCTCCCTATACTCGCACACAGCCACCCACACATGCCCTCCTACGCACACAAGCCCACAATTAAAAACCACTTTCCCCACCTCTCTATCACGCACGCACTCAAAACCACCCCCTCCCACACCTGACTCACACAGCTCTATTCTGAGCACCTCCCATAGATGCGGTTCTTCTCCTCACTGCCTCCTGCCACATGGCCTAGGACAGATTGGCACAGCGAGCCACTGACGTCCACACCCAGAAGTACAGCTCACATGTGAACACACTCCACTAGATCAGTAAAATGCCTACCCCTGATGGACAAATCCCCATGCAAATGAACGTATGTGCTCCCCTACACTTCCCAGGCTCACACTCATCACAGTAAAAAATACTCACAGACACACACAATGTAAACTGTGATACATTATTCGCCACTATCGCTCTCTCTCCCAAACGTACACATACATACACTTTATGGAGATCCCCTACTCCGCCCAAATCGCTCCTTTCTTTCTCACCACAAGTAGATTGTTTCCATGTATTCACTCTCCCTGCAGCGTTTTTAATCTAATCTCTGGAACTGTGAGGTGATGGTCATTTATAGATATTTTTCATAAAAAACAGTATTTCAAACACAATAATAACAATAAAAAAATAACAACCCAGAACTTGTTGGAAAGGGGGAAAAAACAGCACCACTCGCACAGTAAACTAAGAGGATTGTCTCCCTCTACTGGCAAGAACCAAGAAAGTTCCCCTAGTTAAACTTGTTTCTGAGCAAGAGAAAAAAAACAACAACCAAGGACACAGACACCACTGAATCTTTTTGACACTCTCTTTGCAGTCGCACGCACATAGGAGAAAATCAGGGGCAATTTGAAGAGAGTTTGAGGGAAGGTGAAAGAACAATATGTCCTGTGGTCATTAAGGTTCTATTATTGTGCATTGGAACCAGAGCCCTAGGTTAGCTAGCCCATCCCTCTACCAGCACAGGATTGTTATCTATTGCATATTTCTTAGTGCTCGGTTTGGTCTGATTTTAAATGTCTCAGACAATGGGATTCCCTTTTAGTGTTTCCATTCTAACTAAACCCTAATTTACACCCCAACTTCACCATAATAACTGCTGAAACTCAGCATGCCGTGTCGCTATTCTATTCTGTTCCAATCCAAAGCCCCTATCCTGAGTATGGAGCCACATCGGTGGACACTTCTGTCCACATGGAGCTGTTCTGAAGGCATTGACGGGACTCTGTGGAGTGTGAGGGTCTGTATGAATGGATCATATTGCAGGATCAAGACCTAGGTTTTTAAATCAAACCTACCTCCATAGGATTTCAGCTGAAGAGCAATTATTTGCCTTTTTTTAATTGCTTTTTAAAATACACAAGTGCAAACCATTTCCCATCAAATACCCAAAACTCTGCCACTTTATCAGTTTCCAGGACTGTTTTGGACTTTGTATATAAATACACACACATTTGCAACCATTACATTGTCTGTGACTTTTTGCTGAAGAAGCCAAGGTAGTGTTAAATTGTTGATATTTGCTTCTACAGATCAGCCATGTTGCCTGGGTCCTTTGGGCCTGGTATTGGCTGAATGGCATGGGTTTTAGCCATTCAGCCAAGTACCCTCACCTTTTCTCACTGCTTAATAATCTGCCTCTCTAAGTCTGTAAATATGACAGAGTGTGACTGTTTCCTGGGTCTTGTAATCATCTTTACTGTAAACTAGTAGGGTCTTTTGGTGTCATTTATTTTAATTTGAAATTGCTGTTCTTTTTGGTGGCAATTTTAAAGGAAATTAACACAATTTTTGGAAAAATTACATTACATTTTGTGAGGAGACGTTGAACTTGGTAAGTTTTAGCCCTCATGGAAGTGAGGAATTGATAGCTCTGGCTAGATGATGATGATAATATGTTATGGTGTCCTGGGGCTCCCATCCAAGCTTGATTTGGGCTACAACCTATCCTGAAGGATGATCCCTCACTCTCACAGACCTTGGGAGACAGGCCAGTCCTCGTTTACAGACAGTCCCCCCAATCTGAAGCAAATACTCACCAGCAACTACACACCACACAACAAAAACACTAACCCAGGAACCAATCCCTGCAACAAACCTTGTTGCCAACTCTGTCCACATATCTATTCAAGGGACACCATCATAGGACCTAATCACATCAGCCACACCATCAGGGGCTCATTCACCTGTACCTCTACCAATGTAATATATGCCATCATGTGCCAGCAATGCCCCTCTGACATGTACATTGGCCAAACCGGACAGTCTCTACGCAAAAGAATAAATGGACACAAATCAGACATCAAAAATTGTAACTGTCAAAAACGAGTAGGCGAACACTTCAGTCTCCCTGGACACTCAATAACAGACTTAAAAGGGCCAGTCTTCAACAGAAAAACGTTAAAAATGGACTTCAACGAGAAACTGCACAATTGGAATTAATTTGCAAACTTGACACCATCAAATTAGGCCTGAATAAAGACTGGGAGTGGATGGGTCACTACAAAAATTCATTTTCCCTCTGTTGATACTCACACCTTCTTGTCAACTGTGAGGAATGGGCCACAGCTACCCTAATTGAACTGGCCTCGTTAGCACTGACCCCCCACTTGGTAAGGCAACTCCCATCTTTTCATGTGCTGTATATTTATACCTGCCTACTGTATTTTCCACTCCATGCATCTGATGAAGTGGGTTATAGCCCACGAAAGCTTATGCCCAAATAAATTTGTTAGTCTCTAAGGTGCCACCAGGACTCCTAGCTGTTTTTGCTTATTTGGGCAAGGTGCTTTTCAAACAGGTTCGGTTACACTCAGAAAAGATCTGATTGGCATTTATCTCTAAATGCAGGTAAAAACTGAGGGAGAAGGGTTTAGTTTCCTTCTTTTAGCTTTATAATATTGAGCTTATGAGTGATCTACTGACCAAAATTAGGAAATTCACCATTGAATGAACAGAAAACACTTGACAAACTTTTCATTCACCACAACAGTCCAGCTGCCTTTGAAGAGGAACAGAATAGCTTTTCGGAGCCACAATGTTACACAGTGTTACACAGTGAGAGCAGGCTATTACAGAGACAAAGTGGGTGAGGTAAAATCTTGTATTGGACCAATTTCTGCTGGTTGAAGAGACAAGCTTTTGAGCTACACAGAGCTGTTCTTCAGATCTGGGAAAGGTACATGTCATGGCTAAATACAAGGTGGAACAGATTGTTTATCATAAGTAGTTAACATATATTCTTAGGGCCCCTTCAAGGTGACGTGGCCTGTTCACACCTCTACAGTCATAAGACTAAAAAGCGGTGTTAGTGGGTTACGGATTGTTGTCATAAGCCAAAAATCTAGTGTCTTTATTAAGATCATGATTTTTAGTGTCTAGCAAAGTTATGAATTTAAGTTCCCAGGCTCACCTTTTGAAGATGTTGTGCAGGTTTCCTTTGAGGACAAGAACTGAGAGGTAAGGTACGGAGTGATTATTTTGTGAAAAGTGTTTGCGCGTGGGTGATATGGTGGTTTTGTCTTTCGTTTTGCTGCGTGAGTTCCATATTACACAGCATTTTCGGACGCTATGGAAGAAGAGTCCTATATCCAGCCATAATTGCTAGGGGAATCTACGGAGGTAGAATGTAACTACCCAAATTGGAATATAATCAGCACGCAGGGCTTCCCACTCTTGTATAAAGTGCCAGGGGACTGCTAATGACCACGAGTGGTCAGACATTAGATTTACCTTTTACCTAGCACCACAAGGAGGCATGAGTCCAGCACCAGGTACAACCAGTACAAGCCCATCCAAGACCCTAAGTACGTGCTTAGGCAGCTGGCCTGTCTCGCCCGCTGTGCCCCCGCAGTTGCATTGCTATTTGTAGAACGCTAGCTTGATCAAGCTAGCACAGGTATGTCTACTCAAGCTGCTCCAGCGCAGAAGTACCCACAGATGCAGTAAAAAAACCCACCACTTAGTGAATAATTTCAAAAAGAAAAGGAGGACTTGTGGCACCTTAGAGACTAACCAATTTATTTGAGCATAAGCTTTTGTGAGCTACAGCTCACTTCATTGGATGCATACTGTGGAAAGTGTAGAAGATCTTTTTATATACACACAAAGCATGAAAAAATACCTCCCCCCCCCACTCTCCTGCTGGTAATAGCTTATCTGAAGTGACCACTCTCCTTACAATGTGAATGATAATCAAGGTGGGCCATTTGCAGCATAAATGCAGGGTTTAACAAGAACGTCTGGAGGAAAAAACAAGGGGAAATAGGTTACCTTGCATAATGACTTAGCCACTCCCAGTCTCTATTCAAGCCTAAGTTAATTGTATCCAATTTGCAAATGAATTCCAATTCAACAGTTTCTCGCTGGAGTCTGGATTTGAAGTTTTTTTGTTGTAATATAGCAACTTTCATGTCTGTAATCGCGTGACCAGAGAGATTGAAGTGTTCTCCGACTGGTTTATGAATGTTATAATTCTTGACATCTGATTTGTGTCCATTTATTCTTTTAGTAGAGACTGTCCAGTTTGACCAATGTACATGGCAGAGGGGCATTGCTGGCACATGATGGCATATATCACATTGGTGGATGTGCAGGTGAACGAGCCTCTGATAGTGTGGCTGATGTGATTAGGCCCTGTGACGGTGTCCCCTGAATAGATATGTGGGCACAGTTGGCAACAGGCTTTGTTGCAAGGATAGGTTCCTGGGTTAGTGGTTCTGTTGTGTGGTATGTGGTTGTTGGTGAGTATTTGCTTCAGGTTGGGGGGCTGTCTGTAGGCAAGGACTGGCCTGTCTCCCAAGATTTGTGAGAGTGTTGGGTCATCCTTCAGGATAGGTTGTAGATCCTTAATAATGCGGTGGAGGGGTTTTAATTGGGGACTGAAGGTGACAGCTAGTGGCGTTCTGTTATTTTCTTTGTTAGGCCTGTCCTGTAGTAGGTGACTTCTGGGAACTCTTCTGGCTCTATTAATCTGTTTCTTCACTTCCGCAGGTGGGTATTGTAGTTGTAAGAATGCTTGATAGAGATCTTGTAGGTGTTTGTCTCTGTCTGAGGGGTTGGAGCAAATGCGGTTGTATCGCAGAGCTTGGCTGTAGACGATGGATCATGTGGTGTGGTCAGGGTGAAAGCTGGAGGCATGTAGGTAGGAATAGCGGTCAGTAGGTTTCCGGTATAGGGTGGTGTTTATGTGACCATCGTTTATGAGCACTGTAGTGTCCAGGAAGTGGATCTCTCGTGTGGACTGGACCAGGCTGAGGTTGATCGTGGGATGGAAATTGTTGAAATCATGGTGGAATTCCTCAAGGGCTTCTTTTCCATGGGTCCAGATGATGAAGATGTCATCAATATAGCGCAAGTAGAGTAGGGGCGTTAGGGGACGAGAGCTGAGGAAGCGTTGTTCTAAGTCAGCCATAAAAATGTTGGCATACTGTGGGGCCATGCGGGTACCCATAGCAGTGCCGCTGATCTGAAGGTATACATTGTCCCCAAATGTAAAACAGTTATGGGTGAGGACAAAGTCACAAAGTTCAGCCACCAGATTTGCCGTGACATTATCGGGGATAGTGTTCTTGACGGCTTGTAGTCCATCTTTGTGTGGAATGTTGGTGTAGAGGGCTTCTACATCCATAGTGGCCAGGATGGTGTTATCAGGAAGATCACCGATGGATTGTAGTTTCCTCAGGAAGTCAGTGGTGTCTCGAAGGTAACTGGGAGTGCTGGTAGCGTAGGGCCTGAGGAGGGAGTCTACATAGCCAGACAATCCTGCTGTGGTCACTTTAGATAAGCTATTACCAGCAAGAGAGTGGGGTGGGAGGAGGTATTTTTTCATGCTTTGTGTGTATGTAAAAAGATCTTCTACACTTTCCACAGTATGCATCCAATGAAGTGAGCTGTAGCTCACGAAAGCTTATGCTCAAATAAATTGGTTAGTCTCTAAGGTGCCACAAGTACTCCTTTTCTTTTTGTGAATACAGACTAACATGGCTGTTACTCTGAAACCTGAATAATTTCAGTCGCGCTTCCTGCAGCAGTTTCCCATAGAGGTTTCTTATTGATTCAACCCTGTTTAGCTTGTGAGATATGGTGAAATCATAGCCTGAGGGGTTATGGCAGTGGCTGCAGGCTATTAAAGCTCAGATGCCATTCTTAACTTGTGCTGTTTGCTCTGCTTTATTCATGGCGTGACAGTGAGAGGCTGAGGTGTCAGGCTTAATGTTAACATGTCCTGGCACCTATTCGTTTGTGCTGTTCACAAACTTTGCCTTATTTAGGAGGCGATTTATGGTTTTATAATTAATATGGATTAGATATTATTATCTATGCAATATGGCAGGCAAGCATTTTAGAGAGGATAACAGCTGTTCAATAATGCAAATGATGCACACATAAATTACAGTTTAGTAATGCAATATTATTACCAAGACGTACAAAAGTTTGGAACCCGGGGGTGGCAAAATATAAATAGCCACTGCCTGGAAATTTACAGAAGCATTCCTTCAGACACACTTCTGAATTGTAATTAACGGAGACCATGGTCTAGAGTTTCTGTTATCCTGCAACTAGTGTCATCATTTACAGTCGTGACAAGTGGATGTAAAATGTGGAGCTGGTAAAAAAAAAATTGACAAAACTTTTTTTTCCATGAAAACCAAAATGCTTCACAGAAACTTATTTCTATGGTGACCATTTTGTTGGAAAGGTCTCAGGTCTATGATGGAATTTCTGGTCATGCAGAAAGAGCGTGAGACCAGCCCCAGAACAGCTTGGTGATTAGGAGGTAAGAAACCCAGTTTCAAGTCCCTGCTTTGAATCAGGTTGATTTCAATGACAACTTCTCTGGCTCAGACCTGCAAATGTATTTAGGCATCCAGCTAAGTGACAGTATTGTCAACTCCCATGATTTTGTCCTGAGTCTCGTGATAATTATTGTTTTCCTTAAAGCCCCAGCTCCTGGAGTCAAGTGGAGATGTGATGATTTCAGCCATCAGTCTTAACGAAAAAGTATGTTTCTAGCCCTTGAGGCTGTTGAGAAAGCTTCAAAATGTGACCCCAAGGCACCCTCCAGGCTCATAAAGCAGAAGGCAAATAAAAAGAACCCTGCATCTATTATTTTTACATAAACTCATGATTTTAAAGCCAATCTCATGATTTTGGGTGAGCCTGACTTGTGATTTTTGAACATGTTGGGTTGGCAATAGTGCTTGTCCATGGTCACCCCAGGGACTCTCCCTGTGTTAGCAACAGTGCTGTGTTTTTCAGAGTGAAAATGCAGATCAGGCAAGGTTTAGAGGTGAGAGTATTGTTCCACCTTCATCCCCCTTGGCAATCAAAGTGGTTGCTAATTAGTGGGCACATCATCTCTAAGAACTGGACTGAGAGCACTGGATTGAGGTCCCATAATCCACTTCACATAGTGCATAGAATGTGATCCCCATAAACAGCCACAAAGCGACCTCTTTATCCCCCTTTCAGTCCCTGCTCAAGACTCTCCACTGCCATGAGGCCTACAAAAAACTTGACAACAGTGAGGCCACTGGTATGCTGAGACCACTGCCGTCATCCCAACCAGTACAGGCTCATTGTGCTCCCCTGCCCCTCTGCACACATCTGTTATCTCTTGTCTTATATTTAGATTGTAAGCTCCTGGGTGTAAGGACCATCTGTTTGTGCTGTGTTTGTACAGCGCCTAGCACCATGAAATCCTGGTCCATGACGAGGGTTCCTAGGTACTATAGTAATACAAATAATACAAGTAATACAAATAATAAATAATAAAGTATCACCCTGGTCTAGATTTGGGTCTGATAATGTGGAAAGCAGCCCCAGCACCAGCCCAGTCTCCAAGGCTGAACATAATGACACATGCAAGCAGCAGTTTCTGCCCTCATTTACACCTATGCAGCTCGACTGACTTCAGTGGAATTGCAGACAACACACAGATACTTTTAGCATCAAGGTCCCAGTTCAGGAAAGCATCCCTATTCAGGGCAGTACCTAAGCACACGATTAACTTTAAGCATGTGCCTAAGTACTCTCCTGAAGATGGAGGTAGTTAAGTATGTGCTTATGTGCTTTCCTGAATCTGGGTCTAAGAGAACAACAAAACTAGACAGGACAAATTCAAAGTCTCCAATGAAGAGTTTGGTGTGTTTGTGTCCTCTCTAACAGTCCACAATGAAATGAACACAAAATGGCTATCAGCGTCTGCAGCCAGAGCAGTCCTTAGGCCACGTCTACACTACCACTTACTTTGTAAGTGGTATAAGCCACCCCCCGAGCGACATAAGTTACACTCACCTAAGTGCGGGTGTGGACAATGCTTTGTCGGTGGGAGAGCTTCTCACATGGCGATGGATTTATTATGCCAAGAGGAGATCTCTCTCCTGTCAGCAAACAGCGTCTTCACCAGATGCACCAATGCAGCTGCTCCAATGTAGCATTTCTCGTGTAGACTAGAGGTGTGACGGTGTAGTGCACAGAAATCAAAGGCACAATAGTTACGTAGTGATCGACACCACATGCAGTTGTGAGTAATGGTAGAGTTTGGCATAGGCACTTTAACTAGACGTGGGTGAATTTTTCACCCAAAATGTTTTTCAAGGAAAAATGCAGATTTGACGTGGACTGTAACATTTTTGAATTTGTTTCAAATTTGAAAAAATTATTTTGGTTGAAAATAAAATTCTGAAAAAAAAATGTAACGATTTGTTTTGACATTTTTGAAACAAAACATTTTGATTTTTTAAAAATAAACTGACAAATTAAATTGAACCAATTTTTGAAACAACCAAAAAAAAAAAAGATTTCAAGTCAATCTAAATGTTTCGTTTGACCCAAAATAAACATTTTTTTGTCTTGTTCAGTTCAGCCACTGAACCAAACACTTAAAACCAGTTATTGACACAACGCTAACTGTAATATATCCTATATCTCTAAGCTCATCTAACAACTTAACATGTCTTGAGCAACACAATGCCCAGCCTCGTGAACAGTGTGAATCAAAACTGGATTGGCTGCCAAGATACAAGATAAGTAGCAAAGAAAGGTAGCAGGGCGCTAGAGAGGGCTTTTGATTAGTGCACACTGGTATCTGGTGCACATTTTGCATGTAAGAAAATAACCTAGGATTTCTCAGCAACCATTTCCTGAGCAAGTGGATGTCAAAGTAATGATTGGACATAGGAATAGGGTCCCCTGAGCATGTCAAAATCCTCATGAACCTGAGGATCAATTGTTGCCTATTGGCCTCCCTGAATCATGTTGCAAGGTAGTTTTTGTGGTGTCCATGCCTGCAGAGTCCTTTCGATGGGCTTCAGATAAAATCCACCGACTCCTTTTCCTTCCCCCGTTATAATTCTGCCTGAGATGACACCTCGTGCCCCGGAGGAAAACGCACAGCTTTTCACACATGCTGTAAATAAGTCTGAGATTACTGACGATGTAGAACGGGACTGACTATTGCAATATTTAATCTGCTGGGTGGGCAATTCATTAAAACAGATATCCAAGCTTTAGTCACTCTGCCAACCTGCCATCTGCTTCCTCCACACTCCCCCCGGCTAAGGACGGGTCTCAATATATGAGGGGACAGCTTGTGAGAGGCACACAGGGCCTGTGTCATAATTCATCTTCTGAGCATGACAGAGCAAGCTGTTTGGTCCTATGAATCCCGACCACATGCACGTACCCAGTAAACCTGCTCTCACAAGGGAGCGGGACCGGAAGGGATTGGGGGCAGGGCACCAAGGTTCCCTTTGGTCTTGACGGCTGGGGGCTAGGACCTCTGACCTCATAGCCAGGGGTTTATGAGAGGCACCACTTTTAGACATCTTATTCACAAATGTGCAGTTAACCCTTTCACCACAGACTATAAGGGATACTGCCATTATGTTGTCCTTGCCAGACATATCAGAAATATTTGGCTCTCCCCACCAACCCTCGCCACCTTGTGCTCTGCCCTCACCCTGGCACTCCAATTTCCAACCTTGTTCCGTGTCTTACATCAGGAAGAAATCGACATCGCCACTCCACGCCTGGCTGAAAACTGTGACATCAGGATGCTGCTAGTGAAACCTGTGATTACAGTAGTAGGATTTTATGTTTGTATTTTGTATAATTTAAAATAAAGGATAAAGAATAATAATGTGGCATGTATTAAATGTATTGGTGTATGATTTGACCAGATACTGCAGCCCTGCTTTCTAAAAGCAGAAAGGAATGGCCTAGTGGGCCATTAATGCATCAGCCAGAATCTGTATCTGAGCTGGTTTCAAGGCCATAACAGACCGTTTAGGGTCACCACTTTGTTGTAGGTTTAGTATTTTAAAATAAGTAAAAGAATGCAATGATTGTTTTCTCTTACATTGCAATTTGATGTTCCTGTTCAAATGCTCAGTGTAAATCAATTCTGTGTTGTGTGTGAATGAGGAATGTGTGTGTGTTAGAAGATAAGAGTGAAGGCCATCACCAAACCAGATGTTCTAGGGAGGAACCGAGGACAGACACAAGGGCACCAGAAGATTACAACACTCCCCAATTGAAATGTCAGAAAAAAGCAGATTGATGACTCTAGAAGATGAGGCAGGCACCTATCAATTGGGACAAGATAGCTGTGATCAAAACCAGCATGGGGTAACTCCCTGAGAGACTTGATGAAAGAATGAGAAGGACAATTTAAGAAAACAAGCACTCGTCAAACAATTGATTACAGCATGACGGTGCAAAACTCATTGGTCCCAATGAAGGAAAATCACTATATAAACAGGGGGCCTTGCCATGAAACTTTGTGTTCGTCTTGCCAAGACTTCCCCGGAGCATTGTGTCATGACCAACGGAACCCGGCTTCTCCCTACCCGTGATCAACCTAGCTGGCCACTAGATTGATCCGAACTCTGGACTGGTAACTATAACATCCTCTGGTGGGACAATGTGTGTGTGTGTGTGAGATTGAATGCATATGCTAATTGTTGTATCTTCAATAAACGGGGCGCATTTCCTTTTCCCCTGAAAAAGATCCCGTGTGCTTCTCATAAGCATAACATGATGCCCTCGTCTTCCTCAGGAAAGCAAGAAAGCAAGGCCATGCACAGCCCTCTTCTCAGCCAAGTGAGACCTAGGTGGAGCTTAGGTCTGGCTCTGGTGCCCAGCACAAGCCCCAGTCTCTGAAGACATCCCTCTGCCAGCCAGTGGGCAGGGCCTGGGCTCCCCACCCATCTGACCAGTTGCGGTGTTGGGGGAGCTGCAGCTTTCTCGGGTGTAACTTCCTCTCCAGGGCCAAAAGAGGAGGAATTGCGATTCTCTGGGAAGTTACTCTTCACAACTCACCCAGGGTTGGATCTAGCCCATCTTGGGGATTGCTCCACTGCTCATTAGCCCCTTTACTGCTTGTTTTACCAGAGCAGCCATGGACTGTGGAGACTGATTCCTTCCCCCACACCACAAGTTGTCCCTACTGTTCAGGGTCAAGCTCCCTGGCAGGACAGAGGTAGGGAGCTTGCATTGGCACTGGTTTGCATGCTATTTCCATAGCTAGAGGATATGGTTCCCGCAGGCTGTCAGTCTGTGAGGAAGGGTGATACTCGAGTTAAGGCAAATGTCTACTAAGCAAGATGGTTGGGTTCAATTCTTGGCTCTGCTGTAGACTCCCTGTGTGACAGTGGGGAAGGGCAGTCTCTCTGCCTCAGTTCCCCACCTGCAATATGGGGATAATACTTGCCTTATCTAATTATACTGTAAGATCTTCTGGCCAGGGGCTGTCTCTTGCTATGAGCTTGCACGGCACCTGACCCTGGCCAGGAGGTGGCTTTGCTATATTACAGATAATATAGTTGCCCCTTTTCTCTGGCATTAAATTCACTCACAGAACCCTTCCTCCCTGCCAACATCCGTGAGCTAATGGATTTAAAATATCTTCAGCACAGTTACAGAAAATGATTGGCCAAATAAATAGCTTCTTAAATGTGCTTTCCTTTTCAAGTTAGTCCCATTTTGTTCAGTGTTTGTACACCACTTCACAAAATGGGGTCCTGATCCTTGACTGTCGCCCCCAACTGCTAACACAAATACAAATAAATATTCACTATCAGCAGCATAAATGCCCTTCTGGAATATAAGGGGGGGGCTTAATCATCCTGGATTGAGCTGGGAGGCAGAGGTCCCAGGGACATTGCCTATTGTGACTAATTCCTCTCTCTCGGCTGGCTGCCATTCTTGCTCCCAACTTGGTGAGTTTATCAAAAGACAACTAAAAAGGCTGTTTTTCAGACATTCATCCATCTGTCCTGTTAATTTGCTTTAAGTGCTGCTTTACCAGGGCCAAGCTTTTAAGTCCATTAAAAGTCTAACCACTCGTCTCGAGCCGAGAATGCTATAAAGAGGCGACATTAATCCTGCTTCCTCTGCCCTCGCTTTGCGGACAGTCTGACGCTTGCAGTTTAAAGTGCCAAGGAGGCATCTTTTGGCAGGGCAGCCAGGCTGGTGAGAGATGTGGGGAAACTCAGACTCCCCAGGACATGGCGGGAGAGGGCCCTTAATGTGTCTGTTCAGGTCTTTTGGAATATTTTGCACTGGGTTCTGCTCTCTTAACGAGCTGAGAAGTTCTTGGGGTGAATGTGGGAAGGGGCCAATCCTCTCACTCAGGCTGGAGTAAATCAGGAATAACGTCACCAATGTCAAACTGGCGCAAGTCAGATGTGGGGCAGATTCCCCAAGAGCACCGGCTTCACACAAATGCAACTCTATTGTCCGCGGTGGAGTCGCTCCTGATTCACACCAGCCTGAGTGAGAGGAGAATGAGGCTCCACATATCATGGCACATTGTTTTCACCTCAGCCTTTCAGCAGCAATGAATGGTCTTGTGCTTAGGTCCATAGCTGAGTACTTGGGAGACCTGGGTTTGAGTCCTTGCCCCACCACAGACTTCCCGGACAAGCCACTTAGCCTCTCAGGGTGTATCTACACTAAAGTTAAAAACCTGCAGCTGGCCTGTGCCAACAGAGAGAGGCTCATGGGGATCAGCTGCGGGTCTGTTTCATTGCAGTGTAGACTTCCGGGCTTGGGCTGGAGCCTGGGTTCTGCAAGGTGGCCCTACGAGGTGGGAGGTTCCTAGAGCTTGGGAAGTCGACACAGAGCTCTGTGAGTCAGCTGCCACGGGCCCACTGCTGGTGTCTAATTGCAGTGTAGTCATACACAGAGGGGAAAGTGAGGCACAGAGTGTAACTGGGATAATAGTATCATAATCATTGATGTATTTCTCCTCAGAACATCCCTGGGAGGTAGGGAAGTGCTGAGATGATGGGGCAGGGGAGCACATAAGGACCTAAAATAGATAAATTATGGCCTTGGCATGAAAAAGAAGCTTCCCTCTCCATTATTCTCTCAGCTTCTTCAGGCTGCTCCAGCAGCATCCCTCATTGCCATGCACCTTCTGGGGTTGTGATAGGTTAAACAGTCCCTTAATGCCACAAGTATTAAGGTAGCACTCAGGGTGGCAGAATCTTGTCCTAAGAGAAGGTGGCAGAAACTAGCCCATAACCATGTAATTCAATTACAGGGGAGGAGGGGGGAAGAAACTTTCCCTATATTCAACAATCACTTTAAACAATTGAGAAGGGATCAGAGAACCATATGCCAGCAGAATGGAAAAGATAAATATCATATAATGAGACAGAGTCGCTTGGGTCCTGGGGAGATTAAGAAAGACACGTAGAGGAAGGAGTGGATGGTGCTGGGACTGAGAGGAAGTGAGAGGTAATCACCACCATAAGGACTGAATATTCCCCAGAGAGGAAAAATGAAACATGTTAATATTCCCAGTGAAAATGCGGTAACACTTGTGTACTGAATCTCTCTGATCTCAAGCCCTTTGTCCAGTATCTGGCCGAAAGGAAGAACCACCATCATCTGGGGTGGACCCAGGGTAAAACTGATGGAAGGAGAGGACCCTGAAATGGACTTTTGTGTCAATCAGGAATGGACTGTGGATCCAGCCCCAGGGAAGAGAGGAACAAACATTGGATTTATGTAGAATGAAATGAACTGCATGAGACAGATGTTAGTCACCTCGCTTACTGCACGACTGGCAGGCACTCAGATACTATGGGGACGAGGGTGGCATGAGAACCTAAACAGAATCAAATAGAACTCAGGACTCTGCCTTTGCTGAAAGGTGGACAAGAAAGCATTGATGATTTGAGCCTGGCATTCATTTAGTTAGACCACCCTAGCCCCTATTTCTCCAGAAAATCATCCAGAGACCCAGAGGCATGAACTCCGAGAGCAGTGGGAAGCTAGAGAGCTAACAGTAACGTGTTCTACCCACGTTCAGAGGTGTTTTCCTAACTCGTCTGTCGAATCGCAGCAAAGAAGCACCACAGACACAAAGATTAAGGAAACATTAGGCTAGCCAGGTGGCAGCTTTGTCCCGGTGAGAAGTCCATCTTAAACAGCAGGAGTTCAAAACTAATTTGTCCATTTGATTTCCAAGAAGTTGATGCTTTCACTGCAGTAAATGAGTCTTGTAAATGGAGGTCACAGCAGGGCCGGTTGTTTGCTTTTGCTTCTGTCAGGAGCCAAGTCTTAGGGCTTTCACATGCCACTCTGCATTCCAGACCAATAAAGGCAGCCTTGGGGCCTTTAACTTGGCCTTAATTAGTGCTGATGGATCTTGGGTGCTCTGAGGCTGGGCTCAGCAGCCTTTGCAGAGCTGGGAAGCAGTCTCCTTCGTTGCTTGAATGACAAAAAGGTTCATTGGGGCCTAGTTTTGAAATGGCTCAATAAAAGTGGTTATGACATGGCCGCAGGCCTTGAATTAACAGCTGATCCGACAAAGGAAAAGAGGAAAAACAGCAACCAATTAAAGTCTCTGCTCTTGCAATCCAGCGATGGACCAACTTCCAAAGGTCTGGAGGTTTGGGTCAGAACTGAATGCAGCACAGTGTTTGCTTTTCTGCACCTTTTCTGGTTCTCTTGGGTCTGCAAAATTGGAGTATGTGGGGCTGGCGAGGCTCTCAGGACCTTCTGCGTTGTAAGTTCTGTTGCGTTTTCTCTGACGCTTTCCACACATGGAATAAGTTCTTTGATTCTCGGTGAGTTTTATTTCAGATTAAGAAAATGAATGAGAAGAGAAAGAAAAAATATGATAATCTCCACTAGAGAGAGAGAGAGTGAATACAAACAGTGTGTGCCTCACCCAATAGCATTCTGCATGTGAATTGACACACAACATGGTCCCTGCTTCTGCAACCTAGAGGGGGAACACCTCTACATTGAAAGCTACAGAGGACAGAAACAGAATGGCAAAATCTCCTTTCAATCAAACAGGAGGATACACCACATTTCTATGTCTAGTTATGGTGACAACGCCATGAAGCCAGTCTTTTTCATGGGTATTTCAGAATTTATCCTTCCATGCACAATTAGCCGGCAGAGGCACCTGAGAAAAGGGAATATGATGAACTCAACCCGAACTCAGAGGTTACTCTAAGTTACAGCTTTGAGCTTGGGTCGAAGATCTGAATCAGGTCTAGTTTCCCCAGACTGATTTCCCACCTAATGGGACGTGCTATCAAGAGGAGATGGTGTCAGGAGGAACCTTCACCAAAGAAATTGGTACGCAAGAGAAAATCAGAGGCGCCAACTTTGGGCCTCACTTTGATAAGCACAGGATACTGGTACAAAGTCAGGCTGGGGTTACTGCTTGAGGATGTGGCATTGTGGTCTGTTCTAATACACATACTGGCCCTCACATATGAGAGACGACCACCCACAAAGCAACCTCACCGTCCTCCTTCAAAGCCCACCTTAAACCTCTCCTTTGCTGTGATGCCTACAAAAAGCTTAACAATAGTTAGGCAGCTGATGAGCCCACTCCCCTATCATGCTGAACAGTGTTGTCTTGCAGAAAGAAAAGGAGTACTTGTGGCACCTTAGAGACTAACCAATGGCTGTTACTCTGAAAAGTGTTGTCTTGCTGTTTCCTTTTGTCAGTCTGCCTGTCTCCCCTGTTGTCTCTAGTCTTATTCTTAGATTCTGAGTTCATGGTTGCAGAAACTATCTCTTCGCTCTGTGTTTGTACAATGCCCAGCACAACGGGGCCCTGGTCCAGGGCTGGGAATCCAAGGTGCTACTGCAGTACAAATTAATAATCATAGCAGCATACAATATTATGTGTCCATCATCTCTGCTTGGTCAGGATGTTGCAGCTTCTTCTGTTGTGTGCAGACATCACCACAGCAATATAAACCTTTGTCCCCCTCCAGAGGAAATTGTTTCAGTGCTCTTTACAAGGGCTTCCCACCTTAAGGCTACCATTTGGTGTAATAGCTAATATCCCAGTCTCTTCATACTGTTCAAAGTCTCCTGGCTCAAAGCACTTTCTGGGGGAAATGCAGTGGAATAGAATGATTCATTAGTTAATGTTTGTCTATTTAAAGTACCAGGTAAGTGCCAAGTGTCTCTTACAGCTTGTCTCCAATACCTTTGCCCCTAAAAATCAAAGGAAAATCTTTCCCCCAAAAGTGGATCATTTTTAGTGTTGATCAGTGGGTCAGGTCCTTCAATAGCTGGGGGCTCGGCAGGAAGAGGAATGGTTTTGGGGTTAAGGCACTGGGCTGGGACTAGGGTGATCAGATGGCAAGTGTGAAAAATTGGGACGGGCGTGGGGGGAAATAGGCGCCTATATAAGACAAAGCCCAATATGGGACTGTCCCTATAAAATCAGGTTGTCTGGTCACCCAAGCTGGGAGTGAGGAAATCTGGTTTCACAATCTTGCTCTAGCTCAGTACTTCTCTGTAGCCTGGTTCCAGCCACTTAATCTGTCTATGCCTCAGTTGTCATCTGCGACTGTGGATAATGCAGCTGCCTTTCTTCAGTTCTTTGTCTGAGCAGATTGTAAAGTGTGGGTGTTGGTACAACATGTAGAGCAATAGGCCCCTGATCTAGCTGGAGCCGCTAGGTGCTACTGTTATAATACTAGACTATTTCCAGCACCCAGCCATGAGAACAACTTTCATATACACTTGGACGACCTCATATAGCAGGGCACTGCTGCCTGGCCAGGTTCAGGTCAGGTCAAGGTGACTCTCAGGTTTGAAGTTAAGTGAGTTCTGCATTTGTGACTATTGCAAGCCGGGAAACTTTCTTTTTTGTTGTTTTCTTTGCTTAACAGTGCTGTGACAAAGTTAATGCAGGACAAAGGGCTTTATCTGCCTGTGAAAGGTATGTGAGAATGGAGAGAGAGACGGGGGAGGGGGTGAAACCCCACAAAAATCAGGGGGAAATTACAGTTAAGAAGGGATTTAATTGATCATGGTTTAGATAATGTTAAGTGAAGTTTCTGTTCTCAGCCCAAGTACAAATGAGGAAGCGAAAGGACTAGATGTAGAAATTAAAGAAATACCCATTCAAAGGCAAACTGAGAAACCTTTTGTCACACAGAGAATCATAAGTGTGTGAGAAGTCTCAGCAGGAAAGGTTCTCAAGGCAAAATAACACTGGGGGCATTCAGGAAATAATTAGCTGGCTTCCTGCGGGGGAGCCAGTAGATGTGTGTAAGGAGGAAAGGAAGGGGAAAGGAAAGAGATAATATGCTAATAAAGGGAATGGCTGTGATGGGATATGGGGCCCTTTAACTCATTCCACCAAGTTTTGAAAAGGAAGAAGGGTTATGTTCAGTTTAATGAGGTCCTCTGGCTGCCAGACACAATTCTGAATGGAGCTCCTAGCTTGGTATGAGACACACCTTCCCCTAGAGACAGAGCTTTCTCTGCAGGGCAATAGGCGCCACAGATTGTTTCAGAACAAAGGGGTTCATGAGCTGCTTCTGAGTCACACGTCCTGTGTGCACACCTGGGTGTGCGTTTGCCCCAATTGGACCTGCAAGACTCACCACTGCTGGGCCTGTATCGTTCACCACAGCTGGCTCTCTGAGACTCGCCACAGCTGGACCATGTCAATAACCACAGCTGGATCTGCCTAGCTCACCATAGCTGGCCCCATCTCGGTCACCACAGCTGGTTCTATGTGACGCGCCACAGCTGGACCATGTCGGTAACCACAGCTGGGTCTGTGTGATTTGCCACAGCTAGATCTGCCTAGCTCGCCACAGCTGGACCCACAGCTGGATTTATGTCATTATTTTCCAGCTGTGTCAAATAGGTTCCCTGTCTAAGGGGAAGGTCTCTTTATTAATATTATTCCCCAAGCACCATCGCCCTGATTGAAGTGCTGCTGAGGGTACAAACAAAGCCCTGCAAAGACAGGTGAGTTTTGCCGTGTCCCCAGAATCATAGAATCATAGGACTGGAAGGGACCTAGAGAGGTCATCTAGTCAGGCCTGCCTTGAGTGCAGGGGACTGAAGTATTATCTAGAGCATCCCTGACAGGTGTTTGTCTAACCTGCTCTTAAAAATCTCCAATGTTGGAGATTCCACAACCTCCCTAGGCAATTTATTCCAGTGCTTAAACACCCTGACAGTTAGGAAGTTTTTCCTAATGTCCAACCTAAGCCCATTGCTGCTTGTCCTATCCTCAGAGGTTAAGAAAAACAATTTTTCTCCCTCCTCCTTGTAACAACCTTTTATGTACTTGAAAATTGTTATCATGGCCCCTCTCAGTCTTCTCTTTTCCAGACTAAACACACAGTTTTTCAATTTTCCCTCATAGCTCATGTCTTCTAGACCTTTAATCCTTTTTGTTGCTCTTCTCTGGACTCTCCAGTTTCTCCACATCTTTCCTAAAATGTGGTGCCCAGAACTGGACACAGTACTCCAGTTGAGGCCTAATCAGCGCGGACTACAGAAGAAGAATTACTTTTTGTGTCTTGCATACAACACTCCAACACTGAAGGTAAGTAGCTTTTCATACCTTGCCCAGCACTCTGGTGTCTGAGCACCTGAAAGCAGACGGCCATAAGACTCTGTCTGCTCTGGACAGACCTTCTGCTCATTTGCTCTCAGCCACCTCCCAGCTATCTCAGCCAGACCCTGGGAAGGCAACAGCCCCCCCGCAGTGCACCTACACTCATGCTTTGGGCTGGGGTCAGCTGCATTGGAGCAAGTACTCCATTGCAAACGCCCTAGCCTAGACCAGCCCTCTGAGCTGGTGGCACAATGGCATGTGAAAGAGAGGAAGGATGCTCTGCAGTGGTTAGGGCACTAGCCTAGGACTTTTAATTGACCCCAGGTCCCTCCTCTGCCTCAGACTGTCTGTGTTAGCTTGGGTAAGTCACTTAGCCCCTCTGGGCCCAGTTCTAAAAATGAGGATAATAATAGTGAGGTGTTTGTAAAGATAAATGGATCGCAGCTTGTGAAGTGCTCTGAAATCTACTGACAAAAAGCACGAGGTAGTACAATGATTTTCGGTAGGGCTGGTGGGCACATACCATTTGTGCTCTGAGATCCTGCTGTAATAATTCTGTGTTAGGCGGTAGCTCGTTTTCTCATTATGAAAGTGACAAATTGTGATGCTTTTAAAATGAATCTCCTCTGTTGCAGCCCACGGCAGCCCCCTGACCGGAGCTGCTTGGGGCTCACTAAAAATTGAGATGTGGTCTCTCGGGCGGGGGAGTGGGGGGGGGGGGATATTCTAGACGCTGCCACTTAAAAATAAATAACTGAACAAGCTGCATGTAGCTCCGAGGTGCCGGTACCACAAAAGGATAGAGACGTCTGGAAACTTTCCTGTAATAAATACCCCCATCAGCCTTCGCCCCAGCCCACAGTGAGATTTTTCTCATGCCCATGGGCAAACCAGATTGTCCCTCTTAAAGCTCAGGGTAGCATTGGTTGAAAGGTATCAGGTGACACCGCTGGATTCTGAAGTTTGCTAGATATGCACAGAGCAGGTACAGCACTGGCAAGGGCAGGACAGACTTCCCCCCCAGCTGTCCCTCAACCCTTAATTGGAGGGAACTCGTTAAAGAAGGGAGTTCAGTCGCCAGGTTCATTCAGTTCAGCGCTTGGCCTCTCAGCAGCGACTGCTAACAAGGGTGCCAATTAGTGTTACCCGTGCTGGTGGTTTTTTGCTCTATGGATAGCAGTCCATGAGCAACTAAGCTGGGACCACCATGTTATTTTAGCTAGGCCATTGAACAGCTGCCAGACTGAAAATCATTATCTAGGTAAGGTAGATTTGAACCAGTGACCAGGTGTACCATAGGCCATTAGCCATTCCTGGTGCTATCCAGGCCTATGGAGGCACCCCATGTTCCCCTTTCAGTAGCAGTCCCGCATTCCACAGCCCTGCCCCTCCTCTTTGGATGAGTGGCAGCATATATATCTTCCTACTGCGTTTTCCACTCCATACATCTGATGAAGTGAACTGTAGCTCACGAAAGCTTATGCTCAAATAAATTTGTTAGTCTCTAAGGTGCCACAAGTCCTCCTCGTTCTTTTAGCTTGCATCCTGGAGCCCAAGCACTCCCTGCCAGCTGGCCTAGGTGGAAATGTCAGACCAAGCCACTGGGATGGGGATTAATTGTGGTTAGGCTGCTTGAGAGCTGTCTCCTTCCATGGGTTGCACCCAGACTCTTTCAGAGGTAAGGACAGAAATCCAGTTCAAGTTCTTCCTTTTCTGCAGTTTGCACCCAGGGACCATTTGAAGTTGGCACACACCTTCAGCTCAGGTTCTTCTCCCAAGAGAGTTATCAAGTGGGTCTGTTCCACAGAAATCCACAGCAGATTTTATTAGCTGCCACTTTTCGCCTGGAGTGATCACCGGTAAACTGTGGTACCAGTTGGACATGGGTGCTGGTTGTGCCTTTGCAGGCACTTCTAATCTAGGGTTGAAAACATCCTTGTGTGGGGGTAAGAGAGAATAAAACCTTTCCAGAGTTTGGATCTTTGAAATGCTCCAGCTGGAGTACCTGAGTATTTCCCCCCACACCAGAAGTACCTTCAAGTGCACTGACAGTAAACCACTGTGTGTGAGAGGCATGTCGGGTACCTTGTTAGCTCCTCTACTAAAGTTTTGTTTTCCCTTTTTTATTACAGGCTGACAATGGAAGAGACAACACACAGCCTGGATCCGGGTGCAGTTAGCAAAAAGGTCATCGAAGGCTAAATCAGCATCTTGCCATGTCCCCAAGGTGATGAGACGGGCAGGCACCAAGGCTGACGGGTAAGTGGGGCAGAAAGACTGGATGGCTGTAAAAGACAAAGAAGCCCCACTCTCCCTTTGAATCCCTTGGCATGGGGTAAATTAATGAGGCGCTATAAAGCCTGGAGATTAATGCTCGGGTTTATTAGATCAGAAGAGATTGTGGGAGATCTGGAAAGGGACAACAGACAATGTTTAAACCCTATAATCTGGCAGACGTAGGCTGTCAGGGTCACGTGTTCCAAGCAGCTCCATGACACTGCGGATGATGTTAGACTTTGCACTGGTTTAATTGGAGCTTTGCAGTTGACCTTGGTCAGGCTGCCGCTAATTGTCTTAATTGAAATAGCCTGCGTGTGTGTGTGATGAAGAGGAAAATACAGCCTCAGCATTTTCAGCCATTATCCGACTGTTGGTGCTGAATTACACAGTCACAGCAGCCGCTGGCTGTGCTTTAGAGAAGGTGGCTGGATTTATGGAGAGCTTATAAAGGCCACATTGGATGCATTTGGCTACCTAGGGGAAGGGGAAAAAAATAGAAAGAAAGCGGAGAGACTGTATTGTTTTGTAACATTCTTCCTGAAGCAGCAGGTCTATCACCTCGCCAGCCGATCCAGTGGGTGTGGATTGTGGATTGAGCGGGGCAGTGGAAGATGCTTAAACATGATATAATGACTCCATCCTCCTTAACCAGTTGGAAGCTATCAGACATTACAGTGACAGAAGCCGCAGATAGTACTATAGATGGATAGACTGTAAGCTCTTTGGGGCAGGGACTGTCTATCTGTCTTTGTGTTCTGTGCTCGTACAGTGCCTCGCACAGTGGGGTGCTGACCATGACTGGGGCTTCGAGGTGCCATGATAATACAAATAAATGAACGAATGAATAAGAGATTTAGCTGGGGCTACAGCTGGTGTAAATTGATGTGGCTGTGTTGAAGCTAATGCAGTTAAGCTGATATACACTGTCTGCCACTGTGATCCTGTGTCTTTAAATAGTCAAGAGAAAGTCCTATTGTACTTCCTTAGAAGTTTTTAAGGTCAGGCTTGACAAAGCCCTGGCTGGGATGATTTAATTGGGGATTGGTCCTGCTTTTGAGCAGGGGGTTGGACTAGATGACCTCCTGAGGTCCCTTCCAACCCTGATATTCTATGATTCTATGATTCTATGATTCAAACACTCCCACATGAGGAAAAGAGAATGGGAGGCCAGGCAGCTAGACCTGGGAAGGAGTGAATAGCTGCAGGTCGCCTTCCCATTACCTGAGGGCACAGAGAATTAGAAATGCAGTGGGCCCGGTGTCTATTTTGCTGTTGCAAAGCAACATTCATCTGTGGGGAATCATTTGTATCTAAGAAAAAGACATCTCCTTAATTGGACTCAGTGATGAGTCTTCCCCCAATTAGCAGGAGCCAGGCAAACTGAGTAAGATCATTCCAGCTCGTACGAGTCCACTCCTCCTCATGACACAGATATCCCACCAGTCGCTGGCCTCCCACCAGCTGAGCTCCACCGGGTAGCCACCCCACGGCAAGAACAAGCAGTAATGGCGTAGGAAGAAGGTGACAGATGGTAGCAGCAGCCAGGGCTTAGTTATAGAATCACAGAAATGTAGGGATAGAAGGGACTTCAAGAGGTCACCTAGTGCAGCCCCTTGCACTGAGGCAGGACCAAGTAAAGGTGTGTGACAGGTATGTATCTAACCTGTTCTTAAAAATACCTAGTGATGGGGATTCCACAGCCTCCCTTGGAAACCTATTTCCCAGCTTAACTACCCTCACAGTTAGGTATTTCCCTTAATATCTAAGCTAAATCTCCCTGGCTGCAGCTTAAGCCCATCACCTCTTGTCCTGCCTTCAGTGCTCATGGAGAACACTTGATCCCCATCCTCTTTAGCACAGCCCTTCACATAGCTGAAGACTGTTATCAGCTCCCTCCTCAGTCTTCTTTTTTCAGGACTAGACATGCCCCGTTTTTTTTAAATCTTTCCTCTGGGGCCAGGTTTGCTAAACCTTTTACGACACTTCTGCAGTTCCCAAGGAAAGGCCATGAGGGGCCAGGTTTCATGAACCCCAGCAGCAGTGGCCACAGTAAGGATCATTTATAATAGATTAGCACTCCCAACTGAGATCAGGGCCCTATCGTGCTAGGGGCTGTACATGCACATCGTGAGAGACAGTCCCTTCCCCAAAGATCTCACAGTCTCAATAGACAAGACAGAGACAGGTTGGGGAGAGGAAACTGAGCCACAGAGAGGGAAAATGACTTGCCCAAGGTCACATAACAGGCCAGGGGCAGAGCCAGAGTGGAATAACACTCAAGCGGTTTAAGTCGTAGTCTGCTGTCTGAGTCAGTGAACCACATGCTTCTCCAAGGGGAAAGACAGGGCAGGCTAGTGGATGAATCTCCTTTCACTCAAGGGGAATGCGCTCCTGGCACTGTCATGCTGCATTCAACAGGAGGGTGGCTGTTCCTCCCCCTTTGCTCCTCTGGGGTTGGGAGCAAGGGCAGGGGCTCGGCCCCTAAGGCTCTCGCTTTCCCACACTGTGAGGATCTGGAGGCTCTCTGCCATAAGAAAGGTTTGGCAGCCCACAAAGATGCAGCCCTTTGCGTTAATTTATAAGATCCTGGACAGCAAGAGAGTTCATTTAATTGAAAGATGTAATTATCAGGTGTTGGAGGCGAAAGGGCTCATTAATTTCACAGACATACTGTTGACTGAACTGTCCTCATTTCAATTTTTCACTCCACATCAAGGCTGAATCCACATGTCAGTGCAGCTAGAAGGAAGCCGGAGAGCTCTAGGTTTCTCCAGGGAGGACGGCCGCTCTGGTCTGTAACCCAGCACGGAACGACGTGCTCCCCCAGACAGGGCAGGCTTTTATCATGTCACTGGGAGTGCTAAGCAGCCACTGGTGTATGCAATGACAGGAAGAGCTAATATGAATCCTGGTGTATTGACCCAGGTGACTCCTAGGCCTTCCCCTCGTGTGACCTGCAAGCCAGGTTAGGCATGAGGGCCCCGTCTTCTTTCCTCTGCTCCCTCTGGCTCTGGTTCTGCATGCAGGAAGTTCTACCGCTTCAGGCCAACAATCGCTCTCCCTCCCTGCTGCCATCCCTTTCAGGGTGCCTCTCTGGAGCATGCCCGGCTTCAGTTATTATGATGGGGGGGGCACTCCGGGAAGGGGGCCGGTAGGGAAGGCAGAATGCAGCATGGGAAGCCGGAGTGCTGCTGTGTAAGGTGAGGACAGTCGCTTCTGAAAGCAGCGTAGGGAGGGGAAGCAGAGGGAGAACTCCTTCCAACCAACCCACATTTCCAAATGGAAACCCAGGGGCCCATGAGCACCAGCCTTGAAAACTGGGCCCTGCACAGCTTCAGCCACTAAACGGCCGTGGGAAAGAGCGGGTGCTTTGAGACAAGCACAGAGGCAGCGTCCGCTCTAGGGGCTCCGCTTAGCTGTTAGTAGGACTGGGGGCCATTCGTCCAGCTCGTGGGAGTAGCTGGTTAACAGGGTCCCCTACTGCAAGGCAAGGGAAGCAGCTTGCAAACCCATGCATCTTGTTCCTACTGAAGTCAATGGATATTTTCCTATTGACCTCAACGGAAGGGCCCTAAGACACGGGGAGTTCTAGGCGTTGGGGCTTGCTAGATACAGGCAGCTCTCAGTGACTTCAGTGGGACTTATCTCCACCCTGCCACAGGAGCGGATCAGAGCCTCAGGAGCGAGTACTGTATGTGAGCAGTATCCTATGCCTGCAGAACCAAACCGCTGACCTGCCCATTTGGGCTCCCTCCCTGCCTCCGCTCTCCCTTCCTAATCGATGCTGCCCTGCCATCACCCTCCCTGCATTGGTATTCTCTCCTGCTTGCCAGTCTGCACTTAGATTTATGATTTATTTAGAATTGGATTACATCGAGGCTCAAGGCCAGCACTCCCTAATCCGTCTCCATCCCCGCCACGGCCGTACACAAACATTTGTTTTAGCTGCATCAGCATCTCTGGCTCCCGAAGAAGGATGCCCATTGTTAATTGCTATAGCAACGGCAGTTCAGGGTTTGGGCTTTTTATTTATTTTTTTACGCTCCTTTCTATGCCGAACAGCCCTGGCTTCATAAAGTAATAGATATTTATAATTTAATAGAACAGTGGCAAACCCAAGTTATGCCGTCGAAATGCATCACAGCCGGAGTTGTTCTGTTATTTGTTTTTGTGCTGAACAGCAGCGTTTTAAGTTATCGGCCTCGCACACCCATAAAAAGGGAGAAGGAGGGTTATATAATTGTCACTGGTATTTATAGCGATTGGTTGCAAGGTGCCAGCAGGTCTGCTATCAATAATCTCGCCTGAGCTGACATCAGGGTCTGGGCCTCTTGCAAATATGCTGGTCGCTAGTATCTGTTGGGGTGGCAATATTTGGATAAGGTGTTGTGGGCAAAATGCATCCCTGCTGTAGGCCTATTAAAGTCTGTTGAGTTACACTTGCGATCATTTGCCCCCCCATGGGCTAGCACTGGGAGCTAGGAGAATTAAGGCACAAGAAGGCTCAGAGATTGGGGTTCAGTGTAAATCAGGCGTAACCCCATTGAAATCACTGGGGTTTTGCTGTGAAGGCAGAATAGAGGCCAAAGGTGCATCTCTACCTCACATCCTCCTCCCCTCCCATTCCCTGACCCTGCACCAATTTTGCACAGCAGCTGCAACCTAGCCAGACTGTTCTCACTCCATTCATCCTCTCAGGCCCGGTTTCCTATCTGCTTGGGGAGTCGCTCTGCAGCACTGCTACTGAACTCCATCCCTGCCCCCCCATTCCCAGGGCATCTCTCCATACACTGAAGGGGGAAAGCCCTAGGCCAGCTGCTTTGCTGCGAGCTGTTTGGGGGACAGAAGATTGCATAGAAAGTGGCAGGAGGAGGTAGGGAAGGCAGAGCACTTCCTTAAACAGCGTCTCAAACCCATCAGTGCTTTGATTTGCTTTCCGAGAATGCTTTAGCTCAACAAACAATTGCAAACTACACAGTCGCAAGGTAAAATGAAAAGCCCGCAGGCATTAATTATATATAGAGATATTAAAAAAAGAAGCTACTGCTTAATTATTGTTTGCAAATCTCGGTATTTAAATTGACTTATTTGCAAATGTCTGTTTAGAAATTGACTTTGTAATTATAAAGTCGGTGCAGGCATATCACAGGCCCTGGAGGGGTCTCTAACGAGGAATGATAATGTACCAGGCAAAGTGAACCATCCTGAGCTGCATTTTAATAACCAAGAGGTGCTTGGAGGGGGGAGGTGAAAGGTCTGCTGGAAATCCCAAAGCCAACAAATGAAGGAGCGAGAAACAGAGAGAAGAGAGCAGGGGTGCACATGCAGAAGGCGAACCCAGCGGAGAAGGGGCTGAAAAGGACAAGCCAGGCATTGCTCAGACCTCAGTGATTGGATCAGGCTGGTAATAACCTCCGTTTGAGCTCTGAATGAGAATGAGGTTGTCTGCTGGCATGATACTGCCTACCAGAAAGAACGACACTCAACATGTACCCAGACATCCCCTGGTGCCTGGCTCTTGCCGCAAAGGGGAGAGGACTCAGCTACGTCCGAATGGGCAGTGTGAAACATGCAATGGGCTGCATGTAACATGTCAAGGCATGTGCAATGCCTGGCTCTGTGAAGAACACAGAGAGCTGGGCAGTTTGTTGATGGTAAGGGCTGCATTTGTAAAAAATATTTTGCTCTGTTCAAAGCTATAATACTCAGAATGGTAGCATGCTCCACAGGGGAAGCTATGGATCCCTCATACGTGTCCAGGGGGAAACCCCTGAAAGTACATGAAGGCAGGAGAGAAAGAGTTTGACCCGCTTTCTCTCTTGGTTAAAAATAAATGATAATCAACGTCACTAATGGGGAGTGAACCTGTGACTGATCGCTGGATTTAAAAGCATGGGTTGCACTGTTTGACCCAAACAACAACCTCTGTTAGCCTTGTCGTGGCTACAGATTTATAAACCTCTGATGAAGTTCATCCGCTAGGTGGCGACAAAGGCACACACGGTCAATAACAGGTGGCGGGATGTAAAAATAAAACAATGTTAAAAAAAAATCGCAAACAAAAGCTCCAGGTTTTGACTCGTCCGCAAGTCATAGTCAAGTTATCCCTTATTCGTGAACATTCAGTGGGTCCTGTGTATTCAGAAAAACGTGCAGGCGAAGACAAGGTCTGAAAATTAAACAGGATCCACAATCCTGCTGTCAAGAAGGGTAAAATTGAAGGCCCCACTGACATCAATGGCATCAAATGGCAATCCCATTCATTTAATCGGGGATGTGGTCCACCCAAATCTGAAAAAAAAATGGCATCTCTGTGCCAGCATAACTATGTTGGTCAAAGACAGTGCATAGCCCAAGCCTCAGTAAAGGCTTTTTCCATTTATCGTAAAGCACCGAACAAGTGTCCTTACAATTAATTTTAAGCAAAAGAGCAGCTCTGAGTCTAGATCCATTCAACTCTTCTCTCCAATGCTGTTCATCACAGTGTTTGCAATTCCTTCCCCAGGGCTGTCTGTGACTCTTAAACGCAGAACATTATGAATAATTGTTTTGTGGTTATAAAAAAAACCCACGCATTTTGAAAGGTGCCATGAAGAATCGGGACATGTACAGTGTCCTGAAGGAAGGTCCTAGGACAGTGGGGCATCATCTGAAAAACTGGGACTGTCCAGTAAAACAGGGACAAATAAACACTGTACTCAGCTTGGTAAAACTGGTACTTGGTACTCAGCTCAGTGAGTTTCTCTTCTTCATTGTTTCACTAGCCCAATGCTTTTGCATTTAGGCTTTCAGTTATGCTGGGGAAATGTTTAGATAAAAAATACTGCTTTCATTGAATTAAGTTACTTGTCTCAATAATTTAAAACACATCTGCATGAGACCTTAGGCATTGAGTCATCCAGCAGAAAATGTTTGATTGCCCTCATGTGATGCTCGTGTTTCATCAATTGGCTCCAGTCCTCCAGTGGGATGTGCATTGTCAGTTGGGCTCTGAATAGATGTAAGAGTCTGATTGCAGGATCAGGGCTCAGTCTCATATAGTTATATTGATACACATGTTCCTCTATGGGTGGATTCTAGACAGAGCATCTGTAGCATCCTATTTACTTGTATTTTATGCTTTTCACCATCCTTTAATTCAATGATTCTGCTAGCATAATAACTGTTCAAAGAGGAAGTATATTACAACTCATATTCATGAATTAATTAAAGCCATCAAAGAGTCCACAAAGTCTGCCATTGATTCAGGATGAATGGGGCCCACAGATAATTAATGACTCTCAATGACAGTTTTTGAAAAATTGGTTTCTGGGAGCTCTCAGAGTATGCTGGATAGGTTTCTGTTTTATAAGCTTTATCTGTTCTGAAAGACACACAAAAGAGAAAGCAGAACTGTCCCTTCCAATATTTATTAGACCATTATATATCTGGAAAAGAGTTGGGGTTTTTTTTTGGTGTTAGATATTTACATGTCAGCTGCTGCAAATTCCACCTTAAGTCACTTAATAGCCCATTAAGAGATTGTCTTGATGAATACTTATTAAGTACAAATCCTGAATCCATTTTCAGGTTTATTAATTAAAAGATTACTATTGGGATCTTGTGGCACACATCCCGGCATCATTTTGTGTACTTGAAATATGATGATTCTTTTACTTTCCCGTTAGAATATTTTAATGTCTGCCTACGGAGAGAAAATGGGTCTATACATTGCTCGGTATATATCATTAGGCATTATTACTAATGATAATTAATAATAAATACTAATTATGGGCTGGAGCGTGCTTCTGGGAGGCCCTTGTGCCGAAGGGTTTGTCTACACTGCACGCTCCTTACGGCGGTGTGAAGAGTTTGGATGCTGCCTGCCACAGCACGGGTATAAATACCAGTGTAGACAGCACTGCTGAGGCGAATAAAGACATGACTGACCACTGTGGGTGTGTACTCTATGCAGCTCTCTACACACCTAAGCCATGCCTTACACGCACACTGCTATTTTTAGCAGTATAGTGTCCCGCAGCCACCCCGCTGCCAGACCTTCTCACTGATGCGTGGATGCAGTGCGAACACAGCTTATTTGAAGGCTGCCCTGTAGCTACACATGCCCTGCACTCTGCCTCAAAGGGTGTGCAAGGTAGACGTAACCTAGGAGAAACCCCTGTGAGACACAGTTTCCACCCTGCGTCCCCGTTGCTTCAAAGCAGTGGAGTGTTGATGCATGATTGTTGGCCAGTATCACCAGTAAATTAAGATGTGCCAGCATGATGAAAGGGAGCTAACCGCGCTGGCTGTACTTGGGGGTTGGCAGAAGTTGAGTCAAGGCTCTGTCCCTTTTTCCATCCCTCTCCCACATCCCTCATCCACCAGTCCAGGGCAACCCCTCTTCAGCTTGGTCCAGGCAACCCCAGCCAAGCAGGTCTCTATGAAAGGTTCTATTCCACCCCCCTCTTACTCTGCTCCTTGGGTATATAGCCCAGGGTCCAGTCTAGCCTAATGGATACTATGCACCCATGTGCTGACAATGTGGTTGTAGCATTGTATCCCGATGTACAGCCTGCAGTGGGATAAAACTCAAGCCCAGCAAAATATACAGCAAAACCTGCATCAGGAGCATTCTCAGATAGGCAGCATTCTATGCTAAAAGTCCACTTTTAAATATCTCCAGGGGTCTTGTTAGCATTTGTTTGACCTCTCATTAAAGAGCCAACTCGACAAGGCAACTGATCCTGGCTGGTCCCCTGGGTGACTGGCCAGTGAGGCCTGCTTTAAGCAAACAGTTAAAATAAAGAAACAAAAAACCCAGCAGTCCAGATGAATACACCAGCATCATAGCACCTACAAAACAAAGCTGTCTTCAGTGTTTTTTCATAGGCCAGCAGGGAGTGACTTAACAGAGCCTCCAGTGGGAGCCTATCCACCCTTAGTTACTGGAGTCATTATTGCAAATAGCTGCTTGGCTCTAGATTTAACAAGGCAGCACTACCAAGAGATGGACTGAGGAGTGCAGAGTCCATGGACAGAAAGCTGAGAGCAGTTTCAGCAGGTACTTGAATCCCAAACGGGTTATCTTTATTCATGGATACTGCTATCCTTAGAATATCAAATTTGCAATTTTGCAACTATTTTTTGCAAAAACTTCATCCACTTCTTGGACCAAAATACAAAAGTGGGACCAAAAATGTAGTTGAAGCTGAATTTTGCAATTTTTCAACCAGCTCTAATAAATGTGTTATTGTCAAGAATATGTGACCACTTAGGACCTCACAATAGTCACCATCCTGCAAACTGTGGCCAAGAACCGCCCCCCACCCCCCAACCATGATTAAACAAACACGAAAAGCTTAAAAGCTTAAAATAATATGGAACTAACAAAGCATTTGCAAGCCATGACTCTGCTTGTGTATTCTGGCTGTTCTGCCTACCCATTGTCTATTTAGCTGGCAGGTTCTTTAAGGCAAGGATTGTCTCTCACCCTACGTTTGGACAGTGCCCACCACAATGAGGCCCTGCTTTTGGTTGGGGTCTCTAGGCAGTACTGCAGTAACAATAAAGAATATTAATAATAACTTGGAACTTCATGGTAATTGCAGGGCTAGAACCCATGTCTTTCCACCCCAAAAGGGCAACTCCCTGCACAGAAGAAAGGGAGCATAAAGCTCAGGCATAGTCACACTTTCAGGTTTCCTTCAGTTCAAGGAACCTCACTCATTTTAGTCCCTCTATTATCTGTGTTCCTCACATATTTAGTGTCCCCTTCATTTTTTCTATTGAAAATGCTTTGCATCAGAAAGAATGACTCACGAGCGTAAGGTTATAGAAGGAATCATTGACACAGAAGGAAGGAATATCCCATAGTATTTAAAATTCACTGATCCTAGAATACAGTACCTAAGAGCCTCCATGCACGGGCTTATTACTGACAAACCCTAAGAGCCTCCATGCATGGGCTTATTACTGACTTAAACGAAAGTCCCCGACATGAAAGGCTTGCAGAAATCAGGCCCAATTTCAGAGGTGTCTTCATGATGTCAAGATTAATCTGCTTCCTCATCACACCCTTTTCTCAGTGCTGACAAATATGCCATTCAGGGTGCCGTTTTATTGTCAATTGCAACAGATATGGAGATAGGCTCATGAACCCCACCCCCACCCCGACACAGGATGCAGAGCCAGTCTCTTTGTTTTGGTCCTGGGAAAAGGGGGACATTTTCATAGAAGCATGGAAGAATTAGATGTTCTAGGCCAATCTCGTGGCAAAGAAGTTAATCCTGCAATGAAATTGGACTTAGCACCTGAGGATGAGGCTTGGCACGTGGGTTTGGGAGAGCTGGCTGCAGTAAAAGTTACTGCCATACACGGGAGACGCCTAGAATGCGGTAGTCAAAGAATGCAAGAGTTTTAGTTCTAGATAGACTGTTTTGTTTTCTTACAGATATAACACCCCAGTTATAGCTGTAAGATGGCTATGACTTGGGCTGTAAATCTGATGCTTGTCTATCAGGGTGATTCAGGAATAACTAAAGCCACCCTGCCGCAATGTGGTGAAATGGACCAGAGCCTCTTCCAACTAGAGATGGATCAAACCACATGCGGCCCAAGAAGCTGTGGGTGCCAACTGACAGAGGGCACAGAGGTATATAGAGGTACAGTAGAACCTCAGAGTTACAAACACCAGAGTTACAAACTGATGGGTCAACCACACACCTCATTTGGAACTGGAAGTATGCAATCAGGCAGCAGCAGAGACACCCTTCTCCCCCCGCCACCCCAAGAGCAAAAAGAGTACAGTACTGTGTTAAAGATAAACTCCTAAAAAAAGAGAAAGCGGCAATTTTCTTCTGCATAGTAAAGTTTCAAAGCTGTATGAAGCCAATGTCAACTTTTGAAAGACCAGCCATAATGTTTTGTTCAGAGTTACAAACAACCTCCATTCCCGAGGTGTTCGTAACTCTGAGGTTCTACTGTACAGGGATCCCCTGGGTTCAGCAAAAGAATGATACGTAAGATCTCTACTGAAAGCCTGTGTCACACTGGTCATCATAATGTTTGTGTGTGTCTATATGAGGAATTATGTAGATAAACTAAAAAACTGTGTTCTTGTGGTCTGTAGATAAAAGCAGGTTACTCAAACGAAGTGTCTCTTGAGACTCCAGGTCTCCAGGCCGAAGGTAGGAGACACTTATCTCCATGTTGGATATGTCACACAATAGGTGTCTATTAGCATACTAAATCAAACACTAATGAAGAGCTAGTGAAGACTTCAGAAGGAAATTAACAGGAAGCAGTAAACAGCGGGGGCTGGACGGGACCTTATTTTCATGTAAACACTAAAGGTCTGTTCTGGAATATTTGGGGTGCAAAGAGACACCCTGGCATCCTTCACTGAGGAAGTAAACTGACAGTGGGTTTGCTTAATGGGAAAGGAATCTCAGCCAGGCTTGGCTGAAAATGCTGAGAAGAAATTTGAGTGAGATACATTTCTTCAAAGAGGATAACTGGTTAGTTAAGTTTAGTCTCTAGAAAGCATGTTATAATTTTGTTTCAGATGTAACTGTTTGTTTCCAATATTCTCACCCTCTGTTACGTGCATCTCTGTTCTTTGAGAATAATAATTAGTCTTGTTTTTGCTATGTGTATATAGCTAAGTGCTGTGTGTTAAGAAAAGTGGTCATCCTGAGTTGAGTCTTACATGCTGGTGTATACTACGCCTTTGGGAGTAGCACCTTCCAGAAATGCATTAAGCAACACATGCATACAACTGAATATTCAGCTCCACTGCCAATTGCCTTGACTTCTACACACACATTGGCCAAGAACACATTGCAAAGGCACCTAACTCAATCTGGAGAGCAAGAGGGAACATGAGAACAAGGTAAAGAGAGAGAGATTCTGTTGCTCCAGATGCAAAAGAAAAAAAAAAAGATATAATTGAACTGCACAAAATCCTCCACATCATGGATAATGGCAGCCTGCTGCCTGGGTTACCTTTCTTTATCTGTGGATTAGAGATGAGCGAAAGGGGTCATAAAGAGAAATTAAAGCCGAATAAATTCAGGGCCAGCATTTGGTAGCGGCTGATTTCCTGTCATTTACAAAGCAGAGCACTAGGAGGAATGAAAAAGTGTGGCAGACATTTTCTCGGCTCCGGAGGGACAGCCACAGTGTCATAAGCTTCTGCCACCTTTGCTCACACTGAGTAGATCCTTACCCTTCGAGTAGCCCTATTGATTCCAGTAGGACTATTCCAGGAGTAAGGGACGATTCAGTGTGAATAAGCGTGACAGACTGAGGCTCTCCATGCCCCAAGCGTTCAGGTCAAAATGCTCACGGCTCTCTGGCCACAGGCCCTGATCCTACCTCAGCTCTACACTCTTCCCAGGTAGGTAAACTGAGCACTACGGCCAAGATTGTCAAAGGTGACCAGCAACTTGGGCAGGCCTCTGTTTTTGGGAGCCCAGTTTGGGACACCTTAAAGAGACCTGATTTTTAGAAAGTGATGAGCACACACCCTGCTGGAAGTTAGGTCCTTTAAGGTGTCACAAATAGAACAAAGCACACAAAATCATGAATCACTTGAGGAAATCTTGGCATATGTCATGTGGATCTGATAAAAGCTGAGCCCTTGTCTGCTCTGCCTAGCACTAAAAGACTTCTGTCTGGTTTTGGAAGAGAAGGGATATTTCCTCAGGTCCTTGGCCAAAAGCTTTCCCTTCTGGCACAGAGGTTCCTCTTGGTTACGCCTTTGTGGGCTGCGGGGGTTTAACAGGCTTTGGGATCTTTTTTGGCTGAGCAGTGCTCTCCACAGTAAGTTATGTTTGTTCTTTTCTTCGAGTGAAAAATGGTATATTTACAGCATACACAGAGAAAAATTTTTAAAAAATAGTTTTGCTGGAAGGTTGCAGTGTAGCACTACTTTATGTCTTAGAATGATAATACACAAGAACCCCAAAACAGAGAGAGAGAAAACAGGCTGCTCCCGAAGCAAGGCACAACTCACCTCACCGTGTTTAAGCTGGCTTTTTACAGAGTAACTTTCTCTGCTCACACTGCACACTTTGCTACAGAGCCCCCTAGCTTGCAAACAGGGCCAGGAAACACACCTGGTTTTAAAGTGATAGCATGCAATTCCAACAATCCTCAGTACACCACAAACCATTAAAGCAGCCCAGAGGCCTGGGTGAGCAAAGCCCTCTCCCTCCACCTCCTTGGGTGGATGTTAGATGCTGTTACAAGTTTAGGAACAAGATTAGTCCCTTCTCCAGTCCCCTGGTGAGAGGCCAGCAGTGATGCCTACAGGGGAGTTGTACAGCCTGCCCAATCTATGTATTGCCAGGCAGTTGTTATGGTAATTGGGCCTTACAAATACCTGGCAATTCCTGAGCCAGGCAATGTTTTGAGGGGTAGCGCACAGAGTCTGACTTATAGTTAACAAAGCACTGAGCCCTGCAGCAAATGGTGTCATCCTTATTCCCAAAACCTAGGCTGCAATACAAGGACAAACGAATGACAGTGCCTGTGACAAAGATCCCAGAGCCAGGTTCAGTTTGGACAAGACATTCGGAACGTGCAGGAAGGAATACGAGGGGAGAGGGTAGGACAATCAGGAGGAATACAGCCCAAGAATGTACCATGGACTCAGGGAGACTAGAGCTAGAAATGACTCATTAGGTCTTCTTATCCATCCACCCCACCCGAAGATGAATGCAGAACTGCCCCCACTCAATACAATCCGGCCCCGATTTATTCAATCCAGTTTGAAATAAAGCACTTGGTTCACGCATCTTAGGCTGCGCTGATCCTTCCCAGCCGTGACTCAGATTGCAGCGGGAGGAGCAGCGGGAGGCCACATATGGAAACCTGGCATTAGTATCGCTTTCAGCTGACAGAGGATCAGAGAGCTGGACCTGGGAGCGAATTAATACAGGGCTAGGATTCACTCAAAGGCTTTGCTGCTGTCACACACTTCTCCAGATTTCAGAGAGAAATAACACAAGGGCTGAGAATGGGATTCACTGACAGCACCCTGATGGCTGCACACAAGGCCCATGTCATTCGGACCCAGGGAGCAAGTTAATTCACGATTAATACGCTGGGATTCATGCCAGGGGTCTGCTGGCACTGCACACCGTGAAAGCACATGCTGAGTGATCTTGGGGTACATGTATACCCCAGGACAATCTCAATCACTATTGATTACAGGAACTTATCTAAAGGCTATTGAAGTGGATGGAAAGACTCCCACTGACTTCAGTGGGCTTTCTAGCAGATCCCTGAGTGCTGAGCACATGTTTGGCACTAGACAAAACAGGGACAAAGACCTTCCCTCACCAACCTTTTGATCTCACTGGATGGACAGCACAAATCACACCGTAAAGGCACTGAGCAACCCTGGGGAAGGTTTTAACTCAGAGCGCAGCTTCTGGGGCAATGGGCGTGAGGATGTTTTTACAGAGGTGCTGGTGTCGGGGGGGTTCACAAAAGAAGGGAGGTTGCAGATGGTATTTGAATGGGGTTATGGTTGGGGTGGGGGTGTCTGGCACAGTGAGATAGTGATCATCGGTGATCCGGGCTGAACCTTTGGACTGGGACATCTTAACACTATTTATGGCTCCTTACCTGGCATCGGCATCATTCAACGTACATTGCGGCCATGTGACCTCAGGCATGTGGCTGATTAACTTGGGAGGTTGGCTGCTGAGCCGCAGAAACTTCCCTCCTGCAATGGGAGCTGCTGAGTTCCACAATTAGCAGGGTCTTTGATGCATAAAGTTTGGTTGAAGCAGATTCAGGATCCTTGAGACAACGTCCTCACCCTTTCCATTTCTGTGGCCGACACATCTCATGGCAACGCTGCTCTGCTGCATGGTCACTCCCTTTGCTCAGCACGTTAGTCCACACGTGTAGGGCATTGCTGCAAGGCATTGCTCACACCTAGAGGGACTGATGGTATTGGCAGGGCATTGGTGCATGGGAGTCCATGCAACGGGTGGGTCAGCTGGCACTGTTGAATGCAAATCCCTGATATAGGGATTGGCAAGTAGAATAAACTGCTTTGCTTCTATCATCTGCCAGTAGGACTTGGAAGGCAGATGGGATATTCGGTTCATGGGGAAGGGAGTATATATGTCAACTAAAAAATGGGTGTGGGGAGGAGATGGAACGCTTGACAGATAGGTAGATATTGCAGTAAACCTACTGAGTTATAAGAAGAATCTGGCCCCCATCATTGGGAGGCTAATGATTATTTAGAATAATGCATCCCTGAACCAGAGGGGAGGGGGCAAGGGAGAGGAGGCTTTGCTTCCCCCCTCCAAGGGGCAGAGAAGTGTGGAGCCCTGAGCACAATGGCAGGCAAGTATTGTAAAAATAGAGGGATAGAGTTCAACTGAGCTCAAATCTCCACATGTTTCCAGCTCCCTGAAATAGAGAAGAAAAGAGAGAGAGCCCTTGAAAACAAAATGAAGACAGAGAAGATGGGAAAATCAGCACTAGAGGAAACAGCTTTAAATAATTACACTGTGTAAGTGTCACACAGACACAGCAGATGCTAGAGCGTCCCTCACAAGGGAGGGACATCGGGACAGCCAGGATGAAGGACACCTAGGGAAACTGTGAGGATAAAAATGAAACACTCTGGGCCAAATTCATCCCTGCTTGAAAGCTGGGGAGTGGTTTCAGGAATGAATTGGATCCTGTATTTAAAACAACTCCACCCCCACCCCCCGTGGCTATTCCCACCTTACATTATAGGTAGCTGGAAGGAGAGTACTATTGTAAAATCTTCGGGGCAGGGATTATCATTCACCCTGAGCTGGATTTGCACAACTACGCCTCACCTCCAGCTCACAATGAGAGCAGGGGGAGCTGCTGCATGCTAAGCAGTTTTGAAAATCTACAGACTTAAACATTTAAGTGTTTCACTGAGAGCTGAGCTCATGTGCAGATCTGGCCTTGTAGGTTTGTACAGCGCTGAGCACAATGGGGCTCTCGGTTTGGTCTTTAAGTGCTATGCCGCAGTATAAATATGAATGAATTATTCCAGCAGTTCAACTTGCGCCATTATCCTAAACTTCCCATCCCTCCCACTCACACACTCTGTTACAAGCATGCTCTCTAAAAGAGCTATCCCTGGATATGTGTACTTAGCTGTTGTGCCTTTTGTTCTTTTTGCTACAAAAATAATACGAAGAAACTACATAGCATGGTTATTTGGGACCCAGATGTGCCTTCGCAAACACACCAGGCCTAATAGCACAAATCCTGATGCTCCCTCTGGTCTCTGTCAACCTGAGCACCACCAGAGGGCTCACAGACAGAGATGCTTCTCTATTCCTCGCCATTACATTGGTTAGTAGAAAACACGCCATCTGCAGGCACATATGAATGCAACACATTGCCTGAAAGTTAGTGGGTTAAATAAAGCTGTGATTCTACATTTCATGAGTTCTGCTGTTAACGTGCCGTTCCAAAGGCCCTCCCTCCTTCCATCCTCCTCCCCCCACACACCTTGGCCCCCTCCAGCCGAAATGACAAAAATATAATTCATACCGAATGCTCCTCCATTATTCTACTTCCTATCGATCCCTCGGCCATTTCATTTCAATATCAATCCCTCAGATGATGGTAATTCATGATAGATGCAAGAGGCAGGAGGTGAATATCAAGCAGATCCTCTGCCCCGTTAGTGGGAAGTCCCGAGCTGTGCAGATCACAGGGCCAGTGGCCCTTCCGATTGGTTTGTTTGCTGTTTGGGGGGTTGGGGGGAAGAGCCAACTTATTTTCTGCATGTTATGGTTTAAAAGGGCCAGTTTGAGCAAACAGTCCAAGCAAATCAGAGCATTTAACGTTTCTCTTTGAGTATAAAAGTCTTTCCCTGTGCAGCAAGTTGAAAGAGAAAAAGAAGGGAGGGGGGCAAATGGGGGGACTGTGCATTCTGGTGAGATATAAAAATCGTCTAAGCAGCCAAATCTAACAATTGTAGGATTTTTTTAAAAAAAATCTCTCTCCCAGACGACCTGGTATTAAACCAGGCATTAGTCAAAACATAGCAAGGAAAGTGCAACCCAAGAGGCAAAGGTTTAAAGCAAACTCCCCCAGGTAGAAATGCAACAGGAGAAACCAGGGGACAGAGATAAATGGCCCAAGGAGATGGCTGAAGTAGACGCAATGGATGTACTGAAATGTCCAAGGCTAAGAAGCATCACAGAAAGGTCGCCTTCATTAAGCTCTTCATGAAACGGGCCTTCTGCTGTCTGGGACTGCAGCCGTCTCTGTGGTGCCAGCACAGAGTTCTCGCCCCGTACTCCTTTTCTTGTCATTGCTCATCTTTATCCCTGAGCCAGCAAGGGAGACGCGTTTTATAACCCTAATGTTATTCCTCTCTTGCTGCTCAATGATGGACTTTTAATATCGCCGTCCCCGAGGAGCCTAAGAGATACGGCTCCCACGGAATGCCAGGCACGGCTCTGAATTGAGAACTGCCAGTAGCCGCAACGAAACGGAGCGCATGAATACAAACGCAGCCAGGTCAGGGAGGTCATTGTATCTATAGGATTTCATATGTTAGCCAGTGTTATGCAATTAAACACACAAACAAGGAAGAACATCCGCAAATCAAAGGGAAAAATAAAACCCATTCATCTCGTCAGACAAAGCAACTGGGCTACTCTTTATTTCCTGGCCTAATGGCTGTTCAATAGTTGTCAAGTCCCTCCTCAGAGATGGCTGCATTGCCACAAAGTAACACATACATTTCTTCCTTCCCCTCCAAATATACCTCTCTCATTTTGGCCATACTTCTCTTGTAACCAGTCTTCTTGTGGTTTTTGCCCACACTAGATTTTGTGGGCCCTAGTTGCAGTTGTCTTGCAACTTTGTGTAACCACTTCACCTGTGCAACATGAATGATTTGGTAGCATTGTATGCTCCATTTACATTGGTTAAATGACTCCCGAAGGTTGAGGGCATCGTTGTGTACGATGGGAGTCACCAGATGGAACTATGGCATGTAGTTTTCCAAGTTATTTTCCTTAGCCTGTGGGTACTGTTCACTCTTAGAAGAAATGCTGCATTGTTGTTAAGTTTGTTGCAGAATGCTTGGGGAGCTGTTGCAAACTGCTGGAGGGTTTAGTCTCTGCCTTAATCTCTCTAACTAGAGTCAATTCTTGGAGCAAAGTTGCTCCCTGGAGCTTGGGTATTGGTATTTTTGCTGAGATTCCTGAAAGAAGGGTTGGGCTGCATGCTGCCTGACCATCTCTGTTCCAGGACTGGTGTATATCGTGTAAATGAAACAAGATACACTAAGAAAATACCTAGTTTCTACCACACTGATTTCTCCAATGGGAAACTGACCTGCAGTGGAAATGGGAAACTGACCTGACCTGAAATCTGCCCCCACTTCTCAAAGGGGGTGACAGGGGAATCAAGGCTTACCCTATATTAACTGGCAAACTGTCAGCAAGACAGGGCTGCATAAAAGAAAGTATAAGCTTCGTTGCTTCTGTCTTCTAAATATCCATGTTCCATGAAGTATACAGGCCATCCTGTATTTGTTTTGGATTGTGCTGGACTGTGCAGAACGTAAGCTGCCCAAGGCAGGAACTTGCAATCTGTTTGGCACAGTTCACCTGTCGTTAGCACTGCAGGCACAACATAAATACGTGCCCCGAGCTTGCCCCCACACATGAACCAGGACCGAGCTAGGATTCCTGTCCCATTTAGCGATCTAGGGGAAGCAGGGTGGAGGTGACTCCACAACATCTTTTCATGACCCTACTGGAGGTTGCAACCCCTGGATTGAGAACCCCTGGGTCTTCTGATTCAGACCATTATCAACGTAGGCTAGATCTATGCCATTCAAACCTGGATCTGAAGTTTGGAGGAGCTCAGACCCCAGGGGTCTGATGTGGGCCCATCCCAGAGGTAAAGCTCTGCTTTGTCTAGGGGATGCACAGCATGAGACATTAAGGGAACTTGCTTCCTTTCCTTTCCTTTCCCCTCTCTCTCTCTGTGTGCTAGCTCAGATCCATCTCCTAGCGGTTGCCATGAGAAATTGCTCTAAACGTCCCATAAATAGCAGCAGAATAATTGTAATCTATATTCTAATAACTGCTGCTATAATAACCCCCCTCCCACCCCACTTTCCTCTTTAGGGGTGAGCTGCCAAAATGAGAAACAAAATTACTGTGTCTGTTCAGCAAATTCTTACTGACAAAATCTTTAAGCGTTGACAAGACTAATATACTGAAAATTAGTTTAGAAGTGTTTCAAGTTTCAAAAATCAATCAAAATCAAATTAAATTCTGAAGATGCTGTCTGTAGAGTTTAAGGAAAATAAAGATCAGCTCCAGCAACTCGGGAGCATGGACTCAACCTTTGAGCTGGTGACTGATTCCTGCTCAGCAATTGCCTTGTTTTACAGTCACTCAGCCGGCTCCTGGCCTTTGGGAACGGAGACCTTGGCTGGGCTGGGGGATTTCAGCCATCGGTAGCAGATAGAGCTCTATCAGTGCAAACCCCTAAACTGAAATTTGCCATCAGGCACCTAACGCACTGCTTGAAACTAGTCTATGCTAAGGGGGTGATTCACATCTCCGCTTCGGGGGATGGGTGGTGAATCTCTGCTATTGGGTTGTGTAAAGGGACCATAACAGCCTGCAAGTGCCTGGTAGGAGAGCTCCCGGGACACAGTGAAGTAGGATGTGTGGTACCCTCCTTGCAAGCTCTGACATAGGGGCACACTGCGGGGCAAGGTCAAGCATGGGAGTGGGTGTGCTAGGGGCATGAGAGGGTGTGGAAGCCTGGGCAGTGGTGTAAGAGGGGGTTCCTCTTTCAGATGAGAATTGTAGTCCAAGTCACAATCTAACCTTGAATTAGCTCCAGTTTTATTCTGGGTCACAGTAAATTGTTCTGGTTCCGGATGATGTAAACTATACCTGAAAGCAATTATTATTTCTGAGTCGCTGGTACTTTTCTGGGCTAATGGATTGCATCACACACTCTGGATGTGCTGTCTTCCTTAACCTTCATCCATATGGTGACCAGACCCCTTCTTGGTCCAGCCAATCCAACAGTTTCTGACCTACAAATTCTCAGCCATCTGCTTTGCAAATCAACCTCCACCCTGTTATTCCAGCATTGGCTCAGGTGGATTGATTTTTTTTTTAAGTCTATATTTTTAGGCTGACGGTTATGTCATTGCTGATTATATTCCACCTCAGCTCCTGGCGGGAGAACCTTAACAACTCCCCAGCATTTCTGTTCCCAAAACTGTGAGCCGATACTTTGATTCTGTCGCCTGCATAAAGGGGCTTCAATCTGTTTCTTGGGCAAAGTTCCTTGATAAGATTATATGCTACATAAATGTCTCTAGCAAAACACATTTCACAGGGAATTTATCTCTGCACAACTTCTCCAGCTTACAGCACCTTATCGTTCCAAGACATCTCAAGGCACTATCCAAAAGGTGTGGAATAATAACACTGCCTTTTACGTGAGTACTTCAGAGTGCTTTATAAAGATGGGCACTATCATCCCTGCTTTACAAACGGGGAGACTGAGGCACAAGAGAAGACATAAATGAATTGCCCAAATGCATAGTACCACAGCAGAACCTATGACAGAGCCCAGCGCCCAGAAAACTGCACTCTTCAGTGGGAGAGACAAGGTGACTGATGTCCTCTACTGGACCAACTTCTGTGTAAGCGCAAAAGCTTGTCTCTCGCACCAACAGAAGTTGGCCCAATAAAAGATATTACCTCACCCACCTTGTCTCTCTAATATTCTGGGACCAACACAGCTACCACCTCTCCTGAGTGGGTGTCTCCCTATAATAGAGTCTGCAATGCCCGGCTCGTGACCATTATCAGACAGCCACCAGACTGGCTCCCCTCTACATACTCTCTAGCATGTCTACAGCTCAGGGGCTGTTGTGATAACTGGGCCTACAAATTTACCCTAATTGTAAGCTCAACTGGGAAAAGTGAGTGAAAATCCATAAGATGTCACAATAACCTACGACAACAAATGTGGATGGGAACAGGTGCAAAAACGAGACTGGAAGACTGAATTACTCCAAACAAATAGGCCTTAAGGTATGCTTTCAGATCATGCTTGGTGAACAAGAAAAGCATGGAACTGGAAATCAGGGATACAAAATTGGTGTGTCTGAATTAGGCCTAATTGGTGGAGAAAATAATGAGGGAGTGAGCTATCCCACCCACCACTCCCTTTTGGGTCCATAAAGAAAGACTTTGGGAGAAAAACTGGCAATTGGTGTGAGCTCACGAAAGCTTATGCTCAAATAAATTTGTTAGTCTCTACGGTGCCACAAGACCATCATGGCTGCCACTCCCACCCTCTCTTGGGACCCAGGCCTTTCTCATCTTGATCTTGAGAGGCGTGTCCTGACTACACTGAGAGAGAAAGATCTAGATAACATCGTCCCTTTCACCAGCTCCAGCGAAATCCCAAACACCATCTGGAATGTGAGACTTATCTCCCCAGTGTGTCCTTTTCCTTCCCTACCTTATTTCTTCTCTTTCCTATTGTTCCCCTTTTCCCTTCTGTCTAATAAGAGTCTGGCGTAGCTGGCCAAGACTGTATATTTTGCAGCACTGCTGTGAGCCTGTGACCAGAAAAAGGCAGCTGAAAGCAATGCCCTAACCAGTCTGATGCTGGTATAAGTTTGCCACGTCTGAGTGGCTGATAAGACCATGGACTGTACCTGTGTTTTTCTGTGAAGTTGCAAGAGAGAGTCAACACCAGAGACAGAGCTTCACTTTCTACCTTTGCTGCTCTTTTCACTCCCCTTTTGTGTGTCTTTGTCTTGTTTTGTCTTCTAAGCGACGAGATTGGACTTTAGCAATAACAGCAGCTCCAGTCCATCTCAACCAACTTCTTCTCTTTTCCTCAAAGGGACCTTTGATACCATTCAAAAGACTGTCAGACAAGGGTTTTCTTCTTTCTAAAAACTCTCTCCAGCTAAAGGGAAAGGGAACAAGGGATGTTGTTAAAACAAAAGTCTTACAGAATACTTTACCTTTCTAATGCTTTACTTGGTTTTCCTTCTTTTCTGTATCTTTAATAAATGGTTAAAAGGATTGTTAATGGTGTGTTGGCCAGGGTACTAAGCAGGCTGAGGTCTCTGTACACCAAACCCAGAACCTTGTTTAATGCTGTATAAAGTTGGCTGTATGTACATAAATGCTGTATAACAGTGACTGGGTTCTGTTAACACCTTTGACCCTTTGGGCCTATATATTCCATCTAAATTAATATGTATCTTTTTTTTTTTTAAACCATTACCTGACTGCACAGATGATCTTTCAAAGGAAACCCAGGGTTTAGCCTTCAGCGTGAAAGGAAAAAAACAAGGCTCGGTCCCGTGTCCTTCTCCCACAGTACAACTGATGTAGAAGGCATGAAGAGCGTTCTCAAAGGTGCTGATTACTTAGGGAACCAACTGTCTCCAGCTTGAAAGTAGACAGAAGTTTGTGATGTCCCCAGTACCCACTCTTGGCTGAAGATCAGCTGCAGTCTGTGTGTGCAGCTCCATGTGGGAGTCTGGAGATGGGCTGAGTGAGACTCCTGGTTTCCATATGGGCTAGGAGATTGGAGGCTGGGGTGCCCTTGGTATTGTCTGTGTGGAAATTGGTCACTAAAGATGATGAACTAAGGGATTCCAACAACCTGCTGGGCAATAGGTCCCTTAGTTCCTCTAGAAAAGTGCCAGACAGGGTCTTTGATTCTTAGTGGGCTAAAGCTACTCAGCAAAGCTTCCTTTTGCTCTTCACTGTGTAGCTCATGCAGTGACATTCAAAGGCACGTGTGCCTGGGGTGGGGCGCCATCTGCGTCTGAGATTGGAGGGAATGGCTCTGTTACTCTGTCTCCTCTTTTCTGCTTTTTGCCTTGTCCTGGGGTCTTCCTTTGTTTGTGTTGGACTGAGTAGCCTCTGAGGACCAGTTAGGCTAGAGGTGACAGTCAACCAGGCCTCAGTGATGTAAACTGGAGGAGGGAGGGGTCTTGCCCAAAGTCACATAGTGGTGCTTTACTGATGATCGATCTTGTTTTCAGCAGCAAGAGCTTGAGGCTGTTACCCTCCAGTAGAACCACCAGAGACAGGGCAATGGCAGGTATCACTAGCCGGACTGGCTTCATCTACCTGATTATATGCCTTGGCCTATGGGCTGGCCTTGTTGGCTTTAGCTGGTGGTATCTTTCATTTCCAGTTCCTGCTAGAGACTGAGCTCCCAGAAGTTCCTTCTCCTTGGAGAGGCACATGCAGCTGCTGCTGTAGGCATAGGGCTACAGTGGCCTCTCACAAACCATTTGCTTCTGCTGTACACGAATTGTGTTGTACAGCTGGCCACCTTTATCACATGGTATTGATTCTGTTCCCTGATTGGATGAGTGAAAATTCTTTATAAAGGAGAATAGCAAAAAGGAATGAGCGTTGTCCTGTCTGGGGTGAATTCACAGCTAAATAATCCTTGCTGCTAAAATGAGTGAGCAAGAGAGCTGGGCAAAAAAATTTCGGACAAATAGTTTATTTGCCAAAAAGTACAGTTTTGGTCTTCCCGAAACTGTTTACTAATTTGACATCAATAGTTTTGCCCATTCATAAAACAGCATTAGGAGGTGGCAGCTGCTGCTGCTGCTCAAAACCCCCCACACCACCCCGACCCTGTAACCTTTAACCCAGCGGCTAAGGCAGTCACATGGCTTCTGGGAGATCTCCCAGGTTCAACTCCCAGCTCTGAAACAGATCCAAAACAAACTAAATATTTCAATTCACCAACATTTTAAAAAAAAAAAATAAAACTTTTTAATTTTTTCTGAATTGCCACCAAACCAAAAGATCAGTTATTCAACCAGCTCTAGAGACCGAGGTCATTGCTGTGATGTGCTAGGTGTTGTACGTTTTTCTGGCTACCCAGTGTGACAGACAGGGTAACTTCCTGCAATATCTTTGTGGTCATTTGATTTAAATGAATAGTTTGTGTGTGACTGTGTTCTAGTCCATTGGGGAGGGCTACCCCAGTTCCTCCAGGAACTAAAAACAGTGGGGAGTGATTACAGCCAATCAGCCAGGTTGTAACACCGCCTCCTATTCCAGGAGGAACCACCACCTGGAGACGCTCATGTATACTAGTTCGAACTGGATTCTCCAGAGACCAACAGGCAGAGAAAGGTCTTTTGGATAAACTGCCTGAGTTTAAATGGACTCAGGGCCTGCTTTCTGATCCAGCAATCAGACAGGATCCTCAAGGTTGGGCGTGGGCAATACTTGCGGAGGAGTTGAAAGGGCCTGACCTACTAGGCCCCCCAATAAGACTGATCTTTGGTAAGCTTTCTAGCATTTGTATAGGAATGTTTGTTGTTTTTATATGTTTTCTTTATAATGTTTTCACCTTAAGAATAAATGTGCTTGCTTAGTAAGAGCCGTAACTTGTAACTGCTGGCAACACACTGTTCAGAGCTTTCAGAGAGACAGCAATGTGCAGATGCTAAGCCTGTTTAGGCAGTCTGGCTTGCTGAGAATATCACTATGTAATGCAGGGAACTATGCAGCCTTAAAAAGCCTGGTCAGGGGGGAGAGAGACATGGGTCTCTGCCCAAGAGCGGTGACTGGAAATCCCTAAGTGGGTGGACTATGGAGGGGGAATTCAGGTGCAGTTACACTGAAACGCCAACACCCAGCAATCCTTGTGACACTCCCAAGTATACACAGTCTTAGAAGTAACAGCAAAGTGGAAATTCATTGAATTTACTGCTCTGATTCTCATCTGCATCCTCGCCCCCTCTCACCTTGAGCTCAGCTGCCTAACTGGTGTCCTTGGCTCCTGCTTTGCCCATCACCTTCCTCTGCATTTTATCATGTTCAGTATCCTCTTTTCCCTCTGCTCAGCTCGTATCATCAAAAATCCCTTTGGCACTTTCTCTATCAGTAAACGGCCGTTTATCTGCTGTATCATTGGAGAGATCTCTAAAGCCTGCCTTGGAAATGGACCCATTTTTATTTGATGCAGGATCATCTGAAAGGAGGATGAAAAGCCATGAGAATATGTTTTCTTTGCATGGATCAATATGACTTTAACCTTCCTCTTCATCTACCATGGCAAGGCCTTTCTGCCCACCTTGTTGGTTTGTGTACGTCTCCTTCCCTCCCTCTCGCTTGTTTTCCTTCACCCCTCTGCTCCCTCCTACTGTTCAGTCTGCTTTAATGCTCTCACCACTTGGATCGTTCAGATCAAGTCACATGGGAGCAGAATTTTGCCTTGGGGGGGGGGAGGGGGAAACCAATCAGATCCAGTGTGTGTGTCCAGCTGTGCGCCCCCCATTTCAATCAAGTTGCTGACTCCATCATCCAGTGGATCAAAGCTCCTTTTCAGCTTGTCCCATGCCTTAAATCTCTTTGCCATCCCCAGTATTATATTATATTGAATTCAGATGTTTTGAGTCACTGAATGAAGCTCTGTATTTGCCCAGGAACCCACCAAAGAAAGATGAATTTCTAGCACCATTGAGGTAGTGTAAATTTTTTCCTGTTTTTCTCTTCTTCTCCCCGTCGAGTCACAAACAGTAGAGCTCTTCTCTAAAACACCCTTCCTTCCCAGAGTGGCAGATTTACTCCTCCCTGGCTCCCTTACAGCTGCTGCAGCTGCCAGGTTGAACAAGAACCTCCACATTCATTTCATCTTTCACCACATTCCTTTCCAGTGGGACCAGCTACAGAGACAGCAGCCATTCGGGGCTTTTGTTGCTCTCTGAAGATGCTGGGTCAAATTTAAAGAGGTGGATGCAACTGGTGAACGTTCAAAAACTGCACTGTTTCTTTATTGGCTCTTCTGTGGGGCTCATCACTGTAACACCTGAGCACCACACAAACAACAATGAATTTAGCCTCGCAACACTTCCATGAGGCAAGGGGGGGCAGTCTTTCTGTTTTGAACAGCACCTAACACAATGGCCCAGGACTGGGGCGCTTAGGTGCTATGGCAACACACATAAATTCATTAATTTAGTATTACTTTGCAGAGTTAAGAGGAAACAAGCTGAAAAGGAACTTTAATAATAATAATATCATGATACCTGGGGAAACTGAGGCACAGAGCGGTGAAAGGTTTTGCCCATGAATAAAGACTTCCCTCACCTGCTCTGAACCAAAGTCCATGTGCTGGTCAGAGTCAAAACTTACCCCCCTTCTTGCGGTTTGGCTTTAGTAACAGAGACATTAATAATGCATTAATATAAGGTTCAGGTCAGATTCTTTGGTGACTCAACGGGCCATAAAATACAAGATCCTGTCTGCCTCCTTGTTGGTTACAGCGATGTCAAAGACTGAATGGGATTGTGGCTGCACTTGGATAACTTGGGGATTGAAGCATACTAGATGATACTTATTACATAGATTTGAAGGGAGGGTATTGTTCTCCCATTTAAAAAGTGAAGAAACTGAGGCACACACATTGAAGTGATTCGCCCAAGGTCAGTGGCAGATCTGGAATTAGAAACCAGCTCCCTTGACTCCCAGTCCAGTTTCCTGCCCACTGGATCGTGCAGCTAGCCAGTGCAGCTAGATGGAAGTGTCTCCTACCCTAACTGATGAGGAAAGCTCAGACACATGTCCAGGGCAGTTTCGGGGGATGTTTGCACAGCTGGGATTTGAGATGTATCTGCTGTGTGAATAATTAGTGAGTGTCATTTTCCAGGCTTTAGTCTGGCACCTTCCCCCAGCATCACACCTGTTAAAAAAAAAATTAAGAATTAAACTTTCAGTACAAAAACCACCTTGACAGTGGGAACCCAGAGAAACATCAACTCTTGCTCCTTGTCAGAACAGCTCTTAAGGAAGGTGCTATTTTTATAATTACTGGCTATGGTAGCGCCACAAGCCCCTAACGAAGATCAGAGCCCAGCTGTGCTAGATGCCGAAAATACATGTAATAAGAGAGTTATTGCTCCAAAGAGCTGTCCATCTGAAAAGGCAAAGGATGCACGTCTACACTGCAATTGGGAAGTGGGCTTGTAGTGCAGGGAAGCAATGGCGACATAGGCAATGGTTGCTGAAGTATGTATTAAAGGTCCTGGGGCTATCGTTACTTTGATCTAGCTAGATCAAGGCAAGCCCGGTATATCTACACAACATGCTGCAATCTCACCTCCTGTTTGCAGCGTAGACAGACCCAGAGGCACAGAGGTAAAGTGACGTGTCCAAGGCCACCTAGCAAACCACTGGCAGAGCTGGGAATAGAACCCCAGGGCGTGATTCACAAAGTTACTTAGGTGCCTAACTCTCACTGAGCTCAATGTCTTAGTCCAGCATCCTACCCACTAGGCCACGCTGCCACCTTGGCTTAGGCCTCACCTACTTAGCAAGCAGCTCTGGAGCCCCTCAGTTAGCGAAGGCAGGTTCGGAAGGCTGACACCTATTCATACAAATAAGCAAAAAGTGTGACCAACGCACATTCCATTCCAGCCCCTCATCCTTCACACAGAGCCCTCTCCCTGCGAGCAAAGGAGATGAGAAAATGTTACTGAAAAGAAGGAAAATAAAATTAAAAAAAAAGCATTGATCCTGGGACCTAAGAGACGGTTTAAAGTCTCACATCAAAACAAAAAAAGAGACAGAGACAGAGAGAGAGAGAGCTGGCGTGTTCTGTCCATATCTAGCCAAATGCCAGGTGCTGTCAGAGATTAGACAATTTCGCAGATAAAAGCAGGTAATAGGACCTCGCCAGATAAGGACACAAAGAAGAAAATACAGGGGAGGGAAAAACCTGCAGATGAGGAAGAGGTGAAAGGACAGACAACAGCTCTGGCTATCTGCAGATCAGTCAACCAAGCTGGCCGAGATGCTGCCTGGCCCAATGGCAGTGGGAACATCATATCTACCCCCCCCCCCACCGTGCGGCCAGTGGAATGATATCTCTGTCTCCACATTCACCAGTGCAGTAGGCCCACAGATCACCTTGCCCTGGGCTCAGAACCATGGTTCCTAAAGGCATGGGGTTGAGGGGGAATGAATAGCTTGTGCTGCAGCTGGCTGGCTTTGAGATAGATACCCAGAAAGGGAAACCAGCCGGGGACAGATTCATCCCATGTAACTCCATGAAGTTTCATCAAGGATGCATTTAGCCCTGTAAGTTGAGGGTGTTCGAAAGGGTCCTTGACCCTCGCTGAATGCTTCCTCCACTCCTCAGGGTTACAAGTCCGGAGCATGATGTTCACTGCATCACCTTGGTCTGTCCAGTGCCGAGTTGAAGCCACTCCATTGATACTACCCAGCATCCCACGTCCTGGGCTAGACATCACTGAGTCCTGGTAAAGGCTCTGAGATGCAAGGACAAGTAGCAGCGGGAAGCTGTGAATATGACTAGTGGGGTCTGAATATCCTGTGGGAATTTGCTGAGGCTGTGGGGATACGGTCAGTGGCTAATGCCCGTGGATTGCGGTGTCTCAGAGAGCCTGAAATGCATATGCCAAGAATCTTTGTTCATGGAAAGAAGTTACAGCTTCATTCAATGCATCTTAGCAGGATAGCTGTCTGTGGGAAATGCCCTAAATCTCCCTCAGTCCTATCCCAGCATGGGATGGATTCTTCAGGAATTGGCTGAACTTTGATTGCTCCAAAATCTCCATCAGAATCACAGAGGGGTTCTTAAAAGGGCAGTACCCCTAAATCTGGCTTTATTAACACTCCATAACTCAAATTAGCAGCTTGTAGGAGAGGTGCCCAGATATGCAGTGTCTTGTCTAGGCCTTTCAAGGACCAGGAATCCTCTCTACATCATTCAACCAGTCCGCTGAAGGAAATGAATGCTCCAGAAGGGGATTCATTCTTCTGCCTGCAATTCCCATGCGTAACCCTAACAAACCACTCTCCTGCCCATGGGCCAGTGCCTCTGCTTTGTTAATTATGCCAGACAAAAAATGAGAAAGAAAGAAGGAACTGGCCTCACCCCCCTGTGAAATCTTCTCTGGCCACCACAAGTCTGCCAAGCACCATGGAGTAAATCAGGCCGTCTTCTCATGTTTCATTATCCATGACCCAGATATATAACATTTAACCTCCATTGATTATACCATGCGAGGCAAAGAGGCATTCATAGCCCCTTTTGGTTCTGGTGTTTTCTCTTTGATTCCGATGCAAGCAACCGAGGCCGGATGCCGGGACTCAGTTACAGGCTTTCCTGCCCAAAGTCCGGTTAATAAACCTGACTACGTTGTCACAGCGAGACATCCGCAGTGACAGGGCACACGGTGTTTCCATACAGAACACCAGTGTTTGACTTCTCTGTCTCCTGAACTGTCATGGATGCAACCTTCTTGCTTGGTGGCTATCAATCACATGGTCCCTCAGATCCCTGCAGCAGGAAAGTTTTCTCAGACTCTTGTTAAAGGATTCAGCCCAAGCAACAACTAAGGGCCTGATCTAGCATGGTGCAGAGAGCCTTCAGCTCCCAGCTGGATTTAGCGGGACCTGAGAGCATTCAGCACCTTGCAGGATTACGCGATCAGCCCCTGAACTGCATTACACCTGTCATTTCCCTTGTATGTAGCCTCTACTGCTCACAAGTGTGGTCTCCCCCTAATAGTAAAATAGCCACTGCTTCCTGTGATTTATCTATTGTTTGTGTGGCCTGATAATTCCCAAATCTACCATTCCTCCTCATAAATGTGGACTCCTCCTCGCTTAACGGGCTTCTTGTGGGCAACTTAATAGCAGGGGCTCTGCAGAGGATACTGAAAACCTGGAAAGATCTTGAAAAACTGGATTCCAGCAGCTGTGCTTCTGACAGTTGTGCTGGAGGAAAAACAGCTTTCAGAGGAGACGTAAAACCCAGGCCCTGACCATTTGTGGTCATTAACTATCCCATGCTGCTTTTTATAAAGATACGGCATTAAATGCAATGTCCTGGCTAAATTTCAACTCAGCTATCCTACCTAGCTACCTAAATTCTCCAGACAGTTCTGAATGGGTACAACATCCTTCACTTTCTGTCCTATCCTGTTCTGTGAGTAATGTTGCCACATGCTGTTCAACAGCTGCCCCATTCCACCCCAGATGTGGCTTCATTCCAGGGGTGTAACTTCAGTGTTGTCAATTAATTTAGCCATTTGTGTGTCAGTTTTCCCATTAGTAAAATGGGATGAATAATATTGATGTATTTACCTCAAGGGAAGCTGTGAGGACGTACTAATTATCATGCATGCTTGGATTGCTCTTTGTAGTAAGACCAGGTTAATAACGGGTTAATAGCTGACAATACATGGTTAATCGCTCATAATGCTTTGTACGCATGTGTTTATAACCATCTAGAACACATGCTGTAGCAGGCTTTTAACACCTATTCACCCTTTATAATCCATCTATGAATGGATCCTTAATACAACGTGTGATCCATGTTTATCAGTGGCTTGGAGGTCAAGAGCTCTAGAAATGCCCAGGATAGTTTTTCTCTTATTGGTCCTTCAGTTACGCAATGCTGAATTTAGCATGACACCCAGTCCACCAGCAGCAGAAACTGAACCGAAAATGTCTGGCTCGAAAAGCATGAGTTACCTACACCAGCTGTGTTAGCTGAGGCCTTAGGAGCTCATCCACATCTGTATGTGGTTAGAAAGGGCCACAGCAACACACTGTGTGGGTGAGAGCTACTCTTCACGGAAGAAGCCAACAGCTCCGGTGCTCATTTCAGCAGCGTTTGTAACTTTCTGCCTGCCTCTTCCCCCCATGAATAGTATTCTTTATGGTGGCACCTAAGATGTGACCAGCCCTTTCCAAACACTGAGGAAAGGTCAGTCTCTGCTCCAGGGAGCTCACAGTCTAAGATCATTCGGACAAGCAGATGGAAGTTAGGGGACTGACAGTCGGCATTTTGTATCTGAGTCAGCTTTGCTTCACCATGGCACGTGGGTCTGTGAAACAGACTTCAGCATGGCCAGGGTAGGGCTGGGGGAATGAGTTCAGGGAAGCTGTCCCTGGCACAAGAATTGAACATTGCAGATGGAACATTGAAGAGAGCAGAGCATGGATCCTACTGGAAATAATGACACCGCCCTGAGCCGGGCATTTTCATGGATCATAGCAGAAGGTATGGTCCGAAGCTAGGCAGGAGGAAGACACCTTGTTATGAAGCAGCATGAGAGTCCAAAGCAAATGCAGGACCAGATTTACCTCCCTGAGCTTCTCTCGCTCTCTGTCCACACAGTAAAAGGAAAGCGACGTTTGCCAAGCTTGTTAGGACTCAACCGTTCCCTTCGGTGCAAGGAAGAACTGAAAGTAAGGAGGCTCATGCAGTGCTGGGAGGTAAGAGGAGAGTAAAGTGCTACCGGTATCCTCTGTGAAGCATTATATAATGCCAGGATAAGGAGCATACGTGGCCAGGGCAGTCCCTTTTTTAAGCCCTGTCCCAGCCATCCTGACTTTTTTTCTTCAGAAGGAGGCATTTGTCACATTTGCTCTTGCTGACTTGATCAGTTAGCAAGGGCAAACGGGACAAATGGTCACTTTTGTCAAAAAGTGGGATACGGTGCAGAGGAACATGCGGGGAATGGGGGGGGATGCCAGCTCCCTGAAGGGGGCGAGAAAGAGGTCAGGAGGAGGCAGCATTCCTGTATGGCCCCCCCACAGGGTTCCAGCAATAGGCAACAGCCTCGTGTGGGGAGGGGGGCTTGGGTGAGTGGCTGGGGGTGTCCCATTTTCTCTTTGGGAAATATGGTCACTCTACTCCAGGGCTGCAGAGGACAGATTCGCACTGCCGCACACTTCTGTGGAGAGCATGCTCCTCTGTGCAGCTGACATGGGGGTGGACCTCCTTCCGATCCCCCTCTGCAGTGACTCGCACTGCAGGGAGCACTCAGGAGAGCAAAGGCACTGCAAGCAGGGCTAGCGCCAAGAGGCAGAGTGGGCAAGACCCCTTGTAATCTCTCCCCCATTGGGTACCCACAGCCTCAATCTGACTGGACACAGATTAGGGCCCAATGCACAGTTCTGCTCTAACTCCAAATCTCACCTCTTGTGGGAGAAGGCAGAGTGTCAGAGCTGGACCCATCTCCAGCTGGGAAAGGGACACCCCCCGCACTGATCATCTGCACCATGCAGCATCAGACCCAGGCAAAAGCACTGTCAAACCACAACACAGCTGCAATCACTTTTCTGGGGGGAAACATGGGTGCTTTGCATAAGGCAGACACATGCTGCAGCTTTGGCACAAGGAGATCCGGTTGGCATTCGCTTGCCAGACTTTTCCCACCCTCCTCTCAGACCATCTGCCTCTGAGAAGCACTGAAACTCCCATCTGTCAATTTTACTGTAAACACACAATTACCGAGCTGCCGAAAAAGCTCAGTCGACCCCTGGAGGTTAGCGGGCAAGCCGGGGAGCTGGTCAGCCCTGACTACACGTTATCTTGCTCCTTTCCAGCAAGGTGCTCTGGCGCTTAAGAGTCTGTGCCCTCCTTTCCTGTTCTGCTTTAATGGGGCTCTCTGAATCCTTCCTCCCAGCTGGGAATCAGAGCTATTAACCTCGCTGACTTCTCGTGACGTACAGGGAGCCTCAGAGAGCGCAGGAATCACTGCTGTAAATTTGGAATTAAACACAAAGGAACAGAGCAGCACACTGGCAGTTGCAGAGCCCCGAGCATCACAGCTTCGATCAAAGCCCCCCAACAGCCCTCATGGCGTGTTTGCTGGAGAGAAGAGTAGCCAGGGATGTGCACTTCCTCCCAGCAGTGCCGTGCCAAGTCAGCTAGAACTCCCAGCCACGTGAATCTCCTCACGGCAATGCCACACTGATGGCATCCAGAATGCCAGCAGAATGAGCCTGGACTGTGCTTTCTGATGTCCATGCCATCTTATGTCCATGCCAGCAGTGTGAGCTTCCTATCAGCAGGGCCATAGCCATTGGGCTGGGATTGCACCAGAGAAATCGTCCTCCTATCCATGCCAGCTAGAATGCCAGCAGGGTATTTCTTTGCAGCAGTGTTTGCGCCTTGCCAGAGTGGATGCCAGCAGTGTATTTCCCCAGAGCAATGCTCAGACCATATTAGCAGTGCAAGCTTCTTCAGAACAGTGCCCTCCTCACGCTTTCTAGAGTGCTGTCTGGGACAGCTTTGCCCCAATCATACCAGGTAGGAAAGCATTGGCTGTGTGTGTAGCACAATCTCAGCACCCATCAGCGTAAGCCAGGCTGCCCCCTTGTTTGTCTGTGTTTAGCAACAAACCTCACTGCAGATACTGATCAGCCACTTCACTCCCTTCTCCTACTCTGAGCCAGAATGCAGGAGGAGAGGGCGGTGTGGAGACAGTGGGAGGTGGGGTGTTGGGGGCCGAGGAAAATGCAGATAGTTCACCAAATCAGGGCCCCTCTGGGGCATCTCCAGCTCAGGAAGTGGCTCCGCCACCTGTTACATTCACCGGGAAAGAGATGGCAGAGGTGGGGGGAGCAGCTGGCAGATGGCATGTGTTCCCGGAGATAACATTGGGCTAGTTCAGAGGTTACTAATTGGGTTTCTGCTTGCCTTTCATATTCAATGTGAATCAAAATGAGAACGCACAGTTTAACACACACCTCATCCTCTCCTCCTGCCTCCTCTCCCCCCACCTTCCCGCACACTCACACCAAAGAGGCTAGAACCAATGAATGAGATAGTTACTGTTCATTCACAAGCTAAAGCAAAATAGCAGCACTGCCGACAGAGAAGCCAGTCAGTCCCCGCTCACTTAAAACAACTCCAAAGACCAGGGTTCAACCCTTCCATGCCAGCCGACCTACTAACAAGCTATTGCCTTATACAGCTAATGTTAAGCCATCCACTGACACACGCAGCATGGGGAATAGAACTCACTACTCAGGTAGCTCCCAAGTGACTGCAGAGCATGCTGGGATTGGTATGACACATGCCAGCCAGTAGGGGACAGTCATGCATGCCCAGAAGAGCCTGTTCATTACAGCCTCTGAAGGGGTGTGTCTTCAAGCTTCAAACACCTGCATTGCTTTCCTTTCACAGCAGCGCACTTCCCCTGCCTTCCAATAGTTGTACCGTATTTCCTTTTCAGGGGCTGCCACCTCTAAGCTCTAGGCTATCTTCCCCCAATAGCATGGCAGGACCTTCAAAAAGGGGTCTCTAGTGATGGCAGCAGGAGCTGCTCAGGAGACTGATGGTGTGTTTACAGAAAGGGAGCACGGTGCAGTCATTAGACGCCCTTGGTCAAGATGATGTGGGATGCAAAGCCTTGGCCTTTGGCTCTAAAAGCATGAGCCTCTACTGCTTGAGCTAAAATTAACTGCTACGGTCTGTGAGTTAAGGGAGACTCTCTATGTGGTCCAGTCACCAGAGGAGGAGAAAAACTTACATCTGCCAGCATGAGTTATGCAAAGCCCTGGCCCTGCATAGTTTATCCGGCCATGGGGACAGCAGACATATGGACAACATTTCTCCCTTGGGTAAACAGCTGGATTTTCACAGCATACAGTTTGAGGTGGGCACCATATTTCGTGATGGAATATGGTCCCCTAGCCTGGGTCGGCATATGAGACTTAGGGCTCCTGTGTTCTAGCCTCGGCTCAGCTGCTGACTTCCTGCACAGCCTTAGATAAATCACACAGAGCCAGATTTTTAAAGGCATTTAGGTGCCCAGGTCCCATTGAAATCCAGATCTGTGAAAGGGGGTGCTCTGGATCTTCATTAACGTTTGTAAAGTACTTTGAGCTCCTTGAACGAAAGATGCCATAGAAATGGAAAATAAAGTTCTGAAAATGCAACCAAACAGGCCGTCATGATTTCTTTAGGAAAGGCCAATATTGCACCCCTGGTTAGAATCAAATCCAATCAATATTAGGATTAAAAAATAAGCATCTAGAGTCTCTGACCCTGACTGTCCTCTCACTTACACTGGTATTACACCAGTGGGCTCGGTTCCCTCAGGAGCTCAGGGATAGCTTGTCAAGGGGGTAGCATTAGACGTGATCAAACATTCTCCATCCAAACATGTTTCCCCATGAAAAATGGCCTTTTTCCCCAAAATTAAAATTTTCACTCACTCCAAAATGTTATTTTTTCAGCTCAACAACAACAAAAATGTTTCTCAAAATCCAAAAAGTGAAAAATGTAACCAAAAAAAAAAATTAAAAATTGGTTTGTATTAAAAAAAAAGAAAAAAAAGGTGAATTTTTTTTTTAAGTTTTTGTCTCTTTCAAAAAGGTTTGTAAAAATGATGTCCCACTTTCTGACTTCCCGCCATCAGGGTCAAATTTTCAAAAGGGCTCCACACCCAATCTGCACCCTTCGCATTGAGCCCTTTTCATAATCTGGCCATTTATTAAGCTGTCTCAATGGGAAAAATCAGATTCAATGTAGCTACGTTGACTGCGCTACAATCACTCCTGATTTACACCAGTTTAAATATTCTAAAGTGATGATATTAACCACTGGTTGGGATCCGTAGCTTCTCTCAGCAGGTGTTCACCACTGGGGGGATGCCCGGCACCATGGTGCAATTAAGCACCATGAAAAGGCAGCTTGTCGATGAATGCACTTGTGATGTCCATTTTGAGAAGCACAGGACTGGGGAGTGAGGAGGAGACAGAGAGAGGTGGATGAAAAAAGGAGGGGAGTGAGAAAAAAAGAGGGGTGGGGGAGAGATATGGCAGGAGGGAAGGGGGACAAGCTGAGAGAAAAGAAGGAAAAACCTTTAAAAGCTACTTCTCCAGGGTGGTAGCAGTATCCTTGGTTGTGCCGTGCCACAAAGCTAGAGCAGCTTGTGGTGATAGTGAGGGTGGGACTGCTGGCAGGGGAGAGGCGAGTATCAGCAATGGGCTAGCCTGGCAATGGGCACAAAGCTCTGGAAGCAACATGTAACTTCAAGGGAAAGCAGGGAAGGCTGTGTGAGGAGGGAGCGCTGGCCAGTGTGTCCTGGGGACTGTGAGATGCAGGAGAGGGACGGCAGGGTGTGGATGGCTCCCTCACGTCGAATCAGTCCCCTGGCTCTTTTACACTGCAGTTAGATTCTACAGTCTGTTCTTCTCTTTCCCCCACCCCTTTCTTTTCCACCCAGACACATGCCCCGGACATAAATCACTGTCGATCAGGATAAATGGAGGCCTGTAAGTGCCGTAAACACTAATGACAACATTCATCAAAAGCTGAAGTACTCCATATTGCGCCGGTCACAGGGATGCCCACGGCCATATGGACGGAGCTCATTCCAGCAGCCTTCGCTCCCCCGCTGCCAGACCCCATCCTCCTGTGCCAGGCAGCGGGCCCTTGCCTCTCCTTCACACATCAGCGTGGAGCAGCATCTTAGAGCTCACATGTGAAGCGACCTCAGGCAAGAACATGCCGGCTCCTTGGGAGAATGGATGGCAGACGGGACTGCGAATGCCCCCCTCACTTCTAAGCTTCATGCAGCCCAGATGGGGATGGCTGCTAGATGTTACCATTTAATGGCTGCTGAGCCTCCTATGTAAAATGAACTGGCCTCAGTCCAGGTCCCAACTGAACAAATATCCACCTGATAAGAAAACACTTCGCCGCACCTGGACGGTTCAATTCAGAGCCCTCAGAGACCTCACCTCGAGAGGGGCAGGTTATGGGAAGCTCACATGGCCAATGCCTAGTTTATACCAGCCCTGTGGATGCATGGAGAAATCCAGGTGCCTGTGAGGGACAGCCCAGAACAAACTGCACTAAAAAAAAAAAAAATCCTTTCAACAGGAAAAACAAAACATAAGAACAGCCATATTGGTCAGACCAATGGTCCATTTAGTCCAGTATCCTGTCTCTGACAGTGGCTAATGCCAGATGCTTTAGAGGGAATGAACAAAAGAGGGCAATTATCAAGTGATCCATCCCCAGTCATCCAGTCCCAGCATCTGGCAGTCAAAGGCTTAGGGACACCCAGAGCATGAGGGTCCGTCCCTGACCATCTTTCTTAATAGCTATTGATGGATCTATCCTCCATGAATTTCTCTCATTCTTTTTGAACCCAGTTATACTTTTGGCCTTCACAGCATCTCCTGGCAGCCAGTTCTGTAGGTTGACTGTGCGTTTTGTGAAGAAGTTTGTATGTTTTTAACTTGCTGCCTATTAATTTCGTTGGATCACTCCAGTACTTGTGTTATATGAAGGTGTAAATAACACTTCCTTATTCCCTTTCTGTACACCAGTCATGATTGTATAGGTTTCTATTATAGCCTCCCTTAGTTGTCTCTTTTCTAAGAGAACAATCCCAGTCTTTTGAATCTTTCCTGGTACGGAAGCTGTTCCGTGCCCCTAATCATTTTTGTTGCCCTTTTCCAATTCCAATATATCTTTTTTTTGAGGGGACAACTGGAATTGCACACGGTATTCAAGGTGTGGGCGTACCATGGATTTATATAGTGGCATTATGATATTTTCTGTCTTATTATCTGTCCCTTACCTAATGGTTTCTAACATTTTGTTAGCTTTTTTGACTGCTGCAGCACATTGAGTGGATGATTTCAGAGAACTATCCACAATGACTCCAAGATCTCTTTCTTGAGTGGTAACAGCTAATTTAGATCCCATCATTTTGTATCTATAGTTGGGATTAAGTTTTCCAATGTGCATTACTTTGCCTTAACCACCACTGAATTTCATCTGCCATTTTGTTGCCCAGTCACTCAGTTTTGTGAGATCCCATTGTAACTCTTCATAGTCAGCTTTGGATTTAACTATCTTGAGTAACTTTGTATAAATTTGGCCACCTCACTGTTTAGCCCTTTTTCCAGATCATTTATGCATATGTTGAACAGGACTGCTCCTAGGACACACCCGTGGCGGCCACCACTATTTATCTCTCTCCATTCTGAAAACTGACCATTTATTCCTACCCTTTATTTCCTATCTTATAACCAGTTACTGATCCATGAGTGGACCTTCGCTCTTATCCCATGACTGCTTAGTTGCTTAAGAGCCTTTGGTAAGGGACATTTGCAAAGGCCTTCTGAAAATTCAAGTACACTATATGCACTGGATCACCCTTGACCACATGCTTGTTTACCCCCCTCAAAGAATTCTACTAGATTAGGGAGGCATGATTTCCCTTTACGAAAGCCGTGTTGACTCTTCCCCAACATATTGTGTTCATCAATGTGTCTGATAATTCTTTGCTAAAGTTTCAACCAATTTTCCTGGTCCTGAAATTAGGTTTACGAACCCGTAATTGTCAGGCTCACCTCTAGCACTCTTTTTTTAAAAATCGGCATTACATTAGCTATCCACCAGTCATCTGGTACATGGACGGCTTTAAACGATAGGTTACATACCAAGTTAGTAGTTCTGAAATTTCATATTTGAATTCCTTCAGAACTTTTGGGTGAATATCATCTGGTCCTGGTGACTTATTACTGTTTAATGTATTCAGTTGTTCCCTACTGACCCCTCAATCTGGGACAGCTTCTCAGGGTTGTCACCTAAAAAGAATGGCTCAGGTATGGGGCTCTCCCTCACATCGTCTGCAGTGAAGACTGATGCAAAGAATTCATTCGGCTTCTCCGCAATGGCTTTGTCTTCCCTGAGTACTCCTTTAGCACCTCAATTGTTCAGTGGCCCCACTAATTGTTTGACAGGCTTCCTGCCTCTGATTTACTTTTTTTTAAATTTGCTATTATTTTGTGTGTCTTTTGCTAGTTGCTCTTCTAATTCTTTTTTGGCCTGCCTAATTATAGTACAGGGGGATCCGTGTCCAATGGCACACGCCAAGTGCTCCTTAGATTTGGCCTTGCTTGGGACATGTGAGTGACACACGTGTGCAACCATTCCCAGAGACCTGAGGTCAAATGCCTCCGCAGAATTAATGAGATGCTCAAGACTTTTAGTTGACATAAGTTATCTCACTCAGGGAGGTGAATTAGCTAAGCCCTGGAGCAACATAATTTATGCCAATTTAAGCGCCAGTGTGGACAGCACTATGTTGCCAGGAGAGCTTCTCCAACCAACATAGTTACTGCAGTTCACGGGGGCTGGAGTAATTAAGCCAACGGGAGAGTTCTCTCCCATTGGCTTAGAGCAGCTACATCAGAGAGCTGCCATACGCTCTCTAGCGTGGCCATAGCCTAGCTCAGACAGAAGTTGTGGCCTTGATGCAGAAGATACTTGGTGAGGTCAGAGTAGCAATCATAATAAGGGTTCCTTAGGGCCTTAAAATCTATGAACCAGAAGTGAAAAAAAGTGGGAGCAATCTCCTCCAGTTGCTATTTTGTTATATCATGGATGTAGGGATGGTTTGGTTCAACTTAGCATTCCAAAGTAGAGATGGGTCTCTGAATCTCTTGAGCCTCCATGAAAGGAGAAAAAAGAACAATAATGAGGGAAAGATCTAAAATTTTTTAACTCCACTCAGAAAAAAGTTCTGTTTGGCTTTCAGTTTAAGAGAGGAAGCTTGAAGGCAAAGAGGAAGGATTATCCAGTGGTTAGGGCACTCACCTAGAATTTAGGAGACTGGTTTCAATTCCCTACTGCACCACAGACTTTCTGTATGACATTGGGTAAGTCATGTAGATCCACATCCCCAATCCAAGTGAAATCAAATGGGAGTTATGAGGCAGCTCCTCAAAGATATTTAGGCTTCTATCTCTCTGTGCCTCAATGCCCCATCTGTACAATGGGGTTAACAGCTCTGCCTTACCTCCCGGGGCTGTGGTGAGGATAAGGATTGCGAAGCACTTTGAGATCTAGTGATTAAAAGCACTACATCGAAGGTAGGTATCGTAACTAATTGTTTCCAAAGCGATGTACCCTAACATCCCTACCAAAAGCAAGTGGGGAGTGAGGTTAGGTCTAGAGAGAGGTGTATCATCAAAGCTCTGCCCTAGGAAACCTCAGTGTACTGCCTGCCTTTCAGACACCAGCACTCTGAGTCCCGTCCTTTCATGAGCAGAAAAATTCACTTGCAAATGGAAATAAATAAAAGTTTATTGAAATATGAAATTGCAAATGGAAACGGCTGGTTTGGACCCTTTACAGCAATTATGCAAGGGACGTTCATTTCCTTGTTTTTATATGGAAGTAAAAAGATATTTTAAAGTAATTTTGTGATTTATTTACCTTAGGAAAGCTCAGCTCAGATACAGCATCTGTTTTTCCCACATTGGAGCTGACTTCTCTTCGCTAGTTTCCTAGCTAGCTTGAGACGCAAGAAGGTCAAGTGATTTACCTCAGGTCATACAGCAAGTCAGAACCTCAGTCAGGTTTAGAAGAACTTTTGGCTATGTTTATCCCTGTCTAACCAGTCACCTCAGAGGTCCTACAGAGTAGACAGAACCAGGAACAGTTGTTTTTAGAAATATTATCATTTATATAATGATAGCAGCTAAAGCTAGGGAGGGAGATGACAAGGGTGGGCTGGGAATCATTTGGCCTGGAGGGAAACTGAGGTCAGATGAGAAGCCAGGACTGGGGAGACTGGGACTGCCTAGAAAAGGAGACTGGGGCTGGGAATCAGTGGGACAAGGAAACTGGAGACCATTTCTGACTAGGAAGTGGGGGTGATGTGGGAAGAACTGGGATTGGCTGGGCAAAGAATAGAGATTAAGGCCACATTGGCGCTGGGTGCTGTACCAGCTCATAGAAGAGATAGTCTCTGCTCCAAAAAAGCTCACAGTCTAACTAGACAAGAGATGAGAGGGGAACAGAGGCATAGAGAAATGAGAGTAGCCCCAGCTCACCCAGTAGGGCAGAGGCAGAGCCTGAAACAGAACCCAGGAGTCCTGGCGTGAAAGCGGCCTACCCAGCCAACACACCGGGGATTGAACCAGGGACCTCCAAAGATGAAAAAAATAGGAGCTAAAGCTCCCTAGGCAGGGCTGTAACAGACTCAGGGCACCAAGGAGAGACCTGCAACACACACCGGCTTACACTAGCTCCTAGTCTCATGCCCTAATCACTGGACCATGCTGTCTCTCAAAACGACTGTCCTGGTTCGGTTCTGCAAAAAAACCAGGGGTGAGATGGATCTGGAATGTAACTCAAGTTCAAGTGTGGAAGGACTCTGGAAGGGAGGGGTGCTGGCTAAACGATTCTGGGTTCAGGCCCATCTGTACCAAAAAGATAGTTAGAAAGGCAGCTGCCCAGCCTGTGCCTTCAGCTTACTATTCTGCTCTAAATCACGTACAGGCCCTGAGACAGAGCATTCCTTAATTCCTTCATTTCATGGGTGAATTTCACGCTTGCGAAAGTGAGGGAGTAATGGCTCCAACCAGGTCTGCAGTGATGTCTCCCAACTGTAATCCTGGCTCTAAATGCAGACCTTGTCCAAACCATGTCCCATGTCCAAAGACTATGGCTCTGGCCCAACTCTTCTATAATGCAGGCCAGCTCTGTGCCTGCCTCCCCATCCCTGGCAATGCACCGTATCCACGATCCAGAGCATCCCCCTAGTCTAGCCCTGAGCCCCTGCTTACAGCTCTAGCAGTGGAAAGCCCCCGCTCCCGACTGCCCGTCCTGCTTCTGCAGTGTGAACAAGAGTCCGCTAAGAACTGAGGCCCCCTCCACTTATCTCCACTTTTGACCCTCAGCAATATTTGAACTCAGCGCTCCAGGGATGAAAGGCTGGAGCTGGGTCATTGGTGCCAGTGCCCCCTTACTCAGAGGAAAACACACCAGTCAGATTGTCCCTGGCCAGCCCAGGGGGACCACAGGGTTCTTACTGCATGGGTGACATACCCACCTGCACTCTCAAGCCCAACAGAGCTCCCACTCAGCTGGGGGCATCCAGGTCATGCTAGGACAAGGCTACATCCCTAGTGCTCTTAATGGGCCTTGTCAGAGGATGCTCTTTGATCTGTAGGATGATTCACTGTAGCACAGAGAAATCCCCACTGACCTCTAGACAGGGGCAGATTAGGGTTTTGTGGGGCCCTGGGCCAGAGCAAGTGGGGGCCCCTCCCAACCTCTTCTGCCTTCAGTCCCCCTGCCCCCATGCTCCTGCCAGGGAAATGGGGTCAGAGCACAGGGGTTTGCTCCACTCCACCTGCCTGGCACTCCCGCAGGGGAGCGAGGGAAACCCCCACATCCCAACCCCACTCCCCGGCAGGAGGGCTGATTGGGTGGAGCAGGGCAAGCCCCCGCACCCTGACCCCGCTCCCCAGAAGGAGCGCCTGATGGAGCAGGTCAGGGCATGGGGGGGACCATTTTTCTGGGGCCCCCAATTAGTTGAGCCCCTGGCACTGACCCCATTGGCCCAGTGGCTAATCTGCCTCTAGACCTTCTGGCAAAGCAGGTATGTTGGGATTCGGGAACGGTACTATCTTCCTTACTGATTCTTTGCCCTTCCACTCCGTCCCCATTCGGTCCGGACCCATTGTAGCTCTGGAGGATTCTCCATAGCCACAGGCTGCAAAGGAGAATCATCTCTACGGGTATCTGTGCGTGATGGGGCGCCTGCCCCTCACTGGTATGTAAGGAGTTAAAGCAACCCTGGGGAGGCTGTGCGGGAAGCAGCCAATAAGGCAAAGGCTTGCAGTGCCAGCCAATTAGGGGAAGGTTTAATGGAGGAGCCAATCAGGGCCAGGCTGGCCCATATAAGAAGAGCCCGCAGAGCAGAGGGCAGTCACTCCCTGGGGTTTGAGGGAGGAGGACCACCAGGGACAGAGCAGTGCTGGGCAGGGTCAGCAGAGTAGGCGACAGCTCCAGGCTGCCCAACTGAGGCCCTGATGCAAGGGCAGAGAAGGTGCTGGGGCTGCAGGGAAGTGGCCCAGGGAAGGAGACGGTGGAGTTGGAGGAGGGGCAGTACATGGCTGCCAGCTATAGGGTGCCTGGGTCGGGACCCGGAGTAGTGGCCTGGGTCCTGCCCCCTTTCCCCCCTACTTGCCACCGAGGGGAGTGACCAGTGCATGGACTGCAGTTTGCCACTGCGATGAGCGGCTAGAATCGGGACTGCAGTTCACCACGGAGGCAAGTGGTTGGACTAAGGACTGTCGGTCCCCCGGAAGGAGCGAAAGGACGGACTGGGACACCGCCAGAGGGCTGTGTCCAGAAGAGGATGACATGGTCCGGGGAGCGATGGGGGTCCTGGAGATGGAAACAGATGAGATGACGGGCGAGACACCACCTGAGAAGAGTGTAGTGGCAACTCCCAAGGTGATTCCCAGGATGGCCAGCTGCAGGACTGCAGTGATGAGTCAAACCCCATCGCACTGCGCCAGCCTGATCACATGAAACTAAGGCTGCTCCCAAGTTTAGTGCCTGCTATCTGGCCACTGGGCAACTGGCCCCCTTTCACTGCTGTTGAACCCAGGCTGGCTTGCACAGCGGGTCTAGCTCCCTGCTACATGCACAGCAGGTCACGCTGAGCAGCAAGAGGGAGATTTGAGAGCCATCTCCACGAGATTCCAGATGCCACTTTGCCTTTTACAGATTGGCCCATTTTCAAGTCAAAGACTTGGGCTTCTGCTAGGAAAACACATTTGCACCAGGAAGGGCTACAGTCACACCCACAAACATTCCAGCCAGCAGAGGCCGCGCAGGGTCTCAGGATTATTAGCTCCATGTCCAGCTTGTGGGTTGGCAGCCCTATGAGGCATCCTGGTGAGAGGAATAAAAGAAAGATTCCTCATCACGCATAAGGAAGGGGCAACAGGCAAGCTTCCTACCATCTGTCCCTGAGGTCGCACTATATCTCCCCTGCTAGCCTCAGTCCATGTCTCCACTCATAGCTTGAATAAATCTAGTGCTGGCTTGGCAGACCGAAGGGCTGTGGCCCTAGCTATATACAGTGGGGGGCAGCTTGCCCATGCTGATCGGCCAGTGTCTGCTAAAGGGAACCGTGTCTGGGTCTGGAACCAATTCAGAGCCCTGTTAGCCCTTGGATTCCCTGCCCGTGAAGAAGCCCTTTAGTGCCAGTGGTTTCTGTGATGCGGAAACCCAGCCGGTGTTTTTATTAATGATGATTGTGTTAAGCCCCAACACCACATACAGGAAACAGAAAGAGAGGATGCCCAAAGAGCTTACAATGGACCGCACAAGAGGCTCTAGGAGATGCAGCGGACACTCACAGTGTGTCCAGGGGATTTTTGCAATGCCATCGCTACCCCAGTGCAGGCCCTTGACTGGACACTCTGTGCCAGTGTAAAATGAGAGCTGTTCACAAATTGAATTTCCATCCTACATCGAATGTAATTTCTTTGGGGCAGGGACAATTTTTCTGTTTGTATCGTGCCTAGTACACTGGACCCCCCAGTCCATGAGTCCCCGCTCTTGGGTTCTATCCCACTATGAATAGCAAAGTAAACTAATTTCAGCATTGGTGTTTGTCCTGAAACAGGAGGACGTCAAAATACCAAAATGTTCAGACTGAGCCGTGCCCATAAAAGTGTAGCTTGAGAAATGTCAAAGTGCGCATGTGCCACACTTTCAGTCCAAACAAAATGCTTCCGTTTTCTTATTTCCTCCAAAAAACATGTCCTAGGAAGCTTTAGATTTTGACACAACCTCCTGTCTTGTCCAGAATGTCTTTCAGCCAAAACATTTCAACCAGCTCTATGCCCATTCAAACCCACGTAAGCCATGCTGCTGCAAGCCCTGTTTTAAACCAGTTCAGTGCACTTACACCGGGTGAAGTCACATTGGCACAAAATGTGGATGAGCCCGTGGAGCGGTGGGGGGGGAGGGTTAAGGTTGTTTAAGAGACCAGCCAGTGACATCAGCTCAGCAACAGCAGTTTACAGGTGGATGTTCGCGCGACTGGACTTTGCTTTGTTCTAAGCTGGGGGCCCTGGCTTGCTGGGAGTGGGATGCGGTTCCAGGCATAGTGGGGGAGTGTAAATGAAGGTCTGAGACTCACCACCCGCGCCTGAGAGTCAGCCATCTCTCACTGACCACTTCAACCACCTGTTCTCCCTTTCGCAGCAGTGAGGGGTGCTCTTTCCCCCAAAGGGGTTAACATTAGCATAAGAGCCATCTCTTTATAGAGGCAATTCCTCTGAGCAGAATTTCTTGTAGCAGCAGAGGCTGCAAACACAGAGCAGTCATTTCAAGCAGGGTTTGCAGTAGCGTGCGGAGGGAGGGAGCATTGCAGTGAATGGGCATGGGGTGGAAGGTAGGAGATATTGTTCCAAGCAGTATTTGCTGCTGTGTAGGAAGCTGCTTAGGGGGGGATATTGCTCTGATCAAGGTATTGATTGGTCCTAGTTATTGCTTGCTGCATAGAAGCACTGCTCTCATTGTGCTCACCTCTTGCCTAAGCCTTATTATCTACTCCTCGCAATTATGTTGTGAAATGAATGCCGGGCTGGAAAAATCCTATCTAACCACATTCAGTATAAATTTTAAACAAGCAGCCTTTCAAACTCGATAATATTTCAGGGGCCATTAATCACGCATGCTGCTCACTGCCATGGCAGGCGACTACGTGTTAATAAAGAGGGGGCTGGAAATAAAACTTTAAAATAAAGTGTGGTGAAAGGTAATGTTCCCTCTTCTCTCTGCGTGGAGAGATCTGGGCTATTGGGCTGGGGCTGGGCTGTAAGACACATCCCCTCATCCCGCGTTAGCAGGGGCTCTGTAGACTCAGACTTTAAGGCCAGAAGGGACCATCATGACTGGACTTCACTCTGCCTCACTGAGCCACTAACCCCTCCACCCCACTCCACCCCACCCCTGAGCTCTCTGCATCCCACAACAGGACTTGGGGGGAAGCGGGGGAGATGAGTCCACATGGAATCATAGAAATGTAGGTCCCTTCACTTCTAACCCCACCTACGCATATGTAGCCCCCTCTCCCTCCAGTGGAAGGGGCCTGTCTCTATGGTTGTAACACCTCCATCCCCCAGAGTCCCTTTCTCCCACACTAAATGGAGGTGTCTTGCTCTTTATCCCCTCTCTCCAGCTCTAAGACATTCAGACCTACTGCAGCATGGACGTGGCATTTCTCCTCACCCCATGGTAACCAACACCCGGCCTACTCTCGCCGGCCTCGGTTCTACTGCAGTTTGCTCCGTGCTCACCCCTTCTAAGCCACAGTGAGTTATTTCACATCCAGCTGGGGAGGGCGAATTGGATGCAAGCCCTGGCTTCTTGTGGCAGAGTAGGCCGTCTAGGAACACCCCCATAGCTACTCTTTCCGGATTCCTGCCTCACTCTCTTTCCTGTGGGGGAGTCAGAAGAAAGAAAGAAAGAAACATTCTGAGTCCTGCGAGCCTCAACTCTCCTCATCCTTGGGAACTGACAAAAAGAAACGAAAATATGAGGGGGGGGGGAACAGATGAGGGGGGGGGGGGAACAGATAAGGGAAAAAGAATGAGAGAGAGAGAGAGAGAGAGAGCGCCAGCATTTTTGAATGGCACAGATTCTAATCTTGTTACCGAGTTCAGTTCAGGAGGTTGATACACCCCTGAGGACAGATTGACATTTTGATGCTCCTAGTTAGGGAAAACATGAACTGGGGAAGCCGCATTAACAAGCAAATAAATTTATGATCGGCTGGCAGTGTCTCGCTGTTTGTCGGCAGCATTTAGGCAGTGATATATGAACAGGGTGAGCTCCCAGTAAAACATCTTCCTCTCCCACTTGGAAACCAACACTCGCAACCAGGTGGGGGTGTGGATTTCTAGTGCTCCCATCATGCAGGCAGGCAATACTAAAAGACAAATCGCAAGGCAAAGCTGGGCGGGGGCGTAAAACACAGTCTGAGGTTTGCAAATGATGCTGACTCAGCACCCCAGCCCAGCAGAACTAGGGAGCCTGGCATGCCCAGGGATGGGAGCAACGTCATTCTAGAGGCAAGAAGTGTTTGATTTATAGCAGACATCAGAGCAACTGTGATTTGAAGCAGACTCGTATCATGCACAGAGAAGGGGGTTGGGGGACTCCTTCAGTATCCAAGACAGTCTTATGCTTGAAGCAGCAGAAAGAGAGTCAGGAGACCTAGGCTCTAGCCCAGCTCTGCCACTTGACCCGCTGTGGGACCTTGGGTGAGTCACTTGGCCTCGCTGTGCCTAAGTTTCCTTACCTGTGAAGCGGGGTTAGTACTCACCAAGTGAGGGGAAGGGTTGGACTGTAAAATGATTTGAGATAGTACAGTGGAAAGCACAATAAAAGAGCAAAGCCCCTTTTAACATAGGGGTGGAGGGGGGGTCTGATTATCAGGATGAGGGTCTGGATTAGAACTCACAGTAGCATGACAAGGAGAGATTTTCTGGATTTCTGTTAGGCCATCTTTTTGTTCTGGGGATGCACCTAGCACTACAGGGTCCTGGTCTATGACTAGACCTCCTAGGTGCTACAGTAATACAGATAATCATCATTGTACATTGCTCTTTTAGGACCTGATCCACAGCCCACTGGATTCAGTGGGCTTCTTTCCATTGACTTCAAGGGGCTTTTGCTCAGGCTGTTACAGTGATTTTCATTTGACATCTCACATATTTAATATGAATGAATTCAGCTTCCCAACCTACCCCCTGCAAATGAGACTGGTAAGGGATATACAGTACTGGGCTCTCCCCCACACAACACACACCTCTGGAACACTGCCCCCTCAGGGGTGCAGCTATTTAGCAATGCCCATTGGAGAAGTCAGGAAATAATTTGGAGCTTGATTCTCCTCTCACTTACACCAGAGCAAATCAAGAATAACCCCAACTGAAACTAACAGAGCTTCGCTGCTTTAAACCCAGTGTGCCTGAAAGGCGAGTCAGTCCCAGTATCCAAGGGAATCTCAAGTGGGAATTTATAGAAACAATAATAAATGAATCATGCTTTGCTCTTCTAGAGCACTTTTCTCCTCAGAAACTCAACACTCTTTTGAAACATGAATTAAGCTTCACAAAGCCCCCCTGTGAAGTAAGTTAAGGACATCTGGGGCCCTTTCCGCCCACCCTGAAATGCAGAGAATGTTTAAGCACCACAGACCAGCAATGCACAACAGTCCAGGAGAGGAGGGGAAGAATGCTGCATCAAATGGAAACTGCAGAGCACAGCAGAGGCCAGCAAAATTTAACTAGTGGAGTTGGAATTGGGCCAAGACCCTGGGGTTAACACCCTTATTCTTACAAAAAGTACCCTGAAGTCTTTAATGACCACACATGGCTCAGAGCTCATTGGACATCAGAGATTCCAGCATCTACTAGTCCCACCCTTGGGGCATTGGTCCCACACAGACTCCAAAAAAATATCTGTCTATGGAGTCAGCAGTACTACCTGCGATACTTTGGAGACCTGCCTTCCAGGTACTGAGCAGGCCCTGCAGGGCTTCTAGTAGCAGGACGGCTGCTTAATGAGCACCCACTCATGGCTAGAGGTCTCTCTCTGGTGCCCTGCTATCAATTTCTCCCACTTCAGAGCCCCTTAGGAACTCACAGTCCACAGGTTAAATTAAAACATTCTCCTCCTCCGGTTCCAGTTCAAAGTCTGTCAGGCTTTACCTGGCTGGAGCTCAGCCTTCTTCAGCCACGTGGTTTCCAGGCCCCAAACCCTCCTCCAGTCAGGGTCTCTAGCAGCAGCTGGGCCCATATTCCCAGGCTGTCCCTGGCTGAAGCTCAGCCTCTCTCAGCCCTCTGGTTCTGGCTTCCAGGCCCAAACCCTTCTTTGAGTCAGTAGCTTCCTGATCACAGGAAGTCCTCTCTGTCTTAGCTCCCTTGGTCTCAGGAGACTTCCCCACTCTCTGTAGCCTCTCAGCTATTCCCTCAGCATCACCCACTGCACTGCAGCCTCCTGCTGCTCTTTATAGCACAATCACACCCAATCTTTCCATTCTGTAATCAGGCATGGCTAGCTCCAGCCCATCAGGGGCAAGCCACCGTGTTCTACTTACCGTGCTGGAGCTGACATGAGCACCATTCAAGGCAGTGACTGTTAATGAATGCCTAGGCCCTGGTCTACACTATGAGTTTAGGTCGAATTTAGCAGCGTTAGATCGATTTAACCCTGCACTCGTCCACACAACGAAGCCATTTCTGTTGACTTAAAGGGCTCTTAAAAATCGATTTCTGTACTCCTCCCTAACGAGGATTAGCGCTGAAATCGGCATCGCTGGGTCAAATTTCGGGTAGTGCGGATGCAATGGGATGGTATTGGCCTCCAGGAACTATCCATTGTGACCACTCTGGACAGCACTTTCAACTCAGATGCACTAGCCAGGTACACAGGAAAAGCACCAGGAACTTTTGAATTTCATTTCCTGTTTGGCCAGCATGGCGAGCTCATCAGCAGAGGTGACCATGCAGTCCCAGAATCGCAAAAGAGCTCCAGCATGGACCGAAGGGGAGGTATTAGATCTGATCGCTGTATGGGGAGACAAATCCGTGCTATCAGAAGTCCTTTCCAAAAGATGAAATGCCAAAATATTTGAAAAAATCTCCGAGGGCATGATGGACAGAGGCTATAACAGGGACCCACAGCAATGCCGCGTGAAAACTGAGGAGCTCAGGCAAGCCTACCAAAGAGGCAAACAGCTGTTCCGGGTCAGAGCCCCAGACATGCCGCTTCTATGATGAGCTGCATGCAATTCTAGGGGGTGCCCCTGCCACTACCCCACCTCTGTCCGTGAACACCTGCAAGTGGGGGAGTCTCATGCAAGAGGGATGAGGATTTTGGGGATGAGGAGGAGGAGGAGGAGGAGGATAGCACACAACAGTCAAGCGGAGAAACTGTTCTCCCCGACAATCAGGAACTGTTTATCACCCTGGAGCCAATACCTTCCCAACCCTCCCGAGGCGGGCTCTTGGACCATGAAGCCAGAGAGGGCAACTCTGGTGAGTGTACCTTTGTAACTATAATACATGGTTTAAAAGGAAGCATGTTTAATGACTAATTTTCCCTGAAGACTTGGGATGCATTCGCGGCCAGTACAGCTACTGGAAAAGTCTGTTAACATGTCTGGGAATGGAGCATAAATCCTCCAGGGACATTATTAAGGGGACATTCAGAGGTGGCCATTCTGTCTGGGGATGGAGCGGAAATCCTCCAGGGACATTATTAAGGGGACATTCAGAGGTGGCCATTCCTCCTGGGCTGTTTGTCTGTGGCTGAAAAGAAATCATCGCCGCTTTTAGCCATGCGGTGGTGGGGGGCGGGGGACATTCATGCTGCGTTGTTCACGTTTGGCTGGTAGGGATCTCCCCTGAAACTAGTCACATGGCGGGAGGACGGGTGAAGCGCTCATCCCAGAGAATTGGGTGTGGGGAGGGGGGGCTGCTGCACGTTAATCTGAAACCCGCAGCCCCTCCTTTTAAATGGCCAACCCAATGAGTGCTTGGTATGGGAAAGGAGGGCGCTGTTGTTTGAAACCATTCCCACATGTTATGAAGGTTGAAGGAGCCAAAAGACTGTGGTTTACCATGGCTGCCTCCAAGGCGAATTCTGTTGCCTGTCCCTGCGTGTGTGATCTCTCACACCAAACAGGGAGGCCCTCAATATAAGAGGCAAAATGCGACCTGGTACCGAAAGCACATGTTCTATGTAATGTTAACAGCTTGGTTCACCATGAAAGAGTCTACCCATTGTTCTCTAAAATGTGTCTTTAAATACTACTCTCCTTTTCTTTCCTCCCGCAGCTGCAAATGTTTCAATGTTCCCCCTATCATCTCCGTCCCAGAGGCTAGTGCAGATAAGGCGGCGAAAAAAACGCACTCACGATAACATGTTCTCTGAACTCATGCACTCCTCCTGCACTGAAAGAGATCAGCAGAATGTATGGAGGCAAACGATGGCAGAGTCCAGGAAAGCAGAAAATGAACTTGAGGACAGGAGGGACGAGCAAGAGGAGAGGTGGCAGAAGCGTGATGAGAGGAGGCAGGATGCAACGCTGAGGCTACTGGGGGATCAAACTGATATGCTCCGGCGTCTGGTGGAGCTGCCAGAAAGGCAGCAGGAGCACAGACCGCCACTGCAGCCCCTGTGTAACCGCCTGCCCTCCTCCCCAAGTTTCATAGCCTCCTCACCCAGATGCCCAAGAACGCAGGGCAGGGGGCTCTGGGCACCCAACCACTCCACCCCAGGGGACTGCCCAAGCAACAGAAGGCTGGCATTCAATAAGTTTTGAAGTGCAGTGTGGCCTTGTCCTTCCCTCCTCCCCTTATCCACCACATCTGGTGTGTCCCTCCTCCCCCACCCCTTCCGGGCTACCTTGGAAGTTATCCCCCTATTCGTGTGATGAATTAAGAAAGAATGCATGATTTTGAAACAACAATGACTTTATTGCCTGTGCAAGCAGTGATCGAAGGGGGGAGGGTGGCTGGCTTACAGGGAAGTAGAGTGAACCAAGGGGGCGGGTTTTCATCAAGGAGAAACAAACAGAACTGTCACACCGTAGCCTGGCCAGTCATGAAACTGGTTTTAAAAGCTTCTCTGATGCACAGCGCACCCTGCTGTGCTCTTCTAATCACTCTGGTGTCTGGCTGCGCATAATCAGTGGCCAGGCGATTTGCCTCAACCTCCCACCCCGCCATAAATCTCTACTCTTGCACATATTGTGGAGCACACAGCAAGCAGCAATAACAATGGGAATATTGGTTTCACTGAGCTCTAACCGAGTCAGTAAACTGCACCAGCGTGCTTTTAAATGTCCAAATGCACACTCTACCACCATTCTGCACTTGCTCAGCCTATAGTTGAACTGCTCCTTACTACTGTCCAGGTTGCCTGTGTATGGCTTCATGAGCCATGGCATTAAGGGATAGGCTGGGTCCCCAAGGATAACTATAAGCATTTCAACACCCCCAATGGTTATTTTCTGATCTGGGAAGTAAGTCCCTTCCTGCAGCTGTTCAAACAGACCAAGTTCCTGAAGATGTGAGCATCATGTACCTTTTCCAGCCATCCCATGTCGATGTCGGTGAAACGTCCCTTGTGATCCACCAGTGTTTGCAGCACCATTGAAAAGTACCCCTTGTGGTTTATGTTCTGGCTGCCAAGATGGTCCAGTCCCAAGACAGGGATATGCATTCCGTCTATCACCCCACCACAGTTAGGGAATCCCACTGCAGCAAAGCCATCCAATATGACCTGCACATTTCCCAGAGTCACTACCCTTGGTAGCAGCAGCTCAGTGATCGCATTGGCTACTTGGATCACAGCAGCCCCCACGGTAGATTTTCCCAATACCCGACTGACTGGTAGCTGTCTGGCATTGCAAGCTTTCAAAGGGATATCACCACTAGCTTGTGAACTGTGAGGGCTGCTCTCATCTTGGTATTCTTGCGCTTTAGGGCAGGGGAAAGAAAGCCATAAAGTTCCATGAAAGTGCTCTTACACATGCAAAAGTTTCGCAGCCACTGGGAATCATCCCAGGCCTGCAATATTATGCAGTCCCACCAGTCTGTGCTTGTTTCCTGGGCCCAGAATCGGCATTCCATGGCAAGAGCCTGCCCTATTGCCACCAGGATGTCCAAATTGCTGGGGCCCATACTTAGAGAGAAGTCTGTGTCCATGTCCTCATCACTCCGCTGCCATCACCTCCTCGCCTGCTTTTGCAGGTTCTGGTTCTGCACATACTGCAGGATAATGCGCGAGGTGTTTACAATGCTCATAACTGCCGCGGTGATCTGAGCGGGCTCCATGCTTGCCGTGATATGGTGTCTGCAGGAGAGCAGAGTTGCAGCGGTAGCGGTGGCTGACGGATGCCACGAGAATAGATATTTATAGAGAACGACGAGAGGACCTGCGAGGTGGATTCATGAGAGCAGAGTTGTATCGGAAGCGGTGGAGGATGACGGTTTGCAACGCGCACGTTTCCCGAGGAAGAACACATGTACCCGGGAGCCCAGGACAGACAACATGGAGAAATTCGCTATTGAGACAATAGCAGCAGAGCAGAGTTGCAGCAGAAGTGGTGGATGACAGTGGTTAGCAGTCCTACTGAACCGTCTGCTGAAAGCAGAATGGCGTCCACATGGAGAAAAGGTGCAAAATGATTGTCTGCCGTTGCTTTCATGGAGGGAGGGGCGACTGACGACATGTACCCAAAACCACCCATGACAATGTTTTTGCCCTATCAGGCATTGGGAGCTTAACCCAGAATTCTAATGGGAGGCGGAAACTGCGGGAACTGTGGGATAGCTACCAACAGTGCACCACTCCGTAAGTTGATGCTAGCCACGGTAGTGAGGACACACTCCCCCGACTTAAAGCGCTTAGTGTGGACATATGCAATCCATTTCTAAAAATCGACTTCTATAATATCGACCTAATTTCATAGTGTAGACATACCCTAGTTCAGGCCCCATGCAGAGACAGCAGGCATCACAAGATGCATTTGCCAGTGTGGCTGGTTGAGAGCTTTGGAGAAACACTGAGGCATCAGTCTATGTCTGGCAAACTAAATAAAGCACTAGCTTTGTAGTCACTACAGTGGAGAAAACTCTCTCTTCTCTATCTTACAGATTTCTCTCCTTCTCCTGGTCTCTGTGCGAGTCCAGAGTTGGATTTCCACCTACTCCCTTCCCTCTTCTCACCCACTTCCCCCTCAAGAGGGGGACTTGGCGCTTCTATCACATCTGGATTAGTTTTCCACCACTGTGAGAAAACTCAGGTCTGGAATGGTGTTCCAAATTCCTGGCCTTCTCTTAACTGGAACATGTCAGGTCATGCCAGTCCCAAGCATAGAAAGAAGCATGGATGAAAGATAGCTAGAAAGTAGGAATGAGCAAAGAAGTTTGCAATCCCATGCAGCTGGTATGGCTGTCACTTTGGCCACTGCAATGACTCGTCCCTTTCAGCATCCTGCTGGGATCTGCATCATCTGACAGCCGTGACCTCGTTATAAATAAATTGCATCCCCAGGTAAAAAATCAGAATGTTTATCCAAAAAAGAACTCCCCCCACAACACATGAACACCCAAACAGACATATGCACAATCACACTCAAAGGTATCACAGATAATATATGAGTGCGAGTTTGTGTCTAACACATAGGTGCCAAACTTACCCAGGCACACAGATTCAGCCATACAAGAGCACAGGCTCAACTCACCCAGAGAGACATACAGAGCAACCCCACACAAACAGAGAAAGACACAGACAAATACATACAGACACCCCCCCCCCAAAAAAAGCAACCCGTACAAAGGCACACATACAAATCTGTGCATATATACACACACACGTGCCACACAGACATATCGCTACACAGATACATTCTAGCACATCATGCATTTAGATGCATCAATACTTTTCATGTTGGCACTTTCCCCAGGAAGGACACAATGGCAGCGGTGCTGTGTGGTTCTCTGGTACAGTCACTTGCTCGGGAAGGCAAGGCAGAGGGAAAGATGACCATACGGTTAGAAAGTTGGCCACAGTGGCGATACAGGAAAGTTAGCCCATCTCTGGCGAGCTGCCTTCTCCCAGTGCATTTGCATTCTGCTGTGAATGATTATTGCTTTCTGCCGGCACAAGCAGCCTCCCTGATAAAGTTAAGCTCGAGGGTATTAGGGAACAGACCTTCACTTGGTTAATTTTCAAGGTCCTTCATATCTCCTGCCAGCAATTCCAGTGCCTCACAACTCCTTCAAAGAGCTGCTCTCCGGGAAGGCTCAGGCAGCCTTTCCCCTGTCTTATCAGCCTCCCTCAGACTGGCTTATTTGCCTAATGGCAGTTCGGTATCTGCCATGAGACACACGGCACACAAAGCAAATGACCACCAGGTGACCTCCCAGAGCCAAGCTTCTACAGCTCCTTGCATGACAGTACCCGATCCCAACTGCCCTTCCCTGCATCTTTTCACTCCCCCTCATGCACCCATCCCTTGACTGTAGGTGCAGAGCAGTAACACCCACTCACCCCTCGCTTCCCAATAGCTATCTTTTGGGTTGATAAACCAGACCCAGTGGCTTTGGACGCTGGGTGAAATGGGACTATGGAGAGAACCAGCCATGAGCCCGAGTCCATAAACATCACATCTGCTATGCTATTGTGGACACTGACCTGCAGAATCAACCTCTACTGGGTTTTGCCCACTTATGGCCCTGGGGTGCTCCCCTGCCTTGGGTGTCCCAGCCTCAGAAACTCTCAAGCCCCCTTGCTGCTCCAGCCCTCTGGAAATGAACCCTCCACTAAGCCCCCATGCTGTGTACGGAGCCACACCGTATGGCCCTCTCCTCCTACACAGTCCCTACCACACTTCCCGTCCCTCCTTGGCACACGGAGCCTGGGCAAAGTCACTGTGGGCCATCAAATGCCTCTTTCCAAGCCTTTTCAGGTTCCCCTCCATCCAGGAGAGACCCATTTCTTTTCCCATAAGCCACCAAATTGCTGGTAACAACTTTGGGTCTGTAATGTTCTGGGTTGGTCTGAATCAGCACCCAGGAGCCAAAAGGCTTAACAGCTCAGTGCCAACCTCCTTCCAGTCAAAGTGCGGCTGTTTTCCAACTAGAATGAGGCCCTGCAGTTCGACAGTTCTCACCATGCTTTCCACTGCATGACATGGAGTCCGTTCTCGTCTCTCTCACAGGCAGGCCCAACCACATCTCAAGGGCCTGTCTCTAGACCATGGACACCAGGCTCACTGGCTCTCATCAGAATCTCCCTCACTCGATTTATTTGTGTTGGCAGGGAGGAGGGGGGAGAGGAAACCAGACGGGTCTCTTCCGTGATAGCACCACAGCCTAACTGTGCTGGGGAGCTGGTCATGGAGGGGGTCCAGCACCGTTATAGGGATCCAGTAGGCAGAGCTGGGGAAGTTCTACATGGAGCTGTCACTAGTGATGGGGAAGAGGGTAGAAAAGAGAGGAGAATATGAGGGACAGGAAGAGCAAAGACAGGAGAAGGGGAGAGACTGGGATGAGAAGAGACAAGAGGGATGAAGATGTGTGTAAGGAAAGAAGGCACAGCTGGGATTCGCTCCATGGTCTCTCTGCTCTCCCAGCACTGGCCTCGCTTTCCTTTCCCCGGTATCGGTGTGAGAGCCTTCTCCTTTGCAGCTCCCACTGCTTGGAACAGCCTCCCTCCATCATTTCATCCCCTGAGGGGAATTTGTTTCACTCTCCCCCTGTGAGATGATCTGGGATAGAGATTTTAGGAAAAGTGCTATGCAGAATGACACAGCATTGCTCTGTGCTACCTATTGCATTGTCACGCCCTCTGCGAGCCACGTGCAGTTAGGGCTGTGAGAAGAGGCGTTCCTGGGCAGCTAACTGGAGTCTAGCTAACACAATGCCTACGTTGCCAGCTGACAATAGTTAGGTACATGATGAGCTATGGCAACTGCTCTCTATGCTAAGATGTGTGTTTATTACCTCGTCCTTTTCCTCTCCCCTTACTCTCCAACCCCAGACTATTTAATCCACCTTTTGTATTCCACTAACCTAGACTGTATATTCTTTGGGGGTAGGCACTCTCTTTTTAACAAGGCTGCGGACAGCACCTTGCGCATCAGGGTACGGATCTTTGATTGGATCCCTTAGGCACTACTGGAATAATTTCTTCACAGAAACAAAATCTACAGCCTCTTTGTATATTTCATTTTGAGTCACGGCACTTGGAGCCCTGGACTGGCCCTTTCCCCTGTATCTATTTGTTCTGAATTGAAATAAATAAAGCCCAAAGGCTAAAAAGGTGGACATGATTAAGGACTTGCCTACATTTGAAATGCTACACCAGCACACCTGCAGCGCCTCCGTGTAGATCAGAGGTGGCCTCCTTGAGCTCTCCGCCAGGGAGGCTCGCCCCCAGCCCCTTCTCCCACTGTCCCCCCTCCTCCGCAGCCACGACGCTGCGTGGGCAGTGCTCTGGGCGGCGGGGTTGTGTGCTCCTGCAGGGCAAGCGCAGCAGCATGTCTGGCTCCGGCCAGGCGGCGCGGCTGCCAGACATGCTGCTCTGAGCGGCACGGTAAGGGGGGCGGGGCCGGCGGGTCCCAGGGGGCAGTCAGGAGGCAAGGAGCAGGGGGCGGTTGGATAGGCGGTTGGATAGGTTGGACCCCCTAGGGAGTCCCAAGGGGCCTTTCCAGGGGCAGGGGTGTGGATGGGGTCGGGGCAGTCAGAGAGCAGGGGGGGTTGGATGGGGGTGGGTGTAACGGTGCTCCCCATAAGGCTTTATGGAAATATGCTTATGAATATATATAACAGAACTGAAATATGTTCTATGCTACATATGCCATGTAACATATCTCTGTAAAGGTTATAATCTACAGAATCTATTACTCTTATTTGTATGCATGTATCATTTTTGTATTCGAAGTTATGAATATTGGCCATGTACTGGCTTGATTTCTAAATAACCTTAGTAGAGCATTTGGTCAGTTCCTGGAGAAAGGAATTCGCAAAGTTAGGTGCCCAATCAAGAAGCACTTAAGGAATAATGCATCTTGGAATGCTCCAATCCACTTAAGAAGTCCTCCTGGAGACATTCAAGATACCATAAAAACAACAAGGAGTCCGGTGGCACCTTAAAGACTAACAGATTTATTTGAACATAAGCTTTCGTGGGTAAAAACCTCACTTCTTCAGATGCATGGAGTGAAAGATACAGATGCAGAGATAAATATACTGACACATGAAGAGAAGGGAGTTACCTCACAAGTGGAGAACTAGTGTGGACAGGGCCAATTCGATCAGGGTGGATGTAGTCCACTCCCAACAATAGATGAGGAGGTGTCCATTCCAGGAGAGGCAAAGCTGCTTCTGTAATGAGTCAGCCACTCCCAGTCCCTGTTCAAGCCCAAATTGATGGTGTTAAATTTGCAAATGAATTTTAGTTCTGCTGTTTCTCTTTGAAGTCTGGTTTTGAAGTTTTTTTGTTCAAGTATAGCTACTATAAGCTGTATACAGGGTAAAACAGATTTACTTAGGGTTTGGACCCCATTGGGAGTTGGGCATCTGAGTATTAAAGACAGGCACACTTCTGTAAGCTGCTTTCAGTTAAGCCTACAGCTGTTAGGGGACGTGGTTCAGACCTGGGTCTGAGTTTGCAGCAGGCTAGTGGGTCTGGCTCAAACCAGGCAGGGCGCTGGAGTCCTACGCTGCCAGGGCAGGAAAGCAGGAACAGAAGTAGTCTTGGCAGATCAGGTGGCAGCTCCCACGGGTGTCTGTGATCCAACCTGTCACAGTGGGAGTCCCGGGGGAGGGGGGGAGGGGCTGTCAGGGTGTGGAGGGTCCTGGAATGGGGCGGTCAGGGGACAAGGAGCAGGGGGGGTTGGATGGGTGGGGGGTTCTGAGGGGGTCAGTCGGGGGCGGGAAGTGGGAGGGGGCAGATAGGGGGTGGGGACCAGGCTGTTTGGGGAGGCACCGCCTTCCCTACCCAGCCATCCATACAGTTTTGCAACCCCAATGTGGCCCTCGGGCCAAAAAGTTTGCCCACCCCTGCTGTAGATGCTACCTATGCTGACGGGAGGGATTCGCCCATTGGTGTAGGTAATCCACCTCCCTGAGAGGAGGCAGCTAGGTCAAAGGAAGAATTCTTTCATCTACCGAGCGCTGTCTACACCAGGGGCTAGGTTGGCTTACCTATGTCGTTCAGGGGTGTGGATTTTTCACACCCCTGAGTGACACAGCTGGGTCGACCTAATTTTTTAGTGCAGATCAGGCCTAAGGGATCTCAAGGTCTCCTCTGGCATATAACCCTCCCTCCCTACCTTCCCCTTTCCTTCCCCAGTTCTATACCACCGTCCCAACCATAAATTTGGCCCTCAAAATTTGCACACACAGAAATTTGCTAAGTTCAAAACAACAAATGTCAAAAGGTCAGCATCGCCTACCCTTATTCACACTGCACATACCTTCCTCCCCGAGGACTGCCATTGGCTCCAGGGCGTGCACACACTGAGCAAGGGTAGCAGAATCTGGCTGTCTGAGATAACATGCTGTTTCCTATTCAAGGGAGCCATTTCCAACATACTATGGACTCAATCCTGCAAGAGATCCTGCTGATTTCAATGCGACTACTCACATGCTTAAAGTGAAGCATGTACTTGAGCTTTGCTGCAAGGCCAGAGCAGTCGTCATCTTGTAGCACTAAGCCCTACAAAACTAACATTTATTGCTGGGTTACACACAATGTGAAAACTACATATGCCAGCTGGCCCACTAGTTAGTTATCACCAATACAAGCCAGCAAGTAGAGCCAGTCAAGATCTTCTGATGGTACAAAAACAACGAGGGGTCCTTGTGGCACCTTAGAGACTAACAAATTTAATTGGGCATAAGCTTTTGTGGGCTAAAACCCACTTCATCAGATGCATGGAGTGAAAAATACAGTAAGTGGTATATATATTACAGCACATGAAAAGATGGGAGTTGCCTTACCAAGTGGGGGGTCTGTGCTAACAAGGCCAATTCAATTAAGTAGAAGTGGCACTGTGAAACTGATGGACCAGTTTTCCACCAGAAAAATGTTGATTTGAGTAAATGCAAACACTGTAAACACAAAATTTCAATTCAACACTATTCTTTTCAACTTTTTCATTTTGCTTTGACTCTTTTGTAAGGACTTTTATCGTCTTTTATAATGGACTATAAAATAAGAGTTAAAACAATTAAGTCAAAACAAAATTTTCAATTTCATCAGCATGATGGAAGCAAAACATTTCGCCCAGCTCAAAACAAAACTTTTCGCATTAGTCTATTTTGCCAGAAATGCTGAATTTCTATTTTTCTTCCCTTCTGATATGGAAGAAAACAACATTCCAGAATCTGGTAATCTCTCATGGGTGGGCAATTCCACGTTTTCACTCAGCTCCCCTAGCCAGCTCTCCGTGTGCTGACCCAAATCCAACCCACCAGCTGATCTACATGTCAGAACACCGGACGGAACAGCCATTCAGTTCTATTTATAGGAATATTCTTCTGCTCTGCCCACACCCTGTACTGTGAGCACTCTGCATTAATGCACATTGAGACTGCATTCCCTCTCAAAGCTTTGCTACACATTTCAAAGGCATATACCTCATTGAAATACAGCGCAGTCCCCATTATCCAAATAGCAATGGGGATAGGGATTTTATTCAGATAATTGAGAGGGCAGGAGCCATTCAGCAGTGGGATAGCATCCCTTATGGCTGGGGCCTCGTGTTCCTCTTCCTCACAGCCCTGCCCAGGGGTCTCTGCTCTGCCTGATGATAGCAGGGCTGCAGGGGACTCTCTGCACTGCCACGTATCCAGTGACACCAGATCCCTGCAGGCGCCAGGTGCAAAGCAGAGACCCCCAGCCAGGACTCTGTCTCGCCAGGACCGCAGCCCTCCTTGCACCTGCAGGGACTGGCGTCACTGCCCCTGCGGCGGGGCAGGGAACCCTCCGCAGCTCCGACTTTTGCAGCCCCACTCAATCCTATGACAATGGGACTGCAGAGGGCTCCCTGCATAGCCACACGAGACATTCAGCAGCAAGGTGTCCTCCCCTGTGGCTGGGGGCACATTCTTGTCCTAGCCCTGGTTGGGGATCTCTGGTCTCTTATCCCAACTTCCACTTTATCCCAATCCCGGCCTTGTCCCCCAGCATGTGGGGGGTGCAGATAATGTGGAGATTCAGATGATAGGGATTTGGATAAATGGGAGCATACCATCGTGGGCTCCCTAACCCCAGCAGGCTCCTATGATCAACCTTAATAAACCATCTATAAAACCAGTGGTGCACATCCAACAGCACTGCCGAATGAAACGATTGTCTCATTTCTTTTTGTTGTATTAGGAGCACCAAGGAGCCCCCTTCATGGACCAGGACCCCATTGTGGAAGGCGCAGATTAGAAGAGGGGGCAGAGTTAAGGTTAGATGGGCAGCATGAATCGAGGGGGAGACGAGGGTTTGTTGCCATGGGGAACTGGCCGTTTGTTTCTCGATAGTCACTGGAAGCTGTACGCCCTCTGTAGTTAAGTGTTAGGTTTTTAAATGGGCATTGGCCAGATTTCTGTGAAATGCACCCAATTATTTGTGTGGGAATAACACTCACCGGCTGCAAGGGGCTGTGATGAATCGCCATTCCATGAAGTCGTACGATGCTTTGAGATCCCTGAATGGAAGGCAACATTGAAAGGGCCAGTGTCATTAGTGCTAGTGGGGAGGAGAATCGGACAAGCAAGAAGAACTCCCAGTGCTGGGGATTAGGGGTGGGATGAGCTTCCTGGCCTGCCAGGCTGCTTTCTCAAGGCTGATCTTTCACTCGGCTCCAGACCATCCGCAGCTCCATTCAGTCTGTTCCCAGGTCTCTGCCGTGGAGCTCTGACGCCCCCTGCTGTGAGCAGCTCTCTGAATCAGAGACATTTTCCTGCCTTTTTACACCACGCAGTCCTGCAAACAGGGATCTCTGAATCCATGGGAACAACAGAATCGATACTGTCATCCGCTGGGGGAGGGAAACAACCCTTCCAGAACCCCTTCAGCGGGGAGTGCTTATCCTAGCAGGGACGGCTTTCCAGGCCACTGCTAGGAGCTGCCAGGTATGCACACAGCAAGCAGGCGTTTACAGACCCTTTACCTCTGAAGCGCGTCACAGCTCCAAACTGTTGGCTGTCCGTCACTCTGAGATCCACTAGAAGAGGCGACAGTGAGAACCCAGGGAAATGGTCACGCCAATTCTAAGGCAACGTGGCCACCTGTCCCCAAAGCTCGACCTGGACTCCGAAGGCAAAGTCAATCTTCACTGAGGGTTGAAAAAGTTTGGTCAGCTAATTATTGGCTCTCGTGCTGCTAGGCATCTGCACCTCTGGGCTCCAGGAAGGGCCAGATCCTCAGCTGGTTAACCATTAACTTTGGTGCAGCTGCAGGAAGATGTGACCTGAAGTGTCAAGACAGCATGAGAGAAGCTGCTCTGTGGATCCTCAAGCCTGATGGGTTTCAGAGTAGCAGCCGTGTTAGTCTGTATTCGCAAAAAGAAAGGAGGACTTGTGGCACCTTAGAGACTAACCAATTTATTTGCGCATAAGCTTTCGTGAGCTACAGCTCACTTCATCGGATGCATTCAGTGGAAAACACAATGAGGAGATTTATATACACACAGAACATGAAAAAATGGGTGTTTATCATACACACTGTAAGGAGTGATCACTTAAGATGAGCTGTTCTGTGTGTATATAAATCTCCTCACTGTATTTTCCACTGAATGCATTCGATGAAGTGAGCTGTAGCTCACAAAAGCTTATGCGCAAATAAATTGGTTAGTCTCTAAGGTGCCACAAGTACTCCTTTTCTCCAAGCCTGATGGGAAGCCAGGGGAATGAAAATCCCTAGGGGCTGGCCTTCTCCCCATGAGATTGGGCCCACGAGGTTCACGCTGTCATCCAAACTCCACCTACAAGCCGCCGGAGGATCAGCCAGTACTGACTTGTCCTTTTGCCCCCTGCTTCCCTCCTCCACCTGGGGCAGAGAAGAACAAAGCCGTGAGGGTCTGGTGAGCAGCGAGGAAGTGGTTGCTTGCTGCAGGGCCCATTCAGAGCTCTGCTGGTCTCCCTCCACCTCCCCAGCATGTGACGATGAAAGAACTGTGCGGAGGGGTCTCAGAGCCTGAGCTTCAGCCCAAGCCTCAACAGCTGCACTGCAATTTTATAGCCCCGCAAGCCCGAATCAACTGACCTGGGCTCTGAGACCTGGCGGTTTTTAATCCCAGTGCAGACGTAGCCCGAAAGTCTGCCGTGCTCCTGGCCCCATGTGCAGCTCAGTTGAGTCCAACATGTTTAACCAAGGCATTTAATTCTTGCCATCATGGAGGGGACTTGAACCGTATGTTAACCATGTTACCAAATCATTCCACCCGCTCAGCATAGCCCAGAGCCTTAGCACAACTGGTAACGCTGGTCCATCTCACCAGGACCAAAACCAGCCTGGGCACGATCAGCTTGAAACCAGCGCATCTGAACAGAGCAGATGCAATTGAACATCGCTAACCGGAGCGACTGCCTTTTCTCGGTATCCTCACCCTCCCTTCCCTCTAATGGTTTGCCCCACACTCCCTTGTTGTGCCTTGCCGATTTAGACTTAGGGACCAGATTCTCAGCTGGTCTAAATACACTGAGCCCCGTTGGTGTGTGATGTCTCCAGGTGGGCATCCGAAGTCAGAGGCCCCCGAAATCACGTGTCAGGGTGATAACTCTGGGCCCAAGCCCTCCCACTGCAGGGGTATGCATATGTCCCACTGACGGCAGAGGGAAAGGACAGTGGGATTTCTTTCTCCTTCTTGCAGAGGGGGATGTGTGGGTGGGGGAGCCTGCTTGATTATCTGAGTTTCCACACGGCAGACGTTCCCTTTTGATAAGGATGCTGACTGTGATGGATCAGAGGAAGTGTTACCGTTTGAAGAGGGCGCAGAAGGAAAAACACATCAGCAAAGTTTCCACGTGCAATTATTAACTTCACCTCCGGAAGGAAGTGGGGGAGGTGGAGGCAGGAGTGAGTGCTCAAATTCCCTGGGGGGTGCTTTGGATCGGCTTGCTGGCTGGCTGAGCCCAGTGGAGCATATGGCGGGGAGATCTCTGGTCTCTGCATCGCCAGCACTGCGGTGGAAGAGAAACTGCAGCTGCACAATTCGCTGGGCACAGTGACTGGAGACAAGCTCCCACCAGAAGAAAACTGATGTGGATGCGGCAGGCAGGAGTAGATCCCACCACTGGAAAGTCACTACTGACTGTTCTAGAGCAATCCTGCAGCAGGAGAATCCGAGTGCCGGATGCAATGAGAACTGGGTCAGCTAAGACAGGATGCGAAGTATGTGCCCTTGGGAAACGGAGGGGAAAGGGAACTCAGATAGGACAGGTGGCCGAGAGAGGAAGGCTGATCTAGTGGTCAAGGACTAGGTTTAATTCTTGGCTTTGCCCCAGACTCACCGTATGATGTTGGGCAAGTCGCGTCACTTGACAGGGCTAGATTTTCAGTTCCTAAGTTGGGTGCTAAGCCCTTTTGAGAATTTGATCCTATCCGTGACAGGCCCAGGGGGAGGGACAGTAGTTGGTCTTTGTTTTGCATCTAACATTTCAAGTTGCCATTATCAACAGAGCTCAGCAACAGCAGCTTCCTTTGCTGCTGGGCACTGAGGCCTTTTGAAAATCTGTCCTCGCTTCAGTACCTTGGTAGGAATTGAGGAGAGTTGAGCTCTTGGGGACTTCTGGCCCCAAACGAGGAGGCATGTCTGGTGGTTAGAGAAGGACACCATGAGCCTGAGCTCCTGCCTCCTACTCCTGGCTCTGTCACCAAGTCACTCTGTGACTTTTGGAAAGTCACTTCATTCTTATATTTGATATATTATTCTTCATTGGATGGCACTGAAAAGCACACCGGGCACTTGGGCTGGCCAGAAAACAAGAATTCTGTTTCACATAAAATTTCAAGCTGTCAAAATTTGTTTTCATTCTTCCTTGTGATAAAAATGAGATCTTTTGAAATGTTTCATGAACAAGTCAGAAAGAACAGGAAAGAGTATGCCCACACTAACCAATAACCTCGTATGTGAGAGACCCAGGTTCAAATCCCTGCTCTTCCTGATTCTCCCTCTTCTGTGGTTTGATCAGAAATTCCAACCCAGACCTGAGAAACCTTCCCAACAGACGTTGTCAAAACCAATATGTTTCTGCCCAAAATTTCAGTTTTGACGAATCAGCATTTTACAATGAAAAATTCCCAGCTAGCTTTACCAGGCACCTCCCAGTAAATATCTCATCATCCTTGCTCCAAAGAACTCACCTCTACGTGTGCCCCCATATCTCTGGAGCTGATCGGAAAACGGGGGGTGGGGGGTTGTTCCTGTGAACATTTTTGATTAAAGAAAAAGAAAGTTTTCATTCTCAAAATTCTTCAACTGTTTTCATGGAAAACTTGAAAAAAAATCACCACAATCAGAACACTTCCCATGGAAATTTCCATTTTGATGAAAAAGTCTCATGGGTTAAAAATGTAGTTTTGAGCAAAAAAATGTCAACTGGCTCTGCATATGACCTTATGACCTTTGTAAAATGGAGATAATAAACACTTCTCTGAGGGTAAGTTGTCCCGGGGAGGGGAGTGTGTTCTTAACTCAGGCTAGCTATCAGGAGTTAGAATAGCAACAAGGACAAGGCAACATGGGTTGTAAGTCAGGTTAGCAGCTCACATTAAAGTCCAACCTCTCCAGTAGGCTTTACCCTGAGCTGTTAAGACTACTTAAAAGCATTTGCTGTGTCTTCACTCTTCTTTTAACCCAATTTAACTAATCCAATTGAAGAACACACACACACACACACACACACACCCCTTTTTCTTTAGGTGCAATGAAGTCATACTTCAACTTGCAGGCACCTTAGCTCAATTGACGTCTATAAAAGACTTTGAGCAACTTTGAGCAAGAGGCTGGATAGAAGCACTACATTAATTTTCCTAGCGCAAGGTCAGCAACGAGGTGGTCGGGACCCCATTAGCATGGGCCTGGCTAACTGGTTTGTCAGCAGGGTTGAAGAATGCCGCAACGCAATGGGGATTGCTGCTCTGATTTGCAAACGCTGATTTGGGTTGGTTAGCCGAGTTGCAGCTGCAGGCAGAAGGCGCGACCGTCTCTTCCCAGCTTGAATGTTTGCCTGGCTTGGGAGTCTGCTGAGACCGTTTGAAGTAGGAGGGGTTTGTAATTGCACATTTTGTGGTAGCTAAGAGTCCCCCTGAGCCAAGCAGGCTGCCTGCTGTAGAAGCAGAGCTTTGTGCTCAGCAGCTGGGCTGAGCCAGTGCTCAGAGAACGCCTTGTGAAAGGACACTTGCAAATGAATTCTACCCCAAGGTCTCTGTGGCAGATTTACCAGGCCATACAGATCTCTGCTGTAAACGCTTTGACTTGGAAATTAACTTGGCCCATTGCAAGGAATTGGTTCAGCAAAACAGAGCCTGTCTGGAGCAGGGTTCCAGCCACAGGCAGACTGACTTCATCGATTCAAATCCCTGCAAGGAGCACAGTTCATTCACACACATGTTCCTTTGTCGAGGACTGGTTGGATTGTGGGAAGGAAGCAAGAGAGGGGATAGCAGCAGCATCCTCCAAAGCTCTTCCAGACAGCCAGGAGCAGCAGAGAATGCAACCCTACAGCTAGAGAAATGGAGATGGATGCCAACACGTAGGGATTCATACACTGGTCTAGGAGCCAGGTCTCTGTTTGCTGTTCCGGCGCAGAGTAACTGCGTGAGCTTTGACTAGTCGTGTCCTCCTTGTGTGGCTCAGTTTCCCCATGTCACATGGGAACAACAAACAGAATAGAATATTAGGATTGGAAGAGACCTCAGGAGGTCATCTAGTCCAACCCCCTGCTCAAAGCAGGACCAACCCCAACTAAATCAAAAATATTTCCCTAGTTGTCAGGGGCACGGCAAGGTTGAGATCCTCCCATGGAAGAGGTCCAGTGGTGGAAGGAAGAAGTCAGAAGCAGAACTGCGAGGGATCTAGAGGAAGGTGGCAGTGCTGAAAGGGATGGCTGAGGACTCACCAACCCAGGCTCCAAGAGCCCTGAGCCTTACTGAAATAAAGGAGAGGAGAAAACAATAGAAGGCAATCGAAGTCACCTGTGAAACACAAGATGTCAAATTTACATAAACTCCAGCCTCTGCTCTCCGGCTCCCTGACAGTTATGTCTGAGGGCTTGAATTCAGTACAGGATTCTCAGTAAACAAATGTAAGAGCTTTATGCAACAGAGTAATTGTTTAGCACTAAATAATTCTCTCAGATTGTATATTTCAAACCCCAGACACCCTCCATTTAATCACAGACAGGGATAAAACCAGCCGCTCTACTAAAAACCCAGCTAAATGGAAGACATCTTGTCATGATCCATCCTCAGGGTGCTTGCAGGCTGCTCCTTTAGTGGCTTCTCTTCCCCCTCCATATCCTTCTACGTGCTGGGTTTCTCCAGGACTCTGTCCTCAGTGCCCTCCACATGTCTTTATAAACCAGTATTTCCCAGCCGAGATGGGGGAACCTCATCCTCAGCCTCCCACTTCCTGGATGAGTCTAACAACAGCAGGAGGATGGAGAAAGTTACATGGTCCTGGGTCTATCCTCTCCCAAACAGCACCTGCTCTCCCCCAGAAGTTCATACTGCACTCTTTCATAACACCTTTCCTCTGGGAAGCTCAGCCATCTAGAAACATCTGTTAATCAAGCCCCACAACACCCCTGTGAGGCAGGGACATTGTATTATCCCCATTTTACAGATGGGGAAACTGAGGCACAGAGCGGTTTAAGGCCAAAAGTTTCCAAGGCGGCCGCTGATTTGGTTGCTTCGGGTATTGAGGGGCTCAGGTTGGGCACCCAGAAAATGAAGGGACTCAAAAATCAGTGGCCACTTCTGAAACCTTTGACCCAAGTGTCTGGTCAAGGGCCGCTTAGAAAGTCAATAGCAGGCTAGGAATAAAACCCGGCAGAGCTTATCCTTTTGTTGCCAGCTTCAAGCAGTAGACAAGCCTTGAGAATTCAGCAATAGCTTGATAGCAGGCAAAGCAACCAGGGAAATATTACACACATAAATATAGAGATTTAATGTAACACAAGTAGTATCAGCAAAACCTTCCTGCACCAAAGCAAATCACTCACCTATTTTTAGCCATACAATTTAGTCACACACTTGCAGGAAATAAGGTCAGTTTCCTTGCAATGTGTCCCTTTTTCTCTCTTTCTTTCTTTCTTGATTAAAATTCCCCACCCTGCAGCAGAGCTCACAGACTCGGTGAGATCCTTAGCATCTGCAGAGTCAAACTGCGTCACTGGCCCAGCAGGGCACTGTCCAGCTGTCAAGGTGTCTGGGCTAACGAAGGGATAAAGCCACACAGTCCGGATCGACAGTTGGAGCCAAACATCACCATAGGTTAGGAGCGTTCGGTGTTTTTAATCGGTCATTCTCCAGCCGGGACTCATGTGGATGAAAGAGAGAGGCATGGTCCAATGGTCTGAGCACGCCCCTCAGCTGGTGTCAGAGTTGCGTTGCTTTGCACCAGTGGGGGATCTAGCGTGGGAGCTCCCAAGTTCCGATACCTGACACTGTGGCCTTGAGTAAATCACAAGTTCTGTGCCTCGGTTTCCCTATCCATTAAAAGGGGTTGATAAATACCTCCTGCCCTGAAGGAAGGAAGGAGTTGATGTGCATGAAGCACTTGGAAGATGATAATGCCCAATACTATTACAGGCGCCCCCCCCACGCACAGCACCATGTTAACCTGCCATCGGTTAGAAAGACTCTGTCAGTCCACGTGCAGGGCGGGGCAGGACCAGATGATAACTGGATGCAACAAGCTTGGCATCAGGTGCCCACTGGCTTGCAGAACCCACAGGGCAAATTGCTGGAGGTTCTGCACACTTCTCAGCTGACCACCTTAGAAAGATGGCATGGACTTCCAACAGTGACAGAAGGGTGAGATTTGCCCTGGAGAATGGGGCTCCGTGCAGAGGACAGCTGCCTCTCAATTCCCATGCTGCTATTACTAACCGGTTCTGAAAGCTGCTCCAGGGAAACTGGCTTCTCTCTCGGGGGCTGCAGCAAATGCAAGATGCATCTGTGGGAGCAGTGATGGCTTGCCAGAGAGCAAGAAGAACAGCGTGCATGGTTATGAACCCTTGCAACCCAGGGCTGCAGTCAGGTTCAATAAAGCCCAGAATTGTACAGAGCTCCAAAGCAACTTGTTATTTCCAGCTCAAAGGGAGGGACCCAGACACCTAAACAACAGTATTGCCAACAGCAAGTCTTTCAAAAATCATGAGTTACAGTGCAAATAATGATGACGGGTTGAAAAATAACGAGATTTTAAAAAACAATGAATGTACAGTTCATTTGATTGGTCTTCTCATGTTGGAGACTTTAGGGTGCAAATGTTCACGTGTTTTGCTGCTGTCATGAGGGCCAGAAATTTACTTTATGTAAATGAGAGCTGAGATTCTTGGGCAATAACATGACTCCAGCAGTTGGAGGCCTTAAAAAGAATCCCCAAAATAGTGATACTCATCAAATCACAAGAGTTGGCAACACTCTGAAATTCCAGCTCAAATCCAGGCACTTGGGGCCTGCTCCAAACTCCCCTGCTCCCAGATCTCTTTTTGCACTATCCCCAAAGGAGAGGTTTGGGATCTGAAGGCTGCCAACACACTGCCAGATTTCCAGGCAGCCCCATAGTGACACACACCTCTGGGAAGTACAGAGTGGGGGAAATACAAGAGAATGGGTGTTACCGCAAGGAGGGAGCAAAGACGGGGTTCTGGACGTACCCCCGTGCTTTGTGCCACTTTGATCAGCCTCTCTCAAAGGGCTGGGACATGATGCATCTGTGCCACGGATCTGTGCATCTGTGCCATCCCATCCTTCCCCTTCACTCTCTATGGTTCAGTGGAGTCAGAGGCTGAGCGTCTGCCTTATTCCTTGAAGCTTCATCCTTAACCCACTGAGCCATGTCCCCTGTGACATGTGCTTGTGTCTCAGGTACAGAGTCCTGTGCTTTATGGAAGGTCAGACTGGATAAACTGGCTAGATCAGACCAGGTGACCTTAGAATCTGAGAATTCCGTGCAGTGCCCCATTGGTAGTCAGTGCTCCAGGGCCTTTTGGTTTCTTAACTCGTGGCCCCTGTGAATGAGCCTCCTGGTGGGATGCTGAGGTCTCTACCCAGAGGGGAGGAGAATGAGGAGGGAACAATCTGTGTCCCACTTCCCCCCCGCCCCGCAGTGAGTCTTGTACAAGCAGGCAGGCTCAAGTGTCTATAAGTGCAGAAGTCGCTGACTTGCCAGCATTGCAAGTGTTACCACTTCCAAAAACCCAGGTGTCCCCCGTGCCTTTGCTAGAGCCCCTGCAGTCACCGATGCTGCTGTGACTCAAAGCAGCAAGGAGCAATGCAAATGAACGCCCCCGAAACATCATCTTCCCCAGGACTCCCAGAATGCTGCTCTCTCCGGTAGTGTAATTGCCTTCAGCAATTCACTTAAAACTCTCTTGGCCCAGATCAATATTCCTCCCTGCAGCCCCCCATGCTGCTGCTTCCGCCTCTGGAGAATTCCTTTTTCTCCATTCCTCTGCAGAAAAAACAAACTCCCTCCATCAGCTGCTCCTGTCCTTTTCACACAATCTTCCCCCCCACCATTATTACCATCCGCAGCAGACACATTTGCAGCAAGGAGCATGGAGCTAATGGAATTTCTGTGAAGTTGTAAACGATTATTCAAAAGGAAGGCCGCACCTATTTATCTGCTAATACAGTCAGGGGGGGTGGGGGGTTAAAAAAAGTCCTTCAATTGCATTTGGAATCTATTTTAACAATCTACCCATGTGAGTATTAAGATGCCAACGCTTTTCCATTAGTAATATATTCCCAAGCAAAATCTTTGTTAAAATAGGTTAAGGTGGTAACTAGCTGGTAAACAGACAATTAATTTCCAAGTACATAATTAGAACACTGTAGTTATGTTAAAAAACAAACAAACAAACAAACGCCATATTATTTGAAAGTCAGGATATTGAAAGGCAAGATGTAAAATGTAAATTGGCCAATCAGTGAATTTACAACCAGCTTTTCAAAAATCCCAAATGCTAAAAAGCGTGGAAAGATTTGATTAAGGTTCCAGCATTGACCCTAACTGTGCCCCACTGCTCAGAAACACCCTCCTAACATCAGTTGTGCCAACAAAAACATCCACCCAAAAATATCCACGAGTGGCAAATAATATACACAGCAATCATGGCTGGACCAGGCAGCCTTTTGGAATTCAAACAAATATTTGTGAACAAAGTTATGCAAAACTCAACTTACACTAAGAGCTGAAGACTAGAGTCTGTGCGACTTCCAATCAGAATCCGCAACAACTCCCACCAGAGAGCATGGAAGACTTTTCAGAACACATCATTCCGATTTTTCATTTCAAAATTTCTTTTTGTTTTCAAGTTATAATTCAAAATCGAGGAGGGGAAAAAGTTCTGAAATCAGAACAACGCTTAGATTGACCCAAAATGAATATTTTTCCCCTAAAAAATTTAATTTTCTGGGACAGTTTTAAAAAATTGCTTCAGTAACAATTTAGAACAAAAACAAATGCAGAAACGTGTGAGTTGCTTGAAACTTGGAATTTCCATTCCACTGGAAACGCCTTCTTTCATGTGTGTGGATGGGATTTACAGAGTATAAAAGGGTCTTCCAAGGTCCTAAGTGGTGCAGAATTTGTATCCTCAAGATGGTAAGGCTCTAAAGCTGTGATTCTCAACCAAGGGTACATGTACCCCTGGGGGTACACAGAGATCTTCCGGGGGTGCATCAGCTGATCGAGATATTTGCTAGTGCTTTTTATGTAGCCTGTTGTAAAGCTAGGCAAAGTCAGTACAAACTAAAATGTCATACAGACACTGACTTGTTTATATGGCTGTATATACTATACACTGAAATGTAAGTACAATATTTATATTCCAATTGATGTATTTTATAATTACATAGTAAAAATGAGAAAGTCAGCAATTTTTCAGTAATAGTGAGCTGTGACACTTTTGTATTTTTAAGTCTGATTTTGTAAGCAAGTAGTTTTTAAGTGAGGAGAAACTTGGGGGTACGCAAGACAAATCAGACTCCCGAAAGGAATACAGTAATCTGGCAAGGCTGAGAGCCACTGCTCTAAAGCACGAGCATTCCTAAAGAGATAAGCAATCAAAATGTACAGACTTAGCGGTCACCATTGGTATTGTAAATTGTGACAAGTTATAAAATTGATAAGAAGTAACGAGATTATCTTCTGCTGTACAGCAGAACCTCAGAATTATGAACACCAGAGTTATGAACTGACCGGTCAACCCCACACCTCATTTGAAACCAGAAGTGCACTATCAGGCAACAGCAGAGACAAAAAAAAATTAAAATAAGAAAAAAATTACAGAACTGTGTTAGACGTAAACTACTAGGAAAAAAAAAGGAAAGCAGCATTTTTCTTCTGCACAGTAAAATGTCAAAGCTCTATGAAGTCAACGTTCAGCTGTAAACTTTTGAAAGAACACCCACAACGTTTTGTTCAGCGTTATGAACATTTCAGAGTTACGAACAACCTCCATTCCCCAGGTGTTCGTAACTCTGAGGTTCTACTGTATTGAGAAGTCTGAAGTTCAGCTGCATGTTGCTATTGTTCTGTTTGCTGGTCTGGACTTTTCCTAGTTGATAAAGAGACAACAGACCAACTAATGCTCCAAATAGAACTGCTTGAAAAGTGGGGGGCGGGAGGGGGAATTTTAACATTTTCAACAAAATTTGACCAGCTCCATAGTTGGTTGAACAAACAGGGCAAGATCTGTGAGCCTTTTGTCAATTTATTTTCCTGATTTTTTTTTTTTTGGGGTGTGTGGGGGGGGTATTTTTGACAAAATTTGGAAATTTAAAAAATGTTAACCCGCGTAGGTCCCACAGGAAGCTTTCGCAGAACCAGCCCTCTGCCCAGTGGAAATAATCTCATTTTTACTTGGTTAATTTTTTAAAATGCTGCTGACACTGGCCTAAAAACCTTCTCCCTGGAGTGTTTGCAACAGTGTTCTGAGAGAGCATGAGAGCCCGAGGGTGAAATTGATTAGGAGCAAAAGTGAAATTGACGAGTCAGTTTTCATTGTCCAGAAATGAATAAGCTTCCAAAAGTAAACAAACAGCATAAAGGATGAAAAATAAATGAGATTTTAAAATAATTTTAATTTTAATAATTCATGCCAATGTTTTTCTAACTTGGGTACCTAGAAACTGCAAAGGACAGTACTAAAGAAATGCTCCTTTGTTAGGAAAAGTTTTTGATTGACAAACCCCATGCAGTGAAGTAATTGGGAAAGGAGCCATACAACAGGGGAACTGGGATATGCAATTGGTTTTATTTTAGAAAGGATCAGCACAAGACTGTATCTGCTTCTCTCCAACTGGAGCCATGCAGATGGAGTTATGACAACCGTGGGGTAGCACTAATGAGCCAGATCCAGAACCAATTTATCCAACAATCCTGCATCTTCCTGACTCCCCCATCCTCAGACCTGGAAAAATTGGGACTTGGTTCCGAACCAGCCTGACTGCCAAAGTTTTACAAAACTAAAGCTACATCTGGGCCAGGTCTACACAAGAAACTTTTGTAGGTATAATGTCAGTTAGAGGTATGATTCTTTGCTGCTATAAAAATGTCATAAAATGCCCTCGTGTGGACACCAGTTGTACCGGGCAAAAAAATCCTTTTACCAGTTTAGCTTAATTAATTTGGGGAACAGATATAAACTATTTTGGCAAAAGAACTCCTTTGTAAGAGTCTAAGCCATGTTTCTACCAGGAGGGTTTGCTGGCAGAGCAAATCTTCTTAGTGCAGACCTGGTCTGGGTTTTGCCCACCTAGTAATTCTCACAGACTACAGAGCCGTAGCAGGCAGAATGTGGCCACACCCTGAACCAGGAGTGGCACTTCCTCTGAGATCCTGGCCATCATGTATATAAACTCCCTCTCCCTGCATAGCTCTGCTGCTCCTGGGTGGGGAATAAGTATATTTCCCCTCTTTTCCAGGATCTTCTCCTGGATAGGTCAGCTCCCCAGACAAGCAGCTGCAGCATATACAGCCTTCTGCAGCTTGTGCACCTCAGAAGCCATTGTACTTTGTGTTCAGAATAAGGCTCAACACAATCAGGTGCTGAATGGAATGGAAGGTTGCATGATGCCTGTGTAAGTGTGATCCATGTACATATTTGCCCTGGCTTATTGCAGAGGATCTCCCCACACACTCACAGACACCCCCACATGTTCACATGCACATGCCCGTGTCTACCCAGATGTGCAGAGAAACACACCTGCATGCGCCCCACCGAACGTACCACACACCCCTGAAGAGCTGCAGCTCCCATGCCTACGTAGCTTATTCCTTCCTTAAGCTCGTTGGGGCAAGGACCATCTTTTAGTCTGTTCCGTGTTTGTACAGCACCTAGCACAGCGCCTGGAGCACCTCGATCCTACTGTGCTGCTGCTACCATAATATTATGCCTGTGGTCACTTGCTCAGACACGCACATTCCTACACTAAAGCGTGTTTGTGCACACGCACATACAGGGGTGCACAGGTGACCCGCTTATGAGTGTTTGGTGCAGGTCTCCCTCTGTGCCAGTCCACAAAAGATGACCCTCTGGGACCATGCCCAGCTACAGAGCTTTAGCTCAAGCTGTGGTAACCCCCCACGGTTTTAGTTCTGGAGGTTCCCCCGTTCAAGCCCCAGTGCATCAGCTAAGATGGTGCCTGTCACGTATGCATGTAAACATTCACAGGCGCGCCACTTTCCCCCTTGGATTGAACTGCCTCTGCCTTAACAAGGATGGATGTGCATGACCCAGAGAGGCCACACCATATGCAAGGGAAAGCCATGATCCTGTATGTCTTTGCTGCCAAGCAGCAGGTCTGACGCCAGGGATTTCTGCCCTTGACCTTTGCCTTCCCCCCGAAGTGCAAATTTCCAAAAGGTGGCCAATTAAAGAGCAATCAAACCCTTCCAAGGGAGGAGGAGGGTAGGGGGCATATGCAGCTTCCCTGCGAGAGGCTGGCATTAATGTCCCTGAACTAATCCATCATTTCATGCCCGCTGGACCCTCTGATTGGGCTTTTACAATTAGAACCATCTCATCTTGGCGTGTTTATGGCACAACTCTGGTGTTGGCTCGCTGCAGCTATCATCCCAGATTATATAGGAGTTTATTTAGTCTTTTACTGCCACTCCCCCAGCCTTATTTGCCACTAATGAGGGCTTTGTTCCACGCTGGGGTTTTAAGAGGGCTGCAGATTGCTGCGTCCCCACCGCCCCTCCTTCCTCTGTCCCAGATCTGTCTGTCTCGCTCGCTCTCCCCGGCTCCATTGGATTAAGATGCTATGCCATGCGACAGCTCTCTTTATATAGCAGATTGATTTTTTCTCCCCCCTCCAACTCCCCCCTCGCCCCCCCAATCCTCTTCCCTTCCTCTAAAAGAACAAATGGTATCGGATATGGCAGGGCTTTTCATTCCGGAGTTAAGATTTACTGTACTTCTCAAAACAAACGCATGTAACTTGTGGCCGGAAAGCAGAGTGACAGGGAGAAGGCTAAAACTCCTTCCTAGGAGGAAAGGCAGGGGGACAAATGACGCGAGAAGGCTCCATGCCAGGACCTCAGGATAAAGCATGCAGGGCCCAATCCTAGCAGGTGCTGAGCACCCACAACTCTCACGGCAGCCAATGGGAATTAAGGCCAACATTTTCCAAAGAGGCCTCCATCTATGATACCGATATGGCCTCTCTCCCCATAGTATCTGAGCACCTCACAATCTGCAATGCATCTATTCTTAGAAGTAGGGCAGTGGTATTATCCCCATTTTATAGGTGGGGAAAGTGCAGGACAGATAGACCCAGTGACTTGCCCAAGGTCACACAGGAAGTCTCGTGGCAGAGCAGGGAGATCTATATTCAATTCCCAAGTCCTAGACTCATGCCTTCGCCACAGGGCCATCCTTCTGGCATGAGGTGCCACCACTTTTGGGTGGCCACCTTGCAACACCCAGGCATCTGATGCTCAGGAAGTGCTAAGCGCACGCAGTTCCCGTCAACGTCAGCTGCACTTTGCTCAGCCCTTTCTGAGATTCAGGCCCCAGATGCCTCCAAAATTGAAGCACCTGAAATCAGAAAGTGCCTTGAAAGTGCCGACTTGTGAGCACTCAGTGTAGGACATTGCCTGGGTGCATGTGATCCTGAGCCCCTCTAGTGGCTGACTCGCATCAAGGATAACCAGCTGTTGCTTGCTCGCAGCTCGCCAAGTAGCCCCACGAATACAGGCCAGGGGCTCACATGCTTGGAGTGGAAGCCCCAGGACTGATCCCTGCTGTCAGCCCCTGGCATCTCCATGTAAGTGGCTGGTTCTGTTACATCAGCACTTTGCAGGATCAACCCTGAGTATTATTACTCAGCATGTATGTAGAGCTTTCCACACTTAGTTCTCAAAGCTCTTTACAAAGAAGTGTGACCACCGCTAGCTGCATTATACAGAATGGAAAACTAAGCCACAACTGAGGTCAAGTGACTTGCCCCAGGTCACCCAGGAAGCCTGTGGCAGAGTCAGGAACAGACCCCCCAGGAGGGGTGAAAGTCCTGGCCCTTTTGAAGCCAGTGGGAGTGTTGCCATTAGATTCAGTGGAGCCAGGATTTCATTACCAAGCTCCTGCTCTAAAACAGACTGCACCCCTGGGCTCCAGCCTGCATCCTTGCTCCTCCCTCTGTCTGTAGAATACCAACTACACCAGCCCAAAAGCTACGCCATAAAGGTTCACACACCCCTAATTGGCCACACTTTGCCTTAAGTGGCGGCTGTTATGATCACCCACATTTTGAAAGGGTCATTCCGTCCCTGACAGCAGCAGTAAAAACCTCCACTCTTGTGTTTTGTTCTATTTTTGCAGATTTATTCCCCCCCAGTGATTTTACTGCAATTTAAACCTGTACTGGTGGTTTATGAGACGCCCACCCTCCCTCCACCATCTGCATGTTTTCCCCCTTCCCTTCCTTCAAGATTTAGCTTGAGGGTTCAACCCCGGTGGTAAAATACCTGGCCCTTAAAATTTCAGCACAGCACCATTGATCGCTGCAAAGCGATTTTACCAGTCAAACCGAACAAAATGGAGTCTTTAAAACACAAAATGCCAAGCCCATAAATATGGGGCCTCGTAAGGCCCGGGACTGGCTCACAGCGCTTTAAAGTGGTTAACCGTGCTATTTGCATGTACCAGTGATGTAACTTTGCTGGGTGGTACTTACAGCCCCCCAGGACTCATAGGATAGGTTCACCCTGCACAATGGATGCAGCAAGCCATTTCCCCTAGGTAGGTCATAAATCCTACCTTTATTGCCTTTTATTATGTTGTTTCAACAGACTCTTAAAGCTGGAACAGCCACCGATTCATAGCTGCTTTAAATCTTTCAATTTTTTGCCCCTATTACTTTCCCTTCCCAGAGTTGCTTTTCTTTTCTTCTTTCCTCCCCCCTGCCCCTCTTTCCCTTCATGAGTCAAATTTTATAGGTCTCCCCCTGAGGACTGCAGCAGAATAGACACAGTGTTTGTGATTGCGAAACAGTAACCAAGAGAGAGACAGAGACAGACAGCGTTTATTTTTCACCGTGCTACCAGGAAGAGGAGGCACATAAATTGAATTAAGCTTAAAGGGAGGGGGAAGATTGGCAGGATACGAGCCCAGGGAGGATTTATTGCCATAGAATCAAGGGAAAGAATAAAATGAAAAACTAATAATAATAATAATAATAATACAGTTCTGGCTCGATTACTGTGCTTCTGTTAATGGCTGGATTCACTCCCCGACATCGCTCTCAGCCGACTGCTCGCTTAACCCCAGTAGGAGATGGAAACACAAAGATTTAAGCTAGAAATCAGACTGCATTTTTAGGCTCTAATCCTGCATTGAAAATCTTGGCAGAAGTTACTGATGCAGGATCTGGGCCTTCGCGTGTAAGGCTGTATCTACACTTAACACTGCAGCTGCACCCACTGTCACACTTCAGTGCAGACATTACACCAACGGAAGGGGTTCTCCAGTCAGCATTGGTAATCCACCTCCGAGACCTGGTAGCTAGGTCGAGGGAAACAGTCTTATATCTGATATGTTACAGATAACATGTTGTATTTTGTTTTGACATGATCAAAAGAATTCTTCCATGGACCTGACAATGTCTACACCAAGGCTTATGGCGGCTTAACTACGTCACTCGGGTATGTGGATTTTTCACATCCCCAAGAGAAGTAACTATACCGATGTGACTTTTCAGTGTAGACCAGCTCTACGTTCTTTTGGGCAGGGACTACCTATGTATCATTGCAGTGCCTAGCACCATAGGGGCCCTGAACTCAAGTGGGGTTACAATAACATAACAATTGCAGGGATTTGCTCCAACTAGACAGCTAGTGGGAGGAGGAGGGAGGTTCAAGGTGGTAATGCGTAAACCTCAGAACACCTCCACCTACTTCTTGATAGAGACCTCTGCACCCTGTGGCCTTCTTTCTAGAGCTGCTCAAAAGTTTATTTTGGGCAGAACAGGTTTCCCATCAGAAAATGCAGTTTTGTAGAAATTAAACCACTTTACGGGAACATGTCGGTTTCAATAAAGTTTTTGAAGGGAAAGCCAAAATGAATCATTTGAGATTCAGTTTGGTTTGGCTTATATATTATATTGAATTACTAATTTTATATTATATCCAATATATTTTATATTTTGTTTGGACATGATACAAAATGAAACATTTTTATCTGAGCAAAAACAAACATTTTGACATTAACAAAAGAAAAAAAATATTTGAAGATGATCAAAAATAATTTTGTACCATTGAAAGGATTTATTTTGATCAGTTATTTATTTATTTGAATTTTCACTCCATGGGAAATTTCAAAATTTCAGCTTTTCAGTTGGATTTGGAATGAAAACAAATTTTGAAAGGTCAGAATTTTCTGTGGAATAGAAATCCCATGTTCTGACCAGATTTATTAACCTGGCCTTGCTACAAAGGCTTATGAACCTTTGTAGCATCCCTGGGTCTCTGAGACAGAGCCAAGGCAGAATATAGCTGGAGAAACTGGACCACAACAAGAAACTATTAGGGAACTTTTTTTCTGTAGATGGGTGGTCCTAGCTCAGGAGAGTCCAAAAGTTACAGGAAGGTCTTCACAGACCCCCCAGTAATGAATAGCTGAGCTGTGAGATCAGCCTACACCTGCAGGCACCAATTGACACTGTAAGGGAGTTTTCTAACTCTAAAAATCCAAGATCACTCAAAATTTGCAGAATAATGGCTCTGGTGTTCAGCTCCCTCTTAGTCACCTAAATAAATGGCCAATTTTCAAGAGTGCTCGGCCTGCGGGGTTCACAGTGGGAGCAGAGCCAGTCGGAAAATCTGGCCCTTTTATTTCGGACTGCAATAACAGCTGAACACTTTGGAAAAAACTAGCCCTTACTGTGGGCTCTGAGCACTTAGAAGTCCATCCCTGAGTTCTAAGGAAACTCTTCCCATTCAGCCCTGCTCTCCGACAGACATAGGTCGACCTAAGGCAGTCCACCTAACTCCGTAGGCGTCTGCACTAAAAACGTCACTCCCACCGAGGTAACTCCACCTCCGTGAGAGGCGTACTGCTTAGGTCGACGCAGTGTCAGTGTCGACACCACGTGACTTACAATCGACTGTTGCTGCCTTTCAGAAGCCGTCCCACAATGCCCCATGCTGACAATGAAATCGATAGAAGCGCTCCTAGTGAGGTTGTGCACAGCTGACACAAGTGTAGCGGGGACGTGCAAAAGCGATTTAATTACTGCAGTGGTGATCAAGGTTCCGTCTAATTTTAAACATCCATGTGCGGAATGAATTTTGTTGTGTGCACCAATATGGAGGTGATGTGTGGCAGGGGTGGGCCTGAGGGTTTTGGAGTGTGGGAGGGGGCTCAGGACTGGGCAGAGGATTGGGGTGCAGGGGTGAGGACTCCTGCTGGGGCGGGGAGGACTCTGGGATGGGCCTGTAGATGAGGGGTTCAGGCTGCAGGAGGGGGCTCAGGGCTGGAGCAGAGGGTTGGGGTGCAGCTAGGGATGAGGGGTTTGGGGTGCAGGCTGCCCCGGGGCTGCAGCAGGGAGAGAGGATTCCCCTCAGCCCTCTCTCACCAGAGCAGCCCCAGGGCTGGGGCCAGGGGAGAGGCACCTCTCCTTGCCAGCAGCAGCTTCAGAACCCGTATCCCTCAGAAGTCGCTACCCCTGGACCACTAGGGTACCAAGTTCTGCCGGGTAAGCAAGGGCCATCCTTACATGGCGGTAACTACTACTGGTGGGAAAATGTGACAGTGGTGGCCTCTCCCCACAGTAGCCCTGCATGCCCCAACTTGCTCCCCTCTCTGCCCACCCCTTACCCCTCTCCTCTCCAGGCCTCTGTGGTTGAGTGCCTATATGGCTCTTTATAGCCCGCTGCACGGCCACGCAGCTTAGAGGGAACTTAGGTGGCAATACATCAATGTAACTTAGGTCAACTTAATTTTGTAGTGTAGACTTGCCCTCGGTCACAATTGGGAGCCAGTGAAGACAGAGGGCAGGAAATCTGATCTGCCACTTTCGATGGCACCAGTCTCAGCCCTTGCTAACCTTGAGTGTTCAAATATAATAAATGAGGCATCTCAGAATCATGAGATGGGCTTAAAAATTGTGAGCTGTGTAGACATGATTTTTAAGCCTATTTGCCCTCTGGTTTCTGAGTCCTTGCCTCACTTTTTCACGCTTTTCTCCCAAACATGATTGCATAAGAATCTCTGCTTCCATTTAAAATGAAAACTTTAGCAATCTCTTGATGTCAGCAGCTGGGGGTTTAATCACAAGCCCTGTGATATAAACCACAAGTGTTGGCCGCACTGCCCATACAAGTCTCTTATGGCAATAACTTTGCTGACCACATGCTATGAACCAAACCACCCAGTGACAGGCTGGGGGCGAGGCATCCTTACTCACCCTTTGGAAAGCCAGTGATGTATATGATTAGTCTTTAAGGGATAGATTTTCCAGATACCATGTAGTAATTTAGCCCCTCAAATCCCATTACCAAGTCTAGTCTGTGGGTACCGAACAGCCATATCATGTACATGCTCTGAGCTGAAACTGCACCAAGCACTTCACATGAATTTCTCCTCTCCATGCAAATGAGAATGAACACCCTTGTCCCGTATTTAATGGGGATGGGGGTGGAAACAGACATTTTGATTGACATTCTACAGCTTGACAGGCTCCATCCCTTCTGATTTGTGTGACAGCATGCTCCATAGGTGGAGGTGACAACTGCTCAGTGTCTGATACTTATGCAAGACAAGAGGGTTGCAAATTCTACTGTTTGTCACCAGCTCTCCCCCTGCCCCGCCCCCCACTCTCTGACATCCTCATGCTAATGCTCTATTGTTGAATTTAAAAAAGTAGTCCAAGACACAAGCCAAGTCAATGTGTGAAAGTGTTGCTGGCATAGCTATGGTGGTTTGGGGGATGATTTTTTAAATTTATTTTTTACAACCTAATTATGCTGCCAGAAGTCCTAATGTATATGCAGTTTTATTGGCAAAAAAAAAAACAAGTCATTTTACTGGTATTTTGCTCACCAAATCAAACTCTACTAGCAAAAGCACTTAGTGTAGATGCAGTTATAGTGGCAAAGTGGCTTTGGCAGATGAAGCTATAGTGGCAAATCTCGTAAGTTTAGGCAAGGCTAAAGTGGATTCTATTCTGCACTTCGTTCAGTTGTAGCCACCATGCTTATTAGCATGGTTCTGTGCTTAAGTCTGAGTTCAGTTCCTGGTTCTGCCACAGACTCCCTATGTGGCCTTGGGCAAATCACTTCATCTCTCTGTGTTCCGTTCTTCATGTGTAGACAGAGAATAATATTTCCCTACCCACATAGGCGTCGTGAGAGGAAAAGTCTTCATGCTTGGGAAATGCTCAGGCACTATCTAGACAGAGGACCCTAGACAGCTTGGTCCTGGAACATTGATTCCTGTCATTACTACTTTGTTTAATAAATAGCTGACCTAGGGCCAAGCTCACTACCCATTTTCACCCCACCGCACTATCCTTCCCACCTGCTAATGATCCCTCTCCTATTCCTACCTCTGAACTCTCTGCAATAACTGCTTGGTTTGTTACTATTTCTAACTTTACTGCACACCCCAGAAACAAAGACTGGCTAGGATAGCCCATTTCCAGTGTAACCCTTCTGCCCGTCAGAGTTGGCAGCAACAAGGGCCAAGTTCAATATCTAGGGGATCCATTCCAATAACACAATGCAAACCGGCTCAATCCCCCACCCAGTGACCTGGGACACATATATACCACCCCCGCTGGGCGCCTCCAAGAGACAATACTTCCCCTCTCGCAAGCACATAGTCTGGGTGTAGCAAAAAGCCTTTTAATAACAGAGAGAAACAATGTGGCATTATGTTGGGGAACCACCACCAACAGGATTCATAACACAACCCATGAGCAAAAACCCACCCCAAGCAAATTTGGGGCATGCCCTTTCCCTTTGGTTCTTGAGTCCAGCAACCCCAAATCACCCAAAGTCCCAAAAGTCCAATGACCCAAAAGTCTCTGTCCTTGGTCAGGGCAGCCCCAGAGTTTGAAAATTTATCTGCAGAGCTTTACCTCCCAACCTGGGTGGAGATGGGGGGTGGGGGGAAGAGAGGTAAGGGGCACCTTACATGATCTGAAGCTGACCGCCCCACAGCTCCATAGGCCTTCGCTCCGCCAGCCGCCCCACGAACTGCTTCGCTCAGCTCCGCTCCGCTGCTCCACCAGCTGGTCCACGAACTGCTCCGCTCCACGTCCCACAAGCAGCTCCCGCCGTCCTATGAACTGCTCCACCAGCCTGTCCACAAGGCACTCCAGCCGTCCCACAAACTGCTCCACAATATATCTTCAGGCTCCCCCACTACTTAACACAATGCTCAGTGATTTCAGCTCTTAGTCAATTCAGCTCTTCGATGAATTCAGCTTGTAGTGGGGGAGCCTCAGTGGTGGTGCACCATTAGCCCAAAGTGAGCTCAGCAGCCTGTAACTAGACTCCTAATAGAATCAAAATTAGCTCTGATATTCCACAATGGAGAGAGGAGGAAGTGCAATTAGCATATAAGGCCCTCACCCAGAAGCCCATACCACCAAGTATTAATACTTGTCCCCAGCCTCTCTCAATTCACAGTTTTGGAACCCACGACCCTTGCCTAGTGAGTGCTACTTAGTTGATGGTGAGTCCCTCCATCATGACAAAAGGCCAAGTACAGTTCCAAGCACAGTTCCCATAATCAGGGTAACAATTTATTCTTCCTGCCCCAATAACAGAGACACTGGGGATCCCACAGCAGCCAAAGTGACCATTTGGGCAGCTATGGCCTCATTCTAGGCGGGGTGGGTGTGCCTATGCAAATGAGATCGGCCCCTGAAGTTCTTTTCCACAACTTTCCACACCTCACCACCAGATGTCAGGGTGGAGCTCATCCTGACACTGCTTACACCAGTATTGATTATGTTCCAGCCCAGACAGTCAAATGGCTCTGGATCCACAGAAGAGCAGGATGGTCAGTGGAGTTGGGAAATACTGAAGTTTACGAGCCAGTAAAAGCAAGAAGCCAGGCACTTAATGATCACCCTCACGGCTTTGTGGATGGTTGACTGATAGCTTCTCTTTGGACAGTCCTTATCCATTCATTGCATCACAGCATATCAACCAGGGGTGTTGGTCCCCATTCTGGGGCTGAGCCAGAGTACAGCTGCATACTCCTGCTCACAGGTAGTGGATTTATCTCAAGCCATGGCACTAGAAATCTTGAGTTCAATTCTCTGTGGTAACAACCCCCTGGATGAGCTACACCGTGAATGATTTTAACAGGCGTTTTAATTGGGGGGTGGGGGCTTAGCATCTCCTGTGTCATGGCTACTACTGAACAGAAGGGAAATTGGAGTCTGCCTTCAGATAGGTTTCCAATGGGTGATGTTATGATTTTGGACTACCCCTGCCACATCTTCTACAAAGGAAATATGGTAAACAGAGCACTCGGTACAAAGGTGCTGCACTGGGCTGGAGAGAAATGGGTCTTCTCTCTCTGAAGCAGCCTGTTCAAATCTGGCTTAGCACCGGCCTAGCTTAGCGCATGATACGTTTTGGAGCCCCTAATCCAAGGCATTTGTGGATATTTCACATGACAAAACCCCCCTCCAATTTAGTGACCCAGTTTAGCCAGGGTGACCATATGACCTGTTTTGCCTGGGACGGTCCCTTTTTTTAAGCCCTGTCCTGGCTTTTTTGGCAAAACTGGGCATTTGTCCCATTTGCTCTTGCCAAGTGATCCGTTAGCAAGAGCAAACTGGACAAATGCCCAGTTTTGCCAAAGAAGTGGGGTGTGACCCCTAGTGTGGCATGGAGGAATGTGTGTGGAGGAGGGAGGGGCAAGGGGCAATGCCAGCCCTGCACAGGAGGGAGGGCTCAGGCCAGGTCAACTCTGTGTGGGTAGGGGTCAGGGGGTCTTGGGTTGGCCCCAAGTAAAGGGGATAGAGGGTGATCTTGGGCTGGCGGGCGGGCAGTAGGGGGCCTCGGGCCAGTCCTGTGGGCAGGTGGCAGGGAGGGACCTCATGAAGCAGGGGAGTGGGGGAGTCTCAGGCTGGCCCTGTGCACTGTTTCCTTTTCCCTTTGGGAAAATATGGTCACCCTCTACCCAACCAAAAAGAAAGCTAGGACTGGAACAGCAGGGAGTGGCAAAGGGCAAGACAGAGGAGGGCTGGCAAAGCTGAAAGGATGAAGCTTGCTTAGCGACCACTCTTACTGCATCAGAGTTACTCCAAGTGACACCGATATATTGTTCCTTGCTTTAATGAGCACCAGTCAAACGTCAGTCAATTAAATAGAGCTGGGCAAACATTTTCCGTCACAACTTTTCTTCAATGAAAACTGGACTTTTTTTTGTTAGTGGAAAATGTCATGGAAAATTTTCCCATTCTGTGATAAAAACCAGACATTTGTACTAAGAATGAAAAAGGGTTTGGTTTTTGACTTTTTTCCCCCCTCTTTAAAAAAAATTGTGGAAAATATCAGGAAAAAGTTAAAATGTTTTCTGTCTTGACATTTTTCCTGGACAATATTTATTGTTTCCAAACCTGCTCTGAATATGAAGCAGTGTTTCCCTTGCATCCTTCTCCCCTGTTTTGGAATATTCAGAGCAGCAAAGAAACCTTTGTATCAACAGCTGAACAGGAAGGTGATATCTAGAGATCACTTGTGGTCATGCAAACTGCCTCCCCCCTATGGAGGAGGAACTGCCACATGGATTACTCAGCGACAGTATGTGGCAAATCAAACCAGACTGGAAAGACCTTGAGTGACTCAGTAATTAAACAAAGGGCTTTTCTCTGAAAGCCCCTGCTGATGGATGTCCTCTGAGGCTGGGAACAAGCTTGAGTCATTTGGTTTTGTTCCACCAGCCATAAATAATAGCTCTCCTGGGAGCTGAGGAGAGGGCCAGGATGGTGCTTGACAGTGAAATCACAGCAAGAAGAGGACAGCAATGGGGACCTCAAGGAAACACCACAAGATCCAAGGTAGAGACAATTTATCTCCACCTTCCTACTGTGGTACCAAAAAAAAATCTCTACAAAATGAGCAAGCCAGAAATTAACATTTCAGCAGAATTATTTACAAGCGGAGAAGATAGTGGGGAAATGAAGCTTGTTATGGAGATGGGCCTGAATGGGAAACCTCTGCCCCCAAATCTGAATACCCCTCAGCATTAGGGAGGGAAGGAGACCAGAATTTGAATGAGGTTCTGAATTTCACCAAGAGACTCTCTCATTGTAATAATAAAACGACCACTATTAGTGACCATAGACCTCGGTCCACTTTGCAAACATGGGTTGAATGATCCCCAGGCTACAGACAGGGAACCTAGAACACAGAGAAGTGACTGGTCCATGGTCACACAGCCAATCAATGGCAGAACCCAGGTGTCCTGACCCCCAGTGTGATGCCTCTATACCTTAAGGGTCAGATTTTCAGGAGCTCAGCTCCCACATTCAGAGGCTGATTTTCAAGAATGCTCAGTACCTATTTCGGCCCCGAAATAGGGGCCAAGTTTGCACCACTCTTCAACCCCCAGCAGTTCCTGCTGAAACACAGATGGCCAGATTGCCAGCAGAGCTCAGCAGCCAGCATGCACCCACTGCACCGAGCTTGTTCAGGAAACTTATTTTGCTGCCTAATGAATGGAGAGGTGAGGTCACTGGGAAATGTAGCCCTATGTGGCAAACCTTGAAGGGAGGGGGTGAAAACCCGCTCTGTAAATGTTGCTGCATGCATGATTCATCCTTTTACCATGGGGAGTTCGGAGTTCAGCACCATGCCTGTCTGATTCAGCCCTCACCCTCGGAGGTGAAAGCACTGAAACAACGTGATGTGCCTTTTCACTTTCACTTTGGTTACTTAGCCTAAATTGCTTCCTCTCTTTGGCAAGTTTAAATGGTACCAGGGAAACCTCTGAACCAGGCGCAGTTGAAATCAATTTGTGCCAGATCCAACCTGAAGAGAATTTATAGCTGCACCCAAAACACCACAATGCACTTGCCTTTATTCTTTTTCAACAGAGCATCCTGAAAGTAACAGTAGCAGAGCAACGTCAGAGACAGAGAGAGTTGAGCAGAAGCTGGAGAGAAAAGGAGAGAATTAAAAGTACAGTAAGCTTTATGGAAAGCTGGAGGTGAGTGGGAGTCAGCAGGGAGGGAATTTGAGAGAGGACTTCTCACATCTTGGCTCTTTTCTCTGGTGCGTGCAGCAGTGTGAAGGGATTGTCGAGTTTTTAAACAGAAGAGATAAAGACAAAACTGGTCTCATCCGCAATGACAGCCGCCGCTTACAACTGACCCGAAGGGGAAGATGAGCAGAGTCCAGGCTTCGAAGAGCACTGCCAGCTGCCTAGAGGGTACCCTTTCCTCAAAACATCCAGTTTCCCGCTCCCCTGGATTTTGTCTTCCTGCTACTCTGATCCTCTTGAAAACATCCCTGGAGACCACACAGAACCATAGAAATGGAGGGCTAGAAGGAACCTCCGGAGGTTTTAAAGTCCAGCACCCTGCACTGAGGCAGGATCAAATAAACCTAAACCATCCCTGACAGATGTGTCTAACCGAACATTAAAAACCTCCCCTGATGGGGATTCCACCGCCTCCCCTGGAAGCCTATTCCAGAGCCTAATGACCCTTAGAGTTGGAAAGTTTTTCCTAATACCCAACCTAAATCTCCCTGGCTGCAGATTAAACCCATTACTTCTTGTCCTACTTTCAGTAGACAGAACAATTGATCGCCGTCCTTTTTACCACAGTCTTCAAATACGTGAAGGTCTATTATCAGGTCCCCAGCCTCCATCCTCATCTTTTCTCAGGACTAAACATGCCCAGTTTCTTTAACCTTCCCACAAAGGTCACATTTTCTAAGCCTTTTCTCATTTTTCTTATTCTCCTCTGGATTCTCTCCAATTTGTCCACCTATTTCCTGAAATGTGGCACCCAGAACTGGGCACAGTGCTCCAGCTGAGGCCTCACAGTGCCAAGCAGAGGGGGCAATTACCTCCCATGTCTAAGGGCTTGTCCACACTTGAAACGCTACAGCAGAGCAGCTCTTCTGTTAGGCACTACCTACAGCGACAGGAGTGGTTCTCCCATCGGCATAGGTAATCTACCAGCAAGGTCAACCAAGCTCTGTCTGTACCAGTGACTTAGGTCAGCTTAACAATGCTGCACAGATGTGGATTTTTCACACCCCTGAGCAAGGTAGTTATGTTGACCTAATCTTCTAGTGTAGACAGCCTTTACATACGACTCTCCTGTTCATACACCCCAGAATATTAGCCTCTTTTACAACTGCAGCACACTGTTAACTCTTACTCAGTTTGCGATCCACTATAACCCCCAGATCCTTTTCAGCCATACTATCTCTAGTCAATGATTTCCCTTTTTGTAGTTGTGTGTTTGATTTTTCCTTCCTAAGTGAAGTACTTTGCACTTGTCTGTATTGAATTTCATCTTGCTCATTTCAGAGCAATTCTCTGATTTGTCAAGGTCATTTTGAATGCTAATCCTGTCCTCCAAAGTGCTTGTAACCTCTCCCAGTTTGGTGTAATCTTCACATTTTATAAGCATATTCTCCATTCCATTGTCCAAGTCATTAATTAAAATACTGAATAATACAGGACCCAGGACTAACCTCTGCAGGACCATACTTGATCTGCCCTCCCAGTTTGACAGGAAACCATTGATAACGACCGAGTACAGTTTTTGAACCAGTTGTGCACCCATCTGATAATGATTTCATCTACACCATGGTCCCACGTGATGGTCTCATAAGCAAACTAGGGAATATGTCAAAAGCCTTACTGAAAAAATCAAGACATACCACATCTACTGCTTTCTCCATAACCAATAGGCTAGTAACACTTTCAAAGAAGGAAATTAGGGTGGTTTGCCAAGCTTTGTTCTTGCCAAATACATGCTAGCTCTTCCTTCTAATTCTATTATCCTCCAGGTGGTTTAATAATTTGTTCCAGTATTTTTCCAGGTATTGAAGTTAGGCTGATTGATCTATAATTGGCTGAGACCTCTTTATTCCTTTTTTTTAAAGATAGGTACTATGCTTGTCCTTCTCCAGGCCTCTGAAACCTCACCCATCCTCCAGGGTTCTTGAAGGTAATTGCTTCAGCTAGCTTCTTAAATTCCCTAGGATGAATTTCATCAAACCCTGCTGACTTGAGTAGATCCAACTTATCTCAATACACATACACAATAGATTGATCCAGCAGTATGCAAAAGGGACTGGGAGTCAGGACTCCTGGGTTCTGCTCCTCCCTCTAGTTCCAGGAGAGAGTGTAATGCTATGAACTTGGAGTCACACGTCTTTGGTTTTGCTCCCTAGTTGTCCTACTGACACAGAATCACAGGACTGGAAGGGACCTTGAGAGGTCTTCTACTCCAGTCCCCTGCACTCAAGGCAGGACTAAGTATTATCTAGACCAGTGGTTCTCAAACTTTTGTACTGGTGACCCCTTTCACATAGCAAGCCTCTGAGTGTGACCCCCCCTTATAAACTAAAAACACTTTTTTATATATTGAACACCATTATAAATGCTGGAGGCAAAGCGGGGTTTGGGGTGGAAGCTGACAGCTCGTGACCCCCTATGTAATAACCTCGTGACCCCCTGAGGGGTCCCTACCCCTAGTTTGAGAACCTCTGATCTGGACCATTCCTGACACGTATTTGTCTAACCTGCTCTTAAAAACCTCTAATGGAGATTCCACAACCCCCCTGGGCAATTTATTCCAGTATTATTCACTGTGACTATATCTTCACTGCAGGCTAATTACAATTTGGGCAACAGTGACATTGGGTATGCCTATACCACAGCTGGGAACATGCTTCCCAGCTCAGACAGACACCCACTAGCTCTACTCGAGCTAGCGTGCTAAAAATAGCAATACAGCCTGTGGTAGCCTGGGTGGCAAACCAGACTAGCTATCTGAGTACAACCTGCCTAGACCCCTTGGGTATGTAATCGGGCTGCTAGCCTGAGCTGCTGTCTGTGCTACCCCCAACACTGTTATTTTTGGCATGCTAACTCTGAGTGGGGGAAGCAGGGTCCCTGCTATAGTGTAGATGTATCCTTATAGTTACCTCACAATAATTTAACTGGCTACCGCATGAGCGCATTGTCAGGTTTCACACCACACAGCCACCCCAGCACGGTGTCATAGCAACATAAAATTACAGACCCACAGGGTCAAAGCACAGGCTGCAAGGGACAATACAGATATCTGGGTACGTATCCTCTAGTTCCTAATGACACGATTCACTGTACTGCCCCATGCTCGTTTTCACAGGGTGCTGCAGGACAACTTGCTGGGGCAGAAATGGCCACGGCCCAGGACAGTCATCCCCTAGCAGGACCTAGTGTGGTGGTGAGCTGTTACCTCCCTGGGCTGAAGTTACAGATCCTGCTCATTGCAACATCCAGGATGGACAACGTCTGGTTTTCATGGAGGCAGTCTTTCTTGGTGTGCCTTTGTAGAAGCTGCCATCAAGAAAGGGTGGGAAGTGTTTCAGAGGTGGCTTTTTGCCTGGAGAAGAGGGAAGCAGCAGCTCCAGTCAGGGGTCAGAGCACAGGTAGATGGCAAGACAGTGTTCTAGCAGACCATCTTCTATTGCTTGTTGGGATCGGCTGTGGTTGGGCATCTTCCCTGCAGTCACTTGAGTTAGCAAAACACAAGATAAGCTAACTCAGGGTCTGGCCTTTACCTCAGGACAGGACTGCCTCACCACACAGCAAGACTGTGGCATGGCTGAGTAGTGCCAATTTGTGCACTTGGAATATGTTCGAGGAGGAAACTCACCATTGAATCCAAGTTACATTCCCAGGGAGGACAAATCCTATTTGACTTTGAGCAAGTCATGGCACTTCCCTGTGCCTCAGTTTCCCCACTTGTAAAAAGGGCAATGCTATTGACCGGGTCTGTAAAGTGCGTAGAGCTCCTCCTCCCACGAAAGATTCTATAGAAGAGCATAGTGTTGCCATTATGACATATCTAGGCCAGTCTATCAGTGTAATACAGTCCTGACCTCCTGGTATGGCTGGCTGTGGATAAAAGCAAAGCCAGACCTCGCTTAGATGCCTTGAACACCCCTCCCCATCATTTCACAAGCAGCAGCATGTGCCAGAATAGCCCCGCCATGTTCCCCCGGCTTTGGCCAGAGTTCCAGGCTGTTTCTAGAGCCACATCCCAGCCCTGAAGGATAGCTAGGCACTGAGCAATCTGTGGCAGAGGCAAGCGAGCCCTGCACAATGCTTTCAAAGAGGGTTTCCACAAAGCACCGCGCTCCTGTTAATTTCATTAATTTTATTCTCCCAGCCTCCAGCACTTCAGCTTCATGGAGCACCAGCCCTGATTAATTGGAAGATCTCCCACTGATTCCTGATTAGCAGCTTTTGATTAGGGTTTAATGACTTCACTGGGCCCCTAATTCACAAGGACGAGCTGCAAAATGTCTACAAACTGCTTCAACAGAATTACATTTTCTCACACCCCAGAGCCATCACTTAAGCTCTGTGTACAGAAGCCTCCACCTCTCCTGAGCCCCAGGTAATTGTCCCATTCCCACCCCTCCCATCCTCCTCCTGCATCCTCATACATAGCAGCAGCTCAGAACTCTGAACTAATATGCCCGGCTGCTAGAGGAGACATTAGATGAAAGCCTATCCCAGGAATAGGATATGAGGGTGGAATTTTCAAAGCCACCTAATTGCTAAGGGACACCTGATTCCCATTAAGTTGAATGGAAATTGGATGTTCACATCCCTTAGGCATGTTTGGAAAATTCTGAACCGTGAGGTCCACTTAGGCTATGGAATAGTCACGCAAGGAAAGTAGTGGAAGCCTCATAATTTGGGACCTTTAGAACTGGACTGAACAAACCACTCCAAGTCAGGTCCACAGCTGGTTACATGAATCTAAATCCATTGATTTCAACTTCACTACACCAATTTCTACCACCTGTATATCTAGCCCACACTAGGAAACAATTCTGCACACATGCGGCATGGACAAGATGACCCAACTGTTCTTTTCTATTGATAATTTCTTGGATCCAGGGTTTGGGCCTGAACCAAAACCCAGGATCCAAAGACCCCTACACCTTGGAGTGTTTAAGATCAGGGATGTAAACTCTACCCCTCAAGGTCATCTCAAATGTTCTGCTTGCCTCCGAATTGGGGAAGAATTTAGTGGGAGGTAGCTCCCCTAAGTGGGGTTCCCTCACCCCAATACATTTCTTTCTAAATAAATATCATTGTCTAAAGATAGTCAGCTCAACCCGAGTGCTTTCAACTCAGAGGGCTTGATTCTTCATTAGTATAAGTGAGCACAGCTCATGTATTCTGTAGAGCCATGCCAGTTTTGGGGCCCCCCTTGAATCTCTCAATGACCAGATATCGGGTGGGTCAAACACTATTCAGCAAATAAATTATTGCATAAATTTCACCCTATTTGACAAATTTTTTTCTCCATTAATGACCCAGCTCCAGTCAGAAATTTTACCGGAAACCAAGACTCTATCAAAACCCAAACATCTTACCCAGAGAAGAGACCCAAACCAGGATTCCTAGGGAACATTTCTAGAGTAGGCAAAAAGTTCAAATAACTCTTTCATTGTTTGTGGCAGCCCCAACATGTTCAGGTTCAAGTTGGGACCAGAAGCAAGGGCGGGTGAGATGCTGAAAGGAAAGCTCTCCTATTAAAATTTATATGATCGTACCACCTAGATATACAAACCAAAGCCAGTGTCCCATTGTGCAAAAGCACTGAACAATGGCAGTGAGGTTAAGAGTGTACAATTTGTGTGTAGACAAGCCCTACAAGATAACCCCTGCCCTGAAGAGTTTACAGTCTAAAGAAGTGCTTTGCTGGAGGTCAACAGCAGAGCTGCAATAGAACCTAGGTTTTATGAATCCTAGTTCAGAGGTTGGTCCACTGAGCCACAGTCTTCTCAAGACAGCTGTATACCCAAAGAGTTTTTTCTAATGTTAGACCAAGAATCACCTCAAGCAGAGCAGTGGCAAGAGGTCCCTGGTATTGGTCATCAGCCAGGGAGACAGAAGCAATTGAAGCTGAGAGATCTGTGCTGGGTGGGAAGATAGAGAATGTGGCTCAACATGATGCCTTCAGGAAGGAATTGGAGTGGAAAAGGGGTAGATTGTTCATATGAGAGGCAATGGGGAACCCACCTCAGCGGCACATCCAGGCTCTTGGGGCTCTCTAAACTCAGCACACAGTGGCAGGCCTTGGAGAGAAAACCATCATGGATAGGTTTTTCCCCACGCACTTTCCTCTCTTCACCTTATTGCCTCTCAGACTCTCCCTGCTCCCTCTCCTTCAGAGCCTCTCTCTCACTAGTTCCTGTTTTCTCTTTCCCTCTCCTCCATTTCAGAACTCACCCTGGGCCAACTTCTCAGCTGGGGGTAGCTTTATTGCCTTCAGTGAAGTGATGTAAGCCAAAGATTTGGCCAGCTCTCTCGTTAACACTTTCCCTCTCTCCGTGCCTGAGAAAACAGTCTAGTCAGATTCCCAGGAGTTTGCCCTGCCAGGGAGCACCATTAAACGCATGCCCCAGGCAGTGGACGCGTCAAACTGCATTAGTGGGAGCGCCGCTAATAACTCCGCCAGCCTTGCGTCTCAGCCACCACCTTGGAGACAGAGCTGACTGAAGGTCGTCTTTGGCTCCTGACAAGGCGGGAGCATGAGGGAGGTACTGAGCGCTGGCTTTCAGAGGCTGCCTCTCCTGAAGATGTGAGAGTGCATTTATCTTCCAGAGACGCGCACTAATCTATCAAATCCAGGTGAAGATAAAGGGATAAAAAGATAGTCAAGGCAGGGGGAAGAGGAGCCATTTTATCAATGAGAAGCCTTTCGTCCGCTCTCTGCATCCCCCCCAAGGCACAAGGACTCGGCCCTACAAGAGTTATTGATACTCGGCAAACAGCTGCCTTATCACAGCTCTCCCCACCAGGCTTGACCTGACAGCACGAGGGGACAGCTTGTGCAGCAGAAAAGTCTCCTCGGCATGCCCCAAGCCCCACTTTTCATCCACTTATCTCTGCATCTCAGTGACAAGGCAGACAAGCAACTAGACTCCCCAGAAAACATTCCCTGTGCAGTTAAAAAGACACGGTGGATTTAGTGAGGCTGTAAGGTGCCTGCCTGTATTTATGGACGAGCAGGTAAAGGGCCAGGTAGCATTAGCAGAAGTGTCTCCTCTGATGTCCCATCAATGTGGCCTACCCAGACATGGAGAGCCCATGTTTAAGGGCAAGAGAAGGATGCTATGTGGGTTAGTGGACTGCAACTTGGCAGACCTGGAGTCACTTCCCAGTTCTGCCACTAGCCTTCTGGGTGCCCTAGATCACGTCACCTTGCCTCAGTTTCCCCTTCTGTAAAATGGGGGTGATGACAGTGACCTCCTTTGTAAGGTGCTTTGAGATCAACAGATGAAAAGAGCTAGGTATTAGGATTCTACTCCACGGTGCACTCTCCACTGGGGACCAGCTCAGTATCTGAGACTGGCCACTTGGTCAAAGACTCTATATTTCCACCAGAACGGGAGGCGGGGCATGGGTTTCCAGTGAAACTAACAAACAGCTTTGAAAGACGAGGATTCGATTCAGGTCCACATTAAAGGGCAGGGAAATGAATGCAGCGATCAAAGCGCCTACACTTTCAAATCTATCAAACAGATAAATAAATACGGTTAAAACTTTCAATTATGTTTGAAAGCAAGCGAGGGAGAAAAATCCCAGCAGCCCTCTGGCAGTGCGTTTATCTGTGGTCCCTTTCCGTCTGCATGCCTGGGTAATCAGAAGCAGGACATTGGTAATGAGAGAATTGTGGGTCCCAGTAAGATCAAATGAGTGTGTTTTTAATGCCTCAATTAAGGTTCATTCCGATTGGTTTTTAAAAGCAATTTAGCCCTGCTAAGCCACACCGGGTCAGAAGCAGGGATAGACAGCGTGTCTCATTTGAAAGCTGAGCACATACATTCCCATCATTAACATTCCCTTCCCATTAATGAGAATAATATTGTTGGCTTATAACATTGCCTTCATTTAGCAAGTGGAGAAGAATGAAATGCTTTCCTCTATGCTTGGCCCAGTGCCAGAGCCTGCCTGTAAAATCCAGATAAGGGTTCTTAGCACAAAAGTTCTGATAAGGAAATTAATGGTTAAACTTTACACTTAGACTTGGAGGGAAAGAGCCACGATCTCTTCTCTGGTGCTGGCCCTGTCAGGGCTAATCCCCCTAGAACCAGCCCGCCCTGCTCACTCAACCTGCTGTCCCCAGGGTCGGTGAAACCAGTCCTTTCTGTACCACCTCAGGGCTGGGGTGTGACCGAGTAGTTTCCTAGAGGACCTTCCCATTCTGCTCCTTAAGGCCTCTGGCCCATTGTTGGGGAGGGTCTGACAAAGGGCTGATGTCCTCTAGATCAATCTCCTTTCTGCTCCCCACACTGATGTTCTCAGTATTTAGTTGTCTGCACCTGAGGACTAACTCCCCATTAAATCTAGCCTGTTCCCCTCTCTCTAGAGGCTCCTCCTTGATGGTTGTCCTTCCACCACACAACCCAGTTAGGGCTGCCTGACCTGGATCCATAACGTATCCCACTGCACCTAGAGAATAATGTACCCACATTTCCTCACATAGGTATACCTTTCAGGTGCTATCTAAGGGGACATCCTAGCCCCCTGGTGTGGATGAGAGCCCCTGAAGACAATCTGGATGAAATATTCACCATGAAAAGACTCTTTGGCATCAAGTTTGCCGAGTCCTGAGTTTATGAAAAAAAATCCATCACATTAAAGAAATCCCATCCCAAAAGAGTAGCTGTTTGGAAAGGAGTGAACAAAACGTCAGTCAGGAAGTGGAGTGCAGGTTTCTGATGAACAGTGTTGAAAGCTGCCTGCCAGTGCACATACCACTGCATCGAGAAGACACCTAGCCTAAGATTCTGGCATCATCTAGAGGACATTCTCCTCCCACCTTTGCCACCAACAGGATTGAATGGACAACTTCATGGATATTTCTTTGGTTTTCTGACCATGGGCCAGGCACATGATCTCTTGTAAAACAGGGATAGTGTTCTTGGCTTGCTGCAGAGGGGAGCTGGGAGCCCTAACGAGTTAGTATTTTAATCCTGGTTCTTCTGACCTTGAGTCCCCTCCCCATCACATACCTAATCCTCTTAGTGGCTTCTAGGCAAGTCACTCTCTGCCTCGCTTTCTCCATAAGGAAACTGGGGATAATATTTATTTCCCTATTATCTGCCTCTCCATGTGTAACCCACACACCTCCTGGCTGCGGGGTTCTGTCCCATGTACTGGCACAGAGACCATTTAGAGATTAATAAATCTGCTACAGCTTTAACTAGTAGCCACGTGGCTTTTAGCTCATGCAATAGAGGCTCATGCATTGAGTTTCAGAGGTCCTAAGTTCGATCCCACTCGCTGATAACTAGGCTCTGTTGGTGTTACACAAGGGTACCGTAAAGCTGCACATACTAGGATCTTGCCTGTGGTACAGACATCATTGCCCCATTTCCCATATGGCAAAGGACATCAAAGTGAAGTGACTTGTCTTGGAGGCACCATGACCAAACAGACTCTTCTTCCTTCTTTTCTCCAGGGGTGGGCACCTCTTTGATCTGCTGACAAACCAACTCCTATTAAGCAAAAGCCACTGAACACACAGAACTTCACCAGAAACTCAAACCAAACCCAACCCCCAGAGCCATTCTGAGGGTGGAAAAAGTTTGGTTGACTTCCTTGTTAGCTGCTTACATTATGCTGCTGCTGGACTTCTGTATTTTAAATAGGAGCACCAAACACCACAGGAAAGGCTGTTCCCAGAAAATTTCTGGCATGACTTGGAGCTGAGAGAAATTTCATCAGAAAGTCTGGTTCGGTGATAACTCCAATGCCAATGCAAACTCAATAGCTCCTAAGCTCTAAGCATTTATTAAAACAAACTTAAGAACTACAGAAGGTCTCAAAGCCACTGCTCTTGGTACGTTTGCCAGATGTCCGGTTTTCAACCTGATCGAAAAGGAATCCTGGTGGCGCCGGTCAGCACTGCCGTTCGGGCTGTTAAAAGTGTGGTCGGCAACACCATGGGGGTCTGGGGCTAAGGCAGGCTCCCTGCCTGCCCTGGCTCTGCACGGCTCCCAGAAGCCGCTGCCAGGTCCTGAGACCCCTAGGCACCCCTGGGGTGTTGTGGGGGGGCTGGGTCCCAGCAGTGCTTACCGCAGCTCCCAGGAAGTAGCCACCAGGTCCCTGCAGCCCCTAGGTGCATGAGGGCTGGAGAGGCTCCACACACTGCCCCCACCCTGAGTGCCTTCTGGCTGAGAATGTGACCCATGGGAGCTGTGGGAACGGTGCCTGTGGGCGCGAGGGCGGTGCATGGAGCCTCCCAGGCTGCCCACGCACCTAGAGGCCGCAGGGACCTGGTGGCCACTTCCTAGGAGCTGCAGAAAGCACCCCTGGGATCCAGCACCCCCCCTCCAACACCTGATCACCTTGCCTCATCCTTGAGCCCCCTCCTACATCCCAAACCCCTCATCCCTGAGCCCACCCCAGAGCCTACACCCTCAGCCAGAGCCTTCACTTCCCACCCCAATCCCCTGCCCCAGCCCTCTCCACCTCTCATTTCTGGCCCCACCCCAGAGCCCTCTCACACACCCCAAACCCCTCATCCCTGGCCCCACCCCAGAGCCCACATCCCCAGCCGGACCCCTCCCTCCCCGCCCACTCCAACACACTGCCCCAGCCCAGTGAAAGTGAGTGAGGGTGGGAGAGAGCGAGCAACCGGGGGGAGGGAGGGGCAGGAAATGGAGCAAGTGGGGGCAGGGTGTCAGAGAAGGGGGTGGGACAGGGGTGTTCAGTTTTGTACCATTAGAAAGCTGGCAACCCTAGCTCTTGAGTTTAACTCCTCAGTTGAGATTTTAACTTTGTCCCTTTCAAAAGGAGATATTAAGATCAGGCCTGATCCAAAGTCCACTGAAATCACCAGAAAGAGTCCCAGTGACTTCAAAGGGCTTTGGAGCAGGTCCATAGTTTTTTAGTTCCACCTATAGCCAAAACTTTTGCTTATGAGTCTCAAACAGGACTGAAGACACCAAACTCCTGTTCCCATCCCAACCCCAACTCCCTCCCAAGACCTGCTCCTCTGAATCTCTTATCACCATGTACTCCCCCCAACCCTTCCTGGCATTTCGGAAGAGCTATGGAAAAGAGCTGGTTGGGGATTTTTGTTATTGTTGGTTTTGGTTTTTTAAACACTTTTTGGCTGGAAAAAGCCAATTGTCAAAACTGAAACTGTTTATGGGGAAATGGTTTGAAATTGTCTAAACAACCCATGTCAACATTTTCTAATTTAAAAACTCCATTTTGAGTTCAAAACAACCCAGTTTCAAAAAGTAAAGAAATTATATTTTTAAAAGAAGAAACATTTCAAAATTATTGAAACAAAAATGTTTCATTTGACTCAAACTGGGGTGGGTATTTGTTGTTGTTGGTATTGTTTTGGATTGTCAATTGGTGAAAATTTGAGATGGACTTTTTAGCCAAATCCAGGATGAAGAAAATTTTCAGAATCTCAAAGAGTTTACCTGGATGGAAAAAACATTTCCCACCCATCTCTAATGGAACCCTGATTTTATTGGTCTGTCTCCTCTTCTGCTTCGAACTCAAACAGAGTTAACTAGAGTGATCCAAACTTGTTAAAAAACCAAGAGAAACCTTTCATATTTCAAAAAGAACAGGAGTACTTCTGGCACCTTAGATTTATTAGATTATTTATTAGAAATTTATTAGAGCATAAGCGGCTGTGGGCTACAGCCCACTTCATCGGATGCATAGAATGGAACATATAGTAAGAAGAAATATATATACATACAGATAAGTTGGAAGTTGCCATACAAACTGTGAGAGGCCAATTAGTTAAGATGAGCTGTTATCAGCAGGAGAAAAAACTTTTGTAGCGATAATCAAGATGACCCATTTAGACAGTTGACAAGAAGGGGTGAGGATACTTAACATGGGGAAATAGAAGCAATATCTGTAATGACCCAGCCACTCCCAGTCTCTGTTCAAACCCAAGTTAATGGTATCTAGTTTGCATATTAATTCAAGCTCAGCAGTTTCTCCTTGGAGTCTATTTTTGAAGCTTTTCTGTTGCAAAATTAAAAAATCTTTTACTGAGTGGCCAGAGTGGCTGCAGTGTTCTCCTACTGGTTTTTGAATGTTATGATTCCTGATGTCAGATTTGTGTCCATTTATTCTTTTGCGTAGAGACTGTCCGGTTTGGCCAATGTACATGGCAAAGGGGCACTGCTGGCACATGATGCCCCATCATGTCAGGCATTGGCACCCTGACAGCAGGATTGTCTGGCTATGTGGACTCTCTCCTCAGGTCCTACACTACCAGCACTCCCAGTTATCTTTGAGACACCACTGACTTCCTGAGGAAACTACAATCCATCGGTGATCTTCCAGAAAACACCATCCTGGCCACTGTGGATGTAGAAGCCCTCTACACCAACATTCCACACAAAGATGGACTACAAGCCGTCAGGAACACTATCCCCGATAATGTCACGGCAAACCTGGTGGCTGAACTTTGTGACTTTGACCTCACCCACAACTATTTTGCATTTGGGGACAATGTATACCTTCAAGTCAGCGGCACTGCTATGGGAACCTTCATGGCCCCACCGTATGCCAACATTTTTATGGCTGACTTAGAACAACGCTTCCTCAGCTCTCGTCCCCTAACGCCCCTACTCTACTTGCGCTACATTGATGACATCTTCATCATCTGGACCCATGGAAAAGAAGCCTTTGAGGAATTCCACCATGATTTCAACAATTTCCATCCCACCATCAGCCTCAGCCTGGTCCAGTCCACACAAGCGGTCCATTTCCTGGACACTACTGTGCTAATAAGCGATGGTCACATAACCACCACCCTATACTGGAAACCTACTGACCGCTATACTTACCTACATGCCTCCAGCTTCCTTCCAGGACATACCACATGATCCATTGTCTACAGCCAAGCTCTAAGATACAACTGCATTTGCTCCAATCCCTCAGACAGAGACAAACACCTACAAGATCTCTATCAAGCATTCTTAAAACTACAGTACCCACCTGCTGAAGTGAAAAAACAGATTGACAGAGCCAGAAGTCACCTACTACAGGACAGGCACATCAAAGAAAACAGAACACCACTAGCCATCACCTTCAGCCCCCAACTAAAACCTCTCCAATGCATCATCAAGGATCTACAACCTATCCTGAAGGACGATCCCTTACTCTCAGACCTTGGGAGACAGATCAGTCCTCGCTTACAGACAGCCCCACAACCTGAAGCAAATACTCTCCAGCAACCACACACCACACAACAAAAACACTAACCCAGGAACCTATTTTTGCAACAAAGCCCGATGCCAACTCTGTCCAAATATGTATTCAAGTAACACCATCATAGGACCTAATCACATTAGCCACGCCATCAGGGGCTCATTCACCTGCACATCTATCAGTGTGATATATGCCATCATGTGCCAGCAATGCTCCTCTGCCATGTACATTGGCTAAACTGGACAGTCTCTACGCAAAAGAATAAATGGACACAAATCTGACATCAGGAATCATAACATTCAAAAACCAGTAGGAGAACACTGCAGCCACTCTGGCCACTCAGTAAAAGATTTTTTAATTTTGCAACAGAAAAGCTTCAAAAATGGACTCCAAGGAGAAACTGCTGAGCTTGAATTAATATGCAAACTAGATACCATTAACTTGGGTTTGAGCAGAGACTGGGAGTGGCTGGGTCATTACAGATATTGCTTCTATTTCCCCATGTTAAGTATCCTCACCCCTTCTTGTCAACTGTCTAAATGGGTCATCTTGATTATCACTACAAAAGTTTTTTCTCCTGCTGATAACAGCTCATCTTAACTAATTGGCCTCTCACAGTTTGTATGGCAACTTCCAACTTATCTGTATGTATATATATTTCTTCTTACTATATGTTCCACTCTATGCAGCCGATGAAGTGGACTGTAGCCCACGACAGCTTAAGCTCTAATAAATTTGTTAGTCTCTAAGGTGCCACAAGTACTCCTGTTCTTTTTGCGGATACAGACTAACACGGCTGCTACTCTGAAACCTTTTATATTTCAGACCTCAATCTCTCTCTGCTCCCAGTGGCCACAAAAAATGCCATTAGCCCTGGAGGTTCTTTTAGTAAATAAAGAAAGGGAGGAAAAAAGATGATAGAATAGTCTTTATCCTTTTATTTTCTCTCTTTTTAAATATATTTTATAAACCATTTTCTCAAAGGCACTGAAATCTCTCTTCAGTCCAGAGAGTCAGGGGAGCCCAGGCTTTCAAAGTCCTGTTTTGAAAGGGACTAGTGGCTTGAAAGCGCGTCTCAAATGTAATTTTCTAATACAGGGCAGCTACACAATGGGATGTGTAAATGCTATGCTCCCTACAGAGTTCCCTTCAGCTTTTCTTATTATGATTGTGAGAGATTCTGGGTGAAAACAGCGCAACTCAGCACAGCCTGTAAATCTAAGACACTATTTGCACATCAATGCCCGGAAGGGGGAACTAACTCTTGCTTATCAGATCTGCCAGACTTTGAGCTTTTCACTATGCAGCTATTATTATTGTTGTTGTTATACTATTTTTGGTTTTGCTCTGGGAGATCTGATAGGTCCTGGGGTCTTCTGCTGCCCCTTCACCGAAAGGAGCAGGGAGTTAGGGGACTCAGTGATTGTTTTTACAGACGGCTCTTTGAGGACTGTTATATTTTTAACTTTCTCTTAAGAAAGTTTTGCTTTTAAAGCCTCTGTGAAACATGACTCTGAGCTTGTGTGTGTACACACAATTTCAGGACGGGTCCTACAAAACTCTTATTCATGTGAGGAGTCCTTGTTTACATGTATAATTCCACCTGAACAAATGGGATGACTCACATCAGTCATGATACGTGTACTGATGATCACCCGTGTAAGCAAGAGTTTGCAGGGTCAGTGCTTTTGGATGTTTTCAAATGAATGAAAGATTCACTAGTTCATAAAGTAACAGTAACAGAGATGGTTGATAACTGGAATTTCTATCCTGCATGAAAGGCCAATGTCTCAACACTGACACGGCCTCAGCTGGAGTATTGTGTCCAGTTCTGGGTGTCATATTTCAGGAAAGATGTGGACAAATTGGAGAGAGTCCAGAGAAGAGCAACGAAAATTATTAAAGGTCTAGAAAACATGACCTATGAGTGAAGATTGAAAAAACTGGGTTTGTTTAGTCTGGAGAAGAGGAGACATGATACCAGTTTTCAAGTACAAAAATGGTGTTACAAGGAGGAGGGGGAAAAATTATCTTTGTTAACCTCTGAGGCTAAGAAAAGAAGCAATGGGCTTAAATTGCAGCAAGGGAGGTTTGGGTTGGACATTAGGAAAAACTTTCTAACTGTCAGAGTAGTTAAGCACTGGAACAAATTGCCTAGGGAAATTGCTGAATCTGTCATTTGAGGTTTTGAAGAGCAGGTTAGACAAACACCGGTCAGGGATGGTCTAGATAATACTTAGGCCTGTCTTGAGGGCAGAGGACTGGACTAACTGACCTACTGAGGTCCTTTCTAGTCCTACAATTCTCTGATTTGTTTTGGTCCCAAAGTGGGATGAAAAGTTGAAATAAGTTTTTTTCTCAGAATGGAGAATTCCAGGAAATATTGATTTATGAACAATATTGAAACATTTTGTTTCAGTTCAGTTCAATGTTATTTCCATGCACCCTTGAGCTGCCATAGTGCCTCATGGGGGCATAATTAGGGTGCCTCTTGCCCCCATTCTCCTCAATGGACAGGTCTACCTTTCCCATGGTGCATCTTGCTCCTGTGACTCCCTACTCCATGACAATCCAACTGGAAAGGTGACTGCAGAGCATTATGGGGGATGTAGTCCAATCAGGAGCACTGGCCACAGAGAAATGCAGTCAGTTGATTCTAAACAAAACAGTTTTACTCAATTCCTCAAACCAAGATGTGTTTCAATTGAGGTCCACCTGACCCATAACAAAAAATATTTTTTTAGATGTTTGTGATAGAAAAATGAAAAATTTCAGCAAAAATCAAATTTCCCCCATGGATAATTTTGATCTTATAGAAACCATTTACCATTTCAACAGAAAATCCCTGATCAGCACCAATAATAATAAATAAGTTTACTAAACACTGACAAACTGCTCATTACTGTGCAGGCCACAACAAAACCAACCCTGGCTGAAGAGCTTCTGCTGTTTTTTTATATTCATTCAAGGTACATTTCTAATGCAGGAGAAAGGTCTTAGATCGACAGCACAAAATAGACGTTCTCTGTTTATCAGAGCAGTAACCACAGAGTGGAAGCTTTGTAACATTACCCATGCCCAAGTGCCTGAGGTCTGGTCTACACCTAAAAGTTGGTCAACCAGGCTACATCACTCAGGGGTCTGAAAAAGGCACACCCCTGCAAGAGGTCATTCAGCTGGCCTAAGCCCCAGCATAGACCCAACTAGGTCGCTGGAGGAATTTGTCTGTCAACCTAGTTGCTGCCTCTTGAGAGGGTGGATTTACTAAAGAGAAAAAAATCCCTTCTGTTACAGTATTGTCTATACTATGATACCTCAACCCTGAGCTAGAAGAAGCCTCCTCAGAGTCTCTTGGCCCAGTGAGACCTTGACCCCTCTAATCAAACACTACTCAACCAGGGGGTGCTGGTGACTTTGGTAACAAGGACTTCTGGCCACTTGGAACGGGATAAAAACCTCCACACTTATTTGAAACAGCTTGCTGAATGGCCACCAGGTAGCCAGGACTTCTGATTGGAAGGTGCACCCCTTACTAAGGGCTTGTCTACATAAGAAGTTAAACTGGTGTAAGAGAAGGTGAGAATTCAAACGGCTATTTTTATACTGGTATAATTCCCTGTGTGGATGCTGAGGCAATATTATTTAGTACTATTACACTCCCTGCACCTCAACTTAACGCTTTGCTAAAGCCCAGACCAGAGTTCTGACTTTTCAGACAATTACTACACAGGTAAATCTCAGAGTAACTTTACGTAAAACCTTGATAAGTATGTGTTAAAACTTCCCAGTCAACGTCAAAGAGAGAATATCATAGAACTCCTTCTTGAGCAAACATTTACAGAAAACAATTGTACATAGTATTCTGAATACTATGAATATCTTTTACACAAAAGCTGTTAGAACCTACTGGTGAGGCATATATAGACTTTTCCACTTTGTTGCTGTTACATATATTCTGAAAGAAGGTTTCAGTGTAACAAATACACTTCTATACAGTAGAACCCACACCTAAACACATTCCCCTCTGATCTCTCAGGTTTTGTAACATGGCCATAATACCTAGACTATGTCACCTGGACTCTTCAGAGGGTGAGAAGAACTGCAGCATCTCATCTCTTTTCCAAACACTTCAGAACCCTGGTAGTAAACAAACAGTCTGGGGAATCTCTGCAGCTAGCAGCCTTCCAGCTTGGGGTAATAGTTAACCAGGCCTTCGTTGCTGGTGAAGCAGAAATTCTTAGCTGGTCTCCTACGTGGTACAGGTGCTGGGCTCAGCATATCAGATATCCATTGCATGGATCTCTACAAGACTCTTATTCTCCGGGCAACTATCTTCCCCCTATGAACCCAGCTAAGTCAGACAAGCATTTACAAACCCTCACCTCATGCAGCACTAGTCCCATTCTCTTTAGCAGAGATGGAAACCTAGTTTTAAGCATTTCATTGATGGCTACATGTAAGTTGCCCAGACTATATAGCCTCTAGGAGTGACAGCTGCTCCTCTCCTATCTCTCCCTCTAGGTCCATAAAACCACAGCGGATGAAACATTATCCTAACAGATAGCTTCCTTAGTAAGTAAAGCTGGAATAGCACTCACCTGTATCCAAAGTGGGATCCAGCCCTCCCAACACACACTACTCCTGGTCCTACATCAATCTGTCAGCATCCCAAGGCTGTCTAAGCCCTATATTTATAACTCTTACCCCCACCCACTTACACTCTGATTGGCTCAACTCCCTGAAGGTGATTGGCTGTGACCTGACAGGCAGATTAACTGTCTATACAGCTTCAGAAACAGCCAATGAGCTTGTTTAGTAACTGCCCCACCCTATTTCTAGATGTTTCTGGGCCTCCTGGCTGAGTTGCATTACTCTGCACAGACACAGGATAGTCTAACTAAAAGTCATGTCTCCTTCCCACAGCTTCTCTCCCTTTCTTTGGGCTGAACAAAGTGAAATGCTGCAGTATAAAGCATGTGGGTTATGGGCACTCTGGTTCTGAGCAGAGTGGGCTTTTTTGGTTGGTTAGTTTGTTTATTTTTGTTTAGTTTATGTCACATGGGAAGCAGTGCAACTGCCGGAAAAAGGCACTCTGATTCCAGAATCCGAGTGTCTGCCCTGGAAGTTAGACAGGTATAACTACAGTGGTTTAACTTTAGCGGTAGATCTTCCCATCAGAAAACAAGCCCTCAGAGGGCACTGGGGGAGGGATAACACTGTGGTTCTACTGAAGTCAATGGCAAAACTCCCAGAGTCATACACCATTTCTCAGCTCCATCTCCTCGACGACGGTACTAGACCTGAAGCCTTCTTAGGGCTTGCTCCTGAAAGGTGCTGAGCACTTAAGCACATGCTGGTGTTCAATGGGACGGCTCATGTGCTCAAGCGCTTTGCTGGATTAGTGCTAGAATGCTCAGCATTCTTCCTGATCAAGCCCTTGACTGGTCACTACCAGCCTGGATTAGGGTCAGCTTGGTGGCATGGAAGTGCAAGGATTATGCTGCTCAATTAGCCAGCTCCCAGTATTACATATCAAGTGAGTAGGTCCAGGAAGGCTGGGGGCGCATTATGGAAATAGAGATGGGTGAATCTGGCAGTTATACCTCCAAAAAAAGAAAAAGAAAAAAAAAGCTTCACATCAATGCTTTCACCTGCAGAAGTTCTGTCAGCTCCCATCAGCCTGTTCTGTGCTCTCGAGGTGTACTTTTTGGGTCAAAATTAATGGTTATCTTTCCACAGTGAAAACATACAAAAATTGCACACTCTGAATTAATTTCTGGCCGAGTTTTGCTCAGAAATGAGCTCTTTTTTCCACTGGAAAATGGGCTCACTTAAAAAAATAAAGTACCAAACCTGGCAATTTTGTAAGAGAAATAAATCCATGTTTTAGCCTGGAACAAAATAAGAAGTGAAAACCCTCCCATTTTGAGTAGTTTCCCCTTTCATTGCAAATGTTTACATGCCTTACAGCTACTGGCCTCTTTCTCCAGCCCAGATCTCTTCTTGGTCCTTTCCTTCAGGTCACAGTTTATTGATTTGAACACAAACTTGCAAATTAACACAAAACAAAGCAATTTCCCTGACCAACACAGGCTGCAGGGGCCCAGAGCCACTCACTCTATTCCCCTCTCTAGGCAGGCCATTCATCCGGTTTTAAGCCACACAGTGCGGCTTCTCTAGGGTTTGTCCACCATCCTGTACTGACACAGAATCACACATGGTTTGGTCTGGTATTGGACGGGGGATGTCATTCTGAAGATCACTCTGGCCTGTCCCCGCCAGCATGACTTCACATGCATGGTGTCCTTAAGGGGGCAGGCCATCTTGCTGCACACCTCAGTTAGAAAGGCACCTAAACCAGTGCTCCTATAAGGCAAAGAGTCTATCCCCAGACCTGTCTGACAGCAATAACAGGGCCCATCCTGTGTAAGACTTAAAACACAGCCCTTTTGGCAGGCAGAGACGTGAAGGATGAGCATTTCTTTTCTCTGGAGGCTAGGGTTGCTACTGGTTCTTACTCTGGAAGAATTCCTCATTGGATTTCCTACCACCTCCACGCTGCAATCCCTCAGCAACACGTTATGGTGCGACTCACATATGGAAAAATGCCCTGCATCCTGTGAGGAAAGATCTCCGTGGAAGAGCATTGCCAGAGAAACACAACAGGATAGTTTGGGTGCTTCCAAAGAAACTGCCGCAGAGAAAGGCATCTGCTTCTGAAATCCCTGCTGCGTTTCTAAAGAACACTGGTGACACTATATTATGGGTGAAGCCCATACTGCCCTGGGAGTTTTGCAATTGAGGTCAACAGGGCCAGGATTTCATCCCACATGTGCAAGTGACAACAATGGGGACCACTGCAATTGTTTCATTGTTGGCAGGGAAGGTGCAGCCAGCTGTCACTGCATTTAGCAGACAATATGTTGGACTAGTTTTGCGATCATCTCCACTAGGCAGTAATATAGATTTACTGTAAAAATAATCACCTGTTGGCTTTAAAATCTAGGTTGTATCCAGAGGCCTCTCCAGGTGGGTGCAAAATTCCATTTCAATTTCTTCTCCTTCCAAGGACTGTAGTCAGGGTCCATAGAAATACAGTCTAGCGTCTTCTCCTCCCCAGGGCTGCATGCAAAGACAAGCCCAAGACTCAGGGGTAGTGTTATAGTTCTTCTCCTGCCACAAGCTGTTTTCTGAACAGAATTATTATTATTCTGGTCAGAGTCCCGACTGAGATCAGGCCCCCATTTTGCTAGGCACTGCCTATGCACATGTAGCCAGAGATAGCCCCTGCCCCAAAAGAGATTGCAATCTAAACAGAGGAGACAGCCGGTGGTCAGCAGGGGTAACAGGAGCTGTTAATTCTAGTGCCGGCTCTGCCACTGACCTTCTGTGTGCTCTTGGACAAGTCATTTTCCATCCCTGTGCCTCTGAGTCCCACTCTAGGGTGCTAGCCACTAGACCAGGGGTTCTCAATCTTTTTCTTTGAGGCCCTTCAACATGCTATAAAAGCTCCCCGGCCCTGCATGGTTTGCTGCATATAAAAGCCAGGGCCGGCGTTAGGGGGCAGCAAGCAGGGCAATTGCCTGGGGCCCCATGCCACAGCGCCCACCATGACGTTCAGTTGCTCAGGCTTTGGCTTCAGCTCCTGGTGGCAGGGCTCAGGGTCCCAGGCTTCAGCCCCATGTGGTGGAGCTTTGGCTTTCTGCCCTGGGCCCCAGCAACACTGGCCCTGCTTGGAGGACCCCCTGAAATCTGCTCCCAACCCACCAGGGGACCCCGGACCTCTGGCTGAAAACCACTGCACTAGACCACCATAAGTGTTCGTATTTGCTTATTTGTATGGATTTATGAGCCACAGGGTGCACAACTTACAATATTAAAGCTACTTCAGTGCAGATCCCTGCTCCTGTCCCCGCAGGGGACCACAGCACCTCTCATGAGTAAGAAGGTTGCACAGGGGTCAGGAGCTCTGGAGACGGATTGGCAACCCCACACCATGCTGCTCAAGTGGCATTTGTGGCAATATTTCCAGATGCCTGCACTCCCAGAGTATAACAGGCCCATCTGGAAACAGCGAGGGAGCTGGAAGTGGTAGAGGCAATTCTAGGCAGGAGGAAAAATACACCTGGCTCCTAATAAAAGCCTCTTCAAGGGTGCAGCAAACGCCATGCTCATTGCACCAGTAATGGGAGAGAAGGGATGGGGCATAGCCTGGAACCGGATACCACTTGCACCAATTAATCATGCTACCCCATTCTGTTTGAGGGGCGGGATCTCATATGGATATGATCCTCCTGCTGTTCTGTGCTCCTCAGCTCCTGGGTTGGAGAAGGAGAGACCCAAGTGTCAGAGACAAGTTGAGCACTGGAGAGGCAGCGAACTGTCATCCCATCTTCCGCCCTCTGGTCCCACTGCTCTTACCAAAGACTTGCCTGTCTGCTCATAGGGGGGAGGGATAGCTCAGTGGTTTGAGCATTGGCCTGCTAAACCCAGGGTTGTGGGTTCAATCCTTGAGGGGGCCATTTAGGGATCTGGGCCAAAAATTGGGGATTGGTCCTGCTTTGAGCAGGGGGTTGGACTAGATGACCTCCTGAGGTCCCTTCCAACCCTGATATTCTATGATTCTAGGGGGGACTGGGGGGACTGGAGGAGGTGCCTTACCTGGCCAGCCTGATTTCCCTACCCATATCTCCTTGGGTTCTCCATGAGAGAGGGCAACCTCAGCAACCAAATCCAGGCCCCCATGCTGTAACTGGAGATGGGACTGGTTTGAATTTTCCAGGGGAGGTTCTGACTCAGGCTCCATTTTATCCAAGCCACTGAAGTTCAAGGGAGAGGGGTAGATAAAAGTTTCCCAGTTTGGGCTCATCTGTACTTGAAACAATTCTTGTGGCTACAGGGACAGAAGCATCCAGTTGGTAAGGAATAATGGTAGCAAGACAATCACCTTGTGTATTTTTCCATACTCCTGTCTAATATCAGGTGGCTTCTAGCCAGCTTTTTCTTATGCTCAAGATGTCCTCTGCTTCACTGATCAAGCCTTTCAAGTCCCTCTCAGATTGGAGAGCTTCCTCACCAGCAGCCTCGTAACCTCCAGGGTTAGCTACACATACGAGCAGCCTTCCGCGCCACTGATCCCAAATGGAATTGCGTGGGCACTTGTAAACACAAAGGGCGAGCGTCTCAGCAGGTGTGACTCAGCATGGCTCCACTGGGCTCTGGGCCCTGGTTTCTCTCACACGCACGCAGACACAAAACACTACCCCAGCCCATGCTCACCTACCTGTATAGACACCGAAATAATCCCACAACTCTATGCACTCTCTCAGTCCCTCTGATACTCATACATCATAAGCAGAAATGTGTGCACAATCACACCAGCAGGATGTATACTTACACAGCACAACCAGTGCACACGCCAACACAGAATTGCATATACTCTGGCATACACATACATACACACAGCCAAATATGAACAAGAGCACACACACGACATGCCATGCAAAGGTCACACCCCCCCCCGACTGCTCAGTGATAATTAAAGACGACTCTATTTACCAAGGACTTCTTTTATAGCAGTTGGATTAGGATTAAAGATAAAATCTGGAGTTCCCAAAATTTGGAGGTGCCGGGTGGTACAGATCTAGCTAGCCGGCCATTTGCAGCCATGTTGGTCCCAGGAGAGAGACAGGGTGGGTGAGCTAATGTCTTTTATTTGACCAATTTCTGTTGGTGAAAGAGTCAAGCTTTTGAGCTGCCTCTTCTTCATCTCTCTCTCTCTTTGTCTAGGCATTTACACTGCACTCTCTAATAGCACCTAAGTGCCTTTTAGTTTGGTCTATTGTAGAGATGTGGCCATCTGTTAAGCACTATTTCCTTACCCCATCTAGGCACCATTCCCTTCTAGAGGAGTCTTGTTCGGATGCTTACATTTGCCACTAGTATTTTCCTCTCTTTTATTCGCAAACAGCAACCAACTGGTTCATGTTGTGTTTTCCCGTGATGATCTATCTTTGGCTGCGGTTTCTTTTTGGGTTTCCTACAGGCATATCCTAGTACGGAGCCACCAAATTGTCCTCTGAACTTTCCCAAAGTGCAGGAGCGTTTAGCTCCAGGGTGTTGGTTCAGGCCCAGCTCTAGCCATTTATTGTGTAAGGAAGGAAAGAAGCAAAAGAATTGTCCCAATTTTACATTCCTCTCCCGTTTACTTGAGTTATTTCCACCACAGGATCTCTGGCTGATTTATTCAAATTTCCCAGTGCTGGTCCTCTTTGTAGCATTTCCAGGAGTGGTCAACTGGCTAGTTCACACAATTTACTGGAGCTGCTGGAGAAGGGGGAAAAAAATCATATGACCTGAAAAGAAATGGATCAATGTGTGGATTTCATCATCTCTGCAGGAAATAGAGACTCAAATCCAAGCTGCTGTACTGAGAACAATCAAAGTTGAGACACAGTTGAGATACTCTTGGCAGGATTCCCTTCTCCTGAGAGCTGGAACAATCCCCTTCACACAGAGCAACCTTGAGAAGAAGGAGTGTCTTGCCAGCAGCAATATTGTTAGTTGCATTCATCTGGGTCTTTGTGTTGTGATGGACTGGGCAAAGGTATTCATTGTTTCTAGGAGTGCCAACCATCCAGGTTCGTGCTGAAAAATTCCTTCTCCCGGCTCTGGCTCTTTAATTTATTTCGCAATCAAGCCAGTCCACAGACTGAGGTTTGATTGATAGTTAGGAGGGGTTTGTTTGGGGTTTTTTTTGCCTTTGCTGATACACAAGAAATCAGATAGGAAGAGGCCCGTTTTGTGTGCCTAGCAGAGAAAGTTTAGTGTGCTTCCCAGAGCGGGAATTTCCCAGGACAAAAAGACCCCACTGTAGCATCACCTAAAAGAAGACATCAAAGCCCCCTACAACACCCTGCTCACAAAACATAAGAGCAATACATCCAGCTGGAAACCCCCCAGCTGCTACCTGGCTTGCTCCTTGGGACCACCTGCCAGGAGTGATCAGTGTTTACGGAGTCAATGGCTGGTTTTCTAAATTCCTTCCTATCCAGCCCTCCCTCCCAACAGTTCACTCCCCAGACCATTTCCTAAAGAGAGAAAGCCCTTTTATCGACCAGATCCCAAAGGTTTTCATCCTGCAGAGCCATCAACAATAACAACCTTCTACTTCAACCTCCAGCTGAAAGGCACCTAGGATCGTGTCCCCTGTTGTCTTACTGCCAAGGGAGCAGCCACAGGGACCCTGCTGGCTCCAGAGCAGAGGGCTGGTTCACTCCAGCACTAGCAGGGTATCCTGAATGCTCCCCTCTGCTGTTGCTGTTAAGCTGTTGAGTGAAATACACTGAAGTCCTGCAGTTCTGGTGCCACGGGAGGAAAGCGCTTTATTCAGAACTAGGTGCTGAGACAGCTGCCCTTCATCATGGCTGCCCACACCAGCAAGAATTAAAGTGTCTCCAGCTGGGATCTCCAAAAATGAGACGCCCCTGCCCAGTGGCCACTCTTGAAAATGGTCACCTTATGGTCTCTGTGCCTCAGTTTCCCCATCCATAAAAAGGTGATGCTGATGGTCACCAATTCGTAGATAGCCCTAGCTCAGGTCTGGGCTGCTGCAGTGTGCGGGACTCAAGGAAAAAAAGCACATTTGCCCACCAGAGAATCCAGAGTAGCGTCTTTCCACACTTACCTGTTTCCCTCTGTCTACGACACAGGCCTTAAAGGTGTCTGTCATGCATAAAACACAGGAGAGAGGCATGAAGAGACACTCATCACCAGCAGCCATTTATAGGTCATACACGACACAAGGGTCAGGGAGGGCATCTATGGAGCATGTCAACACTAGAGCCCTGGATCGGACCTTCCCCAAAGTCTGGCTGGGAGTTAGGATCCAGCTTCAGCTCATTACTGAGCTATATTCAGAGCCAGAATTTTAGATGGGAGGAAGGAAACAGCACCTGCTCGCTGCAGATGAGGAGCACCTCCTACTGGTCAGCCCCTGGAATAGGTTTGCCGTTGGATTCATACGAAGCCACTCCTCCAACAGGTCCCTGCTCTCTTTAATAGTGTGCACGCGCTCGCCAGACACACACAGCTCGTCCACTATTCTCACCAACCCTGAGACGCCTTCCTTTCGAAAAAGTTCCAGACCCACTCTCACATTAGACATTAGGGAGCATTACGGGGCCTGCGCTCTCCTGTATCCTGATGCAACTTCAGCCAGTGAGGGAGCGTGACCTTCAGAACACAGGCAGGGGGAACCAGGACTCGTGGGTTCTAATTCCACTTTTACCACTGAACAACTGCATGCTCCTAGGCAATTCGGTTGATAACACTGTGCCTCCGTTTTCCCATCTGTAAAAGGGAGGTGGTGATAGTTACCCAATCTGATAAGGCTATTACGAAGATGAATGCAAGAATGCTTGAAAAAGTTTTTCAAATCCTTGGAGGGGAGCAGTGGAGAAATGCAGCAATATCCAGTGTTATAAGCAACGCAAACACAATAGAAAGCTCCTGCTATTCTGGGCTCTGTATGCAAATGCTTTCACGTCAGAGAGCTGGGCAGGGTACAGCCACGATGCAAATGCATTTGGAATGCTGCGTGCAGCTGTGGGGAGTCGTTAGCATTCCCATAGAGTGTAAACAAGTAGGACAGCACCGCAGTAAATCCAAAGCTGGCCGGACACAGACTGAGGGCCAGATTCTCTGCTGATGTCTCACCACACAGCAGTGGAATCTCTGAGCTTCTCTCTGGCTCCAGCACTTCCATACTGAGTAGCAGTGACATTGTGGCCTGCGTTAGCCAAAGCCCCAGCCAAGGTTGGGCAGTCCTGGGATGAACTGTAGACTACACTCTATTCCTGCTTGCGTTAAAAAAAAAACACCTCAGCAAATTGGAGGGGATCCAGCGAAAGGAGATAAAGATGATTAAGGGTTTAGAAGGATTGACCTAAGAGGAAAGATTAAAGGAACTAATTATGTACTGCTCAGATAAAGGATGAGTAAAGAGGTGATTTAATAACAGCCTGCAAATAGTTGGAGGGCGTCAACATTAAGGAAAGGGGCGGAATTGTTCAGGGTGGTTCAACGGGGAATAACAAGAAGTGATGGGACGAAACTGAGCAAAGGGGAAAATTAACCAGAGCGTTAGGAACAAGTGACCTGACAATAAGGGGAGGAATTTTCAAGAGTTCAGGTGATGTAGGTGACGCATTGACATGCCACAAGATTTATGGTCTTAAATCACTTAGGGCCTGATTTACAGAGGTATTTAGGCACTCTACACAGTGCAGACAGGCACCTGAAGGGATTGACAAAGGTGTCCGAGCATAGAGGTTTTCAACCTTTTTTCATTTGCGGCTTCCTAAAAAATTCCAAATGTAGGTGTGGACCCCTTTGGAAATCTTAGACATAGACCCACGGACCACAGGTTGAAAACCACCATTCTATGGTAATGATAATCTTTTGTGGATCACTTAGACACAGTCTGCGGACCCCCAGGGGTCCGCGGACCACAGGCTGAAAGCCACTGCCCGAGAAGATTGGGTGCCAGATTTCAAAAGGAGTGTGGTGCCCAACCTGCTTGGGTGCTTTGGAAAAGCCCACCCAGTGCCTATCTGCATCTTTGCACTACATGACTTTGAAAATCTGGCCCTAAGACTCTTGTCAAATCCCGCTCCAGGTCAGAAAAGGCTTCAGAACTGGACTGCAAGGGAGGGAGCCGTGATAATGGAGTTATTTAAAAGGCAGAGTGGTTGATGCACTTGGGAATGTTCTGTAGGAAACAGTCCTGCCTTGTCAGGATATTATTCATTATTATTATGTATTCATTTTCACCATCAATTTGAAAGCCAAAGAGACTTAGACTCTGTGCCTAAATCACTTTTTAAAATGGGACTTAGGGACTGTGATAAAGTTCCTCCTCTACCTTGGTGGGTCCTGCACTTATTGGTGGATCATTGTGCTCGCCTCAGAGATTCACAGTAGCCCTCAGTTTGGCCACTTTCATGGCTCAAATCTGCCGTTCACTCAGATAACCTCATCACTGGCCAGCATGGGGAAAAAAGAGTAAGAACAATCCCTGCAGTTTCTGCTGATCCACCCTGTGGGTCGGGGAACAGCTCAGAGACCTTCCCCTCTGGTGGAACCTCCTGGGTTGGGTCCAGAGTTGGGAGGTTTGGGGGGAACCCGGGCCTGCCCTCTACCTTGGGTTCCAGCCCAGGGCCCTGTGGACTGCAGCTGTGTAGAGTGCCTCCTGGAACAGCTGAGCGACAGCTACAACTCCCTGGGCTACTTCCCCATGGCCTCCTCCCAACACCTTCTTTGTCCTCACCACAGGACCTTCCACCTAGTGTCTGTTAACGCTTGTACTCCTCAGTCCTCCAGCAGCACATCCTCTCACGCCCAGCTCCTTACGCACACCTCACTAACTGGAGTGACAGCCTTTTTAAACCAGGTGTCCTGATGAGCCTTAATTAATTCTAGCAGCTTCCCAATTCGCTACAGGTATCCTAATTAGCCTGCCTGCCTTAATTAGTTCTGGAAAGTTCCTGAGTGTTCTGGAATCGTCCCTGTTATCTTACCCAGGGAAAAGGGACCTGCTTAACCTGGAACTAATGTATCTACCTTTGACCACTCTCTTGTAGCCATCTGGCCTGACCCTGTCACAGCACCCTGTGTATATTTTCATTGCAGTTAAATTGGGTGATCAGCACCTGGCTCTGAACACTGGGGTTAGCCTCACTCACTGCAAAGCCATAGCAGAGTTACTTCCTGGAGCTCCACTCACCTGTACAAGCCAAAAGCCTAAGCCCACGTTGTTTCAAATACTCCTCTGAAGCTCATAACACTTCCCAGAGTTTACATTAGCCAGGTCTCCTTCCTAGAGACGTTACATACAATTTCATAATAATACACAATAATAATTATTAATAATACATTTGCATTTTTAAAATAGTGAACTACTAAGATACTTAATCATAATTCAATAAGGTTTGTCCAGGATATTTAAAGCATGACTAGACCGGAAGGAGAAAGTTTTGTAAAGGATGGGAGGAGGGGATGGAGAACAGCCGAGTAAGAGCCTGGGTTATCTTTGCAATGAAGACAGATCCTTAGGATCTTTGGAAAATGCCATGCTTGGTCCCTGTAGTGGTCCCTCACTCTCAGGTAGATAGGGAGGCCATTCCGCCTCACTGCGTCAGGCAACAGTAGTTGGGCTTGGGCCCTGAAGGTCGGGGCCCCGAGCAACAAGCTGTCTATAGCTTGCAACCTCCTGGTTGGGGCAAACAACAGGTAACAGTCTGGGGCTCTGGCCCTCTAGGTGGGGCAGAGCAACAAGCAGTCTTTAGCCCTGTGTCTCCTGGCTAAGGCAGACAGTGGTCAACAGTCTAGAGCCCACAGCCTCCTGACTGGGGCAACCAACAATCAAGCCACAGACCTTCAGACCTAGAGTGAGGGTGCTGCCAACCCCAGGTGTGGGATAATGGCAAAGGGGATAGGGAGACCCAGGCTCACCCTACTCCACCAGGTCCCAGTGGACCTAGTAGTGGCATGTGGTCCCGCCACTGGGTCGTTGGAGAAATACACTGCTTTGCTTTCTGGATCAATGTCTGGTTTCCCTGCGCTACTTCCGACACTATTTAGTCACCATTGCTCCATCGTGCTGGGGCTTTGTCTTCCCACCTCGCAGTCGGGGGGCAGCCACTTCAAGCAACTCCTCGGGGTCCTCTGTCTCTTTGGGCAGTAATGTGCTGGTTTGCATGGCTGCTGGGCCAGGGTCCTGCAGAAGGCTTGGCCCCCTAAAAGAGATATACGCATCCTTCCCTAGTGCAGCCACAACTGAGCTGCAGAGCCCTCCCTTTATACTTCCTGCTCTGCCCCGGCAAGAGGTGCGGGGCGGGTTTGACTCCACCTACCCGGGGGAGAGTAGTGGTCCCTTGCTTTGAAGTCCGGAGGGAGGCCATTCTGCCCTGCTGCAGTCCCTGCCAAAGAGAGCTCACAATCTCGTTTCAGACATGTCACACTCTAGGGCTGGATCTGAACTTTCCTGAAGTTTGGGTGGCAGGTTGACACAGTGGATGAGTAACAAAAATTAGGGATGAGGTGGGTATAAGAGTTCCAAGAATCACGAGATCACAAGGTTATTTCACCGGGGCATGAGCAGGGCTGATCAGGAAATTTTTGATAAAACTGCTATTTGTCAGAAAATGCCGAGTCATCAAAAACCAAATCTTTTTTGTGGGAACATCTCCGTTTCAATGAAATGTTCGTCAGGACGGCCTCTCGGGTCTGCAAGGGAATTTCTGGTCCAAACCAGAGAGCAAGAGACACTAGCCAGTAGCCCAGTGATTAAGGCACTCACTCAAGAGTGTCTACGGGTTTTGGGTGTCTCTGTTTTTGGGATCCCAGCCGGAGACACCTTCCCACTGTGGGCAACCGTTATGAAAGACAAACTGACTCATTGTCTGGGGCACTCAGGTGGAAGACCCTGGTTTCACATGCATTGCCAAACATTCCACATGAGTTTCCTAATCACTGGGGTATTGGCTATTCTGGGTTGGGTCTCTCTCTCTCTCAGAAAAATGATGCAAGCTCTTGGTTGAGTCCCAGGGTGGAATGGGAATTTTTTTTGAAATCTGCAAATTTTTGTGCGACGGGAAAACTATATTTCCCATCCAGCTCTCGTCATAAGTGCATCTCTGTGGTTCCCTGGAATCTCGGAAGGGGTGTACAGGTCTGGAGTAGCACGGTACCGCATAGTTCTTGCAAGATAATTAGGCCAATGGAAACTATAGGGCATTGTGCTGTGATCCAGCTGCGGCACAGGTGTGATGGGAGGCAGCATGAGAGGAATCTACCTTAATGTACGGACAGATCACAATGGCTGTGGACGGAGACTGCTCAACCTTGCTCCCTGCAGGGAGCGAATCACCCAGAAAGGATCAGGGAGGAAGGGGCAGTTCACAGGGCAGCAAGAAGCAGTGAGGGGAAGCAATCTGCCCCATTCTGATGGATGATGCAACATCCCTCCTCCCAAGGAGAGACCATGGAGCACTTTCTCCTAGTGCTCTCCCTGGTCCCTACGCAGCCTCTCTGCAAACTGCACAGCTGAGCCCAGAGTGCAGGGCTTTCACCATTATGACCACGTGTGTTTAGAAACTCTAAACTAAATGCCAGTGTCACGAAAGCAAAATCTCACCTGCTACCTGCCTATTTGATTGCCATAGCCAGCGCGGCTGCGGGTTTAGATGTTCTATTAGAACGAAGAGCACAGTAATAATAGAAGAGGGGAGTGACTTGCGCTTGTTTTCCCCTGAAGAATCCTTCAGGGCAAACATTCTGCAGACAGTTTTCAACACACCACAATCCATTGTAGCCTTAAAAAAAAAATTCAAAGCGTGGCTTTAAAACTCCAGTTTCTAGCAGCTGGGTTAACCCTTTAATGCCACTCACATTGGTCTGAAACAATACCACAGGGGAAAGTTTAAACACAAAAATAAATGGCCAGAGTTGCCAGGGAAACATAAGTGGAAGGAAATTGAAAGTCAATTTAAGGGCTAACTTCATGCTTCATTTTAAAAATAGCGTTTTTATACCGAAATGGAACATTTTTCAAACCCCTGTCGGCCTGCGTCAAACAAACAAGGCTGGCTGCTGGGTAAATCAGTCGATACTAGGGTTCAGCTTGTGGTAATGAAACCTGTGTGGTCCTCAAGTACGTACTGAGTAAAGACCTGCTCTCAAAGGGTTAACCGTTTATTCTGTTCCCAGACCTCCAACAAGTATCTTATTTATAATTATCACACAGGTTGGCACAAATGCAAACACTCACTTACACACACACACATATACACACACTTAAGTCCCTGTTGTGTAATAATACTAGGTTGTTAATGATTCTAGGTCACTTCTGCTTATAGGGACATTTTGGACTGAGGGAAATATAATGCACCTACATGGTTCTATTCAGAGACTGGGAGAAACTATGTTTGAATAGAGTCAAAACCTGTTCATGAACTGCATGCCAATGGAAAACTGGGTTTTCACACAGCCTGTTTGTCTCCCTACACACACACACACACACACCCCTTTGTTATCTGCTCGAAGTGAACATTTGTTCAACAGTTTTGTTTTGATCATCATTAGCAAACAGCTAGTCGGTGGCCTGCAGCCACGATTCTTTTAACCAAGAAACAAGTTTTGCGCAGCAATGAAATTCATTTAGGTCGGGAGTGGCAGTAGAACGTAGAGGTTGGCTCAGCCAATCACGAGACACAAAGAAGGCCATGTGACTCTAATGACCACTCCACTGCCCCTCGACTCAGAGTTTGGCAGACACCTTAATTTGTGTCTGTACAAAGGTGTTAGGGGAGGTGTCTTCCGAATGGGTCTCTTTGCACAGTGCCATAGCGGAGCGCAGAGTGACCGAAGTAAACACGGCAGCACGACTGAGAGCAGCCTTTGCCCACCTGTGTTTGAAAAAAAGCCCTGCACTGTAGCTGTGATGTCAGACTGATGCTGTCTTGACCACGCCATGTGTCAGTTTCATACCGATGCCCATTCACTCCCTCTTCTTTGCTGCTCTTCTCTCCTCCTCTGCCTCTTGTGCATTACACACTGGCTCAGTGTGCGTGATCTCGCCACTCACATAGAAGGAGGCTTAATTCTACTAGCAAGCAAGGACCATTCCTTTAGCTCAAGTGCAGGAGGTCCGTGATTTCTCAGACACGGTTCTTGGGTTCTACCACTCCCAGCACTGCACTTGTGCTGTAACTGGATTGGCTACACATTTCTACACCCCCGCTTGATCCGCCCACTTCTAAACCCCATTCATCTCCTTCTTCCACTCTTACCTTGGCATCTTCTCCATGCCTCTCCTTACACCTGGCACTCCCGTCTGGTCTTCTCAGGTATCAAACAGCCTCCTGCTTCTCATTCCAAATGATACTTTCAGCACGTTTCTCCCACAAGCCCTTTCAACAACTCCCACTGAGTCATGGAATCATAGAATATCAGGGTTGGAAGGGACCTCAGGAGGTCATCTAGTCCAACCCCCTGCTCAAAGCAGGACCAATCCCCAACTAAAGTCCAGAATCTGTATTCCAGTCCACCCTCGGCACCACTTTCATATTGTTCCCTTGACCTGGTATCATGTATGTTTGAACTAGGCATGGATGGACTTCATAGCACTCAAGGTTTTGTGAACCTCACAGGCTATTTGGGGGGATTCAGAAATCTAGCTTGAGCTTGTGACCCTTTTTCTCCAGTAGCTTTAGCCCACATTTATTTTTCAGTTAATACAAACTCAGCAACAACCACATGTATTTTTCCAGTTAAAGGAAAGCCTATGTGTTAGGGAATAGGAGAACCTTTTCTGCTCACACCTAGCCGAAAGCTTAACTGGGTAAGTGAGTGCCCCATACATGGTATATAGACTGTGGATAACATTTTAAAAATCACCTAAGACCCAGATTCTCAAAGGTATTTGGGTGCCCATCTCTCATTCATTTCAAATAGAAGTTGGATTGCAAATCTGGGCCCAAGTGACCTAGGAGCCTAAGATCCATTTACATTAGTGATGTAGGCATTTAGGAGCCTAAATCTCATTGACTTTCAGCTACTAAATGCCTAAGAGGCAGATTTTGTAGGTGCCAAAAGATACAGTGAGGTGCCTAATGTGATTTTCAGCAGGGCCTCGGCACCTAACTCCTATTAATGGGCGTTAGGGCCAGATTTTCAAAGGTGCTTAGGCATCTAAAGATGCAAATAGGCATCTAGTGTGATTTTCAAAAGGGTCTAAAGTCACGCTTGAAAAAAATAGAACTTAGGCTTCTAAATCACCTATAAAGAAAAGGAGGACTTGTGGCACCTAGAGACTAACCAATTTATTTGAGCATAAGCTTTTGTGAGCTACAGCTCACTTCATCGGATGAAGGGAGCTGTAGCTCACAAAAGCTTATGCTCAAATAAATTGGTTAGTCTCTAAGGTGCCACAAGTCCTCCTTTTCTTTTTGCGAATACAGACTAACACAGCTGCTACTCTGAAACTAAATCACCTATGCGCTTTTGAATAATGTTCCCTGTATCTTTTTAGTGCAATCTCTCTCTCCTTCACTCTTCTCCTTTTCCCGAAGATTCTTCAACCCAGAGCATGTTCAAGTCCAGATTTCTAACCCAAAATATTTGAGTGAGTTTGAAATTGGGCAAAATGAATTAACCAGTCCCTTTTTGGAACTCTATTACCTGGGTCTAAACAGCACCTGGGTCTAAACTCTATTAGCTGGGTCTAAACAGCACCTTCCTTTATCCTGCATGTAATGAGCACACTCTAAAGGTTCAGAAAGTAATCTGCAATAACAGCAGGATTCCTGGCATCCCTCGCAGATCCTTCATGCAGCCAGAAGGTGCTTTTAAAATTGGTTGTGTGCTGCTCTCTGAGAATTTTCAGGTGCCCTGTAATATACAGTATCTAAGTCTAATCACGGCTCCCTCGCTGAGAGAGAAGTTCAGAGTTTAGCTGAGGGGCAGTGGCCCCATTTTCACTGCAATAGCGTCAGGGGTCCCCGTATTGCTGTCGTTACCCTACACTGCATTGTAAGTCGTTTGGATTTCACATGCAAAGAGCTGTGATAAAGTGCATGTCCGTCACCCATCTGTCCCATGAAGCCAGGGGAAATTAATCCATTTCACATATCCCAAGGAATCTGCTCTCAGCTTGGTCGGGAGATAACTACACACCCACGAGCCAGCTCATGCTTGCGGAGCAAACACCGGTGACAGCAGCTGCAAAGTGGCATTTGCATGACAGGTGACTATTTGCTGTGCTGCTTACCCCTTCCTCCTACTGAACCGGCCCTGCCCAGCCTTCCCCAGCTCCTGTCACCCTGAGACTTGGGCTCCTGGAAGCGGGCAGCACGAGAAAATTAAAAGCAAATGAGATGTTTCCACCAGGATTGATCTCTCTCCGCTGCACACACTCACGCACACAAAGTCACATGTGGTTCCACGCACTCCCAGAAACACACAGTCACAGTGTCATAGACCTGCACGCACTCATGGCGTAACGCACACACCTTCCTACGCTCACACATACATAGTCCTACATCTATCCAAACACACACATGCCAGGCCCCTGCTCCCCGTTCCCAACATGGCAAAAGAAAGAAAATAAGCGAACAAAAAGAAAGAGCAGCACCCAGGCCTTCTGCCCTGCAAGGACCCTACCTTTCGTAGGAGACCGAGGACAGCTTGGCTTTCTGCTGTGCTTCTCTCTGGGAGCTGAGAATAAGAAGTCTCTCCACATCCCAAGGCTGAGGCCCTAGGAGCTGGGCTTCTCCCTTTCCTCCTCCAATCTGGCATGCTTCACAGCTGCAGTGGCAGGGACACCTGTGCCCACAGGTGCTCTTTAATCCCTTTCTGTCTAGTGCGGGGTTTGTATACCCCATCACACCTGGCCACTGCTGAATCCCTGTGGCTAGCAAATATCCTTAGTTCATCCGAGGACTTTCGGGGCTGTGCAATGGTCTCTCAAAGAAGGTCCAATGGCGTTGCCAACAGGCCTTGTTAGGCAAGAGGGAAAGGCATTATCAAGCAATCACTAGGACAGTTGGCTTCCAGGAAGCTCCGTACCTTCAACATCACATCACTTCTCCCAGCACACAACAGTGACCCACATGAAAAACCCGCTCACGCGCAGACGGTATGCACCCAGCTATGCGTTTCCATGCGTGCCGCCCTCGTCACCTATTTGCCTCCTTAAATGCATGTTTTCAAAAATCGACCCGTGTCCACGTGCTGCATTACACATGCATCCGCACGCGTGTCCAGACTTGTGTTTCCACAACTAGACAGCTCTGGCCACCCCACTGTCCTTGCACAGTCCTGTTGCCAGCCACATGGCCACACGTACATGTGTCCGTACACACAGTTCTTTCATCTGGCACGGGACACAGCACACACACACACAACACTGCACACACACACTGTTCACATGTTTCTCTCCTCCTCTCCCTGTGCACTTCATCCTACCAGAAAAAAAACAAAAACAAAACAACCATCTGCCTCTTGTTAAATACTATTAAAACCAGAAGCAGTTTTAAAAAAAAAAAAAAAACAGCACACCAGCCCTTGCTGAAGGTTGAAGCCACCTTGAGCACAATCCTGGAAAAAGCAGATACTTCCCTCCGCTTCTCTGTCAACTCCACTTTGCATCAAAATCTCCTTTGTATGTCACTGAGTTATTAAAGTTGTGGATTGCGGCACAGTGTGTTAGCAACCAGGGAGCTCTCCATGAAAACTCTGCCCTTGACAAATGCTACCAGCCAAGACCCAAAGAGTCCCCGCACCCTTTTTGTGTGTGCATCCCATCATGGTTTGAAGGGAGAAAATAATCCCTCCTCTTGATGGGCTTTTGTACCTTTTATTCAGCAGTTCCAGAAGGAAGTAATTTCTAGCAGGCCAATCTGGGGGATGCTCCATTCTCACGCTCCGAGGCCTGTGGGGCCTTTGCTCTTTTTAAAATATTCCCTTTCACCTGCAGAAGCAGCTCACAGGCAGGGTAATCAGCTCCTCAGCCTCTCCCCCATCAGCTTTCAGGAAGTGAGGGGGAGGGAAGCAGCCAAACTCCAGGCCTCAAGTAGGGCCAGCTGGGTGCTAGGTAGAGGCGTGGAGGGACTAGAGAGGAGGAAACCTCTGCCCACAGCCAGAGCTTCTCCACTGAGTCTATTTCAGTCCAGTGGCTGAAGCTGCCTATGCAGGCCACTTATCCAGGCAGAAGGTGGAATGTTACACCGTTTCATGGTGGAACTGAACTAGTTCCACTGCAGAGGAGTCCTCCACAGCCATGGAGGAAGGGCTGAGTCTGCCTCAATGGGTCTCGAAAAATGGGACATTCCCTCAGGGTCTGGGAGCAGCATGTGAGCTCCAGGCCTCGCTCCATCCCAGCACCTAGCCCTGGGAGGTGCAGGTTCGGAACCCAGTTGGTACCGATAATTTCATTTGAGGGTCTAAACTCTCCAGCTAAGTGGCATTGTCATTCTCGGTTTTCATCTGGGACTAGGGGCCAGATTCTCTGGCCCAGCCAAGCTGGGCTCCTGGCCTCCTCCACAGTGAGACAGACAGACATGCACAGGGAGAATTGGGGCAGGCACAGCAGAGCTCTCGCTGGTGACTTGGTGTGCACATGGCAAGACCCACCAGTTGACACTAACCGCCAGGTTAGTTGAAGCATGCTGGTGGCCTGCCAGGCCAGTTCTGCTGATCCCAGCCAAAGCAGTGGGGCAAAACCCACTGGTCATATTCCTGAGATGAGGGGGAGGACTTGGTGGAGGGAGGAGGGTTTATCAATGGGTTGTTTTTAAATATGTATGACATTAACGAGGCCATTTAGCAACTGGATAATGTGGTGGGGGCTTCTTAGCTGGGCAGCTACTGCCCTCAAAAAGTTCAAGCTTTACCCTCAGATCCTCCTGGGCCACAATCTTAAAAGCACACAGAAAGCTCTCACTCAGAGCCAAGTCCTGCTCTGTATCACAGCAGTGTAAATCCAGAGTCACTCCTCTGCAGTCAGTGGACGCAATAGGATTACTCCAGATTTACACCACTTTAAGTGACACAGAATTAGACCATCCACTAACACATTCAGTTAAAGCGTTAGGACCCCAAGGCAAACCCATGCCTGAAAAGGGGACAGTGGGTTGGCTTAGTGCTCAAGAAGGGCTGATGTGAAGGGGTTTAGCCTGTAGTCACAGACAAGCAGTCCCATGCAACCGATCCTGGGACCTCAATCACAGAGGGTCAGACAACAGAGATTCCAAGAGAAGGAAAGGGCTGATTGCAGGGGCTTTGCCCCTCCGCCACAGCCACTCCAGCACTGGGAGAGAGCAGGAGGAAGGGAGGGGGAGCTGCTCCAGGACAGACAGCCCAACAGTGGGAAAGTGGAGGCGAGGAGCAAAAGGTGCTGTGTTTGAGGGATCTAGCCCTCAGGCAGAGACATCTGAACAGTCAGTCTGGGCTCATGGAGCAGGAGCAGTAGCTAGACCTCAGAGCCAGTAGCATCTGAGCACCTCACAGTCCATAGCTTTCCTCCTCCCAGCACCCCTGGAAGGTCCAATCCCCGATGGGGAACTGAGGCACATTTGCCCAAGATCACACAGGAACTCCGTGACAGAGCTGCAGATTGAACCCCGCGGAGTTCCCCAGAGTCCCAGTCCGCAGCCTCTGCACTAGGCCGTCCGTCTCCCTCCATGACGGAGCCATTAGTCCAGCCCTGAGCAGCCCTGCACCTTCACAAGTACAGAGACCTGACTTTCCAGGGGATTAACCCCAGAGAGGCTGCCATTCCAGCCCCGCACCAGCAGGCATTATGATGCCGCAGTATGACAAGAAGCCACCACGCTGCCCTGCTTGTGTCCGTTCCAGGGTAATAAGCGCACCCACTGCCCCTTGTGGTTACATGAAACGGAATATCCAGATAATAGAAAAGTCACCCACACTTATTACAGTCTAATCAGGCCTGCTCCATTGTCCTCCGGCTAATGTATGCAGCAGCGAGTCTAAGGGATCTTTGAAGGAATGAATTGTCAGCTCGCGGAAGCGAACGATGACAGGGGAATTATTGCTAATCCCACGCTGGGGCCGGACCACTCCAGAGGACTTAAAGAATGGTTTGTCTGTTTTTTTAAAAAAAGGAGAGGATCTTCTTTTCCTAAGTGCTGGTGCAGATTTGTTCCCCTCTCCTGGCTGGCATTGCACCAAACAGTGACCAGGAATCTGAAAAGAACGAAGAGAAGAGGAACAGGGGGAAAAACGACAAAGAGAAAAGATAAAGACGGGAGATTAAAATTGCACTGACGCTCCATGTTACCCACTCTGGGAGTGTTGGCTCCAATTAAATCTTCCCCTCCCAACAATACACCATTGTCATTTACCTAGTACTCAAGATATTGCGATAAGCGACCATGGTATTACCAGCTAGAGACAGCAAGTACAGGAAAGAGAGAGAGCTTGTGACTAGTACTTGATCATGTAACAGTTGGATCTTATCTGAAGGCCCAGTGGATGTGGTTATGGGGCCAGCCCCTCCATTGGTGTAAATGAGCAGAGTTACACGGAAATTAATGTGACTACTCTCATTTGCACCAGTTGAAGTGCTGGCCCCTGGTCTGAAATTAATAGCTTCAGAGCAACATTAGCAGAAGGGGAAAAAACAAAAGAAAACAAAATTCTCCTTCTGGGTCCACATCCCAGATGTTGCTGATGGAAAGACACAAGCACGCTGCTTTGTGTCCTGGTTTCCAGAGCCCCTTCAACACCCACCTCAGGAGTTTCTGGAGCTTCCCAGGACTTGCCTCCTTTGGCACATCAAGCAAAAAGGGGATAGGAGCAGAAGCTAGCGTGTGGCTACTCCTGTGGCAGGAATTCATCCCAGCTGAACTGTACCCTTGGGCAGAGGCCCTGCACAAGCGCTGTGTGCCACTTAATCTCTAATTGGAGGTCAGAAGTGGCACCTAGGCCCTTATCCTGAATTTCACCCCTTTTGCACGGTGATAACAGGGTAAATGGAGTAGGCCTGATGCCCTCCACGTGTGGGCTTGAGTCAGAAAAGCACTTAAGCATCTGCCTATGTTTAAGCACGTCAGCAGTCCCATTGGAGTCACTTGGGGAAAAACATGTGCTTAAACTTAGGTATGTGCTTGATTGCCTTGCTGAATCGGGGCCTACCCACAACCGGTGCAGTACGGCCGCAGTGGAGCAAAGTTTCCCCGAGCTCCCCTGCAAAGGCACTTAAGCCCTGACCTAGGGAGACCAACGCTAAGAGAAGAGGGGGAGTTTGGTCTTCTGCCCTCTGGGCTACGCCCGCCAGCTGGTACTGAGTGGAAGTGTAATGTCACCGGCACCAGGCAGTGCTAAAAGTGGTTATGTCCTATGCGATGTGCAGACTAGGCCTGGCGCTGCCAGCCGCTGGAAAGCTTTCCTAGGGTCTCTTTCTTTTCCCCAAACTCTTTGTGAATTTGGTTTGATGATGGAGCCTGGATCATACCACCGGGAGCACTGGCTTGGGAAGCAGAAGGTCAGTGGAGGGCTAGAAGGATGCAGGGACATATTGTGTTCTTGGAGCTGTTTAGGCTGAGGTGGGGTTTGGCTTGAAGGAGCAGCTGTCCATCCCCAGCGGGTTTTATATCGTTGTACAATTATACAGCTGTACTTAGAGTTTGGATGAGGTGCACCTTACGGAAAGGGGAATAAATAACTGTACTTCAACTGAGTTCTGTATGTATCACTGAGTTCTGTCTTTCTAAATGTGCCTGTGGATACTGCTGTGAGAAACCAAAACCTGAACATGCCTCAGATGGCATGGGGTGCACACCCCGGGCAATGCACAAGAGGGATTTAACAGCGACAGGCCCCGCTGGGGAGGAATGGCTTTGCCCTTCAGCACCTGGACTCTCTAGAGGACATTGCTTGTCTTTTGATTCCAGCCACCAGCCTGGCAAAGCGAGGCCTGGCAGAGATCCTGAACAATGCCATCCCCAGCATCTTCCCTGTCGGCAGAAATGGTCTCATAATGGACGGCTCCCACCAAGCCTCAGGGATCGAACGGACACCCAGCTTGGGTTCAGGGCAACATCAGCAAGGTCCTGAAGGCAGAATCTGCTGAGAATGGAGGCACAAACGTGAAGCTCTGCGTGCTGCTTCTGCTTCTCAGATGAGCGAGAGTGATCCGATAGAGAGACAGATGAAATCATTCTGATTGCAGTCTCTGAGATCAGACGTAACAGGAGTCGGGGCAGTTCAGAACACGTGTGAGGATTTTTTGCAATGAACACAGCATGGACTGAGCACGTAAGCGGGCTTCAGGACAAGAGTTTCATTTGCATTTAAATAGATTTAAAGGGTGACTCGGTCTCTCTCTTTCCATTCACCACGTGGATAGGAGCAGGCTGATTAATGCAGGTAATGAAAAATAGCCCCGGCTAATCCATTCTGCTGTAACTGCTGATACTGATGGAGAGAAACATGTAAACCACCATATTATTTTATACTGTTTGGGACTAGAATGTATAGAGGGCATGGCCTGCTGAGACAGATATTCCAATGCCAGCCACTACCTGCAGGACTCAGCGTAGGGAATGGGGTAGGAGCCCTATGTGAACAGCTCTTAGCTCCTGAAAACTCAGCCTCTCTCAGCATGAGTCACAGGGGCGCTCTCCCCTCCTTCCCCAGCCTTTCCCTTCACATTCACTGTAGGGTTTGATGAGAAGCCACTGCAGTCCCAATCTATGTCTACACTGCAAATTGAGGTGTGACTGCAGTTTGGGCAGATGTAGCCACACTATCTTTGCCCATGCTAGGGATGGCTAAAAACACCCATGTAGACACGGCGGGGCGGGCTTCAGCGTGGGCTACGCAAGCTGGACGGGGACCTTAGGTACATACTTGCTTTGCTAGCCTGCACTGCTGCAGCTACATGGCTCTTTTTCATAAGGCTGGTGGAGGTATGTCCATCCACGCGGCAATCACACCGCGGATTGCAGTGTTGACGTACCCTAGGAGGAGACCTCTCAACAGGGGCCCTTGCCTGGAGGGAGTGCACTACTGCAGCAACCCCCACAAAAACCCAGGGTTCAGATGAAGGCAGCAGCCCTGCTAATGTTTTACACAGCATTTCACCCAAGCCGATTACAGGTAACAAAACAGAAATGAAGAACTTATGGGCTTAGACGCGGCTTCATCTATATACTGGGTTCAGTAGCACATCAGCCCTCTGCCTAGGGGTGATTTTATGCCTGGTGCGGAGGGGTGGGGGTGGGTTCTATTCTCTACCAGTGGCTGTGGTGTCAGCATTCGGGCAGCCACAGAATCGTTACAGTTACACCGGCTCCCACTTAAATCCCACACGGATCTCTAGTGTTTAGATTGGGCTAGCCCTCAGGGACATATACAGCTTGCTCATTATAGAAGCTTCTGTTACTTTTTGAAACTTAAGATTGGAACTCATTTGTGTGTGTATGTTTACCTGCTTGAACCTTGTAAATAACTCTCATTTCCTTTTCCTATTCATACATCTGTATATCATTTATTACAGGATAGGCTACAAGCATTGTTTCTGGGGTGAGATCTAAGCTGCAATTGACCTTGGGTAAGCGACTGGGCCTTTGGGACGGGGAGTAACCTGAATATTGCTGCAATTTATGGTGTAAGGGACCATCTATCACAAAGATAAGCTTACGCAGGTGGCGAGACAGATCAGAATACCCAAGGGACTGTCTCTGACGCCTTTGTTCAGGCTATTCTAGTGCCTGAGTTTACACTTGATAATTGGGTGGTAAAAAGGATAGAATTCACAACCAATTTGAAGTTTGTTTCCTGCTTCTTAACAGTCTGCCTAGAGGGTCGTCCTCATGCTCTGGAGCCACAGCAGGACAGCCTGACAGGAGGGCTTTGCTAAGGCACTGGGGATTCAAAGGATAAATCTGCATGAAGGACCATTCGCCCTGTGCCACTCCTGCAGCCAGCCAGAGCCAAGACTGGTCTCAAGGCAATGGAATTCTTATTGTGTAACTTCTTCTCTACAGCCTGGAGATCACAAATATTTCATGATTGCAAGGGCCTGGCTCAAATCAGAGATCTTACTAGAGAAATCACCTTCCCAGTGATGATTAGAACATAAGAATGGCCATACTGGGACAGGCCAAAGGTCCATCTAGCCCAGTATCCTGTCTTCTGACAGTGATCAATGCCAGGTGCCCCAGAGGGAATGAACAGAACAGGGAATCATCAAGTGATCCATCCCCTGTCGCCCATTCCCAGCTTCTGGCAAACAGAGGCTAGGGACACCATTCCTGCCCATCTTGGCTAACAGCAATTGATGGACCTATGCTCCATGAATTTATCTAGTTCTTTTTTGAATCCTGTTATAGTCTTGGCCTTCACAACATCCTTGGCAAAGAGTTCCATGGGTTGACTGTGTATTGTTGATTGGCACAGCCCGAGCTGGCCTCAGCATTTTGGGGGTCAGGCCTGCCAAACTATTTTTCCTACTTCCTTTGGATACATGGGCAATACAATCCTCTGGGAGACAACCCAAATTTCCATGTGTGTGTGTGTGAGAGAGACACAGACAGACAGACAGACACCTACCATGCAAACAATGGCTTTGCCAGTCCACAGTAGGTGTTTGCACTGGTCCAGATACAAATCCCCAATGGAGATGAGACCTAAGAACCTAGGTTCAATGGGGAACGCTATGGGAACTCAGCGCCTGACCCTGCACCCGCTGAAGTAAATGGCAAAGCTCCTGTTGCCTTCAAGGGTCCATGGTCAGCTCTTGTAACCAGCTCATCACCAATTATTTGCACCATCTAGAACAGGGATGGTCAGCCTTTCCTGCCCAAGTGCCACAAGCACAAAATACTTTCCAGGTGTTGGGACGGGCACTGCAGTGTTAGCGGGACTATCTTCTCCTCCATTCTCATGAGATGCACCAGGAGTGTAGGCAAAGCTGGAGCTGCTCTGTGAGAAGGAAAGCAAAATTAACTTGTCCTTGTCATGACTTCAGCAAGGACCCCAGGCCCTTCTGGCTGCTCGCCTGGAAAAGGGTACAGGGAGAAAAAAGAGAGACTCCCTAGCATAGCCAATAGCCCAGTGGTTAGGAGACTCACCCAGGATGTAGGGGACTCACGTTCAGTCCCTGCTCTACCTGATTCCTGACCAGCTCTCCTCTGTATGCTATTCTCTGGCCCACATGCTGCAGGTTGCTTAGTGCATTTGCAATGGATAAGCTGGTAAACCTTTGCTTGCTGTCAGAAGTCTATCCAGGGAAGCTCATGTTGCTAGCCACACAGGCTCCCTGACGTAACAGCACTGGTGTTGCCCATAAAAAAACCCTGTGATCCCCCAGAATTGAAATTCACTCCAGCCACTGAGGAAGCAGCTACCATACGCAGGGGTCTACTCTCTCCTCCACTCTCTTCAGCAAGGGAAATGAACTTGCCATGTTCTTAGAAGCGCAGCACTACTGAAGCCGTGTGATACTATGGACAGCAGTCACACTTACTGAGAGGGGACAGACAATTTTCCAACTTGCAAAAACAAAACAAAACAATCAAACAAACCCTCAAACTTGCGTGTGACGCTGTCTCGAATGCTCAGAGAGCCTGTCTCCGGCCTGTAGCCTTTTCTGTTGTCTTACCCCTTCCAGAAGCAATGATGGCTTTCCCACGCACTCACAGCCAGCAGGACAATCTAACTGGGGTAGCCTGGGGCCACGTCCATAGTTGAGTCTGTATGGGTGATGCACGTGTCTGGAGTGGAGAGGCATGGCAGTCACCAGCCTGCCTTTAAAGTGTGGATCTAGGAGCTTCTGACAAGCACAGTCCCAGTAACTATTCTGCCAAACTTGGCTTGCTATCCAACAAACCCTCACCATCGAAACAACACGTCTGTCCTGCACGCTTATTATCATTCCCTGGACCACTTGCAGGCTTTCAGAAACCCATCATTACAATGATAATCAAGAATCATAGGACACTGCGATTTGTACCTGCAATACATTTACACCGTGAATTGTTTGTAGAAGAGACACAGAGAGACAGAGAAAGAGAGAGACCTGCAGCTTCAGTACCATTCAATTCAGGAGCAGTAACTCCCACGCCATTTGATTTGTCCCCTTTCATTTTCTAATTTAAATTGTACCTGCTGAAAACCAGACATATATTTACTTCGTCCTCTGCGCTCTTCTTTAGCCTTGAACCGAGGAAACTTGAGAAATGCCCTTGTTTACTGCACCTTGAAATCTCTCCTCTGTGCAGAAGCCCTCCTCTGGTTTCCCAGGCCTCCACCCCACGGCGAGGAGACAGGTTTGTCTGACAAAGCGCTGCGCTCCCGGACTGTCAGTCATGCCTGAAGTAAGAGACAGAGCACTCTGGAAATGACTGCAACAGTACTTGGCAAATGCAAAACGGAGAGAAACTCACTGCAGGATGCAAATGCAGCGTGAGTCCAGTTTTATTAGAGTATTTTGCACACAGTTCCTCTCTTGAAACACAAAGACACTAGAGAGGTGACTGTGTCACTGGTGAGTAATGATACAGCACAGTGGGAGGTAAAGGGAATTGGGCTTAGGCCAGCGCAAGCCACCCACTGAGACTAGGTCCTCCCTGGGAGCAGGCTTCTGCAAATATGAGGCGTGAGTCTGATCTCACGCACACCTGGCTTCAGTGGAAATATTCCTGATTTGCACCTGAGTGAGATCAGAATCAGGCCATCATTTTGACTAAATGATAAACCTGATTCCTCACGGGACCCTGCCTGGTTTGCGCTGGGATAACGTCACAGATTTCAGCAGGGTTACACCATAGTCAAACTGGACTGACTCTCAGATTCACACCCAAAACCTTCCATCCAGCTGTATAAAGAGCAAGATTCCATTGGGTAACTCATGCCCCAAGAGCACCACCATCATTCCTAGTCAATCGGGGGTGGCTGTAGGCTTTGCTGGCCCCTATTTCTCCCAACAGTAGGACATATACAGTTCTCCATTGCATTCAGCCATGCACCTCTCCCCTTTCTCTCATTTCTTACAGGCCTAAGCTCTGCTACAGCATTATACTAAAGGTCAAAGCCGCTCCCGTTGAACGAAAGGCAAAACTTCCCGAACAAGGATCCACCCCATATAACTAACAACGGAATGCTGGACAGTGATTCCATAAGTCGCTGTGTCGACAGGCCACTTCATCCCACCGGCTCCCAAATTCAGACGCGGGCTGAGCCGTGACATCGATGGCAGAGACCTCACTTCCTGTCCCAGTCACACCTCCCCTGCCCCAGCATAATGGGGAGGAGAGGGTGTATCAAGGCCAGGCAGAGCAGAGCGCTGTTATTTCTGATCTTCCACTGGGGTAGGGCCCGTTATGCCAGCGGTGGAAGTAGAGCAGGCCCCCTGCGGCCCTACCTTCTGCTGGGGCCAGGTGGCTGTGGCCCGGAGAGCTACCACCAATGCTCTGCAGCGGCCGCTCTTGGAGGGTCAGGGCCAATTCCTCAAAAGAGCTTACTTGCCCCCTGCCCATAACACTGTGAGTGGACAGTAGTTCAGGACTGAATCCCAAGCAAGAGTGCCCCCTTATGAAAGCACTACCGCCGGGCTGTTGCCTCTCATCCCCAGGCCAGACCAGCTTGGAATGGCTGCGGCCATCGATGGCCGTCAGGCCAGCCTGTCCATGTGGAAGCATCCCAGATGCACCTGACACCTTAGTTCGCAAGCTCTCCCTTAGAGGAGGCTGCTGAACAAAGGGCCTAGAGCAGGGGTGGGCAAACTACGGCCCAGGGGCTGCATCTGGCCTTTAAGATGTTTTAATCTGGCCTTCGAGCTCCTGCCGGGGAGTGGGATCGGGAGCTTGCCCCGCTCCGCGCGGCTCCTGGAAGAAGCGGCACGTCCCCACTCTGGCTCCTATGCGTAAGGGGCAGCCAGGGGGCTCCGCACGCTGCCCCTGCCCCAAGTGCCACTCCCATTGGCCAGCAAATGGGGCCAATGGGTGCTGCAGGGGTGGCGCCTGTGGATGGGGCAGAGGGGGGACATGCCGCTGTTTCCGGGAGCTGCTTGAGGTAAGCGCCACCCAGAGACTGCACCCCTGATCCCCTCCCATGCCCCAACCCCTTCGTCAGCCCTGATCCCCCTCCCACCCTCCAAACCCCTCGGTCTCACCCTCCTGCACCCCAGAGCTCAACCCCGCACCCGCACCCCTGCCCCAGCCCGGAGCCCCCTCCCGCACCCTGAACTCCTCATTTCTGGCCCCACCCCAGAACCCACACTCCCAGCCGGAGCCCTCATCCCCAGCCACACCCCAACCCCAAATTTCGTGAGCATTCATGGCCCACCATACAATTTCCATACCCAGATGTGGCCCTTGGGCCAAAAAGTTTGCCCACCCTGGCCTACAGTTTCACTGGGTCCCCACTCTTGTACTTCAGAAGAATTAAATTCCTCCAGCTCCAAAGGAAACAACTCCTGGAGACCCAGCTCATGAACCCCGGCTTTCAGCCAGGGCCAGGCAGAGAGAGCAAGAAACAGGGAAGCACCATCATAGTTTGTTCCCATTAGTTTCCCCCGCTTCCTGGTTCTGTTTTGCCAGCTAGCAAGGCCGTCCTCAGCTGCCTCCAGAAGACGTGCCTGCTTATTTCCCTGTCCTTCCACTCCAGGTAGGTGTTCCTCTGCAGGTAGCGGGACAGCCCCAGCTTGCGCCTCAGCAGCGCCTTATTCACTTCCTCCAGCACAATCAGGATGATGCCAGCTCTGCCCTCCACGAACTGCCAGGACTGGGCGATCTCAAGCTCAAAGCTGCACCACTTGCTCTCCATGAAGTGGTCGGAGATGACCGCGATGACTTTCCTGCTGCTCAGGAACCCTTCGTGGATGATGTTGGAGGCAACGGGCACCCCCGGCGTGAAGTCCCGGTAGTGGAGGCAGAGGTGGAAGGGGGGCACTCCCCCCTCCAAGGTCTCAACCAGCTCCTTTCTCACCCACTCAATGTCCTTGCTGGAGTGGATGACAAAGGCGTCGTAGGTGTCATCCCTGTCCGCATACCGCCGGCATCCGCTGAGCAGTACCAGCCCGTAGTACAGATTGAAGTAGTACTTGTAAATGAGGAACAAGAACAGAGCTCCAGCGAGGGCCGGGCCCACATAGATGGCCATCAGAACGGGACTGAGTTGGCAGGAGGAGAGGTCAAAGTTCAGCACACTCACATTCTTCAGGTGCTCGGGGCTGTTGCAGACCATCAGCTTGGTGCTCCAGAGCAGCTCCCCGTGCTCCTTGGCCCACTTCAGGAAACTCAGGTGGCTGCAGGAGCAGTCAAACAGGTTGCAAGAGATGTCCAGGTGGACCAAGCTGCTCGGCAGGCTCTCCAGAGCCTTTTCTGTCAAGACAGTCAGCTGGTTGCTGCTAAAGTCCAGGATAGTGAGGGCCTGGAGAGGCTTGTAGGCCAGGTGGTCAAAGGTCAGCAGCTTGTTGTGGCTGATGTTTAGCTTTTGCAATTTACCAAGGGTAGAAAATGCGCTCAGAGACACCTGTATCAAATTACAGCTGGAAACATCCAGGGTGAGCAGCTGGGTCAGTTTCATGAAGCTGTCGCCCAGGTTGTTGCCCTTAAAGGAGTTGCCGGCCATCTTGAGCACTTGCAGGGACTCTAAGCCACAGAACGCACACTGGGACTCAACACGAGTGTTGGTGTAGGAAATATCAAGGTAGATGAGTTTCCCAAGGGAGAGGAAGACAGGGAAGGAGCCAGGACCATTCAACTTCGAGTGCTGAAAGTCCAGAGACACCAGCTCATTGACACTCCAGCTTCCGGACACGCTGATTTTGGAGTTGAAGCTCAGGTTCAAGTGCTTCAACTTTGGGGTCCCAGACAGGTAAAAGGCACAGCATTGAATGAAGCTGAGCCGGTTCTCACTCAGATCCAGGACCTCCAGGTTAGGCAGATCCACAAATGTCTGCAGGAAGCCAGTGAGGTATTTGCTTTTGGTGATCCGAAGCACTCTCAGCTCTTTGAAGGAGGACAGCTTCAGGGCAGGCACCTCACTAAACTTGCAGGTCTTGCATTCCAGCTGGTGTAGTCTGGAGGCAGTAGGGACCGCTGACACCTGGTTGAGGTAGATATCCACCATCCGAATAATGGAGGTGTTGACCAGGCAGTCAAAGAGAGTGTCTGTGCAATTATAAAACCTCTCGAAGCAAATGAACACAAACTCCTGAAGCTGCACCTGACACAGTCCATCCAGGAGCCCATTACTAAAGTCCCCCACTCTCCGAATGTTCCTGAACTCTCCAAGAACTAGTCTGTTGACCTGTAAGCCAGCAAGGCCTTGGATGCCAGCCTTCATAACACTGGTGTTCTCAAAACAAGCCCTCAGAGACAGCTCATGAAGATGAATCCCCTCAAAGGAGCCTACCTGAATGTATTTTATATCATTGATAGAAAGCACTAATGTTAGGTTGAGGCCCTTCTCTCCTTGCAAAACATCCAGGTCTCCTGTGGAGATAGATGAGATCTTATTCGATTGAAGGCTCAGGAATCGGAGAAAAGTCAAGTTGGAGAAATATTTGGGGAGCTTCAAAGAGTCGACATTGTTCTTGGCCACATTCAGTTCCTGCAGAGTATGTAAGTGTCCAATGGGCAGATCAGCTAGCGAGGATATGCTGTCTTCCACAGCTACCAGCTTTTGCAGGGATGTCAAACTATAGAAGGCTTTTGGACCCAGATGCCAGAGGGGATTTGCAGTCAGAATCAAGGTGAGCAAGTTATGAAGATCCTCAAAAGCATAGTCTTCAATTGTCTGGATGCGACACCTGTAACGCAAGAAAAGAGAACAATATACATGAAGCATTATCACTTCTGTCACACACACGCACATGCATATGGGTACCGCGTTACTGCACTGGGTGCAGACACAGTGTCATTATGCCAGGTGCACATGGGTATGGAGCATTACCAAGCTAGGCAGCTTTGCAGACACACCATTATCAAACCTGGGGCAATATTATCACACCAGATCTACGTGTGAGCACAGCATTATCGCCCAGAGATGCAGACCTGCCCAACCAGGCAAAAAGAAATCAGCTTAGCGGAAAGGAAATGAATGCTGACACATAGAACACATCTCTCACATCTCTTCTGCCCTGCCTAAATCTGGAATTAAATTTGAAAGCAGGGGATTTACAGAGCCATCTACAGTGAGGCAGGGTGCAGGCTTCCTTTACCACCTGACAGTCCTAATCAAAAGCACCCATTGACATTCCAGGGTTTCTTCACCACCAAAAGGCCTTAAAACAGAGGCTGAGCGTTTACAAGGCACCTAGGAGATCTGGGTACCTCATTCCAGTTAATGTTCATGGGAACTGGAATCAATTTCCTCAGGGAGCTTTGACAATCTCAGCCTTCATTTCTGGAATGAAAGGAAACCTTAAACTCAGAAGAGTGCCGCGGAGTTACCAACAATCCATGGGAAGACCCTAAATCTACATCAGGGTGCGGAATGTTGTATGTGACTGAATCTGCTGGGGCAGTCTTCAGGATTTGAACCCAGAACTTTCAGTGCTAAAAGCATGAGCCTCTATCGCTTGAACTAACAGACTAAAAATGCCACAGCCAGAAATAGTAGCAGAGTCGTAAACCTCTTATGTGATTCAGGCATGAAATGTGAAAAATAACCCACATACCCCTAGTATGGGTTAAAAGCTAACCTCCCCTAGGGAACCTCATCCTGAATGTCTAAGGTCTAGTGGGGTTGAAACCCCATGTTGAATACCCATTCTATAATAATAATACTATCTTGTTCTCCTATAGTGCTTTTCATCCATAGATCTCAAAGCACTTTGCAAAGGAGGACAGTATCATTATCCCCATTTTACAGATGGGGAAACGGAAGCATGAAGTGGTGACGTGACTTGCCTTTGGTCTCCCAGAAGGCCAGTGGCAAATCTGGGAACAGAACCCAGGTCTCCTGAGTTCTAGTCTGATGCTCCATCCACTAGGCAACACTGCCTCCATCACCAAATCTCCTATATGACCCATACACTCTAACCAATCCCACTTGGTTCAACAGCCACGTTTAAGCCCAGGAGCTTCAGCACCATACACATGAACCTCTACCACTTGGCCTAAAGGATTTAGGTCTGGATTGAGCAGTCCGTCCCTATTCAGCAAAGATAAGCACAGGCTTACGTGCTTTGCTGGCTAGGGGGTGTACTTAAGCATGTGCTCAAATACTTTGCTCATTCGGAACTTTAGTTCCAGCAGCGGAGGCTTATAAGGAGTCAGGTACACGTATTTTAGTCCTAGATGAAGTCTGAGCTCTGCTTGCTAGTCTAAAGGAAACTGTCCCTAGAACAACATAGAACACAGCTTCAGCTCCTAGCATCCGGAGGGGAAGCAAAGGCCGACTGCTCCTCTAAGCAAGGAGAGTTAGTAGGGATTAGCGTGTAGGGATACAGGATTCTACCCTGAACCTCCAAACCTTAATGCTGTGGCTCAGTCTACACTTAAAATGCTACTGTGCTTCAGAGTAGACACTCACTGCCGCAACGGGAGGGGTTCTCCTGTCGCTGTGGTTAATGCGCCTTACCGGATGGCAGTAGCTATGGACTGGTCTACATTATAAACTAGACTGACCTAGCTACAGCACTCAGGGGTGTGAAAAGTCCACCCCCTGAGCGCCATAGTTCAGCTGACCTCAGACAGCGGTAGGTCGATGGAAGAATTCTTCCGTGGACACAGCTACTGCCTCTTGGGGAAGTGGATTAATTACGCTGACAGGAGAACCCCTCCCATTGGCACAGATAGCGTCTACACTTGAAATGCTGCATTGACACGTCTGGGCTGCTGGAGAGTTCAAGAATAGACAAGCCCTAGGCTGATGGAAGAACTTTTCCGTTAACTTAGCGCTGTCTACCCCAGGAGTCAGTTGGCATTTATGTTTCGCAGAAGAGTGGATTTTCCACTCCCCTGAGAGAACTAGCAATGCCCATGCTAGTTATCAGCGTAGATCAGCCCTGAAACAGCTCATTGGGCTGGAGGGAGACAGACAGAGAGGTGCTGGAACAATTTTTGTAGTGGGGGTGCTGAGAGCCATTGAACCAAACTGGTTTCAGAGTAACAGCCATGTTAGTCTGTATTCGCAAAAAGAAAATGAGTACTTGTGGCACCTTAGAGACTAACCAATTTATTTGAGCATAAGCTTTCGTGAGCTCACGAAAGCTTATGAACCAAACTATATATATATAATGGAATATATATATATATATATTGGAAACCACTTCAAGCCAGGGGGTGCAGCACCCCTAGTTCCAGCACCTATGGACAGGCACAGTAAACAGCTATCTGAACTTAGAAGGGAATATCCTTGACAAGCCCAGCAGCATTCAGCAATTGCTCAGACCTGATGTGGGATTTCTCTTATGCTGAGAGCGGAATTCATCCCAAAGCAGATATCCCTGATTCAAGGCCAAAGGCACCACTTAAAACTTCAGCTCAGATCTCATGTGAGGCTCTAGTGGGTGTAGAGTCTGAAATGGGCCATCGGAGCTGGAGAGAATTCCATCATCAGAGGAGACGTGCCAGTAAGGACCTGGTCTTAATTACCATGCCAGGTCTGTGGGATAGGGAGCTTTTCTTCTGACATGTCTGTAAAGTGCCGCGGGTACCAATGCTTCTATGTAAACAATAGTAATCATTATTATTAATATAATTCACCATTCCCATTGAATCTTTAAAGTCCAGGTCAGCTCTGTAGGAGTGGTGTCACTGGGTCTCCACATTTACTGTCTCTAGGTGATCTCCAGGTCAAATGTGCCCTATTTACCACTAAAAAGATGCCCATTTCTTCACTTGCAACCCACAAAATGCCACGTGACACTTGCACGGGGTACTATCTATCTTGTGCATTGTCACCCATAATGCAGGTTGTGAAAGACAAATAAGGGCTTCACTTACTTCTGTGACCCCCTCCCCCCCCAATCGTTTCCAGGTTATGTCCTCAGTGACACCCGTGCAACCGCTTCACTGCCCACGTGCTGTCAAAACAAGGGGTCGCTGATTCGGACTCAGGAAACAACTCTGCTGCGGATGCACAAGAAGGAAGGGACTTCAGCCCATCATCCCTTCGTGGAGTTGTCTCTGACAGTCTAACAGAAGTAGTAAAGCCGAATGCCCCACGGAATGAACACGAGTGACATGAAGTGCAGGAACTGCACCTTAGAACAGTATTCCCGTGACAGCACTGGGCACGATCTTAAATTATGGTGCAGGATTAGAACCCTTTTTTAGCCAGAATCACCCGTTGAACCACACAGACACAAGAGCAAAGAGAGCAAAAATAACAGTGTCTGTCCCCGTGTCAGTGCACTGGCGAGTCTGAAACAGGATTAATCAGTGTGACACAAAAGCCCTGTCTGCATCCAGTAGGACAACACCAATGTGAAAGGTTCCATACCTAGTGAGGTCCAGAAACCTCAGTGCAGGGACTGCTGAGAAATAATTTGAGGTCAGTGACTCCAGTGGGTTGAAACTCAGATCCAAGTTCTGGGTGGAAGGTGGGATTTCAGCGGGAACTCCAGAGAGGTTCAACTCCATGCATCTGTAAGTTACGTTGGTGATCTCCTGCAAATATTCACAGAGCCAATCCACAAATCAACATCTAGATTCCACAGAGTGCCAGAAAGTTAAACCATTAAAAAACTATCGAGTGCAGGCTAAATATCTCTGTAACAGACAGATCCTCTGGGCCGCACTGAGCAACAGGAAGTCCAAGCATCTGCACCTATTCTAGTAATAGCATCTCTGCTTCCTAAACCAATAACCAATATAATTACAAGTGTAATGAGGCGCAAGCCCACTGGGATGTGCCTACTTATATCAGTGGTGAATCTGGACCAGAGCTTTTAAAGACCAGATTCTTTGTGATGCTGGTAATACACCAGGGAACAGAGATACTCTCAGACAGTAACAATCCAAAATCAGCATTAAACTTAATTCTTCAAGTTAACGTTTAACTTTATTTCTTATAGAACTCGTTTATTTATAAAAGTGACGTCTGGAAACAACCAACTCAGCAACAAGTTGCTGACCAGTGGCTGCAAAACCAACTCTGCAACATATTACAGGAATAACCTAAAATATCAGAGCTTACATCTCTATGGGGTCTGAGGTCTGGTCTACACTACAGAGTTAGGTCGACCCAAGACAGCTTCCGTCAGCCTAACTATGGAAGTGTTCACACTTAAAGTTCACTCCCGCCAACACACCTGCACTGCTATGCCGACTTAATAACTCCACCTCCGTGAGCAGCGTAGAATCAAGGTTGATGTAGTTAGGTTGACACAGCATCAGTGTAGACACCGCAGTGCTTATGTCGACGGTTACTGGCTTTCAGCACGCATCCCACAATGCCCCACGCTGATGCCACAATCGATACCAGTGCTCCTGGTGAGGGCTCGCACCGCCGACACAGGGAATAAAGAACAAACACACCCAAGCAATGTAATTACTGCGGCAGCTATATGCGGACGAAAGTTAGGTTGACTTAATTTTGTAGCGTAGGCATGGCCTGAGTCTATTGCTGTAGGAGAATGGGATCCATTGGTTAATAACTGCACCTCAGCAATACCAAGCCTATGGAAACAAAACTAAAATAGGTCAAAGCTACTTTTTCTGGTGCTGCGAGTTGGTTTAGTCCAGGATTTCCATGGTGGCGTATGCTTTCTGCAAAGCTGCGTAATACTGCTGGCAAAAGACAACGCACCCCACAGGAAGATGAGCACTCAGCACATCAGAGACACCAATAACACAGGCTGGGGAAAGCTGCTCTTGAGAAACAAAAGGATTTTGGTTATTTAGAGATCACGTACCTCCACACAGGGGTTGAGGCTGCTGGCCATTAACTGCGACAGGAAAAGTGTGGCCAAAGACAGCACAAAGCAGGTTGGAAAGGAGAGAGCTTCTCTCCCGAACATCTTCAGGAGGTGACCATCCAGTGGAGAGAACCATAAGTGAAAATAAAAGACTCTAGCAAGACTCTGACCCCACCATCACTGCTCCTCCCAACGGCAGAGGGAGGAGAGGGAAGTGAAACTGAAAACAAGGCAGCTCTGAGGCGTGCTCTGAGAACAACACTCTTCCGTTCAGTTGCTTGTAAAGAAGAGGAAGTTACAGGAAAGCATGACCTCCTGGGCAAGAAGCCCAGAGGTGCCTGGGTCCCATCAGAGCAATCATTTAATGCCTCAGCTTAAGATGGAATAAAAAGGAAAACCACCCCTTTGGAACTCATCTTTCCTGGGAGAGAAAAGACGTCCATCCCACACACTAATACATCTGAATGCACTAGGTGCATCCAGTGTTGGCACTGGGTTTACCCTCACAACCTCTGGCTGCCCGTCGTACCATACAGTCTAGAGGAGCCGGGGAGGTTATACCGGCATTACACAATGCTCCCATCTCAAGCAGAGCAGAGGTCTGCCGGAAACGAGCAGGATGGTACCAGGCATGTGCAGGGAGCAAAACACGCTGGGTGGGGCTGGGAAGTGACCCAGTCGGAAGGAGACTGCTGGTGTGGATTTGCACAAAGGAGCTTTCACCTGGCTGGGATGGCACTTAGGGCACAAAGCATTGGGCCCATACTTTGTTAAGCACTGCTGTTTGTTCAGATGTATCTACAGCTGTTGGCCAAGTTGAGAGCTCTTCATCTCATGCTGCCTGCCCCAGGCTGTTAGATGTCTTCCTCCTTCTTCCATTCCCCCAATCCTGGACAGCCCTACAGACGTGATTTGTACCAGGATAGAACAGCTCTGGCCATGCCAGCATTAAGACACTGTGCCTTCTCAGATGCTGGTTCTTGGGGAGAGTCGAAAATCAAGCCTGGCAGTGCTGCATTCAGACCATTTCTTCCTATCCTGATATAAATATACCCTGTCTGAGGACTTCACCAACAGATTTCAAAGCACTTTGCAAATACTAACTAAAGGTTTTTCTACCCGGGGACACCCAGAAACGTTAATCCAAATTAACTAAAGGTGTGAATTTGAAGTGAATTAGTTAAACCGCATTCAACCCCATTAAAAAAATTAAACTAAACCAAATTAAGGCCACATTAATTCTGAATGAGGTTGTTCACACAGGGGTTTAATGCGGTTTAACTAATCCACTTCAAATTCACAGTTTAGGTTAGTTTCCTGGAGGTCTCCATGTAGATGGGCCCAAATGGGCACAAGCCCCCTGTGAAACAGAGAAGTGTTATTATCCCCACTTTTGCAGAGGGCTTGTCTACACTACAAATGCTGTACAACTGCTGTACTGGCTTAGCTAGACTGTCAGAGACCCCAAGACAAGACGCAGCTTATCCCAGCAAAAGGAATTCTTTTGCCAGCATAGTTAAACTACTTCCTCGAACGACATAAACTGTGCCGGCAGGATGTCTCATGACGTTGTCACCAGGACGTTTGCCGGTATAGCTATCACAGTGGGGTGTATGTGATTTTTTTCCCAGACTCTTGGCTGACACAGCTGTGCTGGCAAAACCTTGTAGTTGAGATCAAGGCTCAGAGGTTATATGACTTATTCACCATCACTCAGAACATCAGTGGCAGAGCTAGGAATAGAACCCAGGAGCCCTCGCTGAGAATGGCATGCGCTAACCACTAGCCCACACTCTTCCAGATCCTGCATTGTCTATCAGTGGCTGCACTGGTAAGGCCTTTTCCACCTTGAGAACATTTATCACCTCACCTGTCCTTAGGGTGTGAGAAGAGAATGAACGATCCTGCCACCTGGAGACCAAACGAGGCAGCGCTCCTTGTGACTGAAGTGGTGCACCAACGTGTCCCTTTGAGATTTAGTCGTGTGTTTCAGGGTGCTCCTTCAGACTGAACCATCACACTGCTCTTCAATTGCATTACCCCAGAATGTCAGGGGATGGCTCACATACCGGTCCTTATTATTATTAATCATGTTTATGACAGGAGTGCCTAAGGCCCAACCGAGCATGGGACCCTGTTGCGTTAGGCGCTCTGCCAAGTAGCAGACCGGGCCAGCCCTAAAGAGTTCACAATCGAAACAGCCAGGACACACACGGGGTGGAGGAATGGGGCGAAGGCACAAACAGAGGGAACAAGGACGTGGCTTTAGTGCGTGGGTGGTTTTAATTGGGAGGGGATCAGAAGAGCGAAGGGACGTGGCAGGGAAGGGGAACGAGAGGAGAAGGGAGAAAGAGGGGCAGGCGTGGAATGAAGCTGAGGGGAACAGACGGTGCGGGAGGGAGAGGATTGGAGCAAAGAGCCAGTCAGCACGGGCCAGAGCAAGTCCAGTTCAAACCCGAGAACATGGTCTGAATGGCCACAGGTCTCTGCCTTGGCTGCTTCTGCAGCTGCTCCGACTGGCAGGAATGTCTGGCTGACCCCTCTCCGAAGTTCTTCCCCATGGCGAGGGCGGAGTGGGAGGGAAGGCACCACTTGGGTCACAGTGGCCTCGGGAGGAAGGCGGGTCTCCCCTGTATGGGTCTGGTCTATCATGGTAGTGCTGTGGGGGCTGGGTGTCCCGGCAAGGCCCCAGAGCAGCGGACCGTGCTATGTCTGTTCCTGCAGTGCTCAGCTGCAGAGGTGGGCGGCTCGACAGAGGATGCGGAGATGGAGACAAGAAGTCTGCCCAGGCAGAGTGAATTATAAATACCTCTGTACACGGTGCTAAGTACGACACTCCTTTCTCCAGGGAAATCATCGTGGGCAGGAAAGCAATGGGGGAGAAAACCACTGTGGGCGTCCGGCAGGTAAAGGCGAGCTCGGCTCCAGTCTTCTTGGTCTTTGGCAGGGCCACAGCTATGCCCTGCTTGGCAGTCTTTTGCGGGGAAGGGGGGAGGGGAGGAATGAACAGGCTCAGCTACACAGAGGACACCTCCTCCAGAGCTCATGGGTCAGATTCAGCCCCACACCGGCACTCGGGCTAGCGCAGGGACAGAGGGGAGGTTGCTCGTGCCTTCTCTATGCCTCTGCCACTGGTGACCACATTGCAGGGGTGAATTTCTTCCCTAGGGTCTGATCCCGAGCCCACGGAAGTCAGTGGAAATATTCTCATTGACTTCAGCAGGCTTTGAATCTGGCCTCTGGCAAGGAATCCTTACAAGGAATTTGACCGGTGACCTTCTGAAAAGAACGCAGTAACACTGAGTTAAAGGAGAATGATTTAGTTGGGGATTGGCCCTGCTTTGAGCAGGGGGTTGGACTAGATGACCTCCTGAGGTCCCTTCCAGCCCTGATATTCTATGATTCTATGAATCTTCCCACGTCGGATGCATTTGCCCTATTCTTGGCCTCCAACAATGACAATCACAAGGTTTCCTGGATTCTACCCTCTCCCTGACTGTGCCCAGCTATGGCAGGAAAGCCTGGATCATCCCTGGCTATGTTTCATAGGGAGGTTACCTCCCTAATGCTGCCTATTCAATAAAGCCCTTCTGTCGTTTACCCAGTTTCCATTGTGCAATAAGCCAGGTACAAGCAGGGAGTTGTAAGTCATGGTGGACAGAGTCATTGCGGGCGCACTGCTTCATTGGGGGGAGCACAGGAGCACAGTGGGAGGAGTTGTTGCCCAGGGAAGAGGACGCACTGAGATCTCCTCTAGAATAAAGGTGCTCTGCACCCTAGCTTTTGTTTCTGTGGGGCCCTCGCAGCGAGCCAATGCTTAAACCGATAAAAATAGAACACATCCCGTCATTAGCTAACAGATCCCCACCTCCCCTCCTCCAGGGCTGGCAGCTTGACTCAGCTCTGCCGGCGTGCATCCGTGTTATTGTGAGAGTCCGAATCCTCCGCTTAGCCATTCTTGGCCCTCTCCTTCTGCCTACCAGCGACTTCATCCCCAAACTCAGCTTAGCAGCCAACCTCTCAGGCTCTTCCCCCTCGCCCCCAACACAGGGCACCTTCCCCCATTTTGGTTCCGTTCTGAATCGTACAGACTCACCGCGGTGACACGTTTCAATTCGATGGATACCGGGTACACGTCTGTACACAGCAGCTTGGCTTGCAGGGGAGAAGTAGGACCGAAAGGAAGAAAGTTAATGCTGTACAAAGTGAGATGCAGAGACTCACTGGGGCAGAAATGGAGCAGAGTCAAAGCCAGGGAAGTCACCAAGGAGAAATGGAGCGTAGACAGCCGCACAGAGAGTGCTGCACACTAGCTGCAGGGAGGGGACGGAGGAGGCTAAGGCCTTGTCTACCGGATACACAGCTGTACCCAAATCAAAGTGTCCACCCCGGGAGATACTGGGATCACTGTATCAGTTTAAACTCACCCCTTAGGACAGGTTACACCAAGAAACCTTCCCCACCTAGGCAAGGCTTTCTAGTGAGAGCTGGAGAAAGGTGAGCGAGCAGGGTGTGGAAGCTGTACTGGGCATGGGGAAAGATGAGCCCAGCAATGAGTGGGGCTGGGGAAAGGTGAACGTGGCAGTGAGGGAGCACTGGAAGGAGGCAGGGGAAAGTGTGCGGTGAGGATGGAGGCCTGGAGGAGAGGGTGGAAGGAAGCCGTAAGTGGGGGGGATTTTGGAGTCTGAGCCAGTCGTGCACAGGAGTTTTACAGGTCAGATTTGATGGAAGGAGGAATTCTGGCATAATGGGCCAGCAACTTCCCAGCTCCGGCAGGATGAGCAATGGGGCAGGGGGTGGCTATGCAGTCATGGCAGGGTGGGAGGGGCAAGCAAAGCCATCAAGAGTGTGCAGAGAAGGGGGGCAGTAACTGTAGATCCAGGAGCAGCAAAGAGTTTGTAGTGACACTGCGTACCGTCATCCACATTAGTCCCCTCCACACAACCCCTCCCTATAACCCTGGTGCCAATCAGAGACACTCCCAGGCCCACTTAGAACCAATTCTGTCTTTATTTCCAAACAGAAACACTCATCAGCACGGTCCCACTGCCAATAACTTTCCCCAACGTTTCAAAGATCACCTGAGATACCGGATCCTCTGAGGGTTCAGCAGAGTCCTTCTCCAAGCTAACGGGACCAGCTCCTTCTCACTTGAGGCTCCAGAGAAAGGGGCTGAGAACTGTAAGGGACCTGGCTTAAGACCACCCCTCAATGCCCTAATGCGGGGCCTTAACCTCTCAAGTCAAGGGTTAATACAAGTGACTAGCAGGCAAAGCAGGGAGGGCTGTTTCCAAAAGGTGTGGGAAGCACCATATGGCACTCTTCCTCCTCCACCAAGGAAGCCATGGATCAGTGATTAGAGGCAAAGGTCGCAGGCCATCAGAGCAAAGGCCATGCAGTCAAACGCCGGAGGACCATGGCTTACTGCCCACCAGGTACAGAACAGGATAACACCTGCCCTGTCTGATACAGATCAGAACAACAACAAGAGTAAAAGCCAACCGTGGCCCAACACTGGTGCATGGAGCAACGGCTCCTGGAACATCACGCAGCGTCACCCCCACTCAGGGGCCCCAGGACCAGGAGGAAGGGCGCAACAAGTCGGAAATCATCCCCCGCTCCATCATTTTCAGCAGCCACGCCTGCTCCGCGCTGATGTTGTGCGTCACAAACTGCAGAGAGAAGTGCTGTTGTTATGGATCATTTCTTACAGCACCCAGAACTGTGTGCTGAATGTTGCCCAGCACAGACAGAAAGCAGGCCGGACCCACAGCTGGTGTAAATCAGTGTCAATGGAGCGACTCCAATTGAGACCAGCAGGGGATCTGACCAAAGATCCCTACCCCAGGACATTTACAAGCTAACATCAGTATGGTGCCATGCTTCAAGCACTGAACTGGGGACCAGGTGACCTGGGTTCTATTCCCAGCACTGCCAGTGACTCACTGCGTAGCCTTGGGCAAGTCACTTTGTCTCTCTATTTCCACTCTCATCCTTAGTCTTTCCACCCTGTCTGTAAGCGATTTGGGCAGGGACTGTCTCCCGTAGTGTGTGTACAGCGCCCACACAAGACGGGCCCCTTCTCAGTTACAGGCTCCAGGTGCCACTGCTATTAATGATATAACTTTAATAAAAGGGGGTAAAAAGACAGGAGGGAAGGGAAAGGGTCAGGAATGGCAAGGGTTAACAGCACTACCGTCATGCAATTATGCAGCATGGCGGGATAAGGGTGATTGGGTTTCTGTATTTTAAACAAATGAATGGCTCAGCTGGCTAATTTCTTGCAGGTGGCATGGAAAAAGTGAGACTTAAGCGGGGATTTGCATGAGATCAGGAAAGTGGCTTTGCAGGCCCCGGTGCCTGAGCATGACGATGGGCACCAGGGAGGAACTGACAAAGAAGACAGTGTAGGCAACAGGAGGGGAGACCAGCTCTCAGAATCAATAGCAAGACTCCCGTTGATTTCAATGGGCACTGGATTGGGCCCATATTGCCATTCCAAATGCTGTACTGGAGTGGACAGAGTCTGTACCTGAAGTCCTCTCAAAAAGCTCCCAGCAGCTACTCCAGTCCCAGCCTCTCCCAAGAGGAGTCGCTGTGGGGAATGATGAAGAAGCACCAAGTGTGGGGGGCTGCCAGCTACTCCAGTCCCAGCCTCTCCCAGCGAGTGGCATCACAAGGAACAGGTTAGCAGAACGAGGATAATCTTACCACGCCCTGGCTCAGATGCTCCGTGTCATAGTAGTGTACTGGTGTGGTATTGTCATGCTTGTCAGGGTACCCAAATCCTATGATGTTAACCTCGTGGCAGACATGGAGGGCTAAGTTCAAAGCGATGATTCCGGTGGTGGAATACTTCTGGATAAAAGGATATGACACATTTTCAAATTGCATTATGCATTTTGGTCTCAACTTTTACCACACCAGCCCCAAGCAACCTGGCTACCTCTGAGACCAACTGCCCCCTCCATGCCCCACTTGGCAGAAAAATACCAAGACCAGACAGAAGGGCGGAGTTTACAGGTCTTGCCGTTTCTGTGACAAAACCACAAGGTGCAATTTTTTAAAGTGACGCTGGGCAGAGCAGAGCGGCCTGTAGTGAGAACGGGGCCTTTGGAAAAGTCAAATGTTAACCACAGTGGAGATCTATGAGCTTCTGGAAGGAATCCAGCAGGCACTGCAGGTCTGCACATACTACTGAGCAAGCATGCAATCTGTCCCTATCGGACTTCTGGGTATGCCTTGTCTGAGTATGTACTCTCTCTGGTTGGCGTGTTAGGGTTGTTCTAAATTCGAGCCCGTGCATTAAATTCCAGCCTAAAAGTTACAAAACTCCAGCGTCAGTCATTTAAAGGCGACACTGGCCTTCACAAACGAACACCTGCATTAAAAAAAAAATAAATGAGACCAAGCAAAACAGCTACAAAGCTCAGCTCTGGAGCCAACGTAACATCTGTAGTAAGAGGCCCTGAAATATAAACCCTTGTATCAGAGGCCTGGTCTGAGGCCTAAAGCCTGAACCAAAGTACTTCCAGGCATTGCTAAGCAAAGCTGGGCTGTGAGCCAGAGGCACGCCCTAATTGCAGAACATGGCAAGAAAAGGGCTCCTAGAAAGCACGCGCTAATGATATAAGTAGTAATAAGAGGAACGAACGTGTGCCAAGATGGCACCTGGACATCCTGATACAAGGACACTTCCCAGAGATAACAAGGAACAGGCAGGTGCATCCCAAAGACAGGGTCAAAAGGACAGCATGATGGACAGAGCTGTTTGTTTGAACCAACATGATCAAAGGGGGAGACAGCACCCTAATGAGTCAAGGGGCTGTACCTCAGTACATCAGGAGGGATGAGTAATCTGTCCGGCAATCTGTTCGGTATAAAAACAGGTCCCGGAGTGCATATCTTTGTCCAGCCTAGGGGGCAGTGGAGTGAGCTGTGTCCATTGCCAGGGGGCACATATTCGTAGTATGTCCTGTAGAGTCTACATGAAACTATTACTGCGCTTCGCTGGACAATAAACCTGGCCAGGTGCCTTACTAGAGTCTGTGGTCTTTGGGGGTTCTCTCGGGGTCTGCTGTGTCAGCTATCTGCGCAGAGCTGGGGCAGTACACAGAGGGAACACGCACGCAGCCGACTGTTATCATCATCGAACCAGAGCAGAGCACCTCACCGGTAGCTACCGACAATACCATCCGGTCTCCGGTCTCTAAGTACACACTTCGCACTTTCCGCATGGACAGTAGCACTTTCAGCGAGGATACGTTGTAGCACATGGGTTTGGAGATCTGGAGACTTGGGTCCCAGTCCCAATCCCAGCCCTGGCTATGAATCACTGCCTGACCTTGGGCAAGTCATTTAGACACCCTGCCTCAGCTTCCCCCTCAGAAAATGCCAATTACAATGCTTCCCTAATTCGTGGTGGTGGCTGAATTAATTAATGGTTGCAAAGCGCTTTGAGGATCAGGACAAAAGACAAAGAATGATTATACTTATTAACTAGATAATCCTCGGTGCCCCCAACGAGTGGGGAAGCTAATGCTACAGAAGGAGTTGACAACAGAGCCATGATTAGACTTGAGCTTTCCTGCATACCTCACTGCTTTAAGGGATGCAAACCTAAATTCCTCTCTTCCTTAGAAGCCCATTATCGGTATGGGTCCATCTGATGGGGAAAGAGAAGAACCAAATACACACAGCTTGGCTAAGCATTGACCAAGCTGGGGAGACATTGTTCAGCCTCGCATGGCAAGGAATGGTGGGATGAAATTAAGAAAGGGAAATTTAGGCTGAATGTCAGTAATATCCAGACACAGACCCGGTGGATGGGGTAGAAACACCCATCGCCCATTTAGAGCGAGGTCAGCCATGGCAACAGAAATCCTGCTAAAGGCATGCACTCGGCTCTGGCAGGCAGATGGATTGGATGATCAAAGAGGACTTTCCCCTCCACCCCTCCATCTCCTTCTGCGATTCTGCTTTGGGCAGTACTGTACTGCGGTGAAGCAGGAAGGCACAGAGTTAAAGGAGGCAAGTAGCATCCTGGAGCTTTCTCCCTGCCAGGCAGTCAGGGCCATACCTTGCCCCTCTTCTCCAGCTGAAGCAATTTGTATGTTGCTTCGTAGGTGACGTAAGGGTGCAGAATCCGCAGGTGAGAGGCATTCCACTTCCATTCACTGGGAGGCCGGCGCCAAAACCCCTGTACAGTCTGTAGGGGAGAGAGAGAGAGAGAGAGATTTGGATCCGGCTGCAATATCCCAGCCTGTTGACTCATTAGGAAGCAGCAGAGCATAGGAGGGCAGGTGATTAGTACAAATAAGAAATGCATACATAACAATGGCTACAGGAATTAGCACAGAGAGATCACATGGAGGTAGCAGACATAAGTAACCTGACAAGACAGGTCAGTACCAACAAGTAACGGGCAAGTGGTTAGTAACTATGGGGAAGATTTTCAAAGGTGCAAATGAGAGTGAGGCATCCAATTGCCACTGAATTTCAATGAGAATTGGGTGCCTGACTGTCGAAATGCCAGCCTGCATCTACCCTGGTGCTGTCCAGAGTCTGCTGCCCATGTTCGCACTGAGTAACAGTTGGCTACAGGATTAGAATCAACCGGACTCTCCGCTGAGTAAGGATGGCAAAGTCTGGTCCCTTCTCCTGCTCCCAATGCCATCAGCCTTCTAGGATTAGTTCCCATGTAGACAGTATTCCCATTTAATGACGGATGAGTTGAGAGCCAGATTGGACCAGAAGCTTGGGGTCACCCCACTGCTCATGGCAAGCTGCTTAGGTGCACCTCGTGATATGGAAGAGCACAAGAGAGCCCCGAAACCTCTTCACTCACCCTTATCGCATGCCACTTGGCCGAGCACCTCCCGATAGCCCTTTGAGAAGTCTCACCTTATTCCTTGTCTTCAGCAGCATTTCCTTCACCCAGATAAAATCCAGGCTCTTGAATGCAACGAGCACCATCAGCGTTTCATTGTCATTGTTATCCAGAGGGTTGGGCAGAGCAGACTCGGGGAAGAAGAGCCGGATGCTGGTTTTCTCACCAACGTCTTCCTTGTGCTCTTTCACTGGAGCATTGTTTAACCTGAGGGGTGAAAGGCAGAGTGCTGAGAGCATGCCAGATACACAGGTTGTCACGGAACAGGTCATGTGCCACTGCCGGATGGAACCCAGGGCCAGACTTGTTCACATGCGGGGGTTTATTTTACTTTACTACTTTGTTATTTACAACACCTCGCGGCCTCAATTGATATCACAGCTCCAGTGTGCGAGGCAATGCATGCACACATAGTAAGAAATGGTCCATGATCCAAAAAGCTACATAAAGGCAGACAAAGGATGGCAGAAGGCAGTATGATTTTAGCCCCGTTTTGCAGATGGGGAATGGATGCACAGAGAAATTAAAAAGAAAAGGAGTACTTGTGGCACCTTAGAGACTAACCAATTTATTTGAGCATGAGCTTTCGTGAGCTACAGCTCACTTCATCAGATGCATATCGTGGAGTTTCAGCATCTGATGAAGTGAGCTGTAGCTCACGAAAGCTCATGCTCAAATAAATTGGTTAGTCTCTAAGGTGCCACAAGTACTCCTTTTCTTTTTGTGAATACAGACTAACACGGCTGTTACTCTGAAACCAGAGAAATTAAGTGACTTTCACTCAGGAAATCGATGGCATTGCAAAAAATTCAACTCAGATCTCCTGAGTCCCAAAGCAAGACCTTGACTACAAGACCATTCTCCTTTCTACTGAATGAGCAAATGGAAGAGGTCAAAGGATTCATCTACACCGCAATAAAAGACCCACAGCACAGGGGTGGCTGGCCCAGGTCAGCTGACTCAGGCTTGCGGGACTCGGGCTGTGGGGCTAAAAATTGCAGTACAGACAGGATTTTTATTGCAGTGTAGCTGTACCCACAGAGCACCCACAGAAAAGGCCTGCAATTTTGGAGGCTGTGAATTCTGATAACCATGGCATCTACTTGTGTGTTTGGCCAAGGTCATGAGGCTCCCTGAACGCAGGGGTCAAGCTGGCTATACAGAAAGAGCTAAGCACGTGTACATCAAGCCATCGGTTCCCCTCTGCGTGTTGGTCCCAGGGAGCATCCGGTACCTGATGACAATGTTGTGCGAGTCAATCACTGCCCCGAAGCCTCGGCCACGAACGGAGTTACTGTTGCCGACCACGACGCACCTTCGGCACCGAAGACTGGATGGAGGAGCCAATGGAATGCATGTGAGGCCCTGTTCGGCCTAGTTCCTCCCCCTGTAGAGCAATATCGCCCAGGGCTTGTCTGGACTACTGATGGGCCTCCCCAGAACAACGCCATGTGACTGCAGCGCAGAGGAAACCTGGAACTCAGCCCGGCCCCAGGAGAATTCAGCTGCTCCTGCTGTGCTCAGATACCAGGAGTGGGCTTGGCAAGGTACGGAGCGCTGCCAGTCCAACCCACAAAGCCCATCTATTACCTGGTTAGCCCTGCAACACAGGGATGCTGCACTCTGCTCGGCTGGATGTGGCCATGCTCCAGTGAGAGGAGCAAGGCATGAAGTCTCCCCAGCATACTAAGAAACTTGCGTGTGGCCTTGGCTAAGCTGGTGGACGGGGAGGCAGCCATGGTAACACAGTCTGTACTGGAAGGGGCAGAAGGCACTGGTGGAAGAGGGAAGCAATCCAGTGGCTAACGGATGCCCAGCAGACGGACCATGCTTCACAGCGAGTAGTGGACGAGCACCACAGACATATGCATGTACCTCTGTGTGCCCTGAGCGGCCCCGCCCTGGGAGGAGGTAGATGGTGATGGGGGAGGAGGAGAGAGCAGGGTGTAATAGAAATTACAGGGCAGCGGCTAGTGACCTTTCTGATGCCCTGGGCACCAAGGCGGACCAGAAGGGCAGCTAGAGGGGCCTGGAGGGAGAGTAGAAGGGGCCTTTTGGGAGGCGAGGAGAGGGAGCAGGGTGTCAGCAGAGGGGATGGATTGGAGGGGAGGTAAGAATGGGAGAACTTTAATGAGCCTCAGATACAATGGTGCCAAACCAAGCTGCTAAACCCTTTTTTGAGGTTTCCCCACCACTAACACCCACCATTGTCCCACCGACACACAGCCACCAGCCAGCCCCCTACCGCTCAATGGACTTTGGCATCCCCTGCTGCGGGAGGAGCTGTAATGTGTGGAACGCATGGAGAACTGGACAGAAAGGAGAAAGAGGTTAAACAATGACACAAGAACACAATAAACACAAGATCAAAAGAACTAGGGGTCACCAAATGAAATGAACAGGCAGGTTTAAAACAAACAAAAGGAAGTATTTTTTCACACAAAGCACAGTCAACCTGTGGAACTCCTTGCCAGAGGATGTTGTGAAGGCCAAGACTATAACAGGGTTCAAAAAAGAACTAGATGAATTCACGGAGGATAGGTCCATCAATGGCTATTAGCCAGGATGGGCAGGAATGGTGTCTCTAGCCTCGCTTTGGCAGAAGCTGGGAATGGGTGACAGGGGATGGGTCACTTGATTTATCTGTTCATTCCCTCTGGGGCACCTGGCATTGGCCACTGTCGGAAGACAGGATACTGGGCTAGATGGACCTTTGGTCTGACCCAGTTTGGCTGTTCTTATGTTCTTAATCATCTGCCTGGGCCAAGTGATCCCTTCCCGAAGACACGACTCCTTGGTTTCATCCGCTCCTCCTCCTGTTTGCCGAATAGTCTCCACATCCTGGGTATGTCTACCCAGAGACTCAGGGCGCGGCAAGCTCGGGTGTAAATCTACAGCGCAGTAGCCTGCCATGCTCTACGTGGCCGCATGGACCCAGCACTGCCATGCACTCCAATGTCCGCACTGCGCTCTGATCGGCTGCTGTTTCAAACTGCAGTACCCAAAGCGCACCGGGAACTCGAATGCGTGGCAGGAGGGTCCATACAGCCACTGAGCACCCAGCGGGCTGTAGATTGACACCCCAGCTTGCCGTGCACGGTGTCTCTGTACAGACAAGCCCTGGAGCAGATGAATGTCAGACCTCTCTATTAATTATCCTACATGTGATCACCCCCACATGTGAACAGACCTCTCTATTAATTATTGATCAGGAACAGTCAGCATGGATTCACCAAGGGAAGGTCATGCCTGACTAATCTAATCGCCTTCTATGATGAGATTACTGGTTCTGTGGATGAAGGGAAAGCAGTGGATGTATTGTTTCTTGACTTTAGCAAAGCTTTTGACACAGTCTCCCACAGTATTCTTGTCAGCAAGTTAAAGAAGTATGGGCTGGATGAATGCACTATAAGGTGGGTAAAAAGTTGGCTAGATTGTCGGGCTCAACGGGTAGTGATCAATGGCTCCATGTCTAGTTGGCAGCCGGTGTCAAGTGGAGTGCCCCAGGGGTCGGTCCTGGGGCCGGTTTTGTTCAATATCTTCATAAATGATCTGGAGGATGGTGTGGATTGCACTCTCAGCAAATTTGCGGATGATACTAAACTGGGAGGAGTGGTAGATACGCTGGAGGGAAGGGATAGGATACAGAGGGACCTAGACAAATTGGAGGATTGGGCCAAAAGAAATCTGATGAGGTTCAATAAGGATAAGTGCAGGGTCCTGCACTTAGGACGGAAGAACCCAATGCACAGCTACAGACTAGGGACCGAATGGCTAGGCAGCAGTTCTGCGGAAAAGGACGTAGGGGTGACAGTGGACGAGAAGCTGGATATGAGTCAGCAGTGTGCCCTTGTTGCCAAGAAGGCCAATGGCATTTTGGGATGTATAAGTAGGGGCATAGCGAGCAGATCGAGGGACGTGATCGTCCCCCTCTATTCGACATTGGTGAGGCCTCATCTGGAGTACTGTGTCCAGTTTTGGGCCCCACACTACAAGAAGGATGTGGATAAATTGGAGAGAGTCCAGCGAAGGGCAACAAAAATGATTAGGGGTCTGGAACACATGACTTATGAGGAGAGGCTGAGGGAACTGGCATTGTTTAGTCTGCAAAAGAGAAGAATGAGGGGGGATTTGATAGCTGCTTTCAACTACCTGAGAGGTGGTTCCAGAGAGGATGATTCTAGACTATTCTCAGTGGTATAAGAGGACAGGACAAGGAGTAATGGTCTCAAGTTGCAGTGGGGGAGGTTTAGGTTGGATATTAGGAAAAACTTTTTCACTAGGAGGGTGGTGAAACACTGGAATGCATTGCCTAGGGAGGTGGTAGAATCTCCTTCCTTAGAAGTTTTTAAGGTCAGGCTTGACAAAGCCCTGGCTGGGATGATTTAATTGGGGATTGGTCCTGCTTTGAGCAGGGGGTTGGACTAGATGACCTCCTGGGGTCCCTTCCAACCCTGATATTCTATGATTCTATGATTATACAGTGGCACAGACATGGACAACATATTGCACTGGGGGAGCCTGGCCAAACACGCAGCCCCTTGCCCCAAGGAAACTATCGCTGTAGCCTTTGCCCTCCCTTCTCCCTATTCCCCCTGCTGCCCAGGGCTTTCACTCCCTGTGTCACTGCACCAGGTAGTTGGCAAACTCTTTAGGGCAGGGATCATATTTTGCCTAGGTTTTCCATCAAGTGTCCCAGCATACAAATAATCAGGGCACACGCTGGGACGGTTCAGAACTGAGGGCCCCGATACCAGCCCATCGCGGGGGTCGATGGGACTATGACCGTGGACTGCAATGGAAGCTTTAACAGTACAGCACTCATCAATTCTATTCACGGGCCTACTGGCCCTGCTGGAGAATGGAATTAAAGAGTTTCCTCCTTCCTTCATCTCCGCCATTCCCCACGTTCATCCTCACACAGTCATATCCAGGGAGCAAAGCCGACACTCCTCCAGCCTGACCACCTACCCAGGAAATCCTGCGGTCCAGCTCTGATGAGCCCTGGCATATTTCTATCCTAGCACCACCCGCACCTTCCATATCTCCGTGTGGCTGCGTAATGGAGAGGCTTTTCTGATGCCCAGTGGGCCCTCACAGTCCCGCGAGTTAACCGCGAGCAAAGGGTGTGCTTGGGGAGGGGGAGACCGGTACCCGAGCTCTTCAGTCCAAAGGGAAGCATATGGAACTGGAGAAGGTAGTTTAGTTGTCTCCTGGCAGGGGTGTTGTCCTGCCAGAATAACTCCCTGCTGGTCAGGAAAGGCTTCCAGTCAGGCTCAAACCTAGCAAGAGAGAGCCTGGGTGTTAGCAGCAGGGTCCAGGGGAGAAAATGCCAGTCACAGCCTCGGCACATGGGCTGAGCGTCCAGGCTCATTTAGGGCAGTGGTTCTCAACCAGGGGTGGGTGTACCCCTGGGGGTATGTAGAGGTCTTCCAGCGGGTACGTCAGCTCATCTAGATATGCACCTAGTTTTACAACAGGCTACATAAAAAGCACTAGCGAGGTCAGTGCAAACTAAAATGTCATACAGACGCTGACTTGTTTATACTGCGCTAGATACGGCACACTGAGATGGAAGTGCAGTTTTTATATTCCAGTTGATTTATTTCATAATTATATGGTAAAAATCAGAAAGTCAGCAATTTTTCAGCAATAGTGAGCTGTGATACTTCTGTATTTTTTATGTCTGATTTTGTCAGCAAGTCATTTTTAAATGAGGTGAAACTTGGGGGTACGCAAGACAAATCAGACTCCTGAAAGGGGTACAGTTGTCTGGAAAGGCTGAGAGCCACTGACCGAGGGCGCTTGGATGCTTCTGTGCTCTCCCCAAGCGCTTTTAGACAAGGAACCACGTCCCACCCTGTTAGCCCTGGCTGGTTCCACCCCATGTCTCAGCCCGGCCTGTGATGGCGAAATCCCCTCTGAGCTCCCACACTCAACTTCCCCAACGTGTTCCCCATGCCTTGGCCTGCCGATGTCTTGGAAATGCTGCGTCATCTTTCAGTTGCTCTTCCCTGGGGCGGAAGTGAGGTCTGCTTTTCCTCTTGTGGTTCCTCAGCGTGTCTCACCTCAGCTTGTTCACTGACTTCACAGCGGTACCAGCACTCACAGTGGACATCTCCCTTCCAGTCTGCTGGATTCCCCACACACCGGGACTGCCCTGCCCCTCCACATACACTGGTCAGAGCGTCAAACCCTCCCTCGCCAACATCCCCAGGGCAAATCAAAAGCAACTAACAAACCTGCCAAGAATGGGATTTCTCCATGCAAAGCGCTTCCTGCAAATGTTGATGTCCTTCCTGTGAAAGACATATGGCTCATTTATTCACAGCCTTCTGACTGCCTCCACCCCCTCTCTAGCCCTCCATGAGTCTGCTCCAGAACTGTCCATTAGCACACCCCTTCGGCTCCCTCTCCACGACCTGCCAGGGATTCCACACTATGGGAAGATGTTAGGTTTAGAATTGAGTCCTTCCGTGACTTTTTCCCCCCTGCTACTTTTCTCTTCCTTTCCTCTCCTTCCACCCCATCCTCCCTGCCACACAATTCAGATCATCTCCTCACCAGGCAGAACACAGCTCTCCCAAACTCCCCATGGTTCCCCATGCCCCACACTGGGAGCGAGCAGTCTCCATTGTCCCAGGACAGAAAAGTCTGAGCTTTACAGGTGAGGTGTGTTTCTGGCTACTGAGCCCCCGCTACGAGCCTAATGTCATGCAGATCGGGCCTGGGGAAGCAGGGTGACTTACTCAAAGGGAACATCAGGTGACATCCTCCTGCAGTACTGGAAAACTTGCACACTGAGCACTGTTGAAGGAAATGGACACAAGACGGACACGTTGAAACAGGGAAGCAACGGCCTCATAGAATATCAGGGTCAGAAGGGACCTCAGGAGGTCATCTAGTCCAACTCCCTGCTCAAAGCAGGACCAACCCCAACTAAATCATCCCAATTTTTTCCCCTTATTTTCTTTTTGCTCTAGATCCCTAAATGGCCTCCTCAAGGATTGAACTCACAACCCTGGGTTTAGCAGGCCAATGTTCAAACCCCTGAGCTATCCCTCCCTCCTAGCAGCACCACAGCTGGGCTCACCTGCCACCTAGCCCCCGAAACGCACATCCGACTGATGTGAGTTTCAACCACATAGGGCTGAAGACCTGCAGATACTGTTCCAGAACAGGGGAGCCCCTGAGTGGCTAGATCAGAACTAGTCCCTCACTGGCCAGGATTGAATGGGACTTTCTGTTAATAATTCCTAGTATTTCTACAGCAATTTCCACCCCGGGCCCTTGCTGCGCGTTGCAAACATTACGACCTGCAGCACCCCCGTAGGGTAGGTATTATTCCCTCCTCTGTAAAATGGCAACATAGCAGCGCAGAGAGGTTAAGTGACTTGTCAAAGCCCTTCACTAAGTTAGCAGCAGAACTAGAAAGAAGAAGACCCATGAGCCCTGACTCCCAGCCCACTGCTTTAAGCCACAGACTCCCTTTCAGGGCCAGGAATAGAACCCCGGAGCGCTGAGTCTCAGCCCCCTCCCCACTCTAACCACAGGGCACTACAGATAGCAGCCCTGAGTTACATCCGCAACCCTGAGCATACCCTTTGCTGGACACAGTTGGGAAAGGCTTCATTTACGCTGAGCCCAGCTCTCTCTCTTTCTCATTGTCTCTTCAACAGCCTCGTATCTGCACAGATTAGGGGATGCAGAGAGCAGGCTCCTTCAAACCTCTCATGTTTCTATTACAGGGAGCCATTCCCCCCCTCCCCCCAGCACATCCACCAGCGGGACCTGGAAAGAACACAAACAGCCAGAACCCCAATCCTGCCCCCCAAAATGTGGGTTAAAAACACAGGGCTGCAGAACAGAGAAAAAAAATCATTTTTTTGTTCTTTCTTTGTACAGCACCTAGCACAGTGGGGCTCGGGTCTATGCCTGGGGCCCCTAGTTGCTATGGTAATGCAAATAATAATGTTCCACCTCCTTGGAAACCAGTGTCCCTGCCAGGGAAAACCATGGGCCCAGCCCTACATTCCTTGTGCACCACTGAAAACAGTAGGAGTTTGGGGGGAGAAAGACAGACAGGATTGGCCCCTGTCTATAGATGGGTAGGAAAGACCCTTTAACACCAAAAGAACGCTAGACATCTTGTCTCCTTTGCGTTGCCTTTATTCTTGGCTCTCCACTCCACATGGGCAGTAAAACCCAGTCATTGAGTATGTTTATTGCAGTTGTGCCCAGGACTCAGCCAAGATGGGGGACTCCACTGCGCTAGGTGCTGTATGAACACAGAATGATAACTCTGCCTTCCCTGGGCTCCCATACCTCTGGGCTTCCGAGATGCACGAAGCTGCAGATTGAGAGGAAAGCAGCCAGTTCACCCCCTCCAAGGGCAGGACACCAGCCCAGGTGTGAGGGGTGTCTGATACTGCACTGAAGCAGGGCCAGAAATAAGGAGATATGGAGGTTACAACCCTGAAGAGTTGGGGGTAGGGACAGGGATGGCGGGGGGGGGAATTCCCCTCATCTCATACCATCTCCCCCATTCAAGGTATCAGTGCAAGAACCCGCACTTGTTCACACACCCCCTGGGGAGGGGAAAGCAAATCAAGCCTCCCCGTTATCTCCCATCCATCAGCAGGGAAGGGGGGGGCACACCCTCTAAGTAGGAAGGATGGGGGAGCAGAAGAGGTGAAGGAGAGCAGCCACAGGAGGGATCCAATCAAGGGGGACAGACACTGCTGTAATGGCCCCCTCAACTCAGCCGTTCTCAGCCCCATCGGAAGGCAAGGGGCACAGGCACAACTTCACATCACCCTCTTTCCAGCCCTGGGCGGAGCAGGGGAAATGGCCTGCAACATTTTTATGGACAATACGTGTGACTCAGTTTACCTACTGAGTATAAAGGGGGCGTGAGGCATAGCTGGATATCACAAAGGCAAGAGGCCTGTCTGGGTTGGAACCAGATACGTCCGGCTGGAATCCACCCATATGCCACGGAAGGTCCTGCAGAGCCAGTGGCAGCTTCAGCCACCGAAAATTCCCTTTGAAGGCCTGGCAGCCAGAGAGAGTTCACACAGCGTGGCTGCGGCGGGACACAGAGGAGTGAGGTGTTTTAAAGGCTGCTGCTGGAAAGACAGAGACGCTGAGCCAGCGAGAGAGCGAGCGAGCCGAGATGGATGCTGGGAGAGCGTGGAACATTGGGACATCGCACACGCTGTCATAGGCTTGGCTTGCCCATGCTTGTTGACCTGAGCATGCGCCGATGCTGTATTCCAGCTGGCTAATAAATGGCACCTTGTGAGAAGGTTGCCCTGCCTCACTGAGAATACCCTCTAGGTGCATTGCTCCCTGAAGGGGTAGCAGTCTCTGCAGGGGTCTGAAGCACTTTGTAGGAGCACTCAATGAGAAACAGGCGGTGCAGGAGCCCAAAGGCCCAGGCTCAGGCCTAACTGCTCCCAAAGGGACCTGAGGAAGGTGGGATTGCGGGACACTGACTGGCAGCATCTCCCAGGGGCCTGCCAGCCCCCAAATACTCCACCTCTGCCTCCAGAGTAAGCTCCAGAACGGGGGAGATCTAATGGGGAATGCCGCACCGAGCCAGCCGGCCTTTGTGTTTGTAACAGACCCTGCCAGCTCCCCTGCTGTTTGCTGCATACCCAGAATAGGAAATCAACCTGCAGTGGACCTGGCCGCTTCTCGCCTTCTGTTGGAGCCCGCGGTTCTCTTGTTAGCTCAGCACTGCCATAGAGTCTGAAGTTACCAAGCGACGTGTCCTCCCCAGCAGAACACCCCTGCCCACATCAAGCCAGGCCTAGGAGAACTGAGCAACACAGGGATAGATGCCAAGGAAAAGGCCTAGCAAACACATTTCATGGCCACAGGCCATGCTGTTCAATCGTGGTGGCCAAGAGTTAGTTGCATTTGTGAGCGTGGGTAGCAAAGTCACTAAGGCCATCTCTGGAGGATGTCAGCGGGGGCTGTTGTTACATCAACTCAGCAGGAGCAAATGGCCCAATGCAGGTGTTCCCAGGCTGACAAGGCTAATTTGGAGTGTTTGGTGCCCAGCTTTAGACACCCAGGGCCTGATTTCCAGAAGAACAGCTGATTTCTGAAAGAGTGGAGGGATAGCTCAGTGGTTTGAGCATTGGTCTGCTAAACCAAGGGTTGTGATTTCAATCCTTGAGGGGGCCATTTAGGGACCTGGGGCAAAAATTGGGGATTGGTCCTGCTTTGAGCAGGGGGTGGGACTAGATGACCTCCTGAGGTCCCTTCCAACCTTGATATTCTATGGTTTTACGTTCATTGAGAAGATAGCAGGACATCACGGAGGCCCTCAGCTACCACAGTAATGAGCACAGTAGGGAAATGGGCTCAATGCTCCTGACAGTCAGGCTCTGTTGTGTGTAAATAAAGATGGGCACAAAAACCTGCAGGCCATTTTGGGAAAACTGGTCGATAAAGCTGCATGTGTGTCACAACCATGACATCCACATGAAATCCTTTTCAGAGTGGTAGTCATGTTAATTTGTATCAGCAAACAACCAAAAAAAAAAGGAGTACTTGTGGCACCTTAGAGACTAACAAATTTATTTGGGCATAAGTCAATGGGAGTTTTGCCATTGATTTCAGCGAGGCCAGGATTTCACCCATGACCTTCACGGATCTTATGTGTAAAAACATCTAGATCTTTGACAACCCAGCCAGCTTTCTGCTGAGCAAAATTCCTCCAGGAATCTTTACAAAGCTGGCTGTAAATCATCTCCAAATGAGTCAAGTGGAATATGGATTTTCAGATTTTTTAAAAAACACCTATTAGTTAAGCCCAATTTTGATTGGAAAACAAAAGATTTTAATTTGACTTTTCTCATAATGTCCCATGTCAAATAACACAATGGTCATTAAATTACCTGGAGGATTTCTTTCAAACTGAAGGTCTGACGGATGCATTTTTAGCCCGAAAGCTGCAATGATTTTCCCCAAGACAAAAAAACAGCCTTTCTAGTGAAAATAGGACACCCTTACTTTGTGGAAGGGGTTCACAAGCACTGGTCTTCCTGGTGGATTTCATTGGACCACCCACCCATCCACTGGGGTGACCAGATGTCCTGATTTTATATGGACAGTCACAATATTTGGGGCTTTGTCTTCCATAGGCGCCTACCAGCCCCACCCCGTGCTGATTTTTCACCCTTGCCGTCTGGTCACCCTACTGTCCACCCCCACACACACACACGTTCTAACTCTAAACCTGTAGGAAGCTCCTCATGAGTACCGGGGTCTACTGAACCGAGACCATGGCTACTTCACGGCCTAAGCTGCTGTTTTCAGGTACTTACAATTTTTGAAAAAGTTACAACTTGGACTGAAATTATCCACATTCTTTCACAGCACAAAGGTAACATTTTGGGAGGAGACTACAGTGACATTCCCCTGGATTGTTTTGCGCTAAGTGTGGGAAATAATACAGGAGATTTTCACATTTTAAAAAAAAATAATCTTTTCTTCCCCACCACACAGGCAAATACAGCTCAAGTGACGCAATTTTCTACAAATAACCTAGATCCAAGTATAAACATAGTCCTGCCCATGACCTGCAGTGTTACTAGGCACCCGATGATTGTAATGCAAAGGGTTATTACAGGTTCAGTGCTTACTGCTGGGAGTAGTTCCACTGAGGAAAGCATCATTGCTCGCAGTAGTAAATGCTAGGAAGTCTTCGCAAGATCGGGTGCTTGGTTTGGAAAAGAACGGCTGGCTGTGGCAGAGCCGCACAAACACAACCTTGACTAGCAGCTCTTTAGGGCCATGTGGCGGAGACCTGACTCACTCCGGGAGCACTAACCCACGCAAGTGTCCCCCTGAAGTCAAAGGATTCATGGGAGTAAAGGTTCCCCAGTGTGGGTACGGACTGCAAACTCCAGCCCTTGGCCCGGACAGTGGCGAAGGGCTGGTGCACGCTGCACCATTCTCCATCCTGTCCGACATCTTTGGGCCTGATTCTCCACATATTCATTCCCATCACACTGCCGGGAGCCAGAGAAGCCTCAGGCCTGTTCTGCTTTGCCAGGAGTAGAGGTGGTTCCACAAATCTCACGGACATCAAACTTTCTGAAGCTATTTAGCTCTGCACGTAGCTGATCTATGTAACCACATTTCCTGTTACGATTACCATGCTCCAACCTAGGGTGACCAGATGTCCCTATTTTATAGGGACAGTCCTGATTTTGGAGTCTTTTTCTTATATAGTCTCCTATTACCCCCCCCCCCGGTCCTGATTTTTCACACTTGCTCTCTGGTCACTCAACTCCAACCTCCCTCGTCCCTTCTACCCCTTTGCCACACTCACTTGTTGGGTCCTGTCTACCTGAAGTGCAAGCTCTTCAGGTCATGGGCTGTCTCTCACTATATAGTGCCCGGCACAGTGGGGCTTTGATCCTGGTGACCATATGCAAATACAAGTGGGGCAGGGGACAGGATGGCAGGAGACAGCGTGAGATCAAGCTCTCTTACCCACACTCAGGAGAAGCCTCAGCACCTTCCACAGCTTCTTGAGAAAGACAAAGGTGAATCTGCCCTGCGATTTGGAGCACACGAGCCCCTCAATATTCATATCGGCAGCTTCTGCGTTCCCAGCCTGCAAAGGAAACTAACAGAGGTGACCCATCAATTCATCAATCAAAAGGACTGGTGAACCACAACATTAGACTTCGCACAGAACGGTAGGCAGGGATCCTTCTCAAGCGCTCGTGCGACAGCTGCCTGCGTTTGCCCTGGCTACATTGACCCGGCATTCCGGGTAATGTCTAGCATTTGAGTCTCTGGGACACGCCTCACGCTGCTTCACCCCCTGCTGAGACTCCCCATGCAAATGGAAGAAAGGCCGCGCCGAAAGACTCACCCACCTCCCTTTTGCTTTGGGCTGCCGGGCAAGGGGCGGGTGGGTTGGTAGGAGATGTTGTTTTTACCAGTTACCCTAAAACGTCACAGTGAAAGGGGACGTCACCAACAGGAGTTACCTAAACGCTGCCCAAAGGTGAATTTTTCTCCCCATGGCCCCAAAGCTTGCTTGACCGATAAGAATGATACTTCCCTCCAAAGAGCAGAGAGCATGGCACCTTTGCCAGCGGAGCAAGGCAGCTCTGTGAGCAAGCCGCAGAGTTTGCAGCGTTTAGGCCTCTGAGCTTGACTGACAGCCTTAATTATACAGGGACAGAGATGCAGCTGGAGCAGACACGTGGGAGCTCAGGCCGGTAAAGCCACAATAATGCACTCCCGCTCTTTAAGGGACGGCGCAGGAAGGAAGAGCTCCGCTTCCTCCGTCTGAGAGCGATCACCTAATTAGCCCCATTGAGCAGGTGAGACAAACTCAAGCACAGCAGGAGAAACCGGCAGCCTGTAACTGACGGTGCCTTATAATCATCCCCCCCTCAGCGGCTGGAAGGGGGCCTCGTGAGGCTGATTATCTGGGGCAAAACCAGCTCTTCCAAAGCTGCCCATTGGCCAACGAAGAGAACCTTCAGTTGCGCTGGCATCTCCTGCTCTCCCAGACCCTGCTGGGGGGATTAGCCACTTTTTTTGGTGGTTACCTTAAAAGCAAGGGCATTGGTGCTCCCCCTCCCCAGGGAGCCTGGGGTTCGCACTGCAGGAGTAGGTGAGATCTGACTGTCTCAAGGTATTGCATTGCTCCTGCCAGACAGGCTTCCGTCTGATGCAGGTGCAGGGGGGCGTTTGCTTCGCAAGGCGTCAGTGGGAGGTAATCGTTTCAAAGAAGGAAGGTTAAGTGCCTCTTTGCCAGGAGTCTGAGATGCATCACGTGAGGGCGATGGGCAAACAGTGCCCCTGCAGCTCGGCTCTGGTTAAGGGCCGCTCAGAATTGACTGAGCATCTGTGTTTCTTTATTGGTCAGCCACAGATCAAAGTTGCTCATTTGAAAAGAAATAATGGGGTGTGGGGAGAGATCAACCAACCAAACTGGGATCTTCCCTTCTCCTGGATCATCACCAGGGGCTGGAGACCAGACTGTGCGTCACTGCCCTCAAATTAAGGCCTTGATGACACCTGTGCAGTGCCATCACCTCCACGGGGTTTGCAGGGGTATAACTGAGAAGGCCTTAGTACCCAAGCCTGTCGCCGCAGCACGGGGTGGACTCATCTCTGCCTCACTCGCCTGCGGCTGCGTGCGTTCTGCAGGGCGAAGCGGAGTGAAGAGCCGACGAAACGTATCTGTCTGTCACTACAGTCAGGAGGCATAACGCTGAGTAAGGGGATTCCTCTTGCCCTTCGCCCTCTCACGCCCTCTCATTACCTCTCCGAGCAGCCTCTATCTCCAGAGTCTGGATACGCAGACCCTGCCTAGCAATAGTGCCCTGACTCTCCCCAGCCCAGAACTGTCTTGGGGGGCTCTGACCCTGCGGAAGCCTCCCTGCTGGGTGCCAGGTGCCACTACGGTCCACAGCTTATGTGCCAGGAGCCTGTCCAGTACTAAGACAAACCGGATGTGACTTTGCCCTGTATCAGACCGGGGACACCATACTGAATAGTGTTCCCCTCGGCCGGCGTGATCTTGCACATACCGTGCGTGCGAGGTCATGCTGGTGGGGGGACAGGGCAGGGAGCTCTTCAAAATGGCATCCTGCATGGCACGCACTGTGCGTGCGAGGTCACACCAAGGGGAAGGGGGGGGGTCACGCCGTTCCTGAAGTACCAGAACGGCCGGTATGCCAGGTAAACGCGGGAGTGGCCACCCTTCCTCCACCAATGCCACGGCGTCCATACTGCTCCTTTAGCACGCTAGCTTGAGCTCTGCTCGTGCGAGTCTGTCTCCCTAGGCTTGCTCCCGGCTGCTGTGTGGACACACCCTTCGTGAGCCCGCCTGAGCTCCGCCCTACCGCCCTTGGGCCCCACTGGAGACCGGCCTCTCTCCTTCCTCCCTGCAGGGACAGAAAGAGGGGATGGATTCACTGGGGGGAGGCATCTAGTTTCCCACCTATGCTGGCCTAAAGGGGGCCCCCTCCCCAGCCCCGTGCACAGGGCTGTGGTTTTGGGGTCCAGGTCACTCTCTGGGGAAGAGAGCTGCTGGGGTTTTCAACTCCTTCCCCTGGGTCAGCTCCTCTCCCCTGCTCTGCTGGATGGGTTCTTCTCACAGCAACTGGCCTGGGAACTGGGGAGAGGGATGGGGGGTGCCCACTGGGTGCTCATGGCAACGTGGCCATGGCTGGTTGAAGATGGTCTGCCATGTGGGGGGGGGGGCAGGGGCAGTTACATTAAAACTGCTTGTTGCCTTGTCCGCCCTTCCTTATGCACCCTACATATTCCCCCTTTACAAGTAATAATAATAATAATTACGGTAAACCTAGGAGCCTGAGTCATGGACCAGGGCCCCATGGTGCTAGGTGCTGTACAAACCCAGAACAAAGATGGTGCCTGCCCCAAGGGACTTACAATCTAAGCACGGCTAACTGTGGCGCCTTGCAGCACCCTAAATGATTCCTCTCCCTCCTGCTCGTTCAAACCCATCCAATCTCTGCAGACCATTATGGTCCCATCACCGCCTTGACCCTGCAAGGAGCTGCTTTCAGGATGCTCCCCCCGCCTCGCACCTGCATGGAGCATCACTACCCTATAAGGAGTGCTGCACAGACACAGGGGGCTGTGCTGCAGGGAACTCCTTGCAGGATCGGGGACTAGCTGCTTTCATCTTCCCTCAAGCCAATGCCTTCACCCCCTCCCATCCGCCCCATTCTGACCGGTTTTGTTGCCATTCCGGTTCGGGGATACCTTCCCAGCAATGACGTGCTCAGATCAGAATACGCCATTCCCCGGTCTCTGTAGAAAGGGGACAGCGAATTGGTGTCTCTGCGGCTCAAAGCCTTACTGAGCTCCCTAGCAATACAGTACGACTGCAAACTCAGACCTCAGTCCCTCACGTGGTGACTTCAACACATGAATGGCTCCACAGAACATGGAGGTCAGACAGGTCAAGAGGTCATCTTTCCTTGCTTCAGAGAAATGCAATCGAGCTGCATAGCTCTCAAGATGCAACGTGTCCGGCACAGGCTGCTTCCTAGCATGGAGCAAGACAGTTTTAAAAAGAAAAAAAAAAAAATCAAGCAAACTACCGCCTGTCTGGGGAAAAGTCTGTCTCTTTCTCCAGCGCTCCACCAGCAGGTGCTGGGCCCGGGTTTATTTTCATAGAGGGTTTTTTCATTTTTGTTTGTTTCTTCCCTTTTAATTAAAGTATTTGTTGCCGCAGCAGGAAATGTAAACTGTACAGCAGCCTATATATATATATAAGAGAGGGAGACATAATTTAGCAAAAGCAATTATCTTCAAGCATACACAGAAGGCACCTCCCTCCCTCACCCCAGAAACCACCACAACCAAAACCAAAAAGTCTGTCCCTTTTAAAAAAAAAATATTAAATTCCCTGTATACGGATTGGGGACCTTTGGCCCACTGAAATCGGTGGGAGTCTCTGCGCTGACTTCCGTGGCGTTTGGATTGGGCCTTCTCTCTACCCGTTAGGCTCAAGCTGTCTAGGTTTCCCTTGGAACGCACATTTGCTCGTCATGGGTCTGAACGGAAATAAGGGTCTCTGACACGCTGTTAAAAGAACAGGAGGACTTGTGGCACCTTAGAGACGAACCAATTTATTAGAGCATCAGCTTTCGTGAGCTACAGCTCACTTCATCGGATGCATGACACGCTGTTTGCACTGCAGCCTCCCAAAGATGCTTTCAACTGCCACTGGGGAGCTTCCTAATTATTCCCGGTTTGCCTTGCAAGACAGCCCAGCGGTCCCACTCAGACTGGGGGCTCTGTTGTGTAGGTGCTGCACACACACACACAGGAAGGCATCGTCCCTGCCTCTATGAGCTTGCAGTCCTGATGGGAGTTGGATACGTCTCCACAGCTGAATCTCAGAGGTCTGCTGCCCCGGACAGGAAGGAGACAAACCAGCCAGAGTCTGGCACTTAGAACATGTCACTCAATTTCAGCCAAGGGTGAGGACGCAAGGACCATCAGCCCCAGGGGCAGGCACAACGCAGGGCAAGCAAGGGCACGGCCCCCGAATAATCGGAGGGGGCACAGAGCTCCTCCGGCCCTGGGGCGGTGGCCAGAACTGACAACTCCTCCAGCCCCAGGGCCACAGCAGGGAGAGAGAGAGAGCTCCCCTGGCCCCAGGGCCACAGAGGGGGCACAGAACTTCCCCGGGACCAGCTCTCTCTCTCTCTCTCTCCCCACCAAGGCCAGAGGCGCTCTGTGACCCCACCACAGCCAAGTACTTGCGGATACACGTATTCAGATGGCTCCACGGCACGTGGATTTTCGTTGATGCGGTGAGTGTCCTGCTGTTTATTTCTATGCACATGATGTAGGTGCATATGTCGATAGGGTTTAATGTGTATAATATGCATGTTTCACATGCCCCTCCAAAAGCAGTCAAATGTGAATTCCTGTGTACACCCCTGATCAGCCGTGTATCCGACTGGAACGGGGAGGATGGAGCCAGAGAGAACAGCCTTCTCTCTAAAGCATGGGCCCCCACCAGTCCCCCAAGCGTTTAGCTTTTCGCCACTGGGTCGCCGCAATGCAGTGGAGCTATCTCTGCAGAGCACTCAGGCATTCCGGCGAGTGCGGAACATGACTGCCAGCCTAGCTCATGGCACAGTCCCTACAGAGCCCTTTACCCGTCCTCTCCGTGCAGCACCATGGCTCCCAGTTCAGATTCAGGTGCAAGGCAAAGTGTCTACAAGGGCCGATAGGATCGAGCCTTCATGGCGTGGGGTCCTGTCTGGATGCCAGCCGCTCTTCATGGGCCAGCCCAGCAGCTCGGATCAGCGGAGACCCTCAGATTGGTGGTTCTAGACGAGTCTGTCTCAGGACCACAGAGCTCTTTGTGGAAGGCTCCCTGGGCTGGAATGCAGCCGTCGCCCCGCACAGGGCCTGTCGCAGCTCGTGGCAAATCTCTGTGCTGTCCCACAGCACACAACCGCCTCATCAGCAGCCCTTCTTTTTGGAGTATTCTCTTTCTTCCCTGGCTGCAGCTGCCACTCGGTGGCAACGCTGCCTCGGGGTTAAAGTTGGGCAACTGATTTAAAGTATGTACCTACATCATCCCCATTTCCTGAGTATGTCATAAGATTGCCTGCACCTATCCTCAGAACACCACTACCAGAGAAGGTCGGGCTGTTATCCCCATCTCACCGAGGGGCCACTGAGGCACAAAGTGACTTGCCCAAGGTCACACACGAAGTCCGTGACAAAGCAGAGAACTGGACCTGGATCTCTCAAGTCCCAGGCTCATGCCCTAACCCCTGGACCAGCCTTCCTCTCCTGGAATGGAAATCAGAGCTCCTGGTTTCTATTCCTCCCTCTGCTACTCACCTGATCTAAACCTGGGCGAATCACCGTCCCACTCTGTGCCTCGGTTTCCCATCAGCGAAATGGCCATAACAATGATATTCTGCCTAGCTCAACTAATGGCTGGAAATTTACTTTGAGATCCCCAGAGGTGAGGTGCTATTTTGATTCATGGCCAGCCTATCAAAAATCCCCAGTGCCTGAGGTTGTGTGCTGTTCTCCATTGTCATGCTGGAGAAATAGCGAAATAAATCTTTATGGTCTTCTAGCAGTAACTGAGCAGGTGAGGTACACTGGGATTTTTTTTTAAACCACCTATTGCACCCTTGCAAGAACAGGCTAGTAAATGACAACACATCCAGTCTGACTCCACTCCTCTAGCCTCCACCTCCCCCACCCCAGCCATCTCTCGCTCCAACCAGATAGAAAAACCAACTTCTCGAAAGATTGTCCCTCTCATTTCAGCACAGCAGGACAAGTGGAAAACAAATTAAAACCATTACAATAACCATCAGAACCATCCACCGCTGGGGCTGGGGGGAGGAGGAGACATACCAGCATCACTTTGGTTTAAAAAAAAATCTATTTATATTAAAATAAACAAGCACAAAAGAAGAAAGAGAAAAATCAATCAACTGCATTTAATAACCAACACACAGTGCTGCATGCCGCAAGGCGGAACGCAGCTGGGGAGAAGGACACCTAAAAAAGGCAACAATTCTCTCCCTCCACCTCTCTACGGGCCCGGTTACGCTGCAATCAGAGGTGGGACTGACATACCCGAGCTGGTTTATACCTGAGCTTAGACATAATTCAGTGAACTTTCTCTTGCAATTCCAAAGCTGTTTCCTCTCCCGGAGGAGAGAGACTGGACCTGTCCCCAACTACCAACCCCTGGGAGAACCTGCCAGGGACCCCTGGCATTGCTGCATCCGCCCCCGCACACACCTTCCGTGAAAATCATCTCCCCACACCTGATGCTAATAACACACCAGCTCAGCCCGCGAAAAGATGCCTGGCACAACTAGGCACATGTGGCATGGACACAAGCGTGCACACACACACACCCCCCGTCAGTGACGATATCCCTCCACCGCTAGCTTTGATGCACGCACCCCTTCCACCCATGAAAAGAAGCCGGGCACATCCGGGCACGGCCGCGCCAATGCACCCACACACGTCTCTGGGAAAATATGCCCTGCGCAGCAGGCACTGATGCAGAGCAGGGCAGGCAGCGTGAACGGACCCCTGGCTCTGTCCTCACTGCAAGGCCACCTTCACCTCTGTGCCCCCCACCTACCCCCCACGCTTTCCCCCTGGAACTCAGCTGGCCCAGGGGGGTTGAAGCAACTTTGCCCCCTGCCAAGGGTTAAGAAGTTTGATCCTGCCAGACAAATGGGCTACGGAGACACCCCGGGCCCTTCGGTGGCCCTGCAATGCCATCGTGTGGCCATAGCGTGCACACCACAGCAAGCTTCAGGCTCAGAAGAGTGAAGAAGCGAAGAAGGAAACAGCCACTGTAAGAACCTTCCAGGTCTCTGCTGCCCCTAGTCCCTAGCCCCCTGGAGTTTGACTGTAGCACGGCACTTCCCTGCTCCCACCCGGCAGTCATCCCCCTCTCCCCGAGGCAGCCAAATGCAGCCCAGAGAGTCCTACCCTCTGGGTCCCAGAGACGTCAGGTCCCAGCCGACGATGCTCCATCTGGACCAGAGAGGTCTGGCTGCCTCGTGTGCTGGGGGCTTGTCATCTCTATGGCTGGATGAGGGGGACTGAAACCTTGGGTGCACGTCCCATGTTCTGGGCGACTGGCCAGCACGGCCTTGTTTCTTTCGGCAAAGCCTAGGTGACCCTGCCTTAAAAGGAGGCAGCTGCTAACTACACAGATGCTGAGTGTCCCCGAGACAGCCCAGGAGTGCAGCTCTGGGGAACTTCTAGCAGCCGTCAGCAAAACCGCAGAGGGTTCAGTTTAGGGATTGCAGCAAAGGGTTAGCGAAGCCTCTTTATTGTGTGAAGTCGGCCAGACACCTTCCAACTTTAACATCCTGCCCAGCTGTCCTGACCCCTAGCCCCGGGGGCTGGATCTAGAGAAGGGCATTTCCACTGTGTGATTTGGCCTCTGCTCCCTGCCCCTGCTGGAGCCAGGACCGGACAAGTTGTGGGGAAACGTAGCTCAGATGCCCGTCCTGCCAAATTTTGCTGAATCCCAAAGGCTCCAGTTTGAAGAAAGGTCAGGAGCCAGATCAGGCTATCTGCCCTGGTGGGAAATTCCACTCCACTCCACTCGAGTCTGCCAACTGGTCTCGCTTGCTTTTAGTCCAAGGCCCAGTAGCCCTGGGAACCAGCAGACCATTCATGCTATTCCCAAACCAGCTGAAAATCTCACCTGGAGTTTGCACTAGAGCCTGGTCTGTGACCCACAAACCCACCCGTACAGACACTGGCTGACAATTCGCTCATGCTGTCACTCCGTCATTGCCTCACATCATGAATTCATCACTGCAACGCATTCCCGCCTCTGCTCTACCTTGACTCGGCGTTTATCCTTTTACAGTTGGCATTGCACGTCTTTAAGCTGCTGCGTGGGTGACAATATAAAAATCTGAGCAGAGCTGCACAAGGGAGAGGGGGTGGAAGAGACAGGACACGCTCACCATTAGCAGAGATCGCTCTCACACCCAACTGAACTGGAGCTGGGGGAGAGTGACACCAGCAGGGAATTCCAGAAATGGCCCTGAAACAAACATGGGATTTAAAGAGTCTTTTCCCTACAATGAACTGAATCAACCCCACGACCTGAAGTGGACGTTGGAGACACCAGATGGCTCACGGCAGATTCTGCAGATGTGAGATGAGATGTGAAATGGAAGCCTCCAGATGAGATGAGCTTAGCACTGTCCTGCTTTGGCCTGGTTAGCTCGCTTGGTCAAGGGGCTGCCTACAGACCACAAGGACGTGAGTTTCTAAAGATACATTTGGTAGACACGGCAGGGTGAGCTCTTCATAGGCAACACAAGTGGGGTCTCTCTTACTGAAGGTGACTGGTCCTTTAAAAACATTCAGGGACCTTGAGGCTTCGCATGGAGTGGGATTTCAGGGCTAATCCAGGCTGCACCAGGATTTCTTTTTTACATTAAGGTTCCTTTTCTTAGCCACCTGCTCACAGCAGCCAAACTCCACCCAGGCTCAACATCTGGATCTATGAACAGATGTGCAGAGAGCACAGTCCTCCTGCAAAGCCACCCATACCTTTCCTCCTGCCCAGCAAAAAGGTGACCCCAAAAACAGAATTCCCCAGGAAAGAAATCGACGGGCAGAAAACGGTCAGGGAGGGGCTCAAAAATGTCCTCCAAGTTTTGCCCTCGTTTTGGGTTGGAAAGTTTGTTGCGATGGAAATTTCCCATCCAGCCCGTCTCTCATCTTAATAAGCCCTGATGCAGCCCTGGCAGCTCCGCCACGCATGTCAGCGAGAGTCGAGCCATGGAGTTAAGCAAGTTTCCTGTGTTAATAACGGTCCCGGGGAGCAAGTGGTCATTAACAAGGCGAACAAGTGCCATCGCGGGGACCTTGACAGCACCCAGGGTGACCGCTGCAAAGGTGCCCAGATGAGTGATGGCAGCAGCCACTTGCGCTCCCAGCACTGACCCAGCAGGATTAGAGAGGGGGGCTGCCCAGGGCAGTGCTGGGAGCAGGGAGGAGAGGAATGAATGTCCTCTCACAGGATGGCTCATGGCAGACAATGCTCAGACAGTCCTGGGTGCCATTATCCAGCTCTCTGCATTCCCCTTTCCTCTCCTCTCCGAGCCTGCCCTCTATTAATCCTCCCCCTGGCCTGCTGAGGCTCTGCAGGGTGTCTGGGGGGGGGGGGGCAGCAAAGGAGCGAATGTCTCAACGCGCCAGGCACAGCAGACTTGCCCCTGGAGCCACCACACCTTAGCGCCTCCATTAACCCACCCACTGCGCTAACAGGGGCCTAACCCTAACTTAGGGTGCTAACGCTAGAGCCTTCTTGGGGGGGGCATCACAGGGCACTGACACGACCCCTGCCCAAGCCCTGACCCCACCACTCTTGTGCTGACTCCAAGGAGCTGCGATGGTGCAGTTATTCTGCAAAATCGGGAGCAAACCTTCTCCCCGTCTCACAGCCCCTGCACAGCATCCCCTGAGACACGGGCCTGACTACCAATCCCCACTGGCCCTCCCGGTCTCGCTCACTGTTCCCATTATACCTTCCAGGGCCCGAGGATTCAACAGTTCCTCCAAGTACAAAACTCTGGGCATACAGCGACCGCAGGATTGGGCCCCACGTGAGCCCGGGGGAACATATGATCCTGGAGCCTACTAACCCCCCCTTGCTGCAGACAGGGAGTGAGCTATTGTTACAGGAACCCAGTGTCCAACAATGGCACTCACCCCACAGGGCAGGAGGAATATGAAGGATCCCCAGGTGCAAGGGGCACTAGCTACCAGCCCTGTTGGACATGCAGACCCTCTGCCAGCCCAGCTACAACTCCATGCAGCCATCTCCCCGGCCCGGCGTGTAGCAGATGGGAACATGCACAAGTGAACTTATCAATTGGCTCTTGCTTATCAATTGTCTCTCCCAGCACCCTGCCCTACAAATTCCACTCTCCTGCTGCAGCCCAAAGCTCTCCTGGAGCTGGCCACGAGGCACTGAGGCTGAGCGGCAGAACCGTTCCTGGGAGGGAGGCAGTGGGACTGGATCTCTGCATTTCCCCTGCAAGCAGTGACAAAACTCACGCTCCTGCCCTGCAAGCCAGCAAGATCCAACCAGCCCCATCCAGAGGAGCATGGGCAGGCTGCCAAGTGAGTTCTCTACTCAGCATCTGCGCAGGAACTATCTGGCAGCCTGGCCTCTTGCCTGGCAAAGCTCTACTTGGGGACACAGGAGTGTCTCCTCCCAATACTTCGCACTCCCCCAGTCCCCGCAATCACTCGCCAAACTCGATCGCCCACTGTTCACCCGGCCTAAAGCTCTGCTCTGGGTGTTTTACTTAGGCTTGGAAGGGTCAGATTTCTCGAAGTAAATGTTGGTAAACGTCGATTTCACTATATACACCCAAACCCAGGAAAAACATATTTCCATCAATAGCAATCAAAATGTATAGTGAGGCAAAGTCAGAGATATGCTGCTTGGGATCTTATTAGAGCTTTACTTTGTATATTTTGACATGGGATGTTGACAATTTGGGTTTCGATGGTTACAATGCTTTACATTTTTGAATCTCAGCTGTCATTAACTTCTTACCATCTGATCCCTGCATTGTCTGACCCTCTCCGCTAATTTCCCACAACTTTGAATATTTCAATGGATAAAAACAGAAAAATATAACACTTAAACCCCACCGGTTTGTGCAACTGTGAAAATTTAAAAATCGATCTTAAATGCTTAAAAATGAGCATTGATATCCATTGGAATGATCAAAAAAGAAAACTCGTGTTCTGCCAAGCCCACTTTTCCTCCATCGGGCAGTGCCTGTGTCCCGAGGCATCTCCAACCCCCGCTCCAGGATTTGAGGGAAGGACAGGGACCAAGCCAACGGACAGGGCCAACATCCATCGAAAGGGATTTTGTTCTGCCACAGTTTACCTGGCCTGTTTAACCAGGACTTTAGCCTGAGGCAGGAACAGGTGGTGGCTTCTGGGTAGAGGAAAAACTGATCCTTAAGGGACATGGGAGTAACCTTAGCTCATGGGCGGGCTCTGTCTCTAAGGAAGGCCACTCCACAAAAGGCCTGCTCTGTTGTCTTTGGCCTCTGGGCAGGGCTGGTTACATGGTTTCCTATCCTAAGGACTCCTCCTCCACTTCCCGGGCCATCAGACCACATCTCTGAGTTAACGGTGCCACGGGCCTGGCCGTGTGACTCTGCCATCCTGCAGCAATGAGAGGAAGCTTTGCCTAGGGGTTAGAGCACAGGGCAGGGAGCCAGGAGGCCCAGGCTGTGCTCCCAGCTCTGCCACTGAGCTACCATGTGAGCTTGGGCACATTATTGTAACTGCTCTGTGCCTCAGTTTCCCCACCTGTAAAGTGAGGCTACCAGTACAGTCCCTTTGCATTCTCCAGATGGCTAGGGAAGGGTTTGAACTGGGTGGGTTTCTCCGGCCTGTGCAGTGCAGGCGGTCAGAATAGATAATCATAAGGATTCCCTCCCCCCACCCCCGACTAAACGAATCTACGAATCACTGATGTTACTGCCGCAGATCTCGGCCCCAAAGCCCCCAAGCCCCATTGTGCCTCCCCCACTCCTGTTCCGTCCTCATGGCTCAGGTTCTCAGACCACGCTAGTCACGGGAGCCTCTAGGCGCAAACACTTAAAGGCGTCTCGCTGTTAGAAAGAACCGAGCAATCTCAGAGACACGCCCTTGCAGACAAGCAAACACGGGTGCTGGAACAAGTTTCATAGTGGGGGGTGCTGAGAGCCATTGACCCAAACTGTAAACCTTGTACATAAGGGAAACCGCTCCAAGCCAGTGGGTGCTGTGACACCCCCCGCACCCCTAGTTCCAGCACCTTTGCAAGTAAATCACACCCCTGCAGTATCTACAGCCACGACACTGAGCGTACTGCAGGCCCCAGCCCCCACTGCCCCTTGGGGTCCCCCTCACCGTAGCCTTGCACCCCGGATGCTCGTCAGCAGCCAGGCACCGTGGCCAGCTTCTGACTCGGGTGCCTCTTAGACCCACGGGGCAACCAAGTATAAAAGGTTATCGCCTGGCCGGGCAGCGTGGTCCTCCAACCTGGCGTGACGTCACTGGCTCCGGGAGAGGAGACGGGCCTTACTCGGGCAGCGTTCGGGCCTGTGCAGGATTAACGGCTGGCAGAACGCACTGCGGCAGAACGAGGCCGGAGGACCCGACGGCAGCACATCTGCAGCTGCCTTTGCACAGGGACCCCACCTTGTCGTGCTGGGCACTGCGCACGCCACACAGGGCCTGTCCCGAGGTCCGTACTGTCGAAACGCCAACCAGGCAATGCCCATTCCAAAAGACAGGGCACGCCGGCCTGCCTCACCAGCGCCACCCACGCCCTGCGGAGCATACCCGTGCTGTGCAGGGGAGACAACGGCACCAGCCCCTGCTCCAAGCCACCGACGAATTAGCCCAGCCACCAGCAACTGCCCTGCAACCTGCTTCCTCCTGGGCTGCTTCCTAGTGGACCAAGCTCAGCGGGGCCAAGTATGCTGCTCAATTTGGGATGGACAGTGCCATCTACTGGCTAGCTAGCATCATTGCCTCGTTAGGACAGACCTTCCAAAACCCATGATCTGACATGGGACACATTAATTTGCTACGTGAAGAGCTAGTTGCAGGGTTCTCTAAGGATAGACTTTTGGTTTTGGCACTAGACAAGGATGGAGGGTTCAATTCCTTCCTCTACCACAGATTTCCTGAGCTAGCAACTTCATTTCACTAAAAGAAAAGGAGGACTTGTGGCACCTTAGAGACGAACAAATTTATTGGAGCATAAGCTTTCGTGAGCTACAGCTCACTTCATGGGATGCATTCAGTGGAAAATACAGTGGGGAGATTTATATACATAGAGAACATGAAACAATGGGTGTTACCATACACACTGTAACAAGAGAGTGATCACTTAAGGTGAGCTATTACCAGCAGGAGAGCCGGGGGTGGGGTGGGGGGTGGAACCTTTTGTAGTGATAATCAAGGTGGGCCATTTCCAGCGGTTGACAAGAACGTCTGAGGAACAGTGGGGGGGGAGGGGAAATAAACATGGGGAAATAGTTTTACTTTGTGTAATGACCCATCCACTCCCAGTCTCTATTTAAGCCTAAATTTATTGTATCCAGTTTGCAAATTAATTCCAATTCAGCAGTCTCTCGTTGGAGTCTGTTTTTGAAGTTTTTTTGTTGAAGAAGTAAAACTATTTCCCCATGTTTATTTTCCCCCTCCACCCCCCCATTGTTCCTCAGACGTTCTTGTCAACCGCTGGAAATGGCTCACCTTGATTATCGCTACAAAAGATCATCCCCCCGCCCCCGCTCTCCTTCTGGTAATAGCTCACATTAAATGATCACTCTCTTGTTACAGTGTGTACGGTAACACCCATTGTTTCATGTTCTCTATGAATATAAATCTCCCCACTGTATTTTCCACTGAATGCATCCCACGAAGTGAGCTGTAGCTCACAAAAGTTTATGCTCAAATAAATTGGTTACTCTCTAAGGTGCCACAAATACTCCTTTTCTTTTTGCGAATACAGACTAACACGGCTGCTACTCTGAAACCGTTCATTTCACTGTTACTCAGTTCCCCTGATGTGAGGCTTTATTTGTGTCTGGAGATCTTTAAGTGGGTCATGTCTTCCCTTTCCCCTGCCTGGGAAGCCTTTCTTGACAGCACTGTTTAAATTGTCCTCCCAGACAATCTGCAATGTTAAAACCCCCTCATCGGGATTGCCAACCCCAACGTGTTCAACAATCAAGAAACCGACTTAAAAACATGACAACTAAATGCAGGTTCTTTTCGTTTGCCTTCTGAGAACAATGGGGTCACATTTCCAGGCTTTTCTCCACAACCATGGGGGCTAGCTTCACTTTTCCTTTCAAATGAAAGCTGAGATTCAACTCCTCTGTTCACATGACTCCAGGAGCTAAAACTTTAAGGATAACAGCAAATTACAATGACTCATGATAAAATCACAAGGCTCGGCAACACTGCACCATAGAGATGAATGCAGGGAATAAACGAGCTGTTTGTTTCAGGCTGCATGTCTGCAGCATGCTGCTTTGGACTCGCCTGGCAAGGCACTCTTTGCAACCAGAAATTTTGGGGCTGAGTTTCCATTACATTATAACCGCCATGCAGTCATTTACACTAGAACGGGCCAGAAAAATGGCCCCCTCCCATGGAAAATGTCAATACAAAAATCATTTTTGCCTGCCTTTTCCACAGAAATTTTGACTTTTTGGCGACATATTGAGTACCTATATACTTTGACTGAAAAACCATAGCGTTCCAAGTCAGAAACGCTGCCATGGTGCCTCATGGGAGTTGCCGTTCAGGAGCCTTGTGCTCCCCATTCTCCTCTATAGGCCAGCCACCCTGGGTGGACTAGATCTCCCAGAGTGCATCACAGTTTGTTTTTCAGGTATTTGGTTTCATTGATGAAAAAATAAAATGCCCTGCAGAAAGCAGGCACTCCCCTGCCCCACTCCCCCAACTCAGTCTGGTTCGTCAAAAACCCAATTTTCTGTCCACAAGCAGTTTTGATGGAAATTTTTCAACCAGCCCTAATTTATAGCAGCGCAAAGTGGGCATACCATGCTAGTAGATCAGAATTATACGGTTTTACACTCCCTGTGCACTGGTCTCGGTGACAACACAGTGACCAGGGTAATGCAGAGTCAGACCCTTAATAATTTTTTCTCTTTATTTACCTCTCATATATTTTTTTCATAGGGCACTTTGAGCCAGAGGAAGCTCCCGGTTTCCCAGACCACCCTTCCAGGCACTGGTGCACCTCAGCCCCGCCTCTTCTCAGTCTTTGGCACCCAATTATGTTCATAATTGAGTCTCCCGAGGGCTGTAATCATTTGGTCTAATTCTGGTTGTCAGCCTGTTGTGGAGGTGGCTAGCTGGTGTTGAGAGGCGTGTGATACACAGGATGATCGGGAGGTCCCTTCTGGTCTTAAACTCCATGACTCCCACAATCAGTCTGGCCTGGGGTGGAGAGTGAGAAGGGAAGGCATGATCCATTTAACCCTCGTCCTCTCTGCTGAGGCAGCAACTCATGTGCATGAAGCAAGAATACAAGGGGGGTCCTGGTCTCCACTGTGGTAGCATTGTTTGCTCTGAGGACACCTATCATAACCCAGGCCATCTGCCAGACCTTCCTACATACCAGCCACATAGGATCAGGAACTTATTTTTTCAAGCCTTATTTGGGAAAGTACCTAAGGATGTGCTTAACTTTAAATCCCAATGGAATTTAAGCATTTACTTAGGTATTCTCCTGATCTGGGGGCCTCAATCCATCCTCCCCCCAGCCCTACTCCACCTCCTTCCCCTGTCCCACTCTCTATCCACTCACCTGCCTTCGGCTGCATATCATCTCATTTCAATAAGAGGTGGGGGAGCAATCTTCCCTGAAGCTTAAGATAGCACAATCCAATATCCATATATAAGCTGCTGGCTTTCTAATTACCTGCTTATGTATCTGGAAAAAGTGCTGATCAATCACACAGAGAGAGCAGACCGCTTTGTGAGCTCGCTTATGGTGGGGCGAAGGCAGCGGGACTGCCCGGGCCACTGAACATCTGGTGGTCTCCGAGGGGGAAGGTACGTTCCACTGGCTCGACTCACAGACAGAGAGAAACCGTGCTTTCATTAGCAGTAAACAGGCTGATTCTCATTCAAGCCCTTTGACGAGAGATTAGATCTGGGATCAATGTGGTGTTTTTTTCCTGGAAAAATCTTACGTACAAAACAGGAACCCAGAGCTAATAGGAACATGGGCTGGGTGGCTCCGGAACTAAGAAACCCGCCTTGGGTTTTGTCTCATCCTTGTACCAAAACAGTCAGGTGCAGAGCAGTAGAACCTGCTTCGATGGCTTATAGAAATGTGTCTTCTTGTTTGGTTTGGAGAGTTTTCTTATAAGCCAGGCTGTGGGAATTCATTTTGCCTAATTGCAAAGCCATGATGATGACCGACATACAACTTAATTCCACCATGCAAATGATTTCAGGCACACTTAAATCTACTCCTCTTACCATGGTTACTGATTCTCTGCAATATTGCTCCACCCAGTGTTTGCAGAGAGGAAAGCGTAGCAAAGCTCGTGACGAAATTGCGTGATATGCCACATCTACCGTTAATTAAAGACTCATTTAATCCACCACATCGTCGTCTGCCCTCATGGCGCCTGCTGGGGAGAAGTTTACCGGGTGAGGGATTTACGGTAGAGGATGTGTGGCGAGCTTCATGGTCTGCAGAGAAAGTGACAAATAATTCTCTTGTCTTGGACCCCATTCAACGTCCACCTGGGCTTGATTTACCACAAAGGCAATGGAGCCTTCTCAACTGGTTTCGTACTGGCATGGAATTTGTGCTGTCGCAGAATTTCGGTGGGATTTTAGAGACAGTCCACTACGTCAACATGGGCGGCCACAACGCATGATGCACATTGTTGAGGACTGCAAAATGATTCAACTTCCTGGAGGTCTTCATGCCTTGAACGTTGTTGATAAGAATGCTGCAGCTTGGCGTGACCGGTTTGCAGACACCAAGTAATAAACAATCATTGAAACCTCATTCTAGCGCTGTGGGGCTGAAAGACTTTTTCAAGTTGATTGCTCTCTATAAATATATCAGAGGGATAAATACCAGAGAGGGAGAGGAATTATTTCAGCTCAGTACCAATGTGGACAAAAGAACAAATGGCTATAAACTGGTCATTGGGAAGTTTAGACTTGAAATTAGATGAAGGGGTTTCTAACCATCAGAGGAGTGAAGTTCTGGAATAGCCTTCCAAGGGAAGCAGTGGGGGCAAAAGATCTATCTGGCTTTAAGATTAAACTCGATAAGTTTATGGAGGAGATGGTATGATGGGATAACATGATTTTGGTAATTAATTGATCTTTAAATATTCATGGTAAATAGGCCTAATGGCCTGTGATGGGATGTTAGATGGGGTGGGATCTGAGTTACGCAGGAAAGAATTTTCTGTGGTATCTGGCTGGTGAATCTTGCCCATATGCTCAGGGTTTAGCTGATCGCCATATTTGGAGTCGGGAAGGAATTTTCCTCCAGGGCAGATTGTAAGAGGCCCTAGAGGTTTTTCGCCTTCCTCTGTAGCATGGGGCATGGGTCACTTGCTGGAGGATTCTCTGCTCCTTGAAGTCTTTAAGCCACGATTTGAGGACTTCAGTAGCTCAGACACAGGTGAGAGGTTCTTCACAGGAGTGGGTGGGTAAGATTCTGTGGCCTGCGCTGTGCAGGAGGTTGGACTAGATGATCACAATGGTCCCTTCTGACCTTACTATCTATGAATCTGTGAATCTAAGTTTAGGCCTCATCTAGACTGGCAATTTGCCCTATTTCAGCCATGACAGTAGCTGCCTCAATGCAGACCTCTCATGCAGATGGGCAAATCTGCAATTTACACTGACCAGTCCTTGAAACAAGATTAAGCCGCAGCAGTGTCAATTGCAACCTATAACTGTTTAGCCCATCTACACTCGGAGTTTGCACTGGTGACAGCTACAGAAATGTAGACAAAGCCTTAGACAGGGGGCTTGTTCCCCACCTAGCTTGTTCCTAGCACCAGAATGAAGACATGGGGACAGTCTATACAGTCTGCTAGTCACCCATTTGTGCCAGCCAAGCTTTCAGCCAGGTTCTTCTAGGCCAACTACATAAAACAGGCTCACCAAGTCTTTAAAAATCAAAAGTCAGTCCCCGCCCCCGTCTCAAAAAGAATGAGTTTTAAAAAATCATAAATGTTGGGTTCTTTTTACTTTGCCTTCTGAGCCTTTCGTGTTCATGTTTTCAAGCTTTTCTCCACAACTAGGGAAGGCTAAAAATGTAGGGCTGGATTCACAAAGAGACTTAGCTGCTGCAACATGGAGCGTCGCCATGCCTGCTTCTTAGGGGCCACCCGGCCAGAGAGTGGAATTCCCAGCCCTGAGTCAGGCGTCCTGTGCAATGCATGAGGAGACCGAGGGGCCTTAGAGTGGGATTCACAGAAGCCCACATGCTGAGCGGGAAGCTGCCTAAGGGAGCCAGTAGGGAATGCCGAGGAGAGGGAAGTGGTCTAAGCCCCATCCTCGAAAAGAGGGTAGGTCCCTCGCTCGACTTGGGAGTCACAGCCATGAACCTGCTCCTGGAGCTGTCAACAGTAGCAGCAGGCCCCCTTGTAATCCTTAGCCCAGGAGTTAGGCCACTCATGCTGGAGACCCAGGCTCAATTTCCCCTTTTGTCTGAGGTGGAGACATAATTGAATTTGGGTTTCCCACCTCCGGTGTCAAAGTCTCTTGTGAACATAGACGTTGTTTTTAATGAAACCTCAGTTTCCCCCGTGATCACAGGACTCTAGGAGCCAGGGCTTTATGAAACACCAGGTATCTTGTGAGAAGAACGTTCCAAAACCCACCATGTAGCCCCGTGAGGGAGGTAAATATCCTCACCAGATAGGGGATGGTGCTGTTAAGCAGCTCACCCAAGGACACCCAGGAAACCCAGAGCTGGCAATAGAATCCATGTCTCCTGACTGTCGTTCCTGTGCTTTAACCCAGAGACTCAGCTTCTTCCTTTGCTACAGCTAGCCGCTCCCTGCACAAATGTGTGTGCTCCAACCCACAATGAAGTTGGGAATACTCCAAACTGCAGTCTCAGACTTTAGAGTTACCCAAGTTCCACAGCAGGTTACAAGTACATGTCCAGGTGTTATGTCCCAAGGGAGGTGGGCAGCAGAGACCTGCTAGGTCATAACACAGAATCTCATTGCAGCCCATTGGTGAGCCTGCATTGTGGGTCCCGCTCTGTGCCTGACCTGCAGAGGATGTGAGTCTATTACAGCCCCATCTAGGTAGCTTCAGCTCAAGCTTTAGCAGCTCAGGGTCTTAGCCCTGGAGATCCTCCCATCAATCCCTTATGTGTTGTACAAAATGGCAGCCATCAACTCATCACTGAGGTAGACTACCTAGCTTGGGGCATCAGCACCAGTGGCTGGGAAGACCTACGTGACTCAGGAACTGGGAGTTTAAGACCCCCTACAGAAGATAAGAACTTTTTCACTTCGGACAGCAAAGGAGAAAGACTCTTTTCAAGGTACAACCCAATTAAAATCTATTGTGAGGAAACTGGAATTAAAAGTAGAGGAAGATGACAGTGGGGTAGCTAAGGCTGAATTCAAACTTCCTGAGGCGAAGGACAGGTTCTTATTAAAGGGCAACCCTGTCAGGTACCATAGGTGGCAAAACAAATTCCCTTTCGTTGGCTTCAGATGCTCAGTCTGGCAGAGAGCAGCACTGCAGATTTCAAGTGTCTGTTTCCTTTTCTTTGTTTCCTTGTTGTCTTTTTCAAACAATCTGCCAATTCATCATGAAGACATTAAATATTTTATAGCTGGTTTCATGATGATGACAGGTGCCAGATTGATTGGTGCTGGCAGAGGAAACGCGCTGCTCTTTCTTTACCCTCACAGCAATGAGCTACATGTGCTGGAGAGAGGGTGGAAATCTCCAAGCTGTCCAGGCTTGACCCAAAAAAGCATTTTAAAAATAGGTGCAATCTGGAGGCATTTCGGTGCCAAAAAAGGTCATCTTTTTTCCATCGATGGTGTGAGTGGGAGGGGAGAATCCTTAGCATCACTATCAGCGATGTTAAGTTTGTCATGAATTTACACTAACTTCCATTTATACATCTCTGATGGGGTGTACAAACCCCACACTGGGCAACAAGGGGTTAAGGGATTATTTTGGGCTCAACCAGCCCCGCCCAACCACACCCGTAGCAAACGCTCCACCTGCTGGAGGAATTAAAAAGCAGGGAATTGGATAATTTGGGTGGCAGAGCTGGAGGTGAGCAGACCTGCAGCCCACAGTCCCAATAGTGCAGTGGAGAGCCTAAAGGCTCCAACACAGCTCCCCAAAGGGGCCTTCCTTGAGTGAGGGGAGGACCCACCCCAGAGACAATAGAGAAGCAAGTATCCCTTGGACCAAGATGAGGCCCAGGGAGGACAGCCTTAAGCAGCCTTGGTTGCCAGACTACTGGTAACCCAAAGGGCTCTGGGTCGGAATCCTGGTGAATTGGGTGATCCCGGGCTCCCCTCTCCACAACCCCCTTGGCAGTCAGGAGTTGCAGCCGTGACCACTAGGCCACACTGCCCAAACAGACCCCAAGTGAAGACCTTTACAACATCTCACCCAGGAACAATGCCCTTCAGAACCTGCCACTATCTAACCCCTGGAGAAGAGGAATGGTTTGTGGCTAAGGAACTGAACTGGGATTCAGCAGATGTACATTCAGCTCCCAGCTCTCCCACAGGCTCCCTGGATGACCTTAGGTGAATCACTTCATCTCTCTGGGCCTCAGTTCCTCATCTGTCAAATGGAGATGATGATAAACGCTTTGTCAGCCTCGCCTGTTGAGGTTGTAGGCTTTTCAGGACAGGACTGTTTCATTATGTGTACAGAGCCTAGCACACAGGGTTCTGACCTGAAGTGTGGCCTCTGGGCATTACTGCGATATAAATAATGATCCTTTGAGTGTTGCTGCCCCATGCACCTGGGCCAGGCTTTGGAGCACTGATGTGCCAATGGGATGCTACACGTGGAAGTTGCTATGGAGACCGCCAGCGAAAGGGTTAGCAGTGCAAAGGGGTGGCTCTTGCACTTCTCGGCCATCCCGGCAGAATGAAGGAAGTCTCTTTTTTTTTTTTTTTTTTTCTTTTTAAGATCTGTGTTTGCCTTCATCCTACTGGAGAGCCTGGGGCCTGTAACCGAGGACATGGAGAATGTCAGAGAAGCAACTCCCCTCCTCCCATCTCCATTTAAACCTTCTTTACCACTTAGGCTGGCATAGGAACCCCCAACATATGTTATCAGGGGGGAGTGAACTTGGGGCCTTCTACACTAAAGCTGCAGCTTGCAGATTCTCCAGTGGTGTAAAGCGGTATAACCCACTGAACAGCCCCAGCTGACCACCTGGCCCACAGGGCTCCTAGAGACACAGAGCTACAACACATTCTTCTAGAACTCCGTCTTGGCAAGGTGCTGCCTCCCTCTTGGCTTCCGTGGGAAGCTGAGGGTGCTCAAAAGATCTGGCCCCTTGCATCCAGAAGGGAAGAATCTAAACACTCCAGAAGCCGGGGTGTTTCAAATCCAGATCCACTTTTTTGTGGCTTGAGCCCAATACAAGGGGGTGGGATGAGTAGAACCCACCCAACCCTACCAACCAACCGCTGAGCCACCCGCCACCTTCTCTGACCAACTCCTCCTTCTCGGCTGCCCTTCCCACAAGCCGGGCTCTCCTGGGAGCAATCTGGTTTATGCTGAGCCAGACCTGGAAGACAGACGAGCCACCTTCCCAGAGCTGACACACTAACTAGATTTACTACCATGGCTAAGGCCTGCAATTGGTGGTGATAACAGGAGAATTACCCTGATAAATATTGGATATGATTTGGAGAGTAATAATAGATTTTTCTAGTCCACCATATCCAGCAGCAAGGAGAAGGGGAGAAAAGAGCCGCTGAAGGAGAGTGTAATTGTAACATCATTCTTCCTGGATGAGCTGACCGCTCGCCTGCAATGGATCGTGGTTCCAGGGGGGATAGAGGAGCGACGGATGGGCAACAGGGCATCAGGCCTGTGCTTTGCAGGCAGTATCACAGCACAGGAAGGGCGTAGGAAGGATGTTGCGTCTGTGAGCGCGTGTATGTGAGAGAGAGAACTCGGGGAAGAGCAAGAGGGGAGACAGGGAGGGAAAGAACAAGAGGGGAGAAGGAAAAGGATGAAAGAGAGGGAAGGGGGAAAGAAAGGGAGCAAAGAGAGGAGAATGGGAGAGACAGAGAAAGGTCAGAGTGAAAGAAAGAGAGGAGCGGAGAGGGGGAAATGGGAAGACAAAGGGACAGGGAAGGTGAGTGAAAAAAGAGAGCCAGGCCGGAGGGTGCTGAGGCAGAAGGTGCTTTTCTGTGGTGCTGGTGTGTATGAGAGGGGAGAACATGACATAAGAACGGCCAGACTGGGTCAGACCAAAGGTCCATCTAGCCCAGTGTCCTGTCTTCTGACAGTGGCCAATGCCAGGTGCCCCAGAGGGAATGAACAGAACAGATAATCATCAAGTGATCCAACCCGTGTTGCCCATTCCCAGCTTTTAGCAAACAGAGGCTAGGACACCATTCCTGCTCATCTTGGCTAATAGCCATTGATGGACCTATCCTCCATGAACTTATCTAGTTCTTCTTTGAACCTTGTTATAATCTTGCCCTTCACAACATCCTTTGGAAGGGAGCATCTCAGTGAGAAATCCAGCCTGATAATTGGCCGTTCCCCTGCTGTATTCCCTACAAGGGGAGCATTCTAAAAATCAGCAGCATTTTTTAGGTTTTGTGGCTCTCTCCTTCTTCCACCTCCATATCCTGAGGTCAATGGAGCTATGCCAGTTACACCCACTAAGAATCTGGCCCTGGGCCCAAAGGTATCCTCTCAGGGCATGACTCTCCACTGTCTCACGACAGTGATATGCTTGTGTGACTCTACTGATACAAATGGAGTCACGGCAGCATTAAAACCAGTGTAAGAAAGTGTAGTCACCCACTTAAATCCATGTAGCTCTCTGAAGGCCATGGATAGAGTGCTGGAGTAGGATTCCTAGTCTTGGATCTCCATGGGCCTGCTGTGTTACCACGGGCACATCATTTCACCCCTCTGTGTTTCCATTTCCTCCCCCATGCTTGGTCAGTCTTGTCTATTTAGATGGGACGCTCTTTCGGGGCCAGGACCCCATCTCTTGCTGTGTTTGCACAGCATCTGCCGCACTGGGCCCTGGCTCTCTAGCTGCCACTGCAATATCAATCAGAGGTGCTGTACTCACTGGGTGCTCAGAGCCTCTGAGACATCAAGCCACCTTTTTAAAGGTGCCCAATTTGAGGTCTCTGAATGCCAAGTGTTCATCTCATTCCCTAGTCGCACCTTCATTTTTGCGCTCAGATCATTAGTCAGACTCTGTTCAATGACTTTGGGGCAAGCATGGTTTCAAGTTAATACAGAGAAAGCATCTGAGAACTAAGATCACAGCAAGGAAACTAGCATACTGACATGTTCAAATAGCAGCTACTCCTCCAGGTAAAACATAAAGCGGTTGTAATGATCTCTTCATAAACCCTAATATACATTCAGTTACTCTTAAGAGTTCCTTCTTTGTTCCTCCCCCTTCATGTCATTCATCTAAACAGGGGTCAGACAGAGAAAGGCAATAACACAAAGTAACTCCAATCCATTCTCTTAATATACCGAAGGATATTAATAGTGGTCGTGCTGGCTAATTGCACATGTCCTATCGCAGAGGATTGATCACGGTAGGAAAGTATAGATCAAAAGCAATTCAGCATGGTCTTACGGCAACCCATTCAAATGGGAATATGAGGCACGCTTCTGCCCTTCTTACGCTTATTCAACCTTTCTGGAAGCCAGTGGGATTAGTGTTTGAAGGTATAAATGAGGGAAGATCATGGTCTATGGTGTCAGTCCCTCAACATCCCAACATGCAGACTTAGTGTTAAAAAAAAAAATCTACCTTTCTGTAGGGTATGTTAATGAAAACCAACAAGAAGAAAGAACAAAAGTGAAGTCTCTAGACGAGAGCACAGTGTGTGCGTCTCCTCTGGAACAGGCTGCAGAATTTCTGGGAACAAAATGGCCATCCTCTCTGAAGGCTGGCTGGGTTCAGAGAAAAGGAAAGACACATTACACAGGAAACAAAGACACCGCACTATCATAGATAAACCGACTCCACTTTTCTTTATACACAACTGGCCAGGCCGCCAGCTCGTGTAGATCAGGCTAGCTCCATTGACTTCAGTGGTACGATGCTGCGTCACATCAGCTGAGGATCTGGCCCACAAGGTTTTGCAATGCTGGTGTCACTGTAATACAGTCCTGAGTACTTTATTATTTGTATTGCAATGGCATGGAGGGTCCCCAGGCAGGGATCAGGGCCCCATTGTGCTAGGTACTGTACATACATATCATGAACAGATAGTCCCCTTCACAAAGAATTTATAACCTAAGCAAACCTCTGAAATCCCTTTTTTGATATTGGCAATCACATCACATAATAAAAATCAGACTTCTGAGAACGGATGGAGTGTGACCCCAGACTGTGGGACCCCTCTAGTCTCCAATTACAAGCCCTCTTCCAGTTTTCTCCAGGCCCCAGCAGTCTTCACCGGCTCTTGGCATAAAGAACAACAACAATCACCCTTGTCCCATAGTAAAGGTTAATTTCCCCTTCAAGCAGTTGTCTTCACAAGAATGAAGAGTTTAATTTTAAGTGATAGGTCCCAGATAATACAGCTAGAACTTACACTGCCGTGCTAGAGACTGAGATAGACACAAGGTTCTGTCCCCTGTGATGGATTCATTCAAATCTAGAGAGCTGGAGTAGAAAAAAAATTAAATAAAGCCCTCTTGATTTTTTTCCCCCTTTTCTTCCCATTGAGTTGTCGCCAGCTGCCTTAATTAGATATTGTTCTTAACAAGAATGGAGTACACAAATTAAATCTGCTCCACGCTTCATCTCATTTGGCTAGTCAGACAATTTTACCCAACTGCGTTCTCCTGAGGGGATGGGTTCTTCTTTTAGCCACTTTCCTCACCTCCGAGGCATCTCAGCATACAAAGTTATTGCTCCGGGTTCTGTATTTGGGCCCCAGTTTGGTTCACTCTGAGCACATGAATGGCCCCATTTTGCTCTCAATGGGATTATGCACATGCTTAAAGCTAGGTACATAATGAAGTACCTTGCTACGTTACGGCTTGGCCCATTAACACCCCAACCCTCCCATCCTCAAGGCATCCGTCCACATTCAGCACCTCTGATTTCAATGGTTTTGCCTGTGGGTACAGAAGTCCAGCCATGTAGAAGCAGGATTGGCCCCAGATGGCAGGATTTGGGGCTACGTTTTAACCTGTTGCCCTTAGGTGCCCAGAGCCCTCAGGGAGCAGCATAGCAAGAGGCACCAGCAACTGGAGCTGGGCTTTTGGTGCTTCCTGGGACAGTGGAGATGCAGGAGGAGGATGGAGTCTGGGGCTACCCAAACTGCCTGGCCCCTGGTGAGGATGGTGCTCTTCAGCCTGACTGCCTCTCTGGGTAAGAGCTCTGGGCTGGGTGTGGGTTAGGGTTATTTTAGGGCTGGGTACAGGGAGCAGAGCTCAGAGTGGGACAATGGGGAGGGGCAGGGAGATGACAGGGCAGGGGGCAGAACTCAGAGCTGCATGTGGGGCAGCAGGAGGGAAGTAGGTGCGGAGCTGGGTGCAGGGAGACACTGTGGTAGAGATCTTGACGCTGAGGGCAGGGGAAGGCGAGCTCTGGGTCCCCCTCCAGAAAACTCTGGGAGCGTTCCTGCCTCTTACCAAGATTCTTCCCATCCCTCCACCTGGGGACCCTGGTATGTCCTACTTCTTCAGCCCCCGTCAGCGCTGGCCTCGGTTTATTCCCTTTAACTCACAGCACCAGCCTCCCCCTCAGTCAGACCATGTCCTTTTATACATACGCTGCTGCAGGCCAATTGTTTCCCAGGAGCCAGGTCAAACTCATTCCACTGGCCCAGGGGAGAACAAGGCTGGATGTGTAAGTGCTAATTGCCCTTGTATTGTCTTTTATCAGGTCTCAGTCTTTGCTGAGAAGTGGGCACCTGGTTTCCTGCTGACCAAAGCTCTATGGAATTAACACATTATTAGACACATACAGTACGGTACTAGAAATACAGTATTCATAGATAATCAAAGGCAACGCCAAATCCATCACACCAACTAAGGGTCTAGTTATCTTCCTCGACCCACCTCCCTAGTGGGTGCAGAATTCATAGGTGTCAGAACTAGGGGTGCTGCTTGAAATTGTTTCCATCATGGGTGTACCCTTTGGTTCAATGGCTCTCAGCACCCCAATTATGCAAACTGTTCCAGCACCCCTGGCAGAATTACTCCCTACACTACAGTTTCCTGTGCTTCTCCAGTCTCAGTGTTAAAGCCTCTGGGATTGTTTGCCATGACACCAGCCCACCACATTGGGACCCTGTAACAGAGCACAGCAGGGCCCCCTCAGCTTCTGCCTCTGCTAGGTCCACAAAGTCACCCTGAAATCCTCAGCTTAGTAACCACCAGTGCAGTTTATTCATACACTTGTTCTCACCACCATTTCACCATGTACAGTTGGCCCTTTACCAGCTACAGGAGAGCTATGAGCACTGCTTCCACACCCTCTCTTTTCCCTTTCTTCCTGCTCCCACTTTGGCTTCCTTCCCTAAGACTTTTATACAGCCCCAGTCTAATTAGGCAGCAGTTGTCTCTGCTTCCCCAATTAGGGTCAGGTTATCTCCAGCCAGCTCCAATTTAGTCCCCTACATGGGAGCTGACCTGACAGACAGCTGAATCAGCAACCCTTTGCCCCACACCCTGTCACAGATGCACTTCTTAAACTGGAGACCATCTTCTCTCAGCCCAATCCCAGACCTTCTCTATAGGACAACCAGAGGGTTTGGCAAAAAAAAAAAAAAAAAACAAATTAAGGTGAGGGCAATAAGAAGATAAAACTAACCTCACTGTAGTTCTGTGGGTGACTCTGTCCTCCCATTCTGTTTCTCTGCTATTTATCCCTTCTCTCTGGGTGTAGGGTTTTACACTTTTGCTGGTCCCCAATCGCTCCGCTTTGACTTTGGTCACCAACTTTCCTAATATCTTCAGGTCTCTTTCTGGTTTGCTTCTGCCTTCCGGTGAGTTCGCTACTGATTCTGGTGTCATACACAAATCTGATTGTAGTTACACGCAGGGCAGAGCTTGTGTTTTTGAGGTTGGTCAGTCAGAAAAAGCCTCTGGAATCGCAGCATGGGCACCCCAAAAATGAGAGCATCCGAAATCTCTTTGAAAATGTGGCTGTGAGAATCCTGGGACCAAATAATTCTCTGTTTATGTAACTGAAAGGTCAGGGTGTTACACAACTGCCCCCGTGCCCGATCCACAAAGGATGGCTCTTTCATTCTAGCTTAGCGACTTAAGCACTGAGTTCTGGAGGTCCCTAGTTCAACCCCTGTTGTCAGTCGAAATGGAGACTATCACACTGGCATAACAACCTTCACTTCATTGGGGTGACATCAGCAGAGAATTTGGTTCCTGGATGACATTAGAACTCGGCAGCTGCATCGCTTCTTGCAGACTAAGTGGTGAAGAATTGTCATGCTGGAGATGACGCCATGGGCCAGCTGCAAGTCCCGTATGGACCACCAATGTTCTGCAGATCACGGTTTAATGTCCCTTTGGGAGGGGACTGGAGAGCACATGAAGGGCTAACAACCTCATTTCCCCTCTGCCTTACCCCTGTGTCATCCTTTGCATCTGTGCCGTGTGGGTGGGAAATGTGACAGCCAGGTGGCCTGAGTAGAGAATTCTGATTTGGTAGCATCTATACCCATGTTGCTCGGAGGTAAATTCTGCGCCAGGTGCCAGAAAGTGGAAAATCAGGCCCTAAGAGAACAAGGAGATGAGAAAAAGGAATCTGCTGTGTGTATTTACAGATGTCTGGGGAGGAATGGGAGAATAATTTGGCCAAGGAAAACAGAGACGGTAGATGAGGATGAAGGTGAGCTAGAACTTTGCCTGGCGTACACTGATCTATACCAATTTGCAGCAGCTGCGGATCTGACCATAAGCGATTGTGTGTTTGCAGAGGGGGAGGCTTGGATAAGTTCTGCTGCTAAAACTGACTCTCTGAAAAGCTGCCTGCTGCCCTCCTGTCCTGTCCTGTCCTGTCCTGTCCTTTCTCAGCACCGCCCTTTCCATCTGTCTGTGCTTTGAAAAGGTCCTGGTGTCACAGCCCAGTCTCGCTAGAGCATTGACCTTTTTCTGAAGGAACAAATGCTGGCATTCCGAGCTTTACCCTCAGCCTGTCAACACGGCGATCCCAGAGGAAGTGGGAAGGCAGAGCAGGCTTCTGAGTCCTACACCCCGCGCACGTCAGAGAGAGGACTTCTGGCCCTTGCCCACCTGTCTTCTGCAAGAACGTAGTCCCTAGCGAGAGCTCATCAACTGCCGCAGCAGGGGGCGGCATACAACCAGGGAAGGGGATGAATGGTTCCCAAGTGAGCATTTCGTCCCAATCCCAGGAACAAATACTTGCCCTGTACTGAGACACTTCTGACTAAGGATGTGGAGGAAAGCTGTTGTTGCTAAAGCTCAGGAGACTTAGTTCTTTGTCGTGGTTGAATGAGGGTCTGAGTGTCGAGATTCCTTTGCCTTTTTCTCAGCCCTACAACAACGCCTCCGCATGACTTTGAGCAAGTCACCACCTCACTCTATGCCTCAGTTTCCCTAGCTGCGAAATGAGGACCTTAATTTGTATCAACTGCACTGCACAGGGTATTGTAAGGGTTAATGCGTTACTGTTTGCAAACAATCCTGAGATTCAAGGATCGGGGGCGCTGTAGACATGCAAAGTATGATGCTTGTGATGAGGAGGATATACCGGAGAATCCAACGTGGAGATGAATGCATGCACATGGAGGGGGAAATGTGCATGTCTGTGCAAGCATATGGGGGCTGGAAGAGAGAGAGAGAGCACAGGTATACAGGGTCAGGCAGTCCATCCATCCCACTCAGTATGCAGCCAGGCACATGGCTTCCTTTTAAAGAGATGTCAGACCACCACCAATCCCTATTACACAGCCCTCCACCTTCCCAGCTCATTCCATTACCTACTCTTGGATGCCTGACAGCAGCTAATATAATACTCACAACAGGAGACAAAAACTCTTTCAAATTTTCCTTAAACACCCTTCTCCCCACAGTGCTGAGCATTTACAAGTAATTACAACTTGAGTGCTGCTGATCCAAACCTGAGAAGGGGCCCGGCAGGGTAACTAAAGCCCTCTCCACTCCCCTTCTCCTCCCGGAAGCATCTCACCTTGAACAGCAGTGCTGTTCCCCATTCTGATTTCATCTGTGTCACCTCCCAGATCCCAGCATGGTTGGCAGCAATAATAAAAGCTGTGACACCAAGCCCTCCACATGGCGGGCCCATGCCAGGTAAGGTGTGAACAGTCCCTTTACATCCAAGTCCGGCTCCTACCAACCCAACGGCTATTTTCCCAGCAGCGCCTCTGAATCTGCAATTCGCTCCCCAACAAGTGCTCATCCCATTTTCATGAAATGCCTGAAAATGAGGCAAACATAAAGCACCAGGAAAATGCAAGGACCAGTTCAATAAGTTACTCATGCACAGAAGAGACTGAGGAATAGACGAAGGGGAAAAGGTGCTTTACAAAAATTCCTTTTTTTACAATGTTAACATTTTTTTACAAATTTTACAAAAATTGCTAACATGATTCCAAACCCCTGGGTAGAAACAGTTCGAACCTTAAAGGTATGTCTACACTGCGGTTGGGAGGTGCGATTGAAGCAGGTGTTAGCATACCCAAGCTAGTGTTGATTGAACTAGCTGGCTAAAAATAGCAGTGTGTAGCCATGGGGGCATGGGCTAGCGACTTGAGTACATACCCAGGGTCCCGGGCAGGACTGCACTTGACTAGCCACTGGAGTACATAGCCAGGGTCTTGGGTGGGATTGTACTCAAGTGGCTAGTCTGTGCCTCTGTCTGCGCTGCCGTGGCTATGCTGCTATTTTTAGCAAGATAGTTTGATCACAGCTAACTCGGTATTCCTATACATGTTGCATGCACTTCTCCTGATCGCAGTGTAGACATACCCTTAGTGTTTGCTGGTCAGGTTGTAACCGAGGGATCGGGGGGAATGTCAGTTAGAATCATAGAATCATAGAATATCAGGGTTGGAAGGGACCTCAGGAGGTCATCTAGTCCAACCCCCGGCTCAAAGCAGGACGAAGCCCCAACTAAATCATCCCAGCCAGGGCTTTGTCAAGCCTGACCTTGAAAACCTCTAAGGATGGAGATTCCACCACCTCCCTGCCCTAAAGAGTTTGCCAACTACCTGGTGCAGTGACACAGGGAGTGAAAGCCCTGGGCAGCAGGGGGAATAGGGAGAAGGGAGGGCAAAGGCTACAGCGATAGTTTCCTTGGGGCAAGGGGCTGCGTGTTTGGCCAGGCTCCCCCAGTGCAATGTGTTGTCCATGTCTGTGCCACTGTATAATCATAGAATCATAGAATATCAGGGTTGGAAGGGACCTCAGGAGGTCATCTAGTCCAACCCCCTGCTCAAAGCAGGACCAATCCCCAATTAAATCATCCCAGCCAGGGCTTTGTCAAGTCTGACCTTAAAAACTTCTAAGGAAGGAGATTCTACCACCTCCCTAGGTAACCCATTCCAGTGCTTCACCAGCCTCCTAGTGAAAAAGTTTTTCCTAACATCCAATCTAAACCTCCCCCACTGTAACTTGAGACCATTACTCCTTGTTCTGTCATCTGCTACCACTGAGAACAGTCTAGATCCATCCTCTTTGGAACCCCCTTTCAGGTAGTTGAAAGCAGCTATCAAATCCCCCCTCATTCTTCTCTTTCGCAGACTAAACAATCCCAGTTCCCTCAGCCTCTCCTCAGTTGGACATCTGAGAGATGTAAAGTGGCCAGAACAGCAGGAGACAATCCAGGGCACAGGCCCATTCAAGTGTCATAAAACAGGGATGCCAGTAGGGATGTATATTCCAGCAGAAGAGGTAGGTAGATGGAGGGTGGTTCTGGGGTGTGGTGGGCAGAGAAGAAGGGGGGTTTGTGGGAAGGTAAACAAGTGTTTTGGCGGGCAGACTGTCCTCAGGTCCAGTGTGAAGGGGGATACAGAAAGCGGGACGATTCTACCGCTTGTTACAGTAGGGAAGCGCTCGGGCAGTAACAAGATGCAGTCAAGCTGTTTTGTTTGCGCGTGGCTTTTAAATGTTAGACTTATTAGCGACGGTTGTCAAAGCACCGCTTGCAAAAAGACTTGCCGTCGCAAGCAACTGCCGGAGCCCTTAATGTTAATTGGACAGATTGTCTCTGGTTTTGAAGAGAAAACTGTGATTAATGAAACAATTGGTAATGAAGCTGGAGAGAAGTGGCCCCGTCGCCTTCCTTCTTGTGAGGGGAGAGAAACAACAACAGCCCAAAACAACTTGTTCTAGGCCAGCCAAAAGAAACGGCCAGAGAGTGGCCATCATAAGACAACCACCAAAAGCTACAGGCCATGCAGAAGGCAACTCAAGAAGGCTGGGTGTCCCATGTCAGGATATCCCAGTCCTTGTTTTCTGTTTAATCCCGGGACAAATCTCCATAGGTCCAGTCTAGATTAGGAATGGACCAGAACCAAAGTCCTGGGCACAAAGAGATCTGAAGGTTGAGGGGGTTATGATCCTGATCCAAATTTCACAGCTCAAGCCGATCGCTGGCTCAGATAAACACCCAAAGGCTTCTCAGAACCTCCTGAGTCTGCAAACCTGGGCTAGGAATCTGGGGAGGACAGCGTTCCTCAAGGGACCTCTGGAGTGGACCCAGGGAGGGTTGGATTCTCCATTGCCTCACACCTTTTGCAGTCATTTATGGAAGTGCAAAGTGGGCATAAAAAGCTACCACATCAGAATGTTGGTGTTTCACACTCACTTTGCCCTAGTGGCAAAGTTCAGAGAAACGAAGCAGCAGGCCCGAAGGCTGGAGTTTAAAGGAGGGAAACAAGCATTTGTGAAGCTCAAGAAAGGCTCCATTCTGCTCTTGGGAAAGAGTCCCGTTATCCCTTTACTGACCCTGAAGTGGTTTTCTCAGACCTAACTTGAAGGTGGTACAATGGCTAACTCGGGTGGCGGAACCAGAGGCCATTGGGGGACTCCACCCCCACGTAAACTCACACATACGTGGGGGGTGGGGGCGACAAAAGCAGGACCTGGAGTGGCCACTGTGGCACCTGGGACCCCCCGTCCAAGCCTAGGTCTGGCTCTCCCCCTGCAAGTCCCAGTAACTCCCCTCACTCCTGCTTCTACCACTTCACACACACACCCCCAGCAGCCTTGTACATGTGCCAGCAGTCATCTTAACAAACACCAAGGACCTCCAAAGCTAAAAGCACAAGCTGCTCCAGCTTGAGCTAAAGAGCCAGGGCTTTCTAGTGTGTGGCTGTAACAGGAAATGGTTTTCCCATCTTGTGAATATTTTTGAGAGTTCAGAATTTTTTCCCAACCCAAATCGTGATGAAAAACCAGGGGGAAAAATATTGTTTCGGGTCAACTGAAATTTTTTTTTTCATTATTTGCAAAGTATTTCATTTGGATTTGACATTTTTTCTCTTTTTTTCAATCTAAATTAGCTTACTGTTTTTAAACACAAAGTCGTTTCAAACAGGAAAAACAGGATTTTTCATTTCAAAAATGTCAAAAAGAAACGTTGCTCCAGTTTCAAAATTTTCTCAGCCTGTTTTCTTGTCAGGAAATTCATGGTCCCTGACCCTGGTTTTGCAAAGTCTTGGTTTGGACCAATCGGCATTTTCCAATGAAAAAGCAATTTATCGAGAACTTCCCCACCAGCTCTACTCACATCCCTCCTGGTGGATTGGAGACAGTGGGGGACATGTAACACTCACCCCCCCACCAATGGGTTACATATACAAACTTGCACAGGTTGCCAGAGAGCCGTATGTGTTTTCTCCTGGAGGATGAAAGCTGAAAAGACTTGTCTCATTCTCCTTTTCCTTATTCCCAATGGCTGGTGAACTCTGGCCAGCAATGATTTGTGACCAGAGGCCCCTGGACCAGTGCTACATCCAGTCTCAGAGACCTCCCTCACTGGAAACAGGGTTTAAAACAGAAGCAGTCTCCACACTCCCGCAGTTGCCTGATGTTTGTGAACTCAGGCCAGTTCCACACCCACATACACACAGCAGACCAATAATTCCCATTGGTTATGGTGTGGACTAGCGATATTGTGCAGTGGAATAACTGGGGCTCTGGGCTCTTGTTTGTGGCCTCGTAGAAAGAAGGGGAAGGCAGGTTCCGAGTGTGGGCACCACCGGTCTCTTTCCCCTCCTAGAACAAATTCACAGGGACCGTTGTACGGAGCCACCCAGTCCTGCTGTCAGTTCCAAGGCTGTGATTCAACTCCAATTGTCCTCAATGGCAAAACTCCCCATAGACATCAACCGGAGCAGCATCAGGCCCTGTCTCACTCAGAGGCAGTGAGCTAGGAAGCCCTCCTCCCCCTTGTGTTCACATGCCGAGGTCTCCGGTCATTACTCTCCTCGCTGCCTCATTACCAGAATGTGTCATTAAAGTTTCGCTCACTTGAAAATGATCTCTTATTATCTCTCCATGGAAATTGCCCCAGCAACAAGCTCCTTCCTTCAATATCTATCAAGTCAAAGAAAGCCATTAGAGAAATTACAGTGAGCAGCACGGACGCCCACAGCCCTCCCCTGGCAGGTAGCCTCGTCCAGCTCAGAGCACCCATCCTCACGCTGCTCTGGCTCCATCATGAGGTGACTGGAGGAGCGGTCTACAATCCCTCTCACTCAGGGGCATTGGGAGTAACAGACTGGATTTAAAGAGAAAAGAGAAGGCCTTGGAACCAGCATATGGACCCACCCATAGAGGAGGTTGCTGGGAGCCTTATAAATCCAGGAGCCCAAACTCTGCAGCAGTGAGAGTGACACAGGCCTGAAGGCCAACACTCATTCCGTTAATGAAGGAGCCTCTGTCCAGCAGCTGGAAAAGGGGCGTGGGAATCAGACTCCTGGGTTCCATTCCAGTCTGTAGGAGGCAATATGGTTTCACGACTAAAACAGAAGTGGCACTAGGAGTCAGGATTTCCGGGTTCATTTTCCAGTCCTGTCACTGACTCACTGTGCAACTATGGGCACGTCACATGCACCCAGATTTCCAGTTTTCCTCTGCGCATGCCCCCATTTGAGACACCCTGGGCCCGATCTCCAGAGGTGCTGAGCACCCACAGCTCCCACTGACTTCAGCTGAAGTTACAGATGCTCAGCCTTTCTGCAAATCAGGCCGAAGGTGTCTCAGGCTGGGCCACCCGAAAGAGAGGAAGTACCCCAAAATCAACACCTCTGTGCCGCATTACCACATCTGTAATGGGGGGAATATTCCTATTGCTGTCAGTGGGGGCAGGATGGAGAGGGGGCCCTAGGTTTCATTGGATCCTTTGGGGCAAAATGTGAGTCTTGATCTGTTGTAAAGAGCGGTGAAATCCCAGGGGCAGTGCAATAGAATGCCCAGTTTCCCTTCATTCCACACGCTCACGTACCCTTTCGAACTCACAGCACATGCTCACGGCCATAATATTTGCTTGTATTTTTCTCTCTTGGCAGATGAACAGAAATGGCTGCCTTCAGCAGCAGTGAAATTAAAACACCTGAGGCATTTCCAGAGCTGCTAGGGACAAACAGCAGATACGGGGCTCTGGCCTATCATAAGCATCATTAAGCTCTGTGAGCCGCAACCTTTATATCTATGGGAAAGTTGATTTACTATTTATGGCACCTTCAACGGTGAAGGAACAGGCCATGAGTTTCTTCTTCTTTCCAGTCCTGTTGCTGGAGCAGGAGATCTGTCTCACCGGTTGTTTATACCAAGCTCAACATCCTGAAATCTCAGTGCTCAGGTCTGGCTGGCTTATGTGCAATGCATGTGCATGGAAGAGGCCCATTGCCAGGGCTTAAATCTGGCCCTGAGCAAGAAATAGGACAGGGACGAGTGGCTGTGGATTATCTGCAGGGCCATATTTGACCATAGCGCTGCACTCAAATGGTCTTTATACAGTATTAGATCCCTAGAGCCCTCACGCATGTGCAATGACAGAGTCATAAATTGAATGGTTGTTTGATTCTGAGCCCTGTTTTCCTTTGCTGTTGAAATAATAGTACCATCCTGTATTGTATGATAATCCTCTGTAGTGTGTATGTTTCCTAATGTCTCTCTGCATGTGCATCTCTGCCTCTTTCAGATCCATGCATGCCCTAAAGTGACTAGGGAGTTTCCCTGTCCCAAGTGTCTTTACCCTGTGCAATGTTAGGTCACTGGGATGGCTGAGATCACAGCCTTCCCACGAAGTTCGGGTGGCAGGCAGCATGTTTTTGGGGAAGCTATTTTAAGGCCATCTGCTGTTTCTCTGGCATTTCTCCTGACCCTACAGTCATTTGCATTGAACATTCATAACTGGTACCCCAAACCTCCCCCAGAACCCAAACAGCTGGCCTAGCCATAATAAATGCTGGGCTTTGAACCAAAGCCCCCAGAGGCTGTGATTTTTGGAGTCACCTAAACATAACTAGAATTCCATCACCCCAGAGGTGTTTCTAAACTCCACATGAGTCCATCCATGCAGCAGTCTTCACCAAACAGCCAGAGCAAAAGTTCTGCTTCTCAGGTTGGGAGGGAGGAAGGAGAGAAAGAGAGGAAAGGAAAAAAACAAACAAACAAGTAGAGACAAAGTGAAGCAGTTGCCTGCGCTAAAAGACAGGTGGAAATAGGGCTAGAGAAGAATGACCTATAGCACATGCTCAGGCTCATGCATATGCTGTTCTTGTTCAGACCTGCTTGGGGACAGCAGACCTCTTTGCAGAGCTTCTCTCCAGGCTGCCGCCCCTGTGGTATTTTAGCTGGTTCTGTGTATCTGTGAGGGGGTGTACTGGCTGTTTGCACTGGTCCCCACAGAGGGCCCTGCAGCCCTGACTCATCCTATCTCATTGGTGCCTCTAGCCAGGAACATGGATGAGATGGATTTTTTGGGGTGGTTGGGCGGGGGGCGGGGGGGAAGAGGGTTGTTAAATCCAAGATGGAAACTGTCCTATTAGGTAGCAAACAGGTACAGCTGAGCCTAGTTGGAGGCAGACCCTTTCAAAGGGCCTGGGCTGGGCTAGGCTCATGGGAAGAAAGGACAGGATTTGCTGAGCACAAGCCAGGACAAAACTGTCTGGAGATGTGAACTATCCTGCTTATGTGACTTGTCTGGCACTTATAAGCTGTTCAGCTGCAGGAAGGGGATGGATGGGGCCAGAGATTTAGTTGGTTTGTTTGGTCAAAAGATAGCCAGTTAAAACTGAAACCCCAGAGAGGATTTCATTAGCTTAACCTGGACCTCCTGTGAGCTCTTGGTGCTTTCTGTGCCTGGGAGCCTTGCAATCAGGCTGCGGGATTCCTGTGTAGAGTCTATGATCAATACCTGCAGCAAGCCGCCTCATCTCCTGGATCCAGAGTATTTCAGAGATGAGCGGTATGTTGAGAGGGAGTCGCCAATCAGCAGCCCAGGTTCATTCGCAGCTTCATCTGGCATGGTCTAGTTACTAGGCACTAGTAGATGGAGCGTGAGGCTGGGCGGCTTAGGAGTCCCTGGGCTCCAGTCCTGGCTCTATCCCTCCCTTGTGGTGTGACCTCGAACAAGACATTTCCTTTCGTTGCTTCCCTGTTTCTCCATCAGTGAGTGAAGGACAATTATGCTCACCCACCTTTCTAAAGCACTTTGAAATCCTCACACCAACTACGCTATAAAATCACCGTTTATTAGTAGGAGTATCAGAAATGTCCTAGTTTTCTCCAGTTCACAGATGGTTTCCCATAGCTCTTCCTGCGCTGAACACAGGCATCTGCTAGGTCAGCACACTGCAGCAGACAAAGGTCGTAAACATCAAGGCATCAGAGGTGGCAGGGAGGCTTGTGTTGAGCCATGATTGTGGCGTCCCAGAAAACTGATGAAGCCTGGTGCATAAGCAGAAACGTCAAACACGGTTGGTAAATGGAGAGAAGTTGCTGACTGTTTCACCTGGGGCCACAGTCATTCTGCTTCTGCGGCCCAAGACACACTGTGAGTTCTCCTTTGGCATGAGTCCGTGGAGTTACGCCAGGGTGATGAATATGCCTCACTCTCTGGAAGCCTAGTCTAGCATCATATTCATCCAAATGAAATAACCTTTACTGGTTGCTCCATTTTAGAGCATCCAGGAGTAGGGATGGCAAAGAGGCATCCAAAGTCTTCCTCGCCAGGCTAAGCAACATCCCATGTGCTGTAGAGAACCAACTCTCTAAATGCACATGATCAGTTATTACACAGTAAATTGTAAGCTGTTTGGGACAGGGGCCGTCTTTGTGTTCTGGGTTTGTACGGCGCCTAGCATAATGGGCTAGGGACTTAGAAATGCTACAATAATACAAATGGTCCATGACTGGGACTCAGAAGTGATACAATAACACAAATAATAAATAATAATATTGTAATAGGATATAGTAACATGATGATGCAGTCTGGACATCCTTGTTACTATGGTACCATTTCATTAATGTGAAGAAACCCTGAGCTATGCTGATTTACATCAACTGAGGATCCGGTCCCTAAGGTTTTGTGTTTGATCATAGAAACCTAACTTTTTGTATGTCCTGTGAAGCACTGCATCTAGGCCTGGTCACTTAATATTAAGGAAGATGACAAGATGTAATTGGGATTGAAAAGGTCCAGTGAAGGGCAACAGAAATGGTTAGCGGTCTGGACAAGGTTTATATATGACAAGAAGTGGCAAGAGCTGTGGTAGAATTATTTAGCCTGGGAAGAAGAGATGATGGCAGGGGTATTTAGAATTATGAAAGCTGTAGCGAAAAATGATCCATCTCTCTTCGTTCCCTGTCCCATAAGAAGAGAACCAGGGTGTTACTCCATTAGATTAATGGTTAGGTAAATTTAATACAGGTTAAAAGAAATGCCACCTAGTGTGTTGTGTAGTCAGCTTGTGTAATTCACTACGGCAGGAGGTCACAGTGTGCTGTATTGGAGTTGCAGTTAAAAAGGAGCTCTATAATTTTAAATCCATTAAGTACATATCTTTATGCCTGTGAATATGGGAGGAGGGGCTAGCAATGAAATCTTAAGCTTCAGAGTGTAAACTGATCACAGCAGCTGTCAAGAAGAGAATATCCCTCACCGCCTACAGGGCACATCACACAACCAGGTAAGGGCACTATAACAATAGGCAGTTGGAAATTTTGGGATGAAAAGGTTTTTTTGTTGAAAAATGCCAAGATCATCAACACTGGATTTTTTGGCTGGAAGCTGTCGGCTTTGATGAATTTCTCAACACTCAAAATGTATGGGGAAAAAAGTTTAGAAATTGTTCAAACATTTTGTTTTGACATTTCTGACATGGTAGTTTTCTGGTTCCAAACAATTTTTCGTGTTGCAAATTAGAGTAAAAGAACTTTTTTTTAAAAAAATGATTGAAATTAAACTGAAACATTTCAGTTAACCTGGACAAAAAAATATATATATTTTCAGTTCACAAAACTATTGAGATTGTGAAATTCTGCCTGATTTAGGAGGGGTAATATTTTCAAAATCTTGAAAATTTTAGCAGGATAGGAAAACTATTCCCACCTAAGTCTACCCATAACAAGTTCTTCCCTTCTTCAGAACTATCCAGTAGTAGCCACTGCCATAAAGTGGAGATCCAGTTTGAGAAAGCCATGGAAGGCACTCAGTGAGGCAAATCCTATGATCTCATAATGTTTACTACACAACACTGGAACAGGGTACCTAGAGAGGTTGTGGAATCTCCATCCTCAGAGGTTTCTAAGAACAGGTTAAACAAACACTTCTCAGGGATGATCTAGGTTTACTTAATCCTGTTTCAGTTCAGGGGGATGGACTAGGTGACCTCTTGAGGTCTCTTCCAGCCCAATGGTTCTATGATTTGCCAATGGCCTATTTGCTGTGGGATTTCAGAGCATGCTTGCTAACCCAGGCTTTACTCTCAGCTGTGTTCTGAAACTCCTCAGCCCCTCTGTTTCCATGAGCTGGGCTGATTCCTATTGCTCACATCTGGCCTGGAGGATGCAGAAGAGAGGGATTGCTCACTCAACATCACTTATCACTCCACCACTCCCACTAATGCACCTCCTCATGTGGAAGCCCCACTGTAGAAAGCAGGAACTGGGCCATGTGGATTGGGAGGAATGGTGATGGCTGCTCATCATGACATTATCCCCATGGAAACCCACATTCTCAACAGTGCAGACTGGGCCCCATTACAGTGTAGTTGGGATAGCTGCTTGTGGGGATCACTCGCACGGATCTTCTATGGGTGCTAGGAAGAGCTGCAGCTGCAGAGGGCCTCCACCCAGATGGCTCTGGCCTCCAAATATTGGGAGGTCCATCAGTTGAGGGACTTAGACTGCAAACCTTGCACCCCCCGCCAACAATGGGATTAAAACTCAAGGAGCTTCCTTTCTCTTACAAGGTCTTTCCTTGTGCAGGGGATGATATGGCCATTTATGTTCTATATTATGCCATCTAGGGGCTGAATAAATGAATAGAGCCTAGTGTTTAGATGAGGTAATCCATGAAGGGTGTCATGGGAGTGGCAGCCATGTTGCATGTGAGTGGGATGAACTGAAGCAATGTTCTGATTTGGGCAACATGTCTCCATCTCCCTCTGTTCGTGGTTCTTCTGCATCGATGTAGTATATAGGAAAGGGGTAGTAGCCCTTTAAGTAGTTAGGCAGACCTCAAGAAGACGCAACCATCTGCACCTTCCACCATCAGCAGCTCACCATAGCTTTCATCTGTATTGTATTATTAGCCTGCCTCTTCAGACTCAACTCCACCCAGCTTCGGCAGCATGCAAGCAGGTTAGCCTTTCACCATTTAGTTTGGCTGTGCACAGCAAATCTAGGGAGATTTCTGTTGATATTCAACGGGGGTTGTGGAAATGGGTGGCTGTGCAGGTTTTTGGATGGACATAGTTTGAGGTGGCACCAGGGGGTCATGAATGCAAGCTAGGCCACAAGCTGCTGGTCATACTCAAGAGCCTGAGCATGCTTGATAAAGATCTCCTTCCTACAGCTCTGCCTGTCTATGCAGCTCTTTTCCCATGGTGAAACAGGAAGTATTTTATATGCTATTGGCCCACAAATCAGGGGTCAGAGCCTCAGCTGGTATAAATTGCCATAGCTCAGTCAGTGTTAATGGATGACTTCCATTTACACCAGATGAGAATCAGGCACAATGATTACACTTTATCCTGGTGTATCTCTGTAATATGGGTGCTGCCCAATCCATCTACAGTTTCAGTGGGAGAGCCTGGCACACTTTGGGGACAGGCCTATTATAAATCAGTATTCTTTATTTCCTTTCCTACATTGCTGGGAACGGTTAACTGGCTGACCACTTCCCCTGGCTGCATTTCATTGGAGACACAGTTAAATATGTGCTGGCTCATGAGAGCACACTGGAACCCAACACCCCAGCCAGGCGAGAAGCAAGAGGGAGCAATGGGAGAAGCCCGTGGAGGATGGACAGCCAGCCAAGTATTGCAGCAGGAGGTCCAGGACCATTGATTTGGGAACCACTGCTCTAGGCTTGTTCCTTGCTTCCCTTTTGTTCCTGGGTCTTCTGAAAGCTAGGCAGGAAAATACACCTGTGTGCCTTTTGCATTCCGGCTGGCCAGCAAGCGGATTCTACTGTCAGCCAGCATTCCAGGATCCAAGTGGCCCACCTCCAGCTTGGCTAATCTGTCACTGCTGAAGCTGTCAGCTGGCAGATAATGTATATGCAGGAGCTCCGATCTTACTCGAGGGCAAGGGTGGAGGGAAAGGAACGGACCCAAATGTATCATGCATGAGCCTAGGGAGGAGGGGAAGCAAAAGCAGCAAGCATGGTGCCTTTATCCACCCTTTTCAGGTAGGTTCCCCCTCCAGTCACAGAGCCAGCAGCCCAGGGAACTCCAGTGATGGGGCAATGGCCTTTACTAGTCCTGGGTTCATCCCGAACAGTAGCTGTTTGTGACTGAGGGGGCTTCAAAGGCTGGAAAGCTGATTGGCTGGCAAGTACAGCAAAGTTGCCCTCTCTTCTGGACAATCAGCACCTCCTGTTCTTGCCCGGATACTGAATGGGGGTGGGGGTACACAGAGGGAAACCAGGGGGTGTGCACAGCTGTTCAAGAGCTCTTCTCTCTCACTCCAGTGTTGATTTGGATTGTGCTTCCTCTGAACTGCCCAGGCCTTCCGCTGTGGATGAGCAAGGCTCTGTGCTGCCCAGCCATGGATTTGCATTTCTCACATGCCCCTCTCGCTCTGACCTGGTGTAACTAATCCCGGAGCTGCATGCATACAAACACCGCCATCATCGGCCAAACCACGTCCATGCAGCACCAAGGGAAGAGCATCCTGGACTGTGTACTGCTGGGAGAGACTCTCTCAGTAATGAGCAGCACTAAGGCTTATCTCGCTCTCTGTGGGCCTTTGCCAACACCTGCATAGGCTTCATCCGTTCAAGGACACTGATGTGTGTACATGCCAGCCAGTGGCCTACAGTGAGCGTTCCCGCTGCATCTGCTAAATAAAGCCGCTTCCCGTAAAACAGCAGAACCACCTCCGCTCCTCTGCACAACCCAGGCTGATCCTGTCTCTTTCCCCCCAACCACATGGCTTGTCCTCCTGGAAAGGGGTCCATCATATGTGGGAGCCAAACTTCTGTAGTACATAGCCACATGGTCTTCACATGCACCTATCACTTAGTGATCTCTCCCTGCCTCTCAGCAAAGATTTAAGAGCAGAGCCTCTCTACTGAAGATTCGTATTACTAGAAACAACTAGCTCTTCCACAGCCCTTTTCAGCTTCAGCTTTCCAGGCAGGTAAATCTAATTATCCCTCTTTTAAAGATGGGGAAACTAAGTCACGGAGCAGTGACGTGAGTTGTCTAAGATCTGCAAATAAGCCAGGGGCAGAGTTGGGGATAGAACCTAGATCTCCTGAATCCTAATCCAAAGCCTCACCCAACCTCCTACACTGAAATTTATAGCAAACTCCCCTAGAAGCTAATTAAGAATGAACTTGTTTCTATAGGACTTAGGCGCTGTAAAGCCCTTGTGTTGGAGCAATAAAGAGGGATGAGATACAGCCAGTGCACAGAAAGGCAGTGTATTTTAGAGCAGGGGTTTTCAACCTTTTTTCATCTGCAGACCCTAAAAAATTTCGAATGGAGGAGCAGAACCTTTTGGAAATCTTAGACATAGTCTATGGACCCAGAGTGGGTCCACGGACCTCAGGTTGAAAACCCCTATTCTAGGGTAACGACAACCTTTGGCTGACCTCTTAGACATAGTCTGAGGATCCACAGGTTGAAAAGCACTGGGTTAGAGGACTCAGAACCAGTCCTGAGCTCCAAGCCTAGCACTGCCTGATTTAGGAGATTGGAGTATTTTTTTGTTTGGGGGAGTTGTGTTTAGTTGCAGGGGTTAATGACAGCTGGTTGACACATTGTGCTGATGTTTTCATTGGAAATCCAACTGGACTTTGATAACGTAGAAAATAATCAATTGTTAGAAGTGGAATGAATCAAGGTTACATCTCCATGGCTTTCCGAATACACAGGATTCCACACGTAATTCAGCCGGTGTTTCTGCTTAATGCTCTTATGGTAACATCGGCTGCACAGAATTTCACTGCATGCTTCCAGAGATGCAAAGGTGTAAATAGCAATTTGCCACCCACTCTGCTTTCAAGTCTCTGCTATGGAAGTTGGCCTTGATTTCTCTTCACTGATGCAGTAATAACTAACAAAGACACCGGCTCTGGTGTAAAGCTAGATTAAGGGAGAGGAGAATCAGCTCTTCCTTTGTTCTGTGGTGGCTCCAAGAAATGAATGCAAGGAGCCAGATCCTCAACAGCATCTCTCTGTTAAAGTCGATGGCGCTAGGCTGATTGACACCAGCTGATTATGGTAATTATATATAATCAGAACTAACCTTTCCTCTGTTCTGATCTTCCCAAAGCATCCAGCCTCTCTCTTTACTTCCAGCTCTGTGGAGCAGAGATGCTCTTCATTCTGCATCTTGCACAGAGCTGAGCACAAAGGGCCAGATCCTCAGCTGGTAAAAATAAGGATGGCTTCATGGAAATCAATGGCCTACACTGATTTTCCCCAGCTGGAAAGCTGGCCCGCAGTGTGCACTTAACAAGTCATGACTGATGGGGGTAAATGGTAACGTGTGCATGCACGGGCCCGTCTGCGAGCCCTCGGGATGCTCCTCCGGCAGAGGAACACCATTACCCAAGCTATTGTAGGGTCACTATCACAGCAGGGGCAGCGAGAGAGGGAGATCTGGCAGCATACTTAATTAAAAGGCCTGATGAAGGATAACACCCTTGACATCAGAAATGTTGCCCTACCGGGAGCTCTAACAATTGTCTGCCATGGCGTCTACCAGCCTGGCTACGACTGTGCAAAATCAGAAGCAGCGTGAAACTCACCTGATTTGGCGACAGGGCCAAATCTGCAGCTGGGGTAAGTCAGCATAACTCCATTGACTTCAGCCGAGCTATTCTGACTGACACCAACCAAGGGTCTCGGCCCAAGCTTGTGTGTGAAGTTCAGGCAGACCTGAGCTGATTAATAACCCTGGGAAAACATGCAATGCTCAGTGGCTTTAGCTGGATTCAGGGGGCTTATTTCAACTCCTGCTGAAATTGGGGCTGCAAACTGAATGACAATATTTTGCACAAACCTTCCTGAAAAGCAAAGCCCCATCTCTCGGGCCTGCTGCTCACCAGTGCTGAGCATTGCTGCAGTCTCTCTCTTACCAGCCTCGGGAGTATGTGCTGCTCTGATTAGGGATCTCCCCGAGCCAGAACACTGTCGGCCAGCCTGGCTGCTGGGATCGACCAATGCCTCCCATGCTTGGTGGGAGTCCAGATCCGGAAATATATGCCGCGTCTCTTTAATGAGCCAAACCAGAACACCTGGGTCTGAAAGCCCAAAAACTCCAGGGAAGTTTGATCTGAACTTGGACTTGGGCTAGGGCTAGTTCTGGAAACATTGTCAGCGTGCAGCTTGACCTATAAACGTAGTAGTGCTTCAGTGACACAGGGCTAAACCTCGGCAAAAATGTTGACAGTTCCTGCTGACCAAACACTTGGGCAAAGGGGTTCATGCCAATCTGCCCAACCTAGCCCCAGCCCTCACAGTTGGTGAAAAGCCCAGCCGGACGTCTGCCAGAAAGCAAACTGGAAAGCTGGCAAGAACAGACTTTTCGAAAGAGATCTGGGTATTCCTACTTCTGATCACACCTGGAAATAAGATGAGAAGAGACCCTCTTGTGATCCTTTAGCATTTCTAGAGGTGGTGAGAGGTAGCTGGTGGGTGGGGCACTGGGAAGCCATGTTTCTGTTCGTGGTTCGACCACTCACCAGCTGTGTGACCTTGGGTAGGTCACTTTGACTCGGTTCCTCAATCAATCCAAGTTAGAAGCCTTAATACTTCTGAGTAGCTGGGCCTACCCCTTTCCCCCCATTGTCTTCTATTTGGATTACAAGCGCTTTAGGGCAGGTACTGCTCCTTCCTATGTGTGTAGCTATCACAATGGGGCCATGACGTCAGCTGGGAGTTCCAGGTGTCACTGTAGTACGAATAAATAACAACTAAGCGTGGAAACCAGGCACACGGACATTGCTTAGATTGTAAACTCTTTGTACAGAGAATTCATCCTTGGAGTTTGTGCCCTCATACGATTATCATGGGACAAGACAACAACCGTAGCCCTGGGCACAATGCAGCCCTTCCAGGCCTAGGGCTCTCCGGTGCTACCACCGTTAGTTATAAAAATGGAAAGGGGAAGAATAAACTCAGATCCTTTCTGAACCCCAAAAATCTTTGATTTAAAGGATGGGGAAGGGGTCAGGTCAGTTCTTGTTCTGTCTGAACTGGGTCAGGTATCCCTGATAGACAATTAAACCTATTTTGTCCAACTACCTTGGAGACGGGGGAAAGGCAACGTACCTAATAGACGGGAAGGGGCCACAAGGTAGAACAAAATGGCAGTGGGAACTTTGGGACTACTTTAAGGTGGTCCCAGAGGCATTTGGTTATCCCGAGGCTGAAGTCCCTGGGCAGCATGTGGGTTGTATAGCATGCACTGTGCCAGCCTCCCACCCTGGCACTCCCCCGGGCTATCGGGAGGCAAGGAGGATGCTGCCAGCATGAGGTGTTGCCACTCAAGCCAAGTGACTACAACTTTGGATCAGAGAGAGAGAGAGATGTGCCAGAGATTAGAGACCATCGGGAAAGTGAGAAGGGCCAGGACCGGTGTGTTTAAATCGATGGAACAATCAGTTGGAGGCTAAAGCAATTTTGAGATTAGGGCCCCTGTATGGAAAGAAGTGATCTCTCTTTGATGAAAAAAGCCATCCCAGCCTATTGCTGTAATCTCACCTCCGCTCGCGCCAGTTTCTCTGTGTCTCACCGCTGACCTACTTCCTTCATCTCCTTGGCTTGTTTGCTTCAAGTGCAGTTTTAGCTCCAAACCACATAAACACCTTGTTTAAATTGCTTTAATCTCCAAGTCCTCCTTATATTGATTTGAAACAGTTATGCTGTCAATCAGCCCCTTTGCCTCACGCTGGAGATGAGGGCAGGAAGATTAAAACACCAAACAAACAAGACGTGAGCAGGCAGGGAAGTTAGTTTGAATTTCTAAATGGATGGTGGCCCTAAATAGCCCTTTGCTGGGTGGGAGCGAGATGTCTCAGCTGGATGAAGCCTCGGGTTAGACAATTCTTTCCAGAGCTAAGGACAGTGTGTCATGTCCCATTGCTCAGTGCCTTGAGCTAATGCACTGAGACTCACGTTATTAATGCAAAGACCTGGCAGTTTTCTTGGAAATGGCCAGTCTGTCTGGACACCATATGAATTACAAATCCCAAAGTCCTCCCCCAGCATGTATCAGGGAGATGCTTTCATGGCTGCCCCTGTTATCGTTAGAACTGGTTGGGAATTTTTAGAAGAAACTTGTTTTGTGCAAAAATGTTTTCTTGTTGAAAGAAAGCTTTTCACAGGAAAATGGTCGGTTTTGTTGAATGTTTCTACTCAAAAAATTTTTGGAAAGAAGTTTGACAGCCATTGAGGCATTTCATTTGGGCATTTTCAAGGCCAAAAAAGTCAATTTTTCTGTTTCCAAACAAAGTTTTGTTTTGAAATGTGAGCTAATTACAGTAAAAAAAAAACACAAAACAAAACAAAACACCAGGGAAAATAGAAAACGGTTGAAACTAAAACACATTTTCGTTGACCTGAATATTTTTCAGATATTTTGGTTTACCAACATTTCTGAGATTTCTACTTTTCATCTTGATTGGGAATTTTTTTGATATCTTGAACATTTTCACAGGACAGGAAGACCATTTTCACCCAGCTCTAGTTATTATTGTTTGTGTGACAGTCGCGTACTGGCGCACTCCCATGTTGGCAGGCGCTGTACAAACACTTGTAGGAGACAGCCCCAGCCCAAAGAGTTTACAATCAAAATGGATGAGAGAGGCAAAGGGTGGGAAGGGAAACAGAGGCACGGAAAGAAGGGAAAGGATTTCTTTAAGGTCAGTGGCAGAGCCAGGTACAGAATCTAGATCGTCTGACTCCTCAAACCAATGCCCCATCAAATTGACCACCTGCCTCGCAAACCTTAGTTCTGAGGGGATGGATGGTCCAGTGGTCAGGGCACTGGTTCAGAATGTGGAAGACCCAGGTTCAAGTCCCTGCTCCCACTGTGGAAGTCCTCTGTAACCCTGGGAAAGTCACTTAGCCGCTCTAAGTATGTCTATCTGGCCTGTGGCAGTGAGCCTTCCAGCCTGGATCAATGCATCTGGGCTAACAATAGCTGTGTAAACCTTGTGGTTTAGTCCCTGAAGCTTAGGGAGAGTGATGGGTGTCAGAGCCTCACCTGCAACTTCAAAGTGCTGCCTAGGCAGCTATGTTTAGCACAATAGCCTGAGCCCTACTAGCTCCAGGCTGGGAGGCTTGCTGTTGTGGACACACCCTGTGCACCTCAGTTCCTCATCAGTAAAAGAGGGATAACATCTCTGCCCTGCCTCACAGGAGTGAGGTCAGGAAAAATCCATTAAAAGCTTGCGGAGCACTTTTGAGATCTACGAAAGCAGCAGCAGATCAGGCCAGGAGTGGGTCCAATAAAAGACCGCACCTCTGCCACCTTGTCCCTCTAATATAAGGATTTGTTGGCTTGTTTCAGAAATCTGGGCAGGAGCATGGAGGGAACATACCTACATGGTTCCAGACACAGGCTTTATCTGAGCAATGTCAATCGGCAGTGCTTCCTTTTCCAAGCTGAACCATACACGGGACCCAAAAAACCACCAAAGCAGCCCCACTGAGCCCCCTGCTGCTCTCGAAGTCAGTGGACAATGCCTTTGCTCTTTCCGTTGCTTGGATAAAACTCCATGCCAGCTGTGTGTAAGAGAGCCCTGCTGGCAAACGCTAAACAGCAAGCTATTATCTCATCATTAGAGCCAGGATAATGACAGGACCAGCGAAGCTCATTGCTGATGGAGAGGTGCGTGCTCAAGGAATCCAGAAGGAGAACAAAGAAGGTGTCCGGCCCTGGAGCATGGCTGGCCTGGCCCAGGTTTGGTTATACTGTTATCGCATAACAGAAGCTTGGGGTCCGCAGCTAGAGTCCTGGCTCTTTTAAGGGGCGATGGGTCCAGCTCCACCCATGACAAGGCCCCCATAGCAGGAATGCAGGGAAGAACAGCCCAGGGGTAGTCACCCAAGCCGCAAACTCATCAACGAGTCCCCTTATACAGTGTCAACAACAGGGACAGCCGCGCTTGATGCAAAGGGAGTCTGTTTTACTGTGTGGCTGCCCCCAATCCTCCCTAGCACAGGGGGATGGGGGAGAAAGCTCTCTGGCCTCTGGTTTAACAAGGGGCTACCAGTTCACCTGGGCTGCACCTTCCCTTGGGGCAGCTCATCCGCCCAAATGCCCCGAGACGCTGCCATAGGAGGGTGAGCAGGCCAGGCACCCACATGTGGGGAGGGGAAAACGGAGGGCAGGAGGAATGGAGGTGAGTGACCCCAGAAGCAAGATAATGTTTCCTAGCAACTTCTGAAAACTGATTAACCCTTTCATGGCTGTCACATGTCCTCACACTGCCCCCCTCAGATAATTTATCAAAGGATACAGCCAAATGTAAACAAAGAACGTAGATCGTCCTTCTAGGATGGGAAGCAGTGATCCAGGGATCGTGGTGGATAGTCAGCTGAAACACAATTCCAATGCAACACTGTGGCCAGAAGGGCTAATGCTAATGTTCTTGGCAGTATAAACAGGGGACTCTGAAGCAGGAGTAGTGAGGTTATATCACCTCTGTATTTGTCACTGGTGTGACTGCTGCTGGAATACTCTGTTGAGTTCTGGTGTCCACAGTTCAAGAAGGATGTTGATAAATTGGAGAGGGTCCACAGAAGAGCCCCAAGAACACTGAAAGGATAAAAAAAAAAAAAAACCATGCTTTATAGGGGGGAAAACTCCAGGAGCTCACTCTAGTCATCATAACAAAGAGAAGGGTAAGGGGTGAATTGATCACAGTCTATAAGTACTTAGATGGGGAACACAAATTGGATAATGGGCTCTTCAAGCCAACAGCAAAGACATAATAAGAACCAATTTTTGGAAACTAAAGATAGATTCAGAGTGGAAATAAGGCAGACATTTTAATAGAGAGGGCAATTCACTATTAGAACAATTTATCAAGGGTTGCCAGCATCACTGGCAATTTTAAAATCCAGATTACATGTTTTTCCTTAAAAGCTCTGCTCCAGGAATTACTCTGGGGAAGTTAGGCAGCTGGTCAGACTAGATGATCACAACGGTCCCTTCTGAATTTAGGATCTATGATGGTTCAAGGCTATTCCTACTCCCTTCCAACTCCACCTCTTAAAGATGGGAGTTGACTCACGTGAGGCCTGATCCAAAGCCGGGTGAAGTCGCTGGGATCCTTTCCACTGAATGCAATGGACCACTCAGGCTCTTGGGTTCTTTTGTGCCCCTGTCACATTTGATCATGAAAAGGATCCTAGCTGGGGGGAGACTAAAACCAACTAACAATATAAGCACGTCTCCTTTAATAAGGTCTTAGGGAAGGGGCAGCTGTAACAATAGCTCATAAAGCCCTGCCCTCAGGACCCTGCTTCAGAGCTCCCAAACTTCACGTCTGCAAAACAGAGTCTCTGGGTCCAGTCAAGCTAGTCTCTTGGAGCCCGCAAGAGCAGTAACCACCCATAACCACCTGCATAACCTACTCCCCTCTCTCCTGCTCAGCTTCCTGTTCCTGTTTAAATAGCTCAGTCCCAGGACAGGGGGGTTCCCTCGATTATTCCCAGGCTGTCTTGTTTGTAGGCTCTAGCTAGCCTGTCCCTTAAAGGGGCAGCACATGCCTTCACAGATCCTTTGTCCTCTAATCCTTTGTTCTCTAACTTGTACAGCTTCCCAAGCTGCTCTCTTAAGACTAACACAGTCTGTACAGCTGTTAGTCGGTTTCCTCCACGCTTCCGACCTCCACCGCGCCAAGAAGCTCAGTGGTGCTCTCAGAGGGAGAGGGATAAAGGATTTGATAATGAGGGAGCCAGAGATCTTGACAGATGCTGGGGAAAGCCAGCTGATTATAACCCCCTTGGTACCATTAGCCAGTGTCTCCTCTCACTTATTACTCCAATATCGTTTCATGCCGCCACCAGCACAAACGAGGTCGAGATCTGGCTCCCCAAATTTGCCACAGTTAAGCAGTGGAGCCACAGAAAGCAGCAAGACGAAGGGAGGCGCTATCAGGAGAGCAGATTGCAGGGGAAGCATGAAAGCTAAGTGAAGGGTGTTGGGGGAAAGTGTTAGGAATCCACCTGTGCAGAGGACAGCTGGGGGCCCCTAAACCACACTGTAATTGGAAAGCATCAGACTGCCAGGCTCCTGGAAAAGAAGAATGACGTGTACAAGAAGTGGCCAGGATGGCTTTGCAAGAAGTGGATGAGAGATCCTGGCTGAAACTTGGCACGGTTTTTTACTTGTATAGCATCAACACAATGCCAAAGGGGTGGTGGGGAAGTAACCTAAGGTGAACACGCAGCTTACTGGGGGAAAACAATAGGGGGGAACAGCCAGCTGAATGGAAGTTAGTCAAAGGAGAAGGAGCAAGACGCTATATATGGGGTAATAGTAACTGGCCCATTCTCTCTCTACTAAGGGCTAGGTTGGGCTTGATTCTCAGTGCTGTGGAAGGGGCAGCACGTAGCTTTTCAAAACAGCATTAGCACCTGCTGCCCCGTCTGCCACTGTTCCTGCCTTTAATTTGCAAGTGATGCAAAAATGGGAGCTTGTGTAAGCATTAATGAAGGCAGAGAAATAACTCAAAGGAACTCAGAGCCTGATCTGAAGCCAGTTAAGTCTATGGAAGGAGTTCCCTTAGCTTCACTAAGCTTTGAATGAGGCCCCTGGAGACCTTAGAAATAGGAGCAGAAAATTGCATATATATATTGGGAAATTGGAAAGTAATGAATCCCGGGGGAAATGGATGACACAGGTATGCTGCATGGGAGGGAGGGAGCTGGGAAACAGTGATACAGAGACCTAGAGTTTAGAACAGACAGCAAATAAACAGGAGTTTGCAGTGTGAAACAGATTCAAAAATGGTTAATGCAATTTTGGGATGCATACCCAGAGGTTTCCCATTAGGCAGCTGGGTGATAGTTTTCCTAAGTCCATCGAAATGACACATAATGTCTTTATTTCTGGCCACCTCATTATCAGGAACATATGGACACATGGACTGCTGCTACGCGATGAGCTGCGCGTGTGAGCCCCAGCTCGCACAGACATACTGGTGCTAGCTCTGATCAAACTTGCATGCTAAAAAATAGCAGTGTAGCCATAGTAGCATGGGCAACGGCAAGCAGCAGCACAGGGTAGCCGCCCTGAGGAAGTGCCCACTGGGTCCAGGTGGGTCTATACCTGGGGCAGCTACCCCATGCCGCCACTCGCTGCTGCTGCCAGTGCCGTCTCTGTTGCTATTTTTAGCACGCTACCTCGACAAGCTCTAGCGCGGGTACGTCTCTACGAGTTGGGACCACATCCGCCGCTCCAAGTGTAGACACGGCCAAGTTTCAAAGAGTGCAGAGCCAAGTTTCCAGGTGCTCAGGACCCCAGTCGGGGCCAGATTTTCAAAGGGCACCTGAAGAAGTGACCAGATTTTCCCAGCAGCACCCAGGCACCAAGCCGCTCCCATTGTGACCCAAAGGACCAGATTTTCAAAAGAGCTCCACGCACTACAGCTGGGTGAAAGATTTTGGCTGGAACTTTTTTCAGCAAAAAAATGTAGATCCCGTGAAGCACTTTGTGACCATGTGTCGGTTTTGCCAAATTGTGTCAGTCAAAAAACAGCAACAACAACAAAATTCCAAAACATTTTGATCTGTTGGTTCGAGATGACTTTGATTCAAAATTTCCTTTAAGTTGTTTTTTTTTTTAAAATCAAACACATTTAAAAATGGTTGAAATCTGAATAAGCTGTTTTGGTTTTGTCAGAAAGTAATGCTTCATTTAGGGTGATCAGATAGCAAGTATGAAAAAGCGGAACGGAGTGTGGGCAGTAATAGGCACCTATATAAGAAAAAGCCCCGAATATCAGGACTGTCCCTATAAAATCGGGACATCTGGTCACCCTAGCTTCACTACTCCTGAAGCAACATTCTTTTTCTGACTTGCCGACAGTCCTGGTGCCACCCATGGGTGCTGAGCCTATCTGAAAATCTGGCCATCGAACGGCATTCAAAGAAGGGCAACAATGATTGTTATAGAATCCTAGAATATCAGGGTCGGAAGGGACCTCAGGAGGTCATCTAGTCCCACCCCTGCTCAAAGCAGGACCAATCCCCGATTTTTGCCCCTGATCCCTAAATGGCCCCCTCAAGGATTGAACTCACAAGCTTGGGTTGAGCAGGTCAAGGCTCAAACCACTGAGCTATCCCTCCCCACTGGAGGGACTGAGCTATGAGCAGTACCCCATGTTCCCTGCAGCACCCTACGCTTCCTGTGTTTGGCACTGCCCCCGATCGCTGTAACCCAGAGGTGCCCAGTTCTGTGGCTGACTGGAGTGCAGGAGGATGCCTAAGAAAGCTATGCAGAAGTTCTGAACTGAATTCTACGTGGCACTAATGATCGTGTCATTCCTTGGAATGTTTTAATTAATAAAAACCTCACTGACTGCATTTTCTTTCCCCCGCACACACAGCGGTCTGCTGCCAAGTTTCCATTTTGCCTCGGGATACTTTGGTGACATGCTGCAAAAATTCTCGCTTGGTGGAGGGGCTGTTAGAGAGGTCACACCTGCTTCTCTTTGGCTGCTGTGACTGGAGAGGGTTCTACTTCCTCCCTCTGCGGGCCACTTGGAGAGGTGTGCGGCCAACAGCCGTGTGGGGGAGACACTGATCGGAGTAATGAGGGAGAGAGTTCCTTCTGTGCACTGAATGAGGCAGGAGCTCTACAGGGAGCAGCCTCCTTCACCATTCCCTGAGCCTCACCTGGCCGCTGCACTGAATGAGACAGGGGTCCTGTTGGAAAAAATCGCATGTGACCATGTAATTATAGACTGTCATAATGCACAAGCACAAGGGGGCAGAGTTAAGGTTGCACCGGCAACCTTAATTCTGGCATTTGGAATGCTCGACTTTGCAACCTTAATAACTTACTTTGAACATAGGCGGGGTTGAATGTCATTTTAGGTACGGTGGACGAGATTGTGCAGCCGACCTGCACCATCCTGGGGGAGCTCCAGGAAGGCATTATGTCTCAGGGAAGCCCAATGGCTCCTGAAGCATGACATGAGACAAGAATGGAGTGAGGCGGATGGTGTGCAGGAGTCACTGGCACACTGCAGAAGCCCCCTTGTGGTGATAACACATGCAGCAAAGGGTTGTCCCTGCCCTAAAGTTTCCAAACTAAGAAAACAAGCAACAGACAAAGCATGGGGAGAAAGGGAGATTGTAAAACAGGGACTTTTTATACATATAGATTTGCAAGATTTGATTTGATTTGATTTTTGTAATTACTCACCATCTTCTTTCCCCATCTGCCCTTCCACCTAGCCATGAACAGATTGCTGCTTCGTGGTAGGTATTGCAACAGAGAGAGGGAGACGGGGGGGTCTCAAGAAGGGATTTGAAGGAGGTAACGATTGTCACCTGAAACTGGGCCTGCCTCTCTGGTGCCCCTTTGCCGCCCAGTGGTGCACTCCTCATGCTGTTACAGGGTCTTCAGTGGTCGGTAGCTGCCCCTCCCAGGGAAAGGTGCCAGGGTGCTTTACCCCGCTAGCTAAGGCACCCAGGAATGTTATCCCTTCTGGGGTATTAAAGTCCCAAAATAAAGGAATGTTAACAACTCCAAAACTGGATTGCCCAATGAACCTGTGGCAGGACCCTGTCTCCTCCTCAGGGCTCCTTTTCAAGCAGCCTCCCTGGTCAGGCTCCTTGGGCATGGTCGTCCCATCCCCCAGGATGTTCATCCAAGCAGCAATCTGTCTCAGACTCTTGACTGAAATGAGGCTTCCCTCCCTGAAGGAGACGCAGAGCTCCGCTCTCCTTCCTGGTCAGGCCACAAACTGAGCAAGGCCTTCTCCTTTGAACTCCCCTCCCCAGACCTGACATAAAGTTGCGGGTGTAGCGGGATGGGGCTAGTTGGGTCCTCAGGCACTTATTAACCACTTCCTTGTCAGTGTAGGGCCTGTATGCCCCATCCGGTAGCCTTTGGGATCAGTTCAGGGCCAGTATTCCCTGTACAAAGGGCAGGGAGGAAGATGGTACTAAGACACCTGGGGGAGGTTCAGAGAAGTAGGCAGTCAAGGCTGGTATCATTGGTGGAGTGGCAGGGATGGGGTTGAGGTGACCAGAGTGGACAAACGGTGAGGGGCAGAGCAAAAGAGAGGGGGCAGGGCAATGCCAAAGCAAGGGAACACATTGGTAGACCTGAAGAATTCCGTAGGGATGATCCCATGGGACCTCCATGCTACAAGCAACAGCTGGTAACATCTACAGAATCTCTCGATCCTCACTCTTCAGCTTCCAAGGCCTTGTCACTACGATGGGCTCTTTCCATGCCTTCTCTCTCTGCATTTCCAGTTTGCTGGAGTGATGCTCTTCAATCAAATCCCGACTTTAGGCTGTGAAGCAGGAGGCACGCAGAAGCCAGGAGGAGCTGGCGGAGAGGTGTTCCACCACTTTAAGGTTATGTTCCCAGCCCAGAATTCACTCCCTCTCACACAGAGACACACACACAGAGCAAAGCAAGGAAGGAAATCAATAGTCCTGGGCTGAACTCATTTTCAAATGTGACTGTAGCCTGTGATTAGTGAGGGGCTTGGTGGAAAGCCATTATTTCCAGCCTTGCTCTGCACCTTAAATGTCAGGCTTGTGCAGGAGGGGGTGCAAAAAGCCTGCCACTGGGGAGTTGAGAATGCCAGTTCTCTTCTCTGGACATGTGCAGTGTTTGGACATAAGCAGGTGAGCGGCTGGTAGAATTTAAATGCTTTCTTTATTCCAGCCATCTTGTCTTCCTCCTCTCATCTCTCTGTTTCTCCCGGTGTTCTCAAGTGTGAATTGCCCCATGGCACTCAGGGATCGATCCTGAACAATTCCTGCATGGCACTGGGTGCAAATGGGAGGATAGGCTGTCCTGTACCTCTGTGGGTGGGCCCAGCACCTACCAGGATTAGGTCCTCGGAGTGTAAGGTGCTGGGCATGGTGTGAGAACTTAGGTGGGTCGACCTGCTCACTGCCGCTCTCTCTCAGGGCTGGGAGAGGAAGAGAGAGGTGGGGAGCCAGGTTCTCCACTGACCTGTGCTTTGCGTCAGCATTTATACCTCTGCACAGGGCGTGAGAAACGCTACCAGCATTCTCAACTCACTCATATCCCCTTTGTTTCTGAGGCCTGGGCTATGTGAAGTGCAAGGCACTGGGGAATCAGGCCCAGAGTGTCTTCTGGGAGGAAACACAGGAGGCAGGGTCCTTCTCCTCTCCTGGGTATTTCGATTAGGGCTGTGTAGACCAGTTTGGAAAACAACAAGAGCCAACTTTGCACCAGAACCGAGCATTTCCACAAGGGCCAAACCTTACCAATTACTCCAGTATTCAGTCATATTCGCTTCGGCACCGTCTGGTCTCTGCTGAGGCGGGAAGCGGAAGCGCTGAGATCCCATCCAGGAGGCTGTTCCCCAAGCCTTCTCAGCTGTGCTGGGAGCAGGACAGAGGGGAATTCCCACCCCAGACTGCCCTATTCACAGGAGATTTCTGCACTCTCTCTGTGAATTCCTCATTAACATCAGAGGAGATTCCGCACTTGCAGTGCTAAGGTAGGATACACCACGGAGCCCCTGTGGTATGGTTTGGTGGCCTTTGGCGGGACAGAGGAGATATAAAAGGCTGCAGATTGTAAACTCTTTGGGGCAGGGGCCACCTTTTTGTTCAGAGTTTGTACAGCACAGGAACATGGGCCCGGAAAGGATCAACTTGGGTCATTGAATACAGTCCCCTGCAACCACAGGCAACCCCATCACACAACCCCATTCGTAAACTCATCAAGCGCCGTCTTAAAGCAAGTTAGGTTGTTTGGCCCTCCCCCTCTCCGCTGATGGAAGAAATCTCCAGCCTCAGATTATTCATGGCCCATTTAGCCCCATTGGTTCTTCTATCAACATGGTCCTTCAGCTTAAATAACTCGTCTCCCTCCTTGATGTTTACAGCACCCAGCACAATGGGGTCCTGGTGCATGATGGGGGCTTTTAAGAATACCACACGGCCTATAATAATTATTATTCAATTAACACACTGGGGTGAAGTTCACCTCTGTGCAGAGGGCCAGCACAAGGGTTATGTCCCCTTTGTATCCATCTGCACTGGGTTGCATTTCCACCCAGGAGGGGATGCCGCAATATATCCCTAGATTGTCCTGGGTGGCAACCTTTCTCTGCATTTTTTTCCTCCTCCAGGCTGGTAGGTCCCCAGGCCTCTAGCAAAGCCCGGCTGATTGAATATTGAGTTCCTGCTTCTTGCTAGCTCTGTAAATGGGTTTTACCAACTCATCTGCTGGGAGCTCTGGAAAGGAGGGGGAGGGGGCCAGGAGTAAACTCACACAAGTCTATTCTGGTCTCTGAAGTTACAGTGATTTTTTGTTAAACTGTATTTTCATTCAATGCCACCTTGATGCTGCAACCTCAATCGAAGAATAAATCGTGACAGTGAAAGGGTGGGGGAGAGGGAGAGGAGATGATTGGAAATAAGGAGGAAAATGAGTCCCGGCCAACCAGACTCATTTTCAAAGGTGAAGGTAGCCGATGATTAGCGAAGTCCTGCTTAACCATTATCATTTCCAGCCCTGCTTGTGATATAAATGTCAGCTTCCACTAGCAGGGAATGGGCCAGCAATGACTCCTGCAATGCTGGGAGGGTGCAGAACTTCCAAATGAGCTTGACATTTTCATAACCTGAAACAAACAGAGAAGTGGAAAAGGCTGGGGAAGGAGCCCATTGGAATGACTGAGAGGGCTATAAAAGGAGAGCAGGACCTCACTTAAACACAGCCATCCGTAATGTGCTATCGGGCCGTGACAGAGCCAGAGTCGTGGGGCTGTCAGAGCACGTGCATCAGGATGGGTCTGCACTGGGCTTTGTGGGCATGTAGAAAGGTGGGTCCAAGTGGGGCAGGGACTGTGTTTGTATAGAACCTAGCACAGAGAGGCCCTGCTCTGCGACTGAGGCTGATAGATGCTAGAGTAATACAAATTAACAATAACAATAACATCAGCCTGACCTACTGATTCAGATCCATTCACGAGGCCTGGGTTAGTGGGATGAGAGCGTTGCAGAGGTTGGACCCTAGGCTAACAGAGGTCTGCACTACTCTTCAGTAGACCTGTGTTTGAAGTCCAGCCTTGGCTCAAGAGGACACCAGGAGGTCAAAGAGCTGTGATGGACCATTGGTCTGACCCAGTATGGCCACTCTTATGTTCGTATGATCCTATGTTTCAAGGTATAAGATTCTTCACAGGGGAGGATGATACTCTGCTGCATTCAGGCGTATGGAGGAATTTGGAGGTCCATGGGAGAGGACAGCCCATATTTTATCACAGGTTGCTTTGGAAGGTTCATTATTGATTTTAATGTGCCGGCACCAAGAACACAGGACAGGAGCAGTTTTGGAAATGGGAGACAGGAAGATTAAAGATATTCAGTCCTTGTCCTCGGAGCACACATTTGCCTCTCCAGTTCAGTCCAATGAGCAGTCTCCCTTCCAAAGAAGGGATTTAATTTTAATAGGGCTGGCGTACATTTGTCGAGCTGCTGCTGTCCAGGGTTGGAATAGTTAGAGGGTACTTCAGGAGAGCACTGAAGTCCACTGGCAGAACAAGTAGGGGCAACCCCGGATTGGAATCACTCGCTATCGGCATCACAAGGTGGCGGGGGCAGGGGGAGGGGAGTGCAGGACCCCACTGACGTGCCCAGGACCGAGACAGCTGCTGATCAGAACGGAGTCACTCTGCAGAGCTGTAGGCAGGGCGAACATGCCCAGCGCCTGCCCCAGCCAGGGCCCACTTCCATGCTTACCAAAATCATAGGCATAAAGACCGATAAAATGGAACAGAGGTGTTTGGGCCTGAATCCTGCTTGGGTTCTCACCTGGTCCCAGTGACCCCAACAGGAGCAGGAGCACGTCCGTGGGACTACTTTTATGTGCAGGGTTGGACCCTAAATAAAGTAAGCTTCCTCGCTCCATTACTGATGATCTTTGCTCCATTCAGACCTCTGTATTCAATGTGTTCCTTCCTGACTGGGGAGCTGCAGGGTCAGCCATGCTGACCTCGTAGTGAGAATGTTAGTTCTCTCCTTGCGGGCGCAGACGAGGGGGGGAGCCGGGCTCTTTCCATTTTGGTGCCGAAGGGTTGCACTGTCCGCAGTGCCCCCTCGGGTTGCACACTGAAGGGAGAAGGGTGAAGCTCATGCTATATTATCCACTAATGAACAGGCCTCCTGCGCTCTGGAGGCTGTCAGCTGGGAGGCATCTCTTGCACATTCCCAGTGCGGTGGCCCAGTCAAGCCAAAGGTTACCTTTCTCCCTGCACCCCTGCCCTGGCGCAGTTCACTCCATGCTCCAGCAACAAACTCACTTATCTCCTGCCCTTCGGTGGCCTTCACAGCTTCTTACTTCCAGTCATTACCAACCCCAGACTAGATTTAATGAGGCTAGAGGTCGCTGGATGAAATAAATGCAGGTCCCAGAACCCTCTAAACCAAAGCTAATGAAAAATATATGCTCTCTCACTCTCTCTTCTCGTTTCCTCATCCTGCAAATTATCTCTTCTAATGCACGCAGTTCTCTGCTCCTCCGCGACTTCAGATGCTGAACTTTGAGTCTTTGTCACATCAGCCAGCGCCGACTAATTCCACACCGAAGTCTGACATTTCCAGTCGAAAAAAATAAATTGATTAAAATTCAACAGGCATGTGGTGTTCAGCTTTTAAAGGTCGGCGAATCTAGGGAACTATCAACTGTAAAATAATTCAACATTTAGAGAGGCGGGTGCAAGGGGGGAAGGAAACCTGTTGTGATCATTTACCGCCTCCATTTTACTCTCAGGGACTTAATTTAATTATAGTCTAACAGACAGGGCATCCATCTTCCCAATCATCGCCCCCAGAGTCTTCACTGCCTCCAAAAGCCCTCGGACATACGGAACGGGATGGCTGCTCTGATTGGAGGATGAGCACCCCACTGTGCTGGGGTCACCTTGCTGCAGGGATCTTGAAGAGAATGGCAGGGGTTGCTTTCTTTGTTTCACTGGGTTGTTCCTTGGAAGCGAGGCTGCCTCTGGGCTCCACCTGGTCTGGGTGGCAAGCCTTCTCAGTACTTCCAAAGGACACCCCAGAGTGTCTGTCAACTGGAGATGCTAGGCTTCACTGGAGATAGCCAGTCAAGAGGCAGCCTATGCTGCACCCTGATGCTGCCTGGCAGGGGACTGCTTCCTCATAGGGTGTGAATGGAGCTCTGTCCTTTCAGCGCTGGGTTTTTCTCATTACTGTTCTATCAATGAGCCCTAGCCTTGACTTAGAGGGACCCAAATCGACTTCCTGATAGTGAACCCTAGAGCCAAACTCTGGATCCAGATCCAAAGTTACCAAGCCACAGCCTCAGCTGGTGTTGTACATCAGCATCACTCCACTGACCGACCAGTGGGGTCAGCACAGCAGATGGGCCCAGACCCAGAGCCTAATGTCCTTGGACTTTGGGCATCTGTCCCAGCTCTCCTTGACCTGCAGTGAGAATGGGGCTTGCGTTAGAAACAAGAAGCGAGGGCCCTTTGTGCTTCTTGATGGGCAGCAAGAGTGCAGGCGGACATCGGCTATAGATGAATTTCCAGCATGGGCCTTCTCCAGAAGTTGCCATATTAGTGGTTACATCCCTTCCCCATCCCCTTTACTTCTCTGTGCATGTCTGAAACAGGCTCAGTAATGGGAAGAGGGAGATCCATTGTCTAGTTCAGCCTCCTGCTCCTGCCCCGCCTTACCCCACTCTGTGGGGATCGGGGAACATGGCTCTTGAGAAATGCTGCTCTCCTGCCTGGCAGGACAGCATTAATGGGGGGAGGATAGAAAGAGAGAGGCCCAGCCGGGGCTTGCCTTCCCAGCCCATCTGAGTGCGGGGACCAGGCTGTAGTCTGTGGGAGGTGGGCACTTAGCCACCTGCTGGCATACTGCAGTATAGTTAAGCAGGAAGTGGGCTGTGTAATGCTCTGATTTCCTTGTAGGAGGATGGACTCTGTTGTGCAATCCAGCTTTTCCCTCTACAGGTCTCTGAAAGGAGAACGCTGGAGGAGACGGTGCTAAGCTCCTCAGAGAGAGACACAGAGAGAGAAACTCCTTTCCTCAGAGCTTATCGCAGCCTCACTATCCCGGCATATCGGGGCACGCCTTGTAATCTCAGCATGCCGAATTCTCCTCCCAATCAAACCAGGACAATCCCATTGACTTCAGTGGAGATCATAGCTGGGCTTGAAGGGAGAATTTGGACTGGAAACCTCAGACCAGAGAGAATCACAGAGGAACCAGCACCCCCCCGCCCCGGGTGATAAGACCACCACAGAGTGCCTCAGGGAGCAGGGTTATGCCTTTCACAGCAAGCTAGCTGAAGAGCAGCTTATCCAGCATAGCTAAAGCAGCAGCGGCTGAGGGACAGGCCAAACCAATCATAAAGGGATGCGAGATGTGCAGGTGGTGGTGGCTGGGTGGGGATTGAGAGGGAATATTCCCACCCTTCTCTATCTATCCTGGCTGTGTTATCTCTCTTCCATGCCAGTGCTGAGACACAAGTTCCAAACCCAGTCCTAGCCACGAGCTGCCAGGACCTGCCTGTGGAGGTGGGGAGGGGAGGGATGCTCTGGGGCTGGCTGGCCTGTTCTCAATGAGGCAAACAGAAGAATGATCTCCAGAGGAAAATCTCCAGTACGTGGTAATGAAACCACTGGGCAATTCCCCAAGGAGTTCTTCCTGCTCCATGGCCAGATAGCTGTAGCCACAGGGAATATTCACTCCACATGATTGTGGTGTATTGAAATCTGTGTTAAAATTGTAGGTTGTCACTTTAAATGTCAGGGGGTTTTCCCGATCCTGCTTGCTGGCTTGGGGGCTCTGGAGGGTAGTGTGTGAAATGGGCCTAGTTAGCAGCAGTCAGTCTGCAGAATTCAAGTCTAGAGTAAGATGGGTTGAGCTGTGCCTCTCTGTTTTAGGGAGCAGCCTGCTTTGTTGCTCTCTGATTTTGTTCTTGTGTGTTATTGTTCTGAATACTAAGAAACAAAGTACCGTTACACTGCAACCTTCCAGCAAGAGTATTTACGTTTTTATCTACTGTCTCTCTGTGTGTTCGCTGTAAATATAACAATGATGGCAGCCTGCAGTGTAGTCTGTCTGTCTGCCTATACTCCAAGCTCCCATACAGAAGGCCCTGCCACAAAAACAGCCTCTTCAGGTATTAGGAAGGGGAGTACACCAGGAACCCTTACTCTGTAGTATTCTCTAGTTGCATACCCAAGCACTGCGGTGTTTTGGGTGATTGCTACAGAGAAGAAGGTATGAGGGTGGGAACAACATCTATGTTGCCTTTAAAATGTGTCCAAATTGCACTGATTGTTTTAAAAATTGTTTTGCAAATTCAGCTCCTTCCCTGGGTGTTTCCTGCTCTCTTGCCCCTCCCTTCATCACACCAGCAATCCAATAAAGTGCCTCCCTCCTGACCCCTGCTGGGGATTTGCTGCTGGGCTTCACTGGAACCTAAAAGACTTCCAGCTCCCACCCCAGCCTGCCTGCAGGCTCCCACTTGCGAGAGGTGGGTCTCAAATGCCGACCTTTTCCAATCTGCCCATGGTGCCTGCACTCACTGGGGGAATTGCTGTCGGATTCTCTCTCCTCCTCATCCTAGCCCTGCACTTCCCCTCTTCAAGAAGATAACCAGAGAACTACAGACTCCAATGCTCTGGTTACCTCCCCTTTACCTGCCCCACTTTGGTCAGTGAGATCTAAAGCCCCAGACAGTGGATCTGGGCAGTACTCATGCCAGACATCTGTTCCCAGGAGCAGGCTTTGAGCCACACACTGCCCTTGTTACATGCACAGAGCTCTGCACCCTTGTCAATGGGAAATCCCCTTCTGGCTTGCCAAGCTCTCTGGGAGGTGCATGTCTGGTCAGCATTTATAGCAAGGGCAGTGGTGGCTCGGGGAAAAGAAAGGGCTCGGGTGGGAACGATCCCTTGCCCTGCTTACAGCAATGGAGGGGCAAGATGCTGCATCAGTGTGGGATGATGACGATGCTCATTATTATTTACAAGGTGTTGTATGGAAGCACCTAGGAGCTTCAGGCATGGACCAGGACTCCATTGTGCTAGGGGCTGTACAAACACAGAACCAAAGGACAGTCCCTGCCCCAAAGAGCTTCCAGTCCAAGTATAAGCTGAGACAGCAGCTGGAGACAGATGGGGGAGTACAAGGAAACAATGCAGTGGTGTCAGTGATGCTGTGACATCATTCAGTATCATGACACGGAGACCTGATGTCACCACACCATGATGCTGCTTCATGGCATCTCCACGGGGTAATTTGAGGGTACCTCTAACCCTAACATCACTGAGAGGGGACCCACAATCCTAAGCCGATGCTGTGTAAAGAGGGGACCCTGAAGGTTTAAAGTTATTATTATTTGTATTCCTGTAGTTCGCACCACATTGTGCTAGGCGCTGTACAAACATAACCCAACGGTCTCTGCCCCAGAGAGCTCAGGGTGTAAGGATAAGACAAGAGACAACAGACGGGTACAGACAGATGGAGGAATACAAGCAAATAATGAGACAATAGTTGTCAGCATGACAGGCACTGATTTAAACACAACAGCAACCTAATTGCTGTCATGGTTTTGGCAGGTAGGAGAGCAAAGGCCAGTTTCCTAGTCAGGTATTAGCTGTGGAGTATAAAAGATGAGGGGGAAGGCATGTACCATGGTCACCCACTGCTGTCCATCTCTACCCCTTGACAACGTGCCCATCAGCTCACTTAGTGCATCACATCAGCTGGGCTGCCCGTCATGTTGTCCCCCTAATCACTCCTGGCACCCAGCAGCTGAAAACCCTGTTGATTATTCAAGAGTGGATCCTTAACAGCTCTAATCAGTTGATAATCCAATCATAAACTCAGCTGAGCCGCGCTCCCGACTCTCAGGTCCCTGTCACTGAAAGAACATTGACAGACCCATCAGGTTGATCATAACCACCGAGCAGCAAGGAGCTGAGTCCCAAGAACCCTTCCCCACCTTGCTGCCACCGCCTGCCCTTCTGCTGGGTCTGAACCATGCGGATCCACCCCCGCCCCAATTGCTCTGGCTTCTGCTTCTCCCTGGAGTGAAAGTAGTCTGCTCCGTGGACCCTCGGTTCAGGTGGTGCTCAGCGCTATCTTTGGACTGGGCTGGCTGGCGTGCAACCGTATGGCTGGGGAAATGAGATGCCCATCTCCTGGGGCCGCCCCAGCCAGCAAAGCGTTTTAAATAAAACCAATAAACCTGGAAGCACGACCTGTGCTGGGCAATTTCCCCGCCTCTTTGTGGATGGAGAGGGGCATTTTAAATGGAAGACGTCAGAAGCCACCAAGCACAGCACAGCCCACTTAATCGGGCACATACTGTTCTCCATGCACAGCGAGTGCAGTGTGGACATTCAGCTCGGACTGGAGATTAAGGGAAACACCAAGGAAAGACGGTGCAAACCTGTCTGCGTATGTCTCTGTGAGAGAGAGCACAATGTGCGTGACTCACCAGCAAGAGCCGGGGGGAGGGATAGCTCAGTGGTTTGAGCATTGGCCTGCTGAACCCAGGGTTGTGAATTCAATCCTTGAGGGGGCCATTTAGGGATCTGGGGCAGGGATTGGGGATTGGTTCTGCTTTGAGCAGGGAGTTGGACTGGATGACCTCCTGAGGTCCCTTCCAACCCTGATATTCTATGATTCTGTGACTCACAGCACTGGCCAGGGCTTCCCACTGAACGGTGCAGGACCAGAAAAGTGAATTGTAATATCTCCCTAACACTGACACAGCAGCGCACGCTACAAGTGAGCAGAGCAGGTCTTTGCAAGGGCAACAGGCTGCTCTGGTGTTCAAGGCGTGGGGGTGGGAGTTCCGGGTTCCATCCCCAGTGCTGCCACAGACTGCCTGTGTGACCCTGGGCAAGCCACTCCTCGTCACTGTGTCTCAGCTTTCCCATCTGTAAATGGGGATCATAATATTTGCCCACCTCTCAGTGCTGTTGTGAGGCGGAGTGTGAGATCCGCCGATGGAAGGCGCTATAACTGTGCAATATCTCATGTCACTAGGGCTGGGCCACCCCAAAAGCAGAACATTTTAATGGGTGCATCTATTATTGTTGTTGTTTGTGTGGCATATAGAGGCCCATCGGTTCTAGGCTTTATACAGACACATAGCCAAAGACAGTCCCTGCTCCAAAGAGCATACCCTCTAACTAGACAAGGCAGACAAAAGGCGATTAATTTCCCATTTTAAAGGTGGGAAACCGAGGCTCGAGGAGGTGATGGGACTTGCCCAGGGTCAGCCCAGAGGCCTAGGGCAGAGCTGTAAAGTGGCCCTAAGCCTCCCAAGCGCCCAGTGAACACACGCATCCTTCCTCTCTAAGGAATTAGTCCATTCCTGTCTCAAACTGTGCTCTCAAGACCAGAGCCAGCCCACTATGGCACCAGGCTATTCGGGCATCTAGACACAAGGCTGGGGGAAGAGGCTATTCCTCCCTCCCTCGTTACACCTGCTGTGATTGGGGTGTAAACGGCGTTCGCTCTATGTTCCAGCCAGCTCATTCCTCCCAGGGAAGCTGGGTTGATTGGAAGAGGAAACAACAGCAGGAATAAAGTCCATTATTGGGCTTGTTATTTATGCCTCTGCTCCCTCCTTCCGACAGCTCTGCTAACAGGTTCCCCGAGGACCTGTGCACAGGAGGAGGAGAGCTGGTGTCTCTCCTCTCAGCACATACACCATCCTCTGGCCGCACCCTCCCCATTGCCTGGCCTCTGCCACCTGCTCTCACACGCTCTCTCGGTATGCAGAAATATCCCCTTGCTCCCCTCCCGGCCCTCAACCCTCCATTTTGCTGCCTGTTCCCCCATGTGATGCATGCAGAAAGAGACCCACCTGCACTCCTTTCGTCCCCCGGGTCTGATTTCTCAAGCAGAGAGATTCTCTGGGCTCTCCCTTGCCCTTCCTTCCCCCTTGCCACCCTCAGGCTCTTCTTTCAGCTGCCTGGTTTCCCGTGTTGTTTGTGGGGGTCATTCTCATCCCATGAGCTGGGCCAAGTCAATTGCACGCTCCCCGCAATCTTGGATCAATTCACCCTCAGTGGCTCTGAAATTAGAGTTTGTTTCCCTCCGGATTGCATTTGCCGCGCAGTAGTAGTGGAGGGTCGGTGTATTTCCTTCAGTCCCTAATTCCAGATTTCCTGCATTTTAATTACCAAAGAAACCTCCCCGTTGAATGGAAACAAGGGGTGTGCATGGGTGGTTTGGGGAGGGGGAATTGTACTTTATTTACAGAAACAGTTCCGTAGGCATTTGGTTAGATGGGATTAGTCATCCCCCAAAAATCTAAAACTAAATCGAGCTGAGGTTCTTGTCTGGCCCTCAACACTGTAGTATCAGAACAGCTCACAATCTTGATGTATTTATGCTCACAACGTCCCTGTGAGCTAGCCAGCAGTGCTATTATCCCCATTGTACAGATGGGGTACTGAGGCACAGACACTATGGCCCAGATCCTCAAAGGTGTCTAAGCACCTAACTCTCATTGACTTCAGGGGCAGTTAGGCGCCTCATACCTTTCAGGATCTGGGTCTAAGAGACCTGCCCCAGGTCACACAGGAAGTCTGGAGCAGAGCTTTCATTCGAAAAAGCTTGAAGTGTCTCTCTAGTTGCACCGATGACTTTACAAACATAAATCAAGTGTAACCGGCACCTGAGTCTCCTGAGAGACTGAATCGATAGGTCCAAGAGGTGTGAACTGCTCCTGTTTGTCTCAATCAGTGTTAACTCTGAAGCATAATGATGGCTGTTTAAATGTCAGCACTTATCTATTTCACTGCTGGTCAAGCCACACAGAAGAATAGAGAAAATAATATTACTCAGAGCTGCATGACATACAGAGAGTGTCCTCGCACCTTAGAGTCAGGAGGGGGCTGCAGGCAGAGTTTGAGTTGTAGATGAAGTTTGGGAGAGCATCACCAGTCACTTCTTTTCTCCAATCCAAGCCCTGTCCAAGTTGGGAAAGGACCTCCACCCTCAACCAGTAGAAGCAGGTATGAGCAGTAACCCACACCTCCTTCCTGACACTTGCTCAGAGATCTTAGACACGTGGGTGAGATGGACAGAAAGACCCTCCCACTCAGCAATGACAACTCCAAATCCATGGGGAGAGGCCAGGAAGCCCTTCCTTTTGTGTCTTCTTTCCCGGGGGAAGGGAATGGCGCCAGCATGGGTTACAAGACAGGAGCCCTGGGTTCTATCCCCAGCTCAGACGCTGACTCGCTGCCAGGCACTGGGTAAGCCACTTTGTCTTATTTTCCTCATCTGTACACAGGGGGTTGTTGCTCCCATGCACACAAACAGCGGTGTTAACAGACTTAATTCCTGCCAGGGTGGAAAACATTGCTTATTTTGTAGTGAAAGAGGTGACAGGGCTCAAGAAATGTTTTTTACTTTCATAACTGATGCGGCAAGCCCGGAGGTACCAGGGCTCAGCCCTGGCACACATTAAGCACTGGGGGAAAGGCTTTAGAAGAGCCACAAAAGATTTGACTTAGGGTTGAAAATGAAAGAAAGAAGGAAATGCAAAACTATCCTGAGGAAACCACAACAGCAGAAGAGCAATAATGTTTAAATAACACTGGGGCCGACATGCCAGCCAGCCAGGGCAGAAGGAGCTGGGACACTGTCTTAAAGTAGCCCATTGGTGTCCAACAATAGGGCTGGAAAGAGGGAGAAGGAGTGGAGGTACCTATATATCCACACAACATGCAGCACAATGGGGTCCTCCTCTATGCCTGAGGTTCCTAGATGTTACCACCATCAAATTAATAATAAAAATTTGCTATACTGCCAGGTCTCAGGGCAGGTCTCACCTCCGTAGCCTGTGGTTTTTTAAGTCCTGACCTTTGGCGCAACTCCTGCAAAATGCCCTTTGAATGTGTATTGATTGGACTGGCGCACTGCAGCTGACAGTATTATCCCATTACATGAACCACCAGCCGCTGTGCTTCGACCGTGCAATAACCACCAGCCCCTGTTTTGCTTTGGGCAGAGACCCATGATGGCGTCCATGGCAATAAGCCAAGCAGCTTCCCCTTCTCCCAGACCTGCTGCTTCTACCGCAGATGGCCCAGACCTGGCTCAGCAGAAGGTCCCACGTCCGGAGGGCTGACTCACGCTCCTAGCCCATCTATTGTATTAAATGCTGTTATTACTTGTTTGTGCTGTAGCACTCAGGAACCCCAGTCACGGACTAGAAGTCCATCATGCAAGGTGCTGTACAAACACAGAACAAAAGGAAGGTCCTCCCCCAATGAGTAGAGAGACCATATTTTCCCAAAGGGAAAATGGGACACCGTGCGGGGCTGGCCTGAAGCCCCCTGCTGCCCGCCTGCCCATGTGGGGCTGGCCTGGCCCAAGCGGCTGTCCCCAGTCCTCCCTCCCTTCCGCTCAAGGCTGCTGTTCTCCCCCCTCCACCAGAACACTCCTCCATGCCCCGCTAGGGGTTGCACCCCACCTTTTTTTTTTTTTTTTGGCAAAACTGGGCATTTGTCCCATTTGCTCTTGTCAACTGATGATCAGCTGGGCAAGAGCAAACGGGACAAATCCCCAGTTTTGCCAAAAAATTCAGGACGGCTGGGACGGGGCTTAAAAAAGGGACTGTCCCAGCCAAAACGGGACATATGGTCACCCTACCAATGAGCTTCCAATCTAAAGCTGATTTAGCGCTCAGGGATTGTGCCAGATTGAGTGCCAAGAAGGGCAAAGCTGTCCAAATGATCTAGCAATTGGACCCTATACACATAGTCTAGGGCTCTGTCCATCGTGAGCCGAACCAAAATGCCGGGTGTCCAACAGCTTCAGAGAACCCAGATCCTACAGTTCAGGCCAACCTTTAATATACTCACTCCCACACTAACTACTGCCGCAGTGCCTTGCCCCTGCCCTGGAGGGACTGGGTGCCATCCAAAGATGATGTAAGTTAGATAAACGCACCCCTGAGGTTAATTTAGGTCACGATCCAGCAACGTGAACCCCGGAACTGGAGTCAATGGGACAGCTCCTATATGTGCAGTTCTGCATATGCTTAAGTGCTTTGGTGGATCAGGTTCTTTTCCCTCCCTCATACCTGGACTTAGTGGGACAACCTGCATTTTGGGGAGAGGGTGTGAGTGTAACAAGGGAGCTGATTTAATGTGCACACTGAAGGGACCAAAAGAAGGTGTATGTGTCACCAGTTAAACAACCCTGAGGCTTTCTTAGCTCCGTGTCCTATTCAATCCTTGGCCTTAACAACCAGAGGCCCAATTAGTGCCAGTGGTTTTAGAACATAACCTACTGGGCTGAGACCCCCAGTTCATTTCACATATCACTAGATATTGACTAGGCCTCAGATGGTAATAGCTTTCTCTCAGTGACTGGATTTGAGCCGGTAGCCTTGAGGCGATAGATTTTGTATCGCATTACCAGCCTCCTGAGCCATCCAGTCCCCCCGAATGACTGCATCCTCCATGCTGGTGCTCTCTTTGCTTTCCGAAGAGGAACGGGCCATGCATATCGATGCTCGCTGGCTGCCAGGCAGTGACACCCATTGGCAGTTCATAGACATACCGCTCACAAAAGACAGATGAAGAAAGCCCAGCGAGGAGCCGCTGTGCTGATTTTCCGGAGCATTCGGGAATTAAGTGCGCATTTGTTTGCTAAGCCCATTATCAAAACTGCTCTTCCGCCACATTAGATTCAAGCCATGTTAGTCCTGCCTGCCCTGGGTCTTTTTCAGAAATCTGTTCTCAATCAATTGTGCTTCTGCTGTGTGTAGTAAAATGCATGCAGAGATCTTCCGCCAGGCTGCTACTCAGCCCCTTCTGCTACTGCCATGCACTGCTAACACCACACTTGGACACATACTGGCTACCCGGCCTGCTCTGCTCCCTCTCATGAGCCTCCGCTAGCTTGTGCCAAGCGCTGGAAGAGGCGGAAATGGTGGCAGGCTCTCGCTGAGGAAGGACGACACTGCGGAAGGTGGCATGTGTTTGGCAATGAGAGAAGCAGCAGTGACTCAGGGGAATTCCTTGCAGGCTCCAGATGAGGGTGTAATTAACTAGCAGCAAGTATATGCCCAGTGCAGGATAAGTGACAGGCTATTGAGGGTCTGGTTGCGATGGCAAGTGGAACCCAATGAGGAGTGGAAGTGTAATGCCAACGGACCCCGGTCTCGAACCTGGGGTCTCTGGAGCTTAAAGCATAAGCCTCTACCACATGAGCTGAAAGCCAACTGGCTCTTAGCTACGGCAGTAGAGCAAACTCATTTCACCTCTCTCTCTAAGTGATCTAGGTGCCACTAGATGGGACACAACACCAGACCCTGGAGCTGTGGGGGTTACAGAAGCTCTTTGGTAGGGGGACGGTCTCATGTGTACGTACAGCACCTAACACAATGGGGCCTGATCCTTAATTGGATCCTCTAAGTGCTATCGCAGTGTTACTACTACCTGCGGAGCAGGCAGAGGTGGCTGGGGAGGAGTCAGCCTGGACTGCGGTTTGGGTAGCTCTGCAGGCAGATAAGGAGAGGCCATCAGGATGAGGATCACTGTACACTGGATGAGACGATGCTGGTGGCACATACCAGGTGCGTGATAAGCAAGGTGCCTTGGAAAGAAGTTTTGTGCATTCTAGCTGAGTGTGCATGGAAGCCATTGGATGCATGCCAGATACAGACTGAACAGCAGAAACAGTCATTGCCGGGAGGGCAGGTTCATATAAGGTGGCACACAGCAGCCGGTGGGTTCGTGCCACCTGCAGGTGAATCCGAGGCTGCAGTAGCAGCACAAATATTGTCTAAAATATCAGACACAGGGCAGGGAAGAGTCCTGACGTATGGCGCCCGCCCATGAGTCGCAGCTCTTAGCATCTCATCTCCCAGGATCAGGCCCAGAATCCATGCTTGCTTTCGCTGGTCACATGGGTGTGGTGATACCCATGGCCCTGCCCCTGCCCTCCTGTTCACATCACGCTGACAAACTGAACGCAGCAGCCAATCCCCTCGCTGCTCTGCCCCCTCCCTGCTGTCATTCCGTGACATAATGGAATCAAATTAAAGCCCCATTTACCAGTTTTATTGCCTATTATTTATAATACTCCAGCTCCAAAGTGCTGTTTTATAGAGTGCTTAAGCTGCCATTGCTGGATAGAGTTTGCCATAAATGTCTCCGCATCCACAGAACATAATGTCCTAGCATCGCGCAGGAAAAAGGAAGAGATTCTTCTCAATTATTTCATATAGTCTGTTTTATTGTCTTATTGTAATAAACTGTCATACCCTACAACACTTTAAAATCAATAGTTTGCATTAAAAGTAATGAAAAGTAGTTATTAATCCCGCTTAGTGCTTCCGCTCACCACAAAGCCCTGGAACGAGGAGAGGGTGATAATTATTCATTTTCAATCAATAGGAACATTTTCAAACACTCCTCGGTCCATCACCATTCTCAGAGCCATTTGCGTTAATGAGAACGGGTGGAGAAGGCTTTCAGGGCTCTGGCCTAGCATGTCATTTTCCTTGGGCATAGCTTTTGAATGTAAAAACAAAACAAAAAGCTTAATTATTAAATAAATAGATAGATAAGTGTTCCTGCTATCTGCTAGCTTTAGAGCTCAAGAGTGGGGTTCTCAGAAGTTCTCACCATTGGCCCATCTCAGCTCCCATTGAAGCCCATTGCTCTTCATTGGCCTAACTCTGCTGCCATCTGAGGATATATCTACACTGGAGCTGGAGGTTACAGTCTCCAGCGTAGACATACTCTAAGTCAACTGGCAGTTTTGCCATTGACTTCAATGGTCACAGAGTTCGGCCAGTGTTGAGCATTTTTGAATTGCCCACCCCTGGAGGACAGAGATGGGCACATAGGCGTTGCCAGACTGAAGCACGTCCATTTAGCCTAGTACGCTGTTTTCGACAGTGGCTAGTGCCAGCTGCTTCAGAAGAAGGTGCCAGAAACCTGGCAGTAGGCCTCAAAAACCCTTCATGTTGGTGTATCTAACATCTTTATCCAAGTTTTCCTACAGGAACTTTATACTGGGCCAAACCAAAACGTGGATCAGAACAGACCTGGCCTTTGAGGGTGTTTGAAATCAGGATCCACAGCCAAATATTGCATCTTATGGAATAATAGAAATGAAGGGCTGGAAGGCGCCTCAAAAGGCCAAGTCTAGCGCCCTGCGCTGAGGCAGGACCAACTAAACCTAGATCATCTCAGGCAGGTGTTTGTCCAACCTGTTCTTAAAAACCTCAATGATGGGAATCCTTCAACCACCCTTGGAAGCCTATTCCTGAGCAGAACTACCCTTACAGTTAGAAAGCTTTTCCTACTATGTAACCTAAATCTCCCTTACTGCAGATTAAGCCCATTACTTCTTGTCCAACCTTCAGATTTAGCCCCTTGCTACCAGAGAATGAGAACACCTCTTTAGCTACATATCAGATACTGCACTAAAGGCAGCCACATTGACAGTTTTCCCTATCGATAATACCTAGATACTTAGCTGGTGCACATCACTGTGGTATTGGAATACCTCCCTAGTATTTAAAGTTGGAAATAACAATTCGTAGATTTTAATGCCCAAAGGGACCGTTATCAACATCTAGTCTGACCTCCTGTATGATGTGGGGTGTAGGACTTCCCCTAATTAATTCGTGTTTGAACTAGACCCATATCTTTTAGAAAAACTTCCAACCCTGGTTGAAAAACTTCCATTGATGGAGAATCCATTGTGACCCTTGGTAAGTTGATCCAATGGCTAATTTAATATCCAGCCTGCATTTGTCTAGCTTCACCTTCCAGCCATTGGATCTTGTTATGCCTTTGTCTGCTTGATTGAAAAGGCCTTTATTATCAAATTTCTGTTCCCCATGTAGGTACTTACAGACTGTGATCAAGTCACCCCTTTACCTTCTCTCTGTAAAGCTAAACAGATTGAGCTCCTTGAATTTATCATTATAAAGCCTAGTTTCCAATCCTTTAATCATTCTTTGGACTCTTCTATGTCCCCTATCCAATTTCAACATCCTTCTAGATTTGTGGACACCAGAACTGGACACAGTATTCCAGCTGTGGTCTCAGTCGTGCCAAATTCAGAGATAATATAACCTCCCTATTCCTACTGAAGATTCCCCAGTGACAACCCCACACTCTTTTTCCTTCCTTCCCTACCCATAGGAAAAAAAAGTTTGTTTATTTTTGTGTGTGTGAGAGTATGAGTGAGAGAGAATAATTTATTGCTAGGAAGCTAAGACAGAGATGGGATTTACATATAGATCTGATGCAATGAGACCAATGGTCCTCCTTATCTCTTCAAGAAAGGAGTTCCATTATCTAGGTACAGTTGCTAAAAAAGTTCCATCTCCCACATTTCCAGCCCTCCTTATTGGTTGACAGCTTCATTGTTCTGGTAGCATGTAGCTGTCATGAGAGGTCATGGTAGCACAGGGCACGGCAATCTTCCAGATAATCAAAACCGGTTTACTCCTGGGGAAATGCTGTGCCTCTGCACGGGCGCAGAATTCATGTCCCCCACAGTTTTCTTTGCTTCCCTGCAGAAAAATGACTTTCTGACAGGGAAGCTGCAGGAGTCGTCATGCACCACTCCCTACCAGCACAAGTACATTGTTTCAGGCCCCTGGAGCAGCTGGCAGAGACGTAAATCACCACGGGGCTGGGGACGCCCCAACCAGTGTCTCCTACCCTAAGCCAGGATCAGATGCTAGCCCCGGCTGGGCTAGGGTCAAAAGAGGATGGGACTTCCTCTTCCTCTGCAAGAAGTGGCTGGGGCTGTGTCAGACCCACCCCCAGAAACCTCCCCCAGATGCAGGAAGCTCAGCATCCTCCCCTGCTCCCTCCCTCCATTGCTCCTCAGCTGTGGGGAGAGGGGTCACTGTACAGGGAGCTGCTCCCCCATCCGGACCTCCCATACCCAGACGCCTCTGCCAAGCCTCACCCAGTACATCCAGAACTCCCCTATCCCTCCATACCTGAACCCCACGCCACTGAACCTCAACCCCTGCACCTGTAGACCCCCTGCACCCTGACCCCTCCACTGAGCTCCCTGCACTCAGACCCCCACCCTCTGCACCACCCTGAGCCCCCACATCCAGTACCCAATGCCACTTATCCCCAACTGCACCCAGAACCCCACCCCACCAAGCCCCACTCCCCCAGCACCCAGAGCCCTCTGCTGAGCCCCAACCATCTTCACCTGGAAGCCTCTGCAGAGTCCCATTGCCAATGCCCATAGAACCCCCGCAACGAGCCTCTGTGCATCCAATTCCTCCCACACCTAGACCCCCCCACTGAGCTTCCTGCATGCAGATAGTCCCACACAGAACCATCTCATCCCACACCTGGATCCCCCCATACTGAGCCCCTCCACACTTAGATACTGCCTGGTCCAGCCCACTTCCCCCACCAGCCACCCTGGTGCACCTGGTGCAGATGGGCAGGGCACTGGGGTGTTTCTGGGGCAGGACCAGGCCTTGTGCTGTGTCAGGGTCAGTTGCAGCCTCACCACTAAGTCCGTGTTCCAGAGGGGAGGGCTGGAGGGGCTTCAGGGTGATCTCCCACCTTCATGCAGCCAGTGGCCTGTGCTCCCCACTTGCAGAGTTTTTAAGTATTGTGCGCAGAATTTTTAATTTTTTGGTGCAGAATGCCCTCAGGAGTACAGGTTGGATGGAGGGCTACAAATATAGGAACCAGACTCTGTGTTCATTTGGGAGCCAGTGCAGAGCAGCTGAGTGATATGTTCATAGCTTGTGTTGCCAAGATGATGCACTGCTATGTTTTGTGCCATTTAGGGCTTTCTCAGATCATGTGGCTTCATCCCTAGATATCATAATAAATTGCAATAATCTGGAAGGACAGTCTCAATAATAGCTCACTCTCCGTCGTCCATTCAGGCTTTGGTGATTTGGGGATGTGAATACCTGTCCACTAGGAACTGAGACCCACTAACTCATTTCACAGTGGCACATTTTCATCACTATCAGCCTGGGCTGGGTTCATATCAGCTCTGTCTCCCCATTGCCAACCCCCTGAGCCATCCAGTCCCACTCTATTGACATTACTAAAGTGCCGTTCTGTTCAGAAAAAAGTGACACCGTTTGAAATGACATCTGGGTGTTTCCAGATTCACTCTTCATCCGTGATCTTTCATAGCAAATGTGCCTGGATTGCAAATCAAAGCATAGATTTCCACCCACCCCTTTTAGCTGCCAGCACTCACAAAAGCTCAACCCCATATGTGAAAATCAAGCCGTGTTCTCTTTGAACCACTTCATACATCACCAACAATAAAGGCAATTCTGAGGGTGATTCATGAGGCCATATAGTGTAGCCCTCGGTCTTCCAAGCTATAGTACAGTTGAATTCTTCTTTGTCCACCCAGGGAACCAATGTGGCTCAGAAGGTACATATATAAAGAATAGTTATGGGACATAACCAAGATGTAATAGATTTTCTTATTTTTCTAGCCATAATTTGGGCAACATTCACTATTGTCATGTTTTTGGGGCCCACTCCTCCTTTCATTCACACCAGTTTAATTCCATGGTCTTCAAAGGAATTATTGCACATTTACACAGGGGTAACAGAGGAGAATCAGGCTCAATGAGAGCTATCCAAACTGAGCTCCAACTGCTGCAATTCTGATGTGATAGAGGTTTTCTCCCTCTTTCCACTTGTTTAAATGACTGCACAAGGTGGAGGTGAAAAGTGAAGCAGGCCCTTATATTCAGTTCTTGCTTATAAGCCCATATCCTTAACTGGTGTAAATTGGAGGAGATTTCCTGATGGGGCCACCTGAGAATCTGGTCATGATCTCTAGAGCCCTGAATGGAACAGGATACCTGAGTGGCTGCATCCCCTGTGCTTTGTCATGACAACTGAGACCAGCTGGGATCACTTGCTCCCTCGGACAGGTCATCAGAAGCAGAGTTGGAGGTGGGGAGGGGGCACGGCTGTAGGGCTCAGTGCCCTACGTATTTGTTGTGGCAGATTTTGAGCTGAATCCCTTGGGTTTGCCCCACATAAGCAAGGCAGCTCCCTGGGCACTGTATTTTGCAGTGTGAAAATACATGGAGGTGTGACCACCCCCTCCAGGCAGCTTTGCTATTTTAACCACATTTTAAATATTGTAAAGATGCCTAGAAACTGCACAAAAACTGGGGATGATTTTGGTTTTACAACAGGTTGTTGGTCGGTTATTGTAAAATCCAAAGCAGGGGTCAATCAGACACAGGGCATATTCCATGCAAACCCCCAATGCCAAAAGCTAGAAAGTGTCAGATAATAACACTGAGCACTTTTCATCCACTGATGTCAAAGCACTTTCCAAAGAAGGGTAAGCATTATTATTCCCATTTTATAGATGGGGAAAAAAGAGGCACAGAGAGAGGTGACTTGTCCAAGGGATCAGAGGTGGGGAGAGAACCCAGCTCTCTCAGTCCACAGCCCAGTCCACACGGCCACTCATCTTGGGCCGCTTGGTTATGGTGGCCCATCTCCGAAGATGTCCATGTGACATGGCAGGTATTATCTGCTTTGAACAGGGTCTCTACGGTGGCCATGTCACTTGCTGAACACTGTTCCTTTATTATTATCATATCATCATCATCATTTTTAATCGCATTTCTGAATTTTTTCCAAAGGAAAGCCCAGCTGGTTGGTTGGATTTACTCTGCCTTTGCTACAATGCAGCTGCAATGAAAATAACCCAGCAGCCCATTAATTCCATAGGATGATAACATCAATTCACCCACACACACGCACCTCACTGGCAGGCCCATTGTAATCAAACAGGAGGAGCATTTCTCTATAGCTGGCATCTCTAGCAGCTGAGGAATAAAAACAAAATAATAATGCAACAGAATGAGTTATTTTCACCTGGGATTAGAGATGACAAGAGATTTGTTTATTTTTAATAAAGTCCATTTTTCCCTTGTTTGTCAGAAGCCGTTTGGGCTAAATGTTGTATGAGCAGAGGCAGAAACAGATGTGTCTATGTTCACCCAGGAAAGCTAGAAGTAATGAAAGTACTTTGTACCTTCCATGCAAGGATTTCAAAATACTTTTCCAAGTGTTGTGTCTCCCTTCACTCTTGTGAGGCAAGTACAGTTTATTGGTCCCATTTCACAGAAGAAGAAACAGATTCAGATTAGTTAAGACCACAGAGTCAGAATGTCAGCTGATGTAAACCAGTGTAGCAAAATGAAGGTCAATGGAGCGGCCCCAGTTTACACCAGCTGAGGATTTGGGCCCAACATTTTCAATCTTGGGTGCCTCAAGTTAAGCAACCAAAATGCATATTGAGGCATCTTAAAAAATGTTCTGATTTTTTGAGGGGCTGTGGACCCGCAGCTCCTGGTGATGTCAGTGAAATTCAGGCTGTTTTTTGTTAGGTGCCTAGGTGTGGACTCAGGTGTCTAATTTGTAGGCCTTTGTGTCTCACGATGTTGGTCTAAGCGACTTCCCTGGTTTCATACAGTGAGGCTCTAGCAGAGCCAGGACTAGAACCCAGATCCATAGTCCTGCATTTTATACACAAGACTGGCCCAGGGATGTGCAAGGCAAGGCAGAGAGCAAGGATGTGTGAGATGGAAAGGAGAGGTCATGAATGTGCTGGCCCCCTTAGCCATTAGACGCTAGAAAGGAGAAAGAATGACCCACCTGGTGGAATAGCCAATATGATGGCTGTGTGCACACCCTGCACCTGACAGCTACGGAGATGTGCCCTAGTGGTCCTTTGGGAGGCGCTCTAGCCTCTGAGACAAGAGGAATGTGCTAAGGTCCTCACCCCCTGAAAGTCAGCCTTTGTAGATCTTCTAGCAACAAAGGCTAAACAGAGGAGATCATCAAGGAAGAAGGAGACAGAGGAGGGGAGGCTACAACCAGCAACAGGGGGAAGTACAGAATGAAAAGGAAGAGGGGAAGCAGAGATACAGAACAGGGAGAGAAAATCCCACCCTGCCTCACATTTGCACATGCCTAGACACACATGTGCACAGAGGCGCACACAGATTCAGGATTCAAAACCTTCGCACATCTACTATCTTTGGCATTTTTTCCTGCTCCGACCCCCTCCTCTGCTATTACTCTGCAGATGCAGTGCCAGAGCTGGGTATTATCGTGTGTGTTCTCGTAGCCCTTCAGCACCTGAGGCAGGGACCACGGCCCTGCAGTGCTAGGCACTGTACAAACAAAGAACCAAAAGAGGACCTCTGCCCCAAAGAACTAAGATTCACCCCTTCCTTGGAGGTGTAAGCATCGTTTAACCCCCATCCCTCTAAACTGGCATCTCATTTAACCGATGCCCATAGGCGGGAGTAGAGTGACTATATTTCCCACATCGCCCATCTCCAGGGCCTTGAGTCTTAACAAATAAAGTCCCAGCCATGAAGGCAGTAAATGCAGGATGGGAAAGACATGTGTATGATGAGGGGTTGCTGCTTCAGCTTTGCATACAGCTGTGCTGAAGGGAACTTGAGGGCCATGAGGTCATCCTAGCTCAGGGTCCATGAGGAGAGATGCCAGGCCTGGGAGACCCGCCCCTGTTTAGATCCATGTGTGAGGTCAGAGATGCTGCAGACAGCCAAGCGTGTCTGTGCAGGAAGAGATGTGAGGGGTTGCCGACCCGGTAGTTCAGTGCAGAGTGCCGTGGGGAGGAGGGCGGGGTTTTTTACATAGATGATAGGGCTTTAATCTGGTTTTGACATTATCTGAAATTAAAATCATACCTGACATATGGACAGTGGCAGAAATGGATTACACCTCTCCTGCCGGTAGATAATCCCCGGGTTATTCCAATGCGGGGGCAGGGAGAGACATGGTTTAAAGATGAGGGGGGGCGGAAAATCTTCCTGCTGCAGATGCCAGCTGCTTTCCGGTCTGTTCCTGCCACAGCCCTTCCAGGGACCCTTTCAAAGGGAGCTGTGATCCCATGTGCAAGATCACAAAGCCAACCTTTGCACTTGGGTGTATGTAGAATCCTAATCCACTGCCTCTCCGCTCATTCAAGCAATCCTGAGAGCAAGCCGGGGGCATTGGCAGCCTCCCTAGGAAGCAGAGACCTGAGCTGTAAACAGTTTGCTGCCTAATGGGAACATGCCATTTGATATGCACATTCCCGTATTAACAGTCGTGCGCTAGCTCCCCTTACACACACTCACCCAACACCCTGTGCCAAAACCCAGTCTGCGGTACGCAGCTGACCTCTGTCACTGGAGTACATGAGCACCTCACACTCTTTAATGTATTTCTCCTCACAACGCCCCTGTGGGGCAAGTCAGGGCTGCGCAAGTATCCCCATTTTACTAATGGGCAGCTGAGACACGGGAAGGCTAAAACCCAGAAATACAAAGTTATTCAGGCAGAGGTAAAGATGCATTGCACATGCATTGATTTTAAGGGGCGTTGGGGGCCGATGTGCTAAGATAGTTTTAAAAGCATGGTCCTAAGTGACTTGCCCAAAGTCACATGGGATATCGGTTGTAGAGCAGGGAACTGAGACCTTCCCAAGTCCAAGGTCCTGCTGCCCTAACCACTAGATCTGTGATACTCAGACCTCAGTGGTTCAGGAGCCAAATTAGTGATCAAAATTACCCAAAAGTATGATGGGGAGATATTTAGTGTGTGTATATAAAAAAAAATTCTCACAGCAAAATGACTGACCAAATATTATTATTTTATCCACTACAGTTGGTTAATAACATACTAAAAGCCTCCTGATTGGTTATTAATTAAAATCACACACTGGTTTAATATCATGTGCTGCAAAGAGCCGCAGCCGTGGGAGACACATTCAAGAGCCACTTCGAGCTCATTAGCCTCAGTCCGAGTATCACTGCATTCGATCACCCTTGCTCTCTCTGTGTTTCCCCATTTGCATGTGCACCACTCAGATGGCAGACACTATCATAGGGCCTAATCACATCAGCCACACTATCAGAGGCTCGTTCACCTGCACATCTACCAATGTGAGATATGCCATCATGTGCCAGCAATGCCCCTCTGCCATGTACATTGATCAAACTGGACAGTCTCTACGTAAAAGAATAAATGGACACAAATCAGACATCAAGAATTATAACATTCAAAAACCAGTTGGAGAACACTTCAATCTCTTTGGTCACTCGATTACAGACCTAAAAGTTGCAATTCTTCAACAAAAAAACTTCAAAAACAGACTCCAACGAGAGACTGCTGAATTGGAATTAATTTGCAAACTGGATACCATTAATTTAGGCTTGAATAAAGACTGGGAGTGGATGGGTCATTACACAAAGTAAAACTATTTCCCCATGTTTATTCTCCCCCACACACACACACTGTTCCTCACATGTTCTTGTCAACTGCTGGAAATGGCTTACCTTGATTATCACTACAAAGGGACCCCCCGCCCCCGCTCTCCTGCTGGTAATAGCTCACCTTACCTGATCACTCTTGTTACAGTGTGTATGGTAACACCCATTGTTTCATGTTCTCTGTGTATATAAAATCTCCCCACTGTATTTTCCACTGCATGCATCCAATGAAGTGAGCTGTAGCTTATGAAAGCTTATGCTCAAATAAATTTGTTAGTCTCTAAGGTGCCACAAGTCCTCCTTTTCTTATTCCTGTTGTGTTGATCCCAGGCCCGTTCCCAGTGGGTGGGTGTCTGCACACAGATGAAACTCCTCTACCACCAGGGACAGTTTCTGCGAAGAGCCTATGGGTTAAGTGAGCCATGGAGGCTGAACTAATTTCTCTGTTTCCCAGGGTAGCCCTTCCCAGATAGGGTTGAGTCCTAGGATCGTAGAACTAGCAAGAGGAGCTTCCAGGGCCACATGTGCCACTGCTCTCCTCTACATAAGCGAAGGGTGTCAAGCCAGCACCTTTCACCCCTCACTTGAGGGGTGAGGTCTGGCCTTCCAACTGAGTCAGAAAAAAACCTTCCTCCAACCACTAAATGCTATGGAAAAGAAAGGAAAACCCTATAACACACACATCAAACCACCACGGCTCTGTGGGGCAAACACTTGGTTTTCATTTGGTTTCTTTGCCCACCTCATGAAATCTTCTCCAAGAGGAAATAACTGCTGGAGATCCCTCCCCCCGGCCCTGATTCCCTCCTCCTCCTTCTCCTCCCCCGCCCATACTTACTCTTCTCTGATTCTAATGCAATCCCTGACCACAAATGAATGCGAGGAAAATGAAATGGGACTGCCAGTCTGCAGCACAATTCAATTTCAGGGCCATTCCAGCCAATAATGGCTCTAAACAAAATACCATGAGTAATTCACAGCGTAATACAGGCCTAATTACATTTGTGGAATGGGCTTTTCTCTCATTCCCCTCTTCCACCCGCCCATAGCCAGCAGGACAAAAAAAAATACGAGAAAGACATCCTTCTCCTGAACGTCACCATGGATTGAGGGGCGGGGGGGGGGGGGAGAGGAAGAGAAACTGCAGAAGGGATTGATGAAAATTGCAGGGAATTTTAATGTTTTTATAGGACGTTGTTCTTGGCATAACCCCCACCTGCTGTGTAACTGATTTTCAATGGAACTCCTGGACGCTATGTTTTCCCCAATTTCCCGCCTCTCCCCCTTTTAGAATTTTAAGTTAATTTTGTGTCATAGACAGACAGACCACGCAGGAGACTGAAGCTGAGGGTGTGCTGGAAGGAGCAGTGTTTGACAACAGCTGTGTCACAATAGTCCCTTTCTGTAGCACAATCTTTACTGAGCCCACCAGCAAGGAGTTAACTGGGAGGCTGTGGTTGGCACTGTAGACAGCTGTGACTTGTCCAGGAAGAACTGGACTGAGAGTGAGCAGCCATTCCAGGATAACAATTTGTAAACCCTAGTGGCCTGGGCTGGATTCAAACTCACAACCCAGTAAGGAAGAGGCCTGTCTCCCATTCTTAGTCCCCTGGGCCACCAAGTTCCCTTTTTGCTGCTGATGCTGGTGACTGCAGCGCCAACAGGAATCTGGAAACAAACTCTGGCAAATCCAGCTGAAATTTTTGCCCTAAATCTGCAGGCTAACTTTAGAATATAGGAGCAAGGAGTCTCATAATCCCCAGTCTTGCATGGATTACTGAAGATCTACCACTGCACCAGACATATTCATCTAAATTCTCACATAACACAATAATGCTAGATCGTGTAGCCATGTGAGTGACTCAAGACCAAAGACAGAGTCCATCTTCTTTTCCCTGCAACTGGTGAGGGCAATAATGTATCCACTAAACATCCAGGGGTAAAGCACAGAACCTGAAACTACACAGATCCCAGTCCATGTCAGGTGATGTGGGCAGAAGTTTGTAGCTGCTGCTAAACTCAAAGGAGCTGCGTGTCCATCCCTCAGCTGGAGATGGGGTGGTACATCACATCGGCTGCAGGGAAAAGTGAGAAATTAAGAAGAAAAATACTTAGGCTGTTATGATCTTTTATTTCTATAGTGCCAGAGGAGGGCATGGGGCTTTACAAAGATGAAGGAGAAGAGGCCTCTACTCCACCAAGCTTGCAGTCTAGCTTAGGCAGGTTTGAGATGAGTGACTAAGTGTCAGGTGCAAGAGTTGGAGAGAAGAATGTCGGCGAGAAAGTCAGCACTGGGGATGCTAAGTGAAGGGAGGAGGGGTAACGCTGGTCAGATGCCAGGGTGCTTCGGAAGTTCTTTGCTTCTAGGCGAGCATTCTATGTATTTCCAGGAGAAACTTTACAGTGAACCTCAAGCCCACTCGCACTCGCATTGGGTTCTGGATTCCGCATGTTTGCAAACTACAGCCCTTGCTCACCCAAGTTCTGCAGAACCGAGGCAAAGGAGCTTGCATGGCTAGGAACCGGATAGACCCTCTCCCACCATAACCTCCCCCTACCCCAAAAATCTTCAGGACCCTCACTTCCTAACCTGGCTGCTTTCAGGAGAGGCTCTGGCACAGGGTGGTCTGTCTCTTTAGGAGTCTGCAGGGGGTGGTTTTGTTGGGAGTTTGCCCCCTTTGAGTGTCTGTGCTTTTTCCGGTCCCGGGTGTCCTTCTCTGGTGCACGAGGAGTGTGGGAGTGGAGTTAAACAGCTAGCATCTTCTCCTTTTGTTTGCTTTCCTCTGCTTCAGCCACTGTAGCATTTTGTCTCTCTATCCTGCCCAGAGAACTGAGGACAAATGCATACACCTGGGTAAAAGCTATTCTTTGTGGTTGCTGGGCTACTAATGACTAGAAGCGTAAGATTAGCTGAGCTCTGCTGGAAGTACAGGGGCAGAAGATCAACCACTGGGCACCCCAGGGGCTTGTCTACATTCAACATTGCAGGGATTTAACTAACGGTGTGATTTTAAACTGGTTTATCTGAGCCAATGAAAAAGGCGGTATGGCAGCTCTCCCCAGTGGCTTACGCTAACTGCGATTCGGAACAGGTTTAAGCTACCCTGAAATAAGCTGCTCCTAAACCAAGCTAGTGGCCACGCAGGAGTTTGTGCCAGAGTAACGAAAGCAGGGCCATGATGAGTGTAAGCAAGGCCAAAACACATAAAATGGGCCAAAACCAGAATCACAAGAAGTGGGGCTAGCTGGGGAAGTTCTGGTTCACAGCTGGCTACTGAGTCCTCTGTTATGAGGGGTTAAGAACCTTCTGCTATTATGGACAGTAACTTTTGTTGATTCTTGGGTCCTTTCCCCAAAGTGGGAATGGCTAACTACATCTTTTACCCTGTCTGCTCTAAAGCACGGGTTCTCAATCGTTTTCTTTCCTAGTCCCCGCCCCACTGCTGTTAAGAACTGACTACATAAAATGCCCGCAGTTTTTCTTGTTGGGCCCAGAGTGGAAGTGTTTCTGTAGAGCTTCTAGATCTCTACCTAGCCTGTCTTTCTTCCAGGGAGGGGAAGGGTCCCTCGGGGTCTCTCACAGGGTGTAGCTACCACATCACCCCCTCCCCCAGATTACAAGCACTCGCTGCCTCAATTTCCTCCTCTGAGATAGGTCCCCTCGACCCCTCCGCACACGTGGGCTTGTGTGGGGGATGCAGTTTGATCCTCCAGCCAAGACACTAAACAAACAACTGCCTCCCAGGTAACAAAAGTGCAACTAAAAGTCCAAACAAACATAAAGATTCTTCTGCCCCTCTTGGGCTACTCTTCAACCTGCCTTCTGGGCTACCTTTGCTTCTTCTCCGCTCTGCTATAGAGCACGTCTCCCAAGCTGCCTTCCCGGGAGTCCCTCTCTCATTGGACTTCCCTGCTCTTCTCCTCTGCTCTGGGGCCCTGCCGATTTCTGCCTTGCCCTGATAGCTGAGCACTGCCTCACCAGGCTTCCCCCCAGGAAACCCTGTTCCCTAGCAGCTTCCCATTGCCTTTCCTCCAGGGGACTCTAGTAGCTTCTCCCAGGAACCTATCTGCAGATCCTCCCTCAGGAGGCCCTGGAATTGCTCACAGGGCTCTCTCAGCCCTTTCTATGAGGAGCAGGTGTTGGCCATACTAAACCCTGGCCCCATTAGTCCCACTTTCTCAGGCTGGGAGGCAGCTAACTATGGCAGAACTGAGGCTGTTCCCCTTTAAGAGTCCGGTCACCCTGTGACAGGTGGAAGGAGACGGCACACCCTCACCATGCTTTGGATTGGCTTAGCAACCCTAAAGCCCTGCTCCTCAAAAGGTATATAGGCTCCTAAATGCCATTGAAATCAGTCTTTGAGCAGCTGGACCTTGCTACCTCTTCACTGGCAGCCACTGTTTGCCGATGCTGAGTGAAGCGCTGTTTAAATCTCTTCCCGTTGTCTTCCGTATTTCCAGAGGGTTTCAGCTCTGGCGGAGCTTTTCACTGCGTCGTTCTTGCGCTTGGGTTACTTTGTTTAAGTTCTGTTCTCTCCTGGTCTCGTGTGGTGATCGGGAATCACCCTGGGCCCCAGGGGCTTGAAACAGATCCTCTTTATCCAGTGACACTGAGCAGGTCGACGCTTAAACCACGGCTTCGGCCCAGCGGCACCAAGGTAGCTGAGCCGCTGTGGCAGTTTAGTGAAGACGCTCTATGCCGACGGGTGTAGCGAATCCACCTCTGCAAGAGGTGGCAGCTATGTTGGTGGGGGAAGCTCTCCTACTGACGTAGCGCTGTCTACACCAACACTTAGGTCAGTGTAACTATGTCCAGGGCCGTCCCGAAGGGGGTTTGAGGCCCGGGACATTAGAAACTCAGCCCCTATCTGCCGGAGGGGGTGCTCCGCCTGGCTCCGCCCAAGCTCCACCCCTTCCCCCAAAGCCCCACCCTGCTTCTTCCCACCCCACCTCTTCCCACCCCCATCCTGCCTCTTGCCCACCCAGTTCCACCCCCTCCCCCGCACACGCTGCGCCCTCGCTCCTTCCCCCCCGCCCCAAGCACCTCCTGATGCCGTGAAACATCGGATCCGTGGTAGGCGCTGGGGGGGGAGGTGCTGAGTGGCAGGGCCCGCCGGTGGGCAGGAGGCACTGGGGGTCGGAGAGGTTCTGGTAAGGGGGGCTCCTCCTTATCTGCCTGCTGCTTGCCTCCCCGTTTGCCTCCTCACCCCGCTTGCCCGCCCGCCACACCTCCCTGCCTGTGGGGCCCCCCAAAGCACAGGACCAGGGGCGGTCGCCCCAATTTGCCGTACCCAAGGGACAGCTCTGACTACGTCTCTCAGGGGATGGATTTTTACAGCCCTGAGTGATGTAATTATACTGAAGTAATTTTGTAGTGTAGACCTGCTCACAGTTACCACCTGTCTCTGCCTAACAGAGCATGGGCTTCTCCTGCAACGTCTCTCCCCCAGATTTCCTAAGTAGAGAAGCTCCTTCAAGGTACGGTTCCAACAACACACTAAACGCAAGAGCTGTACACACATTAATTTATTAATCTTCCCGATTGCCCCCAGTGGGGAACAAATGCAGGTAAATGAGTACTATCCCTATTGACACACTTAGAAACTAAAGCCCAAGAAGTTAATTGATTCGCCCAACACCACACATCAAGTCCATGCCAGACGCAGGCTTAGAATCCCAGGCTCCTAGCCCCAATCACAAGCTATAGGGCCACCCTGCCTCAAGTTTGACCCCAAACTCCATCCCTTGCCCCAGCTCCGAGGAGTTCTTCGTAAACAGTCCTGAGTAGGCTTTGCCTTGGAGTGCTGGGCGGGAGGATAAGTGGCATTCACCATATCCTTGCTGTTGCTTGCTTGGCTGCAATTTCCCAAAGCCATCTGACAGCTCGCTGATTTAGACAACAAACGCTAGCTCTGCTCAGCAGAAAGGGCTGGGAGAGGCATTGATTTTAAATCAAAGCTGGGATTCTCTGGAAAGCCCCTAAAAATCAAAGAGTCCACCACTTTACCTGGTGCTTTTAGCTGGCAAAGTGGGGTGTATAGTAATAGGGATACAAGAGCCCCTAGAATACCCCGTATCTTTTATACCACATGCTTTTATGCTAGGTGCTCTGGGGACATGGAACAGTCCCCCATAGGAATCTCGCATCCCCTATCTTCCTACTTTCGCCAGCTAGCCTGTGCTTCCACCACCATGTTCCCCTTTTCCAACAGATTTCTCCAGCTCTTCCATGAGCTGCTGGTCATGCCTTTCTCCTTTCTGCCATCCCCCCTTTCAGTCTTGTTTGGGGCGACCCCATGCTTGGCTTTCGCCTGCAGCTTGAGTTTGTTAGGCCAGGGAGCAGTTTAATCCATCCCTTTATTTTCCAACTCCTGCATCTCTTTTGGAGATCATCTTCTCCCCTCCCCTCTCTGCCACCCCTTGTAGGCGGGTGGGTCGCACCCTTTTCCACCCTCGGAGTACAACAGGAAGAGCAAGGTGCTGGCATTGCCCGTGTTGAGGGTCAATGCCTTAGTCTCCCTCTGACTAGACTGTGGAAGTTAATTCTGCCTGATCCTTCTTCTCAGCAGCTCTTCCCAAACTCCTGACACCCCTTGCTTGCACCTGCTGCCTCTTTACATCCTTAAGCATGTGCTTTGAGAGCTGTACATGGTACCCCTGATCCACGCTCTCCCACGTGTCACTACTCCCAGGCTATAAAGTGGCCTGGGTTTTTACTGCAGATGTTTCATCCACCATCAGCACCAGGTCTCTCTCCAGCTCTGCAATTCTACTGCAACGAGCAGCACCAGAGTGAAATCACTTTGCACAGATGGCAAATTATCCCTCCCTGCTGCTGTCATCTGATGTAGACCTTCAAAAAGTTGTTTTTTAAAAAAAAAATTAAAATCAAAACATTTCATTCCGAAAATGTCAAAACAGGATGTTTCCACATTGTTGGGATTTCCCCTCCCTCTCTCCCCCCCCCCCCCCAGTTTTCTTCATAAACAAAATTCCTGTGAAATGGACTCGATTTCACAAACCGTTTCGATTTCAAAGGAACCCCATATCCCGATCTCAAAGTTACTCTAGCCGGTTCTAGCGCTGCTGCCAATGGAGAGACATGGATTTATACCAGATGTGGCTCTGGCCCTCCCTGGCCTGGCATGTCTTTGACCAAGGGCTAATCCTTTCAGTTAGCTTTTCTCACTCCTTGGTTCCACTGGCTCAACACCAGGGTGTCTGTGGCCAGGGGAATTAGCCTTCGAAGTCAACCCTTCTCCTGCTCCACTGTCCTAGCCTTGGACGTACTCCAGAGTCAAGATCTGAGCTGGCTGCCACATGCACCTCCCTCTGAAGCTGTTGCAGATGAGCAGAGTTGACAGCTCCCTGGCGTGTGTTTATACTGAGCGTGTGACACGCTCCCCCTTTCCCTGTGTTTCAAGCCTCACAGATGACAACGCTCTTGAGAGATGGATTTAGATAACCTTGCGCTATACAAAGCATGCGCCATTCCTCCGTCGGCCTCCCATCCCATGCTCGCCTCAGTGGGGCAGAGCTCCACTCGGTGTTTACTCTGATAAATGCAAACCTTGGGAAAACAATCAAGATATGCCACTCATTACAGGAACGGATACCGGGAGCACAGGGGGTGGGGTGGTGGTGGAAATTACCAGCAAGGTGTCTTGAAAGCCCTCTCCTTTCTTGTACTTTTCTTCCTGGTTTCATACAGATTTAAAAGGTCTGTGGGAGCTAATGAACCTCAGATAGCAAAGCTGTCTCCTCTTTGTTTGTCATTTTCAGTTTTTCTGGTTGATTAAGATCCTCGCTGGCAGTAAGGTACGAAATAACAAGTGTCTGTGAGTAGGAAGAGGTTACATTTCCTACCCTGAAAAATGCTGAATTTACCAGGGGAAATGGCTAATCCCAAGCCCTGAAGGGAAAGATAACAGCCATGGAAATGAAGATTTTTTCCCCTCTATTTGAATAGGTTTCCCCCCCACCTCCTCTTTTATTATTTTCTGCTTTATTTCACATTTTTCACTATATCAGGTTTTCCGTTAAAAGAAATTGAATTCTCAGTTACAGGCATAAACTGCAAAAGAAACTCACTCGGAATAAGACTCAGGCAGTGAACATTCATCAGGGGAAGAGTCTTCTCCAGGCCCTACCACTCTTGCTTCTCTCCTGTTTCCACCTATCTACTGGTTTTCAACATGACTCAACACTATAGCACTCCCCAAATTAATTATGGCTGCCAGACCTGGTCCCCATCAGACTTTACGGCCGGCAACTTGGCATGCCTCTGTTTTTGTGGTGCCAACTGGAGACACCTTTGTCCTAATTTCAGTCCTGCCACGTCTCATAATTTCATTGAAAGAATCACAATATTAAGTGTTTTTCTTACAGCCCCAGCTTCGGGAGTCAAGTGATCACATGAGAATCTCAGCTTTTATTAATAAACAAAGTATGTGTCTAGTCCTCCTGGCTGGGCACCCTAAATGCTCAAGAGCCAGAAGGCAAATAAAAGGAATCCAATAGTTGTTGTTTTTTAAACACTCATGATTTTAAAACCCATCCCATGGGAGATTCTTTGGAATGCTGGGATTGATGTCACAGATCTAGTTGGGCTCCCCTTGCTGGCGACCCACCGGATTATTGGGAGGAGACTTGGAGTCTGAACAAAGCCCAGGCATCTACCTTGGGGTCCCTAAGCACAGACTCAAGATGCACCCCGTGTTGAGATCTGCCACCACATGGTCCCCTAGCCAGTCCCTGGAACTAACGCTGAGCCCCCAAATTCCCCATATAGCGTAATCGCACCCTTTCCCTGAACTCCACCAAATCGGTGAGCCTTTTGGTTACCTCTTCAAGGGGCCACATGGTAGGCATATCATATAGCTCACACGCAGACACTTTGCACAGAAGTCCAACCCTCACTGCTCTTTACTTAATCATGAGACATACACAGATCTATTCAAAAATAATAAACCCTATACCCGTTTTCCTGCCTCAGTTTCCTCACTGGTCTAGGGCATTCTTTGGGCAGAGGTCACAGCATTTTGGGTTGTCCAGAGTCCTCCTGCTCCTGCACAAATGTTCCTAACTGTGGAGCCTTCTCCTTAGGTGAGCTTGCTTCCTCTCACCTTAGCCAGCCCAACCCCCTCCTTCCTTCTGCTGGAACTTTCTGTGAATCTCACCCCAAGATGGCTCTGAACCTGTTTATATCTCCCCTTGGTGTATTTCACGTCTTGGCTTCTTTGTTCTGTGTTGGGGAACTTTCCACTCCACGCAGTCCAGACCCCTGCAGATAGGTAAGAGAACACTGTTTGTCTCTGGGCAGGAGCCACCCTTTCTCCCAAGCAGCTTTCAATAGGTTGTGGTTGAATTCTGAAGATGCACCATTGTCCCTGGGCTGGCAGAGAGACCTGACACAGCCCTGCAGCTCATGGTGATTACACACACACACGGGCATTCACGATACAACAAGGTTCATAGTAACAGCTTCATAATACCAATCAGCATTCATAAATTGTGTATGTTACACAGTGACAATTTCCTGCACTCGCCTACTTTACTGAATTAAGTTTAATACCTTTGGGGGTCAGTGAAGGGGCTCAGATGCTCCTCCTTGTGGCTAGGTCTGGGAATAGGCTCTCGTCCCATCGGGTGCCACCATCTATTGATTGCTTCTGCGGTGGCCCCATCTCGCAGGGACTCAGGGGGCTCGCTCTTCATGACTGAGCCCTCTGGCCAGCTCACTATAGAGTCCCCCTTCTGGGGTTACCAAGTCCCACCAGACAAGCTGTTTGTATGCCAATTTCAGGCAGGCTTCTTTTCCAACTCCAGGTCCTGTGCCGGCAGGTAGGGGAACCCAGGCCCATGTACTGCTCCAGGTTCCAGCCCAGGAACCCTATGACTAGTAACACAGAGCTCAGTCTCAGGCTCTGTTGTGATTTCCCGAGGCTCCTTCCTACCCCACTTCTTTACCTTCTTACCTATCTCTGGGTTTGCCACTGCAGCTTCCTCTACTTCCCATGGCTATTTCATCCCTGTCGGCCTCTTGTCCAATTCCCTAGTCTAGGATAGTACCCCAGGGATAACTGTCCCCCTACATTTCCCTTTGTTCCTAGCCAACTCCCTTTTCTTTTAGGGAATGGCTGCAGGCCTCCTCCCGCATTGGGTTTCATCTGCAAATAGGCCTTATCAATCCCTCTCTTCCCTCAAGGTGCAGCATATAAGGTTAATTGGCCCACATTAACCTGCTCAGGGCTTGTGTAGTGTAAACACACATCACAGGGTCCACTGTATTCAAGATGCCATTGTGTTGTGTTATGGTGGCACTGCCTGTACCTTCTGTAGCAGGGGGGGAGGCTCTGTTACCAGCCCTCTGAAGCATCCTCTAGAGAGGGCACATATACTACATCAAACTGGATTCTCCAGGGACCAGTAGGCAAAGAAAGAATTTTTGCATCGGTAGCCCAGTTTTAAATTGATTCGGGGGCCTTTTGCTTGATCCAGCAAATGGACAGGACCCCAGTCCACAGAAGCCCCCAATCCTTAGGGGAGAGTTGGAAGGCCTGGGCCTACTGAGGCCCTATAGCAGTGGGGTGCTTGTTCCAAACAGAAGCTGTGATGAACTTGTAATTGCAGGGAGTCTCCTTGGGTGGGGTGCTGAAGGACTGCCCCTGCCAGAATCCATGTTAGGGCTGGGGTGATCTCTGGTAAGCTAATTAATGTGCAGAGGTTCTTTTACTGGTTTGATATATTTTCTCTCAGGCTTGCATAGAAAGAACTTTGGGGTAACTTATAGCTGTAGCTATTAGACCTGTTCACCATCTCTGAAGAGAAAGCCAGCAGGCGTGCTTGAGCCACCTGTCTCTGCTGGGAATAACACAGTGAAGGCAGGGAACGGTGCAGCCTGGAAATACCCCAGTCAGCGCGGAGTCAGAGGTGACTCTCCACCCGAAAAAGGCAACGGCTGGGGAGCTGGAACCCTGTTCCCCTTCCTGGACCACTGAGGGGAAATACAGGTGCAGCTGCCCTGAATTGTGGCAGGAGATTTCCCAAACCATCCCCGGGAGCTGTACTGTGATTCTCAGACGCTGGGGAGCATGCACCGTTTCTGTCAAAGTCAATGGGGGCTGTGGGTGCTCAGCCCTTGCTGAAAATCAGGCCCCTCTGTGGGCTGGTGCCTAAGTGGGAACTTTCCACTTCAACTTGTACCTCAAGCATGACAGCCTTGGCGTGAGTCTTTCTGATTGTTGTGAGACCCACCCCAGCATACCACAGCGTTCTCGTTATCCTGTCCCTCTCAGGGCACTGGCCTCACCAGTGGAATGAAACAGAAGCCACAAGTTAGCCTCCCAAGGGCAGGATTTCAAGTGACCAGCGATTCTGGGTGCCAAACGGGAGACATCTTCAAGGGGCCTGAATTTCCAAGGTTGGGTGCTCAGCACGATCTGAGAGCGGGGCCCCTTGAAGCTGTTTGAAGCTGGGCACCCCAAATCCAGAATTACTTTTGAAAATCTTGCCCCTAAATCTGAAGTGCTGAGCTCCCAACATGGCATGTCTACCCTGCGTTTGGGAGCAAGCATCCACTGCCTCTTGTTAGAGGGGTTCACACTAACGCTCAAAAAACACAGTGTGGCTCAGGCTCTGAAGTCTGGAAGTGTAGGGGGTGGAGGGAGCTTGAGGTCCCAAGTTCCAGCCCAACACTGCTATTTTCCCAGCACTAGTACCAGGCCTGCTAGCACAAATCTGTGGACCCAGACTGGGAGGCTCGCTGCCAGATGCCACGTAGACATGCCCTCATTGACCTGAATGGAATCAGCTGGATGCTCAGCACCTCTGAAAATTAGCCTCCTCCATCATCCCCTTCACAATCTGTGGCCCCGCTCTTGCAAACGAATGCTCATCTTTGCTACCATGAATAGAGTACTATTGAGAGAGATCATTTCCCCCCCACACACACACACACCGGAATGCACCCACGCTCTGGGCGGCAGGTGACAATTGTTTGACAATGCACAGAAACACTGCACAACAGAGTTTAGGCCAGGGAGCGAAGAAGGCTATTGTGTCCAAATGAAACTGCAGGGGAGATTTCGGTAGACGGCATGCAATTACCCAAATTACAATTTAGCCAAGACATAAATCTTTCTGAAACAATAATAACACTTAGCACTTGGAGAGAGCTTTACATGTTCAAAGCGCAAGTGGTAATGAAGATGTCAAAAACATTTGAACCTCAAATAATTATTAACAAGCCCAGAAACCACCACAGCTGTGGGTTTCTCCAGCTGTAATTTACAGAGGTAGCTTTTTTCCAGGGGCACTTTGCTCAAACTTCCATCTTCCCCCAGCCTTCTGCAACTCCAATTCCAAGCTGAACGAGAAAAATCAAAAGCCGCCCCAAAGAAATACAGTTTGAACTTAAGCAAAATAACTAAAATAAAAGATAATGGTGCTAAATTTTTTAACCACAGGATTCTTTTGCAAAAACATTTATTTGGCGGCTGACTCTTCAGGTATGGTGAAGCTCCACGCAACGCAGGTAAGGGGCGTGGCACAGGTGGGCTACATGTCAGTTTGACACACCCTATTTCCCCAAATTCAGGAGCCAGTCAGGGACTGGTTCAGCTGCAGCACAATTTAAAGGAGCCTTGGGGCTGCTCTATTTGTGCTGGCCAGTAAAACCCCCGCAAGGAGCTGTCTGCCATCTGAGGAGTGCTGGAGCGCACAAGCCGTCTGGCCACATCCCCTTTTGCTAGCCCACACTCCCTATATCAACTGGGTTGTCGTGGTGGCACAGAGCCATGAATAGCTGTCCAGTTAAGCCAGCTGTCAGCTTCTTTACGCTGCTGAAGTAGTGATTTGCTCCTGCGTGGGCGCTCCGTTTTCACGCATTAGTCAAGCTGTCAGAAGACAATATGCCCCATGGGTCCAAGGTTGGGACTCCAGTAGGGTGCCCAGAACTTCTTGATGGGTCAACGTACTGAACTCCGGGAATGGTGGTGTTTTCTGGCCTGTTACGTACAGGAGCTCAGACCAGATGGGGGGAGGGATAGCTCAGTGGTTTGAGCATTGGCCTGCTAAACCCAGGGTTGTGAGTTCAGTCCCTGAGGGGGCCATTTAGGGATCTTGGGCAAAAATTGGAGATTAGTCCTGCTATGAGCAGGAGGTTGGACTAGATGACCTCCTGAGGTCCCTTCTAACCCTGATGTTCTATGATCTGGTGGTCCCTTCTGGCCTTAAACTCTGTGACATGCCCAAATATGGCTTGTACCTAAATCCCAGTGTTTACATATGCAAAACTCATGCAAGAGAAACCTTCTCCATGTGCAAAATAGTGGGTGACGCTGGGGATTTCTGAGACTGGAGTGATGCCCCTTTGATCAGTCAACCCTCCTTGTGACAGTCAGGGTAGCGCTGCGTTGGGTTTCTGGTTTTAAGAGAAGAGTAAACCTCTTTTTACAAAACCAATACAGATTCATTTCTCCCCACCCTGGACAATTTGCGACACATAATTTATCCATAGCACTCTGCTCTCCTAGAGCGGCAGCAGTGGCCAACATTTTGCACACCAATGGCTCATTGGCTGACTTGCCAGCAGCCCCAGGGCCTGTATCTCATTCGCATATATATTTGCATACATTTACATACTTTGGCGGGGGAAGTAAATGGAGGCATGGCTGTAATTCTCCATGCGTCTGCGGCTAGATCAAACAAGTTGCTGAGCGCTCAGGGCCTGATTTAGCAAAGCACCTAAGCCCCTGGTTAAAGTTAAGCATGTGCTCAAGTTCTTTGCTGGAGCAGGGACAGAGGGCTCAGCGCTTTTCGGGATTGAGCCCCTGGGCATGGCTGGAACAGTCCATTCTCCCTCCAAGAGTGCAGGGTTTTCTGTAACAGATGCCTCAGCCATTAGATGCCACAGTGGCTGGTGCCTTAGAAATCCACACAGAGGATGGATCGGTTAGTAGAATGCTAGGTGGCTCCCTGGGCTGTAAGGGAGAGGGTGAAACCTATTGTCCCCCCTGCATGATGGGCACATCTGGAAGGAAAGGCTGAGTCCTCACCTTGCTCAAACCCAGAATACACAACCTCCTGCCCACACACCTGCACAGTGTGCTCAGCCACTAGGGGGCGACACATACACACACACACACACTCTGGGTTAGTGCCCCGATTCACCCCTCTTCCTGCGGTGAGCTTTATTAACAAGGAAATTCAATGAACCTGTGTTCCAGCCCAAGACTTGTCCACAGGCGTGGCTGTTTCCTAGGGTTCCTACCTTTGGGCTCCCACTCCCCAGCCCTTAGGTCTTTCAGGGAGCTACTTCATATCCAGGCTGGAGTTAATGACCCACACCGGCTCCAAGAGTCAACCACCCTGCAGGGTTCCAACACCCCCAAACAAGCAACTCCTGCCTTGGGTACCGATGGCGACGCAGTGCACAGAGCGTGTGCTGATTTTAACCTATCCATGGAAGAAATGACTCTTTCTCCCTCATGCACACACACACACGCATACACCCTTTCCCACCTCCCGTCACAGCCTCCTCTCGGCTGTGGGCCCAGTACCTGTAAGAGGTAGAAGGCAGAAGGGTACTGGATTGCATTGGGGAGGAAGGGGGGAGAGATACAACAAACTCCCCTGAAATCTCTGTGGCTCTTTCAAAAACCCCTGAGCAGCTTTGAAGCAGCAACTTTGGTTAAATACCTTTGCTAGGCACAATTAACCGGAGCATGCGGCTTGAACTTTCCCTGCGGCAGGATCCCAGTGGGGTTAAAGCATTGTGAACTTGCGCAGCCTAAGTTTCTCTCTCTCTCCTGCTCAGAGCTAAAGGGGGACTGAGTCATTTGGTTAAAAATGAAAACACGGTGATCTAAACTTTAACGGCTTTGTTTCCCGTGGCTGCAGGCGGTGCTGCATATGCATTCCAAACAGCACTTTGACTGCAAATGTACCATTTTGGAAGCTATTCCACCTGAAAAACAATATCTTTCATCTCCCTTCCCTGCATTGTCTGAAGGCCAGGAGCTCACCAGTCCTGGCTTTTGCAGACACGGGAGAGATGACTGAGTGGGGGGATGGAGGGTACGTGAAGAATCATGAGCCTCACCCGGTTTGCCACCCTCCTCCGGTGTCAATGGCTTGGCTTTGGAGAAGCTCTTGAGGTATCAGGGTGACGGCTCTAAAGAGGCTGGGGGTCCTGCCCCTGCAATCCCAGCCTGCACCCACACCTGTGCAAATGCAAACACACACACTTGTGCGCACACACACACATTCCGCTTTCACAAATGACCCCGCACATACTCACTCCCACGGCCTTTCTCCACCTATTTTCACACCTAGCCAATCACCCAGTAGCTCATGCAACTCTCACAAACACACCCCAACGTCCGCCCACAGACCCTTTCCCAGCACGCATCCATGCTATCCAACACTCAGCCTCTCTCACACACGCACGCTGCCACACAATCGCCTAGACGCTCACACACCCACTCACGAGTGCACAATTGCCTAGTCACCCAGACACTCACACACCTTCTTGCACTCCATGTCACACACACCTCAGTACCCTCTCACAACAACACGCACACAAACACACATACTTTCACAATGCATGCACACAGTCTCACAAATGCACACTTGCACCCACACTTCTCCAACACACACACTCCTCTCACAAATGGACACTCACCTCCCTACAAATCCTTCACACATTTCCTGCTCCTCTGCCTAAATTTAGCCTAGATTAGAAAAGGGGAGGAGGGGGTCCAGGTTAGGCCAGGGTGACCTAACATATTGCAGGTTAACCCTGGCCTTTCCTCTAGGCTCCCCACTAAGGCTGAGCTTGACTATCTAAATCAGGGATCTCAAACATGTGCCTCACATAGTTATTTCCTGCGACCCGCCATAGGCGCCGACTCTGCGGGTGCTCCGGGGCTGGAGCTCCCACGTGGAAAAATTAGTGGGTGCTCTGCACCCACCGGCAGCCAAGCTCCCTTCCTCCACCTGCCCCACATCCTCCTCCTCCCCCTGAGCATGCCACATCCCCACTCCTCCACCTACCTCCCAGCACTTCCTGCCCAGCCACTGCCAACAGCTGTTTGCACACTCCGGTATGGGGAGGGGAGCAGGAACGTGGCACGCTCAGGGGAGGAGGCGGGGAAGAGGTGGGGCCGGGGTGGGGATTTGGGGAAGGGGTTGGGATAGGGGCGGGGAAGGGGTGGGAAGAGGCGGGGCATGGGCGGGGCCCCGTGGAAGGGGTGGAGGTTTCAGCGATGCAGCCCTCGGGCCAATGTAGGAGTCCTCATGTGGTTTTGTGGTTATTTGAGTTTGAGGTCCCTGATCTAAATGGAAGTTAAAGGGTAATCTGTGTCTATACTAGGGGAAAGGCCATGCTGAGGTCAGGGTTAAGTAAAACCTGTTAGCTAACCACCACCTCTTTTCTAAATCTAGACAAACCCTCAGGGTCTCAACCACCAACAAGGGCATGAAGACGTGTCTCTCCCTAGTGGTGAAGGTAGCACGTGCCTGCACGTCACCGGCTCCAGCAGACATCAAACCCCCCGGCCCTCTTCCCTCCCTCCTTGAGAATGCCCTGGAATCCAATCTCATCCTCCAAACATGGGCGCAATTCAGGAGCCTTTTCTAGGATTCTGGTGCCTTGTGCGTGCTGGTCAGGTGCATTGCTGGTGGGGATTCCCTAGCAGGACGTTCTCTAGTAGTCCTTGGCATCACACAGCATAGGTGCAAGTGAGGAGAGCTGGAGAGAGAGGAGACATTCCCACGAAGGCCTGAGGCTTACAGCTGCACTCCGTGAGTTACCAATGGGGCAGGGAAGAGTTGCGGGGTAGCATGTCCCATGCATCCCCTCTCATGGGTGCCCCTCTGGGGTCTGATCCAAAGGCTGTTGAAGTCAAGGGGAGTCTTCCCATTGAGTCCAATGAGCTTTGGATCAGGTCCTTGTGATACAACTAAGTTGACTCGATTTTGTCTCCCCTTTTAAATGACTTTTCCAGCCCTTCCACCCAGGGCTGCAGGCCCCGGCTCCTGCCCCTAGTGAAATCAATGGCCAGACTCCCATTGACTTCCATGTGATAGGATCAGGCCCTGCCAGGGGCAGCAAAGATGGCGGATCCGGGGGGGTAAGGTGGAACAGCTAAATAGCCAATCCTCTGAGGGGTAAGGCATGCGCTGCATCAACCACCAACTTTGTGGTGTTCCCCTGGCAACTCAAGCTGTAAGACGATGCACTCAAATTTGGGAACGATGGGATGACAAATGGCAGGTGAAAGGAAACAAAAGGAAGCAAAGTCGCTGTGGCAGGTGGTGCCCGGCCCACAGCACATGTATCCTGGTTGCAAAACATTATTCTGAGCAATTACACTCAATATCATATTCTGTTTGCCAGCTAATTACAGAATCGCATTCAGAGCCCGCTGTCTGCCTGTCCCCGGCTCTGCCTGCTTCGTTGCAGCCCTGGGAATGACACTCTCATTAACCTGGCTGTGTTTGATCAGCTCCTACATCTCCGCTTGGCATTGGCCCATCCCTGGTTGTCGTTTGCCTCTTCCCCCGTTTGCATATTCTCCTGCCCCCTTCAACCTCCTCTTCACACTCAGCAGTTCCAGATCTGCCTCTTTGCAGGGGCCTTGTTTCCTCCTTTGTTCCCCCTCAGAGGGGCTGCAGGAATTGGGGCCAGCACCACTCGTAGTTCAAATACTGTTAATCCCTCGTACGAAGGTATTTTGCTTTGGGTTGTTTCTCCCCCTCCCAAGAAGCCCCAGCTGCCCTTTCGTCAGCTGCGAATGGCCCAGCAGCCGTGTGTAATTCAGTTCCCATTGTACAAACTGGCCCTGATTCTCCATTGCCCTGGGCCTTTTGGTGTCCCTTGCACCAGTGCAAAGGCGGGGTATAAACTGGTGCTGTTCTGATGTGTTTGCCTTTTACAACCACTCTGCACTGATGTAAATGTCTGGGCTGGTCAAAGGGCTCTGGAGCATCCCTCCCTCCCCCCCCCCCCCCGCCCAGGTGTGGATGTGGAACAGTTCCCCAACTGCTGTTGCAAAGGGCACCATGACACTCTGACACTCCTCCAATTTCTCCTCCAGCCCCTCTGGCCTTGTCTTCACTAGGGAGCAAAGGGTGTTTTTAATATGTGTTAACACACCCCTGTTCAAATCCTAGTGTAGACAAGGCATGGTGCAGTCTGAACACATAGTAGCTGGTCGTGATAAACCCTTGAGATGAGCCCTACTAGCTAACATGTTAAAACTACAACATGGCTTGTCTACACTAGGATTTTAACATGTGTTAGTTAAGATGTGTTAGCTAACTCGTGTTAGCTGATCACCTATTTTTCTCTAGTGTAACCCCAGCCTCTCTGGGTATGTCTACACTGCAAGTGAAAAGTGTGAATGCGGCAAAGGTAGGCATACCTATGCTAACTTTAAACTGGATAGTACAGGTAACAATGGCAGTGAAGATGTGGTAACATGGGCTTGTGCCTAGACTAGCCACCTGACTACAAGCCCAATGGGGAGCCTGGGTATGTGCTCAGGTTGGTAGCCAATGCTGACCTGTGTTGCCACAGCTACACTAGTCAATTAAAGCTGGCCCAGGTCTGCCTACCGACATTACAATCACACCTTCACTTGCAGTGTGGACATCCCTCATGTCTCTGCTCCTATCACCCTGAGATGACTCTCTGCACCTCCTCCCCCACCACAGACTGTGTCTGTTGTTTTTCTCACCCCTGTTAACTTCCCCGACAGACACCAATAGACTGGATTGGCCTAGGGTCATTCATCAATGACTGGGTCCCAACTGGACACTGCTGGGAGACCGGGGCATGTGTGACCTAGCTGGCCAGTCTGAGGGGGTTTAGGGGTCGGTCATCAGGATCCCCAGCCAGACATTGAGGATATTGAAATGTGGCGACTTTGGGCAACCCCTCTGCACCTCCCTGTCCCCCTCTGGGAAGTGGTCGCTGGGAAGGGGAAAGAAGGAAGTGGAGAGGGAATCAGTCAGGTAGAACTGTGTCTGCTTAAAACCTAATCCCCGCCAACACAGCCTGGGAAATCCTCTCCTCCGGGTGAGCTCATTTAGATATACCGTGCGGCTGAGTGTGGGGAGAGGCAAAGTTGTAGGGGAGAGGCCAAAAGGCTGTTCTGACTTCCACCTCTACGGCATGGCTCCTCAGGAGCCATTCCCCAGGAGGGATCTCTGCAACCCACCGCACATGTCTCCTTCCACCCCAGCCTGCCCCAATACATCCCTTCGCCTGGCGGGGCATAGGTGTGTAGAGCCAGCTACACCAGCTCGACACCCCCCAGGCATTCTCCAACCTGCCAGGAAAACCTAGATGTGCCTGTCGGGCAGCACAAAGAAGCTGAAATAGGAGCCGAAGATCAGGCCCACGTTAAGCCTTCACCACAAACATCCACCAAGCCAAACTGCCTAGACCACATCTGGGCCCAAAGCGTTCAGCTAATTTCTTTCCTAACATTTTCCATACTCACCGGCCTGTGCCTTTCAGATTATGCCGAGCCCCGGCACTCAGCATGCCGAAATGACACAAGACAGGGCATGCCCTTCTGCAGTGTCCGTAGAACGTCGATGGAGTAGATTGATTTGGTCGCCCACTCAGCTTCCAGGGAACCCTGGCAGATGCAGGGCTTGCTCCGGCACAGAACAAGTAGTTAGGAGCCCAAAGTAAACAACGCCAATCAGGTCGAAGGGTGCCGGGGCCCCTCTCTTGCATTCATAAGAGTGCTATTGAGTGTCCCCCAGATTACTCCAGCCTGGCAGCAGGATGGAGGTACCCGAGGGGAGCACATTGCTAAGGGCTGAGGTCCGTGTTTCAGACACAACCATTCTCCACTCCCATTCCTGTCACCTTCTATGTGATTTCTGTGGAGAACCTTACCCAGGTGCTATAAGCACTGGCTCCATCACCTTGCTTATGCTTTCTATGTAGTGGTTTAGCCAGGTAGGTGGAGCACTGACTCGTCCCTCCTGCAACGTCTGTGTAATTCCCGCTGCACAGAGCTCTCTAATACAAATTTCTCTCCCCCCCGTCCCCCACCCTTGCATCCCAGAATGAGTTGCTTAAAATGAATAGGTCTGAACTGGAATTAACCCCAGCAGGTGTCTATGAAATGCCGCGGGCCTGCAGAATTCGGACAGATAGAAATATGATAGGATGCAAGAAGAGGAGAGCTGCTGAGAAGGCAGCAAATGTAAATGGGGGGATCTGCTGTCGCCAGATGGGGCACAGGGAGCTGAGCTTAATTTGAATTGCTCCCAGGCTTTGCAGTCAGGCAGAAGGAAATCATAGAAAATCCATCTAATACAAACGAATGCGAGTCATTAGAAAACTGAATAAACTGGCACCATCTGCATCGGGGAAAGACATTAGGAGGAAGGTTTCAGAGCAGGTGTCATTGCCAGAATATATCAGTGATGAACAATTCACCACCCCATTTATTTTTTTCTTCATTTTTTTCTTTAAATAGAAAATAACCTTCAGAGAGCCTCCTTCATATTGTGGGATCGTGGCCAGATTTTCACAGTGCTGACTGCAATACTGTGCCCACTGCAGCCAATAGAAGCCATGAGGCTCAAGCCCTCTGAAAATCAGACGGCCCTTTCTCCTTCTTTTGCACCAGGCGTAGTATCTGTAAGTGAAAACAATCCCTGTTTGCCAACAGAGTTGACGACAACCCCCAGCCCTGGGAAACAAGATTCCCAAAGCAGTCCTTTAAAGATGGTCAAATGGTATCTAATGGCAGTTTGTAAAAAGTAAACAAATCAATAACTCACTTCCAGCTGCAGCCCATGTGTGAGTTCTTCTAACCCTCCTGGTTTCTAATAGAAATACAGGCAATGTGTGAAAAGGGAAGCATTATCTTGGATGGGGGGTGGGGAGGAAACCCTGCCTTATCAATAACACTTTAGATTGGTCACAAATGAACAGATGTTTCAACATTTTGAAACCATTTCTGTTGGCTGTTAGCTTACCGGTTTCACCCAGCCTATAGAAGGAAACTAAACTTGTCAATTTCTTGTCAGTTTCAGATAGGGATTTGTAGCCAGTGCATGCTGGAATAGAGGCTGATTTGAAGCCCTCCACAAAAGATTTCCAGCTAAGCCATATTCATGGCTGAGTTCAGAATCAGTGACCAAAAGCAGGAAGTGGAAATCAGGAGGCACAAAGACCCAAAGAGAAAGGACTAAACCCAAAGAGAAAGGACCATACAGCCACTGTGACAGAGGATAGATAGAGACAGAATCACTTTTTACTTCAATGTCCCATATGTGAGGCAGGAAAAGAAGAAGATTTCCTCAAATGATCAGAAATAATAAAAGACATCTCATCAAAAAGCAGGCAATGAGGAAACCCATACTGGGACCTGGGAGAGATAGCAGAGACGGAATGGCGCTACATAGCAACGTAAGCCAGATCAGGAATGGACAGGGATGATACATGGACACAGGAGAGCAGTCCCCAAACCCAGTGTGTGACCTCATCCTAGGTGGGTTGCACCTGCCTCCGAGAGAGATCTGAGAGGTCTGTTTCTTCCTTACACTTTGGCGATATGTGTCGAGCTTGTAGTGCCAGTAAAGTCATTACATTGAATTGAAATTGACTTTGGGAAGTGAACCTTGAAGCGGAGAGTCATCCCCGTGGGCTTTGATGAGCTGGGTTTTTAACACTGCCTGTGGGAGAAAGATCTATGGGAGAGGAGGCCAAAGAGATTCAGAACCTTTTTATTTTCCTTTAACTGTCTTGGAGAATGTAACAGAACATTATACTCTACCTGTAGAGCTCTACAGGGTTTTGAGTGATTTCTATAGACTTCTGCTAATTTTCTATTAAATCCCTTTGGTTTCGTCCCTATTCAATCCTATAGAACTTTTATGTTAGGGTTCCAGTAAATAATGGCCTGGACCCTGCACAAACGTAAGCTCAGCTATAAGGCCATGTCTACACTGGAGAAATTACATGGATTGTAAGACAGAAGGGACCATCTGGTCAGATCTCCTGTATAACACAGGCCATTTAATTTCACCCCGTTACTTACATACTGAGCCCAATAACTTATATATTTGCACCAATATAATTTATAAGATGAAGTTGCACCAGGGCAAGTCTTGCTTTACGTTGGGGCAGCAGGTCTGCATTCGGACTAGTGTGGGTGAAAAATTCTCCAATGTAGACTGGGCTTAAGATACCCAACAGAGAAGAAAATTAGCTAAGAGCAAAGGAAGGTGGAATCTGTGCAGAGTCAGAGGGCTTAATTTCCTAAGTATGTTTCCATTACCTTTCAGAGAGCAGCAGGAGTTCTGAAATCATCATCACAGATTGGTATTTGGCCTCCCTGATTGTGAGCAAACAAGTAACCAGAATAGAATGACCACACACTATAATGGAAGCAATCTCGTACAGTGATTAGAGTGCAGGTGTATCCAGCAGAGGAGGCGGGGAAGAAGGATGCAATTTTAAAGGACAGGGCTAGCATCTCTCTTTATACGCAGAAGAATTTACATCCCCTCTAAGGCTTTGCAGATCGGGAGATTTCATCCTCTGTGCAGTCGTGAAATAGTTTTAATACATTCCTAATGTCTGAATTAATAATACTTTGCACATTGTGCCACTCATCCAAAGATTTCAAAGCGCTTTACAAAGATGAGTAAGTAAAACTCATGGCATCTTCATTTTAGAGACAGAATGATTGAAGCACTGAGGTGAAGACCATTGATTTCAGTGGGCGTTACATGCCTAAATACCTTTGAGGATCTTGGCCTAAGAGATTTACCCAAGTTCACAGAGCAGGTCAGACCACTACATACTCCAAGAAGTGCAGATATTAGCAAGTGGGGTTTTCAGATGATGCCCTCATTCTATTTTTAAAGAGAATTATGATTTCTGGCTTTTTTTCTTACTGTCCCTGCCTCTCCAGTATTTGCTACCATCTCTCTCATCAGCTCGAGTTTCTCTTTAAACAGATTGGAAGATCTTTGGGGGCAGGGACATAATCTTTTTTTTAACCTGCAAAGTGCCACACACATACATGCATCCATATGTGGCCCTAGCACATAAGGCAAACACGCATATGTGAACAGTAACACACACCACTCCAGCACACGCTATTGCACTTTGTGATGGGGTGTAGATGGTCTGTCCAGCTGCTGGCAGGGAAGGAATTAACACATTCTGACTCAGCAGGAGAGATTTAACACAGGTGTCTGCTGTCAGTTGGTAAGCCTGGTGACTAGGCTCAGTGGTAGAGAATTATTTGATCGGGAGAGGCTATAAGAGAAAGGAGCTGAGTAGGCTCTTTCATGGCAGGTTTGGAGCTGCTCGGTTGCTCTGACCTGGGAGTAGCTAAGGTTGATTGCAGGAAGACCTTCTGATCTTGGTTAGGGTCCAGTTCTGCAGGTGGGGTTGGATTTTCAACAGTGCTCAGCATCCAGTAGAAAATCAGTGAGGAGGACAAAAATTGCATTTTGGAAAAGATGGAAAGATTTTGTCATCTGTGTTTATTCTGATTAGGAAAGAAACTGGAAACATTTGAAATTCTCCATGAATTTTTTTTTTAAAGTCATTTGGGATCAGTTAATATATTTTGTTTCTACAAAATTGAAACATTTAGTTTTGATTTTGCTTTTTTAAAAATTTCTATCATAATATGTAATACAGTTTTGTTTTAAATAATAAGTTTTGTTTTAAAACTTTCAAAGCAAAAAGTCATTTCAAAACAAAACATTGAAATGTTGCAATTTGAAAATGTTGAAATGGGATATTTCAATATTGTTGGAACTTTTTCCCCAGAATGAAATTTCAGCAAAATCTACATGATTCCACAAAGTGTTTTGACTTTGACAGAATGCCATTCTCTAACAGAAATTGGTCCATCAACGTTTTTCTGACAAACTCTCTCCAGCAGTTCCGATTGTGACAATTTTGGTCCGATTTTTGAGTTCAGCACTCATCATTTTGGTGCCTAAATAGAAGCTGAGCTCTCTTGAAATTCAAACACTTGATGACCTCTGGATGTGGGAATCCCCTCTGATTTTAGTTTGGAGGTGAGCCAGAACTGCAAAGTTCAGATCTGGCTCAATCTTTCCTAAAGCTTGGGGACTGTGGTTTTTTGGGTCTTGGTTCCATCTTGAGTTCATTTATTGGAACCCGAACAGCGGTTCATTGGCTTTCTTGAGCTGGGACACAGCTCTGACACAGGCACACGTGTGATGAGAACTTTCCAACATGCCCCAAAGCCTGAACTCCACTGGCACCTTTAGAAATTCATAGATGCATTGATTCCAAGGCCAGAAGGGACCATTGTGATCATCACATCCGACCTCTGTCAAGCGGCCAGAGAACTGCCCCAAAATAATTCCTTGAGCAGATATTGTAGAAAAACATCCAATCTTGATTTAAAAATTATTACTGATGGAGAATCTACCGCCACCCTTGTTAAATTGTTGCAATGGCTAATAACTCTCATTGTTAAAAGTTTGTGCCTTATTTCTGGTCTGACTTTGTCTTGCTTCAGCTTCCAGCCATTGGGTCATATTATGCCTTCCTCTGCCAGATTGAAGATCCCATTATTCAATAGTTGTTCGCCACGTAGATAATTATAGACTGATCAAGTCAACCCTTTAACCTTCTCTTTGTTAAACCAAATAGATTGAGCTCCTTGAGTCTGTCACTAAGTGAATCAGAATCTTTCAAAATAAACACAGAAATGGCCTGCAGCCTGGGGCACTAGCCCACATTGCGCCCCCAAGGAGAACCCCCCCTCCCCCAAATACTCGCCTCTAGAGATAGTCCACAATCTTGGAGACCGTCTCCCAGAGAGAGAAGAGCACAACCCCAGCTCTGTCTGCATCAGGCATCCTGCAACCTCCGACCCCATTTAGAGCATTGGGTGTGGTCTCCCCGAGTTGTCTTGCAGCCTCCATTAAGTCCACGGATAATGATGCAGACAGACCCTTTGGCACAGGACAGGATGGTCCCAGCCCTTGAAGGCCAACATGAGTCCTTGCTATCCTTCCCCCACAATGATAAGCTAGAATTATATTCACTGGTCAGCCGTGTATTTTTTTTTCCTGCTGCCTTCAGATCTGCCCCCCTTTCCTTGAAACGAGGCTTAAACACATTTTGCTGTTAAAGTACTTTTTTCATGTCTTCTGGTTCCCACTGGGCTGAAAAGCAATAAAAAGTCAGGAAGAAGTATGGGCTCCCTTCTCGGCATTGTCATGTGGATGAATAGCACAGTAAAAAGCACTGGATTCTATCGGTTAAAGCGAACCCGCTGCTCCTCCAATATATTTGGAAGTGTTCTGATGGGAAGGAGTGGGGGGCTCAGACGGCAAAATCCTTTCCGGGAGATGGATATTTGGTCAGGGTAAAGATTTCTGCATTAAAAAGAGATTCCAGTTATAATCTCCCCACCAACAGGTCCCCCATTTTCATGTCACAGAAATAAATCTCTGGGTAACGCGACTTGCAGCCAGGATATCCCTGAGCATCTTGGAGGATCTGTTAATAGAGGCCTCACAAGTAGAACTGCATGCAAAGAGCCTCCTATTATCTCGCCTTTGCAGTCTTTCCTGGATATTTTTCTCTCTTTCTCTGCTCTCATCTGTTTCTCATTGTTTCCCCGATCAGGCCGAGAGTAGGAATGGGAGAGAGGGAATGGCATAAACAGACAGCGAGACTTTGTAATATTTCACACTCTCACCTACCTGAAAAGCACTCTGCTCTGAAATTTTAATTTCCAATTGCAGATAAAGGCAGCTGGGAAGTTGCTGGAGAATTTCCCATTAAGATACTTAAGATACCCAGAAATCACTTCCATCCAGGATTTTGATCTGCTATTGTCAAACAAGCTCCAACTAGTTTGCATTAGGGGACAGCAGCCTGAATTGTAATAAAATCCTCCTTCCTGTTGCCTTTTGTGGGCTCTTTCATGCCCCTTTTCCTCTGCAAGGGACAGACATTGCTTTTGGGTTCAGTCCCAAAGAAGTGACTCTCTCCCACCTTCTAAACCCGGGACTGTGTCTAGGACAGTGCGAGATATCTCAGACAAATGTGGACCCTGTCTTTCTCATGCATGTCACTGGAGAGGGTGTAGTAGTAAAATGGTATGTTTGTATTTTATATAATTTAAAATAAAAAATAAAGAATAATAATGTAGCATGTATTAAATGTATTGGTGTATGATTTGATCATATCCTGCCAACCTCCCTTTTTAAATAGCAAAAAGGAATGGCATAATGGGCCATTGGTAAAAATACATCAGCCAAAATCTGTCTCTGTGCTAATTTCAAGGCAGTGACAGACCTTTGAGGGTTACTACTTTGTTGTAGGTTTAGCATTTTTAAATAAGTTTAAAAATGTCATAATTGTTTCCTTGTGCATTGCAACTTAATGTTTCTATTTAAAATGTTCTGTGTACATTAACTCTGTTTTGTACATAAATAAAAAATGTATATATATAAAAATTAATGTAAAGGCCATCGGTAAGCCAAATATATATATAAAAAAAAAACCCAAAGACAAATGCAAGGGCACCAGAAAGCTGCAATACGCCCCTACTGAAATGTCAGAGGAGGGCAAATTAACAACTCTAAAAATAAAACAAGCACCTATCAATAAAAACAAAATAGCTGTAATCAAAACCAGCATAAAATAACTCCCTAAAAAATCTAATAAAAAAACAAAATAAAAAATAAAATGAAAAAGTTAAAAAAAAACAAGCCCTTGTCGAACAACAATTGATTACAGCATAATGGTGCAAAATTCATTGGTACCAATAAAAAAAAATCACTATAGAAACAGGGGGCCTTGCCATGAAACTTTGGGTTCGTCCCGCCAAGACTTCCCCGGAGCATTGTGTCGTGACCAACAGAACCCAGCTCCTCCCAACCCGTGATCCACCTAGCTGGCCACTAGATTGATCTGGACTCTCAACTGGTAACTGTAACATCTACTGGTGGGACAGTGAGCATGTGGTGTAATTGAATGCATATGCTAATTGTTGTATCTTCAATAAACACGGCATATTGCCTTTTCCCCTAAAAAATCCCGTGTGCTTCTTATAAGCATAACAAGGGGAGAATAGCATGGTTCAAGGGCTTGATAATAGTTAGGTAAGGAGCCTTTGACTTATAGCCATGACCTACAACCATTCATTCATAAAACCAGGTGCTTAGCAGGTCTCAGCAAGGGCTGTCAAAAATGTTCTGTCCAAACTTGTGCTGGGTTTTTTGGACGGAGTTTTTGACTAAATGGAAATGTTCACAAATGCCTGATTTGCTCAAGGAAATTAGCTGTTCCACTGGAAAACCCGAACATAAGGCGGGGAAAGGCGGGTGGTTCGACAAAAAGACAATTTTTTCCATTTCTTCTTGTCCTTCTCATGTCCTTGTCAGAAATGAGATGGACATAGGCGATGGCGTTTTCCATTGCTGCAGTGAGGTCCTCGAGAAACGATCAGGTGCTCCAGGGTCTGCACTTCGCTGCACTTGCATGTCTTCGTGTCATTAGAATAGCCCATTTCATTCTGTTAGTCTGCCAGTCTGCACGTGCAGGCAGTAGGCTTTGTCTACACTGCGGACCTTACAGTGTAAGGTCTCCCATGTAGCTGCTCTGTGCTGGCAGGAGAAAGCTTTCCCGCCAGGGTAATTAACCCCCCCGTCCCCCCCCCCCCCCACACACACACAACAAGCAGCAGTAGCTGTGTCGGCAGGAGAGTGTCGCCTGCTGACATAAGCGTGGTCCACACCAGCGCTTTTGTCGGTGATACTTACGGTGGTCAGGGAGGTGTTTTTCCCGCATCCCTGACTGACAAATATTTGCTGACAAAGCCTCAGACATCGCCACATTCACTGATCTGTATCGGCCCCTCCAGGAAGGTCCTTCTGGAGTTCCAGATCTATTTCAGTGCATCCAACTGCATGTAGTCTGTCATTCCATAACCTCAGTCGTGCCTTGCCGCCGGTCATATCCAAAGGCGCAACACTGGTTATAAAATTCCTTTGCGAGTGGGAGGGGAAGGGGCTGGGATGCCATCCAAGGAAAGTTATCTGAGTGTTGTCATCCAGTCTCCAGCTCCCCCACGGGATGTGGCCTTGCTCTTCTTAGGGAAGCAAGATGAAATTATCCTCTCTCCTTACTATGTAGTGCCCTCAATGGGGATAGAGGGGTGGTTAACAGGTCAGCTAGTGGACCCCATTATCCATTGGCATGCAGGGGTCTCCTCGTCAACAGTGGGCAGTGAAAACTGCTCCCTACCCCGCAGAGGGACCCAGCGGAACAGTTTGCAAACTGAAACTACACACCAGCTGCTCCCCCCTTCACTTCCATTTCCATCTTCCATTGATTGGGAGGGCTTCAGCCACCTGCTTATCCAGCCCCATTCAAATAGCTGGGACCAATATCTGGAAACCACACAGCGCTGCTTTGCTCTTGTTATTGATGATGTGTATTGTGGTAGAACAGAGTTCCCAGCCAAGAGAGGGCAGAGCCCCCTCGGACTCAGCTCTGAATACAGAGAGAGACAGTCCCTGCCCCAAAGATCTTTTAGCTTGTAGCTCACAAAAGCTTAGGCTCAAATAAATTGGTTAGTCTCTAAGGTGCCACAAGTCCTCCTTTTCTTTTTGCGAATACAGACTAACACGGCTGCTACTCTGAAAACAGCCTAAGTAGACACGAAACAAAGGGTGGGAGAGGAAAGGTGAGTTTAGGGAGGTGAGGTGAGATGACAAGGCTACCGAGATGAGCAGTAGCAGAGACGGGAAGAAAACCCAGGCGTACTGATTGTCACATAGACGACACTGCCTCTCTCCATAGTACCACAGGTGAGAGCGGTGCTTTCTGACCAAGTAAGAAAACCAGGTCCCTAGCCCAGGGAGCTTATCATCTAGCAATGCATGGCCAAGTAGGCCCTGATAACAGACTGAGGCTGGTGCAGGGGAGTGGGGAGGAAGGAGGAGCCTTTCTCCAGTAGGAGATCATAGTCTGTGTGTCTTCCTAGATCTTGTCCCAGAAATTCGGGAATTTTTTGCAACAGATACATATCCAGTTACATTAAAACTAGGGCAGGATTAAATTAACCCGTGGCACTCCCTGCCAACAGATACCATTGGGGCCAAGAGCATATCAGGATTCAAACAAGGATGGATATCATATAGGGATAACAAATATCCACTGATAAGAGGAAAAAGTGTTTAGAGAGGATATAATCCCTCCTGCTCCAGGTGATAAACCAGCCACTAACTGACAGGACTTCTGGGCAGGTTATTCCATAATTGGCTGTTATGGGGTTTCTTGAACTTTTCCCTGCGTGGTACGGGTCACTGCTGGAGACTGGATACTCTCCGGATCATTGGTCTGACCCATTCTGCAGTTCCTATGGTGCTAATGTAATTTATTGTTATGGCAGGTCTCACCAGGTGGAGCTGTTACACACAGTCTTCCATGTTCTTTTTCTTGGCGCGCAAGCAAGTTTTAACTCTTGGGAAGATATGTTTTGTTTCTAGATTTGAGCTATGCAAGGCTTGTGTGCAGAGCTTCAGGACAGGGACCTGCAGGAGAGAGTGCTCTCTGCCTTGAGCTCTGGTTAGAGCCAATGTTTGCGTTCCCTGGGAGCGAGGCACCAGTTTGGGGCTGAGAGTCCTGGAAAAAGGGATGCCTTGCCTGCTGCTTGACTAATTGCAGGACTGGTGTATGTGTGTAAATAAAATACATAGCCAGGCACCACATCACTGATTTCTCCTCCACTGCGAAACTGAATGGCAAGACCCCAGACATCTGCTCCCAATCAGCAGAGGAGCAAAGTGGGTGTCAGAAGAAGGGGCAACATTATGCTTTATTTCTCTCCTTTCCTTTTGTATAATGAGTCCTGCTGTCCAGCTGGACGTGAAAGTAGGAGACGGCAGTGTCAGAGAGAGAGAGAGAGAGAGAGTGAGCAAGGATGCTGATGCAGCAGTGGCCAGTTAGAGGGCGTAAAAACCTAATCTCTCTTTTCTGCACGGCTGCATGCTTTTGAAGTGCGTCACGCTCCAGCAAAGCTAATGCGCTCCTGTGATGCCCCATCCATGCAAGATGGCTCCCAAAATGTTCCACCCTTCCAGTGTAATTGAGGGAGCTCTGCTAGCAAATTCCCTCCCTGCACCACCTCTGCCAGACACCAGCGCCCGATCAGGTGACTAAAGCCGATTGAGATGAGGGGTGGAGCGGTGCCCGCACCAGGCAGGTCAGAAGGGGAGCGTTCACTGTGGGGGAGCTTTCACTGAGCCTTCACAAAGCCCTTCAGCAGAGGAGGGGAACCGTGCTCCAAACTTCGTCAGTCAAAACTGTGGTTCAACTAAATAATTTTTCCCCAAAAGGTTTCTGCTTCTGGTGGACAATGTTGAGTTTTCATGGAAAACCTGAATGCCTGAAAACTGAAATATTAAATGCTTTCACGGTGTCTCATCTGAGCTATAGTTTGGTTGGCTCCTGTCCCTTTTCTCCAATATGGGCCAGGCTCCCCAGGGGGACTACATCTCTGATGATGCACTAGGGCCATGGGACTCCCATGATGCATCACTTCTTTCCCCCAACTGGGGAGACTGTGATGCATCACAGGAGATGTAGTCTGACCAGGAAGCCTGGCCAGCAGAGAAAGATGGGAACATGAGGAACCCAAACTACAATTCCCATGAGGCATTTCTGCATCTAAATATTTCAGCTTTTGGTTTTTTTCAGCAGGAAGTCCCAAATCTCCATCGGGGGAAAAAGGTCCAGCCACCTCTCCCTGCCCTCCATACTATGACACAACTCCACAACCCCGCTTGCACCGACAGTTTTAAGTGTTGTCCTGATGGGCTGCTGACCCCAATGACTAGGAGAAAATCCAGTGCAGGAAAAAGCTGCCCAGCCATAAGCCACCCTTGTCCCCTGGGGCCCATTGCCAGAGTGCAGGCTGCAGGAGGATGCTGGCTGGAAGACCCTTGTGCTCTGGGAGCTAGCCCCTTGCCGGGCAGGCTGCAGAAGGAGGCTGGCTGATGAGAAAACAAATTCTCTACCTGAGGAAGGGAAGAGGTGAGGAAAAATGCATGGGGCTGTATGTGGTCCTTTTCCCAGTGCACCTGGAGCTGGTCCTACCTGGATGCCCTCTCTGGGGAGGGGAAATCAGGCGGCCTCCTTTCTGTGCCAGCCCCAGGGGTTCACTGTGGAGGGGGGAGGCTGTGTCACCTCACACTCAGGGATGGGCAGAAGGCCAGCGGGGCAGCACAGCAGAGCCGTCTCTCCCTTTATTCTCCAGCATGCTGGCAGGCCTAGCCCCAGAAATCCCTGCGCTGCTTCCCAGAGCCAGGCAGCAGAAAACGACTCTTGTCAAGTGAGCGCAGGATGGCTCACAGACAGCCAGCCTCCCATTGTCCATGTCCTAGGATGGCTGCCAAGCCTCGGCGCCTTGGCTAGGGGATGTAGAAGGAGCCCTGTTTGGTTCACATCTGTTCCGCTTGGGCTGTGGTGGAAGGGGAGGGGAGGGGAGGGCAAGGGGATGCTTTCTTCTCCCCCCTCATTGCTGTGCAGTAGAGGACAGCAAGCCCAGCCACTGGGAGGAGATGCTAGCCCAGTCTGACAGTGCCTATCGCCTGACATAGGCCACAGGGCTATGCTATGACCAGAGACACCTGCCCTGCCAGGAGAAACATACCCTGGTGCGGCAGCTTCAAAGAGCCCCTCTCTAGAGGAGTGAGGGGCACCTGCAGGGGAGGGGGTTTCTCTGTCATCTGCTGGAATGGGCTGACAGCAAGATGTGTAGCCACGTGGAGTTACCACGGAGTCTGGCTGGGACTCAGACTGCACCACTCAGCTCCACTCCCACTGCACAACCAGAGGCAAAGGGTTTGCAAAGCTGGCTATGGAGTCGGGCGGCTTGGTGCAACCAAACAAGCCACAAACCCTGCAGGGGGCGGTACAAGCTGCCTCCGCAGAGGTGTACAGCCAGGAAGGGTCTTCAGAGATGTGGGTGAGCTGCCGGAGCGGGAAATAGGAATGGATCATTATTGAATACAGGAACCAAGCCTTCAAGGGGTGCCCTTGGTTCCCATTGATTTCACCCCCCCCCCCCCGGGCAGGGTAGAGCTGCTAATGTCCAGCGTACTCCCATGGCAAGGGTGTAAGGAGTCCAGGTGCAGCAGGGAATTGCGCCCGGAGCTGGGACTAGCATCCCAGGCCTCCAGCTCTCACTGCACCCTGCAGGAAAACACTCTCGGTTCCCAGCAGTAGTAGGTGCCGCAGAGACTTTGTGCCTCAGCCACTAGAGGGCAGTATCAGTCACCGACTCCTTCACCCTCGCAAAGCCGGGGCTTTCCAGGGCGAGCTTTAACAAGTCCTAACACACCAGTCAGATTTACAGGCACAACCGCTGGGAAATGCGCCCTCCAGCCTCCGTGGAGCAGCTGCTCTCGCCCTGACCTAGGGGCCCTGTTACAGAAAGAGCAGTTACTATGCACTTGTCACATGTAGGGGAAAGAGGGGCCCTACATCTACAGACGCTGCGTGCGGCTTCCGTCTGCCAGGGCCATGGACGGGGACACAGCCCTCCAAACAAACCGGCTCTTTCATCCAACGACGCATGGAGGCCGGGGAGGAGAGTGCTGAGGGATTCCCCTGTCGGGGACAGACAGTGCTGCGGCAGCCCTTTGAAGTGCAGCTTTCCTCTGTATAAAAGCCATGGCGGGGCTCCCCAGGCATCATCTCTCAGTGGCTTCCAGACACAGTTTACAAAACAAGAGGAGATTAATCCAGCTCTGCAAGATCCCCTTGGGAGCTGCCAATCCAGCTGGGCCCTTCCTGCCTCTTGCATCATCCCCCAGCAGTAAAGAGCTCTGCAACAAGAGCTTGGCTGACAACTTTGGCCACGATACGCAAGGTGGCACAGAACTCAATTCGAAGAGGGGCGGCTTTGCAGCCTGTTGCTCCGTGGGGTGGGGACATCCCACTGGAGATGAGGCTAGCAGCAGATCCAATCCGGTTAAAGTGACTACAGTGTTTTCACTCTTTTCTCAGGGCCGTTTGGGAGGTTTGCTCTCCCCTGTGTGGGGGTTTATTCCCCGAGGAAGAGGCAAAGAGTCCCAGGACCCAGATCTACTGGATGCAAAGGCCACCTGTTTGGTGGCCCTTGCTTCTGCATTGCTGCTCTTCAGCTGAACTCCTTCCTGCTAGCAGCTGCAGCTCACAATGTGTTAGATTTCCCCATTCAGTACCAAGCTATCCCCAAAATACCCCCCTTCCCTTGGGGACTGGAGAGGAGGGGGAATAGATACAGAGGTAAACTGAGGCCCAGAGGTCTTACTCCGCCATGGCCACAAAGCAAATCATTGACAGAGCTAGGAAAACAATTCAGGACTCCTGACTTCCAGTCCCCTGCTCTAAATACTAGGCGCCATTGCCTGTATATACTGTTTGCGTTGTTATATTGGTGGCTTATAAACGATGTGATCATTTCCCTTCCAAACGCAAGTGTATCGTTTATTACTTAGATTGTCAGCTCTCTGGAGTAGGGTGCTGTCTTTTTTGTTCTGCGTTTGTACAGTGCCTAGCACAATGGAGTCCTCGTCCATACCTGTGGCTCCTGGGCACTACCATGCTACAAATAATACATAATAATAGTAGTGTCTTGGGTTGTTGTAAGAGTTATCAGCTGGCATTGCCAATTGCATTACTAAAAGGTGCCAACAGAGGGCATCAGCATTTAGTTCAGCAGAGCTGCAGGACACACAAACCTATCTGCTTATTGCCTCTGTCAGACCAAAGGTCCTTTAGATTTTTCACCCTTCCCTGGCAATGTGCGGTGTTCTCTCCATCCGACTCCTCTTTAACTGTTTGTCTGCAGTGTTAAGTGGACAGGCTTTTCCACAGGGCTTTCTGCTTTGGTTGGGAAAAAAATACAACTGCAGCATCTTGGTCAAGGCAGGATTTTGATAAACAGCGTCTAAGCGAGATCCCCATACAGCCTGGCAGAGAGAGAGAGCCGGGTTCAAAGCAAAGGCGTGGATGTTCTGATCTCAGCTCTACGCTGTTGTAAACACCGTGATGGTGTGGAGGAAAGGGCAGCTGCTTTCACTGCGAATGTCCTGGCTTTTGGGGGTTTATATCCTCAGTGTTCTTTGTAGGTGGCTTTTTGGCATTTAATCTCCTTGTTTCACGTCTCTTTAAGAGGGCCAAAAAGAAATTGAACTTCTAAAGCCATGCGCTCCCCTTGGTAAATACACATTGATGTTTGGCCAATACATCAGAATAGCTCTGAGCCGATAGTGTCTAGTATTTTGTTAAGACCTATATGCAGGACATCAGGGACCAGAAAGAATCACCTCCATCAAAGACCATCCAGTCTGTCCGATGCACAGGTCTTTAATGCCCACAGCTTGCCTGAAGGTATTTGCTGCCCCAGTCAAAACTAGATTATAGACAGGGTCCCATGTGGGGGTCAGGGATAGAAGAAGTCTTTGCAGGGGATTTTTTTCCACTTTCAGAAAGAAAAGCACTGGGGGTTTAATCATCTCAGAAGAAAAAAGTCCAGTCAGAGGCCCAGCACATGCAAGGAGGCAGAGGGGTAGATACAGTTAATATTAGGGACGGGGGTGCAAGCGTTGGAAGGCAGGTCACTCTTCCACCCCGTAGTGGGGCCTGCTTTTTTTAGCTATGTGAATGGTAGTGAGTCATGGCTTTTTATTGGAGCCAGGGGAGAACAAAACTCATTTGCACCTTAGAGAGCCTTGTTACCATGCTGCCCCACAGGGCTTGAAATAGTAGATTCCCCATCACTGAAGGTGAATCATTATCTCTGCCCCATAAGAATAGGCTCAGGACTTGGTTTTAACCCTATGGTGATTGTAAACACATTGGCTGAAACTTTCACATGTGCCCACTGGTTTGGGGAGGGTAGGCCAGTTTGGTTTGCAAACAGGGGTGAGAGCACCTGTAAGTGCAAGATAATCAGTCTGTCGGAGTTGTGGGTGGTTAACACCTCTGAAATCCAGCCCTAAAATGTCTCAAGCTGGCCACCTGTGCAATCTGAATCTACTTTAGGAAAATGCCGGCTATATTTGCTATAGTTAATATGCTGAATGGGGCCAGAAACACACAGCTGCATTTGATTCATTGACTACAGTGGAAATTTAAGAAATTTACAATTTGATTAATCCATCCCATAGCTCTTTATCTTTGTTACCGGTAATTCATCCCATATATCTTAGTCCCAATGAGCAGTAATTTGGCTGGCAGAATGGAAAATGTCAGTGTTTTTAAGGGTTAAAACATATGTGCCCAACAGATAATAAACTATTATGACCTGATGCTTAAATGTGTATTCCTCCTTGCTGGTGTCTGACTTAAACTAGAACAAATCTATTGGGTATCAAGTGAATATGTATTTAGGACACATGCTCTTTGTAGGAGAACATCCTTGGGAAAATGCTTTGCAAAACATGCTCACACTTCCACTTCCACTTGCAAATCTTGTACAGAAGGAGCAGGGATCTGCACTATTCCTTGGAATCTATGCAGATTCTCCATAGCTACCTTTGTCAGAATGCAGTGTTTTCACTGTGTACACAGAACAAGGGGGACTGAATAGCTAAGGTCACTGGTAACAGGATATGGAATCTTTTACCTGTAGGTTTAAATTCCTAAAATCTCATGCTTCAGGGCTTCAGCCAGCCACCGGTAGGGGTCAGGAAGGAAATATTTCCCCCCATTGTATTCTGTTTGTTTTTTCTTCTTCCTCTGACGCGTCAGAGACGGCCATGGCTAGAGATGGGATACTGGACTGGGCGGACCAGTGCTCTGAGGTGGTGCTGAGAATTCTTTCTCAGATACTTGGCTGCTGGGTCTTGCTCACATGCTTGAGGTCTGATTGCCATAGGCAGGGTTGGGAAGGAATTTATCCTCTGGGATTTTTCACCCTTTTCTGTAGCATTAGGCATGGGTCATTTGTTAGGATCATCTGGGCATATCTCACCTAATCAATTCCTTGCCACGGGCATTGGTGTACCTTGGCCCCTCCTGTTCTCTGCCTGTAGCACACACCAGTTTAGTTTCCAGAGGGCTCTAATAATTTGGTCTCATTCTGGTTGTCGGGCTTGTGTGGGTGGCTGAGTGTGGTTTATCGGCCTGTGATATACAGGAGGTCAGGACTAGGTAGACTGGTGGTTGCTTCTGGCCTGAAACTCTGTGTCTCTCATCTGAGAGTTGTTTGGCATATGTGAAAGCTCCATCCAGTTCTAGGAAGACATAGGATCCAAATGCCCACCCCCACCCACACACACACACACACACCAAACGAATACTATGAACTGAGTGGCACAATGAGCAAAAATGCCAAAGACTGAATGTTGGTGTTAACTGAGCCTAAAACAGCCACTGCAGCTGGCAAACATGGTTTTTAACACCATCATTATTTTTAAATGATCACATTCTTTTAAAGCGCGTTTAGTGCTGGCAAAAGGGTCCGGATTTCAGTATTGCCAATTCCAGCTATTCAAAAATCATGACTCAGGCCCCAGATTAGCTTAAAAAACCATGAGTTTTAAAAATAAACACGTATGGGGTTGTTTTTCTTTGCCTTCTGCTTTTTGAGCCTTCCAGGGTCCCATTCTCCAGCTTTTCTCCACCCCCGGGAGGACTAGAAAAGTGTTTAAAAGATAGTTGAGTTCTTCATGTCATCCAGTCATGTAAAACCCATGACTGCAAGAGCTGGGGTTTTATGAAATACACCCAACATTGCAAGACTTGCAATAAAACCCCGACAGTTGGCAACAGGGAGATTGCGAGACCTTCTGGAGGCCATCCAGAAAGCAGGTACAGCATGGACATCAGGTGTGATAGCTTCCCCCGCCCTTCCCTGCCAACATACCTCATCCCTGACCTGCACGTATCACTTCTAGGAGGGAGAGGGAAGTTCAGCACCTATCACCCATTTGGTCCTTGGCATCCCTGCATGGCCAATGAAGAGGCCAATTAGCAGAAAATCTGAATCTGTTTTGCAATGCAGACTCCTGTCCATCAGGAACTGGGTTGAGACATGCATGACTTCCCATGCATGGCCACCAATCAGCGCTCAGACAGTAACAACAATCCACTTCTATTAACTGGACTTAGAGATGACCCCGTGACGGTGATGTGGAAAGCCCTGTATCTTCATTAAAACCCCCCAGAGCCATCTGGTCCCCCCAAATGGTTTATTTAAATTAGTTTAAAAAACCAGAGTGCGCCCGGTGCAGAGACACTGTGTGTCATATTTAAGCCCAGAGCAGATTTTTATGTCCAAATTGTAAACCCCTGAAAAGAGAGATTTATAATTGAACAGAGATGCTCTAATTAACTTCTGTGGTGGATACAATCAATCCATTTATTGCCCTCCATACAGATTATATGGGAAACACTGTTATCATTCGTTCGTTAGCAACCTGTTACTTGCACGTTTGGCCTGAGTTGTCTGGTAGATGTTATGTCCTTCATGTTTTTTTGCCGGAAACATGCTATGCAGGAAAGTGCTTTTAGACAAGCAAGGCTCCTCTCAGAGGAATTCACTTCATTCCAAGAGGCATCTTGAATGGTTTGGCATAGAAGGGGAGGAAGTCTGGGCTACTGGCTACGGCACTGGGCTGGGAGTCAGGAGACGTACGTTTTCTTCCAAGCGCTGCCACTGACCTACTGTATGACCTTGGGCCAAGTCACTTCACCTCTCCATGCCGCTGTTTCTCTTTGCACCCTTGGACTTGACTGTTTAGATTGCAGGGACTGTGGCCCACATCCTCAAAGATGTTTAGGCACCTACCTTGCTTTGAGGATGTGAGTCCTTTGCTCCCTGGGTTAGTACAGCACGCAGTGCAATGGAGCTCCGACTTCCTGTGGGGGTCCCAGAACACAAATGTTAACAACCACCCATGTGCCCTCACACAGAGACCCTGTCCAATGAACAGATAGGCTGCTTTGTTTTCTCTTCCTCATGTTCTCTCATACACAATCCTTCCACATACAGCTGGTTAAATCGCCATAATAAATGAGACAGACAGGCTACGAGCTATCCCAAGGTTGTTGGTTCTCAGCTTTCTAACGTGCTCTCCCCCACTCTTCTTCACGGTTCCATCTGAGTGAAAGCCAGCTTGGCTCTTCCAGAACGGGGCTTTTACTTTTACATTCTTGGATTAGCCATGGAATAAAACAATGAATCAACGAGAGATTATTTGTCATGAAAATGTAATCAGGAACTGTCCCCTTGTGTGAGTGAATCCGGATGAGCCTGTGAGATTTGGATGTGAAATAAAAATTGTCTGTCTAACAGAGAGGTAAGGAGGAGTGTGAGGGTACGTGTGAGCATGTTTCACTTCGGCATCCATCTACACAGACTCTGTTGAAGGATGTACTGTCTGCAGCTTCTCCTGTCAATTGCACTGCCATCTATCTCAGCTTCTGAGCAGTGATAAAGACAATACTCCCCCATGTCATGCATCAAAGAAGTTTAAGCTTCTAATGCAACTACTGATTAATTAAGAAGTCTTACATGTGTTTAGAGTTTATCTCTGAAAGGAGAGGAGCCATTCAGCAGACACCTGCTGTTATCTCTCGGGAAAGAATTTCTGAGGGCAGGCTTTGATGGCTAGCTAGTTTGTGCATCTCTCTTGTATTGAGGGAAAGGACAATACAGTGTTTAAGCAAGTTTCCCCTCCCAGCAAAATGTACTAACAGTGTGTGGTTATTCACTCCCATCTGGGGCCTACCTTAGGCACAAGCAACACAAGTGATCTCCTGATGTTTGTGTCTTTGGCCCCTCCCTGACATTCTGTCTCTTGATTCTAACGCACCCATCCACACAGCCTCTAGATTCCAGGCTTAGGCTAACTCAGAAAACCCTTGGTCAGACTAGCCCATTCACCATTCCCCTCTGGCAACAGGGCTGTTAGAAGTGGTGACTCAGAGCAAAACTCCTGCCCAGCTCCAGAAGCTTTCTCAGGTCAGGCTTTCTGATTCGCAAGGCCCCTTCCAAACTGATTGTGCTACATAAGAATAGCACAAAGTTCCTAGCCCACTTTTGGTGGTGGGTAAATAATAACACATTGCTGCAGACACAAAGCACTGCAGGGGAGCAGATGGGTAGCACACAGGACTTCTGTAGCACACAGCAAATCAATGCTGAGGTTGAGAATTGGAAGGTGCTCAAATACCATAGTGATAAGGTTGAGAAAAGGACTTGCGCAGAACTTCCCCTCCCAGGTGAACAGCAAGGTTGCAGTCTCATTGACCCCAGACTTTGCAATGACAATCTTTTGTTTCACCTTAAGAGACGAACAAATTTATTAGAGCGTAAGCTTTCGTGAGCTACAGCTCACTTCATCGGAAGTGAGCTGTAGCTCACGAAAGCTTATGCTCTAATAAATGTGTTCATCTCTAAGGTGCCACAAGTCCTCCTGTTCTTTTTACGGATACAGACTAACACTGAAACCAATCTTTTGTTTATAGAGCATGTTCACCAACCCCTTTCCCTGCTACTGAAGTGCACCCACCTCTGGGCTGAAATTTAGCAACTGTTAACCGTGTACAGAAAGTCATTTAACACAGGCTGGGAAGGCGATTGCTGTATCCCATTCAAATTATAGAGGGGATTTTAGGAGGCTGGCTATACATGCATTACCCAACACTGGCCAGGAAATCGGGGCTAACCTCCCTGAGCTTGAAAAACATCCGCTTTCATCTGCCTTTTCTATGAAAGGCAACTGCTCTAGCAGACCTGCGACATGGGGACGGTGGATCAGTATTAACCCAGAGGCAAGAACGCCACTGACTGAATCGCCAGTGTCATTTCCCGCCTAGCCTAGCTTTTTCTCACGTGGCGTTTCACTGAATCGCTGACCCCCTTTAGCTTGTGAGAGCTGACAAAGAGCGCAGCTTGAGTGGTATGGTTGTATACCACAGTTGGATACCATCTGGCTGCAAACCAGCATTTATACACCCCAGTTCAGAGCAAAATTAATTCTGTAGTATTTCCTTTGGCGTATAAAAATCCTTCGGCTCTCTCCCTTGGCGAAGTTTTTGTTGCGGATGTGAACCTTGCAGTGTGAAACAGATGCCTCTGATGACATCATAGCTGTGTGATATGACTTATCTTTCCCCCACTCACCAACAGCACAATTTGCCATATCCATTACAGACGATATACCTTGTTCTATATATTGTAAATACATATATAGTACATTTTAATGATGGCTGCTGTATATCCTCGGTAATAGGGCCAATTGAAAACCACTTCAGAAAGCCTCTATTGATATCTTTTCAATAGCCTCCTAATCTTCTGCACCAGCACCAGCTGATAAAAGATGCATTAGGCAAGGCTGTCCAGAACACGAGCTCACGCGATTGTTAGTCAAAGAGAATGCTTCATCTGTGGCCACTTAGACCAAACTGGCTTTCCCCCTCCTCTTCCTTTTTAACTTGGATTGTATCGACATTTTAAGTATTTCCCAGTTAAGACGTCTGTATGCAGTTACCCAGAGAGGCACAAATCACAGGACAGGCTGAATCACATTCAGGATATTGTAATACAGGAGACAATGGCAACACTGCTGACTTACCCTGCCTACGTTTAAAAATAAATCAAAGAAAATATCTCTGGGTTTCCATTTAAAATCCACTCAGGGGAGGGTATAGAATTAACGCAGGCCGATTTCAGCCCATCCAACTTCCCCATGCAGTTCTGTCAACATGCAACCTGCTTGTAAAATGTGTGCTGTCTCCCTCTAGTGGCTAGTCCACACAGTAGATAGCCTACTACTGCTACCAACTAACAGAGTTACTCTGCTAGTTACTCCTCCTTCTCAAGCAGCAAAGATCTGCGTTTTTTGTGCTGAAAGTCCCAGATTCAGACCTTACTATCAGCCTGTGCTTGGGGTAGATATAAATATTCTCTCAGTGGGCCAAAACATCTAATTATTTGTACGACAACAGTGCCTAAAGGGTTCCATTGCAATTTTTCCATGCACACACTGAGAGAAAACTCAAACCCAATGAGTTTATTATTTAATAGTCAAGATAAGGGTGGAAAGTGAGGTGAAGTGACTTGCCCAAAGTCACAGAGCTAGGAACAGAACCCCTGTCTTCTGTTCTAGCACGTTATCTGCTAGAGCTAGACCACATTGGCTTGCTACAGCCTTACTTACTGTAACTTGTACTTTACTCGCAATATTCTCTACTGTTTCACTCCTGGGCTTTTCTTGAACAGAGGTGGCCACTTCTATTGTGGCTTTATGTGGCAGACCTGATCTTGATGCTGTTAAAGTAAAAACTGCCACTGATTTCAAAGAGAAAAGGGTTGGGGGCCCTGGAGACTACATGGAACCCTTTCAATTAAGGCTGGGACCTAATTTAGGGTTGAAACACATCTGGGTCATGCACTATACTGGAGCGCCAATTAGTTTCTGAAACCTTCAGCTTTCAGTACGTAAATGCACCTGGCTTAAAGCAAACACAGTGTAAAAAAACCACATTGTAAGCAAACTTCCATAAATAACTGTCACTAGGACATTATTATTAAGTGAAAGGTTTTTTTGTTTTTTTTTTTAAATCCCATTTTCTTCATGCTACCCAGGCTCTGTTTCTCTTTTGAGTGGTGCTCATTTTGGTCAACAGGAATCCATGAAGTCACTTACACTTGTTTAAAACAATAATACCTAGCTCTTATGTAGCAGTTTTCATCAGTCAATCTGAAAGCACATTACAATCTTTAACACACTTATCCTCACAATACCCCTGTGAGGCAGGACAGTGCCATCATCTCCTACAGATGGGAAACTGAGGCACAGAGAGGGTAAGTGATTTGCCCAAGCTCAGACAGGAAATCTGTGGCAGAGCAAAGAATTGAGCCATGGAAATGTTTTTATTGATGTAAATGGTTTCATAGAGATTTTGCGTTTACACTTTTTGGGCTTCGGACTTAAAGAGCCATAATGTCTCTTTAAAGAAAGCAGTTAGAAGACAGTTGACCACCTGCACGTACATACAGTAGCACCTTTCATCCAAAGAAATGCTTATCAAAGGTAGCAGCTGCACTTCACAGCTGGAGAATCTGAAGCATACTATGGTCGCATGCCTTATTCAAGGTCACATATTTAGTAGCAAAGCTGGTAACGGAAGCCAAATTTCCTACTGTCCAGTTTGCTGCTCTCATCCCTACAACATGTAGCTCTCATGGCTCGATTGTGAACAAGAGAACAGAGAGAACTTAAGTACAACTGTAACTTTATTTTTGATTGGTCAGACCTACAGCTAAACTGCACCCAGCCAATTAAGAGCTAACCAAAAACCCCTGTGTTGGGCACTCCACAGACAATCCAGATCATGCTACAGGTCTCTATGTGGTATGGTACTGATATGAGAGAGCTACCACCTTATGGGCCAGGAGAGCCAACAACGGCTTCATTCCTAGCACTAGCGGCCAAAATAATTTCTTGCCCCATAGATGAAGCCTGTTCAGAAGCAGTCTGGCTCCAAGTTTCACCACAGGAAGTTTGGGTTTTGTAGTGAAAAGTTACAGAAAGAGGGACATGCTAGAAATATCCTGAAACAATTGTGAGTGCCTGAACTGAAATAAGCCCTAGTTGAAGGGACTTTCACCGTTCTTTAAAAAATTTGGACTTAGTCACCTTTTACCAGCATGACCTTGCCATTTCAGCCCCCTTTCACTATCAGAATTCAGTGAGTATTGCACAGTTATCAGTGGTATTAGTTTCCACATCTCATCCTTTTGCAGGAGAAGCTAGGGTATCATTACTGGAAGTGAGGAAAAATTCAGTCTCCATAGCTGCTCTAATCTTTTGTTTTCTACGTTATATACACCTCAACACCACCACCACCCCCCTTTCTAAATAACACCTTCCCCTAGAACTACAGAGTTTTTACTATGTTACCTTATAATGAGGTGACTTTCTTATAAAAACTTTTTTCCCAGCATGCCTTTCTGGGGCTGGCCTTTTAAACTAGGCAGCCCCAAGCAGCTGGTGCTCTAAAGGGGCCATTTTGTGGGTAGCTGGTGCTTCTTCCAACTGGTGAGTGGTTGGGTTTTTCCTTTTCTCTTTTCTATATTGATGAAGACAAGGTATGTGATCACATTTCCCTTTTGTAGTGCTAGCTAATTTTTATTATAAAGCTGGTTTATGGTATTGTGAATACTTCTGCACTGTTGAAAAGTCTCTTCCAAGGCCTTCAGTCTCAAGTTTGCCTGAACTAAGCTCATTATAGGCAATCTCTTCTTCTGTCTAGGGACTTGCCCATCTACCCATAAATAGTAATAACCAGCAAAATCTCACACAAAGTACTCTTCTGTGTTATTGCATAGAGCCAATTGTCTAACAGGAATGACTAGCCTGTGGGTATATCCAGCAAGGAACTAGGTACCATTTCCAGAAAGGAGAGAGATGTGGAAGAGAGGCCTGGACTCCATGAATAAGACAGAGGAAGAAATTAGATGCAAAAGGCAGTATAGACATAAGAAGAACTTAATAACAGAGAGAAAGAGAAGGCAAAGGAGGTGAGCTGAAAGAGAGGGAGAGAAAAAGCCACTGAGTGGAAGGGTAAGAGAACAAAGAGCTAATCAGAAAGATTAACATGCGAGCAGGTGGAGGGAGAACTGGAAGGCTGCTAAAGGCAGTGAGAGAACGCAAAAGATAGAAGCAAAACTGAGTTAGTAAGAGACAAGGCTGGGTTAAGGACAGAATGACTGAGAGCAGAAAAAGCAGCTGGTAAGAAAGCGGTCTGATAAATGAACTGGTGGATGGACTGGAGCAACAGACAAGAAGAGTAGGTACCGGTCCGTGGCATTACAGCAGCCATGGAACTGTCTCCCCGAGACTTACTGGAAGAGGTGTTGAGGGATTTTTGCTCAATAAAGTGAAAAAGAGTGGGGTTAAAGTAAATGAGCTAAAGAGAAAGAAAGTGGTTTAATGGATTGGGGGAAATGAGGATTGAACCAGACTAATTGAAGGAAGGTTTAAATTTAGATTCAGGAAGCAATTAAAGGGAAGATGGGGTGAATTAAGGTGGTAGGTAGGAGGGAAAGAAGCTGTGAGGATGACATCATGGAAGATGAAAGAAGTTAGAGATTGAATGGAATAATAATTGTCAGGCAATGGAGGGAAAGCTAGAGAAAAGACCTAGGGCATGGGTGGCCAATCTGAGCCTGAAAGGAGCCAGAATTTACCAGTGTACATTGCCAAACAGCCACAGTAATACATCATCAGCTCCCCTCCCATCCCCGCTCCCACTGCCTCCCACCCACCGGCAGCCCCACCGATCAGCACCTCCCCGCACCTCCTGATCAGCTGTTTCGTGGCATTCAGGAGGCTCTGGGTGCAGAGGGGAGGAGCAAGGGCATGGCAAGCTGAGGGGAGGAGGTGGGAAGGGGTGGCGTGGGGGCAGGGCCTGTGGCAGAGCCAGGGGTTGAGCAGCGAGCACCCCCCCCAGCACATTGGAAAGTTGGTGCCCTATCTCCAGCCCCAGAGTTGGTGCCTAGACAAGGAGCCGCATGTTAACTTCTGAAGGGCCACATGTGGCTCCGGAGCCACAGGTTGGCCACCCCTGCACTAGGGGGATAGAACCGGAGAAAAGAAGGGGGTGGAAAACTGGGTTGGGTTAGTGGAAGAAAATAAGAAGGCAGTGTGGAATGAAAGGTTGTGGCTGAAGTGAAAATTAGAGGGGGTGATGAACTGCAGTGGAGGGATGGGATAGAGACCAGAGGAAGGGAGATGCAGGAATTATATGGTTTAGGAAGACAGGAACACTCAGAAGCGAAAGACTTGGACTTTCCTTAGTCTACTTCCTTTAGAAAGGAGGGAAAGAACCATCCCTGAAGCTAGTTCTGGGAAGGTGAAGTAGTTCTGAGAAAAGAAAAGCGGGCTGAAACGGGGGGGGGGGCACGAAAGGGCGTGCTGGGGAGAAGGTTTGGATGAAGAAGGGCATGGCGTTATGGTGGTAAATGAAGAAAGAGAAGGGGAGCTTGGATGGAGAAGACCGAAAGAGAGTTCCCCCCAGGAAGAAGGCTAGAAAGGTGATGGGAAGGGCAGTGGGGATTCCTGGGATTACGGGAGGGCTGGAGCGCTGGGAATGAGCAGCCAGGAGGAGGCTGCGGGACAGCCGGGAGGGTCTGTGGGGGCGGGGCTGGGAGAGGGGGAGCTGGGAAGGTACGAGGCTGGCTCTGGTGCTCCAGGCCTGGGGGAGTCGGGGGAGCTGCGAGGGTGCGGGGCTGGGCTTGGTGCGCCAGGCCTGGGGGTGGCGGGGGGAGCTGGGAGGGTGCGGGCTGGCCCTGGTGCTCCAGGCGGGGGGGTGGTAGTGGTAGGGCGGGGGGAGCTGGGGGGGTGCGGGGCTGGCCCTGGTGCTGCAGGGCTGGGGGGGGGAGGGGAGGTGCGGGGCTGGCCCTGGTGCTCCCGGGCTGGGGGGGGGAGGGGAGGTGCGGGGCTGGCCCTGGTGCTCCAGGGCTGGTGGGGGGGGAGGTGCAGGGCTGGCCCTGGTGCTTCAGGGCTGGTGGGGGGGGGAGGGGAGGTGCAGGGCTGGCCCTGGTGCTCCCGGGCTGGGGGGGGAGGAGTCGGGGGGAGCGCGGGCCTGGTCCTGGTGCTCCGGGGCTGGGGGGGGGGGAGTCGGGGGGAGTTGGGGGGGGGTGCGGGGCTGGCCCTGGTGCTCCGGGGCGGGGGCAGGCTCTGGGAGCCCCCGGGAACCCCGGGCAGGGCCCGGGGCCGGGCAGAAGGGGGCGGGGGCGAGCGGCGCCCCGGGCCGGGAGGGTCCCGGGCGGCGCGGGGGCGGGCAGGGGGCGGGGCGCGGCGGCGGCCGGAGGGAGGGGCCGCTAGCGGCAGGCTCAGTCGGCCGGCTCGCCCCGCTCGCTCTCCGTGCGCCTCCCGCTCCGGCTCCAGCGCCCCAGCCCGGCCCGGCATGGCAGCTCCCCCGCGCCGCAGCCGGCTCCGCGCCGCCGCCGCCGCCTCCCGGTGCCCGCCGCCGCCGCCGCTCCGCTGCTGCCGCTGCTGCTGCTCCTGGCCAGCGGGCCCGGCTCGTCGCCTCGCGGGAGCCCGACAGCCCGTGCCGGGCGAAGACGGTCACCGTGTCCACCCTGCCCGTGCTCCGCGAGAACGACATCAGCTGGCGCGGCTCCCCGCCGGCCGCCAGCGCCGCCGCCCCCGGCCCCTCGGGCCCCGCCCCGCCGCCGAGTCCCGGCTCCTGCTCTTCGTCCGCAACGAGCTGCCCGGGCGCATCGCGGTGCAGGACGATCTGGACAACACGGAGCTGCCCTTCTTCACCCTGGGTGCGGCGGGGCGGGGCGCCTCGGCGCCGGGGGTCGCTGCCCGGGGCATGGGAGGCCGGGAGGGGGACAAGGGTCTGGGGGGCCCGGGCTTGCCTTCGCCCTGGCACCGGCGGGGTGGGCACCGGGTCCGAAGGGCGAGGCGGGGGAGCTGCCGCCTCCCGGGAGGAGGGCGCACGGAGCGGAGTTCGCGGACTTCTCCCTGCTCCGTGGGGGACCGGGAGCTGGGCTAAGCCAGCTGCTTTCGGCCCCCGGGAGGAGGGAGGCGGGGGGTCGGGGTGGGTACCCGGACACACGCCCGATCTGCCTCTGGCCCCCGCGGGGAAGGAGCAGAGGTTGGATGGGCCACCTCTGGCCCCCACACGGGGCTGAGCAAGGCGAGGGGCTCCGCTTTGCGGGCAGGGGGCATTCTGGGTGTGGGGAGGGGGCAGCTGAGGCACGGCCCTGCCCCTGGGGTGTGTGTGTGTGCTGGCTGGTGGGGAACTTGCCTCCTGTTTGGGATCAGCTCGGAGGACGCGGGGGAGATGATGGATCGAAGGAAGCAGAGGAGGGCTGAGCTGCTGGAGTGACTCTGGGGGGCAGCAGTTGGGGCTAAGAAGCGGCGGTGGGAGCGAGCCGCTGGGGCCGTCTGGGAGGGCTGGCTGGTGGGCAGTGCCCCCAACCCCTAGGGCGGGCTGGTGTTTGGACGGGGAGTGTGGAACAAAGTACCTGCCACTACTCCAGGGCATGTGGAGCACTGAGGCGTTAATAAGGCTGGGGCAGAAGCTGTGGTGGTGGGGGCTATGATACACAACCCCTCATAGCTAATTCTCTGGGGGTCCCTGTCTGTCTTCTTTCCCCCCCCCCCCCACCACTACCTTCCCTCCTGTCTCCCTTAAAGTCCTCTCTCGGTGGGGTGGCAGTTTCAGGGGAAGATTAGCTGGCATTATCTCTTTTCACTGTGGCTGAAATATTTATATTTCTATTCATTTTTGCTCAGGAGTTGAGAGCATTTGACTTGATACAGCTCTTGTGCCTTTTTAGGTGTGTTCCTCTGGGCTTTTCGCATACCTGTAGCTGTACCTGCTTTCCTTAGTTTAAAGACTTCCTCCTAGCTTTTTCTCCCCTTCATTCCCTGTTGCAACAATGCCCAGTGGTTTATGTTTGCTCTCTCACCAAGGGGCTTTTACCCTCGTCCTCTTGGGCAGGACTCCTCTGCCCTTGCAGATGTAAAATATAGGACATTCTTTATGTGGCACGATCTCGCCTCGTCACCGAGTTGCCAACCAGTTTGATTTCAGAAATGTTCTTTGCAATGATCCTGCAGGAGTCACTTTAGTGCTGTCATGTTGCTGTGGTTTGATTTCCCTCCCTTGTAATTGATAGCTCATTATCTTTTAGAGCTTTTTAATGTTTGCCTTTTTGCACGCTTTTTTTTTTTTCTGGAAGGGGGGAAAAGAGCTGTAGCAGGGTCTCAAGGCTGCCTGCTGGCTTGTCAAATGACCGGTTTGGAGCATATTGGATCAACCTGCAAAGCTGGGTGGCACTACTCCTACTTAACTGTCTTCTGCAGTCCTGTGAAATGGCTGGCCCTGGAGAAGCTACCACTGAGCGTAGGGTACAAGAGGAGATTTCCTTTGATTGCTTATAAATATTTTGGCTGAATGCTCTGTGATTACCCCTGCTTTGTGTGATGCTTTAGCTGTCACGGTCTATTACAGCATGACTGCATGTTTCTCCATACTTTCTAGGATTTCCTGGTAGCGAAGAACAATTAAAATGGGTTATGAGAACATCTTTCCTGCATGAAGCTAGTTGATCTCCTGCTCTAACATGGGATGTTCCTCCGTCTTGTCACTATTATCCTATTTTATATATTCGTTCCGACTTGTTCTACTCCATAAAAGTGAACTGTTTCGAATTCTGTAGCTAAAGCGTGGTGTCTGCTGTGGCAGAAGATTGAAGGCTTTTGTTGATCTCAAAACATCTCCTCTTTATCACTGGCTTTCTCCTTCTCTGGGATCTAAGCCGCCTGTAATTTGAATACCTGCTTGGCTTTATGTCTGTGGTGCTGATGAAGGTGCTCCTCTCTGTTGTGATTTTGAGTGGATTGTTTTCTATGCATTTAGCATGTCAAGCTATTCTAGCCTATATGCATGCTAACCTGGTACAGAGCTGTGTGTTTAGCCGCAGACTGTTGTTTACAAGTGACTGTTTTTTCAGGGATTGTGATATGCCACAAAAGTGAAATAACTAACTGCATCTCATGGTCTTTTAACCCCCTGGGAGGCTCTTCCAGTAGAAAATGCTTGTAATAAATACTTGGATGCCTCTTAACCTGAGCTTGTCAGAACCTCACTGTGCAGTCTGCTTGCCTTCCTAGGCATCTTAAGTCAATCACAAACAACAACAACAACAAATCCAGAACTTAAAAAAACCCTGTACTCTAGGTAAGAAATCTCAGACTCAGGGAACAGCCCCTGATGTGCTGGGCTGGCTTTACCATACAGGAGAGTGAAAAAAAGGTAACAGGAAACTTTGATTCACTGAGTTGAGGTTTCAGGGCAAAATGCAGTTACAGCAGGGATCAGGAGTGGATTCTCCCTAGCCCCACTATACATCCCTAGCTAAATGCATCAGAGGAAGGCAAAAGCACCTGCACGTAGCCTTAAATATTGGTTCCTGCCATGCGAAGGGTACTAGACCTAACAGAGCAGCAGTCTGATCTAGTACGGCAAACCCCATTGCAATGGGTGACTTGGTTGAGGGACACAGTATGCCTAAGAATTTCCCTACTTTTCAGCGAGCCTGTGCCTTGACTAGGACTCACAATTACCCCAACTCTTTCTCAATGCTGGCTTCTGTTAAAATCTCTTTTGTGTGCTAGACACCTCAAGGTATCCCCCAAACCAGCAGATATTGAACTTGCTGCAGAGTATAAGTGAGAACGTTCCCCACATGGGATGGCTTTGCCACGATTCTAAACTTCATTAGTGCCTTGCTTCTGCAGAAGGGAACCCCCTCTCCTTTCCCAAGGTCTGTCTCATGAGTTGCTGTGGATACTTTTCAGAGGAGCAGCCGTGTTAGTCTGTATCTGCAAAAAGAAAAGGAGGACTTGTGGCACCTTAGAGACTAGCCAATTTATTGGAGCATAAGCTTTCGTGAGCTACAGCTCACTTCATCGAATGAAGTGTGCCCCAAGTACTCCTTTTCTTTTTGTGGATACTTTGATACTGCTGGTTTTTTTTTTCTGTCTCCAGGAGTGGCAAGAGGTCCTCTCCTATTTAACTCTTTCCTGGACAGTCACTGTTAACGATTTTGCTGGTTAGTGGGATTGCTTTTTGGGCACAGCGAATAGTGGGGCGGTTAGAATAGAAGTCCGGTAGGCCTTTGTGTACTAGCAATATCTATGGACCCCGCTGTCTCTGGCTTGGCGTGACCCCAGAGTTGTCAAGGTTTGTGTGTGGTGGAGGGTGGGGAGACAGGAACGAAGTTACCAGTAAAGCTCTGTGGTAAGCTCTCTCAGGTGTGGTCCCTTGTCCCAAGGTGACTATCCCTGTAGATTTTTCCTCTGCTGCCTGCCCTACAACTCTAAATAGCAGCTGTACTTGCTGTGTGGCTTGCCAGGCTCCTCTGGGATGAAAGGTTCTTGCAAATGTAGGAAAAGGGGGAGGCCAGTAGCTCTGATCTTCTTGGGTGGTGAGGGAAATTGCCTTAAACACTTAGTCCCCTCCTCGCTGCGGTAGTGCTTGCCATTGGACGTCAAGGACTTATTGATTGGGTTTATGGTAGAAATCCGTACATAGACTTGCCTCTGTGGGCAAGTTTTCTTCTGAGCTCCGATTTTACGGGTGCCTGGTTCGTTCTCTCCGTGAGAAGCAGAATGTTTTTCATCTTCAGATGGCCCCAGATGTGTCCTTACCTCTTTTCTGAGGCGCTGGTCCCAAACCGTCTCCCTGAGTAGCTTCCTAGAGGATTTGAGCTAGAACCAGCATAAAACAGAGCTGATGGCAGTGCTGGTACCAAGAACTTTGAAGGAAAGGTCGCTGAGAACAAAACAAAGAAGAGCCTAACTTATGGGAACAGTCTCTTCATCTATTAATGGTAACATCTTTGTGGGAATGAATCAGTAACTTGTGGCGGCTTCTGTCAGGCACCGCTGTAGAATCTTGATACGCGTCCCTTTTTTCTTATCTCCGTGATTATTTCCTTTCCTGTGAATGTCCACAGCTGAAGTGCCCCTTCTTGAAGCCTAATTGGGTCACAAGACTGCTTCTTAATGCCCCAAAACTCTCCGAAGGCCACAACCGACTTATTTTGTAGGGAAGCAATTCTGCATGAGTGGAGAAAGGAGCGTGACTTCACTAGGGGCATTGCCTACAATAGGTGTCTTTTGATTAAAAATTTCTACTGGTGGGAGCCGGAGTGTAGATAAGGCTCCCACGTCTGCTAGCATTCGTCATGCAGTGCCATCTGGATTTGCTCAAAGCAAGGCTGGGAGATACATTGCTAAAGTCTGGTGGCTGTGGGAACCTTCTCCGTAGTAGCTGTAACTGTAACAGTGGGAAACCTGCTAATAAACAAACCAACCAAACTCAAGCAGAGATGTGGGCTAAAAAGGCTGGAGAATCTGAATCCTGGGAGGAGGTACTCTACTAAAAGGACACGGGGTGATCTGCATCAGAAAGAAGCTTCTTCCCCTGTGGTTATGCTCCGTAACCCTGACCTCCGAGGACGTGTTTAAGAGATTGCACCTTTCCCAGTATGTGTAAATGTTTAAAAGTTGTGACTGTGTGTGTACAGATGGCGTGCTGGAGGAGTGTTTTAGCCCACTAGGGGGTGTTGGAGTCTGGAGATACAGACTCTATAAGCTCCAAGGCTGTGCAGAGTTCTTCTGCAAGGGATTTATCTGTATGTATTGGTTTGAAACCAGCTTTGGGGTTGGCGGTGTTGCTGTTGGATCAGAGACCCTGAAAAAGGGTTAACTAACTTGAGTCCTCCTCTGATCGCCTCGGGGGATGTCCAGCTAAAACACTGGCCTAGCCTGGCTTTCTTACTCCCATGAGAGTTAGTTCCTTGCATGCCCATACATGTCATTGCATTTCTCTGTGACTCTGGTCCCAATGCTCAGCATGTTTCATAAACCTTTTCCCTGTCTTAACTTACAGCCCGCCCCAAAAAAACCCATGAAGAGAACCCCAGGCTTGCAGGGCACAAAGCACTCAAAAGGCTGGCAATGACAAGTTCAGCTGTGCCCCTTATCCATATGCATTATGCATTGATAGATAACACACCATCAGTCGTGATTTTCTACAACCTTGGATACACCAGTTACACTTTGCAGTACCTTTTCATTCTTCTATTGTTTTCACTGGCGTAATGGTCCAGCATCTTTGTTGACCTTAGATGCTCTCTGATGAGGCCTCTTCACTCTGGGGTGTGTATCTTGATTTACTCAGCAGCTATGCACTGTACAACGTCTATTCACCAGGCAACACAGCCTGCTTTAAGTGCAGTTCAGAGAATGAAGCAGTTAGCGACCAAGCTAAACTAGATGGCCTATATATATCCTGGCAAATTTTCACTATTGATCTGTTACTTACATTGTAGTATCTTACGTAAGAACAATTTCCTGTGTACTTCTTGTAAATGACTTCAATGGGTTCTGTGTGACTGGCATATGTAGCACTACAAGATGCTGTGTATCTGTGGGTGTCAGAAAAAAGTGTGTTTCTGCATATGTATTAGGATAATCGTTAATAACACCCCCACATGCAAGGGGCATGAGCTAAAGTGGTGTGTGCAACTTTGCTTTCACATCCCGATTTTTGTTCTTGATCCTTAGCTATGCAATCCTAACATCCTCTTAATGTCATTTTTAATGCATTTTCCTAGGTTCTTTATTCCTGGTTTTGATACACTTTGACTTTCTACTGCAGCCATCTGGGTGCTTGAGCTGTCTTTAAAAAAAACAAATAGAAAACCCCATACAGAATCTTTTTAATAGGGAGAATGTTTTTCTCCTTTCAGAATATTTGAACTGACGTCTCAGATCTCTTTAAAAAGAAACAAAAAACATCTTTTTGTTTTTAAGCTGGAATTTTTCCAAGCTTGCTGCCTGCCCAAAAGTGGGATTTTTGGAAAGTGAAAAGAGGGCAACAATGGAAATGTTTATGCATTTGCTGCTGCTTCTTTAACAATACAATACAATCTGCTTATAGCAGCTGTTTTTAGTCGGTGGGACTTTTTTTTTTTTTTTTTTCTGAAAAACAGGATCAGGTCCGTAGTGAAACCATGATGTTGAACAGAATTGCACTCCTGAGTATTTCCTTGTCACCTGAGTTGCATTTTGCACTCTGGTGCTCTGAACCAACTTTGGACCGCCAATGGCACGGTTCCCAATATTTGGGTTCCACTGCGTAGTGAGAAGTAACTTGACCTCAAATTAGTTGAAAGTATCTTCCTTTTCTATTGCACAGACCCTTTGTGTTGGGCTGGAACAAGTCTGTAGTACTCTGAGCAAGGCATTGGTTGGCATAACACTCTTCCATTGGGTGTATCCTTGCTTCCTGCTGGCTGTATCCAAAATAGCCCAGTCAGGTAAAGGGTAGCCACTTCCAGACTCACTGAACAGCCTTGCCTACTGCAGAATCGGAACCCAGCCCTGCCACACAAAAGCACTGATGGGAATGCAGTGAAAACACGACTGTTTCAGAGGAATCCCTGGAGGGAGAAGCAAGGGGGATGTCACCTGATTCAGAGAACAAGGAGCTTTCCTTCTTGAAGGATGCCTGTTTGTGTGGAACAACCTCTATTAAAACGTATCCATTTGGACCAGGTAGAAATCCCTTAGGGGTGTGCTGTTTACTAGGCATGGCTGTGCAAAGATGAAAGGGAAAATGGAACAAACTTTGCGTCTGGCTGCTTCCACCTGGCTTTCATTTCCATGGTGTTACACAAAGTAGAGGATGCAGAACAGATGGAGGGTAAGAGAGGAAAGATATTGAAAGGGGCCATGGGTTGTTGCCTGTTTAAGTTAATGACTCATGGTTAAGGATACGATTTAATCATGGGTATTTTTAGTAAAAGTCATGGACAGGTCACGGGCAAGAAACACAAAATTGTGGCCCATGACCTGTCTGTGACTTTTACTAAAAATACCTGTGATTGAATCTTGCGGGGAGGCCGTGGCACCAGCTGTGTGTGGTGTGGGGGAGCCCCTGGGGGCCTGCTGCCGGGGGGAGGGAAGCCCCAAGGTCAGCCGCACTGGCCGCTGCAGAAGTCATGGAGGTCGCAGGAAGTCACAGAATCCGTGACTTCCGCAACCTCCGTGACAAACACGGAGCCCTACTCATGGTCAATCGCCTTGACACCGAAGCTCTTTGCAACTGATGTGAATGTAATGGCTCAGAGAGAGAGGGAGGGTTCGGGAGGCATGGCCTCTGTTAAGAACAATCTCGTGGGTCTAAGTGCAGTAGATACAACTCTCTTTAAGGAGATTTTGTACAGCCAATACAGAAGGCCTGCGGGGTCTCTCAATGCCAGGGCTGGGAAGCGGGTGTGACTGGTGCCACTAGTTGTCCATGCAGCTTACTGAGAGAAGCTACCTTTAGGAGGAGGTGGCTCATGGCCTGAACACCTGTCAGTGGATTTGAATGGGCCTTGTGGGAAGAGGCAGCATCTGTTCTGTCTAATTCATTCCTACTCTTCTAAACCAAACAGCTGACTAAGATGGGCAGCTTTGCGCAGCTGCGTAATGGGCTAGGTGGTAGGGAAACCTGCGTTTTATTCCTAGCTCTGCTGCTGACTTGCTGTGTGACCTTGGGAATGTCACTTAACTTCTCTGTGCCTCACTCCTGTACTGTGTAAAGAGCCACAGATGCTCTCAGAAAGGTACTAACATCCCAACCACTGAGTCGGGAAATATGCTTGAATCTCTAGCTTTTACTCCCTCTTCAGATCTCCCTATACCCAGCTGATATTTGTTTCCTGCTTCTCTTGAAGAGGTAAAAGGATGGGGAATAATTTAAGCTTAATACTTCTGAGCGGTCCTAGAGAGAACCATAGTCTCATGAATTTTGTTAGACCTTGGCCACACAGTGGTCCCGATCACACATCTCTGCTGCTTGGCTAGTGTGCCCCATCCCCAACTGCCCCAAAGTGATGCTTGCTGCTGTCTAATGCTGAGAAATAACTTTTCTGGGGGGGATCCCTTATGCATCCCTTTCTTAAAGCATTGTCTGCAGTTCATCCTTCCTGAGGGGGCTTAGTCATCCATAAATGCCTTTTTTAATATGGAGAGGGGGGGAACTTGGTTGGAGGGGGGAACTTGGTTCAAACTACCTCTGGCATCTGAACACAAGAGCATCCTTAAAGAATTGCTGCTTTCCAAGAGTACCCATATTGACCAGCTAGTGGCAACAGAAGATTAACTATAGAGAAAGCAACCCATACTTTCCAGCTGAATTGCCAGACAGTGGGTAGGAATTACCAGAGGAGGCCTGCAGTTGTGGGGTGAGCTGGTTTAACCCTCATTTCCCGACTTTCTGTTCCTCTGCCTGCTCCCTTTTGAAAAGGGAGAGGGCAGAAGTGGGGTCAATCACCTGACCTAGATACCTTGGCACCCAAGATTTGCCTTTCCCAGGGCCACGGCACAGTGTAAAATGCACTTCTTTGCAATGTAGGCATGGGAACTTCAGTTCCCAGTGTGTGTGTGTGTTTTTCAGGGTGGGAGGGGAGACAGAAGAGGCCCAGATGGGTGGGCCCCTCAACATACCCATTCCGTAAAGCAGTTACTGAATGTCTCAGACTGTTTTATTTTATATGCATTGCCATAGTGCAGAGGAATTGTAGTCAGAGGCCAGGTCCCCATTGTGTTAGGTACAGACCTTGCTCCCTATATCTGCTTGACCCCATGTGGATGAGACCAAATTGGCATGGACCTTGATTCTGCTTCTGGGTGTGAGGTTAACACGCATCACTGCCTGACTCCTAAACTCCAAACAGACCCGTCGGCTTTCTCCGTGTGTTAAATGATCCCTAGGTCATTGGAACGCAGGCTTGGGACCAGTGTTCTCTGAGGCAGGTGGAGAAGTTATTTCCCTGCGGTGGGTGGGTGGGTGGCTGATGGGGAGGGATTGTTCTTGTACCACCTTCCATACAGATCTAGCCCTAGCATTTTCAGATGGTTTGAAAAGCCTGCCCATTGTCAAGCCAAAGGCCTGACCAAGGTGCCCAGAGAAGGGAGCGGTAGGCTGAGAGCTCAGACTAAGTGAAGTCCTATCAAGGCATTGACGTTGGAAGCTTCTGAGATCAGTAACATTAGTTCTCACTGTGTGCAGTATCCCAAGTGCATCTAGGATGATTTGGAAATAATGAGAGTGTGTTTTTCCTCTGACTGCTGCTGCATGCACAGGAAGAGGAAACCAATATCGTCCTTTCCCTCCTCTTTATTCTCTCTCTCCCCCCTTTTGCCTTCAGCCCCTGGTTCTGCATCCCTTGCTCTGTAGGAACAGCAGCAGAGTGAAACAGACAGGAACCTTGTCAGTAGCCCACTTAGGAAGTGATGCCATGTAAAATAATCAAATGTTTTCGGGTTGCTGCTGGGGCTCTGCTAATTTGATTAGGATTCCTAGTGTCCAGACAGCATGGAGACAGCTAATTTATTGAAGATGCCAAGCATGCAGAATGTAAAATCAGTTGTTCTTGGTGTCCGATGTCTGGATACATCTTTTTGAGGGTACCTTTGAACAACAGGTATGTAACTCTTTGCCTCCCCTGGGACCAGAGGACACTGCTTGGCTCCTGTGTTATCTACTCTGTATCTGCCAGGCAAGTGAGGAAGTTGGGTTACTCTGGTGCAATCCCTCAGTTACCTTCAGTATGTTCCTCCTGCTCTGAACAAGGAGGCGGCAGAACATGGCACAGAGGGACAAGTTGACTTGTTGCTAATTGCGACAAAAGGGGCTGAGTCCTGGATGGAGACGATACCCCGTCTGTCCTGAATGAGGCTCATACAGGAAAGAAAGGAACCAGCATGTTTCCAGCTGTCTCTCATTTGCTCCCCACAATGCCTACGTCGTCCTAACCCCATGCTTCCAGCCTCCCTATCTTTCTCTAAAAGGCAAACCCTGTAGGAGCTAGGGAACCCATGACTTGGCTTTGCAAGCAGCAGAGAAAGGGAAGAAATTTTCCATTAGCAGCATCAGCAGTAAAAGAAATTTCCCAGGCACCTGGTAACTGCTGAATTTAGGAAGATTATTGCGAGTTGGCTGCATTACTCCCAAGGATATGCACAGGGGTTATCCTGTTAAGGGAGAGGAGAGGAGGCAAGGGCCAGGTTTCTTGGCTGCCTGGAGATTTGGCCTTCAGAGGAGAACTGCCCCCAGATTTGTTTCTGATCCTGATAAGTGTAGCTTTGCACATATCTCCTGTAAGGTGAGCAGGAAGTGGTGCACCGTGGTGGGAGGATGGCGGAAACCTACAGGGCCAGCTGCCTCCGGTGCATCATCTCTGCCCTTCTGATGCCCCAGAATAAAACTCAAATTGCACAACCAGCCGCACTAACGAGCTGCAGTGAGGAGGAGGAGAGCACCCAATGGCACACCAGGCAGAGTGGCGCTGGGGAAAGTGGGGAAGGCACCCTGGAATGGCTGGGAATGCAGGGGCAGGGCGAGTTCTCGTTCATAGGCGTGAGAGTGTGAAGAGGCATGGAGGTCTTAAGCTATGCTCAGTACCAAGGACATGAGCCAATGTCAAAGCCGTGGAGTAAATCCATCTCTCTCGCCTGACTCTGACGCTCCAGGGACCTTGTGGCTTTTGTTTCCATTATTAAGTATTCATAATTTTTACAGTCCCCAAGAAGTCTCTTTCCAGAGCTCATAAAAAGCCATGATCCCTGCCATAAAGCGCTTACAGTTTAACTGCAGAGGTGATGAGGGAGGGGAAGGAATGGGACAGTAGCTCAGAGGTTAGGGCACTGGACTGAGAAGTCCAGAGGGCTGGGTTCTGCTTCCACTGGCTTGCTGGTGACCTAGTTCACCCCCTCTGTGGCTGTTTTTCTGCCCATTGCTTGTCTGTGTTGCAGGGACTGTCTATCCAGTGCCAACACGATGGGGTCCTGATTGCGGTTGGGGCTACCGAGTAAAGGATGGGCAAGGCTGATTTACAGCAAAGCAATCCATGTGCTGCCAAGCCGCATCTGAAGAGTTAACTGTGCCTTGCTGATGGGCTTGGTGTCGCTCGTGAGACCTCTGTTCGGTTCTTGTCTTCTCGCCTGTCCCCAGGTCCGCAGCCTGGGCTGGAGCACTGGAGCACGGAAGGGCTCGGAGGCTGCTGCAGTAATTGCATATGAGTCAGCTGTGGGGAGGAGGGCTGGGATTCTGCTCAGCACCCACCGTGGGAAGGAAATGGAAGCCTTGTTTTAGCATCTCCTGTGTGCTGACCAGCTCTCCCTTTAGTCGTCTTCCCTCCCACCCCAAATGAACAGAGCATCCCAGGTGCCCAGCAAATTCTTCCCCCTCCCCAGCTTCTGCTGGCTCAGATGTCTCTTTCCCAGGCTGTCGATCTGTTCCCTGCCGCTTTCTAGTTCCCTGGGTTATTGCCTATCACGGGCTGTGAGTGGGACATTAAAATATGGGATTGAGTGACAGAGTAGTTGCTGGCAATGGCGTGGGCTTTTTGCCTCTAACCAACTGTTCCGTAAGGTCATCTACATGATTCAGTGCTCCCGAGTCAATAGCCTGCTGCAATAGCAAACACCAGGCTTGTGTGGGATGGCAGGAAAGCTGAGAGCTGGGGAAGGCCTGAGCAAGGTGGATCTGCCCTCAGATATTGTGGTGCTCCTAACAGCTGGCTGCTCTCGCTGAGTTTGGGAGCCCATCGCAGTTACTGACCTGCCCCTTGGGGTGAGAGAGGAGCTGGGGGAGAGCTGCTGACGTGCCGGTGACCTCATTATCCATGCGGGATTCACCCCTTGTGCTCACTCTGCTCTGCACTCCTGCCTCGTGACAGGTTCATTTACCACTGAACCAGGAATTCCCAGGGGGGCTGACCCCTGTGCAGATGCCAGTCGATTGGCCCCACTTAGTCCTCCGTTATAAAGCTGCCTCTTCTGCTGTAGGTCGGCCCTGTGGCTGAGAGGGCTATAAACCCTGACCCGGTCTTTCCGGGATCACTGCAGTCCCTTGTGTGGAGCTTTCAGTACAGTGGCTGTCAGAGGGAGTGTGGGGAGAACCAGGTCTGTCATTCCTGTTTATCCTCCCCCACCTCCTGCCATCGTGTTGCACTCTCATTCTAAACACATCCTGAGAGCAGCTGCGTGAAAGGAGGGGGGACCTCTAATCTAAATTAAAGAGACTCGTTAAATTCTCCCTCCAGCCCGGTGACCTGCCCAGGAAATTCTTCCAGGGCGTCAGCACCCTGCCTCTGGGTGTTGGTTTTGGGCCTCACCCGCCCCACGGTCTGTCCCCCTGCCAGGGGAAACTGGGAGCAGAGGGCACCCAGCAAGGGGGTCCCAGGGAGGGCAATTCTTGGCTAAACTGGGGATGGGTATCGTTGTTCTCCTCCAGCTAATGTGATTGATTGCGTGTGTTCTTTTCCTCAGCCCTGCTCCGCTGTGGACAACAGTGATCTCTCTAGGTTCTGGTACTTCCATGGTGCCTTTCTAGGCATTTAAAAATAGAAACAATGAACAATCTCTTCTTTCTTCCTTCGTAGCCGGCAGGGCAGAGGTCGACTGGTTTGTAGGGTCTGGGCCATGGAGGGTGGAGCCGAAGAGGTGACTCGGGCATTTGTTTCTGAACACCAGAGGCCCATACTCATTCTAAATCTCTTGTGGCAGGGAGTTCCCCAGTCTGGGCCCAGCTCCTGGGAACAATCACTGCCTTGCATTCCCAAGCCTCTCCTGTTGGTTGATCCATGCACCCCTCAACCCACCCCGTGGCAGGTTGTGCTCAAGGAGGGAGAGGTGATATTTTGGACCTGTCCCACGGAGGGCTTTGAATGTGAGACCTTGAACTCAACTTTGCCCTGGCTCCCTGTTGAGTAGAGTGGAGTGTACCTGGGTGGTGGTCAGCTGATGGGCTCGCTGTGTTTGTACCAGCTGGAGCTTTCTCAGGGCGTGGCTTCATTTGGACCCTGTTCATAGGGTGGCTTCGTTCCTAGATCGTAGGCCTGAAAGTGACCAGGGTCAGTTCTGTGCCTGATGAGACGGGGCACAGTCAGCTGGTTTACATGGCATTGGGATTCCAAAGGAGCCAGGTCTGCAGACAGACAACCACTGGAGGATAGATGCTGTTGATAAAGGGGGATGTTCCAGAGAAGGTGTGTTCACTCAAGCATGTCCCTCTCCTTACCAGCATGGCCTCCCTGTGGCTAAAGGTGAGCCTAGGCCAGGGCTGGTTTTGGGAGATGGGGCTGGTTACGTTGCGTGTAAAGGAGAGGAACGGGGGAATCTGCATAGTGCTGACACTTAAGCTCTCCCAGCAGCCTGGGGTAGGGATGGAATAATGCAGGGAAGCTGGCTGAGCCTTGTGAGAGGCTGTGGTGATGACTTTGGCACTGGAGGGACAGCTGCCCATAAGGACCCTCTGGCTTAGCCTGGGAGGAAAGACATGAACCAGGTAGAGTTTCCATTCATCCCTGGAGCATTCCAGGTGTGGGGCAGGCATATTTGGTGATCAAGTCTATGGAATGCTACTGAGACGCCCCACGGGAGGCGTGTGAATGGTAGGTCCCTTGTCTAAACAGGCAGGTCCTTGCGAGCCGCCCCTAAAAGCCGCCCCTAGACGGAGGAGTTGTTGCTCAGCCTGACTTGTTCACATCAGGGCTCTTATCTTTTCAATATCCTGTGGAGCCAAGGAAAGGCCTTGGGGGCACATTTGTCACCCAAACAGCCCCAGGCTTCAGATGAACTCTGTTTTCTAGCAATAAAACTGGGCTAGGCACCATGTACTGTAACAAAGCCCCTGGATATCCTAAATTCCGAGAATACTGCACCTTTCATCTCGAAGGATCCAAGGCGCTTTCCAAGCTGCTGAGTGTTACAGCCTGCCTCACTGGAGCATGCTGTTAGTGAGGGCAGCAGATGGTCTCTTCACGGCATACCCCCCCGACTCCCTTGTAACTTCCTAAAGAATTCTCCTCTCCAATCAGCCATGCCGTGGGCTGGCTCTGGACCCGAATGTGAGTTTTGGAGGAAAATACATGCTTCCATTTGAGTTCTGAAAGGATGGGCAGGGGGAACTATTCTTCCAGGACTGTGGCAGTGGGTAGGAATAACTTTCACGCACAGCTCCAGCAGCTTTGGAGCTTGGCAGAAATAGTAGTCGTGGAGGAGGTGTGCATCCTCCACAGCCTGAAGAAATCGACGCTCAAGTTCACGTGCTTGGGGGAAAAAATCACTCCTGGGCCATAGACACGGTAGGAGCCCAGCTGACAGGCAGAGATTGCTGCGGCTGGGGCTGCGCTCATGAGGGAGGCTGTAAATGTCTTGCTGAAACCTAAACGGTGCCGGTCCTTTGCCGCTCACCCTCCCTTTAAAGCGAACTCTCAGAAACAATTGCGGATCTGATTCTCCTGTGGAGTCTCCTTCAATTTTTGCAACATTCAGAAACAGATGTGCTGCTGCCCTTTTTTTAAATCCAGCCTTTCAGAAAACTATCTCCAACATGAGTGACCGATGGAAGGAAAGGAATGCATTTGCTCCCGGACTACTCCACTACCTCTTACCTTCTGCTTTTCATCCGTAAATCTCAAATCTCAATTTATCGGGAGGCAATTATCCCCGTTTTACAGATGGGAAAAGCGAGGCACTGAGACATATAGGGACTTGCCCAAGGTCCCATCTTTGGAGTGTCAGATATAGAGCCTAGCTGGGATCATTTAAGTGCTAAAACATATTTTAATAGAACAAGGGCACTGCATGCGAAAAGAAGCATTAGGGGTGCACAGGTCGTTGGGAAACGCATTTCGTGTTGAACTTCTGTGTGCGCGCTGTAGTACCCAAGAGGCAGCTTTTGTTTAACCGTTTGTGGGATACATTTCCTCATCCTGGGTAGCTTGTTCAATGTTTGCCATAAACTGTTAAATCAAAAACGGCCTTAACTGGTTCCCAGGAAATGTGTCCCAGTGCACAAAACATCTCTGCTGTGCAATAGTGCTAAGTGAAGGTTTCTGCAACATGAGCTCTGCATTTCCTGAGGGGTATGTTTTAGCTTGGCACCATTGTGGTAGTGAATAAGGTAATGAGCAAGCCGGGGGGTTATTTTGTATTTGCTACAATTTCTAAATTCCGGAATTGCTGCAGCTGCCCCTGGGGTGGGCAAAAGCCGTGCCTGACAGGAAGTGGAATATCCTCTCCATGGACACTACAGGGTAAGTTTCAGCGAGGCAGAATTTATTTTTATATATATTGAAATCTGTTAATTGGCCCCAGCACTGGAGCTAATGCCCCTTTCCCGAAGCTCCCCATGCACTGTGAACAACCACAAGCAATCAGGAAGTCTTGTCTTACCTCACCTTTGGCAGCATCTCTGCTGTGGCAGCAGGCTGGGTCATTGGCTCCATCCTGACAAACAATAGAGTGACCCACCTACTGATTTACCAACACTAAAGCTCACAGCTTCCTGTAGTCTTTAATGAGGCCATAAACTTGCTTCGCTTGTGAGATCTGGCAAAGACAGCCTGCATCAATTTGCCTGCAATGGTGTAACGGGACCGTGTTGAAGAGAGTAGTGCTGGAGGAAAGGTCATTTCCCTTTTCAGCCCCACTTTCCCTTCATTCTGATCCTGCACTGAAGCCCCCAAACCAACTGATGCTCTGTATTTACATGGTAGCGATTGATGTAAAATTTCAGCATCCAGAACTCCCTTAGGGTTAGGGAGGTGAGGGAGAAAAGCTGTCTTAATGTTTCTTTAAACACCTCTCTTGCTGTTTTGAGTTGAGGGATCTATTATCAATCAACCCACTGGGGAAGTAAGCTCAGCAGCCATTGTCTATTAGATAAGGAGTAGGGCCTGTGGTGTGGCCAACTCCAGGCATTCAAAAATCATGAGTCAATTTCCTTAAAATGAGATTTTTAAAAAGTAATACATTCTGGGTTTCTTTGTTTTTTGAGTTTCTCTGGGGTCACATTTTTCAGATTTTTTCCCACAACCACAAGGACTAGAAACATATATCTTTGTTTTAATCACATGACTCCAGGAGCTGGGACTTGGAAAAAAACCACCTACTTCATTAGACTACTCCACACTAATGATATTAGATCCAGCACTACTGCTCTTTTCTATTCTTCACTTCCAAAGCACCAGACAGGCCAAGTGACTGTCCTCTCTGCATTGTTGGCTTTCTGCGGCTTCAAGGGGGCAGCGCTGGACCGATCAGGACAGTGCATTATCACATGGAGTGCCAGCCAGAGAGGAGGTCTGGGACTCTGGCTGCATGGGCTGGTGTCGGGTGGCTGGGGGTGTTTCTAAAGCAGCTAGGATCCTGCAGTGGACAGACATGCAAGGTTCACTGCTGGGTGTTTGTTCTGCATTGCGGAAAGTGGCTTTCTTCTCTGCTTAACCTCTGAACTATCCTTTATTTTAGCTTGAAAGTGAAACCTGGAGCGGGGGGCATGAGAGCTTTGATCTGGGCAGGATGGATGTGCCTTCAAGCCGAGGGAGTGGGACCACTTCAGGTCTCTCCATCCAGGACCCCACCTGCTGCCTTGCTCAAATGCCTTCTGCCCAAGAGCATTCTGCCGAGCTGCATACGTTCAGAACAGTCCGACCAGCTAAGTCTCACGTGTGCAGAGAGAGATGCCCTCGCCCCCTGGGTTTGTTTGAAATGAGTTTTAAAATGTCTCACCCCTTGTGCTGAAGGGTTTTACAGTGTCTTTCAATGAGCCACTTAATCCCCCTTCACTCCCCAAAACCCTTGTGCTCGTAACTTGGCATAATACTCCACCTTCCAATTATCAGAAGCCCAGTAGAATAACAGGCTGCTCCCTAGGATCAGACCTAGACCTCACCACCTTCGGGGCTGCTAAAGAAGGTGAGGGGTGACCTCCCTCTGCAGACAGCTGCTGAGTTTCTTCTCCCGACTGCATTCTCCACCCTCCCAGCTGCTCCCCACCATCCCTGGTGTGGCTGGGAGCGATCCAGGAGGGATGGGTTTGGCTGGCGTTCCTCTCTGGCAGGCTTCCCTGCTGAGTTTATGATGTGCGGAGAGTCATTCAAAAGAAATTTTTAGAATGTCTCAGCCCATAAATCCATTCTCCGGCAGGCATGGGCTCAGGTTTGGTTTTGAATAACCTGCCACACATTTTTGAACACCTTCTCTCATATCTCCCCGCCTCCTCTGGGGACGTTGTATCGAGGGTTCAGGGCGGTGAGATGACTCTGTGTGGAGGGGGTTTGGAGCAGGGCTGCTCCCAGCCTGTAATGGGGGAGTTTTATAACAGGGAGGAAGTATTTGGGATAGAAAAAATATACACCCTGGCAGTCGCATAAAAGTCAAGAATGACCAGTTAACGTAGGGTGACTGTTTTATCTCTGTTGGTTCAGATTGCTGCTTCTCTCTCAACTCCTCTAAAGGTATCCAGGGGGAGACGCAAGGAGATGTTAATATCCTGCTGCTTGTCTCTGGAAAAAAGTAAATTAGATTGATCCAGCAAAGGCAGGTTCCTATGTAGTGGGACTCCTTGTCTCTTCCCTGATGCTGGGAGGGCGTGTAAAAACTGGAGACCTCTGCTCTGGTCGTACTAGTAAAGGGAGTGTGCTTTCACAGGGCTCCTCTTGTGGCCAGGGTGCACTAAATAAACTGGCCATCGACAAGTTTAGGCTTGAATTTAGATGAAGGTTTCTAACAACTGGAGGAGTGAAGTTCTGGAGAAGCCTTCCAGGGGATTTGTGTGGGCAAAAAATCTAATTTGTTTCAAGACTGAGCTTGCTAAATTTATGGAGGGGATGGTATGTTGCGGTTGCCTACTATGGTATATGACCCATCCACAACCGCTATTAGCAAATATCTCCAATGGCTGGAGGTGAGACACTAGACTGGGAGGGCTCTGAGTTACTACAGAGAATTTTTTCCCAGGTGCTTGGCTGGTTGGTCTTGCCCACATGCTCAGGGTCTAACTCATCATATTTGGGGTTGGGAAGAAATTTTCCCCCAGGTCAGATTGGCAGAGATGCTAGGGGGTTTTCGCCTTCCTCTGCAGCATGGGACATGGGTCTCTTGCAGGTTTAAACTAGTGTAAATGGTGGAATCTCTGCAACTTGAAGTCTTTAAATCAACATTTGAGGACTTTGGTAACTTAGCCAGAGGTTAGAGGTCTGTTACAGGAGTGGGTGGGTGAGGTTCTTTGGCCTGCAATATGCAGGAGGTCAGACTAGATGATCATGATGGTCCCTTCTGGCTTGAAAGTCTAATGTCTGATTCTAGCCTGGGAGCCACAGCTTAAAATATTGGTCACTAATGGTGGAGAAGGTCTTTCCACATATTTACTGGAGAGAGGACTGAAAATAAATCCAGAGAAACTCAGAGGTTAAAGAACAGACCTGGAGAATCCTACTTCTGATTTGGTTCATGAGCTTGAGCTCATGACTCCATTTTCCCTGTCTGTGAAATGGAGAACACCAGCTGGGAAGACGTGGTGAAGCTTAATTTATGGCTGCAAGGTGCCTTGACAGAAGGTGTAAACTTAAATATAAATTAGTCCAGGGTACTAGCTTAAGCTTTCATATAAAACTTGACTCCTCTCTCTGTGATGGCATAAAATGGGTAACGCTATCCTTTCTGCCATGATATGGCAAATGGGCCACTTGCTCCTACTGGACCTTTTCTTTCCATCCCCACAAGTGGCTGCTAGAAGCAGTTTGGGGTAGGGACAGTCTCTTCCTAGGTATCAGCACAGTACCCACATACTTTGGGAGCTGTTGTAATAGGAATCCTAGAACGGATTGGGACACCAGATTAAAGAAGTGGCTTCCAATTTTGGTTCATGTTGGGAAATGATAAAGCCAAAGCATTCTAAGAAATCATTGGTCCCCCTAACTGGTTTTAAATGGGGCATTGCAATGGGAAAAGGTTGGATTTAAAACAGGCAACATTGTTATATGGCTGCCAACAAATCCCTGCTCTGCCCTTGTGGAATAATTTCTGTCTTCTGATATTATGTGGGGAAAATGGAGGATGGCACATGCCCTATATTCAGGGGAGAAGCATCATCTTCCATTTCGATGCAATACCATATACATTGCCCTTTCTTTGACCTCACCTTTGCTAACAAAAATATATAGCAACATGTATGGTTTAAAAAATCCTAGACACTCTGCTCCCCTTGGAGAGCGGATGAGAGAACAAACCTGTGAGATGTGTAGTCAAATTACATGACTGGAGGGTGCTCAGATACGACAGGGATGACCGTGGTATAAGAACCTATGCAGAACTGGGGAAGAGAAGGGATTTTTTCTGTTCAAAGGCTTGGTGAACACAATGGGTGCCGGCCATAAGTTCTTCTCTGTGGGCTTGTCTATACTATGGGGAAGGTACAGTTAAACATGACTTCGTCCTAGAGTTAGCTACGACCAGCTAACTGTTGAAGCACCACCAGTCTTGTCCATGCTAAGGGCAATAGCAGGTCTAATTAGACAGTGTGTTAACATGTTCTAACGCCATGCATTTTCCTGGTATGGGCAAGCCCCTGGTGTGGACCATGCTTGAGGGAATAGATTAGTGAGGGCCAGATAACCCTGAGGTAGGGAAGAATTTTCCTTAAGAAGGGAAGAGGGCAGAGTCGTGAACAAAAGCTCTGAAGAGGGGCCTGATACACTTCAGTGCTTGCTTCCTCTTGGGCGTGTTGCACTAGCTCTGTTTAGTAGGTCAAAGGCAGAGGAAGCTTGGTATGAGGGAATAAACCCGGAGGTGACTGGTGAGCCAGGACAGGCTGGCACAGCCCTGGTTGCTTTTGCTCCTCTCCTTTAACCCGAAAACGGTCATCTCCTCCAGCCTCATTACACCTTCTGCCATTTCCAACCTTGCTGCTATTTGCTTTCAATTAAGGGAGGAGAGTTTGAGAGCTTGCAAATGAAAACAAATTTTTCACAGCTGTTTAGCAGGCACCTGCCTAATGGATTATTCAAGCAGCACAGGCTCAGTGACGAAGGGAGAAGCAAGAGCAGACGGCAACCCAGCTTCCAGAGGAGTGACCCTAAGGATGCCACCGCATCTAGCCGCTCCTGCTCCTCAGCTGTTTGCATCCTTTACAGGCATCACGCTGGCTTTGCTCGCCACTGTTCCACCTGTGTGGCTGGGAAAGCATAAATGCAACCAGACAGGCAGGTGTGGGGTGAGGCCCCAGGATCACTCAGAGGAAGGATGGTCTTGTGGTTGAGGGATTGGACTGGGGCATGGGCGTTTTGGGTTCAATTCCTGTCTCTGCTGGAGTCATTTTGCCCAACCTGGGACAAATCATGTTGTCTCTACTCCTCATCCCAATAAAAGCTGAATGAAACTTTTTCTACTAAATGATTATTTTGTGGAAAAATCCATTTTGGGAGATGGCGGGTGCGGGGGGGGGGGGGACCCAGAAACTATTCGTCAAACTGATTCAAAAGGAAAAGGAGTCCTTGTGGCACCTTAGAGACTAACCAATTTATTTGAGCATGAGCTTTCGTGAGCTACAGCTCACGCTCAAATAAATTGGTTAGTCTCTAAGGTGCCACAAGGACTCCTTTTCTTTTTGGGAATACAGACTAACACGGCTGTTACTCTGAAACCTGATTCAAAAGGGTGTTTTGATTTCAAATGCAGCCAGTTTAAATCCCCCTGCACAGGTGAAAACACCTGGAACATGCAAACTGAAACTAAATAAAGCAAAACCAAAATAATGTTGAGTCGACTGGAACATTTTGATAGATTTTGAAACCATTTTTTCAAGTTTTCTGGTTTGACAATTTTTTTTTTTTTAAAGAAAATTGTCTGTTTTTTTTTTCGATTCAAACCTATTCTAGTTCATCTTTTATTTTGGCTTGGCAACTGAACTGAAAAACCCATTATTTGCCCAGCTCTAATCCCAGACGTGTCCTTTCTCCTGCCTTTCCGCTAGCCATCTGCTTTCCTCTTTAGACTGGAAGCTCTTTGGAGCAGGGCAGAGGCTGTTTCTGTGTATGTACCACCCCGCGCACAATGGTACTGCTGGAACACACATTGTGTAGAATGGATCTGTGATGCTCAGATGCGGAGATGGGGTGAATGTTTACCACATCTTTTTCATTTGCTCCCGAAACCCTGTGCAGCATCTGCTCTGGTGTTGTGGGGAAAGATGAATTCCTTAGCTGGCTGCAGTCCCTCTTCTCTGAATTTCTTTTGTTTCACCAATTTTCAAAGGGATTACATAAGAACATAAGAATGGCCATACTAGATCAGACCAAAGGTCCATCTAGCCCAGTGTCCTGTCTTCCAACAGTGGCCAGTTCCAGGTGCCCCAGAAGGAATGAACAGAACAGGTAATCATCAAGTGATCCATCCCATGTTGCCCATTTTCAGCTTCTGGCAAACAGAGGCTAGGAACGCCATCCCTGCCCGTCCTGGCTAATAGCCATGGATGGACCTATCCTCCATGAACTTATCTAGTTCTTTCTTGAACCCTGTTATAGTCTTGGCCTTCACAACATCATCTGGCAAAGAGTTCCACAGGTTGACCGTGTGTTGTGTGAAGAAACACTTCGTTTTGTTTGTTTTAAACCCACTGCCTATTAATTTCATTTGGTGACCCATAGTTTATGAGAAGGAGTAAATAACACTTTCTCCACACCAGTCATGATTTTATAGACCTCTATCATCGGGCTGTGCTGATTGTATCTCTTCCACCCCCCCCCCCCCCCGTTAAGTTCAGGTTTTCTTTGGACTTTGTTAGATGCCCAGACAGCTTTGCGTTTGTAGCCTAGAATTAAAAATAAATCTGTTTCTGTCTCTGAGGGGGTTGTGGAGATGTGAGTGACAAGGCCATGAGCTCCCGACGGCAGCAGACGAGCTGTCGGGCAGTTTCTGCTAAGAGAAAAGATGCCTTCCCCAGCCCTACCTCTGTCTCCCTGCAATGTCTAGATTCCAAGTTTATTTAAGAGTGCTTTCTCTATTGCCGAGCATATGCTTTACCATCCCAGTCTGACAAGTCCCTGAGGGAATGGGAGCATGGTGGGAGTGCGATGGAGACACTGAGATGAGTGCTTGATTTCTGGGGTTCTCTCTCTCTGCGGTTTATGCTGCTGTTTCTCTTGCTGCTCTCTACCTCTTTAAAATACAGCTACTCATTGGCACTGCTGTCACCTCGGAATAGCAACAGAGTAGACTTCTCCGCTCAGAGTCCCGTCCGTTGGCAATGTGAACGTCTTCCTGACCCCTCCTTTCCCAACAGAGAACCCACCCTGGTGGCCCAGTCTCGAGACCTCATGCTGCGCTGCTCTGGGTCCTACCCTATAACGCTGCCAGATATTAAGTCTGGCACTGGTGTAATTGGTGTAGTGGAACGGGACACTGTTTCATGCGGTTACGTTATCCTGACCTAGTGGACTTCATGGCCTAGCATTGGCATCCGTCCTGCCAACGCTTTTCAAAGATGGGTTCTTTTCCCTTCCCCTACTTCTCAGTCCCACAAGCTGGAGCAGGAGGCCTTTTGTGTGAAAAGCTGCTCCAGGAAAAGGAATGTCTAACCATCATGTGCAGACCAACCCCAACTCGGAGTGGGTGTTTCTCTCTGTGCATTCCCTCTTTGTTGTGTAAGGAGGAGGGAGGGATAGCTCAGTGGTTTGAGCATTGGCCTGCTAAACCCAGGGCTGTGAGTTCAATCCTTGAGGGGGCCATTTAGGGATCTGGGGCAAAAAAAAAAAAAAGGGGGATTGTGCCTGCTTTGAGCAGGAGGTTGGACTAGATGATCTCCTGAGGTCCCTTCCAACTCTGATAGTCTGAGTCTAAGGCAGAAGCCTCAGCTGGTCTTGTTTCTTCAGTGGATCTCTGAATTCTCTACCTTGGTGCCCAGTTTCTTTGTAAGCTAGGAAAGATCGAGGTGTGTGGGTGACACCAAGCTGAGAGGGGCTGCTAGCACTTTGGAGGCTAGGATTAGAATTCAAAATGACCTTGATACACTGGAGAATTGGTCTGAAATCAGCAAGATGAAATTGAGCTAAGACAAGTGCAAAGTACTGCGTTTAGGGAGGGAAAAGTCAAATGCATGACTACAAAATGGGGAATAACTGGCTAAGTGGGAGTGGTGCCGAAAAGGATTGGGGGCTATTATGGATCACAAACTGGATACCAGTCAGCATTTTGATGCAGTTGTGAAAAAGGCTTATGTCACTTTGGTATGTATTAACTGGAGTGTCATAAGAAAGACAGGGGAAGTAATTGTCCCATTCGACTTGGTACTGTTGAGGCCTCAGCTGGGGGACTGTGTCCAGTTTTGGGCAGTCACTTTAAGAGGAGTTGGGGAAGGGAGCCGTAAAGCTATGCAGTCACCATCCCAAAGTGGCTCCCCAGATGCCACACTTTAAAAAGATGTGGACAAATTGAAGAGAGTCCGGAGGATAGCCACAGAAATGATGAAAGGTTTTAGAGGACCTGACCTGAAAGAAAAGGTTAGAAGAACTGGGCACATTTAGTTATGAGAAAAGAAGAGTGAGGGGGTGGGGTATAAGGCTACGTAAATCTTCAAATATGTTGAGTTATAAAGAGGATGAAGATGCGTTATTCTCCATGTCCGCTGAAGGTAGGACAAGAAGTAATCTGCTGAGTTTGAAGCAAAGGAGATTTAGGTTAGATATTAGGAAAAACTTTCTAACTATAAGGGTAGTGAGCTCTGGAACAGGCTCTCAACTCAGATTGTAGGAACCCCCACATTGAAGGTTTTTAAGGACCGGTTAGACACACACCTCTCAGGGATGGTTTAGATGTACTGGGTCCTGCCTCAGTGCAGGGGCTTGGGCTAGGTGGTCTCGGAAGGTCCCTTCCAGCCCTATGTTTCTATGCTGAGCAAGTATCCAGTTCTAGAGCCAGCCACTCTCTCTCCTTATCTGCCGCACAGTCTAGGGAATGTTCTGTAGTGGTTAGAGCTGTGATTGAGTCATTCTTGGATTCTATTCCTGGAGCTGCTACTTGACCTTGGGCAGCTCACTCTATCTTTGTGTCTCGGTTATCACTGGTATAAAACAAGGATAAGATCTACCTATCTTCACCGGGGCACGGAGAGGCTTAATGTTTGTACCATACAGCTTTTAGAGGAGCTTGGATACTGAGGAGCTACAGAAAAGTGCTATCCAAGTGCCTGCCTTGATCGTTTGCGGTGGTGTTGGGACCCGTTCATCCCCTTGTGATAGAAGGGGCTGTGACGGTTAAATGAGCTGGGGGCAAGGGAATGGTACTAAACCCAAGGCAAGGCTCTTAAGGGCCCGAAGGGGAGTTTAAATGGCCTGCATAAACCAGGACTCACTGCTTCCTAAGGACTGAGACGGCTGCTGCTCCCCACTCTCCTGTCCAACAACCTCGTCTCCCTTTGTGTGCCATCCTCCAGGCAAGAGGAGCCAGGATGTTGCTATAGGGTTATAATTGCTCCAACATGCAGCCCCATTAGGTGACAGTTTCTTGCCTTAGTGCTGTACAAATTGTCTGTATTTTTTTAAAAATTTTTTTTTTCCGTCCTCTCTTCCTGATCTTTGCTAGAGTGATGGCTTCTGTAATTAGGCAGCTGAGTAAGTAACCTTAGCAACTCCACATTGGCAGTGGGAACCCATCTCCAACTGTCCTTGGAGTCAGCGTGTCTGGCATTAAATGGCCTCTTGGAAGGGCCAGGAGAGTGCCTGGTGCTTGTGCTGAGGGCCTCTGTCCCTGACACCGAGGTTAATGCGGCTCGCAGTGTTACCTCGCTGAAGGGCAAGAGCCAGCAGATGGAGAGACAACTGCACCGAGTCTCTGCTCGTTTCCTTCTTGCCTGACATGCTGGAGTGACAGGCTCTCTGATGCCTGCATGGCTGCTGTAGCTCTGGGAGAGGCAGGGCCCCAGTGCTGCCAAGCGAGTGGGTGCAGAAGGGAGGAGTGGCGCCCAAGCCCGCTTTGTATAACTGCGCCTCTGCTCTGTGTTGAGACCCAGCAGCTCTGCTGAGCCGTTGCAGGGTGACTCCTGGAGAGCGGCCACTCCCAGAGCCTCTAGGAACTGGAGACGCAGAGACCTTCCCTTGCATCGCGTCCCTCCGCGGAGCCCAGGGTAGGATCCTTCCCTGTCCTATATTCTCCATTGCACTGTCTGGTTGAGTTAGGTTTCCATCGGTGGGGCTCCCGCTTCTTTCCTGGAGTTTTGCAGCGTAGCAGCTCTCACTGCAACTTGGATTTCTCCCATTTCTGTCTGTACTCTCAGCCCCTCCCCTAGCTTCTGGAAAGGGAGCCAGGAACTTTGTGTCTTCCTCTTGCTCAATAGCCTTTCCTATGGGGCTATCTTCGTGCTCTGTCTATTTCCTCCTTCCCTGACTCCCCTTCCTCATGCAAACCATCATCTCTGGGGCACAAACCTGTGGCTGGAAGCCAGCGTGTTTACGCCTCTCCCAACATGCCACAGGAAATGCTGGAGGGACTGTTGTTAAAATCTTGCCTCCGAGGGGGTCTCTCCCTTGGAATACTGCTGAATCACCCCTGCCAGAGAGCACGTACCCTCTAGCTCTCCGTAAATACAGCTGGAGGGCAACACTTCTTGTCTTTTAGACTGGCCCAGGTTGCATGAAATTGCAGGTATTTAAAATGTGTTCCAGGGAAGGACGTAGAGTATGTCCCAGTCCTCTGCCCTTCTCTCTGTGAGCATGCACAGCCCTGGCATGTGGGAGCGAAGCTTTGTGGGATCCCCTTGAAGTATCGATCACACATCCCGACCCGGTACTGAGATACCACCTGCCAGAGGGACATGGAGCCCACACTCACCATGGTCCTTTCCTCTGCTTAGAGCTAGCCCATGCCATGGGACCTGACTCTAAATGCACCCCATCCCCATGGGCTCACGGCCGTTCTGGGCCTCTGCTACTCCAAAGCGCACTCTGAAGTGGTTCTTGAACAGCAGCTGGGGTTGAGCCAGAGTTAAAATGAGCTGGGGCCGCTGAAGGGAGATAAGCTGAGACTTAAACTGTGATTTTCTGCCCTGTGAACCCGGTGCATGGATTTCATCTTTAATGGAAGTGCAGTAAATAAAAGCTATTTTCACAATAAGCTGAGCAACAGGGTCATAAGTGTCTGAGCTGCTGAAATTGAGAGAAGTGAGCTAAGCGTAACAAATCTCCCAAAATTGCACCAGGCTCTGCTTGTATCTGCTCCCTTCCTGCATCTCTCCAATTATAGCAAACCGCAATTATTCCTGAGCTAGAGCTTTCGCCGAACAAAACCTCAGATGGGCTGGAAATGCTTTCTGTTTCCTTCTCTTGAAATAGATTTGTACTGGAGGAAAAACCCAGTACGGAGAAATCCCATTTGAAGGGGCTTCCCTGGCTGTGCCTGAGGAGAAGGAGATGCCAGACTTGCGCAGAAGCAAGCAGCTGTACCGTGTTCGCGCCTACCTGATAAGGTGCCACGGAAGGGGAGGCCAAAGCAGTCACGCTAGTGCCTCTCTCCGTGGCAGAGAATGACTGGCTGGGGAGGTGCTAGGATTCTGCCATGTCCTAGCATGGTCCAGTCTGAACACCGCTCTACCAGACTACCATTGGCATGTTCCTGGCATCTTGTGTGTTACCTTTATCGAGCGCTGCCGTTCTCTTGCCCTTCCATTAAGTCAGGTCTGATGTGTTGTTGGCTCTTTCCATGCCCCACCTGGGCTGTAGGATGCTGTGTACTAACGCACCTCTCCCGTTATAACATAAACCAGGCTCTCAACGTCTTGGATTTATTTTAAATACTTGGGCTTAAAACATAAAATCTTCTTCTTCCCCGCTCAAAGTAGCCTCGCCTCGCCTTGCATTATGACTATTAGAGTGCAGATGGGCCTGTGACCACAAAGACAACTAAAGGCTCAGGGCAGATCTTAGCTGTCACTATCCAGCTACCAAATGCCAAAACATGGCACTTCCCACACCCACCAAATTGTCAGTGGTCTCGGTATGAAATGTTCCCTGGCCCCATGGGCTAAATTAGGCCATGGAGACATATGGAAACTCTCCTCTCAGCCTGGAAGATGTTGACTTTGAAGGAATGAGGTGTATTGATTGGTCCAGGCGTGTGTATGTGCATTTGTCGTGTGCTGTTCCTGTTCTTTGTTATGTATTTCTAGAGCTCCCTGCATGGTGATGCATGGGTGCTGGGGTTTTGCAAAGAAACAGAAGGAAGTTAGATGCCCAGCTCTCAATGCATTGCAATTAGAGTTAGGCACTTAACTTCTGGATTTTCCTTTGACAATCCAACCTTCATGTATTGTGATGAAGGGCGCTCTAAAAATACCGATTGCCATTGGGCGGTGAACGCCCTTAGGTTTCTTTTCAAAATCTGAGCCCATGAAACCTTCTTTGCAGAAATAGGGGGCTTGAGTCTGGAGGGCTGTCAGCCTGGCATCTTCCAACACTAAATTAACTGGAAGATAATCCAAGATCCAAGAGTGTTGATTGTGCTCTCCTTAAGTTGGCAAAAGGAAGTTTTGCTCTGAATAGCATTGCATTTGTGTAAGTGGTGAAAGTATACATGGGATGTTTTGCAGCCTTTTCAGTGGCCCCTGGGCACCAAATCTCTCCTCTGCAGGTGAGGCAAGAAATCACTAACTCGGAGTGATCAGTGTTGCTCAATGATGCATCCTCTCATGTCATGGGAGAACCAGATTTGATTGATTCACTCTGTGTTTGTTTCGCATGATTAAAAGTTTTTTTTCCTTAGTCTTGGGAATTACATTTTTTTTTCTTGGAGTATTGTTAATGAAAAGCACTGAACCAACCTCCCTTAAATTGAATTTGCTTGCATGAGCTGTCAGGCCAAGAAAAAAGTGTATGTCAAATATTTGTCCAGAGGCAGCCAGGATTGCATTCTAAATAGGCTGAAAAATGAGGCTGTACACACACATCCGATGCTAATGTGCCCCAAATACCTTGTCCTTCCCCTCCAGCAAAGAGAATACACGCTTTGAATCAGCATGTTCATGTTGTTTTCCTAGGTCCTCCTGGGTGTGAAGCATCTATGGGAACCACTGCTGGAAACAGTGATCCTTCTTTAAAGTCTTAGTACACTGTATGCCTATTATATGGGTGCTGGGATGGAGTGGCAGGTGATCTACAGGTGGCTTCATAGACTTTCTCTTAATGTTCAGACAAGCTCTTGTCAGTCTTGGGCACTGAACCTTGATGACTTGGAGGAGCATGCATGTCCCTCGGGGTGTTCGACAGAGCTCCCCCAATCTGACTCAGTACAGGGAGTTTGTGTGTATGATGTGCCTAATATCCAGAGCCCAGGTACGTGTCCCTCGGGCTGAAGCCTGGCCACAGTGTTAAATGCACACATCCTTGGAGGCGGATTGTCTGGGGGAACCGGTGACGCTGGGCGAGAAGGGCAAAGTACAGGGCATTGGAAGTGCCAGCAGAGGTTGTACAACAAACCGCCTCGAGGTCCCCAGGAAATGAATGGTTAGTGAGCTGACCAAAGAGCTCCCCTCCAGTAGTGTGGGCTGCACTGTATTGCTCTCGTTATGAAACGATGCTATTGAAGGTCTGACCGCGATAACAGCAGAACGCGTGGGCCAATGAGGGCATCCATTCCATCTTCACCTTGTAGGTGCCCTTAGAACAAATGTCTGATTGCTCTGGTTGGCTGTGTGGTTTGTGTGATAGCCTGTCTTAAAAGAAACAGACTAGCTTATGTTGTCCTCAGACTGGGAGCCCAATGAGGTGTGCAGGACTTGAGAGCTTGGGGCGGGACTAGAGCAAATGATGTTGCCATGCCACAGGATATGGTCTGCCTGCACCTAATCAGACTTTGTGCAGTATTGTGCCTCTGGCAATGGCCAGTATGGGGAACTGCTTCCTATTCTATAACACTCTTAAATAAAGCTTGCAAAGCCACACAGGAGGAAGGTGGGAAGCCCTTCTTGATACATCACCTCTGTTTTGCAGGCATTTGATTACACCTTCAAGCCTGCGATCAAGTAGCTTTACTTCCTGCTTCCAGAGAGCCTTCCGTCTGGTGATCTCAGTGAACACATGTAACTTGCATGAACTCCAAACCCTGGTCAGCATTATCTCCACTGTGCAACGGGGGAAACATTTTGGTACAGAAGAGGTGAAGTGACTCGTCCCACCTCCCGTGTTAGAGCTAGGAATAGAATTCCTTACCTTAACGGGCATTATAACCGATGTTCATGGTGAATGATCTAGTGCCGTTTAAAACCCAGCCACAATAGCTGGCTCTGAGTTCCTGTAGCAGTGAATTTTCCAGGTTAGATGCCATAAACTCTGTAGTGTCTTTTTCAATTCCTTCTGAGTGCCTCAGGCACTGCTCTTCTCCAGTCATCCTTGTGTTCAGATCTGAGTTATAGTCAGACTGTGGTCCTTGGTCAGTTTTCACTATCCTGGGTTACTATCTTGAACTCTTCCATTGATTCATCTGGCTCTTCTCTCCTGGCTGAATATTCTGAGTTACTTAGTTAAAATGAGAGATTAGTATCTCCATATCCAGCTATCCTTTCCCCTATCAGCATCATCAAAGGTGAAACGGCTAAATTTTAGGTCTATGGAAGAGCATTATCACTGTTCATTATCTCCCTTATTTTTGAAAATGTACCAAAAATATCCTACCTGCTTCTAAAGTAATGGGACCCACAGAGCATACATCTTCATGGAACGCTGATGGCTCCTAAATAGACCTTGATATGGCCACACGAGTTCCATATCTATCGTGATAAGTTTATTTGCTTTGCCAGGGTGTATTAGCCTTACTTATTTGAAATGAATTCCATCATCCCGTTTCCCCCATTCTGCTGTAAATCCATCTGAAGATTCTCAAACTCTTTATTGTCTTTGCTAAGCAGGATGACCTAGTCTCCTGCAGATCACTGTCCATGTCTTCAAGCAAATCACTAATTTAGGCTGCCCCTATTAACCTCTCTCTCTAATTTAGGGAGCATTCTTTGTTTTCTTTTGCTTAGCAAATATTAATCCTTGACATGACTTTGCCCTTTACCCGTTGAGTATTTATTTTCCTTAATCTCTTATGAGGCACCTTTGTCATAAATTCTCTGAAAATCCACCTAAATTATTCCAATTGGGTCACCTTTATTTTTATTAACTTTTTCAATAACTCTAACAGGTTAGAGGCATAATTTTTCCCCTTATTGAAACTGTGCAGGCTTGACTTGATCAGATTATACTTACCCAAGTTTTGTACTAGTCTGACCCTTAATTAGACTCTGCATCGGTTTTCGCTCCACTGCAGCTGGGCTCTTGGGTCGGTAATTCCCAGGATCCCCTCCGCTACATTTCTATGTATGGATTTTTTCCCTCTGTTTTGAAAAAGCACCTTTTTATTGACTTTATGGCTTTTTGGGAAAAGCAGCTGCTGTTTATGACAAATAAACTGCATATCCCTGCCAGTCTCCCTTATGTTTCAAGGCAAATATGGAAGGGGATGTAGCCTAGGCCAATAATGAGAGGGGAAGATTTGCAGAGTGATTGAATGACTTTTCAGATATGCATGATGATTGGGAAGTGGAGTGATTGGTAGAACTAATGCCTAAGTGATCTAAGCTCCCCATACTGATGTAATGAAGGTCCCGTTTGTCTCCTGTATGGTAGCTTGGTATGATAGGACAGCACCTGCCAAACATCAACCAATACAGAAAATTGCTTCAAAGCTGGCTCTGTTGGCCAGTGACTTTGGGTATTTTGAAACTGTACAGAGTGAACTAGATTTTGAGAGCTCTTAAAAGCATGTTAATGAAACTTATGCAGCAAAATCCCCTAAAGTAAATAGGATTTATCCTAAATTGTTTAGATGATTCTGAAAATCTCCCACTACATAGCTTGTCTTTCCCTGTAGCTGCCCAGATTCTAAGGCCGGAACAGACCACTGCAATCTAGTCTGACCGCCTGTATAATACAGGCCATAGAATTTCCCCAAAATAATTCCTGTTCAAGCTAGAGCATATCTTTAATCTCGATTTAAAAATAGTCCTTGATGGAGAATCCATCACAGCTCTTGGTAATTGTTCCCGTGATTAACTACCCTCACTGTTACTTCCAGTCTGGATTTGTCTAGCTTCAGCTTCCAGCAGTGAGATCTTATTATCCTGCTGTCTGCTAGACAGAAGAGTGGTTGTGGCTTTATACAGTTGGATAGGTCCAGGGCTCAAGAAAATTCTTTTTGTCCCATCATTATTGGTGTCTCTAAAGTTATGGGGCTTTTCTAGATCCCTATCATCTATCTGGGACAAATGACTTTTGCTGTCCTTTTTGGCAGCTTGTCCTCTTCCCCTTCCCCATTTCTTTCACAGGAACGGTACTTGGCACAGCTGAGTTTTGTTCAAACCAGGCCCCCGCTTGGAGACTATTTTCTTGGCTGCATTTCAAGCACTCCCATTGGACGTAATGGGAGTGGTGAGAGGTGCATTCTTGGGGCTGGTTCCTATGGCACAGCTCTGTTTGGAAAGTTTGTGGGGAAAATAGCTTTTGAATGAGCAGAACCTCCTTTGTTTGGAACGGAACCCGGAACTGACCAGACACGTTGATAACTCTCTAATCTAGCAGATAAAGGGATGACAAGATCCTACAGCTGGGAGCTGAGGTTAGACAAATTCAGGCTAGAAATAAGGCACAAATCAGTGGTTGGAGTTTTGTTGCCTGAGTAATGTGGGAGGTCAGATTAGATGATCAGAACGGTCTCTTCTGCCCTTAAAATCAATGAGAATGAACCCCTTTTCTGGGAGTCCCAGATATATGGTCTTTATTATTTTTTGATTATTTAATTGCAGGAAGGCTACATCTATTGGTATCCCATGAGCTCACTCTCACTACTACCTCTCCAAGCAGAGTGCGATCATTCTGAAGGCTTCTCTCTTAGTGAGTGTGAGAAACAAGGAAAAAGTCTCTTCTTCCCTTCCTCCACCCTTTCCTTTCAGTGTGGTGACATGCTGGGGTCCTCTAGATAGTTGAAAATTGGCATTTGCTCTTTCAAAGGCTTGTGGGGCTGGGAGAAGCCAGCTTTTCAGAGTTCTCATGCCCTCCTTCTCTTGGGATGGTTCGTTGGTCCATGATGCAGTGGCACGGATTGCAGGGTTCAGTCTGTCCCCCAAGAAGTCAAGGGTCTGCATGGCACCAGCTTCCCCATATTCTGGTAATGGAGAAGGCACCTCTGGGAATAAGAAATTTATTCCCTATGTCTGGCCTGGCAGAGATTTACAGTAACTTGGGATTTAAACTCAGTCGGGTTGAGGAATAAATAATTCGGCTTCCATTCTCTGAAGGGGGATATACAGTAAAAGTGTCTGATTTTATTTAAAAACAAACCTGCACAACTGCTGTTTCATTTGAGACTGCACAGGCCATAGATCAGTGAGACAGCCACAGAGCAGAGCTGTAAAAGCAATGCAAGATCAGATCCCTTCAATCTCAGGGGACGGGGGGTGGGTAGGAAGATTGTCGCCTTCCCTCCACCCCTCAACAGGATCCAGGCTGGAATATCGGGAGGGGGCTCCAGGCTGCCACTGAAGTGTTACTATTTATACTTCAGCCGTGTGTCCTAGAGGTTGGTAGGTGTCACTCTATCTTATGGAGGAGGGAAACTGAGGCACGGGGAGAGGAAGAGACTTGTCCAATGCCACAGCATGCATCAGTGGGAGAGCTAGGACAAGAAGCCAGGCTTCATGATTCCCACCCTCCACCACACTCCACTCAGCCCACTAGATGGCAGCTACCCCTTTTTAACGGGAAAGCTTTAACTCTGGCTGAAGCCAATGTCCTCAGGACCTCATTCCCTTAAACTGCCCCTTGCACTGGAAGTTAGATTGGGGAGTGAGTGGCACTTTGACTGTGTCCTTCCGAACAGCACATTCCTAGCTGCCTTGCCCTGATGAAGGGAGCCCAGCCAACGGGTTCGGCATGACTCAGACTGCACTGATCTGGTGCTTTTAATTAAACCTTCCAATGCCCCTGCAAGGCAGCAGGGAAGTAATACCCCCCTCCTTACTGATGGAAAAACCAGGACTCTGAATTCTGGCTTGCCTGGTTTTGCCATGGATCAGTGGCAGAGCTGAAAACGGAGCCCAGGGATCTCTATTCCCAGTCCCCCCCTTAATTGCTGTGCCAGTGGGGTGCACCGCCTGCAGAGCAATCCTTGGGGCCAGCAGACAGGTGTAAGCTCAGCACTGCTGTGGCCTTGCTGTGATGCTTCCTCTGGGCACCCAGAACAGTCAGTAATTGGTACCCCCTGCCTCAGCCGGAGAGCTTTGCTGGAGCTTAAATTGTGCGTCAGCTCCCTGCCATGCTACTCAGTCCACCTCCCCAGTAAACTCCCGGGGATTCTGCCAGTCTTCACCTTGCCTGGTATGTAACATACGGTGAATCTCAGTTCCTGGAGGAGCATTCCTCTGCGATATCCAGCCCCTTCCCCGGACCCTCTCTCAGCAATTACCGATTTCGCTGTCTCCAGAGAGACAGAATCCCCGGCAGCCTGTTGGCTCAGCTGAGGATGCACGCCTCGCTGAAGCATAGCAGCACTGAGATAAAGTTATAAGAAAACAAGCCGACGTTTATTAATAAAAGAACAGAGATTTAATTGACACTGAGCGGAGATAACAGAAAACGGTTCCAAATAAAATAACTGTTTCTATTGTCTAAAATTTAACAGATTACAATCCTCGTCTCGGGAAATTTCTCACCTACAGTCTTCAACACACATGGTAATGGGATCCATGTCTCAAGAGGGTGGCCTCTTTTGTTCCTTAAGTGCTGGATAACCAAGGAGTCCCCTTGCTTCCCTTGGATAGCCCAGCAAACCTTGAATGTATTGTTTGAAAAGCAAGTCCAGATAAAGGTCCTCTCTCCTGCTGCTTGCTCCCTGGAGTGCAGGTGCAGAGCCCCTTCTTCAGCCTCTCGTCCGTTCAGTTTTACGACTGACTTGATCGCTGTGTTTACTTTAGATGCAAATGTCCTTTGCTTGCAATCAAGCTGTGCTTTTTTCTCATCCACCAGCTAGCTTGGACCCATGCCGACAGGTAAATACGCTTTCCTTTGGCGAGGGCAGGCTTGTGTATCGGCTGTCTTGAACACCTATATTTGCAGCACATACCTGTAGCTCTTGATACACAACCGGTACACACATCATGCAGTGATATTCATCACCCACGTGTTGCCAGTTTTCAAATGATCCCTTACAAGACACTGTTTGGCTAAACATTCTGACAGTAGCACGGTGGGAGTGCCCTTTGGCATAAAGGGGTTTTTAGGGTCACACTTGCTCACATATAGATATGGGGGTAAGAAAAGTTTCAGTGCTGTGATGTAAGTGACAAGTAGCAGGCCCAAAGCCCATCTGGTGGGGTGCTTAGCTGAACGAAAGTCCAGCTTGATGTGAGTAGCTTGCTATAAAGAGCTAAGACGTGAGTGACAGTCACACGCTTGAGCACAGAGGCAAGTGGGAACAGCAGCACAAAGGTGATATCTTAGGATAAGTTTAGGGGATAATTACAATGGAAACTTGCACGATTCACCACAGAATTACCATGGTAACTAATTGAGGTAAAGGCTGGTAAGAGTGAGGTGAATAGGTGAGTCAGTAACAGAGTATCCCCAAAGATATGTGTGGGGGGGAAGTTAAATAAGGGGAAAGGACTGAAATCATCATAAATATGCATAAGATCCAGGGTGGGGGAGGCGGCGTCAGTGTGACACTGTATGCGCTCTCTCCCCTTAGCTATCTTGTTTAGCTTATTAAATACCATTGCTACTTGGCGTAAAGGTGTTGGATAGTTTCTTGCTGGTATTGTGCTCTTCAATTCCTCATTCTGAGCACAACCTCACTGCTGCAGCTGGGGCTGAAGCCCGTCCTTCGATTCAAGTGATGGTCCCAAAGATAGATGAAGCTACAGCTCGTATCTCCTGGCACTGTCCATCCTTCATGGGCGTGCAGCGTAGGGTGGCTGAAGCGTTTAAGGGGTTGTCTGTGAAGTGTTCCTTGTTGAATAAGGCTGGACAGCCAGGTGCAGTCTGGTGAGACTAAATACCTGGGCTTCTCCCAAGAACAGTACCCCTGTTGGCTGTCAGGGAATCGGACCATAGGGTGCATGTCCGTGTAAGCCGATTCGGCTGAATAACTTTGTTACAAAGGCTGGGAGCTGGCCTGTGCGTGTGTGGACTGGCTGTGAAATGGGCAGCCTGCAATGGGGATTGTGCCGCGTGAATTCTTGTGGATTTCTGCTGGATTCTGTAAGTGAGGCTTTCTTGGAGCAGGGATAGAATTTCCTGCCTCCTCCCGTGCTCCAAATGTCCCCTGTCCTTTTAGTTAACTGCGCTGATGCTGGCTGACGAGGGCAGAGCCGGCCTGCTGCAAGGTCCATGCTGCCGACGTCGGCCAAGCCGTCTGCTGCTCTTCCTGCTCAGGACTCTAAACAATGTCAGCTGCGTTATTCTGTTGGGGATCTTGCTGACTTTCCCTTGCGTTAATGAACATTCTGCCTGATTGAGAGCCAGACCTGCCTGCCTAGTGCAGAGACTGGGCTTTGGATGGGAACCCACTTAGAGCAGGAAACTTAAGTGTTTCTCTGCCTCTCTCTGTCAGAGTAAAAAGAAAAGGAGTACTTGTGGCACCTTAGAGACTAACCAATTTATTTGAGCATAAGCTTTCGTGAGCTACAGCTCACTTCATCTGATGCATAAAAGTGGAAAATGCAGTGAGGATGTTTTTATACACACAGACCATGAAAAAATGGGTGTTTATCACTTCAAAAGGTTTTCTCCCCCCCACCCCACTCTCCTGCTGGTAATAGCTTATCTAAAATGATCACTCTCCTTACACTGTGTATGATAATCAAGGTGGGCCATTTCCAGCACAAATCCAGGGTTTAACAAGAAAGTCTGAGGAACCCGGGGGGGGGAAAGGGGTGAGTAGGAAAAAACAAGGGGAAATAGGTTACCTTGCATAATGACTTAGCAACTCCCAGTCTCTATTCAAGCCTAAGTTAATTGTATCCAATTTGCAAATGAATTCCAATTCAGCAGTCTCTTGCTGGACTCTTTGGAAGATCTGTCACTGCTGCTGCCTCAGTCCTGCCTGTGCGTGTGTGAGAAAATAGATATACAATGCAATGTTTTCTATGTATCAGGTGCCTTTTCATGTAGGATTCCCTTGAAGTGCTTTGCAAACAAAAGAACTCCAGCAGACCTGAAATGCAGCCACTTCTGGGTGACAGCATGTGCATAGTGTTGCACAAGAGGAAGGTTATAGAGGGAGGGCATCATCAAGGACCCTTGTATGGAAAGTGCCAGGGGATCTTTCCTGCCCCCTCAGAGCAGACAGCCTGGAGGTGTTGGTTATTTTAAGGTCTCGCTTAAAAGAACCATACTGAGCAATCTACCTGAAACCCTTTCCAGAAAAGGTGGATTTGAATCATCCCTGGTGGTTTCTCGGGAGTCGAAAGTATTTCCTGCCCATTGCTTAGACAGCTAAGCCATCGTCTTCTCCACTCCTCCTACTACAGAGTGCTGGAAGCCACTGCTGCTGCAGGAGAGCAGATGCTGTAAAAGTCACTTTCATGCAGCGTTTCTCCATAAATTATGAAATAATTTGCACGCTTCGTCTCTCTGCTCTGAACACGCTGGTGGCTCAGTTTTGTGATTAGTGGCTGAATGTAGCTTGTGGCAAAGCAAATCACTCAAAGTTCTGGCACTGTGCTTTTCTCCCTAAAATAAATTAAACTCCTTTACTGACCCAGGAGTCCAAATCTTCTTCCAGGGTTTAGTTTCCAGCTGTGTAAATTGGGTGCAAACAGCCAGGTGCACTCCAAGCCCTGCTAATGCTGCTGAAAATCTGGGGGGCTCTGAGCCAGGCCAGCGCTCAGATGGGTTTAGGTTGCACGTGTTTGTGTTTGGTTAGTGGATGGCAGCTCTGCTTAACCTGTTCCATAGCCCTCCCACCTGGGTGTGCTTACTAGTAGGTCTTTGTACTCCCCTGTTAGTGCTGGGGTGTGCAGTGGAGGTAACTTGAGGGGGATACGTGAACCTGCCCTGGTGGTCCTGTCCTGGGCGTGGCTGTGTTGTTAAAGTGCCCACAGTTATCACCATATTACACAGACCATGGATCTAAGGCGGAACTTGAATAACTGCTGGCTCTTCTTGAAGTCTCTGGTTAAGGAGGGGCCAGTATCCTTCAGCTTTAGCTGCAAAACTGAGACAGAAGGTGAAATCCTGCCCCCACTGAAATCAATGGCAAAGCTCCTGGGAGGCCAGAATTTCACCTGGATCGTCTGCACTGACTGTCTGTCCCAGAAGGCTGGGGAAGAGCTCCTGGGACATGGATCTGATCTGAGTGGCTGGCTGTGATCTCTCCCCTTCTAGTGAAGGTGGGGGCCAGCGTGATGCGGCACAAGCCTCAGAGCGCAGCAGCCTGGCTACAATTAAAAGAACAGACCCTGGGCTGGGGGAGCAGGGTGCTGAGTGAGGAGCGCTGGGCTGAGGTTCAGTATGCTGCCTACTGCCCAAGTGAACCAGGTCATGGGCGGTCAGGCCTCGGGTTGGACCAGAGTCAGGGACCATGGTCCGAGTTTGAGCCAGGAACAAAGCAGGAGAGGGGCTGGGATAGGAGTGGGCAGCACAGGAGCAAGGCTGGGAAGAAGGCAGGATGGAGGAGAGTTCACAGCTGCAGACACGTGCATCGAGCAGCCAGAGATCAGGTGTTTCTGCTGCTGGGCTGAAAAGCAAGCTTGATGACTTCTTCGGCCAGTCAGTCAGGTGGCCCGGCTGGGGCTCAGCTGTGCTCAGAGGCTGCCGGGAGGCTGGGCTGGTGCAGTTGCAAGTCCTCGTTCCTGACACTGCCGGGGGGAGCCAGTGACAAAATGAACCTCAGAAATCCAGATGCTCACGAATCAAGTGCTTCCTTCTCCCTCCCCATCCCCCCAACTCAAAGGCATGAACTCCGCTTTCCCGGGTGAGGTCTGTCTTTGTGGCTTTTTGTTCTTGCTACAGCATTCTGGAAAGACACGGCCTTTCTCCCTTCCCTCTCCTCACAAGTGGCTGCTGATCCTAATAGTAAATTACTCTTGAAGAATGAGCTTCTTTGCTGTAACTTGCCATCACCCAGGCTATATTTTGCCTTCTCCCTCGCTCTCTGCCTCGGGTGATTGGAGTGGGGAGCATGCCTTGATTGCTGACAGACTCTGAAGTTGTGGCACAATCGAATCAGTTCCTTTTCAGCATGTAGAATCCCTTCAAATTGTAATCACAGGCCATTTTTTCCCTTGGAATTGTGTTCTGCAGGCAGCTGCAGACGGATGCTTTCCTCCCTCCCCAGCCTGGGACCACCAGAGCCCTTGCTGGCAGGCATCCCCTTGCTGCCCCAGCCTGCTAGGCTGTCCCTGGTTGGAAGCCTGAATGCACCTTACAAATGCAGTTTATGGTGGGCTTGCAAATAAGTGTGATGTGCTGGTATTGATGAACTAGGAGGGATCTATGGCTTGACCCTGAACAGGCCAGGTGTTCAGGCTTCTGGCACCAGCTGGTTCAGAAGTCTATTGGTGAAGAATTGGATTAGACCAGCCATACTCTCAGACCCACCACCCCAATCCCCATCCCCTTCCAAAAGAAGCGACTGACATCCCACGGCTTGACGTTGAGACCTACAAAATTACCATGTCCCCAAGCACTGCAGAGAACCCTGCACAAACAAGGAGAGGGCTTAGACCGGCACATCTCAGTGTGGTCTATAGACTCCTTTCTTAACCACTTGCTGTCAAATCCCTTGAGCCAGGAATACCCTCCCAAACAACTGGTTTGAAAGAAACATTGCTGCCCCTTCTGTCAAATTGTTCAATAAGTTCTTGAATTTAAATAGATTGTCTGTCTGCTTCCTATAACTTCCTGCCCCTTCCGTCTTTGCTGGTGCTGATGGGAGAGCTCAGGGTCTGGTGCTGCTTTTTCATTTTAGCTTTTGCAGCTGTTAAAGAAGCCCTGGAAAGTAACATGGGGTTGTGCCTTCTTTTTCAGCTGGCATGAGGAAGGAGCCTTTGCAAGGGGAGGGTGTATCCTCTGTTGGGGGGACTCATAGAATCATAAAAGAATCCTAGAAGATTGGGATGGAAGAGACCTCAGGAGGTCATCTAGTCCAATCCCAACTAAATCATCCCAGCCAGGGCTTTGTCAAGCCGGGCCTTAAAAACCTCTATGGATGGAGATTCCACCACCTTCCTAGGTAACCCATTCCAGTGCTTCACCACCCTCCTAGTGAAATACGGTTTCCTAATATCCAACCTAGACCTCCCCCACTGCAACTTGAGACCACTGCTCCTTGTTCTGTCATCTGCCACCACTGAGAACAGCCGAGCTCCTTCCTCTTTGGAACCCCCTTTAGGGTAGTTGAAAGCTGCTATCAAATCTCCCCTCGCTCTTCTTTTCTGCAGACTAAATAAGTCCAGTTCTCTCAGCCTCTCTTCATAAATTATGTGCTCCAATCCCCTAATCATTTTCATTGCCCTTCGCTGGACTCTCTCCAATTTGTCCACATCCTTTCTGTAGTGGAGGGCTCCAAACTGGACACAATACTCCAGATGTGGCCTCACCAATGCCGAACAGAGGGCAATAATCACTTCTCTCAATCTGCTGGCAGTGCTCCTACTAATGCAGCTCAATATGCTGTTAGCCTTCTTGTCAACAAGGGCACACTGTTGACTCATATCCAGCTTCTCTTCCACTGTAGTCCCCAGGTCCTTTTCTGCAGAACTGTCACTTAACCAGTCGGTGCCCAGCCCGTAGCAGTGCGTGGGATTCTTCTCTCCTAAGTGCAGGACTCTGCACTTGTCCTTGTTCAACCTCCTCAGATTTCTTTTGGCCCAATCCTCCGATTTGTCTAGGTCACTCTGGACCCTATCCCTACCCTCCAGCGTATCTACCTCTCCCCCCAGCTTAGCATCCTCCATGAACTTGCTGAGGGTGCAATTCATCCCATCGTTCAGATCATTAATGAATGACTCTGGGGGATCCTCTCTTGGGCATTAAACAGAAAGTTAACACTGTCCTGCTGCTCTTTGGTGTATGCCAAAGGGAGCATGTGTGTGTTTGTTTTAAAGGTGGTTCAGAAGCATCCAAGCTGTAGGGACGATTCGACCCTGGCAATGATGGTCTAGCAGCATCTGGAGTCAGATGAAATCCACCAGAGCCAAGGAACTTACACAGTCAAATGCTGTGCCTGTGTGCTCACGTTATGACAACACTTGGTATTTGAATGCTCCCCAGCTTTGCGTTCTCTGCTGCTCTAGCTCATGTCTTTCGCTTGTTTGAAGCATCTGGCAGTGGCCACTGTCGGCAGACAGGACACTGGGCTCGATGGACCTTTGGTCTGACCCGGTGTGGCTGTTCTTAGGCCTTTTACCTTCTACTCTTCCCTTCTGCTCTGTCGTATCTTGTCATTTCCTTTCCTTCCCTCTGCTCTTCCTTGCTCCTTCACTCCCATTGTATTCTCTCCCTTCGTGAACTTTCAGTCTCTCCCTCCAGACCTTGATTCCATCACCCATTGTATTGCCCCAGCCATCTTCCTTCCTTTTCTTCTTCCCATTTTCCTGCACCTTTGGACACAATTCTTCTCTTTCCAGCTCCCCTCTGCTGCCCTTTCATGTAACATGGGGCAGTACACCCTGACTCCACTCAGTGTACCCTGTAAACATGACTCCTAGCACCTGGGGCTAGGAGGAGCTTGATTTCCCCCTACCAGTCCCCATCCCTCCTGCTTTTCCTTGGGTAGAGAAGGGTAGACTAGAGATCAGGCTGGATCCTAGCATGACCCTTCCTCTTCATCAGAGTTGGCAGCTGCTCTTATACCCCTTAGCACAGGCAGCCAATGACCGTGTCTCCAGGCTCGTTTGGCTGAACGGGGAAGATCAGGCTGCTAGAAGCACAGGGGCTGGGTGGGGCCACAGATCAGGGTGGGGGGAGCATTCCTCCAGATGTTCTCCAGTACCATACCCATCAGTGGAGCTGTGTGACATTTTTCATTCCATTTTTTCCTGACCAAAAAGACCCCTTTTTCATCAATAGGGAAATGATTGATTAATTTCGACGAAAGCTTCTTGGGGCTTTTATTGAAAGCCCAAATCAGGGATCAAACTTAGTGGAAACTTTTTTCCTGGGCACAAAAAAGCATTTCCTGACAGGCCCTCTGCAGGAGGGCTCGCTTCTGAATGCTGGGCCTGTTTCTTCCTGCTTCGGGCCCGGAGAGGCTCACTGAGGCATGAGGAGGTGCACTGCCTCTCAAAGCATGTCACTTCTTAGCTGGGATTGGAAGAGCAGAGGTAAGGACCATGTCCACTGTGGTGGCAGGGGAGCATACAGAAAGCATGAAGCCAGCCCCAGAAGTAACTTCGTAAAGCCCTCAGAAAGGGAGGGTTTAGGGGGTTTGAACCCCGCCAATTAATTACTTGTTTGTTTAGTCTTTCATTTCTTGCGACAGAACGAACCTCACAGTTGCAGACCATTCAAAGGCTATCTCTTTGGGTTCCCGTCATGTGACTTCACCAGTAAAGAAGAGGCTTACCTGCCTGAGGATAATAGGGAGATGCCCCCCACCCTCCAAACAATGTACACCCCCAAAATGGTTTGGAACACCCAAGATTAACCTCCTGCCTGCTTGAAGCCAGCTAACTTAACCGCCATGCCAACTTGTCAGTGGAAAATTTACTGTGGAGAAAATTAGGGCAGCAAGGCATAATAATAAAACCTATTGCAGCTGAAAGCCAGCCAAGAGAAGCTGTGGAAGGAGAGCCTGATGTCAACTCTGGGGGAAAAGTATGATTCAGAATGCCCCTGAGCTCATTGATCTGGAGGCTAGGACAGGTCTGAGAGGAGCAATCTAATGCACGGACAGTGGGGAGTCGGCGCTGGGGCGTTTTTGTTTGTCTGCCGTGCTAGATGTCATTACAAACCCAGACCCCGAGGCGCTCTCCGTCCTGGGACCCATCTCCCAAGTCAGGGCCTGTGTGTTCGGAGCACACACTGATTCTTTGGGACGGGGGGGAGCTCCTGCCACCATCACGCAGGCATGGGAAGGAAGCGACGTTGTGTCCTTGGTGTCACTGGTATGTCTGGGATTCAGCCAGGCAGCCCTTCTGGAGGGTGGGTTGCTGGACAGTTCCCAGCGATGCAGCACTGGAGGGGGCAGACTACTGCTGCTAATTCTCTTTTGTTGCCGTTTATATAGCGGTGAGGAGGGAGCCAAACTTACTGACCCCACCCCCCCCGCCCCGAGCCCCGTACGGTAATCTTCAGAAGCTCCAGAACTGGGAGTGCCTGCCGGGGCTCGGGGCTCCGCCCTATGGCGGGGGTCTCGGGAATCAGGGCTTCAGCAGGAGTGGGGCAGAAGCCCCGAGACCCACCACCCCGCCGCAGGGCAGAAGCCACGAGACCCACCACCCCTGGCCAAGTCTGGTAGGCAGAGAATGGGGGAGCGTCCGGGGACTCTGCGAGCTGCACTTGAACTATAAAGAGCCACTTGCGGCTCATGAGCCGCGGTTTGGCCACCCCTGCTATATAGACCTGGCTTTATCTAGAGGCTCTTGGCCCTTTTCCTCTTCTTTTTGACTTGCGTCTCTCCCTGCCCACCTCAGTCCGCTTTAGCATGACTTTTGCCATCGTCCTGCAGTGACAATTGAGGGGTTGGGGGGTTTCTCTCTTGATCTGTGAGCTTTGGTCCTGTTTCAGCAACACACTTAAGTGTCTGAGCCGAGTTATAATAGCATGTTTGAAGTCCGTCTCTGGTCAGTAACAACTTTAAGCATGTGCTTTGCTGAATAGGAGCCCGGGGGTGTATGACACTGTGTTGTGACACCGTGTGTTGACATGATAAAATATCTCAAGGTGGTGAGTAGTAGAAAACGCGGTTTGCTGGCTAAGAAGACAGCAGAGGTCTACGCTCTTGCCTGAAATGTTACTTGGGGATTCTGACCCCAGCTGCCTAACCTGTCCCCTCTCCCCTTCTTCTTCAAACTTACTTGCAGAACTATGGCAAGGGGCTGGTGCCTTGTTATTGAGAATAGCCTTTGTACTCTACTCAGGCTGATTTGTTCCCAGGCTTCCAAACTTTCTGTTCATACCCAGGGGTGGAGGCAAGTCATTGGCTACTGGGTCACTTAAATTCCCTGAGGGAACATTGTCCATGGCACATAAACCGGGTTTTTGTTCTGCATTAGGGTCTCTTCACACACGACTTGATTCCCTGACTGTAATTTAGTGATTATATGGCGTGTAATGGCATATCTACCCTGGGAGACTATGGCGATCTTGGGGAAAGTGGATCAGTGGGTTGGCAAATGCACATCCACATCACATACTGCAGCTTTGCATCCTTGCTCAGTGTCGCGGTGCAAATGTTCTGATTTCTTAAGGCTTAGATGCCTAATAGAAGTCTCCAAGCTTGAAATGCAGCAGGAGGACCTACACCCAGTGACCGCATTACCTCCCACTTCATGCATGGCGTGCTGCGGAGATGAGCAAGTCACGGCAGCTCTTGCTTCCCAGACCTTTCACTGGGGGATGGTGCAGAGGCCATGCCTCTTGCTCATTAACAAACTTCCTGAGTCCTTCATGCACATCCTGAATAGAGGACAGCCCCAACCAACCTTCTTCCCACTCCAAACCCCAGCCAGCAAACAAATAGCCCTCGCTACCACTTAAAGCTTGCGTCTGCACGTCGCCTTGGGTAGAAAAGCTCATATATTCTTGTTTCCCTAAATGAAGGATGCACTCAAGCAATTGAAAACAACTTCTGGGACAATCTCGTTCCATTATGTCTAATGGAATTGAGTATATGTGGCGCACAGTGTGTGCTGATATCTTAGAGAAACAAAGAGGGATTTTCCCATTATTCAGAGAATGGATGAGACGTGAAATGAACTCCTCAGAGGCATTTTCAGTTTGTCACAATAGAACAAAGTGAGTCACATTCGGAGGATATGGGAATAAAATGTGAGGTTTTTTTTTTTTGTGCCTCCCCCCCCCCCTTGTGTATTTCTTCTCCCCTTTTTCCAAGTTACTAATAAACGTGGCAACGAAAGCCCAAAATCAAGGTGCATTTGCTCACACTTTTAAAGAGTTGTCAGTGCTGTTTTGGAATACAAGAAGCCTCTTCTGAGCATTGCATGGTCTTTCTGCCGATTGCATTGGGGCTGTTTAGAGAGGAGCTGCTTCTGCTGCTGATCAAATGAAGAGCTGCTGTCTTGGGTGCTCCTTCTCTTTCATTCAGAAATGTTTTGGCAGCTGTGCTGCTGAGCTGTGAATAAAACTTCTCCCTTTGCAAGGCTCCTCCGCAGGAAGCTGGTGTCACTCACCTGCGCTTGCAAATCCCTTTGATTTCAGTGGGACTCTGTGCGTTTGTGTGAAGGTGGTGACTTCACTCCCATATGCCTTCTCTCCTGTTCTCTTCCTTTAAAAAATACAGTATATGGTTGAGGTTTTCAGTATTGCCAACACCAAGCGCTCAGAAATCACAAGTTACAAAGAACACAAATTATCTCTATGTAATTTGGTTTTTGAGCTTCTAGATGGTACTCAGCTCATGTTTTCAAGCTTTTCTCTGCACTCGTGGGCTTGGAACTTTGTTTTAAATGAGAGCTGAGATGCTCTTGATTGAGAGACTCGTAGTAAAATCAAAAGAATTGGCCATACTGAATTTTCCAAGAAGTTTAATGGACGTATCTTAATTCCCATGAGTGCTTGGTAAATCACAGCTAGGCATGGTTGCATTTTTTCTTTTCATTTTGCATAGACATTTTCCCATCTGGAGACACGGTTTCACTGAAATAGGAAATTTTCCATGGGAAAATCTCTCTCTCTCACTCACACACTCTCTCTCACACTCAGCTTTTTGGCTTTCCAGTTGGGAGAATTGAGACAAATGCCCTTTTCATTTCAAAATATCAAATCGTGGAGACATTTCTGATTAAAAACCTTCTGGCAATGATCCATTGTGTGTGGGGGAGAAATGTATATTTTTGACTTTTTATTCCAGTTTGGAGTGGAAAGCAACCTCAAAATTTCTTGCAGAAGGAGAATGCCGTTTGCCAAACAGCTTTTATCTCAATAGTATATTTTTACAGGAATGACACATTTAATGTGTTCAGCACCTTACAGGGGCCTGTGGTTTCAAAAGTGGCTAACGATTTTTGGGCACCTCTATTTTTGGATGCCGAACTGGAGATAATTTAAAGATTTTCTAGAAAGGCTGAACACCCACCTTCTGGAAGTCGGGCCTCTTTGTCAGATCTCAGAGGCAAAGATTTTTTTAATCAAAGACCTAACTTGGCAAAAGCTAGCAGATAAATGCTGTGGCAGAGAGAGATGAAGGCAGAATGTTACAACAGCAAGAACATGCCATTTGCGGGTGTTGCAGAGACTTTTGTTGCTGGTGTGAAATACCGGGGTTGGGGGGAGGGGGTTTATGTCTCATCAAACAATGGCATTTAATTCCCCCCCATAAAAATGCCACCCAAAAGTAAATTCCTCACATGGGAAATGTAACTGGAAAGTGCCCATGTTAAATCTGTTCCAGGATTCACAGTGCCCATCTCTGCCCCTGACTTGTCTCTGCCCGTTGGAGTTTTTCCATGTTCCCTGCAAGAAGAGGTGACTGGGAAACTCCTGTCTTCGCCGCTTCCTGTTGGCGAGCTGTTCCTGCCTCACTCACTGAGATCTGCCGCACCTGTGCAGCTGCTGAAGAATTCTCTGCAAAGGCAGCATCTCGGCCTTTATTTTTAAGGACTGTTTCCGGACTTAACAGATCAGTGCATTAAAATCCATAAATATTTAATCAGCCGCTGGCCCTCCAGAGAAGCTCCTGCAATTATGTCGGACTCCGCGTGCGTTTTCTTCCCCTACCCTGAAATACTCGGGTAATCTATTTACTAATGAACTCCATATTAATGTGTCCATTTTTCTCCGTTAGTGTCAGGTTCCATTAGAAAATGGAGGGCTGCTGACGTTTAAAAGGATGAAAAACAGCTCTCCTGGAAGCTGTTGGAGCCCTGGAGGGGGATTTTCTGCAGGAAAAGGAATGAGGGAGCCTGTGGCCCACTGCTTTTTTGTTCTGGTTTTGATTTTATTTATTTTTTTATCCTAAGTAAATAAGGAGTCAGGCTCATTTATTTCATGCTGATCTTTGCAGGTTGGTAGGCCCTGTGGCAGGTTCAGTTGTGGGGTCATGTGGTCATCCCTGGTCTTATAGGGTATGTCTCTGCTGCACACTGAGCCCAGGCTGTGAGTCAGGTTTTGAGTCTGAGTCTCCCTTCCATCCACACACCAATCAGTTTGACTCAAACACACTCAAGACCTGGTCCTAGGACCCTGCTCGAGGGGTGGGTCAGAGCCCATGTCCTGCTGTGTCAGTCCAAGCCCTTTCATTATGCAGGTCAAGCCACAAACCCGAGTTCGAAGTGCAAGACGGATGCGTTAGCAAGGCTGTGAGACCAGGGTCCAGGAATTATAAAACCAGGTTTTCAATGCAGTGTGGACGCTCCAGCGTGTGCTTGGAGACACCAAGTCCACAAGCCCCCCGGACCTGCAGATGGAGCTTAGTGTGCAGTGTAGACGTACCCATAGCGATTCAGCCTCGCTTGTCGTCTTGAAGGTCCTGCAGTGTCGCATGGTAGTAGAGGGGGTTGCATTGTACACAAGGGCTTGTGCATGTCTGTTGTGCCCATGTTCATGCATCCAGTATACTCCTGGGGGCATTCTGCGCCAAAAAAATTAAAAATTCTACACAATATTTTAAAAATCCGCAAAATTCTGCAATTTTTTGGTCAAAATAACACTGTAATCGCGCCAGTTTCAATGACTTTGATAGTTGATTTCAAAGTAGCTGTCAGCAAGTATGTCTTTAACAATAGACACTTACACAGATTCCCCCAGAAGTAGACAGATAAAGAAACCCCTATGACACCCTTGTTTCTGTTCATTTGCACTTCTCCCGAGTCCAGCCAGGGGGCTAGACACCCACAACCTCTCTTCTCTCCCCCGCCCGTGCCCGCCTCCCCCCCCGCAGAGCCCAACCACGGGGGCCCCTCCAGCCCAGATAACTGCATGCCCTCCTCCCCAAGAGCCCAGCTGTGGGGCGCCCCTTGCCCAGACACCCGTCTCCCTCACCCCCATCCCCTCCCTGAGCCCAGGGATCCAGAGGGAGGAACAGCCTGATGCTCGGTCCCAGGCTTGCATGGAGTTTCCTGCTATGCCCTCTCCTTCCCTCAGGGGGTGCTGCAGCTGCTAGGAACCCTCTAGCTCCCCCTTCCGCCCCCCAGCAGTGTCTGTTATGTGAAAGCTGGGCTCTGCCAAGTCTAGTGGCGGCTAGCATCATTGCAACCCGTTTCTGTGGGGGAAAGGAAATTCTGCACGCACAACGTTAATTTCTGCAAAATTCTGCATTGCGCAGTGGAGCAGAATTCCCCAGGAGTAGACGGTCTAACCAGGACATGTGTGGCTTATGGTGGGTGGGAACCCTTTTGGCTATCAAGTGACTTGCAAGCTGGGGTTGTGTTGCACTGCTGATGAACTCTCTTGTGCTGCGGTCTCCTGGTGCATCATCTTTGCTGTCGCTGGCCTTTACGAAACACGGTTTTGATCTGCTGCAGCTGTGAGACCATCTGGTGCAGTTGCACAGGCTGCGGCTAGAGCTGGGTGAATAATGCATCTCTTGGTTTGCTGGCAGTTCCTAACAATTGGGAAAAGTCGTGTTGGGTTGAATGTTTTTGTTTTAATTTCAAGCTTTTTGGTTTTGTATGTTTTGTAATAAGCTTTGAAGACCGATGAAAACAGAGTCATTTTGAACCAATAAGATAAAACTTTTGGGGATTTTTTACTTTTGTTTTGTTTTTGACCCAAGCCATTTCTGGTGAAACTGCCTCCAAGTCACGGAACATTTTGGTGTCACCGAGTCAACATTTATTTGCCTCCCCCCACAAAATCCTCTAACCGATGTCACCCAGCTCTAGCTGAGCCTGACTGGAGCTGTACGCTCCTCATGTCTTTACGCTCCTAGAAAACTGGGTGTGGGAAAGGCAGGGAGCAGTGTTAAAACCATGCCTGAAACTTCATGTATAGTGCTTTTCATCAGTCAATCTGGTTGTGTTACAGATGGGGAAACTGAGGCACAAGAGAGCTGAAGTGACTTGTCCAGTGTCACTCAGGAGGCCAGTGGCAGAACCAGGAACAGGTCCCAGATTTCCTCAATCCCAATCCGGTGCTCTTTCCACTAGGCCACACTGCCTCTTGGCATGAGCGAAGAGCGCCTCAGGAGCAGCCGCGACTTTGCTGCAGGTCGTGAAGTTGCTCTATTTACGCCCCTCGTACAATGCCAAACCCATTGTGAGGGCCTGATGTAACGGACAGTAGGTAGCAGAAGAGCTCCTTCCCTGCTGTGTAGGGACAGCCTTTCGGTGCCTAGAGGGGTGCTCAGTCTCGTGCCTCTGCTGAGACTCCTGGCAAGGTGCCGTTGGAGACAGAGGCTTTTTGGGGTCAGTGTTGCCCTCTAGAAGCAGGGCTCACCCACCAGCCTCGAAAGGTCAATTGGATAACAATGGCTTCTGGGTTAGTCCCACATTAAGCTGGATTTAAACCAGCTGCCTAGAGGAAGGAACCCCTTCTTAACGAGCCAGCTCATCTGCCCTCAGGTGAGAAGGCAGAGTGGCCTGGTTGATGTAGCACTTGGACTCTGGAGAGGTGGGGGTCTAGTATTGACTCTGCCACTGACGTTCTGGGGGACCTTGGGTAAGTCTCTTATCCCTCCTGTCCTGTGTCTTGTCTGTTTAGCCTGCAAGCTGTTCACAGCGGGGGGCCATTCGTTGCCATGTGCTCTTACAGCACCCAGCACAATGGGACCCCAATCTAGCTTGGGGCCTCTAGATGCTATTGTAGTGCAAATTAATAATAATACTTGGCTGTTTCAATGAGGCCCTAAGAAATGAGCTGCACAAAGTGGCCCCTTTCTCTGGGCTTCCCGGTGTGCCCTGCCCCCTTGCTGTAGAATGTAGCCTTTTGGGAAGGGCCTGTCTTTATTTTGCGCCTTCCACGTTGTTGGGACTTCATACATAATGAGACAGCAGTTGCTTACCCCGTAGCAGCTCTGACTCCCACTGCTGAACTTGTGCCCGACTCTCCCTCAAATGGAATTATCTTGGAAGAAACAAACCAAAATGCAACCAGTATAAGATCAGACTGCTTCAAAAAGACATTCTTGGCTTGGGATCCTTGCCCCTCCCTGGAGCTGGGCTAGAGTTATAGCCTAGTGTGTGGTACCCAAGTCTCTCTGCTTCAAACCACACCTACAGAGCTCTCTTACTTGTTAAAGTGACAGACCGCCCCCCAACCAGAACACACCCAAATCCTCCCCCGAATAGAGACGCTTATGATGTGATGCTCTTTATCTTCAGCATCTTGAACTTCTTTTTTTACAAACTGCTTCAGGGTCTTGCATCGCCTGTCAATTCACAGGAATACGCTGTGGAGATAAGAACAGGAGTGCGTGGGGGGGAGGTAAACTTAGCTTTGAACTGCGTGGGGTCTCATTAAGGAGGTACAATTGAGATGTATGACGTGGGGGAGTGTGTGGGGGGGTTCGATCTATACAGTTTAAAGTTCTAATTTTAACCCGTCTGTGGAGATGGACCAGAGGACCCATGTGAACAGAGTGGCAACCTCATTGATGTCTGGGATTTTTTCCCCAAGGATCGCTGTAGAAAGGGGTTGCATGATTTTGCATATCACTCCTGCTTCTCTTAAGGAACCGTTGCAGCCCACTGTCAGTTCGTAATATGATACTGTTATGACATAATCTAGATTTTCTTTTAGGAATTGTTTGCCTAGTTGCGTGGTTTAAAAAAATCTGTCAAGTGACAAGTTTAGCTTTTTTAATTTTATATTGAGTGGAAAGGCTTTTGCCTAAAGTCCAGGCTAGGTGCTTGCAAATCTGCATTCCTGGACAGTGAGCTATTTTCTAATTTAGAGTGAGCTGTGGGGAGAGGAGATCAAGGTAGGTTTCTAATTGACCCCTCTTTCCCTTTCCTTCTCAGCCAAATTGTGTTACAGTTGAAGTTCGAGGCCCCAGCAGAGATCAGGGCTCTGTTGTGCTGGGGACTATAGGGTAACCAGCTGTCCTGATTTTATAGGGACAGTCACAATTTTTGGGTCTTTCTCATATAGGCTCCTATTACCTTCCATCCCCATTCCAATTTTTTCACATTTGCTGTCTGGTCACCCTAACTGTAATGCATGAGACAGTCCCTGCCCCACAGAGCTGCCAGTCTTAAGTAGCCAAGGCGGACAAAAGGGGAGGGAATGGAAACAGAGGGACGTAGTGACTTGCTCAAGACCAGTAGCAGAGCCAGGAATAGGACCCATAATTCTTGAGTCCAGTCCAGTGACTTTTTGAATGCGGCAGCACGCGGACAAGAAGATATATTTTTTTGTGGGGAATTGGGGGGGAATGAAGACCTCAGTTTGCTTTTCCCCTTCCAGCTCTCTGCGCCTCAAGGAAGCGGCCACACCAGCTGTCCGAGCTCAGCTGGCTCTGCGGTGCGGTGACTTATTGCTGTGTTGATCGCACGCTCATGGTGTTTGTTTTTCTGTTGTTTGTTTTTGAAGATTTCTGGTGCTGTTCCCCTGAGTTATGGAAACAGACAGGCCTTGGAACAGCTGTGTTGGTGATAATCACGGGGGCTCGGTTTAGTTGGCAACAGGCTGTTTCTTTCACTTGCTCGCTGAATGGCTGTAATTGCTGGTGAATCTAATTCTCTTTATTTTCTCCTTTGCACTTACCCTACTGCTGGTTTTTTGCTTTGTTTCTTCGCTCTCATGGTGCTTATGGCCTCTTTTCCAGGGACAGGGCTAAAAGGCAAGGCTGAGGCCTCTGGGATATGCCAGAAGGAGCTAGTGGACCTGAGCTGGGTGTTTTTCAGATATCGAGTCAGTCTGCAGAATGCCCTGATTTTCAGGGGAGGGCCACAGCCCCTCTCCACCCCCAAACCCAAGGGCAGATTGAACACAGCCAGCTCCAGCTCTGCCCACCTGCTGTAGCTTCACCTGCACCCCGTGGGAGACGTTTTCCTACCCCGGTGATGGGGAGTCCCATGTTACAAGCTAGCCCCTTCCACAGACATCTGGGTGCAAGGTAATAGACCTATGCACTCGCTTGATGGTTCCCAAACTTTATTGGTTCATATGCTTAAAAAATGGTTGTGATGTGAATTGGTGGAACATGAAGCTCGTGTGCCATCAGGGGCTGTGGTTTGGGAACTCCTGCACTAGCTCTCATCAAGGACAGGTGTGTTTAGCGGCAGTTCTTTAGAAGACAAGTCGCCTTTGCAATTCTAAGACTGACCGTGTTCGGACTTCTCTGGAAACGACACCGCTACTGTAGAATTGTTCCATAATCGCTGAAACTATTCATCTGTCCGACTTCCCTGCTGAAGAGACCAGCCGTGGGGGAGGATCTGGGGGAGTGTTTGATGGCACTAAGTGTCCTCTAATTAAAGCTCTGGGGTGGCTGTGGCAGGTCCATAATTACTGAAACGTGCAATATCTGGCTCGTCAGCATTAGCAGGCTCTGAGTGAGTTTGGGAGAGGAGACGGGATGTGGGTTTGGAGGAGGGAGCTGGGAATGGAGTTCTCGGAACTCGCATTAGCGGTGGCGAAGAGAGTCAGTCTGACCTGCCCCGGCTCCAGAATGCGTTAATGATGGTACACGTGGCTTTTTGCCTCACGTTGAAAGCTGTGTAAAAACAGGCAGGCTCAGTCTAAAAACGTGCCGTTGCTTTTTTCTTTTCCCCAATCAGTCAATCACCCCCTTCCCATCAGCAGGCCCATCGCTTGAAGCTCCCTGTGGCTCTCCACGCACTGAAGTCCATGGTGCTCCTGTGTGAGGCCGCAGCTGCCATTCCAGAGCTGTGCAGGTTCTCTGCCTTTCCCTGCATGCTTGGATGGATACTGGGCACTACATGCCCTCTGGGAAGGGGTCCGGCCCTGCACGCGTTTCAGTCACAGACCAGCAGACCCTACTGCATATTTGAATGAAACCTCTTTGTTGAGTGTTAGCCTCTGCTGGTTAATTTCATGCTCTGTGCTCGGAGATCAATGGCTCATTCTTTCCAAGACTTTACTAACTGCTCTTGAATGCCTAAAACTAACCACTGTCTGGCCAGTTAACACACACGGAGAAGGAAATCTCTCTTTGCAGCCAAATGCTCTAAGCTGTTTTTGCCCTCCTTCTCCGCCCCCATCTCTTCCCATTTCCTATTAATGGTTTAATGCTGGTCTAGGAAGCACTCTTGACATTGAGATGATTGTAGCTGCAGAGCCGTACAGTTTTAGAAATGAGCGGTTATCCATGTCCTGTTTCTGTCAGGAGCTGGAGAGCCACTTGCCTTTGACATTTGCTTTAGTGATTCTGGTTTGGTTGGGTCAAACCCTGGCTGTTTTGTTTTCCACCTGCTGCAGAATTGATGTCTGTTCTCATGTTGTTTGCCTCTCCTCACGGGCAGATTGTACAGATGGTGCCGGGGCAGGGGGATGGCCAGATGTGACACAATAGATGATAGATCTTGAGTGGGTGTATTAAAGCTCTGTCCCTCTGCTGCTGTCTGGTGGGAAGAGGGGAAGTCACCATCTCGGGATCCTCTGTGCATCTCCCCCTTGTCTGGTTTTCAGAGAGGTTTTCATTGCAGGGCTTGCATGGAAATGGCAGAAGTCTGAATCCCATCCAGTTTGCTGTAAAGAGCCTAGAGAGTTTCCAGACTGGAACAGATCAATGATCCATCTAGTCTGGTATCCTGTGTTTCAGTGGTCAGCGCTGAATGCCTCAAAGGCAGGTTAAAAATTGTTAGAGGGCCCATCGCTCTAATGGTGTATGTCAAATGATCTCTAAGCGCTTACTGATATAAACCGCACTGGGGGAGGTGAGCATTAAACCCACTTCTGTATGGACAAACTGATGCACAGAGATAATGGCCTCAAGTCTTCAAAAGTTTCCACTAACTTTGGGTGTCTCCATACTTTGAGTTGATCGTTTTTTGTTGGGGGAAGGGGGTTGGTCCAAAGGTGCTGAACCCCAATAGCTCCCATTGACTTCAGCTGGGATTTCTAGGTTTCAGCCTGTCTCTGAATCTCAGCATGTGTCAAATCAAGACACCTAAAATTAGTGGATACCTTAGAGTTAAAACCAGAACTAATCAACCAACACACACAAACTGGAGTTTACATAGACATTTAACAGAGTAGTGAGAGAGTGGAATAGAACCCAGAAATTCTGATCCAGCGCGCCCTGCGCTAACTGCACCTAACACTCCCCTCCTCTATTGGGCCAAACACTATACTAGAATAAGGGGAATTTCTTCCTGTCCCCAGCTGGTGTGATCATCTAATGCCCTGAAGCATGAGAATAAACAACTCTTACTTATAAATCAACTCTGCAATGACGTTAGCTGGGACAAAACATTTAAGTGTCTAATTCCTTTTTTTTGTGGTGTGTGGGAGTAATTCACTTTTCTTTTTCCTTTCCCTCCCTCCCTCCCTTTCCCAATCTGCCAGACTAGTCTCTTGATCTTTCTTGTTTGCATGGAGGATAAAGAATAGTGGGTCGATTTCTGTAGCCTTAGCACGGACCTGGGATGGGGCAGAAGTATTCCACAGCTCTGGCAACCTGAATACTGCTCTGGGCAGGGGGTTAGTTTGAATCAGAAGCAGCATCTCTTCACCTAGAGGGTTATTTTACAGCTTGGCCTTAAAACCAGGGTTTGAGAAACTTACTGGACACCCAATAGCAAAAGGCCAGTTTGAAAAGGGTGTCTGTAACTCACCATCAAGGTCCAGGGATGACATTCTGATGAGAAGACTGTTGTTGTTTTTCCCTTTTTTCAGCTTCTAGGAAAAAAGGAAGGTGCTGGGATTTGTACTGAGGTGGAACCTGCTCAGGGCTCTCTTTTGTACAGTATGGTGTCTGATTAAATCTGAAGCCCTACCGTGCCTGCTTCTCCAGAGCCTCCTGACTCGTGTGTGTGTGTGTGTGTACACGTCACTCCATCCTTGCCTACCCTAGCTATGCTAGTAATATGATTCCTCCCACCCCTGTGCCATAACTCCAGCGTTGCCTTCCTCTGCTCAGCTCTTGACAGGCGAAAGCAGGGGCAGAGTGGAATGGGTAAGATTCATGTCATTCACTGCTGGCCACAAGATAATAAATAAAGGGTAATGAAAGGGAGTGCTGAGCTGAAGCACCGGAGCTTGTCTGCAGACTCAGGAAAATGGCACAGCTCCAGTTTGCATTTGGAAGGTTTCCTTCATGGCCATGAGGCCTAGCGACGTCCTACTGACCGATCATTTTACTGTAGAACCTGAGTGTTTGTTTTTGCTGCACTTCACCTGGGAAAGTTTCCTGTTTGCCTCCGGTGAGGAAATTTTGCAACTCCTGCCTAAAACTATGGGCTTGGAACAAAACGTGTGCGCGGGAATGAGGATTAGTGCTATTAAAAACAATTAAGACTCTCCCTGCCTGGTACGGCAAGTGCTTGTTGGTGCTTCTGGGGGTGATTTTCCTTTTCATCCATTCTAGACTGTGAGCTCTCCACGGTAGGGGCCATCTCTGGGTGGGTGGGTTGAACAGTGATTTGTAAAAGCTACTGCTGCAAACATCGTCAGTAGCCTGCTCAGATACCTGATGGTAACACTGCCAGAGGTGGCAGCCAGTGAGTCCAGTTCATCTGACTCTCTAGTGCATGTTAAAACTGTGGCCCTCCTGTATCGCTTACATTGTAGTCCAGCAGATGGCTCCTCCTCCCCCTTTCGCCCCTGGAATTAGCATACACGGTTTGTGTTTAAGTTTGATCGCTAATCACAGCAGCTAATCTCATGCTTCAGTGTGACGAGGCCTCTGAGTGTCTGTCGAACGTGTTTGTATGCACACACCTAATTTATCCTGACCTGCCAGGTAATGAGTTTTGTATGAATGTTAAACAATGAAGTCCTTGAATGCATTGACTTGAAAAATAAACTGCTTAATAGGCAGAACGTTAGGGAGCTTCGCCCCCAGACTGGAGTCATTTACAGAGCCTCTGCACTTTGGCTGTTCTCGCCATTAACGGCTCACTTTGCCAGGGTCCCCAACAGAGTCTAATCGATGCCCGTGGACAGAGGAGGTGCAGCGGGCATGGTGCAGGCAGTGCCACGCCATTAGAATGCAGAGTCACGGTTCCTAAGAAGCATGGGAGAGGCTATTCCAGTTGTCATATTGGTAGCAAGTCCTGTTAGTGACTCCACTAAACTGGAAATCACCTGTGAGTGCTGGCATTCTTCCTCTGAGAGTTCAATAGTGGTGAAAGATGCAAGACTAAGGGTCCTGGAGACTGCCCATGGAATGGGATACAGCAAGGGCAGCTGCCCTGCCCTGCCTTTAGGCCTTACCCTGAACCAGAGAGACTAATTCTAGACATGAGCAGGAAGCCAAACCTGAATGGCCCATGAAGTCATTAGCCTCTGAGACCTACCCATTGGGAGCTGGACTGAGGCTGAAATTCAGCTCTTGTGGTCCATCAAATGACAGTTTGTAGCCACTACCAACCCTGCTCAGACTGAAAAAGTCAGAGATGGAATTTCCCCAAGTTTCTCCCACTCCTCATGCCAAAATGAGGACACGTTCACAGTAGATCATACAATCTCCATTGCCCCTGTTTTCTCATGGACTTTGGTCAGCCATAAAATGGTTAACAATACTGATATTGAAATGTCTGTGATTAGGTTAGAGGTAGCATCCTGTGCAGATGAATGGGGCAGTTGACAGCGGTGGGCTGCCGTGTCAGGCTGCCTGTAGATGCAGGCAGATATTGCAGATTGGAAAGGTCAGGCTATGCATTTGGGTCACTTCTGACCAGAAAGTTCACCCTGGACAGACCTCAAGAAATTCCTATATAAAGTGATTAAAATTAATAACATCTCTGTGAAACGTTTGGGCTTGGATAAAAAGCATCTTTAGACTAAAATATGTTTGTCTAAAATGTTCGAAAAAGCTTTACTGATGCCCCTCACTCTGCCCTGCTAGAGAGAGAAATGGTTCATGTCCATTTCCCTTTTGTTTCAGCCCTCAATTACCCCAGGTGTTAATGAGACCCTCTCCTCATCAGTTTAATATGCAGCAGATCATTTAAAACCTCCATTCCAAACCCTGCAAAATCCTCAAGACTTAGAACTGAAAAGCAACCAACAAACAACCTTGAGATGACTTCGCTCGTCCACAGAAATTAAAATTAACTGGGCTGATTTGACTGGCCTGAGGGCAAGAAGGAATAAAAAAAAAAAAATGACAATTGAGTCAGTAAAGCTTTTCTGTCCCAGGTGAACAGAGCATTCGCATATGAATCGCTTATAAATGCTTCAACTCAGGGTTCTGGAAATTGCCATGTTGTCAGAAAATAATCTGGGATGTGTTTTGAGATGCAGTTTAAATATCAATGTCTAAAGCAAAAGAACGGGTGACGCTTGGAGGCAGTATTTTTGTGACAAGAGCAGGGTGCTGGGGGTCAGTACTCCTGGGTTCTTCTCTGCCTTGACTCACTGGTGATCTTCGATAAGTTATTAAATCTCCACGTGCCTCATCATACCCATATTGTGATTATTTTATTTGTATTCCAGTCGTGCCTAGAGGCCCCAGCTGGATCAGGCTTCATTTTGCTAGGCACTGTACAAAGTGCTTACAAACTGAGCTGAGGAGACAGAGTGGGAGGGGGTGTTTATACCTCTTTGTACAGCTGGGGAGGAGAGGCTGCCCAAAGCCACACAGGGAGTCTGTGGCAGAGGTTAGATGTCCTGAGTCCTGCTCCAGTGCCCCATCCACAAGACACCTGCCAGTGAAGTAAGGGTTGGAAGGCACGTCCGGTCATATGACAAAAGACTGATTAAGTGCCAAGGATTATCATTCTTGGTAGATCCCAGACGTCCATTTAGCACAACCAGATTCCCAGAGTGAGTCTGTGCTGCCATAATGTCACTATAACAGGGTTGGCACCCAGCTCTCGTGAACACCCCCCTTTGGTCAAATGCGTGTGTCTGCAGTCTCCCAGCTGGTGGTGGTGTAACTGGGTGGCACCCACCTCTCTCGAGCGCCCCCCCACCCCCCCCTTGGGCGACGGTTTCTTTGGCGGGTCTTTAGTGACTCAGCCCTCTGGCCGAGTCTCACACTTGGTCTATAGGTGGAACAGAATAAACCTTTTTCTGGGGCATACAGTCCTTACCTTCTGCCGGCCCTGGTATGGGGTCATACCCACAGGGCTTCCTCTCTGGAGACAATGTCATCTTGCAGTCCTCCCCAGGCCCAGGCCCTGCCCCCACTGAGCTGTCCATGGTCCTGCTGCTCTTTCAGCCAGTCAGAATCAAGGTCCTCTCTTTTCCAGCTCCAGGCAGCAACTGACTGGCTCTCTCTGCTGCTCCTTTTTATATGGCCCTCTTGGCCCCTGATTGGCTGCTTCCCCTGCAGCCACTCTAGGCCGGTTGGAGGATGTCTGTTCTGCTCCTGTCTGGGACGGGATGGGGGAGGCCCCGGGCCTACTCCTGTCACAGTCACGTTTATCCTCTTGCCAGCAGGGGACAGTCCTGTCATTTTCTATCTTGCCCTTGAGTTTGACAGGGACAGTACTTGGCCCTCATTTCTTGGGAAGTGAAACAAGACCAATGAAGAGAAGACAATTGGTCATCAAATACACTGTTCTGTAGTGCACCAAGGTGTTGGTTGTGCTAACCTGGAGTGGGGCACGGAGTCTACCTCCTCCCTGATGTTAGCGGTAGGGATCTGGTGAGTGACACAGTGCAAATGCAGCCTTGGATCACGTGATGTTCATGTGTGCCTATTGAAGGGGTGTTTGTGGTTCGCACAGATGCCTAGCTACATACATGCCTGTCTGGTTACCTGACAGCTTGTCAAGCCATTTGCAGTCTTTCTCTCTTCTGCCTAGTCTGTCATGTTGGCCAAATGGGTTAGAGGTTCATGGTATCCTTTGTGCTGATCTGATAGCCCTGACCATGCTGGCCTCATTCATGCCAGACACAGCACAGGGAGTGTCAGTGCATCTTGTACACTGCTTTTCCCATGTACCTCAGCGTTGACTGCTACGGGTCAGGGGAGTTAGGCTTCTCCTGGGATTGCTCCCAAGGGTGCCAGTTTGGGGTGGGGGGGGCTTAGCCACCTGGCTGTGAGCTGAGACCATCAGCCCATTTCATATAGGTCACCAAATGGTCTTTGGATGATGTCTCTTTCATTGTTGCTGTAAGGTCCTGGCTCAGAGCCCAGCCTGGTGATATGACCATCCTTCCCACCCCAAAATCCTCCAGCTTCAGTCTCCAAGGCTGCTTAACATTGACTCTGACTTGTTTGTTGCCTTTAAGGTTGGGCAGCAGCATTACCTTGACAAGGAAAGGAGGACTTGTGGCACCTTAGAGACTAACCAATTTATTTGAGCATAAGCTTTCGTGAGCTACAGCTGTAACTCACGAAAGCTTATGCTCAAATAAATTGGTTAGTCTCTAAGGTGCCACAAGTACTCCTTTTCTTTTTGTGAATACAGACTAACAAGGCTGTTACTCTGAAACTTGACAAGGAAGTGTTTTAGAGCTCTGTAATCCCTGCTGGTCCATCCTCATTACTTCCCTTCTCTTTCTTCAGGAGGGCAACTTTACAGTGGTAATTAGGGTGGGATTGGCGAGACTTTTTTAATAATTAAGTGGTGTCACGCAAGGAGCAGGAAGGAAGGAGGATGGGGAGACCATCAGTGTGTAGGGGCTAGTGTGGTCTTCCTGAGAATGGAGAACCCACTAGCTCTCTTGAGCCATCCAGTGCAGCTTGGAGAACAGAGCTCTGGCTCCCTGAGTCCACCTAATTAAGAAGTTGCACAACTGGAATCTGTAGGAGGATCACAGAGCGGGTAAGTGATGTGTCACAGCATAACTGAACCAAAATAGTGTAGCCTGGATATTGTATTAAGGGGAGCACTTGACACTCCTTACCAATACAACATCCAGGCTTGAGCGCCAGAGGTGTCAGCCACCTGCAGCTTCCATGGCCTTCAGCTGGAGTCATGGATACTTGGCTCTTCTGAAAATCAGGCCATTTATTTCCACTAGTCCTTCTGAGATGCAGTAGAAAGGAGGGCAGTGTGAGGAAACCCGTAGGAAACTGTCCACTAGTTGCTGTAATCCAACATGGTGTTTTTCTGCAAAGAAATTATTCTAGGTTTCTCCAGCTTTGGAGGCCAGCTGCTTCCCGTACAATGAATGGGTAGGGAAGATGTTTGCTGTGGCAGAGATAAGACCTGGGCTGCTGGTTCAAATCCTTCCCAGGTCATAGTTACCCTAGTACTTTGCATCTATGACTGCTGTTTGGCATGTGCTGAAAAAGGCTCGGATTAGTTGTCTCCAAACACACCTCTGGCTTGGTGACTAGTGAGAGCGACAATGACTTAATTTTTTCCCCATGGGCTTAAATCCAGCCCACCTCAACCAGAATTTAAAAGCATTCCCCTTCTGGCAGGTATTTGCTGTTTCCAATGGACAGGTGGCCCCCCACAAGTCTCACCACAGTTGACATGAATGGTATGTCTCCACTGAAGTCAGAAGTGTGACTGTAACCCAAGAACCTCTTAATGCCAATGGGCAAGTGGTGGGGAGGGACTACAGGGATCTCTGGAGTCTGACATGTACATTCTGGCTGACCAAAGAATGTCCCATGGGATCTCAAATGAAAGCTGGTGCTACACTGGCCATCAATATCGTTGTGATACGTAAGCACAGATCTTGTTTTTGTGTAAGGAGTTATGTGCACCTGCTGAAAATACAGTAGAACCTCAGAGTTACGAATGCCTCAGGACGTTGGTCTTTCAAAAGCTCACAACTGAACATTGACTTAATACAGCTCTGAAACTTTTTTACTCTGCAGAAGAAAAATGCTAACCCTAACCCACCACCCTTCCCCCATTCTCCCTGTCCCACCCAGCCCCTCCTTTCTCTGCCCCGTCATGGGCATTCACTGCTGTAACAGGAAATAGGATGGTGGCCATGTAGGGCTCCCAGCACACACGGAAGGGGAAGACAACTGGCAGTAGGACCCAGGAGGGGGTGTCTAGCTGCAGAGGCAGCGAGCCCCCTCCATCACCTGGCAGGAGATGTGGCTCCATCCCACCCGCTCGCTCCGTTCCCTGCCCAGGCCTGGCTTGCGGGGAGAGGGGGCGAGCAAGCTGGAAACGTGCCGGGGAGGGATGTGCAGTGTGGGAAGGACAGGCCAAGAAGAGCGAGCCCTGGGCAGCTCGGTGCTTGCAGAAATCGGGGGTGGGGGCAGTGGCACGTGACCCTGTGTGTGTCTGCCCCCCCATTCCGTGTCTCTGTTTGGGGGGGCAATGCCCCTGTGCCTTCCCCCCAAACTATGCCCATGTGTGCGGTTGACTGGTCAGTCTATAACTCTGGTGTTCGTATCTCCAGGGTTCTACTATATGTTGTTAAAGTCTGAATCAAGGTACCGTCTGGCATCTTTGCTGGTGACAAGTCCCATCAGACAAGAGGTGTTTATCCATCTCTCTATTTACATATAAGTGGGGTATTGTGCCATTCACAGTGGGCTTCCTGTCATCAGTCTGAACTGAAGGCAAAGAAAGGATTGTGAGAACTTCAGAAAGAAATTAACAAACAGGAAGGGAAAAACGGCAGGGGAGGGAACCTTGTCTTGTGGTGCACTTCAAAGGTTTGCTTGACTCTGCTGGGGGGTAAGAAGACACCTGGGCAGCCTGCATTGAGGGAGTCGAAAGGATAGCGATTTTGCTTCATGAAAACAGGGTCTCAGCCAGGTTTGGCTGAGAACACTGGAATGAACTTGGGGTGAGAAGAAAAGCTTCTTAAGACAAAAGAATAATGCCTTAGTTAAAGGTTTCAGAGTAGCAGCCGTGTTAGTCTGTATTTGCAAAAAGAAAAGGAGGACTTGTGGCACCTTAGACTAACAAATTTATCTGAGCATAAGCTTTCGTGAGCTACAGCTCACTTCATCGGATGCATTCAGTGGAAAATACTTCAAGTTTGAAGTGAGCTGTAGCTCACGAAAGCTTATGCTCAGATAAATTTGTTAGCCTTTAAGGTGCCACAAGTCCTCCTTGTCTTAGTTAAAGTTCAGTCTCTAGAAAGCGTATGGTGATTTTGTTTGGTGTGTAACTGTTTGTTTCCAATATTCTTACTCACCGTCACTTGAATCTCTGTTCGTTGATGATAAACGTATTCTTGTTTTACCTGAGTGCTGGGCTGATGAGTTGAGTCTTACAAGCTGGCGTATACTCCTCCCTTGGGAACAGCAGGCCTGGAAATTCTGAGTGTGCTCAATGGCTGGGCGCTGCTGGGAATACATGGGGAGTTAGGTTGTGCCTGTCACTATCTGTACAGAGAGAGGAAGGCCTGCCCAGGCAGCTTGTGCTGCCAGGGCCTGGTGGTTTCAGGCAGCTGAGGTATGCAGGTATGCACACGATTGCTTTGCACTAAGGGCAGGTGGTGGTGAGGTGCCCCCAGGGAGCATGTGTAGACGTAACCGAGCGAGCTGGATCTCAATAGCCGGGAAGCTGTGGCATTGCAGGCTAGTTGCTTGAATACACAGCTGGGGTCCTGGGCCAGGTTGTTCAGCCCAGCCCGCAGTCTGAGCTGCCCTGGCTTCATTGCTGCTGCTAACGACCAAGCTAGCTCAGGCCTGTCTACGCGTGCTGCAATCGCCCCTCTGGCTGTCGTATAGATGTACCTAAAGTTGCATGGTGATTGAAAGTCTCTGGAAAGAGTCTAGGGACTGACGGGTCCATGGAGATGCAAGAGGTGTCCCTGCAAAGCCAGGATTCTTGCACGTTGCTGGGCAACGTGGGTGGAGATTGCATTGCGGCCATAGCCTGTTGCCATTACCCCAGCTGAGGATCTAGCTGTGTCAAATATGCTAGTTCTCTTACTCCCCCTTGAAATCGGTTGTCCTGCTGGGCATGAACTGACTGCAACACCGCTCGTGGGAGAGCGTGTGAGGGGCCTCCAAGAAAGAGGTGTCTAGTGAGCTTTGCGGCCGAGGCGGCTGGGTGCTGGGATGCTTTAGTGGCGCGCTGGCTTCTGTATTTGACATCCTCAAGTGGGGGTGGAGCCGTATTGCAGGCAGAGCTGTACTCTGCTGCATCTGCCCTGTGCACCAACGCCCAGCAGTCTCGAGGGCTGTGAAGCAGACCCCTCTGTGGGTGCTAAAAATCATTAAATCCAAAGGGAGAAAGCAGGACCAACTGGAATCCTTTAGTCTGTTTCTTCAGTGCGTTTCGGACTCTCTAATTCAGTGCTAGGAAAAAACCTCACTGTTTTTATTGCGAGCCCTAAAGGCTCCTGTTTAATTGTCTGATTTAAAGCCTGCAATAACCCCTTCCAAAAGGGAGGTGAGGAGACTGCCAGAATGCTAAGCCCTGACACTGCTCCCTTGGCTTGAAGATCTCTCCGAGCCCCCGCTATGGCAGCACCGCTCTCTGCTTTCCCTGCCCCAAGCCGCTCCCTTCTGCAGGTGCCTCGAGAAATACCTACTCGTGCCAGGCCTCCGGTTCTAGGTTGGCCATCTGACTCCAGCGACGGGGGCCTGGAGAGAGCAGATCTGGCATCGGTCATGATATGTAGTTTCTCAAGAGGGGCCCATGAGGAGCGTTAACCACCAGACTCCTTGCCCAAAGAGGAGGCTGTTGGTGAGTGTAAGCCTGTGTGAATAGCTCTAGTCCTCCCGCCTGTCACAGGGACGAGGGAAATGGAGAAGCTTCGAAAGGAGAGTGGGTCAGGCTGAGAACGGAGTGTCCTTGTTATGCCTGTGGGGCGGCCCGCTCCCTGTGGCCTGGGGCTCGAGGAGGAGATCTGTAAAGGAACGCAGGGCAGTGAAAGCCAAGGGGTGGGGGGAGCCCGGCTTCCTTCTGTGTTGGAGCTGGGAGAGGGATGCTTATGCAGCAAATGGCCACCCGGTGCTTCAGTTGAAACAGTGCAGCTGCTATTCTGGCTACAGCTTCTCTCCTGCTGCCCCTGTCTTGGGGACAGAAGTTGGGGATACTGAGGGCTGTGGACGGGTCAGATATGTTGCGGCTCCTCCCTCTCGCCCCGTGACAGTGAATGCCCATTTCTCTCCATCCTGAACGCCAGGCGGATTTGCAGTCCCCAAGTGTCTAGGCAGGTGTCACGCACTGATTGACAGGCAGGGACAACTAAATACCTTGGTAACTAGCCTGTCTTGTGTTCCACCTCCTGCCTGCCCTCCCTTTCCCCTGATGGGAGCTGGCTGGGGAAGGGCGTTCTGGGCGGTGTTATGTATGCACGCCGGCTGCCGTGCTGGGGACAGTAACCTTCTGAGGTCTGCATTTCCATTCCATCATCAGATTGCTAAATGCAAGAGACAGCTCCCGTTCAATAATTCATAACCCCGTGGAGCTTCTATCATATGGGGGGGGGGAGGAGGGGGGTGAGAACCCTCTGGTTTGCCCTTCCTCCAGGCAGAGGAGGAAGGAGAGAAGTAATGGAGATTGTTCTGTCCCTGGAGCACTGCAATTTGGCTGGGAGGCAAGAAATTATTTGTACAAATCCCTCCTCAAAACCAGAGTGAGATGCCCTGAAAGGGAACAGGGACACGGTGCAGATAGACGTCTTTGAGGGAGTAAGCCTTCAATGCTGGGCCCTTGGTGGAATGGCATTGCATCTGTGCCATGGGAACAGAGTGCTGCCCAGAATGGACTCTACCTTGCTTTCCCTGGAGACCACGGACAGTAAAGTCGCCTGCATCAGCCTTCTGGGAAGTTTGAGGTTAGGGTAGGCTGGAGTTGATCCTACTGCTTATAACCAATCAGACCCTTCTCCCCTCCCCAGCTCCTTGTGTAGCTGGCCTCCTGGTAGAAATGTCTCCCGTGGGAAAGGGAGGAGTGATCTTGTATTTGCATCCCGGTAACAAGCTGTTTGGGAAGCAGCAGTGTCTAGTGGCTTAAAGGCAGAGAGCTGGGGTTCCTGGACTGTCTTCCAGCTGCCACCGACTTGCCGAGGGTTGAGGGTGGGAACAGACAATTACGGGTATTCTGCACTGGTAAATTGCTTTCCATTAGAAGGTCTCAGAGCTCTTGAATCTGAGAATTGTTTTCCCTGTCATACAGATGAGGCAAATGGGCAGGTCCCTTCATCTCTCTGTGCCTCAGTCACAGAGCCAGGAATGGAACACAGGGTAAAATTTTTAAATGGGGCCCAAGTGACTTGGTAGCCAAAGTCCCATTTTCAAAAGTGACATTGAAAATCAATGGGCCTTTGACTACTAAGCCATTTTTAAAAGTGCCCTGAAAATCCTCCCCCAGGTCTCTCTAATTGTAGGCAAGTGCTCTCACCCCGAGAGCATCCCACCGTCTTTGGATGTGGGGAAATTCTAAATCCGCTCTGTGCATCTGGTTTACTCTTTATAAAACAATGCAAATACTGAACTTTGCAGAGACTTTTTGAAATCCGAGTGCCTTCCAAGTGCAAAGTGTTTGCTGATTGTTTAAAAGTCACTGGAGTAGCTTGTGTTCGTAATTTTAAACAATAGGATAGTGGCTTTAATTTGCTCCAGAATCATAAATGTGATCTTCATTGTGCTTTATGAAAACAATAAAGCTAAACACTAATAACCACAGATTTCCCTTGCTTTATGTGTGTGCATCCTTGGGGAGTGGGGCCTCAAGACTTGACTTGTTCTGCATTAAAACTCTCTTAGAAGCGCTCAATTTGGTCGCTGGTGGAGAGCTAGATTATGAATTTGCTTTGGTTCCGAAGGGAATTTTCTCTGCCTTGAGAGTGCTTGAGGTGAGCAAAAAGATGCCTCTGGAAAAGGAATCCATGCTGGTAGCAGAAGAGCTCAGCATTTCAGTACAAAATCAGGTTTCATTTAAATTACAAACTTCTATTTATATACAAGTAGGGTGTTTTTTTTTGGTTATTTTTTTGCAATGAGTAATACTTTTATATAGCAGATTCATAGGTTTCAAAGCACTTTACAAAGGAGGATGCTCTTTCTCAGGTGGGCAAACTGAGGCACTTCATCAAAGGATAGTGGACATGATGTGACGATACAGACATTTTTACAGAACAATGAGTTTTTCAGCAGATTGTGAACTTTCATATGACACCATGCAAGGCATGAATTGTATGAAATATCACAACCACATACCAGTGAGGAATATGAGGAGTTAAAGGATGCTGGTTTGAGGTATTGTGAATCACTGCACCTACCTGCATGTTTAGGTTCCTAAATGCCTTTGAAAACTGGCCCAAAGTGGCCTGCCCAAGGTGACAAAGGATGTCAGTGGCAGAGCCAGATGTCCAGACTCCCAGTCCTGTGCCTGATCCACTAGACCAAACAGCTGTTAATGTATTTTACTATCTAAGCACATGCATTGAGGAGTTTGTGTAAGTGATTTAATATTTTAATACATTAAGGACGTGATCTTGCAAATGCCTGCTCACATGAGTTGTCTTGCTTGCGAGAGTAATTGCATTGAAGCCAGTGAGACTATCTGAATGAGTAGGGGCTGCTCCCGTGAGTCAGAATCGCCCTACTGGTGCTAGCTTTAATTTAGTTAAAATAACAGTGGAGGTGTGGCAGCATAGACTCTGGCGTGGGCTAGGGATGGGAGCTTCTGGGCAGGTTTGTGTAGTCTGCCCCAAGCACCTGCTGCTGCATTGTCACGGCTATTTTAGCCATGCCAGCCAGATTAGAGCTAGCGCAGGTATGCCTCCCTCAGCTGCAATCACACCTCCGATTGCAGCGGAGACCTACCAGCTGTGTTTGTAAGATCCAGGGTCTTATGCTCTTCATGTAGCAGAGGGATCTGCACGCAGGGGGCCATTATACTCAATATCATTGAAGGTCCCAGACATCTACTTGGGAGTAAAGGTTTGCACTTCTCAGAGTCAGGCCCTTAATTCCTAAATTAATTGGGCCTCCCTTGGGAGAAAAGGCTGTGGACAAATGCAGGCAGCTGCTGCTGTCCCTATAAAGCAGTGGCTCTCAAACTTTTTTTTTACTGGTGACTCCTTTTACATAGCAAGCCTCTGAGTGCGACCCCCCCCCCTTATAAATTAAAAACACTTTTTAATATATTTAACACCATTATAAATGCTGGAGGCAAAGCGGGGTTTGGGGTGGAGGTTCACAGCTCACGAACCCCCATGTAATAACCTTGCGACCCCCTGAGGGGTCCCGACCCCTAGTTTGAGAACCCCTGCTATAAAGGGAAAGAGCATAACTTGGTGGTGCACTGACAACTCTCATCTACATGTGGCTGGGATCTGGTATTTGGATTTATTAGCACAGAGCGTCTTTTCTGGGTTGTTTTTTTTTTTTTTTTTTTTTTCCAAAGGTTTCAGGCTGAAGTGGCTCAAGGTCCAGCCTTGAATGTCTGCACAGTCCTGCTAAAAATGCCATGCTCTCTCTAGCCAGAATGCTAGCGATTGTGTGATACATACCTGGAACTGGTAGCAAACCTTTCCCCTTAATTAGTGGGATTGTGCCTTTACCTGCAAGTGTGAGCGGTGTCCACATAAGCCAGTCTCCCACCCACAAATGGAGAGCAGAACAAGGCAAGCCACAAGGGGGGAGATTTCAAAAAGTATGTTGGGAGTGCTCGTGAAATTCTAGCTGGCTGGTTTGGTGCCTGAATGGGAGTGTCGCTCTCCTGAAAAAATCTTAGTGCTTGGGCAGAGAGAGGGAAGTTTCCGTGAAAATGGTTAGTGTTGAAGTCCCCTGTTGTTGGCTTACCCTGAAATTGCACTTCTGGCCTCAAAGCACAATCAGCTGGCGGAGAAGTTCCAGGAGTTAATAGAAAGTCAGCAGCAACATGGAAGTGTAGCTCAGGAATTGTCTCTGTTTAAGCCACAGTGGCTCTCCGGCTTCAGAGCGCGCTGGGGATCTTTGGCTGCCTAAAAGGAGCTCCCCTCAGAACAGCAGTGAAAAATGTGTTTAAACTTATCGGAGCTTGTAGCCTCGTTTTATCCCAAGATCCTGAGGTGGTATTACCCGGATGGTACGTCTGGGAAAGATGCAAAGTGAATAGATGGGGAGTGGAACTGCCGGGGAATTGATGCAGGGAGCTATCGCACATTTGGAGAGAGTTTTTGTCCTTCCTGCTTTCCCCCCCCCCCCGGGTCCACCCCCTTAAGCTGTGCAATTCTGTTTGTACCTTAACTCCTGCTGGGCAAGCCCATCTTCTAGGGACCGTGCAGACGTTAGAGTGCAGAAGTCGTCCCCTCTGGCTGTTGATCCTGCCCTGGGCTCCTGCCAATGGAAGGACTCCTCTGAAAGGGGCTGGAGCAGAGGAGCAGGAGCGAGAAGGTTAATGGGAGCCCCTGATGCATGGCGCTGCTAAACCAGCAACTTGGATTCTTCTGCTGATTGAAAGTTCCAGGTGGCAGGAGGGATCGGTGTCTGTTCTGGGCATGTTGGCACAGGGATACAGTCACCTGACCTTTGAATCCGGGAGAGAGGAAATTTCCAAACATGTGTCAGTGCAGTCCCATCAGAAGCTGGGCTCTAAATCATTACCTTCCAGCCTGCATGCAGAGTCGTCCAGGGAACCTATTTAATTAGGGGATACATATGGAAATCAAGAATTATTTGCAGAAGCTGTTCTCCTCCTTACTTCCTTTAATGAGGAGATTGTAGGGATTAATTTCTCTGCCCCTATGATCCTGGAGTGTAGATCGAGGCAGGAATGCTGAGCGTATTTCCTCCCTAAACATATATTTAGCTCATCATGGGCAGCTTCTCTCCATCCCTGGTCCAGACCCTAAATACCTGGTTAGCAACCACAGCTACAGAATTATCTTGTTAATACACAACATACTCCCCCTTGGATCTATGGCTCAGGGAATGAAAGGGGGTGGGATGCCTCCACAGTTGATGCGTGCTTTGGCCTTTCACCTGCAAAGATCCTAGGTAGTTGTAAAACGGGTCAGGTTAGAAAGAGCTGTTGGGTCTTGTCTTAGTTCTGCAGGGAAACTGTCCCCCTTGACTTAGTCTTGCTCAGGAAAGGCCAAGGGCTTGATGAGAAGGGTTGGGAGGTTAGGGATTCTGCAAATCCTGATTGGGATGGTATTGGCAGAGTTCTCCTGGGAACTTGGCTCTGTGCTTGCCAGGCGCTATGCCCAGCATGCCAGCCCGGGTTACCAACCACCCTGCTCAGTGCTCCAGGGCACCAACAGACATTCCAAACCGAGCCGAAAGGTTTATCACACTCCAGGGGCTGGAAACCTTGTGCTGCCTTGGGGGGGAAAAAAAAAAGCCATACTAGCTTCTTTCCCTGTCTCACTTTAGGGGGCCAGTTTTTCTCTGTAATAAAAGCCAGTCCTCTTTCTCCCCACACACAAAACTAAAGGAAGGCCTGGCGAAACCTTTTTGTCCAGTCAGTCCTCCTTTCCATGGCGTGGCTGCGTTCTTTGCTCCAGTATGCCATGGATGGCCTCATGGATGGCCCCATGGGTGTGGGAGCAGTGCTGTCAGAAGTGGGATTATAAAGGACTAGCTACTCCCATGGCAGCCCAGCTGTATTTCCCGAGGATCCGGGCTTGCATTCTTATTTCACACGGCGGGCTTGTCTGTGGCAAGTCAGAACATTTTGCAAAGAGTGGGTATGTTTCCCCCTCCTTATGCATGTTGCTCTTCCCCAGCAGTTGCCAGGCAGGTGTTTTTTTTAAAACCTCCTGGTTGAAACTGTTCCCTTGAGCCTCTGGAGCAGCTGGGCTGCTGAACAGAGCCGAGCTTTAATCGCCAGAGATGCAGCAGCCATTGATCTGCTGGGCCAGAGGCTCCATGTACAGAAGGTGGCATGAGATGCTGGCTGTTGGCACGAAGTGGAGTGTTGGGTACGATGTAACAGTGGCAGGGAAAGTGCCCCCCCATCTCCAGGTCTAGACTTGGCCAGCCCACAAGAAGAGGGTCCCATCTCCTCCAAGGTCTGGTGAGCAAGGGAGTTGGCCATGTGATTTCCGTGGGCATTGGTTTCTTCTTCATTGCCTGCTCTGTAGAATGGGACATGCTCCAGGTAGTCTAGAGGTCACTGACTTGTTTTGTGGCCTTTAGCAAATCACATGGCCTCAATTTACCCACCTGTAAAATGGGGATAAATATCTACCCCTCAAGGGGTTGTTGAGGTTTAATGTTCACAAATGTCTTTGATATCCTCAGAGAAAAGATACTGTCGAGTTGCCAAGGCCTGTTATCTGGGGCTGATTGACAAGAGCTGTGCAGCCTCCATCCGTAGAAGGGGTGTTCCACTCCAAGGGATGCTGAAGCTGCATGGCTTCCTTAGAGCTTTGCTTGGCAGTTTGTCAATCAGGAGGTGGTGCTGGAGGCTTTTAAATAGGTATTTTTGTACTCTGCGGCTCCTTCGCTGGGATTGTGGCTCAGGTGAAATAACGATCTCATGCAATCGCTATAATCTTTTCCCAGGTGTCTCTTCAGAGAACTTCAGAGCAAGTATATGGGACAGATCCCTTGATGTTTACATTGATGGAGAAGGGAGGCGTGACTGGTCTCCATCTCTTCTCGAGATGGTCTCTGTGAGTGACATGGATGTCTGTAATGGGGGAATCGGGAATCCGGAGGGAAATGGAAGTTTGAGTCCTTAGGAAAAAGCATTGCCGTGTGCAAACGCCTCACCCTGAGCTGACTCTTTCTTCTCACACCATGTAATGCTGCGCACAGGTTTGAAGCGCCACGGGGAGCTGAGCAGAGTGAGGGGCCTGGGCACGTTTGCCAGTGGTCTTGGCTGGCAGAGCTTTCAGAGTAACGGAGTGTAATGGTGAGGATCTTGCTGTTGGAGGAGCTCAGGAAGTCACAGAGCAAGGCCCCTGTGACTCTGGGTGTTGTACAAGGATGCGCAGGGTGACTTCCAGGCCGCTATATGCGAGGACTCTGATACGACGCGCTAGGTTCCTAATGTCCTGAAACGTCTGATTTATGTTGTGCCTGTTGGTCACTCGCACGATGCATTGGCTTGTGTCAGTCACTGACCTGCAAGGGCTTACCAGAATTGCAGAGTGGCTTTACGCTGGGCACCATTGCTCTTAAACGCTAACAGAGCGATCCGGGCTGTATGGGGTAAGTCTGGCTGTCGTACTGGGGTTGGGAGGAAGGGGGAGCAGGTGCCAAAGAGCATCTCTTGTGGCAGGGGTGTTCTGGGTCTGTGTTCACATTGCTGCGTCCTCCTAGAATCCTTCTGACATTTAGCCTGAAATAAGGCCAGGGATGCAGCATGGGATGGAGAAATGGTTTTAGTTGACGAGTTGATACCCTGTATAGGTAACACCAGCCAGCTCCTCCCATTCCCAGCCCTGCCCAAGCTTCCACCCGTGCTTGTATCCAAGCTAGATGTCTCCTGCTATTAAAGCACAGCAACCGGTAACTCCAGGAAATCCGTTTCCTTCTCCTGTTTTGGGAAGAAGGCCCTATGGGGACTCTGCATCACCTGGGCGTACGGGACCTTGTGGGGTCAGGAGAGAGGCATTTAGTGATTGTGGGAAATTAACGAACATCTGCTCTAGTGAATGCTAAACCCAGCTCTGCCACAGCATCCCAGCCCGGGTCTGCAGTGCACCCCCCCTAGTCGAATCCAGGGCCCCGAAGCACTGCAGCTCCCCTAGAAAGCCACGTAAACGAACTTCACGTGCGACCAGCAGAGCCACCTGCCATTCCAGTCTCCAGGTCTCTTTCTGGAGCAGAGACAGAGTGGTTTTCATAAGGGTTGTTCTGAACACTTGGCCGGGCAGCCTCCCTGCTCACGGCTGTGCTCTGTTGTGCGCACGTCCTTGGTCAATCGGAGTCTCTGCTGACAAATAAAAATGGAATTGAATGGAATGGAATTGAAAGTCAAAAGGGCTCTGTAATAATTTTAGGCTGCCTGAGGCACCGTGCTGAAGCCCTGGCATTATAAATAAGGGTAATGTACTAGAGACTGAATTACAATCAAAGCAGCCATAAGAACATGGAATGTGCGCCACGCTTATTTAAAGGATATAGAGTCAGATTATGATCTGTAGACAGCGCACTGCTGGCAAATCAATAACCACTCACTCAAATAGGGGCCAGGAGGACTTTGATTAGAAACGGGGAAGGGATGTGGGGACATTGGGTGGGAGCCCAACCTACGGGGAGTAAGATCTGCATTGGGACGCCCCATCCCACCCGTTACCTCTGACAACTCAGAGGCGGGGGGGGGAGGGGGTTTGCTCAGTTAAGAATCGGTCTCTTCCTCCTCCTTGTTGCCTCTCTCATCTCCAGAATCTCAGCCCTGATTTCTAACTTACATCCAAGCTTACACTTACTTTAATTAAATTTAGTCTTTTTTTTTTTTTTTAAAGCACGATGCCAAATGTGGGTTTATGAACTAGTCCTGGGTAGTGGGGTAATATCCAGATTGTTGGCTCTGGTTCTGAGCCCACTCACCCCAGAGTAAATCAGGAGTCACTCCATGCAAGTCGGCAGGCTTATTCTGGTATAAACTCAGTTGAAGGGACGTCTTGCGGGCTTCCACTGAGAGGATGGTGCTCAGCTGGAGGGGCTGGGATTTAATTAGGAGCTGATGCTAGCGCCTGCAGAGTCACTGTTGTGCTAATGGAAATGTCTGCAGAGCAATCACTGTTTGTTAGTTAGAAGCTCTTGGAATAGCTGGTTCAGCTGCTGTTCTCCCCTAACTAGACCACATGACAGCTTGGCAAGGAGGATGGCTCTTCTTGCAGAGATCCTTCTACGCTGCCTTGAAGAGCTTGCTACAGCCACCATCCGTGCAAAGAGGAGCTGTTCCAGCTCCCAGCCAGAATACATAGTCTGCCTTGGAGAAACCAAAGGCTGAATGAACGTAGCAATAGGAATAAACACTGGGCCAAATGCTGCCTTCAGCCACGTGCAGCCCACTCCCACTGAACCCAGTGCCTGAGGGGAGAACCTGAGCAAATGTGTGTAAATCTCCAAGGTCTCACGCTAGGAGGTCTCTAGGGGTGTGGTAGCACAAGGAGGTGCATGCACTGGTCCTGCATCTCTTTGAGAGCTCAGGCTCACGCCTTCTGCAAGCGAAAACAAGCTGGGTGCTTCGTGGTTCCTCCTCCAAATGGCCAAAAGCACCAGCTAGTTCAGCCTCCTTGGTGACTTCTGCTCAGAAGAGACCGAATGCAACACAATCCTTGGCATTTCCAAAATGCTGGGGGTGGCGAGGCAAAGGATTCATGGTAAATTCTTTGCTGTGAGGGTTGGAGAGCTTGTTCTTGCAGCCGCTGAGTTTCCTCTGATACTTTGGCAACCCTATGAACTGCTTTGTGGGCTGGGGGTGTGGGTGGGGGTGGGTGGATTAGCCCTGTAGCCCAGCAGAGATCTTATGAGGGTGGTAGGACAGTGCTGGGTGTATCTGAAGGACATAAACATCAAGAGGGGAAGGAAGTGTCTGAGGTGGTACAAGGGCTCATCTGCATCGGGTGATGGTTAAAGATCAGTATTCGGTGCTGACGTTAGACCTATATCAGCTACCTTTGATTGTGACTTGGTATTGGCTTGTCTGGCTTGGAGGGTTTCTGTTCCCTTTGCTGGCAGAGCCCAGCGTTAGGTGAATTGCTCTGCTCTATGGGGGAGAGGGATTCTCAGGGCACTGCAGTGTTAGGTGCTGTTGGCTCTTACTTGCCGTTCCAGAGGCTTAATGAGGAAGTGTGGGTGGGAATGCCGGCACTGTGCTGGGGACACCCAGCTTTGTCTCCCATTAAGGAAGCTTGGAGAGTGGCTGAGCGTGTCTCCTTGTCAGAATGCGAGCAATGCTCAACCCAGATAAGGTGGAGGTGATTATGGAGAGTTGGGAGAAGCAGCCAGTGGATTTGGCAGGGCCTGCACTGGGTCCACTGATTGAGGGTGTGCAGCCAGCATTTGCTGCCCGGTTTTGCAACTTAGCTACCCCTACTTCCCCTCACAGAACCTGAGATACTTTTAAAACTAACAGCAGCAGTGCTAGGGTGGCTTTTTCCATCTCTGGGAGGTTTGAGTCCTTTCCCTTTCTAGTCGTCCGCACTTCTAGTCTGGACTTCAGCAACGTGCTGTACTTGGGGCTATAACCTAAATCCACTCAGAAGCTGAAGCTTAATGCACAAGGCAGCTCCCTGTGTAAACAGGGTGCCTAACCAGCACTCCAAGGGGTGTACCAGCTGAACAGGAAGAGTCCCCTGTGGCCTAGGACATCACCCCATGCAATAGTTGGTGTGAAAGAGAGACCTACCTTGATTCTGGAACTCCCTCCCTTCCCAAATAGTCAGTCATAGTGCAAAGCCTATCTCAGTGGGCCCTTGGGGAAGACTGGGGTGAGGGGCTTCTTTAGGGATCTGAAGAGGGAGCGAAGTGTCTTTGTTGCATGGCTGCCTTTGTGTTTGGGATCTGCCAACAGGGATCTGTTGCTTTTGTTGTTAGTGGTTTGAGTGGTAAATGGTTATCAGGATGCCTAGAGGCTCGGGAGATGTCTCTAAAGATGTTAAATGTAGATACATAAATAGGGGAGATAATTAAGAGTAATAGGATAAAATGCTACCTTCACCATCTTCCTCCTTTCCTAACCTTCTGAGTTTCTCTTCCCTCTCTGTTGCCTTTCACAGTTGTGCACCTGTGCGAACATTTCCCTGTGAAGTGTGTTTGTGGGGACAGGGCAGTTTGTAGAAAGACGCCCGAGAAAACAAAGCGGTGTTGAAAGTGGGAAATAAAGGAAGGTGCAAGCTGATGAGCGGGATAAAAAAATTCCTCCAAGTTAGGCCTGTCTGTGGAATACGTCTCCCAGGGGATGTGGGGGAAACCCCGTTGCTTGAGTCATTTTGAAACTAATCTGAACGCAGCACTAAAATTCAATTCCGTAGGGAGCAATCCTGTGCTGCCAAGGGCGGGTGGAGATTTCTGTCTGGGAGATGCTGCATAATTTTGGATTATATCTTAAATGGTAGATAGCACTGAAGCACTTACAGAATAATGTTTAAATGGGGGTTACATTTGTGGGTACCTCAGTGCAGAAGAAACCCAGGGCATATAACGGAGGCTTATTGCAGGGCAGAACAGAGCTGCGGGTGAGAAGATTCCAAAGCAGTTGACAGCGCTAGGTCTGGCTCTAGCCGGCATGAGATCAGTTCACAAGCATGGTCGTTATAAAAAATATATATACTCCCAGATCCGTACTCAGTTTTTTCTGGTCTCTTTCAATGGTGGTAACAATTCAGTCTCCTTGTGAGCTGAGTGAAATCTTTGTTGGGAGGGTGCCAGGCCAGGTGTTGGGTAAAGGGGCATAGAGGACATGATCTGTGTGCTGGAAATTCCGTGGAGCCTTTTTTCCCCTAGGGATTTGGTCCTTTGCGTAGACAAGCCTGGTGGATTCCAGCAACCTGGAAAAAGTAGAGAGCGGGAAGAAGGAAAGCAAAGCACAAGGAACGCTTGGTTATCATGGGGAGATGCTCCAGAGATGAGCTGCCTTGGGCAGATTGGCTTATTTTAATAATGACCTTCAGGAGTTAAATGAAAATACAATAAGCAGGGCAGATGAGAAAGAACAAGCCAATTAAATACAAAACATGCTTTGTAAAACTCCATGACAGATAAGACAGGGCTGCAACCTCCAGAGTAACTGATGAATGCTAAATCACTCCACAAGGACTGGGGAGGAGGTATGTGTGGTGGGGGTGGGGGAATGGGTTTAGGCTATTGAATATTTCAAGACTTGCAGCCCACTTTGGAAACCGGAGAAAGGTGAAACGGCTGTGGTTGCTTTGCTTCCCTTTCAGTAAAACAAAGGGGGCGGGAGCAGGAGGGGGTTGAGCCGGCCTGGAGCTGGAAGGCATGCAGTAACAATTCTCCAACTTTAATATCTGCTGTTTCATTTTATATTCATCATGTCAGCATAATCTGCTTTTATGGGAATCGTCTTGGTTCTCGACCAAATGCATTTAGGCCCTTTTTCTTTTAAGTTTGATAGTAATGTGACTTGAAGACCTCAATGAAATGTTTATATATAAGGATTGTAGAAACAGCAAAAGAAAAAATGGAATTACAAAGTCGGAAGGGATCTTACTTCTCGGTCTCGCCTTGGACCTTTTTCACGAACAGGTGACCTAGTGGCTGGCTCAAGCCCAGTTCCTGGGTTCTGCTATAAGAGACTGTTTACCTGTTCCCAACAGTGGGGGTGTGACAGCTATTGCTTGGTTTCTTTGGGATACTACACAAACCAAAGTTTTTGGGGGGCAGGGAAAGGCTCTGCCACTCTGCAAGGGCATAGAGCTTATGGCCAGATGGGACCTTTAGCTCACCCTAACCGGACCTTCTGCTGGGGCAATGGACACCATCTTGGATGCAGGAGAAGGAGCATCTCATCATGCCTATGGCTATTAATAAAACAAACCCCTTGTACGTTGCTGTTAATGTACCTGTGCTTGATAGGACGGGGTGAGACTCACTTCTTGCCCCAAAGAGCTTGCAGCATAAGGTTGAGGCGGTGAACTGAAAACGAGTCACAGGGTGAGAGTTTGGGTAAGGGTGGGTGTGGGGGGGGGCAGGAGGGATGCGTGGAAGAAGGGGATTTTGAAGTGGGTGCTACAAGGAGAAGAGAGACTGTTGGGTGGGCGAGAACAGCCAGGCATAGGTGGGAGCATTCTGAGATACGGTGCAGAGAATGGGAGGAGGCAAAAGGAACAGCGAAATTAGGCATTCTGGAGATGAGGCAGACATGTTGGTGGGGGAGGATTTGTGAAGGCCCAGGCCTCTAGGTGAAGATGCTGAATGGGCTGAGGTGAGAGATGGGAATGCCTGAAGGAAGTGGAGGTGGGGGAAGATGCCAGTGTAGAAGCTGCCAGTGTAGAAGCAGAGAAGGTACCTTCAGCAGCAGCCTTCCGGCCACACTGGAGGTTGGAGAGGCAGTGGGGTCAGACAGCGCCTTGCTAATCAAGGTGAGAGCTGGTCAAGGAGCGCAGCAGAAGGGATAGTGAGAATGGGGTTGAGGGTGGTGACAGACCTTAAGGAGAGTCTGGCAGAGGGGGGAAGAGGGGAGTCAGAAGTGATGAGATTGGGAGAGGCGTATACGAGCGGGGTTGTCGGTGGCGAAAAGGGGCAGGGAGAGGGATTAGCAGCAGACAGGAGTTCAGTGAAGTCTCTGCAGCTGTGAGCCCAGGAGTACACACACAGTAGGGGGAGTCACTGCCAAAATGCAGATGGGATCCTCCTGTATTGACAATGGGGGCGGGGGGGATACGAGGCTCGCTCCCAGCTGCAGGGTAGACGTACCCATAGGCTAGTGTGTTCTGAGGTTTATTAATCTGTGGTAAGTGGCACCCAAATTTTGTACCCAGCCCTTATCAGAAATTGCCTAGACACAGGATTTCCAGTAAAACTGTAGAATGAAGCGTAAGCTGAAGTTTCCAGACTAGCCGCCTTTGGGGGGAGGCTTTGATGAATACGGCACGTTTTCCTTTCCCAGGAGTCTAGCTTAGTGAGATCTTGTATTTCAACTAACTTCAAAACTTCCCCAAAACGTTCTGCTCTGACTAAGAGGCACCACATGCAGGCATTCAGGCAGGGAGAAGGAAGTTCCTGGAAAGGAGTAGGGATTGGGGGGGATGTTGACTCTGGAGTGTTTCCAGCCTGGGAGGCAAGGCCTGAGAACCACAAAGAAGCATCAGCACAGATTCTCCATCTCAGGGCTGGTCTACACTGGAAACTTACATTGACATCGCTACGTCTTTCAGGGGTGTGACAAATCCGCACCCTGAGAGACGTAGTTAAGCCAATCTAACCCGTGGTGTAGACAGTGTTGACCGAATAATTCATCTGTTGCCCTAGCTACCGCCTTTCAGGGAGCTGCATAAACTAGAGCAATGGGAGAGCCCCTCCCGTCACCCCAGTGAGTGTCTACACACTCTGCGTTGCAGGGGCCCTGTTCTAGCTATAGTGGTTTAAGTGTAGACACGGCCATAGTCCTAGGAATAAAACTGATTGGCTGAACCTCCTTTCCGAAACTTGGCAGGGACTTTTCCCTTTGGCTGCAGTGCCTCCGAGTGGCAGCAGATCGGCTCAGTGCTGATGGAAGTCCCATCTTTCAAATGACGTTTAAACTGGTCCCCATCTCCTTGTGTTCATTGAAAGGGCTCGTAGCGCTTTCCCCAAACTGCAGTTGGGCTGTATCCGGGACAAGCCCTCCTGCTCTTGTGAGATCACGTTCTGCCTCCCCAACCTCTCCCTCCTTTGACACGGGGCTGGCTTCATACCTTAGTGTCCTATAGGAGGCGCAATGCTAGGTTCCTCCCAGAGGGAGCTATGTTTCGCTTATGGGAGAGGTAAACTCTGTGCGAGGTGCTGTACGAATGTGGGATTTTAATTTTATGAGACTCCTTTTAAGTTTTATCTAACCCTAGAGTGTCCTTGAATGTGACCTCTGGGGTTCAGTTTTGTTTTGCAGGGAGCCAAATGCAAGGGCCACCTTTGCTGGTGTGTGCTGCTCCTGGAAACGGCTTTATTTATTTGCTGGGATGGGGACTGGGTTATTTGCAGAAAACCTGCTTTGGCGGCGGCGGAGTGACAGTGAATTTGTGCATCTCTGAGGTGCAAGCCTACTCTGTTTTGTATTCCAGGCTTGGGCAGGAGTTTATTCTCAACAGAGTGGGCAAACTAGCGGTCGCTGTGCTTGCAAGGTCGAGATATCTAGCTGTCCTCCCATTAGATTCAGGTGGTGATGCCATTGTCTCTGATATGTCGATAGAATAATTAGTGAGAAGGCGAGCAAGGGAGTGTGTAATATTGGCCTAACCTTGTAGCTGCAGACTGCAGCCAGGGATCCAGCCTGCTGTGGGACAGTAGAAACCTGATCGACAGGTAAACCCAGCCCTGTGGAAAGGTTTGGATTTCTTGATGAGGCTTTCTCTTTGAGCGCGTGATTGTTCTCTTGGTCTAAAACAATGACCGTAGGAGTCGTGTGTTTTCTGATGCAAAATGTGTGTTGCTTTCAGGGCTGGAAAAATCCATTTGCCCCTGAAGAGCGGGGGGCTTTCTTTGCCGAGTGAAGGGGCCTGAATGGAACCACTGACTTCTGCAGAAACGGGTCGAAGGCTAGACGCTACTAGGTGGCTACTAGGAGAGCCTTACACCTGTGATGTTTTCCTGAGTCTGCAGACTGACAGCTGCTAATCAGCCCCTTGACTGGAGGCCCCGGTGTGAAACTGACCAGGCCGGCCGTGGCTGCTCCCAACCTTTTTGGCAGCTGTGAGGCTGCTCAGGGTCTTGTTTAGTTTCAGGCTGCTGCTGTTCCTGGGTTGTGCCGGAGGCTCCCTCTCTTTGGCATCTGCTTTCGGCTAGAAGGGGTCTGAGTTTTCCAAGCCTCTGATTATTTATGGTGCCCGAAGTGCGCGAAGTGCTTTGCAAAACCTGGTATGATACAATCCCAGCCCCAGGCTGTTTACGGTGTAAATTTGAGTATCCGGGGCATGAGAGCAGGAGTTCATGTCAGCAGAGGAAGGCTAACAAAGGAGCCATTCCAGGTGTGTCCCTCTCGTGCAGCAGCTTGCTTTCCCACCGGCACTGCCTCCTGCTGGTGTCTCCTTGTGCTTTTCCACCGTGCTGAGGAAATGGCTGTGACTGGTTTTCTGTGCCAAACATAACGGCCGTGCCAGTGAGCTAGTCCTGGAGAAAGGCGTATTTCAGGGGTGGACAAACTGCGGCTTGCGAGCCGCCGCGTGTGGCTCTTTTACAGTTAAAGTGCGGCTCGCAGAGTCGTCCCACCTCTCCCATTCTCTGCCTACCAGTCCGGTAGGCAAGCTTGGGGCTTCTTGCCTGTGGCAGGATGGTGGTGCTGCACCACCCAGCTGCAGAGCAGAAACCCTGAGCCCTGGCAGGTGCGCCCAGCTCACGAACTTCTGGAAATTTGCTGAAGGCAGCTCAGAAGGTCAGTAAGTTTGGCCACCCTGGTGTTTTTCTTGTAACTGTCCGCTGATCTCTGCTCTCTGGCTTCTTCCTCCAATTTGAACTAATGGCAAAACCCCTGTTGAGATAACACCTCAGATCCCTAGGAGCTACATGTTGTTCTTGAGCATCTGTACAGCTGGAGGATAGTCAAGGGACTTTGTATTTCAGGGATGAGGTCCTCTGCCTTTCATTGCATAAGAAACGTACGTGTGTGTGTGTGTGTACGCCATTCCTCTCTCTCCTAGCTTGCAAAAAAGAATGACCAGGTTTACATAACAGCCCTATCACAAGGGCTGAACAGTGTTTAAAAACAGATTACAATAAATATCTTGCGTTTCTGTTGCACATCTCATCCAAAGATCTCAAAGCACTTTCTAGCCAGTAATTAATTAGGCCTCACAACTACCCCAGCCTCTGAAGCAAGGGCAGTATTCTCATTCTATATATGGGGGAAATGAGGAACAGACATGGAGTGATTTGCGGATGATACTAAACTGGGAGGAGTGGTAGATACGCTGGAGGGGAGGGATAGGATACAGAAGAACCTAGACAAATTGGAGGATTGGGCCAAAAGAAATCTGATGAGGTTCAATAAGGATAAGTGCAGGGTCCTGCACTTAGGACGGAAGAATCCAATGCACCGCTACAGACTAGGGACCGAATGGCTAGGCAGCAGTTCTGCGGAAAAGGACCTAGGGGTGAGAGTGGACGAGAAGCTGGATATGAGTCAGCAGTGTGCCCTTGTTGCCAAGAAGGCCAATGGCATTTTGGGATGTATAAGTAGGGGCATAGCGAGCAGATCGAGGGACGTGATCGTCCCCCTCTATTCGACATTGGTGAGGCCTCATCTGGAGTACTGTGTCCAGTTTTGGGCCCCACACTACAAGAAGGATGTGGATAAATTGGAGAGAGTCCAGCGAAGGGCAACAAAAATGATTAGGGGTCTAGAACACATGACTTATGAGGAGAGGCTGAGGGAGCTGGGATTGTTTAGCCTGCAGAAGAGAAGAATGAGGGGGGATTTGATAGCTGCTTTCAACTACCTGAAAGGGGGTTCCATAGAGGATGGCTCTAGACTGTTCTCAATGGTAGCAGATGACAGAACGAGGAGTAATGGTCTCAAGTTGCAGTGCGGGAGGTTTAGGTTGGATATTAGGAAAAACTTTTTCACTAGGAGGGTGGTGAAACACTGGAATGTGTTGCCTAGGGAGGTGGTGGAATCTCCTTCCTTGGAAGTTTTTAAGGTCAGGCTTGACAAAGCCCTGGCTGGGACGATTTAACTGGGAATTGGTCCTGCTTCGAGCAGGGGGTTGGACTAGATGACCTTCAGGGGTCCCTTCCAACCCTGATATTCTATGATTCTATGATGTGCCCCAGGGACATCGATCCCAGTTTTCCTGGCTCCTAGTCCCTTGCTCAAAGCACTAGGGTGAGAGGAGCAAGTCTCTCTCTCAGGTGGTCTGTCTGTTGTGCAGTGACGTGGGACGTGTGTTTGAATGCAGCTCTCTCGTGAGTGCAGAAACTGAACCCCAGTTGTTTCTGTTACTGCAGAGATGTCTGGGACTGTGGCGGATATTTCCTTGGTGCACTGGAAGCAGCAGTGGCTGGAGAACGGCACCCTGTATTTCCACGTCTCCATGAGCAGCGCTGAGCAGCTGTCCCGGGCCACCCCGCCCACCCTTCAAGAGCCTTCTGAGATCGTGGAGGAGCAGATGCACATTCTTCACATTTCTGTCATGGTGAGTGAATCTTTCTTCCCTTTCCTGCCCAATCTGGTGGGCCAAGAGGAGCAGCTGGAAGGGACTGGTGGCTGGACAGAAGTGAGACGGGGGCGCTAAAAGGGTGATAGGCTGGTTTGCCTCAGTCCAGCTTCCGGTGTGCAAACGTCTATATCCCCAACCAGCATAGCGGTCCCTGGTTACTGGGGTTTGGCAGAGCAAGACAAATAACTGAATGGGCCTGGAAAATGAGTTATTCCTGTTTCTAAAGGTAATTCTGTCCAGGGCAGGGGTGTTGCATACGGACGCCTCCCTTGCCTCTGTGTGCGGTATACGGAATGCTTCTCACCAGTGTTAAGTTCTGACGCGAGACAAGTTGGTGAGGGCAAGTTAATGTCTTAATGCTTTTTTTTTTTTTTATAAGCTGACGCCTACCCATTACATGGGTGTCAGCAGTGGACGGATCCTGTGTCATTGAAAACCAATCTGATACTTGCGGGGTTCTGCAAAAGCAGTTTCCGTCTTCCCAAGCGTTTGGATCAGTCTGTCTTCGGTACTGAGGCCTCTGTTACCATAGGATCTGGGTCCTTATTCGTAGAGCACCCTGTGAGACGGGAAGTGCTATTCTCCCCATTTTACCAATGGGGATCTGAGGCATGGAGAGACTCAGTGACTTAGTTGCCCAAGGAAAGTCTGTGGCAGAGCTTAGCATTGAACCTGGGTTTCCCAAATCCCAGGCTAAAACCCTAACCACTGAGCAATCCTTACTCTCTTAGCTGTTATGGTTATGTTTGTGTTGCTTCTTCATTGCTGAGTGGTCTTGCTGGGGGGGTTGAAATCACAGACTCCTGAGAAAGTGCCCTCCAACTGCATTGGACGGCGGAGAATGCACGGAAAGGGCAGTTGTAGGAAGGTATCTCCAGTCCACGCCTGTTTAATGTATGTGTTCATAGCTTTGAATTCGTGCATTGGTTCAGAACTTGTGCTTGCTAGATTTTTCTGGGCTACTTGGATCCTTGTTTTCCACTTGAGCAGGGACTTGCTCCACTTTTTTAAAAGATCAAACCTACATAAGCAAGTTCACTAAATGCATTACAGAAGTGGGTTGCGGATTTAGCTGGGACATCAAGTATAGGTATCTATAAAAAGATACATTGCCTTGACACTTCCATATAAAGAGAGAGTGAATTGGCTGGGACTATAGAGAGGAGAGGAAAGAGGGCATGATAGAAGCATACATAACAACGAATGGGATGGAGAAGGTAAATTGGATGCTCTTATTCATAAGCAAGGGGACAGTCAATGGAACTGAAAGACGACAAACCTAAAAACATGAAAAGGAAATCCTGTTCTTTCATAATACGTAATTAACCTGTGAACCTCATTGCCACAGTACATCACTGAGGCCAAGAGCTTAGCTGAATTCAGAAAAGGATTAGACATTTATGTGGCTAATGAGAACATTCATAGTTAATGTTAGATGGGATCAATTTTTTAAAAGCAATATAAACTCTCATGTTTCAGGGCATAAGCCAACTACTAAGTGGTCAAGGTTAGGAAGACACTTTTCCGAGGTGTAAATTGATGCCATAATTGCACCTTTCTCTCCTAAGCAGGGTTGAAGGGAGGATGTGGTCCTGGAGGGACCGTTGGTCTGATTTGGTGTGGTGGCTCATATGCGTGTTCCCATGTGGAATAGCCTGTAGGAATCTCGCAGAACTGAGTGAAACCCCAGTGCTGGGTTTCATTACAAACTTGAAACTTTGCCCAGTCTGGTTGAAAGATTCATTAACTTTTCAAGTGAATCCGGGCCAAGTTTTGAGTGAATGGGAGCAGATATATGGTTTTTGCCTCAAAACCATGCAAAATTTACAGCTTACGCAAAACCAGGTGAAACGCTTTGTTTTCAGAAGAGATTTTTCATCTGAGGGTGTGTTTTGCTCAATAGCTGTAGGGCTGGTCTACACTCAAAAATTAAATTGAGCCAGCTACATTGCTCATGGGTGTGTAAAATAAATAAATAAAATAAAAAAAAAATCCACACCCCGAGAAGTTGGCTTAACAACGCCGAAGTTCCATTTTTACAGCGCTAGGTGGATGGAAGAATTCTGCTGACTTAGCTCCTGCCTCTCAGCAAGGTGGATTCACTACAGCAACGGGAGACCCTCTCCCCCTCCCCCCCCCGCTGCTGTAATAAATATCTGCACCGACGTACTGCCGCAGCATAGCTGTCGTGTTTTAAGTGTAGACGCAGCCTTCGCTATGCCCTGTCTTATCCTTGACCCCCCTAAACCTACATCCCAGGGCAGCCTGACGTACGTGTTGTACCGCTTCTGCTACTCCCATAGGAGTCCCATAACTATCTCATACTCTCCCTGCAGTGTCATCGACCATCTACTGTGCCAGACCCCAGCGCCTGGGCTCACTCAGTACCTAACCTCTTGCCGTCCCCATAGATATTCCATCTTGCCATTCTAGTTCAGACCACACCATTTTCTTGCCCTCCTTGGTAGGGCCCTACTAAATTCACAGTCCACTTCGGTCAATTTCACGGTCATAGGATTTTAAAAATGGTTAATTTCATGATTTCAGATATTTAAATCTGAAATTTCACAGTGTTGTAATTGTCGGGATCCTGACCTAAAAAGGAGTTGGGGGGTGGAGGGGGTGTCACAAGATTATTGTAGGGGGGGTTGCGTTACTGCCCCCCTTACCTCTGCAGTGCTGCTGGAGAGCGGCAGCTGCTGGCCGGGAGCCCAGCTCTGAAGGCAGAGCCACCGCCAGCAGAAGCGCAGAAGTCAGGATGGCAGGGTGTGGTATGGTCTCTGGGCTGCTGCCTGCAGAGCTGGGCCCTCAGTCAGCAGCCGCCGGGCCGCCCAGCTTTGAAGGTAGTGCAGAAGTAAGGGTGGCAATACCTCAACCCCCATCCCCCCCTGCCCCAATAACTCTCCAACCCCCCTGTAACACCCCGTGAAATCTGTATAGTATAAGGTAAAAGCACACAAAAGACCAGATTTCACGGTGGGAGACCAGATTTCATGATCCATGATGAATTTTTCACGGCCGTGAATTTGATAGGGCCCTACTCATTAGACTTGCTAAACACTCTCCTCTCTCTTATTCCACTTTATGCCAAAAAAATTCAGTCTCCCCTACTTACCCCCTCGGTAGACGAGACACATCCTGACTGCTATGCAGAAGTGGTTCTGAGGCCACACCTGCGCTCCCCGTAGGAGATGAATAGCTACTGCGACCTCACCCCTTCTACACACGCTATCTGTGGGTCCCATTCACCAGCAGCCTAGATAGAGCTATGATCTCACCTGCTTCACATAGGGGACAGGAGGGAACTGGCATGGCCTGGGCTTATCTTTGAATCTGATTTAAGGAGCTGTGCTGTTTACCTTTACTTGCGTGCACATTCTGTGTCCGATTTGCAGCATGGCAGGGTACAGGGACAGAGTTAAGGTTGCCTGTGGAGTATCTGTGTCTGGGATTGGGTGACCGCGCTTTAGGAAGCGTTGTGTGTTTGACTGAACACCATCTTAAAGAAACATTTTTCTTTTGGATTTGTGGTGTTGTTGATGCTGCTTATGCACTGCGTGGTTTTCTGGTAGCCTTGTTCTCTGCCTGGAGTGTACAGTGCAAGAGGATGGGGCTGGGGATACAGGTCCTGAAGGCTGAGATGCTTGCAGATGTACGTTCCGTGTTCGCTGCACTTGTGGTAAACAGGCTAAAATCAGTGCTCCAAGTCGGGAGGCGGAACCAAAAAAGCAGGGGGAACCTGTGCAATTCTGCAGTGACGGTGTGAGCTGGGGAGCAGAGTGCAGCTCACGGTGGGGGTGAGGATAACATCGTGCAAATGAGCTGCAGGAGTGACCCTATCACACCTTCCATGTAATGGTACTTGGCATCTTTCACCGTTGCTTTTCCTTTATCCTTCACTTAGTCTTCTGGTGCTCCTGGTTTTGGTTCTTTTGTATTATATTCTTAATGCAGTGAAAGCGTGAGGAACTTTTATCCTTTTAAATTCAGCTAATTGTGTTTACACTGAACTACTTCCCCTAGGGAAGGGGAGGAGAACCAGAGCTCAGCTCCCAGAACTGGCAGTAATGGGGAGTAAGAGATGCTCCCGATAGGAATGGATAAACGTCGGGGATTGCCTGGAAGGTTAAGAATGGGGATACATTTGATGGGTACACGTGGCTGTATTTCTGGTCATTGGGGTATGAGTACAAGCCATGAATACAGTACAGCAATTACCCAAATCCAGCTTCTGCTGCTAATGTTCCCCAGCTCAAGGGCATCTTTAATAGCAAAATAATACTTGTTTTTTCCCCCTCACTGTTTTTCCTAATCTCTCCCCAATGAGACATAACATTAATTACCGCAGTTAGAGGGAATTGTCTCCATTACTGTCTGCCACCCCTTTCGTCTTGGCTTGAGCATCCAAAATTCATCTCCTGAATGAAAAGGGGGGGCAGGGGAATATGCAAATGCAGGATTTTTTTATTTATTTTTCTTTTGCGCAATGACATGTAGAAAGGAATCAATATTTTTGTCATTACACTTGTTGTGTTTTTTTCCATAATCTTAGCTGTCATTTGGGTTTAATTGTGTTGTTTCCTCTTGTGTGGAAGTAAATCTTATCTGTTTTGGATTAAAATTCAATGAAGGTCAGAGCGGCTCGAAAATTTACCAGGCTGCAGCAATTAATGTTCATTTGGCTTTGATAAATTGGAATGTTCCCCACAATAGGACTGGAGTGGATTTCACAAGCAATAATTCTTCCATTAACTCAATGATTCCATGCATGATGGAGCGTCTTGTCACTGCTCTGTTTGTCATCTGTCACTTCAAGGATCTGGGCATATGCCTGATATGATTTATCATGATTATTGGGGCTGCTTGTGTCAAAACATTTAAAACCACTAATTATTCTTGCCCTGTAAATTGCTGAATTAAACAAAACACGCAGTTCTCAGTTTTTTTTTTCCCCCTCCAGCTTGTTCCCCTGTTTAATTATCGTTCTGGGCCACTATAAATCCATGCCGAGAGCTGCATTTAACAGCATCTGGCTTGGAGATGGGTCTTATTTAGGGGACTCTAGGGGGAGTGCTGCAGGAGCTGGTGAAAGGAGCATGCTTAATCTCTACAATGTAGCTCTTTTGGTTCTCGGTGCTTCTACTGAGCACATTATCTATTGCACTTTGTGTGGCCTCTCTCAGCACCTCGCAATCTTTAATGTATTGATCCTGATGTGATAGGACACATTGTACATGTGGGAAGCTGAGGCACAGAGAGACTGTGACTTGCCGAAGGTTACCCAGGAAGTCTGTGGCAGAGTAAGGACTTGAACCCAGGTCTCCCAAGCTAGCTGGAGTGGAGTATCATGTATCACATGCTAAATGCCATGTAAGCAGAGCCCATCACCAAAGCCAGCATTGGTAGTTATAGCCCACAAGCCAGATGGAGTCAGGTTCCTGATGACGGGAAGTTGAAGACACTGGTACCTCCCAGAAGGAGCTGGCTTCATTGTTGCCTGCTGGCAAGCTCGCAAGAAATGTCTGAAGCCAAACCCTGACAGGCAGGATTCCTCTCCCTTTGCTGTATTATGGCCCTTCGTGAGCTGAAAAATGGATTTGAGAGTAATAATGAGTTCCTCTTTGATCAAAAGGAGGCAGGGCAAGAATCTTCCCACTGATGGAGGGGGAGCAAAGAGGTAAATCAGCCCTGCTCAAAGCCACCAGAATTGTGCTGGGTCAGAGTCTGAGCGCAAAGTTCAAAGGATCCCTGGGGAGGCGAGGCATGCACCCAGGTGTGCAGCCTCCAGGTAGGGATATGCTTCAGGTAAACACCACCGGCACTAGTCTTGCGTCAACTCACTGCCCAAAGCCTGGAGGCTAAAACCCATCTACCAACTGGACTGGTGCAATGGCTCATTCCAAGAAACTGGTAAAGCAGCAATTTCTAAACCCTGCCAGCCGCAAAAGGCCCTTGGCCATGCATGCTGTAGGCTGGATTCTGCCCTCCCCAATGCTGCTGTGAGAGGAGTGACTCCGCTGAAATCAATGGTGCCAGGGACGTGCATGTGTAATCAGACGCTGGAACAATGCACGCAGGTGTGTGTTTGCATAGACAAATTCATCCACTGACTCTGCTGGGTTTATTGCTGGAATGTACCAGGCTCTTATGTCTTCAGGGAAATGTAATGAGCAAATTCACGGCTTTGTTTCATCTCCTTCCTCTCTCCCGGCTATGGAATATATGAGTGTCTGGAATAAAAAGCAAACCAGCCTCGTCAGATTTCCTACACCCACTTTCTGCCTGGCTGTCATTGGCGTTAGCCAGCTAGCTGCTGGAATCCAGTTCTCCCTGTGGATTCTGTTCTACTTCAGCTCTTATTTATACGTTACCATTTTTATTACTGTTCTTATGTATCCTGATGATTCCCTAATGATCAGTCGCAGGGGCTGTGTTCTGCCAGCTTCGGAGATGGGCAAAAGGTGTGTTCTTAAACATTTCACTCTGATATAGCAACCTCTTCCTGCCTGCTGTGAAGTGTAGCCCGGGGATGGGTGCAGTGGGCCTGAGTCGACTTGCTCTAATACCAGTGTGACTTCTGTTTAACTCCACTGACTTCATTGGAGCTGCTCCTGATTACGCTGGTTAGGGAGATTAAAATCCAGTGAATGCCGATTGTCTCATATCCCTGCCTTGTGGGTCTGGCCCTGGGGTTCCTGCTTTAGTATCTGCATAGGGGTTGGTGGAGGGTTTTTTTTTTTTTTAAGTGGCTACCACCTCATTTCAGGATCTTCCTTCCTGCAGGCTCGCTGCCAGCATCCAGCTCTATCCCTGTGCATTAATTTGAATTTTCATCTGTGCACCATATGGCAAGAACTTCCATCCCACACAGAGTGTGTTTTCTGGAGGAATGCAGCTCTGACTAGAGTTTTCCCTTTGAGCTCTGGTGGGGCCAGGTACCTTGTGTGGCTTCATGTCTGTCCTGCACAATAGTTCTGATCAGTGTTTTGAGTTTTTGTCCAAGTGCCTGTGTTTTCTGTTCTCAGACGTTGCAGGAGTCCCTTGCATTGTACATGTTCCTCTAAAGGCTGAACTATATGCAGGTTTTGTCCTGATATAACTGTGTGGTGGTGGTTTGTGATATTTTACCAGTATAACTATACTGGTACAACCCCTAGTGTGGATGCATTGATAGTTATTCCTCTCCCTGTATGTGATGATTACTCTATACTGGTATAAGCAATTGTTACCCCTTTTTTGACACAAGTGGATAGTCAAAGTTTGGGGCCTTTCTGCTAGAAAGAGAAATTGAAGGTAGAAAACAGTCTTGTTTTCCTGAGCACAGAAGGAATCAAACAGCAGGAGACCATTCCTTTGTTTGCTATTCCAAACCTGCCTTTCCAGCCAGCATGCTGTGCCCCAAAAGCCTCCTTTCTTAGCTTGCTGTCAGGGCCACATTACCAGCACTTCTGTTCCCATCTGCTTAGCTTTCTGGTTACTTTGGTCTCTGCCCACCCTTTCTCTCTCACGTACGCAGACAAGCTGCTCCACTGATCCAAGCTGTAGCATTGGGCCACATGGTTCAGCTTCTACTCGAGCTTTTCCATGTACCTGAATGTTGGGTCCCTCCGCTGTTGCTTCAGCCACCTCTTTACATTAACCCTGACACTGTTACCAACATACGCCTGACCCATAGCAGCAAGGTGTGACCCAGCCCACAACATGTTTATACTGGTATAACTGGGTCTGCGCTAGGGGAGCTGGTTGTTGCTTTAACTACTCTGGCTTTTAGTTAAAGTGGTGCAACTTTTGAGTGTAGACACAAGCTAAGTGAATGGATCCGGAACATCCCTGATATTTCTGGGGCGCATCCAGTGGGTTAGCTTGCGTCTGGCAAATGCTGCAGGTCGTTCTCTGCCTGAGGCTTCATTGAAGAAGTTGTACCTTGGCCGGCAGAATCCCCGAGCTTACTGCTCCCGCGTTTTGGGCACTTAACAGGTAGCCTGTTGTCTCCAGAGTCCTCTACGTTAGTTCTCCTCCTCTGAACATGAGCCCTCCCAAAGGAGACCCCCTGCCCAAATAGCTCAAAGCGTGACCTTCTCGATGTGTCCTTGGCGGCTGCGTGGAAGGGTCCAATCGATGCAGGGACACTCAAGCCCCCTCCTCTTGGGGGAGCATGTGCTTCTGTGCTGCCGTCTGGCTTCTCGTCTGTCAGCCGTCTCCGGTGGAAGAAATTGGCGTAACGTGAATAATGAGGTAATGAAGAAGGCACAACATCTGTGTCGTCATTTCTTCACCAGGAGGTCAACTAGATTCATAAAACATGCGCTTCCAGCTTGTGATATCTGTGTTGGAATTAATTAGGAGAGGGAGAGAATTGCTTCCTCAGCACATAGCCTTATCGGAAAGTTATAAAAACCAAACTTATCTCAAATAAATGAGCTTCCTCAGTCCAAAGAACCTGCCCAACACCCACCCCAGTTCAGCGCCGGCCCCATGCGAGAGTGCTGTCCCCGCTCCCAGTTACTGGGGCTGGGGGAAAAGAGCTTAGAGCCCCATTTACAGATGGGCTGAGCATCCTCCACTTCCAGCCACCAGCAGCTGCATCACTCTGCATGGTTAAAACCCAGGCAATCGGTATCTGTCCCAGGTGGAGATGCCATTAGCATCCTCATCTGGGCCCCAGCTGGGTGTGCACTTAAGTCCTTCTCTCCACTGCTTTGGAGAACTGAAGCCCAGGTGAGGATGCAAATAGGACCTCCTTCCAGACTAGATACTAATGGCTCAACCTCCAGTGGTGCTGAGTCCCTGCACTTCTTGTTGATAATAGTGGCATTAACAGGAGCCCATTGCACTGGAAGTTGGGCTATCCCCATCCCTAGTCGGTGGCAAAGCTGCTGTTGAATCAGGGCTCTGGTTGGGAGCTGTACGCAAATGGGCATAGATCTTTTTACCATGGGGTCTGCAACTAGACCCTGGTGCAGGTGGGCACAGAAATCCCATCCCAATTCACTTCTTCTTACGTGAGCTGCCAGCCCTAAAGTGTCTGCCCCCGCCGCCACCTGATTTGGCTCAGGAGGCTTTTAATAGAAAATGTGAAGAAATAAATGGATCCTCCTGCAGATCATCCCACGGATGCGGGGAGGGAAAGCAGAAGCACTGCGGGGAAAGCGCAGATGAAATCATGCTTCAGCAGCTTGATTGAGTGAAGCAAGAAGGAAGCTGTCCAGTCTCCTCCCTCTAGTGCTGTCAGCAGCATCTCCAAATCTGTCTGAAAATTTCCATAATGTTCCATTAACCAACTTTTTGAGGGTTGAGGAAGAAGCCTCTATCTGATTTTCTGATCCTTTATGAAGACAGCATAAAACCAGCGTTAAGTGTAATGAACGAGGTGCTCTTGCATTGAGGGAATTAATTTTTTTTTGATAGGTCTTTAAAGCATCATTCTTGTGACAGAGACACCTGTTATGCTAATAACTTTGCACCAGTCTCAGCAGAGGCCTTGATGTTTTCTACTGTAGTTACGCTGAATACATTAAACACTTTGTAGCATTCTAGTCTCGCAGGTTTTTCCCTCCGTTAAAATATGTAACTGGAGTGCTCAGTTTGCATCCCTGATAGAAATGGGGTGAATACATTTTAGTCCATCCCCCTAGGATGTCCCTAGACTGGGCAGCGAACCAACTTTCTCAAGACCTCCCCAGAGCGACCACGACTAGTAGCAGCATGGGAAGCATTCGGGAGATGCTTGTTTGTGCAGAGAGGAGCAAGTGGGTGGCACGCGCTCCCCGACGATGTGTGTTTAAAAGAAGCGAGCACTGGCAGAAGAATGTTATCTCAGGGTAGCTAATCAGGCAGATGGGCTTCAGAAGGGCCAGGGGAATGAAGCTGGGATGGGGCAGAGCAGATATCGTAGGAGTAGAATCAGCAGTCGGAGCAGTATTTTGACGGGGTGAGGTAGACGTTGAGATGCCCATGGCTCTAGAGAGCACTGAGAAGCGAGGATTCGCACTGGTCACTTTATAGCCGTACCTTTCTACCTACAATGCGGACTTCCTTATAACAGGCTTTACTGATACATGGTTGTTCATTGGGCTATGAATTAAATGATGCCTCTCGAACTCTAATCTTAAGTGTGGCACTCAAGTTGGGGAAAAAATCACGGGTCCACAGTGTTTGAACTGACACTTGTATTGCAGACTTTCGTCCGCAACTCCCTGACCGAGCCTCTCATCCTACCTCTGCATTTGAGTGCTCTTCATCTTGCCTTATTTATTATTTATTTATGTTGTATCGCATCGGTGTATAGAGGGCCTAGCTGAGATCGAGGCCCCATTCTGCGAGGCTCTGTACAAACACACAGTGAGTCCTTGCCCCAAGGAGCTTGCAGTCTAAACAGACAAGACAAGAGATGGGGTGGATGAGGAAACAAAGGTGAAGTGACTTGCCCAAGGTCACACAGCACATCAGTGGCAGAGCAGGGAATAGAATTTGCGTCGCAGTACTCTATCCACTACATCATGCTACCTCCCTTACCTCTGAATCTCTTCTCATTCTACCTTTGTCACCTACATTTTAGTGTATTTTGCCCTTGGCCCTCCTTTCCTTGGTCACAGTTCCTCCTGCCCAAGGAAGCAGCGGGAAAGGGAAAGGAAGGTGTCACTCTTGTCACTTTCATTGGCTGCTGGGCTCACGCCTGACCAGAGCTGTGGGGCTACGGATGGAGCATACTGGTCTTGCATGGAAGGGTTATTCTCTGCCCCTGATACAGGATCCCAGCCAGTTCTGCTGAGCTGCAGGTGTTTCAGAGAAAGCAATTCTGTACAGGAGCCTGGTGCTAATCGTGTGTGTTATGGCTGAGTGCAAAGAGCCTAGAGTATGTGATAGGCACCTTTGATGTGTTGGAGTAACTGCAGAGAATATTCTGTAATCACTGGCCAAGACTTCATAATTTTAAACTGCCAGTCTCAAAACTCCCTGGGACATTGTCTAATAATAATAGAAAATGGAGCCAAACTCTGCTTAGTAACTACAGAACCAGCCACTCAAATAAAACCTTCCCTCTTTCTCCTCCCTCTCAAAAAAAAAAAAAAAATCCAGAACGGAAAAGCTGGTGGGAAAAAAGGGGTGACGGAAGAGCAGTAAGTGTTACATACCTGCATAGATATTCCTGGTGCTGAGCTCTGAAGGGGGGGGCAGAGGGCAGGGGGAGTGCTGGGCAAAGACAGAAGCACAGGTGAGAGGTGACTACGGATGACTCAGTGGGTGGCCCAAGACCTATTCTGATATAGTCTTTGCACTGTAAACTTGGTTGGGCATCCAAATGGATCTTGGAGGCATGCTGGATTTGCAAGTCTGTTGGTTTGCTGCTGTGGAACCTTGTGTTAAGAGACCTTGCAGGGTCGAGTGTGCCCCTAAAACGACCCTTTGTAACATCTCCATGAAATTTAAATCTGAGCAATTTCCAGTGGAAACCCATTTCTTTCTGGTGTGGTGTTCTGTGAAAATAGCACCATGAGCGTCTGTTTCTCCTTGAAAAGAAAAGGAGTACTTGTGGCACCTTAGAGACTAACCAATTTATTTGAGCATGAGCTTTTGTGAGCTACAGCTCACTTCATCGGATGCATACCGTGGAAACTGCAGAAGACATTGTATACACACAGAGACCATGAAACAATACCTCCTCCCACCCCACTGTCCTGCTGGTAATAGCTTATCTAAAGTGATCATCAAGTTGGGCCATTTCCAGCACAAATCCAGGTTTTCTCACCCTCCGCCCCCCCCCCCCCCCCCAAACTCACTCTCCTGCTGGTAATAGCCCATCCAAAGTGACCACTCTCCCTACAATGTGTATGATAATCAAGGTGGGGCCATTTCCAGCACAAATCCAGGTTTTCTCACCCCCCACCCCCACCCCCATACACACACAAACTCACTCTCCTGCTGGGAATAGCTTATCCAAAGTGACCACTCTCCCTACAATGTGCATGGTAATCAAGGTGGGCCATTTCCAGCACAAATCCAGGCTTTCTCACCCCCCCCCCCCCAAAAAACCACACACACACAAACAAACTCACTCTCCTGCTGGCAATAGCTCATCCAAACTGACCACTCTCCAAGTTTAAATCCAAGTTTAACAGAACGTCGGGGGTGGGGGGGGGGCGGTTAGGAAAAAACAAGGGGAAATAGGCTACCTTGCATAATGACTTAGCCACTTCCAGTCTCTATTTAAGCCTAAATTAATAGTATCCAATTTACAAATGAATTCCAATTCAGCAGTTTCTCGTTGGAGTCTGGATTTGAAGTTTTTTTGTTGTAAGATAGCGACCTTCATGTCTGTGATTGCGTGACCAGAGAGCATTCCACACAAAGATGGACTACAAGCCATCAAGAACACTATCCCCGATAATGTCACGGCTAACCTGGTGGCTGAACTTTGTGACTTTGTCCTTACCCATAACTATTTTACATTTGGGGACAATGTATACCTTCAGATCAGCGGCACTGCTATGGGTACCCGCATGGCCCCACAGTAATGCCAGCATTTTTATGGCGATTTAGAACAACGCTTCCTCAGCTTTCGTCCCCTGACGCCCCTACTCTACTTGCGCTACATTGATGACATCTTGATCATCTGGACCCATGGAAAAGAAGCCCTTGAGGAATTCCACCATGATTTCAACAAATTTCCATCCCACCATCAACCTCAGCCTGGTCCAGTCCCACACAAGAGATCCACTTCCTGGACACTACAGTGCTAATAAACAATGGTCACATAAACACCACCCTATACCGGAAACCTACTGACCGCTATTCCTACCTACATGCCTCCAGCTTTCACCCTGACCACACCACACGATCCATCGTCTACAGCCAAGCTCTGCGATACAACCGCATTTGCTCCAACCCCTCAGACAGAGACAAACACCTACAAGATCTCTGTCAAGCTTTCTTACAACTACAATACCCACCTGCGGAAGTGAAGAAACAGATTGATAGAGCCAGAAGAGTTCCCAGAAGTCACCTACTGCAGGACAGGCCTAACAAAGAAAATAACAGAACGCCACTAGCCGTCACCTTCAGCCCCCAACTAAAACCCCTCCAACGCATTATTAAGGATCTACAACCTATCCTGAAGGATGACCCAACACTCTCACAAATCTTGGGAGACAGGCCAGTCCTTGCCTACAGACAGCCCCCCAACCTGAAGCAAATACTCACCAACAACCACATACCACACAACAGAACCACTAACCCAGGAACCTATCCTTGCAACAAAGCCTGTTGCCAACTGTGCCCACATATCTATTCACGGGACACCATCACAGGGCCTAATCACATCAGCCACACTATCAGAGGCTCGTTCACCTGCACATCCACCAATGTGATATATGCCATCATGTGCCAGCAATGCCCCTCTGCCATTTACATTGGCAAACTGGACAGTCTCTACGTAAAAGAATAAATGGACACAAATCAGATGTCAAGAATTATAACATTCATAAACCAGTCGGAAGAAACACTTCAATCTCTCCTGGTCACGCAATCACAGACATGAAGGTCGCTATCTTATAACAAAAAAACTTCAAAATCCAGACTCCAGCGAGAAACTGCTGAATTGGAATTCATTTGTAAATTGGATACTATTAATTTAGGCTTAAATAGAGACTGGGAGTGGCGAAGTCATTATGCAAGGTAGCCTATTTCCCCTTGTTTTTTCCTAACCCCCCCCCCCCCCGACGTTCTGGTTAAACTTGGATTTAAACGTGGAGAGTGGTCAGTTTGGATGAGCTATTACCAGCAGGAGAGTGAGTTTGTTTGTGTGTGTGTGTGTTTTGGGGGGGGGGGGGTGAGAGAGCCTGGATTTGTGCTGGAAATGGCCCACCTTGATTATCATGCACATTGTAGGGAGAGTGGTCACTTTGGATGGGCTATTACCAGCAGGAGAGTGAGTTTGGGGGGGGGGGGGGGGGGGGGGGCGGAGGGGTGAGAAAACCTGGATTTGTGCTGGAAATGGCCCAACTTGATGATCACTTTAGATAAGCTATTACCAGCAGGACAGTGGGGTGGGAGGAGGTATTGTTTCATGGTCTCTGTGTGTATACAATGTCTTCTGCAGTTTCCACGGTATGCATCCGATGAAGTGAGCTGTAGCTCACGAAAGCTCATGCTCAAATAAATTGGTTAGTCTCTAAGGTGCCACAAGGACTCCTTTTCTTTTTGCGAAGACAGACTAACACGGCTGTTACTCTGAAACCTGTTTCTCCTTGCTGACCAGATCGACAGTGCTCAGTTTCGTAGTTTTTAAAAAAAAAAAAAAAAAAAAAAAAAAAATTCTTCCGAACTGCCAGCCCTGGAGGGTCGGCCTGAGGTCCCCCATCATCTCCAGTAGTTTGGGTCCTGTGGGCTAGGTCGTGCCCTCGGTTATGCCTGGGCAGCCATGTTGTTGCCAGCAGCAGACTTGCCCCCGATGTCACTGATTGGAACCTAGCAATTGTGCTGATGAAGCACGTGGAGGAATAGACTGCAGCTCTGTCTCCTGGCTGTGCTCACTCTGCAGAGCTAATGGGACTAGAAAGCAGGGGGAAAACCAAACCAAACCTTTCATCAATCGCTAAACTCAATAGCTGAATCTAGATACGGACGCAGAGCGATTTAGTGAGGATGTGCCTTTTTACATAGGCCTTGCCTGTATTCAGTACGCTAGTATAATGAAAGATGTGATTTTAAAAACAAAGAAAGATTTAGTTAAGCAAATGAAAACCCCCATGTGGATGTTCTTATTTCAATTTAAACTTGACTAATTAATACCAATTTAGCTCCGGGTAAGATCAATTGCTGCAAGCCAAGTTCAAATTGAATTACGAGTGACAACACCAGGCTTTACAAACGTAACTACGTTGGTTTAAATTCACACTGGTTGAACGTAAGGCTTGTCTACACTTGAAACGCTTCAGCGTCACAGTAGTCACTGCCTACGCTGACGGGCGTGGTTCTCCACCTCCCCAAGAGGTGGTAGCTAGGTAGACAGAAGAAATCTTCTGTCAACATACCACTGTCTAGCTAGGGCCTAGGTCAACTTAATTTCGTCACTCGGGGATGTGGATTTTTCAGACCCCTTGAGCAACGGAGTTGTGTCAACCTAAGCAGCCCTAAGGGTGTAACTTGGAATATAGACAAGGCCAGTCTCTTTGGTACAGAAATGCCCTTTAAACAAACATTCCCACTGAGGGTCTCCAATCCCTAGACATTGCAGAACATTGCTGGTGCGTGAAAGCTTGCCGAGGAAATGGGCTAGAAACCAAAGTGAAAGTGGCTAGTGTATTTTCACTTTCCAAGCTGAGAAAAGTGTGTGTGTGGGGGAACTCCCAAACTCAAAAGTAAAGGTAAATTTTCTTCAAAATTCTTTATTTTAATGATCTGAACATTTAAACCCCTCAATAAGGGCTTTAAATAAGAGACCATGTTTGACTAGGTCTTGCTCCCATGGGAAGTCAGTGACAAAATTCCCGTTGACTTAATTGGTACCAAGTTCAGGCTAAGGATTCTTATTTTTAACTTGTTCCTGTTCCTGCTCAACTTTCTGTCCCCTTCCCCTTGCCTCCGATTGCAATCAGGAACCCACTCTGTTTTAGCCTTGAAAAGGTCTCTGTGAATTCGGAGGTGCAGCCTTGCGTTCATTGCATGCCACAAAGAGAATAAACCATTAAATTTGTTTTAAAATCCAATTATCTAAAACTCCCAGAAAATAAGTATATATTTTTATAAGCAGATGGGTCGGATGGGTCGGATTTACCCCCAGCTTAGACGTAGCCCTGACTCCTCTGTCTCCTTCATAGCAAGCATTCAGCGGTTCCAAGGTCAGACGGGATTCATTAACTTACTGGCTAGGAAAAGAAGAAAGCTTTGAGTACCAACTTTCAGTCACTGCTGGGACAGACCTTAGCAGGGTCCACACAACACCCCAATTCCTGTCAGGCTCTGACACCCTTGTGTTGAATTGTTCTCTTCGTTCAAATACGGGAAATAAAGAAGGAACTCTCTTCCCCCCTCCCTCCACCCCAATCCCCTCCTCTTCTATTCCCTCTTGCTCCTGAGCAGCTGATTAATTAACTGTCAATGGGCAGCGCATCCAGGATGAGGAGAGCTGCTCTGTGTTTGGGGTCCCTTCTTACATCCCTGCGTGCAGAGGATCTGGCCCCAGACAATTCAGAGGGCTTCCAGCAGGGACAAGGGGAAATCCTTCACATGGCAAAGGGCCAGAGCCAAAGCAAGCGTGTTAGGGAGCGGCATACACCCACCTCCTGCAGATGCGGAGAGCCCATGGTCTTGTAACAGAGCTGGGACCAAGAGGCATTTGCACCTATTAGCCAGATATCCTTACTTTTCTCCCAGCATGTTTCATTCATTTTGTGTTCTCCATTGGTGGGGAGAGGCCACGTGGGTAAAGCAGAGTCACGTTATTTTGGATTATATTTTGTGCATATTTCCTTCCCAGCCTCCTGCCGCCTTGGGTTCGGGTTCTTGTATGGAACTCCCAGCAAACCTCTCGAGCAAACTTTGGTCTGGATGCATGCTGCTTCCCGGTAGTCTTGTCACACAAAGCTCCATAAAGCTGGCCCGTTTGAGTGAAATCAGGGGGAACTCGATGGTGACTGCAACAGAGGGCTGCATCAAAGGGCATTTTCTGGGGAGCAGCTGGGGTGGGGATTGGGGGGTGAGCAAGCCCCAAAGTGAACTTCAGGGTGCAAACCACTGTGCATTGAAAGGTGCAAGCTTCGCCTAGCTCCGAGAGAGGGAAGTGTGAGCGTTGTGTGGGGATGGCAGGTGGCGAAAAGGCAAAACTAAGCAGCTGGGTAACCTTGTTTGAGGGGGAATGTCGAATGCCGTGGCGGCGTGGTGACAATTTGCAGCATGAAGTTGAAATGGGGTACGATTGGCTGGCAAGCACTTGGCCTGCGTTAATGCCCCAAAGAGGGAGACTGTAGATTAAGCTGCTGGCTTTGCTTGGCCTCTCCATCGTTGTTCATGTCGGAGCTGGGTCTGTGTCACTCTCCCTGCCACAGAAATTAATGATTTGAACTCTGTGACCTGCTTGTGCGACTGGATGAGGCTCCGTAAACCCGCACAGGGCCGTGCGGTGCGGCAGAGGTCCTGCCGGCGGTGGAGCGGGCGGAGCGCCAGGCGCAGGACAGAGCTGGTGAAGCCGGAGGGAAGAGGAGGTGGAGGGTCTTCAGCATCCGAGAGTGCTAAAGGAGTTGGCGGATGTGATTGCAGAGCCATTGGCCATTATCTTTGAAAACTCATGGCGATCGGGGGAAGTCCCGGACGACTGGAAAAAGGCTAATGTAGTGCCCATCTTTAAAAAAGGGAAGAAGGAGAATCCTGGGAACTACAGGCCAGTCAGCCTCACCTCAGTCCCTGGAAAAATCAAGGAGTCAGGTCTTCAAGGAATCAATTCTGAAGCACTTAGAGGAGAGGAAAGTGATCAGGAACAGTCAGCATGGATTCACCAAGGGCAAGTCATGCCTGACTAATCTAATTGCCTTCTATGACGAGATAACTGGCTCTGTGGATGAGGGGAAAGCGATGGACGTGTTGCTCCTTGACTTCAGCAAAGCTTTTGACATGGTCTCCCACAGTATTCTTGTCAGCAAGTTAAAGAAGTATGGGCTGGATGAATGGACTATAAGGTGGATAGAAAGTTGGCTAGATTGTCTGATCACTACGCGTTGAGCCCATGGCTCCATGTCTAGTTGGCAGCCGGTATCAAGTGGAGTGCCCCAAGGGTCGGTCCTGGGGCCGGTTTTGTTCAATATCTTCATTAATGATCTGGAGGATGGTGTGGATTGCACCCTCAGCAAGTTTGCAGATGAGACTAAACTGGGAGGAGAGGTAGATACGCTAGAGGGTAGGGATAGGATACAGAGGGCCCTAGACAAATTGGAGGATTGGGCCAAAAGAAATCTGCTGAGGTTCAACAAGGACAAGTGCAGAGTCCTGCAATTAGGACGGAAGAATCCCATGCACTGCTACAGACTGGCTCAGCATACAGTTTTGCAGAAAAGGACCTAGGGATTACAGTGGACGAAAAGCTGGATATGAGTCAACAGTGTGCCCTTGTTGCCAAGAAGGCCAATGGCATTTTGGGATGTATACGTAGGGGCATTGCCAGCAGATCGAGGGACGTGATCGTTCCCCTCTATTTGACATTGGTGAGGCCTCATCTGGAGTACTGTGTCCAGTTTTGGGCCCCACACTACAAGAAGGATGTGGATAAATTGGAAAGAGTCCAGCGGAGGGCAAGAAAAATGATTAGGGGACTGGAACACATGACTTATGAGGAGAGGCTGAGGGAACTGGGATTGTTTAGTCTGCAGAAGAGAAGAACGAGGGGGGATTTGATAGCTGCCTTCAACTACCTGAAAGGGGGTTCCAAAGAGGATGGATCTAGACTGTTCTCAGTGGTGGCAGATGACAGAACAAGGAGTAATGGTCTCAAGTTACAGTGGGGGAGGTTTAGATTGGATATTAGGAAAAACTTTTTCACTAGGAGGGTGGTGAAACACTGGAATGGGTTACCTAGGGAGGTGGTGGAATCTCCTTCCTTAGATATTTTTAAGGTCAGGCTTGACAAAGCCCTGGCTGGGATGATTTAGTTGGGAATTGGTCCTGCTTTGAGCAGGGGTTGGACTAGATGACCTCCTGAGGTCCCTTCCAGCCCTGATATTCTATGATTCTATGGTTGGGGAAAGGTCAGGGCAGGCCCAGATCCTCTGCCACTGACTGTGTGATCAGGGCTGAGGTGGAGGGGCTGCACCTCAATCACTGGGAGCTGACTTTTCAAGAAAGCCGCCCTGCCTTGCAGCCTTTGACGTGTGGGGGCAAAGCCGCCTCTGATCGCTGCCTCCCTCGCTTTTCCCATCCCCCACTTGCTCCCTGTGGCTGTTCTGGGAGGGCTTGGAAGGCCGTATGCCTGGGGGAGCGCTTTGTGCTGGAAGAGGGGTATCGGGCTGTTTGAGGAGGAGGTTAGAAGCGTTCCTAGGGTGTCACCTGTAAGGAGAACTTCAGTGCTGAGCCCTAGTCCACCCAGCTAGCGTTCATCCTGGCACCCTTGCAGGCTTATTGCTCTGGCAGCTGCAAGCTAAGAATGGTTTTTAATTCTCCTCTCTCACAGCGAATGTACTTGAACCGCTGCCTTTGCTCCACGGTCTCCAGTTGTGTGGGGGGCGGGCGGAGGAGGGATGCAATCCAAGCTGTTCCAAGGCCTGCCTCCCTCTCTCCTGGGGGCTGGAGTCTCACCTTGCAGACGGCACACTCTCCTCTCCCTCTGCTGTTCGCTTTGTACGGGGGGGAAACTAGTTAGAAATGTCTTCCCCTGGCTCGTACTGTCCCTCCGCCGCCTCTCCTGGGCAGACTGTCTCTCCGACTTCCCTCCAGGATGTCGGGTTCTGTGGGTGCACTTGAGGCTCTCCGTAAGTGGATAGAACTGGGCGCACCTTATGAGTAGGCACTTGGCAAACTCCTCTGCCAGTGTTGGTCTGTCGTGGGCTAGCCCCTGCTTTGGACCCACAGGCCGCCTGTTCAATGCACCTTGCTAGTGACCTGCCGTCTCTTTGGTATTCCCGGCCTGAGCACCTACACAGCTCTGCCTCTGCATCTCAGTCCTGAGCACGGATAGCTCCCTGTTGTTCCAGACCCGGCTCTCTCTCCTGCGTGGTGGTTAGCACTGCAGCTAGCCATTCCCCGAGGGATTAAATGAAGACCGACCACGCTTGTATAGCCTGTAACTGAAGGAAGACTTGAACCCAGGACTCCCGAGGTCAGAGATTAGTCCGTGTTGCGTGCTCCAGCCTCCGGGGTTGGACGGCGATAGCATTCCCGCATGCAGCGGCTGAGCCTGGCGGTGGGATGTGCAGAGGAGGAGGAGAACGGCATCAATAATAGATAAGCGATGTGCCGTGCATACACTCCCCCCACCCCCGTCAGCCATCATTTTAATTTAAAGCGAATACACTTCATCAGCCTGGGTCTTGCCTGTCTTCTACCTCTCTCTGTTGGTACTTGGTATCTTATGACTTTCCCCGTATGCACAGGTCTTTCTGTGCAGGGCTCTGGTGCACCAGGGCGCTTTCTGCCACAGAGATAAAACAAGGCTGTTTAACAGTACGTGCCACTTGGAGCTGAGGCTATCAAAGCTGTGACCCTGGTGGGAGATTTGTGCTGCTGTCCCGAGTTCGAGTTGTCCCTGGGTTTGATTGCTGACCCTCTCACTCGCTCTCATTCCTCTCCTCCTCGCCATTGTAAACGACAATGAAACATTACTCTGTGTCCTTCTGTTCGAGATGTGCACTCCTGGCCGCATGCTGCTCCGAGTGCTGGGGACTTTACAAGCTGAGTGCTGCCTATGGGGCATTGGCTAGCTCCATGGAGCTCCATGCTCGTCTCTGGAGGAAAGGAGTGCTGCTCTGAATGCCTGTGGTGGCTGGCTGGCCAGTTTGAGTTGCCATGTTCTTGGTGCAAGCTCCTGCCCAGTATATGGGCTTGGCAGAGAGGCTGCTCCCACAGGAATGCTGCTCTTCCCCATGCCACCGAGGGAGTGAGGGGTGCTTGGCTCAGACAGAATGGTTTCTCTTAGTGGGAACTCTACCCTTGCCTGCAGGCTCCTAGCTTCTGGGAGAGCTGTGTGGGCTGGAGGATAGGTCTCGCTGTTGAGATGCTGCCTTCCAAACACTTGAGACAGGCCCGTTTTAAATTCTACTTAATGCCACTTATCCCAGGATCTAGAGGAGGTGAATCGGTCTGTATCCCAATTTTACAAATAGGGCAGCAGCGTGACCGAGAGGTTAAGCGACTTGTTCAACTGCTCGGTCATGGGCCGAGTTGGGAAGAACCCAGATCTGTAAATTCCCAGTCCCCATTCTAACTCTTGGGAGACTTGCATTGCTCAGAGATGCTTGCAGAGGGTTAAGCACCTGATCTCCATTTATTATTGACGGGCATTGCTGTAATGCCTACAGACACCATTGGGATTGGGGTCCCATTGTGTTAGGTGCTGACCATTCTCATAGTGAGGGACAGACCCTGAAGCTCTGAAAAGCTTACACTGTAGAAAGATCAGACACAGACAGGGTAGAAAGGGAAACTGAGGCACAGAGGGAACGTGATGGGCCCAAGGTCACACAGCAGATCAGTGGCAGAGCTGCGACTAGAACACTGCTCTCTGGAATCCCAGTTCAGTGCCCTGATCCCTAGGTCGGACTGCGCTTGATGCCTCTCAGAGACCAGGCCGGGTATGTGAACTTGGGACACAATGGCATCAGACCCCATGAGGGGCCTGGTTTTCAGATCAGTTCTCCTGTGCCCCTCCTGCCTTGAAAGCCTGCCAGCCGAGGATGCGGTCTGTCTACACGTGGCCACAGCTCAGGCCCCAGCTTGGCTGCACTAACCTCAGCTATACAAACCAATTTAAAGATGGCGAGTCGCATGTCGGCACGCGGGCCTGAGCGGGGTGGGTGGCGGATCCTGTAGCTGAGCTCTCATTTCGCATATCCCTCGGCTTTCACCACTGCCCTTGCGAGTGAAAGGAGGTGGTATGGCTGCTTCGACTGGCTATTGCTGTAACTCTAGTTGCCCTTAGCCTGGGTGGCTGCCCTGGCGTAGGGAGCAAGAGCTCTAAATTAGCTCTTTTCCTTTCTCAGTAAAAACAAGAAGCCTGCAAAACACCTCATCCCTACGGCTGCTGCTGCTCCTTTCCTTCAGCTCTGATCCCTACCACGAGGGGCTTTGTCTCTGCGTAGCACTGTAGTAGGGAACCCTGTGTGAAAGCTTCTGGCAGGCGGCTGCTCAGCCCGTTGAGCAGGAAGAGGTAGAAGCCGAACATTCAAGACAAGCTACATGCCACTGCACTGTGCCCAAAGTAAGGCCTGGCTGTACCCCGCCAGCATGGCTGGTCTCTCTCTCTCTCCCTCCCCCCCGCATCCTCTCCACTCACGCATTTTTGCATGGTGCTCTTGGCACAACATCTGAGTTCTTGGCTGTGAAGCTCTGGAAAGGGGGAAGGTAGGAATAAAGTTGATTGATTGGCCCCCTGAAGCATCCCACGAGACCAAGACAGTGGGCGGCTCTTGCCCCAAGGACGCTGCTGAGAGAGACGGAGGTTACAGCATCTCAGGGTGCCTGTCAGCAAAGACAGACTAGGGCACATGGGCCAGGTGGAGACTGCAGTATGGGGTGAATTCAAAGGGGAGGGCAAAGTCTGCTGGAGCAGAGATCTGTTTGGAGAAGGAAGGTAGAACCTGGGCTGTGACAAGATACTATTCCCTTAACCCATTGTGTGCACTCCCTTCTGTCTCCAGTCCAGGGGGAGTGACCTTCACTTCTGTACCGGAGTGAAGCCATCTTGGAGGGGAGAAGTTCTGCATTCCATGGGTCTGCATTAGAGGAACTGCAGTGTAAATCCATATCACAAATAGGATGCAGGTGCACAGGCAAGCTCCCTTTGAGAGAGAATGCTGGGTAATGGTTAGAACTAGGGACTGCAAAGCTGGAGACCTGGGTTCTGTTCCGTCCTTTGCTGCTCACTTTCTGTGTGAGTTTGGGCCAAGACATTATACTGCCGTGCCTCAGTTACCCCATCTGTAGAACAGGGATAATTCTCACCTGTCTCATGTCATTCAGTTGTCTTTGTCAGGGAACTGATTTGTGAGACCAGCACACAGCCCTTCAGGGCTAACACAAATCTTAACAGAAGTGGATACCAGACTGCCGCTCACCACCCTCCCCTGCGATGCTGGTGGCCAGAGCTCAAATTGGATCAGTACATCACGTATTGGAGATCTGTCATCTCTACCAAGCTGCCATCTTGTGTTCCATAATCTTGGCTTTCATATTTTTAAAGGGGGTTCTCTATCCCCATATGACTGCAAAGATAACCTTGAAAGTGTGAACCATGTGTAAGATGTGTAGCCATGCCTGCCCGAGTCTGCAGAGAACCTGAAACAATACCTCCCAGAGGCATGAAGCCGCCCTTTTCCGTCTGAAGTGTTAACTTAAATGCCCCATGATGCTGATTTCAATGTTAACGTGAATTGGTTCACTGAAGTTCCCAGCTTGGAAGAAAGGAGAGGGGAGGATCATAATATGGAGATCTCTCAATCTCCTGGTGCCATGGGGTGGGCGGTGGTTGGCAGAGAGCCATCACTTTCTCCCTTCCCGCATTTGAGAAAGAGCCAAACCCCAGGAACCCAATGTAGCCCAGCAGAGCCTGTCTCACTATATTTAGAAGATAAGAACAGCCATACCGGGTCAGACCAATGGTCCATCTAGCTCAGTATCTGGTCTTCCAACAGTGGCCAGTGCCAGATGCTTCAGGGGGAATCAACAGAACTTGGCAATTATCGAGTGATCCATCTCCCCTGTTGTCCAGTCCCAGGTTCTGGCAGGCAGAGGTTTAGGGGTACCTGGAGCATGGGGTTGCATCCCTGACCAGCTTGGCTAATAGCCATTGGTGGACCTATCCTACATGAATTTATTTGATTTTGTTTTGAATCCAGTTATACTTTTGGCCTTCACAACATCTCCTGGCAATGAGTTCCACAGGTGCACTGTATGTCGTGTGAAGAAATATTTCCTTATGTTTGTGTTAAACCTTCTGCCTATTAATTTCATTGCCACTCCTGGTTCTTGTGTTACGTGAAGGGGTAAACAACATTTCTCTATTCACTCTGTCTACCTCAGTCATTATTTGTACAGACCTCTATCATATGCCCCTTAGTTGTCTGTTTTCTAAAGTGAACAGTCCTAGTCTTTTTAATCTCTCCTAATATGGAAGCTGATCCATGCCCTTAATCATTTTTTTTTGCCCTTCTCTGTACTACTTCCAGTTCCAATATATCTCTTTTTGAGATGGGGTGACCAGAACAGCATGCAGTATTTAAGATGTGGGCGTACCGTAGATTTATGTAGTGAGACTATATTTGCTGTCTTATCTATCCTGTTCCTAATGGTTCCTAACAATCTGTTAGCTTTTTTTGACTGCCACTGCACATTGAGCAGATGGTTTTCAGAGAACTATCCACGATGACTCCAAGATCTTTCTTGAATGACAGCCATTCATTTACACCCCATTGTTTTGTGTGTATAGTTGGGATTATGTTTTTCGATGTGCATTACTTTGCACTTATCAACATTGCATTTCATCTGTCATTTTGTTGCCAAGTCACCCAGATTTGTGAGATCCCTTTGTGACTCTTCGCACTCAGCTTTGGACTTAACTATCTTGAGTAATTTTGTATCATTTATAAACTTTGCCCACCTCACTATTTACCCCTTTATCCAGATCATTTATGAAACTGGTGGTCAGCATAGATCCCCGTACAGATTTTTGGGCAACTCCATTCTTTGCCTCTCTCCACTGTGAAAACTGACCATTTGTTATTACTCTTTCCTATCTTTTAACCAGTTACTGATCATCAGAGGACCTTCCTTCTTATTCTATGACTGCTTACTTTGCTTAGGAGCCTTTGTTGAGGATGTTGGCAAAGGCTTTCTGAAAGTCCAAGTACGCTATATGCTCTGGATCGCCCTTGTCCACTTGCTTGTTGACACCCTCAAAGAATTGTAATTGAGTAGTGAGGCATGATTTCCCTTTCAAAAAGCCGTGTTGACTCTTTCCCAAGATTAGCGTGTTCATCTAGGTGTCTGATCATTCTTTACTATAGTTTAAACCAATTTGCCTGGTATGAAGTTAGGCTTACTGGCCTGGACTGCCAGGATTGCCCCTGGAGCCTTTTAAAAAAATAGTCATTCTAGTAGCTATCCTCCAGTCGTCTGGTACAGAGGCTGATTTGATAGATTACATACCACAGTAGTTCTGTAATTTCACATTTGAGTTCTTTCTTGGTGAAAGTCTTGGGTGAATACCATGTGGTCCTGGTGATCTAGTACTATTTAATGTACTTGGTTGCTCAAAACATCCTCTATTGACACCTCAATCTGGCCCGGTTGCTCAGAATTGTCACCTAGAAAGAACGGCTCAGATTTGGGAATCTCCCTCTCATCCTCTGCAGTGAAGACTGCTGCAAAGAATTCATTTAGCTTCTTCACAACAGCCTTGTCTTCCTTGAGTGCTGCTTTAGCACCGTGATGGTCCAGTGACCCCACTGACTGTTTGGAAGGCTTCTTGCTTCTGACGTGCTTAAAAGTATTTTTGCTGTTAGTTTTGGTGTCTTTTTCTAATTGTTCTTCAAATTCTTTTTGGCCTGCCTAATTATATTTTTACACTTGACTTTCTGGAATTTATGCTCCATGCTACTTTCCTCAGTAGGATTTGACTTCCAATTTTTAAAGGTTGTCTTTTTGCCTCTAACCACCTTTTTTACTCTGCTTAGCCACGGTGGCATTTTTTTTTGGTCCTCTTATTGTTGTGGGTTTTTTTTTTGTTTTGTTTTTTTAAAATTCCAGGCATACATTTTGTTTGATCCTCCTACTATGGTGTTTTTAAATAGTCTCCATGCAGCGTGCAGGCATTTTGATCTTGTGACTGCTCCTTTTAAATTCTGTTTAACTAGCTTCCTCATTTTTGTGTAGTTCCCCTTTTTGAAGTGAAATGCCACTATGGTGGGTTTCTTTGATATTTCCCCCTACAAAGGTGTTAAATTTATGATGTTTTGGTTGCTATGACCGAGCGATATTCAGCTCTTGGACCAGATCCTGTGCTCCACTTAAGACTAAATCAAGAATTGCCTCCCCCATTGTGGGTTCCAGGATCGGCTGCTCCAAGACGCTGCCATTAATGGTGTCTGTTTTGAGCATATACGCAGTCTACTCCAAGTAGCATGGCATTTGGGTGCCTTAAGTAGGCAGGGCTTTTTCTATGGGCAGCATTTCCAATTTGTTCCCTTCTTGTAGCAGTCACAGAGTAGGGTAATCGGCTAGAGGGGATGCTTGTGCTTGATGAGCATACTCTGTTTTCCCTGCAGCGTTGATTGGAGGTGGGAGAAGCTTCTTCCAAGGTGCTGAGCGGCAATGTACCTCATTGGCATGTTGCTGAAATGATGTTCCAGCTGACCCCCTCCAGGCTGTTCAGCTTTGCCTGTAGGTGCTTTCAGGGAGGTGTGTGTGTGTGAGAAGGCAGGTTGTGAAACACCACCGGAGGCACTGAGATCTGTCTTGTCTGCTGCTCGGTCCTGGTGGAGGATCGCTGGGGAAACAGCAGAGGGAAAATTCCACTCTTGGAGTCGCCTTGCGACTTTTGAAGAGACCTCTGTCGAACTTTTGGTCTTCCCCTTGGTTTGCAGCTAGATCCAAAGTGGCAGCGGTCTACTCCGCTAAAACAGCAATTAGCCTTTTTTGCTAATAAGGACAAAGAGCAGTGTCAGGGCCCCCAAAATAAATTAGTCCCCACTTTACATTTAATCAGCCAAATGCCCAGAAGGAAACAGGAATAACGGGGTGTGTGGGGGGGAATAATAAAAAAGCTTGTTAAAAGAAACTTGCTGAAGTTCTTAGTGGCAGCTTAAACCCACGGTGTAGTGGAGCCGTTTCCAGGAGCACAGAGCGGGTTCGGGGAGTTGTGTATGTACAGTCCCATGTATCCACTACTGGAGACGAGTTTCCCTGGTGAAATGGTTTGATTCGCAGTCCACCAACCACTTTGAAATAGCAAGTGGGCTGTGTAATCACCCACTTTCCTTCCACTGTCTGTCCTTTGAGCCACAAGCAAAGAACACTGGGATCCAGTATGGGAACAGCTGCTTTAGTTGGGAACAGCGCTTGCTTCTGTACCTCTCCTCAGCTTCTTCTCAAAGCACTTCACAAAAGCCAGAAGTATTCCCCCATTTTACAGACGGGGGAAGTGACTCACCCCAGGGGCACAGGAGGTCGGTGACAGAGCTGGCAATAGAACCCAGGAGTCCTGATGGCCAGTTCTGTGCTTGATGGTATTATAGCTGCTGTATGAGCCTTGGGGTACATACTGCAGGGGGAGAGCAGAATGCAGAGGGAGTAAAAGCAGACATTTTGGGGAACAGCCCAGGGAGAGGGGAGTTCCGGAACTTGAGACTGGTATCTCGGGCAAAGTTCCAGTTAAAATCAAAAGGGAATTCTGTCTGAGAGAGGACTGCAGGGTCTGACTAAATTGAGGAGAAAAACAGGCAAGAGCAAGATATCCCAGAAATGCTTAAGGAGAGGGGGCGATGGGAGTGGAAAGAGGAGATGAATACCTGGAGAAGCTGAGATGGGATTGGAGAAGCTGCCAGTCCAAAAACACCTGATTCTCCTCCTGCTCACGGTAGCTCCTACCTCAATAACAAAATAGCCTGGGTTTATGTGGCCATGTTCCTTTCTTCCAGGTAGATCAGATTTCTTACAAGGAAATGTTGTTGTATGTATACCATTAAGTCTGATGTGGACAGCAGTTGGTGAGCAGAAATTTCAGGGATAAGGCATTCTTCTTGCAAGAGGGTCAGACTGAGCTCATGCTGGGGTTGGAGGTGGGCAGTAGACAGATCTCCACTTGTCCCCTTTGCTCCTGTCTTCTAGGCCGTTGGCAAGGGACATCCCCGGAGCTAATTTCAGTGTAGCCGTCTGGTCAAGTTTCAGTCACCGTGTTGCTGCTGTTAGAATAGAGATCCCAGCTGAGCTTCTTTGTGCTGGGTGTTAAACATGTACATAGTAATAGACACCCTGTGCCCTGAAGAGTTTGCCATCTAAATACTCAAGACAGACAATGCGTGGGAGCAAGGGAGTATCATCCCCATATATAGGTGAGAATCAAGGCACAGTAAATTTAAATGACTTGCCCACACATACAGTCTGGGATTGAGCCAGGAATTAAACCCAGATCTCTGTAGTCCTCAGTCCAGCGCCTCAACCACGAGACCAGCCTTCCAGCCTGCCACTTTAAAGCAATTGTTCTAAGATGTTTCCCTTTTGGGCTCCCCTCTTGGCATCTTCTCTGAGACGTTTGCCCCCTCTTCCTGGCAGATGCCCCTGTGCCCTCCTCTATCTTCACCTTCATGATAGTCCCTCTGTTAATCACTCCCAGACGCCTCTCCTCTGTGCTCATTCCCACCATCAAGCTGTTCCCCTCATTACAGCACCTCAGGGCTTGTCTACATGGGAGATTGAGCAGAATAGCTCCCCATGTGGACACACTTATTCTGGAACAAGAATGTCTCTCTCCGATTTAGCGTCATCCACTTTGGAGCAAGTCCTCAGTCTCCACTGAATAATCCATAAGATCCGTGGAGGAGATCCCAGACCTCTTTCACCCTGAATCCCTCTCTGGAGTCTCTCTGCGGGGTTAAATGGATGTGTCTGTGCTGGGAAATGGTTGGAGGACAGAGAATTTCATGTCTAGACAGAGAATTTCAGCAGCAACTCGTTCCACCGCCGGCCACCCTGGGAGGAGTTGTCCGTCGCTGCACGGCTGCTGGTTCCTTGCTGCGCGAGGTGTTAATGACTTTTTAACACTGTGCAGTGGCAGGCAGATCAAAGTACGGGGCGATGAGATAATGTTTGTTCTGAGCATATAAATAGAATCCCATATTCTGGCACAGGGGGGTGTCTCTCCTGGACAGCTGGGGCTGCAGCCTCTCCGCTCACGGACTCGGTGATGTCTCTCACCTTTACAATCTTATCTCTGCGGTCTGGAAATGTGGTTCATTTTTCTGGTTGCTCTGTGTGTTTGGGGGAGGGGGAAGCTTTCCTTCCAAGAGGGATCCCAAATGCTTTATGGACAAAACCCAGCATCAACGAAATGCGGCCAGCTCTGGGGCATCAAGCAATGAGTGAGCAATGCATAAAACTGGGCAAATGGGGTCAAGGTCAGTAGACGAAGCCCAATGCCAAGGGATGTGCCATGGGATCATTGATATTCTGACAGAGCAGACACAGTTTCTGTAGAAGGTCTTCAGCACCGTTACTCTCTGGTCCCAGGGTTCACTCACAGAACAGAGGAGATGAGGGTCCTCTTTCCAGGCTGAGTTTCTATAGTAAGGCACCGTGAACTACTGGTGCAGTTTGCAAAATCCTGGTGAGATCCTTAGGGGTGGATGCCTTGCCCCCGTCACTCACGTGCCAAGGGGAGGAGGTGCCATGCAGACTGTACAACGTGTTCTTTGTTGGATTTGGAGATATTCTTATTGTTTCTAGGGCTCCAAGTCCTTATGTGCCAGCTCCTAGATGAATAGGGGATTTGGGTTTGGAGGGCAGAGCCTGGCTGGGCTGTGTCACTCCTCATTAGAGCTAGTGGGAAATCTTCCATGAAAACCCATTGGTCCAGGCATTGGGGTGGGGGAATGTCATGGAAATGGTTTTCTCTCTCTTTCTCTCTCTCCTGACTGGCTCTGTTCTCCACAAACATCCTCCAAGCAGTTGCCTGGTGTGCTATTGGCTAAAACCAGCCCTGAACGCATTGCGTGCTATCTGAGAGCACTGGGTTTTGCCATATCTCACTAGAGCACTGGCCATTCTAGTTTCCCAGCTTGACGTTATGGAAGAATGTTGACCAGTTCACTTCTTCATACTGCCCCTCCCTGAAAACTGTACCTGGTGATTTGGGCAGGGCTGTTCAGGGGAGTTCTCCTTCCAGCATCTAGCTCACTTGCCATGTGCTTCCTTCACCTTTTGCCTTTGTTAATGGTGGCAATAGACTTGAGCTAGCCCGCATCTCCAGCCTGTGTGCTCTTTGTTTGGGAGCCAGTTGTATGTGAGTGTATTGACTGACTCCCTCTTTCCCCTTTGATGCTTTGTTCCATCAGCACCATAGAAATAAATGAAATCTCATGTCTCCATCCCACTGCTTTTATGCTGGCTGGATCCCTGCATATGTCTGCACCAGGATGCCAGGAAGAGGTGAATGAGGATTATGAGTATGGGCTGAAATCTATCCAGAAAGGGTTAATGGATAAACATTTAGCACAGGGTGGATTAAAATCATGATTTAAAAAAGTCAGGATTTTTTAAAAAATATTTTTTTATATATGCATTGCTGATTTACTTCACATTTTAGCTTTCGCTTGCTAAAGTGGATGTCTGCTACTTGTTTCATAGTTTCCTAATTGTTCGTAGAATTTCAGATTCCGATCTTTTTCCGCTAACAATGGTATACTTAAAATGCTTATCTACAATGAAAAGGACAAACCCAGGGCCTCATGAACATCCTTACTGTAAACACAAACTCAAACACAGCAGGGATAAGCAAACAGCCCGTTCTATTTTATCAACCAACACCTTCTTCAAAAAGATTGAACTTCCTCAGGTCAAGACAGCTGACCTGCTTTGACCAGGCTGTATGCCTCCGTCGGTACTGCAGTCTGAAAGGAATGGAGCTTGTGCTTCTAAGTCACATGGGTGCTGTTGAGAAGGTCTCTCTTTTATATTATTATATATGGCCTTCAGAGCCTAGCACAGGGCTTCTATTTTTTTTTAAATTGTCCTCTGTGAATAAGAAAGGTCATTAACTTCATTGTGTTGAAAGTCTAAGGGTATAATCCACTCCAACTACCTTGGTCTGCATACGACACTTGAAGCTGTGGCATGGGCCAGTCGGAGACAGGATATTGGGCTCGATGGACCATTGCTCTGACCTAGTCTGGTGGTGGTTCTTGTGCTCTTATGAGTCTGAGGCACCTAGATGCTTTTGAAAAACCCACTAGGTGCCTAAATCCCTTTAAAAATCTGGCCCTAAATAATGTTAGTTGTTAACACAGGAACAATTTATTTTTTCTTTTGAAAAGACCAAGATTCTTTGCCATGAAGAGAAGCTGTTAATCATGATACAATTTTAGCTCTTGATGTTGCAACCACTTATGCACACACCAAACTTTAAGCACAGGAGAAATGGCACTGATTTGTCTATAGCAGTTTGGTAAAAATCAAATAAGGTTCGGTATTAGGAGGGGTGCGATATATTTGTGTGTGTAATTTAGTTCATTTTGAATTTTAACCCCAAATTGCAGTGTCACACACTTGCTAATTAGTCTTGCCTAACCTCACCCTAACTTACAGCAATGGCTTAAAAAACAAAAACAAACTATTTAAATCATCCCCCCTGTAAATCACTGCCTTGGTTTAGTCCCTTAAAGGGTTAAGAGCAGCTGCAAGCACCTTCCTCTCCTTAGAAGGCAGGAGCGCTGGCTCTGCATAGTCTCAGGGCCAGGTCCTTCTGCCTTTCTCTGTCCCAGCCTGGGGTGGGTAGGTTGTTTCATCTCCTCCCAGGAGACTTTCCAATGGAGATGTGCACCCAGGGGCTGATGCCAAGGTGAAGAGCCACGCAATCCGGATCCTCAGGGAGAAGAGGATGAAGGCAAGTGCGTCATGCTGCAGCCTTCGATGAGACCAAGCGGGCACAGGTGCCGGAAGCAAGGCTGCCTCCAACAAGAATAAAGGGAGAAGCTTCTTGCCTAGGACCGGGGCAGCAGAGGAGGGGAGAGAGCTCTAAAGGAGCCATGCACGGGGCTTGCCTTGCCTTACCTAGACACTTCCAAGCATGGTTCTGGCTTTTCATCTAATTGGTGTTTTTTAAGGAAAGGATCCCAGTCCCTCCTGGGTTCAGAAGGAAGCGGGGTGCTGTGCAGAAGCCCAAGGTGGCTGAGCAGGTGTTCATGCAAATAGGAAGCTCCTCTGTCTCTTCCTCCACACTTGGTCGGGATGGGAAGGGGGAGGGAAGGTCTTTGCAACAGGGAACCTGCCACTTGTGTAGCCTTTGGGGAGATACTAATCAGGGAAAGGAAGCAACCCGCACCTCGAACCAGAAGTCAGGGTCGGGGGGAGCGTATATCAGTGGCAGAGGAAGGAAGCACTTTTAAGACGAGATTTAAGCATTTCATTAATTTTCTGTCAAGGTGCCCCCCTGATAAATTGCAAACAACTGCTCCGTGTCTCCCCCTCACCCCCAAGCTGCCGGTTCCTCTAGGCTCCAAACAGAACCCAGAAGCCTCCAGGGAGCTGTTGAGGGAGGAGGGGCATGCTCAGCATGTCCCTTCAATGGATACCTTGCTGCACATAGCCACAGATCTCTTCCTCTTGGCTCAAACGGCTCTGTTTCTGCAGGAGGCTGGTTACGTGGTGCCCGAGGCAGGGAGTGGCATGCCCCGTGCTGCAAACACCATTATCACCTTTGTTCTCTGTGCTTTTTATTTTCCTCTAGGGCTCCTTTTTTTCAGTTTGTGCAGCTCAAGTCAAGCAGCTGTTCTCAACAAAATTACTAAACTCGCTGCTCTGGTGCTTCGGCACTTGGGTGTGTACGCAGCCTGGTAATATAGTGTGAGACGGGCTGGATTTCTGTGTCCGTCTGGCTTCTTGTACGACCCTCACCCGCTGTAGTAGCTGAACACATCACAGGTGAATGGGTTTGTTCTCTCACCAGCCCTGCGAGGTAGGGAAACATTAGCCCCATGTTGCAGAAGGGGAACAGAGAGGCAGATTAAATGACTTGGCCAAGGTCAGCGAGACTGTGGCGGAGTTGGGAGTTGAACCAAGCCTCCTACATACAAGTACAATGCCTTAATCCCCAGGCCCACTTCTGTGTTAAGCCAGAAACTATGTGTTTCAGATTAAGTAATATCACAGGATGGGCTGCTCCTTTTCCCACCAGTCATCTAGGATGTTGATCTAGTGGTTGGGAAACACACACCTGGAAATGGAAGCTTTAGGATTATTTGTGTTACAGTAGCACTTAGAAACCCCAGTAAGAGATCAGGTCCTGGTTGTGTTAGGTGCTGCACAGACACGCACGCAGAAAGCCCCTGCGCCAGGGCGTCTGCCATCAGGACACAACAGGTGAATAAAGCAGATGATGATGCGGGGATGCGAAATAGGTTGTAACGCTATAAACCATTTTTCCACCAACCTCTGAAGTCTCTGCTCCCGCCTCGCTGCCACACAGTGCATGATGCCAGCGCGGTGTCGTTCTGCCTTATAATTGGCATAACCTTCTCAGTCTGAGTAGCTTGTGTTGGAGGATGAGCATCCCAACTTTATGGGCTAGTCACTTCTGGAACGGTGGAAAATCTGGAGTTCGGGGTGGATTTCTACCCCTTGTGTTATAATGCCACTTATCTAGCCCCTTTCATTGCAGCATGCATTATTACAGCCTGGGTCCACTCCACCAGCTATTGCAGAGCATCCATTCTTGGGGGGAGGTGATTCACAGCCCCACGGCAGTGCTAGGCAACTGGGTAGGGTAGGAAATAAAACGGTTTTATTGACATTATGGTCGATTGCAAGAACCATGTGGCATAAATTGTAGGAGTTAGAATAGAGCTGAGTGGATAATCTGCTTTTTCAGTTCAGCTGGTGAACCACAAAAAAAAAATGTTTTGAAACTGTTCTTGTGGCTTTTCTTGCTGAAATGAAGGCGGGAAACAAAGTATGGGTCAAAGGGAATATTTTGAATGTTGATTTTCCAAAGGGAAACGTTCAGTTGAAATGTTTTGACATTTCAAAGAAACAAAGTTTTATTTAGCTGAAGCTGTTCCTGAATTTGCAAATAGCTTCAGTGCGTTTTCCGGTGAATTTACTATTCACCCCCCAAATTTTGCCCAGCTCCAGTAAAGCGTGCCACCAGCGACAGAGTGATATGTGCAGAGGGGACATGAAAATGGAAATGGAAAGTACAAGGAAAGCAAAGTTAATGCTGAAGAGCAAATTTCCGAGTGCCCACCTGTCTTCCGCCATACCACATGGCATGACTGTTCCACCGAGACCAACCCTGGATGGGCAGGAGGAACTGCAGATTAGAACGAAGGTGTTCTGGCAGGGCTCTCTGTGCCAGCAGCCTTGCATGGTGCTTGTCCCAGTCAGACCCTCAGCCCTTCATCCTTGCATTTGAATCTGAGACGGGGTCCTTAGCTCCATGATGGCATTACAGGGGCAGTAGGGGAGGCAGTCCTCTGAGTGTGTAATTTTACCCCCCCCCGCCCCGTGCTCTTCAGGCAGGCTTTTCCTTTCTTTATGCTATCTGGACTATTACATTAAATTGCCTTCAGCAATTGCCTGGCTGTCTCATTGATTTTATCGGGAGAGTCCATTGGTGAGGGAGCCCGAAGGTACTGCCGGGAATGTTAAAACAATAAACTTGTTTTGCACCTGGTCGCAACAGCCTGGAGAGACCACAGGGAGTTTGTGACTCAAAGGAGGGAAGGGGTAGGGGATGGGGTGCTGTCTGGGGGGGCGTGCGCATTATACAGGAGGCCTAAACTGGCAGAGTCTAAACCCTTCAGGGCATGGGCACTGGAAAGACTGCAGCCGCTCGGGGGGGATAAAAGTGTCCCGTCTCCTTTCCCCCCTCCTCGATGGGAAGAAACTGAGGCACAGAAAGGCTAGTGGGAAACCTCGGGCGCCAGGCTACCCTGTGAGCCAGCGTTGGAGGTCGAATTTAGACATTCCTGTCTCCCTGGGGTTGGTCCACTAGTCCACAGCTGAGTTTTTTGTGCAGCCGAGGCGCTCATCCTTCCTAACTTCCACAGCTGCAGCAACAAACTTCTCTGGGACCATATGGATATATATTCATCTCTCACGCTCTTCCCCCTCAGGCAGAGCCCTTCCTCCATCAGGGAGCCAAGGCTCCTCCGAATGCAGAAGCAGCATGCAGGCCTGGCTTATTATGATTTAGATGTGTGTGTGTGTAGGAATTCAGTCCAGTGGCTTCCAGCCAGCATGCAAAGAACTCATCCTTCTGTAAAGATCTCATCTTTCTATCCCACCTGCGCATCCTCCTCCCCGTGCATTTGGATACATATGTATTGTCCATGCGGGCAAATTCAATTTTCTCCTTTCCTTCCCTCCCCACAATACGAAATTAAGGATTAAGGTGGCTCTGTCCCTGTCGTGACCCTTGGCAAGGATTTGTTTGTCTTGGGCATGGTTCATCAGAAGGACTTTGCTCCCCAGTGCGTAGTGTGTAACTAACATTTCTCCTTGCAGCTCACCTAATTTCCCCCTCTCTATTTGCCTGGCAGGGAGAGGGAATTTGTCTCGGATGCACCACATTGAGATGGGAGCTCTGAGGCTACGACTATGCAGCAAAGAAAAACCCGGGCTGGCCCGTGCCAGCTGACACAGGCTCTTAGGGGTCTTGCCCGGCCCCTGAGCTCCCGGCCGGGGAGGCTCGCCCCCGGCCCCTCCCTTGCTGTTCCCTCTCCCCTGCAGCCTCAGTGCACTGCACCAGCAACGCTCTGGCCCGGAGGGCGTTCAGGGAGCAGGGGGCGGTTGGATGGGGCAGAGGTTCGGGGGTGGCAGTTAGGGAATGGGGAGCGGGGAGCTGGATAGGCGTGGGAGTCATGGGGGCCCTGTTAGGGGGCAGGGGTGTGGATAGGGGTTGGGGCAGTCAGGGGACAGGGAGCATGGGGGTTGGGGTCCCAGGGGGTGGTTAGGGGCTGGTCAGGGGACAAGGATCAGTGGGGGTTGGATGGGTTCTGAGGGGGGCAGTCGGGGCGGGAAGTGGGAGGGGGTGGATAGGGAGTGGGGGCCAGGCTGATTGGGGAGGCACAGCCTTCCTTACCCGGCCCTCCATGTAGTTTAGCAACCCCAATATGGCCCTTGGGCCAAAAAGTTTGCCTACCCTTGATCTAGTCCCTTGAGGGGAACAGTATAGAACTAAGTCTCCTTTGTTCCCATCAGGGGACAGCTCACTGGCTGATGTCCAGGACTGCATGAGAGTGGGGAGTACATTTCCCTTCCCTCCCTCCCTTCCCAAGCAGGGACCGTTCCCTCCAGCTTCAAGTTGGGGAGTGCACGGGTTGGTTCTGACAGCAGGCAGTCTGCAGGGAGGTAGGCAGCCACGCCGATGCGACTGCTCTTCCACATCCTTAACCTTTCGGAAATGAGGATTCTGCATTGCATGGCACCATCACAGGAAGTTTAATCTGGTCCCGGAGCTTGGTGTCAAACCCTCTCAAGGAGCCAGGCGCATTCTGGATGCTCGTTGTCTGTGACTCCATTTATGGTAATAAGTGCTGGGCAGGGAGAGACGTGCTGGCAGCTCAAAGAAGGGCTTTCTGGGCAGGGTCTGAAGAGCCTTCGACATACAGATTAACCCAGAGACTGTGTCCTGGGACAATCCATTACCACCGTGCGATCACTTCGCACAAGCTTTCTTCTCCTTTGCTGCTTCTGCGGTGCATTAGTAATGCAGAAGCAAGAGTGTTGAGGAGGCAAGAGAGGGAGATGAATCAAACAGCCACAGCGAGAGAGTAGCCACTAATAAACGGAGGACATTAGGGCCTTGAAAAACTGAAGAAGCCTTGTTAGTAAACTTCAGGGAAGAGCACCAAAATATCCCCAGCAAGCATCTTCTGAGAACTACCTAAATTGCCTCTAGTAATGTCTGAGAAAATAGTTAGTTTGTTTGTTTGCATTGATCCCAGCTGAGATCAGGGCCTCATTTTGTGAGATGCTGCATGTACACACACGGAGGCTTTGTATACACTACTACTGTTGTGGGTAAAACTTCTGTTGGTGTGGGGTGTGAAAAAACCCTCTCCTGCCAGCAAAGAACGGATACACGAGAGACCTTCTAGCCGCAGTGGTTCAGCAGTGCCGCTGTAAGGTCTGTCGTAGACATAGCCTGAGAGAGACAGTCCCTGCCCTGCAGTGTTTGCAGTCCAAATAGCCAAGAGGGTCTAAGGTGTGGATCATTATTATCCCCATTTTACAGATGAGGAGCAGAGGCCCAGAGGTGAAGGGACTTGCCCACGGTCCCCCGGGAATCCTGTGCCAGGGATAGAAGCCACAAAGGAATTCAGTTCTCACCTTCCCCCAGCATTCTAGATGTGCCCTCTGAAATATTCAGCGTGGCTACGGTGGAGTTCTGTAATAAACGTACGTGGGTCAGATAACACAGCTTGATCGTTAGATGCATGGAAAATTAAACACCCTGCCGCTGGTTATGATGGGGTTCCGGTTATCATTCATTTCCCTCTCTTTTCTGCTTGCTCTCTCATCAGTCTCTTATTACCCTTTCTCCCTCTCTCCTGCTTGCTTATCACTTGCTTTGATCTCTCCCTCTCTGTTATTACACACTTCCCTTCCCCTCTGCTATGGCTTCCAATTCCATTTGTATCCCAGCTGGGTCGGCCTCCTTGTAACAATGGCCCTCCGCACCACTGCTGCTTTAGCAGGGGGAAGAAAGGGGTGGGAATGGGGGTGAATGCGAGGTAGGTAACCAGGCGAAAAGATCTCAGTCTAGCTCAAAAGCTGCCTCACGGTCCAATCACAGCCTGTTGCTGAGCCATGTGGCAGCCTGCACCGAGTGGCTTAATTCACTCCAGGAAGATTATTCACAGATGCTGCAATTACATTGACAATATTGTTTCAAAAATGGCCAGCGGCATCAAAACGGGCATGGGGGGGCTTATGAGCCTGTTGTTATCCATTTACCCAGATATCCTGGCTAATCCGCTTTAAGATGGCGAGTTCATTGGCTTTGTTCAGCGCGCCGGGCACGTCTAATTGAAATGAATTCTCTCCCATTTCTGAACGGATGGGTCCTCTGCCACCTGGGTCCTCTGCCACCGTTAACGACAGAGCGGGGGATGGGCCACATCGCCTAGATTTCCTATCACAGATTGTCACAGCATGGTGCAGCTGGGCTGAAGTGAGCCGGTGCCCTTGATTTCTCTCTCCATCAGGGATGGAGCTCTTCTTTCTCCATGCGTGCGCCGGTGGCCTGTTGGGATCCGGTACAAGCCCTCTGCTTTTAGAAGGGTAAAATCCCAAATGATTTCAGCCCCTCCAAACGTACAGAGCAGCCTCAGTCATGGGACTTGCCAGAGCATCTGGGGGAAGGAGTGTTAACAGAGCATCAGCCCTGCAGCCTGCCTCCTCTCCCAGGCAGTCCATTATAATCCCTAATTTACATATGAGGAAAACAGAAGGCAGAGAGGTGACATGAGTACAGAGCTGGGGAGAGGAGAGCACAGGCCATCCTGGCTGGTACTCCCAGGCATTGCCTATATTAAGAATGCCACCCTCCCCCCCCCCCGATAAGTGTAGGTGAGCCTAGTGCAGACAGGCTAAACCATTAAACGCCCTAATTTGCCCCAGTGCTGCTTGCCCCAGTTTCAAGCAGGGCTAAGCCTCCCAGGTGCAGACAGTAGCCTGGCCTGTCTGCGCTAGGGTACATGCTGATGCAGCGGTGCTGGGGACTGGACGCCGAGGGCTACGAGTGGGGCAAATCGCTAGTGTTAACAGAGAGCACCCCCGCCCCAGTGCAGCGGCACTGTCAGTCAATCCCTGAAGCAGTGCATCGAAAAATAGTCCACGGAAAGCTATTGGGTATCTCTGCCTGAGGCTCTGGGCGGAGCCCGGTGTCGCAGTCTCCCATAGCCCTCTACAGAGGTGAAGGGTTTGTACAGCTTAATTCGCTGGCATTGATAAAGTGCCCAAAGCCCATAGATGGCAGGTGCAAGGGGAAGGTGCCCTTCTGGCCCAGGCACCATCCCTGCCCGAGCAAACTCTGTGCTGTGGAGCACTCTTGTGCATGCCAGGTGGTCATGCCGAAGCCACCCCCCACTCCGTCAGGGCGTGCCGATCTCCCCGAGTGGCTACTGAATTTCTGCCCGCTCCACCTGGTGAGATTTCCACCGCTGCTGCCCGGCTCCCAAGTGAAACATCCCCCGGCACAGCCTACGATCTCTGCGGGGATGGTGCCTGCTGGGAACATCCGCTCCCTCCCTCGGCCCTTGCATGGTGAGAGTGATTTCAGCGGGGGACGTTTGTGGCCGTGTAGGTGGCATCGCTTCACCCTAGCTCTGTGCCCATTGCGGGGAGCTGGGGGGAGGCATTGCCCTTCCATTGCCAGGAAAGTGCCAGGGAGCAGCGGTGCAGAGGTGGGTGATAAAAGCCCATCTTGGCATGAGGCAGGGTGGGAGCCAGACTCCGCAGTGGGAGGTCGCGGAGAGGGGAGGAGTACGGACTGAGCAACAAAGGTGGGGCTGGGAGAGTCGCCAGGGAATGCCAGAGTGTTCAGGAGAAGCCTGGCAGAGTGCGTTTGCACCGTGGCTTCCCTTTGAAAGCAGATGATGTGTCGAGAATTTCTAGCGGCTCTTTTAGAAGGCTACAGCTTTATTTTTGGTTCTGTAATCACTTGTTTACTTTTGCTGCCCGGTCAAGGTTCTCCCAGGACTTAGTGACTCGCCAGCTAATGAAAGTGATGGAGTCTGTGATAGCGATGGGAAGGAAGAGCCTGCGATTGGAGGAGGTCAGGGCTTAGTGCAGGAGAAGTAGACTAGAAGGTATAAATTGGGTCGCTGTATTGGACGCAGCGCTCCTCCCCCGCAGGCGAATGGAGGAGGATCTGGCTTGCCCGTTCATGGGTTGGATCAGGGAGGGCACAGAGTGTCTGTCCATGGCATGGTCCTGAAACCAGAGCCCATGCACACTGAGATCCCTGATCCCAGGCCGGTGTAACACAGAGGTGGAAGGGAAAGTGTCCTATGTCTGTCTGTGAGCGCGAAGCTCAGAACTGATGCCCATGGAGGAGAAATGCAGCAGTTTGCAAAGCTCTTGCATGTTAACAGGGTTTGGGTTATGGGTTTTTTTAAAGCCTGGCTCTAAGCCCTCAGCATGCATGGCGGGACATGTGTGTCCCCAGCCAGCTCCTTGTAATTAAAGCTGTCTCCTCTTCGTTAGAATGCCTTGTAATTAGAGCTAGGCGTGATGCCTAACTTTAACTTCAGAGGCTCAAAAGTGAAAACTTGAAGCCCTCTCCCCTGGGAAGACGAAATGTTACTCCGGAGGGCGTTTTGCACCCAAAACCTGCACATTCTGTGCACAATATTTTAAAATTCTGCAAAATTCTGCTAGTTCTCTTTGTCAAACAAATGTGGAGGCTCCAGCAGAGCACTGGGGAGCGCAGGCCACTGGCTGCACAGAGGTGGGAGATCACTGCAGCTCCCCTGGGACACAGACTCAGCAGTGAGGCTGCACCCAATTCTGACATAATGCAAGGACCAGGCCTGCCCCAGAAACACCCCAGGGCCTTGCCCCTCCGTGTGGGCAGGCAGGCTCAGCATCCAAGTGTGAAGGGGCTTAGTGTGGGGGGATGCAGGTGTGGACTGAGAGGGTTCTGTGTGGGGCAACCTGAGCGAGGCTGAGCACGTGGTCTAGCCCCCGACCCAATGCCCTGGCCGGAGCAGGGCCGAGCCGCTTGGTGCGACTTGCGAGCCGATCCGGCCCGTGGGCCATAGTTTGCCCGCCCCTGTGCTACCACCATACATACAAATAGCAAGGTGGAATTCTGCTGGCCCATCGGTGCAGAAGATTGGCCACTAAAGCAATGCAAGGTGTTTGCTTTCCAGGTGTTCTCCTCACCCCCAATATCAGGCAATGGGGTGTAGTGGTTTTCCCTGGCTCCCAATGCTCTGCTAGCTCAGATCTCATTCCTTTGGTAATAAGATCGCTGGGTCAGTCCCTGTTAGAACATTTAGAAACAAGCAAACAAAACTACAGCAGGGTCATTTCACACTCTTTATAGTTCCAGTTTTCGATCAATACAGTAAGAGGTCTAGGAGCACGGGTTACAATTTTTCAGTGAGATGGTTTAGCCTTGAGTATACAGCTAGCGCACTGACAGGTGTGCTGCAGAACAAAGAGTCTTAAGATGGGTAAACAGTAACCCCAGATCTGGTACATCAGGAGAAAAAAACCCTTTCTTGCAGAAATCCTCATCCACATTGCAACACTGAGCTTCTGTAACATTTTGGAGACCTTTGATGTGGGCTTGGATAATGGGGACTGTTCCATTCACAGGTCTCAAGTCAGCAAAGTCCTTAAACATGCTTAACCTGAAGGTCCATCCTTATTCACTAAGGCCTGGTCTACGCTAGAAAATTACATTGCTCAGGGGTATAAAAAATTCACATCCCTGAGCGGTGTAGCTAAGATGACCTAAGTCCCTGTGTAGACGGTGCTGGATTGATGGAAGAATTCTTCTGTCAACCTAGCTACCACCTCTATGAGAGGTGGATTACCTATGTCAGTGGGAGAATCCCTCCTGTTGGCTTAGGTAGTGTCTACACTGAAATGTTATAGCATTTAATAAACATATGCTTAAGTCCCACTGAAGACAATGGAAGTTAACATTAACTGAAGTTCTCTGTAGACCTTCGTCTCCCGCTGGAAATATACTGGATGCTATTTTATTTTTTGGGCAGTGGTGAAGGGATCATGAACCTAGGAAACACTCTCCCACCCCAGAAGGGGCCACAACTTGGCACGCTAAGCACATACTTTGCAAAGTGCTTTCAGATGCTCTGAGGAATGTGGGAGCGTTTGTAATATTTTTGATTCCTATGCATGCCTCACTTTCCCTCTGAGCTTTGCATTGCAGAGCGAATGGAGAAGGAGTTTCTCGTGTAGCAGCCTGGTGGGAGATCATGGTCGCTAGCCAACTGAATACAGTCTACACATGTGAATGGAGTGACGGTGTCTTTCGCTCCCTTCTCTGCAGGGAGGCAGAGCAAAGGCCCTGAGTGGAGAACAAAGAAGGGTGACAGGTGGCTGTGCTCACAGACAGCTGAGCTCCCCAGAGGGACAGCACACACAGGCTGGGACTGAAGAGAAGGGGACAGAGACTTTCCGATTCCAGACGCCAGGTGTCTAATAAATTGTCACCATGTGAAAAGGCTGCCTGGTGTCACTGCAGATGCTCACTGAGAGCATTGCACCCGGAAGGGGTAAAACACAAACCTCCAGCAGGAGTCTGGCGCGGCTGGAGTTGCTGCAGGGAATCTCAGAGACGGAAGGGGACTGTTGGCACTAGTATGCCCCAGTTTTGACATCATGGAGGCCTTGGGCCTGCCCCTGTGGAACCGTGTGGACCCTCAGGGTCTGGCACACTGAAGGGGTGACTCCCAAGAGATTGCTTCCCGGCCGGGGCATAGATCATACCCTGTGGATCTGTTACAGATGCAAAGGGAAATCTCCTCACACAGCTCTGATTCTTAATATTCTGCTCCAAGTGCCCCCCCAACCCCCTTTGGAAAGCAGTGACGGTAGTAAAAGTTAAACGGCAGCTTCTGCTGTTACTTTACAGAACGCTCATTATACTGAAATATTTGCACTTAAAAAACCTGCCTAAACATATTTACACAATCGGCTGGATCGGTCCCAAGGCAGTTGCCAGCTATTGGCTCAGTAATAAACCTTTTAAAAAAACAACAACAACAACAACAACAAAAAGAATGCTTTCCCTTCCCTTGATTTCCTAGGAGCACAATTACACCTTCCCATCAGCTCCCGGCTCCATAAATTGTTTTGAATGTCCAGAAATACATTTAAAAAATCCTATTCAACACACTCTCTTTTTCTCTCTCTCATGCCTTTTATTTACATGTATATAAGAGAGAGCAATATGGTAATCTGCATGCTTCCTGTGCCATCAGATATCGCTTAGGGTACAAAACAAGGCTCTGCCATCCCTGTCTGCCTTGGGCTGCTCTGCATGTCCCCTGTGTTGTGAAGTCCCATAAATTTTCCCTCTGAGTCTTGTTTTCTGGGGGTTGTTTCATTCGGCCCCTTTCGCATGTCCCTCCAGCTGCCCAATGGCACCTCTCCCGTGGCAGCTGCTGCTTCTTCACGCAGGCCTCAAATATTTCCATCTTCTTTGCTGAATTACTTTAGATAGAAGGGCTGTTGAACTATCTGATGAACCTCGGCATTTGACTACAAATGTATTCCATTTAATAACGAGTATTTTCCTAAGGCATTTGCTTTTGAAGGCATTTAGTCGTCTGTCTGTCCCTTTGGTAGACTTCCAGTATCACAAATAATAATTACTAGGGCTGTCAATTAATTGTGGTTAACTCGCGTGATTAACTCAAAAAATAATAATCAAGATTAAAAAAAAATAATTGCGATTAATCGTGCTGTTAAGCAATAGAATACCAATTGAAATTTATTAAATTTTTTCGATGATTTTCTACATTTTCAAATATATTGATTTTAACTACTATACAGAATTCAAAGTGTACAGAGCTCACTTTATATTGTTTTTATTACAAATATTTGCACGGTAAAAGTGAGAAACAAAAGAAATAGTATTTTTCAATTAACCTCAGACAAGTACTGTAGTGCAATCTCTTTATCCTGAAAGTGTAACTTACAAATGCAGATTTCTTTTATTACATAACTGCACTCAAAAACAAAACAATGTAAAACTTGAGAGCCTACAAGTCCACTCAGTCCTACTTCAGCCAATCGCTCAGACAGACAAGTTTGTTTACATTTACAGGAGATGGTGCTGCCTGCTTCTTATTTACAATGTCACCTGAAAGTGAGAACAGGTGTTTGCATGGCACTTTTGTAGCTGGCATTGCAAGGTATTTACGTGCCAGATATGCTAAACGTTCGTATGCCCCTTCATGCTTCAGCCACCATTCCAGAGGACATGCTTCCATGCTGATGATGCTCGTTAAAAAATAATGTGTTAATTAAATTTGTGACTGAACTCCTTGGGGGAGAACTTGTATGTCTTCGGCTCTGTTTTACCCGCGTTCTGCCATATATTTCGTGTTATAGGAGTCTCGGATGATGACCCAGCACATGTTCGTTTTAAGAACACTTGCACAGCAGATTTGACAAAATGCAAAGAAGATACCTAGTGAGATTTCTAAAAATAGCTACAGCACTCGATCCAAGGTTTAAGAATCAGAAGTATCTTTGAAAATTTGAGAGGGACGAGGTGTGGAGAATGCTCTCAGAAGTCTTAAAAGAGCAACACTCAGATGCAGAAACTATAGGACCCGAACCATCAAAAAAGAAAATCAACCTTCTGCTGGTGGCATCTGACTCAGATGATGAAAATGAACATGCATCAGTCCGCTCTTCTATGGATCGTTGTCGAGCAGAATCCATTATCAGCAAGGATGTATGTCCTCTGGAATGGTGGTTGAAGCATGAAGGGACATATGAATCTTTAGCACATCTGGCACATAAATATCTTGCGACACTGGCTAAAACAGTGTCATTCGAATGCCTGTTCTCACTTTTGGGTGACATTGTAAACAAGAATCGGGTAGCATTATCTCCTGTAAACTGAAACCAAATTTGGTTGTCTGAGCGATTGGCTGAAGTAAGACTGAGTGGACTTGTAGCCTCTAAAGTTTTCCAATGTTTTATTTTTGAATGCAGTTATTTTTTGTACATAATTCTGCATTTGTAAGTTCAACTTTCATGATAAAGGGATTGCACTACAGTACTTGTATGAGGTGAATTGAAAAATTCTTTTGTTTTTTACAGTGCAAATATTTGTAATCAATAATAAATATAAAGTGAGAACTGTACACTTTGTATTCTGTGTTGTAATTAAAATCAATATATTTGAAACTGTAGAAAATATCCAAAAATATTTAAAGAAATGGTATTCCATGATTGTTTAACAGCACGATTAATCACATAATTAATTTTTTTAATTGCTTGACAGTCCTAATAATTAACTTGTGGTTCTTCACTCTGATTCTTTCTCCTTATGCTTTGCAAAGTTCATTTCCCTTTCTTACCACTTCTTCCGGGCAGCTGTCCGAAAACCAGCAGCTCTGAGAAATGCATTGGCTAATTGAGCAGAAAGCAGGATGTTCTAACATGTCGTCCAAGGGCTGGAGGCACAATCTGAATTGTGTTTATGTTCCTTCATCTGGAGATATGTGGTTTTTATTAGATTTTTTTGGTATTATTTATATGTGGAATATACAGTGGGAACAGCATTAATTTGCACTAATGAGCGGGCGATCCGCCGAGAATCCACTGGGGTTTTTGTAAATTAACAAGGAAGCGAATAAACACAATTATGAAAAAAAACAAACAGGCAATTGTTTTTCAACAGCAAATGTACTTTGTTCCCTGATCTGACTTGTGTTTAGTTTTAATTATTTATGATACTTCATAGTTTGCTACTTAATGTTGTGTAATATATTTTGTACAAAGTAATGAAGTCAGAGTAACTTGAGACCTTGCTTCAGCATCTGTTAAAACTTTATTGGGAAGAAGAGAGAAGCTTCTGGGTTTTGTCAGTGTGAATTATGGGGTACGTGAATTAGCAGGGTTCTGCTGTAATTATTATTATGTTTTCTCATTAGCATTAAGGTCACTCTCCTGTAGGCCCCAGCTGAGATCTTGGGCCCATAGTGCTGAGACAGTCCCCGAAGAACTTAGTCTAATTAGGCAAGACAAACCAAGGACGGGAGACAGGAAAGACTGGGTTCCTCATTTTAGAGATGGGGGATTGCGGTACAAAGATGAAGTGACTCACCCAAGGTGTCCCAGGGAGTGTGTGGTAGAGCTGGGAGTCAAAGCTCTGGCTCCTGCATTCCAGTGCAGTGCCTGTAAGAAGATCGTATTTCTCAAAGAAGCTGTGTGTTTTCATTCCTTGGTCAGTCAGTTTACCCTGTGTGCTTTCCCCCCTCTGGTAGTACCACCCCTGCCACATTCATTGGAACAGTAATACTCGCTTGGAGCCAGTTTACCCAGGGTGGTGGCTGATTTGTTCCCAGGTAGAGAGGCTCTAGCTCAACCAGAAGTTATGGGCTTAGTGGAGGAACCACTGGGTGATGTTCTGTGGCCTGTCTTGTGCAGGAGTTGGGACTAGCTGATCGTAATGGTGTCTTCGGGTCATGAAAGCTACCACTTCACGGCAGCGCCCTGTTGGCAATAGTTTGTGCTTCCTCCTAGCAGTGCCTGCCTGGGCTCCAACAATGGAGAGCGTCCTTCAGTGCCTGGGCATGAGCTGTTTGGACTTCCAGCAATGCCCCAGCAGCGGTATCTGGGGCGTCAGAGGGCGTGATTCCCTTCGGGAGAGACCGTGGTTGAAGGAGTTCCTTTCGGGGACTAAGGAGAAGCCCTTTCTCTGCACCACGGAGGCCACCACCACCTTCCTCCCGAGCAGCATCGAAGGAACATTCAGGGGGCTCTCTGCCGTGAGCTGGGTGAAGGTGTGTGGAGTCATAATGGAGCTCTGGGATGGTAGTTAGTATCCAGGACAGCTGCTTGGTGGGAGGAAGATGATGGAGGTCCTCTCATCAAAAGGACCATCCGTCTGGCATAGAGGGAACAATCCTCTGTGGAAAGGCTGGTTGGGGGGATCCTTGCCAAGCTCTTGTTGCCCTGAAGAGCTTCGGTGATGAAAGCCTAAAAATCCCAATCCCTGGAGCTTTTCATTCCCCAGCTATCTCCCCTGTTTGTTTTCAAGTTGCTTGGGGCCATGCCAAGCCTCTTCAGCCATCCTAGTTATCGCTGAGCAGATACCTGGTTGCCTGTTTATTAGATGAAAGTTCCTGATTTGTACCAGTTCTTGTTTGTCTGGGTTGGTGGGAAAGCATGGGAGGTAGGGCAGGGCAGGATGCCATAAATGTCTTAGCAGCAGCTCCAACAGCCTTTCAACGTGTTTATTGTCTGAACTAGGTTTCATTTGCTTGGGTCAGAGGGCAGCTAGGGGAAGTGAATGTGGTTACTGTGCTGTGACCCAGTTTAATGTGTCTCTCAGAACCAAGTACAGGAAATCCGCCACTGAGAGTTCATGCATGCAATCTGCTGCCTGCTTTTCAGAGTAGCAGTAGACTTTGGTAAGTAGTCCCCTGCAAACATTATTATTATTATTATTATTTTAGAGCCAGAGAGGCAGGCAACATTAACGCTCCCTTTTGCAAAGAATAGCTGGGAAGGGACACTGAATTAGCTGCTTTTCTTCCATCTGTAGGACACTGATGTTTTCCTGACTGCTGTCCAAAAGCCTCTTAAGAAGGGAGCCTGGCCATTGTGGGTTAGAACAGCAGGGTTCCTGTGCCTGCTTTTTCAAGAGGCATTTTCATTTAAGCCCTTGTTTAAACAGTAATTTAAATATTAGCCGTGTTATTTGTATAGCCGTAGCACTTAGAGGCATCAGCTAGGTCGGGCACCGTTGTGTCAGGGGCTGTACAAGTGCGTAGTAAATGATGCTTTCAGATCCGTGCGGTGTAGAGGAGCTTTACTGTTGGTATCAGACTCTTTTCTATTACATTTCAATCTTTCAGTTCTTGACTTGAGAGGACTTCTTTTTTCTTACTTTGCTAGAAGTTTATTGATCGGTTTGAATGATCAGAGTAAGAAAAATCAGTGTGTGTGCCTAGAATGCACATTTCAGGTGCTTTTGGGCGGGGGGGAGGGGAGGGCTGGGATAACTCAAGCTGCTTGAAAAAGCTTTGGTCTTATCCTGGACCTTGCACTCTGCTGGGCTGTCCACGTTTGGAAATGTGATCGTTAAACTGTGATAGCTAATGCATTTAAACTCCGAGTACCGATCGGGAAAATTGCAGTTTGTGCTAGCTGGTTCTGGTGAATCCTAGAGGGGAGCCGAGGGTTAACCCTAAACCAGCTGACCTGTTAAAAGCGATGATGAACCCTGTCTAGGCTCAGATTTTAAAACACATTGGTTAGCAAGTTTTTAATAAAATCACCTTTTGTACCTAGCCCACCAAGGGCAAGTGATTTGAAGAAATGTAGCATAGAAATGGTTTGAACTGTTACCCTCCCAAGATGTGTAGCTCTAGTTAGTGGCGTGTTCTGTTTGTTCAGCAGCTGCTTTTCTTCCGATGCCTGCATATAGACTATCCCGGGGAGACCATTCCAATGAACATCACACTGTACGTTTGAATGGTACGGACTGTCTGATTGGCAGGCTCACCTTGCCATTTGTCCCCAGCAAAACAACATTCAATGTATTTTTTTTTTTTAAATAAAACTATAGGGGAATGTGACTTTGTCTGAGATTTTTAATACAAATGGGTCTGGGATTTTAAAGTTTGTAGTTCCCACAGCAACTGTAACTGTTCTTGTACTTACGCTAGGCTTTGTAGGGCTGTGTATGCTATTAAATTTATGCGCTGTGTGCGTATGGGTGGGGCAGCGTATAGGCTAGATATCCATATGGCACACACATGGGGGCTGACTTAGTGTTACTGTGGGAGCCCTAATTCTTAAATTCCTGGGCCAGACTCTGCATGTGGCTGCACCAGTGTAAATCCATCTGCACCAGTAAACTTCAGTGCCAAATTTAGCCCCTTCCACTTATCTTCATGTTCCCAGCAGTAGAGCACTTGAGTGTGTCACTGCTAAGGCAGTTTTGCAACCGTTTGTCGCCTCTGGGCACGGGTAGATGAGAGCAGGATAAAAAAGAGGGTGTCCAGTCATCATGAGAGCTCAGACCCATCTGAGTGTCAGGAGAGCTATGGAGGAATACAGGAAATAATACGCTTCTGTCCAAAGCCCCAGTTCAGTAAACCGTTCCGATTGGGCAAAGCTTTGAAGCATGTGCTTAAGCCCTATTGACTTGAATGGAACTTAAGTACATGTGTAATATTAAGCACATGCTGCAGTGGGCTTTGCTGACTCCGGGCTCAAAAGGGGATGTGGACATGTAGGTAGAACGTGCCCTATTAGTTGATTGATTTGCCTCTTATCGTGTTTCACTGGGGCGTTTTTTTTTGGAGAGGGATATGGTCTAGTGATCTGAGCTGCTGTTTGTTTTAAACCAGTTTTCTCTCTTTCACTGACTTACTCTCTGACCTTCTGAATGCCTCGGTTTTCCTATCTGCCCAATGGGGATAACAATACTTGCCAGCCATGCAGTTCTAGTGTCTCTTTAGCTCATTGTGGCTCTGTGCTATGCAAGGATTACTATAACTATTTAACATGAGAGGTTAATGCTATCCACTGAAGACCACAAAAGCTGCATGCTATCAGTGAATACACTGCCAGCCAAGGTGGGCAACGAATGTATCTTAGTGACACACAAGCAGAGCTAACTCTTGACATGTCCACCCCGAAATCCTTTAGGTACCGAGCTGATCGCTTCCCCTTACATCTAACTCTTCTCACTTCCTTCCCACCCACATCTCCAACATCGCCCATAAAAATCCTGCCCCATTGGCTGGCCTCCTCCCCCACAAACAGCCATGGTGAAAAGAAAGGCTTTATTTTGGATTCTTCTCTGCCACTGACTTCCTGTGTGGCCGTGAACAAGTCATTTAACCCAAGAACATAAGCATGACTGTACTGGGTCAGACCAATGGTCTATCTAGCCCAGTATCTTGTCATCTGACAGTGGCTGGTACCAGCTGTTTCAGAGAGAATGAACAGAACAGGGCAACCTCTTGGCCTCAGTTTCTGCACTGACTTCATTTTTCTCAGATTCTCTACTATGGGGATGAAGACAATAACTTACCTTGCAGGGCGTGTGAGGTTTAATTAATGTTTGTAAATTCCTGGGAGCGCCTCAGCTGGAAGGTGCTACAGAAGGGGCAGAGTGTTGTTACCATTAGTGGCACAATGTGCTTTTCAAAGCCATTCCATTCTGTTCAGAGATAATGTGGGTCAGCTGCAGTGGAGATCTGGGTGTAATTTAAGAAGGTGACTGTAGGAGAAGGAATGCTAGGATGGGCCTTTCGCCTGACCTAATAGTTCCTCTAGGGTTTGAAGGAGCTTGTGTAACAAATGTTGTATAGGGAAAAGTCCTCGGCCTAGGGGTGTGTGGAAACCACAGGATGCAAAGAAGGTCATGATACGTGGGAGCGTGTATAAGAGAGAGAGCATTCTGCTGAGAGCAGTCTTATTTATCATCATTAGTGAGCTGAAGGAAGGAGCTAACAGCACATTAATTAAGATTTGCAGAAGAAATAGCATTGGGAGATGTTGCACAGAGGGAAGATGGAGCCATAACACAAAGGGATCTTGGGGAGGGGGCTAATGTGGGCAGGAAATAACAGATTGATGTTTGCTCTGGAGCAACGTGAACTCCTACAGTGTATCTGGGCAAAATAGTCTCTGACATGCATGGCAGTTTTCCTCCAAGCTACCACTCGGTGCAGCTCCATCAGAAGTACCTGTGTTGGGAGCTTTGCTGCGGTGGCTTACCCCGCTCTGAGCAGGGTTAGATGATAGGGTGCTCGATGCCAGCAGTCCTGTCGTCGGTACCTCTGGTGGAGCTGCATTGGTGCTAATGTGCTGATGGAAACTTGAAGAAAAATGCTGGTGTAAGCACGGCCTGAGGGAGGGAGAGATCTGAGAAGCAGGAGGCCTTAGGGATGAGAGCCGACAGTCAATCTCACATGGCCTTGCTGTTGTTCTTACTAATTACAGTGCCACTTAGGAGCCCAAGTCATGGCCAGGACCCCATTGTGCTAGGTACTGTACAAACACAAACAAAAACACCCTTCCTGCCTCAAAGTGTTTACAACTGAAGACAAGAGACAGCAGATGGATCCAGACACATGGAGGACTAGAAGGAAACAATGAGACCACATTAGTCACTGTGATGGGAAGTGATCTCAGTACACCAGCATTGCCTAGTCTTTTTCAGCCATCTCGGCAAAGGAGGGGTTTTGAAGGAGGAGAACGAGGAGTTTTTGCAATGTGGTGTTGTGTCCAAACAAGCCGATACGATTTGCAGGTTGTGTATACAGAAGTACCACACCGCAGACCAGGGAGCTGATAGACCTCTTCTGTGGGCTTTGTCTACATAAAGCTTTGGTTGTGCTGTACCTCAAGCTAACTGGTTGCTAGTTAATGAACACTGTTGTAGATGCTCCCAAATGTCGGCATCTGGTTATGGTTTGCTCTAGGATTCAGCCTAGGACGAACTATGACCAGGAACAAATGTTTCCTGGAGCAAACATTTATGGAGTGTGAACACTGGAATTTACAGCCACGCGAGCTAGCTCTGATTAATCTGGCAATCCGTTAGCTCAAGTGACATCGAGTCCAGAAGCTTTAGTGCAGATGTAACGCACATGCACACAATGCAGCGCTTTGTTCTCCCGCCGTGGTGGCTGACACACAGATAGAAGTTGTTGAGTCTGCTGTAGTCCTAACTAAGAGGGCTGGCTGCTTTTAGGTCAGGTAGGAAAGCTCCATGTGTTAAGATCTAGAGGTGTGAGGTTCGATTTCCCTTTTAGTGATGTCCAATTCTGGACTTAGGGTATGCCTTCACTAGGTTTGTAGAATGGGTGGGGAAAGAATGAGTCTACGCTACAAAGTTTTGCCAGCCTCGCTATGTTGGCTTGGAGTGTGGGGGGAAAAAATCCCCCTCCCTACCCCCCAGTAGACCTAGCTATGCTGGCCAAAACCCCCATGTAGTCACAACTGTGCCGCTTCTGTCCGCATGCCTGGGTGGGAGGTATAGTTGTGCCAGCAGAAAACCTGTTAGTGTGCGCTGTATCTGTGCTAAGGGGCTCACGCCGGCATTGGCTCCGTAGTGTAGACAAGCCCCGCCTTTCCCCTGCAGCCCTCCGTCCAAGCACTGTCCACCTGGGAAAAGAATATTCACATGCTCCTGTCCCAAAGGTCCACTTCTCTGATAAAAATGGCAACCAGAATTCACTGCAGGTGAGACAACTTCAGGGGCAACCCTTACTCTTCCTTCTCTCTGAGCCCGGGCAGGGTTGAGAACCGAATGCCTTCAAGCCCAAGAGAAGGCAAGGCCTGGGCCCTGTATGAGAGGCCTGTGTCTATGACAATACCCAAGTTACAGTCTGGACTGATGGATGGTGGTGTCCCTCAATTCCCCATCCTGGGGTGCCTTTTGCACTGCTTCACTCTGAAAGCACCCACTCCTGGTCTGCTCACACCCAGCCTCCAGCATGTATATCATTCCCACCTAAACTATATGAGTTGCTCTAGCTCCTGACTTACACTAGGATACCAGCAATCTCCCAGTCCCAGACTTTCCCCCAGATATGTGCGTTTGTACTGCCCCGCACCCTCCTAGACAATACATGTTCTTCTAAAAACTGTCATTTATTACTAGAGAATGATATATGTACAAATCTTGTTATCCCAAATGGAGTTTCCCTAACCCTTCAATCCAAACACACTGGTTTAGCTAAAACAACAAAAGAGATTTATTAACTACAGAAAGATACATTTTAAGTCATCACAAGTAATGAGGCACATAAGGTGGAATTGGTTATAAGGAAATAAAAGGTAAAACACAACTAACACCTGACTTAACAAGCTAAGTGACTACAAAGCAAAGGTCTCTCTCACCACATGTTCCAGCAATGTTACTGGCTAAACCTCTTTCAGGTGGGATCTCTCCCCCAGTCCAAAGCTGCTTCCTTTGTTCTTCAGGTGTTGACGAGGTGTGAGTAGAGAGCCCGGGAGAGGTGATGGGGTGTCTGCCCTCTCCTCTTAAAGCCCTTTTTCTTGCACAAGACTTGTATCCAGCTGATGTTCAGGAGACCGAAAGTCTGTGTGGCCAGGGGCCTTAAACTGCTTCTTTGTCAAAATGTAGGGTTTTTTTGCCCACACCCTCTCGCCTGGGAAAGAGTGACCACTTAATCAGGTGGTGGTCTGTTTGATCTCATTGACTCTTGCCTGAAGAGTTGGCTGGCCTTTTCTCTCTGGGGAATTGTATGTGACTGCCCTCCAGAACACGTCTTGGTAATATCATATGGTAGAATTTTATACTTTTAACAATGTTGCCACACATTTTACCAGGACAATAACGATCAGCAAATCATGAGTTTTCAAATGATACCTTCCACAGTATGCTTTATACAGAATTAAACTTAGTCTCGTAAAAGGGGTGAACATAGGGGTACAGACTGTCACAGTGCTGTATTTATACTACGTAGGGTTGATCTAGACATGTTACAGGATATAGCAGAGGTTACCATGGTGTTTCTAACACTGGGTGTTAGCACTGGAGCACCTTGCTATTGGGAATCTGTCAGCTATCCCTGATAGGTGTACACCCAAATTCATTGGTACCATTGAGTGTTTGTTTCTCACCCACGGGTAACAATATTGTCATCAAGGACTTTGTAGCTCATGTAAACTACACAAAGTCTCACTCCGCTTGCCAGGCAGTGATGCGGGCTTGGAGGGAGCCCTCCTCTTTCTTTAATCCTTTGAATCAAATCTGCTACCCACAGATTTCTTGTCTCCCACATCCTCCACCAACTGCTGAGTCCTGGAGCTGCATTTTGTACAGGTGACTCATTTTACTCTTTCAAACTCTAGTTCCCCTTCTGCCATATCCGCTCCCCATTTGTGTTCCCCATCTACGTGGCCCAGCGGCCATCCATGTCGCGGGAGTGGAGAAGTATTTAGCTGGTTCTAAATGGACACCTGTGGATGCCATTAAGATGGCTGGGCAGTCCTCCCAGAGCTCCTGCTACATCTGGCTGGCTTCACTTTTCCCCCTTTTCCAGTGCTAAGCAGTAGCTCTCGTGGTCTGAGTTTACCTCTCCTTTCCCTGACGTCCATGGTGACGCCCAATTCCCAAGCCACCTCTGTTCCAGGTAGACTTGGCTTATGCCCACAATCCCTAGAGTCCTGGAGCAGGGGGGAGAGCGGTCCCCTGCGCTCTCTCTGTGTTGGCAACTTGCAACTGCATTGCCTTCATCCTGATCCCCTTATCCCTGGAGCCTGACTTGTGAGCACCACGACTGTACGCATGTCCATGCTCACCCCAGGCCTCAGCAGCAGGAGTTAGCATCGGGTGTTGCCTTCATGAGGGCTTCAACCAGTCCCTTGTGTTGGATGAGCTGAGGAAGCCTGCTCAGAGCACCCTCACGTCTCGGCGGTTCCATTCCCCTTCGGGACTCGGCTGACTCTGGGGGCACGGAGCAGTGCAGGGAGAAGGACATTACGTGGGAGAATATGCATGTTCACAGCTCGGAGGATTAAAGGCCTGTTCTTATCACTGCAGAACAGAGTATTATAAATCCAGCCTTAGAATACCCAATCCCCTCGCGACTCGGCCATTGTTCGGGAATATTAAAAAGCCCTGAGACAGAAATAATCAGTTTCCAAATGACACATTGTCAAATAAAACATTTCTCATATTATCCATTCCTTCCCCTTTCTCTCTCCCTCAGTTGGATAATTTAACATGAAAAATAGATTAAAATGAGGCCGGCTTCAATGCCTCCTAAGTTTGACTTTTTTTTTCAGGAAGCTCTCCCATCTGTGTGTGTGTGGTGTGTAAACTGGGGGCTGTCCACACTGAGGTCAGGGACGGAAAAGAGAATGAGCTGCAAATGAGGAGCTCTTTTTGTTTCTTTTTTCTTTTTTTTTAAGAGTGCTGCTCAGTAGCAGTGCCCGGTGTGCGATGGATTGCTTCCGCCAAGCACTGGAAGAGCAGGGAAGGCCTGGGGAAGTGCACTGAGTCTTCCTGGGACCAGCAGCACGGCTGTGAGCAGCCCGCAGGGGCTATTGATCTGTGTCGAACTGGGGCGAGCAGGGGGCCTGTGGCTCTGGCCAAGAGAAGTCTCCCGTGCAGCGATAGGGAGTGCGGTGCTGGCTCCGGGCAGCGGCCCCAGGAATGCTGAGGGTTAGTATTCCTCGTGTGTGCTCCCCCAGCAGTCTGAGTACATGAGCCATGTTTCGCCGCACATCAGTGCGTTGCTGCCCGCGGCCTGGGGCCTGGCTGCGCTCGGGGAGGGATTAAAAGGCCGCCTCCTTGATGTTTTGCGTAGGGGGAGGATTTGCACATTTCTGCCCTTTCCCAGCCAGCTTGAGTTGGTTCAGACCCCGCTGCCCAACTTGCTGCTGCAGGGGCGCTTGAGGTCATGGGGGGGCCCCCATCCCATCAGGGACTGGCTGGAGTCTGTCACAAATGTAACAGGAAACCTCTATACAGTGTTCCCCTACTTCCCTGCACAAAGACACATCCAACCTGGCCCCCCACCTGTTCTCCCCCCCCCCCCACCTTTGGCAGAGCAGTTTGGTGCGGAGGAGGAGTTGGAAGAGAAAGCTGCCCTTGGCCTTGAAGACAAGCCATTCAACCAAGTGGTTTGGCAGGGGATTCACTTGCACCAGCCCTGTAATCTTCAATGGCATAGGCTAACTCCAGGCCGGAGGAGGGAACATCAGACTAATCATGTCTGTGGCTCTGTGCAGTTTGTGATATCCCTGAAGCAGAAACATCTCGGTGGGCCCAATACAATAGACTGACAATTTTATTTGTCGTGGTTCAAGCTACTTCCCCAAACCACATCTGACTGCAGCAGCCGTGGGTGGACGCTGTGTTAATCTGGTTTGCCAGCTGCAGGCCCCTGGCAGCCAGAGTGGCTCCACTTTCACCGATGGTTCAGATCAATGTCACATCTGATCCCTTCACACTTTTCCTTCCCTCCTCTGGCTTCAGTTGGCAGGTGCTTTTCCAATGGTAGGAATGTCCATGGCTGTCCAGGGCTTTTCCCCCCAGTGCTCAGACTTTCTTCTGGATCAGTCGCAGACCCCTAGGTAGGTAGGGGAAATGTCTGTGGAGGACTGTGCCTGCAGGGGACTGTTTGAATGGGGCACTGAGCATTAGGGCTGTCCGGAAAACCAGACTTCCGTTCTGAGAGACATCCCACCCCTGAAGAGCCACTAGCCCATTGGCTAGAGCATGCTCTTGGGAGACCCAGGTCCAGAGCTGTGCTGTGCCTGTTTCAGCCTCCTAGAAAGTCTCCACAGTCTCCCCCGTCCCAGGTGAGGGCCTGCGCCAGGGTATTGGCTATTCCGGGGCGGTTAGGTCTCTGGTTTTGGCCAGTAATTGCATCCTGAACCAGAGAAACCTTCCTGGTGAACAGATACAGGGACGTGTCTGAGAAAAGCTTCATTTTTGAGGAGTTGGCATTTTCTGAGGATGATTTCACAGAAAAGTTCCTGACCTGCTCTAGTGAGCATATAAGGGGGCATGTCCCCTTTCCCTGTCTGAGGGGTAGGGTGTGTTAGGAGCAAGCAGAGGGCACTCTTCTTGGCTCTGAGTGTTAGGGCAGGGGGGAGCCTGTCAGAGCTGTGGGGGGCACTTTGAATGCACTCAGATCGCTGGGGTGTCCATCCCTGCTGTTGAGGAAACAGCCCATGTCCGGTGCTGAATGGTGCAGAGCTTTCACTGGCCTAAGGCAGCCTGAACATCTCCATTCCTAGCTTTCCAGCTGCCGCTTTCACTCAGGCAGCTTGATAGGTGGGTTCCAGTCTGGCTCTGCCGCTCCTCCTAAGCTAACAGCCACGAGGCTGTGTCCCTGGGCTGGAGTGGGCAGCAGGGATGATCTCCAGCAGGCCCTGCATTTAGACACCCGAACGCTGATACACAGCGCTTGGGTAATGGAAAGCTCCTGCTGGCAAATTGCTTGTGCTTTGCGGGAGAATCTCCTGTTTGCGGCCAGAAGCTAACACCCCAGAAGAGATTCTCGTTTTCCAGCCTCTGCCTGCTCCCGCTTGGTTCTGAGGCCAGGGCGGGATGGGTGAGGGTGTTGTCTTCTAAAAATTCCTCTGCGTCTCCCCCTCCGCCCTTCTTATCTGATGGAGCTCAGAGCTCTGCGGCCTCATTCCTCGTAAATCCAGCCTACCCACTTCCTACCTCCCCTTCCATGAAAATGACTGACTGGACAGCGTGAGCTCGTCCGCCGGCTGCTGCAGGAGTGTTGTGTGATGCCACAGGCAGCTCCGCTGTAAGGCCACTGGATGGTCATAGGACATGCTGTACCTCGTCATGCGTGAAGGCCGCCATCTTGGCTGACCTCAGCGTTGGACCGGGATGCTCCAGAGCTAAAATCTGGAGTTGCCACCGCTTGAGCTAACGGTCTGTAGTGGAGCGGTTGTAAGAACTTGTATCCTCTGCACCTCAGCACGGAGGGGGACTTTTAAGACACCCACCGGTGGGTTACACATGCAGGATTGCTGCAGCTGAATGGCCCCAGCGTCCCCAGGGGTTCCAGTCACTGCAGGGTAGGGATTGTGCATCGCCCTTATGTCATGGTGTCGCCATGTTGCCCTCCGGGGAGACCCTTGCTGCAGGGTCTCTGTGGCTGTGTGGTCGAGTGGATGAAGTGGTACAGCTGGGTGTGTCATAAATCAACAGGTGGAAACTCCCCACCCCCATGAATGACTCTCCCAAGAGGCCATGACCTGCCTGGAAGCGGAGCTCCAAGAAACATTATAATTCATATCACTGTCATGCCTTAGAGTCCCAGTCATGGACTGGGACCCCATTGTGCAAGGCACTGTGTGCACACACACAGGGGAACAGAAGATGGATTCCCTCTTTTTCAAACTCTCTTGCGTACCCTTAGTCTCCCCTGATCCTGAGCGCCGAGGAAGAATCCTCACACAGTCTGTGATCCTCCCCTTGTGTGCCCTTCTCCCAGTCACAGCTGCAGGAGTCTTTTCTGGCCGCTAATGCGTTCGGTTTCCCGACAGACACTGTCTGCTAAATTGGGAAAGTCATGCTGAGCAAAGTCATTCCGCCTCCCTGAGCCCTTCTTCCTATTAGTGTCCATTACAGAACCAAATGAGAAAACAGATGAGGCTGGGGAGGGGATCCTAATGAGAGCTGCCATATTGCGTTTTTACGGCAGATTGGGCTGGGCCAGGAAAGCTGTGGGCTCCTCAGAGGCCCCTCTCCTTATGGCAATCTTTCCTCGCCTCCTAATGCTGCTCCCTGGTGCTCCAGGCAACCAGCTGCTGGATTCATGACCAAATATACCACTGGAGAAGCAAAGGTCCAGGTGGTGCCCCCAGGACCTAGCAACCAAGGACGGCTTTGCACACTTCCCAGCCCTCTGCAACCAAACCAACACTTCCTGAGACTTCCCCCACGTCCCAGGGCACCCCATGTTCTGAGCAGACCTCTCTATTCCTGATCTCTTTCCATCTCTGACAGGGACACTGCCTCCGTTACTCTTGGTAACTTAGAGGCCAAGAGGTTTTCCATTGGGCAGGGGTTGGGGGGATAAAAAAGCAGGTATAACTTGTGGAAATAGGCTGTGGATGGGTAACTGTGCCTGAAGGCTGGGGGTGTGAGCGGCTTCTTTACCATACACAACACTGCAAGAGGACCCATTCCATCCACTATACACAAGCGTGCGGCTGTGTAGGTGTCCACCAGAAGCCACGAGGCGGGTTTGTGAGCGTGAGACCGTTCTGTTGTACATGAGTAGGAGTTTGTGGGGGTGGAGGGGTGATGCTCATCCACCCCACATGGCGATGTGGGTGTTGGGGTGCACGGGGACCCATTCACCACACTCGTGACCTTGTGGGTGCGATTGTGAGATCCACCCACCATGCATGAATGTGCAGGGGGCGTAGGGGCATGCTAGAAGACTGCCGTGCACGACCCTGTGGGTGTACGTGGTATCTCGCCATCTGCATCACGTGTGATATTGTGTATTCCTCAGCGGCTTTCTTTTGAAGTTGAGTGTGACTGCATTAGGGTGGAACCGGCTCAGAACACGGGCAAAGATTGCACTATTGTGAAACCAGTGAGTGAGTCTGCTGGATCCATCCCGCTGTCGTTGGCTGAGGGTCTGTCTCCCAAGCCAGCTCATCTTGTGAATCGCATTTTTTAGACACTAGCTTTTTATAGATTATCCTGTTTGTGTCTCAGATCTCTCTGTGCGCTCACAGTGTTTTTACTGAATACAGATGAAATATTTACATGTCAGTTACACGGTTTGTAAAGTTCCTGGATTTGGGCATTCATTTTCCAATATAAATTCCTCCCCTGCCCCAGCAGTTACATGTCACGCTATAAAGCCCTGATCGTTCACGCCACTCCTGATTTACCTGCCCTGGGATATTTGTCTGCCACAATATGAAACTGACTGGAAGCTGCAGCGGGGATCTCAGAGCGGCTTGCAAATGGCAAGCGCATTTCTCTTGCCTGCCTGCGTTAGGTGCCCACTTGAAAGACAGACCTCCAGAACAGGTGCAGTGTGGACTGTGGCAGTGAAGACTTCTCCATTGCTGCCCAGCCTGGGTGCCTTCACTTGGAGAGATCACCTCTGAGGATGGACCTGCATTAGGAAGCACTTTTACCACTGTTCCCATCAGAGCATCTGCCAGGAGGGCGTATGCGATACTGCTTCAGAGGGGTAGCCTTGGGCTGAGGCACTGGGCTGGGAGGCAGTTGATCCAGGGTCAACTCTTGCCTCTGCCACAGCCTCCCTGTGTGACTTAATCTCTCAGTGCCTCTGTTTCCCATCTGCAGAATGGGGAATAAAGCTTCCCTACCTGACCAGGGAGTGGGGAGGTAAGGATAAATTTAGTGATGGTGAGGTGTTCAGTGTAAATAATAGATATAAATATATAAATCCATCGCAGTGATATATTTGATAAGATCGTTTTTGGCTTGGAGAGGGAAAGACTGGGCCCCGGAATTGTCCGAGTCGTTCCTGAAGAGCGGTGTTGCTCACCAGCTGTAGGAAAGGTGGCCCAATGGCGATGGTGCTAGACTGAGATCCAGATTCAATTCACTGCTCTGCCACAAACATTGCGTGACCTTGGGCAAGTCACTCGGTGTCTCTGTCTCCGCTCCCCATCCGTACAATGTGGATAGCAGCACCGCCCTGCCTCCCAGGGGTGGTAAGGATAAATGCATAAATATTTTGAGGCCTCCGCTATCATGATAATGGGGGCCAGATAGGTACGTCTTCATTGCAGCTGGGGATGTGGTGTGCAGCTCATGCAGATGTACCCACACTAACGGTAATCTTGCTAGATGGCTAAAAACATCCGTGAGAATGCAGGCTTCATTACGGGCTGGATATGCAAGTACGTTCCTAGGGTATAGTCCAGGCTGCCTCATCTTCAGCTGCTGGTTTTATCCGGCTAACTAGGTTACAGCTAGTGCAGGTACGTCCACCTGAGCTGCGGTGTGGACGTAGCCCTACCCTGCAAGTTCTTGAAGCGTGCGCTCTCCATTCAACCGCTGTAATGGCACCAGTGCGACCCCTCCAGTGTAGATGTGCTGGTAACCAGGATGATTCCCACTGGTGCAGCGCATCTCGTTTCGGGGGTTTGCAATGGTGGAGCACTTTGCTTTATCTTCATTCTGTTCTTAGATAATCGCCCCCTTGCTACCAGGAGGGAGTGGGAGCTATTGCAATATGTAGGTTGATATCTAATGAGTCAGATTAGCTGGATCAGCCGCTAATAGAATTGACCCTGCCCCATGGAAATTGAGTACCGTGCAGTTAGCTGTGCCGGCGTCTTTTGGCTGAGACCTTCTGACATCCCCTCTGCTCTGCTGAGACTTCAGATCTTTCCCCCCACCCCTGTTTTTTGGACTAAGTGTTGGCCCTTTGTCCTTGGCCAGAAGCTTTCCTGCCCATGCAATATGCTGTGTGCTTGTTAGGTTTCCTGGCTGCTGCCTCCACCCCAGAGGTGGCTGCATTTCAGGAGCGAGTGTGGTGGTTTTCCTGACAGCTGGCACTTTGCAAAGTGCTTTGGGATCATCCCGGATGAAAGGGTGCTCCAGAAATGGGGGAGGAGGGGAGATGGTGATGCTGTCCTGGTCCCTTGTGGGGTCTGGAGGGAACAGAGCAATGCAAACTCTGAGCTTCTGTTAATGCTTCTCCTTTGCTCTCCGGCAGGGTGGCCTGATCGCTCTGCTCCTGCTCCTGCTGGTGTTCACGGTGGCGCTTTATGCCCAGCGGCGATGGCCCAAGCGCCGCCGGATCCCCCAGAAGAGCGCCAGCACTGAAGCCACCCACGAGATCCACTACATCCCCTCGGTGCTGCTGGGCCCGCAGGCCCGGGAGAGCTTCCGCAACTCGCGCCTGCAGGCTCACAACTCCGTCATCGGCATGCCCATCCGCGAGACGCCCATCCTGGATGACTACGACTTCGAGGACGAGGACGAGGTCCCGCAGCAGGTGGAGGCTGGCGCGAGGGAGGACGAGTTCGGCAGCCAGGTGACGCGGACGCTGGAGAGCCTGGGCAGGGGCGGGGAGGAGAAGCCCGAGTTCGAGAAGAAAGGTTTGTCGCTTCCCTTCCTATTTACTCCCTCCCTGCTGGCCAAACAGCCAAATGTACCAGAGGGTCATTAGGAGGTGGTAGCTGATCTCGGAGGCGCTGGTTGGCAGCCATCCCATTCATGGCCTCCGCTCTCCTCTTGCTCAGTTGAGTTCATGCTCTGGGACACCCAGCTTCAAATGCTTTAAAAAAAAAAAAACAGAATCGGGCAGCAGCCTTCACGTAGGGAACCTGGCTGCTCGCTCGCTCATCTGCGACTGTACTGCAGGCATATTCTTGATCAGTGCTTCAAAGGGGGGAAACTCTGATTCGGTGATGGTTAGTGCAGCGAGGTCTCCGTGCCATGTGTGCCTCATCGCAGCTTCTCGGGCGGGAGCCAGTCCTGGGTCTCGGGCGTCGTCTCCGTTAGCCCGTGGCCTGCTTTTCTGGCAAACCATCCTCGCCAGGGGTTTTCACACTGGGGATTCTTTACAGCGTTAGCCGGGTGGGGCGCTGAAAGAGAGATTCTCATGCTTTAAAATAACACAGCCTAGCCTCTATCGAGAGCTTTTCATCTTCAAAAACACTTCGCAAACGCTGATCCTCACCCCCTCTCCTAAGATTGGTATTTATGAATATTCCCCATTTCTCAGAAGGAGGGGGAAACTGAGGCACAGTTTGGTAACTTGTCCTAGGCTGAAGAGGGCACTGGTGTGAGTGCCTGCGATGACCAGGCCGTGTGATTGCACACACATTCCTCAGCTAGCCTGGCAATCTCGCTTTGCTGGTCAGATGATGTAGCATTAAAGTGAAGTACCAGAGAAACCCATGTGCGTAGGAAGTTGGTGGCATTACAGCTTCCCGTGCGTTTTACTTTATTTTCTCCCCCGTCAAATCCTCCTTGAAAAATGAATGGTCAGAAACCTTCCATTTCCAACAAGCGTAAGAATTTTCACCACCGCGTGCCCTGCCGGGCTAGCGAACTTTTAGCTGTAATTCTGTGCCCGTCCAGCACAACTGGTGCCGGCAGTGGTGGAAGCGGCAGTGTGGACAGGGATCGTAGGTCTTTACTGTCATCATGGATTGTACAATACGATGGTAGACAACCCTGAATGCCTGAATCTCACTGACACTACAGCTTCTGGTGTGGCGGCCACTTAGACCGGGAGCTCTGGGGCAGGGACGACCGTTCTGGTCTGCTTTGGTGCAGCGCTTTGTACAGTGGAGTGCTGGTTCGTGCATGGGGCTTGGAGGTACAATTGCAACAAAAATAATAAATAGTAATAACAACTTTAGAGCTGCGTGGATGGTGGATTATGGCTGCAAGTCTGATGGTTATAGACAGATCTGTTAAGGCTGTAGCTTGACAGACAGACAGTAGCATCCTGGAAAGGGTGAATGTCCCACCTCAATTGGGTGTTAGCAGAGAGGCATTAATTAGGCCAGGCTGTATTCTGTAGTTTCTAACGGGGGCGGGGGGGGGGGGTGTTAAGAAGTGTGCATATCTCTCTCCACATTGAGGGAGGGGGCGAAATTCAGAGTAGATCTTCGGGTCTGCACTCCAAGGGAGGAGGACATCTGAGTGCTGGAGCAAGTCCCCTAAGTGCAGTCTTCCTGGAGCTGATCTGCAGCTGGGTGTGGCCCTGCCTGTGTGTGTGTTCGAGGAGGTTTGAAGAGCCTGGCTCAGCAAGACAGGTTAAAGGGGGCTCATGCTGGCAGAACAGGTAGGCTCAGTGGTATCTCAGCGCATCAGGTGGCTTCCCAAGGGGTCCAGCCCGTCACACAGAGGTCCACAGCTGTTATGGTCTCTTGTGGGGGCAAGTGCCAAGAGAGCTACGTGCAGGCAAGTCTCCACTGAGGCCGATGATTCTAGTGGCATGTAGCTGTTGTGGGAGGCCAAAAGATGGCCAGCGTGAGGCAGTCTCTCGGGGGTTATAATGTGGAACGATCCCATGGACAGCATTGCAGACGAGAGCCGCCCCCCCCTTGAATTTGACCCAGAATTCAATGGGGAGCCAGCCCAGAGAATGGGGCACTGGGGCAATATATTCTGATCAGCTTGTGTTATAGCTCTTTTAATGTGGTTCGTTTTGTACAGAATATAGGGACAGAGGTACAATAACCAAGCCTGGTGGTCACCAGTACGTGGATGGCTGTGTCTGAATCGCACAGTGTTTTCGCCCCCCATCTGTTAAAAAAAGGGGCTATTTGGCAGTCGGAGTGAGCTATTGGGGTATCCAGAAGCAGGGAGGGGTCCAGGTGAGCACAGGATTCAACATAGCTGTAGCGATCTCTGGGCAGGCTTTGCCAGTGCAGGTTGAGGATACAGATGTGACAAGTTATTTTCTATTCAGTTCTGTGACTACTCCCTGGGGAGAGGATATGAGAGAGAATGACCCATGCGTGACAGATGTTAGTGATGTCATTTAATGCACCTTGGGAAGGTTCTCAGATGCTACAGTCATCAGGGAGGTGTAAAAATCTATCTAGAATAGAGCAGACTGACTCTAGTTCTGCTCTCAACCTAAGATACAATTCACTCTGCCAGACCATGTGTGTTTGGAGGAACTGAACTTGGGGAGACAATCCAGCTTTGCTCCTGCATGCTCCCTGCTAGGTGTGGGCTTTCTAGGCAGTTATTTGGATGAAGATCTGATAAACTGCACAATTGGTGGATTTGTTTCTCCTGCACAGAAGGGAAAGCGCTTTCCCCAGAGTGCTCTGGCTAATGCACATTTGATTGCCTGCATTTTTAAAGCCTGTCTCTCCAAAACAGTAACACCCACCTCTGCTTATCGCAATGTCATTTTAAAACATATAATATCATTAACCTGCAGCACACAGTAAAATGTATCCAAATAAACAAAAGCAAAGTGCATTTGTTCTACCTGCTAGCAATATTTAGGGCAGGAGTAGATCGCAATGCTGCACAAGTCCCCCTCTCAAATGGAGTGGGAATAACTTTTTCCTTTCCTAGCGCCATCATTCTCGAAGCTAGCAGGCTTTGATTCAGCATGTAAATGCTTGCAAACTCCATTCAAGTGTGAGGTCGCTGTTAATACTATAGGAAGCTCAGTTTGCAACCAAGAGCCTTTAAGGCGGCAACGCCTGGGTGTCAAGACTCCGGAGTTCTAGTTTTGTAGCTGACTTACCCTGTGACCATGGGCAAAATCACCGAGGGCCTGATGTTCAGAGATGCTGAGTCATCAAAGTCAAGTGGAGCTATGGGTGCTCAGCAGCTTTGGAAATCAGGGCCCTAGAGTCCCGGGCGTGGAGCCGGGAGCCGAATCCTGGGGCCGGCAGCTTGGACCCTGGGTATGGGGCCAGCAGCTGGGACTCTATGCAAAAACTGCAGCACCCCCGCACTCCTACTTCCTATGCCTATGCTGTTGTGCTCCAATGAGCATGTAGATACCCCAGTGCCCTTTTACAGCCCCTAGGTGCCGATCGGAGCAGGTCCTTTCAGCACCCTCCGTTGAATGCACGTGCCAGATATCGGGCCTACAATGTTAACAAAATGCTTCCCTGGTTCTTCCCTCTGTGGCAGAATCTTCGTGTGCCATGCCTGCATTTGCTTTTTTATTCTTTAACATTCTCTTGTTTGTTTTGCTTTTTTATACATTATTTAGGGTTGTATGGGTTGGGAAAGACAGAAATAACTGAATTTTCAATAGTTTTGAGAGCAGAACGGTAAACAAGATCTAGGGCAGAATATTAAACTCTGCGAGGGTTTCAGGAATTGGTGATAAAATACGTTTTACATTGACTGGTAAATTTCCCTTCTGTATGGCTTCTAATAGCCAATCTGCGTTGCCAAAGATGCCTGCAGACGTCTATTAGCCTTGGGTTGTGTAAGCAAATGTTACCGACTGTTCAGTTTAAATTAATAAACTTATTTTGTTTCAGTTACCCTTCTCCATACCTTACTCCATGAAGTGGCCTTAGGCTGTAAGAGCGGAGCTGAGGGGAATCTAAAACTAAAAGGGGTAGGGGGAACCCGCTCAGAAATTAAGTCGCTTTCCAAGTACTTTAACCAGAGGTATCTGTGGATTTGGATTGATCCTGTGATCTAGCTACTGTGAAAATGACCTTACCCAAGACAAGGCAGCTGAGGGAAAACCTGGGAAGATATTCAGAGCAATGCGTGGATACAGCCTTGTCTTTCCCATTTGGCCTTCTTGACCCCCATGGCTCAATCCTCATCTGTCACTTTGAAATGGAGTGCCCCAGCACTTTGTTGTCAGGATATCGCTGGAGCAGCCCTGTCCTGTGCTCTTGGCTCTCCTTAAACTCCCACTGATGTAATGGGGCTTTCGACCTCTCGGGTGATGCAAGATTTGGCCCATGATTGGTGCAATTTAATTTAGTCCCATTAACTAAAGTGGGAGTGGCAGGCGCTCAGCACCTCTGAAAACCAGGCCAATTAGATGCCCTTAGCAGGAGATTTTTCAAAGTATGTGTGCTACTTTCCTATTACAGCCACCCTAGACTCATGCCAGTAGGAGGTTTAGCTCGCCTGCCCTCACTGGTACATTAGTCTGTTTTTTACTAAACAACTGCCTGTATTTGCCAGGCACTCCTGGTCTGAGCCAAACGCCTGGCACCGGGATTGCCAAGGAAAATCTTGGTGCATTAGGCCCAGATCCTCAGAATTATTTAGGCACCTAACTCCACCTGATTTCATGGATCTAGGCCAGGGGTGGGCAAACGTTTTGATCCGAAGGCCACATCTGGGTATGGAAATTGTATGGCAGGCCATGAATGCTCACAAAATTGGGGGTTGGGGTGCGGGTGAGGGCTCTGGCTCGGGGTGCGGGCTCTGGGGTGGGGCTGGGGATGAGGGGTTGGGAGTGCAGGAAGATGCTCTGGGCTGGGACTGAGGGGTTTGAAGGGCGGGTGGGGGGTCAGGGCTAGGGCAGGGGGTTGGGGTGTGGGAGGGGGTCAGGGGTGCAGACACTTGCCTCAAGCAGCTCCCAGAAGCAGCGGCATGTCCCCCTCCAGCTCCTATGTGGAGGTGTGGCCAGGCAGCTCTGCATGCCGCCCTGTCCGCAGGCGTTGCCCCTGCAGCTCCCATTGGCCATGGATCCCAGCCAATGGGAGCTGCGAGGGCTGTGCTCGGGGTGGAGGCAGCGTGCAGAACCCCTCTGTTTGCCCCTTCTCGTAGCAGCCGGAGGGGAGACATGCCGCTGCTTCCAGGATCCGCGTGGATCGGGGCAAGCCCCCAAACCCACTCCCTGGCAAGAACTCGAGGGGTGGATTAAAACATCTGGAGGGCCGGATGCGGGCCTCGGGCCGTAGTTTGCTCACTCCTGATCTAGCCCTTAGGGTATAAAACTGGCTGCCTTTTCCCCGTTCTGCCTTTCCTGCATCACCTCTCTACCCATCAGCCTGGTCCCCAACCCACCTTGTAGCAGGCAGTCAGGTCTCGAGAGGCACCGCTAGGCTGGAGCGATGCTGTCCCAGCTTTCCAGTGGGTAGTTTAGCATCCAAGGAAGATGGTTCTCGCAATGCAGCATTTTAACAATGCATCGGCTGGGACTTGTCCCCAGGCTGCAGACAGTGACATGACTAAAGCTGCCCCAAAAGACTCTTTTGCGTGTCAGTCCCCAGCAGTAACTGCCCTGGAGGGTGAATCAGATGAAGCTGAGGCATTTGCTATTCCTCTTACTTTCTCATACGTGGCCTGGCACTTGACAGGTGTTGTGTGCAGTCAGCGCAAAGTGATTAATTGGGGGGTAAGAGGTTTGATGAATGCTGGACGCCCATGAGCTCAGACCCATGGGTGTGCCAGCTTGGCAGGAAAGGGGCCTTGTGGCAGTGCAGGGACGGAAGCTCCCCTGTCGTTAGGAATCCATGCACACCACTCCGGGCAGCCACCAGCTGTTAGGATCAATGGCACTTTCCTGGAGGAGTAGCATTTCCCCCCCTGCTTTGTTTTCATTTGATTGGGGACGGGGGGTCGTGTTTGCCCATCTCGAGGAGGATTCTGGCTGCATGCAACATCCAGCCCGATGGAGAAACCTCTGCCAGGCTTGGGATATTATTTAGAAGGAATGTCTATTTCACAAACCATAGGTGTGCTGAGTAGAGGGTGCCATAGGGCCAAGTGCTTTCCTGGTGCATGGCAGCTAAGCAAGCAGGAAACCAGCCCCCACGTGTGCTACTTGAACTGCTGAAGTTGGAACCCGGTGCAAACGAACACAGGCGCGATGCATGCAATGGCAGTTGGCAACAAGCACATCTGAGTGATAAAGTTAATGAAATTACAGGATCTGACCTGATATAGGGCTCTGCTATTGATAGATAAACAGCAGGGCAAAGGTGAGATATTTCTTTTTCCCAGGCAACAGACTTTAATCTGGACACATCATACACTTCTGTCCAGGTTCCTTCCCCACTCTGAACTCTAGGGTTCAGATATGGGGACCTGCATGAAAGACCCCCTAAGCTTATTCTTACCAGCTTAGGTTAAAACTTCCCCAAGGTACAAACTTTTACCTTTTGTCCTTGGACCTTATGCTGCCACCACCAAGCGTGTGCAACAAAGAACAGGGAAAGAGCCCACTTGGAGACGTCTTCCTCCCAAAATATCCCCCCAAGTCCTACACCCCCTTTCCTGGGGAAGGCTTGATAAAAATCCTCACCAATTTGCATAGGTGAACACAGACCCAAACCTTTGGATCTTAAGAACAATGAAAAAACAATCAGGTTCTTAAGAGAATTGTAATTAAAGAAAAAGAAAAACCTCTGTAAAATCAGGAAGGGAAATACCTTACAGAGTAGTCAGATTCAAAACATAGAGAATCCCTCTTGGCAAAACCTTAAGTTACAAAAAGACACAAAAACAGGAATATCCATTCCATTCAGCACAACTTATTTACCAGCCATTTAAACAAAACAGAATCTAACACATATTTAGCTAGATTACTTACTAAATCTTTACAGGAGTTCTGACCTGCATTCTTGCTCTGGTCCTGGCAAAAGCATCACACAGACAGACAGACACCCTTTGTTTGTCTCTTCCCCCCCACCCCTCCAGATTTTAAAGTATCTTGTCTCCTCATTGGTCATTTTGGTCAGGTGCCAATGAGGTTATCTTAGCTTCTTAACCCTTTATAGGTCACAGGGTGCGCCTCTGGCCAGGAGGGATTTTATAGCACTGTATGCAGAAAGGTGGTTACCCTTCCCTTCATATTTATGACAACTTCTATTAACATGATAACTAGTATGCAACATCATTTTTTATTAAAAAAAACCCATGCCCCAGAGCCCCATTGCAAACCTAAAGTAAACTAAATTAGAACTGCAGTAGGAGTAGACCTGACCTGGTGACACGGCAGAGAACCCGGATGAATTTAGACAGAAGAAAATCCTGCGTATACCGCTCATGGGAGAGAAATGCAAACAGGGTTTATTTTTTTAAAGAAGCGTATCCGTTGGGAGATCGCATTAGCCAAGTAGATGGTTTTTGGGTAATGAAGGGGGGTTGGTGGGATGGGATGTGGGACTCAGGGGAAACTGGGTTGGTGGGATGGGGTTTTTTCTGCATTCATCAGGATAGCAGGTTGGGACAGTTGCCGCTCTGCATGGCATTGTAAGTTTCGGAGGTTTGGCATGACTGCAGTCTCTGGGGTCTGTGCTTTCTTTGGGGGTTGGGTGTGGTTAGGCAGTGGTGCATTTTGAGAAGTAGGCATTTTTATTCCCCTCCACATTGGGATCTGGTTCAAATTGTGCTTGTGGCCTTGGGTTTCTTCCCCACCCACTCCACCTCTTGGTCTTTCAGTTCCTTTCCTTTGCCATCTCTCTGTGACACGTAACTTGTCTGTCCAAGCAGAGGAGGTGCCAATAATGCTTGTGATTTCTGCCCTCTTGTATCTCCTCTTACATGATGGCCAGAAGCACGCTTCCAATGGGAATTCCTAATTTAGTTGCTGTTAGCTTTTAACACCTTTATCTCTTCTCTCTACCAATAGCATCCACTCCTACAGCAGCATGAGCAGTCTGTTTCTTTGTTGCTGTTACATTGTCCAGCCAAGCGATAACCAACAAAGGTTTCTGCTCTTACTGTGACTGGGAGAGATTTGTAGCAAAGGGTTTTGAGTCCAGTCTATCACTGGGAGCAGGATCGGACCCTATGATGTGGCAGAGAAGCTGCATCAGTTACCAAGGTATGGGGGGCGGGGAGAAGTGAGTTTGATTTAACGCTAAATGTGAACTGCGAAGCAACAGTGAGAATGGAGTGAGCCACAAGTTTCTGGGCCAAACACCCTTTGAAGAAGGCTTGGTCTGGGGGACAATCAGCACAGAAATAAGATTTTCACTAACTTTGAAAACATCCTCTGTGAAATCTTCTTGGTACTTGCTGGTTCACTGAAGAGATCCCAGAATGCAATGTCACCGGTGCACAGATATTATGGTGATGGGCTCTGTATAAAAACCTAACCAGGATGGAAGAGAAGAATTAAAATATGTCAGGATTGTCACTGTAACCTGCCATGTGTTTCCTATTCAGCGCTGGCAGAGGTGCTGTTTGCAGTCCTGGATTCTTCCCCTCCCCAACATGAGAAGCCAGTGGTTCAGAAAGGCGTGAAGTCTTTGCCTGAACAGGTTCTTCTGAGGACCGAGGGAGCCAGAGTTGCTGCATGATCAATATTCACGTGAAATTAAAGGGTGTTTAGGAATAGAAGCTGCAATAGCAAAAAACAGTCATCTTCTGTTTTTTCAGTAGCAGCCAAACGTCTTGGCTCGTGTCTCCAGTAATTTTCAGGCGTGCCTTCCTGCCCACTTCACAGGCTCCAGAATGTGTGTATTGCCTGCAAGCCCAAAGATGAGTTATTAGCACAGATCCAGTGGATTGATGCAGTCAGTGTATCAGGACTGTCACCGTGCGCTGACAGCAGAGGTCTGTAACTCACCTCTCCTGGGTTCTGGGTCTGGGTTTGCTTCTGACCCACTGTGTTGCCTTGAAATATCTGTGTTTGCTTAGCTCTCTTGCGGAGGAGAGACAACACTTGTCTCCCTGCAGAGGTGCTGTGTGGCTTAACTGTTTGTAAAGCATGTGGGGGGTGTTTCTACTCAGGGAAGGGAGGTAACACATGGCACAGGGCAGCAGCAGGGTTGGGTCAGTAGGTAGTGCTGGGCTGGAAGGTGGGAAATTTGGGTTCAATTCTCTGCTCTGCTACAGATTTCCTGTGTGACCTTGGGCAAATCACTGAGTCTCTCTGGGCCTCAGTTCCTCATCTGTGCAATGGGGATAACAGGACTGCCCTGCCTCCCAGGGGTGTTGTGAGGAAGAATACACTAACAGCTGTGATGTGCTCAGATACTAGTGTGAGGGGCCATATAAAGTAGATAGATAAGCAAAAGTTTCTTGCATTCACCTGCAAACAAAAATGGGAGAGGATAATACTCAGACTTAACTCTTTCATCAGCAGATCTCCAAGGGCTTTACAAAGGAGGTCAGTATCATTATCCCCATTTTACAGATGAGGAAACTGAGGTACAAAGGGGACATGACTTACCCCAGGTCAGTGGCTAAGCTGAGACTAGAACCCAGGTCTCCAGAATCCCACTTCAGTGAACAAAGTACTAGGCCATATGTTGTGGTGTCAAAGTGCACTCTCAGGGGTGCAATGGGGCATGATCCCAGCAGTATGCAAAGTTGGGATACTCTTTGCATACTGCTGGGATCATGCTCTGCAGGGGGAGCCTGGGGAGCTTTGGGATAGGAACAGGCTTTCTCTGAGTGCAGCCAGTTCCTGGCTCGGACTCTCTGCTGAGTTCGAGAGTGTACAAATGAATCATAATGGACAGGTGGGGGGCAAAATATTAATCAGAGGCATTTTGATCCTAAAAAAAACAAAACAAAAAAAATTCTGGTTCCAATTTTTGCTTGGCTGCATGGGTACATAGCCACCTGGCTAAGAGGGATCAGAGCATCAGTTCGGTATCTGCTGTATCTTGGGACTCCACCCTGCTCTAGCAGTTACCAAAAAGGCCCATGACCCTATTTATATTTGACCAGGCCTGCTCTGGATCCAATCCCTGCAAACTTCCCCCCGTATTTTATAAAGACTGTTTAAAGGCACAGCCAAAATGCCTGCATGGATGGCGATTTGACTATTATAAGCAGCCCTTTGATTCCTGGTTAAAACATCCCATTGCAAATTTCAGCCTAGGAAAAAAAAAACAAACCTTGGCCTCTATGGGATAAGAACTAGGCCCAGTTCATTAAAGCAAGTGCGTAGTGCTATCTCTATTCAGCCAAGCACTTATGTGCTTCACCTAAATCAGTGGGAGTTAAGCCTGGGCTGGAGTGCTTTTCTGAATAGGGCTGTTCTGTTCAATCAGGGACATTATTTGCAGGAGTTATAATGGTTGTGGCTTCAGGCCCTTTAATTTTGTAGCAACGCTGATTGAATGTAATGTTGGGGGGGGGTGTTTGTTTTTGGGGGGAGGTGGGGTTTTGTTTTAACTTGCTGAAGAGAACAACTGCTTTCCAGATCCATCCACTTGGTCCTAATTAATACGTCAGTTGCCCCTCTGGCTTGAACAGACAGCTCCTGTGCTGGGCTTTTGGGTTTCTTCTCATCACCCCCTTCAGTGAACTTGATTGCTTCAGTCTCCAGTTTGGGTTGCCCTGGGGACTTGGGGGGCAGCTTGTGTTTTATTCTGGAGGGAGGGTTGAGTTCATCAAGCAAAACAAATGGAATTAGATGGAACGAGGCTTTTTTCCCCGCTTAATGAGCCAAGCAGGAGGAGAGGCGTCTCAGTAGAAATGAGGCGAGCAGCGAGGAGGCAGGGGGAAGGCTTGGGGATCCTGTGGGCTGTTAGTGCTGCAGGGTGGCATTGGCTCCTTCTCCCAGCAATCCATTCCTCATGGGGGAACAGGCGCCGGCTGCCGGGGGAGTGGTGTGAATGGTGAAACTGGTGTCTTCCCTGGAGCAGGTGTCTCCATTCCACAGCCGGGAGAGTGCCGCTCGGGTGGGGGTGGCAGCAGGGAGGAAAGGTGGGTGTCACCCTGGTGGAACTGCAACACCCTCCCCACCAAGGCTGCCCGACAGCCTGTCTTGCCATGCTGCCTAGGGCCAAGCTCTTTTAGGGACGGAGGGAGAAAGGAGCCGAGGGTGGGCTGGCTGGAAGGTGTGAGTGCCTTGTCTGCTCTAGCGTCCTGCCAGGGTCCCGGGGACACAGGGCAGCAGCCGGGAGCTTTGTGCAGCTGCTGCTGAGCCAGCATGTCCATCGGGCATATCTGTGTTGTGTCGGCGTGTGTCTAATGGTTCATTATGGCTGGAGCAGCCCAGCGGGGACTTGCTGTGTCCCGCAGCAGATGCTGTTGTGAGACTGCTCAGAGCTTGGATTTCCTGGAGTGTGTTCCCCCCATCCCCTTCTCTACCTGGTACCCTTCGGCAATTGTATTTGACATGGAGAGCGAGGAGGGGAGAAGAAGGTGGAATGCTGACGCTGCTGATCACTTGGAGGTCACAGAAGGGTAAAGGACCATTGTAATGTGTTCCCCTTCCAGGCAGAACCGCTAGCCAGGTTAGCCCACCCCCCTCCAGACATTGCTTCCTGAGCAGCAATTCAGGTATCCTTTGCTTGGTTAGTTTAAAGTGAAAGTTCTTTCTCTGCCGGAAACAGAGATCAGCCTTCTGCCCCCTCCTCCCACCTCAGTACCTTAACAGGACGTAGAACAACTTTGGGTACACTGGATGTGGTTTTTGAATTTCGTAGGTGAGCTTCTGGGACAGAGGCATTGGCTATTTCCATTAGCAGTGGGCTTAGCTATTCTCCGCTGGCTTTTACCAGCCAGGAGGGACATGGCTCTGTTTCACTAGTTAGCAATATATATTTTTCAGGGTTTCCTGAGTGTCAGCATAACTGCATTCTTACAACAGGTTGCACTAGCATAACTACAGGTTTCAGAGTAGCAGCCATGTTAGTCTGTATTCGCAAAAAGAAAAGGAGGACTTGTGGCACCTTAGAGAATAAAGTGGTTAGTCTCTAAGTGCCACAAGTACTCCTTTTCTTACTGGCATAACGGTATCGATTAAAAATACCAGACCTTCCCCTGATGTAGTAACAAGCATGTCGACCAGGCTTAAGCCTGGTTCAAACGGATATGAGTGTCCACACACAAAGATGCACTGGTTGAGCAAAACTGGTATAAAATTCCACCTTCAGTTCTATTAGGACAGCTTAGGGAGCAGGCTGAAGAGACATCAGGCTGGTTTCTAAAGTGCATACAGCTTCCCATGCGGTGTCAGCAGGAGAGTGAGGTGAAAACGTCCTTACAAAACCCTCCGGCCCCTGAGTCTCTCTTGACTTCAGGTCTTGTAACAAATTAAAAACTCCAAGAGCCGTGGAAAGGCTGGAGGTTTTTGTGCCAGGGACTTTTATTGGCTGGAAGTTTTTGTGCCGGGGACTTTTATTGACTGTAGCATCTAGCCTGATGGGGCTCTGACCTGGTTGTGCCTGTAAGTGCTAACACAGAGTAAATGATTCCAAGCAACTGCTTTGCGAGTCAGCCAGGCGGACCGAGGCTGGTCTCGTTTCACAGCAGCACGGGGGGTACATTCGCCTTCGAGTGGGCGAAGTGACTCCCAGCTCAAGGAGACATGCCCGGGCTAGCTCTAATAGAGCTGGCATGCTAAAAGTAGAGTGTAGCCGCGGTGGGACAGGAGCCGGGAGCAGCTGGCCGAGCTGAGTATGTACCCATCTGAGATGCTAGGACTGTCCTCGGCGTGGTTTGCTCCTCCCGCCACTGCAGCTAGCGTACCAGCCTGCTCAGAGCTAGTGTGGGCGCGTCTCCCTGGGCTGGGATTTGCACCCATACCTCGAAGTACAGGCATCCCCTAAACGACAGTCGCAAGGTCTCCTTCATTGAGTCTGAAGAGAAGGTTCTGTGTGTAAACTGAAGCGGCGTAACCTTCTTGCCAATGGAATCAGCAGCTCTTTTGATGTCTGCGGGGCGGGTGGGGAGGTCATGTCAGACCCTAGCTGCTGGTTGGGAGGCCGTGGTGATTTCGTGTATGCATGAGATAACAATTAATTCCCTTGGTGTCGGAAACGCTTTTCATCCAAGCAAAGTCAGAACTACATGGATGATAAGCTGTGAAACGTTGGCTATCCAAAGAAAACAAGCCGTCAGGAACTATATAAATATAAATCCCAGGCTGGCATTGTTCATCACTTTGTACATAACTATGAATGTTTGATAAAGCATTTACATTATTTATGGCCCCGTCGCTGCTGCTAGCTAGGTTGTAGGCAGAGTGTTGACCAGGACTGGCTTAGAGATGTTCTTTCCCTGATGCAAAGAATGGTATTTTCTGTCCCCCTTTGGATACGTCTACACTGCATCTGGGAGCAAGCCCAGAGACTTATGTTGCAGGGCCTCATGTTAGGGTGCTAAAAATAGCTAGGTAGATGATGTGCCTTGGGTTGGAGTTCAGGCGCTCCAACCTGGGGTGTGAGCAAGGATGGGTCCTTTTTGCTCTCTAAGTGCTTCTCTTAGGGGGTCAAGTTTCCGGGAACTCTTAAACCCCCTCCCTGTGGTCTGGCCGTGGCTTCAGAAACAGTCTTGCGAGCAGACTTTCTTAGGGGGAAGGTTACGGTGAAGGGAATGGCCATGCCAATTCCAGCAGTATCTGCTTTGCTCCCTGTCCTTATCCTCCTTCTGTCAGTCACATTTCACATGGGTGAAGCACTGGTTCTGGGTCTGTCTTGTCAGTTCACTTGTAAGGATGATGGATCAAGGATCTACCGGCAGCTTTTGATGTCATTTATCCTGAGGCAGTGACCTACGTGAGGGACTGGGAGGGTAGAGCGCATTGCTAAAACTTGACTCCTTTCACTCAGTAGGGAGTGGTACTAGGGCAGCGACTCATCCCTATAGGGTGCCACAGGGTTCTGGTGCCCCTCTTGCTTTATGTATTAGGTGGTAAGGCATTGCGAGACACAATGTGGCTGACGCTGCTTAGATCTGGCTTCTTCTGGTAAACCTGGAAATAGTGGCTTCCTTCCCCTCACAGTCTGAGAAAGGGACCTGGGTGAAAGCTAGATCAGCACAGCTGTGTCCACCCTGAGAGATGCATCTGTGGCAACCTAAGCCCCGGTGTAGACTGCGTTAGCTACTGCCTCTTGTGGAGGTGGATTAACTACAGTGATGGGAGAACCCCTCCTGTCGCTCTAGTGAGTGTCTATGCTGAAGTGCTTCGTATGCTGGTGTATGTATAGACATAGCCTGGGTCTGGTTGCTCGAACCAGCTGTTTGTAGGCAGGGGGAAGCCACCCAGGGTATGTGACATCGCTGTGAGCGTATGTAACCACAGCCTGTCGAGGTCGTGTCCGATCTTGGCTTCTTCTGGGTTCCCAGGTTGTAGTGGTAGGCAGAAATGCTTTCATGGGCCAGAAGACGGTGCTTTCTGCTGAGATGGGGACCTCGCCAGGGCTGTCTCGAGCACAGAAGTGACAGAGCTGCCATCCTGTAACAGACCTTTACAGTCGGCTCCCCTCGCAAACCACTCTGTTGCTTTAGCTAGCGCAGAATAGATCTCCCTACTTTTCACATACAACAGACGAGGGATGAGAATGCACTACGCCTGCTCCACGTGTTCTTACAACCACTTGCCCGCTGCATCTGATAAAGTTAGAAATACAAAAGACTTCTTGTTCCGTCTTCCTGCCAACACAGGATTGTTCCCTGTTGTACGTTTACTCTTGTTTCCCCAGTAGAGTTTTAAACATCCAGAACAATTTGGCTTCTACTACTTCCTATGGGAGAATGCTCTTCCACTTTGGGAATTGAACAGATCAAGGGAAGATTTCTCCTGACATTAAGCGTCACTTTTCCATGCTTTAATATTGAAGAAACGTGCCAACTTGCACTCTACGAGGAACATGATCTCCAGGCATACCCAAAACAAGAATCCTACCCCTGAATACGCAAGTCACCTCTCCTTAAGTCACCAAGCCACCAATTTCCTGTATCTCAACCTTCCTCCCACATGGTGCCCCCTGTACACGGTTGAGATGGCAGCTCTCTGACTGATTGTTAATAGCTTTTACTAAGATGTTTTGCAATGCTCTTTATGGTGCTTTACTCTGTGTAACTTACATGAAGAATTTTGTTGTGTGTTTGTACAGCGCCTAATGTAAGGGGTCCATGATGAAGGCTCTCGGGTTGTACTGCAACAAAAACAATAATACTTTGCATTGTATTTCTTTGTGTTACTGTCCTTCCTTTTTGACACACAGGCTTGCTTGAGCTCATCCATTCTCAGCTCCCTCCTCAACATGTGCACAGGCTTCCACAGGGCAGATGCACAGGGGGAATGGTGCTGGCATTTGTTTGCCAGCTGGGCAAGGAATAAGAAAGTTTGAAGAGCAAACTTGTTGGCAAAAAGGACAAACTGCTGGGGAGCCCCTGTGCCTGCTCGTCCTGGCTTGGCTATCGCACCAGGGTCTGTGGAGCAGAAAACTGAGTGGTGGCCGTGTTGCAAATGTTTTGCAGTTCTGCTGGGGAGAAAGGTGAAGGAGTCCGAGAGAGGATGAGCATGTGGGAGGTATCCTGGCGGATGGAGAGGGAGGGATGCTAAGGTCAGGCTGCATTACAGAGGGTGGCGGATAGGCGTTCTCTCTACATGAACTGTCTGTTAACCACATCAAAACCGATTAGGTGCAGGTTCATTCTGCGGATTTAGGCCAAGCAGCAGGAACCAAATGGTGATGGCCAAGCTGCTGATTCTATTAATAGATTGTAAAGCTAGAGGGACCATTATGAGCATTTAGTCTGACCTCCTGTGTAACACGGTTTGGAGACAGTGATGACTGGTCAAGGCCTGGTAACAGCCCCAAAGGTCTCAAGACAAGGATTTGTCTTCTCTCCCCCACACATCCACCTTCCGTAGCAGGGCAGAGGCAGGGCATGTGCCCGTCGGTGAGGGAAGTGCACTCCCTGGGCTTTGGCAGAAAGAAGCATCATTTACAGCTATCAAAGCAGACAGGCTGATCCTTCCAGAGTGACAAGCATCTGAGCTCCAACCCAGGTGTTTGCAGCTGCTGTGCCACCTTCCAACTGGCATAGGCCTGCTTTAGGTTTGCATTTTTGTCCCTAACCAGGAGGAACAATCTGTTTGCTCTCCTAGCATCTCCTGGGGTGAATGGGCACCATGGGCAGCGTCTGCCCGAGGGCTGCAGACAGCTGCCTGGATTGGCACCATGGTGGGATTCCACAGAACAGAGACCCATGCTTTCAAGCTCTGCCATCGTCTGGCTCTGGCAATGTGATGCCTTTCCAGAGCCATCCTGTTGGCTCTCCTTGGGCAGTGCTGAGATGGGGATCCGGTAGGTGGACTTCTCCCCTGTGAGTCAGTCCCGAGCATGGGGTGAAGGACCTCTGGGCTGCTGCTGCTGGAGGTACCCTCCCTGAGATCCCCACCCCGCCTCTCCTTCGGGCCCTTCCTTTCCATTTCACATCCCCTTCCTCGGAGTCATCCTGTCATGACTTCCAACAGCTGTGTGCAGGGAGGCCGCTGACAATGAGACTCCACTCCACGTTAGGGGCCCCCAGGTATATTAATAAAGACCCTGAACTCGAAGATACTGCCAGAGGTCTGGATAAGCTCTAGGAAGGATGGCTGTTTCCCTTGGAGAGGTTCTGCTCCGGCACAGAGCAGGCTCTGGTATGGCCGGCCCAACCCTTTCCACAGCCAGCACTGGTCAATGGGAAGTGCACGTTCCCTCACCTCCCGAGGATGCTGAAAGTCTCTAGTGCCGGCCACCTCATGCCCTAGAGGATCAAGAGCGCGTTCTGCAGGGGCAGAGATGGGACTTTTCTTCCTGGCTCCACAAGGCCTAGGGGCCCTCATTCCCCGCTCGCGTTTCATAAAGATGTTCCGTTCTCCGTTTCAAGCGCTGTCATTAATAACCTTTGCTGGCTTTTGCTGGCTACCCAGGAGGGGTGGGGCGGAGGCAGCTCCTCTGTTCTCACTTGGAGATTATTGATCTCTCTCTCCCCTCTCCATGGAACATTAGGCTGGGATTTTGCCACGTGCCCATTAGCGGCAAATCGGGAAGCTTCCTCCAGAGTGTTTTTATTTAACTTTTCAATTATTTTATAACTTGAGGAGCGCTGGCAGCTGCAGAGGGAAGGATCCGTTAGCCATCCCGGCTCTCTGCTCCTGCTCGCTGGCTGCGCATGCTGAAAGGTGCTCTAACAAGATTTGTGTGGGCTTCCTCATGGCCGTACCAGCCAAGGGGATGGATGCTGTGAGCTTCCTCATGAGAGTGCTCTCCTAGTGCTAGTGAGGATGCCAGCTAAGGGGTGAGCTTCCTCGCCTCAGTGCCCCATGGGTGCCAGTGGTGGGAGGGAAGGGCAGGGTGACCGAGTGCCCTGTGGATGCTGGTCGGGGAGGGCAAGGGAGCTTCCTCATCACAATGCCGTGTGGGGGGAGTTTCCTCACTGCAGGACACGGGAGGGGCTGGGCCAAGGAGCATTCCAGACCGGGGATACAGCAGCATCTCCCAGGGAGTCCTGGCTAGGTCCTGACACCATGGCCAAAGAAGCTAATTGACTGCTTGCTTTCAATGGTGTTCACAGTGCATAGGTGTGAGACAAGGGATGCTGGACAACAGCTCTCAAGTGTTTGATCTTTCACTACGTGTTTATAATTGTACAGCATTATCTTAATTACCACGATGAGAGAAAGGAAGGGGGAAGGAACACACTGAAAGCGTGCGCGGGGGGGAAATAATGGCAGTTGCCGATCGGTGGGGCTGTGATTGTGGCTGTAATTGCGAATGGTGCTATTAATACAATACTTTATTCATTCCTTACAATGAAAGGGAAAAAAAAGGAAAAAGGGAAGTGCTTTGCAATTACCCTGTTCCAAATGAAATTAACATTCCGTGGCATTTTCCAGTAAACCGTTAGTTTGCACACATGAGTGGAGGCAATTAGCTGAGCGCCGTGACTGGAGACAGGATGAAGACGGGTCAGGGCGCTTGGCAACCAAGGGACGGGCGGCTCTTCAGACTTTCCTTCGACACTCCCCAGCTGCTGCTATGCTTCCTCCTCCCCCGCACTCTCCCCCCCCGCCCTGCAATAGTCTGGAAATTGGTCTCTTGTGGTCACCTGTGCCTACGTCTCCTGGGACATGCTTGGCTGTAAGATTGGCAGCTGGAGTGAGAATGGCTTCTGATTGTTTCTACTGCCTGCCCCAGCTGGGGTTGGGGGCTTCATGGGGGGAGGAGGATGGAGCTTCACATGCGGGGTGGAAATATGGAAGGGATAAAATAGGTAAAGAGAACTGGGGAGCCAGGCTTTGCCATCCAGAACCAAACCCTCCAGGCGTGGCTCATGAAGCCAGGTTTTGCTGTTCAGGACTGGTCTCTGGGCAACTGGGCTTTGCTATTCAGCACTGGATCCTCTGGACCGGACCTGGGTTAGTTGGGCTATTCCTACTCAGAACTGCTCCCTGAATCAGACTCTAGCCCTCAGAGCTGAGCTGCCCTGGTTTAGAGCTGGAGATAGCAGATGATGTCCCTTTGCACTCTGCTGAAACTGCTGGGGGAAGAGATGAGATATAAGGGTTTGCACTGATTGAAGTTAAATGTTGATTTATACCTGGTGTACGTTGGTTTAGCTATAATTTAGGTACAAGCTAAACCCCTATCAGCAAGTTCAAACCCATGTAAAGGTATGTTTGCACTGGAGATAGAAGGTGTAATTTCCAGCCTGAGTAGATGCCTGCACTAGCTTGGACTGAGCTAGCGCGTTAAAAATACACAGGTGGCCACGGCGGCCCAAGTACATGCCGAGGGTCTCAGGTGAGATTGTACTCAGGGGGGCCAGAGGATTGTGCTCACAGTGGCTAGTCCATCCTGCTGCTCATGCTGCTGCAGCTGTACATCTATTTTTAGCATGATATCTTGATCAGAGCTAGCACGGGTATGTCTGCTCAGGCTGGAAACTACACCTACCAGCTTCAGTGTAGATTGGCCACTGGGTGTGTCCACATGGAGACTTGCACCGGATCCACTGAACCAGTCTCAGTGGGCATTCCCAGCCAGTCCACAGCACCTAGGAACTGCGCGTGGCTGCTTCCACAATCCCGCTCAAGGAACTTGCCTGCAGCCAAAGCCCAGCCCTGAAAATTCGCTGGGCCTTGCCTGCTGCAGAGCTCCGGACGGTGAGCGTCGAAGGACTACGTGCTCCTGCTCCAGCTTCTGAACGTATTGGCCATAATGTGGGGGGGAAAAAATTCCGCCTCCTACTTGCCTTGCATTCGTCGCCTGCAGCACTTAGATGCATAGTTCAAAAGTTGCATCCAAATCTGACTAAAAGGCACTTATCCATTCCCCCTAGTATCTGAGCATCTCTCAATCTTCTGTCTACTTCTCGCAACACCGCTGTGGGGTAGGGCAGTGCTATGACCCCTCATGTACAGAAGGAGAACTGCGGCACAGAGAGCCCAAGTGATTTGGCCAAAGTCACATGGGAAAGTCTGTAGCAGAGCTGGAAACTGATCCTGCGTCTGAGTCCCAGGTTAGTGCCCTAACCAGTGGGCCACCCTCCCCTCTTAAATAAATAAGACCAACTCTGCTCCTCCTATTTCTGAAGCTTTTCCATCATTTCAAGCATGGGTGAGGCCTGATGTATCATCCCAGCAGGCCGCAGGTGCTTGGTGCCCTGAGTGACTGTAGAGCAGTGGGGGAGAACTGCAGTGGCTGGAGACGACAGCATCGTCTAGCGCTGAGGTCTGGGAAGTCCCAAACAGCTGATTGCCCAGTTGAGCCCTGGGCCACCCGTATTACTTGGGTACCCAGTACAGAGTGAGCACTGCCCACATTCTGCTTCAAACCCTCCCTCCACCCCTTGGCTAAATGCCTGGCCCTACGCATCCAGATCCTCTGAAGAGTGCCCAGAGCCATGGCATAGCTGGTATAGGAAAAATGGATGGGCAGGCAAAGACAGGAAGGTCGCCTCCCCGCCACACAGGGAGATTACGGTTTTGTGGGACCCTGGGCAAGTGAGAGTCCCATCCCACCCCTTCTGCCTGCAGTCTCCTTTCCCCGCTTCTCCCCCTCTGTGCTCGTGCCAGGGAAATGGGATCGGGATGCGGTGGCTTGTCCTGCTCCTACCGCCGCTCCTGCTGGGGAGCGGGCTCGGGGTGCGATTTGGATGCTATGTGGGTAGGCAGTGGCCCACCCATGGCTGTGCCCCCTGGCCCAGAGGTGGCCATGCGGGAGCTCCCACACACATGACAGCTCAAGGTCACCCAGCGAGTCTGTACCTGAACCAGGAATAGGTCCCGTGACCCAGTCACCAACACCAGTAGTTGTCAACCATTTTTTGGTCCGTAGTCCACCAAAATGGCAAAGGAAAAAAAATCACTATGTGACCCATATATCCCACAATCCTTTGGGACCGCAAAGGATTATGGGATTTGGGTTATGGTTTCACTCTTCAGCTATTTTGTGGGTTTCAGATCAAAAACGATGGGTCTGGGATGGCTGTCATCTTTCTGGGGTGAGGGGAGACTCCCTTCCCCCCACACCATGCTCAGCACTGCTCTGAGAGGCTGCAAAGCCAGTTGCACCCCCCTTTGCAATGCTACTCCCCCAGCCTCAGAGCTGGGTGCTGGGAACAGCAGCACTTGGGCTGAGTGGCGGAGAGAGGAGGGTGGAGCTGGGGCTGTGCGGGGCTAGAAGCAAGCTGCTGTCTCCTTTTCATGCCTCGGCTGCTGCTGAGTCCGAGTGACCTAAGCATTTTGCTGCCCTGAGCCAGTGAGTGGAATCTGCTAAGGGCATCTGAAGAGAACTATGTGTGGGCCACACACCCTCTTAGAGAACTGCTGCCCTAGACAGTGCTTCCATTTAAAACAAACAAACAGGGCCAGCGTCCTTCCCAGTCACCGATGGCTTAGCCCGTCTGATCCGTTGGCTTTCTCCCCGACTGCCGCGGAGTTCCGCTCTGCGTTACGCCCTTCCCTGATTCGGGGGTGTGCGTGGAAATGTTCCAGCTCAGGCTGCCGGCCCAGGAGCGGACCGGAGGGGTTGGATATCAGTCTCTCTGAGCATCTCCCTTTTTGCAAAGCCATCGCCCGCTCCAAGCTGTATTAAAAAGCAACTGAGACTTTTTCAGATTTGTTAAACTACTGAAAAAGCGCGATTGTATCAAGATTTTCCTTTCTCCTGCCCGGTACTAGATAAGGGCTATGCTGGCACCTAGCCCAGAACAATGAGGGTGGTGGAGACCGGGCTCGAGAAGCAACTGTCTTATGAATTTATGAAGGAGGAAAATATGTTTGTTCAGCTTCCCACAAAGGAGACAGCATCTTGAACGAAGGGTCTCTCCCTCCCGCCCCCCCCCAGACAAACAAAGACATTGACCATGAAAATAAGGTAGATAGATATGTTTTAATGAGATGCATCCATTTTCTATTATAACGTCAAACAAAGTGTGTGTATGGGGAGGGGGAGGGGGGGGTAAATATAAAAAGAAGAGTTCCAAATGCAATAAAAGGTTTTTAAAAGAGATATTGGAGCCATGGAGCTGTTGTAATAGAACTGGAGGGCAATGAAAATATAATTTGCATTGAAGAATTTCTCCAAGCTGGGTGGATTTGCTCTCTCTCTTTGTTATTTTATGTGAGTCAGGTAGACAGGCTGGGGTGCTGGGTGTAGGAGAAGAGAGAGGAATACAGACCACGATCATGCCTTGTTTATAATCTCAACCGATTGGCTGATCTAAGAAGTGACTGGAGACCATACCTACTTCTCAAGGCTATCATTCTCACATGTGTTGCTACAATACATGGTCAGTTTTGCTTGTTTTTTTTATTATTATTATTTTTTATTTGATGATTGCTTTGCAGCATTGTGCATTCAGCAGCATCATTGCATGCTTTGGAATCTGCCCATCCATGTGTGCAAGAAAGCAATTGAAAATGGCACTGGCGAATTGTGAGAGACTGTTACCAGAACGTTGCTGAGATTTTGGTACTTTCTTGCTGAAGACAGGAGCCACATAAAGATGTCCAGTGGTTGGAGAAAGGAGACTGGGGGTTGGGGCTCCTGGATTCTGTTGTTTTTTCTGCCACTAGCTTACTGTGTGACGGTACCCATCTGTGCTTCATTTTCCCCTTCTAAAAAATGGGGATAATGTATTTCCTTGAATGCACCGAGTGTTATGCATATTAATTAGTGGATGTTTGTAAGATCTCTAGTTCTTGCTCTTTGCTTGGCAGGGTGCTTGCGCAAATCAGTCCACATTCAGCCTTTCAGGACCAATACCAAACATGGTTGATATTTCAGAAAACAACCTCTAATTAATAACTAATAATTAGTCAAAAATAGAAATTTCTACCCTGTGGGAAATTCCAACATTTCAAATGTTGTTTTTGTCCCAAATCAGAACTGTGAAACTGGCAGACCAGGTGCCAGCTCATGCCAAGGCCTCTACGCCTGGCCATGACCAAGTTTAGGCTTGAAATTAGATGAAGGTTTCTAGCCATTAGAGGAGAGAAGTTCTGGAACAGCCTTCCAAGGGGAGCAATGGGGTAAAAAAACCAAAACAACTGGCTTCAAGACTGAGCTTGATAAGTTTATGGATGGGGATGGTAGGATGAAACTGCCTACAATAGCATGTAGCCGATCGGTGGCTGATAGCAGCAAATATATACAGTAGCCGGTGGGAAGACACTAGATGGGGAGGGCTCTGAGTTACTACAGAAAATTCTTTGCCAGGTGTCTGGCTGGTGAATCTTGCCCACATGGTCAGGGTCTAACTGATCGGCAGATTTGGGGTTTGGAAGAAATTTTCCCCTGGGTCAGATGAGGGTTTTTCACCTTCCTCTGCAGGGGCCACTTGCAGGTTTAAACTAGTGTAAATGATGGATTCTCTGTAAATTGTAGTCTTTAAATCACAATTTGAAGATTTCAGTAACTCAGCCAGAGGTTAGGGGTCTGTTACAGGAGTGGGTGGGTGAGGTTCTGTGGCCTGCAATGTGCAGGAGGTCAGACTTGATGATCATGCCAGTCCCTTCTGGCCTTAAACTATGAACCTCACTGAACACTGACAAATGCATAGCTGGAAACCAGTCTGGCACCCCTGTGTGTTAGAATTGTTAAAACAGATATTTAGAATTATAAAAATGTGTATATTTATTTAAGTATTTGCTCTGAAACTGTAAACCCACATAGTCAAGGGAGAAGCATTACCAAGTGTGAAATACTAGTTAACATCTCCTGTGGTAATCTCCTGCCCAACAAAGGAAGGCCCATAGACATCAGGCAAACCATTGTGGAACATCAGGGGACAAAAGACTTTGTTGATTGCTCCCCCCACATCCCTGGAGAGGAGATGTGCAGGTGGGCTTGTCCCAACAGCTTGAACTGTTGGGGAAGGGATTAAAAGCCCTGACAAGAATGCTACTTGGCCTCAGAGGAGCAAAAATTGCTAAGCATAAGCAAGGGATCCCCAGCTAAAGGGCACAGAGCTTTGTTGCAAGTGTTGATATAGGATCTAAGGTACAATTGACCTGGGATAAATCATAGAATATGAGGGTTGGAAGAGACCTCAGGCAGTCATGTAGTCCCACCCCCTGCTCAAAGCAGGACTAATCTCCAATTTTTGCCCCCAATCCCTAAATGGTCCCCTCAAGGATTAGGGGATAGCTCAGTGGGTTTAGCAGGCCAATGCTCAAACCACTGAGCTATCCCTCTCCCCTGATGACTGGTCCTTTGGGTCTGGGAGTAACCTGAATATTATTGCTATTTTTGGTGTAAGGGACCATCCATCACAAAGACAGCTTACCTGCGTGCCAAGATAGACTGGAGTGCCCAAGGAGACTGTCTGTCACTCCATGTTAAGGCTGTTACAGTGCTTGAAGAACTCACACTTGATACTTGGTTGGTGAAATCTAAGCCTAGAACTCACAACTGTTTGGGGTTTGTGCCCTGCTTCTTCACAGTCTGCCCTGCGGTTGGTATTCTCTCTTGTGAGCCACTCCTGACAGTTTGACAGGGACAAAAAGTCCAATTCTTGAAATATGTCATGTAATTGAAATTCTGAAATATTTTGTTTTGGAAATTTCAGACTGACCTTTGCAATTGTTGGGGCTGACCGCAAGTTACCTTGGCCTGTTGTTACAGAATGGTTCGGGGGGAGCTAGTAGCGAACTGGCTTTAACCGGCCGGGCTGGCTTGCAGCCACTCAACTAAATAAACAAGACAAGAAATAAGGAGGGCCTAAAAAGGTTAAGTGTGAAAATAGAAAACAGTCGTGTTTCCTGCCAGAGCCTGCTTGTGGATATACACCTCCCCCCCTTAAAAAAATAATAATAAAAAACGGCTATGCAAATTGCTTTAGACAAACAGTCTTACCTGCGGACCCTGGCCTTGTGGGTGTCCAGAAATTCCTCATGCTGCAGCGGCGCCTGCTACGAGCCCTCAAGGATAGGGCTGGAGGGTCCGGGACTGTCCGTAGCAGGAAGGGGCGTAAGCATTGATGCTTGCTTGGTTGGTTGGTTGCTGAATAGCACATATTTAGTAACGCGTAAAGGCTGAAAAGCTTATTGTATTTTAGCAATAAAACCAACTATACTTATGCATCTGGTGTGGCTTCATTAAGTGTATCCGAGCCGCTTCTCCCCCCTCCCCAACCCCTCTTGGCTTGACAGCAATATGAAACATTTTAATAATGTCACAATATGATATACCTTAAACACAGTGTGTATATATAGAGAGAGATATTAAATATACTTGCACATATGTAATTGTAAACGTAATGCATGCAAGTGAATTACATTAATGATTAAATAGCATAAATAAATATAAATATGAGTCAGAAACAAACAAGAAAGTGAAAACAAAATACTCCATTTTGATTTCAAATGTTTCCAAACTTTTTTTTTATCAAAAATGTAGTTGAATTCAGCATATTCCCAGGAAACATTTTGATTATGTCAAAGCACTTTCCGAAAACTGCTTAGCTGACATTTTTTGACCAGCTTTACTAATGATACTGTGCCATGCTATAGCACCTTCTCTCCAAGGCTTTTGGAGTGTTATAAGCAGCACCACTAACTCCAAGCACTCAGAAATCACAGGTTTAGCCTGCAAATCATGAGCTTTGTTTAAAAAAAAACCCAAAACATATTTTGGGTCTTTTCCTTTGTCTTCTAGTTTCTGAGCCTAGGAACTTCACTTGGGTCATTTTAAAGCTATTTTCTGCAACCATGAAGCTAAAATCTTACTTTAAAAACAAAACAGATTCTCACTATGCCAGGACCTGCAGCCTTAAGAAAAACATCAAATATCACAAAATGCATGAGAAAACCACGAGGGTTGGCAGCTCTTGAGCTATTAAGATTCACAGCTCTGTTTTACACACTGAAAATTGAGGCACAGAGAAATCGTCTTGTCCAGCTGACGTAGCAGATCAGTGGAAAAGTGAGGCATAGAACTCAGGAGTCCTGTCCTATTTCCCAGTTTGTTAGTTAAAATTACCTTTCAAGCAAGGCCGGAGGAAGTCAGTGGATGTCCTTAGTGTCTACCCAGTGGCTTCCATTCATTCATTTGTTGAAACTCAGGCTGCTCCCTTTCATGCCAGACCCAGAGTGGTTGGTGCCATGCAGCAGTTGTGCACTGTAAGAATGCAGGAGAGTGCTGGCCTGTCCATGGCCCAGGATTGGCCTGGCTCTGACAGGCTGCCAAATAGCGTCTCCAGAGGCTGGATCTGCCCCCTGGGCCGCTGCTCTGTGTACTGTACAGGCCTTAGTTGTTAGAAACAAGGAGCTCTGCTGTTTGAACGCTGCCAACCCTAAGGTAACTGGGACTTCCTCCCCTTTTGTCTAGGGCACATCACGGATTCCCTCACTCCTGTTCAACAGGAATCTTCCGTCTAAAATGTCTCTGATCTCCCTCTCCAGACATCACCCTTCCCCCCCACCACATACTTTCTGAATCCCTGCCCCCTTCTCCCCCACCCCATGTATCTGTGGCTCAGCAGCTCAGGGGCAGTCCTGGGGCAATTTCATATTGACTCAGGGGCATTGCATCCAGGGGGCCCAATGCAATGACTTTACAGAGTGCCTGAGATGCACTTAACTCTGCTTGGGAGTTCAGTGTAGGGGGGGATGTCATGGGATAGGGGAGTTGGAGCCCAGCCTATATGTTGATGATCTTCTTTAAGGAGGATGAGCCCATCTCAGCTCACCTGGAAATAATCAACTGCCTACCTGGCTGGGTGGCAGCCAATTGGCTAATGAACACCTGCACCAGAACCCAGTTCGGGGAAGGTGCTCCCAGAGAGAGGAGGCTCCTAAGGAGACATGCTCCCAGGAAACAGCAGAGCAGGAGAGGTACCCGGGAAAGGCACTTTGGGAGACAGTGGCAGGAGCCCTAGCCTGCAGGGAGCCAGAGGGGACCCTGCATCAGCCACAGACTGGGAGGGAGTGGCAGAAGGAGCCAGAATCTCGAGGCAGAAAGCTCTGGAAGGCGTCGCTCTGTGAAAGGGGGGCCCCTCAGTGGATGACTGAGGACAGTTCCCCACAATGCACTGCGTGAGACATCCCTGCGTCCCCAAAAGACCGTAAGGCATCGTGGCACTGTTGAGGATTCAATAGCAGAATCCAGGCAAAGAGAGTGCAAAGGCGCCTGGAATATTGCTCCTTCCAAATCCTGCCTCACGGCCGCTGTCCTACCAGCCAGCCAATGGCAGCTGCACGTCTAAGGAATTTTGAAGGTGTTTGAACCTTGTTCTGGGCCTTTGACCATGTCCCTGGATCTGTGTATTGGAGAGGCAGGGGTGTGTGCACGTGCATCATCTCAGTGTGAGCCTGGGGGTGTGTTTGAAAGCACCCTTCTCTTTGCTCTACCCTCGGGATCTGCAGAAGGCCTGGATTTAGCGGAAAGAATTCCCATTAGTCTGGAAGGATTATTTATGTTTTCATTAATAAGTGATAGGTGTGCGATGTCCCTGCCATCAAGTTAATAGACTCAGCTGTATTCGGAGGTGGCTGCAGCATAGCCAGGAACGGTGCAAACCTGATATTTTCCTTTGGCTCCGGTAACGTGGGAAAGTGGAATCGCCCCACCCCCACCCCGGAGTGCAACTATCATGCTCTGCTGGCTGCAAGGTTGTAAATTAATCCTGTGCATGGGTTGTAATTTGTTAAACATGTTGAGTCAAATGAAATCCTGGTGGAACTCTACTGGCTGCTCTGGAGTTTCCACTGGGGATGAATTTGGCCCCTTTCTTGTCTCAGTCACATGGCATTTTTGTCCAAGGCCTAGCTGTTTCATTCTGTCAGGGGCGTTTTTTGCAGCATTTTTCTTTTGTTTTTTGTTTTTCCCCCTCACCAAATAACCTTTCTTCTCGCTGAGCCTTCTGCCAGCGGAGGGAAACGTAGAATGCATTCTCTGGAGAAAAGGGTACGGCGGTGGACTGTTCCCCGTGAGGCCCGTGTGGGAGTGGGGTAACCCGAAGGAGGGTAAATCATTTGCAATATAGCCTTGAGGGAGAATGAAGAGGAGATGGGTATATAGAAGGAACTGCTAACCTCCTTTAGGAAGGTCAGCCCTAAAGACTGGAAGCAGCCAACAAAGGAGATGAGATGATGGTGTAGAAAGGCTGGACTCAACAGTAGGGCCTTGACTTGACCTGTCTGGGAGTTGGGTTTACAGCATAGAGGTATAATACAGCATAATTCTTTAGTGAGGTGGACTAGATTGTCATAAATGTCTGTAATTCCCATTGATGCCTGTGGTTGTGTCTAAATTGCCAGGAGTTACAGATGGATACAAGCTCGACATCTTGGCTAGGCCTGTGAACCATCAGGGGTAGCGAGCATGGGGGGGTACATGCTACATAATGTCTCTAGGACGGTCCCATTCCCCTCAGAAACCAGAAATGGAATGGAGCTGATGGAAGAATTCAGGAGGAGGGTGTGGGGGGCTTGAACTGGCAGACTTAGTGAGCAGTGGTTTTAATTCTAAAACTAATGTGGCCAACACTGAGAATTGTCAGGAGAGGCCTGTGACTATAGTGACTGATGCGTCACTGGGCTGGTCTTGTCGAGATGGGCAGGACAAGAATAACGGAGGTCACACAGGTCAGAATTGAAATGCCCAGACAGAGCTGCATGGGATCCAAGGACTGAACACAGAGGTGCTGCAGCAGGCCTTTATTCTTAAGTTTGGAGGAGATGACGCTTGCACGGCCCCTGTTATAACTCTAACTCCTTTTTATGTCTGCACCGATGTTGCCTCATTGACAGCCCTCTTCCTAGCTTGTGTGTGTGATGTGCATGGCGTCTGACTGAATAGTTGTCCTCTGGTCAGCATGGCGTGTACCCCTGGGGCCTGGTACATGAGAGTTACAGAGCTCGCTGGAGTCTTTAGCTCAAGCTGTGGAGACTCATGCTTTTCGCTCTGGGGGTCCCCAGTTGAGTCCCAGGTGTGATAGCCAGGATAGTGGCCATCGCACATACTAGCCTGTGTGAAGTTTGTGAGGGGGGTTGTGGGTGAGCCCAAACTCCTGTGTGGGTGTCCCTGGAAAAGGGCGGGGGCATGTATCCTGGCACTGGTCCACTCTGCCGTGCCACTTGGCCTCGCTAGCCTCATCTGCCCTCCCTTCATCTCTGCTGGCAGCGAGCGAAGGAGCCTGGTTGATTTATTCAGATTAAGTGCAACAATCCCTCACTTCTCAATTAGAGGGTGGTTTTTGTTGTTGTTTTTTGGTCTGCCACACTACTTAGATCAAACTCCATCTGTTGAGCCCACACAAGCAATTGCTTTGCCTTGCAGTGCCTCGGGGTGTGTGGGGGGGAGAGCCTGGCTGCCTGCCTGCTACTTGAAATGTGCAAGATACCAGAGTGGAGAGGATCTTTGAGCACTGGGATTCTTCCCCCTCCAACCCCCCAGACCCAGACAAATGAGTGAATGGGGAGGGGGCGGGGGGAGGGTCACTTTGCAAATAGCCGACAGCTGGGATTTTCCTTCTGTGAGGATAACACCTCCCTGCGCTTGGCAGCCGCTCCAATGACAGACATTCAAACAGATGCCTCTGGACTGATGCGCCTGTACAGTGCCTAGATGGGGCACAATCACGGCCTCACTGATCATGCCTGTCAGCTGAACAAAGGACATGGAAGGCCCATGACCTCTACGATACTTAGCTAGTTGAAGATTCCCTCTCATGTCTAATCTAAACCTCCTCTAATCTCTTGCCCGGCCTCCTTCCAGGAACTAAGCTTTCTCCACGCAGTTCCTAAAATCGCTGTGCTACTCGCACATGTTACATATTACACAGCCCCAAGGTTTTAAGAAATTGCCCTCTGTTGACAGGGAGGCCTTGCTGCAACAGTCTCTGTCCCCAGGCAGCTGCAAGAGGTGAGAACTCAGAGCAAGGAACTGAGTCACTTGGGAAAGCAGGATAATATCCTGCCCCTTCACTTTGCTGTGGCCTGTGTATTCCCACCGGGTGTTACCCACCTGCAATGCCTCTCCCTGGCCCATGCCCCTGGAAATGGGCACAGTCCCTTCTCCCTTCCCCCATACTCTCACAAACTCCTCAGCAGAGCAGTGCCTCTTAGGGGTCCCTTGAAAGGGGAGCCCGAAGCCATCTCCACTCTGACCTATTGCATCATTGCTCCTTGATGCCGTCTCCTTTTAAATTGTATTTGATGCAGCACCGTGGTGCAATGCGTGTTGTGCATCCAGGACTTGAGAGCTTTCCTCCCAGGCTAGTGGGACGCTGCCTTTGAGTGAGTGTGTGTGTGGGTAACCCTTCACAGCTCGTCTGCTGCTGCTTGCAAGAGTCCTGCAGCTTCCAGACAGGAGTTGGAAAAGGCCTCCAGAGCCCTGGAGAGGGATGTGAGGCTGTCCAGTTATGGTGCAGCTAGCCCATGTGCATACAGATCTCTGCTCAGATGGACAGGACTGAGCATGCAGCTGGTGGGGGGCACCCCCTGGAACGCAGGGGACATGCTTCAAGGGTTTGCTGATGTCGGGCATCTTCCACTGCGGTACCTCACCGGCTGGAGCAAATGGGGGGGTCTTGCAAAGGAGAGAGCCTTTCAGCACAGCTTAAACAGACTTGTGCTGGAAACCTTGGTGGAAGGCCCACATAGATGGAGCGCTGCCTTTGGGGGAGGGAGGGCATGAAAGCAGGTTTCCCTGTGATAGGATAACATTGGTGGGGAGGGAGGGTCACCGTGTCTGTGTTGTCCTGTTACTACAGGCCTGGCTTGGGGCTCCTCATCAGGGTTCTTGGGAGTCAAAGCAAGGGAAGGGCTTGTGTGCTGGTGTGGCCGCTTGCTTGTATTAACAGCCCAGCACTGGCCTGTAACAGACACATCCTTTCTATCCAGACTGATGTCTCAGAGCTCTAATGCTGGGGCTGCTTGCTGATGGGCAATCCCACCTCCCTTGGAGACAGCAGCTCCTGCCTGCCGGGTCTCATCCCATCCCGGAGCCGTGGCTGTCTGCACTGATAAGCCTGCTCCGGAATGGGAGCTCTTTAGAAGTTGGTATTCGGAAGATTCAGGTGCATTATCTCTGGCTCTGGTGAAACCCCTTCAAAGGAACAGGGAATCATCAACATGTCCAGCAGCTAATGGTATTAGGAACAGCGCTGTCACCCCACTGAGTGTGAAATTATACTGCCAGCAAAGGAAGGGCAGAGCAGCCCCTGGTTACATCTGAGCCCAGGAGAAAGGGACCTGTCACCACACTGGACTGGAATGAAAGTGCCCAGATGCTATATCTCCTTCCCAATCACTCCCAGACCCTCCCTTTTTCGTGTCCTCTTTCCCTCTTCCTCCACTTCCTCCTGCCCACATCCTCCGCTCACAAGCTCTTGCTTCCTGGGGAATTGCCCTCTGCTCCTTGAACACATTGTGGTTGCCTGTGCAGACGCGCATGGCTCAACGGATCTGTCATGGGATCTGTCACGGGCCCTCCTGTTCCCTGCTAAAATGGACTCTGCCCCATGCTGGCAAGCGAATTGGAGTCCACGGCCCATGGCTGTTACAGAGCCCAAGCTCCCCAGGAGCCAGAGTATTTCCAATTAAAATACATATCTGATGCATCTCCGCGCCGGGAAAGAGCAGCGGGTTAATGCATTAGCCTTTTAATCCTGGCCGGGCAGTATAAACTCGAAAGCACTAGCTCGAATGAGTTTTGCCAGTCCACTTCCCCAGCTGACATTTGTCCTCAGTGGCAAACCACTGCATCCTTCAGCAGAACGCAGCACGACTGGGAGCCTCTGCTTAGGAGAGGAGCGTGGACACAATGCTGGCCGTGGATGCAGAAAGGCAAAGATCGGCAGATCTGGGGGGAGGAGGGGTCGTGAAAGAGGGAGTCGGGGTGCTGCGGGTCAGGATATGACATTTGATTGGCAGAGCTGTTCTAGGAGAAGGGCCTCTGCCTGGTATTAGCCCAGCCATTTGCCATGCAGGAGAGGCAGTGAGTGTCCAAATCCAGACCATGAGAAGGGGCACTACGATAGAGACTGTATTGTGCATCTTAGCGAATGGAAGAACGCAACGCTAGGAATGACCGAAACAAAGCCTGAAAAGCCAATCGGGGCTTGGGTGAGGTGAGCCAACCCTATGGATGTGTGCATGGCCCAGTGAGTTGCCCAGCAGATGGCAAGGGTGGTGGTGAAGCCTTTAATGCAAAGGAGCCCCCCAAGTGTCTACAAGAGGGCAAGGAAAATGTCCTGCATGGGAGTGGTCTATGGGCAGTTTATTCCTAGGGCTGGTGACCTGTGCCAACTCCAAAGCAGGCCAGAACCCCAGGGTTTGGATGGCTTGTGGAACTGATAACAAGACGATGATGTGAAATTCAAAATGGATGCAGGAGCAGAGGCCAGTATTATATTTGAGGAAATATCAGGGAACAAACAACTTGCCCAAACCTGGGTGACTGTAGCCTTTGAAGAGGCCTGCATAAGGCTGGCTTGGTACTGGAATTCAGCATGCTTGTGGTTGCATTATTTCCCGTACTTGCCCGCTTCTCTGCAGGCCTGGCTTGCTGGTGCATTAGATGGAGCAATTCTAATTTCTTTTCATTGCAGCTTCTTCGGTGTGGGTTTAAAGGCAAAGGTCCTTTAAATATGGAGAAATGTTCCCTCGGTGTGTGCCATGGCAGAGCCCCATTTTCCACGCTCAGCCGCTGTTGCTCCCTGATGGAATTTGGAAGGAGGGGATTTTCTGCTGGGGTTAGGTGCTGGTAGCTGCAGCTGTTAGGCTTGGGAAGCCATTGTTACTCCTGGTGAGCCAGTAGAAACTGTACAGAACTTAGCTTTGGGTTTGGGTTTGCTGCACAAGCATGCCTAGCTGGGATCTGAATGTGCTGGTACCTCGTGGGCCTCAGTTCAAATGAACCTAGAACCTCAATGTGAAACATGGGCAAAATCCCTGTGTTCCACCTGGCTTGAAGCTGTGAACCTCTCATTGCTTTGCAAACCCATAAATCAGCCCCGGCTTTATGTGTAACTAGGCCCTGGTTCTCTTGGAAAAGCTTGCACATCTTCGGTTTAGCTGGAAATTCCCTAGGCTGAGCCCGGGAAAGTGCAGTCTCACTCAGGGTTTCCTATGGCTGTAGTATCAATGGCCAGTGTTAGAAGAGTTCATGGTATAGAAGTGTGTAAGGACACCTACAAACATAAGGCAGGATTGTGCTCAGCACTAGGTGAGGGCAAGTGGGGAGGGTAGCACAAAGACACTTTCCCTGCCCCTTGCTCCTCTGGTCATGGGATAGGTACAATCTGGTCCTTGTGCTCCGGGGAATGCCAGGACTCCACAAGGTTGGTACTAAACTTAAGAACGGCCACACTCGGTCAGACCAAAGGTCCCTTTATCCCAGTATCCTGTCTTCTGACCGTGGTCAATGCCAGGTGCTTAAGAGGGAATGAACAGAACATGTAAGCATCAAGTGATCCATCGCCTGTTGCTGATCCCCTGGCAGAGGTTAGGGACTCCATCCCTGCCCATCCTGGCTAATAGCCATTGATGGACCTATCCTCCAGGAACTTAACGGCGCTCCCAAAATAGGTGGGTAGAAGGTGGGGCCATGATGACATCCCTCCTGCAGAATTGGTTGAGCCCCGACGGGCATGAGCTGTTCCTTTGCAGCAGCCACACTCTCTGGAGTCAGGCACATTGGAAGTGTCTTGCAGCCCTGCTGGGGAATGTGGCTGCAGGATGCTCCCAATGCAGGTATGTGCCTGAGAAGTGCAATGAATGGCCTGAAATGACTGAAAGGGTTTCAGTCTCATGCCCCTTGTCTGCATTGGGAAGCCCTGCTCGCCTGTCTGGCGTGAGGTGACTTGACAGATCTGAGCTTTTCTTTCCAAATGGCCAGTGCTGCCCACTGCCTCAGCCCTGCACGGCTCTTGGTGGGCGGGTGCCCCAGTGGCCAGCAAGGTTTAGGAAGCGCCTCAGCTCTCGATGTCCACACGTCTTTTAACCTTCACCCCCTTGCCCACATTGTAGCCGCTGAGGCGACGCAGGAGACGGTGGAGTCCCTGATGCAGAAGTTCAAGGAGAGTTTCCGCACCAACACGCCCATTGAGATCGGCCAGCTCCAGCCGGCCCTGCGCAGCACATCGATGGGGAAGCGGAAACGCAGGAGCAGACCCCGAGGTAGGAAACCCCCCTTCGGAGTGATGTCACACTTCCTTCTCCTGTACCATTGAACTGGTCATGAGTACGGAGGCCGTTGCTTCCCAGAGGCCAATGCACGAGCCTGTGGCAAGCCGGGACTTGCTGCACAGGGCTCTGCTGAGGCTTTCTGCTCACTTGACCACGTAAACTTAGAGGTGTCACAAAGTCCCTCCATAGCTTGATGGAGGAGATGCAGTGCCCTGAGAGGATGTGCATCTGATTGTAACAGGCAGTTGGGGTGGTGGTGCTTGTGAATGGGGTTGGCCCATGTCCCAAATCTGATTCATTCTGGGCCTGATCCTGATTGATGCTGAATGTCACTTCCAACTCAATGAGCACTTTCAACTCTTGAAGTTGGCAGAAGCTGAGGGCACCTAGCCCCTCTCAGGATTAGGCCTATAATGTTAGTCCTTAAAGTTATGATCCCCATGGACCTAGCTGGATGGAGGAACAGGAGTTGTAGGTAAATGAAATTCAGATTTTGTGCAAATCTTTTTGCTGTTTGGGGGCAAAATGGATTTCTGATCACCCAAAATTCACATCTTCGGATTTCCTCTGTGTTGCACAATTGCCAATCTTTGACCTAGAGAAATAAAGGGGGAAAAATAGGGACATGCCACATAGCTTCACTGGACTAGATTAACTGGGGAGATGGCTTCAGACAGACTGGGGGAAAGTTTTTGATTGTTTTATTTTAGAATAATGGTGTGAGAATTATCATGTACAATGTAGCATGTTTATATGGATTTCAAAGCATAATACAACATGGCCTGACAGTATGGTTTGGTTTGTGGCACTGTTTGTCGTGCCCCCCACACCGCTGCACAAAATGTTCTAGATTTTGACTGGTTGTGATCCTACTCTTAGAACTTGTCAGTAAGGGGTAGGGTTATACTCAACAGCAGGGGGAGATGTTGCTCTTCATTGTGGGTATTGTGTAGCACTGATGTAGGTTCCTGGTTACTCTGCAGTGTGAGACTTGTACATTACCACACATACGTTGGTGCCCAGCTGCTAATAACCCAGTGGCAGAACATTAATGCCCAGAGAAGTCACATGGCCCTTCGTGCATTAACTTCTGGCTGTTTACTAACTTGGAATGAAATGTCAAAATCTCAAATTTTTGCAAACCAAAAATCCGAATAAAACTTTGGCTCTGGTCCACTGAAATGTTTTGTTTCAATAAGTTTGAAACACTTTGTTTCAACTTCAACCATTTAAATGTTTTTGTTTTTAAATATATATAATTTGCTACAATTTCCAAACCAAACATCATTTTGAACCAGAAAACTGTCAGTTTTCATTTAGAAAATATAAAAACAAACATTAGGACAGTTTTGAAAGTTCAGGTTTTTTTCATGTAAGAAATCCTTCAAAATGGACCCTGGCCTGCAGAAAAATTTTGGTTTAGATGGATCAGCATTTTCCTACCAAAAAAAACCCCAACAAGTTGTCCGAAGTTTTCAGCCCACTCTGTTCTTAACCTCATGGCTCCAGATCCCAGAAACCCGCTCCAATTCACATGGTGCTTCAAAGGATTCCTGGCTCCTACCGGTACTGCAGTTACCGCATGTGATTGCAGCTTGTGCAGACGTACCTGAGCTAGCTGTAATCTAGCTACTTTGGGTATTGGAGCAATACGCTCTTCAGAGCAGGCTGCCCCCCAAGTAATTACCCAGAGTTCTAGGTTGGCTTGTACAGGCCATGCTGAAACACGTGCTGCCCTGGCTTCCCTACTTCAGTACCCGTGCTAGTTAGAGTTTGGTTGGCTGTGTCAGCCCATGATTGCAGTATAGACATACCCTTGGAGAAGTAACACGCTCGCTCTGTGTCCCAGTGGGTTCTGGGAGCAGAGGAGATCAGAGCTTCTGGGAGCGAGGCACCTCTTTCCTGCTAGGAGGGTGGGGTCAGTCTGTGGGAAAGCTTGCCCTGCAGGGGCCGTCGGTGGGCTAGCAGGGTGTGAGGTACAGCTGGCCCCCTTCCGGGGTCAGACCCTGCTCTGCAGTGAGGAGAGGGTCTGGGTGTGCAGTAGGAACGTGGTGAGTCGGTGCCAATCCGTCCTTCAGCTTATCAAGGAGAGGTTCTGTTAGTGCAGCAATAAAAACCATTGTGCTGTCTTTCTAGTGAGAACTTTTCCTTGGTGAGAACTCCAGTGGGGGCTGACTCGTTCGCCTCGGGCCATTCTCTGCACCGGTCCCGGCGGGCCAGACCTGCTGCGACTCTGGAGCTGTCAGGGATGTTGTTTGCTGTCTGGCTTCCCCTTCAGGCTCTGCAGGGTGCAATGGGCAGCATGGTCTCATTTGCAGCTGGCATTCTGGCACCATGCAGAGAACACATGGTGTCCTTGCGCTTCATTAACCCACTTGCCTCGCCATGGGGGCCTTCAGCCTTTCTGGAGAAGGTGACTCCGCAGCGAAGAGATCCTGGGCCTGTCTTTCCTACTGGCCATTAAGACCTCAGTGCTCCGAACTTCCTCCTCTAGCCTTCCCTCCCACACCTCTCTAGTGTCTCTGCTTCCTGCCCAGCCATACATCAACCCTGCACAGTACAGCACTCCCGCCACACCGTGCCCGCCGCTCTGTAATTCCGCTACAGAGGAGGAGAGACCGGCTGGGCTGTAATGAATGTAAAGGGGGTTCTTTACTTACGCTGCTGGACATGGAAAAATCGCTGTGGCTCTCCAGCTCCCATACTGCCTAACTCAGCTTGTGCTGCTTAGTGTAACACTCTCAAAGTATTTATGACCCCTCCAGTGGCTAGTTTGCACAGAGGATAATAGCCTGCCCGTGCTGCCAGCTAAAGGACTTCGTCTGTTAACTCACATAGTTGAAATGTGTGGCTTGGTTCTGAAGTTCCAGGGTTTGAACCATGCTGGTGGATGGCAGGGAGAGGGGGGGTCATTTTATGACTTTGACGCAGAGAACCTTCCCTCGATTTAAGCGGCTATGGTATGCTTTTCATGTGGGTGCCTAGAGCAGTGTGGGTCGGCTGCATGGCTGTTTCTGCAGCAATGTTGGGAAGCCTGGGGAAAAACGCTTTCCTCTCTGTTTACTGTGGGTTTTGTTTTTCATTTATTTATGAGCCTGAAATGTGATCTTTTATTCTGGGTACATTTTCCTGTGGTAGATGACTGGAGAGGGCTTTTTTTATTATTATTATTGTTATTATTATTATAGCTCTGGCCATAAATTATTCACTTAGTGTGAAGAAAATATTCTGACTCTTTAACTGGTTTAGATTATTTGGTTTAGTCTGTTGTGGTTACTCAAATATGCATCTCTGTATTTCAGAGAAAGGTGAAGGTGGGTGACTTTGGGGTCAGACAGGCTGCCCTGTGAGATTCCTCCCCTCCACCAAACATTACCTTTTCTCTCCTTTAAAGCCCTTGGTTGGGAGACATTTTCTAGTCACCCCAGCAGCTGAGCAAAGCTAGCAATGCTCTCCACCAGTGCTGGTCTTTGGGTGGCCAGAGGTGTTCCTCAACCAACCTAAAGTGTTGCTCAGAACCCTAGGATGGAGAAACTTTCCCAGCACCCATTAGCCCAGGAGCGAGGTCCCTGAATCCAGATCTCCTGGATAAACTGCCACTTTCTAAAGGCTCTCCACTGCCCTGTGACCATCTGACCACCTGGGACTCGTGAAGAGATGTCAGCAACCTAACACTGTTTGCCTTTAGGAAAATGTTCCTTGTATTCAGCCGAATGCTTCCTTTTCTTAATCTCCCCCCGTTACTCCTAGTGAAAACCCCGGCAGCCCTCCCTAACTAGTAACCTCCCACGCAGATGGTCTGGTAGTTGGCCGTTCTTGCGACTTGACGGCTGTTGGGGCTGCTAGAGCAACGTGGGAGAAATGCCCAGCAGGCATTGGCTTGAGATCTCCCAGACTCTTCCATTCGCGCTCCCCTCAAAGAGAACAAATAATCCTCTGCTGGACTGTTCGGTTCCCTCATCCACCCCTCTTTCCCAGACATGTGCCTTCTGAATGCTCGTGCTGGGGCATGATGGACACTGGAGAGTGGGACGTGCTTGTGATCTTGGCCTTGGCAGGGGTTTTCAAACTGAACCCTTCCTCTTTGCTTTTCCAGTTCAGGACCCACTCATGCTACCTCCCGTAGTAACATCTCCTCACACTCCCACCAGGAAACCTTCACAATCCTCTACGGAGAGAGACCTGAGCCATGCGGAATCAAAGCCCTACTCCTATAAAAATTGCCATGACCACGTGTGGTCAGAACCTTGGTTTTGTGTCTCCAGTAATTGATGGCTCCGTCGGTGTCACAGCGCCCTTACCCCCAAACTCAATCTTCTCTAGAGGAGTCTGGTGTAGGGCTTTTCTCTCATTAGTCCTGCTGCCTCTGGCTTAAGCCAGCCTGTGAAAAGCAGGCTGATTTGAAACCGGAGCTCGCAGTTGCTTTGTCGATAAATCATCCCTGATGTGCTTTTCATAGTATTTTGCTTTCCTGAAAGTGTCTGTCTCCTTCAGGGCGTTTGGGTGCACATCTGAAATATGTTGGGTTTCTTATTTCAGCAGCAGGCAGTGCCTGGCCCAGCAGTGCAAAACAGGTCCTCACAAGCCCATATCTTGGAGGGGAGTCTGGTCTCAGGTGGTGCCAGGTGACGGGGGAAAGATGGGGAGGAAAGGTGAACCAGTCCTCTGGATGTCTTCCTGAGCTTGAGTTTAATTTCTCCTGGTGACACTGAGATGGTTGCAACAGGCTAGAGGCATAAACCTCTCTGCTGTTAAAAAGGGGACCTGTCTAGGCCAGCAGAACCCAGGAATATGCCTGGTACTTGTGCCTCTGAGCATGTCAGCACGGGTTGTTCAGAAAACCATGTTGGTCCTCAGACTCTCCCCTGTTCTCCACTCCTTGAGGGGCTGGCTCAGTTCACTGTGGATAGGTGGGATTTGTTCTCTGTGTGTGCCCTCCACATCTGTCTCCCTGTGTCTCATTTGTTAGGGTGGAGGATTCTTGGGGACCAAGCTGAGCCATTCCATAGGGAGAGCTCTCGTCGGCAGGAAGGATAAAATCCACTCGGAAATGGGGTCCGCAGAACATAACAGCTAAAAGAGGAGAGAGGTGCATGGAAAATGTGGTCAGAGATGAGATTAGGGGCTGGGAGTAGGGGCTACTGAGTTCTATTACGATGGTCACTGATGCTCTGTGACCTTGGACAACTCACTCGGTTGTCCCATCCATAAAGGCAGAATGATGCTTCTCTCAGAAGGGTGCTTTGGGGCTTTAATTCGTGGGTTTTAAGGAGGTGCTTTGCGATCTTTGGGTGGGAAGCAGAGTGTTCTTCTGAGACTCTCCTTTCATGGGAAGGGCTTTGTATAGAATGTCTCCTAGTGCCTTTTTGTCTGACTCCAATGGGTAACTCTCTTGGATGCTTTCTTTTCTCCTCCAGGGAGGAGCAAATGCAGACCTTATCACCTGTGCTTTCACCTTCTTCTGTGACTTCATTTCCTCCAGGTCATCTCCATGCTGCATAGTCACGCTAAGCCCTCCCTCTCATCACGGCACATACTCTCGGGTTCAATAGTGATGCTAGTAGGTTCAGTAGCATGCTGCCTTAGTTATTCAGAATGTAATCCCCCTCTCCCCCCCCCCCCCCCCCCCGTGATTTTCAAAAGTGATGAGTGATCTTGAGCCCAGCTTGAGACGCCTTTAAGAGGCCTGATTTTCAGTAAAGAGCTTAGCACCCACCCATGCAAAATCAAACCCCTTTATGGCACCTCAAATTGAACTCCCGAAAACTTCATGCACCTAGTTGTTTGTGGAAACCTTGGCCAGGAGCTCTGTGATGCTGCTGCAACCAGGCATGTCTTTTTCTATTCATTTCTCAGCTCCGCTCCCATTTTGGAAGTTTTTTGTTTTTATGGCTTGCGTTTAATTGCTCCTCTGGTGCGTTAGCGATCGGAATACTATTGAACATTAAGGTTAAATGATGATATCACCACTCACTATGTTTGCATTTTGCATGCATTTGCCAACACAAACCCTTCGCCTCATTAATCCTTTGCAATCCAATTTTTTTTTTCTTCCCCTAAATGAAATTGTCCGTTTGGGATGCATTTATTTCCTTTTAACAGCCGCATGACAATTCCGCTGATGGAGTTTGCATCCAACTTTGTTACTGGGTAGTGTCAACTTGGCCTGACGGATGTGTGTGTGTAATTATTTTCTCGCAGTTTGATTTAATTAATGCTTAACCTCATCAGAGTCCTACAGCTGGAGTTCTCTCTCTGCAGGAACTGCTAGTGGCAGAAGGACTGCCTTTTTCCTGGAGAACCTCTGAGCACCTGGCTGTAAAAAATTCAGCAACAAACCGCCACCATCCCACTCAAGAAAAAACAAATGGCAAATAAACCTCCCTGGCTTTGCTTCCCCACACTAACTGCGTTTAAATGGTTGCCATTGTATCTGATTTTTCGCTAAGTGTTTCTAACAGCTATGGGGAAGGTCATATGTCTCTGAGAACATTTGACTTAAAAAAAAAAAAAAAAAAAAGTCTTTTCCTGTATAGTGTAACCTAACTTTATTTTGAACAATACCACTTTCCTACAAACTCTCTTCTGAAACACTTCTATCAAGTGTCACACATTTAGAGTTAATAAGCAGGAGAGAGAGGAAGATAGAGGTGTGGGCACAGAAGGGGGCGGGATAGGGGAAGGACCCCTTGGCTGAGGTTTGTGGGTGGGGAGCTGGCTAGACAGACAGGTTACAGGGAGGCTGTTCTAAGTAGTGTATTCGCAGGAGAGAAGGCTTTTGTGCATCAGGCTTGTGGCCTAATGAACAGGGCAATGTGCTAGGAGATAGGAGACCTATATGCTATGACCAGCTCTGTTACTGTCCTGCTGTGTGACCTTGGGCAAATCATTTAACTTTCTGTTGCACAGTTTCCCCATCTATAAAACAGAGGTAATGCTCTTAACCTTCTTTTGTAAAGTGCTTTGAGCGCTGTGGACTGAAGAGGTTGTGTAAAAGCTAAATATTTGTACTGTTGGTTGGGAGAAAGAACAAAGGGGAGTTGAGTAAAGCCTGGGTCTTGAGGGGTCATCTGAGGCAAATCCATGGCAGGTTATAACTAGAGCTGGGCATAGTTCATGGTGGTGGTTTTTTGTGGTTATTTTTTCCAGAGAACAATGCAGACTTCGGTCGATCAGAACATTTTGTGAATTTTCCAAATTGTGTTAAGGGGGTGCCAAATAAAACTCCAAATTTGTGTGTGGGGAGAAATCGAAACATTTATTTCAGCATTTTTGAAATGTTTCTAATTTTTTTATTCAAAAGCGCTTTTCATTTTGAAATTTCCTTCAGGTGTGTTTAAAAATGTAAAAAAAACCCAAAACACACAACAGGCTCAAAATCAAATGTTTCATTCAACATACAGATTCCTCCTGCCCAACTTTTTGGTTCATCAGTTATTTTTTAAAAAATTGTTTGGGGTAAAACTGAAACAATTTTTGTCCACTATCTTCCCTCCCCCCCCAACTGCAAGCAGACTGAAAAAATCAGTTATTTGCACAACTCTAGTTACAGCCACAGAGATGAGTCTCACTGCTGAGATGAATAAGGAGCTGACAAAGGTGTCTGAGGCTTGGAATGTGGGGGGAGTTAATCAGGTTACATTCCTAGGTCACATTTTTCAGTGACAGTGGTTGGTAAGTAGGATGGACCCCTGTGACTATTGTTTAAATATCAATACAAAAATATAATGTTTACATCTAGGTGTAAAGCTCCAATGTGTTTGATTATTAGTCTATAGTGTCTGTTTGAAGGGCATCTGTTAATCAATATCCTAATTGGATCAGCCTCTGGCTGGGTTCGCCTAGCTCCACCTTTTTAGGCTGCCTGTGTAGGTGGTCGCGCTATCAATGGTCCAGTGCGATCATTCCCCTTCTCTTGCTTTTCCAGCCAGCTCCATTTTTACTTTACATTTGTATGGCACCTTTCAACACCTTTGCCGACTATGGACTGTGTTCCCAGGAAGTGCTGGGTACCCATGACGCCCATTTAGATTCACCTTCTACTGAAATGCAGCCTGCTCTGGGGTGGAACACAGAAGCTGCAGTTAACAGAACACACCCATCTCCTCTACAGTGGTTTAAAACAGGAAATGAAGAATGCCATATTCACCTGGAAACACAGCGGGTGATTTGAGGATACAGATTGTACTTGGAGTGCAGCTGAAACGTGGAACTCAATGCCCCCTGCAGGGAAGGAGCGTGATGTAGAGGTTAGAGCACAGGACTGGGAGACAGGAAAATATGCCTTTTGGATTGGGTGACAATATTCAAATAGGGGTGTATGGCGCCCTCTATTGGGACAGATGGTTAAAAACAGCAGAACGGGTCAGAAGGTTTTTTAAGGCATGAGAACTGACAATCTAACAAAAAACAAATCAAAGTGAAAGCTGCTTAAGGCAGCTGAGGGATTCCAGCCTCTGAACATAAAGCTGTTGGTGGATAAAAGCCAGCACTGAAATATGGTGGTTATCTAAACTGCCAAAGGTAAATAAAGAGGTTCAATGAGCATCTTTCCTTTTTAAAATAAATAAGTGATTAATAGATCATGCTGCCAAGCAGATAATTTACTGTTGATCAGGGTTGTCTTAATGCATCTAGAGGTCTCTACTGCACCATAATTTACCAGAAGTTACTGGTGCACCGGCTAGGAGGGGAAATTGGAAACCCAGAAGGAAATGAAAGGAGCATTGCAGCTTTCTCAAGCCTGCTTCCCTCGTGTACCTGCTTCTCCAGGTAACTAACCTCCCTTGGCTTCCCATCCCCACCAAAGCAGGACTGGACGTACTGCAGAGTGCAATGTGTTGGGGAAGCCTCATCGGTCTGTTTGTGTGGAGTCAGGGGTTGGAATTTCTAAATCAGCCTGGTTTTGGAGGGCAGGTTCCTGGATCCTGCTTCCAAATGTCCCATATGAGCTAGATGGTGGGGTGGGGGGGCCACGCCTGGCCCTGGCTGCTTGTCCCCTGGCACAACCTCTGTCAGACAGGAGACAGTTCCTGCTCTGAGGACTGACCCCTTTGGAAGGCACCCGAAATATATGCCAAAGCAGCCTGCTGTTGGCCAAGGTTAAAAAAGAAGTTAAACTGCAGCGTTCTGTTCAACCATTCCAGCCCTGTAACACGGCACCAGGCTCTTCCTGCCAGGTTGTTTGGTAGAAGGACTTGGAGGTAGTTGGGCTGTTGTCACTGCATGGCTTTGCTTCGGTTCACTTGGTTTGGTGCTAAAGCTTAGAAACTACCTGAGCCTAAACAACAAGGAGCCCTGAACCTAGTTCATTCACTGGAGACAGGCAGGGGAGATGGTCTAGTTTCCTTTCCCCTGAACCAGCCCCACTGGCCGGCTTTTCAGGAGCCCCTTGCGGGCTGTGCCTTTGATTCCATTGCTTCCTCCTCAGAGTCTTGTTCTGCTCTGTGTTGCAGGTGCCTTTTGAAGCCACCTTCTTTGAAATTGGAGTGATGCAGAGGCAGCCAGCGGGTGCCTCTGCTCTGCCAGCCATAATGATTGCTGTCCAAGCTGGGTCAGGAGGAGAATAGCTTTCATCTCCCTCTCCCCTACCCCTCCCTTTCTCCTGGCGATCCTGTATCAAAGGCTAGCTGGAGAAACTCTGCCCAGCACTGTTAAGCGCTCTCCAGAAGACGAACGATCCCTGGGAGGCTTACCTTTAAAATCTCAAAGTTTCATGCTTTTTGTGTTTGGGGCAATGCGGGGATAAAACTCACCATTTTGTTCTGGCAGCTAGAAAAGCTGATGAAGGAGGAGCAGCTGGGGGAGGGCGGATTGCCAGAAAGAGATGGACTGAGTGTGGTCTGAAGTCTGGAGTGTGGAGGACAGGACCGTGTAAGGATGCGGTGCTAAAATTATTACCAGGCATTACAGGTGCAACACCTACAATTAAACTTGCCCAGCACTTCCCCATTTTCAGTTGTGTAGAACTTTGTTGAGATTTAACCGGTCGAGCTGAAATGTTCCATGCTGGGTATCTTCCTCAGGCTGAATTTCTCTGGAAACTTTCGGCTGAAATGGCTCTGCCATTTCCAAGAGTGAGGCGAGGGAAAAATGCATTTGTTTTGCCCAGGGTTAAAAAAATTCATACTGCCGTTTGACTGGGACGTGCTAGTGCCCCCTTGCTTTGCAGCAGGGACTCGATGTTTGGCAAGGGGATGTCCTGGTGCTGTTTCCATGGGGGAAACAAAAACACCCAAATTTGGCCAAGGTCTAAACCTTTGAAAAATCCCAGTTCACACTTGCTCAGCAGAGACTTGTTAGAGTTTGGCAGCCAAATTCTCTGAAGACACCGTCTGCAAAGAGCACGCTCCCTCCTCTCACACAGCTCCTGTGTGCCAGCCAGACTATGCTTGTGCCATGCCCACAGAGTGACTGAGTGTGAGCTATCCTCCTGGGGCTGAGCGGGACTGTCCCAGCAGTTGCTGCTGTGGCACTGGGCACGGGAACAAAGAGCAGGGAGATTCTCTCTCCTGTGCTTTCAATGTTCCCTCTGCCGGCACCCAGGAAACATGGAGGAAGCAGTCTGCCTCAAATGCAGAGGGGACAAGAGCCAGACTGGAGGGAATAGACTGGGACAAGGAGCCTGGGGGTGAACTGGAACTGGGAGTTGCTGCAGGTGGGCAGGAAGAGATTGGGACTGGCTGGGGTAAGGAGATTAGGAGCCCACGAGGGGGAGGAATGGGTGCAGGAGGAGGGGAGCCTGAGATTGGACAAGGAGCCTGAGTGAGACTAGCTAGGCGAGGAGCCTGGGACGAAAAGCCAGGAGGGAGACAAAGGACTGGGACAGGCTGGAGGGGATGGGTCAGTTGGGGTCAGGCTTGGCGGCCATTGGATGGAGGATTCTGTGACAACTGGAGCACAGAATGTGGATTGGAACCCACAATCCCTGCGTCTCGCCATTCTTTATCTGTTGGCAAATATCTGAAACCCACTGGCACAGTGTGTCTCATCCCCTTCTAGTGCTGGTCCTCATAGAGGATGACAACCTTCTACTGCTAGCAGTTCATTAGCCCAAATGGTGGGTCTAAACCTACCAACCCATCTGATGGCCCATGTGGGTGTCAGTGTGTTGCCACATGATGCAATTAGGTTCCTCCTCCAGTTTGCTTGTTTTTAAACCTAGCAAATTACACATGCAAACTATGTTAAAAAGAATGGTAAGGTTGCAAAGTCAAACGCTCAGAAGTGAGGATATGCCAGTACTGTGGTTGCCCATGAAGCTCTAATTCAGCCCCCTTGTGCATCTGCATATTATATTATACAGCCTTTGATTACATGACATGTTGTTTTTTCCTCAAGACCCCTCCCTCATTCACCATCTACATTAATATCTCATTCAAAAACAGCAAGAAACCCTGCCCTGCTTGTCCCTGAGCTGAGATCAGTTTCAGTGAATTAATGAGCTTGTAAATCTGCAAACAGGATTAGAGATAAAAGCACCTTTATTGAGACTTCTGGCTCCTGAGGAGGATTTCAGCAGGGCTGCTTCCAGGTTTCCATGCAACTGGGGGACTTCTGCAACCCTGCAATCCTGCTGTCTTATTGGCCTGGTTTAATAATTAACGGGACCCAAGTTGTAAAATTGAATGTAGCTCCTATGTAAGTGGGGGGATTCCCCTGGAAGTACCCCAGGGTGAGGCATCTGCTTCTGCCGGGGCTGGATTAGGTCCTCACGCTTTAAATAAAGATGATCAATGGATTGTGCCTTGAACTCAGTGGGTGTCTGCAAAGTCTGTTAACACCTGGGTTGCAGGGAGATCTAATCCAAGGCAAAGTCAGTTTGTTCATTCTTTTTCTCTCCGTCTTTCTCCATCCCTGGCCACTGCAGCTGATGTGGTTCACAGTAATTTAATATTGGTCTGGGTAGCACCTGGCCAAGAAAGCTCCTGAGGGGGGAGGACAGCTGGTGCTAGAGTATTGCGAGGAGCCTTTGTTGTGAAGGAGGTGGTGGAGTGTGTGCGTTGGGGGTGGCTTGCTGCTCTATGCTCTTCCCCCCGGGAGGCAGGCTTTAAAAAACAAACAGCCCAACCAGAATGCATCTCTCCCCCCCCGCAGGCATTTTTAAAATTAAAGCACAGTCTGGACTCTTCTTTCCAAACTGGGGGTACATGAGGGCCGCCAAGGGGAGCTTGCAATGTAGTTAATAGACAGGCGGGACATGAGGCCACACCATTAGCTAAGTCCCAACACGTGCCATGTGAGGCACAAGGGAACATGTGGTCCCTGCCCTGAGCAATGTTCCCTCTAATTTTTCCCATGCATGTGCAGAATGAATTTTGTTATGTGCACCAATATAGAGTTGATGTGGGGTGGGGCCAAAGGGTTCAAAGTGTGTGTGCGTGGGGGGCTTAGGGCTGGGGCAGAGGGTTGGGGAGCAGGTGGGGGGTGAGGGCTCTGGTCGGGGGTGTGGACTCTAGGCTGAGGATGAGGGGTGCAGGGCTCAGGGCTTGGGCAGAGGGCTGGGGTGCAAGGAGGTGAGGGCTCTGGCTGGGGGTGTGGGCTCTGGGCTGGGGATGAGGGGTTCAGGGTGCAAGAGCGGGCAGAGGGTTGGGCAGGAGGAGGGTGAGGGCTCCAGCTGTGGATGCGGGCTCTGGGCTGGGGCTGGGGATGAGGGGTTTGGCGTGCAGGCTGTCCCGGGCCGGGGTCGGGAGAGCAGATTCCCCCAGCCCTCTCTCACTGCAGCTGCAGCTGGGCTGGCGGGGAGAGGCGCTTCTCCCTGGCTGCGGGAGCTCCGGAGCTGGGGGAGAGCGTCTTTCCCCGCCTCTCCCTGGCCGTAGCAGGTCTGGGGGCCAGAGCTGCAGGAGAAGCTGGCACCTTCATGCCTCCCCACCACATCCCCGAGCACCTGCATTGCCCTTGGTAGGCTGCTGCATGGCCGCGAAGCGTAGAGGGAACTTAGGCCCCGAGGCGCGCGCAGCCTAAATGGAGAAGCAGCACTGACATCCTGCAGGATCCAGGGGACAGCTCTGCCGCAAGGCAGCTTTAGGCTGGGACTTCCAAAGAAGCTGAAGGGAATTAGTGGTCAGCTCCTGTCAAAGTTCAAAGGGTTTTGGGTGCCTAACTCCCTTAGGCTCTTTTAAAAACCTCAGCCTGAATTCTTGGGGGGGTGTGTGTGTGTGAATTTTTGAGGCTGTGGGATGACGTGGATTTGTGGCAGTTACGGGCTTCACAGGAGAATCAGCATGGAAGGAAGGGCCTGGAAGAAAAGATGAGGGTGGGGAGACCTTCTGAGGTGCAGAGAGAGGGAGTTCCAGTTGTAGTGGGTGGCATGGAAGTGGGAGTGTGAGGCTTTGATGGGCTGCAAGGTGAGGAAAGAGATGGTGGAGCTCTGTGCCGAGATGAACAGGGGAGGCTGAGCTCTGAGGGAATTCTGGGTACCTGATGTCTGCTAACCATGGCTGCACTCACATCACGAATGGGAATTTTCTTGTGACGCATTGTGTTTGGAGCCATGAGCCAAGATGACCCCATTCCCAGTAACTCCCTGCATCATCACATGTGTGCTGCTGAGCGCCGGCTGAACCTTATCAATGGAGAATTTTGCATATCGGATGCTTTGTTCCAAGTGATTTACTCTGCTTTGTAATTGGTTGCAGTGATTATAATCTCGTTTCTATTACTCTGCAGTCCCTGTCTGTCTGTCCCCTCCCCGTTTAAGAGAAATAAAGGAATCGCTGACGAGGGGCGACTGTCTTGTCTTTAATCAGGTGCTCCCTATTCTCACTCTGTCAGCTGCTTGTGCTCAGATAAATCCAGCTCATATGCAAGGATCTGTCTCATCTGCCTAGGGCAGCCCACTGTTCCTGTCAAAAAGAAATGATGATGGGGCGGGGGGGGGGGGGAAGAAGAGAGGCTGGCAAGATTGGGGGTATGCAAGAAAAACAAGGACAATATAGTATGCAGTGTTGGTGTAGCCGTGTTAGTCAACCCAGGGAAGAGATCCCAAATCTTGAGCTACTCAGAGCAAGACTTTGGGGCCAATTTAAAAACAAAACAAAACCCAAACCTCTCCCCAGGTGGCTTGGAGTGTGAAGTCAGGTTTATGTGAAGTCTCAGCTGTGCTAAGATTTTGCTTTCCTACGGATAATGTCAACTGACTTCACCCAGACTTGTATCTGGGAGTGTGTTGTGATGGGAAACCTGGAAGCGCTGAGTTACCGGGAAGGTAAATTTCCACTCCATCCTTGAAGTTTTAGGCAGATCAGAAAGGAATTGCAGAGACATCTCTCTCTCTCTTGCCTAGCTGTTGCCAGCTGGCTAACATTTGCCCTTTCTGGGTGGGTTGGGGGAGGCATTTCTTTTCCAGCCCAGCGACCCTGATGTGGGTCTCCCAAGTCCCATATTTATACATCCTGCACAGTTTTAGGTAATCAGCAAATGCTGTCACCGGCTCGCCGAAGACACTCAGCCTGAGTAATTTTACATGTCGGCACCATCCATCACAGAGATGCAACCCACAAACATGTGAAAAGCTGCTGAAGGGGGCGGAGATGGCTTCTGGCTGTGAACCTTGCTGGTCAGTCCATTTCCCAGCGAAGAGCGTGGAGAGCATGTTAACCCCTTTCGGGATGTGGCTGCAAAAGGAACACGACTGGGCTTGTATTCCTTTCCTGAAAGCCCTAAAACCTTGGATTGCTTGGGCTTTGCTATGGCATTTACTCCTGAAAATATCTTGCCAACACAGAGAATGGCTCAAGCAGTAGAGGTGGGAGACCTTGTCTACACTACAGGTTACTTCGGTATAACTTAAGTTGCTCAGGGGCGTGAATAATCCACAACCCCTGAGCGCCGTAAGTTATACCGACCTAAACTTTGGTGTAGACAGCGCTACGTTGGTGAGAGAGCTTCTCCCACCAATATAGCTGCTGCCTCTGGTGGAGGCAAGAGTTATTAAATTGACGAGAGAGCTCTCTCCCGTCGGCATAGAGCATCCCCCCCACAAGCACTGCAGTGGCTCAGCTGCACGGCCATAAGTGCTGTAGTGGAGATGTAGCCATAGAGACTGTTGGTCAGATAACTAGGGTTTACGTGTGCTTCCATTCCCATCTTCATGGGTCCTCGCTGCCCTGAGTTTTGAATCTCACTCTGAATCGAAGCTGCAGAGTCTCACCTGGTTTTGAGCTCCACAAGGAGCAGGAAAGCTGGCAGAACCCTCGCTCAGACCCACGCGTTGGCCCAGGCACTCCCTGTGAGCCTGGGCAAACACTCTGATGTCCCTGGGCTAAGTTTCAAGCTTGGGATGGGACCTGTAACCTCCTGAGCTCCACAGGCGTTCAGGTTTCCTTGCAGACTTTTCGCACATGGCTCTCTCAAGCAGCCTTCATCTCAAAGTGCCCTGCTCTTTCCCCAGGGTAAATGCTGGCCCTTCTCGACTAGCCTGGTAGTTTGCAGTGGCATTCCCTGACGGCATGCCCTGGTAGTCTGGTATTGATCCGCTGTGTGGAAATCAGATGCTAGGTGCTAACAGTGATTAGGACGTGGCAGGAAGGTGATACGGCTCACCCGCTTTGACGATCTACGTTCTTGGTCACAGGGTATTGTTTAAAGCCCTCTGCCTTGTTGCTATGAGCGCAGGTGGCAGGAAGCCTCGGAGCAGTTTATATAGCCATTGCCACATGCTGATAATCCTTTACCGTTGCGTTAACGCGTTCCAATCATTTGCTATCTTTTAGGACCTTAGTGGAAATATTCACCTAGCTCCAGGTAATTAACGGCTGCACTTTAGTGCCCTAAATCACACACTCGGTAAAAAATACCAAGCAGCAGGCACCGTTCACCGTGGCGAGAATCATTGCAGCACCCTTAATCGCTCCTGGTGCCTTCTGGGTTGTCTTGGAGCTTTTGAGACCAGTGCCAATATTCAGCTTTCAAGCCACCTGCTTTTGAGAGCTTGCCACCCTCCACTTGCATACCCTCCGCCCTTTCCTGCCTGTGGACTGCTTTCAGGATTTTGGAGGTGCCCTCAGCAAGCTGAGTCCTGGGAGGATCCCTAATCTGCAATCACGTGGTGACACTGGCGTCTCATGCTATGCACTTTGAGGGTGAGAGGAGCTGGATGGATGGATGGTTGTGTTCGTCTGGACACCTACGTTCAACCCCATTCCCGCTGCACCAGGGAAGGAATGATGAATAGGTCATATTACCTTATTGATACAGCAAACTCTTAGAGGCACAGCAAGCCCCAAGCTGCCAGTTCTGCATTGTTCGGGGGTCCGCTTCCAAACGGCCAGCAGCGTGGCCGCAGCTGAGGGCTGGCTTTGTCATCTCCCCTTTAAGGAGCGGGGCCCATTCTCGGCGCCGGACTCTGGGCGGACTTGACACAGCACCCTCTCCTGGAGGGACTAGATGGCTTAATGGATTGATTGAATGGGATTCCTGGTCTTTTGCATTGCATCCATGGTCTGAATGCAACCTAGGCTGGTGGAGACCAGACTTGTTCCTATCTGAAGGCTGTTGGGTTGCAATGTGAGATGAGTTGGTTTAGTTCCTAGCTGGGGAGTGTTCCGTTCACAATATATTGCCCTCCACCTCCTCTCCCTTACTGGCAGTCTCAGCAGAGGCTAAGGTCTGAGTGGGCCAAGTGACCAAGGGCAGAGGCATGTTGGTGAGACTATGGGGGTGAAGCTGGTGCTGCTACTGTCTGTGCCTACGTGCTCTGCTGATCGACAGACACCGGTCTCCGGGGCTGTCCGTTCTGTGCATTTCCCCAGCTCTCTCCCCCCTCCCACTCATCGCGGTGATTAAGAATTTTACAGGGCAGAAAGTGCGCTTTCATTTGCTGGACCCTTGCCAAGAAGTGTGGAAATTGTACTTCTGCATAGAATAAAGGGGGTTTTAAAGCAGTAAAATATTTTAATGGCAGTTCAGAGGGCCACCGTCAACCCCTAGAGGTCTCTTTTCTTTTAATTTTCCATGAGGATTGGCAGACTCGTGCCAAGTCTATTCCTAAGTTGATTTTTCTAACTTTTGCTTCTCCTAAATGTTTAAAACCACCGGTGGGAGTGGGGGGGGAAGGAGGGGGCTCTGCCTGGTCAAATGAGTCTGAGTGCATCTGGGCGCCCCTAGCTGGGGGATGTAGCAGACCAGTGGACGTGTTACTCTTTGGGCATGGGCAGGCTCATCTTTCCACGGCTTGTTTTTGTTCCTTGGGAACATCAAAGCAAAGGGGGCGGGTGAAGTCACAGCTCCATTTTTCTTCCCTGCTGTTTGTATTGCGGTAGAGCCTAGGGGCTCCAACGGAGACCACAGCTCCCTAGGCCCACAGCAGAGACAGCTTATGGTCTAGACCCACGCAACAAAGGGAGAGGAAGCAACTTGACCAAGGTCACACAGCCTGTCGGTGGCAGATCAGGGAACAGAACCCAGGTCTCCTGACTCTGTTTCATGTCCTGTATTCTGGACCACATTGTCTCTCATCTCCGCCTGCTGGCCTCTGAGGCAGATATGCCACGGTCCATGTGGTTCACTGTGCTTGGGTCCTTAGGAGAGTGGCTTAAACTCAAGGTCCTCACTGCCATGTAGATAGAAAGCTCTTTAGGACATTTTTTGTTCTGTGTTTGTACAGGGCCTAGCACACTGGTGGTCCTGATCTATGACTGTGCTCCTAAGTGCTACTGCAATACAAATAATAACACCCGGACTTTAATGAGCCCATGTCTTTATTTGGAGAAGCAGGGGTTTAAAGAGATGGCAGAAGGGGAAGCTGGATAATGATTTCCTGAGTTTTGCTGAGGAGCGCACAGCTAAGTTTTGTGGGTGAGCCCCTAAGATGGCAGTACTGATTTTTCTCCTCACTTCCTTTCAGGTGGAATTGGGTTTGGACGTGCCAAGGGAAACTCTGGCTCAGAGGCAGATGACGAAACGCAGCTGACCTTCTATACCGAGCAGTATAGGAGCCGGAGACGGAGCAAAGGTAAAATAAAAGAACCTGCAGTGACACAGCAGCTGTGAGAGGCAAAAGAAAAAAACACTCCAGTTTACCTCCTTTCGCTGCACCCCTAGCTAAGAGGTCTGAAATAATTTGACTCTCGGTCCATAGGTACAAATCTTCATGCCCAATAGCTAACATCAGCCTATTCATAAAGATTTCCCAGCCTGGGACTATCCCCTGCCAGCTACTAGCATGTGGGAGACATTAGCAGTTTCCTAGTGATTATATTAATTGGGTTGGTTGCTTGTTCATGGCTATTCCCTGGTTTCCAATATCAGCCACATTAAAGATTTAGGAAGCACTGATCAGTGACCCCAGCATTTCCTCCCCTTCTTTCCCCTTGATGCACCAGACCCCCAGCATGCTGGAAGTGGAGTTGGATGGATGGATGGATGGAGCTGGTCTTCCCAGTTTTGAACAGTATACAGCTAATTGGAAAAACATCCATCACTGAAACACTAAGCTGTAGATCTGAATTAAGGAAAGGGGAGGGATGGGGAAGCACAGCCCTTCAAAAGTCTCCAGCTAAGTACCATTTCCAGTGCATTATATTGTAACTACCGTGGGTTTTCAGTACAGCCTTGCTAAGAGTATCATGGACATTATGTTTTAAGGCCTTATAGACACTAGGCATTTCAGCCACTGGCAGCCAGCCACTGGTGTCACTGCACCAATTCATACCTCTGATGTCAACACACACAAGTGTGATAAGCCACAGCTTGTACTGGGGAAGTTTACTATCCATGGCAGTGGTGCTCAAAGTGTCTTCACTAGGGATTTGCGTTGGTAGAGCCGTGCTATTGGTCCAGCCACCCGTGACTGTAATGGTGGCGTTTCCTGAGGATATGTAAAGCTCAATTTCTGTCACTTAAAGTTTCTCAGCAAATTTCCTGTTGGACTTGAATTTTCCACGCTTGTTCTCAGCCCAAAAGCAGTTAAAAAACAAACACAAAATTGAGGTTGAGGCAGGGACTTAATCTCGTAAGTCACGTTGTGAGTTAAAAGAGAGAGAAAGTCTCTTCCAGGGTTTAAAACTACTTCCTACGTTTTCCCCCATTCAAATAATACCAGGGATCACTTTGTTTCTAAACCTCTGATCTAGTGTGTGTTTAGCCTTCAATAGGGGAAATAGGTGACTTTTGTTGCTGCTGTTGCTAAGTCTGAAAACCACCATTAAGAAATAACCAAGTTGGAAAGTGATTTTAAGATTGCACCGGTGGCTCTGAGTCCTGAATTTGTTTTCTTTGTTAAGCCAAGCAGAGCCAGAGTGCAGCATTCTAGATAGATGCCAGAGCCCACCAAACTAAATACAGCTCCATTTATTTCCGTGATTAGGCATTCAGATAAATGCGCATAACATGTTTATTTCAATGTGAAATTACCTCCACACCTATGGTTGGCCCAGTGATTTCACGTTAGAACAAACACACACATTGCGTTTATTTATGTGGAATAGGATTGCGTTCAGGTGTGTTCTTGTATCTTCGTTCTTTTAGAAGAAAGGGAAATCCAATGTTACATAAATTTTCACTGGAATTATACTTGCCCTTTTAAGCACGGAAAGTCAACAAAGGCTTCCTGTGGCAGCATTGCCTTAGTCTTGTTAAAGATACAGGCCTCAATTTTGGAAAAGGGGCTAGTGAATTTGGATGCTTCAGTTTTTGCTGTGAAATGAGTTCTCCCACTTCAAACAGTCGTGTAGAGAGCAATCCTGCAATGGCTGGAAGACAAAATACATTTTTCAAAAGCGTTGAAGTGACTTAGACCCCAAGTCCCATTGATTTTCAAGGAGTCACTTTTAAAAATGGGACTTAGGGTACTAAGTCATTTAGGCACTTTTAAAAACCCCACCCATGGGATTCAGTGTTTGTTTCTCAACCAGTGGGTTGTTACCTCTAGGGGTGTGGGTAGGGAAACACACAAGGCAATCGGGGGGTCATGAGTCACTGGAGATTTTATTACAATCTAAAGCAAATAAATTCTTGCTCCTTCTTTCCCTTCCTCTTCAAAGTCAGTGTTCTCTGTCTGGTTATTACTTATACTTAACAGTAAGAGTAAAAAAGATAAAGGGAGAGGATTGCAAAATTTCATAGAATCATAGAATATCAGAGTTGGAAGGGACCTCAGGAGGTCATCTAGTCCAACCCCCTGCTCAAAGCAGGACCAGTCCCTAATTTTTGCCCCAGATCCCTAAATGGCCACCTCAAGCATTGAACTCCCAACCCTGGGTTTAGCAGGCCAATGCTCAAACCACTGAGCTATCCCTCCCCCCAAATTTGTTGAACTCAAATAAGGGGTTGCCATCCTGAAAAGGTTGAGAAATGCTGAGCTAGATGATCTAATAACCCATCTGTCTCTTCAATGGAACCACAAGTCTGGTTTTGCTAGATGCACAAATGACCTTGGCTATTTCTCCATTAACCAGAGGGGTTTTTTTTGGTTTGTTTTGGTTTTTAAATAAATAAGCTCCCTGAATAAAACTCCATTGCCTTTCCCTGTTGCTTGGCTAAACTTTACCTTTAACGGTGTCTTGGAAGAAATTTTCCATTATCGTCTTCGCTCCCTTGTGTGAAGAAAGCACTAGCTTAGTGGGAAGTTACAGCATAAAAATAATAATTACTGCTACAACAAAGATCCATAATTGGACAGGCTCATCATTCTAATAGAGAAGGGTGCAGACTCAGATACAGTTTATTGTTACAATGATGTTCTAATATTGATTCCACTATGGCTGTGTGTCATTGTAGGTGCAATGGGATAGTCAACGAGTCCAATGAGAGAGATCTTTCCCACAATTTCTCTCCTTAGACCGGTTTTTGCAGGACAGAGTACAATTTCTGAAGCATTGGTGGTGCTTATCAGAGTTGATGTGGTGGGACCTCTTCAGATGTATGTGATTTGTTAGTTACAGCATGCACGATAACTTCAATTTATGTCTAAACGATCCTGTAAACGCAGGGTAACACATGGATTTTCTTTGTGCTTTGGTCAAGTAAGCTAGTTAGGTGGCTGTACATTATAATTGTTGCAAATGGCTGCAGGTTGCACACATCAAGGGATGCAGGAGGAATTGTTTGAGGGGGTAGGCCAAAGGAACATAAATAAATTGTCCATAGTTGGTTTTTTTTGTGTGTGTGGGTGAGAAGGAGGATATTCCTAACAGTGAGGTCTCTTTGACTGTGGAATAGCCTCTCATGAGAAGGGGTCAAAACCTCCCTGCTTGATTGCTTAAAACTGGAATGGACAAAGCATTGAGAATATAAAAGAGAGAATCAGTCTACATTGGCCAGGAATACAGACTAGTCGATGTAGTGGGAGTCTTCTCTCTCTAATCTCTGAATTCTGTGATCCCAGTCATACCATGTTAGAGATCTTCCCATCTTATAGTTGCTGGATCCCTTCACTGGTAGGTACTAATGTTCCTGTGTCTTTGGAATCACCTTGGAGATGATGGGAAGAAACATGGGGAAACAAAGGAGAATTTTCCCTTGGTCAGTGGTGCAGTGTTCCCTTTCAATGTCTGTCTGTCTGCTCAATTGAGTTCGTGGTGGAACCTGGAGGCTGGATGAAGGCGTGAGGTTTGAATCCAGAAAGAACTAAAGCTCAATGCTAATCAGGAGAGGTCCTTGAGGGGCTGGCTAGCACCATCTCTTTGCCCTTGTTGGAGGGCACATGCACTCTTGTATGAAGCCTGTTGGTCATCCTGGCTTGTTGCTGACCACACAGCAGTCACTAGAAGCGCTCTTTTCCACCTTCTTCGGACAACAAAACTGTCCTTTCCTCTCCAACGAAGACCTGGCCATGGCTGTTCATGTGTTCTTCATCTGCAGGTCAGACTGCTACATGATGCACTGTCCCATCTCCTGACCACACCACTGCACCTCATCCTTTAGTGGTGCTCCATGCCTTACCCAGTCCCATTCACTGCTCCGCAAAGCCCTTGGTGGGATCCATGTTATCTCAGACCTGCTCTTTTATAGGAACCCTTGGCAGCAGCTATGATCACCTGGTCTGCCATGCTTATAGGAAGCCATAGGCACCAACTCCATGGGTGCTCCGGGGCTGGAACCCCCTTGGGGAAAAATTAGTGGATGCTCTGCACGCACTGGCAGCCAAGCTCCCCTGATCCCCAGAGTGCGCCGTGTCCCCGCTCCTCCACCTACCTCCCAGCGTTTCCCACCCGGCTGCCGCCAAACAGCTGTTTGGTAGCGTTAGCACACTCTGGGATGGGGGAGGAGTGGGAATGTGGCGCGGTCAGGGGAGGAGGTGGAGAAGAGGCGGGCCGGGGTGGGGATTTGGGGAAGGGGTTGGAATATTGGCAGGGAGGGCGTGGAGTTGGGGCGGGGACTTTGGGGAAAGGGTTGGAATGGGGGTGGGAAGGGGTGGGAAGAGGTGGAGCCTCATGTAAGGGGTGCAGTGGGGGCGGGGCGGGAGCAGAGGGAGGGTTGAGCACCCATGGGAAAGAGGGGAAGTCGGCACCTATATTGGAAGCCACATACGGACTTAGTGCAGCAGTCAGCAGAGCCTGCTGGTTATGCTACCTAAGCCCTGTGACAGCCTCCCCAAGGAGATGAGAGTCTCCCGCTTGCCATCCTACAGTCACGCTGCAAGGCAAGGGTCCTCAGTGAACCGGACAGTGGAAAACCCACTGGCATCCACAAGCAAACAGCCCGTTATTAGCCTGGAGCAAGGCAGAGGGCTAGCATGGTGTTCAAAATCAGAAGTTATGATTAGACTTAGGCTAGGTCAGGGAATTGGCTGTCTTCCTTCCCCCAATTGTGCGTGTTTTAATACTGCACTAGAATACTCCAATGATGGGCATTTTAATAAACCCTTCGAAATGCATTTGCACCATCAAAACCCGCCAGCGCAAGTGCCGGTGCTCCCCTTGGCAGCCTCCGTGGGAGATGCCAAGGAGCAGACGAGCCACAGAAGCGAACTTCGTTGCTCATTCCAGTCAAGTGAGGGCTGGCAGGGCACTGTGGGGACGCTCCCACGCTCTGTACCTGTTCTGCAGGTACGTAGAAGGTTCCCGTCTCCAGGGCTGTCAAACTATGCACCTTTCACCAGCACTACAGTCGTATAAAGAGAACCATCATTGTTGTCGAGATGTGTATCCAGATCTGCAGCTGCCCACCATAGGAGATGTCAGACTCTGTAGTTATCACGCTCCTGTTTTCCCTCTCGCCGGGTGGGGCACATTCAGTCCAGTCCTCTTCTTTTAAAGAACAACTTTCCTCCATGCTGCTGGAATCCTAATCCTCCTTGCTCTAAAGAAGGGCTACCTCAGCCTCCCGTCCAGCTGCGTCTGGAGCCATTCTCTCCACCGGCCGCTCACAGAGGGTTAATTTTATAAAGTGCTTGGAAGCCTCGGATGAAATCAGCTCTGGCGCTGAATGTCAGTGCAAAGTATTATTATTGCAATAATGGCGGCTTGATGACTGGTCCAGTGGCCCCAGAAATGGGGAAGGAGATTTTCCCTGTGAGCTGAATAACTTGTCTCTCTGATAGGATGCAAATGATTTTTAAGCAGCCGTTTATACTTCCTGGAGACACTCCGAACAGGCCCTGCAGTGAATAAATTGTCTAGGCCAGCTCCCATTGGTCCCCACCCCAGAGGAGCAGAACTCTGGCAGCTTCCCTCAACTCTGAATCTCTTCTCCACCAGCCTGGTAAGAGGGAGAGAAAAATGGCTCCTTGTTTGATTGTATTGCTCTGGGCCAGACAGCGTCTTCTCCTCCACAGTAATCTGGCTTCCTTGTCAGGATAACACACGCATCCTAGTCATCATTTGGCCTCCCAGGGGACATGTTGTTGCCTCATAAAACAGCGCAGTCTTCCCATTATGGCCTAATTAAAAGCTTGGGGATTTGGGTTCCTGTTGTCCGATGATAAGTTCCGCATACTGCCTGGCTGAGATAAAGGCTGAGGGTGGATCTGGATCCTTCTTGTGTTGAGGGCCTGTGGACTGGGGAGGTGCAGATAGAGAGAGGCAGGGGAGTGGGCTTAGCCTACATCCTCTTCTTTTTTTGTGCGGGAGGGGTCCGTGTGTACTAGATGCCCAGTTGTTTCTGTAGCACACAGCGATGTTTCAGATAAATTAGCAGAGCCCAATTATCTTCCTCGGATTTGCCGTAGCCTCTGTATGTGTGTCTCTGGCTGGCAGAGCCTTCTGAGAGCCGTTAGAGGAGCAAGAAGCCGGGCTTTGATCTGCTTCTGTATTTGGTGTTTAAAACAAGGCCCTTTATAAGGGAAAATTAGGTATTCGGAATCTGTTACATACGAGGAAGCTTCCCTTTGATCCTCTCCTGTCTCCGGAGGCAAACCAGACACTTATTATTTCACAGGGAGTGAAAGGAAATGCAGAATGAAATTTAGGTAGCATTTTCCTTCCCTCGCAGCTGAAACGCAGGGAAACATGAGGGCTAAGTAAACAGGGAGCACTGGAAGGGAATCACGTCACCATGTCTCAAACGTGTCTCTTTGAGGCAGAGAGGCTGCTGGAGAATGCAGTGGTTTGAAATTGTCTCTCTGGGTCTGCACCTATTTCACCAGCCAGCACAGCTTGCCTCCCTGACAGCGGCAGACTTCAAACTCCAGGAGATGCCTGTCAAGAATCAAATGGGAGACAAAAGACGATAAACCAAACATGTCGTTTTTCGTTGCTTACACTAGCAAGAGGGAATAATCAGTCTCTCCGGTGCTAATGCTTTCCAGCTACGCTCAGCTATCCCCCACCCCCAGCACTGTGAACGATTTCTCCTCCCTCCCCCTCTGTGCCACTGCGCTGAACTCCTACAGTTTGACCGCCTCATCTCCTGAAGTTACTCACAAGCATCGGCCAACTTCTGACTACGTTCCCTGGGGCCAGGTGAACGTACTGCGGGTTCCTGCTTCTGAAGCAGCTGGCACTGGCCACAGCTGGAAGCAGGCTACTGGGTTAGATGCACCTTGTCTCTAATCCAGTGCGGTGATTCCGAAGTTCCTAGTTCAGGAATGCATCACGGGCATGCACACCACCCTACAGACTTCACAGCAAACAGGATGTCAGAGCTGCATCCCTAATCACTGAAGATGGGGCTCTTCATTCCTTTGATGTAGTTTAATGTCCACAGTTGAAGCATGGGGTGGGAGAGGGTGAGGGGGAAGCTATCAGCACATTCCAGGACATCTGTCATCATCCCGGTTCTTTTCCGTGCCTCCCCAGGCCTGCAAGTGACCAGAAACTAGAGCTCTGCTGTAGGGAGAGTCCTGAGTGAGCAGACCTTTATGGGCAGAGGGTTCTAGTCTCTCCTCTGATTCTGAACCAATGCTCAATCTAACAGATAATGTAAAAGGCAGGACTTTGCCATGGGCTGGTCCACCAGCGACTCTCCATAAGTCCCAGAGCAAGGGGAACACATTGCTGCCTCTGATAGGGAGGGAATGCTCCAACATACACGTGTGGGATTTCCCCAGAAAGGCACCCCACATAGTTAATTTCCTTACTGCTGAATATTTTTCTTCTGACCTTTTGGATGTTAGGTAAGCAGTAAATAAAGTTTGAGGCAACTGCTCTGGCATCTCTTGGAGCTTCCCTGCTGTCATAAATATAAAGGGAAGGGTAAACCCCTTTAAAATCCCTCCTGGCCAGAGGAAAAATCCTCTCACCTGTAAAGGGTTAAGAAGCTAAAGGTAACCTCGCTGGCACCTGACCAAAATGACCAATGAGGAGACAAGATACTTTCAAAAGCTGGGAGGAGGGAAAAAAACAAAGGGTCTGTGTCTGTCGGTAATGCTGCTTTTACCGGGGACAGAACAGGAATGGAGTCTTAGAACTTTTAGTAAGTAATCCAGCTAGGTATGTGTTAGATTATGATTTCTTTAAATGGCTGAGAAAAGAGCTGTGCTGAATAGAATGACTATTCCTGTCTGTGTGTCTTTTTTGTAACTTAAGGTTTTGCCTAGAGGGATTCTCTATGTTTTGAATCTAATTCCCCTGTAAGGTATCTACCATCCTGATTTTACAGAGGTGATTCCTTTACTTCTATTAAAAGTCTTCTTGTAAGAAAACTGAATGCTTTTTCATTGTTCTAAGATCCAAGGGTTTGGGTCTGTGGTCACCTGTGATGCATCCGATGAAGTGGGCTGTAGCTCACGAAAGCTTACGCTCAAATAAATTGGTTAGTCTCTAAGGTGCCATAAGTACTCCTTTTCTTTTTGCGAATACAGACTAACATGCTGTTACTCTGAAACTGGTCACCTATGCAAATTGGTGAGGATTTTTACCAAACCTTCCCCAGGAAGTGGGGTGCAAGGGTTGGGAGGATTTTTGGGGGAAAGACGTGTCCAAACTACGTTTCCCAGTAAACCCAGATAAAGTTTGGTGGTGGCAGTGGAAATCCAAGGGCAAAGGGTAAAATTAATTTGTTCCTTGGAGAAGTTTTAACCAAAGCTGGTAAAAGTAAGCTTAGGAGGTTTTCATGCAGGTCCCCACATCTGTACCCTAGAGTTCAGAGTGGGGAAGGAACCCTGACACCTGCCCTCAGCCCAACCCAGCATGAGGCTGCTGGGTAACCCTTTTCATACTGAAGGAATACAAAGTGCTTTCCAAACTGTGCAGACAGACAGGGACAGTTAGATGGTTTCTTCCATGGAGGCCCCATTGCTAAACAGAACACGCAAATACATTGCAAAAAGCAACCAGGGGATCTCTACCTTCTCTAACCTTCCAGTATCAACAAGGCAAAATGTGTCTTCTCTTAATGGATGGAAAGTCCCAAATCCCATTGATACTATCCCATCCGGGGCCTGGTCTACACTACAACGTTAGGTCAACATAAGTTGCTTTACGTCAACCTAGTTATGCATGCGTCTACACTGAAATTTGTCTCCCACCGATGTAAGTGCCCTATTATGCCGACACAGTAATACCACCTCCCCACTCGTTGTAAAACAATGGTTGATACAGCGCAAGTGTAGACACAGCGTTTCTCATGTCGACCTTCACAGTCCTCCAGCAGTGGTCTCACAAGGCCTGACTCTGACCGCTCTAGTCCCAACTGTGAGCTCCGCTGCCCAGGAGTCACTGAAGGGTGGCGGTTTGCACACTGGGATACCTACCCATGGTGTGCCGCACCGTGAATCGACACAAGCAATCCTGGTGAGCGTGTGCTGCAGCAACGCAAGGGGCCACGTCCGCATGCACAAAGCGATATACTAACCCCAGCAACAAAACTTGCGGTGGGAAGACTTTGTAGCGTGGACGTGCCCTGAGATCACTCTTCCCCTTTTCTCCTCTCTCTCTCTCTACTCTTTCACAAATGAGCGGCGTGTGCGTGTGTGGCTTGGTCACACCTAGAAACTTTTGCCAGTATAGCAATGGCAGGTAGGGGTGTGACCTTTTTTTCATAACATTTCAATAATGGTACAAACCCTAGTGTATACGTAGTTACACAGACAAAAAAAAATCCATTTGCTTGTGTCGATCATTTCGTTCGCCAAACTAGAGCAGCAAAATCATTTATTTGCTGGTGTAAGCTACAGGTTTATTAGAAAGCTTTGCCAGCTTATCCACGATTACTGTTGCACTGCCCCAGTATAGCTGTACACGGGGCAAGCTTGTCCTCTTGCAGCCCTCGTCCTGGACGTGTTTGTCGATTTGGTTGTAGCATGTCTGAACAAGCAACCGTGGAGCCATTGTGTGAAGACCATCATTAACCGAGTGGCAATGAACTCGGAGGGGAGGCACTGCTTGCCCACCCACCCGCTGCAATTAGGCCCGCCACACCACAGCTGCAGCCCCAGCCTCTTTAACGTCCCCTGGCCTGCGATAGAGATAACAGCTTTTACATCTGTTCCTGGAGGCTGGGCTTTGCTTTTTTTTTTTTTTTTTATTGTATCTGATACAGCCTCACTGAGTAATTGAGTGTTTGAGAGTGAAAAATTATCTCCCTGGGTTGGCCCTTATCTTGACAGCAAAGCAGCTCTTTTAATTTAATTTTGTTTGGAGCATGTGGGTAACAAATTTCTCTAATCGCTCTGCTGTCGTCCTCCGCATGGCAACAAACCTCTTGTGTCACAGGCAGTAAAATGTAAACACGTTGTTGGTGCTGGATGCAAAGGGAGGGAGTGGGGGTCGGTACCTTGGCAATAAACAGGCCCATTTGCTCTGTGCATCCATGACATGACGGTGTCAGATCATTGGTCTCCTTGCTAGAATGAAAGGAAAGGTAGGGTGACTTGTGCCCACCTACACTGTAATAGCAGCTAGTTCTTAGAGAACTTTTCATCTGTAGATTTCAAATCACTTTACCAAGGAGGTCAGTATCACTGTATCTCCATTAGAGGAAACATGGCTTGCCCCCTCATTGATCCAGAAAGCTAGTGGCATAACTGGGAATAGAACCCAGATCTTCTGATTCCCAGTCCAGTGTGCTATAGCCATTTGGCCACACAGTCGCAGGTACCAAAGTAGCCAGGAGAGGAAGGACGGTTGTATGGTTAAACCACTGACATGAGACTCAGGAGACCTGGGTTCATTTCCCACCTTTGTCCCAGATGCCCTGTGTGGCTTCTTGGGTAAGTTACTCTCAGTCTACATCTGTAATGTGGGAATACATCCTCCCTATTTCACGGGGTGGGTTGAGGATATACTCCCTGACTGTGCAATGCTCACATGCTACAGCCGAGAGACAATGTTGGGGGACCTAGTTATAAGAAAGCATAGCCCCTTGGCATGGTGTAGGTTTGGAGTGTAGGTGGGGCCAGACAGTTTGTATCATGTTCTAACATGGTCTCTAACTAGGGTGACCAAATGTCCCTATTTTATAGGGACAGTCCTGATATTTGGGTCTTTTTCTTATATAGGCACCTATTACCCTCCACCCCCGTCCCGATTTTTCACACTTTCTATCTGGTCACCCTACTTCCAACACTTTGGCTGGTTCTATATTTTGTTCCCTGAACCTCTCTCTTTCCAGAAAGATTCTTCTCTGGGCAGTGACTGCACATGGGACATTTCATAGAGAATGATAATATTTTCCCTCTGGGACAGGGTTTAAATTATGCTTATCTTGGAAACTGTCTTCCACCTTTAAAGTGAAGGTCTCAACTCAGATTTGACCCAGCAGTTGTAATTTGTAAAAACAGGGTTGGTTTGTTTTTGTTTTCAAACCTTAATCCCAGTGGAAGAGTTTCCATTGATTTACGTGAAAGACAATTCCAGTAAAAACAATTGCTGTCTTTAAACATATAACTGCATCTCTAAAGTGATTGCATCTCAACCGATTCAGTGCTGAGAACATGAAAGTGAAACGGACTTCATTGATTTTAATTGTCCGTGGCCAGAGAAATGCAAAAAGTAAACAGCATAAAGAGTGGGAAAGCAAATTGGATTTGTAAAAAAATTCTTTCCACTTCAATACGCTAAGGCGATTTTAGTAACACAGGCAAAGGAATTTGATCCCAATATATGATTGGATTGACTGTGTTCCTTTAACTATGGTATTAGTCTGCCTGCATGCCACCCACGCAGGGAATTTTTCACACTTAATAAAATATCTCCTTGTCCTTTCCAGCAGGTTGATGATAGGTCAGGTCTGCTAACCAGGGGTTAATGTTGGGTCAGCTTCCCCTCTCCTTGGGAAGCAAAAGGACTCTGAGAGGCTGTTTCTGGGAGCGGATGCCTTTGGAAGGTCAGTGCTATACCCAAGTGTCCCAGGACGGGGCTGGATGCCAAACGGGACACTACAACCTTGGTTTTGCTTATGAAAAATGCCAGTGCTGGTTGTGATTGTGTCTCGCTGTGCTGAGTAATTCTGTCTGCACAAAGCCCCCATCTCAGCCCACTCCGGTCAGGAGTGGCAGAAGTTCCCTAAAAGTGTGTGTGGGGGCAACAGTGCCCGAACCATGGCCCTGCTGCCCCTTCTCCCCAAGGCCCTGCTCTCACACCGTCCCTTCCCCTGAGGCCCTGCTCCCGTGCCGCTTCTTCCCCCCAAGACCTCACCCCCGCTCACTCCTCTCTGTCCTCTCCCCCTAATTGCTTGTCCTTATGGCCGGAAAAAAGTGGGGGCATGCCCCCATAGCCCCCCTGTTCCGGCGCCCCAGGCTCCCATTCTCAATGTGTTGCAAGATCTGGTCTACACTGCGGAATAGCCCCAATGCAGTCAAAGGTGCAGCTGGCTCGGAAATAGCCAGCTTTTCAAACGGGCTCATTACCCAACAAAGATTCACAGATTCTAAGGCCAGAAGGGACCACTGTGATGTAGTCTGACCTCCTGTAGAACCCAGGCTTGCAAACTTCCCCAAAATAAGTGCATATCTTTTAGGGGGAAAAAATCCAATCTTGATTTTAAAGCTGTCAGTTACGAGGACTAAACCGTGACCCTTGTTAAATTGTTCCAGTGGGTAATTACTCTGGCTGTTAAAATTTTATGCCTCATTTCAAGATTTAATTCGTCTAGCTTCAATTTTCAGCCTTTGGATCATATTCTACTTTCTCTACTAGATTTAAGAGTTCATTCTTAGATTTGTTCCCCATGTAGGTACTTACAGACTGTAATGGAGTCACCCCTTAACCTTCTCTTTGTTAAGCTAAAGAGATTGAGCTCCTGGAGTCTATTGCTATAAAACAGTGTTTCTAATCCTTTAATCATTCTCGTGGTTCTTCTCTGAACCCTCTCCAATTTATCAACATCCTTTTTTCATTGTGGATGCAGAACTGGATACCAGTGTGCCAGCAATGGTCGCACCAGTGCAAACTACAGAGATAAAATAACCTCTCTACTTCTACTCAAGATTCCCCTGTTTATGCATCCCAGGATTGCATTAGCCCCTTTGGCCACAGCATCTCACTGGGAGCTCATGTCAGCTGATTATCCACCATTGGGATAGAGTCCCCCATCCTGTTAAGTATGGCCTACATTCTTTGTTCCTAGAGGTATACATTTGCATATAGCCATAATCAAACACATATGGTTTGCTTATGCGCAGTTTCCCAAATGATCCAGATCTTTGTATTAGTGACCTGTCCTCTTCATTATTTACCACTTCCCCAGTTTGTGTGTCATCTGAAAACTTGTCCAGTGGTCATTTCATATTTTCTATCAGGTGACTGATACAAATGTTAAATAATATGGAATGCAGAACAGACCCCCGAGGGTCTAGCTCTTCAGTTCTGTGTTAGCTCGAAAGATTGTTTCTCTCACAAACAGAAGTTGCTCCAATAAAAAAAAAATACCTTATCCTCCTTGTCTCCCTCTAATATCCTGGGACCAACATGGCTACAACAACACTGCTTATGTTATTCTGTTTGCACATTATAATTGTGGTCAAACCATGATCACTTGTACCTAAGCTACCATTCATTTTTTAAAAAAAACTAATTTTCTGCACAGGCAGAAATTGTGGAAAAAACAACATCGCTTGCCTCATAACCTAAGTTGTGCAGAACGCAATGCCATCCACAGCCTCAGAAACAACCCTGACATTATAATCAAAGAGGCTGATAAAGGAGGTGCTGTTGTCATCATGAACAGGTCTGACTACCAAAAGGAGGCTGCCAGACAACTCTCCAATACCAAATTCTGCAGGCCACTTTCCTCAGATCCCACTGAGGAATACACTAAGAAACTGCACCATCTACTCAGGACACTCCCTACACTAACACAGGAACAAATCAACATACCCTTAGAGCCCCAACCGGGGCTATTGTATCTACTACCCAAGATCCACAAACCCAGAAATCCTGGACGCCCCATCATCTCAGGCATTGGCACTCTCACTGAAGGACTGTCCGGATATGTGGACTCTCTACTCAGACCCTACGCCACCAGCACTTCCGGCTATCTCCGTGACACCACTGATTTCCTGGGAAAACTACAATGCATTGGTGATCTTCCAGAAAACACCATCCTAGCCACCATGGATGTAGAGGCTCTCTACACAAACATCCCACACACAGAGGGAATACAAGCTGTCAGGAACAGTATCCCTGATGATGCCACAGCACAACTGGTTGCTGAGCTCTGTGACTTTATCCTCACGCACAATTATTTCAAATTTGGTGACAATATACACCTCCAGACCCGTCGCACCTCTATGGGCACCCTCATGGCCCCACAATATGCCAACATTTTTATGGCTGACCTGGAACAGTGCTTCCTCAGCTGTCGTCCACCCACACCCCTTCTGTACCTATGCTACATTGATGACATCTTCGTCATCTGGACCCATGGGAAGGAAACCCCAGAAGAATTCCACCACGATTTCAACAGCTTCCACCCCATCATCAACCTCAACCTGAACCAATCTACACGGGAGGTCCACTTCCTAGACACCACGGTACAAATAAGTGATGATCACGTTAACATCACCCTATACCGAAAACCCACCGACTGCTATGTCTATCTTCAGCTTCCATCCCGGACACACCACACAATCCATTGTCTACAGCCAAGCGCTGAGGTACAGCCGTATTTGCTCTAACCTCTCAGACAGAGACCAACACCTAAAAGATCTTCACAAAGCATTCTCAAACTACAATACCCATACGAGGAAATAAGGAAACAGATCAACATAGCCAGACGTGTACCCAAAAGCCTCCTGCTGCGAGACAAGCCCAAGAAAGAAACCAACAGAACTCCACTGACCATCACCTACAGTCCTCGGCTAAAACCTCTCCAACGCATCATCAGTGATCTACAACCCATCCTGGACAACGATCCCTCACTTTCACAGCCCTTCGGAGGCAGGCCAGTCCTCGCCCACAGGCAACCCGCCAACCTGAACCATATTCTCACCAGCAATGACACACTACTCCATAGTAACTGTAACTCAGGAACCAATCCATGCAACAAACCTCGATGCCAACTCTGCCCACATATCTACACCAGCGACACCATCACAGGACCTAACCAGATCAGCCACACAGTCATCGGTTCATTCACCTGCAAGTCCACCAATGTAATATATGCCATCGTGTGCCAGCAATGCCCCTCTATGTACATCAGCCAAACTGGACAGTCCCTACCTAAAAGGATAAATGGACACAAATCCGATATTAGGAATGGCAGTATACAAAAACCTGTAGAACACTTCAGTCTCCCTGGACACACAATAGCAGATGTAAAGGTAGCCATCCTGCAGCAAAAAATCTTCAGGACCAGACTTCAAAGAGAAACTGATGAGCTTCAGTTCATTTGCAAATTTGACCCCATCAGCTCAGGATTAAACAAAGACGGTGAATGGCTCGCCAACTACAAAAGCAGTTTCTCCTCCCTTGGTGTTCACACCTCAACTGCTGGAAGAGGGCCTCATCCTCCCTGATTGAACTAACCTCGTTATCCATAGCCTGATTCTTGCTTGCATATTTATACCTGCCTCTGGAAATTTCCACTACATGCGTCTGACGAAAGGGGTATTCACCCACGAAAGCTTATGCTCCAATATGTCTGTTAGTCTATCAGGTGCCACAGGACTCTTTGCTGCTTTTACAGATCCAGACTAACATGGCTCCCCCTCTGATACTTGACATTAGTTTTTAGTTCTGTGATCAGTTCCTCTTGATCTGTCAAGGTGAGGTCTAATATAGAATTCCTTCTGGTGGTTGTAACACTTTTTGAGTTAGGAAATTGTCATCTGTAATACTTAGAAATTCCAAGAATGTTTTAGTACTGGAAGCAGGAGACTTGCAGCATATGTCACTCAAATTGAAATCCCCCATCATCACACAGCTTTTTTTCCCTACACATTATAGGTAGGCTTGGCAGAACTCAATGTTTATTTTTTTATCATTCTGGCAGAGAATATTGATGGTTATCGTAAGCATGTTTTAAATTTTTTATAATTTTCACAGTTGCACAAAATTATGGGGTTTTAAGCATTATTTTCAATTTTTATCTATTTATATGTTCACAGTTATGGGAAATGACATGGGTTCAGACAACAGGGAGGTGTCAGATAATTGTTTAATGACAGCTGTTGAGATTCAAAACGCTAAAGCTTCATAATGGTGAAAACACAGATTATCAACATCATATGTCAAAATATACAAAGTAAATAGTCTTAAATCAAACACTAATAAGTTCTCAATAAACATTTTTCTTTCTGTGCCTATCTGTAAATTTGGATTATTGTTGATGGAAATATTTTTTTATCGGTTTGTGTGTGTACAGTGAAATCAATGTTTACCAGTAAAAATCTAATCCTTCCAATTCTAACTATAGCCAGGTATGTAAGGAGCAGGTCATGCCGCTTCCCTAGTGTGATATGGTGGTCTGGCAGGCACCAACTGATACCCTGTCTTGGGTTTTATCTGTCAGGACATTGATCCATAAGCATTTCAAGATCTTATTCTTCTGAGTTAGCAGTGACTCAGAACCGGTAATACCATTTTAGACAGAGAGAGTAAGAAAAATCTTTAGAAAAATCTGGACTTGGGTGTGTCCAAGGACAGGCTGGGGGCATTTGCTGATTGAGCTAGTTAAGGTTTACCCCTGCTTATAATCAGGATAGACTCCAAGCAGCGGCAGCCCTGGCTTGCTCTTGTCAGTGTTGGTGCAGCAGCTCCATTTGATGGGCACTGAGAGCTGGCTTGGAGCTAGTCCCAAGTGTAGAGCCTCTGACATGCAACTGTTGAATCGCTGCTCTGCATGCTGAGTTGTTTTGGGGGGGGGTGGCCCCGGATTTCTGAGCTCATCTCCCCAGCCCACACGTAGGGCAGATAGTACCTGCATTAGCCAATGGGGAAGTCCAGCTTGTGCCATCCATTCTAGAGGCAATACCTCCGCTGCATCCTGCTAGCAAATCAGCTGCTCCCTCCCTGAGAGCTTCTAAGGATGCTCCTGTTAACCTCTGTTGGGTGGTGGCACTGCTGGGGGCAATGGGATTGATGCTTGGGGATAGACAGAGGCATTCCCGTGAGTGCGGTGGAGGTCCTGGAAGCTAAAGCTGGCCTCGGCCCACCTACCTCTGCAAAATATCTCCTCCTCCCCATCTCCTCTTCTCGCCAGCAGGACCACCTCCCAAGAGATCAGTGCCGCAGTTGCAGTCAGGCTGTTCTCAGGGTCCTTCCCCTTAGCCTCTGGATAAGGAGAGGGGGACCTGTGCCAAAGTTAACGCCTTGTTAGCAGAGGACCCGCAGCCAGCCTGTTCTGCCGATCAGCATCTAGCACTTTGTTGCCTTGTGTCCTCTTTGGGTAGCGTGTGAGCCCAGAGCTGTCCAGTTCCCTGTCACTGAGATTCAGCCACCCTGCAAGGGTACTGGGGTCTTCCTTGCTGAACCCTCAGACTCCACCGACTCAGCAGAAAACACTCAGGATGATGGGAGCTTCTCTGGGGAAACGGTGATTCCTGCTGATTTTACCCAAGAGCTCACCTAGTGGTGGTGACCATGGCAAGGAACCTCTTGCCTCTCATCCAAGAAAGGAGAACAACTACCAGAGCCTCCGCTGGTTCATCATCTGTCTTTTATTCCCTTCTCCTTACTTCCCTCTCCCTCCTGCACCTTCTGTTTCTATGTGCCCTGCCCGCCGGCTTCCCCTCCCTTCTCCTCGTCCTCCCTCTTATCGTGACTGATTCTCTCCCATGCATCTCTCTCCGCAAACGGCAGGTCCCGTATTTCAAATAAGAGAATGAGAGTGAGAGAGAGAGAGAGGTCAATATTTGAAACTTTATAAATACTAAGTCCAGACACATTTCTTTAACGCCTCGGGTATTAAAACTCAAAGTATATAACTGGCCGAGACCCAGGGTAATAAAAACAGATCAACAAAGGCGTCACGGGATCTTCACGCTGAATGGAACATGCAGACTGCACAGGGAAGGAGTTGGCTTCCCCATGCTGCTTAGGCTCTGACGGGCTGGCTGAATCCCTGATCTCTGTGTGAATCCAGGAGCCAACTTACGATACTGAGAAAGGCACCTGAGCCTCCTGCATTCACTGTTGGGATCTCCCTTATCAAAACTGCCAACAGTTTCATCTGCACACTCCTTGCCCCCAAATAACCCCCCTCTAGGAACACCAGTTAAACTAGCTCGAACTCTGACGGAGGAAGTGTTTACAGGCTGATATCATTCATACCTGTTAGTGTTATCGGTCATCTTTGCTCTACACTTAAGCAAGATCAGGCTCTTAATAAACCTGAACATTTCTAGTCCTCCCACATCTGCCTTCCTGTATGTTTCACCACTTCCTCCTCCTCCATCTCTGACCCTTGGTCCATTCTCTCTCCTTTCACCTTTTCTCTTCCTTCCTCAGAGCTATCCAAAGGGACCAGTCTCTGTAAAGAAGGTGCTTTCTTGGGGGAGAAGACTCAAGTTTCAGGGTCAATGTCAAAACAGGGCAGATGGAACAAAGTCCAGTCCATGCTGCCAACAAAGGGGCTGTAAGTTGGGACTAGAACAGAGGTGGGCAAACTACGGCCCATGGGCCACATCCAGCCCGTGGGACTATCCTGCCTGGCTCTTGAGCTCCCGGCCGGGGAGGCTAGCCCCCGGCTCCTCCCCTGCTTCCCCCCTACCCTTCAGCCTCAGCTCGCCGCATCGGCAGGGCTCTGGCCCTCCGCTCCTGTCGGGCAGCGTGGGTGTGTGGCTGGCTCTAGCTGCGTGGTGGAGGTGTGAGCTCCTGCTGCTCTGAGCGGTGTGGTAAGGGGGTGGGGAGTGGGGGATTTGGATAAGGGGCAGGGAGTCCTGGGGGGCAGTCAGGGGACAGGGAGCAGGGTAGGCTGTTGGATGGGGTGGAGGTTCCGGGGGGGGGCTGTCAGGGGTGTGCATAGGGGTCGGGGCAGTCAGGGGACAGGGAGCAGGGTAGGCGGTTGGATGGGGTGGAGGTTTGTGGGGGGGCCTGTCAGGGGTGTGCATAGGGGTCGGGGCAGTCAGGGGACACAGAGTGGGTGTTGGATAGGGACTGGGGATCCCAGGATGGGGTGGTCAGGGGACAAGGAGCAGGGGGGGTTGTGTGGGTTGGGGGTTCTGAGGGGGGCAGTCACGTGACAGGGAGCAGGGGGTGGTTGGATGGGGTGGAGGTTCGGGGGGGGCCCTTTCAGGGCGCAGGGGTGTGGATAGGGGTCGGGGCGGTCAGGGGACAAGGAGCAGAGGGCGTTGGATGGGTCGGGGGTTCTGAGGGGGGCAGTCAGGGGGCAGGAAGTGGGAGGAGGCGGATAGGGGCATCCGCCAGCCTGTTTGGGGAGGCACAGCCTTCCCTACCCGGCCCTCCATACAGTTTGGCAACCCCAATGTGGCCCTCGGAGCAAAAAGTTTACCCACCCCTGGACTACAGACTGGCCGGGACCAACCCCCCCAGATTCTGACAGCACCAAAATGCATGGGAGGGGGTCCGGGGGGGGGCACTGAAAGCTAGATCAAAATGCTGGACTCTTGTGTGAGGTGGTATAATGCCCTGCAGATTCAGCAGGGATCACACACCCTTACTTCGCCAAACGCTGGATGTGGCCCATGGAGTTAATGGCATGATCTCTCCCCCGCAAACCTCCCCCCCTCATTCCCCAGTACGTACACAAACACACAGTGTATTGTCCTGCCCCTGTGGGTGAGAGTCTGGGATGTGGAGTGTGGTTGGAAGAAGGTCTCGGCAGGCTTGAGAATGCCTGGCCTGGGATATGGACGTGGAAGGCAGTGTGTGTGGTTGGCAGAAACTTGAGAAGAGAAGGTCTGCTGCTCTGGGCTTACTTTGTGGAGAGGAGGGCAGCGGACATGGGTTCAGAGGCAGCTGGTTACCTTAGGGGGGAAAGAGGACTGTCCAGATAAGGGGTGTTGGCTCAGGTTCTGGGCTGGACACTCTGGGAAGATGGGGAGAATGGTTGGGACATTCACCGAATGGGGGAGGGAAGGTTTGCTTGCTAGAACTTCTTTGGGGGACAGTGCCTTGACTGAATGTGGGTTCTGCAGCTGGGGCGTGGGCTGTGTGGAGGGGTAAAGGGGAGTGGCTGGCTTGGGGGTTGGGTAGGAGCCTGCCAGGCAGCAGCTACAGAAAGCAGTGTTTCTTTCCCAGCGGGCGGTGCGATCCAGTGAGAGCAGCCTTCCAACATCGCTGTTAATCTTTAATTGGTATTTGAATTGATTTAACATGATCTCCTGCTTGTAAAACACCTTGAGATGTTTCTGTGTGTGAGAGCATCGGGAAACGCTGTTGTACTGTATTAACGAGCCTCCACTGGAACATAAAGGGAGATAATTAGAGGCAGTGAACTTACTTCACATGCACAGGACAGCTGAGTGCTTTGTAGGTAGCCCTCCTAGATCTGCAAGGAAAGCTGTCTGAGGTGTGCTGTGGGTGGGGGCAGGATACCATATCAGGGTCATTCCGCCATGTCGGTTGCGTCAAGGTTATAATCAGGTGGCTGGTGACTCTCTGCCCTCCACCCCAGAGGTGGCTGCATTTTTGTGCTGCCAAAATTCAAGCTGAAACACACCCTCTCCGGGTTAAAAATGCTGCTTTCTGATTCGCGGGTGCCTTTGCACGCCTCCCACTGGTGTGCGCGCTGTAGAATTTGGAGTTCAGTGCTAAGGAGTTCAGGAGGTTGATTTCTACATCCCCGTCTTTCCTGGGAGGTAGAAATATGTTTTAATATCCAAGCAGTCTTGAAACATTATGTATGAAACTATTATATCTTGGGGGGGAAAGGATTGAAGAGTACTTGGTGTTTAACACCCACATATGGCCAATGCTATGGGCTGTGTGCTGAGAAAGATGGAGTCATTAAAGTTTATTTTTTATAGACTAATCTCCCAAGCATGTATTTGAGCCTGATTTAGAAACATCATATTGCCAAGCAAGCAGGATTTTAGTGTTGCTTAAAATCCATACGTGTTCTGTATGTTCCTTTTTAATTTCAGCAGTGCCGCAGTGCCAGATCCGAGTTTTCTGCCCTTTATGTGCCAGATATTGGGGCTGGGGAGGAGGCAGTGGAAGGAGGAGTAATTGGCAGCACAAGTAAATGATATTTTAGATGAGACACAGGGCTGCATGTGGAGTGTTTGTTTGCAGGGGGTGGCTTTGAATTTATCTTCCTCTTGCAGTAGGTGCAAAATATTCAGGCCCTTTGCAGGCTGCTTCCAAACTCTCTGCAGAGGGGTCTTGGGTATTCTCAGGCAGACCAGAGCCAGTCTAATTGGCGCTTGGTGTCAGGATCAGAGACTTCCAAGGAGAGGTTTTATTTTGGAATTTCTTTTGCATTCCAGTCTAATTAAGCAGTGGTTAATTGGATCGGTAGCAGGAAGAAACTCTGATGCAGTTCTGCCCTAGAACTGATTGGTTTGCTTTTAATTTTCACATTCCTCTGTCTTCTCCTTGCTCACAAGTTGGGGAGTGTGGGGTGGGAGAGGAGGGCCCCAATTTCTTCTCCAATTCAGGAGAAGTCCTTTTCCTCCTCAACCCGTCTCTTGCGTTCCCTTCCTTATCTCTTCATTTCCTGGTTTCTCCTCATAGAATCATAGAATATTAGGGTTGGACGGGACCTTAGGAGGTCATCTAGTCCAACCCCTGGCTCAAAGCAGGACCAATCCCCAACTAAATCATCCCAGCCAGGGCTTTGTCAAGCCTGACCTTAAAAATATCTAAGGAAGGAGATTCCACCACCTCCCTAGGTAACCCATTCCAGTGTTTCACCACCCTCCTAGTGAAAAAGTTTTTCCTCATATCCAACCTAAACCTCCCCCACTGCAACTTGAGACCATTACTCCTTGTTCTGTCATCAGCTACCACTGAGAACAGTCTAGATCCATCCTCTTTGGAACCCCCTTTCAGATAGTTGAAAGCAGCTATCAAAACCCCCCTCATTCTTCTCTTCCGCAGACTAAACAATCCCAGTTCCCTCAGCCTCTCCTCATAACTCATGTGTTCCAGTCCCCTCATCATTTTTGTTGCCCTCCGCTGGACGTTTTCCAATTTTTGCACATCCTTCTTGTAGTGTGGGGCCCAAAACTGGACACAGTACTCCAGATGAGGCCTCACCAGTGTTGAATAGAGGGGAATGATCACGTCCCTCGATCTGCTGGCAATGCCCCTACATATACATCCCAAAATGCCATTGGCCTTCTTGGCAACAAGGGCACACTGTTGACTCATATCCAGCTTCTCGTCCACTGTAACCCCTAGGTCCTTTTCTGCAGAACTGCTGCCGAGCCATTCGGTCCCTAGTCTGTAGCAGTGCATGGGGTTCTTCCGTCCTAATTGCAGGACTCTGCACTTGTCCTTGTTGGACCTCATCAGATTTCTTTTGGCCCAATCCTCTAATTTGTCTAGGGCCCTCTGTATCCTATCCCTACCCTCCAGCGTATCTACCTCTCCTCCCAGTTTAGTCTCATCTGCAAACTTGCTGAGGGAGCAATCCACACCATCCTCCAGATCATTAATGAAGATATTGAACAAAACCGGCCCCAGGACCGACCCTTGGGGCACTCCACTTGATACTGGCTGCCAACTAGACAGGGAGCCATTGATCATTACGCATTGAGCCCGACAATATAGCCAATTTTCTATCCACCGTATAGTCCATTCATCCAGCCCATACTTCTTTAACTTGCTGACAAGAATACTGTGGGAGAGCGTGTCAAAAGCTTTGCTAAAGTCAAGGAACAACACGTCCACCGCTTTCCCCTCATCCACAGAGCCAGTTATCTCATCATATAAGGCAATTAGATTAGTCAGGCATGACTTGCCCTTGGTGAATCCATGGTGACTGTTCCTGATCACTTTCCTCTCCTCTAAGTGCTTCAGAATTGATTCCGTGAGGACCTGCTCCATGATTTTTCCGGGGACTGAGGTGAGGCTGACTGGCCTGTAGTTCCCAGAATCCTCCTCCTTCCCTTTTTTAAAAATGGGCACTACATTAGCCTTTTTCCAGTCGTCCGGGACTTCCCCCGATCGCCATGAGTTTTCAAAGATAATGGCCAATGGCTCTGCAATCACATCCGCCAACTCCTTTAACACTCTTGGATGCAGCGCATCCGGCCTCATGGACTTGTGCTCGTCCAGCTTTTCTAAATAGTCCCAAACCACTTCTTTCTCCACAGAGGGCTGGTCACCTCCTCCCCATGCTGTGCTGCCCAGTGCAGTAGTCTGGGAACTGACCTTGTTCGTGAAAACAGAGGCAAAAAAAGCATTGAGTACATTAGCTTTTTCCACATCCTCTGTCACTAGGTTGCCTCACTCATTCAGCAAGGGGCCCACACTTTCCTTGACTTTCTTCTTGTTGCTAACATACCTGAAGAAACTCTTCTTGTTACTCTTAACATCTCCTGCTAGCTGTAACTCCAGGTGTGATTTGGCCTTCCTGATTTCACTCCTGCATCCCCGAGCAATATTTTTATACTCCACCCTGGTCATTTGTCCAATCTTCCACTTCTTGTAAGCTTCTTTTTTGTGTTCAAGATCAGCAAGGATTTCACTGTTAAGCCAAGGTGGTCGCCTGCCATATTTACTATTCTTTCTACACATCGGGATGGTTTGTCCCTGTAACCCCAATAAGGATTCTTTAAAATACAGCCAGCTCTCCTGGACTCCTTTCCCCCTCATGTTATTTCCCCAGGGGATCCTGCCCATCAGTTTCCTGAGGGAGTCAAAGTCTGCTTTTCTGAAGTCCAGGGTCCGTATTCTGCTGCTCTCCTTTCTTCCCTGTGTCAGGATCCTGAACTCAACCGTCTCATGGTCACTGCCTCCCAGGTTCCCATCCACTTTAGCTTCCGCTACTAATTCTTCTCTGTTTGTGAGCAGCAGGTCAAGAAGAGCTCTGCCCCTAGTTGGTTCCTCCAGCACTTGCACCAGGAAAATTGTCCCCTACCCTTTCCAAAAACTTCTTGGATTGTCTGTGCACCGCTGTATTGCTCTCCCAGCAGATATCAGGGTGCTTGAAATCTCCCATGAGAACCAGGGCCTGCGATCTAGTAACTTCCATGAGTTGCCGGAAGAAAGCCTCGTCGACTTCATCCCCCTGGTCCGGTGGTCTATAGCAGACTCCCACCATGACATCACCCTTGTTGCTCACACTTCTAAACTTAATCCAGAGACACTCAGGTTTTTCTGCAGTTTCATACTTGAGCTCTGAGCAGTCATGCTGCTCCCTTACGTACAGTGCAACTCCCCCACCTTTTCTGCCCTGCCTGTCCTTCCTGAACAGTTTATATCCATCCATGACAGTACTCCAGTCATGTGAGTTATCCCACAGAGTCTCTGTTATTCCAGTCACATCATAATTCCTTGACTGTTCCTCCTCCTTCATCCTCAGCTGGGGATCACCGATGACTTCTTACTTTCAAGCCAAGCAGACTGCATGCAAACAGACTGTGTTCACGAACCCTTAGAGCGGAGACTTCAAAGGCAACAAGGAAAGCAAATCTGTGGTTTCTGCACTCTAACCCAGCCGCTCGGGCAGATAACACCACTGGAGGACTCCACAGAGCTGGGCCTGTGTCAGACACGAACCCTATGAAGGAGTGTTATCCAACCTCTTATAGACTGGGAAACTAAGTCACAGCGAGTTGAAGTCACTTGCCCAAGGCTACCTAAGAGCTTGTCTACATGACCAGTTAGTGCGCGACAAGCTGGAGTGTAGCGTGCCTTGAACTGTCTGTGTGGATGCTGCTGCCGCACATTAAAAGTTCCCTCTTGCGTGTTGACCTACTCCTGTTTCAAAGAGCAGTAGCTCAAACCGCTCTAGGGAACTCTTAGTGCGTAGCAGCAGGGTCCGCGTGGACAGTTAGTGAGTGATGTGCTGGTATGCCGTAGATTTATACCCCAGCCTGCCAGGTGCTAACTTGCCTCTTGACAAGCCCAAAGTCATTGGTGGAAGGAGGATTGAAGTCCAGAAGTTCATGGCTTCCAGTCTCATTCCTCATACTCCTTCCACCACACCCTACTGCCTTGGTTTGGGGCCCTACCATCCTCCTATCTGTGACAGATGCTCTCTGTCAGCGGCAGGTTCTCCACTGGGGCTCCTGACTTGGCATGAACACTGGCTGTGAATACTGAAGCCAACCATTTTGGCCTCTCGTACTGCCCTGCCTTGGGGTGGAGGAAAGGAGGGATTTATTTTTTGGGCAGCTTGCTTATTATTTATAAGGCTGGGTGACTGCAAAAGTGTGGGTGGAAGGCCGAGGGTGGAGAACCCTAGAGAGTACGACATCCCTTCTGCTACCCCAGCATTGCTCCTCCACCTTCATATGCCTCAATACTCAGCAGCATCGCCCCTCTCCTCCTTCACCTGCTGCAAGGAGTCTACCCCGGGAGTGTCTGTCTTCCCTACTCAGGCCTTTACTTAGCCAGAGAAGGAGTAAGACCCCTCCTTGTCCCCCTGCTCAGATTGTGCCTTTGGCTGCTGTGAAGAGAAGAGAGGCTGTTTGCCCAATTCACCCTGCCCCCAAACCATGCATGCAAGAGGAAGGAAAGGAGAGCTGATTCTGCCCCGCACCCCCAGCCAGGTGCATGGGAGTGAGTGGGGGTGGGTAATGCTGCTCTATGGAGAAGGTGATATATTTATATAATCTCGAATAAGGTGAGAGCAGAACGGGGATAATGACTCCAAATCACAGGTCCTTCTCCGCTCTGCCACTGGGGCAATGGGTCAGCCGACAAAGGTCCGATGGAGCTCTCAGCTGGCAGGAGCTGTGTGCTGCTGCCTGGGAAGGAGGCCGACCCGCGCCTCTCTCCCCTCACCCCCTTGGGCCTCCTGCTGCCCAACTCGCAGCCTCATTCCATCTAGAGCTTCCATTCCCTGCCCCCTCCCCGCCTGTAGAGCATAAACCTGGGGCCAGCCTTTAGATGGGTTTGGGATTGGCAAACTGCTGTGCGAACATCTTGGTGGTAGTCCCAGGCTTGTGGGAAGGGGTGTGGGGGGATAAATTGAGAGCAGCAAAGCTTGGGTCTCCAGCCTAAGTCACCTAAGACAATTCAATGATTGCTGATGGTTATTGCAATACCTGGGAGTTTGGACACCCCTGGGGCAAGGGTGGGGTTGGATTTTTGTTTTGTTTTGTGCCTCTCAAACAAACCCAACTGCCTCTGGCTAACCCCTAGAGGTGCGTTTAGTTAGACACAGGTCGTAACACGTCCATTTCCCTGGGTTTTTCAGAGATCTGGCACTAAACTGTTTATCTCCAGATGGGTGTTTAAACGCAGCCCAGAAGAGCTTCTGCTGAAGCGTTAGTGGTCTGAAGAGCAGGCGATGGGATGGAAAACGAGAGAAATGCCCCTCTGTTTAATGAGCGAGGGAACGAGCTGTGTATTCGGTTAGCGTTCCTTAGAACCTGGCAGCAGACTGGCCTCGAGCAATAAAGAGCTGAATCGGAAATCTAATTTCAGCTCAAACATAAGCCCCGTTGTTGCGGATCGGTTGAACAGAGACCCCTGCTTGCCACCCTTGGGCGATGGTGTTTACTGTTCGGGATGTCAGTAATTAGATACACAAGATGAAAATGAGCAGGGCAATGGAGCAGGGGTGGAGACGTGGGAGGAGGGCCAGTGAAATGAGAATGGCAGCACATTGTTCCTTCCCTCCGACATTCAGCCCCATCTGCCGGGAGCTCAGCTGCTCAGGCCTTTGGCTATTTCAAACGTTTCGCTCTTCCGCAGGAAGAGGAGGTCATTGGGTCTGGCGCAGCAGTTGCTTTTTTGGTTCATGTGCCGCTTTCTTTAAAAAAAAGAGTTCGGGAGTGAATGGTGGAGCATCAAGAGTCGTGGTACACGTAGGAAGGGTAGGAGATTGGGAGTCAGGGTCCCTGCTTTCTGCTCCCAGCTCTTCCACTGACTCACAGCGTGACCTTTGGCAAGCCGCCGTATCTGCGACTCAGGTGAATTGTAAAAGCAGAGTAGTACTTCCCTATCTCCCTGGGATTTGCGGGTTAATGTTTATAAAGCACTTTGAGATCCTGGGCTGAGAGGGGCTTTATAAGGGCTAAATAATACACATTTGCTATGCGCTCTCTAGTCTATTGTGACTCGTAATGTTTCCAGTCTCACCGATATATTTCCGTTATAAAAGCACTGAGTGGCCCCAGCCAGGCTTGGTCTGAGAAGTCTGTGCCTTGGCGAGCTTGCAATCTAAATAAACAAGACAGGGAAGATGGGCCCAGAGAAGTGAAGTGACTTGCCCAAGATCACACAGCAGGTCGGTGGCAGAGCTAGAAGTTTAGGTGGTGGGTATATTTTGGGAATGGGGAAGGTGCTTGTACGGCTCTTTGGGGACACGTGGAATGTGAAATGTGTCGTGTAAATATCCCTGTTCTGTACTCTCCTCGCCTCTGTCACAGGGAGCTGTCCAGCAGATCAGCACCTCTAATTCAGTGCTGAATGCCTTTCTGAGACCCAAACTTTTACCCTGTTTGCAAACCCCCAGCGCGCTGCAAAAAACTGCATTTTTGGTGCATATATTCCCATTAGCTTCAAGGCTGGCTCGTGCTCTGAATCCAACTTAAATGAGATTCTCTGTTCTGACACCAATATTTCTAAAAGCAGAATCGATCAAATTATGAGGTAAAGAGCACTGGAGTATCTTAGTGGATGTATTTCCCGTTGTTTTCAAACAAATGCATTTTAGGTCTCACTTTGCTGATGTGATTTGTGCATGTGTGGAGGTGGGGGTCAGAAAGGAGACCAAGTTCCAGAAATAAATAAATAGTTTTCCCCGAATTCTGAACAGAGATAGAGTCAGCTCTGCTGGGAATTCAGTGATCTGTGTCAGACTGTCACAGAGGCTGCAGTTAATTGGAGATCAGTGGTCTCGCTTAAGTGTCTTTATATTCCTGAAAAAAGGTTCCAAAATGCTACAGGGCTGCTTCCCAAACATCCCAGAATTGCTAAACGCAAGGTTGCCTTAAGTCCATTTTAGTGCTTGTGCAATCTGTTAATGGGAGAGCGAAGTCCTCTGACCGAGAGCAGATGCATCCCGAACAGCAGCAACTCGAGCTTCTCCAGCCTGCCCCACTAATGTATCTTGGGGCTGCTGTCGGTGAGAGGGTGATTTCTCCGCAGTGGAGCACACAATCTTTGGCCTCTCTGGAGAGGGCCAGCATGGGTGCCAGTTGTGATGGTTCCTCTTTGGGCAGCAGATGGAGACCACAGACTCCATTCAGCATAGACTGCCAAGCAGCTGGCAGATAGTAATGACATTTGGTCACTACCACCCTGGGCCCAAAAGGAGCCATTGGTACATAGTTTTGTGTCCCATGAGGTAATCCACTGTCCCACAGTGGTTCTCCATCTCATTCACTGATTCAATTCCCTTTCATTGTATAGAGCTAGCAAGTTGGCCTCTTCTGCCAGAAAGCTAATGGGCCATTGGCCTGGCTTGGGCTCCTTAGCAGTGTGTTATGCTGTAGGATTTCACAGCCGGTTCTGTCCTCGGCCCAGTCTGTCCAGAGCTGCAGCCAGCTGAGTTCTTTTTTCACTTTATCCCTTTCACTAAAAACACCCAAATCAAACCAACCTTGCTCGCACCGAGCTTTGTGCCATATTCTGAGATGAGACAGAGCGTTAATCCTGGCAGCTGCAGATCTGGGCTCTCTCTTCCGCCTCAAAGGCACCACCGCTCCTGAATTATTACTGAGGTGCCAATGTTCTGTGATCCGTGGTGTTAGACAGATGGCCCACAGAGATGGAGGGAGGGCTCAGTGTGACCCACATATCGCTCTGGTGTCAGGGTAGGATTGGGATCCTTCAGCATGGCGTTGGCCTGAACTGGAGTCTGCCTTCCTACTGTCAGAAAATATTTTAGCTAGCACTTGCAGGGAGTCCCTTTGTGAGCTGGGTTTTGAGAGAAACAGTAAACATCTGTGACTGACAAAATAAAACTCCTCTTGTAAAATCCACTGGCTCTGGTTTGCTCTGCACAGATTGTTTTCTTGCTCACTGAATTAACTGTTAGATGTTTGTAAGTATAGGAATATTAATAATTAGCATCTAGGTATCACTTGTTAATTAGTGCAATATATAATATTGTACCAACGTATGACACGAGGTGTAGTTAATGATAACACATTGCACACAGCCTTGAGACTTGGCTTGATATTTTTAAGACTCAGCAAGATCTGCAAAACAAGCCAAGTTTGAAGAAAATCGATTTGGTCGTTGAAGTAATGAAATTTTAGGTCTACATTTTAAAAAATGAGGAGTGATCTTTTTGGGGGGCCCTCAGTTTGCACATTCCCAACTTAAAGGACTTTAAAGGAGTCAAATTTTCAAAAAGCCCAGAGCACCTACTCTCTGAAATTAAGGCCCCTTTAGGGCGGCTGAGGTTGGGTCACCTAAAAATTGGAGCACCCAGAATTGCTAGCCACTTCTGAAAGATTGGGCCTTAACAGGGATTGATCCAAGGACTGACTAATCTTAACAAAACGCAACCAACACCAGAAATAACAGGATGGAAAAGCTTCAGACTGAAGTCATTGAGGATATGTCTACACGACATTGTAAACCCAGCTCTGTGAGACCTGGGTTTGTGGACTCAGGGTTTCCAACAGAGGTGACATGTGGGGGAGGGCATGTGGGGTCAAGCGGTGCATCAGGGCCCCCTCCCTTCAGAGCAGCTGAGCCGGTGAGCTGTGCTGGGCAGGGAGCGGCAGAGGCAGGGGTACAGGAAGAGCTGGGAGCTGCTCAGAGGTGCCGCTGCTTTAACTCTGCAGGGAGAGGCAGAGGAGGAGTTGGGAACTGCACGGAGGGGTAGCTGCTTTCCCAGAGGGGTGAGGAGGCTGCTTTCCAGAAGGGGGAGGGCTGCCGGGAGAGGGGAATGACTCAAGCTGTTCCAGGGTTGTGCCCCCGCACTGTCAGCAGGCACGGGTCATCTTGTGCTAAAGCATCCACCCAGCATTATAAACCTAAATTTACAATTGCTGGACCCGGGTCTCACAGCCATGCTGCCAGGGCCATACTCCACTACACAGACCTTCTGACTCAGGTCTGCAGCTTAAACGCTGCATCCGCACTGCAACAGGTCAGGGCTTGGATTCGAGCTACAGTGGGACTTGGGCTTTGATCCACCTCCTCAGCAGGGTCCTAGGACGCTCGTCCTGAGTGTCGGCTGACCTGAGTCAGACTGATCTGTGTGTGGGAGTGGCTAAAACCTGAGTCAGAGCCTGGGCTTAATGTGCCAGGCAGACATCCCCTAAATGTTGGATGGTTTAGACACAACAAACCCTGCGTCTCAGCAGGGCGCTAGGCAAGACAATCCTTGCGCCCCATTCTAACCCTGTGATTCTACGTTCTTCAAGCTTTAACATGACAGAACTAATTTGTCTTCAAACATCGCTTGCTCTTAACTGCAATGCCTTTCAGCACGAGACATAATTAACTGAAACATTTTTCTAGTAAAACGTTTCCCCTAGCATGGCCTTCTTACAGTTACTGATGAGTTTAGCATCACAACCACCGTGGCAGGCAGGCAGGTAGGTGTTATCCTCAAGTGAGAGATGGGGAAACTGAGGCAGGTGAGTTGTTGAGTGGACAGGGCATTGGAGTGGGACGGGGGAGCCCTGGGTTTAATCTCTGGCTCAGCCACAGATTTCCCATATCGTCTGAGTAAGTCACTTAATCTGCCCCGCCCCTTGGTTTCCCCATCTGTAAAATGGGGACAATGCTTCTCGACCTGACAAGATTGCTGTGAGGATAAAATCCTGCAGTTAGTGTGAGGTGCTCAGACACTATGGTGAGGATGGGTATCCAGAAACAGAGATGGGGTAGGGCCCTAAAGAGTTAGATCGAATTGCTCTTGTTCTTTTGTGCTGCTCATGATGGGTTAGATGCAAATTGGATCCACGTCTTTCCCCTTTAGCTCGAGACGCTATTACTTCACTTTGGCCTCTGTGTATATATGCGTGTCTGTTTGCGTTGCAGGCTCTCTGAAGAGTCCGGTGAACAAGACAGCCCTGATGCTAATTGCAGTCAGCTCCTGCATCCTGGCCATGGTGTGTGGTACCCAGCTGTCCTGCCCTTTGACAGTGAAGGTCACGCTTCATGTGCCCGAGCACTTCATTGCAGACGGTAAGATCCCGAGAGCGACACCTCTGTGTAAGGACTTGGCATCCTGGGGCCCTGGAGCTTCCCAGTTCAATCTAGTCAGTAGAGTCCTTTGCTTTGTGACGTTCCCAAGTGCCTCCTAGAACTCCCCTTTCTCAAACCACCCTTCAGGGGACTTTCCACCCTTCACTTTATTCCTCAGCGCTGGGACGGCCTAGAAAAACACCTGGGGACAATCTGTTATAGGACACTAACTCCCCCCTTTCCCCAGCACCCCACACACTAACCCTAAAACAATGTTTGACATCCCCAGCGGGGAGAGGAAAAGGACTTTTGCCATGGAGAGTTCTTTCCCCTCTCTACGTCCAGGGAGAGAGCTCTCTAGGACGGGGTTGAGGCTCACTGCTGCATCAGGCTCTGTCTGTGCATACTTATTTTTTTGCATAAAGAGAAGGCTTCATTCTCGGGGGTTTGACAATCTGGCAAGTCCTCAGCAGCACCGCATTCACTCTCACTTGAAAAGGGGGCGGGGAGGTTGTGAGGAAGACGCGGTGAGTATGGAGTGATTTATGGGTTTGGTTGTGTGGGAGGGAGACTAGTCCTTTTATGTTGCATTTGTATTGTTGGCATCAGAGCGGCTCAGCTTTCCTCTGAGATTCCTCCCCCTCCCCAACAGGAGAGCTGCCGAGTGCATTATATTTGTACCTCAAGGGAAACTTCCCTGGTTCTGCATACAGAGCCAATTCAGACAGAGAGATGCCAGCCCCATGGAACTAAAACCCAAGCATGCAAAGCTGTTGGCACGAGGGGGAGGCAGAAATCTTCCCCCCACCTCTGTTTTATAACTCTGTCCGACTGAAATCCCTGCTTGCTCTGAAGTGAAGCACTGGGCTTCACCGGCGAACCCTGGGAAGCTGCATGGATGCTCTCCCTCCTGTCAGAATGAAGCTGTTTGTCTCTGGCCCTCGCCGCTCCGGAGAATGTGAAATTGCCAGTGTTGGAGTGAAGAGTGAGAGGCTCTGAAGAATTAGACAAAGGCAACTGTCACTATTTATTGCTTTCGCCAGCTTGCCTCCTTGTGTTTGTTGTTTCACTGACCTTTTCCATATAATGTGCAGTGAGCGTCCAGTGTAACTTTTCAGTAACATGAGGGCAAAATTTTGAAGACGGGACCCATTATTCAGTCGGTTCCAATTCTTTAGCTCCTGCGCTCTCCTTACCGCCTGGGACAGGCTGAGGGTGGTCTTTTGTCCAAAAGAATTCGATGCTGCTTAGGGGGCTGCAGTCATTCTTAGCTTGCACCCATACTGCACTACTGGGCGTCCGGTTCTGATCCAGTCCGGGGCTGTTCGCCGGAGACTGGGGAGGTGCTAGCATTGGTGGGGAGGACAAAGGCTTATGAAGCAGCAAAGGAAGTGACCCTTGAAGGGGCCAACTGCGGTGAGATGGAATTTATGGCACGTCCGCCTCAGTGGGTGAAATGGTCTGGTCCACGTTGCGCAGGGTTCAGACTAGATGCTCATAATGGTCCCCCTCTGGCCTCAAAATGAATTCACAGCCATTTAATCCTGCACAGAACCACAAATGGTCCACGCATCCCAACCCTGGTGTTTATGATGACATTTTCCAAGGTTGGTACCCACAAAATTTGCACTGATCTCTGGTGCACCCCAAAACGGTGCTTGCGCACATGAGCACTACGTGCACTGGCCGGATTAATGTGCCTGCGGAACTAGACCTGAACCCAGTGGGGCCTGTGTTAGGTTCAATTTGGGCCTGAAAATAACCTAACACGCTTGGGCTGGGTTGTCTCTGCTCACCATCTCCGGCCCGGGGGCTTGGCAGAGGGGCAGCTGCGTGCCCCACTGCCGCCGGCTGCCACTGCCTCGCTGAACTGCATCGCGAATGCGCCGAGGAGCCGTAGCGCCTCTCACTCATAGCACGCATGCAGCAGCCAGGGGGCATTGCCCAGCAGGAGCGGGGCCCGCAGCCTGGAGACAGATTGTGGGCATGGAGAACAGGAAGCCTCCCCTGGCCACGTCCCAAGCATGAAACAGCGACGGGGTGCTGACCCAGGTAGAGCAGCAAGTGCAAGATTCGGACTGGGTCTGAAAATGACTTGGCACTCTCAGGCTTGGGTCAGGCCAGCTGTGGGCTAGTCGGGTTTGGGTCAGGCTTTAAAATTAGACCCAAGCAGGCCTCGGTGCAGTATGATATGGAGGTGGGCAGTTACCTGTTTTGCAACATCAGATGTAAGTCTTGAGGGTGCTACTTATATGCTAGGCTTTGAAAATCCTGCCTCAGCACATGCTGGATAGCCTATAAAAAGCAAACCTTTGAGCCCTTACCAGCAATGCTGAGTGTGTTTCCATTTTGCAGCTGTAGGCTGAAGTTGGAAAAATTCAGGGTTGAGAACAGGGAGAGGGCGTGTGTGTGAAATGGATGTCAAAACGAAACAAGATACTTCTCCTCAGCCTTCAAATAAATAAAAAGAGCGCTTAGACCTTAGACTGGAGTGAGTGGCGTTTCCATAGAACATAGCTGATGAGTAATCGGTGACTAGGAAAGAAAACAAGCAACCGTTGCCCTGATAAAAGAGGCTGCTGCTCCTTCTCTATCCACTTGCATCCAAGGAACGTAGCGTATTCATACATTGTTATTTACTGTTTGTTCTGGTAGCGCTTGGAACCAGCAGTCAGGTTCTGGGCCCTGCTGTGTTAGGCTCTGCATGAATGCATAGTAGCCAAATGCTAGTCAAGACACCCAATAGTCATGGAAGGAAACGAGTGCTATTCCTAACGCACAGTCAGCTACATTGAAGCAGGGAGAGCTAAGGTGACTTGCTGAAGGTCACAGAACAACACGGTGGTGTGGCTAGAACCCAGGAGCCCAGACTCCTGGTCCATAATTCGAACCATCTGATGACACTGCACCCTCGAAAACTATGATGAAATATAAGGTGGTGACTCCATAGCATTAAAGTGAAAATGGAGCCGGTTATATTCCTGTCTCCAGGAAGAGGGTGGTACTGCAAATTATGCAAATACCCAGAACATTCAAGCAGAGATGACAATGAAATACCAATAAAACAGATTAATCTCTCTGGAACTGGGGGAAAAAGGCTGATCTCCCATCCTGCCTTAATGACTTTTCTAAAGAGAAAGTGGTGAGAGGAGTGGTGAAAAGGTTTGCAGGAGAAGGGAAATGAGATTTGGCAACGAAACTGTAAAATATCATTATAAACTGTGAAAACTTTTTTTTTCTTTTGTAATGGGAAATGGGGTCAAGGGCTCCAGATGGAACTGGGAGCAACAGAGACAATTTGCAGCAAAGATCTGTTTTCCTGAAATCTCATCATGAGATGCACCGGCACTCTGAGGCCCTGTCTTGGAACGGAGAATTGCTTAGAGCCATTCTTTCCTTTAAATAACAACAAATCCCCAGGTAGTGCCAGGCTGGCAGCAAAATATTATAAAACATTTAAGGAGATCACAGCATTGAGCTGGGGTGGGAAATTTTAATGACACCCAGGGAAGTGTTCTTGGCTTGGTTTCTCCCCAGCACAGATCGTTGCTAATTTCACTCTTCGGCAAAGGGAATAGCCGAGTTCAAAACCGGAGGCTAATTCTTCTGTTTGGACAGCAGCCCTTAATGTATGTAGAAAAGAGAGGGGGCAGGAGGGAGGAGAGGCAAATTTCCTCTCTCCTGCTCTGCATGGGATGAATTGGGCGGAACAGAAGGGAATTGTCTTGGGGACCAGAAGGAAGATGGAGCTAGTGGCTCATTGTCAGAGTTAGACCTTGTCTATTCTGGGTTGTTTGAGCACAAGTGGGTGCAAATCACCATGTAGATGTCCTGCCCTGGTAAAAGATCGGGCTTACATAAGTGACTTGACCCTGGTTTTTTACTGGGATGAGCTGCACCACAGAGCTCTGCCCAGGACTGTTTGCAATCCCGCTCCTGTCCCACTCCGGCTATTACGCCAGTGGGTCTGGCGGGACCCACAGAATCCCAATCCTACTGCCAGGCTCTACGCTAGTTGCACACAGGGTTCTCAAGCCCAGTTTTGCACCGGTGCAGCGTCTTCATCAGGGGTGTGTGCCCCTGGAGCTACATGGATGTAATGACACCCCTTCAAGCTTCCCCAGGTTAGACAAGCCTTTGGAGCTTTGATCAGTGTTAAAGCAGAGTATTGTGTGAGCCATAAGCGTGTGCTCAACGTCTTTCAGACATTGCCGTGAACATAAATACTCGAGGCTCTGTCAGCAGCACGCTCTGGTGTTTGCGGAGTGATGAGCCAGCCTCTGAGGAAGGGGAGGGCTGGTGCACTTGTTCAACACAGTCCCAGGTGTGAGGCTAGACTGGCCTCAAAGATCCCCTTTGAGGCACGGTTTCTTAATAGATGCCGGTGGCCGCGGCAAATCTCAGAGTGGAGCCACTGTTACCAGCATCCTCAGCTCTACAAGAAACGCTGTCAAAGGGAGAGCCTGGAAAAACAAACAAACCCAGTCCTTTTGTAGCAGATAAATGGGAGCTTGCTCAGATGTGCCGCATTCCAAAGCCAGCTTGATAAAAGCCAAGCAGTGTGGGCTACTGGGCCTCAGGGAGAAGCCACCCCCAGAGCAAGCTGCATCATCAGGCAGCTGAGCGAATTGGAGCTGCAGAGGTCCAGAGACGGATGAATACAGGAATGGAAACAGATGTCGAATGCAAGCAAAAGGGGGCAGAGGAGAGTCTATTGCACCAGGTGGCTTTAATAACCAAACCGTCTCTATTGCTCTTTTTCTCTCTCTCTCCGTTCATTTTCTTTCTTTCATTTGTTTGTTTGTTTTCTCCTCCTCTCAGAACAATGAGCCTCAGGTTTTGTATCGCTGCTTTGTCTCAATGTTATGGGACAGCCAAATAAATAGAAGCTGGTTGCAAGCTAACGTCCACCCCCCCCCCCAGTACCTACTCTTGTCGGAGAGGTTGGAGGGTCCTTGGCGCAGGCGATTTGCTGCTCTATTGATTCCCTCTGCTTTTTAAAAATATTTGTAATAGACCTTTTACATTTAAATCCCCATGTTTTGTGGGGTTTCGTCAGACGCGCCCCGCATTATAGAGGTGGGAGTTGGCTCCATTACAACTTGCCAGAATGCAGGGGAATGGTAGAGCACAGGTAATTACATTGACATAGTCATCGTGGGAAGGGGCAAGGGGAGATGGCCTGTGTGTGAGTCTGTTTCCTTCTGCACTGCACAGCTGCCTCTGTGGCACATCCCTCCCCCTCCCCGGGTAGCCTGCCAGAGTGGATCTTGGGCTTAGAAGCAGGGCACCCAGAAGGAAGGTACTACTCCACCCCAACCCCCAGCCTAAGCCAGGCAGGCAACTTGTTTTGTTTCGGGTTGTTTTCTGCAAAACCCCCACCCACCTCTCATGCGCTTAAGCTGCTATGACCGTTGGTGAGATTCTTCCCAGTGCTGTGCAACCCACTTTCAAGGAGGGGGTCTAGGGGCAGCTGCCAGTGGGGGACGTCCTGTCAGTACCTCTCCAGTGGAGTCATGTTACCGTGGGGTGGTGTCCCAGATTCACTGTCCTCTTGTGAATCTCCTGGGATCTGCATTATTGTTTTCAGGGGAATCCATGAGTGCTGGTGGGGAATCCCCTCCTTCATTTCACTAGTGGGCAAGCCCCAAATACTTGGGTGCCGTTCCACGAGGGGAACTTCTGGGCGTTTCCCTCCTCCCTCTTACTCTCCCTCCCCAACCCCTCAGCCTGGGACAACTTGCTCCCAAATTTCAAGCTGACACAGTCAGAAACTCCGAGATCCTACCACCATGTCACCCCATGGTGAGTGGAAGACGTCATTCTAATTTCAGAGCAGGATCACAATTATAGACTCATACAGAGTAGCTTTTGTGAGGATTTCAACCTTTAAGTGTTACTTAAAGTACCATTTATCAGCAGCAAGAAAGAAGGGAACAAAAAAAAAAAAAATAGAAAGAGCTCCTTGGTTGAATTGTCAAAATCCCCTAAGAATATGTTCGCCACTCCTCAGTTAAGCACTCACAATGGGTCTTTCATGTAAGGAATCGTTTAAAATGTAGAGATACAAGTGACAAGAGCTGCCTGTAGAGAAATCACGGCTGGAGAAAGAGACCCGGAGGACTTAGCCTCGGGTGTGTCCTTGCTGCAGAACAGTTTGAAATGGGGTATCCATTAACTCCCCCCCTCCCCGTTCTCACAACCTGTGTACGGCTGGGGCATGTGTTTACATCTGGCTATGCTAGTGCGGGAGCTTGGGGAGACTCTCTGGAGCATGAGGCGGCAGCGATGTTCAGTCTGGAGGGGGTCTTTGGTTTATAAACGATGCCCCATTGTGGAACTCAAAGCACATGTGCCAGAGTGGATTGTAGCGTTTTTCAAAGAAGCTCCCCCTGCTCCTTCCCCTCTCCATCCCGTCCACTCTCCAGCAAACCTCGAGAAAAGATAGTCCTTGCTCCAGCCCTTCAAAGTCAGTGGACTTGGACTTGGTTGGGCCAGCCAGGGCAGTGAGCCAACCCCCCGCGCCCCCTCCCCCGTCCTGTGGAACTCCCTCCCACTCAAACATTTAGGCCTTGCCCCCCTTGAAGATTTACCCCAATTTCAACCCCCCGGTGTAGCTGGTTCCCGTGCAACCTCTGGAGCAGACGGGCTGAACCCCTATAAGCAGCGATTTGCACTGTGAGGCACTTTTACCCTAGTTTCAAGGGGGCTGGGGGGGTGGGGGGGCAGATTCCTCTCCTGGCAGCTTTTCCCATCTGCACTGGGGCAGCTACGCTGGTGCCTGAAATCAGGGCCAAATCAGCAGCCCTTCAATCCAGTTGCTGTTAGCTGGAGTGGTCAATCTCGCTGTCCCAATTGTGTGGAGGGGGAAACAGGCTGAAAACCCATGAGGTTTTCCAGGTCCAAGCCAACCCCTCGGATTGCCCCCTTACAAGGGCAGCAGGATCTTAAATAAGATGTAACTTCCCCTGCCCCGATGAATGCCATTCCATGATTGCCATGCAGCTGATCTCTAATTGTTTCATCTGAAAATGATTTATCTCCTTCCCACATGATCATCTCCTCTATGCTTGTGGAATGGCGTGCAGCTATTAGCGGCTTTCACTGACTTCCCCTGAAGGTTGACTAAGCTCCTCGGGCAGCAACGTTGGGCCTGCAACCACTTCTCATTTTGTTTTTAATTAAATTTGTTGCTTTAAATTGTTTGCTTTCGCTCACTCTTCAGCCACTCTCCGAGGTGACCAGGCATTCGTTTGTTTCCTCAGACATTTCAGTCTTGTGTGCCCAGCATGCCCCGCACATGCGTTTGCATATGACATTAACATCAAACGTTAGACTCTCAATCTGGGGAACTGGCTGCATTTCCGCTGGCATTGTGGCTACATTCTACTTTCGGGGACACTGGGATAAATCTGGAATTAACCTACTGACTCCCACAGAGGAACTCCAGATTTGCACCAGTGAAACAGAGAGCAAGATTTGACCCTTCATGTAGCTGTCTCACCACTGCAAACTGCAAGAGGGAATCCTATTCCTGTTTGCTTGTCACCTGGGACCCTGCTTAGAACCGTATTCAAATCCCATTGAAATCAACAGATGGACTCAGTGGACTTTGAACCAGGCTTTCCCTTTGGTAGTACCTGAATATGCAATCATGCTGTTGCATTTAATCATGGAAGCCCTGTACAAACACTTCACAGTAAGCAGTGTTTTCCCCTTCTAGGGACACTGTTCAGTCTGATTGACCGAGGCAATACATCTTTCTCTTCAAGAGACCATATCTGAGGGCTGCTTGTCTTGAATGCCATTGCATTTCTGTGGCTTTGTGGGGTGCGCGCGGGCTCTGAATCATCAAGTCATCATGGTTTCCCCAATAATGCATAGCCTTGCTCCTATACCCTCGGCTTGTAGGAAACTGTTGGCAAACAGCTGGATGCTCATTCTAAATATTAACAACAGTTCGCGGGCTACATCAGCCCAGATCAAAGGCTGTTTTCCAGCACAAACACTTTTTGTATGACGAGCTAATAGATTCCGCAGACTGAAGTACATCATGTTTTTATCGTTCCTTTGACAGGCTTCTGATCCCGAGATGTTCTCTCTTTGCTTGCCTCCCTTCCCCTCCCTCCCTCCAAAAGGTGGCTTGCTTCCCGCAAGCGAGAGACAGGGCTGCCTGCAACAGGCACAGGCCACCCAGCCAGGAAGCCCAGGTTGCCAGCTTAGTTTGGGAGGGCAGGTGAGCACCTCTCGCTCTCTCCTTTGCTCTATTTTCTGAGCAAGGAGGAGCTTGAAATTGAGGTGACGCCTGTCCTCAAATCCCCTTCAAGGCACCAGGGTGTGGGGATATATGTGCCAGGACTGCAGGCTGGGAATCCGATCAGCTGGGACCTCTTTAAGGGGGTATCTTCAACGTCGCTTATGTCAGTTTCCATTTCAGAGTGGGGGAAAACAGAGTAGGCAAGGTGCACAGAAGGGCTTTGCCATCCTGGGGCAAAGGGGAGCTTATTGGGAACCTTAACTGGGAGAGAGGAAGAAAGGTAGCACCGCAGCATGTCCAGTGGGTGATAGGTGGGGGAGGCCCTTGTGGAATACATGCGTGCAGCCAGCCTGTGGTTAATTTCTGCAGCTGATTGACATGGGGGGAGAGGGGGTGGTGGTTTACAAAATGTGGAACAAAACTTTCCCAGTTTTTGCTGGGACGTATGGAAAACTTGGCATTTTTAAAAAATCCTTCAGCAAGAAATATCCTGGATATCTAATTCTGCTCTCCTGATGAGTACAGAGAGTACATTTTCTTTTCCTTCTCCCATAGCATCTCGAGTTGGCATGTTTCACTTGCTCTGCTGTTTCTGGTGCTGTACAGCAAGGAGGATGTTTGCTCGTTGTGCCTAGCAGCAGAATCTCTTCCATTGACATGCAGATGTATCTTGTTTGAGCCTTTATCATCGCCTGGCCTTCATAAACATTGCGGAACAATGAGAGTGAGGCTGGATTTCTCTGAACTATTGTCCAGTTTCCAGAGAATGTGATTGGACAATGGCCCAAGGCTGTGCCGTGAGAGTTTGGAGGCTCTGAGAATTCAGTGGAAGCTTTCCTTTGACAATCTGATTTCATTTTCAGCCTCCACTGTGTTCAGAGGGGCCAAATTATCAACCTAAGATGCTGCTGCTGATGGTAATAATAATAATGATTAATAGCTTTGCTTTCTTATGTCATCGGGTGGCAGGAGAGTTGCGGGGGGGGCGGGGCGGGGGAGGGAGATACAAGCCAATTTAAAGGTCTGGATTGAGGTGGAATGCCGGGAAGAGCAGAAGCCTTACCTGGAAACATGCAGCCTTTTGGAGGATTTGCTGTTGTCCTTCAACCCAAGGGGGACGCTAACGAGAATGCAATGGGCAGCAGCCTGGCCCGCTCTGGACGGGCCTGAGATCGGGACTAGCCAAACCCTCTGGGTCCTGGAGAGAGGGGGTGGAACGGCTGCATCTGCCTCAGTTTCCTCAATTCCAGAGGGGAATGTGCCTCTGAGACAGACTCCTCCGCACTCAGCGGAATTATGCCACCTTGAGCCCAGCTCTGGAATCTTCATCCATGCAGGTTTCCCCAGGGCAGCTGACGTGGCGCGTTCGCCTAAGGACGGACTCTCCAGTTGGGTGTTCTTGGCTGCCTGCTTCCATGCAGAGTTTGAATGGAGGAGCTGGCAGCAGCAGCAGCATGCTGGGATGGAGGATGTTGTACGCTGTTCTTCCCCAAACAGATGGCCCCTCGTTGGGCAAGACTGACACCATCCAGTGGAGCACAGCATGGGGGGCGTAGTTATAACCAGGCCACGGGGGTTCATTTGGGAAACTGCCATTGCAAAGCGCTCCATAGAAAATGTCAAGAACAGATGAATCTCCAGCAAAATTCAGAGATGCACTGCTAATGGCACAGATAATTGTCCATAAAGAGAGCTTTAACAATTAAAAATCAAACTAAGTCCCTCCCGCAGGAGAGATGGTTCTGGTGTCAGCTGTAGAAATATACAGGGTTTTAATCACTAATTTAAAACTTGTGGAGACTCTTCAGTGGCTTCGGCTTTGGCTGGCGTGCAAAATGTGATCATTAGTAACAGCCTCGAGCCGCCGAGTCCAGATCTGCCTGAGTCCCAGGATCTGAATTTCCACTGAGTTTGGGCACGTTTAGATCTGAGCCTTGGCCCTTTATGGAAACAGGAGCAAACTACAGTCAGTGATTTGGATCTGGGTTCCAAACCCCTCCCTCCCAAATGCTGGTCCAGTTCTCTCCTGCCCCCCACAGCCGTGTTCCCCGTGGAATCACAGGGGGTGCTGCTCACACCATTCAGCTCGGGGATTCCATTTGGGTCCATTTCTACAATTAATGTGTGTGTTCTACACAATCAAACCCCCAGAGCTCGAGTGAATCTGAGGATTTCATTCCTCTTTCTCCCCCAGAGAGCAGGTGGACACTCTCAAGGAGGAAGGGAGACATCCCCCACCCCCATTCCAGAGACATGCAGGGAAGTCATGGAGTGAAGTGTCCCACTCTCCCATAGCGGAGATCAGATTTGCTGGTATGTAGGGAAATCTGTGGACAGATTTCCCCTCCCACTCCTCAGTTTTCTCTCCTAGATCAGTGTATTTTGGATCACATGGATGGAGTCCGTTGGCTGCTTCTCTGTGATGAATTTGAGAAGCAAAATGTATTTTTAAAATGTTATATGTATAGGGATGGGAGGGGGCCAGTCAGTGGAGAGTGGCTCGTGTTGTCCTAGTGGGAGAAGCCCATTCCTGTTTAATAGAAATGAAAAGAATAGTTTTCTGTAGAAATGTAAAAGGGTTATTCCAAGTACCCATGTGTTTGTACAGCACCTAGCACGCTGGGGTCCTGCTCCATGACTGGGGTTTCTAGGCGCTACAATAATAAATTACTATAGAATTGAACAGAGGATATGATCTCTTCTATAATTTTTGCCTCTGTTTCTTTGTTTTAACCATCCTTTAGAATGCCATAGCAGGGATCTAATTCTATTGGGACTTCCCCATAAGGGCAGAAGCATTAAGAAAGGGGTTTAGTATGACCAGCCACAGCAGTCAGGAAAGAAATGCTAATTTTAGATCAAAGGGAGTTTGGCTCGCCAAGACGTAGCAATGGGCTAAAAGAGACAAAATGGGGAAAAATAAAATTCTTAAATGGAAGTAAAAAATAATCCGTCTCTTAAAAAAAAAAAGAGAGAGAGAGCGAGAGAGTTAAAAAAGCCAACCCTTTCTAGCTGCCTTTTGGGTGCTTTGTTCTGTTCCCTTGTTAGATATCTGTGTTCTGAGCTGTTTTATCCTATTTTGTTCTGGAAAATAATTTTTGAAATGTCAAAACTTCAAGCCTCTTTTGTCAAGCTTAAACAGTCTTGTTGAACTTTGAAGGAGACCTCGGGACGAGACACATGAACTTTTGAAGCTGCCTTAGCTGGCTTGACTTTGATCAGCATTTGAGAGAGGGGGGTGGAAACCCAAACAAAACAATAGCCTCAAGTCTTTGTGGACCTTGTAGTTCTGGGAAACAGCTACGTTTGAGGCCAAAAGACATACATAGCTTTGTGTTGAAATGCTCTGTGCCAGCCATGCTCTTTCTTTGCCTCTGCCTCTCTTTCATTCCATTTCTCACAGCCGGTGGAGCCGGGCTGCGTCAGTCACTACTTGATTTATTGGGACTCTGTGCAGACAGCTTCAGAACTGTTGCATTTTTGTTTTGTCCTTCCTTATGCAATCGGATGCCATAGCATTGATGACAGTCTGGTCCTGAGGCCTAGCGTTCTACCTGCTGTGTGAATTCTATTGAATAATGTTGAGTTGCTCTGGAATAAAAGACCCTTTCTTCCTGCACACTAGTGATGTTTGGCGTCTCTTGGACTGCAGCTGGTTAGCACTGGGAAATACCTTGATCATTTTGGTGCCAATGGCTGAGATGCTTGAGGTGAAATCCTGGCACAATTGTCGAGAATGGGAGTTCTGAAATTGACTTCGTGGGCCCAAAGTTTCAGCTCTAGACTATGAATACCTCCGTACATTTCATGCGGCTAATATGAGATGCAGCACCACTTTGGTTTGGCCCATCTGCCCCTTTGTCAACGGAGACAGAGGCGCAGACGGGCCAGATTTGATGGGCGTTGCAACCTAGTGCACAGGGTTGCAGGGCCATTCAAATTTGGCCCAGCCACCCCACTGTAGATGGAGGGGTGGCCAGACCGAACCTGAGTTGTGCTGTGACCCTGTGTGCCGAGTCACAATGCCTCTCAGTGTGGGGGATCCAGAGTAAATTGCCCCCTGTCTTCCTGGCTGTGGGTGTCCCTCAATGTGGGGAATGTTCTGCTTTAACTGGGACAGCTAGATTTGGAGGTCAAGCAGGACACTCCCTTGAAAGCTGGGACTATAGGGATGCCTGACTATGGTATCTCACTGTTCTTTAGAGTTCAGTGTTGTCAGCACTCCGGATTTTTCATAAGTGACGGGATTTCAGCCAGGGCTGGAGCCTAGACTGGTGATGACACAAGAAACTCCAACTTTCTTGCCCATCTCCTGAGGCGAAGCATCCAGCCAGAGCTGCTGTAGGAAGAGCTCTGTCCCCCTGCAGCCGACAACCTTAAGCCAGCCTCACAGAAGGAGAAGGGAGCAGAAAGGGCCCAGCAACTCAGCAACTTTCTTTCTTCTTTTCCCTCCCATCCTGTGAGCAATGGGACAAGGTGTCTCCTCTGCTCTCCCTCCCTGCCATACCTGGCCTTGGAATAGGCAGGGAGGTAAAGAGCCCCTGGAGCTGCCCCCCAGTTCCTGCTAGAAGGGAGAGGGGGTCCCTGCTACAGCCACTAGCCGCAGGCCTGGGAGAGGGGGAGTGAAGAGCTGCAGGAGGGAAGGGGGGACTGAACTGTTGGGTTGGGGTCAGAATTAGCTTCTGGGCAGGGAACAGCAGGTGTGGGGGTGAGAACTCCTGCAACAGAAACCAAAAGCACCTTGCCCAATACATGTGGGTCAGTGGGCAACACATACATACTTTTTGCAGGAGGGTGACTAAGTGTGAAGGTGATGAGGATACCTGTGAGCCTGTCTGAAAATCTGAGCTGGGGGAATTGGGACACACATAAATGGACAGGACTCCTAGTCACTGCACTATCTTGTGCATGAGCTGGTCCGTGAATGGACAGATAAATAAATATTCGTATGAGCGTGTGGGTTTGTGAAAAGTTCTTGTGTTGTTTGAGAGAATTGATCCCCCAGTTTACATGGACATTGGCCTGAATTCTGAAAGTCCACAGGGCTATCGGTGTCCCCCATTAGTGGCATGTTCGCGTGTTGTTGTGTATAGTGCTTGCATAAACTTCTTTTATCTTTTTTACTTGCCTCTCAACAGCAAACACACAGTTTCCAGCTGGGTTTTTCAAAGGAGCCTGAAATCCTATGGGTATTGGATACCTAGCTCCACTTTCAACCTGCTCCCCATCCACCATCCCCCAAGACATGTCTCTATGCTTCTATACCTTTGAATAGTCTTGTTGTTTTGCTTCTTGGTTAGTTTGTTGCTCTTAGTTTATTGCCTATTCATTGTGTTTCTATTAATTTGGGGTTGGCTGCATTTTAAATCCGGGTAGAGAGCTTTGGTGAAAGTGTAATGTGCTGGTCCATGTCGTTGCTCAGTCCTTTAGGGCAGGGGGAATTGTCCCTACAGGTGCACTCATGAAATATCCCCGTGTGGGTCCCAAAGCCGCCCTTCCCACCAGCTTAAATAAAATGAAAATAAGGAGCAAGATTTTTTTAATATACATATTGCATATATGAATATATAAAGTGTGTATCTGTATATTGTATAAATGTCCAATATGCAAATATAGGCACCTAAATAAGTGGCCAGCTTTTCCTAGCTACTAACCTCTTGGCAGCTCCCATTGAAATCAGCTGGAACTGCTGCGAGCTCAGCACTTGTTTCTCATGGGCTTTTCCCAGGCCACTCATTTAAGCACCTGCATTGAGACTCCTGCTTTATAAATCTTCGGTTGGTGCGGCAGGAGGAAGGTGATTGAGAGGTTTCTTTCTCACTAGGCCTTGACAATCCTCATTTACATGGCAGTTAACTTCTAATTTTCCAACGGATGCATGTGCGCTGATTCTTGTCCTGATGGGGTTTCTTAATCGCTTGGCTTCCATTGGTGCTAATGGGAGACAGGAGACGAAAACCTCACACACTGTTTTCAGAAATTAAAGACTGAATCCTTTATTAATTCTTGTGAGTCTTCCATGCTGCAAAGGGATAAACCCAGTTTCTGGAGAGGCTCCCACTCTGGGGAGTCACTTTGGAAGGCTCTGAATCCTCAAAAAATCTAGTGCATTCTTTGCCCTCTATTTTAAAGGTTATATTGAGACCTGGAATTCTAAAGGAATGAAATAAATTAGTTCCAGGCCTCTCTTATAGTCCACAAAGTACATTTGTTTCCACCATTCTTCTCTGAAGGTGTCTTCTCCCAGTGGCCTCCATGCCCTGCTTTTAGTAGCTTCTACCTGTTACTTCACAAAATGCTACGTGTAATGGCCAGGGTTCCTTGGCTCACCTCTGATCTATGCAGCACTATTACAGATGCAGTCTTCTAATCAATGTAATTGAAGATCAGAGTTAATGAGGACCTCTGCGTCTGTGAAATCCCCCTAGTGATGCTGGGCTTCAGATGTTAGATAAGGAAATGATTGGGCTGAACTGAAAATCTATTTGGCTAATTAGAAGATGCATATTCCCACAAGCTGGGGGGTGGGGTGTGTGTGGGGGCGGGAAGAATACATTTCACAAATAAAGAAACATCAGATTTCTTAAGAAAAGGGTTTTGGCAGGGATTTACTTCTCAATCACTGACCTCTGGAGGAAGGGAGTTTCAGGAGAGAGAAGACTGCTCATACGGGGAAGTGAGAAAAACAAGGTGGGTGAGGGAACATTTTTGATTGGACCAACTTCTGTTGGTGAAAGAGACGAGTTTTCGAACTCCACAAAGCTCCTCTTCAGAGGAATTAGCATATGGGGTAGGTTCATGCCTCTTGAGCCAAGAGCAACCTGGTGGTGCGTTCTGCTGCTACTGTCTATGAACGTATATGGCCCTATCTCCCTAGGATCTGTGGGCCTCAGAAACACCACCCTCTGAGATGGGGAAGTGTTCACCCCCTTTTACAGATCAGGAGCTGGGGAACAAATCAATCCATTTGTCCAGGGGCAGGAAGTCTGGCAGAGCCGGGTGGTGAATCCAGGTTTTCTGAGTCCTGGGCTGATGTCATGTAAGCTGGACCCCTCTTCCTCTTCAGGGTGAATTCATAAAGATGTGAGCTGAATGGCAGGTTCAGATTTGGGGGCGGGGGGCTCTCAGTACTCCTCTGTGCTCTGCTGTGGCTCTCAGGCTGTTCACTGAGCTTCTGCTGCTGCTTTGGGGCCGTGGACCAGCCTGGTTCTGGTGGTGGAAAGCAGCTCTGGGGGTGCACCAAGCTATGAGAGGGCACAGGATTGGGCTGATGCGATGCAATGAAGCCCCAACACCCTGTTTGTAGATCTGAGCCATAATCCTCCACCCTGAGCTCCCGCATCCCCTGATAAAATGAATGTACTGACATTGGGGCAGATAGTTCCCTCCAGCAAGCAGGGCAAAAGGGAGAAAAACAGGGGTGGAAAGGGCCAAATAACCAATGAAAGAGGGGAGTGACATCTACGGCTCCTTCCATTCCTTAGCCCCCAGAAGACCCTTGGTGTGAATATTCCTGCATCAGGGCTCTGTGTGATTTGGGGAGTGGCTGAGGATCAAGAAGACGGAGCAAGAGATCAATCATCCGTTTCTGGCAGGAATAGCTCTGGAAAACCAGGGGACGGTAACTCTAGAGTGTCACAGAGGAGGTTGCTCAGCACAATTGCATCTAATTCACTACGCATGAGATTGGCAAGAGTTTGCTTTCTGCAAATAGCACAACTGGGCCAAGAGGGAAGTGGGAAGAGCAACTGCATGGTCATATGATGATGCTCTACCCACGCTCTGTGCATACCATTTGGGATCTTGTCTGATGTGTCTGTCCTCTTCTCCTCTCACCCTCTCCAGCTATGCCGAAGTGCTTGGAGTCCTGATTACACCCGACTAACAAACTGTCCCTTTCCCTGTTTTCCCCCCGACAGGAAGCAGTTTTGTTGTGAGCGAGGGAAGCTACCTGGACATCTCTGACTGGTTAAACCCAGCCAAGCTCTCCCTTTACTATCAGATTAACGCCACCTCCCCCTGGGTGAGAGATCTGTGTGGGCAGAGGACCACCGATGCCTGTGAGCAGCTGTGTGATCCAGAGACTGGTAAGTGGAAAGCGGCAGGCAAGAGACTTGGGGAAGCGTTGGAGGTGTCTGTCTTGGTATTAAGAGTGTCTGTGCTGGGGGGTTGCAGTCCTTCATAACCTACGACTGGCTGATCTACCAGCCCTTCAGCATTGGACTGCTAGTTACTGTCCCTTCCACAAGGATGCAATTTAGCTATGATCTCTCATGCAGCTCTCCAGCACGCAATTAGAAAGGAGGGTACTGTCTTTTCTACCCTAGAAACACTCTATCTTTTTATTATGATTTGTATTGTGTTAGTTCCTTGAGCCACTGTCATAGACCAGGACCCCACTGTGCTAGACATTGATCAGCTCTCCAGCATGACAGTGGGCAGGATGGGGAGTTACTCTGCTGTTGAGAGTTGTTTGTCATCTGAATAGCCTTCCCCTGCACCCTGAGACATGGCATCAGGATCACAGTCTTGTTGGAGGTGCTGCCGAAACTGCAAGCCCGTGCAATTGTGTTCAGTGCCCTAATGCCTCTCAGCGCAGCTGTGAGAAACTTGTCCCCAGAGCCTGTAATTAGCAAGGAATTGAAAAGAAACCAGCTGTACAACCAGCAAATAAAGGAAAGGAATTAAAAAGAAAACTTGTCAGCAAATAAACTCATGGCTGTGGCCAACTGAAAGCTCCTTATCAGGTCACTTTCCATTGACACCTCCTTCGCTGCCAGCACTGATAATGAGGGAGCAGGGTGCTCTGCATGGGAAGATGGCACTGTGGCTGTGATTGGTTTTCTGATGAGGGTCCTTGGTACCCTCTGCAGGGTTTGGGGAGAGTTACCATTTCCCGGTGCCTCTCCCTGGAATGCTTTGCTGGCTGGCTGGAGGGAAGTGGCCTCGGTGCTGATAAAACTCCCTGCGTGCAGCTGAATCGAAAAAGCATGCAAATGACCTTGCCTCCCAGAAGAGAAATGGGATAACCCTTGGCTCATCGAAGGAGAAGCATCGGACCTTCCCCTCCTTCCACCTCCCTCTTGTGTAGCCAGTGCCAGGGAGAGCCACAAATCCCCAGCAGCAGGGTGGGATTGTGTTTCTGCTGGCTAGATTTGAAGAGAGGCAGTTTGTGGCTGTGAAAGCCTTTCTGAGATGCCATCAGGCCCTTGAATGCGCTTCCCCCACGGCAGCCTGCGAGGAAGAAAGGGGGTTCATTTTCAACTCTTTCAGCACTTAAGGCTGTGAAAGCTTTCTCTATGTCCTCTGTCCAAGTTCCAGCTGAGACCCTTCCCCCTGAGAAACCAGACTCTCTCCCTGCCTGAGCAGGGTTGTTTCTGGCTGACATCAAGGCTGGTGCAATTTCATAAAATCATAGAATATCAGGGTTGGAAGGGACCTCAGGAGGTCATCTAGTCCAACCCCCTGCTCAAAAGCAGGGCCAATCCCCAATTTTTGCCCCAGATCCCTAAATGGCCCCCTCTAGGATTGAACTCACTACCCTGAGTTTAGCAGGCCAATGCTCAAACCACTGAGCTATCCCTCCCCCATTTCTGTCCTTTCCATCTTTTTGCAGTGACCACAATGGGAGGCGGTGGCACCAGCTACACCAGTCGGAGAGTGACTGTATGAGGATAGTGCTAATCTGTTCCACAGCTTCATGAGGGCTGAATTTTAGGTGGGGGCTCCAGACCTTGTCTCAGCTGCTCATTCATTAGTGAAGGACACTTCTCAGTGCACTATTGTGGCTGTCAGACTGTTCATGGCAGGGCACTGGAGCAGCCCAATTCTGGATGTGGAAGAGGAGCTCTGTCAACTGGCTGAACTGGGAGCAGGGGATAGAGTTGGGATCAAGCTAAATTTATTTTGCTCTGATTTTCTTTGCTCCCATCTCAGGAAGTTGCCACCCCACACAGGTCAGGGGCCGTTGTGGCTGTGGAGATACAAACACCATCTGGGATCCGGGAGGTGCTTTGTCCTGGTCCAGATAATGGGAGAAAGGAGTCCCAAAAGCAAGGGCGGGGATGGGGGGGGACTTGCAATTATAAAACATCAGACACTTGAGAGTCATTTGGGGCTGGGTTGTGTTCTAAAGAGTGGGTCAAATATCTGTGTCCAGGAGTAGCTTGGAGGAGATGTGTTTTAGTCCCCTCTAAGTGTTTCTCTTTCTCAGGGCTTGTCTGCAAAGGGAAATTAACCAGCACACCGATAGCAGGATAATATATCCATTATAGCTACGCTGGTCAATTTCCCTGTGTAGACAAACCCTCAGTATCACCTAGACTTCCAGGAAAAAGGGAAGAACCAGCCCAGCAAGGAGGGCTGATATGTACATAGAAGCTTTTCCTCCAAATATCTCAAAGCCCTTTGTAAACTATATAGAGAGATCATTCCAGCCGTCAGAGAAGCACTGTCGCCTCCGGGGCGGGAGGCAGCCCACTGTAACTACACCACAATTCAGAGAAGCAAGTAAAGAATTTTTCATCCGTCTGAAACTGCGGGGAGAACGTATGGAGGCAGAATGCAATTACCCAGTCAGAACAAGCCCGGCAGCTCTGCTTGCAAGCCCCATGCTGTCTGGTTTAATTCTCTCGCAGTCTCTGCGGTGTGGGACAGACTGCTGCTGGCCACATCTGTACAACGGCAGCAGCTCAGGCTTCTCTGGCTTGTGAGAGCAGCTGGTTCGTCTGGCTGGCTCCCCCCGCTCCCCGTGCCGTGCTTCACCAGAGGGTGACAGAACTCAGCCAGAGGGAATGGAGCAAGGCTTGCTCTGCGCCTTTGACATGCTGTATTCCACTTTCGCTGGCTGCCTCTGCCCTTTTGCCAAGAACGTTCCTCAGCACATCCCTCAAAAGGAGCATCCACCCCTTACTGAGTGCAGTAAAAATCCGTGGGAAGATGGGCTGATTGGGCCCCTTTCTGATCCAAGTGTCGGCCCTCCTGGACCCTGCTGTATCACTGATCCAGCTGAGAAATAAATCAGTTAGAAGTCCCTGGCAGGGGCTTGCTGGCCGTGAGCGACAGAAAGAGGATGAGCTCAGCCCTCACCTGTAATGTCTAGTCCAACCACAGGGAGCTCATGAAGGCCCGGGAATAGCTAGATCAGGAAGGGTGAGAAAGCAGATCTGGCACACAAGGTGTCTGAGTACGGGGACCTGCCATGAAGAAGTGTTCTATTCTTAAGCCTGTCCTGCTGCTCTTGACTCACCCGACTATGCCTGCGTATTGCAGCACATATGTTCTCTCTCTCTGGGGTCTTGGAAAGTGTTGGTCACAAGCACTGCATCATGTAGGCCCAGGGAGATGAGTCAAAGAGATCTCAACCTGGATATTCTTAACCTTAAGCTTAAAATCAAGGAAGGAGAGATCAAGGGCAGAAATTACAAAGCTGATCCCATCTTCCCTCCAGACCGGTTGATAAACAGGGATAGAGTGTTGCTGTTGGGAAGACGTTGGCTGCAAATTTTAAAATGGGATTAGTGATTTTGGCAGCCTAACTCTGAGACTATGTAAAGTGACCCATTTCTCAGAAAGTTCTGAACGCTCACCCTTTGAAAACCTGGAGAGTTGAGCGAGCCCCCCGAAAGTGAGACAGTCAGAATCTCTAGGCACCAGTGACAATCATGGCCAGTATGTTTGTGATATGGCTACTTGGCAAGAAAGTTCTCTGCTAGGGAAATGTTTCAGGAGGGGTGGGTGGGAGAAGAACCTGTTCATGGGTCAAGTTTATTTTATTTTTTTTAAGTGGCATTTTATCATCTTGAGGGAGAAAATCCTGGGGTCCTGCTGTGTCTGATTTCAGCCCTTTCTGGTGAGGGGTTTTATAAACTTGTTGGATCCCTAGTGATGGTTTGCTAGAGGCCTCTCCCACCTAGGCTGGATAGAGGATTGGTGGGAGGAGAGGCCCTATGGCAAGTGATGGCTGAGGTCTAGAATGGGGAAGGAGAATGACCCACGTAGCATGAGGGAGCCCCCCTTCTAGTGACAGCCCCTTGGCCTTGCATAGCATTTCTGCTCTGAAGGTCTCAAAGTGCTTCGCAGGCATTAGTTAAGCCTCTTTCCTGCGAGGCAGCTTGGTATTGTTATCCCTGTTTTACAGGTAGGTAAACTGAGGCAGTGAGGGGGGGCGTGGGTTTGGCTCAAGGAGCTGGAGTGAATCATTGAGAAAGCTGGGACTGGAATCCAGAACTCCTGCTGTAACCATCCAATGAAGCCTGGGTCTGGGATAGAAGGGTAGAGCTCTGTTGTCAATCCATGGTCCCCTGGGGTGTGTCAGCCATAGGCAGGGATAGGACTCAGGCCCTTTTGCTCCAGAAGCGCAGACCTCTTCCATGTGAGCTAAAGGGGATCTCCTTTAGCTGTAGCAGTACAAGGGGCCTGTGACACATGTGAACAGGTGCATGCAGTCCACGCTGCGAAGGGCAGCAGCGCATTTACATGTTAGCCTTTGCATTTCAAGTTCCTAATAGCTCTTTGGGCAGGGACTATCTTTGCCGTGTTCAGACAGCACCCGGCATGATGGGGACCTGGGCCACGACTACAGTACAAATAACACAAATTAGTCTCCTACTCACAAGCCTCAGGGTGCCCTAGGTTTTATGGGTGATGTGATTGTTACTACCAAGCTAACTTTTGGAGTGGGTGTGAGGGGGTTGACATCTCATTTTAGGGCTAATGCCATGTGATACAGCTGCCGTGGAGACCCTGGCAGGAATCCCTGTTTTTCAAAGGGATTAAGTTTAGAGTCCTTCCTTCGCCACCCCCAGATCCCTGGATACTGTGTAGCTGTGAAGTGCTGGCTGGCATTTCATCTACCTGTAATGCACCAATGTAACACACCAACCTTGGTTAGGTTGATTCAGGCCCCCTTTTCTGCCGGCCAGTGCCATCCATCCTTCCATGAAATTTACATGAGTGAGAGCTGCTGCTCTGTTGGCATGGCTGGCTATAAAGATTACCAACAAGAAGGGGCAATTCATGCCGTGCTTGGGACTGGATTGCTGCCCTTTGCAAACTGAGGATAAGGAGGGATTGTACTGTGCTGTGAGTTGGAGCTGAGTCTGCCAGCTCTGTGTCTCAAAGCTTTGTGTGCGCATGACAAAGCCGCTGCTTGTACCACACACTATGATGCAGTCTCATAAAATCAGTGAGGGGCTGCCTTTTCACTAGCCTCCCTTATCAGCACCGGTTACATTTATGAGGGCATCTATTTTTTTTCCCTTCTCTGTGGCATGTGCAAATACTAATTTGTGTATGCAATTACCTGCTTTGTATGCATGCAACTAATTTACTCTCACATGTTGTGGGCACATCTTAGGAGGCCTGCTGGAAAACTGGTCCAGTTGGGCCAAATGCTGAAATGTTCAAAGTTCGTGCTGGCACTTAGCAGTGCAATGAGATAAATGAGATGGAAAACGACCTTGATTAATAGGGGCACGTGATTTTTTTGCCCTCACAAGTCAGACCTCTAAATTGTATCATCTGTAGAGCTGATTGCCTCAACAAAACGGTGAGCAGAATTGATTGAAGATAAAAAAAAAAAAAGAGTAGAGACCCCTTTTAAAAATTGGCAATGGCATTGGTTTCCAGTGTCTTCCAGATGGTTTCTTTTGCCACTGTAGTCACAGATCATATGACCATCTCCAGCAAAAAGGGGACTTGCCAGCAGGAGGTTCAGGAAAGACATTTTTAAACATATCCCATTTAACAAACAAACACACTCCCCTTTAGAGAATTTGGAGATTGCATGGTTGAGCATGTAAGTTGGGAAGTGCCCCCTCCCTTTGTGTATATTAAAACCGCCCTTTTATCCCAAGTAATGCAAATTAATATCATGCAGCTTTTCTGCAGTATCTAGTACAGTTTGTTTATTCTTGTATCCATTTGCTATTTTCATTTTCATAATGGTCCAGCGTCTTTGTTGACTTAGACTTGTGTATGATGAGGTCCCTTCTCTCTAAGGTCTGTATTTTAATAACTTGGTCAGCAGCCATGTAATATCTGATTTCTTTTCATCCATCAGCACAGCTTGCTTTATGTGCAACTCAGAGCATGAGGCAATTAACTCCCATGCTGGTTTAGCTTCAGGCTTAAGCGATATAATCAAAATGCATGCACATAAAGGGGCAGAGTTAAGGTTATCTGTGCTGCCTTTGCTTTCTCATTTTCTACCATTTGCAGGTTTGACCGTGCAACCATTAATGTTGTCATAATGGAATTTTTGAGTTTGTGTAAAGAAAAAAGGATTCCATAATGTGGAGCTATTTTTGCACAGGCCCCTCTAAGCCAAACTACTTGATAAATATGATGAGATCTGCAGGAGGTAACCTTTCAGCTGTGACTCCTTAGGAGCAGTGCAGCTTTTACCCTAGATGATAAAAAGTGCCTGAGACGGGGCTCTGGCAGAACCCTACCTCCTTTGGTGTGTGCCTTCACAGCTGAATATAGGTTGGATGCAATGAGGCTTAAGCACCTCCTTAAAGTTAAGCACATGCTTAAGTGCTTTGATGAATCAGGACCATGAAAGGTGGAGCTCAATGGGATGTAACTGGCAAATCAATGCCAGATTTCACAGCACTCAAAGGGGCTTCTGCTCAGGGAGGGTGCTTTCCCTGCCAAATTTCGCCCCTCTACCCCAGCTGTTTAAAGAATTGTAGCGCCAAAAAAAAAAAAAGTCTAAAGAGGAAGGTGTTTTTCATTTTAAATAGCTCAACTGTGTGTGTGTGTTTATTTATTCATTAAATCACTATTGGGAAGAGACCAGGCCTGGAAAACGTCAGCCCAGAAAGTTAGAAACGACTGGTAACCAGTGGCTGGAATGGAAACGATGAAGCAACCTTTCCTGCAGCTGTCACCGCCGCTGCGGTTATTCGCGAATGCAGTTCACAGTCTCTAGCTGGTGCTTGCTTGGCCAGGAGCTCTCTGAAGACGGCACTCTTGGCCAGGAGCGGCTTTCCGCTGAAGTCAGCATTTCATAATTTATCAGGATCTCTTTCTTCGTATTTAATGTTCTGTGAATCTCCTCACCTGGCAGGGGGAGCTGTGAGATCTTGCCACGCTGTCCCATGGCGGCCTCGTTAATTATTTGGCAGGGGGTTTGACTCTCTGCTTATCAGCACAGCTAATAAGTTCTCTGGCAGCTGGCAAGCCTGGCAAGAAAGCTTGTGGACATGCATGTTCTGGCCTCATCTCCCAGGGGCTTTGCCTTCAGAGCATCGCACAGCATTCTCCATCAGCGCTGTTCATCTGGAGAGGTTGTTGGTGAATGTGAGGTGCTGGGGTCTGGCAATTTTGTCACTATGTCACCTAGACCTGCTCTGAGTTAGGGGACACAGTGATTGAAACTCCTCCAGCAGCTTATCTACGCTGCTGCTGCTGCCATGATGGAGCTGGACCAGTGAGGGTTATGAAAAAAAGGCCAATGTGGAGACAGCCATTAGGTGGCCGAATGTCACAGGGCAGAGTTTCCCATCCTTTCCCATACTGGGGTCCCCCACCCATTGAGCAATACGAAAGGGCAGGTTGTTTCATACCTCCGTCAAGATCTCTTCTGAAGCTCATGACCCCTAGATTGGGAGCCCATACTGTAGAGCAGTGGTTCCCAAACTGGGGTTCGCAGAACGTTACAGGGGGTTCGCCGGAAAAATTTCACTCATGGCGGCCAGAGGACCCCGGGTGTTGGAGGCAGCAGGTGGGACCCAGTTGCAGGGCAGACAGCCCGAGCCTCAGGGAGAGCGGGGCCGGGCAGTTGGGGCTGGCAGCCCGAGCCCTGCCCCCATCAGCGGGGGAGCCAGCAGCCCAAACCCCAGCGCTCCGCGTGGGGCTGGCAGCCCGAGCCCCAGAGAGAGCGGGGCTGGGCATTTGGGGCCGGCAGCCCGAGCCCCGGCAGTCAGCGGGACCCGCAGCCCAAGCTCAGTGGAGCTCAGCTGACCGGGGTGGTCACCGGGGTCCAGCAGCAGGAGCGCCACGGAGTACGGCGCCTGCAGCCCAGACCCCGGCGCGGGGCCGGCAGCCTGAGCCCTGTGGTGGGCAGGGCGGCCGCTGAAACGCCAGGCGCACAGGTGGCAGCTCGGACCCCTGTCCTTGTCGGACAGGGGAAGTTGGCATCAAGGGCAGAGTGAGCAGGTGCCACGCTGTACCTGGGGGGTGGGCCAAGCTAATTTAAAGGAGGTAGTCCTTAGAAATGTTCATTTTTAGGAGGCGGTTCGCGAGACTTGACCTTTTAGTGAAAGGGGTTCACGGGTTGTTAAAGTTTGGAACCACTGCTGTAGAGAGAAGGAAGAGAGGAAGGTGGGGAATTGTCCCCCTTACCACCTCCAGGGTTGGTTACCAAAGGAACTAGAGTCAGACAGCCTCATGCTATGATCTTGGTAAGTAGGGTTGCCGGTTTGGGTTGAAAATATCCCTGGAGGTTTCATCATACGACATAATCTTTCATTAGAGATTAATCTTCGATTCCTGGAGGCTCCAGGACAATCCTGAATGGTTGGCAACCCTACTTAAGTGACTAGCCTATGCCGCTGTGGCTGTTGTTAACTAACAACTAGCTGCTGATGTTAGCAAGTTAGCTCCGTGCTCGCTTGGGTATAGCTACATGGGCTGTCCCGATTGCAGAATAGACACTCCCTGAGAGTTGCAGCACTCTAGCTAGCCTAGCTCAAGTGACCACGCTGTGAAACAGCATGGGGCTACGCAGTGTGGTTGGTTCGCAGTTGATGCATGGGCTGCTGTATCCCCACGGCATTACTAGCTCCAACATCTGCAGCTCTGGAGCCTCAGACACCATCAGCCCCATCTGGCTAGCTCAAGCTTAAAGCATCCCTTAACTTGAGCGAGAGATATTTGTGTGAGGGCAGGAGTCAGGTTAGAGGCAACACTCAGATTCCAGCTCGAGCTCTGCAGCGATGACAAGCCCTTAGTAGGGTCAGTGCGGTGCTTGGATGGGAGACCCAGTAGGAAGTCGCAGGTGCTATAGGAAATGGTGCTGGAGATATTGTAGGTGGTGCTTTTCCCAGTGCCCTTAAATCGCATTGGGGGTGCTGTGCTGGTGGAGGGTGTTGTGTTATAGATGCCAAAATTCTGATTATATGGCAGGTTACAGATTCCATGGCAGTTTTGTCAGACCAGGGCTGCTAACCCCAGGGCCTAGTTTGGATAATCAAAATTGGTCTGGTTAAATCCCCCTTGTGGTTTCCGTTGGATAGGACATTTTTCTTCCTTCCCAGACCTCAACTTTTCTGTAACGTTGCTGTGTGCTGTTAAACAGCTGCCTTATTCTATCCCAGGGGTGGCTGCCTTTCAGTGATGGGTGAAGCGTTTACTCCTTGTCTAGTTTCTGTGTTAATTTTAGTGTGTGAAGAAGGCATTTTCATCCAGTCTCTTGGCTTTTAACAGCACTGGCAGCAATCCTGCTCTCCAAGGCCAGTTTGTGGGTAACTCCTGCACCCTAAGTGTAGCTTCCTTGGCAGATGGGGAAGAGACAGACCCATGACCCTGTCTCCCTCAGCACCAGCCAGAAGAATTTGCAAGCCGCACAGGGGACCCTATGATGAATCATCCAAATGGATGTAGCCCGGGCATGTTCCCCGTGCCTGCCTGGGGGCAATGAGGGCGATTGCACCATAGATCCCAAAGTTCCCCCCGGTGTCCGAGTAGGCTATTGCAGCTCCAACACTACCCGTCATGGAGGGCTGTGGCCAAAAGCCACAGCAGAGCTCTTACATAAATTGTCTTTACAGAGCATCTTTCATGGGCCTCAGAACATTGCATGCCATGACAAGCTGTGTATGTGGAAGGAGGCCTTCTGTGTACAATAATGCATCCACCTCAGCAGTGGGACGTGGCAGCACCGTTGGCTGACAGTACTGTGACAGAAAGTGAAGAATACTGTATCCAACTGAAATCGCACGGGGCAGGGGGGCTTGTGCGGGCAGCACCAAGACCTGATGCTAGCCAGTGTGCGACCGGTGTTAATGCTCAGCTTGGACTGCAGGTCCCCCGGTTGGAGAGCGTGGGGCAGGGGGGAGATCGGTGCCTGCATACATTGAGTCCCCCAAACCTGTTTCTGTTAGTGAGGCTCCCTATATATGATAAAATGTGGGGGAGGACAGACAGAGGGGCCTGCAGGGCTAAATCCTGGGCTTCCAATGGCAGAGCGGAGCGACGGGCTTTGACCCACCCATTTGGCAGTTGCTCAGGATGTTGAATTAAGAACTTGTTTCTCTGATGTTCTACCTGCCACTCAGAAAGCTTCAGGGCTGATGGCAAAATTGCCATGGATTTTGATGGCTAGTGAGCACTGGTTGGGGACATGGGTTCTGGTCCTGGCTCTGGCACTGGCCTGATGGATGACCTTAGGCAAGTCACTTTCCCTCTCTGTGCCTCAGTTTCCCCATCTGTAAAATGGGGATAAATGCTACTGACCTACTTTGTAAAGTGCTTTGAGAGCTACTGGTGAAATGTATCATATAAGGGCTAGATTATGATGCTGGTCAGGGCACACCCAGACCCATTTCGTGGTGAAGCCTGGTCTGTCGTGTGTCTGGGGCAAGGAGCAGTGTGGGCTGGGGCTGCAAGAGTGTGATGGAGGTATTCCTGGTGCTGTGCCCCCGTCCAGGCCATGCCTCGCTGGCAGTCGCTCCTGCTGTTGTCACTGATGCTACCCACAGAATGGCCTTAACTTGTATAAAAGTTCCTGTTGGTGAGCATGGAGCTGGCTGCTGGCGTCCAGCTGGGGCCTGTCCCCTCTGCAAGCGGCATTTCTAAATGGAGAGGAGGGCACCCCAGCCTGCTCCTCTGCTCCATTTCCTTTCTCTGGAAGGAGATGGGGATTGCAGTGTACCATTGCTCTTCAATCCTACCTGTGCTCTGGCCTCACCCAGGGAGTGATTGTGCCAGGGGATACCTGTCCTGGCAGCTTTTTCTCGCTCTAGCATTGGAGAAAGGCCCTTTCCATAGGTGTGGGGTGGGTCAGAGATTTCTGTTGTGGAGAAGGACCCGCAGGCTCCCTTAGCCAAGTCGGCCCTGTTCCTCTGCATTGTCAGTACCATGCACACAGCCAGCAAAGGGGAGAGGTGAGCCGGCCCCGCGTGTACCTGAGATCCCCTCCACATGCCGTAACAAAGAGCCTTATCCGAGCGTGATTGGAACCGCAGTGATCCGTTCAATGCGAGCCCAGAAAGGGGTGCCGCTCTCCATCCGGATCCTATCGCTGTTGCTAAAGGCAGCTCACCCAGAAAAGAAGGGCATTGTGCCCGCCTTTGTGCAGGCAATGTAGCGAACACTGGGGGCAGTCAGCCATGCTCTGTTTGGGAAATGGGGGCACTGAAAGGGTCCTTCTGTGAGCTGACTAATGCTCGACCTTGGGCCACCAATTACAGCTGGGGCTTTCTCTCTTGGGGCACTCCGCCTCCTCCTCGTTCTGCAGGAGAGGCAGGCAGCCAGGGGGAAGCAAACGGCACTGTTACGGGGTGGCTGTGCTGAAGATTCCCCGCTGCCGTGGAGTTGCCTGCGGATGACACACAGGAATTGGGTCCTGTCTCCTCTTGGCCCTGCATGCGGCGGGGGAAACGCAGCTGCACCTGCTGGGTTGGAGCTGGCATCAGATGGGAATTGAGAGCTGCGGGGAAATGGCCTATGTTATTTCCAGGAATGCTTTCCCGCTGGCTCATTGGCTGTGGAAAGTGCTTTCCCAGGGCAGATGCTTTCTCCTGTTTTGTCCATCCATGCGTGTTAAAGACCTTTCTTTTTGGATGTCTTCCCATGCCCAATCTGGAGCTGACCCACAGAGCCAGGGACAGGCTGCAGGAGTAAGGGGTGGAAGCTTTGCTTTAAGCTGCCACAAGGGCATTGGCTGGAATAAACACCCCTGGAGAGAGAGGGAGTGTATGTGAATGCAAATTTATAATATCAAGCCATGCAGGGGGAGGGAGGGACTCCTGTTTCTTGGCATAGAGGGGGAAATTGGGACGAGATCTTGGAAAGGAGCCACGGGTCAGCAAGCGAGGTGGCACACCTCAGCTGCAGTGCTGTGTCCAGGTGTGAGCACCACACTTCGCAAAAGATGTGAATAAACTGGAGAAAGCTCAGAGGAAAGCAACAAAAATAAGACGTTTGGAAAAGCAGACTTGTGAGGAAAGGTGGAAAGAACTGAGTGTGCTTAGTCTGGAGAGCAGACGTTTGAAGGGGGCCTGATAAGTCTTCAGATGTGTAAAAGGTTGTTGTCAGGAGGTCAGTGATCAATTGCTCTCCGTGTCCACTGAAGGTAGGACAAGAAGTACTGGGCTTAAACTGCAGCAAGGGAGATTCATGTTAGAGATGAGAGAAAACTTTCTCGCTGTCAGGGTAGTTAAGTACTGGAGCAGGCTGCGGAATCTCTGTCACTGGAGATTTTTTAACAGGTTAGGCAAACACCTGCCAGGGATGGTTTGATATATTGTGTCCTGCCTCAGCGAAGGCGGAATGGATTGGGTGGCTTCGCAAGGGCCCTTCCAGCCTTACATTGCTATCGTTCGGTGATACGTGTGACTCAGAATCTTCCCCAGGACCCCAACTCGCATGGACAAACTTAGGCGCTGTCTTCGTTAGCGAAACTTTCACTAATGTCACCACATCACTGGAGTTCCACCCGTGCAGGACCCCTAGGATGGAGACACTGCACCTGCTGAAAAAGGGGCTTACCGTAGAGTACGTTGCCCCAGTGCCAGCCCGACCTGACACTGGTGCCGCATGTCTACACTGGGGGGAGGTGTTCCAGTGTGACTCCATCTCTGTGGTTACAATGCGGCCGGTTTCTCCAGTGTGAAAAAGCCTTCAGGGCGTGTCTACACAACAGGCACAGCTGCAGCTCTGCGGCTGTAGCACCATTGTGTGGGTGCTTCCTGCATCGAGGAATGGGTGTTTCCACCCCTGTAGATGATCCACTTCCCCAAGCAGTGGTAGCGAGGATGACAGAAGAATTCTTCCATCGACCGAGCCGTGTCTACACCAGGGGTTAGGTCAGCTTAACTTTGGCGCCCACGGTGTGAATTTTTCACACCCCATGGCGGCATAGATAAGTCCATCTAAATTTTAAGTGTAGACCAAGGCTAAGAATAGGAGATATCAGCAAAGAGTGGCCCAGCTATGATGCTCAAATACCGGAAGTGCAAAACACCGAGTGACATTGCTTTGTCCCCAGATTTGAAATGATGAGCGGAGAGAGAAGAAAATGACTGGGAAAGAAGATAGATTTGTGGAGCCTTCTGTCTGGGTGTGTTTGGGCATTAAAGGAATCCCTAAAGCATCATCACAGCAGATCAGCTGCTCGCCCTAACCAGGGCTAACAGGATTACTCTGCTGCACTGGCGGGAGGAGGAAGAATTTTCGGAGTGAGGATTCTTGACAGGCTGCTGCTCGGCAGCCTCTCCTGGGAAGGCTACTTTGGGAAGAGAGATGAACTGGAAGACCTTTAACAGGGCACGAAACTGAATAGTAAATTTTGGGGAGAAGAGTCACTGGATTTTAGGCGATGGGGTAAAATAATTTTGCAACTTTAAATGTACAAAAGAGACACCCCCCCACCCCCACCCCCCTCAAAAAATCCCAGATCTCGTTGATTTAGAGGCTGGGGCCTGGGATATTTTTATTTCTGCATATGTGCAACTTTTGATACAGCATGTGGGGATTACTGTCCTTTGCCCTGAGAGTGTGCTTTGTAATGGATGCATTTCCTTTTTGGGCATCATCACAGGGTGCTCTGCCTCTTTAAGGGGCCAGCACCCTGTTGAGAACCAGTTGGGACCTGGTAGTTTGCAAGTGGTCACATGACTGCCAGGTGAGCACCCGATTCCTATAAAAGCGGAAAGAGCTCAGTTGAGGGCAGAGTTGCAGCAAGCAGGTTGGTTTCTCTTGCAGGTGTGTAGCCAGAGGATGGGCCCCCAGACAGATGGCCTCAGGGAGGACTGGGGAAGAGCTGTCAGCAGAAGGCAGGCTCAGGGGAAGGAACAGGCTTGATGTGGAGTTTGTGCTACCAGTTTTATTTGGAAGTAAAGCTTGAAGCCCTGAGAGCAAGGGTCTGAACGGACTCTGGCTGGGGCATGAGCCCACCCTGGGCTGGGGAGATGGGTCAGCAGCCGACATGCTCTTCCTTGTCAATTCTAAAATCTCTCCTGCCAGTAGAGAAAAGAGAGACTATTTGGCACTAAAAGAGAAGGACACCATCTCCTGTTACTGCTTCTCTCCACTCCCAGGGACTCACCTGTTCCTGACAAGGTGTCACTTTTCTCCTTGCTCTCTTGCGCAGAGCCACTGTCCTCTTCCACCTTTCCGGCGCTGCCAGCCTCAGGCAGAGCTGCAATGCCCCCAGCTTCCCTAAATAGCCAATAGAGGTCATTGCCGCAGCTGCACAAAGTGGGCCAGAGCTGTAGGCTCCATCCCTGCAGCACACTCCCTGTCAGAGGTGTCCAGGGGCTCGAGGCTCTGCTTGGATCTCCACCCCCCCCCCCCCAGGAGAGTGGCTCATTATTACCCTGCTGCGCTGGCTCCTTTTTGCATGGATGCACTTTCACGTGAGCCAACGGAAGCCTCCCGAGCCAACCTTCCATGGAAATTAAAAGCACAGCAGGCAGAGAGGGGTCACAGGTGTCTCTCTCTCGTCTTCCCAGGCGTGCTGGCTGAGGCAAAAGGGCATCTCCTCAAGTTGAAGTCAGCAGAGAGACTTCAGTGTGACCTGGAATTGGTCACTGACGCGCAGCACGGGACTGTTGGGGGTAGAGGTTTCTGAAGTTGGAGAATGGGCACAGGCAGTGCATCCTGTGCACAGAAAAACACGTTTCAAGGATTCTCAGTGCACCCATCACTGTATCTGGGCCCCATTGATAGCCCAGCCAGTTTGAGAGGCAGTGTGGTCCAGGGGAGAGGACATCAGACTGCGACTCAGGCCTGGGTTCTACTCCTCTCTTTGCCGTTGACCTGGTATGTGACCGTGGATAAGTCATGTCTCTCTGTGCCTCTGTTTCCCCTCCTACCCTTTGTTCCTCTTGACTGTTTAGATTGTAAACTCATCAGGTTGGGACTGTCTTACTGCGTGTGTACCGCACCTAGCACAAAGGGACCCTTATCTCCGATGGGGTCTGTATCCCCCCGCTCTAGAGCCAGCGTTAATTCCCTGCAGGGGAGGACAGCCAGGGGAAGGGAGAGCATACCTTCTTCTCAACTGTTTGAAATGGGCCGTCCTGATTATCACTGCAGAAGTTTCTTTTTTCTCCTGCTGATAATATCCCAACTTAATTAATTGCTCTCGTTACAGTTGGTATGGCAACACCCAGGTTTTCAGGTTATCTGTGTGTATATATATCTTCTTACTGTATTTTCCACTGCATGGCTCTGATGAAGTGGGTTTTAGCCCATGAAAGTTTATGCCCAAATAAATTTGTTAGTCTCTAAGGTGCCACAAGTCCTCCTCGTTTTTTTTTTTTTTTGCTGATACAGACTAACACAGCTACCACTCTGAAACCTGTGTTTGTCCTTGTTAATGATGTTTGACCCTGTACTGAAAGGTGAGCTAGCTAAAAACTACAGTGCTCCCCCATTCCTCTCTTCTGGTGTCACTGGGCGTCAGAGATGTGGAGCCCTGATGTGTTGGTTGAGACTAACAGCTCGCTTCTGGTTGTGTGTTCTTCCGATATTCGTGCTCCGTCTCTCCAATCATGGAACTGCATTTCGAGAGAAAGTTCCTCACATGCCTGCTGCTAGTGATTCTGTAACCAGCGCTTGGCAAGCCAGGAAAGTGCGTTGCCACCTTGGCCCCATGCTGGAGTTGCTCCAGTCCGGGGGAAGGGTGAACCAGTCATGGGCTTGCTCAGGTCTCTTAGTCCACCCTCTTTTTCTATATCCCAGTTACTCAGGCCAAGGAATCTCTGACATCAGTTAGTGGCTGAGATTAGGGGCTCTGAGAACTTAGCCCATCGGACCTGGCCTCTTAGCTGCTGATTTTCCTGCACTGTGGTTGCATTGTCAACTGGGAACGAGGAGAGAACATGTGGAACACAAGGCCGATCCTTCCCGCCTAATATAAACCCACAAGTGGCCGTTCAGAAACAGCTGGGTCTGAGCATCAGCACGGGGTAGCAGGAAGGAGAGAACAAAGGAGCGCGCCCCAGCGGGCTGTTGGAAGTAGCTGAACTGTGAGCACCACCTGGACAGGCGAGCAGGAGCTCAGTTTTATATCTCCTGTGAAGAGAGGCACCTGGTACCATGCATGCCTTGAAAGCCTTGCCAATGTCTGTCTGGTTCAGCCGTGCAGTGCTGCAGTGGGGGATGTGCAGGCCAGTGGAGGATGTGCAGGCCATGTGCACCCTGCAGGGCCAGGTCTCTGTAGCTTTCTGTGTGCTCAGAGCAGAGAGGGCAGCTGCTGACTTGTCCCCAGAGGGCTCTGGAAGAAATGCAGCGGTCTGGTTTGGCAGCTGCACAGCCTGCCTTAGAGGGGCTTCACTGCTATCCTGGGCCTGTGGCTCCCCCCTTCAAAGCCCGCCTTGTGTTCTGTGGGAATCACCATACCCCATTTCTGGGTTTATCAGCCGTTGCTTTGCCAGTAGCTGGTCACTGCCGAGGTGGTTTCCTCATGATATCTTCTGATAAAATAGTGACATACTGGATATTCCTTACCCTTAGCATATGAGCGATCTGTAACCTGCCAGCCTAAAGGAATGTGCCACATCTTGGGTGACACACCAGGGAGTGAACCGGAGACCTCCAGACCTGAAAGCGTGAGCTGCTACAGCTTAAGCTAAAGTGCCAAGCCTCCTCTGTTGGGAGTGGGGAGGGCCTCAGAGCCTGGTCTCCAGCCCTAGCAGGAATGGCTGTTTTTAGCCCTGCAGCTCAAGCCTCAAAAGCCTGAGTCAGTTGACCCGGGCTCTGAGATTTCCTGCCAGGGGTGTTTTTGAAGTGGAGATGTACTCTTACAGACTCATATCCTTTGTGAATGAGTCACAGCAGCGGGGACCTGTAACATACTCACCAATGGGTAGAAATGCATTGGAGGCTGTCTATTCACAGTTAGGTATGTGCCATCAGGGTGTGATACCCAAAGAGCCTCAAAGTACTTTCTACACACTAATTAATTTTGTCCCCTCACAATAAGAGCTGCACAGAACGCTTGTAACTAAACCCGAAGCTACCTGCAACTTGTTGCTGTGGAGTTTTGTCCGTGACTCAAAACTCAAGTCAAGTGCATGAGCCTAATCCAGACTTAGAGTGATCTTGAGTTGACTGATGATCTTGACTTCTCATTTATGCAAAATCTGGCACCTCCAGCTGAGTTTTTCTGAACAGCTTGTTTGTACCTGAAGAACAAAGAACACGGATTCTTTCAGAAGGGAGAGTTGAGGTGCAGGTCGCTCCCTGCCCCCATAGGGAATGAATCTAAAGCAAAGTTCTCGCCAGTCAGTCTGCTGTGATCAGCTCTGCTCATAACACACCTGCAAGGGAGGAGCTGAGTCACAAAGGGCCAGTTCTTCAAAGGTATTTTGGTATCTAAAGATGCAGCTAGGGAGTCAATGGAAGTTAGGGGCTAACTGGCTTGGGCCCGCTTGCAAATCCCACTAAGTACCTGTCTGCATCTTCAGGCACCTAGCTACCTTTGGAACTCCAGCATGGAGAGGTTAGTGACCTGATTGCCAAGAGTTCAGTGCTGGCAGCTCCTACTGTTGTGACATTGAGGATTTAACACCCAGCATGCTCGTCTTTTTTGAAAATCTGGACACACATGACTTCTCAGGCCTGGCAGCAAGCCGCATGGATAGACGGCGGAGGCCTGATTCCCAGTCCCTGGGTCTCTCTCATCTCTGCTCTCTGAAATGAGTTTAATATCTGGATGGGAAGGGAAGTTGGTAGTGTTGCTTGCTGTTTTTTACTTGACTGAAATAAACCTTCCGGTAAACCCTCAAGCACAACTTCAGCTGTTGGCATTGTGGGAATGGAGTCAATAAAATAAGTGTTCTTACTGGTGGTTGCAAATAGTTAACAAACTGGAGGACAAAATAAACCCTTTAATAAACACTTTAGTCAAAGGCACTCCACACCTTCCTTGGTGCCAACCCTTAAAATCCAGGTCTATTACAGCCCTATGGATCCATCAAGGAATTCTCAGTGGGTGCACTCCAGCCTACAGCTCTAGTAATTGCTGGGGCAGGGGCTGAAGATGGAGAATGGGCCAACATCCCTGCATCCCCACAGCTCTGCTTTGCAAGCACTTTGAGATGTCTCTCATTTGCAGAACACATATTTGTTATGTAATAAGCGTCAGGAATTAATGATCCACGCAGCAACTGAGAAAACTTGCATGCTAAGCACTCTTGGAAAAATAACTGCTTTTCGACTGATGGTATACGAGAATAAAACTCCATCCACCACATCCTGGGGCAGGCACGCTTGGCCTTGTTGTCTGAACTCCTGCAGGAGACAATACAACCAGCCTTCTTCCCCAAGTCCCTTTCCCTTTGGAGAGGTAATGCTTCCACAGCTTCTTATGAATCATGAGTTTAGCAGCTATGGCAGATCATCAATCAGTACTCTAGAGTCACCAGGACAAATCTTGGGATGTTTAATCTTTAATATTAGACGTGTTTAAAGCAGTGAATATTTCATGAAGGTGCTGTTGCATTTGAGCACATCATTAGCTGTCTGCTTCCTCCCCGCCCCCCCTTTGCAGAGTGTTCTCTTCACAATCTTCGAGCTGAACCCCTGTTTCCTTCCCTCTGCAAAGAAAGCGCTTATTTCAATACCCCTAAGACATTTTGAGGTCTTCCATAGGGCCCAAAGAAAGCATGGGTATTTTGTCAGTCTGTGTTAACTCTGTCTGGGGTATCCACACCCCATTCTGCCACAACATCTTTCCTTCACTCTGGCCATAGCGGGGTGTGGGCAGAGAGAACTAAAGGGAACGGTTTGCTTTGAACAGTCCCTCCACCACCCCCACCCCCCACACACGCTCTGCCTGTGTTTAAGACTTAGTCCAATGCTCTGTCAAGTGAAGACAGGAGCTGAAGGGGAAAAGAAAGGGATGGGGTTGGAGGGAAAAAAAATCAACAAAAGCTTTTAACAGCGACTATATGTGCAAATCCAATTAATCTTTTATTCCACCATCTCTCGCTCTGGGTTATGTATTTCTACCAAACAAAGAATCAATCTGGGCCAAGTGTAGTTAGGTCTCTGGTGTGGAAAAATCATGATGCCTCCACTAATGCTGTCAGGAGGGGAATGGGGTGTGGGGGGGGAAATCAGAGAATGAGCCCTTGAGGTAAGGAGGCAGAGAGAGCTTGGAAGAGGTCCCTTCTGACCTAAATATCTAAATATCTATGAAAAAAAGAAGGGAGAGGCAGAATAGGGCAGTAGATCAAAAGAGACTGTTGGTACCATCATGTATCCTTTGTGGGAGGTGGAAAACGGGCAAGAACCAGGACTGCTGTGATGGGCCTGAAACCTTGCAGTGAGAGGAGGACTTCAAAAGAGTTTACAATTAGAAGCATGCCGTGGTCCAGGAGATTAGGGGGGCAGAGAGATGATTCAGGATTGCTGCTTGCCAGGAGGGGCTGGTGATGAGATAAGAGGCACCTTGTCCTGGTGTGAATCCAGCCCAGATCAGGAGGGGACGAGAGGCTATTTCCACCTGTGGAGTGGGATGCTGTTATTGTGAACTGAATTGGTCACAGAACAGCCCCTAGCATACAGATTCATGACCCTAATTGGCATCCAGTTGCAACCGGCTGACAGGGTCAAGAATGTCACAGGGGAGGGGACTTCCCTTGGGGAAGAGGTGTTGCCTGCTTAAGGGACTGGGACTTTACCCTTTGAGAGGAGTATTTCATTCCGCTCTGCTCCATGGGCCTGAGCCACAGCTGGAGTGCCTGGCTGCTGCACTGGTGAAAGCCAGCAAACCCCTGCTGTCCCAAACATGTCTGTAGCGAGGAGGAGATGCAAGGTTCTGCGCACCCTCAGTTCCCAGTGATTTCAGTGTCCGCTGAGGATGCTCAGGGCATTGCAGGATTGGGCCTCAGGTGCTGCTAGCCGAGTGAGCTGTGTCTTCTGCAGAATGATCAGGATCAACTCCCACCAGCGGCTATTCTGTCTCTCCCCCCCACTTTTGTTATGTGCTCAGCTGCATTGCACTGAAGCTCCAGGTAAAGCAGGAGCCGACAGAATGGCACGCTTTGGGGGAGCTAGCCGAGACTAGAGATGCTGCAGGGGTTCTCTCTCTCCCATGCGCGTCACCCTAGCTTCTAGGTAGATTCCAAAGGGCTCTTGGACCCAGGAGGGGGCGTGGATGGAAGGGATGGGGCAAGGAATGCTAGAACGGCCAGCTGTGGATGAACAGGGAGAGGAATGGTGGTGTGGGAGCGCCACATTGTCAAGGTTCCTCCCCCACTCTGAACTCTAGGGTACAGATGTGGGGACCTGCATGAAAAACCTCCTAAGCTTATCTTTACCAGCTTAGGTCAAAACTTCCCCAAGGTACAAAATATTCCACCCGTTGTCCTTGGACCGGCCGCTACCACCACCAGACTAATACTGGTTACTGGGGAAGAGCTGTTTGGACGTGTCCTTCCCCCCAAAATACTTCCCAAAACCTTGCACCCCACTTCCTGGACAAGGTTTGGTAAAAAGCCTCACCAATTTGCCTAGGTGACTACAGACCCAGACCCTTGGATCTTAAGAACAATGAATAATCCTCCCAACACTTGCACCCCCCCCTTTCCTGGGAAATGTTGGATAAAAAGCCTCACCAATTTGCATAGGTGACCATAGACCCAAACCCTTGGATCTGAGAACAATGAAAAGCATTCAGTTTCTTACAAGAAGACTTTTAATAAAAATAGAAGTAAATAGAAATGAAGAAATCCCCCCTGTAAAATCAGGATGATAGATATCTTACAGGGTAATTAGATTCAAAAACATAGAGAACCCCTCTAGGCAAAACCTTAAGTTACAAAAAAGATACACAGACAGAAATAGTTATTCTATTCAGCACAATTCTTTTCTCAGCCATTTAAAGAAATCATAATCTAACACATACCTAGCTAGATTACTTACTAAAAGTTCTAAGACTCCATTCCTGGTCTATCCCCGACAAAGACAGACTATAGACAGACCCACAGACCCTTTGTTTCTCTCCCTCCTCCCAGCTTTTGAAAGTATCTTGTCTCCTCATTGGTCATTTTGGTCAGGTGCCAGCGAGGTTACCTTTAGCTTCTTAACCCTTTACGGGTGAGAGGAGCTTTCCCCTGGCCAGGAGGGATTTCAAAGGGGTTTACCCTTCCCTTTATATTTATGACACACATACAGTTACTCCTCATGCGCTCTCTGCAGACAGAGGTTGAATCTCTCTCCTTTCCCTTTCAGGTGAGTGCAGCTGTCATGAAGGCTATGCCCCTGACCCAGTGCATCGGCATCTGTGTGTGCGCAGTGACTGGGGGCACAGTGAAGGGTGAGTGGGGCTGGTAAGGTGGGCACTCACCCCCAGACTGCCCCCTTGGGTCCAGGCTGGCATCATCAGTGGCACACACTGCCCAACGGTTCAGTGCAGATCCAGGGTTACGTTGCTGCCTCAGTTTCCCCAATGGGCTTTTAGTGAGTTCAGTGAGGCTTTCACGTAGTGAACAACGCCCCTTCAGGGATCTAATTCATGTAACTAAACACTGAATGTGGCAGGCAAGCAAGCTTTCTGCCCAGCGTCCTAGCTGGGGGAGCGGCAAATGTCTGCCCGAACCGAGTCCATTTGCCTTCTCCGTCCAGGCTCCTTACCTGTGAGGCCTTCTCAAATCGAGACCCTCTTCTGGAGTTGGGCTTCTTGAAACCAGCTGGGGAAGGGTTCCTTCTCTGGGCTCAGGGATCCCACAGAGCTTGAATTACCGCAATGCTTCTCTGGATCTGGATCACCTGCTGCTGTCTGATAAAGTCCTTTCACTGGGACCAGCTCTCTGGATGGACTTGTCACTGATGGCACCTGCCTTTTGAAACACATCCCCTCCAGGAGTATCTTTCGTCAGTCCCCTTTCCTGGGGAGTTCCCCTGAGCAGTCCCTTTCCTCTAGAGCTTCTGGAACCTTCTGACTGAACCCTCAAGCCTTTATTAAGCCCAGGTGTTCCTTAGCTAATTAGCTGCTGCCTGGCCGCCTATGCAATTAAACGACTCACGGGTGGATCTGGCCGGGTTCGTTCTCTTTAGCAGAGCCTGTCACAGCTAGTCTAGCCCGTCAGATGGGGCTAGGCACCATGGTCAGGCACCCTGTGACGGGTGCTATGAGCCCTTAATGTCAGGATGGGAAAAACAGCTTTACCTTTCTCCCAGATCCCCTTGCTTGTGTACCAATTCCTCATGTGTATAGTTGGCTCTAGACCCACCTGTTGGCATCACTAGGTGAGCTTGTCCCTGGGTGTTTACCTTCCCTTGCCGGTTGACATGCGGTGCTCTCTGTCCTCTGTCTCTCAGGCCTTGGCCCTACACAACGCTCGAAAGGGGCTATGACTTGGTCACAGGAGAGCAAGCGCCCGAGAAGATTCTCAGGTAAGCTGAATGGCTAGTCAGTCAGTCTGTTGGGAGTTGGAGCACTTGGCTGCCAGGGCACATTGGGTCTCTTTGGGAACCACTCCAGCAGGCTTTGCAGTCACTAGCTCCTGCTGCCATCTTGTTCTTCTCCCTGTGCTGCACTGGCTCTGTTCGTAGTCAATGAATTTGGAAGACCTTTGGTGGGGGGGGGGGAAGGGTTTGACCCTCCGGTCACCATCCCCTTTGGCATGCACCTGGGTCAGGAAGCAACCGAGGGAAGTGTGAGCTTCCTAGCGATCCACTCTGTCCTCCAGATTCAGAGGGGCCAGTTTGCCCACTTGTGCTCAGGCTGCCCTTCTACCCCTCTCCCTGCTCTCACCTTTTCTGGCTCCGTTCCCCAGTGTTGGCTTTCTGGAGCAAGATACCAAACAGGCTCCGTAATCCACCCCACCGTACCATCCAACCAGCCTCCAGACGTTCAGACACTGAAGAGGGACCTAGCGCTTGCCCTGTATTTCATGTGCTTACGCTACGTTCTTGCCTCTCTCTCAGGTCCACTTATAGTTTGGGTCAGGGCCTCTGGCTACCTGTCAGTAAGAGCTTCGTGGTGCCTCCTGTGGAGCTTTCCATCAACCCTCTCGCCAGCTGCAAGACAGACGTCCTGGTGACGGAAGACCCGGCAGACGTCAGGTAGGGGACCAAACTGTCTTGCGGAGATGACTCTCAATGCTCCTTGTAAGAAGCTGAGATGCAGTACCCCTCTGGTGGGATGTCTTCCTATCTCCAGATGGGACTTTCTCTTGGGCTGAGTGCGGCTTTGAGTTCTTCAGTGTTGACCTGGCCATTGGCAATCCTGCACATGAGTCAGTTTCTTGAGGGAGAATGTGTTTTCCATGCCCGTGTCTTCTCCAAAAAACCTTTCTACATGCTTGAGTCAGTGGAGAGCCACCTTCATTGTAGATGATATGCATGGTGGGAAGAGGCCTACACGGATGCTGTTAGGTTGTTTAGTTCTTCTGAGCTTAGGGCTGGCCTACACACACAATTGCTCAGATTTTAACTGAAGGTGTGTTTTCAATCCATGCAGCTAAACTAGTGCAGATGTTGGATGGATTCTCTTAAATTAAACCAATTGAAACCTGACTTATACTGATGTATCTTACATCAAAGCATTCACCAGTGCGAGCTAAATAAGAATAAGGGGTCAGGGATGTCAAGAGCTCAAGTGGCTAGCAAGAATCACATGCTCTTATTTGACTGTGACAAGCACAAGTGGGGAATGCTCTTTGCAAGGCAGGGAGTGGAGGGGAGAGATTGCTTGCTTGACTTGGCAAATGGATTATTCATCTTTCAGAAACGCTCATAGAAATGCCAGCAGTTCTCCTGGGTATTAAAACATTAGGCACTGGCTCCAGGCGGAGAGATGGAGGATTGGCAGACACGTACTCAGACTGTCTTATACCCCTATGCTGCAGCCTCCAGCACTTGGCTGTGGGGTCAAAGCTGGTCCCTAGTGAACAGAGCCCACCTTGCCTTGTCTTGTTTTTATACATTTTTCTCCTATGCTTCTCTGTAAACTCGGTGGATTTTGTTTGGCTTCCCTGGCGTGGCTCACTCTGTTTCCCAGACTTTGGTTGGTTGGTACTGGTCTAGTTCAGAAGCTGGATCTAAGGGAACCTCTGCTGGGTGAAGGAGAAGTGTACTGAGTGTGGGCTGGGAAGCAGAGGTGTTCTGTGGTTATAAGTGTTACCTTGGGCAAGTCACGTGTCCACCGTGTGCCAGAGAGAAAACCAAGTATAGGACAGGGCCTTAGAGACTGCCCCTGCTGGCGCTGTGATGGCTGTCAACTGAACGAGGTTAACCCGGGTGCAGGGCAAGTCTCACCCCACCTTGTACATGAGGGTTTAGCTATGCTGCCCTCCTAGCTATGGAAGTGTGAGCTCCCCTTCTTATACCCCTACCCTCAACCATCATGAGTCTCCCAAATCAATCCCTGGGTGAGAATAAGCTAGTTGGGTTCTATTGAGACCTCAGGTTCTTTTTTTCTGGTAAGACTTTCCTCATGAATGTGAGACCTCACTTCTCTACCCCATGGATCCTCATCAGTGTTGCAACTCAATCTTTGAACATTCAGACATCCATCCATCCACTCACTCAAGAAAGGCGATGGTCAGGTGTGCATCCTCTCTTCCTTCACCGACAAGCTAGGCACAAACCCAACCTTAGGAGAGCAGTGTTGTCTAGCGTGCTGAGCAACCAACTGGGAGTCAGTACTCCTCGGTTCCATAATTTTATCACAATGCCCCTGCCCTTTCCTCTCTGCCAACTAGCCCACTTCTCCAATAGTCGTCTTTGCTCCTTCTTTCCCTTTGCTTCCCAGGTGTCTGGCTGGTGGGTCTTGCCCACATGCTGAGGGTCTAACTGATCTCCAGATTTCGGGTCGGGAAGGAATTTTCCCCCAGATCAGGTTGGCAGAGACCCTGTTTTTTTGTTTTGCATTCCTGTGCAGCATGGGGCACTGGTCACTTGCTGGTTTAAACTCGTGTAAATGGTGGATTCTCTGTAACTTTCGACGTCTTTAAACCATGATTTGAGGACTTCAGTAACTCAGCCAGAGGTTAGGGGTCTATTACAGGAGTGGGTGGGTGAGGTTCTGTGGCCTGCAATATGCAGGAAGTCAGACTAGATGATCGTGATGGTCCCTTCTAGCCTTAAAGTCTATGAGTCTGCTTATAGAACACCTCCCTTACCTTGTCTGTAAAGACACCACCCTCCCCTTCAAATCCCTCCTGAAGATCTACTTTGAGCATGACACCTACAAGGCATCTACCCCCTGATGTAGCCATTGATAGCTGTCTGTCAGGAAGAGCTGCTGTTCATTCATGTAAAAATGTAAAGTCAAGTTATCACAGAATATAGAATATTAGGGTTGGAAGAGACCTTCACAGACTGGGCAATGCATGCGCCTGGAGGTTCATGTCATGCCCAAGGTCATGCAAGAAGTCTGTGGCAGAGCCAGGATGCCAGCCCAAGAACTCCTCACTCCCCATTTTATACTTTAGTTTCTGGGCTCACTTTTCCTACAAAATAATATACCCCAGCCTTGAAGGGCTGTTGTGAGTTGCTCACTTTGTACTAAGCACTTTGTGGTGCTGGGGAAGGTTTAACATGTTTGTGCACTTTTAATATCTCCCAGCACATCTAGCCAGGAGAATATTGTCTCTCTCCACCTCCAAATTTAGTCCAAGCTATTTTAATAAAAGCAAAGTCTATTAAGCTTCGTTTTCTCTTGGCGGCAGTAAATCTCTTCAAACACTGATCCCTATGGGAGATTCCTGGGATTATGTGCCACTGCAGAGGGGGTGAAAGAGCAACAGAAGGGGATGGAGGTGAGGGGAAGCTTCAGGTGCCGAGAATGTCACTTGCTCCCTGGTAAATGAAACTTGAATCTAGAATTGTGGATATAAATATTGGAGTGACCCAGGTAAAATAAAGGGAGAACAGTTCACTGAGCTTGACTCTGACATGCAGGAGGTGCTAAATTATTAAAACTTTAATAAACGTAATAATAAATATTTGATGTTGAATTATGGAAGTTTTCACAGATATAGTGGAAACCGAAAAATGATCTATTATCTCTGCATTAGAACTTAAACACTGCTCAAACAGGGATCAGGCTGTCAGCTCCAGGGCCCGGGTGTCCCATGGTGGATGACAGCCAAGGTGATGCACGCGTAGGTTGGTGTTACAGGTTCTCTAATGCAGTGACGGGTGCAGTGGAATCACGTTCCAGTGCTGGAGGTTCACTGCAATGCTGAGAATAGGTGATGGAGTTACATCCGCTATTAAGAAGGCTTGGTGCTGTCCTATCTCAGCACTGGAGGTTCTCAAGTGCTCTCTTGTAATAAGAAAGCTACTTTGAAAGCTTAGCTGTTTGGGAAATAATCAAATATATTTTCCCAGTTCCTTCACTTTGTCCTTGTGGACTGAGACACACTCAGGACATGTCTACACTTGGAGCTAGGTGTGCGTGATTCCCAACTTGTGAAGACATCCTTGGGCTAGCACTCGGAGCTATCACACTCAAAATAGTAGTGTAGCACGGGCAGTGGTGAGCAGTGGTACAGGCTAGCCGCCCTGAGTACAAACCCATGCGGACCCCATGGGTATGTAGTCGGGGTAGCTTGCTTGTGCTACCGTGGCTACACTGTTCTTTTTGGCATGCTAGCTCAGTGAGACCTAGTGTGCGTAAGTCTGCGCAAAGTTGGGAGTTCCCCCCTACCTCTAAGTCGAGACATAGCCTCAGAGTGATAGTCTGGGAGGGGAGATACTGAACTTGTCTCTCAGGGCTGTAAATCCCCAACACTGACCTGTAAGACACAACCTGCCATTGGAGACTCCTGGGCATTTTACGGTAATATAGTAACCGTACAGCAGCTGGGTCTTTGTCCTTGGAGCTTCCCATTGCAGAGCTGTAATACGGAGGCAGTAGTGCAGTCATGTCTCTGGATTGCAATATCCCACTGATTGTGTTGGAATGCATAAGCACTAATGCGGTCCCATCTCAGCACAAGGGCTTCTCCTGTTCAGTGCCGAAATGCATTAACTGTAATGCAGCTGTGTCTTGGTGCTGGGAGAGGTTCCCATTTGCTGTACGGTAATACGGTGGCAGTAAAACAGTCATGTATTTCTTTTATGTCCTTGGTAACAAGTGTGCCACATTCCTTCAGGCCTTTGATTAGTCTGTCCCCTTTGGCTTGGGGGTCACTTGTCTCTAAGAGTTTAATGGAGGGAAATTGCAGAGGGGCTAGTTTTGAAGAAGCATGTGAAGTCTTTACAACTCTGAGGGGAAAGGTCTGAGTGTGGCCTTGTGTTTTTATGAAGACGCCGGAGAGTGTGTAAAGAATAGATGGAGATCTGCCTTTCAATGGCTGTTCAGTGAAGTGCCGACTCCAGCTTCCTGCCAGCATTCAGAGGGAACGTTGTACTCGTTCGCTGCTCTGCTAAATAGCTCAACAAGAGAGTCAGCTGCATGTCCCAGCTGTTAGCTGCAGGTCTGGTGAAAGGCCCTAGATAGCTCAATGAGTTTCAAGTTGTGACTTAGAGAAGTTGTTATCATAGAAGTTAGAGATGGAAAGGACTATCAATTTGTTTAGTCCCATCTCTTTGGCAATGCAGGATTGTTCCCCATGTTACATTTTTTACCGGAGATGAGCTGTGATATAACTTTGCATGCATCACTTACAATGGTGTATTGTTTTAATTCTGTGCACCATAAATTAGGCACATGCCTTCTTTTATGGTTAATGAAACTTGAATGTATAATTAATATACTTGCATATATAATTCATCAGGGACTGCATTACGTGTCCCCTCCTCAGCCACACAATATGATCCATTGTATGATGTTGATATCAGTCTCATGTCATTGCATGGCCATACACAGATTGGAATCTGTGTTATTGGGCATTTGGCCCAGTGCATTATGGGGCTGTTCGCCTAGCTCTGAAGCATCTGGCATTGGCTGTGCTAGAAGCAGAGTACTAGGCTTGATGGACTCTCCCAGATTCCTCTCCACTGATGAGACCATCAATCAGTATTTGTCTCCCTTTCTTAAAACATCTGTTAATTTCCTGCTCTCCCGCATCTCTGTGTTTTTTCCCATGTTACTCGCTGTGAATGAACTGACCTTCGTGCCCTGGCTTGCAATCCACATCTCTCCTCATGCTAATCCCACATTTCCCACAAGTTGCAAGTTCATAATATCCAAACCCTTATTTCTCCCCTCGGTATCTCCCAGAGTGCATTGCCTTCTCGATCTGTGCCAGCACGCTCTGTTGGGACAGAGACTCTCTAAAGCTTTATGTATTGCACAGCGCCGTGAATGTTATCAGTTCATTATGTACCTGGCAAGCCTTGCACTCCCAATGTAATTTCTCCACTGAATCCCCCAGCTGTAGTTTAAGCTGGTCTATGGTTGGTAAAAAATGGTGTGCAGTACTGGGGCAGCATGGTGTCTATAGAATTATAGAAATAAAGGGCTGAGAGGGACCTTGAGAGGTCATCTAGCCCAGCCCCTGCACTGAGGCAGGACCACTCCTGACAGAAGTTTGTCTAAACTGTTCTGAAAAATCTCTAATAATGTGGAGCCTCCCTAGGAAGCCTATTCTACTATTTAACTATCACTATTAGGGAAAAGAGTCTAACTATATCTAACCTAAATCTCCCTTCCTAAAGATTAAGCCAATTGCTTCTTTTCCTACCTTCAGTGGACTTGGAGAACTGTTGATCTCCATCCTCTTTACAACAGCCCACAACATACAGGAGACCGTTATCAGGTCCCCAACTCAGTCTTTTCTCAAGACTGAACATGCCCAGTTTGGGTCTTTTTAAACCTTTCCTCATAGGCTGTTTATCACTTTTGTTGTTTTCCCCTGGATTCTCCAGTTTGTCCACATCTTTCCTACAGTGTGATGTCCAGAACTGGACACAGTACTCCAGCGGAGGCCTCACCCATGCTGTCTTACAATATAACACAGCTGTTATACACCCCAGAACGGTATTAGCCTGTTTTGTAACTGCATCACATTGTTGACGCATATTCAATTTGTGTCCCACTCTAATCCCTACAGTCTTTTCAGCAGTACTGCCACCTAGCCAATTATTCCCCATCTTGTGGGTGTGTGTTTGATTTTTCCTTTCTAAGTGTAGTATTTTGCATTTGGCTTTATTGAAATTAACCTTGTTGATTGTTGACCAATTCTCCAATTTGCTGAGGTCGTTTTGAATTCTAATCCTGTCCTCCCAAGTGCTTGGTGTCATCCACATGTTTCCACTCCGTTATCCAAGTTATTAATTAAAAAAATTGAATAGTACTGGACCCAAGACAGACCCCTGAAGGACCCCACTAGATACGCCCAGCCAGTTTGACATATGTAAACGATACTGACAGATTGTTTCCAGTAGTGGAAAGGGGAATAATTATGACCTAGAAAACGGTTAGCTCCGGTGAGCATTGTCATAGGTGAGCAGAGACTACATGGCTAAGGAGACTGAGAAAGGGAGAACCTTTCACCTCTGGAATCAGTTCAAATCCAGACCAGCTCTATTGACCAAAAATCGATATATCAGATGGCAGTACTGGGGGAGGGATAGCTCAGTGGTTTGAGCATTGGCCTGCTAAACTCAGGGTTGTGAGTTCAATCCTTGAGGAGGCCATTTAGGGATCTGGGGTGAAAACTGGGGATTGGTCCTGCTTTTGAGCAGGGGGTTGGACTAGATGACCTCCTGAGGTCCCTTCCAACCCTGATATTCTATGATTCTAGGGCTGTTTGGCAACTTGTGTGGAATGAGTGGATTGTCTTCATCCAGAATTTACCGAGCAATTGTCCACATCACAAACCAAAGCAATTAGCTTTGTTGCTGACAGTCGGGCCAGAGGGGATCAAGGATTGAATGGGCCATAGAGCCTGAACTCCCCTTTTACCCCTAAATGGTCCCTGTGGGATCTGGGGTTAGAGCGGATCAAGGATTGAATGGGCCATAGAGCCTGAACTCCCCTTTTACCCCTAAATGGTCCCTGTGGGATCTGGGGTTAGACACATTGGTGGGTAAATGGGTAGGGGATTCATGCACCTTCTGCTGCCCATGCGGTCTGGGTTGAAGCTTTTGATCTCCTTTTCTTTTCACACCTGCCGATTGTCTGTGCTCGGTTATTTATTAATATATTTTTTTATGTTCTCCCCTCTCCAAAGTGCGGGTTTCACGCACTCCGACTTTGTCACTGTTTCCAAAGAAAAGTTTCTAATTTAGCCCGAGCAGCTATAAATCACAGGAGCAGAGCCTCTGCTACCAGCTGACATGACTTACAGCTCTATCGTTATGGCAACCATAGAAACAAATAAAAGCCCTGCTTTTGCTTGACAAGCCTTTGAGGTGCCCTGATGGAGAGGCAAGTGTTCAGCGGAAGAATGAATTTTCTTGAATTCGCTGTCGATTCATCTCCATTTTGCTCCCAAGTGAGCCCCTTTGCTCTCTGAATTCTTTGGCCAATCAACAGGTTGTTGTTTTTTTTCTCTCGCTTCTCTCACTACTGCACATGCTTCTTCCTTTCGACGGCAGGACAGAGAGGGAGCTCCGTCCGCCGTCTCCGAACTTACCCAGCCGAAAAGGGGAACGCTGCAGGAGCACGTGCTGGCTGAAGCCACAGATTCTATCCCTGACTCAAGCTCTGCTGCTGTCCTGGTGGGTGACCTTCCAGCTAGTCGTTTTGGGGAACGTTTTCCAAAGCACCTAAGGGTCAGATTTTTAAACGTTATTTAGGGTACGCTGCACTCAGCTTTGCAGTGCCTGAGACCCGTTTTCAAAAGTGACTTGGGCACTTTGGAAACTTGCTCAAATTGAAAGTCAATGGGATTGTAGCTCTTCAGTGACTTAGGGCACTTTTTGGGTGGGGGAAACACACTCTTCACCTCTTTCTGCCTTAGTTTCTCCATCAATAATAGGAGGATTATAATGCCCACCTTGATAAAATGCTTTGAGATCTGTGCAGAAGGGTGAATGCTCTATTGGTGACAATTATTCTATGCAAATGGGCTGGGGTTATTGGATGGTGCACGCCAGTGATGGATGGGAAGGACGTGGCTGATTACAGGGCCTGCAATATCCTGCAATATCCCGCTGCCTGCAGAGACTGGGAAAATGCTGGCTGGTGTCATGTTAGATTCCTTTTGTTCGCATTTTTACTAGTATTCCTTGTATGGTACTGCCCAGGGGCCCTGACAGTGATCGGGGCCCTCTTGTGCTAGGTGCTGTGCACAGACAGTCCCTGCTGCAAGGTGCTTACAGCTTAAATAGACAAGACAGGCTGAAGGTGAGAGGGGAAGTGATTTGCCCAAGGTCACCCAGCCGGTCAGTGGCACAGCCAAGAATACAGTGTAGGTCTCCTGAGTCCTAGTCCAGTGCCTTATCCATTGAACCACACAGAACTGATTCCAGGATCTACTCTTGAGCTGGCTTTTCTTGGTGCAGCATAGAATGGGTTTCCAGCTTCTTCCCAGTCGCACACTCTCTCTCTCTCCAAGTTCACTCATGCTATTCTGCATTTCCCCGTTCTGCCTGAGTGAACCATTCATCTTGACACCACCTGCTTGTCTGCAGGATCTTAAGGAAACAAGGCTGGCCAGGCAGCGTGCCAGGGCTGGGGTTATTGGATGGTGCACGCCAGTGATGGATGGGAAGGACGCGGCTGATTACAGGGCCTGCAATATCCTGCGATTTTATGATAGCTCTGTGCCCCTTGGAGTCACAGCGGGTGCTGAGGGGAAATCGAGTCCCCTGCAGCCTCCTATATAGAAGATCTGTCTGATAGGCCCCCTGATAGAGAGGTTTGGCTTCGGGACATTCCAGGCATCAGGGGGGAAGAGGTTGCTGAGGGAGATGCTTTTCCGGTAAGAAACCATTTGCTGCTGCTGGAAGAGAGAATGGGCGAGCGCAAAGCAAGGCCTTTATCAGCCCCTTTCATCAATGGCAGCCTTGAGCCGCAAGGAGCTACCTTCAAAGGCTATTGCTCTGTCGATAATGGCAGCAGCCAGCACCAATAAAAGTGGCCCTGAGCCCCTGACAGCAGGTGCTGGTGATGAATGGACGGCTTAACGTGATGAAGCAAATTGATCATTGCATCACCGACCACAACTTATTCATTTCTGAAAAGAGGGTGATTCATTACCTGGCATGTCACGGTGGCTCTGTCATCGCCAGAGATAACAGCCGTGTTGCACGGGCTGATGGCTTTCATCAACCTGGCGGGCTCCTTATTTCCAAAGGGAGTGGGGGAGGGGAGCCCCAAGTCTTTAAAGCCAGGATAGGGACCATCTGTGGACAGCATCTCCCAAAAAAAAACACAGAACAGGAGAGGCCTTTGCTGAAAGACAATTGAGAACGCGTTCCAGCCCTGTGCTTGTAATCTCCCCTGACAGGGTCCCGGCTGCTCCTTGGAATTCTTCCTTGCCTCCCAGTTTGATTTATGAGAGCAGATGAAAAGAGCCAGCTATTTCTAGCTTGGCTAAGGGATGACTAAGTAGGGACCTACCCTTGTGAAAGCACTTTGAAGGATGTAAATGCCAAGGCAGGATAGGAATTATTTAGGGCTGTACAATGTGGTGTAATTCAGATGATGATCAGATGATGTTAGTTAAAAAGAAAACTTATGCTGAAAGCCACCTATGAATTGCCCAGCTGGGCCAGAACCGAGGTCCATGTATCCTGTCTCTGAGTAGAGCTGCTCTGAAATTGTTTTGTCGGAAAATGCTGATTTGCTGAAGCAAAATGTTTTGCCAGCTCTGTGGCAGATTTGACAAAACGTTTGCCGGAACACAGACAAGTTTTCACTGGAAACCTGATGGTGTTCCGGGATCGAGAGCTCCGCAGCAGGGAGCCTGGCAGTCCTGGGAACCCCAGCTGGAGGCAGGTCTCTGGGGGCTGCTCGGGTCCCCCTCTGTGATAGGGAGCCCTGCCAGCCCCTGGACCCCTGCCTGGAATGAAATTGAATTGGAATAAAATCCTGAATCGGGATGAAAGCAAATTGGAAATACAAAACCCCTAGCGAACCATTCCCTCACCCTCAAGTTTTGGCCAGCATCATTTGCTTCCAAGGAAGAGACAAGAAAGTTATGAAATAACCTGCACCTGGAGAAAGTTTCTTCCTGATCCCAAGCATTAGAAGTTGGTTCATGCCCTGAAGCATGGGGGTTTATATCCCTTCCAAAGCTCTTGGGGTTTGTTTCTGTTCTGTGTTGTTGTTGTTTTTAATTCTTGCTATTGTAACTCTTAGTCTTCTTGTCATTAGTATAAAAGTCCTTTTTAATTTTTTTTTTTTAATCCTACAAAATTCTCAGCCTCTTGCCATTGAGTTGTAAAACTCCACCCCAGGAAAAGTGACAGAAGCATTTTGGGCCATTTAAAACCACTTTGGAGCAAACTTTAGCAAACCCAGTGCCATAGAGACCAACCCTGCAAAGTCTCAAGAGATGGTTTGGGTTTTCCCTGAGTCTGATTGCTGTTTGCATTGGCGCTGATGCCTCAGCGTCAAGAAGGGAAAAAAAACGAACTAAAAAAAAACCTCCCCACAGATGTTGTTTAGATATTTATTGAGCCAATTTAATAAATAAAAAAAGCTCTTCAAATGTGAACGTATTTGTAATGCTCTTTTGTTTTCTCTGGATCTTTTCATTACAAGCTTTTAAAACACTGTTATTGGACTCTGCAGCTTCCCCTAACTCAGTGTTTTACCCCAGATCTTCAAAAGAAATGGGGGATGACTTCTTCTGTCTTTGTTACTATTCGTAACGATGGACACACACTATGCTAGCATCCACAGGCTTCCCACTCTGCTCAGCTGTCCAAACACCTAGGAAGTCCTGGTTTCATTCTCCTTCAAACAGCCTCTTTGTTGTGGGAAGGGGACTGAACAGACATCATGAGAAATATACGAATACAATGTGTGCAGGGAGGGGCATTGAAGTGATGCAAATACTCAGTGCAGCTGGAGAGCTGCCCGATAGCACAATCCAAAAACTACTTTGTCATGAAAGGGGTTTTCTTCTTCTTCTTCTATTTCTTCTTCTCCCCCTACTTCCTTCCCCCCCCCCCCCCACTGCCACCTTTAGTGGTGGCATTTAGGGATAGAAAATTAAGACAGAAAATATCATAATGGCACCATATCGGGGTTCTCAAATTTCATTGCACCACAACCCCTTTCTGATGACAAAACAATCTATATGACCCCGTGGGGGAACACCAAAGTTTGAATCCACCCAATCCCTGTTGCCCGGGCGGGTGGCGGGCAAAGCCGAAGCCCCAGGCAGGGGACCTGTAATCTAAGCTCGAGCAAGTCTAACACCAGCCCTAGTGACCCCATTAAAATGCAGTCACAATCCACTTTGGGGTCCTGACCCACAGTTTGAGAACCACTGCACTATATAATCCATGGCGCACCCACACCTTAAATACGGTGTCCAGTTCTGGTGACCCCATCTCAAAGAGGATATAGAGGAATTGGAAAATGTTCAGAGAAGGGAAACAAAGATGATCGAGGGCATGCAATGGTTTCCATATGAAGAGAGATTGAAATGATTAGGGTGTTCAGCTTAAAAAAGAGATGGCTAAGGTGTGTATGATAGATAGCGAGCTATAAAATCTTGAATGCTGTGGAAAAAGTGAATAGAAAAGTGTTACTTACCCTTTCACCCAATACAAAAACCAAGAGTCACCTGATGAAATTAATAGGCCATAGGTTTCGTACCAACAAGAAGAAGTACTTCTTCACTCAAAGTGCAATGAATCTGTGTAACTCATTGCCAGAGTTGTGACAGGCATGTGATAGGGATGTTGTGATGGCCAAAGTATAAGAAAAGAACTAGCTAAGTTCATGGAGGATAGGTCCATCAATGGCTATTAGCCAAGAAGGTCAGGGATGCAACCTCATGCTTGGAGCAACTCTAAACCTTTGACTGCCTGCAGCTGGTGCAGAGAAGGGCTACAAGGATGATCAGGGGGTGGAGAGCCTGCCTTCTGAGAGGAGACTTAGGGCCTGTCTACACTTGAAACACTACAGTGGCACGGCTGCAGCAGCACATCCATGTAGACATTACCTAAGCTGACGGGAGGGGTTCTTCCATTGCTGTCATTAATCTATCTCCCTGAGAGGTGGTTGCTAGGCTGATGGAAGAATTCTTCCATTGGTGTAGTGCTGTCTTCATGGGGGGTTAGGTCAGTTTAACTCAGTTGCGCAGGGGTGTGGATTTTTCACACCCCATAGCAACCTAGCTGGGTTGACCTAACTTTTTAGCGTAGACAAAGCCTTCGGGCTGGTCGGCACTACAGCGTTAGGTCAATTTAACTACATTGCTCAGGGCTGTGGGAAGAAAAGCCCCAGCAGAGACAGTGCTAGGTTGACAGAAGAATTCTTCTGTTGGCCCAGCTGCCGCGTCTCGTAGCCACGCATTTATTCCAGCGGCGGAAGAACTCCTTCCATGGTTGTAGTAAGTGTCCACACTACAAGGCTATAGGGGCCTGGCTGCAGCTGTGCTGCTGTAGCATTTCTAGTATAGATGCACCCTAGAAGAGCTTGGCTTGCTTAGCTTAGAAAGACAAGGCTGCAATGGGATCTGATTCCTCTCTACAAATGCCTTGTGGGGTAAACACCAGGGAGGGAGAAGAGCTACTTAAGCTCAGGGACAATGCTGGCACCAGAACAAATAGGGATAAACTGGCTATAAATAAATTTAGGCTGGAGATCAGAAGGTTTCCAACCATCAGATGAGGGAGGCTTGGGAACAGCCTCCCAACAGGAGTAGTGGGGGCAAAGAACCCAACTTGCAGTAAAGTGACGCTTGATACATTTACATTGATTGAGATTATATGACTGCATTGTCTGTGATAAGAGGGGTCTGGACTCAGTGACCCAGAAGGTCCCTTTCAGTGCTGTGTTCCCACGGCAGCTCTCCCCCGATTCAATCACATAATGTCCCTTTGGCAATTACAGTTTTGGCTTCTGTGGGGCAGTAATGTTAGAGAAAAGATATAATTTATTTTTCTTAGCTTCTTTTCCTGACATTTAGTAGGAAGAGCCACCACCATGTGACCAGCCAGCTCTGTATGGACCTCAGTTTGCACCTGCAAGCTTGTCTGAATAAGGGCCAGTCCACACCAGGAACTTATATCGGCATAGTTATGTCGCTCAGGGGTATGAAAAACCCACACCCCTGAGCGACGTAATTAAGGAGACTCAACCCCTGGTGGAGACAGCGCTAGGTCGATAGAATAATTCTTCTGCCCACCTAGCTACCTCTCGGGGAGGTGCATTAACTACAGCGACAGCAAAACTCCTTCCGTCACAGCAGCCAGTGTCTACGCTGACATGCTATAGCACGCAGTCACCACACTAGCTGCGTGCCACTGTAATGTTTCCAGTGTGGACAAGCCCTGAGTCTCTCTCTCTCTCTCTCCTTCCCTCCCTAGTTTTTAACCTCCAAGAATGATCGCTGGATTTCTGCAGCCAGAGGGCAAAACTAATACACTCATGAGAGACAAAACTTTCTGGGAGTTTAATAACGATGTGTGATGAGTACCTTAGCTCATATGAAGGATGGAAACAACCCACAGGGTGAGAAAGAAAGAGAGGAGAGATGGATGTGGGGGGTAGATTCCATCTCCTGATGTGCGTGTCTGTCCATCCTTCGTCTGTGAGGTTCTCAGGGCAGGTATCAACTCTTGTATGTCCAGTAGGAACCTAGGGCGTGATGTATCTAATCATTGCCACATCACAGGCTGTGTCTGGTGTCCTGGGGGAAAGGAGTTGGTGGCTCTCAGTCCAGTTCTCAAAGGGTTGCACTTCACATCTCATAAAACTCTCACCATGACTAGCACCCCCATTGGCCAGCCTGAGCAGAAGGGCTTGGGCTAGATTCTCATCAGGGAGTCAATCACGACAGCCTGATCCTGTGTGTCCAGCCTAACCCTTTGAGGAAGCCCGGATGCTGAGGAATAATTTTAGCTTTTGCCACCGGTGTGAGATCCTTTGGTGCCAGTGGAAGATCGGACATAGCAGCGTCATCTCCGCTCCCCATCCCAGTCCTGACGTGCCTCTCCCTATCCCCTCCACCAAGGGAGAGCCCATAACGCAGGGGAAATGTTCTGCTGGCCACTGAGTAGCCCAGATTCCACTGGATCATCTGGCTAAGAGACAGGGGTAGGGGAAGAAAGGTGCAGTAGTGCTCTTCCTCTTGCACAGAGCGGCTCGAACTCCAGAGCTGTCTGACACCTCTCACCAGTACTTAATATCTGCTTGTGTAGATTTACATGCCCTGTGCTGGGACTTTAGCCCCGGCTGTGCCTTGCAGCTGTCGAGAGGTGATATTACAGCCAAAGCTCGTTGTTTCAGCCCTAAATCATGTGCTGTTTGGCCTTCATCAGTTCAGGTTTCACTATATTCTCACTTTTTCTGTTTTGTTTTTTTTACCAGTCCCCCCAGTATGGCTCCTGTGAAGTTGCAGGGCAATGCATCTGCTTGGTAGACCTCTTCGATAGTACAGATTCTGAACTGTTGGGGGGGGTGGGTGATAACTTGCTAGGCATTGCATAGAACTGTTCCAAGCAGAATGGCATTTCAAGGAACTAAACGGAATAAGAGATGCTTGGGACATGATGAGGAGTTGGTGGGGGGAAAAAGATGAAGAAAAACTAAGTAATACCTAGCAAAAATAATCCCATTGTGGGAATTGCCCTGATTTCATTGCCTGATGAATTACTGAGCACTAATCAATTCTACTCCAGATGTTTCCTCTGGTGTTTTTATCAAAATGAGTTACTATTGGCTTAAACCAAATGGCTTTTATTGTAATATGGATCGGTGTAGTTAGGGACCCACTACTGCACAGCAACACAAAATGTACACAAGACATCAGCTCTGGCCCCCCAGAACCCATCACAAGCTGCAGGTCAAGTCAGGTAGACACTTTAGCAGCAGTGGAAATAAACAGGATAACAAAAGGCGAGAGGGATTTGATTGTTTGGAGAGGATTTGGTCTCTTATAGTATTAAGCATTGTTCATGTCATAGCTAGAAATAATGTCTTCGAGAAACAAGGTCTCAAGCCAGCTTCAGAAGGCATGTGGAGTGATAGTTAGAGCTACTACTGGAAATAGGAATTTGTAGATTCCTAGATTTTCAGGCTAGAAGGGGGCTGTTATGATCATCTAGTCTGACCTCCTCCAGAACACAGGTGTTAGAATTTCACCCAGCAATTCCGGCTTATCTAAAGTTGCGGGTTCTATTCCCTGCTATGACACTGATTCTCTGTCACCCCTTTTTCCTGAGAGGTGCTGAGCATGTACAATTCCATTTAAGCGAGTGGAAGCTGTGGGTGCTTGGCACCTCTGAAAACCGGGTCTTTGGATTCCCATTTTCAAATACAAGTGACTAAAATTAAATGCCTAAATAAGCGTTTAGGTGCTTAAAGATGGATTTTGGTGCCTAACTTTAGGCGTCCCTAGGATGAAAATTAGGCTCGTAACCTTTCAGTGCTTTAGTTTTCCCAGCTGTAAAATGGATCGGATGTTACTTAGCTCTTGGCATGTGGGAGGTTTCCGAGGCTTAAGAAAGGCTGGAGAGCCTCAAACACAGGGTGTGGTAGATGGGCAGAGCACACTTGTTCTGGAATCGGGGCTGAGAACTGTCTCCCTGTAAGCAGTTGCTACTATATTTATAGCACCATTCTCACGTGAAGGAAACATTTGTGTTTAAGACACTGAACTTCCTGTATAACTTGGGGCAAGTCATTTAGGGACTGATTCTCATTTATGCTAAGGCCTCTTTATGCTGCCCAGGCAGTGTGAAGGGGACTTAGTGGACGTAAATTACATTTACCCTTTACACCGCCAGAGCTGAACGAGAATCAGGCCCTTAAGCTCTCTCCACTCCAGTTCAACAACTCTAAAATATTTCTTTTCTTTCACTTTTTGTGTGTCTTGTTTCTTGAGTGCAGACTCTATGGGGTAAGGTCTGCCTCTTGGTATGTGTATGTGCAACGCCTGGCACAGGGGGCCCCCGATCATCATTTCTAGCCCATAGATGCTACTGTGATGCAAATCAGAATAGTTCTCCTGCCCATTGTGGCATTTCTCTCATGTAAAATGGCACTGTTGCTCTGACACATCTCTTTTCTGTCCATCCAGTTCTTTCTTCTGATAAGGTTGCACAGCCCTGCCCCTTCCCTGCTGGGGAGTTGCACTGGTTCTTCAGCATGCATCTGTGGAAGCACCGGCCTCAGGTGTGAAACCTACCTTCGGGTATGTCTTATACTTAAAACACTGTAGCGGGTCAGCGGCTCCCCGCTAGGGCTTCAGTATAAAAACTCACAGTGATGGGAGGGGTTCTCCTGTCACTCTAGTAAATCCACCTCCCCAGGAGGAAGTAGCTAGGTAGAGGGAAATGTTCTTAGACCTAGCACTGTTTACACTGGGCTGAGCTTGGCATAGCTAGATCTCTCAAGGGTATGGACTTTTCACACCCCTCAGAGACGTAGGTATGCTAGTGTAGACCGGCCTTCAGTCTCTTCTCAGATGTGGGATGGAGGAGATCTCCAAGGCCATGTCTACACTAGCATTTATGTCAGCAAAACTTTTCTCGCTCAGGGGTGTGAAAAATCACACTCCTCCTGAGCAACATTAGTTTTGCTGGCCTAAGTGCTTGTGTGCACAGCACTCTGTTAGTGGCAGACACTCTCCCGCCGACATGCTTCCGCCGCTCGTTGAGCTGTTTTATGACGTCAAATGGGAATGTTCTCTCCCATCAGCATAATGCGGCTACATGAGAGATCTGACAGCAGTACGGCTCTATCAGGACAGCTGTGCTGCTATAAGCTTGGTAGTGTAGACATGGCTCAAGTGACTTGCTCTTTGGGACCTGCACTGACCCCAGCGAGACAGAATTAAGCACAAGCTAATACTTCTCCAAAAAGGTGGAAGGCTTAAAATGGCACAAATGAAGAAGCTGAGTGCTAACGACATGGTGTAAATATGTACTGAGCCTTTGCAATAAAAGATTCTTTATCCAGTTCCTTTGTATTCAATATATATTAAGTAGAAATGGGCCCAATCAAAAACTGAGCTGTAAAATCCCACAGCTCTGGATTCAGATTAGATTCTGGGTCAAACTCCATTCCATCACACTTTATATTGAGTGTTTCTTTATAAATATTTTATAAAGGGTTCATTACTGGTGAATAGATGTTTTAATAAAGGGTTATTCGATTGTTATAGAGACCAACAGGTCAATAGGCTGCCTATAGCCATCTATAACACACATTACTCGTGTCTGTAACATGCTTCTAACATCTATTAGTCATTTATTAGCCTTTTATAAACGAGAATGTCCCCTTGATTTAAAGTGGGACCTTTAGCAGGGAGACTTAAGAATGGCCATACTGGGTCAGACCAAAGGTCCATCTAGCCCAGTATCCTGCCTTCCAACAGTGGCCAATGCCAGGTGCCCCAGAGGGAATGAACAGGTTCAAGTGATCCACTCCCTGTCGCTCATTCCCAGCTTCTGGCAAAAAGAGGGTTAGCAACAGAGGACTTGCAAAGAGCAGGCTAGACGTGGACTGTGGGGCCTTGTTTGTGTGTCGAGCGACATTTGATGGTGTGAGAAGGATTCAGATTTAGTCAACAGAATTGGGGCTCAGATTTCCAAGGTGACATTGCTCACCTCTGTATTTGCACACGCAGAGTGATATTTTTGCTTGTGGGCTGTACAGATGTGCTCCTGGCAAGTGACTGGCACATGTAAGCTGAGTCCCACTACACACACATCTGTATATGCTGTTACCGCACTTTTATCCTGAAAATTCTGGGGCACAGTGGGTTCTCCCTTGAGAATATGGCCTGCCGTGGTTACCTAGACCAAGCAGGGCTCCTGGTGGCTGTATTGGGGGAACACTTCACAGTACTGCACAATCCAAGTGTGCTTTCTCTAGCTGCAACATCACAGTTATTGCTTGCAAGTAAATCATCCACAAGGCCCTCCTTGAGCTGCATTGCACAGTAGGCGTGAGACCCCATATTAGGTGTATCTTGTGACTGTGGCTTTCTGCTTGCTAGCTCCATCATGAGCATAGTAAATCTGCACTTAGGTATTTTCCCGAAATGAGGGTAGGTTCCTTACTCATGAGGCTGTATCATTTGGGCTAGTGATGCTAGTTACTGCAAGAACGGTCTAGCCTAGAAGTACCTCAGCCATTCATATTGGTCCCCTCCAAAAACCATGACACCGTATTATGAACAGGTTGTTTCCCAAGTTGTTTTCTTCTTGGTTCTTAGGTGATTTTACTGCATCGCCATAACAGGGCACTTACATCAACCTAACTTTATAGTATAGACCAAGCCTCATGAACACTTCTAGGTGTGCAAGCTCATGGCCATTAAGCAAGGGAGGGTACAGATGGCACATGGAATTGTTGTGGTTTCTGTTTTCCTTACCCTCCTGTTAATGAACTCAGCACCAGCTTTGCTGATGGCTGATGGACAAAGGTATTTCCTGTGCCAAGATGCATACTGCTGCTCTCAACAGGTGCTTCCTTGCTGTGTATGACCAATGATCACCCTGCCAGCTAGGGCAAGTCCCCTTCTTACCCTTCCTCCAATACCCCAAGCTACACAAAGAGGCGGAGGATTTCCCAGCTTCTCCCAGCAACAAAATCAATACCAAAGGCCTCCATTAATATTCTGGGAATGGCAGAAAAGATTGACTGCCTCATTAGCAGGCATCGTGTGGAACGCTGACAATAATTAACAACTCAACGGTCTTATTGCTGGCCTATCACAGAAGTATTCAATCAAAAATGTAATTTTCTCGACGCTTCCATTTAGCATGAAGAGAATATTCCTTCAAAGTTTTAAATAGACTAATTAAGAGGGAAGAAATACAGGGGGGAAATAATATTAACAGTACAGTTTTAATGGGAAATTACTGGAGCGTATTAATAATGCAATAACCATTTTTAACAGCTGTCTGTCAGTTTGTGGGCTGGGGTAATTAAATTAGACACGAAAGGGTTATTCAGATTAGGTGGCGGTGAATGGCGCTGGGGCAGTAACGTCAGACTTAATGTTCCGGTGCCCGAAGGAGGATGAGGTGCCACCAAAGCCTGCCTGGTGAAGGTTTAATGAGGGACCCTCCTTCCCTTCTGTCATGGTCACATGTTATATGAAGCTCACTTGGCTTTAAAGGTGACCTGAAAGACGTTTAAATCCCTTCCCAGACTGGAGTTCAGGCTTTGTGCTCTTCCAGCAGCTGCTTGGGGCATCTGGAAAGAGGAGGCAGGATGGGCGTATTACTATTTGTGATAGGGTAACAGGTAGAGCTCCCCAAATAGATCACCCCCCAACCCCCTGCTAGATGCTATACAAACACACAGTGAGAGCGTCCCTGCCCTGGGGAGCTTACAGTCAAACCAGACAAGTTTTGGGAGGGAAGCAGAAGCGCAGAGGAGAAGCGACTTGCCCAAAGTCACATAGGAATAGAATCCCAGCCTCTGGTTCCCATTCTATTACTCGATCCACTGGATCAGGCTGCCTCTTAGTCAAGCTAAAAACCCAGGCCCGAAAGCCAACCAATGTGTGTTCTGTACACAGCTCTCCCCACAGATGGGTGAATGCATCACTTCCCTTCTCTGTGCCTTGGTTTCCCCCTCCAAAATCTCAGACGTTAACGGTTTCCCCGCCTCACAGGGGCGTTCTGAGCCTGGATCCTTGGTTTGCAAATTGCTTTGAGATTCTCAGGTGGGAGGTGCTCTAGATGTGTAGATTATTATAGCAGAGGAGAGGGTGGAGTTGGATTCCTTATGCAGTTTTAGGTGGTAGCTGTGGTGGCAAAGGCCTTGGCTCAGTAAGTGAAGGATAAACTCATTTAATTTTCTACGTATATTTATTTGTACATTAACATCAAACACATGGGGCAGAACCTGGGCTCTGGTTCCTCAAGAGTGGACAGTTGGCCAGGAGCCTGCTGTTGACTGGTGCACCCTGGCTCAGTGAAAGAGAGGACTGGACACTTCCAGATGGGGTGCTCAGGAACTTGTAGTATGTGAATTTTGTAGGACCAAAACCTTGTGCACTGCAAATGGCTTCCAGTGGGTAGCACGTCACATACAGCTCTGGGTGCAGTGTTTCCCACAGCTCACCAACTAGCCGTGGCGCCCTGGGGAGGACTGAGCCAGCTGTCAGAGTTCCTGTGAAGCCTGGGCAAGAACTTAAAGCTTCCCTCTCCAGGCAGAATCCCTGGAGGAAGGTAGCAGTGGGACCAGACCACGCCCTTTCCTCTGGTGGGTTCTCCACCCTGGTGCCAGAATGGTGTGTGCGGTCGCCACCCGCTCTGAACATATGAGTAGATTTGTCCCTCTAATGTTAAAACACTAGGGTCTTCTCATTTTTTCCTGTATTTACTTTATTCAAATATTATGTGTATATATTATATTACAAACACCCCCTTACATTTAGACAGCATTATCAAAGTTGCAAAGTCATGTACTCAACCGTTAGGAAATAGCAGACTTAAAGTTGCCTGTGCAACCTTTAATTTATGATCGTCTTTAATGACATGAGCACGTTCTGTTTTTTGCACAGGATTCCTGCCTCATTCAGTGCACAGGATGGACCTGTTCCGGGCTTTAACCATAGTTGTATAGTGAAGAAGGCTGTTCTCTCTAGGACCCCTGCTTCATTTGTTGTATAAATTGGAAGGTGTGTAGTGAATGAGGTAGGGGATTGCAGGAAAAAGAAAGGATGGGAAAGTCCTTCTTAGACCCAGGTTGGAGCATGCTCAGTGCAGATGGAATGTATCAGTTACGGTCCCCAAAGTCTCTATTGAGCATGTGCAAACTGATTTTTTTAGGCTTACAACTTGACCAAATCTGGATGCATTTTCATGGAGATAGCAAAAGGCACATCCATCCCTGACACAAGGCTGCTTCTTCTTCAGCGCTTAGCTAGACAGTCAGCTGTCGCAATCGTTTGCAATTTGGTCCATTCCTGCGCAAACGCAAAGGCTTGAGGGCCTGAAAGTCCAACATCGGAACAGACTTGATGAACCCATGTAATAGTGGTTCTGCCTCTGGGCCGCCTCCACCCCTCCGTTGGTGGGATTTTATCCTGGATGTCACAAGCCACCCAGAGAACGGCGTTCACTGGAACGTCTTGTGGCATCCTTGCAACATGTCTGAAAAGTGTAAGGCATCGCCTGTGGACAATGGCCCCAGTAGTCTGTGGACCCGAGTGACCATAAACATCTGCATTACAGATGAAGTCATTCCACTCTCTTCCCAATATATGACATTGACATTTTGTGTGGAAAGTCTCCAGCTTTGTCCAGTCTGAGCGCCGTAGTGTTCATGTTTCACAGCCATACAACAGTATGGGAAGGATACAGCTCGAATAAATCCTAAACTTGGTTGCCACACTAAGATGATGTGGATTCCATACCCTTTGTAAACGGCCCATGGCAGATGCTGCAATGCCAATCTAATGGAGAACTTGTGTGTGAGAATTGGAGGAGCTGGTAAGTATAGATCCCAGACAGCAAAAGCCGGAAACTGATTCAATGATTTTGTTGTTCAGAGAGATTGGAGTCGCGGGTGGACCTGGTCCTGGATTTTGCATGTTTGTCTTTGACCATGAAACACGGAGACCAATCTTAGCTGACTCCTCCTCCATATGCTGGAGTGCCTCACAAAACCTGTTGGGGCTCTGTACTAAAAAAACGTCAAAAGTGTAGTCAAGGTCTGTGAGCGAGGGATCACCGATCTCAATGCCTATAGACCTGGCGGAATGCTGCATTGGGAAATCCATTGCCCGACAAAGGAGTGCAGGGGCCAGAGCGCAACCTTGCCTAACACCAGATACTGATTTAAAAGGCAATGACATCTGGTTCCCTAGACGGACACGGGCAGTGGTTCCATTATGCAGCTCTCTAATCAAGTCCAGCAAAGTGGTAGGGACACCTACGCCCTTTAAGGCCTTCCATAACGCAACACGGTCTACTGAATCAAATGCAGCCTTAAGATCAACATACGCTACGTTTAGGGGCTTCCTGAACTCGCGATGTATCTCCGACAACAAGCAAAGGGCCAAAATGGCGTCTAAGGTGGACCTTTTTCTCATAAATCCTGGCTGTTGAGGACGCTGCTTCCAATGTAGCAAAGGCTCCAGGCATGCCAGCAAAACATGCTCAAACACCTTCCTGGGGACGGAGAGCAAGGTGATCGGCCTGCAGCTCTTACATTCACTGCGTGGTCCCTTGCCCTTATAGAGTGAGATCACAATACCGTCCTTCCAGGCAGTTGACAGGGTTCCAGTTCTCCACACCAGATGAAAGATGGCCAGAAGTGATTCTGCTACAGGATCAATAGCACATTTTAGCAGCTTTGAGGGGATGCCATCAGCACCGGCTGCACATCCATTTTTCAGTTTGGAGATGGCACACTTCATTTCATTCAATGTTGATGCATCAGTACAAATGTCTGTATCTGGAACTGCAGTGACTGCCAGATCATTCAGCTCTGAACAAGCGGCAGTTGGAGGATGGTTCAGGACACTTTGATAATGTTCCACCCAGCGTGAGAGATTGTCATTATCCGATTTACATGGATGGTCTTGGCTGTCTTTCAGTATGCCGTTTGTAGTGACTATCTCTTGACTGCTGAGGTTGCGAATGGTGTGGAATGCTGGCTTCAAGTTGCCCCTGGCTAAGCGAAATTTAACATCATCTGCCTCTTGGTTATAATATGCCACGTGATCGCGGAGTGTCAGGGTGTTAAATTTTCGCTTCTGCTGATTACGAGAGTGCTTATCACCATGCTGGCATGCTGCGGCCTTCAGTTTAATTATCTGGAAGGCCTCCTCCGATAGCCAGGCTCCTTCATCCGATGCTGGATGCCTATAGCCAATTGCCTGCTCAGCAGATTGGTTGAGGGTAGAAATGAACAGGGACCGGGCAACCCCCACATCATCTGACAGATTAGCTAGAGCCGAGAATCAGTTGCTGACGTCAACACAAAACCTGTTGGCTAAACCTGGCACATGGAGCGCGTCAATGTCAAACTTCTTCATCATTGCAGAGGGCTTACCCGCTCTTTGGAGCGTCAACTACTAGATGGTGATCTGTGTTCACTGCACATTCCACACTACAATGTACTCTACAGGAGGCTAAGAGACACCTAGCGTCTGTAATGATGTGGTCCAGCTCCTTCTGAGTGACACCCTCATGAGAGATCCATGACATCTGGTGTATGCATTGCCACTTGAACCATGACCCAAGAATGGAAAGATTCTGGAGGCACAGAATGTAAGCAAGCGGCGAGAGTTATCATTGGGTGTGCCTGAACCATAACGACCAATCACCTGTTCAAACCCAGTTCGCAGGGCGCCAGTAACTGCATTTAGGTCGCCCAGGGTCATGAGATTATCACAAGGCTAAAAATTTCAAGTCCCTGCTCTAAAGCCTCTATAAGAGCCCAGAATTTTTAACAGGGGTGACACCACATATTTTTCTCTAGCCTCATTCTTCTAAACAGTTGAACGGTTTTGTTTGAGATTTTCCAAAACAGTATCCGTTTAAGGCAGACACCCAGCATGGGAAATTTCAGCCCAAACTGTTAAGGTCTGGCAAAGTTATAATATAAGCAACCAAAATCATGGTCTTAAAATGGAAAAGGTCAGGCAACCTTAATATAGGTGGGGCTACCAACCTCGCCCATAATATATCAAGAAGAACACAGTGGGCGAAACCCACCCCAGGCGTAACACTGTTGCAATCAAAGCAGGTACTCCAGGGATTAACTTGGTTCAACATTGATCTACTCTGGGCTGCTCCTCTGCTTGAGAACCATGGTAGGAACCTGTGCGGTCAGAGACTTGGTGGGGGGCTGTTACAGAACCATCTGAAACCTAGAGGAACTAGTACAGATAGGCTTGGAAGGGTTTTTATCAGTAAACATCGGCAAATACTGATTTCACTGCGTACCCTCCAAACTGACAAAATATTTCCAGCAATGATACTCAATATTTACAAGAGGCAAAGTAAGAAAAACGCTGTTTGAGAACGTATTACAGTTCGATTTAAGGATATTTACTGTGTATATTTTGATGTGATGTTGGCAATTTGGGTTTTAATGGTTGTAAAGCTTTAACTTTTTGAATCTCAGCTTCAATTGTCATTAAATTATTGTCTGACGCCCCCCGCCCCATTAGCTGACACCTCCACAGTTTCCCACAACTGTGAAAATTCAAGTGACTAAAAATCTAAACATTGATATTATGTACTAAAAAAAATAGAATTGAATTCTGCCAAATCTAGCTGTAGAGCATTATATTTCCCTTTTAATTTGGAGATGAGCACTGTTTTGTTCACCCCACACCAGCACCCACCCATCCATCTTAGCTCATCTAGCACTGGAGATGGGCCCTTGAAAGCAGCCCTGGCATATGAAAACCCCTTTCCATTCGCCTTGACTTTGTGAACAGACCTACTTCACCCACTGTAAGGGAAGTGTGGGGAGGGTATAGGTGTGAGGGAGGATGGGGATTGGGGCAGGTGGGGAGAGGCTGGAGTTTTGTTGGTTGTGTGGGGGGAAATGGAGGGCCTGTGTGGACTGATGGGGTAATTGTGAACAGGCTGCTCTGTGTTTGAGTACTGAGGCGAAGCGTATGTGAATGCTTACAGAGTGGATGGTCCAGTGATTAGGGGGCACTAGCCTACACCTTGGAAAGATGTGGGCTCAAGTCCATACTTTGCTTCAAATTTCTATATAACCTGGGGCAAGTCACTTAGCCTCCCTGTGTCTCAGAGAATGGCCTGTCCCTTCCTCCCATGGGCGTTGTGAAGATAAATATATTTAAGATTGTAAGGCACTCGGACACCATAGCAGTTGGAACCAAGTCCTTAAGATTTGAGCTGTGTGAAATGTATTGGACAAATAGTTTATTTGCCAATAAATGCACTTTGGGGGCAATGGAAACTATTTGTGAATTCAGGTCGAATTCAATGAATAGTTTCAGCTGGAAAAAAATGAATATTTTTTTCTGAAAGATCAAAACATGTAATGTCAATGCTTTGAAATGAAATACTTCAGCTTTTCATTTTGAAATTTAGATAGATTTAACAATTAATAATTAAAGGTTTTAATACAATGTGAATATAAAGAGAAAATAACAAAAATGTTTTAGGTCAAACAAAATGTTGTAATTGATGTGAAACTTCGGGTTTTTTTGTTTTTCATTGAGGAAAAAAAAAGAGAAAACTCTCCATTTTGGGTTGATTCAAAACTAATATCGATGATTTTCAGTCCAGCCACCAAACTGAAAAAATCAGTTGTTTGCACAGCTCTGCTTGAGGTACACAGATTTGGAGCTGATGTTTCAGATTGATCAAAAAAGTACGTCAATACATGCCCTGTCCTTTCAATGTCAGCTCCATCAAGATGCCAGCAGACCCTCTGTCCCAGGTAAAGCAGGACCGTCACACCACCTTCCCCCAGCAAACTGACCGTGTTTAATGGGTTTCAGTGTAAATGATCCCCTACTGCTAATTCTACCCTCCTGCTATCCGATGTGCCAGGTGAACCCACCCCAGGAGAGACAGGATAACGTAGCACAGGTCAGGCACCACTCTCTGTGACATTCGCTTTGCCTGAGCTCTCCGTCTCTCATCCAAGAGCCAGAAGGCAGCCGTGTTCTGGCTTTGCAATAGTCACTTTAGTGCTTTATATTCCTTTGGCTCCAGCCTCGCTTTTCCCCCCTCCTCCTCCCTCTCTTTTTTAAATTAATCTCAGTTAATTTTGGATGCTGCGGAATCTGGAACACATCTCTCCTGCTTCCATTCTATTAAAAAATATTTACAGCTCCATAAAGCAAAGCCAGCTGTCAAGGTAATGTCCTGCTGGCTCCAGTATGTTCGGGGCAGAGGGGAGGGGGAGGAAAGTGGGTGAGGCTTTGGTGAGGAACTTGCTCATATGATCATGGCAAAGATTTTGAGTTGAACATGGAGGTTTCAGACTGACAAGTTCACTGCTGTCCGGGGGATGGTATTCATGGAAGCAGTGTGGTCTAGTAGGTAGAGCAGGGGACGGGGCATCAGGACTCCTGGGTTCTATTCCCAGTGCTGCCCCTGATTTGCTGGGTTTCTGTTTCCCCATCTGTAAAAAAAAAAAAAAAAGGGGGGGGGGTGATAATACCTGGCTTGTGGGATGATTGTAAATTTCCCATTATCTGATGAAAGGCTGTTCAGTGCTGTGAACAGAAAGGATTTGGCAACCTTAACACAGGGGTTGTTGCTACTCCCCTTATAGCAAAATAATCCTTGTCTTCTGCTCCAGCTATCCTTCCCCCCAGCTTTCTTCTGTTCTGTCCAGCTCTGTGCAAAACAGCCCACTCCCCCCACCCCACCTAGGTGCCTCTGCTCACTATTGCAGCTAGTGCCCCTGTTCCTGAAGATTGCCCAGTAGAGCAAGTTGCTCCTAACATCACAGTCCTCCTCAGCAGTGGATCATAGTGGCCTTCAATCCTCATCCTCTTCCAGGGAACTGGAATAACAGAGTTGCTATTTACCATAGGATTCCTTCTCTCCTATTTGCAGACCCTCATGGATTATTTCCACCATGTGGGAGGCAACAGGGTTCTTGGACAAGGTTCCATGCCAGGGTAGTGTCCTGTTGATGATATGTCACGTTCACATATTCCCTTTTGTTATGAATGGGTTTCTAGAGCACTTTACGTATCCAGGCATCACTACACCCAGCACAGTAATGCAGCCACCGCTGGGGGGGAAAGTAGCTACTGTTTAATAGTGCACAGCAACAGTATGTAAGCTCACAGCGAGACGTGAAGAAGAATCTTGCATCCAGTTAACGCTGCAGAAAGAATTTAATAGGGTAGAACAGAACTGTCCAGATAATTGGGGTTTGCCCAGGACATGGGCTGAATATCCTTATTTTTGCAAGGAGCACCATATGGTATTTGGTGGTTGCAAACCTGCCACACCTTTGGTTTTACATCTCATGTGAAATATGGTACCTCCAGCAGCACAGCCCCTCCAAACATCATGCTGCGGTGTTTGGTCCAATAGCAGTGACTCCCGGGGGCGAGAGCCATTCACCAGACGCACTTCGGATTTTTGGTGACAGGCTGCCATGCAAACACCGACCCGCTGACCCTGTGTAGCTTGAAATCTGGCATGATTACACTCCCAAAGCTGTGTATGACTGTAAGCATATCACAGTGGTGAGTGTGCCTTACAAGTCCCCCTCTGTGCCAATGCACAGAAGATGCGAGTTGTTACAGCCTCCAGCTGCAGAGCCTTGGACCTTTAGCTGGCCCCAGTCAATCCCTGTTTGTCAGCCATGGAGGGGTCACACAAGCATTCACTGGGTCTCTCACCATTCCCAGTGCCACACTGCCCTTAAAGTGGTGTTCTTTTGCATCTGAAGAAGTGGCAAATGCCAATGGACTATGTTCATCTTCAGGGGAGGTACTGGATGATTTCCTTACAATATCCACCTGTGCTGGGCATGTTCTTCCTAGAGTGGAGGGCTTCCCTTGTATCCACGTCAGCATGGAATTTCTACAAGAGGGACAGGTCAAACCTCAAAGGGACACCAGAGCTGGTTGGGAAATTTCAACAAGAAATGGAAAATGGCAGGGATGGGATTTTCAAAAGAGCCAAAGTGGCTTAGGTGCCCCCAGTGATATTTACTTTCAGTGGGACTTGTGCTCCTAAGTCATTTAGGTTCCTCTGAAAATAACACCCAACACCCTTTGTGCAGGAAATGTTTGCAAATTGTTTCCTCTGGTCTTTGCAGCCAATAACCCTTTGCTTCTTGGCAGATTGGCTCCCTTTCTTCTTAAGAGAGGAAGGATGGCCGAGTGGTGAGGCACCAGATGTGAGCTCAATTCCCTGTTCTATTGCAGACATCCTGTGTAACCATGGGCCAGATTTTTAAAGGTATTTAAGCATCTAAAGATGGAGACACCGAGTGGGGTTCCGCAACTTTCTTGGTGTGAGCATGTCATTAGAATGGAAGACCAATGACTTCTGAAGCAAGTTTACCAAGGAATGCCACTACGTGGCCAGTGGTCTCCTGGGCACCCAAAGGTTCGGTGAGCACTAAATTGCCAATGATGGACAGAAAATTAATATCCAGCCCAGTGTTGAGTCCCCAAAAAAGATGCCAGCATGCAGTCCGACAGACAGGACGCACAGAATGACTCATGGAGTGGTTTACTCTACAATGATCAGAAGTATCAGAATGCTCCTAAAAAAGTGCTAGAATGGCATTATGGAGCGTTCCAGTATGACTCGAGCACTGATCCAGCCAGACCGCCTTCAGGATCTAGCCAGAGATCGAGCCAGGTGGCACTCGATCTGCAAGGAAGCCTCCTCCCTTGGGGATTTGCCATGATGAAGATGATAGGTGCCTAACTCCGTTTGAAAATCCCACTAGGTGCTAATCAGCATCTTTTGGAGCCTTTAAAAATCTGGCTCTGTGTCCCCATACCTCAGTTCCCCATCTGTAATGAAAGATAATAGCACTGCCCTACCTCACGAGGGTATTATGAGGATAAGTGCATTAAAGATTGTGAGTCACATAGATCCTATAGAAGCTGAAGCCATATAAGTACCTAAAATAGCTAGCTAGCCGAAAAGGACAGACCTGCAGGAGAGCAGATCACGTCCTCCCTCAGTCCTTTTCGTTCACGTGCAGCGCAAAGGCCTATTTCAGAAGAGAGCCAGCCAACCCCCTCGTTGCCTCGAGAGCTGCAGAAAACTGCACCCCCTCCCTTCCCCCCATGCTGCAGCATGGCAAATGGCAGGGTCAGGACTAGGAGCTCTCACAAAGGCAGGCTCCGCTCGCCTTCTCCCATGCTGGAGAATTACGAGTGGTATAGATTATTTTAATGGACGCATTACTTCCAACGGTGACACTGCCATCTGTTCTTCCCCAATTATGGATACAAAACCCCAGCATGTTTCTCCATTCTGGCAGTAGAGAATGAAATATAAGGGCTGTGAAAGCGTGGGTATTCTTTGAACAATGCAGTTGGCACCTGTGATATTTCCCTCCGCCTTCAGGCACATGTGAAGCCGGAAACACTGTCTGGGCCTGGTGCAGCTTTTCCTGCTCCCATCAAGTTCTGTTGCACCAGGGGCAGCTGTATTGATAAAAGGCAGAGGCTCGAATGCTGCTTGATTGACCCAAGGTGTGCAGGCTAGCTGAATTATTAATGCGACCGAGCGTCTAAATGCTACAAAACTCGACAAGAATGTCTTACCTGCGAGGCGGCAATAAACAGGAGTGAAGCTTCTTTAGGGAGAAGGAATCAAGACAAGACATCAAAGTCCTGGATTCTGTCAAGGGAGTCACCCCCCTGCAGCTAGAGGGAGAGCCCTTAAATCTTTTATGAGGGATTTTCAGCCACTACCAAAATTAAGATGGAAGGGATGAATGACTAAAAACCAGATTAACGAAACGATAGCCCCTGAAATAAAGCTGCAGGGTACCAACCAGCGCGCCTGTACGCCGCACCATGTCTTGGCCTGCAGGTGGACGTGTCTGAGGGCAGTAGGAAGGGAGAGCAGAAACACTGTCCCACTGGAGACATGTCTGGTTCAAAATCTGCAGTGGGTATCAACTGTATCCCGGTGGCGCCTAGAGGCCCTGGCCAAGATTGAGATCCCGTTGTGTTAGGTGCTGTACGTACAGATGAGAGCCAGTCGCTGCTTTGGAGAGCTCATAATCTAAAGAGATACGGAGTAGGAGCAAAGGAGGATTGTTATCCCGGCTTTACAGCTAGGGAACCAAGGCATAAGAGAGAGTTGTGCATGGTCAAAGGGAGCAGGAAGTCGGTGGTGCAGCCAGGAATTTAATCTAGGTCTCCTGAGTCCCAGTCTAGTGCCTTAACCTCAGAACCATCCTTCCTCTTGAATGTAGGCTGCTGTCAGTTGTCTGCTAAAGTGTCTTGTCATTGGCCATTTCAGGGCCCGCTGACATCTTCAACACTACCTTGTTGGGGCATTGTGATTATACCATGGGTAGGTCCTGTCTGCAGAGCCAAGAATTATGTCACCGTCCCGATCTTCTCAGAGTAGCAATACAACCTGGTCGCCTGGTGGTTATCCCCTGGTCTCCCGACATGCTCTCTTTGGTAGGGTGAGCGGACCCCAGAAGTGCCTGGGTAGCCAGATGTTTATACGCTGTGCAGTGTTGTTTTGGGGTTAGAGCATCAGGACCCCTGGGTTCAATGCCTCATTAGTGTGATTATATATTATTTGCATTGCGGCAGTGCCTAGGAGGCCCAGTCACGGACCAGGACCCCTGTGGTGCTAGGCGTCCCACACAGACCATCCCTGCTCCAAGGAATTGACAAGCCAACTGATCTAAGTGCCTTTTTCTGCCGCTGGCTCTCTCCAGTGCCTCAGGAAAGTCGCTTTGCTGCCTTGTGCCCCGGTTTCTCTGTCAAAGGGGGATGATATTTATCAGCTCTGGAAGCAGGAGATTGCTATTCGTTAAGTGGTACCTTGCACTGTGATGGGAGAGAGCGTGATAGCAAACCATTAATCTGAAAGCATCATCTGGGGATAGGGTGACAAGACAGCAAGTGTGAAAAATTGGGACAGGTGTGGGGGAGTAATAGGAGCCTATTTAAGAAAAAGACCCAAAAATCGGGACTGTCCCTACAAAATCGGGACATCTGGTCACCCTACCTGGGGAGGCCTGGAGATGACTCTGTGTGTTTTTCAATCTCCAGGCTTGTGCACCTTCTGCCCTGTTTCTATAGAGGGTTTGCGCCGGGTGCTCAGCAAAGAATCTCCTGGAGAATGTGGAGTTGTTTGGTTTTTGTGTTCTGTTTTGTTTGTGTGTGTTCTTAACAGTTTCAAGGCTCTTGCATTGTAATGCACAGTCAAAATCCTGTGAATAACAGTACTGATAAAGTCACTGGAAACAATTCACAGTGAGTCTAGAAGAACACTGCTGAGGCTCACCCTTAATGGAACAAGTGGAGGCCTCATTCATAATGTAACTCTTCTGCCAGGCGCAGTTGGCCGCAACAAGGGCCAGATTCAGTATCGAGGGGTTTGTCTTAATTACACAAACAGACCTGGTTCAAGCCCCACCCAGTAATCTGGGAAAAATTAACACCACCCCTGGGTGCCTCTAAGAGGCAATACTTCTCCATTCACAAGCACTGAGTCTGTGTATAACAAAAGAAAAGTGTTATTGGAAGGTAAAAGAAACTAGGCATTAATTTGGGAAAACACCACAACCACATTCACAAGCATGAATGGGGAGCTGCTCCCCCCGTCCACCCAACCCCCATGCATCCGGACCTCCATACTCAACCCCCCTCCCCACCGAGCCTCACCCCCCGCACCCAGACACACACCCCTGCCAGCACCCTTCTCCCTCCCCACCCTCCACCCCCAAGGTGCAGAGCTTCCTGCAGCCAGGGGAAGTTTCTGGGGGTTGATCTGACCCAGCCCTGGCTGCTTTGTGCAGGGAAGAGAAGGGAGAGGGGGAAATCTGTCTCCGTGGTTGTCCTCCTCCCTGCCCAGCTGGGACTAAAGTCCCTGGGTGGCTGGGGCATTCCCAGACCTCCCTCCCCCAGTGCTTTACCTCTCCCCGACTGCCCGAACAGGTGTGTCCCAGGTGAGCGAGCACTGGTGCAGCTTCTCTTTGCTTCCCCACAGAATCCATTTTTGGTGGAAAGTAAAGAGAATCTGTGGGGGGTATTTTTCTGCGGTGCCGCAGAATTCCCCCAGGCATCTGAGCGGTTGGAAATGCTAGACCAGAGGACTCTCCATAGTACAGGCATCACCATAAAATTGCTCCAGTTTCCTTCACCCTCCAAGTTTGAACCTCTTGAAGCCTGGCTCCTTCTAATGACACTGGCGGGAACGTTGACTTTACATGTCTAGAGGATGTAAAGGCAGAGTTACAGCAGGCTGGTATAGAGAGCTGATGGACAGTCTCCCCAGGGTGCCATGCTCAGAGACTTGGGATAGGGCAACTTGAGTGGATGGACAATGACTGAGGGCTAGTCTACACTTGGAATGCTCCAGTCACTGTCATTAATCCATCTCCCTGAGAGGCAGTAGCTAGGTTGATGAAAGACTTCTTCTGTCAACCTAGCACCACCTACGTAGAGCGTTGGCTTACCCGCATCATGGATTGTTCATACCCCTGAGCAACGTATCTGGGTCAACCAAACTTTTGAGTGTAGACCCAGCCTCAGATTCCAGCCTGCAGCTCAGGATAACCATGAGGGCCTTCTAGGGCCCAAAGTCAGTCTCATCTCTTCCCCCAGGCCTCCCATCAGTGATGAGGGCTGCATTTGGTAACTAACGTTCCTCCTGGAGGACAACTACTGTTGATGATCCAACCTAGAAAACACCCTTGAATGTGGGTGGAGCAGAGAGGTCTAAGTCCCTCTTCAAAGAGGAACAGTGCTGCTATCGGGATAGCACGCAGCCCTGGGCTCTGCAACGCTGGGGAGCTTAGAAACACAGAGCCAGACAGGGCTGTTCTGTTCCGACCCTCAGTTCCTGGACCAGCTCAGTTCTGGCATCAGGACTGGAGTTGGTGGAAAACTTGTCCCTGGATTTCTCCACAAGCCCCTCAGGAGCTTGAAGGTCATGTCCATTGCTTAGAGTGCACTTATCCCTGGGTAGAGGTGTGTGTTGCTCCCGCAGTGACAGTGGATTTGAGATTGAGGGGGACTCCCCTAACGTACATGGCTCCAGTACAGTACTGCTGCCCCTTTGGCCAGAACCGTTCTTTGGGGCCTTGCAGGGTTGGTTCCATTAGGATGAGAAATCGGCAATATGAGTCAGGTAGAAGTAGTCTTGTTTAGTCATAACAAAGTGTTCACACAGCCGCCAAATAGAGTAGCAATAAAATGGCAAGGAGTTCCTTTGCTCAGCAACCTCTTAGTCTGCAACCCCAGCAAGCTCTACGCCCAAGTAGCTCTGTCCTTGTACCTCTTCTTTGGTCTAATTTCAGCTGTCGGGTTCCGTGTGCTGGTGCTGGGTGGCGTTGCTGGCTTGGGATATACAGGATGTCAGACTAGATGATCAGTTTGTCCTTTCTGGCCTTAAACTCTATGACTCCCTGGGTCCTGAAAACAACTATTCCTCCAGCCCTTTTCTCCCTTTAAACACACACAGGCTGTCAAACCAATATCATAGCCCCAGGGCTTCCAGTCAAGGAACCTCCTGTCCTTGCTTTGACCTGCCCTGTGCTTTGGGCAGTCCCTCCATTGCTTGCAGTTGCCTGTTGTACATAAAGGGACTTAATTGCTCTCCCATTGAATCTGAAAGGGTGCTTGACACCACCATTGGCTTTAATTAGGTCTCTGACTGGATCAAAAACTCTGAGGTGTTTGATGCCCATTTTGCTTCTTCTTCATTGCAAAGGTTAATTGTGATCAGATGCTTGACACAATTTCTATTAACAAGAAGGGGGAAGGAACACAAATTGGACTTGGGAAAGAACAGGTTAAAGAATATTTAGATAAATTAGATGTAATCATGTCAGCAGGGCATAGTGAAATTCACCATAGGGTACTTAAAGAACAAGCTGAAGCAATCTCAGAACCATTAGCAATTATCTTTGAGAAGGTCCCAGAGGACTGGAAAAGGTCAAACATAGTATCCATCTTTAAAAATGGAAACAAGAAGGACCTGGGAAATTATAGAGCAGTCAGCCTAACTTTGATACCCAGAAAAATATTGGAAGAAATTATTAAACAATTTGTAAGTACCTACAGGATATTGTGGTGAGAAGTAAAAGCCAGCATGCATTTGTCAGGAACGAATATTGCCAACCAATGTAATTTCCTTCTTTGACAGGATTACTGACCTAGTGGATAAGGGGGAACAGTATATGTGTATGTTGATATTAGAAAAGCTTTTGACACAGTCCCACATGACATCATAAACTAGGGAAATATGGTCTAGCCGAACTTACTATAAGGTAGGTGTACAACTGGTTGAAAGATGTACTCAAAAATGTTATTTATCAATGGTTTGCTGTCAAACTAGAAGGACATATTTAGTGAGGTACTGGAGGGGTCACTTCTAGGTCCAGTTCTCGTCAATATTTTTATTCATGACTTGGATGGTTGAGTGGAAAGTACACTTATAAAATTTGCAGATGGCACCAAGCTGGGATGGGTTGCTAGAACTTTGGAGGACAGGATTAGGATGACCTTTATAAATTGGAGATTTGGTCTCAAATCAACAATATGAAATTCAATAAAGACAGTGCAAAATACTACACTTACAATGAAAAATCAAACACACAATTACTATTTGGGGAATAAGTGGGTAGGCAGTAGAACTGCAGAAAGGGAATGGGCAGGGGGTTTGTCAAGGTTCCTCTCCCACTCTGAACGCTAGGGTACAGATGTGGGGACCTGCATGAAAACCTCCTAAGCTTATCTTTACCAGCTTAGGTCAAAAAGTTCCCCAAGGTACAAAATATTCCACCCTTTGTCCTTGGATTGGCCGCTACCACCACCAAACAAATACTGGTTACTGGGGAAGAGCTGTTTGGAAACGTCTTTCCCCCCAAATACTTCCCAAAACCTTGCACCCCACTTCCTGGACAAGGTTTGGTAAAAAGCCTCACCAATTTGCCTAGGTGACTACAGACCCAGACCCTTGGATCTTAAGAACAATGAACAATCCTCCCAACACTTGCACCCTCGCCCCCTCCCTTTCCTGGGAAATGTTGGATAGAAAGCCTCACCAAGTTGCATAGGTGACCACAGACCCAAACCCTTGGATCTGAGAATAATGAAAAAGCATTCAGTTTTCTTACAAGAAGACTTTTAATAGAAATAGGAGTAAATAGAAGTAAAGAAATCCCCTCTGTAAAATCAGGATAGTAGATACCTTACAGGGTAATTAGATTCAAAACACAGAGAATCCCTCCAGGCAAAAACTTAAGTTACAAAAAAAGATATACAGACAGAAATAGTTATTCTATTCAGCACAATTCTTTTCTCAGCCATTTAAAGAAATCATGATCTAACACATACCTAGCTAGATTACTTACTAAAAGTTCTAAGACTCCATTCCTGGTCTATCCCCAGTAAAGGCAGCATAAAGACAGACCTACAGACCCTTTGTTTCGCTCCCTCCTCCCAGCTTTTGAAAGTATCTTGTCTCCTCATTGGTCATTTTGGTCAGGTGCCAACGAGGTTACCTTTAGCTTCTTAACCCTTTACAGGTGAGAGGAGTTTTCCTCTGGCCAGGAGGGATTTTAAAGGGGTTTACCTTTCCCTTTATATTTATGACAGGGTTATAGAGGATCACAAATTGAACCTGAGCCAACAAGATGATGCAGTTGTGAAAAAAGGCTAATGGCATTCTAGAGTGGATTAACACGTGTCATATGTAAAACACAGGAGGTAATTGTTCTACGCTACTCAGCACTAATGAAGCCTTAGCAGGAGCAGTGTGTCCAGTTTGGGGCACCACACTTTAGGAAAGGTGTGGACAAATTGGAGAGATTCCAGAGGAGAGCAAGAAAAATGATAAAAAGGTTTAAAAAACCTGATCTATGAGGAAAGTTTAAAAAACTGGGCATTGCTTAGTCTTGAGAAAAGAAGACTGAAGGAGGGACCAGGTAACAGCCTTCAAATATGTTAAGAACTTTTGTAAAGAGGACAGTGATCAATTATTCTCCAGATCCACTGAATACAGGACAAGAAGTGATTGGCTTAATCTGCAGCAAGGGAGATTTAGGCTAGACATTAGGGGAAAACTTTCTAACTGTAAGAATAGTTTGCTCAGGAATAGGCTTCCAGGGGAGGTTGTGGAATTCCCTTCTGTGGATTTTTTTTTTTTTTTTTTTTTTTTAAAGAACAGATTGGACAAACACCTCTCAGGAATGCTCTAAGTTTGCTAGGTGCTGCCCCAGTGCAGGGAGCTGGACATGATGACCTCTCAATGTCCCTTCCAGCCGTATCTTTCTATGATTTTAGGATTCCAGTGTAATAGTATAATGAGTGTCTAGGAAAGGCAGAGAAAGTTTCCTTTATAACGATTTTACCCTCCAAGCTCTGCTGATCCCCCTTGGCTTGCTAAGGGGTTTCTCAGAGTTTGTAGCCCGAGCCTCACATGTCAGTGGTACTCAGTTTCATGAGAGCTGCTGGCTATACGGAGAAGAACTGTCCTTTTGCATAGGCGATACAGCTTTCAGTTGTTCCCCTGTATTCATTGCAGAGTGCTTTTAGTTTAATTCCCCAGGAACGCTTCTTTTCTCCTTTGTATTCACTCCATATCTTAGTCAAATGGTTAAGTGTTTTCCACTGCTGCAAATGCCCTTTTAGCATTGGGCAGGTTCCTGCTGCTGCCTTCTTAACGCTGACAATGGATTTCATATTTATTTCTCTAGTACCTGTCAAAGGAATCCATTGTATTCTGCACAGTCCTCTCCCGTCCCCTTGGCTCTGACACACTCAGAGCCTGCATTAGCAATGAGGCCATAGCTCCTGGAATTGGAATAGGTATTAAAAGGCGGAGGCCGGGGGAAAATGATGGTGGGAGAAAGAAAGAGACCCTGAAATGGCAGGGCAAGATTTTATTTTCTCCTCTGATCAGGTGTCTGCCGCTAAATGTGAAGCTGGAGAGCAGATTCCAAGGCACAGCTCGGTCTGATCTGTTTTACAGATCTAATCAGGCAGGAATTGTGATGCCCAAGTCCCACACACCAGTGTCTCCCTTTGCGGATTGCCGTTCAAACTGAATATCCGTCACAATTACATTGTCAACTGAAATAAACCTGATGACTGCACAGCTGTGGACATAAGGGGTGGGGGGTTGCATCCCTCCCAATGCACACCTGCCTTCAGCAGGCATCATTAACCCCTGAGTGTTCAGAACTTCTGAGAAATCTTTTGTAACCATTGCTGGGGTGCAACTCTTCTGGGTGCAATCTGCATGGTACATGGGTCCAAAACCTGATCCTAGAGTGGGGGCTGCCAGAAGGGGAGGCGTCTGTCTTGGCCCTTACCAGATGCATACATTATTTTATACTGATTTTTGTTTTTGTTTTGTTTTCCTAATCATAGAATCATAGAAATGCAGGACTGGAAAGGACCTCGATAGGTCACAGAATCATAGGATATTAGGGTTGGAATAGACCTCAGGAGGTCATCTAGTCCAATCCCCTGCTCAAAGCAGGACCAACACCAACTAAATCATCTCAGCCAAGGCTTTGTCAAGTGGGGCCTTAAAAACCTCATCTAGGAGATCATCTAGTCCAGTCCTCTGCTCTGAGACAGGACTAAGTATTATCTAGACCGTCCCTGACAGGTGTTAGTCTAATTTGTTCTTAAAAACCTCCAATGATGGTGATTCCACAGCCTCCTTAAGCAATTTGTACCGGTGCTTAACTACCCTGACAGTTAGGACATTTTTCCTAAAGTCCAGCCTAAGCCTCCCTTGCTGCAATTTAAGACCATTGCTTCTTGTCCTAGCCTCAATGACTAAGGAAAAAAAAATGATCAACCTCCTCTTTGCAACAACATTTACGTACTTGAAGACTGGTATCATGTCCTCCCGTGCATTCTTCTCCCTCCATCTCCCCCCCACACAAGTTTCTCTTCTCCAGACTAAACAAACTCACTTTTTCCAATCTTTCCACATAGGTCATGTTTTCTGGACTTCTAATAATTTTTGTTGCTGTCCTCTGGATTTTTTTTTTTCAAATTTGTCTACAGCTTTCCTGAAATGTGGTGCCCACAACTTGACACAGTACTCCAGCTGAGGCCTTATCAATGCTGAGTAGACTGGAAGAATTACTTCTTGTGTCTTGCTTACAACACTCCTGCTAATACATTACAGAATGATCTTTGATTTTTTGCAACTGTATTATGTTGTTGACTCTCATTTAGTTTGTGATCCACTATAACCCCCAGATCCTTTTTGGCAGTATTCCTTCGTAGGCACTCATTTTCCATTTTGTATTTGTGCAATTGATTGTTCCTTCCTAAGTGGAGTACTTTGCATTTGTGCTGATTGAATTGCATCCTATTTAATTTAAGACCATTTCTCCAGTTTGTCAAGATGATTTTGAACTCTAATTCTGTCCTTCAGAGTACTTGCAACCCCTCCTAGCATGGTGTTGTCCACAAATTTTATAAGTGCACTCTCTGTGCCATTATCCAAATCGTTCATGAAGATATTGAATAGAACCAGATCCAGGGCAGATCCTCTATTGTGAATCATTGATAATTACTCGCTGATTACTGTTTTCCAACCAGTTGTGCACCCACTTTATAGTAGGGTTGGCTTGGCTATATTTCTCTCATGTAGCTGTGAATCACATTTTATAAACTATTAAGGAGACAATTGTGTTCTTCTCTATCAGATAAGGACTGGTTACAGAGCTTGCTTGTACACACCAGATGTGTTCCTCATAAGATTGTGTAATGCTCTGCCAGGTATGGCTGTGGTTGGCTTACACAAGGTATTTTAGACACAACACCAACTAGTAGCTGACCAGTATAATACAGTTTACTATTAAGTTCTTCATTCCTACCATTTACACTGTCATACTGCCTTTGAAATTCAGTATGTAACAGTCTGTTTAGTGTCTCTGAATTGTACTGGTTTTCTAATTACGCGACCCAAACGCATAATAACTTGGTCATCTAGCTGTCCATTATTTGCAGTGACTGGCAGCGGTGGGTTTGAAATCCTTCAGTCTTCATCTTCTTGTTTTGCATCTGGCATCTGTAGAGTTTGCTCTGTTGATGGTTGTTTCTGAGGAACAAACTGTAGCTGTCAGTGGTTTGTGTTGAGCTCCCTGCTGTCAGACTCAATCACATATGATCTGGGCACTGAATTCTTTTTCTTTACAACAGATGGAGTTGTACATCCTTTTTCTCCATCCGATTTGACCTGAACATGGTCATCAGGTGCTCGATCCAGCAGTCCTCTATGACATCTGTTGTAAAAGTGTTCATAATCTCTTTTAGCCATTTTATCTGATGTGGCTACTGTCTTCATGTCTGGCCACTTTGGGAGCAGGTTCTTCTTCAAAGTTGGAACAGTAGTTCTGTGTTGTCTTCCCATCAGGAGTTGTGCTGGACTACAGCTCACGAAAGCTTATGCTCAAATAAATTTGTTAGTCTCCAAGGTGCCACAAGTACTCCTTTTCTTTTTGTGAATACAGACTAACACGGCTGCTACACTGAAACCTGGTGTTGATCTGTAACTCAGAAGACCAAGGAATGGGTCTTTTTGCTGTAGGATTTTCTGTACAGCTCTCTCAGCCTTTCCATTTGCTTTTGCATAATGTGGACTGCTAGTAATATGATCAAAATCATATTTTGTTTGGAATGACTTAAATTCTGCTGCAGCGAATTGTGGTCTATTGTCAGACACTAGTTGTTCTGGAATACCAAAGAGAACAAGAGTGCACTTCAGTTTCTCAGTAACTCTATGACGTGTTATGTTTTTCAAGTACATTATTTCTATATACCTGGAAAAACTGTCCATAACGAGCAAGGAATGATGTCCTCTGAATCTACATAAATCTGCAGCTAGACTCTTCCAAGGTCTTTCTGGTAGAGGAGTTTGTACACTGCATGACCCAGCATGGTCTCTTAAGTTCATTTGTACTGGATCTCTTTTCAAAACTCCAATATCCTCAAATCTTCCATCGAGTTCTTCCATCTTCCTTACCAGGCCAATCATGTCTGCCACACTATGATTGATAAGGTTGCTGATCTTAGAGCCTTTGATCACATGCACTCTGAATGCATAGCTTTCTATGTTGTTTCTGTAATAAACCTGGTGCGTGCAGTTCAGAATACTTCCAGGGCTAGTCAGGGCTATGTCAGGTGACTTCAGCTCTGGGAGGGGTTGAAGGTAGTTGTAAGTCCCTTCCGTGACATCAGCTCCTGAGTCAATTTTAAAGTCAATAGTCTTGCCATTAATATCCAGTTTCACTCTCTCGGTAGGCTCTGTCATCACAAATGATAGATCAAAAAACAATGGCTCTTGATTGTCTGTAATATGAGTCCAACTCCCTGATTGCTTTGGTGTGACAAACTGTTGCAAAATATCCATATTTCATACATGTATTACACCAAGCGCCTCTGGCTGGAAGTGCATCTCTTGAGATATGACTTTTTTTCCATACCTTGTACATGTAGGCTGGAATTTGTCCCTCTTAGCCTGGGAATTCTCTCTCCTTGCCTCAGGGATTTTATGATAATGACTTCTAACACTCAAGTGTCTGTTTATAGCTTCTAAGCTAGTTTCAGGTTTTTTCAAGGTGCTCCTGCCTTTTGTTCTGTTGTTAATTCTGACTGCTTTGCTGTCTGTATGGCTTAAATTGTGGTTCATTTGTAGCTGCTGTGACAGGTTTTTATGTGTTAACCCAATAACCAGTCTCTCTCTAATATTTTCATGTTTCCCATTCCCAAAATCACAGTTTTCAGCCAATGTATGCAGAGCTCTTATAAAACATTCAAAATTTCCCCCTGGTTCTTGAATTCTCTGGTGAAAACGTGCTCCGTCATAAACCACATTTCTCTGAGGTATAAAGTATGTATCAAACATAGCCAGAGCCCTTTCATAGTCATCTTTGTGAATGACCACAGTAAAGTCAAAGGATTTAAAGATCCGCTCTGCTTGCTTCCCCATAGCATAAATTAAAGAAGACACCTGTCTATTTCCAGTGGAGTTTGTTTGCAATTTGCAATCTGCTTCCAATCTGTCCATTGTGAAGGTTTGTCAAAGCTGAAGTTCTCTGGGACATTGAAAAGTGACATGCTGATGAGCTCTTGCAATCTTTGTTGCACTTTTTGTTCTATCTGCAACCTTTGTTGCTGTTTTCCTTCTGATTCTGGTGTTAGTTTAATCATGAGACCATGTCATTTAGGTAAGGCTGAGGTTTGTTTCAATGAAGTATTTTATATGGAGTGCCACCTAGTGGCTGGACAGTGTAATACAGTTTAGCATTCCATTGCAGCAATGGTCCATCCTGGAAAGCTTGGTAATTCCCATGGGAGTTAGGCACCTAGGTAACTTCAGAGATCTGGGCCTCTGAATGTCTAATGTTTTGTAGTTTACACGCCCCGGTGCCTGTGCCCAGTGTAACAAACATGCAATTGGCACCAGAAGGTGGCAGTTATGCTAACACAAATTCTTGTAAATTAATCTCTAAATTTGGTCTCTTAGGCTATACTAGCTTAATATTAGTGTTTGTCCTGGTTTAAAAAAAAAAAGGCAAAAATCCCACAACCCCCCAAAAAACCAAATCCACACAAAACAGGCTCCACACAAAACAAGTGCCTCATCTGGGCTGGAACTCTCCTGGCCCCCAAAACTGAGCAAAAATGGGGAGCTGAACATTGGGTTATAATACAATCCAGGCACTTGTCGTCCACTGCTTTCTGCCTTTAACCATCTTCCTTCCCCACCCCCAAGTAAATCATGACCACTTTATGATGATCAGTTTGCCACTTAATTTATCTTGTTTATTTGCCCAAGCAGAAAGTCAATGTGTTCTTCATCTGCCATCAGGCATGGTGGCAACCAGCTTGGTTGTAGGAATAAAAATGGATGCAACAGAACTCAGATCCAGATTCTTTTCTTTTCTTCTTTTTCGCGCGGATTATCTTTCTAGAATACACCTGGTGTGACTAGGTAGCATTTCCTGCACAGTATGGCTTCAGGCAAGGCTAAAATGCAGAGCAGTTGCCTCTGGAATTGAAGAGCTGGAAGCCAGCTTGAGGGTCAGCTCATTACAGAGAAGGAATTTCCCAGAGCTGATGCTGTCCCTGAGCTGTCTGTGGCTGTGGTTTGTTGATGGAACACTCCAGTATGAGGCTTAATCTGCACTAGAAGCTACTATTCTGCCAGGAGGGTCTGGAATTGATACTTCAAAGATGTTGTCTAGATCAGTGGCTCTCAACCTTTCCAGACCGCTGCCCCCCTTTCAAGAGTCTGATTTGTCTTGTTTACCCCCAAGTTTCACCTCACTTAAAAACGACTTGCTTTCCAAATCAGATATAAAAATACAGAAGTGTCACAGCCCACTGTTACTGAAAAATTGCTGACTTTCTTATTTTTGCTGTATAATTATAAAATAAATTGAATATAAATATTGTACTTACATTTCAGTGTATAATATATAGAGCAGTATGAAACAAGTCAGTGTCTGCATGCAATTTTAGTTTGTACTGACTTTGTCAGTGCTGTTTGTATAGCCTGTTTTAAAAGTAGGCAATATCTAGATGAGTTGTTGTACCCCCTGGAAGACCTCTGTGTACCCCCAGGGGTACATGTACCCTGGGTTGAGAACCACTGGTGTAGATTGTACTGAGGGCTTTCCACCCACCGGGGAAGGCACAGCACCTGCCCCAAAGAGCTGATCATTTCAGTCCCTGTCCTGCCCTGAACTCCACGCCCTGCAAGCAGCCCCGCAGCAGTCAGTAGGTCCCAGCATGGGCACAGAGGTCTGCCCATGCAGTCCAAGTGGTCAAAGGGATCGTAGCTCACATCTTTATAATGGCTTGCTCTGAGTTTTTTTGTTGTGTTTTCTTCTTCTCCACTATCTATCTATCTAGGATCTGTAGGTCCCATTTACCATAGTGTCTGAGCACGTCACAGTCTTTTAAAGAATGGGGATCTGAGGCACAACAAAACTAAGTGACTTGCTTAAGGCCACACAGGAAGTCTGTGATGAAGCTGGAAATTGAACCCACGTTTTCCGAGTCCCAGGCTAGCACCTTAACCATGCACTATCCTTTTCTGAGGTGTCTTTTGCCCTCTACACTTTCCCCAGCTGCCCCTCCCCTAAGTCCCTAAGCCTGCCCTACAAACCCAGAGTGCTTGAATCTTCATTCCACATGTTCATGCCTCTTTCTAGGTTTGCTACTGAGAATCTCCTCTTACCATGACTTCCCCACCATCCTCCCTCAGCACAGAAAACCCCTACTTCTCACCCTTCCTGCCCTCACCCTGCTGAGAATATTTCCTCTCACTGCATGTGTCCCCAACCAGTTGAGAGGTGAGGGCGTGACTGCTGAAGTTCAAGGACATTCTGGGTGCTCCTCACTTGTGGAAATCAGACCCTGAGGAATGGAGCTTTCAGAAGGACTCAGCACCCAATTTCAGTGGAAGTCAAGAGCCTAAATACCTTTGTGGCTCTGGACCTGAATCCTTTTGAAAATCTGTCCGTAAGGGTATGTCTTCACTGCAGAGGTAACTTGGGCCATTGGCACCTGGGTTAGCCTAGGCTGGGTGTGAATGTTCCCCACTGCAATGCCCAGCCTGCATTACTATATCCTCACGGAGCATATATCCCAGGGTTCTTTGCTGATGCTGTTAGATTCTTTCCCAGGCAATTGTGGGAGAACTCGTGTGTCCTCCGGGGGAAGGCATTGGCAGACTGTCAATGCTCAAGTGATTTAGCCTGTGTCCTCACTACGAAGTGAGTACATTGCAGCCCATGTTAAAATGGATCCCAGGCTCTCACCCACTATCCCAGCTGGGCTGGGTAGCCCAGAAGTTTTTGTGTGGGGACAGTAGTGGGGTTTGGGCTAAAACCCAAGTAAGAGCCCAAGTTAACACTGCAGTGAAGACATACCTTAAATGTGTAAAGTTGGGCCCACTTTTGAAAATTTAGCCTTCAGTAACGTCTCTGCTTCCGTTTCCCCATCTGTGGAATGGTGATATTTATTTACTTTTAAAAAGTGCCTTGGGAGTGTCTGGTGGAAGACGTTCTAAAAGAACAAAGGATTTTAATATCTATTTGCATAGAAGCCTCCCTAGTAACAAGCCCTGTTGAACAGCGTTTTGTAAAGCGTGGTGCATGGACGAGGTTTGGAAGTGCCCTCTAGAAAGTAATATTCAGGGCTCCATTCCTGACCCCTGAACTCCTTTCTGCCTCTTGTCTACAAACAATTCCCCCATCGCCACGTGTCCCCCTTTCCCCTGCCACCCCCATCCCTGTGTAAGAATGAAATTAAACTTTGGCTGTGCCTAGTCTTGAACTGCTACAGCTTTAGTTAATCCTCCTTGAGAGGCGGTAGGTTAGGTTGGCATACGTCTCTCAGAGGTGTGGATTTTTCACACCCCTGTGAGACTTAGCTAGCTGATGTAAGTTTTCAGCGCAGAACAGCCCTTAGGGCATGTCTACATTACAATGACCCAGCAGCAGCTGTAATTCTACAGTGTAGGCACTTCCTACAGTAACAGAAGAGGGTTTCCTCAAGAGTGAAGAATTCTTCCATTCATGTACCACTATCTACACTAGGGTGTAGGTCTGTTTAACTACGTCTCTCAGGGGCGTGACTTTTTTACACCTCTGAGTGACTTAGCTAGGGCAAACTAAGTTTTAGGTGTAGACCAGGCCTCAGTTTCCCAGCCTCAAAGGTTTCTCTGCATGTAGAGGGGGAATGGGGATGGTGGGGTGAGATCTCCTGATTAATGGGGCTCTGAGATCATTCAGGGCCATTCATGTGGGTGTTTGTGCTGATATTCAGCAGCCTCCAGAAAGCTCAGGGCTTCTCAGATCAGAGGCCCTTCAGGTAGCTGTCCTGTTGCCTTTCCCTACCGCCAGCCGTGAGGCGAGGGGATGTTGTGTTGATTAACAGTAAGCGTGACCCAGCCGCCCACACTGTGCTCAGGTAGATAACGAGAGCTCACTGCCGCAGGGGGTGGTCGGCGAGTAATGTAGCGTGCCGGACCTTTGGAGCACCGCCAGCCTGGGGCCGGGGCCGCCTCCCCCCTTAGCTTGAAGGGAAGCGTAATCTCCAGGAAGAGTGTAGTGCTGACGGGTTCATTCCTTTAAGGACAGTTCCACCTGCGGAGAGACGAAATGTCCCCACACCTCTTCTGGAACAAGCCTAGTCACAATCTGTACACCCGTTTCCTCCCCTCCCCTGCCCCTGCCCCGGGAGGAGCAGGCAGGAGGGAGAAGGTGCCCTAGAAGCCAGCTGCGTAGTGTTGACTACTCTTTCAACCCCCCCTGCCCAAAAGACTGAACTTTGATTGCTAATAGCCAGATTGTTGAAGGTGCCTCGGCAGCCTCTGTTCCCAGCAAATCGATGGGAGCGCCAGGCGCTCAGCAGCTGTGACAAACCAGGGCGTAGATGTCTGCTCCTGCACAACTGGCCAGTCCCTATTTATCCAGTTCTATCGGCATTTCTAAAGTGCTGATCACTGCTGCAACCAAGAACTTTATTTGGATTTAAAAACCAGCAGCAGCAGCAGAATGAGAGCTGGCCGGGCTTGGGGCTGGGAGCTTGGGTATGTGCGTGGGCGAGAGAGAGAAAGTAGCTAAGTTCCTGGGAAAAGTGGAGGAAACTTTTCCCCTGTTTGTTTTCTACCAAATACAACATCCCATCACTTTCCTTAATTGGCATCAAATGCCAATGTATCTGTCAAGCAGCCCATCAGAACAGAAACATTTCCCACAATGCTTCTTGAGGAAGACCAGGATAATCGAGGAAGAAGAAGTGACTGCTTACACCCGTACGTGGCATGAAGATCAGTGGGTCTGTACAGTAATGCCTGGCACTCATAGCACCTTTCAGCTGCAGATTGTGAAAAGCTCTTTACAGTTGTGGATGGAGTGTAATTATTCCCATTTTACAGTCAGGGAATGCAAGGCAGAGAGAGGGGAAGCATGTAAAGCAGAACCCAGATCTCCCAAGGATTTAGACTTGTGTCCTCATTACTGGGGCCAACCTCATTTGGGGGTTAACACGGTGCATATGGGTTCTAAAATCGGCCTTTCCCCGGACGCTCACCACACAGCATTCCATTCTTCTTGTGACTTCCTCAGGCCTTCTCCCCATGCAGACCTCAGCTGAGCGTGTCCTTGTGGGTGAGGCGGGGAAGACCGTCTATCATTGTAAGCAGGCTGAAGCCCAGAGCTCTGCATTGGGCTTCTCATGTATTTTAGCCAAATCGCGAGCTGATGTGGTTACCATGGCAGCAGTGTGGACCATACCTCTGTGTGTGCGAACTACACATTAATCCACAGCAGGGCAGTATGCAAAGTGTCAGGAGAATATTTAGTTCTTATTCCTCCCAACCTTCACTGAATAGTAAATCGGGGCTGGAGGGAAGGCAGACAGAAAGTCCAGAGAGCCTCCTGCAGGGGGGAATGCAGAACATTAGCTTGTGACAAATGAATCACCAGCCATTTCTTTGGGCTGATGAATGAGCAGTGACCTTACATGTTGGGCTTGCTGGATGCTAATTATTTTGAGAGGCCGGAAAAAAAAATGGTGATTGGATGATCAACTCCCTTCCAATGTCCCACCTGTTTAATTGTGGCCTCTTTCGGAATAGATACATGTGAGGAGGAGTGTTGCTTGAGGATCTTGTCCGTTACTGGTGACACTGATGTGAGCTTTCGCCATTGAACTATGATAGAAATAAAATTAGTCCCCTGTATAATTGGTTCTCTTCTGTTTCATTGTAGGCAGGGCTAGAAGAACAATCTATTATTAAGGTTGCCAGATACCTCCCGTTATAAAATCCTATTTTTACTCACTTATAATTTTACCAAACTTTGACTGTTCTGAAATTCTCCATGCCAGATGTCTGCCTCAAGCTAAACTTTTTAGGAAAAATTCAACCAAAACAGTTCATCCATTTGCTAGAACAGGGCTAGAGGAAAACGTTGCATTGGCCATGCTGAACAATTCTGATGGCCTCTTTTTTGAATAGCTGTAGTGCCCCCATGCTTTGGAACAGTGACTTGACTTTTGGCGCAGGGGTTGCCCTTGTGTCAGGAACGTGCCTTTTGCTGTCCCCTAAATTTGGCTAAGTTATAAGCTTCTGAAAAATTGTAGTTTGCGCCTGCTCAGTGGAGAAGTCTGTTCTAGCGACAAAAATTTCCAAAGATTCCATCCTCACTGAGCACGTTCCAGACCCTCATCGAGCCTAGTGCTCACCAGACTGTGTGCACCATCCACACAGAATGACGGAGCATGCTCCAGTACAGGGCGAAGCCGGAGTGTCCCTGTAAAGGCTGCTCCCAACTGCTTTGGGCTTGAGTGGGGCTTGCCATCAGATCCGAGAACCAGGAAGACTATTTCTCCTGTGCTCTCAATGAATCCCCCTGTGGGCACCCAAACAGCGTGGAGATGGAAGTTGCCTGATTTGAATGGAGAGGGCACAAGCGCCAGACCTGGAGTGGGAGGTAAAGGCATGGACTGGGGCAAGGAGTTTCATCAGAAAGGAATTGGAGTGGGGAGAGAAGTTATGACTGGGAGTGGTTGGGCAAGGATACTGGGAGTCATGCAGAGCAGCGTGGCATCTAACTCCAATTCCTTAGGCTCTTAAAATCCCGTTAGGCCCCATCTACATCTGTAGGAGCATTAAATATCTGGTCCAAACTGAGCACCATCCATCGTGTGCACCAGGAGTCCTGTGGGAGAACTAGTAGGTGCTCGGGTAATTAAAGACTGTATCATAATGCAGACGCACAAGGGGGTGAATTAAGGTGCCATGGCTCATTTTAATTCTGACATTTCTTAACTTTGGAGTGCTAGACTTTGCAGCCTTAAGACTGTTCTTTCAACCACAGTTTTTGGTGTGTAATTCTGCATAGGTTCTTATATCACCCTCATCCCCCCAGTGTGAGAGCACCTTCCAGTAGTGCCCTTAGTGAGGTGTTACCCTGTATATCCCCAGGTTTGCAGAGCTACAGTTGTGTTCCTTACATCCTTCCGAGAACCCAGGGTTTGCCCGGCTGGGAGTCTGAGTCTGACTATTAATTGCTTTTGGATGTCCTACATGCACCAGCCACCTAGGATTTGGGCTTCTGACTTGCCTGAGTAGGAGCGAGGAGGGGAGCAGGGGTAGAGTTTTCTTTCCGTTCTGAGAGTCTCTGGTAAATTTGGGTTCTTGGTGAGTTTCAATGTGAGTAGATAAAGAACTAGATCAACGTGGACAGACTGGCTGCAGGGGAGATGAACAGCAACCGGGTTGGGGCTGGCACCACTCTTTCCTCCTCTCCCTGCAGGAAGTTTGTCCCTGTCTAGTCACCTGGCTTTCCTTGTGTGGGGGCTCTGAAGTGATCTGACACCAGGCACAGAGCAGCCTCCAAGTTCCATATGTGACTGTTTCTCTCACCAAAAAGAAAAGGAGTACTTGTGGCACCTTAGAGACTAACCAATTTATTTGAGCATGAGCTTTCGTGAGCGACAGCTCACTTCATCGGATGCATTCAATGAAGTGAGCTGTAGCTCACGAAAGCTCATGCTCAAATAAATTGGTTAGTCTCTAAGGTGCCACAAGTCCTCCTTTTCTTTTTGCGAATACAGACTAACACGGCTGTTACTCTGAAACCTTTCTCTCACCAGTCACTATATGAGAGTCTTGGGCCAGAGTTTGTGCTTCTTACCAATCATTGCAACACTGTCTTGCTTTCCCTCCCCCTCAATAACCCAACTTTCACTAGGGGTGGAAGCCCATTTTACCCAGAGTTAAGTCCCTTTCCCCCATCATTCAGGATACAAGGAAGTGAATTGCAGTGAGACATCAGCACAGTTCAGTGGGGCAGTTTTGTTTCAATTGATAGGAGTTGGTTTCTTCCTTTGGGGCCCTTTCCAAAGCCCATTGAGGTTTAACTGGGGTTTGTCTTCACTGCAACTAGACACCCACCGCTGGCCCGAGCCAGCTGAGTTGCGCTTGCAGGGCTCGGGCTAAGGTACTGTTTAATTGTGGTGCAGACATTTGGGTTCAGGCTCTCTGGGACCCTCCCAGCTATCAGGGTCCTAAAGCCCAGTTTCCAGCCCAAGCCTGACCATCTACACTGCAATTAAACAGCCCCTAAGCCAAAGCCCAGTGAGCCCGAGTCAGCTGGCACAGGCCAGCAGTGGGTGTCTAATTGTAGTGTAGACATAGCTTGAGACATACACTTAATACACTGCAGTGCTTCAATGTAAACACTACGGCTACAGGAGGGGTTCTCCCGAGAGGTGGTAGGTAGATCAACAGAAGAATTCTTCCATCAACCTAGCACTGTCTGTGCTGCAGGTTAGGTTGTCATAGCTACTCTCCTTGGGAGTGTGGATTTTTCACACCCCTGAGAGATGTACATAGCTATACCAATGTAAGATTTCAGTGTAGACCAGCCCATGGAATCATAGAAATGGAGGGTTGGACAGAACCTTGAGAGATCATCTAGGCTGTCCCCCTCACTGAGGCAGGATTAAGTAAAGCTCCAAGACCGTCACTGATAGGTGTTTCGTCTACGCAGTTCTTAAAAACCTCCAGTGATGGGGATTCCACAGCCTCCCTAGGAACAGTGCTTAACTACCTTGACAGTTAGAAAGTTTTTCCTGATATCTAACCTAAATCTCCCCTGCTGTGAACTGAGCTGATTCCTTCTTGTCCTACCCTCGGGGGACATTGAGAACAATTGATCACTGACCTCTCTATAACAACCTTTGATATATGGGAAGACTGTTGTGGATGGGTTTTGGATTGAAATCTTGCCACTGTCATGAACCACACCCATTTACCCTAGGTTCAACATGTCTTCCTTTGTGACAGAGCAGCAAGACAACTCATTTTGATATTTTTTTAGTACCCCAGTCATCAGCATGTTATCGGAGTGCTTGTTTCATAGGCTTCAGGGGAGAGAAAATGGCACGGGGCTTTTTAATTACTGAGTCCAAGCAAAACAATTATGCTACTTACTAAGATTTAGTTTGAACTTAAAATTAACATTTTGAGAAGACGGATGGTGGGGTGAATTGCTTGGCAAATTTAATACTAATAAAAATATTAATAAGCAAAGAGAAATCACTTAGTAATTTTCATTTACATTTTTTTTAAATTATGCATTGCTTCAAATTACATATAAACCTCTGCCATTATAGAAAGAGAGTTGTTTTTTTTTTTTTTGGACTGGGTAAATACATTACTCAGTAAATGAGTTAATTAGTGTTCAATTACCATCAGTTACTAAATATTACTACTGCCAATTATTTGTTGAATGGACACATCTTTTTTTCTCATCTTAATGATTTAAATTATTAATATTGTGCAGCTACAGATAACCTTTCCTGCAAGTTTTCCTAAGTGATCATTGTGGTTTAGGTGAACAGGTATCTCACTTCTCCAAGCTGTTCCTTTCACTACCCAGCATATGTAGCCGAGCCAGTGTCACCACCCTGAAGTGTTCAAAATTCACAAGCCAGGTCCCTTCAAAATCATAAGATTTAAAACAACAATAATTTTGGAGGTCTTTTTATTTTCTTTCTGGTTTTTGAGCATTTAGAGGGTCACATTTTTCAGCTTTTCTCTGCAACCATGAGGACTGGAAACATACTGGGAGAAAAAAATGAAAGCACAGATTCTCACATAATCACATGACTCCAGAAGCTGCAGCTTTAAGGAAAACAACAAGTATGCAAGACGTGATCAAATTATGAGCACTGGCAATACTTGATTTTGAGCAGCTCTGTCTGGATGGGTAGGGAATAATTCTTATTAACATTAATCAATATTTAGATTGTGATATCCCTCAACATATGGTAGGCACTTTCCAAACACAGAGGAGGACATGTCTCCAGCCCCAAAGAGTAGACTTTCTAAGGCTCTGATTCTGCAAGTGATAAACCAAATAAGTTCCTCAAACATGTATGGGTGAGCAGCAAGGATATGCACCTATTTAATTGTGACAGGATTGAGTTCTAAGAAGCTTCTTATGTCTTCTTCAAACCGTGGCCACCCTTATGCCAGATCTAACTCTGAGGGCCTGGATCTCCTTTATACTGACTCTAGCAATGTAAAGCGGTCAGCATTTGAGTAATTTATGGTTACTTTACATTTACAGAGTGGTATAAAGGAGCATTAATGTAAATGAGAATCAAGCCCTAAATATGTTCCTTATGATCCATTGGGATCTGGGTTAAATGCAACCCTTTTGTACCAAGAAAACCAAGGTTTGTTCTGCCCTCACCACCCGTTTGCCAGGGCTCTGGAGCAGCCTGGAGAAAGTGTTAAAGTGATCTCTGTGGATATGTGTGTTCTAGGATGTGAGTAGGAATAGAGAGAGGTCTCTGAAATCCCATCTCTGTGTTCTAGACCGTCATCCTCTGATGTGGTTAACCCTAGCTTATCGCCCTGACAAAAGCTGGAATTTCTTGTGCTCTGAATCAAGTCTTCTGTGTTTTATCATCTGGCCACTGGTGTCTGGAAATGCACAACCTTTTAAAAAAGATGGTTCCACCCATGAAATCGAACGTACTGAATCTGGGAATAATTATGCGCCATGAGAGCCGCAGTGAACTGGGAACTGAGACATGCAAATCACAAGGCTCTTACTGAATGTGGTTTATCATCTATATTAGATCTAATGTGCCTCTTCTTAAATCTCCCCTAGCAAAGGTTGCCTAGGAGACCAGGCATGTGTCAGTGTATAGCTAGGGCATCTTACTTGCACCTCACTTGTTCAGCGTTGAAGAGGGGATCATGATTCTTTGCTAAGGCAAAGGGAGGAAAGAATAGTTGCTTACCTTTATATGGCATTGCTGATTTGGCCCTACCCCTTGCAAATGACATCTCTGAGCTCTCTCCCCTTCTGTGTGGTTGTTACTTTACCATGAAAGAGGCCACTGGCCTGATGGGAATTCTTTATGCAGAGCATCATAGGATCAGTCCCAGATAACTAAACACATGTCAGTTTCACCCCTAGATTCTGGGATCTCCAAGGATGAATTTGATGTTTCCTACAGACTCGGGGCGCTTTTTTTTTTCTATTTTAATTAAGTTTCTGGTTGCCAGGATAAGCTTCTAAATGCAGCCGATGTAGCGCTGGATTTATCGAATCTCTAGTATATTACTGCAAACTTGTAGGGAACCTGTCACACTTTGAATCATGGTTTTTATATATATATAAATTTTGTCATATTGGGGCTTATAAGGTCTACTATCATAAGACATGGCAGTACTAAGGAAAATTCATATGAACCAGCTGCCGACTTGCATTGAAGTTAATCGTCCAAAGTCAATGGGGCTACACTGATTTCCCCCAGCTTAGGATCTGGCCTGTATGACTGATCTTTTTAAAACCACCTGTGATATTTGGATGCCTACTAAAATCAGTGGGAATTGGGTTGGCAGCACTCCTCTCGGCAGCTTTGACAATATCGGATATATATGGGAGAGGGGGGTGATACGTAAACATTAGGAAATTCCACAGTTAAGGTTGCCTGTGCCACTGTAATTCGGCCCACTGGCATCTGCGTAATCAGGCGTCTGCGGTGTCATAGAATAATGGAAAGTTAGGGTTGGAAGGGACCTCAGGAGATCATCTCGTCCAACCCCCTGCTTGAAACATGACCAATCCCCAATTTTTGCCTAAATGGCCCCCTCAAGGATTGAACTCACAACCCTGGGTTTAGCAGGCCAATGCTCAAACCACTGAGCTATCCCTCCCCCAAGGGAGCCTTTCATTACATGAGCATATTCTATTTTTGAAAGTGAAAAGTGACGGGCTGGCGCAGTAAGGCCCTGACCCCAGGTGCTCATGTGGAGATACCTTGGAGGGGTTCTGCTTTTTGGAGGGTAGATGTGCTGTGCATTCTGAAAATCAGGCTCTTTTAAGTCGTCTCAATGGACACCCAAAAATGGAGGCATATCAAACCACTAGGTGCTTGGCCCTAATCACTGCAGGATTGTCACCTGCTACACCTCATCTTTGTGCATACCTGCCATCGCCACCAGTGAGAGCTCCTCTACGCACTGCACTATGGCGTCCTGGAGGTAGACCCCAGATCACAGACCACTGTCACCAGTGGAATTCTGCCTCCTGCCCACAGTGGTTGCCACTTCCCTGCCCCAGTGGCTAAAACAAGTGAGCTGTAGCTCATGAAAGCTTATGCTCAAATAAATTGGTTAGTCTCTAAGGTGCCACAAGTCCTCCTTTTCTTTTTGCGAATACAGACTAACACGGCTGTTACTCTGAAAGTTGTAGGAATGGCATTGCCGGCATTCACGGACTGTGCACAGAACACAGCAGCCCTCCTCCCCAGCTGGGACAGAGCTCCATGTCAGCTGTGTGCATTAAGCTGGTGTGAACACAGTTGCCCCAGGGCATGGTTCATCCCTGCTGCTCATTGATAGACAATTCAATGGCTGCCCTGGGTCAGTCTGGTTAATTTCCACCTCTAACCCATAGCCTGGCTGCTTCTGTCATTCCGTGGATCTGCCAGTTCCCTGCTGGGGAATCCACGGAGCAGCTCATTAGAAGGCAAACCACAGCAGCGGATAAAGGTCATGTCCCATGGAGCTTTCCCTGTTGGGGTGAGGGGACAGCAAAAAGCTGCCTTGTATCCAGAAAGGGAACAGTGGAAAGCAACTCCTCTCAGTGTGTGTGGGAGTAACATAGGGCTGGACAGCACAGGGCACCCTCTCTGGGAATGCCCAGGGCTGGTAAAGGGGGTGGGGGGATGGACAGTGGAGAACATCCTCTCTGGATCTGGCCAGAGTGGGGAGCACCCTGTCTGAGTATGGCTGGGGTGGGGAGTGGCAGGGGGTTGGGCAGTGGGGAGCCCTCTCTGTGGGTATAGTCGGTACTGGTGGGCTAAAGAGAAGACAGCTCTGTGTTTGGAGCCAAAGATGTCCCGCTCTCTGCTTGGGCCTTTCCATTGTTGTCTAGGGTATGGGGATGGGGGTGTGCAGTTCCCTACACAGAATGGGGGGATGCTGAAGTTCACAGAGCATGCAGCGACCCCATTTCCACTCAGCGTTCGCTGTCTCTGGGACTCGTGAGCAGCAAGGCTGTAGCTCGATGCCCCTCTCCAGTGCTGTGAGTAGATCACAGGGCAGCCGATGCCGGGGATGTATCAGGGTCTCACTAGTGGTTAGGTCCGTGGGTTGGGGACAGAGCAGGTATAGAGGAGAGGGCAGCTGAGGGGAATCATCCCCAGCAGCCCCTCCCAGGGTCAGCCCAGAAGACAAGGTTGTTGTGAAGCTCAGGAGACTGGCGTGATGAGCTTGTTGTGGGATGAGTGCTTTGGGGCCTTTTAGAATTGCTTGACACTGATATTTCATGAATAAGTAACCCTCAGCAGTATTTGTCACTGATGCTGTTTTATTAATGATGGGGCAAGGGAGGAGGATGCGGAGCAGTGGGGAAGGAGAAGAGAAGAGTATTTACAAATGAGTAGTCAAAGCAAGTGCAGGCTGTGGGAGATGACACGCAGCACTCTGACTGACTCAGGAACCATTGTGAAGCCTGGACAAAAACGAGTGACTCTGGGTATCATGCAAAGAATGTATTGCCATAAAACTAGTCAGAGAGCCTTGTTTTACAGGGGCTCGCAGCAGGGTTAGCAGCGAGGCAGGCATATTTCATTTAAACGTATGCCTTTTGTGCTGGGGAGAGGTCTCAGGAAACAGAAATTTGCTCACAAACTCTGAAATGTTCTTCGCATTGGGATCCAAAATTTGCTCTGTGTATCAGATATTTCTGACCCACACAGCACGCAGAATTCCCAGCATAGGTGTAGCATTCTGAGAGCTGGGATACGGTACGGGCATGGTGTTGCGGTGGATGGTTAGGGCCCAAGCAGAAATTGACATACATGAGAGATTGCATAAACTAGGGTTATTTTGCCTGGGCCAGAGAGGAGTCAGAGGGCACTTCCTTGAAGTTTCTGAGATACAGAACGGCAGAGTTCAAACTGAGGAGCCCCTCTTTAGTATCCTTTCGTGTTATGAGAGATCATGCTGTCACTCAGTGAATTTAACAGCAAAGGTATAACAAAGAAGAGAAACATTTTTCAAGGCAACCTATGGAACTCACTGCTGCAGGGAGTCAGAATCAAACATCAAGAATAATCCAGTCCCATGCTGCTGCCGCGGTTTAGCTGATCTGAGGTAAAGAGGGATTATTTCCCCTAATGTACAGTTATACACAGTTGGCTAGACTCCCCTGCCCCCCCATCTCCCTTCCACTATCCTCTGAACCATGGGTGTTGTCACTCATCAGAAGCAGGAGGTGAGACATGATGGCCTGGTGGTCTGATCTGATGTGGCAACCCCAGATTTTCACATGGCCGGCAGTGGAATGTAGCCACCGCAGCAGTCACGGGAGAGAAGCCAGCAGTGATGTGGTTAACCGGGGGACAAACACAGAGCTATACGGGAATAGATGTGTTTTGTTCCCTTGGGAGCACAGAACCCTAAGTGCTGGAAGCAGACAGGCACAAGGATCAGTGCATATGCTTGGGCAGCCGGACAGCATGGTGGCATGAAGTGCAGCAGTCAGAGATTCAGTTTGCAGTGGCTGCATGAGCTCTCCTGGATGACAAACCCAGCCCCTCTTGGTCAAGGTGACTAGGTGGTCTGGATTTCAGGTGTTTATGCAGAAATAAATGCACCTCTGGCTTCAGGGGGTGCTACAGTGTCTGTCTTTGGGAAGGAGAAAAGGTTCTTGCTGAAACCTTCCTGATTTAGAAGATGCATTTCCTCTCCAGCTGCTCAGAGAGGGACTGTTCCCTCCCCTCTCTGCCCATGCTGCTAAACATTCCAGATCAGACACAGCTCTTGCTCTCCATCTTGACTTGAGCATTAGCATCTCTCCATGAGTGACACTGACCTTAAAGGGCATGTGTTAACAATGGGACATGTCAGAATCTGTTATCTGTATTTATTTCCAGTGTAAATCCAAGCATCTGGCTCAGACTGACAGGGTGAAATGAGTTCTGGGCGAGATGTCAGTTCTACAGAAACCAGCCGTAGGCCGGGAGTGGGAGAACAGGCTTTTGATCTAAACCTCAGTCAGACAGGAGACGTCTTGCTGAATTGCCCATAAAGCCAACCGGTTGGATTTGTCTTTTAGTTAATACCCTTTGGTGCATTACCACTGACGATTAACGTTCACGATGGTCCTAGACGGAAGAGCATAGTTGGTGGGGGTCAGTAAAATGTTGATGAAGAGGTTGAGTGGTACAGCATGTCAGAGCACTAGCCTCTCTGGCATGCTTAGCGTTTAGATAGTGGCTTTTCACCTGCTGCTCTCCACGGTGGGTGAGCACGGCTAGCCACCACCCTCCCTTTATGATTGGCTGGGGCTCAGAGAGTTTAATTGACTTCCCAAGGTCACTGAGCGAGTCCAGTTAGAGCCAGGAATACAATTAAAGATTCCGAGTCTTGGGCCCCATCTAATGACTCACAGAAGAAATGGGGTTGGCGATGTCAGTCAAGGTCCTAGTCAAGGGCTTTTCCAGGTCACAATACGCACTCTGCAGTCTCTGTTAGGGACATGCCTCGGAACAGACTCCCAGGTCAGTGCAGAGATGCACGAGCAGAGATGTGTGGACGTGTGTGATTGCTCGGGGTGGGGAGGGCTGGGCAGTGGGGCTCGACCAGATTAGGCATTTGGTGATAAAGGCTGCAGGTGCATTGACACAACTGTGAAGAAGTCTGGACTTACAATAGCAGGGGGTGCTGTGGGTCAGCAATGAGGTACATTTGCAGAACCATTGGAGCAACCAAGGACTGGGATAAGGGTGGGGCATTAGGGCAGAAAGAAGGTGAATTGGCAAAGGTTTTGCGGAGCCCCGATCTGGAACAGTAGGAGGTGCTGTTGAGAGGGGCTAAGGAAACATTGGAAGATCTGGGTGGGGGTCCTAGGACTGGAATAGCAGGGGGCTGCAGGTCTGGATTGAAGGGCATTGACAAGGTGGGGTGTGGGTCCTAGGACTGGAATAAAGTGGGGCTGCAGGTCTGGACTGAGGGGCATTGACAAGGTGGGGTGGGGGTCCTAGGACGGGAATAGCAGGGGGCTGCAGGTTTGAATTGAAGGGCATTGGCAGGGTAGGGTGGGGGGTCCTAGGATGGGAATAGCAGGTGGCTGCAGGTTTGAATTGAAGGGCATTGGCAGGGTAGGGTGGGGGTCCTAGGACGGGAATAGCAGGGGGCTGCAGGTTTGAATTGAGGGGCATTGGCAGGGCAGGGTGGGGGTCCTAGGACGGGAATAGCAGGGGGCTGCAGGTTTGAATTGAGGGGCGTTGGCAGGGCAGCGTGGGGGTCTTAGGACGGGAATAGCAGGGGGCTGCAGGTTTGAATTGAAGGGCAGTAGCAGGGCAGGGTGGGGGTCCTGGGACGGGAATAGTAGGGGGCTGCAGGTTTGAATTGAGGGACATTGGCAGGGCAGGGTGGGGGTCCTAGGACGGGAATAGCAGGGGGCTGCAGGTTTGAATTGAGGGGCATTGGCAGGGCTGGGTGGAGGTCCTAGGACAGGAATAGCAGGGGGCTGCAGGTCTGGACTGATGGGCAGAGGCAGAGCTCTCTGTGTAGAAAATCACCCGCTGCCTATGACCCCGTCTGCCCCTGTCTTGTTGTGTGAGCTGGTTAATTAAATATTGCGGCGCTGAAATCCACCCCAACATTACAAAGAAAAGCTGAGTGTGTCCTTGTCTGTGGAGTGCAGTCTGGCTCCGGAGAGCTGAGCAGCCCCTCTCAGATGCAGCAAAAGCAAAGTTTGCTCCCAGCTCCCTCGGAGCTCGCCGCCCATACTTTCCTCTGTGTGACATTTCCTCCTGTCAGGCCTTGGTGTTGTAGCAATGTTCCACCAACGTAGCAAACGTTTATGAGGAATCGATGCGTCAGGAGCCAAACAGCTCCTCTGTCTGGAGAAGGTGCTGTCACCCCGCTCATCTCAGAGGTGACATTTAAATGCTTCCCTCCATCTCTCTCCCTCCCGCCCCTGCTTCCGAGGAGGTTAATATTTTAATACACGTAATGGCTCATTCAGGCTCATCAGCTGCTGCCCCTGTTTTGTCAGCGATGATCCATTACGCCAGGCATAATTTCAGAGAGCGCCGTTCCCCTCCCCTCTCTCCTAATCGCTGCCAGCAGAAATCACTGGCCGTACAAGAGGCACAAAAGCCTCTTTCATTCGGTGTTTCTAGATTTAATTAAAAGAGAGAATTGATCCCCCCTCTCCAACTCCTAGCTTGCACTCCGTCCTCATTGCTCTGGTTCTAGTGCAACACAATAGAAGGGCCATCCCAGCTTTGCACACCTGTTCTGCCTCGAGTCATTGGAGCTGCAGTGATTTACACCAGCTGAGGATCTGACCCTGGAATCCCAGCCGCACTATAGCTGTGAGACGTCTCCTCCTCTTTCTCCCCCTACACCCAGACACACACTTGAGAGGAGTTGTAAAGCCTAGTGAGGACAGAGCACCAACGGTTAAAACAGTTAAAACGCTACAGTGTAGACACTCAGGGCTTGTCCATACTTAAAATGGTGTAGCAGTAGGGCTTCAGTGAAGATGTTACCTACACTGATGGAGGGCTTCTCTCATTGGTATAGATAGTCAACCTCCCCATGGGGTGGTAGCTAGACTCTCCCATCGACCACGTGCTGTCCTCACCAAGTATTAGGTTGGTTTAACTGCGTCACTCAGAGATGTAGATTTTTCACACCCCTGAGCGATGTAGTTATACTGACCTGGTTTCCTAGTGTAGATCTGGCTTCACTACAGCAACGGGAGGGGTTCTCCCCCAGAGGCAGTAGCTATGTCAGCAGAAAAATTCTTCGTCGACCCAGCACTGTCTACACCGGGGGAAAGGCCAGCATAGCCTTGTCTCATAGGGGTGTGACTTTTCATAACCCTGAGGGACATAGCTTCGCTGATGCAGTGCCCAGTATAGACCAGCCCTAATATAAAGAGACCCAAGAGGTGTATGAAACATGGGCAGGAAATAACAGAGGGAGTGACTCTGTGACCTAGGGCAAGTCACTTCACCTCCCTGTGCCTCAGTGTCCCGTCAGTAAAACAGCATGATCATATCTATTTCCCCAAGATGTTATGGGGATGAGTTAATATTTGGAGAGTGCTTTGAAGAAGATAAACATTCTATAAGTGCTTAGTGCTCTCAACAAAGATCCCAACCCCCTTTGACAGGAATCGAATGGGAAGAACACATTCACCCTGAATTCTGTGCTACCTGCAAAATGTTCTGTGCATGTGGCTCTAAGAGGTGAGATTTTCAAAAGTGCCTTAGTGACCATTGAAAGTCAGTGGAACTTGTGCTCCTAAGTCACTTAGGCCCAGATTTTCAAAAGTGTTTAAGCACCTAAAGATACAGACAAGTGCCTAGTGAGGATTTCAAAAGCATTTTAGGCATCCAGGTATTTCTGAAAATACAACTAGGTGCTTATCTGAATATTTAGAGGCCTAAATACCTTTGAAAATCTGGCCTTCATGCACATTTGAAATCCCACCCTTTTGTCTTCCCCCTAAAATGGATTACTGAACACTGCAAGCCACACAACCAGTCACTGTAGCATTGGAAGCAGAATTCCTGTATGGTGGGTAGGAATTATGCCCATAGGGTGGAATTCACCCCTGTACAGAGGACCATAACTAGGCCAATGAAACATTTTAGCTTCAATGACAAAGCATATTTCACATAAATATTTAATGTAAAACGTTCCATCCAGTTACCCCCCTTTTACCCTTTGGCCACCCATAGACAAGCTGTCTCGAGTCTGCTCGGTCGCCAGTTCTAACAGTGCCTTTTCTCTCCAAGGGAAGAAGCGATGCTGTCCACCTACTTCGAAACCATCAATGACCTGCTCTCTTCCTTTGGGCCGGTTCGAGACTGCTCACGCAACAACGGTGGCTGCACCCGTAACTTCAAGTGTGTGTCGGACCGCAAAGTGGACTCCACAGGCTGTGTGGTATGTATGCCACCGGGTGACTAGCTCTGTAGAGAGATGGCGTGTTGTCACGGCTGCCCTGGGTAGGAGTTACTAGTTCTTTGTCCATGGATTTGGGTAAGGGAATCTCTGTTGCCTTTTTGGGCAGTGGGACTGTGTGTCTGTCTATCTCTCTTTCCTTTTCTCTCCCTCTCCTCCTTGTCCCACCTTTGTCTTCTCTCTCTCTCTCTTGCCTTGCTCTGTGGGAGCAGACTGCTCTGGCCTTAGCTGGAGAGATGCCCCGAGGATCCTGTGAAATGTTAACAGGGCTGGTAGAATGGTCTGAGCTGTGGGGAGGGGTGGGGGCTCCTAGGGAATGCCGCAGGTGCGAATTCTGCCTCAGTAATGAGCAACCTGTTCTCCAGCCCAACGGAGCCCCCAGCGGTCCAGCGGGAGCTCAAAGGCACACTGAGCAATGCAGAGTCGATTGTCACGTACTTGCCAAAGTGTTGTGGACTAGAAATGGACTTTGCTGTCTCCTCTGTCGCCCACATGCTTCCCAACTTTCTGGGAGCTCCTCCCTCATGCACTGTGCCCCTCCCAAAGCCCTGTGCCACCTCTTTGGCCCCAGTGGGTAGCCGCTTCTTCAGGGTTGTTTCCCTTCGGAGGAGAAACTCCTGATAGAGGGAGGTGTTTCTTTGGTGCAATCCTGTTTGTTTTCCAAGAACGCACAAAAGTCCTGTTTCCCCAAACACAGTAGGAACAAACAACAGGCAGTTTCCTGGCTCAGAAATCCAAGTCTGCCTCTTCAGCAAGTTCTGCGCCGAAAAGTAGCTCCATCTCTCAGCCTCCTCCAAGGGTCACGCTCGCCCCGGCATCTCTCTCTTTCTGCTTCTCACGCACGCACATTCACAGCTTGCCAGACAATACCCTTGTCCCTGTATTTGCAGCCAATCCCCTGGAAATCCCACGGACCACACTGCTTAACTCTGCCCAGGTTTTGCCAGGCTGCCCAGTGCCTTGGGCAGTAGCTTCTTCTTCTTTCCAGCTTTCATTACATGAAGAGGCATAAGCTTGAAAGAAGGGTGCTTAGCGCAACTATTGACTTTATCCAGGTCTGTGATTGATGGCAGCCATTAACACCTTCCAGCATCACAGTCCTCTCCAAGGGAATTTTGTTGCTGTAGGTTGATTTTTAATATGAATAAAGGAACACCACTGCAGGGGATGGGGAGGTTTCCCTGTCCAACAGAGTCACTTGGCAACCTTGGAGAATCCGTCCTCTTCTTTCTGTAAAAAGAGCCTGGAAAAAACAAGCTGATTAAAGTGGGATCCTTGTCCTGGTGCTCACTGTTGAGCTCTTGCATCATTACACACTTTACACAAACACACACTCACGGACAGTCTCTGTCACTGGCACACAGGGCCAATCTGGAACTCATCTCACACACACACACACACACCAGATTGCCAGTGACAATGACACTCCTCTATGTGTATACACGCTCTCTGTCACCTCAGCACATGTGTACACACACACACACACACACACTGTCACCTCCCTACACACACACACACACACACATGCTGGTTTTCATGCACGCACGTCTTTCTCATAGTCACACTCAGCCTCTCTCTCATGCACACGTGCACAGCCATAGATGCTTCTCCCAGCCCCTCCACCACCCCTTCTCCAAACCCGCCCTATTCCCTGCAGGAGCGTTCTCTGGCCCCCTCCTCAGCTCTGCAGAAACAGGAATGAAGTGTCTCTTTCTTTATTGAAGATGTTTATACACGGGAGCCAAGTAAGGTCAGCCTGGAGTGGTGCCGTCTCCGGGTGGCTCTTAACATTACCCCCCTGTCAGGGTTCCTTCCCCACTCTGAACTCTAGGGGACAGATGTGGGGACCCGAATGAAAGACCCCCTAAGCTTATTCTTACCAGCTTAGGTTAAAAACTTCCCCAAGGTACAAACTTTTCCTTGTCCTTGAACCCTATGCTGCCACCACCAAGCTTTTTAAACAAAGAACAGGGAAAGAGACCACTTCCCCCAAAATAACCCCCAAGCCCTACACACCCCCTTTCCTGGGGAGGCTTGAAAATAATATCCTAACCAATTGGTTACAAAATCATCAAAGACCCAAACCCCTGGATCTTGGAACAATGGAAAAATCAGACAGGTTCTTAAAAGAAGGATTTTATTAAAAAAAAAAAAAAAAGGAAAAAATCATCTCTGTAAAATCAGGATGGAAAATACTTTACAGGGTATTCAGATTCAAAACACAGAGGATCCCCCTTCTGGGCAAAACCTTAAAGTTACAGAAAACAGGAATAAACCTCCCTCTTAACACAGGGAAAATTCACATAAAACAAAAGATAAACTAATCCGCCTTGCCTGGCTTACCTATACTGGTTGCAATATTTGAGACTTGGATTAGGATGGGTTGGAGAAGATGGATTTCTGTCTGACCTCTCTCAGTCCCAAGAGAGAACAACCACATAAACAAAGAGCACAAAACAAAAGCCTTCCCCCACCCCAAAATTTGAAAGTATCTTGTCCCCTTATTGGTCCTTTGGGTCAGGTGCCAGCCAGGTTAGCTGAGCTTAACCCTTTACAGGTCACAGGATGTTGCCTCTGGCCAGGAGGGATTTTATAGCACTGTGTACAGAAAGGTGGTTACCCTTCCCTTTATATTTATGACACCCCCCATCCCCGAATGCTTGTTAAGCACATTTAGCTTGGCCGCCTAATAGCACTGGTGCGTTACAGGCAACACTTTACAATGTGTGTCCTTACACAGTTGGTTTTCCTTCCTCTTGTCTGTCTGTCTGTCTGTCTCTCTCTCTTTTGCCATTTCACCCTGAAAAGTAACGTGCCTCCCAGATATTGTCAGAAACAATCCTGGCTCCGATTGCCATGCGCCACAGAGAAGCACCGCCAAGATGCCGCCTTTTAAAAGATAGAAATTGTCAATAAATTACAGGCCTGGCTCTCCCTGCATGTGCCCATGAAGCGGTGGAAATTGAAATCCATGTCACTCAGGGAAAATGGGGCTTCTTTCCTTTCCTTGACCCTGCTCCTATGCCTAAATGTAGGCTATAATTAATGGGAACGAAACACAGGAGGGTCGGGGATGGGATGGAGAATCAGCGTGAGCAGTCACCTTGGAGTGCAATCCTGGTCCCTGATAGCTACGGGGGAGAGACAGAGCAGCCTCCATGTGGGTGTAAGTTGCTGCTAGGTGGGAGTGGGGAGCTGGAAGGGGCAGGGTGCTTGCTGTTTTTAGGCTGCCCAGGGCCGCCCCTCCACACACACTCCGGGTTGCTTCCTTTGTTTTTTGCTACCAGTGTGCGGCCCTGGTGTGGGAAAAACGGGGCTAGCCTTGGACTGGTGAGTCGCCAGGATCCATGCCACTTCCAGGCAGAAAGTGGAGTTCTTTCTGCTCCCCTCACCAGTCTCATGACGAAAAGCTGGTGCTGCAATGGGAGGTGCTCGAGGCATAACGCTTTAATCTCCTCACCCTCTCTTTCGTTCCTCTCTCTTTTCATCTCTTCCTCTCTCCCTCCCACTTGGAGAAATAGAACACCAATTTATGCGGTGTTGCAAAGGGAGGGAGGACTCCATGCTATGCCAGGGCTTGGCACTGATCCTCCTTTGTCCAGACAACTTTCCTACTTAGCAAGGGAGGTGGCCGTGGTTCTGGGGCAAGCGCAGACTTTCTAGGTCTGGACTGTCTCATGCTGCTCCACTCGGGGTGCTGGAGCAATGTGTGTAGTGGGGGTGCTGAGAGCCATTGAACCCAACTGTAACCCCTGCATATGATGGAAACCGCACCATGCCTGCTGCAGCACCCCCTGCACCCTTAGTCCCAGAACCTATGGCTTCCCACATGAAGCCCAGCTGTAGCCCAGTGGAAGCCTTGCTGAGCTAGCTGCATGGGGAATGCAGGGCTGGTCTTGGCCTGATGTGATTTCAGTCATGTTGTTAGAGTTCCCCCTTTGGGAAACATTTCAGAGCTGATTCTCAAATGGTCACTCCCTCGACCTTTTTGGGAATTGTCTGTCTTCTTCTCTGTTTAAATATCAATGGGAGACTGATGTGGGATTCCGCAGGAGAAGCAAAACTGGCTCAATGAGCAGGCAAATTGGTATCAGCTGACGAATGATCTGGAAAGCTAAGCTCTGTTGTCAGAAATGCTGAGGGACAGAGCATCCGTGACTATTGGCGGGTGGTTGGCACTGTGATCAGCGATATGTGCCTCCCCGGAGAATTCTGGTGAAAGCAGAGCTGTGAGATTTCTCCCTGGCAAAGGGCTTGGGCTGCAGTACTCTTGCCAAGGATGTTACTAGGAGAGATTTCAGGACTGGAGTGCAGAGTTGGAGATCGGCTGACAAAGCCCACAGAATTTCAACTTCATGGTAAGGGGAGGCTGGTGAGAATCCCGCGGCTGAGCAGATAGAGATGCCTCTAATAATCCCCTCTCTGGTTTCTCTTTCACTGAGCTTTCCCTTCTGCGAGAGGTTATAAAAGGAATGTGATGTATCTTAACCCCAGAAATGATCTCTTTCTGCCATACCAACCCCTGTGCAGCTGAGAGCACAAAGATTTATGGAGACAGTGAAGGCCAGTCACTCAGACATGTAGGGAGGGGGCCAGATGGGTCACCATTCACAACTTCCTGTTGATTGTAGAAGAGGAGAGGATGTTCTTGTGGTTAAGGCACTGAGCTGGGACTCAGGAGAGCTGGGTTTAATCCAGCCCTTGAGCTCCCGCTGGGGAGCGGGGTTTCGGGCTTGCCCTGCTCTGGTGCTCCAGACAGGAAGCAGCGGCATGTTCCCACTTTGGCTCCTATGTGTCAGAGCAGCCAGGGGGCTCTGCTCCGCACGCTGCCCCCTCAGCTCCCATTGGCCAAGAACTGCAGCCAATGGGAACTGCAGTGGCGGCACCTGTGGATGGGGCAGCTTGCAGCAGAGCTGCCTGGCTGCACCTCTGTGTTGGAGCTGGAGGAGGGACATGCTGCTGCTTCTGGGAGCTGCTTGAGGTAAACGCTGCCCAAAGCTTGCACCCCTGAGCCACCCCTCCGCGCCCCAACCTCCTGTCCCAGCTCTGATCCCCTCTGCTGCCCTCCAACCCCCTCATCCCATGAAGCACCCTACTGCACCCCAAACCCCTCATCCCCAGCCCCAGCACAAAGCCTGCACCCCCAGCTGGAGCCCTCACCCCCTCCCGCATCCCAACCCCAATTCCATGAGCATTCATGGCCCAATGAACAATTTCCATACCCAGATGTTGCCCTTTGGCCAAAAAGTTTGCCCACCCCTGTTTTAGACAGAGAGGGAATTGGTCCTAGTCTCCTGGTAGACATACAGGCCTTTGCTCAGCCTGTCTTGAGCTACCCCTTCTATTTTCATATCAAAATGATGCAATATTCCTGAGGTGCTGGAAGGCAGTGTTGCAAAATAGTTTGATTTAAGAATGTAGTTGTTGCATTAGGGATATAGGCTGTGCAATACAGGATCAGATCACTGGTCCATCACATCCGGTCTCTTCCTTCCAGAACAAGCTAAAGATGAAGTTCCAGTGGAAGGTGGTGGGGCCTGTAGATATGAATAGAGCTGGTTGAAACATGGAATTTCCATTTCACTGGGAATACCTGACATTTCATAATTTCCCAAATCAGAACCAGATGTTGAAATTTCAAGTTTTACCATGAAATGGAAATTGTGAAATAATTTTGTTTCCAAAACAGTGAAATAACCTTGTTGAAACATTTTGTTTTGACTCTGTCATTTCACATTTTTACGTTGTCATACCATAAAAGTCTAAATGACAAAGTGGAAACAAAACATTTTGATAATTTCCTTTCAAAATTTTGTTGAAATTGATACATTCCTGAGAAAACTTTCAATTTTGCCAAATCACCATCTTCCAGTGGAAACCTGTTCCATCAGAAAATGTTCTAGCAGCTCTCCTTCCTCCAGCACGAGCTAAAGATGATGATTCAGAGAAAGGTGGGTTGGGTTTGTAATTATAATGAGAGAAACTTGGATTTTCAGTTCCTTGGAAATTCTGGCATTTCAAACTTGTCTTTCATCTTGAATCAGAGCGAAATATCAACATTTCAAAACTTATCACAAAACAAAAATTCTGAAACATTTTGTTTCAGAAACATCAAAGTAATCTCCTTGAGGTATTTCAGTTTGGTAAGGTCAAAACGTTTCATTCTGACGTTATCGTTTTGACTTTTAGTTGGTATCATTATATTGCAACATACGAGTTGAAACCATAAAGTGGAAACAAAATGTTTCTGTCAAAATTTTTGATGAAATGGGACATTTCCACAAAAATGTTTTGATTTCTTTGATTCAGCATTTTTGGACAGAAAACAGTTCAGTCAGCAAATTTTCTACTAGTTCTAGTTATTATGCACCTAGCCAGTTATGCAGAGATGTACATGGGGGCAGTGAAGGATTCCTTCCTGACCCCTATAGTGTTCAGCTAATACCCTGAAACGTGATTATTTAATTGTATTGTGGGAGCACTTAGGAACCCCAGTCATAGACCAGAACCCCATTGTGCTAGGTGCTGTACAAACACAGAACAAAAACACGCTCCCTGCCCCAAACAATTTACAATCTCTGATTCCTCTTATTTTCCTTATTAGCTACCAGTGTTAGAAATATTGAGAAATGTGGCCAAGTAGGAGCTAAAACCAAGCCTAAATTTACAGTAGCTACGGCAAGCATGTGTCAGAGCTCCCAGATGTTGCTGAAAGTATTTCAGAACAGTAATGAAATGGAAAGAAGCAACTGCTAATCTGAGGTGTCTCACGGGTGATGGGTGGCCATTCCCCAGGGGGTTTGAACCAAGGGACTGTCATCACAGGGATGAATAGCAGCTGAAGACCGGGCAGAGGTTGGCACATCACAGTGCAGCAGATGGGCCTGGCTCAGTCCCTGATGCACATAGAAGTGTGACGAAGAAAAGGGATTGTGTGGCATGGACCTCACTGCCAGTTCAGGAAAGGGCTTGTTAAATTAAAGAGTAAATACAAATAAATAGCTGGTAAAAACTGAAGTATGGGAAGTTTCCAGCCTGCTCTGAACAGAGTGCACACATGCTTTATGAATCCAAGCGTAGCCCCTTTCTGGGCTCTGCCTTGACTGATAACTTTAACAGCAAAGCAGACGTTTTCTGCTCAGCTCTCCCAAGGGTTTTCTTTGCCAGGGTCACTTTGTCCCAGCGCCACCTCTGTCTGCTCCTGAAGGAGGCTGCAATCCTGCACACATTCAGACTGCAGCTCTTTGGATCCACTGGCTAGTACGATTCAGCAGAATTACGGTGCATCTTGGTGCAAGGTTCAAACACCTGCTCTCAGGGTGACTTAGCAGACGAACACCGTATCCCCAGGCAGATTCTTAGAGCCAGCCAATCTCTCCCATGCTGGATGTAAGCAAACACAACTCAGTGCATTACAGCTGTCACTCTAACATCTAGACGGACCATTTTCTGGTCCCCAGAAGGAAATCTGAGCCGGAATTCACAATTACCTAATTTCTTTTGTTGGGGGAACTCAGAGTGTGTTACACACATGTTCATTAAGCCTCAGAACATGTCTGAAACAGGAAAATATTTTTATCTCCAGTTCAAAGATGGGGAAATTGAGACACGTGTAGTGTGGAGTGGGGTAGTGATTTGCCCAAGATCACATTGGACGGGTCTGATCCTTAGAGGTGCTCAGCAACCACAGTTCCCACTGAATTCCATCCTGAGATGTCATGGACTTTCCCAAGCCCCTTTTGGTAGCTTCAACATATGCATACATTAGCGACCCAATAGTCTGCCAATATTGGGGGCCCAATCCTGCAGCTTTCACTCATGAGCCGTTCAGTGAAACCAGGGGGGCAGGATCCATTCAATGGATCTGTCAGTGTTCAAACTCTTAGGATCATGCCAGAAGTCAGTGAGAGCCAGCCACAGTACCTACGAGCCCGGGCTCCTAGTCATCCGCTCTAACAGGTCCATAAACGATAGCATGAACATTTTAAAATTATATCTATATCTATATAAATATAGATAGATATATAAAAATAAATGTAAGCTAGGAGGGAATGTGTCATTCTGTTTAATTTCCAAATCCATTACTGATTTCCCTGTGTTTGTTGTCGCTTGGGAGTATTCTGGGAAAGGCAAGATATTGCAACGTGTGATTAGAAGCTCGAGAGACAGATGGATTTGATCATCTGAAACTAAAATAATGACTGATCATCTTGAAAAGGCGGGGGGCGGGGGGAGAAAAGTATGGAAAATAGTGGCTGTTATTTCAGAAAGCAGTTGCAACTTATTTTGCTCTGGCAAGAGGTGTTACCCTCCCGGAGTGTCCTGAGTATTAGTGTAAAAGCTGCAAGTGGGACTGCCACAGCCAGTGGAGGTGATGATAAGCTCTGCGGACATCATTACTCTGGAGAGGGAGAAGCAATGATCTTCACTGAATAGAAGGGGAAGAGCAGGGGGATGGCAAAGAGAAAATGAGATTGTTTGCCCCCTTACAGATGTGGCACACTCCATTTCTAATTTTCTTTGGTGTTGAGTATCTTCCTTTCCTAGCAACAAGAGCGCTGGAGACAGATGAGATCTGAGTGGCTGGGGAATGGAGGGAATAAAGACTGGAGTTCAGTCACAGGAAGCTAGAGAGGAACAGCTTTTGGTCCTAAAACGGAGAGCTTTTGTGGGGAAAGGTCTTTCACGCTCATGCATGTATGGCTGAGAAGAGACGGGATTAGGGGAGAAGGTTTGGGGTGTCCTCCTCACTTGCAAATAGTGCCAGGGCAGAGCTGGGACACAAGTGGGTCCTTTCCTAGTGAGGGGATTCTACCCAAGCTGACCGGCATCCCAAATTCACCTGCATGAAAGCAGACCCTTTCATCCCACTGACATGGAAGTGAGGAAGGACGGTGTAGTGTTACTAGCCTACTACTTGAAAGGCCTGGGTTCAAGTCCCTGCTATGCTATGGACTTTCGGCAAGTCACTAAGCCTCTCCGTGCCTTGGTTCCTCATCTGTATAAGGGGATAATAGCACTGCTCTGCCTCCCAAGCTGGTTTTTGAGGGATAAATATGTTACACAGGGGGAGGTACTCAGATACTATTCTAATGGGAGATGTGCAAGTAGCTATGATAGACAGGCAGGAGCACCTCCAGCTCAGTGTTCTTGTGGGCCGGCTAGGTACTGAGGTTTGCAAGAAAACTGCTTTGCCTGCTCACAAGCCTGGAACAGGATGTCAGTAACTCAGCCAGAGGTTAGGGGTCTGTTACAGGAATGGGTGGGTGTGGTTCTGTGGCCTGCAATGTGCAGGAGGTCAGACTAGATAATCATGATGGTCCCTTCTGACCTTAATGTCTATGAGGACATTGGTGGGCTGGGGGGAGGAGGGGTGATCTTCCCACCAACGGAGGAGGCTGGAAGAGAGCTTCTCATCATCGGGAAGGGCAGGCTCAGAGTGGCCACAGGTGGGTCTCTGGGCTCACCCTGTGGGGGATCATCATGGTGATGGACATGTTTCTCCCATGGCACAAGCCCATGTGGCGATGCAGCTTTTCTGGCCAAGGGAGTCCTGCCTTTGTGGTGGCTGGAAGATTGAACCTTTACTGCTGGCTAAGGAAACTGAGCTTGTTGTTTGGTGGCTACTTGGCTGAGGAGCTGGGTGTTGAGGTATTTTCCGGGCAGATAGAAGATACGTTTCAGTGTTAGACAGATATTAAAATGAGAGGGATGTTAAAACGATAAAACGAGGTCTGATTAATTCTGATGATTCTTGGACACTGTGCCTTTGCTCTCACGGATACGTGAATTATAGGCCTGCAGTTTTAAAGGGGCCTTAACCTGGCCTCTGATTCTGTGGCTGCAATTGATTGCAGCCACAAATGATGGCATATGGCTCTCCCACTGCATGATCTGCAGGCGCCATCAGCCAGCGAGATGTCTGAGTGCTGTGATTTGCAGCGACTGCGAACTGTGCTCACGTTTCATTGCAGAGGCAAATTTAGAGGCGGTTCAACATTTGGCCCTAAAATATCTTGAAATCGTTGTGGAAGTGCTCCTGAGAACTCTGTCACCCTGTGAAAATCAATAGCAGAGACGCGTACTGCTAGGAGCACTCAGGAAACCGGGCTCCACAAGTACAATGGAAGGACTTCGGAAAGCAAAAATTCAGCCTCTCAGCAGCCATTTCCAGCCAAGTGTCTGAGGCCGACATTGCTCCTGCAGCAGGGCCGCACTGTACACAGAAGTGGCTGATGCTGCCTGTATGTTGCGGTGCCCCTCCCAAGGTGTGTTTTTTTCTGTGATCACTTTAGTCATGTAAGTTATAGTTGGGCGAGATTTTCTAAAGAGACTAGTTCTCGTGGGTTAGCTCCAGTTCTGGACTCCCCACTTGAGATTCTTTAAAGGGCCCTGATTTTAAAGGGTGGATTTTTCTCTGCACATTGTTTTTTTTACACACACACACAATTTTGGGGGGATCTGAAACTTTTTACCACATTTAGATTGAATTCAGCAAATAGTTTTGCTTGGGAAAAACCATTTTGAAAGAGTCAAAATATGTGTTTTGATTTTAAAACTGGCCAGTTTAAAACATGCACAAAAAGTTGAAAAATACCCAAAATCCAAATGAAATACTCAGGGGCAGGGTGCGAGGGGTGAAGAAGGGGAATAGTTTGGAATCAATTGAAACTTTTCCATTAACTGAAAATGAATTAGAAAAAAAAATAATGTTGTGTGTCAATTTGGAACATTTTGGTTGACTTTCAACATTTTTGTGTTTTCCAATTCGATAATTTTTTAAAAAAAATTGTGTCCCTTCAAATCTAATCAGTTTTTTTTAAAATTTGGTTTGGTCCCTGGAATCAAAAACTCCATTATTTGCTCAGCTCCAGTCCGGAGCACCCATTTTTTGAGGTGTCTCATGTTGGACACGCAAAATTTGGAGTCACTTATGAAAACCTTGGCCATTGGGTTGCTTTAATGACTTCACTGCTGCCCAACAGTGCTTACACTGACAGCCTTGGAGACTGACACTCTCCCCTCCATCCCCCCTCCCCCGGTCTGTCTACGAGCACAGCCCTGGCTATAGCAATGCAGGCTCTTCTGAGCCAATAGGGGCACCATTTTGCACAAAGAGGTTAGTTCCATTTCAATGACTCATTGAGCCCAGGAACTCAACAGCGGTGCTACCTGTGGTGATGGATTTATAGCATGTGGATGTGTAGCCACTGAGAACTGGACTGAGACCAGCAACTCGCCTCCCATAAGGGGTCAGGAAGGATTTTTCTTCCCTGATGCACGATTGGGCAGACGTATTGTGGTGTTTGTTTTTTGTTGTTGTTTTATTTTTTCGCTTCTTCTGAAGCGTCCGGGATTGGCCACAGCTGTATATGGGTCACTGGATGGGGTGGACCAGTCTGCTCAGGGGGTCTAAAGAATCCTCTTTCTAGATGCCTGGTTGGTGTGTCTTGCTCACATGCTCTGGGTCATACTGATTGCCAGATTTGGGATCTGAAAGGAATTTTCAGGGTAGATTGGCTGGGACTCTCCCCCACCCTTTCTGTGCAGCATGGGGTCTCACCTGCTGAGACCATCTGACTCCATCTCACCTAATAAGTTCCCTGCCTTGGACATTGGTGCACCTTGGTCTCTCCCATTCTCTGTCTGTGGCACACAGTTTATTGCCCTGAGGACTGATATGTTTAGTCCCAAGCCTGTGGGGTTAATAGAGGGGTAATTGGGTGGAAATGAACGGCCAGTGATATACAGGAGGTCTGACTAAATGATCTAACGGTCCTTTCTGGCCTTAATATTGAACTCTGAAGACACTGGAAAGTCCTTCGAGGCAACAGCTGGTCACCCTCAACCTGAGCTGCACTGAAACTGGTGATCTAGACACTGGATCTTCCACTGCCAGTCTCCAGAACCATTCGTGCATCCTGGAATGCATGCCTTGTGTGGCTAATAATACAGATATCCTAGACATAAGCGTCTAAATAGACGTAGACACACAGACATACGATTGAGGCATTTGCATTGCATTTCAGAGCAGATCAGATGCATGTCAGTGCGTAGCTGAGATCTCAGTACAATGTTGTCGTGTGACGGAATGACAGGAACACTGAGGGTGGCTGTTTGTCTTGGGGCTGTGGGTGAGGGAATGAATGCCTCCAGGGATTAATTATAGTCTGTGCCGTTTCTCACCACCACTGAAGCTTGTCTCCAGTCCAACTCAGGTGGGCAGACAAAGTTGTTACCATCTGGTAGCTCTTGGGTGGCTTGTGCGAAATGAAAGTTGGTGGCTTCAGTCCCGTTCCCAGCCCTCAACCCCCGTTGGTAATCTTGGCAAGGCGTGTGAGAGTCTGAGTTCACCCTATAGATGGAACTCCCCATACTCTCCTCTAGAGGTCAGGGTTGAGTCACATGGGCGGGGGGAAGATTGCCCTGCCGCCATCTGTGTCGTGCCTGTTCTGTGAAATATTTTAGTCTTTCAGGCTGCGAATCTGGCACGTTTCACCAGCCCCAAATCAGGAAGCCAAAGATTAGTAAAGGAGGAATGGTGGGGTTGGATGAGCGAGGTGCATAGAGCAGCCAATAGAATAATTGAAACTGCATTGTCTCAAACTTTCCTAGCCTTTGCATTTAACCTCCTCCAGGCCCCTTCCAGCAAAGCACTTAAGCACATGCTTAACTTTAGACCCACTAACATCAGTGCTTAGACTTATATGTCTAAAGTTAAACATGCGCTGGATCAGGACAGAGTGCTCAGCACCTTGCAGGATTGAGCCAACTTTTTGGATAGCCTCAATCTAGCAAAGCACTTAGGCCCCAGTTCAGAAAGCAATGTAAGCACATGGCTAAGTCCTTTCTTATTCAGGACAGCACTTCAGCGTGGGCTTACCTTTCAACAGATGTTTAAATCTCATTGATGTCAATTATTCAGAAGAGGGGTTACTCACATACTTATAGTCAGACATGTGCTTCGGTGACTTGATGGATCTGGGAGCCAATTCTTTGCTATCCCATGCACCACAAGCTAGGTGCAGGGCTTAAGAGCAATGTCAAATTCCCCAGAACTGTTTTGAAAAGAGTGGAGACCCCAGCTCACCTCCATGCTGCTGTTTGCTTCCACTACTGCCAGGCCATCCCTGGACACCCGCCATCCTCTGCACAGCACTGAACCTTTGCTGGGAGAATCTGGGCCTTCATCTCATAAACATCTCCAACAAAAAGGCAGCTGATATTTAGAAAATACAGCAGAATAATAAAAACAGGCAATTTACTCTCTGCAGAACCACTTCATTAAATATTCTTTTTTTTAAACTTCATAATAAAAAAGGGAAGCAGAGCTGCAAAAACCCCGTCAGGCAATTTAGCTGGAGAGTCAGTTTCCTCTCATTCGTGTCAGTAATGAGGCATTTCTGATGTTTCCAGTGACCCCGGCACCCATCTCCTTTCTAACGTGCTTTGCGAGTGTGGACGAAAAGCATGCCTTTGCTTATTGAAATAAATAGGGACCGGTCCATACACTCATTTCCCTGGGGAAACAGTCCTCTGTGGCTTTCAGCTGTCATTTCTTTAATCTCGTCTTCAAAGAGCTGCATCTCTTCTGCTTTGGATTTGATTATGCAGGTGAGTCTAGACAGAGTCTTTCTTCTCAGAGTCCTAGCTGGCCAGTGGATTGAGCTGGGACCCAGAGAAAGGACTTGGCAATTTGCACAGTGGTGAGTCACCTTAATGTTACCGAGGTGAATGGGCCTTGGTTCTGGACCTTGTTCTAGCCTTCAATTGATCAATGGTTGGCTGCTAATCTGCAAAAGGTGTTTATTGTTGTTGGTATCATGCTAGCGACATAGAATGTCAGTGAGGTTGGTTAGTGTGGTCTAGGGGTTAGAGCAGAGGCTGGGGAGGCAGGACTCTTGAATTCGATCCCCATCGTCTTGCTGTGTGCCCTTGGGCAAAGTCATTTAAAAACAGCAATTCTACGCCGAAATGTACCTAAGTAAAAATAGCACCTTCTTATTCAGCATCTCTGCTCCCCATGCACACACAGAGTTCTTTCTGCTGACCGGAGTGACAAAAATAGACGAGTTTCTCCTCCTGCTATACCTGCAGAGCTAAGGCATCTGAGAGCGAGTGAGCTGGAATCTATTCCACTGTTCATCTTCCGCGGGTTGTTTACCGAGTTGCAATCAATGCCACCTGTGCAAACCTCTTGATGGCAGTGGGGTTGCATGGGAGTAGTTGGGGGTCTAATTTATCCAGCAGAATATTTATTACTAGTTACGTTGCTCCAGAAGGCAGGAATCTAACTTGACTCTTGGATCCCAAGTGGAGTTTTTAAGGCTGGAGATCAGAGGTGGGAGGGAACAAAACACATTTGTTTGTTCTATAACCTGAGCAGTTTGGAGTGACAATAAGCATGTGACATTTGCTGTCGCTTTTTAACCGTTCCATGCCTCAGTTTCCTGCTCTGTAGAAGGAGTCAGATAGTTGAACTACCTCCTGAGTTGAGGTTTAATTATGTAAATGTTGTTAAAAAGACCTTAGAGCATTGTTCATCCAAGGATCTAGAAATTTCAAGTATTCCTCTTATGGTTAGTGATTTCAAGGGTTCTGTTCCCATCTCTGCCACCGGCCTGCTGGGAGGCCTTGGGCAAGTCACACCTCATGCCTCAGTTTCCCTGTATGTAAAATGGTGGTGATGATACTGACCTCCTTTGTAAAGTACTTTAAGATCTTTGGCTGAAAAACACTATAGGAGCTAAGAAGGCATTAGGTGATTTTGTTGGACAGCTAGTGGATTGCAGAAGCTATTAGTCTACATGGAGAAAAGAGTTAGAGTAACAACTGATTTGTTCCAGGTGTTTAATGGCATTATTTGGCTAGCAGGATACAGAGTGCCGTCCCCTGCCTACCTCCACCCTTCACGGCGTGGTCACAGCAGGGGAATTGGTGAGGGTTGTGTCGCCAAGGATTGCCCAGACAGAATTATTGGCCGAGTTAGCTATTGATTTTCTAATCATTTTCAGATGATGTCCTCCCTCATCCTGTGTTACTGCAGAGGAGATTGCAAATTGAACTGCAGCTGGATTGATGCTGGATTGATTAGAACACACAGTAATTATTGGGTCTCTGCTGCTCAAGCCAGACAGATGAATGTTAGCAATAATGGATATGGTTCTTTATCAAAGCGCAGAAAATGCACACCAAGTACCATGCACATAAGTCCCCCTGGGTGCAGAGACCAGCCCTCCAGAGCAGCTTATCCTGTGCACAGAGGTGTCTAAATACAACCTGTGGACACATAATTTATGGTCCACAGCTGCTCTTCCCATAGAACTGCTGGGTAAGGACAGTTTTGGGGTAAGGGCAAATTCGATCAGCTGCAGTATTTTTATTGGTGACAGGCAAGCAACAAAGTTCCATTCCTCTATCAAGGAAGATAGAAGTACAATTATGAGGGCATGATCCTGGGAGGTGCTAAGTGCCCTGTTGACTGCAGAGAAACACCCACCTACTTTCCCTGGAAATCGGTGATACAATGACTAAATGCATTTGAGGTCATCAGGTTTAAGGCCAGAAGGGACCCCCCACTCACCCAGGTAGACCTCCTGTATATCACAAGCCACAACACACCACACAGCCACCCCCACACCAAGCCAGCCAACTAGAATTAGATCAAAGCATGACAGCCCTCAGGAGACTAAACTATTGCATACCACAGGCAGAGAACAAGAGGTAAATAGAAAAAGCTAATTTTAAAAATAAGACAGCAACAGAGATCCATGCGTATGCTGCCGTCTGGCACATGGAAGGTTGCTACACTACAAGCCTGCCCTCTCCCTGAATAGAATATACCAACACATTCCCTGTATCGACTGCCAGCCTGACCCTTGTGATCTCGCTGGATGGAGATCAAGAGACCAAGCTTCTTGAGCACTGCCTGCCCGGAGACCATGCAAAGCTGAAATTACAGCACTTAGGCCCTGAGTAGGGGTCTCCATGAGGCATTCTGGAAACCCAGGTGCATTATCCTGGCCAGCTCCATGGTCCCCTCCCTGCTGGTCCCTGCTTGGTAGATTCGGGCCAGAGCCTCAGTTGCTATAAATTGGTGTGTCTCCCTTGAAGTCAGTGTATTTACACCTGCTGAAGATTTGACCCTCATGGTCCTTGAGCAATCTTGAGCCCAGAGACTAATGGTGTCCAGCCCCCTGTGTTAACCCACATTAACCCTTTGTGGCTTTTTGACCCTCTGTAAGTGGAGAGGTTTATGATTCTTCTACCCCCTCCAAGGTGGAGGAGTTGGTCCGTTAGCTCAAGCAACAGCGTCTCATGTGTTTAGATCCAGAGGAACCAGGTCCAGTCCCTGTGGACGAACCATCATAATACAAGGAAGGGGAGCTCCTTGCAGCTGCCTCTCCCTAACTTGCTGCATCCAATCAGGGTTCAGAACTGACGTTGCTCTCAGACCCCTTCTGCTGAGCTCTGAGGCTCCTAGACTTTGCAAGTGACTCCGAAACACTTTCAGGGACAGGTCTGATGTACACTAAAGAGTTAGGTCAGCCCAGCTGCATTGCTCAGGGCTGTGAAAAATCCACACCCCTCAGCTACGTAGTTAAGCCGACCTAACCTCCAGTGTAGAAAGCGCTAGGCTGGCGGAAGAATTCTTCCATCAGCCTAGCTACTGCCTCTTCAGGACGTGGATTACCTGGGCCTATGGGAGAACCCTTCCCACTGCTGTGGGGAATGTCTGCACAGCAGCTGTGCTGCTGTAGCATTTCAAATGTAGACAAGCCCAAAGACTGAACATGCCCACATGCTAAGTAGTTTGCTACATAGGGAAAGGTTTAAATTGAAGTACAAAGTACAGCCAAGATTCCCATCCCCCCAGCCCTCAGGCTTGAATTTATTGTTGCCTCCATGTCTGTGTGTCTGTCTTTTAAACAGTCTGTTGCTAATTGCAAAGCGGACCGGCTCCCTTTGGCTGTTGCCCATCTCACTGTGTGCTCCGAGGAGGGCTTGTTATGCCTCTGACCCTGCCAGGGAACCCCCCAGTATTTGTGCAGTGTCAAGGAGATCTTCTTCCCCAGGGGTACTCTCTGCTGCAGTGCAACAGCTGGCTTGTGAGCTACTTCCCTGGAGATGGGGGCGTGGAGGTGAGGGAAGGGGACTCTCTTTTGCAAATTTCACGCTGGAGCAATTTGCGTTCAGTAATTAATGCACATTGCAATGCATAATTACAAACAGAAACAAAGCACGCTTCCTGATGATTGAAAATCAAGTTGGGGAAGTATTCCAAGGGGCAAACCTCAACCAGAACGTGGCTCTACGAACCACGGAGAACGCTCCGGGGTGAATCTCCATCAGTCCAATCCACTCTGAGCTACCACAGGGTGCCAGCCTCTTCCGCCAGAGACAGAAAAGGGTGCTCCCATCTCTCCATGGTACTGTCTTTCTTCAAGCCAACTTGCAGCTCCTGAATCAGGCCATGTCTACACTGCATGGTCTAAGCAGCATAGCTGCAGAGCTGTATCTGTATCAGCATTACCCTATACTCTAGATACAACCCACAGTGACTGAAGGGGCTTTTCCATCCCTGTAGGAACGCCAGCTCCTCAAACCATCCTAGTTAGGCCAATGGAAGCATCACTCTTCCATCAACCTAGCTGTGTCTACACTGGGGGTTAGGTTGGTCTGGATTTTCATACCCAAAGCGCCAGAGTTATATTGACCTAAATTGTAAGTTTAGGCCAGGCCAAAGTCAACAGAATCTATGGGTGTGACCCTAAAGCAGGAGCCCCGCCAGTTCCCCTGGAAGTCAATGGAAGGATCCTCATTCACCTCAGCGGGAGCCCTGTTGTTATGGTCCGACCCCTTGGAACGAGAGGCATCTCTGTTTCAGCTACACAGGGTGCTGTCCATGCTCATCAGTGGCTGAAGAGCAAAGTCAGTGCAGAGATTGAAGCCAGGGCAGCAAGGAGAAACTTTGACCACTACTGCAGTCAATGAATCTTTTCCCCTTTTGTTTCTGCCTGTTTGCACAGCTCCTGTTGCTCTTCCATTGATCCGCACAGACTAGAAATGTGGCTTGTATCTATACAGCCACAATTATTCTGAGCCTTATTTGTCCAGAGTGTTTAGCAATAAAATGTAGCACGCGCGAGAGGCATCTGTCCCCTCTTTATATCCATGCTGGGAGTATGAACTGAAAAAGCTTGCCGCAGGTTGCTGCAACCTCCTCTGGTGCCTTATGGGTAAGACTCGGAGGTCACAAAATCTGCGATTTCTGATTTCCAGAGACCTCCTGACATTCTCTGCTTCAGCCCCAGGGGCTGCAGGACTCCAGCTGACAGCCAGTGGGGCCCTGGCAGGGTTCCAGCAATGGGCGACAGCAGCGACAAGTGACAGGGTTCCCCTGCAACGTTCCAGCCACAGGTGGCAGACTCCCGAGGGGGCCCTCCTCAGGGTTCCAGTGACGGGCAACAGCCTCATGCGGGGAGAGGGGGACGTCTCGGGCGAGCGGTTGGGGGGGGAGTTCCGTTTTCTCTTTGGGAAATATGGTCACCCTGCAGCTCCTGGCCGCTGTGGGGGGAAGGGGGAACCCTGCAGAGCCACCAAGGTGGTGGGGGAAACCAGGGAGCCGCAGCAGCAAAAGTCACAGATAGGTCATAGCTTCCATGAATTTTTGTTTATTCCCATGACGTGTCCGTGACTCATAAAAATAACCATGACAAAATCTTAGTCTTACTTATGGGTATCAGAAGCTTCGGTCTCCAGTGTGGCCAGTCCTGGCCCTTTCCCCATGGCTAGACATGCCCTCACTCTCCCTGTCCTGTGAAAAGAGGTGTCGTCATTCCCTTGCCCGTCTCTTCTGGACAGAGAAGCCTTCTGCCTCTCCTGCTGTTCCTTGTTCCTTTGCACGGCCCGTGCTCCAATGGCTGAACCGAGGATCCCAGGCTCTCATGGTCCATTCCACCTAGTTCGCAGCTCAGCTGGAGAGGAAGAAGTGGCCTTCGGGAGCTCACTGCCTGTTGCATCTGCATTTGCCCTACAGGGAGGCTGCACCGCCTGCGGGAATGACAGCAATCACTCAAATGAATTAAGTTTTATTTTAAGGAGCTAGCGCAGCAGAGGGGAGGGACTGAGGCAGGTGACAGGAGCTTTCCAGCTGAGAAGCTACAGGACTATCCTGGGCATGTGTGGCTTTGCACCGTGAGCAGCCAGAGTTCAGCTGTCATCGTACAGCTAATGGCCTGATGCCCAGGCATCCATCAGACCTGGCAGCTTGGGTCTGGAGCGGCACCTGGCTGGGTAGCCAGCTCGGGAGGAGGGATCTCCTGGACTTTTATTACATGTATGGCATTTTGCTCGCACAGAAAATTGATTTTCTTTTTTAAGCACAAAATATAGCAGTTTTATAACCTTTCTTCTGCTTGACAGAGGCCATTTATAACCTGCCTTCACTGCTACATGTGCAGGCTCTGAGCTAACTCATCTTCAAGAACTCAGTAATGCATTTTTAATTGTGAGCTGTTCCTAGGTGAGATTTATTTTTTCCGAGGACTGGTCCTTTTGTTGTGTTTTAGGTTGGTTTTTGTGTTTTTTTTTTTTGTCCTGGTTTTGGATAAAAGAAAATAAATAAATAGCAAAGGTGGACACGGAAAGCACTTTAATCAGGGTGGCAGATGATTGATGGCATTAGGTGCCTGCTGTTTTTAATCTTTTGGGACAGGGAAAGCCAGCTGGAGAATTGAAATTAAAACCCGGAGCAGAGCTGGATCCCTAGCTTGTGCAAAGTGGCCCGGCTCTGCTGGCTTCAGTGAAGATCTGTCCTTCTGCAGTTGCCTGCTTCATTGTCAGCCAGGAAGGCTGCCCCCTGCTGAGAACTGCTGCAGAGCCCCACCTGCCTACTTCAAAGAGGCACTGGGCTGTTTTTTGGGAATGATTTTAAATGGGGGGTCCGGGGTGGGGGTTGAGATCCCCAACCATGAATAAAATGCATCGGCAGGCTTAAACAAATGACCAATACCCAGCCAAAATCCCCACTGACTCCAGGAGGGCCAGGATCAAACCCACAGGAGTCCATTTACTTGGGATGCCTTCCATAGTCTGTGCTTCCCATTCAGCGTCACGCGTTGCCATTCCCTAGCACACAGACGCTGCCCAGGTAAAGGACTCCAGGGAGAGAGGTAGGTGGGGCTCTGCAGCAGGCTCTGAGTGGGGTGTGCCGTGAAGTTCCTTGCAATGGCTCTTTTCACCAGAAGATCCCAAAGCCCTTTGCCAAGGGGGTCAGTATCATTAGCACCATTTGCCTGAGGCACAGAGCAGGGAAACAGGCCAGGGGCAGAGCCTGGAGTAGAACTCAGCTCTCCTACGTCCCAATCCGGTGCTCGTCCCAGTCCACACCGGCTCCCCAGGTGAACTTGCACCTGTGGAGACCTGAGGTCGGGTTTTCATGTGTCCTCTGTTAATGCCGACAACAGACCTGAGTTCACCAGTATAACGCCGTCCACTTCGCTGGAGTGGAGCCTGCTTCCACTAGGAATGAATGTGGCTCCCCAGGGCGGAGAGCTAACTCACAGCAGGGAGCTGCGTCCCTGGCACTGGCTTACCTCCAGTGGTCACACCGTCACCTCCTACAGGGAAAACGCCCCCAGCCCTGGGAACCAGCAGGGTGAAGCATCCCACTCGCCTTAACATGTCCCCTCTCTCTGCAGTGCCCGCAGGAGCTGAGGCCCATGAAGGACGGCACTGGCTGCTACGACTATTCCAAGGGGATCGACTGTTCGGATGGCTTCAATGGTGGCTGTGAGCAGCTGTGCCTCCAGCAGACCCTTCCCCTGCCATATGACCCTTCCTCCAGCGCCATCTTCATGTTCTGCGGGTGAGTCTCCTGGAACCATTGTGTCAAAGGGGTTCTGCAGCTTGAATGGAAGACTTGAGCAGCTGGTTCCTCCTCCGCCTTCTTCCCTCCCCCTGGATTCCTCTGAGCCATGTCTGCGTCTGTACTCGCATGTCTCTCTGTCTGCGTGGTTGGACCTGTCTGGCATGGAGGCAGTAGAGAAGTATATTAGCTCAGAGCAATGGTGGAAGTGGCCTGTGTGTATGCATGTGTGGAAGCATAATTCTGTTCTAGCTGCACATCCATGCAAGAGCTTGATGACCCAGTATGCATCTGTGAAAATAAATGAGCAACTGTATGTGCTGCATGCCCCCATGGGGGAAAAGATTATTCACATGGGGGCAACAAGTTGCGATCGCATACACATGCAGTTTTTGATGGTGAATGTACGTGCCTGCTGGCCTGCAGTCTAAGCACGTGGGAATGATCTGTGTGCAGACGGACAGTTCTCTCTCCTACTGGAGTCTGTGTGAGAGAGAAAGAGAAAGGGACTGTACAAGTCAGTCCATGTCTTGTTATATAAATCCCAAACTATTTTGTGTCGGGTTGTTGTGGTTTTGCTGTGCCTTTCTTTAAATAGAGTTTCATCCCAGAGCTTGGCCAGGATCCTAGAATCCGATGTGTTTGAGCATTTTCTCTAAGGAAAATCTCCCCAACTACAGAATGCTCCAAAGGGAGCTCTGTGATTATCTGGCTTTATGCGGCACGGCTGCAAAAATAGCCATCCATCACACAAGCCGCCCTATGCAGTGCCCTGGTTTAGGGGCGGGGCAGATTGTATCCCTTTGTAAAGAAATCAAGAACATAGAGAGAAAGAAAGAAAGACAAATCATAACATCACACAATAAATAAATAATAAAGTAAGATTATTGGCTGCACCTTTGCTAATGCATATCTGCATTTCCACATAATTGTGAGCACATGCATTAACCTACTTCAGACCTTCTAGCTACAGGGGAAGAGGTGGTAATGGGAAGGTGAGGGAAGGGAGCAAGAAGCCATTTAGTGAATGAAACATCTGGGCCCAGTCGTCCCCTGGAGGGTAGCAAAAAAGTGCAGAGGAAGAAGGATTTACAGCAGAATGCACTGAAATGGAGGGGTGCATCCGTTCATCCTGCACTTAGCGCTATGGCATCTGAGTGCCTACATGCCACCGTTCCCTAATATACATGACTGCAGGCTGACACGCAAGGAGGAATGAGAAGGGCCTCTGGGCTCACAGCAAACTCTTACATGGGAGAGGGGACGGTCACAGCGCGAGAGTAAAAGCCATTACCTGTGCCCAGCCTTGGTGACAGTGAGGTTCCAGAGGCAGGGCCTCTGAGGCATCTCAGTACCCAGCCTGGCTCAAGGCAAAGGCCAAATGGCTCCCAGGCAAGTGGGAAAGTAGCAGGATACCCCATCAGCAGATGCAGAGGCACAGAGTAGAGGGAGACATGCGGCATCTGGCTAAAACTGGTGGGTGGTGGAGAGTAAGAGGGCACTGAGGAACAGGAAAGCCATGTCCCTAACTAGAAAAAAAAAACTGCAGGGAGCATTGATGGACGCCTGCCCTGTTAGGCCTTTGCAGACATCACTGCCCTTCCAGCCAGGGGTGCGGGGGGGAGTGTTGTGCTTGGTAAAGGCAGAGTGGGTGCACCTTCCTGAGTTTATAATAGCCACTGTTCCGGTTTGGGTTTGTTTGGATGGAGGGAGAGAGCCTGGGGTTTGTGTGTGTGTGTGTTGGAAAGGGGCGGGGGGGGGGGGGATTTCTCCCAGCACCTGTGCTTCTGGGGTCCAGCCAGAATCTACAGGCAGGGAGCTGGTGAATCCCCTCTCCCCCAGTGCTGCTTATCTGGAGAATGCTGCTTTCAGGCCATAAGCTGCATTACACACTAAGCCTTCATGCGTCGCTGCCCTGAAGTCACGTCAGATGGAGAGGGACTGGCAGGACAGGCCCAGAGTGTATGTGCGCAGCCTGGTCTATCACCACCTTCCTCTGGCCCTGCTCAGACAGCACAAATCTCTTTTCCTCTCGGTGCCCGGGGAAAAGCGGCCACACAATGTCCACCATTCTTCCTGTAAGCACCTAGGGGACCTATCAGCCAGCAGCAGGAGCCTGGCTGATCACAATCAAACGGGGATGTTTCCAATATCCCCTGTGCATTAGGGTCCCAAAGTGGAGTTCTCCACCAGCTCTGGCAGGCAGAAAAGGGAGCATAGAGGCTATATAACAGGCTCCCCCAAGCTTCCCAGACACATTCCTCCTCTTGCCTGGTTGCTGCCGTCAGTCAGAAAAGCACTTTGACCTTCAAGGAAATGTGAGTCACAGTTCGTGAAGTGAAGAAAAAAATTCCTAAAAGTAACTCCGAGGAACATCTGTCTGCTCCTGACACATCCAGGTGCTCAGACGGCAGAGATCTCGCTGAGCCCCAGCCATTCACAGCTCTCAGGGGACCCAGCTTTCTCAGCCAGTTTCTTTCCTTTTATTTTTTTCCCTTTTCTTTATTGCTTTGCTACTTGGAATTATTGTGTTAGAAAGAGAAAACACCCAGCTTCCGCAGCTGCTATGCAGGAGTTTTGGGAAGCGGGGCAGGTTCGGCAGGGAAGGGGATAAACAGCCAGGCTCTGCATTCCAACAGAATGTGTTACGTACACGGGGAAGGCCAGCAAAACTAGTTCAGCTGGGCCAAGCAAATACCATGGTGATGAGTACAGGGTAAAGTCATATTTGTGTTATAACTACACCTCCAGGGCCCCACAGTGCTAGGTGCTGTACAAACAGTGACCGGTAGGCCCTAGCCTGTAGTATAAACAAGAAAGGCCAAAAAAGGGTGGAAGAAAGACAGCACTATTATCCCCATTTTACAGCTGGGAAACTGAGGCGCAGAGAGATGACTGACTTGCTCAAGGTGATGTGGAGTTTGTGGCAGAGCTGGGGATTGAATGCAGATCTCCTGGCCCCAGTTCAGTGACTCTTCCACAAAATCATCCTTCATGTCTTGTGGGAGCAGAAATTCGGAGAGTTGTTTTTTATTTCTGGCTGCACAACAGGAATCCCTGTGTAACTTGGGGGCAAGTCACCTCACCCTTTCCGTGCCTTGGTTTCCCCATCTATAAAACAAGGATGATGATACTTTCCTTCTTTGCGAAGAGTTTTGCTAGCTAGAGCTGCAAAGTTTTGTAGAAGCCCTGGAAATTAACAGTGGGAGAGAGGAACAAAAAACCTTGGATTCACATCTCTGGGGACAGAACAGCTAAATAAAAACAGGGGCAGTGTCTCTGGCTTACTTGTGCTGTTGGCTGGGGGGACGTTGGCGTGGGTGTTTGTACTAGTATTGGGAGGGAATGTGTAAAATAAAGCAGCTAAATAGACAATATGCACTGGCGCCCAATTCTGCCATCAGGCACAGGGCGTCATTCCCATGGATTTGTGAGCATCTGCCCTGGTAGATGGGGACTGGCTCCCTTGGGAAGGAAAGCATGTTTGAGCTGAATTCTCTTTCCCCTGCCACCTGACCGAGGCAGCAAGAACATTTGCCTTGTGACCCTGGTACTGGCGTTTATACGCTGCCAGGCCTACCCACAGGGAGGCCCAGAATACGCACTGCTGGCACCAGATGCGGCTGGCAGCCAATGTGGATGTCAGCCCTGCTGCAGCTGTCCATGGTGCTGAAGAAAGCTGTTACTGAAGCTGCAAGAATAACAAGCATTGGTAACTCTCAGGCCTCAGCTGTTAGTCTCCAGGAGCTCTCCCCAGCCTAGGTTTTGAGTGCCAAGCCTGGAGCTAATACTTTGTTGGCTCTCCAGGCCCAGTGCACCCACGCGGTGCAGGTTTTAAGTGATGTGACTCCCTGGAGTAGTTTGCTGCACCCTGGTTCCCCAGATCCTCATGGAGTGCCTTACAGTCAGCTGGCTTGTTCTGCATCGATTGTGTGCATCACCCTGACTCTCCTATCTTGAGAAGAGTCTTTCTACAGCAGGGTTCATGTCACTACAAGCCCTGTTTGCGGGTTGGGTATTGCATGCATGTGGCTCTGTCTTTCTCTCTGACCTAGTTTGTGTTGTTTCCCAGCTGTGTCGAGGAATATAAACTGGCTCCAGATGGCAAATCCTGCCTCATGTTGTCTGACATCTGCGAGGGCCCCAAGTGCTTGAAGCCAGACACCAAATTCAATGACACCCTCTTTGGCGAGATGCTGCACGGGTACAACAACAGGACCCAGCATGTCAACCAAGGCCAGGTGTTCCAGATGACCTTCAGGTACTGCCCCATCCCCTAGCTGGGTCAGGTAACATGGTAGATTTGCAAGATGTACCCTGATGAAATTGCAGGTCGGAAGGGGGGGTGTCAAAGGTGAGGGTGGTGGGAAGCTTAGCTGTCAAGCTTAGCTGTCTTGTAACATTGACATACAAGAGCTGGGGGCAACACAAAGTAAATAGAGGAGGGGAAAGAGCTGAGAGGTTGTTTCTGTCTGAGGTATGTCACATAGCGGGGCCAGAACTTCAGCTGGTGTAAACCAGCTTAGCCCCATTGACTTCAAAGGATCTATGCCGATGTGTATCAACTGAGGAGTGACTCCACATTCCACCCGACCACTGCAGGGTCTGATGCAGGGTTGTTCTACACAAAGTGTTCTCCAGTGGCCTCATTCTTCTAAAGCCCTGAGGCTGCACAGCTGCCATGGACGTCAGTGCGAGTTGCGTGTGGTCCTCATCTCTTACAGTCCAGCCCTGCGGCTTTCTCCAGTCGTTTGTAAAATCTCCCCAGTGATGTATTGGTGCTGAATTCTGACCCTTTGCTATGACGATGGGGTCTGTAGAACCAGTATGACCAACAAGGAGCTGCTCTGCTCCTTTCTGCACCCAGAAAGCATTGGCAAACCAAGCACTCGGGGGTTCTCAGCAGTGCACGCTTTGGCCTCTGTAGATCAGCAGCCTTTGCCGGAAGTGAGAACTGACTGTGTGTGGAGACAGTTTTCCTAGGGCCGCCTTCTTCAGTTCCCCTCCCCTTGTGGCAACCCTTGGTGGGGCCTTTTGAACAGAGACAGGAATGCAGATTGGAAATCTTGCCATGCGCTTTGTTTCCTGATGGCCGAGCAGGACTGGGAGTTCCATGAAACCTGCCCGCCTAAAGAGCCCCTTGTGCGATGGCTGCAATCTCACATAAGCCCTCCCTGCATCCTAACCAGCTCCCGCCTCTGCTGCTGTCCTCTGGGCTCCAAGCCGCCTCTTGTTGGGACTTTAATTTCCTCTCCCGCTCCTGTAATAGTGTGGCCTTTCCTTGCACTGCACTAGGGCTGAGGGATTTGTTTAAAGGCAGCCTTCTCCTTGCCCAGACAGCAGCCTGATTGAGGGGGCTGTTATTGCAGCATGAAAGGAAATGCGGGGCTCAGGGACTCCAAGGCAGACGGGTTTCTTCCTTTGCCGCTACTGCAGCCAGGATGGATTCTGGTTCTCAGAGGAAAGATGCTTTAAAATAAAAAAACAAACATGAATCCTTGGGGGGAGTGCTGCCTCCCTCCCATCCCCCGACCCCATTCAGTGTGTTTGAGCCACTCGGTCTATACTGGCTCTAGACAGCACCGGGGCTTCCTTTATCTGACCCTGCCAGGTGCTTCCAGTTGGTGTGGGGATTAAAAAGCAGGCGAGAAACCATCTTCCAGGCTAAATACCAGCCATAAATCCCACAAGATTTTATAACTCCATTTTCGTTTGGGAGACGCTTCACTTCATTCCTGGCTTTGGTGGCCAGCTGGCTTTGGGCCCAAGCAGTGCAAGAGACCACGAAGCCTCGGGGCTTTGTGCTAAGAGACTCTTCCTGATCCAGGGCTGATTCAGCGTCATGCCCAACCCAGTTTGTCCCCCCGGCTGGAGGGCTGGACAGGGAGACCCGATTTGGCTCCCTTCTCCTGTGGGCCAGTAGTCACGCCCAAATCCAAATCATAAGGCCATGCCTGGTGTACCGTGAGCTGATCTCTCAGCCAAAGAGGGTGCACCTTGCTGTTCTGGGTGTGTCAGGCCCTCTGCGATGGCAAGGTGGAAGCCCCCCTCCCCCGACAGTTTTGCCTATGTAATATTTTCCATTTATGGCTGGAGTTTCCACCACACTCTCCTAAGCACTCCACTTAGCCCCAACACCATTGGGGATTTTTTCCTTCATACTGTTGTATGGTGAGTGATGCCACTGGGCGAAATTCCCCCTTCTCCACTCGGTCTTCATCAGCAGGTGCCTTCTACCTCAATCCAGATCTGTGCCACTTTCATGGCCCTGGACTCCAAGGAGTGTGGTTTATTTGCTTGCACCTGCTGAGACATGCCAGGATTTGTGTGCTGCAGCCGAAGTTCTCCCAGTCATCTGAGGGGACCACCTGTCCCCTCCCCCCAGTGTATTACACCTGCCTCCCAAAACTTCCAGGTGTCAGAGTCCAAAAAGCCACTGACCAGTGGAGAGTCTGAAATACCTCAGCTGGTTCCGGTAGCTCTAGCTACCAGGCCGAGATTCAGCTGGAGGTTCCCAGGCGAAGGAAGGATGCCGGTGGGAGGTGAGACCATAAACACACTTTCCCCATCTGATGTGAAACCTGCACAGAATTCTGTGCGCTCCCCTTTGTAATGCTCGCAGCTCTGCATTGAGACAATGACCGCAATCGAATCTCATTGCGTCAGGGCTTCAGAGAGTTGCTTACTGGGGTCAGGAAAGATGTATTCTGGGCGGGAGGGGGTGGCCTTCTTCTGAAGCATCAGGCTTGGCCACAGATGGAGACAGGACCACGGACAGGGAGGGTAAGTGCTCTGAGGTGGCACAGGAAAGCTTCTTCCTTAGGGTATGTCTGCCCTTCCAGCCGGGGGTTGTAATTCCCAGCTCAAGGAGACGTAACTTGTGCTAGGTCTCATGGAGCTCGGGTGCGAAAACCGGAAGGTAGCTGTGGCAGTGCGAGTGGCAGGAAGGGCTAGACACCCTGTGTATGGACCTAGCGTCTCCGACGGGTACGCGCTCGGGACAGCTAGCCTCTCCCGCTGCCACGGCTCCCTTCTAGATTTAGCACCCAAGCTCCGTGAGACCTCGCACAAGTTTATGTCTCTTTGAGCTCATTTCCCTGGCGTTGCAGAGGCCCTGGGGACACCTGGCTCGCTCCTGTTCTCTGCCTGTGGCCCACACCGGTTCAGTCTCCTGAGCAGCGGAATGCGTTAGTCTAACCTGAACTATTGGGTTATAGACAGGAGGTCAGACGAGGTGGCCTTAAACTCTGTCTGCCTCTTGGGCATGTGAGTTGTGGGTTTCCAGCCCCACTGGCATCACCGAGAGAGCTCCTACCACAATCTACATGGGCTATAACGAGGGGAGATTAGACGATATCCAAATCAGGACAAAAATTGGCCTTGTGCCTTGCATGCAAGGAGCCAGGTCCTCAGCTGGTGAAAATCATCATGGCCTCATTGAAACCAGCAGAGTTATGACAGTTAGACTGGCGGAGGATCTGGCTCTGAGCCCAGCTGCTGTATAGGACAGGGACAGAACAGCTCTGGGGTGAAAGCAGTGCCGGAGGGGCGGGAGAGCTGGCAGCTGTGGTGGCTGAATAGGAGAGGAGGGATTGCAGGATCCTCTGAGAATGGAGAAGAGAGGTAGCACCCGGAAGGGATGAATGCCTGGGGAAAGGCGGGCGGGAGTCCTGCTATCCTCTTTCCTGCGCACATCTATACTACTAGCTAACATCCGTGACTCGGTATAACGTGCAGCGTTTTCAGCGCCCAGGATACCAGGGTCTTGGGCTTTAGAGATTGTTCCCTGGGGTGGGGAGGCCGGCGCTGGCTTTGTTGCCTATTCAAAATGAGACTGTTTGTTCTGAGAATATTGGCTAAAAATGGGAGGCCCCTGCCCACACGCACACAAATTTATTCAGCCCCCTCCCCTGGAGTTCCTCTGCCTGTTCTCTGTGGAGGGTTATGGTGTCAAAACACCATTACATCATCCTCTAACAAGGGCCGGAAAGGAGGTTAATGGAGAAGAAATTATTAACTAAAAGATGTAATTTGCCTCTGATTTTCATATATATTCAAGAACCTCTCTGAGCATTAAGGCGCCAGCTGTTCAAGAAGCCCTTAATTTGGTGCATTTGAAACATAGCAGGAAACTGCCTAATACCAGGGATTAAAAACCTGTTTCAGCAAAGTAGGAGCAAGAACCTGCTATCAGAACAAAGGGCTGAGTATTTTAAAGGCATTTATCGTGGCTGGGATCCCTTAGTTATGGAGATGTAACAGTCCTTTCAATGCTCCCCACTTCTCATGTTGTCATCTCTTCAGTGTCCTTAATAAAGAGTATAGTCTCCATCCACTTATCATGGCAGCCCAGTGTTGGGGGAAAGCGTTGTGCAGCTAGAAACTTTGTCCTTCACGTCTTAGTCTGGATGTCCCCATTAGTCCCAGTTTCAGGGTCTGGTGGTAAGTGTTGGAGTGTCCCACTGCCACCCAATGCTTGGCAGTAGGCCCTGCCCGTTAGTTGCTGGATATGCCTTTCCATCCAACGTGCAGCATGAGATGAGGGGCTGTGCGGGAGTACGGGCAGGTTCCTCATATGGCGCTGAAGGACTGGGATGTAAAGTGGCCCCCTTTAGAACTAGAACAGGTAAAGGATTTGGTAGGATTACACACCCGGCTGGAGCAGGTGAATTAGATTATTCCTGAGATCTTAGCCCTGTCCCTTAGTATCACCGTGTTACAAGCTCTCTTGCCTGCACATCCGCTTCCCCATTCACCTAGCCGCTGAGGATATGTCCTGTTCATGTACATCAGCGATGGGTAAGCTAATGTGTGAGCATCAGCTGAGCAGCTCACATCATCCAACTCTGAGGAGCAGCAGGCATATCTTACCCCACAGGAATTATTATGTCACCCTCACTGTGTGTGCCATGGTGATGAGCATCTGTCCCTGTCCCAACATCCTTGAATGCCACCTTCCAGTTCATGGACAGTGGAGAGAAACAGCTAACATCCCTGCACATAGCTCATTCATTGCATAGCTGGGCTATCATTCATTAATTATTACTGTGTGTGATTGCATAGCCCTGTGGGTGTGCACAGCACTTAACAGACAAGTTAGAAGATGAGGTTCCTGCCCCAAAGAGCTTATGAGTACAGCTGGATGACGTTTGGGGGTTGAAAACTTGATGTCAACAATGACCTCTTTTGTGGAGCAAAATACAGTAAAAGCTTTGTTATCCGGCATGTTGAGGGAATGGGGGGGAGGGGCCGCTGGTAAGCCAAAAATTCCAGTTAACTAAGAGGGAGGAAGTTTGGGTGTGTGAGGGGGCTCAGGGCATGGGGTTGGGGCGCAGGAGGGGTTGTGGGGTGCTGGATCTGGGTGGCTCCCACAAGTGGCGAAATGTCTCTGCTGTTCCTAGGCGGAAGCGCGGCCAGGTGGATTTGCACCTGGCCTCCACGTGCGGGCCCTGACCCCGCAGCTCCTATTGGCTGCGGTTCCCGCCAAAAGGACCTGCGGAGCCAGCGCTCGGGGCAGGGTGGGGCAAGGGCAGCGTGCAGAACCGCCTAGCCATGCCTCCACCTAGAAGCAGCAGGGACATATTGCCAGGTAGGGAGCCTACCAGCTCCTCGCCAACCAGACTGTAAACCAGATTTTCAATGAAGATCAGAAATGCCAGTTTATAGAGCTTTCCAGTTGGTCCAGGGCCGGATAACACAGCTTTTACTGTATTTTGGATGCAAATATTCCTTTTTTTTTTGACAAAACCTGGGCATTTTCAATTGAAAGCCCAAAATCCCAAACCCCAAATACCATTTTTTTTTTCATATGGGAGGGAAAAAATAATTTTCCAAAGAGCTCTCTCTACAGCTCAGGGGTGGGAAGGGCACAGAGTCCTGTCCAGTGGCTGAGCTGTTACAGGCAACCTGCCCGTTGCCTCTCACTTCGCTCCTGACACCTGCTGGACTCCTGATTTCCAGCTTTGTGCTCTTCATTTAAAGTAACACACACGGATTGCAGGGGGGCATATTGAGCCTCCCTCAGCCTTCCATGAGCCTGGCTGTGAGCGTTTGAACGAGCGAGGGCAGTGCCCTAAAGTGACCCACTTACAATGTGTTTCCCTTCCTCCTTTCTTTCCCTTTGGCTGAATGCCAGGACGGCAGATGAATGCTCTTTAACCACACTCCAACAGTCCGCTTTGCTCCCCTCTTGGAAGTTCCCCTAAGGGATTGTGAGCAATGAATTCAAAACCACACTTTCCTCCCACCCAAAATGTTACATTTATGGAATATTCATAAATAAGCCTAATTCAAGAAAAATATGTATCTATTCCACACATGTCTCTCAGTTTGGGTGGGAGGCTTAGCAACAAATCCAGCTCACTAAAGGCTAGATTAACAGTGTTTTTGTGTCGCAATGGGGCCCAACCAAAAGCTATTGTTGTCCTCAAATTGCAGGGGGATTATCTTCCAAATGGCTTGTTTGCCAGTCCCGTCTGTGTTTTGCGCCATCTCTTTGCCCCAAGGGAACAAAGATTTTTGTTTAAGAGTTGTTTGGAGTTTCAAATGGTTGCTTTTATGCAATTGGTTGACAGAAATCCCAAATTACTGCTCATGGAGGGAGCTTTGCTTGCTATATTCTTGGTAGGTGGAGAATGGGATGTCAGCCCAACATGTAACTGTCACATAGGAAAAGCGCTCCCTGGGGAGTGGATTGGAAAGACCCTGCTCAAGTCGGTTGACCCTAAATGTGATATTTCTCTTTCCCTTATCTTCTGCTGTGTCTCTTTTTTCTTCCTCCCTCAGCTCCAGGTTGGGGTGGGCCCTTGCTCGCTTGCTCTCCTGTCTCTGGGGCAGTGAACTCAGGCTGTTGCGGATTCTTTGGGTGGTGGGGATGTAGCCAGTGCAGTTTAGGGGAGGAAGTGACACATTTTGGAGGTGGGGAGAAGGAAACATTTCTGTGGCCATTTGATTGATGTGAGTGCAAAAAAAAAAAAAATCTGGTTGAAGCAGTTTAGGTTGTTGCGATGAGTCCTTGGAAAGATAAAATCCACTCGTGATTGAGAGATGCTTGGACAGCGAACAGGAAGAGAAATGGGGCTGGGCCCCTAAGAATGGGGAATGGGGGTAAAAACCTTAGTGTGCTTGCTCAGGGAGAAGTGGGAACGGCTCTGCCTCACCTGCCTGTTAGCCTTGGGCACCAGACAGCAACGTTCCCCAGGAGCAGGGCCTCCCGAAGCGCAGGCTGGCTCCCCCTGTGCTGACGTGGTCTCACCGGGACAGCGTTTTTGCCTGAGGGCGCAGCCGCACGGGGGAGCCCTGTGCGGGAAATGCTGATCAAAGAGCACGGCGAGAGTGAGGGGCTTCCATCTTCAGCAAAGAATTGCCCACTGCCATCGTCAAAGCGGAGGGCCCAGCGAAGGGTTTTGTTTCAACAAAGTTATGTTAATATTGTCAGGCAGCGCGCCGGGTCACTGAACTGATGTGGGGAATTGTCATAATATTGACGGGGAGTTTGGCAAGTTAATTTTAAATCTGTCACTCCTTCCCCTCGCATTCTCTCGTTCCGTAATAAAACTCCGCCGTGATTGCGGGGCTCTGCTGACAGCTCCGCTGGAGCCTGCCTGAAATGACTGGTTGCGCTCCCCCATCACCTTTTCCCTCCTCCTCCTCCTCGTCCCCCAGCAGCACACATCCATGCACCAAGCAAACCCCGGATAGAGTGTTTAGGCACCAAATGTCAGGGTGCTCAGACAGCAGTTCTCCCTCCCGTTCCCCCGAAACAACCTCGTCTCGCTGTGACTGCTGCAGTATGGAGTGGGGACGGGATTTCAATGAAGGGGAATGCTGGAAGTAGGGAACCTTTATTTCTTGAAGTCCAGGATAGCTTCCGAAGGAGCTGCTGTCAGTAATGAAGCTTGGCTCACCGAAGGTCCAGTCACCATTCCCAGGGTTGCCCTCTCCCTGGGATCTATTCAGATGGGCTGGATGTGGAAACACCTTGAAGTTTTCTGTCATGTCTAAGGTCTTACTAATTAACACCCTGAAACTCCCTGCAAAGGGAATGAGCCGGCAGGTTCGCTGAATAAGTCTGTCTGAGCTGGAGAGCTGCAGAGAAGTCACTGAAAGTTTTCTCCCAGTTTGCACTGGGTCCGGCGTAAGGCCTTGGGTGGCTTCACTGTCAGTCATTGCAAAGTTCTGCCTGGGGACTCCTGGGAAATACCCCCTGCACCTCCGAGCCTCAGCTGACAGCTGCATGCCAACAATCTCTCCTGCCCAACTTCCAGGCTCCCCCCCCAAGCTGGCTGCAGAGCTCACTCCTGACCCTGGATAGGTAGATGTGAATTGCCACAGGCCTTTGAGGGACTCTGCCAGGGGATGTACACGAGCCCAATGCTGAGTGTGTGTTACAGGTCCCGCTCTATGCCAGTCCAGTTTGTTACAGCCTCCAGCTAGGGAGCTTTAGCAGCTCATGCTCCTAGCTCTGCAGGTCCCCAGCTCCGTCCCTAGTGTGTTGGCTGAGATGGTGGCAATCGCACACGCAGGTGTGATTTTAAAATGAGCTGGTTGTTGTGGGTGAGAGCATGCCATGAGCCCTCCTAACCCACCGAACTGGCATCTCTATTTCCTGGTGCACCATCAGAACCCATCGCTATCATTACCCCTACTGGCCCAGCCAAGATCATGGCCCCATTGTGCTAAGTGTTCTACGTCCCCATTGTCAGAGACAGTCTCTGCTCCAAAGAGCCCACAGCCTAGCTAGATAGACGGGGAAGGGGAAATTGGTGGGAGGTGACTTGCCCAAGGTGACACAGCAGATCAGTAGCAGAGTCAGGGATAGAACCCACATCTCCCAAGCCCAGCTCGGGCCCCTTTCCACTGGGTCTTGTTGTGTGTGGCTGTCTGACATGCGTAGATCTGTGGGTCAGGTTACCTGTAGCTCCTATGCAAGTGAGTAAGGGGGGTGGAGCATGGGTAAGGTGCCAATAGGTGCCGAGCCCCAGGATCCAACAGGGGGCACTGTTTATGAATGCAGGGCAGTTGCACACCCAAAGCAACATGGCTGGCATGGCCATACCACCCCATTCCCGGGCGCCTTGCAGTGACTGAACTGTAATGCTCGGGTCTGGTTCACCTGGCAGCTCCTTGGCGAGCACTTCCCCAGCCCCCGTAGCATAATAAATGTAAAGTCTGTAACTATGTTAAATTAATTTCATTGATCCTTTCCCCCATCTTCTCTTTGAAACACCTGAGTGCGGCGGTTATAATTGGGCTGTTTATTATTCCAGTGCCGGAAAGGTCCGCGCCTCCCCGTACCCCAGTTGGCTTGTTTACCTATTACCCTTCAGGTTTGGATAATGGATAGAGCTCCTTTTCGGTGGCTGGCTTCCATTTCATTCCCTTTATTATTTGTTGCTGTGATTCTATGACCGTTCACGACTCGGAAGCCGCAGATGTATTGGTGACAGCCCAGCCTGATGCCACAGGCACAGCATCTAAGGACTGGACCAAAGTGTGCTGGCTGAGGTGGTAAATGCGTCATTAGCAATTTAGTGCCATTGTGCTGCCTGCAGAGAATCCAGCGCTGTTGAATCCCACGCTCGAAGCAGCCTTGTGCTGCAAACCCCACAGTCCTTATTTTTTTTTTAAACAGAACCCTCCTGCGATCCCCCCATTTTTAAATGTCCAGTCCTGATGCCTAGAGGAAAGGTGATAATCTGGCCTGCATGCCAATGTCTCCAGCAAATGAGCTCCCAAGTCCCCCTGACACAAATCCAGGCGTAATACGGGGGAACAAAATGTCACAGTAAACTCCGTCTCTGATCAGGCTGGACAATTTGTCAGCAGTCAGATCTTTGGTCCATCTAGCCTGGCATCCCAGCAGTGGCTAGTATCTGATTGTACAGTGGTTGGCCAGCACTGCCCCTCCTCAATAAAGCATGTAGACAATTAGCATCCTGCTTGGTAACCTAGGGCAAGTCATAGCACCGCCTGGTGCCTCAGTTTCCCTATCTGTAAAATGGGGATAATGGTACTGAGTGCCTTTAGAAAGTGCTTTGAGATCTATGGATGAAAAGTGCTATGTAAGTGCTGGGTGGTGGTATTATTAATTAATTATTATTATTATTTATTTATTATGCAATGTTATACACATGGGAAAGAGTGAGAGGGGGAGTTCCTTCCCGACCAGCCCCAGGAGGGTCTAGTGTGCATGCATTTTGATTACTCTTATTAACCTAACTCTCACAGCTAGAGGTTTTCTCTCCCCCCACCCCACTCTCCTGCTGGGAATAGCTTATCTAAAGTGATCACTCTCCTTACACTGTGTATGATAATCAAGGTGGGCCATTTCCAGCACAAATCCAGAGTTTAACAAGAACGTCTGAGGAATGGAGTGGGGGGGGGGAGGAATAAACAAGGGGAAATAGGTTACTTTTTGTAATGAATCAACCATTCCCAGTCTCTATTCAAACCTAAGTTAATTGTATCCAATTTGCAAATGAATTCCAATTCAGCAGTCTCTCGTTGAAGTCTGTTTTCAAAGTTTTTTTGTTGAAGGATAGTCACTTTGAGATCAGAAATGGAGTGACCAGAGAGATTGAAGTGTTCTCCGACTGGTTTATGAATGTTATAGTTCTTGACAGCTGATTTGTGTCCATTTATTCTTTTACGTAGAGACTGTCCAGTTTGCCCAATGTACATGGCAGAGGGGCATTGCTGGCACATGATGTCATATATCATATTGGTAGATGTGCAGGTGAACGAGCCTCTGATAGCGTGGCTGATGTTATTAGGCCCTGTGATGGTGTCCCCTGAATACATATGTGGGCACAGTTGGCAACGGGCTTTGTTGCAAGGATAGGTTCTTGGGTTAGAGGTTCTGTTGTGTGGTATGTGGTTGTTGGTGAGTATTTGCTTCAGGTTGGGGGGCTGTCTGTAGGCAAGGACTGGCCTGTCTCCCAAGATTTGTGAGAGTGTTGGGTCATCCTTCAGGATAGGTTGTAGATCCTTAATAATGCAGTGGAGGGGTTTTAGTTGGGGGCTGAAGGTGACGGCTAGTGGCGTTCTGTTATTTTCTTTGTTAGGCCTGTCCTGCAGTAGGTGACTTCTGGGAACTCTTCTGGATCTGTCAATCTGTTTCTTCACTTCCGCAGGTGGGTATTGTAGTTGTAAGAATGCTTGATAGAGATCTTGTAGGTGTTTGTCTCTGTCTGAGGGGTTGGAGCAAATGCGGTTGTATCGAACCTGGATTTGTGCTGGAAATGGCCCACCTTGATTATCATACACATTGTAAGGAGAGTGATCACTTTAGATAAGCTATTACCAGCAGGAGAGTGGGGTGGGGGGGAGAGAAAACCTTTTGTAGTGATAAACACCCATTTTTTCATGGTCTGTGTGTATAAAAACATCTTCTGTATTTTCCACAGTATGCATCCGATGAAGTGAGCTGCAGCTCATGAAAGCTTATGCTCAGATAAATTGGTTAGTCTCTAAGATGCCACAAGTCCTCCTTTTCTTTTTGCGAATACAGACTAACACGGCTGTTACTCTGAAACTTGTCACAGTTTGGCGTCCACCGTATTTACCTGGGGTGGCCCTCTTTTATGAGGCCTGTTCAGGGTGCTGCAATGGTGGACAATCCTGGGACAAAATGTTGACAGTACCCGGCTAATCCCAGGCATCATTGCGCTTGTTTTTGATCACTGAAGGGACGGGGCAGCTCATTAAAGCATGGACTTTGTCCACCAAGGGTCACAACTGGCCACCTCCTATTGTGTACCCTAGCTATGTAACTCCATGGGTCCTAATCTTGCATTTTGCCAGATTGGCTAACAAGCCTGCACCTGCAAGGGATTGAAGTACTGCTGCTACCTGTTTCAGGTGGTCCCTGCAATTCTGGCTCTAGGTGACAATAGTGTCCAGATAGGCAGCATCATATTGTCCATGGAGTTGCAAGATTTCATCCATCAACCTCTGGAAAGGGGCAGCTGCACCATGGAGTCCAAAGGCCATGGTATGGAACTGGTACAATCCATAGGAGGTGGAGAAAGCTGACTTGTCCCTGGAGTCGGGTGTAAGGGGAACCTACCAGTACTCTTTGGAAAGGACAATAGTAGATATATACTCGGTTGATCCTAATCGTTCTACCCTTGGCATGGGACAGACCTCAAATTTGGATATTGCATTGACTTTGCAGAAGTCTATACAGCAGCGTAGTGGCCCATCTGACTTAGGGACCCAGGTGAGGGGGCTTCTCCACTCACTGTAGGACTCCTCTACCACTTCTACATCTAACATTCCTTGAAGCACCTGACGGATTACAATCTCACACTTTCCGGGGCAGGGAGAGGGCTTTCCTTCACTATTTTTGTCCTGGTGCAGTTTCAGTACGATGAGTGGTTTGTCTTCCATACAAGATCTCAAAAGGTGAAAAGCTCATGGAGGACTGAGGGACTTCCTGGATGGTCAATAACAGGGGTGGGTGTAGTTGGTCCCAATATTTGGGGTCTGCAATCACAAACTTCCTCAACATTTCTTTTAACATTTTATGAAAACATTTCAGTAGGCCAGCTGTTTTCTGATGGTAGACTGATGGTCGCAGTATCTTTACTTTCAATAGGTTGCACAGTTCCTTCATCAACAAGGATGTGAAATTTGAGCCTTGGTCTTTCAGGGTTTCTTTAGGAAACCAGTTTCCTGAGCTCAGTTGCTATGGGGGCTGCATTAGTCAATCGTAGTGGAATGGCCTTGGGGTATCTCGTGGCATGCTCCAGGATGATGAAAATGTGCCGGAAGTTGGCAACACTCTAATCCAGGGGTCCCATCAAGTCTATTCCTATCATTTCACATGGTACATCCACAAGAGGAAGTGGAAGGAGAGGTGCCTTGGGGATGCCCCTGTGGCCAGCTGACATTCTGGGCAGGATCTGTAATAGTCACTGACCCACCCTGGAGCCGAATGTCCAAAGTGCTATTTTTAGTGCCCTAGTTCAAGCAGAGCTAGTGCAAGTCTCTCTACCTGGGCTGGGAGGCTCACTCCCAGCAGCAGTGTAGACGTACCTGAGAAGATTACCTAGGCCTCTTAGTTGCTCCAGGTGGGAAGTGGTGCATTTCATGGAATCTGCATCAATATTCACCCCCTGCTGTCAAGTCTTTTCCCAGAGTCTAAGCTTCCATTTGAAAAATTACGTTGCCAGTCTGCACGGTTGCAAAGAAAGCTTTAAAAACACGACCAGAGGGTAACCCAACATGGGCCGTCCCCACCTCAGAATAAAGGCAGTTTAATTTTTCCTGCCTTTGCCAATAGATTTCAATTAACGCTTTTTAAAACACCCAATTCGCACCACCATGGGAGAGGGGGAGACAGGACAAGCTCGCGGAGCTTAACCAGATCCAGCAAACTGATTTTTTTAAAGGTGTTAAGCCCTGACTACAGGAGGTGGTAAGTGGTATGTAAAATCATGTTAATTAAAAGGTCAGCGAGGATTTTTTTAAGCACCTTTTTTCTTGAGAGCCACTGGTGTTGTCTTCTGGATTACACGACACTGGATTTTTTGAAAAAAAAGTCTAGTGTAGACACACTGTGGTGTCTGGAGACAGCCTGAAATAATAGCTCCGAGAGGTGTGATCTGCTCCCAGTCTTCTCCATGGGGTGTTAATTTTGAAACCCTGAGGGGCAGGACGCGATAAAATGAGTGTAATATTAAACTGAACGATAGAGGGTGCTGTGCTGACTCCATTTTTCATTTTCCTATTTAATGCCACGAAACCTCCAATAGGGAACCTGCTCAAAGCAGATGTGGGATTGCCTTTCCGATGCGTAATTTCAGCTTGCTGCAAGCTCCACATTGCCTTGTCTTGAGCCCGCTGCTGCAACTAACTCTGCAAAAGGCTTGAGGGAGGCGTGGAGAATAACGTCCCCTTGAAACTGCAGTGACGCCCCGGTGCTTGAGGATTTGTATAGAGGATGAAGGTGAAGAGGCTCTGGGGTGCAGTTCCCTGCCCTTCCCACTGAAGGTGGGGGGGAATTTGGCAATGCAGGGGGACATAGAGGGAAGGGACCTTGTTCCACTCTGGCCAGTGGCTAGCGTAGATTGAAATATGAAGGGGGGTGGGCGAGAGGAGGGCCTTCTCGGCCACAGCGGTGTAACGAGTCGGCCCTAATTAAACGCCAGCCTAAAAGTGAAGCATCCCAGACAGCACAGCTAAGGCAAGCAGAGTTTGTCAGAGTGAGACCTAAAGTGCATCCTGCCTCTTTCCTTCTGTCAGAACTAGCCCGCTCCCTGCCCAGCACTGAACAACAACCTCCAGTGCTCATCCGCTTTGCTCACCCCATTAAACGTAGCGGTCCCTGCAAGGGACCCAGGAGCAATGCAGAGAACCTTCTGTTTCTGACTACAGGGCCATGGTCTGCTCTCACAAAACGGAGATGCCGCTAAAGCCAGCAGTGGGGAGGGGGGGAAGGTGCGTAAATGAAAGGGGCCTCCTTCTGGTTTAATTCCATTGGCTTCAGTAGCATTACTCCTCCTTTACGCTGGTGCAACACAGCAGAACCAGGGATCACCTTCCCCAGCTGTGTCTACAAATCACTGGGTAATGTCATGGCCACTAGCAGGATCCGTAGTTGTGAGAGTTAGGTTAAGAGTAATCAAAGAGCATGCTCACCAGACTCTCCTGGGGCTGGTCGGGAAAGAACTCCCCCTCTTACTCTTTCCCATGTGTATAACATTGCATAATAAATAAATAATAATAATAATTAATAATTAATAATACCACCACCCAGCACTTACATAGCACTTTTCATCCATTTGTAGTGATAAACACCCATTTTTTCATGGTCTGTGTGTATAAAAACATCTTCTGTATTTTCCACAGTATGCATCCGATGAAGTGAGCTGCAGCTCACGAAAGCTTATGCTCAAATAAATTGGTTAGTCTCTAAGGTGCCACAAGTCCTCCTGTTCTTTTTGCAAACTGTGACAAGGCCTTTAAGCCACTCAAGGAGTGTCTATGTAGAGAACCTGTCCTTTTCAACTTGGACTGGAGGCACCTGTCAGCAGCTTGAGAACTGTGAATACAATAAAATACAAGAGCAGTGAAGAAATCTGAGGATCTGCTTCCACATCCAGCTCAGGGCCCTGCTGACTTCCCAGCCCCTCTCACACTTTGCTCTCTTGAAATGGTCCTCCTCCGTGCCAAGCCCAGGTACCATGGACAAGGAGAATAAGAAACACAGAGCTGCTCTCAGTGCCAAATGGTTTTATCCTGACCCCCTAGGGAACCACCTCCTTAGTCTGTCCCCACTGGACAAACTTGTCTGATGTGATCCTGTCACATTTATGTCACTGCGTTGGGCCGTTGCATCATGATGTGACGGTGCTGCATCAAAACTGCATCACCCTGCTGCAGCGCCCCTCTGTACTGAGAGAGCACGCAGGGACCAGAGACATGGATTACGAAGTTCCCTGCTGCTCGCCGAACAGCGTGATCTCCGCAAATATCGTCAGCGTTGCAACACCATGACTATTATAATGGGCCCGGAATGGGATTCCAAGATCCATGAATGTTCCAGTCTGTGCGTGTTGAGTCCGTGATGATGAAACCAGGGGCTCAGATACTCAGGTGACCGGGGCCATAATAAGCAGCCAGGTAGACAGAAATACCAGGTTAGTTGTGACCCTAGCTCTGGCCCCAGCTGCCACATGCACAGGGAGGAAAGTGAACTTTGAGCTTTTCCTGACTGGTGACTCAGCGACACTCACCACCAGACCACAGGTGGGCAGCGAAATCTGGAGCCAGTCCTGGGATTTCCTGTCCTGAGGAGCAGTTCTGCCCACAGTCATGGGATACTCTGCTCAGAGCAACAGTCTGCAGTGCAGCCCAGAGGTGCGATTGGACTGCTGCTCAGGCGTGTTGATTCCCAGACCTTTGCAGCTAATGGAGAGGCATGCATTGACTTCAGTGGACTTTGGATCAGGCTTGTGCTTAGGAGAATTTCCCTTCCACAAAGCAGTGAAGCATCTGTTTTTCCCCCCAAAGCCACTGAGACGCGGCTTCCCCTCCGCCACTCCTCCATCTCCACCCCGATAGCATGTCTGTGCAGATGTTTGTATTCTCTGCAGCTGATGAAAATATTCATTATCTCGTTAGCGGCTGTGGCGAAGAAAGCTCGGATTTGCATTTCCACAGATAATCACCCAGCACAAACAGAGCCTGTCACCCGGTGGCACTAATTGGGCAGAACACTAATCTGCCAAGGAAGAGGAAACCCCCACAGAAAGGAGGGGAAATGGCATCCTTCCTCACTCCATGCAGTGGGTGGCCAGGAGGGGAGGCAGGGAACGATCCCCACTCAACACAGGCCTAGCATCAAGAGGGAAGGGGAGTTGGGGCTCCGGATGGAATTACTCTGAATGGGGTGAGCACTGGGGAGATGGACTGGATGGACTCCTCCCTCTTTGCTGGGGAAAGGGGGCAGGAGTCGGAGTGGATACCTAAGATGGATTTACTCCACTTACATGGACTGAGTATCGGGGGGGGGAGGTGAGGTTCAGAACAGGAGCAGATTGCCCATTCTGAGGGGGGCAGGAGAGAGAGAGAGAGAGAGAGTGTGTGTGTGTGTGTAAAGGGTTGGGGAGGATAGAGCAAGGGCCCAGCGTGGAATTGCCCCTCTGTGCAGCCTGAAAACTGATCAGATGGAGGGGCAAGAGGGAGCAGAATTATTCCCTCAGAGTGGCGAGGCACTTGGAAGCCGGGCCCAGAGCAGGTGTAGAGGATGAATTACCTCATCTGCGTGTGGGCTGAGAACAGGGAAGGGGATGGAGTGTGGTCAGAACAGGAGCCTAGACTGGAATTGCCTCTTCTGTGTAAGCTGAGCAGCTGGGGTGGAGAGGGCACAACTGAGGTTATGGTACATCCTGGGGAGCTGAATTTTCAGTCTTCTCTGGAGTTAGTGCAATGCAAAGGTGGGCGTATGCCTCCACACTCAGCACCTGAGTTTAGGGAGCACTCGTGAGACAGGGGGCACAGGTTGTATGGGACAGGGGGATTCTTACAACGTTGAGCTGGTCAGGGAATGCCCATCCCTCGAATGACATGATTCCGATTGGACATGGGGCTGCTCCCCCGAGTAGTGTTGTTACTTTCCCAGCAGAACTGTTTCTCTGTACACTTGTTCTTTGATTTTTGCACCTGACTTCGTGGGAAAGGCCAGCACGTCCCCATGAGACAGTCCCTCTCCCAAGCCAGTCAGCGTTCCTAGAGCGGTGTGGGATGATGCGCTGCTTGAAATGAGAGGGCTTCTGTATCCTAACTGGCTGATGAGGACATAATTTACCCCCTGCCCAGAGTCCTGAATAGCCTAGTAGTGTCCATGTGCCATCAGGAAGTGAGGTGGAATGAGTGGGAATGAACCAGATAGAGATGGGCAAGTGAAACTAGAGAAGGGCCTTGGACCCAGGCACTGGGCTGATGAGTGTATAATCCCCCCCAACACCACATCGGTCTCTGTCTCCCCCTCTAGTGGTCAGCCCACGTCAGAAGGTATGAGCTGACTACAGTTACCAACTAATGAAGTTACTCCTTTAGCCAAAGCAATGAAAGTAGGTGCAGGATTCACACCCCAAGGCAGTAGGGGACCAGTATAAATGCTGAAGCAGACTCCTAGATGAACAGAGGATTGCAGGGCAGTGGCTTGTGGATTTGCTTTTGTTCACCTTGCTGTGTTCTCAAACACTCGGCGATTTCCCTCGTCCCTTCCCCGCAGCACTGCTGTTCAGTTTTGGCTCCTCTTTTACTAGCTCCCAAGATACATGAAGGGTTCCCCCCACCGCCTTTCATTATCCGGGTGGGAACATTCCAGATTCTGGCTAGAGATTGTCTAGCTGACCTGTTAGGTCTTTCTCATCTCTAACGTTTATGCTTCTCTTTATGCCTGGGATTATTGCATTGTTCATATAGCCCTTTTTGTCCCAAGGGACCCAAAGTGCTTTATAGCCTTCAAGTGATACCCAGACTTATCCAGAGGGATTGCTTCACCCACGTGCTGGAATTCAGCTGCCTCGGGTTGGGTGCCGCAGATTGTTCAGCAGGGCACAGTGAGAAGTGAAGAAGAGTCCCCATATTCAACCGAAAATACAGGGGGCGTGGGGGAGGGGGAGGGAGGCAAGACTTGATCACCAAAAATGGAACTGGGTCAGGATACTGGGGTTAACACCCTGTATCCCTGCAAAACATGTTGTGGAACCATCAGTGACAAGAAGCGGTCCGTTTCGTATGTCATCTCCTACAGAACAGTGCCCCTGCCAGCACCACGGACATTGGGTCAATCGTGACGCTGAGAGAAGACGCACCCACTAGGTCATTAATGCTACTTCTTATGAGCACCAAGCTGGTCCTCAGAGAGCTCCCATACAAGGGCTAACCTAGTGCGGCATTGCGTGGCTTTGGAGAATCATTGCTCCAGGCAGCGTGCCTGCAGATTTCTGAGCCCAACAGTGTTGTCACTGGACCCTGCCAGGTGTCAAACGATACCTGCTTCCAGACTGTGTGGCTCTTGGTTGAACAGATTGGATGGATGACTAGAAAGCCCTTCCCCATCCCAAGCTATCATTTCAGAGGCCAAAGAATAACTCTTGTGCAGGTTACACTTTAACATGGACAGTGGAGTTGTCAAGCCAAGCTCTGGGGCATTCTTCATGGGTTAATTGGACTGGCCCTCCACCAAAGGCTAACAGTCACAGAGAACATGCTGATTGTCCTTCCTTTCTTATTGTCACATCCCAGCCCCAGGGGGTGTATGAAGAACTGTAGAAATATAGGGCTGGATGGGCCTTCAAGAGGTCATCTAGTCCAGCCCCCTGCTCTGAGGCGAAACCAGGTAAACCTAGATCCTCCCTGACAGGTGTTTGTCTAACGGATTCTTAAAATCCTCCAAAGATAGGGATTCCACAAACTCCCTTTGTAGCGTGTTCCAGTGCTTAACTCTCCTTATAGTTAGAAGATTTCCCCCCTAATATCTACCCTAAATCTCCCTGGCTTCAGATTAAGCTGATTACGTCTTATCCTACCTTCAGGGGACATGGAGCGCTATTGATAACTGTCCTCTTTATAACAGTCCTTAACATATAGAAGACTCTTATCAGCCTCCCTGTTTAGTTTTAGTTTTAGTTTAGTTTTCATTTCTCAAGACTAAACATGCCCAGATTTTTTTAACCTTTCCTCATAGGTCAGGTTTTTTGAACTGTTTGTCACTTCTATTGCTCTCCCCTGGAGTCACTCCAGTTCACATCCTCCCTGAAGCGTGGTGCCCAGAACTGGACACAGGACTCCAGGTCTGGCCTCACCGGTGCTGAGTAGACTGGACCATGACTTCCTGTGTGTTACGCACGACACTCCTCGTAATACTGCATCACATTGTTGACTCATTGAATTTATGATCCACTGTAACCCCCAGCTCCTTTTCAGCAGGACTGCTGCCTAGCCAGTTATTCCCCATTTTGTAGTTGAACATTTGGTTTTTTTCCTTCCTAACTGTAGTACTTTGCGCTTTGTTGAATTTCATCTAATTGATTTCAGACCAATTCTCTAACCTGTCAAGGTGGTTTTGAATTCTAATCCTGTCCTCCAAAGTGCTAGCAACCCCTCCCAGCTTGACATCATCCGCAAATTGTATAACCTTGATGTGCATCGGACACCTCCTATCTCTACACTAGGAGGTTAATGCCCAATGTGAGACTGCATGGCCACAGCCTGGTGCTCAGAAATATAGGTCCAGACGCCCAGCACTGATCCAGGATTCCCCTCTCTTCTTGTTGATTTCATACCCACATTCTGTTCTGCCTTCCATATTTTCCCAGCAACAATTCTAGACTGTCTGAGGGCTGGGACAGGTGCTGGAGTCTCCCCACGAGCCTGCAGGCTTTTTAACAGCATCCCTCGAGAAGGAAAGCTCGGTGCACATTTGTCACTTCATTTCCCCTCCTGTCTGCCATGCTGGCGGCTGGGAGCGCAGCTTGTTTGGTGAGGTGGATGGCGCAGAATAGCAGGACACAGCGCCTGCCCCCACCTCTGCTTTCAGGGGGATTGCACCGGATACCAGATTTCTGATTACCTGAAGGCAACAAGTGAACACCTGGAGGCACGACTGATATTGCCGCTTGTCATTAAGAAGCCTGGCCCATTGATGCAAATGGACAGCTCCCTTGCAGATGGCAAGTAGCGCAGAGAGGAGCTGATCTCAAAGAAAGCCAAGGCAGAAGGGATGTGCATCTACCCACATGATCCTAAAACGGGGGTCTTTAGCTCTCGCTTGGCCGGAGAGCAGAGTTGTTAACTTCACCCAGTGCTGTAAATGCAGCCACTCTGCACTGGCTCAGCGAGGGCAGCATGTCACGGCTTCCATAATTAACTTCACACACAGCAATGCAGCATCGCAGAAGCCGTCACAAATTTTAGCTAATTAACCATATGGTCTGGCTGCCTGACATGCTGCCTAATCGCTGGTTTTCCAAGCACTCATTCACAGGTGCTGCTTTCTGTGCCGACACAAAGATGCAGGAGGCTCCCAGAGAGATTCTCCGTTCTTGGCTCCTTCTGTCTTCAGACGCATCGAGGGGCTCACCCTTCCAGTGGAAACACCCCACAGCAGCGGGCACGGGGTCCCAAACTAGAGGTAGAAGTGAGCACTGCAGGAGGCAAGTGGTTTGCATTGATTCTGAGTATTAGGAGACAGGCTGGCAGCTAAACAGACAGGACATGGCACTGCTGTGAGGAAGCTTGCTCTGCTGTATGCCCAACTGGCATAAGCTGCCCTAATGGGCACTGCTGCCATGAAGCTCACGCTGCAGCAGCCCTGGCTGGCATAAGGGGGGGCACTGGTCTGAGGAAAAGTCGGCACATTAGCTGTGTTGAAATGACTTTGCCAGCATATGAAATGTGTGGTGATATTACAGATCTGCCACTGCCCGTGGCTGTTTTTCCTCTCCTAATGACTAAGAGAGATAAGACAAAACCTTTTCTATTAGTTTCTCCCACACTGCAGTGGGTTTCTTATTTTCCAAACCTCATTAGCGTTTGTAATCCCATGGTGGTAGCCAAGAGCAGCCCAAGTTGCCCTGGGGCGGGAGGAGAGCAGAGAAGAGAGCAAGAGAGCTGTGATGTGTAGCCCAACATTAGCACTGATATTGCCTGGCTTCCAGAGCCCCTTCTCAGTCCCTTCCAAACTCTTATGTCTCCTCTGAGCCTTAAAGGTAAACGACAAAGCTTAGAAGAAAAAATTCTTCAGATCACGAGTTGTTAAGGGAATCTATGTGCGTGCGGCGTGGAGACCTGCCAGCGCATTTATATTGTAAAGACAGATATTTAAAAAGGAGCTCCCCACCTGCCTGGCGTCACGGTCCAGGGGTTCCCATTTCCCTCAAACAGCTGCTGACCCTCAGTGGATGGAGAGAACCGTGCAGGAAGATGTCAGGTGACAGGTGTCCGGCATGATAGCTCTTGGTAGTCCCCCACTGACACAGGGGAAAAAATACCAAGGCTGACGTTTTGAAAGTTGCCCAAACCGCATCGGAATTCAATGCAAGATGGGCACCAAACTCCCCTAGGCTCCTCTGAAAATGGCAACCACAATCTGGGGTGAAGTCCTGGCTCCACTGAAATTGATGGGAGCGGCTCGGTCCTGCTGCAATACAAGTAATAAAAATTAGCAACCGATCAGAAAATTGCTGAAGCAAAATCATTTTGAACAGTTGCAAATAGCGCCCACGCATCCATGAGATCAAACCCTTTGACTCGCGTCACCACCAAAGCAAAAGCTTGGAGGAGGAATCGAATTGGTTTAATCCACTTGACTCTGGCATAAAGCGTTGAAATACACATACCCCGGTCCATTTCAGAGCAGCTACAGTCTAGCAGGCATGTGTGCTGTTCTGCAGACTTTGCCTTTGTTCAGTCTCCCATCCAAATATTCACGAGGCTGAACCTTGCTTAGCTTATGAGAGCCGACAAGGTCGCTCCCCTTTGCTGTCATTAACATAATGGGGCAGGAGACGTTGAATACCAGATACCCCCTCAAGTACTAAACAGCTTCAGACCTTTGAAAACAAGCCCAGCTAGCCACATCAGCTGCTTTGAAGCATCCACAGTCTGCCCCTTGGATAAGACAGCCAGAGCATGGTGCTGGGGTCAGGATGCTCAAGTTGAATCCCAGTGCTGACACTAACCTGTTCTGCTAAGGAAAGGCAGAGTACACCGAGACTCGGCCTCCCCTCCTGTAGAATGGAGCTGTCACCTGTTTCCCAGGGACACTATGCAGTATAGTAGATCAATTGTGTTTGTCACGCACGACGGGTCAGACCGAGAGGTGTCTCATCGCTGGACCCAGCCACAAAGCAATTGCTGCCCTGCTTGCTCCTGGCGGCAAAGGGTGTAATTGACTGCAGACCTGAAAGCTTTGTGGTTTATTTCCTTCCCTGTTCCTCTGCCTGGGGAATGAGGGGCAAGCGCCTTGCCCCCAAGTGCAGTGGGGGGAATAGCAGAAGTGCAGAGGCTCCAGACCTAAAACCAAACTCCCGAGCCAAGACTGTGCCGCACCAGAGCTGGATACAAGATCCAGAGGGGTCTTACTTGGCTGAGCAGGGGAGTGAGTCCCTCATACTGCCCTGCATGACCAAGTAAAACAAGGGCACAGTGCAGCCCTGCGTGTTCGCTTTAACTGTCCCATGGTTAAACCTCCTCTGTTTTACGGCTGCCAGGTAAGCCAGGAGTTGAGCCGGGCTTGCTCCAGGTGACAAAGTCCAGGCTCTGCAGATGGCACATCAGCCTTGCTGGAGGAGACCTCTCTCGTTCTGAAAGACGGGCTGGTCTCACTCTGAGCTAAGGTTGGTAGAGGCTCGGCATGCATGGTGGCAGGGGAGGGAGCCTTTCCACAGTAGTAGTCATAGATACTGATTTGGTGCCTATGCTGGGAGTAGTGAGTGGCCCTCTCACTTCCTAACGTTGGGTCAGATCCCAGCACTGTTAGGCTGTCTGCACTGCAAGTGAAGATGAGACTGTAGCATGTAGCCATACCCAGGCTAGCTTTAATCCAACTAATGCTGGTAATGTAGACGTGGTGGCACAGGCTTCAGCGCGGGCTAGCGACCCGAGTACGTACCCAGGGCCCCCAGTGGATTTGTACTTGGGTAGCTGGCCACGTGTACAGTACTATTGTTATCCCGTGCTACCTGGATTAAAGCAGTCTGGCTACCCATGCTACAAGCACACCTTCCTTTGCAGATAGACGCTTGACCCTGGCGAGCAGAGAGTGACACGAATAGGTCATCAAAACCGATCGGACTCAATCAGTGTAAGTGCGGGACTCGTGGTCTGGCTCACTGAGAGAGAGCTACCTTGGTGCACGTTATTGTACCCTCCACTCTGAGCTCTGGTGCAGCTAGGAAAGGTTAACCAGTCTGACCACTAATAATCATCCTTATTTCTCCACCAAATCTCCCCCCGTGTCACACGCACGTGCCCTAATGGAGGATTGAGAGTCTGACAGGCGTGAACTTTGAAAAGCAAGTTGTGCCTGTGTTACGGGTGAGCAAAATAAAGGTTGCAGCTTTTTTCTTTTTTTTTTTGGCTACACAGAAAGCTGTCCATTTTTCATTTCACTCCTATTACTCAAGACCATTTTGCCCGATTTCCTTGAAACCCTCAGTGAGAAATTGACTTGGAGCCAAAGCAAAGCATAGGGAAATTTTAGCCCCAAAGGGTAGGATCTATTTCTTTGCAGAAGTTGTACAGGGGGCTGAAACCACAGAGGTTAGCGTGGAATTCCTCCAGCAATCATGACTCCATAATTAAGGTATAAATCTAGTGCCGTATACATTAACATCACACACTCCATATGCACAAGGCGTTGCTGTGGGAACCATAGCTTTTCGAATCTGCTTTTACACCGCACTGTGTTTCAGTGCGTTCCCAGTAGACGCTCCAGAGGAAGAAAGATCCATAGCCTGCTGCAAGATTTTGCCCATAGGAGAGAGAGTTTAGTAGAATAAATAAATAGCTGCATAATGGGGGGAGCGGGGAGGAGAAGCAGAATGTAATAAAAAGGAAGGGGGGGGTCGGGCTGCCTTGTTGGAAAGCCAGTCTGCCTGCACAGCTGAGACCAGTCCTCCCTGGCATGCGCTGGGATGGCTGGGCAGCTGAGGGTGTTCTTGATTTGATGGTTTTGGTGCAGTGCAGGTGAGAGATGGAGGAGTGTCGATTCTGGAGACTGAACTTGGGTACTGCAGGATAGCACAGAACCCCATGCAGCAGTGGGCCTCAGCCCTGTTCCAGGGGAGTCGCCGCTGGGAACGACATCAGCAGTGCCTTTAGCGGTATTAGGAATACTGCATATTCTCCACTGGCAAAGCATCACCCAGTGTGGACACAGCTGTATTGGCAAAGCTGTGCTTTGTATGAGTGTCATAAAGCCACTCCTCCCCACCCCCGAGCGAAACAAGTCATTCAGGCAAAAGCAGTTTTGCTGGTTTACTGCGTTTACACAAGTGGTGTCTGTCAGCACATCTCTCAGTCAGGGATCCGACCTTTTCACACGGAAGCCTGTAGTATAGACATGGTTTGAGACTGCATGGCCCATTCAGTCCTTTGGCTTCTCTACAGAGGTTGAGGGTGCCAGGTTGTTTTCTTTGTGGTGTGTTCTCGTCTAGTGGGGACTTGGGTGAAGCCCCCAGGGGCTGTCCTAGCCAAGGAAGAAGGGTGTCTGGCCTTGTCTCGAGAGGATTACTTAGTTACTGTCATGCTCCTGCAGATCTGTCGTCAGCCTGAAGATGTTGGGATGGTCTCATCAGGAACAGACGTGAACCTGAGTGCACTTTTTCCCCTCGGATCCTTTCATATGCATGTGGTAGGAGCTGTCAGCCGGGTTTCTTTCTGCACTTGTCTTCTATCCAGCTGCACGAAGGGTGTCCAGGCCTTCATGCTTTTCATCTGCTTGCCCGGCACTTCTGCTAGGGAGCTGTCTCTGCCCAGCCTTGTTTGCTGACCCAGTTCCCGTTGTCCTTGATGTGCTGCACAGAGGATGGTGACAGCAGGTGGAACCCGGGGTAACAAGATTGTGGGGTTTGGAGAAAGGGATGGGGATTGTAGAGGCTGAACTAAACTGGCTTAGTGCACTAGAAACCTATGGCAGGCCCATGTGCATAGGACAGGGTCTTCAGCACAAGGAGGGATGGCTGGAGATCGCTGCTAGGAAAGTCAAGTTTGAATAATGCAACATTTCTAGAGAGTGATGCTGACCGACTTGACCATGCCATCCAGCCTGCTAGGCAGCGCTGACAATCTCTCCCTTCATCTTCAAAGCACTGGTTGACCCCAACTGAGCCTCCCAAGCCCACTGCTAAGATGGGCAGGGGTACTGTTGGGAGATGTGTCCCGGCCTCAGCATTTGGATCCACACTAAGATTTCAAACACCAGATTTCAAACACAGCTGGGGGCAGCTGGACCTTGGGGCTTTGGCTCACACCCATGTCTGGCAACCAACCTGGCGTGACGGATGGGGATGCAGAGATTCAGGGGGGGAAGTGATTTGCCCAAGGAAGTCGCCATCAGAGCTGAGATTAGAAATGTGACCTTTAAATTCCCTCCATGCTGAAGGGATTGTGGGGGGTCTAGGGCTTACAATGGGACCCCAACCCCCCAAAGAGAGTTTGGGATTTCCTTCTCTGCACCAAGAGTTTTCTACTGGCTCCAGAGAGCCAGGGCTGAAAGGAGATGGAGTGGAAGTGCTCATGCCACTGCGGATGGAGAGCACTGTGGAGACAGAGATCTCTGGTGAAGAACCAACAGGGGGTTAATGGTGCCTGATACTTAGCAGCTTTCCACAAGTGTGTGTGAGAGTGTGGGTGAGTGTGTACTCCTTCGACTTGTCAGTTTCACTTCCCCACGTCTCCTGGTCCTCCCTCATCCCCACACAGTCTGGAGCCAGCTGGGCCTCCCCTCGCCCCGGTGCCATACCTGGAGCCAGCTGGGCCTCCCCTCGCCCCAGCGCCGTCCTGGAGCCGGCTGGGCCTCCCCTCGCCCCGGCACCGTCCTGGAGCCGGCTGGGCCTCCCCTCGCCCCAGCGCCGTCCTGGAGCCGGCTGGGCCTCGCCCCGGCACCGTCCTGGAGACGGCTGGGCCTCCCCTCGCGCCGGCGCCGTCCTGGTGCCGGCTGGGCCTCCCCTTGCCCCGGCGCCGTCCTGGAGCCGGCTGGGCCTCCCCTCGCCCTGGAGCCGGCTGGGCCTCCCCTCGCCCCGGCGCCGTCCTGGAGCCGGCTGGGCCTCCCCTCGCCCCGGCGCCGTCCTGGAGCCGGCTGGGCCTCCCCTCCCCCTGGCGACATCCTGGAGCCGGCTGGGCCTCCCCTCGCCCTGGAGCCGGCTGGGCCTCCCCTCGCCCTGGAGCCAGCTGGGCCTCCCCTCGCCCCGGCACCGTCCTGGAGCCAGCTGGGCCTCCCGTCGCCCCGGTGCCGTCCTGGAGCCGGCTGGGCCTCCCCTCACCCTTGCGCTGTCCTGGAGCCAGCTGGGCCTCCCCTCGCCCCAGAGCCAGCTGGGCTTCCCCTCGCCCCGGCACTGTCCTGGAGCAGACCGGGCCTGCCCTGGCCCCAGTGCCATCCTGGAGCCGGCCAGGCCTCCCCTGGCACTGATGGAGTTTAGTGGTCCTTAGACTCCACTGAAAGAGAGCTCAGAACAGAGCCCCCATCTCTAGGTGTCAGCGAAGGCCATGCTGTTTCCATGCTCAGCCATTGTTGCCATGTGTGCTGCTGTGGCAGTCTGGCCTTGAGAAGACTGGGGAAGACAGTTGATGCTGTTTCTTCTTCACGAGCCGACCCCCTCGCTTCCCCAGTCCCGCTCCATGTAGGAGCTCATGCATTTTGCAAGTGTCGTTTCTGTCAGGGCTCTGCAGTTGCGTTCTCTCTGCGGACAGCTGCCTGTTTATTTCCCCATTCCTGTGGGCATGTGTCATCCCTGCCATGCCTTTGTGTTCTCAAATCTCATGCTATTAGGGAAGAGGAGCCCAGGTTAGGCTGTCTGGAGGCTTCCTTGGCTGCGGTGCCGAGCGACATCGGCAGTGGGAGAGTGGCAGCGTGATTAGTATTCCACTGCTCGGATCAAAGAGCTGCCAAGACAGAGCCCAAGGCACTTGGCCAGCTCTGATGGACTGAATCATTTTCAGCACCTCACAGCTACGGTGCAGATAACTTTATATCAACGCACTGTAACCCCTGGGGAGAGGAGGAGGCAAGGAGCCTGTGGGGCAGGACTACGGCACCACACCCCCACCCGGGACCTGGTGTGGGTGACAGGAGCAGGAAGGCCCCGGGCAGCTTTCTGCTTCCTTTGATCCAAATGGTCAGGGTAACGTCTCTCTTGCTGCAAAGCACCCCATGGGCTGGCCCTTCCAAACCGGTGTATGCTATTGAGTTTGCAGCCTTTGCAACTGCAGAGCCATTGGCCCTTGGCACCTGCCGCCATGCACCATGCACTGATGCAGATCTAGCTGTCCAACCCACGCACCCCCTTTTAGGGGTCAGTCTCAGGCCATCTCAAGTGTGCAGCCCTGAGCGCCTCCCTGGGACCGGTTCTCCTTTCGTAGCAGGTGATGGACGCACAACCAGGCAATCTGTTTGAAGCCAGAGGATTGTGTGTGTACACACACCCACGCAGCGCCGCATGAGCTGGGAAGCAGCCCTGGCAGGCGAGGATACTCTCCCTTTCTGGCGCGCTCATGATTTACCTTCCTGAAATACCTCAATTTAAATGCTAATTTCCCCAGAACTGAGGGGGGTAAAGCAGCTATTGAATACTGTTGGGCTGTTTCTTAATGGAGCTAAAACACTGGCACGTATTCTTAATGTGCCAGGGAGGGGCAGGGAATGGAGTGCAGGCAGAGTTCTTCTCTCGGCTGACAGCATCCGGGGTGAGTGACTGACTGAATCTCCTGTCACTTCTGCCTCCCCTCCCGCCAAGTGTTTAGCGCTGGAGCCCCAGACTAGAACGGGAACAGATGTTCCTGTTTCCTTCATTCAGTGTCAGTGTGCTTCCCAGCCACTCTGCCCCCGTGCCGGGACACCTGGGCATCAGTCTGTCTGCCTCATAGCATCACGCGGGATGGAGCTTCCCCATGATGCTCTGCTTTGGCCCTGATGTGGGCAGCTCCTGGAAAGGCCCTTTCCTTGCCTTGGCACATCGGCCCAGGAATAAAACCTGCCTCTGCCCCATATGCTGATTGCCCCTGAAATGAGACACATTTCCAAGAAGCTATGTCAGATCTGATCTCTCTCACCACCCCTCACTCCCTCTCTCTCTATTTCCATTGAGCCCCGAGCGTTCTGCTCTCCTCAAGAGAAGGAGGGTTTTCTTCCCTTTCCTGTACAAACCAAATGGTATCATCTTGCCGCCAGAGGCTGTCATGTTGGCCCTCTGATCTAATGCAGTGCACCATCTGCGTGCTCCGCTTCCTACCACAGGAGCCGGGCGGGAGCTGGCTTGCAGTGGAAAACACCTCATGCCTTGGAGCAAGGGCATCTCCAGCCGGCAGCTGAGGGATTGCAAAGCTCAGGGCTCATAGCTCACTGTCCTTCAAGGCAGCGTGCCAGCCCGGACAATGGGCTGCCACTGCACAGCAACCGGCTGGAGTCCTCATTCTCTCCAGGGAGCGGGCTCTCTGCTCTGCTAACCCGCAGGGTCCTCTCTGTCCCACATGGGGCATTGAGCTGTCTCTGGACTTCTGCTCCCCAGAGTCTTCTAACTCCTTGCCCTTCTTACTCCCACGTCGGTCTGTCTATCCCCTTGTCCCACACTGGCTCTGTCCAGCCCACTCACTCCGGTGGTTTGGCACGTTCAGCTGGGCTCTCTCCAACTAGCCCCAGCCCCAGTGTCAGAAGCCCGGACCTTTCCAAACTGCGTGTAACCGACTGCAGTAAGGGACACCAAAACCTTGGGCCAAATCCATCTCTGGTGTAACTCTAGCAAATCACAGCTCTCCTTGGAATAGGAGAACGTGAAGCTGGCTTCCTTCACCTTTCGCCAGGGTTAATGAGCCTTCTGGGTTACTCCTATCTTCTGTGCCCATGGCTCTGCTGGACCATGAGACACTGCAGATACTCAGGCTCTTGGGCTTAGCAAGTTAGGGAGCTAGAGGGGACTGAAGATTGTGAAGGACACTGTGAAAACTGATTAGTCTCTTCTTTTTACCCTGTCTCATTATACAGGAACAGGGACTCACTCAAATTTAATGACCAGTAAATTCAGAATAAGTAATGCTACTTCACGCTGCACATAATCAGCCTGTGCAATTCACTGGTGCAGGAGGACAGCGAATCAAATTCTGGGGTTAAATTTACCCTCTCCAAAGTGACTGTAAAAATAGGACTCCCTGTTTACTGTCTCCAAGTGCCTCTAGATCCGTTGTGCCCTGTTTACAAGTAAAAAGAGATTTCCAGCCCTACAGCCTCAAGCAGGGATTGAAAGAAAAGTGGGCTCTTCTGAGCTTGCACAGTGGTAAAGATCCTGCCACTGAAAGTTACTTAAAAATTCAGATGATGCCTAGGCCAGGCTAGAATGTGGCTCACTCTCCCTAAGCTAAGAGGAACCAGAGCATCACTCTACTCTTGTCATTCCACTCAGCGTGTCAGATTGGTACAGCAGCTCTGTGGCGTGAAAAGGTGCCATTTTCACGGCGTTTCCTGGACATGACCACTCTGGCTGATAATTTGATTCTCATTAGTAGCTGCGCCAGCTAAGATAAGGGTAATTAAATCTTATCCTTTGGGGCATCAGCTAATGCACTATGCACAGATGCACTGGAGCGGGGTGGAGGGGAATGATGGCTGCTGTCCTCTGAAGTATCCCCTGCCAACCACTGCTGGAGGCAGGATACCCACAGGCTGGCCTGATGGTCTGATCTAGCCCTGGAAATCCTGTGAGAAGCAAATGGGTTCATAATGAGGATGTCAGGAGAAAGTCTCAGTTCCCAAGAATGAGGGAAGAAGTGACAGTGCCCATCAGACCCCAAAAAAGGGTTTCTCAGCAGAATATTTTCCGAGTGGAAAATGATATTAGCGTGAGGCTCTGGCTGTCTTTAAATGTAAATCCACCCTCAGTTATATCCAGCTTGGGCCATGGTACATCAGGCCTGTTGTTCAAACATCTGCACAGGATACCTCATGTTGTAACAGAATTGCACCTTGAGACGATGCATGATGGATGTAGCCCTGCCCATGACTACCTCTCACAAGCTTGTGTCATCATATCTGCTCCAAAAGCGCACACCTGGGGCTTTACTCCATCTCCCTAGTAGGGTAGTGAGGAGGGCAGGGGGCAGAGAGGAGTGAGTGGCGGGGCAGCCCCGCTCAACAGCTATGGGGCGGGACAGCCGCTGAAGAGCTGATGGGGGTGCAGGGGCAGCTGCTGAACAGCTGATTGGCAGCCAGCCCAGTGTGTGCTGAGCACCCCCTCTTTTTTCTCCATGTGCCCCTGAGTACCCCCAAGGAGATGATGGCTATGCTCCTCCCTCACACCAAAGCCAACCAACAGCTCACCCAAGCCCCTCACCCACTGCCCTTCCTGGCCACTCCCCACCACCCCTGGCTCAGTGCTCCACTCCCGTCCTGGGCCCTGGCTCTGCCCAGTACCTGCTGCCCAGCAGCTCCCCTTAGCCTCCCCTCACTCCCATGGCGTGGGCCAAATTTGAGGGAGCAGTGTTGCGACCTGGTGCGTGGGGTCACCATACCACTCAGGTTTGGCCTGTTGCAACACCACCTACCCAAATCCGGTGGTTTGGGGCCCTGTGCAAGTGCACTGCGAGCACGTTGGTTAATCCGGGCCTTGTTGTGAGGACGAATGAGTTAATTCAAAGTCCACCACTTTGAGGAGCTACAGCGCTATTATTACTAGAACTGAGTATTAACCATCTGCTCTGAAAAACAGAAGCATTAGGGATCGAAGTAATGGGGGGGGGTAATGTTCTGTTGTGGGGTGTTCATAGACGGCAGATATTCTGGACTCCGCATGGATCTAATTGGAGCCAAGTTTGTTCCACAGTTGGTAGAAACCGTGGAGTTGCTCACTCACAAACATACACGGTCACAGACACACACGTGCACTACCCGATGCAGATACACATATTCCCACGCCCGCCCGCATACAGATGCCCATGAAAACACATGCATGTGTATATGCATGTAAACACCCATGTACATCATGACACAGATGCCAGCAGACACACACACTCTGTCCCTCACCTAGACGTATGTGCACACGCTTTTCCGCCTGCACCGCTGGTAATTTGGTGTCTTTGAATCCCTCCTGAATCCTTTCCTCCCCTCTCTGATGTTTCTGTTCCTTGCACAGAGTTCAGCAGGGCTTCATGTGGGGGCTTTGATCAGTGCTTCTTAAGAGCACAAAAGCCGGGCGGAAACTCTTTCTTATGCATTTACTTGAGCAGAAGCAATACGGTTATCATAACGGATAGATGAAAAGGAGCGACAGCCCTCTGCTGGCTAAAACCTTAATCTACAGCTCTGGCCACTCCAAACCAAATTCCAGGGGACTTGAAGGGGAGGAGAAAAGAGAAGAGATTTTCATGGTCATTCTCCTTCGTCCCCAACTCTCTCTCCTCTTGCCTGTAAGAGCAGATATCAGCTCGGTCCTGGGCCCACTCCCAAGAAAAGATCATCTAATTAATTGTCCGTGGAGAAAATATCTTTGAAAAGAGGAACAAAGAAGACCTGGGGAACTATAGACCAGGCAATTTAATGTCAATACCTGGGAAGATAGGGGGAGAAATTATTAACCAATCAATTTTTGGATGATTATAGGGTGATAAGTAATAGCCAGCATGGATTTGTCAAGAATAAATCATGCCAAACCAACCTCATTTCTTTCTCTGACAGGGTTACTGACCTAGTGGGTAGGGGGGAATCAGTAGATGTGATCTATCTTGATTTTAGTAAGGCTTCTGACACAGTGCCTCACAACATGCTCATATACCTGGGAAATGTGGGCTAGATGAAATTACTAGAAGGTGGGTGTACAACTAGTGGAAGGACCTTTTTCAAAGAGTAGTTATCAATGGTTCACTGTCAAACTGGGAGGATGTATCTAGTGGAGTCCTGCAGGGGTCCGTCCTGGGTGCTGGACTATTCAATATTTTCATTCATGACTTGGATAATGGAGTAGAGGGTACCTTATAAAATTTAAAGATGGGACCAAGCGGGGAGGGGTAGAAAGCACTTTGGAGGACATTACTGGAATTCAAAACAACACTGGCAAATGATAGAACTGATCTGAAATCAACAACATGAAATTTAATAAAGACAAGTACAAAGTACTTCACTTAAGAAAGAAAAATCAAAGGCACAGCTACACAACGGGGAATAATCGGCTACGTGGTAGTATGGCTGAAAAGGATCTGGGGGTTACAGTGGATCACAAATTGAATATGAGTCAACAATGTGCGGCGGTTGCGAAAAGGCTCATATTGTGAGGTGTATAAACAGGTGTGTCGCATGTAAGACATAAGAGGCAATTGTCCCATTCTACTAGCATTGGCAAGGCCTCAGCTGGAGTCCTGTCCGCAGTTCTGGGTGCCACACTTTAAGAAAGATGTGGAGAAATGGGAGAGAGTCCAGAGGATAGCAATAACAATGATAAAAGGGTTAGAAAACCTGACCTATGAGGAAAGGTTAAAACAGCTGGGTGTGGTTTTAGTCTTGAGAAAAGAAGACCGAGGGGGGCCTGGTAAGTCTTCACTATGTTAAGAGCTGTTATAAAGAGGACGGTGATCAATGGTTCTGCATGTTCACTGAAGGAAGGATAATAAATCCTTAATCTGCAGGCTTAATCTGCTTGCAAGGGAGACTTAGTTTAGATATTTGGAAAAACCTTCTAACTATAAATTCTGCAGTAGGCTTCCCAGGTACGTTGTGGAATCCCCGTCCTTGGAGGTTTTTAAGAACAGGTTAGACAAACGTCTGTCAGGGATGATCTAGGTTTACTTGGTTCTGCCTCAGCAAGGGGGGCTGGACTTAATGACTTCTTGAGCCTACTGCCAGCCCTACAATTCTGTGATGGAGGCCCAGGCTGCTCTTTTGCCTTGCCCTGTTGCTCTTCTTCTAAATTGCTGTGTCTGGTATGCATTTGAGTTTGAGGACCGGGCACGCAATAGTGGCACAGGCAGGGTTTGTGCCGAAGACGGAGCTGAGGGCAGAGAGGAGGGAGAGTTACAGAAAAGCTAGCAAAGAATGTATCATCAAAACTGCCCACTTAGACACACAGCAGCCAGATGTAGCCATGCATTGCGGCCATTCGCGCCACCGTGCACGGGCACAACAACATCAATGCACAATCCACACACCACAGACACACACACCTTCCCTTACAACCACAAGCACCAATGCAGCTGGACCTGCTTTTCTTTAGCTCCTTGCTTACAGGACAAAACCTGCATTACAGACCAAAGCTCTTCAGTGAAAATCTTTTTATAGATCCCCTGCCTCAGCTAGAAACCATTGCGTTCAGATTACCCTCTCCAAGTTGCCTCTGCTTTCTTCTTCTCTCTCCCCAGGTGCTGCCCTGGCACACAGGTTGCCACCCCGTTCCAACCCAGCGGTTGTTTTGCCAAAATCCTACTCTTACACCAAATAAGTTGGTGTTGTGCCCAGATCCTCTGGCTGCATCTGTGTAACCCTCCACGTGTGCTCTGTATAATTACATGGTGTGTGTAGTGCACAAATAGTTGTCACTGGAAGTGCAATACGCATGCAGAGTGACATCAGTATTTGCCCAGTTGCCATACATGTATCTGAGTCATGAATAAGGGATGATCATCCTCCGTTATACAGCTTTGCACAGTTAACTAGGTGCATTTTGTAGGGAAGGCTGTGGGGGGAGTCATTTTCCTTTATTTGTGTTTCCTCTGGTGCTGGAGGCGGGACACCAGATTTATGTGGACCAGAGCTCACATCTGGTATGGCAAAGCCTGTGCCACTCTCGGTATTTAATGCACCTAGGCTAGCACATTACCCAGACATGCATGGCCCCCTCGGTACACTCGCTGCTGCCAGGGGAGAGCTGATTTTCTGAACACATGAGGCAGCTCATGCCACAGACTTTCCTCTGCTAGCCAAGAGGGCAGAGAACTCTGTGTCTCCCATGCTGAGCTCGCTGTCAGCGAAAGGAGTGGGAGAGGCAGCCAGCATTAAACCAGAGTCAATGGAGAATGAAACAGGCCGCACATGGGGAGATAAAACGCTCAGCTCCGGAAGGTGTTTGCAAGGCAGCCTTTCCATGAGCAATGACCAAATCCATTTAGATGTTGCTCTTCCACGGCTCAGCTTTCAACAAGTGTTTCTCTTGCCCGGGAGTTTGGTTCCCTTGCAGAGGTGCTCATGGGGGCTGAGCAGCCCCATCATCACCAATAATCCTCAGCCCCAGTGGTGTGATGGCTAGTCATGGGTACAAACAAACCAGAGCCTAAGCCGCTGCAAATGGCCTTCAGTGCAGCTGCACTAGGAAAGGGCCTGGCCCAACACTGTTATTTCATGGTGCTGTGTGGTTTCAGCTGTCTTGGAAATTAGCTTCATTGTGGCATGGTTTCCCTCCATGCTGAGGCTGTACTTGCATGCTGGAAAGAAAGCTGAATAAATTGATCGTCTCTCTCTAGGCCCGCAACCTCTCTCCCTCCCCTGTCTCTACCCATCCACCCAGGCTTGAGGCTGATGCAGTAATTGCTAACCCGTTTGCACTGCTAAGACGGGGAAAGGCTGAGAACGGCAAATCACCCCTTAGCCACCCGGGATCAGGAGCGGAGTGTGGTCAATATTAGATCTGCGTGTGAGTGACAGGAAAAGAGAGATCTCTCCCGCCCCCCCAACCAGTAAAACCTCGTTGTTGCTTGAAGCGAAACCTCTGAGATGCAATAAGGTGCTGGGTCCTTTGTTGAACAGGACGCAAGGCGGCTGAGAACACAAGCAGCTGTTAAATCTACAGCCAGACCCCAGTTCCTGTCGCCGTCGTGCAATACCCTTTATTATCCTGACTCTTGCCCTGCACTTCACTGGCTCTGTCCCCCAGCCCTCACCGTTGGGTCCAGGTTGGCAGGACAGCTCAGCTCCCATCTTGGCACCCAAGTTTTCAGTTTCCCAGGGCGTGCACTTTGGGAGCTGAGCTGCATTGACAATCTGGTCCCGGTTATGGCTCCCAAAGAACCCAGCCCCTGGGTTTCCCAGAAAGCCCCGTGGTGTTTGTCACCACAGCAGCATGCCTTGTCTGTTTTCAGCGGGCAGCATGTGCTTTCCAGTAACATCCATCAGCCAGGAATATAAACGTCACTCGTCACAGCCGTAGCTTTCCAGAGGCCTGAGCAAGCCAGCAAGGGCAGAGTCAGCAGTAGCCAGGCTCGCTATCTGCACCAGCCCTTAAAAATCCCCAACAATGATTGAGAGCTTTCCCAGCCCCCTCCTCCTGCCCTTTGCCATGAAGACTTGTCCTCTCTGTCTGCAGGGAGCATAGACCTCAGGGCTAAGAGATCGATTTGTGTAGCTCAGCTCTGCCATGAGATACTTGAAGCCCTTGGAGCCAAGTGGGGGATAAAGGAGGCAGAGTATGGGTCCTGGGTGCAGAGAGCGGGCTGGGCTTCCTCCCTCGCCTTGCACTAATGGGCTCGTGACTGCCTCCTCTCCGCACTCCATGGAGTTGCAGTTGGCTCTCCTTTCCTGCCCTGCACAGATCAACATGAGTGTATTTGGTGGAGCATCTTTCATATCAGCGGTCTCTCCCGAAGCGCTTTGCGGAGTTCAGTAAGGGAAAACAGCAGAAGGGGAGAAGGGGCACAGACGTGGAGACTAGGGAGGGACCCCCCATTCTTTGGCTGAGACTGGGAACGGACTGGGGAGCTGCTGGAGTGGGGAGGCCAGAGGGCTGATTCCTTCAGGAACGAGGTTTTGCCTCGGGTGAAACAGCATGGGGGGAGGGAGAGCAGGTTTGGGGAGGTTAGCAGGGAGGGGAGCAGGTAAAGAAGGCCCATGTTGCAGACTGGACCAAATCCAAGAGGAAATTAAAGGTGAATTGGCTGGTTTGGATGGGAACCCCGATTGGACCAGGGTCAAGTGGGGCTTTTTGGAGGGACCTAGGGATGTAAGAGAGTCGGGTCTTGTGGTATGTTGGATCAGCACCAGCAGGGGGAGCTGTGGTGCCTGGGTTGTTCAGGATCTTGATTACAGCCGTCCAGGTTGTCAGTTCGAGTCTCACTAGCTCTTCCCCTGGAACATCCCCTCCGATGCGGTCGGTCGTGGTGGTGGCCACACCATGCCCTTGTGCACCGCTGGCCAGGAAAACTGATGTGCCTTTGCCACGGCAGCCCACTGAGCCTTTGGCTTTGGTCCTGTGGGAGTGTGGAGAGCTGTGGACATGCCATCGAGAGGGGGAAGGGATGGCCGCTTTGGGGAGTTGGGCGAACTTAGAGCTGGAGGGGGTGCCATGGAAAATAAAGAGAAGGGTGAGGGACAAGAGTCAAAGGTGCTGCTAAGTGAATCTGCCCTGAGGCTCCAAGGGCTGCATCTGTTCCATTTTGTTATCCCCTCTGTTGCTCCAACAAGGGCTCTGTCTCTCACGCATGAGAACCCTCAGGGGACCAGCATCAGAGGCAGTGGTGTTGCACCAGGGATGAATTTGCTCTTTGTGACCATCGAGGAGAGGTGGATAATGGAAGGTGGCCAACCCTGGGGAGTTGCCCCATTGCCTGTGTCCCGGTCTGACACCTTACACCGCTGAGGCACAGCTAAACCGCCAGAGCGGAAGCAGCGAATGCATCCCCGGGCCTGACAGGCAGACTCTTCTATCATCGCCACTGCCAGGAAGCTAAGAGGGATAACAATGAAGCAGCCCCCAGGGGAACTAATTAGTGACTCACCTTCCTTAGAGGGAAACGTGGGATTGAAACTGAATGGCAGCACATGCGAGAGAGTCGGATCTCAAAGCTGTCTCCATCCGCCGGGATTCATCTGCGGGCGTTCCAGGACATGGCTGACAGCAACTGTCGCTCCAGGCAGAGGCTCTCTGAACTCTCCTCTGCCGCCTGCAAGCACCAAACCTGCTTCTTACCGCTGAGAGGTGCAAAAACAATGCTAAGTCTGTGGGCATCTGGCCTAGAGTGCTGAGATCCCCGGGCCTGCAGAATAATAATGCCTGGCTGTCCTGTAGCATTTTCATCTGTAGATCTCAGAGGGCTTTACCAAGGAAGTCAGTATCATTATCTTCATTTTACAGAGGGGGAAACTGAGGCACAGAGAGGGAAACGACTTGCCTATCGTCACCCAGCAGGCCAGTGACAGAGCTGGGATTAGACCCCAACTCTCTTGAGTCCTGTACAAGTGACCCATCCAGTAGGCCACACTACGTCCACTAAGAGGGAGGGGTGGAACCTGGTTTGTAGCACTCCCTAGTGACCCCTGCAGTGTGGGGCTTCGGAGGATGGAAATGGGGAGGCATTTAGGGGAGAGGTGGACACTTTTATCTGCTCTTCAGTAAGCCATCAGGAGCTGTGGTGTTCAGCTTGGCACAGAGGGGATGGGGCAGGTCCAGGGACCTAAAACCATGGTATTATGACAAAAAGCCTCATGCAAACTTTGTGCTGGTGACAGGTGCTGGCTTGACCCCGTCGCTACGTTAAACTCATGTGCACTCCCACCCAGAAAGCATGGCTAGTGCCTCCTTAGCACACACTAAAGTGCTTCACGATTCAACCGGGACTCACCCGCAAGCCCCATTGGGTCCCTGTTAATTGCCCCATGGCGACGTGTCTTAGCAGCACTGCCTCTGGGGCAAAAGGGGCAACAGCAGCGCCCTCTGAGGAACGTGCCGTGGCCAGCTGAAGTCTGGGCTGTCGGCCGAGTGTTGCGGTCCCTGGTTGGGGTGGGGCGGCTGTGGGCTCCAGAGGAGAGTGGCTCCCCAGGGGGACAGGACGAGGTGAGGAATGAAAACCCCGTCACACGCTGTAGGTTGGATCTCGGGGATTCAGTTCCGTCCGCAGATCCGTGCCCCATGGGACTTCAGTGGGAGCAACAGCCACAACGCGCCCACACCCCATCCATCCCTGGGTGCGTGCCTGTCTCCCACAGAGCCCTGCCGCCAGCCGCTCAGCCTCGCCGCCAGGAGGTCCCCTGCATCGTTGCTTTGGAATTTTCTTTTTTTCTTTCTTCAGGGAGAATAACTTCATCAAGGACTTCCCCCAGCTGGCCGACGCGCTGATGGTGATTCCGCTGCCCGTGGAGGAGCAGTGCCGCGGCGTCCTTTCTGAGCCTCTGCCTGACCTCCAGCTGCTCACGGGTAAGCAGCCCCTGTCCCGGCAGCCTTCCTGGAGGTGGTATGCTCTCAGCCCCCAGGCAGGGCTGGGCTTTCACAGCCGCCTGTCGGAGAACAACACCCTAAAGAGGTGTCTGGGGTGTGCTCAGAAGTAAACCCCCTCTTTTCTGTCTCCCTGTCTCTGACCCCCATGTTTAAATCCCTCCCCCCATCTCCCCACATTCCCCAGTGGTCCTGCTCTCCTCCTCAGTCTCAAGGACCTTCCATGTGTCCAGCTGGCTAATGTCTGTTGGAAATAATACACTGGCCAGCCCACAGTCATGGTTGTTATGCCAACCTGCATCCCATCCCTGTGAGCTTCCTCACAGCAGTGCCCTGTCTGTGTCAATGCCAGCTTCTCCAGCAGCGTGAGCTCATGGAAGGTCAGCCTCCTCATCTCAGCCCTGGCCGTGCAGCCAGCGCTCCGGCAGTGTGATCCGTCTGGGGTGATGGTCTCTGTTATCCTTGTGTCTGTAGCCACAAACCACGCAGCAAAAAATACAGTCAGAGTGAAAGTAACTCTTCCCAGGGTGCATCCTTCGCTGTCTCCTCCCCACTCTCTAAGCCCTGGCTTCCTTTTTACAGGAGACATCAGGTATGATGAGGCAATGGGCTACCCCATGGTGCAACACTGGAGGGTCAGAAGCAACCTGTACAAGGTGAAGCTCAGCACCATCACCCACGCTGCAGGTGAGAGCTGCCTTGGTCATGAAAACGGTTCTAGCTGGGAGGAGAGTGTGTGTGTGGGCAGCAGGCACTGGCTCTCCCATCACTACCCATGCCTTAATACCGAGCACTTATCCAGCACTTTGCTTCTCCAGGCTCTGTACAGACACTAATGCTCACAATCCCCTCCCCCAGGAAGGTCGGCAGAGAGAATTATCTGCTTTCTATATAAGAACATAACATAAGAATGGCCACACTGGGTCAGACCAAAGGTCCATCTAGCCCAGTGTCCTGTTTTCTGACAGTGGCCAATGCCAGGTGCCCCAGAGGGAATGAACAGAACAGGTAATCATCAAGTGATCCATCCCATGTCGCCCATTTCCAACTTCTGGCAAACAGAGGCAAGGGACACTATCCCTGCCAATCCTGGCTAATAGCCATTGATAGATCTATCCTACATTAATTTATATAGTTCTTTTTTGAACTCTGTTTTAGTCTTGACCTTCACAACATACTTTGGCAAGGAGTTCCACAGGCCGACTGTGCGTTGTGTGAAGAAATGCTTCTTTTTGCTTGTTTTAAACCTGCTGCCTATTAAAAGACAGAGAGGGGAAACTGAGGCAGAGAGTTCACATGATTTGGTCACGGTCACAGATGGAGACAGAGCCAGGATGAGGGTAATGAAATAATAACCTCCAGCCCTTACTGTTCACAGAGCTCTGCATCCGAGGAATGCACAGCTCTTTATAGTGGGGGATAAAAACCATTGTTCCCATTAAACATGGGGGGAAACCAACACAGGGAGAGGTTGAGGTCAGAATGGTCCATTTTGGGTGCCTAAAGTTAAGCACCTAAATCCCTACTTAGGCACCTAACTGAGGGACTTGATTTTTCTGAGATTGTGAGCACCTGCAGCTCCTGTTGGCTTTTGGTGGCTGGCTTTAAGCAACCACATTTAAATGTTTTGTGCTAAATGATTTGACCAAGAAGACACAGCAGTGGCAGAGGGATGGTAGAGGTTCAGGTCTCCTGGCTCCCAGCTCCCTAGGTCATGTTTCCTTTTCAGAAGTTTCTGACTCCCCACCGCCTACTCATGCCACAAGGCACTGCCTCTCTAAACTAAACCCCGCCTCCTGTAACACATACAGACTTGTTCCACTGAGACACGTCCTCCTTGCTCTGCACTATCAGAATAGTGTGTGTTCAACGGGATTAGAGTTACCTCCCTTTCCCCATTCACCCTGAGCTCATCTGCTGTCCCTCTTGCACCTCTCGGAATGGTGGGAGCTCGGGATTAACCAGGGAGGTTAATGACCTAGACTTGCTAGGCTTCCAGTTGCACGACTGTTCTTGAGCAATCTGGCTAAGCATCACTGTTACACAAATCCTCGAGATCACTGTCTCAAGAGCCTTTTTCAGCAGCCTTTCTGCCGGTGCACAGATACTCCAGGGCCAGGTGCTTTATGAAAACCTGGAGAGACTGGCCCCGTTGCGATCTGGTTTGTATTTGATCATCTGGTATAAAAATTTTCCCCAGTGGACAAACTCATTGCATCCGAATGTCATGTCTGCATCAAAATGTCTTTGCCTTGTCATGGTTCTCCAAGTTCCATCATGGGGCAATGTCCCGGCAAACCTGATGCACCAGCTCTGAAGAAACAAAATACAGATGAAGTCTGCAAGGGCTTTTCTTCCCAGGAGAAAGTTTGCAGCCAAAAGACTTCCCCACCCTCAAGTCCAGCCCTGTCCTGTGACCCCAAAGCATTTCCCCCTACTGTCTGCCAAGTGACCAGTGAGCACCCCTGAGCACCTGTGCAAAGGAGTGGGACAACTGAGTTAAGGTTAACCCCTTTTACCTCTGTGCACTCTTTGTGATACACTGGCCCAGATTCACAAAGGAGCAGAAGACATCTAACTCCTATTGAAATCAAGGGGAGTTAGGAAGCTAAATTCCTTAGTGAATCTGGGCCGGTGTGCTCAAACCAGGACAGTGGCCTCACATTTTGCTGCCACCAGGAGACACGTCAGGCTACTCCTTGCCTTGTTCCAATGGAACTTTTCCTGTGACAATCCCAAGAGCTGGGACACCTGCCTTAGGGTTACTCACTTTCAACTGGGGCTGCTGGCAGATTGCCAGGAAATTCACATGACCTGCAGTCCGGCTATCTGTGTCCAGTTACTTTCTTCCCCTCCCAACCATCCAGGGCACTCCAGGGCACTTTCAGCTTTTTTTTTTAAATAAACAAACATGCCCAGAATATTAACTCTGGGGATGCTCCACTGTATGATCTGGAATAAATTAATCCCTACGCTAGGGCAACGTCTCCAGCTGTGATAACTGCAAAACAAAGCTGAGACATACCCTCCGGTGTAGCTTGCAAAAAAGGAACGGAGCTTCAGTTGTGTAACACATGCATGTGTCTGCACTGCAGCACTGTCACCAGTGACTTATATGTGAAACCCCTGATGGGGGGGAAGCCACAGAAAGGTCCGAAAGCTGCAGACCCAGGTAAACAGCATGTGTTTAGCAAACCATAATGTAAGCCACAGAGGCAGGTAGAGGAGGAGGAAATGCAGCTGGCACACAAGTGTTCAGGGATCAGAGAGTTTGGAGCAGGAACTCTGTGAGTCCCCACTGCCCACACCTGGCTGCCCTGTCTGGTGTGTTTACCAATGAGATGCTCACTCTTTCAGGATTTGCAAATGTGCTGAAGATCCTAAGCAAGGACAGCAGCCGGGAGGAGCTGTTGTCATTCATTCAGCAGTACGGCTCTCACTACATCCAAGAGGCACTGTATGGATCAGAGTTCAGCTGCACCATCCACTTCCCCAGCAAGAAGGTCCAACAGCAGCTTTGGCTCCAGTACCAGAAAGGTAAGGGGACCCCAGGGAGGAGCTGCTGCCTCGGGCACGCCCACTGCTGCAAAACCATCCCAGCCCTTTTGACCCAGTTCCCTCCCAGCCCTCTCACCACCACCCTGCAGGCGCTTTGGGCCATGCCTGTAATTAGAAGCAAACTGAAGGCCTGGGTTGACCCAATGGCCAGCGACACAAGCCTGCCTGTGTCCCGAAGTCAGTCCAAAACTCCAGCTAGGCCTTGGATCGACTATTTACCTGTTCCTGCCATTGCCTTTCCTCAGACGCACACCCTCCCTCATGTAACCTGGGCAGCTGCCCACCGGGCTGTCGCCTGCAGGCCCTGTTTTGAAAAGAAGTACTTGCCATGATCCTTGTCATTTGCTTCCCTACCCTGTTGTGGTAGCCCCTGGAATGCCCTGGGTGATTTGGGTTGTTTTATATAAATGTGACATAATTGAGCTGTCTCAGAATGGCTTTGTTTTATTGCTTGTGACAATGACAGTCTTTAAGGAAGTGTATTAAATCAATAGCAGACTCATTGTGCTGCACTATAAATAACGAGACACATCATTAAGCAGGGCAATAAACTTCAGGCCTTTGAAGTAATACAATTAGGTTATGTTTATAAAAACTCCCTTATTGCTGTAGCCTTCCGTGTACCAGTTCATTTCCCTCCTCCGGAGAACCCGCAATAGTCCCTTGACTTGATCTTTCCCCACTCAAACGGACCACAGCGTATGTATGAACACATGGGACATATTATAGGATTCACAATAGCAGAGATTGCAAAGGCACTTTCATTCTATCATCTCTACATACTGAGCCTGGCCTGACATGCTATGATTGAGAGGAGACTAACGCATACACTGGGGTTCTGTGAACCTTTGGCTATGGCCTTTAGCTATTTTTCACCTGCATCCCAGCCGTAGTTGTTCCTGTGAGTTATTTATAACATGCTGTTCTTGTTTGTTTTATTTTTAAATATTGATAAATGGACGTTTGCCATAGCAATGCCATCGAATGGGGAGGAAAATGTGGAGATACGTTGTATACGTATGTGTGAGGCTATTAATCATTCAGACTGTGCAGCTTCCTGGAATCCCTTTGAAAAGGGGATAGTGTGAAATACTCAAGAGGGCCAGATTCTGCTCCCAGTTATGCTGATTTAAATCCAGAGAGACTCCACTCCAGAGAGACAGTGGAGTTACTCCAGATTTACAAGGGCATAATTTAGAGTAGAATCTGGATTTGATGACTAAAGTAACTAATAGCAACAGTGCTGTCAGTAGTGCTTTTAATCCATAGCTCTCAACACAGTTTAGAAAGGTGGGTGAGTAACATCATCCCCATTTTACAGATGAGGGAGGTGAGGTACAAAGCTATCTGTGGACTTGCTCAAGATCACAGAGCAGGTCAGTGACAGAGCCCAGGTCTCTTGACGTCTAGCCCACTGCTTTAGCTCCTGGAGTGCACTGCCTCCCCCACCAAACAGGTGCATCAAGGGAACAAGGTTGGCCCTCACTGGGTGAATGGCTAGGAGATCTGTACCTTCAGCTCTTTCATTTGGGGCAGCAGGGGAACCTTGGTTCCACAGAGCAGCTGCCTTCTGAAGGACAACATCCCACTGAGTTAATTTCACCTGAATGTGTCCTCACAGACAGGGCACTTTATTTGCTATTCCATGCAGTGCCGTTACCAAGGCTTTTCTGTGTAGGCTTTCCCTCCCCTCCAGCTGTCGTACATAGCACTGGGACTCACTGCCCAAAAGCAGTGGGGAGAAAGTGAACACCTTACCTGCGTGGTTATAAGACACTCCCTTGCACTGTTCTGATTCCTTTCCTATCCAGCTCCCTTATCGCCTCCATCCCATTCTTAGTAGCCCTGGCCATGGCATTCACCTTCCACGTGGAACAGTAAGTCATCACCCACAAGGCTTCAACTGCTGTTCAGCAGCCTAGGTGCTCAAGTGAAGCCATTATTGTCTCCTCCACCATGAGGTGGAAAGCATCCTCTCTCCAGGAGTGTCTTCATTCCAACCAGGCCAAGGCTTCTAGCCCTTTGGTGATTACGTCCTCCCACTGGAAGACAAGCCACACAGGTTGCTTGTATTCTGGAGCGTTATGGCACATTATTTATCTGAAAAATGGACATGAAACCTGCCTAAGGGGTTGCTTCAAGGAAAGGCTCTAAAACGCAAATTATTATTGTTTTTAAACAATGAGGATGACATGACTAAAGTGCCCCAACCCAGACAGTTTGACTGGGTAACTGCTCAACTCAGAAACATCTCTGGCTTATCACTGCCTTCCTGCTAGCCAACCCGTTTCCTGCCTGCACCGGGAACACACATGCAGCACGTCTATGAACTATATGAAAGGGGCACTTTCCCTGTAATCTGGTAGCAGGTGAAATTGATAAAGGAGAAAAAAAATCTCATGCTGACTGGAATGGCCCCAAAAATAATAAAATTGAAGTTGTAGCACATTTGCAGCTTCCTGATCAAAGTCTCTTAATATTTTAATCAACTTCACAAATAAATCTGGAGGCCCCAGGAAGAGGTGCCCGCCTACAAAGTACACAATCTGTGTGTTTGTGTTCTAATTGAAAACATTGTCTCGAACATAAAACCGTACTGCTGGCAGTCCGATTTCTTGTAAATTGCTGGGCCAGACACGGGCTAGTTGCCAACGTTGGAACTGTTTGAATAACCACGCTAGCAGGCAGCAGAAAGGAACAGTCATGGGAGCCCTGGAAGGGCGTAGGTGTTTGCATACGGATTTACTCCAGCCAAATGCAAGACACGTTGATTTGGTTTTGTGGAGAGCCAGCAGAAAGCTTGCCCCTCTCGCTCCGAGTGCTCAGACACCCTGGGGACGAGCATGATACGAAAGCCGAGAGAGAGATTCCACTCTGCTGCATCTTCTCTCATTTGTGCTAGTGACAGAGGAGATGAGGTGTGCTCTGGGGTTGATGGACAGCTTGGTTTCTATGTCCATTAACAAAAGGGGGGAACTGCAGAGTTAATCTTCCCTCATTAAAAACAAACCCTGTACGTTCAAGATAAACATCGTGCTGATGACAGGTACTGGATGGACAGGCCTGGAGACAAAACAGAGGCCAGATGAGGGCCAGTTTTCCCTACTCTGCCCCTATATAGCATGAGCAGCATCACCTTACACCACCTTAACATTGCTCTGGATGCAGCCCCTCAAAAGGCAAGAGGAGCATACAGCCTCCTGAACCCCTCCACTGAGATTGCAAGCAAGAGAACCAGTTATGATCGTTTTGGAGGTATAGACATGTCATCCCTGGAAATTGAACTGACGCCATCCAGGAGCCTTCCTGGGATAAGGATTTTCAGTCACATAAAATATTTGGAAAGAGAGAGAGGGGAATTTTTGAGTAGACATTACAAATCAGGAGTTGCTTTTCTTTTAGATCTAAGGCAAATATTGGAAGTTTGCTTTCTTCCAATCTCCCCTCTGGAGAACGAGTTAGATTGTGGGCAAACAAAACAACCCCTCCCCCCCTTTTATTTCATTGAAAATCATTAAAGGCCCTATTTCAGGGGCTCTTTGGCTAGGGTTCCACGTTACCTAGCAACACTTTAACTCATCAAGGGCAGATGTGGGCACTGATCCGAGGCTTTGAAATTGACCCTGCTGTTGATCCCTTTCACTGAAGCCTGCATCGGTTTTCTCCACCATTAGAGCCTGTGTTTAACGCTGACAGCACGTCATTAGGTTCACACCAATTCTGCGGACATCTTTATTTGGCAGTTTGTGGACACCTGTGGACTCCGTGCCACCTCCTGTTGCTTTTAAGGCACTGTCACAACACATGCAGGAGGAAGTAGGGGAATCCTTCCAAGAAGGGCTCTCCCATTACAGCAAATGCACCTGCTACTGTCCGGTCCGTTCTCTGCAGAATAATTGTAATAGATCTATTTGCTCTGCGCCTCCCTTCAGTCTGACTGAATGGAGAGAGAAAGGCAGCTGTAAGAGGAAAGGGGAACAGTTATTCAGCAAGCCAACTTTGACATCCCAGGAGGAACTTCAAACAACTAAGCTTTGTATCTCCCTCACTTCCAGCGAGATAAACAGACCACAGACAATGAATGTGCATTTGAAAATGTCATTGGCCCAGATGAAAACGGAGAGGTCATCAGCAATACTGCAGAGAGTCTACTAGCATTAAGCCCTTTAGTAGCACTCTTCCTAACAGCACTGTGCAGACGGCAACGAAACCTTCCACCTTTCCCATAAGGCAGGATTACCTCTGCTCTACAGCTGGAGAGACTTGAGGCACAGCAGTTAAGTGACTTGCCCAAGGCCACGCAGCCAGTGTTTGATGAAACCTCAGATGTACCCAGTCCTAATACTCAGATCACTCTTCTCCCTCACAATGGAAATGGGAATAAAAAGATTCTAACAGCCAGAGAAACAGCTGCTGCTGAGGGGTTTAGAGTGGTAAGGATGTGAGGGAAGTGTCTGGAGAAGCAGAGGTTATGTTCTCATTGTCAGACAGCATTTTCCTTCCAACATTGGGTTAATTTTATTTTGCTCTTTTTACACCTCTCCTCCCCAAATGGCACACATGTAGATTTCCCCTGCCTGAGCCAACCTGGCCCAGTTATGTGCCCAGCAAACCAAATGTTGCAAACAGTTTCAGCATCTGGAAACAATGCACCCCTAGCTAATAAAGGAGAACAATGGCCATACTGGGTCAGACCAGTGGTCCATTAGCCCAGTATCCTGCGAGGTGCTTCAAAGGGAATGAACAGAACAGGCAATCATCGAGTGATCCATCCCATCATCCACTCCCAGCTTCTGGCAATCAAAGGGTATGGACACAACCAAGAACATGGGCTGACCCAGTTCCTGACCACCTTGGCTAATAGCCATTGATGGACCCATTCTCCATGAATTTAGCGAATTCTTTTCTGATCCCCGTTATAATTTTGGCCTCCACAACATCCCCTGGCAACAAGTCCCACAGCTTGACTATGCACTGTGTGAAATACTTCCTTTTGTTTGTTTTAAACCTGCTGCCTATTAATTTCATTGGGTGACCCCTAGTTCTTGTGTTATTTGAAGGAGTAAATAACACTTCCTTATTCACTTTCTCCACACCCATCATGATTTTATAGATCTCTATCGTTTCCCCTCTTACTCATCTCTTTTCCATGCTGAAAAATCCATCTTTTTAATCTCTCCTTATATGGAAGCTGTTCCATACCCTTAATCATTTTTGTTGCCTTTCTCTGAACCTTTTCCAATTCTAATATATCTTTTTTGAGAAGGGGTGATCTGAACTGCATGCAGTAAACAAGGTGTGGGCGTACCATGGATTTATATAGCGGCATTATGATATTTTCTGTCTTATTATCTATCCCTTTCCTAATGGTTCCTAACATTCTGATCGCTTTTTTGACTGCTACTGCAGATTGGGCAGACATTTTTAGAGAACTATCCACGATGACTCCAAGATCTCTTTCTTGAACGGGATCAGCTAATTTAGACCCCATCATTTTGTACTTATAGTTGGGATATTTTCCAATGTGCATTACTTTGCATTTATCAACGTTGAACTTCATCTGCCATTGTGTTGCCCAGTCATCCCGACTGTGGTGTGTTTCTCTGGCATTTTTCCCTGTACAAGGATGTTAAATGTAATTATATTATGGTCGCAGTTCAGCTATATTCACCTCTTGGCTCCACTGAGGATTAAATCAAGAATTGCCTCTCTCCTTGTGGGTTCCAGGACAAGCTGCTCCAAGAAGCCATCTTTTATGGTGCCTTGAAACTTTATCCCTGCATCCTTTCCTAAGATGACATATAGCCAGTCAATATGAGGATAGTTGAAATCCCCCATTATTATTGTAAAGGAGGACTTGTGGCACCTTAGAGACTAACAAATTTATTTGAGCATAAGCTTTGAGCATCTGATGAAGTGAGCTGTAGCTCATGAAAGCTTATGCTCAAATAAATTTGTTAGTCTCTAAGGTGCCACAAGTCCTCCTTTTCTTTTTGCGAATACAGACTAACATGGCTGCTACTCTGAAACCTGTCATTATTATTGTGTTTTCTACCTTTATAGTCTCTCTAATCTCCCTGCATTTCACAACCACAGTCACCATCCTAGTCAGGTAGTTGGTAGCATATTCCTACTGCTATACTCTTATTGTTCAAGCATGGAATTTCTGTCCATACAGATTCTATGGTACAATTGGATTCATTTCAGATTTTTACTTTATTTGCCTCTCTTTCTTGTACATAGAGGGCCACTCCCTCACCAGCGCAACCTACTCTGTCATTCCTATGTATTGTGTCCCATTGATTACCCTCATTCTACCAAGTTTCTGGGTTGCCTATTATATCCTAATGTAATGTCATGCCCTCTAGTTCACCCATTTTAGTATTTAGGCAATTGGGATATAATACTTTCCCCCTATACCTGGTTTTATTGTCTGGTTACAATATGAGCCTATAGAATTTTATAGCACTTTGAAATGTTTCTACCAACAAGCACTATATTAAGTGTATATCTCTTTGCAGCATGCAGTTTCTGTCCTGATACATGTTTTAAAACCACAGATTTAACATACTGTTCAGGCTTAAAAAAATCTAGTCAGTTGCTGTGAAATTTTGTTTAGACTAAACTGCACATGCGGTGAGTCAGTCTGCTAAATGACCTTATGCCCTGCTCATTGTAATCCAAAATTGCCAGGCGAGTACAGTAATTAGTTGTGCAAAATGAAATAACTTTAAAGCCTCACATTGACTAATGACCCAGAAAAATCACTTAAACTATACAATGCAAAGAACCTAAAAGTGCCTGTATTTTGTTTTTAACTTTTATAACCCTGCCCTCTTTGATTAAAAAAATAAAACTTTATTTTTAAAAATAACCTCCCAGCCTCAAACTTCACATGCCAATTTTGAATCCAGAATAAATGCTTACAGTGAAATTATAACTGCCGTGAGAAATCACCTCTTTTCATGAAACAGTTGATTTAGTGCTAAGTCTAGCAGGGACATTATGACTATCATTCTTCAAAGTTCTTTTTATTTTATAAACCAGCAACTGCTTAAAGCACTGTCTCACATCACAGGAAGAGAGTCTGGGTAACAAACTGAGCTGGTAACAAGGAAATCAGAGGATGTGTCTCCACTGATGAGATGTTGTCCTCTAAACCGAAATGGCAAATTGCTTGGCTCTCTTGTGGCTTCCCCTAAATGAGATTTTCTTAAAAAGAATACTGATAGCACTTATCAGATTATCCCAGTTTAATCCATAACAACTAGTTGAACCTCATGCCACACTGGAGTAATATAAACAGTACTGTCCCAATTTAAATTGAATAAATTGAAGCAGGCAGTGGCTAAGTGAATTGGTGGCAAATCTAGGATTATAATCCAGGATTCCTGGCTCTAACCACTTGACACACTTTCAACTATTTTTATTTGTTGCACTGCGAAAGGGTGAGGGTTGTTTGCCTTTGAAGCATTAGGTACGACATACATCACGAAGATACAGGCCTTGAGGGCCTATTGATCTGAGCGTATATGACAAATCCTAGTATTTATGTTTGTAAGGTGGGGAAAGAAGTGTGACATACTTATTGTAGACCTGCCAGAGAGTGGATTTATCCTCCACTTCCTGAGAGGAAGAGAAGAGGTATCTTGCAGTTAATATGTTAGCAAACCTAATTCCGGATGGCCATGGAACCCAGTCTGCCACCAAAGAGAACATAAGGAGAAATGTTTTTAATAATGAGATGAGCCATTTGTAATGCACTTTTAATTGGATCAATTTTCCCGTTATTACACAATCTTTAAAAATCAAACACACTCATAATCAGACATGTTCCATCTCCAGGTGAAAAGCAGAAGCTAAACTATTTCATCACAATCTTTAATTACTCCATTTCATCTCCTTTGGAGCGGATCACAAGGGTGGCAAAAAGGCAAAACACCACGGCAAAAGATGCAGCTCTGAGAAACTAGTTTATAGCCAATTCTGCTTTGCCAGCTGCAGCACGTATTCTAGCTGGGGACAGCCATTCCTCTTCTCTTCCCCGTCTGCCTGAAAAAAACCCCACAAGAACAGTATAGCAGCTACAGGCTAAACACACACACGGGCACCAATCCCCCCCACCTTACTCTACAAGTGCTTCACAGAATAGTGTCTCCTTTTCTTGGAATCTGTAATACAGGATGGAAGAGATGATGGAGAACTTAAACTGTGGCCACCAGGAGAAACCTAGGCAACCAACTGCTCAGTCAGCAGAACAGGCCAGGTTTTAAGTCCACTTAATGTATCCAGTTGGCCTCTAGGAAATATTCTCTCCCGAGTTTGATGCAGATGCTCATTAGGAAAGATAATATTGCTTCATTTATTCAGTTCTACGGAAGCTGCCTGCAGAAAATGGCTCTTAGGAACAGGTAAGATTTTTAAACATGAAAGATCAGTACAATAGGAACTGCCATCAATGTAATGTTTATAGAACAGCTTGGGCTGCAGCAGAGTTAATTATCCAAACGAAGTCCAAATACAAGTAGATCTATCCAAACAGCATGCACACCAGAGTGCAAGTTACTCTCCAGACTGCTACTACACACCCTAGGCAAACTTGCCCAGAAGACAGCTGAGTGTGTAAATCCATGTTTGGGGTTTGTATCTACAGCAAATCAACACACCACAGTTCATATGGTAAGGGCTGAATTTTTAAATTCCCTCAGAAGCCACAGTGTCTTCCCCTCTACAGATCCATTGCTTCCCTCTGTGCCTGCTCCCTTCTCTCCAAAGTTCTCCTAGCTCATCACTTCATAATACAGTAACGCGCAATTGCCCTGATCAGCATTGTACTCCCTGTGCTAGGCACTGTACAAACAGCAAAGATGGGTCTAGAGTAGTTGGGGCTAATGTGCTGGTCCTGCTCAGTTCTTTGGCGATATCAGGGAATCCACAAATCAAGATGGTTCTGCTTTTACCACTAGGTCTTGAAGCCCCGTTACAGTCACACAGCTGGCTGGAGAGGCACAAACAACAGCAGCTGCTTTTAGGAAGCTCTTATTTTTACTGCTGCTTAGCTAAGAAGGGACAGACAGCTTGTGGGAATTTAAAACTCACCTGTTACAGACACATTGTAGCACAGATTTGATACTACAGCAAATACAGTTCGAAAATGCTGGACAGGACAGATAAAGCCAGTTTTTTACGTCGTCTATTGTGCCCCCAAATTTGCAACTACATTGTTGATGGTAACACATAGTAATTACACTGCTGTGTAACCATGATCTTTAGCAGATTAACATTCTACAACTGTGTCCTATTTAAATGTTTCTTTTCTTCAGTGAACTATTTTAGAGAAGCAACACCACACTGAGATATGTGTTTATCAGCCAGGATAGGCACACTGTGGGGGTGTTAACTCACACAGCTGCAGTTATGTGCTTCATCTGACCCAAAGCTGAGACGAACATGCACCTGGTGCCTGCTGGAGCCATAAAAAAAGGCCAAAAAACGTCTCTAGGAATGTAGCTTTTTGCTGTGCATGGAGAAAGATGCAAACCACCAGAGCAAGAGCTTCCAAGTAATAAAATAAGATTCCCTCCCCACCGTTTTTTCCCTTATCTCATGAACAAGTAGCTTTCACATACAAAGTGCAGACTAATGGAAACCTATCAGTAAATGCAATGATCTGGAATGCAAAATATTGAAGTGTGCAGAAGAACATACCATTTGTCACATTTGATCTTGTTTACTTCAATTTCTCTCTCCCCTGGCAAAGCTTTAAATACCAAACATACCCTTCAAAGACAGGTTCCAAGCCAGATTTAATAGTAAAACAACTGTGAATACTAAGACTGAAATTTATTCTGTTAAATAGGTTCTCCTGTCAATTCCCCCCTCTCACGCTACACTTTTCTCATGCTAATCAAACTGTAATGAAATTCTCTTTGCCATCAGAGGGCAGTTCTCTGGCTCGATCAGTCTTCCATGATTGCACTGTACTCACTTCACATTGAAGAGACTGGTGGACCAAGTGGGATTCACTAATGGCACCATGAGGATAATCTCCTAACTACTGCAAACAGGGAGGGCCACAGCCCTGCCCTTTAGTTGTATGCAAGCTGCATCTTCGTGCAGTTTAGGGAGGCTGTGTTGTCGTATGCAACTACAGCGTTGCAATCAGAAATAGCTTTCCGTGGTTGTCTGTGAAGAATTGTGACTGAGATCTTTGTGAAGACTGTGGTGGTAAGAAGATCACTTCACAAGTCCCCTAAAGAAAGGTCATATAGAACAGTCAGTTAATATTTATGGCACAAAGCTGCTTGCAGTGGTTGAAGCTGGGAATATGAGCTACGGTACAAGGCAGTAAAATGTAGGGAGAGATCAGTCACTTAACCCACAACCAGTACTCCATAAGTATCCTTTGCTCCATGGAGGTGGGGGTGGTGGGTTTTTTTTTTTTTTAAATTACACAAATAAAAAAGGCTATTTTGTTTCTAAACACAAAATAGTGACACAGCTCGGACTAGGACATAATCCACCTGCAAGTGCAGCACTAACTTCTGTCAAATGATGATAAGGCGGGGAGAATCTATAATGAGAAGAGTAGCTTTATCCAGGGAAACACCCTTATGGTGTGGAATACCTCCTCAAATGGTAACTGTAGATCTTAATGCAGTGATCCCAACAATCCAGCACTAGGAGCTGCCCTTTAGGGGTAATGGCTATGCCAACAGGACAGGTGAGGCCTTCCCTGATTAAGATGTTGTAACCACCTCCTTTAGGAAAATGCAGGATTTCTTTACGGCTGCTGTCTGCAACTATCAGGTCTCCCCTAGCATCCACGCACATCCCAGCGATGCACCTGAAATCCTCATTCTCTGAGAAGAAGTGGCTGATCTGGCGGCCTAAGTGCCCATCTGGACCTACAGAGCCAATTGAAAAGCCCCCCTCGAGGTGGTGCTCATGCTGACGGTTCTCCAGATTGAGTCCCAGCCCCTGAGTGAAGTATACGGTCCCTTCAGAATCACAAGTGACAAACTTTGGGCGCACAGCACTACATAAGCAACTGTACTTGACTACCCCAACACCACGGTCCACTGTGAAACACCAGAGCTTTCCCCCTTCCACATCGGTCACTACAAACTGCCCTGAAGGCAGAGCTGTGATGCCCCAGGGCTTGCTAAGCTGGCTCCTGTGACATGCAACGCAGTGTCCATCCATGGTATACACCTTTAGTGAGTTATCATAGCTGTCAGTCACTCCTATCAGGCCATGGCAGTTCATGGTGACACATAGGGGAGTCAAATTGGGTAGATCTGCTCCAAGGAAACTCAGCACAAAGCTATCAATGCCACTAGGGCTCCGCCGGATCTCCTTCAGAAAACCCTTGCGGGTAAATACCTGGATTCGGAAATTGCCACGATCTGCCACAAGCACCTCTCCCTGTACGGTGACATGTACGCTGACAGGAAGATTGAACATCCCTGGCATGCTGCCTTTGGAGCCCATCTTCTTGAGGAAGTTACACTGCTGGATGCTAGTGGCTGTTTCAGGCATCCTTGGTTTGGCAGGTGAGGAATTTGGGGTCAAACTAGTCTCTTCTTGCACCACATCAGTTTCCCTAAATGTAGCCGATGAGGATGCAGCAGTCTCCATCAGAGATTCCTCCATGTTGACTGTCCGAGGTTTCTTTGCCACCTGCCCAATCTGCAGAGGTCCCACATGGCCCACCTTGAGGAGCTCCACCTCTTGCAGAGTCAGCTCTCTTGGTAGGTTGTTCGTCAGTTCTGGCTCTTCCTCATCCGCTGCCTCCTCCAAGAGAGCTATATCTCCCTGCTTAATCTTGGCAAGGAAATAGTCACATCGAGATACGATCTGCACCTCTGCTATGTTCAGCAGATAAGCCTGTTCCTCCATTACCTGGTTATTTACTTTCTCAACTTCAGACAAAGAGTTTGTGAAGAACTTCCGTGACCTTGCCAGTTCTTCCTGGATCTTGCGCTCTTCCTTGCTGTAATCCTGAAGAACTGCTTTGTATCTGGATTGTACATCTTTGGAGACCCCTTCCAGCGATGCTTTTCTTTTCTGCAGATCCCCCATGAGCTCCCGAAGTCTGCCAAGCTTTATCCCAAATTCCCTCCTCCGTTCATCAGCAGCCTCTTTGATGGCAACAACACCATGTCCTTGTTGCTGATGTTCCATCTCCTTGCATGGGTCACACAAAACCAAATTACAGCTCTTACAGAAGTGCCTGGGTAACCTTCTCCCACAAACTTTGCACATGAAAAGGCCCACAGCCTCACTTAGTCCTGTGGTGTCTATGATCTTCAGCACCGTGAGATTGTCGGTCAGTTGAGCCAAGTTTGTGATCCGAGTGACCTTGCTGCAGAAGGGACAGCGTATCCCATTGATGCTGTTTGCTAGGAGTTTCTCCAAGCACTGCTTGCAGATGGTGTGCCCACAGTGTAAGAGTTTGGGCCTCAGCTGGTCCTCAGTAAAGGACTCCATGCAAATAGGACACTCCAGAACTTCCCGAAGTGCATCCGAGTTCAGGTGAGAGGCAGCGGCCATGGCTTTCCAAGGTGGATTCAATTAGTGTAAAACTTGTACTCACATTTATTCCAAGGTGCTTTGATCCTGTTCAGAAAGAAAAGAGAAAAGTGATTTATTTCCTCACCACCTCCGGCTATACATACACATGCAATTTATTTCTGATTTATCAACCAGCTCTGGCGAATAAGCAATCCACTTGGCTCTTCCACATTCTGAAGGGGCAGATTAATTTCAGCTAATCTCACAGTGGGCAAGTTCTAACACTAACTTGCAGTTTCTGGTACGCTGAATGATTCACTTACAAGATTTATAAGTAAAACTGAAAGAAGTCTAATGGCAGCAATAAGGAAACCCAATAGATATTGATGACTAAATCATCTGCTCATGATACCCAACTACCACTGCCGTGCCTCTGAGTTTACACAATTTATGGATACATAGGGATAGTAAATCAAGCATTCAAATATTGCAGATCAAAAGGGGGACCAGATGGTGCAGTGCCTTAGGACATTAGTATATTACTTCTGGAGACCAGGATTCAGATGTGACCTCAGACATGAGTGAAATGAATGTGGTTGTTCTGATCTACCTTCCTGGATGTTAATCAACCAAAATGATAAATTTCCAACATCCCGTCTGTTTGTCAGAAAGATAAACTAGAGTGAAAGAGATTTGTCAGTTTCTGCTGGTTTTTTGTGCATTTTTTAAACATGCAATCATTCACAGCTAAGATTCAATCCAGTATATTTTATTAACCTCTTCAGTGTTACATCCCTCCCCCACACATGAAACAAAATACACCTCTGATGTACCAAAATTCCAGTGGGCACTGGCACTGAACAGGTTAATAATTAGACATTTCCATTCATTTGTAAAAACTACTTGAATTCAATTGCTCATTATTCGTTCTGGAGTTTGGTTTTAAAATGTTTCACTTTATAGATTTAATAATCTTGCAGCATCCATCTTGCTCTTACATTTTGGTTCAATCTAATACTACCTTTATTGCCAACCTCCCTTATCCAGGGGTTTCTGTATCCTTCAGCATCCTCACATTATTCCTCCATACTGAATTAAAGAATTGCAGTAGTTCTCTCACTAAAGCAGGCATCCACTCAAAAAGAACACAAGAGTTCACATCATTAAACCATTATTCAGTGGACTTGGTTTCCATACCTTTACTATTGCAAGGCCTGGCCATTAAAAGAAAGAAATCCCTATTTTTTTTTTTTTTTTTTTGTCCCGAAGATGAAGAGAGTGAGCTGTGAGACCTGTACAGAAAAGTAACATACCCACTGTGCTCTGAATCACGGCTGCCTGACCATAGCACTCTCCTGCTTCCCTGCTGAGCTTGCCTGCTTCATCCTTGGGAGCATCTGAGACAGAAGGATTTTGTATACTTCAGTAGACCATTTGCTCAAAGGAAGGGAGCAGACAACTGCTGTGGAGGAAAGTGCTTTGTGCTCATATAGAGAGAAAGTGTGCATCAGTAGGTTTCAACCAATGCCCTGTTTGTTATTCTTTGGAGCCCTCATTTTCAGGGACTGAGTCAGTGGTGTAGGGGAAATCACAGTTATCTACCAAGTGAGGACCTGATCCTTTACTCCCAGGATTTGCAGTGTTGTGGATGTAATACTCAAGAGCTCCTGGGGAATTTTGGCGTCATAGTGTTTAAAGCCAGAAGGGACCACTAGGTCATCTAGTCTGACCTGTATATCACAAACCATTACATGTCCTACTTACCCTATAGCCCAATAACTTGGGTTAGACTAAAGCATTTCAGTCTCCAGAAATTAAGCTGTGTTATCTAGCAGCTCCTACCGCTAGCACTGAAATAGAAGATTTGTCTTTATCCTTCACATACATAGGAGCTGTGGGAACAGAAAGCATTGCTCAATAGCCAGGACACTGCCAAGTAGGCCAGAAATGTTCCTCAAAGTAGTGAAAATCAGTATTTAAGAATGATAAATCCACAGTGTAAGACCTATTATCTATATATATTCTCCTTAAAAATATACAAGAGGGCTGGCTTTGCTTGGAGGGATAACAATAGGGAAAGATGTCAGGTGATTGGAGTGGGGAGGAATCCCAGTTTAGATAAAAGGTTGCCGACCACCTTTAAAAAAAACAAAGCAGAGAGAGCTCTGTTCATTAAAAATAAACTGCTATTCATTTTGAAGTGGCTCAAATATTCAGCAAGCTGAACTAAACAAGGTCTTAAATCACAAAAACACCTGTTTATGAGAATGATACTGTGGGTCTCACTGAAGTAAAACAATTCAGTGATCGCTGTAATTGCATCCTTAACTCGCATGAGGGCAACCCTTAGGAGAGGTTTCCAGCTAACAGGTGCTCTTGTGCATCATAGTTCAGGCAGTTCATTAAGCACAAGGGGTTAAAATTAGAGAAAACCTTAGGTGAGGGTCAAGTTAGAAATATATATGTGATTTTTTTTAATTACTGTATAACTTTGCACCATCTGTTTTTGTTTTGTTTCTCTTAGCATGCACTGAGAGACTAAACTAGTTAGTTTACTAGTTACTTTTGTATTTTAGTCAACTTTACAATCAGATTCTGGCACTAGGACAAAGCTTCAAAATTTAGGCTACAAACCCTGCAGGGAAATTGTTTAAGAAAATACTCCACTGGAATGAATAAATAATAATAATAATGCATCCCTGTAACTCAGAATTTTCCTGCCTTTGCTTTTATTTGCATTAACCCTTATCTGTATGTGTGTTCAGAGTGAATATACAGGCTACTAGAAACATTGCAGGATTTTTTTCAAATCAGCACTGTGGGAATGGAAACATACAATGTGATCACAGGAGAATATTTTTCTATAAAAAGAAAATAATGTTTATGTCCCAAGAAGCAAAGTTCCATGCATGCCTCTAAACATTTTTATTAAGCAAATGTAAGTCCTGAGTCAAATGGAGGTGCCCTTGGGATTGTTAAGAATACGCTTTGTGAACACAAGCATGTCAAGCATGGGCTGATGAACGCACAGTGGAAACTATCGCAAGTGATTCAGTTCAGTGATGCCCTGAGACTCTTGCACAGCCATGTACAAGTTACTTAAGTTTGATTTGTAACATGGGTACAACCGTCTCCTTAGCAAAGACATGTCTGCTGCAGCAGGAGATAAATTCATTAAACAAGGGGCTCTGTTAACATGGGAATAACCACAAATGGAATTAACTGCTGATACAATTAAAGCCATATGTAAACATAATAACGCTGCCTGCTAACAAGCCTTAAAAGAAAGACAGCTGTGGCTGGGAGAACTTTTTGGGGGGTCAGGAGTGGTGGGAAGGGACTTCAAAACAAAGCCATCATCCATACACAGGTCATATCTAAAACCTAGCCTGTAACTGCTCTGCATCCATGTTAACTAAAATTATAAGAATTTCCACATTCTCTTCTAAAAGCTTCCAGCCTCTCCCAGGAGAAGGAATGCTGCTCTCTGTGTAATATGGTAGGCAGGAAATGCTACAGTCCCGCACTGGCCCTGGAAATCTTACAGAGATCTAGTTGCCCCAGGCTTTATCTACATGGGGATATGTCTACGCTACTGAGACTGTACTGGAATAGCTACATCAGGCTACACAGATAGAAAGGTTTGTTTTGACCCCCATTAGCATAGGAACCCCACCTCCTTGAACAATGGACGCTCCCTTGATGGAAGCATTCTTCCATTGACACAGTTGTGTCTACGCTGGGGGTCAGGTTGGCATAGCTACGTCCGCCAGGGATGTGGATTTTACACCCTGCCCGTACGTTGCCCTAACTTTTAAGCGTAGACCAGTCCTAGAATAACAAATCCTGAGTGACAAAAGGAGTTAAGCAGACATACTAACCTCCCTCGACTTGGATTGAAAATGTTTGTCCTGTAGGTGGGGATGTGGTCAATAGAGCTTAATGCCCATCGCTAGCCGAGTACGCTAGGGTATGTCCACACTACATGTATTAGAGCGACAAAGTTGTAGTGCAGATGCTTGTAACCGTGAAGAAGGGATTTTTCCATAGCTGTAGTAAATCCACCTCCTTGTGAGGCAGTAGGTAGGTCAATGTGCTTAACTATACCCCTGAGCAAGATAGCTAACGGACCTAAGTTTCAGGTGTAGACTCGGTCCTAGTCATCATAATCCAGGGAGCAATGGTGTGTCTATTCTTTTGCTATCCCTCCATTTTTCCCCTTGGTCCTTCTTGCTCCCCGCTTCTGCTCCCCTACCCATCATCCCAGAGCCCATCCTGCCATTGCGTCCCTCTCCCCTGGGGTTGGCACCGTCCAGAGAGAACATACTGACCTCACACAGCACCAGGCCAGTCTGGTTTAGCGCCTTTGAAAGCAACACTTGGCTTTTATTTATTGTATTCAAATGGGGGGCGTCTTTCAATGGCTTGGAACCTGGCCGTACCAGCCGGAAGGAAAGAGACCGGCGAGACACCCCCAGGTGCCCACCCCAAGCCTGGCTCTGCCCTGGGAGCTTTTCCCTCTCCCCCTACGTCTGCATCCCAAATTCAGATTTCTCCCCCCACTCTTTCTGCTTCCCCAGCCCATACTGCCCCCCTTTCAGTATGGGGGCCCGTTACACCCTTCCCCCCCCGGTGCCCGCCCCCGGGGGCCCGTTACACCCTCAACCCCCCCCCGGTGCCCGCCCCCGGGGGCCCGTTACACCCTCAACCCCCCCCCGGTGCCCGCCCCCGGGGGCCCGTTACACCCTCAACCCCCCCCCGGTGCCCGCCCCCGGGGGCCCGTTACACCCTCAACCCCCCGGGGGCCCGTTACACCCTCCCCCCCCCGGTGCCTGCCCCCGGGGGCCCGACCGTTCCTCTCCCCCACAACAATGTGCGCGGCCTCCCGCCCCCCGGCGATCCCTGGCTCCCCGCCCCCTCCCGGCCGCGAGCCCCGGCCAACCGCCCGGCGCGGGAGGCGCGGCCCATCCCTACCTGCCCGGCCCCGACCTGCTCCTCCGGCCGCCGCCGCCGCCTCTCCCAGCCTGCTCAGCGCGCCCGGCGCCTCCCCCGCCCCGTCCGCGCCGGCCCGGAGCATGCTGGGAGCTGTAGTTCTGCCCGCGTCCAGCTGCGCCGCGGGCCGGGAGCCAGCGCTAGAGCGCTCCCGCGGGGCAACGCGCTCAGGGTACCCCGCTCGCAGGTCTGTGTTTGCGGGGCTCCACTGAGTGTCCCCCCAGGGTTGCCTTTTGGGGGCGTCCCCACTGCCCCCCCACCCAAGTTTGCATTTCCAGGGTTGCGTTTTGGGGGGCCTTGCTGACAGGAGACCCCCCCACCCCCCGTTTTGTACTTTGGTAGCTTCCCCCTGCCCCTTTCCAGGGTTTGGTTGGGGATCCCTGGTGCCCCCTGTTTGCATTTTGGGGGCATGCCCCATTGTTTCCCTCTGCTTGTACTTGGGGGTGATTCTCTGATGTTCCTTCCCCCCCAGTTTGTGGGGCCCGTACTCCAATTGCAGGACACCCACCGCCGAGTGGGAGCTGTTCCCAAGGAGAGACAGAGCCTGAGAAAAAATAACTCAGGTAGAATAGCTAGAAAAACATATGCATGATGGATGTATCAGACGTGGGGCTTTCAAGCTTTTCCATAGCCTTTCTTCGAAGAAGTAGTTCACGCTATCTCATGGGCACCTCACTTCTCTTTCTCTTCGTGCAAGTGGCTTCACTTTCTCGTCACCCTCCTAACATCCCCAGGGTGATTATGGCAATTGCTTGGTTTTGGAAAGGGTTCAATGGGAGTTAAGTTTCTTTTTACCACAATTTGGCAGCACATGGGTTCCAAGGGTATGTCTACAATGCAAAAAAAAAAAATTTAAAGGGTGGGGGGGGGCTGTTCTTAACGTGGGTTAAAATAGAGAAGACATAACAACTCTGCTTTTAACTTGAGATAGCAGCTTGTGTTAAAGCCTGGGACTGTACTCATGCTGCTAACCTGAGTTAAAAGCTGAGTTGTCTTGCCTTCACTGCTATTTTCACCTGAGTTAGCTAACCGGAGTTAAGAATAAACTTTTGTTTGCAGTGTAGACATATAAGAGAGAAGCCAGAACCACGTGACCGTTAGCAAATGCTCCACAGACCATCAATGCTTCTCCGGTCACTGTTTGAGAACCACTGTCTTAGGACAGATCTACATTAGAAAATTAGGTTAGTTTAACTGTGTTGGTCAGGGATGTGAAAAATCCATACCCCTGAGCGGCATAGTTAAGCTCATCTAAGTCCCTGTGTAGACGGCGCTAGGTCCACGAACAAATTCTTCTGTTGACCTACTGCCTGTCAGGGAGGTGGATAACCTGTGCCAACAGAAGGGGTTCTCCTGGTGTATGTAGTGTCTGTACTGAAGCTTTCATCTGTGCCACTGTAGCATGTTAGGTATAGACAAGCCCTTAGACAGGACAAAGCCCTGGGGAACACACTGTAGGTCACAATCCTGGCCTGGCCTGCGCAAGGTGGTCTGGATGATTTAATAGGCGTTTTCCATTTCTGATGTCTGTGGCAGCCTACAGATGGGTGGAATTGTGCTGTGTGAGCAGGACAGGCATGTGGCTGCTTTTAGGAGCATTACATAAGGCTCTTTATAAAGTTCAGCTGCCTCCCAGCTTCAGGTTCGATGCAAGACAGTGCTATAAAGACAGGGTAGAGCAGTGGTGGGCAGCCTGCGGCCCGCGGGCCACACGCAGCCCGTCAGGGTAATCCACTGGCGGGCCACGAGGTAGTGTTTACATTGACCGTCTGCAGGCATGGCCGCCCGCAGCTCCCAGTGGCCGCAGTTTCACCGGTTGCTCACCACTGGGGTAGAGGCTGCTTATTACAAGATTCTTTCAAAAGACTTTTAAAAATAGCCCACCTAACTTTCTATATCTTGATGTTGTTAAGGCGTTTGATAGTCCCCATATGACGTTCCCATAAGCAAACTAGGGAAATGTGGCCTAGATGAAATCTACTGTAAGATGGATGCACAACTGGTTGATATTACCTCATCCTCAACCTCATCTTGGTTGATATAATCAAGATATTACCTCATCCCCCACCCCCCTTGTCTCTCTAATATCCTAGGACCAATATGGCTATGACAACACTGCACACAACAATGATTAAATGCTATGGTTAATAGGACCTCGAGGTTGTGGGGACCTCATGCTGTTAGGAACAGGGAGACGGAGAGAACTGGCAGCCCAGAGCCAAGGTCATGTTGACTCGCCTAACCGAGGCTGGGGTGACTCATGGTTGGGAAGCTGCCTTTTCACACTAGCGGTGATTCAGGCAACCAGGCAGGATTTGGTGAGATGGCTCAGTAAACCATAGGAATCCTAGGGGAAATTAGCCATGGGGAGGGAGAGGAGTGGGTGAGACATTGGACTTCTGGTGTGGAAAGGGTGGTCCTTGACTTGCACCCCATAAGATAAACTCCAGCACTGTTAAGGGGTTTGCTGAGCTACAGAGGGGCCTCTGAGGACCTGTAACTGCTTGGGGAGGGGAGGGCAATGAGAGAGGCCCAATCTTGCAGGAGGGCAGGTCTGCAATCCTTCCCTTAATGAGCCAGGCACAATAGCGTGCACAAACTGTAAGGTCACAGTGCGGGCCTCCCGGGTCTCCACAGAACTAACACCTTGTAAAAGTCAGCTCAGCAAAGATGCCTGCACTTTCCGCTTTTATAGGGTTTATTAGTGCGATTTAAAAGCCTTCCCCAGCTTTTTCCCAGCCTGGATATGCTGTTGGGCTGCTGTTATGGTTTTGGGAAATTTTCTTGCTAAATTTAGTCCTCGTGTCTGAGCCTGACATTAACTCAGAACAGGCCTGGACAACCCGAGGGTTGTGGAATGACTCTGCGTCCCAGATGCCTTCAGGACCAGCCCAAGGAGCGTTGAAATAGGGTGCCTGCATCTGCCACTAAATTGTGAAAACCTCGAGTCGTGCTTCTGCCCAACTCGTCTCAGTATCGGGGTCTCCCTGGCCCCAGTCCCAGCAAATGCTCAGCACCCAGCCTGTTTACCACCCAGCCAGGTCAGTGGTCAGAGGAGCAAGCTTAACATTTCCCACGAGCCATTGGGGCAGCCTGCCCCCTTGAGAAGTGTGGATTTTCTGTGGGAGCCAGCCCACACAGTCCGACCACACTCCCCACAATGGGCCTGCTAGAGGGAAGCAGCGTTCCTCTGGTAGATTCCTTTGCTAGGAAGTGTTCAGAAAAGGTTGTGGAGGACTAGGGGGTGGAGAGATTCCACCACTGCCTCTTTCCTCATGCCCGGTTCAAGAAAGGGAAATGTGAAGAATCTGAAGCAAATTCAAAATATGCCTTAATCCTAGACCATGCCAAGGGACTGTATAACCCCCAGGATAGCCCAGATACTCCTCTCTGGTGGAGGGACCATGACAGGAGGCATTTCTGCCAGACAGAACCGTGGGGAGAGCAACCTACATCCCAAGTTCCTCCACGATCTCCCATACCTTTGCCAGCTTGGAACCCGGCTCGTGCCTGTCAGTTCCTCAAATCAAGCTGCCCCTGAACCTTCCCACACTGCAGGGCTGGAACCCACGTGAAGGCGAGCACTAGAGGGTCTTTTCCACGTGGCCCTGCAGCGTTAGCTTGACCTCCACACCAGTTACGTGGCTGAACAGGAAGCCACAGCCCCAATTGATCGTAGATGTTGCTGTGTGTTCTCTGCAAGGCATTGTCACGTCCCATTGAGGTCAGTCGGAGTTGAGGAGGCTCAGCACCTTGCAGTGTCCGGGCCTGGGTTTGTATCAGAAAAGGGGCCAGGAGGGAATTTCCGTGGCAAAGAGTCTTTTGAGAGATATCATCCAAAACTAGCAGGAGCTGAGCTGTCGCAATCAGGCCCTCAGGGCTCCCTGCTGAGTGCTGGCCGGGAGGGGTTCACCGTGCAGATTTCCAGCCCCACCCCCCCGTAAGATGCATCTGTGATGTTGTTAGGCACATAATGCCTCTGTTGCAGCAGTGGCCTTCCGACTGAGTGCCGCAACTCTGTCTGGAAAAGGAAAGCCCGGTGCAGCAACTAAATGCAGCTCCCCACCTGTGCCTTCAGGGACTCATAACACTGGGCAGCTTCACCCCCGCCTCGTTATCCCCGCCTGCCTTGTATCCCACTTTCCTTCTGGATACAGTCAGCTGCAGCCCTCTTCTTCTGAGCAGGAAGGCCACAAGCACCTACCAGAGCTGTAACAGTCTCTGTGTCTGCACATGGTCCCTTGGCTGCATAGGAATCTCTGAGACAAGGAGAAAAGGCTCCAATCCACTAGTCTCTTCCTCTTGATCATCAGACAGAGAGTCTAGGCTCATTGCAAAGGGCTTGTATTGGGAGGCAGGGAGCCAGTAATACATCTTTCTGACCTTTCTCCCCACCAGTTCGATCTGGGAAAGCAGCCTCTTCTCAGCTGACCTATCAGCATTTAGTATGGGGAGTTTTCTGCAGAAAGTCCCACACTCCTTGATCAGGGGCTCCACCCTAGTTCACTCTTGGGGAAGGGGTTCTGGATTCCCCTAGTTTTGTTTTTCCCCACATGCCCTATCTCTCCAACAGGCTGCACCAAGCCGGGCTGCCTTTCTTTTTTACTGTGACTGTCGTGCCGGAGTGGCACTTTCTAACCCTAGGACAGCTGCAGCTCCACTGTAAATTTCCACCCCCACATGGTCTTCAAAGGAAACCTGCACAACACCTTTAAAAGACGAGCCTGGGAGCTTAAATTCATCACTTTGCTAGACATTAAAAATCATGGACTGAATAGAGACCCTGGATTTATGAGTTATTACAACAATCTGTAACCCTACTTCCCCCCGCCTGCAATGACTGGACAGAAGTTCATGGGCAACTTCACCTTGAGTGGTCCCTTGAAATGTGTTAATTACTTATGCTAAACAGTCTGTTCCACCTTGTATTTAGCTGTGATGTTCTGTGTACCTTTGCCAGACCTGAAGAAGAGCTCTGTGTAAGCTTGAAAACATGTCTGTGTCACCAACAGAAGCTGGTCCAACAAAAGTTAGTACCTCACCCACCTTGTCTCTCTAATATCCTGGGAACAGCATGGTTACAACCACACTGCACACAATCTAGCTTTGGGGTTTTTTTCCCCCGAGAGCCATTGCTCTGGAACACCACTAGAGGGCAGCAGTCACTCGCAGAAAGCAGATTCTTTAGCCATGTGCCCCACCTGATACACTTGAGATGAGGCTGGTTGCACACACACACCCCGTCCCTCACATGAGCATAGCACACCCCATTGTCTCTCTCACACACACACACACACTCCTGGCTTCATGTGCTTAGGCTGCTGCACCCACGTTTCCACAATACATGCTCACACTGTTACATGCATACACGCATGGTCACACACACACACAGCTGGGACAGATACTGCCGTGGACCAGTTTAGCTGGTGTATAGCCCAACGGCCCCATCCCATGGGAGATTCTGCAGTGCCCAGCTCACGCTGGCTGTATGTATTCATGCTCCGTTCAATACAGTGCAGCCTTGCAATGCATTTCAGCCGGTATAAATATTGTGCGTTCTTGTTGTTATTTACTGAGATCCAACAGTGTGCTGGGCATTGGGCAGTTATTGTACAGGTGGATACATAGCACGGAAGGTGCCCTGCTGAGGTCTTTGTGGATATTGCAATCAGGCTTTCATGGCAGACCTGAGTAATATTTGCCCATAACTAATAGCAGGCAGAGTTAAAGCTGGCAGACTACTTCAGAGCTCTGTTGTTTACTGCTCTAACAACGTCTTGGTACAGGAGGAACTCCCAGGCAAATACTATGATTGATTTTCTTTCTAACTGCCTTTGGAGGAACCGGCAAACAAATGGGATATTATTGCACTAAGTAATAAACTGGCAACCCCAAGAAACTACAGCTGGTGCAGTGAATACACATCATCCAGACATCCCCACTCCTCTCTCTCACAGTAGCAGAATGTCTAAGCCCTGGTCTACATTTAAAAATTAGATCAGCCTAGCTATGTCGCTCAGGGGTATGAAAAATTCCCAGTAAGCCCTAGTTAAGCTGACTGAAGCCCCAGTGTAGAATTTTTCTGTTGATCTAGCTAGGCGTGCTCTGGGAGGTGGATTATCTACGCTCCTGGAAAAAACCCTTCTGCGGATGTGGGAAGCATCTACACTCCAGCACTACAGCTGCAGCCCTGTAGCTGTGCCACGGTTGTGCGTGTAGTGTAGACACGCCCCTGTGCTGTGCTGCCAGCTGTCCTGCAATCAGTGCGCGGGAGACTTGCCTGAACTTTCGGATGAGATGTAAAACTGAGGTCTGAATCCTCAAAGATCAAGTGGCTTTTCACAAGGGTTAGATGTGTTCCCCCAGTTACCAGGGGAGATTTCGTCCTGCATAACTTCACGTGTGCCTCCCTAAATGCCTCCTGCAGTTTCAGTTGGATACCACATTTTTCTTCCCGTTCTGTTCTAAACTCTGCCATGTTACACCCCTGAGGTTGCTGCATTTTTGCAGCAGTGATTTCTAGTTTTAGACGGATTTTGGATCCTTAAAACAAAAGGCATGATATGAAATCTCAGGGCCATTATCAAGGTCGTTGTCTTCTCGGAGTCTCCAGATGAAGAGCACTGTTTAGGAACTAGGTATTGTTATTATTTTAGTAGTAGCAGTATTAAGCTCCCTCTGGCATCCCAGCACTACGAAGCGCTGTCCATAGAACAGAAATCCTCCTGCAATTTTAACTTATCACATCACAGCCAGTGACTCCAAAATGCTGTTCTCATTTGCCTTTCAGTGAGGGGCTGCAGAAACGGCTTTAGGACCGTGCAGGCAAAAAGTTCTGTCCCAGAATGGCCAATAGGTTACCTCTTCAGATTCCTAGGTGCTGTGCCTTGCTTCCATCAGAGAAATACCCTAATAACTCCCACAAGTTGCCGTGATGCATCTATCGTGTGGGGCTTCTAAACAGATGTTGCTTGGTTTCACTGAGTCACTGCAGCACTAGCAAAAGCCCATACTGACAAAAAGGCAGATAAGGAATCGCTCATCCATCACAATGGATACACTGTACTCCCGCCCCCATTGTCATGTCCTGCATGTGCCCCGCCCATCCCTTAAAGGTTTTTTAACAAGGCTTTGGATCATCCCAAACGTGACCACCCTCAAAGACATTGTCCCACTGGCCCCAGGACACTTTGACAGAGTATTTGTGTGAGTACCTTGGGAGACGATATACTGTACCTTAGAAGTACCTACATAGACCTGCACTGTAAAGCTGAGTTATTTTGGATCTGCCCAACTTTAGTTGAAGACAACGGGAGTGTTACTATTGGCTTCACTGGAAGCTGGTGCTGGCATTTCAGTGTTACATTGTAGGATCTGGTTTTGATCCTTTCTAAGCCACTGGGAAAACTCCCATTTATTTCACCAGGTACAGGGTTGGGCCATAAGCGTTTCAATTCAAGAAGTACCCATTTGTTGGGCCCTTGCACTAATGGCATTTGGGAATATCACGCAGAGACTGGTGACAAAAACCAGACTGAGCTCCCAGCAGTAAGTCAGTCTTCTCCAAATCAAAGTCAAGTTCACCCTGCAGAGATAGGGCCAGGCTGTGAGCCCTTTACTCACACAGATAAGGAGTGAGTAGCCCCATTGACCCATGAGAGTAACTTCCGGAGGCGAACCTTCTCAAGTCACCTGTGCTTCATGTACAAGGGATAAGCCTGTTTTCTAGCCCTGTTGCAAAGAGACCATTACAGGTTGGGTGGGTTGAGGAGTCTTGAGATTTCTGCATCAGGGTTGAAAATGGTCCATCCCCTCAACACCAGATTTCAGCACCAGTGGGAGGAGGAACAAGGTGAGCCTGTTGACAAGCAGTGTCAGCAAGGGGTCATTTCCCTCGTATAGAAGGACTCCAAGGGAAGAAAATATTGGAAGCCAAGACCTGGGTCTTCTTTCTCTCTTTAGCCTCCTCCATCCTCAGAGGCATAGGACATGCATTAGTTTCCACCATTTATTTCAGTCTTGTGCTGGTCTGTTCAGGCTTCTGAATATCATGTGGCAGGATTTGGCTTCTCTCTCTGTTGTTCTACATAATGTTTCTCTAGGCCATCCTCTTTTTTTTCTCTTGTCCATCATATCACTTGCTGTGAAAGTTGTGTTGGTTGTATCCTTCAAGGGTGTCCTAAATATGTCCATCGTTGTTTCCCCACCATAGATGATGTTTTAGATTAGTTTGCTCTACTTAGAATTTCTGATGTTGCAAGCCTCTCTTTCCAATGAACTCTGAAGATCTCATGCAGGCATTTATTTGGAATGAGTTCATCTTCTTATAAATATCTGTTGTAGATTTCCATGACTCTGCTCCATAAAGGAGGACAGACATGATGCCAGTATTAAAAATTCATATTTCTGTGTCAGTGCCAATTATGCTATTTTTCCAAATCTTTTCAAGCTTATGGAAGTTGTTTGCTACTCTTTATGTTCGTTGCTTAACATCTAGCCTGGTGTCACCACAATTGCACATCTCACTCCCTCGATCTGTAAAATGACATTTCTTCTAGTGTTTCTTTTTCCAGTCTAATGGTTGCTTTTGGAACATTGATAGCCATATATTTTGTCTTCTCCTTGTTAAGGAACAAACTTGTTTTGCTGTATCTGCCAAAAGCTGGGTCTTTTCTTCCATTAAGTGATGTGTTGAACTAAGTAGGACAATAAGAAAAGCATAAGGTTTCATGAGCTACAGCTCACTTCATCGGATGCTGTAGCTCACGAAAGCTCATGCTCAAATAAATTGATTAGTCTCTAAGGTGCCACAAGTCCTCCTTTTCTTTTTGCGAATACAGACTAACACAGTTGCTACTCTGAAACCTGTAAGTAGGACAATGTCCTCAGCACAAATTGTACTTTATCATTTGCCCATAAAATTCTTTTGTTGCCTTTTGCAATTATTTTCCTCACGACATAATCAGTGACTAGTGCAAATAATAGTGGGGACATAATACACCCTTGTCTTATTCCAGTTGTCACTGCAAGCTGTTGGCTGATTGTCACCGTCTCTGACTGCACAATCAGCATTATCACATAGATCCTTGATTTTTTTAATTATTTTTTCCTGGTATTCTGTAGTATGCCCTAATGTTCCAAAGTCTGTCTCCGTGTATGGTGTCAAAAGACTTTTGGAAATCTATAAAACTTACCACAGTGGCTGCTTGCCACTCCTCACTTTGTTCCGTAACATTTCTGAGAACAACAGTATGTTGTGTTCATGAGCTTAATGGTCTAAAACCTGCTTGCTTCTCTCTAAGTTGAAGAAACAGCTTGTTTCTTGATGAGTACCTGGATGATTTTGATTATGCCTTTTTTCCAGGAAAACAGAGTAACTTTTTTTTCATTGTAATATCTCCCAAATTAATATCAAGTTCTAGTGGTAGGTCTTCATAACATATTTCTAGTAATTCGCTTGACCTGAGTCACCCAGCTTTGAATACATTTCCACTCTAAATAAGGCAAAAAGGTGATCGGTCCCCTCTCCGCGTTCCTTCTCATATGTGAACCCACATCAGAAAGACCGCAGCCTTTAGGCATTACACCTTGATCTTCTCAGACAACTGAAACTCCTCAGAGAGAGAGGCCCAAGGAGTTCACTTCCCCCTTCTTAGTTCCTCTTCGGACAAAATTAATGGCAAGTTTCAGCTGTGAGGCAGGACTGTTTTAGAGGGACGGTATGGAGGGACCAACTCTAGGGAAGTTGATTATTCTCCATGGCAGGTTCAGTATTCTTGTTTGACTGCTAAGAAAGGGGGAAGTTGGTCGGACAATTTTTTTTGTGATGTGGCTTCTAGGAACTTACCTGAGATCCCACCGGCTTGTTTCACAAAGGCTCCCCAAAACTGCCATCCACTGCTGATGTCTTTGGGGCACTGCCGTCCTGGGCTGGATGGGAACTGGAAATTTAGCACCGAACAGTTCTGTAGCCCTTTCTTAATCTGCCGGGCTGTCTAGTCTTCCAAGCCCTGTTGCTTGCAGTTGTGCCCCATGTCTGTGCAGTGCAATGGAACACCAAATATTGATTGAATCACATTGCACTATTGATCTAAGAAACAACCACCCCTGAGACCAAAGGGAGCCCAAAGGAGTCTGAGAAACGAGCCCACCCTCCAAAGTGTTTAGGGATTCAATTGTAATAAAGAAATGGCATAAATAGCCCAGTTCCCACCTTGCCCCAAAGAATGCTTTGTTAACAATTCTAGCATGACTCGCCTGAGTCCCTGAAGAATCTCCCATTACTGAGAGCCCAGGGTGAACTAGCCACATAATCAAAGCTCGCTGACCAGTGAGGGACCTCCCTGGTCTGCACAAGTATCACAGTCCCCTTGTCCTTTCAAGGAACAGTTGACCTAGCACCTTGATTTTGTTTTTTTACATTGATAGGTGAGATCCTAGTACTTCCAGCAGGAATGCCTTGCTCTCTTCTCAAAGAGAAGTCATTCTGACCAAGGTCCATGGTACCAAATCATTCAGAAAATTTGGGGAAGACGCGGGTAGTTTCCATTGGTCACAGGTGAAGGGGAATGGACAGCACTCCCGTTTGAACTATTTGGCTGTTAAACAAGAAATAACCCATTTTCCAAAAGGAGCCAAGGTCAACCTCTCGAGGTCCAAGTCAAAGTCCTGAGATCCTTTGTCTATCGTCAAAACTGATGCAATCTCTCTCTATGCTGCCCCACCAATGTGCTCTAATCCTGAACAAGCTGGGACCCCATTTGAGGGCAAAAGGGGAGTTCATGGCCCATTTGCTCCTTGGCTTCTTCAGGGATTGCCTTGGTCTGCATACAAAACATAGACAGGGCTTTCTTCTACCTATCCACATTCTCTCCTTTGAGGGTAAGAGAGAGAGGGATAATCCCAGAAGGGTCCCACCCTGGGAAGGACTTGTCTACATGCTTCCTCTTGTCCGTGGAGTCTCCTTTGTACCACACCTCCTAAGCCTCTCCCCCCGCTTCCAGGTGCCCTCTGTCCCACACTGGCACTTTCCATTGGCTGGGGCGATGAAGGTCAGCATGATGGAATTTGACCGGGAAGGAACACAGGTTAATGTTTGTTCAGTCCAGTCATTATTTTCTGTGTTATGGTAGCACCTAAGAGCCCAACCACCATTGTGCTAGGCCTTGTACAAACACCTAGCAAGAGGCAGTCCCTGCCACAAAGAGCTTACAATTTAAATAGACAAAACAGACAAAAGGCAGGAGAGGAAACAGAGGCACAGAGAGGGGAAATGGCTTACCCAAGTCACTGGCAGAATTAGGAAATGAACACAAGATTTCTGATTCTCAGTCCAGTGCTCTATCCACTGGACCATGTTGCCTCTTAATGCTAGGCTATTTTCAAACATATTTCCTGAAGGGTGCATTGTAGAATGCAGTTGCTCTGTGGGGTCCGGCTCTGGGAGGGAGTTTGGGTGTGGGAGGGAGTGGGGGGTCGGGCTCTGGGAGGGAGTCTGGGTGCAGGAGGGGGTGTGGGGTCCAGCTCTGGGAGGGAGTTTGGGTGTAGGAGGGGGTGAGGGGTCGGGCTCTGGGAGGGAGTTTGGGTGCAGGAGGGGGTCTGGTGTCTGGCTCTGGGAGGGAGTCTGGGTGCGGGAGAGGGTGTGGGGTCCGGCTCTGGGAGGGAGTTTGGGTGCGGGCTCTGGGCTGGGGCAGGGGGGTTGGGTGCAGGAGGGAGTGAGGGGGTGGCGCTTACCTTGGGCGGCTCCCGAAACTGACTGGCACATCCCTCTGGCAGTGGCTTCTGGGCAGGGGGTCGCTGCAAATCACTGCCCACAGGCATCGCCCCCACAGCTCCCATTGGCCGCAATTCGTCGGGATGGGGGCAGCGTGTGGAGACATTCCCCCCTCCCCCGAGGCCACAGGGATGGTGCTGGCCACTTCCGGGAGCAGCGCGGAGCCACGGCAGGTAAGGGACCCTGCCTTAGCCCCGCTGCCGCGCCGGACTGTTAGCGCCCCAAATCTCCCAGTTTGGCTGAAGTAGCCACCGGGAGATAGAGCATGACTCCAGGAGACTCCCAGCGAAAGCAGGAGGGTTGGCAACCCTACCTTGACCTCTGCTGAGACTGGCCACAGGAGGCCAAGAAACACACAAGAAGCAATTTGTGCGTTTGGGAGATTTGGACATCGGCCTACTACTAGACAGTGCCCTGAGACCACTGTGGGCCTGATCTCCCAAATGAGCGCCTACAACATCCATTGACTGTGTCTCTTACCAGGCCTTACCTCAGGCCACCCACAACCTTTAGACGTTGAGGCTTTTGGCCAATACCCATCAAACCATAGATGCCAGGAGGGAAGGCTCCATATCCCACTGTAAATGCCCTATGTCAACTGGTTCCCCTTCTCTTCCACTTCCATGCACCTTCCAGCCTCCTCACATGCCCTCCCTCCCCTGCGCTGTCTGAAATCTGGAATGTAGCCTCCCCTCGTGATGCCTTTCCTGAGGGTTGCTGCGCTCACTCGACATTTGCTGTTACACGTGCTCTTTGTTTGGCTACGTAACACAGTTCTGTTTCAGCTGTATCGGCTTCCTGAAAGCAGACAGACTCTATCCCCTGGATCATCCCACCTGGGAGCCTCTTGCAGCCCTAAAGCTGTGATCTTAAATTGTGTTTCAGACTCTTTAGGTGAGAGACCACTTCTGCTGTCAGAGAAGAGGCCGCTCACTGGGAGAGCAAAAGCCTGAAGCCTGTTCTCAATTTTTCACTCAGATCTTATTCATGCAAAGCTCTCATTGATCTTGGCAAGAGTTTGGCTGAAGCAGGACCTCTGGATTTATCTGCTTGGAATTAGGGCGGCCAGGAAGTTGCACAGTGGTTGCAAACACTTGAATCTTTTTCAGAAAAAAAAAAAAAAAAAGCATTGTGCTAATGTTGTAATATTAATTAATAACACGTCTCCTTTCATCATCGTATCTCAGAACACTTTGTAATGAGGATTGAGCGTTGGACCCCCCCCCACCCCCCCGCTTGGGTAGAGAATGTTACGATCCTCATGGCAGGAGCAGGATTTTCTTCTTAGAAGAAACCTTTTCCTCCAACTTACCTTCAAAAGCTCCTTTGCCTTGTGTCGGGTAACCTGCTGTTTCACTTTGGGCTTGGTTTGTTCCCTACCCAGCAAGCTCTTCCATTGATCTATATTTGGGACTGACCCAGCATCGTGGCCTCACGTGACAACGCTGTATGGGGAGGGGAGGGGTTATCGAGATGTGTCAGCTTGGTTCTGGAGGAGAGACCTTCAGAGGTGGCAACGGTAGAACTCCATGCTGCAGCCGGCTCCATGAGCAGCAAGAAGGTCATTCCAGGTCCCAGTCACCCTCACTGCAGAGAAACATATTTCTAACATTCAATGTATTTCCCACCCCCTTTCTAGTCAGTTTCAGTGCCCTACTCCTTACTATATTCTCCACAACAGATAGGTAGGGGTCACAGTTCAATAGTGGGGAGGGAACAGGATTTGAACCAGAGTTTGACATCGCCTCTTTGGAGATGGAACATTTTTTGGCTCAGGGACTGTCATATACTATCTATTTGTGCAGAACCCAGCCCCAGGGAGCCCTAACGTGATTGGTATCTAGGTACCACCCTAGTTTAAATAATAATAATAATTAATAAATAATTAATTAATACTCAATTATAATGATCACAGGGCTTGTCTCACACCAGACAATGGGGCTATCAGGCCAGACAGCTGGTTCATGTAACCTAGAATCTTGCCCAGTACTTGATGAGTAAGAGTATATCGTGATGCTCGCCAACCCCAAGTGGTGTGTTTCTGTGCATTGGGGAAAAACAGGAGGTTGGGGGGACATCATTACTTCCTGACCTCAGCTGCCTGAAGCTTTCTGTCTTTGATCCTCACAAAGACCGCACCTCCCATGGTTTGATGCACCCAGAAACCCACAGCAAAACCCCATTGAAAGTGCTTCACGTGGTTCTGCATGTCCGAGACCTGAAATCCCACAACAGCCACAGTCTCCCTGCCAAGTTGTCTGAAAAGGTCATGAGCCTTCCAGCAAACCTGGTTTGGAATTAAGGCGCTATGTCTGGGTGAGCTTCCATTAGTGTTGGTGGTGTATTGGACCACACCATTCCTAAGCAGTAGAGCTGATCCGCTTTGATTTTGTTGACATTTTTTTTCCAATGAAAAATAGTGTGTGTGTGTTTGTTTTATTTTATGTTTTCCTAAATGAAAATAATTTAGATAATGGCATAGAGAGTACACTTATAAAGTCTGTGGATGATATCAAGCTGGGAGAGGTTGCAAGTGCTTTGGAGGATTAAAATTCAAAATGATCTGGACAAATGGGAGAAATGGTTTGAAGTCAATAGGATGAAATGCAATAAGCATAAATACAAAGTACTCCCCTTAGGATGGAACAATCAGTTGCACACATACAAAATGGGAAATGACTGCCTAGGAAGGAGTACTGCGGAAAGGGATCTGGGGGTCATAGTAGATTACAAGCTAAATATGAGTCAACAGTGTAACGCTGTTGTAAAATGTGGAAGTGTAGTACTCATTTTGTGCTAGGCAAGAGCCCTGCAGAAGACAGGCTAACCTTATTGTTAATAGTGCGAGATTTGTAGAAGTGGGGCTTGTGCTAGGCGGCTGGGAAAATTGTTTGAGATGCTGTTTTTTGACCTTGCTTTGATAAAATTGGAATGTAGACTGTAGCAGAATTTGTTGAGAAAAATAAGATAGCAGGTAGGAATATGTATAAACAAACTGCAGCTGTGATCATTATTGCCTGTAGCAAAAAGGTATAAAGGCTTTCCTCAATTGCTTATCTATGGAGCCCTACCTGGAGTGAGGCAGATTCCCTGCCCGGGTGTGTAGTTCCCCTCTTGCAATTGCTTGAGAATAAACGGTCTCTGATTTGTTACAACCAATCTAAGAGTGAAGACTCTGTTTTCTTCCACACGAAAAAGCAAACATCATTCTGGGATGTATTACCTGGAGTACTGTGTCCAATTCGGGGTGCCACATTTCAGGAAAGATGTGTACAAATTGGAGGGGAGGGATAGCTCAGTGGTTTGAGCATTGGCCTGCTAAACCCAGGATTGTGAGTTCAATCCTTGAGGGGGCCATTTGGGATCTGGGCAAAAATTGGGGATTGGTGCTGCTTTGAGCAGGGGGTTGGACTAGATGACCTCCTGAGGCCCCTTCCAACCCTGGTATTCTATGATTCTATGAAAGTCTGGAGAAGAGTAACAAAAATTACTAAAAGTCTAGAAAACATGACTTGTAAGGGAAGATTGAAAACATTGCGTTTATTTAGGCTGGCGATAAGACGACTGAGAGGGAACATGATAAAAGTTTTCAAGTACATAAAAGGTTGTTACAAGGAGGAGGGAGAAAAAATATTCTTCTTAATCTCTGAGGATAGGACAAGAAGCAATGGGCTTAAATTGCAGCAAGGGCTGTTTAGGTTGGACTTTAGGAAAAACTTCCTAACTGTCAGGGTGGTTAAGCACTGGAATAAATTGCACAGGAAGGTTGTGGAATCTCCATCAGTTGGGATATTTAAGATCAGGTTAGGTAAACACCTGTCAGGGATAGTTTAGATAATACTTAGTTCTGCCATGAGAGCAGGGGATTGGACTAGATCACCTCTCGAGGTCCCTTCAAGTCCTACGATACTATGAAAAATTTCTTTTCTGATGGGTATGTTCCCTTTTATTTCACTGGAAAAAGGGGCAGGGAGGGAAGAAAATAAGGGAGACAAAAGGGAAAGGGCAACTGAAAACCTTTTATTTTTTTTCCAAAGACCAAAATTTTTTGGTTTTCATTTTATTGAAAAATCAAACAAATCTGCAAATTTAAACACAGAAATGTTCATTTCTTTAGAAACATTTCACTCAAAATACATCCCATTTTTCAACCAGCCACACCAAACAGCAATGTGAAAATCTCATGTTTCTCTTTATCTCCCTTCCCTTCTCTTGTGCCTCCATCCTAGCCTGGTCCCACACGACCTGTGCTGTAAGCAGCTGCGTTTATCCTGGCTGCTGTGGTGTTCGGTTTGGCGACAGAAAATGTTTGATTGGGCTGAAATGTATTTTCCACTGGTCTTCTCCCCCCCCTCCCCATTCCCTAAACAGAAACGACTGAACTCGGTACCAAGAAGGAACTCAAGTCCATGCCATTCATCACCTACCTCTCAGGCCTGCTGACAGCTCAGATGCTCTCGGACGATCAGCTGATCTCAGGTGTGGAGATCCACTGCGAAGAAAAGGGCCGCTGCCCCTCCACCTGCCATTTGTGTCGGCGCCCAGGCAAGGAGCAGCTCAGCCCAGCCCCCGTGCTGCTGGAAATTAACCGCGTGATGCCCCTGTACACTCTGATAACGGACAATGACACAAAGGAGGTGAGTGAGGTGGTGATGAAGCCTGCTCTGGAAACTCCTCTCTCTCTCCCTGCTTTCCTCACCTCTTCTCTTCTTCCCGTCGATCTCTCTATCCAGTTTGGAAGCTCTTTGGGGAAATTTTTTGTATTTTTGTTTTGTGTTTGTACAGCCCCTAGCACAATGGGGCTCTGGTCTATGACTGGGGCTTCTAGCCACTACCGCAAAACAAATAATACCTCTCTGTCATAGCCATTGATCCTGCACTAGTTGCCACAGTATCTGAGAGCCTACCCAAATTATCCTCACCACCACAGAAAGGCCAAAACATGGCATTGTGTCCATGTGTCTCAAGCAGCCTGGGAGCATCCCTCCCTCTCCACCCCACTCCCCACCCCCCAATCACTCCTTTTCTCACTGTTTCTTATGAATCCCTCTCTCTCTCCTTCTCCCCTTTCAGTATCCAAATCATTTTCCCTTTGGATGCAAAGCAGAACAGTACCGGCAGCGTGTGTGTATGTGTGTGTTCGTTCTGTCCCTATCAGTCATCCACGGCTGAAAACAGAGCTCATGGTCTTTCCCATGGACGCCCCTTGAATTCAACAAACCAGGAAAATGGCTGCCTTGTATGTAGGATCAGGACCTGGAGTGGCACCCCTTAAATGTGCCTGGGGAATCTGGTGGAGATTCTCAGTGCCCTAGGACTTTGCAAATAACAACCTACATCTCTACCCATCCCTTGCACAGGGAACAGGGCCTGGGAACAGGCCCCTGGGATTCACCCAACCAGCCACTGGAGGTCACTGTTACTCTAACAGGTGCAGGCGAGGCTAGGATCAGCCTTGCTTCTGGCACTGGTTTCTCTCCTGTCTCTTGCTCTCTGCAAATCCTGCAGGAACGTAAATGTTAATCAGATGTAGATTTATTTGCTGGTTTCCCCGGTCCCTGCTCCCCCCCACCTTCACCCCCGGCCCCCAATCCAAAAATGACAGACCTGTTTAAAGTCACTTATTAGCACCAAGCCTGCACTTGATTAAGGGGCTCAGAGCAAGCCAGCGCGCGGCAGCTGTGGGTGGGACGAGGGGAGCTGCAGGTCTGGAAACAATCCCAGCCCCGAGTAGAGGTGTGGCCACCTAGTGCGATTCCCCCGCGCTCTCCCACACCCTCAGAGGGCAGAGCACCGATCTCTCTCTCTCTCTCTCTCTCTGCGTCCTCCCCTCCTCCTGGGCCTGTCCATCCTTCTTTCTGCCCCTCACTCTCCTTCTGTCTCCTTCTCCACCCCATCTGCATGCCCCTCTCCGTGTAGCCATTTCTCAATCCTCTCTCAGTCTCCCTTGTTTCTCTTCCGTCCGTATTTACCTGCCCCCCCAATCAGTCTGTCCCTCTTTGCCACTACCGCTGCCTCTCACGATCCCTCCATCTCTCTCCAACCTCTGCTTCTTTCCATCCAGAGGAAGAGTCTGCACTCCTTGGCAAAGGCTCTCCATTCCCCTCTGTGCCCTGGATTGGCCCAGCCGGCCCCTGATTATGGCTTTTAAAGCTGCCCGTCCTTTAACCAGGCTCGGGAGCTCCTCCCGCTTGTGGCAGGTGAAGTGCAGGAGGATTGCAGTCTTCCGAAGCTGGCGGAGCCCTAGCTGGCCCACCTGGACCTGGAGACCTCAGACTGGCAGACTTCATGGCCCCAATGCAGCCATGATACTAGCCTGGGCTGCGCCGGCCCAAGCTTTCTTCTCCCCCCGCCCCCCTTTGCAGTGAGGGAGCATAGACGATGGACATTGCTGGCTCTTGGTGTCAAAGCAGCCTCCATGCATCCACCACCAGCACCATCCCATCAGCATGCCCTCTCCTTCCATGTGAGAACTTCTGCTGGGACACTGACAATCCCTCTTCCCCCAGCCTGACCCAGGAATGAACAGGGCGGGATTTCCTTTAAGAGCTGGGAGAGACGAACGGGAGGCTGATGCACACACTGGCTTCTTCCCTGGCCGCAAGACAGGACGGAGCTATTTGCAGCTTCTCGCAGGCAGCCAGAATAACCCAACAAGACAATGGCGTCTTGGTCTCCGGAGCGCCCTCCCTTACTCCTAGCAACACATCCACAGTCAGGGTGTTGGGCAGTGACAGACAGTGAAGGCTGCCGAAGGCCAGGGTGGATCCAAGAAGGATTCGGGAATCAGTAGGCCGTGTGTGTGTGTGTGTGTGAGGAGGCGAATAGCCTGGAGTGGGCACTGAGCCACACTTATGCCGTTTGGTAGGTTGGGATGTTACTGCGATGGGGAGTGGGGGCAGGGTTGTTCCCTCGGGTTGCTCTGCAAGATGTCAGTTTGTTTTGGGGAAGGGGAATGGGTTCACCAGCAGGCAAGGGGTTAATGGAGGAGAAAAAAGAGAGAGAGAGAGACCGAGCCAGTCTAAAGAACTCCTGCTGCTACTGCTCCTCCACCAGGAAGTAGGACAGCTTCTCCGCCCCTCCCTTCCCCATGGGCTCGCTTGTGCAAGGGGGCAGTGTGGCCTTCCAGTCTCCTCATCTCACTCTCCTCCTGCAGAGCGCCCCATCGCCCCTCCCTCCGCCGCTACCATGATGCAGCCATCCCCTCCCAGCCGCCTCCTCCCTCTGGGTGCCCAGAGATCAGATCTCACTCTTCCCAGGCTCCGAGCAGAAGCAAAGTTCCCATGTGCCCTGCCCTGGAAGGGCCTCCTGTTTGGCTTGTGAGTTGGACACGGGCTGCGTTTCTCCAGCAGCAGCGTCACTCCCTCCCTCCGTCCCGCGGAAGAGAGACTGTCCCACCGGCCGCAGCTGGAACCGAGCCCCGAATTGTACTTTCTGCTGAGGCCCTGGAAAAACCAACCACCCTTTTACGAAGGCTTTGATTAATGCGCGCGTGCTCCTCCCTGCACCTGCTAAATTTGCACACAGAGAAGCATGCCCCCAAAGGGAGCCTGTCTCTGCAGGCGGGGGTTCCATGCATGTGCATGCAAATTTGAGGGAGAAAGAGCCTTCCCTCCCTTCCCCCAACACTTTCTGCATCAGCAGCTGCTCCTGCCAATGGCGGAGCTTGGATCTGAGCTGCACATTCTCTTGCGCCTGTGCATCCCATGCCAAAGAGAGGGGGAAGGCTGCTCTGAGAACGGCAGGAGAAGGAGTCGCAGAGGCGGAGGGGTGCAGGAGAACACTGCACGGAAGGTCAGGGAAAGTCGATGCGTATGGTGTTGGCGGATGGAGTTCAGCTGAGTACATGTTATGTGCCAGACGGTGACCATGTGGCACCATTGCACAGCAGCTGTAACCCGGCCTAGGCCTCCTCTGTCCGGCTGGAGTCTCTGATGCTTGCCTTTGTTACAGGCCCCACTTACCCACCCACAGTCCTTCTAGGGGCCCTGTTTTTGTCTGGGGCAGGACACAGGTAATTAACTCCTTTTGTCTTCCATGTCCACCTCCCACTACAGCTTGCCCTCTGTCTTTTGCTGTCAATCTCTCTCTCTGTCATTTATTTCATATCACTTCCTACTTTCTTCTGTTCCATTCTTTTCCCCTTTCTCTCTTTCCTCCTTTTCATTTTTTCTTAAAACCTTTTTTTCATCTGGTCTGCCCGCCCCTTTCTCCCCATTCCTTCCCTCCGCTCCTCTCTTTCTCTGATCCTCCCCTCCTTGTGCTTCAGCAGGTTATTTCCCCCCCCCCCCCCGCCCTTTAGCTCTCCATCCTCTGTTGACTGAGACAGCTCCCGATGTCTTCAGAGCCAGTCAGCTGTAATTCACAGCCGCCAGCCAGGAACCCCCAGTAAGAACTTGCCGTCGCTTCTGTGGGAAACTGAGTCAGGTCTCTCCGTCCCAGTGTGGGGAGAGAGCCAAGATGTTCACGGCATCGCTCTTACAGCAGGCTCGGTGCCCTCAGCATGATTTCTACTGGGGAGAGCGCAGCGTCCCCATTGACTGAAAGAATTGGGGTTGGAATGACGCAGTCCCTCTATTGTAAAGAATCCTACAGGGTCAGGATTGCTGGTAGGAGAATAGGCAATGGAAACTTTCATGACACCCCTGGGCTAAGTTCACTACCTATTGAAATTGATCCTACCAAATTGTCACGGCCAGGGCATGGGCAGCCGGGCCAAGTGGGCAGGGCTGGAGTCGGAAATCAAGAACCGACGCCAAGGTCAGAAACCAAGAACCAAAGCAAGGCGAAGGAGCAGGGTCTGTCATAGACCCAGATGGGGATCCACCTGGTTGCACAGACCACTTCTTGGGGTCCCCACCAGGCTTAAATAGTGTGCCTGGAGCAATCAGGGCCCCCGTGAGCACAGCCAGACAGGCCCTCTTTGGGGAGCACATTCTGTGGTACTTTGCTCCTCCAGGCTCACAGCCTGTCGGTCGCTGCTGGCCCACAACTGTTGGGTGGTGACATGGGTACAGCAGCTGCTCAGTGTCCAGCAGACCTAGGTTCTAGCTGCTCCGTACACTGACAATTCCTACTCCTACAGCGTTCTCTCAGTCCTCCCCATGCAGAGAGGCAGTGAGCTAGGTTCAGGGACTTTACTAGCTGATAAAGGACCAAACTGAGCCCTGGCTACCAAGTCCCCATCTCACTAGAGGAGTTCACCATAGTATCTGTTCATGGGGTTTACCCTACACGGCAGAGGTGCAGGGTAGATTTAGTGACTTGCCTGAGGTCACACAGAGATAGTGGCAGAGCCAGGAACGGAACACAGATTCTTCTGAGTTCTAGTCTACAGGCCCAGCTACCAGGCCATTCTTCATCTCCACTGGAGTCACTGGGAGCAGTACCCTCCCCAGCCAGAGCTGAGTTATGCGGACATACAGATGTGCACCGTTCTTCTGCCTGTCCCTCCCCTGCATTGTGCTTTGCCCTGTTTTGATTCTTTGAATGTTTCTTTCCTGTTGAGGGCACAATTGTGACCTACTTTACACACCAAAGCAAGGATGCAAGAGGTCACCAGCTTCCCCCTACGCATGCTACCCCATATCATGGGTCAGTGCGTGAAAGGGACGGCAGTTTTCAATGCAGGGTTACTCCGCATCCTGCATGAACTGGCAGACAGGGGCCTGCAATGGGAAGAGCCTTGACTCCTCCCTCCCTCACCATGCACCAGTACTGATGGGGAAGTGATCTGTACCAAGCATAAATCTGGCACAGATAACTTCCCCCACTCCAGAGTATGGGGAGACCAGGAGGAACCAGGTGACTCTCGAAGTCGCACTGCGGTTCCTGGCCTGCTCTCAGGGCAGCGTAGCTATGTGCTGTCCCTTATGTGGCACAAGCTGTAAAATGACACACTTGCCCTAAGTGATGATTTGCTCTAAGGAACAGCAACTCTGTAAGAGAGCAGAAGGGAAAGATAAGAAAACATTGACCGGCAAAGCATCCTCTTCCAGCATCAAGCTTGAGGACCGGGGCTGGTCTCCACCAGTTGCGGAGGTAGAAATATTTATTGACCTTGAGCACAAACAACAAATGCAGGTGTCTAGGACTCCCACTCAAACTCCAAAATGTCCAGCCTGGTGTGAATACTCAGCCCAGAGAGATAGACTTCACTGCAGCAGCCATTCAACACGAATCGCCCACAGACTAGTCTCGTGTTTTCCTCCAAGCACAGGATCCACAGTTATTCCTCCAAAAACTCCCATTTGCTGTCTGCTGTGGGAGTGGGTAATACTCAATTGATGTAGCTATTGCTCTCCTGTGGAGTGTCTGCAAGCAGATAATGAGTTCTTCACATTTATTTAGTAAATAACCTGTGGGTTGACTCTTTCATAGTGAATATTTGAATTTTCCAGTGTGTTGCCAGGCTGCAGCGGATCGAAAAGTCACATGCTGGACAGTATTTCTGATTGCAGATTGGATGCACAAGCACTTATGCGAGTGCTTGGGTCTGAGGATTCAAACTTTACTTCCTGCAAATACTTGCACACATGGATCTTCAACGTTCTCTTTCCACAAACGTTTTCCCAGCAACTTAACTGCTCCAGTGTCCGCGGGACTCAGCGACAGGTGGGGTGAGCCCGGCCCAAGGAAATTCATTTCAAAATTCAAACACCTATTCCTGGCCGTCTTTGGCTGTCTGTGCTGCGATGCATGAGCTGTTAATGAAGGTTTCTGCAGTGAAAGGACGCTCTATTCTCCACCGAGAACTCCTGCTCTACCAGTCAAATTGGTGCGACTCAACTGTCTTGGGTGGAGCAGGTGACTTTGTTGCCTCTCTTCAGTTTATAACAGCTACCCAGCATGGTTTCAAGTGAGCTCCAGTCCTCTGCTTCCTGTCTAAGTCGAGCCTGATGCAAATAGGCAGAGGCTATGACTAAAGCAGGGGCAGGCAAACTTTTTGGCCTGAGGGCCACATGGGGTTCCGAAACTGTATGGAGGGCCGGGTAGGGAAGGCTGTGCCTCCCCAAACAGCCTGGCCCCTGCCCCCTATCCGCCCCCTCCCACTTTCCGCCCCTCGACTGCCCCCCTCAGAACCCCCGACCAATCCAACCCCTCCTGCTCCTTGTCCCCTGACTGCCCCCTCTGGGACCTCACCCCCATCCAACCCCCCTGCTCCCTGTCCCATAACTGCCCCGACCCCTATCTACACCCCTGCCCCATGACAGGCCCCCCGGGACTCCCACGCCTATCCAACCCCCCTGCTCCCTGTCCCCTGACTGCTCCCCGGGACCCTCCACCCCTCCTCCAACGCCCTGGCCCTGGCCCTCTTACCATGCCTCTCAGAGCAGCATGTCTGGCAGCCGTGCCGCCCGGCCGGAGCCAGACCAGTTGCCGCACTCCCCTGAATGAGTGCGCAGCCCCGCCCCCCAGAGCACTGCCCGTACGGCAGCATGGCTGCAGGGGAGGGGGGAACAGCAGGGGAGGGGCCGGGGGCAAGCCTCCCGGGCCAGGAGCTCAGGGGCCGGGCAGGAGGGTCCCACTGGCCAGATGTGGCCCGCGGGCTGTAGTTTGCCCACCTCTGGACTAAGGCATGCAGTGCGGGGCATCGTCTCACTAAAGGTCTCTGGGGACCGTCGCAGCGTGTAGGCTAGTCTGCTGTCTCTGTCCTGCTTCCGCCTGCTTGTGCATCGTAACACCACTGGCACTGAGCAATGGTCCATCCATGCCAGGATCCTGTCCCTGACAGCGACCAGTCAGCGCTTCAGGGGGAGGCGCACCATGCACTTTCCTGTCAATTTTCGGAGGTTTCTCCCTCTCCTCCATCATTTATTGGTCAGTTCGGCTCCTGCAGTGAAGCACAAAGGTTTCTGCCCATCCTACATCTTTGTTCTGTCTTATGGAAAAGCTCCCTCTCCCCGTGACCCTTGGCACAGAATGCAATCAAGTGAACACAGCAGCCATCAAACAGCCCCACAGGAAGAGACATGTAACAACAGCCTTTCTCAGACAGGCTCCAGTGCCAAGGAAAGGAATCACTCCACCCTGCCTTCAGGAGGGTGCGGTTTAGATGTCTGCCATGGTCATTTGGTCTCCTGGGCTTAGCCCATGCTATTCCACCAATGTATTCCTGCCCTGCATTGGCCTCACATCCACCTCTTGGGTCAGGCAAGGTGATTCTCATTGCACCTGGAGTTTCCCTGGCACTGCTCTCCAACTTTGAGCCGGGGGAGCATCCATCTCCTGCAACGACCGGGCAGGGGGAATTCCTCCAGCTCTGAGTGCAGCCAGGAGAAAGAGAAAAGAGGCAAAGCCTGTAATATTATCATTCTCACCTTTCTGCTTCTTTGACTTCTCAGCTCTCTGCAGCTGTGTGATTGACTAGCAGCCCCGCTCGTGATAATCACCCAGAGGCACAGGCTGAGAAAGCGAGAGACATCAGGTTTGCGTACTCTGTAAACCTCCAAGTCCCCTGGAAGAGGTGGTTGGAAAATGAGCCAGCCCGCTAACCCAGAGAGGCAGCAGGAAGAGAATGGAGCTTACGCTTCCCCCCACACACTCTGAACATCACAGTATTGAGACCTAGAAGATTCAGTGCATGCATAGTATGCTGGTTACCTACAGGAATCCACCTTCTGCACCAATAGCAAGCCAAGGGATGCTGGTTTGAGGGGGGGTGGGTCACACCTGACTGGCTGGGATCTTCCTCTTGCAAGATAATAATTTCATTTGCATTGCACTTTCGCCCATCAAACACACACGCACACACAAGCTCTCCCAGAGCAGCTTGGCCAGCTGCAGAAACGCTTAGATGGTTGCTGGGGAAGGGGAGCAAAGGGAGATTAATCTCGTCTCCTGCGGGAGATTGATTCAAAGCTCTGTTTGAATGTAAGGAGATGAATTAACTTCTAGTTAGAATTTTAGGAGACCTCTGGGACCTTTATTTAATTTTAAACCTGAGTAATTTCAGCATCAATCGCTCGCCGTGTCGCCCTCACAGCAAAGAGCACAGCACAGGAAGGGCTTGCTTCGTGAGTGGAGCTGCCAGTGCATGGTCAAAAACACCTGTGGCAGTCTAGGGACATCACCTCCCACGTGGCCTCAGGAAGAGGAGAGGCCAGGCTCCCTTCGCACCCTTGTTCTTCCTCAGCTGAAGGAGATGCCCAGGGTCCAGTGAGCAATACTGACCTTTGGTGGACTCTGTGGGGGCATTTCTTTATCTCCCCCGCCCCAAATGGAGACCTCTCACTTCACCGCATGTGGGAGTCCGGTGAGAGATCCTCCCGCATGCACAGTACCACTGTGTGTGTGTGTGTGTGTGTGTTGCGGGAGGGGAGGTTTCTTTAGATGGGAGCACAATTCTTCATTACTACCTGATGCCGCTGGCTGCACTTTGCAGTCTCTTGTTGCCAGTGTTCATCCAGCCCCCCTCCCCTGTGTCTGTGCATGGATCTGGCCTCCCCTGAAAAGGTTCAGCCGAGCCAACACTTGACACTTCCCCCTGTGCCAGAGGCCTTAAATGATGGCCTTGTTTGTACTCCCCCTTTCGACCAAAGGCGCTTTCTTGGTAGCGCTAGAGAGGCCTTTATCTATGCTTATTACCTTCTCTCCCCTTACACAGGCTTGTATGGCCAATATATACTTTAAGGAGGGGACAATACCCACCTGCTTCTCTGCACAAACAAGGCTGTGCTGGGAACTTGATCAGTAAATGTGCACTGAGGTTTGTCCCCTCACAGCCAGTCCGTCCTCTTCATCAGTGCTTCACCCACCCATCCTCGGCAGCTGTAGGAGTCTGCCCATCAGTGCTGCCTGTCTGGGAAATGCTCCGGCTCGCGGAGTCCTTAGAACGCTGTGGCTGGCGGTGATGGGTCGCAAAGGGAACTGCAAGCAGCCCCACCGATGAAACCAACTCTGCTGGAATCCCCAAATGCCGCTTGCTGCCCACCTCCCTTCCCCCCGCCCCTTCTCTCTCTTACTCTCAGTTGCTGCCCGGAGCAGATGGGATAAACAGAAGGAGACTCAGACACATATTGGCCATCTGTCCTCCTTAAATCTGGCCAAGTAAACGGCCAAGTGGAAAAATCCAACTGGGAAGGCTCTCACTGGCTCTTCCCGGCATTCCGGTTAGCAGGTGCCCCTCCGATGGTACCGAGCCTGAGCACACCAGCCAGCCAGGCTCGGCCATGGGGCCTCCGTGCCGGAACAGAAGGAGCTCCAGTCAGCACGTGAGATCAGGCCCATGGCCCTGAGGGGCCGAGGGAGGCACGGCTTCAGGACTGAGGAAGCGCGCAGTGTTTGCATTGAGCCTGACCCACAGAGGCAGTCTGGAGTTATCCCCAACTAAGAGACCCCCCTCAGAGACCGCAGGGTTGTCTTCGTTTGCTTGGCTGCGCTGCCTGAAAGGTTGTGGCCCGCTGATGAAAATGAGGCCATGAAAGGAGAAAGGGAGGGAAACCCCTTCGTCACACGCTCCACTCCCCCATCCTTCCAAAGCTCTTTTGGGTGCTGGGCTGGGAGGGGGGGCTGTAATTGAAAGTTACGCACCCCCCACAAGATGTCTCAACTCTGTGACAGCGTTTGCATGAAGCTTTCTCTCAGAAGTTCCCCGTCCTGCTGCAGACAAAGAGCCGGTGTCGTTACCGCTCTGAGCAGGTCTAGACGACACAGTGGCAAAAGCAATGGCAGCCTGTCTAACCTGCCCCTCCCAAGGCCTGTTGTTTTGCAGCGTGGGCGCAGCTCCAGCGGCAGACCGGAGTCAGAGAGTCTGTGTGGCACAGTAGGGATACGTTAGTACAGGTGTGAGACTTGAGTCCAGCAATGGTAAACGCAGGTTTACAATGCAGTGTGGATGCTCAAGCACTGGCTTGGAAACACATGAGACCACAAGCCCAGGTCCAGTACATCTGGGTTTGCAATCTAGTGTGGACATACCCTAAGTGCTACTGTAGGACAGCTAATAATAATTAGTAGGCATTTGAGAATGGGATTCCAACTGGGCTTTGGCTCTGATACCTGCCTTTAAGCTGATATCACTATCACACATCCATGCCCAACTATTCCCAAGGCAGATGCTCAGGGTGGAGGGGGGAATCCATTCTGTTTGGGTTTTCACGCTGCACTCACCTGCATGGTATTTGAGCACCTGGGCAAAGAATTTACTTTCCATCACTGATGGTTGAACCCCCTGTGCCAGGGTGGCCCGCCCCTTTAAGGACCAGGAATCCGTGGGGCAGTCAGCCCAGTTCACTTAGCCCCACCCTGCTGTCATCTGCTCTGGATGTGGGGCGTATGTTGAGGAAAGCCCAGCAGTGGGGATAACTGGCTGGGGAGGAAAGAAGAGGAGCTGACTGCAGAGGAAAGCCCAGCAGCTGAGTGTTGGCTGGGAGGAGAGCAGACAGATTGCTCCTGCCTGGGGGCGTGAAGCCTGGGTGAGGGCCACGAGCTGTTTGAGGACTTTGGCTGGCCAGGGCCCTTGGTAGGAGGAGGCAGTTTGTTGGGGTGACCAGAGCCCAGGTACCTGTTGGTGGATGTGAAGACTGCCATTGCAGCTGGGACCTACCTGTAAGGAAGGGGGCTGGACATTGAGCCCAGCTAGGCCAAAGATTCCTTTGGAGCTTTTTTTGGGGGGGCAGGGGGAGGAGGTTGGGAGTTTGTCCAAAAGATACTGTTACCATGGAAAGGTGGATTTGCTGGGGGGTCAGGTCAGCTCTATGCCGGGAATAGGCTTAAGATCATTGTGGGGAAATTGAGGCGGACGTGCTGCAGTGCTGGGTCTCACTGTGAGGGGGTGCGCCAGGACAGCGAGTCTTGGTGTGCTCCCCGCAGCCTCTGTGCCAGAGTTTCTGCCAGGGAAAATGGGAGATTGAAAGGAGCTGCAAGAAACCCCGTAACAGTGTGATCCAAAGGCCCAATTGGATAACATGAGCCGAGGCGCAGGGATGCTTTGTCATCATGGGGAGTTAGCACATGTTTCCAGCAGGGATTTGCTTTGTAACATGATGTTCAGGTGTAGCAATGTGCAAAGCAAGCGTCCCCGAGGAAGGTGCGCTCCGCAGGCTGAATTGGAGTGAAGTGCACATCTATGTTTGCTGGGAAAAACCCTGGGAACACTGGTAGTGTAGCATCTCCCCAGATCCACAAACACACATCTTGGGATGCTCTGGGGCAGAGGGGAAGCAGGAAGTGATGACAGGTGGGAGAGGACAGGAGGGTTTGTTGACAGTCAACTATCCAAGCACCTGCAGATCAGCTTGGGAAGGTCTCTGGAAGGCTCACAAGCCAGTGTAGGTATGGCCAGCTTGGCCAGGCCACCCCTTGCCATCTCTGATTTCCATGAGTTAATCACTCTCTCTGATGATATCACAGTTTGCCCTGGAGGCAGAGCAAACCTGGACCTGGGGAAGTCAGAGCCATGGACTGAGAAAATGAATCGGGATGCCGTAGTGCTGAGAGCCTCCGCGAATGCAGGGAGGAAAACAATCAAAGAGGAGCTAGAGCATGTCAAATGTGGATTTACTCAGAGCACTTTCTGACCTACAGCTGGCCAAGAGGCACTGCATACAAGGTTGTGATATTTTGCTCTTATCCCTTGAAGTCTGTTCAAGCAGACAGACATTTGTGCCCCTTCCCATTGGTCACATTTTTCAGGGTTGTTTCTCTGTGGTATCCCAGAGCTGCTTGTTTTAGGGGAGGGGAAGGGAGGAAAAATCTGTACCTGTGACTGGCAGCAATGCCAGGGAAACTGGCATTCATAGGGCCTTGGTTCCAACACTGCAGCTCTCGCCAGCTTCTCCAAGCGCTCTTGGGTCCTAGTCCCGCCAGACTGCGCAGAAGTGGAAGGCCAGGCAAGCTTCTGAAAGAAAAGAAAACATTCTGTGCACGCAGATAATTCCCCCAAAGCAGAGTCTGAAGACATGGAAGGTCGGTGCCAGTAATTTATTTTTCCATGGACAAAGTCGCAAGGGAGCCAGAGCAACTGGGGACAACGTTGTTATTGAGTGGGGGGGGGGAGGGAGGGAAGGCCGTTTATATCTGTTAATTGGCACTCATCATTCTTGCATTAATACGCTGTGCAAAGTTTAGCCACTCGGGCCTCTTCCTGATATGGATCTCGTCCACATCCGACTTGCATTAGTGAATAGGCCCGCTCTGATCTGACCTATTGTGCTATAATAGGGAGCTTTGTATTCTAGGTGTGAAAGCAAAGCCGACTCGCCTGGACGGGACTGTCGCTACAGTATGAATGTTGTCTGATGCTGCCAGGTTTTCCAGTTTCCTCTGCTGCTCCCTTGGTTCCCATCAATAATAGAAGCCAGTGCATTGCCCATCCTGGATCCTTTCCAGCACCCTGAGCTTTCTGGCAAAATGTTGAAGTCCCTTCACAGGATGAACGGCAGGAGATACTGCTCCCCGGGGAGAAGCAGCCGGAGAAGAGGAGGGTGTGAGCACTAGAAGATGTGGTCGCCTGCCAACAACAGTAGGGAAATTTCACCTTCCTTTGCTCTGAATCTGGAACAGACTTGCAGACGCAAACTCCATAATCCTGGAAAGAGTCCCTGGTCTGGGAAGTCCTTTATTTTTATCTCCTCTATTAGATGTTGTAACTTATATGGAGTAGCATTTATCTCCTGCTGAAGCCCATTGAGCCATGCTGCTGGGTTTGAAATGCACTGAAACCGAGGTCTGACCTGAGATTACGGTTCTGTCTGTCTAGGTGCTTATATGGCCCTAATCCTTGCAGAACCTTCACTCGCCAATAAATGAATGTCAATGAATAATGCCCAGGGCATTATTTGTATTGCTGTAGTGCATAGGGGCCCTTGTCATGGATCAGCATCCCCTTGTGTTAGGTGCTGTAAAAACTTGTAGCATTTATCTGCACAGGATTTGCCCTGTTATCATGATAAAGGTATGAACTGGCTGCTGTATCTGAAGGGCACTCCTTGCTCCAGTCCCCACAGCCGTAGCTGTGTTTGACAAGGAGGATTGTGTGGTTAATGAACCCCAGTGTCAAGTTAGTGGTACAGAAAAGCAGGATGTTAATCTTGGCTGTGGGACTAACTGCCACCAGAGATCAAGCCGATCCCATGTTTTGGCTAAGTTAGCAGCTTCAGAATGGAAGAATGGGGCCATGGCCTTGGTTCTTCTTTCCAGAGGGATGTGACGTGACTTTGGAACTCATGTAGCGTTGCCTAGAGATACCTTTATTGATGCCTTGGAAATGCATGGAGACCACATAGCCAGGTCACAGGGTGCACCTCGGAGACCAGAGAGTAACAGATGGGGCCTAGAGGCAGTCAGACTACACAGTAGAAACAAGGCATGTATGATGCACAAGAGGGAAAGCAGCTTTGAGTAACAGCCCATTGAATGGAAGGTCACAGTGGAAAGTCTGCTATCCCATAAAGGATGATGGAGGCATAAGAAAGATCAGATCTGTATCTAACTCTTTTGGGATGATCCACAATGTCCTAGTAGATGGGTGCTCCTTTCTCAATGCCCTTTGCAATCAGCTGCAAGAGAATAAGTCTTCTCAGCATCTTGTTCAGGTTCACCATCATGAGAGCATGCACTCAATTTATATATAGGCAAAATGGATAAATGGGCATAAAGAGAGGAACCCCATGACTTCCTTTTAGCGTCACAGGCACTCCGATGTGATAAAGAAGGATTATTATCCCAATTTTACAGGTGGGAAAACTGAGGCATGGGGAGGTGAATCAGGTTGGCCAAGGTATCCCAATGCATGAGCAGCAGAACTGACAATGGAACCCAGGCATCTAGCACCCTGCTGTCAGATGCAGAAAAGACTCCATGATTGCATACATCGTTTGGTTAGAAGCTCCTCTTGGTTTTGAGAGACATGCTGATTTCGAGCCCTTTACCCATTCCTCCTGGCAAAGGGGCTGTCCCCTGTACTGTTTGAAGGAGGCCGTGGAGTAACAAGAAAAAGATGGAACTCTCATTTATTGCTGAGGTTGGTCTAACCAAGCAGTTAGTCACTGGGGGAAAACAGAGATTAAGGTTTGAGAGGCTTATCCGGGAAACCAATGCAAGACACACAATGTACCAGAATAGCCAATTTCTATTGGAATAATCCATCCAAACAGTCTATAGCCAGATTCCCTCACAGAAATTCACTTCCGCATTCAACCTGACTGCATTTTTTCCCCCAATCCATATATTCCCCTCTGTAATTCTTCCTGAAAATGAGGCATGTACTAACCTAAAAGTTCTTTGATCCAAAGAATAAGTAAGGCCAGATTTCCAATCCTTAGCAGCTCCAGTTGAGGCCACATTTTCAGACATGCTCAGCACCCAACATGCACCCAACCCTGTGAGCTCTTTGGAAATCCTGAGCCCCATGGTGGGTGTTGAGTCCTTATGAGAAGGCTGGCCTGAAAGCTCGGGCACTTGAAGTAGATTCTCCCTCCCCACTATCCTGCAGCTGTTCCTCAGTCAGCCCTGGTGGTGGAACTTTCTTTGTGTTCAAGGTCCTGGGAGCTGGACTGGGGCCCGCAGGACATTTCCCAGCAACCACCAAAAAGCTGTCATACAGGAATGACTTTCCATCCTTCCCTTTCTCACCCGGATTTGAGCTGTCAGCAGACTGTTAAAATGTTTCTGTATTCAGTTGCGGAGCCTCTGAGCCATGAAAACTAAGCAAGCCCTGTGTTCACCGTGGCACAAACAAGAGGGGAAGAAAGACCCATCTGCACTCACGTCAGTGATAGATGGGGTACGTGGGTCATTCATTTTCCTAATATTTGTTAAGAATAGACTCAACGTATGGCAAGATGGGGTTTTACGGCCCTTTATGTCTTGTTCACGTCGAAACAAACAAAGTAGCCGTCTTGGGGGCGGGAACCATCAATCCATTATATGGGTATGTGTGGGTGTGGGGTGTCAGTCTTATTATACCTTTAAGAGCAAATTTGATGCTGTTGCGGTGATTCATAACGCTATATATCTAATGGCATGACTCCTCATCTAGAAAATAAAACTTCTGAGCCAGTTTCTACTCTCATAAATCTTCCTCTGGCACTGAAGGATGTAAACCAAGTGCCCTGACTCACAGGGAAGCCATACAATTTGAATACTTTAAAATGAAGGAGAAATTTGCCTGAGGACTCAGAGCAGGGTCGGGGTGCTGGGGAGTGGTTAGCTCCCACAGGACAAGCAGCCTGTTCAGTGCATTGTGGGAAGGGAGTTACTCTGCCATCCCAGGCGCCTCCAACATGGAGGACCCAACCCTGTGAGGTGCTGAGCACCCTCACGTCCCTTGACTTGCCATGGCTCAGTACTTAGCCAGGATCGGGCCCTAAATCAGCACATCCAGGGTTAACTTTATGGTGCTGTGGGCCTCCCTTGCCAATGTCCTAAGACGGTGATGTCGAAGAGAGAGAAGGGTTAACTTTGGGTATGGGAGCGGGGAGAAGTACCTTTCAATCACAGACACCAAAGCAATGAGGTAGCTGTGTCAAGGACAAGAAAGGGTAGCCTCCCGGGGGATTAGCCCCCAGTCACAGACGCCCTAATGCCAAAACAGGGAACAGAGAGTCTTCAGTCGCCCAGGGTCAGGGCTGGATTAAAGGTGTTTTGGGCCCGAGCACAGCTGTGTTTGAAGATACACTCGATAATCAAAGATGGATATATGGCAGATCTCTCCCCCTTCATATGTGTCCCACCATTGCCATCTGCAAGCAGTCTTTTTCCCCCTGAGGGTCACTGTTTGGATTACAGTGATTGCAGTTTCACCTTTGTCTATGTAAGCGGGCTCTGTGCAGCATCCCTTCCTTCTTTACGATGCTCAGGAGAGGGAGAAAGCAAGCAGGCAGCCGGGTTACGGTGACAGCCCAGCTTGCAGGGTAGCAGATAGCTCTTGAGCATTACCGCTCTCTGAGACTGAGCCCCTCCAAGAACCAGATAGCACCCCCAAAAGACACATTCGTACCCAATGAGCCAGGCAGGTCCCACTCATTAAGTACTACGTCCCTACCGGGCAGCAGAGAATTCCTGAAGGTTACTGTGTGGTCCCACAGGAGGAGATACTGGACTCCTACAGGCTACGGCAGAATCAGCTGGGCACCCCACTTTGCAGCAGGGGCACCCAAGCACAGTGCAGAGCCTTGAATGTTGTGGCAATGTCCCTTGAAGGCATCAGGGAACCCCTGAAGGTTACAGTGGGTACGCTATGGTAGACATGGAGCCCTGAGGGGCAACGCGGTGGCCCCAAAGGGAATTTGGAGCCCCAGGATTGTACAGCGGTGTCCTGGAAGGCTAATGCAGCTTCCTGGAGGCTGCAGGATTCTGCTGGAATCCTGCTTCAGGAACTGCTTTGACCTTTGTCGCGACCTGTTTTTCCAAAGCACCTGACTTCTTCCCTTCCTCTGATCCCCCCCCTCCGCCCCAGCTCCCCACGCACACACTCCCCAGCGCACACACTTACTAGAAACCCTGATTAAAAACAAGCAACGCGCAGCTCTGCCGAAGCCTGCCCACTGGCTGTCTGCTGAGCCCGACGCCCAGCCTCTCCTGGCTCGGTTTGACGTCAGCCAGCTGCTCCTCCATAAACAAATGTCAGCGAAATTGAATAGAGGCTGCTGTCAGGGCCGGGGGCCCATTGTTTCTCGTGTAACTCTGTTACTGCGCGTAGGTGCGCTCAGCCTAATGAGTGGAATTGAAGGACGCATCGATGGGCTAACCTCGTTTGTGTAAAGGTTGACACAAGGCAGATCAGGGCTCTGTACCTGCAGGATCGAATTAAAGTGTGTCAGGTTGCGGGGGAATGGGGGGGGGAGCATGTAGTTCCTGTAAACAACAAAAAAGAAATTAACTCTTGGATGGGGCTAAAGGGTATGGCCATTGGTGGATGAGATTACATCATTAGGTGGCCAGGGTATCCAGCAAGGAGCGAGCCCAGGCGAGGGGGAAAGAGCTGCAAAAGCACCGACCTCTGACTCTGTGGAAGCCTAGCGCATGCGTGTTCGTGAATACCAGTGACCATGCACCCACTGCTGCACCATCCTCGGGGCAGTGTGAGTGCACGGCAACATGACGCAGACGGAGGATGTACGGGCATGTTGTGATGGTGCCAGGGTGTCTGGCATGGCAGGCGTGCACCACACGGGTAGTGTGTAGAGGGAGAGTGCAAGGGGGCGGCAGCATTTGGGGTTGAGGTTGTGAGGCTTTCGGATGATGGTGTGACAGCAGACTGGGCACGTGTTCGGATGGGTTGGCAGAGACAGCAAGGGCCATAGATGTGAAGAGTAACGGTATGAGAACAGTACAGGTAATGTGGTGGCAGCTCAGTGGGGGTGGCAGGCGGCAGTGTGGGGTGCGGGGGTCGCGGGAGGGTGGTGTGTGATGGGGGTGGCGGTGTGTGATGGGGGGTGGCAGTGTGTGGTGCGGGGATGGTAGGGTGCTGTGCGGGGGTGGCAGGAGGGTGGTGTGCAGTGAGGGGGTGGTAGGGAGCAGTGTGAGGTTCGGGGGTCGCAGGAGGGTGGTGTGCGGTGAGGGGATGGCAGGCGGCAGTGTGCGGTGCAGGGATGGTAGGGTGCGGTGCAGGGGTGGCCGGGGGCAGTGTGGGGTGCAGTGATGGCAGGAGGGCGGTGTGCAGTGAGGGGGTGGTTGGGGGCACTGTGGGGTTTGGGGGTCACAGGAGGGCAGTGTGGGGATGGTAGGGGGCAGTGGGGAGGGTGCGCAGGTGGCAGAAAGGCAGTGTGTAGTGCATAGGGTTGCCAACTTCCTAATCGCACAAAACCAAACGCCCCTGCCCCGCCCCTTCCCTGAGGCCCTGATCCCACTCACTCCATCCCTCCTCCCTCCATCACTCACTCTCCCCCAACTTCACTCACTTTCACGGGGCTGGGACAAGGGGGGTGGGCTCTTGGGGTGGGCTCAGGGCTGAGTGGTGTGGGGTGCAGGAGGGGGCTCAGGGTCGGGACAGGTGGTTGGGGTGCGGGAGGGGGTGCGGGCTGCATGCTCTAGTCAGGTGGCGCTTACCTCAAGTGGCTGCGGGTCAGCGGCGCAGCAGGGCTACGGCAGGCTCCCGGCCTGCCAGCTCCAGCTCTGCATGGCTCCTGGCAGAGGGGCCAGGGGGCTCTGCGCACTGCCCCAAGCCCGCAGGCACCCCCGTCACAGCTCCCATTGCTCACGGTTCCCAGCCAAAGGGAGCTGCAGCCGCTGAGCTAAGGGGCGGGGGCATCGTGCGGCGCTTCTCTGATTGCCGGCCACTTAGGGGCCGCAGAGACGCGCCAGCTGCTTCCGGGAGCTGCGCGGAGCCAGGCAGGGAGCCTGTCTTAGCCCCACTTCGCCGCCAACCAGACTTTTAACGGCGCGGTCAACAGTGCCAACAGGAGCTGCCACGACCCTTTTTGACTGGGTATTCCGGTCGAAACCTGGACGCCTGGCAACCCTAGCGGTACGGGGGTGGCAGGAGGGCAGTGTAGTCACTGAGAGGAAGTCCATTGCTTAGCAGACCTTGTTTTGGGCCCAGGTGACTTTCCTGGGCAGCCTGACACAGCTGTCTCTGCAGGCTCCCACCCCATAGGCGCTAGCGGACGTTGAGCTCAGAGAGCTGGAAGCTATTTCCTATTGAGTGGTTCAGGTGTTTTCTCTCTCTTCGGCTCCACCTGGTGCTCTGCTCCGACACGCTGCACATGGCCCCGCTCAGTCCAGCAAGCTCCCCGAGTCTCCCCTGTTGGCTGGAGATGTGAGGGGAGCCCGCACCCATGTGGGCCAGCAGGGAGCTGTAAACAGTGAGTCTATTGCAGGACACATAACATGGAGCAGGAGGAGCAGTTCAAAGGCCAAGGATGATCTAATGTCTTTCCTTCCCCATTCCTGGCCTGGCTGGAGAGTACTCTCAGCTCCATGCCCTTCAAATCCTCTTGGAAATCCAACCTTCTCTCTCTCTCAAGCTCCCTCATGCTTTTCTAAAATCCATGTGTCAGTTTCTCCTCTTCTTTCAAAACCATCAGGAAATCCCATCCAAGCTGTGGCCCCATTTAGAAAGAATCATCCCGGGCAGCCACCTATGGCATCGTACCTAGGTCAGCAGTACAGCCCCCTACATCCCCCAGTTATGGAGTGGGACTGATGTATTTTTGCTTATGTATTTTTCCTTTTCATTAATTCCTGGTCACATTAGTTATAGCAGACACTCTGGGTAATACAGAGGTTGAGAGATTATTATATGGTTGCAACATGGGACAATTCATTCTCATGTATCTGATCTGTCTGTCTGTCTGTTCTAGACATTCTCTAATTGTCTAAAAATACCCTTTCCGCTTTTAGGCTTTTACTTAGGATCTAAAGAGTAATAATGTATTTTCTCTTTCTTTTGCTCTCTTTCTGATCCCCTTCCCTCCCCCCTGCTTTTTATTTTTATTTTTTATTTTTATTTTTTGAGTGGGAAACATTTAATAAATGCCTGGAAGCAGAAATATTGCAGACTTGGGTGACTCAAGGCGCCTTATTATAAAGGTGGTTGCGTGTTTGGGGAAATTGTCAAAATCCCAAACAATAGAGTAAAAAGAAAAGGAGGAGTTGTGGCACCTTAGAGACTAACCAATTTATTTGAGCATAAGCTTTCGTGAGCTACAGCTCACTTCATCAGATGAATTAAATGAAGTGAGCTGTAGCTCATGAAAGCTTATGCTCTAATAAATTGGTTAGTCTCTAAGGTGCCACAAGTCCTCCTTTTCTTTTTGCGAATACAGACTAACACGGCTGCTACTCTGTCTGAAACAATAGAGTGTGACGTATGTCTCTATTTATACCCTTTTTCTCAATGGTTCGAGGAAGGTGCTTTTACTACAGTGTTGTGTTAAATACCAAATCTGCTGAAGCCATTCCTGTCCTCTCCAAGGGGTAATTTCAGTCTTTAAGGTGTAGCCCTTAAAGTTAGTCTTCTCACGTGGGCCAGGCAGCTGCGGTCGGGCACTTTTGGAGATTTGAAGGGGGTGAAGTAGTGCTGCTTTAAGTACTGGGGATTTGTCAGATCAGAGCTGGCTGGGGCGGGAAAGCCAAGAGAGCTGTTAGGTATATAGGGGACACTGCTCAGAAGTTTGGGGTCCAAAATGTAGGTCTTCTAATACCTTGGGAAAGGAATTGCAAAAGCTAATAGAAGCAGATTTTAAAAAACAATTACAGTGAAGTCAGAGTTTCATTATTGCCATATCTCTTAGAAACCTAAATGGAGGCTGGAACGCCTGGGTGCCAGGTGCTGTACGTTCACATAGTGGGAGACAGCTCCTGCCCCAAAGAGCTAATGGTCTAAGTAGAGGAGACTGACAAAGGAGGAGAGGGGCAACAGAGGTGAAGCAACTTAAGGTTACGCAGCCGGTGGGAGGGACTCCTGTCTCTACAACCCGGGTTTCCTGAGACCCAGTTACAGAGCTGAACCACTAGACCGGGTGCTGGTTTTGTTTTAAGCATTCCCCTGCGGTATTAGCAACTCAGCTCCAGCAGCCTGGGGCTAGCGTGTGAGAACCAGGCAGTGAAACTGACCTGCTCTGTCTCTCTGTCCTAAGCCGAGTGAACAGCAAAAAGTGAACAATCATCAGGAATAGATTCTAAGGAAGTTAGATTTTTTAAAAAATGATTTCACCTTTACTAATCTAGGGCCAATCGTGCTGTCTGATCCATGAGGATCATTATTGCTTCTGAGGCTTATATTGTAGTATCAGTCCTCTGAGGCGGTAGCAACCGCAGTGAGGAGTTCTTGTCATGTTAATGGCAGTGCATAGGTATTAATAATTTCCATTAGATGCACTCCCTAAAGTGCTTTTACAAACTCTTCTGGTTGTACCTACTAGGGTACCTAGTCCTGCAATTCTTACTCTTGTGAGTAATCCTTACTCAAGCAACTAGCACCACTCACTTCAGCTGGACTGCTCATATGAGTCAGGAGTGTGTGAGTACAGCATGCATGATGGCCCCTGGGTGCTTTTTATTCAAGAGTCACTCTACTCACCTTTGAAATGCAGTCAGTTCTGGGGTGGAGCATAAGAAATATTAAAAGTTGGAAGTAAAGAACAGTAGTACATCCTACTGAAACTTCAGGTCAAGTTAAGGGAGCCCAGATTTGTTGGAATTGGGTTTATCCCTGTCCTTCTGCAATAAAGTCCCAGGGGACCACATGGGCCCTTTTACATCTCAAAAGACTCCCTTTGTGGTCAGCGCTGTACAGATACATAAAGAGATACAGACCCTGCTGGAAGAAGTGTACAGTCTAAACAATCAAGACCAAATCATTATCCCCCATTATCCCACAGACGTGGGAACTGAAGCACAGAGTAAATGACTTTCTCAAGGACACATGGGAAGTCAGTGGCAGAGCTGGGAATTAAACCCAGGTCTCCTGAGTCCCATTGCATGCACAAGCCCCTACTTCATCCTTTCCAGATCTAATGACATTGACATTGATAATTGGGGCAGGGTAAGGACTAGGTGTTAGCTGATTTCCCTGAGCTTTCAGAGTTTACATGTTTGTTTCTTTTTAATAAAACTTTCCAGGCCTTCAGGGGAGCCCTGATGAGCTCATACTGGTGCTCAGGGAAAGGAGACGTTATCGAGGATTGGTGCCGATGTGACCTGAATGCCTTCGACGAGAATGGACTCCCAAACTGCAGTCCTCTCCCTCAGCCTGTGTATGTATCTCTTGGTGAATGACTTCCATGTTGTGGTGTGGTCAGCACATACTCAGTCCCCTTCTGGTTTGCTGAGTGGGGTTACGATTTTGCCCACAGGTGCCTCCTGGCTCCTGCATTCAAACTCAGGTCCCCGGCCCAGTGCATCTTGCTGTGTGACTGAGGCCTTTCAGATATCCTGATGCTGCCTGCGGCCCTGGGAGGTTTCTTTGTTATTTTTCATCACCTTATTAGTACGGCTTGTAGAATGGGATTTAAAACGGTGAAAGAAATGGAATTACAAAGTTCATTGTGGCTTGTCAGAGCGAGAACAAATCAGGAGCAAACTGATGAGGAATTAGCTGAAACAGCAGGAAGAGAGACTGGCTTCAGCTCTCCACTAGGAAGAGAACATCGTTTTAGTAAGCCAATACCCTCAGATGGCATTGATTTCCCATCCTGAGCTCAGCAAATACACTGGTACTCTCAGAGCCTAGTTGTTAATAGCCCTGCACCTTGTGTTGTCATTGACTACAGTCCTAAGGGGGCGCAAAGTCGGCATGATTCTGACCTGGTGGCACTTTATGCTCTTCTTTGCACTGGTGTCAGTGATGGTGATGGTGTCCTGCCATGTGTGCAAGGGGCTGAAGTAGATGACTTCTCAAGAACCCTTCCAGTCCTACAATTCTATGATACAAGGCACATACCATGAAGAATCAGACCCCTCTCTCTCCTCACACATACACTCCCGTTCTCTCTCTCACACACACACGCTCTCTGACTCACACTTCGTACATATTCATCCCTCTCTTTCTTTTGCTTACACACATTTCTGAGACTCGCTCACAAGCCCTCTTGCACACACACACCCGTACACACTCTTGGACGTGTACACTCTTGCAGTCCTTCACTCCCATTCAGGCACAACCTGAGCTAGATTCTCTCTTCACTTATACCCCATCTGGGTATAAGCAGGGTAGCATGGAGACACACAGAGGGAAAGTTTGACCTTCTTGCTCTCCTCTTTCACTCTCTCGTGCTGCTTGATATCCATTCTCCATAGGGTCACTGAGCTGATCTGAGATTGCAGGGACGTAGTTATGAGGGTGTTAAATGAAAAGGTGGAGAGCCCTTCAGGTGGGATGAGTTTAGCCACTCTCAGTCGGCAGTAGGTGCATAGCCCAGAGACGCTGATGCAGGAGTCACGAGGCCAAGGTTCTTCAGGGAGCAGGTGGAGGAGGGAACAGCATACAGCAGGATCTGACTCCACCTGGCTGAAAGTTTCCTTTTTTGTTTTTTTTCTCCCTCCGCTTCCTATTGTCTCCGTGTTTCTTGTGTTCATGTGTTTGTGTCGGAATGTGCGAGAGAGCCCATAGGCATATGTTCAGAAGCTGCTTTAACAGGCTGCCTTTCCTCAGAGTGCAAGCTGATCTCCAGGAGTTCTGCTTTGTTTGTGCCCTGCCCAGGTTGCGCTTATCCCCCAGCGTAGAGCCCTCCAGCACCGTGGTCTCTCTGGAGTGGCTGGACGTCCAGCCTGCGATCGGGACAAAGGTCTCCGATTACATCCTTCAGCACAAGAAGGTTGATGAGTACACGGACACTGACCTCTACACAGGTAGGTGAGGACAAAGGGCAGCAGCTCCGGAAATGCTGCAGCAATGTTAACTGATTCTGTGCCCGAGATTGCTGGCCACAGCAATCCGAGCTCTGTCCTTGGGATTTTGTTGGCTTTGTGCAGAAGGGTACGGAACACAGACACCAGCTGGAGTGTAGTCTCAAAGCTCCGGCACCGGGAGTGGCTGCTGAAGGCCTCTGTAGATTCTGTTACTTGGAAAAATGAGAGAAAAGTGTTTGGTAACTACAAAGAAGTTATTTGCATTTCAAAAGTTTTGTAGCAACTGGGCAACCTACAAAACTGAGACCTCAGCTAGAGCTGTGCAAAGCTTCCCTAACAGCACCTGAAACTCACCTGGTTTTGGAGTTTAGCTATAAACACAGAACGTGGACCCAGTCCCCTGAGGCTCGTCAGTGTTTTGGCTGAGACTCAGAGCATGATTCAGGGGCCTGCAGGTCAAGGTGGAAGGATGTGAAACTTGTCGATGGGTCTGGATGAGTAATTAAAAGTGATGTATTCTAAAACATAGCACCAAAGTTGTTGAAAGCTGCTGCTCAAGCTCTGCTCGGTGAGAAAACCAGGCAAAACTCGGTTCCTTATCTTGCAATTAATGGAGGATTTGGGGTTCATTTAACTATGAAAGTTCAAAGTTATGGTGCATGTGGGTTTTTCTCTCTCTCTCTCTATACATTACAGGTTCTTTCTTTGGAACATTGTGTTGCAAATCTCACAGGCTAGGCGGTTTACATGTGGGCGGGGTTGCTTACATTTGTTTTTCCTGGTGCTATCCGTCTCCCCATCCCATGCTCATTGCCGTGCTGTCTGAGCGCCTCCTAAAGGCTACACATGTCAGCGCTAGCAGGGGCTAGGCTCCACCACTGTATGCATTACTAAACCATGCTCTGCAGAAGCCTGAGGAACGGGCCCGGCTGGTGGGCGTCACTCTGAAGTGCTACCAGACAGATTGAGCCTCTCCATGAGGCCTGCACAGATGTGCCCACAGCATCTGCGCTGGTGAGCGTAGCCCGCCAGAGGCCTGCTGGTTCTGAGACCGTTCCCTCACTACTGCTCTCTCTTTGGCACAGGCTCAGCGCCCTCCGGATACTCTTGTGACCCCGTGTAACACCTCGCTCCAGTCGCAGTCACTTTGACACACCTTTGTATCCAGATGGGTAGCACGGAGGTGTGTGTGCACCAAGCCACAGGCTGGTGACTAGTAGAGGCTCCTCTTCAGAAAGGCTTTCCGTTGCTGTTGTTGCAGACTAAGCAGGAGCTGGCCATGCGCCTTTTCAGTGCAGGGCAGGGTGCTGGCACCCGCACCAGGGTGGGGCAGGGGGACATTAAAGTGCCTCTGGCTGGCAATGAGCAGAAGACTCCTGATCGTGACTGATGGAGGATGAGTCCTGGGAACCTGGGACTCTGAGTGTGTGATGATTCCGTCAGAGGCGCTATCTCACTGTGATCATTCATAACCAATTCCTTCTCTCAGCTCGGCAGGGGCAAGCCAGGGAAATGCAGACGAGAGAAGAATTTGGCTATTAGTGGTGGGTGGATTTTTGTGGGTTTATTCACTCTGTAACTTTCTGAGTACCTATGGGCTAAATTCTCTTCTGGTGTAAACTGGAGCAACCAAGGAAGCTGCACCAAATTATACCAGCAGGGATTTTTGGTCCCATCTGTTCTTCCTGTCAGATATCTCTCTCAGGTATTTATATGGCCCCCATTACTACGCATCTGTGCTACAGAGGCTAGATTTTCGTTGTCAGGGGAAAGATCAGCGCATCCTTCTGAGGCCACTGATCATTTGCAGGGGCCTCCGCTATGGGCAGTCAGAATTGATGCCCCTCATTTGTTTACACCTCAGTCCCGGTCTCAAAGTAAGTTTCCCTTCCTCCCTGTCACTGACTTCCATTTCCAAAGCTATCCAATGCCGTTGCAATGCCTGGGTTACGGTTCCAGTTTCCAAGCATGGCAGGTTTGTTCTTTGCCTTGGAGGGGCACCCTCAGTATGCAAAAGGAAAGCAACACGGTAAAGGAAGCACTGTGTTTTGGATGGAGATTCCAGATTGCTCACACATTTGTCAGGTGAGGCCAGACGAGGGAAACATGGGGTTTCTTCTCTGATGTGGCTGGACCTCCGTGTGACAGCTGCAGCAGGAAATACAGATTATTATTATTTTCTTTTCTTTTTGCCATGTGTTTGACATGCAAAGAAAATCACTCCCGAGAGCCGCATGCCCCTCACTCTGAACACACAAAAACAGAAACAACGAACAGACATTAAAAAATAAATAAATAAAGAGCAAACCCCAAAATTCTCTCTTCCGTCAGTTGTTTGTATCCAAATGTTCCCTCCTTTCTCAAGCCTGTGGAGCTACTAATTTTAGATGCCTTGATTTTTGGACGTCCAACTGGAGACATCAAGGGGCCTAATTTTTCCAAGGCGCTGAGCTTCGCTGGTTCCGTTGACTTCATTTGGATGTGTGGATGCCCAGCTACTTGGAGAACGAGCCCCTGGGTGCCTCCAGTTGAGTATCTCTCTCTTTCTCTTGCTTTCTCATACTGCTGCCCGTCACCAGTCTCTGTGTGACTTTTGCATAAAATCAATAGCAAAAACCTAAAAACAGGAGCCCCCTGGAAAAGCTATGCCTCCGTTTTGGGGCAAGTTGAGGTTTTTCACTCTTCTTCTCTCAGTAGGGCAGCTGGCCATGCCCCCTCCCACAGAGAGACAGCAGGGTCATTCTGGCAGCACAGCCATACCATCCAAAAACCAGCTATGGTCTTGATGCTGCTGGAGTTTATTCCTGAGATCTCCAGGTCTTAAGAGTGGGAAGATAATCCGTATTTTTTAAAGAAAAATTAGAGTTATAACCTCCTAATATTGTGATTCCTGGCAATGCCCTCTGCTAGCACTGTGCCAACCCACCCTCTGGCTGCATGGCAGGATTTGCTCCTGTATGGCATCTGGCCCTCTGCCTGTCCCCCAAAGGCTCCAGCATCTAATCTCGACAAAACCCTTGGCCTCCTATTCTGCTGGCAAGTGGAAGAAGCCCTTTTCCTGAGCCAAAAATAATTTTATCCTCTTCTTCATCCAGGAGCAGGGTCAGGAGCCAGCTCTGCTTTTTCTTTGTCTCGGTGTGCAGGACAGAGGTGCTAGGGAGCGAGGGTGAGAGAAATGAAGGCCTCTCGGGGAATACCTGCCCACCCAACTCCCTGGCTAAATACACTTTTAAAGGCTTATTACTGGTGCTTAGAAAAACACAGCCCTCAAAACCTTGGATGTTACCAGGACTGTTCTCAAGGTGAATTTGTGTGCGAAGCAAACCATACTTTCAACACTGTGCAACGGCGAGAGAGTGGCTCTCCACTCAGCAGCCAGAAAAGAAGAAGGAAGAATCGCATCCCGAACTGTTCCTTAAAGTTTGTGGAAATTACTCACAACTCCATGTGCGTGACAACTTGGCAGATGAGGGATGCTCTTTGTTCGAACATGAGCTGTTCGAAGGGGGAGAGCGCGCGAGTGAGCGCGCACACTGGCGGGGCTGCTAGCAGATTATGTCATAGACAAAGCAGGCTCTGCACTTGAAAAAAAGAGAGAGAAAATGTGTTTTACAGAGTGAGGTACAAACCAAAATGTCTGTGAACATCTGGAACTAATATTAGGTTTGGAAAATGTTTTCTGTGACTTCAAAACTCCTCTGGAGGAAGGAGTGTAAAGTTAAGAACCTCGGAAGTGGGAAGAAGAGCAGAGCAGCAAGAACCCTGTGCTACGTACTTTTCATTTCTTTATTCTGGTTCCACTTCAGTCCAAATCCCCATCTGGTTCAGACTAGGGTTCCAGGTTATTATTATCGTTCATTGTTATTACAGTAGTTCATAGAGGCCACAACTGATATGGGGGTCTCATTGTGCCAGGTGCTGTACATAATGAGGGACAGTCCCTGCCCCAAATGACTTGCAGTCCAACTAGGCAAGGCAGACAAAGGATGGGTGGAAAGGAAGGACTGTTGTCTCCCTTTTAGAGATGGAGAATTGAGGTTCTGAGAGATCACAGCTGGGATTGCCATGCCCAGCTCTAATGGAAAGTCAATGGAACATAGGGACGTAGGAATGGAGGACTGGAGTCTCTTGAGTCCTCAAATCTAGTCCCCTGTTATTGCAGGCAATTCTGTCATGTAATCTTGTTCAGAAATGTATCATGCTCCATTTTAAAAGTAGATAGGCTCTTTGCCCCCTCCTACTCCTGATGGGAGGCTGTTACAGAGCCTCACTTCTCTGTTGGTTAGATGTCCCCTTCTGATCTCCATCCTCAATATATTCAAGTTCAGGTGTACCCCCATCGGTTTCTGTGCCATTAGATGTGGTCTCCCTGAGCTGCTTTAGAAGATCCCATGCATAGTGATGTCCCCCGGGTCCCACAGCAGCCTGTGGCAGAACCAGGCGCTCCAGAGTTTCAGTCCAGGACAAGACCATCCTTCTTCCCAATCCCTGTATACGATGTACCTCGTGGTAGTGCCTGGACACCTCAGTCTGGATCAAGGCCCTGTTTATACTAGACACTGGGCAAGCCCTTGGGAACAGCATTTCCTCGCACCCCACCCCCCCAAGTTTACAGTGTAAGAAGGGGTGAATGGTGCAATTGCCCCCATGCACAGGGGCCAGTGCAGGTCCATGTACCAGTTAAGTCCCACCTAAGCCCTCAATCTAGGGGAGACGTGGGTGCTTAGGCCGTTTGCAGGTCCTCTCCACAGAGGTGAATTTCACCGTGAAGAAGGTTCTTCTCACTCCCCCTACCACAGTTCAGAGATGCAGGGACAGGAGACCAGTGGGGTAGCTTGGGTTTGTAAATGGCCCTAGTGCTGGTGGATGGGGTCAGGCTGGCCGCCCTGGAGAGTGACGTGAGCCCTCTGATTCTCTGCACAACAGGTGTGGCACGGGCAGTGGTGAGGTATCCTTGCCACTTATCCCAAACAGGGCAACCCCTTCAATGGACGAGGGACATTCAGTCTCCAGGCCAATTCAGTGCTAACCAAGGGGCCTCCTTTCCCATCTCGTGTAGGCCACAAACAGCCAGAAGACAGTAACAGTCTTCAGTCCCACATCTCTCGTATCTCTCTCCAGGATGGAAACTCTGTAGTTTGTCCAGGTCGGGTACAGAAGCCTGACCTGCAGGTTGCAGCCCTGCAATCTACTGTGTACAAGGAGTACCTGACAGTCACTCTGGCCATGAGCCGAGTGTTCAATCCAGCAAGCTCGGGGAAAGGCTCCAGAGCCCACTGACAATCCTGAGCCATCCAGGGTACGTCCACACAGCCAGAAAAACCAACCCATGGCAGCTAGTCTCAGAGCCCAGGTCAACTGACTTGGGTTTGTGGTGTAGAGCTAAAAACAGAGCAGACATTTGGGGCTCTCCTGCCTCTGAAGGGGGAGGATCTTGCAGCCCGGCCTCCAGCCCGAGCCCGAACATCTACTCTGCTATTTTTAGACCTGCAGCGTGAGCCCCATGATCCCAAATCGGTTGACCTGGACTCTGAGGGTTGCTGCCATTGCTCTTTTTTTGCTGTTGTAGATCTACCTCTCGACTCCTTTTCTCAGGCGCTTGTTTTTAATCTGGGTGAATGGACTCACCAGATCCTGTGTCCATCTTCCAGGTCAGGCCTGGGCACTGTAGCAGTCTAGGGAGTGAGATGTCGGGCTTTGAATGCCCACGTGATATCCCATCACAATCTGAAGAACCACAAATAAGGCCCCTCTTGTGTCGGGGAACCTTGACGTCTCCCGCACAGTTAGAGCAGTTTCCTGCCTTCATATTGTTAGTTGTATCGCAGTCGCACCTAGGAGCTCCGGTTGTGGACCAGGGCCCATTGTGCTAAGTGCTGTACAGAACAGAACAAAAAGATAGCGAGAGTTGGAAACTTTTGGATTCTTTTTCAATTGGTATGGGTGGGTGAGTCCTTGTAAACCTCCCCCACACACGCTTCCTGCTGCTGGAGCTACTGTCCCACTACAGGACTTTGTACATGCTTGATAGTTCATGCACCTCCTCTCAAAATCAGTCCCTCCATGAAACTGCTGCCCCATGTCAGCCTGTCTGTGACTGAGGGCTTCTGTCCCTGTAGCTGCTGTCCTGGCATCAAACTGTTCGTCCTTGTGACTCGTCTCCTTTGCAAACAGGCTGTTCAGTGCTGAGATTTTCAGAGCTCTGTGGCAGAATAGCATCAGTGCATTACACACCTCCATGCCAAGTAACTCCAGCCCCTAGAAGAATGAGAGTTCAGCATTGTGATCCCCTCAAAGGAGGAGAAAGGAACAACCCTTTGGCTGCATGCTCCCTGAGTGACACATGGGTCAGAGAGAAGAAAAGCCTCCTTGTTAACCAGCCCCTGTGTAGGAATAAAGGGGATGATTAAATGTAATGTCACTAATCCCATCTCCTGTTTACCTCATCGGGGGAGGACATTTGGGTGGATTTTTAGGGCTTCAGATAAAAATAGCCACATTAGTAAAGGGTTTAAAAATAAAATAACAAAATGTACTTGTGATGCTGGCAGACCAAGAGCCAGCTCACGCTAAGATCCCCAGGTCTCCACACAACACTGACAAATGTGTAGCTGGAACCAGTCTGGCTCACCTGTGTGTTGGTATTGTTAAGGCAGGCGTTAGAATGATAAGAGTGTGGTTAGTATTTAGACTATATGGAACACTTGTGATTTCCTGCCTGCATTAATCTCACTCATAACCTCTGTAGCCCATATTTTACGGTAATATTTGAGTGTTTATGCATTGTAAGCCTCTGTAACCACATATAACACCAGACAGAAGAGAAACATTATCTAAGTGTGAAATGCTGGTCTCCGACACAAGGTGTGGTATCCAGCCCGACAAGGAAGGCCCGTCAACGTCACGCAGTCTAGAGTGAAACATTAAAAGGGACCAAAGATTTTGTTGTTTACCCCCCTATGCTCCTTGAACTTGAGACTTGCAAGGGAATTCCTGCCATCAGCTGAGTTTGCAACTCACAGCAGAAGGGGAGAAAGGAATAAAAAACCCTAACCAATACAAGATCATCCTTCCTCCTAATCCCTGTATACTATGTACTATAAATTAGGGCTCAACTGGAGTATTGTGTCCAGTTCTGAACGCCACATTTCAGGAAAGTCCAGAGAAGAGCAACAAAACTGCTTAAAGATCTAGAAAACATGACCTATAAGGGAAGATAGAAAAAAACTGGGTTTGATTAGTCTGGAAAAGAGAAGACAGAGAGGGGGCAGGATGACAGATTTCAAGTACATAAAAGGTTGTTACAAGCAGGAGGGAGAAAAATTGTTCTCTTTAACCTCTGAAGACAGGACAAGAAGCAATGAGCTTAAATTGCAGCAGGGGAGGTTTAGGTTGGATGTAAGGAAAAACTTCCTGTCTGGGTGGTTAAGCACTGGAATAAATTGCCGAGGGAGGTTGTAGAATCTCCATCATTGGAGATTTTTAAGAACAGTTTAGACAAACACCTGTCAAGGATGGTCGAGATAATACTTAGTCCTGCCATGAGTGCAGGGGACTGGACTAGATGACCTCTCGAGGTCCCTTCCAGTCCTGTGATTCTATGTACCTCGTGGTAGTGCCTGGACACCTCAGTCTGGATCAAGGCCCTGTTTATACTAGACACTGGGCAAGCCCTTGGGAACAGCATTGCTTCCCCGCCGCCCCAAGTTTACAGTCTAAGAAGGGGTGAATGGTGCAATTGCCCCCATGCACAGGGGGCAGTGCAGGTCCATGTACCAGTTAAGTCCCACCTAAGCCTTCAATCTAGAGCAGTTGTGGGTGCTTAGGCCTTTTGCAGGTCCTCTCCACAGGGGTGAATTTCACCATGAAGAAGGTTCTCCTCACTCCCCCAACCACAGTTCAGCGATGTAGGGACAGGAGACCAGTGGGGTGGCTTGGGTTTGTAAATGGCCCTAGTGCTGGTGGACAGGAGGATGAACTGTATGTTTATGCTACTTGGACACTGGGGTGGGGCTGGGGGGCAAAGATTACTAGGCATAAGCAAAAGATCCCTAGTGTTTAGCCTGCGGTAGCCCTAAAGGACATCTAGAGCTTGCTTACCATAGAAGCTTCTGTTCCTTTTTGAAACCTAAGGCTGTAACTTGTTTGTGTGTGTTATGTTTTCCTGCTTTAACCTTGTGGATGATTCTTGTTCCTTTTCTTTAGTTAAAAAATTGTAGTTAATTTATTATTGGGTTGGCTACAAGCGTTGTTTTTAGTATAGAATCTGTGATGCAATGGACGTGAGTAAGTGACTGGTTCTCTGGGACAGGGAGTAACCTGAATATTGCCGTGATACTTGGTGTAAGGGATCATCTGTCACAAAGGTAGGCTCACCTGGGTGGCAAGACAGATCGGAGTACACAATAGGACTGTCTGTAACTCCATATTAAGGGTGTTATAGCACTTGAGGAGTTTATACTTGATACTTGGTTGGTGAAATCTAAATGCAGAACTCACAACCAATTTGGGGTTGGTGCCCTGGTTTTGAGTAGTCTGCCCTGAGGCTGGTACTCATGCCCTTGGGCACTGTAGGGCAGCCTGACACTGTTTATAACACACACACTGCAGGCCAGAGAATGGGGGTTGCTGTTCTGTGGCTGTTGTGTTGGGATGTGGAGGGTCACGGCCGTGTCGCTGTGCGTTGGCGGGCATGGGTGTTGTTGTGTTGCTGTGCTTTGGCAGATGTGGGGGCTGTGTTGCTGTATGTTGGCGGGTGTAGGGGTTGTTGTTGTGCTACCGTGTGCTGGCAGGCGGGTGTGCGTGTTGTGTTGCTGTGAGCAGGCATGAGGGTTGTTGTGTTACTGTGCTGGCAGGCGTGGGTGTTGTGTTGCTGTGCAGGATGGGGGTGGTTGTTGCATTACTGGGTGCTGGTGGGCATTCTTTCACATCCTACCTTCCTGGGCAGTTTGGTTTTGGCTCCTGCCATCATCTCCGAGCGCCCTCACAGCCCTGGCCTGCCAGTGACCCTGAATATACCAACAACAATTGGTGCATCCTCACAGCAGTGCCCAGCGTTGGCCAGCTGGGACTCGCACCATGTGAACATCCATCAAATAGTGTCCTGCCAAGAATAAGGAACATTCCCCCAGCATGAGCTTCCTCACAGTAGTGTCCCCTACGCTTGCCAGGTAGTATCTAGCTGGGTGAGCTTCCTCACAGCAGTGTTGTGCCAATGACAAACAGGAAAACAGCTCTGGGAGCTTTCCTTGCTGGGAGTAGCTCCCAGCTAACGAAGAGCAGAAATCTCCTGCTGGCCACAGCCTCTCCCTTTCAGCATTTGCCAGGCCTTCCTTGGCCTCCTCACAGCAGGCTTCTGCTATGACTATAGGTATGTCTACACTGCAATAAAACACTTTTGTCTGGCCCATTTCAGCTGACCTGGGTCTGCGGGACTCGGGCTGCAGGTCTGTACAACTGCAGTGAGTTTGGGACCATATACACGGCACATTTAAAGCCCCACGAGCCCGAGCCAGCTGACATGAGCCAGCTGTGGGTGTTTTATTACAGTGCAGACATACCCTCAATGTCCTGAACCACAAGCACAGCAGAACATGAGCAGGAAACTCCTACTTCTGGATCATCACCTCTGGGCAATCTAACCCTAGGGACAGTCCCCTTTCTGGAAGCTAGGTGGAGATCCCCCAGTCCTGGAACAGTCTGAATCCACTGTCTCTTCAGCTCCGGACTCTGCGATTGGGTTAAGTTTGACCCCTCTCTCTCTCTCTCTCTCTCTCTCTCTCACCCACACACACACGCGCCTCAGTCCAGAAATTTGGGTGCTGTGTTCTGTGATCTAATCTACTCATTACAAATCACCCAGGTTCCAGTAAGGCTGAGGGCGCTTACACAGTCTTATTTCTCTCTCACGGTCCCCCCCCCCGCCCCCAAATGATCAGTGGCTGCATCCCCTGAGGCAGGAGAGCGGGTTTGTCAGTGTGAGTATAAGGAACAGGAGCAGCAGCAGGAGCAGACTGAATTGTGCGCAGCATGACCTCCTGTCAGGCTCACATGGATCCAGAGGAGGCTGTGTCAACCTAAGGCAGAATACATGGGGCCTCTCCAGAAAAGAGCTTCCCTTTTGCATGGTGATCCTCCACCAGTGAAGCTTACTAGCCCTCCTGCAGTTGCCATGGGTGCAGTCCCCGGGCATCCGCAAAGGGGTGATGAGAGGGGTCTGGTGCACATGCACTCCTCTAAGAGGGCGCTTCGAAAGCTCCATAGGAGGAGAGGTTAAAAAGATGGAGACAGGTCAGCTTAGAAAAGAGACAGCCAGTGGGGGATATGAAAGAGGTCTCTAGAATCATGAATTTCGCGGAGAAAGTGACTAGAGAAGTGTTATTTATCCCTTCGCATAACACAAGAACTCGGGATCACCAGGTGAAATTAATAGGCAGCAGGTTTAAAACAATCATAAGGATGTACTTCTTCATACAGTGCACAGTCAACCTGTGGAACTCATTGCCAGGGGACACTGTGAAAGCCAAAAGTATAACGGGGTTCAAAAAAGAATGCGATAAGTACATGGAGGATAGCTCCATCAATGACTGTTAGCCAAAATGGGCAGGGACACAATCCCATGCTCAGATTGTCCCCAAACCTCCAACTCCCAGAAACTGGGCCTGGATGACAGGGATGAATCACTCAGAATTGCCCTGTTCTGTTCATTCCCTCTGAAGCACCTGGCATTGGCCATTGTTAGTGACAGGATACTAGGCTGGACCATTGGTCTGACCCAGTCTGGCCGTTCTTATGCTTTTATGTGCCACAGGAAGAGCTCAAAGCACTTTACAGACATTCATAAATCAATCCTCAGCACCTGGGAGGTAGGGAAGTATTATCCCTATTTTACGGATGGAGACTTGTTAATTGATCTCCTCCCCTCCCCAGTCATGAAGAGCAGACATGCATGTGGACTCGTCCCATCAGCCTGAACTCTGTGGGAAGGGAATAAAAATCCTTGACAAGAAGAAATTGTATTTCTGTGCTGCTTGGACTTTAGGAGGGCCATGTCTCTAAGCATAAGCAAGGGATCCCCAGCTGCTTAGCATGGGTTAGTCCTAGAGGACATATAGTGCTTGCATATTACAGCAGCCTCTATAACCTTTTGGAACCTAAGACTGTGATTCATTTGTGTGTGTATATTTATCTGCTTTAATCTTGCCCTCCTAAAGTCCAAGCAGTTAACACACACTTTTGTCCTCTGATGTTCCACAATGGTTTGCCTGGTGTCTATGGGCTGCCTTTTTTTTGGGCAGAGGATAACACCTCCTGTGGTAAACTACCATTTCACACTTGGTAATGCTTCTCCCGGACCATGGGGGTTTACAGTTTCAGAGCAATCACTTTTACATTTACAGAGCAAACACTTAAATATTACTTGATGGCATGGGATAGAGATATTATAAATGAGATTAGTGCAGGCAAGCAGCTCACAAGCATTTCATAAAGTCTAAACACCAAAACCTAATACCTGTTTTAACAATTTTAATACACAGTTGAGCCAGACCGGTTTCCCGATATGCATTTGTCAGTGTTCAGTTGAGGCGTAGGGGTCTTGGCATGAGAGGGCACCTGGTCTGCCAGCATCACACAGGCCCTCAGCAATATTCATTGGTTTTTTTGAGGGGGGCGGGGGGGCGTAAAAAGCTGGTGCCCATTCACACATGATCTGCAACAACTCAAACCCTGGCCGAGGACCTTAGCTAGCAAAGCCCAAGCAGTGATGATGGGGAGGAGCTAACAGGTGGGAGGAGCATCTGGGGTCCTTCCCCTGGGGACTTGTGATACATCAGGTGCGATCCCCTGCATTCACGAGACACTGAAAGTATTTTGAAACAAAGCCTCTAGATTGTGATTTAAAGCCACATCCAGTGCTGGAGGGCGGCGAGCAGGAGTCCCAAGGGAAGAGCAGGCTGGGTCAAACTAAATTCCTCCCGGGGAGGAAGACGGAGAAGCAGCTCCACCACCGCATGAGAGCGTGCAGCACGCACTGCTGTCAGTGCCTTCCCATGCTGGCTCATGCCACCCTCATCCTGTCCCTCCCAGCTTCTCTGGCACCAGTGGTAGAGCCAGCAGTGTGTTATCTCCAGCTGCATTGAGCTGGTCCCCAGGTGCAGGTAAATGGAGGAGGCTCCTTGGTCACCAGCTTTTTATGCCCCCCCAAAAAAAAATTAAACGTGGGCTTTACGTAGTGATTTTGTACTAAAACCAGGCTGGCTGCAGGCTCTCAATAGATCGGTCGATCGGATTTGTTCTAAATTTACCTGCTGCTACTGTCCTCCGGTGACCCTTTGGTCTCCTGTCAGAGGACAGGCTTGTAGCTGCCGTAGGATTCTTTTGCCTTAACACGGTTAGGAGAATGTGCGGCATTTCTGTCATCAAGCCTGCAGGCTGGGATTCTCAGTGGATGGGTGCACTCCCCTGTGCTGACACAGGATTGCTGTGAAGGGGATATTCCTTAGCACGTGCAAGGAAGACTCCAAGTCCCTTTGCACTGGATCTTTTTGTGCGGGTACATGTGTATGACAAGCCTGCCTGGGTAGCTGGGAGTAATTCCAGAGCATCAGGTGAAGTTTACACCTGGTTTTGCCTTACTATGGCAGTCCTGCTGTGCACATTGGAAGGTGCCCCCTTCTGCTTAGAAGATAGGCATTCAACATCATAGCTCCCCATTATTATTTTTATTAAGGTAACACTTAGAGGTCCCAGTTAAGACTGGGGCTCTGTTATGCTAGACATTGTACTCAGCACAGTAAGAGACAGCCTCTGCCCTGAAGAGCTTGCAACCCAAGTAGACAAAACAGAGTAAAGGGCGGGGAGGAGCAGAGGGAGGGACGGGACTTGTCTAAGGTCACGCACCAAGTCAGTGACAGAGCTGGGAATAGAACCGTCAGGCCAGGAGTAGGGGGGGGCTGATTTTAACAGTTTGCACAGGGTCAATCCAGCCTTCTTTTGCGCTGACACAGCCCAGCTGACATCAGCCGGGTTGTGTCCACATGAGTAGGAGAAGACCTTGGCTCATTGATTGAAGGCGGTATGTTGGACAGTAGACCGGGACCAGTCAGGATTATTTGAGGAGAGTGAGGTCCCAGCTTTGTTGCAAACTTTTGGCAGAAAGTATAGGATTGAAGCCTTAAAATTCCACCTCTCCTCTAGAATGCCATGTCCTACAAGGGGGCGTCCATTGAAGAACACCGGCTCTTGTAAAGAAAGGTGTGTGCCTTCATGCTGGACATGGAAAGCTTCCTTTTTGGTCAGTTCACAAGGTACATTTTCAGTTGCGATTTTGAGAGGATCTTACTTGAATCGTATTTACAGCAGTTTTGGTGTGCTCATTGTGAATCATTTTAAAACATCGTCACTGCTTGGCTATGTAAATATAATTATGGTGACCACCATTTTCCAGCAAAACATCTTCTTCGTGGATGCTGTGCAACTGGTATTATATGAACATCTGTTTATGGACATGAAGGAATAAAGATATAGCCAGAGTGAACGCAGTGAAGGTCACAAAGGGATTAGAAGTTGTCCCTATTGCCTGAAGTTAGGTTCCTAGCTGCATACTAGATCAGAGTCCTGATTTCTGAAAGTGCTGAGCAACCAGCATGTTCCTCTGTGCCTCAGTTTCCTCATCTGTGGCATGAGCGTAATGATACCAACCTCCATTGTAAAGTGCTTTGAGCTCTATGGCTTTATTAATATCTATATTTCTCTCTCTCTTTCTCAAAGAGCTAACAATTAATAATTTAATTACTGTCTTTTTTACAGTCTTGGCCTGTAATCACAGCTGTGTGCAGCTCGGACTCCTGGCTGGTTCTGGTCAATAGGCTGGGGTCTTTTTTTTTCTGGTTAGGAATGGAAGAAAATACTGTTGGCCTTTATTGGTTTTAAGGAAGTTGTTTGTATGGTGCACCAAGGTTCTGCTTGTCTTCCTTATCATGGTGCTGTTGGAGAGCTTGTCTCAGAGGAGACTACCGTAGGTGATAAAATCTGATAAAATCTAGGAGGTTTAGACTTCACAGTCCGGGAGTTATATGTAACTGTTTCATGGAGAGTCTGGCTGTCGTGACCTCTCTTAGGAAGTCTTTGAACATCACTGGAGTAGAGGAAGACTGGTGGCTCTGGGGAATGGGTGTTGGCATATTGAGCCTTCTACCTCGGGTCAGTACCGAGCAAATGTTATGTTACCATTTGCTAGCTTCTTGTGGCTTACATGAAATAGGCCTCCATCCACTTCCTAGTTGGCAGCTATGCACATGACATAAAACACCATCCCAGTGAGCACTGACTGTCACCCTTGTAGATAGTGTCAGTAGAGAGGCCAAGAACTGAATGGAACCTGAACTACCCATCTCCAACACAAAGCGACTCCATCCAGACTTAGGTTAGTGTGTGTAAATTAGCACAGCTGCTGCCTCTGTTGTATCCATTGCATGGAGAAATAGAAGACTTCAGTTCCCCAGGTGCCTTTCCTGAGCACTAACACACTTAGCTGTTGGCTTGTATAAAAAAAAAATCAAAAACAAAGGGAAGTCTTTGAAAAAAAGGTCAAATTTTTGGAAGACGCTTTCTGGAAGGTGTTATGAAATAATACCTAGCAAGTAGTTAATTCTGGGGGTTGCATTCATCTGGGGAGCACTGATTTTCTCCCGCTGGGATAGCTATAGTTGTTTCTACCTACCAATGTCATTTTTGAATCCTAGAAAGCAAGAAGGAAGAGGAGATTCTTGGCCAATGTTGAACCACGTGCCTCAGCATTTAATTGAATCATGTTTCCGTGGGGCAGTTCCAGTTCATTATCTTGTAGGAAGGCCTTTGGGACAGAACTGGGATTAGGGCATCACCTCCAATCCTCCCAAATGGTTCTGTAGTTTGAGAAGTAGGAAAATCCATCAATACACTTCTGAACAAGGGAACTGAAAAGTGTGCTGAATGGGACAGAGCCAAGAGAATGTCATCCACGTCAAGGTATATTGTTAATCGAAGGCTTTATATTGCCTGTTCAGACCACACTGGTTCTTACTGAAGACAAGGATAGTGGGTAAAACGGCAGCTGTAGGATGTTCCCTCCTCGCCAGAACGACTCTGAACTTACTACAATGGAGGTTAATGAGGTCACACATAGCGTTTTGTCCAGGTTTATAAAACCATCCCCTAGAATAAAGGTCTGGAGTAGTGAGGTCCCAGAGTTGTCTAGAGTGAAGGCTGCTCCTGGAATTTGGACTGAGTGATTGTAGCGTATGAATGCAGGTCAGTAGTCATCTATATAAAACCCTTTATGGACTAGTCTTTATGGAAAGACACTGTTCTCGACAGTAAAATGATATGGTTGGAAACTACCCGGGGGTCCAGATTTTCAAATTAGTTCACCTCCCATTGAGGTACTCAAAGATGTGCCCACAGTTTTGAAAGTGCTAAGTTCATTGGGTGCATGTCGGGATCTTGGCTTCTGTGAAAATCTGACCCCACTGAGCGCTTGGAAATGCGCCCTGAGCTCTTCAGAAAATCCATCCCTTAGAGCACAGTTAGGTGCATATGGCCCCGATCCAGCAAAGAACTCAAGCATATGAATAACTTTAAACACATGAGTAGTCCCTTTGGAGTCAACCGTGCTACTCATTTGCTTGACAGTACGCACATGCTAGACTGCTTTGCTGGACTGAGTCCATGATGAGGCTTGTACATGTTCCTTGGAAGCATCTGGTCTTAGCCACTGCTGTGGGAATGGTGCTGAAGTTGGTGGATTTTTGGTACTAAGGTTATCCTTGTATCCTTGCTTTAGAGTCTTTTGCAAGGCTGTTGGGCATGACTATGTCTTGGATTATTTCCAGTGATGGGAAAAGAATGCATCAAAAAGGAAAGTACCTGGCCCCTGTCCACCGCTCTGGCTGCGTACAGAGGCTATAAAAGGGCTGCCCCAGCCTGGTGAAGAATTCCTTTGGCACAGAAATTGCATAGAGCTGGCATATGCTGCCTGACCTCTGAGCCTCCAGCATAGGAGGCATGCTGGGGGCAAAGCCAGAGGCAGGAAGGAGAGTAGCCGTAGTGCTGAGTGTTACAGCTCTCCTGGGCTGTGGAGCTGTCCCTTGGTAGCTGCAGCGAGACCATGGTAGTAAAGCAGTGCAGCCCTTGGGGCTGCTCTAATGTACACCAGGGGCTGCTCTGGCCCCTGGGCACAGACAGGATCTGGGTGCTGCAAAGCTGTCTTAAAGTCCCCTTTGCCCCTGCTCCTCCTGAGCTGTACCCTGTGTGTTGCATCTGCCCAAAAGCAGAACTCAAAATCTCTCTTCCCCCTCTCCACCCCATATACCAAGACAGTGTGCTACCCCCTCGTTGAACCATGGCTCCACGCACTGCCCTGCATCTGCCCTTTCCATCGCTTTTTCTTTCGGGGAAGCGGGTACTGAGAGTTAGAGGCACTTGCCAATTAAAATAGCTACTCCTCTGTCACATTTCACATGATACCGGAGTAGGAGAGATCCCCCCGCTCCCCGGTGGCCCCTCCCCAGTTTGTTCAGCTTGCTGTGGAGGAAGATCTGGTTCTTGCAAGGAGGCTACGTCACATTTCATGCTGTTTAGACAGGCTAAACCTTTCCTCCTTGTAATTGGGTGATTGAGTCCGTGTGCTTTCCCAGATATTAATCTGGGGGCCCTGGGGGCGGTCAGATTAGGTTATGGAGACATAATAGGAAATACTGCTGGGGCAAGTTTGGGTTATGGGGGATGAATGGATATTCTGTAGCATTCCCCTGATGCCTTTCCCTGTCAGGGGGCCTGCACTGTGGGGTCAGGGATGGGTCTTTCCACAAAATCAAACTGGTTTTGACCTTTGCTGGGAGAACCTCTCCCTGGTCCCGTTCAGCTCATGTAACTGTGCCCTTCCAGAGCATCTAACTATGATCTCTTCCTTGGGACTGACTCACTCCCCTCCCCTTGGTGCAGAGGAGAGGAGTTGCCTGGCTTTCTATTTCAAACGGGCATCACATCAGCAGCCCCACTTCGATAGAGAATGCCCAGGGGCCTCCTACACTGGGGCAGCATTGCTCAGAGAGAGAAAGCTATGAAAATCTCCCCTTGCAAGCAAGCCCCTGCCTTGTCCAGTTCCCCCCAGCTTGGGCGGGTTTGTGTGCTCCAGAGGGGTTGGCAAGCACAGGGATAAAAGTCTCTCTGCCTACAAATCTCCAGCTTGCCAGCCCACCGGTGCTTCCAGGCCCCAATTCAGGACAGCATTTAACCTCATATTTAAGTCCATCTGTGGTGGGTTGCTCACCCCATACCAGCCCCTGAAGGGTTGGCTGCACCTGGAGGAGGAGCCAGGGAGCAGTGAGGACTCCTTAAAGGATGAAGCTCAGCTGGATGGGAACAGGCAGGGCTGGTATAAAGCCAGGTAGCTGAGGGCAGAGGGGGGCTGCAGGAAGTTCTGCAGATGCTCTTTTTGAGGCTAGGGGGAGCGGAGGCTTGGCCCAGAGGGCAAGGTGGGCGAAGAAGGAGTTGGAGCCTGAGAAGGGCAACCTAGGATTCAGGCCAGGGAAACAGGAGCAAGGTGTGGGGTAGTGCTTTACGTCCAAATAAGGTCAGTGAACCTGAAGCATGTGCCTGAAGCACAGGAGGTGCTTCCCGGCTATCTTGATTAGGGATGCTTTCCTGAATGGAGGCCCCAGGGACGTGAAGAAAGACAACAGTACAGCCACGCTGATGCTAAGGAGGACCCCTCTTGTGTGCCCGGGAGCATGGAATCTTGTCCTTTAACTTGCATTGGCTTGTTCAGGCAGGTGATTTTGCTGGGCTCAGCGCCATAAGCCCTACTGGCATAGGGCTGCCCCAGGTGCCAGCCCACAGCACTCACTCCAGCCCTTCTTTTGTTTTGTTGATTACAGGATGTTAGTTGTGGGATGGGCATTCACTTAGGAAGTTTCTGATCAGTAAGGTTAAGTGGTGGCAAAGGCCCAATGGCTGGAATGGCTGTTAATGGTAATTGTGCAACTCTCCAGTGAAGTAGGGTTCTGCCTCGTTCGGATTCTGCGCCTGCCAGCAGCTCCTTTCCCATCGCCTTGCAAGGAGTGGGGGATGCATGCGGGATATATTCCAGCCTCCTCAGCCAGGATGTTGTTAGCATAACCTGGGAGTGCGTTTGGAGTGAGGTTAACATGAAGAAAGGGCTTTTTCCAACCCTCTTTAGTGATCAGCGTTTTGACCCTCGCATGTGAGTTACCCGTGAACCTGATGCAAAGCTCACTCGAGTCAATGGCTCTCTTTCCATTGACTTTAACCAGTGTTGGATCTGGCTCTGCCACCTGATTGCATCCCCTTCTCAAGAAACTACAGTGGACTTGTACACTGTTTCAATAAAGCAGAGGGACCAGTGTTCCCGCCCCCCTCCATATCCCCTTTGCCAACTCTCTCCCCCTTCCTCCAAACTGTGGTGGATTGATGCCAGCAAGGAATGACAAACTAGCTGTGCAGCCCTTATGCTGGAGGAGAGTTTGCATGTCAATCATTAATAGTGCTTTGCATTTACACATGTCTGCGAAATACTTTACAAAGTTGGTAACTTTTGTGAACCACATTCTGTAGCTTAGGAAAGTGGGGTGTCGAGAGGTAAAGGCACAAATGTTCATAGATTTCTAGATTTTAATTGTGATCAAGTAGTCAGCTGTCCTGCACAACACAAGCTAGAGAGTCACCCTGCAATTCCTGCATCATGCTCAACAGCTTCAGACTTGGCTTCAAACAGCTTCAAGTCCTGACTCCCAGTCCCTGCCCTAAGGCTAGAAAACACCTCCTGTTGTCTTTGTGCTGTAAGACCGCCACAGCATTAGAAGGAGAGGGGAGGAGTGTAGCCAAATCCAGGAGAAAGAGCAAGAGCAGCAGGAGTGCTATCCTTTGACAATCAGGATCCAAACTCCAGCAAGGGAACAGTATGGGAAGGCTGTCACCCTGGCATGAAAGCTCAGGGCTCAGTGGGAGACATGGAGGTCCCATACTCAGCACATTCCTTTCAGATATTCCCTTTCTGTTAGTTGTAAACCGTATTTCCCTCTGAGGTCACCTTCCAGGACCTTCCTGACACTTCCTAGACACCTACACAGGAGCTGGCTGCAATAGTTGCCTTGTCTTGGAAAGTGAAACTCTGGGACAGATGCGGGAAGAGGAGGGAGATTTTCAAAGGTACAACTGACATTTACATGCCTAACTCCTCTTGAAAGTCCATGGGAGTCAGGCGCCTCACTCTTATTTTGTCCTTGAAAATCTGCCCCAGGATGTCATCAATACTGAATTATCCCCTCCCCATCCCAAAATAGTGGGTCCTGAGGTCTTAAATTAAATTTCTGGTTGCTGGTTAGGTTTGTCCACAGAAGGCACTTCCTTCCCAGTCCTCTTTGGATTGAAAATTCCATCCCAGTTCTGGATAGTAATATAGGTGTTGGCATACTGGACTAGATGAATGGTTTATCTAGACTGGCATCCTCTCTCCTGCAATAGCTAATGAAGGATGACTCAGGGAAAGGCATTAAAAACTCCTACATGGTATCAGACCAACTGTGCAATGCCAGAACCAGGGGAAATTCCTTCTTGGCCCCAGCTGGTATTGAGTTTATGACCTGAAGCATGAAGCTTGATAGTCCTTGTCTGTTTTACTTTAGCTCGTGCAACTGCAAATGATGTTAATTAAAAAAGCAAGTTTCTACTGGAATAACCTGCAGCAATGAGTTCCACAGATCAATTAAGCACCATATGTTCTATAATGTTCCTTTTTAAGTCAGTTGCTGTTTAATTGTTCTAGAGTCCTCCTTATTTGTGCCTGGGGACCAAGGGAAAAAGAGCTCCCACGGCACAGCAAACTTAGCAGAGAGGATGACATTAGTAGTTTCTTGGGCTAGCTGGTAGAGGATGACGATAATTACCATTATTGTGGTAACACCTAGGAACCCCAGTCATGGATCAGGACCCCACTGTGCTAGGTGTTGTGCAAGCATGGAATAGAAAGACAGTCCGTGGCTCAGAGAGCTTGCAGTCTAAGGGTACGTCTACACTGGAACTGGAGATGTAATCTCCAGCTTGGGACCACTACCCACACTAGTTTTGATCAAGCTAGTGCTCTAAAAATAGCAGTACAGCCGCGGCAGCACAAGTAACCAGACAGACTAGCTTCCCCGAGTACGTACATTGGGTTTCAGACAGGATCAGACTGAGGGGCGCTAGCCTCTTCTGTGGCTGGGGCAGATGCAGCCACACTTCCGTTGTTAGCACATTAACTCGATCAGCGCTAGCGTGGGTATGCCTATCTGAGCTGGAAATTATAATTCCAGCAGTAGCGTAGACATTCCCTGAATAACTTCTGCTATCGAAGCCTGACCTAAACTCTAGCACAGACATAGGGAGAGACCCTGAACTTTGAGTTGTAACCTAGGTCTCTTGCCCAGGCCAGAACACTACTTTTCATCCCCTTGTCTGTTGTTTGAATGCATGTTATGATGGGAGATAAAACAGGGATGGAAAATGCATGCGGAACCTTCCCCAGCACACACACAAAATCCCGTCCCCCAAGAGACTTGGCCATGAGATTTTGGGTAACTATTAAAATAAAATAATAATTAATAATAATAAAGAAAAGGAATAAGGGGCGGCCCGATGGGGCACCATACAGGGAGCGAGGAAACACAGCCGGTTGATTTAGGTGCTTTTCGGTGGGAGTTGGCACTCATTAAAAGCTGTTGACTTAAAAGTGCGTGAAGCAGAATCTATGTTCAGACCGCCCAGGAGCAGAGCCCCTGTCCGGGAGGAGAGACACAATGGGGAGCTGGCGCACGCTGTGTAGTGGTGCAGCCTGCTTGCCTCTCCCCCAGCTTGTTCTGATTGCAATCTCAGGCGCCTGGCTGAAGAATGGCCATTCTTGGTATTTCATTGCCGGTGCAGCCAAATAACCTTGCACTTGCTTTCTCCAGATCTCTCCTGAGTGGGGGAGGCAAGGTGATATTAGGACATTGGTGGGGGTTTTGTGCTGATAAAAGTGCACCATTGTCCTGACATGCAGCCTCCTCCTATTCCAGTCCTGAGACCCAGCTCTGCCAATGCACCTCATTTCTGACCCTTATTCCCCTCTGCTATTCTAGCTACAGCACTTCATCCCTGAGAAGCAGCAGCCACTGCAGTACAGATCCAAAGTTTCACCTGGTGAGCCGGTATTAGGAGGAAAGAGGGTCAAAAGGGAGTCAAAATCTTTCACACACACACCCCCCACACACATATCCCTGCACTCTATAAGAGCCCTTTACATCTCCAGGCATTTGTTAAAGCCCCCCTTTGCATCATCTCGACTCAGCCACATCCCAAAGGCTATTTCTTCTCCTAGCAATTGTCTTTTTTTCTTTTGTTTTTTAACTTTTTGTTACAGCAAAGTTACAATAAAATGTTAACATGCTACATTGTATATTACTTATTGCTCATTCAGGTTCAGGGCAAAATTCAAGGAACCTGGCTAGAGATTCTGGCTGGATGGATGAAATTTTAGGAATTAACATCCTGGAAAAGGTCAGAACAGATTGTTGTCAGCTACATAGATTTAAATGCATAAAGGAACCTTTAAAATAGTTAGGGATAAATGTTGTGGAGAAATGTAATAAAACACTTGGACGAATGGAACAAATATGAAATTTGGGCATTTGCTAGGGCAGTGGTTCCCAAACTTGTTCCGCTGTTTGTGCAGGGAAAGCCCCTGGCGGGCCGGGCTGCTTTGTTTACCTTCCGCGTCTGCAGGTTCGGCCGATCGCGGCTCCCAGTGGCTGCGGTTCGCTGCTCCAGTGAGTAACCTCGGGAAAGGCGCATGCCCTCCCGAAGTTATTTTTGTTTCAGAGCCTCCCCATTGGTATCCTTGATATGACATTAAAAGCATGGCAGGATGCACTATTCGGGTGCCCATTCATGCATTACTGCAATAGTGGACATTCTGGTACTTCCGGGAATGGGGTGGGCCTGCCCCCACCGCTGTGAGCTCACGCATACAGTGCGTGTGAGGTTATGCCACATGGGGAGTGCCATTTTGAAGAGTATGCCGCCCTGTCCCCGCTGGTGTGAAATGCGTGCAGTGTCACGCCGGCAGGGGCAGAGCCACACACTCTACAAAATGGCATCTCCGGTCTGATACTGGACAAATGCACATCAGGTTTTCTCTCAGTACCGGGCGGGGGATGGACCAGCTAAAAAGAGGACCGTCTGGTTCAAAGCCTAACAAGTGGCACCTCTGTCTATTAAAATTCACATAGACATGTCAGAAGCAAAGGGTGAATTCTGAAGTTCTCTCTAGGCCTACAAAGAGGGGTGGGCTGGCTTCCCTTGACTTGACTTATCATTATTATTATCTATCGCAAGTAACAGATGTGATCAGCTGGGTCAACAACAGAACCATCGAAACACTGGGTAGAACACGAACATGTTCTCTTACCCTGGGACACCTTGCTTCCTGGAGGCGAGAGCAGAAAAGAGACAATTGTGTCCTTATTTGGCCCTTATGCCATACATGGAACTCTCACAGACCAGATCAGAGGGAGTTTAGAGGAATAGCAACAGCTTCTTAGTGTTGGATACGGAGACCTCTAGGAGTCAGAAGTATGCCAGGAAAAAAGCCCCCTTGCCAGTGGGAGATGGAGGGATATCTAGGAGGGGCAGGCACCGCAGCAGCTCTCTCCCGCTGTGGGATGGAGGGAGCTGGGGAGGACTCCTTGGAGTGGTTCACTCTGCCTCCTCTGTCCCCGCAGCTTGCACAGTGCTCTCATTCTTTATTAGCCGGGGGAGTCTGGCGAAAGCAAGTGTCTGCAGGCAGCAGGCATGTCTGGGCTTGTCGGGAACACGCCTGGCCGGGGAGGCTGGCTGGTTTAACAGTGTGTGTTGGAGAGGGTGCCTGTGGAGGGGGAAAGCAGGGAAACAGCAGGGTTAGTTTGGGCAAGAGTAGGAAAGCCCACACCAGCAGTGCACAGCAATGGTGCTGCTATTCATCTGCATCCGTGCTGCACACACACTCAGCTGGTGCATTCAGCAATCAAACCCAGCACTGGATGGAGACTGACCAGGCATCAGCATGTGCAGGGTCGGTCAGCTCCATCTGTCTATCAGCCCATTGGCTGACATTGCACAGTGGGGGAAAAGGGAACTTTGCCTGCCTGGCTACAGGCCCATGTTCCACTGCAGCATCTACTAAGGAATATACTGGGTCAGCCTTCCAGGGGCATATTAGGGTTGCCAATCCTCCAGGATTGCCCTGGAGTCTCCAAGAATTAAAGACAAATCGTTCATTAAAGATTATGTCATGTGACGAAATCTCCAAGAATACATCCAGCCAAAACTGGTAACCCTATGTCATAGAGATAGATTAGGTTAGATAGCAGTGGCCAGTGTTTGATGATGCAGAGGAGACTAATGCATTTAAGTCCAACTGTGCAATATTGTACATGGAGTGGGGAAATTCCTTCTTGCCATTCCCCCTTCCCCCCGACATCCTACAGCATGTGGCCAGATTCTCCTTATCTAATAATATTAGTCATAAAATGATCCAGCCCTTTCTATAATCCTGTTATAGTCTTTGACTCTTGTTCTGTGACTCCTGAGGGCTCTAATTACAGATGCCCGTAGATGTGATGAATGTCTCAATTCATCTTAAACGGCGTCGGTTTTTAGGACAGCCCCCCACGCTCTAACAATTTATGAAAAAGGGAACTAACCCTTGTTAAAAAACCAACAGCTTTGTTATGCAGCATTGGCTTTTTGCCTTCGTCTGGCCAATCTGCATCCAATCCATTCCCTCACTCATCTCCTCTCTGCTTTCCATCCCTTAGTTATCAAGAGAACAACCCTAATTGCTGCTCATTCTAATTTTGCTGCACGGTAACCCATAAATCACTCTGATGTGTGGAGTATTTTCATGCTCCGTAACAAAGGAAGCAAGATTTTCTTCTCTGCTGCATGTTTTTCAAGAGACTAATTCTATCAAGGCACCTTTGAAACAATGACTTCATCAGTCACTCAGACGTCGGCCGCGCCACCAGTTATACAGGCATGATCGGAATCTTACATTTATTAGGATTAATTTATTCTCCAATCATGGTTCTTGTGCTGTAAGGACAGGGAAGTTGAGTGATGTTACTGACTTGGATTGGCTCAGCTACGTAAGCATGATTTCCTGCCTCATTACTGAGCTCGAGATATTTTTGTTGCGCGCTGAAACTTCTCCGAATGAAAGTGAATAATGTTATGTGTCAGATGAAAGTGCTTCCAGGACTCTGGAGAAAGTAGAGTTATTCAAAGGTGCATACAAATTGCCTTTAGACCCTCTGCTTTTTTGTTCCTGATTTCCACTCTTGTTTGTCATGGGGCACGTGCCCCTATGCAGGGTGGGGAGTCCCGATGGCTTTGTACAGTGGGGGTCCGGGATGGATATGGGCCTGTATCACCCAGCTAGGGAACAGCCGAGTGCAGGGGTTCTCAACCCGGTAGTTGGGACCCCACAGGTGCCACAGAGGGCTGTGACCACCCTGCCCTTGCCATATTGCTACGTAGGAGAGGCACTGTGGCTAGATACTGGATGCATAAGAAGGATTTTCTTTCGGGGGTCCAGGCTGGAAAGTAGTCCCACTGTAGAAAAGTCTGAGAACCACTTGCATAGTGGCAGGAGCTGCCGGTAGCTCACAGCTACTCTGGTCCCAGCCTCTCCCAGCAGGAGTCTCTGTAGGGGATGGTGTAGTGCAGTAAACAGTGGCTAGTACTCAAATGTATTTCAGATTTTGGGGTCAAACAATTGGCTAGAAATAGGAATAATTCTGGATATCCGTTGCCAGAACCCACTTCCCATCCTCAACTCAACCCCTTGACTCCCTGCAAAAACCCTCTCCCCTTTGGGTAGAGTTGAAATTGCCTCCATGTTGGGGGTAATTCTGCCGCTGGTGCATCCTGCGTGACATTTGGCCATTCCTATGCCATGCAATGTATTGCTGGCCCCAGTCGCTGCCCAGAGAAGAGCTTGCGACAGTTCACCAAGTGGGGTCGTCGGCCGGCTTGGCGGGTTCTCAGCACTGGGGAAAGCCTGGCTTTGGCAAGAAGGAACGTGGCGACGGGGGGAGACCCTATTGCCATGTGTACTCGTCCTGGAGCCTGATTCTGGAGAAAAGCCGGCTTGGAGCACTACAGCCATGGCTCTTTAGTTCGCGTGTGGCAGCCTGTGCTGGCTCAGTTCCATGACAACGGACCTCCAGGCGGGGTCGGGAGGAGGCAAGGGGGAATGGAAGAGGCTTGACAAGGAGCAGGGGGAGACTGGTAACTCCAGTGCTTCCCCGACAGAGGGGGCTCCTGCACCGTCCAAGGCCATGCAGGAAAGAAAGCAAATCCGAGCAGGGCTGCTGAGGCTGCCAGCTGACCTTTCTCAAATAGTTCATGGGTTTCCAGAGCAGCCGAGGTGTCGGCGGTGTAGAGCAGTCACAGCTTCCCAGTCACTGGAGGAGGAAGGCAGGGGGCACTCGAAAGGGGAGGAAAAAAGGCTCAATCCTGGCCCGCTGGAAATCTCACAACCTATTAATCGTTTCTCAGCAGAGACAGGAGATGGGAAACAAATAAGGGTGCGCTTTCCTCCCTCCTCCTTGCTTTTTCCCTTGGGGGGGCTGCTGTCTTTTGTTCTCCCTCTTTTCCATCCCTGGCTCTGCCACCAGAGCAGCACATTGAAACCCAGGGAGCAGCCTCCAGGATGTAGGCAGCACCTGTTCTTCCCCTCCAAGCTGAGTAAAGCTAAACAGGCTGGTATGCTGGCCAAGAATGCTCCCGAGTAGATCCCTCTTGGAGCTTGGCTGCAGAGAGCACAAATCACTGCCTACAATACCCCTTATGGGAAGCCATTACACATCGATGCCCATAGCCAGCTTTGGTGGAGTTTGCAGCAATCCGATTTAATTAACGGTCGCCAAAATCTTCTGCTTCTCCTCAAAATTATTTTTAAAGTGGGGCCTTTCATTGTTTTGGGGTTTATTTATTTTATCTTATTTTATTTTAATGACATTTCTTTTGAGCCTGGGGCAGCTGGTCAGTCACCAGCTAAAACCAACATACAGTCCCTCACAAGCACCAAAATGGAGAGTAAATTAGCCAGTGGGTATTGTGAAAGGAGCTGTTTCCTTAAATGTCTCCACGAAGCTTGTTGGTTTGTTGGTGTTGCTACCCTTGAGTTAGTCCATTGTACTGGGAATCAGGACTTCTGGGTTCTTCCTGGCTCTTCCAATAAATAGCTTTTAGTGTGACCTTGGGCAGGTCGCTTCATGCCTCCATGCCTTAGTTAGCCCATCTGTAAATGACGACAATAATACTGACCAGAGCAGTGATGAGGCTTAAGTACTGAGTGTTTATAAACTATTTTAAGACCCTGGGATGAAATAATGTATAGAAAGGCAGGTTAATATTCTTGTATTTAGCTCCTTGAAGGGGAGAGACTACAAAATGAAGCTACTTGGTTTTAATCATTATTTTATTTTTAAATTATATTTAACCACCAATTTTCAAATCAAAAACAAAACCCAAACGTCCATGATCCCCAAATTCCACCCCCTCCTCACCTCCCCGTGCATAATAACAGCCCATTTCTGTTTGCTCTGGAAACTAGCAAGGAAAAAAACAATCCATTTGCCTCCTCCCCGTCTCCCTTAAGAATGATCACTGTTTCAATCAGCTGGTCTATAACCATGTCCAGTAATATTCAGGGATGTCATTTGCCAGCCAGCACTGGAGTAAAGAAGCTATGTAATGGCAAATGTGTAATGTTCAAGGGAGCATTTTCCACGAATTTCCCCCCTCGAGTTCCTAGGAGCCATTAATTATTAGCAGTACTTGTGTTGCAGTCAAACATAGAGATGCCAGCCGAGATCAGGGCACCATTGTGCGAGGTGCTGTCTACAGACAGCGATAGGCCCTGTCCCAAAGAGTTTACAGTCTAAAGAGAGAAGACGGAAAAAAGGGTGGGATGGGAAAGGAGCACAGAGGGATGACGTCTAAGGTTGGCTCAAAGCGGTGAGCGAATGTTGGCAGCATCGGAGGATGAGCTGCCCCATTTGAGCTCATGAGTGCTCCGGGGGAACTTCTATGCGAAACACCCTCCCAGGGTAACCCAGTTTGGCACCTCCAGAAGTAGGAACAGCTGTTACAGGACAAGGCTGTTCTCAAAGATACTACTGTTTATATGGATGGGCTCAACCTGGATTCCTCCATCTCCAGGACTGGATGGAGCTGGCAGGTCCCTGACAGGGAATTCAATCTCCCTCTTGTTGTTTCCAGGCTGGTTGGCTGTCCTCTGATTCCTGGTCTGATTCCTTCACTGCCCACACGCTTCAATCTGCTACCTCAGCTACTACCCTCACAAACCTGCCTTTCCCCTCCCTCCCTCCCTGCATTTGTACCATCTTTATAGTACCCATCACTATAGATCTAGGCGTCGTCTCCAGTAATGCTGGTAGTGGCACTGGATAGCCCCCAGAGACCAAAGCCCAGACAGCTCTCACTTTGTTTTCTCATCACTGCCTGCTATCTGCACAGACTATGTGACTCCTCCCCAGCACTGTCCACATACTGCTTCCCTAACCCCCTTGTGACGACAGCAGCTGTCTTCTTATACCACCCGCCCTGCCTAAGCATCCTCCATATCACTCAGTCCCTGCCCCATTTCCCTTCAGCATCCAGCACATCCATTTTTGCGTGTGCTCTTTGTGTTCCTTCCCTATTCGATTTCCCTCCCTTGTTTGGCTGGGCATATTCCATGCTGCAGCAGCCTTTGCATCTTGTAACAATGTTCACTATGATTCCATGCCATGCTGCCAGACATGGATGGTTCCAGAGAAGAGCAGACAGTGAGCACTCCTTGTAGAAGAGGACAATGCAGGGTGATGGGCTGCCGGGTGCTTTGTTGTAGGTTTCCAAAGGGGTTGCATTTCGTAAACAGGCAGGTTGTCTTCTCTGCTGGTCTTTGTCCCCACTGTGGTGTCTGTGTAACACACTTGTAATAGGCGTGTTGTATCTCCATTCAGTGGTACATCCGGGAAGAGGATAACAGCCTTTTACCATTGCCAACTAATAGAGTTTCTCCTTTAGCTCAAGCAGTGCTTTGGCTCTGAAGATCCTAGGTTCAAACCCTGCTGATGACCTGTGTTAGGGAATATTATTAGAGCTTAATAGGAAATAATTTTCCCAGCCTGTGAAAAATTTCCTGTTCCATATCAAGATAAAACGATACAGACAACCCAACTCCAGAATAGTCCATACCTTGCTGGGTTGGGGACTTGCCTGGGCTGTGAGTGATCCATGTTCAGGTCCATACTCTTCCTGATTCAGACGGGTACTTTCACCTGGTATCCCACAAACCCAGGAATGCCGTGACCACCAGGCTATTGGCTATTCTGCAGTGACCATTGGCTATTCTTTCTGAATAGAAATTCCCCCCTGCATCTGAGAAACCTTTTTTTTTTTTTTCCAAAGCTGGCCCACTCCTGCGAAAAGAGTGGTATTTTTGGATGAGAAATTTTCATCACAACTTTCCCAAACCACTCTAGTCATTAGGTTTGTTTCCACTGGCTATCTAGGATCTATCCCAGTGGCCAACAGGTAGAACTTTTCATATATTTAAATCTCAGTATATTTATGCTCCATGCGTAAGACCAGAGTTTGAGCCCCTATCCTCGACATGCCATTCCTGACAAATATTCTCCTCAGGGACATTTAAAACAAGGCTAGACAAAGCATTAGAAAATGTACCATGAGGGACAGCTTTACACTGTCAGGAGGATGGACTAGATAGGCTCTAATAGGCCATTTCCTTCACTGGCTTTTACATTCAATCATGCTGTCTTATCTATCAAGTGGTTTTTATATAGCATCTATCACTGAAGTATCTAAGCACTGATCATCCATAGACTCCAAGCACTTACCCGCAGAGGGCCCGGCTTTCTATGCCTATGGAAATGCAGACGCTTTGTTCATGTACATGCAGACCTGAAATGGAGGGGATGGGGGAAGATGGAATCACCTGGCGTTTCTAAAGTGGCTGGTGACCCATGACGCATTATCCCATCAAGCCCTAAGGGCTGGCCACTGATGCCAGCTGTGACTAGAAGTCAGGTGGAAAAAAATGTTATTGTTGTGCAAGCCCCACTGTGGTGTTCAGCTTCCCTGGCGTACACTGTCTGGCTTTCCTGGGCGGGGGGCCCCGTGCCGGAGGAACCCATGCACTGCATTCCCAGTTGGTGCAGATCACCCTATATGCAGAGGGCCAGCACAATGCCTGTGCACCACTTAAGACTTCAGGGCTGGTGCCGACCCTTTGCAAGGGGGGGGTGAATTTCACCCTTGATCCCATTTTATTTTCAACTCTGAAACCCACATACAGCCTGATCACTTGCCTATTTCAGCCAAAATAGGACGCTCTGTTTACTGCTTGCACTGTCCGGTTCGTTTTCTGGCTGCACCGCTCTCCCCTCAGCACGTGACTTGCACCATTTTAAACTTCCTACCCACACTGGGCCTCTGAATGGGTCAGGGAGTCTGCAGGGTATTAATGCCCCTCCTCTCTCTTCCCCTTCGCTTGTTATCTCCCCCTCTCTCTCTGGAGGCAAACGGCTGCATGGTTTCCACAGGGTGCACTGAGGCTCCCATCACCCAGCTCTCTCCCTACCTGTGACAGACGCAAGTGGGAGGCGGGTGGCTGGACTGCAGACTAGCTGCCGTGCCGCTGGTCCATCCAGCTGGGGACTATTTCTCCCGCAGTGCCGAATCCTGTGCCAAGGCTGCACTTTGGCCACTTCCACCCTGTGATACAAGGTTGCTGCTGCGGCTCAGCTCCCAGCTCATGCACGTTACAGTGTCATTTTTATAAGTTTGTTAAGCAAACGAAGCAATTCTGTGAGAGGGGGAGGTTGCATCCCAACCACCAGCGCCTCTGCACTCGTTGTCACACTCAGCTATATATGTGCCCTGTAACGTCCCCATCCATCTGCAGTCACACACACCCATACTCACACAGCCGCTCATCTTGAAAAGGCCGCACTCCCTCTGAGTGTCAGCCATGTTCATCACACAAGGAGGGTTGTACCCTGGCTACTAACAAGTTCCTTGTCCCAAGCTGTGGCTACAACTCTGTTAGATCCCATCCTGGGCCCCCTCTTTCCTAAATCACTGCAGCTTTCCAAGGTAAATTCTTCCAAGCCTTTCTTTGCATTAGCACCAGGGGGGTGGGGTGGAACAGGGCATCTGTGCAAACCCATACTGCAAACCATCCATCAGTTGCAAGGTCCTTCTGCACAGACATTGTTAATGCTGCAGTTGGAAGATGCTCTGTTTCTGTCTAGTTCGATCAATTTGAATATTTTAGGTCAGCGATGGGGCATTCTGGAATTGGAGTTATCTGTACCATGCTGCAGTAGAGGGTAAAATGCTTGTTTGCTCAGCCTCTTAATTACCTACAGTATATTCAGTGATGAGTATCTGAAAAGGCTGCTTTTACACCCTGCCTTCCCCTCCCCCCCCCACCACCACTTGACTACCCCTTGTTTTTGTTTGTGCTGGCCCGGCAGTGGGTTGAAGATGGAGCCCTATCTTCTGTGGCACAAGAGAGAACCAAACTGGTGGGGCTTGGATGTAGCTACACCTTAGTGAGGAAGTCCCAGCAGAACCATGGGCCACAAGAGCAAACAGAACTGACGTTGGTACGTGTAGTCATCACCCTCTGGAGGAGCTCAGTGACGTGAGTGTTTCAGGGTTTCCCAGAACAGGGGTGGCGGGGAGCGGGGCGGGGCGGGGAGGAAAGGGACATACCTGCGAGTAAGCAGCAGCCCCAGGCTGTGCTGGGTCAGGGAGATAACAGTGGTTCAACTGGATCAGATGTCTTGGGACAGGGAACCAGGTCTCATCTCTAGTGTGTAAAAACATGGTGTGGATTTACCCAGCTACCATCTGTAAACGTTTTAGGATTAATAATGGAGAGGGAGATGCTGATGGGATAGCAATCATGATACTGTCTGAGGAGCTCCGTGCTGTCTGTACTAATTACACCTACAAGCCTCTGAGATGTGATTATAATAATATCTAGCTCTTAAATAGCACTGTTCACCTACAGAGGTCAGTGCTGTTGTCTGCATCTGTGTGTTCATTTACAGCACTGCATAAACAATAGTAACTGGGCTGCATTGACTGAAGTATATCCGTGTACTTTGACGTGCCTGCAGATTGCCCAGACCCTCCTGGGTACCACAATAGAATAGCAGGCAGGCATTGTCCTGGACCAGAAGCCGCTTGCTGAACATACCATGTGTGCTAGTATCCTTGTGGTGCCCTGCATTGCCTGTGCACAGCTGGGGTCTCTGCATGCAAAACAGCGGCTGCACGCCCCTTTGGAAATCTTGCCTCCCAAGCTCTTGCTCCCTGTGGGCAATTTCTGGTTCGTTGGAAGAGGCCTTGTCTTCCCTTGGTTCTGCAGAATATGTGCCTATTCAGCAACTCTGCAAAAACCAAGAGGCCCACTCTCCAGCCTTGACTGTCTTCTGTCTTCCCCCTTAAACCGGCAAACGACAGTAAATCCTGCAGGTGACTGGTGAAGAGATCCTAAGACTGAGAAAGATGCATTCTCCTCCTCGGGTAGCTCTTATTCTGCCATCATGTCCTGTATCGCTATAGATATCACATGCTGAGATAGCACCTTTCATCCCAAATGGCTTTAAAGTCCTGTAGAATGCATACACACAGGAGCTGCTTAACCCATCACAGCAATGCTGACTTGGCCACAGAACAGTTTAGGACAGGAAGTGAAGACAAGTCCCGTATCTGCATGGTCCAGTCAATTGGGAGTCAGGAGACCTGAAGATCTATTCCTGACCTGCGTGTAACTTTGAGTAAGTCACTTCCCCTCTGTTTCCCTCCTTATCTAATTAGTTGGCATGCTCTTTGGGGTGTTTCACCGTGTGTTTTTACAGTGTCAAGCACCCTGGGGCTCTGATCTCAGCTGTAGCCTCTAGGAACTACCAGAATATGAAATGATAAAATACAGCTGTACATCAAAATGTCATGTTACATGAGTCTGATCTTTCCAAACAAGAAGGGATTGGTCTGTGTCTGTGTTCGGGAGCCAGATTGTTTCTTGTTGCCAGACAGACTTTGATACAGCAGTTCAGGCTGCATAATTAACGAAGGGAAGGGATGGATAGGTACATTCTGGGAGCTGTCTCAAGGTGTAATTTCCCCACACCCGTCCTTATATAGCTGAGTGCTGGGACTTTCTCTGTGTGAGCTCCTAGCTGGAATAAAGCTCTTCCCCTTTTTGACCTTAAATGATGTTTCAGGATCACTTTACGGGTGGAACTTTTCCTTGGCACCTCACACTGTCTGTCTCTCCAAAAAAGAATTGTGCTCTTCCACTTTCCAATGCCAAATTGGAATGCCTGTTTATTACCAATCTGGATCAGTAAATAGCTCATCTGATTTAATAATACTTAGCATTTATATAGCGCTTTCCATCTTCAAAGCCCTTTGCCAACTCCAAGTAATCCCTTCAGCACCCCTCCGAGCTATGGAAGTGAGAATATTAATCCCAGGCAAAGAACTTTAATATGGAGCTAAGGCTGTAATTTAAGGGTAAACAGGTATAACCAACAGCCCTGTAATGAAGTGATATTTATTTAAAACCACCAACTAACCATTAGAAACTAAAGTTTAAAAGAAGTAACTTGAAAACACAAACACTGGTAACTTACATGTCAAGTTGGCAAGACAGTAAACACATGCTAAAACATGTTTATACAAAACCTAGGATGTGCTGTTTTGAGGTATAAAACATACTTCACCGGAACATCTTGTCTATAACATAATTTCACTAAAAATTGCCTTCAAGTTTTGTTAATATACTAAACTTAATTTATACTTTTGTCATCTTAGTTTTCTTTTTTTGAACAAAATGGCAAGCTTCTTAAAGCTTCTTTCAAATGAAACAGAAGCTCTTAAATTTCTGTTTTTATTTATTTGTAATAACTCCAGCACTCACTCAGGTAGGTCACTGCTACTGAATTTTCAAATTTAATGCCAGCTTTTGCAAAGTTCCCACCTGATTGCTCCTTAGGTTTTTTTTTTATGTATTTAATTATTTGTTAAACTGGTTCTATGGTAGGCTGGAGGAAAGCCATGCCACTGCAGGCTCTAGGAGTGTCTCAGGAGAAGAACAATGATTTTGCACCTTTGTAAGTGTTTTGAAGTGGAGGAACGCACTCGTTCCTCCCCACTGTGCTGTTCCTTCAATTTTCTGCAAGCCGCTCTGCATCCAGAGAGGAGCCCTGCCTCTGTGAACCTCCTATTGGCTACAAGAAGGGAGAGTATTGTTCTGCACTTGGGCATTTGCTTTGGTTGCAGTTCTTTCACATTTTAATTTAGTTTCATAATTCCCTACCCTGCATACAGAGCAATAAGAAGAAACACACACAAATACGCGTGCACTCCCCCCTCCCCCCGATTGTTGGCACAGTTCAGTGTAAATCACCAGTGCATAATTGTTAAGGCAACAAAATGCATTTCCACTTAAGATACTTGTTTAATCCTGATCAACACTGTCTTAAGAGTTCCTTGGTCCCCAGATGGTCTCCCAAAATTTTTGCAAGAAAAGAATAGCAAAGTTCAGAAGAGTCTGACCTGCAGTCATGTCCCCTGTCTTCTCTGAGGGTATGTTGGGAATGCATTTGAGTCTCTGCCCAGCAAGTTACTTTCTCCCCGTTGTTATTGTTAATATTCCTCTAGCACCTTCCGGTTACAGGTGAGCTTGTACCTGGCCACAGCTCATCCTGCTCCCCATGTTACTAAGACTACACATCTATTTATGCTTTCCCTAGCTCCAGTTTTCTAAACCTTTTATCATTGTTGCTCTCCTCTGGACTCTCTCCAGCATGTCCACACCTTTCCTAAAGTGTGGTGCCCAAAACTGAACACAGTACTCCAGCTGAGGCCTCACCAGTGCCAAGTAGAGTGGAACTATTACCTCCTGTGTCTTTCCTACAACACTCCTGTTAATACACCTCACAATATTTGCCTTGCAACTGCATCACGTTGTTGGTTCATCTGATCCGCGATAACCCCCAAATTCATTTTGTAGTTGTGTGTTTGATTTGTACTTTTCCCTTGTTGTTGTTGAATTTCATCTTGTTGATTTCAGACCAATTCTCCAATTTATCAAGGTCATTTTGAATTCTAATCCTGCCCTCCAAAGTGGTTGCAACCCCTCCCAGCATCTGTCTCACTCACAGATTTTGTACACATACTCTCCAGTCCATTATCCAAGTCATTAATTAAAATATTGACTAGTATCGAACACAGGACAAAACCCTGTGGGACCCCACTAGATACATCCTCTCAGTTTGACAGTGAACCATTGATAATGACTCTTTGAGTATAGTTTTTCAACCAGTTTTGCACCCATCTAATTTTAATATAGACCGCATTTCCTTGGTTTGCTTATGAGTATGTCGTGTGTTAAAAGCTTTTTCTAAAATGAAGATATATCATGTCTACCGCTTTTCCCTATCCACTAGGCCCCAGTAACCTTATCAAAGAAGGAAATTAGGTTGGCTTGGCATGGTTTGTTCTTGAGAAATCCATGTTGACTATTACTTATTACTTTGTCCTCTAGGTGCTTACAAACTGATTGTTTAAAAATCTGTTACAATATCTTTCCAGGTATCAAAGGTATCAGGTCCACTAAGTTTCTCTTTTAAAAGATAGGAAATACGTTTGCTGTTCTCCAGTCCTCTAGGACCTCGCCTATCCTCCATGGGTTCTCAAAGATAATCACTAATGGTTCCAAGATTGCTTCAGGTAATTCCTTAAGTTAGGGTGAATTTGTCAGATCCTGCTGACTTGAATGCATCTAATTTATCTAAAAATTCTTTAATCTGTTCTTTCCACATTCTGGCTTGTGTTCCTTCCCCCTTTTTGATCATATTAATTGTGTTCAGCATCTGATCACAATTAACGTTTTTAGAGAAGACTGAAACAAAATAGGCATTGAACCCTTCTGTCTTCTTGGTGTCATTGTTCTTAGCTCTCCTGTCCTGCTATGTAGTGGACCTACGCTTCCCTTCATCTCTCTCTTGTTTCTGATGTATTTATAGAAACTCTTCTTACTATCTTTTATATCTCTTGGTAGGTGTAACTCATTTTGTGACTTAGCCTTTCTGATTGACCTAATGACTGTAAAGGGGATTCTTTATTGATGCTGCTGGATACAGACAGACCTTGTGGTTCTTTTCGACCCCAAGACTGACTAAGGCCGCCTATGCTGCCTACTGTCAGCACACAGCACCTCCTTCAGTCCTGGCCTGGACTCAGCTCCTGTGGAAGAGACTGCTTACTAGACGGAAGTACCACCCATTCAACAAGGAATAACCTCACCTGCAGCTCCACACATCAATCTCCTTTCAAGCCTTCCTAGCAGCAGTAAGATCAGCAGGGCACTCTAATGCCTACTCAGGCAGCCAAAGCAGGAGGACAGGTGAGTAACCAGCTGCGAATGATGCTCAAACCCTTTCCTTGGAGCATCAATCATCAGTTTCTTTCTCTTTGCAGTCAGGCCTGGAGGCTCCCAACAGATACTTCAGTTTCACTTTCTCTTTAAATGCCTCCTCACAAGGTCCCTCCTGTCAAGTCGCTCCTCTTAAAGGGAGGCAGTGTCATCTAATGGCTAGAGTACTGCACTGGGACTCCGGAGATCTGAATTCTATTCCCGGTCTGCCAATGGCCTGCTGGGAGTCCTTGGGCAAGTCATTGCCCCGCCATGTGCCTCAGTTTCCCCATTTGTAAAACAAAGAGTGATACTGTGACCTAATGTGTAAAGTGCTTTGGGATCTACTTATATAAAATACAATAGAAGAGCTAGATGTTATTATTTTATTATTAAAGTGACAATAACTCAATACCCTGGTAATTAATTTTTGCAAAATATGCCCAAGGGTTACATTCTCCACAACATCTGACACTGCAACAGAGCTCAGTGACTAATTGAGATCTAACTGAGCGCAAAATTATATGCCATTAATGCAGTTGCTTTTGATACCTTTCTACTAAGAATCTACTCAGAGTTTGCATAATTGAAAATATTTGTGGTATGTTCTAAACTTTCCTTGACATGTGAGTTTCTACAGGTAAATTCATTTACTTTACATAGTGAGACAACAAAAAACCCTCTAGAAGACTCTATGCACTCTCATGAATGGCTGTATTTAAATGTCTACTAATGAATGAACCTCTTGTCTAAATTATTTTAAAAATTCCACCTTGGCCACAGACGGCACATAACAATTTTGAGGCCAATATTCCATTTTTTGATAGATTTTGAGAGAGGTGGCAAAATTGGGCTCCTATTGGAAACTGAGTTCCCAACCTTAGCTATGGGATAATGGCTTCTGCCCTGTATTCCCCCCATTGTATAGATGGGGAAACTGAAGCAGAGTCTTAAATGGCTCATCCAGGATTACAGAGAGAGACCTGGGATTAGAATTTGGTAGTCAATCCACTGGATCATGCCTTTACTCTCCAACAGCCTGATCCAGTGCCCATAGGAGCCAATGGGAGCCTTTCCATTAACTTCACTAGCATTGGATCAAGCCTTAATTGCCTAGTAATGCGTGCTGTAACACTTGTATTTGTGCAAGTATTTGAGTGGACCTGGACTGTCAGATTCCTACAGGTGGCTCCCTTGTATATGGTATCTTGAGGCTAGTGAACAGCAGTGTACTGTTCAAGCGTGGCCTACCTTTTTGATGATGCATTGTTCCCTTTCTTTGAGTATCGCTTCGAATGATCATTGCTGTTGATAATGGACTTTATTACAGCCCTATAGACTTTCAAACTTCAGAAGGGTTCTTTCCCCAGTCTTCACTGCTGCCCCAGCATTATCCACTCGCCAAACTAGTTATGAGAGATCAAGAGAAGTGGTACAGAATTAAGGGCATCGAGGGAACCGAAGAGGAGAAACTTTAAACTCAAGAAAAAGCTGGAGGAAAAATAAGCCGCTCCCATCTGGAACCCGAGCTTTACATCCTCTGCTGAGATGACAAGTGGAATGATTTATATGTCCATATCTTATTCCTAACTGGCTGGATGTTTCTATCCCAAAATCACCAGACATTCAGATGTGACTGGGGTGAGCGCAAAGGTCTGGAATTTCCCAGGTGTCGTAGGTTGGAATTGAGGTTTTTTGGCAAAACTATTGGGATGGACTGAAATAACAGGGTCTGATGTGCTACATTGGAAGAGCTCTGGCAAGGCTCCAGAATGGAAGAACAAGCAATGCCGGTCAGAACTGAGGTCTGAAGAGAGTGTTGTGTGTCAGCTCAGGACTGGACGGGGACTGCAGGTCTGGACTAAGGTGGATTGGCAGAGCTGCGTGTGGGCCAGAATGCGATCGGAGGGGAGCTGCAGGTCAGGACTAATGTCCATTGTTAGAGCTGTAATGGGGCCCAGGATTGGACTAGCAGGGTGGGTCCTGGGTGCATTGACAGAGCTGCGAAGGAAGCTTGCATAACATCTGTCTGCACTCTATTTGCTGGAAGCCAAAAGATATCATACCCACTTAAAAATGTATAAGAAATAAAATACCCGCCCAAACCTTCTCCTCCTCCCCTGTTTTGCAAGGAGAGCAACTAAGACATGCCTAAAGAGCGCTGAGTGTGACCATTTATCCTCGGGATTTCACTGTGGGGGAGAGGTTAAGGGAGAAGGCAGAATTGAGAGCAATCGGAATGACTAAAGCAGGCACACTCAATGCACAGAGCTCTCTGGCTCCTGGGAGCCATATAGCTTCTTTCCGCCCTCCACGCCTCTTCTCCCCCTCCCCCCCGCCCCCCGGCAGCCTTGCCCTTCCATAGCAAACTTCTCAAGTCGTAAGAACAATAAAGGTTTGGCAGGTTTGTCTGCACTGCGCGAAATCGAATTAGCCGTGGTATGTGAGGAACACGGCTCGATTTCCATGGGGATGAGGATTAGCCTGTGCAGCACAAAGCCCCCTCTGGAGCTGGCACATAGGCGTCCTTCTGCGCTCCTCTCTGGGTAAAATCAAGGCAGTGTCCTCTCTGGCCCTGAACTGCCAGTGCTGACTCCAGACTCTACAAAGCCAGGGATTGGGGCAGAGGTGAAAAGTCTAAGGCAGTATTATTCTCCTGCAATGTGTCCAAGCAGCCCTGTTGAGAAAGAGGCACTCTTCCTCTGGGACGGAGGTGCCTCTTTAAGGACTTGATCCTGCAAGGTGCCAGGCACTCATTTTAATGGGAGTGGAGAGTGTGCAGCCAGTCTTTAGTCAGTGCACAAGGTGCTGGGTCAGTAAAGGCAGCTAGCAGTGGCTCAGAAGCCTTAGATTGACGTTGGGCGTCGGATAGATGGCAATGCAAATGTCACAGTATTAATGTCACCGGAAGAAAGGGAAATAAATGTCAACTCTAACTCAGAGATATTGCTTTGGCTGATATGGCCAAAGTGTATTGTTATTTCTGTAGGCTGTACTGGCTTGGACAATGTGTCTGCATAAAAGAATGAGAGAGAGAGGAGAGACTCGCCCACACACAACCCTACATGGGCTACCCAGACTTTGGGACCAGGCACGCAGGAGTAAACAGCCTGTCTTGGGCACAGGGGGAACAGGAAATGGATGGAGTCTTGGCCAAACTTCCCCTACTTGCTGGCCAGTACAGCTGAGCTGGTGCAGATGTTTACATAATTTGCTGCTGGTAGAGGCGGTGGGGAGAGACCATTTGTTATTTGGTGTGGGAAGGGCCATGTAAGAGGGTCCCTGCATGAGCAGATGCAGCAGAGAACAGATTAAGGGTGTGTCTACATTGCAATTCAAACCCCACAGCTGGCCCCTGTCAGCTGACTCAGGCTCAGGGGCTGTTTCATTGCAGTGTCGATGTTCAGGCCCAGGTTGGAGCCCGGGGTCCAGGACCCTGTGAGGTGGGAGGGTCCCAGAGCTCGGGCTGCAGCCCAAACCCAGAATGTCTGCACTGCAGTTAAACAGCCCCTTAGCCTGAGCCCTGCAAGCCCGAATTAGCTGGCCTGGGCCAGCGGGTGTCTAATTGCAGTGTAGACCTACTCTTAGAGCCAGACGCTGGCGACTGTAACTGGCTGACTGTCAGAGCAGGTGGGTGTCAGAAGGGACTGGAAGTTGGCAAGGCCTGATGTGCCTTCATTTGGAGGCTGTCTCTCTGCGGGGAGGCAGCATGAGAGATGGCGCAGAACCAAGAAGTAGGAATCAGAAGAAAAGGCTTGCCAGAATGGGAAGGGGACGTGGGAGGAAGTGGGGGTCCCCAGACAGGCAGGAGAGGAAAAGTTCGCCGTGCATGTGGAAGAAGGGGGAAGGCCAGTGCAGAGATTCCCAAAAGAGGAGGCAGGGCGGAGCTGGCTAGACTGCGGGGTGGGTGATATGAGAGATGGGAGGGCACAGCAGCAGACCACCTCTGTTTTTTCTCCCGTCAATCAGGTGGCCCAGTCTGCCATTCTTTGCATCTTTTCCCATCTCAGCCTAATTTGTCTGGGCTGTGCTTTGGGGAATGATCACATTCAAAAGGCTTCTCACGATCCCCTTGCTAGATAGGCCTGCAAGGGCCTGCCCATCTGAGGCTGGGAAAACCTGGCCCAAAACACCACGTATTGAACAGATGTCCCCTTTGGAGTCACGCCCATTCTGAACATCACAGACCGGGCTATGTCGGGGCAGCTCTGACCCATGTGTGGCAAGACTAGCTCACAGGTCTTTGACAAAGCAAGCCCACTCTATCTAAGGTACATATATGGCCCTCAGTACTGTTGTATCTGAGTCATAACACTCCTCTGAGGTAGGCAGTGCTGTTATCTCAATTTTACACGGGGGGGGAGTGAGACACAGAGAAACTAAGGGTCTGTCTGCACTGCAACCCAAGGCACCACTGAAGCTCAGGTAGACCTACCCATGCTAGCAGTAAAAAAGTAAATAAGGAAGTATTATTTACTCCTTCTCATAACACAAGAATTAGGGGTCACCCAATGAAATTAATAGGCAGCAGGTTTAAAACAAACAAAAGGAAGTATTTTTTTCACAAAATGCAGAGTCAACTTGTGGAATTCCTTGCCAGAAGATGTTGTGAAGGCCAAGACTATAACAGGGTTCAAAAAAGATTCATGGAGAATAGGTCCATCCATGGCTATTAGCCAGGATTGGCAGGGATGGTGTCCCTTGCCTCTGTTTGCCAGAAGTTGGAAATGGCTGACATGGGATGGATCACTTGATGATTACCTGTTCCGTTCATTCCCTCTGGGGCACCTGGCATTGGCCACTGTCTGAAGACAGGATACTGGGAAAGATGGACCTTTGGTCTGACTCAGTATGGCCATCCTTCTGTTCTTATGCTCTCTGCAACTGCCTTGCAGTACAGCCAGTTGGTGACCGTGATCATCAGAGTCTTCGCGAGGCACTGCAGTGGTCTTACTTAGATGTACGCTTAGGACAGCTGAGTATTATGATTGCCCGCAAAGAGGGACTCAGAGTCTGTTACATCCTGCAAAGGGTTCCAAACACCCTTCTTTGCATTGTTTCTGTTGTGTTCATCCCCTCTGAAGCACCTGGCTTGGGCCACTGTCAGAAAACAGGCTACTGGGCTAGATGGACCTTTGGTCTGATCCAGTCTGGCCTTTCTGATGTTATGGTCTAGCAAGGTTACAAATAGCAGTGTATATGTGGTGTGAGCCCCACAAGCCCCCCAGGTTCTTGTATAGATCATGCTGCCACACCTACCTGGCTATTTGTACCCATGCTAGCACAGGTGTGCCTACCTGATTGCAATCATATTTCAGACAGCAGTGTAGACATACCCTATGTGACTTGCCTGAGGTCATGCAGTAAGTCGGTGGCAGAGGTCAGGTTGCCTGACTCTCAGGTGAGCAGGCTAACCAGTGAACTATCCTTCTTTCCATTTTCAGCAGGTGTGGAGCCCTCCTTCCCTTACCTGTGTCACTGCAGACAAAACTCCTCATTTGTCAGAAACGGGGTTCCCAAAGCAGGGACCATTTTTGAGTGACCCTGGCCCAATTCATGGTTTCAGGTACTGGGTGGTGCATGGTTTCTATCAGGTAAAAGAAAGTGGGTTTGGCTGGGCTTCTCTTAGAGATGGTAGGTCCTTGCTGATTTTTCTGGCAACTCCCACTGGCTGCTGGATGTTTGAATCCACCCCCTCTATCTCTCCTCCTCACACATTCACTTGTCACTGGAATAGCAGCCTATTCCTCAAAGCAGGATCCTGCCTGGACAACCTGCTGCAGATAACCCTGCTCTTACCTTCTACAGTGTCTTCTCTTTGAGGATCACCCCGGACTTTACACACATTAGTGACTAACCTCACAACCCTCCTGAATGGTAGGGAAGTATTGGCAGCCGGGGTTAGAGCCGCTGCAAGTGGCCCTGGCCAAGTCACTTACCCTCTCTGTGCCTTTGTTTCTCTCCTGTAGGATGAGGACTGTGATACTCACCTCCTGAGATAATCAGATGAAGAGGGCAATAGACGTGTACTTCATTTCCCCTTGGTTTAGCAATGGGGAAACTGAGGCACAGAGAGGGGCAGTCACATAATGAGTCGGCAGCAAAGCCAGGAAGAGAACTCACACCTCCCAGTACCTTGTTTTAACCTCTAGATCATGTTACCAACTGCCATCTCCTCTTAAAAGAACAAGCATCCCCCAATATACCCGCCTACGGCCTCCCAAACCCACCCACCGTTCTAAAGCCCTGGCAGTTTTTCCTTCCTGTGCAGTAACCCACTGGCCCGGCTGGAAGACTGATTTCCATTTCAAAGCTAACAAGGGGTTAATTATAACCAAGAGCAAACATGAGGATATATGTGTACACCCGGGAAAAATACAAGTCTCCAGTGGCTGGTGAGGTGGCACTGGTTTGACCTCGGTGTATCTTGGGTACTGCATCTCCCCTGGCTGTTGCTGGTATGGCACAGCCAGATCCGTGCGTAGCTGCAGCTCCTGGGGATTTGTCTGCAACATTAAAGCTTGCTGAAGCCCTTTGTATTTTTGCACGCACACACACACACGCTCTCTCTCTGTCACTGGGAAGCAGATCTTGGGGCCTTTTTGATTGCCGTCTTTTTGTTCTGTAGCCAGCCTCTGGTTACTGTTCTGAAAAGGTTAAAGTAGTTGGGGGAGGAATCTATCTTCCCCCTTTCTAATGAGAGTTTGGGGACCTTTTCCCTGATGACGTCAGAGTCGTCTCCAATAGCCCTTTCAGTGAGGCCTGATTTGCAAAGGATACCCTAGGGTATAGCAGAAGCCTTGGTGAAACCTTAAAAAAAATCCCTTTGAAATGATTCTCTGTTTCTTTTACGTCCTGATTTCACCCTTTTGGGGGGAGGGGGGGAGTTGGGGTTTAAAGCAGGGGAGGGTAAAGTTTGTAACCCCCTCCCCCTCTCTGCTCACTCTCTGCTGGTTCTCTCTTCCAGCTGCCATGCAGGAATAGGCCAAGCCTGAACAGCTGGGTTGCTCCATCCTTTCTTGGCTGAGAAGGCGAGGGGGCCCAGTCTGGGTCTCTCAAAACTCAGGCAGTCCCAGCCCTTCCAGTCTGTGTGTGTGTTTCCTTTCTTAACGGCTGGCTTGCGACTTGGTCTCTGTGCCCACACTAGGGAATCAGAGCCCCACTCCACACACCACATATACAAACACAGGCTAACCAGGCCTCGGGGTCTGGAACAGAGGAACAAATGGGGCTCCTCGCCTCCCTGGAGCAGGAAATGGGCAAGGAATGGGTGGAGTCTTGGCGTCACTCCTCCTGCTGGCTGGTCGATGTTTTGGAGCCAGTGTGAGGGGTGCTGTGAGTGGCGGTGGGCATAGGTGAGGTGTCCCCCAACTACCCGGCCACAAGGGGAAAGGAGGGACAGATTTGTGTCTTAGAAGGGGCGCAGTGTCTCCCAGGGGTACTCCCAGAGCGGTGCATCTTCTGAGCTGTCCCCTGCTCAGGGCTGCGCCCAAAGGCACAATCTCGCTCTTCATTTGCAGAGCTTTTGTATTGCTAGGGGATTTGCTCAGTTCTCAAACGCCTGATACAGGCAGGACACTGATTCTGGAGAAATCTGAATGCAAAAGAATGGCAGGTTTTGTGCCATCCTGTTAGCACATGTTGTTCCCGCAGGGAGAGGGTGATGTGGGTTCTGCTTACTCCCTGAGGCCTGGGGGCTTGTTACCTAATCTGGATATAGGGGAGGAAAGAAGCACTCTCTGAGAAGTGAGGATCTAGAGTGTGGACTGAGCAGGCCTGAGGGAGGAACCATAGGAGCAGCCATGCTCTGGGAGAAAGCTTGAGCTGAATTTTGTTATCTTATTGTTGAGGATTTTGTAAGCCAAGTCCCAGGAAAAGGGGAGTATTTGACTCTTTGGTGTGTGGACATAGTTGTAGACAGATTGAGAAAAAGCCTGCTCTGAAGTTCTTCAGTAATTAGGCAATTACTCATTAATCAAAAGCTACAAATAGCCTTTTTTTCACCTTACCTGGAGCTGCCACTTCTGAGGCTTAGTCTCCACTATAAAGTTTTGATGACGTAGCCATGCCAGCTAGGAGTGTGAAAAAAATCACACCTCCTCGCTGCCCTAACTGTCATGCTCTGTCAGCAAAGCCCTCTATGTAGATGCAGCTATGCCGACAGAAAAGCTTCTGTTGATGATCACGGAGGTGCTGTGAACTATGCCGGCAGAAGAAATTCTTCTGTTTGCTTACACTGTCTCCACTATGGGATTCTGCCAGCATAGCTATACTGCAAAAGCTGTGCCCTTCAGACAAGCCCTGACAGGCTGAAATATAGCAGTTCAGGTGGTCTGCTTATATGCCAAGTGACGTGTGTTTGGTGAGGTCTCATCCTAATCCCTAAAAGTCATTGTTTGTCACGGTAAAACTACAGCGTGGATGAAATTCTACGGCGGGAGGTCAGACTAGCGGACCTTACCTGGCCTTAAAATCTATGAATCTGTGAGCACAGGTCTGTGCAGCTGGCAGTATTCCTATGGGATGCAGTCTTGCTTTCCAGAGTGAGACTGGCAAGAAGGAAGACAAGGAAACACAGATGCTCATGAGTCTGTTGGACATGGTTTTATGCCACCTGTTTGTTCTTTTGCAGGTGTGTAACAGAAGAGCGTCCCTACCCTCCCTTATGCCTGAGTCCTATCAAGCTCAGCAGGCCCCCAGCACAGACATTCTGATAGCTGGGGAATGAAATTGGCACACGTTCCTGCGTTAACAAGCAAAACAATTGGGAGTCTCTATCTCTTCCTGCTCTCTCCAAGCATCAGCATTTTGGATTTTAAACTAAGGTGGCAACACTGTGAATCGGGTCAGATGCCAGTGTCTGCTAGCCAGAGGCTAGGACTGGAACAGCAGGGGATAATGTCAATCTGGATCGAGGTGGACAGGCAAAAGAGGGTGGAATTTACAATAATATCATATGTCCAGCTCTGGCCAGATTCACCCTCCTCAAAGACTACAAGACATGTATTTTATTCAGGGAGAGTGGGCACAACTGTTTTAGATGGGCTTGAACCCAAACCCCGTGACCCGTCCTGAGGAAGTTTAGTTCTGGGTCAAAATTTTACAGCAAACCAACCCTGAATCCAAAAGTATCCAGCATTTGGGCAAAGCTGGATTCACATCTGGATCCTGATCCAAATGTGGCAAATTAGGGCTATCTGTACTTCCTTCTCTTCCTTAATTCTATGAATGTTGTGGCTCTTTAGCTGAATCAAAGATCTAGCAATGCTTAGGGCCGCACCTTACTGAGATTCTGGGCTGCAGTTCTCCCAGAGATTTCTGCTCTCCTGCAACCTGATACAACTGCCCACATTCTGCTCTCCTGGCCCGAGATATTCCCCATCTTATGCCAAACACTCTAGGCTCTTCAGGGCAGGGACTGTTTTCCTGTGTGCAGTGGAGCCCTCTCCCTGGTTGTTTTAGGGGGTTGTATTGTAATGCAAATCAGTATAAATAGCACCATCCTGTCCTATGGTTGCTGACTGCCCACTGCCTCATTCTTAAATAACCTGTAGCAAGAACAAACTGGAATTTTGTTCACCGGAATTTTGATTGCTCCTGCAAACCCTCTGCACTTTGCTCATCCCCAGAGCTCAGGCAGCTATGTCATGAAAACTAGAATAAGGGAGGGGTTATTTATTTGTTTGTCTTTGTAAAGAAACCTCCATATCATGACACTCAGATGCCATATAAATGGGCTCCCTAGGAATGGATTAGATAGAGCTGCAACCTCAGAAATGCTCGTTACATGGCAGTGTCAATATGGGGAAAAAACAGACTTTACAAGAGTCAAAGAAGAATCAACGGAGAATCAGGTGTACAGTGGCCATGAGGTGCCTATAAGTCTATTAGAGCACGATTTTCTCTCACCTTCCTCTGAAATGTCTGGTTCTGGCCACTGTCAAGAGAGAGGAGATTGGCGAGACAAATGGTTTGGTCTAGCAAGGCAGGTGATAGGATTGCATAGCGTTTTCATGGCACTCTTGTCCCCGGCACATAAAATGGTGCTACCCATCCCCATGCTACTTTGTTCTGGTGTTGGTGGGTGTTAGGCTAAGACCAACCTTTTCTTAGCATCTTAGAAAAATAACCGTAACCCTTTAAATGTCTCCATATCTCTGGCTACCTTCTTGCCCATTGTCTGGATGCCTCTTGCTCTCAGAGCTGCTCCTGCCTCTGATTCCCAAGCCTTTCCAGTGCCTCTCTGGGGTTCATGGCTATGAAGGATGTGCCTGCCCTGCTCCCATGGCTTGTGCAATGAATAATGTGGTTTATCAGCAACTGCCCCAGGCCACAGCATCTGAGCAAAACTGGTCAGCCCATTGCTCCCTCTTCTGCTTCCTTGTATATGTCCCCGTGGGGCAAAGAGTCAGGATAGCCAGTGGAATGTCCCCAGCTGAAGGTGATGAAGTGAGGAGAAGTTAATGCCTTTACCACTTCTCCTAGGAAAGCTGCACTGAGTTTGCAGATTCCTTGTGACCTCATGACCGGAGTGGGTCAGAAAGGACTAGAAGGGTCTCTAAACTTAACCTCTGTTTCTCTGCCCATATGGGACAGAGTCATCCCAAACTGCTCCAGCTCCAGCCCATGACGAATTGCTTCGCCTGGCATCGCTATCGCCAGCCACTGGCCAAGTCGTTGGGCAAGAGACAGCAGAGCTTGCCCCCGAACAGCTGGAGTGGAGGCCACCTCCAAGAAAAACATCCAGCCTGCTCCCTCGATTGAGCAAGAGGCTGGAAGAGGAGAATGAGCCAGTGTGATGCAGACAGGGCTGGGAGGGTCCCAGAGAAGCCTGATGCCGCGCTCAGAACCTCGCTGCAGCCCCAGCTGTTTGGTCGGCGCGCCTCTTCGCAGACTTCTCTTGAAATGCTTTGTGCAGCCAAGTTTGTTTCAGACCAGCAGCGAGATGCTGTAAATCATAGTAGTTCCTCTCCCCCCTCCTCCTGTCTCACTCTCCCCTCCATCGCTCCTTCTTTTTCTTTTTTCCTTCTGCTGCCGCTTCTCCTCACTTCTGAATTACCTTAAGCAAACACCACCGCATCCGATCCGAGCCAGGCGAGAAAGCAACACCGACCCCTTTGCCAAATGCAGGCTTAGAGGCACGGCACAGACACAGCTCCATTAAGCCAGGCCAAGCCTTACGGGAATCGTTCCTGGCCCTGGCTTGAAAAACAAATATAGCATGTCGGTTTTCTTTGGCCGCTTCGGGGGGGGGAGGGGGCTGGGGGGGTCATCCGAGGACACAGGTTTGCTGTTCTGATCTGAAGTAAAGTCCAAAAGAGGAGCGTCATAGCCTGGAGAGTGGTGGCAATGGTCTGTTGTTATTTGCATGCCAGGGATACATCCAGCGACTGCTGAGGATGGGCTTGTTTTGGTGGTGTTGTACTGTCACATGTGGGAGAGGGGAAGAAAAGGAGAGAGGCTGGGAGCTCTTTCAGTCATGCGTCAAACCAAAGCTGAGCAAACCTGTAACAGGTAAAAACTTCACCTTCCCTCTGCATGGGCAAGGGACCGTGCATACATGCCAAAATGCCAGGGCATGGCCACTGACACCCATACAAGCATACAGTCACGCCTTCCAGTTTGCACATGCCTCTGTGTCCACTCACTTGATTATTTCAGAGCACCCGCAATGGGTGCTTGAAGCCCTGCAGAAGATGTAGGCACATATGGCCCCAGCCCAGTCTCATGTACACACCTTTTCACTTTTCTACCTCCTGATCCAAATTCACAGCTGGTGTAAACTTGACTCCAGCGGCACTGCACTCCCTCTACATTGCGTCTGATTTCAGTAGTGTCTCCTGAGAAGCAGGGGCTGTGAGTAAGGGGCAGGGTTGAGTTCAAGACACTTGGCTTCATTCCTCCAGCTCTGCCACATACTTCCTGTGTGACCCTGGGCAAGTCATTCAATTTCTCTGTGCCATCTGTAAAACAGAGATGATGATTGTTTCTTTCTCCCACTCTTCATAGGTCTTATCTGTTTCGAGGGTAAGCTCTATGGGGGAGGAGCTATGCATCTGAACAGCACCTACCACAGTGGGGCTCTGTTCTTGGTAGGCATTTTGATGTGCAGCTGTAATACAGATAAATAATAATAATTTACATTGGATCTAAATTTGACCCTTGGACTCCAGGGAAGCCAACCTGAAAAAAGAAAAAATTGCTGACAACCTCCAATATGTGTACTGACATTCCAGGTTTTTTTTACTGGCAAATTTCCAGACTGTAAGAAAGGTCAATAAACTATCATATATATTTATATATATATAATCTAACTTATACCATATACATATTTATCATATCTGCACACACACAGTCATACAATAGCCTGGAAAATTAGGATTTCCAAACAAGTTTGTATTTGTATAACTTCTATTTATGGCCATGTGTGTGCTTTTTTTCTTTTCCTTTTTTTCAGAACCCACCTTTTCATTCGCCAAAAAAAAAAAAAAAAGGCAAAAGGCCATAAATCTAGATTATATATTAAAACTTCTTGTATACTCCGAAGTTTACACTGGAGTAAGGGGGGGAAATGTCTCAAAGTTAATTTACCGTTTTTATAGCTATGTTACAAAAAAAAAATACTGACTTTTACTGAGACTAGACCTTTGATGTCTTTTTTTTTACTGCCAGTCAGGAAATTCACTGCTAGTTGCTCACCCTGTCTGGGATGGAGACGTATGCATGCTCATACACACACACACAAGTACACACAACTTTCTCTGCGATGCACTCGCATCCAAACCCAGAATCTTCATTGGTCCTGGGACGGCTCATTTACCGCCTTCCCAGTGATCTTTCTGGAAAAAAATACATGGCTCAGTGGATAAGGTACCACACACGTACTGACTTGAAGTCAGGAGAGCGGGGCTCTATTTCTTGCCCTGCTACTGATCTCCAGGTTGACCTTGGCCAAGTCTCTTCCCCTCTGTTTCCCCTCCTTCCATTTGTCTGTCTTCTCTATTTAGATTGTAAGCTGTTTAGGACAGGGACTGTCTCTTATGATGTTTCTGTACAATGCCTAGCACGAATGGCTCCTAATTTGAACAGGGTGAGGACCGACTTTTCCCTTTCGTGGGAAATTCTGTGATTTCAATTTTTTTTTTTCTGTTCCAAAGTGGAACAACAACAAATAGACATTTCCTGCAAAAGTGGAATTAATTTGGGTTGACTGAAACATTTGATGTTGATAAATCTGAAACGTTTAGTTCACTTGACCTTTTTAAACTATATGTGTAAAAAACACAAGGAATTTTGTTGTGAAAAGTTATTTTGAAATGAAAAAGTGAAACTTGCCATTCTGAACACGCTGAAACAGGACATGTCAGCATCATTGAGGTGCTTCGTTCCCCAAACATGAACTTTTGTGGAAATGTATACAGTTTTGAAAATGTTGTTTTTATTTGAATGAAAACTGCATTTGTCCTCAAAACCCCATTGTGACGCAAAGTGCCTGAATAGCTCTCTCCCTAATCACAGTTGGAGTCCCTCAGCAATATTGTCGTATCGGTAATGAATATGTAAGGGGACTCTGTTGGCAGCTCTCGAGAAGTCAGCATTCGGAAGAATCTGTTTCACATTTTCTGTTACATTTCAGTACATTTTAGCCCAGGGTGACCCTTCACTCCCAAAGCAAAGGATTAACTGCCTCCCTCAGCAGTTTGTCCAGTGCCTTCACTCTGGTCTTTACCAACTGGCAAGGTGATACCAGCAGGGTTTCTGAGACCACCAAGCAACTGGTCCTTCTCAGCAGGAAATCCTGCAGAGGCTTAGCATTCCGATGCTGATATCGAGGGATGTGATCATTCCCCTCTATTCGACATTGGTGAGGCCTCATCTGGAGTACTGTGACCAGTTATGGGCCCCACACTACAAGAAGGATGTGGAAAAATTGGAAAGAGTCCAGCGGAGGGCAACAAAAATGATTAGGGGATTGGAACACCTGACTTATGAGGAGAGGCTGAGGGAACTGGGGATGTTTAGTCTTCAGAAGAGAAGAATGAGGGAGGATTTGATAGCTGCTTTCAGCTACCTGAAGGGGGGTTCCAAAGAGGATGGCTCTAGACTGTTCTCAGTGGTAGCAGATGACAGAACAAGGAGTAATGGTCTCAAGTTGCAGTGGGGGAGGTTTAGGTTGGATATTAGGAAAAACTTTTTCACTAGGAGGGTGGTGAAACACTGGAATGCGTTATCTAGGGAGGTGGTGGAATTTCCTTCCCTAGAAGTTTTTAAGGTCAGGCTTGATAAAGCCCTGGCTGGGATGATTTAATTGGGGATCGGTCCTGCTTTGAGCAGGGGGTTGGACTAGATGACCTCCTGAGGTCCCTTCCAACCCTGATATTCTATGATTCTATGATCACAGCAGGGGCAAGAATCTTCTTGATCCAATCAGGCCTCTTCCCAAAGAATGAGGGAATGATTAGGGGTATGGAACGGCTTCCGTATGAGGAGAGATTAAGAAAACTGGGACTTTTCAGCTTGGACAAGAGACGACTAAGGGGGGATATGATAGAGGTCTAAAAAGTCATGACGGGTGTGGAGAAAGTAAATAAGGAAGTGTTACTGCTTCTCATAACACAAAAACTAGGGGTCACCATTTGAAATGAATAGGCAGCAGGTTTAGAACAAACAAAAGGAAGTGTTTCTTCACACAACGCACAGTCAACTTGTGGAACTCTTTGCCAGGGGATGTTGTGATGGCCAAGACTTTAACAGGGTTAAAAAAAGAACTAGATACATTCATGGAGGATAGGTCCATCAATGACTATTAGCCAGGATGCATAGGCGCCGATTCCATGGGTGCTCCGGGGCTGGAGCACCCATGAGGGAAAATCAGTAGGTGCTCTGCACCCACCGCCAGCCAAGCTCCCCTCCCCGCCCCACCTCGCCTTTGCCTCCGCCTCCTCCCCTGAGTGCGCCGCATCCTCAGGCCTCCGCCTACCTCCCAGTGCTTGCCGCCGCCAAACAGCTGTTTGGCAGCGTAGCAAGCTCCAGGAGGGAGGGGGGAGGAGCGGAAACATGGTGTGCTCAGGGAAGAGGTGGGGCCGGGGTGGGGTTTTTGGGGAAGGAGTCGGAGTTGGGGCGGGGACTTTGGGGAAGGGGTTGGAATGGGGGCGGGACACAGGCAGGAGGGGGCGGGGTGGAGTTAGGGCAGGGCCGGGAGCAGAGCGGGGTCGAGCACCCACCGCCGTGAACAGAAGTCATCACCTATGCCAGGATGGGCAGAGATGGTGTCCCTAGCTTCTGTTTGCCAGAAGAGAGTAATAGGTGACATGGGATGGATCACTTGATGATTACCTTTCTGTCGGAAGACAGGATACTGGGTTAGCTGGACCTTTGGTCTGACTCAGTATGCCTGTTCTTATGTTCATATGCTCTCTGCAACTGCCTTGCAGTATAGCCAGTTGGTGACCGTGATCATTAGAGTCTTTATGAGGCACTGCAGTGGGCTTACTAAGATGTATGCTGAGGACAGCTGAGTATTATGGTTGCCTGCAAAGAGGTACTCAGAGTCCGTTACATCCTACAAAAGGTTCCAAACACCCTTCCTTGCATTGCTTCTGTGCAGAGGGGTTGCAGAAAGCACCAGACTTTTAGCTCTCCTCACGCTTCACCTTGGTTTATGTCTACTTGAGAACTGCCTGGCTTTGTTAAGGCTGTGATGAGAAACTCATTTATGGTTTCAGGACATAGCTACCCATCACAGGAATCTCAGTCCCTTGTGTAATCTCTCCACCCCCATGCAGCCTTCCAAGGTGTGGTCCACATCCAGCAGCTGTCCATGCTGCAGGTGGAAATGCAGCCGGTGATAGAAGCCAGGCAAACTGGAGGGTTCAGCTCATTGTGACAAGCTGTCACACTCTATAGCTTTATCCAGTGGCCGGGGCAGGAGGAGAGCATTAGAGCTAGGAGTTTAGGGCCCATCTCCAGGACATCAGCAAGTGGACACTTGAGAAATGAGACTGGAGGGAAGCGATTGTCGGTGTTCCCATCAGCAGCAGTACGTGCAGTGAGCGTGCGGGAGGGAAGGAGGGTGATGGTAAGAGAAGGTTGGTTGGACACAACCCAGAGGAGGGGAAAGAAAACACACAAGGCCCCTAACGAGGTGACGACGGAGAGCTCTGGATTCCAGAGCAAAGCGTCAGTGGGGAAGGAGGGAATCCTTTAGCTGCAGCCTTTACGGGCATTATTTCATGTACTTATTTATTTACTTTTTAAAGGGACTTAGCTTCCTTGTGTCAGCCAAGAAAGTGTCTTTCTCCTTCTGTGCCATGGTTTCCCATTGGCTTGGCGCCGGGCAGGGTTTTCCTGTTTGCTCCTGTGGTCTCTCAAGGCAAAGAATTGGAATCTCTCCAGGCCTGAGTTGGTGTTGGTTCTCCCCCCACCCCCATTATCCTTGCAAGGTGAGTCGCTCCAGGTGACAGGATGATGGCCTTCAGAGTGCCCTGGATCATCCCTGGTAATGACCCTGGGATTCTTCCCCCTGCACCATGTGTCTGAAAGATGCTGTCAGCTAGGGAGCCCCACTCAGCTGCTCTCTGTCCTGTTGCAGGAGCACGCTTGGAAATAAAGCCAGCAGCACCTTTCTTAAATCATGTATATTACATGCAGCCTCAGTGTTCATCGGGAGGCCACTGTGATGACTGGGAGGGATTTACCAGGTCCAAATTCACTTGACAGAAAAACAAAATTCCAGCGTAATTTTAACCAGCTGTGGTAGGAGAGAGAGGGCAAGAAAAGGAGAACTCTGCATGGGGAGGGGGAGGGAGGAGAAGAGAGGTGGCTGTTCTGAATGGACTGGATGTGCGCAGTCTTTGTATTCAAAGAAACACACTGTTGCTGGAGACAAGGTTCTCAGGATGCTCGGTAGTAGACACCACTAACTGGGTGCTTCCAGACATTGCCCATAACCCTAATGGTGATAGGGACTGCGGAGGTTGCTGCATCTGGGCCTTCACCTTCTGTAATGATCCCTTTCCCCTGGCAGCGGTATATAGGTATATATCAGTGTGCCACTCGGTCCTTGAGAGCCTTCTTCATAAAAAGTAAATATTCAGTGGAACCTCACTTCCATTCCAAATGTCACCCGCCTGCCAGCTACTCTGCAATATTTCTAGGCACCCAGACCCTGCCCCTAGGTAGCATGATTTAGAGCAGTCTGCAGCTCTCTCATCCTTTAACACCAAGCTCAGTGCTGGCTCAGATCATGTCCTAGGGCCTGTAGTCACCATGAGCCACACCTCCATATTAAAGGCGACAGCTGCCGTGGGTTGCATGTAGAACTCCTTTGGTCTGCAGTCTGCCCTTCGGACACCCCTACCATAAAGCTTTCATCTCGCTAGGGTGAGCCAGGGATCCTATTAAAAGCTGTTCCTCTGATACACTTTTTCTTCCACCCTCCAGCAGGCTGCATTCTCTTTGAAATGCGTTGCTTTGTTTCCATCTTCATGTGGCCTGCCATGTTTTTTGTTTCTGTGGCTGCTTTTCTTCTTCCCTATCTACTCCTTAAAGGGTGGAAGAACGTTGGCTGTATTTGGGAGGCACAGGCAGCTGGTACATATGTCAAATAGGGCAGCAGTTGTTTCACTTAATTGTGGCCACCACCTACAGTTTAGTGGCAGGAGAGAGACAGATGGCAAAGACAGAGAGGGAATTAATGGACACGTATGTGCATTTAATGCTGGTCTTAGCAGTGCCTCTGTACCCATTTCCCACTGGTTCTCCCTGTGTTTGCATTGGGCAGCAATGGCATTGTGATTCCCGGAGCTGATGATTTAAACATGCCTTGGCACAAAGTGGCCACGGCCGGATAATAACACATTTCTAGAGAGGACCACCTTCTCCCGGGCCATTGACTGTCCCTGATCTTTCAGTGCTGGGCTCCCACACATGGACAGGCCCAGTTCTCCGCCAGCAGGTTGTAAGGCTAAGCGTCTCCTGACGTGACAGGAATCCTGAGTGGCATTGTTCAGCTCATCTGGAGGCTGATGTACCTGTGGCTGGAAGGAACCTTTTGGCAGGGTGCAGGGGGTAAGATCATGTTGCACCAGCAAAAGTCATGAAAAAAGCCCCCAAACCCCCACTCAGTAGCAGCAGTTATATTAGTGCCCATTCTGCCAAGTACCGAGCCACCCGTCACTAGCATCAACTTGCCCTAGCAGGATGCAGTTGCTACGTCCAAGGAGCAGCAAGGAGCAATGTGCTCGCTGCTCCAAACCATTGCAATCCTTCCTCCTTGTACTCGGGGCCTAGACATCACAGCACCGGGTGCCCAAGAAACGTCGAGATAAATCACACAGCTATGGACACGTTCTCACCAGTATCCTGCATCGATCCCCTTCCCCTCCCCCTGTCCTGTCGAGCTGTGTGTGTAAAACACCTATCACTCCCATGCTTTAATGACTTCCACATGGTGCCGGGCCTTGTGGACAAATTCCCTTGAACAGTAGGAAACATTCCTTGGTCTCTCATCGTGTCTGTCTTTGGGAAGGAGGGGGAAGAATGAAGATGACGGGCTGAGAAGCTCTTAATATTCCACTCGGAGAGCTGATTAATTCCATCCTCCCCAGCCGCATTTGACCATCTCCAACCCGCCCCTCTCCTTCTGGTTCTTGTTGTTCTCTCCTCTCCACCTGGCTCCGTTTGGCAAGGAAACTGATGGGACTTCACGCCGTGTGGTGCTCCCGATGGAAAACCCAGATGGCAAGAAGCTCTGTCCCCCGCACAGTCCAGGGCCTGGGCTCCTGCTGTTAGAGGGAAGGCTACATATTCCACGTGGCGGAGACCAAACAGATTGGGGATTCAGCATTCCTCTGCAGCAATTCAGCCCCAATCAGGGAAAGGAAGAACCTTCCCACTCCCCCATCCCACCACTCCAAGGCAGGTTAGTGTGCAACCTTAAACGGTAGAAGCAGTCCCATATGAAGAAAAGGAGGACTTGTGGCACCTTAGAGACTAACCAATTTATTTGAGCATGAGCTTTCGTGAGCTACAGCTCACTTCATCGATGCATCCGATGAAGTGAGCTGTAGCTCACGAAAGCTTATGCTCAAATAAATTGGTTAGTCTTTAAGGTGCCACAAGTCCTCCTGTTCTTTTTGCGAATACAGACTAACACGGCTGGTACTCTGATTCCCATATGAAACGCTGAAAACAACTGAGCATGGTGAACTCTCTCCTCATACTCACACTCATCCATATGTGCATGAGCACACTCCTACTCACACCCTTGCCCTTACACTTTCACTCACCCACCCTCTCGCACACTCATACACATCCCTGAAAACCCCTATGCTCACCCACTCTTTCCGTACCGTCCCCATCTGTCGTCACGTGGAGCCCTGGCCATTCTGTCTCCAGACGTACTCTCCAGCTCTTGCTCAGCTGTGATGCAAGGGAGAGGGGGAAGAGAGAGACGGGCATTTTGATTGCAATTATGGACTTGATTGATGAGAATCATGTTAGAACACACAGCCATCTGTGTGCCTCTCCCCTGTCCAAGACGTATAAAAGACCAAACCAGCCATCTGACCCCCAGCTCTCCCTCCCCCTCCACTCCCTTCTTCCATACTCATCAGTGACCTGCTTGCCAAGACACTTGCCCATACTTAACTCTTCTCCCAAAGAGACCATGCTTTGCATTCTTGTATTAGAAGCCAAAAAAAAATCCTATTCTGCCTGCACTTCGCAGCCTGATCCTTTAAGCTGCTTTCCTGGGATGGAAACAAAGGAAAAGAAGGAGGTGCTAGTGAAAGGTGCTCAAGTGACATCCCTGGTAAAGTTCTCCTTCACTCCGCCTCTGGAACAGACCAAGGATGGGCAGGGCACGCTGCCCCACACTGCCCTCCAGAGTGACCCAGGCCTGTTGGGAAGAGATCCCCTTGAGGGACGAAAGGAGAGTGTGGTCTCTGTGTCCCATTCCTTCCTTCCCCTTTCTTCTGAGGCTGCCAGCAAAGGTCCCCATTGTCAAGAACTGGGGGGTGCTGGGAGTTTCTCCTTCCAGGATGTTCTCATGGCTAAAGCCCAGGACAGGAACAGAACTGAGGTGTGAGTCTCCTCCCATGCCAGTGTAAGTCAAGTCAATGGAGTCACATGGGAGGATGTGAGAAGAGAATCAGTCCTCCCCTTGTTTCCATTCTCAGTGCTGCTACAGACTCCCTGGGCCATTAAGGTCAAAGAAGCTATGCGGATTTACACCAGCTGGGGATATGCCCCTTCTTGTGACCTCGGGTAAATCATGTCACAGCTCTGTGCCTCAGTTTCCCCACACCTTAGATGTCTTAGGCATTTGTAAAGGCACATCGACATTACAAAAGGAACGGTGAGCCAGTATGACTAACTAACAGCTGTGGGCTTCCACATTATACCACAGTCTTTTTATCATGCGTGCAGATGGGAGAGAACAGATGCAGCACTGGGGATTTCCCATCTGAAAAAACAAACACAAACAAGTTACAATATGGCTTTCCCTATCCTTGGCATAGAACCACGGTAGCCCAGAGTTTGCCTTGAGTAGGAAAAGCAGTCGCGTTTGAGTCGGGATTAGCTAATGCATTCTAGCTAAGCCCAACCTACGCTCAAGAGCAGAGAGGAAGTTTGATTTGTATTTATTTATTTATTTGTGCAGAATTTTGGTTTTCTGGATAGTTCTTTTCAACTTCATATTTAACCCTAGCAAGATAAACCTTATTGTGATGGGGCTATAGGAGTAAAATCCCACACAGGACCTGAGAGTGCTGGACCTGTATGGAGTATGGAAGCACTTGCAATCTGCTAATGAGGGTTAATGGGATAAGCAGGGTATATGTGGGGGATGGCAAGAGACTTCACCTCCAACTAAGGGACTGTCCTCACTACAGAGTTAACCAAGGTTCTTAGTTGGGTGTTGCCCCAACTTCTTCCCATCCACACACAAAACCCTCTCAACTGAATGTGGTGCTGCTTTTAACCCAAGCTAGCTGGCTCCTCTGGGATATAGGCTAAAACCAAAGAGATGCTTTCACTTGGGTTGGTAATCTGCCCATTTTGCAGTGTAGACAGGTGAAATTCCACAAGTGCTGATAGTCCTCCATGCCTTCCCGTAATTTCCTTTGTGTGTCAAGAAGAACAGACAAGTTCTCCCACAGTTCATTGGGAAAGAACCACAGAGCGACTCGTCTTCCGGCAGAACAGAGAGCCAAATGATGTGCCCCCAGATATTCTAGTGACACCCAGAGAGGAGCATGGCACCAGTGAGGCTGCCATAACTCAGTATGGCAGCTCACACCCCAGCTAGGGAAACCCAGGCGCTGAGCCCCTAAGTTAACTCTGCAGTGGAGACAGATCCCTAGAAGAAACAGCCCTGCTCAGGAAGGTGCTTGTCAAATGAGACTGAGGACAGCCAATAGGGTGTATCTTAGGTGCCTGTACACCCAGATGATAGTGGAAAGAAAGACACTGGATTTTGGCTGAAGAAGGCCTATTCTGACCTCGTGACTTTCCACTGTAAATAATATACCATTCTCCCTCTCTAAAATTTTCCCTTCGCCAGATTTTCCAGCAGTCCCCATGCTCAGCTGCTGTGTCATGCTCCAAGCAGCTGCCACGTCCCACCCTGGAGACAGCCGCATATGAAGTGCCTGGATTCTCCCCTGGGATCATGTCAATCAGGAGTTGTTCCATTGAAGTCAGTGGAATTACACTGGCGGAAAAGCGGGATGAGAGAAGGATCAGGTGCAGATCTTTCTGGATGTATGGTGCTGTGTCCATGCCAGATTGTTGCTCTAACTTCCTTCATGCTTCACATTCAGACTCTGGTGGAGAGAAGCCTCTTGTTTTGCATTGGTGGTTTGGATTAAGGGGCCTTAAGGGGGCCAGACATTTTTTTTGTGCTCTCTCATGCCCTATAAATAAATTGCACCTCTTCGGTGCTCAAAATCCACCCTACACTTGCAGATTCCATTGTCTAGCTGCCACCACTCGACATGGCCTTTCACACTCTTTATTTTATTTATTATGGAAATATTAGTAAACCTCACAGTCTGTGACTGGCCAAAAAAAGTATCCAAAGGAATGCTCTTCTCTCTCCCCCTCTCTGCAGACAATCCCTTTCCATCCACAGTCATCTGGTTTGCTTTGTTTCCCTTTCCCTGCATCTGCAAGTGCCGCTGGATTGTCATGTAACATAGCTTAACGTGACCAAAGAGTTCCCAGAGCCTTGTTGCTGACCACAAAGCAGAGCCAGCATTCCAAAGCAGAGAAGCTGGGGACATCTCATTAATGCCCAGGCATCATCGTCACCTTTGATGGGTTGTGTTTTCCTAATAACTGCTGCCATGCCAAGCGCAAGGAAGAGATGTAACCTCCTCGGCGTATCTGGGAAGTATGCATGGAATCTCTCAGTGGCTGGGTCAGTGTTCTCTAGGTTGCTTTCAACAGCATACTCACCCTGCCAGGTTCCACCTCTCCTCCCCAGGTCTCGGGAGAAGTCACCGGGTGCACCCTTTGTGCAAGAGTGTCACATCAGGGTTGTCTCCTTCTCACGGATGTTATTAATAGAGTAACGCTGAGGCCAGCTCCAGGGTGGGTTGGTTTCTATTAGTCTTATTTATTTTTCCATTTTTTTTTAAGCGTGGGTGAAAGATACAAGATGAATAGCCCTGAAGACTGAAGTCATTTATTTAATCTCCGAGCAGTACAGCCAGAACTCCAGCTTTCCCTGCACTGGGCTCCACGAAGTACCTCAGTCCTATTTGTGGCTACGCTTTCATCCCCACTAAGCCAATGTGGGATTTTTCAATGTTGGCAGAGGAAAGTGGGCAACTGTCGTAGTAGTTGAGGGGTGTGGCTTTGTATGCAAGCTCTGTTCTCTCTGAAGTACTTCTGTGGCCCCCACACTGTAGTATTTGAACACTTCACAAGTCTTTAATGCATCTATCCTCACAGGCCCGCTGTGTGGTAGGGCAGAGCTGTTATACCCATTGTACAGATGGGGAGCTGAGGCACAGAGAGACTCAGGGTGTGTCTGTACTGCAGCCAGAAGTGTGAGGGGCAGCTCCTGCAGATGTACAGAAACTGTATCTGGATGCTAGCTAGCTAAAAATAGATATGGCTCCCCTGGGTAGGTACTTGCTTGTGCAGCCACCGCTGGAGCCTACCCTGCAACATCCTCGTTGCTATCTTTAGCAAGCTAGCTAGAGAGCAGCTGGTGTGGGTACGTCTACACGAGCTGCAAATGCCACCCCTGGCTGCAATGTGGACAAACCCTGAATAACTCGCTCAAGGTCCCATGGGAAGTCTGAGGTGGGGCAGGGAATTGGAGCCAGGTCTCCAAGGTCCCAGTGTAACACTCTGACCCCAGCGCCACTTTCTCCCCTAACGCCACGTAAATTGGAGTGGGCCACCAAACCCTGTAGTGGTGCGTGTTTGTGGTTAACATAAAATAGTGTGTTAATCCAAGTGGTGATTCATTACTTGGAGGAAACCCTGAGGTCTTGAAACAAATAAGCCACTTGATTTTGGTTGTTGGTTTACTCAAACAAGCCATTTTTTAGCCACTATTACTGAAAGAAGGTAGCGACTCTTTTTTAAAGTGTTTCCCATTTTTCCTCTGATGTTTTTCTTAAAATATCCCTCCCCCCCAGAAAAGAAGAAGAGGAAGAAGAAGAAGAAGAATCTCTGTATATTTCAGGTTCAGTCCAGACCCATTGAAGTCAATGGGAGTTCGGGCATTGATTTCACTGGGAGCTGGATTACGCCCTGTCTGTGCTGATCAGGCCTCCGCTGGGGATGTCTGGGTGGCTCCCTAGAAGAGCTAAAGCAACCAGCTCAACCCCTAGAAGAGCCCAATCTGCAAACCTCAAAACTATCCTGTTCCTGAGGTGGCAGGAAGTTCAAGAGGAGGGACGGGAACCTTAGGCCTCAGTCATGCCCTCAGATTGGTGCAGAGCCCCACTCATACTAGTGAGGCCTTGTACTGGTGAAAGTGTCTGCCCGCGTGCCTCCAGTTGCAGGATTGGGGCCTAAGTCACTCATCCCCACTACGTAGTTGCTAGCATTTGAAAGTTACTTTCAGAAGACAGACTTCTGAACAAGGCTAGAGGGGCCCTTGTTCCTGGCTGCCATAGGGACAAGTGTGTGTTGTGCTGAAGCTTGGGATGTATTTTCTATTCCTTTCCATTGTCCAGGCCTCTAAGCTGCTGCTGTTCACAGGCTGTCATTGTGATCCCCACTAAAGCAGCCATTGGCTCACTTGCCCCCGTCTCTCACCGTGAGGGAGGACTCAGCATGTTGCTATACCCCCCCATGCCATCTCCATGGCAGACAGGTGGCCTGATCCCCAGCACAGGTATCTTGGGAGCTGCCTGCCACAGACTCCTCCCCTTTCACATTTGTGGGTGTTTCTCATCCCTCTCCCCACCCCTATTAAGCTCCTTTCCTCTTGACATCCACCTCCTCTCTCCCCCTTCCAAGGTTCCCCTTCTCTATGTCCTTCCTCTCAACCTACCTTTTTATTCCCCTGCTCAATCCCGCCACCCCCCTTTCTCTTTGCTCCTCCATCCCTCTTTCCTCTCTCCTTCCCAACCTCTGTATGGTCGCACCCAAGGGATCCCTTCTTTCTGCTAGAGCTCCCTCTTTCCTCCTGTCTGTCCTGTGGCTGCAGAGAGGGCAGTGAGAATCAGCAGCAGGAGGAGCTTCTTCAGCTCTCTGAACAGCCCTAAAAATGGAGAGTGAAATCCTGTCCCTACTGAAGTCGGTGGCAAAGCTCAGATAGGGCCAGGGTTTGGCGTTGAGTCCCCGGGCAGAGAGGCAAGTAAATAGGACCTAAGACTTAGTATAGAAATTCAGGATTCATAGACTTTAAGGTCAGAAGGGACCATCATGATCATCTAGTCTGACCTCCTGCACACTGCAGGCCACAGATCCTTGCCTACCCCCTCCTGTAATAGACCCCAACCTCTGGCTGAGTTACTAAAGTCCTCACATTGTGATTTCAAGACTTCAAGTTACAGAGAATCTACCATTTGCACTAGTTTAACTCTGCAAGTGACCCATGCCTCATGCTGCAGAGAAGACAACCCCGCCCCCCCCCCAGGGTCTCCACCAATCTGACCCGGGGAAAATTCCTTCCCGACCGCAAATATAGTGATCAGTTAGACCCTGAGCATGTGGGCAAGACCCACCAGCCAGACGCCCTCCCCATCTAGTGTCTCATCACCAGCCTTTGGAGATATTTGCCACTAGCAGTTGCAGATCGGCTGCATGCCGTAGGCAGTCTCGTCATACCATCCCCTCCATAAACGAATCAAGCTCAGTCTTGAAGCCAGTTAGGTTTTTTGCCCCCAAAACTTCAGGACAGCTTGACTAGAGCGGAGGAAAGAACTCAGATGGAAGCCGCCTCTCCATCACCACCATTCCCGTCTTATCGCCAAACAGGGATACTGGATTCTCTACTCCCTTGCACCTGCTGAGTGTGCCCAGCGTTTGGGAAATGCTTAGCAACTGTTTCTAGTTTTTGAGCAGCATCCAGGAGGAACAATGGGTGGGAATGTCCTGCTCAGCCTCTGGAACACGCTCAGTTTGTGTTGTGGGATTGGTGTGCATGCAGGTTGCTCACACACAGGGATTGTGAGGGGCTGGGACATGCTCAGTCCAGATGGAATCTTCCGAGAACTTAGCTTCCAAACTCAAAAGTCTCTACTGAGCTGGTGCATACTAAGATTTTGTGGAGGCTTGTAGCTTCACCAGATTTGGGCAGATTGTCACAGGGATGGCATAAGGCACATCACTGGCATCAGGGTGACTCCCATGCCAAATTTCAAATCCCTGCCCCAAGGCATGGGTATGCTAGGGCTTCTCTACAAAATCACTGTAAGTTTCTTCTTTTAACATGGACGACACAACACAGTATTTCCCAGGCTCATTCCTAGAAGTGACTGAAACATTTTTAGCTGAAACTTTCCAAAATATTCCACCTGAGGCAGATACTTGGCATGGAAAATTTCAGCCCAAATGGTTAAAATCTGGCAAACTTAAAAATCATTGAAAACATGTGATTGGAAGTGTTGGCCAAGCTTAATTTTAGGTGGCATCCCTGTAATGTATATTGTTGCTGGAGTCCCCATCTCAGACAGTGAAGCACGGGGACAGAGGAGCTGGCTGCAGAGAGATGTAGGGAAAGTTTAGCCCTCGTTGACAGATGGAATAAGGAACAGAAATTTCTATACACCGTTCCTAGAGTCCACGTACCCAGCAGCAACACAATTGTCTTTGATGCTAACTGGCTTTCTTTCTGGGAGCTGAAGCAGAGGGATTATAGACTGAACAGTCGTGGAGGCTGGATTACACTTGCTGTGTTACCAGGGGTGCTTAGCACCTTAGCTGGGAACAGTTGGAGGGAAGCTTGTATGATTTGCATTATGAGAATGTGGGACTTTGTCTACCACAGCGGCTGGCTAGCAGAGTTATTCCTTTAACTTTAGTGGTAGAGACTCGTGATTTTAGCACTGAAGGTCCAGTGCTAAACCCCCCTGCTGGTGGTACAAGCGTGATCAGTTACACTTTGGAGGTTGGTGTAGGGGATGGCTAGAAGCTTTCAGGGGGGCAAGGATGTTATGCTCATTGTACCTCACTGCAGTAATAGCAGATTGAACCAGCAAAGTGATGCTACGGCCCCTCCTGACACAGGTGATGTCCACAGAAACGGAGTGTGAGAGGAGACAGAAAGGAGAGTCCCAGCATCCTGGCCCTTTAACTGGCCTTCAGTGTGCACTGTCTTTAGCCTTGTTCCTGAGCTGCAGAGGAGACTTCTCTGGTCTGTGCCAGAAAGACCTGCTCTTCAGAAAACCAATTCAACAAAACTTGTAAAATTCCATCTCTGCGAGCCCCAGGACTCCTGTTACTCCAATGTTATTGTTGGGTTGGGAAGGAAGTTTGCAAGCCTAGAATTTTTTTTTTTTAAAGACGCCTGTAATCTTTTGGGAAAGAAGCGAATAATGTAAGAGCCTGTTTGGGTTTATTCTTTGTCTGATCAGGGTGGTACGAGTTGGATAATCATTGCTGTCTTACCAAGTGTGGCAGGATAGGAGAGGTGTCACAATATTGTCTCTGCCATCTGCTTTCCCACTTCACGCTGCTCTCCAAGAGAAAAACCATAACCAGGCACCGTGTGGCAAACCAATCTCCCCCTGGAGCTCGGAGAGCTTGCCTCTCCCCCCTCCCCATATCCCCTCTCTGTCGTCAGTGCCACGTGCAGTCCTTTTGCCTCTTCCCGCATCAGTCACATGGGGACGATCCTACTTGCCAACCATAGGTAATGCACCAACCCCGCATCAGCTCAAGCTCTCGCTTTTTTTAAGAATAAATCCAATTCTTTCTATCTATCTATCTTAAAAAAAGAAGCATGTGGAAGAAAACAGCTCACACTGTAAAATCTGCTCCACACACGGTGTGACATCAACATGGTTTGTTTCCTTTGGGATGGTGCTTTACATTCCGGCTGAAATTTTGAGGGCCGGTTTTCATTAAAAGTGGCTTTTGAAAACGGTAAAGTAATAATTTGCTAAATCAGGCCCTGGACTGCTCAGTTTAGCAAATGATTCCTTTTTCTTTTTTTTAAAGACCGTGTGTAAAGGGAAGCCCATTTAATGAAAAATGGCCAGGTTAGATCAGGTTCAGGTTAATAATTGTTTGATCTGGCAAAATAAATAATAATAATTGATAAAATAATCATAATGTTCCTGTCATACACTTCTTTATGTGTTAATAAAACTATGTGGCAGTAAGTGTAATAAGTCATTGCTTGACTTCTTGCTTATCTTTGCTTTTTGTTCTAATTCTCTTTCAAGGCACAAAATAGTAAAGGAAAGTAAAACTGACATACCTTGTACAGTGTAATTAGTCAAATAACCAGGTGTCAAGTAATATATTGATTTCCTAATAACTTTTATTTAAGATGCTTCATTTGACTAGCTTGAGCAAATCTGTGCCCCCCAAAACTTCATGGCTGCACCGTGTTGCACACCATGTAACAGCCACGCTAGAACTCAGATGTTCTCACTACCAAAGCACAGACTGCTACTACTTGAGCTAAAGGAGAATTTGCACTCACTTGTTTGCAGTCCGGGACATGGCATAGCAGTGAGCAATTCTGATTCCATCCAGTAGAGGGCAGTGGTACACATGCACAGTCTACCTAGGCTTGGAAAGATTAGATTTTTATCGGTAAATGTTGCTAATCGTCGATTTCATCATACACACCCAGATGAGTGAAAAAAAAATTCCGTCTATAATAATCAAAATTTACAGATAGGCAAAGTAAAGGAAAATGCTGCTTGAGAACTTAGTATTTGATTTCCTTTGTGTATTTTGACATGAGATGTTGACAGCTTGTGTTTTAACGGTTGTAATGCTGTAACATTTTTCATCTCATCGTCATCTGTCATTAAATGATTGTCTAGCACTCACACACCCACAGTGTACCACAACTGTGAACATTTAAATGGATAAACATAGAAAAAATGTGTAAAATCCATAATTTTGCACAACTGTGAAAATTTAATTTATAAAAATAGAAAACGTTGCTTGAAATAAACACTGATGCTAGCCATCGAAATTACAATAAAAATAAAATTCTTCCAAGCCTAACTATCCTGAGAGAGATGTGGTCTGAGTACGGAAGTGGGAGACAAGAAGTCCTGAGGTTCTGATGCCTCTTGAAGCTGTGTGCAAGTCTTTATTCCTCTGTGCCTCAGTTTCTCTATCTGTAAAATGGGATTAATTTAACCCCAATGGGAGGCTTGATGGATTAATTATTCAGGACTCTCTTGTGCCTTTGCAAGGCGTAATGATGCTGGAGATGTGTCTGCTCCAGTGGGGGTGTTCAGCCAGTAGAGTACACAGGAAGGAACTTGCTGAAGAGTGGCGCTTAGAACCCCACAGTGCTGGCTGTTGCCTGTCAGTCAATGCTGAGGTGCCCTGCATCCTTTCATTTGCTTGGTACCGTTCTCCTTGTTTTTTAAACTCACGGAGTACAAGGGCTGGGATGGTGGCTGCTCCCAGGGCAGAGGATTGGCACAGTGTCTTGCGCCTTTGCTTTGTCCTCCCGCACCATGAAGGGCAACGAGTAATGTGGGCTTTTAGACCAGATTCTGAGCTCCCATTTAGGCACCAAGATACAGGGCAGATTTTCAAATGAGCTCAGCCTCTTGGGAGGCAGGTCTTATCTGAAAACCTGTCCAGAAGTGCCACAATGGAAGTTGCTGGGTGCTGAGTGCTGTTGAAAACCTGCCCCCTCTCCCCAACTTCCTCGCAAAGCATGTAGAAAATGTAAAACTTTCGAAGTGCTACTGCAATTAGTATATCAGACAATGAGCTCTAAATTAATTGTGGTTAATATAGTCTAAATAGAGCTTCCACACATCCTCCTTCCTGTCTAAATTATCTTGTGCACTCTCTATTGATCTCCTGTTTGCTGTATGCATTCATCAGGGCCCTTAACCACAGTGTATGGGAAAGCTTGCTTGTTTTCTCTTTCTTTCTTTCTTTCTTTCTTTCTTTCTTTCTTTCTTTCTTTCTTTCTTTCACTAATTTGCAAGAACCATTTATACCAAGAGGCAAAATGATTAGCTGGGTTTGCACAGTGTCTGGGGAAGTGATTTCAGCCGTTGTGTTTGCATGTGTATTTAAGAAGGTGATGCTGCTGTAGTAGCCTTCAAGATCCTGTTTCCCATGGGTCTTGCAGGGCTGCTGTCATCCCTCTAGCTCAGTGGTTCTCAAAGCCGGTCCGCTGCTTGGTCAGGGAAAGCCCCTGGCGGGCCGGACCGGACCGTCCCTTGGCCCGCGCCGCTTCCTGCAGCCCCCATTGGCCTGGAACAGCGAACCGCGGCCAGTGGGAGCCACGATCAGCCGAACCTGCGGACGCGGCAGGGAAACAAACCGGTCCAGCGCGCCAGGGGCTTTCCCTGAACAAGCGGCGGACCAGCTTTGAGAACCACTGAGCTAGCTGACAACAGCTACACACAATGCCACTCTGCATTTGGCCTCGCCACTTTGAGTGCCAGCCACAGGCCTGGGACAGAGGCCACATAAGAAGAACCAGAAAAGGTTTCGGCAGCAGCACTCATAGGCATAGTTGGCAAAGGCCCATCAGATCATCCGGTCCACTCTCCTGCCAAGCAGGGCTAGAGACTTTCAATGTAGCCAGGCAACACCAACACTAGACAGTAGGCAAAAGAAAGCAGAAGTGAGTAATAGAGCTTGCAAATGGGTCTTGTCTTTACTGCAGCAGTGAAAGGCACAGTTCGGTCCAGAATCCGGCTTTTATCCAGACTGAAATTCTGTCTGTTAATTATTATCCGGATGACAGTAACTCCTGAAGGCCCCAAATGAGATCAGGGTTCCATTGTATTAGGTATTAGCGCAGAGGAAGAAACCAGCTCTGTAAGAGCGAACACTCTAAATAGAAAGCTGGGAGGGCAAGCAGAGACAGAGACTTGCCCAAGGTCATGTCACAGATCAGTAGTGTAGCTCACAACAGAGCCCGGCTCTCCTGAATCCCCGCTCAGTGCTTTATTCACGGGCCCACACTGCCTCCTGCCGAGCTGTCGTGTGCCTTGGCTGCAAGCAGAACACTCCCAATTCTTGAACCTTTTCACCCCACCATATGCCGCCCAGCTGTATGGGCGATCACTCTCTTTCACTGAGTGTTTATGCTTGTGTCGGTCTCTATTTGTTTCTAAGCTCTGATTCTCTCTCTCTTTCTCTCTTTTTTTTCTGCTACGGCTGGCGTGAGGAGTAGAAAAACAGTGGCATCTCCCCCAGTGCTCTGACCCTAGCAGGTTTCCCCTAATATTACATCTGAATAAATAAGAAAAATCGAATAAGAGCTCACTGACAAATTCTGCCAATATTGGCCTCTGCGCTCACTTTCCAGCCGCCTGGCTCCCAGAGGAAAGTTTTGCCCTCTCTCACACCGGGGCTTGCAGGAAGTAAACATTCATTTTCGTTTCTTGAAGGAGAAGGAGAATGAAAATAACATGACGGTGCCTGAACCCTTCAGATCTCGGTGTGGGTGGCTGCCTAGCTGCTGAGGCAGCCTCAGGCCATTTGCTTTCAGGCTAGCTCTGGTTCTGAGTGTCTGTGTGATAGGCCGGGGCAGAAGTGCCCAAATGAGGCCCATATGACTGCCATCTTTATATTAATTAGTAGTATAACACCACAGGGGCTCAAGATGCTTGATAGAATCAGTAATGTCGAGTGCTGTACTCAGAGGAGCTCTACAATGCCTCAAGGAGCGAATTTCCTGGGGGTGTTCCGGTTCTGCAGAGGACAGTCGCAGGCTGCCCTCTGCAAGCCCCCTTGGAAGCCTGAGCACAGGCAACCTGTTGCGGGTAGAGCCAGGGGTTGAAGGGGAATCCCTGTAGCTTTGGGGCAGCTTTGGGGATTCTCAGCAGCTGTGGTCTTGCAGACCAGCTCATAGGAAGCCTAGGGGAGTAGGGGACACCATAAAATAGAGCAGCTCCTGGCTCCTCTACTTTATGTTGGGAGTTGTTCCGGTACTGGAACAGGCCTTCCCAGGCTGCACCTCCTGAAAGAATGGCACGGTATCTCAGCCATCATTTGTAACCAGTTTTTGAGGATGGAGTAAAAGGAGGAGAGAGGTGAGATGTGCTGACTGGGGCTAGGAAAGAAGTTCCATGCACCGGGGATGTGTTGAAAGGAGGCATGGAAGTGGGCATGGGACAGAGACATAAAGGCTGGATCCAGATAGCTGAGCAAAGATGGAGAGAGGTAGAGAGGTGCAAAGGAATTAAATCGCCAAGGGCCTTGAATTCAAGCTACTTGTTCTTACCTTTGATGCAGGAGAGAATGGGGGACATGTGGACGTGAGGGGTGGATTGAACAAGGCCACAGTATCAGGCAAGGAAGGTGATTTTTGCCCTAGAGTGTTTGATGGATTGGATCAGGGGCAGTGACTTGCCAGATGCCAAAAGCTGGCACTTAGTTTGTGTGTAATGGAGCAGATTGCACTCATCCATGTTGTTAGAGGATATGTTCCTCGGGGCTGACAGACACTATCAGGCAACGGTCTGTGTTGACACGAGTGGCCAGGTATCCTTATCTGCTTCCTGTATCTACTAGCCCGGATGCCCAAAGCAAATTTCATCTTTGCTCAGAGCTGCTTTCACTGTCTTCTGTGTTATTGATAAAGATGACCACCAGTCCTTTAGTGTCGGTATCTGCCAGGTCGCATTTGCCATCTGTTGCACTCTGGCCTTCCCTCTGTAATCATATAAAACTTCTTCTAACAGACACAAGTTGGCGTATCTCTGAATGTTCACATATGGGACAAGTGGAGTTGCCAAGTCACTGATGTAAATCCTTCGATCTGTCTGCTTATTTGGAGTCTACCCATTTAGACACTGCTCATCACTGTAGTTTCTGAGCATCTTCCAGAAGTATGTAAGAATGGCCTGGTCCCTCCTCAAAGAGCTGTCAGGAAATGGGATGTTTCACACAAATGTTTTGTGTCTTTTAAAAAATTTTCATGTCCTTTTATTTTAAATGTTCACAAGTTTCAACCAAAACAACAACAAAAAAGCAAACAGCAAACACATAAAAAGGAAAGTAGAGAAAGGGGAGAATAACCAAACAAAAAGATTTGGTTTCGAGAACTGAAACATTTTCAGTTTTTCAATTTCAGGTTCTTTTGCATCAAAAAAGGGCAAACATGGACACATCTCACCACAAATGTTGCTATTGGGAGAAAAAGTCCATTAAAAAAATATTGAAACAGTTTCAAACAACAAATTTCCGCCAGCTGTATTACCATCTAAGGCTTCAATCCTGCAACCACTCACACACATACGTGACTTTAGTACCAGGACTTCTCCCAGTGATTGCAGTGGGACCACAGATGGTAGGAGAGTAAAGCAGGTGTGTTTTCAGGACCAGAGCCTTAACTTGGAAATAATAGACCAGATCCTCAGCTTGTTGTAAATCAGCATAACTCTACTGAAGTCAATGGACCTACACTAATATACAGGATCTGGCCCAATAGCAATAACAAATGAAGGATGCGTCAGACAGAGAGATGACAAAGGAGAAAATATGCCCATGCAATTGTGTTAGATTTCATTGTACGCCACTTGATGGCGTTTGGTGGTGGTGTTGCTGTTACTGATTTATCCTTTGTATGTGAGCAGAAGGGAAGTGATTGGGGGAGAGGACGGGGGAGGAGAAGAGGCACAGTGAGACGGTGGCAGGGACTGAGGAGGAGTCAGGAGCCTTCACTGCAGCTGTTGGACTGGTTATATAACATCGGCTGCAGGCTCACTGCCACTGGCCTGTCTCTGTGCGGATAAATCTCAACTCCTGCAGGAGGTGAAAACACATCACTGAAATCTGGAGGGCTCCGGGGGATGACTGGCTGGTAGGAAAGTTGACAAGCAGGAGCTCTTCCTCACTAGTATCATTCAAACATCTGCCACTGGAGGGGCTTCCTGGAGAGTGACACAATTCAGAAGCTGGGCATGTTCCCCTTTTTCTTACAGAGCTCCATTGGAAAGCTACTCCGGGAACCCAAACCCAGAGCCAGATGCTCTGCTGGCGTGAAAATCACAGGAGTTCCACCGAAGCCATTGGCTCTGTAGTGATTTGCATAAATTGGGACTCTGTCCCTCAGCCTCACATTGTCCCTTCCTCTATCTGCTGCTACCTCTCCTTCCTCTGATCTCAAGTGGGGAGTGTGAATTGAGCTGTTGGCCTCAGAGTGCGCAGTGTCTGTGGTGGAAGTGGGCCTGCTGTGTAAGAGTCTGTGTACTGTACATGGTTATGGGGATGTTTGCCATATGAATACACTGGTTCAGTTTAATAGCAGGCTGCTGGAAAGACAAGCAGGAAGGGAAACAATAGTTCGAGATAAGCCAGCTCCCAGTAAACCACTTCATGGCCATTAAGAGACAATGCCTGACCCCATTCACTGTGAAGATTGGACCTCCCAGGCTCCAGCCAGCTTACAAAACTTGTTTGGCCAGTGCTGGGGGCCATCTGCCCAGAAGGACTATAAAGAGCTAAAAAAGACACTCTCTGTCCAGAAGTCAGGGGCACTTGTAGCTGAGGAGCTGTGGCACCTATGGGGATATCTGAAAAGCTTAGGCTTCCTTCAGGGAGTAGTCAGTAGAGCTGGTAGGGAATTTGTCTTCAAAACGTTGTTGGTTGGCAAATGCCAGCTCTTCAGATCTGAACCTTTTCACAGAAACGCCTCAGTTCCAGTGACACTCTCATCAGGGAAGGTTTCTCGGATCCAGGATGGAATTTGTGGTCAAAACAGAGGGAGGCCCCAGAAAAGCTGCTGTTCCTTACTCAGAGCACGTGGACCGTGCACATGCCACGTGAGTGCGCGAGCCACCAGCCTATTGAACTGACGGCACAATTGCTGCTTTTGGAGTAGTTCCGCTTTGTATAAATATTCAAATAGTCACTGGGCCAGAGAGCAAGAGAATGATTCGACAGCCTGGTGGTTGGGCCCTCCCCTGCAGTGCAGGGGACCCGGGGTAAAGTTACCTGCTCTGAATCCAGCTGACTAGTGGCTATTCTGGGACGATGTTCTCTCCTTACTTCTTTTTTTTTCCCAAAAAGTGTGAAAGCTCTCATTTTTATTCCAACGTAGAACAAAAACAAATGTTGAAACCTCAACATCTTTTGTGAAAGAGAATTCTTGTTTTCTGGCCAACCCTGCCCTAATGGTAAGCAGCTAGATAAGAGAGACATGCATATAGGCTACTTCTCGTTTTGAAATCCTGTTTTTCTTATGCCTTGTTTTATTTCTACTGTTTAGACATTTAGAAGGTTGTTCTGGTCACTCTAGTCACAGACTTCGGAAGGAATGAACTGCAGACACTGGACAGCTGGACCTGATGGCTAAACACAGTGGATACCCAGGGTACTGTAGCCCAGGGACCATCTAAGAGTGGGAGAAATCACTGCTTCTACCCCAGGAGAGGTCATGACTGAGACATGCAGTTTATAGCCTGACACCTCCAGGGCTGTGCTCAGAGAGACCAGACACCGCTAGCTCTGTAACCGTGACAGTGTCCACATGACAAACTTCAGCAGCACAGTTGCCCCCCTTGCTGGTGGACATGGCAGAAAGACCAGAGAAGAAAAGGGCTCAGTGACCCATATAGATGGTGCCTCCAAGCCAGTGCATAGGCTGGGCGTGTGTCAAGAAGCGTGCAATGTCTCTGCCCATGCTGATCCTGTTCTGTGGATATGCAGAGGACTTCAGAACCCATGGCTGTCCATTTGGATACCTTTCCCTCACACTAAAATGCCTGCCCTTGGATTCTCTATAATGACCTATAACAGCTATAAATGCCTTGCAGACAGATGGCATGTATGCCTGGATTCCTACCTCTGGTACACAATAGAATCATAGGACTGGAAGGATCCTCGAGAGGTCATCTAGTCCAGTCCCCTGCACTCATGGCAGGACTAAGTATTGTCTAGCCCATCCCTGACAGGTGTCAGCTAAGTGTCGCTAAGGCCATCCCCACTTCCATCGCACCTCTATGGGTCTGCCTCCATCTGTGTCCCAGGGACAGACCCTTGCTCTGGACAGCTTGCTGGGCAGCAGGTGGACAGAGCAACTCCTCTGATACCATACAGTGGCATTCCTCCTCTCTCCAAACAGTAAGCAGTGATTGTTCCAACTCCCTTAATGAGACTGACTATTTATTACAAAGGAGATTGCAGGAATCGGGAAAGGAAACAATTCCTCAGCCTGGCTAGCTCACACCTCACTGTGTCAGGCTGCCTTTGGTACTGAGCACATGTCAGAGCGATCAGAAGTGCTGCTGTGGAGTCATGGCTATTTTCTTTTTTATTTTATTTTTTACTATGTAAAGCTATCAACGGTATGGGTTAGGTATGAAATAGAGCCTTATAAAATGTGTTTACTCATTCTGTAACTCAAAGCGGGGATTAAACAGTAGGAAAAACTGAGTGGGAGAATTTTCCAAACTGAAAAAGCTTTACAGCTTTCATTGTGGACTGGTGAGAGAGGAATTTATTTATTTATTTAAGATAAAAAGAAGAGGGTGGGGATGGGCGAGGGGGAGATAATGGGTGGATGAAGAAATAGACTCAGGGGTAGCGAAATTAGCTCACACGGTCAGAACCCCCAATGGTCCCGTCTCCCCGCCGATGGCTTCCAAAAGGGCCTTCTCCCCACAGTGCGCAAAGCTCCTAAGCAGGGCCTGCTTTTCTCATCTCCTTGAAGGCATCTTTTATGGGGAAAACAGAGTCATGCAGATCTGTGGCTGCTCAAGGGGAGAGGTGGGGGAGTGAAGTGACAAGATCGAGGGAAGACGCAGCTGTGCTGAGCGCCCCGTGGAAGGGTTGAGGGTGCGGGGGAGCGAAGGACATGGGTGTAGTTATGGTATTATAGCCTACGTGCGATTAAAGCCAAAGCACTGGGGAATAACTGGAACGGTCAAGGGAGATGGAGATAGTGGTCAGGTCCCACGCGGTGTTGAGTGGCTCCCTGATAAGGAGCAAGGCGCATGTAACCTGGACCCTTCCCAGCTCTCATTTTCTCCCCTGCTTGAACACAACTTTCTTTCTTGCTCTCTGGGGCTCTGCCACCTTTCAACTCCCGCTCCCTGGTCCGTGAATCATCCCCGCTCTGTGGAATGGTGATCCTCGCACTATTAGTAAGCCTGACTCACCCTTCCCCTCCACACATTATTTCCACAGACCTTAGAGGGTTTTTTTTCCCCTTTTTTCTTTTTTGCCTTTTAATTTTTTCGCTCTGCTTTACGAACTTTTTCCGGGGGATAGGACGGGGGGAGAAGAGAGAGTGGGCTCGTTTGGGTAATTTTCCCTCTGGCTAAATGTCAGCATCCTATGCTTGGTGTCTGGGGCCGGGGGAGGGTTACAGGACTGCCAGGGGTTTTATTTCAGGCTTTGCTGGGAGCCAAGGGATTTGGGCCGGGAGAGACTCTCCCTATGGTTTTGACAAAGCCCCAGCCATCAAGCCGTGGTTGGATTCCATAGAAGGGAAGGAAGCGATGACATCGCTGTGCCAGCTCGGAGGCTTTCACCGCCAGGCACATGCTCCCTCGTTAGCATGGGTCTTGGAGCAGCTGTGGAGTCCATTCCCCACTTGGCTTAATCCTTCACTGCTCGCTCTGGGAATCTCTCTTCCCTCTCCTCCCTTCTCTAAGTGGTGGGATATTACTTGGCTGCTGGCTACGACCCATCTCCGTATGACAGTGCCGCCGTCTAAGAGTGACTGGTGTTACTGGGGATTATGAGCACGCATGGAGGATTTCAGTGACTCAGCCAGAGGTTAGGGGTCTATTACAGGAGTGGCTGGGAGATGTTCTGTGGCCTGCAATGTGCAGGCGGTCAGACAAGATCAGTGGTTTTCAACCAGTGATTTGCGAACTCCTAGGGTTCCTCAGACTACGTCTAAGGGGTCCTCAAAAGGTTGTCATTACCATAGAACAATGGTTTTCAACCTATGGTCTGTGGAGTCCAGGGGGTCTGCAGACTATGTCTAAGCTTTCCGAAGGCGCCCGCGCTTCCATTTAAATTTTTTTAGCGGTCCACAAATGAAAAAAGGTTGAAAAACACTGGACTAGGTGATCATTATGGTCCCTTCTGGCCTTGAAGTCTATGATTCTGATTCTGTGAGACATTTAGGAAAACAACTCAGACATTCCACCATGTGAATGCCATCAGCACCTTCCTCTCTCACGTAAAACAGACTCCCAGGAAGTATTACATTGAGGGACAGCCATCCCCAGAGCTGCCCCCTCTGAAAATAGACTCTCCTGATGCGGTCACTCAAGATGCCATAAATTTGCCTTGGTGGCTGAGGCTGTGTTGTCTGACATTCAGAGCTGGGGACATTCCTGCCTCTGCCAATGTCCTGCCATGTGATAATGTTGCTTAACCACCCCAGTGCCTCAATCCCCCCATCTGTAAAATGGGGTTAATGCTACTTATGAGCAGGGCATGATGGCAGATTACATAGAGTGGACTTGGAACCAGGAGATATGGGTTCTAATCCCAGCTGTTTAGCTGTCCTGCTATGTAGTGTTGGACAAGTCATTTTTCTGTTCCCCTCTCACCCTTTGTCTGTCTTCTCTATTTCGATTAAAGGCTCTAAGAATGGGAGCTGCCTGTTACACTCATAGACATAGAGTTTAAGGCCAGAAGAGATCACCAGATCATCTAGTCTGACCTCCTGCATATCACAGGCCACCAACATCACTCAACACCCACACACTAAACCCAACAACCATGTGTATGTAGCACAATGGGACTCAGGTCTAGCCTGGGGCCTCTACACACTATCATAATATAAATAATAACGATCTTTGTGAAGTGCTTTGAAATCTTTGGATGGCAAATGCCATATCAATGCCAAGTATTATCTCTAAGTGAGTAAGTGCTCAAGATTCAACATGGCAGAGTCTATTCCAGTGGAAATAGTAATGGAACAGAGAACATCCTGATACAGTCAATGGCAAGGAGAGGACAAGACATGGAAGAACTTCAATCTGAAGAGAGATTGAAAATGTTGAAATTGTTCTCCATAGAAAGGAGTCAAATGAGAGAGGACTTGAAAGATGCAGACAAAACAATGAATGGCACAAGAACTAGGAGACAGTCAATGAAATTGTAAGGCAATAAATTTAGACCTGATGTGGGGAAATCCTTTTCCAAACAGTGCACAATTAGCCTGTGAAACTCGTGGCTTGAGTTAAAGTTGAGCATTGTGCTTAAGTGCATTGGTGGATCAGAGCCAGAGTACTCAGCACCTTGCAGAATCAATCCCTATTATAAAAAAAGTTTTCCTAGCCACCTCTCTTAGGAGAACCAAAGGGAAAATGATGCCCTGCTTAACACATTGTTTCGTGCAAAACTCTGAAAGCCTCAGAGAGCCCAGAGTCTTGGCAAATATGGCTGGCTGGAAATCAAGAATTCCTTTTTAGCAAAAAAACTCTGAGGTTCTGGCATTTGAGTTCATTCCGCATCGCCCCGAAACTGAGACCTTTCAAAAAATTTCATGAAAAATAGAGTGGAGCCCCATCCCATAATAGCCCATTGGTTATGGCACTCCTCTGCAATGTGGAAGACTCAGGTTCACATTCCTTTTCTGCCCATTTCGGAGCAGATAAAAAAATGTTTTGCTGGGAAAATCTTGACCAGCTCTATTAGTTAATTTGCTTGAGGCTGTTGCCATGAAGACTTTAGACAACCTTTCTGCTAGTACAGTGGTAGACAAAGCTGTCTCTGAAGAGCCAATCTATAATTCTCTACGTGCAGGTCATTAGAGGTACTTATTCTGCTGATGTTGTCTTCTGCTCTTTATACAACATATATAATACAAAGGAACCACATGAGCATGATGGGTTCAGATAGCCGTGTTTATGAACTACATACAACATGCAAGGCCTGCCTGCATATACATACAACATTGCAGCTCTGGCAGCCTTCTGGTGGCTTGTGAAACATAGAAGACAGTGAAGGTCACTAGAGGGCTCACAAACTATTTAAAAGGATATTACTCAGTCCTCATACATTACAGATGGGTTTCATGGAGGAGATGCATATGGCATGTGTACTCGGAAAGGTCTAAAGGAACTTGCCAGTTTTGGTATGGGATGCAGGACAGACACTGCTGGAATGGAGAACTACACTAGTCACACCAGAAATGGAATGGGGGCAGTTGGCCATTATACTAGTGATGAAATAAAGTCATCCTCATTCAGAGAGTTCCAGCTCCAGCCTTCATTCGACCCAGTCATTCATTAAAAATAATCAGAATTATCAAAGAATGAATCACTTTGATCACCATTAGATCTGATTTGAAATCTTGGTTATGAACTGACCCTAATTACAAACATAGCCCTCGTTCAAGAACTGATCTCCATCCTTGCGCTTGTATTCACGAAGGGCTTGAATGGGTGATTTCCAGCCTATGAGTTCTTTGTGATCTGTCTGCTTCTGCTATGCATTATTTGTGTTGTCATGGCATATGTAGTTGGTCTCCTAAGTCACATGGCATGGCTTCTTCTCCCTGATTGGATGACTGAAAGTTTGTAAACAGGAGAATAACAAATTATATACTTCCTGGTATGAATTTTTGGTTGAAAAACATCTGTGATAAAATGTTCAGGATTCACCAATATTTTCTCAAATTCTCCAGTTGTCAGGGTACTCACCAATTATTGCCTTGGTTCTGCAAACACATACACACCTGAGTAAAAAGAAAAGGAGGACTTGTGGCACCTTAGAGACTAACAAATTTATTTGAGCATAAGGTTTCGTGAGCTACAGCTTGAGTAACTGTATGCATCTGAGTAGTTCCATTGAGTTTAATGGAATGGCTCACATGAGTAAATTAAACGTGTGTAAAGGTTTGCCTGAGCAGGATCAATAATTCCTCAGGAATCATAGTGAAGCAACTCCACACTGTTATTTATGAGAGTGTTCACTACATTCCTATCTTTTTTTCCAAATCACTCATTGGTCTGTAATAACCAGTATGGCACCGTTATTCCAAATCACTCACAGCCAGGGTGTAGATCATCAGAGGTTGTAAATTGACATAGCTCTATTGCCTTCAGTAGAGCTAGGACAGTTCATACCAGCTGAAGATCTGACCCCCGGATTTTCAGGTGTTCAAAACCCCAGTGGGAGGCCAGATGTTCCAAAGAGCTCTGCTCCCATTGAGGTAACTGAATAAGGTCCAGATTTTCAAACGTGCTGATAATCCAGCCCGAGTTGTGAGTGCTGTCCTTCTGAAAATCCTGATCTATGACATTATCACTAGCACACTGCAGAAATCAGCGTCTGACAATATCACCTGGCTGTATTCAGAAGAAAATTGGGCTGGACACAGAGTTGCTGCTTTAAATTGGCCACTACTGACAGTAGTGAACTTGGGTGCATTAGTCCAAGCCGCTCTCCGGCACTGAGCCAGGAAGTATCGGAAGGGGCCAGGAGGGGGGGAAGGCAACTATGATGCTGTGGAACTAATTTTTGGATCTTGCAGAGCTACAAAAGGTCCATTTACCCAAAAAGTGCAAAGAGAAGTGAAGCAGAGAGCAGGAGATTGCTTTTTGGCATCAGTTTACAGTGATTTGATTTGACAAATTACTCAGGGCAATTGTGTTTTTAGAGATTAATTACACACTCTGCGTTTCTTTCTAGGAAATGCTTCCCCCCGTCTCGCTTCTACCTTGGGATTTGAGGCCAGGGTGCATGTGTAGAGAGGAGGATTTTTTTTAAAAAAGCTAAGGATTCAGTACTGCACTGAATTGCACCCAATCAGTGAGGTCCCACAGGGTGTTAAGTCAATGGAGAATTTGGCCTTTAAGAGCTGGTCATAAGGGGGCGTGATCAGTAGAGTTGAAAATGAGGGATTGGCAGCACAACATTTGGCAGGCTCTCTCTTGCTCCCTCGCTGGATCAAAGTCCCTACTTGCATTCTGTGGTAGGCCAGATGGTATGTTAGACCCAGTGGTGGAATTCAACCAGGGCTGGCCTTCCATCCACTAGGCTTCCTCCTAGTTCAGCAAAGATCCCCAGTGCTCCTAGGTGAAAGCTGGTCCGCTCTGCATTTGGGCACCCACCAACCAGCCAGAACCTCCCAATACCCTGGATAGACAGAGCGAAGTTGCACGGGGCTATGCTTGGGTCCATGAGAGCAAGGGTCTGAACCAAGCGTGGGGACAAACCCACCTGAGTGGTTTTGTGACCCTTTGTGAGCAATTTGGTAGTGAACTTCTCACAAGACTTTAAGCTCCTGGAGGTAGGGACTGTCTCTTTGTTATAGGTTTGTACAGAACCTTACTGCATGAGGCAGAGGTCTCTAGGTGTCACTTCATTACAAATAATAATGAGATGGATGCTTCTCTTAGTGGGAGACTGTCAAGGCCAGAACTCTTCCAGTCCGGGAGCAAGAGGACTTCTTGTGCTACCCGCTTAGCAGCTGGCTTCATGAGGATCACTAAGGATCATTTCATTAAAGAAGGAGAAGCAGGGAAGTTTGCGGATGACACTAAACTGTAGAGAGAAGTACATATGCTGGAGGGTAGGGATAGGGTCCAGAGTGACCGAGAGAAATTAGAGGTTTGGGCGAAAATAAATCTGATGAGGTTCAACAAGGACAAGTGCGGAGTCCTGCACGTAGAATGGAAGAATCCCATGGACCGCTATAGACTAGGGACCGAATGGCTCGGCAGCAGTTCTGCAGAAAAGGACCTAAGGGTTACAGTGGACGAGAAGCTGGATATGAGTCAACAGTGTGCCCTTGTTGCCAAGAAGGCCAATGGCATTTTGGGATGTATATGTAGGGGCATTGCCAGCAGATCGAGGGACGTGATCCTTCCCCTCTATTCGACATTGGTGAGGCCTCATCTGGAGTGCTGTGTCCAGTTTTGGGCCCCCCACTACAGAAAGGATGTGGACAAATTGGAGAGAGTCCAGCAGAGGGCAACAAAAATGATTAGGGGCCTGGGGCATATGACTTATGAGGAGAGGCTGAGGGAACTGGGCTTATTTAGTCTGCAGAAGAGAAGAGTGAGGGGAGATTTGATAGCAGCCTTTAACTACCTGAAGGGGGGTTCCAAAGAGGATGGAGCTCGGCTGTTCTCAGTGGTGGCAGATGACAGAGCAAGGAGTAATGGTTTCAAGTTGCAGTGGGGGAGGTCTAGGTTTGATATTAGGAAAAACTGTTTCACTGGGAGGGTGATGAAGCACTGGAATGGGTTACCTAGGGAGGTAGTGGAATCTCCATCCATGGAGGTTTTTAAGGCTGAGCTTGACAAAGCCCTGGCTGGGATGATTTAGTTGGGGATTGGTCCTGCTTTGCAGGGGGTTGGACTAGATGACCTCCTGAGGTCTCTTCCGACTCTAATCTTCTATGATTCTGAGTGAGCCTTAAAGAACAACCTATTTGGAAATCCCAGCCAATCCCTAATGAAAGCTAGGGCCCAGATCCTCAAAAGTATTGAGGTGCCCGACTCCTGTTGAAATCAATGGGAATTAGGTGCCTAAATATCTTTTTGAGGATCTGAGCCAAGTGATCAGAAGAACCAGCTCTGACAGCCTCTGCATGCCATGGGTGAGCCTGGAGAGGCATTAATGACAGGGCTAAATGCATTATCTCCCATCTCACCCCACCCCACCCAGTGGATGGTGTCTTTTGCAGTTTGCACAGGCCAAGCGGGCTGGGTGCACGTTTTGTCTGGATGCTGGTTTCTTGGAGGACAGGGATAGTAATGCTGGCTGCAGGGTGGGCTGGGTCACGTCCAATGGAGGGCTGTTTTCCAGAAGGTCTTTGCTGCAGCTATCAGGTTCTGCTGTGAAGAGCAGCGTGTCCAGAAGGCATAAATACTATGGTTCTGGGTGCTGTAGGGAATCCTAAGACAGACAGATACAAGCCTTTGGAAGTGTGCCATTTAAATCAAAGGGATTCATCTGAGAAATTAGCCATGCACACTGTGTTCCTGATGAGGGGCACTATGTGCTGGGCATTGCAGCACCTTCAAAGTAAGACCATTTCCTTCAGCTGAGAAAGCTGCTATTGATTGCGGTCAGCAGTGCACCCTGCAATCTGGTGTGGGGTCTGCATCCATTGACTCCTAGACTCAGAAGGCTCTAACAGAGCCATCCTTCAGGTTTTTCGGACTCTAGACACATTGGGAAATGCTGTTCTTGTCATTTTAGCCATGCACAAATGCCAGCTGCTGTCGCTTGAGGGACTGGAAGACTCAAGGGACTGGATAAAAGATGGAGCCTTTTGTTATTATTCATGTATTGGTGTAACAGAGGCACATAGGCTCTGTATTGTTCTGTGCATGTGCAGCACCTCTTGCACTGGGGTCTTTCTCTCTGTCTGCAGCTCCTGGGTGCTACAGAAATAGAAATAATAACTAATATAATAATACCCACACAGTAAGAGACAGTCCCTCTCCCCCAAAGGGCTTATGGTCTAACTAGACAAGACAAAGAATGGGAGAAAGGAAGTACACTGGGGAACTGAGGCATAGAAAGATTAAGAGACTTGTCCAAAGTCATAGTCTCAGTTAGCTTCCATGTTCCACTCTAGAAGTGGCTGCATCACAGGTACAGGCAAGGTGATTCCCGTATATAGTGTGCAGAGCACTTGGAGGTATTCCAGGACATAAGGAGCTTTTCGTAGACTACACGCTCTTCAGGTCAGAGGCCCAGTCTTCCTGTGTTTGGCAATGGGAACTAGCACATTGTGGGCGCCGCTGAAATATAAAGAAGAGCTAATCATTTTTTGTGAATTCCCTTTGTGCCCCATGGCAAGAGAGGTGAGGTGGAAGGAGGGATCCGACCTCCCGTCCCCAGGAGTGAGGACACGGTTTGATTGGCATGATCAATGGGTTGGACCCTGTACATCACAGTAGTTCCACTGACTGAAGTGTCCGCACACTGATTTACCCCAACTGAGGATCTAGCCGAGCCTCTTCGAGAGATACCTCCCCTCACATGGCGGGGGTCTGATCTGAAAGCCCATTGAACTGAAGTGCAGCCTGTCTCCCGAAGAACAACCCTGGGCCTGCACTCGGCATCTGTCGCTCCAAACAGAGCAGAGCAAATCTCAGGCTCCCAAACTTGCCCTCCTCTCTTTGCCCCAGCGCCTTGAGGACGGACCCTGGCCGGAAGGGAGGGTGCAAGGAGGACCCAGAAAAAAGCGATGCGTTTAGAGGCCTCGCCGCATCAGGTGTTTCTTGCAATCAGAAAACAAGACTAAGAAGGAGCAATGCAGGGGCGGCCTCCCTTCCCCCTGCTCCCATTGGCACCGCTCCAGAGGGCACCGCCGGGGACGGATGTCCCAGCAGGGCCCCACCCGCCGCCTCTGGGCGCCGTCATTGGTGCCTGGTTGGGCTTCTGACATTCTATTCTGTTGTTCTTTCCTTGAAAATGGACAGGGAACTGGGAGCTGCTCTGCAGGCCTGTGCCTGTTCCCCATTACAGCTCCACCGGGGCTGTAACGTGAGAGCCTCTGCGCCATGCCCACATGGCTATTTATTTGTCCATACCGACTTTCCCCTTGTTTTCATTAAGTTAGGCAGAAAAGGTTAATCTTCCTTCTGCTGAAGCTTCAAAACAAACCAAACTAAATTAAAGATGATTTTTAAGGACTTCCCCCCGCCCCTTGTCTTCCCCCCTCTCTCCACCCCCCGAGCACCAGTTTTGAGTTGAGGTCACAATCAGTGATAGCACAAGAATAAATTAAAAACAGGTTGAAAGAAAAAGTAAGAAAGAAAGAGAAAAAGAAAACCACACTCAGAGGAGAGTGACTGGGAAGTTCATAGGGGTGGGTTTAGTCTAGGCCAATAAACAAGCTGTCCGGCCTGAGTGACAAATGGACAGCTGAGAGTTCTCTTCCTCCTTTTCTTTCTAGGAATTGCAGCAGACCGTTCTTATAGAGCCTCCACTCCCTCTTGTTCATCTCCCTCCTTTGCCACTATGCCACATCAGGCCTGCCTGTGCCAGAAAGAAGAACCACAGCGCCCGGGGCTGAACCTTTGTGCACCCACAAAGGAGCCTGGCTGAGTCATCCTCTCCCCATGCTTTATGTGCTGCCGTTCTCTCCATGACATGGTTTCTGAGCACGGGGGGCAATCTGGTTAAACAGGCAGGCGTTCCCTATGGCAAAAGGGCTTCCACATTCTTCCCCCAAGGAATCTCATGGGTTGATTCGCCTCTCCCCTCGTTTGGCTCTGCACAGCCAAGGAAGTCCCGTTGACGTGAGTGAATCTGCTTGTGATTTACACAGCTGTCGGTGACAGGAGGATTAGGCCATCGGTGCTGATTATAGTTCATACCAGGACGTGTGACTCAGAGCCTGCTCACAGCTAGGCCGAGAGACCAAGTGTTCGAGTCTCCGAACGGGATGCTGAGTCTGGTACAGGGTGGGGTGATGGCCTTCGGATGAGGCATTAAACTGAGTTCCCCTCTAAGGACTGGCCAGGTGGGCGTTAGAGAACCTGGGGCACTTTCAGAAAGATAACTCTGGTGGCCTACCCAGCCTTCCCTCTTGCACTGAACAGAGCCTGTAATCTCAGGGTGGCTGGGCGGGTAAGTTATTGCTGACCTGGTGCTTTGATGCTGCGTTCACAAGCCATTCTTGAGAGAGGAGGTTCTAATGAGGAACCTTGTCCTAGCAAGTTCTAGGAACAAAGTCCCTGGGGAACCTTTTGTTACCACCACAGATCTTGGTCCAGAGACTAAGAAAGGCTTATGGAGGCTCACAAACCTAAGCTGAATCCCCTGCAACCCACTCCTACATACGCCATCTATTTTGCTTTGAGTTTTACGAGTTGGTTCAAACTGACACCTGGGGGTCACGGAGGGCGGACTATGAACAGAACTTCAATAGGTTTGTCAAATCCTAATCCAGTTTGAATGGCCAAGTTTCACATAGCTCTATCAGTGGATACAATAATAAGGGGTCCTGTAAAGGCGCTTTCAAATGTACTGCAAGGCAGAGTGGGCTCGTGCACGAGCCATCGTGCAAAAATCACCCCAGGGAACTGGATGTTTATGGAGAGGCCATTCCCTGGTAGCACGGAGGTAGGAGAGGGATAGGGCATGTAATTTGTGACATCAACTGGTGTTATTAGCCAACTGGATTGTAAAGAATTTGGAGCTGGGACCATCTTTTACTCTGGGTCTCTGCAACATCTAGCACAATGGGGCCCGATCCTGATGAAGTTATCTTGGCCCTAAGTGATAAGCCCAGGTGGGACATCCAGATTGGAGCTGGTCATTACTGACTGTTGCTTTATCAGTATGGGGGGGTGGAATTTTTTATACCTGCTAATTAAAGACACACCAGGCTGGCCTGTCAATACAAACCTCTCCTGCTCCAGGGAGGTGACCTAATTAGCTGTCATGTACTCAGCTAGGGATCTTCGTTTTTTCTTTGAAGGCCAATAATGCAAAAAACTGCCACAGTTAGGCTGGGGTGTCTGTGCTTCAATACTGTTTTAGGGGGCTGACTTCCTTCTTTAGATTGATGGGGGGGTCTGGTTTCTAATGACCTGCCTCATCCGATAAAGGATATGGGCAGCTTTGCTAAGGAAGCAGATGGGGGGCAATTCAGTATTCACATTATTTCAGCCCCAAGCTTCCTGTATTGTTCCACTATTGGAGGCTAACTGTGATATGGAAGGAATGCCATCTCTCAAGTCAACAGAGGAATTTGGACTCCATGTTCATCCAGGCCTCCTGGCTGCTGAGCTCCTCCCAGACTTCAGTGGGGTTTGTGGGTGCTCAGCACCTCATAGGTTGTGGTTCTTGGACAGGAAAGTCCACCTTTTTTTAAAGCATTGATTTTCTGCTTCGTCTGTATGCAAAGTCTTGGTGAGGAACATCAATTGTGGCATCGGATTAAGGTCTAATATGTTCTTCGGGGGGTGACTCTATTCTGCTGTTGGAGGGAGATGATATTTTCCATATCTAATGGCTGTGACCCTTGCGTGAATGAGTATATTAAAGACACTGTGATGGCCAAGATTTTAAAAAATGATGAATGATTTTGCATGCTTCCAACTTGAGACATCTTAAAGGGGCCTCATGTTTCTGAGGATTCTAGTTGGAAGCACCCAAAAATGGAGGCACTCAAAATCACTAGCCATGTTTGAAAATCTGGCCCAAATGTGCTGCTTTCAGAGGCTCATAACTTTCCTAAACTTCTATTTTGGGGGTCTGGTTTTGTGTTCATTTTTTCCCCCACACTTGAACTCTGGTTTGTGAGGATATTACGGAAAGTTTGAGCAAATTCCTTTCAGCTACTCCTGGTTTATGAGAGGGTGAATAAAGAGACTTCCCCCCGCCCCACATGTTAAAGAAAAATCATGGTTTGTTTTTTAATTGTGGGAGAGTTCAAAATGCAGCTGTGCCTTTAAGCTGAAAATTGGTAGATAGTTTGACCTTTAGGTAGCCTATGGGATAGCCAATTTTCCCTTGAGCTGTGTTACACCTGCGGCCATACCTGCCCCCACATCTGCTGCACTTGTGAACCATAGGCATTGGCTTCCTGGCTACTACCTACACATAAATGCTCCTGTCCTCCAAGCTGCCAGGGCCCAATGTGTGTGTGGGAGGGATAGGGGAGGGGGCTGGCGGCGGTTGTTGAGAGCACAGGAGTGCTAGGCTCCCTGCTCTCAGTTCAAGTGGCTGGCCCCAGCCCTGACACATCTGGCCCTAGCCCACAGCGGCTGTTGAAGGGAGAGTTCTGCTCAGTTTTAGGCTGGAGTGTACCCAGGGCAGATGGAATCCTCCAGGAATTTACCTGCCCAGCTCTAGTAAGTCTCTGCTGATCAAGTGTGAACTGCAGTGTTTCAAAGGCTTATCACTTGGCCAGATGTGGGCAGATTATTACAGGGACGGCAAAAGGCACATTCTGTTTCACACAGCAGTAGGTCAAAGCGCACTGGGGAACTTGAATGTGCAGTGGCAGGCTCCACCTGGACAGTTAGTGTGTAGTGCACTGGAGAACTGTAGAGGTACACCCCAGCTTGCTACATGCTATCTTCTCCTCTAGAGAAGCCCCCTGCCAAGTTGCAAGTCCCTGCTCCAAAGCATGTGAGCATTTCAAAGAAAGGTTTCCAAATATTTTTAACATGTAAAACAACATATTTTCTCCCTAGCCTCATTCTCTGAACTGGCTGAACCACTGCGGGTGAAATATTCCAAAATCATTCAGCCAGAAGCAGACATTCAATGTGTGCATTTTCAGCCCAAATGGTTAAACTCTGGCAAAGTTATAAGCAAACTGAAAACAGGGTCTTAAAATGGGAAGTGTCAGACAACCTTAGTAATAGGTGAGCCTACCAGCCCTGCCTGTTATACTACCAGTAAACATCTTTCATTCCTACTCCACCCCCATCCCAATGCGAACAGCTGTGGGTCAGTGTGATAAACTTTGTCAATGATTATTTGCAGAATGGTTATTTCTGTGGATGGGGTTTTTGCATTCCAGGTGGCCTTGCTCCACGTGCTGGGTCTCGGTCCCACAACGTTGTCCCTGCAGGTTGGGCCTCTGCGTATGTCCCATGGAAGCAGGGAGCTTGCAGCTAGTCTTAGTCACTCATGTGCCAGCTCTCTTGAGCTTAGCTTGTCATTCCTCTAGACCAGCTACGCTTCTGTCTCACTCCCCTTCTTGCCCAACCTCCTGCTGCCAGGCTCCATGGAACAGTGCAGGGCGAATTCACTGGGATCTAGATAACTAGCCATGGTGGCAAAAGCTGGAGAAAATGGGATGCAGGGGATGAGTCCCAGCAGACAGAAAACAAAATGTCAGAAGTCTGGTTCCAGCAAAATGGTGACTTCCGCCGCATAAAGGCTAAATTCTGCAGCATCTTGGAAAAAAGCCATAGGCTATAAAATTGTAGAGTCTACAGGGTAGGTCACATCAGACCACACCTCCCAGCGTTATTGTTCTAGGCTTTCTGCAGGCATCACTCCGTCAATTTATATTTGGTCAAGGTTATTTTTGTAAGCACGGGTGTGATGGATGTTATAGCGAGGATTGAACTAGGGTCCTCCAGAGCTGTAACTGTAAATTGCTATAGCTTGAGCTAAAGCTCTATAGGCAATACTGCTAATTATTCCTCTTTGGTAGATTGCCAGAGATGAGGCCTGCACACGCTCACCAGCAGGTTACACTAGAAAAACGTTTTATTTTATATGAAAGCAGAGATTCCGAAGCACAATTCTGCAGCAAAGGGATATTCCATCGCAAATTCTGTGGCTATGAAATACGCAGGACTTTTATCTAAGGTACCTTTTCACAGAGCATCCTGGCTTCTGGTCAGCACAGTTCTTATGCAACTATTTATCTGCCAACTTGCAGACGTTTTTCATGTTCATGCGCTAGATTGGGTCTCAGGAGACCTGGGTTCAATAGGTGGCTTTGCCACAAACACATCTCTCTGTGCCTCAGTTCCCCCAGTGTATCTGGGGAACATTAGTGCTCTCCTGCCCCAGAGGGGTGTTGTGGTGGTAAATTCATTAATGTTTGCAGGGAACTCAGATATTGCAGTGGTGGGGTCCAGAGAAGTAACTAGACAGATGGGTCCAATTTTCAAAAGTGCTCAGTGCCTGATGTTCTGGTCTCTTTAGAAAAACCCAGATGGCGTCTGTTGGTGTCTGTGTGGGTGCTGTGCTGGTCTCAGATCCAGCCCACAGTGCCTGTTAGAGCAGTGTGAGACTCCTGGCTCTGACTTCATCTCAGAACCCTGCCCATCCTCTGGCTTGCCCGGGTCACCTCTTAGGGCTGGCAGTGGAAGTGCCAGGGCTTTGGAATCCCCTGCAGAGTGAAAGCAGCAGCCTGATAAGAGATCCCTGCCTATCACATGGCTGGGTTGAGGGAGGACGGGTGTGTTCTCTTTCTCTCTTGGGGCTTGAGGTAGGGAAAAAGCTTTTGGGGGGATTGTAACCAGCATTTTCAGGTTTGTTATGTTCATGCCCATTGTTCAAAGGCCCTTACAAAGGACTCGGGCATGGAGTTTGCTTCCCTTCCCTTGCTGGTTGCACTAAAGCACTTGTATGCTCTGCCCATCACGTGCATTTATTAACTCTCATTGTGAATGCAGGTGCTTCCATAAATCCTCAGCTAGACATAGCTGTGTTTCCCTAAAACTCTGCAACTGCAAAATAACATCGAACCAGATAATGAGTGACTGTTGTTTTAAGTCAGGAGAGCATTGGCTGTGCAGCAAGCAGTGATAATCTCTCTTGTGCCCAAACATTTGCACTAGACTCATTAGAATGTGCTGTGTCACCTCAACCACAAACATCTTCTGGTTATCCTCAAGTAACCTGTGACCCTGTATTCAGAACAGGAACCTTCAAGACATCAGCAGCAATTCCAGACAACAAAGCTGTAATGGTGGAAGGTCAGTTTGTATCTGAACTATAATGGTAACCATGCCTATATGCTCGGGTGCATTGTGTCTGTTCAGAGGTACAGGGCATCCGGTCTCAAAGAACAAGGTCTAAGTTAAGCAGTAATGAAACCACAATTGAATGAGGTGGGCACCAAGATCATGAGGAATAACATAGGAATTGCCAGACAGGACCAGACCTGTGGTCCTTCTACTCCTGTATTCTGCCTTTGGCATTACCTCATGCCAGATGCTTCAGAGGAAGTCAAAAGAACCCACAGAAGACAGATGTGGACTAATCTGCCCCCACATTAAGTCTCTTCCTGATCTCTAATAGTTAAAGATTGATTTAAGCCCTGAAGGATGCAGTTTAATATCCCTCCCAAAATTTCATAACGTTAACTATTCTTTCTCTAGATTTTCTTGTTATCCATATAAATGGCTGACCCCTTTTTGAATCTTGGTAAATTCTTGGCCTTAATATCATCCTATTGCAATGAATTCTACAGTCTGGTTATGTATTGTGTGAAAAGGGCAGGAAGTTAAGGTTGGAACCAAGGGCCAATCAGTTCAAAGCTGGGTTTGTTTTTTTGTTTTTAAATCTGCCCAGAAACCCAGAGAGTTTAAGTGACTTGCCCAAGGTCACAGAGGAAGTCCATGGCAGAGCCAGCAATTGAACCCAGATCTTCTGCATCCCAGTCCTGTGCTTTACCCAAAACCTTCTTCTCAATCAGACTTCCTCAAAATTTGGTTCAGGTCCATCTCTAATAACAATGTTAAAATATGGAGAGCAGTAATGGATCTGCCTGAAAAATTGTTTGGAAACAGCAAATCATACCGAGAGCCTGGGCCTGAATGGTGCATTAAGATGAATAATTAAGAGTTGGATTCCTTTAGGAAAGGAAGAAATTTATTGCTGCTCTTCTCTCCAGTCAAGGGGGACATTTGTTATTGAACTGTGTAATTTGTGACAAGACACAATTTTTGTGTGTGCTATCTGGGTAATCAGCCTGCGGGAATTATGCATTCCGTGTTGATTACACCAATGTGTTGCTTTTTACATTTCATACCAAGAGTTTAAAATTTATGTTCCATTTCTGTGGTCCTTAATCAGATTTACTTTCAGTTAAAAATGCAAAGAAAGAAATATGGTCAGAACAGAATTCTCTTCTGATATGAGCCATAAAACCTTGGCACTTCCATACAAGGTGCCCTGGCACAAGCGGGAATGAAGAGTCTGATTCTGAGCTCACTCACACCAGTGTAATTCAACTAATTTCAATGGAATTACTCCCGGTGTACATCAATAGCAAGGATTGGGTCTGATTTTCCACTGCTTTGCCTGTGAAAAATCCAAATAGTAACTCACTTTGCGCTGGTATAAATAACGGTACGTAGGGGAAAGCAGTGAGGAGTCAGGTCCTAGAAGTGTAATTAAAGGGATGCTGTCAACTTAAATTGGGTCATGCTGTAAAAACTGAGTGGTGTAGTAGTAAAAATAAGCTTGTATAAAACCTAAGACGTACAAAAATGTTCCTGCGTGATTATTATTTATTATTATTTTAAATTATAATAAAAACGGTGGCTTTAAAAGAAGCAATCATCTCCCTGCAGTGTTTGAACTGCAAGTTCTGCAGCGTTTAGAACCTGACGGGGAGACGGTCTGTGAATGGGAAGTCATTGCTTTTTGTTGTCCAGCCAGCCTGAGAGAAAAAGCAACAAATAAAGAGCGTAACCGTGACAAGGACATGGCATTTCTAAAATGTCCTTCAATGCCGGTCATCTAAGGTGTTAGTAGTAGCCAAGGTGAAGAAACCTGCTTGACTGTGACAGGTGCTTTTTTGAAAAAGTGATAGTGTCACTTTAAAAACAGAATCGGAAATCAGAGATTTTTGAGGTGGAAAAAACCAACCAAAGCACTAAGTCCGTTTTCTTCCAAAGAAGGATACATTGCCCCATTAGAGGACGTAGGTTCAGGGTTCAACATTTGCAGGGTCATCCCTGGAGTGAATCTGTGTGTTGCCTATATGATCTATGAGTGCTCATATTGCCCAGTCCAAGCTGTGAGTCAACTCGGTCTGGATTTGACTTGCAGTGTATGGGCCCTGCAATGGGCTTGTATACTGTTGGTGGCCCTGCACTGTGTATGTGCAGTATACCCTATAGGAGCCCTTGGTGCACCTTCTTCTTTTCTGATTACCTGCAGGCCTGTGCTGTATATGAGTTACTTTAGGGAAAGGCTCAGGAAACAATGAATGCCAGGGCTGGAGATTGAGCATGGGGTTGCTTAGCTTTATTAATCTTGCCCTTCTGTTCTTTGTTCTTCAGGAGAATCCTTGAGCTTTGCTGATGATTTGCTCTCTGGACTCGGAACTTCCTGCGTGGCAGCTGGCAGGAGCCATGGAGAGGTCCCAGAAACCAGCCTTTATTCGGTCATTTTCAAGTGCCTGGAACCAGACGGCCTGTACAAGTAAGAAAGTGATGGATGTAGGGTGGGATGGGGAGGAGGGTTGAGAGATAGCATATAATGCAGTTATTGGTTAACATTTTGATTGCAGTAGTGCCTAGAGGGCTGTACCAAGACAGGGCTCCGTTGTGGTTGGCACTGTACAAACAGGTTTGTTGGGTGCGTATGTCTTGACTGTGCGTTAGGAGCCGAGACAGGCTCAGATCATGAAACTGAGATCCAGTTGTCCGGCATTGGAGAGACTGGGGCTGTTTGGATCTGGGAGTTTGGTTCGGTTCCACGAATGGGTAAGTGGGATAAAAGAGATCCCACTGAGGTAATCACAACTCTCTGATATCATGTGCATGATGGGATATGGTCTGCCTCACTCTGATGAATTGAGCCAGCATCAGGGAGATTGGAATCTGACCCTAAAGGGAGTTCCTCAGAGGCAGCAGATGGGTTTGAGTCCTTGCCAGATTCTCCCCTCTCCATTTCCCCGCTTAGCAAGCAGGGCAACCAGAGGCAGTATTATGAATGTTACAGAATGGCTTAGAGTCCTCAGTGTGTTAGACACTGTGCAAACACGCTGTGAGGGACACGCTCTGCCTTGAAGAGTTTCCAATCCAAATAGACAACGGAAGTGTCATTGTCCTCATTTTTACAGAGGGGGGACTGAGGCGCTGAAGGACACAGTGACCTGTCCAAGGTCACATAGGCCCAATTCCCTTGCCTGTGCTTTACCTGCAAGACCACCCTTCCTCATGTCTGTGCTTTCCATGCGCTGCATCCCCCACGTGGCTCAGTTGGCGTACAGGGGACGGGGAAAGGTAGGAGAGCAAACGTAAAAAAAAGAGAAAGAGACAGAAAAAGAGTTGAGAGAGAGAAACACCCAGGCCTTAACGTCAGAGCGGCTGTAATAATTAAAACACGTTTTGTAGTGAGTAATGAAACTTTTTATGGGACCACAAAGGCAGTTAAATTGAGAGCTGGCAAATGGACTGTCAACGAGAACTTTTTAAGATCTTGATTAATACTTTCCCTTCACCTCCCGCTCCGCCCTCTCTTCCCCACCCCATTAAGTACGTTGACAACCTCCAAAGAGGGAAGAGCTTTTATTGCACAACTCTGGTGCTGTGCTGCATCTGGGAGCAGGCTCCAAATGGTGCTTGCCATTGAATAACTCTAAATGTTTCCTTGTTAAAATATATATAGGTATGTAATATAATTATTAATATCATTGGGAATGAGCAGATGCCAGGAAGAGTCTGGAACGGAGCTGGCTAATGATTTGCCTCCAGTAAAATCTCGTCACTTGCGAGCTATTGGCAGCTTGGTCCTTGGTTGTCAGAAGGGATGAGCAATTCTATTGGCCTTTCAGTCTCTGGGGAGGCTAGTCTTGAGGTTAAAGCATTGGGCTGGGAGTCAGGAGAACTGGGTACTGGGTCCAGACTCCCTGTATGACTTGCCAAGGCACCTTTATGACTCAGTTTCCCCATTTGCAAAATAGGGGCATGATCCTTGCCTGCCTCCCAGAGAGCTGTATGGCTTAATTCACCAGTGTTTGTAAAGGGTTTGGGGATTCTCAGGTCAAAGGTGCAGAGCTTTACCATTTGTCCAAGGGCATGTAGACAAAGTGTTGTCCTCTCCTTGGGCCAAAGGCTCCTCTCTGCTGCACAGCACTGAACCCCATAGCAATGGAGATGGGGAGAGGTGGTCCTCAATTAGCGAGCAGCCACCAGCATCCCTGCTAGCTACTCTCAAGTAGAACATGTGTGCATTAGGGAGTGTGTGGCTGGGTGGATTTGGGAAGCTGCTGCTCTGTGCAGTCCGCCCTCAGGGGAAGTGGGCCAAACCTCCGTGACCGCTTGATGTATACAATGATGCAGCAGCCTTCTGTACTAAAAGCCTGAGCCACCTCCCGTTGCAGTCACTGGGAGTCTTTCCACTGACAACATGGGCTTTGGGTCTAGCTCTCTATCTCCTCTCTTCATGCCTTTCAAAGACAAGTTGGAACTGGGAGAGCTAGCAGATGTTCTGGGAGTATAGGTGGGATTTGGGAGGCACACAGAGAGGCTCCATGCATCTGACTAAGGACCTGTGGGGCTGGGCAGCCATTTCCCTGGGGATCCCAGAATGCTACGTGCACACCAGCACGTACACACAGATGCTAGCATCTGTGCACACGCACTGGTCCATACGCACGTCTATAGGGGCTGATATGTGTATACATCTAAACATACACATTCACACACTGGTACATGCACACGCCAGTACGCGCGCACACCTGTCTGTAAACATACATGTGCCCATGCAGTGTGTGCGTGCCCACCCCCCCCCACACCCACACACACGTAGTGTAATCCTAAGGACTGTTCTCTGCAAACACCCGTACAGTTGTGACACAGAACGCAGAAAGTCAGGGCAGTGACCTGTGAGGCTAATGCTCTGTTCTGAACCCACGCAGACACAACTAAAACAAAACCCTGGGCACAAGGTTGGGTTTAAAATTGAATTTCTTCTTCTTGTTTCGCTTTTTTTTATTTTTGTGGAAAAATCTCTTTCTTGGAAGACTCTAAAATGGGCAAAATCCAGTTTGCAGCAATTCGGTCAAGAGCTGAGATTTCTTTCAGGCGGTCCGGTGAATGCACGTGCACTGTGCTGCATCGGTGTTTTTAAAAGGCAAACCCTTTTGCCGTCTGGACAGTTGGAGGGCATCATCTAAAGAGAGCGACAGACCTGTGCGATCACACAAGGCTGATCAAATCCGTAAATGTGGATCTGACATCCTGTCCATTTGGCTTTTCGTTTTGAATCACCTAAAGCAATTAGGCAACACTATTGACGAATCGCTCAGTGCATTTCTGTCCTTAGATCAAAGCCAGGATTCAGTTTTTTAAGAAAAACAAAATCTTTGAACAAACAAGCTAATTGATATTTCTGTTTTTGAGGTTTCTGTAATTGAAACAAATAAACTAACAAAAGCAGAACTAATTTGTATGTCTTTCTTCATTTTCAGTTTGATGAGAACAAGTTGCCTTCCAGCTTGGGCTGTTCTGCCTGTAAAACATTAGGGTTGTTACACCAATCCTACAGCACGAGCAGATATAATACACACGTGCCTGCCTGTAAACACATACACATGCAAATGCGCATACACACAGATACCTGCGTACAAATGTGCACACACAAATGCATGCATGTACACACAAATCCATACTGAAAACACGTGAACGCCCACTTAAAAATACACAGCGGTATTGCTTGTGGGTGTTTTTTGAGAATACAGTATTTGGTGTATGTCCCTTAAAAAAAAAAGAGAGAGAGATGAACTAAATATCCTGCTGGCAAAATGTGCCGTGAGCAAGAATTCCTCTCCCCATAGAACAGCAGAACTCAGGCAACCCACTCACTCCTCCAAGCCTGGTCTGGCAGAGCCACCTCCATGTCTGGTCAATGCTTGGCTGCTCCTGGGACAACCAGCAAGGGGCGTAATTAGTGCCAATTGTACTGATGGTTTTGTGATAGTGCTGAGACCCCGTAGCTCATTGCACAGCAGCCATTAAATGGGAAGGGCTGTCCATTGCATCTGACCAAAGGCAAAGATCAGCCTAGAGGTAAAAGGGTCCATCACCCATAACCCAACCCCAGAGGTCCACCAGCTTCCTTTATTCCCCTCTCCTAAATGAGACTTGTTGGGTTATCTCCTTTTGCACACCGCAACCTCCCTACCCCTGCAACCAACCTCCCCCGTCTCATCTCCTTACCTAGCTGCTCTCCGAGCACTTAGGACACCAGTTTACTGAGCTGTAAAAGCCGTCCGCATCCAAGTGCTGTACCTGATCAGATGCTGGAGAGCGGGATTGCTAGCCAGCATGTTTATTTCAAAGCACTTGGGGAGAAGCCACTAGCTGGGGGCCAAAGAGGGAGATTTTGGAAAAGGAGATGAAACCTCTTCTGGCTCTTCTATAGATCGGCTCTGCGAAAGCAGGAGCAGCACCAGCCGCTCTTTCCTCCACCAGAGATACTATAATTATAGATTAGATTAAATCCCAATGTTTCACTTTATTTACATTCCTGACCTAGCCTATTCATTTCCGGTGTTTGTGCCAAGAATCAGCACAAAATTTACTGGAAACAATATGGAAGTCATCAGGAACCCCTCCAGAGCCTCTTCCTTGGAGCGTGTCCTTCTGCCGAGAAGGAGCCTCCAGCCTCCCGCTGAGTTTGCTTTTCCCCTCGCCATGCCAGATAGGCTACCTTGGTGTGTTGCTGACCTGACCCGAAGCCTCTCACCATCCCGAGCGTGCAAATGTGTCAGAGGGGTCATGGGGAGAGAGGTCGCTGTGCATCATCACCTCAAGGAGACAGAAACTTGGAAGCCAGAGGAAATGGCTCGTTGTGTCTCGAGCTCTTGATGGGGAGCTGCGGAAGAAAGGTCAGTTCCCTTGGATGGAAGTGAATTATAGCCATGTGACTACAATCAGACCTCAGAACAGCAATAAACTCTACTCCATGGGGCTGCAGCCACAGCCAGCAAATCCTGCTAGCCAGCTTAATCCGCTAACTGGCACAGCAGCTGTCTCCAGTGCAGCTAGGCTTAGCCTGTGCAAAGTGTATATGCCTTTTTGACGGCATGTCTGGCTATTTATATGCATACAAGAGCCTGCTAATGCTGGCAAATGCCTGCTGCTCTTTAGTTGGTAGGGATTGTTATTGTTCGTATATCAGAAAGACACATGAGTGAGCTCAGTAGCCAGCAGCAGCAGATCCTCAAAGGCCACGTCTACCCTCCGAGCGAGGGGTTTGATTTGTACTGGGTAAGAGCTGGTGTGGGTGTAGAGCGCCGTGTCGCCGGGATAGTGCCGGCGATGGCAAGCTATGCCAAGTCCACACTCATGAGGGTCAGGCACGTTTGTGCTCAGCATAGCTAAGCTGGGCCACCTACTACTTATACTCGTGCTAGTTCTCGCCAAGTACGTCTACACAAGCAGGGACCTACCCCCAGCTCGTAGTGTAGACGTAGCTGAAGACGTAGCAGAACAGGTTGAAACTCAGCCCTGGCTAAGCTTCTGCCTCTGGACAGTCACCAGGCTGCAAAACTGGATCCTTCCATTGGATCCCATGTGCTTGTAAGCCTATTGGGTCTGAGCAGCATCCAGCTACTGTCCCTATATCAGGCCTTTTAAACATAATCCCTGTTCGGCACCCTTCACTGGCCAGTGGGACCCTCTGGTCCACTGCCCTGTGCCCCAGGATCCGTGCTGACTTCCCAAGTCTCCCCGGTAGCTTATGTATGCCATTAGTAGTGTCGCTGTGGTAACCTGGGCAGCGGTGGCACAGGCTAGCTGCCCTGAATACAGACCTGCCTGAGCCTTGTGGGTACATACTCAGGGCAGCTAGCCCATGCTGCTGCCCCTGCTACCATGGCTACAGTACTAATTTTGGAGCAGGTTCTTCACCCTTACTGAGAGCCGATAGGTCATGATTCTTCTGCCCTCTCTCATCTCCCACCCACTCTTGTCTTTTGGCTTTGCTCTGCCCTCCCTTGCTAGAGAGTGTCTCTTTAAACAGCAGTTTCTAACACCTTTGTCTCTTCCTGCCCTTACCCGTTTTCCTTCCCCATTCTCCAATCTCACTGGATTTGTTACAGCAGACCAGAGCCATTCGCAAGTCCATAGTCTTTGGCCAGTTGTCGCCCCTTGGACTTGGGTAAAACAGAAACGGCTCAGTTGTGCCTCCATTGAACAAGGACACCTTCAGCAGCTCTAGACACCTGTGCTGTTTGTTAAGTATCCCTGATGGAGCTATCTACAACCATTGTCTGCCTTCCTGCCAGTAACACCCCCACCCACCACTCCCCAGCATGAAGTTAACTCTTTGCACCCATGTAACAGACATCACAATAGTAATAGAGGTCTAAAGATATTCATAAAGGAATAATAAACGTAGCCCCCATTTTCTTCATGATACTATACATCTGTCTTGCATGCATTACCGTGCTTGCTTACTTATCAGGGCATCAAGGACTGGCAGCATGTGCAGCAAAAGGGGGACAGATGTCATGGAGAACTAAGCAGAGACTGAGTGTTTGTGTGTGTGCATGTGATTTCCTCCCCACCCCCCAGCACTGAACATTAAAAATGCCCATTAGTTCTACTTTCACTCTACCATAGACACAAATACAGGATTCTTGGCAATGTCATCTCAGAGCAGAGCAGTTCCAATAGATTGTACATCCTGGCTAGCTAATACTTGAGTTTTATTTTTATTTTATTATGTTACCAAAGGACCTAGGAGTCACAACCATGGATCCAGAGTCTCCTTTTGCTAGAGGCTGTGCAAACAGCCCCTGCCCCAGAATGCCTACAGTCTAAATACATGAAGGTCAGTCAGAGCTGCGCATATAGGCAATTCCTGTTACATATTTTTAATGTTTGTATTACAGTGACACCAGGGCCCCATTGTGCTAGCTGCTGTACAAACACATAGTAAGAGACAGACCCTGCCACAAAGAGCTTGCAGTTTAAATAGACAACGCAAGAAGGAAGTATTGTCATCCCCATTTTACAGATGGGGAACTGAGGCACTGAACGATGAGGGGACTTGCCCAAGTTCATCAGGGCGTCTGTGGCAGAGCCAGGAATTGAGCCCAGGATTCCTATGTCCCAGACCTGGGCTTGAACTGCAAGAACCTCCTTCTTTCAAGATCTTAGAGTTGCAGCAAAATCAGGCTCTCCAAAGGTAGGCCTAGGTGACATGAGTTTGTAGGGGTTAAATCCAGCTCCCAGTTGACAGGTGTCCACATTACCTACCAAAACATAACTGCAGCAGGCATTAATGGACCCCTGTGAAAGGTGATAATTGCAGATGGGCCCAGGACTGAAAGGACCATGAGGCCTGGCCTCCCCTCACTAGTACAGGTGATACCCCCAGGCTAGGGAGAAGGTTGGGCTGCTACTGCCCGGACTGTCCGTATCATGGTGGTACCCATAGGCAGCTTCCAAGCCTGGCTTCTTCCACCAGCATTAAAATCATGCATATACTTTTGGGAAAGGATTCACAAATGGAAACCGTGTGAAAGAAAGCAAGGTGCTTCTCTCCCTACCCAAGCAACCCACAGGATGGACCACTTCCATCTCCTCTCCCCGCTCATCACCCTGCCACTTGTGGATGGAACTGTCCTGTCCATACAGCAACAGCTGGGTCTTGTGACAAGGGGCCTCCTTCTGTCCCTCCCTGTGCAGCCTTCCCTTGCCCACGAGAGATGGGCCCAAAGCAAAACCCCTTTTCCAAAATTACCTGGTCTTGAATGAAGTTCAGATTCCACTCTCAACTTCACAGCAGCTCTATGGTGTGCCAAGCCCAGCATGCTACAGGAGAGGCAGCGTAGTGTAGTGGCTAGAGTGCTGGCTCAGGAGACGTGGGTTCTGACCCCAGGTCTGCTGTGTGATCTTAAGACAAGTGCTTCCTGTGTCTGTCTTTTCTTTTTAGCTTGTAAGCTGCTCAGGGCAGAGGTTGTCTCTGACTGTCCTCGACTTGGACATGTGGGCCAGGTTCTCATGTGGTGTAAACTGGGGTAATTCCAGTGCTTTCAATGGAGTCCTGATGATTTACACTAGCTGAAAAGCTGGTCTTTTCTCTCCTCTTTTGTTGGGAAAAGCAAAATTTCCCTCCCTCCCACCCCCATTTCTGACTACACCCCACACTGTAAACAGAAATAGAGCAAGCATTATAGATTCCCCCCACGCCCAGCCTCTTCCCAACCTTTCCTCAGGATGTCAGGAATGAAATAACATTCTTTGCATTTTTGCTATAAAGCTCCTGGCATCTGATCTGTAGACCCCCAGCCGTCTCTGAGCTTATTTGCATGGGTCCATTGGGGTCGGCTGGAGGAGGAAGGCAAGATAGGAAAGTTGAAGGGGGAGCGAGGAGGAGGTGGAATTCTTAGATCATTGTGTAAGGTATTACAGACAGGAACGTAAAAATTGATGATTCTGCCAGGAAATGTTAACAGGAAAGGGGGGGGAAAGGACCCTATCAGCTTGATCTGTTGATAGGCTGGTGGGGAATTGGCCCTTACTGATCCCACCAGTTTCCCATTGCAGATTTACTAACCCTTTTCATCTGTGTGCTTGAAGGTTATTTTCACTTCTGAGTGTGTAGTAACCTAATACTAGTAAACAGGTTTTTTTCTCTAACCTTATCTCTCTGATTGTAATGGAAGAGACAGTGCAAGAGACCCAGGGAGCTACAGAAATAAACACAAACAGAGATGTTATTGGCTTTGGTCCGTTTCTAAGCCAGCAAAAGCTTCTTTGTGCTCCTAAGTCCTCCACCGTTGCTTTTATATTGATTCTCTGAACTCTACAGCCGCTTTCACCTGATGATTGTAATGCCCAGGACAAACGCTAATTTAACTCTGAAGCCAGCCCTGAGGTTTGATTTCCCCTGGCCACTGCCGGACACATGTAACTCTCACTAATCTAAGCAGGAGAACACTGCAGGGGAGAGCTGGCCCTAGAAGGAGGGGAAGTGTTATTTTTATTAGCCATGTTTCAGAGTTGCAGCCGTGTTAGTCTGTATCCGCAAAAAGGAAAGGAGTACTTGTGTCACCTTAGAGACTAAATTTGTTAGTCTCTAAGGTGCCACAAGTACTCCTTTTCTTTTATTAGCCATGTCACAGTTGGGGAAACTGAGGCAGAGAGAAAGGCAGTGACTTCCCGAGGTTGCCCAGCAATTTGAGAGCAAGACTCAGAATTGAACCCAAGAGTCCTGCCTTACAGTGCTCTGGTGTAGCAACATGACCACACTCTTCCTTTTCTAGCAATCATTTTTCCTCACTGCCACCCGACTGCAGTAAAGCACTTGCATGATGCGCTTTGCTGGATCGGGTGTCAGACAGCACCCCCTGCAAGAGAGAGAGAGGCCGAGAGCTGCATGGTATATAGAATCCCAGCAACAGTTTGCCAACACCTTTCTTTAGCGCGGCGTTTCCCAAACTGTGTTCCGCACGATGTGACTAGGTGTTCCATGTTCCCATTTTTAAAAAGGGCCTTTAATTTTTTTTTTAATTTTAAATTTGGCATATTTGAAGCGTAGTTTACAACTCTTTTTTGAATGACTATAATTTAACATAAAACTCTTTTTCCGGTTATTGATAGATCTCGTATTGAATATCGTGGCGTAAACAGAACGCGGCACGCAAGCCTGTTGGCGTCTACCCCTTTCCAGCACATTTCAGTTATAAGTGTTCCGTAAATATATACCAGGCTAAAAAGTGTTCCGTGGCCAAAAAAGTTTGGGAAACGCTGCTTTAGCGGATAGTCTCCCCATCCTTTTCTTTCCCATTTCCTGAGTAGGGATAACATCTGGGTACCCAAGGGGCTTATGTGGGGGAGATCCAGGTTGTTATGGTGCCCTAAACTCTCCAACCTGAAACACTCTCTTGCTGTTAGCCTTTTTTCTTTCCTCCTGACAAAGACAGTCCCTTGGTGAAGGGAAAGATAAGAGGGGCCCCACTCCAGTTGTTTCAGCAGTGGCTCTGGTGCCCCGCCTATTCCTATAGGGAAAGGAACGTATTGTAAGGCCAGTTCCTTCCAGCTGGAATTATAGATGCTGTAAACTCTTCCTGGAGCCACTTTGGTTGTTGGTGGACCTAAATGGTGCTTGGTAAAGGTTGGCAAGGGATAAATCAAGCATTTAATACAGAGACATAGTACTGCCTCGTGGCCTGGGAGTCGCCATCTGAGTCTTGGACTCTATTTCCAGCCCTGCTGTTGACTTACTGCATCCCCTGACCTCCTCATTTCCCTGTCTGCAAAATGGGTGGTGATCCAGCTGCGGTGTGGAGTCATTCATTGTTGGTCAAATGCTTGGACCGTTTAGGATGGAAGTTTCTAGAAAAAGTTCAGCCTGTTGTTTACAGCTAGCTACTGCTCTCCAGGGAATGCTAGGCTGGTCGTCACCCCTGAACCTTCCAGCAGTTCATCAGGATGTGTAAAAAGTGACTCCAGTTTTTAATAGGATTGTTCCACCCATGGGGAACTTCAAACCCAGGGCTCTTAGTCTCTGCAGCAACAGCCTCTGTACATAAATGTGCTGCTGATGAGGATGGATCTGGATGAATGCTCAGCATTTACAATTAGGGCTAGAGGTGCAGAAAGCACAGCTCCAGTCTGGGCCTCTAAAATTCCACCCTGATCCAAAGCCTCTTGAAATAAATGAAAAGCCTCCCATCGACTGAAATAGGCTTTGGACTGGCCCCTAAAGTGGTCCTGGTTCAAGCAGCAAGTTAAGCCACAAATTAATCCTCCTGCAGTTGTCAACTGAGTAAGCCCCCTCCGCACGCTGTGGTGCATAGCTCCGACATTACAGTGACAGGTGCCACGTGAGAACTTCTGGAGACATGCCTGCCTGAGACCTGAAAGCTCATCACAGTAGTAGTGTCTGTCAAACTGGCCTGTACGTCTGTAAAACTTTTTTTTTCTTTCTCCAGCTGACACCTGCAACAACTCCCCCTCATCCCGCTTTCTTGTAACAACCACAAAAAAACCCAAAACAAAGGCACACAAAGTCCTCGCCAGCCTTATCTCCAGGAGGGTGCTTCATATTCTTCTTTTAATTTATTTTTTTAAAAATATTTCTCTCCTAATCTCTCATTTACGCAAAGCATTACGTCATAGGCACCCTTTCCAAGCCTTGCTGCTGCCTTTTATCAGGGTTTGATTCCACCAACAACCCATCCCAGCTGTGCAAGCCATTCTTACAACTCAAGGTTTCAAGACAAAAAATGTTTCCAAGTCTGCCAATGTGGTTATCTTGGGGGCTGCAAGGGAGAGGTGGATGGATGCAGGAATCCTCCTCAGAGGGGTGAGTTGGGAGGGGGTTGCTGGACTCAGCTGCTTTCCAATATACATTAATTGAACATTCACTCTCTTATTGTTTTTCCATATAGTTTGCCTGGTTTTCTTTTTCTAATCCTTGGCTGGGAAGTTTGAGAGGGGAACTGAGAGCCCATGTGTAATCGCTCCTGGACTTTTCTGAGCTGTTCCATCACTGGATCCTTTGCTTGACTTTCTTGGTCTGATCCAAAGCCCCCTGGAGTCAATGCAAGTCTTTCCACTGACTTCCATGAGGTTTGGGTCAAGGCTTTGGAGGAAGTATGTTCAGGTGGATTGGGTTGAAACTCTCCTCTTCTAGACTCAACCATGCCACAGATTCTCTGGGACTGCTGAGGCACGTCATTGAAGGGCAAAATGATCAAAAGTGTTCACTAATTTGCAGTGCCAACTTTAGGCAGCTGTAGTAGGGCTGATTTTCACAGGCTCAGAGCTCCCACAGTTCCTGTTGTAGGTACTCAACATCCTAATGTGGGGCTTAAATGGGCAAAAGTAGCCAATCATTTCTGGGTGCCTAACTTGAGACCTCCCTACGATTTGATTTTCAGAGGTGCCAACCACTCGCAGCTCCCAATGACCTCCATTGAAGTTGTGCATACTCAAGGCCTCTGAAAAAAATCAAGCCCAAGGTGCCCAAATTTGGCCAACCAAAACCAGGCGCACCCCACATGAGTGAACACTTTGGAAAATATTGCCTTAAACCTCCCAGTGCCTCAGTTTTCCCATCTGTAAAATGGAGATCACAAAACTTACCTGCCTGACATTAAAGTGTTGTGAGGGTTAATTAGTGAATGACTGGAAGGCAACATGAGGACGTAAGATTTACTGGTGCATCTGTCCTTTTATTGGACAAGATGGGAACGCCGTCTCGGTATGCATTACCCTCTCAGCTTCCTCCACGTAGCTCCATCAGTGATCGCCCGAACTATGCCCTGAGTACCCTCAGCAATGATCGCCGTTGATAAGTTCCCAAACGGTTGGTTCCTTAGCAAGAAATCTCACAAGAACAGGCCCTTGTCTAAGATTTATGGTGCTTCCTGCTTCAGTATTTCAGTCCTTTCACAGCGGGGAAGCACAGGAACATGTGCACCAAATGAAAAATAAAGGGAGGTAACATTATCTGGACATTTTCTGAACTTCATTAAAGACTCAGCACAGCTTTTGTTTAGTTCTGATTGTATGCAAGCCATTCCACCATCCACCATTGTTATGCGCCGGGATTGCCCTTGCAAGGCAGTTCGAACTGAGGATCCTTTGCATGACCATCCAAGCTCAACATTTGACCTTGGGGGCCAGTTTTTCAAAGAGCTCAGCACCCAACTCAGCATGTCCAGCGCATGTTGAATGATGAGTTCTCTGCAAAAGCTGCTACAAAGTGCCACAGAGGGAGCTGAGCTCTTTGCATAATCTGGCCACTTCTTTGGTTCTTAAATGGATGCAGAATATTTGAAAATCTGGTTTAGAGAGCACAGTTCATGGTCTTAAAGCTGGGAGTGTGGAGGGGGCAGTTATCATCCATGGTGTCTGAGACAAGATCCTGAATTCCTCACACTCTAGTGGGGTTTACTGGAATCTGATGGTCCTTTAATCCATTCACTTGGAAAAGGTTTGTCCAACACTGGATGTGTTGGCTTCTCCTTTCTGCTTGGAAGACACATCTTGCTGGAGCAAGATCTAATCCCTGCCATGGGAGTTTAATGTGGACTGGGTGTATTGCACCCCAGTAGGCATGTGTGATGAGCTCCACCCATGTATATGTTGATGGACATCCCACCTAGCCCAACAGGTGCTGTCTTCAGTGGATAACTGAGGGGCCAGGTTTCAGTTCTCTCTAGTCATGCGTTTACACTGTGCTCCTGACTATAGTCTCTGAGCTTGCCAGACGCCTGAGATCTGATGCCACATTACACAGCCAAGGTCAGGAACACTCACCTCAGTTGTTCTCTTTGAGGAAGGAGATGAGGTACCTTTAGGTTTTTCCCCCCTCTGCTTCTGATCTCCTCCCACATACTCCCCTCCATCCTTCAAGAGCAAGATGAATTGATTACACAGCAATATGGTTTCTGTTATGAAAAGGGGGAAAGAAAATACCCTGGCATTTGCCGGAAACCCACAGAGCCAAAGCGTATGTCATAATTAAAATGCTTCTTAAAAAAGGAGGGGGGCAGGGGTGGTTCTTGTTCAGAGCGGGAGCTGAGCACACTTGGAAGGATCCGGGGGTGAGCCAGTCTATTAGCTTCCCTCTCCGGGGCAAGGTGGTGGACCAGCTGTGGATACCTGAACCTCCAAACTGGGACGAGCGAGAGTGGGGGGGAAGGAAGCCCAAGTTCATTGCTGAATCAGTGATAACCCAGCAAAGAGTCCTGTGGCACCTTATAGACTAACAGACTTATTGGAGCATGAGCTTTCGTGGGTCAATACCCACTTCGTCAGATGCATGATAACCGTGTCCCCAGCTGCCTCAGGCACTGGAACTGCAGCCGGCCAATCCTCAGACCTTCTCCCCTCTGCACACCTGAGAGCATGGCCAGGTGCCCCCCGGCCTGACGCCCCCCCTTCTGCTCAAGAGTAGGAGGTGACAAGTTCAGTCTTACAATCCCAGAGAGTTATACTTGGGCTCAGGGTTCTCCCCCGCTCCCTTCCCAAACTCATTCCCTGAACCAGTACCCATTTCTCTGTGTTCAGCTTTCCTGGCCCCGGCTTTACTGGCCCTCCAGAACCCACCAATGCTCCTTCTAACTCTGCTGGGAACAGCCACTCCCTTTGTCCTCCCAGCCTGGGCTGGAGGAACTCCCCCGCTTCCTCTGGAGCTGAAGATACCAACAACCCAAGTATGTACCAGGGAGACTAGGAGCAGCCCAGCAGGGAGTGTGATCACCGCTGGCCACTGGGCAGCTCCCAGTGATCCTGACTGGCTGAGCTCAGGGCCCTCAGGCATTGGGATTCTCGCCAGCTCCCCAAGGCATGAGGCAGCATACCTGGCTCAACCTCAGGGGGCTGGGGGCTCTGCTCTGTTGACCACAGGATGTTCAACCTGTCCGAACCCTCTCTCCCCAGCAGCCAGTTGAGGTCTTGCAGCAAGGCTGCACTTACACTGTGGGACCACACAAAAGAATTCTGCATCTAAATGACCCTGCAGGGGGAGCTCTGGGTTGGGGAATGTAATGCTCTGTCTCTGGTCCCTGCGGCTAAGACTCTGTTCTTGAAAAGAGTGTGGCATGGAGGCTGTGTGGGTTAATGGACAGAGCATTGGCCTGAAATTCAAGAGGGCTGGATGCTACTCCCAGTTCTGCCACGGAATGACCTGGTGCAAGTCACTTCACCTTTCTGTGCCTCAGTTTCCCCCTTTTGTAGAGAACTGCAGAGATAGGTGTTGTTATTAGGGGATCTTTCATGAACAAAAGCTCTCACTGCCTCAGCTGAAAATCAGTCCCTCCACTAGCATGATCCTGGAGAATAGGTTTAGTACTGACTCACAGGGAGAAATGCAACCTACAGTATGTACCACCTTGGGTTTCCCTTGGGCAGTGCAGTGTCTCTTGCCAGCACTAGATGTCTGGAGCACTCTGACGATCACACAGCCAGGGATGACCCAGGTTGCTGGCTCCTCGTAGATGAGAGCTGGTGTTACTCTCTTCTCCCCTCTGACCATGTCACTGTCATGGTTTTGAAATCGGTTCAGCTCTCTGTTTTGCGGTGCCGCCACAAAGAGATGTGTACACAGCCAGGCTGGGCGCATTCTTGCTGGGATTGCATCTCCTGTGGGTTTCTCTTTTCAATCTGTCTGGGCTGCAGGACTGCACAATAAAATCCTCCAAATATTTCCTTTGTATAACTAGGAGGCATATTGAGGAGGAAGGATCGGGTTGGGGGGAATTACTCAAACAAGATACATGATCATCAATGGGCTGTTGTTTCTGTTGTGTAACTGAGGGCGTTTGAATACTCTGGAGGCAGAGCTGGTCTGAGCTCTTCCGCTCTCCCCATAACCCCTACCCTACCATGCAAAGAGAGACATCCACGCCAAGGGTCACTGCTGGTGATGGGCCAAACTCAGGAGGGCTGGAGATCCCGCTCGGAAGAGCACCCACAATTGAGATGCATAGCTGGGGGCACACTTGCTTCTATGCTTTGCAGCGCAATCGCCAGGGTGAAGAATACAGGGTCAAGCCTATTTTGTTGCTACTGTGAAGTTCCCTGAAGATGCACGGTGGAGAGTGATTGGCAGTCCCTGGTGCTGGGTTCCCAGGTCAGAAAAACTTGCCAGCACTGCGAATAAAGGCGTGTCCTGGTGAGTAGCCTTCGCTGAGAGAGGGCAAGGATAGAATGGGCTCTGAAGCCTGAGCTCACCTCTCTCCTCTCCCCACCCCACATCCCTGCTGCCGGGGTGGCTAGGGGTTTGTGTGCCTAAGGTGGGACAGAGTCAATTGGGCATAGGCTCCTAAGCCACAAATTTTGCCAATGGCATGTAACCCTTCTGCCCATCAGAGTTGGCAGCAACAAGGGCCCGGATTCAATATCTAGGGGATCCATTTCAATAACACAATGCAAACCGGCTCGAGCCCCCACCCAGTGACCTGGGACAAATATATACCACCCCCGCTGGGCGCCTCCAAGAGACAATACTTCCCCTCTCGCAAGCACATAGTCTGAGTGTAGCAAAAAGCCTTTTAATAACAGAGAGAAACAATAAGAAAAGGAGTACTTGTGGCACCTTAGAGACTAACCAATTTATTTGAGCATGAGCTTTCGTGAGCTACAGCTCACTTCATCAGATGCATACCGTGGAAACTGCAGCAGACTTTATATATACACAGAGAATATGAAACAATACCTCCTCCCACCCCACTGTCCTGCTGGTAATAGCTTATCTAAAGTAATCTTCAGGTTAGGCCATTTCCAGCACAAATCCAGGTTTTCTCACCCTCCACCCCCCCACACAAATTCACTCTCCTGCTGGTGATGATGATGAATGAGTGAATTTGTGCATCTGATGAAGTGAGCTGTAGCTCACGAAAGCTCATGCTCAAATAAATTGGTTAGTCTCTAAGGTGCCACAAGTACTCCTTTTCTTTTTGCGAATACAGACTAACACAGCTGTTACTCTGAAACCAGAGAGAAACAATGTGGCATTATGTTGGGGAAACACCACCAACAGGATTCATAACACAACCCATGAGCAAAAACCCACCACAAGCAAATTTGGGGCATGCCCTTTCCCTTTGGTTCTTGAGTCCAGCAACCCCAAATCACCCAAAGTCCCAAAAGTCCAATGACCCAAAAGTCTCTGTCCCTGGTCAGGGTTCGAAAGTTTATCTGCAGAGCTTTACCTCCCAACCTGGGTGGAGATGGGGGGGAGGGAAGAGAGGTAAGGGGCACCTTACATGATCTGAAGCTGACCGCCCCACAGCTCCATAGGCCTTCGCTCCGCTCCACCAGCCGCCCCATGAACTGCTTTGGTCGGCTCTGCTCTGCGGCCCACAAGCAGCTCCCGCCATCCCATGAACTGCTCCGCTCCACATCCCACAAGCAGCTCCCGCTGTCCCACGAACTGCTCCACGTCCTACAAGCAGCTCCCACCTTCCCACGAACTGCTCCACCAGCCTGTCCACAAGGCACTCCAGCCATCCCACAAACTGCTCCACAGTATATCTTCAGGCTCCCCCACTACTTAACACAACACTCAGTGATTTCGGCTCTTAGTCAGTTCAGCTCTTTGGTGAATTCAGCTTGTAGTGGGGCAGCCTCAGTGCTGGTGCACCATTAGCCCAAAGTGAGCTCAGCAGCCTGTAAGTAGATTCCTAATAGAATCAAAATTAGCTCTGATATTCCACAATGGAGAGAGAAGGAAGTGCAATTAGCATGTAAGGCCCTCACCAAGGGGCCCATACCAGCCAGTATTAATACTTGTCCCTAACCTCTCTCAATTCACAGAGTTTTGGAACCCACAACCCTTGCCTAGCGAGTGCTACTTAGTTGATGGTGAGTCCCTCCATCATAACAAAAGGCCAAGTACAGTTCCAAGCCCAGTTCCGATAATCAGGGTAATAACAATTTATTCTTCCTGCCCCAATAACAGAGACACTGGGGATCTCACAGCAGCCAAAGTGACCATTTGGGCAGCTATGACCTCATTCTAGGCGGGGTGGGTGTGCCTATGCAAATGAGATCGGCCCCTGAAGTTCTTTTCCACAACTTGCCACACCTCACCACCAGATGTCAGGGTGGAGCTCATCCTGACACTGCTTACAGGCGCTTAACTACACTGCCTTCCTCCCCTGAATATCCCTCCCTCCGTGGCTGGAGAGGAAAGGAACACTATCTAGGGACCTGGTACCACAGTGGAAAATCCAGTCATTTCTCCCAGGGCAAGGTAGCCACTGCCTATGGCCCACGGCTGATCTCAGCTGCCGTGGTGTAAATCTAGAGTAACCCCACCAGAGTCAAATCGGTGAAGATACTCCGCATGCTCCTGGTCTTTATTCTATCACCACCCTCTGCCCAGGCCACACTCCCGCACCTGCCCTGAAAGGTTTGCAGCAAGAGGGGGCCACATTGAACCAGGAGAACAAAAGTAACAATGCAGAGTGAAGCCCTTGCTGTAGTGTCAGCCGCGCGTGCCCTGTAGCAATGGCAGGTGAAGGGGGGGCTAGAGGCAGAGTTCTGGAGTGCTGCGACTGGGTTTGCCTTTGGAAAGGTAGCATCAGGTGGTAACGTTCCTGGGATCAGAGGAGGGATTTTTTGTCTCAGGGTCCTCTCCAGTGGGTGGTGTGGCTGGTGAATACATGCGCCCTGCAGTCATTGGGGTGAGTTTTCCCAACCCTCTCTCTCTCGCCCTCACCCTGAGAGTCTGGCTCCTCATCTCCAGCCTCCTAGCTTTCCGCGCCTCACACACTTGCTGGGGGTAGCAGCGATTTGGAAGCATAGTCCAGTCCCAGAAGGTGGGGCGGGTGTGGGGCTTGTGTGTTGTTCTTGCACATCTTTGTTCTCTGTAGTCATTCACAAACCAGAGAACACAGAGTCCGGGTAATCTAATAAAGTCCAACCTTCACTACACCCCTGCTCTCTGTAATGTGTTTATCCGAGCCGCAGCCTGGCTCAGAGGCACATAATCACGATCAGTGTGACCCCAGCCATCCTCTCTCGTCCTTTCTGCTTTCAGCTGGGGTTTGTTTTGGTGTTTGTTTATTTTTCCAAGAGCGTGCAGTTCCCCCGGGGCCCTGCTCCTGTGCTGGCATGGCCACCTGCAGCCCTGTGAGAGGAGGCAGGTGGCTGGGCGTGTGTTTGAGGGGGTGTGTGGTGTCTGTGTGGGTAGGGGTTAGCTCATAGATGTATGTGTTATGTGAGTGTGGATGGGGATAGGTGACTGGACAATGGAGTTTGTGTATGTGGGAGGAGGCTGTATGTAACTGTGAGTGCTGGTGTGTTGCTGGGAGTGTGGATGCCTTGTGTGAGTGTGGATGCAGTTTGCACATAGGTATGTTAATCTATGGCTATGCATACATGGGTATATACACATATATACTGAATATGGGTGCGTGTACATGTTGGGGTGTATAAATAGGGACTGGATATGTGGCTGGTTGTGTGCATTTGTGCATGGTTGTATGGGTGGATAGAGGAGTACATTTGTGTGTAATCAGTTGGCCCTTTGTGCAGAGGTGTGCGTGTCTGAAAGCCCGTTTGTGTATGGGTGGGGAAGTGTAGGAGCTCTCGGAATTAGTGTGTGGGCATGGGGACATACCAGTGTCAAAGAGTATGTCTACACTACACCATGGATGCGGCTAGCCCGGGTCAGCTGACTTGGGCTCGCAGGGCTCAGGCCCCAGAGCTATAAAACTGCAGTACAGAAGTTTGGGCTTGAGCTGGAACCTGGGATCTGAGACCCCACAAGGGGCGAGGGTCTCAGCACCTGGGTTCCAGCCGGCACCCGAGCGTCCACACTGCCGTTTTTAGTCCTTCAGCCCAAGCCCTGCTGTATATATCTGTGCTGGGACGGGTGTGCAAGGTGTGGGGGGGGGTGTATGTGAGAGGGGCTGGGGTGTTCTCAGTGCTGACACCGCAGCTGTCTTTCATTTGTTGATCTGGTCAGCTTCCCCAGCACATTTGGTTGCTATTATTTTGTTGTGTTTGGTCCTCATACCACAGCCCTGCGCTCTGACTGAGAGGCCTGAGGTTTATTATTATTATTGTTGTTTTTAAACAGCCCGTGCAGGGCCTAGGGAAAGCAGAGGAGCTAAGAGGAGAGACGGTTCCTCGGCTAACATGAGTGCCTCTTTGGGCTGGGATCTAAAGCCAAGATTTAAAACCCAGTGCCACGGACAGGGCTGGGGTATCCCTGTTCAGCGTTCGCTCTTATGTCAGTTGGTTTAGGATTGTCCTGTGTCTTGTCAGGAACCGTTCCCCTTTGTGCCAGGCACCCCGCCTGCACCCTGCAGCAGCCACTGACAGCAATGATGTAGGAGCGCTGGCTGTGGTGGGAGCTTCCACGTGCTAGGTCCAGCCTCATCCAGAAGGAGTCACTGTGGGGAATGGTGTGGCAACATGGGCTGGGATGGGGTTCTCCGAGCTCTTGGCTCTCATCCCTTTTCAAGGGCGCTGCTATAATGCCCGTGTATTATAGACTAGCAATCACACGTACTAGGCCAAGGATAACGCTGCAGAGGACTACGTCACCTGAATGCTATTGAAAGCCAACAAAGCATAATACCTTTGGTTCCCCTAGCTCACGCCCCATGGCATCCCATATTTACTGCACTTCATGCCATCCCCAGGGGAGTAGCTGGCGGCGGATGTTTCTCTTTCTCTTGCACGTCGGCTCAGAATCTGCCCATGCGCGACTCCTGCAGAACGCCCCTCTGCAGCGGACCATCATGCGTGCCCCCAAATCCCTGCCTCCCCAGCTTTGTGCAGCCCTCCAGACAACCCCAGTCGGCCTTGACCAGCCAATCCCACCAGTCCATCGCAGGCATCCTGACCCTACCCCTGGTTTATGCCTGCTGCAGTGCCACCAGATGAGATATTTTCAAAGTGGAAACGTGAGTTGGCGTGTTAACTCCACAAGGGCCTTTCTGTGCAATGCGCCGGGATTAAATATTTACGTTGGCAAAAAGCATGCAATAGACAGCTCCAGATCGGAGATAATGAAATTGAGGTGTGTGCGGGGGCGGGCAGGGCAAGGAGGGGTTTGTGGGACCAGTGGGGAAGGGGAAAGGGAGTTTGGGTTGCAGCGGAGTGTTGTATGACTTATCTCACCCCTGTCCACGGGGCTTTGCCCCAGCTCCAGGCCTGTAAACGCAGAGCATGGTGAGTGGGTGGGGTAAGGAGAGCGTGGAGATGAGGCAAGCGGCACCTGAGTTTCTTTCACCTTAAATCAGGAGTAACTCCAGGCAAGTTATTCTGGTGTAAAGGCTGTTTAAGGCAGAACAGCCATGAGCAATCCAAGGAGAGGACTGTGGGGGTGGAGAGAGGGATTGGGCCCCCTAGCTGTCATCTGCAGCTCTTGCACAATCCTAAATCATTAATGGGTTCTGATACAGGATCCCTGGCTTTTCTGACCTCTAGCATCAAGGTTATTTACTGGGGACTCTTATCTAATCAGGCAGCAGTGTGGCTTGATTTGGCTTATATGGAGAGTTTCCCATAGGCTCAGGAGGGTGAGGATGATGATGATAGAGGTAGATTTGCACTCGCTCTTTAATTCATTGCAGGGCAATCAAAGGGGAGGCCTGGCCATAGGAAAGAAAAAGACTCCTTAACATTGTTAAGACATGTGGGGAAAATGGGTATGGCAAGAGAAGGAAGAAGGGTAAAGAGAGATGCATGCAGAGGTGAAGGGGTGAGGTTTGTGAGAGAAGTGGGGAGAGATAATAGTGGGGATCAGGGAATATTCTTTTGCAGTAGCAGAAAATACAGCAGTCAAGATGCAGAGTACACTGTTATTTCTGAATTCTAGTAGACTCCAGAGAAACCCCTCCTGAAACAAATAGTGGAGAACAACAAATAGCTCTCTGACTTCCTAGCTATGCTGTGGAATTGTGTCCACTCACAGAACCACCAGGAAGGTCGGGAATGAGGGGCTGGAAGAGAATGAAATGTCTCTGCCGGCTCCAAAGCGCTTCTCCGGGGGGGTTCTTCCTGACAGACAGAAATTTCTTCATCCTCATTTCTTTCTCTTTCTTGTGTGATGTGCCAGACTGCGCTGGGAGTCGGAGCGGGTCCCGAGGAGACGGGAACGCATCATATAAAGCTTCCCACTATGCCACCAGTGAAGAACTGAGCAAGATTTTTTTTTTTAAATCCCCAAACAAATCGGGATGTCTCTCTTACTAACTGTTGTGTGTTAGTATCACTTAGCACCTCGAGGCCCTTCAAGATTGGGAGTCCCTTGCGCTAGGTGGCTGTACAGTCTCTGCCCCAGAGCGCTTGCCATCTAAACCGACAACACAAAGGGTGGGTGGGAAACCAGAGGTAAAGTGACTTGCCCATGGTCACTCCGCAGGTCACTGGAAGAGCCAGGAATAGACTTCTGACTCCAGGTCTGTCCACTAGGCCACCCTGCCTCTCAATATATTTAAGTTACAATGGTAGAAGAGAGACATTCCCATTGCTTGTACCCACCACTGGCCAGATTCTGCCATCCCTAGGTGTGCTGAGGAATACTCAGGTACTTAGGTGTGCTCCATGAATACTTCTAGATTGTGATTTGGGCTGCTCACCTACACAGGGGAATAAGGGTCCGGTGGGGGGGGGAAGAGCCCCATGTACAAACACCCCAGTGCAGGTTCCCTTGCAGCGTAATGTGCAGAAGGGGGTAGGCCCTGCATCCCCCACAGAGCGAGTGGGCACAGAGTGATTGAGGAGGGGCAGGGAATAGAGCATTAGCAAATTGCTACTCCCCTGCCTGGAGCAAGGAGGAAGCAAGGCTAGGAACGGTGCCTCACAGGGGTGTCTTTGAGGGAAGGTGTCTCCTTGGAGTGGTGCAGCATATGCATTGCTCCCTGCTCAGGGCAGTGTCTAAAGCCACAGCCTAGCCCCTAGATTTCACTGGTGGTGACTAGTGAGACACTATGCTTTGTGAAGAAGGGTGGCGACGTCTGGTTGAGAGTTGGTAGCCTTGCAGCCCCGTTCGGAGTGGTAGGGCTCTCGGTGATGCTCCTTGGGTACTTGTCATTTCAATAAAGAAAGGATTTAAAAAAAAAAAAACAAGAAGAATAAAAACATCTGTTTTACTTCAGATCTGAGAAGATTCCTTTGCTTGCAAGGAATGTGTAATTCACGGCAGGCTGGGAGCTGTACATAACCCTTCCTGAAAGCTCCGCCGGACTTCAAACGAATTCTAACATGCTTACTGGGATTTTGTTTTTATTATTTGTTTCTCACTCCCCGCCCTCTCCTGCCCGCCTGTCAGATCCGTGAGAATTTCTCAGCAGTTGTTAACCTTGCCAGTGCATTCCCTCCTCTGATGAAGGGCTTGGGGGGCAGAGGCTGGTGGGTAAAGGAGACTGCAGGCCTGGCTGGATTTCTCTTGCCTGCCTGGTACATACCTGCTTATTTGCACATGGCACTCCTTCAGCCAGCACCCAAAAGAGCTCCCACTGGCCAGCCTTGTTCTTCTCCATCTTCTCTGTGCCATCCAGGCATGGGCCTCTTATGTCCCATCTCTGTGCCATGCAGATGTGGTCCTCTTCCCTGCTGCTTCTGTGCCAGCCATGTGTGTCTCTCTTCCACTCCATATCTGGTGCCATCCAGATGTGGGCCTCTCCCCTGCTGCCTCTGTACTATCCAGATGTGGGCCTCTCCCCAAATCTCCTTGTGTCATCCAGATGTGTGCCTCTACGCCTCCATCTCGGTGTCATCCAGATGTGAGCCTCTACCCCTGCAACTCTGTGCCATCCAGATGTGAGCCTCTGCCCTTGCCATCTCTATGCCATTCGTTTGTGGGCTCTACAGTACAAATATCCAGAGTACGGTTCAAAGACTGATGTTGGGCTGTAAATTGTTTTTCCATTCGGCGTACGCAGCTGTTGCATACTAGTGCCAGGGGATGGGGATGGGGGGCCGGGGGTGATGCCCCTTGTCACGGGATGGGCTGGCATTGAGACTTTCCCTGTCCGGGACTTTGAGAATGAGATTAGCAGAGGCTTCCCAGACTTAGGCTTTGGCTACACAGCGAGTTACCGTGCAGCCAGCCAGGGGGTGTGACTCTATAGTGCACCGACTTTCCGGGCCATAACAGCCTGTTTGGGCACTCCAACGCAGTGTCCGCACGGGACATGCCTGCACAGCAAGCTCGTGCTGTAGAGTCACATGCCATGCCGCCAGTTGCCATTTAGACAATCCCCGAGCCTCCGCAATGCACGTGTTTCCTTATCGTTGTCTGGGGTGAATTTAGCGCTGGCGAAAGGTGCCGGAGTAACAAACCTGGGGACTGAAGCCCCTGATCAGTGCTTTTCAAGGGCATGAGTAGCAGCAGGGCAAGCTTCCCCCACACCGCTGTGCTCGTGTCCTCTGGAGCGTACAAGCAGAGCCCACTCCCTGTGCTTCAGACTGTCAGCCAGGAGCCCATAGTGTGGTGTATACATAGGGGGCTGGTTGGAGCCGAGACCCCTGAACTCACTGAATGACAATACCTATGTCTTCTCATCTGCAGCCCTCCGAGTGCTTTACAAAGGAGGTCAGTATCATTATCCCCACTCTACAGATGGGGAAAATGAGGCACAGAGCGATGTAGTAACTTGCCAAAGGTCACCCAGCAGGCCAAGCAGCAGAGCTGGGATTAAAAGCTGGGTCTCCTGAGTTCCAGTCCAGTGCCCTATCCACTGGATCATGCACATAAACCACTCCATAGTCCTCAGGTGGCAACATTTTTAGTCATTCCCAATCTGGGCTACAGCCAAGATTTAAACCGAGCACCCTGTAGGATGAGAACAAGCCCTACCAAGCAGACAGGAAGGCTGATCTCCTGGGGGCAAACTCATGCTGAGTGTCTGTTTCTTGTTTGGCACCACTGTTGGGTTGGAAGGAGCAGAGGTTTCCCAGTTTAGCGAGGGCAGCAAAACCCCTAGAGCCCAATCTCCACAAAGAGTGTGCAGGTTAAATGGATAGTGTTGTTATATGGGATTGTTTCTGCTGTGGAGCCGGCTGCAAGGTGTGAAGGTCTCTCTGGCCTCCCTTGTTTCCCAAGTGCTCCAGGAGAGCGGTTGGGTTTTTCCCTCTCCTTCACTCTGAATAGCCATCTCCGCTCTGTACGCACACAGCCACCCGCAGCCTTAATTTGCCCCATGAATCGCCCCACATAGAGGAAGGCACTAAAAGTGACCTCTCTGGAGACCTGTTCAGTACAGTGGCTTGCACTTCAATGCCTTTCTACGTGGCTCAAAGTGATGCCAGCATTAGACTTGTGAAAAGCAGATAGGCTGTAACCTTTGACTAATGGCTTGACCGTTAGCATGTAACCTTCAGGGCGCCATGGCTGGAGGCTTGGGGATATCTGTCAGGCTGGGGGCTAGTTATAATTGTTTCTTTTTCTACCAAGGCAGTTGCAAATAGCTTGAAGCCAAGGTGGTGATTGTGTTGGGGTAGCGTGCAGAGCCGAGCCCAGATTCTAATGGTGCAGCTGGTCCCCAGAGCATCATGGTGGCATTGACGGTAGAGAGCAGTGCTCTGGCAAAGACCCTATTTGACTCCTGCCAAAGTACTTCATTTGGGGGTTTAATCCGAGTTGCAATGGTGCTTTGGTGCTTGAATGAGCTGATTGGTGCCCCATTATCTGTGAGACAGAGAGATCAGGCAGTGGTAACCCAGTGGCAGCCCCATGTTCAGCCAAAAGCACAACAAATGGCCTCTGAGCTGCTGCTAGGACCTCACCGGCCCATACCAGGGCAATGCAGAGAGCAGCTATTCAGCCCAGCTCCATCTGCTCCGCGGGAGGTCAGTATAATGCCAGTAGCTGCACGTTTGCTGACCACCCTCACTTTCATTGACCCAGCCAGGGGAAGGAATGAGGAGACAGCAGCCAAGAGGTAAGGAGGGAGACAAAGGACTGTCCCGCTGTACCTCCATGGTTACTCTTTAATGCTCCTCCTGTCTTTCCTCTGCAGGGTTTCATGTGTCCTCAGTTCACAGCTGGGGCTGGCAGACCGTCCAAGGGAACGCTCCCTCCTGTTCTGCTCAGCCCCCTTCTGCATTCAGCGCTTTGTCTCCGCCATGGCGGTGGCTTAGGGTTGAGTTCTCATCTCGGAAGTAGCCACTCGGCCCCATCCCTGACCATGTAGGTGTGGTATGCTTATACGGTGCCAGCCCTGGCATTACATTCTGTGCTCTGGGGCAGCCTTTCTGAAGGGACAGGGCAAAGGACACTGCAGTGTGTGGGGGTCAAGAAGAAGGCTCCTAGAAGACCCTGCTGTGCTGAGTAGTATGAGTGTGGCACCTGCCATTGCCTCCTCCTTCTGGGGTGGGGAGGGGACATGGCACTCGGCACAACGTCCTCCTTCCGGGGTGGGGAAGGGAGGTGGCACCGGACAGGTCCACCTCCTTCCAGGATGGGAAGGGAAAGTGACATGAGATGCGGCCTCCTCCTTCCGGCGTGGAGAGAGGTGCATAGCTGCACGCAGGTCCCTAGCCTCTGCATGAGCCCCCTTCCAGTCCTGGCTTTTCAGTGTTGTTCAGAGGCCCCAGCAGCACAGGGAGGGCAGCAAAGTTAACACAGAGCCTAGACCACAATGCGATCACCCTCTCTCTATGACTGTATCCCTTCCTGCCCCTCCCTACCCTCCGAGAGGGAAGTAAACCCTTTCAGAAGAGCGGGGCTGCCTTCCCCTTTGGGCATCCCCAAACTCCACTGTGACCCTGCTTTCCCAGCCATGCCCATTATCTGCATAGCTCCATTCCCATCCCTTCGGAACATCCTTGTGACATGATGGGCTGCTTGTGATTGATAAAGACCAAGACTCTTGCTCCTGGGAGCAAGCTTAATTCCAAAAGCCCTAGACCTTCGGCATAAGCTGCATTAATGTTATCTCATGTCAGGGCTGCTTTTTGGACGAGGTCTCCTGTTGCCATGCCAAGGAGCTGTTCTCTGGGCCACGTTTGCTCTCCGTCAGAGGGCTTTGTATAACACGCCAGCCCCCCTCTGGGGAGGCTCGCTCTGCTCTTTCTTAATCAGTGGTGCAAAGCTTTTCTGAAAGGACATATTCAAAATGTAACGCACACACTCAGGAAATGGAAACCTTATCGAGTGTGAGGGATGAGGGACAAATTATCTGCTTCTTGCCAGTGGCCCTGAGGACCAGGGGTCAGAAAGGAGAAAATCTGCAAGACTGAGAGAAAAAGGAAAGATGACTTAGCCAGGACTCCCCTAGGGTGAAATCCTGGCCCCATTACAATCAGTGGGAGTTTTGCCATGGATTTCAATGAGGCCACCTAGAGCACTCCGGGTGTGTTGCCAAGGCACTGCCAGCAGCGAGATGAGCTAATTGGGGGGGGTTCTTTGCGGGAGAACAGCTCCCAGACACAGATACCCTACAGGACCCAGGGAGCAGGAAGATCGGGGTTCCTGGGGGTTCCTGCTCGGTCCCGGACATTGCCACACTGGGGAAAGCAGTTCTGGAGGGGATTAGAGAGGTGGTTTCCAGGAGATCAGCCCTGGGTCACTGGGACTTTGGAACTGGGGGGCAGGACGGCTGATTTCTTTCCTTGGAATCAGGGGCAAGAAGAGGGGAATTAGCTCTGTCTCCCAGGGCTCGTCTACACTTGGGCCTGTGGGTGCAATTCCCAGCATGACTGGACGTGCTGGCAGTAGCTCTCATTGGGCTAGCTTGCTAAACATAGAAGTTTCTCTGTGGCAGCCCAGGCTAGCCAGCTTGAGCACGCATCCGCCTGGACCCAGTGGGGGCATACTCGGGGCGGCTAGCCCCTGCCGCCACTCAATTCCACCTGCGCTGCCAGGACCACACTACTGCTGGTAGCGTGTTAGCTCAGTCACATCCCTAGCACCACGTGCAGGCACAGCCTCCCCACCGTCACCGGAATGGCAGATTCAGGGAGCAGCAGGAGCCGATTTCTTTCTCTCCCTTCCATCCTTTTTGGATCCTGGCCAGTAGGGATATGGAACCTAAAGAGATCAATGAGGTGTTGTGTAGCAGGGCGCTCACCCCACTCCGGTTTGGAAGTGGTTAAAAACAGCCCTGGGAAAGGGCTGCCCCAGGGAGCCAATCACGAGCAGGCTTGAGGCAGCCAATCAGGGCCCAGTATAAGAAGGGCTCCTGGGGAAAAGGAAGTCAGTCTTGCTTCAGCCATGGAGTGAGAAGGACCTAGCTACCTGGTAGAGACAGGGGTACCTTGGGCAGGGCAGGGCAGGGCAGGGCAGGCGAGGCGAGGCGAGGCGAGGCGAGGCGGAGCTGGGGAGCTCTGGCCTGGTGACCTCCCAGGCTGAGGCCTTGCAGCAAAGGCCTGAGGAGGTACTAGGGAGGCAGCCAGGCCAAGAAAAGGCAGCAGGTTGGGGGAGGGATATGGGGGGAGGGATAGCTCAGTGGTTTGAGCATTGGCCTGCTAAACCCAGGGTTGTGAGTTCAATCCTTGAGGGGGCCATTTAGGGATCTGGGGCAAAAATTGGGGATTGGTCCTGCTTTGAGCAGGGGGTTGGACTAGATGACCTCCTGGGGTCCCTGCCAACCCTCATATTCTATGATTCTATAGGTCCAACCCACTTGCCAGTGATGAGTGGCCATTACAGCCTGCAATTTGCCCCTGAGAGAAGGGGCTAGATGGTGACTGGCAGTAGCCACTGGGGCACGGTGGGTATAGGGGGTTGGGGTTCCCATGAGGAAGGGAGACCCAGAGTGTGGGGGGAACTGCTGTGGGGCAGCACCTCAAGGTACGGGTCACCGGAATCTGGGAAGGACATGGGGTCAGAGGTTGTGGAGACAACAGACCAAATAACCAAGGGCAAGAAACTGGCCAGAGGAGGGAGCTCCTGAGCTGGATGAGCTAATTCCTGGACTGACCAGCAGGAGGTGCCATGCCGGTGAGTTGGTGGCACGGCTACACGTTGTAACAAGCCCAAGCAGAGTGAGTGTGCCCCATAGCTGAGCTAAAACATGTTGCATTCAATGGAAGGGACCAAGAAGGAAGGTTTATAGAGCTCTTGTACCCTGTTCTCTCCACTTGATGGCTTTGCCCCCGGATTCCCATAGAACCCCAGCCTGGTGGAAAGAACCCAAAGCCTTCCCTTCCATAGAGGTATCCCAGGGGCTGTGCCCCTGTGGGGTCGTTACCTTTTGCATTAAAAAGCTCCCTCATGTTAAGAGTCAGAAAATCCCCTCATGTGACCCCTTGCTTCGCCCCCCCCCCCCCAGTTGGTTAATTGTTGGGGATCAACAGCCATTGTCTGGAAGGAATCCAGATTCTGCATGGGAGGGGTTATGAACTACAGGATTTTGAGGTTTCCTTATCTCTGGCGTCTCTTGCATTGTGGGACACATACTGCAGCCTTTGTGGGAACCCCCACCCTTCATAGAAATGGAGGATGTTCCCATTGTATTTTGTTTTATTTGGATCACCCTGTAGAACCCAACAGAAAATAACATCCCTGCACTAGGTTTCCATAGGATGGGATCAACGTAGGCCTCCTTTCTTCCCGTCGCACTTCATGGCCAGCTGCCTTTCATCAGCCTGTTACTGATCAACAGCCAGGTGGCCCTTCTTGGGGGGTTGATTCTGCAGGATCGGTACCCTTCTCTTCCCAACCGCCTCTTACAAGAGCCCAGCACATCGTCTGCCCTCTGAGGGCAAATGCCAGTGACTCTACCTCATAACTGTCTCTGACTCAAATGGCCGAATTTCAGGCCAAGATTTTATTAAGAATAGAGTGGTGGGGGGGAATCAAATTACCCCCACGAGAAGCACTCTGTGAGATGTACTAGCCTCATTCTCAGCAAGAGTTACATGAGAGAGATACAAGTTTTTACCATCTGTTTATCATTACAGTGGTGCTTAAAGGCACTGACCAAGCTGAGGGCCCCGTTATGGTAAGCGCTGCACTTACACAAAGTCAGAGGCTGTCCCTGACCTAAAGAGTTTACTAGCTAGATAGACAAAATCAAAAGTATTATTATCTCCACTTCGCAGAGGGGGCACAGAAAGAAGAGGATTGCGTCTTCGCTGCCCAGTGAACTTGTTAGCCTAGTTCAAGGCAGAGCGGCCATGCTGCAAAATAGCACTGGAGCGGCACTCGCTGGTGCATGGTGCTAGAGCTTTGGGGGGAACATCCTGTGGTGCTTTGAGCTGCAGTGAGCTGAGCCACTCCATGTTTCTTCCCCTGTGAATTGTAGAGAACTTGTTTCTCCTTCCTGGGCACATGGCAGGGGATTGTGGGAAGGCACTGGAGGACTAGCTGCACTTGGAGGGGCGTTCACCTGTCCTCTCTGCAGAGTGGTGGTGGTGGCAGCTGGGGAGCGGTGCAAACGTGAGCTTTAGCCTGCACCTCTGAGGAGCCAGCCAACTGGATTTACAAACGCCACCATGCTCAAGGGCCTTTTTGGGGGGGTGGGACTCAAGTTAGAGGCACAACTTGAATTATAAATTGAGTTAATTTTGCAGCAAAGACAAGCCCCCAGTGACTCGTCCTAGGTCACACAGGAGAGCAGGGAATTGAATCCACCTTTTTGGAGTCTCTCACCAGTGCTTTAACCTTCTCATTACACTGCCAAACACAGCAGCTTATTTCTCTGCTGCTCCTTTCCCTGCATTTCCTTTTGCAAGAAAGCCTTTCCTATCCAGAAAAGGAGTACTTCATTCAATGAAGTGAGCTGTAGCTCACGAAAGCTTATGCTCGAATAAGTTTTTAGTCTCTAAGGTGCAACAAGTACTCCTTTTCTTTTTGTGAATACAGACTAACATGGCTGCTACTCTGAAACCTTTCCTATCCAGGTAGCTGCTGTCTACCCTCCCCGCTCGTCGTCTATTGTACTTTCCAGCATTCATTCAATGTGCAAAACTTTATGCCAATCCAACCCCCCCAGACACGAGTTGATTCTCAGCTCAGATTTGTTTTTCCCCCACCCTCCAGTCCGTGGTCTGTTCTTGGAACAACTTTTTGGGGAATGCTGGTTAGCCTGCTTTAAAATGTTTACCGTCCCTGAGGGAAGGCGTAATCCTTCAAAACCACTTGCTGGCTGCCTTGGATCTGAGTTTAGAGATAGGGCTCCAGTATTCAGAGACAGTACTTCCATGTTAATGATCATTCATTTCTGTATCAGATGGGAATGGCTGATAGAATCAAATCCAAGATGGTTGTGTCAGATGATTTTAAAAAAAAAAAACCCTGAACGCCGATAAATCTCTATTCAATTTGATAGTTTTTTGGAGTATTTTATATAGAACTGTCACACATTTCTAGTGGTTTTGCCCTTTATTAAATTCTGTAGAATTTTTCCATAATAGCAATATTTATCCACTTATCCAACCATCCGCCTTAACGTGTTCACTGTGAAAACGCTAAACAACAGACCATGGAAATGCTAAACAAACACCTTCACAGCTGTTCCAGGATGTGTTTTGGGTACATACAGTGCAAGAAGCAGACCTGGCGGGGCTGGTGATAGCAGCTGGGAGTTGCATGTGTCAGTTGTGTCACCGTAGGCCATAATACTCATAGATATTGCACAGATATTGCCCCTATGCACAGCACATCTCCCCCAGCCCAGCATTGTTGGTGGCCCAACAGGACCGTCTTGTCACTGCAAGGTTTTTGTGGCGCCAGCCATAGGGAAGTCAAGGCCAGCCATGTGGCAGGGTTGGAATGTGCAGTGGATCTCTTGACAAGGCATTCCGCCTGCTTGGGTAATGGCACTATAAACACGGGCATAGCGTGACCAGTCAGGCAGGAATTCAGGGCCCGACAAAAGCAACCGAAAATTCCTTCCCTTCCAGGGAATGCTCCCTTCCTATTGTCTGCTTGTTATTCACCACAAAGTGGCTGGGGGGTTAACAGTTTCTTAATTGCAGAGTCACCATCAAGCAATACACTGAAATGCATTCTTGCGGCTTGTGTCGAGGGGCTGATTTTTATTTTTTTATTGTAATGGTTTCTGAATAGGAACACTCACAAAGACACCCTTACAGACTCTACATTTGGCAGATAGCTCCCGCTCCACTGAAGCCAGTGGGAGTTTTCCATTGACTTAAACGCTAGATCAGCACCGTCGTGAAGCCACACACTTGCTCACCCAAACACACAGGACACGTTTCTCAGGAAATCCCTCCCCTGTGTACTGTCATTGGGCACCTCCGCCAGCGGTAGCGATGGTGGAAGCACTAGTGTAGACAGGACAGCAGCATATTTGCCACCAGGGCATCTAACCTTGCTCAGAGTAGGTCTAGAGGGACAGCAGTAAACATGCTGGCTCTTCCCAGAGCTTTGTCCACACTAGCAGTCTCATGCCCCCACGGGGGATGCCTTGCTAGTGCAATGGTAGGAGGTTTCCTGAAAAGACACAGTGTAGACAGGCTTTACAGCCAGTTGCACACAACCTCAGTCTCCTTTTCAAACTCATGCATAGCACATTTACACCCAATCTTAAGTAATTAAGACACAAACACCCGCCGTGCTTAGATTCGTTCACACAGAGGATGCCTACAAACCAATGCAGAGACACCCTTATCTTGAGATATACCAATAATACTTAGCATGTATAAACACTTTTCATGTGCAAAGCACTGCAAAGACATTAATTGTCACACACAGACATCTTGAGGTACAGGCAAGTACGCAGCTCTGCTCACACAAAAATGCACCCATGCACGCTCGTCCACACAAAATCCCTTAAAATTTCAACACTTTCCCCTATAGGCACATCAACACTTACTTGGAGTCAACCCCGTGTACGTACACAAACTGTATTGGGAGAAACTGGGTTGTCTGTCTATATCTCTCTGTCTATCATAGTCATTTATAAAAGTGCCTGTCACCTCAGTAACCTAAGTGCTTAACAAAATCATGAGAAAGCACAAGCCCTGGGAGAGAATGGTGTTTTCTCACTCTGTTTCCCTGAGTACAACACACAGCCTGTGCAACTCGTGGTCAGGGAATGTTGTGAAGGCCAAAAGTATAAATGTATTTAAACAAGAACTAGATAAGTTCATGGAGGATAGGTCTATCAGTGGCTATTAGCCAAGATGGTCAGGGCACAACCACATACTCTGGGTGTCCCTAAACCTCTGACTGCCAGCAACTGGGACTGGATGACAGAGGATGGGTCACGCAATAATTGCCTGTTCTTTTCATTCCCTCTGAAGCATCTGGCACTAGCCCCTGTCAGAAGACAGGATACCGACTAGATGGACCTTTGGTCTGACCTCATATGGCCCTTCTTATGTTCTTATGAGGTGTGAAGTGATATGTACAATGATTTTATTTACATATGTATTTATTTATGGGCATTGTTCCTGGGGTGTGTCTCACACTTCATTCTGAACACACTCAAGTTTGGGCACAATCTGATCTCTTCTGGCATTGAGTCCCATAGCCTGTGTCCTGCAGCTAAGAACACTCTGGTCCTAGCTCTTGGGATCAGTCCAGCTGCCTCATCTGAGGGCAGGGGGGATTGTCTTGGAAGGTCATGAAGGGTGAAGCAGATGGAGATAACCGAATCCCTGTCCATTGAGGGCTTGTAGATTAGGACCAGGGCTCTGAATTCTGTTCTAAAGCGAATAAGGCGCCAGAGGAGCTGGCAGAGCGCAGGTGGGATGTGTTCACATCAGCACTCTGCACTGGCCTCAGGCATTTTGTGTTGGTTGTGTTCAGACCCAGAGAGAGTGAAACAAAAGCCTTGCTCACTGTAGCTGAGTCTTTTCCTGAAAGCAAAACACAGTCCTCTAGCTAGCCAAGCAGCTTTCATTGGGAGAACATTTCCAGAACCTGAGTGTGGATCTGATGATCTATTGCTCCAAAATCGAGGAGTGTAATTATGAGACTGTAATGGGTTAGAACTCAATAGGCAGAAGGTTCAAATGAGAGTGTAATACAGGCATTGATGGACTCCAGGCATACAACAATAGTGTCATACGTGTGACAGGGTAAGGTTGGTAGAAAAGCCAGTCAGTCATTTTTCGACGAAATGTTTTTCATCGCAACCTAAATATTTCGCAGAATCAAGTTGGTTTGGATGAAAATTTCTTTGGGAAGGTTTCTCAGGTCCAGGATGGAATTCTGAGAGAGACAGATCTATCCTCCATGGTAGCCAAGAGCCTGGTAGTTAGGACAATCACCTGAGATGTGGTAGACTCACGTTCAAGTCCCTGATCCAAATCCAGTAGTTCCGGGGTGTGAATGCGGGTCTCCCCCATCTCTCGCTGAGTGCTCTAACCTACAGAGTCAGCATCTCGTTCTCTGGGCCAATGAATATTTAATTATTTATACAAAGTGGAACAGTGCCAACAGGAGAGACTGACTCTATAGCCCAGAGTTTTGGGCCTCGTTCAGAGGAGGGACCCCTATATCCCCAACCACTGGGCTGTTGCTATTCTAGATTGGGACTGTCTCTCAGTCTCTCCTATTTTTTCTTGAAGCATGTTGAAAGGTCTAGTTTTGATGCTGAGGTGAGACAAATCCTGAAACCTTGACATTTTTTGACTAAATGGAATTCTTTTCCCGCCAGTCCTCGTCGGTGATCATCCCATAACTGAATATCCAGTGTGTCCATATACCTACATGGTTACTTAGCATCGCTACATGGCAAATGATGGGATTGTTTATTGGCACTCTTTTCCCATGGCCCAGGCAGTTAGGTCATGATATCCGACAGCATCTAGCAGTTGCGAGAACCCAAAATATACAGTAAACAGCAGAGGCAGGAGAGAGCAAGAGTCAAGCATGTGGAGTGTCAGAGAGATGCAGTGGTAGGTTGGGCCTGCATCCATGTCATCATGTAACAGAAACTGTTCAGCTCCCACACAAAGTGTGGTTACGTTGGGTCAGTTCTTGGCTGTAGCACTGCCCAACCCAGCCACTCAAAAATCATGAAATTGACTTTAAAATCATGGGATCTGAAAACATAATAATATGTTCTGAGCTCTGTTTATTTGCCTTCTGGTTTTTGAGCCTTTCGGGTTTTGCATTTTCAAGCTTTTCTCTGCAACTACTAGGCCTAGAAACTTACTTTTTGTTTTTTTATTGGAAGCTGAGATTCTCCCATAACCATAGGACTCCAGGAGCTGGGGGTTTAAGAAAAGCACCAGACGAGTGATAGAACTGCAAGAGTTGTAAATTTTGGATGGGAAACCTATCAGGAAGATGTCATAGCATCTCTCAGGTGCTACAGCAACTTACCTTATGTTTCAGCAGAAGTGGTCTTCCATCTAAGTCATGAACTAGTTTCCCAGCATGATGGCAGGGGCCACTATGCTGCCGGGGCTGCTATCTTTTGGGAAAACCAGATATTCTAGCATCACGTTTTTAAAGGCACCCTGGCAATTTTTAAGAGCTGGGTTTTTAACCCTGATTTCCTGGACAAATCTAAATCAGGAAATTGCATTCTGTTATCCTGCATATCCCCTGCAGCTCCAGCAGAATATACATGATGATAAGTCTTGAGAGGCATTGCTGTGTTTGCCATTCAACCTCTGCTGCATTTCACCCAAGAGGTGAATAGCAGTGCATGGATGGAGCCAAATATTTATTATTTGTGTAAAAGTATTGTTCATATTATTCAACCAAGAGCATCAAAGAGGAAAAGAGCCAGGTGTGTGATGCAGGCTGGGTGGCCTACAACCCACTGGAGACCTGGGAAAACATGAGAAGACCTGTTAGAGGAAAGCTTAGCATTAAATGCCTCTGTGCTATGTTGCAAGCCCTGCCACATCGTAATGTAAGGCATTTCTGATTGGCGGGCATGTAGGGTAATGCCTTGAGCATGGGGCTGGGAGCTGCTGAGTTCTGACCCTGACTCTACACCTGTTGTCTTGGGCAAGCCACTTAGTCCCCCTTAGTCGGTGGACTTGGGTTGCCAACCCTCCAAGATTGGCCTGGAGTCTCCTGGAATCGTCATTGATCTTCCAGCGATGATTGAAAGCTATCCGGGAGATTTGAATAGGATATTTTAAGAAAATGACGTTACATTATGGGAGGAATCTCCCGGAATAGCTTCAGTCAGAGTTGGCAACCCTACCATAGACTTCAGTGGAGTTGCACCCATTTCCATCGGGTCTGTGTTTGGCCCCAAAAGTTCGTGATGGCCTAAGTAGTCGTATTGTGTCTCTCCACTCAGCCTAGGAACATACAGTGTATATCAAGTGTCTGCCTACATTATCCTTCCCCTCCCCCCCATACACACAGAACGTACACTTGGAAAGAGCCTTTCTGGGTTTTCTCCTGTTTCTAATGTCTCCGTTGCACAGGGTGGTGAGATGCAGATGGACAGTTTAAACAAGGCTAGGTTGGGCTTGGCAGCAGCTCCAGGGAGCCTGGATCTGAGCGATTCCCCCTAGCCATGCACTCCAGTGGATGAATTGATGGCTAAGGAAGTGTTGTGGCTGATTTACTCAGAGCTGGACTCCAGGGCGGGGTGTTCTCTGCTTGAGTCCTTCCCTTAGCCTTGCTTCCCTTTTGTTTTCCTCATGTCTACGCTCCAGACAGTCCCCTCCACCAGGCCAGATGCAGTCATCTTGCTGCCTGCCCTGTGGATTGCCCTGGTGTCTGCATGCCTTAGCAGCTTCATTTCCTCCCAGGGCAATCCTCATTCTCTGGCTCCACCAGGGTCTCCTTACATCAGCTCTGCCAGGTCAAAAGCTCTGCAACAACTTGACATGAAGTTGTGCTCTGGTTGTGTGGCTGACTGGCAAGACAGCAAGTCTCACTGGTTACAGCAGGTTGGCTGATGTCAGCGGTGGGACCCTTGTGAAGGTGATTAAATACAGGTCCCATCTGAGGTGTCTGATGGAAGGCGTTGACTGGTGTCAAAGGGAGTGCTGGTGCTGGATCCAGGACCAGTGGTGGGAGATCCCTGTGTTCCACCCCAGACCCAGGTGATGAGATACGTTCCCAGTCAATCTACTCCTCCACGGGCTTTGAGGCGGACACACCGTTGCGTTAACCTATGGCAGCCCAGCCTTGTTTCTGCTCTCTTCCCCTAGGAGCCCAAGTGAAGATGCTCAGTTGCAGTGATTGGCTACTTTCCGAGTCTTTGAGGTGATGTCTGGAGACATCTTCTCCACCCAGGGACTGGTGTAGTTCAAAGCCCAGACTGATACCGCCCCTAGCCAACCATCACCACTTTTTGCCCTGTACTGGGTACGCGCCTGAAAGCTTTTGTGCCATCTGTCCTCCTCAGTCCCCATAGAAAGCGGCTGCTGTTAGATGTCCGTGGTCTGCACCCTAGAGGGCGAGGGGGAGGGTGGGGAAGGAGAGAGAAACAGACACACAGTTAAAATCCCATCCGAGAGCTTATGGAAAAGTTTGAAAATTTCCCTACCCCTGTAAAAAAAAAAAAAAAAAAGAAAATGTTTGTTTCCAAAAATAACTAAAAACTCTCCCACAATAGTTTGTTGTTCAGTTGTTTTCAGTTTTTGGTTTTTCATTCATTAAAAAAAGAAAGGAAAATTTAAAATTTCCATGACAACAATTGGGGGAATCGTTTTGTAAAATTCTTTTGATGTTTTTCATGGAAATCCTGCCCCTTTCATCCCTTTGCTTTTCCTCTCATGCAGGGACCTCAGACTCCCCTCCCCCATGCAAAATATGCCCCTCATTCTATCTGCTCTTGGTTCAAGACTAATATCAGAACAAATAATAACACCTAGCCCTTCTAAAGTGTCTTTGCATCTTTAGATTTCAAAGAATTTTACATTATCAGTAGCATGATCCCCATTTCATAGATAGGGAGACGGAGGCACAGGGCAGTGAAGAGACTTGACCAAGATCACCCACAAGGCCAGAGCAAGAAATTGTACCCTGGTCTCCTGAATCCCAATGTAGTTCCCTATCTACTAGGCAACACTTCCTTCTGTCACCTTGCCCATAGAGACAACCAAACAGGGTCAAACTTACTAAAATTTTCCAGAGCTAATTCAGCAGTTCCTGCTGCTCTCTCCCTGTGGGAGATTTATGTTCTCATGGGGATGCCAGGGGTCAGGGGCTCTCATGGCTCCTCTGCCCACATGAGGGGCTGTAGAATGACCTCATGGATGGTCCTACCCCAACTTGTCCCACAGGTCCCATTTATTTTCAGTGTGCATACAGCATCCCTTCACATCATGATCGGGAATTGCATTGGCATTCATTTTTCAGTGCAAGTAGCTGGTTTAGTTTAGTCGGAGCTCCCTGTTGATCCCCTAAGCAGTTTTCTGCACTCCTTGGTGTTCACAGCTCCCCAGCGATAGAGCATGATGGTGCAGGGAACTGGAGGAAAGAAAAGGGAATTTAATCCATTTCACAGCTCACCCCACAAGGCAGCTTTTTATCCCCATCTCTTCAGGTTACTTCCCAGCGAGTTCACTCTCCTTTGTCTCTCCCCCAGAAATGCACAACGCGTCAATTCAGTTGTTGCCACAGCAGGAGGGCAGTTTTACTGATGGCAGCGGTGTCTTTCCTATGAGGAGACACCCACACGCCGAGCCAAGTGCAGAGAGGAGCTTGGCAGGCTACCCAGAGGGGTCTCTTGGGTTTGCAGCACTAAATAGCAGAAATAAATTCAGTCCTGTAGTTGCCCGGTCCTCTCAGTGGTGGCATTTACCAGTGGGTCCCCAGTGCTCTGCTGTGCCACCCGGTCTTGGAGAAAATGAAACTGTAGGTCGGGGGCATTTTCCAGCTTCCAATCAGAGTTGTGTCCGTGAGGACAGTAGAGTAGGCTAGACAAGGAGAGAGGGTGAATGGGGATGGCTTGTGTGACACGGGCCTCGGGCCAATCACTGCATCACAAAAGCCACCAGCACAGTTAGTGCCCATAGGCCCAGCTCAGGAAGAGGCCCTTGTTGCAAGCCCGACCACCTAGAAGCTGTCCTAGCAGGTCTGTGACATGGGACAGCTGACAAAATTTTCCCTGCTGCTGTCTCCTGTTATAGGGATCGTGAGTTTCACTCTCCAGCCCTGTCAGTCCTGCGCCTTTTGAATTTATTTGCCGACTTTTAAAAGAGGGACCAGAAAAAAGAGAGTCACTGCGGAGCAGAAAGGAAAAGAGAGAGAGAACCAAAGGGGGGAAATAAAGTTCAAGGAAATGGAAGCGAAGCACCTTTCACCTCTTGCCTCCCTTTCCTGCTGGGGTCTCCACGGAGAACTAGATGTGGTTATTTTGCTAGCATTGCATGCCTGCAGAGCAATTCTTTCCATCACTGAAGTGGGTACGGAGCTGGGCAGCCCTTCCAAGCACTGCATGTAGGCGCTACTGAGGATTTCGAGGGCCTTAATATAAACCCCTTTGATAAGTGTGAGTGTAAGAGCCAACTGTGAGTAAGGGAAGGAAATGGGCTACTCCCCATGCAGAGCAAAGAGAGCTGGAGGTGGAGGCAAAAGGCCGAGTTCCAACACTTCACCTGGGACCTTGCAAATCAGGAGCCAACACAGTGACAGTTCTGGAGAGCTCAAAAGCATGAGAACAGGAGATTAGCTGGCAGCTGTTGCTTACTAGGGATCTGGGAAAGCAACCTGCTTCGGCAGTGTGAGGCATGTTCATGCAGAGGTCTTTTTACCCTGTAATCACTGGCGGATGTGTGAGCGTTACTGGCCATGCCAAAAAAACAACGGAAAACCTGGGAAACAGAATTGAGATCTACACTGTATGTGTGCACCTCTCGTGGCCTGGAAGGCTCAGGCGATTTGCACTGGGATGCAGAGCCTTTCACCTCCAGGTCACTAGATCTCATCCAGTCCCATGTTGACCATGATTCAGTCGTTCCCACCTGACAGCCGTTCAATAACGTGTATGCAATAGGCTGTTGGATCTCAGTCCAGTTAACATTCGTCACACCCTTATTGGCAGTGTCTTAGCAGAGACGCCAAAAACTGAATGAGTCTGGCGACCAAACTAATCTCTCAGCCTTCGAACTGCAAGAAGAGGTGGAGCCTGTCAGTGGGTCACGTAGAGAAGCTTATGTTCTTGCTGCCCATGTTGTATTTGGACTGTGAATAAACAAAGAGCGCTCCCAAGCTCAGCCACTCACCAGCACCAAATTGTTGCACAATTTGGGCCCAATCCAAAGGCGATGTGTAATTTAGAGTTTCCTACACTCCATTAGAATCCCTCAGACCGACTTACATGTCAGTATCTGAGGGAGAGAACGTTGAGCATGTCTAATAAGTTTGGGCACCAATTTAATTAAATCAGTTTAGAAACAGCTTGAGATAAATTGTCACCACCACCATCACCCGTGTGTGGACACTCTTAAACCTATTAAAGAATGATTGAATTTGGTTTAGTGTAAATCGTTTACACACCACCACACAAAGTTGCACCAGTTAGACTCGCTTGTTTCCAGATCACCCCTTTGGCTATGCCACTGCCACTGTGTATGTGTGGAGCAAGCCCTAGTGTGATGTGCATGCTGGGAGGAGCGAGGAAGGCGATGGAAGTGACACCAGTTTAGGGCACGGATACACTAGAGAGTTTGCAGCGGCACAGCTGTAAGCTCTCTGATGTAGCTGCTCTAAGCTGACAGGAGAGAGCTCTCTCATTGGTTTAACTCAGGAGTGGGCAAACTATGGCCTGGGGGCCGCATCCGGCCCTTCAGACATTTTAATCCGGCCCTCGAGCTCCCGACAGGGAGCAGGGTCTGGGGCTTGCCCTGCTCTGCATGTGCCATGGCTCCGCGCAGCTCCCAGAAGCAGCAGCATGTCCCCCCTCCAGCTCCTACGCGCGGGGCAGCCAGAGGGCTCTGCACACTGCCCCTGACCCTGACCCTGCCCCAAGTGCTGCCGCCGCAGCTCCCATTGGCTGGGAACTGTGAGCATTCATGGCCTGCCATACAATTTCCATACCCAGATGTGGCGCTCAGGCCAAAAGTCACTTTTCTTAACTATTCCAGCACCCATGAGCAGCAGTAGCTATGTTGGCTGGAGAAGCTCTCCTGCTGACAAAATGCTATCCACACCAGTGCTTATGTCGGTGTAACTTACAGTGATTTATTCTCACACACCAAGCGACATAAGTTATGCTGACGTAAGCTGTAGTGTAGACATAGCCGTAGACTCCCTCTAGAATTACTGAGGTTCATCTCCGAATTTGGCCCTTTAACTCAAGAACATCTGGCTCCCCTCTACAGAGTCTTCCCTTTGAGAAAGACCGGAAATACAGGAGATTGCAGTAGCTGGATGGCTACAGGCTGGAAATGTTAACAGCTGAACTTAACAACCTGGATGGTGGAATAGCCGGCGTGGGGCGACCTTTGCTCCATGCAGCGGACGTGAAGTCACAGAGTGGGAATGCTGCTTTCCATCCTCTCTATAGTAAATGAATCACTCCCTGGTTTAACAGAGGGTCACATGACAGGGGACTTACAGGCTAGAGCCGCTGGCAAATTGTGTCCATGACACAGGAGCTTTTTGCATTTGGGGGCTGCTGGACATTGTGAAGGCCTCTCAACAGCCAACGTTGTTGGAAAATGATGTCTTTCAGACATAACAGTGAGGTCCTGGCCACTCATTAAAGATGCCACACTGATGTGTTCTTAGCACTTAGAGCTCTGCTCAATGTCAGATACTGGCCTTTCTTCTCTTTCCATGTCCCATAGGAGCAAATCATTTCATCATTGCCCTGTGGTACGGTGTCACCACCTTTGTTATTGTGACATACCCTTATCCCCTCAGGAATGCCTGGATACATTCTGGCCTCCTTAAAATCACTCACCAACTAAACTGAGGGTGAACCTTGAAATCAGCACAGGTGGCTGCTGTGATGCGAGTAACAGATTGCCAGAGGTATTGACAGAAATGCTCCTTTAGACACAGTGAGGCCACTCTGCCCAGCAACTCCAGACAGCCTAGTTCTAAATATCTGAAATTTGGTTGCCCCTACTTCCTTTGGAAGACTATTCCACAATATGAGCTCTCGTTGTCAGGCATCTTCCCGCGCCCCCCCCCCCCTCGACATTCAGCCTCAGGGCTTTTTCCATAGCTAATTCCTTTGCACCTAATTTGCACCCTCTTGGACCACACCCTGAACAATTCCTCTCCTCTCCCATCTGTGTAGATCTTCTTTTCCTTCTGTTGTTTATTTACCTTATTATAGCCCTGCTGCCATGCCCAGCACTGTACCCAGCCGAGGAAAACACCCCTGCCAAGTCAGAGGTTCCTGTTGAGTTTACACTCTAATGCAGGGCTGGCCAACCTGAGCCAGAGAAGGAACCAGAATTTACCAATGTACATTGCCAAAGAGCCACAGTAATACGTCAGCAGCCCCCCATCAGCTCCCCAACCCCTCTCCCAGCGCCTCCCACCCACCAGCAGCCCTGCCGATCAGCGCCTTCCCCTCCTTCCCCACACCTCCCGGTCAGCTGTTTCGTAGCATGTGGGAGGCTCGAGGGGGGAGGAGCGAGGGCACGGCAGGCTGAGGGGAGGGGGCAGGAAGGGGTGGCGTGGGGGCAGAGCCTGTGGCAGAGCCAGGGGTGGAGCAGTGAGCATCCCCCCGGCACATTGGAAAGTTGGCTCCTTTAGCTCCAGCCGCGGAGTCGGTGCCTAGATAAGGAGCCGCATATTAACATCTGAAGAGCCACATGGGGCTCCGGAGCCCCAGGCTGGCCACCCCTGCTCTAATGTGTACAAGGGGTAAGAAACAGGCGGTTAACACAAAGCCAGGCAAAAAAAGGGACGGCGGGTTCCAACCTTTCCCCCCCGCAGAAGCTATGAGGGATTTCAAGGGGAGCAAGAGTCAAGCCCTTTCTGGGATTGGGCTCATTATGACCAGGATATTCCCTATGATTCCTGAGGTGGAATTTCAGAACATCCTTGAAGGGCTGGAGAGTTGTGGCTTAGTGGATATGGATAGTTTGGGTTTTTTTTTAATTCTGACACAGCTAACCAGAGCCAGGTTAGAATGTGTGGGACATAGGGCCCGCTGCCCACTGCAGCATAGTATTGAGGGAACCCTGCTCTAATAAACCATGATCCAGGAGGCTGTGTACCTTTTCTCAATTAACCCAGCCCTGCCAGTGTTCCTGGAACTGGTGACTGAATAACTTTCCCATTGTGTCAGGGTGAGCTCAGTGACGAGTCAGGCGTGGTGCCGGTCTGGGCCTTTGACATCATCCAACGCTGCTGAAATATTTTAAACACTCTTCCAGGCAGAGACGCCACCTTCTGACCCCCCTTGCGGTCGAAGCGATTATGTGGGCACTAATTACAAAGTGCTGCAATTATGTGCTGATAAAACCTCTCGGCTTTAAAGGAAAATGCTGTGGCACAGATTGGAGCTTGACTGACTGAATGACTACAGCTGGGGCAGAGGTTAGGGATTAAACTTGTGTTCACACATTACAAAAATAAAAAATAGCACATGCAGAAACAAATGACGCCGGTATTGCACTGAACATCAGCTGGCGGGAGAACTGTGTCGTTCGCTCTTTTTGCAGCTTGTCACCTTTGTGTTAAGCTGGTTGTGGAGAAGGAGGAGTGCTGTCCAGCAATGAGAGCCGGGGACTGGGAGTCAGGACTCCTGGGTTCCACTGCCGGTTTTAACCGCTGCCTCACTGCAAGTCGCTCAACCTGCAAGTGTCACAGTTCACCACTCTATAAAATGGGCCTTATCATTCCTGTGGGCTGCAATGGTTTTCCATATGCTCTGATGCTTCCAGTCTAAACAACTTCAGTTTTAGATGAAGGGACCACAATAACAGGGTAAAAGCAGTGTCTCCGCTAGAGGGCACTGCATGGGCTTCTTCTCCGTAACATGCTGTATCAACTGAGCTTCACAAAATGAGAACTGTCCCTGTGGGCAGGCAGACTCCTTGGCGATGTATAGACAGAACTGTGCCCATGCAGACCCCAAATATAGCTAAGAAAAGACACTGTTTGCACTGATGGAGCGTATCCCTTGCTGTGAGCTGCCTTGGTGCAAATGACAGAGTTCCTTGTCGACTCTGGAGGTGGGCAGGACATAGCTACATAGCTCGATGGCCCTCGATGGCTGAATTGGGGCTAATCCCAATCCCAGACAAGGCCAGTGTGTGGAAAAGAGCAGAAGCCAGTTCGTACGTTGTGTATGCGTGGGTAGTACACGCTGTAGCTGGAGGGATCCATTCCCAGCCCAGGCAGATGTACACGTGCTCGCCATGATCGACCTTGGACGCTACAAGTAGCAGTGTGCCCAGTGTGTCCTGGCTAGCCAGAGCAACGTGGTCCTGACGGCGTGCCTAGCCAGAGCAGTGTGGCCCTGATGGCGTGGCTAGTCACAGCAGTGTGGCCCTGATGGCGTGGCTAGCCAGAGCAGTGTGGCCAGAGCAGTGTGGCCCTGACGGCGTGGCTAGTCACAGCAGTGTGGCCCTGACGGCGTGGCCCTGACGGCGTGGCTAGCCAGAGCAGTGTGGCCCTGACAGCGTGGCCCTGACGGCGTGGCTAGCCAGAGCAGTGTGGCCCTGACGGCGTGGCCCTGACAGCGTGGCTAGCCAGAGCAGTGTGGCCCTGACGGCGTGGCTAGCCAGAGCAATGTGGCCCTGACGGCGTGGCCCTGACGGCATGGCTAGCCAGAGCAGTGTGGCCCTGACGGCGTGGCCCTGACAGCGTGGCCCTGACGGCGTGGCTAGTCACAGCAGTGTGGCCCTGACGGCGTGGCCCTGACGGCGTGGCTAGCCAGAGCAATGTGGCCCTGACGGCGTGGCCCTGACGGCGTGGCTAGCCAGAGCAATGTGGCCCTGACGGCGTGGCTAGCCAGAGCAATGTGGCCCTGACGGCGTGGCCCTGACGGCGTGGCTAGTCACAGCAGTGTGGCCCTGACGGCGTGGCCCTGACGGCATGGCCCTGACGGCGTGGCTAGCCATCTGAGCACAAACCTATCTGAGACTCCTGGTACGTACTCAGGTCGCCCGCCTGTGGCACCGCCCCTACGCTGCTCTTTGCAGCTCACAAGCTCAGTCACGGCGAGTGCCTGTACGTCTACCCAGGCTGGAAATTGCCCCTTCGGCTCTGTATGGTAGGGAGACCATCCGTGGGGATGGTACTTCTGAGACAGCCAAGGCTGCTGTGGACTCGGACCACAGCGAAAAGAACATACAGCACAGTCCGGATCCCACTTAAGCTTCCACAGCTTTTAAAAGAACAATTTTCACTCTCTCCCAAGAGCTGTCAGGTTTGACATTAAGATAATAAGCTGGGCTGTGCTATTTAGTGGCCCGATCTGGCTTCAGTCAGCGGGTGCCCCGTCCCTGGGTCTCTCAGACCTCCAAGGAGGCCAGGTAAGCTCCTGCACTTTGTCAAAGCCAGCCCTGGAGACGTGTGTTGCACCGCCTGGCTCTGAGTGGATAAATATGGAAAGATGCCCACTGAGAGCCGTGCAGAGGATTATGCTAGGATTTACCCGATCCCCAAGCTGATAAGAAGCTCTCTGTGTTTTACACTGTAAGCCTCTGATTGGGACACTCGTTGCTCAAAACCAAAAAAAGAAAAAGGCCCACGGCCTGTTTGATCAAAGGTTCTTCCTTGCACAAGTGCCATATTTTACTGTCAGATGCTCTCCATTCATTTCAAGTGTGAAATCAACACTCTCAGCCTTTCCCAACCCCTCTCTGGCTAGAGAATGGAGAAAAGACAACCTCCAGGTCTGTTCAAAGGATGCATACAAGCTGCTGCCACCACCGCTTTGGGCATTTAAGAGAGGAATTAAAACCTCTGTTACTTAAGGATGGAGGTAGAGGCAGTGTACTTGGAGAAACTAGTCTCCTGGCACAGTTGCAGTGCGGCAGGGGAAGCAGTCCCCATAGGTGAATGACTTTATACAGCTGCAGTGCAGTGGGACAGCTCTCCAGACACCAGTCCCCTTGCATAAACGCAGTGAGCAGGGTAGTGAGGCCCCAGCAGCTTTCCTTCTTCGTCCTCTTCATTATAAATGCTACTGTTCTCCTCTAGCCCACTCAAGCTGCCGGAAGTGGACGCAACGAACTTGGACCGAACAGTTCATTGCTCTTTTGGAGCTTTTGTCCATGTACCGTCGCGGAGCTGGTGTGGCGGCTATCACAGCTGATCTTCTCTCTGCCTTCCAGATTTACCCTCTATGCCGTGGACACCCGAGGGAGGCATTCAGAGCTGAGCACCGTCACCCTGAGAACAGCCTGCCCACTAGTGGATGACAGCAAGGCAGAAGGTAAGAGTTCAATCTCCTGATTCCCCTGCTCCCAGACCCGGGAGAGCTCTCCTGTTAATCACCCCTGACCCTCCTTTTTCCCACTTTCCCTGACCTCTGAGACACAGCTGATTGCCGTGCAGCCAATGATGCAGCGAGGGTGAGGAGAGAGAAAAGAAAAGGAACAAAGGTAAGAGAAGGGGAGAGAGATACTGAAGGAGACGTTAAAGGAGAAGGAGGGCTTATCTATACAAGGACACTTCGAAAGTTCATTGAAATTCAGTATTAAAGTGGCCTAAATTCGATTTTGCTTAATTCATTTGAATGACAGCATCAACACAGGGATTTAATTTGGTTTAACTAATCCACTGTAAAAAATAATTTGGATTAGCTTTCTTGGGTGTCCCTGTGTAGACAAGCCCTGAGAGAGAAAGAACGAGGGGTGAAGCTGGAATAGCCAGACTGTTCTGAACAGCAGTAAGAGAATGAAGAGCCAAAGAGGGACATGCAGGGTACATGCATAACCAAAAGCTCACAGTCTGTCTGATGAAAAAAGAAAAGGAGTACTTGTGGCACCTTAGAGACTAACAAATTTATCTGAGCATAAGCTTTTGTGAGCTACAGCTCACTTCATAGGATGCAAGTGATGTCTGATGTGTGTGATCTGTTACCTTTTTCCATTTGCGGACCCCTACAAAATTTTGACTAGAGGTGCAGACCCCTTTGGAGCACACACCCAGAAGAATGAAAGTCGGGGGTAACTGCACCACCCCCCCATAGGTGTGTCGCTTCTTTTGTACTGCTGTAAGCTGAGCCGCTCTGTGATGCTTTCCCAGCGAATTGTGGGAGGACTTGGGGGATTGGTGGGAAAGCACTGGAGGGCTGGCAGCTTTCGAGGGGGTTAGCCGGGGTTCTTGCCGCAGAGTGGGCAGATTACGAGCCCGAGAGAAAGCAGCAGTTGAGCTCTACCCCAGGCAAGCCAGATTGCCTGCATTGAAAACGCCAGCCAACTCACGCGCGAGGGCTCGGTATGGGGATGTTAGGGGCAACACCCAAGTAAGAGCCTGGGTTAATTCTGCAGTGAAGATGACTCTCATGGAGAGCTGAGCTCTTGAAAATCTGGCCCCTGGTGCCTAATGTTTGAGCAAGCAGTTCCCTCTACAGCGGTGCTTCCCAGCTCTGGGGTATAGGTGAGCACTACGGGTACTTTAGACTTTTGTGCCTGGTATTCTGGCATCTCCTTCCCTCTGTGCATCACTATTTGCCAGCTCCCACTCAGCAGCTGCAGCACTTTGGCTGACTGGGACTGGACGCAGGGGTTTAGAGGGTGCATCACTGAATGGGAGATGGCAGAGTTGAGGTGTCAAGCCCTGATCCTGCAAATGGTTCTGCAGGGGCAGACTCCCTGCACCAACTTGGAGTTGTTGAAGTCACTGGGTCTCTGTGGGGACTCTGGGTTCCAGCCATGTAGGGCCTCAGTCTGGTTCAGCTGCCCAGATAGATGGCTGTGCTCTAAAGCCAACTGCCAAGCTGCTGTGGGTGAGGTGGCCACCCCAGTCCCACAACGTCAGCCCCACTGGCCGGTTTTCCCTTCCTGCACTCCCATTCCCTTGTAAACCCCTCCTTCCCCTGCTTCTTTGCAGAGATAGCCGACAAAATCTACAACCTCTACAATGGCTATACCAGTGGGAAGGAGCAGCAGACAGCCTACAACACGCTGATGGAGGTCTCCACGTCCATGCTCTTCCGAGTCCAGCACCACTACAACTCGCACTACGAGAAGTTTGGAGACTTTGTCTGGCGCAGTGAGGATGAGCTGGGGCCCAGGTAGCTGTGCTTTCCCATAATCCTTTGTGGTTAGTCCATCCCACTCCATTAGACTGGCCTAGTGTCTTACACTGCTGAGTGCATCCTGTTTAGGTGGCCATTCAGATGACCCTGATGATCCCCTAATACCAGAGAGGTAGCGTTTTGTAAACCTCACCAACCAGTCCCATCATCTGCCCTGGATTGGGACAAGGGGTGCTGTAATTTAGGATTTAAGTGATTTGTAACAGTTGTTTGGGAGACCAGTCCTGGGAATAACAGGCAGTGCTGCAAAGTAGAATCTGGGCCTAAGTGAACTGATAAAGCTGTGTGGACACAGTGCTATACATTAGGACTGAGGTGAACTGCCAAGGCTGTTATAAATTAGCACTGATCCCCAGTCTTTTTTACATTGGAGAGTCTTCATGGCAGAGACTGTGACTCTTCCAGGATTCAAATGTGCCCTGATACTTTCAGCATTATCACAGTATACACTGATTCGATGAATGAATGAATGTGGAAGTAGAGAGAGTGATACAAATTAGGACTGAGGTGCATTGTGTCAGGTGTTTGGAGAGCTAAGGACTAGAATAATAAAGGGACAATTTACCCTAAGGATGTATCCAGGACTCTGCCTCAATCAGCACATCCTCTAACAGCTGTAGCATTGGTACGTAGAAAAAGTCCAGGTGATGAAGGAGAGCAGCAGACCACCGTACTGGGGCACTGGCAGAGGGAGACTGTTTGGGATTTTGACAAATCAGCACTTTTTGACTGACAAACACCTTTGTTGGAAAATCCCTCCCCAGCTCTGTGTCATGTGTTCTTGAGAAGTTTACAGTGGATGTTCTACCACTTAGATCCTGCCCTATTGTTCTGAGATCTCCGGAGTGAAAGTGGCTGTCCCACAGCGATCGTCTTTGCTTGTGTTCTGGTTTTGAACAGCAGTAAAATTAACTGAGGCGACAGTGAATGCTGGAGTTGCAGCTTCATCTAAACCATTAACCCAGCTGTGGCCCACCAGCCCACTACAGATGTGAAGGCGTAAACAGGCTCTTTCTCCCCCTTTATTTTGGAGGCACAAGGCATGAGGGCCTCATGTAGCTTTTGTTTAAGGGGCAGGGGAGAAGGTTCACATGCATAAACTGTCTTGACACCATGAGAGAGTGGAGATAAAACTTCCATTTGTTTACATGTCTCACAAACAGCAGATTTTTTTTTTTTGAATCTGTAGTTCTACCCTTGTGATATCTCCTTAGGGTTTGGTGCATGAACTGTCAGCATGTGATAGACTGTGACTTTGCAGCACAATATCTCCTAAACCCCTGCTGGTGAATTAATCCTCTCTCTCTCATCTGATTGATGGAGAGACAGACAGATGAGGTGTATAGTCTGTCTGTCCGTCTAATCAGCCTAATGTGACATATTGATACGTTGCCCCTCACCATGGTTATTGGGCACTTTACAAGTTATAAATACTCTTAAAGATCTTAGATTTCTCTCCCTCCCTCCCACCTAAAACAATAACATGGCATTACAGTGGCCTCCCCAAATTCTAAACTCAGTGCGCACTAAAACCATGCTGCAAACTGAAGCATGCCCAGGCTATGGCAGAAAATGTATTTTACAAACCTGTGTTCCCTTTTCCCTAATTTCGTGCTAAGAGTGGGAATTAGCAGCTGGATAACTCTGAGATTGTGAAGAACAACGGTTCCAGCAGTAACAGCCCCCCCCCCCCATATTGTTTTGGCGTATTTGCAAAAGTATATTACTGGTGAACATGCAGGTTCAGAGAGACTACAACTGTGGAATAGAGCATACACGGAGTATGCCATGTCAGAGTACTGGGAGAGTAAGCTGGGTTGTTTCCTGGGCAAGGTGTCTTCTTACGACCTTTTTGCCACTGCTCATGAGCTGCTACCATAACTCCTCACAAAGAACATTCCGCAAGTGACATGAAGCTCCCTCAGGTTTCTAGATTCGGCCAGGATGCTTAGAGATGTTTCACAAATGCCATGTTGTCAGCAGTCTGTTTCAGAAATGACCTTTTCTCTGAGTGCTAGAAAGAAACAGAGAGAGAGAACTGGGAGGTACAGATGATGGGGGGAGCAATTAACCACAATAAACACATAATAACAATAGATTATACTTTTTTTTGCCCACCCTACATATTGGGCACAAGCAGGGATCCACTCCTGACTCCATGCCACAATTTCTTGCAACAATTTACGACCCTCCTAGACATAAATCCAAGTTAGCCTGTGACTGGCCCTCCTTCAGAGGTGACCTAGATTGTAATTTTTTTGATAGCTCATTAACCTCTGATGTGCAGCCACTCTCTTCCCCTCTCCTTGATGGCACTGCAAGATGTTTGTCATTTTAAGTCGTCCCTCTCTGTACAAATCCATGGGGCCACTGGCTTTCTTTATGTTTCCCCGGTAACTGCATCTGTTACTTGGGCATCTCTGGAAGCTGAGTGACGATGCACCTATTTGAGGGCATTATCCAGCAGGAAAATACAAGCCAGGCAAACTTGTCTCTCCATGTCAAGCAAGGAGATTTGGAAAGTGCTCTCCAGCATGTCCTTGACACATCGTTATACAGAAAGCAATGTCTAGAGACATCCATGGATTCCGCAGTTGTCCTTCCACACAGAGGCAGGGATCTCCGGTTGAACTTTCAGCAGCCCCTCATGCATCTGAGTAACCAGCATCTCCTAGCCATGGGGAAGCTTCTAAAAATACCCCTGCCGCTTGCAAGCAGTTCTAGTCTCTTGACAAGAACGAACGTCTGTCCTCCAGCCTCATTTCTCAGGTTGCTCTGGCAGCGATGGACCCCCCGACAGCGGGAGAGGTGACTGAGGATTTCCCAAGGGAACATCTCGTAATGAGATTTTAATTGACAGGCTGTTCTCGTTCCCAGGAGGGCATTCATTTTCGTACCTTGAAATGTTTATCAGATGAGCCTCAGATCCACCGTAAATGTTCACTCATAAAACTTAGTGACAAGAGGGGAGTCTATTGCCTCTGTGTAATAAATACATCATGCTGGAGTCCTTGAGAGCCCAATTTCCATGAAAGCCACAGGTTACTGCAAACAGCTGCTCGCGAGAAGACACACTGACAACCAGATGTCTCAAACAGAAGGTTTACATTAAGGAGACATTAAAAAACTTAGCTCATAGGTGGCCCTAGACCAGGACTTGCTGTGGTCAGGACTTGGCTCCTGGTTTGCTTCATCCTGCTAGTCTCCTCTAACAAACCCCATATAACCCTAACACACGCAAAAAGAGACGCTTTCTCCAAATTTACAGCAACACTTTGTTCCAACTAAAGAGAAGAATCTGTCTAGACCAATAAAGGCCTGATGCTACTATGCATTTGTTCGATCCTTCCCAGGCTTGTGTGGTGCAGGGACGGTGCTTTGTTATGTCACAGGCTCTTCTTTTAACAGCTGTCTGGATTTTTGGGGAGTTGTTGTGGACATTGCAACAGTGTCTGACTCTCAGCGAGAGGTGGAGGAAATAGACATGGTTAAATTGTCCCCACCCCCGTGCTCATCAGGTCAGGATGTGACATCAGCATGGGGCTTTAAGCCCCTCCTTTTCTTAAAGCAAATAACAGACCCCTGCTGACCGCAGCAGCAGGAGAAGATCCTTTTAAATGCAGGCGTCTCCACCAGCAGCTGCCTTACAGTAACAGGAGGGAATACGATGTACAGATGAGAGGCTGTGATAGCAGGGTTTGGAGTGCTGGACTCTCTATCCTCCCATCTGAGAGCCTGACAGACCTGGGTCAATTATCACTTGGGCGGAAAATCTGAATTTATAGCAAAGAAACCCCACAAGAGAACAAGACAACCAGGCACTGACCCTCTCCCCCACCTCCCGTCAGAGTCCTGGGGCGAGACCCTGCTCCACTCCAACACAGCTGTTGTTCCCTGTCTGCTCTGTAGTCCTGCGTTGTACTTTCCTAGTGCCTTTCATCCTAGCATGTCAAAGTGCTTTGCAAGCAACTAACTAGGCCCACGGCAGCCTTGGGAGCAAGGTGAGTATTGTATTCCCAATGCAGATGGGCAAACTGAGATGGGGAAGGGTGAAGTGATGCACCATATGGGGCACAACTGGCCCGGGGCAGAGCTGGAAGTAGCCAGTGCAAGACACCCAGCTCTCCCAAGCTCCCTGGCAGCACAGGGAATAGAACCCAGGAGACCAGGTCTGCTACTCTAACTACTGTATCACACTCCCTTACGACAGTGCCTTTATCCATGCATGAGCACTTCGAACGGCCCGAACAGTCACACCTTCCCATCTCTCTTCAGGCCCCAGTAACATGAGAGGGGAAAATGGCAGCAGAGGGCCATTACTTTTAATCCCTTCCATCATTTTTACCGCAGCATCGACCTCCTAAATCCTTCACTTTCACAGCAAACAAGATCAGTCCCAGGCTGGCACCAACTTTAAACCAGCTGGCCGCAAAGTGCGCTGTGGCAGGCGAGGTGGAGCGGGGATGACATCATGTGGGGATGGGGTGGGGAAGAAGCCGCTAAGCTTCGGTGGGTCAGGGGGCTTAGTGCAGCCAGTGTCAGCCCTGGCTGTAGCCAGCCCGGGAGTCTGACTTCTGCAGCCATCCCCTCCTGATCCTGCCCTTTCATAGGGGAATAAATGATTGTTTCTGGCAGCGACGGGGTAGCTCGGCATTAGGAAGATTTCATTTCCAGTCTTTGAAAAGGTGGTCGCTCTGGCCTGACATCCCCCCGCAGAGAGCACTTGGATGGTGGCCAGAATTTGATTGATGGCGTTAAATTGGCAGCCCAAGAACTGCTTCTGTAATTTATTACCCGGCCTTCACCAGCAGGCTTCTCTCTCTTTTTCTCTCCTCTCCCCTGGTCTCTTTCTCTCCTTCTTCCTTTTTTTTTTTTAATAAAGAAAAGATGTCAGCCAAAAGTCTAACATTTAAGCATGACTTCATTAACCCTCTCAAACAAGTGAGCCACACCAGCTCCCCCCAAGAGAGCCAAGCAACCTGGCCGTTGCTGAGGGGGTTTGTCATCAACCCGGGGATAGCAAAATCCAGGTATCCACTTCCCTCCTGATCCTCCACTCCAGCATGTTCCTCCTTGGTTTCTCCTGCATTGTTGCCTCCTCTGCTTGTCCGTCAGAGCACTTTGCAGTTGGTGCATCCCCTGGGCCATTCCATCACCTGCTGCTTCCCATGGTTGCACTCCCTAAGGCTCCCCAGCCACTGAGCAGAGCCAGACCCAACAAAGCAGCTGGAGTGAGACGGAAAGATGCAACCACATGTCTGCTGGAGGACAGAACAAACCCACCAGTTGTCCCCAGGAGATGATGGATAGAGGGAGTGGCATGGGTTTGCCCTGTGCTGCCATAACAGCAATGGCCCAGGACAGGCTGGAGGAAGCAAGCTGTGTGAGGGAGTTTTCAGTGGTGTCTAAAGGTAAAGGGATGGAGAGGGGGAAAGAGAGAAGAGGGGACATGGGAAACTATAGAAGGGACAAGAAGGAAATGGAGAGGGAGAGATAAGCAGATGGCACAGAAGAGGGAGAGAAAAGACGAGGGAAGCAAACACAGGGTATAGGAGATGGAATGGAGGAGAGATGGGACAGGAGGCACATTTAGGCATGTCCTGGAGATCTAGGCCTTCATCTGAAGCATCTGGCATAGGCTAGGGGCAGGATATTGGACTTGATGGACCATTGGTCTGAATCCATCCTTGGGGATCTGGGGTTATGAAGCTCAAGGCATGACCCTATTTGCACCCATTTTGATGCAGGGCATGATATTCATGCATTGTGCACTGTCCTAGAGCAAGTGGAGGGGACTCACTTGTGGGTAAATGCAGCTTCCCTTTACTGTAGCACGTAAGGGACAAACTCCCAGCTATTCCTGCCCATCCACACATCCATCTCCTGTTTGCCTTCTCAGCAATAGAGTGAGTGTCACCTCCCGCCAGTCTCTCCTGTTGCATCCACTTCAGTAGGCAGTTCCAAGGCAAGCAGAATAACACAGGTCGTTCCATTTGCAACTTCAGCCCAGAGTTGGACCACCCCCTCTTCCCGAATCACCCAACGGGCAGAGAACACCACACAATATTACTGATACCAAGATAGCTATGACACCTCCCTCACTCTGTCCTAACTCACGCCAAACACCAGCTGTCTCCAGAGCAAGCCCAGTGTAGGTATCAGAGTGTTGATTCACCCTGCTTCTTAGGGTCTGTCTACACTGCAGTCAGAGGCGTGACTGCAGCACATGTAGACGTAAGTGAGCTAGCTAGCTTGAATAATGCTAGTAATGAATCCACAGCACCAGGAGCTGTACAAACCTCTAGAAGCTGGACAGATTTAGACTGCAAATAAGGCATACATTTTTAAAAGTGTGAGTGCAGTTAACCCAGGGTCGTGATGGATTCTCCACCACAACCATTTTTAAATTAAGACTGGATGTTTTTCTACAAGATCTGTTCCAGGAATCTCTATGGCCTGTGCAATACAGGCGGTCAAACTAGATATCAAGTGGCCTTGGAATCTGTGAATCTGTGTAGTCCAGTGGCTAGCCCATACTGCCATGACTTCACTGCTATAGTTGTTTGAGCTAGCTAGATCAAAGCTAGCTTCAGTCATACCTCTGATTGCAGTGTAGACATACCTTCAATCTTCCAAACAAGAAAGTGTTTCCAGATGTGTGCTCAAAATAGGTTGGTCTTTTCTTTCTTTAACTACCTTCCTGTTTTCTTTCCTTTCATTCAGACAGACTGGATAGTTCCCACCCATATAAGCCTTTCCATTCTTTGGCAAGATTTGACCTTTGAAGCAAACACCCAACACATGGTCCCCTCTCCGAACACACTGTAAGGGGTTCATGAATGTTAATAGATCTTGTCTCCCTAAACTCGACAGGGAGAGCTCACAACTCGGGGCCCAGCTCACAACCCAGCTGGCTTGACTTTGAGAGAAGCTCAATGGGAATGTCGTTAGCATGAACTGGAAATGGCCATTGCTGTCTGACTGGAGCTGGTGAAAACACAGAAAGCTGATTTCACAAATAATGTTGAAATTTCAAAGTTGTTTTCATTCTGTTGAACTAGGCCCACTTTTCTTCATTTCTTTTTAAAAATTGTATATTTTTACTGTCATAAAAATTCAAAAAGTATTTTCACTATTTTTTGACAACTATTTTGGGGGGAAATTAGCCCCCAGAAAGAATGAAAAATGACAAAATTTGGACAGTGTTGAGAAGGGTTCATGAACATTTTTGTTCCTCCCCCCAAGAATAAAGGTTGTTTTCTGACGAAAACTCGTCATTCAAAAATGTGTAACTCATTTTATATCTACCCGTTCCCGTCTACATTTAGTAATAGCAAGCATGTCCCGATGCTGTGCTGCAGACAGTGTTCAGAAGCACTGGACTCTTTTAGACATGAGTCTAACTCCTATGCTTGCTTACACCCAGTGCAATCCACATCGAAGTTAATGAACTCTACGCAGTGAAAGTCAGTGCAGAATATGACTCCTTGGTGTGCATTGTTTTAGCTATGGCATCCTCACTGAAAATATCAACTTCCATAATGGGAAACCTCCAAAGTATTTCCCATTTTAACAATCTCTGGCAAGGATTGGGGTGGGGCGGGGCGGGCGGTATGTCACTGGTGAAGTTATGCATCTTGGATTGCAGGGAGAGGGAGCACCTCTCTGGTAGGGTGGTGGCTACTTAATGGAATTGTGTTAGCGGGAGTTGGAAGGTGTTGGTCAAAGCTCAAGCCATCACATCGAATGTATGAGCCTCCCCAGAAACAGAGAGTCATACCTGGTTGTGGAGGCTTGATTGGCCTCCAGTCACTGCTGTTTTGGCTTGTCGCTCTGTCATGCACTTCTGTCTGTACCACACTCTTTTGTGACTCACGGTGAATTCTTACTTGGAATCTCAATTAGTGAGATGCCTCGGAGAAAGCAGCCGCATCAGAAAATAGCCATGCTCCCTCCCAAAGAATCGGGGGCTGAAGCACCAGAAAGCTTTCATAATCAAATAATCCCTATGTTTATACCTAGCTGACTGAGAGCGCTGCCCCTGACATGTCATTATTGGGAATTGACATTCCTTCGGTAACTGTAACAAACCCCAACCCTAATTCCAGAGCTTTGCTGCGGCACCAGCGGGAAAGGGAATAATCTGTGATCTTGAGACTTTCAAACCACTCAAATAAACCCTCTTTCCCCACTTTTGATTTAGCACTTTGCAGGCTCTCACTAGGGGAGGGTTGGCCTCTAACTACTTAATTTTGTTTTGTCTTTTGGGTTTGTTGCACGTTTCCTTCTCTGCTGTTACAGAGTTGGGTTCTTCCTAGCCCGTTCCCCCTCTGAAGACTTGACAAATTGCAGAGAGGGCGGCTGTGTGCTTGGGTTCCTCCCTGGCGTAAGGCATGAGTGGGGGGAGGCAGGTATTCTGGAGAATTCCAGATAAGTAAGGGAAGGAGAGGGCAAGGTATTCCCATTTGGCTTGTCACTTCTCCACTGGCTTCCTGTAGCAGTGAGTTTGAGGGTTGTGCCATGGTGATAGATAGATGGCTAAAGGGATGGATAGGTGGATGATGGTAGATGACTTATGATGAGAGGCTGAGGGAACTGGGATTGCTTAGTCTGTGGAAGAGAAGAATGAGGGGGGATTTGATAGCAGCCTTCAACTACCTGAAAGGGGGTTTCAAAGAGGATGGATCTAGACTGTTCTCAGTGGTACCAGATGACAGAACGAGGAGTAATGGTCTCAAGTTGCAGTGGGGGAGGTTTAGGTTGGATATTAGGAAAAACTTTTTCACTAGGAGGGTGGTGAAACACTGGAATGCGTTACCTAGGGAGGTGGTGGAATTTTCTTCCTTTGAGGTTTTTAAGGTCAGGCCTGACAAAGCCCTGGCTGGGATGATTTAGTTGGGGATTGGTCCTGCTTTGAGCCGGGGGTTGAACTAGATGACCTTCTGAGGTCCCTTCCAACGCTGATATTCTATGAGTCCATGTTTCATCAGCTTCTTAAGAATCGTGATCAACTTGTTACTTCACTGGAGTTGCACCAGTGTAACTGAGAGGCAAATTTGGCCCCTGGGTTGGGGGAGGAAGCCCAGCTTCCAACAGGATGTTTGCTTCTCTCTCTCTTTCAGCCAACTGAGAAATAAAAAAAGAAGGGAGCATATATTAAACTCCGGAGTCCCCAGGGAGTTATTGGAGGAATAGTTTTGGTTCAGGAATGTATTGCCAAATCAGTCATATATATCTATTTTACTCTAATTGCCAAAGATTCCGGTAAGGGTTGCTTTACTTGAGCTGCTCATACCACCCAAGCCCTAGCCCCAGCGGGAGTTTGCCAGTTTTGAAGCCATAGGGCAGTGCTCTGGAAACTTTCTGTGATAGGTCAGTACTACTGAAGAGGCTGTTACTGCCTAGAGGGCAGCCTAGGTTAGATGACCCAATGCAGTTGAGAGACGTGATGAATTGTATTCCCAACTTTTTATCTAGAGCAGGTCACTAAACCTCCTTGTGCCTCAGTTTTCACATCTGTACACTGGGAATAATAGTATAGATGTCATAACCCTTAATTCATTGTCATAGAATCATAGGACTGGAAGGGACCTCGAGAGGTCATCTAGTCCAGTCCCCTGCACTCATGGCAGGACTAAGTATTATCTATCCCATCCCTGACAGGTGTTTGTCTAACCTGTTCTTAAAAATCTCCAATGATGGAGATTCCACAACCTCCTTAGGCAATTTATTCCAGTGCTTAACCACCCTGACAGGAAGTTTTTCGTAATATCCAACCTAACTCTTCCCTTGCTGCAATTTAAGCTCATTGCTTCTTATCCTATCCTCTGTATCATCTGTAAAGCATTTTGAGATCCTTGCATAGCAGGTGCTATAGACATTTAATTACAGTAAAAACTGTGTTATCCAGCCCTGTACCAATCGGAAAGCTCTATAAACCGGCATTTCTAATCTTCAGAGAAAGTCCGGTGTATAGTCCAGTTGGCGAGGGGCCGCGGTTCCCAGCCAATGGGAGCTGCGGAGTCAGCACTCGGGGCAGGGAGGGGGCAATGCACAGAGCCGCCTAGCCTCACCTCCACCTAGGAACAGCAGGGATAGGCCATGGCTTGCGGGGAGCTGCTTCAGGTGAGCGCCCCCCTGGATCTGGCACCCTGAAACTTCTCCCGTGCCCTAACCCGCTCCCGCACCCCCTCCTACATCCGAACTCCCTCCCTCTTAGTTAACCTGAATTTTTCTCTTACCAGCACCCCCCCATTTCCCAACATGCCGGACAAAAAAAACTTTTACTGTAATTAGGAATCAGAAGACAGACTCTATCAATCTATCTGCTGGCAATTGTTAACAGAACTGTTTTGTGTATGTGACAGGACAAACTACCAACAAAACCTAGGAGCCCTGGCTAGAGCTAAGTGAATAATTGTTTTGGGTTTTTTGGTGGTGGCCGAACCAAAATTGATATTTTTTTTCTTGCCGAAATAAAAAACCGAAAAAAATTTCAGTCTGGTCGAACAAAATAGTTGAATGTTGAATCAAAACAACATCTTGAAACAAGTTGTCTGTTCGAATTGACATTTTCTAAACAGAATGTCAGTTCCAAGGGATTGTAACAGCTCATTTTGTAACAGCTCATGTTGAAAATGTCAAAACAAACCATTTCAACATTTAAAAAAAGATCTTTTTTGTTTGATTGGTTGGTTGGTTTGTTTTTGGTGGGAGGGGTATGCACAACTATTGGCTAAATTCAACCTGAAAAATGAATTTTTCGGCAAATTTACTATTCCCCAAAACAATGTCACCCACCTCTAGTCCTGGCTCCTAGCTCCCTGGTCTAACTGCTTCCACCTTCTTGCTATGTCTCCGTCTGCTATTCTCCATTCCAGGAAAGCTCACCTGATCTTAAGGAGGTTGGAGAAAGTTAGCAGCCACTGTTCGACCCTGCTCCGCAGTGCCTATATCCAGAGCCGCACTGACACCATGCCGTACCTGTTCTGCCGCAGCGAAGAGGTCCGGCCAGCCGGCATGGTCTGGTACAACATCCTAAAGGACACCAAAGTGACGTGCGAGGAGAAGATGGTCTCCATGCTGCGCAACATGTACGGGGAATCCAAGGGGCGGTGAGGGACGATGTTGGCCTGGAGCTGTGGAAGGGAACTCCGAGGAGTCATGGACGTGTGATAACCTGAGTAGCTGGTGGGCTTAGAGGAAGGGTGACATTCAGATGGAGGGGACAGCGAGGCCAAACTGGACTTTTTGACATGGGCGGTGGAGAAACAAGAAATCAGCCAGTTGGACTTTGATTTCCCTTTTTATTTTATTTTTTAAAATGAAAATGCCTAATTTGACTCAGTAGCACCGTCTCTCCTTTTTAATCTTTTCTTACCGAATTTCCTGGACTACGCACTCCAAATCTGAGAGGAGGAGAAATCCAAAAGAGCCAGGTCAGGGCACAGGAGAGCTAGCTGCGCCCTCCCCTGCTAGCCTTGGAAGCGGATGAGGTGGGAAAGGGGGCCCGCTGCCTGAGAGCGTCAAGGAGCCAAGGCGAAGCGTCTCAGTTCTGGGAGGCGACACCGGGAGCTGGAGGCACCATCCTGAAAGCGAAGATCGTGGAGATTAACGCCAGCCGGGCAGGTGCAAAGACATTGCAGGCAAACTGGGGTTTTTTTAACACTCTGAGTTTGCAGAACTGCTGCTTGTGGAGTCTTCGTTTGCAGGGCTCCTGACAGGTTGTTCTGTGCATTAAAGATTCATATGAAGTCCACTTTACCCGCCTGCTGGGTATTTTTTGCCAACACACGTCTCTGCCATGGCCTTTTTGCAGGGTCTTTTTGCAGAACGACCTGGGGAGGAAACGAGTCTCTTCAGAGCTCGGGTAAAAGAAATGCGAGTGTCGGGTACAGGATTAAGAGAAGAATCCCAGTAAGTGGAGCAATAAGACACTTCTCAATGCTGGATTGGGGTGGGGGTGACGGGAGCTAAGCATTTAAAGAGGGCGGGGAGGGCCTCTTTTTGTCTGCAGACTTCTTCTATAAAGCCAGATAGCTCTTTGTTCTCAGCTTCTGTTTTTGTAAGAGTTCTGTGCTCGTGGGAAAACCCTATAAGGCAGCCAAGAGCTAGATAGACATGGAGACTCTATCATCTTTTAGCATCTGAGATGGATAAGGTTGGCACACGCTGATGGAGCAAGGTGGGAGGCTGAGGATAGAGGAATCCGATCCAGAGCCCAGTGAAGTAAGTGGGAGCCTTTCAGTGGTGCCAGTGAATTCTTCTTTCAGTCCAGAAGAGGAGTTTGATCTGGGCCTGAGTTGGTATCTGCTGAAGAAGCAGGTCCAAGACTGAATGGAGACAGAGGTTGGAATTTCTCATTTGTGAGGTCCCACAGTGTTCATTGCAGAGCAGATGGGGGCTGACCAGTCCTCTTACCTTAAAGAAAGAGAGGGTAGGGGAAGGATCATTAATAACACAAAGGAAGAACACCCCTTCTTCTCAGCTCTTCTGGGGCTGTGAAAACACTATGTGTTTGTACAGCACCTAACACCAACGTGGCCCAGTCCCTCCTGGGGCCTCCAGATGCTACCACCAGACAAACAATAAATAATAGCAATAACCTTCAGAGAGTCATCTGTGGTAAGCTCCCCCCGCAGCCCTCCCAGCTCCCCTGAGTCCAGACCCAAATTTGCTTAGATACAGACCTGTAGCATCTTGGAGCTGAGGTCCTGCCTGCTGCTGTGCCGCTGAAAGGTTAATCCCATGGCACCTAAAACACCCTACACTGTGATCTTCCTTCTCCCTCCCATTGGGCCGTGCTCCTGCTTTGCATGCCGTTAGGCCTCAGGAGATTGTGAGTTACCGGTCCCCATTAGTCAACCGTTCCCTTTGCCGTTGGTGGGGCCACATTGAGAGAATGCGAAAAGAGATGAAAAGGTCAGAGAGCCTCTCCCCCCCCTCCCCCCCATGCCCATGCATAGGGGCCAGCCACAATATGCAGGCCCTGTCCAGTCTGAGTGCATCCATGGACAGAAGCCGACTCTTTTTCAGAAATGCCGAGAGCGTGCAAGCTTCCGCTGACTTCGCGAGGCAGCTCAGTACCTCCTGAAATCAGGCTAAAGCTGAGGAGGCAGTGTGCATCCACACTGTGGGGGGGGGTAAGGGGGGGGGTGATTTCCAGCACGTATCCCTGCTAGCTTTGACCAAGGTAGCACACTGAAAAGCACAGCATCGCCACCACAGTGCAGGCAGCTGCGCTGGCTACTCCCCCAGGTACGTACCTAGGGGCTCGGGCCGGATGGTACTTGGGCAGCTAGCTTATGCTGCCGCAGCTACGTTGCAATTTTTAGTGGGCTAGATTGATTGGAGCTAACGGCGGGTACATCAAAGTATACCGCCAGCTGCAGCAGAGACATGCCGGTAGAGGGCTGCGAGGTTGTCCTGGCCAGCCACACGCCCCAGAGCGGGCACTTGACAAGGAGCACACTGCAGCCTCTCCAGCGGGCACACTGGTTTGTACTGGCCAGCGGGAATTCTGGTTGCGTTTCAGCGGCTCCTCGTGCAGGCAAGCCCTTGGGACCCTTTCCAGCTCCTGAGCCTGCCAGGGATGCCAGCCAGGATTGAATTGCTCGTACAGCTCCTTTTAAATATACACCCCTTGTTCCGACCCTATAGGGTAGCGGGCGGCTCAGCTGCCCCGGGCATCACATGTTCATTCTGGACATGGGAGACAAGGTGAAGGAACTATTTGTTGCAATCTGCTATTGTAACACAAACAAACTTTGAAGTGCACATGAGGGCCTGTTTGATGCCCTGGCTGGTGTTTTGGCACCGCACTGCTGTGCTGTGTTCCGATTGCGTGTGCTGCCATGAAAAATACCAGCCGTGGCCGTGAGGGAAATCTGTTGGCAGCCCTAGCGCCCAGCTGGCTGGGCCAGAGTCTTCCCATCCTTACACCTGGGTAATCCCATCAGCTTGTCTTGACTGTGCCTGGTTTACAAGGGGGTGAGCGAGAGGTGAATGGGGACCCCGTGAGTCACGTGTGATAGCATGTGACAGCTCTTGGGGGGGCGTGCCTGGCATGTGCATGACCAGCAAGTGTATGTGCAGGGGGTGTATAACCTGGGCTGTATCGCTGACACGGTGTGCCTGTGTCTCGTCATGTGAGCTGGGTGAGCCGGGAGGCGTTGGACGTTTCACAAATTTCATTCACTTTTTTTTTTTTTTAGGTGCACAGGGGTTTGGACCATTTCCTGTCCCTTCCCCATATTCGACACACACAATTTTGCTTGGTTTTTCAAGGAGGAGTCATTTCTTGCTTTAAAAAAAAAAAAATGGGCTTAAAACCGACCTGCAAGTGCCAAGGGGGAGAGGAAATCTGTGGATTAACGATGGGAAGGAGGCAGTGTTGGCTGTGGACAAATCAAATGCTTTGTCTGTAATCCTAGAAAAAGTTGGTAGATACCAGCAACAGCATAGGGCTACTGCTAGACGGATGGGCTCTGTAGCTAGAGCTGCGTGTCCTATGAATTAGGATCTAAGACTCACTCCAAAAGCTGGGCTGGCTTGAGTGGGTGAGTCAGGGCACATTTGGTCATGACAACTTTTTGCACACGTTTTGCCTCTGATTGTGCCATTTGCACGTGCCTTCGGTGTAGGGTTCAAGTCATGGCAGGAGGTAAAGAGTGCACAGTGCCCATCGAAAGCCAATCTTCAGTTACAACAGCACTGAGGCTGCTCAGACTTACACAGCAAGCAGAATAAACGGTGCACAAAGATAGCGTACAGTCACCTTAACTCCCAGCCCTCCGTAGCCCAAGCGTCAGGACAGAGTAACTGAGAATCAGGCCCAGGGGGCGTAGTGTCTTTTCATGTGTGGTAGTGTACGAAACACACACGTACATCGTCGGATCTGGGTGTATGAGCACAGCAGGTTTGTGAGTATGGTACACTGCAGCGTGTAGATGTGCCGTGTGGGCCAGTTTCTCAGCTGGTGCTTCAGCAGTGAAGGACAGGGAACAGACTGTTGGGAATCATTAGGAAAGGGATAGATAATAAGACAGAAAATATCATAATGCCGCTATGTCAGGGGTGGGCAAACTTTTTGGCCCGAGGGCCACATCAGGGTGTGAAACTGTATGGAGGGCTGGGTAGGGAAGGCTGTGCCTCCCCAAACATCTTGGCCCCCGCCCCCTATCTGCCCCCTCCCACTTCCCGCCCCCTGACTACCCCCCTCAGAACCCCTGACCCATCTAACCCCCCTGCTCCTTGTCCCCTGACCTCCCCCTCCCAGGACCCCCCCCAACACCCCCCCCAGAGAGCCCACCCCCTATCCAACCCCCCTGCTCCCTGGCCCCTGACTGCCTCCGGGCCCCTATCCACCCCCCCCCAGCCCCCTGACGGCCCACTGGGACTCCCACGCCCTATCCAACCCCCCCGTTCCCCATCTCCGACTGCCCCAGAACCTCCGCCCCATCCAACCGCTCCCTGTGCTCTGACTGCCCCCCAGGATCTCCTGCCCAACCCCTGCACCGCCCTGCGCTCCGCCGCCACCCCCTTACCATGCCACTCAGAGCGGCAAGAGCTCGCAGCCCACTGCCCGCATGGCTGCAGGGGAGGGGCTGGGGTCTAGCCTCCCAGGCCAGGAGCTCAAGGGCCTGGCAGGACGGTCCCACGAGCCAGATGTGGCCCACGGGCCATAGTTTGCCCACCTCTACTCTATGTAAATCCATGGTACACCCACATCTTGAATACTGCATGCAGATGTGGTCGCCCCATCTCAAAAAAGATATCATGGAACTGGAAAAGATTCAGGAAAGGGCAACAAAAATTATTAGATATATGGAATGGCTTTCGTAGGAGGAGAGATTAAGAAGACTGGGATTTTTCAGGTTGAAAAAGAGACTGGGGGAATATGGTAAGGGGGGATATGCTAGAGGTCTATAAAATCATGACTGACGTGGAGAAAGTAAATAAGGAAGTTTTATTTACTCTTCATAACACAAGAACGGGCGGGGGGGGCACCCAATGAAATGAATAGGCAGCAGGATTAAAATAAACAAAAGGGCGTATTTCTTCACACAACACAGTCAACCTGTGGAACTCTTTGCCTGAGGATGTTGTGAAGTCTAAGATTATAAAAAAAGAACTAGATAAGCTCATGGAGGACACGTCCATCAATGGCTATTAGCCAGGATGGGCAAGGATGATGTCCCTAGCCTCTGTTTGCCAGATGCTGGGAATGGGCGACAGAAGATGGATCACTGTTCATTCCCTCTGAAGCACCTGGCATTGGCCACAGTCAGAAGACAGGATACTGGGCCAGATGGACCACTGGTCTGATCTGATAGGCTGTTCTTATGAACAACTTCGATTTACCCCAGCAGAGAATCTGGCCCCATATGTCTGTGTTTATGTGCCCAGCAGGGCTGTGTGTGTATGTATTGCTGGTGATAGAAACAAGGGAAGGGAGGCTTCACACTTTGACAGCATATTCAGCTGTGATGCAATGTGCATAGCCCTCAAGATCAAAGCTAGTTAAAAGCAGTGAGCCATGGTGAGTGCTGTGATGGTACCCAAGAGTTAGGTGCCCGAGCCAAACAAAACCCAGGAATGATTTGAGGTGGCAAATAAAACATCTCACAACTGAAAGAAAGCTTCTGGATTTCCTCACTGGAAACTTTGGATGATGTTATGCGCAGGCTTTCAAGCCAATCTGTTACACTTTCCTGTCCCACAAGAGCTGACAGATCGTAGCATATGTACAAAAGTGTTCCCTGCCTACCAGGCTGCCCCCCTGCCTGAGCATTTATAAACGCCTTCTCTCTGCAGGTTACAGACTTTCCTTAGAGGAAACCTTATCCTAAGTCCTCCCCCTGTGCACAACACCCCTCTCTTCCCCCTAAAAAACCCCCCACCTCCTGTAGCGCCTTCAGGAAACTCACTGGCCAAGTCTCCTACTTCTCCAAGTCACTGCTTTGTCTTCAGCATGAACTGCTCATCTGTTTAGGGGGTGGAGGGATGTTGGCAAGGATGTAAGGACACTGGAATCGATGCTGGGAATTGGAGGTGAAGACAAGGGGATTGAATCATGGAAGGAGGATGGGAAGAGGGGAATGGATCATTTTTAACTTAAAACAGCAGTATAAGCATGTAGCTACCAAGCCACATAGCTTACATCACACGGAGCTCCTCGTACATTGCATCCATATCTCCCAACCTTGGTGTGGCTTTGTTTGGGATTGGCAGTTCATTTGGGACTGTTTTCCTCTGTGTTGGGAACATGCCTAATAGATGGCGGCCACTACTACAATGTAAATAATAAATAGCAGTGCAATTTTTGTCATGCCAATAATGCCCTTTTCCACCTGGGCTGGCTAAGCCTTGCATTTCTTGTGGTGGGTGGAGAGGGTAAACAGGAAGGAGTTCTTAGGAGGAAGCATTTCAGAAGGACTCAGCACGATGGGTGCGCATTGAGTGTTGAGCTCACTGGGAAATCTGCACGCATGTCAAACAAGCTGGGGTAACTGTTTTAGGCGCCAAGTCCCACTGATTTGCAATAGGACCTAGGCTCCTTGGGTGATTTTGAACTTTGTACACTGTGCCTATTCAGTTTCATCTGTGTGAAAGGGATAATGAAGGTTAAAGCTGACGATAAAGGGCCTGATTCTTATCTCACACATAGGTGTAAATCAGAAGTAATATGACCTGTACCACCCTGCTCTCCTATAGGGTGTTTCATCCACACAGCTCACAGTGCATTACAAAGGAAGTAAGCATCGTTAGCCCCCATTTTACAGAGGGGGAAACTGAGGCACAGAAAGGCAAAGTGACTTGCCCACAGTCACACAGCTAGGCTCAGAACCTCAGTGAATTTCTCACGCAGGGCTGGAAAGGGAGGAGTGAAAATTAATTGGAGGAGAAAAGAATGAACGCAGCAGGCAGGTTATGTACATGGAACTAGAATTGCTGGGTGCCAGGGATCCGGAATGACAACGAGCAGCCCACTCTGGCCATACCAGACGCTCCTGATGTTGCAAATCCCATCTCATCTCTCAGTGCACGCCAAGCAGTGCCCTCACCAATGTTCAGGTGACTAATTTGAGGCATTCATTGGGGATTATTTCTTAAGCCACTTGCATTTTCTAAAATTAAAATAAAATAGCCCAACCCACCTTTCCCATCCTAAATCCAGGGCACATAGTGGGGAGGGTTCTTCCGGCTGGGATCGTCCAAGGAGCTGTAAGGGAGCTCAACACCAAGCGCTCACTGAGATTCAATTCAATGGGGCCATGGCTTCACTAAATCGTGTGATTGGCACCTGGATCAGCCTAGCTGGGTGTGAGCAGTCACCTTGCAAATCCCTACCTGCATCAATGACCATTGGGGGGGGGGGGGGGGCACTAGGACATCTGGCATCAAAATCCCATAGTTCTTTGCGCTGCCATCGGCAGAGTCACACTCTAATTCTTTCCCCGTGACTTGTGGGAGAACTTGACTGTCCTTCTGGGCACGTGCAGGGAATTGTGGGAAGGGACTGGAGTGGTTTCGCCTGCCTCCTCGCTGCAAAGTGGGTGGGTTGATAGGTGCTGGAGCTAGAGGTACTGGGGGTACTGATACACCCCTGGCTTGAAGTGGTTTCTATTATATCCAGGGCTTACAGTTCGGTTCAATGGCTCTCAGCACCCCCACTGCAAAAAATGTTCCAACCCCCAAGTGAAAGACGAACATGGATTCTAACCTGAGTTTAAAGCACGAGCAACTTCAGGTGAGATGGTTGTGAGAGTGGATTGGGGCAGGGCAGAAAGATTAGGGGCAGCAATGTAAAAGCCCAAATTTACTCTGCACTGTAGATATACGCTGGGAGAATACATTGGTAAGTTTGAAAATCCAGGCTAAGATAACCTTGCGACCTTCCTGAAACTCCCTTTTGGGTCAAGACCCCTCAATTTGAGAAACACTGGTCTCCCCCGTGAAATCTGTACAGTACAAGGTAAAAGCACACAAAAGACGAGATTTCACAGCGGGAGACCAGATTTCACAGTCCGTGACATGTTTTTCATGGCCGTGAATTTGGTAGGGCCCTAGCTTTGGGCACCGTCCATGGCTCTCCTGCCACTGTACGTCTTTGCCCGATCATACCCCTGCCACGGCTATGCCCGCTCTGTACCTTTGCTACCGTCTCTGCACCTTGCCCTCTTTCAGATTCCATGCACGCCACATTGGATGCCTGGGCAACTGTTAAAGATTTGGACTGGTTCTGCTCTTTTTTATGCCAGGAAGGTCACATGAAATAAGTGAACCTGCCTTTACACTGCCTGAATAATGTGCTCCCAGTTTGTTCATCAAACAGCGATACCATTTTACACCAGGAGATATTTTCCCAGACGTCACAACTGTAACTCTGGTCTAGCCCTGGGGGCTTTTATTTTTATCTTCCAGGGCTGCCCCCAACCTCTCTACTTCAACCACCACCTGGGAGCATTGGAGACATATCCAGGGCATTGCAGGAAACCTTCAGTGCTATTCAAAAAAACCAAACACCTTGCCAATGATTTGCATTATAATTCCAAAAAGTTTTTATGGTTTTCCAGATTTTTTTTATTGTTTTTAATGATCCGGCTCTGACGTAGCTGCCGCCAATCTGACCCTCTGGCTCTGTTCTTTTTTAATGATATAGCATAGAAGGTGCGGCCTACATAAAGGCCACTGGGATGAGTAAAAGGGAAGGGCGAGGCTGAAAGATAAAATGCCATGTCTTTGCTTCACAGTAAACAGCAACTGTTGTCAAAAAAAAAAGTGTGTGGGGGGGGGGGGCAAAGGAGTGCTGATCAGGACTTTGTCAAAGGGCATTCCACGCAAGACACAGTGTGAACGTAGCAATGTCTCTAAGGCCCGTCTACGTGAAAAAAGTTAGGTCTACCCAGCTACTTTGCTCAGGTTCCCACTTGCAAAAAAACCCCAAGCCCTGGCTCAGACCAATTGCACCTAGATGTTTGCATGTCAAGTGTAGACAAGTCCTAAGGGGAAATTGCTAGGAGCCACTGGTCTGAGCCAGGGCTTGGGGATTTTTTGCAAGTGGGAACCTGGCAATGTATGGCAAACAGGGGCCTGGCTGGTCCAGCACCCTGTCTCCTTGTCTTATCTGTGGCTGCTTTAGCAGTGGGAATTTTCTCATTAACCTTGAACTGGCTTTCAAGGAATCTCCTGACCTGAGGCTCTTACATCAACAGCCTGGTGGGCTGGGTGGGGTCTGCTCTAGGTCTGCTCCTAATGTATTGCTGGAACACAGGCACAAATGTGGGCATACACAGCTACTGAACTCCCTTTGGGTTCCTTGGAAGTCCCAGCCCGTGTTTCTGTCTCAGGCGCTCCCCGCCTCTCGCCGCAGAGTGACAATGAGCGGCAGAACCAAAGCTAGAGATGATGACGGCTACGCTCGTGTGGTGGTGCACGGCAGGGTGCCCAGACAGCAAGTGTGAAAAATGGGGACACTGTTTTGGAAGGGGGAGGGGGGGTTAGTTATGTATATAAGACAAAGCCCCTAATATTGGGACAGTCCCAATAACAGCGGGACATCTGGTCAACCTAGCGCAGGGCAAGGCCTGTGCATCATTTAAGCCCTAGCTCAAGGCCTTCTGCCTGGGGTAAATGTCACCCATAGAGAAAAAAGTATCATCTAACACAAATTCTTTCACCCATGGATTTCAAAGGCAGCCGGTGTCATTATCCCCATTTTACAGATGGGGAAACTGAGGCATGGAGAGGTAAAGCAACATGCCAAAACCTACAATTAAAGACAGGAGTGGAACCCGGGTCTCCTGATTCCCAGGCTAGTTAGTATAGCTACTGCACAAAACAGCCCCCTATTGTTATACTGGGGTGGGGGGAGGGCTGCATAAGTTGGTCCCATCCTGCAGTCGTTTACCCAGGCCAAATGCTTGGATTCCTGCCGAGGGTCAGGCCCCTGAGTACAACTTCCCTGTAGGCTGGACTGCAGCTCACTCGCTGGCTTGCTTTCTCAGGCAAGCACATCACTGCCAGAACTGTCCCTTGGGTAGGGCGCATTAGGGCGACCGCTCCGGGCCCTGCGCCTTGGGGGCAACCCATGGGCCAGTGCGATTGGCAGGCGTGGTCGGTCCCAGAAGAGACGAATCCGTCACTCCCCTCCCCCCCCCGCCCCATGCTCCCCCCGCGGGCAGGTGCGATTGGCCAGCGCAGTCAGTCCCGGATGAGACGGAGCCGTCACTTCCTCCGCGGGCCGTGCCCCCCCCAGGGACGGCCCTGGTCATTGTTCAGCCTTATGGTGGGGGCCCAAGCACTAAGTGCTGGCCAACCTCTGCTCTCCTCGAAGTCAAAGCTAAAAGCCTCCCGTTGACTTCAATGGGAGCAAAGTTAGGCCAAACGCTGAGCACTTTTCGGAATGCCACGCACCATGACATAAGGCCAAATACGCCCAGTGGCGGATTAAAGATTTTGCCGCCCCTTAGGCCCTGAAATAATTGCCCCCACCCCCACCCCAGAAGCCCCCGCCCCCGCTCACCTCCGCTCCTACTCAGCCTCCTCCCCTGAGCGTGCCACCGGGTCCTGCTTCTCCCCGCTCCCTGCCAGCACTTGTGTGCGAAGCAGCTTCGTGCGGCTGGGAGGGAGGAGGAAAGAGGGGGGAACGCGGCACGCGCAGGGGAGGGGGCAGGGCCGGGGATTTGGGGAAGGGGCTGGAATGGGCACGGGGAAGGGGTGGAGTTGGGGTGGGGCCGGGGGGGCGCAAGTGCCCACCGGTGCCGGGGGAAGTTGACGCCTCTGGCTGCTCTTACAAATTTGCCTCCCCTGCAAATTTGCTGCCTTAGGCCTAGGCCTTGTTGGCCTAGGAGTTAATACGCCGCTGAATCCACCCCGTTCTCAGTGGGGTGGCAAAGCCGCATGTGGGAGCAGACGGGGGCAAGGCACGACCCACCGCGAGGGTTGCTTGGCACAGTTGTAATTTAGTACGTTTCTCACCCGCCTTAGGGTTTAAAATCACACCACAGAGGTTGACAAGCCCTCCCCCCCCCCCCCACGAGGTTTTGCATGACTGGATGGAAAGTTATAGTGTTGAACTACTAATAAACTGTCCAATAAAAAGGATTCCCTTCCCCTTTCTTTCCAGCCTCCCCCTCCTCCTCCATTCCCCTCTTGTAAGGTCATTTAACAGCCTCTGTGATTTGCAGCATTCTTCCACGGTGGAAAGAATGGAGAGTCTCACTTACCACAGTTAGGAAGAAGGTTACTGTTCATGCCAGTGCCCCAGATGAGGGCAGCCCAATTTGGACGGAAGGGGTAGGGAAACGACATCATTTCCTAGGAGGAAAGGGCTCTTCTGCACTTTGATCTACCGTCTGGAAAGAAGGGGTGGCTGGGAATATCTAGGAGAGAAAGGCTGTCTTGTAATGACCATGGTGAACCAGTCAACAGGCTGGAAGAGGAATTTGGTCTGTCATGGAGACACTGTGTCAAATTCATCTTGGGTGTAATGCTATTGAACTCAATCTGATCTGGTCCCTGACATTATCCATCCTGAGTCTCCCCTACAGATGGAGGATGTGCCAGTGAAGGGAATAGAGACTCTCCAAGAAACAAGCCGCCCTATTCAGAAAAGAGCTTTTGATTTCGTGTCACAAGTTGGGCACTCAAAAAGCAGAGGTTGGGCTTTGAAACCGTTGGCCCCAGGATCCCCACATATCACTGCTTTCCAAGGCTCCACTCTGAGAGCCAAGAATTTCGCTGGACTGGGCCAAATACGCTGGAAGAGCCAGAGAGATATTGCACTCAGTTAAATATTAGGCACATTTCCATGTTGTACTCATTAAAGATCTAGAATTATGGGAGACATGGGAAACTGTGTAGAGATGACTTGTCAGGAAGGTAGACAAAAGGATAGAAATTAACAAAACGCAATCAATTTGCGCCAAGCTGTTTATCTCCTAGGAGCAAATCAATCAAACCATTTTTTTCTTAAAATAATTGGGGACTGCTCCAATGTCCGCAGAAATAAATGGAAAGATATCTAGAAGCTTAGGCGCCAATTCAACAATCATGTGGCTGACTTTAAGCCTGTGTTTACGTCCCTTGCTGATTCAAGCCCTTCATCATGACTCTTACATGGCTCTCACTAAGTGAGAGAAGCCCAAACCCTCTATTCATTGGCCATCTCACTGCACTTCACAACCCAAGTACATCACTTTGAACCTGAAGATCTAAGAGACGTTTGATGAATTTTGCTTTGAGTAGTTAATGCCAGATCATTCGACGTTTCCTGTTTGCATGTGTGTGAATGTATGCATGTGCCAGGGTGCGCGTCTGTGCATTCATTTGTTCAGCATGTGGCCTTGTTTTACACTGCAAAGGCATGTTTTCTTTGTAATTAGGACTTTCAGCCTCAGTCACCATTCATAGTCCTGAAATGCTCCAACTTGTTGAGCAGAATTAGGCTCCTCCCATCATCCCCTATGACCTCTTTGAGGAGGTGTTTGGTCCCTCTTGGGGGCACTATCTGGGTGGAGTTTTTGCTGTGAATTTGACAAACCCAGGCTTACCTGGCTTGGATATGGCCTCATGCCTCTCAGTGCCACATACTTTGACTCTCCTTGGAGAGCAGTGTCAGAGGACCCTATGGAGAGGTTTGGGATTTTCCAATTCATCTTAAATTGGTTTATTAGGGCGACTGCTGTAATTGCACAGAGGCAATATGCTCAGGGTTGTTATGGCTACAGATAGTTTGATACTAGTGCACTAATATATCACCATTCGTGATCTGCAATACACCTAGTAGAGAAGATTTAATTTATGCACAAGTCATGAAACACACATGATTGAAAGGGTTGCAGGTGTTCTAACGTTAGCAGGAGTAAGGCCTCAAAGGTATTTAGGCTCCTATTGAAATTCATGGCAATTGGGCTCCTAAATACCTTTGAGACTCTGGGCCTAAACAATTTAGGAAGGTCTTGCTTGACATAGGAGGTGTAAGCCTGTCTCAACTCAATTGTCTCTGGGGGCTACGAAGATACCGTCATCACCATGATGGCGCAGTGCACTGGTTCTGGCCAGGAACATGAAATGAGCCATGTCACTAGTATATTGGACACACAGTTTAATTATCTATCCTTGTGATGCTGGCGAGAAAAACCAAGATAAGCAGGAACCAAAACTCCAGATCCACATATTGAAGGCATTTAGATCTATATATAATCTATATATATTTATGGGTCACCCGTTATATTAAGGCACATCAAGGGTTAATAGATGACTTTTATAAATGACCAATGATTATAGATCGTTATAGATTCTAACCAGTCATAAGTCGCTTATAGCCATCTGCAAGCCCTTCTACTGATGTGCTTATAACCATCTATAACACATGCTGCTCGTGTTTATAACATGCTTATAATAAACTGTTAATCATTTATTAACCTTTGCAACGGGATATATAATATATAAATTGTGACCACATTATCTATATACAGAAGGGGAGAGACCCATCCCCATTTAGTTGGTGTTGGTCCTGCTTTGAGCAGGAGGTTGGACTAGATGACCTCCCGAGATCTCCTCCAACCCCAATCTTCTATGATTCTGTGCGGCAAACTTGATCAAAATTGGACAGCTAGACCTCCAGCTCCAGGTAGCTTCCTGACTTAGCCGACTCTGATTTCTGCAGCAGTTTTAGAGAATTAAAAAGCTGAGCTGTTCTTATTGACTTATGTATGACACCAAATGGTATAATCAATGTTATTCATGGTGACATGCCAGTCTATTTTTTTTTCTGTTGTGCCCAAATGTTTCCGTGTGCTGTGTGCTGCAGAAATTTATAGGCAAAATCCCTCATCGCACAGGTGAAGAAGTTGGTAGGTTATGGACTGGATGATGCCTTTGGCACCTGGGTGAGACTGGGAGGCAGTAGGAGATGCTTGGTAGCTTGATGTCTCTGCTTGTACAGCCATTAGAGAACAAGGTTGCTATTTAATTGGTGATCATTAGGGTTAAGAATCAACCTCATTAGGATCAAGAGTTAACATCCCATTGCCGACTTCAACCGTTAACGCCTCTCCTGTGATTGGCTGCAGTTTTTTTATTAGTGAACAAGATTGCTATTTAATTGGTGATCGTTAGGGTTAAGAATCTACCTCATTAGGATCAAGAGTTAACATCCCATTGCCGATTTCAACCGTTAATGCCTCTCCTGTGATTGGCTGCAGTTTCAGGATGACAACACTGCTGCTGTTTACATTTTGAATGTTTTCTTAACCACGGGGGCTTGAAACACATTTCAGGTAAACAAAAGTGCAAGTTTAGCACATGGCACATGCTTGTGGGACAAGGGTGTACCTGTGTCCAGAGGCTGCAGGCAGAGCCAGGGCCCAGAACCTTGGGAGGCACGAGCAGTTCTTCGACACGCTGAAGCTAAACGTGAGGACTGCCTTCAGGAGAACTGATACTCTCCAGCTCTCCTGGCACCCTGCTGCAGCATGGACTGGCATGGAGGTTGCGGGGAGGGGGTGTGTGTGTGTTGTGGGGCGGGGCGCTCTTCACAGCAGCTCTTGTGTATGAAAACACACGCGCCTGCTTTTGTTTGCTTATGTTGCCAATCTGGGTGGGGTTAAGAAGAAAGCGAGGCAGCGAGATGGGGGCCCGCTCTGAGTGAAAAGAATGGAGCCTTTTGCCTCAGGAGTGGGAAGCTCTGAGTGGCACAAGCAGGCTTGTGTCTTGTGCCAGGGCAGCGGGTCAGGGTGAGAAAATGCAGGCCACGCGACACAAGGGCTCTATTGTTAATACCCTCACTGCTCCCCGTGGGGTGCTTTTTGGCCTGCAGCCAGCCGGGGGGGGGCCAAGTGGTTTTTGCACGCTAGGCAGGGTTGCGTGTGCTCAGAACTTGGCTGGGAAGCTTCGGGAAGCTGTATCAATGAATCAAAAGATGCTTTTCCTTGAGAGACACTGCTGACCCATTGCCCCAGCATGGGGCCAAGAAGTGCTGGAGGGTGTTGTCTTTGACATAAGATGGAAAAGGAAGAGCCTCGTTATTTCTCGGCATTAAATAAACTCAGTGTTATTTGCACAGGGAGATGCATTAGCTGTGACCTCCTGGCCAGTTTCCTATTCTACCTCACTAATTGCCCACATCAGGCTTCTGCACTTCCCGTCCTGAACTGGGCCCACTCAAATTCCCACTGCTGTTAACGGGCGTCTTCCCATTGACTTTACAGGGCATGGGATTGGTTCCCTAACAAGATGCATGCCCCTTTGAGGTGCTGAGAGCTCTCAGTGGGTCACGCCTTGACAAGAGCGGATTTGTGTTTGTAGGGCCGCTTAGCACTGTAAACAGCTGCTGTGTTCCAACCCAGTGAACAGACAAAAGCTGAGATTTCCAGAGCCACTGAAGGGGCTTGGCTTGCCATTTTAATGAATGGGGATGCCAAGTCCCCAAGCCAGCTTTGAGAATTTCGGTAGTAGCCTGTAGGCTCGCTTAGGCTAAAGGGCACCCCATGTCCGTCTGTTAATACTACCTGAGTGTGCATTCCTGCCTGTCAAATTCTTCACCGCGTTGTGTTGCAGGAGAATGCTGACAATCACCAGCCCCTTGCTGGCCTGACAGCCCACCTGCAAAGCTCATTGGGTAAACCAACACTCTCTTTCCCCACAGTTGAAAGTGATGATGACCATTACTACATGCATGCAGAGGGGAAAAGAAAATAATTAGCCCCTTGAAACATTTGAGGACATTTTAATGTTGTTTGAAAAGTCAGGCCATAACTAATGCTGGTCACTTAACTCCCATCTTGATGGATCTGAGCTGTCTAAGCTCCTCCTTGGTGCTATAGTTACCAGTGATGAGAGGTAATATATAGATATCAGTTGTCCCCCAGGCCTGGCTCTCCCATTTAGTACAACTTACAAAGACTAGCAGGGTCCGTTGCAGGGCAGGTGGGACCGAAGCAGGTTTGGTTAGGGCTAAGGTGCACAGGGCAAGAGGTATGGAAGGCTTGATCTACAGGTGAGTGCTGTGTGCTCTGGGAAGCCGGCGCAAGACTGGCCTGGCACATGGTGCTGACCGTACGGCAGCAGAGGCTGCGGTGGGTCTGCTGCTCTTCAGCCAGTGCTGTGGGTCTCTCCTGTCCACCAGCAACGACAGTCGGGATTGTCAAGGCTGCCTGTCTATGGCCCGTTGCCGTTAATTGCTAAAGGGCTTTGGGTGGCCAACCCCTTTGAAAACTCACCCTGACTCGCACTGAAAATCCCAACCTTTCAAACACGATTGGCTTTGTTTGTAAGACGTGAAGCTGACCGGGTTTCTCTGGCCAGCGAAGTACGGAGAAAAACACATCCCCTGAGTCAGACACAGGCCTGGCAGTAGCACCTCCATCTGTGAGACGCTCGGGAAGGTGGCCAGTCTGCCCCATGCTCAGCAAAGTGGAGCCGGTTGGTGTTTGGCTGCAAGAGCTCCAAGGAACGTGCTGCAGAAAGTGGTGAGTGGGGCATGGCTCCAGCTGAACGGGTGTCCCAGGGTGGCGCGAGTGGGCAGTTGCCTGCTGGCTATGCTGGTTTTTTTTAAAGATGAGCTGTATAAACTGGAGGTTCTCGTCCTTGCCAATCAGTAACAAGCCCATGGCAGCCTGGGTGTTTGGGCAGTTGGGTTAATGCTGCCAGTATTTACTAGCTAAATTCCCCCTCCACTTTCAACGGCTTGAAACTTTGCGTGAAAAGTTGGGACAGAGGTGGTGGTGGGGTAATAGGCACCAATATAAAAAAAGCCCTGCATATCAGGACAGTCCCTATAAAATCGGGACATCTGGTCACCCTAGTTTCCCAGCTTGTGGGGGATGTAGCATCCCTGGGCACTGCTATGCAGTGGCCATATGCCACTGCTGACGTGATTCCTGAGCACAGCGGGCTAGGCTTGTACCCTTAGCCAGGACCGTGCGTGTGTATAATTTATGCCAGCCCAGGCGTGGCTTGGGGAGACAAGCCTCTCAGTCACTAGGAGGGGTATTAAATTGCTGCAGGCCTATCACAGCAGACAGTTACAGCCCCCTCCATCATCCTGCCAGCTCCAATTTCTCTGCCCACTGCCTGTCTCCATCTGCCCCAGAAGTGGGGCATCAGCAGCACTGCCTTACTCCTACGGGCCTGGATCCGTCACGAGCTGGTAATCCCACAGGGGGAAAACGGGGGTGGGAGGGGTGGTCTTATGCCTTTGCAGGAGGCATAGCTCAAGTCACAAGCGAGCCTGTAATTTTTATGGTGCTTGCGAATCCTTGAAGCCAAATAGGGGCACCATGTGGCTGCCCATCACTTTACACTCGTTCCCCAGCAAAACAAATGCTCAGTGTTTGTTTTTATTGTGATTTTAAAGTTGTACCTTTTATGAAAGAGCAAGAAACTACAGTTCTGTGGGGGTTTTTTTCCTGTCTTTTTGGACCTGAGCAGCCCCTTGGGCATGTAACTGAAATGTGTCCAGTTATGCACAGATGAAAACAATTTTAATGGATTGCAGAATCTCATTCTTTAGGAGGTAAACGAAAGGCATGTTCTCGCCCTGTAAACAATGGAGCAAGATTAAAATGGGAAGCACTATGCTCAGGCAGGACAGCCACTGAGAACAGGACTCTAATGTGTGAGTAGCCTTTATCTGCCCGGGGAGGTTTCAAAGTGCCTTGGTCAGGCGTGAGGTTGCAGGCCTGGCTAGCGCCTGACCCATTGAGAATGACGCTTATCTTTAGCTGAATGTTTTCTTGTATGGCCACAGGCTTGGTGCCTAAAGAATGTCTGGAGTTTCCAGCTTTATAACTGCATTTAGGCAGCTCTCAGCTCCCTCCCCCACCTCAGCCACACCTTTGCATCGAGGGTGGCCCCAGCGTGGAAATGATTTTATGGTGGCCACTGTCTGGCTTTGGCGTGAAAGGGGGGCAAAAATCCCTTTGCATTTTTTAAAAGACTAGAAAATTGGGCCTACTGGGGGAAGGGGGGGGCAATCGTCTTATGTAATGGGGAAGAAAAGAATCCTGCCGGGGGGTCACCAAGATGCAAAAGAGGGAGTGTAACTGCACCTCAGTCATTCAGTGATACTGTGCGGAAACCATGCTTAGCCAGCTATCGGCGGCGACAGTTCCTCCCTGCCAGACCTGCAAGGGGAGTGCTAATGCTGAGTTATGACCATAGAAGCACTGGTGGCTCATGGTAGCAACCAAGGACCAGCCCAGGTGTACCCTGATATGCAAGCCATGCTGGCTTTTGCTCAAATTTAAGTATCACTAAACCAGGGTCATACACAGGAGTAAAAATTTGGCTGCTTTAGAAGGGCCCCCTGCAGCCAGAGAAGCTAGTTCTCGGCCCCCTCTCTGTTCCCTCCCCTGCGGCCGGAGGAGCTGGCTCTCCCCTGTCACAGCCCCCGTGGCAGAAAACCCAGTTCTCCCCACTGCGGCTTCAGGGCTGGTGGAGCTGGCTCCCCCTTCTTCCCCCAGCGATTGGGGGGCATGGTCTTTTGCCACCCTCGTGCATGTCCCTGCTCTAAACACAACCGTGTTCTCGTCTTTGTGCACACTGCTCTGCTGACTTCAGAGACCAAAGTTAAATTGTTACTATACTATTAGTTCCTGCCATCAGCTCTGCTGAGCCCAAGCAGCGATGTGAGAGAGAGCCACCTTCTCTGCTGGCTTGTGTACAGTCGAGACCACAGTTGGCTGGCGTCCCCCTGCAGAATCTTCACTGGTGAGGTATGAACCACAAAGGACCCAGCCTGACCTTCGGGTCCCAGGGTGCTCTTGTGGCACTGGCAGTTAGGTGAGCCATTGTTTCACTTATCCTCTGATGTGGTCTGGGAACACTGAGAGCCAATAGACAACACGAGACTATAGCTGTAGAAGCACTTTGTAGGGACCCACACTTTGTTATCTTAAGGGTTATGCCTTAAGTAGTCACACTTACCATGATGTTCATAATTTTTTTTAAGTTACTAGCAGGGATGCTGGATTTCAAGACACCATCTGATGTCACAGAGCTTGCTCTTTTGGGGGCAATTTATGTTTTTGCCTGATGAGCAGCTACTGATGAAACCTCACTTTTCCATGCAACTATGCAACAACCTCGAATAGATAACTGCTCTGCATTTAGTTATGTGAAGGACCCTGGCCCCAAATCAGGCAAACATCACTCTGCAGGAAGAGTGTTTAAGCATGCGCTTAACTATAACAATTGCTTAAGTTCCATTGAAGTCATGCTCAAATAAATTGGTTAGTCTCTAAGGTGCCACAAGTACTCCTTTTCTTTTTGCGAATACAGACTAACACGGCTGTTACTCTGAAACCTGTCATTGAAGTCAATGGAACTTGATGTAAGCACATACTTAAAGTTAGGCACATCCCTAAGTGTTTTCCTGAATAGGGTGGACTTAAACATGTAAAATGTTTTCCTGAATGCGGGGCACCTACCCCTAACATGCATGACACCCTCAAGGTCTTAACTAATTGGTGCAGCAGGGGCCAGTGTGATTTGGTTGGAGGCTACTGTCCCAGTTCTGCGATTGCAAAGACACCAGGTAGCAAGGGAGTAAGACTCCATACTATTGAAAAGTCACCATATGGGCTGCTTCTGTAAGTCTTTCCGTTCCCTGTAGTGCAATCATTTTGCACGCACACACACACACACACACTCACACACACAGAGGCAGCTAATACACAAACATGCCTGTGGTAGCCGGCTCTCGGATCCCTGTAACAGATGTAACCAAGTGCTTACTAACAGCCGGTGTTCTTTTCAATGCATATTAGGTAGTAATACGCCCAGTGTCCACTTGCCACAAGAAACCAAACAAGATGGGGCACAAGAAAACACTCTTGTTCAGAACTCTTTAATACAAGCTTATATTGTTTGTGTTTTTGATTCTCTGTTCTCCCGGCGTCAGGGGACATAAACCCTCTTAGATGTGTGAGCATGTGTATGAAGATATATACAAAATCACACAGTTAAATATTTAAGCATACAAGGTATTATATATTTATATAATATAGAACTTTAAAGTATAGGAATCAACAATGGCAAAATATTTCTTATGTCTTTGACATAGCTTTTTTTTTTTAAGTGACACGTGACCTGTATTTGAAAGACCAGAGGAATTTGGTTTTGTTTTTTTTAAAAAAACCTGTATAAAGAAATTCTGTGAAAATGGTAAAAAAAAAAAAAAAAAAACCCTCATGAACCAAAAAAAAAGGACAACTGTTAAAAACTGTATTGAAAAAAAGAAATAAATTAGATGAACAATTGTGTAAATATAAATTAAAAAAAGATGACAATCTTAATAAATAAGCTTTACTATTTACATCTTTATATATTGCTTGGAGACTTAAATTAGATCCGTTAAAAACAAACGAATGCAAAATAAAAACCCAAAATAGGAGCAGCAAACGTACAGGCGTGAGGTACAGAATTAAGGGCTGAACTGTATTTTATCTGTTTCTTTCTTTTTTTTTTTTTCTCTCATTTTTCTTGTATACAGTAGACCAGTAGAATTCTTGTGAAAATACATCCTCAGCACTTCCTTGGATTATTGGTTGACGTGGCTTCCAGAAAGTGCCAGAAAGATTCCATAATAATAATAATCATAATAATAATAAACATAATAATTATAACAATAATAAAAAGATACAATATGATACATAAATATGGAAGAGCAGTTGGTACTATGAATACATTTTTTCTCTAGATGAGATCACAGTTTTATTTGTAAATATTACACACATATATATAATATTACACATATAATATTATATATATATAGCATATATATCTCTAATATGGCTCAATCCTGCTCCCATTGAAGTCAATAACAAAAAAAACCCAACTTCTTGTTGGCATTGATGGGAACAAGATCCAGCCCAACATCTACAGACAGGTAAATGATTACAGAGGCCATACAATGCAAACTCCACAATGGTTCCAATTCCTCCCTCTTGAATTTCTGGAGAAAAATGTCTCATTACAGCCCTGGTTCTTTGTACTCAGAAGATCACAATGGGTGGCTGAATTGTGACCTTATGGATTGGAAAAAAAAAAAAACGGAACCAAAAACATTTTCAGAACTGAGTTCTTTTGGCTCAAACGCAACCCTCATTAGCTCCGCCGCCCCCCGCCCCTACAAGGCCAATATTGCACAGGTAGCATCAAGACTCTCTATCTGATGCTAGTCAAGCCAACTCACGCGCTTGTGCTTGGCCAGAGAGGAAGCAATTAGATTTTAACTGAATCTCAGAGTTGTAGAATGGGGCCAAAAGGGGGGGGGGAAATGGTTTGCTACAAAATATTACTACAATGAAAACATCATCCCCATCCTGATCCCACCATACTCCACTGAGTGTTTGAAAACTGGGCTCACTGGGAACAAGAGCAACCCATTAGCCTTTGCGTTAGTCCCTATTTGCCCTAATGAACTGGAGCTCAGAGGGAGTACAGCTTGACAGATTTGGGTCTGTTCTCAGTAAGTCCTGATCAAGCCCCCTTGAGCACAATGGTTAAACTCCATCAATGCTCAATCCAACAAGGTGCAGAACACCCTCCAATTAACGGGAATTAAGGGTGTTCAGTGCCTCTTGGAGGGACTCAGCACTTCACAGGATTGGGCCCCAGGATGGTGTAATGCGGAAGTAACTCAGTTGAAGTCAATGGAGTTACACGACTGAGATCAGAATCAGGCCATGTAACTTGAAGCTATCAAGTCTCTGCACATGGCTTTCTCCCAGCGACAGACTGAACACACCTCTAACTCTCACTGGAGTCTGTGGGAGTTTTGCAGGTGAGAAGACTGCAAGATGAGGCCTTAAGGCAAGGATTCTCAAAGCTGCCCAAGGGAGTTAGACATCAAAGTACTGGCATCTAACGCCCTTAGGAAATCCCAACCTAAGTGTCAGTTTAACCCATTCAGTCACCTCCTTGTTTTCTAGTTTGGACAATAATGGAAATCAAGGGATGGAATCTAGGAAATGGGGAAAAGTTTAGTGCCCCTAATCCCAACTAATTGGAATTACCTGTCTGATCATTTAGCAGCTTTTCTTTTCTTTTTCTCTCTCTCTCTCTATCTTGTTGTTCTGAATTCAGACTGTGCAGTGATTTTTGAGTGCAGTAATTGGAGCACAGTGAAATACTGGATAAATGTATATGTACAGTTGGATAATGTAAAAAAGCACAAATACACATGTTAAAAAAATCTGGAAAAGATAAATGCAATGAACCCACCCACCCCCACCCTCCAAAAAACAACAATATACCAACCTCCCGCCCCCTCCCCCGCAAGAAACAGAAAACATATCAAACTAGCCTTATTTCCTGGACTTGTCACAAAGCACAAGGGAAAAAAAAAAACCAACCCAAACCCCGAAAACCCTCCAGACAAAGCAATAAACACTTCACTGTATTTCTAGGGAAATCTACACATAAGTGTCTAACTCTCTACTCAGTTGGCAGAATAACACACAAAACTAGGTTTTGCTCTTCTCAGGTTTGGATCATGCATTTTTTTTTCCTTTCTTTTTCCCCCTCCTCTTTCTCTTCTCTCCATAAAGTCTTGTTGTTATTTTTTCCCCCACTTGAATCAGTTGCAGCAAGAAACCGTTGTTTGGTTTTTTTTTTTTTTAATATATTTTTTTTAAACACAGGTAAAACCTAGAACAAACCGACAGTTACAACCAAGTGAAACCAAAACCGGAAGGGAGGTAGCTGGAACCTGACTCTGAACGATCCTCTGGCACAACCCTCCTGTCTCAGCCTTGGGGGGTGAGGGGCAGCAGAATGTGCAAGAAAACATGGACACCAGCGCAGTCCGTTTGGGGGTGGAGAGTAGCAGCTGATCGGGTTTTTCCACCCCGTCACGCACGATTCGCCACTTTCTGATCTAGCTCTCCCTCTTCCTAACCATGGAAGCCATCAGCAGCTGGAGCCAAGCCTGGGCAAAGGCTGCTCCAAGCGAAGATGATCGCCTCACTCAGGGCCACTGTGGGGTGGAGTGTTGGCCCCACATCTCTGGCAATCAGGCAGGTGCCACGGGACCTGCACCAAGTGAGCAGCTGCCTTCAGTGGCTTTATAACTTTTGATTTGTGCATTCGCTTGGTGGCTCGTGTCCCTCCCGCCTGATCCAATGCCCACTGACATCAATGGGAGTCTTTCCACTGATGCCAATGGGGGCTGGACTGGACTCTGAAAGAGTTAACCCCTTATACACCAAGGATTAGATTAACCTTTTCCTCAGGACCGCTGCACAAGGGAGAGGGAGGTTGGGAAAGGGCCCACTGTGGCCCCTCCACTCACCCACCTACGCACAGAGGCAAGGCACAATGGGAGTCTTGTGTTCAGGGAGCGCAAGTGGGCAGAGCTGGGAATCAGCAGCCCCCTCACGCACATGCCAACCCAGGTTTTCTTCTGGTAAACCCCATGGGAGGGAGGGAACGCTGTGCAAAACAGCGCTGACGTCCGCTGCTGGTGCTGTGGGCTCCGTGGGAGGAGATGCACCGCCTAGGCATGCCAGAGGGGAAAATAGCAGCATGGAGGTTCTGCCCTGAAGAGGGGACTGCCACTGCTGGCAGACCGGGGACTGCAGCGCTGTAATTGGCATGTGAGGCTGTGTGGGTGAGAGGCTACACCTCCTTCCACACTAGCCTCTCCCCCGAACGCAAGGAGGACTCAAATCTCTGTGAGCAGCAGCTTGCCCTATCTTCTCCGCATTGATCCCTCTCTATGCAAAAGGGGGCTATTTTGGCCCTGAGTTCTCAGGAGCTCACAACGAGCACGCGGCAAGTATGCGTCTTTGGGACTCTATGCAGGGTGGCATTATAACTGGGAAAATTATATATATTATATATATAAAATTATATATATATATAAAAACCAAACCCATATTAATACACATCACTGAAAAGTTAGAGCTGCCCCTGGGCCTAGCAGCTCTTTGCTCTCTGGGAGGTGCAAGTAGGACACGGGGCACAAAGCAGAGCTCCTGCCAACCTGTTGCGGGCGTAGAGGACACAAGCCGGTCGATAACTGGGGCTTGTGAGCTCTTTTGATGACACGTGAAGCAAACCGCCAGCACGGGGAAGGCGTAATGCCACTGTGGATGGCGGCCTCAGAAGAGAGGCAAAGGACTCGAGGCTGCAAGCTGCAGGGGATCTCTGTGAGTAACCGCAGCTCCCAGTCTACTCAGCTAGATTTGAGGATGCTCAAGATAAGCCCCCTGAGAGAGCCATGATGCCTGACCAATCCTTTTGTCCTTGGGAGGGCAGCAGTGAGCGCGTGCGTACAGGTGGGTGGGACGCCTGCCTGACAGCCAGGACCGGACCTGTGCTCTTAATCAATAGAGGGCTTTGGAGGTGGGACCCTTCAGCAGATGTACGACACAGTCACTGCCCCTGCCCTCCCAGATTGGAATTGTTTTGGGGCCATCCCTAGTTTAATTGCCGTAGCTTTAACGGAGTGAGTCCAGGGATGTGTTTGGCCCTTTATCTTTGGATTCTTAATCTTGACTCCAGTTTCTACAAGCCTGTTGATTTCCCGTGTCGAGCCATTTTTACAGCCTCCGGCAGCTCCCCAAGTGCGCCATGGCTGGGGAAGGGAGATGCAGCCTCTGTAGAAGGCTGGGCATTGACTATACTCGACAGAAATAAAGTCTAGGTCTAGGGAGAGGTCCTAAGCCCCTAAATCAGTGAGTGCCACTGGGATGCCCAAGCTGGGCAACGAAGCATTGGGGGATTTTGGTGTCACTGAGTTGAGGAAGAATTCCTCTTCTGGCTTAAAATGTTCCCATGGATTTGAATTTTTTGCTTCCCCCCACCCCCCAAAAAATCTTTTTCCTTCCCCAGAGTCTAAAATATCAGGCAAGCAGGACAGTTCATTCTGGCTGCATTGGTTCAAGGGATTGCAGCCGGTTCTAGGATGGCTTCAAGGGGAGCCGTGGCCCTTGTGAATGCACTTAAATGAGCTGCCCAAGCTCTAAAATGCCGTGGCCATTCCCTTGTCAGGCAATGTCAGGCCCGCCTCCCGTCTGAGCCCATTTTAAAGCCCTGCAGAAGGGGGAATTAACCCTTTCAGGGAGGCATTATTGTCAACAGGAGCCCTAAACTACGGGATGCCAATCCAGCCGTTAGTGTGCAGACTTTAGGGATATGTTTGGAATGGGTTGTAGCAGCAATGTCTGCACTGGCTCCACTGGGTATCAGATTGACTCGATGGGATCTGAAGCAACCAGAGGATGCTGAATCCCAATTAAGATATGACTGAGCGGCCGGTGGAAAGTGCACCTTTCCGGACCAGAACTGGAGGTGGGGAGGAAGGGGCAGATGGGAGGTGTGAGGGTAACCTCTCTTCATGCCCTTCCTTTTGGAAGATTCAAAGCAGCTGATCTCCTGCTCTGAAGTCGCTCTGTGGGATGTATCGCCCACAGGCCTGGGAATTTAACACTGACAAACTGGGTTCAAAAGTCTAATCCTGTCCCCAGCCATTCTTTCCACTTGGCTCATGCCTTTGCACTCTCTCCCTCTCCTCCGGCCTCTCCTGTGCCAACAGGAACACGAAAACGTTGTTCAATATAATATATCAAAGGGGAGGGGAGGAGGTTTAAGCAGAACCATTGGCTAGCTGGAGGTGAAGCAGCAAATCTCTTTGGCTGGCTGGTGTCCTGATTTCTTGCCCCAGTGCTGAGGAGAAAACCAGAGGGTCTGAAAGGCAGGTTGTAGGTAAGCTTTAAGGCAGATTGTTTGGTTGCTTGGGGTTGTTGTCACCCTGTCCTGACACAGTAAAGAAACTAGTTGTATGGGACATAGCAGCAGGAGTAGCAGCAGCAGACATGCTCAAACGATAAGTATGGGGGTTTGATTTACCCTCCTTATTCCCTCAGGAGCAATAATCTCCAATCCTCAGTGCCAGCCTAACTCATCAATGCCAGTCCTCAGCCCATCCACCCACTAGCACCCTCCTTTGCTTCACCACGGGACGGTCTGCCGACCAGCAAACATTTCGGAGTTCTCCCATGTGTAGGCTGCAATTTGCAAGCTGGATGGAGGCCAGTGCAGCCGCGCAGAAAAGCCCCGTACAGTTTGCAAAGCTCCTAGCCTGGGTGTAATATTTTCATGATAAGATAATGCAACCCACTTTTCAGCCGTCTGGCCATTTGGAAAGACATTCGCCAAGATGCACGGTCCCGTGGTGAACCCATCCTAACCTCAGTTCCCTGGGCATGAGATACCTTGGCATTCAGCATCAGTATAGGCTTGGCCTGGTTTCATCCGAGAACTCAGCCTCTTCCATGAATGGTCTGAGTTATGAGCGCTGGAGAGGGGAACGTGTGTTTGCTTTGATCTCAATCTCTCTATTTATCTCTATAAATTTGTATATATATATATATGGCTTGTTTCTCGCCTTAGATCTAGATACAAACAGTTCAAATTAGGTGGGCGCACAACTGCATAAACACATGCTGTTTTGATACTTAAAAGTCTTGACTCGACTCTTTGTTTTTGCTTGTTTGTTGTTTTTGCTATTTAAGATATACTTAATACATAACCCCCCACTTTGAGTTCTCCTTGGACAAAAATTAAAGGCAGACTGGTTGAATTCTAAAGGTCCCTGGTGCAGAAATGCCATCCAGTTGAGCAGCTAAATGTTAAAGACAATACCAAAAAGGGATGTGGTGTCTCTCCGAGCCTGCCTTTAGCGGTGTGATCGTCCATTCCATGTTGCCGGACGTTACCCACGACTGAAGCTGCGTACATCCTTCTGACTGTTCTCTTGAGCGTTGGGGTCTAGGCAAGCACATTCTGCTTGTAGGTCACAGGACATAGGGAAAGGAATAACCTATGGGATAGAGGCAAAAACACAGGGAAGTGCACAAGGAAACACACTTTTCGACAGTCATGTGGATAATTTCATGCCCCTAGTCTTGAAAATCTTGGGCTAAATTCCTCGGGGCAGGCCCTGTACCCCACCCATCACTGAGCACTTAAACAATGATGAAAAGGTGCCTGGGTTTCACCAAGAGCGAGCCTTTAAACGTTTGGTGTTTTCAAAGTACAGAGGCCCAACAACTGAGTGGGTGGGAAACTTGGAAGGAATGGGAGCGGGAGATATTGCTCTGTGCAAATAAAATCTCCTCATTGTCTGTTTAAAGAAGAGCGTGCAGTAGTCGAAGTAACAGCCTGGAGTGCTTGGCTAACAGACGTTGATTTCAGCCTATTGCATCATGGCATTTACATAAAGAGAAGGGGGTGGGGGAGAGTCCTGCTTGCCTGAAGTGAATTCCCAAGAGTCTCTCCCATCTGCGCAGACAGAGTTAATGACCTAATTCCCCTCCCCCAACCCTTTCCAGGACAGTGCTGCAACCTGTTCAAATGTTCTCGGCAAGTACAGCAAGCATTTGCTCACTCTCATTCGCTTGGCTCTGCTTCCACATGTTTGCTTCCTTGTTTTATATGCACTTTTCTCCAGGCCATACAGCTCGGATCTGTCTGTTCCCTATCTGAATCCATCCATCACTGGCACATGGAAGAATGTGGACCATGCACTTACACACATAGTTACCATTTCTGTCCATGGAGCTATCCCTTCCGTACGTGTCCCTGCGTGTCTGTGTACAATGTGCCTTTCTCTTTACACACACGCACAGGGCAGATGGGTGGGTGGGGCGGGGGGGGGTGGGAATCTTTATTTCACAACGAGGCAGCCTGAGATGGGGACACAATGCAGCTCAGAAAAGAGCTCAGATAGCCAACGCCGGGCACGGATTCAGTGCTCTCCAGCACCTCCACCCAGCGCATCTGACTTCACCTTCACAAACCTTAACCGTTCAGGTGGAGTCGGGACCCGGTTTGGGGTCAAACTGTGGCACTGCCCAAAGAACTGAATCAAAGACCGAGTGACTGCAACACGTGTGAAGGGAAGAGAAATGTCAAGAGTCTAAAAATAAATAAATTCAAATAATAGAAATCAGAGAATTTGTAGAAACTGGAGAAAACAGGAAGAGCTAAGAGGATACTTTGTAGCCTAAAGGTATAAGTATTTGCTAGGTAAGGCATAGGCACAAGTTAAGGCAGTAAAGCAATGAGCTTTCAGGCGTGTAAGGGTGTATTAATTATATTAATTACTTAAGAATTCCCAGTTAACACACTGAGGTTTGATAGTAAATACCTTTACCCATAGTCTACAACTTGGTCCATCCCTAAACCAGTCAGGGCAGGACTACTGCAAACTACAATGTCCCAAATATTCTGAAATGAGATGGTGGAGTCTACTGGGTAGAGTGAAGACCTGAAGTTCATTCCTGACTGCTGCTGACTCACTGTTTTGCCTTGGCCAAGCTCTTCTGTCTCTGTGTTTCAGTTATTCTCCCTGTAAACTGGGGATAATGCTCCTTTAGAGATACCATCAGTGCAACATTGTCACTCTTTGGAACTCCAGAGTCAAGAATGAGAACCCTGGAAGATGATGTCTTCAAAGAAGCATGTTACAGGTATGTAATTTCCCTGTGTGCACCTCACAGGGCTGTGCTGAAATATTGACTTTTGAACTTCCTGGCTCTCTGGAGTTCGTTACAGTTTGATGTCAGTCTGGTGTTCTTTTGAAATGAAGTCAGTGGGCCTCTCCTTATAGCTTTCCCCCCTCCATCGGCCCCTCCTTCTTTGCTTTCTAACAACAATTACAAGGACGCGTGAAATCAGAACTGGACAATCTCAGGTCTCAATACAGGGTGAAATGCAACGGCCAGCGATATACAGGAGGTCAGACTACATGACCTAATGGTCCCTTCTGGCCTTAAAACTCTATCAATCTGCGGAAAGAGAATAATCCCTCTGTACCGTGAGAGCCTCTGGAGAGGGAATGTCTTCCTCTGTGTTGTCCGAAAAGAACCCTACAGTCTGCCCTATAGGATTCTATACTGAAATAGTCCAACTAGGCCAGTAGTCTGTCCCCAACAGATGCTTCAGAGGAAAGTGCAAGTTCTCTGCAGTGGAACAACATGGCTATAAGGGGACTTTCCTCCTAATCCAGTGAACGGTTGTGTTCGTCTCTTTATACCCCTTACATATTTTTATCCTATCTAATGTAATGTTCCCATTGTCTAATCTTCACCACAATGATATCTTAACAGCAGCGAGACTCCCGGGATAATTATACATTGTATAACGATGTACTGGACATTTATATGGATAAAGAGAACATCCACAGTCCTATCTGACAGGATACAAATCTTTAAATGCTCATGCTTCAGGGCGTAAGCCAATCGCTCATTGATAGGGAAGAAAAAGGCAATGAGGACAGGTAAACTCAAACATGCATGGCTAATCTCATGACTTCAGCACCAAAAGAGCAGAGAAGCAAGGCTTGCGTTCTCACAGAGAAATAACAATTAAAACATATGGTTGTTCCAAGCCCCCAAGATTTTCACAAGTATTTAGGCACCTAAAGGTGCAGAAAGGCACCAAGTAGATTTCAAAAAGTTACTAGCTACCTAATTCCCACAGACATTTAAAAATCCTGCCCTAAGCTCTTTGGGAGCAGAGACTATCTTCTCCTTCTGTGTTTGTACATTTCCTGACACAACAAAGGCCTGGTCCATGACTCGGGCTCCTAGGTGCTACAGCAATACAAACAAACAACATTAAGAAGAAGCTGCCTTCCATTCCTTGTTCACTGAGCCATGCTCCGGTTAGGTGCTTGAGCCCAGAAAAACACACTCTAAAATGAACTGGATTTTTTTTTCCAGATAGCTCTTTAAGGTCCCAAGTCATTAACAGAATATATGACTAGCACTGACATGTCCAAATATATGCATTTAATCTAGACATTATACATTTAAAAACAAATCTGTTTTCCTTCATTTAGCTACCAAGACCTGCGCTCCCTTGTGTCTCACTTGCAACAGTTGATGCCTAACACCCAGGAATGCTGCTGTAGCAGGAGAAAGACAGAATGTTAAAAACTCAGGTCTTGGCTCAGTGATTGTTGTGAAACAGACAAAGATACTGTATCCACAAACAAACTGATGTAGGCAGAGAACACCACAGCCCAAGAGGGGACATGGAAAAGGGGTTAGGGGAGAGAAATGAGAGCGCATAACACATATACACACACTAGCATATGAGAGATGAGCCAGAACCAAAACCAAAGGACCGAACCACAAAGAATTCCAGGGACATATGGATCAAAACCGGAATGCTGGTCTTTGAGCCCATCTTGAATGCACACACACATGCACAAATATCTGAGAGATGGGCCAGAACCAAAAACCACAGGACGGATTAGCACAGAACTCTGGGGAATTTTGGGTCAAAATCTGTATGTTGGTTCTTGGGTCTGTCTTTAATGCACACACACAGTTAACAAAAGGAATCAAAGGCACCTTGTCCTCATCATGCACATAGGCTAAGCCTGACAAAGAGACATGGAGAACACAGAGCAAACATTATTCTGGAATTAGAGCATCCACACACAGCTATTCAAGAATCAATATTGCATTTTAAATTCACATCCCACCTTAATCCAAATTATCTTTCAAATGTAGATAAATCCTTATGTTTCTAATCCTTTTCTGAATTTTACCGAGCATTCGGTCTCAATAAAATCATGTGGCAGTGAGTTCCACATGTTAAATGATATGATGTGTAAAAACTGCTTCCTTTCATCAGTTTTAAATTTCTTGCCTTCCAGCTTCATTGGAGGGGGAGAGGACAGACAGACATAGAAAAAGAGAGAGACCACTTGTATGAGGACATTTCACCCTTTCAAACCTCTCTGTCAGCTCTGTGACACCAAGGCTCAGAGGATCTATTTGTGGTTCACAACTAGAAGTTATTTTTTGTTTGTCCCCCTTTCTTTGAGCTAAAAACTCCATATAATTTGTAGCCAACTTTACATCCATCACAGGCTATAGAAGGGATATAACCCTCTTAGAATCATAGAATATCAGGGTTGGAAGGAACCTCAGGAGGTCATCTAGTCCCACCCCCTGCTCAGAGCAGGACATAATCCCCAACTAAATCTCTGCAATCTCTGATCTAAGAGCCTTATCCAGAGCCTGCTGAAGTTAATGGGAATCTTTCTGTTGACTTCAGTAGGCTTGCGATCCGGCCCTTAATTTCTGCGCCCATATATTACATGACAGGTCCTGTTCCGACGGTGAAGAAGCATGGCACTCTGAGTCCTAGAGGAGACAGCACAAAGACAGGAGACACTGATGCATGGCTGGGATCCAGTCAACTAAATGGACCAGAGGCAGCTTGTCCTCCTCATGGTGCAGCTATGGATTGACACACAGCTAATGCTATCCAGACTCAGATAACCCACTGAGAATCGCTGAGAAAGGACAATCTGGAGGAAACAGATGGGAATGCGTTTGAGGGTATTACTCGCCTCCTTCCCAGGGTGAAATCCCAGGCAGGTACCGAGAGGGACGGGAGAACAGTAACACAAATAGCCTGATTCTTAGCCCTCCACACCCTCTCCCCCACCCCCGCTTCACACTGTGGCTTCAATGCACTTGCGGCTGATTTACACTGGCATAAGTGCTGCTGTGGGGGTGGGGAGGAGCGTCGCATGTCGGGAAACAGCGTGTTGCTAGATAGAAGTTGAAATGTTTGCAAAATCTCCCTGATGTGACTAACTCTGGAAGTATGAAGAACCCCCACGTCCATCTCCCCTCCTATGGATAAAAGTGCTGGGTCAAGATAAGCATGGCAGGCTGCGGCAAGCCGTTCTCAGTGGCCGCTCACCTCCCCCCGGTACCCTCAGAGTTCACACACCAAGTGGGGGCTTTGTTCCCTAACAGGGCTCTTAAGCACAAACACGTCTTGTACTTTTCTTCTCCCTGGTTTTTGGCATTTAGGTCACCAGGGCTTTTCTAAGATGACGCAAAAATTGACTTTTAACTCTTTGGGCTGGTATGCTGGGTTCACTCCCAAACCAGGTCAATGCCCCCTCAGGGCCTGGGAAAGGAGAGATTAAAGTTCCTCAGAGGCCCAGTACAGGACGGTATGTAAGGTTGAGAAGGCCTGACTTGCCTCTCCCAAAGTTGTACATCCAGAGCTATCCCATTGATGTTCATGGGCCTGACTCTCTTCTCACTCATCCTGATGTAAATCAAGAGTTACCCCATTGAACTCAACAGGCCCGATTCGCCTCTCATTCACCCTGGGGTGTCAATCAGGGGTAACTCCACTGAAATGAATGTAATTACATTGACATAGACCCAGCATGAGAGTAGTGTCAGGCCCTAGAGGGTATGTCTACGTGGCAAAAATTGACTTTTAACTCTTTGGGTTGGTATGCTGGGTTCACTCCCAAACCAGGTCAATGCCCCCTCAGGGCCTGGAAAAGGAGAGATTAAAGCTCCTCAGAGGCCCAAAGGACGGTATGTAAGGTTGAGGAGGCCTGACTTGCCTCTCCCACAGTTGTACATCCAGAACTATCCCATTGATGTTCATGGGCCTGACTCTCTTCTCACTCATCCTGATGTAAATCAAGAGTTACCCCATTGAACTCAACAGGCCCGATTCGCCTCTCATTCACCCTGGGGTGTCAATCAGGGGTAACTCCACTGAAATGAATGTAATTACATTGACATAGACCCAGCATGAGAGTAGTGTCAGGCCCTAGAGGGTTTGTCTACGTGGCAAAGAAAAACCCATGGGTGGCCTGTACCAGCTGACTTGGGCTCACAGGGCTCAGGCTATGGAGCTGTTGCATTGCAGTATAGACTTCCGGTCTTGGGGTGGAGCCCAAGATCTGGAATCCTCCCACCCCGCAGGGTCCGAGAGCCCGGGCTCCCGCCCAAGCCTGGAAGTCTAACTGCAATGAAACAGCCCTCAGCCCGATCCCCACGAACCCAAGTCCGCTGAGACGGGCCAGCCGCACGTGTCTAGTTGCTGTGTAGACATCCCCCTAGAGTAGGGGAGGATGAAATAAGGAGGTCAGTAACTTACTTTAATTCCCTGCTCTTCATCTGCGTTCGTAATGCTGACAGTCGAGGGGCTGAAATGAGCAAGGGAGCCAGTTTGGCAAACCACACGGAGTGTGAAAGCAAGCAGCTCTGCCGCTCCGCAATCAGCTGTGCTTCCAATCCGTGTGCTACTGATTGTGAAAACATGAATGTAATTAGTCTAAATAAGCACCAAAGATTTCAGAGCAGCCTGACCACCCAGAGGCAAATAGCTGGTGTGCAGAAAGGAAAGCCCTGTTCCTTGGTTTCTGTAACACTTGCTAATGAAGCAAGGTTGGGTGGCTGAGCAAACAGTTAGCAGCTCTCCAGGGATTGCTGTGTGTTCTGGGGTTCCCACAAACATACAGCATTTCTCATACCAACCAAGAATTTGCTCTCAGGATAGACAACACGGGCTGCAACCATCACTGTGTTTAATGTATTGCTGTCTGGAAAAGGATCCTTTTGGTGTTAGGCAAACCAACTCTGAGCCCTGAAATGGCCACTCAACCACCCATGACCAAAATTGCCCTCACATGTCACACAACCACTTGCTAGCCAGGACCAAACATAACAAGTAAGCAAGTTCACCCGAATGCCTGGATAACACAGTGCACTTGGAGCACATACTAAACACTGAACCATTTCCAAACAAAGGAAGTAATGCTTTTATATTGCATCCTCTGTTCCTTCATGCACCCTATATTGTACCTCTCTAGCTAATTACAGTGAACGGGAACAGCCTGCCAGGGGCACTGGAGGTGGCATGTCAGGGAGATCCACTCTTCTGGATAAGCATCGTTTCCTCAGTGGCAGCTAGTCCACTGGCTGTGTGAGCTTTCTCATACCCACGTTCTAAACACTGCCAGTTAGGACTGTTGGCTTCAGGCAGAAGAGCAGGAATAGGAACATTGCAAGAAAGCACCATGTTTCAGAGATGATCAGACTTGGGTATTTACATCTCCAGAGTACTCACAGATTGTCACTTTTACTTTTGGCCACAGAAGATGGGTAGGGATCCACTGGATCCCACTTTGGGGTGGGGGGTGGGATGGACGCACTCCTTGGAAATCAATGCTGATACTACTGCAAATTAAAGCAATATGTCTGCTCAAGGCCCTTTGCTTTATGTCCTGGTTTCTTGAGTGAAGAGGCTCAGATAAGTTTCCATGGGTTTTGGATAAACAAAACGTTGGATGAACCGTGCCAGGTTCTCCATCCAGCACTAGGCCTCATTTGTTTTTCACTGAGCCACTTTGTAGTTTTTTCTCCATGGTGTGCACCTGTTTCAATGGAACATCAATCGGCGGAAGATTTGGCATTCTAAATGGAGATTTGTGCCAAGGTGATGTATCCTTGGCATTAGGGCAAAGTGGTTGATGTCTAACCTGAGCTGTGAAACTGTCTGAGACAGATTCTCCTTTCAACTGCACTGCGGCTACCCTCCTTGTGATGAAGTGGAGTGGCCGGGATGTAAGTGAGAGGAGAATGTGGCACTACAAATACCGTCCAGTTTTGCGGAATTTAAAGAGCTTATTCTTCTGGGTTAGATTCAAGTTGTGTACCTTGAACAAGTTGCAGGGACTGGGATGCAGAATATTTAACACAGAGTGTCCGTAATGATAGTTTAGAATGGAATATGTGACCAGGGCCCATTGAGAAATGATTTTGATCTGCACAAGTTCTTTCTTGCCATGCTTGTCAAGCGAAAACTCATAAAATGGAAAGAAACGAGGAAAGTAGTGGAGGAGAAAGGCAACTGGACAGGAGAAATCCTGGGGGAAGAAAAAAAACACACCCACAACAGGGGAGTAGTTACACTGCAAGGAGTTGTTAAAGTTCCCTAGGGAACTTTTGGAGGATCTCTGAAATTAAGTCATGGAAGACAGGTGAGATTCCAGAGGACTGAAAAAGGGCAAATATAGTGCCAATCTATAAAAAGGAGAATAAGAACAACCCAGGAATTTACAGACCAGTCAGCTTAACTTCAGTACCCAGAAAGATAATGGAGCAAATAATTAAGCAATCAATTTGCAGATACCTAGAAGATATTAAGGTGACAAGTAACAGTCAGCATGGATTTGTCAAGAACAAATCATGTCAAATCAATGTAATAGAATTCCTTGACAGAATAACAAGCCTTGTGGATAGGTGGGAAGCTGTAGAAGTGATATATCTTGGCTTTAGTAAGGCTTTTGATACTGTATTGCGTGGCATTCTCATAAACAAAGTACAGAATTACAACCAAGGTGGAGCTACTATCAGGTAGGTGCATAAATGGTTGGAAAACCATTCCCAGAGAGTAGTTATCAGTGGTTCAGAGTCAAACTGGAAGGACATATCAAGTGGGGTCCCACAGCGATCAGTTCTGGATCCGGTTCTGTTCAATATCTTCATCGGTGATTTAGATAATGGCATAGAGAGTACACTCATAAAGTCTGTGGATGATACCAAGCTGGGGGAGGTTGCAAGTGCTTTGGAGGATAGGATTAAAAATCAAAATGATCTGGACAAACTGGAGAAATGGTCTGAAGTACATAGGATGAAATTCAATAAGGACAAATACAAAGGACTCCACTTAGGAAAGAACAATCAATTGCACACATACAAAATGGGAAATGACTGCAGAGGAAGGAGTACTGTGGAAAGGGAGCTGGGAATCACAGGGAATCACAATCTAAATAGGAGTCTAGAGTGTAACACTGTTGCAAAAAAAGCAAAGATCATTCTGGCCTACATTAACAGGAGTGTTGTAAGCAAGACACGAGAAGTAATTCTTTCACTCTACTCTGCACTGATGAAGCCTCAACTGGAGTATTGTGTCCTGTTCTGGGCGCCACCTTTCAGGAAGGATGTGGGCAAACTGGAGAAACTCCAGAGAAGAGCAACAAAAATGATGAAAGGTGTAGAAAACATGACCTGTGAGGGAATATTGAAAATATTGGATTTGTTTAGTCTGGAGAAGAGAAGATGCAGAAGGGACATGATAACAGTTTTAAAGTACATAAAAGGTTGTTACAAGGAGGAGGGAGAAAAATTGTTCTCTTTAATCTCTGAGGATAGGACAAGCGGCAATGGGTTTAAATTGCAGCAAGGGAGGTTTCGGTTGGACATTAGGAAAAACTTCCTAACTGTCAGAGTGGTTAAGCACTGGAATAAATTGCACAGGGAGTTTGTGGAATCTCCACCATTGGAGATTTTTTAAGAGAAGATTAGACAAACACCTGTCAGGGATGGTCTAGATAACACTTAGTCCTGTCTTGAGTTCAGGCGACTGGACTGAGGTCCCTTCCAGTCCTATGATTCAATATGATTCTATAAAATGAGGGGATAGGAAAGGAACAGACACTAAATCAAAGGAGCCCTAATAGTGGGATTTGAGGCAGTCTGCTGTTGGGGCTAAATCATGCATTATCGAAGGTGAGGCTGTTGTGCGCATTTGGCCTTACATTTGGAAGGATGCCAAGAGCTTTAATGTTCGGTATTAAAAGATGCAAATAACCCCAGCAAGATGGGCGTGTGGGAAATTTCTATCACTTCCACTCCTTCGTTGGCCTCTGGGGCCTAATTTCTCCCTCAGCTCTACCCAGACCTTTCTACTTACTCCAAAGAAGTTGCACAAATGGAAGCAGGGACAGAATTTGGCCTTAATGTTTGCTGTCTGGGATCCCAGAATGCTATCAGCTTGGACTGTTACACCGACCAGGAAGTCCTTCCAGACAACAACCAGTCTAGAGATGTCCAGTAAATGCCTGGGTAGTTGCTTGTTTACTTTAACAATGTGCCATATTTTTCTAAAACATGTTTTATAAATACCTTACTTCTGTGTGTTGTGGGATGCAAAGCAAGAAGCAGTTTTATAGCGCAGCTGGGCAAAGGGCAAGCTGGCAATCTGTGCCAGGTCAGGAGGTTGCAGACATTAAAAAGAAATGAGATTTTATTTTGTCCTTAATGGAGGACCTTGTTCCCGCTGGATCCACAACAGAAGCTCTTTCTCCCTCGAGGACATGCATTGTGGTGACCTTCCTTTGGCCAAGGGGAGCTGGGTGGCCTTCCCTATGGAGTCCTTCAAACCCACTCCCGGGTCATCAATGGGGCAGGCAGCCCAGCAGTGCCCCATACTCTTTCCCTCAGGGGCTTACCATGCTGTCTGTACGTGTACCAGTCCCTACTAGACTAGAACCTGAGTTTTAGGTGCACAACCTTTGATTGTTAACTGCCAGGCCTGTCGGCTGGTTCCATAAAGGGTGCTGCAGGAAGTGGTTTGATGATTCATTAGGCGGTGCTCTTCTCCCAGAATCTTTTCCTGGGCATGGTGCTGTGGGACACTGCAGCTGATCCAGGAATGCACAACAAATCATTTATCTGACGAATGTATCCTTTCCCTGCTTACTAAATACCCATGACAGATCGCAATCGCCTCAAAATGTATTCACCTCAATATTACTGAACGTGTTCACTGAATATCAAAGTATTCCATGCAGTTCTTTCATGATTTATTTTAAACTCTGTGGACTGATGGTGAGCAGTTCTCGGCAAGTATTCACTATTGATTATTTCAGCCGAGTTGCGATTGGTCTGGTAAGTCATATGGCATTGTTTCCATTCCTTGACTGGAGGAGCGCACAAGGCCATGTTGTTCTAATAGATGTGTGGACCAATTTAAAATTTGGTTTCTGCCAATCCTTATGCATGCAAATTTAATTGCCTTTCTGTGAACTTTCACACCAGTGTAACACGATTGCGTGAACATTTGTGGAAAGTGAACAGAAAAGGGGTCAATGTTCCAGGGACTTTTTGGTGGAACCTTTTATTTCCATACTGCCCAGCTCTATGTGGTTGCTTTGCAGCTGGAGATACCACTATTTTTGGAAGAGACATAAAACCAAACTTTTGACCGTTTGTGGTCAATAAAGACCTCAGTTCGCCTTCGGCATGACTGTTAACACCTGCAGCTTCAATCGGATATGCAATGATTCTTTACTTCCTTTTTAAAAACAAAATGTGGTGGCGGTGTGCACCGCTAAACACTCAGAGGTGACTATATTGCAGTGAGGACTGAAAAGGGGACTGTATTTCAGTGGGGACTGTAAAATGTCTTGGGATCTTTGGGGATGAAAGGTGCGGTGCAAATACACAATATTTTACTAGTCCTCTTTTAAGAACCTTGTGAGACTGCAGTGTGTGAATTTGACACAGCAGGCAGCAGAGGTGGGTGTCTCCCTCAAATGCTTGAACACTTTCTAACAACTGCGTAGAAGTACACCATCATCTGGTACTGGAATTAAAAGAGCTGGGTTTGCCCCTCCCTATAACTCCTTCAGGTTTTGGCCTTTACACCCAAAATGTGTTTTAAGGCTGTGGCTTTTAAGTAGGTGACAAATTGCGCTGGAAGGATTTGGTATGTGGAATATTTTTATGCATCTCTCTTTTCTCTCACCTTTCATTGTTTTTCCCTTTGGAATATCTCCTTTAACATTCCACTCATAATGCTCTTCAAAGGAGGAGACTGTAGTTGAATAGCTATGCCTAAAATCTGTTCTCCAGCCAAGGGCCCTTAGACCGGAAAACAACTAACTTCCCCATATGGCTGAGTGTCTGCATGGGAATTCAAACAGGTGTCTGTGAGCTGGTGGCCATTCCTTTGAACTGCATGAGACACACTGCTGGCCTCAAACGACCCTTTTCCTCTGAAACTTTTACATCATGCTGTGTGCCTGGCTGCTAGATTATTATGCCATAAATTTAATAAACTAGGCACTGGCCATCTCACTTTTGATTTGAAGAGCCTAGGACTTGGTTGGTTTTCTCATTTCTTTTGTGTGTTTTGTTTGGTTTCTGGGTTCTTGTTGTTGTGTTTTAAAAGTCTTTGAAAGCTGAGTGCATGTGTCTGGAGAAAACACTTCATTTGAGGAGTTGGCCCTTGTGAATGATTAGGAAATACTGAGGATGGGATTTTCAAAAGCCCTCAGTGTTGGCCAACTCTGTTTCCATTGAAGATAATGGTAAAACTCCCACAAAAGTCAATGGGAACAGAGCCAGGCCAATGCATAGTAATTTGCAACCTCTCTTCCCTCCCCTCTTAGTATCTTATATGGAATAAGTTTGGAGGTCTTAGTCCAGTTCCTTGTGGAGAGGTACCCCCTCTTAAACCTACTGCCACATTTGCTGGGCTATACCAGCGGAGAGGCCAATGACTGACTAGGCCATGGAAACTGAACACTCCCTTACATCCCAAGAGGTGGCCCGTTCAGTTAAGGGTTGAGGGATATCAATTGGGAAGCAATTGCCCATGATATCCTCGATCATGCCCATGCCACCGCCCAGGCAATACGTGATTTGTGACTAAAGAGAGAACTTCCCTTGCCAGGGCTGCCCCTTTGCCTGAACAGTTCACACAAATCATTTTAAAAACAAAGATATATCGAATATCTGAAAAGAGGCACTATTAGGAAAATTAAAGCACTACCCCCATCCCTTCTCTGCTGCTACCAAGAGATGACATTAACCTATCACCAGTCATTGCTCACTGCCCCTTTCCAATGATCCCTGATATACCAGAGACATGCCACAGCACAGAATTGGTAGACATGGCCAAATGAACCAAAGGAGAGATGAAAAAAGACCCTCATGCTGAGGGCCAGCTTAGAAAAGACTGTGTTCCCTGCAGAGACATCCTCTTTGTCCTCCAGGTATGGTATACAGACTGCCTTTCCTTAGACAGGTATGACTGGCCTTCTTGAAACACACTAAGCCTAGCATACTTCCATCTAAGATACCTCCCTTGTTAGTATCAAGATTTTTGGCTTTCTGTCCCAACCACAAATCCCAAAGAAGAGGTAAAGAGCTGTGCAAAATTCAGTACGTAAGCATGAACACATGTGGCTAAATTCTCTGTCAGTCCCTTAGTGAGTGACCTTGGAATCTACACTGTATGCAGCAGATCCTCCTTTCAGTGTGCCTGTCTGTAATTCCCACAAGAGTCAGGGTCAGAACTGACGTCGGACCGCTTTACTGATGACACGCCAAACCAGTCTCGAGGGGGCGCCAGCAGTTGTCTGTAAAGCAGCCAGGGAACCATTGGTTTAGAACAAGAACGAAGGAGGTAAAGCAATATCCCTGTGTAACAACACCTGCTGTACGGGCCTAAGGCAGACTAGGATAGGAAACACAAAGGCAGACCAAAGGAGAATGAGAGCACTTTCAAATGAACCAGCAGAAATTCAGTGCCTTTGGTAGGACAATGTTCATTGGCCCTGGAAATGTTTGTGCAGCTGAAGATCTCTCCACATCCTGGATCTCCAGCTGGACACCAATTACTGTCCAAGCCTAAGCCTGCATTGTTGGGGAGCTCTGGGTAAGAGAGGGGAAGGCAGACCTACCTTTTTGGTCTTGACCGTTGAGGTGCAGCAGTCCCCTCCATCATAGTTGCAGAAGGCTCGGTTATTGATGGCATCACAGTAGTTGTCCCCCATGAAAGGCTAAAAAATAAACAGCATGAAGAGGCTAAGAATATGGATACAGTCCTCAGTGAAGGATCTAGCACTACTGTCGGTAGTGCCAGACACATCCTCTTTAAAAGCCATGGCCATGTTCATAAGTATTCTAAAAAGACACCACAAAGCAGCTTATACCCAGACTTATATTACTGTTGCAAATTTAAATATTCTTTTGAAATGTTGGACACCCAAACATAACAACGCTGTACCCATGTAGGAAAATCTGGAAGTAAAATTGGCTAGTCTAGTTTCACCTTCCAAATGAGCTTTGTGCAAAGAGTAAACAAAAAGCATAACTGGTGGTAAGAAAATTAGAATTGTTGGGCAAGATGTCTACTTGGTGTAAATGGGCTTAACGCATTGACTCTCATTGAGCTATTGTGATTTACACTAGCACTGGCTTTGGTCCATAAAAGCTTTTCTGTTTTATTTATTTAATGTGCTAATAGTTATACAGGCAAGGGCTTTTTTTAAAAAAAAGATATGATTTTATTTCGATAAGGTCACTTTAAAAATATGTAATATTTGGGCAATCTCCCAATAAACCTGCCAATCCATTTACTTATTCGACACACCTTTCCACCCTGGAAAGCTGTCAATAGGGACTTTTTGAGGAGTATGCCTTTTACCTCCATTGTAATACATAAGAATAGGGGGCCTGTCTGGAGGGACAGAATGGGAAAGATAATAAATATTTTGCTTTGGTAAGAACATTCTCGGTTGAATCATCTGGGGGGACTGAACCGAGACCTCTGTATTTAAAACCATGTGCCTTTACTGCTTGAGCTAAAAGACCAGGTCTACTAGTTCAGCTGCAGGGGTAGACTCATAAAACCTCTATACATGCCACTAGAAGGGGACAAAAAGTCACACTGCATTAGCCTGGGTTACACTTTGAAAAGCAAAGTCAAGGAAATCATCTTCTTAGAGCCTTTACACAGGTAAAGCTCCCATTGCTATCAATGCAGGATCATGTTATTACTGGCTTAGAACACTGCCTCCCCATGGCCTGGGATAATGGGAAAGGTTGCTCAACCCCCTCCATGCAGGAAGGAGGGGACTCCATACTGAGTGTTTCCTCCATAGCCCTATGCTGGAGAACATGGCCTGGCCCATTCTTGGCTAACGCCCTACACATTGGAAGGATCATTCTCTGCACAGATGACATGTTTTATGCAGTAGCCCACAACCAATAGCATGGTAAAGATTTCGATGGAGAGGCTATGACACTACTGAAAGAATGATGATGAAGAAGGTTTCTATTGACACAGAGGGATCCTGGCAATTAGCAATGATGGGAAAGAAAAAGCAGAAAAAAGGCACGTCAGTAATAATAGCTTCTGGTAAATCATTACATCATTTCAAAGTCTGCCTGAGTAAGAATGCTGAGGAGTTGGTACCCAATGATTCATCAGCACATAACTGGCATTTCTTAATGGTCCCTGGATGTTGTTTAGCTCTCTCTAGAGAATAGAGGATGAGCCAGTAGACACCAGAGCCCTGGAGAACTCCTGAATCATGAAGCGTCCAGGATTGAGAGACAAAGTAGGTCTGATGCTGCCTGGTACGCTATTGGCGTAGGGCCGATGTGGTCAGTACTGGACTCAATGGATGCCCATGACCACAACCAGAGTTGACAGTACTGGGCTTCACTGCCCTCGGTGCTGGGCCAGGGAGTGGCTGGACAGACCTGCTCACTCCCACATGCCTGTGCTGGTCAGCACTCCTCTTAGAAGAGGAGGAGGAGGAGTCTCCCTGAGCCCTGGAATGGTCCTGGTTTGTTTTATGGGACCTTTTCCTCGCTGACCAAAGGAGGACGAACAACCCTTTTCCGCTTGGGGCAAACACCAGAGCCTGAATGCGGAATGGCATCACCTGCCAGGTCCGAAGGCAGCTGCTGAGCAGATGAGGGCCTCAGTGCTGAAGCGGGCCTCGTGGCCTGCTCCAGGAGGTACTGCTTAAACAGCAGATCTCACGCCATCAGGGTCCTCTTTGGGAATGACTTGCAGATGGAGCCACTGTCTTTAACGTGTCCCTCGTTAAAGTGGGAGTCGATGCTGGGGATGCCCCCCCTACACACTGGACAACTGGTGAGGGCATCAAACAAGTCAGCCAAGTAGTCTAGCTAAAATTAAACTAACGCTTAACTAAACCTAAGGTACTCATACTATTATATACAAGCAACAGTTCGCAGAAAATGAGATGAAATTGTGAGGTGAAGACACCACACAGATCTCCAACTCTTGGCCATGGGCGGTGAGAAAGACCTCAGGGGGTTAGCCACCCTTATATAGCCAGGGCAGGGTGTGAACGCTGCCCCTATAGGTAAAGTTCTTTGGCTCTGGCACACAGGGTGCGCACACCCGTGCAGAATACATGGCTATGTCTACTCGAAGAAGAACCTGTCTTTTACCATGTGAAAGTTGTACTGCACAACATCCACACAGGAGGAGGCACTGTGGTCTAGTATTTAGTGTGGAAATCAGGAGACCTGGGTTTCGTTCCAAGCTCTGCTACCTTGGGGAAGTCACTTCACTTCAGCGTACCCACCTGTAAAACTGGAGTAATATCTACCGATGGCATGGGGGTGCTGAGAGTATTATCAGTGCTTGGGATTCTCAGTTAGGTGCTAGCGGAAGGCTCAGAGGAGCAAAGACATTCTTAAGGATAATGCACCAGCAAGGAACTCAGGAGGCATGGGTTCAAATCCTGGCTCTTCTATAGACTCTCTGTGTAACATTGGGTGAGTCACTTAGGCCCAGATCCTCAATGGTATTTATATCCCCAACTTCCATTGGAAATTAGGGGCCTAAAGACCTTTGAGGATCTGAACCTTAATCCCTCTATGTTTTAGTTTCTCCCTCTGTAAATGGGGATAACGCTTCCCTGCCTCACAAAGGGGCTGTGAAGTTAAGTTTGCGGAGTGTTCAGACAACACAGCGGTGGGGGGCAAGTCAGCACCAAGACACACAGAGAGGTGCCCAGTGCTGCTTTTACACAAAATATGTCAAGACTTCTACAACTGTTAAAGGAAGCAGCCAATAGACATTTCATACTTCCTGAAAATCATTAATTATTAATGGCACATGAGACTAAAAAGCCAGAAACAAGCCTTAAACTGCCTCAATTTGCTCAAAAATGGGCTGAGATTCAATGGGGAGGTTTGTTAACCTTTCAGTATCTCAGGGCAGAGGGCTGAGTGTGTGATGAAACCAGGAGAGTTTAATATGTTTTTTAGGTTTCATTGGAAACGCTTTCCATGGCTCTAGATCTGACTGGATGCTTGTTCAGATAGAAAGGGTACGAGATGCTAACAATGTCTTGGTTTGAACTGTTTGCTGGGTGGGGAAGGGCCTTGAGGCATAAGTCCTTCATAAACAGGATGAGTTCAGTGCCCAGAAAACCTGTCTGGCAGGGTTCATCAACACTGTTTCCTTTAGGAGGCAAAACTTTGGCTTGGAGGGGCCACTTGGTGGGTTTTTACTATCAGTGGCCATTTTCCCTATTGTATTGGGTGACGTGTGTCCGGGTTTTTGAACAACTCAGAAACTAATTCAGGCTGGCAATTCCAATGAAGTCCAAAGGTGTTAGGCCCCCAATTCCTATTGTATTTCAATGACAGTTGGGTGCCTAACTCTCTTAAGCCCCTTTGAAACATCCCAATCTCAGTATTTTAAAAGTCCGCATCTCCAGTCCTCCTTCCTCCAGCCATTTCCCAGTCATTCCTGCCCTAGCTCCACATCTGGGTTGTTCTTGCTCCCTTTCTCTTTCCTAACGTTGATCTCTTCTCCAAAGTTCAGGGGAGAGGAGGTGCCCTGGGCTTTCAGAGAGTTCAATTTCTAGTCAGACAGAGCACCCTTAAACACCTTCAACATCAATGCAAACAACTGGAGGCTTTTGCGACTGTCCAATGATGACTCGTCAAACCCTGAGAATGCCCGAGTGAAGGGAATCAGGCTTGTTTAGTAGCAAAGAGTTGTCCACCTTAGTTAGACACTCTAAGGCTCGTCCAATCATCAGCTGTCATTGAGCACTGCTCTGCACTAGAAAAATGACTTTTTCTTGCCAATAGGTGTCAGAACTGGTATAGCTGAAGACCATTTAACTGCAAGTAAAGACAAGACCAAACCGGATTTGGCCATTCCTTAGAAACAGAGATTTAAAACTGATTCATCTGCATCCATTGTTACCACCCACCCTAGGAAACCAAAGTGGATGGGCTTAGTTAATTAACTCTAATGCTCACGTCGCAGGCTTTGATGCAGTGAATCAGCGCTGGGTGCGGATACCACTTGAGTCCTGCTGTGCAGACAACGCTCTGGAGAAGGAGAGAGAAAGAAATGGGCTAAGACAAAGAAATCAGTGTGCACAAAGCGAATGTGCTTGCATACATGCCCCCCACCCCACCAAACTCTCCCAATGTAGTCCCATTCCTAACACCTCTTGAATTTTCAGGATCTGGCAGAAGTCCAACTATTTACAAGATGTGTTGGACTTGACACTTGCAATAACAGAATGTTTGGGATTAAAATAATACTTAAGGTTCTTCTGAAAAGTCATGTTAAATATTTCACTCATGGCGGGGAGATATGGCAGGGAAAGGGAAAGGTTCTAGCCAGGCTCTAGCTCTGGGAAGTGTGGGGGAGATATTTTGGAATGGCTTTAGGGGGCTTCTTTGGAGCCACCAGGTACCACTTTTTATGGCTGCCTATCCTTCCCATGCTGCATGAGGAGATTGCTGGGGTGAGTGCTGGGGGTGGAAAAAAGCTCTTATGGAAAAAAGTCTTTTAGAATTGAATAGAAAATGGAAACCTTTCTATAAGTCTTTTGCACCCTCATATAGATTTTAAATAGCATTGTATCCCCACAAGACCACTCAGAATAACCCATAAAAAGGGCTATATCCGCTATTACATTTAGAGTCATTTCAATAGAACCCTATTTATTTCAGCTTCATCAAATATTACATGACTTTTCCGTAAGGCAAAGCTGGGAAGGACTAGTCATGGGCAAAACACAGATATTTCAAAAAGTTCTTCAAACCCGACAGGTCTGCAGAAGGGAGTGGGAGACTCATGAGAGCAGGTATATTTCTGATGACACTCTCACTTTGAGTCCCCAGTCGTCACAGAGGCATTGTCTTCATTAGGAAAAAAGGTACATTCTTACCTCATGTTAACTGACACATGGTAACTAACATGGGGTACAATCCCAGTGAAGACAAGGCAGTGTGTAGTTTTATCATGAGGCCTTCCCCATAGTCTTTACCTTGACCTGCTAATTCATGTAAAACTACAATCTGCCTTGTCTTCACTTGGGTTTTACCTCACATTAGTTACCGTGTCTCAGCTACTACAAGGTAAGAATACACTTTTTTTCCCTAGTGGAGGCACACGCAGCATGGTAATGGTACCCACAAACATGGAAACTATAGGAAAAAGAAGATTAAGCCAAACTCTTTCAAATATCAAGAAATGGTTGAGGGTTTGGATAGTCTTTGGGTGGAGAGAAGAGGAGGGAAAGTCCAAAGGAACCAAAGAGGATTATTATTTTATCTAAACCAGTTCTCCCCTACTTAAGAAAGACCCTACCTGAAGCGAGCTTAGTAAGGAGTACTGCGTGGACTGCATGACAGCTATCTCTATGCTGCCTTCTCATCCCCACCCTCCCTGAACGTCCATCAGTCACAACACTCATTTCACAAGGTTGGTTTCCTTTACAGAGGAGGGAACAATTGTATTAAGATAACAATGGTGACACAACCGCTGGTTTTGTGAGGTGTGCCAAGGGGCATTTGCCAAACGGTCAGGATTGTGCTAGAGGCTTAGGAAAGAAAGGAATTAACATTTAGAAGGGACTGTGGCATGAGCCATCCCTTTCCCTACTTATCTGAGGCCTAATTTAAGCCATCTGCAGGGGAACCTCAGCATGTTTGTACAGTTTCTGTCATTTGAGGCTTACCTGACGTGCACTAGGAAAAAGGACTTTTATACTATCAGCACAGGGCTGTTTATCTTTCCGACACCCTCGGATTTTCCACTATTAGTCAGGCCTGGCCTGCCCTACCTGTCTCACAACAGGGCCCGTCTATGTGAGAGGGAAAGAGGCCGGGGAAGCTGGCGGGGGCGGAGGGAGAAACCAATGTTGTTTATCCCATCAGCGAGGGAGGCCGCAAGGCGCAGGGGCCCCACAGCATCAAGTTTGCTCCCAATGAGCTCTTGACAGACATCTGGAACTTTCAAGGCCGCCACAAACGGTAAGACTTTTTTCCCCCTTTTATTTGCTGCGCTTCAGGGCAAAAAAGAGAAAACCTTTTTAGGTTTCAAAACACAGAAGCCCAGGGATTGGGGAGAGGCAAGGACTGCCTCCAGGAGCTTTTGAACCCAGGGCTAAACTGAAGGAGAACTGAAGAAAAATACAGGCCTTGCCCTTCTCCATACCCAGACCCATCCAAATAATACGAGAAAAATAATTGCATTTCCAAAGAACTTCCTCTGCTCCCTGGGACACCAACATTAAAACCAAAAAACCATTTGCTGCCAATATACGTGACTGAGTATGTGGATTTGGAGCTGGAGAAAGGGACTGGCCCGGCCGTCCTGGAAAGGGAAGGACTGTGTTTATCCACAGAAGAGGTCAAGCACTCGCAGCAGCAGGGCAAGCACCCAATCACCATGTCTTGTTGATATGCACCAGCCCTGACTGGGAGACTCCTCTCCACGGCCCCTTCAGTTCTCTGTCTCTCTGTTGAGATGGACAATTGCTACAGCCTGAGAACTGCCCTAACAGCACCAAACCTATCCCACATGACCGCACTGAGCAGTCACCTAACTGATCCAACCACCTGGGCTGGATTCACACCAACTGCTTAGAGATGATAGACTCCATATCCCATTACAAACAGTCCTAGCAAGAAGTCAACTGAAAGGAAGAATTAAAACACTGGAAGTGATAGGACAGTGGACAGTTTCTGTGGGAAAATTCATGGGCTGAAGTGGATGTCCAGTCTATAGTTGCTCAAACTTTGCAAAACTGAGGTTCATATGAACAATCCTGGCTGGGATGATTTAGTTGGTGTTGCTCCTGCTTTGAGCAGGCGAATGGACTAGATGACTTCCTGAGGTCTCTTTCAACCCTAATATTCTATGATTCTATGAATTTGCCACGAGCATCTAATTGCATAAAAACATAGATACTACTTAAATTCCCAAATCAATGCACGTTGCCATAACATTTGTTTACAGTGCTTTAGTGGGTGAACAACCCTAGTAAAGACCTAGCATAGGCCACCACTCAAGTGCACAGACCAGACCGGGGTGCTTCAGGGAGGTGGTGTTTAAATAAATGGGGAGGAAACTTGTTCTCAGTAAATTTGGAGGCAACTTTGGAGAAGCCTCTTCTTCAGAAAGGCTGTTGCCAAGTAAAGTTGGTTCTCTGTAGAGGATCTATTGGTTATTTTCACTGAGCTCAGCAGTAGAGCCAGGAGAAAAATGGATTTGTCAGTTCACTGGCCATTCTGAAAAACTTTAAAAAAATCGTTTTGGTTCAATCTGAAAATTATTATTATTTTTTTTTTTAATTTTTGGTGAAATGACAAGCCGGAAAAAAATCATTTCAGATTGAACAAAACATTTCATTCAACCATACTGACATGTTTCAACTATTATAAACCATTTTAAAAATTAAAAAAAATAGGATTAAAGGAAATTTATGAACAAAAAATAATTTTGAACTGAAAAGTCAAAACCTTTTGATTTGGGGGGAATATTTTTCCCCATTGTTTTTCGACCAAAACAATTCAGTGAAAACGACATGAATTTGTGAAACGTGTACGTGTCTCTGAATCTGCACTTTTCACCCCCCAGAAAATTAGTGTGAAAAATGTCTCCCAGCTCTACTTACCTGCATTAAACCACATCAGCTGTTCAGCTTTGTCTTCTCCCTGTAGCTATATACAGAAGGTGATATCCACCCCCCCAGTCAAAGGGCTAACAAAATGCCTATGCCCCACGTAAGCCCCAAATGTTAAATGGTGGATAGGTTTTGTGCTGGCCCTTAGCCTAGGGGGCAATTTCACCCAGAGGGAGGGAATGCAGCCACTGGCCACTTTGCCATATTGTAGGGCCCTGTAGGATGCCTTTGGCTGATTAGCCCTGTATTGAATTGACCAGGGGCTTTTGAGCTGTGACTGGAGAGGGACATGGGGGGTCCATATTACAGTGAGCAGCTTGGGGGAGTGGGTGTGGCTCATGTTGCAGCAACTGCTCTGCCAACCTTTCTGCTGGCCAGTCTGGGGAGGTGGGACCCTAAACCCACCCACACCACACTTTTCCCTTCTCCATGTTAGTGATGGAATGCCCAAGAGAGCAGGGTCTGGGGCAAGGCAAGCAGGGGACTGCACCCAGATTAAACAAGGGGTGTTGTGGGTGTGTGCGGGTGTGAAGGCCGTTTTCACCTCCCACAATCCTCCTCAGACATGCACAGTCCAAACACACCCAGAAATCAGCTGGTGCAGTAGAACATACAAAGTTGCTACTTGCACAAAGCACAGTCCACCTGTGATCTGCATTGGTTCCAGGTCATTTCCAGATGCTATTTAAGGTGGTGGGTTTAATAACTGGGAGATTTACATGGGCTCAGTCCTGGTGACTTCAGAGACCAGCTCTCGCCCAGTGTGATACCTTGGCAGATGAGATCATTGCAGCTGCTCCCGCTAACACCTGACACGGCTAATATGCAGGAGGCTGGGAGCAGGACCCTCTCAGAGAAAGGCCCTCAGCTATGGACTTGGCTTTTCTTGCTGGTTTGACAAAGCCTGAATTCCCAATGCAAGGCTAGTTTGTTCCCCACAAGGCTTTTCCTCATGGGTGAAGAAGGGGCAGGAGGAATGACTTGATGGGAGAGTTCTGTCTGTATGGAAATATGGGAGGTTTTGATTTGCAGCCTTTGGTCCTAACAGCGGTAGCTCTAATGAATACACGGGCACTCGCACCACTGCATGGGCCGACTGAAGTAAATAAATGCAAATACCGAGCAGAAGAGGAATGGGAGGTGCCCTCACTGTTAAGAGATCCACCCCTGGAGCCTGGCTTGCAGATGTGACCCAATGGTATTTATGGGGTGGGGACAAGACCAAGGCAAATATAGAAGGCTGCCTGGTAAGGCATGAATATGAGGGCTGCTGTGCTGCAAAAGCAGATAAAATAGGGGGTCATCAGGGAGGCATATGTCTCTGGAATGGCTTGGGGCTCATGTCAGTGCCTGGGAATGAGCTTAGGTTACAGTCATTATCATAATACAAAGGTACATACGTTATGAGCGTGTTGGGCAATTCCATTCTTCCCATGGCCCATGAAGGAAGGGGACGTACCAGGGGATTAATAGATTCAGATTCCAAGGCTAGATGGATCACCATGACCATCAAGCCCGACCCCCTGTATGCACAAGCCACAGAACTTCTACCAGAAGCTGAAGTAAAGCATATCTTTCAGAAAAATATTAAATCTTGTTTTAGGGTATGTCTGTACTGCACACAAAGGCTGGCTCTCTGGGATCTGGGCTTGTGGACTTGGGGTTTCCAAGCCCATGCTTGAGCCCAAACCTTGGCTTACAACAGTGTGCCCTTGTTGCCAAGAAGGCTAACGGCATTTTGGGCTATATAAGTAGGGGCATTGCCAGCAAATTGAGGGATGTGATCATTCCCCTCTATTCGACACTGTTGAGGCCTCATCTGGAGTACTGTGTCCAGTTTTGGGCCCCACACTACAAGAAGGATGTGGAAAAATTGGAAAGCATCCAGCGGAGGGCAACAGAAATGATTAGGGAGCTGTGGCACATGACTTATGAGGAGAAGCTGAGGGAACTGGGATTGTTTAGTCTCCAGAAGAGACGAATGAGGGGGGATTTGATAGCTTCTTTCAATTACCTGAAGGGGGGTTCCAAAAAGGATGGATCTAGACTGTTCTCAGTGTTGGCAGATGACAGAACAAGGAGTAATGGTCTCAAGTTGCAGTGGGGGAGGTTTAGGTTGGATATTAGGAAAAACTTTTCACTAGGAGGGTGGTGAAGCACTGGAATGGGTTACCTAGGGAGGTGGTGGAATCTTCTTCCTTAGAAGTTTTCAAGGTCAGGCTTGACAAAGTCCTGGCTGGGATGATTTAGTTGGGACTTGGTCCTGCTTTGAGCCGGGGGTTGGACTAGATGACCTCCTGAGGTCCCTTCCAACCCTGAGATTTTATGATCTTTCTGCACTGCAAAGACTCCAAAGGATGGTCTGTCCACGACCTCCCTATGTAAACCATTCCAGTGTTTCACAGCAGGTGGGGTTTGGAGAGGGAAGTGAATGTGTCATTTTCTTTCCTTTTTTTTTCTCTTCAATTTTTGGAACTGATCAGAAAAGACCAAACTCTGACTACAGACTGGCCTCACGGCCAAACACTAATACTGCTCACTTGCAAAAGTTACTGCTTTCTTAACTGCAGGCCTTCCAGAATTATGCAGAGACTGATACCAAGTGACGAGACGGTAAGATGTTTTCTAAGAACAATCCCCTAGTTGATCCAACCAGAACCTGCTCTAGGGAGATGCTCCATCCTCTCCATTTCCAAAGAGGTCTGTTTATTGAGGCTTCAGAATGGATTAATTTTCACTTGGTACTCAATGTCCTATCCACCTTTTAACATAATTTTAGAAACTCAACCCTTTAACCTGCTATTTACAAACCAATCCTTTTTGGTGTTTGTGAGGGGGTCAAACTCCTAACCAGTCACAATCTAAAGATCTTATAAGATCACTGCTGTAGGGGCAAAATGGACCCAGATTTTTCCACTGTGCTCCTGGAAACCATCAACCCCCCCCCCCACCTTATACCGCACTCCCCTGTTCTCCCCCTTTACTACCATTTTTCCCCCTGCTGCCTAATGAGCCCTCCAGAGACCCTCAAGCATCCACGCTGCATTGTAAACCTGGGCTTACAATTGCCCATTACAGCTCCCTCCAAGTCTTGGCATCAATAAATGAGGGCAGCACAGCAGAGATTGGGAGGGAAGCTGTGGTTTTATTTCACCATGAATTACAAAACCTCTTTGAACTCCAGAGCTCAGGACAGAGCCAGTGAGAAATAGCCTCTCATACAGAGATAAGGTTTCTACAGATATGTATTTCACACCAGCAGCTTGGCAAAGCTTTGGCCAGGGCCGTAATGTAATCAGAGAGTATGGAGTGAATGAGGAGATCAGAGGGACAGCCTGTGATTGTGACATCCTCCAGTCACCTCCCAGGAGCGTTTCTATCGCTCTGCCTGCTTGCTGGTGTGCAGCACACAAGCACGGCACAGCCAGCGTCTTCAGAAGGGCTCAGTACCCACACTCAGGGCCAAATTTTCAAAGATGCTACATGTAGACACCTAAAAAGACGGATTGTCAAATATGCTCAGCATGCTGGTTGTCTGGTGGGTGCTTAGCCCTTTTGAAAACCTTGCCCTGGATATGTAAAATGCAGGGCCAGATTTCCCACAGAACTCAGGGCCAGACTTTCAAGTACTCAGCACCCACTACTGGGGAGACATTTAAAAAAAATGGTTTCCAATTTAGGCATGAAAAAGGGGCCTGATTTTCAGAAATGCTCTGCACCCACCCTGCACCCCAGGTGCACAGTGCTGTTGAAAATCTGGCACACAGGGTGCATTTCTGTGTTTATATGCCTACAGTAACCTGTATTAGTGAGTGTGTGTATGTAAGTGCTTATTTATGTGGTTTCTATGCAGGAGCTTATATTTACATATGTATGTGTAGCATGAGTGTGGTTTTGGATGAATGTGTGTGCTTGCTTGTCTAATCTACACATGTGCATATGTGTGTGTGTTTCCAGTAGTGGTTGAATGCGTGTGTGTAAATGTGCACTCTTTGTGTAGGTGTGTTTATGGGTGACAGTAAATATGCATTTGTGTACATCTGTGAGTGTTTACTTGTGTGTGCGCATCTGCAGGTAAGTGTGCCAACCAATGTCCACCTGTTTGTGTTTTCATGGGTAGATATAAGTGCACGTGCACGATCGGAGTGTTTGGCCTGTGTGTGTATCGGAGAGTGTGTGTTTGCAGAGCGCAGAAGGAGAGAGCAGTGACCTCTGAAATGGATGCTGTGCTGAGCAGACAGACGTCTGTCACATGGGGATGTAGGAGAATCAGTTGCCTCAGCCAATTTGGGAAATTATATACTCATCATATCAGGTTCTTCTGCTGCCCGAACACAGACAGTTCCCTACCATGCAATGTGCACAGAAAACTGAAGAGTAGTAAGAATTTAAAACCTGATCTGTGCAGTTTTACTTGTCCCCCTTTGTTTTCTCCTACAGTTAAGTATGTAAATGCATTGTCTGCACTCCCCATGGTGCTGGTGCAAGGGGTGAAAGTCCCACCAGATCAGAACTGTTAGGAGCTGTGTGGATCAGAGGGCAAGGACGTGGTCCCTTTAGCTCAAGGTGGAAATGCCCAGGGGTTGTTGCACTGGGAAACCGCAGAGTTAAATGGGCAATGGTAGAGCAAAGGAAAAGGGCCGTGGGGTAAGCAAGAATCAGGTTTGGAGTCCCTATTGATGACAACCTTGTCCAAGGAGGGAAGATGTCTCGCTACACAGACAGATATGAAATATTGCTGGTCCTCGCTATCCTCTGCATCCTTAATCTCTGCTTTGTGGGTCAAGCTGCATGTTCTCCTATTCTGGAGGAACATGAAAGTCTGTGGGTCTGGGGAGGGGTACTTAGTAACATGCCCCACCACTGACCTTCACTCGTTGAGGATTCATCCAGTGCTGGATGTCTTGTAAGGTCTCATTCACACGCAGCAGGATGGGCTCGTTGTGGTCCGTACACGAAGTGGTGCATTCGGCTCCTTCATGGCACATGCAGAGGGGAATGAAGGAAGAAAGCAAACACCATGTCACTCTCCTACCATCATTTCAGTTGTCTGAATAGCCTCCATCTTCCTACTCTGCAGAACGATTATTACAGCCAACCCATAATGGAGCTCTTCATCACCATGCACCTCACAACCTCCTGGGATTTACACTGTGATAGGATTCTGATCACACCTCACAGCTTGTGACCCTAGGACCAGAGTGGGGATATACATAAGGGCTTGCTTCTTAACGTGACCAATAGATTACAGTATCGAAATATCACTGTGGCTACTAATCCACGGATTGAATGGGGGATTTATTCATTTCCTGAAGCAGTCACGGAGAGGCAGAGGCATTGAAGGCAGTTCCATTTCAAGAGCTCTTTCTGAAGCCGTGAAGCAACTGAGCAGATGCCACCAAATTCCTCTCACTTCTGACATGGACAACAAGCCAATGGCCTGATTTTCCAAAATTAGAAGACCCTGAAATAATGGTGAGCAAGTCTAATGATGTTGCAGGCTGGTTATCACCTAAGCCCCATGCTAAACAAGAAGTAAGAGGAGAGGTAATGATCAATTTGTTCACGTGTAAACCGGTATTTTCTCTGATTAACTGCCATGCCCTGTGGGAATCCTATCCTTTCCTTGTTAAAACACACTGCGGTGCTCTGCAGTAATGTGGTGACACAACCATAAGCCTTAGCGTGTTGGACTATTACCATTTCCCCCCTAGCAAATCACTGCTGAAAGGGGCAGCTGCTGTAAACCCTATCATTAGGAATCCTGCACTCCAATCAGCGTGAGGGGGAGTTAATCTGTGGAGTGGTTTGGATGGCTGTGCCTTTGGCTCAAAAGTCACTTCAGCCTGGAGGAGCAGATTAGGTGTCTGTGGAGAAAAGGAAAGGTGTTAGGGTCACACTGACCCTGGCTGGGTACTTTTTCCCCCCAGCCTCTGTCTTTTTTCTTTTTCTCACGTGGCGGAGCCAGTTGGAACAAAGCAGGAGCCAGTTAGTTTAATTAGGAAGGGTTTGTTTCTGTTTTTCTCCTCTAGTTTGAGCAGTAGTGACTCCATTGATTGTACTGGATATCTGCCAGGTTTGGCTCGGCCCATGAGTGGAAGGAAAAGATCCTCTTTTGAGGGACATCCAGATGACTTCCAAAATACGTGACCTGATCCTGAAAAGTGCTGATGTGAGACACTCACAAAGTGTGTGTTAATTTCTCCAGCTAGTGGCTGGTCCTCTAGACCAGGAACCTTTTTCTTTCTGAGCCCTCCCCACCTCCCCCAGCTATGCCACAATGATTGCTTTTCTGCATAAAAAAGCCAGGGCTGGCGTTAGGGGGTAGCAAGCAGGGTCATTGTCCAGGGCCCCACACCACAAGGGGCACCGTGAAGCTAAGTTTCTCAGGCTTTGGCTTCAGTCCCGGGTGGTGGGGCTCAGGGCCCCGGGCTGCAGTCTGCTGTGGCAGGACTTTGGCTTTGTGCCCTGGGCCTTAGCGAGTCTAACACTGGCCATGCTTGGCGGACCCCCTGAAACCTGTTCGCGGCTGGGTTGAGAACCACTGCACTGGAGGATAACAGCCTTCAGATGCTACCCTAAGAGAGTTACCCCTTTAGCTGAAGAGGTCAAGGTCCCAGGTTCAATCTATGCTGTGGGCCAGTGCACTGAGCTCCCTTGATTCCTACTGAAGCTTTTCTGAGGGTGTGGGGGCCACTCAGGATTGGCCCCAGGGATCTGTCTTCTGGACAAGGCTAATGTAAGCTAAACTAACAAGCATCCATTGGAACGGAGGTGAAAAGGGCCAGGAGTGCACAAAGAAGGGCTGAAAAGCCTCCTTCCCTCCAGCACAGAGAGATGTTCCCTGGGAACACGCAATCAATATTTCTTCTCTGAAAAAGTGGCAACCCCTGGTAGGTAAGCAAAGGTCGCCTCATCTCAAGGGTAAAATGCATTGTCAAATTAAGAGTCGCTGCTGCCTGCTCACAGGCCACTCCACGGTGCTATTTACACTCAAGGAAAGGAGCAGGTCTCCATTGTTTTGATATATGATCCGTAATTGGCACCATTAAAGAGCAGTGATCTCATCCAGGTTGTGTTCCTCTCCCCTGGGACGGGACTGGAGCAGGCTCCTGGTACCTTACAATGGTTACAATATAATGAGAGATCTGCACAACAGGGAACACTTTCTCCAAGTTCAAAGGGACAGCAGTGGGGGGAGGAGGTTTAGGGAAAGGGGCCTGGAGGGGGAGGAAGGGGCCCAGGGTTTCTCTCCAAGCTGCATCTAATACAGCTCACATTCGAATGCTCCAGTATGGAGCTCGGGCGGTGACCTTGGGGAAGGGAGGTGCAACCCGGTGCGCGGAATGGTAAATATAGCCCGTCCCCCAGCAATCTGAACCTGGCCTACAGTACAAAGCATAGCAGACCACGCTGAGTACTTAGGGACCACGGAAGGCAGAAGTAAGACAGGCCTTTACGAGGGTGCCCAAAGAACTTACTGGTATGCGGGTTTGTCACTCTTACCGGATGCTGAGCCGGGGGTTATAACTGTCATGAGAGGAGGGCTGTATTTCTCACTGAACTGGCCCACTACCAGAGTGCCTCCTCCCCCCACTGGCTTCTCCGTCTGCATCAATGCTCTGCTCTGCCCAGGCCTGCATCTCTGTCCCTCATTCCCCTCCGCCTCTTTTGTGTGCTACACCCAATTCTCTCTCTCTCTTTGGCCCCGTCTACACTAACCTTTTTCTTCAAATCTCCCACATCACTGGTGCGGCCCCATGGGTGGTAGAAATGGGGGCAGGCCGTGGGGCACCAGTGTAAACAGAGAACGAATGCTTTGCCACCGGGTAACGTAGACCTGCTCTGAGCAAGGGTCAGTGACACCGCCAGTCCCTGGTACCCCGTCGCTGTGGGCAGAGCTGCATTAGAGCTACGGCAATGGTGGGAGATGGCCCCAAAGCACTAGAGAAGACACAGCCTTTGTCTCCTTCTCCCACTCTTGACTTTGTGCTGTTTTCACACGGCCCCTGGGCCTGAGGCAGTCTCCTTTATTCTTATTATTGTTATTATTATTTGTATTCTAGTAGCAACGAGGAACCCCAGCTGAGATCAAAGCCCCGTTGTGTGAGGCACTGACCATAATAAGAGATAGACCCAGCCCTGAAGAGGTTCTCTTCTAAACAGACAAGACAGACAGAGGGTGGGTGGGGAAACAGAGGCACAGCAAGGGGAAGTGACTTACCCAAGGTCACACAGCAAGTCAGTGGCAGAGCTGGGGATGGAACCTAGCCCTCCCGAGTCCCAATCCAGTAACCTATGCACTAGACATCTTCCAGCCAAGTGCACAAATTATTCTTCACTTATTTTGGTTAGCCTGTCACCATTACCCACACTCCCAACCTTTTGCCTCTATACCTTCTGATAAATTCTTTAAATAAAATATGTGGAAGAATATAAAGAAATAAAAAAGCTTGGCGCTAACACGGTAGGTTGGAATCACGCACACACATGTGCACAAACACAGCAATCATATGATTTTTGTTGGTGAAACCCTCCACCTATTCCATCCCTCCCCACTCCCTGCCATTGTCTGTGGTCAGGGCTCACAACATGACTATGTTCTGTCTAAGGCAGATGATAAACTCCCCAGGGTAGGGATCCTGTCTTCCTCCATATCTGTAAAGGGATATAGGTTTCTATGAGTCATAATAACTGATAATATGAGAGAGTGCACACTGGTAAGTGTTTTTGTGTGCCTTCCGATGTATGAGCATGTGGCTTTGTGCGTATGACAAAGAATGTGGTTGGATGGGTGAATTTATATTTGAAGGGGAGTATTTACGCACGGGGGAGTGCACTTGTGTCTTTGTGAACATGCATGGGTGGGAGAGCGTGTTTGTGTGTGTGCATATATACGCGTGTGTGTATTTCTGTGTTGGTGTGGGTGAGACTATAGGGGTGAGAATATCTGAGAGTATGTGAGTTTTGTATGTGTGCGTGAGCATGTGTAGCTGAGTGGGAATATTTGCCTGTTTGTGTGTGTGTGTGTGTGTGACCATTCACCGAAGGCTGAGCGGAAATGTGTGTCTATTTCTTCATTTATTTTAAAAAAGATCGTATTGGATTTGTCGCTCTTGTAGTTTGATCCTGGGAACTGCTCATTAAACTCAGCAGGACAAGGGACGTGGTGGAAGTGGCAATGCTGTGGGGGAGTAGGAAAGCAGCATATGTTACCTGGTGTGTGGCAACTGAAAGCTTGATGTTCTCTGCAAATCCTCTAATTAGCTGCTTCCCACTAGGGCAAACTGGCCCCAAAGACACGATGACCCAAGGACTCCTGTCTCCTTCCTTTCCCTCCTCCCCACTGGCAGGCAGACCAGCTGCAGCCCTGGCTTTGGCTCATATACCTATTCCATAGCCGTGCGCACAATGCAGCTTAAGGTTGCTGTTGAGCTGAGTGGGAAGAGAGCACTGGCCCTGCATCTCCCTGCAGAGGTGAAAGGAGCCGCTCCAGGTGCCATCCTTCCGGCAGTGAATCACGTTGTTACCACGTCCCTGAGAATGGGAAAAGCAAAATACAGTCAGAAAAGTGACAGAAAAAGAATCAGAATCGAATCAAGGGCTGATGTTCTCTGGGAGCTGCAAAGGTCTAGGGGTTGGGCTTTTAGCTTAGCGAGAAACAGAATCAGACTTCTTCAAAAGGACAAAGAAAAGACAGACTGTATCCTGCCCAGAGAGACAGATGCACACTACCGTTTTCTATGTAATATTATGGCCTGTAAAGGATGCTCTCAAAATGGACCCAAGCTAACTAGAATAAGGGAACATTCACCCAATGTTCCCTCTTTCTTGATTTTAAGGTGTTTGTGCGGAGGACAGCCAACCTTTCTCTTCTTTCCCTTTTCTAACTAGTTACATCATCCTTGTATGGAAGGGAACAAAGAGTTCCCTATGCCCATGTGAAGCAGAAACAAAGGCAGGACACTTCTCTGTGAGGTTTTGCTGGGGTAATCTTTATAGCTTGCCTGCTGTGACTGACAGCAAAGAAAGAAACTGCGATAGAGAAGCACAGAGACAGAGGTAGAGAAAGAAATCATCTTGTGTGTGTGGATGCGTGTGAGGGTGGGGGAGGGTGCGGGATATCACATTTGTCTTACAAAAAGAGACCCTGTGGAATATTGGAGAATGAATGAAAGTCCACGGGGAAATATCATGCCCTTTTAAAACAACAAAGAAGTGCACAAGGCTTCTTTCATCAGATCTATGCACGCAGCACCCAGGGAATTCTGCATGAGCTGCTCTGCAGGATCCACAAGCCTAGTTGTTACTGGGTAGACAGGGGATATTCTGCACCAGGATATTTTGTGGGGCTAGGTGTCTAGCTCCCAGCGGTGTTCTACATTGGATATGTTATGGGATCTGGCCATTTCACTCCCAATCCCTGGCATGCAAGGGGGGTTTAATGTAATCCCTGTACTTGTCACTCTGCGGAGTGTACTGGGCATTCTCTGTGAACTATCTTGCGGGGTCTATGTGCCTAATAGGAAGTATTTTCAGACAGAGCCGTCAGCAGGCAAGGGGGATATTCTCTGGGACCCGCATGCCTCACTCTGCAGGTGCCTGAGGCGTCTTGTGCAGGTTGCATAACAGGATCTGCACACTATGTCCCCAGCACATCCCTCGGTGTTTTGCTTGTGCTGCTTGTCACCTTTGTTTTGCTCTTGGTTCCAGGAGGAAATTTGTTTTTCTCTTTGACATTCTTATCCTTCCCTGCTGAGCTTGTTGACGAACACGATGTTCGGGGTGATGCAACTGGTGTTCTCTGCAGGCTACTGGGTTGAATTTTCAGCCCACTTGTTTGTGTGATGAATGATGATGATGTCATTTGAATTTTACAGTATGGCAGAGACCAGTACCTGTGACTCTCAGTGGCCCAAGGGTAACCATGCAAACAGCATAAAAGTCCAGACTAGCTGAAGAATGTTAGGTGAGGGATCAAAACCTCAACTCCCTGCTTTGGTTTGCTGCTCACTGGACTCTGGGTGTCAGACAGCCCAGAGCACCTACATGCAGGGAACATTTTCCCCTGCAGCAAGAAGTTCTTGTGGTATGGTGGGAAGAGAAGGGATTTGAGTGGAAGAAACTTTATTTCCCCAGATTTCTTTGTGAATGAGTAATCCAAATTAGACATGGAGACGACCTACTGGGTCATGTTGTCCATCCCCCCTAAGATTTGTACCTATAGCACATTATGGCATTTCCTATGGCTTTATGGCAGCCCAGCCTCTAAACACTATAAGAAATTTCCATAAACAGCCTTGCTTCTTTCTTTTCTGTGAACTTGCACCTGCAAGCTATAAAGGGTCTGAATCTGATGCTGTGACAGTGAACTAAATATTTCATTCAGGCTACAAGGTTCTGTTTGCCTTCTCTGGGCATTAAGGTATTGTCAGAGATAGCAAGAGAAGCATCTGGTACTGTTAGTCTCTAAGGTGCCACGAGTACTCCTTTTCTTTTTAGTTCTGACCACTGACCAAAGACAGGGTACTAGGTTCAATCTATACGGCAACTCCTACCTCATGTTTGTGGTGGTAACTTTTCTCAGGTTTGCAGAGACAGCTTAGATCTGATTTTCATTTGGGGCATGCACAGTAGCTAGAGAAGGAAGAGATTTGTTGTCTTTGTGTGAGTATTTGTGTGTACCTGCTTAAACAGTCACCGCACACCTGATGGTCAGTCCATTACAGACTAAGATATCATGAGAATAGAAGGTTTGGGCTAGATTCTCAAGTAAGTTACACTCCTGTGCTCAACTCGGGTAGAAAATTCCAGCAGAGAACTCCCCTGGTGTAGAATTCAGATGAATGTTACTTGGCCTCTGCATCTCCCATAGAGGGCATAGGGGCCATGTTAAGGCAGGAAAGCTGTGCTGTGTGGTCCATTAAGGACCCTAGGTCAGTGGTGCAACTTAGTGTTGACCGAGAGCAGCTCTGAAGGTATATCTACGCAGGGATAAAACACCCGCGACTGGCTCGGGTCAGCTGACTTGGGCTCACTGGACTCAGGCTCCAGCACTGAAAAATTGCTGTATAGATATTCAGGCTCGGGTTGGACCCTGCGAGGGTGAACAGTCCCGAATGTCTATACAGTGATATCTAGCCCCGCAGCCCGAGCCCTGTGAGCCTGAGTTGCGAGCATGCCTGCCATAGCAATGCTGCGGGTCTTTTATCCCTGTTCAGACATACCCTAAGTGTCACGAGGGTGGGGGTGTCAGAACGGCGTCACCAGCTCCCGGACAGCCTCCCCCTACTCCTGCAAGAAGCAGATCTGTGGAGCAGGAGAAAATCTGGCCAACTTGGCAGGACCCCCCATTGCCTCTTGAGCAGAGGATAAAAATCCAGGTACCACATGCTGATCAGTGATAACTGAGCATGGTTTGTTATTGTAACACGTGGGTTGTACTTCTGTTGCAATTTTCAAAATACATGTGATAGCAGTGTTCAACAGCGACTTTTAAAGGTGACCCAGAGTTATACCCATAGAGCTGGCTGTGCTTTGGGTTACTGTTGTATTATATTTGTAAAGTACTCCCAGATTCCAGTACTCTGGAATGCTGGAATATGGAGGAAAGCCGATGACCAAAAGATTTTGACTGCAGAAACTAACTGCCTGAGTGGAATACTGAGAGTTTCAGGACTACAGAAAATAAAAATAAAGTGATAAGAAAAACAGCTTGCACTAGAAATAACTCTGTTACAGAAGATTCAATAAAGACAATTGTGATGGTCTGGAAACAAGTCAGGAATGGACCCAGAAAGGATACCATACATGGCGATACATACCAGAGTGCTAGTAACTAGAAACAGAAAGATTGAGGATGCATTGGATAGACACAGTGAAGAATGACATAGAACAAAAAAAGGTTTCTAGATGAAGAAAGCCGTAAAGCTGGTGCAAGACAGAAAGTGTGGGCAGACATCATTCAGCCCCATGGTCGCTTGCAGAGCTGGCTGATGGGAATCAAAGAAGATGATGCCAAGTTCCCAGGACATCTGCTGCTATAGTAATATCCTGTCCATCATTCCCTACCCTGCATAATCTCTTGTGAAAATCCCTGCTGTTTTTCTTGCTTGGATGAAGCATGCATTATCACCTTGTATATCTGAGAAAATCTTAGTGGGTTTTATTCCTTAGATAATTAACACCTCTCAGGCAGGTCAGATGAGGTCAGGGGTCCTGTCTCTTTCTCTCTCTCTCTCTTTTTTTTTTTTTGTAATCTGTTTTCCGTTATATCTGGAAATATCTTTCCCTGGAGGTCCTTTTCCAAGCTGCTTCTTGCACATTTGTTTGAGATGTTTTCTGAACTGACCACCAGAATCTTACTTTAAAGTGCATAAGCACATCCCTAATGTGTTGCAAAGAGTCTCTGGTGTCACCATTGCAGCCTCATTAACTCAGCTAACTCTTACTCCATTGCCCATTACACCTCACTGGCCTTGTAAAAATGCACAAACCTTGTAGCACCATTTAGTCTTCAATATTATGCACAGCCCTTGTTATACTGCATAGGCCTCATAAGGCCATACTTCCCCGGTGGCATCACCACCTTTCCCCCGTTCCGCCCCACAGGACTCATAACACCACACAGACCCGCATCCTTCATTACATTGCACATTTGTAACACACTACCCAACCCTCCTTTCATAGCACAGACCTCAGAGTGCCACACAAGCCTTGTCATGCCAGCCAGGCCTCTGCACCATTCTGGTTAATCTCACATCAAAGCACCGGATTCAGTCCTTCTCTACTCCTCGCCACGAGAGCAAGTCAACTCTGAGAGAGTTGGGGATGACAAGAAACACACTCTTACTTTCTTGCAGAACTGTCACAGTTTTAAGTACAGAAAACCTGACTGGGCCCTCTTCCAAGGCTATGTGTTTTTATTATTTGGAGCAAACATCAGCAGTGTCCTTCAGGCTACTTGCCTGATGGCAGATGCAGTCCATGTTCAATAGACCCTCAGAAATTTCAATTATAATAAAAAGTATTTTGGCAGGGTATTCTCTGTTCTCCGAACTGAGTGCACTCACCGTAACTTCCAGGGCCTCCATCTTCTCTTACCAAATTTATCAAGCAGTAGCACTTTTAGGATAATTTAGTCATTTCACAAACTGAAATTACGCTCTGGTTCAGGAAACCAAACAGTTCAGACTAGCTGTTGAACTTTATAAAGACTAGAGCCTCCTCTGCTGTAAACCAGCTTAGTTCCAATGAAGCCAATGGAGCTACACTGATCTACATCAGCTGAGGATCTGACCCTAACTGTTTAATGACATCTTATAGCCAGAGAAACATTATAGCTCAGTGAAGCTGAAGTATTGCTTAAAGTGTCGAGATCCATATAAAAGTAAACTACTATATGATATAAATGCCTGAACTGCACAAGGAAAAGAAAACCCAAGAACCAAACTTATGTCTTTAAAAACAGACAAAGTCACCCAAACAAAAGCCATGTAACAACCAAGACAAGGGCTAAACTTCACTGCTCGGTCAGTTTCTTTTACTGTGTCCCATCTCTCTCCTGTATTAGTATGCTATTATAGAATGTCTCTCTAGATTACAAAACCTTTGAGGCATAGACCCTGCCCTCTTACCTGTCTGTAAGGCCACCAGCACACACCATTAGCCCTCCACACATAAATGATGAATACAGTTATCATCCTAATAAAATATTTCCCAACTAATAACAGTACTGTTTCTCCTTCACCCCTACTCCCACATTTTCTCCTTCTTGGGCACTTGCTCTCCATTCACAAAGACACTTTACAGAAGCATACTCGGTTTTTTCCATTGTGACCGCGAGAAGCTTTTAATGAGCATGATGTTACCAAGGACACTGCACGGATCACCTGTCAGAACCCGGAGGTAGTGATTAAGACAGTGCATTACAGGTAACAGCCTAGCACACTATGCAGCCTGGTGCATTCTCTAACATCCATGGAAGACTGCTCCTGAACCTGGGACGGTGACTGCTCACGTGACCACACAGCACGACCACTACCATACGCCCATGCTGCAGCAACCTTCTCACCTATCTTAGGGAAGCTCAATGCAAGCAATCACTGAGACCTCATACCAGAAAGACAGTGGCCATTCTCTGCAAAGCTGAAGGGACTGGTCTGATCCAATGAAGATGGATTTATACGGCCACATCCTAGAAGGCCCAAAGCATCCTCAAATCCCACTGATGCCCATAGGAATTGCAGGTGCTAAGCACTTCCCAGGAGGTGTGCGGCCTCTCATAGATTTGGTTCCTGAGGCAGCCGGGTGGCACATACAAGACTTGCCAGAATCTAGTTCCTGTTGGCTTAAATTATTCGGACACAAAAGGAACTCACTGATTGATTGTCATCTTCCTCACACTTGATCCTGCATTCGCTGTTGAACTGGAAGCCGTTGGTGCACTGGTACAGCCCATGGAACTTTGAGGGTGGCGGATCGCAGGTGACGGGCATGCACGCTCCAGCTAGCCAGGTGCCATCTTGCATGCACTGGATCTTAAAGGCCCTCCTTCCATGTGGAAACAAACCAGAATATTTAGTGAGTGGCTGTGTCAGCTACAGCTCTGAAGAACCCGAGCTCTGTTTAGCAAGCTGCAGGAAAGGGCTGTGTTTGCGCCTTTCACGCTAGGGACCAAGTTGTGAATTTGCATCGTGTGGTCTTAAAGCGAAAATAATGATGAGATGCAAAACCAACATTCAGTCTGCTCATCTAATCCTCTCTTCTGCCTTTGACACATTTCCCAAAACACTGCTTCTCCAGTTTGTGGGCTGCGGGTAGTGTGAAATGGGTTGAACAGGGTCAGAAATATGACAGTAGTAAGCCTTCCCCACAGAGTTTCAAAGGGGGCTCCCCAGGTTCAATATCAAAGATATATTTCTAAAGTAGGTCCTTAATGTAAACTCATGGGGAACACAGGCTGGAATTGTCAAAGGATAGTGATTGAGTTAAGCGCCCAACTCCCATTGACAGTTGGGTGCCTACTTCCCTTTGGTTCCTTTGAAAATACCAGGTGTGCTATCCCCTGTCCTTGTAAGATCGCTAATAGGGAGAACTCCCATGAGTCTGTGTCAAGAAAAGATCTTTCTCATGCCTATGGGATCTCATCTGCGTCCTACCCTATCCTCATTCTGTACTCATAGGATCTCTAATGGTACAGCTGGTCCAATTATTCATTGCAGATAAATTACCCACTGAAGTTAACTGTCTTTTCTGTTGGTAAACACACTTTGATATTTACTGATTTAGCCACTACTTTAACTGTTTGACAAATAGTTTATGTGAATTAATTTCAGCACGTGGATTGTGAGTTAATTATTTTCTTGGACTACTCAGTATTTATTATTCATTATTAGTGGTGTGTTACTAGTCACCTAAGTCATACAGCCTTGTTTTTGCTATCTGATTGGATGACTGAAGCTTTTTAAACTGGTGAAGAATGAATCATGAACACCAAATAATGAATACTCCTTCTGGTGCACAAAAATATTTTTGTTTGGATGTGAATATGGGTATTTGTATGAAGAACGACCATTCCCCAAACATTTGGATGAACAAAAGTACGTTCGGGAATAATGAATAAAAATGGCATCAATATGGTTGAACCAAACAGCTGTTTGGAATCTGAGCAAATGGCTCCAAACACTGTTTTTACTGTATACAACTAACTTTGTCTATGGGCTCTCATCCCTCTCATTCCATAAACCTGGGATATCCTCTATAACTCTTCTCTTTTCTGGGATCTTTGATAACGTTGCGTTATCCACAACTGCTGACATATGTGAGTTGCCCCACAATAGTCCCTGCTACTCACACAATCCACTAGTACCTAGAGATCTTCCTCTCCAGAATTTTTTTTTAACCCACATCTCTCTGGAATATGTTGTCTGGTTGGTGTTACTGTTTTACTTACTTCTTTGCTTTCCTGGAGGAGCCAGGAACATGGTAACCCGGTTTGCATTTGTACTTGCAAAAGGAGCCCACTTTGTGCTTATCTTCACGGCAACGGGCAGTCTGAAGATCTGCATTAGGAACTAGAGATGGAGCTCGACACATCAGCTCACAAAGGGCCTCGGGGAAGGACCACAGCCCGTCTTCCATACATGTCAAGTTGCTGTTGTTTCCTGGAAAGGACAGTGGAAAGGGTTAACAAAATCAGGCATGGCTATTTTGTTAGGGTATCCTAACTCATACAACAGATCAAAAGATTCCTTGGTTTGCATGTCAAAGTGAGCTATGTATATTTTCTTCATTTATCTTCTGCGTCTTCTACCTTTAAATAACTAAGAACTCTGCTGTCCACAAAGACAAGGTAGCCCTTCTGTGCTCTTTTCAGGAAAGGCTGTGACACAAGAGACATACTGACTGTCTGCTCTTGCATGGATACTTTACTTTGTTCTTTCCTGTTTTGTGGTTTCTCTTAATCTAAAAAAAACCAAAAAGGTCTTTTCTGTTTGAAAATATCCATGCATGGAAAGTCTGCTTGCTTGTTTGCAAAATCATTCATAAGCTACCACAAAACATACACACATACCCCATGGAACTAACATGATGTTGCTGCCATCCTTTCACTCTGCTTGGGTGTGATACCCCTTCTCCCTACCTTGTGTCTGTCCTGTCTATTTAGATTGGAGATTTGGGGGACTAGGGACCATCTGTATTGCATTACAGTGTCTAACACAATGGGTTGGTCCTTTGGCACTAGTACCTGAACATGATTAGCATTATTTGTTATTAATTATTGTCATTAATAATAATGATAATAACAACAACTAAAGTGTTGTTTTCCTTTGGAAGCTTGCTTGGCCAATATCTGAAAGGTAAAAGATATGGTAGGACACATTCATCCCCGGTGTGGCTTCGCTGATTTCACTGGAGTTACACCAGGAAGAATCAGGCTCAGTATGTTTTGTATTTCTTTGTCATTTTATGTTGTATGTAACAAAGGAACAAGCTTTGTCCAAAAAAAAAAAAATCCCACAGCTGTGAGCCAATAACCATTCAAAGACCTAATAGTCAATCAACCCCCCAACCCAGTGCTTCAGAAACAGTGTGGGGAGCTTCACTCACGTTGACAAGTCCCAAACTGAGTCCCATATGGTCTTTCTCATGTGGAAGGATGAGAGCTGTGACATGAGATGTCAAAGCTGGTATTCAAAGAGAGGAAAAATGGAGGAATTCCCAGAGCACAGCAAGACATGCGGAGAAGCCCTCCTCCTTCATTAAACCATTGGTGGCTTTTTTTCTTGCCTTCATAATTGTGGCTGATTGCTGACGTATTTTTGTGAAAACCAAAGCTCTTTCCTATAGCACCAGCCTGCTTCTCTTGTCTGACTCATGCAGCAATTCTGCAGTCCTGCACTGGTGAGACCCTGCTTGCTACTGCAAAGTGATGAACCGTGACATTACAAACAGCGGCTTCCATGACATCAGTGATTGAATTACGTCTGAGTCATTCAACGTCCATCCTCCAGAAGCTCAGTGGCAATGCCTATTAGTCACCATCTGAGACTGTGCAACAAATGATTATTTTATTGCAGTGGTCCCCAAACTGTGGGGCATGCCCCCCCTAAGAGGGCACAGAGGAAGGTTTCGGGGAGTATGAGGGGGGGGGAGGCCAGCCCCCACAGAGGGTGGGGAGAGAGCACCACACAAACCCAGCTCCAGCTCCACTCCACTCCTTGTTCCGTCCCCAGCCCAGCTACGCCTCTAGCCCCAGCTCCTCCCCCATCCCCAGTTCTGCCTTCAGCCCAAGCTCCTCTGGAATGGAGGGGGGGGTGCGGACAGATTCCATTACTGATAAGGGAGGGCACAACAGGAAAAGTTTGGGTACTACTGTTTTGCCGTATTGTTTTGAAAGCTACACTCCAAAAGTACAATGATACTAGCTGTGCAAAACTAAGGGCCAGATCTTCAACTGGTGTCCATTAGCCTAGCACCACTGTGTTCACCAATTGAGGATCCAGTCACTTGTGACTTATTTTATTCTGCAGTGTTCAGTGTGACCATTTTCACCCTTTGTGGTGGACAAATTTGCGCCCCTTGAATTTGACTGTCACAGTTAAAACTTATTCCACTATTTTTTCTCCAATTATTTCCAATTAGATGCCACCTTCCTCTTGGAGAGGATCCCACGTTAGTGCAAAATAATAATAAAAAAGACATTTTGATAAAAATAGGACAACTTATAACAACAGGGGAAACTCATGCCTTTTGAGCAGTTTTATCTTTTTTACTATGGAAGCGTTGGCTGTGGATACATAGTTAAGGTTGAGCTGAATTTTGCACTTAAAGCAGGGATTCAACAATTTTGTCATGAATGGAGAATTCAGTCTGCCCTCCCACAAAATTAAGGGCATTTCATGCACCTCATCTGGAATCCAGAATCAGCACTAGCAGATGAGTTGACATCATACATACAAAAAGCCTTGCATCTCTAGTGTACCTAAATATACAGTAACGTTAGAGATTAATTCAGTGTTGGTGGGTGACAAGCCAACCCGCCTTCAAAGTTCTTTCAAGTTAGAAGCCTTCTTGGTGTACAGACAAGATCAGATCAGGCAGTGGTGAGAAGGGTAGAGATTGCAGGGATGAGCACTTTAGAAGCCATGTGAAATTGGGATAGGCACTCATCAGAGAAAGGAAGGCAGTAGCAGGAGGAAAGAAAGGAGCAGCATGTGTTACTTTGGGGAGTATCATTTAATGGACTCAGGCAGGGAAGGCAGAAGAGAAGGGGACAGGCTGGGATGTGCAGAGGGCTGGGAAAGAGGATGGCAGCAGGAGATAAGAAGATCAGGAAAAGATCCCTCAGGGAACTGAGTGTGCGCCAATGGGAGGTTGGAGGCTGAAGTCTTCTGCTGCCTTCAAAATCAAAGGGAAGGAGCATAAAGGGGAGAATGGAATAGGAAGCAGAGAAGACATGGGAAGGAAGAAGACGGAGCAAGGAAACATGCTCCATTTGGACAACATTTCAGGGGCCAGATCCTCAGCTGTGCTTCAATCAGTACATCCAGTTAACTCTGGGATGTTCAAAAGCCCCAGGGACCATTATGTCCAGTGCATTATCTTAGACTGTGAGATGAGCTGGGCCAAAATCATAAGCTCTGAACTCTCCAAAGTTCAGATGCAGTGTTTTGATTGGGTTTCATCCAATGAAGTTCCTTAAAGTCTGAATTGGGTCCACCCCTAATTATGAACGATCAAGGTCACATGCTGTGCTTGATGGGAGCAGGAAGGAAAAAGTAAAAGATGGAGCTGAGATCACATCTGGGACATCTGCTTTAGTGATCCATCTAGCAGTACCCCCCTCACAGGGGTGCGGATGCAAAGGCAGACCAAATGTACCTCAGTGAACAAGACAGACGAATCCTGAGATTCTCAAATATTCTATTATTGACACAGGGTCAAATCTTGAAAGCTTCTGAACATCAGCAGTTCCTACCAAAGTTGGAAGGGGTTACAAGTGCTCAGCACCTCTTCAGGATTCAGCCCCTGCAGAACATTTTGGGTAACTTAGAGGTTTTTTTGGGGTGTGTTTGTTCCTTTCATTGTTTACTTCCAACAGTCTTGCCATCTGCTCTGAGGAATCCCCTCACCTTTCTCATTCCAGACAAAGCCCTCCCTACAGCTTCTGTCTGTGTGGCATGTGTGAGCCTGATGAAAACTTTGGAGGATTTCTTTAGATGTCAGTAATAATAATCAATGCCCAGAGGTTTCCTTTTGTCAGGCTGGATTTTGATATTTACTCACACTGAGTACCACTTTGCTAGTCTAGTAGGAGTTGACGGGACCACTTGTGGAATAAGGTGCTATTCAACATGAGTAAAGGTGTCAGAAATTGGCCCTTGGTTTGGACTCTCATCGCGTAGCTCAGAATGAACGACCACAGCGCTCCCAGCTACATAAGTCATAGCTGGTGCTGGTGCAAAATTTTCAAAAGCGCCTGAGCGACTTAGGAGCCTATGTCCCATTTTCAAAAGTGACACAGGAATTTAGGAGCTTGAGTCCCATTGAATTTCACTGAGACTTGGACTCCTGAGTTTCCATGTCATTTTTAAAAATGGGATTTAGGCATTTTGAAAATCCCACCCTATGTCTATAAACACCTTCCCCTGCACACCCCAGGAAGTGATACAAGCTTTACTTTTCACTGATGGCATTAAACATTCTCTGCTCCCTCCCAGTGAGGGAAGCCAGCCTGGAGGAATCACGGTTCTGATTCTATTTATTCCTACCACTTTTTAAAGTTTTGATTTTATGGTGGTAATTTTTGCGTTCATTGTTGTTCCCAGCCCACAGTCATCAAGGGACAAGGTATTAAATAAACCCTCACAACATACAGAAAGAGAAGGGGAAATTAACTTCCAGAATAAATAAAACCTGGCCGGTAACTTTCTGCCCTCATTCTTTTTCATGCTTCAACCCCATAGAATAATAAATAATAATAATAACGACTTGTCTGTGTCTTTTAGAGACCTAACCTTAACTTGCAGCAAAATGCCCTCCATACCTTTCAGCAGCGCCGGAGGTCGGCATCTGAAGGAGCATGTCTTTCCGAAAGTCGTACCCTCGCTGCAGTTGAACGTGGCTGGGTAGACATGGTACTGGTCTGGGATGCCACAATCCACTGGTTCACAGGCCACCTGTTTGTTCCATTTCCCGTCCGTGCAAGTCATTGTGATGCTGGACTCCAGCTGAAAGAGACGCATGGCCAAAGACATCAAACCTAAGAATAACCAAATAGCTCCCAGTACCCACTAAGAGCCACCCACAGCCTAACTGCTGCTCATGTTTGCTATCCTATCAGGTCTCGAGCCTGATCATCAGCAGAGGCTTCCAAAGAACATCCAGATGTTAAGGAAATGGTGTCAGTGAGTCAGTAGGGGATATTTCCCCCTCTGAGTTAGCACCAAACCAGTGCTCCCGAAGTGCTGTGTTGCTGGTGATGAGACTTAGAAGGGAAGTCCTGATAACCTGTGGTTGTTATAGAACTGTTGGTGATTTTTCTGCTACTAAGATGTTAACCATGGCATCCTGGCTGAATGTGAATTGGAGGTATTCCTGTTTGCCAACTTCAACTCACTCTCCGGTTTTCACCGTATGTGAATCTCTTCTTCACTTCCGCTCCTTAGATGCGGCTGTATGTGCTGTGAAACAGCTGCTGTGCCTGACCCCAGACAGGGCTGAACATCAAGCTGTAAGGTGCTCTGGCACCCAAGGGACTGTGCTTTGTGATCCATTTCCTGGAGATGCTCACATTTACTCTGATAACACTGTCATCCATTAAGTGTGGCTATTATTATTTACTTGTACTATGGCAGTGCCCAATGGAATCAGGGCCCCAATGTGGTAGGCACTGGACATGCCTCTAGTAAGAGACAGAAGAGCTTACAATCTCAACAGACAAGGCAATATTATTATCCCCATTTTTCAGATGGGGAAACAGAGGCACAGAAAGGTCACATGTGGCAAAGGTTGTACAGAGATTCTGTGGCAGAGCTGGAAATTCAACTCAGATCTCCTGAGTCACACCTAGTGCCTGGGCCACAAGACCATCCTGGAGTGGTTTGGAGGAATGTCCCTCAGAGATGCAGCAGATATCCAGAATCGCTAGATAGCAGAGGACACAGAAAGTGAGGGAACCACCCTTCCACTGCTAAGACCATGAATTTACTACAAAGCACAGGCAGGTAGGGGTGAAGACCACAGAACAAATAACACAGCCAATATTTTAAATGTTCTTTTAAAGCATTGTGGTTAGAAACCAGGGAAGGCCAGCCCAAGAGTATGACTCCTTGCAGGAGAATACAGAGTGGGATAGAGAGGAGAAATAAGAGAGATGTAAGAGACCGAAAAGCAAGAGGCAGCTAGAGCAGGAAAGAAAAGCTACCTGCACAAATCTGCCTGAACTGTAGCAGTCCTGTCACTCCAGGGGATATTTTATTCAGGGCTGGCACAGTCACAGGAGATTTGCAATGCCAAGCATTGATCTGGGTTTATAAAAGCCAGGGAAATTTTTCTAGCACACATCAAAGGGACCTGGAATTCCCTTTTGCCAAAACACCCTAATGGTTTCAACAGAAGTTCGAACCTGTCTCCCTTTGATATATGGTTGTATTCAGAATGGAAAAAGCAGTCCCACAGGCTGGAGACTTCCCAAGTGGGCACAAAACCCCTTTTCCCGGTCACCAAGTTTCTTTAAATAGGAAGCATTGTTGACAAAAACAAAACAAAACAAATTCCTATTGATCCACAGTGTAACATACTAGGATCCATGGAGAGCCTAAGGCAAACTGACATTATGGACATCACTTTCAGAGGATGTGTTTCCCAGGGACTTTATCTTCATTGCTTTCCAAATTGTCTGCACCATTTTTAAATTGTTTATAGACTGCAGATAGAAAGTTACTTGGAGATGTCTGTACTTCAGGAAAGTTGTTTTACGGTGTGAGACTCCACAGAAGAGAAGTGAAGAGATGAATGTTCAAGTATGTAACATCCCTGCCCAACCCCCCCTTGCCTGCTTCTGGTGCACTCCTTGGAGCAGAAGTAGAAATTGGGCATTTCTCAACCACTGAGATTTCCATTATTTTCAATGGACAACACATGGGTTAATGAAGGAGTTCAGGGCCTGATTCAGAAGCTGAGTGATGCCAGCTCCCATTCCATATTTCAGTCGGAGTGGGTGTTCAGTGCTTCTGAAAATCAGGCCTTTTACCTCTGTAGACCAGGGAGACATGCAGTCTTCCCTGCTACCACAATGCAGCATGTGGTTTTGCACTCCAGGCTGTGTGGCTCCATGGTGAGCGGAAGCCGCTGTTTCCCATAAGAAACATTATTATTATCTGCTAATTTCCACAGAACCTATGGCCATGGATGCTCGGCACGTCAATTTCAGAGATTAAAACACAAAATAAAAGCTGTTAATCAAATGCTAAACCAAATACATGCCTCTTGCACTGTGCCCTGAAGGACACTGGACTCAGGCTCTGATAGAAGGCACAGGGAAGCGAATCCCAAAGGCGTGGGAGTTCAGCTCAGGAAACCCAGCTGCTGGGTATGGAGTGTTCTAATGTAGTAACCAACTTCAAGAACTTCCCAGTTGACCTTTGCTTCTGGGAGAGGATATAGAGGAAGAGACAGCCTCTCCAATAGAATCATAGACATGTAGGGCTGGAAAGGATCTTGAGAGGTCATCAAGTCTTGGCCTCTGTGCTGTGGCAGGACCAAGAAAGCCTAGACTATCCCTGACAGGTGTTTTTCCAACCTGTTCTTAAAAACCTCCAATGATGGGGATTCCACAGCCTCCCTGGGAAGCCTGGTCCACAGCTTAACTCCCCTTATAGTTAGAAAGTTTTTCCTAATATCTACTCTAAATCTCCCTTGCTGCAGATTAACCCCATTACTTCTTGTCCTAGTTTCAGTGGACACAGAAAACAACTGATCACTGTCCACTTTACAACAGCCCTTAACATATTGGAAGGCTGTTATCAGGTCCCCGCTCGGTCTTCTTAAGACTAAACATTCCCGTTTTTTCCCCCTTTCCTCAAAGAACTCATGTTCTGAGCCTTTCATCATTTTTGTTGCTCCCCTCTGGACTCGCTCCAATTTATCCTCATCTTTCCTAAAGTGCGGCACCCAGACCTGGACACAGGACTCCAGCTGAGGCCTCACTAATGCCCAGGTGAGCAGGACAATTACATAGTGTAGCTTGCATATGACGCTCCTGAAAAGGATTATTGTGGCTCACAGGGCGTTAAATAACCCGACAAGTCACATCTGAGCGAGCGTTAGGCTTGATAAGCATGGAGTCCAGCTGAGCAGGGAGCAGGTGGGGCTAGTATAAAGCCAGGAAGTATGCAACAGACAGGGGCTGTAATGTGGAAGCCTGCAGTCACTCTCTGGGCTTAGAGAGGGAAAGGAGGAGACCCAGGGGGAGAGCAGAAGCCCTGGAATCCTGGCCCTGAAGGATGGGTTTACCCAGAAGGTTGGTAGAGCACAAAACTGATGGGGTGGAGTAGGAAGAAGCTCAGGGAAACAGCAGCAAGATTTGGGACAGTACAGACATTGGCTGCTGATTCAAGGATTCCTAAGATGGAACCTGGAGTAGTGGGTAGGCCCGGGTTCTCCTACCAGCCACTGGGGAAGTTGCATTGCCTTGGATTGGAGGACTGCTGGGTAGAATACCTGATCAGCCGGTCCAGTGAGACTGTGACACTCTGGAAGGTGGTAAACACATAGTGACCTGGCTGGAGGGCCCAGCCATGAAGAGGGAGTATCCTGACTCACAAAGAGGAAGCCCTGCAACTCCTGGAACATGAAAAGAGCTGTAGCATGAGCAAGACACAGAAGGGGGCATCAGATTGGGCAGAGCTAACCCCCAGACACAGGTGCAAGGAGGCACCCCAGTGATGAGTAGTGTAACCCATGACAATCCCCCAGAATATTAGCCTTTCTTTCGCAACTGCATCACATTGTTGAGTCATATTCAATTTGTGATACACTATAACCCCCAGATCCTTTTCAGCCATACAACCACCTTCCCATTTATCCCCCATTTTGCAGTTGTGCATTTGATTTTCATAAGTGTAGTACTTTGTGATTGTCTTTATTCAATTTCATCTTGTTGATTTCAGACCAATTCTCCAATTTGTTAAGGTTGTTCTGAATTCCAATCCTGTCCTCCAAGTGCTTGCAACCCCTCCCAGGTTGGTGTCATCCACAAATTTTAGAAGCATGCTCTCCACTCCATTATCCAAGTCCTTAGTAAAAATATTGAAGAGTACTGGACCAAGGACTGACTCCTTCGGGACTCCCCTAGATACATCCTTCCAGTTTGACTGGGAACCATTTATAACTATTCTTGGAGTAGGATATTTCAACCAGTCGTGCACCCACCTCAGAGTAATTTCAACTACACCACATTTCCCTAGTTCGCTTATGAAAATGTCATGTGGGACTGTGTCAAAAGCCTTCCTATAATCAAGGTATATCTACTGGTTCGCCACATCTACTAGGCCAGGAAACCTATCAAAGAAGAGAATTAGGCTGGTTTGGCATGATTTGTTCTTCAAATTTATGCTGGCTATTCCTTATAACCCTATTACTCTCTAGGTGCTTACAAACTGATTGTTTAGCAATTTCTTCCAGTATCTTTCCAGGTATTGAAGGTAGGCTGAATGGTCTATAATTCCCCAGGTCCTCTTTCTTCCCATTTGAAATACAGATACTATGTATTGTGACAGAGTCGGGCCAGATGGCTACAGGAGAGTGATAGAAGGCAGATATATTAGCCCCAAGTTAAGTAGTTCCCTTTTTCCCGGGTAAGGTAACAGGGAAGGTTCCAGAACAATCAGGAACTTTCTGGAAACAATTAAGGCAGACAGGCTGATTAGAACACCTGCAGCCAATCAAGAAGCTGCTAGAATCAATTAAGGCAGGCTAATCAGGGTACCTGGGTTTAAAAAGGCTCTCACTCCAGTTAGTGAGGTGTGCGTAAGGAGCTGGGAGTGAGAGGATGTGCTGCTGGAGGACTGAGGAGTACAAGCGTTAACAGACACCAGGAGGAAGGTCCTGTGCTGAGGACAAAGAAGGTGCTGGGAGGAGGCCATGGGGAAGTAGCCCAGGGAGTTGTAGCTGTCACACAGCTGTTCCAGGAGGCACTCTACACAGCTGCAGTCCACAGGGCCCTGGGCTGGAACCCAAGGTAGAGGGCAGGCCCGGGTTCCCCCCAAACCTCCCAAGTCCGGACCCAACACAGGAGGTTCCACCAGAGGGGAAGGTCTCTAGGCTGCTTCCCGACCCACATGGCGGATCAGCAGAAACTGTGGGGATTGTTCTTACTCTTTTTTCCCCATGCTGGCCAGTGATGAGGTTATCTGAGTGAACGGCAGATTTGAGCCACAAAAGTGGTCAAACTGAAGGCTACTGTGAATCACTGGGGTGAGCAAAATCCGCCAATAAGTGCAGGACCCACCAAGGTAGAGGAGGAACTTTATCACAGTATGTTTACCTTTTTCCATCCCTCTGGGACCTCACTCATCCTCCAGAAGTTCTCAAAAATAATCGCTAACAGTTCCAAGATTGCTTCCGCTAGTTCCTTACGTATTATTTAAACATTCTTTAACCTGTTCTTTCCCTATTTTGGCTGGTGTTCCTTCCCCCTTGTTAATATTAATTCTGCTGAGTATTTGGTCACCATTATCTTTTTTAGTGAAGCCAAATGGGCATTCAACACCTCAGCCTTCCTGAAGTCATCTGCTATTAGCTCTCTTCCCTGTTAAGCAGAGGAACTACACTTTCCTTTTCCTTTCTCTTGGCTCCTAATGTATTTAAAGAATCTTTTCATTAACCAGGCCCCCAGCCCAGTCAGAGTGTTCAAAGCATTTTCTGAACACCTTGAACTGCTCCCACAAACAGGGAAGTAATACAGAACCTTGAGCCCCGGCGTTATACATTTATGCAGGCCCACCCACTCAAGAAATAGTCAAGCGTGCACTGCACTATTCCTGAAGGGCTTCAGCAGTAGCTGTGTTGTATATTAGTTGAATAGTATAGGTGCAATCAGCTGCAGCCTGTTGGAAATGGTAAGTGACTGTGTTATTGCCCTGTAGCTTAGAAGACATCATGTATCAGCAGTGCACTTAATCTGCACTTATTGCTGCCTCTGTCCTGTATCCTGCTATGGCATGATCATTCTCTGCTGTGTAACAGGAAAATTCAGTCTCTTGTTGCATTCGGCCCTAGGCTTCCCTCCAGTCCTCTTCAGGATAAGAAGAATCACTAGGATACTTCAAACCCTTCAGCCAGTGCACATTATCAGTGTTCCATTGCAAAGAAATAACATATCAGAGTGTGAGATCATTGGCTTCTCAAGCAATTGGTTCCCTACATTGTCTGGTGGGGGCTCTTGGTTTTCAAGGTCATTGATACTGTACTCTTTAAGGCATATCGATCATCTACCATCGTCACTTTAATTAATACTGAAACGCACATACCTTTGTGGCAGAACATCACAGTCATGGCTTTCAGCAAAGAAAGTGAAAGCTAACTTATTTGTTTCAATGTGCAGGGGGAATTTAGATTGCCAGTTATAGTAAATGTATCCAGGGAACCAGCATTCATAGCCCTCCTTTTGCAAAATGTGCTAAAGGCTCTAGGAGGGCTGCAGGTGGCCAGGACTTCGTCCAAAAGATGGCAGATCCAACAACAGAGCATTCCTTAATTCCACAGTGGGACATTAATCAATCCTGCCTCAGAGGGAGCAGCACCACCCCCTGAATCATCAGCTGCATCATATCCGGAAGCACCCATGCTTTTCCTTGCAGCTCTCCCACTAAAATACTGACCAGGCACAAGCCTGCTTAGCTGGGGAGACCTCTCAAGGCCACACAGCCCAAGGCAGCATCTGTGCAGCACTTGGCTTTTGCCTGGGGTTTATTAGCTGTCATTCTGGGCACTTTGTGTTGCTTTGACTGGCATCCCCAGCAACTGCTGCCCTCACTCCTCTGCCTTCCAAAATGAGCCTTATGTAGGGAGAGATTGAAAAAATGAAACACAGTCACCCAGTGTCTGGTGCAGATTAAAGGAACTAAAACTCAGCCAGTCTCATAAAAGTTGTTTCTTGGGACTTCTGACAGCTTGTGAGAATCCACGTCCCCTTCCCACTACCCGAGATCTGTCTGCTCCTTCTTCAAGAGTCGTTTCACGTGTGAAGTTTCCCCTCCTTAAAAATGAACAGCTGTGTGCTCTCCTCTAAGTACTCTTCCTCTGCTGCCCACTTACTGTGCCGCTAATTGAACCCACATGAACTGTGCTTTCTTTGCCTGGCATGATTGATGATGCCTTTGCACAACATTAAGGAGCTGCTGGGTTTTAAGTAATACCTCGCAACCACAGCCGCAGCGGCAGTGGCATCCAGAAGGAGAGATGACAACAAATAACCAAGCGATGGGGGCTTTTAGGGAAGGCAGGACAAAAAAGGGATGGGGGGAGTGGGAGCAAGAGAAAGGTAATGAAAGAAGAAGAGAGGAGGGAGGAAAAGAAGAACAAGAGAGATTACGATGGGAGAAAAAGAAAGGTGGGACAAAATGAAATATGGCTAGAGTAAGAAACAGATGTAGTGGGTAATTTAAAACGGCCCTATGTGGGGAAAGGTGCATTGAGGATTTAGCCCCCATCCGCACACTGAGCTTCTTTTGTCGTCAATATAGTTAGGTGAGGTTGAGAGACAGTTACAGTAAATAGCCAGGCCACCACTTCACTTCTGTTTACTGCACATGGCTTCGCTGTATTCAGGGTTCTGTCACCTGACGGAGTTTGCCCTTAGATGCCCCCCCCCCCCCCAAAAGAGCACTGATTGAATGGAAAAGGTTCAGAAAAGGACAACAAAAATGATTAGGGGTATGGAATGGCTTCCATATGAGGAGAGATTAATAGGACTGGGACTTTTCAGCTTGGAAAAGAGATGGCTAAGGGGAGATATGGTCTATAAAATCATGACTGGTGTAGAGAAAGTAGATAAGGAAGTGCTGTTTACTACTTCTCATAACACAAGAACTAGGGGTCACCAAATGAAATTAATAGGCAGCAGGTTTAAAACAAATAAAAGGAAGTATTTCTTCAGACAATGCACAGTCGACCTGTGGAACTCCTTGCCAGAGGATGTTGTGAAGGTCAAGACTATAACAGGGTTCAAAAAAGAACTAGATAAGTTCATGGTCGATAGGTCCAACAATGGTTATTAGCCAGGATGGGCAGGGATGGTGTCCCTAGCCTCTGTTTGCCAGAAGTTGGGAATGAGTGACAGGGGCTGGATCACTTGATGATTACCTGTTCTGTTCATTCCCTCTGGGACACCTGGCACTGGCCGCTGTCAGAAGACAGGATACTGGTCTAGATGGACCTGTGGTCTGACCCAGTAGGGCTGTTCTTATGTTCTTATCTTCATGTCCCAGGAATGGGTAAGGACCGGGACTCAACACAGACCGAAAGGCTGAACAGTCTTTAGCCACTGAGATGGAGATTTTCAGAAGTGCCTAAAGGGTGATAGAGATTGACTTTCAAGGGTACTTGTGCTCCTAAATCTTTTTTTTTTTTCCTTTTTTTAAATCTGCCCCAGAATTCTCTCTGTTCAGTCCCTAAAAAAGCCTCACCCTGAAATGTCTATGAGAAATTCAGCTCTGGTGCTGAAATCAGGGCATGATCATCAATCATTTTCATCAGCATGGCAGTCCTCACTGTCCCTCCTGCCAAGAAGGCTATAGATCTTCATGACTCTCTTTCAGATGCCTGATTTCCTTCCCTACCCAACACTATGGAATACCAGCTTGTGCAAAACTGCTTTCCTTCTCCCTTTCTCCAGTTTCCTTCAGTTGAACGAGTGGAACATGTTTCCAGTTCTGCACAAAAAACCACTGTGCAAACACAGAGATTCCATCCTAACCCAGGGCAAAAAAGGCCACTGGTTATAGATAGTCAACAATCCATACATCCTATTTTACTTCTGAACTACTGTCATCAGAAGAGAAACTGGAAGTTGGGAAGCAATTGAGGAAGGACAAAAACAAATGAAAGGAATCTAAACTATGATAATTAAATTCCAGGATTTCACAGAGCTTTTATTTCTTGTGTGAAAATAACCCAAATTCCAGCCTGAAGCACCTGACTGCAATGAAATAAAGAACCCCTGTGTGGAGCATGGTGATATCTCCTAAGCACATGCATAACTTTAAGCATGTGCTTAAGTGCTTTGTTGATGAGGGATGGACTCAGGGTTCGGATAAGAGCATTGTGACAGACAGTGAATCTCGTTGGCTAGTGGAATTAACATCTCAAGTTGTGTCATATGAATCAGATCAAGTCCTGAATGCTTTGGGGGCAGAAAAAAAGCACACTTTGAAACCAGGGTTCTCTGATCAAAACCATACAGTAATAACTGGCTTCAATCTTCCCCATTAGGGACTTTTCCCATTTAAGTGATACGGTGTTGGTGAAACAATTTTAGTTGTTTTATTTGGTTTGTGGATTCCTGTGTTCTCAATGTAAAGATCTAGTCCAACTATTTCCCTGGTCAGTCATTCAGGCTTGTTTGAGACTTTGTTTTCTAGTCTGCAAAAATGCTCAGCTGGAGCTAGGGTTCTGGTGCTGATGCCAATTAAGATGGAAGAGGCCCAGCTCATGGGGTCCTGTATTTGTTTTGTAATGGAGTTGAAAGGGCTGACTCATTCCCCTCCACTCTGTCTCCCCCTCAGTGATCTTATGAAGAGCCCAGTATTTTACAAATCCAGACAAGCTGCTGAGTGTGGCTGTTTTCCTTTACATCCCCCACAACACCACGCTTGTTGCCCCTACCACAGAAAATAGTGCCTATGTGGAACACCTGAACTAAAGCACTGTTGGTCTCATGGGCAGGACCCAACTGGTTTTACGTACACAAGTCTGAGAAGAGGGAACCAGCATGTGCGTATCGGAAAACTCCAAAGCTTTGCCCCCAAACTTAACACGAATCCAGGGAGGTTCTGCATGTGAGAGTCATGGGACAACTCCCCCTCCCCCACATTAACTCTCTCCCCGCAAACTGCAGGGAAAGCCGGAGTGATTTTCACAGCTCTGATGGAGTTCAGCCCCCTCTCCGGGCACTGAAAAATCATCCCTGCCTGGGGATGACTTATGCCTGGCGCGCACAAGAATCCTTCTGAAGAGCAAATAGTTTGGCTTTGGAATGCACCAGATTGTAGCAAGTGTCAGGTATTTGGGGGTGGGAGTGGGGAAAAAAGGATTCCAAGGAGGGTTCTCCAAGGTTTCCTCTAAAAGGTCTTTGCACACACTCCACACTTCCTGTAACACACATGAACACTCTGCCATGCTATCAACACACACCATAGATTTTCCAGGAACAAAGTATAAATATTTCCAGCACAAAATGAATGTAAAATTTGCTAAGTGGTGTTGCCTTCCCTTCTGGGTTTTGTTTAAACAGGAAAACAAATGAACAGTTTCCCCTGTCCCTTGCCCTCTCTGCCAACAAATGCACTTGTGGAATGGGAGGCTTAGCTCATCATTAAGGGGAGGCAGCATATCAAGGTCTGACCCCCCCCCCCTTTTTTTTTAAGTCTGAAAAACCCGGGTACACTTTTCCCCTTGTTGTCGTTCATGTTTGTGCATCTCTGCACTGTCAGGTTTCTGGCTGGAAGCCGATGGAATGAAATGCTGCAAAAGAGGCGTGGCCTGTGACATTATCAGGCCAAGACAAAAGAGAAAACACCAGAAATCTCACCAAAAAGCTCGTGCTCGTAAGATTCACAGTTCAGCTTTGCAGACCTAATAAGATCAGATAAGGTCAGAATAACCATCTAAATGTTTGGGAATTCTAAATTTCAGAAACATCTGAGGTTCACCCATCATTAGAACATGTTTCTATAGAATTGCCCCTTTCTCAAACAAGAAGACATATAGAAGCTACAGATTTATCTAATCTTGCTATAGCTGTTTGGATGTTGGGAAGGAGTGTAGTCTACAAGCTCAAGCATAGATTTGCGGATGAGGATACCTGGATTCTATTTTCAGTCCTGACAATGCCTACCTGTGTGATCTTGTGTGAGCCATTTGGCCTTTCCGTGCCTCAATTTCTCCAACTGCAAAGGAAGGTAGTAATACTCAACTTCTCTCTCTTGCATTTTATGAGGGGCAACAAAATTGTTTCTAAGCTGGTTGGAAATACTTTCATGAAAGGCTTTCTACAATAAGACCCAACTTTTTATCATCCATGTGATGATGAAGGAACCTCCAAAGCTTTGGACTTTCTATTCTGATCAGCTCTCACAATTTAAGAACTTCCTGTGAACCTATTCCAACTTTCTGGGTTGGTAAAAGTGACCTTGAAATCTCGTGAAAACAGGATTTCTTGTGACACTCCTGGTATGTCCTACTCCTGGATCAGACCAGAAATTGTACCATGAGAATGGACTTTCTTACGGTGTTCCAGTATTTCCTCTGCTGCTGAGCCTGGGAGGGACTAGGAAGTGCAGAGGCATGTTTGAAAAAGATTTTGAAATGTAGATGAAAGTGTGGGTCAGTTCCTATTTTATCCAGACTTATATTTACCCATCTCTCCTTTTGGAGAACCCCCAACACACCTGGCTCTTGACAAGGTCATCATCTCGCTGTACTTGCAGAATGTAGCCCATCTTGCAACTCACACTGCACTGGGCACCGTTGTAGAGCTCCCCACTGGTGCAGTTCAGCACAGCATTCTCAATCTCCAGCTCTTGACAGTCAGTGGCTTCGCAGGAGTAGTGGACACAGCTAGTAAGGAAACAAGAAAAGGCCCCTTTAGTTCATTTTTGCAGAACAAGGCTACGCTGACAAATGCTTCATTGGTAGGGCAGCACGTACAAGTCACACAGCTTGCATACTGAACTAGTTTTGCAAAAATCATCCGGGAACAGTAGGCACCATTGTCACACTTCCTGCTGAATGAGTGCCTGCTGGCAATGACACCTGCAGCACATTATAGATGTTGTGCGTCTGAACAAAATGCTGGTGCAAGGGGCCAGGTCGTCAATGCTCGAGAATGACATTTGGTTTTTGTACAGGATACACAGAACACGAACAGTGTGCACTGCAGCATCTCAGGCTTCCCTTCAGCGCTCCACCAAACCTTGCCAGAGAAGAACCATCTTCAAGGTTTAGGGATGTTGTTCGGTCTCCAGGCACCATCCAATCTTTGGTCTCTGCTGAAATTACAAGGGTCGGACCATACCGATAAAGCCGGTGTTTTTGTGATGCTGACACCTGTTTTTGGGGAACTGGATTGAGACTCAAAGGACACAACTCCAGGTATGTAGCTAGTGATAAGCTCTTATCAGTTTGAACAAGCTCAGTAGCATGCTGTCTTTTCAGATCACTCCAATGCTGCCTTCCTGTCCACAAAGCATTTGAACAGATGGAACCTCTCTGTTTCCTCGCAGGAAGTGATATTAACATTTAAAACAATTTGCAAAATAGTGATTTCTTTTTTAAACGACACATAGAGGATTGTGTGCAGCAAAGTCTTTCAGTCTATGATAACCCAGACACAACAACTACTGAAAACGTATCCAGCTCAGGAACTTGAGCATTTACCCAGTGGTTCTCAACCTATTTAATACTGTGGGCTGCAAATGCAGCTCTCTGTGTGTTACCTGGGCCGCACCCACACAATAGAGATACTACCTGCATGGCCCTGAGAATGTCACATGGGCTGCAGCTGGGGGATGATTGGGCTGCAAGCTGCCTGCGGGTTGAGAAACAATGATTTACATGACATGCATCCGACGAAGGGGGTATTCACCCATGAAAGCTTATGCTCCAATACGTTTGCTAGTCTATAAGGTGCCACAGGACTCTGCCGCTTTTAATGATTTACATGACATTTTTACATGGTCAAAGTGTCGTATGGACACTAAGTCAGGGTTCTCAACCTGAGGCTCTCCCTCCCCCGCCCAATACTATAAAAACTCCACAGCCCACGTGTGCTACAATAACTGGTTTTCTGCATATAAAAGGCGGTAGCAACCAGGGCAACTGCCTGGGGCCCCATGCCCGTGAAGCTACATTGCTCAGGCTTTGGCTTCAGCCCCGGGCGACGTGGCTCAGGGCCCTGGGTTTCAGCCCCATGTGGTGGGGGTTCAGCTTTCTACCCTGGGCCCCAGTGAGTCTAATGCTGGCCCTGCTTGGCGGCCGCCCCTGAAACCTGCTCGCGGCCCCCCAGGTGGCCCTGACACCTGGTTGAGAACTACTGCACTAAGTAACTACCTCATGATATCCCTGTGAGGAAGCTGGGTCAGTGCAATTAATCCCATTTTAGAGCTGGGAAAGGAGATACAGAAAGGGGAAATGACTTGCCCAGAGCCACACAGAGAGTCAAAGGTGGAGCCAGGTTTAGAACTTGGGACTTCCTGAGTCGCAAATCAGACTTGGACACAGTATTCTGTCGCTGTATCAAATCATTTCTCTTCCAACTAGGAAATAACCCCGCCTGGGAAGTAACCTACGCTTGGAATTCAATCATCCCTTGCTTCTTGGAAGCCTTTCGCTGGAATGAGTTGGGCTGCTTATATCCTTTGCATTCGGACGGACTCCATGGGCCCAATTCCCATCCCTTTCCTCTAGGTTGGTGCTTCCCAGCCTAAGTAAGCTCACAGTATCGGAAAGACGCTGCCACAATTCCCACTTAGGACCAAACTGTGAACGAGTAGTATCCTACTCCATAAGCTCCATTTCCATCCCACTGAAATCTCTGGTACTGAGTCTTTTAGAAGCACTCCCTCAACTAGTCCTAGAGGCAGCCACCCTTACTTAAAATTGAGCAGCATCTTACTTTGCAACTAGTCCTGTTGACATGAGTGGAAGTAATTACTGAAGAGGGTCCCACTTAACATTCATAAGGCTGTTGAATCTGGCCACTAAAAGGGAATGGATATTGAACCATGATGGTTTGTCCAATCCTCACTACACATTCCAACTACACCTGTGCACTGAGGCTAATTGTTATTTTGTTTTCCTCCATTTTTGGACAGTGATGTTTTGTATGTGAGTTTCTTCTGCCTTGGTGCTTCACTGAGAAGTAAGTTGTGTTGTTGAGGAACAAAGTGAACATTACTGATAATTCAACATATCGAATAAGGAGAAATCTGTTCTCAAAAATACATGTTGTGAACCTTGTAAACCTTGCAGGAAGAATTAAACCCTTCTGCACAAAAGACAGATAAAAATAAATAAAATAACAGATCCTTTTCAGTAAATATCTGATGTGCACCAATGTACAGCATATTGATGCTACCCTGAATTCAAGCCTTGAAGGATATCATAGGAAGGAATAAACCTGAGAAAAATTAGGGCCAAATTCTGTTGTCCTTACACCAGTACAAATCTGGAGTAACTCCACTGAAGTCAACAGAGCTAGTCTTGATTTACATTGGTGGATGTGAGAACAAGAATCTGGCCCCCAGATGACCATTGATAGTCGTACAGAACTGAAATGCCAGAGGCAAAAGCATTAAATAACACTTCTTGTGATGTTCCTCTTTCTGTTTACAAGTCCCCTTGTGGTCTTAGCAAATGACTGGGGAACATTTTTAGCAATCCCTCGAGGCTCCAGATTATGCTTTGGTTAGCAGGCTCATCCAAGCAGCTCTCTCGGCATGTAACTCTATAAGAATGACTTCATAAAAAACAATACAACCATTCACTTTTTGTAAAACAACAACTACCACTACCAAATGTTTCCAATTTAAATACTTTTGGCTCTCTTGCTACTAGTTCCAGTTTGGTATCAGCTACTGTCAGCTGTAAATCCCAATGACTTTGGGAGTCACCATCCTGAACCGAGTGCTGCAAGTACAGAATTAAATAGGCGAAACAAATATCAACAAGAAAAAACATCCAGACAGAACCCATCATGCCCATAAGCACAAAATGGTGGGCTGCACCATTCCTTTCTCAGGTACTACCACGTAGGAATGGGAAAACACGACATGTTCAAGAAACCATACATTCCTAAGGAACGAAAGAGTAAAAAATCTGAGAATGAAATAATTTTTTTGCCTTAATCCACCTTCTTAAGTGTGGACAATAGTTTTTCAACGAATGACTTAATGAAACTTTGCACTGTTCAACGGAGGGTCACTAAGCAGATTTCAAAGAAGGGTATGTTACAGACAGGGAAGCCAAGGTAGAGAGAGGGTATGACTCAATATTTTCAAAAGTGGTCTCTACATTTGGGTGCCCAACCTGAGACCGCTTCAGTGTGATTTTCAGAGGTGTTCCGCACCTGTAGCACCAGCTGGAGTCAAAAGCAGCTGCAGGGGCACTAAACTCCAACAATCCGGCCCTATGCATTTAAAGCTGTGCACCTAAAAATTGGGACACCCACAATGAGAGACCACTTGGTTTTGATCTTCACTATCAACTTTTTGCATAGCTTGATTCCTCCTGACTCATCTCTCTGAAGATACCACTGGTTTGGAAACATAAGGACGGTTGTATTACTATCTGTATCTTTTCAAGTACCTTGTCTCCAAAGCTCTCTAACCCCTGACACTCAAATCTGTGATGCTGGCTTTCAACATTTCTGGACAAATCAGGAAAACCTGGAAAAGTATGTGGGGAAGGGGAACTATGCACTCCTCCAAACTCATCCACATCTTTGCAGACTGGAGATCTTGAGAAATACGAGATTGTGAGTTCTATGAGATTTCTAGTGCCTTTTGCTTTCAGCCATGTTGGAAATAATACCGCACCGACAGGCTATCTCACAGTGTGGCACCAATTGAAACTGGGAGGAGAAGAGACACGTGACTTTGTTAAAATATATATTTAACCAAAGTATTTTGAGCTTCACAGAAAATTTGAGTTCAGGTCATATCTATGCTGAAGTTCTGAGTTAGTTTTTATTTTATCTTTTATCTTATTTATTTTATCTGAACCATTTCGCCAATCTCTAATCTAGATATGCTCAAAACTTGAGCTCTAATTCCCCTCTTCTAATATTGGCCCTGATTCAGCAAGGCACTTAAACATGAGCTTATCTTCAAACATGTGCTTACATCCCACTGGAAGTATATGACATCAATGGGACTTAAGCATGTAGTTAAGTGATCTGAATGGGAACCCCAGTAACAGAATCCTGGAAACATCTGTATTGTTATGTGTTTGTACAAAATTATGACAATTAAGAGGAACTCTTCCTTCCTTACATAAAAACAAAACAACACCTCCTGCTTTGTAAAGCTTACAGCAGCCAAATATCTTTCCCTAATCCTGAGGTCAAACACTTTTTTCCAAGAACTCATCCTAACACTGTGCACCCTCATTATTTAAGTAATTTCCTTAATGATCTCTCTGCCAAATATACTTGTATAGGCAAGCACAAAGACACACAAATGCACCCTGACATACAACAGAGGGTCAATTCTGACCTTATTTTACACAGATGTAACTACCTGTGTAGTTGAGGATAGCTTTGGGCCTTAGATCTTAAACATTTCTGTCTACCCTGATTCTATGACAGTGCACATAACACACACACACACACACATCCTCTACCCATGTTTCTAATGTTCTCATCATCACCAGGTCTCACTGAGGTGGACACAAGAAAGCAGAGATGGACATTTCTTCTGGTCTGTCTGGAGGGCACTTGTCAACCGAGAAAAAGCAGACTCTCTCTCTTTACGCAAAACAAAGTAGGCTTTGATGAATGCTTTAGAAAAGCAGATGCATCAGGCTACTTCCAGTTACACTGCTGGTTGCAGTTATACAGTTCAACCAAAGAAAGATTTGAAAATCTTGTTGTCTGTTTAGTTTCTTTTCTCCAGCTTTCTGCTAACATCTTGTCGATTCCTTTGTTCTGAAGCAGAAGTTCTGAATATGTGTAAGGCAAATATCAGAATTTATTAGACAGAGGGGATTGGATGGGTCAGGGGATTTGGAATGGGGTTCAGAGCCTTTCATTTTAGGTTCTCTGCTTCAAATCCTATCCCTGATAGTGATCAGAAATAGTTACCAGCTGTTGGGTATTCATTCAATGACTTGGGTGAAACTGACCTCAGCCCAGTTCCCAGAGGGACCTCAGTGGGAATTGTGGATGTATATGTTGATAGGAGTGAAGTGCAGAAAGAAAGAAGGTGCGCGTGTGTGTGTGTGCGTGTACGTGAGAAATAATTACCTGAACACTTCAGTGCTTTCTAAAAAGTTTGGCTCTAAAACTGAGTGAACTGAAAGGAAGGAGAGGCATAGCCTACTGATTAGAGCCATTAGACTGACTGGTTAGCCAGACTCCTAGGTGCCATTCCCTGCTTTGGAAGGGGAGTGGTTCACAGTGGTTAGAGCGGGGTGGGGCAGGTGTCAGGACCCCTGAGTTCCACTACCAGGACTCCATGAAAATTTTTCCACCTGGTTCTCCTGCTCTGTGAAATATCATGTCCAGTGAGACTTCTGCTGAAATGAAGACCTCAAAATGCTCAAGCTTTCAAAACACCTCTAAGATCTCAAGGCAGCTAAGCAGTGTTTGGGAGGTGTGTGTTAACAACTGAATGCCTTGCAGTTTCTCCCTGTGAAAATGTGTTGAAGAGAAAAAAAAAGCGCACCACATTCTAGCTTAATAAAAGCCAAATGATGCTGTTTGCCAATTACCAAAACAGGGTGAAGGTTAAAACCCCATTGAATTATAACCCAAGTCACGGGCCAAGACTTCTATGATTAACAGCTCTCTGAGAAATTCAGTAATTTCACCAGAAGCAGATTGACCGCAATTGCGTAAAATGAAAGAAAGCAGAAGAGTTGGAAACTATAGCAGAATGAGTTAAGAAAAGGAGCATTAAATAACAAGTCTGAGATCAGAGGAGGAGGAGATTCTTTTTTGTTTTCTCTTTAAAAAAGTCACAGGAGGGACTACAAAAGATGATCAGGTTTGTTATGCTTTTGCAGATGATTGTCTTCTTAGTAATTTCTTCTTGGAGACAGAGAGAGCAGGAGAGAATTGAACGAATGCTTGAAAGGAGAGAGAGGCCACCTTTCTGAGAGGGTTGTGTTGGCCCATCGAAGAGAGAATTCTCAGATGGAAGGAATTTTTTTAGGGCAGGGGTGAGGGGAGGGGATTGCATGTTGTTGAGGAATGGTTTATGCTGGCTCAGGTATGCCAGGTCATGCACTTCTGTGGAAGGAGCTGAGGGTGCATGGTTTCCAAACCATGTCTAAACAAACTGTAGGTCTGTTATTCAGATCCCGATTATTGCACTCAGGGAGCTGAGAAGCAGTTGGGAGATGCTGATTTTATTTTAGTTTATTTTGCCTACAGCCCTGTCCATGACATAAAGAGTTGTTAAGTGTGTATCTGTGTATACAGGCAGAGATTTATATGTATACGTGTATCGTTACATAGACATAAGTCAAAGGAGTAAAAAACACAGCCCACCCTGCATAAGCTGGTTCTTGGCTGCTACAGTGAGGTTGATAGTAATAAAACAAGGTTCAATGGAACTGGGAAAAGCAAATGTACTTTCTTCAAACTATAAAATACACACAGTGGTGACATAGTTATGTAACAAGAAAACATGCAGTACCTGTACCAGAGAACCACATAAAACAGGATACCATTGGCCTTCCCACAAAGGGGAAACTTATCTTCATTATAAACAAGGAGTCAGTGGAGAACTGTAAAGCTGAAATGCTGTTGGGAAACCAGGAATTCTAGCAGTTGGACCAAGGTGTCTGCCTAAGCTGTGAAGCTGCAGTTTCCATTAGAGTAACAAATCCATGACAAAGTGAAGGAGATGCCCAGCTCTTCTTGTGAACAAGGCATACAGAGGTTGCCATGAAAATGTCAGCACGCAAGAACAGTGGGCACGCAAGAGATCACATTGACTCCCTGCACCATGAAAAGGAAATAACCACAGTATCTCAAACCCAGGTCTGGCAACCACTGATTTTCCCTCGCAATCACCGTACACACATCTTCATGGAAATATAGTGTCTCCTGGGTGGAAGCAAATGCTTATATGGGCCTGTCTTCGATCTCTTGTGCACTACTGTAAATAAGGAGTAACGTCACTGAAATCAGTGGAGCTGTACAAGTGTAGAACTAGTCTGAGAGGAGAATCAGGCCCATGGTATCGGCTCTGAGGGTGTCATGTCACAACCGCCCATGTCATTTTGACAGCATGTCAAAAGTCCCACTGTCAGCTGCACTGGAAAAAGAAAATCAGTGGAAAAATAAGGAATGCAATGTTATGAACACTCCATAAATGTCTTATAAATTAAGGTTGGAATTTCCAAAGTGCCTATGGACATTAGGAGCAGAAATCCTAATGAATTTCAATGGAACTTGTGCTCCTAATTTCCTTAGGCTCTTAAAATACCACTCTAAATATATACTTTTAAAAGGGAGAGGGAATGCATGTTTTATTCAGTCATCAGGGTGACCAACTCGTGACAATGGGAAAGATGAATTCACACCCAAAATAAAAGCTGTGTGAACCTCTAAAAGGAGGTATATTCCTCTTCTCTCTCTCCTCCATATTCAGACTCTCACCCAAGCTTATAAGCATCTGTATATCTGAGGATACAATTCTCCCCAACCAAAATAATTCTCCTTGTGGGGTGGGGAAGAATCTTTTCTTGCAGACTGAAGCCAAAATTAGAGGCAAAAATATCCACGTTTATCTAAGGAAAATGAAGGAGGAAAATCTTATATTTGGAAAGCAAATTTCAAACAAAAGTCACCTCATCAAATGAGACCTGGGCCAATGGGAAAGAGGAGTAGAGAGACAGTTCCTGGAAAGAGAATGCATGTGTGCATGCTTGTATGAGATCAGCTGGAGTCTACCATCGAGGACAGCCCAAATGGGAAATACATCAAGACAGCTTGGCAGGCTCTGCAGAAGGGAACAGGAAACCTACATGCAGGTTCTGATCTGGTTAAGAATTAATTTAAAATTAACCCTCTTTCTAAGTTCATCTCAGATTGGGTAAATAAATGAAGCAAGAAGATAGCAGCTAACTCCCAGAGGTCTGGAAAGTTGCTCATTTCTTGGCCTCTTTGATGCCTGTCTTAACACTCCTTTCCCTATAACATTCACTCGTTCAAACTATTTTATGGAGGGGGGTGGGCGGAACTATATATGGTCTCCACAAGCAGTCTCACCATGCAGTGATTTGCATTCCCACCATTAGGGCCTGATTGAAGGGAATGGAAAGGCTCCTGTTGATTTCAATCCTTCTTTCAGAAAGTCTCTAAATCCTTACTTGAAATTGGAAGCTTTATTCATAATCCAGTACTTAGCCATAACCCGGATGTCTCTGAGTTTTACTATTTTGAATAGGTGAGACTCTTACTTTGAAAGTTTGGGATCCAATGGGCTGCGGCTTAAAGGGGGTCAGCCATGTGTCATTAAAAACATGGAGAGAAGACAGAGTGGGCAATTGTTATTATTGTTAAAGAAATGTTTCGAAAGGTTAGTTTGCTCTGTTGCAGCTGAGGTCTTGCCTAAGGGGAAATGTATTTTTTTAAATCAAGGAAATATCTTTTCTAAACACACAGCACTTCTAATTTCACAATAAATGGTTCAATTTTACTGAAAAATAGCGAGAGAGAGAAATGGGGCACTGTTTCCGAACCCTCTCAAACTCCACATTGCTCCTAGCTACTTCCTTCTGACGGGTCGGTTTCTTTCTCTCTCTCTACCTCCTGCACTGGGAGTTGGCCAGACTTCCAAACTAGACCTCTCATCTGAAACTTGATCTTGCTGAGTTTGGGCCTCTGAATTTATACAGCTTATTGCACAAAATGATTGAATCTAGGTCAGAACACACTGACTGAATTGATTTAGCTATAGATATACTCCCCCACCCCTCGGAATAAAAAGTGAGGTCCTAAAAAACCAGCCAGGAGTGCTATCAAAAACCTGAGAGTACTACTAGAATCCTAGGAGGCAGAGCAGGGGCTTGTGAGGGAATGCAACTTGCTTGTTTTATTATTGTACTCTACTCAAACTGCTGCTACAGTTTGACTATTACTTGCAGCTTTGAGCGTAGTGAGAAAAAAACCCATGACTTTTATGTTTTTTGCTAAGTTCTCCCCACATCCTTTCAGTGCCTTTCTGAAAAGATCCATGAGACTGCAGAGACTGGACTGTGAAAGGTCACAATCTCTTCATGATGCTGCAAAGCAGAGATGGGGAGGGATTGGTGATGACCTATTGATATGTATCAATAGCAACAATAAGCTTATTATAGGGCCTTTCATCCTACAGGGTCCCAAAAAGCTTTCCAGACCATGGGAAAGAGCCACAGAATGTTCTGGGGGCCCTTGACTCACCTTATAATCAGTAGAAGTGATAGGTACTAAGCACCTACCATGAGGTGCTTTTCAGAGTCAGGCCTAACAAAGGCACAGGAATCCCTTAATTCACCATGGAAGTGCATCCATAGTAATGCTAATGCAGTTTAGAGCAAGGACTATACTTGTGAGAGGCTAACTCCACTCCTTATTGGAGAATGTGTATAGAGCCAGCTGGCCACAATTCCATCTCATAACAGAGGAGGGAGGAAAAAGGAGTAGGAAATAATTTACTAACAGTGTCCCGTGTGGGTTAAATGTCCCATCCATCCTGGTCAATGAGAACACTGCTGTTTTTACCAACAACACAAAAGGGTCAGCAGAGTTCATTGGCCTTGCCCCTCCTATCTCCTTTTAACCTCTTGATCAGACCCACTGGAGCTGAAGTTGGTGGGTGGCTAGGGGAGGAGGCGGCGTGCTGACAGGCTCACCTCTGCTCTGCCGGGCTGTAGGTCTGTCCTCTCTGACAGCTGCTGATGGTGATGGGGTCGAAGTTGTGGAAGGAACGGAGGGCCACCCCAGAGATGGCCACATACGGGGAGCTGAAGCTAATGAGGACAGCCTGGGTGTGGTAGAAGGGGTGACTGAGGTCATGGATCACAGGGATAATCAGGGGATTGTTCCTGCAGCTCAGAACGTGGACACCTGTCAGAAGACACAAGACCGGGGAAGATGGGGGGGATCAGTACTTTGCACAATTACACCCACATGCCATCAGCACTTCAGAAGCATTCAGCCATTATGGAAAAGCCCTACAGAATTTAACAGTTAAAATACAGGAGGTTTTGGGAACCATCTCCTAAAATTTTACAGAGAAGTATATCTCTCCTGAAGAATCAGATAGGATGGTCCAAATAACCCAAAGAAAGGCCTCCATTCTCTCCAGTAATTTCTGTAGGTTTTTAGAATAATTTCTATTAAATCTTACTCCACTTCTATTAAACCCTATTAAAGCAGAAGCAACTATATTAAAGGCAATGGAGTTACACTACTATTAAAACAGCATAAGCAAGCAAACGATTAGACTTTTTGTGCTATGCACCGAAACATGTAACTACACAAACAGAATGGGTAGCTTTGTGCAAAATGGGCAGTTTACCAGTGGTTTCTTTGCAGCTGTGTGCAATTCCCCACTGGATGCAGGACATACACCAGTTTGTTTGTTTGGTCATTTGATTTTTTTTTTTTAAACAAAGTAGCTTCTTGCTTTTCCCAAACAGGGCAATACTGTGCTGATGAGCCAGGGGAGAGATACAGGTGTGTGATGGGAGAAAATGAGGTTTTAAAGGTGACCTTGAGGTGAAAATAAGCCAAAGATGCACGAAGTCTGTCCATTTCAGGGAGGTACTGTGCACCATCCTCAGAGATGCTGAGCACCTCTCTCATCCCATTAACTTCAGTAGGACAGGAGGACACTCAGTAGCTGCTCAGCACCTCCTGGGATCAGGCCACAGTACAGAAAGTCTGAACTTAATGGGCCAAATTCATTCTTGCAGTAACCCTACTGATTTCATTTGAGTTACCCCAAGAGCCAACTGGACTGCAACTCCATTCACTCCAATTTGTTGCACCAGCAATGAATGTTCAGCCCTTACTCCACTGACTTCAGAGCTGCATAAAGGATGAATTTGGCCCCAGGTCCATTCACCTCCCTGGAGTTCTACCAGCGATGGATTTGGCCCAGTGCCTTTGGTGACACCGATACACTTACAAATTTGAGACTAAATTCTCTTTGCGTGTTTAACTGGCTCAGAGATTCCCCCCACCCCCACCCCGTTCAGGTTTCTTGACTCAAGGTTGGGGGTGTGGGGATATTTTTTTTTCTTAGAAAGTGATTTCCAGTTAATTAAGACAGGCTTCTGATCATTCTCTTTAAACCTCTCTCTTTGAAACTGCCCTTTTTTATGTGTTGATCTCCTTGTCCTTCTTCCAGCAATAATAAATAAAATAAATAAATAATAATAATAAATAAAAGGCTTCTCTTCTCCTTTGGTTCCTATCTGACCCTGGCATAACCTCTCTGTCTGCTTGCCTCCCAGAGGTCTTTTGATATGAGCTCCCTGAGGAACGGTGCAGGTTTCGCACTTAGAAACAGGTGCAGTTAATTCGTAAATTGAGCCCCACTGGAATCCCAGGATTCCAAATCCCTTGGACGTTTCTGCTGTCTTTGATGGAAAGCCCCAAAGTCCTCACTGTTGGGCTGGTTATTCATTTTGATTCAACTCCTAGCAGTCAGGTATCTGCAACAAAACAGATCACTACAACGGGCGCTACTAATTGGTGCTTCAATTCCCAACAAAGGAAAATGGGTTATGGACACGGAACTCTCTCTTTCTTCCCTAGACGGAGCCCATCCAAGACAGGACTAGGCCATACTGGGCAGACCCACATGGGTGAGAGCTATCTGCATGGCTGTCTAATCTATCTGGTTGCATGACTTATATTTTTCACATGCTGTCTTGGTGGGTAAAAATGCAATCCTCCTCACATTCTCTCCTAGGCAAGGCACCATGGACCCCTGACCTCATTTTTTACTAAGTCCAGAAGACACAATAAAAACATGTTCTAATAAATGTCGTGAAATCTGTTGTCTCTTTCTGCCTGTTATACCTAAGGCTCACTGTCTGTACATAAAAGGCCAGAAGGGGCAACTGTGACCATCTAGTCTGACCTCCTGTTTAACATATGACACAGAACTTCCCCGAAACAATTCGTCTAGGCTCCTTTCAATTTAGGTAGTTAGTCTGTCTTTATTCATGTAATAACACACCTCACAAAGGCACAGAATGGGCCTGATCCTGCAGTCAGTAAAACAGCCACTGACGTAAATGGTAGCTGAGTAAGAACTGCTGAGCTGAGTCTTACATATTTCTCCCTTCCATTCAGCTACAAAAAGCAACCTAGCCTGGGGTGGTCCACGGAGCCTTTCCATGATGAAGAGAATCCCTTGACTGTGAAGATTTGCAGGCATCAGTTTGGAGAGTGCCAAACTCATGTTGCAACTTCTTGCAAGATTCGCAAAACTTCGCCCTTGATCGCTGCTTCTCCTTTCTCTCTCCTGCGCCCTCTCAGTCTGTCTGTCTCTCCATATAGTTGTATGTTATCTGTTAGTTACCATGGTTAGCTCTTTGTCATTTATATTTAAGAAGGTGGCCACCATAGGAAGACTACAAGTCACTCTGCTGTGTAAGGAGAAGGATGCAGCTGACTTAAGGTGTGCTGTATACTCCGGGACTGTTGCTTAAGGAAACCCGCTCAGCTAGAGCAATGCGCTGGGCTTATCTGGATACATTTCATTCAGTGCTAAATGGGAGTCACCCACATAAATTCCTGTTTACTCTGCTGCGAGTGAACCCCTAGAGACTTGCCTTTGTTTCAGGCCCAGTTAATTTTGAGTGGAAAACCTGTCAAATATCCTTTCTCCTGCCCTGGTCTCCTTCCTCCTCCTCTCTACAGACAGAGAAGGGTAAGAAAATCCAGAAAAGGGGGAATGATTTAGGAGAGCATCTGACAACAATAATAATTCCTCTGCACTCCAGCCATCAGAATACCTGCAAAGGCTACTCCTTCTCCCTGCCACACACACACACCTGGTGTATGGATAACAGTGGTGGCATCGGGCTTCTTCAGGTTTTGGGGGCTGCAGCCTCAACAAAAGCCATCTGCAAAGGCTGCAGGGATGGCAGCAAGAGGCTTTATGATAAATATTCAGAAGGGCTCAGCTCCCATCATCAGGGCCAGAAGCTCAGAAGAACTCAGCACCCAACCTGCTACGGTCTTTTAAAAACCTCCCCATTGGAGCTGCTGGGTGATGAGCACTTTTGAAAATGTGGCCCTTATTTTGATGCCTACAGGGGAGCTGAGCACTTCCAGAATTCTAGCCCACCGTGATTAGTTGCTGTGTAGTCTCAGTGGGCATGACAATACTTGACTAGCAGCACAGACTTGCAATAAACCCCAGCTCTTGGAGCTTGAAGTGGGTACGTCTTCCTGCTGGCGCTCTACTCCAGCAACACCAGGCTGCTGGTGGGAAAGCTCAACAGCGGCACCGGCCTTCCTCTGAATTGGGATGGAGCAAACAGAGGAAACCGATGGAAGAAGAAAGGCAAAGCTCATTGCAAAACTGTCTTACCAAGATCATGGTTTTGCTTCTTGGTGTCAAACAGTTGCACAGTGATCGTTTCCTGCTTCTGATCCAGGTAGTGTGTTCCATCAGTGACCAAGTGGACAATGATAGCAGCAGCCACCATGGGCTGAGAAAAATATGCCTGTGAGAAGGAAGCATAGCAAATCAGGCGCAGAACGGGTGTGGGTCATGGGTTTTTATGTTTTTAAGATACAATGTCTGAAGCATCACTTTTCAGTCACAGTTCCTGTCACAAACCACACAAAAGTCTTCTTTTGTCCGTGCTCACAACATTGTGGTTTTTAATTTTGCAAAAAAGGTAAGACAAAAAAAGGAAAGTCACTGCCCTGGTATGTGTGTATCTCTTACCTTGAGCCAGAAAATGGTCTGAGCCATATGGGAATATGGTAAGTTGGCTGTGCAGGGATACCAGGCATACTCAGACACCACATCGCTCAGGTCCATCACCTTGGTTCGGCATACCTGACCGACACAGGGGAAATGTAACAATGGATTCAGATTCAAGTATGAAATGGATATGACTGTCAAAAGAGGTGCTGGTGTCCATAAGAACTGAAAATGCTACTTTTAATACCATTAGGTTAATAGACATAATTATTTTTAGGTCATATACACCACTGGATTATTCCACAATGACACCATGAACAGGAACACCAGACTCATAGTGGCCCTGTGTTTGCCAAAAGAAAGTTTCCTTTTGTGATTAATTGTTTAAGGGTGGAGTCTTCAAAAGTGCCCAGTCTAACTTTGCTCCCATTGAAGTCAAAATACTAAAATAATAGATGGATGGAGAGATATTTGCTGTGTTGTTGTAGCCATATTAGTCCCAGGATATGAGAGACATAGTAGGTGAGGTGATATCTTTTATTAGATCATCCTCTGTTCGTGGAGGTCCCAGCTTTCGAGCTTTTGAAGCACTCCTTCCCTGGACCTGGAAAAGACTCTCGGTAGTTCAAAAGCTTGTAAAGAAGTTGGGCCAATAGAAGATATCATGTCACCTACTTCGCTTCTTAGATACATAGACAGATAGGATATTGTGGATGCAGCCAGCACTCTCTACACACTGTGTCTTTCTATTTAAACCCTGCATGTTACTGACAGTTACTAGCTGTCTCTCTCTTCAGGATGGCTACAGATGACCATGTGAAATTGAAAATACATGCCATCAGCATTGCCTCCACAACCTAACCTGAAATGGGCCCTGATAGGAAAATGGTGATCTTATTAATTAGTTTCTTTAATCAAAATCACCTTCTTCTCACATCTACAATTCATCCCATAGCATACAATTCTCATAGCAACCCATACAATTCCCATAGCATCCCATAAAATTCATCCCCTGGTGAGGCAGAGGTGAAAATGAGATTGGATTATCTGCAAACCTCTCCATTCTGCTCAAGAACAAATATGGCATATCTGAAATGGTGGGACAGGTGAAAAGGGCTAGGAAGGGTACAGGGATTTAAGTGCATAAGAAATGCAGAGCACAGTCAGTATGGAAGACGTGAAAAATAATCTTCAGGAAATGACATGGATTTTCTCTTGCAATATCATAGCGAAGTGAGATAGTTTTTTAAATGTATATATGTAGCTGTGAATTATTAGCCCCCATAGTGCTGCCTCTGGAGAAAACTGAATGGAAGAACAGCAAAGCTGCAGTGCTTTGAACATTAAAACCACAACTGCATATGTAGGATGCCTTCCATTCAAGGATCTCAATGCCCTTTACTGATGCCCCTCTGCAAACTCAGCAACATTATTATCTGGAGAACACGAGGCACAGAGAGGTGAAGTGTTTTCCTCATGGTCACACAAGTTGGTAGCAGAGAGAAGAGTCCAAACCTGGAGGCCAAGGCACCTCGATTGTCTAAGGCCCTGACTCTGCAATTGGGACCACAAGTGCAGAGGTCTGCATTGGGCAGCGCTATGTTCCGTTGGGTGCAGTGGGGGGTCTGACTGCAAAAGTGGGGCCTCAACGGAGAGCTCCAAAGTCAATACATTGCAAATAGCCCATTCCCTGAAACTACACCACTGTTGTTGTTGTTTTTAAAACAGGAACTGAGCATATTACAAGAGCTATTTTGATAGTGAAAAATACAGTGTCCATTCAGTAATTGTGCACCGAACTCTGTTCCCGGTCTCGGCAGGCAAATGCTGAGAGTGCTTGGAATGCCTGGGAATGGAGCAATCGGATTGGCCAAAAGTGAGGTAATAGCTTCTATAATTTGAATCCCTAAAGGCCCAGCGCTGAGGAATCTATGCACAAAATATAAATCAGCTTTAATGGGCTGGAAGAAGATTTTTAGTTTTGTTTTTTTTTGAACAACTGGGACCAAGCTTCATTGAGGCTAGCCAGTGGATAGTGTTACATTTTACAACAGTGCAAGACTTTACATAAACTATCTTTGGCATTTGAAATCCAGTCCAACAATTCAACATGTATCATTTCACAATTCTCCTTTCTTGCATTTTCAGCAGCCTCTCTCTTGTTGGGAGCATGGGTTTTATTTTAATACTGTACCTATCCAGTTAGGAAATGTATCTTACCCACATCTGCAATTTAAATGGTCATAGAACTCTTTGACATGAACAAAGATCTCACTGCTTTTATATTGTTTTGTTCTTTTTCTTGTTTCTCTACTAACTCTATCAGCACAAAAAGCTGGTTGAGAGAAACAGGAGAGCTGGGGTTTGGCTCATTTTAAATGCCACTTAAAAGATGTGTGAGAACCAATATTAAAAACAGGCCCAGACCTTCACCAAAAATTTGAACAAAACCCAAAACAAACCATTGTTGAGGATCAGAAAAACTCTGATAACTTTTAAATAGCTAGTTTTCACTTTTTGTGAACTGTAGCTCTTTCTGGTTCTATCTGGGAACATAAGCAGAATCCTTAACATCTCACAAGAAAGTCTGCTCCTAGGAGATTTCTACTTCAATTTTGCAGACTCAGTAGATTTGGCTAGTTTGAAAAAGGTTCAGATAAGCACCCCAACCTTTTGAGGCTGACCTGTCACTACTTATGCAAACAACTCAGAACATTGCAGGTGGAGGGGGAGGGGTAAAGATCAAGGGGAAAGCTGTGATTGACAGGGGTCTGAGCAAATCTAATCCATGTGGTGTTAAGAATGGCTGCAGGAGTTGTACCATTGTTAAGGCTGGAGTTAGCAATTGATAACAAATTTCCCTAGTATGGTCAAGTTCCTTAAGGGTTGTGCCATAACAACCTGATTAGATTAACTGTCCCACTCTCTGACAGATTTCACCATTTCAGTAGTCCTTCTAATGCACATGGTGAATGTATCCTTTTCTCAGTTCTAGCCAATTACTGATTGCCACAAAGCAACTGCAAAGTATCTCCATGAATTACTTGCTAGGAGCTTCCCCATGTTTCCCTTTCAAGCAGCCCTGCCAGAGTATGTGACAGCCAACAGCACCAAAGAGCTCTAGCTTCAGACCCTTATTACTAGAAGCCCAACAGGTTTAACCTGCAAATGAGGGAACAATTCCCTATCTGACAGGGTTTCTGTGAGGATAAAATCCATGAAAGACAGAGAGGCACTCAGAGGATACCATGATGAGGCCTATAAACACATGAAGGATCTGCCTCTGCAAGCAAGCATGTGTCGGTCATGTACCATTCAACCCAGCCAAGCAACCATTCAGCCCAGACAAAGCAACCCCCAAGTGAAGTCAAGCAAAGCTCCTATTTGCACTGATGGGACTCACCCCTACTTGAAACAGACAGAAGGAAAAATCTGCAATTAATAGCAGCTGAGCCTATCTATACCAGGAGTATGAGTCAGTGCAGCTACCCAGGTAGGTGGCCTCAGATGGCTGTAAGTAGGGCAAATCTCCAGTGCATAGATAAGACCATAGTGTATGATCTGGTCTGTTCTCACTTCCTCCAAATCAAGCCTTGCTGCTGATCATCAGAGCTGCACCAGTGTCTCATCTGGTGACAATGAGCAGGGTGGCTTTCAGGTGAGACAGTTTAAAGTGGATGTAATGTTTACGTATGCAATGCTGATATGTGGCGTTGTGGTGTGTTGTTAAGGGCCCACTGCTTCCTGCTGTAGCAGGGGGCTGTGTTTCAGCACTGGCCAAAGCAATTCCTATTTGTAGGACTACAGTAATAAAATTGCTTTGGGATCCTTTGTGATGAAACATGCCGAACACAGTACTGTTTCCGAAAGAGCAAGCCCCAAATGAGTACAATGGGTTCCTCGGTTACAATTCACTGTGACAAGTATATTTGTGCTGGGACACAAAGTCCTGCACAGGAACTGTAGAAGGTGTGATGGATCTGCTAAGCAGGAAACTACGATTCCCAAAAACCCCCTCCCCACAGCACATTCCCCCTCTCAGTGGGCCAGGTAGGAAGAGAGGCAGACACCCCATGAAAAGACCCTGAACCAGCATGAAGTTCAAGTGACCTGGAAACAGCAATGACATGGCTAGCCAGGAGCTGCAGGGAAGAAAAACCCAGAGTGCACTGCATACAGAGTACGTTGTAGCAGAAGCTAAGGCCCAGGTGTGGAGCAGGGTGAGACTGTCAGACACTCAGCTGGGACTTATGCTGGAAGGGCAGAAGCTGGGCAGGGAGCTGGTGAAGAGGGGCCCCAATGCGAGAGACCAACACCACTAAGGGAGCCTGGCCTGGAAATCTGCAAGCTTTGCATAGAATCTGGACTGCAGAAGGCATCCCCAGGGAAGAGTATAAAAATATTGCTCGGGCATGCAGGAGTGAAATCAGGAAGGCCAAATCACACCTTGAGTTGCAGCTAGTAAGAGATGTTAAGAGTAACAAGAAGGATTTCTTCAGGTATGTTAGCAACAAAAAGAAAGTGAAGGAAAGTGTGGGCCCCTTACTGAATGAGGGAGGCAACCTAGTGACAGAGGATGTGGAAAAAGCTAATGTACTCAATGCTTTTTTTGCCTCTGTCTTCACGAACAAGGTCAGCTCCCAGACTGCTGCACTGGGCAGCACAGCATGGGTAGGAGGTAACCAGCCCTCTGTGAAGAAAGAAGTGGTTCAGGACTATTTAGAAAAGCTGGATGAGCACAGGTCCATGGGGCTGGATGCGCTACATCCGAGAGTGCTAAAGGAGTTGGCGGATGTGATTGCAGAGCCATTGGCCATTATCTTTGAAAACTCATGGCGATCGGGGGAGGTCCTGGATGACTGGAAAAAGGCTAATGTAGTGCCCATCTTTAAAAAAGGGAAGAAGGAGGATCCTGGGAACTACAGGCCAGTCAGCCTCACCTCAGTCCCTGGAAAAATCATGGAGCAGGTCCTCAAGGAATCAATTCTGAAGCACTTAGAGGAGAGGAAAGTGATCAGGAACAGTCAGCATGGATTCACCAAGGGCAAGTCATGCCTGACGAATCTAATTGCCTTCTATGACGAGATAACTGGCTCTGTGGATGAGGGAAAAGCGGTGGACGTGTTGTTCCTTGACTTTAGCACGGTCTCCCACAGTATTCTTGCCAGCAAGTTAAAGAAGTATGGGCTGGATGAATGGACTATAAGGTGGATAGAAAGCTGGCTAGATTGTCGGGTTCAACGGGTAGTGATCAATGGCTCCATGTCTAGTTCGCAGCCAGTATCAAGTGGAGTGCCCCAAGGATCGGTCCTGGGGCTGGTTTTGTTCAATATCTTCATTAATGATCTGGAGGATGGCGTGGATTGCATCCTCAGCAAGTTTGCAGATGACACTAAACTGGGAGGAGAGGTAGATACGCTGGAGGGTAGGGATAGGATACAGAGGGCCTTAGACAAATTAGAGGATTGGGCCAAAATAAATCTGATGAGGTTCAACAAGGATAAGTGCAGAGTCCTGCACGTAGAATGAAAGAATCCCATGGACCGCTACAGACTAGGGACCGAATGGCTCGGCAGCAGTTCTGCAGAAAAGGACCTAGGGGTGACAGTGGGCGAGAAGCTGGATATGAGTCAACAATGTGCCCTTGTTGCCAAGAAGGCCAATGGCATTTTGGGATGTATAAGTAGGGGCATTGCCAGCAGATCGAGGGACGTGATCATTCCCCTCTATTCGACGTTGGTGAGGCCTCATCTGGAGTACTGTGTCCAGTTTTGGGCCCCACACTACAAGAAGGATGTGAAAAAATTGGAGAGAGTCCAGGGGAGGGCAACAAAAATGATTAGGAGACTGGAACACATGACTTATGAGGAGAGGCTGAGGGAACTGGGATTGTTTAGTCTGCGGAAGAGAAGAATGAGTGGGGATTTGATAGCTGCTTTCAACTACCTGAAAGGGGGTTCCAAAGAGGATGGATCTAGACTGTTCTCAGTGGTAGCAGATGACAGAACGAGGAGTAATGGTCTCAGGTTGCAGTGGGGGAGGTTTAGGTTGGATATTAGGAAAAACTTTTTCACTAGGAGGGTGGTGAAACACTGGAATGCGTTACCTAGGGAGGTGGTGGAATCTCCTTCCTTAGAAGTTTTTAAGGTCAGGCTTGACAAAGCCCTGGCTGGGATGATTTAGTTGGGGATGGGTCCTGCTCTGAGCAGGGGGTTGGACTAGATGACCTCCTGAGGTCCCTTCCAACCCTGATATTCTATGATTCTATGATTCCATGATTCCTACTCGCTTTGCATAGAAACTGGACTGCAGAAGACATCCCCAGCGACTAGCCCTGAAGAGCCTAAACCCTTGACTGGACAGCCCAGGGGCCCAAACAAGAACGGCTATTGCTCATTTTAGACTGTAACTGTTAAAGCCTCTGTACTTACAGTACCTGCCACCTTTCCCCTTCTTGCCAGCCCTAGTCAAACACCCTTTCACTTTAGCCATGGGTCTTAAGCTATGCCTGCACTGCAAAGAAAAGCCCCTTAGCCGAAGCCTTGCAAGTCTGAGTCAGCAAGCAACAAGCCAGCCGCAGGCTTCTAACTGCAGCGTGGACTTATTCTTAGTGGTTACTGGGACCCACCAGGGTTAGTGACTAAAAGGCCTAGTAGCTGAAGCGCCTTCAGCACTTGGCTCCGAGTTGTGGTACACCTGGCACACTATTGGTAACTTAGGGTATGTTTACACAGCAACTAGACACCCGTGGTTGGCCCATGCCAGCCGACTCAAGGCTTGCAGGGCTTGGGCTGCAGGGTGGATTCGCTGCTGTGTAGACATCTGGACTTGGACTGGAGCCTGGGCTCTGTGACCTTGCAAGGTGGGAGGATCCCAGAGTTTGGGCTCGAGCCCGAGCCTGGACGTCTACACAGCAATGAAACAGCCCTGCAGCCCAAGCTCTGCAAGCCTGAGTTGGCTGACCCGGGCCAGCCATGGGTTTTTCTTTGCTGTATAGTACATAGTCCTTAGCGGTTTGGTTTACCCAGCGCTGAGCAGATATAATGATTGCAAAGGGCAGGAAAACCTTTTTGATCAACATATGACCTGCTGGAGGACCAACTGGATGCATTCAGTTCCTTTGGCAGCTAGCGAAAGAATTGCCACAAATAAATAATAATAATAATAATTAATAAAAACCAGCTCCATTCCTAAAGTTTCTAGCTGGCCTCACTGCAGAATGTTCTTTACATTCACCCCAGCAAATTTGTCTTCAGGCCAGCTTTGGAAAAGCGGTGCCAAAGAATCTCAAAGGCAGACTTAAAAAACATCGTTGCATATCCCTCCAAAATGAAATATTTAACCCTTTGATGTCAGAATTGGGGGTTGTCCTCCGCAGTCACCAAGAGGACATATTCTCCAGTATATATGTATTTTTACTGACCTAGGATTAATTTCATCCAATAAAGCTACACACAGATGCAGCAGACAGTTTTCAGAAAGGCTCCTGCCTGCTTATTACCTAAAGCCAGGATGACTGCCACATATAGCTGACATGATTTCCCTACTACTGCACAGTGGGTCCAGTCTGTACTAAAGGCTCCAAACTGCTGCTCTTTGGTCCTCATTTAAGCTAGGAAATGGGACTTGTGGGTTACAGGAAGGTGAAACTGTCTAAACTAGTGATGAGTGAATCATTAAAAGGGTCAGAGTTTGGGTTCAAACAAACACCCAATAATCTGGCAGTTTATCTGAACTATCCAAACCTCAGGAGTCTGCAAAGCTGTGATGGCAATCTCACAGGAACAGGCTTACTCATGAGGTATCCAGCAATTCAGTTTCAATTCCAGTCCAGAAATACCCAAAGAACAGCCTTTCTCCTGGTGAGGAGAACCTTTAGTTCTTGTCCTGTTCGGAACTAAGAAGTACTGAGGCAAAGTTTATCTGAACATCATAGAAAGTCAGCAAAGGCTCAGTTCTAGTTTGCTTGTAAACCTCCAGCTGAAGATTGAGGGTTATTTTATTCAGACTATTCAGTCCATTACAAATCTGTGCTACCCTGGCCTATTTCTCTTGTACGTTCCCCTGCGTTTTCACAGAGCTGGGGCAAAGGGAGAAAAACCCGCAGCATGGCCACTGTCCTTTGCGCCAAAGAACTGTATGCAGCTCATCAACAGTCCGCTTAATTCACTGGAGGCTGTTCCACCCTCTGGGTGAACACACTGATTCTATATTACTCCCAGATTCTGTTGGCTCAGGAGCGAGATGAAATTTCATCTGTCAATTTCACCAATGTAACTAAGAGTTGAATTTGGCACTGGGACTGGGAATCAAACCTATGTCTTCTGCACAGCAGTACAAAGTCCTAGCACCAGACTGCTGAGCCAGTTCTCAACAAGAATAGTTTCCATTTGAATCTGGTGCAGCCGATGGCATCTGTGGCTTGAAAGTTACTGTGCAATTGGTCTGTCAATACATACTCTCACTGCTGTCTTGGTTGATTGCCCCTTTGATCCATATTCTAGCAGTTTTCCTAGTGATGAATCCCAGTTTTCCATTGCGGGGTTTTGTTTTGTTTTTTGGTTAATTGAAATGTGATCTTTACACATGTTCAAACACTGTTACGGGTCTCACTTGCATTGCTTTCAGAGTTGTGTTACTGCACTGGCTTCCCTGGAGTGACTTCTGAACTGTACTAGTGTAACTGAGATGTGGATAAGTGCCCTTTATGTTAACAGCAACAACAATGATAGTATTTGTTCTTATGGGAAAATGGCATTATGAAGTGTACTGTATATAAATAGAGATTATGAAAAAGCAGTATCTAATTAGCAGATCCTCCACGGCTGTAAAGTGGTGTAGCTTCACAGAAGTCCACTGGGGTTATATTGATTTACATCTGCTGAGGATCTGGCCCTGGCTGTAAGAGTGTCTGAAATAACTACATGACTCAAGGTGTTATTAATTACGGCCTTATGTAAAATGTGGTTATTTCACTTCCAAAAGGTTTGTGTGAACATTGTGTTTGTTTTTTTAATCCATTTTGGTTTGCACATTCTGAGCTTTGCTTTGTCTTTCTGGTTCTAATGTACCCCCAAACTCAAAGCAAATTCATTAAAAACTTAATGAATTTCAAATCAAAATCACATGAAACCATGAACTTCATCTGGTATCAATACAAAACCATAACTTAGTCCAGATTGGCTCAGAACCGGGCCCAAATTGGCCTGGATCCACACCCAAGTGTTCACAAGAGGTGAGTGATCTTTGCCGAACCTTTCAGCAAAGCTCATTTGAGTTCTGAATTTGTAATAAAACCCCAAACCTGGTGATTTTGCATAGGTCAGAGATTCATTGCAAACATTTCATTCAGCCCTACTCAGTCACTAAAAGAATTAAAATTGCAATAACCTTGTTTAATAAATGCAGTTATGCCACATGCCAGAATTTCTTGGTTAGCTAGAGGCACCCAAGTGTGATGCACTAGTACCCTGCACCTTATGCAATCATTTACATTAGTGCAAAGTGAGTGTAGGTGTAAGTAAATGATGGCACAAAGTGCAAAGCAACAGAGAATCTGAACTCATCTGAAGAATGGGGGTATCCCGTGTAACACAATTTTGCCATGTATTCCTGTTTATATATATCACAGGGTTACTGTTTATTTAACAGAGTACTTTGGAATAAAGCGGTTGCATTGAAATAGTTGCATCACCTATGCTAGCTCTGTTAGGAACTGTTCTAGTGTGACAGTTCTGGTAACTAGAGGGTAAATAATGGCTGTTTTCCACTAAGAAAGGGCATTGGTTCAAATGTCTAAACAGATTACAAATGCCAGCTATATACATAAAAAGGCCATGAAGCATGTAGGATACAGCTTAAAGTAGGACCTTTGTACCTTTAGCTTCAAAAACCTCAGGTCACTCCCATTAAAATGAAAATAAATCCTCAGCTAACTCTCAGCAGCAGTAGCTCTTGCATCCACCTTTCACACCACCACTCACAAAAGTGTGAAGTCGTCATAGATTGCTAAGTGCTTTAGCAGATTTTACATCCTGTCCACAAGGAGGCAATGGTAAACAAAAGACACTAGCCAAAACATCACCGTTGGCACAGTTGGGTTCCCAATTTAAATGTCTCTAAATTGGACCAGCTAGCACAGCCTATGGCAAAACAGTTGTGTAATAGCTCGCTGGGGTTGTGGTATTAGTGTCACTGTAAAGACAAACAACCTCATTCAACAGGCTTTTATGAACACTGGGCAGAGCAAAGAGTCTTTTAAGGAGGAACCCATCTGGCATCAAGTGCCAATATGAAGTCAAGTTGCCAACAACAGAGAAAAGTGACATGAATTTAGGCAGACAGAAGGGCAAAAAAATGATCTCAATGGTCCTGGAGTGGAGTGATTTGATGGAGTGACACTGGCGAGGCACTCATGCAAGTCTGAGCAGAATCAGGCCTGTTAAAACCTGCCCAACAACTTTCCCTCCCTATCCCCACACAAAAGGATAGCAAAGATGGACTTGGATGGATCAAACACACATCCAGCTGTAGAAAGACAGGCAGCAACAACAATTCATCCAAAAGGAGCTCTAGTATGAATATTAGTTACCCATAGTAAGAACATACTGACTAAGAAGATACTTGGGCAACAAAGACACTTGAACCAACCCAGACAATGAGCAAAATTTCAAACAAAAACAAAATTAAGATACATTTTTAAAGTAGTAAAGTAAAAGTGCAGGGCCCAATTCTGCAATACTTAGTCAAACAGAACTCCCATTGGCTTCGAGGACTGGAGCTCTGGACCGTAAATAGCTATCTGGCCATCAATCTCTTTCCCTTAATAGCTCAAGTGCACAGAACCATCAGTGGCAGCTTGAGGGTTACGATGAGACAGGAAAGGTGCTCCACGTGTTCTCTGAAGGTTTCTGGATAAGCTTAGCCTGTGGGTACAACCAACAGTCGTGCAGCAGTTAATGTCAGCTCTGACCACACGGTCCCATTCAGGAAAGGTCAAAGGAGTGATTTTTCACTTAAAAACATCTGCGTGTTGAAAGAACAAAACCTTTTCATGTGCTGAAAACGATGAGTTTCCAGGCCTTTTGTTTTCAGAGTTAGAATCATGTTTTTTCAGTGGTGTGTAGGGTTATTTACCAAGACAATATATTGTATAAACGACATACAACCCCCAACTCTCAGCAATACTCAAGCAGGAAAGGAGGCAAATGCCCAGTTACCTTCTCTGGGTATGTGAGAACTTAAATATGCCTCAAATTTTAAAGGGTATCAGGAAAGAGGGACACACTTGCTCTGGCCTGTCACCAGGCTTCAGTTGGCTACAACATCCAGGGAGAAAATACATAGAGAAGACATACCCTAGCGGGCAGCAGTGGTAGGGGTGGGGGTGGGGTGGGGTGGGGTGGGGGGGAGGAATACATTTGTACTTTAACAATCAAAGTACTTTGGCCTCATCTCAATTATCCAGCAATACGTCAGCAGGCACAAATTGAAATTAAATGGTCTTGTGGCTTGTTTTTCTTAGCACCCGAAAGGATGGCTTGTGGGGTGTAAACCAGAAAGAGCACACGCGCTTCCCAGGGCTTCTCTGGTGGTCAGACGAAAACTGCTGACTAACAAAACTGCCGCCACATAAATGAGTTCCCCTAAATGAGTTGGACCATCCAAAGAGACCCTTCCTAGAGCAGCAGCCAGTTGCTTCCTTTGGCATGCAACCGTTCACATCTGCATCCAAGTGCAGTTTTGCTGCAGGTGTCCGGGAAAGCCCCTCACTTTTATCAGGCTGCAGAACAGCTCCGGTAGCTCTGATGAGCTTCAAACTTTGATTAATGAAACCAGAAGACTGTTTGGAATATTTCCCCCTAGAACTTCCCAGGATAGTGAGGGAGTTCACAACAGGGATTCCAGTCCCTGTCTTTCCCAACAGAAGTCACAGTAGGGAATAAAGCAGGAGCGCGGTCTGTGAGAGAGAGCTCACAGCTACCGCAGTCTCAGTCTCTCTCAGGCATAGTCCCTTCAGAAGATAGAGTAGGACTGCTCACAGCTGTTGCAGGCTCAGCCTTTCTCAGAAATCGCTGCCGGGGATGGAACAGAAACTCCATATTCCAATACTGTTCTTTTCCAATAGTTTATGGTTGGGAATAGTGCAGGTCTGTATCAAGGAGGGAGCTACTTGACTCTGAAGGCTGGGTTTTCAAAGGTACTGAAGTGCCTGAAGATGCAGATAGGTGTCTAGTGGGATTTTCAAAGCTCCAAACCAGGTTAGACATCTAACTCCCATTGAAACTCAATGGGAGTTAGGTGTCTAACATGCATTTCTTTAAGCACCTAAATACCTTGGAAAATCTGCCATTCCTTGACTTCTGGGGCCTGCATTAAAACACATGCACAGTTAAACCTTCACACACATTTCATTTATATGGGAAGCAAAGGCCACATCTTTAAACCTGAGATGTGCAAATTGAGTTCACAAGTAATGTGCATGTGCAACCAGCTCCCTGTATGCACAAATATATACATATTTTCGTAGGTGATCACCAGTTTTGTATGTGTATTTACCTACTTGCTCACAAGCATGCGTTCTTTATGGCCACAGTTCAAGCATGCCACTGGGAATCAGGATATGTAAGTTTAATGCCTGGCTCAGACTCACTGCATGACTGTGAACATGTCACCTCTACTCTGGGCCTTAATTTTCTCATTATTGCTCTGCCTCAAAGGAGTGATGTAAGGATTAATTAACAAGTGATAGTGAAGTCACCTCTGCTAGAAGTGCAAAGCGTTATAACAACTTAGAGCCATGCTGTGAACCCCTTACTCACATTTGTGAGTAGTTATGCACAAGAGCCATCCGACTGAAATCAGCTGGGAAGGAGACCAAAATGTTCTGCTGAAATGTGTGCCACCATCCCTTACCCACACACACAGATGGTGGGACTGCTCGTGTCAATAACAGCAGCACTGAGTGAGAAGTTCACAACATGACCTTTAGGCATCCATGATTGAAAACTGGGTCCTGAAGGCCTAGTTGTGGTATCAGATACGTTGCACAGCTTCCACTGATACCAATGGGCTTTGCAGCCATTTATCTGAGTGGAGAATTAAGCCTGCTTTTTGGAGCTGCTGAGCATCCAACACTCCTATGGAAGTGACTTCAAAGGGAACAGGGAAAATCAGTCCCTAAGGCCAACATTTTCAAACATGGTCACTAATTTTGGATTCCTCAGTATTAGGTCACTGAGTTGAGGAACCAGTGGCCAATGGTAATAGGCCAATTTATACCAGCTGCGGATCTGGCCCCAAGGTCTCACATTTTCAAATCCAGCAAGTGATCTTGGGTGCCTGACACCTCTTCAAGTGGCTTGACTTTCAGACACTGGCAGAGTGAGCACCCATCCCCTGAAAATCATGCCTCATTAAGGTGCCTCAAGTTGGACACCCAAAAATTGAGCGATACCCAGCCCTTTCTGACAACGTAGGCCTAAATGCCTACAATGCTCTGGACAAGCAGCCCAGACAAGCCTTCATTTAAAGAAAAACATAAATTCTCCACTGCTGGCATGAGAAAGTTTACTTTCAGGCTTAAAGAAATGAGCGTGTGGTTTTGAGGATGGCATTCCGTTCTGCTGAAGAATAGCACCCTGCCTGTCTGTGTATCTGTGGCTTTGTAGCTACATTACAATCTTGGAGAGCTCTGTTTACATATTTTACATGTTTTCTCGTGCAGAACATGAAACCAAATTACATAGTAAAGGCCACGCTGGCTTCACTCCTGCACCCCTCTTCTTCTTCTTCTTCTTCTTCTTCTTCTTTTTAAATTCAATCAAAACTAATCTACAAGCATATTTTTAACCTAGCTTGATTGACTGGCAGTGCTTTAAGCAGGTTTTATTTCCTGCTGCAAAGGGAAATTATGCAAACTACGGTGAAGCTGCATGGGGGAGAGAGTCAGACGAGGGTTGGGGAGGGGGCGGGAAGAGAAATGCTGTGATCCCTTCATGCATGAACAATGCGAACGTGGTGATGCATTTATGTCTGATCGTTCTGCTCGGAACAGAGAGAGACCTGAAACAAACAATCCAGATTGGATGTAGGGGAGCTACCCCAGGTTTACTGCTGTACACGTTGCGAATCACAAGGGTACAGCAGCCGCAAGCACATAGACCAGCAGGTGGAGTGGCAAGAGCAAAGGAGGGGAGATGTCTCCATTCACAAGAGTTTATGCTAGTGAGCACTCTGATTGTACCAGGTACGCACTTTCCATCTCCCTGATGAGAGGGGGGTGCCAACCAGGCCTGTTTTCTGTTCTCTGTGTGTATAACAGGCAGGATGATAAAATGATGTACTGTACTGGTTCCCTGAAAATGCAGACGAGGTTTTTCATTAGAGAAAACCTACCTACCTACCTTCCCTCAAGGTCTGGCCTTAATTTAGTACCAGTGTTATGGACTCCTGATCGTGTTTTGCTAGTGGTAAATGCCACCAGGTCCTAGCCAGGCAGGAGCAGTTTCCAGTACCTGAGGACTTTCAGTTTGATCTTCATTTCTGAAAAAGGTCAGATTAAACCTCTCTGCAAGTCCTGATGGTGGCTTTGCTCGCTGCATCATCCTTTGTTTCTTTTATCTATTTTCTGAACAGTACACAAAGGGAACACAGTGTACCAGCCCCTGGTCCTCACTGTTCTGTTTCCTTTAGATGACTTGCACATGTGCTCTTGAAAAATTGTTCTGAAAACCAAAGGATGGAAGGGAATCCCTCCAGTGTTTGGTAAAATAGCTTGGAATCTCCTCTGACATCTCACTATGTTTCCTCACTGTCCTCCTCTCAGGAATTGGCCTGAGACTACTACATTCAGCATGCGGGCTGGTGTTTACTACTGCAAAGATGAAATAAATGCTTAAGGAAGTGGGTGGGAGACAGACCATTGTTCTAACAGGTTTCAGAGTAACAGCCGTGTTAGTCTGTATTCGCAAAAAGAAAAGGAGTACTTGTGGCACCTTAGAGACTAACCAATTTATTTGAGCATGAGCTTTCGTAAGCTCATGCTCAAATAAATTGGTTAGTCTCTAAGGTGCCACAAGTACTCCTTTTCTTTTTGCGAAGACAGACTAACCAATCCGATGAAGTGAGCTGTAGCTCATGAAAGCTCATGCTCAAATAAATTGGTTAGTCTCTAAGGTGCCACAAGTACTCCTTTTCTTTTTGTTCTAACAGGGAATGCAGTCAAGTGATTAGCATTCTACCCTTTTTACTATCTAATCCCTGATTGCCCATTAAGATAACTGTCTTTTCCAATCTTCTCTATTCAATACAGCCTTTTCATGCCGGTCAGCACACATGGAAATCCTACTTCTCATTCAATTTTACTTTGAACTGTAGATTTCCTCAAAACACCAATCTGAGTTATGCACAGGAGGGATGGTGTCATTACTGAGGGACATCCTTCCAGCCTCCCAGGTGAGCCACCTCCAGCAGGGGACAGAAGATCAACAAGACTAGGTGGCTGGCGATACACTTGTTGGACTGCAGCAGACTGATGAAAAACACTTGATCACTCTTAGCAAAAGAGCTGAAAAATCATGTTTTCCCAGAGAGAGGTGATAAGAACAGACACCCACGAATTTGAACCAACCTTTCTTTAAGATTTGAAAATACCAGGATAACGTCTTTCATTTATGAGGGCCTCTGAATTTCCTAGTTCTGGGAAGCAGGACAGTCTAATCCTAGCCAGTGTGGCCCAGTGGACAGGGTACCAACTAGGACTCAGGAGGCCTGGGTTCTATTACTGTGTACCTGCCGGGTAACCTTAAACAACTGACTTCACTCTCTATGCCTCAATTTCCCCATCTGTTAAACTGATATGAAACCCCCCCATCTCAGAGTGGGGCTGTGACGAGGCTAAATTAATTCATATTTGTAAAGCAATTGAGATCTTCAAATGATGCACTAAGTGCCACTACTGAGCCATGGAGTGGAAGTGCCGGAGGTCTCCTGGGAAAGATCATTCTTTTGAGATTTCCAGCCCAGTTTGGCACAGTGGCAAGAGGCCAGCTCCTTGGCAGACTCAAACCTGCTATCAATGGCCAACTGAGGATTCCCTTGGAGTGCTGGAAGCTTGGGTGGCATATGGCCGCTGTAGTAGCTCCGCATCAGACCATTCTTGGCTCTGGTGCAGGTGCATGGCTGGTGAAAAAAGGGGTCTGGCCACAATGCTGCTATGTTAAGTTAATCTGAGCTGCTGGACTAACCACTGTCAGATGGCGTTAGACAAAACAGCCTTTAGGCCAGGGACCCAGTTATCTGGTCAGTAGACTCTGGGCCAAGGTCTGGTTTTAAGGACTTCCTGAACCGAATTCAGGCACTCAGGAAGATCAGTACTAGAAATCCATCTACATGAGCGGAGCATAGGCTTGAAAGAGAAACAGACAGTTCTTTTGCAACAGAAAGCAACTAGGACCCAGCTCACTGTTTTCCAGAACCAGCCTGTCATAAATATAAAGGGAAGGGTAACCACCTTCCTACATACAGTGCTATAAAATCCCTCCTGGCCAGAGGCAACATCCTGCGACCTGTAAAGGGTTAAGAAGCTCAGCTAACCTGGCTGGCACCTGACCCAAAGGACCAATAAGGAGACAAGATACTTTCATATCTGGGGGGGGGGGGGAGGGTTTTGTTTGTGCTCTTTGTTTACGTGGTTGATCTCTCTTGGGACTGAAATCCATCTTCTCCAACCCATCCTAACCCAAGTCTCCAATATTGCAACCAGTAAAGGTAAGCCAGGCAAGGCGGATTAGTTTATCTTTTGTTTTATGTGAATTTTTCCTGTGTTAAGAGGGAGGTTTATTTCTGTTTTCTCAAAAAGAAAAGGAGTACTTGTGGCACCTTAGAGACTAACCAATTTATTTGAGCATAAGCTTTCGTGAGCTACAGCTCACTTCATCGGATGCATACTGTGGAAAGTGTAGAAGATCTTTTCATATACACACAAAGCATGAAAAAATACCTCCTCCCACCCCACTCTCCTGCTGGTAATAGCTTATCTAAAGTGATCACTCTCCTTACAATGTGTATGATAATCAAGTTCGGCCATTTCCAGCACAAATCCAGGTTTTCTCACCTTTCTGTTTTCTGTAACTTTAAGGTTTTGCCCAGAGGGGGGATCCTCTGTGTTTTGAATCTGAATACCCTGTAAAGTATTTTCCATCCTGATTTTACAGAGATGATTTTTACCTTTCTTTTTTTTTTTTAAATAGAATCCTTCTTTTAAGAACCTGACTGATTTTTCCATTGTTCCAAGATCCAGGGGTTTGGGTCTTTGGATAATTTTGTAACCAATTGGTTAGGATATTATTCTCAAGCCTCCCCAGGAAATGTGGTGTGTAGGGCTTGGGGGGATATTTTAGGGGAAGACGTCTCCAAGTGGCCTCTTTCCCTGTTCTTTGTTTAAAACGCTTGGTGGTGGCAGCATAGGGTTCAAGAACAAGGCAAAGTTTGTGCCTTGGGGAGTTTTTAACCTAAACTGGTAAGAATAAGCTTAGGGGGTCTTTCATGCGGGTCCGCACATCTGTACCCTAGAGTTCAGAGTGGGGAAGGAACCCTGACACAGCCACTAATGGTTCCTCTTAGGGTATATCGGCACAGCAATTAAACACCTGCGGCTGGCCCAGCTCAGCGGACTCGGGCTTGGGCTATAAAAATTGTTCGGGCTCCCTGGGAGGAGAGTCCCAGAGTCCAGGCTTCAGCCTGAGCCCAAACGTCTACATAGATTTTTAGCCCTGCAGCCCGTGCCCCATGAGCCTGAGTCAGCTGACCTGGGCCAGCCACGGCTGTGCCATGGGTCTTTTATTCCAGTGTAGACATACCCTTAGCAGGATTCTGTGTCAACCAAGAGGCCAGCAGTTCAAAGCCTGGATGTGCTATCAATAACCAAGACATTTACAAAGCAAATCATCTTATTAAAACTGGGGATTGTTTCTCAATCCAAGCACAACAGACATGTCACTGCTGACGAGCAGGAGCACGCGGCTTCTAACAGGGAAATTCGGACACGGCCACTCGCAGGGCCAAGAGACAGACACCTTCCCTTTTCTCAAGCAGGTCACCTCAAAGGAAGTGGCGGGTTTCCTCTTTTCCCCACCCCCATCCAGGATTATTATATTTATTGGCATTGCCAGATCTTTGGGGAATTCTCTTCTGAGCTATATTTATTTGTTGAAATAAAACTATGTGGCAGAAACCTGGGAATGGATTCTTCATCCTTGTCAATGTCATTACCGTAATTGCTCTACTCCCCCCACCCTCCCAGATCCCCATTTTGCAGTGCTGTTATTTCCTTTATGCTGGGGCTCTCTCTCTCCTAGCACACAGAATATCAGCAGGTCAGCGGTTCTGTAATTCTAGAAAGGCTTTTGCAGCAGGGAGAGTGATGTGCTTATTGCTTATACACATGGGTTTGTAGAAGTATAAGAACTGAGAGAGGGTACAGAAGTAACAACAGAACAACAGTCCCTTTCCATGACTTCTTACTCCAATGGGAGTCCCTGTGTGGTGACCCTAGGCAGCACAGGGTATATGAGTCAGTCTGGGAGCTTAAAAGCCAGAAAGAACCACAGGGTCTCTCTGTGTCCAGCAGACTCAATACAAAATCTCCTTTAGATTAGTTACAACTGAGCTCTGCTTCCTTTCCATCCAGGGGACAACACAGGTACCAGCAGCAAGCATAAACTGAATATTTACACGGTGACTTGCTGTAATCAGCTTCTGCACAATTGGGAGGAAATGCAATCAAGGCCTGCTAAGCTATTTAGGGGCTGGCACTGAAGGTCGCCAATGCAAACATCAGCTTCTGGGTCCTGCACGCCATGTTGATATAAGTGGGATAATAACAAGCAGGGCTTGCTGTAAGTGCAATAGTAAGCTATCCAAAGATTCTCTTTTTATTCCTTTATTAAAACCACTTAACGGCTCAATGGGAATTAAACCACAAAAGAGTTAGCCATCCACAAGTGGGAGCGATGCCAACCAGAGGTGAGGCGAAATGGCCTCCCAGGCCCCCTGTGGTCACTCCACACATGCGAGCGCTCCATCTGCTTTTCGCTCATAAAACAGTGGATTTCCCTTCAGAAGATCTCCAAGGTAAACAATCCTTCCTGAAACCAGCCTGTTAGCGTTTGTGTGGACTTCCCATAAAGGATATTAGCAAAGGCAAAGCTGTGCCGAAAGCTTGCTCTAAAAAGCAACAACAACAAAAACAAAACAACACCCCCCAAACACAAGAGTGTGATTTGATGCAACCTGCTCTAAAAACAAACAAACAAACAAACAAACAAACCCCTCTGTTTGGTGCTGTTGGAAAATAAGGGAAACACATGCACAATGAGAACGCTGACCGAATACGTAGCCTTCTAGCCAAACCTGCCTCCTCAAATCCCAGTGAAAAGCAATGTGGCCTCCCATTCGCACTCTGTCTAGTCCACAGCAGACTTTCTTCCTTAAAACTCTCCACTGGTGCACCTTTACTCATGGTGGCGGTGGCAGAGGTCCTAGAGTGGACTGGGAGAGCCGGCATGTTAACCACTGTGTCGTCTAATGCAGGGGTTACTAGTGTGCGGGCTGGGGGATGCATTAATCTTGCCATCCCATATTTCTAAATGGGACCCAGCAAGGTGCCAGCTAAATGGGAAGAGGGGGCTCTCAGGGGCTTCCAGGATGGAAAACGTTCTAGCCTTCTCAAGGTAGGTCTCTATGGCACAGTGATTAAAGAACCCCTGGCCACACTAGCACTCCCACTAGAGCATCACCTACAGTGACAGCAATAAGGAATTGTAAAAAACAGGGCTAATGCAGACGTGGGGTCCTATCTTCAGCTGCTGTACATCGACTTAGCTCCACTGCTGTTCGTGGTGTTTCACTGACTTATACTAGCTGAGGATCTAGCCCAGGTCCTGTAAAGAATTACACCAGCCTCAGCAACCTCCAGCACACGAAAAGTTCCAAGGAAACACTACATGCATAAGGCATGTGCCTGGATAATGATTCTCAAAGCATTTATGGAAAAGAGAAGATCCTTAAAAACCTACTGAAAGACTTGTAGGTTGAAGAGTTGCCCGACAGTGTGTAGGTTGCCCAGAAACTCCTTGTCCATCAGTGACGGATAACTAGTTGCCCCTGCATGAAACATCATCAGAGGATGAGAACTTAGAAATCAGGAAAATACGGTGTAGGTACAAGTAGCTTGGCATTTGTGCAGTGTTGCTGACTGGTCCAATTTGGCTTTAAATGTGACATTATTAGTTCTGAGAATATTTCTTAATCAGCTCTGAACAGTGGCTGCCAGGAAAATAGAAGTGGCCGGTCTATCATTTTTGCCTCTGTGGAAAGTGTGACTACTTAAAAGGTGAGGGGAGGTTTGGCCTCTCCATTTTTCAAATTTATACCTGTGTGCCAAGATGGTGTCATTCTTTACAAGCATTTTGGACATTGGATATCCAAAAAACAGACTGGATTTTGTAGCTTCTTTTTTTTTCTTAGTATTTCAATATTTATCAATCTAGTACTCATGAGTAACCCTACAATAACAAAACACATGCAATCCAGTACCCACGGGTAATCTTAGAACATCAAACAAACTTGTGCAATACAGTTCTCATGAACAACCAGCCCTACCATAGCAAGCAACTGGGCTCAGTACATTGCTTGTAAACAAACCCAGAATAGCTAACAAATGCGATCAGGCCAATACTCAGAAGCCACTCTACAATATCAAGGAAAGACACCGAGCCCAAGACTTATGAATGACATGACAGTAGCTAACAAATGTGAACAAACTGCTGCTCGGGAGCAGCCTCGGACAGAAATAAAGTTGTGGTGAGAAAACAATTTCAAATATCCAAAGATGGGGGGGAGGGGGAGAAACACCCGAAGTGACTTTAAAAAGAAAGTACTTAAAATGTTTTTAAAGCACCTTGACAGTGCCATTTTAATTACGGAAAACATGGATAGTTAGCAAACAGTGAGCTTACGTATTTTGTGTATTATCATGTGCCACACTCATTTCAGGGGATTCAGATGGGAAAAGCCAGCACAAATGCCTTTTTATTTTCAAGCAAAAGACTACAACACCATGAAAAACTATAACTGAAAATACACACACACACACACACACAACTCTGAATACTGTTCTGATGGGGAAAGGCATCCCTTCCACCAGTAATCTCCGTAGGAAAAAGAAGCCACAGGCTTGGGTGCTTTGGGCAGATAATGAAGCTGGAGGAGTCAGCGCTCCACTGATTGTCACATGCAGTGATTAGAGGGGGGTCTTAGGTTAATTTTCACCCTGTCAGGGCTTCTTGTTAAGATGCTGATGGCGTACTGCCTGGTCTAAGTATCAGGGGGTAGCCGTGTCATTGTTTTTGTGGATACAGACTGTGGAGTCCGGTGTACCTTAAAGACCAACAGATTTACTTGGGCATAAGCTTTTGTGGGTAAAAAAACCACTTCTTTAGATGCATCCGAAGAAGTGGGTTTTTTATCCACGAAAGCTTATGCCCAAATAAATTTGTTAGTCTTTAAGGTGCCACCGGACTCCTCGTTGCCTGGTCTACATGTTCCACGGTGATATGTAATGAGCTGTTCTGCAAGTTATGAAGCTGCCTTGGTCATGTGGAAAACAATGGCACCATACACATATGTCTTTAACTTCAGAAGGTCAATGAACTTAATGCACTAGTGCAATGGGAACATGGCCACATACATACAGACTCCATGGTTGTTAACGGGGACACACCCTGGGCCCTTAAGCACCAAAAGGACAAAGGCCTACCTGTTGAGCTAAAGGAATATCCTTTATCTGGGAGTGTCAGCTCTTAGGGGCACTGTGGCCAGTCACAAGGGGGAGACATGTTTACATGCATTGAGCCTGTGTGATGCAACAGTGTCCCTCCCGTATGTATATTTTCTTCATGAGGCTGTGACAACCTCGTCTCAGCTGGGTACAACAAACATGCTTGACTTGTGGCCGCACAGTAGGGTTTTTTTCCACAGCATGATCGTATGTCCCCTACTTCACTGCCTACGTGTATTTGTATAAGTACACTACGAAAACAGATCTGCTATCCTGCAGTGCCTCAGCTGGGATAGAGTGCCTGGGGGACACGCACACTGAGCAGTGCCAGAAGCATATTAGGCCATGCATTTTGGAATGTTCTAATGCACAGAGAATGGAGAGGGAGGAGGAGCAGGGGCACCTGTGCACAGAAAGAATAAAAGATCATATCAAACAGGTAACCACAAGGCAACCACATGCAATCCTAGCCTGGTAGTAAGCTTGATGCTGCCATGGTACTAACCCAATACTAATGGCACTTTATGTTTTTGGAGTGGACTTTGTCACTAACTGGTTACAGATTCATGTACAATATAAACTGGACCAAGTGGTTTGGTGAAAGTTATTCTCACTTGCAGGCCTCTTGGAAGTGTTTAGAATGTATAATTCACAGTTCAATCTTTTGCTGTATATGTTGACATTACACATCCTTCTACACTGCCCTTCCATGACCCATTCTAGATAATCATGGGTAGTTCTACCAGGGGAACAGGTAGTGAGGAGCTGTTTACTTTAGAGAAGTACTCATGACGAAAGTATACAAAGTAATGAATGGTACAAAGCAGATCGATTGATCCCCACTGTTCACCCTTTCTCAGAAAATAAGAATGAGGGGACATTCAATGACACTGAAAAGTGACAAATTCAAAACTGTTAGAAGAAAATATTCCTTCATACAACACACGGTTAGCCTTTGGAACTCATTGCCACAAGATAGCATCAAAGACAAGAGATTCCAAAAAGGATTCAATATCAATACAGATAACAGGAATATCCAGCCTTACAAGCAATAGATATGAATAAACAAATGCTTTGGAAGGGATATAAATCTTCAAGCTTTGGTACATAAGGTAACTTTAACGAATGGGCTTTAGGAGGAAACCTTCCTTGTGGGCAGATTATTTTACAATGGCCTCTTGCAGAGTTCTTCCTCTGAAGCAGCACGTATTGGCCACTATTAGATAGGATTCAGAAGCAGAGAGACCAGTAGTTTGAGCCAGTTCCTACCCGGTCATTAGAGGCAGAATCTGGAGCTCGTTGCTGCTTGGCAGACTCATACTGAAGACAGCTAACCTCAGTAGCTTTCCTGATCCAAGTTGCAAGTTAATTGGATGGATCTACAGATGGAAGTTTTGCATTGTTGGACTTAGCTTTACAGCAGGTGAAGAGGGCTTGGGTCTTTCTTACCTGAGTTGCTGCTGGCTGACCAATGACCACCCAGCCTGGGCACCCCTGGTCACTATGATGAGAGACTGACGCGTTGGAAGCCCACTGGTCTAGGAAGCCTTTGGGGGTATAAACCCCACAGTCTTTGATGCTGGTCATTTGCTCAAACTCCTCACATACCCCATCACCATCATGGAAGTAGCACCTGCTGGGCTCGTCTGCAGTGAGAAATCAAAGAGGAATAATTACTAAGGACTTCCCACACTCACCTGTGTCCCCAGTTGCTTGGGTCACAATAGGCCAGGCAAAGGAAGTGGTAATGCATCCCCCATCCAGGTCCATGTGCAGTAATGGCAGTGGTCATTTAGCAGCGCAAGATGATATGATTTTAAGAAAGCAGAACAAAGAAAGAATGCAGCTCTTCTGCCATATGAAAGTCCCCAGGATACTTCCTAGCCCGTGTCTTCCCTGCATATTTTTACCTGTATCCATTTTTAAAGGATCTTACTAAAGCTTAGTGCTGAGAAAGAAAATGCACTTACAGGGCCAAATTCTTAGCTGGCAGAACTTCATTGACTTTGATGGAGTTAAGCCAACAGAGAATTGGGTCCACAATGTTTCCCTTTTTTGTTCTTAAATGACACTTGCAAAACGACAAAAACTAAATTCAGTGATGGTCAACACTGCCAAATGAACAGCCCTAGGGAGAAACTAAAGGCCAAATGTATCTGTTTATTCAGATACAGCGTGGGCAGCGGAAGGGTAAACTTGCCACACACATACCGCCCCAACCGATGTGACTTAGACTTGACCTGGAAGGATCAGAAGCAAGAGGGGACTTAAATCTCTTTATTCATTTATTCTGTGGCTTCTCTAATGAGACCGCCAGCAAAGATGCCCATTAGTGCCAGATTTTTGAGGTTGCGTCTGTGACGCTCACCCAGTAGGAACTGAACGGAGACCAACCCTCTTCTTTTAAACAGACTTCAGACCAGTAATGACTTTCAGTCACTGAAGGCCTCACTGAGAATTAAATCTCTGACCTATCAGTATCCCAGTTTATATCATGTTATCATTGCCAAGCATCCAGTCCCAACATGCTGTTGTATTTTTGTCTGGTAAAGAAGTTACTGCAAAAATGGTAGGAAATTGGCATGGGCGGCTAGTTGGAATGGTGGAAGTGACCCCGGATGAGAATTGAGTCCTTTCTGAAGATAGGTGTCAGCAAATTCAATAGTCACTCAATTCTGAGTCACTTCCAAAATACGAAACCCCCTGTTTATTTTTCCTCATAGTTTACACAATGAAATACCATTGCATGAGCCAGAATAAATCAGTTTATTATAATTCAATTATGTAATGAGTTTCTCTCCCCTCCCCCCACCCACCCCAATGTAAGGTTCTAATCCCTTAATATCAGGCCTGGTCAAAAGAGTGGAAGGTAACAAGAAGACAATGAACACTTGCATGCTGCATTCCCTTGCTTCTGACATCTGTGGTCACCTAAAGAAGAACTCCACCATTTCATGCCTCTTCAGCTCTTTTTCTATTTACCTTTCCTTCACATGTGCATTAACGCTTTTAGACATCTCTCTGACATGCCTGGGTAACTCTGGTATCAAGCGGCCAAAGCTGTGCACGGTTTTCGGAAAACGACATCCCAGATTAGGGGAGGATCTGAACAGAAATCTCCAAGAAATATTCAGGTCTGGAAAGATGGTGGTAAATAACCCAAAGCAAAACACCACTTATTCTTTGGAAAAAGGGTTTTATGTTCTCTTATAAAGAGACCGATTTCCTTAAAAAGTACAAGCAACTAAAGACCGCCAAACTTAAAAAAAAACAGACTTTCCCTTATAGACAGACACATGGCAAGTACAGACACTCTGAGGCAGCTTGCTCACGGACACACACTGACTGAGACGCACATTTATTGACAAACACATGTACATGCAAATGCACGCACATACCCGCTCATAGCCCACCGATACTCATCCATGCACACAACCCCCATGCAGGGATAGCCCCACTAACAGAGACACACTCTCCATCCACACATCCATCCTACACATACGCATTTAGACACAATCTCCACAAACAGACTGATTTGTCACTATAGGCACTGGAGTAAGCACAGAATTTATATAACCAATGTTCTCCTGTACTGTTTCCAAATGTTCCCTCCTAATGCGATGATAAATGTAATGGGCCTCTGATAACATCATGTGTTTGGGATAAAAGAATACTCAAGACCTGCTCCAATCAGATGACTTAATTCATATTCACATGGAGAGGAAGCTGCCTTCGAATAGCTGTGATCCAGGCCAGTGTGTGATTCTTACAGAGGCTAATTTGTTCCTGATTATGTTTAAGACCCCAATAAATCTGTCTGCTCGGAGTCTGCAAAACCCAAGGGAGGAACAGAATGGAGAGACAGAGATGTCTGAATTAAATGGAGACTGCCCAGATGATTAGCAAACAGCAATGTGGTGTGTGTGTGTGTCCCATCTCCAATTCCAGTCCCAATGAGTCAGTGTGCTCTGCCCTTTATTACCTGTCGCTAACACTGGCTGAATGGCATTACTTATGCGAGCCAATAGAAGATCAGGTGTTCAGTCAATGATGTAAGCTTTGAAAAATGAGGGAGGAAAAGTGGTTTTACAACGGCATTTTGCTTTTTAAGGGAATGTGTTCTTGCCACTAGCAAATCATTCTGAAACATTTAAAGATGTCCTTTTATGGGGGGAATAAATACTGGAAAGTTTCCAACCTCATGGCTCTGAATTTCAATATGCCTCCAAACCTCATCACATAAATACTCTCACATATGAGTGAACCCCAAGAGGCTGAGCTTTCCGACCTCTTTCCGAATTTTGTAGATGCAAAAGGGGTGCACATCAGAATCAAGATGCTAGCCGGTGCCCAAACTAACGTCACATGGGTGACTGAAGGGAAACCAGAGGGACTGATTTTCAGAGGCGCTGAGTAGCTGCAACTCCTGTTGACTTCAGATGGGGCTTTGGGTGCTCAGCACAGCTGAGAATCAGAGCCACAATTTTCATACTGCACTTGGGTAATGTTCTGGTCAGGTCTTCCTGAGACTTCCCTCACTACTTGTGAAAATCTATGGGCTTGACTGTCGTCCCTCCGTGGTGCGCATCCAGCATAACTCCACTCAGTCAATGGAATTATATGGATTCAGAATCAGAAAGAGGAGAAGTGGGCCCTATATTTCACAATAGTCAGGACAATACGAGGTACTCTCAGCAGTAACAAATACATCCAAGCTTTCTTTACCCCATCCTTATCAGCCCCAAACGTCCCCTTCAGCATGGTTCCTGTCCATTCATATATCCGCTCTTTCGGGCAATTTTATCACATTCTAAAATAAAGGACTCTTCAACACTGCTCTTGTCCATCATTCTGAGAAATCTGGCAAGAGCCTTGGTTGGCCAGAATGTACTGGCATAGCGTGAAAGACTTTACCCAGCTCCAACCACCAAATCTGATTATGTCAGGGACTTCCATTCCTAGTGGAATAGGACAGCAGTTCTTTGTAAGACCCATGGCTGATGTTTCACCGACCTTGGAAGCAATGTTTCCAAAGTCAGAAGGACAGCAAAGACTGGATGTGTGCAAAGTAAGGCAGGGAAGGAAGCAGGACGTGACGCTGAATGCAATCACATTTGGCCAAGCAATAATCTCTTCTCCTGCGAGACAACTGTGATGATAACCTGGTGTTTTTTTAATGGATAGTTCTTTTCCAACAGCCTATTTCACCCTCCAGTCTACCCTGCTAGGCCTCAGTCAGGATCAAGGCCAATTGTGCTACGCCTATATACACATAGGTGAGGGCATGGTCTACAGTTGCATGACCTGACGCTGCAACGAGCTCCATGTGGACACTGTGAAACTCATCACTGGATCAGGACTAAGCTAAAGCACAATTTATGAAGAATCTACAAGCACGGGCCTTTAGGACAGTGGACACTTCCCCCAAATTATTTGCAGTGGACTCTTCTTTTTGTTTTATTTATCAGGCACCAAATTAGGTGGAAGGTAGAAGGCACTTGGATAGGAGCTACTGCTCTTACCAGACCCTGTTGTGCACTCCATCGCTGTACAAACCAGGCCAGGATTTAAAGAGACCATGTATGGTGGCAGTAGGCAGCACCCACTATGTTTAACCACTTGAGAGCCAGAGAGAACCTAGACTCTAACTGTGTCTAGTAGCCTCAACAAAAAATCCCCTTTATTTTACTTACATCTGAGTCTGGTCTCCTCCCTAACACAAGGGATACTGCAGGCTCCATCTGCCATTTCCTGACATTCCCTTTCGCTGGATTGGACCCAGATTCCTTTGCACAGTAGGGTTCATCTCACCTCCTGGTACCAGTTGCATTTATAAAAATAGTTTTGCTGTGGTGCTTCTCTCTATTGCTAGTTGCTTGCTCCTTGTACTGTGTCAACTAACGGAGTTGCTTTTCAGTTTGAAATTGTGTCTAATTTTAACTGCTCAACCTGGAAGGGGTCCTGAAGCGGAGCAGCTGCTGACTGTGAGCAAGAGTGACATAAAATAATTAATACAGATGCCAAAATCAAATCAAAATCTGGAACAGCAAAACTGTTGCAGGGGCAGCAGTTGGGAATGGGAGATGGAGTCTCTCTGGACGTTTTGATACAGATGCCCAAAGACCTGAGCTGAACTCTGAAAGAAACCAAAGTAATAATCCAGGCAATCCAAGTTCCCTTCCCCCTAGAAAACCGTCAGTGCAGGCACTGGAATTTTTAAGCCAAACCTTGCCCCTTTTTCTATTGCTGACAGGTTTGCCCCGGAACAGGACAGTCTCTGAATGGCACATGCAAGCTCTCTGCTAAGCTCTGCGGACCCTGGTGTAGGTGATGTGTCTGAGGAAAGAGGTATGGCAAGACAGCTGCTGCTTTCCAGTGAGCCCCAGCTTTAACCAGACTTTGCAACCCACAGCAGCCCTGAGTCTCGTCTCCATCATACAGGGGCTAACGTGTTGGGGTGAGGACGGAAAGCCACCTTTAGCATGGGTCCCCAAGCACAGCTCCCCACAGCAGAAAATTCAGCTCTCAGCATCCAGTGTTCCCATTTCTCACTGGGTTCAGAGATAAGGGAAAGTACAAAGCAAGGCAGGTGGTAGAAAACCTTTTTCGGAAGCTGCTAACATTGCTAATATTGTAGTTCACAGAAGGATTGTGGCTACCTGTTCAGGGAGAGGCTAGAGCTTTACTCCAGTGAAACTGATTAAGTTTGGGACACATCAGGAAGCAGACATGCAGGATACAGACTTATCTGTGATGGGCAGCCTTCCACACTGTGGGGAAAAAAATAAGATCTACCCAATTCACGGCACAGAGCACATCCTCAGACAAGGCCTTTAATGTCCAAGCAGAATGGTCAAAGTGCTGGGGACAGACACCCAGTGCAGCTTCCTGTTTTCAGCTCAGAATACAGTGATTGGCACCAGAATAGTCTTCTTTTGTACATTAACTACTGTTTTTTTAAAAGTCAGGACAAAAAAGAAGTATTTTTAAGCTCAGCTGTTTATTTAGGGACAGTTCCAACTACAACAACCCTCATGCCTCATAGCTATTCCTCCCCTCTCCCCCCCAAAAAGGGACAAAAATGCACACACATTGTCTCAGAGTAACGGATTCTTGGAACAGAGCGGGCATTAAATCTTAACCCCTAAAGGTCTGTTTGACCCTCCCAGGGAGATGACAATTGGCATACGGGTCTTCCCAATCACCAGAGGAAATATTCAGACCGATTAAGGCCAAATCACGGTCTCTACAAAGTCAGTGGGGAAAAAACAAACAAAACCCATTGACCTACATAAAGCCAGGATTAGACCCACTAGTTAATAATCTGCACTAGATTATTTAATCTGCAGATCTGGCTACAGAACTCGCATTAACAGATGAGCAGGTATTTGTTCAGAGGCTCCCATATCAAAATAAGAAGTGGTTCCACTGGCTACCCTTTGAAGGTGGGCACTGGAGGCCAGTTTCTGCACCATTCAAATCAATGGGAGTTTTACCATTGACTTCAGTGGGAGCAGGATCAAGCCCTCGGTGAGGAGGCTTGAAATCCAGGATGTCTGTTATCCCTCTCATTCATTTTGACAAAACTGGGGATAGTTACATTTCTTCTGTCAATACAAGGTTTCAGATGAATTTTCCTTTCTGTAAATTTTAACTGAAGAGAGGAAAAATAGTTGACTAGGACACATGGAAACTGCACCGAATAAAGTCACATCTCAGTAACTTGTGGCATTTTTCATCAGTGAAATAAAATGGGTAGATAGACATTCTTGGAAATGAAGTAAATGTGGATGTCACACTCTACGGGGGAATATTTAGAGGCTTGGAGGAAGGTGACAATCATCTTGGAGCGTCTTCTGAACTGAAAGGTCAAACACAAGGAGTGTGTAGTATTACCCTTTGATCATTCAGCGACTTCCTATAAACTCAGCCTGCCATCCCTGGGCTTCTCCTTTGACCAAGGTGACTAGGATCTTCAGTACGATTTAGTGGCCTTAGCTCAACATAATAACTATGTAATTCATCTGTGTGCCACAGATTGCAGATAAAATGACAACTCACCTGCAGTGAGTGGGACTAAAATCTTGATACTTCACCTCCAAAAACACAAACCTCTGTCATTTGAGCTAAAAGAGATTTTCCATAGCGAGCCAGCAGTAGTAAACTATTTATCTTTTCTGTAAACCAACTACCCACGTACTCATGAGTTCTAATTTTGCTTCCACCTCTCACTCTCTATCTGCTTGGGCAAGTCACTGAAACTCTTTGTGCCTCTATCCACCCATGAAAATGGAGCTGATGATACACCATTACTTCAGAGAGGATTAGTGCAGATTCATTAACTGGTTTTTGGAGATCACACTGAAAAGCTAATTGGGTTTCCGGTGGAAGTGGGTGATAGCCACAGGGGAAGGAGATGTTTTGAACATGAACAAAGTTAGCAGTGTGGATCTTTCAGAAGCTTGCCAATTTGCTTTAGAGGCAGGGAAGTAACCTTTGCGAAAAACCAAGTGGCATCATTCACAAAGAAAGTCAAACCACTGGTCTGCATGCTAAAAACTACCCTGTTAATGATGACAGCCCCTGAAAATTGACACTAGTATTATTGCTAACTTGCCAAATGAGTAATTACACACCTTGGAACGTGCAGCCACATGCTCCCAAGGGCTGCAGAAAATGTTGAGCTTCAAAGTATTTACTGGAAGCTGAATATTGGGGTGTGTGTGAATTTTGGCCGAAGAGCTCCAGTTAGCAACATTCATTTCCATTTACTATGAGGTTCTACTACAGACCCACCTTAGTTTGTTAGCAGCAATACTCATTCCCCAAGGTACTTGGGTCCACATTTTGGCCTTAGGACACCACTGCTCTTATGTAGCCTGATCCAGTGAGGTACTGAGCGTGTCCTGGAAGGGGCTAAGTGCCCTCCACTCCAGTGGTGCACTCAGCCCCTGGCTGGATTTGTAAAGACCTTTTTACCATTCTCAAAAGAAAAAAAAAAGCACCATTAACTGCTGTACAGGGATGTGGAGTCAGCTGTCAAAACCACATGTTCCTGTGCAGGAGTGGGTGTGTGGGTGGTGGTGGGGAGGATGGGAGCTCAGTCTCCTCTGAATACCCACAATGAATATGGATGGTCATCCATCAATTTATTTTAAGCACATTACTTCTCTGTCAAAAAAAAAAAAAAAAAAAAGACATATAAAATTAGTTTTATGTCACTCACTTAACATTGCATTTTCCCTAGAGGCTCATGCTCCAAATAGAGATAGCAAGCTCATGAATATTAATTATTTCCCTGAATGCAATACAGTCTCCAGACAATGAGACTGGGGAGAATGCTACACCTAATGTATGGAAAATTGGCGAGGTAAATGATGGATCCTCCACATTTGCAGTTTCCAACTGCAAGGAGAGGCTTTTCCAAACAGGGAAAGACAGACCAGGGCGACAGAGGTAGAACGATAAAGTTGATGCCAAAGCATAAGCTGAAAAGCAGTGATATTAAAACGACATTAGCAACTTAAAAAACACACATCTCTCTGAACGTTTTTCACCTACCGCTGTGCCAAGCAGCCCCGAAAATCACTCTAGCTGAAAGAGATCGGGGATAAAAATTGTCCTCTTTGTTTTCCTGGAGTTTGTTTCCTTTTTGGCATTTGACAGCACGAGGCCCTGATCCAGCAGATGTGTAATGAGGATTTCAATGGGACCGATCATGTGCTTCAAGTTATGGTCGCACTTCAAAGCTTTGCTGGCCTTGGTGTGCAGTTGGTTTCCTGACTTGTTTACATGGGCCTTTCTCACCATGATGTGAGGGGGAAGTTAAGTAATAAATGAGAATAATAGTAAATGTGATTGTAATAACCCACAAATTGCCAGGCAGACTCAGGGGTAGATGCAGGACCTGAAACTCCTTTAAAGACATTTTTTAACTAGTCTTTCAGCCTTTACTATGCTCCTGTCATAATATCTTCTCACAGGTTTCTTTGATATTCTTTGGTGTCTTTTCCAATATAGCCTTCTCTTTCTTCAGAATGGTAGGAGAATGTGCATCCCACCACTGTACGCCTTTACTCGGGCAAGTAAGGACCAGTTGGATAAGTAAACTTTTATTAAAAGATGCTCATGGAGACTCTCATCTTCAGGCAATTGGTTTGAACCTGGCTCTGGTCCATAGTGACCCCAAATCATTTCCATGCCATGAGGCCTCATTGTCAATGTGAAATGAATCAGGGATCTCCATCCAACTACAGGACAGCTGTATGGGTGTGTGTGTGTGTTGCAATGGGGCAAAGCTCGGATTTGCTTTTCTCCTGCAGCATGTTGTTAACAGGAGAGGAGAAACTTTCATCCAGGGACCGAATTCCAAACTCCATGGGGAAAGAACAAGGGCTCCATGAGCAAAAATCCACTAAGCAGAAACTAGTGGATGTGGGCATAGAATAAAATTGGGGCTGGAGAAGGACTAATGACATTGCAGTATCACATTTAAAAGGAAGCACTGCCAGATGCTTTAATTAATTAATTTATTTATTCCACATGTCGCTCTTCAGTTTGGTGTGAGAGCATCTTGCAAGAACTAAATGCTATTAATCTTATCTGTTTTCTTTTCTCGGCTTTCTGTTCTGAGAAGGCCAGGGCAGCCTGACAGTAAAGACCACACAGCTTTCTCCCCCGCCTCTCTCCTTGGTTCACCCCACCCCTCCCATGGCAAAGCAGATTGATCACAGCCTTATCTGATTATAAGGGGGAGGATGAGGGAAAACAAAAACAAAACAAAAAAAGAGAAGCAGCCTAACTGAGTTATAGGCACCAGTGCAAAGCGTCCTGAGAGCTGCTGTGTGCCATGTACACAAAACAAAGTGAACCTGTCAGAGACAAAAATAAAAGGCCCTGATGGCAAGAGATGTAGAGGGAAAGCAGCAGATTTAAGCTTGCTAGTATTTGCTTGCTTAATTGCATTTCTGCTCTAGCAAAGAAGGTGAGGAGAGTCGTCTCTCCGGAGGTGTGAATGTGCATGCCTGTTAAACCTCCGATCATGGAGACCTCAGAGTATCTTTTGATTCTGAAAAAAGAAAAGGAGGACTTGTGGCACCTTAGAGACTAACAAATCTATTTGAGCATAAGCTTTCGTGAGCTGCAGCTCACTTCATCGAAAGCTTATGCTCAAATAAATTTATTATCTCTAAGGTGCCACAAGTCCTCCTTTTCTTTTTGCGGATACAGACTAACACGGCTGCTACTCTGAAACTTTTGATTCTGAAATGTTTAGTGATCACTTTGTATAAATTAGGGCCCGGATAATGCTTACTGCCAGCTGTATAGCCTACTACTGTGAGTAGACCTGCTGACTTCTACAGAACTGCTCACGGTAAGTAAGCACTATGCCTGGTGGTGTTTGGAAGATCAGACCTTTGCAGTACGGTCTACATTGCTTCTGGGAGTGAACGTTCCAGGCCACGTAGACAAACTCACACTAGCTCCGCTCAAGACAGCATGCTAAAAATAGCAGTGTTGATGCTGTGACCTGGGCCGTGGCTCAGGCTAGCTCTCCTTGTCCAAGTCCTCCCAACCCTCTGTGTCCAAGCTTGGGCGGCTAGCCTTATCTGCTGCCTGTGGCACAATGCCCACACCGCTATTTTAGCATGCTGTAATATCTTGAGAGGAGCCAGCTTGAGTCTGTCTTGGGAGGCATGCAGTGTAGACATAACCGTAGGCCCCAAAGAATTTAAGCATGTGCCTAAATTCCTTTAAAGGCTTTGGTAAACAGGGGTTGTATGCTTCACTGGTGCTAAAGAGAGCTAAATATTATCACAGTAATGTCAGTATAAAAGTAGTACAATGTGAAATGATTATTTATTATTCTACAGGGCCACAACATGTGCTAGTCTCGTAACATTACAGATCAATTGCACATGTTTCTCTGCCTCTTTTCCATTCCTCAAGCCATGGGCCCAATCATTCAGTCATTTCTCAAGCAAAAGACCCGACTGAAGTCAAAGAAGAGTTTTGCTTGACTAAATCTGGCAGGATCTGGTTTGATGTTATCAGGCTTTCAAGAAGGGGGCTACCTGCTTTGTTTTTTAGTTATGCATTTTTATTAGTAGTAAAATTTGTTTTAAAAAATAACCCCTTCCCCCACCCCAATGGTTTAGTGGTTTCTAATAAAGTAATGCCTTATTCTGTGTTAAAATATGTCTGTCTGGCTGAAAGACCAGTATTGTGTCTGTCTAGACACTCATCACTGGTAATCCAGAGCCCCTGGAAGCCAATTGGTGTCTTTCCGTAGATCTCAGTGAAGTCGAATCAGGCTCTTATTGAATCCACATATTAATGATTTCACCAACAACTGGGTTCTATTTTGATTTTTTCTAAAACTAGGACCTGTGCAAAACACCGGCTTTAACTCTGCACCTGCCTATGAAAAATGAACAGCTTTATGCTGCTCTGAAAACTAAGTACATTTTCACAACCCCCCTGCTGAAAAAAAAATCCATCCTAAAACACCAAACACAGAAGACAGACTGAAAATACTTCAATCTGCAAAAATGGGATTTGCACTGTATTTATTTTGATTTTTTGTCCATCGTGTTAGAGGACACGAATTTTGCACACTCACATGTAGCTCTGCTCTGATTCCTTGAGATGAGCTATGTGACTGGGATAAAAAAAACCAAAACACCCACCACCAAAACTGATGGAACTAAACACAAACTAAACCTTTTCGGAGCTCCTAAAAGGTTTGGATAAGAATTGTTTCACTTCCAGTTTGAACGGGTAGTGTCAAAATACCATGTTTGAGGCCCTGGTTCAGCAAGGTACTTTAACCTGTGCAGAAATGTAAGTATGTTCAACTTTAAGCCCAGGTGTATTTTCATTGACTTCAATGGGCTATTCATGCGCTTAAAGGTACGCATACACCCAAGTATTGCTGAATCAGTGCCTTGGATCCTTAGGTGTAGGTTGCTATATCAAAATCTTAAGTAGATTAAATAGACTGTGGTTAGATAGATTGCTCTCTCAGTCCATCCAGACGGGACCAGCTATGGAACTGCATAACATCACCTGAGCACATCCGTTCTCTTGTGATCTGCAGCCTGATTCTGCAGATTCAAGAAGTCTAGATAGGTCAAAAGAGCATCCAAACCAAATGCTCACAGAGGCTCGTCCCCAGCCTAGGCCATAACATGATTCCTTGTGCTGTATGTCTACACATACTGTGCTGTAGTGGTGCAGCTGCATCACGGCAGCATATCTGGCGAAGACGCTCTATGCTGATGGGAGAAAGCTCTCCCGTCAGCATAATAAAACCATCTCTGTGAGTGGTGGCAGCTATGTGGCGGGAGCTCTCACGCAGACATAAGTGCCAGTGTGGACAGTGCTATGTCGGGGTAACTTATGTCACTCAGAGAGGGGGGGAAGATTATTCACACTCCTGAGCAACATAAGTTACACCACCATAAACTATAGTGTAGACCTAGCCTTACACAGAAGCTGCAGTGTAGATGGGCCCTCAGTTGCCCTTCTCTGCCCCCTCTTCGCCTCAAGGATTTAATAAATATGTTAAGCTCACAACTGCAACCCTGCAGTCCCCAGAGAGCTGCAACATCTTCTGGCCATTGTGTTTACATTTCCTGCTAATCAGGGCAAACCAGGCTTGCAAACAAAATCTGATTAAGTAGTTTTCACCTCTGAAAAAAGGGGATTAGCTGGTCCTTTGATCCTCAGATATTGATTTGCATCTCAAAGCAGGTGTGACCTCAGCTGGGGCTGCTTCTGTTCCAAGTCCCTTCCCCTGACACTCTTTCCTCTGTTTACCAGAAGGGATCAGTTCATATCCTCACATCGAGCCTGATCCAAAACCTATTGCAGGGGGTGAAAAGCCACCCACTGACTTCAATAGGCTTGGGATCAGGCCCTAACACAGCTGAAAGTCCAAGCCAGTTACAAAACCACCAGAATCAATTTTCCATCCAAATGACTAGAAACTGGGAAGGGACACGCGCCTGTCAATCCCACAAATCCCACCTTTTCCCTTGCATCTAGGGCGACCCATCGGCAGGTCGCTGAGGTTGCTGTTTATTTTTTACTTGCACCACGCACAGAGGCGCTGCCCACTCTGGGTGGAAGGGGCTCTGGACCAGACTTACCAAGGCAATTAAAGGATAGCTCCTGCTGACAAAAGAGGGAGCAGCCATCGCCGTTGATCTTATTCATGTCATCACATTCTTCCCCCAGATCTCTGCAGGCAGGAGACAAAACGAGGGATCAGATGGAAAACAGCTGCATTTCTCAGACCTCTCTCAGTTCCTGTCTCATAACCTGGAGATGCTTAATTCAGTGCTGTGCTGGCCCTCAAAACACCTGTTCTCTCTCCTCCATCTCCCAGCTTTGACAATTCCAGGGTACAAGGTTTCCCCTCCAGTTCCCTCGCAGGTAGGTAGCACTATTGCTTCCGTGCTAAGACATGAGCACTTTCCTTTATGGCTGCTGCTGACGGCTCAGCAGGTGGGGGAAAGACAGCAGCTATGGGATCAGAGGAGAGCCTGGAAGGGCAGGAATTCTGGAAGCTCTTCATGTTCTGTCTGAAAGGGCCAGATTGTGGCTCCAGCAATGCGCCCACACAGGGGAATTAGGAGGTGTAAGTGCCTTCCATGTGCTCAGATTTCAGGTAGCTGCATGGGATGGAGAGCACTTGGCCGATAGTGGATGGAATCCTGGCTTTGCCCCCACAACCCACCAGCCAGTGCCGTTAAGCCCGCACAGAGGGGGAAGCAACTTGAACCACAGAAAGAATGGGCGTGGGTGACTCTCTCCCCCCACAAACCCCACAGGAGCAAGTGTGGCAAGGAAGGACCAGACTTTGCCACAGTCTGGTTCCGGGTCTGCTCTTGGGGCCATGCCACTATGTGCTACCCCTTACTCAAGCCATGTGGCAAAGCCACAACGGATGTCTAAAGCATTTGCAGCATAATGGCATGAGAAGTGGTACACAAAGTACAACCGATACCTCTATCTTTCTCCTCCCAGCTGCCCCAGATGTGTCAATGGCTTGGTTATTTTAATTTGAATGCATTGGCTTTAGGGCCCGATATTGCAAACACTTGCTGCCAGGCCTCATGCTTGAGACCATAAGTAGTCCCATTGTTTTGACAGGAAGCTCTGCTTCCCATGAACAGTGTTTGCAGGACTGGACCTGCGTTTGTTGTTAATTTTGTTGTTAATTAATTACATTTTGTTAAAGTGCCTGGAGACTTTTGAGCAGGTCCCATTCACGCTATAAAAACAATACAGTAAAAATAAACTACAATTGTTCATAATTATTTTTATATAGTGGTCTGTCGATCAGCAGGCAAGGAGAGGGAGGAGTTGATTGAGAACCTGCAATGACTAACACTCTCCCTTGGAGCCCAAATCTGTCACCTCCAAATGCATCCCAGCTCCAGCGGCCTGCAGAGCAACCTTGCCCTGAGGTTGCCCTGGAAACCTGGCCTCCCATGTGCCAGCTGTCCATCAACCGCCAGCCCGCCTGGGACTTCTCACTTAATGACAGCACCAAAGATGTTGTGAACATTTCTTTTTTTGTCAGCAATTAACACTAAGAAATTTATTTATATATATATATGTGTGTGTGTGTGTAAATAAAGGTGTCAGGACAGCAGGACCGAACTAAGTTCCAATTAAATGTTATCATCTTGATAATAATCAGAGACGTGGGTCCTTGTCTCTCTACTTCTGAGAGTCAGCCTAGGCTATGGAGACATCAGGTGATCAAAGACAAAAGCTGTAGTGATTATGTATGAGAGGCAGTAATTTCCTTTCTAGCCCCAATCTCTGGATCAATGGAAGCAGCACAGCTGTATCTATTTGCTTACTCCACACTTACTTTTGGATAATCCCATCTCCACAGTATCCACTTCCATGAGTATATACAGTCATGGGGGAGGGTTCACTCTCCTCTGTCCCAGAAATAACGGCAACCTGGTACGTGTACACGATGCTGTCACTCAACTCCCTACAATGCAAGAGAGGAAACAGTATGTGAGCAGCACAATACAGTCAGTAATACAGGTCAGAGAAGGGGCTGCTGAAAAGCAGCTAGGCTTCTCAGAAAACGTCCTTAATTCAATCAGGCTCCTAGAACATTCCTGAGTCACTTGATTGGGATTACATGGGACTAGTTTTCAGAAAGGCACCCTCCTTTTTTGTGGGAGTAATCTGTGCCCACATTCTTCCACGTTCAATTCGAGAGCAAGTGCAAATCTGAGTAGCGGCAGCTCTTAACTGCAGGTACAAATCCAGGAGTGAAATAGCCTGCTCCCCAGATTTGCCCCAACATCTGATTTTGTGGGTACAAAAATGTGGGTGCATTTTGCGGATGTAAATGATTACGGATAATTCTGCCTGTGCTCTGCTAACCAAGAAAGGCACAAAATCATTTGTGAGCTAACAGTTCAGGCAGCTGTAATAACCACAGAGTCACTGCAGAAAAGTGAATGTGCCACTCTTTGTGAGCTTGAACCTCCCCAAAAACAGTTCACACAGGTTCTGCTCTTGGGCACACATGCAATTCCTACTGATAGTTGAATGCACATACATTTGAGAGCAAAGTGCAGCCAATGTGTGTATGTATCTTCTCTGTGTGCGCACATTCGCATGGGTAAGCAAACTGAAAATACATTCAGCAAAGGAAAATTTTGCTATAATAGAAATTCCATAGGAAAACAATGAGTTACAAAGTTCATGTTTGTTTAACTATGGGATGGGAAATTGGTCCTAGAGTGTCATAACAGAGGGACTGGCACTACATTAAGCATGGGGTGAGGATTATGTTTATGAGTTAATGGGCTGCAGAGGACTGGGTTTGTGCGTGAATATGACCTGGAAGACTGGAAAGGAAACTTCATACGGAGGAAGGACTGAGTGTGCATAATTATGTGGTCAAGGACTGAATGCACGAGTTAATACAGGGAGAGTGTTCTGTGTATGTCAGGGAAGAATGACTGCTGGGCTGGTTTGTCTTAGTGTGCTTTGGCTTAATCCAGCCACCAGTTACACAATGAGGTGGGAGAGTTTTCCAACTGCAATCTGCTACCCATGTGATCCGACAACAGATGGCTCCCATCACAGCAAGTGATTCTTACAGTTTAGCTATAGGGATGGAGGCAGAAAGGACATTTCTCTACTGAAACACTTCCTGGACCTCTTTGCTAACTGTGGAGGACTAGGAAATATATAACCATGCCTCAGGCACAGAAAGATTAAGTAGTTTGCCTAAGGCCACAGAGGAAAATGGAGGCTAAACCAGGAACTGAACACAGGTCTTCTAGTGCCCAGAACTGTGCCTTAACCACAAAACCAATCTTCTTCCCGATTTCCATTGCTCCGGCCCTTTCAGAAGGTTCTTCTGCGCATACTACTGCTAGCAAATTTAAGAAGCCTCCCTACCTTAATAATCCACCACAGAGAAGAAATTTCAGTCTGTCAGATACCTCTGTGGTCTAAGGTAGATTGAGCACTTCCAATTAAAGGAAGGCTAGATTAGAGTGACCCACAGAGGATGGGAAATGGGAGAGAGGGCAGCTCCAAGTGACCCTTCCAATTGGATGCAACAGGTAGATGCTGGTTACAGATGTTCCTGAGGTGGAGCAACACCTGGGCTACAAACTCTAAGACTATGTCTACACTATGGAGACTGCATAGCCCCTTAGTCTAGATGCAGCACACACCAAGAGGAGGAGTATTTCTGCCAGCGTAAGAACACCACTGCCCTGAACGACATTAGCTATGCTGACAGAAGCCCTCTTCTGTGGCATAGCTGCGTCTACACTGAGGTTTTTTGTTGGCATAACAATGTTAATGGGTGTGTGTTTTCACTCCCCGACTGACATTGCTATGCCGATATACGTTTTAAAGTGTAGCTCTGGCGTTTTAAGCTCACGTGACTTAGGGTTTGCAGCACTAACCATGCCAAATGCTTTGCAATTAATGGCAAATCGCCTACTCAGTTTGGCTTACCAAAAGTGGCCTTTCAGAATCTCCCACTTGGGACTTAAGTTACATTAACTCATCCACTGCTGTTTGTCACAAGCTGTGTGTGGTTACTTAATGCTCTGGCATTCCTTTAGAGTGCCAAACTTGGAGAGAAACATGAGTGTTTTAAAGTGGATACGCCTAGTATGTCGGGCAGTAATATGCAAAGCCATGGTGATAAGCACAGTGTACACATAGAAAAACAGATAGATTAACAAAAGAATGAGCGAAAAATGCCATTGCATTTTCTTCCATGTGTCAGGTACATTAATGAGCACTCAAGTGGATATTAGAGTTTGTGTATCTGGAGTTGTCAACAAGACAAGCTTTTTGGGGGGCACTGATATAAGCAAGATTTTGACCATTTATTTTTCCATCTGCCTTCCCACTGACCCGATGGGACAGTAATAATGATAATGCACACTTTCCACTCCTCCGTCAATCGGTTCTGATGCATGGCTGTTTCACATGATGGTACTTAAGGAGTTGAAGCTGAAGAGCATCTTTAATATTAAGGATACGAGCAACTACTCTTTCAAATTTATACATATGGTCTTTTAATGATCTTTTCCAGAACTGAGTAAAGGGTATTGATCACTCTGGCTTCCGCTCAGGGGGAGGCACTATTACTGAAAAGCATTGACTCAATTCCTCGGTTTAGAGGAGGAATTAGAATACACCATGTGAAATACCACAAGGGCTGCTTTTCCTCTCTCCAGCAGCAAGGGAGATATTTGGATATTGAGATATCGGGGTCTTCTATTTCTTTTTCTCTTTCTATTGGGGAGGGTGGGCAGCTGAGTTTTTTTTTTCCCCCTGTGTCTCTGAGAAGTGACCTTGTCAGCCACGTTTCCTGTTTTGGTTTCAGCCAGAGTTCCTATAACATTCAAAGGGCTCCACAGTGCCACCCGGATGCTGGGGCGGAGCTCCCTCCCCAAGTAGTGGTGAGATAAGTAGGGCCCTATCAAATTCACAGTCCATTTTGGTCCATTTCAGGGTCATAGGATTTTTAAAATGGTAAATTTCACGATTTCAGCTATTTAAATCTGAAAATTCATGGTGTTGTAATTGTAGGGGTCCTGACCCAAAAAGGAATTGTGGGCTGGTCGCAAGATTATTGTAGGGGAGGGTTGCGGTACTGCTACCCTTACTTCTGTGCTGCCTACAGAGCTGGGCAGCTGGAGAGTTGCGGCTGCTGGCCGGGAGCCCAGCTCTGAAGGCAGAGCTGCAGCCAGCAGCACTGCAGAAGTAAAGGTGGCACGGTTTTGTGGGTACAAAAATGTGGGTGCATTTTGCAGATGTAAATGATGAAGGATAATTCTGCCTGTGCTCTGCTAACTATGCCACCCTTACTTCTGCACTGCTGCTGGCTGCAGCTCTGCCTTCAAAGCTGGGCTCCTGGCCAGCAGCCGCAACTCTCCAGCTGCCCAGCTCTGTAGGCAGCACAGAAGTAAGGGTAGCAGTACCGCAACCCTCCCCTACAATAACCTTGCGACCAGCCCACAATTCCTTTTTGGGTCAGGACCCCCAATCTGAGAAATGCAGATCTTCCCCATGAAATCTGTATAGTATAGGGAAAAAGCACACAAAAGTCCAGATTTCATGGGGGAAGACCAGATTTCACACCCATGACATGTTTTTAATGGCCATGAATTCGGTAGAGCCCTAGACACAAGGGACTGTGGATTTTAGAGTGGCAGTGCACACTCCCCTGAATGCTTGCAGGTGTGCAGGAGCTAGGGTTGCACCCTAGGCATGCCTGGGTATGCCCCTGTTAGGGTACTCGGCACCTTTGGCCAAACGAGCTGCCCCTCCTACTCTGCAAGTGAAATCAGCTCCTTTCTAGATGTCTCCTGTTTGGTATATTGGGGGAAAGCAGCTCCCTGCACCCTTTCTTCCCACTGCAAGGGCCAGTGTGTTTTTAGTAGCATAAGTGATAGATAGATAGATAGATAGATAGATAGATAGATAGATAGATAGATTTTTAATTATAAAATTCCCCCTTTGTCATGAAATTGAACATCTTCTTAGAGACCATCCCAGCTTCTGCCCCTAGAGAGCATGATTTCCGTAAAATAATGAATGCTGCAAGGAAGGCTAGCCAGGTGCTCCTATCATGTAAGGAGAAGGTGGAGAGTCACTGCATGCAAATGTCTTGAGTACCTGCAGCCAAATTATGGCTGCCTCCAGCAAGGGTGTGTGGGAGGGGTGAAGGAAATCTCTGTATCCTCAACACCTTCAGTGTTCCCAAGAAGGCCCAGCCCCTATTTGTTCCTAAATGGGGATGTGGTCCACCAAAAGTTTGGGTCCTGCTCCCCCTAAGACTTTGTTCTCTGAACAGACTCTCTCCTTCAGCCCTCCTCTCGCCCCAGAACCAGCCCCTCCTTCCACATGTCCCAGCTGAATCCTTGCTTTCCTCCAGCACCTTTGCCCTTGGTTTTCTTCCTTAGTGATGAAGCCTAGTCCAGCAAAGCAAGAAGCCAGATGGCAGCTACAAGCTTGGCCTTGACTTTCTCTGGCTGCTATACCTTGGACCAACTGCTTGAGGGTGGGCCAACCATGGTCACAAAGCCTGAATCCTGAGCAGCTGAAGATCTTGCCTTATTCCACCTCAGTTCTCCACAGTCATAGAGCTGCCAAGTATTTTGCCATTTTAATTAGCTCTACTATGTGGCTGTCCTATATAATGAAAACTTGAGTCCAGGCAAAGAACCCATTTCCCGCCATTTTGAAATTCCTGCTATGTTCAGATTTGTTATGCCCATGCCCTGCTTTGGTCAATGGTCCTGAAGTCCCCACAGTGCATGTTACACTAGTGAGTTAGCCATGTTCACGCTGAAACAAGATGGGATGGGGGGTCTCAGTCCAGCTCCTAGTGGTCCAAGTGCCACAAGAGCTTTCACAACTGGCCACAAGAGGCCCGATCCTGACTGACTGAAACCAACCGCAGTTTTCCCCATTGGCTTCCATGGGAGTAGGTATCTGGTCACAAATCGGAATGGAGATAGGGCGAGATTTAATGGGAGTTAAGCACCTAGATACCTCTAAAAATCTGACCCATAGAGACTAAATTCCTTCTTCCCTTGAGGTATGTTGGCAGGAGAACTTAGATAAGTCTTCACTGCTCCTCTTGATTAATGTGATTGTTATTTGTTACCTATACTACAGTAATGGCTCCAATTGGGATACAGGTACCATTGTGCCAGGCACGGTGTGGACCCACAGGGGAAGGGAGTCCCTCTCCCAAAGAGCTGACCTTCTAAATAGGCAAGAAAGATAAGGTGATGGGAGGAAAAACAGCGACACAGAGAGAAGTGCTTTGCCCAAGTTCACATGCTATTTCAAACCCATATTTAGGCACCAAAATAAGAGGCCTTATTTAAGTTAATGGGAGCTGAGGGAGCTCTGTAGCTCAGAGATGATGCTCCATGGGATTGGTCCTGAGCTCAGGGCAAGAAATGAGGGTCAATAAAGTAGCTGAGAATCAACTACCTCTTTTTCTGCGGTCAAGCGTGCTCCTGGATTACTGAGAGCTGCCCCATCCTTTCTTCGAATCTGCTTGAAGCTAGGGTCCTTAGACTTTACTTCCGCTGCAAGGGGAAGAGCACCTAGGAAGTGTCACTGTAGCTTTTCATGTTCCCATAGCCTATGGTGCTTACAAAAGCTCTTACTATAACAGATGGCCCCAGGGGAGAGGGTCACTTTAGGACATATTGATCACACTTGTTATTGACTATACAAACAGAGCTGCTTTCCCCTCTTCCGTAATCTCTCTCTCTCTCTCTCTCTCTCTTTTAAATAAAAATGGCATGAGAGTGATGGTAGAAGACAATGAAGAGAATTCCTGTCTGGTTTTGAAGCTGGGAGGGGATGTGTGGAATTTTGTAAACAAAAGAAGGACGTCAAAAATCTCGAGTTCTTGCACTTGTCTATTATTTCAGCTGCCATCAGATCTTTTGCTGTTTGCATAAGCCAAGCGACATGGCAGATGCAAGGGCCTCAAAACAACCCTCCCACCTGTCTCTTTGGCACAAAGTTGATTTAGAAGAAACGATCGCCCAGGAGGCTGCCGCTGAGATTCTTCTCTCTCTACGGAAGATAGGCTAGGCTCTGATGGGAGGATTGGGCTTATGTGCCATCCTCGGGCTTTTACTGTTCATCAGGGAGAACAAAACAAATTAGTGGCGGGATTAAATAAACCTGACAGGCCCTGGGCTGTGTTCCCTCTGGAGCAAAGGCTGGAGATGCCAGGATGGATTTTACCTTGTCCCTCTGCCTGAAACTCAAATTAAACCTGAACAGATGGAGAGTTTCACAAAATGGCAAGGATGAATACTGGCTAAGTTTGGGCTGAGATTCGCCCAGGAGTAGCCTTATTATTTATTTATTAGTAGTAGTAACGTTATTATTACAGTAGCATCAAGAGGCCCCAGCAAAGATCAGGGCTGGGTGCTGCACAGACACGTAGCGAAAAACAGTCCCTGCCGGGGAGAGTTTATAATTGAAATAGACAAGAGACACAAAGGTTAAGTTGGGAAACAGAGGCACCGAGATGTGAGGTGACATGCCCAAGGTCACAGAGCGGCTCAGTGGCAAAATGAGGCATAGAATCCTGTCTCCTGAGTCCCAGCTAAGTGCCCTATCCACACTGCCTTTCCTGTCCCCAACCTATAATGTGCAGCATACACTTGCTACGGAACCAGACGGGTCTCCTTAGTAATTACCCTAGAGGTTATGGGGTGCTGTGTTCCACAGAAAGCCAGTTTGGAAGTGAGAATAGGGAGCAGGAAGGAGAGATGGAGGGGTACAGACTGCTTGCCCACCCTAAAATCTCTAAGTACTGGGGGAAGCCAAAACCATGTAAAGCATCTTTCATCCTCACTCCTGCAATGAACCAGTTTAGGGAGCAGAACAGTCACACACACACATACACACTCACCCCTCCGAGGTCTCGGGGAAACTCAGGAGGGATAGACAGGTCACACAGGACCCTCAATACAGCAAACATACGCTGGCTGGAGAGGGTCCCAGAATCCGTGGGACACCTCTTGGAAGAGCAGTGGGAGGAGGACTAGGGGTTGTTTGCAACCTGATCATCCTCAACTGATGTTTATAAACCATTCACGAACATGGGCAGACGTTTGCAAATACCAAAGTACCCAACTGCACCAGCCCTGCATCTTTGGGGAAAGTCCTGCCAAGCCCTACCAGCTACCTCATCTCCTACAAGCTTGCACAACGTGTGAGGTTTATGCATCAGAGGCAGTTTGTGCAGAACCATATGCCACTTCTGAAATTTAGGTAGTTGCCATTTCAAAAAAAGAGTCCTCACTTATTCCATTCCCCAGCCTGATTGTTTCTCTGCACCATTCCTTCCAAATGGCTAAGAACTTCAAAGTCTTCCCAGCAAACTGCCTGATCAACTCAGACCTTTTGGACATGGAAATGTTATATCTTTACCAGTCCTACCTCCTGTCTCCAAAGACTGTGTTCCAATCTCCCCTCCCATGGTCACACTTACACAGGCAGAGTACGATTTGTCTGACACTCCCCTCAGACCCCACACAAGTGGATATACAAACAATCTTCAAGTGGATTTTTGTCTAACCTGATAGACATTAATTAGTCTAATCCATTTGTCTTTTATTCTATTCCTGGGCACCTTGCTGTGAACTCCATCAATCAAAGTTTGGGTCCAGATCCCCAACTGGCATAAAGTGTCATAATTCCATTGAAGTCTACAGCATTCTGCCCATTTCTGCCAGCTATGGATCTGGCCCTTGGATTCTAACTTGTTTGCCCATTTGACATGGACAGTGGTTTTCCATGCAGTATATAAGAGATGCACATGTCCTGCCCATCAGCTCAGCAGTTGGTATTAACCATAGCTGGAGGAAATAACAAGTATGCCTCAAGTTTTCATCTCAGCTGAGTGCTTTGTGTAGCATATTTTGTATTACCAAGTGGTTCTAGCAACCCAGAGTCTGACCTTTCCATTGAGTTCAACAGAAACTAGACCAGGCCCTCAGCCAACTCTTTTCTAACTCTGTCTTGGCAAGCTAGTTCTAGAACCACATCAATATCGACATCTTACCCACTTCCACAATGCTAGGGAGCCTACACATCTCATCTATGATGTCCCAGATATTAATGATAAAGCAATGATCAAATAAATTAGAATTTGCACGTAACGTGCTTTTGTGTACCACTGGCAACAATGACACCCGTGAATACAAGATTAAAAATACACACCTATGGTACAGTTTCTACTGTCAATTACACTGGCATCAATCTGGAGTAACTCCACTTATGTCAGTAACCTTACTCCAGATTTACACTGGTGTAACAAAAAAAGAGTATGAGACAACGAGTTCAATTTCTAACCTAGGTTAAAATGTCCATTCTATACTTGGTGCTCAGATCAGCACATAGGTTCCCATAATAGGTAACTGGTGCTGTTCTGAGAGGTCAAAATGCAGTAACGCACACGTTAATATAGCAACCTAACTCTGAAAATTGAGCTCCATGTATTTTTCTAGCAGATAACTTGGACATTAAACTACTGAAAAATTTTCCTTTAAATAGATCACTTTCTTCCTTCATGCAAACGCATGACGTTTTAAAGTAGCAAACATATATATGCAACTGATTAACTCCAGCAGACTTTGATATAATCATACAAATATTTGCCCTGGTACCAACTGAAAACACAGTAGCAAATTTAATAAAAAACAAAGTTTGCAGCCAAGGTCGCAAAGATATTTCTTGTTTGTGTTTGAAAACAAACTTTTTAACACTGATGGACAATTTTTAAGTTTCTTGGTTAAACAAAATAAGATTTTTTCTTTAGAAGGATGACAAGCTCCTTCTGAAGCTTCTTAATGGGATCAAGTTACAAATTCCACGATAAAGTAACTATTAGAGGTCCACAGTCTTAAATGGGAGTTTGTACCCGAGAGGCAGTTTTATGGACGTATATAGGTTAAGGGGCTCAGCACCTGTTGGTTATTAAAAAAGCAGGGAGGGTGGAAATCTGTTTTGTTCGTTTCCTGAGCACGGTTTCAGGTGATGTTCATTTGAGGTATGAGAGCTTCTCAATTAGAAAAGGCTCCTGTGAAGTTCTGTCTCAGCAATTTCAGAGAGAGGGGTTTGTTAGGAGTTGATCCAGCACCAAGGACTCTGGAAGCTAAAATGTATCAGGATGCATCTTCAGTTGGTATAAACCAGCTGGGGATCTGGCAAATAATCAGCTACCCAACTACAGTGTGTCAGTTTGAGATGGGAGCAAACCAACCGGGAGGCAGGTTGGAGATCGGAAGGGCCGTCATCAGCAACAGTCACTGCTGAACCTTAGCCTTGAGCCATAATTTTGAGATATTAAGGCCAGCATGGGTGGCCAGCATTTTATTACTCACACGTTTAATGATGTTTCCATTTCTTACCCATGCACAAAGCATTCCACTGACAAGACTGCTACCAGTGGGGTCAGCATCTCTTGTAACTTGATTTTGACAACTACGCTACCTGGGAAACGCCTGATTCAGACCCTATTAATTTAAATTGAAAAAGGCTCCTAACAGAAATGATGGGGACCCTGTGAGTTGTCTGTAGGCTCTTCCAGGCAGGACTCAGCATACAGATGGTTCAGCTGCAGATTGGTTTTGAAGTTCAGTTAGTTTTAAGATCCAGCATCAGCAAGTTCAGTCCTGCACCACTGAGCATGTCCCTGGGAGGAAGGTCCCTCCAGGGCTGAGGTCATTAGCAAGGCAGTGTCTTTGAATCTAGACGTGACCTCTAGGATTTCCTTTCAACAATCCTGAGCCAAGACCTCATTTTCAGAATGTAATACTCTAATGTTTCTGTGTAATCCTGAAGAGATGTAAAACACTCAGTGTGCAGAAAAAGAGCCATGCGAGTGGATACTCTAGGGGACTGATCCAAAGGGGAGACTGTCCATTGATTTTCAGTGGGTTTTGGATCAAGACCTGGGTGGTTTTGAGGTTCCTCTTTTCTCAGCTAAGCCGCCTCTTTGCTATCCTGAACTTCTCTTCTTCTTAGGGGAGTGGCACCAAAAAATCACAAAGTCCTGAGCCCTTCCTCGGAGGATACTGCTTCCAAATAGCATAGGGCTGAAATATGTGGATGCTCTCATGTGTACAATGTATCTGTACTTATCATTTACACAGGGAGATGATGTGTCTATTCCAAAGGAATATTCTGTCACGATTCCCTCTGTAGGGGCTCTGTGCCTTGGCTTAATCCACTTCAAATTATGACAAATCCTACTAGGAGATCACTTATGGTTCTTCAGTGGTTTAATAACCAGATGGAACCTATATCCACTGGCCTCTCTCTACCCAGCTAAAGTCCCATCATGAGCTAACTTCTTCTTTTGTCATTACATTTGCAACTGGTCATACTTAAAAACAAGCACTGTGAACAAATGATCCAGTTCATTGCATTTAGCTTCAGAGGCCAAGATTTTCAGTAATGACTAATGATTTTGGATGCCCATCTTGAGACACCCTAAAGAGGCCTGGTTTTCAAAAGTGCTGAGCACTATCTCCCTGATAACCAAGTCCCTATTAGGTGTTTCAGGTTGCTCCCCACCCCCTTAAAAAAACCCAGCCCCTGAGTAGTCACTTTTAAAAGCCTTGGTCACAATGAACAGGATCAAGCCTGAGAGGTCATAGGCCCCTCTCTTTGTTCAGAATATTTGTAAGCCATTATATGCCTAAAAGGGTTTCAATCGTGCCCATCAGTGTCCTATCCAAATGGGGTACTAAGGGAAGAGCAGCATTGCAATGCCAGTCTAGCTCTGTTTTCAATTCCCATTTGATTTGACTCTGAGTTCCAACTTTATCAGAAGCTTAAGAATATAGGAATGTCCATACTGGGTCAGACCAATGGCCCATCTAGCCCAGTATCCTGTCTTCTAACAATGGCCAATGCCAGATGCTTCAGAGGGAATGAGCAGAACAGGGCAATTTATCAAGTAATTCATCTTCTGTTGTTCAGTCCCAGCTTCTGGCAGTCAAAGATTCAGGAATAACCAGAGCTTGGGTTTCCATCCCTGACCATCTTGGCTAACAGCCACTGATGGACCTATCCTCCATGAATTTATCAAATTTTGGTATTTTAATCCCACACAAAAGATATTAAAGATATAAAACTAAGTGCCCAGCAACTGATTAGGCCAATAGTTACAAAAGTAATACCAAAAACTAGACTAGCTGATGCTGCTGATAAAAAAGCAGGTAACACATTTCTGCCTCTCTTGTGGTATTCAAGGCTCAGTCCACGTTTTACAAAGGAGTTATTTTTAAATTGTTGCATAACACATGCCTGTCCAATATTTCTTTCCTCAATCAAGCAAAGAACATGCATTTGTTACTCTTGGGAGATTCCTGGGGCTTCTTGCCTTATTTAGAAGCCCAAATAATAGGTACATAAGAAGGGAAACATCAGCTAACAGTAATTATCCATGAGTAACGTACAGCCAAATTCACTGCAGCTCTGAGACTGTTTCACCTGCAATAAATTATTTTGCCTAATGGGAAAGGTCCCATTTAGCCTTCATATCACCTTGCAGCTAAAAACCCTGTTGCCAGGTTGCCAGTTCAAATGCAACCATGGCTGGTAGTGACTGAAATCAGTCATCTTCAACTAATGTTTGCTTGGTGGCCAATATGGCTTGAGTTGGTGGTATCAATTCACGTTCTAATGGCTATCTGTCTACAGCTCAATAGTGGGCCACATCCTTGCCCCCTCTATAGCCTCTTTGTACGGCTCTGGCAGGGCATAGGGCTGCAAATCCATCTTAACATGCCTCCTGAGGATTTTCTTTGCATAGTGGCAACTCTCCATCACTACTCCCAGCCCCTGGAGAAGCAAGTATCTCTAGGGAGGAAATAGTCATGGTCAGAGTGCTTCTGCATTCTACCTATTCTCTGTGGTTGGAACCACCCCATGAGGCACAGACAGCTGTGAGTAACTTACAGCAACTCTGAAGCTCCTCTAAGGTAAGGTTTCCACCAGAGCTGGAGGTGTAATTCCCAGCTGAGGCAGATGTACTCATGCTAGCTCTGCTTGAGCTAGCATGTGGAAAATAGCCATTCAGGCTAGCCACCTGCGTACGTTCCCATACAAGATCTTAGGTATGTATTCAGGCAGCTGGCCTGACCTGCTGCTGGTGCCATCATAACTACACGGCTATTTTTGGTGTGCTAGCACCCGTATTTCTACCCACGTTGGGAATTACACTACCTAGCTGCAGTGTAGACATACCCTAAGTTGAATCTGGGGCCAAAAACGGTCTCGGCCCTGTCTCAGGATCAGCGCACTGCTAAGGCATAAGCCCACCTTTGCTCTCTCATTCCTAATCTTACATCAAATGCAGCTCAGCCAGCACAGAGACTCTGGAGCTCTGTGTTTTGTCCAGTGCCACACGAAGCTATGGTGTTACGTAAGTAACCACAACAACTAATAATCACGACCCATCACCATAGCTAATGCACCTTTGTGCAGATTTAACAGGAAAACTGCCTAGTGAGTGGAGAACGAACATGCCCTCTTGCTTCTCCAGGTCAGGACTAGAACGCTTTGGCAGGGGGTGGTACAGGGGAAGCTTGCAATGCCTATTCTGTAGGTGGTGGGAAGCAGATTTCATTCTCTTGCAAAAATAACCTGGCATTTTTAAACCAGTACTAAACTAATCAGAAAAGAAAAGAAAAGAAAAGAAAAGAAAAGAAAAGAAAAGAAAAGAAAAGAATGTGGCTGCCAGCTGCCAGCTCTGATCAGCTAAATGGAGATGTATAATCCCTAGCAACAGCAGCAATATTAGCCTCGAACATTTGATTGTATGCTCTTTGACGCAAGGACCTGGTTTACTTCTTCTGTAAAGTACCTAGCACGCTATTGGAGGTTGTAAATAATCGCAACATACACTTTAGCTTTTAGTAGCATTGCATATGTGAAGGAAACACTCCAAAAGGAATATTAAGGAGAATAGTAGAAAGGAAAAAAAAAAGTGGATTTTCTCTTTTTGGTTTCTCTCTGCCAGGCACTTGGTGTGCTGTGTGTGGGTGAGCAATGGTACATATTCATACCTGGAATGTGTGACTAGAATTAGTCATCCTCCCTGCCCAGTCTAAGATGTATGTCAGAGGTGTGGTGGTGAGAAAATAATTCCCCCCCAGGGCCTGGTGGCAGTGATCTTACCGGTGCTTGAGCATCTCTACTTCAGCCAGAGTCCTTTGTCTTGGACTAGCAGTCTCATTCATGCTGGAGAGGAATCTGGAGCTGCTTACTTTCAAGTGTTCTATGACACCTCTGGAAGCAAACTTAAACCAGCCTCCAAGCCTCAGAAGTTTTACTAACAATTTGTACAGTTCCCCATGACTAGCCTCAGGCTTCTTAACAAGAATACACAAGCAACAGATGGGATTCAAGAGTCCTGGTTTGTCAATGTGCAATTTGGACCAACAATATCTCTCTTGCTCAAGTCATCTGTATGCTGTCTTCTGATTAGTTGCATCATACTTTTTTTCTTCACATTATTTTCAACTGTATCATTGGCTAATGGCCTGCTCCATGCCCATTGACTGTTGCCTTCAATAAGCTTTGGATTGGGCCCTAAATGCTGAAGTCCTTATTCAGTAGTTGGCTTTACTGAAACTTTTGCTTGAGGACTGAATGACAACTGACGAAGGGAGATTCCAAGACTTGGCCAAAAGAGAAAAAGCTTCAAGCACATTTGGTCCGTGTCTAGGTGGTTAACAGTCTCTAGCTTGCCGCAAAATGTAACCCTAGACCCACAATACAAATGATTTCTCCATCCAAAACCGTGGGGATGGGTGTCACAGGCAGGAAACAAGTAAGGCTGTGATGAAGCTTGGGGGTCTGATTCTCTCCCTTGCATCACTTCAGTTCTACACCAGTAAAGCCCCACTGAAGACAACGGAGTTTCACCAGTGTCAAACTGGTATAGAAGAGTGAAGAATCAAGAGGGTTTTTGCTTTGGTGTTTTTTTTTTTTTTTTTTTTGCTACCACATACAAACCACGCCACATCTACAAGGCCTCTTACCATTTAAAGCAAATAACAGGAGCCAAAGCCACATGCACCCTCTCCCTATCCTGGGCACTCCTGCAGAGCCAGCTACAAGCCTTACATTTGTATCTAAACCCTAACAGACTGATTGATAAAAAACAGTGAACATGTTTCATGAATGACCTGCCATGTAGCTAAGGACATAGCTAAACTCTCTGTTCTGTAACCTGAATGGTTGGCTCAGACCCAGTTTACATCACTGCCACATACAGACATAAAGGCAGGAGCCCAGGTTTCTAGGGACCCTGTGAAATCCCTATTGTATCCCCTGTGGACTCATGTCCCAATTTTACTGTGGGATCTTTAGTGAGGGTCTGAATTTCTTCCCCATGGAGCCAAGTGCCACTGACTTCAATGGGAGTTACGCATGCCCCATGGCGGGAGGACCAAGATCCCAGGATTTTAGTGTGTATAGGAATTCACAGGAACAATACAACCCAGCTGTGGACTCTTCAACGACAGCTCAGTCTCCCCAGAGTTCCAGCACGCGCTGTACAGCTATAGTACAAATTAGAACTTTGAACAGACCACCTCTGTCTGTACGCTGCCCATTGCCACCAATGCACAGGGAGAGCCGGCTCTGTGATGGCTTCTCTTCGCCAACATTTGTTCCTGATAAAAAGGCTGCACACATGAAAAGGGGGTGACAAGTGGAGACTGCTGTGGCTATGAAACAGGACAAGTCTTTTGTGAGTGACATCTACCCATGTTCTCGACATCTTGGAGGAAGCTTCCCATCCCAGGCTTTCTCTACTTTATAAACTCTCCCTAAAAATTCAAGGGTTTTTGCTCCAGAACAAATGTTGAGCTACTGATTACATGGCAGCTCTAACTAGGTCAGCATACCAGGCTACAGCTGGGTTCAAAAGGTTTTGTGTTAACTGGTTTGACCATCCCTAATTATTTCTAGTGATCAGCCTGAATGAAAACCCCAGAGCTGAACCTCCAGGAGTATTGGGGAACTTTGGATCTGGATGTGCACTCAGATCTGAACTTTGCAGGCAAGTCCCCGCTCTACTTATTCCTAGAGCTGTGAAGAACTCAGCATTTTCACACTGCAGCTGGTTCGCCTATTTTATTTATTTATTTCCCCCCTATTTTTGGTTTATGTCAGTTCATAACTGATGAGTTTCCCTTTATTTAATGGATTCAAGAAAACCTAGACATTCAAAGTCTTCTGAAGCTATTGAGATTTGCCTGGTTACTCTATAGTCTGCAGGGATGAAGGGGCCATTCAGATCTCAGCCCCATCCTTTTGAAACGTTCCCTGATCTCAGCCTGCTTGAGAGCTGAGATTCTAATTCAACCTGAGAGCAGGCAGGGTTGGGGTGGGTCTGTGTTCCTTAATAAAAGGTTTGCCTTACTCTAGCTATTTTCTCTCTCCTGTAAGAGCACCTAATGCTGACTAGGCAAGAGCCATCAATTAAGACTGTCTCCCCTTTCAGCTTAGGGGGATGTTCTCTTCACCAGCAGGAAGAGGGTATGAGAAATTAATTTTCCTTTCATCACTGCCACACCTGGGGAAAAGATCCTCCTCAGAGAAAACAGAACAAGCAAATATTTTCTTTAGGAAGAAAAGAGAAAACAGAGACCAAGGTCAGAGGAGGCAGGGGAAGAGATGTGCAACTTCCTCCACAATATTTTTATATACATGTGTGGATGCCGCTCTAGTCAATCTGGAAACATGCAAAAACAATGAGGAGGGGTAACTGGGCTGGGGTTTACGGAGAGACAGATGGGCTGCACTGTCAGCTGGCAGCGGGATGCTGAGTTCCACGTATACAGAATCAAACACACAGGCAGAAGAGAATCTGGGCTCAGAGATATTTCAAAGCGATATTTTATGTACATGTTTACATAGGGACATATTCTAGCTTCTCTTTCATGGGTGCCTTGGTGAGGGGCCACCAGCAGCCCTCTCCTTTCTGCTTGGTGAGTAAAAAATACTCTGCCCAGACTGATGATGGAAAGCTTATCGTGCCTCAATCTAGCTCCTAACTGAGAATACAAAGGATTCGGCCATATGACAAAAGAAAGAACCAATCAGATTGTGCACTTACACAATCTACCTAGGGATCTATTTGGTCCTCATCACTATAGTACCTGAGCTATTATCCACTGCCCACCCAGGAGATAGGGCAGTGCTATTATCCCCATTTTACAGAGAGGGAGGCACAAAGAGCCCATGGGTAAAATTGTCAAAAGGCTCTAAGTGACACAGGAGCCTAAGCCCCATTTTCAAAAGGGACTGGTGAGACTAAGACACATTGACTTTCCGTGGCACTTAGGAGTCTAAGCTACTTTTAAAAACAGGACTTAGGCTCCTAAGTCAGTTAGATACTTTTGAAAGTTTTATCCCCCATGACTTGTCCAAGGTCACAAAAGAACCTGGAGCAGAGCTGGGAGTTGAACCTTAGGTGTCCTGAATCCCTGGACAGTGCTCTAATCACAAGATCATCCTACTTCTCTGAAAACCAGTTAAGAGGACTATCAGATAGAGGTCTGAAAAATATTCAGAACAAAGTTTGATAGAACAGTGCTCAGAATTCAAAGGTTTTTTCCTCCACATTTCATTATGAACTCAGAATTCGGCCCATTTCATGGAACTTGTGCTAAGGAATGCATATGTTTCAAGCAAAACCAGTCCTTTTTTCCAACAAGAATGGGCCAGTTTTCCGGCAAAGATGCTTTTGCAGCAAAAACCATGGGAAAATTCACAATTTCCCATATTTCCAAAAGGCCAATGGCCTTATTTACTGTAAGTGCCAGCAATATTGCAAATTAAAGCACCAGACCAGGAAAATATTTTAGCGCATGCTTAACTTTAAGCATCTGAGGAGCCCCAAAGATGTACATTTTTTGGTTTTAATAATTAACCTGGATTCTCATGCGCTCAGAGACTATTTGCATTCTCTCAGTTGTACAGTTGGGCTGCCAAAGTGGCAGTATCTTATAATTACTGGATTGTTAATTATTCTGTTTTATTATATTTTAAAACTCTTTAGAAAGCTGTAACGATGTAGTCTTCCTTGCTATTAGCTATTAGTAGTAAGATTATATTTTTTTTAAAATTAGCATGTGCTTTCCTTAGCAGCTTTGTACCTTTTATCTGATGTTAATTTTCAAAAGGGCTTCATTGTGTTGCTAAAGGTGAGTGAATAATTACTAAAGAATACTTTTATTAAACAGTTTTGCTTTTTTCTGTTTGTGGAATGTCTGTGAACAGAGCATGAATTACTTTGAAGTTATTACACTATTTTACTTTTCCTTTGGTTTAAGTTGTGCATAGCTGATTGGCCTAATAAAAGTCACATGGTAATGTTTATGTTCCCTGATTGGATAAGCATAACCCTTCTAATCAGGCTTTAGGCTAAAACCCAGTGTGAAATTCACCTGTGTACAGAGAACTTGCAAAAGGCACGTTTCATGTAAGTCCCACTCAAATCTGCAAACTTTTGTGCTAACAAAACTCAGCTGCAGAAAGTGATTATAAGAGGGATGCAAATGTAGCTGAAATAAATTCATTAAAAATGTAAACAAATATATGCACTTCTCTCTCTCCCACCCACCTGCCAACCTCAGCTTTGGGTGCTCCCAATAAGAGCACTCCAAATGGTTTCCCACCACAACACACATATTTCTTACAAAAGATATTCTTCTGAGTGTCGCTATGCGAGTCCCAAAACCCTCTCATGGATTCTCTCACAAAGTTCAGAATTTGGATAAGTATTTGGTAGTCTGTGCGGTAAAAAAAATATCTGAACTTCTTGTGCCTGCAAATCTAGGCTGGAAAGCCCACGAGGTCCGGCTGTCTCATGTGATTTTGGTACCTCCAGTTCCAGACATATACCCTGAGAGTGCCCTCTCTTGCGGAGAGTCAGCCTCTCTAAGTATTTCAGAACCCTGCCATTCCAGTGTAATTTTATGGGGAGAGACGTTTCCAAAACCGTGTGTCCATCCTTCTGACTAGAGATACTTACGTGTCCACGAATCTCCTGCTGAGGTTTGAGATGACAAATGGAGAACCAGTCTGGAAGGGAGGGTCCCGGATCACCTTGTACCGGATGGGTCTGCAGTCTGTACACAGCAGGCTTCGCGGGATGGAGCTCAGCATGGCCGCGTCAATCTCCAGGTGCTCATCCAAGGTATAGATCTGGATGCCGTACACTTCCTCGCCCACCTGTTTGGCATTCAGCTTGATGGTCAGAGGGATGTCGCAGAAGACGTTCTGGGGCCCCAGAGAGATGTTCTTCCCGCCGATGGTCAGCAGCTTGATGTCATTCACTGCTCCACTGGAGTCCCAATCCGTGGAGACAAATGTCACCCAGACTGTGAGGGACTCTGGGATCAAGGGATAGCGGAACTCCAGCTCCAGATAGCAACCCTGGGGCTCGGGACAGACTGGCGGTACTGTGTGCTGGTGGACCCCTGAGTTGGGACTCCAAGTCCTGACACTGGGTTTACAAGGTTGCTCTACATCAGGGTGACCTGAAGGAAAGGCAGAAGCAAAGAAGAGAGATAAAGGATGTTAGAGACTATGGCTTAGCACTGATTTTACAGTCTTCTGAAATACAAACCTACAAGCTAAGAGTAGAGCAGGCCACCTCCAGGCAGGGAGATAAGCTATATATTTAGATGGAAGGATGAAAGATATCAGGACTGAGAGACTGTGGAAGGAAGTAGGAGGCTACCTAGAACTGTACCCTACCTTTCAGAAAGGTTTTGTGTGACACAGCAATTGGGTGAGAAATGAGCTCTTAGGTAATCTGTCCTGTCCAACTGCTAATGCAAGATTGTTCTGTACTGTACAATATGAGCTGGATTTGCCAGCACATCATGGCCATGCAAAAGAACCACAAACACAGTTTCATTGGCTGGCTGAGCACAGTTTAGGGCTGCCTTTCATCACCAGAGAGGCACAAAACATCTGGAGGTATCAGTAAACCTGGCCCCGTATTTTCAATCTCCAGTTTCAAGTGAAGGTTGCTACCACTGTGATGATTCCACAGTCTGAAAGAGCTCAAAGTGGCAAATGATTCTTTCCAACAATCAGCCTCAATTCTCGTTACTTTAATTTCACCTCATTGCTGCTAACTATACCCTCTTGTGGCATTTTATTATATAATTAGGAAGAAAAAGAATCCTTACAATGTTACTGGTCCATAAGTGGATGGAAATGGAAGAATTATCAATAACAACACAGAAAAGGCGAAAATGTTCAATAAATACATTTATTCCATGTTTGGGGGGAAATGAACAGATGATGCTCTCTCATCATATGATGATGATGATATTGTTCTGTCCATTCCACTAGTATCTCAGTAAGTTGTTAAACAACGGCTACTAAAGTTAGATATTTTTAAATCAGCAGATTCAGATAATTTACATCCAAGAGTTCTAAAAGAGTTGGCTGAGGAGCTTACTGGATGGTTAATGTTGATTTTCAATAAGTTTTGGAACACTAGGAAAATTCCGGAAGGCTGGAAGGAAGATAATGCTGTACCAATATTTTAAAACATTAAATGGGATGTTCTGAGTAGTTATGGGCCTGTCAGTATGACATCAAGCTGGGACAAGATAATGGAGTGGCTGATATGGGACTTGATTAAAGAATTAAAATAGGGTAATATAATTCATGCCAATCAATGTGGGTGTATGGAAAGTAGATCCTGTCAAACTAATTTGATTTTTTATAAGATTATAAGTTTTGTTGATAAAGGTAATAATGTTGATGTAATATACTTAGATTTTATAAGGCATTTGACTTGGTACAGCATGACATTTTGATTAAAAAATGAGAATGATATAAAATGAACATGGCACGCATTAAATGGATTTAAAGCTGGCTAACTGATAGGTCTCAAAATGTAACTGTAAATAGGAAATCATCATCAACAGGGTGTGTTTCTATTGGGGTCCTGCAGGATTCTGTTCTTGGTTCTACATTATTTAACCTTTTTTTATTAATGACGAAGTAAACAAAAAATCAATCACTGATAAATTTCGCAGATGACACAAAAATTGGGAGAGTGGCAAATAACAAGGAGGACAGATCACTGATACAGACTGATTTGGATTTCTGGGTAAACTGGATGTAATCAAACAATATATATTTTAATATGGCTAAATGTAAATGTATACATCTTGGAACAAAGAAAGTATTTCATACTTAGAGGATGGGGGAGCTCTATCCTGGGAAGCAGTGACTCTGAAAGGATTTTGGGGTTGTGGTGGATGATCAGCTGAACTTGAGCTCCCAGTGTGACACTGGAGAAAAGGGCTAATGCAATCCTTGGATGCATAAACAGGGGAATCTTGAGTAGAAGAGAGGTTATGTCGCTCTGTGTCTGGCACTGGTATGACCACTGCTGGAACACTGTGTCTATTTCTGATGTCCACAATTCAAAAAGAATGTTGAAAAAAAGGAGAGGACTCAGAGAAGAGCCAGGAATAGGATTAAAAGATGAGAAAAACTGTCTTCTAGTGACAGACTCAGGAGGCTCAATTTATTTAGCTTAACAAAGAGAAGGATAAGGGGTAACTTGATTACAGCCTATAAGCACCTAAATAGGGAATACATATTTAGTACAGGGCTCTTCAGTGTAGTAGAGAATGCTATAACATGATCCAGTGGCTGGAAGCTGAAGTTAGACAAATTCAGACTGGAAATAAGGCATAATTTTTTAACAGTGAGAGTGATGGGGAAGTTCTCTGGCCTGTGTTAGACAGGAGGTCAGACTAGATGATCACAATGGTGCCTTCTGGCCTAGGAATCTATGAATCACTTTCAAATAATCTATTTCTCTCCAAAGGACACAAAGAACAAATAAAGTGCATTTGATTACTCTGAAGGGCAGCTACATTGTGCTGTTAAGAGGTTGACGTGTTCACAAGGGCTCTTTGGGTGAAATTCACTACTGTGCTGAAGGCCAGTACAAGGCTGATGCCGTGTGATGGAAGCCCAGGCTTTTGGACGGAAGTGGTGCATAGACCTTGTGTTGGCTCTGTGCTGCGTGAATTTCACCCGTTGTGATGAAATAACGAGAAAATGTGCTCTTAAATTTCTCACCACTGGCTTTGCTCTACAACACAGGAGGTATTACTAAAAGCTAATGAAAGCCACAATGCTTGCTGGGCTCCCAAATAGTTGGTAACATTACAATCTGGCATGAAATCATGTACTGAAAGATCCAGAGAGGTCGGATGGGTGGAACAGTCGGTAACAGAATCCAGTGCGAGCTATAAATTCCCTCTTCCTTCCCAAATAACCACACGGAGAGGGAGTCAGCTGGACAGGGAGAATACAAAGCAGAGGAGAGAAGGAAGGGAAAGTAAAGATAAAGAGAGAGAGAGAGAGAGAGCACACAGCCGAATGTAACAGAGGAAGAAAAGAAGGGAAACAAAGCACTGGTCAAACACAATTAAGAGAGGACATGAGCGTTAATTTAAAAAGAAAATGCCAATATGTGAGTTTTTCTCATGGTCTGCGATCCTCTGAAGTGTTAGAAATATGTTTTATTATTTATTATTTATTTCCCTGAAGGTTGGCTTGTAGCAAAGACTCTCCAGTTCAGTCAAAAGGAGTCCAGATGCAGAATGATTTCCCTACAGCAAATGCAGTCCTGGCAGAGGGCCAAACGGTGACACCCTTTCCCCATTAGCCCCCTCCACACGTACCCTTTCTACCCCTCACACACATCCCTGTGCAGCAGGAATGCCACTTACCTCAGGCATGGAAAGAGACCCAAGCTCAAGTAGCAGTGACATATTTTGAAGGAAGCCAGGGCTCTGTTTCAAGCTCTGTACTATTTCTTTAGTTAGCTCTCCCTTTCTCACGATTCCAGCAGGGCAACTGCTGAGCCCCACATCTACTCCCGCCGCCCCCCAACCTCATTCCTGCTAGGCTTACAAGTATTGAGTGTTTGATCAATCTGAGTAGCAAATAATCCATCCAGCTCAGATTATCTCAGACCATTTGCTGCAGTGTGTATGCGTGGTCTGGTCCAACGGTTATACTGTATCTGGTACACTGAGCTCCTGACAGCAGCCCGAAGAAAACGTTTTACCCACAGATCCCCAAGGACTTTCGACGGGGGAGGGTAAGTACCATTTGGCAAATGGGGAAATTGAGGCAGAGAGTGGTTTGGGGCCAGGCCCAGGTTTTCAAAGGTGGCCACTGGCTTCGGCTTCCTGTTTTTGGGTGCCCAAACTGACACGTCGGGCAGGATTTTCGGTGGTGTGCTGCACCCATGGCTCACTTTGGCTTCACTGGGAATTGCGGGCACTCGGCACCTCTGAAAGTCAGGCTTGAGATGGGGCTCTTTTAAAAAGGTCACACAGTGCATGAGTGGCAGAGCCAGGAGTAGAACCCAGGGTTCCAAAAGTTAGCGTCCCATCCACTGGACCACATTGTCTTTCTTCCATTCACCTTCCCTCCTTCTTCCCCATTTTCTTTTCCCAGGTTTTCAAATCCCCGACAGTGCTGCAATGCAGACTCCTTTGGCACAAATGAGAGACGTCCTCAGAAAGGGTGCAATCCACCCAGCACAACGCTTGTGCAACACTTACACAGCCAGTGGGCTAACTCCCCCACAGGGGGTGAATTTCACTCCAACTGCAGAGAGTTTAATACTACAAGACATTTATCCATACTAAGCAACAGCCGTTCTGAGTAGCTACACTGTATGCTTGACCACGGCCCTGCATAGACTGAAAGTCTGAGCAAACTACAGACGTTACTACTTTAAAAAATTTCAGGTAGCTCGATTTATTTAATTTAACAAAGAGAAGTTTAAGGGATGATTTGATTACAGTTTAAAAATACCTACATGGGGAACAAATATTTGATAATGGGCTCTTCAGTCTAGCAGATAAAGGTATAAAGCAGGAAAATGGCTTGAAGTTGAAACTAGACAAATTCAGGCTGGAATAAGGTGTACATTTTTAACAGTGAGAGTAATTCACCACCAGAATAACCTACCAAGATTCATGGTGGAGTCTCCATTACTGACAATTTTAAAATCAAGACTGGATGCTTTTTATAAAAAAGATTCTTTTGGGGAAGTTCTAGGGCTTGTGTTATGCCGGAGATTAGACAAGATGATCACAGTGGTCTCTTCTGGCCTTGGAACGTATGAATTTATGATTAGTCAGAGACTGTGTTGAGCTTAGATAAAAGTTTATATTTAATTGTGGAGAGTGTGAAAAGTCCTACTCCATGCACCTTTGGGTTTCTACGGCAGGGTGACTACGGCAAAAGGAAGAAGTACCAAACACGTGGCAGCATTTTTAAACAAATTTGCTTTGTGCCCCTTTTACATTCGTCTTCTGCAAGTATGCCAGTAAATGAGTCAGTTGGCGGGAACAATCATAGCAATGTCAGATCCTATGCAAGCAGTGCAGAACGGACACGAAGAGAGCATTTTGGATTTGCAAGCATGAGTGACCACACTAAACCCTGATTCACTGAGTTGCACTCATTCATTCAGGGCAAAAAAAACATACCATGTGACCTACATGTCCAATTAAGACAGCTCAAATTCGAATATGGAATGAACCGCTCTTGAGCAATGTATTTGGCCATTGCCAGAGGCAGAGTACTGGATTGTTCAGTGGTCTGATCCATCGTGGCTATTCCATGTTCCCAGCTTCCCTTAATCAGTATGACACAGGCAACCACAACCTACCCTTGACTGACAAAGAGAACTTAAGGCTTGAAATTGCAGCAATTGGGTTCATTGTAGCTTTTGATCCATGTGAGAACTGTGGTTTTCTGGTAAGCTGGAAGAGTACCACAAAGTATTTCCCATGAATATTGGCTCAAACTTTAAGATGAGCTTGTTTTGACCATGCTTTTTCCTCTTTCAAGGCTGCTTCCTATGACCATTCAAGTAGTGGAGTGTTTACACACATGAATCATTGCAGAAAGTGGTTTTTAAGCTTGCTGAATACTCGCAGAGAGACAATTAACGAAGTCAGGCAATGATCTAACTAGGCTGTCTGCAACTAAGACCAAGTGTGCAAACACAAACACACGCAGTTACTGTATGCCAGTGACTGGGTGGTGATGACAGAAAATTACAGACCAGCAAATGCCATCCACTTGGTAGATTTTATATATGGGAGAGGACATGGATGATTAACACAGTAGCCAGACACGGTTTCCAAAACCCTCGCCATAGCTATGGCCCAACTGCAATTGAATGAGTTAGATAAGGATCTGACTGCACATTTCATAGCTAAGAATATGCAGGCACACACTGTGACAAGAGGAAATTAAATGTAAACTCTGCAGCCCGCTAATAATATCTTACAGTGGCCCATTTTTTCTAGCAATATTGCCTCTGGTTAGGCCTGTGTGATCCAAAAGGAAAAGGTGGTTTCAAATTAGCGCTAGTTGGAGACATTTAGACAGAACCAGATATTCCAATGCATTGTGCGGGTCTGTCAATATCAACATGCTTTGTGGAATGCGGTTGATTTCACCAGAATTTCATTCTGGAAGAAAACTGGGGGTGGGGTGGGGGGGTAGGAATGAGTTTTGACAATGTTGAAACATTTCAATCTTTTGTTTTGAAATGACTTATTGTTTTAACAGTGTTTATCTTTTGTATTATATTTATGATATATTATAAAATGTATATATATAACTTCGACATGTAAACAAAATGAATAGAAACAAAATGGCTTGACTGAGACCCCCAAACTAATTTGGGGGGAGAATTTTCCTTCGTGGAGAATTTAGAAATTTTCTATTTTTGGTCCAATTCGGAATAAAGCCAGAGTTTGAAATCTCAGAATCCTTTGTGAGATGAGACTTCCATCCTCTAGCCAGCTCTAGATCCAGATTTCTCTAATCCTGCTTCTCTGCTCCCTCACCCTGAAAGATACAAAGCCCCACTGGCTTCTTCCTACTGCCTCTAGATTATAGTAGTTACAAGTCAACAAGTCAAGGAACAGAAACAATGGCATGGAATTTATACAACCAATCACAATGCATGTTTAATCTTTTGAGTATCATCCATTCACTATTTGTGATTAAGACACAGACTTAAAAAATGGGAACAATCTGTCAGGTGAACTTGAATGGGGAATGCATCTGAGGGCACTGAGATCTGCTTGTGGACATTCAACAGACAGGGGAAAAAAAGAGGCTAGATACACTGAATAAGTTATTCAGTGTGAATTATTCACGCAATCTATTTTCTGGTGAATGGTTCATCTGTCTCTCATGCTCTTTAAGGAGACCAAAACCTTTGACGGCTGCCTTGCCCATTTCTGATCCCCTGATCATCTTGATGAGATGAAACCAACAATGGGTCACAGCTTCTTATGGAAAACCAGTTCAATTTCTACAAAGCTCAGAAAGATATTTCAGACCATGATTTGTGTCTCAATTGCAGTGTTTGTAAAATATCCAGCTTAATATCTAAATCTAAAGCTGGAATAATCAGTGCTTGGACAAAAATCTGCTTCATATGGATGAAAAGAGGGAAAAGGAAATATATCGCAAGGATTCCTGATGAAAAAGTTTTTCTTCTAAACTATGGAAAAGGTTCTGCAGTCCCCAGAAACCAATGAAGGATCCTATATTAAGATACACTAGGAAGGTAGTTTATAAAAATTTGGGGCCCAATTCTCCATTGTCTTAAATCAGTTCTACACTGGTATAACTCCATTGAAATGGACAGAGCTACACCTTATAAACTGGGTGTAACTGAGTGGGGAATCAACTCTCCCAAGCTTTTCCTAACCTTGTTGAGCTAAAACTGCATATCTAGCAGATAAACATTTAAACTTGTGCTGTGTTGTTGGTTTGTTTGTTTTTTAAATTTCTTGGCATTAACTGCTATGCAGGACTATTCATAGTAACACCCCATAAGTCAGCACTTGCCATTTGGGATACATTGAAATTAATCAATCATTAATCAATCAAGGAACTGATTTTGCCTCCCTTATTCCTGCTGCCGGGTACTTTGCTCTGTAAGTAGTCCCCACTGCTTTCAATGAGGCTACTCCTGGAGTAAGGTACTACTCAATGCAAGTAAAGGTGGTAGAATCTGGGCCTCAACAAATAAAATTAAATATTGCATTTTTGTGGGTTGGAGTAAACAGGCCTCTCTGTCGGCACCTATTTCACTTCACGTTACAAATCTGATTAGTTGGTTTCTTGGCACAGTTCTGCTCTCAGAAATTCATGCTCAGCTCCCACTGACTTAAATGGGAGCTGTACAGGTACGTCTGAGCACACAGATTTCAGCTAATGAGCTATGCCATGGCGGAAACCGGTCCTGTGTGCTTATCTGCCCTTTATTTTCGTTCATGCCACATGAAAAGATAACCAGTGTTAACTTTATCTGTTCCTCATTTTGCCCCTTTCTCCCTTCTTTCCCATTCTAGTGTTTCCACCCATCCCCCACCTTTTCCCTTCCATGGCAGAGCCATCCCTCCCTCCGACTCACCTTCTGCTTCCCGTGGACTCCAGTGCCCAGATGGATCACATGGCATTGGTGAAGAGGCACCGAAGGCATATTGCACCAGGACTCTTCCTTCTGTACACAGATCACATGCTGATCCCACTTCTCTAGGAAGCCAGGAAAACAGAAGAACACATCAACTTAGTAACAGCTGAATGAGCTGCTTCTCCTACAATACTAAAAGCCACAAGATTTAGAATTCAATTCCACTTAACCCCCTTTTCTTAGGGCATTGGCAAACTGCACTTTTCAGCATGACCTTCTGTAGGGTTCAGCTAATAGCCTGTGAAGACTGCATCTGTGTTTTTAAAATGAATACAGAATACAAAATGACAGCAACTTGTAAAACCATGCTGGGTTATTTATTTTTTCTTCTCTACAACTGGATCAAACCCCAATGAAAGAAAACCCTGTCTAGTTGTTAAAGCAGAGAAATAGGCATCAGGAGAGTGCAGTTCCATTCCTGGCTCTGTCATGGACTTCATGCATGACATTAGGTAAGGCACTTCTTCTGCTGCAATTTCCCCCTCTGTAAAATATGGTTAATAACAGCTACCTGAATAAGGTTCTGTGAGCAAAGATGGTAGAGTATGGGGAAAAAAACAAACAATCTCACTGATTCACAAATATTTTTACTAAGTGCACAGGGCCAGAACCTCAATGGGTGTAAATTGTCTTACCTCCATTGACTTCAATAAAGCTATACTGATTTGCACCAGCTGAAGATCTGGCCTGCCCGGCAGTTTGCAATGACTCTGGGTCTTATTCATTTGGAAGTATTTTTGAAAAGTGTTTGCAGACCATGAAGGTATCACAAATTTTGGCACAAATAGATTATCCATTCAAAGATGTGGCATAGAGAGACTACATTTATAGAGTTTGTGGACGACACCAAGCTCAGAGGGGCTGCAAGGTCAGAGGGTAGGATTAAAATTCAAAATGATCTGGACAAACTGGACAAATGGTTGCATGCAAATTGGATAAAATTCAATATGGACAAATGCAAAGTATTCCACTTAGGAAGCAACAATCAATTGTAAAAATACAAAATGGGAAATGACTGCCTAAGAAGGAGTACTGTGGAAAGGGATCTGGGGGTTATAGTGGATCACAAGCTAAATGTAAGTCAATAGTGTAGCACTGTTGCAAAACAAGCAAACATCATTCTGGGATGTATTAGCAGGAGTGTTGAAAGCAAGACATGAGAAGTACTTCTTCTGCTCTACTCTCAGCTGGAGGGTTGTTTCCAGTTCTCCAGTGGCACCTTAAAGACTAACAGATTTATTTGGGCATAAGCTTTCGTGGGTAAAAAAAACCCCTCTGATACTTGTTTCCAGTTCTGGGTGCCACATTTCAGGAAAGATGTGGAAAAACTGGAGAAAGTCCCGATGACAGCAACAAAAATGATGAGAGGTCTAGAACAGTGTTTCTCAACGTTTTTTGTTACCAGTGACCAGCTTACTGCCTTCCTAATCTGTGTCAGGGAGATCTCAGGGACCGGCGTTGATCCATGGACCAGTTGTTGAGAAACACTGGTCTAGAAAACATGGCCTATGAGGGAAGATTGGAAAAAACTGTGTTTGTTTGTTGTGGAATCTCTGTCACTGTTTAAGTACGGGTTAGACAAACATCTGTCAGGAACCGTCTAGTTATTACATATTCCTGCCTTGAGTGCAGGGTACTGGACTTGATGACCTATTGAGGTCCCTTCCAGTCCTACACTTCTATGATGGGTTACCTGCTATTCAGCATTTGTGGGTCTTCCATTCTAAAAAGTTGACCACCCATTCAGGGAGCAGAAGAATATCATGTGACTTCAAGTGACCAATTGCACAACACGCTGGTTTAACTCCACTACAGTATTTCATAGGACATGTTAACTATTGAGTTAGTCATGGTTTGAGTAAATAATAGGGCTCAACTAATTACCATTTGTAAAATGCTTTAAGATCCTAGGATGAAAGATACTAAGTAAGTGAAACACAGAATTATCACCAGGCATTTGTGTTAGACCCTAATGGTAATTTGTTTACTAGACCTTAATAGCTAATAGTTCTCAGTCTCTCTACAAAGAAACTCCTGCAGCAGCACTTGCTCCTGGAGGAACACAGGGCATGGAAATCCAAGTTTCCACATTTAGGACTGCTTTTTACTTAAATGAGCAGCTATAGTTTCATCATAGGTTATCATGGTGGAAAAAGCAATAGTCTTACAGAAAAAACATTTTCCTTTCTCAGCAATGACTTGGAGGTAAGAGAAATCACAAGGAGCATCATGTGGGATAGGCTGTGAACAGATATTCTCCTCTTACTTTTCCAAACTGGGAGCAAAACTCAGCCCCTGTATAACTCCATTGGTTAAAAAAGGAGCGTTACGCTAGGGACGACTCTTGGGTTAAAGCTTTCGGTTTGTCTAATCATGCACACGTGGCCACACAAATCCTGTAAGCAGACATGGGCACCAGAACTGATTAAGAGTTTGCTATTACAGGTTTGTGAATCTCCGAGCCAGATTCTCCACTACCCTGCAAATGAGGACAAAGTGGATTTAAAATGTTACTAATTCAGAATGGCAATAATTTATACTGAATTTGTACATGTATACTGGGTGTACAGGGTAATGGAAAATCTCGCCCTCCATGTTTTTTGAGAAACGAAGTACTGGGCACATTTCAGTGTATGAAGTTGATGGCATAGAGGTGATGTGCTCCCATAATTACACATTTGAGTGGAATGGATTCAGTAGCCTATACTGAGACAAACCTTATAGCAGCCTATTTAAAATGAATTTGCAACTGAACAGTGGAGAAATGCCATCCTCTCCTGCCATGGCTGGCTCCATCCAGATTAAAGTTTTTGAAGATAAAAACACCTATATAGCTTACTTGGAGTTCAGAATCTCTTCCATGTCCTTGGAGACATTTAAACTGTCAAGGGTGATTAAAGCAAACAAACAGCAACAAAACCCCCAGTTATCTATATCTAGGAATTGTGCTGCACAAAATATTGTATTGCAAAGAATGAGATATCAGCAGTTCCATGGAAATTAATGCAGTTGTCTTGATGAAGAGTTGGAAGATCAGATGCACTCAGTCCGTTCTTGCCTGAGCAAGCCACACGACACAGCCCCATAACAATAACTGTTTATATTCCAACTGTGCATATCAAGCAGTAGCCACATGAATGGATGCTTGATAACAACAAGATTAAAATAGGTCTGAGACAGTCAGGAAATGAACAGGGTTTCTCCCTCCCCCTTTGTTTCCTCTTTTTTATTTTTATTATTATTTTAAACACATATGTTTGACATCAGATTCTGGTAATGCTTTTATTCCATGAGACAGGTCTTCTCTGCAGAATACATGGATGGCAGGTACAGCAGATCTGAGCTGTGTGAATAACCCATTTTTCAGTTTGGGTTGACCCAAAATCCATTGCCCCAATTTTTTGGTGAAACAAAAAAAGAAAAAAGGAAGTAATATTCAAAATGAAAAGTAATTTCAAATAAAAAAATCAAAACGTTTCCTTTTGAAAATATCTAAACTAAACATTTCAATTTTTTTGGAGTTTTTCTTCCTTTATTTTCTGGATTTAAAAAATGGGCAAATTCAACACAATTCACAACATGTTTTGGTCAACCTGAATATGTTTCATCCCAAAAAATTCTGCATAACTCTATTCTAGACCCATGTGACTGAGAGGCACTATTTACCCACATATTTGAGTGTTAAAAGACTTAGGGGCTCAGTAACCTACTAGAATTTAGGGACATTCATTCAGATTTCACCCTGGCATGGCACACTAGCCATACACTACATAAAATACAAAGCTATGGAGTCATTGGATTGACTTAATGTACCAATAGTGTAGGTATCTGGTATAACTATGTTTGCTGAGGTTATAAATAAATAACACTCTCCTCTCCGCGTATATTATAGAAAAATAAGATCACAGAATCACCAACCCAAAGCTTTCTAAAATCACAGATCAAGGCGCCCAAAATAATTAGATTAATTCGTTTCTGGCTCTTTTTATTTTCTTTCTGGTTTTGAGCCTTTAGGGATCACATTTTCAAGATTTTCTCTGCAACCATGAGGGACAGAAACATGCCTTTTTTAAAAATGAAAGCTTAGATTCTCATGTAATCACCTGACTCCAGAAGCTGGGCCTTTAAGAAAAACAATGAATATTGCAAGACTTGTGACAAAATCACAAGAGATGACAATATGAATTTACACTAAAATGTCTCCTAAAAGACACCTAAGGAACTTGGCCCTTGGTGTTATGCTTTGTGTCTCACCAAGCTTATGAAACTTAATGGCCTCTAGTACAGCAGCATTACATGCCTTCTGTTCTTTGATAGTATATGGCTAGGTTTTATGGGCCTGATCCTTATTTATACTGAGGCCTCCTTATATTGCTCTGACAGTGTAAGGGGGACTTAAGGTGAGCATAAATTATACTTATGCTCACTTGAAGGCCCCTTTATGCTGCCAGAGCAATGTAAAAGGGCCCTCAGTCTAATAAGAATTAGGCCCAAGGTGCATAGCAGTGGAGAATCAAACTCCTGAAATTTACATGAGTAGTCCCATTGAAGTGAATGCTCTCCTCATTTCAGCAAAGGAAGCAAGATTTGGCCCATGATTTATGCTCTGAGGAAAAAAGCCCTTCACGACAGCCTTTTCCCACACAGATGAGACTATGACCAGCCTCACTTTCTAGTTCTCTTTCACTATGGCGCAGAACCTGCAAATGCTTACATGTGCTCATCTTTGGTACTTAAAGTTAAGCATATTTGTAAGCAGGTGTAGGATTGAGCCCTATGACGGAACAAGTGTGCTTGGTTCTCCCAACATATAAGAAGTGGTATTTACCTTTAAGGGAAAAAAGATTGTAGCTAAATGTATTTGTTTAAAAGGTCACAGGAAAACTTTGCTTTATATTAGGATGGGAAACTTTTAAAAGATCAAAAGTTGGACCTAAGCTCCTTGACAATGTCTCTTTAACTATCTATAGTAATATTGATCACATAAATGTCAAGCCCCAAAGGATATGTTTCGAAGAAATCAGTATTTATTTAATATGTGATAACTTTGTTATGACATTCTAGACTAACAGGCTATCCATTGTGTATCATTTAAGCACTAACTAGCGATGAGTTATTAAAAACCTACTGATAAAGTTTTAGAAATATGTAATAGAGACATATTTTGTTACATAACAATTAATCCCATATCAATATGTTTTTTAACAGTCAGATGGTATTTATTTAACATACAATAACTTCCTTATGAAATCTAAATTAAATGCATATTGGGAAAGCTTAATTTAATCTCTTTATGATGAATATAGACCAAAACTGCCTGAGAATTCTCAATGATTCATATAAGATGCTATACATTTTCAGAAGTACATTGTCAAAGCAGTCTGTCTTGCTGCAAAACTACAATTAAAGTAATGGAGAGTTTACAAAACTACAAGCAAATACATGAGAGCTAAAACGCTCGAGATCAGATATTGATCTGATCTGGTATGGCATTTCCTACATTACCATGCAGAAAGGGTGAAATTCACTCTCTTTGCACAGAGGGTCAGAACCATCGCTATACACCACTTATAGCCACAAAATAGAGTGTAAGTGAGTCTTAAATGGTGCACAGTTCTTGTACTGATGCTCTACACAAGGCGGGAATTACATCCACTGAATGCCCCATATTTCGAGGTGCTCTCCTTTAAATAAATATGAGTGTTCAGATAGATATTCATGTACTGATATGCTTGTATCTGGAACACTGCACTTCAGTCTCATACACTGCAGATTGCATTGGTTCCAATGGGAGTTCAATAAAGTTTTCTCTTTTATAAAAAAAGCAAAACAAAAACCATGGAAATTCAATGCAAACAAAGTAGGCTATTACAAAAGAATGGCCACACTGGGTCAGACTGATGGTCCACCTAGCCTAGTATCCTGTCTCTGACAGTGGACAGTGCCTGACGCTTCGGAGGGAATGAACAGAACAGGTGATCCGCCTCCTGTCCTCCAGTCCCAGCATTTGGCATTGTATTATTTTGGCATGTTTACTGCAATGCTAAGACTGAGACTGTAAACGTGTGAGGAAGTTCAGTTAGGCTTCCCATGGCTGCCACCATTCAGCCAATCTGCATATAAATATATTTTAATGGCATATACCTTGAGGCTACGTCTCACTACACACCACTTCTGCCAGTGGGTCTTCGTAGCTACCCACCGCAGTGAAAAGCAAGCTACGTCCACACTGCAGCCTGTAACTACATGGGTCAGTGAAAGGCTCTGGTGGGAGGGAGGCAGCGGGGAAAGGATGAGCCTTTTCCCATTGCTGGAGCCTTTCCCTGCGGAGAAGAAGGGCTCCAGCGGCCAGGAGCTGTCAGAACCTTCCCCCCACCGCTGTAGCAGGAAGGTGCTAGCCATGGGGAGCTGCCAAAGCTTTTCCCCGTTGCTGGAGTCTTTACCTGCAGCGGGGAAAGGCTCCAGCAGCAGAGAGGCAGCGGGATGCTCCATGGCTAAAAACAGAAGTGTAGACAGGAAAGCATGGCTTGGGCAAGTCGAGAGCTGTGGAGGGCTGAGTTATGGTAGCTGTAACTACGAACTGCTTGACTGCTGCGTGTTGAAATGATCAGCCACGGCATTGCATTTATCTTGGTTCTGTATTAAGGACAGACAGCCAGCTGCATATGCACACCTCCTCTTCTAGACAAGTTCTACTTGATATATAGCCAGGGGCACTCGTCAGGTTTATAGGGCCAAATCATACGTGCCACTTACAAGCCTGAGCAGCTGGTCCGTGCACTGACTAATTGTTCTGTGGGGTGGGGAAAAGAATCCACCCTCCCAGCGGTTGTGTGGCTGCTGAGATGTTCTGCAAAGGCTACTGGCTGAAGTAGCCCTACTGGTCATTTTGGCAAGTTGCAGAGCAGAGAGGAGCTAGGATCTCCGGCTCTGCCCTTGCGCCATTTCCACCTGCTCTGCTACTTTACAGCAGATGCGGGATGCTCTCCCAAACACTGCTGCCTCTTGCAGAGCTTCCACTGCCAGGGAAGCAGAGGCAGGATCTGGGCTCTGAAGCATGGAAGCCAGGCAGGATTTGCCCTGTTTTGCACATGGGAGTAGGAAGGACTTGCTGTCCGAGGTGAAGATAATAGAGCTGTCTGTGAGTATCTATTTGTGAATGGGCAGCAATAACAACAGAGATCACAAAACCAAAATCGCTGCTTTAGATCAAATATGGAGGAGATTTGCTCTTTAAATGCCCAATCAAAGGACCTAGAGAGAATGCTCCAGACCAATAAAGGAACAAAGGGACTGATAGAGATGGTGAAAATAGATCAATAAGCTATTGATTCTAGCTCTTATTCAGGAAAGCATCTCTATTCAGGACAGCACTTAAGCATATGCTTAACTGCTTTCCTGAAGTAGGGCATCTGGTTACTTCCATGTTCCCTTCCCCTGACTCTTTCAGGTTAAGGGCTGCAGCACATCAAAGCTAGTGATCACCTTTCAAAGAAATGACCGTCAACGGGAGGAAACCATTCCAGAGTGATGGAGTTCGAAGTTCGGTCCACGATCTGAGGGGCAATGGCAATTGGAGCGGGTTTCTTGACAGGCTGCCAGCTCTGGTACACCAGGTCCAAGTAGCAGTGCATTCTCGCCATCTGATTGGGCGTGAAGGAATTGGTGCAGTCGTCGTCTGAAAACCAACAAAGCGAGAGATAAGGAGAGAGAGAGGAGAGAATTATGATGTGGCAAACGTGAGCTCCCAAGCTACTTGCAGATGTTGGAATGGGCTCTCCCTGCTCTCGGGAGTTAATGGCCTGTGAACAAATTAGTACAGTCATCACTTCTGGAGACAGGTGAAAGGAAACAGAAGAGAGAAAAAAAAAAACCAAAACAACATCAGCCCTCCCCTCTTGCTATGGCCTGGGGCACACAGGAAGATCCTGAAGGTCACCCCAAGGAGGGCAGTGATGCATAGAGGTATGAAAGGAGCCAGACAGCCTGAGTGCAGCACCTTCTGGTCAGAGCTGGGTCTACACTTGAATGTGAGAGCAGAAAAAGGTTTTGTCTTTAAGGAAAGGTGGGCAGGGAATGGAACGAAAGCGCAATTCAGAGCACGACTCTCCCCCACGCCTTCCTTATCCTGCCTCTGTTTCTTCTTTAGCTCCTTTCTGTTTGGACTCACTCCCCACACATCCTCATCCTCCAAGTCCTCCCTTTCCCACCACTGCTGGCTCTGCATTAAGCCTCGGGGAAGGTAATGCCCCATAAGGCCTAGGGTGGTAACAAGGGAGTATGGCAGGGAACTACTTGCTCCAGTGGAAATACAGAACCATTTGCACCAAGAGATGGAGGTTCTCTCTCTCCCCTTTGAAGGTGAGGGAGTGGGTGTCAAGCTGCTTTTTGGCCTCTCGAAAGACAACTGGATAAGTGAGTTTAATGGCCCTCTCCCCAAAGGTAGAAAATGTGGGATCAGCCACTTGTTACCCCTCAGAGGCCCAGAAGGCAGTAGAGAATGCAGAAGAGACAGTCTCTACCCACAGGCCAGTTGGCAATAGTAAGTAGGGGGGTCCTGGGTCTGCAGTAGTGATGGATTGAGGCTGGGTAGCTGAAAGTTTGAGGTGAGCAGGTGGTTGTGAGCACGGAAATGAATTTCACCAGGAACCTAGCACATTTTAAAACCAGGCTCAGTTAGAGGGGGTTGACGGTTTTGTCACGTGACCATTTATGAAATCTTTTGATGTCTTCAGATCAAGACTGTATGCCTTTCTGGAAGATAGGCTTTAGTCAGACACAAGTTACTGGGGTCACGACAGGGGTAAATGGGGAAATGTAACGCCCTGTGATACACAGGAGTTCTGACTAGATGATCTAATGGTCCTTTTTGGCCTTAAACTCTGTGAATCTAAGAAGGATGCTCTTGTGTCTTCAGCACGGAGCTGGGACTCAGGAAATCTGTATTCAAGAGAACTAGTCAAATTTTTTTAACCAAATTGTTTCCCCCACCAGTAAATGTTGTTTTCCCAAAAGTCAAAATTTTCCATGGGAAAAGATCAAATTCAGTTTTTTTTAAAGTTATGCAATCAGGGGAATACAAACAAAATTCTATTGAGTTTTGAAATGTCTATTTAAAATAAAAATTTCATTTCAAAATGTCGATTCAGAATGAAACATGTCGTTTCAGCACGTTAATAATGTCGAAATTCGCCTCTTTGATCCTTGATTTGAAACTTTTCAGAAAGTTTCATTTCATGAGAATTTTTTGACATTTCAACTTTCTGTTCTGAATCAGAATGGAAAGTCATCTTGAAATGCTGACATTTTCGGTGACAGAAACATTCCATTTTTTTAACAGCTCTGCAACTCCCTGGCTCTGTTGCAGATTTCTAGGGTGACCCTGGGCAAATCACTTCATCTGCTTTTCCCCATGCATAAATGGAGATAATTATCTATCTAGCTATCATAGGTACTTACATGCCCCCAGTTATCATAGCATGAGTCTCCTGACCGCAACTTTTAGTGTATTCCTCCTCATAACATTGCTAAGAAGTAGGGATTTATATATCCCTATTTTACAGATACACAGGGAGACTAAATGAGTTGCCCAAGGTCCCAGAGGAAGTCTCTGGTGGAGCAGGGAATTGAAGATCTTACAGCCCCCAGGCTAGTACTTTAATCTCTATCCTTGCTCTTGCTTGCGCCTTGTCTATTTAGATTGGAAGCTCTTGGGAACAAGGACTATGTCTTATTATATTATATGTGTATAGACTGTACCTAGCATAACAAGGCTTCAATCTCATACAGTGACTTTAGGCATGACTGTAATACAAAAAACAACGATGAGTTTACACAGCTCTTGTGCATTTGGTTTTGTGTGGGTGATGGGTTACTGAGGACAGTTTGGTTGCTTGCTTGGTTATTTGAATATGTTGCCAGTTTGATATTTTGGGGATTAGTTATATTTATTTGTAGGTGCCAAGATGCCTTCAGTTCTGAGCATTGTGGAGCACAAGAGGAATGAGAGAATGTGAAAATGTTCTAAAGAAAAAGGGAACTTGCTTGCTTAGTGGGGTCCTTTCCACCTCATCATCCAGCAACAGCACAAGGAGGGTGCTTTGGTTGGAATCAATGCTTCAAGTTCCAGCCCCAAACCCTTCCAGGAGATGTGTTGCAGGAATTAATGTTGCCAGGATGGCTAGAGGTTCATATCCTCTCCAGTGCATCTCCTTTGCTAATTCCACAGAGTAACTAACTTCCCCGCATCAAAGAAACAAACAAACTGAGCAGGTGCAGTTGGTTTCTAAATATCTATCAAATCCCAGTGGCCAGCTCAAAGCTGCTGTGTCCATGCAAGGAGCCGCTTTAATCCTTGGATTTCCTCGATAATTATTGACAGGCTATCCCTGAACATCCTGTAAAAGCCATAAATATTCCTTAGGGAAGCCCAAAAGTGCACAAAAGGCTTTGAATAGCCACCATAAAGGAACAATAAAATATAGATAGGACTCAATCGTGGAAAGAATGGCAGAGGGGGAAGATGACATGCAGTCTATGCTGCAGCTCAAGTGTCTCTCTAAACACCAGCCTCGGCTGCTCTTTTGGGGGTGGGGGAGGGGAGAGAGAGTCATTAGCGTTCAGGAAAGGCTCACAAATCCACAGATGATATAATGACCAGAGAAATGAAACAGGCTTCATTAGGACTTCTGCTCTCATTGAAGTCAGAGGCAGAACTCCTACTGGCTTCAATGGGAGTGGCCCTAAGGAAGTAATGTTTTGTTTACTTGGAGACAACATGACTCTGTTTGACAGGCGAGACAATGCAAATCACCCTCCTCCGGCTTCTAGCTCCCCTGAATTCTAGAGAGATATGAGGTTGCCTGTATGGGTACATCCTATAGAGACAAAGTAAGAAACAGATAAGATAGATAGACCAATATAGACATGAGAAAGAGAGAAAGTCAGTCGTTCAGAGCTGTATGACCTCAGCCTAGAGGCTTCAAAGGTATTTCTACAGTGATGTGATATCCTGATATGATTTTTATTCCACTGGGAACAACAGAAAAGCAAACAGATTCATGCATGAGCTCAAGAGATGCCTATCGTGTTACTTCACTTAATTTTACAAGAATAAATAGTCGCTTTTGTTCACAACACCAGCACCTCTTTAGCTCTCACTAGCAGATAGGTATCTCGGTGTCCTGCCTGGCTGTGTCAAATCTGTTGAGAGAGCTGGCGAGCGTGGGACAGAAGAGCTCTCTGCATGTTGAAACATTCCGGGCCCACCCCAAATCTTCCGCCCTTGTCCACACACACAAACACGTTGCTGGGAGGAGTGTAACAACAGGTGGCCTCTACATGTAGGTGTGAGATTATCATAAGAATTTAGTGGGCAGGAATAGTTTCTGGCTGTAATCTGTATATCTGCGTAACGACAATGTTAGTATACAGGCCAAATCATGAGAAGTGCACAGTATGTACTAAAAAGCTAGGTCACCGTGTGTATACTTGTCCTTGAAACCAGGAGTGGGAAAATATGAGAAACAGCAGCACCCATTAGATCCGGCAGCATCCAGGATATATCTACCGCGGTGTTATAAATCAACTCAGCCTCTGTCCCGGATGATATTAATCATTTGCTTCTCTACAGATATATTAGCACTCATGTGGCACTTTGCATGGACAATCTGTTTCTGCCTTCTCTGCAAAGGTACCTTAAAGTGGCTGTACGTGTAATAGGTTTCAGAGTAACAGCCGTGTTAGTCTGTATTCGCAAAAAGAAAAGGAGGACTTGTGGCACCTTAGAGACTAACCAATTTATTTGAGCATAAGCTTTCGTGAGCTACAGCTCACTTCATCAGATGCATCCACAGTACGCATCCGATGAAGTGAGCTGTAGCTCATGAAAGCTTATGCTCAAATAAATTGGTTAGTCTCTAAGGTGACACAAGTATTCCTTTTCTTTTTGTACATGTAATAGTTCAGGCTAAGATTTTGTCACAGTTATTTTTAGAAAAGTCATGGACAGGTCATGGGCAATAACCAAAAATTCACAGAAGCCGGTGACTTGTCCCTGACTTTTATTAAAAATAATGATGAGAAAATGGGGAGGGAAGCACCCACCAGTGCTGGGGCTCCAGGGTTCCCCCACCCATGATGGCTGAGAGTGCAGGGTCCCCCCTGCCACCGGCAGCAGCTTGGAGCTGTGGGGTCTGTCCATGTTGGCTGGGAGCTGCAGGGACCCCCACCACAGCCCACTTGACTGGGAGCTGCGGGGTCCCCCTCGCCGCCCATGCAGCTGCAGCTGCAGCTTGGGGCTGTGTGGTCCCCCTGCCGGCAGTGGCTTGGGGCTGCACGAGTACCTGCCGCACATGTCAGCTGGGAGCTGCAGGGTCCCCCTGCTGCCCACGGTGGTGGCTTGGGGTTGTGGGGTCCCCTCATCCCCTGCAGCAGCTGGGAGTTGTAGGGGGGACCTGCCCGCTGAGACAAATTCTGTGACTTCCATGACAAAATCTTAGCTTTAGTAATAGTTTACACTTACTTTAAGACACCTTTCTATTGCCAGGGTGATGTAAAAGAGGCTTACTGCAACTGAGAATCAGGCCCTAGTACCCAATCAAAGGGGGAATGCTGTGAAGACATCTGTCTCTATCTCCTACTCTCTTCCCAAAACAACATGGAATCCTTCATTGCCCATTGGACTGCCAAGGGAGAGGGGCAGGGATCCCACCCCTATGTCTTATCTGAAGGATAAGGGCTCTGGTAGCTCAGCTCTCCCTACATTGCAATGTCAGCACAGAACCCAGCTCATGATGTAGGACTTGAACTTCTGACATGACCCAGAGATGAGAGCGCTAACACCCGAGACAAACCAAACTCGTACGGTTTGTTCACATCTTCCAAAGGAGACAAAAGGGGGTTAGGAACCCAACTCCCATTGAAATTAAAGAGGAACTGGTTGCCTACCTCACTTTGGAAATCCCAGACTAAGTTAAGCCCCAAATCGCCATATCTAGATGTGAAAAGTGTCATTGGAACGTCAGTGACCTTGGGATAATGTCTCATCTGCAATGGAATGTTAAAAATCAAACCTCCCTCTCTGCCTCCCTCTTCTATCGCGGACACCTCTGGCAAAGCCTGAGTACCTGCGTAGCTCATGAAGTTGCTGAACGGTGTGTTTAGAAAACTGTGAAAACCGCATGTGTCATTGCCAGGTCCAGGGTCCCCACACAGTTTGTGCTTTGGAGCAGGGTTGGTGTCGCTGCAGAGGTCTCCAGTCTCAAAGGAGGGCTCCGTTTCCATGCACTGGTCACTGCAGGAGAGGATCTCAGAGATTCCCCGGAAGACATGATAGAGCCCCAGGCTGTGCCCGATTTCATGGATCATTGTGTGTGTGTGGCCGGGGATGCCGTAGAAGGAAGGGTTCAGCACGATGCCACCTGCATGGAGAAAATGAGAAGCTGTTGCTTTTGTCTCATTTATCCTGGAGTTGGGGGAAGTGGAGAAGTAGGTTTTTTACCCACAAAGGCTGATGCCCAAATAAATCTGTTAGTCTTTAAGGTGCCACTGAACTCCTAGTTGTTTTTGTGGATACCGACTAACATGGCTACCCCCTGATACTTAGATCCTCACTGTGCATCTGAGCCTTCCAGGTGCTGAGCAGGGAGCTCAGAGTGATCTGCACCCCACATGCGGTGCTCTGCCTTTTGCAGGAGCAGACTCTGTTAAAGTCTAGGAGGCATGTTGCTTATTGTTGGTATTTCTAAATTAATAACTGGACAAAAAGGTGAGGATATTCCACATTACAAAGGGTGAAGCTTTAAAATCAACTGGAATTGGTTGTCCTAATCATCTAGGCAGCTTTGAAAATCTCAGATGAAATATACTCTGCTAATTTATTAGCCACTCTAACTTTAATTATCTGAAAAAGTACTGCATAGTACACTAGTAAAGGCATGGAATCTAATTTGTAAAAAATATGAAATCTTAGTAATGTGATAACTTATTTGCTTGGATATTAAATCTGTAGAGAAGTGAGTGGTGATCAGGTTTTGCATGTGAATTAGAGCATGTGTAGATAAGCAAATGGTAAGCTAGCGAGGTTCAGCAGCATACTGAAGGGATGGTTAGAATTTTATTTTTTAGCTGAGCTTCAGCTATGTTTGGAGTTAGTGAGAAGTTCCATATTTTCTTTCCATAGTTTGTTAAACTCATCTTTTCACAAGCCCTTTTATTTTAAAGTGTTTACCTACCTTGCTGGTGCCTTACCCAGGTAAAGGAAAACTGTTTTACAAAAGAATACTGGCAAAATAAAAAATGGATGCGATGCACTGTTAAGTTAGAGAAGATGAGGAGCAAAACGGTTTGGCAGGAGGAATTTTATCAGAGGCTGTAGCACTGTGAGGATGAGATCATTACGTTATGACACACCACAGATACTATTCATGCTCATCTGTTCGTTGACTCTTGTTGCAACAATAAAGGGGTGCGTGTGAATGAGCGAGGAGAGGGAGTGTGTGTGTGTGGGGGGGGCAGTGTAGAAGGGAGAAAAGAGGAGAGTGAGCATGTGAGAGAGAAGGCAAAAGAAACACATTTTTATATGCCTATAAAAAAAGGAGAGATACAAAGTGGTGTGTGAATGTGAAATTCTCCCTGAGAGCACAAGGCCCTACACTCCTTCAGTCATGCATGGGGTTGCACCAGGAGTCAGCCCCTAGCAGTCCTATAGGGGTGGCTGCGCATCTCCTGCATGCCAGAGGACTAGTCTCTGTGCCAGCTTTGCATAAGTCAAACTGAGGGGCTGTGGATCGGTGGTTAGGTGGATCCTGCTAGCTCAGCACCCTGGCTCTTTGTCTGAGGGAAGCATGCGAACTTCGCCTTCCCATCCTCCCTGCACTACATCTACACAGCTCCCCGAGTGTTTGGGCTCATGTGGGGTAAGTTAATTTCACCCAGGGAGAATCTCTGTTACATAATTCGTGACACCTCCCTCCCCCTTAGGAAGCACACATTTTGGGTTTACCATCACTGGCAATCTTGGCAATGCCCCAAAGTTGGAGTTGCAATCACAATAAAGGCTGGCTCAAGAGCCCTGGAGCTGGGCAGAGTTGTTTTATTTTTGCCTTTGTTGAAGATGTCTCTTTTTCATAGCTGCCAAGAGTCTAAATCAATTGTAGTTTTACAGAAAAGATAGTTACCTCACCCAGACAAGCTATGTTCCAGCACTTAGATCTGGACTACAGAGCATATTTCATATTTTTTTATTAAATACATATTGGACTTATGGAAGAGAGAAAGAGAGAGTGAGAAAAGAAAGATTAAAATAGCATTCTCACAAACCAAGCATGGGGCAGGAAGGCTGTTAAGACAAGAAATTATTATTATTACTTTTACTGTGAGTCAACCTCAAACGGTCAGTTAAAGGCTTTCTTGCTCTCTAGTGAGCTCTCCCTCTGGTCAATGAATTCAGTCAATAAGCTGTAGAAGCTGAATTTAAGCTGTTTTGTTAAGACACATTATTGACAATCAGCCTTAGAGAAGTGAAAGGACAACTAATCAAAATTACAAATGAGCGCCACCATCTCTCTGTGTCCAGCAGGAGGCGCTACAAGGACTTTTTACCAGGCAGAGGAATGCATGGGTTCATGCGTTCTCTGCCTCTCTCCACAGTTATAGAGGTAGGAGCTTTAGGAGCTATTCCAGTCCCATCTTACCCCAGCAAGAGTCATTCTAGGAGTAGTGGCACAGGCTCTTAAGGACAATCCAGGCTACTCCAGTCTTAGGCTGTCAGAGTCATGGTAGAGAATGTTGTGGGAGCGTTGGTGGAGGGGAACTTGCAGCTCCACTAGACCCAGCCTGTCCTGGAAGAAGTTACAGAAGGAGCACTGGCTCTTAGGAAGGCTCTGTGCTATGTCAGTCCTAGCTTCACCCAAGAGGACATGATGAAGGGAATGAGACAGGAATGCTGACTATGGGGCATTCACATCTACTCCAGTCCCAGTCCCTCTCAGCAGGAATCACTGTAAGAAATGGCATAGGAGTGATGGCTCTTGGGGGAACTCTATACTGGTACTTAGCTAGCCGTCTTCTGTAGTATGAGCGACCCTGATGAATGCTGCATGAAATGCTGGTTGCCTGTGGTGAAGCAGCCAGCTTCAACGAAATTGTTTGACTAGGGAGGGTGGTAACCTTCTGTTTTCTGTGGATTGTCCTTTTGAATGTAGAGGAGACTCCCTGACCACGCTGCACAGCCAGCAGTGAGGCTGCCATTGTGTAGTTCAGTTCACATGCAGAATGTTACAGAGGAAGGAACACTCACACTGTGCTCTCTCTATATCTCTCACAGAGACTTCACATTTGCCACTTTATTGTTTTTCTTAATCTGAAGATGGTCTGGCTCAGATAATATCAGAATTGATCCAAATGGCCACACCCAAACCTCCATCTAATCTAAACTGGACCTTATTCTTGGTCCAGAAAAGTCTGCATGACAGTACTTATTTTCTCCACTGTTGTTCATTTTGACTTACTCTGCATTTGCTGCTTCCAGGTGACACTGGATGCAGGAAGCTCTGGAAAACATGTGATCAACATTGTTCTTGTGAGATCTCCAGTCCAGTTTTGCTGCCCCCAGGAGGTTTGTGTAGTTCAGACAAGCATATCCAGATTTTTTGGGTGCTTAAGTGACCTGTCCCTCTGTCTCTTTTGAGGCTCATCCATCATTTCATAAGGATGTAAGGACGTTCTCTGGCACTGTAAGCATCCAGGGAGTGATTCATCTGCTAGGTTGTGTGGCTTCCTCTGGATACCTGGGGCTATAGCAGCTATATTCAGCAACCTTAGCTAAGAAATACACAGGCCAAGCTGCAGGGTAGCAAATTCTCTCCAGTTCCACTCAATTTAACATTAGAAACATGGGGATTTTGCAGGTTGCTTTTTTGCAAACTGATATAGAACAACAACAAACCTGTACTGCATTTTAAGAGGAAAATTAACTGCACACATTCTAGGTAATGGGCTAAGGTTAATACCGTAATGGGCAAAGGTTAATAATTCAGTGCTGTCCAGCATTCTCCCTTTGCCCTCCCTACAACCTCCTCTGCAAAGTGCTCCCATGGGGCTGATGCCCTGTAAAGTAGCTTCACTTAAAAGGTGAAATATTTTCAGCCTGACATCATCTAGAAATACCATAATATGCTTTGGCTTTATAATCTAATATTTTCCTGGTTGTGAGCCAGGAGCTGGGAATCATGGAATTTTTTTCCCCTTGACTATTTATTAGTGGAATGATAAGAAATCAAAACTGGGCTTAATGCATAATTGTCTTCCCTTCTTGCTCCCCCTGAGAAAACTTTTCAAAAGAGGCAGCGTCTCTAAGACTGACCTAGATGCATCAAGGCTTCCTTGTCCCAAGGCCAGGTTGCCACTCCAGCCAGCTCTTCCTCAGAGGAATTAGCGAAGAAGATGTTGAGGTGAGTGGATCCGTCGAGTTTGAGTATATTCTTCAGTTCGTTGACATCCAAGTATGCTCTGAAATAGATAAATGAACTATTACAAACAGCATTATCAGCACTGGCAGAGTACTAGGACGCTGAAAGCCAGGTAAAGATCCTCATGAACCCATGAGCAGCAAGCAGTTGAGAACATTTTAACATCCTAATCCTCAAATCCTAAATATGGCATAATAATTTGCATTTATATAGTGCCTTTGATCTGGGGAGCTCAACTCACTGAAGTATTGATCAATGAAGGCTCACAACATTCAAGGTAAATACCCAGAATTGTCTACCTTCCTGACACATTCGCAGAATCTTTATTATTATTATCATCATCATCATTATGGCTGGTAAATCCAGTTATGTAAATAGTTGCCTTTTATACGTGCTCTAAATTTGTTATTGCTACCTATATTCCTGCTTCCATAACACAACAGCAAGGAGTCTCATATCCTCACTCCAGCAACAGATGGTAACAGATTATTACTGCTACCAGCTTCTGGTGTTATTCCTTTAGCCCAAGTGGTAGAGGTTCATGCTGAGGTGCAGAAAGTCTAAGCCTGACTGAGGGCCCTGGTTATGGTACGTTGTTACATCCAGATGGAAACTAGTACCACAGAGAAGGAAGTAAATACAACAAGGTTAGATTTTGTTTATTAAAACACTGCAAAGAAGCAAAGCAAAGCAATGTTTGACAAATGGAGAATGATAAGATCGGCAGGGAAACAATTCAGCGGCAAGCTCCTGAGAGGTTATTATAGACAGAATTTAGAAAATAGGACAACTGGGAAGAAAAATTGACCTAGTTTATGGTGTTGTCAGAGGAGGCAGCTATGTGATACCTGCTTCTTGCCTGTCTATATTACATGGCAGAATGGAAAATCCACACTTAGCCTGAATGTGGGGGTTCTAAAGCTGAATTAGTATTCATATGTGTTTGGGTGGAGAGGGGAGCTAAGCCTGGTGGTCAGGTCTATGTGGGTTTAGCAGATAGCAGGGTGAGAACTGTTCTACATGGCATCATCCCCACTGAACCAGCATCTACTCCCACAGGTTGTTGGTCCCTTCTATCTACCTTCTTGGAGAAGGAGTAGGCCTAGTAACCACTGACAATGGGGCTTCTGAGGGAGATGTGCTCCATGAGAGAATTAGGACGAGGTCATTGAGTAAATTCCCCAGGCCTGTTTCCCCAAGAACTGTGGGATTTCCTCGTGAATCCTGGGATATCTGCAGGGTTGTAGGAGCACACGACTTTGAGGAGGCAAATCCAGCCCCCTGAACTCAATGCCTTTTCTGAGTATCTTTAGCTCTCCCTTGGGGTATTCCAGAAAAGGTGTGATATGGCCTTGTCTGGGCACAGGCACAGATATGTTGCCAAAGAATATGCCATGCTACCGATTAAGTTCCCGTCATACCATAACGCTCTAACCCAATGGAGTGCAGCTGTAAGGAGGTGAAGGGAGGGTGAGGAAATCAGGCAGTGTTCTAACAGAACAGAAACAAACAAAAAATCAAGGGAAAAGTTGATGTCGAAAGTGGTGTTGTTGGCACAAAGACACAAACTTGCTTTCCTCTCTTGATGCCTCATTAGCAAAGCAGCCAGTACCTCATGGGAAAATACTGAGGGTATCAGATACTGTACATTCAGACTCAATGAATGCACGGCACCAAAATAAATCTATAAGAAATGAACTAGTTTCACTGCACTCAAAGGATGCAGGGAGTCAAAAATACAAGCGATAATCAGGATATAAAGCTTCCAGGTTTACTTGTACTACTTCCAATTCGACTTCTTAATGCACCCTCACCTATCCCCTTCCCAGCTCTCCTGAGAAACAAGCCGACATGTGGGAGTTTAGCCATTCAGCCCTGCTGACAACTCAATAGAAAGAGTTATCATTTTTTCTTGTTCTTCTCTTCCCCCATTTCCCAGTGTACAGAGGAAGGTGAATTAGATTATCAGTTTTGTTATTGGCTCATTGTGTGAACACGGTGATACTATTTTTGTGCCTCGGTTTCTCCATTGGTAACAATGGAAGCTGGGATTTTCAAAGGACCATAAGGGAATTAAGTGCCCAAATCCCACTGAGAGTCAAATGAAGTTAGGTACCTAACTTTCTTAGGCTCCTTTGATAATCCCAACCAGAGATGATACTTCTTACCCAGCTTTGTAGAGTGCTTTGAAATTCTCAGATGACAGCAGCGGTGTACATGCAAAGTAGCATTATGACTAGAACACACTGACGCCTGGATTTTGTTCCCTGAGAGTTCCCCCCAACTCAATCCCTATAGGCACCATTAAGGATACCATCATCGTTTTCACACCAACCATGTTGTTTGTGACAGAGGAAATGAGGCTGTAAGAAGTGAGAGAAAATGAGCTCATAACAACACAAGTTTTCTTTGTAAGCATCCCTAGAAATGTAAAATAGATCAGGTTAGAAATACAGAAAATGTGTTTCTGAGACGGCCAAGTCCTCAAGGTGCTTAGCACCCACAACTATTCTTATCTCACTTATACCAGTGCAAATCATGAGTAGCTATCTGCAACCAAGTCAGTGGGGTCACATTGGTGTAAAACTCACCTGAGATCAGAATCAGCCCATTAATGGGGGGCTGCAAGAATACAGCCATGGCACAACTCTTTCCATGCAGAAAGTTTTACAAAGTTTAAAAGTTTTTAGAAGGTTTGGCTCAGTTTGGAGAAGCAATTCAAATTTGCAGATTCATAGATAAGGCCAAAAGGGAACCCTGTGATCATCTAGTCTGACATGTTGAATAACACAGGCCATAGGACTTCCCTGAATCAATTTCCTCTTTGAACAAGAGCATATCTTTCAGAAAAACATCCAATCGATTAAAAAAATTCCAATGATGGAGAATCCACTGGAAAAAGAAAAAAACTTGGTAAGTTGTTCCAATGGTTAATTACCCTCGCTGTTAAAAATGTGCCCCATATTTCGAATCTGAATTTGTCTAGCTTCAACTTTCAATCATTGGATCTTTTTATACCTTTGACTGCTAGACTGAAGAGCACATTATCAAATTGTTTTCATCTCCATGAAGGTACTTATAAAATGTGATGAAGTCACCCCTTAACCTTCTCTTTGATAAACTAAATAGATTGAGCTCCTTGAGTCTGTCACTAGAAGGTAGGTTTTCCAATCCTTTAATCATTCAGCATGCTTCTTGAATTATGAATACCTGACTTGAACACAGTTTTCCAGCAGTGGTCGCATCAATGCCAAATACAGAGGTAATATAACCTCTCTACTCTTACTTGATATTACCCTGTTTATATAGCCAAGGACTGTATTAGCCCTTTTGGCCACAGCATCACACCGGGAGTGCATGTTCAGCTGATTATCCATCATAGCAAATGATATGATTTCCTTAAAGACCTGCCAAGAGTAATATTACTCCCTTTCCCTTGTTTTTGGTTCTCTAGCCCCACTCCACATGACCTCCTGTTATTAACCGCTGTGCCAGGAAATATGAAATGTGAATGAGCATCATTGCTCCCATTTGTCAGATGGGATAAATGAGGCACAGAGATTCCTAAGGTTGTCACCAAGTTAGAGTTTAGAACTCAAGTGGATAACTCCTTGTTCCATGCTCAATCTACTACACCACAATCATCCTTGGTTTTAAGACCAACATGGACAGGGAACACTCTGAGAATAAAGCATAATTTATTAGGGAGTAGGGCTGGCCAGAAAACAAGACTTCCATTTCATGAATAATTTTTAGGTTTTCACATTTGGTTTTATTCTCATGCAGAACAAAACTGAGGCCTTTCAAAAAAAATTGTGAAAAATTGTTCAAAGACAAGTGTCACTTTGCAGCAGGAAAACAAGGAGGCTGAAATAATGAAATATCCTCAGGACACCACACAAAACAGAGAGGAGGGCCTTTGTACTCCTCTGTCTTGCAAGTCCAGTCTCCAATTGCCTGCTCTCATTGCTAGGTTTAAAAGGAATGCTGCTCATCTCCAGAAGGAGGCATTCGTTAGTCTATCTTTCCATGTAGGGGGAAGGGGAGTCAGTTCAGTGGGTAGGACATTTATCTGGGCTGTGGGTTCAAGTCCTTGCTCCATATCAGGGAGAGAACCCTTCTCTCTAGTTCAGCTAAACTTTTGTAGGGAAGGTTTCTCAGGTCCAAGATGGAATAACTGGTCAAAACCAGACAGCCACTAAACCTAGAACAGACAATAGTGTGGTGGTTAAGCCTGGGATGTGAGAGACCCAGGGATGTGAGAGACCCAGGGATGTGAGAGACCCAGGTTAACTTCCCTGATTTTTCTCTCACGCCAGAAATTTCATACTGAACCTGAGAAACCTTCCCAAGCAAAGTTTTGTCAAAAACGATATATTTCTGCAAAAACGTTTTTGACAAATTGGCATTTTCTGGTGAAAAAAATGTTTTGTTGAAAAGTTCCTGACCCATTCTAATAGGGAGTTGAATACTTCTGCAAGATGACTGCTCCCTGTCGTCCCTCTTTCCTTATGAGTGTGCGTGTGTGCAGCTCTCACGAACTCAATGCACTCACATTCAGTAAGCAGGGTTCCTTGCATACTTGACAAGGCTTCCATTCCCAGAAGGGCAAAAAAACCCCAAAAAAACCTAGGGGAGCTGGCTCAGCACCAAGATCTTTCTGTCCTTCCCTGGAGGACACCCCAATGGAAAACAGACTCACATTTCCGCAATAGTTTCCTTGCCACTCACTGAAGTCACCATCTCCAAAATAGCTCGAGGCCGGGTGTCCCCAAGCCCCCGCTGACTCACCGAGGAAGACATGCTCTTTGGGGACATCAGTAAGAGGGGCTTTGTTTCCATTCCATGTAGCGTTTATCTTCAAATCAATGGTTTGTGATGTGGCTGAAGTTCTGAAGGACAGGCCAACACTGTGACCCTTTGCACATTTCTCATCTCTCCACTGTTCTCAGTTCATCTCTCATAAACACACAGCCCTCTCCCTTCCCCCCCCCCCCCCCCCGCCCGTTCTGCAAATATTTGCACAATGGTTTGATTCTATATGTTAATCTAGTGCCAGAGGGTTCTTCATTTCTTTGAAACGTCTTTGCTGTGCACTGTTCATCCTGGTATGACCCATGTGTGAGAGTGTGCAATTGTGCAGGTGCACACACGCAGGTCTAAGTATGAGAGTGGGTCACATCGTGTGAGGGAAAGCGTATGTACAAGAGCACGTGTGAGATGGTATGTCAGTGAATGAGAGATAGCAGGAGAGCAGCATTATCAGAGTATGAGAAAGTGTAAACAGGCCAGTGTGTTTATTACTGTGTGAGACCCTGGAGAGAGAAAGTTTCTGGGTTTAAGGGAGAGGGGGGCTACTGCCGCTCATGCTAGAAGCAGACAGAATGTAGGGCCTACGTGAAGCCGTCACAACTGCACATTAGAGCAGCAGTTCTCAAACATCATTGCATTGTGACCCCCTTCTAACAACAAAAATTACTACACAACCCCGGGGGGGGTGGGGGGGGAAGGAAGTGGGGGAGACCAAAGACCGAGCCTCTGCCCTGAGTGGGTGGCATGTAACCTTATCCCTGGATGGTGGGGCTTGGGCTTCAGACTTGCTGGGGCCCAGGGCCAACACCATCCTTGGTCACCCTATTAAAATGGGGTCGCGACCCACTTTGGGGTCCTGACCCACAGTTTGAGAACCCTTGCATTAGAGCATTCCAGCAGTTGTATCCTCATTCTCCTGTAGTTCCAAAGAAGCTAAGCTGTCACCTCCTTATTCTTAGCTACCTTTTTGCCTAATATGTTCACAAGCCATTCACCAGCTACATCCCATTCCCATACCCCCTAGCACAATCTTCCTCTGTCTTGCATTCACAATATACTCTTTCAGCTTCTGGGATGGTTTGTAAATGGAATATTACCATAGCTAACCCATCTCCCCAAGGCTGAGTGCATCAGCCTCTGACTAGCCAGGGCTGTTTGTACCTCACTGTAGGCCCTGTTCACATCTGGTGTAACTCCACTGAAGTCAGTTGAGTTGCACTGGCTTACCTTTGCTCGGAATTTGACCCATAATGTGGTACAGACTCACCCAGGGGTTTGCAGAGCATCTGCTGTTTTATATAGGGAGCTGGTCAAAGTCAGCCAATAAGAAGACTAGGATATGTAGGTGTGAGGACAGGATGCGAAAAGTGTTTTTGCAAGGGGGCTGAAAGTAGCCAACCGGGACAAGGGCTGTCTAGCCTGGTGGCCGGAGCGGGTGTTAGGCCTAGTGGTCAGAGGGGGTGCCAGAAATCAAGAAGTAGGGTCAGAGCTGGAGTCAGTAGTCAGAAGACAGAGCCAAGGGTCAAACCAGAGGGCAGGCACTTGAGCAAGCAGAGTATCAGGCAAGGAGGGGTTCAAGGCAAGGGCAGGACAGAGGAAAGGCTGGGTGCAAGGCAGGGGCAGAAGGAACAAGGAGCAGGCATAGCGGTGGGCATGAGCACTGAGTAGGCATTGAGTAGGCCCTGATTCCTGACCCTGGACAGGACTGGACATAATAGGTGGGTGTAACTGGGGTGTGTTTGGACAGTGTGTGTGTGACTCCCCTGGCACGTATATACTGTGACCTTTTGCATATATTCATGAACACACTCAAGATCATGTTCAGGCCAGTCCCTTGGGTATATGTATGTCTACACACACACACACACACACACACGTAAGTTTGGGAGTGTGTATATATGCAAGATGATCAGAGCATATTTATGGGGCTCCATGCAAAGCTTTAGAGTGTGGGGGAAAGAACAAGAGAAAATATGGTTTAGAAATCTATTCCTTCCTTCCTCGCCATGTTTCTAATAATCTCCCGTCTATATCCCTCATCACCACATTAGTACACACATACACAGACACAGATTAACTACCTTTGCAGTTCTTATCCAGGCACTGGACCCTACCATTACGAGGTCAGAACAGTTTTCGGTTATTGTGTTGGACTGATTTGACTCTCCTCTGGCTGCTGCTGCTTCTTTGCTATCAGTCCAGAATATCTGATTCAGTGCAATCTATGAGCCTCACTTACTCTTCTCAAGGTTATGTGGGTCCCACTATAGAGGACGTAATGCCTGTCACGTGGGCCCATGCCAAAGAGAACCAAGGAACCCAGCCTCTGCACCGGTGCCAAGCTCGCATTTCAAAGACATGAGTGCAGTTTTGGAAAGGGATCAAAGCCCTTCCAACTGTCATTAGAAATACTCCTTTATGCATCTCTCTGCGAGTGCCAGCAACGTATTTCATAAATCCATTGGCTCGAGATGGTACCTCCAATATAAACCTGAATGGGGGAACTGTCAGGGCAAGTCTGTGTGGAAAACAAAACACAACACAACACAAGGCATATGTAACCCCTGTAATGGAAAAAAAACCCTGTGACGCCTTGAGTGTGCTAGCTCAAAAACACACGATGAGATCATTAGTACATTAGTAAAAGGTCTCCCCTGCTAGAATCTGTTTTAGACATAGAACTGCTGCAGGCTGCTTTTGACCACTGGGGACACTGAATCGTATTGGATTGCGGGCACATTCCCACCCAAATGTTCGCACAGGCATATTTGTCTAATGCACAGTTTTAGCCCATAGAGTGGAGAGCACTCCAGAGCTGCATTGTACACCAGCTTCATCTGTTTCCAACAGACTCCATAGCCCAACCAACAGTACATTTCCTATACAACAGCTCCATCCCCCATCCAGCATGCACATCATCTCCCATATACGGAGATCGATCCATTTCCCTCTCCTGTCTGTCAGGCCCATCTCCTATCTATCTGGGTCCTGGGTCCTAGAGAGCAGGCCCATTTCCTGTCAGTGAGGCCAGTCTTCTGGACAACTGATCCATCACCTACCGATTGATCCCTATCCCTGATACGGTGGACCCTGTCTCCTGTACAGTGGGTACCACTCTGCTGAACTCCGCTTTGCTGGATATCAGTGCCAAATCATATTAGCAAAACGTGTTGTATTTAGATACAGTCAAGTTGACCGATAGCTTTTACACTTGATTGTGGCTCAGTCATCAGGGCTAGACCCAGACAGAGCTAACCTGCATGGAGGACCTAAAACAACATGTCTTCACCAGGCAGAGATCTGAAATAGAGCACAGTGTTTTAACCTGACGATTCCATGGCTTGATCCTTTTCACATGAGCTGGGTTGCAGTCCAGTCCAGCCTAACAACGGTTGTTAAATGTGGTTGTTTCTATGACGTGAGAGGAGCCTTCCAGCTCTCACTGTCAGGAAATGTTTCCCGACATTCGTCCTTAGGTTTTTCTTCACTTGACTTTGTTTTGCTTTTAAAGTTCAAAGACAAGTGTCACTTTGCAGCAGGAAAACAAAGAGACTGAATAACGAAATATCCACGGGACACCACACAAAAGAGAGAGGAGGGCCTTTGTACTCCTCTGTCTTCCAAGTCCAATCTCCAATTCCCTGCTCTCATTGCTAGGTTTAAAAGGCATGCTGCTCATCTCCAGAAGGAGGCATTCATTAGTCTATCTTTCCATGCAATGGGGAGGGGAGTCAATTCCTAACCACCAAAAGCGCAGCTCTTCTCTCCTTGTATGTAAGTTCGGCCTTTCACAGAGGGGAGGACATTTGCAAGGGATAAAGATATCCCATCGCTGAATCAGTTGCATAAGCTGGCTTTGATTGGCCATTGGTCCACTCTGTTTTAAATTTTGTGTGAATTTGATGCTCCTCAAAGGAATTGGTAGGTGCTGATTTGAACCAGCTATAGACTCAGGCAGGCTCAGAGCACCCTTCCCCCAATACCGTTGCCAGTGCAACTCAGTTCTGACCTGCACCTGTTCCAAGCCAGGTACCCAGTGAGGCGATGCTGATGCACCTCATTCATGACCTATACATTATAGACTATAACACACTCTGGTGTTCTAGTCTTGGGGCCTATCTTGGACAGTGACTGCCAGGAATGTCAAAGCATGCTGTAGTCTGGTATGTGAACGAGTGTCTGCTACGTATTAAAGAACAGCCACCAAAGTGGTTTTCACATATTACCCAAACCATAATTTGAATACCCATCTTCTGGGGTAAACAACCATTGGGATAACCACCTACAGACATTACAATGCCAGACATCATCAGCAATGATCACTCCAGGCCAAATCTTGGTCCCATTGCATGGCAAAATTCCCTGATGTCAATTAAACTAGCATCTGGCCTTTATATAGGGCCATTTGGCAGACAGATATACAGCATGGGGACCTGGAATTATTATATTTTAACTTTTCTTTCCGTGCGGTTTCTCAATCTTAAGTGGCCAGGAATGGAGCTCTCTTTCTCATAGTACCTACATACCCAACTGTTGCAGAGAGACACCTTTCACTTGACTACACTGCACATGTGTTTGTAAGCAAGTGTGACAGTTTGGTTTTATTTTTGTCCTCAGCTCTGTTCCCAAGCGCTTTCATTCCTCCTCCACTATCATGCTTTAAACCTAAATGACAGAGACCCTAAGTCTCTGACATACTTGATGGCTCTCTTCACTATTCCTGTTTGGCAAGGAGCATTTTCATTCATTAGGATCCTTATTGGGTGTACTGAAATTTCCTAGCTTTTATCTTTAGAACGTATTGCATTTGGAGATGCAGTGGAAGGATGCTATAGTAAAACAAGGCCTTTCTGATCTTCTGTCACAACTAACAGTTACACTATCTAATCTATTCCATTTATCACATCACCTGATACACCCTTCCAAAATACAGGCATTTTCTGGGCTTTTACTTTCTTCTATTTGAAAGGGTGATGGTATGTGCATATTAAAAACCTGCACAAAATGATTACATCCTATGAAGAGGTATAGTCTCACAGGGTTTCCAGTGCAATTTTGTCTGACCTTACAATAAAGACTCACTTCTGGTAGTAAACTCAGTATTCCTAGTCATTTAAGACAGAATCAATAAATCCTCTGAAGCAGGAAACATGTCTCATCTATGTTTAGAGCAGCATAAATCTGTGACACTGGCCATGTGTTTAATAATAAATCATGAGGATGATGATAATTAATAGAGACTAAGGCTTTCAGAGCTACTTTGGATGGTTTGGAAGAGGCAGATGTTTGAGGTATGGTGTAACCAAAATGTTGCAAGAACAGCAAAGTATTTGATTCCAGTTTGAATCCAGCCCACTGCCTATACGCAAGTAGAAATCCAAACCTGAAATTGTAGTTCTGGCAGCAACCAAAAGAGGAGACAACTGGCTTCAATCTACAAACATACGTTCCAAGTATTGTCCCACTTACAACTTTGAAGCTGTTTAGGAATTTTGGTTTGTTTACTGCAGCAAAATGTCCTCAAGACTTCCTAGATCTGCTCTTCTGTCTGAAGAACAGAGAGAAACGTTTGGAGAGGATAAAATAAATTAAAGGACTCCAAGGAGATGATGTAAAGTGATGTAAACAACTGGATAAAAACCTGAATGTTTATGAGAGGTGTCTGTGTTTCGTTTCTGCTGATACAAGGGTGTTCTACATAATAAACTTTCCACAAACTGAGTTTATCCTAAGGTCGTATTGGCTTTTCTTATGGTTCTGGTGATTCAAGCTTGTCATGTTTTAGACCATCATCAAAAGTCTCAATAGTAATTGCAGCAGTGTTGTAAAAATTGGGTCGAGATACAAATTACTTATTATTTGGCCCCAATGGAGAGTGTACAGTATATAACACAATGGATTGCCAAACACATGGTAAAAGACAGTCCCTGGCCCAAGGAGCTTACAATCTAAACAAATATGCAGCTGAACTAGCTAACATTTTGAATACATTTGGATTCTGGATTTTGTTTTGGTTTACTATAGGGACCAGAGCCAGAGTCAGACTGGGGAATTTCTGCAAACTTTGGGCGGATTTAGTGTAAACTCATTCTTACAGAAAAATACTAGAGCATTTGATAGAAAATTATAGCTTTTCTACAGGACTTTTGGACCATTCTACAGAACTGAATAAACTAAGAACTGAATAAACATATTCCTGCAATAAGAAGTTATTCTTTATTAAATTCCAATAGTCTGGAGTAATTTCTATAGAATCCTACTGGTTTCATCCCTACACTACTCTACTGGACTTTCCCCTAAGGAATCCCTAATACAAAATACAGCTGTATTTTACACAAATGCCCATAAGCAACTTCTGAATGTTCCAAATGGCTAATATCTCTTTAATGGTCTGAAAAACAACCATTAATCTGAATAATCCTGGATTCTGGTTTGTTCAAAATCTAGAATTGGATCCAAGTTTTGAGGACTACACTCGCTTTTCTTTGTCTTCTGCTAGTATTGGTTTGTACTCTGGGCTGATTTCTGTTCTCATTTACATTGGTGTAAATCCAGAGTAACCCCACTGGCTGTAATGTAGTTATGTCAGTGTAAATCTAGCATAAGTGGGAATAGAATCAAATTTTACTTTTGAATTCAAGTTCAAAGACTCAAAGCAAATGTCCCCCCAAATTACCAGTTTTTGCCTAATTTCTGGCCAACTAAACCCACTTTTGTAAAGAGGAAGGAGGGCTTGCTCAAATCTCAGCACAGGTTCTCTTGAAAGTTTCATAAATCCTCACCAAATCCTTTCAAAAACTTGGGCTGAGATTCAGAAATACAGTGAGAACAGATATTTTTTACACTTCTGCTGCTGGTCCTGGCTGGGATGGGGAACAGTAGAGGCTCAGGAAGAAATGATACAAAAGGTTACCCAATATATTTCAAATGTCAAAGTTTCAGTCTGAGCTGTAGGCAAAGATTCACAGTGACTTTTAATACATCCAAAATAATTCACCCACCCTAACAGCTACACTGTCCAGTCTCACAGGGAACTACACCTATGGGTTTACATAGTATTGTGCTGCTGAGTAACACAAATGTGTTATCTCGGTAGCTTCCTCCTCTGTATGGTTTACTATTAGCAGTGGTACAAACCTTTGAGCTCATTATTGCAGTGAGAGTGGTGGCTGCTCAGCAGCTTGAAAAACTGGAGCCATAGTCAACCTGTGGAACTCTTTGCCAGAGGATGTTGTGAAGGCCAAGACTATAACAGGGTCAAAAAAGAACTAGATAAATTCATGGAGGATAGGTTCACCAGTGACTATTAGCCAGGATGGGCAGGGATGGTGTCCCTAACCTCTGTTTGCCAGAAGCTGGGAATGGATCCCTTGATGACTACCTGTTCTCTTCATTCCCTCTGAAGCACCTGGAACTGGCCACCGTCGGAAGGCAGGATACTGGGCTAGATGTACCTTTGGTCAGACCCAATATGGCTGCTCTTATCTTCATAATCAATAATTAAGCTGACCGACTGCGAATTAAGCCAACTAACTATAAAGAACTGTGAGAATTTATCCTGGATGGCCAGCTTTTGGGAGGAAAAAGGAGGATGTGGGGTGAAGGCACGATGGTGAAGTTCTGGCAAATTGAATTGTGCTCTTTCTACACAACAACCTTTTTAGACTGGAAGTAGGACTTATTTACAGTGAATTGCAAGGAGGACACATTTTCAAAGAGCAAGTACGTTCTGGGGAATAAATTGCACCATACTCTATCATCAGCAACACTGTCTGGTTTATCTGTTTCAGTTGTTTCTTTTCTTTTCTTTTATTCCTATTTTTTTTCTTTTCAAGACTGAGGCTAAGTGACCCATGAGAAATATACAGTAATTTGCCTGTTATCCATCCGTCATCTCCATCTGATATTCACTCTGCCCTCGCTACCCTGATGTTTTTCCAGACTCTACATGCTGAACCATTGTAACACAGAGATAAATCAAATAATAAAGAAAGAAGTGGTATAAGGATATTTTCCACAAACCAGTTCTGTTAAAATTGACGTCCCTTGCTGCTCCTTCAAAGCCCTTTTGGCTGTAATGAGTCTCGTTCTTATATCCAAGAATTTAAAACAATATATTAATGTATGTATGTTTTAAGCAACTTAGCTAAAGATCCAGTTATACTATTTAGCACTTCTGTAGCACCTTGCATCTGAGTCTCAAAACGCTTCACAAACATTGAGTGAAATTCACTTGGCACAAGGCCTCTGCATTCGATTTAAGTTCTATTTGGAGGGCTTAAGTGGGACTGGAGTGGTGCAGAGGCCTTGAGCTGGATGTCCTCTGCAATAGAGTGAATTTCACCATAACTGGTTAAGCCTCAAGCCCCCCTCCACCCTCTCTGAAGAAGGGAAATAGAATCATTATTCCCATTACACATCTGGGGAAACTGAGGTGCAGAGATAAAATGACTTGATCAAAGTCACTCAGTAAGTTAGTGTGAGAGCTAAGATTAGAAACTAAATCCCTTGAGTCTAAGAACTGTGAGCTAACTACAAACCCATACTACATCCTTTCTCCAATTAGATACCTTTCGTTAGTCATGCTCACATGTTCTTATGCATGCAGTATTTGAGGAGCAGGTGCCAGCATTCTTATCTCAGTGTCAGAGTACCTGGGAGACCCACCGAAGCTCTCCTACGCTACAGAGAGAAAGTGAGTGGTCACTTGAAGAAGTCAGCCTTCCTTTGAATCCAGCAGCTTAACCATTTCAGAAGGAGCTGCAGGTAAACTTCTGCCATGAACAGACTCTCTTATGGAATCAGAACTCTGCTTCTAATGAATGAGTGGCTCCGATTCTAATAATATTTGACAGTTATATATCACCTTTTAGTCCAAAGAGCGTCCAGGAACAGCCAGGCTGACAGAAACTGTACAGTGCATTACACAACAGTTAGGTGTGGGAGAAGCTTTTATGGCCTAGGATACCAGAACAGACTCTTGATCTTAAGGGAAGCACTGATGAATGCCTAGTGTCCCGACAGTCCTTCCCATGATCCAGGCCAGGACATAGGTAGATCCCCTGTGGTGACAGTAGACAGCAAAGGTGGTGTTAATCAGACTCAGAGCCAGAGAGCAAGAAAGAACCACAGGTTCTGTTTGTTTCCAGAAGTCTCCACAGAATCCACTATTATAGAGAGAGCTGGTAGTGATCCCTATATTTAAGTTGCCTAGTACTTTCCGTTATAAATATTAATTACAGCCAAGTCCTATCTCTGGTTCTTAGTTGAAACTACAAGCCGTATCATACATTTGACATCCTTCAGGTGCACTGGGGTGTGTGAAACCACTGGGCTGACACCGAACACCCTAAAAGGAACTGTGATCAAAAGACTCAGATTTCCTCTCCTTCTGGTGGTCCTGAGGAACACGCACTGACAAAAAAGCTATCACATCGGCTCCCTCTTTCCATGCCCAAACAGCTCTGTGGACCCAGGAAGCGGGAGGCAGAGACTCTGGCGTGCCCCGTTGCTATTCTTCAACACCCGGTCAGGCAGATAGCAGGGCAGGGTCTGGGCCTCCAAGCTACACTGTGGCTGGTCCCTGCATAATAGTGTTGGGTGTATGTTGATTCAGTCTGTAGTCACCAGCCTCCCCGCTCAGGTTGACAGACTCGGGCTAGAGGGGCTCCTGCTAGTGGTCTAAAAATAGCTGCGTAGACAGTGCTCTGAAGTTGAGGCTTGGACTGGAGCTCAGGCTCCAAAGCCCACCCCATCTCCAGACGTCCAGGCCTGAGCTCCAAGCCCAACTCTGTCGATCCAGGCTGGGAAGCTCACTGCCACGCATTTTGTAGACGTACCCAGAGAGGGAGTAAGAGGCTTCTTGCACCTTGCCATCCATCCCTTGTGGCCTCTCACCCACCGTCTGTGCATCTGGCCATCTCTGCCTAGCAGACAGGACCTAATGTTTTAAGATCTTCCATGACAGACCCACCCAATCAATGGCCTGATACTCTATTTGTCTTTCTCAGTTGAGTTGACCCCACTGGGGTTTGCAGCTGGGGGGTCCAGGGAGCCTGGGTGTTCCCTACCTGATGCAAGACCTTTTAAACCCTCTCTCTGGTCTCTATCCTAATTAGCATTCAGTAGTAAAAACTGAAAAGAAAAGAGAACAAGCTCAAGGTCTCTGCTCCTCTCATCTCATTTTTTGACATTAATCCCTGCTGAATATTTACAGAGACCTCCTGCACATAAACTCCATGCAACAAAATGAAATACACATTTGCTGTTGGAAAAAGAAAGGTTTGGAGCCAGGCCCACAACATCAATAAAACCCCACATATATATTCACAAAGGAGCTAGGTTTGTTACAGATACTTCTATTCTTGATGGGCCAAAATAACCAGCTCAGCTCTGTCTCTGGCAAAATAACACCTTTGCTTTGCGGATCCTGTTTCTCTTCTGCTTTTGTTGTAACACCACAATGAACTCTGAAATCTTGTCTCTTAACTTTCTAGAAGAATTCTACATTACGTTGATACCTTGTTATCAGGCAGATCATCAGTGGTTTATGTTTAGGATAATCTCACCTTTCCTCAGTTCTGAGGAAGAGCTGAAAACCTGATTCCACTGATATTAAGGCTGAATTCTCCTCTCAGTCCATATTTGGAACCAACTGGTAGAAGAGGGTGGAAGGAGATCAAGATGATTATATGAACATAATTTAAAGAATAAGGCCTCAATTCAAGAGCACCAAGAAGGGTTGCCAACCCTAAATGTTCAACTATCACAAGATTTAAAAAAAATTGGGTATTTTTATTTGCCTTCTGGTTTTTGAGCCTTTAAGAAGTCACATTATTAATCTTTTCTCCTCAACCATGCGGTCTAGGAATTTACTTTAAAAAAAAGTAACGCTGAGGTTCTCAGATAATCACAGGACTCCAGGAGCTGGGGTTTTAAGAAAACATTAAAAGATCCTTAAAGAGACTCAGAGTTGTCAACACTGAAAGAGTGTTGGCTGGAAATTTTTCAACAGAACGACTTTCCACCAGCAAAACTGACTTGGGAACATTTCAGTTCCCAGGCTCCCAGGCAGCTTGCCAGGTGAGCTACCATGGACCTGGGGCTCCTCAAGCTCCCAGGGCTTCCATGCTTCTCAGTACCCTGCCAGAAGGGCTGCCACAGAACCAAAGGCTCCAGTGCTTCTGCAGCACATTCCTAAAATAGAGGGGGATGGCAGAGTGGCACACAGGATCTTGAGGGGCAGAATGAAGGGATGCAAAAAGCCTAGGATTGCCAAATTCCTGAAAACTGGACCCCCCTGCTCTGCCTCTTCCCCAAGGCCCCACCTCCTACTCCATCTCTTCCCTTGAGAGCCCACCCCCACTTGCTCCTCTCCCTCCTCCTCCCATTGCTCACTCCTCTCACCCTCCTTTTTCCTCGCTGGATCCTCTCCACCTCCCTCTCCCCCCTATATGGGCTCCCTCTGTTCCAGAGCTGGGATGGGAGGTGCAGCCTGACTCAGAGCCTGCTGCCTGCCTACAAGCAGGAGATGTCCCCGGCTGAGCAGGAGCTAGTGCGGGTTAATGACCCAGTGACTCCCCCTACCCGAGTAACCGGACTTCTGGTGTCCAGTCAGTACAGCTGACTGAACACTGCCAGGTCCCCTTTTTGACTGGAATTTCTGGTCAAAACCCAGACACCTGGTAACCCTAAAGGAGCCACTGGTGTGTGCAATGAGCTTGGCCAAGAGAAGCAATGAAATGTGCAACCTCCTAAAAGTGCAAAACGTATTTCTAAACACAGGTACAAATAACGCCAAACAATGCAGCAAATGGTATGAATTCACTTCAGCAGGTATTCCTGGACCCTTTCCTTCACCTCCTTCAACCATTGGCACAAATCCAATTCACATTTGCTTGTCTATTTGCATTCTTAATTGTACTGTAAGCAGTCACTTGGACAGCCCTGGATGGAAACAGAAATAACAAGAGCATTTAACCAAACAAGCAGCATCAACAGGGAATTAAGAACAAGGCTTAAATGAAGAGTTTGCAAGCACAATCTATAGGCTGGAATAGGTTCATATAAAGAACCAGTTGGACAATTTCACATAATGAACTTGTTTTTGGATAATTCATGAACAGACAAAGGTCTAAAATTGTCAAATAAGCTATTTCCAGCAAATAAAGAGCCCTGGCCCACTATGAGTTTCTAGGCACTACCAGAATACACATAATAAATAATAATAAATAAATTCACCCAGTTCTAGTCTTTACCTTAAGTAACCCTAAATGCCACTGACAGAAAGAATGTTTTTACCATGGTTGGGAGGGGGAGCATATGGCAGGAAAGGTGTTGGTGGAGGTAATCTTTGTACGATTGGGAAACATTGCTAAAATAATTAATTCCCTAAAGTCAAAATCCTCCCTCCAGATCCGCAAGTCAAGCCTGCGATATGCAGCAGAACGAAAGACTTTTCTGCATTACTGGGTGGAAGTGTGTCGTCTTAGACACTGCCAGTTTTTACACCTGACACGTGCATGAGACCTAATGGATCTTCCAAAAAGATGTATGGCAAGGCAAAAAATAGTTTGCACGCGCGTTTGCAGATTAGTTGAACTGAAGGATATGTCATATGGAAAAGATATTCTACTCCTTAAGTAAATGACGGACAGCAGCCACATCAGATGCTGAGGCATCAGACAGATGGAAGGACATATGTGTACTCTGTCATATGGATCTGCTAATGTAAAGATCAGAAAGCAAGCATTAGCAGTCCAGATCAAGCTGATTGTGGATATTCCCTGGGGGATGCATTTCCTGAAACCCCACAAAATGGGACTGGCAGTTTATGAAAGATGGAATAATGCGCCTACATGTCATGGAAAGCTATAGAAACTACGCACATCCTCTCTGTCAGCCCTCAGACATGACAGTTGAAAATTGCCCCTTTCAGCACCAAGGAACTTATATGCAAATGACCTGCCTTAATCTACTACAAATGCAGACTTCTAGTAAAGAGTGAGTACAACAATCAAATAATTTTTCCATTGGTGAATAGCACTATGAGAGAGGAGAACCACATCACTCTAATTTTCATCTACAGGATAACAGACCCATGCCACACTTTTGGCAAAAATGGGAATGTGTATGAATGGAAAGGCATATAGTAGACTGGCTCATAGCTATCCCCTGCAGTCTAGGTGTTATCCTTGTCATGGCATGAGCCGATTGTATCATAGTACAACTTGGTTGCCGTATCCCAACCACGTATCAAGTGTGTCATGGTGATTCCCTTTACAGGCCAAGCTGTAAAATGCCACTAAATGACAACCCCCTGTCTTCTACAGAACCTAAGCTTTTGGTGACTGTGAATCTGACTTTTGATGGTCCAAGCAAAAAGTTTTATAAAGTCGTTCTTTGGCCTATCATAGAATCATAGAAGATTAGGGTTGGAAGAGACCTCAGGAGGTCATCTAGTCCAATCCCCTGCTCAAAGTAGGACCAACACCAACTAAATCATCCCAGCCAGGGCTTTGTCAAGCTGGGCCTCAACAATCTCTCAGGATGGAGATTCCACCACCTCCCTAGATAACCCATTCCAGTGCTTCACCACCCTCCTAGTGAAATAGTGAAATATACTACATTAGACCTCCAATTTTATAAAACCGGAACTTACAACACTTATTTTAATCTGAAATGACTTCATATCCCCCTCAGAGACAGAATGGATTCTCTCAATTTCACAGTCCCAGTGTAATAAAATCTTGAGAACTTTGTAAAAATGGGATCCCACTGTATAACATTTTGGGAGAGAAAATTATCTGAGACATTCCATTTGGAGATTTTTTTTTTTATCAACTGCTGCAATGGGGTATACTAGCTTAACTATAACATGCTTCAGATAATATGAATCTCAGGCAGGTAGGCTGATACTCTGTGAACATTCAAGTCAAAGAGATCTAAATGATTACGTCTAGGTTTGCTAGAGAAAACATTGGACTTAGAAGCAAAAATCCAGATGGAAATCTAGCCACAGCAACAGATCTATCAGATGAATCCTGAACATATGAAAGGGGTACTGGAAACCTGGAACTCTCAGCCTCTAGACAGATCCAACTGGCCTACAGGGAAAGATTCAAAATGTCCAGAGAGCCTCAGGCAAAATGGGAGAAATATCAACTGCATCTGCCTGACAGAAGCATTTTGTGTTACGTTTGGTGCAGTGTGCTGCTTTGCACTGGCTGCCCTCTTGGCTACTGTCTTCCCCACCCCAGAAGTGACTTCTATATTAGTGCTACTATATGAATCTAGGGCCTGATCCAAAGCCTGCTGAAGTCAATGGGAGTCTTTTTATTGATGTCAGTGGGCTTTGGATCAGGACCTTGGTGAAAGCCCATGCTTTGGAATCCCCGTCTGGATGGAAAGTAAAACATACATGCACAATGTATGTTTTCAATGAAAACAGTGAAATGAATGTTTAGGAATGTGAAGTAAAGGGGAAGTCTGCTCTAGACAAAGGGGCTAATCCTGCAAGGTGTTGAGTGCCTACTAACAGCTGATGAGCATCTTCAACTCTCACCGAAGTCAGTGGGAGTTGAAAGTGCCCTGCACCTCACAGAATGAGGCCCTAACAGTAAGCAAGTCCTACATGCAGATGAAATAAAAACCCTTCACCCAAAATATTGAGCCAAAACCTAACCTGAGCTTCCTTGACATTACAAAAAGGCCATGTAACTTTCTCCTTTACTTTTTCTCAGGTTTTCCTACACCTCTCCACTGCAGGTTCCTGGTGGGATTGAAAGCAGAAACATGGCATATTGCAAGGAAAGATGTTACTGCAATATTCCAAGCCTCAAGGGAAACAGGAAGCCCTGGAGTTTTCAGGAGTTTTCCTGTAAGACCTGTTTGCAGACCGAGACAATTCGGATAAGTTTCCCAACTTTGTGGTGCTTTGTTGAACCAAACTAAACTCTGGCTCTGTTGAGGGTCGCCCTCATGTATTATACAATGTATTATATTTATTTATTTATTTATTTAATTGTTGATAAATCAATCTGTCTCTGTCTCATTTCCATTTTACACAAAAAATCCAATATAAGGGCAGCTTTTCAAAGGGACAATGAAGAGTTAGACACTCATTTCCCTTTGAAAGTCAGTGGGAGTTGGGCACATTCCTTTTGTGTCTTTGGGAAGCAAAATGTATAAGGAGTTGGAATAATAAGTCTATTTCCTGATGGACTTTGCATCTTTATCAGTAGCCTACCACTGTCTAAAATAGGTATTAAATTGGCACCTTTGTCCCCTTCTGCTCCTTGCTTACTAATCAATCCTTCTTGGTACACCTGTAAACGTGACTGCGTGGCCAAAAAGCTCACACAATCTTATGAGGAAAATCATAGATGGAAAAAAATTTCTAGTCCTCTAGTTCATACCATATTAATGCACAATTCTCCACATATGTCTTCCAGTCTAAATTTAAATGTCTCAAGGGGTGGAGATTCCAATGCTTCCCTTGGGCAATTATTCCACAGTCTAAGTTGTCTCCAAAAAGTAGACATTTTCTACCCATGTTTTTGTTAACTTTTTTCTCACTACAATTTTGTTCAAAAGGAGACAGTTCAGAAATAAATCCGTAAGGTCAGGGCAGGTCATTAACAAAGGAGAAGAAATGCTATCACAGTGCAAGGAACAGATTCAACCCTTTTCTCAGCGCTATTCATTTGACTTTATCTTTTGGTATAATTTCAACACTGAATTTTCCTGGCATGAATCCCATAGCTTCCCTGCTTCACCCTCACCCCCCCCGCAACATATACACACACCTCCCCAAGCTTTTCAGTGCTGGGTAGTTCTATGTTTTGGTAAACTTATTCTATTAATAGTCGCCCTCTGTGGCTATAAAAAATCCCTCAGTAGTCAAAAGCCAACCCTTGCTCACTAACAGCTGTGGATGTCTGAATGCACACAAGACCCGACATCACCCAGCAGAGCCCCTTCTTGGCTCCACGTCAGAGCAAACTGATTAAATAAGGCCGTTGCCAACTTGAGAAAACGGAAAAGGAGGCCCCCCATAACAGAGGAGGGAGGGAGAGAGACTGACTCCTGCACTAGACTGAGGAAATAGGAGGGTATTTCCATTTGCTCACTGGCTTTTTCACTTAGCAACCCCTTTCTTCCCCCCCCCCCCAAACTCCAATAAACTCTTGAGTCTCAGAAATAGAGACAGAACAAAGAGCTGTTCAGAGATAGAGTCGAAGGTGGTAGGTAGAGTTGCAGTTGCAGGTTTTAAAGTCTAATCTAAGTTTTCATTTGGTTGGTTTAACTGAATTAAACATTTCTGCTACTCCAGTCCTATTACTGGTCCTGGGATAACCCTATGGCAATTTAAACCTGTCACCTGTGGTCAGTGTTAATAGTCAATGGTGAAAACGCACATGATGATGCTGATTAGGCAGAACAAGACTCAGGGAATTAAAAAACAAAAACGATCCATCTGCATCCTGTAAAGGTGATGAAAGAGCTTTTATCCATCAGAAAGGGAAGAATTTGGCTTCTCAGAGGGTAAAGGGAATTTCCCATATTCTCAGTATTTCTAAGGTATTTCCCTAAATGTAGTTTCTGCTAAGCGACGAGATGCCTTAGCTATGTGTTTGACTAACAGAGTTCCTATGTTATGTTCACTGTCCTTTACCCAGAGTTTCACTCTGATGTTTGCATGAACGCCAAGTCTCAAAGAAAAACATCAGGAATTGCAGAGATTCCACTAGTTGCATGTCAAATCCATGTGAAACCACAAGTGTCACAAGATGTTGAGGTGAAACAATATGTCTAACGTGTTCATTTGAAACTAGGCCCAGAGTCTCACACCTTGTAATAAACCTGACCCAAATTTTGAGTCAGTTACAAAACCAGTAGCCAGGCAACTCAGGAAAATTTTCAGATTTCTCTATGAATGCTTCATTCTGGTGAATTCTAGCTAAACAGCTGATGGGAGTGAATTTTTAAAAATGTATTCAATACTGGGGAAAAGTGCTGAAATTACAGCTCCAGGAGACTGAAGTCCTCTGTTTATTCACACAACATGGACACACACAGGAAGCATTGGTGCAAGGTTCTCCTATCAATATAGCTCAGTTCTGACCTGCAGGACCCATCTCTTGGGGTCAGAAGGGAGCTCACACTCCAAAGCCTTTCTAGTCCAAGGTCTCTTTGCTGACACGTAACCAAGTGGGCCAACTTGTGCCAGCCACAAGGGTAGTTTTCACACCTGACTATTGGCAACGAGACTGAGATATTCCAACTCATTTCACTCAGGTGTCAGTCACTAATGATCACCAATCAGCTCTGTCCAGGATTTAAACCAGTAATTTAAAGGTTCTGTGTCCTATTACATACCTCCAGAGCCATCAAAGTCCCTTGTAAAATAACGTCTCTGAACTTTCTTTCTCTCAGGTGTCTACTGGGACTGGAGCGGCTACTGGAGCCCATTAGCCCAATGAGAAAAGAATTTTGCTTCGTCCAGTTTTCCCAAATAGTTTCACTGAGAGCAGATTGGGTCCAAAGAAACTGATCCAATCTCAGTGGAGTCCCCCTAGCTGTCATTAATTAGAAGGAAAAGGAAATTTAAAATGAAAAACTACAATAGGGAAAAGTTAAGCACTCGCTTCCAACTTGCACATACCAGGAAATTCAGAGTTGAAGGTTAAACTCCACCCTCAGACCACCTCTGCTGTTCCCTATATTGCAGGCTTCTCAGCAAACTAACTGAACACACGTGCTAGAATACATAGGCCCCGTGCATTAAATATGGAGTTTCAGCTTTCACTCTGAATTTCCTGACTTTTTAAGACTTTTATTAGATGGTTATGCCCCTAAAATGGTACATGTTACATGGAGTTTCTCCAACACAGCTGCCTTTTGGAAGCTCCGAATTGTCAGTTTATCCATTCATTATTAATGAACCTGGAACTACTTTCATGCAAACCTTTCTTAATTTAAGGTGTTGTGTGTTGAAATGGGATCCAAATGAAACCATCGCAATTGAGTTTCACTAAGAACTTGGGGGTTCATACAAACTAAAAACCCAGAAGGTGTAAACTTGCTTAGCTCAAAACTGAAGGAAAGATTCTTATAAACCTCTGCCAAACAAGAATTCTGAATTTTGCACAGATCTAGATGAGCCCTATGAATCCTCGAAGTGCATCCTCTCATGCATCTCTTGGTATATTGAGCAAACTGAAATGCTAATGACAAGGTTCGTCTCTATTTCAGGTGTGACCATCCCACAGCAGTGGGACTGGATCCTAAACATCACACTTCTCACTAGATCCGGCTCTAAATTTTAAAAAACAGTAACTGTTACAAGCCTCATAAATTATTTTTATAATACATCTTTAATAAGCACGTGTTATAAACACTGCAACAGCCCTGCGCTGCACAGGGATAACGCCATCTCATAACAGCCCTTAAAGACTTGTTACAAGGCTTTGTGTCACAGGCCTTCGTGATAGCATTAAAGGAGCCATTACTGTCAAATGCATCAAAAAGCACTTCCAGATTTTTTTATAGGCGTTTCAGTGGGTGCTATCATGACATATGGCCTATTGGGGAGACATCACATGCACTTTAAAGATGATCTCAACTAATAAATATGTGCTTCCTTCACAAAATGGAATACCTGTGGAAGGACCATGTATGTCTCAATATCTGATGCCATATATTTCTGTTTGTGCATGTTAGACTGCAGCAGGCGCCTAGCCATTGTTCCTGAACAGGAAAAAAAAGTCCCTGCCTTTTCCAGCAGTGGATTTTGTCTTCTGATCTATTTAATATTTTTATTACTAAAGTAAAAAGCTCTTAAAGGGCATTTTCCCCAAAGTGGGGCATCTGATGTACACACAGAGGGACAGATTCTTTAGCTGGGGACAGAGAGCAAGCAGCACAGATTGCACCTGAAGGGGTGGGCGCAATGGTGAACAATAGTTGTGGTAATGGGGTGGCTGCTTCCAGAGAGCCTCCCTCGTGGCATGGGGTTTGCCCTGCAGCATTCCTGCCTGTGCTTCCCTCTCCTCAGAAATTTCACAGAGGTTCTTCTCATAGCCAACAACACCCTGGCTTGGGCTGGCTTAGTATCAGAAACAGTTCCAAAATAAAGTTCTCAAAGCCCCAGGGAAAAGTTCTCATTTTACGGTTTATATAGTCATCTTTCCCCACTCTTCATCAAGCCCCTCCCAGACCTTCCTGCCCAGAGACTTCCCTGCCTTGGCAATCCACTCCCAGTCTTACTTCAGTTGGAATCTTTTCTCCCATGGCATCTTGGGGTCTACTGCAGGAGCCTGCTTGCTCTCTGCAGCCCTCCTGTCCCCCATCTTGGGCCTTTCTGCCTGGAATCTCTCCCTAGGCCTCATCCTGAAATTAACCACTGGGACCAGACCTTCATTTTCACAGCCTGGGGAGGAAAGTTCCTTGACAAGAGCCAGCCAGCCTGTCAGAGCTGTGCCCTCCCCTGGTTCTGGTGCCACTGTGTGCCAGGGAAAAGAAATGCAGCACACAAGTGGTGTGAACAGTGCAACAGTTTGCTAACTCGTTAGTGCCATAGACTTCCAAAGGGGCCTGGCTATAAGGAATGAGGTTTTGTAACCCACTTGTGGTCTCCCAAGGGCTTGAATGGGGACTCCATGAGCTTTGCAAATACTAAATATCAACCCCGTATGGTAATAGACTCCTCTGCTGAGGGAAAGGTGTCGGCAAAGTCTTTAAAGAATCAGTTAACATTCAAAATAATTCAAATAATACAAACAAACAAAAAACCCCAAAAACCTTCTAACACACAAAACCAAACCATACAGAAGTCATGGCACTGATGTGTTGTGATAGGTTGTATAGAATCAGTTAATTGTAGAGTGAGAGACTTATGTAGGGGCTGGCACTATGCTGAAATTGCAACTAAATAACCTTCAGGGATGCCACAGATAAGTCAGTTTCCTTTAAGTGTAGCAAATAACACAGACTTGCAGAAATGGGAGGAGGAGGCTCTAGAACAAGTCAGCTATTACCTACCCTCAAGGTGAAATGTTTCCACTTTTGTCTATAATATTTTATGACTGTAGGTTTCCTTGACTTACTCTTACAGAACAAGAGAGGTCAGGCCCCTTTGGAAGTCTATCATCTAGGCTGCCAGGAATAGGGACTGTAGATTTGGGTGGAGAATTCTCCCATCTGCCTGGGATAAGGGATCCAGGGATAAGGGCGGATGATACAGTGGAGTTTGAAAGAATTGTAATAGGTTGGCATATCAGTGTTGTCTGGGCCAACCTCATGCAACCAGAAGAGCTTTCACCCCATTTGGGTCTTGTGTATTATTCTGAGTAGTAGTGAAATGGGTGGTGGTATCATGCAGAAAGTCCCGGCTCCAATCTGTTAGAAATTCTAGCTCAGAAGTGATGAGTCTTGGTGCTCTCCTTGGTGGCAAACACATCTATTGAGGGAGTTCACCATTTGCAGAAAGGTGCCGAGTCCCCGAGTCCTTCAGGAACTTTTTATGTTGGTCTTGGTTTAGTCTGCTTGAGAATTCTCCGCTCCTGGCAGCTGCAGAGCGATTTGGTGTGTTCAATGAGGAATGCACTGCAGACAAAGCTTTACTGCTTCCGGACACTCCATGGGGGAGTGAGCTCCACCTGGTGTGTTTACATCATGCCTTGCGGCGGTGCTGTCACTTAGTATCTGTACTGTGTTCACCACCAGGGAAGGCAGGAACGACTCCAATGCCCAATGTGTCACTCAGTGTTCCAGAATTCCTAGGGATTGCCTGGATCCCTGCTGACTGTACAGACCCGGAGGTGAATGTGGACTCCCCAGCCATGTCTGGAGAGGCCCACAGTGACTACAGCTGTTGGAACTGGAGGACTGAATGCAATTCCTGCTTTTCACTGTCTCCTCCCATCACGAAAGATTCTTTAACAGCTCTGCTGGGATAGTCCATTGTTCTTGAAGCTGTCCACATTTGGAGTGTGTGCATTCAAACTAGCCAGCGTTGCAGAGATCTCCTATGACATTTCCCATGAAGGATGACATGTGGAAGAAGCCATAAGTGCAACTACTGGTGAAGTAGACTGTGCTAGGAAGATTTCCTTAGCAAGGTCAAGCAAACCCTTACGTATGAACGTTGTTTCAGAGCCCGCAGGTCTTGCATGTATGGAAGAATCACTCCTCTAGTAGGGAGGTGCTGCCTACAGTTGCATTCAATAGTGCACCTATAAACATCAGCCATCAGATACAGAAACACATGACATTTTATAAACACCCTAATGGATGATAAGCCAATGGGGAAGAATTCTGCATTTTAGATGCTGATTCTGTAGGTGAAATCACAGATATTTTTTGGGTGACTGCCTGATCCCTGTGACAGCGTAAGGATCTTTGAGGTCAAGAGTCACATACCAGTCTCCTTGGGATATGTGGGGAGTTATGCTCCACAAGGAAAGTGTCCCAAACTTGAAGACTTTGAGGTGCCTGTTCAATCCCCTTAGTTTAGGGCTGGGCAGAGGCTGTGTCCTGTTTTGGGAGTCAGGAAGTAACTTGAATAGAAGCCCCTTCCCTTCAGTTTTTGAGGGACTTCCTCTATGGAGCCCTTTGCCAAGAATTAGTTGACTTCTCCCTATAGAGTTGTGGTGTGAGCAGCGTCCCTGAGGAGGGGTAAGATGGAGAATAGGGAGGTAGTCCAATGGAAAGGAACTCTATAGAGTAGCTGCAATCTACTGTATTATACAGCAATCTGATGTGATTCACATCAAGTTTTATAGACTGCACAATATGGTCTCGAGAGGGAAAGATGGAGGAGGCAGTAGATGAAGGGTAGGATATGCCGAACACTGGAACCTGACTCTTGACTGTGATATTAAACCTGCAACCTCCAGGCTGATGAAGCAGGCTGGTTTACAGACCTTGGATGGTTCATTCTTGTCTTTCTTTGCTGTTTGGCAGAACGGGAGGTCTGCTGGCTCTTTCAGTACTATGCATAAGTATGAATGGACGCTGACAAGCCAGGTCTGTGGTATCAGTTGCACATCATGGCTTTCCACCTTGAATGGCAGTGAAGTGTGAGAGTCCAAGAGAGCTTGCAGTTGCTCTGGTGGCTTTGAGTTTCACCTGTCTTTTCACTGAAAAGACTTTTGCCATCAAGGGGAAGATTTTCATCTGTCCATGAGACTCTGCAGTGAGGTCTGATGGGCAAAGCTATGAGTACCTGCAAAACAGTGATTCTGGTGGCCATTGTATTAGCACAAGACTCTGATGCACCATATGCCACATGCAGGGCATGATGTACAGGGATTCTAGAAATCCGTTTGCCATGGGAAAACGTGGAAAAAACCACAGAATTTGCATTTGTACAGAGAATCTTTCATTTTGACATCTTGTGAAAAAATATATATATACAGTAAAACCCTGTTTATTTGAGCCTCCATTATCCTGCTCTCAGTATTAACCGAACCACCAGCTGCCTGGCGTGGACAGCAGTGGAGTTCTGTGAGCCCCAAGAAGCTGGTGGTTCAGTTAATACAGAAAGCTGGATAATGGAGGCTCAGATAAATGGGGTTCTACTGTATCAAGAAAGCATTGTGTTCAACTGATACCACTATATATTGTGGCTAGGGAAACTAACGTTCAGTGTTTCATTTTAATTGTGGAAAAACATGGATTTTTATTTTTTTTAATTGGAGAACTTTGGTTTTTTTATCACAGAAAACTAGGATCCCTGGTGATGTACTATGATTTTTATTCAGCAGCCAGATCCTTTGGTGAAGGATAGGAGTTATGGTTTCCCAGAAGTCAAACTGGTAGTATGCCATCACTGCCTGATAACGGATGATGTGCATGTCCAAAGATCAGAGTAATATGTCTTCCGATCAAGTACACCTTTCCTGTCTCTATGGGCAGAGTGGGTAGATGACTGGGAACATCCTGTCCCCTTGCCGTGAAACTGCTGGAGAAGACTGTGTCAGGCAGATTTCCTTGGCTGGGTCAATCAAACCCCTGTGCAGGGGTAGTGATATCCTATCCTTTGGTTTCCCTTGCAGAACATCAAAGAGAAGGGCAGATGCTTCAGTTGGTATGGCACCAGCGTCCAGTTGTAGCGTATAAGCTATTCTGGTCAGCAGCTCCTGGAATTGATTAAACTTGTTCAGAGGGGACACAACTAAGGGATCAGTATTGTCATCTGGTGATATGCCATCCCTTGGGACATCCCCCATTTGTACATTGACATCATCCTGAAGAAGTCCTCTGTCACTGTCTCCACTGCTATCTGCAGGTGCTGTGGCGTGTTGGCTCTTTGGTGGAGAAGTCTGTAGATAGATGCCAACTCCGTGGGTGCTCCAGGGCTGGAGCACCTGCAGAAAAAACATAGTGTGTGCTCAGCACCCACTGGCAGCCCAGCGGATCAACTCCTCCCCATCCTTGCCAGCGCCTCCCACCCGCCGCAGATCAGCTGTTTAGCGGTATGCAGGATGTGCTGGGAGAGGAGGAGTGAGGGAAGGCGCAAAGATGGCGTGCGCTCAGGGGAGGGGGTGGAATGGGGCAGAGTGGGGATGGGAAGAGGCAAGGCAGTGTGGGGGTATGGGCTTGGGGCGAAGCGGGGGTCGAGTACCCCCGGTAACTCAGAGACGACACCTATGAGTGCCAGAAGGGAAGGAGGGGAAGCCAGTGACAACACTAGTGCTGGAATTGGCACCAGTGACCTGATGGCTGCAGCAGGGCCAGTGACTGAAAGGGCAGTGTTGAAGGACTCGAGGACCCTGCCAATTGTGCCAGAAGGAGATCCCAAGGAACCAGTAGCAGAGTTGGAGGCCAGTGCCACGGCAGCCCTGTTGGTTCAGGCCGAGCAATGTCTATTACTATTATTATTTGTATTACCACCCTCAGCACTTCTTGTAACATGGGACATAACAATTCTAAGGGGCCATGGAATAAATGCATCAAGTCTGAGAGGACCAATCACAGAATATCCCTTAGCTAGAAGAGTGAAAGGAGCCTGCTCAGTCTCCTCCCAGGGGGGACGGAAAGGAGCTGTTCAGTGGCATGCAGGAGGAAGTGCTGGGGGAGAGGGGAAGGAATAGGGGCAGGAAGAGGCGGGGGAGGGGCGGAATGAGGTGGGAAGGGGCTGGGCAGGAATAGGCAGGATGGGGGGCAGAATGGGGGCAGGAAGAGGCGGGGCAGGGGTGGAGACTTGGGGGAAGGGGTGGAGTGGGGGCAGGGCTTGGGGTGGAGTGGAGGCCAAGCACCCCCCGCGATCTAGGGAAGTTGGTGCCTCTGCTGGGGATGCTAGGATGCTATATGGCACCGGACTGTCCAGTATAGGTGATGTTGAGGTTGGGTAGGGAATATAAATCAGTGAAATGTGGAGCCCTATGGTGCTGAGGAAGACTAAGAAGCTGAGAAGCTCCTCTTGACACACTGCCGAGGAATCATCATGTGACTGGCACCATTTCCTTTTCTCCCGGGAGCCCTTGAAGGAGTCAGAGTTCTGTTTCCCTTTCCTCAGCATCTTATGTGACGTTGAGCTTTGACAGGAGTCAGAGCAGAGCATGTAGCGGACAAAGAGATGTTCTCAGCAACAGGTGCTGAGGCCTCCAGCAGAGGGCCTGAGGACTCAGCAACGCCATACATGCTGCCAGACGTGGTTGGCATGGGTGCAGAATGGGTGGGGTCAGTGCTGACTGAATCTCTGACTTTGGAGCAGTGGTGATGGAACCTTTCTGAAAGGAAGCACCAAGGCCAAGTACCAAGGGGGTGGAGGCTTTACCCATTCCATTGATAAGGGCTTCAGTGCCAGGTGGCTTATTGCCGATTGTATTGTTAGCCTGAACCCCTGATGCCCGAGGCCTGTACTACAAGAGTCTTAGTGATCAAGGATGCCTGTCGCCCCTAATAGTTGGTTTTGATGCAGTCAGAGTGAGAATGCCCAACAGATGGAGCGCTGAGATGAGGTGTGAGCCTTTCCTGGACACATCCAACTTTCACATTAGATTCGGGATAGACATTTACACAGGTGAGGTTTCTCAAAGACCTTCTTAGCCGCACTGCTGGCCTTCAATGAGAGTGTTGCAACCTCAAGGCGGTGCTGAGGTCACATTATGTTTTCTCTCTTTTTGATGATCTAAGCTAAACAATCATGTTTATCAATTGTGGGGGGCTATATGCATCTGCTAAGAAGATCCAACACAAAGAGGTTCCCAGTGCTTATCGCTGTGGAGAAGGACCTTGGGCAGTTGGGGCTGCACTCTCTTAAATACACTGGGACCCCGAAGTCACTAGGGGGCGCTCATACAACTGCAAAGGCCACGGCTTTGGTAGATGTTCCGTGAGCACAATGCCGGGGGCACCAAATCCACAAATAACAGTGCACAGAGGTACCCGAAGAAGAATAAACAGCTGCACATGAAAAAACAGTGTGTAGAAATGCCTGTTTTGTCCATGGAACTGCATATTTTGCAAATGACATTTGACTTACTTGAACTTCCACATGTACATTTTTTGTGCACAACTTTGGGCATGCAGTTTGGAAAATTTGGCCCTGAAAGTTTCTGAATGTTAAGGAACAGTCTTAAATATGGTCATGTGATTTTAAATTAAATAATAAATAATAATAATACCCAGCTTTTATATAGTACTTTGCATTAGTTGATCTCAAAGCAATTTACAAAAGAGTTAAGTATCTTTATCCCTATTTTACAGATGAAGAAACTGAGTTAGGCTTTTCTTATTAGGTTGAATTTAAAAGGTTTGTGCATGTTTGTGATGTTGGATACAGTAAAAATGTTAAAAGGGCACTGTCAGATTAAAAATCACATTTTAAAAAATTATCTTAACTATATTATTACTAAAACCATGGGTTATGAAAACTGCAGATTTAAAAAAAATTCCAATTTACATTTCTCTACTGATGGTGTTTGCTTAGTTGCATTTTTCTCTGACTGGACAATGAAAGTAGATTGGTCAGTTTCCTTTTTTTGTAATTGGTATTTAATCCATTTCACTGTCTGACTCTCCTGCACTATCACAAAGATGTAGTGTTTGAGCTGAGCTGCAAAGGAATATCGATTTGTTTATTTTTGAAGAGATACATTGGATTTATATAAACAAAATCGAAGAAGCATTTCTCAGATGTTTCGTAAATTCGGAGCCCAAACTGAGCTGAAAGTGTCCTTTAAAACTTCTCTCTGCTCAAAATGTTAAGGAGATGGCTTGAACCAACACAATGTAGGGAATTCTCTCACAGCTGACATTTTCCTTCTTAATCTGCTCTGTGGTGGCTGGTAACACAGGGTGTTCTGAGCGCTGTGTGGTTCTCCCCCCTCCTTCCCCCCTCCCATAACCCTATAAGCTGCAACACTAAGCCACAGTGTGTGAAGGACAGAATTTCACCCTTACCTTCTATTTAATGTAGGTTTAAGATAGACCATAATGACTTTAAACCATAGGGTGAGGGTTTTTTTGAATATACAAGGGTCTGATTCTACTCTCACATATGCTGGTGTAAATCAGGAGCAACTCCACTAAAGTCACTGGAGTTAAACTGGTGTCAAACTAGTGCAAGTGATTTGAGATTGACACCCCGATACAAAATAAAAAATTGCATTTATGTAGACACGTAGACCCTTTCATCCAAAGACCTCAGACTGTTTTATAAATGTTATGTAATTAGCCCACACAGCTCCCCTGTCAGGAAGAGAAGGGATACTTTCCCCGTTTTTCAGTTGTGTAAACTGAGACAGTTAAGTTACTTGCTCAAAGACACAGAGCTCATACAGAAGCTAGAAGTCCTGATACTCATAAGAATGGCCAAACTGGGTCAGACCAAAAGTCCATCTAGCCTAGTATCCTGTCTTCCGACAGTGGCCAATGCCAGATGCTTCAGAGCGAATGAAAAGAACAGGTAATCATCCAGTGATCCATCCCCTGCCCCCATACTCAGACCCCTCCTCTCTGTAACTGCAGAATGACATTCCCTCCCTATGCGTGCACAAAAAAAGCTGCGTTGACATAACATTAAAGGGCCCTGAATAAACTGTCTATCCTTTAAAGAAGTCTCAGTAAACTGAAGTCTGCCTAAAAGTATTTAATCGCTCTCAACTCAGAGCCTCACCAAATGCGACCTTCCTATGGTTTTGACTCCCACACTCCGAGAGCTTGTGGCTAAAATCAGCTATTCAGCACTCTAACCTACAGCTGATAACCTACAGCTTGTGGATTTCCCTGAGTTGGCCGTCTGAATCTTTGACAATCTGATCTTCGGTGGTGAGAGGGTAAATTTGGATTCAGTGGCAAGGCAGGTCTGAGGACTTGTGCTGAGACAGGTTAAGTGTGCGCCAATTACACACACACACAAACACACACACAAAGGAAAGAAAAAATACAAGAGAAGCAATAAATATGGAGGAATGGACAGCTGGCAGGACTGCCATTAGTCTGATGTTCACAGGTATTATTATAAATACCTCATTTGTTTAAGAAGTTGCCTACCTGTAAGGAGAATCTGGTTCAAAACATGTCTTGGTTACATCAGTTATCTCCGGGTTACAGCATTCCCCACCATCAAAGTTGTACCTCTCATAGTTACAATCCATGTCACACACGCCGTTCTGCTTCTTCTTGTGGAACAGGGCATGACGGACGTGCCGGCAGTCCCCTCCATCGTACCCAGTCAGCGTGTGGTTGCACTCGGGGTCACAGTTCTCGTCTCCAATCTTGCTGATGTCGCAGTTGGCTAGGATGAGGCGGTGGCGGAGGGATGAGTTCTTCACGTCCAGCACTTCCAGCTCCCAGGTGATGTTGTAGCGGCTGAAGGCCTCATTCAGCTGCTGGTGCTGGAACTCGATCTGCTGCCGGCTGACAGTGGGGTTCTGATATGTGTCGTCATAGAGGTTCATCACCCGGTAGCGCACCACCTTATTGCGGCGGAAGCGGGGAAGCTTGTTGTAGCTGGCGATCACCTCCACATTGTCGCAGACTGTCTGCCCACAAAGAGGAGGGTCCAGACTGGTATCCAACAAGTAGCCATGGTGATAGTTGAATTCGATCTGAGGACTGCTGCCATCCTTCATGGGAGACCAGGTGTTTTTCACATTCAGTAAACTCTCCTGAAGAACTAGCTGAGGTAGAGGGGTGTCTAGTTCATGAACCACCTGGCCCATGTCAAACAAGATCTCCTTCTGGGACCGGGCTGTCCTCCAGAGATTGAAGTGTTCTATATAACCCCGATAGTTCTGATTCAGGGCATTTCCTCCAATCATGAGCACTTTACACTTCAAGGTCAGAAGGCTGAAGATGCTGCCCACTTGCTCCCCACTCGTGGCCACCTGGGCTCCGTTCACATAGAGTTTCATCAAGTGCCCATCGTATGTGGCAGCCAGATGCACCCACTGGTTGGGAAGATAGCTGCGATGAGTAGCAATGGTGGTGACCTTGCGAGCACGGTCCGTCTTCAGCGAGAAGAAATAGCGGGGGTCTCTATTCCCCTGGTCACTGACGGTGTTAATCCCCAGGACCCATCCTCGGTCACGGGAGGTGTAAGAACATTTGTCATATAATCCTATGGGCCCCCAAAAAAGAAATAGGAATAAATAAGGGTGACAATAGATTATTTAATGTATTTACTTTGTCATTAAAAATATAGAGGTATTAAGAGGGTTGGCGTAGACCAGTGGTGTTAAACCATCTGGTGGCCGCGTGGCCATACAAGAGAACTTAGCATCAAAGGTCAAGGACTGCCAGAGGCATGCAGTGTGAATGGGACCCCCATTCCCTGGCCAAAGACCAGAACTGTTTTGCAATTTCAAAGCAGTGGAGAGCTGTTCTGTGTAGTCTCATTAACTTCATTTGAGCCATAAATTTAACCTCACTGGTTTAAACCAAGTAGAGTCTTATGAAACGTCCTTGATTGCTAATTCTCTCTCCCTCTTTGCCTCCCCCACCCCGGGTCCATTCTCCCCCTGAAAAAGGAGGAACAACCTGTATGCAAAGTTTAGCAGGAGAAATGAATATGAGATCCAATCTTATTACAGCAGGAGAAATGCTAAATGGATGGGATTTCCATAGGAACCTAAGGGCTAAATGACCAAATCCTGCTGAGATTGATTTGGGTGCCTAACTTCCATAGGCTCCTTTTAAAATCCTAGCCAATGAGAACTGGTGAGAGAAACATACACACACTTATATTGAATCTGATGAACAAGTTGTATTCCAGATCCCCCACACATCCAAAGATGTGTATCCATTTACTGCACCATAACAGAACAGATACTAATGATCTCTCTCATACACTACATATCCATGCTTCTACTCACCTACATGCAAAGCGCTCTCTGGTTCATTGTGTGTCCAAATAGCTCAATTTAAATATATAAGGGAAATGGAAGGGAGGAAGGAATGAAAAGAGAAAGCATGCTCTAGAAGTTAGAGGAATGAAGCAGTCCCCCACCCAGGGTTACAGGGAGCAATGGGGTGGTGGTGGGGGGAATAGAGGTGTGGAGAAAATCACTTCTCAAAATGGGAGAGAGAGCACTCTGGGGGTTAGAGACCATAGTCACAGTGATAAAGTCATAGAGTTTAAGGACAGAAGGGACCACCAGATTATCTAGTTTGACCTCCTGTATGTCACATGCCACCAACACCACCCAGCCAGCCACTCACACACTAAACCCAACAACAGAACTAAGACTCAAGTATACAACCCACAGGAGACACAACTCTGCCACAGGCAGAGAATAGGAGGGACCGAGGTGCACCAGTGCCCAAGGCCACCACAATGTCAGGGAAATCACTCAGTGAGATAGACTCAGATAATCCTGGCAAGTGGCCCGCACCCACACATTGAAGAGGAAGGTGTAAAAAAACCAACCAAGCTCATTGCCGATCTGACCTGGGAGAAAATTCTTTCCCAACCCCACTCATGGTGATCAGTTAGACCGTGAGCATGTGAACAAGAACCGGCCAGTCAAGCACCTGCGAGAGTGTATGCCCAATGCCACCTCAGAACCCTGTCCCACCCCGTCTTAGAGAAAGTCCTTTCCCAGTGTCAGATACAGGGATTGAGGAAGATAAAGGAATACAGGTTTCCTCCCCTCAGCTCTTAATAGTAGACACCTTGACTGAAAAAAAAGTAAGGACTTCTGTACTAAATGGCATTCTAGCCCTAACAGCATTAAAACAATCTCTTTCCCACCCTCTGCCACCAAAAGACCTGACTTGAAATCATAAATCTTTGACAGCTCTATCTCCGTGAAAAGACTAAATATCCCTCTACCTCACCTCTGCACCCTAACCCTCTCAGCACCATCACCACCAAATGACAACGTCTTTTGCTTCTGAAGCTGGACAAGTTGCTCAACAGCCATCTGTTAACAATCACTCATTAACAGTGTGGTCTTGTCTAATATCAACAGAGCAAAGGTTACGGGAGCAGTCACTGTATTTTTTCCCTTCCCCCACTTCTGTCACCCACCTTTCCCCCCCAGCCCCAAAATCCTCTGATGGGAAGTCTGAAAATTTTTAAACAGGCCTTTTTTCTGCACACTGTTATTTTGCCAGGGGCTCTAAGCTCCCCCTTTTCCTGTTTCCTTTGGAAGAGAGATCCCAGGGTTAGGAAGGTAATGTGTTTATTCATCTGTAGGGCGCACTCAGTTCAAAACCTTTACAAGACCAGCTTCAAGCTTATACTGCCACTTCTGATCATGAGAGGGAGGGAGAGAGAAGGGAGAGAGAGAGAAGGGAGAAGGAAAACAAGTAGGTTTAAAAATGACATTTTCCAGTCAGGCTAAGGTGAATGTTTACCCAGGAAATGAATACTATCAAATTCAAAGCTGCCAATGATGTTTGGTGTCAGGGCTCCCAGCTTGCTTTATTTCTTTACTATATATATATGTGTGTGTGTGTGTGTGTGTGTGTGTGTGTGCACATGCATGTGTGTATATATATATACATACACACACTCATTTTCACATGTGCCCTCTCTTCTGCACTTCCTTTTAATGTGCTAAGTGAAATGTTACTTCCAATGGAAGTACCATGTAATGGTGTTGGGTAAGTAATACTGTAGTGAATGATGGGAACACTGGAAAGACAAGTTTCATCCACATAAGAGGTTCTCGGGACTAGAAGTCCAGAATGCATCCCCCCACTCCAGTGTGGGATAGAGGGAGCCCTGAGGTGTGTATTGGTATGGAAAGAGTCCCTCCCACACCGGAGGGACATCTGGGGGATAGAGAGCTGCAAGACACACCTTTCCTATAGTAAGATACAGACTTTTATGGGCGTTTGCTAGAGGAACAGTTAAGAAGTTGCACATAACAATACCGTCTCCATATCTGCCGAGACTGAAAACCGGGGCACAGGGACACTCAAAAAAACATTCACACAGAAATCTTAAAATGTAAATATCTGTTTCTGTAGCCTTGGTTTTTATTTCTGAAATAGAAAACTTTCACTAACTAAAGTGCAAGGATATCAAATCCTAGCAACTTTGGATCTCAGACGAGTGAGGTCCCTCAAAATGAGGGACATTTGAGAGGAAAGTTAGAATGGTCTCTTCTTGACCATGGTAAGCCCTCTTCCTCTTGTTCTTATGTGCTACATGGGGCTAGCAACTGACCTCAGTCAAACAGATGGAGCTGCTGCAGGAATACTATAGAAATGTACCAAACCTCCTTCTTCCTTTGTGCAATGAACTCTGATGTGATACAATGTGGCTTGAGTTTGCCTCAAACAGCTGCTATCAATTCAAGATTTATAGCCAACAGAGGACACATAAGTAGTGACAATGGGGACACTAATGAACCAGCCCGTGTGAATGCTGCTGAGATGGAACAGTTTAATATTCTGATTCCTTATGTTCTCTGGTTTAGGGCAAAGGCCAATCAGTCAACCCAAATGACCATATCTCTCATGCAATATTCCTTTCTCAAGCATTTACCATCACAGGTATCCAACCACAGCTACAAGGCTAGAGTGGACCTGTTCCATTCCAAGACAGACTAGCTTTATGGATGTATAGAATATTTGTGTGCTGTTTATTTTTAAGGGAGAGGGAAAAGAGGGGAAAGGAGAGGAAAACCCTACAATAGCTGTAACTTACAAAACTGTGCCAATCCTTCACAATATCCATTTGTTTGTATGTTACATCCACATCCCCTACCTTCATCTGCTTTTCCCTTCGGTTTATACATCTTTTCAGGTAGGGGACAATCTCTTTTTCTGTGTTTGTCCAATGCCCAACACAATGAGGCCCCAGTCCCAATTGGGGTCTATGAGCTCCATCAAAATATAAATATTTATCACTCCCACTAATAACAACAAAGGAAAGGGCTCTGGAATAGGGACATGTGAAATAATTTCCATACATGTGGAAAACGTCAAAATCAGAGGTTTTCACAGTTTATTTTGACTTTGTAAAATGAGTCCATCGGCGTGAGTTATCGCTTAGAAATCATTAAAAACATTTTGAGCAAAAAGTGCCCCTTTGCATCCCCAAAATCAAGCCTGTTTTTGAGCAAAATGACTGAAATTAAAATTTTATAAATGTAGTTCTCATGATCAACTTTCACATAATTTATACTCTTATTGTTACTATTATTAATTATTTGTACTGTGGTTGTGCCTATGAGATCCTGTCATGGACCACAACCCCACTGTGCCAGGCACTGTACAAATACAGGACAAAGAGCCACTAAGGCCCCTTCCCGCTGCTCTGCTACAGTAGATTTTCACCTGCTTTAAAGTCCCTTTATACTTCAAGAGCGGCGTAAAGGGGCCGCAGAGTACAGGAAAATTAGGCCAATGATTCTGCAGAAGATTCAGTGCAATACCGGAATTTGACAAACACGTCTTGAAAAGCAAAGTTTCTCAGCCATGAAATGGTGTGAGATCAAACCAAAGCCCCTCCTCCCGCCACCGAAAAAAGTGCACAATTTTCCCATTGCCGCTCTTCCTCATTTTTGCCTGCCTTGAGTTGCTAGGGATGGATAGCACGTTAGGTGAGATGAGCACTGTCGGTGTTGCCAACTCACAAGTCTCGTGATATCTGTTGCTTTCTCAGAGCCACAGCTCTTGGGGTTAGGGGGTTAGGTCAGAATCTCAGCTTTCATTTACAAAGAAAAAAACAAGTTTTAGCTCTTGTGCTTGCAGAAGAAAGCTTGAAAATGTAAGCCCCAATGACTCAAAACCTAGCAAGCAAATAAAAATAACCAGAAGTCTATTTTTTTTTAAAATCTCACAATTTTTTAAGCCAAACTCATGATGTTTGAAGCCTTACCCATGATTGCTACAGTATACCTCTGCTAATCATAACTGATCCTTGCAGGAGGCCATGCACAAGGCCTGTATACCACTTAAGTCCCACTTTGTTTTAAGGGACGGTATGGGACTGAAATGGTGCATTATCTTTGTGTGGGCCCTTTGCACAGGGGAGAATTTTGCACTGTGCATATAATAGATGACACCGGTTGCTGAACTTTTGGAAGAAAGGTCATTGGGGGAACATTCTGTCTTGGATGGTTTAGAGACAAATCCTGCGTCTTAGCAGGGGGTCCCTTCTAACCCTATGATTCTATGAGGCGCTGCTGTAACCAAACTCAAGATGCTGAGGTTGCAGCAGACGGTGATCAGGAACGGCTACAGGGAGGCTGGGACACACAGCTAGAAGCTCTCCATGCCAAAGTTATAAGTAGCATTCTCAGTGGGCAGTGTTCACAAGGAAGGGAGCTAAAGTAACCTGTGCAAACTGCTATAATCCATTTTCAAATGATCAATAACAAACTCCAAGCCTCCTTCCATCACTTCAGCACTATTTCTTGTGTCTCTAACAACAGCTTCCTGGTAACCAACCCAGCCGGTGAACTAGCTAAGGTTTGAAATCTTTACTTCAAAGCAGGTTTCTCACTTTACTGTGCAATGGGGGATGGGAGCTTGTGGTGCCCTTTTTTGGGGCGGGGTGAGCTGACTTTGAACCCACCAGGTGTGCTGTAGAGTCCACAGCAGCCTTGAAAAGAAGTGGGCGTGGAGGGAATAATACCTTGCACTTCTGGAAGTTGGCCACGCCTGCTGTGCTGGGAGACTACAACCAGAGGTGACAGGACTCCGTTATGAAAGGGGAATTTAGGTCAACAATCAAAGCTGCAGTCAGGGGCCCAAGAAGAGGGAGCTAAAGGTTGGGGCTGTTTTTTTCCCCCTAGCATGTTTTAATCGTTTAGTATCAAAGCCACAGAGGAATGCTTGACAGAGCAAATATTCTACAGGAACCTATAGAAAGCTTTTATCTGTCCAGAGGAAACTAATTAAAACAGACAGATTTGGGTTAAGTATCCCCATGCTCCATGCTATTGGGTAAGTCAGGGAAGATCCACTGGAGCAGCTTCTCGAGTTCTGCATTGGATATTTCACGGTACAATGTTGAACCCAATATACTTTTATGAAGGGAAGAAATAATCTCTCCCTTCTCTCCCAGCCTCCACACACTTTCCTCCAGAACAGTTAAATAATTCAAACTCCAAGGTACTTAAGAAAACAACTCCATCTGTACCATTTCCGATGCTGCCAAGCAGCCTTTGGGGCACTCCCAGGGGCAAGTATTGGCTCAAGCAAAGCACCTCAAAATTGCCCAGGTGGCAGTTTACTGCTCAGGCCAGGAACAAGTACTTGTTTTTCTGCTGCTGCCTGCCTTGCTGAATTCAGATCGGATACTTGCCATTCACCTCACAAGCAATGCTACAGGATTTGATTTAGGCCCCATATGCTTGATATGATGCCTTGTAGTATCAGGGTTGGGAGGCATGAACAGCACAGCTAAATATGAGATATATACATTTGCAGTGGTTGGTTAGTTATGAACTTTATAAAAGTCCTGGCTTTGTGATAACTAAATCATTTATGCTGTAACGGGGCAGCTACTGGCCTGGACCTTGGAGCCCCAACAATGGGCGTGAGACATCACTGAGCTTCACTGTGACAATAAACCTGCTGTCTGTATGCAAGGTGCCTCCTACAGACTGATCTCGTGGGGTAGGGACAGAGATAATTTACTGTATTATGAGAGATTATGAAGAGTAAGATCTCAAAGCACACAGCAAGATCCGACAGCACAGAAGAGTGTGCTTCAGTACTACACCTGGCTTCATTGTTTAGAGTATCAATATCAAGGAGTACTGCTCCTTACCTAAATCTCCCTAAGCATTTCACAATTGCTGCAGGATCTGAGGAGTGTGGTGCTCAGTTAACAAATTGTAACTGTTCGTGATTCAGATTCCTCAAAGAGACAATGGATCATTAAACATCAAACAGCTGCTGTGGTAATGACTTGATTTTTTTTCTATACTTACACAAAACCTAAATGATATAGGCCACATTTGGGCAGATTCTCACAGGACAGTAAAAGCCACATCCATGATACAAAGTTTATCTCTACCTCCCAGCCCCCAACCAAATTTCAGATCCCTGCATGAAATCACGGGGGAGTTAGAACATTTTTTAAAAAGTCTCAAGGATTTTTAACATGGGCAAATCAACTTATTTTACCCTAGTCTCATTCATGGAAATGACTAAGAATGATTAAGGGTTAGAAAACCTGATTTACAAGGAAAGACAAAAACTGAGCATGTTTTTTCTTGAGAAAAGAAGACGGGGTGTATATGTGCATGATAGGTTATCTAGGGAGGTTGCGGCATCCCATCATTGGAGGTTTTTAAGAACAGGGGTAGACAAACACCTGTCAGGGATGGTCTAGGTTTACTTGGTCCTGCCTCAGTGCAGGTGACTGGACTAAATGACCTCTTGAGGTCCCTACCAGCCCTACATTTCTATGATTCTATTATTCTAAATAATTTTGGCTAAAATTCTCAAAATTCATTCAGCGCCAGCAGAAAACACCCACCATGGAAAATTTCTGCTTAAAGGGTTAATGTTTGGCAAAGTTATAAGCAACTGAAAAGAGTCTTATAAAGGGAAGTGTTGAGCAAACTTTAAAATGGGAGGTGCTACCTAAATATGAGGGTGGAGCCCTGTGGAGATGAAACAGTATGTGGTCATGTAATTAAAGACTATCATAATGCATATGCACATGGGGACAGAGTTAAGGTTGCACAGGCAACCTTAATTTTGGCATTTCCTAAATTTTCCATGCTTGCCTTTGCAACCTTAATAATGTTTTAACGACTTTATTTTTTGCATGTAATAAATATATAAGGCTAAATCTTGAGGTTTTTCCTCAAGTTTTTCTCAGGCAAGACTCCAATAGGAGCTTAACAGAATAAGGCCGTCATGATCTAGCCCACCAATCAGAGAGCTGTGTTTGTTATTTATGAAAGGCTGCTGTTCTATAAATATAGAAAACGAGACAAGACATTCATGAGTTTGGCTCAATTCGAGTACAGCACCCACAGGTTTGGATGCTCATCCAAACTAGCTGAACTTCTAACTGGGTCAGCAAAACCTGGCTAGGAATCAAATGTGAAGAAGGTTTCTTATTGGACTTCCAGAACTTCCTGTTTCCAACAAGCCAGTTTTGCTGAAAGAACAGATTTTCTCCTGGGGTTTCATCATTTCTGCTTGCAGCCATTGTCATAATCAGGAAGCAGAGAGTCCCACTGCAAAAATGAAAAGTTCTATTCTATATCCAGCTCTTTCTAGCCTCAAAATATTTCTTTTGAATTTCACATTTGAGTGAATTTTGGGCAAAGGCTCTCAACAGTTCCTATTTTACTTTCACATAGTCTCTAGGAGAAATTCAGTAGTAACATTACATTGACTTTAAGGGGGTACATAGCCAGAGTCCCAGACACAAAGATACACACACACATACACAAGCGGGCAAGGAGCACACACAATAAGGAGAGGTATATACACAGGGATGCATCACATGCACACACTAACAAATTTACCTACACGCCCATGGAGAGACATATATACCCAGGTACACACAAGGATTAAAACAAATAATTTATACACACACACATAAGAATCCACACACATGAACATCTCTGCTCCCACAGCTCTTACCTCCCCTCTGTCTTAGACCGAAACATTGCTTAACCTTCAAAGGTCTATAGGAAAATAACGTAGCTTTGTTCCTGCTAACCCAGTGGCACCTCCTTCTCCATTCTGAGGGCTAGCACTAGGCAGCCAGCTCTGTACGGAAGCTGTATCATAATTCTAGTGTAATCTAAATAACAAAGGCCTCGAAATTTCTGGGCTTATATTAGACAACATGGAAAGCTGGTGCATAAATTGGGTCAAGAGAGGTCACAGAACCTCAAAGTAGATCAGACAGCCAGAGAGTCCCCAAAGAAAACGTCCTTCTGGAGGGATTATGGAGTATATCTGTCACTGGACAAGTGCACACAATGCCCATCAGCTGACCGGCAGTTCCAAATGCTATTTCATTTCATAAACTCGCACCAGCTCCTGTGCCTGATGTGCTAGGGAAGTAAATCATCGGCAGCACTGGCCAAGCTAGTAGCTGAAGAGGAAAAGGGCCAGACATTCTGCCCTGAAAGAGCATTCTTGCTGGCCAAGACAGCAGAGCAACAAGGTGGGGATGTATACAAGTGAGTTTGGCTGTGATGCAGCCAAAATTCATGGTGGAGAGTGGGGGAGGGGCAACCTAACTTGTTTTGCTCTTCAGAGCTCCCTTTCAACTGACCTTTACAAGGGCTCCAAGGGCAGCCCTGGAACCAGCTGAGCAGTCACTACTCCCAGCTGCAAAGGGGATGGCTTTTACACCACTGCACAAAAGGAAGCGTGGGGGTGGGGATGAAGAACAAAGAAGGAAACACGAGCAGCCCCTAAACTAAATGGGAGGATCAGGATGGGGGCAAGTGGAGACCCGGGGGGGGGGGGGTAGAGGGGAGGGGACAACCTTGCAACCATTCCTTCCGGCACCCGACAGATGGCTAAAAAGTCTCCATTAAAACAAAAAAAATCTTCCATCAGGGCTAACCAGGACACCCAGCTGGGAGACTGTAAAAAAAAAAAAAAATCACATCAGTGTTAACTGGGAATTTCGTTGGTAATTTAGGGGCATTTCCATGTGAAATGGGCATGCTGGTTATATAACTGGACTGTGAGGCTATGTGGAGCAGATTATCACCTGATGTAAATCTGCGTAGCTTCACTGGAGTCAATGGATTTACACCACCTGAAGTTCTGGCCCTCTGTGGGAAGCTACAGTCCTAATCAAGAGTTAAATATTATTTTTCCATGTTTTTTTCTATGTATAGATGCTAGAGAGGCAATATGCAGACTTTAAACTAAACTTTTTAGGTCTGATTCACACAGAAGGACACAATAACCATTCTGCAGACAGAATGGGATTGATTGTGTTCGTTTCCTGCTGTCACTCTTGAAAAGCATCCTGCCCTCTTCTAATCACGATTATTTCGTGACTCAAATTCTCCCCTCTTCACACAAGAGTGCCAAACCGATACACCAAACCACAGAGACACTCCTGCTTTCTAGGAAACATCCTTCTGAGAAAAGAAATGCCTCTTTCAAGTGATCTAACTGTTATAGTATATGTTCTTCATAGGATGTAGGCTCCATATATTAACTGGAAGAATGTAGTTTACGAGCCAGATTTTCAGTTTGGTGTTAATCCAGTCTGATATTTTTGGGTATAATTTTCCTCCTGCAAATAACCAACCCTGTAATTTTGCACACATTATGAATGTTGAGCACAATTAAGTAATTTGACTACTTGATTTGCAAACATAAATAGTTAAATGTTTAACGTCCAACAGTTATGCCTGCAATTTATTACAGATGCAAAATGTGGGCCCAGATATTTGCAGAGGGAAAAAAATACACCTGCAAAAGTGATGGCTACTGCGAAAATCTGACCTTTAATTCTTAACAGGCAAGATGTGGAAGTGATGGCCAAACCTCCAGAAGATCAGAATTCTAGTTTGGTTTTGCACAAGCCTCTCCAAAGTAGCTGGCCCTCATGAGTTTCCAAGATTGGGACAAAAATGTTATGAGTAGAAGCTTCCTTGGAAGATTTCTGGCAGTTCGTGTGTTTGATTGGGCAGTGGGAAATATAATTTATCCAAGCTTTCTTACGCTATTTTAACCCTTCAATTTCTGGTTGCATCTTTGGGCAAAGATTCTTATTTGACCCAAACCATCCTCAGCTACGGACCTATCTCAGGACCCTAATTAGCATCATTAACTCTTTGCCCCATTCTTTGCGCCTGCAGCTTAGCTGAAGTCACTAGAACAGGTCATTTCAGCCTTGGGCGTACATACCACAGTGACTGTTGTGCCCTGAGACTGAGGCAGACCACCCAGAAAGAAGCTGACCACCAAAAGGGTTACCACCAGGGGTTTTTTTAAAACCCTTTTGCATTTGCTTCTTTATTCTCAGAGGATGTCTGACGAGTTAGCCTCACAGCCCCCAAAGCGTTAATGCTGCAGCTTTTGAGATGAGACCTCTGATTCACTCCTTGAAGGATACACTCCTGGGGGGAAACCCTGGGCTCCCTGAAGTTAACAGGACCAGCATTTTACCACTGTTCTTTCACCTGTCTGGGGCAAGGGTCCTGGGGTCTATGCTCCTATGGTGAAAGCATTAAGCACAGTCTGATGCTAATCAGCCGATGGAGCTCCACAGATTAAAGTGCCAGAGCCATAATGGGACAATGATCCTGCTCTGCTATTTGGGAGGATTTACAAGACAGTCCCTGCTAAGCACCAGGGTGGGCAGAACTAATTACTATTGCCGTCTAAAGGAGGACTCAGACATTGACGCTTTGGTAGAAGTTGGTACGGGAGGAAAATTCAACAGTCCTAAGCTTGTAAAAGAGTTTTCTTAAAGACCGTTTTATTACCTGAGCCTGAGATCTGGTTCCTATTTGTGCCTGACTGGAGTGAGACTCCATCTGACACTCCATCCCGCAGCTGTGTGGGGTCAGGAAAGCCCTGGTCAGAGGAGTCCCTAACACCACCCGCCCTCCCCCAAGCACAGAGGGCCCTATGTTTTTCCATTCTTAACCTTTTACCCACCAGAGAGCTAAATTCTGTGCCTTACTTGGGGCACAAGTGAAAATGAATTTGTCAGCCCCCGTCTAGGCTAGTCCTTAGCAGTTATTGGTAGGGCCCTACCAAATTCATGTCCGTGAAAAATGTGTCACGGACCATGAAATCTGGTCTCCCCCCTGTGAAATCTGGTTTTTTGTGTGCTTTTATCCTAGACTATAGAGATTTCATGGGGGAGACCAGGGTTTCTCAAATTGGGGGTCCTGACCCAAAAGAGGGTTGCGGGAGGAGGTTTGTAAGGTTATTGTAGGAGCGTCGCAGTAGTGATACCGTTACTTCCTCACCGCCTTCAGAGCTGGGTGGCTGGAGAACAACGGCTGCTGGCCAGGCACCCAGCTCTGAAGTCAGCACCCTGCCAGCAGCAGCCCAGAAATAAGGGGAGCAATGCCATACCATGCCACCCTTCCTTCTGCACTGCTGCCTTCCGAGTTGGGTCAGGACCCTTACAGTTACAACGCCATGAAATTTCAGATTTAAATATCTGAAATCATGAAATTTACAATTTTTAAAATCCTACAACCTGTGAAATTGACCAAAGTGGACCGTGAATTTGGTAGGGCACTAGTAATTGGTCAACACCACTAAAGAAGCTCATATAGTCTGGACATTGTAGGCAGTACGACTACAAGAGCAGGGAGTGTTACTACTCACCAGCATGGTGCACTGGCAAGGCTGTGTGAGGATCCCATGAACGGAACATTAAGAATAGAGGATGGAAAGAGTACCAGTTTGGATTGAGGTTTTTTAGCAGAGCTGTCTGTTGCAGATCATGAATGAGGTGAACTGCAGGACATGCTACAGGTCAATATTCAGATATATCATCAGCAGAGAGTTTGAATGGGTGAAAATGGTATAGTGTGCGTTTACATTCAGTTCTACCTTTCCATCCTTCTCTCTTTGAAATCAGGACTTTTGCTCTTACCCTGAATTTACCCCTGCCTCATTCTTCGCAATTATGGGATTCTGAAGCCTAACCATCTCCAACCTCTTCCTCTAAGTACAATCAGCTCTCTGTCCGCACCCACATCTTAAACCCAGTGACTCCTAATCTCTAGCCACACACTGATGTATCATCCCTTTCCCCTACCCACTATCCCCTTTCATTCTGCCACTACATCTTCCTTACCCAAGCCAAAGCCAGTTTTGACACCCCAGGAGGCCAACTTCCCTTTACTGGTAATCTGCCACATTTGTGGAGTGGGTCTCACTTGATCTGGCAGTTTCAGCTGGACGGGCTGCTGTATCCAAACTCTGTATGGTTCCAAGGGGCTTTCCTGTGTCACTAGTGAGACAGAATGATTTGTATATCTCTGAGACTAGAGAGCAACTCTTGAAGCATGAGATTTATGAATAGCAGCCATCCCAGAAGAGGCTGAAATGCAGCAGGGATTGGCTGAGCTATATTAGCAAAAGTACAAAGGAGTCTTGCTGAGTGTTGAACGTTCCTCGGATTGAATCAAGGATAATACTTGCCCAAATTGATCATGTTATTTGAGTCTGGTGCTTGGTTTGAGGCTAGTTCTCACTTTCTTTCTCACTACTGCTTTGTCCATCCCTGGCAGAGCTGTTTGTGTCAGGAAGACTTAGATGTAGGATCTCCAAATGCTACCCGAAATGTAGGATCTCCAAATGCTCTCATGGTGTCTTCTCATTTCAAATATTCCTTGGCAGAATTCCCTTTAGCAAGGCACTATTGTCGAATGCTTAACGCCGAGGACTGGGATTTAGGACACCTGGATTCCTGGCTCTGCTGCTACCCTGCTTTGTGACATGGGGAAGTCTATTCACCTCTTTATGCCTGTTTTCCCTCCCACCCATTTGTTTGTCTTGTGTATGTAGATTGGCTGCTCTTTGGGGGCAAGGACTATTTTTTACTAGCAAGTTGAGTCCTTTGGGCCCTACTATAATACAAACAACAAGTTTGCAAATAATCAGCTTTCCCTGAAAGTGCATCATCTCTCCCCTCCAAACACTGCAAAATAAATATAGCAAAAGATTGGTCTTCCCTATTGTGACAAAGTTCCTGCTCTACCTTGGTGGGTCTTGCGCTTATTGGTGGATTTGCTCACCTTGGAGCTTCACGGCAGCCCTCAGCTTGGCCGTTTTTCTGAATTCACAGTCCAGGTCGACTCCTCCTGTGTCTGACCAGGAGTTGGGAGGATTTGGGGGGAACCCGGGCCCGCCCTCTACTCCAGGTTCCAGCCCAGGGTCCTGTGGAATGCAGCTGTCTAGAGTGCCTCCTGGAACAGCTGAGCGACAGCTACAACTCCCTGGGCTACTTCCCCATGGTCTCCTCCCAACACCTTCTTTATCCTCACCATTGGACCTTCTTCCTGGTGTCTGATGATGCTTGTACACCTCAGTCCTCCAACAGTCTGCGTTCTCACTCTCAGCTCCTAGCGCCTCTTGCTCCCAGCTCCTCACACGCACACCACAAACTGAAGTGAGCTCCTTTTTAAAACCCAGGTGCCCTGATTAGCCTGCCTTAATTGATTCTAGAAGCTTCTTGATTGGCTGCAGGTGTTCTAATCAGCCTGTCTTAATTGTCCCCAGAAGGTTCCTGATTGTTCTGGAACCTTCCCTGTTACCTTACCCAGGGAAAAGGGACCTACTTAGCCTGGGGCTAATATATCTGCCTTCTATTACTCTCCTATAGCCATCTAGCCCAACCCTGTCACACTATATACAATACTTGAATGCTTAGCACATATGGAAACATAGGCATATGCACGTGTATATCACAGACTGTCACAGGCTTCTCTTATTAAAAATAAAGTACAAAACTCTACCAAGAGAATCACTAGTACAAAATGTAATGCTTTAGAGCATTACGGACGGATACATGCATGCATGTGAGTGGAAACATTCACAGACACATGTCCTACACATGCAGACCATGGGCAAGTGTGGGCTGGATGGTCTCTTAAACTCAATGCTATCTGAGCTGTGAATGGTCTGTAAATATTGTGAAGGGCTACTAAAGGCAGCATTATGAAAGAAAGAAAGAAAGAAAGAAAGAAAGAAAGAAAGAAAGAAAGAAAGAAAGAAAGAAAGAAGGTTGAAACCTTTCCTTCCTGCTGTGTCCCCTTGTATAGCTACAAATGGGAAAACCTGCCGTTATGGAGTGGGGTTGACTATAAAAAGCATCTATTACTGAAAGTTACAAGGCTGGGAATATTTAAGTCAAAGATGTCCACTAACTGGTCTGATGCTGTTCCATTGTGCAGGACACATATAGGACCTGACCTTGCCGGGTAATGAGTACCTTCAACTTCCATTCTGTATAATGTAAGCTAAGGGTGCTCAGTCTCTCACGGGACTGGGCTTACAATAAGGATATTTATTTTATATTCTAGTCTATTAATAAATACCACTTTGCACTTCCACAGTGTTTTTCATGAGAGGATCCCAAAGCCCTTTACAAAGAGGGATTAATATTATCTTCATTTCGCTGGTGAGGAGACTGAGCATAGGACCAAGTTATGTGGAGATTTATATTGTATGCAACCACACCATGGCCAAGGGGATCCTGCGGGATATAAATGAGAGCAGAGATTAAGTGGTAAGGCCAAGGTCACAGAGCAAATCAGTGGCAAATCCAGGAATAGCATCCAAAAGTCCTAACTCCCAGTCCCTGTCTCTAGCCACTAAACCACAGTGTTAATTATTAAAGAAAGATGCTATTTCAACTAGACAATTTGTGGCGTATATATTTTTGCAGTGATAGCTGCACAGCAATAGAGTTCTTTCACCTCAGAAACACTCAGATACCGTCATAATGGTGAGGAATACATGGACAGATGGGTAGATTAGACAGAGGCTTTGGCATAAAAAATGCAGAGATATTTCAGAACTCTTAGTGCTGCAATATTCCACCAACCAAGAAAGAGATCAAGAGATGCAAATTTCATCCCAAGAAGTCTGCATAATGCTGAATGCAAAGGAGGATTGCTTGAGTCACTCCATTCAGACAACAGCCTGCTATTGAACAAGGGGAACAAATGCCTGAGAGACAGGCTGCTGCACACTTACACAAGAAGCAAGAGTCTTTCAAAAAAAGAAGACGGGAAAAATAGATAAGGATGTGATATGCAAGATATACTGCTGTATTTCTGTCTCCTGTACATTCTGTAACCTGAACACTACTGCTACAGCAGAGAGAATAGCGCTGTGAGGATACCTTGCACCTACAGCAACCCTGGCAGAAAGAGCTCTTCTTCCATCCATTTTGAGCACAATAAAATGAACCAACTCTTTACATGTCCAAAGTATCGTGTGTATACTAACACTGCTGTGAGGATAGGTCTGTATTATTATCCCCATTTTACAGATAGGGAAACAGACAGATGAAATGGATGGCCCAATGTCAGAGGTATAGCCAGGATTAAAACGCAGGACATCCCTCTACCTATCACTGGGCTCATTCCTCCACATCACTTTGTCAGGAGAGAAAAAATTACTTTTCTCCTAAAGAGCAGTTTTTACATTTTCATTCACAAACATCCTTTTCTCTACCCCAAGCCCCTCTAAATTATTAGTAGAGAAAAATCTCTGTTCTTTTCCCAAATTCATCAGCAAGGAGTCTCCATCTCCTTGTGCTCCAACCAGGTTCTTTATCTCTCTTCCTTAAAACACACTTCGCAACCCTGCCCTTTCACGATGACATCTCCAGGAAATCTTGTGCTGCTTGGAGCTTACTCTGTCATGCAGTGTCTGATAAATGCCTGAACCGTGGTGTTTCTGTATGAACTAAGCTGGAAGTTCTTTAGGGCAGAGACAGCATGTTCTGAGCACAGTGATGGCACTCAAACAACATTACAGCTGAATGGCAAATTGTGTTGATTGGCTTTTGAAGAATGTTGTGCACACAATTTACCTGTGATCACTCTGTCATGGTATACAGAAGAGCCATTAACATACTGGAGTGGGAAGAGAAATAAGCTACTGCCAGAGGGTAGTGAAGTATTGCTAAAAATTACAGAAGAGCACAAACTTCTCTAAAGGTTGGGGATCCAGGATTTCATCGCAGTCCGTTACAGAAACAAGGGTGTATTTGTATAGTTTGTATGTGGAGTTTTGCTTTAGCCCCATCTCTTGTGCTCTTTTCAGTCAAATTTCTTGTTCACTGACCAACGCTCACCCACAAATCAGCATATTTTGCCAGCGGCTTTCAAAAGACTCACCCCACAGAAACAGCACTGAAAATGCTGCTTGCCAAACAAATGAGTGACTGTCCCCCTCTAGACCATTCATTACTTTGCTTTTAATTCTGGGCCAAAAAGGCACACCACAGCAGGTCACCTTTATGCTGCCTGGATTCTGCCTGCACTGGGAGCTGGTGTGGTTCCTAGGGCAAGTGAAAGCCGTCCCAGGGGCTTTTCTAACTTATGATAGCCTCCCCAAGCTTGCCTGTGCCCAGCTCAACAGTCTCCAGTGATTGTAGAGCTGAGTGCTACATCCGCTGCCCACCTCCACACCCCATCCGATGGAGGGTGAATGAGGGGGAAGTGTAGGGCCACGTTTGCCAGCCCTACGCTATTGGAATTCTCCCCAGAGTTGTTGTGACCCCTTTGAAGTCCCTGTACACCAACAGAATAGTTTAGAGCGGCTGAGACAGAGGCCAGAATCTAGCCTTCAGTGTTTCAAAAGGAGTCACTCCAAAATGGGAGCTCCAATGGATTGATGAGCTAGGAGTCCTGCAACCTCCACTCAACTGGACTATGTATGTGACCAAGAATTACTCACATGACCGAGGGTTGCAGGATCAGGCCTTAACTTGACAGCAGGACTATATTTACCCAAAAGATTTTAGTAGAAGATGATCCCAAATCAGAACTCCAGATTGATCCCCTTCAAACTCTGGGGATGTTTAGATATGAACCCAGACACAACCAAAAATGGCCTAGGCCCATCTTGAGAAGGGAACCAAGCCAGAACCACAAACAGTCCTAAATCAGAGAAAGTTTACATCTAGCCCCAAAAGTTGAAGCTTAGTTCTGGAGATCTCTGAAACCTTCAGGTAAATGGGATTGCAGATAAGCTCAGTCCCTGTGGTGGTGAGTGTAGTGTAAATATATTGATTGAGAAGGTAGACAGAAATGCATGATGTACATTGATGTTGAGGGGCAGAATAAACCTTTGGTTAAGCATGAATTTCAGTGACCCAAAGCTGGTTGAACAGAGTTCTACATAGGCTACTACAATCTCAACAAATATCTTTTTTTTCTTTTTTGGGACCTTGAATGGTTATTGGGTTGACACATCTTTAAAAATGAATTGATGCTAGAAGCAGCTTGCTTCTCTCCTCCTTCCACATCCCGCATAAATACAATGGTAGACATACTCTGTCAAAGAGACATCCATAAGCAGATGCACAGTAGGAAACATCCAGTAACCTTGCTGGTTCCAACCCCCAGCCTCGGGACGAGTCTATGGCTGCCTTTCATTAACTACCTTCTGGACTTCCTCCTGGGGTTTGTGTTTGTAAACAGAAGAGGCAATATTATTACTGGATTTGGGACATTAGAGAGGGAAAACAGTTTGTGGCGAGAAGACTTGAGAGCCGAGTTTACATGTGTTTGTTGTCAGCGACACAACGGGCTTATTGTGTGAACTGTATATGGTGTGATTTTACAAGGCTAGGGGGAATACCATAGGAACATGAAGAAAATACTTCAGAAAGAAAAGCAACCCCGTGCTGTACAAATGCTTCCCACTGCATCACCAGAACGAACACACACCCTGATTAAATCATCCTCAGCAAACAGAGTCTCAGGGAGACCCCGGGGTGGGGTGGGGGGTCGGGGGAGACAGACTTTGGCACATTGTTTCCCCATTGACAATTACACCTCTAGGCTCAAAACTCTGCTACACAGGTGTAAATCTAGAGCAACTCTATTGATCTCCACTTCAATGGAGTTCTTCCAGATTTACTTTGATGTACTCAACAGCAGAATCTGGCTCACCCTGGTTATCCTTTCCTCTGCCAAACACACATTTCAAAATCCTGTGCATAATATACTCAGTGAACATTCAGCTTTGATTCCCAGTTTTCCATCTCTTCCCTAATGTTGCGTTCAAGAGCTAAGTTTTGTGAAGGCTCCAATTTTTGTTTTGTTTACATTGAAAATGATAATTAAACTATTGCTGGTGAAGGGTGTTGTTTTGATAACCCCAGAGACAGAGTCCTTCTGTTTATCCACAGAACACATGAATTCTACAATAAACAGTAATAATGCAGCTGTCCCCTGCGTCTACCTGGGCACCTCAGTTCTAACTGGTCTGGTCTCATGGCTCATTCAATCCTTAGCTTCCCTGTTGACACTGCCTACAAAAATGCAGTTGTTCATGGGGTTGTGGACATTTGATGTAACAGTAAATCACGGAACAACCATCAGAAGGAAACACCTTTCTGTGTCTATTAACCAGACCCCTATTCAAATCGATGACAGGCAGTGAAATGCTCTAACCCACTGACAATCCCCTGAGCCATCTCTGGCTGGATTTCCAAACTGCTCACCACCCAACACGTCCCACTGTGAATAATGGGAGCTGCTGGGTGCTGAAAATCTGGCCCATAATCTGAGCTGATTTGTTTAGAATAAGGCTCATGAAATGGGTAGATGGCAAACACTTATAGCCTTTTTTTCTAAAAAGCTTATCAGCAAACAGATGTACTCACTGATACACAGAATAAACCAATGGTTTCCCCAAAGTATTAAACTATCCTATTTTAACTAGAGATGGATCTGATCTGAGAAGCTTGGATTGGATCTGCACTTCTCCCAAGTTCAGGAGAAAGTCCATGTTAGAAATAACGGCAATTAATTTGGATCTAAACATCCACGACTTTCATGGTCTTTGGATCTGAGATTTTAATTTAAAACAAACAATCTCTGTTTTTATGTTACCCATTCTCCAAACAGTGAATATGATCTACACTTCCCCCTTCCCTTTTCTCAATTGTTGCCACCATACTAAACTAAGTGATGTTAGAAAGAACGATTTTGCACCAGTCTCCACTGGAACTGCACTGCTTACCAACAAGTATAGTAAGACCTAGTAAGATCTGAGCAGGTGCAGTGAAAAGTCCTACAGGAATTTAGAGACCTAGCCTTGACTTTAAATGAACAAAACCCAGATTATGGAGTAACATATGCTACCACTAGAGAGAGCTAAAGCTGCAGACCAGGAGACAAGACTGCTGGGTTCTATTCCTGGACCTGTCATTGACACCCGGTGACAGCACCTCTCTACCTCAGTTTCCCTGCCTGTAAAATGAGGATAATACCAACTTCACAATTGGGGAGTATATCATTGTTTGAAGAGTGCTTTGAGATCCCTGAATGATCGGGACAACGTATAGAAGTGCAGTTATTGTTATTATAAAAAAATAACTCTAGAATAATCAGGGTCAGTGAAAAATCCCCTGCATTCAAAAATAAATAAAACTGACAGTAATCAAACATATTGGCACATCTCCCTGAGTAATAATTTCCCTCAACCCTTGCTCCCTTAAATATTAAAAAAAACCCCAAAACCTGAGTTATTTGAGTCCTTTCCTGACTCTGACTGCTTGAGCACCAAGAGAGGAGGGAAAAACAGGGAGAAATGGAGCCAGCAGCTGATGCACTTGTGTCTGGAACAGGCCTCCTCTTCTCCCAGTTGTACAGAAAACCCCTGGGAATCAGATGGAGCTGGAGGGGATGAGCAACGGGGAGGGAAATGTGTATGAGAAAGTGATCTAATGCATATATATATAGAGAGAGAAAGAGAGAATAAATCACTGCAGTAGAACGGAAGGGCAAGAGATAAAAGAGACCTAAATCTCACTCAAGAGAAGCAGGTGAGGAAAGCCTACCAGCCCTCAGGAGTTAATTGGCCCAGGACAGATTGGGTTTCTACTCTAACACAGTAATCTTTTTGCTTTTGTGAGCTGGTACCATATCATTGTGAGCTGGTACCTAATATCGCCTCTGACTCTCCCTCAAACCACATCCCATGCTTCTCAGTTTCACTTCACCCCCATTGTTGGAAGGGTGCAGGCAATTCAAGTGACTGCTTGTTCCATATTCATATAGCAGTAGGGTGGATAGTAAACTGGGTAAGATCAATAATTCCAGGAGACACACACATGCACTTGCCCCCATGCACCCACCATGTAGATTTCAAACAAGGAGTGGCAAATACTCTTAAGCATCAACCAAAGAGTTGTTCCTCGAGGCATATGGTGCACTACCATCATGTGGTGAAAGATGAACAGAACTTTGAAGAGCTCAAGGTTATTCAACAGATGTTTTTTACTTAGAGAGACCAGGTAGGTGAGATAATATCTTTTATTGGACCACAACTTCTGTTGGTGACAGAGACAAGCTTTCCAGCTTACACAGAGCTTCAATAAAAGATTTTACCTCCCCCACTTTGTCTCTGTAATATCCAGGGACCAACACAGCTAAAACAACACCACATACATGGTATCTGCTGGTCAGGCAAAAGGCAAAGAGTCTGAAACTCTGCCTATCAGGAAGGAAGGAAATAAGGGGGAATCAAGGACCCCAGATAGTCAGGGAAGAACCCAGAATATGATGGTCATATGAGAGGGCAGAGGGATTGATCAGGAAAGTTACACACTTACATCATCCAGCAGACCTGAAAATTGGATCGTGTATTTTGAATAAATACTTATTTTAACCATGAAAAAAATAGCTTGGAAGAGACAGAGGCCATAATGGGATTTGGATTACAACAAAAACCACTTCTTCCTCTCGCCAATTATTCTGATGTTGAGGGCTTTGTGATTTTCTCCTTCTAGTCCAGCTCCTATATGCAAGATAGGGCAGGAAACCAATGGATGTTAACTCTCCTGCAGAGATGCAGAAGGGGAACAAGACACAAAAGGTTCTCTTTACAATCCTTGTGCCTGATCTAAAGCCCACTGATATCAATCTTCCTGTCTTTCCTTTGACTTCAGGTCCCTCATGACAGATCCTCAGCTGGTGTAAACAGAAGTCAATGGAGCTATACTAATTTGCACCATTTAAGCATCTGGCCGATCATATTTATACACTTTGACAATCTTGATGATAGAATTTGTGTCTATAGGGTCAGGGTCAGTCAACCTTATTGAGATGGAGCAGTAGTTTACTCGGCGAGAAGTTCTATTACGATCAACCTGAATAAGCGTGGCAGAATCAGTGATTCTGGGAACTGTCTCAAGCTTCTCTCTCGTTTTCTTTTCATCCTGTGGGCTAACCCTCATTTTTCCCCCCCCCCCACTGCTTTTACACTCTTCACAGATATTCCTCCCAATGGGCCATTGTAATAATGCCTTCTTTTATGTATGGCTTTGTGGAGCTTGAAATGTATATCAAACACATGCATTAAATGAAACCCACGGAGTTTACAGGATCCTTCACTTGTGTCAAACAATTTAGAAGAATAAACAAGCTTTCTTTCCTTTATGACTGGAGTTTAAATGCTCTATTGATCCGAGAAAAATCAAAAGGGCTTTGGGAATTGTGTGTGTGTGTGTGTAAGAGAAAGAGAGAAGAATAGAAGGGGGTTAAAGGTGAGCAGGAATTAATAGAATAGCCAGGAATTTTTTCCCCACCTACAGAAAGCTGTGATAAAAATAAAGAAATTCACATCTCATTTACACCAATGTAAGGGAATTACTACAGATTTACACTGGCATCAGTTCAGAATCAGGCTGTGACATTTATTTTTAGATGTTACACTTATAAAAAAACAAACACTGGAGCAGTCTTCATTCATTGTCCCAAACAAAGCAGTAACAAACCTGTAGTGTGCAGGGCCGTGGCTGTAAAATACTGGGTTGTTATTTCCAGGCTAGTATTTAGTAGAAAAGATGGAAATGAAAGACATACAATGCTACATGGAGCATTGCTTCAGGACTATTTGGGATATAATGAGCGATTTCAGGAAGAAAAGACATTATTCATATTATTGATTTGTATTACAGTGGTGTCTAGAGGCCGTACCAAAGAACAGAACTTATTGTGCCAGGCTTTGGACAAATACATGACAAAGACTGCCACAAAGAGCTTACAATCTCTATAGAGAAGACAGACAAAGGGGCAGGAGAAAGAAAATAATATCCCCATTTCACAGATAGAGACTAAGTGACTCCCTTATACACGAAACCCTCCCAGGGTCCTTCTGCCTATATGGGCCTGCCAGCCCTTGTCCCTGCAGCTCACTTTCTGCAGACCTCCCTCTCTCAGGGTATGCCTACAAAGCAAAAGCTGTGCACTAGCGAGCTTGAATCCAGTTAGAGTGGGTAACAGCAATGATGACAGCGCGGCTTGGGCTTCAGAGCAGGAGTAACAGCCTAGCGTGGCCCCACGAAGTCACGGGACCTCCTTGTCAACCTCCTCCTAGCCCTGGCCAAAATGGCTATCTACAAACCAGGGAGAGGAGGTTGGCCTACGGAGTCTCCTGTGACTGTGGGGCCTATTTCTGCTCCTCTGGCCGCTCACGCATCCGGGCGGAGTTCCTCTGGGCGGCGTCCGCTGGCTCCCTTGACACCTTCGAGGAGCAGTGGGCACTGTCTGGGGTTCTCTGCTCGGTGTCCCCGTCCGGTTCCCTTCATTTAGCCCCATGACCTCACTCCTGTCCCTGTTTTATCTTTAGTTTCCCCGCATACTCACTTGGAATCCCGGACCTGTGGATACTCCCCTTAGGCTGGGGGGAAGTCCTTTAGTAGTGGGCGGGCTTCCGCTTCCTGGATCCCAATAGGATAGACCCTGGGCATGTATTTGGCTCACTAGCCTCCTCGAAATCCGGCATTGTGCTCTCTTCACTGCTCTTGTTACCCATGCTAGCTGGATTCAAGCTAGCTCAGGTAAGCTAGCCTAAGCACAGCATTTGCTGTGTCGATGTACTCTGAGCCACAGGCTTGCCTTACGGAGTGTAGTCCTGTCACAAGCTCTGGGTACAAATCCTATACGGGACTTGAGGGAATCAGCTCACCCTGTGACAAACCCCAGCATTTGGGAGCCTTAATTTACCACCCTTAACATATGCACAGCCCTCCCTCCCCTCCACTCACGCACCACCATGACCACCGTTCCTCCTTTATTTACAATTACTCTATTTATTAGCAAAGCCAGAATTGTAGACTCTTTCCTAAACTGCTCTCCTGAATATGGTGGTCTGACCGCTTGAGTAGCCAGCAGAACCCAAACGTCAGGACCTTTAAATACTCTCTGGGTTCTAGAACTGAAAGCCTTCTCAAGCTTTGGCAAACTTTCCTCCCTTCCCCGGTTCTACCTTGCCTCCACTGGGGGAGGTGAGAGACAGGTGGAGGGGAAAAAGTATTTTAAACCCCCATGGCTTTCCCCCCAAACAAGTATGAGGTTTTGCAACTCCCCACCCCAATGTTGCTGTCTTCTCCCATCCCCCGTCCCTATTTCTGCTCTCAAAATTAAATAAATCACAAAAGCACCGAAGTGTTGCTAAAATGACAAGCCATCAGTGGCTATTTTGAAATGAGTAAGTAATCCTAATCTCAGTGGCCAGATATCCATGGCACAAAACTGCCACCAAAATTGGCACTACTGATTTGAACCCTTGAGCCGAATGGCCAAAAATACAGTGCACTATGGAGTCAGACCGATTTATCCTCTCACCCCACAGGTGGTTGATTCAGGTCAGGGTTTAGCAGCATTGGCAGAGCATCTTGGTGGAAGACTGTGTTACCCCTGCTTGCCAGGCTGCACCTATTATGCAGATAAACAGAAAAAAACACAGTATATTGGTGCCCTACCCAGCCCTTTCTGTTTTATTCCTTATACCATGCCCATCACCTTGGTATCAGAGCCCCTTCCAGCAATGCAGTAAGTGATGGGACTAACACGTGTCACACATGGTTCTTTCTTTCTATGGTAATAAAAAAAACAGAGATTTGATTTTTTAAAAAAAAACCCAATTACAAATCCATGCAAGTGAAAGACTGCAGGCTGTTGAAGAATAAAAGATGCGGCGTTATCTGTCCGTTTTGGTACTACTTTACCTACCTATCTGCTTCGTATGGGGGGCTATCAAGCGTGGCATCTGTGCAGAAGCAGTCACTCAGCTGAAAGTGCACCTGCTATAAAATCGGCTGGCTGGAAAAGCACCACCATTTCACCCCACTCATGGAGTCCAATGAAAGTGGATCAATCTGAGAGCAGATTAAAAATTATAGGAGGAAATTCCATGGACATGAAACTGCTTGTCGACCTGCTCTGATGCCGCTGTTTGAACGCTGGAGAGCTACTGTGTATCCCTTGTGTACCTTCAGATTAACCCATTTGTTGAAACCCTGCTGGAGGCATTTCTCAAATGGCTTACGGCACACTGAGGCTGTGACTTTAAAAGAGCTCCACTGTGCGCTGATTTTGGCATTTCTTTTCCCTTGGATTCTGCTGCAGTTGTGTGTTCACCAAAGAGGGAAGCTGGGAAAACACAGGCACTCCCTTACATATGAAGCGCTATTAACTTGGGATCATGCTCTCTGTTGGCAGCCAGAGGGATAGAGACAGACAGAGAGAGAGAGAGAGAGTGTATGTGAGTGAAGGGGAAAAAAAGAAAACAAAACACAAATAACTTTTACTCTTCGGAGCAGGCACGCCTTTTTACTCCAGCTCCCACGTCTGATCATTCACACAATCCTCTCAGCTCCTACCTCTTAAAGAGTCAACGTCACACTGCTAACAAAACACAGGTCATCCAACTCTTGAGCTTTCTACCAACAACACACACGCAGGAACAAGCCAGGAGGAGCCCATTTCTTAGCAATTCTCAGGGTGGAAATGTATTTCCATTGTAGAACTGGACTATCTTTGAGTCCAACAGAAGCAAGGTCAATAGCGCATTGCAGTCTATGTATTGTGTTGATTTTAGGTAATCCAACCGGATTAACGGTCACCCCGGTTTAACCTGGTTAAATTAACTCCTTCGTTTATGCATGAGAAATACATCCCGTCGTCGAAAGGGTTGCATTAGAGATTATTGCAGCCTTTGAAAGCAATCATAAAGCATTGTTTGAGCATGTGTGTGTGAATGTGTCTGTGATGCAGGATGTGGGGGAGGGGGTGTCTCTGCAACCGTTGTGCGACCTGACTGTGTGGTGTTTGTGAGGTCACCTGTGCTGCATGTGTGTATGCTGTATGGGCTGGCGTAGCGAAGGGATATTCCATGCTCTGAGTCTATCTCTGGGCAATTGAGGCTGGGGTTTTGCACCGCACATATTTGTGGGTCAAACTGCAATTTTCTCCACGGCTTTGCTTTGCAAAATGCCAGAACTGATATCCATGAATCCAAGCAGGGCAGAAATAACATCGCTGCAAAGCAGTCTGAAAATCGGCAGACTCTGGTACCAAGGGCCACCTACCATCAGAGACGGGGGTGAGAGGAGGTGGCTCAAAGTGATGACTAACCAGTATAGTAGCTCTATAAAATTAGGCATTCATAAAAATAAATTGAATATAGCAGCAAAGGGTGACACAAGGAAATTTGGCTTCTGAGCAGCACGGAAGCTCCCTTTAGCCTGAAATACAGAAGCTCCTTATCTCTCAGGGCTCACTTGGAGAAACTGATGGCAACCTGGCTTCTACCTGAGATCTAGAATGAATGAATTCAGTGCACATCCAATCTCCCCTATGGGCACGTTATTGACTGTGGCCTGCAAATGGAGCAATGAATATTTTAAGATCCGGGATTGAACCAGTGGGGTGCGGGGAGAACGGGGGGGGGGGGGGGGGGCAGGGGGCGAAGAGAGAGAAGAGAAGGTTTGGTGAGGGAGGGCAGAGGAAGTGATAGGAAGGATACTAAAGAAAATGAGAGGTTTCGTTTCACTGAGGTAATATTCTGCCCTTATTTACATCCTGTGCAACCCCACTGACTCCCTCTCCTCCCCACAACATATCAGTGGTAAAGACAAGAATAGACTGAAGGGGCCAAGACTGCCACTTATACCAGCAGTGAATTTGGCCCCATCTCTGCTCCCGTTTTAGTGGCTAGACAGACTACTGACTTCCGTGGGGTCACACCAATGTGACTCGTAGGGCAGAATCAGAGTCCTAAATCTGTCACATCCAAAACGAGTGAAAATGAGAAAGCCAAGTTTCTGGGCACCTGGAACCCTTGATTTCCTCATTCAGGGAAGAGTCTAATCTCTCCCTAAGCTTGCTGCAGGTCTGGGAGACCGTTAGTGTGTGGAGGATACTCCAGGCGAGTTCCTCCTTGGATCTATTCCAGGTGTTTACACACACAGCCAAACCTGGCTCCTCTTCGGGGGGGTGGGGGGGTGGAGTTTAAAAAAAAAAGAGTCAGCATTCTCTGGAGTAAAGCTACAAGCTTTATGGTTCTAAACTGGGGCATTTCTTTTCTAGTGGAAGGTCATTTCCGTGCATAAAACAGGTCAGGTGTTTTATACAAGCAAGAACTTAACCTCCCCTATCCAATTAAAATATTTTACTTTACTACGAACAATCTTTGTGCGTGTGTGTATCTAGCTCCCTCATCATGTGGATTACACATTCTTGTGAAACAGTGCTTCCGGGGTTTGATTAAATAAATGTATGTATTTGCTTTGCATTTTCATTGACAATATCAGTGTAAACCTAGACTCTGTCTTTCTCCACTTGAAAGGGAAGCAATTTCAGACCTACTGTTGTAAATCAAGATTAGGAATAAGGGAGGAGGGGGAATAATAAATAATGGGGAATGGTGATAATCTAATCTTTTCCTTGCCTGAGATCACTCATCTCTCCTTCGTAGTTGGACTCCAGCTTTTTTCCTTACCATAGGCAGAAGGAAATACAATCTATGCTCAGGTTTCAGAGTAACAGCCGTGTTAGTCTGTCTTTGCGAAAAGAAAAGGAGTACTTGTGGCACCTTAGAGACTAACCAATTTATTTGAGCATGAGCTTTCGTGAGCTACAGCGCTCAATGTCTCATACTCTGACAAACGCACCGCATTCACCTCCTTAAAAGTGAACACAACAGCTGGGCACAGGGGAAAATTAAAGCAATTTGCTGCCGAGTCTGCTTTGTTTTTGTTTTTTTCCTGAGAAGGAAGAGACTTTCTTGAGTGACAACAATCCCATAGGTCAAGTATAGTGCAGTCAAGAGAAAGGAAATAAAAGAATGGAATGTGGCAGGGGAGCAGGAGGAAAGCAGCCCTAAAGGCTGATCAGTGACTATATCAAGAAGAAGAAAAGCATCCGCTGGTCTCTTGTAGGAAATGACTCTAGTTAAAGGGGAAGGGAAAACCCTCACTGTCTCTTTAAGGCATCCTACGACATGGAAAAATTGTACTTTCAGGGAATCTCCTTGCCAAAAGAACTATAAAATATGTCCTCCTCTCTGCCCCCCCCCCATCCCGTGTCTCCTCCCCTGTTTGGTTTGGTTTTGTTTAAAGGGCATTTCCATTTTCTACAGCTTCCTTCAGAGCAAAGATGAATGTTTCAGCGATTATGAGTGTTTATAAACCTTCTACTTTGTCAAAAGTATCCAATTTTATCGCACTTTAGCACTAAAGCAGAGGGAGGGAGGGGGAAAGAAAAAGAACACAAATCCCTGATGGGCTCATAAGTTTTAAATAAGAAAAGTGCAATACTCCTCATTATTGTCATGATCGGACAGCTTAGCTCAATAACTGGTCTCAGCGCTAAACAATTTCATAGGGCAATTTGACCTTACAATTATGTGTGTTACACTTGTGATTTCGAAGGGGAGAAAAAAAAAAATACTAAAAACATCCTCTAGATTCTGTGCCAGTCAAGTACTAGCTGAGTGTTGAGGGGCTGGGAACTTTATGAACTAAATTTGACTACTGAGGCTTCACAATAGCCAAAAGTTCCTTTACAGCTTTTTGGAACCACATGCTAACCTAGTGTCTAAAAAGGTAACAGCGGAAATAAACGGAAAAGCTAATAAAATCCAAGGAAATCAAATAGGACCCTCACATGCACACCCCCACACAAACAAATTACATATGCATGAATTGTGCACACACACACACACACACACACACACTTCCTACAGTTCTATTTTTCCTTATCAAATTAAATTAGAAACGTATAGGAGGTACTCGCCTTCCCATTTGTACATTGATTTAAAAATAAAGAGGCTATTTGGAATAATGCCATCGCTACTGGCAAAAGTTTACTTGACTGTATATATATATATGTATACACACACACACATACACTTTTAGACAGTTTGCTGAGTTTCTAGTTCATCAAATGTAGAGATATCTCTAATAAACACACAAACGTGTATACATACATCAGTACATGTATGTGTATACGGGGGTACATACACACACACGTCTATATATACCCACACATTTAAATATCCGTTCACACATTATACACACACGCGTGCCTACAGTCGGCTGTTCTGCAGACGTGTGAAATATTAAAGGGATGCTACAGGCACAGGGAACTACCTACCTGCAATGACAGCTGGTGATCTCTGTCCTCCTTCAGCTCTCAGCCACACTTGCAAAGTGAAGGCATCTCTGGGCAGCTCAATATCTGCTTTCAGCCGCAGCTGATCACCTTGTCCACTGAAATAGAGCGCCCTGCTTGGGGTAAGGGAATCCTCTTCGCCCTTTACCTCCCGCTGTTGCCTCCTGCGGGGGACAGGCAGAGGCTCCAGACGAGCAGTGGAACGCCTGCCTCGGGCTAGCCTGGTGGCACAGGTGCCCGGGGCGGTGTAGCGGCTCTGGCGGGTGTGCCTGGTGTCCCTCCTTGCCCTGCGGGAGCGCTCGTCCATCCCACATTCGGGTCCACTGGCTACGGCTGTACAAAGAAGCGCAAGAGGCAGCAGCAAACTCCAGAGCTGCATTTCCAATCTTCCCCCCCCTTCTCCCCTGCAAATCCTCCCGATCTGCCAGCTTTGGGCTCCTCCTTGCCTTGACTTTCTTCTCCTGTTCACCCTTCTTGGGTATTTGCTCTTTTTATAACCCTTCTCAGTTTCTTTTTCTTTTCTTTTTTTCTTCCTTTCTTTCTTTCCTGGTTGTAGATTTTTTTTCCCTTTTAAAATAAAATAAAACAAAAAAACAAAAACAAAACTCCTCCTGGGTTAAAATGTATTTCTCTGTTCTTCCTACTCTATCTGTCTTCTTCTTCTCTATTCCTCCACAGCTGGAATTCCTCTCTCTCTTCTTTTCTCTGCTGGATTTTGCTCCCTTTATTTTTTTCTTCTTAAAAAAACAAAAAAACAAAAAAACCCAGCTTTCTCCAAGACACAGACCCACTGATTTCCCTCCCCCCCAAAAGATGCTCTAATCTATTTATTTTTTGGCTCCTTTATAACATAAGCCACAACCCCCTCCTTTCCCCCCCCAACCTCTCCCCCCTCCCTTCTTCTCTACAAAATGAAAGAAAAGAGAAAAAGCCCCTCAGAAGATGAGTAAACAAGAATATGCTAATCTACTCAAGGGTGCTCCACCTTCCCAATTGAATGATTCCCATTAAAACTGCAGGGATCATGACTAATCAATCAGCTTGAAGGGGCAGATAGCTCCAGAGTCTCAAACACTTTTGCTGATTTCTTTTCCCCCCCCTCCTTCCCTTCTGTTCTTTTCCCTCCCCTCTTTCCTCTTTTATTTATTTTTTTAAAGAGGGCAATTAATGTGAAGGTACCAATGTGATAAAAATCCTGCACCCCTTTCTGCAATCTCCCCAGCTTTCCTCCTCAGTCCAGCCCAAAACACACATTCCTATGTTTTCTCTTGGCAAAAGAGTAAGCTATTTCTCCTCTCAGGCTCCCCTTTGCACTTTGCTGGTAAACCTCATGCTCCTCTGCAGCACATAAAGAGTCTTGAAACTTGATTCTCAGATTTTTTTTAAAAATTGCTTGCTTTCTTTCTCTTTTTCACTCTCTCTCTCTAATTCTTTCTTTCCCTCTTACTATTTTCTTAAAGTTATGCAATCAGCCAGGCTCCCCCTTTTGTGGTCCCCCTCAGTGCAGTTGTGTGCAGCTAATCCAAATGTTGCATCAAAGGTCCCCATCCGATCATCAGGAGCAAAAAGGAGTGAAGCTGTTTGAAGAGCATTTGCTTTCCAGAAGCTGTAGCAGCAGAGCAGGGTTTGCCTTTTGAATGCTCCCAAAGACTCTTGGTTTGGGTTTTTTTTTAAATAATAAAAATTATTAATTTTATTTTTGATTGATTAAAAAAATCCTCTCTCAATTGGCTGATTTTTCAAATCTAAGGAATTCAGCTCCCCTGGTTTCCTTGGCTTAGTTGTAGCCAGGTAAGATTCTGGCTGCTTGCTGGTTTGTGGATCTCTGTTTCTGAGCTGGGACGTTTTTTTCTTTTCTTTTTTTTTCCCCTCTTTTCTTTTTTTTTTTTTTAAATATATATATAGTCACTCTTGAAAGATCTCAAAAGCTCCCCCTGATGGCAACAAAAAGGATTTTTCTAAGTACTTAAGTGGAAATGAGTTAGCAGTAGTACATTATAAATCCATAGGCTACTATTCCATTCACAAAAAGTATGCTACAGCCTGGTTACCTCCCACTACATTAACTCACAAACCCAACAACTCTCACTAACCTCCCCCAAAATACTAGCGGCCTTGTTCTTCTGCAAACATTTAAAACAGAGTCGCTGCAGTGAAATCTCCAATTATTATGACCTCGTTGCTTCGACATATTATACTACTAGTATAAGAAGAAGTTTCACGATAGATGATTACATCTAGAATACATATGTAAAAAAGTAACTAAAATCAATTCTTTCAGTCAGTAACCTAGATGTTTTAAAAATTATTATTAATGTGAATATATGCGAGGATTTTTTGTTTACTTGCTAATTTGCAAATATTCAGGAATATACAATGGGGACCAGAATTTCAGAGGTGCTGGGCATCCAAAGGGTATCATGGAAGTCAGTATGGCACTGCAGATGCTCAGCACTGCTCTAACCAGGTCAAGGGTCTCCCAGGCATTAGCCCGAATTGGGATAATTATCTAAAGAAAAAAAAACAACCAACCAACCAACCAACCACCCTTGTAAGTCTATATCATTTTCCATGCAAGGACCTCAAAATGCAACACAGGTACTTGTGAATTAAGCCTCACAACATCTGTGTATGGCAGATACAGATTAGCAATTACTGATCAAAACACATGCTATGGTATAATCATGCACAAGTACTGCAATACAAGAAATGACAGAAAAAGAAAGGGCACATTCAATTACACGCATACTTTACAGAGAGGATCTGGAGCTGAATCTGAGTACCTTATTAAATTATTAATTATAATCTGGACTGCAGTAGCACCTAGAGGACCTAATAGAGACTAGGGCTCCATTGTGCAAGGTGCTACACAAACCCATACTGAAAGACAGTTCATGTCCCAAAGAGTCTACAACCTAAATAGACAAGATGGATGGTGGGGGGGAAAACAGAGGTATAAAGAAATGAAATGAACCTGCCCAAGATCACACAGCAGATCAGTGGCTGATCCAGGAATAAAAAACAAGTCCTCCAGATTCCCAACCCAGTGCCCTATCCACTCGGAAAACTCCCACAAACGTCAATGGGAATTTTGCCTGAGTAGGGTCTGCAAGGGCAGTACTTAGTAATAAAAGGCCTAAGTAGAGCTGGTCGCACAATTTCCAATGCAATAATTTTCCATCAGAAAATGGTGATTCAATGAAATCAAAACATTTCACATGAACATATTGATTTCGCTGAAATATTTAGATGAAAAAGTGTCGAAACGTTCCATTTCAAATTCATTGTTTTGATGATTAGATGAAAATATATTATATAAAAGTCCAAATAATAAAGTCAAAACAATACATTGCAGCATTATCAAAATGAAACCTTTTGTTAAAGTTGTTTCAATATTTCTGAAAAGGAATTTTCATTTGGTGGGAAATCCCAAATTTTAACTTTTTTTTCTAATTTGGAAATTCCAAGTATTGACCAGCTCTACGACAAAGACTTAAAGAAAATGTAAACAAAAAGTAAGATATAACAAATACGCATGTTCCAGAATTTTTTTTAGAAAAAGCAAATGAGTAAACAACCCATCCAAACCAAACCAAACATCTTAATAGGATTCCCTTAGCCTATGCATCAAATCCTGCTTCCCTTTCTCACAACAAATGAAATTCAACCTTGTGCACATGAAAAGCATCAGAGCTGTGCCATACTTGAAAGCTCTGAACTATAATCTGGGCTAGCAATCTCCTAAAAATTGCATTTCTCGTGAGATTTTGGCTGCCAGTTGGGCCAGAATCACCGGAACAGAAAAAGCCTCCTTCCTGAGATTTGGACATTTCCACTTTTGATCCCGGTGGAACCAAGAAATACAGAGGCAGAGCAAAAATGAAAACAATGGCAAAAGAACACTGGGAGTGGGTGAGGCTGATGTGGGCTCATTGCCAATTTTTCAAAAAAGGGATTCTAATTTTTCTTCTTTAACAAGTTGTCCATCTTTACTTAATCTCCATATTATTTGAAAATGAGTGCATGTGACATAAAGTTTACACCCTGCCTTAGTTACCTGCATACAATTCACATCAAAGTTCCATTGTTATGGATCCTTTACTGCCTATTGCTGTGTATTCAAAATAGTGTATAGATATGCTAACCTAAAACATTAAGCTACTGCTATTATATCCCCGTTTTTACTGGATATTACTAAGTTATGTATGAATACTCCTGTAATGCTTTAAGAATTGGAGAAAAAACAGGCAACTGGTTCAGGTCAAATTTGGTGTAAAACAAGGAAGCATGGAATCCCATCACTTTTTGTTAGGTTCTTAAATTGGACATTAAGAATGGTAGATGAGTTGGAGGGCATGACATTGAGAAACCCTGCTCTAGATCATCCCAACTTCATTGCACCGTGACGCACTTCTGACAACAAAAATTACTACATGACCCCAGGAGGAGGGATCAAAACCTGAGCCCACCTGAGCCCCGCCGCCCCAGGCAGGGGGACCAAAGCCAAAGCCCGAGGACTTCAGCCTCGGTTCGGGGTACCTGTAACTTGAACCCCAGCACCCAGGGCTGAAGCCAAAGCCTGAATCCCGCCGCCCAGGGCTGAAGCCCTGGGACTCTGGCCCCAGGCAGTGGGGCTCAGACTTTGGGGCTTCGGCTCCAGCCTGGACCCCAGCAAGTCTAACACCAGCCCTGGTAACCCCATTAAAATGAGGTTGGGCCAACTTTGGGGACCCAAGCCACAGTTTGAGAACTGCTGATCTAGTGGTAAGCTCTTTATCTTATGCACACAACATCATACCACTGGCAGACATGTCTTCATTAATGATGATCTTCTTCATTACTTTGAAAAATAGGTATACTGAATGTGGACTGATAAATGCCAAGACGACAAAGTGGTTGTATCTTGGAGGAGAAACTGTAGATAAATTGTTGAAATGCAGCAGCTGTGACGTCACTGAAGAAGTGAAACCTTGTGCGCGTCTAAGAAGTTTGATCATTATCGATGGTTCCATCACCAAGGAGGTTAAAGGAAGACGTGCCTTACCAACAAGTGCTGCGCAGAAGTTGATGAAATTATGGACTGATAAAAATATTAGACTTTGTATCAAAGTGAAAATTTACCAAACCAGTGTGCTAACAGTATTACTCTATGGTCTGGAAGCAGCTTCATTAAATGAAACAGACGTCAGAAGGCTGGAGGCAGTAGAGATGAGAGTTCTTTGGAAGATGGCAGATATAAAGTGGAATTATTTTAAGATGTCAGAAAGAAAGTAGGATGTAAAATAAGGGTACTGAATGGGGTGCAATTTAAAAAAAAAGATTATGATGGTGGAGACACTGTAGAAGACAAATAGATGATAGGATGCCAAAGAAAATGATGCAAACACAATAAAGGACATTCAGACCTAGAAGCAGATCTCTGAGTAGATGGCAGGACATTGTATACCAGGACATGCCCAGTCTGGGCTTAGTGGCAGAACAAGCCATGGACAGGAATCAATGGCACCACTATACTGCTCCCAGGCTCGGCAGAGATGCTTTGGAATGAGAAGAAGATTCCTGGATAAAAGACTCACCAATTGTAATTTCCTCAGTTACTCCATATACAAATGCACACATGCCGTTACTTTATATAGCCTCTTGTGAATTTTAAACATGTTGCTTGAGCTACAAAACAATTAAGAATTGCAATAAATTACAAAGTTAAAAACTATATTGATCACTTTATAAAGGGGTCAGTCATGGCTGCAAACTTTTACTTTAAACTTCTCTCCTGCAGAAAAGTACATTTCCCTGACATGCTGATCAGCCTGTTTGTTTGGAATTCAGTTACTTTATCCTTCAAATTTCTCTCATGAAATATCACATTTCCAATGATAGTATGTATTCTCTGTTTGTTTTTTCTTCATTACATTCATTAAATAAATTCTACAGTTTTTTGGGAGGTAGAAGGGTGAGTAATAAGTTGAATTCTATTCCATTGTGGTTATAATGAAAAGAAATTTTGATTGCCATAGATTATATAAACGATGGGCCAAATTCTGCCCTTAGTACACCAGTGTAAATCCTGAGCAACTCCAGTAACCTCCAGGAATACGGCCAATCAAAACTGGCAACCCTAGCTGTGGGATTATTCTGCATTTACAGTGCAGTAACACAACAGGGGTTGATTCTGAAAATCATTTTAAATCAAAGATTCTCCTTTTAGTTTTATGCCACAGCTTTTAGCAATATTCTGTTCAGTATGGACTCAGTAGGTGAAATCCTAGCTCCAATGAAGCCAAAGGTAAAACTACCAAATGACTTCAAGAGGGTCAGGATTTCACTCAATATTTGTCTCCCTTCTGCATGACAAAATACCCGTCAATATCACCCGGACATGTAAAGTCAATTTCTGAAACTCTTCCCTATGAGAGAGCCAACCCTGACAGTTCAGTGAGCTCAATGGGAATATCTGCATACATAACGTATGATCCCTTTCCCATGGATTTCAGTGCACAGGATGGGGGCCACACTAATCATAACAGGGGTTGCGGAACTGGGCCTTTAAGGAGACTAGGGTATTGGCTTTGAGATGCAGCTTCTGGGATAAAAATGTTGCCCTGAACTTGGGAATTTCCTGCTTCTTTCTGTCCCATAGACAGCTAAAATAAGCTTTAAGAATACTACAGCATTCTACAGTCTTCTTCTTTGTGTTAATCCTACCAAATGGGTCTGCTCTACAAGCCCTCCCCGCTCCAAAGAGCTCTGTTCAATGCCATAAACTACAGCAATGACCTCAAATAACTTTCAAGAGTATGGTGTTTTGGACTTCTATGGTAGGATACAGGTAGTAAGGGCTTTGGCTGGCTGTTTTTAAAGTTGTGTGTACTAGCTGAGGGCAGAAGGCAGACTCAAAAGGGGCTCTTGTTCTGTTGCAAAAGATGTTTGCATTGCTCTGTTCTCTGATAATCTCAAGAGTGACAAAACACCAGCAAATTGTTCCAGAAGGAACCTTGTGTATCCTTTATTTAAAGCCCCAGGCTAACACTGATTCCCATCTAACTAGATCTTATTAGCACTGGGTGGGGACTATCTCAAGCAGGGCTACTGAAACTCATGTTAAAGCTCCAGTTGATAGAATCAAGAAAGGGACACACTGAGGGGAGAGACAAGGTGGGTGAGGTAATATATTTTATTGGATCAATTTCTGTTTGTGAAAGAGACATACTATGCTTTCAAGTTCCATAGAGCTCTTCAGGTCTGTAGAGGAGACATTTTCAAGGCTGTCTAGGGCATACAGACTCCCAGTTGCCATTCACTTCTACACAGAAGAGAGTATAGAGATCCCCTTAAGGAGCTTTGTATCAGGGGGTAGCCGTGTTAGTCTGTATCTACTCCATCTGATGAAGTGGGTTCTAGCCCACAAAAGCTTATGCCCAAATAAATCTTAGTCTTTAAGGTGCCACAGGACTCCTTGTTGTTTTTAAGGAGCTTTAAAAATCCACATTACTCACCCTTACTTTAAAAAAATAATAATGTGGATTTTTAAAGCTCCTTAAGGGGATCGCTATACCCTCTTCTGTGTAGAAGTGAATGGCAACTAAAATAAATAACCTAAAAATCTTTGGGGGCAGATCCTCAGCCAGTTTAAATGATCACAGCTGCATTGACTTCAATGAAGTTATGACACTTTACTCCAGCTGAAGATTTGGCCCCTTTTTAGCATGTACTGGAGATATAGGACATAACTGGGATTCAGGTGTCAGGGCTCTATTCCCATCTTGCCTATTAAGTCACTGAAGTCACAATCACTTTATACCTCACTTCCTCCTTTCATTTAACAAGGATAATAATATTCACGTACCTAAAAGTGTGTTCAGTGTAGGGTGACCAGCTAGCAAGTGGGAAAAATTGAGACACTTTTTTCTGGAGGGGGAGAGGGGTATAGTGGTGTATATAAGACAAAGCCCCTAATATTGGGATGGTCTCAATAATACTGGGACATCCGGTCACCCTAGTTAGTGAATTACCTGACTGTTGGCACAGAGATTTGAGATCCTCAGATGGAATTTGCTACCAAAAGTGCTACATATTAATCACGATGATCACCCCCACCCCCCTTTTGTCTAATAAAGAATTTCCAGATTGCATGAAGACATCGTAACATGTATATCACTTTAAGAAGTAGGCTAAAGGCAGCAGACTAAACAAGTGGACTACATTCCGGGGTGAACTAACTGGATATCTGGTATTCCAGAACAAAACTGAGATGAAGTCCCAAATTGTCTCCTCAGAAGATTTTAAAATCTACAGGATGTCTGGCTTCAGGTCAAATGCTGAGGAAAGAAATCTGGTAAATGACTACTCTGCCTGCAAAATCTGCTTATCTGATCATTAGGATAACATGGGCTACTACTGCAAGTTTCTGGGGCGGGGGCGGTGGGCAGGGAAGATGTCCAACTGTCCACGAACATAAATGAAAGACGACAATGTGTTCTTCATCCCTGGACTATTAGATTATTTGTTTTTTGACTTTCACAAGGAGGACTATCACATGGCAGCTGCTTTACTCATCAATATTCATGCTCACTCTGTAGGGACTACTTTGTGAGCAGCCTCCTTGCTTTCCTCCAAAGACTGCAAGACTCTTAAGGCCTGGTTTCCAGAGGTGTTGAGCACCTGCAGCCCCTCCTGGAGTCAGTGGGAGCTGTGGAGATGCTATACCTCTGAAAATGTGGCCCAGGATGTGCAAAGTATGCAGCCTCCCAATACGGAGATAAAGGCTGTCTCAGATTGGGGAAAAATACCTTTATGCTAAACCAAAGAGCAACTCCTTATTAGCCAGCACTGGGCAGCCAAACAACTGCAAGACGGAAAAGACAGGGGGCTTTTTTTTATTACACAAGGGTCCCCTGTCTTTGTAAATATATTAGTAGATATGTTTAATCCAAATGGGCATGTAGCCATAACACAAAACACAGCACTACGGTTGCTGTTAATTAGCAACTCCCCCCACCCCAGGCCCCCCTGCCTTTTGGCAGTCTCAGCAGAGAGGTCAAGGACTGAATGGGCTATGGAGACTGAACTCTTTTCTTAGCCCTAGTAATGTTTTCTCTACAATAAAGATAAAGCACAGTGGTGCGGGGGAGTGGGGAAAAATTATACGGCCTCTACCGATTCTGTACCTGTTCTGTGGATACATGGAAGACATCAGTCTCCAGGGCTGTCAATCCAGCAACTTTCTCCAGCCATAATTCATTTAAAAAAGAAAACAGAAAGAATGGTATGTTACTGACAGTCGTTCTGGAGGGGATACTGGGAGCCTAGGGCGGCAGAGAAGTTGGGTTGCCTTCGCGCCGAGATTCTGGTGGCTGGCTCAGGACAGAGTGGCATTGACAGCTGTTCTGGAGGGGAGCTGTGTGTCCGGGAGATGGGGAAGCAAGGAGTGGTGCTCCGCGTACCGCTCGCTCGGCGTTCCTGAAGGCTGAGTCAGTACGGTATGGCATGACAGTAGAAGAGCTGAGTGAACTGGTCTGAAAGCCGGAAGCAAGGTGCTATGCTGGTTAATGCGTGTGCATGAGGTGATGAGGGTAGGGTCAGAGATGGATAGAAATGTACTCTGGAGTACTTGGCTCCAGAATAACCTGGAAAATTCAAAAGCCACCTGGAGAGGCCTTTAGATCAGGTCAGGCCAGGGCATATTATGCCATCTATCAGGTCCCAGGACTTTCACAAATGAGTCAAACACACCCAAGTATTTTTTTTCCCAGAATCAATTTTCTAGTCTGAATGGTGATGCTGATAGGATCAAAGGGGAAAACCTGTCTTGTCTTGCTGCTGATGAAGATAATCAAGTAAGTGATAAACAAACTGATCAGGAGAAAGACACTATTTCAATAGAATGAAAGCCAAGAGAGAGAGCTCAGGAGAAAGGCCTCACTCTGCTCCTCAGAAATTCCCTTACTTCTTTCACTCAAACGGCATTTGAAAAACGCAACTGCAATGTCCCATCCACACGAGATATGGGCCCAAACTGAACTCCCTGATCCAGACTGCCCCAACTTTCACAATCAGATCTGAACTTAGCAATTGCCCCTATTTCTACAGTGCAAGGGGCTAAATCAATGCCCTGGATCTAAACACCCCAAACGTTAGTAAAGTTCAGATCCTGATCCAAACTTTGTGGCTTGGGTCCATCTACAACAAACCAATGGGTAGATTAAACTTACATTCTCCCACATGCTCCTGACGCCTGCCCCAGACCGATTTGTCCTCCAATCCCAGCCCCATTCCCCCCAGGACAGATACCTTCATAGCTTTCCTGATGAACTCCTGTCTTCTTCCCACCGATGAGCCCTTAATCTTCCCCCTAAGTGAGGCAGGTAGTGCCGCCCACCGCAGTAGCAGCTGGCTGGCAGCAGTCAGCTATCAACCCTGCACTGCACCTGGTTCTCTGATTGTGGGGCTTCAGCTGACCCCCAGGACCCTGCCAGGAATGATAACTAATGGCCACTCCACAACAACTGAAGAAATGGATGAAAATGAAAGGTAGGTCACTCTGCACAGGTAAGTCAATCCCTACTGAATGGGCAAGCAACATAATGGAGCTGATAAAAGGCATACATTTCAGAATCTCTATCTTGTCTGCATGGGGAATTCATGCGAAAGTTAGTGCAAAATAGCTAGGATGTAAATGTAAAGTGCAGTAGCTATTCCACCCTTACTTCCTGTGTGGACATTCTTATTCGGCACTAGCATATGGGGTGCTAGTTCAGAATAGCTCGTCCAGTCTTCCCCCATGTAGATAAGCCCTTGGGTACTCATATTGCCCCCATCACCAGTGGTGCATTAGCCACTGGGCCAACAGGACCTGTGCCCATGGGCCTTGGCACCCTGACCCTCTCTGTCTGCCTGCTGCTCCTGGCAGGGGGCGGGGCGCAGGGGCTTGCCCCACTCTGCTGGCTTGTCCCGCTTCACTTGCCTGTCCTGCATGCCCCCGCGCCCTGATCCTATTTCCCTGGCAGAAGTGTGGGGTGGGTGGACGGGCCCTCACTTTTTCTGGCACAGGGCCCCACAAAACTGTAATCCACCTCTGACCATACCACTGTATGTAAGTGCCTCATAATTTGTAGTGTATTTAACCTCCAAGCCCTCTGTGAAATAGGGCAATGCTATTATCCCCATTGTACCGATGGGGAACTGAGGCACAGAGAGGCTAAATGACTTGCCTAAGGCCTGTGAAGGAGTAGGGAGTTGAATCCAGGTCTCTTCAGTCCTAGGCAGGTGCTACAATCACTAGCCATCTTGCCTCTTGCCGCCCCAAAGCACTACTGATATGGCAAAGAGGGCAAATTACAAATGGCCATTGGACCCCTTCAACCATTTCCTGATTGGTTCCTTGGGTTCAAAAGAAGGGTTGGGGAAAGGGGAGTGGAAGGAGCATATAATCCTGTACTAACCTCTGCCAATCAGAGCGTTGCATAAATCCTGGTCCTATCTAGTCACACGGTTCTGGAAATGCTAGGATGGCAAAGGAAGACACTCATCTGCAGTGATCTGTCTGTATGGCACAAGGTGGTTTTTTCATACTCCTGTCTGCCAGACATAACATGGAGGTAGGTCCACCCATCACTGCTCCCTTTCAGTAATATGCTTTGCCTCAGCTCCTGAGAGTGTTTCCCATCCCCTTTACATCAGAACATACAACCATGCTAGAGCCCCTCCTCCTTGCCTCCCCTCGCCCCCCCCCCCCACACACACACGTGAGGCTTTGCTCCTTTTTCTTCCCTAGCATTACACTGTCAGGATGTGCAGAAATTAATTGATTTGTGAAAGGAAGTTGCAGGCAGAACTGTATGAAATCAAAACATTCCAGTCATTCCTCCCAAGCTTCTGAGTGCAATAGAGATTCCTCAAATATGGTAAGAAAACAAAACAAAACAAACAAACAAACAAAGGAAAAAATAGAAGATGGGCAGACAAAGGAAAAGAAGACAAAAACCACAACAAAAATCAAATAAACCTGAGGCCAGCCCTAGCTAAAAAATGGAGGGGTTGGGGGGTTCTGTTAGAAACTTGGCATTGATGACTTTCTGTGATATGTCACTGCATGAAATGAATACAATTTCGTAAGCTTATAGGAAACGATTGCCATAGGTGAGGCTGATGGCAAACTGCCCTTTTCCCGCCACCCCCTATTGCTTTAATCACTAAAGCTGAGATTAAATAAGTGCAATCCTTCTCCATCTATCTTAATGTGTAAATACATCATGGACCAAGGTGTACCATTGGTCACAAACCAGTGGCAGCTCTAGGTCAAAATTTTAAGGGAGGCATATCCCTCATTCACTGCCCATGAAATTAAGGGCACTTTTGAAAATACCCGTTTATCCTCGCTGTGCTTACCTGGTTCTTTAGGGAAGTGTAGGAGCCCTCACTGATGTCCTGGTGTGATACAGGACACTGCCAAGTCTGGAGCCCTGGTCACGCCCTTGGTTAGAATATGGGGGACGTTACATGGACACCTATGAGTGTCACTCTGACTTGGGTTCTCTAAATGGGCTGCAGAAAACTGCCGCCTCCAGCCCGAAATGAGGCAGGCAACTGCAGTTCCGTTAGAAGCACCTATTAAATCTCCCTCCTTCAGAATCTGATCCAAAGCCCATTGAACTCAAGAGAAATCTTTCCTTCAACTTCATGGGCTTTGTATTATCCCCTAAGTCTTTATGTAGTTTGAACTATGATAGAAGTGGCTCATCTAATGTATGATTTCATCCTCCAGGGAACAACCAAGATTATTAGGCTTATCCGATGACTTCTGATTACCTTATGTGAAGTGATGTGCATGTGGCAGTCCCAATCCTCACGTTTGAGCATTCGTGTCACAAGGCCACCAGAACTGCTACCCATTGGCTTCCTTGTTGAGACTGACACAGAGGCTGAGGACTGAATGGGGGTTCAGGGGCAGCCTATCCAATTCTCTCACTCCCTGAAGGTGGTGACTGCAGGTGAGGGTGGGTTCACCTGGATAGGGTGGAACATGTGGAAGGCTTGTATTGATACTGCTCATGCTGAAGCTTGTTACACAGAGTTCCACCTTTCTCCATCCACCATCTATCACCAGCACTAAACTCACTATCAGATTTTTTTTTAAGTAGAATTAAAAGAAGAAAGATTATTAGGCTTCAATGTTAATTTACTTTGAATTGTGTCCTATATTTTGGGACTCTGCTTCCTGATTCCACTGTGGTATTTCTTATTAAAACTGATCTTTGCAAGGGCACCAAGTTAAAAAAGAAGAAGAAGAAGAAGAAGAAAAAAAGCACATTCTCCTGGTTTGTTTATATTGGGTCACACAGTAAAACCAGGTTTTGTTTTTCTTTTAATTTCGTGCTTTAAGAAGAAACACATTGTTGGAATCACGAGGTTAGGACCTACAGTATGGTACAACTTTCAAGGTACCCTAGGCCAATTCCCCTCCCGCCCCCCATTCCAGTCTCCCTTTAATTATCCTTGTGATGAGTTTTCCTGTTCTCAGCTAACAAGTAACAGACCACGTCAGAAACACATTCCACACCCCCATTATTGGGAAGCGTTTTTCTTCTTTCCTCTAAGAACAAAAATAAGAGGTCAGTTTTCAATAAATTCAGAAATGGCAGCTTTGAAAAATCTTAGCCTGCATCTGGGGGATTTTGATACTCAATTCACATTCAATTTAATGGGAACTGGGTGTCCACATCTCAGCTATGATTCTTACAAAAATCCCAGTTGATCTGTGGATGCACATAATGGCGCAGATAAAACCCCTCCTTCTGCTCCCCCTACCCCCCTCCAAATGAACCCCTAGGACAGGATTTTGAGGCAGCTGACAGATACTATAGGCACAGCGTTTATAGCCCTGCAAGAGTTACTGCTATAGGGAGTTATTAAGAGGTATTTGGTGATTAAGAGCCCTGGTTAGATGAGAACTCACTCACAGATACTCTTGTCTTAGTCATTTTCAGCAGCAGAAGCTGTAAGGAATGGCAAAGACACCCTGGTCAAATAGTTTTCAGCGACAGAAGCTCCAGACTCTCCCAGAAGGTGTCACTGTAGGGAATAGTCTAGGAGACGACTGGCTGTGGGGAACTGTTAGCGCTGGCTTCCAGGGCACTCAGACTTACGGTAGTCGTAGCCTCTGGAAGCAGGACTCACAGCAGGAAACGATGCAGGATGCTGTCTTTGGTGGAGCTTCCAACCATTCAAAGCCCCAGTCTGCGCAGCAGGAATGGCTCCAGGGAATGGGGTGGGAATCTTAACTATGGACAAAAATCACGCTTTCCCTCCTATCTGGCTTTCCCAAAAGGACTATGGAAGCTAGCCGGCTTTTTGTTCTCGGTAATCACTCCACCAAGATTTCAAAGGCATTATGTAAGTGAACCAATGTAAAGTGATTATGTCCAATGCTGTCAATAAATCATTAACATTTTTTAACACGATCAGCACAACTATTTGTGTCACAGCTGTCTTGTTCACTTTCAAATCAAAGCTTTCAAATTAAATATTCATTTAATAGTAAAATATTAATGCATCCCCACTGTTTCTGTAACAAATATTAATTTCTTATGGCACTTCCAGGCAAGGCATAAGTTATAAAGTTTGGCTTCCACAGGAATCCCCTCATCTCCCCCTTTCCCCTTTTTTTTCTTTTTTTTTTTTTTTTTCTGCATTTTCCTGTGTTTAGCCCAGAGAGAGGATCTTTTCAAGGAAGGGGCTTTCAGAAGGAGCAGAAAGGTATATTATTTATTTGAAAGCATACCCACGACCCCACCCCACTAAACCAGGAGAATATCGAAGGCTACCGTTCCGTCTCCTGGCTGCAGAATGAGTCATTCATCCATTCAGCAATTCCTGTTGGAAAAGAACCATGAATGCCTCTGCCACCAGAATCCATTACAGATATTAAACTTAGCAAATCATCAAGGAGGGGCAAGATTTAAAGTCTTCAAGGCGCATGCCTGGTCTCAGCAGAAGTGGAATTGATTTGATAACAAGCTTTTGCAGTCCTAATGCCTGGGATATGTGGTATGCAGTTACCCTGGATGAGAAGCAGGTGACAGGGATAGAGTCTCTCTCTTTTGGATGCTTTTTTTCCTTTGGATTTTACTGGTTCATCTCAGGGAAAGACACACTGAATTCTAGTGAAGGCTGCAGGGGTGTTTCTTCAATTTTATAGTATGTTGGCACATTACAGTCACAGACAGTGCACAGCAGTCCCCCACTCTTGTTGCATGAGGCGTGTCCGTGGGGCACAAGGAATTTACAAGAACTGACAGGGTATTCCGAAGGGGCAGCATGTAATGGGCCGTAACAGAGCTGTGCCATAATGGGGAACCTGCACTGCCCTACATAAGGCATTGGGTTGTCAAGGACTTCACGGTCTAGAAAATTCAGGAAGGGAGGATGGGGGAGTGGGTGCAGTGGAAGGGCAGAGGTTAATTTTTGATAAATGGGAATACATAAATCTCCTCAAAAAGATTACTTTTCTGGGCAATTTCCCATAATTGTTTCTATTGCTTGCAATCTGCTGATCCCCTCCTCCTGGGGCCATTAACTCCAAGCTACTCCTCGTTATGTTGTGGACTAAATCATGTCCAGTCTTGAGACCCACTGGTCTCCTTCTCCCACTCCTGTCCCCAAGCCTCTTTTCCGGACAGCAGCACCCCACCTGTCCTGGGGTGTCAAGACACAAACCATTCTGCTCCCATGCCCCCCCTAAAGATCACTCCTCTTCTCACGGACTGTGCTAAAGGAGTGATCCTTCCTCTCGGCTTCCTGATGAGCCCAGTCGTTTCTATCTCTGCCTATTAGACTGTAAGCTCTTAGCAGCAGGGATGCCCCTCATTTGGTCTGTCATACTGCACCAGGCACATTGTCAGTACTTAACAAACACGACACAATAGTGAAAGTGGGAAGCAGCAAGACAGTGGTGACCCTGGGAATTGCAGACAATTCCGGAGGGATGCTGGGGTTGACTTTAAATAGGTTTTGGGTAATTTCTTCCCTGACTACCTGTTCTTTTTCATTTTCTTGCACCTAGATTCAGATGAGAATGACAGCAGATGGGTAAAATACCACAAGCATGGCTGGTCTCCCAAGACCAGTACATCCTTGGCCCTTCGATGGATGCAGAAGGAGTAGGATGCAAGCTTTCCCCTCCCCATTCAAGGACTTTGAGGAGCAAAGCATCTTCTTTCTCTGGGTGCCCTTATAGGTGTAGTCAACCCCAAAGGGGGCTTGGAGGAGGCAGGGCCATGCTCCCCTGCCTCCACCACACACACGCACAATGGCCCATGCAGCCGGTTACCTGTGCAGAAGGTAGCAGGGTATACCATCCCAGAAGATGCTGCAGTGTATGCCTCCCTGGAGATACAATCCCTCCCACAGCTCCCATTAGGGTGGTGCAACTTCATTCCACCCCGCTGCAGGCCGGTGCCTTTATGGCTCAGCTTAGCCCTTGGTATTTATGGCCTGAATGGAAGCAGGAGTTACTAGAGAGCTGCCATCTAGCCTAATTCTGCTGAGGAGCAGTCAGGATAAGCTTGGATAAATATCTGTGCTTGTTTGAATGGAATCTCAGAACCCGATGAGGTTTCTCCATCACTAGGGCAAAGCTCTGAATCCTTATAATCATCCAAAGACTATCTGGCTGCAGTGACCTCAGGCACTCTTATCATTCACTATCAGCAGTTAAGGAACTTGGTTGGTTTGGAGTGGTGGGGGACTCAGAGAGAAATTTCACAGACATTAGTCAGCGGGGTGGACACCAGGCTTCAGGGGAGGGAATAAAAACAACATAGGCACTTTTTAGGACATTCTTTTCAGTAAAAGTTTCATACAGAGATTTAACCCACGGATGGAGTGCACCTGTGCAGCAGCTGAATAATCCGCAGGTTTAAGAGCCTCTGACTACTCATTGACACAATGAGGGCAGTGAGCAGTCAGAATCAGGTTTCCTAAAAGTCTCTAAATCCATAGTCCCAGGATACAGCTTAACAGTTCCAGAGGAATCATTAAAACCTATTGATTCAATCACGCAAGCTTCTTACTCACCTGCCCTTCCTCTATCAACACTTCCACTCCCCCACCGCTACCACGAATGGCTTTCCCCCACTTCCCCATTCCTAGCCTTTTCCACTCCCCTATTACTGCCACACTGGCTTTCCCCCCCAAGACTACCTCCTACCAGTGTCCCTTCATTGTCACCTTTCCCGTTCTCAGGGGACATCATTTCAGAAAAATTCTGGGGCTGGGGGGGAAGTTGTGCCAGCATACGGAACAATATATCTTATATCTCTGCATCTTATATCCTGCAGAGTTGGCGGGGGGCAAAAAGTGGAAGACATGATGGAGAATGTAGTCCTATGAAAAGCCTGGGGGCCCTGCTGAAGCGTTCACTGCCTGTTTTACCCTCTCGCTGTAAAACATAAGCCAATATTCTTTTTTTTTTAAAGGATGCTACATAAAAAGAACTACATTCGTTTTTATAAGTCCCTCTGCTCGTTAAACCACCACCCTGGACTATAAGGTTTTATGGCCAATTGTAAAGCCTCCCACGGTCCCATTACAGTCAATTGAAGGACTAAAATATGGTTTTGAAAATAATCTGGACACATTTCCATTAGCCATTTCCCCCTTTCCTCCCTAAATTGATCATAGAAATCAACACACTAAGAACACACTCCGCGCCTAAAGTTTTCATAGCATTGCACACAGGTGGGAGGGGAAGGGCATCTGGCGTGCAAGTTCCATTCAATTTAAAAGGCAAGGAAGGAGCTGTCAAGTTGGTTATACCATATCAAACCTCTTCTGCCCATTAAAGGTAATTAAAGCACTACAATATACAGCAGCCATGAAAATGGCTAGGCAAGGCTAAAACCACTCCCCTTCATTCATCTTCTTGTGGCTAATAATGATGAATCACAGATGTCATTTTTGGAAGAGAACTCTTCTCCTCAGCAATGGTCAATGCAGGGTTGCCCCTCTCACAACATGCTCTAGCGCTTTGTAAGCTGTTCTAAGCTCTCCAGACCTTTTTGCTCCTCAGTGTTTTATAGATGCCTTTCTTACAGCTAAAAATTCTTTTGAAGGGTGGCTCGCAAGAGTCTCTTCCAGCCCTCTGTAGATCTCCACACAAGCAGAAATCAGTCCAAGACCTCAGCAGCCTGCAGCTCCATTCTCTCTGTGTTGATGTGGTTTGGGAGGAGATTTCCAGATAGACCACGACTGAAATACGTACTCATTACTATAGAGATGTTAAATTGTTAATTCAAGGGGCCTCGTTCTGGTTGTCCAATGTATATGTTTGCTTGAATATTCTTTCATTCACAGTCTAAGCCCTGGTGGGACATTTTTCTGACGTGTACCTTTGTTTGCCTCTGAAAGGCACAGATGATAATAGAGCACTGATTTGGTAGAAGGGGTGCCTTGAAAACACAAATTAACATTTACCCTATCCCATGCAAAGGAGGACTGTGGCGAATGGCTGCCTCCTAAGGAGTTCAGTACCGATCTAGATATTGAATCATCTTTGCTGGACCCAACTTAGTCCTCAACTTAAAAAAAAAAAATTCAGAAGACCCGTTTCTTTGCCCTTGGAGTTTACAAGATTGCCCCAAATAGCTGGTATTGTCTAAGGGCCTGTTTCTACCTTCCCAGTTCCAATGGGGCTACTTGCAAAGTAAGGTATTACCAAGCATAATGAAAGGTGGGAAGATCCAGTCCCAAGAGATCTTCATCCTCCACCCCATTTAGACTGCACACATTGAATTCCTTGTTATGCTATCAATATAAGCAGTGTATTTTTCAGGAACAACCTATAATTTTTTCCAGCAAGTGCACTTATTATAAGTTTGTTTGCCAAGCAGTGTGGCGTCACCTTCCTCCTCGGTTATGGTTAAACGAACGTGGTTTTGTTTTCAATGGGAAAACAAATGGCATCAATTCTCCAGCCTTCTGCCCCAACCCTCTTTAATGGCATGCACCCCTTCTAGAAGGTTGATCGAAGGCTAAGGGGGGGGGCACATATTTTTGTGGGAGTCCCTTGTTAAAATACAGACAGCAGATTGTTGTACAAGATAATCCACAATGATTATCTCAGGCAATGTTTTACAAAGATGTCAAAGTGGCATTGAATCAGAGAAAGGAAAGCTTTGGGCCAAACTCCCAGCAGATGTAAATCAATTTATACCACCTGGGGACATGTCCCTTTGTCATGAGCTGGCTGAATTATTCAGTATAAATCATTTCTGTGATGAGTTTGGGCATTTTTGTTGTTGAACAAATCATTTATACATATTTTTATCATTATCTGAACAGCTATGCAGATGTGGGCATTATATTGGGCAAATAATTTAGTTCTCATTTTCCCCATCATGGGGTCTGCTACTCACTGTGCATTGGCGCCTCCTCGCGGCTCATCTGGGGAATGAGCTCGCCGCTGTCCATGCCCCATTTGGTGGTCACTCAGCCCATTGCCTCAGTCGCTCGCTCTGTGGCCCCTCTCTCGCTGTTGGGAGCTGCAGCACCTCTCCTTTGTGGCTTAGCCCTCCACAATCGTCCTTCCCTTTGGGGGTTTCTCCAGAGTCTCACTTCACACAGTCTCAGGAGGTCTCCATAGCCTCTGTGTTGACTGCACCACTCCAGCAGTGGCTTATGGGGGAACCCGGGCTCGCCTGCTACACTGGGTTCCAGTCCAGGGGCACTCGAACTAGCAGTTCAGGTCTATGTTCTCAGAACTTACTGCTCCTTCCTACCCTGCCGTTTCTCAGGCTCCTGCTCTTCCTCTTGGATCAGGGAGCGTGACTGCAGGCTCACCTCCCTGCAGCCCCATTCCATCCCCAACTCCTAGGCTTTACAGTAGCCCCTGCCTGCTCCTGCCCAGGTGAGTTTCGGTCTCAGTCTCATTGCCCCTTAGCTCCCCATCAGGTGCAGCCTACGACAAATTGGCCTCTTTTGCCACTTTAACCCCATCTGTGCTGGTGTGGGGTGAACGCCCCAACACACCCCCTTATCCCCGCCAATCATCTAATACAATTATCCATTCAAAAATGTGTTCATCCACTTTAGCTTTGCCCGACACACCCTCCTTGACTTTCAGCTCTGCTATGCCACAGCCAGGCTCATCCCAGGTGATGCATCAGAGCGGTAAAGCCTGTAGGAAAGCGAAATGCCCAGTCATTTCACTGCCACTGCATGCAGCTTGTCACAGCATCTCACAACCTGCTCTGGTATTTTGCATAAGCATTGCCATTCTGTAAAGAGCATTAAAAGAAAGTGGTACCTATTTTGCTCGTCTAAGATTATAAATACATACAGAGAGGAGGTTCTTATCTATTGAAAATCAAGAGGGTTGACCTTGAGGAAATGGTATGTTTCCTTTAAATAGCATGCCACATGTTATATCAGGACTATATTTGTCCCAAACTAAACTATGGGGTATACAGAGAATGGAAAAATCCTGCAAAATGTCCTAGTTACATATTGCAGCCTCCCACTGTAAGCTTCTCATCTGAGATCTGCCTGGTGGATCTGACGATAGGATTTTACTTATCAGCCGATATATTTCCCTGGTGCTGTCCCACAGGCTGCACAGCACGAGCCAAGGGAAGGTGAGAATCAAGGATCCATGTGGAAGCTGATGCCACGGAGTGAACCCATCCTTGACCTAGTTTTGGACAGCCTCTCCTCCCCCAGCCCATTTCACCCTTGTGCACAGAACTGGGATTTGCAATGCACAGGGAATATGCATCCTCCCTTGTATGGCTTCCCTCCTGTGATGGAGGACCTACACTGGTGGCAGTCTGGAGTCGCCCCTTATTGGCTTCTGTGGTGATGTGAATAACATAGCGAATAACATAGCAGAACTCTGACACTGACTGATTTCTCCACCAGGGGGAGTAAAATTTGCTTAGGTGAGCATGCGAGGGTGTCTAGCTGGCAAGCAGCCTGCTTTATATACAGCCCAGTCAGTTAAATTCTGTGATCCAAGAAAATTGTGGGATTTTTTTTTAAAAAAAAAGCCTTGGTAGATCAATAGTTCCTAAGTAAAACTGAGAGAATCACAGGGAAAGGAAAGAGCTGCAGGGAGCTCTGAATCTAGCAGTTATGTGACGTCTGGGGGCTCCAAATGAACAAGGAAATTTATATATTAAGCAGCAAAAAGTTTCCAATAGAGTAAAATCTGTCTCTAATTTAATTGTTTGATTGGCATGTTTTTAAAATACAATTTAAGCAAGATGATATCGCCTTCACTCACTCGAGAAAGAGAGAGAGTTCTATAATGTCGCTGTCAGCAAATGTGTCTTATGTCAACCAGCGGAAGAATAGTTGGATATCTGTCTGCTGAGATAATAACATTAAACTTTCTTGAAACATTTGAGAACTCTGACTAATCTCTCTGCCTCTCTATTTGATTTTTCTAAAGTGAATTTACTGCTGATGAAAGGTTCCCGATTGACAGCTCCAGAGACAGAAGTTTATCCACAGAATAGGTACAACCTAGTCAAATACACATCCTCTTCTCACAGTCGATGTGACTGTTTTCCCACTTCCCTGCACCTTGCATTGTCATTTATGCCTGTGAACAGTGGGCGTAAAGCTCTGCAGCCACTGTGAGCAAGCGGAGAATTGATGTGGTAATGGTTTACCTATACTTTGCCCAGGTGCAAACAGCAATGGGGAATTAGGCCCAATGTCCCTCAACCCAACCACGAAGTCCACACCTCTAGAGTACATTCAGCTGAGGAAACAGAATCAGCTGGGGGAATTAGCAAAGGCTTGGGACCCAGGAACTCCTGAATAAAGTCCCCACAGGCCATTCGCTCTTTGGCATTTTGGCTGATACCACTACAAAGAGCGCCAATTAGTGCCCATCAAATAATCCTGGATTGAGATTTTTTTTTCCTGACATACACATTTGCTCACTGGGAACTGAACTGCAACCACATGGGCCACTAAATAACCAGCAGGTGGTAACAATGTTCAGTCAGCATCAACCTAACATCTGCCTGAATGGACAACCTAGCCATAAAAAGTTCCATGCAATCCCTCCATTACTGTCTTTCTCCATTCTGCACTTTCCATCTCTCCAGGGCTCAGGTAATTCAGACTGGCCTCTGTTCATCTCAGAGCACCTCAGGATTTCCTAATAATAAAGAACAATATAATCACTTTGCATTTTCAATGTACTATGCAAACATATTTAAGCCGCACAGCCACCCTATGAGGTAGATAAGTATAACTATCCCCATTACACAGATAACCATACTTATAGGACACCCATCATATGTGTGCTTTACAAACATTAACACATTACTCTCACAATTCCTCCATAAAGGGGAAGTATTATCCCCACTTCACAGACAGCGAACTGAGACCGAGGGAGATTAAGTGATTTGCCTAAGGTCATACAAGAAGTCTGTGTTGGACCCCAGAACTGAATCCCAAGCCCCAGGCCAGTGCTTTATCCACAAGACCACCATGCCCTGGACATCCAAAGAAGTTAAGCGATTTATGAGTCGCTGAGAAACCTGGGAATGGATCTCAGGACGGAGACCCCAACTGCCAACTCTTTGCTAATTTAATCAGTCCACACTACTTTCTCAGATTGCATACAGAGTTCCACAGTTCGTCCTGCGGCTGCAGCTCTGTAGATCCCATCCATGAGAAACAACAACAAAGCAGAAGAGGACTGATGAGGCAACACAATCCCAATGCTTTCACAGAAGTGCAAGTGACAGGAAAACTTTAATCAAGAAAAAACAAAACAAAAACACTACTTGCGGGAGAAATAAGGGACAAATGAGAGAAGACCCATGAGCAAAGGTTGTCATTTCCTCAATATCACCTTAACAGAAATACTTGACAGATTGTCCTTTGACATGTGGGGAAATACCTGGGGTAAATGCCTCATCTACTGGGGAAATACATAGGGGAATGATAACAATTACAGGGAATTCTTAAAGGGGACATACCTTGTCTCTAGTGAAGTGCTTCTGTGGACATTCCCATCTACAGAAAAAAACAATAGAGAAAATGATACAAATGGAAGTGTTCCCCACGCATGAGGGTAAGTGGAAAAAAATCTTGGAGAGGGTGTTATGCCTCCATCCATGGAGAGTGCTTTCTTGTGTATGGCAGGATGCTTCATTGGACAAGCCCAAACATAAGAATGTTTGGAGAAAAGATACCTTATTATGGGGAACACAGCCACAAAGGGGGAAATAATTTGTGTGACTAGAGGGACGGAGGGGAATAAAAACTCACCCACCTACCGAAAATTCTTCAGGATAGAACAATCCATTGGTGTTATTTGCCTGTTGAGCTGTGAGGAGCATTGTCCTTCATCCCCATTGGAAGGCCTGCTTTGGCAGTATTTCATGAGATCCATGGAGCACACAGAGGTTATGACTGAAGGGGCAGCAAATCTGATCAACACAGGTATAATCTGGCTATCAACCTATCAGAAACACACAAGAAGAAATGTTCCATTGTTCCTCATTCCTATTCTTATTTGGTTAAGAGTCAACTCTCTGTTTCAAGCATCACCATGAAGGAGGCAAAGATCAATTTAGGCCACTATTCCTTCTCAGTAGATGATGCATTCCATAAACTCTATTTCTTCCTGCAACCAGGTGTCTTCCCAGCTTGCATATTCATTCCCTCCATTAGCACCATGGCTTGTGAAAGACAATTAAATTCATTCCAAGGAACTAGTGCTAAGGGAAGCGATTTACCCACTGACTCTTTGGTGCCACTCCCGACACAAAGGACTCCTGAGAAATGTTGTACTTGTTGGAGGAGAGGGCTCAGACCACAAGCATCAATAAGGAGAAGAGTTTGACACAGTAGATCATTGGTGTCCAAACTTTACCCAACCATATGCCACACTGGCAACTTCCACAGTGTTCTTTAAATTTTCCCGTGTTGCCCACAGGAAGAGGATACCTAGGCCCTGTTCAAACTTAAGAACATGCTTAACTTTATACACTCCAGTTATTTTTACTACTCTGAGTGAGTAAAGTTAAGTATGTATGTAAGTCTTTGCGGGAATGGGGCCGTGTCCTCCTGATGTACCCATTCAATTGGGAGGGATAGTGGTTATTGGTATCATCTCCCATCATGGGATCTATCCTTTCATATTGAATTGAAAATAATTTCTCTTTTATTCAAATACTGAGTATCCCAGGGCCTGGGGTGAAACTATGGAGATCCTGTTGACATCTCCCAGCAATGCTGGAATCCAAGCTGCAATAAACTCAGTCCATTCCTGTCAAGGTTCCTTCCCCATTCTGAACTCTAGGATACAGATGTGGGGACCTGCATGAAAGACCCCCTAAGCTTATTCTTACCAGCTTAGGTTAAAAACTTCCCCAAGATACAAACTTTGCCTTGTCCTTAAACAGTATGTTGCCACCACCAAGCATTTTAAACAAAGAACAGGGAAAGGGACCACTTGGAGACGTCTTCCCCCAAAATATCCCCCCCAAGCCCTACACCCCCTTTCCTGGGGAAAGCTTGATAATAATCCTCACCAATTGATACAGGTGAACACAGACCCAAACCCTTGGATCTTAAGAACAATGAAAAAATCAATCACGTTCTTAAAAGAAGAATTTTATTTAAAGAAAAGGTAAAAGAATCACCTCTGTAAAATCAGGATGGTAAATACTTTACAGGGTAATCAGATTCAAAACACAGAGAATCCCTCTAGGCAAAACCTTAAGTTACAAAAAGACACAAAAACAGGAATATACATTCCCTCTAGCACAGCTTATTTTACAAGCAATTAAATAAAAGAAAATCTAACACATTTTCTAGCTAGATTACTTACTAACTTTACAGGAGTTGTAAGGCTGCATTCCTGATCTGTTCCCGGCAAAAGCATCACACAGGCAGACAGACCCTTTGTTCCCCCCCACCAGATTTGAAAGAACCTTGTCCCCTCATTGGCCATTTTGGGTCAGGTGCCAACGAGGCTACCTTAGCTTCTTAACCCTTTACAGGTGAAAAGGTTTTGCCTCTGGCCAGGAGGGATTTTATAGCACTGTATACAGAAAGGTGGTTACCCTTCCCTTTACATTTATGACAATTCCAGTTTTAAAACTGATGTGGCTTCCGCATCTCTGAAAATTAGGTTACATATTTCCAGTCTCCTGTTAAAAATCAAACCTGTAACTTTAACGTTTAATATGTAAGCAAAGCATTTAGTGTTTGCACAGCAAAGTGCTTGTTCTAAAATTAAACCCCTGCTGAAGCAAGATAGAAAACAGTGATGGGTGAACCTCAAACATTTGGGAGGCTGGGTTCAGTTCGGAAGCATATCCAAACCTCTTCTGTCTGAAAAAATTGGCTGGGAAACTTGCAAGAACACGAGTCATCTATATGTAACATTGTCTTATTGTGGCCCATCAACCAGTGAGAGATGATTCCCAAGTTCTCTTCCTCGCCACCAACTTTACCATTGATTTCAGGTTCTAATGATTCTGAGTCACGATGATGATAAACTCGCCAGAAAACCATTTTAATCTGCTTGGAGAACTAGCACCAAATCCTCAGCCACACCCAATTTGCCCACATTTCAGGTTACCCACATCAAACCCCAGCCCACCCTGGAATGTCTCTTGAGCCCAGGGCTACTGCAGAGGTGCTTCAGGACTGAAGGAGCTGGCTCTGTGCCTGGTATAGGGACCCCTTGTGCCAGCGATATTCTCCAGGGGCCCTTGCCCATCAGCCCCTTTACTTATCTGGTGGTAAAGGGCCATAGGCCTTAGTGCAAGACCTAAGGAAGAAGTAGCCATTTTCTTCATATCAAGGCCTGTGGCAGTTTAAATATGAAAGCTAAGGCAGTCTATATTTGGTCTTATGCCTGCTGAACAGATATCTGCATCACCCGAAGCCCTGACAGCTTCTCTTGTGCTTTGAATTACACACCTCTAGAGATTCAGAGGATCCAAACCATAAACGGTTTGTGTAGACATAACAGTGCTAGGTGTACTCTAGCTCAGTGGCTCTGAAGCGGGGTACACAGAGGTCTTCCAGGGGGCACGTCGACTCATCTAGAGATTTGCCTACTTTTACAACAGGCTACATAAAAAGCACTAGTGAGGTCAGTACAAACTAAAATTTCATACAGACAAGGACTTCTTTGTACTGCTCTATATACTATACACTGAAAGGTAAGTACAGTATTTATATTCCAATTGATTTATTTTATAATTATATGGTAAAAGTGAGAAAGTCGGCAATTTTTCACTAACAGTGCACTGACCCTTCTGTATTTTTGTGTCTGATTTTGTGAGCAAGTCGTTTTTAAGTGAGATGAAACTTGGGGTACACAAGACAAATCAGACTCCTGGAAAGGGTACAGTAGTCTGGAAAGGTGAAGAGACACTACTCCAGCTTGTGAAAAATAACAGTGAGAATGCTACAGGGCGGGCTTCCGTGTAACACTTCAGTATGTCTGAACTGCAGCCGGGGATGCGAACGACAGCTCACGTAAATATCCCCATGTCAGCGGTACTCTAGGTAGCTCGCTACAGATAAAAGCGAGGATGCAAGGGCACACACTCACTTGTGTAGCTAGTACTGAAGCATGTACCCAGAGGGGCAGGCAGGCTTCTGCAGCCTATACTGAAGCCTGTGCTGTAGCATCTGCTCTTTAATTTTTAGCAAGCAGAGCTAGTGCAGATATGAACACACAAGCTACCATTCACACCCCAGGTTCAAATGAAGATGTACCCTCAGAGTCCTTCAGTCTTAAAATACCAGCCTTCACAAAGGAAGGGACTGAATTGTTGTATGGAAACTCAGTGTTATTCACCATGAAGCCACTAGGCTAGAGCATCCCATCTCATCTGTCTATTTTAGAATGAGATGATCCACCATAAGACATCTAGGGCATTATACACAATTAAAATAATCCCAGCAAGGTGGCCCAGAAACCATAATGACTCTTAGCAGCAAGTGAGAACAGGGGGCAAAAAAAAAAAAAAAAATTGTAACCAATATGAAAAGTTAACCAGGCTCTCCAGAGCCTGGGCAAAACAACAGGTCTGGTTTTAAACTAGGAAGTCGTTCTCTTCAGAGTGATTGCTAAACCAAACTGTGTGCAGCCAAAGTCTGGGTCCATCGAATAGAAAGTCCACCCCCCCCCCACCATCCAGTAATTACCTTCTTTCCCTCCAAGGAAAGCTCTCTCTGTCTTATGAGGCCTGATCCAAAGCACACAGAAGTTAAAAGGACTCCTTCCATTGACTCCAATGGGCTTTGGATCAGGGGCCTAGCGTGTGGAGAGAATTACCTAATTCATGACAGTTGGAATAGCTGTACTTTCATGCAACCTTTGCATTTCAAGTGTGCGCCTGTGGTCTCTTCTATGCTTAGAGAGAGACGGTTGATCCCTCCCCTCCCCTGCCAGCCCTTTGATGGACTATTAGGCTGATCTGGTATGGCGAACCCTATGGGCCAAATTCAACCATGGTTTAAGTAGATGCAACTCCTATTGAGATCACTGAAGCTGTGCTTGTTTACATGAGGGATGAATTTGCCCTGAGATACTTATATCCACGATCCCATCATGTCCAACACACACACACAGAAAAATCCAACAGAGAGAAACTGAATTTAACAAACAATCCCTCTACTTTAACAATGGCAAATACCCTTTAGCTTACGCTAGGATTATCCATCATCTGTGGCAGCTTTCCAGGAATTTCTGGACACACTCCTGCCGCCGCTTCAGAAGAGAAACCCACGTCATGGACGTACATTGCTTCTTCTGACGTTACAAGGGTCAAATTAAATTCAGATAGCCGGGATAATCCATTTTTATTCCTGAGATTGCTGGTAAATTTTATTTTTGAGTTTCATTTCTGTGCCTTGAAGGAATTGTTCTTCCCTTTTGATGCCATTTTCAGTATTTGTCCTTCACCTCCCCGGTTGTCTCGGTGGAGCCAGCCCAAATGTCACGAAGACTATTAATGGTGTATACTTAACACACATACTCACAGTATGTTCATTCTCAAGGAGACTAAACATTATTGAAAGGTTACAGCATTTATTTTGATGTGCGTCCATTTAACCAGGTCTAGTAAATGTTACACAAACGTAAAATGGCTCTTCCCTCCCCAGGGGTCATATTGAACCATTGATTTATAAGCAAACCTCCCCACTGAAATGAATCCGGAATTAAAAACGGACAACAAAATATGCCAGCTTGACACACATTTGATTTATGCAGAAGACATCACAGAGAACAGAAGTATTCTATCCTCATTCCCCTACTGGAAACAGTTTCCTACTTGAAGCCCTGGAATAATTCAGTTTTTAACTCCTCTAAATGGGTCGTCTCTACAGTGGTAATGAGACACCACAAAAGCTTCAGCATTTCAGTTGTGAATAGGCACAATGGCAGTCTGGATTTTTATTCAAAACAATCTGAACCTCTTTGCGGATTTGCAAACCAGGCATTTTGTGGGATCCCAAAAACATGCAGCTCTCATTGGGGCTGATAATACAGCTAAAGCAGCAGCCTCTCTCACGGTTGTGTCCAGAACTAGGAGCATAAAAATTAAAAATACTTTTAAAACACCAGCTGGAGTTTTGGGCACTGGATTGTCTCAAGTACTGTTCTAAGGATATCTATTCATCCATCCCTACTAATCATCAATCTTTGGCAGCAGTGAGGTTTATGAAGGATGACCATGGATTCTAGGAAGATCCCATGAGCACCCTTACGTACTCAGTTGTTGTTTGATATATAGATGGAGAAGATTCCTCTATCCCTCCAAAAATAAAGGAAAGATACTTGGCATAGGATTTGTCAGACTTCGTTCCCAGCTCCATAGTCTGAGTCCAACCAACAGCCAAACAAATAACAAAACCTAAAGTACCAAGGGATACCCAAGGTTGTACCTCAGTGGCATAGTCTCCCTGACTTATCTTTGAATGAGATAAGGGTTTTTCCCATGCCCTGGGATTGCAAATTAAATGCTCTCCTGTTTGCCCAGTTAGACTCTGATCCTTCTCCATGTGAGTGAATTTCTGTACCCATAGAGTACTCTATTGAAGTCAGTGGGGCTCTACACAGGGGCAAGGTCCTCCTGCGTGGAGCTACTTGCAACACTGACTTCATAATGGACACAAACCGCCCCTATTCATAATGCCCTAGTTGTGTCTTGATTGCTGTCTCTCCAAGAGACGTTCTGAAAGATTACATCCTTATGTTGGGCACCACCAAAGAAGACAAGAGAATTACAGCAGTGACACTATTATACGAGGTCAGAATTATACAGCAGTGGCAACAGAAAACATAGAAAAAAGAAAAGGAGTACTTGTATTTACAACTAAGGTGCCTTAGACCTAATCCCAGCCTAAAAAACACAAACTGTCATTCCCAGACTCCAGTTAAATGCACACTCTCTTACGGGGAAGTTAGTTTGACTCAGTCTAGTTGTCAAATACTAATGCAAAAACAAAGAAACAGGACAGTACTCTCCCTCCCCCATTGCTCTGAGACCCTCCCACCTACAATGCCCTTATGCTCAGAAACACCCCTCCAGCCAACCACCTCCACCAAATTCCCCACCAACTCAGAAACCTGACCTATCTGTTGTTGGGTCTAGAGAAGCAGGAAAGGTCTGCAGCTGCAGGCAGCTTGTGCTAGAGGCCTCGTATCTTGCCTCTGGGGGTGGGTTGATTGGAAACGGCCACACAGTAGTCCATATTCCAGCACCTGTGCCTTCTCCCTGTGACACAGGGAGCCCAGATGGGATTTCAACACCAGGTGTCACTGGCAGCCAGATGGACCGCACCCACCCACAAAGCTCCAACCCCACCGTGTGGCAGCAGGTGGTATTGCAGCCTGCACCACATAATAATGTGGCCACTACCTACATTATTTGTGGGGCTGAGCAACACCAGCCCTGCCATGACCAGCTGCCTCTGCTGTCTCTTTTCTCTCTCCCTCTTCTCCTCACTGGCCCAGTCTCTCTTTCCTCTTTTCACCCACCTGCTCCTGCAGACTCGCCACCTTCTCTGCCCCCCACCCTCCATCCTAACATCTCCCTTCCCCTTTCGCCTCAGAGTGAGGGAGCCAGTGGGTTTTAGAGGGAGCCAGGGCCACCCACATAGGGGAGGGCAAGCCTGATGCAGCCAGGGTTAGGGATGGCTGGGGGCAGAACCTGCAGCCTTGAGGGGGCTGATGGGGGTTGGGCTCCTCACCCATTCTGCCCCTGCTTCCCTTTTCTCCCCTTGAGCCCGCACATCACATCCTGTTCCCCACTGTGCCCCTGTATGGCTAGTCTGACCCCTCTGCTTAAACCCTTGTCTCTCAAGTCTGCACCCTGCCCAACCGGCTGGGCCCTAAGGCGCCTGGCCACAGCTCCATCCTTGCTGGGCACCAGCATGGGCAGCACAGAGATCAGATGAGGTGAGACCATCTCCCTGCTTTCTGGGCTGGCAGCAGGGCAGCCTCCCAGCAGCCTGGAGGAGGCAGTCACCCCAGGGGGTGCCCTGCTCCATACCAGCAGGGCTTCAGAGTGCATGACAGAGACTGCCATTGCAGCTAGGGAGGCCACGGCCACATCCCCAGAATATCCAACGTTCCTGTACTTCTGGGAATGGCCGCACAGGGGCAAAGCGGCATGCTCTTCAAAATGGCATCCCCCATCCGTGATACCTGACATAACCGTATCTGGTTTTGTCTCAGTACCGGTCAAGGGGACAAAACCATAGAAAAAGAGGACTGGCCTGCTTAAAACCAAAGAAATGGCCTGCCTCACTTGGCCACCAGAGAGAGAGTCACAGGCAGCTGTTGGCATTTTCGTATTGATAAAATTGCCATTCTAACATTAAGAGGAGGCTTGAGGCCCTAGGCAGACCCTGTGCATGCCCCACAGTCTGGGGAAGCCTAGTGGAGAGGCAGCAGTGGAAGGCAGCACCAAGCCATCAAGGTTTGGTTAGATTTCTTTGCTGCTTAGTACTGACAACCTGCTCCAGCCAGCCCAGGGAGGCTGTGTGGAGTGACTGGGAGGCAGCTCCCGCTACTGCCTCTCCACAGAGAGGCCTGAGACTAGCCTTGTACTGTCAAAACATTAGGGGGTTGCAACCTTGACCATATCGTGACCCCCTTGTCCATACCAGGCCTCCCCTCCCAGCTAGTCAGCACCTCCTTCCCACTTAGGTGAGGTGGTTATGATCTCTGATGCCTTTCATGACCCAGGGGTGTCACAGCACAGAGGTTGAAAACCCCTGTTACACCAGATCCCCTAAACCTTGATGACCCAGGGATCCAGGCCAGAGGTGAGCTAACCAATTTGGATTAAATAAGAACCATCCAAAACTTTATCCAAAACCCAATCCAAAGCCAAACCTTTTATGAAGTTAAAAAAATGGGACCGGTTTTCCTCATTGTTTTTCAATTTCATGCCACCTCTGTACTAAGTGGCTCTGCCCAGGGCTTTGAATGCCAAAATGTGACAAAGAGGAGCCGTGCAAAAATCTTATTGACGCTTCCCTGAATTAACCTCCAATCCTTTTGAGGTTCCCTTACTCCTGCTCCATTCTCCCTGTATGCAGGGAAAGTGATCTTGTCAAACACCCTCACGGGCATACGAGGTTGTGTGTACAGCTATGTAAGGAGAGTTATCAAACAGCTGCATAGTTTCTGACCATGTCAGCACAACAACTGTATATCAATATGCAAAGAGGAATTCAGAGACCTCTACGGTGCCTCTCGACACTCATCTGTTTTCTAGAATCAATTTTCCTAAACTCTTCTGCAAACTATTAGCATGCTGGATGTCCAGTTGAGGAGTGTGTTTAAGTAATCCCAAAGTAAATGGTTTCGCCTCAAGAAACATGCAAAACAATAAACTAATCTGAGTTGAGTTTATTTTAATCTTTTTGGGCTTCTCGTTGTTTTGATCTGGTCCCAGACGTGGAAGTCTGGTTTAGGTACTGTGTTTTTGTTTTGGTATTTTTGTTCTTTCTGGGATTTGCTCAGTACAAGCCAGATTCTTGGATTTGACAAGTTCTGCTTTATGCTATTTGTGTAGCCACCTGCATAGCCAGAGTGTGATTTAAAAGGCTGACTTCCAGGTTCATAAAAGCAACGTGCACGGAGAGGGGCTGCATTCAGCTTTGATTGATAGGAGATTTGTTTTCTTTGCTAGTTTCAATTTACTGCAGCAACCTGACTTACTACCCCGGGCCCTTCCCCACACTGCCGGCCAATGGACTTCCTCTTTACAACCCATTTATATAATACCCACCTCCACCATAGGCACTCCTGTCTCATTTGTTTTGTTTAATTAAATCGGCTCCTATACCTACCCACTCAGTGAATGACGTAGTGGTGATATGTAGCATTCTTCCCTTTATCAGACGACTGAGTGATGAGGTTGTTACCCAGAGACACAACAGCTCCAGTTTCTGCCTCGTGGGATTGAAAGGGTAACTTTCAAGTGAGAGAGTTTAGCAAAGCTCTTACCAGCTCAGCGAATGGGAGGGAGGGTCTCCTGCTGGCAGCTTATGAGCCACGAGGGTCCTGTTTGGAGCCATGGCTAGGTAATGTTCTTGAATCACAAACAAAGTGAATTCAGACCCTGCATGGATGGACTCCACTAACTGGCTAAGTGACCTGCTCCATGTCTCATACAAAGTCTGTGGCAGGGCCAAAAATAGAACCTAGGAGTCCTGGCTAAGTCTCCTGCCCCAGTCATTAGACTACAACTGAAAGAGAAAGGGAGGAAAATGGAAGACAACTGTATAAAAACATAGGAGAATAAGATTTACTTTATGCCAAGACCAGCAGCATTAGTGCTTGAAGTTTAGCAGATAACTCAGAGAGATACTTTAGTTAGCAAGCATAAATTTGGGGAACGAAGAGATTGGAAGCTTTGCATGGTTCTTAATAAGACCTGCCAGCATTGTAACAGCACAGTTGTCTGTGGACATCAGGGGCACAGAAGAAAAAATACCTGTTATCCCTTGTGGAAAAATAAGCAAATAATACACTGACTATACAAATGTTTGGAAGAGTGAGGTCTGACATTAGACCGCAAATACTCCTGTGTGGTCTAACACCCAGAAACTAGAGACTCACAAAAACTATAGTGTTTTTCCGGACTTTTTATTCCTTGACAATTTTATCACGGTTTAGTGAGCAAATAAAAGGAAGATGGTTACATGTTATTAAAGGTGAGTGGGATCTTTTTTTCTGTGTTCCTCCATGTTGACTGATAAGCAAATCAAAGGGAGTAAGTGTCCTGAGATACAATTCACAGAAAGAGAGGACTCAGACCTCTTAGTAATATAGCTGTACTGTAGCTAGACAAACCTTTTTAACATTCAAAAAAAGGCATTTGGTGACTCAGAGCTATGAAGACCTTCCCCAAACACTGGTTACAACAAAAACACCACTTAAGAATATTTTCAGATGGGCTAATTATGTTTAAATAAAGTTGTTTGTTTTCTTTGCCATGAAACAACCATACAACTCAGTTTTCCTTTGGCAAGCGAGACACTGACTAAGAATCACCCAGGATTCCCTGTCTTATGTGGAAATCCATTTGTGTCAGAATCACTGCTGTTCACGCACTGTAGGTATACAGAAAGTCCTGTGTTTCAAGGGATTGTAAAGAAGATTACTTTTAAAACAGTTTGATTTCCTCAATCAATAGTACTGCCTTTTAATTTCAAATGTGCTGAAGATGTTCGGTTTATAAGTAATGAGGAACTTATACGCTACTTAGCAAGCATATGCTTATATGCTCGTATACGCTACGGCCTCCGAGTTGGCTAACACACTGAGGGCGGAACCAGGGATCCTCCAGAGCTAGACACAGGAGCTGCTACAACTTCATCTAAAGAACCAAAGCTCCCTACCTAAGGCTGTAGCAGACTCACATCCTTTGTGGATCAAGCACAGAACGGGGTCATGCACTCACCAGTGGGTTACACAAGAAGCAACAAATGGTATCACATTCCCAGTCTAGTGGAGTCTGATGTAAGTTCACTCCTGGTGTAACTACATTGACTTCACTCTCCCACATATTTTCAGTTAGACCTGTCTCAGCAAACACATCTTCATGGCACAGTTGAAAGACTAAGCACGCTCATCAACATGAGTCGGGATTGCACAGTTGGGTCCTAAAACGCCTAGAAAGTGGGTAGTTTAACCAAATATTTAGCCACGGGAGAGAACGCTCTATCAGGTTGCTTTTGGAATCCCAAGAATTTGAAGTAGTTTTCTTTAGGACTATATCTGATTAGGTACCTAGAGCAAGAATTAGGTCCTCTTATTGATATTCTAAAATAAAAAACAAACAAAAAAGTTTCCTAGGTAAGGGGAGAGTGAAAACTGAGCAAGGAACACAGGATTTGACTCAGTAATAATAATTTTCTCAGAAAAAAAAATGAAACAAAACACAAAAACACAACGGTTTTTTGTCTGTGAACATTTCCTTCTGTCTTGGAGGAGAACAGCAACAACAAGTCAAAGTAAGACTATAAAATATTCAACTTGTAGCACATGAACAGCATGTGGGATTTTTGTGCAGATTGTACAAAACATAGGGTTAGGTTGCATGTGGTTGACACCCTATTATGATGGCTTCTCCCTGTCCTTCTGTTCACTCAAGGCTAAATTGTGTGACTTACTCATGGGGGAGGAATTACGAACACAAGTCATCCCACTGGTGTCAATGGAACTACTCATGGGAGGTACTGCTCACAATGGTGAGTAAGGGCTCATAATGTGGTCCTCTACTTTTAATGAGTCAGGCAATGGGGCTTTACCACACTCTTTTGGGAGGCTGTTTTAATACAATCAAAGCTGGAGATATAAAAGGCCTACTAGATCATCCAATCCATCTTCCTGCTAATTCAGGGTGGTCTCCTACAGGAGTTTCTTGTATTTCATCCAGCCTGATTTAAAAAACCTAAGTGGTGGTCACTCACCATTATCTGTAGGAGTCTATTCCACAGCCAAATACCTCTTACTGACAGGCATTTGCTAATTATCAGGAATTTTTCCCTGTCTTAGTTTAATCCCTGTATGCCTACTTTACTTGCATCCCAGACAGCCCGCTCCCATGGAAAAAGCTTATGGGATAAAAACCTCAGTAAGGTTCACCTTATAGGGTCTTCTCCTCTTTGTTCTGGGGTGTGGTGAGGTAGGAAGGAAGGGTTTACCCCTCCATAGAACAAGCAGCACAGGGTTTTGCTTCAAGAACCCAGAAAATCCCCTAGCACCATACAGATCTTAGGGAACATGCTGGAAGGTTGGGTCATCGGTACAGAAGGTCTGGTGAAAGAGCCTACAAACTTTCCTCTGGTTTTCATTCCTTTGTATGCTTACCCTGCAATGTGAGCTCCTCCTTGTGTTTTGCCTTCGAGCAGATGGGATTAAACTAGTTTTGTCATTATGTCTCTTAAGGCCACTGGAATTGAAGACTCAAAAATCATTCAAAATTCTGCCTTATTGTCCTGCTATCTAAGCATATTAAAACCACATTTTTACACAGTGTAAGGAAGGAAATGCCCTGATCTTGAATGGCAAGGGTCAGAAGCGACATGAATTATTAAGTGCCTTGTTTTGTATTCTGATACCCCTTTGCTTAACATTGGGCTCCCTGGAAATTTTTGAAGAATTCTGCAGCAGGCAATGTAAGGCATGAGGTTAGTGACTCACAGGAACTTTACCTGATGGATGGCATTAAGCTTTCCGTGCCCTCATGATCTCTGAAGTTATTTCTTTCTTCTCCCTGAAATCAGATAGAAGGTATTTTGTAATGGACACATTTCATGTTCAGAGACATAGGAAGACCATGCCTCTCATTGGCAAAAAGGGACCGAGGGGTTGATTTATGAGAAGATTAAGAGAACTAAACATGTATATCTGGTTTAAAAATGACATCATGGGGATTCATACCCATCTTCACAGACATAAACACTAGGAAACAAAAGAGGATGTCTAGGGCAAGCCAGTGGAGGTACGCCTAGGGGTAGTGGTAGGATAACAAGTAAAATTTAGGCTGCGTAGAAGGAAAAAAAATTCCTAGCAGTGGGACTTCCCCAAAGGTCTCATGATGTAACAAGGATTTAATGTTCATAACGATTTAACATTGTTCCAAAGTCATAAGTCTCCTAAAGAAAGCTGGGCATTTCCCATTGATTATAGCCCATGAAGGAACAAATGACCCAAGAAAAGCATGATTTGATACAATCATGCAAGGATCTGGAAAGAGATTTTAGGATAGGAGCACTCAGGTGAACCTTCCAGTTCCAAGTGTCAACAAAAAAAGAAGACAACTAATAGGCATGAGCAAATAAAAGATGAATGTGTAACGGCTTCTCTTTGGGCTTTGGGCAAAACCGTTGGGTTTGAACCATGAACTTATGGTATCAAAAATAGGAGCCTCTACTGCATCTGCTAAATAAGTAACTCCATTTGCTAGAGAAGGCTCTTATTTTCTTATGGAGATCAGTCACTAGAAGGAGACAATGACCCACATTTTGCTAGTGTGCGTTAGGTACAGGGGGAGGGTTTGGGATTTACAGAGCACTATGACAAAAGCCACTCTGTCAGGGGACCAGGTCATAGGCACCCATGCCTAGTGGTTGGAGCAGGAGTCAGGCTTAGTGCTCAGAGTCCCAGTAGCAGAACCAAGGGTTGGGACAGGGTCAGAACAAGGGCCAAAAGTCAGAACCAAAGTCAGAGTCCAAATGCCAATAGCATAAATCAAGGCAGAATCAGAGTCAAGGATTGAAGCCAAATTACCAGGAGTTAGGGAAGGCAGGAGCTGGGGTGGTTCTGAGGTGGGAGCAAGGCTGAAACAAGACTGGGCACAGGGTAGGATCTGGCCAAGAGCCATGGAGGAGCAAAGGAGGAAAAGGGCTCAGAGAGAGACAAACTCAGAGGCAGAATGTCCACAGGCATGTGCATTTAGCAGCCAGCAATGTTACTGCCGCTGGGCTTAAGAACCAGCCTGCTAGCTTCCTCAGCTAATCGGGCAGGACGGTCCACCAGGGAGCCTGGCTGACTTGTAAGGGTGTCAGGAGTACTGAGCAAGTGCAGCTGCAGGGCCTCACTCCTGACAGCTTGCTCAAATTAGGTAGTTCCATTATGCAGAAGATCTGATTTCCCAGGTTTAGAACTAGCATGTCTTGTTAGGCAAGCTGCAAAGTAGGTAGGAACTGGGGTGAAGGGGAGTGTGACAGGGCACACTCACCTCTTGTGAGCACCTCCTGTTGGCTGGGTGCAAACCTGCCCCCCCTCCTCGCCCCCCGTTCCTGGGGCCCTCTGTCAGTTGTTGCCCTCATCAGATGGGTGTTCAGTGGTTCAACCCTCTGGCTAAGTCATGTAGTCTAAAACAGATGAACCACTTCCATGGTAAACGGTCCAATAAGGATTATCACTGTGCCCTGGTTGGTATCTGCAGCCCTGCCTGGGCTCAGTTCTCAGCCCCTTGTAGGCCAGCTTTAAGTCTGTCCCTGCCCTGTTATACAGTAGCACCCCCAGGGCTTTCTCCTTGGAGATGCTTTACCTTTAGTGGTCCTGAGATAGCCCAACTCTCCAGCCAGGTCACTCAACTTCAGTCCCCTTCCAGGGTAAGGAAGTCCAACTAACAGCTGGCCCTCTCCCAGGGTCTTCAGCCCCAGCTCTCCAGGCCTCTTTAAATTCCAGCCCTTTGCTTGGGCTCCAAAACAAAACTTGTCCTCTTCTCAGGGCTTTGGACACTTTGCCAGTCGGGGCACCCAGGACTACCCACTACTCTGGGTCCCAACCCAGGGACCCTACAAATAGCAGCCACGTGCTGTTCTCTTTAATAGCTGCTCCTGCACCATTCTCTGGTATGCTTCCCATTCTGTCCCATCACCTTTACCCATTAGCTTAGGGTTCTGGTCCTTAGGTTCCCTGCATCTGTTCCCCATTTGCACAGGGTTTGCCCCTAGACTGCCTGCCTGGACAATCCCTCTGTCTTACCCCCTTCTGGTCCCAGCCAGGAACTCACCTGTTCCGGACCTGCCGTTCCTTTTAACTGAGCCTGCTGTGTTCTGATTGGCTGCTTCCCTGCAGCCTTTCTAGGCAGGCCTGGAAGACCCACCTTCACTGCTCCTTTCCTGGGGTATGGTGTGGTAGGACCACCAGGCAGTACACCCCATGGCAGGGAGTTTTCACTTCAATGGTCCAGTGTGTACTTCCCGCAGACAAAGTAAGGTTGGAGACAGAAAGGTTCTGAAACCCAAGATAAAGGATTAGGATAGTAACGTGCATATGCAACTGAAGGATCAAGGGGAACAAGCAAGAAGAACTGGAACTCATCTTAAATTAAGGAGGTTATGATTTAGAGGACCCAGTGGAAATTTGGTGAGATGGTTCTTACAGCTGGAATGTCAATGCAGATGGGTAAAATCTGTAAATAAGAGAATGGCAGGGAAGAAGATGAGGTACTATCTGTTTGTCAGAAGTATTTCCAAATCTAGCGAGCAAGGTGGTGGTGGAGAAATTACTGGGTTGAGTGCTGTGTGAAGACTCAGTGTTTATTTTACTTGCTAGCTTATCAGTCCCTAGTAATAATAACCATGCTTCCATTATTTACATGTCATAAGGTTATTCATTGGGAGAGGTACAGAGCGGCACAAAGCCAGTGTGCAGGGGGAACATACCCATTGATACACCCCTTCAACGGGGTACAGTATTTTCCCCCAGATACATGGGGCTTGCTCCAGAGGACAGGGCACAGGGGTGGTGGGCTCACGGCCCTTCCTGCACACCTTATGTGCGCCCCCTGGAAGCAGGCAGTAAGACCAGTCCCTGTGCAGGGTCAGGGGAGCACACACACACATACCTCTTCCCCCTCCCAACCATGAGCAGAGCTAAACTGATCAAGAGGTCTGACTATCAGATCTGATCAGGCCCATCGCCTGGTGGTCCTGGAACTAGTCAGAATGAAAGAACCTTTATAGCTTCACAGATGTGGACCACAAATCTAAAGACACAGTGCTACCCCTCGGACAAGTGCTAAAAGTTAATCTACCGTATATTTCACTAAGGACCAAAAAAAAGCTACTGTTTCTTAGACTTCAGTATATAATTGGCCAAATATTGCACTGGAACCCTTGGAAGAGAAGTTTTTTTTAAAATTCTATTTTTTTCATGATCCGTTTGTTTATACCATTCAGTCACTCCCATCAAGCCAAACCTGGCATGACTGACTCTAATCCCACATTCAGCAACATTGCTGCTATGTTTATATATCCAGGGGGACTTTTCAGAAGGGGGGGAAAACACCTCTAGTACATGAATGCCAAAGGACTCAACAATTAACAAACTAATCTTATTCCATGTGCTAAGGGCCAAATCCTGGTAGATGAAACCTGAGCTAATGAATTAAAAACCCAGAAACTACTTTGGCTGCATAAGCCTGCTTTCTATTTCAGCTAACCTTTCAATAATAATTCGGCAGGATTTTTTTTTCCATGATGCTTATGCTTTCTGAGATATGTGACTCCTTTTGGACACAAGCTCCTTTGATATTTTATTTCTTGGAAATATTTAGCTATGTCCCAATAACTTACTTGTTAAAAGTATATTTGCTTTTCCTGTCCTGAAGGTTGTAGTTGAGTTTTCCCCTCTGTGAAAAGGCCCTGGCTTTTTACTGCATTTTTACTGCTGGGAGAAAACAAGGCTAAGGGAAATGTTTGCCATATGTTGACATAATGCTTATGTCATGGGGTGGGGGGGTGGGGGGGTTGCCCCTCTGACATCATGACAGGAGTGTCTGCACGCTACAGCTAGAGATGGGTAAATTGATCACAAGAAAATAAGAATAATTCGGAACTTTCATCAGAAACTCCGAAGGAACCAAAACGCCAGGTTTATTACAGAGGTTCAAAAAAGGTCAATTAATGTTCTAAAAAATATATATTTAGAGGTCATTGGGGGAGGGTGGGAACATATAAAAGAAAAGCCCCCTATCACATGGAAAGGAGAAGATTCTACTATAGGGGTTCTCCATAAAAATTGAATTAATCTGGGATGAGCTTAGATATTATGGTGGTGGGTGCTGTAGAAAACTTGGGTGGGGGGGATCCTCTTTCTCTAATTTATTCTCAAACCTGGACCTTGAGTTGGATTCACTACTTTTAGTGGTCTCTTTCACTGTTTGTATATATATTTTGGACAGCTGTGATGCTAGCTGTGAAAATATTTGCAAACCCCAAACATTTTGTGAATTTTAGCATAAATGATTAAACTTATGAAAATCTGTTTGATCTACTGGAATTTTGTCGTTTCTTATTTGCTATTCTCGTGTCTGAAAAGTTCCAGTAACTCAGTCCAGGCGCAAGACACAATATCAATGAGATTTAGGTGACCGACCAACAAAACAAAAAGTGAATGACTAGTCAAAGTGAACAGCTCATGAACCACTCATAGTCTCAAAATTATTCACCCTTAGGATTGGTAAAGGATGTGTTTGACTTCAGTACAATAAAAGGTGTGGTTTTACATCAGCAACATAAATCATACTGATCAGTATTGTTTCACTGTTTCCTTGGATTCCCTTGTTGGTCTGTCTGTATCCATCTGTTGTCTCGTCTCTTATACTTAGATTGTAAATTCTTTGGGGTGGGGACTGTCTTTTTATTTTGTGTTTGTACGGCTTCTAGCACCTAGAACATGACTGGGCCCTTACATGTGACAATAATGTAAATAATCAATAATAACAATTAATGAAGTCCTAGTGGAGACAAGGCACTGTAGTTTTTACATTCATGTAGCTAGCTGAGTATAGAGTTAATCTGAACTAGCTACATCAAGGTAAAAACTTACCTTTGCCTTCTCTCTACTAGGATTTTACTTTGAGATGGCTTTTTTTTTAACATTGAGATAGCTTTTCTATTTTTATTTTTTGCAGTGAAGACAAAGCCGACGAGGAATTCAGAATACATTCACAGCTAATTGAACTGGTTTGCAAAGGATGCACAAATCCTCTCCCCAAAATCTAAGTCTTCATTACATTTTTTGGGTCTGATGAATACTTTTGGACCACTTTTAATGGACTTTTCATTTCCAGGCACCTCTAACTTTCTTCGACTCAGCTTTTCAAGCCCCCCCTTCAGTTCTGTATCCCTCTGTTTCAACTGAGGCCAACAATTGTCAAAGGGGAATCAAACCAAACCAAAGGCTAAACGTTGAAGCCGAGACAGCCATGGAAGCAGCTGATGGGGAGAGGGAGGGCAAAATGGGGAGAAATAGAGATGTGGATGATTAAAAAAAGGGGGCAGTTCATTTGCAAAATCCAGGTCCAGAGGCAGCGTGTTTGAGTTGTAGGGCACTGGATTGAGAATCAGGAGATGAGGGCTCTATTCCTGCTCTCCTGACCTGCTGTGTGACTTTGGGCAAGTCACTTCATCTCCCTGTGCCTCTATTTGTTCTCGTATTCTTTGTCTTCCTTGTCTATTTAGATTTTAATATCTTCAGGTCGGCTACTATCCCTTACTTTCTGTTTGTACAGCAGCTAGCATGATGGGACCCTGATCTCCATCGGACCCGCTAGGTGCTACTAGAATAGCTATATTAATAATAATAAGGAATAAATATCTTTCTTTGGATTTCAAACACCAACCGCCCTGACAAGTTTGAGATCAGGGAGAAGGGAGGGGTGTTTATGTAGGGCCTCTTTCTCTCTCTCTCCCTAAAATGAAAGTCTTAAGCGAAGTATTAGAACCACGTTAAAAGTTCTAATACTTCTTGCAAGACTTTTGTTTTAGAGAGAGAGGGAATGAAAGGGGGGCAGGAATGTATATGGTAAGGGATTCCTCTGACATATAACGAGAAACCAAAAGATAAAACCGCAGGCGAGAGAGCACAAACTGACACGCTGCATGCGCTGGCAGGGGGCGGGGCGGGCAGGAAGATGTTAAAAGGGCTGTGTGACCACTGTAAACTGAAGAAACACCTTGCTTCATTTGATATTTTCCCCACAACCTCTTTTTCCAGGCCTGCAGTAAGAAAACCTTGCATCTAATAATATTTCTCAGCCGGCACAGTTTACAAATAATCCTTTCAGGCCATATAGGTGGACAAGCGCTCCTGTTATGAACTGTTCCTATAGGCTTTCCATGGAGAAACAGTAGTTATTGTTGGCAAACCTTCGGTTTGAGCCCCCTGTGTCAGGGAATCTATGGAGGGAGGGCTACGGAGCAATGTAATAGAAAGTATAAGCCTTGGCAGGCTTGGAATAGGCAATCTTTCACTTGAGACACACATACAGAAAGAGAGAGGTTTATTTCACAAACTGCTGTTGGCTATTTAGACTTTTTTTTCCCCAGACTGCCCCACTGTCAGCTCCATAAAATAATCCATAACGATGTTGTACTTCAGAAATTGGATAGCGTGGTCCAGAGCGAAAACCACTGTTTTAAATTCCTTGGAAAAATGGGTTATAGATTCTATATTTAAATAAAGGTTAGAACAATAAAGCGGCCGGATTTTTCCACAGTGACTCTCACCTTCTCAGACAGTAAATGCTGAGTAACTCCTCATCTCTCCTCGCCCTCTGTCCCCCACCCCGCTTCCCACACCTCAACGAAAGGCCTCCGTGTTCCCTCTTGTTTACTGAACGTCTGGAGTGATGTCAAAGAAGCCACAAGGCCGCTCTTTTAGAGAGACCATTTCACTTGTCGTGGAGGGAAAAAACGGGGACAGACACAGCAACAGTCACCCAGAATGGTCAGCGTGGGCCGGATTATGGGGACTGGCAGAAGTTCCGCTGAATTTAGGCCAGCCGGGGGCTATGGAGTTGCCGACAGCCAGAAGCAACACAGTGTGTGTGGTGAATGGTGGTGGGTGGGGGAGGGGGATGCTGACATTTTTAGGCAGCTGGAGTCACCGCAAGGGTTCCCAAATCTCTCGTTTCATTAGGGGCGTATGTGCTTTTTTTAAAAAAAACAGGTCAATTGAAAATATGGTCGTGCCACTAGGTCTTTGCTTCTTTTTCCCCTCCAGCATGAGAGGTGTGATATAAATAACAAACCTGTTACAGAACTGTGCAAACCTGTCAAATAACCCAATGATGCACCGTCCGAGAGATTGGAGCCCTGGCAATATGCTGAGCGAAACGAAGGAAACAGTGGCTGTATAACCTACTGAGAGGGTAAAACAGAGAGGTACCAGTAATGATTGGCAGGTGGCATGCCAGCATCCTCTCCTGACAGTGGCTGACTGGCAAAGTGATGGATCTCTGCCCATTTAGTGTTGGTTTTCTGAGGTACACTAACATTGGACCAACTGGACACTGACCAATTAAAACTGTCCATGATCCAAACCTGTCTGTTTTTCCACATGCATACAAATTCCATACACTTTGGAATAAGCAACATATATTACAGTCAATTTCATGCTCCAAGTATGGTGACATCCTTGTTGGGATCTGCCAGCTTTAAGCCTTGCATGGAACTTACAACTGTCCAGTGATTTGGCTGGTCAGAACACTGGCATCTAGTCACTTGCACACATCAACCTCCTGACCTCCAAATGACAATCCACACCTCTCCCGAGGAATGACATTTTTGTTTTTTGTTTTGTTTTTTTGCCTGACAAGGCAAAACTGTCTACTTACTGTTCTACATACCACTTCAGCAGCTGGAAGCATCTGGCATTGGACATATGGAATTTAATTTCCCAATATTTACATAGATTGAAACAATTCTGATTCCAGACTTCAGAAGACCTATTCCACCAGACCTCAAGGCAAAAGCTTTCAGTTCATTTCATTTTCCTCCTTTTCTCTTCTTTCGGCAAATGAGCTGGGAATTACAGTTTAAAGTCTGCACGGGTTTTACGATGTTGAAAGACTCTCCAGTCCTTGATCTAAAAGGCTTACTGCATAAATGCTGCATTTCACTTCTGGGAAATCCAAAAGGACTTTTAAGAGCCCTAACCATTTTAAAAATCTCTCTTTTCAATGACCTTGACTAGATTTGAAACAGGCCATCTGAGAGTTCTGCACGTCAGCTGTGGATAAAGTCTCTTTGTAAAAATAGAATAGTTAAAAAAAATCACTCATACAGAGGAGAATGAAGACAGGCATGTCTAATGCTGACTGTGGGCCATCATTGCTAGACTACTTGCTAGTATAGATTTAAACCATTTAAACATTCTTTTTCCTCAACCTAAGTAAGGTGGGATGTCATAAGACAACACATAAGTCAACGGAGCCGAAGTTATGTGCTCTGCAGCTTGATCGCTCTAAATTTCCCAATCTGTGGCTATCCATGGAAAAGACACTTCTCATTATTATAGAAACACAGGGATCAAGAGATGGTATAGACCTTGAACGCCATTGTTTACAAAGAATTCCCAGTGATGACTGGAGTTCATTCTAATACTGCAAAATCCCTTTTGCAGCAATGATTTCACAAAGAGGGAAAAGACTGTAGGACCATGGGCTGAAAATCAATGAGGTTCAGAAGAGCTTAATATTACAAAGTTTTCTGCAAAAGACTCATTGACTGAAGATGGGAGCATGTGCTTGTCTTTGTAATGTCTCAGGAGGCTTCTCCTCATGGTTCTTTTATAAAAACATTCCATGAGATCTTCAGCTGGTGTAAATTGACATGGTACTACTGCCCCTAAAGAGACTACTCCAATTTATGCCCGCTGAGGATCTCACCTATCAATGTGCAATTCACCAGTAATGTTTGTTCTAGTGGGGTGGTTGCCTATTAACATGCTAAAAGAAACAAAAACGTAAAGTCCATCATCCTGATAGTACAGTAAAAATCTCTCCTGTAACTACAGTTATTACTGTTCATGATTTATAGTATGGTAATCTAAGATCAGGGCCCCTTTGTGCCAGGTGCTGTACCCACATAGGGTGACCAGATGTCCTGATTTTATAGGGACAGTCCCGATTTTTGGGTCTTTTTTTTTTATAGGCTCCTATTACTCCCCGCCCCCATCCCGATTTTCACACTTGCTGTCTGGTCACCCTATATGCACACCTAGTAACAGACAGACCCTGTCCTGAAGAATCTGCAATTCAAATAAACAAGACAAAGGACAAGATGATAAACAGAGGCACAGATAAGTGAAGTGATTTGCCCAAAGTTGAAGAGCAGGTCAGTGGCTGAGCTGGAAATAAACCCGTTATCCTACATGCCAACCCAGTGCTCTATCCACTAGACAATGCTGCCTCTCACATTTTCTTCATGAGAAGAAGGGTAATATTTTCAAAAATGCCTAAGTGACTTAGGAGTCTAATTCCAATTTTCAATTGGAATGTACTCCTAAGTACATAAGTCACTTTTGAAAATTGGACTTAGGGCTTGTGAACATGGCAAGTTACTGAGCAGGAAGCCCAAGTCTGAATCCGGATTTGGGTCCAAATCAGCTTTTCACACAGTAATGTCCTGCGTGGACACTGCTTAAGCTGCACTCCAGGACTTTCAGTGCAATATAGCAGAATCTGTGTGTGATGTTACTGCACGGCAAGCTGTTGTACTGTAGAGTCACCCCTTGACTTGCCAAACAGTAACTCACCATGTAGACAAGCATTTAGACTCTGAGTCACTTAGGAGCTTTTGAAAATTTTACCCCAAGTGTAGTATGAGTTTGATACCATTTTCTATTGCAGGGATTGGCAACCTTTGGCATGCAGCCTGCCAGGGAAAGCCTCTGGCAGGCCGGGCCGGTTTGTTTAACTGCAACCTCGGCAGGTTCAGCTGATCGCAGCTCCCACTGCCCACTGTTCGCCGTCCCAGGCCAATGGGGGCAGTGGAAAGGACAACCAGCACATCCCTTGGCCCATGCCGCTTCCTGCATTGGCCTGGAATGGCGAACCACGGCCAGTGGGAGCTGTGATCAGCCGAACCTGCGGATGCTGTAGGTAAACAAAAACCAGCCCAGCCTGCCAGTGGCTTGCTCTGGCGGGCCGCAGGCCAAACATTGCCAATCCCTGCTCTATTGAGAAGTGATGGGAGCTATATGCTGACTTTGCAAAGGGAAATGAATCCAGTAGTCTATGGTGTCTTTTCCATTTCTAGCAACTACACTCTTCTGATATCACTGTGACACAGAGGCCTGTTGATGGTTTAGTACTCTGTGTCAGCAACTCCTATCAGGCCTGACAAACTCATTGCTCCTAACACATTACTGTCATAGTATTTATCTATAACGGGTGTCTTGTAAGGTATCAGATGAAAGCAGGTAACACACTGGTCATTAATATCAATGTGAAATGTATACTAGCACTGTGTGAGAATTACGGATACTTACTGATATTATGCTCTAAAATCTGTAACCAAACAAAGGAAGAAATAGGTTTGCTCCCAGACAAGAGGGAAGGTAATTATTTCCCTGCCACTAATGTAAATTAAGGATTGTGAAATCAACACAAAGGAAGCCCCACTGGCATGTAAGTCAACATGAAAACCCAGGTTGACAGAGTGATATGAAATCAGCATGAGAGGCCAAGGCTACTGGGAATTATTGTGTCTCTGGGGTCAAATCAATGAGTTTGGGGGAAATATAAGGGGAAGCAAAAAGACATTTTGTTATCCATTTCACTGAGGAACATTCCTGGTAGAGGGGAATGATTCATGAAAAATCTGGATCGTGGTTTAACTGAAAACTCCAAAAGGACTCTGTGGGTGAGAAACAGTTTTAGTCAAAGGATTGTAGCTTGTTAAGTTAAGCTTTAGTCACTAGCACGCATGTTATCCTTTTGTTTTATATGTAAGCATTTTCTGTTTCTATTATCTTCCTTAGTATCACTTAAATCTCTGGTCTTTGTTAATAAACTTATCTTGATGTTACTGTGAATTCTTCTCAGTGCTGTAATATTAAAGTGTGACTCCTCAGCAGAGCTGGTGTGTATGCTGTCTCATTAGGGAAAGCAGACTTGGTAATTTCTCATTACTGTCCAGTGCCAGGGGCTGGACACTGCAGTGGAAATCCCTATCAGTGGGTTTGGGGGTCTATGGTGCATCAAATGTTAACTGCAAGGCAAAGTAAAGACTGACAGAGCTTTGGATGAGATTGTTTGGATGGCTAACAGACCCAGGCTGACAAGGAGCGGACACCTAGTTAAGCTACAGCAAGTCTCTTGTTTGCTAAGACAGAGGAGGTAACAAGGTCACCCACAGTCCTGTGTGACCCAACAAAGCATCACGGTCACTTCATAGACAGCTAGAGAAACACTGGATACGAATTTCCAAAGTTTCTAAGGCTCTTAAAAGCCTAAGTCCCATTTTCAAAAATGCATGAGTCAGTTAAGTCATGATTACACTAGGAAAAAGGAGTGTTTTTAGCCTCAGGACCCCAAGTTCTATTGATTTTCTATGGGACTTTGGCTCCTAATCAGTCAGGTGCTTTTGAAACTTTTACCCGCTCTCAAGGATAAGGTCCTAGCTGAGGATCTGGTCTTAAGTTTTACTCTACAGGATGAATGTCTCTGCGGTAATGTCAGAATTCAGAAGCAGGCAATGTCAAAACTGGGATTTAGGGAGGATTTATAGTACAGAAAGTAGATCTGGACTTGTGCTACATTAGAGCAAGTGTGATTGTTATAGAGTTAGCTAAAGTCTCTGTTCTTAACTCCTTATTTAATTCAGCTGTTAAACCTGATGCTACACTAGAGTGCGAAAAGATCTCCTTTTATGGCTTTTTTTCCTTAAACATAGATAGTGTTTTAATATTGGGTTCATTTCATTTTTGTTATTGTATTTAGAGAAGCTTATTGCAATTTTATTGCTATTATATAACCCTATTCTCCTTGTGATTATTTTACAGGGCATTAGAGAGTTGGTCGTAGATGCTATGTTATTATAGGTACCAGGTGGTAGAATTAGGTTGGACAGAATTGGCGCTCTCTTGTCAATTATCCTCTGAAATATGTGTGAATTAGCCTGTATGGTGGGGCTGACCTCAGTGTCTCTGCTGCCCAGGGAGAGATTGCATTATACCACTATGTAAGGAGACAGAGATTAAAAAGCTTTCAGTAGTGCATTTTCACTGGCTAGATGAGCCACATCCCCAAATAAGGCCCCCCATATCACTAGTCACTTTCTTAAAATCTTGGCCTAACTAACTTGCCCAAACTCACCCAGGCAATCTGTGATGGAGCAAGGCATTGAACCCCCTCTCCCAAATGGTAGGCCCCTGCAACTGCATCTTCCCTGTCACGGCTCCCAAGAAGATTCTACAGCAGCCCCGGGGTTTACAGTCAGTGGAATTACATCAGTATAAAAAACAGCAATTAAGAGCAGAATCAGATAAGAACATAAGAACGGCCATCTAGCCCAGTGTCCTGTCTTCTGACAGTGGCCAATGCCAGGTGCCCCAGAGGGAATGAACAGAACAGGGAATCATCAAGTGAACCATCCCATGTTGCCCATTTCCAGCTTCTGGCACACAGAGGTTAGGAACGCCATCCCTGCCCATCCTGGCTAATAGCCATGGATGGACCTATCCTCCATGAACTTATCTAGTTCTTTTTTGAATCCATAGTGTCCCCTGAAAGTTTACTGTTTGCTCAAGTACAGGAACAGATGTGACAGCAGATTTCTGAAAGAGCTCAGCTACTCTTTAGACATCTAAATATGGACTGGATTTTCAGAAGTGTTCAGGAACTAATGTGTTGAGCTCTTTTGAAAATCTTTCCTTTTACAAAAATGTTCACCCCAGTCCCTTCTTTGGCACCTAAATAAGTGGCATTGACTTCATTGGGAGTGAAGGGGCTCTGAAAGCAAGCAGTTTATGATTCCAGCCTACATATTGATTTGAAGCAAATTGAACTTTTTATTTGAACAAAGGTTCATGGAAAAGTTTTGCCTAATTCTAGTGTGGACTAGTTAAAAGTTAAATCTGAGTATTGGTCTTTTGGCAGGAAAAATCCATATAAACAAAATCCCAGTTGCATTAGTTCACTTCAGAAGTGTGTTAGCTAACTCATTCCTGTGTCAGTGGGAAATTTGGAAGTGACCTTGGATTTCTACCTCTCTTTTAATAAACATATTAAAATACCAATATAATAGCTTTTTATATCATAATAAAAATATATGGAGGATTAAATCCTGCTTAACACTTACTGATTTGGAAGCTGGTTTGCATGGTTTTCTCACATCCAGATTGCCTCACGCTCAGTGTGCCACTTGGCCGGAAATTTTTATTACAAGGAATTGAACTTGGTCCAGAATGTGGCAGGAGGAAAGACCTTTGGCATCAATTGTCACAAACCTTTTTGACCAATCCTGAAATATCTATAGAGTCTCTTTCCACTTTCAGTCAGAATTGGTTTGGAAATTGGCTTTTGGACCAACAAGAACTAGGACATGGTATTAGTTAATGCTGAACTGGAAGTCTTGTACACAAACTTTTGGCCAATAGGTTTTTGCAGTTATACTCCTCAGCCGTGAATTGCTCTGCCTCTTCTTATTATCAGCATTATGAGGTACTTTTCCCATAAATCCCCCAAAATAATTAAAAAAAAACCCTTTTCTTTCCCAAAAGTGTTTGACTGTGTTTGGAACTGTATTGTCTAGGCCAAATTGTTTTCAAGACTTTGAATATTGACTGTTGTAAAGGGCTTTGAAATCACAGCTGTGAAAGTTACTGTATGGATACAGTAATTGATTGATTGACTCACAGTGTCATTTCTTTAGTTGGCTTATAGTTCTACTTTATCCCTTCAACCAATCAAATGTATATTTCCAAAGTGCTTTTACATTCAAGCACCCGAGGCATTCTTAAAACTAATATAACATCCAGTGCAAGAACCAATAATGTTCTTGAAAGGTAAATCCCATGATTATTACACTCATCGTTCCTTCAAGGCATAGGTTCTAAACAACAAAGAGCTAAAATAATTCCCATTGCTTTGGTGGGAGCCAGTGAAACTCAGCAGGGACTGTATTTTCATACATCTTTGCACAATGAGGATTGGAGTCTCTGGGTGGGACCATAATACTAAACAATAATAATGGGACTACAGAGCTGGGAGATGGAGTTAATACAGTGCAAGATTCAGACCTGAGTAAATCCTGTAGTTGTTGACCTGCTGAATTCTGTATCAACTGCAGACACTGAAGAGGACAAGCTGCAAAATCTGCAAGTAACTACAGTAGTCAGGTTAGGAATTGAGATTAATATGAGGGACAGACTGAGATTTCTGAAACCATCTTAGAAAGGAGAGATCTCTGTCTGGCTAGATTCCTGAGGTGTTTGGACGATACCTTAATTACATGATAATATGGGTGCAAAGAAAGCTTAGAAGCCACAATGATTCTGAGGTCACAAACATTATTTGAAGGATAAAAAGAAATCCCATGCCGGAAAACCTGAGACCTCCGCAACCGGGGAGCCAATCCATAGCAGCTCAGTTGTTGTCTCTGTTAAGTTTAAGAGCATTTGAAGATATCTGAAACTAAGGAATGTAAAGACAATTATGCAAAACACTCAGCTTCTTCCTAGAACCTTCAGAGACCGCTGGGTAAAGCAGAATATCACATGCAATGAATACATATAGCCCAGGCAAACAGTGTTACGCACTGCAAAATGATGAGACGCCCGTATTGCAGAACAAGGCTCAGAAATGGCCTTCCTTCCCAGGCTTCTTGTACCTGGGAATGTCATCCTTAAAAAGAAACTCTTCAACTCAAGAGACAGACAACAACCCTGAAGCAAATATTCCAAGAGAGAGACTATGCTCAGATACTATAGTGATGAGCACAGGATAAACTGATGAAAAGAAACATTCCATAATCATTGCATATACCGGTGAGGGCATCATACATCAAAGACAGTAAACAATTGAAGGACATATGGGAAAAGTCCAGATTGCCCTATTAAACAATGTATAAGTTATTTAAGTAGTTTGAAGGGGTGGAATCAAAGAAGTGGCAGCTCTGCACAGTAAGAGCAAGCATAAGCCTTGCTTTGAGAAAGAATAATTATTCCTAGCTCTTTTCCTCAGTAGATCTTAAAGCACTTTCCAAAGAAGGTCAGCATCATTATCCCTGTTTTTAACAGATGATGTCATTGAGGCACAGGAAGGTGAACTGACTTCCCCAAGGTTTTCAGCCAAGCTAAGAATAGAACCCAGGTCTCCTGACTCCCCCTTGACTGGTTTACCCACTAGGTTACACAGCTAGTCTGGTGTAGCAGATAGTGCGCTAGGCTGGGGATCAGCAGAGCTGGATTTTAATCCCAGCTTTTCCACTGACCTGCTGTGTGACCTGGGGCAAATCACGTCACTTCTCTGGGCCTGGATTTCTCTCCCCAGCCTTTTGCTGTCTTGCTCCCTTGAATAGTAAATTCTTTATGGCAGGCATGGTCTCATGCTGTGTGTCTTTACAGTGACTAGCACAATAAAGCCTCCAATACCGGTTAATGCCACGAGGCACCAGTGTAATACAGGACATGGCAAAGGATAATTTTTGTAACAACTTTACAATGACATCCTGACACAAACTGCAACATAACACTCAAAAAGAGTGTGGGTGGGATTCTGAAAAGAGCAGAACTTTCATTGAAATTCAAGTGGATTTGGGTGCCTAACTCCCTTAGGCTCCCTTGATAATCCCCAGGTGTACAATACAGAACTGAGTAGCCTAGAACAGTTTCAGAGCATTTTCTCTCCCCGATTATTCTTTTTAACCCACAGCTACCCAAAGGGAAATGTAAGGACAAGATATAAACAAGAGAGTCATAAAATGTGTCCATTCCAAGATGCCCCTCTCCCCTGTAACTACAGGGTGAAGACACTGCAGGTTTTTATTTGCTGGTGAACTCCAACAACAAGCAATTTTCTCCCTTCTTATAAGAAAGGTGGAGATGCATACAGCGAGTATGAATGTGTGCTCGGGTATTTAAAATGATGTATATGCAAACTAGGAACAACCTTTGGGCTCCTGTCAGGTTTCCAGCGCATCCCACAGTGGCATAAAGTTTGGACACAATCACTGTTTTAACTTGAGGCCCTACATGCAGGGCATAGATCCTGCAAGATGCTGACTGCAGTGCTGAGCAACCTGAGATCCCTTTGACTTCAATAGGCAATGAGGGCTCTCAGCAGCTCACAGAAGGCGTTCAGCGCCTCGCTGGATCAGGCTAGCCATACATCAAAGTTCACCGGGCACGTAGGAGCTTCTGAGGCAAATCGCAGGATATGTGTGTAAAGAGAGAGAGAGAGAGAGAGAGAGAGAGAAAGCAGTGCCCTCCCTCATGGGGTCTGCAATAATTTAGTGGATTATTTAACGTTGTGGAATGCAGCGAGGCTAGAGAGCATGGCTTACACCTTTCTGTGCAATTAAAGCACAGGACAGGAATCTCTGACAGGACACAAAGACATTCACACCAGTGAACACAGCAAATTTTGGGGTTCACTTCAGAAGCTTGAAGAACAGACCTGTTGAGGGAATGAACGTGATGTGCTTAGGTGGAGCTCATCCGAATGCACCGCATAGCGAGCTGTGCTGAACTTAAAGGCGAAAGCCCCCCGCCTCCCCCACCAACTGCTGAAATAGGATTAGCTGGCCTCCTAAAGGAATAAATCTGTTGCTTTCATTCCTCTCCAGCAGTGCACACAATGAAAGTCTTGATAAATGAATGTGTTATAAACTTCCTACAAGAACCGCTGACTATACATCAAAGTTATGCACTTCAACCACCCCAGTCTCCGTGGGGGAAATGTCTTTGGGACGGAACATGATCCTTTGCTGCCTGGAGCCAGCAGGGGCTGGGAGCGCTTCCGAAGCAGAGTTCTCAGCCCTGGGGGGTGACGGTGGTGGGGCGAGAACACCTGACTTGGGCTGACTCTAGAGTAGCACTGAGGCAAGAAGCTGGGTCCAGCCCTCCTTGCTCACATGCCTTCCACCAGAGGTAGGGATAGACCCAATGTGATAGATCCCAAGGAGAGATCCTATAGGTTGGTTCTGAGGGTGGGGCAACTGGAAAATCCAATCGCTGCAAAGGCTGTGAGTTTACAGAATCGAGCGCCATACCCAGAAATGAGATTCTGCCGAGGCTCACACATGGCAACGTGCCCATGAAGTCACCAGCAACAGTCCCATGAGTGAGGCTGGCAGGATGGGGCCCTCTCATGATTCCCAGAGATCTGTATGACTGGGTGGGGGAAGGACACACCAGTTTGTTTACTATAGAACAGGAGCTTTTGCCCACCGCTCTCTCCTGGAGAGAGGCTGAAATCCAAACCCCGTACTATGACCAGCAAAAGTCTCTAAAAAATCCTCAATGCACAGAAATAAATGGGGAGGAGCTATTGGTGAGAGCACTCACAAAGTCTCTCCTCCTTGGCAACCCCTGAATGAGGTCTTCTGAACAGCAGGCGCCGATGGACCATCCCCGAATGAAGACTCTGCTAAGGGTCACGAACAAGGTCAGCTCCCAGACTACAGCACTGGGCAACACAGTATGGGGAGGAGGTGACCAGCCCCCTGTGGAGAAAGAAGTGGTTCGGGGCTATTTAGAAAAGCTGGATGAGCACAAGTCCATGGGGCCAGATGCGCTGCATCCGAGAGTGCTAAAGGAGTTGGCAAATGTGATTGCAGAGCCATTGGCCATTATCTTTGAAAACTCATGGCGGAAGTCCTGGACGACTGGAAAAAGGCTAATGTAGTGCCCATCTTTAAAAAAGGGAAGAAGGAGGATCCTGGGAACTACAGGCCAGTCAGCCTCACCTCAGTCCCTGGAAAAATCATGGAGCAGATCGTCAAGGAATCAATTCTGAAGCACCTAGAGGAGAGGAAAGTGATCAGGAACAGTCAGCATGGATTCACCAAGGGCAAGTCATGCCTGACTAATCTAATTGCCTTCTATGACGAGATAACTGGCTCTGTGGATGAGGGGAAAGCGGTGGACGTGTTGTTCCTTGACTTTAGCAAAGCTTTTGACACGGTTTCCCACAGTATTCTTGTCAGCAAGTTAAAGAAGTATGGGCTGGATGAATGGACTATACGATGGATAGAAAGCTGGCTAGATTGTCGGGCTCAACGCATAGTGATCAATGGCTCCATGTCTAGTTCGCAGCCGGTATCAAGTGGAGTGCCCCAAGGGTCGGTTCTGGGGCCGATTTTGTTCAATATCTTCATAAATGATCTGGAGGATAGTGTGGATTGCACCCTCAGCAAGTTTGCAGATGAGACTAAACTGGGAGGAGAGGTAGATACGCTGGAGGGTAGGGATAGGATACAGAGGGCCCTAGACAAATTAGAGGATTGGGCCAAAAGAAATCTGATGAGGTTCAACAAGGACAAGTACAGAGTCCCGCACTTAGGACGGAAGAATCCCATGCACCGCTATAGACAAGGGACCCAATGGCTCGGCAGCAGTTCTGCAGAAAAGGACCTAAGTGTTACAGTGGACGAGAAGCTTGATATGAGTCAACAGTGTGCCCTTGTCGCCAAGAAGACCAATGGCATTTTGGGATGTATACGTAGGGGCATTGCCAGAAGATGGAGGGACGTGATCATTCCCCTCTATTCAACACTGGTGAGGCCTCATCTGGAGTACTGTGTCCAGTTTTGGGCCCCACACTACAAGAAGGATGTGCAAAAATTGGAAAGAGTCCAGCGGAGGGCAAGAAAAATGATTAGGGGACTGGAACACATGACTTATGAGGAGAGGCTGAGGGAACTGGGATCGTTTAGTCTGCGGAAGAGAAGAATGAGGGGGGATTTGATAACTGCTTTCAACTACCTGAAAGGGGGTTCCAAAGAGGATGGATCTAGACTGTTCTCAGTGGTAGCTGATGACAGAACAAGGAGTAATGGTCTCAAGTTGCAGTGGGGGAGGTTTAGGTTGGATATGAGGAAAAACTTTTTCACTAGGAGGGTGGTGAAACACTGGAATGCGTTACCTAGGGAGGTGGTGGAATCTCCTTCCTTAGATATTTTTAAGGTCAGGCTTGACAAAGCCCTGGCTGGGATGATTTAGTTGGGGATTGGTCCTGCTTTGAGCCAGGGGTTAGACTAGATGAACTCCTGAGGTCCCTTCCAACCCTGATATTCTATGATTCTATGAAGGGGATGCAGGGAGGGGAAATCAAGACTCAAAACAAGGGTAAGGGTTAAAAATAGGCTTTAAAAATGAACTGAGCAAACATTTGGAAGGATATTTTGCCTTTCTTTGGTGACTCTGGGACTGCAAGTGTGGGTGGAGGGGGAGTTCAAGGCTTGAGAGTTCTTTTCCCAGCCAAGTGTCTGAGAGGCAGCGTCAGTGAATGCAGTTTTCTTTGGTGCTCGTGACAGCGAGGGATTTACAACGCTGGCTAAGACCAGCAAGTGTTGTGCAAGCATCTTCCGGTCAGCTCTGCCAATGCACCTCAAGCCGGACAAGTGATGGACTGGCTCCCAAATACTCTGGGGTTGGTGGCACATCCAAATATATTTTTTAATAGGATCTGAATCCTTGAGGCCCCTGATTCCACATCATCCTCTTTCCCACAAATACCCTTGGCTGCCCAGTTTTTGTGTTTCCCTCATGGATGGAAAGACAGCCTGGCTTTCTGCCACCCCTCCCTTCTTATTTCTGAATTCTCTTTGGAAGCCTCCTCTTCCCCTTCTGGCACCAGGAATCTGAACCAAGAGGCTATCTCCTCCTGTCAGCTCACTGATCATATCCTAGTGGGATCAGACATCTCCACTCTCTTGAGCTGGTGCAATAGGGTCGGGTAGCCCCTTTTCTGAATCATACTGATGATTCTCTTTCTGAAACTCTCTGTGGCCAGGGCTGTGAAATTCCCAACACTCCTCTAATCCTCTCTTCTCTTTTCCTTTAGAAGCATCATCATCATCATTTCTATTGTGGTACCATCCAGAGGCCTCCTTCAAGATCAGGACCTTGTTGTGCTAGACACTGTCCAAAACCACAAATTCATTGCCCCAGCCCCACAGAGCTTACTGTCTAAAACCCCTGCGAGGGAGTTGTGCTCCTTTTAGTCAAACCTCAAAATATGTATTCTGTGCATTTGTTGTTATTTTAGGTGCCCATGGATCCAGTTCAACTACCCTTCACGTGGTTCATCCCCCGCAATTTTCCTACTGTGATCTCTGTAGCTAGCGTAGAATTTTCCTATTTAACTAAAAGACAGGATAGGCTGCATCTCAGGCCTCCTGCCTTTGGTCAAGTGGCAGAAAATCAAGAGGGAAGATTATCAAAGGCACACAAAGTGGTTAGGCACCCAGCTCCCATGTAAAGTCTCCCAATAGCCCCACGCCTGCCTTTTATGTGGCTGTTTCATTACATTTTTCTTTCTAAGAAAGTTCTTCTTGGGTTCTTTCACTGCTCTCTCTCCTTTTTTCTTCAATTTATGTTCACACCCTTGATACCACTCAGCTCAGACTTGTTACTTGGCCTCCTATCCATACGCTTTCCCTATTTCTCATCTCCCCGCCCCGTGCTTCTCAAATGTCCTTCAGTTCAAGGAACGGCTCTATTTTAGAGCCAAATTCACCTACCTTCCACACAAGTCGGGTGTCAGATCAATTTTACTGCAGAAAATTATGTTCCTCAGAAACTGAAGAATCATGGGTCCCAGGACAGAGAGACATTTACACTAAAGGAAGGTCTGCCACCCAATGGGAAATCTTCTGCATAGATAACCTTTCATATATTCCTCGTTTTGGCCTTAGAAAATTTAGGAGCATGCTGCCTGCAGAAAAGCTCAAAGATGATAAATTCATGTAATCTAGGCAATTTATAATGCACTGGATCAAATGTCTTGCACTGAACTGGCGGAGTGCAGATACTTTACATTGGGGGTAGAGAAAGAGGGAAAGGGAAAAGGGCAAATGAATAAGCCCTCGCCTTCCCAAAGGGGTAACATAAAGGGTACGTCTACACTGCAGTCAACCTGCGCTAGCTTTAACCTAGCTAGCACAGCTAAAAATGGCAGTGAAGATGAAGGAACACAGGTTTCAGCAGAGGCTGTACAAGTCCGCCTGGAACCCCAACTACATGACTTACATTGCTAGCGTGTGTCAGGCTCCAAGCCATCATGGCTTCACTGCTACATTCAGCCATGCTAGCTAGGATAAAGCTAGCACAAGTTTGCCTACCCGAGCAGCAATCACCTCCAACTGCAGTGCAGTCATACCCAAAAGCTGTAGTGACTCACTGGATTAGTCAAGGTGATGTCACATCCAGCTTAATTTGCAGAAAGAGCTTTAAAGGTACATCATGTGCCTGCCAAGATTTTCCTTACAGCAAGATGTCGTTACCAGAGCTGGAGACATTGTGAATGTGCTGAAGCATGCCAGAAACTGAACCCTGAATCAGTGATGCATGTGAACACACTTCAAAAGTAAGCCCCTTCGATCACTGACGACCAATGTGTGTCATAGCCTGCAATTCAGGAGGAGCTAGCTTTGACTGCTGATATACTGTGTTGAGTCTAAGCTTCAAAAATGCAATAGCACCATTCAAGGCATGAATAGAATTATTCATTGTCAGAAAAATATGGCACGCTCACCGTGTACTCAGAAGCCCCATGTCTATCCAACTTCTTATTTAGCCCTTCTCCTGTTGAAAACTGACTTAAGAGCCAGACCAACTTTCCAAGTGCTCAACAAACTACAATCAGAGCCAGATTTTCAAAAGAACTCAGCACTAGAGTGGTTCAGAAAATAGAATTTCTGTCCCGTGGGAAATCCTGATATTTCAACATTGGGTTTTGCCCCATAATGGGATGAAACACAAATACTGAAAATTTAGAAAAGTTCCCCAAAATGTTGATCAGGAAATGCCTATATGAAAAAACAAAGCCAAACAAGACATTTCTGATCAAAACAAATGTTTTATTTATAATTGTCCTATTTAAAAAAATCAGAGCATTTTGTAAAAAATGATCATTTTTTCCCCCTTCCAAAAATTTTGATTTCAATTAAATCCCATATTTTGGCAGGAAACATTTTGTGTTCAATCGGCTCTGCTCATCTCCATCTAAATAATGGCCACATTTTCAAAAGTGTTCAGGTCCTACCAGTTCCTAGGATTGCATTTTCAAAAGAGCTCTAGAAAATCTGATTCAAGATACCAATATTTGGTGACAATCTGTTCCTCCATGTTTTCCAGCTCTTTTACAACTTGATTTCAAGAATGGAAAAGAATGTATCCAGGAGGTTGAGCGACTGCAGGTACCGGTTCCTCCATATGCATGTACAACCCAGTAATCTTCTATTCAGCCCAGACCTCGAAATAAGAAAGCAGAGTTCTGGACAAGCATATTGATCAGGATTCCTCTAACTATCCCTTTGAAACACAAATCAACTTCTTTTTCTTTTTTTTAAGATCTCAGTATGTGCTGTGGTTCCTTTGCAATGTGTACTATCTAAATCCAATCCAACATCTTGGCAGTAGAACAGCTAAGCAGACATCCTCCTGAGCCAGCTATAATGTAAAGGATCACCAAGTATGTTTCCCCTTTGAATTTACAGTAATAATTGTTTTCAGCTTTCCCCACTGTTGGGAGAGCTGTTCGGATCCATGGGCAGAGATATTCCTACCCACAGGTACTGTGACAACTCCACTTTGGGCGCGAGTGTTTTATAAAGGGTGTTGTCCAGGACATTCGCAAATATGTCCGATTCCACAGTGAATGATGCTGTGACACTCTTGCTGGCATACAGCTAAGGTTAAGGCCTGTCTTCATCCCTGCTGCTGCTATGGTTGGACTCCCAGCCTTTAGACCCCAAGCTTGATTCTGTTCTCACTGACACTGATTTGCGTTACCAACAAGATGCTCTGGTCTGTCCATGCTCAGATCAAGATTAGGAGGGGTGGAGACAAAGGTGGCTTTATGCCACCTCTGAAGCACCCGTGGGTCCTGAGGCCTGTCACTGGATTGCTCCCTGGCATAGATTATTAGTGCTCTGATCTTTCCCAGCTTCTAACAGTCCCTGCCCAGGTTTTTTCTAGCAACCAGGAATCAATGGTGGGTCAGAGGGAGCGTATCCTGACCATGCCTCTGTCACTGGGGAACAGGGGAAGGAAGCTACAGTAGCTCTCCACCATCTAAGGGTCCCCCTTCCAAGAGGGGGATACAGTGGGAGCTGCATTCACCAACGTTAGGGCCACTCTGCACTGGAGGTACTTGTGCAAAGTGACCCTAACTGACCTGGGAATTAGGGTTGAGGGGTAACTCCAAGGAAGTCAGGGTACGATTGGTAGAGAGCAGAATCAGGCCAATGACTGTTATTGGATGTTTGTGACCTTTGGTCAACGGAAATTTTTCCTGTGAACAAGTACTTGTAAATTTAACTACACTAATAATAGCCGCTGGAGAGTGTATCTCCATTGCCTTGCACCTGGGGCTGGAACCACAGCTCCACCAAGACTGCTGAGCAATGCACCAATGGTGTTAAGTACTTTAAAGGGCCAGAAGAGATTTTCTTGGGCATGGCAGAATCTGCAGATGGCACAGGGCTAGAGTAGTAGGGGCTCCCAGGCCATTCTGTCATCCCCCAGGTGCAGGGTTTCTGGCTGGGGGAAAAGGGAACGGCCAGGGCATCTATGTCCTAGTGCTGCTTCGCTGCCACATGGCAGTTTAGGGAGATGTCACAACATAGATCAGTCTTCTGCTCTGGACCTACTTGGTTCTGTGGCAAAAAGCCACCTTTGCACACATCCCTCACGAGCTGTGAAGGGTGGAAGAAAGGCTGGACTCCAGGATCTGTCCTCTTGTGTCATTTACACCTGTGTGAATGGAGTGCAATGCACTATCACCAGCATCAAGTGAAAAAACTCTGATGTAGCATTTTTACACTTGCTTTGAGCAGGGCTAGGTGACAATTTGAGGCAGTGGAGAACCAGGCCTTGTAGGTTTTCTTTTTCCTTCTTTCTACATGTGCAATATAGTAACTATCATCCCGGCTAGCAGGCAAGTCCCATGAGGTACCTCGGGGGGCACACAGGGGAAGAATACAATGCACAAACAATACAGACTGGACCCATTCCATTTTCCTTTTGCTTCCTCGAAAGCCTCAGTTCCTTCTTCTGTCCACACTCATTTCACATCCTCTCGTAACAATGCAGACACTGAATAAAGTCAGAAAGATTCTGCCATAATAGTGTCATGTTGCCAAAAATGATCTCAGCTTTGAAACAGTTTGGGGTACATCCACTTTCTAAGTGGTCTTCTCAGTTAAAATGGGACTATCCTCTCCTACATCCGTCCTATGCTCTGATTGTGGAAGAAAGCATAAGTTTCCTTATTAAGCCTAAATCCATATTTTTGGCATTTTTCCTCCAGGATTCCCAGAGTTTCTTCTTGTGTTCCTCCCCATCTCTGTCACTAGGTCTGCCAAATAACAAACACCACCATTTAACTCTGTTGCACTTGGAATATTATACCATGCCTATTGTTTATATTACAGTAAGACCTACTGGCCTCAACTGAAATTAGGACCCCATTGCGCTTGGTGCTGTACAACCATCTAGTAAGAGACAGTCCCTGCCCCAAACAGCTTCGGCCCAGATCCTCAAAGATAGTTAGGAACCTAAATATCTTTGAGGATCTGGGTCTTACACCACACGAAAGGTAGGAGAAATGAAATATTATCTTCCAGGCCCTGTGGAATTTGCCACTGAGTTCGAATTGTGCTTCCAGACTCTCAGCTTTCATTGAAAAAAAAAAAAGAAAGAAAAAATTTGCTAGCACCTGTGGTTGCAAAGACACCCTTGAAAATGTAGTAAATTGATGCAGTCCCATCCGCCTGAGCCTGCAGACAGCTTAAAACAACAGCCGTGAGCTGTCCCATTCATCTCACCCAGGCCTCAGGTCACGTGTGGTTCTGCAGCGGCTGAGCTCTCCATTTTGCTGCAGCCAGGTGGATCCATATTTGGTTTTTTGTCTCCCTGCCCTGCTGAGACCTACCTGGGCAGCTGCCTCTTTCTCTCCTGATATCCCCGCACCATAGAGGAATTAACTGTGCACCATGCACGGTTCCATGAGCCAGGCAGCAGAGGGAGCCAGAAGCACAGGGAGTTTAGGAGATGAACAGCTGAAGCTGTCTACAAACTCCCTCCTTCCCAGATGCACATGGGGAAAAGAGACCCTGACCACCACCAATTGGACAATATTGTGGGAACCCAGACCTGGGGAGTGTGAGGGAGCTGAGTCAGCTGGAGAGCCCGGAGGAAAACTCCTCCATAGATAATGACATTGCTGAAGTGTAGGTCAACGCGCACCTTCATCTACGAGCTAAAGCGACGTGTTTGTGGGGAAGATGGGAATGAAGGACATTTTCTGGAGAGAGACTGAAGTAATCTTGCTGTAGAGTTTAGGGTTTGTGCCACAGAATATATGGAACGCTGATGAATATCTCCACGCTACAAAAGGGAAACTGAGGCACAGAGCAATCATGTGACTTGCCCAAGGTCACACAGGAAGTCAGTGACAGAGCCAAATACAGAATCCCCCTTTTTCCTGTCCCAGAGCTAGTGCCTTAACCACAAGATCATCCTTCCTCTCCAACATGTACTGTGTTGTGGGTTTAACCTTTCACTCCCCGAATGGTCTTTCATGTATGTTCAAAGCCGAGACAGGCTCATGAGGCATAACTCCGACTTGTGTTCAGTTCTGGATTTGAAACACCCTTAGAGGTCAAGGTTGTTTGGAGCTGGGGTTCCAGTTCAGGCTCAAATCTAGTTGTTCGTGATGAAGGCCCAGATCCTCAAAAGGTATATAGGCACCTAACTACCTTTGAAGTCAGTGGGAGTTAGTCACCAAAATACTTGGAGGCTGTGAGCTGCAGTATTTCAAACTCTGACACTAACGCCACCTGCTGGCATGCTTGAGACAGATCTAGTTTGGGGAACTTCACCTCTTCTGGGAGCAGCACAATAAAGCTTGTGGCTTTGGAATTGGATAGTGATCCATATTCAGCTGGGAATTTATGGTGACTTTATGGTTCCCAGAAGCGCTTCACTGCCATCGTATTTTGGAAGGCATACAATTACTGCAGCTCATTTGCTGAGTTCAGTTGACTCTATTTTTTGCAGTTCTTCTAAATGCTTTTTTACAGATTTCTGGGTCTCTGCAGAATATAACATGGCTCAGACCTTAGGACATGTTGCTGTTGCATTTTCGGCCACATGCAACTTTTATACATTTCACTTTTCATTTTCCTAATAGATCCATCCCAAAGGGTCAGACCCATCCATGGTGTAACCCCAATGGCATCACACCAAGGGGGAATATGACCTGATATTCACAGTGCTCCAATGCAAACAGTTTCTTTAGCCAATATCTGCCAACTAATGAAGGCCCCTTTCCCTGAAGGCCCCTTTCCCTTCAGTGGCAATGAACTGTACGGTACAAAGCAAAAACCTTTGCAATTTACAAGTGACTCACAAGTACATTAATTCTGTTAACTCCCCAACTCTCTCTGTCTTTATTTTTTACATTATATCAGATTCTCTCACTTTACACTGGAAAAAGGTCTACATTTCTGCAGAAATCACAAGCTCTACACTTCCTGTATCATGTCCCTTCCTTTGCATTGGCCTATGGGATATCTTTACATGAGCCCAGAGGTCCTCAAACTTTAGTAACCCGAGGACCCCTATTTTGATTTAAAATTTTGCCACGGACCCTCAAGGCCCCCGCTCAGCCCTGGGCCCCGCCCCCACTCCACCCCTTCCTCTGAGGCCCCACCCCCGCCCCAATGTCGAATAGAGGGGAATGATCACGTCCCTCGATCTGCTGGCAATGCCCCTATGTATACATCCCAAAATGCCACTGGCCTTCTTGGCAACAAGGGCACACTGTTGACTCATATCCAGCTCTTGTCCACTGTAACACTTAGGTCCTTTTCTGCATTCGGTCCCTAGTCTGTAGCAGTGCATGGGATTCTTCCGTCCTAAGTGCAGGACTCTGCACTTGTCCTTGTTGAACCTCATTAGACTTCTTTTGGCCCAATCCTCTAATTTGTCTAGGCCCTCTGTATCCTATCCCTACCCTCCAGCGTATCTACCTCTCTCCCAGTTTAGTCTCATCTGCAAACTTGCTGAGGGTGCAATCCACACCATCCTCCAGATCATTAATGAAGATACTGAACAAAACCGGCCCCAGGACCGACCCTTGGGGCACTCCACTTGATACCGGCTGCCAACTAGACATGGAGCCATTGATCACTACGCATTGAGCCCGACAATCTAGCCAACTTTCTATCCATCTTATAGTCCATTCATCCAGCCCATACTTCTTTAACTTGCTGGCAAGAATACTGTGGGAGACCATGTCAAAAGCTTTGCTAAAGTCAAGGAACAACACGTCCACCGCTTTCCCCTCATCCACAGAGCCAGTTATCTCATCATAGAAGGCAATTAGATTAGTCAGGCATGACTTGCCCTTGGTGAATCCATGCTGACTGTTCCTGATCACTTTCCTCTCCTCTAGGTGCTTCAGAATTGATTCCTTGAGGACCTGCTCCATGATTTTTCCAGGGACTGAGGTGAGGCTGACTGGCCTGTAGTTCCCAGGATCCTCCTTCTTCCCTTTTTTAAAGATGGGCACTACATTAGCTTTTTTCCAGTCGTCCGGGACTTCCCCCGATCGCCATGAGTTTTCAAAGAGAAATTGAGGGGTAACACGTTACAAGGACATATGCACAAAACAGACTTTGAATGTTACCAATGGGAGCCAGAAAATCTTTCTGGAGGTGCCTTTCCCCTCAAAGGAAGGAGCTGCAGCTGTGTGGAGGCAGGAGACAGAGCAGATTGTGATGCAGAGGGAGTGGCCAGCGATTGAGAGACCCAGGAAACTGGGGATGGGAGAGTGTCAAGGCTGCTTGTGTGTGTGTGTGAGAGAGACAGGAGGAGGGAGATGTTTGGGGGCCAGTGGAAGCAGTGAAAAGAAATCACAGACATTTAAAGGCAACAGCGGGACATAATGGGGGGAAAGGGATAGACATCATCTTCTGGTTAGAGGCCCTCATTTCAGCAGTCTGATGCCACATCAGTCTGTCTAAGGTAGTGGTTCTCAGCCAGGGGTCCAAGGCCCCCGGGGGGTGGGGCCTGCAAACAGGTTTCAAGGGCTCCTCCAAGCATGGCTGGCGTTCGACTCGCTAGGGCCCAGGGCAGAAAGCTGAAGCCCCGCCATGCAGGACTGCACCCCGGGGCCCTGAGCCCCAGCACCCAGGGCTGAAGCTGAAGCCTGAGCAACTTAGCTTCACAGCGCCCCTTGTGGCATGGGGCCCTGGGCAATGGCCCTGCTTACCACCCCTTAACACTGATCTTAGCTTTTATATGGAGAAAAGCAGTTGTGGTAGCACAGGTGGGCTGTGGAGTTTTTATAGCCTGTTGTGGGGTGCGGGGGCCTCAGAAAGAAAAAGGTTGAGAGCCCCTGGGCTCCGGTACTTTATACGTTTCCCATCAATACAGAATCTGAGTGCCTCAGAGAGATGAATGCATTAATTCTAACAGCACCCCTGTGAGACAGGTTATTCCTCTGATCCCCATTGTATTGATGGGAATCTGAGTCACAGAGAGACTAAGGCCCAGATCCTCAGAGGTATTTGACCTCCTATTGATGTCAATGGAAGTTAGGAGCCTAAATATCTTTGAGACTCTCAGCCTAAGTGACTTATCTAGGGTCACACAGGATATCTGTGGCAGAGAAGGGACTTTAATGAAGGTCTCCAGCATCCCAGTCCACAACCTTAAACACAAAACCAATCCTTCCTCTCATTAGGGCACTGACAGGTTGAGAGGTATTGTACTCTACATTAACCCTGGTTCACTGTCAAGTGTATCAGGATCAATCCACTACAGGATACAACCTAGATCTGGACTTCATCATTTGGGAGACAGGTACAGAATTTGGTCCTAGACCCATGGAAATCTCCTATTACAAAACCCAAAACTTCATGAAACACAACTGGGTTTAGGGTTTGGTTAAAACTTGAACTTCAGTCCAGATCCACTGAAAAGGTAGCTGATGGTCACAAAGCTTTCGGGTGGCGATAGGATGGTCTTGTGGGTAAAGCACCGAACTGCTACGCAGGAAACTTAGGTTGTTTCCAGCTCTGCCATCAATGTCCTGCTTGACCTTGGGTAAAACCTGTAATTACTCTGTGTCTCTATGCCCTGTCTGCAAGATGAGAGTAATGATAGTCTTGTCTATTCAGTTCATAAACTCTCCAGGAGAAAAGCTTTCTCTTATGTGCATATACAATGCCTAGAACAATGAAGCTCCAATCTCTGGGAAGGTTTCAAGGTACTACACCACTAACAATAACAATGATGCATGTGATCCTAGACCCACTCTGGGGCCATTTTGAAACCAGGTGACACACTGTGGTATCCAGTCAACATCACTTTGGGTTTTCTGTGCTGATTCTAACCTGAAATCCAGAGCAAAACCCAAGGCCTGGGAACCCTCTGGAAAAGGATAGACTACATGGACTACAACCAAAATGGGCAGTTGGGGTGAATCAAAACCAATCAGACAATGTTGCATGCACAAATCCTCATGAACCAAACCTGTTGAGTCTTGCCCAACTCCATCTGGCTTTACCTGATTCACCCTGTTATGTATTTGTAGTAAGGGATAGCACGTTCACGGAGGACAAAAACAAAATAGGAAGACTGAATCTAAAAGAGGCTGCTCACGACCCACCCTGCATTAAAACAGCCAGTGTGAATATGCTAACGATAATATACAGTCTGCCAAAATCAATTATTTTAAATATATTTCTTGTGCACTGTTATTTATGAGAAGGAAAAATTGCCCCTCGTCTTTAGGCTACAGAGAGTCCATACCTTCCTCTCCAGCCTCCACGGCTTATTATTGGCAGGCATGGGTTTGGAAAGCCACACTTCCCTATGTATTCTGAGCCCCTCCACCCCCATTTTCCACTCTGGATGGGTGTGTGGCATGGGGAGACGCACAGCAGTCAAATGCTGGCAGCTCCCTGTGGCTTTTGCAGTACACTCCTACACTTGGGATAATCTAATTACACAGAGCAAAAAAACTCACCCAACCATACATTTTTCCTCAGGATTCTGCTGCCACCAGCTACTTTTACTCCTCATTGAAATAGAGTCCCCCTCTTTTTTTTTTTTCCACGTCGTTAAAAATTTATTATTTAGACTGATGATGACATCATCTGGAGAGGGACCAGGGCTGTGGTCATTGGGGCCTCTTTCTGCATTACAGAGAGACAGTTTCTTCTCTCTCCCTTTGCAGTTCATTAATTTTTAAACGGGGCTTTCATTTAAATATATACATCTCAATGCTTTCAGCTGATGAGTCAGAGGAGGTGTCTTTCTGCCAGGCCTCATGCCAGCATTCCAGGCTTCCTGACAAAATGGGCATGCACCGTCTGCTCTGCAGCCCTTTCTGAAAACCTCCTTCAGCAATGGAGGGTGATTTGTTAGGATAATCTCGGTACATCTCACTAAATCAACTCCCTGCCATTGCAGGGGCCTCAGTCATTGGTGCACCTTAGTTCCTTCTGTTCTCTGCCTGCAGCATACAATAATGTAGTTTCCTGAAGTCCGGAATACTTTGGTCTAATTCTGGTTATTGGGCCCAGCCTGGGGGTAGCTGGGTGGTGTTTAGTGGCCTTTGGTCGGACTAGAGGATGTGGTGATCGCTTCCGGCCTTAAACTCTATGACTCTGTGTCCCTGTGAACAGCATCAAGTGGAAAAAAAACAAACAAAAAAACCCAACAACTTCCGCAGCATATACAGCTTTGCGCACTGAAGGGTCCCAAAACACTTTGGAAACCAACGGCCAAATCCTGCTTAGAGCTGAGAGCTCATTGATTTCAAGGGATGATTTACCTGAGTAAAGTGACCAGGATTTGGTCCATACCTGAGGAAGGTGAGTCAAATTAGACCCTATAGACGTATGATTAAGGTTGGAAACCTAAGGGACTTAGGCACCCACTGTCCAATAAATTCCACTGGGATTTGGGGGCTTCCCTCCCTTAGTCCCCTTTGACAGTCCAAGCCTTAAACTTCAGTTGCTAAGAATGAAGGGAGGTCACTGGTAAAATGCAGATCATAGGGCTTGGAAATTAATTGTACTCTCTCCCCCTGACGGCTGCCAGAGAAAAACAGACTATCCCATAGAGGAAATCATAAACCACATTGTGTTTTTAAGGTTATCGCCCCTTGAAATCTGCGTGTACCCTCGTGAGGGCTGCCATTTCCCCGCTAAGTATCCACCGGCACCAGGCCTCTGCCTTCTCTGTACAGATCCTAGGTTGTAATAAAACAAATGTTGATTACTATTATTTACTAGTGGTATTACAGAGTACCCAATGTGGACCAGGCTCCCATTGTTCTGGGCACCAAGTCCAAGAGCAGGGGGAATAAAATGTATCTTCCCAGGAGGAGAAAAACAAATAACTTCCTCAGTTGTGTTTATTTCTTCATCCTTTAGCATTGGACAATACACAGCATCTCAGGAACGGTTTCTTTTATTTAAGTCAATATCTGACTGTCTGCTGTTGCCCTCTGATGCAATCAATATTTGCTGTTCTTTAGTACACCTACACATGTGTCTGCATGCACACACATGAACTGGCAGATACAGCACAGAAATGCAGCCACCTCTGGAGTGAAACACAGCAGCTGTTTAACTCTCTACACCAGAGTTAATTAGGCTTTGGCCAGAGCTTGCTCGCATCATCTGGGCTTATCTCACAAAGCAATTCCAGCCACTGCTGCACCTTGGTCCTTCCTATTCTGTGCCTGTAGCATGGAACAATTTAGTCTCCTGAGGGTTGTGATACAGTCTAATCCAGGTTATTGGGCTCAATACAGGAGTAACTGGGTAGGGTTTAGTAGCCTGTGATGTGCAGGTCAGTCTTGATGATCTGGTGGTCTCTTCTGGCCAGTGGTCCCTTCTGGCTTTAAACTCTATGACTCTACAAGGCATTCTTCACCTACTCTTGTGAGAAGTGCCATGGATTCTTTAACGATCAGAAGCAGCCATGGCCTCAGTTTTAGATTTCATCCCAGCATCACATCTGCCCTCAGAACCTTGCTGGGCCGCTGGTTCAGTCCTGACGGAGCACGAAGAGTGCTGCCTATTACATCATCTCCATCGACTTCTTCCTGAAATGCCTGGGTTGTCACTGAATCCTCTACGTCCAAATACCCAGGAGACCCAAATCTTCCTACCTTAGGAGACCTCACAAGATCACAGCTCCCGGGAGTCCATAGCAGGGGTGGCCAAACCACGGCTCGTGAGCCACATGTGGCTCTTTCACAGTTAAAGTGCAGCTTGTGGAGCACCTCAGCTTGTGGAGCACCTCCCATTATCTGCTTACCAGACTTGGTGGGGGGAGCTCAGGACTTCTGCCCTGTGGCGGGGTGGTGGGGCTAAGGGATTCTGCCCAGCAGGGAGTGGGGGGTCTAGCAGTTTCAGCCCAGTGGGACTTTCAGCAGTAAGTTTGGACACCTTAATATATAGATTCAGACTTAGGAAGAGGAATGCAATAGTCTCTTTTTTTTTTTCTTTGTCAGAACGCTAGTGGAAAACAAAGGCTGTTGGAGTCTATACACATAAACCGCAGTCTAGCTTATAGATAACATGAGAGAAGACTCTGAAGGGGTCAGATGTATGAACTGATTAAAACACTGGTTCATGCTGTCTTTCTGTTGTTGTTGTACTCAGTGGTCCAGTAATATATTTCAACAAAATCCCATATCAGATGATGCAATGCCCTGCTCACTATCAAAACCACTATTTTCATGTCCAGCTCCATGTAATTGCCAAGGGAATGTTATGCGATCCTAAGTGGGAAGGGAAATGGCCCACATGATCCCAAGTGGTGGGGAAGGTGTCCACAAGTCAATCTTTCTCTTAAGGTGGGTTCCATGTTATGAAAACTATTGAGAACTCCTGCTCTATTGCAAACTACACATGCTTGCTGTGAGAGCCAATCAAACTCACTCTCCAGTCACCTCCCAACCTACTTCTTCCACTCCCACTTCCAAACTCCAATGGCTCTCTTGTGGAGTTCCCATAAGACTGATGCCCTCCCTGCCCTTGCAAAGACAGCCTTCCTCTGCACCGAGATATGGGCTTCCTATCTAAGAGCCTGCTCCAAAGCCCATGGAAGTCAATGAGAAACTTTCCATTTCTTCCATGGGCCATGAGTCAGGCCCTAAATGAATTGCAGGAGGAAAAGCTGGAGCAAAGAGGAGCGTAAATCACCTGAATTAAAATGAATTGGGACACAGGCATATTAACTTGGAGCACACAGTCAACCCTTGCATTAGCTTGATTCTTCAGCTACTGTAGTAATTTAGATCAATCGTACAAGTTTTGTGCTATGCTTAGTAGAAGGCATATAGTACTAGCAGCCATGCATGTTTTGTAGTATGTATGTACCTACCTTGCAAGACCTTTACGTCCCAGGGTACCCAGGTCTGTTCTAGATGGGCTAGATTTTCACAAGAGTGCAGGGGCAGATATTGGAGTGCTCTGCACCCATCAGCTCCTGTTGTGACACTTAGAGCCAGATTTCCTAAAGAGCTCAGCCAATGTGAAAAGCCAACATGCAGCCAGTGTGCAAAGCTCTTTGGGAAACTGGACCCACTTGTGGGGTGCTGAGCCCTCTTGAAAATTCCAGGCTATGTAGAGCCAGCACTTGTTATGGTCATGACATGGATGATGATGAGGTCCCAGGCTCTGCATCGAGCAGTGATTGCCTCATCCTTACCCGTGCCCCAGGATCCAGACAACCATGTGTGTGGCTAACCAAACATTTATATAAACTCCTGAACTTTTCATTTCTTTTGGACAGGGAATAAGATGGGCTGAGTCATATGGTGCTTTTGTAAGGGGTCTTTGAAGATGAGGCATTACACAGGTCAGCACAGATGATGCTTTACGTGGGTGGGTGGATTCTTTTTCTCTTAGTCCAGAATTCCACACTCAAGTTTAAAATATATATGAATGAGGGCAGCAGCCTTCGTGTGGCTATGAAATCACTTCTCCCAAACCACTGTTGATGAGATTCAGCAGCAGGAGACTGTGGCAGGTCTTGACCTAATACATTTTCCAGTAATAATTTTTTCAGATATCTCCAGGAATGGATCTGAGCTCAATTTACTGGAGCTGTTTGTTTTGCTTTGTTTTGGTATTTGTTTTTTCCAGCATAGCTTTATAGAAGAACAGCTCCTTTATAGGCAGTAGTCTGAATTTATACAGCTGCCTCTCAACCAGTCACTGACCATTAAATTCCATATTTACAGTGTCAGCCAAACGGGTAAACAAGTACATAGTGCAATCTTAACCCAAATCTCCATTAACGTTAATGTGCCTTAAGAGACGAGGAAAGAACACACACAGGTACCAATGCATGGCTATGCATTGGCTCAGCAGCTTTGTTAGCTTCTGCCTTGTGCACAGGGAAAGGACAGATGCACATGAATATTGATCACTCTCAGTGCCTCTCTGTCTTTAAACAAAGGGGTATATTTTTAATTTGGTTGCTCTCTCTCGCTCTCCATCTGTGGTAGCTGAATGTGACCATTTGTCCAGACAACTGTAAGTTTTCAAAAACAGTTTTGGAATAGGATACATTTTGTTACCAAAACACACAACAGCATTTTGGAGGGAAAAAAAAACAGAAGTACTTGCTCACAGTAATAGCTATTTTCCTTTCCTCTTAAAGCCACACAATGAAGCAATTACTGTACACTATACTTCCATGGGGTATTTCGGCTCAGGAGATTGGTTGGGAGGTTTAGAGGGCGTTGGAGGTGTGGCAAAAGGAAAAGCAACAACTCCTACCATATATGATTCACTAACAACAAAAACATCCCACCTGGTACCTCTTACTTTTCATAGGCTTAGGAAAGGTTTTCCACCAGCAGGGTTTTATGATTAGAGGAATCTTTCTATAATGGGATTGAGGACATAGGTGTTGGCATGAAAATAGGAAGGACCTGAAAGGTTAGTGCTAAGCTGAGAATCTCACCGTATCTGAGTCTTTAGAGATTCTGAGAAAACTCCTTGCAGTTTCGGGAGGATGTGCTGTTTGGGAAACCCTCTAATTTAGCTGAGAAAGGAGGACTCGTGCATGGATAATTATCTCTATGGAATTAAACTGAATGAAGAAATACATGAATAAACATAGAACACTCCTCGTTTGATGAGCCACTGGGTGTCTCCTACCTCTCTCTCTCTCTCCCCCCCTCATGCACAATGCACAATCCATTACTGGAGTTACTGAATGCAGAACAAATGTATTAGACTGAGGAACTGCATATAAATTAGAACTAGGTTAAGGAACAGGATATAAATTAGGACTAGGTTAAGGACCATAATGTAAAGGAGTGCTGCACCAGGCTATGCTATGAATGAATCATTGGATCTTATATATAATTTTAAAGACATTTTATTTCTGAAAGACTTTGGCAGGCAGTGTTGGTTTAAATTCATCTGTAAATTTTGATCTGTTTTTAAGGGATTACAGGGAGTCAGCAACTTCCCCTATATTTAGGTTACCTAAAAAAAGAAACATAATATGAGATTATTGCAATTTTTTTTTTTAGCAGCTTTAAGGCACCTGCTGTGGAATGGCTTTGATGGACAGGCATCAGGAAATTAAAAGGATCGTGTCTGTTATTTTCTTGTGTGAGCAATACTTAATTATCTCAATATAATTCATTGTAAGACATGAGATACTGTAGCAGGCTTATCAAAATGGAAGTCTGATGAGATGTAAATCTGAGGTCATGAGCATTTGTTGTTTTGAACGACCCCGGGGCACTTTTCATAATATGTGAGTTGTTATGCCTCAGTATAGGGCCTGATTCTATGACACCACTGAATTCAGTAAGAACTTTGGTGTGGACTTCAACTGGAACAGGATCAAGTCCATGGTAATTACCTTCCCCACGTAATTCTGACACAGTATCACAGCTTGCGGCAGGTTTGCCTTAGAGGTGCTGTCTTTAGCTCCTATTGCTTTCTGTAATGGTTGCAGATGCTCGGCACCCCTTCTTACTGCTAACTATCGTACAGCATCGCTGTCTGCTGTTAAGCAGATGATGTCTTCCACCCCAGCACTGCAATTCAGGGGCAGACAAAATGATCACTTTATATCCAAAATGCACTTTGTGAGCCCATGAAATGAAAAAAAGACAAATGAACATAAAATGCTACACATTATTCTTTATCATTGTTGGTTGCTTTTTTTTTGGGCGGGGGGGGGGGTAAAGAAAGCAACATCAGAAAAGTATACAACAAACGTCTATTATGTGCTCTTCCAAATGTAAATAACTTTATGAATTAATCTGGCATGAGATATGGTGAATACTAAACTCAGTACTAGGATGAGAATGGTGTGGAGGAAAATATTACATGAAATAGGGAAACTGAAGTAAAGAACAATGTACAGAAGGTGGGCAAGAGCCAGAAATGCGGTGGAAGGTTTTATATACGTATATAAAATAATATAAGTGGGAATTAAGTGATTCATCAACCTTGACTGTCCTACACTCTTTTTGTTATGTATTGGTCTGACATACTGGGGCTCCTCCGTGCTACCACACTACAAATCAATAATAATTTCATCCTTAGATTTCCCCCCGCCCCCTTACGATACCGTGCACTGATACAGTCATTGTGCAATGGCATGTACTGACACAATAGCTGTACAAAAGCATGTACTCTATGAGAGCGTGCACCAACAACAGTTGTGCAGTAGAGGTTAAGTTGCTGTGAGGTTCTTGTTTCCCTGGAATTTTTGACTCCTTGATCCAAATTCAGAAGTCACGCTGATGTCACTGTAAATTACATGTCAGTAAATCTGTGTAAATTAGTGTAAACTGGTGTATTTTAAAGGCCAAGGCACCAAAAAGAGCTGATTTGTAGTGGGAGAAAACCAACTGACAAGGGGATATAAAAGATGTAGATAAAATAGGGAGAGTCATATTTATTTTACCTCCTTGCATACTCTGGAGATTGCTTTGACTGCTAAAACCCCATTCCTTTCTCAGCTTCTTTAGGGCCTTCTTTTTTGGACTTGTGTTCATTACATTCCTCCTTTGCCCTTTTCCTTTTTTTGTGCCTCATTTGTTTTTATGTGCTTTGGATTTGTACAGGGACATTTTTATTATGTTTCTACTGCATATCACTTTGTTGTCATTAATAATAATACCCAACTCTATATAATGTTTTTATCCATATCCCTCAAAGCACATTACAAAGGAAGCCAGTATGATTATCCCCCTTTACAAATGGGAAAGCTAAGGCACAAAGAAATATGTGACTTACCCAACAGGGACTAGAACCTACATCTCCCAAAGTCCCAATCCAGTATTTTAGCCACTAAGCCACATAGGAACCTGAATTCTTCTTATGGCATTAAAGATAGCTGATAAAGAAGATTTTTTTTTAAACTCATCATTCTTTGGTAGTAGAGTTTGTAAAAAAAAAAAAAATAAAAGGGGGAAAGTTCACAAAATAAACCCCCATCCCCTTTTCAATTTTGAAATTCCAAAATTCGAAATTTCATTGCAATCTCTAAATTAAATTTTATCAGCTCTCTTATTGTTTGATAAGTGTGGGGATGGGGAGAGGGAGGGTGGAAACATGAAAAAAATAGCAACATGCTTCCTGGGTGTGGTTCTTCTTCATTTTAATTCCAGCTTTTTGAAATTTCAGTCAAACTTTGAACTTGAAAGCATTTCCACCAACTATAGTTAATACTAGCACCAGCCAACCTCAGCCGTAAGCCCCATACCTACATTTTGCGGATCTTCCATACCAGCACCAGACCTAGAACATTTGAAAGATTCCCACTCAGATGTACCTCGTTGTTGCTACAAATAGTGCCACAGGATTGTTAGTGACCACAGCGAGCAAGAACCTCAGCTTGATTCTCATGAACCTAACACCATCTGTAACCGTACTCACTCGAAAGATTTTCTTACTCACCCAATGCCTCTTCCTTAATTTCCATAGCAAATATTTGGGTCTACTTTGTTTTGTCTACTTCTTTTTTCCACCAAAGAGAAAGGCATTTTAGGAAAAGTTGTTATAGGAGGGTCAAGGAGAATCACAATTAATCTGCTTAAAAAAAGTCAATGATAAATCGTATCATTGTCATGAATGATTTGTAAAGCACTGTAAATCTCCATGACAGTAAAAACGATGCTCTGTATATACAATTTTGGCATTCTGCATATACAAGCACTTGGACTTGAACTCTTCCTAGATCATTAGGAAATTAGAGGTCATCACATCAATCACTTGAAAAGTAATTTCCACTAGATTTTCAGTAAGGCCTTATCAACCTAGGAACACCCAGGAAAGTTAATCCTGGTTATCTAAAGGTGTTAATTTGAAGTGGGTTAGTTAAACTTGCTTTAAACAACTGGGTGAACACCATAATTCAGAATTAAAATGGCCTTAATTTGATTTAGTTTAATTCACTTCCAAACTGAATTAAATGAAACCAAATTAAAGCCACTTGTGGCACCTTAGAGACTAACAAATTTATTTGAGCATAAGCTTTCATGAGCTACAGCTCACTTCTAAATTTGTTAGTCTCTAAGGTGCCACAAGTACTCCTTTTCTTTTTGCGAATACAGACTAACACGGCTGCTACTCTGAAACCTGTCTTATGAAAGGAGACTCAAGGAGCTTGGCTTGTTTAGCCTAATTAAAAGAAGGTTGAGGGGAGATATGATTGCTCTCTATAAATACATCAGAGGGATAAATACCGGTGAGGGAGAGAAATTATTTAAGCTCAGTAACAATGTGACACAAGAACAAATGGATATAAACTGGTCATTGGGAAGTTTAGACTCGAAATTAGACGAAGGTTTCTAACCATCAGAGGAGTGAAGTTTTGGAATAGCCTTCCAAGGGAAGCAGTGGGGGCAAAAGACCTATCTGGCTTTAAGATTAAACTCAATAAGTTTATGGAGGAGATGGTATGATGGGATAACATGATTTTGGTAATTAATTGATCTTTAAATATTCATGGTAAATAGGCCCAATGGCCTGTGATGGGGTGTTAGATGGGGTAGGATCTGAGTTACTACAGAAAATTCTTTCTTGGGTATCTAGCTGGTGAATCTTGCCCATATGCTCAGGGTTTAGCTGATCGACATATTTGGGGTCGGGAAGAAATTTTCCTCCAGGGCAGATTGGAAGAGGCCCTGGAGGTTTTTCGCCTTCCTCTGTAGCATGGGGCATGGGTCACTTGCTGCAGGATTCTCTGCTCCTTGAAGTCTTTAAACCACGATTTCAGGACTTCAATAGCTCCGACATAGGTGAGAGATTTTTCGCAGGAGCGGGTGGGTGAGATTCTGTGGCCTGCATTGTGCAGGAGGTCGGACTAGACTATCATAATGGTCCCTTCTGACCTTACTATCTATGAATCTCTGCTTAGTTCCCCCATCCCTAATTTTGAAACTCAATGTGTCAGTGCCCAATATGTAATTACAGGTAAAAGATACCCACAGAACATAACTTGCTAATAAAACAAAGACAGGCAGCTGCCTGTCTACCCTTGTATAGAAATGACAGCCTGGTTACTGGCATTAGTTCAGATGTCTCTGGTGTTCTGCCTTCCCTGTCAATAGATTCCTTTTCTGGTGACAAGCAAAAAAGACACCAAGCTGCAAGTCACTTGTATTCAAGATTAAGCTCAATTTTCCTCTGTTTCGTCAAATGAGGGGTTCCTGTGTTAAACTGCAAGTTCCTGATGGAAGGCACTAGCCAGAATACATAAAGCAACTGACTTCAGTTGAAACAAGGCTAATCTACCTCTGCTACTGCCTCTGACTTGCCTCTCGGCTGAGTGAATTGCTCCTTGCATGGGTACACAAACTGCTTCTGATTTGAACCGCGCTCATGGTTCTATGCAGGATACAAATATGCAGCAAAATCCAGCTACCATGTGGGAGCCTCTGTTCTTTGTTAAGTTGGCTGCAGTGTCTGTGGTGCAAGATGCAACATCATTATGTCAGGTATCGGGGGTAGCCCTGTTAATCTGTATCCACAAAAACTACAAGGAGTCTGGTGGCACCTTAAAGACTAACAGATTTATTTGGGTGAAGAAGTGGTATTTTAGCCACGAAAGCTGATGCCCAAATAGATCTGTTAGCCTTTAAGGTGCCACCAGACTCCTTGTAACATCATTATGGGCATACTGTTGGACTGGTCTATGCTGGTTAAGCAGGGAGGATGCAGGGGGAGCAGGGCTATGCCCTGAAATTATTCTGTTACCAAAAAAAAAAAAGGTTTGATTTCTTTTATTTACTGTATAACAACCGACTCCAATAGTCCTGGAATTCCTTACACTAGAGTGATGGCTTTATGAGAACATAAAAGGCAGTGAGCTTGTCTGAACCCTCAGAGTCACTAGCACGCTTCTCCTAAGAGTGGCGAAGCGGCTGCAGCCAGTGTCCACTGGGAGCTTCCAAAAGGAGAACCCTTCCTGAATTATGAGCAGGCCCACACACACACACTCAACTTCACAGTCCATTGCTTTATAGGAGCAGAGTCTTTGCTGTCTGCACCAAGGCAATATATCTCTTTAAGGCCTGCCAGCGACTCCACCGAGAGATAAACAAAGCCTTTAAATCAAAAGGAGATGGAGCAGAGGGAAATATTTGGCACCCCCAGTACACAGAGCTATTTATTTTTTAAACCCATTGTGACAGAGGATGGCACAGAGCTTCTCTGAACATAAAATGTGTCATCCTGCTACCAAGGAAGAAACTGGCAACATGACAAAAGGAATCAAATGGAGTCCTCCGAACTGGACCACACATGGGAAATAACAAGCAATATGTCTGTGGAAGGGATTGCATTAATCTGAGGCAGTTTGGTGTAGTGGCTAGGACACTGGACTGGGTGTTAGGACACCTGGTTTCTAATCGTGGCTTTGCCAGTAACCTCGTGCATGACCTTGGGCAATTCACTTTGCCTCTGTTCCTTCTCCCACCCTTTGTCTTGTTTATATATAGCGTGTAAGGCCTAGATCCTCAAAGGTACTTTGGCTCCTAATGCCCATTAAAATCAGTAGAAGTTAAGAGCCTAAATATTTTTAAGGATCTGTGCCCAAGCTCTTTGGGGAAGGGATTATTTTTTACAATTTGTGTATGACACCTAAGACAATGAGACCCTGATATTTGCTGGGGTTTCAAGGAGTCACTGTGATACAGTGAATAACGAATAAAGAACAATATACCGCCTAGTGCTTCTTTCAGAGCATGGCATCTTTCACACAGGTGAGGGCAAGTAACAACTCAGCTCCATGTACAACTAGACTGAATTGCTTTAAAAGGGAGTTGAGTCAGGAAGGTGGATCCCTCAATGGAATAACATCATCCTGACTGGAGGAATGCCAGCATACTTCAGAGGCATCTTTCTCAAAGTGCCCAAAGCCCTTCATCTATAAAGAGGCCACATCTCTCCCCATTGCACAGTTGAGCTACATTTTATATATTTGATGCTAGGAAAAGGCCAGATCCATCACATGACATCCATTTCTTCCAACCATTTTGAGAACTCTTGTACCTTTCCAGTGCCCACCGATAAGTGTATCTCTTCTCACTCCTTGAAATCCACTCCCAGTTACAAGGAGAGCACATCTGTCCAGGTCATTCCAGAAGTACCAGGCGAAAGTGCTACTAGAGAGAATTAAAAACGAAATCTAGTTTGGTCTGATAAGTTTTATAGGACAGTCATCAAATTTCTAGCTAAAAAGAGTTTAAGAGGAGTTTGAAGACTATTGGGGCATCATCACAAACATAAAGCTACTCCAATTTGGTTTTATGCAGGGAAATCATTTCAGAAACAGACACCTAAGTTTTGCCTACAAAAGTATTCCTGCACCAATAGCTAACTGTGTGTGCAAAACCACACATTAGCACATGCAAAATGGGAAATGGTGCAAATGTGTGCATATCGATATTTTGTGTGTGCAGTTTCCTGTTTGTGCCTGAGAGGGCATATTTTGCTCTGTTTTGAAAAGTTGGCTCTTAAAATCCAATGCAATAACCAAAAAAAGACTGTAATAAAAGTAAATAAATTCCACTGAAAATCTGCCACTGTTCTGTCTTTTTTTTTTTTTTTAAACATCATAGATGGTCTCCAACAAATAGTTTAGACCCAGATCTCCTCAAACAATCCAATGTTTAGGCTAATTTGGATACAGCATTTGAGTCCGGGCCATCGCTCAGACAGATTTGCAGAATTCAGGGTAAGATTTCAAATCTCTCCCAAACTCCCTGGGTGTTCAGAGCTAGGATTCAGAGCCACCTATATTTTATACCATGGGCCTGATCCTTCCCTCACATCACTTTTACCGCAGCTGAACTTTTCACTGACTTCCATGGAATTACTCCTGATTTACAGTAGAGTAAGTGAGAGGGAAGTTTCACCCCTGAATGCCAAGCGGTGTACAGTAACATAAATCCTCCCTCCTGGCTGCAATTTTGATTCTACCCTGAGCAGTTCCAGAATCCCATCACAAAAAGCTGCTTCTCACTCTCTGTTCACCTTCAGAATGCTATTCACCCATGAGTCAGAGTGCACGAGAGAAAGACAGGGAACTGCATACTCTGCCTATTTTTAAATTATTATTTTTAGCTCTTTTTTTTTCCCTGTGATCACAGCTGAACTTTCTACTGGCCTCCAGGGGACAGAGAGCAATAACTTTAAATGGCCTAGTAGATACATCAGTGGCCTCTAGCCAGCAGCAATTTCCAACCTTGCTATGCTATAAGAAAGGTGGGGGGGGGGCAATGGAGGGGGGAGAATGGAAACCAGAAAAAGCAGAAATATCCCTTAATGTTAGAGAGAATTGGAAAGTCCTGTTCATGGTTTCAGTGACAGGTTTAAGTTTACTTTTTTTTTTTTAAAAAAAAAGGAATTTGGAATATCTGTTTCAAATGAGAGTAAATATTTTCCCTCAGACACTGAATATTCTTGTGATATTCAGGCCTCTGCCATATTGCAGGCAGGGGGTAATTGCACAGACCAAATAAATCAGCGTGCTCTCTCCACTGGAGTACAACAAACATTTGTAAAGACATTCTTTAAAATGGCATAAATTGACCTAATTTGGGACCCCATAAACACACATGCGAACGTGTTTTTCTCATGTTTCCCTGGCAAGCAGGGGCCCAAAGTCCATCTCTGAATCTTCTAAGATATTTCAAATGACATCAATCAAATGAGAGCACTTTGAAAAGGAATATTTTTTATGGCACCTGTCTTCCCAAAGCTCTTTAAAGTCCCCAAAGCACCGCACTCACCAAGCAGGGGGTAGAAATTCAGCTGCCTCTGAGGCACAGTGTGGTATGTGATGTAGAGTGCACAACAATGCTACTCTATACAACAGTCCAAGTCCAGAAGTGGCAGAAGAATGCCCAGATGGAAATGAAACTTCGGGAGGAAGGAATTCAGGGAGGAAGAATGTCATTACCCATACTGAGATATGCCCAGGAAACTGGGGATATGCTTGTAAAGAGGGTTATGTGATCTTTAAAGATCACAAACGATCAGGGCCTAAGCCATGTTCCTGCCCGTTTGTGATTAGCTTTAAAATGACTAGTCTCATTGAAGTCAATATGTTTCTGGGGGAGTGGTGTAGTAGGGACCCAGCCCTGTAAAAGCACACCTAACCTCCCTGAGAATGGCAGGTGGTCAGGATTTGGCCCAAGGGACTTACTGTGCAAAAGGGGCTACCATGCCAAAATATTTGGGGAAATGCAAAGCATGAAGAATGAGGACACATTGTATGATGTCAAATGGACATAGAAAGCGGATTTCGGGTCCAAGCACTTTGCATTTGGCTTCATAGAATATCAGGGTTGGAAGGGACTTCAGGAGGTCATCTAGTCCAACCCCCTGCTCAAAGCAGGACCAATCACCAACTGGTGATTCACTTTCTTCTGCCATGGCACTCTGGCTTTTCAAACCCATACAAAGATACATTCCTAAGAATTAGGATTGTTTATTTTCAGGTTACATGACTTCCTTCTATTGCAAAAGGCTTCAGGCTGCACAGAGGCTCTTCTTTCTAATGGTATCAACAATGTATCCTCAATGCCACTTGGTGTTTTAATTCCTGAGGATTCTAGGAGCTGAATAGAGTTTCCTTAATCTGGGACACAGGATCAAAATGTAGTTTTAAATCAAACAACATAAATGGACCAAAATTTCAAAGCTAGGACCGTGATGATATGACCACTGAAGTCAATGGGACAGATGCCATTGATCTCAATGTGGACTCTTTCCATTGACTTCAGGGAGCACTGGATGAGCTCCCTAAGGCCCAAATCCTGCAGAGCACTTAAGTACATGCTTAGCATGAAGCATATGAGTAGTTCCCTTTAAAGTCAACTTCTGGGACTAATAGGACAGCTGATAGGACTACTCATGCCTAAAAGCTAAACACATGTTTAACTGCCTTCTGGGTTAGGGCCGAAGTGCCTAAACGTGCTCCCATAAAATTTAGCACAAGCGTGTTTTCACACATGGTTACCCAATTTCCACCAGCGAAATGATCATTTTCATGGAAACAGCAGTATTTATATTTTGTGGAGGCAGTTTAAAGACCAAAGTTTGAAAATCTGACCCTAGCATCCGCAGTTGTGCATATGCACCCACACACTTCAAAAGGCAGGTGCACCTGTCTCTGAGGCCAGAGAACTGCCCCCCGGACTAAACTTAGCTTCCATTTGCACTGTTGTCAATAAGGAATAGCTCCAATTATATTCTTATGGACCTGGATGTAACTGTAAGCAGAATCTGGCCTAGTGTGTCTAAATAACCAAACCCTTTGTTTTAAACTAAGTTGTCATTTCCCAGCATTCTTATACCCTATAAAAATGAAGGCAATTTGGTTAATAAACAGGATGTTAAGTGAGGAGGCATAGGACTGAGGTTCTTTGGAAGGAGGTAATGAACTAGTTTACTAGGCTTTGGTAAAAATAGGATCCATCTAATGTGCCTTTTGAAACAGAAAGAGGACAGGGCCAGGGTCATCTTGCCATTCAGTGTTTGTACAATGCCTACCACAATGGGGTCTGGGTTCTTGATGGGGGACCCTAGGCACTAGCCCAGTACAAATAATGAAGAAAGAAGGATGGCTTTGTGGTTAAAGCTCATGCCTGGGTATCTAGCCATCAGGGTCTAATCCCAGTTCTGCCATGGGCCATTGGGCAAATCACTTAGCTTCTTTGTGACTCAGCTTCCCCAATTGTGAAATGGGAGCTAATGTTACTGCTCTACCTCACAGAAGGGCTTGCAAGGGTTCCATTGCTAAAGTGTCTTGAGATCTTTGAATGAAAAGATCCTACAAGGGAAGTATCATTATTAACCGATTGCTTTGCTAACGACAAACTTGTTTGTCCCACAGTGTCTTCAGCAGAAAGCTATTTCATAAAAATGGCAACTAAGGGTGAGGTTCATTTAGAAAGAAGCAGAATAGAGTGAGGATCTCCTGGATTTTTTTTTTTTTTTTAAATCTCCAAAATGGATGAGAGTTGCTGGCCTTTCATAAGTGCAAAGAAAGGAGCCGACTGACAAGAATAATATTTCTGAGGGGAATGTACCTATTTGTAAGTCTTGTTCAATGGAGCACTTCCTACTCGCTGATTGCTCCTGTGGGGGACTTTTAGGAAAATCAGGTAGGCTGCTCCCCTATGTGGGCTTGTGTTTTGACATGCTGCCTGGAATTTTGGGGGCAAAACAGTAATTGTTTCTTTTACTTTTTGTCTCTTTCCCTCCCATCTCCTTCCTAACAAGTTGAGCTGCAGCCACATTCCATTTCCCCCCCACTACAATTGTTTCATTAGATTCTGTGTGTGTGTGTGTGTGTGTGTGTGTGTTGGTTTTTTCCCCCGCTGAAGCCTGAAATATGCTCTGAATTAAGAGAAAAGCTCCATGTCACTTGGGATTGGACTGCTGCTGAACTGTTCCTTTTGTGTGCTTGTGTAACTTTCTGGCCAAAAATGCCTCCAGGGACGCTTCTTAATTGTGGGGGTCCCAAAAAGGGTCTGTTCTGCCTGACTGACTGCCCTCTGCAGAGATCTGGGGAGAGGAGGGGAGCACTTCCCTCCACCCTCACTAACACCACCCTCCCTCTAAAGCACATCTGTCCAAGCTTGCTCACTGCTGGCCCTTTCCTTCTCCATATGCTACAGGCATTTTTGGCCTGACTGAATCCTTAGTGCATTAAGCAGGAGGCCCCTGGTTCTAAAGTTCTTCCCCATTTACAATATGTAGCCCAGAAGAAAGGAGGGGGAAGTCCCACAGATGAGCAAAAAATAAAGGCCAGCTTGTTTACTCTTATCTCAAGACGATGAACATTAACAGAGCAAAAACAACACACAGCTTTGGCTTTTAACTTTTGCTGTTCCGTGGATAATCCATGAAGATGGGATTTTTCAAAGACTCACTGATATAAACAGAGATTCAGCAATGCTGAGACCTCTTCTATCTATAGGGTTCCTGTCCCTACTTAGGGTAGTTTGTTTTGGGCTGAAGGCAGCTGTGTTAATAAAACAACCACGACAACGAAACCTTCTGCATATTGCTTTGTTTGGTCCCAGGTTTAAGGCTGGAATTTGGGAAAGAGTCAGTGCAGCTGGAAATCGTCCGATCTGGATCATGCTGGTTTAGCTCTAGTGAGGGTCGAGGTGCTGAGGCAGCCAGCCCCAATCTAGGGAGATTTTATACACTCTGAGACCGAAGTTAGGCTACCTGATTCCACATTTGGCTACTCCTGTACGCCTGGGACATGCCAAATGGGAATCTGAGTGTTGAAATGGGGCGATCAGTATCCTTTTTGCAAGTGCCCCCCTTTGAAAACTGGGCCTTTGGTGTTTATCCCATTGCTTATCATTGATCAGAGTACAAAACCACAGAGCAGTTTAGAGAAAGGTAGTGTATGAAGTGGTTAGAGCAGGAGACCCAGGAGTCTTGGGCTCTATTCTGATCTGCCCATTAGCTCAGTGAGTCACCTCCGGCCAGTTAATTAGGGTATGTCCACACTTCAAGATGGAAATATACTTTGCGGCTCAAGGAGACATACCCGCACTAGCTTTTATCAAGTTAGCACACTAAAAATAGAATAGAACCATAGGAACACAAGTGGTGGCAGGGACTAGCCTCCCCACATCTGTACCTACCATCCTGGACCCTCGGATCTTTCAAGTGTCCACTGCTTTCTGGTGTCTCAAGTTGGACACCCAAAAACTGCAGTACCAGAACTGAGTGGATATTTTTGAATATTTAGACCTTAACCTTGCTGTTGCCTCACCTGTAACACAGATATATTTACCTTTGCAAAGTGTTTTGAGGTTCTCAGATGAAAGGTATTATTTCAGGGCCATATCCAAGTATAACAACATGGGGCCAGATTGTGAACCTCCTATTCACACTTAAAAGGACCCTTACTCCAAGAATAGTCCCACTGAAGTCTGCGGGGTCCCACAGTGTTGGAACATTACCTAGTCTAAGTAAGGGCTCAGTGTGGCCTGGCAGTTTAGGTTCAGCTTAGGTAGGGATCCCAGAATGTCAATCATCCTCCCAAGCTATACAAACCTTTTGGAAAAAGATGGGGGAGGGTGGTGTAGGAAGGCAAGACTCACTGGTGTGGCACCTCCTGCTGGTCATCTTGGGAATTAGGTCTTTCCAGCCTTGGAGCGCCCTCTGCAGACTAGTATCTCACCTGCTGCTGGCTCCATGTCCCTCCGGGACCCCAGTGCTCCTTACCCTTGGGTTTCTGCCCCCTGCAGTACCCCACAATCTGGGTCTCCCCTCCCAGGGGAACCCCCAACTCTCTAAACCCACCTTGCCTCAGTGGCTACTACCAGTCATCATCTAGTCCCTATTTACTGGGGGGCAGACTGCAGTCTGTAATGGTCACTCATCACTGGCAAGGGGGTAGGACCTGCTGCCTTTGCCTATCCTCAGGCTGTCCCTGTAAAGCCCAGTACCTTCTGTAGGCCTTTAACAAGGCCTGCAGTCTGGGGGCCTACCAAGTTGGAGCTCCCTTTGCCCTTCCCCAGCCCTGCTCCACTTCAGGTGCCTTCCCTCAGACAGCAAGCCCTTCTCCCTCCAGGGCTAGAACAAGACTCCTCTCAGCTCCTGGTCCCCAGCCCTTTTATAGGGCCAGCTGTGGTCTGACTGGGGCATGGCCCCAGCTGTGGCTGCTTCCCCAGTCAGCCTAACCTTTCACAGCTGCAGCCCTCTCCAGGGCTGCTTTTAACCCTTGTTTTCCAGGAGTGGGGCAGCTGCCTCACTACAGGTGATGTTTCAGAACAGCAAACTCCTGAGATTTCAAGAACTTCTCCTTTCAGGGCTTTAGCCACTTCGGGTATGTCTGTGCTGCAATTAGACACGCATGGCAATGCATTAATGGTCTTCATCATGCCAAGTTCATAGCATCCTGATTTAACTTTGCCAAGATATAGCACAGTTGTGACTTTTCCCTACTATGTGTCAAAGTATCAGAGAAACAGGAGATGGAAACACCTGCTATCAGTGAGGAAGGATGCTTTATTGGCTAAGGTACTGCCTGGGACTCAGAATCTCAGGCTTCCTGTGTAACCTTGTCCAAATCACTTTATCTACCCTGTGCCTCAGTACCCCATCTGTAAAAAGGGGATCATACTTCCCTATCTTTCAGGAGCGTAATGAGGATAAAACCTACCAGTGATTATGAGGGACTCAGATACCAATATAGCCCTCATCCCCGCAGTATCTAGACAGATTGATTGCCCACAGCCCACCTACCTGCCAGTTCTTGATTGTTCTCTATTATATATATCATTTCTAATACTTTGTTCTGTCTAGTTTTAAATGCAATGGCCTAAAGTTAGGGCCGTGTATCAGGTACTGCAGAAATACAAACATACCCAAATATCTCAGCATTTATTGTTTGCATTCATGTTTTTCAGGGTATTGACTCAGGGACTGATTTATGAGCATAAAATAATGCAAAAGCCAGTCTTTTCACAGGATCTCCGCCACCTAGAAACTCAAATACCACGGGAAAATGAGTTGCATAATTGTTGGCTCCAGACACAGCTCAGAGGCCATTAAAAAACTGAGAAAACCAACTGTCCACTTACAAATGAGCAGAAGCGTAAATACAAATGCAAGAACCCGTATGCACACGTGTGCACACACACACACTTACAAATGATCAACAAGGCAATGCCATTAATGGGTGTACGCATGCAAAAACCCATTGAGACAAGCAACTTCAGACCTTAACATGCTCAGTATATATTTTTCACATGTAGCTATCCAAGCAGTCTCCAAGTATTTTATTCCCTAGAGATACCAAAGAAGTGCACAATACACTCTGAAAGCAAAATGGCTGCAACTAGTCAAAGTTAAATAGTTTTATGTTGTTGTTGTTTTTTTCAGCATAGCCCTTGGCAAGAAACCACTGGACACCCTGGGAGTTTTATGGGTTTTGATGAGCTTTAAATCTGAAATGACTTGAAACAATGATCTCAAAAAGCTGCATCTCAGCTGACATGGGAGGCAAGTTTCTGCCTGATTTGCAATGTGAAACAGAGATGCCATCCAATTTAGGCAAAACTGATTTAGAACGGGAATGTCAAAGTGGACTGAGAAGAAAATAAAGCATTAACTAAGTAGACTTTCTCCCCAAACTTGGACCTAAATATATTTTGAGCATTGTTAGTGGTACGTGGATAAGAGGCAGATAGAAGGAGTAAGGGAGTATGAGAAGGATGAGACTGGGCTGAGGAGAGGCAAGGAAAAGAATAAAATCTGACACAGGGAAGGAAGGAGGAGACATAAACATCAGGACTAAGTTCTCTGCTGGTTTAATGAATGCAACTCAACTGATGGCAATGGAGACTCTGCTGATATAAATGGTTATAAATGGATGAGCTGCGTCCATTCGTACCAGCAGAGTTTTCAACCTCTTAGTTGCCTATAAGGAACATCCTCTGCTCTTTATCAACCCTTAGGCCCCAGAAATGCAAAGTAAACCACTTGGGTGGACCTCCAGCACTCCAGTGAAATGCTTGGAACTCCGAGTGGGTGCCTAGGATCTGCCAACACTGTTGCCTTTGCAGAATAGGGCAAATGAGAAACATTTTCATCCCTCTTAATTCCTCATTCAAGTTTTAGGTTTTTTGATTGCATATGTTTAGCCCTGTGAAGTATTTTGGGATGCAGTGAGTGTGGAAGAAAATATGCAGAGCTGAACTGACTACAATGTGGTGAATGAACCAGAGACCTAGGGTTGTGTGAATTACATCTGAAAACCAAAACAACTGGTGTATCTTGCCTTTCATTCTGATTTAATTTCACTAAAAAGCAAAGTATGATTTTTTTTAAAAAAGTGAAAAATTAGCCCAAGGGCAATATAGTTAGTTAAAGATGGTCCCCTTTCAGAGCAAAACCCTCACCATTTTTGGTCAAAACCATAACATTTTTGAAAAGTTGAACTTCAAAATGTTTTTGATTAAAGTCATTTTTTCCCCTTGCTGAACAAGCAAAATGGAGAAATGTCACATATTTCAAGGTTTAAAAACAAGCATTGGGTGAAAACGTTACAAAAAGCAACATTCTGGATCCCAGAACAAACTTATGAATATTTCTGTTTCAAATATCATGAACATATTTTTGCTAAGTTCACATTACTTAAAATCTTTTGAAGTCACCCAGCCCTAGTATCTTCAAGTTCCCTCTGTGTTTTATGAACTCCTTTATTGTTCCTATGAATCATCTATACCTCCCTGTTGAGTACGGATGACAATATCTTCCCCCTCCATAGAAAGTGAGATGCTAAGGAAAAAGACTTCAGATCTGTATACAAAAGCTTGTGTGCATCAAAAGTATTCCAGAAGGAGGGTTTAGTCTGTTCACACATGGACAGCAGACACACCTTTCTGGAATGCTTTGCTTCTTTATGATACTATCACTGCAGGATGAGTGAACTGCAGGATGAGGTTCTGGAAGATCCCATGATTGTGAACACTCTAATGTGAAGCAAGCTGGGAAGATCGCATGACAAAAGCAGAACCACTCAGAAACATCTTTATTTGTTCATCTCTGTGTCCCGAAGCTTTTGATTGTAACCTCTTAACTTTAGAAATCTGAAGATAAGTATCAGCAGCTGGACACTGAGTAAATCTTAATCACAGAACTCTGTGTAAATACTGAGGTTTCAAAAGAATGAACTTATGTCAAACAGCTTTGTACACAGGATGGGAGTGGGGGGAGTGGTGTATTTGCTTGAGAAATTCAAACCTCTTGAAATGTTCGTGGACATGTCTGAACATGCCTGAAGTTAAAGCCAAACAGAAATTTCTGCTGCTTTTTACTCAAGGCAAGAAACGGCCCCTCTGTTTAAATTGAGTGATGATATCAGAGGAAATGAAGGATTAGGGAGTAAAAGAGAGAGAGTCTTAAGAGGCTGAAACCTGCGAACTCCAGAGTCCTATGGCTCAGCCGGCTTTCAAAGATCAAATAACTTGCCTTTAACTTATGCATGAGCTGGATCCTTCTGCAAAGGTGAATGAGGAATTGAGTCCCCATGTTCAATTCATGGAATGAACAGGAGAACGATTTGATTAATGCATGTGGATGTGGATGTGAGGGGAGCGGAGGGGAAACAGATGAGAAAGGGCACTCTGGAGGATCTGTATTAATTAAAGAAAGCTCTCTAATGAAATCACAATCTACAAAACCATATTCCAGTTACAAGGCTCCCCTAACAATTTTAGCATCTACTGCATACGCTCTTGGAGTTTTTCACATTAACTCAGCCAAGCTTTTCACTTATTCTGGCATTATTCATTCAGGCTCCTGGCTCTCCCATACTGCCTTTCAAAGATCACTTTGTACCAGGTTCGTATAACATGGGAAGTCTTACATTCATTTAGGGGGAGGTTTTCAAGGACATAAATGGGGGTTAGTCTCTTATTGAAAGTCAGTGGGAGTTCGATGCCTACCATAACTGCCATTTGTAAATCTCTCCCGTAGTTCTTAGGGAATTTTTCCAGAAAAGGCTCATGCATTACAGGTAATCTCAGATTTTAGGAACTATAATTTTATTAATCTCTCTTTATTCTGAAAAGCCTCAGGGCCTGATCCTGTACCTTGATGCATATGAGTAAACCTTACATCTGCACAGAGCCCACACTGAAATCACCGTAGCGGACTGCCCAAATGGATCCAATTGCAGAGTGGGAGCTTTAGTATTCCCATCCTAACAGTGAAGAAGACTATTACATTGCTCCAGTTTTAAGAAATCCTGGTTTTACTAGAGTTCCTACAGTCCCCTGAGACATTGGTAGCATTGAGCTATACCTAGGTTCTGAAACTTATGCCGAAGACGGTGTGCTGAGTATTTTAACAGGATAGAACTAAGCCAGTTCTATTTTGCTTGTCGATCAGAAGAGTACAGATTCAAACCAGAGGAGGGGTCGAAAGGAAAAAAAAACACGGTCATGTATTTTATAAACAAACTGTAGAAAGGGTGGAAATTGCATTAATTTGAGAAAACTCAAGACATCATGAACTTTGATCTAGTTAAAAAGGTTGCCTGTTTTATAACGTGATTCCACACAGGAGCTTTGTACAAATAGCTCCGCCCAGCTGAAATGATTTCTGCCTTTTTCCCATTCTGTGGGTACTGTGCAAAGTAAAAGGACCACGGCATAAAATGGATTTTGACAAATCCACCAAACCATTGCAACAGAAAACTTGTTGCATGACTGACTAACTTGCTTGTTAAATGTAATTTTTTGATGTTTGTCCATCTGATGTCTGAAACCTAAAACACTGATTTTTAAAAGGAGCCCAAAGGGATATAGGGTCCCAATTCAATAGGATTTGGGTGTTTAACATCCTTAGGGACCTTTGAAAATAACACTCTAAAAGACAATGCAGCCTACTGAGCTGTGACCACCTCCAGTTTAGGATGCCTAAAAAAGAAAAAAAGAAAAAAGGATAATACAGTGGCCTCTTCATGAGCCAGACAGGTCTCATTGAAGTCAAGTAGACTTGTGGGTGCTAAACATCCCTGAAATTTAGGCCCTAGGTTCTTAGAAGAACTTTTGTATAAGAGAGGATGAGTTGACATATAGTAGCAATTTGGTTTCATTGTAGACTCTCAAAACACTGAAGATGGGAGACAGACTAACAGGAGATTTTAAAGCAAATGATGGTCAGTTGAGTTGAGAAGTTTTGAGATTATGTTCTTTTAGCATGGGGAGTGAAAAATAAGACTGCCAGGGGCAGACAGTGAAAAAATTACAAATACAGGAACTCTCAAAATAGAAGTAACTTTGAAGCATTCACAGGGGCAAAGAACAATCTACAGCGTGGCCAATTCTGTTATGGTACCACTCAACATGAGTAAGGTAAGTAGAACTAGGCAAATTTTCGGACACATTTTTTGGGTGAAAAAATGCAGATTCAGTGACACTAAAACATTTCTTAAATACATGTCAATTTTGCTGAATTTTTTGTTTAAAAAAACTTCTAAAAATCAGAATGACTAGTTTTGACATTTTCAGAATGAAACACTGACATTTGGTTTCAAATAAAATAAAAAACAAGTTATTTTTTAGTTTAATTTTTTTCTTTAAATTCATGAAATTGAAAAAAGTTTCAATTTAAAAAACCCATTATTTTGTTCTATTCAAAACATTTTTTTAAAAAAATTTAAATTGCCAACAAATTGCAAAATCCATTTTTTGTCCAGATCTAACCATAATCCATAAATAGTCTCAGTGAAACCAGTTTGCCTCCTTGTTCAGGAAGATACCATTCAATATGAATAAAATGGAGGGACAGAATCAGCCGCATAAAAATTACTACCAAATGTGTACCCCAGTCCCATCATGTTATGTGAGAAAAGCATGGCATGAGATGGCCGGAAGTTTCCATAACGCTAAGACTTTTTCTCTCAACTATGGGAGTGGAAAATATTTAATCAAATATACCTGCACAAGCAAATTCATTCCAAATTCTGCAAACTGTAATCCTCAAACTCAGCTCTGCAGTGACCAGAAGTTTTGCACTTGCTCATTAAACCACATAGCCTCTTATTAATCAACTACCCCCATCTAGTTACTCATTAGCTGCAGTAGGTGATACATTTGTTGGGTTTTTTTGCAGAAGACCTCAGGAAAAGCATTATTATTGGCAATGGACAAACGTCAAGAGGTTGGTTTCTCACAGACTGCCAAAAGTTCAAATAGTTATCCAAAATGTATCCACACCAGGAGCCCTAGCCAAGGCCTGTTGGAGTCCACAGAATCTTTCCATAGACTTCAATGGGTTTTGGATCATCATCTCTATTATTAGTAGCAATACTATAATAGTGCCTTTTAAATATACAATTTATATGTAAGATGAACTCTGTTTTTGACAAGGACCAAAGAAAACCAACATCCTAGTTGCTCTATTTTTATCACTTTAAATCTGCTGAGAATGTGGTTCCATTGTTCTCGTCGTTGTACTAGCACAAAGTAAGGAACAGACCCTGCTGCAAAGAGCTTACAATCAAAATAGAAGAGACAGATGAAGGACAGGAGAAAAGAGGTATTAGTATCTTCATTTTACGAATGGGGAATTGAAGCACAGAGAGATTAAGGCCCTGATTCAAGAAAACATCCTTGTTCAGGAAAGAACTTATGAACTATCCTGAAATCAGATGGATTTAAGCACATGGTGAAGTGTTTACCTGAAGGGGGTCTACATGATAGGGGTTCAAGGTAACAAAATGTCCATGACAGAGCTTGGAATAGAACAGAGATCTTCTGAGTAGCACCCCAATGCCTTCTTAACCACAAGGCCTTCCAACCTTGGTGCAAGAACATCTCTAGTCACGTTATCATTTATTTATGCCAACAGAATGTTTGTCTTCTAGTTCTTCCATCAGAGGAAAATAAGAAGGTACCATTCTCTGTGTTCCTTCAGCATTTCTCCTCTGAATGCAGCCTCTTTTGTTTGTTTGAAGTTCTTTACTCAGAAGAGCACAGTCTTCAGCCTCACAATTTCACAAGAGATAAGGACTATACCAGAAGTGTCTCCATATTCTCTTGGACAAGTAGAGAGCTCTTGAAACCTGAGCCAATGCATCCAGTGCCACTTCTGTTCTACTCAGAACCTTCAAGAAGTCAAGATGAGAAATGAATTCTATTCTATCTTTTAGCTGGTGTGATGGGGCAAGACCAGATGGCTATAGAAAAGTAGTGGGAGATAGATCTATTAGCTCCAGGCTAAACAAATCCCTGGTACCAGGTTAAGTGAAATGGAAGCTGCTCCAGGTCAATTAAGACACCTGGGGCCAATTAAGAACTTTCCAGAAGGCAGGGAGAATGCTAGGTTCATTGGGACACCTGAAGCCAATCAGGGGCTGGCTGAAACTAGTTAAAAGCCTCCCAGTCAGTCAGGTGGGTGTGCATGTCAGAAGCTATGGGAGGAAGTTGCGCTGTTGGAGAGGTTGAGTAGTACACACCATATCAGGCACAAGGAAGGGGGCCCTGAGGTAAGGGTAAAGTGGAGCTTGAGGAAGTGGGAGCTGCTGTGGGGGAAGTAGCCCAGGGAATTGTACATGTCATGTTTCTAAAAGGTCAGCTACCATAGCTGATACCATTAGGGTCCCTGGGCTGGAGCCCGGAGTAGAGGGTGGGCCCGGGTCCCGCCCCTGCCATCTTTGCCCCCTGATTAATCACTGAGATGGGGAGACAACAGAGACTGTGCAAGGAAGGATAACTTCTCCTCACTTCCCTTGCTGGCTTATGATGAAAATGGCTCAGTAGACTGTGATCCTTGTCTTTAGAGAGAGAAGGGTTACATGCAGGGTCACAGTGAGCCTCTGTGGCTAGCGAAATCTGCCAGGAAATGCAGGACCCACGGAGGCAAGGACAGAGCTTTGTCACACTGGTTATATCAGACCTTGTCTGTGTCTAATTATGGAAAACAATATGTCTACACTGAGTTAATGGAAGAGCTCTAAACACATGTTGATTAAAGTGTCTTTCAACAAAATGACCTCTCAAAAGGTACATTATTGAGTTTAGATTGAGATTGATTAGCGGGAGGCATTTGGCATTCAACTGCATCTTTGAAGTGAGTGACTGGATCAAATTTGTGTATGGGGAGCAGGGGGAGGGATAGAGTGGTATTTGGGGAGGAAAGGTAGAGTTCTCAAACGAATCATCCTGCAAACCCATATTCCCATGAGTAAGTAGTTATACTCAAGCGAGTAGTCTCACTTACATCAAAGGCATTCAGGTGAGTAAAGGTTGTGTGACTGAGCCCTAGAACATAATGTTAGCAATAGATCTCGGCAGGAGATGGGGAATGAAACAGCTTCAGGGGGAAATGTTTAAAAGTATGAGCCTTCCTTTGACTTAGATTCATAAAGTTTATGACCAAAAGGTATAATTAGATCATCTCCTGTATATCACAGGCCCTTATACTTCATGCAGTTGCCCCTGTATCAAGCCCAATAACTTATGTTTTAAAGTCTCAAAAACGTAATTTCTCCTTTATTATTTGTGCAATGATTGTACTTGATGCCTTACACCTTAATCATACATTGAATATGCTCCATAAAAATAACCAAACATCCCTTCCCAGAAGATACTATGAAATGTCAACTGGTTTGGTACGGTGACCAAAGAGCAACTTTTTACCTATGCGAAAGTAATCAAAAACTGAAAACAGTGCATGGTCTTCACCCCAAACAATTTCAGATGATGGGTCAGATCCTCAGCTGGTGAAAATGAGTACAGCTTTGCTGAACTGAATGCTGATTTCTACCAGCTGAGGTTTGGCCTCATCTATTTGGAAGCTGTGCATGAAACAGAACAAAGCAAATGGCTCCAGCTCCGTTTTTCTCAAATGATGTGCCTTTTTTGGCACTCTTCTAACAAACTCACTGGATTTATTATGTCTGAAGATATCATGTGCCCCATACCTCCGTCTGGAATACCCACCGTTTACTGGTAGCCAGACACCATTAGGTGGATATGGTCCTTTCCCTTCATCCCGTTCTGACAAATAAAAATCCAATGTACCACGTCTGCAGGAAAGAACAGCTGCCGATAGGAACTCAACTGAGTGTCTGACTGTAAATGAAGCCTTCAGTAGCTTATTGCTTGGAAGTGAGGAAAGAGGTTGGAAAGTAAATGCACTTTGTCCAGGGCAGAGCATTGCTAAAATGATTTCCGAAGGCCTGTGCCAAAGTACTGCAGCAAACGGACTTGGCTTATCCGCCCCCTGATAAACGCAACGGTTCTAATATTTTTTTTTCCCAAAAGCAGTTGGGAACTGGCCAATTTGAGCAACCACAAGAAAACCGTACTCTGCTCCCCCAGCCCCCCAAAATAGTTACCAAGAAAAATTACCTTTCCAGTGACATTTCTAACTGCCATGGATGACCCCTCCTTGTCCTTCATCGTGTCACTTCACTTCTGGCTAGCCTAATTCCTGCTTGAAATGACTGGATGTGGGTACCAGTTGTACGACTGTGGCTTGTCTCCATGATATTCTTTATCCAAACAACCAGCCACCCCCCAAAAAAAAGCCTTGGCATTAAAACCCCTATTTGGAACTTCTGCTCTCTCGTTTTGGATTTTTCCATTCCTGAATGGGACAGGACAAGAACTATGCTAAACCCACTGCATCAATATGGGTAGTAATTAACAGTCTCTAAGAATTTACTATTGCTGTTTTGCTATTCACTATTCTTTCTCTGCTGGTAGACTACACTGAGCCCTATAATCCGCACACGTTAAAACAATTTAAATTTGTGTTGAAAGCTTACTGCAGTCAGTACAGAGTGAATAGAACTAGGATAGTAAAAGGACTATTCCAGAGTTCAAGAGTAAGGAAGTAATTTGAGAAAGTAAGCATAGGGTTGGCAGTCATGAAATCTGGGTTCTCCTCTTCTCTCTTTTACAGACTTCCTAGGGTATGTCACTTATCCTCGCTGGACTTCGTTTTCCCTATCAGCAAAATGGGGATGATCATACTTTGTACTTCACAGGGGCTACTTGAGGCTTAGTTCAAAAAATGTTTGTCAAGTGTTTTGCAATCATCAGCTAGAAGGCATTACAGACATACAGGGTAATAGCTCCAAACATAGGGCATTTCTCTGCTGGCTATGTGCATTATGCCTTTTTCAAGCACCACCCTTTTCTGAAGCAGTCGGTTCTGGCTCTCATGGTGACATGATACTGGAGTAATTATCTGATCTAGTAAGACAGATTCTATGTAACTATACCTTAGGTTCCAAGCACGATGAAGCCAATAGCCTGCACAACTGTCACAGTTTTTAAAAAGTGTTCTTCCCTGTATATTGATGGGAATAACAGAATTAACACTCAGTGTGAGCAAATAGTAGACCTTGCGTCTGTATTGGCTTTAAAGTTGTGCTGCAGTGGTATTTATAAAGAGGAGTGACAATGCGTATGCCGTATCTACATTGAGAATGGCCCTTTCCTCTCGATCCAAAACTCATTTTGGAAGGAAGATTCTGTTCCATTTAGTATTTTCATGTATTTGGTGTTGATCGCCTCGCAGAAACCAGGAGGGCATTCCTAGAAACCTCTTAAAGAAGCTATGCAATAACGATGCAAAGAAATAACGGAGTTTTCCATATCGTTCCATCCAATGGCTTCTGGGCTAGGCTCTATCCTGGAGTACGTCTATATGGCATACTCCTTTCAGCAGCAGGTACAGCACATAGACTGCATACCTCCTAGCGTGGGTATAAATAGCAGTGTAGATGGTGAGGCACTGCTTAAGCAAGTAGAGTAAAGACACTCCTGAACCTTGTGGGTATGTGCCCTACATGGTGCTCTCCATGCCCAAGCCGTGCTGCCCCCATCAATTCTGCTATTTTTAGCAGTGTAGTGTCATACTGCCTCCCTGCTGCTGGAGTCTTTCCCCATTGCAGGGAAAAGCTCCTGAAACAGGAAGGCCACAAGGGAAGGACTCTGACAGCAGACAAGCAGCGGGGAAAGACTCCATGTTAGTGTCTTTCCCCAGCACAGGGAGTTGCCGGAGCCTCTCCCCACAGCAGAGAAAGACTCCAGCAGTGGGGAAAGGCTCTGGCAGGAGGAAGGCAGTGAGGAAAGGAATGAATAAATGAGGCAAGTAAGTATTGTCATTCTTGTTTTACAACCGAGCAAACTGCAGCACAAACTCAGGTGCAAACTGCGTGATAAGTCAAGGTCCATAGAGACCTGCAGGTCCTGACTCCCATTCTGCTGCTCTAACCATGACACAAAATTCCTTCCCAATCACCTCTGGACTTTGGCAGACAAAACAACTCTGCCAAGAGGGCTCTTGCTACATCAGCATAACAGGGATAACTCTGGCCATGCTGAAAAATAATTGAAGCAAGGGGGATCGAATATACACTTCAAAGCAATGGTCCCAAAACAGCCCAGCAGGACCAAAAGACAAATCTGCACCGAGGAGTGGAATACATAACAAAGGAATTGGCAGTGTTCTGTAAGATATGATTTGAACCAAGATAGAACAATTCCAGACAGATTCTCCATCTGCTTCAAGCACTCCAAAAGGATACTGTGGTCCACTGTGCTGAAAGCAGTAGTGGTGAAGAGATTAAGGAGCACTAATAGAGAACATATCCTTAAATGAGCTTCCCACAAAAGATAAGTTGCACAAACTGTCCAAAGGGCAGTCTCAGGGCTGCTATGTCCCTTGCCTGAAGCCAGCCGAGAATTTATGGATGAGATCATGTGTAGGGAGGTGCTGCTGATGCTGTAATGCAGTGACCTTCTCCAGAACCTTGGGAATAAAATGGAAAACACAATAGGAGACCAGATCAAAATGTGACACATTAGCTGGTGAAAGAACAGGCTGTTGCAGAGCTTGAGAAGGCACACTGTATGGCAGTGAGTAATAGGTGCCATCCATTAAGAACCGTCTCTTTTGGACGCAGACAGGGGATAAGCTTTCAGCATGACATTGAGTTCCTGAGACATTGTACTCAGTTTAGCTTCTCTACAGGAAATTTGCCCAGATTAATAGAGTCCCATTTCCACTCACAAACAAAGTACAGCATAACACCGATGCTGGTCTTGATTCAGTAAAGCACTTAAGCACGTGCTTAAATTCATCCCTGTTTGGGAAAGCACATAAGCACCATTCTTGAAAAGGGATGCTTTCCTGTTTTGGGGGCTTGGAGAGAAAAAGTTAACTGTGATCTGGTTGATTAAATTGCCTGAATCAGGGCTTAAACAACCCCTAACCAACAGTGTTAGGAGTAAACATTCCTGGTGGGTTGATTATTCCATAATTGCCTGTTGCAGGGTTTCTTCCATTTTCCCCTGAAGCATCTGCTACTGGCCACAGAGAATCATAGAATACCAGGGTTGGGAAGGACCTCAGGAGGTCATCTAGTCCAACTCACTGCTCAAAGCAGGACCAATCCCCAATTTTTGCCCCAGATCCCTAAATGGCCCCCTCAAGGATTGAACTCCCAACCCTGGGTTTAGCAGGCCATTGCTCAAACCACTGAGCTATCCCTCCCACTTAAAACTTTAGAGCCTACAAGTCATAGAATCATAGAATAAGGTTACTGGGCTAGAATGGGAAAGGTAATTGCTGCCTGACAATATTCAACAAGATTGCTGCCACTTTGTACCCTGAACGTGGAGTTCATGCTGCTGTTTTTCATCTGTGGCAATTTTGCACAGGGTCCAGAAACTGGCACATGGATCATAGGCTCTGAGTCATCAAGAGAATGTTGCTTACATGGACAAGTACAGGAGAACCTTGCTAATTGCACTAACAGCTGAGAGATCCACTTGGGATTACTGAAGTGTGCCCAGTTCAGACACTGCTCCCTCATCACCTGTCACCAAGGGCTAATCTTCCTCTGACCCACCTCAAAGCCATGTCTTCAGTCCTGCAAGGGCTGCTTTCAGCCCTGATCGAAGCATAAGGGTGGTATGATGAGACTTGCCTATTCTCTATTTTTAAATGAATAGGGAAAGCTATAGCCACACAGTTCAAGATGATGCACTACACTTTTAAGAGGGAGACGCATTTACATGAGACAAAAACACTCCTGCTGAGGATTTACCTGCCGACAAGGAGTGTAATCTTATCAATTGTTTCAAAGTCATAAACTTTGACTTTATCACAAAAGTCCTAAACAGAGAGACAATCCGCTCTACTTGTGTTGATCTTGGGCTTTCCAACTGCACTGAGGCCTAGTCTCCATTTAAAATTTAGGCTGACCTAGCTATGTTGCTTAGGGCTGTGAAAAATATTGCATCCTGAGTGCGGTAGTTAGATTGACCTACTTCCCCTCACCACCAGTGTAGATGCAGCTAGGTTGACAGAAGAATTTTTCTATCAATCTAGGCACCGCTGCTCAGAGAGGTGGATTAACTACATCAATGGAAAACCCCCTTCCGTTGAGGCAGGTAGCATCTACACCAGGGATGGGAAAACTTTTTGGCCTGAGGGCCACATCTGCATATGGAAATTGTATGGTGGGCCATGAATGCTCACAAAATTGGGGGTTGGGATATGGATGGGGTGAGGGCTCTGGCTGGGGATTCTGGGGTGGGGCCAGAAATGAGGAGTTCAGGGTGCGGAAGGGGGCTCCGGGCTGGGGCAGGGGTGCGGGTCGGGGGGAGAGGGCTCCAGCTGGGGGCACGGGCTCTGGGGTGCAGGAGGGTGGGACGAGGGGTTCGGGGGGTGGGAGGAGGATCAGGGCTGGGGAAGAGCTTGGGGTGCGGGAGGGGGTCGGGGTGCAGGCTCTGGGCCGCACTTACCTCAATCAGCTCTCGGAAGTAGCAGCATGTCCCCCTCTGGCTCCTACACGGAGGTGCAACCAGGCGGCTCTGCACACTGCCCCGTCTGCATGCACTGTCCCTGCAGCTCCATTGGCCCTGGTTCCTGGCCAATGCAAGCTGTGGGGGCGGTACTTGGGGGAGGGGCAGGTGCGGAGCCCCCTGGCTGCCCCTACGCGTAGGAGCCAGAGGGGGGACGTGCCACTGCTTCTGGGAGCCACGCGGACCAGGGCAAGCCCCCAACCCTGCTCCCCATCAGGAGCTTGAGGGCTGGATTAAAACGTCTGAAGGGACGGATGTGTCCCCCGGGCCGTAGTTTGCCCACCCCTGATCCACACTATTGTACTAAAGTCAGAAAGCTGCAGTGCTGTGGCTGTGGTGCTATACTGTAGAGATGAATGAAAACGTTTGCAGCTACCAACATTGCAAGGCCCAGCTCTGTCAAACCTTTTCTTTCACATGTAGCCTCATACAGTTGAAGGCCAGAAGGGGCCACTAGATCATCTCGTCCGACACTCCGTATATCACAGGCCACCAACATCACCCAGCACCCACACACTAAATCCAGCAACCAAAATTAAACCAGAGTTTTCCAACCCTCAGGAGACTAAGCCATTAGTGGCTTGTGCCACAGGCCTCATTAGCCTTATGGACTTCAGTGGAGTATTCCTTCTTGAGATCACTGGACACAGACAAAGCCTTGGTCTACACTACAAGTTTAGGTTGAATTTAGCAGCGTTAGGTCGATTTAACCCTGCACCCGTCCACATGACGAAGCTATTTTTGTTGACTTAAAGGGCTCTTAAAATCGATTTTGGTACTCCTCCCCAACAAGCGCTAAAATCGACATCACTGGGTCGAATTTGGGGTAGTGTGGATGCAGTTCAATGGTATTGGCCTCCGGGAGCTATCCCAGAGTGCTCCATTGTGAGCACTCTGGACAGCACTTTCAACTCAGATGCACTAGTCAGGTACACAGGAAAAGCCCCAGGAGCTTTTGAATTTCACTTCCTGTTTGGTCAGCATGGCAAGCTCATCAGCACAGGTGACCATGCAGTCCCCCGAAAGCAGGGGGAACTGGATCTGATTGCTGTATGGGGAGATGAATCCGTGCTATCAGAACTCTGTTCCAAAAGACGTAATGCTAATATATATGCCAAAATCTCCAAGGGCAAATGTGAGGTGTTTACAATGCTCATAACTGCAGCGATGAGTGGAGCGGGCCCCCGCTTCCAGTGCTATGGCGTATGCACAGGAAATCCAGGAAAAAGGGCAAGAAATGATTGTCTGCCATTGCTTTCACGGAGGGAGGGAGCGAGGGAATGGTCACTGATGACACGTACCCAAAACCACTGGCTGTTTCCTTGTCCGTTATCTCAATTTTTTTTAATTAATAAAGAATGCATGGTTTCAAAACAATAGTTACTTGATTTTGAAGGGGGGAGGGTGGTTGGCTTACAGGGAATTAAAATCAACAAAGGGGGCGGGTTTGCATCAAGGAGAAACATGCACAACTGTCACACCGTAGCCTGGCCAGTCATGAAACTAGTTTTCAAAGTCTCTTGTGATACGCAGTGTGCCTTGCTGTGCTCTTCTAATCAGCGTCTGGCTGCTCGAAATCAGACGCCAGGCAATTTGCCTCAACCTCCCACCCTGCTATAAACGTCCCCCACTTACTCTCACAGATGTTATGGAGCACACAGCAAGCAGCAATAACAATGGGAATGTTGGTTGCGCTGGGATCTGACCAACAACGCCAGCGAGCTTCTAAACATCCAAAGGCACATTCTACCACCATTCTGCACTTGCTCAGCCTATAGTTGAACTTCTCCTTACTACTGTCCAGGCTTCATGAGCCATGGGAGCAAGGGGTAGGCTGGGGTAGGTGAAACTGCACGGTGCTGCCGGCTGGGAGAGCAGCCTGAGGCAGAAGCCTCCAGCTTGCAGGAGATCAGGATAGCGGAGTTGCAGCGGAAGCGGTGGAGCAAGCAAAACACCATTGAGGAGGACGGCTCGCAGCCCTACTGTACCGTCTGTTGCAGAGTTGCAGCGGAAGCAGTGGAGCCATTCACCATTGATGCGAAGGCACCCAGGAGCTGCTGCTGCTGCATGGCCGAGGCAAAAGGGCAGGAGCCCTGGAGCTGTTTCATGTGGAATGTGCGCCTGCAAGACTTCTTCACCAGTGACAAAGGACAGGAATATGATGCACCTAAAATCTAAAAAGGCCTGCACATTTCCCAGAGTCACTACCCTTGATAACAGAATGTCAATGATTGCATTGGCTACGTGGATCACAGCAGCCCTCACAGCAGACTTGCCCACAACAGCAGTGGTGACGGTGAGCTGAGTGGGCTCCCGCTTGCAGTGCTATGGCGTCTGTGCGGTTAACGCAGGAAAAAAGCCACGAAACGTTTGTCTGCCGTTGCTTTCATGGAGGGAGGGAGAGGTGACTGACAACATGTACCCAAAACCACCCGCGGCAATGTTTTTGCCCCATCAGGCATTGGGAGCTCAACCCAGAATTCCAATGGGCAATGGAGACTGCGGGAACTGTGGGATAGCTACCCACAATGCACCGCTCCAAAAGTCTACACTAGCCACAGTACTGTGGACGCACTCCGCCGACTTAATGCACTTAGTGGGGATGCATACAATTGACTGTATAAAACTGCTTCCGAAAAATCGACTTCTATAAAATTGACCTAATTTCATAGTGTAGACATACCCAAACTCTCTGCTTCTTTCTGGCTCTCTAGGTCCCAGGCTAACTGAATACAGTTTGTTCTGCCTAGCATTAGTATCCAGGGTCTCACTGAATCTTAGCCTGGATTGGGGAGATGAAAGGGTAAAGTTAGAAAAGATACCTTTCTGAAGCTCCTGAGAACAGGGTTATGGTGCCAGGCGTGACCTGCCAATGGTTGCATGTGGATGTTTTGTGGGAGAAGGGTATTGCCACTTGATTTTCTGCCAAGAGTTGTCATGCTCGGGTCCAGGTGGTCAGGCCTGGTGGTTGGAGCAGTGGTCGAGAACAGGCACCAGCAGTTGAAGCCAGATGGAGAATTGGGACAAATGATAAAACGAGGGCAGGAGTGAGGTCATAGGGTCAAAATCAGGGAACCAAAGGGGGATGGTGGGCAGAGAACCCCAGACAGCGCCCACTGCTCCTTGACGGTGCTCAGGAAGCCAGTGGACGCGGCTAGAGGAACTCTGCCCGGAGTCATGACTTAAGGGAGGATTGGAAATAGGCCGCACAGTTGCAGAGTCCCCTCGTCCCCCGCCCAACATCTTTCTCCTGGTATAATGGATGGCCACGTTGGCCAGCACAAGGAGGGGGTTGACGAAGAGGTCTCATGACTTTGTGGGGCCATGGACGGAGTGTTTGGGTGTGGGCTCTGGGCTGGGGCAGGGGTGCGGGAGGGGTTGAGGCACTTACCTCAGGCGGATCCTGAAAATGACCCACACACCCCTCTGGCAGTGGCTCCTAGGCGGGGTGTCGGGGGTCTCTGCGCACTGCTGCCTGCAGGCCTCGCCCCACGGAGCTCCCACAGGCTGCAGTTCCAATGGCAGAGTCGGTGCTCGGGGTGGGGGCAGCGTGCAGAGACACCCCCCACCCCAGGGGCCGCAGGGGTGTGGTCTCCGCTTCTGGGAGTGGTGCGCCACGCTGAGTGAGGGCAGGCAGGAAGCCGCTTTAGCCCTGCTCCGCTGCCGGTGGTGGCAGCAGGAGTCCCCGGGCCCTTTTAAATCGCCCAGGGGCAGCAGGCGGGGCCGGGAGACACTTCAGGGGCGGTGCACAGGGGTGGCAGGTGGGGCCGGGAGAGAGACCCAGCCCCAAGGATTGGTGGAGCTGGGCTTCCATGCTCTGAATATTCCTGGAGCACGGGCACCACAGGCCCATAAAACTCGTCACCCCTGCCACTGGGGGTCACGATCTGTGGCTTGGGAAATGCTGGCTTGGAGTCTAAATATCCTAAAAAACAGAGTGGGAGGAGGAATTATCTTCATCCAAATTTTACAGATGAGGGGAGTGAGTCTCAGAAAGATTGAGGGTGACGATTTTCAAAGGAGCCTGGATGCGGTCGAGCACATCCATTCTAATGTGTGAGGCACCTAACCCCCTTAGGCTCCTATGAAGATCTCAGCCTAAGTGACTTGCTCTCAGAGGGACAGGATGCCTGTAGCAGAGCTGAGAATTGAACCTTGGTCTGCTAAGTCCCAGGCCACTGGCTTAACCACACAGCTAGACTCTCCCACGGTATTTAATGTTTCAATGGAAAGTTTCACTTTCATCCTTTCAGAAACCGGAGGGAGCCCCTCCAGGCTACATGTGGTAAGGAACAGCAGCACTTCATCTGAGGTGGTCCTGGGTATTTGGCTTTACCTCATATGGCCTGGATGGGTACACCCAAGCTGGGACATTGCCCATAATGCCGTGCTCTATTTGCTAATTCTGACCCCCTGTTTTTACTTCATTTTCTAGAGCTTTGGAAAATAAAAAGTTTTTTTTTAACGTGATGTGTCAAAGTCACACATCGAGAAACTGACATCCGCAATTTTCACATATCAGGGCGACTGGAACTGAAACTGACAAAATAAATTTCTCTGGTTCCTGGTCACCTAGCATAGTGGCTCCATACTATCACTTCTCTTTCAGCTCTCAGAGTAGAGGCTGTGGCCAAGTGAAAGGGGGCATGGCCAGAATCTCTCTAAACTATGACCATACACAGCTGCTGAAATGGTTCCTTAAGGCTGTAGAAAATGGGGTGGAAGTCAGAGCAAGAACGAGACACATGGGTCTAACACCCTTGGTGCTATACCAAGTGCACTTGGCTGGACCCAGGAATTGGGCCCTAAATCTTATTCTTTGTTCTATAAAGTACCTGGTCCATTTGTTTTGCAGGGAGGCAAACCCTACCCCTCTGGTGGAAGGATCTGGGGGGAACTCCACAAAGGGAGCCCCCAGGCCCTTTTCCTATGGAAAAAGAGATGCTTCCCTGTGTTGTTCCTGAAGGAAGGGGTGATTCAATTAATTGACTTTAACATTTTTCAGGTGGTTAAACTCCAGTGCAATTCTCTGTAAACTTCCTCCCTGAGGGTCTATAGCTAGATCAGGTCATTGACATGTGTTAGCAGGATCCAGTTTTGATATGAAGGTAAAACAAAGTCTAAAATCAAACTGCAGCCAGCTGGAAATTGACTCCTCTGTATTCAGGAACAAGTGAGGGAAGGAATATGCTTTCCACAAGCGTGGAATTCAATAGAAATTTATTAAGACTCCAGGTGCACCAGAATGCTTGTCAGTTTGCATCAGTTTGTGTAAGAGACCCAGCCACTAACAGAGGTGTAGGAGTCATATTTAGTCAGCCGGGTCTTGTGCGTCTGTACTGTTCTCCAGGATAAAGAAGCTGCAGGTTTCACTTCAAAGCTTCCTTATTTAAGTTACATAAATACAATGGATGAAACCATATTCAGCATTTTACCCAGAGAACCCCTAGGCTGTATCCAAATCTCTCTCTAGCCTACTTCCTACTGGATACTAGCAGAATCCATCACTACACTATATGTCATCAGTTCTGGATCTTTGTAGTTGCTTCCTACTGGAAGATGCTTTTCTCTCCGATGATGTTTCTGACTCAGTCGTCATCCATCCAAAACTGAACTGACTGGTGAATAGGTTTGTGTGAATAAAAGCATCACGTTCAGCTGGTGGTGAGCCATGGGGGTCGTGTTTTTAACTAGTATGGACACACTCATGGAAGTGTCTGTGAATTCCCAAAGTTTCACCTATTTTAGTGCAAATGTTGATTTGGCCAAATGTTCACTCTGGAATGTGCATTATGCAGGATACTTGATTTGTTACTTTTCTCTTAGAGAGAATGGCACAGTGCTCCCGTTGAGAAGAACATAAGAATGGCCATACTGGGTCAGACCAAAAGTCCATCCAGCCCAGTATCCTGTCTACCAACAGTGGCCAATGCCAGGTGCCCCAGAGGGAGTGAACCTAACAGGTAATGATCTAGTGATCTCTCTCCTGCCATCCATCTTCACCCTCTGACAAACAGAGGCTAGGGACACCATTCCTTACCCATCCTGGCTAATAGCCAATAATGGACTTAACCTCCATGAATTTACCCAGTTCTCTTTTAAACTCTGTTATAGTCCTAGCCTTCACATCTTCCTCAGGCAAGGAGTTCCACAGGTTGACTGTGCGCTGAATGAAGAAGAACTTCCTTTTATTTGTTTTAAAACTGCTACCCATGAATTTCATTTGGTGGCCCCTAGTTCTTATATTATGGGAACAAGTAAATAACTTTTCCTTATTCACTTTCTCCACACCACTCATGATTTTATCTACCTCTATCATATCACCCCATAGTCTCCTCTTTTCCAAGCTGAAAAGTCTTAGCCTCTTTAATCTCTCCTCATATGGGACCCATTCCAAAACCCTAATAATTTTAGTTGCCCTTTTCTGAACCTTTTCTGATGCCAGTATATCTTTTTTAAGATGAGGTGACCACATGTGTATGCAGTATTCAAGATGTGGGCATACCATGGATTTATATAAGGGCAATAAGATATTCTCTGTCTTATTCTTTAATGATTCCTAACATCCCGTTTGCTTTTTTGACTGCCACTGCACTCTGTGTGGACGTCTTCAGAGAACTATCCACGATGACGCCAAGATCTTTCTCCTGATTAGTTGTAGTTGGGGTTATTTTTTCCAACGTGCATTACTTTACATTTATCCACATTAAATTTCATTTGCCATTTTGTTGCCCAATCACTTAGTTTTGTGAGATCTTTTTGAAGTTCTTCACAGTCTGCTTTGGTCTTAACTATCTTGAGCAGTTTAGTATCGTCTGCAAACTTTGCCACCTCACTGTTTACCCCTTTCTCCAGATCATTTATGAATAAGTTGAATAGGATTGGTCCTAGGACTGACTCTTGGGGAACACCACTAGTTACCCCTCTCCATTCTGAAAATTTACCATTTATTCCTACCCTTTGTTCCCTGTCTTTTAACCAGTTCTCAATCCATGAAAGGATCTTCCCTCTTATCCCATGACAACTTAATTTACGTAAGAGCCTTTGGTGAAGGACCTTGTCAAAGGCTTTTTGGAAATCTAAGTACACTATGTCCACTGGATCCCTCTTGTCCACATGTTTGTTGACCTCCTCAAAGAACTCTAATAGATTAGTAAGACATGATCTCTCTTTACAGAAACCATGTTGACTTTTGCTCAACAATTTATGTTCTTCTATGTGTCTGACAACGTTATTCTTTCCTATTGTTTCAACTAATTTGCCCAGTACTGATGTTAGACTTACTGGTCTGTAATTGCCAGGATCACCTCTAGAGCCCTTTTTAAATATTGGCGTTACATTAGCCATCTTCCAGTCATTGGGTACAGTAGTTGATTTAGAGGACAGGTTACATACAAGAGTTAATAGTTCTGCAATTTCACATTTGAGTTCTTTCAGAACTCTTGGGTGAATGCCGTCTGGTCCCGGTGACTTGTTACTGTTAAGTTTCTCAATTAATTCCAAAACCTCCTCTAGTGACACTTCAATCTGTGACAATTCCTCAGACTTGTCACCTGCAAAAGACGGCTCAGGTTTGGGAATCTCCCTAACATCCTCAGCTGTGAAGACTGATGAAAAGAATTCATTTAGTTTTTACGCAATGGCCTTATCATCCTTGAGTGCTCCGTTAGCATCTCAATCATCCAGTGGCCCCACTGGTTGTTTAGCAGGCTTCCTGCTTCTGATGTACTTAAAAAACATTTTGTTATTACCTTCTGAGTTTTTGGCTAGCTGTTGTTCAAACTCCTTTTTGGCTTTTCTTATTACATTTTTCATTTAATTTGGCAGTGTTTATGCTCCTTTCTATTCACCTCACTAGGATTTGACTTCCACTTTTTAAAAGATGCCTTTTTATCCCTCACTGCTTCTTTTACATGGTTGTTAAGTCATGGTGGCTCTTTTTTTAGTTCTTTTACTGTGTTTTTTAATTTGGGGTATACATTTGAGTTGAGCCTCTATTATGTATTATGGTGTCTTTGAAAAATGTCCATGCAGCTTGTAGGGATTTCACTCTAGTCACTGTACCTTTTAATTTCTGTTTAACTAACCTCCTCATTTTTGCATGGTTTCCCTTTCTGAAATTAAATGCCACAGTATTGGGCTGTTGAGGTGTTCTTCCCACCACAGGAATGTTAAATATTATATTATGGTCACTATTTCCAAGCGGTCCTGTTATAGTTACCTCTTGGACCAGATCCTGCGCTCCACTCAGTACTAGATCGAGCGTTGCCTCTCCTGTTGTGGGTTCCTGTACCAGCTGCTCCAAGAAGCAGTCATTTAAAGTATCGAGAAATTTAGTCTCTGCATTTCATCCTGAGGTGACATGTACCCAGTCAATATGGGGATAATTGAAATCCCCCACTATTATTGAGTTCTTTATTTTGATAGCCTCTCTAATCTCCCTTAGCATTTCATCATCACTATCACTGTCCTGGTCAGGTGGTCGATAATAGATCCCTACTGTTATATTCTTATTAGAGCATGGAATTACTATCTATAGAGATTCTATGGAACATGTGGATTCATTTAAGATTTTTATTTCATTTGATTCTACATTTTCTTTCACATATAGTGCCACCTCCCCACCCCTCACCCCCAGCACGACCTGTTCTGTCCTTCCAATATATTTTGTACCCCGGAATGATTGTGTCCCGTTGATTGTCCTCACTCCCCCAGGTTTCTGTGATGCCTATTATATAAATATCCTCCTTTAACACGAGGCACACTAGTTCACCCATCTTATTATTTAGACTTCTGGCATTTGTGTACAAGCACTTTAAAACTTGTCACTGTTTATTTGTCTGCCCTTTTCTGACGTGTCAGATTCTTTATGTGAATGTTTCTTGTCTGATCTGGCCCATACTTTATCCTCTTCCATCCCCTCCTCCTGACTAAAACCTAGAGAATCTCTATCAATAGACTCTCCTCTAAGAGAAGTCTCCGTCTGATCCACGTGCGCCTCTGCAGCAATCAGCTTCCCCCCCGCCCCCCACATCTCTTAGTTTAAAAACTGCTCTGCAACCTTTTTAATGTTAAGTGCCGACAGTCTGGATCCACTTTGATTTAGGTGGAGCCCATCCTTCCTGTATAGGCTCCCCCTATCCCACAAGTTTCCCCAGTTCCTAATAAATCTAAACCCCTCCTCTCTACACCATCGTGTCATCCACGCACTGAGTCTCTGAAGCTCTGCCTGCCTACCTGGCCCTGCACGTGGGACTGGAAGCATTTCTGAGAATGCCACCATAGAGGTCCTGGATTTCAGTCTCTTTCCTAGAAGCCTAAATTTGGCCTCCAGGACGTCTCTCCTACCCTTTCCTATGTCATTGATACCTACATGTACCACGACCACCGGCTCCTCTCCAGCACTACACATAAGTCTATCTAGATGCCTCGAGAGATCTGAAACCTTCGCACCAGGCAGGCAAGTCACCATACGGTTCTCCCGGTCATCACAAACCCAGCTATCTATGTTTCTAATAATCGAATCTCCCATTATTAACACCTGCCTTTTCCTAATGACTTGGAGTTCCCTCCCCCGGAGAGGTAACCTCAGTGTGAGATGATACCCCAACATCATCTGGAAGGAGAATCCCAACTATGGGAAGGTTTCCCTCTGTTCCCATAGACTGCTCTCCTTCTAGGGCCTTTCATCCTCCTTAACAGTGCAGGGGCTGTCTGACCAGAGGTGGGACAAATCTACAGTGTCCCAGAAAGCCTCATCAACATACCTCTCTGCCTCCCTTAGCTCCTCCAGTTCCGCCACCCTGGCCTCCAAAACCTGTGCACGGTCTCTGAGGGCCAGGAGCTCCTTGTACCGAATGCACACATACGCCACCCGCCCACAGGGCAGATAATCATACATGCTGCACCAAGTGCAATAAAGAGGATAGCCCCCACTCTGCTGCTGGGCTTCTGCCTGCATTTTCTCCTACAGCTACCAGGGTTAATGATAGGATTTTTGTTTAAATCAAGAAGTTTTTATTATAGTTTAGTTTAAAGATTTTTAAGAATGACAAGTGTACCTCGCTCCCTTCCCACTCCCCTTCCAAACTCCCTGGTCGCTTGCTCACTGCTTTATAAAGCCCTGGCCTTCTTGATAGCCCCGCCCCCTGACTAAGGCTCAGCCAATGAACAGTGGCTTCTAGATTTCAAACCTTGTTTAGAAGCTCACAGCTTCCAACTGCTGGCCACAGTACACAGTCCTTCAAACAAACAAACCAAACAAACAAACACAAGCTCAGCACACAGCAAGTAACCCCCAAACGCAGACACACACTACAGACAGCCACTTACCCCAAGGGTCCCATATTTGCTCCTCCTTCACCTGGAGAACTCCCTCTCGAAACTCCCTGTTAGCGGTTCCTGGTTGCTTGCTCACATACCACAAAGCAAAAACATACCACAGCAATCTCGGCATTATGATACCAGCTCAGTCCAGTGGTCCATCTATTTCATTATCCACTCTGACAGAAGCACATAGCCAGCCCCAGCTGCTTCAGAGGAAGGTGCAAGAAACCCAGCAGTAGCTAGTTATGGAATAATCTTTCTCGTGGGGAATGGTCTTCCTGACTCCCTAAAAGTTAGTGGTTGTCTTATTCCCAGAAGCATGAAGGTTGATATCCTCCCCTTTTAAATTATCTGAATGTAATGGATTTTACATAGCCATATACGTTTATGCCATGGCTAAGGTGACCAATCACATACCTTGAATAGTGAGAGCCAACAGCTCATTTACAACCTATAGGATGAATGTTATTTGTTGCATTTGACAAATACTTGATATTCCAGGCTCAAGGTCCCAGCATGATAGCCCTTTAAATACACATAGTATGAGGCAGTCCCTGCCACTGAGCGCTTACAAGAGGAATGGGCAAGATAGGCATATCATCATCTCTATTTGTTAAATGGGGAACTGAGGCACAGACAGGCTAAGTGACTTGTCCAAGGTCACAGAGGAAGCTTGTAGCAGAATTGATTTAAGTCATGAGGGTCTTAGTCCAATGCCTCACTCAGAGGGTCTCCCACGCTGAGGAACAGCAGACATGTTGGGTAGGATCAGCATCAGTTTGTGAAAAATTCGCTCACCAAATACACGGCTAAATACACAATGAATATCTTCAACGAATCCATCCTGTGCTATTCCAGAGAGGGAATCAAATGCCTTCAGTACAAGACACACATTTCTGCTAAATGCTAGATTTCTGTTAAATGGCCTGTACAAAAATAGGCTCAATAGAAACCATAAGAAGTTATTCACTACTACCTTGCATGTGTGTAAGATTTTTCACTAGTGTTTGTGCATGTGTACCAGTCCTTCTCCCCTAGCACATAGATACGGGGGAAATTGTCAATTCCCCTGCATTTGACTTAGGCAGAAGTTCGATAATTCCATAGAGAAAAATCTCAGCAATCTTTGGAACAGAAACTATCCTTCTGCAGTTTGCCCCAAACTGTAGGTGAACATAAAAAAAACATTTCACTTTCTCACCCCACACCCAAACAAAACAAACATGCAACCCCAAGACACCCTGATTCTCCAGCTTTGCTGATACTTGGGCTTCCTCCCCACATACACACACACAGGGTTCTATATAGCAGTCGTTTTCATCTGTAAGAGACTCATTTTCACACAGCTACTTTTGCATGATGCACGTGCAAACAGGTTATCAGCTTTGTGGTTGTGAGTCACCAACGAATGCCAGTGAAAAAGACAGAACTAGAAGCTGAGAAAGGAGCCATTAGTAACTGCAGAAATTGTATTACAGAGACACTAGGGGTCTGTCAGTGATCCATGCCCTATTGTGCTAGATGCTGTACACACACACACACACACACACACACACACACAGTGTATCAAGAAACTCCCTGCCCCAAAGAGCTTATAATGCAGGTAACTGTGGAAATAAAATTGTGAAATGAACCATGAGATTCACCAATCTGTATTTCCTGAATAGGGATTTGCTGTCAGTGTTTAGCCAGATATTCCAAAGTGCACAGCACCCAATATGCACCCATCATGCCAGAATCATCTGCCCACTTAATTTGGGATTCAGACAGGAGCTGAGCACCTTTGACTATTCCGAACAAAGCCTTCACACCCTTTAACGCAAAGGACTGAACAAAGACAGTAGCCTAAAAATTGAAAGAACCGGGGGAAAATTTTGTAGTGAACCCAAGGTGCTGCTTGCAAAGTTTAGATGTCTATTTTATTTATTTATTTTTAACTAATCCAAAGCCTGTGCCCCATTTTCCAAAATTCACCAACTTTACAGTAAGCCTGAATTTTGGTCAAGTTTGGGCCAATTCATGGCTTTGGGTGGAAGTCAGGGAAAGTATAGTGGCGTAGGCCGAGTTTTTCTTCGGGTATGAACACACGTGACCTGAAAGGAGAGAGCCTGTGATCCGAAGCCACCACCTTTCACACAGTTCTAAAAATAGATAACACACCAAAGCTGGATGTGTAGCACGTCCGTAGATCTGAATGGCCAAATGTTTCAGATTGTGAAGCAATCAGAATTCTTCACAGCGATGATATAACAAGGCTTTCCTGCACACTCTTTCAAACCAGGTTCCCATGAGTGAAAACCAGAGGTCTCTTTTATCTCAAGGGACTCAAAAGATTTTCAAGGTGGTTCTGTTGCTTATTTATTTAGTCCCCAGACCTCTGTTAGTCTACAGAATACCAGAGGAGATGTTTTCCCTTTAATCTGCAATGCCACCTTGTGGCAACCAAGAATGAAAACATTCAAAGATCAGACAAGTGTTAGGTCTGCTTGACTGGGGATAAAAATGTCCAATAATGTATGCAAGATAGGCTTTGCTCATTCTGGATAAACCATCTTAAGGTGGTTTTCATGCTTTGAGACCGCTGTCTGATTGATATGGATAGGTAGTTCCAGGATGAAGACACTGCTGCATCTTTGTGGGACACTTGTTATAAGCTCCTGGGCTAACTGACCTCTTGTCCTGTATGCTCCCTGTCACCACACTTATGCTCTACACCTCCTCGGGAAGGAGATGGTCCTACTACTGGAGAGAACAAGAATAAGCCTAGCCCAAAGCCAGACTGGGACGCATGAGGAATATTTCATTCCTATGAATTCATCTCATTCAGTCAGTGAAGTTCAGAGTTTTCTTTCCAAGCCAGAAGGAGAGGCTGCAGTGATTCACTGGAATGCGGTTACATTCTTCCAAACTGTGTGTGTGCGCGTGTGTTACTCCTTTGAGTAGCAGTTCCCGGATTGGCTCCTCACTACAGATGTAACAAATCCATGTGAGAAATCCTTCGGATTCTCAGAGGAAAGGTGAGACCTGCCCATGGAGAAGCCACTCCCCTGCCAAAGGGCGGGGCTCAGAGTGGAATGAAGCACAGCCACTGAGCACCTTTTTAGATTCTCTTTTAAAAAGCAATAATTGCAGATTTCTTCTCTACCCCCTCAGTCCTACTTGCCCACTCCCATGGGAACACCACCACTAGCCTCTTTAGTCCCCTCCCACACATCCTCCTCCCACCCATACATTGCACCCTTCAGGCCAGATAGAGGGACGTGCAACACGGTTCACCATTAGTTCCTTCAGCGGAAAGGGGAGCAAAGCTGCTGGCATCTTCCCTCTGTACTGAGACCAGCCATGGGCCCACGTTTCTGGGATGTTCATTAGAAGCCCTCCGACTTGGGGGACTCTCATGAAGGATGTTTGCTACTCACCTGTTGCAAGGCTCAGGTTTTACTAGTTATTTTCATCCAAAGACCTCAAAGCACTGAAAAACTATTTACGAAGACTCAGCCCCTCATCCCACGAAGTTGGCAAACATTATCCCCATTTTGCAGATTGGGAGACTGAAGCACAGAAAGCTTAAGAGTATGCGGAGTAACCGTTACTGTTCTATACAGAACACATGTTGTTTTATTTGAACAAGTGCTTATGTTTTTAATTGTAGAAATAGGACTCTTTCAGGAAAGCTATGAGCAACTGGCCCTTTATGCAATGGCAGAGAACATGCTGGGGACAGATCTGGTTGTCACAGCCTCATGGCATTTTCAGTGCACCACCCTTGCACTGCTCTTGGGTCTCCAACATCTTGCACCCTGAGTTACCATTTCTACTTGTGAGAAGCAGGCACAAAGTGGCTCCACACTCTTTCTCCATCCCTCACTTGGGACCTGCCCTCTCCTCACCCATTGCCACGGGGACTGAACACCCTCTGAACACCCTCTCCACACGGATCAGGTAGTGGGATTCACCACAGGGATCTTTTCTGCGCCTGCCGGCCCAGGAGGAAAGATGCTGGGATTGTAGCTAAAATGGGATTACATTTTCCAGATAGTTTGTTCCAAATAATTTGCAGTTTGGGGTCTGCTGAAACGATTTGTGAATTTGACCCCATTTGCTGAATAGTGCCTTGGCCACCAAACTATGGAATATTATGGGATGGGTCTCTGAGTCTCTCCTGTTGAAGCTCTTCCATGTTGTAGCAGATACTTGCATAGTCATTGGGCCAAAGAGACAAAATGACCCTATAGTAGGTTGCTTGCATAGGAGACCCAACCTCAGTGCCCTGCGCAGTCTGAACTATTTTCGTTAGAGGTGTTCTCCAATCAGGGAAGGGAAATGACATTGCACGACAAATAGTCAATGCAGTACAAAGTTGACCCTCAATATTCACAACAAACTTCAAACTCAAAGGGAAAAAGTAAATGAGAAACCATTGAAATAAGGCATAGATTTATGAATGTCACAGTCAGCTCTCAGACAACTCACAAACAGAAATAAAGAGGAATGTTGATAAACTATTTGCTCAGCTCCAATGTACATAAAGGCATAGATGTCACAGTGGTGAGAGAAACACACAGAGAACCAGTGGTTACACTGTGGTAATCGAGACACTGCTGTGTATCCTTATACTTGGAATAGGGAATAATTGCGGTATTTCTCAAGCACTGCAATTTGCTAAGTTGGCTAATGTTGGCTTTTTCATGGCAATTAAAAAATGAAACAAAAATGAACATTATGAGAGCAGTCTTCACGTTTGGAATGTACTGACTGTTGCATTCACAGTCTCCTGACTTTAAAATTGCATATTTTTATTTAATTGAATTAATTTATTTATTAGAGGGGTTTTTTTTTCTTTTTAAAAGGAAACAAAAAATAAGGGCCTGATTCCCCATTTCCCTTCACCGTTTACACTGGTGTAAAGTAAGTGTGAAGTCAGTGTAAGACACTGCCATTCTGATCTGATGGTATTTTGTACCCCCCTTTCACTGGTGTAAATGTAAATGACTCCACAAGGTGCAAGGCAATGGAGAACCAGACCTGAAATCATTAGGTAGCCTACTGGTGCCATAAGGTTGTGGGGAAGCATTTAGGAAAACCATAGCAAACAATTTAGGGACCTGTAGAAGGTACTCACCTCAAGTGGAATTGGGTCTGTCTGCTGCCTCAATTTCTCTGAGGATGGAACCTGAGTTATCCCTCTTAGCTTTCATCCAAAGGTTTGTAGGATGCTATGGTGAATGAGCTTCAGTTCATTGTGGCATGGGAGTGACTCAGCCATCCAGTGAAACCATAGAGTTCAACCCCCCTGGAGTTAAACCAAAGGAAACACAAAAACAGTTTCCTGCCAGGCATGGCCCTTCTCCTCAGGGTCTTGCCCCTACCACTACAGTCTTTAGCCCATCTCTTGGGCCCAGTTTCCAACCCTACGAGGTTCCACTCAGTCCTCCTTGCCTTGTACAGAGCAATAGCTGCATCTTTTAGAAAAACTTACAATCTTGATTTAAAAATGGTCAGTGATGGAGAATTCACCACAACCCTGGGTAAATTGTTCCAATGGAACCTCATAGCATGGCATCTGCTGCCACCGTTTTCTAGCCCTGGGACTTTAGACAACTATGCTGACTACCAGTGGTGCTGGAACAGTTTTTATAGTGGGGGTGCTGAGAGCCATTGAACCAAACTGTAAACCCTGTATGTAATAGAAACCACTTCAAGCCAGGGGGTGCTACTGCACCCCCAGTTCCAGCATCCCTGTTGACTACTCCATAACCCTCCTACCAAGGGCTTCTCCCTATGCACTCAGCCGAGGCCCTTTCTTGGTGGATCTCCTGCTCTTAAATGGAGCATTCCCACACCTGGTCCCCCTGTAGCATGACCACTGGACTCATGTCTTTCACCTGGGGAGTTGGGCTACCAGGTATCTGGCACAGGTGAGGCTGAGTAACAATCCACTTAAAGGGCCAGCTCACCCTGTGACAGGACCTAACGCCCACAACTAAGGTTTTGTTCTAGTCTCTGGGCCTGCTTAAAAATGAAGATTTCGCCTCTTCCTGAAATATGGCTCAAAGAATTAAGAGTTAAAAAACAAAATAAAACCCACACAGAAGCAGCAGGAACCAACTGCCTCTTTTCACTTATTCTGTGATTAACTGAGGGTGCCAAATCCTGGACAAATTAATCCTTTGGATACAAAATCCAGGGCCATGCTCCTTGGCAGAAAAGTGGTTGCTGTCAATGAAGCATCAGAAAAGTTCAGCTGGGGATACACAACTGTCTCTGAATTGAGCTGCTGCCGAATGTCTTTTAGCCCCCTCACAAGAGGTCAAGAGAGAGCGACAAATGAAATGTAATCCTAGCAGATGAGTGTTTGTGTTTTTCCCCCATTGTGCTTTAAAAGTGTTGGATCAAGCTCAGAAACTCTCGAGTGCCAAATGCTCTTATTTATGTAAAGTTTGATTGGCCTCAGCCTCCCAGAGACACCTGAAGGATGCTGAGATAAGACAGCCCTGCCTGCCCCTATATCCCTTCCCGGAAATGAGGAGCAGAATGAAACATTAATTTTGAGCCTCCAAGAGAAATAGATTCGCTTGCCAGTAATTTCTGTACTGATTAATATAAATGTACGTGGTAGCTGATATCAGAGAGCACGGTGAGGATTTATTTACATAATTATTTGAGCATTCACTCTCCTCCTTGACTTTGCTGCTTGGTACATGTTTATTTACACAATACTGTGTTGTGAGCCAAGCTGAATGTTTTCCAGACACGGACACGGACAAGAGTGATTGTGGGGGTGACATTTTCCCATTTTGTACAAGATGCAGAGACACCACAGCCCAGGTGGTTCCATCAAGCATACCTTTACTGCAGCCTGCTCAGAGGTCATGCTGCACGCTACCCCCCTGGATCCAGCCACTGGCACTTAAAGGCATCATCCACTGTAAGAGGCCTGGCTCTCAGGAGGTGCAGAGCAGGCACAGCTTGACTTGAAGTCGATGTTTATTGCAGGTTCTCATAAGCCCTGGGCATCAGGCCCCAAAGCATTATCTGTTGAGAAGAGGACGTGCTTGTAAAGGTGAGCACATCTCCGGAGGTTTCCAGGTCAGTTTAAGCTCAGATATGCACCCACAGGTTAGGATGTTTGCTCAAACTGGAGACAAGCCTCAGACACAGAAATGCAGATCTGGAGTGACACCGTTTCAAAGTCTGAGGGGTGCTGAGGTTCAGGGACTTGTTGCAGCAACTCCCTGAATCTTAGCACCTCTCAGACTTACCTGAATCTCCTCTTGGATCTGCCAAATTGGGTTGTCAGTTGCCTAGTAGGCTTTCTAGTAAGATGTCTGACACTTCCTCCTTTCAGGCAGGCTGGAAATGCCATGAATACAGAATTCACTTACAAGCCTGGCCTCAACATGGAAGTAGAGAGGGCCCTGCAGAAATTAGAGTGGATTGGTGACAGTATAGTCAAGTGGAGAGGGCACTGACTTGGGAATCAGGAGAAGTCTGAGTTGGAAACTTCAAGTAGCCATACTAATTATAAAATAAATGAGGCTGAGATGAAAGGGATCCTTATGTTACCTGACCCGGTTTCTCCGAGACTGAACTCTTGGGCCAACAAAACGGGATTACAAATCTGGAGGAAAAAAGTCCCTGATTTGGTTTCCAGTTTTTAGACCGCTACCAGAACAGCTCTCTCCTGGCATTTCTGCCCTTTTACAGCACTTCTCATTTCAGCCAGGCTGCAGAAGCATAGCATGCCTACAGAAATGAAAAACAATGAAGAAAAAAAAAAGCTGATGCAACTTTTAAGGAACCTCAAAACAGGCTCAGTTGGAGTTTTGGCAGGGAAGGGTTTGGTTTCATTTTAATCTGGACACTACATGTTTGCTCCCTGCATCCTAATTGCTTGCTGGAGTGACTGAACAAAGAATGTGGATTTCCCAATCTGCGTTACATGGTTGTACAACCAGTGGCTGCAATATACAGACACCTAAGTTAACAAAGGCAATTCTTTGCACTTTTAGAGAGCTATGCAAGGATCTCAAAGCACTATGCAAAAATCAAATCTCACAAGCCCCCTGAGAGATTGAGAAGCATTATCATTCCTATGTTATGGATGGATAAACTGAGGCCCAGTGAGATGACAGGGCCCAGAGAGGTGACAGGGCTTGCCCATGCTTGCACTGTATGTGTGTGATAGAAGCCATTTCTCCTGATTACCAGTAAAGAGCTCTATCCACCAGACTGGGAAGCACTTAAGGGTTTGTGTAGCACAAGACTTTTGACCACGGTTACAGCACAGGCCTGCTTGCTGATAACTGCCAAAGGCTGACCCTCCATTCAACTTCCCTACCTGTCTGGTTGGTGGCAGCCATATTCACAGAATAATGTAATGGGCAAACACTATCTGCCAACAAGCTCCTCATTATGCTTCCCCATGTCCATGAGCATCATCCATGTCTGGGCTGACTTTCAAAAAGCTTTCAAAAACAAATGCTGGCTAGACAGTCATACAGGGGAGAGACCATCCATAATGAGACAGGTGAAATGGAGACAGAATTGAGCATCCTCTGCATAGTGCATCATCTCCCAGTTGCCTCACATACCTGCTGAAGCGCAAGGGCAACACAATGAAACTCTGAGACATGGGGCTGGCCTTATGGGGGGGCGATGTAGGCAACCCCCCAGGGCACCGTGGTTGGTGGGGGATGCTGTCTGAGTGTTGCAAGCTGGCAGGTCTGGGCTGCTGGACCGGAGGGGAGTGTGGGCAAGCCTGGGGCTAGAGGCCCTGGCCAGCCGGGTCGGGGGCAGGCAATGCTGCCTGGGGCTGCCAGCCTGGTGGGGAGGTGCAGGCAGCAGGGTTTGCCCCTGAAGAGCCAGAAGGCCAGCCCCTGGGTCCCCCATTCCTGGGGGCATGGGTGATGGCCATGTACCTGCTCTCCTCCTGTTAGGTGGTCACGGGGAGTATGGCCAGGGAAGCCCCCAGGCTCAGAAACTCCTCCCTGTGCAGCCTGGCTGGGCTCTGGGGCCAGGAGCTGGTCCTTGCACCCTGTGCCCCTTGCTGCTGTTCTCAAATGAAAAGAGAGGGCGCCAAAATACAAGTTCGTCCAGGGTGCTCGGCCCTGGTGGGGAGACTCCCCCTGTAGATGAAACACGTAGCCATAACATGGAGTCTCTTGGCATACCATTTGAATTGCTTACTCCTGGTGATCTGTGGTGGATATTTACTCCCAGGCAGGCAGCATTCATTGTCACGGAAGATGTCGTCACCACGACTATTCATACCCCATTGCAACACACTAGTTATCAGAAGGAAATGTATAGCGCCTGAGGAATGTGCTTTCCAAACTGGGTCCCTGTAGAAGAGACAGCAGCTATCTGTACTCATCAGAGAAATATGTCATTTACATGAGAGGCAGAGTGGTCCAGTGAACGGGGCACTGGAGGGGGCATTTTGCCGCTGAATTGCTGTGTGACTTTAGGCAAATCACTTCACCTCCTCTTCCATCCATCTTTTGTCGGTTTCAAATGTGAACTCGTGGAGACTGTCTCTGACTATGTGCATGTACAGCATGTACCACAATGGGACCCGGATCTTGATTGAAGCATCAAGGTGCTCCAATAATAATTTACAATAAATGAGTGATGTTCTAACACAGAAGCTCAGAGCTGTCAATGTTTCTTTTCCCTGTCTTTTGAAGGGCTCAGGCTTACAGGTAAGAGAAACATTGAAACTCCACCCTCTGAACATCATGCTGCCACATTAAATAAGAATGCACAGTCTCATTAGAGAAAAGTAATATATTTTAAATCTGTGTGCACAGGGGGAAAAAGCTCAAATCTGCAAAATCCACTGGGAAGGGAAATATGTTCCACTCCCCCACACACCATCTCCTAGTGGGAATAAATTGCCTTGATACAAAGTCAAATTAAATTTTGAAACAATACATCACATTTCTTCGGGCAGTATTGAGCTGAAGAAAATAATTATAATAAGCAAGGAGGGGATGGAAAAAAATGCTTCCATCAGATAAGACTTGTCTCCACTTCAGTTGAATGACCTCATCATTAGTCAAAAAGTGAGTCATCCCTCCATTTAATGAGCTTCTGCCGCATTTCAATCTCCAGATGCAGCTACAGATGAGTTCATCAGACTCTCTTCTTGGGGAGATCCCAGGGTTTGAATTTGGGCCTGCACATGCAGGGAGGTTGCAGGTGCAGACTGCTCTACCACTGAGCAAAGCAATCCCCAACAAAAGTCCACACAGATTTTTCCCCTATGGCAGCAACTTGACACAACCAGTTTAACATGTGACTAGTAATTTCCATCACTACAAATACATATTAACAGAGCAGGTAAACCATCTGTTTACTTTTAAGGGAGGGAATACAAATACTACTTAAAGTTTGGAAATAACATGGCTATTCTGTCTCCAATTTCAAAACTTGTACCTAAGGACTACAATCAACAGGCAACTTCTGTCTAAAGTGACCTCTTTGAAGTATCTTCCTTGTAGTTTCTGGTATCATTTTGTTCAACTTTAATTTAAGGACCACACTAGATGATCAGTTCGGGATGGGTCCTTGGTGGTTCACTTATGGACCAGATTCATCCCTGTGCAGAGGTCTAACAGTAAGATGTATGCTCCGCTTAAGTCCAATTTAAGACACTTTAGTGCGACTGAAGTGGTGCATATGTGGCCCACTAGTCAATGTGTGTTACACATCCCCATTTGTGTCTGTTTCACAGAGGATGTGACTCTGCTACAGCTCTCTGTCTTTGGAGACTCATGCCGTTAGCTCTGGAGGTTGTAGGTTCAATTCCTAGTGTTGACTGAGATGGCAGCCATTACATGGGGGGGAGGGGCTTGTCCAGAAATAGAACTACTGGGGACCTTCATAACCTGGGATGAGCTTCTTCTGTCCAGGGGAAGTATGCAATTCACTGCTCAGTATGTTATGTGGACCCCATCTACAGAAGATGTGAGATACAACCATGTAGCTACATAGGTTCCCTCTTTAGCTCAAGCTATAGCGGCTCACTCTTTCAGTTCTGGAGATTTTCCGTGTCATCATATAAGTGACAGCTCTACTGTTTGGGCTCAAAGATTGTGAGCAGGGGTGCTGGTACAATTTTATAGGGGGGTGCTGAGAGCTATTGAACCAAACTGTAAACCCTGTATGTAATGGAAACCACTTCAAGTCAGGGGGTGCTTCCGCACCTCTAGCACCCCCAGTTCCAGCACCTAGGATCCTGAGTCTCAAGTTGTGAGTTCCAGTGGTCTCACATCGCCTGTAGAATAGGCACAGAGGTGGATGTTTAAAACACACTCACCACTAGGTTACAGAGAGATACTGTCCTAGCCCTTCACAGCTGGGTGAATTTCACCCTTTAGACTAACAGTATTTTAAGAGAATACTGAACGACTGTGCTTAGACCCTGATAGCATGAACCTGTGTTGCAAGTAACTATGGAAAGTAGCAGACTCAACACCACAGCTAGCCAACAATATTTTTCAAAAGGAAAATTTTCTAGTGGGAAAAATGGCCTTTTTTCCAAACAATTATTTTTTTTTTTTCAAAATATTTTCAACACTGTAGAAATTTTTCATGGGAGGAAAACCCAAAGCAACTAGCCCCCCAAAACAACCAACCAATCCACCCAAACCAAACCAAACAAAAACAAACCAAGTTCCATACTGAACACTTTGAAATGAAAGAAGTTCAACATTTTGAAACATTTTCACTGAACTAATTTGGGATTTTTTTAAACCAGGTCTATGCAACTCTTAAAATATTTCTGATTGCATTTGTCAAAATGCCACACACACACACAGAGCCTGATTCTGATCTCACTTTAATCAGTGTAAACGACACGTAACTCTGCTGAAGTCACTGGCTCTATCAAGAGAAAAACTAGTATAAGAAAAAAATCTGACCTATAGGAAAAGTAATATAGGAGTGGGTATTTACATAATTCCGCTCCTTATTTGCAGGGGTGTGTGTAAGAGGAAATAAGGGATGTTTCCCCAGTTTGAGCAGATATATCTGTACACAGTGAAGCAATTTAATGGTCATAGGACATAGGGAAATGTGGCTGTTGTGCACACCTGCAGTTATCACGGACGAAATGGAGTCCCATACATAACAAATGCATTTATTAATAAGTGGCAGACTAGGAACTGGATGGCTCAGTCAATTTGTAATGGAATAGTGCTGTGGTTCTCAACCTTTCCATTTGGGACCCCTCCATCACCCTGTTCCCCAGTACTGAGGGTCTAGCTTTGACTCCTACCCTTTAAGCAATATGGAAATGGCAAGGTAGTCATGACTAGATCTGGATGAAAAAAATTGGACAAACAGTTTATTCAATGAAAAATGTTGTTTTGGTTAATTTGTAGCTTTTAGCAAATTTGACACCAGTAGTTTCACCCATTCTCCCAAATGGCCCAAAGAAGCAACAAGAGCCCCTCACCCCAGCCCTCATTATAACCTTTATCCTAATGATAAAGGTACTCGCCAGAGATGTGGGAGAACCAAAGTTTGAATCGAATCCCCACTCTGGGACAGACCCAAAGCTGACAGTTTTGATTCACTGAAAACTGCGAAAAATTTCAGATTCCGTTTGATCTGAGCAGATTCTTTTTATTCTGGGAGGAGAGGGGGGTTGGAACTGCCACTGAACCAACAAAAGTCAGTTATTTATCCAGCTCTCATCATGACCGCTGAGCTAAGAACTCCCATGAACTTAAAGAATGGCCACAGAGGATCAGACCAATGGTCTATCTAGCCCAGTAACCTGTCTTCCGACAGTGGCTAATACCAGATGCTTCAGAGGGAATGAATAGATCAGGGCAATTTCAAGTGATTCATCCCCTGTCATCCAGTCACAGCTTCTAGCAATCAGAGGCTCAAGGATACCCAGGGACAGAGTTGTGTCCCTGACCATCTTGCCTATTAGCCAGTGGTGGACTTATCCTCCATGAACTTATTAATTCTTTTTTGAACCCATATACCCTTTGGTCTTCACAGCATCCCCAGGCAACAAGTTCCACAGGTTGACTGTGTGTAGTGTGAAGCACTTCCTTATATTTGTTTTAAACCTGCTGCCTATTAATTTCCTTGGGTAACCCCTGGCTCTTGTGTTATGTGAAGGGGTAAATACCACTTCCTTATTCACTTTGTCCACACCAGTCATGATTTTATAGACTTCTATCGTATCCCTCCCCCTTGCTCATCTATTCTAACCGGAACAATCCCAGTCTTTTGAATCTCTCCTCATATGGAAGTTGTTCCTTACCCCCTAATCATTTTTGTTTCCCTTCTCTGTATCTTTTCCAATTCTAATATATATATTTTTGAGACAGGGTGACCAGAACTGCACACAGTACTCAAGGTGTGGACATACCACGGATTTATATAGTGACATTATGATATCCAGGACAGGGGGCTGGTTTTGATGACCTCTCGAATCCCTTCCAGCCCCACATTTCTATGATTCTATGAAACAAAACACACCAGCCCCTTGGGTACTCAGTCTGGTACCTTCCGCCAGCATTAAATTTACTTTCCAAAAACCATAATTCATCAAAATCAAACAGATCAGCACATTTTAAAAGCAAAGAGAAAATGTACAACTAGCAAGGGAAATATGAACATTCAACTGATAACACCATCCAGGGCCAACGCGGTAAAATGACCTCAGCTTAACCAAACAATTTGATGCTGTATTGCAACAAAACAATGCTCCGAGTCTGCCGCACATTTCCCTAGGATGCACTTCACAGTGCCAACAGTTATTCATGTCAGAGCAAGATGCAGCAGTTCAGACAACAGCAAAAACACCCAACAACATACACTTGACAACATGTGAAATGTGTCTCTGCCTCTTTCCAGGAAAGAAGGAAACTGCTCATTAAATCCTTACCCTCCCCCAAACAATATATAGCTTTTGGCATTAACAGTAATACTCAATATGGAGGGATAGAGGATAGCAATATTCAGATAGCAATGCATACTTCACTCAGCTCTTTCCTTTTGGCTAGAGTCTGGTGGAGAAGGTCCAGAATAAACAAACCTTTCAGAAGTTCATATTCAGGTGGCTTTTCTCACCCTTGCTTCTTTTCCTCCTTCCTTGCCTCCTTGTAAAAAGTGAGGATTATTTTCTTTAATAATAGCCTAGAGCCACATTTTCAAAAGACCTCAGTATTCAACTGCTCCTGTTGTTCTCAGTGGGCAGAGCTACAGCTTATTTAGGAATGATAATAAATAAATAAATAAATAATAGAGGAAGCCAAGTTCTTTTGTAAAATGTGACACCCTAGGTAATGACACCAAAGGAGTCAAACAAATGTTACACAGACTATAAAGAGCCAGATTATAGTTCTGGGATGAACACTGGTCTACACTCTACACCTAGTGAGGGAGAACTGCTGTGTGCAAATGACCCACCTCTGGTCTGATGACCCTCTAAACATTTTAATTCAACTCTTTGCTGGCCCAACGGGACAAGAACAATGGCAAGGGCTCTGTGGGATTATTTAAGCATTGAGGCTGAGCTCTTTGAATTTACATGGGCATGTGTTGTCGTAAACCCTATTGGATCCTCTCCTGCTGAGAGGACACCCGCTTCTAGCAGAAGTAATTTTCCTGGAGGGATGTCCAGGAAGCCATAGCTGATGAAAACATGGGGCAAACATATGTTGTTTTCATGTATTGCTCTAGGGAGGAGATTATATCGATGTCTGACCTGAACCTGAATCTGGCCCAGGGTCCGTACATATACACAATTAGCCACACAAAAGAAAAGGAGAGCAGTATTTTATTTGTTGGCATTTCTATAACACCCTGCCACATAGTATGGAAACTCCTCACAAACACAGGGCCTGATTCCAAAAGTCCAAGGAGGACAATGGGAATCTTTCCATTGACTTCAGTGGACTTTGAACCAGTTCCCTAATGAAGGAATCTCACCTTATCATTGTTGCAATTTATCCTTGCCACTGCAGCTTCATTTCATTAAGCTCTGCTTGTTAGCACCCTGATAAGCTTCCACCACCATCGGCGGTGCTTTCTCTCACGTACGCTTGCATATAAATGCATGCTCAGTTTGGGAAAAAAAGATGTCTTTTGTCTTTTGCCTGGAACAAGTGTAAAATTAAAATAAAAGCAGAGTTGTGACCGGCTAAGCTGACAGTGGCCAGCCAATCACAAAAGGTCGCGCATACAATAGGCCCCCAGCCAGGAACCTGCTTGAAGATGTCTACAAGCCTTTTACTGGTTGCTAATATATTTAGGGCCTGATGCGGAATCCGGCACTCAGGTTGCAGAAATGTAAGAAGTGACATTAGATGCTGCCTTCTAACCTTGCCTTGCCTGAATACAATGAAAGTCAATGCTTATTGCCCATAAACCCTATATAATAGTGCATCTTTAATAAAAATCCTCAGGAAAGGGCTTTGTTTTGTTTTTTTTTCCATAGAAAAATTCAATGAAAACCAAAATATTGTTGTCCCAATTTTTCTTCAACATTTTCTGGGTTTCCAATCAAATAAACCACTCCCCCAATTTTTGGCAACTGGAAATTTTGGCAGCATACTGATTTTTCAATTTTCATTGAAAAAAAAATCAATATGCAGTGCCCAAAACAAAATTTTTTCAGGTTTTTGACATTTTTTTCCTGAGGAAAACTGATGTTTCCCATGAAAAATGCAGTTTTAGCAAAAACAGCTTTCGACAGAAAACTTTCAATCAGCTAAATAGGCAGTAACTAAGTAGTTAAATAGGTTTGGTTGAAGATTTCTCTTAAAGCTTCTTTGCATTCTGCAATGTGTCTCAAATTATGGACAATTGCCTGCTGTTTGTATAGCCAGAGAGCACCAGAGAGCCAGATTAAAGCATCTGCTTAATATACCATTAATTTTGAACAGAATGAGAGAAATCAATCAATCAATTAGTCAAATTGCTAGGGATGATTCTTTTAAACAAGTTGAAAACTCATTGTTTGTTTCTCTGAACCACAATCTACTTGACTGCTAAAGCAAAATCAACAACATTTGTTTCCATCTTTGTTAACAATAAAAATTCTTTTTTCTTTAAGGGGAAAAAACAGATGAGGACCATGAAAAACGAAACTCTAAAACCTGGCAAGGCAGGAGGTTGAGGGTGGGGGGAATGGGAGGCAATAACTCATTTAATTCTATGCAGACAAAAAAGATGTCTCAAGTAACCTGACCACTGGAACATTTTCTGCTTAGATCCTCAGCTGATGTAAACCAGCACAGTTTCATTGAAATAAAGGGAGCTCTGGCAATTAACACCAGCTAAGGATCCTACCTACTGACAAGACTCTCAAACAAGCTGTATTCTGGGTCTTATAAAAGTTCCCAATGACCAAGGAAAGTATGCACAGCTGTGACATAAGTAACCGCTACTCTGTTTTTAAGTGTATACATATATAGAATGAAGAAGATGAAAAACGACATTAAAGTAATGTTAAGGATTTAGCTTGGGACCAACAAAGCTAAACTGATATCCTTAACCTTAACTCACCCCATTCTGCTCGGGTAGTGCAGCTGCTGAAAAGGGTAATTCAGAGCATTTACGGTCTGATGTGTGAATGGGTGTTGAGGGACTATTAATTCTGTGAGTATTTGGCTGCCACATACTGAATCCATGTGCTAGAAGTACTTATGCAATTTTTTTTGGGGGGCGGGGGGCAGAAATCCCTCAGGCTGCACATACGCAGTGGGGGGCTTCTGGAGAAGATAAAAGAGATGCTTTTGTTTTATTAATTCCACATCTAACATGTTCTTTCAGAGACATGGGGGGAGAATCTGAAGCCTCAGGAATTAATTCTCACCTCAGGTGACCCAGGAAGAGGGAGAACCAGGAAAAGAACACAGGTGTCAGTCTCGTGAATCCTAGTCTAAGTGCTCTAATGACTAGGCAACACTGCCTCATTGCTCACTCATCTGTGGCTAGAACCATCACAGAAAATAGTCGCTAATCCAGACAGAAGTCCCATAAAATGTGGAACATCGAAAATTTAGGATGTATTGCTGTTTTTTCCCCAGCAGTGGTCCTTTTCAATAAGAATGGAATCAAATGTCACATCCCATCTTAGAGCCTTTTTAAAATGCTTTAGAACAGAGCTTCTTTGACATTTTCATAGTGCAGACTGCATCTAAGCAGCAAGATTGTTATATGGACACCACCCTGGACAGTCCTCTTTATAACAGCCCTTACCATATTTGGTAACAGTCTTCAAATTAGGAAAAACTTTAAGGGGAGTTAAGCTCTGGTATAGGTTTCCATGGGATGTGGAATCCCCATCACTGGAGGTTTTTAAGAACAAGTTGGACAAACACGTGTCACAGATGGTCTAGGTTTACTTGGTCCTCCCTCAGTACAGAGGAGGTGGACTAGATGGCTTCTTGGGGTCCCTTCCAGCCCTACATTTCTATGATTTGCAACTCCACAGAATACTTCCCCTCCTGTTCACAGTCATGTAACCTCCTTATTGCAATTGCATAGGAAAAAATGAGAGTAGGGGTAAAAAATAATACATTTTTAGCTTCTTTTTCCAGGAAATTTATCAGTTGGAAACAAAGACGAGGAGCCAGGGGTAGCCAGATTCCCACAAACCACCAGCAGTCCACGGATGGTGGTTATTATTATTTCTATTACAGTACAACAGTGCAAGGTCCTGAACAAACACAAAGAGAAAGACAGTTCCTGCTCCAAAGCTTACAACCTAAATAGACCAGAGAGACAGAGGATGGGATGGAAGACAAAGACACAGAGAGGAAAAGTGACTTGCCTCATGTTGTATAGGAAGTCGAGGTCACAGCTGAAAATAGACGCCAATTCTCTTGGTGCCTAATCCAGTGCTCCATCCACTGGTTCACACTGTACTCCAGACCACACATACCAGCTATTTTCAACTCCCTTGCAGGGCAAAGACCTCACCAACCCTGCCCATCTTTCCGTCCCCACATACCTGCCATTCTTAACCTGCTGTTGGGTTAAGAGCTTTCCAGGATGGATCTTTCCATACACAATGTTGTGCACTGCAATCACAACAAAGCAATCCATACCACTTCACATTTTCTTTGGGCTAGGAAATTCTAACCAAACAAGGACTGTAGTCCAAACAGTCACAACGAACAGTAATACTGTTTCCGACTAGTAAGAAGGTGCAAATGTTTAACGGTATGAGTAAAACAACATACTAAAGGTTGTGGTGGATTCTCTGTCACTGCCACCTGTAAATCAAGATGGGACGCTTTTCTAAAACATCTACTTCGAAGAGGAATTAAAACCAGTGATAATTAAGGTGGGCCATTTCCAAAATCTCCCCACTGTATTTTCCACTGCATGCATCCGATGAAGTGAGCTGTAGCTCACGAAAGCTTATGCTCAGATAAATTTGTTAGTCTCTAAGGTGCCACAAGGACTCCTTTTCTCGTTACAGCTCGCTGATTCCTGTGGCAAATTTGTGCCATCCCTATCCTTTGGGCTCCTCTGACTTAGCCTGGCAGGCAGCATTCCCCCAAGGGACTGTACTCCAGCAAGACGTGGCTGGAGAGCAAAGGAAAGCAAAGGAAGTCCTGTGGCCTGTGTTAAACAGGAGCTGAGACTAGATGATCACAATGCTCCCTTCTGGCTCTATAACCTATGAACACATTGTTATGAATGTTCACACTGGACACAACAGGTCCAACTTTTAGATACACACACACACACACAGACAGAGAGACACACACACAGACACACACACCGTGTGGACCCTGCACTGATATAATATTTAAAGGCACTTGAGGTATTGATTGAGATCACGAGCTGAAAGTTGCTATATAAAGTGCAAAGTATTACAGTGACAACCTACAGGATTTTGTCTGTCTTTGCTGAGGTTTACCGGTGTTTTGAAGTGATGGAGGAAGCTCTTGTCCCTGAGTGTCATGGCATCTCTTTAGGCTGGACTAACAGTTGGCCCCTGTTATAGCACCTCGTTCAGAGATACAAGAGAGACTGACCCCTTGGGGCCATATTTTCAAACTCAGCCTCTGTTTCATTGGCTCCTGCAAAATTAATGTCCGAGCTGGATTCTCTATGTTCTGGCTCCTTTGCTCCACTCAGGGGTGAAATGAAAGCAGCCAGATTTGAGCAGCTGAGAATCCCCCAGGTGTGAGGGAGCTCTCAGTTTGCACAGAGCTAGCGCACCACTCCCCACCTCAACTGAGCTCTGATCTAAGAGGCAAGAGGAGATGAGGTGGAGTGGGAAACAGCCATGAGGCTGAACGCTTTGCTCTCCAACCACCTCTTGCTGGAGTACAGTCCCTTGGGGGAATGCTGCCTGCCAGGGTAAGTCGGAGGAGCCCATAGGATATGGATGGCACAAATTTGCCACAGGAATCAGTGAGCTGTAACGAGAAAAGGAGTCCTTGTGGCACCTTAGAGACTAACAAATTTATTTGAGGATAAGCTTTCGTGAGGTACAGCTCACTTCATCAGATGCATGTAGTGGAAAATACAGTGGGGATATTTTGGAAATGGCCTACCTTGATTATCACTACAAAAGGTTCCCCCTGCCCCCTCCCCCTGCTGGTAATTGCTCACCTTACCTGATCACTCTCCTTACAGTGTGTATGGTAACACCCACTTTTTCATGTTCTCTGAGTATATAAAATCTCCCCACTGTATTTTCCACTGAATGCATCCAACGAAGTGAGCTGTAGCTTATGAAAGCTTATGCTCAAATAAATTTGTCAGTCTCTAAGGTGCCACAAGTCCTCCTTTTCTTTTTGTGGATACAGACTAACATGGCTGCTACTCTGAGCTGTAACAGACTCCCTGGATATCTCCAACCACCCCTTCTGCACTGAGAGGATCTGGACCTTCATGCTAAAATACCCACACAAGTGACAGTGGGCAAACAGTTAGAGGCCAGTTCTGATAAGAAGAAACCTGCTGGGAAACAGAAACATGACGGTTCCAGTCAAGAAGGGACATGTTCAGATTGCTATATTGAGCTAGGCATTGTAGTCAGGGCTAGTTAATTCACTGGAAATAGCTTAATTAGAAGAAATCTTTTGTGAGGGGACAACTTCCACTCCCACTTTCCTCACCTTATATACAGTGTTCCTCATTTTAGCGTCTTTCCACAGCTGCTGCTTATAGTCCCAGACTCAGATTTTAAGACCAGAAGGGACCATCACGATCCTCTAGTCCAGTGGTTCTCAATCTATTTACCATTGGGACCGCATATGCAGCCCTGTATGTGTTATGTGGGCTGCATCCACACAATAGAGATACACTGGTTGTACAGCTACAAAAAACGTAAGGTTTAGTATTTGTTATACGACAGCAATAGGATTCAAATCGGTATAGCACCTTGCATTTCAACACTGGCAAACGTCTACCGAGAGCATTTTAAATCAGTAAAGTAAGTCAAAACATTTACTGTTCAAATTAATTAATTTACTGTGAGGGTGGCATGGTATGTTGCCACCCTCACTTCCACGCTGCCAGTGGTGGTGAGGCTGGGCTGAGCGCCCAGAGAGCATGGCTATGGAGCTTGCCTAAAAAGATGGGGAACCCTGCCCGGTACGAGGAGCCCCCTCCCCGACCCCAGCCAGGGACTGCCCCCCATGAACCCAGCTCCTCAACTAGGGACTGTCCACCATGCACCCGCCCCCCACCCCCAGGGACTACCCTTCTCAGCCCTTCCCCAGACTGTCCCCCTAGCCAGGGAAGGCCCTTCCTCACACACACACACCCCGCCCCCGGTACTGTCCTCTCAGCATCCAGATGCCCCCCAACACTGAGCTGGCACACATGCCTTCCCTGAAGAGACAGGGTGCCCTGCCCAGAGCAGAACAGCTCCCCCAGAGACTGCCCCCTCCAGCATCCAGCCCCTACCCCCAGGACTGCCCCTAGTCCTCCACCTAGATCCTGTCTCCCATCCACTGGCTGCACCCCCGTCCCTGCACCCACTGGTCTCCTACCTCAGCTGCTGGTAGCTCAGCCATTCAGCCTGCTCTGCCTGCCTGGCTGCCTGCCACTGCAGCCCTAGTGCCAGGGAGCCTGCTCAAGCCGGGGTCACTGGACCCGCAATCCTGTGGGGTGGGGTGGGGTGCCGAGAACCTTGGCCTCCTGCCGATATTGCTGGGCCAGTTCTTACTCTAGTTCAAACCAGCAAGTGACCCGCATCCCACACTACAAAGGAAGGTTAAAAAAACCAAACAAACCCTAGGTCTCTGGCAATCTACCTCAGTGCAAGTGGGGGCACTGGTGGGGAAGAGACAGGAGGGAATGCAAAATGGCAATAGTAATGTAATCACAAAAAACAAACCTTGTCAGAAAGGACTGATGGCTGGTCATATTGTTCTGTCTGGCTATTATGTCTGAATAGAACACAGTGCAAAGTATTAATTCATTGGGGTGGTTACTTGGACATTTTTATGTCCTGCAGCAATTCATGTAACAACAAATTGATTTTTAGGTAAGTGGGACGTTGCAAATTGAAAAAAATGAGAAACAATTGGAAATATGGGCTGATTGCTGAATGCATTCTTAGTCTAGAGAGAAGTTATGATGTGTGTGTCTGGCATAAAGATTCCAGAGATGAACAAAGTTAATTCTTTCAGTCAGAGTTTGGCACCTAATTACCCGCAGCCCCTTTGAACATCGAAACCTCTGAGTTCACATTCACGGCCTGCCATTCTAAAACTTCATGTTCTAGCGAATCCAGCATAACACTTTGTTAAAATACCATTTGTATGGAAGTGAAAAGGGCTGATGGTTGCATTTCAGATCCCAATAGGCAAGTGTCCTTCTTAGATGGCAAGCTCTTTGGGTCCAGGGCTGTCTTCTTGTTCTATTTTTGTACTGCGCCTAGTGCAACAGGCTCCAGGTCCGTAACTAGGGCTATCAGGCACTACAATAATAAATAATGCGTTAACACCACAAGTCACTCCCAGCAACAACCAAATGGCAACCTTAACCAGCAAAGCTTCAGTGAGGTTTTTTTGTTGTTTTTTTAAAAATCAATCTGCCTTTCGAAAGGCCTGATCCACAGCCTTTTGAAGTGAATGGGAATTCTTCTGTTGTCTTTGGTGGACTTTGGGTCAGGCCTTAGGTGAAGTTTGAGTCACATTGGTCAGGCAGAAAGGCTGGCCACCACTGAGAGTTGGTCTAATGGGATTACAATGGGTTAGGAGGACTTTGTGACGTATATGCCCTGATTCAGTGCAGATTAAACTGAAGTTAACTCCAAGCACGTGAGCAGTCCCATTTAAGCCAGTGAGACAGCTCACGTATTTAAAGTTAATCACATGCTTTGGTACTTGGCTGGACTGGGGCCTTATATCACCATGGCAAGGCTTTGCGTTGGCACGTCCCAGCCGAACAATGGACTAGATGACCTCCTGAGGTCCCTTCCAACCCTGTTATTCTATGATTCTATAATGCAAGGCAGTATCCAGCACACAGCTATGACCTCCTCCCATTGCAACACGACACTGCATGCAAAGTCAGAGAGCAATGAAGCTTCATAGGTCCCAAACTTGGGCTTGCAAACTGTGGGAAATAAGAAAAATCAGCAACCAGAAAACCGGACACCATCAGATTAGGCCTGAATAAAGACTGGGAGTGGTGGGGTCATTACAAAACCTAAACCTAATTTCCCCCCATACTAATTCCCCCCTACAGTTACTCACACCTTCTTGTCAACTGTCTGAAATGGGCCACTCTCATTACCACTTCAGAAGTTATTTTTCCTCCCTTGGTATCCTGCTGTTATTTGATTTACCTCGTTAGACTGATCTCACACTTGGTAAGGCAACTCCCATCTTTTCATGTATTTATACCTGCTCCTGTATTTTCCACTCCGTACATCCGATGAAGTGGGTTCTAGGCCACAAAAGCTTATGCCCAAATAAATTTGTTCATCTCTAAGGTGCCACAAGGACTCCTCGTTGTTTTTAGTGTAGTGGAAGTTTCCTCAACCTCTACTCAAACTGCTCCCGTTATGTGGATTGCAGTTCTGAGGACTTCAATCTTGCAATGTCAATCTGCTGTCCTTCATCAACCTTGAATACACCTTAAATAAAAGAGAGCATCACTGATTTATGTCATGACTAGAATGAAACTGACAGTTCCATCTTCTCTGCTCCCACTGGAGTAGCTTTATTACAAGTGCAACCACACACGAATGTCAAGAAGTGGGAAGGGATCTAGGAAGACATAGGAGTCCTGCAATCAGATTAGGGATATTTAATAAATGTGTGCATATGTTTGGTGACCAAGATATGCTCCTGCCCTTATCCTTTTCCCCACTTAATTGCATCAATGAACATTGATGAAAAGAGGTTTGAGCTGATGTGGTGAACAGATAGATCCTTGATTTTGGGGTAAAAAGGTATATTGGCCGAAAGGGAGACATAAGGGGTTCAAAGGAAAGAAACAGTACACTTTACAGATGAATACAACTGGTCAGAAAATGGAAAACAACATTTTTCATGAACATTAGCATGAGTTTTTGTCTTTAAGCTTTTTCAGCCAGCTCCAACGACGACGACGACGACAACGACGATGATGATATGTGTCTTGTAAAATCATTCAGTCCATGAGAAATAGGAAGATCTTCTGTATACTATACAATAGATTAACTCTGGTCAAGTTTTATGATATATTTGTGGCACTGCTATATATGGCAATCCAAGAAGCAAAGTGGGATATTATATATGTTCAGCTGCATGCTAGCACCCAGAATATTTTTGAAAGCTCAGGCATATTTCACAATGGTACTCGTATTGAGCTCTGGGAACAAATCACAGGGTTGCAGCATGCTTATCTGTATACCAAATTCTTTCTCTATTTTAACTCCCACCCATGCTCTTATCATTGACTGCTGAACTGCAGACCTCTCCAGAAGAAGATGAGAGAGTTGACAGCAATGTGAATAGTACGGAGAAAAAAACTAATTAAATCTTGTCCCCTGGTTCCCTCAATGCCCACGTGGAGGTTGAAGGTCCTAGGTCTATCTCTCTCTCTTTATAAATCACATGCTAATGTCCAAAGGCTGGATTGGATGCTGGCTTGCGTCAAATGAAGCTGGAGTAACCCAAAGTGCCGGTACCAGCTCTGGCAACTGCAGCCTCCATGGGCTTGTGGTAGATCAGCAATCCTGGGGGTCCATTTAAATGGGTGGTGCTGAATGTGAATGGAACAAGCAATAACCAAAAAGCATTTGGTGCTGACTGGGAAGTTGTTTCATTAGCAATAAAGGAGGCAGCAAGCTGACTGAGTTGTGAGAAAGGGAACTTTACTAAACATACTCCGCTGACTAACCGCTTTCAGGAGCAACCCCTACGTTCTTGTCTCTATGGTTCTAATCTCACCCCAATACAAGCCCCTCCAGAAAACTACCTGCTTTCTCCAGATCTATTCATTGTTCTACAGAACGGGATGCTGCCAAGTCAATATATTAATTCATTGCAGTCCCTGCCAATGGGGCCCCAAGCCTAATGCTCATCTCCTTTGGTAGAACTCAGAAAGCATAACAGCTCTGAAAACACTGCCTGCCTTCCAGTGGACGGGCAGTGGTCCTCTCTCACTCGAATGTGGTGTGTAGTTTGTACTCCCTGTGTTAGCAGGAGTGACTTGGAGCCCCAAGATTGTTGGGGACAGATTTTTGTGTGCATTGTAACTACTCTGCCCCCAGTCCACTGCATCCTTAGGTAGCTCATAATATTAAAAGTGCTTGCGGGAGAGTTTGGGCACAAAGAGCGCAATAGAAAATAAAGCTGTATTCCTGCTGAACTGAAGAATTTTCATAGCAAATTCAGATCACTTCTATCATGTATCCGGATCTAAAAAAAAAACCCTCCACCAGCCCGCTTCACTTGGAAAATATCACATCACATTACAGTCTGCTATCCCCAGCTATAAATCATCTTTTGAGACTACCTGACTGAAATTTGGATAGCATCCATCTGTCAAACTCCATGTCTCCGGCCAAACACCCTCAAGTGTCCTTCTCCAATACTCACATTAACAGCTCAATTAATTATGAGTTAGCCAGATCAAACAGTTCAGTCTCAACCTTGGCAGCTGTCTGATTTTAGATATCCTACCCATGTAAACTTTACAAAGTCAAGCAAGTTCAAATCCCAGAGGGCTCGGATCAATACCACATTAAGATGCTGAGCCTATCTAGGCTCGAGAGAAGAAACAGAGAGCCTGCTATTTGTCAAGCCATTGACAGTAAAATAAAAATAAAATAAATAATGGTTCCCCAGATATTATCTGCTTCAGCCAATACTAGAGGACTGCAACCAGTGAGTTTGTCAGTACTGTGAAATGGTATGATTGCAAAATTATTGGGAGACAAGAGAAGATAGCTGATGATGCATGATGGATGTGTGAATTTTGAACGGCTACTCTCCGGGCCCTTACTGATTTCATTACAATGGCCACACTGGGTCAGACCAAAGGTCCATCCAGCCCGGTGTCCTGTCTTCCAACAGCGACCAATGCCAGGTGCCCCAGAGGGAATGAACAGAACAGGTAATCATCAAATGATCCATCCCATCGCCCATTCCCAGCTTCTGGAAGCTGAGGGCATGAAGCACATTGCTGAGGTGCTCAGCGCCTCATAATATAGGGCCTTTTATAATAGGCATGGGATTTGCAAAGGAGCCTAGAGGAGTTAGGCACCCAACTCTGTTCAGCTCCTTTTAAATCCCAGCCTCGCTGTAGAGAGGTTCCACCAGGATGTAATGGGGTCTTCAAACCCTATACTGAACAGACGCAGAAGGGGAAGGGGAGCCTCTCCTGCCTGCAGGCAATCAGTCTGACCATACCCCCATGCAGCTGCCACCACTGCTAGTCCTGGAGGCAGACACCTTCCGCTGCAACCAATAAGGGAAATAAGGCCTGCTATAAGAGGAGAGAGCTCCAAGAAAGAGTGGAGGTAGAAAGGCTGAGACAGTGAAGGGGCAACACCATCGCACCAGGCTGCCTCCAGAAACAAGGCCCAAAAGGATCAAAGCAGACCCCTGGGCCAAATTAGAGGCCAGGGGCCAAGAATTGCCTTGATCTGGGACTAACCAAAGGAAACCAGACAGGGAGCAGTAGAGAACCCCTGCAAGACCACATCAAGGACTGCTGACCCAGGAGTTACCTGATATGGTGATTTCAACAGCCTATACCCCCTAAGCAACATTTTCAGTGCCATTAATCTTTGACAGCTGGTACTCACAAAAGCTTCACTGAGCAAACAAATATACCATCTAGCGCCTCACCGCCTTCCCATATCCTTCCCAGGCTGAAGGTGGTGGACAGAGGCACAATGTTCTGTTGCTCCAAGTACATATTCAATAGCGAAGATCACATGGCAGAGAACTTCAGTAACTTATCTTATCACAGGCCTACCCAGATTCTTATTTCTCCTTCTGGCTCTAGGACAGTGCCTTCAGAATCATGATAATCCTCGCACTGTTGGCATGTGGAAAATCTGCATGCTAGAGAATGAAGCCTTTGCGGTCTGCCCTTTATCATGCGTAGAGATAGGCCCAATAAGACTTGGGGGTGGGGTGGGAGGTGGTTGACAGAATGTGCAGGGCCAGCCTTTAAGGACTGGTCGCCCTTTAAGGACTGCTCCTCGAGCAGTGGGCAGCCACTTGGCAGTCAGAACAGCAGCAGGTGGAGGGATAGCAGCTGTAGGTATCATGGTGCTGGGAGGGCAGAGAGGGGACACTTGTGAGCTCCTGACTCCCTCCCCGCAGCCGTTTTTATCCTCCCTCCCTGCCTCCTGGGTGGGCGCAGCCCTTCCGCAACCTCTTGACCATGGCACTGCCCTCACACCCAACCATGGCACCCATGTCATGGCAATCACCCTAAGGCTGGCCCTGCACATGAGAATGCTAAGCCAGATCAGGACAGAGGAGCGGAGCCTGTGATGGACCCAGCCAAACCAGTGCTTCCCGACAGCCCTCAAATTCACAGTGTGCAAAATCTAAGTTTGAAACTTGGGCTCTCCTTCCTGTTCATGACTTTTAAGTGATTTTCATCAATGCAAATGGTAAGCACCAATGCCAGGGGTATTTTTCAGTTTTTGTGACAAGGATTTTTATATAAAAAATGTGTGCAGGACTGGTTAACAGATGCCTTAGTAAGAACAGTACTTACCATTTATGGCAAATAACACTTCCCATCACTTTACAGACAAAATCATCTATCTTCCCGACACTGTTATGAGATGAGGAAGTATTAGCTCCATTACACATTACTGGCCAGATTTTACAGCCTTATGAATACTGCCTAATACTCATTCGTGCTCATAGTTCTATTAAATATCATGGAATAACTCTTAGGCAAAGGCGCAACTCAATGTTTATAAGCCTGCAAAATCTGACCCTATATTATCATCATTTTGCATGTGAGCACACTAAAGCTGGGACTGTCATAGGACCCTAAGGGAGAAAGGCACTCAGTTCTCATTGAATTTGGGCATCAGACTCAGCCTAAAACAGTCAAAATTTCCAAACATGTGCCAAAAGACAGGTGCCTACGTCCATATTCAGCAGAGCTGGTTAGAAAATTGGAGCGGTGGGAAGAGTCTGCAGACATTTTCCAACTTTTTTATTTCATTTTCTATTGGAATTAAAAAATGAAGAAATAAGTATCTGTTTTTATAGAGTGTTTTTCCTCTATAAATGTCAAAGGCCCAGATCTTCCAATTGTTCTTTGCAGCACTGTAGTGGTCTTGGTCCCGGGAGACGAGAGAGACAAAGTGGGTGAGGTAATATATTTTATTGGACCAGCTTCTGTTGGTGAAATAAACAAGTGTTTGAGCTTCTCTCTTTCTAATCTCTGACCCATCTCATCTCTTGCAAATCCTCAAAAGGTATTTAAGCTCTTGACTTCCACTGAAATGAAATCAATGGCAGTTCAGATCCTAAAGACCTTCGAGGATCTGGTCCATAATGCTTTACAAAGGAGGTCAGCATACTTATCCCCATTTTACAGATGGGAAACTGAGGCACAGAGACTGGAAAGGATTTGTTCTAGGTTGCCCAGCAAGCCAGTGACAGGGCTGAAACAGAATCCAGGTCTTGAGTCACAGTCCAGTGATCTATCCATTAAGTCACACTGCCTCCAAATATTTCTGGTAAAAACAAAACAAAACCCAACATGCTGTAATATCTAAGCACTTAAATACTTGATTGGGGTTAGATATCCCAGCAAACAGGAAAACATTACTAACCCTCTTTTACAGAGATGCTCAAAGAAGTTAAGTGATTTTTCTGAGGTTACATAGGGAGTCTGTCAGAATTATGAACTGAAGCCAGACTATCTGAATTCCAATACAGTGCTTTAACCACAAGGCCTGCCTTCCTTACAGTTCCATTGACTTTAATGGGACTGCTTAACTTTAAGCATGTACATAGGTGCTTTGCTGAATAAGAGGCTGAAAATTTACCACCACTGTCATTGGTTGTAAATTGTTGTTGTTTTTTTTTAAATCAGAAGTTAAACAGAGCAGGGGGAGCAAGGACACACACAATGAGGATGAAATTTTTAAAAAAAAGTCTAAGGGAATTTGATGCTCACATCCCATTGAAATTCAGAGAGAAATTGGCTGCCCAATTCCCTTAGGCTCATCTGAAAATCCCAGATCATTTGATTTCTCTGTATGTGAAATAAATTATCTGACAAATCACTTTTTCCCTTATTTGTCCAGCTATAGAATGGTGCAAAAATGTTTGATAACTAATTTGCCAAAATACAAATACAATAATAGAATATTTGGGGCAAATTATGAACTGTGTTCACAAAAATACATGGCTAATTTTTATGTATTTGCATGCTTAATTTGTATGCACAGTTGACATGACTGCATGCACAATTATGGTAATTGTGTATACCACAGCTGTTCAGCTCCTTATTTTATTGCAAATGTGTACCAGGAGTGAAAATGTGAGTTGATTCTTATTTACTCTAACAGGTTTACCTGTCCCTAAATTTCAATCTGCTCTTATATCTGTTAGTAAATCTATATTTCTGATACAAACCCAGTAATCCCATTGGGAAAGTCAATTTCCGCTCCCATTTGAAATTAAGTCAAGCAAAATGCAAATAAAAGAAAATAAATTTTCTATTGAAATTCGTTTTCCCTGCTTTACTTGTTTGCTTCATAGTGTATTATCTGGTATGTTCTTTCACTAAAAACCTCTGTCTCATGCACAAGGGCTTTCCATATGGCTGAAAGCACTATGGTAATTGTTTTCCTCTTCCATTATTATTTATCTTTTATAAACAGGTGTTAAGTCTGACACCTTTGAAGGGCAGTTTTTTCTTATTGAGGGCTCAGTTTCAGAACAAGGGAAAGTTTAAGAGGCCTATAATTTCTTTAAAACACATGATAGTTAAATATATTTCACATAGAATGAGTGGGTTGACTAAGTGTTTAAACCAAGTACAACACATATGTTACCTACTGGATGCTTCAGAGTTCCCTGAATGTAGTTTGCTCAGAAGATCCTAATTCTTTATCTCTCTGTTCCAAAGCACATAACTCTGGAGGCCATGTAGGGCTTTTTATAAGGTTTTGGAGCATAGAAGTCAAATTATATAGGGATGAAGATGAATTACTAATAATTCAGACAAATCAAAGGACGCTTGGCACTTTTTGAACAAGTAAGTGTAGAGCCAGTCAGGAAATGATTCCCCATGAAATTGTCAAAATTTTATTTCATTTTTGAGGTGATTTAGACAAAATAGTCTCAAAATCTGAAAAACAAATTTTAAAAATATTTTTTTCCATTTTGAAGGGGTTTTTTTTAATATAAATCTGAAAATTTTGGTAGCAAGTGGATTTTTTCCCTTTCACTAACTCTCATTTTCTGTTAAAAGAGATGCTTAAATGGTGTGAAAAGAAAAGGAGTCCTTGTGGCACCTTAGAGACTAACCAATTTATTTGAGCATGAGCTTTTGTGAGCTACAGCTCACTTCATCAGATGCATACCGTGGAAACTGCAGCAGACTTTATATATACACAGAGAATATGAAACAATACCTCCTCCCACCCCACTGTCCTGCTGGTAATAGCTTATCTAAAGTGAGCATCAGGTTAGGCCATTTCCAGCACAAATCCAGGTTTTCTCACCCTCCACCCCCCCCACACAAATTCACTCTCCTGCTGGTGATAGCCCATCCAAAGTGACAACTCTTTACACAATGTGCATGATAATGAAGTTAGGCCATTTCCTGCACAAATCCAGGTTCTCTCACTCCCTCACCCCCCTCCAAAAACCCACCCCTATACACACACAGACTCACTCACCTGCTGGTAATAGCTCATGGTGTGTGGTTTCTCCACGTGCTCCTGGCTGATGTAGCTACGTCAACCTAACTTTTAAGTGTAGACCAATCCATAGTCTCGGTCTTCATGATTAATGTCTTACTAAAGAAAAAAAGAAGCTTGGTCTACACTTAAAATATATTCCATATAGCTCTGGCCCTCCCAAATTCACGGCCATGAAAAACGCGTCAGACCGTGAAATCTGGTCTCCACCCATGAAATCTGGTCTTTTTTGTGCTTTTACCCTATATTATATAGATTTCAAGGGGGACACCAGTGTTTTTCAAACTGGGGGTTCTGACCCAACAGGGAGTTGCAAGGGGGTTGGAAGGTTATTTTAGGGGGGGTCCCAGTATTACCACCGTTACTTCTGTGCTGCCTTCAGAGCCGGGCGGCTTCAGAGCAGCGGCTGTTGGATGGAGGCCCGGCTCTGAAGGCAGCGCCCCCGCCAGCAACACTGCAGAGGTAAGGGGAGCAGTGCTGCAACCCCCCCCCCCGCTACAATAATCTTGTGACCCCCCCCAACTCCTTTTTGGGTCAGGACCCCGACAATTACAACATTGTGAAATTTTAGATTTCAATAGCTGAAATCATGAAATTTATTATTTTTAAAACCCCATGACTGTGAAATTGACCAAAATGGACCGTGAATTTGGTAGGGCCCTGCGTATAGATATGGCAGTCAGAGGTGTGAAACAAACCACACAGACCCCCTAGCAACATAGCTATTCCAGCAACACTCCCCCCCGGCCCCGCCCCCATGTGGACTCAGCTATCTCAATAGAAGAGTGATTCTGTCAGCACAGCTAACGTTGTTTGGGGAGGTGGTGTTCCAATACCAGCAGAAAACCTAATTCTGTCAGTGTAAACTGTGTCTAGATGAGGGAACAATACCGATGCCAACGCTGGCTACATCTACGCTACAGAGCCGAAGAAAGAAATAAAATCTTCATGAGAGAATGTGGAGGCAGAGAGTGAGATGATCTGTTTTGAAAATACATAAAAACTCTGCCACCCTCAGCTGATCGTCAGGGTTCCTACCTTTAAGGGCACAGTACACACAGAGCAGAATCACAGCTGGACAAGGCCATACCAAAAAAGGTGTTTACTGAACTAAAATGCTTTTCCAGGAGTCTTCTTCAACTGACCCCAAGAGGTGATAAGCCAAGAATTCAGAAGTGAAACTGACTGTACACACAGTGCTGTCAAATGCACAAAGCCATCAAATTGGGGCGGGGGGTGGGAAATAGAGAAGGATGTTTTTTCCCACTTCAAATCTGTTTCTGTGATGGTAAACTTCAAGGTCATCTGTAACAAAGTAGGTCACTTGAAAAAGACACTTCCGCCTGAAATGTTTTGACATCGTGTTCTCTTTACACATTTTCTTTCTGCTTCATGCACGTTTTGTTACACAGTTCTAATCCTTGATGCATTGGAATTTTCAGCAATCAGATTTATAGTTACTCGTTGGAACAGGTATCTTCTTTTTGTTCTCTGTTCATCAAGCATCTAGCCAAAGGGGTTCTGGTCCAGGAGTGGGGTGCCTGGGTGCAACTACAATACAAATAAATAAATACTCTGATGCACTACTGAATTCTGAAAAGAGAAGATTAGAATTTTCGGAAATGTTGAGCATCTGGAACTTCCAATGCTCTCAGTGGGAATTATGGGTGCTTATTCCTTTTGGGGGCTGGGGGTGGAAAATCACTGTGTTTTGTAACCAATTCACAATATAAATTGACTACTGCTAGAAGGAATCCAGTGGAAACAGTGTGGAGAACATGCTCTGAGTAACAGAAAATATTTGGTAATTTAAAAAAAATGTATATTTTATTTTTCTTACCAAATGAAGACATCTGTTCGTTAGCACTCACGCCAAAAACTAATTGTGCTCATCTGAAATTAATCAACTTTATGGATACTATTTTATATGACAGTAAGGTACAAATATATGTTAAAGTCCTCCAAGGAACAAAAGTACTCTAATGAATGACAAGGAATTTAAAAGGATCAGAATGTAAAAGACTGTCCTGATCTTGAAATATAAAGTGCCCCCAAAACAAACATACATCATAGAAATTTGGCTATAGAAATATGAGAATTAGTCAAAAGAATGATTTGTGTTGTTACAATCTATGCTAGAATTACTGTGCATCTGCCACACTGGAGAACAACATATTCTTTTTTCTTAGAATCATAGAATCATAGAATATCAGGGTTGGAAGGGACCTCAGGAGGTCATCTAGTCCAACCCTGGGCTCAAAGCAGGACCGAACCCCAATTAAATCATCCCAGCCAGGGCTTTGTCAAGCCCGACCTTAAAAACTTCTAAGGAAGGAGATTCCACCACCTCCCTAGGTAACGCATTCCAGTGTTTCACCACCCTCCTAGTGAAAAAGTTTTTCCTAATATCCAACCTAAACCTCCCCCACTGCAACTTGAGACCATTACTCCTCGTTCTGTCTTCTGCCACCACTGAGAACAGTCTAGATCCATCCTCTTTGGAACCCTCTTTCAGGTTGTTGAAAGCAGCTATCAAATCCCCCCTCATTCTTCTCTTCCGCAGACTAAACAATCCCAGTTCCCTCAGCCTCTCCTCATAAGTCATGTGTTCCAGTCCCCTAATCATTTTTCTTGCCCTCCGCTGGACTCTTTCCAATTTTTGCACATCCTTCTTGTAGTGTGGGGCCCAAAACTGGACACAGTACTCCAGATGAGGCCTCACCAGTGTCCAATAGAGGGGAACGATCACGTCCCTCGATCTGCTGGTAATGCCCCTACTTATACATCCCAAAATGCCATTGGCCTTCTTGGCAACGAGGGCACACTGTTGACTCATATCCAGCTCCTCGTCCACTGTAACCCCTAGGTCCTTTTCTGCAGAACTGCTGTCTAGCCATTCGGTCCCTAGTCTGTAGTGGTGCATGGGATTCTTTCATCCTAAGTGCGGGACTCTGCATTTGTCCTTGTTGAACCTCATCAGATTTCTTTTGGCCCAATCCTCTAATTTGTCTAGGGCCCTCTGTATCCTAACCCTACCCTCCAGCGTATCTACCTCTCCTCCCAGTTTAGTCTCATCTGCAAACTTGCTGAGGGTGCAATCCACACCATCTTCCAGATCATTTATGAAGATACTGAACAAAACCGGCCCGAGGACTGACCTTTGGGATACTCCGCTTGATACCAGCTGCCAACTAGACATGGAGCCATTGATCACTACGCGTTGAGCCCGACAATCTAGCCAACTTTCTATCCACCTTATAGTCCATTCATCCAGCCCATACTTCTATAACTTGCTGACAAGAATACTGTGGGAGACCATGTCAAAAGCTTTGCTAAAGTTAAGGAACAACACATCCACTGCTTTCCCCTCATCCACAGAGCCAGTTATCTCATCATAGAAGGCAATTAGATTAGTGAGGCATGACTTGCCCTTGGTGAATCCATGCTGACTGTTCCTGATCACTTTCCTCTCCTCTAAGTGCTTCAGAATTGATTCCTTGAGGACCTGCTCCATGATTTTTCCAGGGACTGAGGTGAGGCTGACTGGCCTGTAATTCCCAGGATCCTCCTTCTTCCCTTTTTTAAAGATGGGCACTACATTAGCCTTTTTCCAATCGTCCGGGACTTCCCCCGATCGCCATGAGTTTTCAAAGATAATGGCCAATGGCTCTGCAATCACATTCGCCAACTCTTTTAGCACTCTTGGATGCAGCGCATCCGGCCCCATGGACTTGTGCTCGTCCAGCTTTTCTAAATAGTCCCGAACCACTTCTTTCTCCACAGAGGGCTCGTCACCTCCTCCCCATGCTGTGCTGCCCAGTGCAGCAGTCTGGGAGCTGACCTTGTTCGTGAAGACAGAGGCAAAAAAAGCATGGTGTACATTAGCTTTTTCCACATCCTCGTCATGAGGTTGCCTTCCTCATTCAGTAAGGGGCCCACACTTTCCTTGACTTTCTTCTTGTTGCTAACATACCTGAAGAAACCCTTCTTGTTTCTCTTAACATCTCTTGCTAGCTGCAACTACAGGTGTGATTTGGCCTTCCTGATTTCACTCCTGCATGCCCGAGCAATATTTTTATACTCTTCCCTGGTCATTTGTCCAATTTGTAAGCTTCTTTTTTGTGTTTAAGATCAGCAAGGATTTCACTGTTCAGCCAAGCTGGTCGCCTGTCATATTTACTATTCTTTCTACACTTCGGGATGGTTTGTCCCTGTAACCTCAGTAAGGATTCTTTAAAATACAGCCAACTCTCCTGGACTCCTTTCCCCCTCACGTTATTCTCCCAGGGGATCCTGCCCATCAGTTCCCTGAAGGAGTCAAAGTCTGCTTTTCTGAATCCGGGGTCCATATTCTGCTGCTCTTCTTTCTTCCTTGTGTCAGGATCCTGAACTCGACCATCTCATGGTCACTGCCTCCCAGGTTCCCATCCACTTTTGCTTCCCCTACTAATTCTTCCCGGTTTGTGAGCAGCAGGTCAAGAAGAGCTCTGCCCCTAGTTGGTTCCTCCAGCACTTGCACCAGGAAATTGTCCCCTACACGTTCCAAAAACTTCCTGGATTGTCTGTGCACCGCTGTATTGCTCTCCCAGCAGATATCAGGGTGATTGAAGTCTCCCATGAGAACCAGGGCCTGCGATCTAGTAACTTCCGTGAGTTTCCGGAAGAAAGCCTCATCCACCTCATCCCCCTGGTCTGGTGGTCTATAGCAGACTCCCACCACGACATCACCCTTGCTGCTCACACTTCTAAACTTAATTCAGAGACTCTCACATTTTTCTGCAGTTTCATACTTGAGCTCTGAGCATACTGCTCCCTTATATACAATGCAACTCCCCCACTTTTTCTGCCCTGCCTGTCCTTCCTGAACAGTTTATATCCATCCATGATAGTACTCCAGTCATGTGAGTTATCCCACCAAGTCTCTGTTATTCCAATCCCATCATAATTGCTTGACTGTACCAGGACTTCCAGTTCTCCCTGCTTGTTTCCCAGGATTCCTGCATTTGTGTATAGGCACTTGAGATAACTCGCTGATCATCCCTCTTTCTCAGTATGAGGCAGGAGCCCTGCCCTCTCAAGCGCTCCTGCTCGTGCTTCCTCCCAGTATCTCACTTCCCCACTTACTCAGGGCTTTGGTCTCCTTCCCCTGTGAACCTAGTTTAAAGCCCTCCTCACTAGGTTAGCTGGCCTGCTTGCGAAGATGCTCTTCCCTCTCTTCGTTAGGTGGAGCCCGTCTCTGCCTAGCACTCCTCCTTCTTGGAACACCATCCCATGGTCAAAGAATCCAAAGCCTTCTCTCTGACACCACCTGCATAGCCATTCGTTGACTTCCACGATTTGACGGTCTCTACCCAGGCCTTTTCCTTCCACGGGGAGGATGGAAGAGAAGACCACTTGCACTTCCATGAAGAAGATTGATGCCTTCTTGACCAAAGTCATTACCCTCTGATAAAAGGTGGCTTATACCTAATCAGTCATTGTAAATAATATAATTGTTCTGGTTCCTAGTGGACAGTTGTCTGCATCATAACCATCTGTTGGTTTCATCAAAGAGGTCAAGGAATGGATGAATCCAGAGACTAAGGCTCCGTCTACACTACAGCTCTGGTGATTGATGCACTAGTGGTCGATTTAGCGGGTCTAGTGAAGACCTGCCAAATAGACCGCAGATCGCATGCCGGTCAACGCCAGTACTCCATCCCAAACAAGAAGAGTATGGTAAATCTACGGGAGAGCATCTCCTGTCGACCCAGCATGATGCAAGCACCGTTATAAGTTGACCTAAGTTATGTCGACGTTATTGACGTAACTGGAGTAGCATAACTTAGGGCGACTTACTGCACTAGTGCAGTCATAGCCTCAGATGTCTTGTCCAAAAAATCACAATGCAAAATATGTTATTTATTATTCTCCTGTTTAAAAATCTTTAGTCATCCAATCAGGAAGCAGAAACAATATCATGTCACCACTCATCAGGAATCGGGGATGGAAAACAGATGAGGTAAACAGTTCCTGTACAACATGTGGTCTGAAAATGAGTCCTCCAAACTATTCAAAAATAATTACAAATAACAAAACACATTCAAACCAAAGGGGGTTGATTTGTGACCAGTTAACTAAAAAAGGTACTAAATTGCTCATATTATTTCTAATGAGTAGTTTGGCTGGCTCTAATTCTGAACACTTGTGGTTATCGTAGACTTCATAGCACATTTTGCAAGAACAGAAGAGCCAGCCAACGTATGTATCAAGGCCAAATTACAATTTGGGTAGCTTCATCCTTATATCTGCTCCATGCAGTTTAATTGCAGTGGGCCAGATCCTCAGCTGGTATAAATTAGCTTATCTCCATTAGAGACAATGGACCTACCCCAATTTACACCAACTGAGGATCTAACCCACTTTTGTTTGCTTTCTTTGATGAATATAAACCACACGGTTGCAACTGGCTTTGCCTCTGCATTACCCCATCGTGGCCTGTCAGGGCATGACTCACCCAGTCACAGGTCTCCGCTGGTAGGTAACATCTCTTGCAAAGTCAGAGGTAGTACTTCTTTAGTCCTCTAGCCAAGGCAGACTTCAGTCCTACCCTTCCTAGGTTGTTAAGGCCCAAAAGCAATCAGGAACAAAAAAACCCAGAACACAAAACAGGGTCATCCAATGACTCTGTGGTGGGACCCCACCCTTCTATTCAGGGCTTGTCTTCAAACAATCCATACTTTAGCTGATCCCTGCGGGTCAGGTCATCCCTTCTTGCAGGAGGCTCATTTAACCAACAAGCTAGCTCAGTCTCTAGGCTGAAACCAGGTTTCTCTCACATCAAGAGAAGAGCCCTGCTCTCCTTCCTGGGTAGCCCCAAACTGGTCTAGGTCTCATCCTTTTAACTCCTCTCTCTGCATCTGACATTTGCTGCTGGTGTAACTGGGTGGTATCCCTCACTGGTAATTATACTTTACTTTATTTAGGAGGGGCAGTTCCGATTTATTTAAAGTAAAATATCATTTCTTCCATTCTGTACTTCCAGAAAGGTCAATGTATTTGAAGTGAGTTGAATGGTGTCCCCCATTTTTGTCCTTATATATCTCTATTAGTAGCCTTGTAATGTTGGTTAAAGAGCGTCTACATGTTACCACAGAGGTGGGCTGTGTTCACACGAGATGGAAGAAACTATGATATCGCTTCTTCTTCGCTAAGAACAATATTCCTGTTCCAAATCAGATGTGGAAATGGCAGACCCCTTAGTTCCTGTGGCTCATGGTGGTTAAGCAATTCACAATTCCAAGTAGATTCATAGATTCCAAGGCCAGAAGGAACCACTGTGATCATCTAGTCTGATTTCTTGTATAACACAAGCCATGGAAACTTCCACAACATAATTCTTAGAGCATAATTTTTAGGAAAAAACATCCAATATTTGGATTTAAAAATGGTCAGTGATTGAGAATCCACCACACCCTTGGTAAGCAGTTCCAATGGTTAATTACTCTCACTGTTAAAAATGTGTGCCTTATTTCCAGTCTGAATTTTTCTAGCTTCAACTTCCAGCCATTGAATAGTGTTATACCTTTCTCTGCTAGATTGAAGTGCCTATTATTAAATATTGTTCCCCATGTAAGTACTTATAGACTATAGTCAAGTCACCCTTAGCCTTCTCTTTGTTAAGCTAAATATATCAAGCTCCTTAAGTCTATTGCTAGAAGACAAATATTCTAATGCTTTGCTAATTCTCATGGCTCTTCTCTGTATCGTCTCTAATTTTTCAATGTCCTTTTTGAATTGTGGACACAAGAACTGGACATCACATTCCAGCAGTGACAAATACAGAAGTAAAATAGCCTCTCTAGTCTTACCTGAGATTCCCCTTTTGATGCATCCAAGGATTGCATTAGCCTTTTTGGCCACAGCATCATACTGGAAGTTTGTGTTTAGCTGATTAGCCACCATGACTCCTCCATATTTTTAGTTGCTACTTCTGAGGATAGAGTCCCCTATCCTATAAGGATGGCCTAACTAGTTTCATTTAAAAATATTAAAAGAGCATGGGTAAGTGAGAACAACAGGATGTAAGAACAGAACGGGCTTTTCTGTTGGACATCAGGGGATTTAATGACTATTTCTGACTTGGCTTCCTCAGAACTCTAAATTACTATTCATTGAAACTAAGGGCTTGTCTACACTTACATTTTATAGCGTTTTAACTTGCTGGCTCAGGGGTGTGAAAAATCACTCCCATGAGCACAGCAAGTCTGAGCGCTTTAAAGCACTAGTGTAGACAGGCTCTGAGAGCTGGGAGCAGCGCTTGGAGCTAATCCCCTCATGGAGGTGGATTACCAGGGAGCGCTGGGAGACTTCTCTCCCAGCGCTTGCATGCGCCACGCTCGCACTTCAAAGCGCAGCTGTGGGAGCGTTCCCATGGCAGTGCTTTGAAGTTTCCAGTGTAGCCATGCCCTAAAAGGATGTCTGCATTGCAATCGGTGGTGTTCTGTGTTGGTGAAATGGGTGGCCACTAGGCAGGCCGGAGGTGTGTGTCATCCCTCGTTCGTCTTTATGGAAATTTCCCCCAGGAGCTTATGGAGAAAAGGTCACACAGACCAAGAACTTCTCTGTCACCAACAGATCCTGGATATTCTTCTCAACCCCTCTGTGGTAGCCCTGTTAACATCGAGTTTCAAATATGTTCTTTGTCAGAAATGTCCATGCCATGTTATACATGGAAAATAGTTAGGGTTAGGTTGATCATATGCCATGATCCCTGCTTCAACAGTTTAATAAATGAATCCCATACAACTTATGTTATTCACTTTTATCAAGACCCACCACATTATCATCTATTAACAATACAATTCTCTATTCATTTTTGTAGTGCTGGTGAAAGGGGTTGGGTTGATGGCCCTGGAGACTGGACTCTTGTGTTTATCCACATAACAGGTACAACACAGTTAACCACACCAGCACACACTTCCCACCAACCCAACCACCTTCCAGTGGATCTTTGCACCTCCACTGCGGCCTCCAGCTACCCATCTGCCACCCATAACAACATCTGAATGCTCCATAAAACTGAACTAAATGAAGAAAGAGCCCAACAAGTGGGCTAGATTTTTCCCTCCTCCCTAGAGTTCTAGGATTCAGTTGCTAAACATGTGCGCGCGCTTATCCTCTTCTTATAATCTTTTTTCTAGCAGTGTCATTGCAGCTGTTGTGTGACTATCCTGCTCAGAATGTGGCAAGGTCTGGGGTTATTCTCTCCACCTCTGGGAGTTCCACAATCTTTTGGGCAGTTGTCAAGAAGACTGTTCTTCCCCTGTTCTCATGACCTTGACCCCTGAGGGTGACATTTTCATTGTTCCTGTGGAATGTCACTGTTGCAACCATTCAAAAAAAAACTATATAAAAAATCTCCAGACACGGCAGCTTTTATGCATGGTTTTCTTTTAATCTAGAGAAAGACTGAGGTTCCCATTTAAATGCTGGTGCCTCACACTTACCATGTAAAGGTCCCACCTGAATCCATGGTTTAGAATGGCAGAGTTTAAAACTTGCAGACAGTATGGAGGGAGGGAGAGAGAGAGAGAGACAGAGAAAATAAGTAACAGAGTCAGCAACACACAGATACATCTATATTCTGCCACAGGGGTATGAATGTGAGACATGGCCTGGAGCTAAAAACATATCAAGTTATGCTGAAATATATTTCTACTACCTAAGCTGTCCTCCATCATCACACAGTGTGTTGGCTGAGATTGTTTGCCTCCCAGACCCCAACAAACATAGCCACATCTAAGACATAAAAGATGCATTTCAGAAAGCGCTGCGCAGGGTGACTTTGTGGCCTTCTCAAAATATTCTTGGCAAAGAAGGGAAGGGAGTAATAAGAAAATTGGTAAAATGTCCCCCAAAGCTACCAGAAATAAGTTAATATTATTCTCAAATATGTGCTATGTACTTTAGAGAATAAGTGAAAAGACAAAGTCCATGTCCGCGTGGAGGTTTCATATTGGTTGCGATTTGCCCTCCAAACATCCATTGGTTCAATTTTGTATAAGAAGCTTATCTGAACCACCTACGTCTGCAAAGGTTCCAACTCTAAAGCCTTTCTTGATGCTTTTCAGTGCCTGCCCTTCCCACTGTGTAGGTAATGCTATGAGAATAGAGGTGGTGGGCAAAGCAACAGGCAAAACAAGCAGACCACAATTTTTCTGAATCTCAAGAAAAAAAATCAGTTCTAATTCAACTTTGGGCTGAGTATATATATATATATATATATATATATATATATATATATATATAGTGACAAAGTTCCTCCTCTGCTTTGGTGGGTCCTGTGCTTATTGGCGGATTTTCTTGCCTCAGAGGTTCACGGCAGCCCGCAGTTTGGCCACTTTCATGGCTCAGATCTGCCGTCGACTCAGTTAGCCTCATCATGGGCCAGCATGGGGAAAGGAAGAACGACAATCCCCGCAGTCTCTGCTGATCCACCTAGTGGATCGGGGAACAGGCCAAAGTGGGACCCACAGTCCAGTTCAACTCCTCCGGTATCAAGTAGGGAGTTTGGGGGATGGAGAGAACCCGGGCCCACCCTCTACTCCGGGTTCCAGCCCAGGGCCCTGTGGATTGCGGCTGTCTACAGTGGCTCCTGTAACACCTGCGTGACAGCTGCAACTCCCTGAGCTATTTCCCCATGGCCTCCTCCCAACACCTTCTTTATTCTCAGCAGAGGACCTTCCTCCCGATGTCTGATAATGCTTGTACTTCTCAGTCTTCCAGCAGTACGCCTTCTCACTCTCAGCTTCTTGCACCTCTTGCTCCCAGCTCCTCGCATGCACCACAAACTGAAGTGAGCTCCTTTTTAAACCCAGGTGCCCTGATTAGCCTGCCTTAATTGATTCTAGCAGCTTCTTAATTGGCTGCAGGTGTTCTAATCAGCCTGTCTGCCTGATTGTTCTGGAACCTTCCCTGTTACCTTACCCAGGGAAAAGGGACCTACTTAACCTGGGGCTAATATATCTGCCTTCTATCACTCTCCTGTAGCCATCTGGCCTGACCCTGTCATAATATATAGATAATCTCCAAGCTGGTTCTTTGACACTCTCTCTCTCTCTCTCTCTCTCTCTCTCTCTCTCTCTCTATATATATATATATATATAAAATTTCCAAGTTGGTTCTTCCATTCCATATGGATAGCATTAGGCCTGGCATAAAGTCAAGCAATACCACAGCATAATAAGGACTTGAAGAGTACAGAACAAGTATTAGGAGCCTTAAACATGATCAAACTGGAGAGAGGTGTCTAGCCCAGTTCAACAGTTGTGTAAAAAAAAACAGGATAATTCCTAAATTCCGCAAGGAAACAGTAAACATTCATCTACCCAAAGGAACACCCTAACATAAAACCTGTCGGGACAGCCTCCTCCATCCTCTACCCTGGAGACTTGCAGTAGGATCCAAAGTCATGTTTGCTACAGCCTTTGCATAGTCCACATGGGAAATCATAAATGGAAATCAACAAAGGCTAAAAACAACCCACCGCTGTGTCAATCCCCAATTTTTGAAAAGATGCAGGAAATAGCCCCAGAAGGATGGGAAAACAAAAAAGCTGTGGGGAAAGATTCAAATAGGTTTCTTAATCATGTCCTCTTAATCCTACTTGGCAGCTGCCCATTTTCCAGAAACAAAAGTCATAGGAGAGCATGCATGCCACTCATTCCAGTGGCAACTACCCCCATTAAAAGAAGTAAAATTCCTGAGAGTCCCAAAAGGAAATGGAGAGAAAAATAAACATGAACAAGACATCAGTACTTGTGAGGCAGAGGGAATGCAACTAGAGTGGGATATTTGTAAAAAAAAAAATTATAGGGGACTTAGCCTCCGAACTTTAGCATCCTGTTGAGAACCAGGATAGAAGGGAATGGTCCTGTGTTTTTGGTTTCCTCCCCCTCCCACTCCCCACTTCCCTAATGGAGTCAAAAGCATAATATCAGACACAGAGGAAAGAACAGATGGTGAAAGAAATACACGAGAAGAGAGAGATGCAGAAGGATCCGCCCCTTCAAAAAAACATAGATAAGAATAATGGACCACATTATGAACGCTCCTGAGTTCAGGTACCAGGAAAAGCATGGGTGTAAAGCACCAGTGGTCAGTAGTGTAGCTATGCTGGTGAATCACAGAACATACAGGTATGGACCCGGCCCCATTTACACCCCAAGGCCGTGAGGCACAATCCCTTTCCTAGGCTATCCCCCCTTTGGTTAGATCACAAACTATTATCTAGCCCAACAAGGAACTGATGGACACCCACATTAAAGTACAAACACCCATTTACTTCAAGCATCAATGTGGTGGTTATTGATGTGTTACGCCTGACAGGCATTGGCACATTTGGTTTTAGAACTCGAATGTGTTCTGCACTCACACACTTTTTAATCAGAGGCAGGGATTCTACTCAGTGTTCATAGGGTGACCAGATGTCCCAATTTTATAGGGACAGTACTGATTTTTGGAGTCTTTTTCTTATATAGGCTCCTATTACCCTCCCCCCCACCCCCATCCCAATTTTTCACATTTCCTATCTGGTCACCCTACAGTTCTACATGCTGCACATCCACCCAACTGCCGTGTCTCTTAAGAAACGCTACTTCCTGTGGCCTATCTTTTCTTGTTAGGTACTTGACACAAGGAGATGACAGCAGGGTGTGTGGGAGAGGCAGTCAGAGAGAGACTCTAGAACAATAGGGTAAGTCTTTGTTTTTAAGGTTCTCTCTTTTGGTTTGTAAATTCCATTTCAGGAGGATTTAGCCCTTGTTCAGAGCTGCTGTAACAGGAATTTTAAAGACATATTCCAGTTCATATGTGCCAAATATCTGCCCCCCCCCAACTTTTTTGGTAATTTAAACAAATGACCTCCCTGGCTGCTAGGTATTATCCAAATGTGCATTGGTTATTCCTCTTCGATGTATGATACTGAGCTTATCTATTTTATAAGCCTAAATATCTGAGTCAACCCTTCTGGGATTCAAACCTGTTGGTCTAAGGATTCTTGGTGTTTTAACCACTCCCCCTCCCCTGCTTTGTATCACAATCATAGTGCAGTATTGGCAGTAGGAAAATGAAGGATTACAGTTTGCAATTTCCTATCTCAATCCTTCCATCTGATTTCATGGCTATCAGAAAAGCTAGTTTCCTGGGGAAGTGGGCTCACGTCACAGATATTGAAATCTGAACTGCCCCAAAGCTTTGGTTTGTTCAGATAAGGTTTCACAATTCAGGCCTATTGTAGTAATGGGTCTAAACTACAATGTTTGGTGGTAGATCTGGATGTAAGCATCCCCAAGGTTTGGTATGGGAATGTTGTCCAGTATTCAACAAAGAAACTTTAGCTCCTAGAGGACATTGGTTAACACTAGGGTGTATATTGGAAATTCTTCTTGAACAATCCAGGCAGAAAGCATGTCCTAGCTCCTGATTACCTTTTAAGAAAGATTTATGAACTGCAACTGATGCTATTTTGCTTTGTAGCACTACTGACAGATAAACAGATTATTGGAGCAGGTAAACATCAGACTACAAATAAGACTACTACCCCTCACTTTTCAGGCATTTCTCATACATCTTATCACATGCTAATTTCTTAAATGATTTCTGTTTAAAATGTGCAGTCCTTCCTGTTTGATGACACGTGACTGAGGTTATCATAGTGCTGTGACATCACGACTTTTCTCCATCAGCAGATGATGTCACAGAGAGACACGATTATGAATTCACCATGGGATCATACCACAACAAGCTGAACTGCAAAGCAGAAAGCCCTTGTTCCAGTACAAATGTGTGAAACATGATGCTAGCAAAGGACACAAGGTAACAAACATGTCAGACACATTTATTTCCAGACACTTGTTCAAGTATGCAGCAGCATGAAGGTTTCCTTTAAAAAAAAATCTATCTTGAAGTCATGAATGGAACAGTTCAGACAGGGTGCACAGTCTAGTGTTACTGATTAGCTGTATATTATGGGATCTTGCTACTCGGATAAAAAGCTAGTGAATTTTAATCCCATTTACAACGATAAACTGCCTAAGTGGTATCTTCCTTGGAAGTCTGAATTATTGCTTATAGGGAGCTGGATAAGTGTATCTTCTAAAATTGCTTCTTTCAGAGGCAAGTACAACTTAGTAAGTGCAAAATAGCGGCTTTATTTCCCAGAAAAGGATTTATATCCAGGGATGATTTACTACCTCAGAAATTACTCCCATGAGAGCATCAAAGGGACTGTGTGGAGGTTCTCAAGAAAGGCTGTCAGTCTTGAGGATATATCTCACTGACCTCTCTGTTAGGCATAGAACAGCAGGGTTGCCTTTACAATTTATTATGGGGCTCCAAATTAGACAGGGACCTTGAGCTGCCATGGGCAGGTGAAGCAAATCAGACCTTTGGTTGTATCTCTTTTGGCTTCTCCTGCTGGAGTGGGGAGTCCTCCACTTTTATTTCTGGAAGGGGGTGATCAGGCAATGAGGGGGAGCTGGAGCTGGCCTGTGATTTGCTAAGTTTCGGCAGAGCTCCCAGACAATCCCTTGTGTTGCCTGGCCTTTAAGATGTGCGACGCAAGAGACAAAACAGTTTTGCAACCTGTACTCATGCCAGAAATCTAGCGGACGTTGTGGGGGCTATTTAAGTGGGTTAGGACTGCAGAAGTGGGGTTAAGAAGGGGAAGACATAACAGGATATGACGTACTTGGAAGTGAATTGTTGGGATAAAGAGCACGAAGGAGAAGACTAATGTCTCTCTCGGACGTCAAATTCATACAGGAATAGCCATTAAATTATTTATCATTTCATCCTCCCTAATCTACCATCACAGGATGTTCTGCTAATGTTGGTGGAGTGCTTTCTCACAAGGCCACCCATCTTTACCCGGAGCACAATGTTTTTACATTTCCTGATGCACCACTTAAAGATGGAGATGTCTGAACTGCAATACAGAATTTATTAGCAAATGCGATCGTTTGGCACCTTCATTCCAACCTGCCTTGCAAAAAATTTCCACACCCACTCATCTTGGATGAGTAATTTTTTTTGGATGGGGGAGTAAAGTATCATTAGTTTTGTCCATTATAATCCACTATCATTGCAAAAGGAAAGTGAGTAGATTTTGTGCCTGAGCTGTTAAGTTTTCAACAGTTTTTCAAGGCTGAATGAACCACAAGGCCAGCTCCTTTAACTCTTAACCCATGTTTAGCAGTACAATGGGGACCACTAGAGAAAGAAAGTGCTGTAAAGCAGATTCAGGGTTATCAGAATCTGATCTAGAGTTTCTCAGCTAGAAGAAATTAAAAGTGATATGTTAATATATAGATTGAATCAGTTCAGATAACATAGCAATCTTAGCATTTACCCAAAACACAGTCTCAGCTGGAAACTGTTTTAGGGATTTCTTTTTTTTTTTTGGGGGGGGGGGGTTAAACTTCCAACTTTCATCCTGAGGTATAAGTATCAAAATTAGAACAATCCAATGTTTATTATTCTGTATTAATAGGAGCATTCATTATGCGCCAGGCACGTTCCAAACATTCCAGGTGATCAGTCTGTATTCTAAGGAGGTCACAGACAAGTAGACAGAGGTTAGGGGATGGGGAACAACCATGGGCAATTTTACAACTCAGCTCGATTCACTAAGAACAGCACTTGGAAGTGGGTCTTTAGAGAATGATCGTACCATGCCTACAGCGATAGGAGAGTTTTGCCTGTGATGATAGGGGAAGTTACAAAAGACTGTGACAGTTTGTTTGGTTTCAATAAGTACCAACAAGCTTCGATGCTGATCTGAATCTTGCTCAGGTTTATCCAAACCCCTTTGGTCTAGAAAGTGGGCTGGAAATCTTATCATAGCTGTCTAGGATTATTATGTAGGGTGGGATCCTCAAATGTATTCAAGTCCCCAAACCCCAGATTTAGTCCCATTTTTGGTTCCACTATGGTCCACAGAACTCCTGCCAAACCCTGTAGGTACCTGAACTAATGTGGTACCCAAGCTTTCAGGGTAAAAGTCCCCTTGCTACCTGTGTTCCTGCCTCTGGGTATGGGCACTGCTGCCTCATCTTAGGTGTCCGGACACCTACCTCCTGCCTAAACCCCAGAGTGATTCATGAACTGGGGAAGACAGAAGGATGATTGCCTGAGTTGTGTGTGGGGCCCAATCTGGTAGGCAGCCCCTCAGCATGTTGATTAGATTGGATCCATTTCAATATCCAGTCGGAGGTGGTAGAGTTACCCACCTTGTAATTTTTTAGGCCGGCAGTTAGAGCCTGGGGTGTGGGAGAGCCAGGTTCATTTCCCCCCTTTCTGCCAAAAGTGGCACAAGCAATGGAACAGGGGTCTACCACCTCTCAGGGTAGTGCACTAACCTCTGATCTCTGGGATATTCTGTGCTGGGGCTCCCTCAATCCCTTGTCATTCAGCCATAGAGCGAGCATGAGAGAGCATGTGAGAATGACTCTGTAGCCCAGTGGTGGGTGGGAGACCCTGGGTCCAGTCCCCCATCTCCTGTCACTCTTGTTATTTATCCACAGTGGGACAGCTTCAGCAGGAGAGACTATGGGTGCCTCACATGAGAATATCCCAGATGTCAGGGGTTAGTGTGCTCTCCTGAGAGGGGGGGAGACCCCGGTTCAAATCCTTGTTTCCCCTCTGGCAGAGAGGGGGGAAATGAACTTGGATCTACATCTTTTAGGATGCATGCCTGTTAAATTTGACATTGTTGCATGGCTGTTCCTGCCAAACTTTACAATAGTATAAATAAATCTTAATTTAAAAACTAGACAGAAAGAAACTCTCAAGCGAATGTGACATCAGATTGTAGAATATATTTTGTAAGAAATCTGTAAGAAAAAGGAGCCTCTCAGACAAGAATTTAGACCCTATTTTTGGCCAGAAGAGAGAGGATTATGGTCACATAATCAAGCTTTCTGAGGTAATCCCTACATTGCTTTATGCTGCTGCTGCTGATGTTGTCAAGTGTTGCGCACAAGTGAAAAAATAAACTGATCTCCTACATCCCAGGCAAGTGATCTAACCACTAGGCTAAAAGTTAGAAAGTGGGTACCATCTCCTCCTCTTCCAGTCTGTGTGTGTGGAGCAAGGCAGGCAGCTAACTCCTTCCTGCAAGAAACAGCTTAGGTGCCAAAGCCACCATACTCCAGGTGCCAAGGTCCCATTTGTGGCTCGCTAAGCAGAGCTAGGTGCCTCTCTGTGCCCTGACTTAGGCACCTATCTCTGTGAAAGGGCCAGGCTTTAGCACACCTACTGCTTGGCCTACATGGCTCCCCGCCTAGCATGCTGGCTTTTATGGATCACATTGTAAGGGGACTACCTCTCCCCATCCATTGGATAGGGAGTCTGGGCACCTAACTCAGGCTTTGTGGATCACCATGTTATCTAGGTGTTTTAAGTGTGTCTCCAGTATTCCCTGCCTAGACTACAGTTCAGTGGAATTGTGCCTGTCTCAAGGTCTGGATTAGAACTGGTAGAAAAACCCAAAGAATGTCACTGAAAAAATTCCAGATTGTGAGAGTTTTATTATTTTGGAGGGAGAAGGGGCAGGGGGAATTGAACATTTTTGAGGGTGGATCACCATGTTATTTAGGTGTTTTAAGTGTGTCTCCAGTATTCCCCAGAGATGCTGAGTGGGGAATACCACCCTTATGCTTGCTACCAGACAAATAGTGCTTATACCATTAGGAGTTTCATTGACTTCAATGAATTACTAATGATGATAACCACAGCATTCAATGGGTAGGTATCTGTAGTATCAGGCCCAGACATTGGAAGGTCCTTGGAGGAGGGACAATGCCCTACCCTTGCTCTGTATGGCAGTTCGCACATTCTCGGCTCCCTACAAATAATAAGCAAAGACTGTTCCCAGGAGATTCCCAGCCCGTTTTCTAGACCAAATAGGTTCATATAAACTTGAGCTAGCTTCAAAACTACCTGAGGACATGTCACTGCTTGGTGGAACAAAAACAAATCCTCAACATCTTTTTAAGTTCTATTACTATGGGCAAAATTCCCTCCTATCTACAGTGTGCATTGTACTACCTCCCTGAGTTGTTCCACAAGACACCTCTTCAAGACCCACTGCTCTATGCCACCTGCTGCCTCTTGCTGAATAGGTGGTATGGAGACAGGGAAGTGGCATCTAAAGGTAGGAAGGAGCAGGGGCTGCACACATGGAAGCTGATCCTCAGCTGGCAGAGTGGCCTCTATGGGAATGATGCTGCCCGAGTAATTTAGAGCAGCCCTTAGGGTGCTTTAAGTTAAACCACAGCCCCAAATGGCCTTTGATAGCCACATGATCAGAGGAGAAGAAAAGTGATTTAGAGACACCTTTCCTCTCTCCCACCCTTACTTCTAGTGAAGTATCTAAATAAATTAATTTGCAAAGTGTGTGTGTGGGGCGGGACCCTTTACTCCCATTGACTTCAGTAAGAGCATAGACTGCAGCGTTAGGCTCAGAAAAGTGGACTCCTATAGACTAAGAAGTTCTTAAGTGCTCCTATTACCTCAGGCATCACCAAAAACCTGCCCAGCAGGCGGATTGGATGTTCACGCTCAGGCCACTTTTGTCTCTTCTTCCTCCAGAAATGCTTGGTGGGTTTTCATCATCCTGCCAAGTGTTAGGAGCAGATGCAGCTCTATTCCCTGGATGCTGAAACCATGATCTTTGCCAAGAGGAGAAAGTCTGCTGAGGTCTGGGAATTGCATTGGCCCATTTCAATAATTGATGCTGATGTACAAAAAGTCTGGCCTGGCTCCTGTCAGAAAGACAGCAAGGAGGCATGCTTAATTTCATTGCTCCTGGAATAGAGTGGAGCATCACTAACCACTTTTGCTGATCGTGTCCATCTTCAAGTTGTTTTACAAAGATTGCAAGTATGTGGTTATGTTCTTCAAAAAGGATTTGATGTCTTTTTGAAATTTTTCTCCCTTTCACCATGCCCAAAGGGTACACTTGGCTTTCTGGGAGCCATAGAGTGGTATAAACTTGGACTGCATAGGCAGACATGCTACCCATATTGCAGTGCTTACTCAGTACAAACTACCTCCTCAGACCTCTAGGACTTGGTCCTTTTGGGACAAACAATGGTTCCTTCCCCCTCAGGATGAGAGAGTTTACTGGGCTACATTCTCCTCTTGCTTACACAGACGTTACCAGGAGTAAATCCATGGAAGTCAGGACACTTTTACAGGTGTACTTGAGAAGAGAACAAGGTCTTCTGCATCCATGCAGGCTGCAAGCATCAGCGCCGTGGTTGCCATTATGGCTCTAGGAAGTTGCTTCCCTCACTTGTGGTTAACTCAGACAGGGTGAAATTGAGCCCTGTGGAGAGCATCCTTCCAACACCTGTGCCTCACTTAAACTCTGAGGGCATGAAAAAATTATTCCTCCCTGCCTCCCTCCCAGCACCCATTCCCTGGTGATTCAGCAGACAGTGAGAATTTTATCACACTGACTTAATTGCACAATCAGGTTTGATAGGGATCTGCAAGCCTATAAATGCACGAAGAATCCAGGAGGGAAAAATGAATGAATCTCTGAGAAAGCCATTAAAAGAGAATGTGAAAGTATCTAATTGAACTGAGTATTCTCAATTCATGTGAAAGAGCAGAGGGTAAAAGGTCCTGTTAGTTTTATTTTGTAACAGTCTGATTTGTCCTTTATATATAAGAATGCCATCGGGTTTCAAAGGGATAATGCCATTTACATCTCCCGGCATACTGATGCCTCGTATTTATTATGGATGAGAGGCTGTTCCACTAGGATAGGTTTCTTGAAAGGTGAGCGATCCTTTTGCTCTCACAAGAGGCTCAATTCATCCCAATGCATGGAGGGTTGGAAAAGAGGAGGGGATTATAAGGCCGTGCTAGGTTCAGTGATTAAACCCTCCAATACACATCTTCTATACTTAAGTATACATTAAGTCCAAATGTATGGAAGGTGAGTTGGGCTCTGCTCACCAATATTTTGAGAACATGGTCATATCCTGGTAGGTACCCACGTCATTACAGAATGGTCACTAGGCCCTAGGGGTGGAGTTTGCTTCTGTGTCATGGTTTTCCATTAGAACTAGGCCATGGCAGCCTTCAGTCCCACTTCAGCTGTCAGAATAGGGTTTAAGTTGGACAGAAGTGGACCACAGACCTTGTCCACAACCGAACAGGGTGGTGATTCTGCAAATATAAATCCTGCTTCATTAAGTGAAAGGAAACCATCTCATCTCATTTGAATCCTGGCTACCTGAGAGACTAGCTTTGTCTCCATATACTACCATGAGGATTAAAGTAATCTGAGGTGTTCAAGTTGGCTACCACTTCCTAGTATAAACAGGAGTGTGTTGGTGGCAATGTGTTCTTGGCAAGGAATCATTTGCTCCAGAATAAGTTTCCATCCCTGGCTTGTCAGGGTGCAGATTTGGAAAACTTCAAGATATGCTGCTAGATGCAACCTGTTTGCCCTAGATTTTCCTGAGAGAGCTGATTTTGAAAGGGTAGATGCAGAGCTAGAATATGGCTGTTGATGTCTGGGGCTGGAAAGACACTGTAGCAGGCCTGTGTGGTTTTCTTTCAGATTTATGAAAAAAAGAAAAGGAGTACTTGTGGCACCTTAGAGACTAACCACTCTCTAAGTACTCCTTTTCTTTTTGCGAATACAGACTAACATGGCTGTTACTCTGAAACCTTTCAGATTTATGGGCATGGTCCGGGGCCATAAGTGGTTTTATATAAAAATTGTGCAATATACTAAGACAACAACTGGCTGAAAAACATTCTGAAGTTCAAGTATTGGATTTTCATCCAAAACGACCACCCTCAAAAATGTTCAATTCCCCCTGCCCCTCCAAAATAATAAAACTCACAATCTAAAATTTTTTCAGTGTCATTCTTTGGGTTTTTTTTACCAGTTCTAGTCCAGACCTTGAGCTGGGCACAATTCCACTGAACCGTAGTCTAGGCAGGGAATACTGGAGACACACTTAAAATATAAGGAGTGAGAAGAGTACACTCTGCAAAGTGCATGACATGTCCTTAATACTTAATTCACTTAATAGGTGAATAAAATTCAGTGCAGCTTTATACTACAGCTGCAGTATGACTCTTTTCAAAAGTACCTTATTTGCATCTATTATAACACTATTCAGACATACAAAAGGACCAGAGTGATGGAGTCCCAGGATACCCAAAATCAAATCCATTTTTTATGGCTGAATTTAGCAAGCTATTAAAAGACTGTTTTAGCTGGCTGCTACATTGCTAGGAAAGTTTTTTAAAAGGACAGGTTCTAGGCAAGGTCTTATCAAACCCCTATATGTTAAAGCATTACCTGATCCTCACCCTTTCTTCCAAAACACTGTAGCATAAATTACATAGGAATGCCCAGTTCACTATGTTATAGTAAGCAAGAAATCCAAGCAATTTGTTCCGGATTTTAATCTAACCTTGGTAATTCCACTGGCCCAAATACTTAACAACTGCAAATGGGTGCCTCTCCATTGACTTCAATGGAGATTTCCCCCTTTAGACCCAAAGAGAATTTGGTCCACAGACTTTAATGTCGTTACTCCTGATTTGCACTTATGTCAATGAGATCAGACCCACTTAATATGTCCAAGTAGGAAAGTAAGATGGTTATAAAAAGCTGTGATGAGCAATATCGGAACAAAGGGATGAATCTGAAATCAATAATGAAAATTTATCCCAACTGCAATGAAGCTGTGCCAATTACAGCTAGCTAAAGAGTCTTTCAATACATAAATTATCTTCAATACTAATATTTTTGGTTCTTGATATTTTTATGGAGGATTCGTTGTAAGGTACGGACCTGCCAAATAAGCAGCACTTTTAACAATATATATTACAACAGTTTTATAAAGTCTGCTCACTAATGTGAGATTCTGCCCAGATGAATTATGCTCCCTAACAAATTTACCTTTTAAAATGTTGGCATATTACATAAATGATTGAAAATGGTTAAAAGGTTTTCTTAATGCAACGTTTTCTTAATGCAACGTCTATTAGCCCGTGGAACTCACTACAACAGGATGTAATTTAAGCAAATGCCTCAGAAAGATTTTTTTTTAAAAAAAAAAGAGAAGGATTAGACGTGAGGAATAAGAATTGAAAATTAAGTGCAACCCGAAATGAAATACAATCACAAAGCAATTAATCCTCATCTGTCAGTATATAAACTAGCCACAAGTAGGGGGTCAAGAAGGATTTCCTCCCCACGGAATAAATAGCCACGTGCAAGATGTAGGTTGTGTCACTTCTCTCTCATGCATGCAGCGTTGGCCACCCTCAGAGACAGGATCAGATGAACTGTTGGTCTGTTCTTTCGTGGCAATTCCTATTTTATTGTGGAACATGAGAAGAATGTGATAATGGCTAATTGACTCTGGGTGACTCCACCATCATAAAAGCTCTCTGTGCGAGCTGATGAATTAGGGTTTGGTATGAGTAATATCTCGGTATGACTAAGCACTCAAGACAACTCAACAGTTTATCCTTCTGCAGAAGCAAGCTTAAACCACCATGTACTAGGCTTCTGATAGTCTTTTTCTGGAGAGAAGCCCCTATCTGATACTGCTGTGTGTATCAGGAGTAATAGGCCTATCCCTCAGGAGTCTGACCTCCCACCATGAAAGCTGGAGAAAGATCAGCGTTTGTGGGAGATAGATGATGAAATCCTGGCTCCACTGAAGTCAACGGGAGTTTTGCCATGGGCTTCAGTAACATAGGCGCCAACTCCATGGGTGCGCCGCCCATGGAAAAAAGATTTGCGAGTGCTTAGCACCCACAGGCAGCCAGCTACCCCTTCCCCCCACCAGGTAGGGTGACCAGATGCTAAATACAAAATATTGGGACCGCCACATGGGGAGCGCCTTTTCAATTGTTACACTCACCCGGCATGTTCAGCGGTGGGAAATAAATCTTGCTGCCGAAAAAAGAAGTACCTGCAACCGAAATGCTGCCGAAGTCCGTCAGCGACTGAAGGACCCACCGCTGAAGACCTGGATGTGCCGGGTGAGTGTAACAATTAAAGGGGTGCGCCCCCTGCCTGTCACCGCCACCTAAGGGGGAAAAAAAAACACTCCCAAAACAAAATATCAGGACAAATGGCGTCCCGACCATTGGTGGCATTGTGGCATTCTTGACAAACTGCTCAATATCGAGACGTCTGGTCACCCTACTGCCAGCAGCCCTGCTGATCAACTTCTACCCATCCCTCCCAGCGCTTCCTGCCTGTGGCAGATCAGCTGTGGAGGGAGGAGAAGGAGCGGGGATGGGGTGCGCTTCAGGGAGAGGGTGGAAAGAGGCAGGGAAGAGACAGGGTGGGAGCAAGAAGAGGCGTGGTGGAGGTGTGGCCTTGGGAGAAGGGGTGGAGTGGGGGCGGAGACTGTGGCAGAGATCAAACTGGGATACAGCTGGGCTCTAATCCTACTCCCTATTCAGAGGGCTGAGGAGATAAAGGGGCATCTCTTTTCCTTCAAGCATTAACATCAAGCTGGGAAGGAACTCTGTTCTTGATGGAAGCAGCACTATGTCCTGCCTTAGTCAGGAGATGGCTATGCCTGACTCTTCGGATCCCATGATGTCAATGCACAGCTCCAGGAAACAAGGACTCAGCAGGAACAGCTGAACGCAGATATCACAAAGCAAGAACTCATATCTGGGTTGAAGCCTTAGAGTCAGCAGTTGTGTGGAAGCCTCCAATGGCATGGACTTTCTGAGATATGCAACGATGTATGCTGTAAGCCATGAATCAGATATTTGTGTCTGGGCCTCCCCCAGGTCCCTAATATTTTGTTTTCTTGGAAGAGGCTTACGGGTGAGCGTGTGTAACTTTTAAAAATACATTATTTCTTTCAGGATTTGCTAAGGGCTTGCGCTAAGCCAAACAATCTGGCTCATGGCTACAAAGCTTAGCAGGCCCCGAACCACGGTGTAGATAACAGTGACATTACAACATTAACCTCATCATACCCCTGATGCCAACTCATTACAGACTATGCTACTGCAGAGGAATGAAAAGACTAGAGTGAAAAGTGAAAAGACTAGAGTTCACTGTCAGGGGACAGGCTACCAGGCTACATGGCCCTTTGGTCTGACCCAGTGCGGCCATTCTTTACACAGAGTTAAAAAATAAAAGCTCTTGAAAATAGTTTTTAATACTATCCCCTGTTCTCTTCAGCCCAGGAGGTCTCAGCTCTGACATTCAGCCGGTTGGAAGTTATCTGACAAAATGATTTTCCAGTCAAAAAATGTTGATTTGCCAAACTGGAAGAGTTGGTGGGAAAGGGTCAAATCTCCTGATTTGTGGGGGGGGGGGGGGAAGGGTTTTTTAGGTGGGGGGGGGGGGGAAGGAGGCCAAATAGTGCTGAGATGGTTGAAACATCTTGTTTCAACCTTTTCAAAATTAAGTTGTGTTCTTTGGATTAAAAACGTTAGTTGATTTATAGTTTTAAAACAGGTTTGAAAAGGGGAAAATCAAAATAAAACAGGATTTCTTTCTCAGAGTATCCATTCAGAAAATGTTTCTGAATTTCAACTTTTTGTCCTAATTCAAGGTAGAAAAAATTGCCAACATCTTGAAAATTCTTCTGGGGTAGGAAAACCATTGCATGTCCAAGTTTCAGTTGAAGTCTCTCTCATCTCATGTGGTATCAGCTGACTCTTGGTAGCCAAGGCCAGGTGCAAGGTTCCCTCTGCAGCAGGCGCGGTCTCATTTCTTCCCTGAATGGGAAATGCTCCAGCAAGCAGTTCTCCTCTTCACAGCAAGGGGAATTCTGTGAGGCTTGCCTATCTGCGCTTCTCTTGCAGCCATGCTGGCTGTTTCCCATAAGAGCAATTAATCCTCTTTTTCTCTGTTTCTGTGCCAAAGGACTTCTGATCCCACCTCTCGCTCTAGGGAGACCTGGGATAAGTCCAGCCAGCTGCTCCTTCTTTGGGGTCGGCTCCAAGTGCCTCCCGATTGCATGAGGTCCATGTGCTCTTTTCACAAAGGAAGAGGAGAGGCCAGATATCATGGAGCCCATGATCCTTTGACTAATCTTTTGCAGCCTTCACCTCCAGGCCTATAAAGGCCTTCAGATGGCATCTTATTTGTTGCCTTCACTTTACCAGTCTCTGGGTGAGGGGTGTGTGGATTACATCATTGCAGGCAGAATCTGAAGAAGCTCTACCCTCATATCTAGTGATGCACGGGGGGCAGGGCGGGGGATTTCAGAAGCAGACTGTATTCTTTGAATTGTAACCCAGAATCAGCTCGGATTGATCCCTTTGGCAAAGCAGCTGTGTCTGCTGAACACCTAGGCAGACACACCTGCTTTGCCAAAGGGATCAATCTGAACTTGTTCTGGGTTACAATTCAAAGAATACAGAGCACACAATCATCACTCTGAGAGCTAGAACCATGCTCGAGAGGACCCGAAAGGATGCCATCCGATGCCAGTTTGTGGAAAACTGGAAGCTGAAGCCAGACCAAGGCAAGGCCTTCAAGGGGACATGGAAGTGGGATGCCAGCAACCACTTCCTCCCCGGGGGCAGCTTCACCCAATTTGCCAACTGGAGGTTCATCCACAGGGCCCGGCTCAACTGCGTGTCGCTGAACGGAGCTGTCCATCTCAGGAATCGGGACAAGCGATGAAGGAAGTGCGGCTACGCCAACGAGACACTAGCCCACCTCTGGTGGAGCTGCAAGCCCTATTCCAGAGCCTGGCAGCTGTGACACAATGCCATTCAGAATTGCCTAGTCAGAGCCATTCCTCCACACGTGTGGAAGGTTGCAGTGAACTCCGCCATCCCCGTAACTGACAGCCAATTGCAACAAGACATTGACATCGCTTATGAGGACCAGAAGAAGATTGTCATGATGGAAGTCATAGTTCCCTTTGAGAACAGGACCCTGGCCTTCCATGATGCCCATTCTCGAAAGGTGGAGAAATATGCCCCTCTGGCCGACACCTTGAGAGAGATAGGGGCTATGAGGTTCAAAGTCACGCCCTGATTGTCAGAGCCCTGTGCACATGGGACCCCAGTAATGAGTGTCGAGAGAATGCAGAATCGGTCAACGCTATGCTCGGCTGATGCAGCAGCTCATGGTGTTGGACACCACCTGGTGATAGAGGGACATCTACATAGAACACCTCACCAGACATCGGCAATACTAGGGGAGAGGAGCTGGAGTGCCGATAAAAAACGAAGTCAGTAAAGTTTCAGAGTAGCAGCCATGTTAGTCTATATTCGCAAAAAGAAAAGGAGGACTTGTGGCACCTTAGAGGCTAACACATTTATTTGAGCATAAGCATGAAGTGAGCTGTAGCTCATGAAAGCTTATGCTCAAATAAATTGGTTAGTCTCTAAGGTGCCACAAGTCCTCCTTTTCTTTTTTGAAGTCAGTAAAGTAACTGAAATACTTCCCCGATGGATTGTATTTTCTAAAGGACAATCTATCCTAATTTCTCAAACACTGAGGGACAATCTTCACTCATTGCTATGTTTGCTTTCCACAACCAACTCTCTGTATAACTTTTCATGAGTGATGTACCCGGATATTTGGATACTAATATCTAAACTGCATCTTTAGATTTATTAATCTAAATTTGGGTTATTGCTGATTATGTACTATATGTATGGTATGACTTTTAAACCAAACTTCGTACTTTTGGAGAATTTAAGCACTATACCCAGATGTACAGACACTCCTTTCTTAACCTGTGTATTATATAATTTTAACATCAGCTTTAATAGAATTTTTAAATTTGAATGTGGGTAATGGAATGTGGTTATCTTTATTGTATATGTAAATGGCAGCAGAACTGTACTTGGCATGCCCTGATTGAGGGTGTCCCCCTCAACTGAACCTCACTTGCTAAGCAGGGTGCAGAGATGCCAGAAGATGAGAGGGGGTGGGGGCAGGCATTTTTACCTGGTGGTGTGGGCTCTGCCTAAGGAGTCCTGTACACCATCACTGTTTGACCCTCCCCTCTGTAGTGTTTAAAGACAGAGCTGATGGGACTCCATTGAGAGAGAGTCCTTGTTTCTGTTCAGTGATTACTAGAGCTGAAATTGCTGATGAGCAGGTCTATGGGCTAAGCCATAGACAGGGTATGGGGTTCTCCACTGCTCAGAGAAATTGGTAAGAGCTGGGCCTATGTGGGGAACCTTAAAATGTGACAGTCACAGAACTGGCAGCAAGTGGCAAGAAGTAGCAGTAAAAACAGTGGCAGAGATGAGCGACAGCAGAGGTGAGCGACAGCAGGGTGAACCAAGGCAGCAACAGTGGTGGAGGCATTGCTCAGTGCCTGCCCTCCTCCCCCCACACTTTCAGGGGTGGAGGTGGACCCATGTGAATGCATCTCTGAACTCTGGCTCTTCACTGCCTAAGGACAGCCAATGGTGAGCGGGGTGCAGCAGAGGGAAAGGGGAGGGCCATGTTAAGGGGACATTTGATTGGACTTTCAAACCACAAGGTGGGAAACTGAGGCAAGGGACACTATCCAACATACTGTGGGGTGGGTATTTGCTTTTGAATGGAATCGTGGTGTTTTCCCAGCTATATTCCCTTTCCTTTTTTAAAAAAACATTAAAAAGGGTTTTCTTTTGTTATACGCAGGCTATGCTTGTGAGTGGGGAAGTTTTGCCTCTTAGAGGCACGTAGGGTTGGTGTTTAGTTTTCTAAACTAACACAGTGGGGGCTTGAACTGGTTCCATTTTGTATTGTTAAGATGACCCCTAGATATTGAACTCAGCCCTTGTTGCTACCAACTCCACCTGGCAGAAGGGTTACATAAGCAAAATGTAAAAACCAAGTATTTTTCAGCATAATCCAGAGAGCAGTTGTAGGGCGCACTCTTTCTTCATCCTGCCACATACTCGACTGTTCTACAAAGAATGCAGGGACTACATAAAACCAAGAGGCCAAATCAACATTTCAGTTTGCCACAGATTATTGTGCGTTTTAATTCTGTGACCCTGCAACATTTTTACTGAGTGACTGAGTGAAGACAAAGTGAATATTTTCAAAGTGCTAAAATGAAATCAGTTAAAACACAGCAGATTATAGAGGAGGAATGTACCCCTCCAACAACAAGTGGATCAACCTCCACTGGCTTTTGTACTAAGATGTCTCTGCCCTTGCCTGTAACAGGAACCAAATGCCAGTTGCTGCTATTCTTAGCATTTCTGAGATACCTCATCAAGCACCATTTAAATCTTTCCCTGTATGTAACTTTGGAACACAAGGCTGTTCTTTCTGCTCACCCTGGTTTGATGATTTTCAATGACTCCATTATTCATAAGCCAATGAGTACATACTTTGTTTCTTCTGTTGCAAAGCTTTTGGGTGCAAATGACTGTTGTCTAAGTACATGGAAGAGGGTTTCATTCTCTAATTGGAAGAAGTCTTGACACAGATTTGAGAGGTACCAAACTTTTCCTTGTCACCATGAAATAGCTGATATTCTTGAAAAGACCACAAAGAAAGTTGGTGACATCCTACGATTTCAGTACTCTCAGAAAAAAGAAGAAGAAAGGAAGATCCTAATGAAAATATTAAATATATATTATTTTGCCAGACAAGGACATGCACTGTGAGGTCATTATATTTAACAAACTGAAACCATGCCCTGAAGTGGAGAGGTTGACTGGAGCTTTATTCAACTGCTTTGTTTCCAGGCAGAATATGAGCCTGATAGTTCAAAGTTGCCGGAAAAGAGTCAAGACTAACTGATAAGTCCAGTTATTCAAAATGAGATAATGGAAATTGCGGCTCTTGAAATTGTGAGGGATATTTCTGAGAGTTTCTGGAAAGTGTTATACAGCGATGGTAGATGAAACAGACCTTTCTGACAAAGAACAAGTGGTTTTATGCTTGCGATATGTGGGTGAGATGCGTGTTCATGGAGAGTTCAATGGATTGCAGAATGTAGTCTGTAAAGTGGAGTAATTGCATCAGTAATTAAAAATATATTATTGCTCTAAATCTGAGGATCAACAACTGTCACTGACAAAGCTATGCTGGTGCTGGCTTATGGCAGATTTAGTATTAGGTAAAGCAACTAGATTGCAACAGAAGAAACCACAAGCTGCATAATACACTCATTGCTATGGGCATGCTTTGAATTTGGCATGCCAGGACATTATTAAAATACTACTTTTCTAAGAAACACTCTTGAAACTATTTACAAAAGCACACATAAAAGATTCATTTTAAAAAAATCACCCAAATGAGAGGCTATATTTCAGGACATAAAATATGAAGTGTTAAATACATCACTAGGTATCTGTGTCCTCTGTCCAGCAAGATGTGCTCTGCACATGTCACATCTTCAGTTCGGGGAGGGACCTTGCACTAGGTGCAGCTTGGGAAGTTGTGAAGGATTCAGTAAAAGACCTTCAAATGTGAGCTTGAGTTAGAGGCCTAGCAACTCAAATGGAAAAGTTTAACTTTCTGGTCTTGAATTAGGGTGAAAAGTCCTAAACACAGTAGACAGCCTGTCCAAAACTTTGAAAGGTGTTTCAGCAACAGAAAGTCAATCTCTTTTGAAAAGGACTCTTAATTCACTACAGTCCATCCGATCAGATGAAATTTACAACTTATTCTGGGAGCAAATCCAGCAGAAAAGCTTAAAGTTGGAGACAGTCAAAAAGGCTGAACTTTCAAAGAAAAGAAAAGTTCCCAAGAAAGTGCAAATAGGGACAGGTGAACCCAGTTCCCCAAGTTCAACAAAGGAGTTTTAGAAGTACATCTACTTCCCAGTAATTAATTTTAAATATTCATATTCTGTGAGGACTGGAACAGAAAGGCTACAACATTATTCAACATCTTGAAAATCTCTCATAACTGTAAACATAAAAGAAATGCAAGTTCTAACTGTTCTTCACGTGTTCCCATTTCAACCATAATCAACTGGTTATTCAGGTTAATCTGTTGAAAGCCAGCTGTCAGTTTACAGAAAAACCATTAAGGTCAGTTCAGAAATACCTCAGTTCTCTCAGCCAAACAGAACATCAGCTCTTTTCCAAAGTGGTGGAGTTGATCGAGAATTACTTTGATGGTATGCATGCTCAAATAAATTTGTTAGTCTCTAAGGTGCCACAAGTCCTCCTTTTCTTTTTGCGGATACAGATTAACGCGGCTGCTACTCTGAAACCTTTGATGGTATGGCACCCTATGCTGTGAGTGTAATTCCAGTGCTCTGTGCTGTATTAAACAATGGTTTTGATCCACAGTGGGTTGTCACAGCTCAGCTGGTATGTGATATTGCAAATTTGTACGTCATTCTTTACACTCATGTTTTAAAAAGGCATGCTTTAATGAGTAGTTTTCTACAATGAGTAAATTTGTCCACTTTTAATAAAGTGTTCCAAATTCAGAGGCTCCTTTATTTATAATGGAATCCCTAATTTTTTTTCTGGGGTAGGTCTAAGGCATAGATGGCTGGGGAGAGGGCTTATGTACTGTAGAAAAGAGAACCATCTAGAGAAGGAAGCATCTGGTCTTCTCTTTGCACACCCAGGGAGTGGGCTCAGGGAACACAGAGCTCTTATCATCAGTCAATTCTCTACTTCCTCTTACCAACTTCATCCATGGGATCCCAACATTAGATCCTATGGGCTGGCATCATGACAGGATGGCATTGCCATCCTGTTATGATCAGAGATGTTCTGCCCCTGGGGCACAGAGGTTGCTACCCATTCAGAAACAAACAAGTGCAATGAAACTAAAGTAAAATAAATTAACCTTCATGTCAGTTTTGTTATATGTACCATTTACAACTGTTTATTTAACATCCATCTGTCATATTTCTAATTCCATTCACTGCTGTCAGTTTAACACTCCATTCTTCTTTCTTCCAGATGAAGGATTTATGTGGGGACAGCAGCAAGTTAGCATACAGTGTACCCTCTTCTATTATCATACATGCATATGTTGTCTTGGCAGAATTAGTTATTTAAAATAATTTTGACAGATAATATTGAAGTTTATTTTAAGCACTTTGTCTATTTTCAACATTTAAATTTTCACTGGTATGGAAATCATGGGGGGCTGTCACACAACGGGGGTACATACAATTATTTAATGACAGTAGATGTTGAGGTTTAAAAAGATTAAAGCTTTATAACTGTTAAAACACAAAGGAATGGGAAGCTGAGATTTTTAGGTGACAACCTGATTCCAACAGTTGGTTCTTAGAAGAAAGTACCCAAATATCATGAGTCTTACAATAAATGCAGCACATGTTGTTAACGCTGTTAATGATCAAAGATTAAAACACAGCGTGTGAATCCAGACAATGGAAGTGGTTAGGGAAAGGAGGTGGTTAGAGGACAAAACCTATGGGAATCATATTATCTAGCCATTGGATCCACATTGAAATCTATGAGACTCTTTCCATTTAGTTTAAGGGGGACTGGATGAGGCCAATGGTAAGCAATTCTTGTGAATTCCAATGTTTTAAAATAGAGACTGAAGTAGGCCAAGAAGACATCATGGGAGTAGAAGCCCATGGCAGAAGGTAAGGTCAAAAGAGTGACTTGGAAGAGGAGTTAGACAGCGCAGTATGGGGATCCCTGGCTCACAAGCTGCGGGATATGGCTCCAGGCAAAGGGAGCAAAAGGCAATGGGCTGAAAAGGTGAGAATGGGAAGAGACAAAGGCAGAAAAGTAGCTGGGGAAGGGACAGAGGGAGATCCCTTTAGCTGCTGAATGTTGAGTAAACTTAACTGGGAAGATGTGAAAGTCGAAGAGGAGGTTACAATATCTTGCTAGTTACTTATGTGACCTTCTCTCGTCACAGGTTTCAGAGTAGCAGCCATGTTAGTCTGTATCTGCAAAAAGAAAAGGAGGACTTGTGGCACCTTAGAGACTAACCAATTTATTTGAGCATCACATCTCATCACAGTAGCCTAGTGTTTCACAAGCGTGAATGAATTCATTTTTCTTACATCACAAAGGTGTGGAGAAGTGCTACCATCCCCTTTGTATTGATGAGGAACTCAGTTGCAGAGACTTGCCCAAGGCCAGAGAAGTCTGTGACAAAAAGGGCTACTTCCTGCAGGTGTGCATCTTTTCTGGAGCACTTGCCATTCTCCTGTTCTAATATACAGCAAAACCTGCACCTGAGCCCACCAAAACCAAACAACTGCCAATCTGTCCCAAAGTATGACTAAACATCCCAAGGCAAGCTGGTCATGCACCCACCCACATCTTTTTTGCAAAAAAAATTCAGAGTTGAAAATTTTCTGATGTGGAACAAAACCCAAATTCTCAAACCTTGATTTTTTTTGAAATGGCATTCTCGTTTTCCAGGCAGCCCGAATACCAAATTCAAATCTTCAACATCTTTTATTTAGAAAACAACCTCTATTAAGGAACTCATTGTTGGTCCAAGAGCAGAAAATTACAACAGGTTCAATATTACTTCAGTCTTCCAGCATATAGGGTATTCATCTGAAGAGCTCGTCACTTCACAAAGGTGGTTGAAATGATGAACCCTGTCTTATGGATTGGAGAATTGAGACACAGAAGTATTAATAACCATTTAAAAAAAAATAACAACCTCCCACTGATTTTTGGGTGCCTCAGTTTTTGAGAGCCCAGTAAGAGACACCTTGGCTTAGATTAACAGAGGTGTTGAGCACTTGCAGCTCCCATTGATTTCCAAGGGAGTTGCGAGTGGTCAGCACTTTTGAAAGATCAGGGTCTTCAAATGGACTCCCAAAAATGGAAGCACACAAACTCAGTAGCCACTTTTGACAATCCTGGTCTAAACAACCTCCCCAAGAGCACAAAGTGAGGCAACAGCAGGCATCTCTCCTAACTTCCAGTCCTCCATCTATTTCTATTTTATAGACAGTCTCATATCACCGTCATAACCATAGTATCTGAGCACCTCCCAGTTGTGCATAAAGCAAAGTGACCAATATGTGCCACATGAGGGTCAATTTTTCCTTCCATTGTACTCTGTCCACTAGATCACTCTGCCTCTGTTTCATTTTATTGCTGCCAAATTCATCCTCGGTTGCCCTTTCTCAAGGACTACTGTAGCCCTGCTTAAAAACCCTGCACATCTCAGCAAAATACATCATCTTTCAGTTCTGAGACGGTCATGGATTTTTTTTTTTTAATTATTATTATTTTTTAAGTGTTCCTGCCAGTTTCCATTGCAAATCAGGCAATGTCTGGTAAGCAAATGAAAGGGTAAAATGTTCTCATGCTTGTGAGAAATATTCACTGCGGGTTGAAAGGAATGTTTCTTAGAAGTAGTAACATTACTTACAAAATACACATACATGCTTGGAAGCAAGTGAGCAGTAAGTGTGGGCAGTGGATGTGAGGAAAGGGGAATAGGGGACATTTTGAACATTGCCTTGGGAGAGAAGGCCGTTTCTCAATTGCACAGGGCAGAGTGATCTATGGAGTAAGAAGGATCTGGTTATAAAAAGAAACCTTTATTATAAAGTCCTTGGGCAAGACAGGAATATTTACTTGCTAATGAGGATATGATGAGGTTTCCAATTCCGTTCACATGGAAAGCCATTATTAATGCTTTTACATTATGTCTGCCAAGGGCCGATATAGAAAAGCTCCAAACTAAATTGACTTTACAAAAAAAAAAAAAAAAAAACCCACCTACTTTCATGTGCAGCTTTGTGCAATACTTCAACTCTAGACTCAGTGCAGTAGGTCTTTACAGACCTCACATGCTCTGAGGCTGGGATTTTTTTTTTTAAATCTATCACTCCCTCATCAGAATTGACAACTTCTGTTGGCAGAGGACGTGGGCTAGAAATCCCTCCTTTCTGATGTCTCAGTGGGTCGATCCCGAGACCGTCGAAGCTCTGAGCTGTATGCCAAGAGGTTGTGTCCTAGGTGGAAGAGTCTTAACCATGCAGCATGCCTGGTATGATGGTAACCCAGGGTTCCCTCATGCTCTCGTAGGTTGGGCCTCATTTAAACAAAGGCGTTATAGAAGGCGTAAATACTAGCGGGGGCCGCACACCTCGTAGCTTGTATAGGCCAAGCTTATTGTATGCTCCAAGGGCTCTTTGCTCTTTTGTTGTAGCAACCAGGCAAGGTACTAACAAACTTCAAAGGTACTAACAAACTAGGACTTTATTTTTAAAGTGGAAACCTCTTTACCAAGCTGCTGCTGCACCCTCGGTAGCTCTCACTCTGCCTCCTCAACTGCCCCCTCCCCCCGCTCCTTCTTGTTTCTTGTCCTTTCAGACTCCCAACAGCCAGTGCTCCCAGTTCTAATAATTACAAGCAGCATCTAAACACCACATTCCCTCCTCTCTTAAGATACTCTCCCAATTAAAATAAACATTGTTATTCTAACCACAGGAACAAATATGAAACAAGACACTATACTGTTGGCAGAAATATTACACTGAAAACACTGTAGATACCACATAACATAGTCTCTAGTCCAGACAGGTGGTCGTCTGGGTCTGACAGGCCATCTCTCAAGCCCCGGTTCCAGTGCAATGTCTTGTTGTGTTGATACTACGGTGAAGTCATCCAATGCAGACTGGGTATTGGCATAATCTCCTCTTGGTGCATAGGCAGGTGCAAGATAAGAAGCATTCCATACTATGACAAAGCTCTGTCCTTGCTTCCGTGGGTCCCGTGTTTCCTGGTGGATTTCGCTAGTCTCAGGGGGGCTCACTGTGACCCTCCACGTAACCCTTCTTTCTCTAGAGACAAGGGTCGCAGTCTACTGAGCCATTTTCATCATAAGCCAGCAAGGGAGGTGAGGAAAAGTTATCCTTCCTTGCACAGTCTCTATTGTCTCCCAGTCTCAGTGATTAATCAGGGGGCAAAGGTGGAGGGGGGGAACCCGGGCCCACCCTCTACTCTGGGCTCCAGCCCAGGGACCCTAATAGTGTCAGCTATGGTAGCTGACCTTTTAGAAACATGACATGTACAATTCCCTGGGCTACTTCCCCCACAGCAGCCCTCACTTCCTCAAGCCCCACTTCACCCTTACCTCAGGGCCTCCTTCCTTGTGCCTGATATGGTGTGTACTACTCAGCCTCTCCAACAGCACAACTTCCTCCCATAGCTCCTGACATGCACACCCACCTGACTGACTGGGAGGCTTTTAACTAGTTTCAGCCAGCCCCTGATTGGCTTCAGGTGTCCCAATCAACCTAGCATTCTCCCTGCCTTCTGGAAAGTTCTTAATTGTTCCCAGGTGTCTTAATTGACCTGGAGCAGCTTCCATTTCACTTAACCTGGTACCAGGGATTTGTTTAGCCTGGAGCTAATAGATCTATCTCCCACTACTTTTCTATAGCCATCTGGTCTTGCCCCGTCACAATACCCACCCTTCAGAAAGTCGATAGGTGTAAGGTCCCTTCTTCTCTATGGTTTTAAGAAGAGCTGTGAATTTACGGTCCCCTTTGCATAAAATTCCAGGTTTTCGTATTCTAACAAAGGAACCACACTCAAACTTTGGTTCCTTAGCACCCCACTGCTTGTCTGTGAAAGCCTTAGACTTTGCTTGGTTCTGTTCAACTGTTTTTCTCACATCATCCTCGTTTGGGGCATCAGGTCATGCCTTTAACAATTCAACAATGTTCAGTTTAGTATTCATTTGTTTCCATGCAGTAACTCTGTGGGGGATCTTTGCGTTGTGGCATGTTGTGTAGCCCGGTATGCTTGCAAGAAATCAGTAGTGAAGGTTATTCACAATCGCCCTTCCAGTTTAGCCATTTACAAACTCTCTTTCAAACTTCTGTTAAACCATTCAATTTCCCCATTGGCTTGAGGTTAACATAGGGATGACCTTCTGTGTAAAATGTTCCTCTCTGCTAGAAAAGTTTCAAACTCCAGGGAAGTAAATTGACTACCATTATCTGAAACCAGTTCTTTGGGGTTATCTTCCCTGCTAAAAACTGAAGAGAGGAACTTAATTACTGTAGCAGAAGAGATTTGCGATGTAAATGCTACGTCAGGCCATTTACTGAAATAGTCTATTAAAGTGATGGCATAACGGCAGTCACTTGGAGCAGCAGCAAAGGGTCCTACAATGTCAGTCGCCACTTTTTCCCATGCAGATTCAAGAAGAGGAACAGGCTGTAATGGAGGGGTACATATCACTGCTGTCTTATCATGCATTTGGCAAGTGACACAGGATTTTATGAGTGCATCAGTTTGAGAGTCCATCCCTGGTCACCAATACAGATCCCGTAGTTGTTGTTTGGTTCTGACAATTCCTTGATCAGTATCGTGTGCCAGGTGTATGAGTTTTGACTGTAATTATTCTGGCACAAGTAGCCGGTGTGTACTTCATAGCACACAGCCACCAAGCAAAGAAAGTTCATCCCAAATTCTAAAATAAGGCAGCAGAACTTGGTCAAGGTTTTTAGGGTTACTGGGCCATCTCTTTGTCAGAAATTCCTGTAGTTTTTGTTGAATTTTACGTGCTGAACAAGCAGCTTGAAACGGTTCTTTTGTAACTGCAGTAAGAGTGCTTGTAATAAGCGCAACGACTACATCCTCATCCTCCGGTGGACCATCTGGTGAAGGCAAAGACAGGCAAGAAAGGCAATCAGCTACCACATTTTTTTCCAGGCTTATATTCCAGTTCATAATTGAAAGAGAATAGTCTTGCAAACCATCTAGCAATATGATATCCTGCTCTTCCCAGTCCTTTTGTGGTGAGCAACATCATCAAAGGGCTGTGGTCTGTGCGCAACCCCACAGGTAAGTTCTCCATTTTTCAGCAGCCCAGACACAAGCAAGTGCTTCTTTTTCGACTGTAGAATATTTCTTCTCAGCATTACTTAGTGTCCTTGAAGCAAATGCAACAGCCCTCTCTGTGTTGTCCTCATGAAGTTGTGTGAGGACAGCCCCAAGTCCATAATCAGAAGCATCAGTAGTTACAATTGTGGGCAATGCAGGAGTGAATAGTGCAAGTACTGGACTATGTTCAATCAAGTCTTTCACCATTTCAAAACTAGCTTGTGCATCCGTTGTCCACACTAAGGTTGAACTTCTCTGTAGTAATTCCCATAACGATTCAATGACAGAAGCATAACTGGGAATGAGTTTTGCATACCAGGAGGTAAGACCCAAGAAGGAATGTAAGGTTTACAAATCTGTTGGAGGAGGAGCATTTGAAATTGCCAGGATATGATCTGGATCAGGTTTTAGTCCAGCCTGTGATATTTTATGCCTCAGAAAGGAAAGTTCAGTTTGTCTAAATTTGCATTTGGACCTATTGAGCTTGAGGCCTGCTTTGCTGATGCAGTTTAGTACAGTCTGCAGGTTATTGTCATGCTCCTCAGAAGTATTTCCAAACACGATAAGATCATCCAGATAACACTGAACTCCATGTTGAGTCTTCAGAATCAATTACATCATTTTTTGGAAGGCATTTGGGGCAGATGCGAGACCATATGGAACACGTTTAAAACAAAATAGTCCCTCATGTGTAATGAATGTTGTGAGGTCTCTGCTATCTTCATGCAACATAACCTGGTAGTATGCGGTCTGCAAATCAAGAGTAGAAAACACTTTTGCTCCACGGAGTTCTGCAAATACTTCTTCTATGTGAGGAAGAGGATGGCTGTCAATCACAATAGCTTTATTTGGCTCCCTTAAGTCCACACAAAGGCAAATGCCTCCATCCTTCTTCTGTGTCACTACTGTGAAACCCATTCTGAGGAGTCTCTCTCTTCAATAATGTCCTTTTGAACAGTTTTTCTAACTTCCTCTGAAACAGCTTCCCTGACTGAAAATGGTAAGTGCTGTAACTTCTGTCGTACAGGCATCACATTATTCCGCATTTTAACTTTATACAGAAACCCATAAGCACAGCCGAGTTTCTCCTCAACCTAGTGTTGGGTCCCAGCTGAAACTGGTGTGTGTACCGCAAGAGTGCTTTGCTGAGGAAGATCAATTTGTCCATTAACTACCCTGAGATTTAAAGCAACCAATAAATCTCTGCCAAGGAGTGCCTTTGTGGACAATGTAGAACTCTGCAGTTACACAGCAATCACCAAAAGTACTATTGCTGGCAGGCAGTCATGTACTGGAATATGGTTTTTCAAAAAGCACACCAAGTGAAGTTTGAGTTCAGTAAGAGGCACATCTTTAAAGTAATGCAAATAGATGGAATCAGGTAGCATAGATACTGCTAAGCCAGTGTCCAACATTAGCTGAATAGAGTGTGATTTGCCTGAGGGTATGGTGGAAATGTTTACAGTGCACTTTATTTGTTCTGGAATATGTACAGTAGTGATTTTGTCCACACTCAGCACAATAAATTTGGTTTTGTAACCTGTTGATTGAACTGGCTGCTGTGACATATTTTAGCAAAATGTCCAATCTTTTTGCAATGATTGCACTGAGCTACTTTTGCCAGACATCCTGTGTAGCTTGCAAAGTGTTGTAGGGATCCACAGCGAAAGCATGCTTTTACTGTATTTCGAATTTGCTGATTTGGTGGTTTTCCATTAGTTTTCCTCTTGTAATCATTTGTCTGCAGTGATAGTGAACTTTTCTGTAAAGGAGTCACAGCCTGGACTGTGCCTCCTGTATCCATGCTAATTATTTTGGCTTCAGCTGTAGCTGGCTCAATCTGAGTAGCAAAGGTTATTGCTTTTTTTAGTGTAAGTTGTTGTCAAGGTTCCCTCCCCACTCTGAACTCTAGGGTACAGATGTGGGGACCTGCATGAAAACCTCCTAAGCTTACTTTTACCAGCTTAGGTTAAAACTTCCCCAAGGTACAAACTATTTTACCCTTTGTTCTTGGACTTCCACTGCCACCACCAAACGTTTATCTGGGTTTATTTATTAGGAAAGCATTGTTTGGAAACATCTTTCCCCGCAAAATCCTCCCTACCCTTGCACCCCACTTCCCGGGGAAGGTTTGGTAAAAATCCTCACCAATTTGCATAGGTGACCACAGACTCAAACCCTTGGATCTTAAGAACAATGAAAAAGCATTCAGTTTCTGAAAAGAAGGATTTTAATAGAAGTAAAAAGTAAAAAAGAATCACCTCTGTAAAATCAGGATGGTAAATACCTTACAGGGTAATTAGATTCAAAACATAGAGAATCCCTCTGGGCAAAACCTTAAGTTACAAAACGACACACAGACAGGAATATCCATTCTATTCAGCACAGCTTAATTTCTCAGCCATTTAAAGAAATCATAATCTAACACATATCTAGCTAGATTACTTACTAAGTTCGAAGACTCCGTTCCTGTTTTGTCCCTGGCAAAAGCATCACACAGACAGACACAGACCCTTTGTTTTTCTCCCTCCTCCCAGCTTTTGAAAGTATCTCGTCTCCTCATTGGTCATTTTGGTCAGGTGCCAGCAAGGTTATCCTAGCTTCTTAACCCTTTACAGGTGAAAGGATTTTTCCCCTGGTCGGGAGGGATTTTAAAGGTGTTTACCCTTCCCTTTATATTTATGACAGTTGTGGTTCTAGCAGTAAGCATTCTCTTACATGAAGCATGTTTGTTTTCTCAACGAGCTCGTCTCTAATCATCTCATCTGCCATATTCCCAAAGTCAGAAGTTACAATCAGACTCCTCAGGGAAGCAATATACTGCTTTATAGTCTTCCCTTCTTTTCTGCTCACGCTGGTGAAATCTGTAGCGATTAGCTACTACATTCACTTTTGGCACAAAAAAGTTCTTTAATGCAGTGAGTGCTGTCTCACATTTATCATCTGCAAGGGGAAAAGTGTAAAATATACGCTGCCCTTCTGCTCCAAGGCAGTGGATGAGCAGAGCACGCTTTCTTGTTTCAGAAATCTCTGTAGCAGTGATTACAAGCAGGTAAGTCTCAAACATATGGATCCAGGCAGTAAAAGCAATTGGAGGCTAACCTGGGCTTTGCAGAAAGGGTGCAGGTGGGTTCAGAGGCAGAAGATTCCACCCTCGTCACCAAAATGTTGTAGCAACCAGGCAAGGTACTAACAAACTTCAACAGGACTTTATTTCTAAAGTGAAAACCTCTTTACCAGGCTGCTGCTGCACCTTCGGTAGCTCTCACTCCACCTCCTCAACTTCCCCCTGCCCTTCCTGTTTCCTGTCTTTTCAGACTCCCAACAGCCAGTGCTCCCACTTCTAATAATTACAAGCAGCATCTAAACACCACATTTATCCATTCCTCACCCATACTCCCTTTGTGCCACCCTCCCCCTCTACTTCAAGGACTCCCTGCAACTCCCCCAGCCAGGTTCTGAGGGCTCCCCATTCCCTTTTCCTCCCCCCATACCAGGATCCCCCAATTTTCCCCATCAGAGGTTCTGTACACCCCATTTTCCCTACCCCCATGCAAATATCCCTCATTCTTCCCCCTCAAGGCAGGGGTTCTGATTGTTCCCCACTCTCCCCTCCCCTCATTAGCAGGATCCCCCATTCTTCTCCCATCATAGGGGTTCTCTGTAAACCCTCATTACCCCCTTCCTTCCATAGTCCCCTTCAGAAGTTCCTTGAGGTGTACTAACATACTCCCTTTTCAAACAGCACTACGTTAAGGCACACTAAGGGACTTTTAGTGCATGCCAGCAGGGTCTACATGGGTCACTTAGTACATGAGGCATATCAGAATTCACAGACCAGTGGTGTACACTTGCACTGAAGGCTTGCCTATATGGTGTGTTAATGAAAATCAGAAGCCAGGTGTAGTGCAGTCTTTACACTAGTGTAAAGTGAGCATAACCATTGCCATTCTGATTTTAGAATGGTTTATACCAGCAGCTCTCAAACTGTTGGTCAGGACCCCAAAGTGGGTCACGACCCTGTTTTAATGGGGCCGCCAAGGCTGGAGTTAGATGTGCCTGGGCCCGGGGCTGAAGCCCGAGCCCCACCACCTAGGGCTGAAGCCAAAGCCCAAGGGTTTCAGGCCTGGGTGGAGGGACTCAGGTTACAGGCCCCCAGCGTGGGGCTGAAGCCCTTGGGCTTCGGCTTTGATCCCCCACCTGGGGCAGTGTGGCTTGGGCAGGCTTAGGTTTCGGTCCCCCCTCCTGGGGTTGTGTAGAAATTTTTGTTGTCAGAAGGTGGTTGCAGTGCAACCAAGTTTGAAAACCCCTGGTTTATACAGATTGTGCACTCACTGTGCATTGGTGTAAGTGACTATGCCATGCAGGACAGTGGAGAATCAGGTCCCAGCACGGTTACCGATTCAGAGGAGAACACAGACTCAGGTTTAAATGATCATTGTGGTATCTTTGACCTTCTATTTGTCCTTTCAGTAATTATAAGCAGAGTATGTAACTTACACCACCAACCATGGTATGGGAACAGAAGACTTGAGGTTCAAAGAGCTTTCAGTTAGGCATCTTTCACGTGCATGAAATTGGATGAACTAAATATTTCAGGGATCAAGAAGGGCGTGGGGCAATGTATTTTTTCTATTCAAAGAACTTCTGAATATGTTCAGACTTGGGAGCTAAACACAAGCTAAGAACAATTTCACATAAATAAATATAGGAAAAAGCAATGACAGCACTTGGGAATAAGCACGATGAGTCAAAATTGCAGAAGCCTTCCCACAGCTGCAGCACTGCTTGGAAAAACACTCACTCATTTTCCAAAGGCAGTCAGTGAGGACACTTTATTAGGAGGGAACTTTACAGGCAATTTTCTTCCCTTGAATCAGAGCAGAGGATTAGGGTCTGCGCTTACTTCAAATGCAAGAGTCTTGAAGTGTTCATAGGGCTACAACGGCTCTCAAACTTTTAGACAGATTTGCTTAACGCCTTGAAGGAGTTTGCATTACTAGAAAGCAAGCAGGACAGCTATTTAAAAGAAAGCTGCCACATTTTATTTAGCCTTTGAGAGATGCCAAGGGGAGGAATGTGGGTGCCTACAGGGAAGTTGTTAAAAAGGGTCATAAAATAAAAATGTAATTTAAATTGGCATTTTTGTGGGCACTGAGGGCTTTCTGGTGCATCTGTCAACCCACATATAGACATAACAGTGAACTTAAGTCAAGAACCTCCCTGCCTACAACTTATTCACTGATTTATGGAACAAACCACAATTGAATGGTGAGAACAGGGCAATTCATTAATTAATTCATGTTGGTTGAGATTCTTGAAGGGAAAGCAATATGGGAATGTAGAGTGTTATTCTTGTTGGGTGACACAGGACTGCTGCTGAAACTCAAACCGAGTTGCTCAGGCTGGCTAGATAGACGTCCTAACCAAAGGAGAACCTCTGGTAAAATCAGCAGGGGTCAAAAATACTGAGCATTGCTTCACCTGCGAGCTGCTCTCTGTACCTCAGGAACCATTATGTGAAAAGAGGGACGTCATTGGTACCACCAGCAGTGTGGGAGGCCCAGTGCCTAATACTATGAACCAGCTGTCCCAGGGTCATCCAATTCTAATAAAACTAAAAGCCCTCAAGTCAAGTTCAAATTTCAGCCTCCCCCCCTTTAAAAAAATTAGAAAGAGGATGAGAGAACCTATTTTTCATTTTTATACCCACTTAACATTTCTTGGACCAGATTAGCTGACGTAAATTAGCTTAGCTCCATTGAAGCCAGTGACACGGTCATTGACCTGAAGTTGAAATACATCCACATTATACCTCACCATTTGCTTTACCCAATGCCCACTGAAGTCAATGGCAAGCATCCCACTTCCTTCAATGGTCTGTGTGTCTGACCCTGCAAGGCATTGGCTTCACACAGGCAGGTTTTTAATAAAAAAAACAAACCTGACAATTTTATTTCTGGACAGCTTGGGCTCTCTCATTAACTGGAAACAGATCTTGCCCAAGGGATCCTAAACCTTCCCCATTCTGCTGTAAAGAAGAACAAGTGTCTCTCTCTGGAGGGTTAAATGAACCCCAGAGTGACAGTTTGTTTTATTGATCATCCTTCTGGGAAATTTCAAGTCAATTTTGATTTCCAAACAAGGGCACAGTTGGCTGGTGTAAATAATGTAGCTTTGTACTTCCCAATGATTCAGCAAGGCAAGCAGTGTGGGATACGAGATAGATATGCTTGTCATTAAAGAAGGCAGGAGCAGGTCCCCTATCCCTAACTAATTTATCTTGTCTAGATAAGGTATTTCTTGGGTTCCCATCACCATATTATGGTGATGGTCATACATGTGAAGTGTCTGCAAAGCAGAAACATCATAGATACTACGATCAGAAGGGACCATTATGATCTAGTCCGACCTCCTGCACAATGCAGGCCACAGAATCTCACCCACCCACTCCTGCGAAAAACCTCTCACCTATGTCTGTGCTACTGAAGTCCTCAAATAGTGGTTTAAAGACTTCAAGGAGCAGAGAATCCTGCAGCAAGTGACCTGTGCCCCATGCTACAGAGGAAGGTGAAAAACTTCCAGGGCCTCTTACAATCTGCCCTGGAGGAAAATTCCTTCCCGACCCCATATATGGTGCTCAGCTAAACCCTGAGCATATGGGCAAGATTCACCAGCCAGATACCCAGGAAAGAATTCTCCATAGTAACTCAGATCCCGCCCCATCTAACATTCCATCACAGGCCATTGGGCCTATTTACCATGAATATTTAGAGATCAATTAATTACCAGGAAGAATAACTAAAAAAAGCCTTGTGTATGTCACTGTACAAGCAAAAGGGGAGGAGAGGGGCATTCTATGTCAAAAGTGACATTTGTTTCTGGATCACTGACAACGTGGAAGCAAATGACCTTGAATGTCTATGGATCAATGTCCTAAAGACAGAGCACAAGATGGGTACTTGTTGGTGTCTGCTCCAGGGCATCAAATCACACTAGGGAACATGACAACTAACTCCTAACCAATGATCTGTTTCCTTTCTGAAAGGTAGGGTTGCCAACCCTCCAGGATTGTCCCAGAGTCTCCAGGAATTAAAGATTATGTCATGTGATGAAACCTCCAGGAATATGTCCAACCACAATTGGCAACAAGAGGAGAAGGATCAAAGATGACATGAGAACCAGGGTAGGACCAAAACAAAAAGAAAAGGACTCATTTCTGTCTACTAAGCTACAATTTGGTTAGGTGAACTAGCAGCAAGCTGTATTATCCTGGATGCAGCTAGATCATCATAGGTGATTAGATCAGGGATTCTCAGATGTTCTTTTACTGGGACTTTTGCATCTCCAGGATCTAGCCAAGACTCCACTTTCATTTAGCAGTATAGAAAGGGCAGGGTGCTCCTGCCTCTCCCCCAATACCTCCTGACTTATTGGTAAAGAACCCATGCCTTAGATTATTCTGGATATCAAAAAACATTTATAGTTTGTCACAGTCCCAGAGAGTCACTGATGGGAAATGATATCCACTTCCTTGTTTCTTTATAAATTTAGAAGTGGATCAAAACTTTCCTAGAGTTCTAATGCTGTTCAGATTTGGGTGTTTGATGTGGCTCCATCTAGAGACAGGAGCCAGCTTAAAAAAAAAAAGATACAACACACACTGCACCCCCCCCCCCCCCAAATATTGTGCTTCCCTGAAGCCTATGGGTCACTTCCATGAGGAGTTTTGATTCAGGACCATTTCTGCCTAATCCTGCTTATTTACAGGATGCCTCTTGGTTACCAACAGAATATTGTGGACTGAAAGTGGAGTCCTGCCCAAGCAATCATATGCCCTTTACAAACCAATGCACCTTCAGAAAGTGGTTCTGGTCCATTTTTAGCTACTTATGATTTATTGACAGAGAACTTGCCTCCAGCAACATTAAAAAAAATATTCACACCCTATGATCTATTTGGTTTATAAAATCCAAGCCATTTGTCAACCTGCTCCCTGTCAAAGGAGGCTTCTGTCCTCAGTGTAAGGTCTCAAGATCTAAAATTAGTGAGTTGCATTTCTGAATATCATGCTATGCATACATTGTGTACCCATCTAAAAAAAATGAAATAAATGAGTGGTCTCATTTCCTTAGATTTACAAGCTGTGAAAACCATGAATAAACTTCAACTTTAAGACTTTTTCCCTCAAGGGGTGGGGGAGAATCTTGGAGTAAACTGGAGATTTGTAACTTGGCAGATGGGAATACTTCATTTAACCACTGCACAGACATTTACTAAATGCTTGAGTTTAAAATCTCAGAAAGCACAAAGTTTCAAGTTTAACATTTCAAAGCTGCTTAGATAGATGTTTGGGTGGCTTCCAAATTCTCCTACCAAAGCTGGTCACTGAGTGTGCAGAAGCTTCATAAATTCTCCACTCTCCCAGATGGTGAGTTATCATAGCAAATGTGGGTGCACTGGCTGGTGTGGTAGGATTTACTGCACTAACTCCACTTTCAGTCAAAAGTCAAAGGGAACAGAGTGTATGGGACTCCTGGGGGATTACAGCCTCTTTGTACTCAGCTGATTGCACCATGATCCTTAACAGCCTGGTAAATGCAGAGATTGCACAGCTTGTCCTAGCAGTGATCATGCTAATTATTCATACTACAGTAGTACCTAGAGGCCACAACTGAAGTCAGGGCCCTATTGTGCTAGGCACTTCATGTATACATACTAGGAAATGACCCCTACCTTGAAGAGATTTAGGTAGAAGAACAGAAGTATTGTTACCCATATTTTATGGGGGAGAATTGAAGCGACTTTCTAAGGTCACACAACAAGTCAGCAGTAGAACCAGGAACTGAACCCAGGTGTTGAGTCCTTGGCATGGGCCCTACCCACGACACCATCCTTCAACTCCTGTAAAAGGAAGCAAAAAGAGGAGCACTCAAATTTCTGCAGTCAAGAGACAGAACATCCAGGAAAATATTATAAATACAGGAAAAGCTTGATATGGTACGGATTTGCCTTTCTTGGAGTCTTCCCAAAAGCCCTGCTGTCTGAGATTCCACAGACTGATTTCATGGCATTTTCACACTCCAGTTCATTACCTAAATTTATTTAGGCTCTGACCTGTTTAATCTCTTCCATATAAGCCATAACAGCGTGCAGCAGGCCTGATCCAAAGGCCATTGCTGTGAATGGGTGTCTTTCCACTGATGGCATCGGGCTTCAGATCAGGACCCCAGTGCTTGAGCTCTGCTGGTTGACCCCTGCCCCAGATAGCCAGGGAATCACCGAACATATGTCATCAGGGAACTCCCTTTGCATGCCAGAGTAGAGCAAACATGTTAGGCCTCAGAATAAGTGAGTAGCCAGCCACGGCTAAAATGGTCAGTTCAGCAGCAGTACAAATAAACTGACATTGCTTGGAAGTGAGATCACAGGCAATTTATCCTTGCCTCAAATCCTACAAGAAAACAGTGTTTTATGTTGTTGATTTTCTTTCCTCTCTCATTTCTCATCTTTCTTTATTTCCATTTGCTTTCTACCACACCACGACTGATCTTTCTTAAAGCCTGGGGGACTGGAGCAAAGAGGGATCAAAGACCCTACACAGAGCTGGTTAGAATCCACCCCAACCTACATGGAAATATAACATTCCAAGGGAACATTTTCCATCCTCAGAAATAAATTATAAAGACATAGAACTTTTGCAGCTCATTAGTAAGTCATTATAGATATTCCCTTAAATCTCACCACCAAACCCTGCCCTAAGCCACTCCCAAAGTCTGAAAGAGAATTTTGCTTTTCAGATATTGGTAAGTCATAGAATCACAGAAATGTAGCACTGGAAGGGAACTCTGTAGGTCATCTAGGCCAGTCCCCTGCACCGAGGCAGGACTAAGTATTATTAGACCCTCTTAGACAGGATGATCCAAACTCCGGTTTCCCATTTGCTGCATAAAATTCTTCAACAGCCAAATTCAAACACTGGATAAGTATGGCCTGCTACTTTTGCCATTGAGTCAACTGGAGATTTGTCATTGGTTTGAATGGAACCAACATCTCATCTTAGGCCTGGTCTACAATGCGTTGGAGGTAGCTGTGCCAACTGGGTCTACATTAGAGGGTTATGCCAGCATAGCAACACAGGCTATTTAGGAGCCTAAGTCTAAATCAGTTAGACCCAGATTATCAAAAGAGACTCAAGCTCCTAGAGTGCCGACGGCCCAGATCTTCAATGGTGCTTGAGCTTCAATGACACTTCAGCTCCTAATCACCTAAGTGATTTTGAAAATGGGATTAAGGTTAGGTCTACACTAGAAACTGTTGCCAGCATAGCAAGGCCAGTTAGGTGTGATTTTTGGAGACATTTCTATGCCTACCGGACCCCTAACAGACTCAGTTATACCACCACAAAAGCATTGCTTTTTGATGGTATTGTTTATTTTATCAAACTGGTCGATGCTATACCATCAAAAGCAATTTTTTGCTGATAAAAACTGAGTCTACACTAGTATGGTCATGATGGTATAGCTATACCTTTGAAATTATAAGCGTAGAATTGGTTGTAGGATCCTACACAGGGCTGTGTGAACAACAGATTTTTTGTTTGGTGACAGTTCTGAAAAATTGGGGGCGGGAGGGGACCTATTTCAGGTTGACCCAAAACAAAATATTTTTGAAGTGTTCAGTGAACCAGCCATCTAACAAAACATACATGTTACATGTTTCAGGTCAAATGAAATTATTCGAACCAAAACATTTTTTTTAAACTTATTTAACAGTTAAAAATTGAAAGACATTTTTAAATTTCTACCAAAAATAAAGCTAACTTTGAATCATTTCATTTAGAAAATGTGAAACGAATTTTAAAAACAAAATTTTTTCCAACTGAAACAATTTGGCAAAATCAGTATAAATTTGTGAAGTGTTTTGGTTGACCAAAATCTACATTTTTTGCTGGAAATTTTTTCCCCCGCAACTTTATTCCCAACTCTGATGTGCTTTTGATTCAGTTTCAGATCTGAACTTCTTGAGATTTCTGATAGTCCTTGCTTTTGGCCAGACCAGAAATAGTGCAGTAAAGAAACCACCTCACTCATGGGATTTTGGCACTTCTGTTTCTAGCCCCAGCCAGAACTTCTCTGTACTCCTCAGCATGTACAAAGTGTTCTGTTTTCTTGGGTGTGTGTGTGTGGGGGGGGGGGTCAACTGTCATTTTAAAACACTTGTTATTGTTTAATCCTGGTGCTTGCAGCATCACCATAAAATGCAAATACTGCACATGGATAACTCCCCCGCCACGCCCACCCCCAATATAGCCCCATTGGGCTCCTGGAAATGTTCAATTCAAGTTTTAGATAATGTTTTTAATTCATTCTTAAATATAGGGATTGAAGTCAGAGAGTCTTTACAAAGCATTTGCTAATAGAAATGGTTTGGAACATTTTTCATTAAATTAAAGTTTGCAGAAGTATGCTGTTTTATTTAACCCAAAATGTTTTGTGGAGATGTGTCAGTTTTGCTGAAGTATTCATTGGGAAAGGTTTTAGAGAATAGGAGAGCTCAATCGCTCACATTCTATAGCCTGTATATTAGGGCTCTAGCCTGGTACGTGGGAGACTGCAGTTTGAATCCCGCCTCTGCCTGATTCAGAGTGATTTAAAAAAAAAAAAAGAAAGAAAGAAAGAGCAACACCCTCTGCTCTTTAACCTAGACCTCCCACATCACAGACCACACCCTGAGCCTCATGTCTATAGACAGGCCTTCCCAACTTGAAAAGCTCAAGTTCTGATCCAAAAACCCAGACATTAGACAATTCCATTTTTTCTGAAAGGTTCAAATGGTTGTTTCCATTCCAAGGAAGAACAGAAAAATTTGAAAACCTCAGAAGATACCATGAAACAGAGTTGTCATTCTCTGGCCAGCTCCATCCCCCAGTAGCTTTTGTTCCTCTTCCCAAATGAGCTCATGTACGCTTTGCTCCGAGGTGGAAATGGGGAAGTACATGAAGAAAAGGATGCTAATTTCTCACTCTACAAACAATTTCTGTTGGCTGATTTCACGAAGAAGGACATTGTGTTAAGGCCAAATTTCAACATGCAGTGGTATCTTATCACACCACCTCTGTTTTCTAGAGTCTCAGCTTTCATTGAAAAATAAAAAAGGTGAATCCCAACCTCAAAGAGGATAGGTATTTCAGCAGGACCAGGATCTCACCCTAAGTCTCTAGCTGTGATAGTTGTGAAGAAAGCCTTGATAATGCAGAGTGAGTGTAATGGAATCAACCATGTCTGTTTGGATTTGCAGTGTGGTGAAGTATCCAGAATCCTTGTAATAAAGAGTGTGCAATCAAGCAATTGAGCTGTGCAATGTCTATTGAATGTTGCAAACACTTTGTCTTTTAAAAGGTTGGGACCTAAATAGACTCCTACATAAATAAAAGGACATGCCAGCAGAAAGTCAGAAATCTCTTTAAGATATTTGGCTTGTCAGCACATTTTAGGATGGCAGCTGCCCCCCCCAAGCCCCCCCCCCTTTTTTTTTTTAAAGAGAGCTTATTAATGCACCCTAGTTATTCAGTGGGGAGAAAATCACAGCATCATCTTTTTCTACATGCAAAAGTGAAGCGAGTGAAACCAAATGAGATAAAAATCAACAATCTTACCTTGACAATGATAGGAAACCTTTTCTAATGGAACCGCATCCAAAGTCAGAGAGATCTTGTCAGGATAAGTGTGTTCTGGTTGATTTCTCCATCAAAGTCATGACAATATCAAAGCACAATTGGAAAATGCTCATTCACGTTTTGTTGTTCCAAGTCTAATGCTCAACTATTTGCAGGAAATAAGTTCTAAGTTCTTGTCCTCACCTTCAAGACCCTTCACAACTCTGCCCCTCCTTACCTGCTTATTCTAGTCTGCATGGGCTAGAGTCACTGGTCTGCTGCAGCATAAAGTGGCCTTCAACTACATGGAGATTTCCAGCTGAAGTTTCCCCCATGTAAGGGGGGAAACCTGTACTATCCCTGATCCTCCACTAGTAGAAGCTCTCTTATAGAATTTACAGCAAAGGCGGAAGTTAAAGCAGGAAGTCTGAGCATCCAGGGACCATCTGGGCTGGGAGGCAAAGGATCAGGGAGCTACACCCGGCTCTGTACGTGTGGACAGAGTAGAGAATCTAGACCAAGTAAAAGAGGCTTTAAAAAATGCAGTTATGTAATTCAATTTAGCTAACATGATACCAAACATGCCTTTACACCTAGCATAGACAGTTGAGCATCTTTACAATCATGTTAGCTGGTCATGTTGTAAAGTCTCTGCCAGTTATTTCCCCCCCTCACCCCATCCATTGAAGGCTAAACCCTTCCAGAACACATGTAAAACAAGTTCCCTTTTAATCCAAAGAGGACACACAGCAATGGCAAGAATGAAAGGAAATAGTAGGGTTAAAATCAGTCACTGGGCAGAGCCCCATTTAGTTTCACAAATGCCTTAGAAACACTGGCAAAGAGAGACAAAACAAGAGTCATGGCAATTTTTAAAAGCCAGTTTGGTGTAGATATGTTTAAGATCTCTGATCCAAGGTATTGAGCAGTATTCGTCTGTGCAATGCCGACATTGGGCTAGGTACTTTACATACATTCAAGAAGGCACAGTCCTCGCCCCAATTAGCACACAATCCAAGGACAGACAGGGGAAGCAGAACAAGAAGATTTGCAGAAGGGACTAAACTGTAGAGAGGATAAAAGCCCTACAGATGAGCTGAGGCAGACTGTACCAGGCATAGAGAACCATTTGGAAGGATGCCAATAAATAAATAAATCAGTAAACACACAGATGAAGTTGGAAACATTCCGACGGTGAAAACAAAGAGTCAAGTTCAGGAAAGAATAATTCAGGTACTTAGGGGTCAGGGGTTTAAACGGAGAGCTAGTAGAAAGAGATGGAGACATTTTGAAAATTCAAAGTGCTTCTATTTTGCAGGGGTAGAAATGGATTCATGTTTGGTATTTTTGCAAAGTTTTTCATGATATTTTAATCAAAATTGTTCATTTACCAAGTGCCATATTTTCTTACTGAAAAAATATCAGGCTTTTGGTAATCAAAAATATTCTATGAGGATTTTGAAACTGGTTTTGATAAAGATTCCAATGAAAAATGTTTGCATGACGACATCTACAAAATGGAATCTATTGATCACCTTGACAATTTTTCCTAAAATGTTTAATTTTCTAAAATGTGTCATTGACAAAAAAATCATGTGAGACATCTCAACCAGCTCTAGTGACAGCTGTAAGAACAGCCATGTGGTTGAGACTAGGAGAGTCACTAAACCTGCAGGGACATGGAGAAGGAAGACACATGGAGAAGGAAGTTAAGGAACTCAAGCCATTTTCCCCCACGTTCCAGGCAGAATACTCAGTTCTGCAATATACACAAACTCCTCTTTTTCCAGCAGTATTTCCTCCCCTCCAAGTGAATTTAGAAAGTCACTGAAAAAACTATATCTGAGTCTGTTGTTAACAATGCAACAAAGATATAACAAGAGCTAGTGGCTGGAAGTGGAGGCTGCACAAGTTAGCGCATATAGGGTGCTCTAAAAAACCCCTCAACCTACAGCTATTGCCCAGCCATTGGAAGGAAGAGGATCAGAATAAATAGCAAGGATCAAACCATCGCACTCTACCGCTGTCTCCGTCTACAAATGCGCTAAAATGAGCGTTTTCCTCAGCTTCTGTGATGCTCACACTGCTTCCCCCCCACCCATCCTCTGCAGGGTGGGCCTTAACTTTTAATAAATATAAAGTAATAAAGTTATACTTCTACAGTGGCTTCCATTCCATTCTAAAGGTGTCAAAGAGCTTTATAAACATCACTAGTCAATTAAGCCTCAGGAAGGGAGTGATAAGAAAAATAATTCTCTTTTACATATGGAGAAACTGAGGCAGGTTAAGTCTCCTGCCTGAGGTCAAACAGCTAGTCAGTGGCAGAGCTGGGAAAAGAATCTGGGGGTCCCCCGCTTTACCCTCTAGATCATACCTCCTCTGATGTACTTCAGGGTGACAAGGCAGGTGCTTAGTGTCATCCAATGAAGCGAACTGTAGCTCACGAAAGCTTATGCTCAAATAAATTGGTTAGTCTCTAAGGTGCCACAAGTCCTCCTTTTCTTTTTGCGAATACAGACTAACACGGCTGTTACTCTGAAATTAGTGTCACATGTTATTAAATACCTTGTTGAATCAAGGTTCCACATTTTCTGGGTTTGTAGTTCTAGGACATAAAACAGTGCCCTCCCAGCCCTTTCCCTTCCAGTCTGTTTTTCCTCTTCCTTCTTTGTGCCTCCATCCCTTCTCCCGCCACCTCCCTGTCCTAAGAAATCTAAGTAAGGCTCATAGCCGCTAACATTTTGATTACCCCTCCCAGCAAACAAAGAACTAGGATTTCTTTCCCCATGTCCCTTCTGACATTACTCCTGCTTCCCCCATCATCCTTCCCACATTGCCACAAATAATTTTGCTTATCCAGGCCCTTTGGACCATCTCTTGGTTTCCACAGACTCACCTAAGGTTTGGGGCCACCCCTCACACCACCAGGTCTAGATCCCAAGAGTCCTGCCTTAAAGCCATCCATACCCACCACCTTGGTCATACTCCCATCTCTACTTCTCTGTTCTTCCCTCTTTCGGCCCACTCAGTCTCTCTTTCTCTGCACATCATTCCTTACACGCTTTCCCCTATATTCTCCCTTCCCTTTGTATGGGCTTTGTAGCATACTGTAGAATCCACGTGGCTATCATTAACACACATCTAACTTTTGTTTAAAGGGGGGAAGACATGTCAGGGAACTCAGGCAGAAAAACAGCAGTCTAACCAACCTCAAAGCCAGCCCAGTCCTCTCTAGCAGTTCTCCAGCTTTTCTCCTCCACAGGTATCACATCAAAACTAAATTGGAGACAGGTGCAAACTGCAGGCATTTATTCTCTAATGAGCCAATTTGCTAAACATTCAAAGATAATTAATCCAATATTGCTGGGGTAGAATTTTGTACGAGGCACTTGCCTCTGCCCATTTTCAAATGAAGCCCCACTCTCTGCCACTTACAAATAATTTGATCACACTGCACTGCTTCTCCAATTGTATTCCTGAAGTGGAAACAAAATCCCACAATTATTGGCTACATCAAAATGGGAAGCTGTGATTGTTTTCTTGATTTAATTTAAATTAGAAGCTGATGATTAAAATAGTTTGATACTACAATATTTGCAAAAACAAAGCAGCAACAGGCAATTAATTGCTGATAGCAACAAGTTAAAAAACCACAAACCCAAAAGCTGAAACAAATGTCCACCACCTGAGTTTCACCTTCATATGAACAGCCCCCATACATTCTAAAGCCGTATAGTAATAGTAACATTAGCTCCATAAGACAGTACAAAAGACTAGAACAATAATCTGTGGGCAGACTATGCCAGATGCACACAGGCAAAGCCATATTTAATATGGATAATTTCCTGCAGCACCAGGTTGGGTGCAATAGAGGGTGGGCATTAGAACACTCTGGACCTTCCTTTCTATTTATTATTAATTATTTTTATTATTACAGTAGCATTTAAAAGCCCCAATTGAGACCAGGGACCTGTCTGTGCTCTAAACACATTGTAAGTTGACCTTTTTCCAAATACCTTATGGACAAGTCACGCCCCCTCTCTGCCTCAGTTTCCCCATCTATAAAATAGGGATAATGATACAGACCTCTATATAAGAGCTTGATAAAGAAGAGAAGTGACTTGTCTATAGCCACAGAGCAGGTCAACACCAGAGCCAAGTCTAGAACTTAAGTTTCCTAACGCCTAGTCTAGTGCCCTAACTACTAGACCACATTACCTACACTTCTGCCCTTACCCAAAATTTGCAGGGTCTTCTGTGGTGGACTGACTTTGCCTGAGCTAAAGTGATCTTTGCCTGCAGAGCAGCACCATTACTGCCTGCTGATAACTGGTCAGTAAAGTAGTCCATGAAATAAAGATATTAAGTTTGCTAGCTACCCTTTGACATCATGTACCACAGGGGCAGCACCTTAGAGAAAGTTTCAGAGATGCTAAGAGTATTCAGTGGAAGAAGCTTAAAAAATGGGGCCAGATCCTCAGCTGATATAAATTGGCCTAGCTCTACTGATTTCCGATTAAATAGCCACTGCAGTCAAACTAGCTCAAAATTTGGCCCAGAGTTTAAGTTCAAAAGTTTGGAAACCTATCAAAAAAAAAAAAATGTATCCGAACATCTTGAATCTTCAGGCTGGAAATCTTCCTTGGGTAGTCTTTATGATTAACTGGTCTGATCAAGAATTGTTCCTTCTGACCTTAACATCTACAAATAAATGTACGAAACTATGTTTGTGACTCATGTTTTTTGGTCAGCCCACTGTGACAGGCCGGGTCACAGAAACCCCCTTGGGACTGCCACCTGATGTGCTGAGACTACCTCTAAGCCCGTTTTCCCTGGCAGCTTGGGACTTCAGTACCTTGCCTGGTTGTGCCAGACACACTAGCCTCTTACAAACACAAACCCAGGCCTGAACCACGTCCCCCAAAACTTCAGGCTTAACTGAAGACAGCTTAAGAAGTGTTCCTGTCTCCAGCACTCAGATATCCAGTTCCCAATGGGATCTAAACCCAAATAAATCCATTTTACTCTGTATAAAACTTATACAGGGTAAACTCAAATTGTCCACCCTCTATAATACTGATAGAGCAAACAGTTGTGCATCTCTCTCTCTCTCTGTCTCCCAGGTATTAAGACTTGCTCTGGGTTAATTAATAAGTAAAAAGTGATTTTATTAAATATAAAAAATAGGATTTAAGTGGTTCCAAGTAATAACAGACAGAACAAAGTAAGTTACCAAGCAAAAATAAAACACACGCAAGTATAAGCCTAATACAGTAGAAAACTGAATACAGATAAAATCTCACCCTCAGAGATGTTTCAATAAGCTTCTTTCAGACTGGACTCCTCCCTAGTCTGGGCCCAATCTTTTCCCCGGTACAGTCCTTGTTCCAGTTTCTTTCAGGCATTTCTTTGGGGTGGAGAGGCTATTTTTGAGCCAGCTGAAGACAAAATGGAGTGGTTTACCAGGGCCTTATATAGTCTCTCTCTTCTGGGTGGAGAGCCCTTGTGTTCTCCTGTGCAGAATCACAGCTACAAGATGGAGTTTTGGAGTCACACGGGCAAGTCACATGTCCATGCATGACTCAGTTCTTTACAGGCTGACTCCATTGTTTACATGTTAGTTTGAACATTCCCAGGAAAGCTCAGATGTGGACTGGTGTCTCTCAAGGTCCATTGTTAGCTAAGTACTCCCAATTACTTGAATAATCCCTTCACACTATATTGACCAAATCTGCCTTATGTGCTTCCTACACCAAGCACTTTAAATACAAGCCTAGAGCCAATGCTCATAACTTCAGATATAAAAATGATATATGCATACAAATAGGATGAATACATTCAGTAGAACATAACCTTTGCAAAGATATGTTACATGGCATATCTAGCCTAAAACATATACCAGTGATGTCATATTTACTCTCATAAGCATATTTCTATAAAGCATTATGGGGTGCAACATCACACCCACAAACACCATAGAAACAGGCATTCCTGGGTTATCTTGGTGCTTTCACTTTTGGTGGTCATTAGAAACAGAAAGTGCAGCGCACATGGACATAAACAAAGTATTTGAACTTTTTCAAGCATCAGAATGGTTTGTGTCTGATTCAATTCTAGTTTTGGGTGAAGACTTGGTTGACTATTATTAGAGCTCCTCAAACTTTGTTGGTCAAAACTTCTGTTCGACAGAAATAGCTTTTGTTTAGCCAAAACTGAAATATCTGTGGGGAATTTCTGTTCTTAAATGTCATTTTTCAGGGTTTTCCCATCCGTAAAACCCCCAATTTTTGTCAAACTGGCTTAAATATTTGGTTCACAAAAACTGAAAGTATTCCAATTTAAAAAAAAATTCCAGGTCTTTGGGTTTTGATTAAAACCTAGGAAAAAACATTTCCTAACCATTCTGGTTATGATACAATCAGTTTGCCCATTCCAGAAAGATCACAATTAACCTTACTCTGAACAGGATCTGATCTCACACTGGTTTGACTCCAGTGGGGACAGTACGAGATTCTCGGCAGTGTCCCCTTCTGGATCCCTCATTTTGAACCTGTTCTTGTTTCTTCACCTTTTGATACCAACCCCTCACATCTAGCTGATGCCCACATGGGTTGTTACATTTCACATCCATCCAGGTAATGTTCTCTGGACAGGATCAATCATTTCCTTGATTCCTTTTCCGGGCAAATTTGATTAAAGTTTATTTTTAAAAATGAAAGCAATTTTTGTTGACAATTTTGGGCTGTCAGCTCTAGATATAATATCCTTGAATGTGGCTCAGTTACTCTGACATTGGTGAAATCTTAGAGCATCATGCCAAAGAGAGCCTGTATCACTGAAAATACCATGGTGTTTTTCATCCCCCATCCCCCCCCCCCCATGGGCTTCCATGGGAGCTATATCAGGCCAGGGAAGAATTTCTGGAAGAGGGAATGAAAGCTAGATAGAGACAAGGGAATGTGCAGGTGCAGGTGCAAGAATGTAATCCAATAATAGGATAAATGTCTCAAAAGTACCTGTGATTTAAGAGACTAAGTCCCATTTTTAAAAGTAATTTAGTCACCTAGGAACCTAAGTCTCATGGTCTTTCAAGGGGCTCCTAAGTACTTAGGCACTTCTGAATTTTTCTTCTCTATATGCTCCTTCTGCTTTATCTGAAACAAAGAACTGTAGAAGTAGAGTACAAACTTTTTCCTATGCCACAGGTCAGACACAGCTGGTTATGGTAAAGCTCATCTGCCATCCATGCTCTGAACTGATTAGTGCTGTGACTGATAGCAATGGGGACTTTTTTCTTTTCAAATCCAGGTAAACCATGTCTTTTGAACATTATAATAAGACCCTGGGAACTGAAGGAGATCAAATGTTTAGTGTTAGTTACTAATGTGTGGAGCCAATTGGTTATAGAAGGAGTAGCTACTATGGTTAAAATCTTAACCCCCCACTCCAAAAAAAGCTTGTGAGAGGGAACATATGGAATGGATTTTATCTGTAAAACAGGGATAATATTGACATAGTTTTCCTATGGTTCCTTTTTTTCTTCGAACTCGTTTGCATAACATTTCCTAGAAATATACTCCATATGTGCATCCCCACTGGCTGAACAGCCCAGTTCCCTGAGGTATTGCATGTAATATGAGGAAGCTGACATTTCATTTGGGGAAGGTGATCGTGGAAAAGAACCCTACTCTGAGTTAAACATCACTGAGGCTCACATTAGGGCTCATTTTAGTCCAACTAACTAGATGAGCTTTTCAAACCATCCAGACAACACATATTGGGGATACACAACTGGATCTGGAAAGATCACATCTAGCACAAAACAGACACCTAGATTGGGAAATAGCTTCATTTAGCATCTGGAGCGGAGCATCAGATTCTGTTTGCGGGACTGGGCTTGGGAGATGGTGTGGGAAATGACAAGCTCCAGAGAACATATGTAACCCGAGGAGTTAATCCCACATATGTATTTGACAGTTTTGGAGCATGTACTTATAATTTCCATAATGTTTGAAAACATACCGGCGCTCTCGCTCAGTGTCACAATGTCCTGACTTCTAAGACCCTTTTCATGACACCAAAAAAACCTTCTCCATGGAAACACAGCATGATGTCAGAAACTGTAACAATCCAAGAGGTGAAGAGTAAGGCTGTGGGACCATTCGACTAGCTTTTTCTGGCTTTATTTTTTATTTTGATCTAAGAACATTTTGTACATTCTCTATACAGGGGTGCCTTTTGTATGAGGGCAGATTCTGTTTTCTGGACTTTTGGTCCTCTGTAGTCACATGAAACAGGAAACATCACATACAATGAAGCTAGTGATGTGTTACCATCTAAGGCTCCCATGAATTCTATTTCTGTCTTTTATTCACTGAGACTGCTTTGAGTTACAGTCAAATAGTCATCCACTACAACTTGATAAAAAACATTCTGAGTTTTCAAGAATGATCTTGGAGTTTTAAAATATCTGTCTTGTGTATCGCCTGCATATACTGTATGGTGGGCATGGCAGTGCTTGTTAGAATTACGATTTAAATTAATCTTCCACTGTCACCTGCTTTTTCAGTTGTAACCTTGTCGGAAAATCCCAACCCTAGGAACTTGTTTATGCTTGTGTACACATATATAGACACACACTCATAGCAAAATGATTGACCAAGTATTATTTTATCAACTATAATTGGTTAATAGCATAGTAAAAGCATCCTGATTGGTTAATAACTAAATCACATGGTGTTTTAATATCATATCCTGCAGAGAGCCACAGGAGACCCATTAAAGAGTCATTTGCAGTTCAAGAGCCTCAGACTGAGTATCGCTGCTGTGTCATAGTGCAGATGCACAAGACGGGCAAATTAAGGTTGCACAGGCAGCCTTAATTCTGCCATTTCCTGACTTTCCAACATTCCCAGTTCCTACTGGCTCCCAGTTCCAGTCTTCCTCCCAGGATCCTCATCCAATCACAGTGTCTCTCCCCCTATTCTCCTTTGGTTCCTTACCCCAGTGTCTGCACAGCCAGTCCCAGTTCTCTCTCCATACCTCAGCTTCTTGTCAGACTTGTCTTAACTCCCCCCTTCCCTTCTTGTTCCCCCAATTGGTCTCAGTCCCAGTCTCCAGGCTCAGCAAGTTCCAATTTTCCCCTTGGCTCCTCATCCAATCTCAGTGTCTCCTCCACCCACTGGGTCACACTCCCCTCACCATTTCCTTCCCCGGCTTCCAGTCCTAGTCTCCTTTCCCAGAGAAGCCCAGTCTGCCTTGGCTCTCTGTACCATTTTTATTCTCCTTCTGCTAACCTCCAGTCCCGGTTTCTTTCCCCCACTGTTCCTTGTCTCAGTCTCCTTTCTTCACCCCCTCCCTCCAGGTCTGTCAGGCAACTTCTTCCTCCATGCTGCTTCAGCCTACGGTTAGGGTTAGAGCCTGGGGGAGACAGGTCCTGCTCCCAGGACCCACCACAACTCACAGCAGCCTAGAACTGTAGTTGCAGGGAAAGTCCTGTTCAGCCTCAGTCTGGATCATGCTCAGTGAGGAAGAACTCTTTGGGAAATTTAGCTGCTAAAATCTAAGTCTCTACTTAGCATATGCAAACTGATTTTTTCAGAGGCCAAATTTGGCCTGATTTTCACAGTGACATCAAAAGGCACAGCCTAAGACAAAGGCCACCCCTGCCAAATTTCAAGTCCCACTCCTAAAGAATGGGGGTGCTAAAGTTTGTCCACAAAAGGTTGTCAAATATTAGACACGGGCAAAAGAACGTTTGGTCTCTTATCCAAATTCTCAGATCCAGCCAAAATGGTTTAGCTGTAATGGTCAATAAATAAATACGGAGCTTGAGGCAGAAATCTGCCATGGAAAATTTCAGCTAAAATGGTTAAATCATAGAATTATATATTTGGCAAAGTTACAATAAACTGAAAACAGGATCTTATAATGGGAAATGTTGGACAACCTTAACAATAGGTGGTGCTACCAGCCTCACCTATAATAAAGCAGAGTAGGCTGGTGTAAGAACTGATGGGATTTGGTCATAGGAAGTTTGAGTTGCCAACACTTCCACATTGGAAGTTCAAGGCTGGGTTTCTGCTGGAGAACCCTGTGAAGCTAGACACTGCAGGAAGTACCACCCAGCAGGGCCTGAGTGGTAGCCCCCCATAGCCCACTGATTGGGTCATGCAGGAATATAAACCAGGAAGCCATCATGGGGAATTGTCTGAATAATGATGCAGACTGCCTGCTTGCTTCCACTCCTGACCTTGCCTTGTTGTGAACCCTAGGGCTTGTCTACACTAGTGGGTCTGGTGAAGACGTGATAAGTCAATGGGAGAGCGTTCTCCCATTGACTTCAGTTCTCCACTTCCCTGAGAGGCAGAAGCTAAGTCGTCAGGAGAGTGTGGTGTAGATACTGTGTTATGTTGCTGTAAACTATGTTGCTCGTGGGGAGGGGGGGGATGTTTTTTCACACCCCTGAGTGATGTAACTTACATCGACTTAAGTGGCAGCGTAGACCGGATCCTAGACTCCAGATCCTGACCTTGATTCATCCCTGGCCTCCTGTCTACAACCTGGTACTTGATTCAGCTCGACCTTGACTGTGCGACTTGTCTGCTGCCTATAACCTAGTATCCTGACCTGGCTTGACCCCACTACTGGTCCCTTGACTGCAACTTGGTAACTGACTGGTGCACACAGGCTGTCCACATCCTGGCCCTGACAGCTGGGATTTTCAAAAGGACTCCATGGGGTTGAATCATTCAAGTTTTGATGAAGTTGAGTGCATTTTGAGCACATAGTTGCTTTTGGCTTCTTTGAAATTCCCAGTCATAGGGACAATGCCTTGCAGAATTACATCTCTAGATACATGCACTGCATCTCAACACATCACAGTGATATATACATGCCCACAAACACAAAAGTATTCTTAACAACACAGGTGTAGTTTGGTTGAAGTCTGACTTTAAAAAAAAAACAAAACAATTTGATTTTAGAAGCACAGTATGTCTCCATATTGCAAATGAAGGGTCTGGAAAAAACAGATTGTGTTCCTGCTTCTGTCGCTATGACTTTTTAGTTTAATATTTTTCACCATGGCTAACGGAGAGGCAGGGGGTGAGTTGTATTTCAGACTGTAATTAGGCAGACACAATGAGGTGAGTTCTCAGCACGCTACAGGGAAAAATTAAGCTTCCCTAGCTTCCATTACTGCTAATTTCCCACACACATGGGAATAATATTTACTCCTCTATGTACAATGGAACGGAGTTAATTTTAAAAAAAGTCTCAAGCCCATACAAGCATCCCAGGCCCCTAGAACATTATTAATGAAACAAAACACAGCTAACGCCCTGTTTCGGGAAATGTGTCCTTAATGTGAAGTGCATGAAATTATTTCAGTGCAATGTAAGCATATGCTTAAGTGCTTTGCTGAATCGGAGCCTAAGTGAATACACAACTATGTCCAGTTTCAATTGGTCAGTTTTACATAATTTTGGGTCAAAACAATGAGTTTCACTAGCTATCAGTTTGAAATTAAAAAAAAAAGTGAACTCAGGTTCCCTCCTAAAATGACATTCTTCCTGATTTTGGCTCTCATTATGAAAGTTTTGGACAGTTCTAATGTTATAAGGGATGAATTCAGATCACATTCATACCTATGGACTTCAGTGAGATTGGATGGGTGGAACGGAGAGCACAAGTTGGCCCATTATATAGGAGCCATACATCATAATCCACAACTCCGTTGCTGGAAAAGGAAATCAAAGCACCCCACCCAGTTTGCACTATTTACAATGGTGCACTCATGCTCCCCTCTTTGTTCTCAGGAGCATAGGAATAGCCATACTGGATTAGACCCGACATCCAGCGAGTTCAGTACCCTTCACCGTTAGCCAGTAACGGTTGCTACAAAGAAAGGGGCAAACCCTGCAAAAGGCAATTGAGGTGGACACAACAGCAACACGAGGACGGACACATACATGGAATTAAGTGTCAGGCCACAGCTTTTATTAAACTTTCACACAGGGGAGGGGCGCTATCTGCCCATCACCCCTACTTTCCTATACCAGGTATTTAATTGGTTTGGTGCAAGCGCCAGGGTTACACGGCTCCTTACAGTAGTATAACCCATAACATGGGGTACGCTCTCCTTAGTCTACCCAGATGTCTTAGCTCCCTGAGACCAAGTACCCTCCCCCATAAGAAGACGACAGAGGGTGCAGCAGGGTGGGGACCTCAGCCCTCAAGGACCACAAGGTCTGACCTTGGCCCACGAAGGCCACAAGGTCTCACCCTGTCATGAGCCCAAGGCCCATCACCCAAATCCCAAGTCTTTTACCGCTGGGAACCATTCATTTTATTCTCTTAACTGCACTAGAAAGCAGCTGCAAGTTGCACCAGATAAACAACTCCACCCCAGTACCTCATCTAGGTACTAAGCATGTTCCTACTTAACCCAATGTGGCTTGAAGGGGCTGCAAGGAAGCAAAAAATTCCCTGGTCCTTCACCAATTGGCCCACGGGAGAAACAAAATTCCTTCCTAATGCCTCAATGGGCAATCCACAGCATCTTGTCAGGCTGGGTCCCTATTCCTAACTCAGATGTATAGGGCAGGCTGCTAGAATAGAGATGAAAGACTTTACATGGCTCCAGCACTTGGTTAAATCCTGGGAGCTGGGGAATGCTGGCCAATGAGCACCCTCTCCCCCAGCTGGTCCAATGGGCACCAGAGACTCCCAGTGGGAGGAGCTACCTATTGTTCCTTGGGGTGTCTCCCTCCATTGCTGCTGGGATTGTTCCCCTTTCACTGCTGGCCCCATCAAGTTCTCCCAGCCGTTGATGTGGGTGATATTTATGGAACAACTGGCCCACAGGGAAAGTTTCCTTTTCATGCCCTAGCAGTCTGAGGTTGGCTTATGACTTCAATTGCAGCAAACATAGGAACATCTGCACAGGGAAGTCATTGCAAAGTAAATGAATTTAAAGCACAATATCTATTCCATACTGGCTCCCTATGGGGGGCACTCTTACTCTGCACTTTAACTTAATCCACTTCCAATGACTGGAATAAGTGTCTACATGGGGTGCTAGTGTGCAATAGCTATTTTGGGAAGTTCTAAATCCCTGCTTCATGAAAGCACCTGGGCACATGCTTAAAATTAAGCATGTGCCCAAGCCCCATTGAACAAGAAGGATGTTCATAAATTGGAGAGAGTTCAGAGAAGAACCACAAGAATGATTAAAGGATTAGAAAATATACTAGTGGTAGATTCAAAGAGCTCAATCTATTTAGTTTAACAAAGAAAAGGTTAAGAGGTGACATGATTATAAGTGTCTACATGGGGAACAAATATTTAATAGTGGGCTCTTCAATCTAGGAGTGAATGGTATAACAAGATCCAATGACTGCAAGTTGAAGCTTGACAAATTCAGACTGGAAATAGCACATAAATTGTTTATGGTGAAAGTAATTCACCTATGGAAGAGTGTACCTGGAGTTGTGGAGGATTCTTCGTCACTGAAAATTTTTAAAACAAGATTGGATATTTTTTCTTAAAGAGTTCCAGGAGTTATTTGGGGAAGTTCTGTGGCCTGAGTTATACAGAGGGTCAGACTAGATGACCAGCTGCTAGATGACACGAGTGTCTGTTTGCTGGGAGGGCAGAGTGAGAGCCTGAGCGAGTGCCTGATTGGCTGGTAGCCTGCAGGGGGCGGGCATTGGGGCTGTCTGTTTCAGGGAAGCCTGGCTGTTTAAAAATAGCCAGAGCTTCCGGAACCAGCTGAGCGGCGGCGAACCAGCTGAGCAGCACACAGCAGGAGTTTGCCTGGGAGTTCGCCAGGAGTGAGCCCGGTGAGGCTTACATCTTGCTAACTTCCCTGAGGAAGCTCATAGTAGGAAGGTGATATGGAAGGGGGAGGTTCAGCTGTTGTTACCTGCACTGGATGTGCCATGTTAGTCTTTCTTCCACAGGACAGAAGCGACTTTGTCTGTACAAAGTGCAAGCTGGTCTCCATATTGGAAGAGAAGATTGAAGGTCTGGAGCAACAGATAACGACCCTGCGTTGCATACGAGAATCTGAGGATTTTCTGGACAAAAGTCAGGATATGCTTCTACGGGCACAAAGCTCTAAAGGTTTAGAGCAGGTTGCACAGCAGATCCAAGAGGCAAGTGAAGAAGCTTGGCAACATGTGACCTCCAGAAGAAGGGGGAATGTCCGGGTTCCAGCAACGCAGACACAGGTAACTAACCGCTTTCATGTTCTCTCCACAGGTACCATTGCAGAGAGTAGACCAGATGATATGTCTGGGGGGAGAAAGCAGAAGGAGACTCTGCTGGTTGGAAGGCATGAGATGCACTGTCCTGAGATTGGGGGTTCCATGACCACCGCTCCCAAGAGAAGGAGGCGGGTGGTGGTGGTCGGGGACTCTCTCCTCCGGTGGACTGAGTCATCTATCTGCCGCCCTGACCGGGAAAACCGAGAAGTCTGCTGCTTGCCAGGAGCTAAGATTCGCAATGTGACGGAGAGACTGCCGAGACTCATCATCACTATCCCTTCCTGCTTCTCCACGTGGGCACCAATGATACTGCCAAGAATGACCTTGAGCGGATCACTGCGGACTACATGGCTCTGGGAAGAAGGATAAAGGAGTTTGAGGCGCAAGTGGTGTTCTCGTCCATCCTCCCCGTGGAAGGAAAAGGCCTGGGTAGGGACCGTTGAATCGTGGAAGTCAACGAATGGCTATGCAGTGGTGTCGGAGAGAAGGCTTTGGATTCTTTGACCATGGGATGGTGTTCCATGAAGGAGTGCTGGGCAGAGACGGGCTCCATCTTACGAAGAGAGGGAAGAGCATCTTTGCGAGCAGGCTGGCTAACCTAGTGAGGAGGGCTTTAAACTAGGTTCACCGGGGGAAGGAGACCAAAGCCCTGAGGTAAGTGGGAAAGCGGGATACCGGGACGAAGCACAGGCAGGAACGTCTGTGAGGGGAGACTCCTTCCTCATACTGAGAATGAGGGGCGATCAGCAGGTTATCTCAAGTGCTTATATACGAATGCACAAAGCCTTGGAAACAAGCAGGGAGAACTGGAGGTCCTGGTGATGTCAAGGAATTATGACATGATTGGAATAACAGAGACTTGGTGGGATAACTCACATGACTGGAGTACTGTCATGGATGGTTATAAACTGTTCAGGAAGGACAGGTAGGGCAGAAAAGGTGGGGGAGTAGCACTGTATGTAAGGGAGCAGTATGACTGCTCAGAGCTCTGGTACGAAACTGCAGAAAAACCTGAGTGTCTCTGGATTAAGTTTAGAAGTGTGAGCAACAAGAGTGATGTAGTGGTGGGAGTCTGCTATAGACCACCGGACCAGGGGGATGAGGCTTTCTTCTGGCAACTCGCAGAAGCTACTAGATCGCACGCCCTGGTTCTCATGGGTGACTTTAATTTTCCTGATATCTGCTGGGAGAGCAATACAGCGGTGCATAGACAATCCAGGAAGTTTTTGGAAAGCGTAGGGGACAATTTCCTGGTTCAAGTGCTAGAGGAGCCAACTAGGGGGGGAGATTTTCTTGACCTGCTGCTCACAAACCGGGAAGAATTAGTGGGGGAAGCAAAAGTGGATGGGAATCTGGGAGGCAGTGACCATGAGTTGGTTGAGTTCAGGATCCTGACACAGGGAAGAAAGGTAAGCAGCAGGATACGGACCCTGGACTTCAGGAAAGCAGACTTCGACTCCCTTAGAGAATAGATGGGTAGGATCCCCTGGGGAACTAACATGAAGGGGAAAGGAGTCCAGGAGAGCTGGCTGTATTTCAAGGAATCCCTGTTGAGGTTACAAGGACAAACCATCCCGATGAGTCGAAAGAATAGTAAATATGGCAGGCGACCAGCTTGGCTTAACGGTGAAATCCTAGCGGATCTTAAACATAAAAAAGAAGCTTACAAGAAGTGGAAGGTTGGACATATGACCAGGGAAGAGTATAAAAATATTGCTCGGGCATGTAGGAATGAAATCAGGAGGGCCAAATCGCACCTGGAGCTGCAGCTAGCAAGAGATGTCAAGAGTAACAAGAAGGGTTTCTTCAGGTATGTTGGCAACAAGAAGAAAGCCAAGGAAAGTGTGGGCCCCTTACTGAATGAGGGAGGCAACCTAGTGACAGAGGATGTGGAAAAAGCTAATGTACTCAATGCTTTTTTTGCCTCTGTCTTCATGAACAAGGTCAGCTCCCAGACTGCTGCGCTGGGCATCACAACATGGGGAGTAGATGGCCAGCCCTCTGTGGAGAAAGAGGTGGTTAGGGACTATTTAGAAAAGCTGGACGTGCACAAGTCCATGGGGCCGGACGAGTTGCATCAGAGAGTGCTAAAGGAATTGGCAGCTGTGATTGCAGAGCCATTGGCCATTATCTTTGAAAACTCGTGGCGAATGGGGGAAGTCCCAGATGACTGGAAAAAGGCTAATGTAATGCCCATCTTTAAAAAAGGGAAGAAGGAGGATCCTGGGAACTACAGGCCAGTCAGTCTCACCTCAGTCCCTGGAAAAATCATGGAGCAGGTCCTCAAAGAATCAATCCTGAAGCACTTACATGAGAGGAAAGGGATCAGGAACAGTCAGCATGGATTCACCAAGGGAAGGTCATGCCTGACTAATCTAATCGCCTTCTATGATGAGATTACTGGTTCTGTGGATGAAGGAAAAGCAGTGGATGTATTGTTTCTTGACTTTAGTAAAGCTTTTGACACGGTCTCGCACAGTATTCTTGTCAGCAAGTTAAAGAAGTATGGGCTGGATGAATGCGCTATAAGGTGGGTAGAAAGTTGGCTAGATTGTCGGGCTCAACGGGTAGTGATCAATGGCTCCATGTCTAGTTGGCAGCCGGTGTCAAGTGGAGTGCCCCAGGGGTCAGTCCTGGGGCCAGTTTTGTTCAATATCTTCATAAATGATCTGGAGGATGGTGTGGATTGCACTCTCAGCAAATTTGCGGATGATACTAAACTAGGAGGAGTGGTAGATACGCTGGAGGGCAGGGATAGGATCCAGAGGGACCTAGACAAATTGGAGGATTGGGCCAAAAGAAATCTGATGAAGTTCAATAAGGATGAGTGCAGGGTCCTGCACTTAGGATGGAAGAACCCAATGGACAGCTACAGATTAGGGACCGAATGGCTAGGCAGCAGTTCTGCAGAAAAGGACCTAGGGGTGACAGTGGACGAGAAGCTGGATATGAGTCAGCGGTGTGCCCTTGTTGCCAAGAAGGCCAATGGCATTTTGGGAGGTATATGTGGGGGCATAGCGAGCAGATCGAGGGACGTGATCATTCCCCTCTATTCAACATTGGTGAGGCCTCATCTGGAGTACTGTGTCCAGTTTTGGGCCCCACACTACAAGAAGGATGTGGATAAATTGGAGAGATTCCAGCAAAGGGCAACAGAAATGATTAGGGGTCTGGAACACATGAGTTATGAGGAGAGGCTGAGGGAACTGGGATTGTTTAGTCTGCAGAAGAGAAGAATGAGGGGGGATTTGATAGCTGCTTTCAACTACCTGAGAGGTGGTTCCAGAGAGGATGGTTCTAGACTATTCTCAGTGGTAGAAGAGGACAGGACAAGGAGTAATGGTCTCAAGTTGCAGTGGGGGAGGTTTAGGTTGGATATTAGGAAAAACTTTTTCACTAGGAGGGTGGTGAAACACTGGAATGCGTTACCTAGGGAGGTGGTGGAATCTCCTTCCTTAGAAGTTTTTAAGGTCAGGCTTGACAAAGCCCTGGCTGGGATGATTTAATTGGGGATTGGTCCTGCTTTGAGCAGGCGGTTGGACTAGATTACCTCCTGAGGTCCCTTCCAACCCTGATATTCTATGATTCTATGATCACAGTGGTCCTTTTTGCCTTTGGAATCTATGAATTTCAATGGTACATAAGCATATGAATAAGTGCTTCCCTGCATGGGATTGTGTAATAGGGTGCACTCACCTATCATGAGCACCCCTTTGGCCAAGTTCACACACCTGCACACTCTCTGATTGTCCCTGCTCTGGGACAGAACAGTGCCCCAGGGCTCCCTCCCTGGAGACAATGTCTTCACCCTCTTGGCACTTCCTGGCTACTGCTCTCCAGCTGGGCCACTATAGTTCAGTTCCCTCTCTGGGTGCCTCAGTGTCAAGGCCACTTCCCCCCAGTGGCTTATGTGGGGGGGGACCCAAGCTCCCAACTACTCCAGGTCCCAGCTCAGGTACCCTGTAGTTCACAGCCATAAGCTGTGTCCCTTTAACTATGTTACACAGCTTCTCCAATTCCCTGGACCACTTCACTGCAGCCCCACCTCATCTTCCCCCTTACCTCAGGGCATTGTCCTAATGGAGTCCCAGCAACCAGCTCAGGGATCCTCCTCACTCTCCCTGGCTTCTGTCAGCACTGCCCTGTCCAGGGTTCTGTAGCTCTATCAGCCAATCACACACCACCCACACTCCTACAGCTCCAGCAAGGAACTGAACTCCCACTGGCCCTGTAGCTCTTCTTATACTAGGCTTCGGGGCCCTGATTGGCTGTGTCCCACACAGCCACTCTAGGCAGCCTGGAGGACCCTCTCCACTGCCCTTTTTGGGGCTGGATGTGGCAGGGCCACAAGGCCTTCAGCAGGGGGTCTCAGAGGGTCTGATATACCCCGTCACAGGCTGCTTTCCTGAACTGGAGCCTACAGGCTCAATTCTGTGGAATGCTGTGGATCCTCAATTCACCTTCAGCACCACAAAAGTGCAACTCAGCTCCTCCCGTGATCAAATATGGTTCTCAGCATCAGGGAGACCAATGTACCAAGAAGGAAGTAAAAAAAAAAAAAAAGACAGACAAAGAGGGCCAAATCCCTAGACAATGTAACGTTACATAGTTCCATTGACTTCTGTAAAGCTACTCCAGTTTAAGGTGCGACCACAAGTAATAACATACATACACACAAACACTCTCCTGGGAATTAGATATTAATCATAAGCTACACACAAAAAACAGTAATTAAAACTTGATGGATGAATGGAAGGCAGGGGGGAAATCTCAGCCACACTGAAATCAATGAGAGTTTTATCATTTACTTCAATGGTGCCAGGATTTTTGCCTAGATTTTCAAAGCAGCTCCATGCCCGACATGTACACACCATACTGAGCTCTTTTGAAAATGTGTCCCTGATTGTGGGTGCTGACACCATTGATAAATAGATATCAACAGTATCTGATAGTGTCTTTTAAATTTCTCCTGAAGCAAGACCTTTACCAGTTGTGACGGAAGGCTCTCTCCGTCAAAATGAAGCAGCATATGGAAAACCCACAGTGCTGCACGTTTTCCTGATGTTTGGAACACTCTAAACATTTGAGTGAGCAGATCTTAACCCATAAACACAGCTGGACATAAGAAACAATGAGGGTGACTTATTATAATTTAAACAATTGTGTAACTAACCAAATCAACGATAATCACTTTGGTTTTCTAAGGACAATGGGCTCAACATTTTCACAATGTTGACATGACGGACCTTGTAATTACCTCCAAAAATAAACGTACAAATGCTAAGATAAACTATTCTCAGCTTTTTAAGAACATTGTAGAAGAGCGGGGAAAAAAGAAAAAGAAAAGAAAAAGCTGCATAGTGTGAAGCCAGCATTTTATATAATGCACGTGAGAGCTGGAATGATAAATATTAGCCAAAGGACCTTCCCTTGTTCCTTCCTTCCTCTTGCAACATATATGAAATTAATTACTTTATGAACGGGAACATCATTCCCCCAAGTTCACCCCAATACAAGTCCTTATATGCACAGTTTATATACATAAAGAGCATATGGTGGCCAATTTTTGTTGTGATTAGGAAGAGATCAAATAAGAACAGACCTGAACCATCATCCCAAATTTGGAATGAATTGAATATTTTTTTCCCCCTTACAGGTTCAAGTGAGTTCATGCAGCTTTTTATTTCCTTTACTCCTTTTCATTTTCATGAGCCTTTTCCATGCGCAGTTTCAGGAATCAGAGCAGAAATATCAGTGTACCACAACAGAGATAATGTTTTCCGTCAAAATCAAGTCCTGTTCTCATGAGCTTGTCAAGTCAAAGAGGTTTAAAAGAGGCTTGAAACAAGCGTCCAAACTTGCAGAGCCTATGGTTTCTGAATCATGATTCTAAATGTTTTTGAGGTTCAACACATTACTTTGGTAGTAATTTTTTTTAAATGAGGGTATTTTGTTTTGCACAATACAATCGATATAATCTATATCGTGGTCTAAGAAGAGGGAGCCTCATTTTCAGAAGGGTTGAGCTTCCACCCTATCCAATGACTTCAGCTGGAGTTGTCGATGTTCTCTACTTACGGAAAATCAAACCTAAGGCGTCCTGGAGTTTTTTCCATACTATTTATTATTAATTATTATTGTTAATTTGTGTTGTGATAACGCTTATATGCCCCAACTAAGATTAGGGACCCAGTGAGTTAGGCACGTACACACACAGTGTGAGAGACAGTTCCTGCCCTAAAGAGTTTACTTTACAACGAGACAAGATAGACAAATGATGGGGAACAAAACAGAGACACTAAGAAGTGAAGTGACTTGCCTAAGATCACCCAGCAGGACAGCTGCAGAGCTGGAATAGAACACAGGTCTACCAGGTACCAGCTTAGTGCCCTATCAACTAGACAATGCTTCCTCCCAGTTTCAGTAGGAAGTAAAAATGTTTTCATGAAATGTTTGCTCATTTTATGAAAACTTTGTGACACAGTTAAGGTGTCTTCACAAAACCCATTATAATAATAGAATCTTGGGCTTACAGCTAATGTGCACCTTGCCTTATCCTATTGATATTAACAATGGGAGATCCTCAGAACTTTCCGAGTATAGGTTCATTTTGGATACATCTAATCTGCAATCCTACCCAAACTTCTGGATCTTGTAAAATTTGGTAGAAAACTTTTTACGAATAGGCTGAGATTTTTGTCATTCCCATATTTATTCCTGGGTGCTTGAAATATATACTACATGCAAACTTAATGTTCATTTATGTAGTTTTTTAAATAAACTCAAAAGTTAAGAAAGGCCACAATTAAGGTTGCCTGTTTAACCTTGATTTAGCCTCCGTGTGCATATGCATTTATGATAGTCTGTAATTACATGATTGCATACTATTTTTTCTACAGGACCTCAGCCTCATTCAGTTCAGAGGCTGGGGACGAATCAGTGCTATGTAGCAAAGGAGGCGGTTGTCTGTAGTACATTTCTGACACCAGGCTAGCCCCTTGCCCATGTTCAAGTCCCTATTCCAAAGCATGGAGGCACCAGAACTCCTCTCTTAAAGGGCTGTACCATTTTTTTTTAACATGAGCAAAACAATGTATTTCCCCCTCACCTTTTCTGAGAAACAGTGGAACCATTTTAGCTGATTTTTTAAAAAAAAAATCAATCAGAGGCAGATAACATGGCTTGGAATATTTCAATGCAAATGGTTTAAGTTTGGCAATGCTGTAAGTCGCTAAGACCAGGGTCTTATAATGGGAAGTGTCAGACAACCTTAACCATAGGTGCCACCGCTGGCACCATCTATAATATTAGTATCTGGAAATAGACTACAGCCACAATGTTCAGATCCAATTCAGAAACCAAACTTTCTCAAAATGCAGAGGTGCTTGCATGGGGGAGTTTGGGTTTTTCCTGGTCTCTAAGAGTATTCAAACATTTCAGGATCTTAAAAGGGATTTCGCTAGAAGTTGGTTCTAAGAATGGGTGAGGGCTCAAGGGAGTTACCCATTCCTAATTAAAACTATTCTTGATTAAAAAACCCAAATCCAGTGAGGAGGCTAACTTGAGTGCCTGAGTAATGTGATACCCAACCAGGTAGAGTACCCTTTACAATAAAAATCACACTTCTGTCCCATCGTTAAACAGATATCTTTTTTTTTTATTGTCTAGCACAACGTCCACATTGCTTCAAGTCCCCATTTGACACAATTGTTAAGAACTTCATATATAAGGCAGTGAATAAGTAACTGGAGATCATTCATGGATTTGAAAATAATGTCCCTTTCAGAGTCATGGAAACTTTCTTTCTTCTTGCAAAAAGAAAAGGAGTACTTGTGGCACCTTAGAGACTAACCAATTTATTTGAGCATAAGCTTTCGTGAGCTACAGCTCACTTCATCGGATGCAAGCTGTAGCTCATGAAAGCTTATGCTCAAATAAATTGGTTAGTCTCTAAGGTGCCACAAGTACTCCTTTTCTTTTTGCAAATACAGACTAACACGGCTGTTACTCTGAAACCGTTCTTTCTTCTTGTGGCTTTTCCAGTCCTGTGACACACCTGGACATTCCTGTGCATGTGAAACAGGTGCTTCATGATAATAAATTATTCAATAGGTAATGAGTGTGAGAGATGGGAACAAATGGTAACATGTAAAACAAAATCATAACATGATTTCTAGCCACTAAACTTAACTCACACGGCATTCCCCCATCTCCTAGAAGATAACTTACCCCAACTTCTTTCCATGATATTTTCAACCAATTTGGCTGAGATCTCTTTCCTGAAGCAAAACCAGCTGTCAGTTTACTTCCTAGGTGAAGGATGCCAGGGTGTCTCTCTGCACTCCTAAATATACCACAGAAGACCTTTGATATTCATGTCAAAATAGGGTGGTCTGCCCCCTCCCTCACCTTCCCTTCCTCTCGTTTACCTCTTCTTGTTAATTTCCTTTCTTTGAAGATTTCACTATCCTTCATTAGCATTCAGCTCACATTGAGTTAGCAGACTAAGGTAAGCTCTCGGCTCCCCAGTAGAATTGGTTTCAAACTGCAACTCATGTTAAATAACTACACCCACCTTGTTTTCAATAGGATTTTTCCTTGTGCTTGTTACTGTCTCTCTTAGGTATTTATCTAGCCCACACCACTACAGTATCTGAGCACCTCACAATCCTGATATGTTGATTCTCACAACATTTGGAGGGAGAGCAGTGCTGTTATGCCCATTTTATAGATAAGTAACTGGGGCACAGAGAGACTATGTCTACCCTGCAAACACACCCTGTGGCCGTGATGAGACATAGTCCAAGTGACTCAACAGTGTCACAGAAGAAGTCTGTAGCAAAGCAGGGAATTAAACCAGGTCTCCCGAGTCCCAGACCAGCATCTCAGGCCACGTCTGCACTAGGAGTACTTTACTTGTTTAAGGATACTGATATAGGTATAATATACTGGGAAAGAACTCCTACTGTGGATGCAGCTTATACTGGGGAAACTGTGCTTTTACTGGTATAACTTATTCCACCCTCCACCCTCAGTCCTAAGCAAAACAACCTATATCGATAAACACGCAGTTTTCCCAGTATAGCTGTGTCTACACTAGGGGCTTTTGTCAGCACAGCTATGTTGGTTAGAGATCACACCCCATCATACCCCTGGCCACCACAGCTAGACCAGCAGACACCTATAGTGTATACCTGGTCTCGGATACCATGTTAGCTAACATGTGGTAAGGAAAAGTGTTTTTCCTAGTGAAGACATACCCAAGGGCCAGCCCCTACGTGCCGTTAAAGCTCACTAAACACCTATTTTGAGGGATTAAGTGGTGCCTAGGTCTTGCCCAAGTCCTCAGCACAGCGATGAATTTCAATCTACATGAGTAAAATCTCCCACTCTGATTCAACTGCAAGAAGACGAGGGAAATGTCTACACAGCATCTGAGACATGTAATTCCCATCTCAGACAGATGAACAAGCACTCGTTCGGATTGACCTAGTACCTAAAGATAGCAGTGTATCCATGGAGGCATGGGCAGCAGCTGCCCTGAGGACAATCCTGCCCAACCCCTTGGTTATATACTCGGGAGGCCAGCTCTAGCTGTTGCTTGTGCCACTGCAGCCACACTGCTATTTTTAGGCCTGAGGTCAAGCAGTGCTAGAGCGTGTATGTCTACCTGCACTGGGAATTACACCGTCTAGCTCCTGCCTACACACACCCAAGTGAAATCTATGCAAGGCCTCCTATTCCGGCTATATTCAGAAGGGGCTATATACATATTATTAGACTAGCTGTAATATGTGACTCTTGTTTAGAACACTAGTGTTTTTCAAAAGTTCAGCATGATGCGAGTTAGCTCACCAGCTGTGCATTTCACCACCAGATCCCCAGCACAGAGCTCCAAAAATCTCCTGTTTATCAAATATGTATCTAAATGAGACTCCACTGTGAGATCTGAAAAGGAATTTGCATTCCTACAAATGTCCCCCTTGTGGGACATTACCGTCTGTTCTGATCACCATAAAGGCTCCCTCTCTCCTCCAATCCAAACACTCTGAAGCATTTATTTAATGACTCTAAAACAAAAGGCTGGAGCCTTTCCGGTCTTAATTTATACACAGCTATATAACCAATTAGAAGGTAATTGTGAAGAATACGGCTGATAATGGAATGCCTTCTGCAGCCTGATCTGGAGCATTGCTACCATGACATTAAAATAATTAATTAATATGCCCTTTAATTTGTCTCAGTTTGCACTGGCAGAATGGGAGCTGCTGTCTACACTGGGTTTTCACTGAAAACTGTGAGGGGAGGGGAATGATGAGAGATTCCTTCCGCCGCCTATCCACTTTGTGCATCAGTTTCTTTCCTCAGTGGCACCTGTGTAAAACTCAGAGTATAACTCCATTCAAGTAAATGGAGTTATAGTCCAGATTCACACCAGTGTAACAGCATTTGGATCAGTGCCTTTCAAACATACCAAAAATATAAACTCCGAAACGTCTTATCAATGCTAGCGGTCAGCTGCTTATATTCTTGTACTGCTGCCAATTTGAGCTGGATGAACTGTTTCCCAGTGAACAATTTATCCATTGGATTAAGTACTGTTTTCCTGTTTGTAAATGGTTCGTGATAAGATCATGATTTCAAGGAATATTTCTGCTGTTCAAACTTATTCATAGAGATGCAGATTCTCCACCTCTGTCTTGCAGGTGCAGTGGAGTGGGGGGAATTCCAGGATCCAGTTGCTAGTCCCTAATCCTCAGCCACCTGGCCTTGGGGTAAATTAGAGCTATAGAAGAGCATCTCTAATTTATGTCAACGGAGAACTGGGGAGAATCAGAGCTACGCTCTACCATGGCTCCGTCTCTTACTGGCTTGCATAGGCCTTGCTCCTGAATGTTCTCCCGCCTTTTACTCCAGGGATGGGGCATGGCTGGTGTGGAAACTGCTTCTGTGGGCTTTCCTCCAGGAGAGAGTTCCTGTTTTGCAAAAGGAATTTTCCTTCGCTTTAAGGCTGCTGAGCACTGTTTACGCACTGAGTAGTTAGAGAGCTGGAAAATCCGGCCCCAAATGCTGTATGGGAATGTATTTCAGCTTTTGACTCACTCAAGATCTGTTCACTGCAATCAGTGCTGCTTCAAGTGTTCAACATTTGCAGCCTGAACCCCTTTGACCGGCCAGCTTTAACATGTTCAATTTCTGTTACTTGAAGGGATGAACAGATCTCTGAGAACGGGGTTTCCAGGGTGAATTTCTATCCATAGTTTTTTACCTTACTGTTTCACCTTGAGACCCCACCAATATCACAGCCCCATTGTGCTAGGGGCTGTCTACACACATAATTAGAGACAGTCCCTGCCCCCAAAAGCTTTATCATTGAAATAGAGAAGACAGATGGGAGGAGTCTAAATTAGCTGTTACCACTCAAGAAAGAGATCTTGGAGCCATTGTGGATAGTTCTTTGAAAACATCCACTCAGTGTGCAGGGGCAGTCAAAAAAACAAATGGAATGTTGAGAATCATTAGGAAAGGGATAGATAATAAGACAGAAAATATCATATTGCCTCTATATAAATCCATGGTACGCCCACATCTTGAATACTGTGTGCAGACATGGCCACCCCATCTCAAAAGAAGATGTATTGGAATTGGAAAAGGTTCAGAAAAGGGCAACTAAAATTATTGGGGGCATGGAACAGCTTCCATCTGAGGAGAGATTAATAAAACTGGAATTTTTCAGCTTGGAAAAGAGACAACTAAAGAGGGATATGATAGAGGTCTATAAAATCATGACTGGTGTGGAGAAAGTAAACAAGGAAATGTTATCTACTCCTTCTCATAACATAAGAACTAGGGGTCACCAAATGAAATTAATAGGGAGCAGGTTTAAAACAAACAAAAGGAAGTATTTCTTCACACAATGCACAGTCAACCTGTGGAACTCCTTGCCAGAGGATGTTGTGAAGGTCAAGACTATAACAGGGTTCAAAAAAGAACTAGATACATTCATGGAGGATAGGTCCATCAATGGCTATTAACCAGGAAGGGCAGGGATGGCGTCCCTGGCCTCTGTTTGCCAGAAGCAGGGAATGGGTAATGGGGGATGGATCACTTGATGATGACCTGTTCTGTTCATTCCCTCTGGGACACCTGGCATTGGCCACTGTCAGAAGACAGGACACTGGGCTAGATGGACCTTTGGTCTGATGCCGTGTGGCCATCCTTGTGTTCTTATCAGGGGCAGCACAGAGAGGTGAAGTGACTTGTCCTGTAATGAGGAATCTCTCATTATTCTCTCCCCTCTCCCTGCAGTTTTCAATGAACAATTGCGTATGTAGCAGCTTCTGTTCTGCCAACAGCCAAGTGTCTGGTCACCTAGCGCTTCAATGGAAAAGCTGGGAACAAAACCCAGCTCCCCTCACTGCAAGGGGGTACCAGGCTGCCCCTTCACCTACCCAGCTTCCTTTATTGGGGCTTGTCAAACCATTTTGAATGTCAGCCACCAAGTTGTGTCAAAATTTCAAAATTAGATTAAAAAAAAAAGCTGAAAAAAGGGAGGAAATATTCGTGATGTCGTTTGCCCATTGGCTTCGGTGACTAGAGCAGAGCACAGTTTGGCCGAAGTTCTGCTGTTCCTGGAGACTGAAATTTACCCCTGTACGCCAGGCCAGCGCCAGACCCGTGGCATCACCCTGTATGTCCTACTGAAGCCCTGTCTTGGGGACAGAAGTGAGGGCCTCTGCACAGGGTGGGATCCCAACCCATAATAAGCAGAGATCTGCCAACTGTTTGTCTTCAGCCTTACAATTGCTTCGTGGCACATAACAAAGATACAGAAATGAGGGGGCTTCTCTTGGAAAGTGTAATAATTTTACTACCCATAATATATTTTTAACATGCTTCAAGGATACTTAATAGAGTAAAAGGGTCCTGAGTACAGTGAAACCTCATTTGTCCAAAGGGTTTGGAGACTTTTTCAACCTTTGGGTTTAGGATAAGTGGCAGAATAATGGATGGAATAGATGGATGTCATGGGGGACTTGGCAAATCATGAGTTAACCAGGAGTATTGATTAACCAAAGCTCACTTAAATGGGGTTATATTACATGCTACTCTCTTGTGATTTTTGTTCCACTTTAAGATCAATGCCAGGGCACTCAGTAACTGAAAGAACTGGAGAGAAAACTCTCTCTACCTCCTACACTCATGACTGAGGAAGTAGAAGGAATGTAACTGTGAGAGTCTGACCCACAAATTATCTGGCACATTAGCATGGGCAGACTGAGAGGTGTAGAAGGATAGAAGGAACCTTGGTCACCTACTGCTCCCTGTTTCCATCAGCACAATTCTGTGTCCAAATGGAAGGGGGATGAAGGCTGCCAGAAGAGGAATAATTCGCACAGGAGGGGGAGTAGCCAAGTATATTAGAAGTGAGGAAAACAGGCAGTGCAGCCAGACAGATTCAGTGCATCTGATGGGGTGCGTAGGATAAATAGAGCTCTGCACACATAGTCATGTACTGGGTGTTTTGCTGAAGACTTGTGCTTTGTGTAAGCAGTTTGCCTCAATAAGCGGGAGACATGTTCTGTAGCACAGGGAGGCGCAAAGCCTGGTTCCTATAGTCTGACTGAATGAAGGGAACATTCTTGTCCAACCTCCCTTATATTTTTATAAACTATAACAGGTGTCAGATAAGTACCAACGTAGCAAATTCATCCCTGGTGCAAGTTCACTGATTTCCATATAGTTGCACCCACTTGCACCAGAGTGGACTGTGGCCCAGCATGTAATAAGCTGTTTGTGAGGGAGGACTAAGGTGGCAGTTTGCAATACGGTCTGGAACGTCACTGAATGAAAAGATCACAGACTGTCATGAGAAAGGAAGATGGGAACTGGTGACTCTGCAAATATTCTGCCTCTAGTTATGTCAGCTCAGGACAGACAAGGCTGCCTTGAGCGTTACTTCCAATACAAACAATAGATATGAGCTAACGGACTTTCCAAATCCTGGTGTTCAGTGCAAGTTGATCTGCGAGAACCATAGATGGGGAAATACAGGAGAGTTGTAAAGAAGTTATGCTTTCTCCCACCCATTACAGAGTATAGATATGCACAATTAACCATCAGAGTAGGTTCCTTTGATCTAGAGATGTGATTAGCTCAAAAACCCAGAACTGACATATGCTTGAGCCAAGTTATCTCCATTTTCAGAACAGGGTGCATTCGTTTGCTACAGGATGCCTGCCATAAGCAGTGACAAGGAATTACCAACGTATTGTCTCTCAAACATGCGTTCTCTTTCTGTCTGACACGCAAGCAAAGCTTCCTAGAATGTTGAAAGGCACAGAGAAAAAAACACTGTGATGGCCACTTAACTTACCCTGGATGTCACCCTTCAAGGCTATAGTGATGAGTGCTCTTGGAATACAATGGATGAGACATCCATAGACAGAGGACTTTGAAATGCGATCTTGCATCCAACAAATGCAGCTTGGGCCAACCTCCATGTCTGACTAGCTTGGTGCAAGTTGTAGTGTAGACAGGCCCCTCCAAACAGGTGTGTTTACCTGAACGAGGGTCTAAATCTATACTTGGGCCTGATGCGCCATGCCACTCATCCTGCGAAGTCACTTACGTTAGTACAAAGTGGAGGTACAATGGTGTTTGGAAGCCCCACACAAGTCAGGAAAGGGTTAATGGGCTGCTGCGGGGGGCCCTGTCAGCCCCTCCACATGACACCTGAAGCTGGTGTCAGGCTTCAAAGGAGGAGCTAAAACCCAAGAGCTCAGCTCAGGTGCTGGCTAACTGGCATCTCCACGATGGAAGATGCTGGACAGAGCAATGGAAGACAGAGGCAGAACCACGGTTGTTCCCTGCTACACCATAAAGGGTATGTGGCCAGAATGCGTAAAAACACTTAAATCAGAATGGCAACAATTTGCACTCATGTAAATGACTCCACAAATGCCAGGCAATGGAGACTCCAGCTCCAGGCCTCACATTATTTCCACCATTTCAGAGAGGCTCTGACTCCTAAAGCTCTTTTCCCTCATACGTATTAATTGACACTGCACACGGCTCTGTATTATCTCCCTATGCAAAGGGAGACAGAATGGTTTGATTGTTAATTCAAGACTTGGAACTTTGGTAATGACCCAGATTGGTCATTCCCGCTCTTGTTTGTTTCAGAAAAGTAGAATGGGCCACAGATCACAGTGGTATTGAGTAAGCCAGTATGACTTTCTATGGAAAGCATCTGCCCAGAAATGATTGAAGAGGGGGACTGGTATTCTTAAGGGTTATTTCTCAGATATATTTAAACTGTCCCATCTCAGCTGAAAGTCATTCCCTTCTCTTCAGCCTCTTGCTACATTTCCTGCAGACAGTAAAGTACAGAAGTCATTGCTTGGTATAAATCCACTTACTGCACGTATTTAAGGATAGCAAAGACTGTTCCTGACCCAAATATTTCCACCCATGGGGTGATGTGTTTATATGTCCTGCAGTGTGTGATCAGCAGTTACAGGGGATGTTCTGGACCTCTGATGTTACCACCCTAGCAGGACACATGCTATGAACCAGGTAGCCACAGCTGTTTGGTCTTATTGAGGAAAAGAGCTTGTGATGTGAAAATTGTTATCTTCCCTTTTATGCCATGTCTTTAGCGCTTCTTGGTGACTCGATCATCTCTCAGATATTTCTTAAAATTTTAGTTGGTTAGGACAGAGCTGACATCAGCCAGGGAACGACAGGAATTCTTGCTGGAATGAAAAATGTAGCAAAATACATTCTTAAAAACCAAGGGTGACTTGCAAATTAGCAGCAACTTTGTTCTGTTCTGTAAGGACTAGACATGGGCCCAAATTCCCAAAGTGTGGCGCTGGATCAGCACTTTCCGACAGTTTGGGAGTGTGCAGATCGGAAGGGTGGTGGAGGGGTGTGTTTGAGTTTGGAAGATTCCCAAAACAGGCTCAAGAGCAGAGCAATTTCTCACAACCCCTCCCAGCTACTCCCATTACCATAGTGTGAGCACCTTACCGTCTTTAGTGTATTTAATAATAGCACACCCCTGCGAGACAGGGAAGTGCTACTACCCACACATCACTTGGGGGTAACTTAGGCCCAGATTCACAAAAGTTGATTTCAGTGGGAGTGAGGAGCCTAAATACCTTTGAGGATCTGGGCTAGCAAGGCTAAGGGTAAGATTTTCAAAGGTATTTAGGCTGCTAAAGATGCAGATAGGTGCTTCGTGTAGCCCCTATGCAGGTGACACGCCTAACTCCCTTTGTTCTCAGTGGGATTTCAACAGGAGTTACGAGCCTAGCCTGCTTAGGTGCTTTTGAAAAATCCCTCTAGGCAGCTACTGGCATCTTGTAGGCTTCTGGGGCTAGATATTTCAGAGGTATTTAGTTGTTACAGGGCTCAGCATTCCAACACCTAACCGATTGGGGAGACTAAGTCTCTTAGCAGTCAAAATCCCAATAACAGTCGATGGTATTTAGAATCCTAAGTGCCCAAGTCCTTTTGAAAATGAGATCCAGGATCCTAAATCAGTTAGGCATTGCAACACTGAGTGTCACAACACCGAAATACCCGGGCCCAAAGGGAATTAGGCATTGCAATGCTCAACACTACAATGCCTCACTTTTATGTGCCTAAAAAGTCAGAGGGACACACTGATCCACAAAGCCTGACCCACACAAAGGGCACTTCATGCACAGCAGCAGGGTCCACCAGACAGCTAGTACTTGGCACACTGGGGTGTAAATCTACTGCACCCAGGAAAACTAGTGGTCGGCTGCCTAACTCGCATTAAGGGCCCAATTCAGTAGGTGTGCTCAGAGGCTGACCGCCAGATCCAGCCCCCCCACTTGAGCAGATTTGCACCCCAGTTTGCTGTGCACTAACTCTTCATGTAGACTACCCCCAACCCATGCCCACCCCACCCTTGAGCAGTCCTGTTGACTTCAGTGGGCCGTTGTTTGATGAGAACAAGGGACTCAAATTTGTGCTTTATTTCCTCTGTAAAATGGAGGTGATAATGCTTCTTCCCCACCCCTGCTTTTGTCTGTCTTGGGTATTTAGATTGTAAAGGATTCTCTTTTATTTTGCACGTACAGCACCTAGCACAATGGAGTCCTGATCTCTTAGGCCCTCTAGGCAGTGCTGTAATATAATTAAGCATTATATACATCTGTGCTGGAACATTGAGCTCCGAGACGCTAGTAAGCGATGTTACCGGAGCAAGGCTGGGAGATGCTCAAAAGCGGGGGAAGGAATCCTCTAGGGAACAACAAAACATCCCATCCTCCACCCCCATGATTGTCTCTTGATAGTCAAGGCTAGAAGGCAACTGAGTCCCTGGCATGGTTGTTAAAGAAACGGTAGCTGCACACTAGTTAGAGCCAATTAGCCAAAGAGGAGTTACGGCTATTCATACAATGGGTGGAAGCAACAGAGCAAACCAGAGGCTTGATCTCCTGTAGTAAACACGCACAACACACTTTGGAAGAACTTGCTGGCAATCCCAGAAACTGAGAAACACGGGAATATTCTCGCCACCCCACCTGTAGGTTGCACAACTCCGGAGTTCACAAACAAGGGGGGTGTCACGGATCATGGCTGAGACCCCGCCCTCCCCTGGAGTAGGGGATTTCCCTTGTGAGCGAGTCCCAAAGTTATTTTGGCAGCATCTGGCAGAGGTGCTCTCCGGTTACGGTTGAAGCTGCAGTTCTATTTATAAAGACTGATTGTTTGCCTGGGGGTTGTCTTGGCATAGGAGGCCTCAGGAGAGCTAGTGATCTGGTTAACAAAACAGCTAAGGAGCCGGGAAACCAAGGCTGGGTTTTGATTTTGTAATGCAGAGGACTGGAGCTATGACGTGCCAGGCTTGTCATTCCAGAACAGGTCTGATTATTGAAAACTAGCATTGAAAAACACCTCACCAAATGTAGTTCCCGTAATTATTAAAATACTAGAAAAATAACAAGGAAATCTCACGCAGCTAACTGTCCGTTAGCTAATGGGACCTTAGGTGGGTGTGAGAAGCCTCAGCAAAGAGACAAACCTGCACGTTGTATGTCGTGTTGGCGTGGCCATGTTGGTCCCAGGACATTAGAGAGACCAGGCAGGTGAGGTCATATCTTTTATTGGACCAACTTCTGCTGGTGAGAGAGAGAGACAGGCTTTCGCGCTTACAAAGCCTGCTGCCACAAACACCCCTTGCAGCTAGATTTTATTAACCTATTGCTCCCCCTTGTGGCGAGGTGTGAACATTACCCTGATTCAGCCAGGTTCATATTACCCTCGGAGGCCCCTCGTGTTTATGTCTACTCTTAAGAGCTAAATTCACCCAGGTGCAGAGGGCCAGGGCAAGGTCTACGCACCACTTAAAATGCCTCAAAATGAAGCTTACATGGGATTCAAATGAGCCTTCTCAGCGGGGTGAATTTCACCCACATTTCTGGGCTTTTATGCTTATCACATGTAACAACAGTTTTGATTTTATGCACTGAAGAACACACCTCTGTTTGCTAGATGCCTGTGTGGTCTGAGTGTGCTGGGCCTTAGTCCACTTCCATCCGATGAGGCTTCACATCACAAAAATCCTCTCTGGAGCCAGGGCTAACGTGCCCCTTTGCTGCAGACTTAACACAGAGGACTGAACAGACTGAACTTCAGAGCTCTAGCAGAGTCTGTGCAGCTTGGAACTGAGGCATGTTGTCAGAGGAGCACAGGGAACCTTGCCCTGCTGCTACCCAGGTGGAATCTGATCTCTGGATAAAGAGGGAACATCAGCCTCCGGGCACCGTCAATAAGCACCTGTTGCCAGCAGGAATTTCACACTAAATACATCGAAAGAAAGATACAAAGATCGAGTCTGCCTCTCACAGCCAGTCTCAAAACAAACCATCCTTAAAACATTTCATTGCCCTACCTGGCAGACTGTTCTGTCCTGTATTAGACCTGGCTTTGATGCTACATGGGTCACATTTAATAGATTTCAAGGCCATAGTTGTGATCATCTTGTCTGTCCCCCAGTATAACACAGGACATTGACAGGGACACTGAAATGCACACGTATGCGCATGTATAGTATACCACAGACACCTGTGAATGGTGGAAAGAATAAACTCACAGGGCAAGATCCTCAGCTAACATAAATCAACATAGCTCCCTTGACTTGATTTATACCTACCGAGGACCTAGCCCATGCTTTTCCAGATCTGAAAGTTCTATAACCAAGATGTTTAAACCCATGATCTATTAAACTGTCACTCGCAGGAAAAGTGGGACACGATCACCCTACGTTCCTCCTGCTTCTCATATAAATAGAAAGATTCCCTCCCCCAATTTTCGCCCCGAGTGTATTGTTACTGTAGAAGGTATGAGGGAAACGGCTATGAATCACTGAGTGCTGCTGTAGGCATTTATGAAGCGTCGTTTCAGTAGCATATACAAAGGACTTGCAACAATTGAAACGAAATTCTAGTCTGTGAATCAAAACGCTTGCAATGACTATTTCAAAGCAGGTGAAACAATAACAAATAATGAACAAAGATGTTTCAAATCTTTGCTGATACGTGCTGTGCTTACTGAATAAACTGCAAAATGGACACATTTTAGTCCGAGCCCAGGGGATTGCATGTGTTAGCCTCACCTCCCCTGTTCATCCTTCTTTTGTCAGCTGATATTGCTTCCTAGATGTTTGCTTATATTTCAAACAAGGAAATAGAAACCATTCAAAAACTAGGTCGAGTTATGTGTTGGCTTAAAAACCAGGCAATCCTATTGATTTAAACTTGGGTTGGGGTGACCAGGCAGCAAATATGAAAAATCGGGACAGGGGTGGGGGGTAATAGGAGCCTGTGTAAGAAAAAGACCCCAAAATTGGGACTGTCCCTATGAAATCAGAACATCTGGTCACCCTAGCTTGGGTCGAATAGCATGTGAATCTGCAATGAATTATTGCCATTCAGGTCTCGCTAAATGCCAAATGGATGCTCAGAGCATAGGAGACACAGATCTCTGCCCTGGAGACCTTACACTCTGCAAAACAAATCAAATTGCAGATCCAGAGGAAGCAGTTAGTTTTGATAATTCTCCATCTTAATCTATTTTTCCCCATGTCTTTCATGTCAAGGTCTCACCGATGCATCTAATCTCATCATTATTATTTGGGTTGTTGTAGCACCAGTCCTGGATCACGATTCCATTGTGCTAGGTGCTGTTCAAACATAGAACATAAAATTTAGTCCCTGACCCAAGAGTTACAGTCTCATCTGTCTGTGAATCCAGGTCTATCTCCATCACCTTCCCCTGTTGGCTGACCGATTCATGGACATGGGGAAGGGAACCTTTCAGGTATCTCTGCAGAGTCCCACGAAAGGACTTGAACATAAGGGGACACCCCTTGAACTAGATTCTGTATTCAATGGGGAGCTAATGCAGAGAGTGGAGCCCTGGGGTAACTGTGTTCATGGCAGCCTGCATTGCTTTGCAGATGGGGTTCTGTATAGGAGGGACTTGAAAGATGGGGAGCTGGGGGCCTGGCGGGCTGGGAGTGATAAGTCAGCCCACGACTAGGGGCCAACATGGGATAAGGGTTCAGAGATGGAAGTGGAAGAATTCAGCTGCCAGAATTAAGGTGCCCTATATTAATTTAGTCTGATCTATCCTTTCCTACATTGTAAATGGTACTAGGGCTGTTTATTCTAGTGCATAATCTCGTGCAACAGCCTGCTTTGAACTGCGCACCCCTGCTTATGGAAATGGAGATGTACCCAGGTCCTTGTTTCTTTACTGGACTGAACAGAAGCAGCTAGAAGTGACGCTGTACTTCAGACAGGGCAACCCAAATTGCGTTATTCATCCCTTAATCCCCCCGGTTTATTCTCCCTTTAATACCAGGGCAGAATCCCTTAGCCACATTAGTGGGAGTGTGGACTGTAGACAGCACTGGCCCACGCAGATGAACTGTTTGTCTGAAGGTGAAAAAAGGGATTCATTAAAGGTCACAGGTCCCTAGCGTCTGGGGAATCCTCAGTTGAAAGATTCTGCCCAGGGTCCCTGCTGCAGTTCTCCTAGATTTCCAGGCTCCGCCATTCCCCACAGAGGTTACACTGGTTTGGATCTAGCACAAAAGAAGCTCTCTGCTGACAAGCAGCTGGGACAGCCAAGGCCCAGCCGATCTCTGGGCTGCAGCCCCCACAAGTGTTGTTTACCTTGGCCGGGCTGCAGTCAGCAGCCGAGCTTGCCAAAGGAGTGTTGTGAGCAGAGAACGCCATTATGGAGGGGGTCTACTGCAGCAGAGAATGAGTCACATTGCCCAAAGGTCACCTTTTCCTTAGTCCCCAAGAGAAACGGGACCTGGCTCTCACCACAGCTGCAAGTTCCAGTTCTCAGCCCTTGCAAACCACTCTGTTCTTTGGAACGCTGATTCCCAAATCCCTAGGCGATTCATTATCTCTTCCAGTTGAGGCACTCCCCCCCCACACACAATTTTCTTCCAGGTAATTGTTCCCACAGCATCTGCCTGAATCCAAACCCACCGTCTTTCCTTACTAGAGAGCTTCTCATGGCCGTGGGGATTTCCCCCCTCTATCTTTGTGAATAGCAAAAATCAAAGGAAACATTTTTGTGCAGAGAATCTAAAGCCGCACAAAGAACTCACTCCCAGGTAGACCGTAGGACTGGCTCTGTGTTGTTTGTGACATTGGAAACCGGACAAAGCACGGGAACAACCATTATAGATAAAATTCCAGCCCTCACCAGAAGATGTGACCTTATCAGTCTTCTTCGCCTTTGGGCCCAATCCTGCTCATGGTAAAATCAATGACCAGACTCTCTCTGTTGTGAGCAGAAGCAGGGGCTCCTTGAAAGCTGTGATTCCATGCTCTGTTGCTGGCCCGAGGCCTAATTTGCAAACATGAGGAGCACTCATTTCCGAGAGACGGCAATGGGAATGGCAGGGGCCCAGCCCCTTTAAAAACAAGACCCTTGTTATGCCATCACAAGGCTTGCGAGAGACGCATAGAGCTGTGAGCTCATCTCTAGGCAGGGAGTGGGGGGGCGGTGAGGTTGGTTCACACTGTTATGTACATACAGTTAACACAGATAGGGTCAGCTCCTCAGCGGGAGTAAATCAGCCTCGTTCCACTGGAATCAACAGAGCCTGTTAATAACACAGAATCTTAAAATAGATTAGAAAATTATACTGAGTTTATTTTTAAAACTCTGGTGTTCAGGTGAAAAATGGCTGAGCTAAAAATACCTGTGGTTATTGTTACTCCTGTCAGTTACTGTGCGTTGCCAGCTTGGGGCTCTAAATAAACTTCTCTGAACTAAATATACTTCCTGGGAGCCCGTGCTGTGAAGCAGATGGTGACTACCCATGACTGCCCCATCGTGGGCAGGGGACAGAGTGAGGGAAGCCAGCCTCAGCAGTGTTACTGAACATGCTCAATCTGTGTGAGCCCAGTCAGTAGAAGACAAGGAGCAAATCGGGGGGTGGGTGGGGAGGGGAGAAAACGTGACCCCACATGCCCCCCCCTTTGGATGGGGTGCTGTGAAGTGTGTGTTTCACAAGTATGGAAAGGGATGAGGGGGTCAGTTGGACTGGGAAGGGAGCTATGCCACCTGTAAGCGGGACACAGAACTTCTCCTGCTGAATAAATCATTCTGAGAATGTTATTCCCTCGGCCCTATTCCTATTCAAAAGCCATAGGCCACATCCTAAAATAGGGTCCCGCTCTCACAGATGAAAGGAAGAACTTCCTCACACAACGCACAGTCAACCTATGGAACTCATTGCCAGGGGATGCTGTGAAGGCCAGAAGTATAACTGGGTTAAAAAAAGAATTAGATAAGTTCATGGCAGTTAGGTCTATCAATGGCTATTAGCTAAGATGGTCAAGGATACAACCCCATTATCCAGGTGTTCCTAAACCTCCAATTCCCAGAAGCTGGGACTGGACAAGAAGGGGTGGATCACGCAAAATTGCCCTGTTCTGTTCATTTCCTCTGAAGCGTCTGGCACTGGCCACTGTCTGAAAACAGGACACTGGGCTAGATGGACCATTCGTTTGATCAAGTATGGCCTTTCTTATGTGTATCTCTCACAGAGAGCGGTGTGCTTATATCATTCAGTTTTTACCTAGTCCTTGTTCAAGCAAACTCCTATTGAAGCTAGTGGGAGTTTTCCCCGTGTGTGGATTCAGGAAGGCATGCGGGATTTGGCCTAGAGAGAATTACCCTCCAGCCAAAGTGATGGTCTCCACTGGTATCAGCATCACTTCTCCACCAGAAGATGTGATTCTCCTCCAGCTTCCACCCATTCTGCACCAGTGGAGATCCATTGACTTCAATGTAGCTACTGGTGACTTACACTGAGAAACATGAGGAGAACCAGGCCCTAAAATTTCAAGTCAGGCCCTGGGCTTGTGCATCACTCTACAGTCACCGTCTCGCACCCAGGGCATGACAGCTCTTTAGAGGTGCCGTATTTTGGATGAGCTTGTAAACTTGAGCTCCCTCCAGTGGCTGACTAGCCGATTCCCAGGCCCAATCTGAGAAGATTAGGTGAACTACCCAATCCAGGCTGACACACTCTCTCTTACACCCTGTAATAAGCAAGGTTGTGAATGAGCTGTTGTTTCTGCTGTACTGGCCTATTCAGCCACTTTCCTGCCAATATGTTCCTCATTAGCACTCTGGGACGCTAAGAGCATGTACGGCGCCATACGCAAACCAGATTTTAGTCTTTTCTAAAACACCCAGAGAAGCAAGAGCCTTGGGACCCCAGTGAGAGCAGCAAGGGATGAGCTGCGGAGGGGAAACCGGAGCTAGCCCCTGACAAATTTGAACCATCCCATTTTAATCCGTAACAAACAGAGACCGATGCTGAATAAACCTAGTCATTTTGCAGAAAGGAGATTACATGGGGAATGGAAAATCTGGGGCATGGGGAGTCTGGCTACAAAGTCTGGTTACAAATAAAAGCCTTCAGTTAGGTTTCCATGATGAATGGAACTTCCCATACATGAGCTGTACTCAGCATTTCCAGGTCCCAAAACAGCCAGTTGATATTTCCATCGTTTTTGAACTAAGGTAAATGGAATTTTTAGAGCTTTTCAGTGTTTCCATAACTTCCTAGGACCCAGGTGATTATCAGTGTCTCCCCCCACTTCCACCTCTCCTGGGTGGGGCAGGACTAGTTGATGGAGGAAACAGAATGATCCCTTCTCTGGTCCTTTCTTGTGCTTGAGTTAGGGAAGGAAGGACTTGGCAAAGGTGGATTCACAATACCTTTATGCTCTCTGTGTTCTGGAGATGTGCAAGGGCCTGCCCAGCCCACAGTATATAAGTTAGTGCAGCCTCAAGGCTGCTCTAGTTTATGACCTCCTCCCAACAGCTGCCGATCATCCCTGGAGAACAGAAAATAGTCATATCTACTGAAGGTACTTACACAGCCCTCATTATCATAGTATCTGAGCATCTCCTGTGAAGTAAGGCAGTGCAATCATCCCCATTTTACAGAGTGGGAACTGAGGTGCAAAGAGACTAAGGAACATGGCCAAAGTTGCACAGTAAGCCTGTGGCATAGCAGAGAACTGAGCCCAGGTTGCTCAAGTCCCAGGCTAGTGCCCTAATCATTGGATCATCCTTCCTCTGCTCCTGGTATAGTGCCCTTTGTCCACCCCCATATAGCCGGCTTGGAGCAAGGCCAGTGTAGCAACTTTACACCAGATGGGCACCGGCTGAGGAAGCTCCCTATAAAAAGGATTTTCTCAGGGGACCATTCCCAGCCATGTTGACACCCCTTTACATTACCGGAATGACATGAAAGAGCTCTCTCATATTGGAGAATCAGGCCCAGAGTATCTTTAAACCTATAGCTCTTGTAAAGAAAGGAGCAGTAGAACTGGAGCAGAAGTCCTGGGTGTGAGCTGCCTGTTAACCCAAGGACCCCCAGGGGGGATCCCTATAACAATATCTTATACTTAGCAGCACTGTATTTTCATCTCAGTTGGATCCAGAGCACTTTACAACTATTCTCCCTTGATTTCTCAGACACAGAGCAGTCACTCTGCCGACCGCTGAAATGCAGGCCCTCTGGATAAACTTGGCAGCTGCTTAACAGTAATGCTATACAGCACGTTTAAGACAAGAAGTGATGATCCATCACTAGTTAAACCTATAGCAAAGGAGGGAGAGGGGGGAATTGAGATAGGATAATTATCCAAGTTAGAAACAGCTCAAGCAAGACACAGGTCCCAATGCCCCTGTGTACAGAGTGCAAAGGAGAATCAGGCCCTGAGATTTTAATACCCACAAGTATGTAATTATCATGAATAAATAATAAGAGTCATTAACAGTAGTGATCCCCTCAGCCAGTCTGAGCAATACAGAGGCCCCGCAACCAGGTAGGGCATAAGGTCAGTCCTGATTAAGAGCCCAGAGTGACAGATATTAAATCAACACCTCTCTCCGTGGCATTCTGCATGTTCCTTAGAGGATTCCCACCCAAGTCCTGACCAGGCCCAACACTGCTTAGTTTGTGAAAGCCAACATCACAGCGTAAAATGGAGTTTCTACAAGGAGTACAGGGAGAGTGTGCTGGTTGCGGGGAAGCTCAGAGCTACACCAATTCCATCATGACCCAGTAGGGGTCACTGCAGTGACTGAAGTAGGAAACAGACCTTCTAACTCTAACACTGTGGGTACATCCACTCCTCAAGAAAGGCCCATGGCGGCAAGTCTCAGAGCCGGGTCTATAGACTCGTGCTACAGGACTAAAACTACGTTCCCGCTCAGGCTCTGAGACTCAACCCCTGTGCTGGGGTTCAGAGTCCGCATGGGAACATCCGCATGGCTATTTTTAGCCCTGTCGTGTACATCCCACAAGCCCAAGTCTGTAGACCCAAGCTCGAATACTTGCTGCCGCAGGGTTTGGGTTATTATTATTATTGCACTGTAGACGTACCCCGTGTGGCTTCCAAGGGTTCCAGTCCTCAGAAAGGTTTCAGAGTAACAGCCGTGTTAGTCTGTCTTTGCAAAAAGAACAGGAGGACTTGTGGCACCTTAGAGACTAACCAATTTATTTGAGCATGAGCTTTCGTAACAGTTCTACTGTTGCTTTTGAATCACTGCGGCCAGAGGGGTAGAAAGGTAGCTCCTCAGTATTGGCACGGCAGGGTCATCTTTGATCTCCTGGGAGGTCTATTTCCTTCATATGGACTTTCTTAAAATATACTTTAATGAACCCTTTAAATTTTCTCCCTCGTGCATTTTCCCTCATTAAAATAAAGCTTTATTTTTTAAAGTCACACTTCAGCAAAGAAGGAAAAAAATCTTATTTATTTGCTGCTAAAGGTTACCTGAAACTGCAAAGACAGTGGAATCATTGTGTGCATCTCACAGGAACCACAGGGGGTGGAGGGCAGGGAAATCACTGTATTAATAATATGCCATTAAAGGGAGCAGGAATATTTGGGACATAAAGATAGGATGCTGGCACCGTACAACAGGACTACTGGGCACTCCCAAAGAGAAAGGTGCAGCGATGGGGACGAACAGTAGCAAGATTTGTGATGATGGCAATAGGTCTAGTGCTTAGAGCATAGTACAGGGAAGTCAGGTCTCTTAGGTTCTCTACCCTGCTTTATCACTACTTGGCCAAATCAGAGCAGCGATCTGTGCCTCAGTTTCCCCTCTGTCAAACAGGGATGATAATATGGCTCTATTTGATAGTAGGGCTTGAGAGACTTCAGCTGGGATTTTTGAAAGAGCACAATGAGAGTTAGGTTCCCACCTCCCATTGAATTTGGCCACCTAATTCCTTTTGGTGCATTGAATTTCCAGCCTTAATTTTTTTAGCAAAACACTTTCAGATCCTCAGATTGCTCAGACAAAGTGTAATTTGTAGTTGGCATGCACTGTAATTTACAGGTGCTGAGACTGCACACTAGGGGTGGGAGGAGAGAGACACTTTTGGGAAGGTGTTTCTTTTGTCCTTTAAATTCTTCCTGCAGCAATGCCGCAGTTAATTAACTCAACATCTATTGATTGCTCTTCCTATTAAAAGGGGCAGGCAAGAGAGTTTAAAAGCATCTTCGGTTATCATTTCTGTACAAATCAGACTAAACCTGTGGCAATTTCCCCCATCTTGGTGAGCTGTTTATTGGAAGACCAATAATACAGGCACAAGTTGACAGGGCACCTGAGTCTTGCATCAAACAACATTTTTACTAATCTATTCTTCACGAAGAATGAAATTCACCCCTGTGCAAAGAGCCAGCCAGGCCTATGCATAACTCAAGTTCCAATTAAACTCTGGGATAGCTCGGTTGTTTGAGATTTGCCTACTAAACCCAGGGTTGTGAATTCAGTCCTTGAGGGGGCCATTTAGGGATCTGGGGCAACAACTGGGGATTGGCCCTGCTTTGAGCAGTGGGTTGGTCCTGCTTTGAGCAGGGGGTTGGACTAGATGACCTCCTGAGGTCCCTTCCAACCCTGATATTTTATGATTTAACTAGCCGCCTCCTTTTTGTGTAGTTCCCAGATCCTCTTCGGACTAAAATCAAGAATTGCCTCTTGTGGGTCCCAGGACTAGCCGCTCCAAGAAGCGGTCATTAACTGTATCTAGAAACTTTCTCTTTGCATCCTGTCCTGAGGTCAATGTACCCAGTCAATATGGGGATAACTGAAATCCCCCATTATTACTGAGTTTTCTATTTTTATAGCCTCCTTAATTTCTCTGAGCATTTCACAATCACCATCACCTTCCTGGTTGGGTGATCGGTAGTATATTCCTACTGCTGTATTCTTGTTATTCAAGCATGGAATTTCTATCCATGGAGATTCTAGGGGTCAGTTTGATTCATTTAAGATTTTTACTATATTTGACTCTTTAACAAATAGTGCTACTTCCCCACTATTGCGACCTACTCTGTATCATTCCTATATATTTTGTACTGTGTCCTATTGATTATCCTCATTCCATCAAGTTTCTGTGATGCCTATTATATCAATAGCCTCATTTAATGCCACACATTCTAGTTCGCCCATCTTAATATGACCAAGTTGTAGTTGCTGGAATCTCTGGGTCAGATTATGATCTCCCTTACACAGCGTAAGATTGCAGTCTCCACACAGAAGTGTTATCCCGGATTTACACCTAGTGCAACAGAAAGATTCGGGGCCCCCTTTTCCTTTTCAGACATACACCATGATTCATTACAACCTTAATGTGATTGGATTTAGTAGAAATCAACCACCACCACAAGTCAGAGGATACTTTTTAGTCTTTTCAGCAGAGATCTCTGGTTTTCTGCCACATCATCCCCAGCCCTGCAAACTCAATTTCAATTACATTTAACAAAGCTAGCTGGATGGGCCGCACAAAGGCGGATGAAACCCAAATGCAAGATAAAGCACTTTGGAAGGGCTCATTTGAACTATTCAGGAAAACGAGCCATGGAGTTTTTAAGAGATGTGTGCAGGGTCACCCAAAAGAGAGACAGAAAAGTTCAGATGTACAAAGACCTAGGTAAGAAATACTGGCAATATTATAATGCCTTTGAGTGGTAACCCCTTACCTGCAATACTGAACTCAGTTCTGGCTACCCTAACTCACCAGGGGGCTAAGCAGAAACAGGAAGGGTTCTGAGAACATGAGGATCCATGGAGAGACCTCCTTGTTCGCAAAGACAGAAAAGGTTTTGTCTGTTTAGTTCAGCCAGGAGACAAATAAGAAGGGACATGCTAGGGGAGCATACAACAATGAATATTGTACTGGACCCCACTGCAACGTGGGGCAGTGAATCCGAGCTCTTTGGACATTATTTATTTCCCTCATTTTCATTGATTTTTTGCCCCAAAATCTGACTCTAAATTGAAAGACAAAAATCACAAAACAAAAAGGAAGGGAGGCAGGGGGCTTGTTTTTCCAAGGAAAAAATGAAAAATCTAGAGGACAATAGATACTTTGGAAGAAAGTTCTCATTTGTTGTCAAAAATCCAGTTTGGAACAGAACATTTCTGACCAGGGCTGTAGTGCTCCAGTGCCCTCTAGAGGCCTGGTAGAGTGCTGCGTGGGGTCGCATCAACTCATGCACACTCTGTGTAATGCAGAACTGCTTTACTACGGCGGCCAGAAACATGAAGGTGCAAATACCCTGGCTTTCAAATGACAACCAATAGATCAAGACAGCGGTTCCCAAATCAGGGGGTTGAACACAGGTCTAGAAGTAAGATGATTCGTAGGTGTCAGACTTCTCCACACCAACCTCTTTTTGGCTGCCATCCTGTTTCCTGCTGTAGCTACTGCTGGCCCCATAAAGTCTTTGCACATCTCTCCAGCAGCTTGCTCCTTGGCCTGTTAGCCGTTGTGTAGATTCTGGCTCTCTCCCTATTCTTATCCAGTCTGACTTCAAGAAGGCCATTCCTTTCCTGTACTCTGGGAACTGTAGAGCTCTCTACTGGCTAGTTGGGTAACAGTACCCAGCAATGAGCCAGCACGTTTAATGACTTCTCTGAAAAGGATTGGTTTCAGAGTAACAGCCGTGTTAGTCTGTATTCGCAAAAAGAAAAGGAGTATTTGTGGCACCTTAGAGACGAACCAATTTATTTGATCATAAGCATACGGTATGCATCCGATGAAGTGAGCTGTAGCTCACGAAAGCTTTTGCTCAAATAAATTGGTTAGTCTCTAAGGTGCCACAAGTACTCCTTTTCTTTCTGAAAAGGATTGGATCCCACAGCCAGCGTGAATTCCCCATGGGGAATCTTTCTGTGGCAGCGCTGTGCTATACCATCAGCTCTTCTCTCAACCTAAAGCCTGGGCCTGAGCTCATCACATCTTACGTGCTATAGAGACAGGACAAAGTGCCAGAGAAAGGAAGAATTACTCTCTTCCTTTTACAGACTGGTGTGGTGTACAGTGATCACTCAGTGCTTAAGAAGCTTGCAGGAAGTCTGCTTTATTCTGTGCCTGGTTCCAACTGGCTGAGCATAACAACAAGAGCTTCACAGCACCCTTCCCAGATTCTCTGTCTGGGAAGCTCAGCCCTTAAAGGCACAACCCCTAACATAACATCTTCCATTTCAAGCCAAAACATAACACACATTTACAAATACATAGCACCAACCTAATGACTACACTTACTAACAGTATTCAATTCGTCTCTGAGGTGTCCTGCACCGTCCCTTAGAACATCAGCACCACTGCGAGCACGAGGCACCATGTTCTCTTGATCTGTTTTTTCCAGTTCCTGGGGCTCTGTTTTCTCAACCTGCTGTGGTTGTTGCCTGTCTGAGACCCTGCTCTCTCTCTTTCTCCTGGGATCTGGAGAAGGTATCCCCCATTGCTCAGTAATAAGTGTTTCTCTATGGTCTGATGAAGTTGTCACCCCAGAGCTACCTATTGTGACCTCACTGCTTTTTGCGACCTTTGGTTTCCATTGTAGAGATGAAGTGGCAGAGCCTGGGTTTAGCGTGCAGGTGCTGGGTGCTGCTGGTGGCCAATGGTACGCAAGAGGTCAAACTCGATGATCTGGTCTCCCCTTCTGGCCCTAAACTCTATGACCCTGAATCAAACTCTCTTTTTTTTTTTCCTTTTCTTTTTTGATTTATCTGTCTCTCGATACATCTGCAGGTCCCCGGTGACATCAGTTTCTAACAGTGCAGGCATTCTTGTTCCCAGTTGAGCAAAGTGTCAGCAGGTGACAACCCATGCTTTGCTGGTGCCGTTCCGTAATTTAATAGTGTTAAATATGGATCAGAGTCTGACTCTGCAATGTTCTGCAGTAGACGCTTTATTATTCTGACACAGTTTTCCACCAATCCATTAGATTGGGGAATAACAGGGACTAGCGGTTACCTGTCTAAACCCGTAATTTGTTGCCAACTGCTTGAACTGATACCCCCTAAACTGTGACACACTGTCCTACATTCCGAAGTCCGGTATACCAGGCCTAGCAAAAATAGATCTGATGTGTACAATTACTTTTTTCGCTGTAATACCTTTTAGTAAAGCTCTCTCAGGGAAGTGAGAGTAGTAGTCTAAGACAAGCCCATCGTTTCTTTCCAGCCAGCATAAACAAAACTGTACCTATTTTGCTCCAGGAGACCAATTTTTCCTGTGTCATCAACACAGGCTCTTTCACTTGACTTGGTCTCTATTTTTAGCATATGCTACAAGCCTTGATAGCTTCCTCAATGTCACTGTTCACGTGAGGCCAGTCTGAAACATCGCTGACCCATCTCTCAATTTTTCAATCCCTAAATAAATGGCCTTCGTATATCCTTTTCAATTTATTTTTCTTAAACAAGTTCGGAGTCACCATCCTGGTGCCTTTTTTAAACAAAATCCCATCTAGGACTGACAACTCCCCCTTACATTCATAAGAGGGGCTGGGTATATGCTGTCCCAGCCATGCTGTGCTAATAGACTTAATTACTTTTTGCTAGGGTTCATCCTGAGCAGTAGCTTTGGCCATCACAATCCACATTTCAGCTGAAAATGGGCACTTTTTTGTTTTGTTTTGTTTTTAAATCAGACTGATGTGTAAAGTCGAGCTCTAGACATTGTGCCAATGGACTTTTATCAAATGGGCTAGGCCAGTGGTGGGCATACTGCAGCCCGCATGCGGCCCATCAGGGTAATCTGATTGCGGGCCGTGAAACATTTTTGCTGACATTGACTGTCTGCAGGCATGGCCCCCCGCAGCTCCCAGTGGCCGCGGTTTGCCGTTCCCAGACAATGGGAACTCCGGCCTCCCATAAAAACATGAAATATTTTATACCCACAGATTAAGGCAGTGGTTCCCAAATTGTGGGTGGGGTTGTACCACCAGCAGATGGAGTCATGATGATTTGTAGTGTGAGGAGGATGCCATTTTGCTCCATACTGCATAACCTTGAGCACACCATATACTCCTGGGGGAATTCTGCGCCAAAAAAATAAAAATTCTCGCACATTATTTTCAAATACTGCAAAATTCTTCATATTTTATCTAAATAACACAGTATATTTTTGGTCATTTATTTCAAAATACCCATCAGCAAGTATGTCTGTAACCATACAGAGTACACAAAATATTCAGGAAATGTTTTTTGACAAATAGATTCCTTATTAGGCATATTAGTACAGAACACTGAGTAATAATTCATTTAAATTACAATACAGAACCATATTTCCCGACCCCCTCAGAAGCAGTGCAAAGGCTTGGGGGAGGATCAGGGGTAACGGAGGAGCTGGGGGAGAGGGAAGTAATTGCTGGGAAGGAGCCTGGGTGTGAACTTGGAGGGTTGTTGGGTATGGATGGGAAAAAGTATGGAATGGGGAGGGGTTGGGGGGTAAAAAAAGATGGTTAGGGAGCTTCCCCCATGCAGACCCTGGCTGACCCCTAACCTCTCCCATTCAGTCAGGCACATCTGTCCCTGTCCCCATGTATCCATGCACCCCCAAGTGTCCTTGCACCCCCTGTCCAAATGTGTTCCTCCACCCCCACAGACACCCACTCCCCCATCCCCATGTGGCCCAGCACCCCTCCCTGTATCTCCATGTGCCTCTGTGCCCCCACTCAGCCACCCCATGCACCTAAGTGGCCCTGCACTTCCCTCCCCCCGTGGCCGTGTGCCTCCACTCCCATTCAGCTGCTGTCCCAGTCTGTCCTCTCACATTAGCCCTTATGAGCCCCTGCTTGACCCCCACAGCAGACCCACACTGTCTGTCTCCCCATAGACACTGTCTCCTGATCTGGCCTGACAGGCGCTGTGAATAAGGCAGGCTCTTTCTCTTCCCTAGCTGGCTGGGAGCTGCTGCTTTGTTCTATTGCCTCATCACCCTCTGAAGGGCAAAAGGTAGAACTGCAGCAACTTTCCAGCTGAAGGTTTTTTTTGCTCAGGCTGTTCTGTTCTAGCACCACAGTGCCCCCCTGGTGGGCAAACGGTAGAACTGCAGCAACTTTCCAACAGAAGCTTTTTTCTGCACAAAAAAATAAAAATATGTGCAGCTCATTAATTATGCACATGTGCAGTGGCACAGAACTCCCCCAGGACTAAACATTGGTACAAGATCATGCTGTGAAGAGAAAATGGCATCCTCCAGGTGGTGTGACCTCACACATATGTTGTATGTGAGATCACGCTCTGTGGAGGACACCATTTTGCTCTACAAAATGGCATTCTCCATGCTGTCTGGGGTCCTGGGAGGAAATAATTCATTAAAATGGGGTCATGCTAGCAAAAAGTTTTAGAACCCCTGGACGAAGGCCAAATCCTCCTCCTTTGTTTCAGTGTATTTGCGGTGTAAGGAACTATCCATCATAAAGGTATGCTCACCTGGGTGGCAAGATAGATTGGATTATTCAAGAGGACTGTCTGTGACTCCATGTTAAGGTAAAATGAAAAGGAGTACTTGTGGCACCTTAGAGACTTGTTAGGTTGTTAATCTCTAAGGTGCCACAAGTCCTCCTTTTCTTTTTGCGGATACAGACTAACACGGCTGCTACTCTGAAACATGTTAAGGTAGTTATCATGCCTGAAGAGTTTATACTTGATGATTGGTGACATCTAAGTTTTGAACTCAATTTGGGGTTTGTGGCCTGCTTCTTAACAATCAGCCCTGATGTTGGTATCCATGCTCTTGAGCCACTGTGGGACCATTTGACACTCTGCTGGTGAAACACCTTGGGTGCTGAATGCAACCCGAATGGCAGCCTGTAGAAATTCTCTTTCCCAAGGGGGAGGAGGGGCGGTTGAATGTACAAATGGACACCTGCAAGAATCTTGCTGACACCAGATACATTTCTACAATGGATATATCAGCTACCTCCCCAGAAATGTCTCCTTGGCAGGCAGTGAAAATGTGTCCTTTTTAACATGTTTATGTAATACTTTAGGGTCTATGCCTCAGTGAATGGTTCCATCTTCTTTTGTCCAATACCCACTTGGCTGACTCTTTTACTCGCTTTCTGGTTCCCCATCCAGCTCCTCTTTTAGCCTCTACCTTAGGGCAAAGGGGTGAAATATGGGGCAGCTTTCAGTTGTATTCTGAATCCCAAGAGCTTCTCCATCCCCTGAAAGGCATCCTCAAACTCTTCCTCAGTTGGTTTGGGCCCCTGTTCCACAAAAGGGTGCCCCTTCTTGATGAGACCGAGGGCTTGACACATTTTAACCAATACTGGGTACTCTTTTCCCTGCTACTATTACAAAGCGTATCTCTTCCAGCTTGTTCTCGACCCGTCTGTTTAGTTCACATAAGCCTTTAGTGGGGATAAGCTCATGCCTGTAAGCCTGAGTTTTACTCATTTACGCTCCAATACCTGTGGCTTTCCTTTTAGTGCCAACATCACTGTTTCTGGCAACACCTTGCGTGTGTGCCCATGTCCAACTTAGAAGTCCAACGTTGTCCGTTGTGCCTCTGAAAAATACCTCTGATGCTGTCCCATACTGCCCAGCCTCAGCCAATGCTTGCAAACTCTTGGGAAGGTGATGTAGTTCACTGCATTTCTTACCTCTTTTCCTATAGGCTGGAAACTGTCTTGGCTGCAAACAGCCTGTGCAGCTCCATGTGCTATTTTTGCTGGACTCTGAGTTTGAACTCCACACGCCTTTCTGCCAGAGGTCTCTTGTGGATTGTCTGACATCTAGTGTCAGCGTACTGTCCACCCTCCATAAGCTTTATTCTGCACTGGGCAACTTCTGTTCCTTGGTAAATTCTAATTGATTTGTCAGGATTAACTATGGTTCTCCCAGCTGCTTGATTTTTTTGTTCCAGATCCCCATCATGATCTAGTCTCTTATCAGGAACAGACTTAGTCCCCTTAAATTGCAGGATTGGCTCTTCAGCCTTAGACCAGTCACAAGCACTTCTATAGTTTCCCCTTATTTTGTGCTCTGTTTGAAAACTGCTCTTGTGTTTCATTTTTAGGTGGTGTGCAATACTCACATTTCTGTAGCACAGCTGTGCAGTTGGCCTCCCTTGCATGAGTTAAGTGCAAACTGTTAAGCACATCAAGTGCTTCAGAACCAGCTATTGTCAGAAATAAGGCTCCCTTCTGAGTTCTGACTGTCTTCCCTTTTGCTGGCAGCCATTGCTTGCAGATAGAGAATGAAGTGCTGTTTAAACCTTCTCCAATTGTTTTACATATCCAGAGAGTTTCAACTCTGGTGGGGTTTTAACTGCTCCATTCTTCCATTCTGAGTCATGTTTAGGTCCTTTTTTTTACTCCAGGAACCATGTGGTGTTCGGTGAGCACTCGGTATTTAAGGAGCTTGCAAGAGCTCTGCTCTGTATCTGGATCCATCTGGCTCTGCATAACAAATGCTTCACAGCACCCTGTCCAGACATTCTGTCTAGGAAGCTTAGCCCTTAAAGGCACAGTCCCTAGAACCACAGGAGGAAACTGAGGCACAGAGCGATTAAGGTCATGCAGGATGTCTGCGGGAATGGAACCCACATTTCCAGAATCCCAGTACAAATGCCTCACTGAAAGATTCATTTCCCTCTGCCCTTTGCAGGCTTAGTCAAAGCATTTTGCCCTGTCACCAGTATGCAACTCAGAAGCTTGTGCTGCTCTTAGAGGGAGACGGTCAGGAAGCCAAGAGGTCTGCCTTTGAGCAGAGAAGTAGCAACGTCCACCCTACACTTCACCACACGTCCCTCCTCTCCCTAGTCAAAAAATGAATTTCCTAGAAACCAAAAGTGCAAGGGCCTGTGAACTGAGACCCTGCTGGTTGCCTCCAAGTGAGCAGAGTAATTGCAAACAAACCTGTCCTTTCAAAAGGATCTCGCCCAATCCACCCTTCAGCAGGGAGCTTATTTTGTGAAGTAGGGTGCCATCTGCTGGTGAAAGCTTGCAACACACACACATATATATAAAATCCTAAATGCTGAACCAGTTTTCTCCATTCATCTCTGGTAATTGAATGCATGCCCTAGGGGGGGTGCACTGTGCCAGGCTGAGGGGAAGGCGGGAGTGGGTTGGGGGGGGGGGGGGAGTCTTTATATTTGTTTTTCCAGATTTACTTTGTCTTTATCGCCAGCTATTTTGAATGTCATGGGGAGCTAATGAAGATGTGTTGGTGTGTCTACAGCTAATGGAACAACTTTCTCTTCTGTCTCAGTGCATTAAATTCTTACTTACATTAGCAACTAGAGGAGAAACAAAGAGAGGGAGAAGGAGATAAAGAGAAAGAGGGATGAGCTGGGACAGGAGTAGAAAACGAGGTAGAGAAAGGGTTCCTCCCTGCTTCCTCTTTTACCTCCATGTTGCATCACAGAGCATTTTCTGGCCCCTGGATTTTCCTTGCCTTGGTCTGAAATTCCCATCAAAACTTCTCCAGCCTAATGTGGCTCAGGGTCTGGGAGCTCCTCTCAGGGATGGAGGTAGATGTTAAACAATGGTGCACTCTCACAGGATGGGCTTTCTGCAGACATCAGGGAAACTGGGTTTTTGACTTTACATCTACCTCGGCATCTCCTGTCCAACTGTCTCAGGCAAATTAAGACTGGCAGAATACTTCCTCAGTCACCTACCTAGCTAGCAAGACAGACATATGCCATTAGATGCACCTGGGAGAAGAGGAACACAGCTCATCCCTTTCCTCTACATTTTTCACTGCAAGCCAGACTTTCTGAGTGAGCTGGAAATATCGGGAAAGACAAGGACAAGGTCACACTCCCCACCCCATGCAAACCACACAGTTCTGAGCATTCTGTATCACCCCAGCCACCCTTCCTTTTCCAGGTTTTCCTCTCTTTGGTCCCCAATGCCCACAGCACTCAGAGACAAACTTGCAGAGGCCCTAGAGCATGAGGAAGACGATTCCGCAGATCATTGGTTCTCGACCTTTTCCATACTAGGCACCCCCACCAAGCCAGGATCTAGCTGGATTCTCCTCTCATGGAAAGGGTTGGGTGGCTGGGACCCCTGGCACCTGGAGGTTGTGCATGAGAACCCCTGCCATAGAGGAACTCTGGTGTGAGTCAAAGCATGAGGCTAGGGAGCAGAAAAGTCCTTTCCTGGGACATCCCTTCCTTATCTTTGCCATGGCAGGTGAGGGGCAGGCTGGCAGTCTTTCCTTAAAAGTGGAGTTCTTCTGACAGTAATAATGACGGTACCTTTGCTGACATTTCCCACTTTGTTTCGTCCACTCAGGCAGGATCTGCCACACCTTAGATGTCCCGGTTTGTCCAGAAGTTTTATGTAGACTGCTCCTTGCCTTTGGGATTCTCTGTCTAGATCATTGAAGGGTGTTAATAAAGGCAGGATGATTTCCAGATACACACCAGCTGAATGGAGTTCCTGAATCCAGGCAGTCTGTAAAACAAAGATTCCCTTCTTCTCTCTGTCACACACATACACAGATAACTCGACAAGGGCTAGATCTACCTTAGGCCACAGAGCAGGTCAGAGTACAGTCAGTTGGCCAAATGCAGCCCAAAGAGCTCTGGGATGTGGGGCCTGTTGCCACCATTTTGAATATAGAGCGGTCGTCTGAAAAGATCCCACCAAGCAACAGGACAGACTGGCCAAAGGTGTTTGCAATGGAAAAAGGACACTCTGGCATTTATCGCAGGGGTGCTGAAACAATTTGTATAGTGGGGGTGCTGAGAGCCATTCAACCGAACGATAGACCCTGTATACAGAAGCTGGTGCCCCGTACTGGGGCAACCCGGCTTCCCCAGGGGGCAATTTAAAGGGCCTGGGGCTCCCAGCAGTGGAGCCCTGGGGTAGCAGCGCTCCAGCGGCTATTTAAAGGGCCCGGGGCTCCCCTGCTTCTACCGCCCCAGCCCTTTAAATAGCCTCTGGAGCCCCACCTCTTCCCCAGGGCTCCGGCGGCTAATTAAAAGACTGGGACAGTAGAAGCAGGGGAGCCCCGGGCCCTTTAAATAGCCCCCAGAGCCCCGGGCTACTGCTGCTACCCTGGTGGGGGAGGAGGAGGAAATGGAGGGGTGGGGCACTTATCTTACAGGGTGGGCTTGGGCTGGCTTTGACCCCCTCAGCCCCGCCCTTCCGTCCTAGGCCCCGCCCCTTCCAGAGGCCAGAGGTGGCCGCAGCGTACCGGTAAGTCACTCGACTTACTTTCACCCCTGCCTGTATGTAATGGAAACCACTTCAAGCCAGGGGGTGCAGCAGCACCCGCAGTTCCAGCACCCAGGATCTGAAGCATCTGGCACTGGTCACTGTCAGAGACACGATACTGGTCTGCGTGGGCCTTCGGTCTGATCTGATATTAGGGCAATTGCTATGTTCCTATTATCTACCCCCTCTATTTATAGCCAGCTTAACCAGGGGAGAATTACCAGCCCTCTAGCTAGAAATCCGTACTATTGTACTGTCTATCACACTAGTTCTATATCCTTGACTCCTCACAATAAGCTTGAAAGGCAGTGTGACCTAGCAGATAGCACACTGGACTGGGATGCAGGAGACCATGCCTAGTTCTGCCAGTGGTTTGCTGGATAACCTTGGGCAAGCCACTTCACCATCCTGTGCCTCAGTTTCCCCAACTATAAAATGGGGATAGTAGCACTTACCCCCCTTGTAAAGCACTGTGAGATCTGGTGATAAGAGCTAGGTATTATTATTAAGCTGGAGAGTTAAGAATGCAGTCTCAGACCATCTTGCTGGCATCTCTCGCTTTGAATCTTGACAGGTTAACGTCAGAACTATAAAGTTACCAAGCTACCACTTTGTGGGTGCGGGCATATAGGGCTCAATTAGTTTTATGGCTGTACTGTTTGTTTTCCATGCCTGACATTGCTAAATGTTTCTCTGACCCTTAAGCATGAAGTGACAGCTAGCAGTGAAGCCAAAATGAACCATTAGTTTAAACGTCAGGGCAAAACCACCCTCAAGCAAGTCTGCAGGCCTCACTCGGGCAATTTCACTAATGTAACATCATAAGCAGCATGAAGTCAAATCCCCCGGGGCCAGCATAATGGAGCCACAGCAAAGCTTGTCAAAGAAGAAGTGTAAAGCAGAGGAGGGTAGCAGTGGTTGTCCCGGGAAAAGAATCTCTGACATTTTACAAATGCTATTGATGAAGGGGCAGAGAGCTGGAAGACCACCTCATACATGGATCACGAATAGAACGATGTGTTGTCCTGGCTCCATTCAGAAGCAGATTTTATGGGAATGGGGGAAGGTGGTTGTGGGGTTAAGGTTCTGGCATAGGACTCAGATCTATAACCAACTTGTAGCTGTGCCATAGCTCAGTGTAGGACTCTGGAGGCCAGATTTCAAGGCATCAGCACCCTCAATTAGGCCAGATTTTCAGACATGCTTAGCTCCCACTGGGATAGTTCTCAAGAGGTCTCAGAGCCCAGCCTACTGAACTCAACTGGTAGCCTGGCCCAGATTGTGGGCATGGAGGACTTTGGAAAATTTGACCCTTACTCTCCCCACTTCAGATCCCAGTCTTCTGCTTGTATGTCCGCTCCCCTTTCCCCCCCACCCTTTGTCTGTCTTGACGATTCAGACTGCAAGTACTTCAGGACAGGGACTGTTTCTTCCTATAGGTGCACATACAGCGCCAAGCCCATTGAGATGGTGGTGTTGGCTGGGCCTCTAGATGCTACAGTAGTAATAAGAAGAATACTCAGTCTAGCCCAGAATGAGTGAAGCAGATAGAGTGCAAAACCTGGCGCATGGAGAAATTCTTCACGGTCTGTGTTAGTTACCGAACATCACCCTTTCCTCACTTACTAGAAGCAGGGGGGAAAAGAGCAATGAACACACTTCAACACTATGCAGGACATTCCACTACTGCACAGACAGCCCACCCCTAACTGAGGTGCCCCTCGAAGGTAAAGATGGTTCTCCTGCCATCTCAGCGCAGCGTGTCTGTATCTGTACCATCATGGGTTGTGCTTTTATCAGCTCGCCCACAGCCAGGCCAGGCCAGCACTTGCCGTGGGGAGACCTCCAAGGAAAGCCTTGTTGCTATAGGAACTGATAAGTGAGGAAGTGATATCATTGTGTCAGTAATGAACCCATTTCCCAACCCCTGTAAGGGCCTCTGCAGTTTGAATTGGACAGAGGTTTTTCCGCATTTTGCTCTGCTCTGTTTTAGTTTAACTGTCTCCTGTCACGGGGAGTTACCAGCAGTCCCGGCATTTCACCAGTACTAGGGTTCGGGGAGTGTGTTGTGGCCAGGTGTGGCATGTTGGGGAGAGGGAGAGCATGACATTCACATGCAAGCACCTAAATAAAAGTAGCCATTGTAGCACGGCCACCTTACCCAGTCTGGCTTCAGGCTAGCTGCTGCCTCAGTTTCCCCCCTGCTCAGAGGGGACTGCCTGGCCATCCCAGGACGGATACTGTACCACACTTTCCAAGCACAGGTTTATTCCTCAAACATGGAACTGAGACAAAACAAAAGCAGTTCCTCTGCTCACCCAGGGCTGCATCTCTCAGGGTAGGTCTACACTGCTCACAACACCTACTGCTGGCCTGGGCTAGGTGACTCGGGCTCATGGAGCTTGGGCTAAGGGGCCATTTAATGGTGGTGCAGCTGCAGCCCAAGCTCTGGGGCCCTCCCACCTTGCAGGCTCCTAGATCCCGGACTCCAGCCCAAGCCTCAACATCTACATCGCGGTTAAACATCCCCTTAGCCTGCGTCCTGCGAGCCCCAGACAGATGGCTCGGGCCAGTCGCGGGTTTTTAACTGCAGTGTAGACGTACCCCTGAGAGGTTTGTCCCTTGCCTCTCTCAGTGTTGAAAGGAGAACGCCCTCCACCCACCCCCATCCCTGCACTCACTGCAGGAGCCCTTCTACCACTTTCCTCAACTGAATGCTCTCGGTCAGGGGCAGGAGAGGCCGAGGGAACATAGCCCCCCCCCCCCTTTTACCAGCAGTAAGGACGAGTGACAAGGGAGGAAAAGGGGGCAGAGAGGAGCGAGCAGGGGGAGGGGTCTCAGGGAGAAGGGGCATTGCAGGGGTAGGGGACCACATTTCAGGTGCTGGTGCCCCCCCTCCCAAGTTTAGGGTCCTTTTCCTGCTCCCAGTCCTTTATAGGGCTCACTGGAGCTCCTTCCCTGCTGAATCTGGTAACAAGACAGGCTAGCCTGGCTCTTACAGGTACAGACCACAGCGTTAGTGTGATTTTCAGAGGCACGGCACGCTCTCCCCTGCCAAGGAAGTCAATAGCATCTCTGGCTGCTCAGCGGCTCTGAAAATAAAGTAACTTCCGTTTAGGTGCCTGGATGGTGAATATGGGCTGCTGATCAACACTGAAAACGGGGGGCTTAGTGACAAGTGGAAGATCGCACACGGTGTCAGGGGCAGACCTGGAAACAGAGCCTGTTCACTTTGACCTTTAAGGAACATTGTGTACCCTGAGATGGCTAGAATGCAGAATGCTCCTTATACCAATGAGGGCTAATTGCCGTTGTGGATGAGATCAAGGGGACAGCTCTGCCCCAGGGCATGCTAACTAGTTATGTGACCCCCGAGCGGTCGGCGTCCAACTTCTTAGAGGGACAAGTGGCATTCAGCCACCCGAGATTGCCAACAAAATCTGACCATACAGTCTCCTCTTATAAGCCCAGTGTTGGAATGACCCTGGGCTGGTAGTACATAGTCCTAGTACATCTGTTTAGCACAGCATAGTCCTACATGGTAGGGAAGAATCATTCCCTCCATTGCAGGGAATACTGGATGAAATGCCATGGCCAGAGACTTTCACCCAGTGATCCCTCCATTGGAGGAAATTATTCTTCCCTACTTGGCTGGACTATATTAGGCAGGAGGTCAGACTGAATGATTGTAATGTTCCCTTCTGGCCTTCAACTCTAGGGGTCTGATTCTCTATTGCTCTGGATCTCATATAGCCATTTATGTCAGTGCAACGGGGGTGTAAATGCTACCGTTATGATTTAGTAGTGTTTTCTATTGGTCTTTCTTAGGGCCTTAGACACCGTCCATCACTGCAGTAATCTAAGCACTTTCCAGCTAAAAATCGACATCAACAGCCAAGTCCTTAGTGGACTTCATGATATCCCTGGCTTGCAGTGGTGTAGTCCTAACTGAAGCATCTCCTTAACAGCCTGGCCCTCTAGCTCCATCCTCCCACCCCCCGTGTTCTCTAACCTCAACCCCGTGCTGCAGGGGCTGACAGTGATTGTAATGTAGCCAGAATGTTGTTTCGGTGCGTTCAGGCTCCGCTGCACCACACGGCTGGCATGTCTCCCCTTTCGGAGACAAAACTCTGCTTTGAGGAGGATTTTGATTTTTTTTAACCCCACTTTGCACTGGTATAAGAATGACAGAAGATGAAAGGGCTTGGAGAATCAGGCCCTATGGGTATCAGGCACACCTGGGGTGACTTAAGGTGGAAGCCATGCAAAACTTCTTGTTTCAGCTGAGCTCTGCTTTGTATTTGCCGTTGTGCCCAAGTCTCGAATTCTCAGCGTCTCCAATGGAAGGAAGCAGAAGTTTTAGAATGGAGTTGATAACCCACCTCCAAGAGCACAAGGCAAACAGCGCCGTTGCAATACCATATTTAGTATACGTGACAGCAACATGATTTATCTTCATTAAAGGAGCAATTTGCTACACATTTTTTCAAAAGCACTAATCAATCTGAGCTCACAACAGATTGAGTGGCTCCACACATACGGGCCAGAAGCCAAAAAAAGAAAAGACTAATCTATTATAAAAATCAATCTCGCCCTAAACCATGGAGCTATATCTGAATACACGTACAGGGCCTTGCATACATATGTGGCTCCCGTACGCTTTGGGAGGATCTGGCACAAATTCCAATGAGAGACACGCTCGTTTTGTTTCACAGAAAATGATCAGACCAGCCAGTTTTTTGATTTAGAAATTTGCAAAATAAGTAACAAACTCAAACCATGAAACACTTGGAGTTTAAAATGCTGGTTTTTGCCCAATATTTTACATATCCCATAAAAGGGCCTCAAAACCCTACCTGCTAACATTTAAAGCACCACGTCGAGTTAAGTATTATTATCCTCATCTCACAGATGGGGAAACTGAGGCACAGAGTGGTGAAGTGGCTTACTCAATGTCTTGCAGTGAGCGGAGAACATGCCTTTGGATGCCTCACTCCCAATTTTCTGTTCCAATCACTAGAACACTTTATGATTTGGGGATACTAACAGTGGTGCTGGAACACTTTTTATAGTGGGGGTACTGAAAGCCAGCCCCCTTACTCCTGTCTGCCGCCACACCCTGCAAGCCAGGGCCAGGAGTAGGGCCGTGTCTCCTGGAGGGAGGTACCCAGACAGGGTAAGGAGGCTGAGGCTGGGACCACAGCTTGGGGTAGGCACAGGGCCAGCGTGTGGGGCTGGGAGCCAGAGCTCCACGTAAAACCTGGGGGTGCTGCAGCACCCCCCCACACACACATACACACCTCTAGTTCACGTGCCTATGGACACTAATCTTTGTTTCTTTCCTTCAAGTTCTTTAAAGTTTACCTAAATGACATAGGCCCCAGTTAGCCCCCCAGATCCAAACACCCCTGAACTTTGCATAGCTCTTTAGGGCAAGGAAGGTGTCCTAGTCTATATTCATAAAGCAATTTGAAAAGATATGGTTCTCTATAAAGGCCAAATTATGGCCTTCCTGTGCAAGGCAGTAAGGGGGCATAAGCATCATAAATAGGAGCACTGAGGGGATAAGAGCAAGTGCCACTATACCCTCTCCTACGCAGGGGGCATCAGACGCTCCATCCTGGCATGCCAAGCAGTGTAACCATGCCAGTTTGCTGGGGCACCTTTGCTATGTCAGGTAGCGTGGTAATGCCGGGCGTATTCCCCCTGCCACCCAAAGCAGAGGGAAACTGGGAATCCAGCTGTGAGTCTCTTCTCTGTCAGCTGCTCTTGGGGCAGTGCACCAATGCTCTGCCCCTTATACCAGGCTCATGGTAAAGCCCCCATTTACAGCAAAATGGCGAATAGCAATAGATCCCCCATGCAGTTGCAACTGGCTGTGGCATTCTGCTTCATCTTGTGTCCTAAACGGTCATGTCATATTATGCTGTTAAGCAGCTTCTCTCCTCAACTCCAGAAGTGGCTGCATCTTAGTGGCTGGTAAAGTAATCCCTACGGGTCTGATCCAATGCCTGTCAAAGGCAATGGGAAAACTCTTGCTGATTTCAACAGGCATTGCATTGCCCCCTATGGGCATAAGGTCTGAATGTCAGAGCCCTTTCTGGGCCGTGGGAATGAAAGGGATTAAGCCCCTTCCCACTCATTCCCCCTCTTTGACTCTGTTCATGCTGCCACTCCAGCCATAGTGGGGAGAGCAGGCATTACTCACTTGCTACTTGTTGACCAGGCAGCTGGCTGGACTCACAAGTCGGAGGTAAACAGCTTGCTAAAAAGGCACGCAGTATTTTGGTCCTCACTCAGAGCAAGTGGCCGGCAAGGGAGGGACTGTAGCTAGCCGAGTGACAGGTTGTTCTCTGATGTGGTCCTGGAGCCATGCAGCTACCTGCCCCCCATTTCTCAAGGCAGCTTGTAAAGTGGCAGAGTGGTCCAGGTGGTAGCGATTGGCCTTCAGACCCAGCTGAGATGGGGCCTATTCTTGGCTCAGCCACATGCTGCATAACTTTGGGCAAGTTATTTCCCCTCTAGCTTGTCAAAGCCCTTTGGGGCTGTCTCCTGAGGATGCCTCCATACTGCAGGTACAGTCGTCACACCCGAATGAACTTTAATCTGGCTGGGATAGGTCCTCTAGCCATGAAGCAGTGCTTCAGTACAGGCTCTACAAGTCCACCCAGACCCCTGGGTAATTGCTGGTGCAGAAGGGCACACCGCTGTTGCTTTGCTGCTGGATGAAAAGCTAACTCAGGTTCCTCTACTCAAGCTGCATCACACCCTGTGATTGCAACGTCGTCCTAACTATTTCTGTGTGTTTGTTTGAGCACAATGGGGACCTGAAATCCATTGGATCCCCAAGGTGTGCAACTGTATCAACAATATGCAATCTAGGCTGTACTCATAGAATATCAGGGTTGGAAGGGACCTCAGGAGGTCATCTAGTCCCACCCCGGGCTCAAAGCAGGATCAATCCCCAACTAAATCATCTCAGCCAGGGCTTTGTCAAGCCTGACCTTAAAAACTTCAAGGAAGGAGCGAGGCAGTCTGTCGAGATCTTTGGAATGAAGGTGCCATATCAACTATGAGTTGTAATGTTCTCCCTTTTAAAAAAAAATCCATCCATGAACTCTCACAGGAACTAGCTGGTACTGTACAGAGCCTTCCTTGGTTGTGCAGCAAGCTACTGAACTGTCAGTGGAATGGCTACATATTTCATTTACCCACAAGGTTGAGCCCTCTGCTAATTAAATTAAGATGATGAATGAGAGATGTGGGCTTCTCCTATGGACCCAGCAGATTCATTAGTCAAGTAACCGATTGCACTTGCCTCTAGTTACGCTATTGCAATGTTTGCCACTTGTCTTGTTGTCTCAGCTCCCAGTGCACTTTGCTTAGAACAAGGCTGGCTTCTAAATAAGCTCCACTCAAGCCTTGCGCTTTGCCTTCAGCAGTAGAAATGAAGGCTCCAGAGCTGGCGCATCAGATTTTTTCCGGATATTGGGTTTTGCTGTTTTCCTTAAAGAATTTTCCAGCACTGAAAAAATCCAGCAGCAAAGCCTAAAACTCCCATTTCTGAGCTGCACAAAACCATCACTACGCTGCCCCTGCTGCAGTGGAAGATGGACATGGCTGACACTTTGTTGGAAGGGAAGGGAATTTAGACTATGCTTCAGAGACACAGACAAAGGGTGCAGAATACAGGGACCACAGTCTGGTGGCTGGAGTAGGGACCTGGGAATTAGGATGCCTTGGTAAGGGAGAGAACAACTAGGTTTATAGCTAGAGCACTGCCCCGGGATCCAGGAGATGGGGGTTCACTTCCTAGCTCTGGTACAGGGTTCCTGCATGACTTAGTGCCTCAGCTTCCCATCTGTAAAATAGGGGTAGTAATTCTGTCTTGTCTGCTTAGATTATAAACTCCTTGGGGCAGGGCCTATTTTTTGCTATATGTATTTGCAGTGCCTAGCACCATGAGGCCAATATCCTTGTTGGCTTGCCCCTGGGGCTAAGCCAGTCCTGATTACAGAATGAGCGCCATCTGAGAGAAATCAAGGGATTCCAGTGTAAAAGGAACAGGAAGTTGCAATCAAGGAGGCAGAGCATGAGGAAAGCTCTCCAGGCCTGGGAGAGACCCTGTTTAAGCAGAGAAAAGATCACAAAGGGCCTAGGCAGGAAGGTCTTGGAGGAGGGAGAGAAACCTTGTGTTGTGGAGATTTATGAATGGATGTTCTTCTGGGTGGTTGAGTTTTTATAGTTTATATTAATAAACCTAGTCCTCAAACAGGGGTATCTTTTGACTAAGAAAAAACCTGAAGTGAAGTTTATTTGAACAGTCCAAGAGGGGAAAGTTAGGCAGGCCACTTGAATCATAGAACTGTAGGACAGGAAGGGACCTCGAGAGGCAGGACTAAGTGTTATCTAGACCATCCCTTACAGGTGTTTGTCTAACCTATTCTTAAAATCTCCAAAGAAAGAGATTCCACAACCACCCTAGGCAATTTGTTCCAGTGCTTAACCACCCCGACAGTGAGGAAATATTTTCTAAGGTTCAACCTAAACAGCCCTTGCTGCAATTTAAGCCCATTGTTTCTTGGCCTAGCCTCACAGGTGAATGAAAATAAAATTTCTTGTAACGACTGAAATGTGACCCTAGGCCATGAGGAGGTGCATGGGAGACAGCTGGCCCATTACCAGCCTCTAGGTCGGGGTAGGCAACCTATGGCAGGCATGCCAAAGGCGGTACACGAGCTGATTTTCAGTGGCACTCACACTGCCCGGGTCCTGACCATCGGTCCGGGGGGCTCTGCATTTTAATTTAGTTTTAAATGAAGCTTCTTAAACATTTTAAAAAACCTATTTACTTTACATACAACAATAGTTTAGTTATATCTTATAGACTTATAGAAAGAGACCTTCTAAAAACGTTAAAAATGTATTACTGGCACGCAAAACCTTAAATTAGAGTGAATAAATGAAGACTTGGCACACCACTTCTGAAAGGTTGCCGACCCCTGCTCTAGGTATTACTGTAATACAAAGAATAGCAAAAGAGTCTGTTTCCACTTAGTCATTGACTTACAGTATGTCTTTGACTTATGGCCTAATTTCAGATGGTAAGTAGGGCATTGCAAATATTCCTACTTATTTTCATGGGGCTACTCCCAGAGGACCAAATTATGATACCCAACCCGTACCCATGTTATAGAGTTCCTAGAACACAGGCAGGGCCAGAGGGATTTGAAAGCTCCAGGTCCATTTACAAGTAGATCACAATCTGTAGGCCAAGGAACTTTATGGGATTTTTCCAAGACTCCTAAGGCAATTAGGCCATTAAAGTGCCAGTGAAATTCTCAGCCTAAATTTCTGAGCTTACCACCAGCTTATGAATTTCTAACGTTGTCCACAGTGCATCAAAGCTGGTTGTCTGGTGCCATCTAGTGGAATTTTACTCGGATGCATTTGACAGAGAAGCAGTGAATGATCTCATGCTGTATCAATAGTTGTCAGCCAGTTGTTGTGGGAGTGGAGCTAGGAAAGGACCATGGTTTCCCTTGTTAAAATAAAATGTTTCAGAGTGAAAGGGAGCACTCTGATAACTGGGCATCAACTAAGTTCCATACACCTTGAGATTGCTCACCATTATTTATGACTCTGTAGGACTGAGTTTGATCTCACTCACACTGGAGTAAATCAGGAATAAGTCCTCTGAAGTGCGTGGGCTTACCCTGGCATAAGAGGAGAATAAAAGGCACGGTATTTATTTTCTGCACACATTTCTGTTGTTCTTTATGTTCATTTCATATTCAAGCTCAGCCCAGACATTATTCCAATGAAAAGGAGAGAGAGAGAAGAGGACAGATGTTGTGTTTTGATAAAACAGCTGTTGAAGAAGACAACACAATGCTGGAGCCAAGAAATGTCTTTGGACACTAGATGCTGTGTGTTGTGCCATATGCCTGTCTCTCTCCATGCTCATGAGCCAAAAAAATGATCTCAAGAAGCCTCATACAAGAGTTCTGCAAACTGGAAACCTCAAGAGGGCAGGCTTTGGGCTTCAAAGGCCAAAGTAGGCAGTACTTCCTGCAGACTAAATAATCTGAGCCCCAGGAAGGGAAGCGTTACTAAGTGGCTGGGCTGTGAACACATTATTGGCAGAACTAGGAGGGAACTCAGAATTGGTGCCTGCAAGGCCATGCGGAGCCAGAAGGGTGCCTGCCATGGGATGGGCCCCTGCCACAGTCTCATGAGCCTTTAGTCTAGGCTTAGACATTCCTCATCAAGGTCTGTGCAAAAAGGGATCCAGATCTTGTTCATATTGCTGAACCTCCCCACAGACCTGGATTCTCTTCTCTATCCTGGTCACCTTAGGTCTAAAGCCCACTTATCTTTAACAGCCTTCAAGAGAGAGTGTATGCCCTGTATGCTGTTCTGACAATGCTGAGATGTATGGTTGGCTTTTTCCCATTCCTGGCATCTTGTTGGCAGCTATCCAACAAGTCCCCAGCATACATCTCTTTGGAACGACAAATAGACCTGGTGAATCCTTCTACCACCATTACCTGATCAATGAGCACCCTCGTTCTCCGCTCATTCAGCAGTAGCACGATGGTTATTACTAGGGCTGTAGATTAATCACAGTTAACTCACACGATTAACTCCAAAAAATTAATCACATTTTAAAAAATTAATTGGATTAATTGCAGTTTTAATCGTACAGTTAAACAATAGAATACCAATTGAAATTTAGTAACTATTTTTGGATTTTTTCTACATTTTCAAATATATTTATTTCAATTACAACACAGAATACAAAGTGTACAGTGTGCACTTTATATTATTCTTATTACAAATATTTGCACTGTAAAAATGATAAAAGAACCAGTATTTTTCAATTCACCTCATACAAGTACTGTAGTGCAAACTCTTTATTGTGAAAATGCAACTTACAAATGTAGATTTTTTTTGTTACATAACAGCACTCAAAAACAAAACAATGTAAAACTATAGTGCCTACAAGTCATAGAATCATAGAATATCAGGGTTGGAAGGGACCTCAGGAGGTCACCTAGTCCAACCCCTGCTCACAGCAGGACCAATCCCCAGCTAAATCATCCCAGCCAGGGCTTTGTCAAGCCTGACCTTAAAAACCTCTAAGGAAGGAAATTCCACCACCTCCCTAGGTAACCCATTCCAGTGCTTCACCAGCCTCCTAGTGAAAAAGTTTTCCTAATATCCAACCTAAACCTCCCCCACTGCAACTTGAGACCATTACCAAGTTTGTTTACATTTATGGGAGATAATGCTGCCGTCTTCTTATTTACAATGTCACCTGAAAGTGAGAACAGTCATTGGAATGGCACTTTTGTAGCCATCACTGCAAGATACGCTAAACATTCGTATGCCTCTTCATGGTTTGGTCACCATTCCAGAGGACATGCTTCATTGCTGATGACGCTTGTTAAAAAAACAATGCGTTAATTAAATTTTGACTGAACTCTTTGAGGGAGAATATATATCTCATGCTCTGTTTTACCCGCGTTCTGCCATGTATTTCATATTATAGCTAAAAGAAAAGGAGTACTTGTGGCACCTTAGAGACTAACCAATTTATTTGAGCATAAGCTTTCGTGAGCTACAGCTCACTTCATCGGATGCATGCTGTGGAAAATACAGAAGATGTTCTTATACATACAAACCATGAAAAAATGGGTGTTTACCACTACAAAAGGTTTTCTCTCCCCCCACCCCACTCTCCTGCTGGTAATAGATTATCTAAAGTGATCACTCTCTCCACAATGTGCACGACAATCAAGCTGGGCCATTTCCAGCACAAATGCAGGTCCTCCCCCCGGCCCCAAACCCACTCTCCTGTTGGTAATAGCTTATCCAAAGTGATCACTCTCCTTACAATGTGTATGATAATCAAGGTGGGCCATTTCCAGCACAAATCCAGGTTTTCTCCCCCCTTTCCCCCCCCCACAAACCCACTCTCCCGTTGGTAATAGCTTATCCAAAGTGATCACTCTCCTTACAATATGTATGATAATCAAGGTGGGCCATTTCCAGCACAAATCCAGGGTTTAACAAGAACGTCTGAGGAAGGGGGGGAGGAGGGTAGGAAAAAACAAGGGGAAATAGGTTACCTTGCATAATGACTTAGCCACTCCCAGTCTCTATTGAAGCCTAAGTTAATTGTATCCAATTTGCAAATGAATTCCAATTCAACAGTCTCTCGTTAGAGTCTGGTTTTTAAGTTTTTCTGTTGTAATATCCCAACTTTCATGACTGTAATCGCGTGACCAGAGAGACTGAAGTGTTCTCCAACTGGTTTATGAATGTTATAATTCTTGACATCTGATTTGTGTCCATTTATTCTTTTACGTAGAGACTGTCCAGTTTGACCAATGTACATGGCAGAGGGGCATTGCTGGCACATGATGGCATATATCACATTGGTGGATGTGCAGGTGAATGAGCCTCTGATAGTGTGGCTGATGTTATTAGGCCCTGTGATGGTGTCCCCTGAATAGATATGTGGGCACAGTTGGCAACGGGCTTTGTTGCAAGGATAGGTTCCTGGATTAGTGGTTCTGTTGTGTGGTATGTGGTTGCTGGTGAGTATTCGCTTCAGGTTGTGGGGCTGTCTGTAGGCAAGGACTGGCCTGTCTCCCAAGATTTGTGAGAGTGTTGGGTGATCCTTCAGGATAGGTTGTAGATCCTTAATAATGCGTTGGAGGGGTTTTAGTTGGGGGCTGAAGGTGATGGCTAGTGGCGTTCTGTTATTTTCTTTGTTAGGCCTGTCCTGTAGTAGGTGACTTCTGGGAACTCTTCTGGCTCTATCAATCTGTTCCTTCACTTCCGCAGGTGGGTATTGTAGTTGTAAGAATGCTTGATAGAGATCTTGTAGGTGTTTGTCTCTGTCTGAGGGGTTGGAGCAAATGCGGTTGTATCGCAGAGCTTGGCTGTAGACAATGGATCGTGTGGTGTGGTCAGGGTGAAAGCTGGAGGCATGTAGGTAGGAATAGCGGTCAGTAGGTTTCCGGTATAGGGTGGTGTTTATGTGACCATCGTTTATTAGCACAGTAGTGTCCAGGAAGTGGATCTCTTGTGTGAACTGGACCAGGCTGACGTTGATGGTGGGATGGAAATTGTTGAAATCATGGTGGAATTCCTCAAGGGCTTCTTTTCCATGGATCCAGATGATGAAGATGTCATCAATATAGCGCAAGTAGAGTAGGGGCATTAGGGGACGAGAGCTGAGGAAGCATTGTTCTAAGTCAGCCATAAAAATGTTGGCATACTGTGGGGCCATGCGGGTACCCATAGCAGTGCCGCTGATTTGAAGGTATACATTGTCCCCAAATGTAAAATAGTTATGGGTAAGGACAAAGTCACAAAGTTCAGCCACCAGGTTAGCCGTGACATTATCGGGGATAGTGTTCTTGATGGCTTGTAGTCCATCTTTGTGTGGAATGTTGGTGTAGAGGGCTTCTACATCCATAGTGGCCAGAATGGTGTTATCAGGAAGATCACCGATGGATTGTAGTTTCCTCAGGAAGTCAGTGGTGTCTCAAAGGTAGCTGGGAGTGCTGGTAGCGTAGGGCCTGAGGAGGGAATCTACATAGCCAGACAATCCTGCTGTCAGGGTGCCAATGCCTGAGATGATGGGTCCCCAGGATTTCCAGGTTTATGGATCTTGGGTAGTAGATAGAATATCCCAGGTCGAGGTTCCAGGGGTGTGTCTGTGCGGATTTGATCTTGTGCTTTTTCAGGGAGTTTCTTGAGCAAATGCTGTAGTTTCTTTTGGTAACTCTCAGTGGGATCAGAGGGTAATGGCTTGTAGAAAGTGGTGTTGGAGAGCTGCCGAGCAGCCTCTTGTTCATATTCCGACCTATTCATGATGACAACAGCACCTCCTTTGTCAGCCTTTTTGATTATGATGTCAGAGTTGTTTCTGAGGCTGTGGATGGCATTGTGTTCTGCACGGCTGAGGTTGTGGGGCAAGTGATGCTGCTTTTCCACAATTTCAGCCCATGCACGTCAGCGGAAGCACTCTATGTAGAAGTCCAGTCTGCTGTTTCGACCTTCAGGAGGAGTCCACCTAGAATCCTTCTTTTTGTAGTGTTGGTAGGGAGGTCTCTGTGGATTAGTATGTTGTTCAGAGGTGTGTTGGAAATATTCCTTGAGTCAGAGACGTCGAAAATAGGATTCTAGGTCACCACAGAACTGTATCATGTTCGTGGAGGTGGAGGGGCAGAAGGAGAGGCCCCGAGATAGGACAGCTGCTTCTGCTGGGCTAAGAGTATAGTTGGATAGGTTAACAATATTGCTGGGTGGGTTGAGGGAACAATTGCTGTGGCCCCTTGTGCCATGTAGTAGTTGGATGATGACCCAGCACATGTTGTTTGTTTTAAGAAGGTACCAATGTGAGATTTCGAAAAATAGCTACAGCACTTGACCCAAGGTTTAAGAATCTGAAGTGCCTTCCAAAATCTGAAAGGGACAAGGTGTGGAACATGCTTTCAAAAATCTTAAAAGAGCAACATTCCAATGCAGAAACTATAGAACCCAAACCACCAAAAAAGAAAATCAACCTTCTGCTGGTGGCATCTGACTCAGATGATAAAAGCGAACATGCATCGGTCCATGCACTGCTTTGGATCGTTATCGAGCAGAACCCGTCATCAGCATGGACGCACGTCCTCTGGAATGGTGGTTGAAGATGAAGGGACATATGAGTCTTTAATCATCTTGCATGTAAATATCTTGCGACGCCAGCTGCAACAGTGCCATGCAGATGTCTGTTCTCACTTTCAGGTGACATTGTAAACAAGAACCAGGCACTGTTATCTCCTACAAATGTAAACAAACTTGTTTGTCTGAGCGATTGGCTGAACAAGAAGTAGGACTGAGTGGATTTGTAGGCTCTAAAGTTTTACACAGTTACATTTTTGAATGCAGTTATTTTTGGTACAGAATTCTACATTTGTAAAGTCAACTTTCATGATAAAGAGATTGAACTATAGAACTTGTATAAGATGAATTGAAAAATACTATTTCTTTAGTTTTTTACAATGCAAATATTTGTGAGCACTGTACACTTTGTATTCTGTGTTGTAATTAAAATCAATCTATTTGAAAATGTAGAAAACATCCAAAAATATTTAAATAAACGGTATTCTATTATTAACAGTGAGATTAATCACTCAATTAATTGTGATTAATTTTTTTAATCACTTAACAGCCCTAATTATTACATGATTGTTCAGGGTTTAGCTGATCGCCATATTTGGGGTCGGGAAGGAATTTTCCTCCAGGGCAGATTGGAAGAAGCCCTGGAGGTTTTTCACCTTCCTCTGTAGCATGGGGCACGGGTCACTTTCTGGAGGATTCTCTGCTCCTTGAAGTCTTTAAACCATAATTTGAGGACTTCAATAGCTCAGACATAGGTGAGAGGTTTTTCGCAGGAGTGGTGGGTGAAATTCTGTGGCCTGCGTTGTGCAGGAGGTCAGACTGGATGATCATAATGGTCCCTTCTGACCTAAATATCTATGAATCTATGAATTGTTTACTTGTTGCCTATACCTAAGCTTGTTCTGAGGAACAGCTAATGTGAAGAAAGAGACCACATTTCATGGTGACCTTGCTGAGATGGTGTGGGGGTCAGTCTTGATACTCAATGAAAGGGAGTTCCATAACTTTGAGCAAGCAAGGAGCTGGCCTCGATACCTTATTAGATCTGGTTGGAAAATATTTTCCATGGAAACGTTTATTGGAATTTTCCATTTTTTTTCCTGGGAATTTTGCAGAAATGCACCAATTTTTCATTGAAAAAATGGAAATCTTTTCAGTTTTAGAAGGTTGCTTTCAGTCTTTAACACTTCAAAAAAGCTTGGGGGTTTTTCCCATCAAAAATGAAACATTTCAAAAGATTTTTTCCTCCATAAATATGTTAATTTCCAGAAAGAAAGGCCATGGTTTGGCCAAAACGTTTTGACCACTCTACTTAAAACATAAAGGCGTGAATGGGTAGAACACCATGCACCAATTGCACATGATATCGCTGGGAAGGAAGACATCCTGAAGCGTGAAGGAGGTGAGGAATGTGGCTTGAAGTCAGGGACTGGGGAAGAAGACAAAGGATGGTATCAGTAGAGTAGTTGGGCTAGAGTCACAATGGGAAAGCAGTAAGAGATGAGGGCTGAGATCAAGACTGGATTTATGGGGAGAACAGAAAGCAAGAAGAGCGACTTGGTCTGCAGGTGGAAGAAGCGGGGAAACCAGGCCAGAGTTGCAAGAAGTGGTCAGATGTGGTCAGAAAGGAGTTGGCAGTGACCTTTGGGCCAGGGAGGAAGGGGAACAAGATGGGAGATGAGGAGATCAGAGAGAAAGAGGTTAATCAATCAACAAGGTGCAAAAATTACCAGAGCATAGAAATTACAGGCACTTAAAAAAGTACTGGAAAGTGACATTTCTATGTCTTCATTTTGGTACTTAATATATTCATAAAGGCAGCACCCTCCATCCGTTGCTGCCCACAGTTTGCAGTATTTAGTATTGCCCAAGCAGCTCACAAGAGCGCTTCTTAATCCCAGAACACAGTAAGGGAGTCCTCGTAATCACACAGCACCAAGTGAGTCTGGAAAGCGGAAGGGTGAAAAAAGCAGAAGCACATTTCTTAGCTGTCATCTCTAGGTCTGCGCTGCTCATACAGTAATTTTAGGGTGGGTGGGCTCTGAAGAGAGATGGGACGGGAATAGCAGGATTTTGGACCGTGTCAAGACATCCGTCATTCAGGCTGAGTTTTATCTCGTGTACTCACAACCCTGAATATGCCAGTACTTTAGCAAGGCCACATTACCCAGTCAGTGCACAATGATGCCTCTCTTTCACTCTCTTGTAAATAGAAGGATGTACATTCCAGATGAAAATAGTTCTGAAAAAAACTCAGTGCAACTTTCAAGACAGCTCCAACAAGGCTCCAGTGAATGAAGTGCTCCAAGCAGAAACATAATCCTTAGGGAGGGGGGACACAAAGATTAGCAAATAATGGGGCTGTTCTGCTATTGACCGATGAAGGCATTGGCACACATGACTGTCAATGGCATTGTCTGCATCTATGCTGCAGGGACCTGGGCAGCCTTGGAATACTGTGCTGTTCTTCTAAGTCACAGCTCAGCTGGTGGAACTTCAGGAGTGGTCCACTCGTCATCAGATCAGGTGTGGGTGGGCTTGTCCTGATTTTGTTAGGTAAGCCGCTACTTTAGGTAAGAAGACGTGGGCCATGCTCCTGTGTGCTGAGGTTTTCAGAAGATTAGCTGACTTTCTGATGCAGTGTCCTTTGTTGGTGTCGTGATTCAACAGGTTGATGGCGCATCATAACATCATTGTGTAGCACTCAAACATGCTGTATCCCTATGATAACATTTGTTCTCTGGGATAAAACCCCAAGGCTGGCAACCCTTGTCCCACGTGATGCATTTTATCTCAAATATCTGGTGCCGTTAGCTGTAAGGTGGGTAACTGAAGGTGTTCTCAACAGTCATATAGGCACTTCCTGGGTGTTACTGTGCTCCGAGCTTCACAGTAAGAGAGGGGACAGAATTCAGATCCTACTACTCCAGCTACACACACCCTGTACTACTTTAAAGGGGAATCTCCACTGGCTGTTAGTGATATAAAGCCTAAGAAAGACCGTTGAACAGTTCTGATTTTATCCAGTAGAAAGCAGTGGAGCACTTACTTACTGGCCTGTTCCTTGCATACCCCCAGTTTAACATGGGTCATTCTCGAGTGCTTGGCTTATAAGAGTTCACATCCCACTTCTAAAACCAGAGGAACAAACCTTCTTGCTCCAAAAGCACAGGCCTCCTGAGCTAAAAGAGAATCTCTGTTTGAAGTTAGCTGGACTGAGGCTATGGAACACATTTCTGATTCCACTTGGAAGAAGGTAGTGGTGCATGTATACACCTAACCAGCTCATTACAACAGACACACAATGGCACGGCTACAGCAGGAGAACAGATTCTGCTGAATTACAAGCAAACATAAAAAGAGCCTTCTCTTGTCTCTAGGAGGCAACGAGGGGTGGTCTTCCCTGGGACCGGCAGTGTGAATGTTTGTATAAGAGACATGCTTAGTTTCCCGAATGCAAACTTGTGCTTGGAGTTTGTTTAGCTTGTACAGACCACTGTGGTGCTCCTACACTGTGACCTCAAGGGCAAAGCAGCCTGCTTCAATATAACAGACTGGATTGGGTCCAGAAGTCTTTCTGACCTCCTTCTCACTAGGGATAGCTGCACTGGCCTCAGCTCAAAACCTAAATATTTGATGCCGTCTCCGCCATTCGGCCGAGCAGAGAACTGATTTGAGCCAGGTTGATTGAATACCAGAGAGCCCCATCTCTCCATTCTGGGAAGAAACAGCTGTGCAAGTGAATAAGCAAGAAAAATATTCATTCATATTAATCAGAGAAATGAAATTGCTATACGTAATACAGCAAAAATGCACTAAAATAGGACTGATCCTGTTCTGAGAACTTCTGTTATATTGTTGGGAATCACTGGGTGGAGCTATGGTCTACAGCCTTACAAGTTCTGTTGAAGTAAATGTGTAGGCAGTTAGATCTTGGAGATTGCTAGCTGTGTTGCAATTCTTTTACAGGTCAGCACATCGCCAGTAAAGTTTGCTCACCGCATGAGTCTGTAATAATTTCTAAGGTGCAGCTGCTGTCTACAGAATACCCTTGCAAGCAAGCAGACACATTGAACAATGGCAAAAAATTACAGTCTCCTGTGGCCTGCTGTGAATCTTCAACTTCCATTGTCTTCAAAGGGAGTTGAAGGCATCCTACAGTCTGCAGAAGCGTGGACATCCCCTGATGCAATCCTGCTCCTACTTACTTATAACACACACATTTATAAGGCTGCTCATGGACATAAGGTCTTTGATTTCTATTCCTATACCACTCTGCAGCCTCAGTTTGGCAATGAGTTTCATGTGGCATCCATGGCTGAAGCCTCTCTCATAGATACATTACTGTTATCCAAACCAGTTAGCATCAGATACATACATAGGAGTACGAGGATCCTGTTGGAAGAGTGTTTCGATCACAATCATATTGATATGGTACCACCATGGAGACAGTCTATTTGTTCCTCTAGGCCTTTTCCTGTGGGAAGTGCTAAGTTACTGAGTGGGTATAATGGGAGGATTTGGGGGTGTAAATTGGTGGAACTTGGAGAATGGTTTTGTGTTTTTTGAATTGCCATCCAAATGTAACCTATGCTATGCTAACAAAATTATTTAGATTGAGGTCACTCAAACATGCTCCAAGGCTCCAAGAGCAAAGAATGGACTCCTTTGAAAAATAAATAAGGGAACATTCTTTTTTGATTTTCTTACAGATGTGGATATGGAGATTATTTAATACCCTTTTTAGTACAATCACTTGAGTATTGTTATTTTAACCCATGGTAAGAGTATAGGCCTTTGTACTAGTGGCTGGACCACGTATGAAGATGTATCAAGTCGTCCTGTAAAGGTCTGTCTTGGGTCTGGTACTGTTCAATATTTTCATTAATGACTTGGGTGATGGAGTAGAGAGTATGCTTATAAAATTTGCAGGTGACACCTTGCAAGCACTTTGTCAGGGTTAGTATTCAAGACGATCTTGATAAATTGGAGGATTGGTCTGAAATCAATGAGATACACTTCAATAAAGACAAATACTGCATGAAGGAAGGAAAAATAAAAGTCAAGTGCACATATATAAAATGGGAAATAACTGGGCAGTACTACAGAAAAGGAGCTGGGGATTAGAGTGGATCACAAATTGAACAAGAGTCAACAGGGTGACCCTGTTGCAAAAAAGGGCAATTGTCATTCTGGGATATAATTACAAGAGTGGTTTACGTAAGACATGTGAGGTAATTGTTCTGCTCTGCCCTGCACTGGTGAGGCCTCTGCAGGAGTACTGTGTCCGGTTTTGGGCACCACACTTTAGAGATATGAACAAATTGGAGGGAGTCCGGGGAAGAGTAACAAAAATAAGAAGTGTAGAAAAAATAACTTATGAAGAAAGGTGGAAAGAAATGGACTTTTTTAGTCTAGAGAAGAAAAGGCTGAGGGGGGCCATGATAATAGTCTTCAGATATGTTATTATAAAGAGGATGGTGATTACTTTTTCTCCGTGTCCAGAGAGGAAAGGAAAAAAAGTCATTAGCTGAGTTTGCAGGAAGGGAGATTTAGGTTGGATGTTAGGAAAAACTTTTAACAATCGGGATGATAAGCACTGGAATAGGTTATCTAGGGTGGTTCTGGAATCCCCATTCTTGGAGGGTTTTGGTTTTTTAAGAACAGATTAGACAGATGCCTGTCAGGAATGGTATAGGAATACTTAATACTGCCTCAGTGCAGCGGATGGACTACATGGTCTCTTCAGGCCCTGTCCAGCCCTTCATTTCTATAACATTCTACTGCAGCACCTGCCAAGAATAATTTCTCCTGTAGCTCAAGCAGTGGCTGTTTCTGGTTTTAGTACTGAAGGGCCTGGGCCTACATCCCCCTGCAGCCGGATTGTTATTAGCTGGAGATTTTATGACAATTATTTGTGATCATACAAGATTACATGGTTCACTGCGAGCACGTCATTCGCCTGCTCTGATGATAGGACACTTCCCTGTCCAGCTAAGGAGTTATTGGTTGATTATGAAACCTATTGGTCAAAATACGGTGGTCAACTCTTCAGGATTGTCCTGGAGTCTCCAGGAATTAAAGATTAATATTTAATTAAAGATTGTCATGTGATGAAACCTCCAGGAATACGTCAACCAAACTTGGCAACCCTAGATCAGAGTCAAAAACACCACAAACTAGCCTTGACGCAGTGGTGAAGTTTTATGGTCTTTCATCTCCAGCGACCTGAAGTTGTGAGTAAAAATGGGCTTGGTAGTTGTGTTGTTTGTACAGCACTGTAGGTTTCAGCTCAATCTCTCACAAAACTACCACAGGGTTTGACACAAATCAGCACATTTAGTACGAGTGGACCAGAAAAGGATGTAGATAAGCAGCAAGGTGCAGCTGCAGAGCTGTGTGGAGTCTGAGGGCAGGCAGTGTTAGAAATTAGGACTGGCATGAACTGCTGGAACTGTGTGTGGATGGAGAGGGATGAAGAAGCCAAAGAAGTTACAGGTAAGGAGGGAAGTACAGTGACAGGCCTACCTGCAGGTTGCTTGCACAGCATCCGTATGCACTATATGTGGCTCTAGATGGTCCCTATTTGAATGAGCACAATACTCCATATAAAAGTTGAAAAGAGGGAGAGAAGGGAAAATAGCCATGGATTTGACCCCACAGCCTTCTGGTGCAAGGGTAAGAATGCTGGGAAATGAAACACTGCTTTTCCCCTGACCTTCCCCCCGCCCTTCTATTCCTGAGGAGCAAGAACATTGGAACTCACATCATTGCTCTTTTGACTGGGTTGTCTTTAAAAATAATGTTTCCCCCAAGTCAATTTAATTTCTGTGGAAGCCACACTACTCAGAATTGTCCAGAAGGTGGCAGGCTGTCAGTTCACATTGCTCTTCATTTACACACATTCGAAAGACAGAGAGAGAAAGTATTTGTGTTTGGCTCTTTCCCGGAGCGAACAAGGAAGGGTGTGTGAAAGGGAATCACTAAAAAAGCATCTGTGACTGATTTATCATGTCAGTGACGGAATAGCTGTAGCTCAGGCAAGGTTTATGCTATAGAAGTGACTGTCACAGACAGGCCTTTGTTATGACTGTCTCCAGGATGCTGCATTTGCCCTTTTGTGGTTAGTTGATGGGAGAATGATTAAGTAGACATGGACTTGAGTGAACACAGTCCAACTGGGATTTTGAGCAGGCTAAAGTTCCATCGTGTTTGGACACTGGAGGATGGAGTTAGCCCCAGAGCTATAAAAAAACAAGAGATGTTCAGGCATTGGTGCTCAGCCCCTGAATGTTGGCATTTACGTTGCTGATTCTTGCAGCCCATTGTGTTCACCTCGGAAGGAACGTTCAGCTGCACAGCCGCATTCTCAGCATTCTCTGTGCAGGGCAATGGCGTTGTGGAGGAAGCAGATGCTCATGAAGTGTCATCACCTATGGCCATGTATATGGCAGGTTATCAGGCCTTGGAGGTAGGCAGCTGGGACCAGTGGTTATCACAGGGCAGGGTCCCTACACCTGCCAGAGTTCAGAACCAGGAGGTCAGGAACTGAGAATCAGATATCAGGAAATCAGGAGGTTAGAATCAGGAGATGGTAGCCCTGGGTGAGCAGGCCAAAGCAGGATGAAGCCCAGTTGTACAGACAATTTCCTGTTCCATTTCTGAATTAAGTAGTGGGGGAGGGGAGCCAATCAGAAGCTCTGGTCTTTCACCAATCAGGGCCCATGGGTGCTGCTGCCTAATCTGAGCTGGGCTCCAACAAGTTCTGGTTCTGGCTAATACCAGTAAACAATCAGGTGGAGGGTTGGAGCATGCGGACCTGGGGTTGGGACCCACGGGTCATGACACTGATGTTGCAGGGAACTGGACACAAGGTCACCATTTCATTTCACACAGGTCCTACTCCAATCAACCTTCTAGTGGTTAGGTCACTGGAGTGGGAGTCAGACAGTTCGGATCTATTACCAGCTCTATCATAGAACTGTCGTGTGACGTTGGGTTAGTTATCTCACTTCTCTGCACCTGTATACGCTCCAACCCTTTTGCCTGTTTAGACTGTAGATTCTTCAGGGCAGGGGCAGTCTCTCATTCATTACGTGTTTGTACGGTACCTAGCACAATGGAATCCCTGATCTTGGTTGGGGCCTCTGGGCACCATAATACAAACAAAAATGGTCCCTAGAAAACTGGGATGGACTCAAGAAGAAAATCTAGGTTTTGTGGCCAACTACCAGTTCCCCAGAGCCATCCAGTCCCCCCGCATGGGCCATTTATGAACATAGATCACTTGCCGCCTATTACACCTTTGTTTTGGATATGACACATTGTTGTCTCATGGCAGTCCTTCAGGCCCCCAGGGTGTTGCAACACCGAAAGCCAATAGGGAGACAAACAGCACGGCATGTTCATTTTTTCCACACACACTTACATTTTGAATATGTGAAAAAAATGTAGTAAAAAGGGGATCTGAACTTTTGAGGAAAGCCAGGCCCTGGTGGAAAAATAAGCAAAGTGAGTCGAAACTCCGGCTAACAGAGTGAAAATAGCCTTAGTAAAACAGGGAAAGTGATACATTGCCAGTAATTATTATCTTGGTCAGGCTTACCCTCTCAGAGCTTTTAATCATGGACACAAGGCCAGCGTGCTGTGAAACCCTCACTCTTGCTTTGTTGACCTTTCCTCGTCAAGGTGGCATTCAAGAAACAGAGCTAACAAAAACAAGAGATGTCTGACCAAAAAAAACCCTAAACCCACAGCTCAGCTCACGCTGCCACAGAATGAATTTCCTCTTAGATCCCAGAGTGAGGAGCTGTGGCAGAGCTTCGAGGTTTTTCCCATTCCAACCTTTATATATATATATTGACAAGACAGTCACTCCAAGGTGGATTGTGTTCCCTTAAACACAACTTCAAGCACCCCTATAGCATGTCCCTGCTTCCTACGCAATATGATCTAGGGAATAACTCACCTCCTTGCCTCCTGCTCTACCTCATCAGGTTGGAATTCCAGCCAGGGGTTCTGGTGGCATCACTGACCACAGAAGTGGAGCCTGAGGTGCTCAGAGATATTATTACAGCCTTTACGAGTGTTCGGGGGTGCATAATCACATGTAATACAAGGTTAAGAAAATCTACTCTCTGAGCTTATTTCTTGTCCTCCCTTGCAGAGCTCCCTCCTCCATCCGCATCCTTCAGTCTTCCACACTCCTGTAAATGCTCTGGGTTGTCCCTGCACACCCCCTTGTGGTACTGCACACGAGTTCCACTTCCTCCCCCACCCAACAGAGCATCAGTCAGTTCACTGGGCAAAGAGAAGCCAACACACACTAACAAAATGGTGTGTCTGGTTCAGGGAAGGAGCCATGATAACTATCAGTTCATAATGTCCTCACCTCAGGAGCCTGACTGAGAGCACCCAAACTTAAAGTCCTCAAACAATGTCTCTGCTGTCTAGTCAGACCAGCATCTGCTGGAGCCAGAAAGAGAGAGTCCCATGTGGGTGGCTTCTTATCCCCCCTGCTAGGCCTCTCTGCCTCTCCCTGGGACCACTTTCCTGTTGCACCTGTTCCTGCCGACTCACTCTCTGTCCCAATGACGCTTGAAGTATTTTGGGGCTAGCCAGAAAACATGAGAATGACTCTGTGACTCAGTGGTTAGGGCAACCCGGTGGAAGCCGCGGGGTCCAGTCCCCTTGCTCCAGTCACTCTTTTATTATTTATCCACAATGGAACGGCTTCTACAGGAGAGCCTGAGGGAGCCCCACATCAGACTATCCCTAGCTCAGTGATTCGCGCGCGCTCCTGAGTGGTGGGCAGACCCCTGTTCAGATCTTTTCTTTCTACCTTCTGGCACATGGCGGGTGGGGAATTGAAGCTGGGTCTCCCACCTCCCACGCAAGTGCTCTAGCCACTGAGCTGAAAGTTGTAAGCTGGGCCCCACCACCATCTCCACCTGGATTTCTGGACTGGGACCCAATGTTTTAGTGCCCTCAGAATCAGGCTCATTATGCAACTCAGGTGGCCAAATGCCTGTCTTGCACTGGTTTGTGACTTGCTCTGGATAGGCATCTGGACACATCGAGAGAGGCATCAGTGCACATGCCCAGAGGTGGAAACACAGATGCCTAGGAAACTTTTACCCTGAGAGACCGAGTCGCCAAGTGAGTTTAGGCACCTACAGGGTTGGTGGAGTTTTGTGGATCCAGACAGGACTTAGGCACCTAAAGCTGGGATTTAGGCATCTAAATGCTTTGGTGGAAAGCACCCTTAGAGATCAGTTTATATTCCAGCAGTGCTGGACCTCTATCAGCTTCCTAGACCCTGCACAACCAGGATGCACACTGGGCCACAGCACGTTGATGGCTTTAGCTGTGCTGATGACTGTGGATAGAAACCTCATGACTCATGTAAAGCCTATGAACTGTTTCTGACCCAGCTGGACTCAAATTGCTGCTGACCCATATACTGGCTGCAGTGAGAGTGGAAGGCAAAGCACTAAATTGGCTTCCGTTAATTGTTTCAGCTTCTCATCCTTCAGTGGCCCTGTCTGGGGATAGATCCCTTCTGCTTTTCAATGCATATAGGAGACATTTGGGAGACGCCACTGTCATCATGCCTCCACCCCTTCTGCCAATTCATATCTGATATCCAAAGGCACATGTCCCTCCTGGCTGACAGTGGCAATGCCACAAGGCAGATTACACCTGGAAGAAATACGCATTTGGAAGAGATAAACGCCTGGACATGGATGAAAACACCTCCCTGAAGCTCCAGCCAGGAAGGAGGATGGAAGTGATGGTGTCAAGAAGAAGGAAACATTTTGAGGCACTAGCTCAGACTCTGGCCATGCCAAGTATCCCATGGCATGCCCCTGCTGCCTACAAAACATGATATAGGGAGTAGCTCACTCCTTTGCCTCCCTCTCTACCTAATTGGGCTGACCATGCCCCCAAAGATTATCTTCCTTCCAATTGTCAGAATAATATGTAGCTTTAGGCCTTGCTAGATTCATCTCAGCTCCTAGATAACAAGGTAGAGACAGTATAAAGAATCAGACTGCTCTCATTTAAATTGCGGAGTGATTCATAGATTCATAGATATTAAGGTCAGAAGGGACCATTATGATCATCTAGTCTGACCTCCTGCACAATGCAGGCCACAGAATCTCACCCACCCACTCCTGCGATAAACCTCTCACCTATGTCTGAGCTATTGAAGTCCTCAAATCATGGTTTAAAGACTTCAAGAAGCAGAGAATCCTCCAGCAAGTGACCCGTGCCCCATGCTACAGAGGACGGCGAAAAAACCCCAGGGCCTCTTCCAATCTGCCCTGGAGGAAAATTCCTTCCCGACCCCAAATATGGAGATCAGCTGAACCCTGAGCATATGGGCAAGATTCACCAGCCAGATACCCAGGAAAGAATTCTCTATAGTAACTCAGATCCCACCCCATCTAACATCCCATCAGAGGCCATTGGGCCTATTTATCATGAATATTTAAAGATCAATTAATTGCCAAAATCATGTTATCCCATCATACCATCTCCTCCATAAACTTATCGAGTTTAATCTTAAAGCCAGATAGGTCTTTTGCCCCCACTGCTTCCCTTGGAAGGCTATTCCAGAACTTCACATTACTGGACTGACATCAGTAATGAAATGCATAAAGATGGCTTTATGTCACTTTTGCACAAGCAGAACCCACCTTCAATTGAACTTTGCTGCGCGCAGCTTGGTTACAGCTGAGAATGTGCTAACATATCCTGAATTCATTATCTGTGACATTTGTCTTAACACCAACAAATAGGCAGCCACTCAGACTTTCGGGTTTGGATAGATTTAAAAGAATAACGGTTCCCTTGATCTATAAATGCAATTATGGGAGTTATTCTGTATTTGATTTTTTTTTCTCAACAGTGCTTTATGCACTCAGATCTTTCTGAAGAAAAGTGCTTTCTCAACTACTGTAAACTGGCAAAATTGACAACTAAAAGAGAGTGGATTTAAACTCAGCTGAGATTATTTCAGCCATCCATTCTAAAGTCTGTGGTTGAAAGCCTTGGAATCAGATGCTCAGCTGGTGCAAACTGGGACAGCTTTGAGTCCATGGAGCTAAGCCATTTACACCAGCTGAGGATCTGCTGAATCAGGACAATCTTTGCTCAGCAGCAGTATTAATAGTAAATATTTTGCTTTTCTTTAAAAAAAGGTAAAATTATTTTATTTCAAACACAGACTTACATATGAAGAAAACAAATAGTCTGAGTTAATCAGAGAGGGGAGTTTTCAGAAGGGCTCAGAAAATGCAAGGGCAGATTTTTCAAAGAGCTTAGTTGCCATTTAGGCATCTAAATAAGTTGCGAGAATTTCCCAGGAGCTCTGCACCTTGGGTCTGCTTGTGAGTGCTGTAATAGGAGCTGCTGGGGACTGGGCACTTAAAAACCCGGCCCTGAGCTCTTTTGAAAAATCTGCAGCCCCAGGTGGCTTTGTGGATGTTAGCAGAACACAGCCCGGAGTCTTTTGTTCTAGTTAATATTTGACACAATCCTGCGAGATGCTCAGTACCACCTGCAAGATGTTAAATGCCCCTCCTTTCCCCTCACTGATTTCCATGGGGTTTGAGGGTGCTTAGCACTCACAGGTTTGAGTCCAAGGGTGGTGTTGACTGAAAGCTTCTGCCACTTGATGGAGCCCATAGCAAATGCATTGTAGTCTAAGGCTCAGAACCTCATAGGCATTTAGGTTCCTAATTCCCGCTGCTTTCAATGGGAGTTAGGTATCTAAATACCTTTGAGGATCTGGGCCTAAGTCCTTTTCCTAATTAGTATGCAGCCACATCACATGCGAAATTGCCAGGCCCATTAGCAAATTAAGAGGGAATGAAGACCTCCCTCTCTTCTCCCCCTGTGCAATGACCGCTCCAGCCGAGGCCAGCAAGACAGCATGAGGGAAGCTTGGGTAACCCACTGGAGAGTGGGTGATACAGGTCCCTCTCTGTGTATGACCCACTGAGGAGATGAGTCTGTTGCAGCCTGAGCTGGGGAGGGCTGGCTTTTTAGCTCAAACTGTAGCCGCTGATGTGTTTAGCTCTGGAGAGCCCTGGTTTAATCCCTGGTGTGTTGGCCATGATGGCAGCTGTCATGGTTTCACTGAAGCTACACATGTGGCATATATACTATCTTCTGGGCCACAATCTTCCACAGATGGCCTCCTTTTGTTCCATTTGGGGGACTGATATCTAGTTGCAGTTGTTCAGCTGAGTGGCGGGTGGGCCAGTGGAGCTAACTATTATGGTACTGATTCCCTACCGCAGTGTAGGCAAGATCGGCAGCTGCTCTAATTTAGATCAGCCCCTAGATTGTTCTAATTTACACCATTACCAGGGCCGGATCTACGGTAGCCTGGGAGTCAGGGAGCCATAACTAATTCCCAGCAGTCCCTCTCTCCTTGCATTGGGCAGATCTCAGTGCAGGAGAAAATCTGACTCTCTGAAAATATGTTAATTTCTGATTATATCAACCGATATTTTCTGGAACTAGCGAAGAAAGAGGGCAAGAGTCTCATCTAGTTTAAATCGGCAAAGCTCCATGAATGTCAGCTGAGCTATGTCCATTCACACCAGCTGAGGATCTAGCCCTTAAAAAGGTTCATCTAGTAATTGAAATTAATTTCGTAAGTGCAGTGAATTTTATGCATGAAAACAATAACTTCATAGTGAGGCAGGATTTGATTTCTGCATAAAATATTACAGAATGCCATTTATGTAATCTCCTCCTCCCTCCCTCCCCATGATCATGATAACAAGGAATTGTTGTCCCCAAAGAATTGAAACGTAGTGGGGAGTTAGGCCAAGTGGAGGAGATGGGAAGGTGAGACTTGCCAGTCATGTATAATGTGGTTAAGGAAACAGCATTTGAGAATGATTGTTGTGTGAGAGGGAACATTCCAGCTTTTCCTTCATCAATCATATGGAGCGGGAAGGAGATAATATTTGTTGAAAACCAGAGAAACGATTTACAAGACAGCTCTGAACTAGGTGCCAGGAAGAGTTTTGCTAGCCTTGTAAATGGGGTCCTGGTTCCTAAGAGCTAGAATAGTACAAATAAATAATAAAAATCAATTGTCTCTCCATCCCTAGTGTCTTAAATATTAAGAACAAAACAAAACAAAAAATCCCAGGAGATTCGTGACCATCAAAGGTGTTGAGGACAAAAGGCAGAGTTGTTGGTATGGTTTGCTGAGGCAAATTACAGCTACAGAGACTGGGCTGCATTCTCCTCTCACAGCCGATTTACACGCGTATTGCTCTGTTGGCTTGAATGTAATCACTCCTGGTGTACATTCATGCACAAGAGAGGAGAATCAGATCCACTGCAACCCAATTGCATTGGTTGTGACAAAGCAGCGCTCTACCATGTCTAGGAATCTGCTTTAGAATTGTTTAAGTTGATATTATTATCACCATGATTATTAGTAGTTAGATCGTTACCATTTGCACTTCCACAGTATAGATTCCACATAGTTCCAAGTCACTTTCGAAACACACAGGAATGCATAGGCTCTACCCAGAGAGCTTACAGTCTAATACAATTATTTCCAAGACAATTAACGAAAGCCCCTACTGATGACTATTTTATGCCTATCCAGATCATTATTACTCATAGTTGAAAAGCTCACAACACACCCTCCAGAGCTGGTTGGAAAAAGTGGTGACAACTGGTCACATAAAGATGTTGGATTTTTTTTAAAACAGTGTGGCCGACTGTTTTGCTGCAAGCTTTACGACAGCGTGATGAACTACGTGGAATCTCTTGGAGATCTCAGATTAGGTTGTAATGGACAGCTGTCTACATCACAACTACACCACACTTGGTACAGTGGCTTGGCCCTCTAATTTATTATTCTGAATTTATTGCTTAAATAAGAGTCCTAACTTGTCCCAGTCCCCCATTGCCAGAAGTCTCACCAGATAAGTCACCAGATGAATGGGCCATGGAGTCCACATTCTCCTTTCACCTACTGTTGTATAACAATGTTGAAAAATCATTTTATTCTACGCTGGAAAAGGAACTTTATTACAAGGAGGAAACCATTATTATTCCTAGAGCTAATGATGAAGATTTTCAAAGTTATCTAAATTTTCTAGAGATTTTTGAGTGCCTGAGACACCTGAAGTAAAGGGGCCTGATTTTCAGAGGACTGCTGTTCAGCAGTTAAAGGGTTAACGTGTCTTGAGCTGGGCACACAAAACTGGAGACACCCCAAAATCACAAGTCAGTTTTGAACATCTTGACCACTATGTATGTGCTCGTATCTCTGCTTCACTCCGGAGCTTCTGGCTAGAACCCCTTCAGGCTCATTGCCTGACAGAGATTTAAAGAACCAGTGCATATATCCTCTCACCTAGCCAATGTGGTCCCTACGGGTCAGGGTTGAGGTACATTGAGTGGGGCAATAGAAGATGAATTTTAACTATTGCTTGTTCTGTAGACAACTAGAAGGCTCCAGTCTCCAAAGTTGTCCATCTTGCATTTTTTTCACTAAATTTACTTTAAAATCTCCCATGCCTTTTTCATGTGATATGTAGGTGTTATTAGCTCCAAGAATTACACTTGGGAGAAAAGATTCTGTCATGACCATGAGTCAGCATGAGAGACCTCAGTGTCTTTCAGGGTTCTTTCTCTTCAGCCTTAATGGTGTGGGCAGTGCAGGCTTCTTGGTGCTAAAGGGACAGGATGCTGTTTGCAAGTGTGAGGAAAAAAGGAGGAGTATCTGTCCCTTAGGACAGTCCAACAAAGCAAAACACAAAACCAGGAAGTTTCCTGCATCCTAGACAGATTTGCCTAGTCACATCCATGGTGGGGGGGAGAAGAGAACTGGGTTAAAATGCAGAAAGTGGAGGAAGGTGGTTGTAATATTCGTTTATAGAAATCAAAGGATTTATTGGAACACTGCAAGTATCCAACAAACACAAGCAGGACATAACTTTTTCCTAGCTTCTCCCTGCCCCAACCTGTGCCAAGACAACAACACAATATCAAAGCAAGACAACAACTTATCGCTAAAATAAACATACAGCACCACTTATTGGTGGAGGTGCTGTCTGCACTTATCGTGGCAACTCGCCCCGTTTTAGTTTATAAAGAGTTTGAAATCAGTAACAGAAGTTTTATTATTGTTGTAACTCATAGGGCTCCACACAGTCTGCCATCCACGCAGGTTTTCATGTTGGTCAGCCTGCTCAAGTTCTGTATTCTGCCATGAAGAGATCACTTGTAGCTAGATCTACTGATCATTCCAAGATCTGTGTATTTAGGGATATGGGTATATATTCGCAGTGGCCTGTGGTTTGTTTTATCAAGCAATTTATCTTCTTACCTGGTGTTTTCTTTTGCTTGCTCACCATGTTTGGCAGGTCTGAGAGCTCTTTGTTTAACATTCTGCTATTGGAGAGCCTATGTTGTCAGCCTGGAATTTTTATGATGAAGGGTAATTTTTCTTGGGGTTTGTGGGATTAAGTTTAGGACCTTAAATTTTCTTTGTCTAGTCATCATATTACTATGTAAACTCTGATACCATGTGGTCTGTTGGAGCCTTTGAAAAGTTATCATGAACACTTACTGGGACTGGAAGCAGAAGTGCAGGAATACCGAGGTTAGAGCTATTTGTCTACATAATTCTGTCTCCAGTGGAAGATAGCAGTACCTGTCAGCTCACCAGAAAGCCTATTCCCATGTGGATTCCAGCCCAGTTTTGCAGCATCAGCAGGTTTCAATAATGTTTTGGATAAGAAACTAAATGGTTTAGGAGCTTATTTGAACCGAATCAATGAGTCTGCTGAAGTCCAGCCATCACTAATATTAATACAGGAGATGGGTTGAGGAGGTGATGGGTTTAGGATAGGGTTATGCTGAAGAACAAATCAGGGCTGGAGTTCAGATTCCAGGAGGGATTTGGTGGTGCCAACGTCTTCTCAACTGTCCTTACTAGACTTTATAAAACTCTTGAGCTCATCAGATTATGTGATGTCTTTGCCATCTTCAGCCAAAATCTCATTAAAATGGGGGGTTTTCATGTGATTTCAGTTTCAGTTTCTGATTTCAAAATCAGAAAACATGCCAGTGTAAAGGGGAGTTTGAATCCCTGGCTTTAAATCCACCCTCAGCTCCCTTTAAATTCAAAGGGGTTGGAATGCTAGGTTCTGGTTTTGACCTCAGTCTCTTTCACTCATGAGAAGCAGGGAAGCTAGCCCAAAAGATGGGTAACTGACTAATTGGCTCTTTGGTCCTCATTTCTACCTAATAAATGTCCATTGTTACTATAGCAACTACAACAATGCTATTTGTGGACAATATTTTAGAAAAAATTCAATTGAAATGTCTATTTGTTCTTCAATCTGTTAGCTAAAGAGGCTAAAATGTAATACTTCCTCCATACAGGAGGGCATTTGTTTGTAGTTGGAACGTCCTTGGTTGCCTTTGGCCATCCAATCAAACATCCCTCCCCTGATTCTCAGGGCCTTATCTGGGGCATGGCTTTCAAATGGTAGCAACAGGCTGGCCTGCTTGCTGAAAGGTGGTAGGCAATTGACTGAGTACACAGAGATTATCCCCAAGGTAGGTACTTGAAGGGGAAGGAGTAGGCCTGGCTCAGATGATGAGGGATTCCCTACTTGACCCAATCTTTGCTATAACGCAGGTCTAAGCCCCAGAAACCCTTCTGTGCTCACCGAAGATGATATAATAATGTCACAGAATGCTTGAGGGTGTTCTGGGAGGCCTCTCAAAGAGCTCACGGGTAGGGGTGTGATTCTGCTCCCATTTATGTCAATAGCAAAAGCCAATGAGAGCAGGAGCAGGGCCTCCCTTAAGAAACGGGGAACTCTCATATTCTCAGGAGAACGTTGAGTGTGTGAGAGAGAACACAAGAGCGAACAAAGAGCTAGGTTAGAGAGGAAATAAGATCAGTCCAACATGTAATCCACCCCCTGGTCTCTCCACAATCTGTCAGGCCAGAGTCACTGTGCATGGAGAGCCAGATAAACTGGGAAGCATTTACTGGCAATTTAAAGAGGATGCCTGTTGACACACCTATGAGCACCTAGGCTATGGCTTCGCATCATGCTGTAATGCAGCCCCTTCTGAAGTGGAACCGCACCTATTGTATACTAGCAACGCTACAAAATAGTTTGAGAGGAAGCGTCACTGCTTCCCTTGGGATGTGAGCCTGCTACGTACAGCTAATTCAAGTTTCTCCTTCCACAAAAGTGGTAGGGGCTTAGGTATTTCTGGTGCTGAAAAATCTTTGCTTCAATTCCGTGTGACAGCCATGCTGTTGGTATACACACAGCCAAGTATCTTTTCACTGCGGCTCTAGTTTAGAAGCTGAAATGGACGAGTGCAACTTATTGAGTCACTAACTCGGTTTCCCACGGTACTGTGGGCTTTCCTAGGAGGTCCCAGAGGTAAGAGCCAGGCCTGACCTGCGGCGTTGTTAAGATCGCCGTCCAAGCTGCTATGATAAAGAAAAGATAAAGGTGGATTCTCTCCCCAGGTAGAATGATAAATGAGGATTCTCTCCCCAGCTGGAAAGTAATCTACACTTATGAACATTATATACAGTCGTAGCTTCCATTTAACTCTGTCCATTATGATTAGCGCAGTGTGTGACTAGAGTCCTGTCACTCCACATGATTCACGCCAGGGCACGGGCTCTCACCAGTAAGGAAGAATTTGCACGGGATTTTTACAGGCTAATAGAAACCTCGGCATCTTTTTATACCAAGATCCCCCTTCTCCAGAACTTAGTACGGCAACTGGTGACAGTGAGAGGTTAGCAGAGAGATGGAAAGAACACACCAAGTATGTATATATATATATATATATATATATATATATATATAAAGTGGGGGTGGATGTACATAAAAAAAATAGCTGGGTGTTTAGGGAAAAATCCAGTCTTCCACTGAGTTACTTTGTGATAATTAGTGAATTGACTCATTCTCCCCAACTTTTCCTCCAACTCCATCCATCCCAGAGGACTCAGATATTATGAAAGAACTTTGTCACGGGACTCCCGTGCTTAATACTGATGGACGGTGTGTGGGCATCAAGACTGGAAGTATTTCTTCTGTGTCCTTGCTTCCCTCCACCAATTAAAATTAATCAGCAAGGCGAGGTAGAGCACAGTTGGCCAAATTGCAGCCTCAGGGCTACACAATGCCAATAATCAGTGTCACTTGGCGTTCTGATATTCAGCACAGCTCAGGAGAAATAGTCATTTTGTTCTCTGTTTGTACAGCACCTAGCACACTGGGATCCTGGCCCATGACGGGGGCTCCTAGATGCTATGGTAACACAATAATAATAATGATAATAATTAATTAATGATGATAGGTAGTAGATATTTGGTAGGGTAGTAGCTGGGCTGAGCATATAGTTATCTCATCTGCTTTTAGGGTGTATGCTCCCATTGTTTCAATATGAGTTAACAGATCAATATGGGTGAGAAAGAAAGCTCTTCCATCTCCACCCCTGAGAAACAGAATCCACCCTTCAAGAGCTAAAGGGGAGAACATGACTGACACAAAAGTTTCAGAAACAGCAATCCTCAGAGACTCCTTGTGAAACCTTTTACTGGACTGCAGCTTAAAACTATGACCACCAGACTGAGCCTAAATACATGCAAAGTGTTCCATGCAGTAGGAGGCCTAAGGGCATAGGCTATGGGGAAATTAATGTTCCACTCATTCATTTTGAAAATATGTTCATTACTAATTGCCCCATTTAGAGCGAGAGGGAAACAGAATGTTCAAATAACTGGCAGCAAGATGCTTCCCGAGTTGCCAATAAATATTTATACTGGCTTTAAGTCAGTTTATAAAAAGAAATTAGAAGAAAAGAATGGCTCAGCGGATGCCTGCAGGGCTGTGAAGATCCTTTCAAGAACATGCTGGAAGTAAGCCTTTCTGCAGGGCACTGGATCTACCCAGGGCTATTCATTATGAAGGGTTTCATTTGAGGTGTTCAGGAGGCAAGACTCGCTCCTCAAACCCATGTAGGGTGGGCTGCTCCTTCTGCTAATACTTTATCACTGTCCTAGCACATTGAATAATTCACATGGGCATTGCATGGTTGCTTGTCTTCATTGTTCAGGGTGCAGGCTTGTGCTTTGGCTGGGAGTGCTGATGGGGAAGCCGAGCCAACTTCAAAGGGAAGCCTAAGGGAATCAAATCTCGTGTCACTTACACCCGCTTCCAGCTCCCTCAATTAGATCCTCTCACGCTCACTCCCGCACTCTGTCATCCAGCTTGCGTGCCCTTATCCACCACCTCTGCCTCTGGCCCACTGGAAGCTTATAAATGGTGTCAGTTCCATGCTGAGAGGTGTCTTCCAGAAAGGCACCCAGTCTTGATCCAAAGACACCAAGAGACAGAGAATCCATCCTTTCCTTTGGTAGTTTTCCCAATGCTTAATCACCCTCACTCTTAAAAAAATTGTGCCTTATTTCTAATTTGAATGTGCCTGGCTTTAACTTCCACTCACTGATTCTTGTTCTGCTTTCTCCACTAGATTAAAGAGCCCTTTAATGCCCCTTATTTCCTCCTCATGAAAGTGATTATACACTGTGATCTATTCTCCCCTCAACAGTCTCTCTGATAAACTAAACAGATGGAGCTCCTTAAGTCTCCCACTGTCAGGCATTTTCTCCAGCCCTCAAATCATTTTTATGGCTCTTAGCTGCACCCTCTCCAGTTTTTCAACATTATTTTTGAAAGGTGGACACCAGAACTGGATGCAGTATTCCAGTATCACTCTCACCAATGCCGTGTACACAAGTAAAATCACTTCTCCTACTCACTACTACTGTCTATGCCTCCAAGGATCCCATTCGTCCCTTATGCCACAGCATTGAACTAGGACGTCATTTTGAGTTCCTGGTCCACTGTGACCCCTAAATCCTTTTCAGAGTCACCACTTTCCAGGGTACAACCCCCCAAGTAGCATGTTGCAAGCACAGGAGGGCCATGACCTTGGCTGTGATCTCTAGGTCCAACCTTAATGTGTCATCCTGGAAAGAGAGAGAGAGCTCATCTTGGCTAAATTGTGAGATCTTTGTGAAAGATTTTAAAATCTGTGCTGGTGTTTTTTGACAGCGGAGTTTTGCCTGGAAGATATATGAGGTTCTACAACCCAAAGCTGTCATGCACCCAGTATTTGTTATTCCTTTCTGTAGTTCTATCTCTCTCTCCCTTTCTTCCTCTGGAACATACTTTAATCTCTGGCATGTCCACTATTTTTTGATGTTATTTCTATATCCATCACTTTTCTTGCTCGGATTCATCCTTTGGATGAATCTTTCAGCTGAGGCTATAAATGGCTGTACTTTACTTGAGAGGGTCTGGTGTGGAATGCAGGGCAAGCCTCAGGCATTGTTTTGCAATTTGTCAGACAAACACTGACCTAATAAGTGATGCCTGGGAGAGTGTATAGCATGGGGAAATGGGATATGTGTCAGCCGCAGCTGAAGCCTTCTGCCCTGTCCGTTTCCTCAGCCACTTTGGTGTACAGAGATTAGATACACATTTCCATGCAGCTGGCCAGGGGAAAACTGCTTAATGGAGTTTTGCTCTATTAACAAAAAAGAAGCTTAAGACTTAAGGAGCTCTCTCAGATGAATGGTTTCAGAGTAACAGCCGTGTTAGTCTGTATTCGCAAAAAGAAAAGGAGTACTTGTGGCACCTTAGAGACTAACCAATTTATTTGAGCATGAGCTTTCGTGAACTACAGCTCACTTCATCGGATGCATACTGTGTAGCTCACGAAAGCTCATGCTCAAATAAATTGGTTAGTCTCTAAGGTGCCACAAGTACTCCTTTTCTTCTCTCAGATGAATGAAGTTTTATGTCCCCTGTTAGTGGAAGCTCCTTGAATACAACCACTAAGATGTGGTCAGGAGGTACACAACTATAAGCTTTATTATTAATCATGGCTGTACTGCACCAGTATCCAGCCAGCTCTCACTGAAAGAAAAGGAGTACTTGTGGCACCTTAGAGACTAACCAATTTATTTGAGCATGGGCTTTCGTGAGCTACAGCTCACTTCATCGGATGCATACTGTGGAAACTACAGAAGACATTATATACACAGAGACCACGAAACAATACCTCCTCCCACCCCACTCTCCTGCTGGTAATAGCTTATCTAAAGTGATCACCTGGTCTGACACGGCTGTAGGAGTGTCACAGATTGGAGTTCTAGCAAGGTACTTCTAGATGCATCAGGATAACCAATGGCGGAATGCCTTGAGAAGCAGAGTGGTCTAGTGTCTGGGGGCTGCTCGCTCAGGACTCCAGAAGCCTGGGCTCTAGTCTGGAATCTGTCACTAACTTGTGGCAGCACTGCATGGTGCTTCTGTTTCCCCTCTTACCCATTGTCTTCCTTGTCTCCTTAGATTGTAAGCTCTTTGGGACAGGGACTACCTTTGGCCATATGTTTGTATGGTGCCTGTCACATGGGGGCTCCAATGTCAGTTGGGACCCTACGATGCTACTGTGATATAAATTATAATGTCACATCTTCTTAACAGGAGAAGAAAACCTAACTCCATCGGGGAACATCTTCTTCTGCCCTTCCCCCAAGAATCCATTACAGCTGGAGGGTCTCATTTTTAACATAACTAAACTAGAGCCCTCTATTGGAAAGCTTTTGTGTCCCTTCCATAAAATATCTCCTTCCCTTTTTCCCCTCTACCCTTCAAAGCCTCATTTACATTTATAGAACAGTTGTCAGGGTGCAGGACTCCACTGAGGGACTCCCAGTGGTTTTAAGAGAACCACTAACATGTGGCTTTACTGATTCAGAATACTGATGATTTTCTAAGCTCTCTTTCCCCACTTCATGTTAGTAACATCACTGAGCCCCTCTGTGCAATTATCTCATTCCTGATCCTGCATCTAAACTCTCCCTGCATCTCAGCTTCTCAGCCTCTGATATAGTAAATAAAATTCCACCATGCCAATCAATGCACACACCCTTTAAAGGGTGTTACAATCCAAACATGAGGGATTTCTCTTCCTCACCTTCCCACTGTGGTACTAACTCATCTCACCTCTGTGTATTGCTGTCTTGAGCTTCGTGTTTAGCTACTTGTTGTTTTCATTCCACTTGGCTGGGGTCATAAAGAATCGTCCTCATCCATTTGGAAGTCGTGGAGTTTTCACATACACCGGCTCCCTGGAGTGGATTGTTTGAAACCATCTCTTTGTCAGAAGCCAGATGATCTCAACCTGCTGCTGTCTTTCGCAGGCCTGTGATCTGTTCCTGAGGGAGCCACCTGGAGTTCCACAAATCCTTTGCCATCACTGTAAGGAAAAAACTGGGGAAGGGAATTAGTGGTTAGTGCAGAGCATGACTCAGTTCAATCTCAAATTCTATTCTCCACTTATAAAATAGGGATAATACATATTCATTTTACCAGGATGCTGAGAAAGCTTTGTTAAGCAACATTTCTAATATACTAGCAGTCAAATCATCTTCTTTCCAGTCTGAGTGGGTGGAACCAATTGCTAACACCTGTTGTAAACCCTGGGTCCAAGGTGATACAGAACTGCAAACTCATTATTTCTGCCCCTGTCCGAGGTTTGGTTTTGAACTATCCATGGTACTTATATGGCCCCTTATTACCAAGATACACGAGCCCGTTACAATCTTTAATATATTGATCCTCACAACACACCAGTTAGGTAAAGCAGGGCTATCATTCTATTTAATAGATGAGGAAACTGAGTCACAGAGCCGCTACGTGACTTACTTAAAGTCATACACAAAGACTATGATAAAGCAGGGACTTGAATCCAAAATTCCTAAGTCCTAACTAGGGCCCAAACCACTGGACATTCCTACATCCCTAGCAGCTCTCTAGTGGTTCCCACAGAATCTAGAAAAGGAAAGCAAAAACCTGTATTGGGTCAGGCAAATCTGGGTTATTAGTAACAAACATTGACAAAATATCCACAGACTATTAACAGTGATATTTTCTGATATATCTATTAGCACTGGTTGAAAAAGGGAGGAAAATGTGTGATTTCACCCCCTTTATATTTCTCCTGTTGTTTTTTAATATGGACAATCAACATTTGAAATTTTTGGAATTTCAAATTTCAAAAGTGTTGACCAGCTCTGAAGTTGGTGAAAAACCCAAGATGTGAAGGGAGGGTGGAAATGTTCTTAAAATGTCATCCAAAATTTTCCCTTTTTTCAAATGTTGACATTTCTAAATATCAACATTTTGACATTCAAATAATTTCAACCCACCCACTCTTGGTTTCTCACTAACCCTGTCATGCTTTAGGGATGAGTTGAGAAGCTATTTTGCTGAATCATGCTTGTGTGACCTTGACTAGAAGCTTAGTTACTTATGTCCAGTCATGTGACCAGAAGACGTTAGGTCAACGCTATTTTCTCAGGGGTCCAAAATACAACACTTCCTCTTCCATCTGAAACACACTGTATAAAGCAGCATTAACAATGGTAAAACTCAGGGAAGAGTGGAAGGGATAGACAAAAAGTACAGGCTATCTGGATAGATATTCACATATGCTTACATTTTGTATATATGTATCCCTATATTTTGCTACGACTGCCAAAAACATAGGTAGGGGATGGAGATCAGAAGTCTTCATTCTGATCTCACTTACACTGTTTCTAAACCACTGTAACTTTCCCAGATCACGCCCTATTCTCCTGCAGAGTAAGCAAGATCTGACTCAGGGCCCGTGTATGAAAATAACCTGTAACTTTGAATTATGGGTGGCTTTGACCCAGGATTGGCAACAGATGTCAGCTACTGGTCCTCTTCCTGTCACTCTCAATAGATAATAATTTGGTTTCCAGGATAGAAAGGGTCAGAACATTTTCAGCACCCTTCTACAGAAACCTCCTTCACCCAGGGGCCTTGCATGCTTTCTGTAATTGGTACTGGTAACAGTTTTTGTTTTATCCACACCAGTGGCCAATCTGTTTTCAATCCTGGTCGGGGAGGAATCCATTTTTGAAAACCATCGTTAACAACAGGTCACTTTTCAATTATGGACAGTCTCTTAGGTCCTAATCTATAGGGTTAGTTCCTCACAGTTGCAAAGCTGTTCCATGTTGGGGGGGGAGGGGGCTGTCAGTGTTATTAATGTTTTCTGGGCCTTTTGCATCTCTCTTTCATCTTTCCTTGGCTCTGCAAAGAATATCTGTAGGCAGAGAAAAAGCACATGAAAGGAAAGACACCATTATCAGTCACTTTCCTCTGTGAGCACTCCTTAAAACCTTTGAAGTCCTTGGCAATGTATCAGATCAGAGGGAACATAAAAAGATTGACATAATTTTACCACGCTGTTGTGTAATACCAACACTTTGCTCTTCAGTGTTGTGTTTCTTCTTTGCTTCTTCATTCACCTCATTCACACACCCAGGGCTCCCAGCTCGGAGGAGGCAGTGAATTTTGGTGCAAAATAGCCAGTGCAAAAAATGTGGAGCTACTGGGAAAAGTTATGTTATATTTCCCAGCCTCCAGATACAAACCTCTCTCTCTATAACATCTAGATAAGTAGGGTGGTCCAATGGCTAGCGTACTGGGTTGGGACTTGGGAGAATTTGGTTCTATTCATGGCTTTGTGGTGTGATCTTGGGCATGATATTTCTCTCCCACTTCTTGTCTATTTGGACTATAAATTCTTTGAGGCAGGGACTGTTTCTTATTATGGGTTTGTGCAGAACCTAGCTCACCGGGGCCCCAATCTCATTTGAGCGTCTAGGTGGTATTGCAATACAAATAATTAGCAATAACCATGTAGGCGTAAACATAAGCACCTCTGCTTAACTTTCTCTCATAGATTTATTATTACTGTTATTTATTTACTTAGTGCGCTTAGCCCTGACTAAAACAGCTAAATAATCCCAGTGTGAGGCCAAGAGCAATATCAGCCAGTATCATGACCTAGTTTGTGTGTTGGTGCTATTCTGCCATTGTTCTTTGCTGGATGAAATAATCCTGCTCACATCTTCATCATTGGTTTCTTTTATGGGGAGGGCTAGTGGAATCATCCCTTTGGCTCACTGAGTAAATGCCTGGACTATCACAGCTGGAATGAGTCCTATTCCCACTGGTTGGGTGTTAGTTGGTGACCTGGGGTTATGATTGTGGCAGATTCACATGACAACTGTTGGATTTAAATGCATGTGACCCTCTCCTGCTCTCTCCACATGCAGGTTATGCACTGTGATCTTGTATCATCATATCTACCTCCTAGAGAACAGTGTTACACTAAGAGAAACATAGCCCCGAGGAGACCTACTGAAAGGATGCTGTATAGTCAGCAATCTCTTCTCATCACCCCACACCCCAAAGGACAGTGGATCTCTTCATCAGCTGCACAGAAGGTGGGAGAGGATCTTCTCCCAGGATGAAAAATATTACGTGCTCCCTGTCAGTCTCAGGGTTCTGGAGCAGAAGCATCTTGGTCTCTGATTTTCTCTGCTCTTTAGTACTAGTTTTTGAAGATGACAGTGAATCAAAAGCAGGTCAAAAGAAAAGGAGTACTTGTGGCACCTTAGAGACTAACTAATTTATTTGAACACAAGTTTTCTTGAGCTACAGCTCACTTCATTGGATGCATGCAGTGGAAAATGCAGTAGGGGGATTTTATATACACAGAGAACATGAAACAATGGGTGTTACCATACACACTGTAAGGAGAGTGATCAGGTAAGGTGAGCTATTACCAGCAGAAGAGGAAAAAAAACCTTTTGTAGTGATAATCGAGGTGGGCCATTTCCAGCAGTTGACAAGAATGTGTGAGGAACAGTAGAGGAGAAAAATAAACATGGGGAAATAGTTTTACTTTGTGTAATGACACATCCACCTCCCAAAGCAGGTCAGTGGGCCAGCCGCTTGTATTTCATTGGTAAACCATAAATAGCCACAGGGTTATGGGTGGTACCCTTGGATAATTCTTTTAGCCTGCCAACTTTCTCTCCTAGCAATGGGTAAGAACTCCTCTGGTCTCCCACCAACTCAGATGCCAGGTCTTACATAGGGACAGAAGTATTTCTGTATTATTTTACCTGCATCTTCACATTGGGGATCAGTTTTCCCTTCTATTCTAATTGCTCTCACGTGAGTAACCCTGCACTGAAAGGATGTTCCTCAAACTCTGAGGAGACTGTCCATTCCACCGACTGATTGCTGACGTCAAGCTTTTTCGATGAAGTCCCTGTAACACTTCAAGGTCCCGACCCTGCAAATGCCTGAATGCCTCCTGTGAAGAGCTGATATCTCTCCACACCCACAGGCTGCAACGGAAGGGAGCAGGGACTGTGACATTTATAGGGTCTTTAAGAAATGACCCTAATGAGGTGCTGCTGCAACATCTGCATAGCTCATGAGCTGTGCTTTAATTCAGTCGCCCAGCATCACAACCTCTGTGATATGGCAGCATCCCATGCTCCTTCTAAAAACAATCCTTGGCTATCAGTTTATTAATAGGATCCAAGCACCAGCTTGGGAATTAATGTTCTAATTATGGCACATCAGCAGCCAGAAGAAACAATGCCTCTGGGATCATGCGTATTAATCATCCATGGCTGTCAGTCAGAGTGAGAAGCATTCCCTGAGGGGTGCTGGCAGCTGCTAACGAGATAAGGAAATGCTGTGCAAGTACAGCCATTAACACGGCCAGCCGTAAAGCAGGGGATCCATGTCTTTGGCAGATGGATCTCAGCCTGTGACATTCCTTTGCTCGATGAGCATCCGGGAATCCACAGGAGCCCCATTCAGGCAGGAAATGGGATCTATTGCCAATGATTTCCTGATGTGCTGATGGCTGCAGAGATGGAAGGAAGGCTTTGGTTAAGCAGTGCACTGCTGAACAGTTCCCACTTGCTCCAGCTCAGAATGACTGTAGCAGTCTAGGGCTTGGAAAGACTTGGATGGGGCTGGCAGGAGAGGCGAGGAAGGCTGAGGAGACCAGAGGACAGCTTTAAGTGCTATGCTTTGTACTCCTGTCTGAATGTAGACATGCCTAGATTGGGTTTCTCACAGCAAATATTTTCAAGGCGCGAACTCTGTCTATCTATCCATCCTGGATTCATCACGCAAGTCATATAAGTCTACACAGAAGTCACCCAAGAAGGCATGCTTTGGTTACCCATGAGCAATCTCAAATCAATTCACAGTTATGTCAGAATTTTAGACCCAGCACTCAAACACCAGCCTCTGTGCACAGAGCCCCCAGTAGTTACTGCGCTCCTTTGGTCGCCTAACTCTGCATTCACTGGACCTCCCTGCACCTATATATCCTCTATGGTCTGAAGAGGATCTGGTGGGAGATTTCAGAGTAGCAGCCATGTCTGCAAAGTCTCTGCAAAAAGAAAAGGAGGACTTGTGGCACCTTAGAGACTAACAAATTTATCTGAGCATCAGCTTTCGTGAGCTACAGCTCACTTCATCAGATGTGTCCCCAGCAGCAGTGTTTTCACCAGAACCTCAGGTAATGACAACTTTAAATTCCACCCAGAGCTTCTTAAATTCCTCCAGGGGAGACCACCTACCCCCTCCATCTCTAGGTTCCCCTGCTAGTGTCACTGTGCTGACTCCCTACACACCTCCTATCTCAGTGGTAGGGAGGCCACTTCTACAACTTCCTGACCTTGAATGTACTGTCACAATGAACTGTAGAGCCTGGAGCTGTAGGAGGCTGTCATAACTGAGGGATGAACTTCACCCATGGTGAGAGTGGCCAGGTGTTGAAGAAGAGCAGGCCTTGGGTATATTGTAGGCGTAAGCTGTGGATCAGACAGTGTGTGTACCAGTATTGTTACATATTTGGTTGGAATTAACACACTCCCTTTCTAAATTGACAAGCGGCCTCTCTCCCCTTCTGACCTCAGTAGTGAACGAGTTCCCATCCCATCTCTCTCACATGCTCTATCCATCTATTATTTCAAGACACAAATAAGCCATATAGTGAGTTAAAGGCTCCAAAAAAAGAGAAACTTGCTGCATCAGTCAAATTCCTGCACTTTTCTTTCTCTCCTTTCTAGCCGGGCAGGCATCCATGTATTCTGGTAGCTCAAGAGGAGAAAGAAACGAAGAAACAGAAAAATGCGAGGGAGAGGAAAAGGAGAAGAAAGCAATGACAGTAAATAAAAAAAGACAGTGGAGAGCAAGAAATTTGTGGAGGTGGGGGAAAGGGGGAAGCGTGACAGGGAGAATGGAGGGGAAGGTGGGGAGAGGAGGTGATGAGAGAAAGCAACACATAGTCTTTGGCTTGGATACTTACCCTAGATTTAGATTTCACTATAAAAAGACCGAATCAATGGCTGGCCATGAGCCTCAGGTTGGCAACCTCTCCAGTTCTGATCTCATGTCCTGAATCTGTCAGCAGTTGTCCGAGAGGAATCGTTAGGAATCAGAATGTTTAACAGTTTGTCTTGGCCCCTTGAAATCCTACCACTCCCGTCAGCTACTGAAAAAAAAAAGGGGGGGGGGAGGTGTATGAGGGGAGGGGGAGGCGAGGGGAGGGGAGAAAGAAGCGTTAAGGGAAAACAAAATGGTGCTTGTAAGATTTAATGTGTGCCCCTCCCCATTTCCCCTTGCTTATATGCCACTTCAATGGGGGTGATATATAGATACCGGTTTAGCCTCTCTGCTGTGTGTTCTGAGATCACTGGTGCGCTCCAAGAGCAGAGCCCCTGCATGGCTGGAAATTCCTCATGAGAAGGCTCCAAAAGTCCCGCAGGGGGAACCTGCCCAGTAGCACCACAGGCTCTGAGATTTATAGCACTCAGTGGAGCAAATTGTTCCTCACGCTTCCTGCATAGGACCCATTCTGGGTTTCCTGCAAATAAATCCAACAGAAAAAAATAACGGTTTCCAGAAAAGGCTTGGTCACAAAGCTGCCGCTAGAGGATTTATTTCATCTGCCCTTGTACCAAAATTGCTAAATAGCCAACAACAAAGGGAGGGAAAAAAAACCACCCACATTTCTCAGAGCATCTCGCCAAGTCTGGCCCTGGGCTATGTTTTCAGGTTAGCCCCAGGATGGGCAAACTACAGCTATAATAAAATAGTTTTGAATAATGACTCTGAGGGGCTGGCTCTGCTTTCACGCCACTAGTAGATTGGTTAACAACATCGATGTCAATAGCACAAATCACTGTGTGGTGACTGGCCTCATGAACATCACACCAGGGACTGAACTAGGGATCTGCAAACGTAAAAGCATCACCTCCTACAGCTTGAGCTAAAGAGCCAGCCCTTTAACGCTGGGGGCTAGAACATATCATATCCTCTGGCTGGGGACTTGTAACACACACTCACCCAGGGATTACAATTGCAGGGGCTGTTAGTGGGGCTTGAAACCCGTACCTTCGCTATTGAAAGCATACGTTTACCAGGCAAAGTGCTGGTGCTTCCAGAATACTTCCTTACGTAGCACTTGTAGCAGAGTGTTCGCAGCTAATATACACCAGCTACTTGAAGCAGCTAAAGACCCATGCTCCCAGAATGGGTTACGTTTACAGAATCAGGCCCCCAGACCTTTCTTACACAATAGCAGCCTGGAGCCCAGTTCAACACTACTACTTTGTAGCACCACCACTGTGTGGGAAGTTCAGATCTAGGTGTGAACTTTGAAGTTTTCCCTACTTATAAAAAGGATGAAATCAAAGTAGACTAAAGTTTAATATCTGAACTCTGTGGCTTGGGCCACTTATGCCATTTAGATGATCTAGTGGTAGCTTAAGGTTAGTTTGGCTAGTTGTTTCAGCTGGGCTAGGTTGTGACAATTCAGCTGGGTCCCAAGCCTACTTCTACAACTACTGAAAAACCTCCAATAGGTCATAACTCCCTGCCACCCCAAATCTGGAATTAGGTACTTCTGCAGGTCCAGTTGGCCAAAACAGCAGCAGCTGCCAAGGCTTCTGAGGCAGATTAATGAGCTCCACCAGATTACCCCTCATCAACCATAACATCTCTTCCAGACCCTCAGCTTCGCCAAGCCCATTGCTTTATCTTTCTATGGCTTCGCTCCAGTCCTCCGGATCCCCCTAGTTTTGAAGATACAAAGCAGGGTCAGGATGCATCTCTGATGAGCCCTAGGTTTTGCTTCTGTTTAATTGATGTATGGTAGTCAGGGGGGTTTGATATGTCCCATGCAGCACTGGATGCTGGGGCATGTGAAATTCCAAAGTCACTGTACCCATTATTAATAAATAAGCAGCCAGATCTTTGCAGGTAACAGGAAGGCCAATATGGGACGGGTTCCATAGCCAGTGTTTTGCTAGAAGTACAGGGTGGGGTCCAAGATGGGAAGAAGGTACTGAAAAGGGAAGGAAATGGAGCTCCATGAGGAGACCACTCACTCTTGTATCCTTAACTAACCCCTCCCCAAAGACTCTTTTAAAGTTTGGCTTCAGGCTGGGCATCAGTGGAATTTGGGGACAGCTCATGTGAACAGAGTGGAGTTGTAATAATGAGGGATATACCTGAAGCACAGAATATGGATCGGGGTTCAGGTCAGGATTTCAAGATTGCCTTCGCCAGAGAGCTAGAGCATTTGATCTGGAGTTTGAGTTCAGGCCTCTGAGGGCTGGCTTATCCCCAGGCCATAAAGGAGCCACTGCCACACCCAGTTTTATTATTTTTATTATTTTGTTTCTAACATTCACAAAACACAAACACTGTTCCTCAGCCCACCCTGAGCTACAGCTCTAGGGGATTGCCCCTTTTGTCACTAAAGTCCCTCCTGCTTCAGGACCTCCTGCAGGATTCTGTCTTCTTCTTTTAGCTGAGCATCACCTCCCAGGGCTTTCTCCTTAGAGGCCCTTTTTCCCCAGCAGTTCTCACTACCTCCCCTCTGAGAGACATCAAACAGCCTCTCCCAAACCACTAACCCCCTCTTCCTTATGGACAGCCCAGTTCTCAGTAGGGAACACCTGTTCCTGCCCCCCTTTCCGCTGCACCTGATCAGTGAAAATGCCTACCAAGCATCCTGCTACAGCATCTATCTCTAGTAATATAGCGGCAAGTTTAGCAAGCACTGGCTTATGTTAGCCACTTTTTCTCCCAATGGTACTCTGTGTGAGATAAGAGCAATATGAGCAAATACATTGTTCCTGAAATCTTCATTGGCTCAGTGACTGGGCAAAGCACATGTTCATATACCAGAGAGATGCCCTATTGGAGATCCCCTTTGCAGGTTCCAAACTGCCATAAAGGACCCCAGACCCCAGCCTAGAATCCAGAGAGTGTCCCTTTAAATCTCATGTGTATATGAGTGACATTGTCAAGCAGGCATCTGGACTACATTGCACATTAACGGGGGAGAAAAAGAAAGACCCAGGGGAGATATTTCTTCCAGCTTGTGCTTATTTTACAATGACTGAAACCCTTCCAAGCAGAGAATTCTTAATACGTTTTTCAGATCTCTTGGACTCATGAATCATGTGCAAACACAATGTGACTTGCATCTTTCGGAGACCAGCTCTTCGGAGCCCAGATTCCAGAATTTCAATAACATAGCACCACTGTATTTAGTTTTATATAACGCCTTTCACACTGGAGATACCAAAAAATGCTTTACAATGCAATTTATTAGACACCAGTGGGGTAATGACTGTATCAGGTTAACGTGGCAGATGTTAAGCACTCACCACATTCTTGGCCATTAGCACCTGTGTTACCTACAGATGAGACTTAACGAAAAATCTGGGTCTCAATTCATTCTGGAGAAATGTGGATCCAGAGCCAAATTCGAATCTAAGTATTGTGCCTAACTTTTATCTTGAATCACAACACCAAATCTGGGACTTTAGGTGCCAGCATAGATAGATAGATTAGATAAGAACATTCCTGAATTCTGGACACATTTGGATTCACAGGTAGATTTGGACCTGAATTGTATTACTTGGGTGTGCCTCTAGTTTTATTGTTACTACATTTTCCCTGTAAACCTATAACTCTTCACTCACAAAAGAAATCTTTTTCCGTGAGAGAAGGGAGCTTTGCCAACACACCTGTGGTCTGATCCACTCTTTCAGAAAGAGCCAGGGGACCTTCACCTCCATCTGCACGGCTACTTTGACAGGGACAGACCTGCATTGAACATCTAATCAAAAAGATGGCAGCTTCAGCAGCACACCAACTCCCTTAGCTCCCTGGCTGAAAGATTAGTATTGGGTATGCATCCAAGCTACCCCCTTCTTGCCTGACGGTGACAGTGCTACCAATAAAAAGTACACTGTACATGCTTTGTACGCTATAAAGAAGAGGGACAATGGAGATTAAAATGCATTATAGCCGCTTGGCTTTCTATCCAGGAATGTTTCAAATTCAGATATGTCTGGACACCCATAGAGTAGCTACATAGTGCAGACACTTCTTAGTATCAAGGCCAACGACTTTCACATTCATTTGACATTTCCAGGTTCTTTGCCTGCCTTAACTGGCTCAGAAATGCCTAATTAATGTTGCCCTATTATTCTTCATTTGAATGGGGGTGTCTGAAATCCCTGGATCTGATGCGTGCTGGAACAAAAAGTACTGAATTTATATCTGAGAATCTTTTCTTGTGGTGTTTTCAGCCGAAGTGGATACAGGATGTCCAGGAAATCATAGAAAAATCCAGAACTTGTGAGCTTTCCCTGCCTGATTGTCCACACCCAAGGAGATTGAACACTTTGGAAAAGGTATGTATCAACATAAAACTTGCTTCTCCAAATGGAACCTTAGAACTTTCTGGGGTCCATCCACCACTAGCCACTGGGTCACAACTTCAGCTGGTACAAACTGGCCTAGCTCCATTGAAATCAATGAAACAAAACTGATTTACATTGAGGATCTGGCGAGTCCTATCTTTCCTGTAGAATATCTCATAAAACTCCATAAACAGTTTGAATATACAAAAAGGTTAACTTCCTGCCCTCTCTGTTGAAAGCCTGCAGTACCTGAAGAGGCACTCCACAGAGTTTACAGTTTCTTCTGATAAATAAGCCCCTCTCTCTCTTTTGAGTTTGTGTGTGTTTGATGCCTCCCGGCAACCTATCTCTGCAATCAGCTCAGAGAAGAACATATCTGCTAAAGCAAAACAACAACTAATTCAAAACAGGAGATAAATTAATTCCCTCTGAAGGTTTAAGAATTTTCCCCTTAACACTGTGAGATTTAGGAATATATACATGTGTATTCTGCAGTTCCAACCTGTTAGCATTGTTTGCCTGAAGAAACCAAGCAATTTATTTGGGATTTCTGTACCTTCCCTTAGAACCACTTAATGCAAATTTTGCAATGAAGCAAATGTCCCTCTAGGTACCTCAATCCCAAACAGTGAATATATAGAATATCAAGAAATCTAAAGCCCTGAACTGGAACCAAATGGAGATAAAGATGATTTTGTACAGCATGTGCCAAGTCAGAATGAAATTCAGGAAAAGCAAATATCTCTCTATCTGTGACTACTAGGGTAAACAACACCAATGCTCTGCCAGGACAGAGACAGAATGCTCTCTTTTGCTGGAAGTGACATCTTTTAGGAGCTGAACTTTTGACTTCTCCATGATCACTAAGGCGGGCTTTTCAAAGGAGCCCAAGGGAACTGGAGCTCTAAATTCCATTGAAATTCAGAGACGGGGGTGTCCTGGCCAAATTCTAATTGAGTATTTACATTCTGTCTAAGATTCTCACTCAGTTCCAGCTAGATAAGGTATGCCTCTCAGTTCCTGTCCTGAACAGTTGTGTAGTGTCATATGCTGTTTAAAGGCCGCCATCTTCCACACCAGGGGCACCTGCATTCCAGTGGAGGGTTCCTCGAGTAATTTGTCAGTCAGTTTTTAAAATGTGTCAAGTACATAAAGATCTGTGGATGACAGGACAGAGATATGTCTGCTCACTTCAGGTCTGTTCCAGAATGGGAATTTGAGCCTGTGTTTTTCATGTCCCAGGCAGGTGCCCTAACCACTGGGCTGAAGATCACAGGGAGCAAAGTATGGCTCTGTCACTGCTGGGGAAGGTGCCGGACCGACAGTCCCAGGAACGGGAGATGTATTCATCCACAGACCAGAAGGGTCAGAGCCCTGTGGTAGAGCCATTGTACTGTTGCTCAGCACTGCCTTGCTAGCATGCCTCAGCCATGGCCTAAAGGGGCCACTTCTGGGACTGAGAAAGAGTTCAATCCACAGGCTAGTTCAAACCGGGACTGTTCTGTGGAGACTGCGAACAATTTTGTCAAGCAACTCTGTCATAAAAATAAAGGGAAGGGTAACCACCTTTCTGTATACAGAACTATAAAATCCCTCCTGGCCAGAGGTAAAACCCCTTCGCCTGTAAAGCGTTAAGAAGCTAAGATAACCTCTCTGGCAGCTGACCAAAATGACCAATGAGGAGACAAGATACTTTCAAAGCTGGGGGGACAAAGGGTCTGTCTGTGTGATGCTTTTGCCGGGACCAGGTCAGGAATGCTCTTCAGAACTCCTGTAAAAAGTTAGTAAGTAATCTAGCTAGAAATGCGTTAGATTTTCTTTTGTTTAATGGCTGGTAAAATAGCTGTGCTGAATGGAATGTATATTCCTGGTTTTGTGTCTTTTTGTAACTTAAGGTTTTGCCTAGAGGGATTCTTTATGTTTTGAATCTGATTACCCTGTAAGGTATTGACCATCCTGATTTTACAGAGGTGATTCTTTTACTTTTTCTTTAATTAAAATTCTTCTTTTAAGAACCTGATGGTTTTTTTCATTGTTCTTAAGATCCAAGGGTTTGGGGCTGTATTCACCTATGCAAATTGGTGAGGATTTTTATCAAGCCTTCCCCAGGAAAGGGGGTGGAGGGTTTGGGGGGATATATTGGGGGGAAGACGTCTCCAAGTGGGCTCTTTCCCTGTTGTTTGTTTAACATGCTTGGTGGTGGCAGCATAGGGTTCAAGGACAAGGCAAAGTTTGTACCTTGAGGAAGTTTTTAACCTAAGCTGGTAAGAATAAGCTTAGGGGGTCTTTCATGCAGGTCCCCACATCTGTACCCTAGAGTTCAGAGTGGGGAAGGAACCTTGACAAACTCCAATAGGGATGGTGGGTTCTGAGGCAATTTGACTGGTCTGTGTCAGAGGGTGTCTGGCCCTTTAAAGGGAGTTAGGTCTGAACCCACCTGGGCCACAGCTGCTTTACCGCGCAAAGTGAAAAGAATGAATTAAGTCCAGTGACAGATGGTCATGTGACTAAGTCAGGTCTGGGGAGGGTAAAAACACACAGGCTGATGGACAGCTACAACCTGGAGTTGAGAGAAGACAGTGTGGGTGGCAGGAAATTGTCTAGATGCTCAGGCACCAGGAACAGACAGTCCCACAGGGCAGAGGGGCTGGGCCCTACTTGAGAGTGCAGTGAAGAAGGCTCCCTTCCAGGAGCATGAACCTATGTGAATCTGCCAGGGGGAGGACTGTGTCTCTACCTTGGTGAGGAGTAATGGTGGGGAACTGCAGTCTGTGTGGAGGACGCTCTATTTGGACTTAATGAAGTAGAAATGCAGAAAGGGAATTTTGTCTTATACCATTTGGATGGGGTGAAGTTTTTAAGGGGCCCTGAGCAGAAGGGGAAACTGAGGCAGGATGTTACTGAGCCACCACAGGCTGCAAGGAGGTGGTTGGGTGGTGGTGAACAAGTTGCGGTGACCTGGCTCCAGTCAGACCTATGGCATCTTTCATGAAAGTTCCCCCAGGATTTATGAGCGGAGTGAGTTATCTCCCCCAAAGGGCTTTTCCTAAATCCTTACACAACTGGCTTGTGTCAGAGATGTGTTCAACCTACTTTTCAAGGTGCTTGAGTTGTGCTTGTGCTCTGACTAGATGAAAATCCTGCCCTGCCCCACCGCACCTCTTCCTTCTGTGGCAGAAACCACCTTTGAAAACCAATCTGCTACCCAAATGGGAACTCTGGTGCCAGATCCTCAGCTAGTGTAAATTAACATAGATGCATTGACTCTGCTGGACCCACAGTGACTTACACCAGCTGAGGATCTGGCCCCATTGCCTTTAATGGAGTTACAGTGATTTCTACCAGCTGAGGAGGTGGCCTTCTATCTAATGATATTCCCAAAGAAGAGGCAAGCCAAGGTTTTAGCTGATGTACAAAGCCAGGTGGCACGATGGAGTCATCACTCCCAATGTGTAGGAAATGCTTCTGCATTAGGAGCAGGGGTTGATTTATCTCCTGCAAAACCACCCATTTTCAGAGCTCCTTAATTCAGTGTGATAATATTGGAAACAATTTCTTTTCCTGTGGGTGGTGGGAGCACAGTCTTTAGTTCAGGGAAAAGGTTAGAGGAATGTCTGTAGCTTCTCCATGAAGGCATCTGCTGTGATCTCACAGCAGACCTCAGATCCAGAGAAAATGAAGTTAAACAAAGTCCCTTCTCTTTTCCGCTGGAGCAGGTGGGGGCCCCCTGAGGAAATCTATATAGGAATGAGGCAGAGGAAAAGGCAAGCTCTGTATTCTTTTGAGGTTTGCTTGCTTTCTGAGGGACATAGTGGTGGAGTCACGAGATATGGGATGTGGTTTACGTTATCTGTTGAGAGCGCTGGATAACGATGATATAAACAGTGGCAGGGGAAATCACATCCCATTTGTACAAAACTTGAACTCCAGGTTGGCTTAGTGTGCAGTGTTTTTGTAGCAAGAGATGGATGAGGGATGTCCATTCCTGGAGGTCTTTCCTTTCATTTGATTTCCCTTTAGCCATGTAAGAAATTGGAGCTTGATCCTGCAAAGGAGCTGGGAACCTCCATTCCACTTCAAGTCAGCAGCTGCAGAGAGCGCTCAGAAGCTTTTGAGATTGGCAGCTATGGGGTAAGCCCTGCTTCTGTTGAAATCAGGGGCATGAAATCAGGGCCTGCTTCACCTTTGCCCTACAGCTCATGGAGCCATTTACAGCTGTGCAAGGCGGGAGAAGAACATTGCTATTCAGAGGGGCAGATCTATGCCGGCACAAGTGCCAGCACAAAAAAAGCCGAGAGGTAGCTTTGTGCCTCCCCTACTGAGGGGCTCCAGGAGCTAGTGAAGCTCCCAGCACAGGTGTTAGCAGCCCTAAGGGGTGCCTTGAGTTGTGTCCCTGCTTCAGTTGCCCCTCTGGGGTTTTGTATGGATGCAGAAGTGCTGGGCCATGTCCCAAGTCTCTGGCCATGTCCCCTTCCGTCTCCATTCCATTCCTGATCAGAGCCCCAACTGGTGTAAATCAAGGTATATTCATTGACCTCAGGTTACTCTAGCTGAGGCTCTGGCCCTTAGTGTCTACAATAAGGCAGCACTGTTGCCCTTTAGCCCCACTACTATTTCCACGGTAACCTGGAAGATTTGAGTCCCTCTTTAAAAAAAAAAGAAAAAGGAAAGAGTTGCTACTTGACTGACAACCTTGGAACGTGAAGTTGCCCGTTTAAGCCCACAACAGGTACAACACAAGCGCAGTGCAAGCGCCCCCCCCGCCCCCAATTCACTGTGGTGCCTCACTTAGGGCTTTGTGAAATATTTGCAATGGACCCAGGCAACCTAGGAATCAGAGGCTTTTGCATTTCACTGCAAACTCTCTTATGCTGTGAAATGGCAAAATGTTGGGTTCCTCCCCCCCGGCCCTCAAACCCCTCCAGGATTTTAAGTAGTCATTTTATTTTCTGTTAGCAAAAAAATTGCAGATAGGGAATTTTGTTCAGATGATCAGTTTTCAAACCGTAACAGGCAAAAATATTAATTTCTGCCAATATGAATGCAAACCCACCATGATTTACAATATTGAGGCTGCATTTTAAGTCAAGGAATTATTTACCATCACGAGGAGCCTTTCAGACTAGCTTTGGTTCCATCCGAGCATTCCCCGCTTAGAGCTTGTAAAACGGTTTCTTACAACCTCGATAAATTTTGTCAGCAAAAAATATTCTTATTGGGAGAAGAATAAGGCAGACAACAACCCTTGAGGGATACTGGCAAAGTTCAAAGACTCTTCTCTCAGCAGTTGCTTTTAAGAGTTCAGTAATTCCTTTCTCAGCTGCCCCTTCAGCCCCAGTGCAGACTATTATGTATTTCCTGTATACAAAGTAAACAGACACTCAGTCAAAATCCTCTCCATTTTAAATTGCAGACTTGTCCTCTCTGGGGGTTTAGTTACCGATGTTGCTGCAGTGGTGTTCACCTCTAGTGCAGACATGCTGCAACAGATTAAACTAACTTGCAGTGGTTCATCTTACCTCCCAGTGCAAGTTACAGTTTACAGATATGTACCATACCTATGCTAGCAGCCAGGTGTTGTGCCATTGATTACAGCGGCTTCACACTGATTTACACCAGCTAAGGATCTGGCTTTAGGGGCGTGCACTGGCATAGATACCCCAGTGGCTAAACCCCCCAGTGTAGACAGGCCCCAAAAAGATGACAAAACAAGAGAGAGCAAAAGTCAAGTCTCCATGAGAGAGAGATTACACAATGGGCATGCTTCTCTGTCGTGACAGTCTGCCCTGGACTTGTCCCAAAATGGCTGCCTTTCCCGGCTGACAGGGCAGTCCTTGGAGACTTAAAGAAAATGAATGCCAACATTGATACACATCACTAATACAGCACACCACATCTACACACAGAGTGCTCTCTGTGGAAAGGAACAGAGATACAATGGGCAAATAAACCTCTTTGGGATAGAGAATCTTATTGCGATGTCTCTAGCATTATAAACTTTAGAAAGGGGGAACAATGGACCAGCAAGCTCATCTTCCATAAATTACATGGAGACATTGTGGACAAGTATACTTGGGACATGAGGCTGCTGATTCTTCCCACCAACTCTTCCCAAATGCCTCCTCATTGTCCAAATTCCCCCTGGTCCCAGTCAGAAAGTCCCATTCCATCACAACCCCTCTCCTCGTTGCCAAATGCGTCAGCTAAACATTTCCTCCATTCCTCCTTCCCTCTAGATGCCATTTCCCTCTTCTTCTCCACCCTCCCAACATATACCCTCCATCCAACTCCTTCTTCTATTCCTGTTTTCACCAGACCCTGTCCAAACTACTGGTTCCCTCCTTCACCCCAATTCCAGGCTCCATTGCCAAATGCAAGGGAACCTGTAAGACACGCGCTCCCCTTGCTGAATATGCAGCTCAGCTTGATGTACCTCCCAGATGGCAGGACAACACAAATCCCTGGTGAGTGGTCGCAGGTCCTAAGCCTTCTCCCAACATTCAGACTGCTCAGCTTCCAGGTGAGATCCACCTAGAGATGACTGAGCAGTCTAAGAGTTACACTGGCACAGGAAAGGAGGACGTATTCTCCCCATATCTGAGCATCCTCATCTCTGAGGCTAGGCCAGCCCTAACATACTACAGCATTTCATGGAAGCAGAGAACAGTACAGAGCGACAAGCATTCCCTGACAAGCTAAAATCCCTGAGCCTGTAATTAAAGAAAATCACCAGCACTCAGCCAGTAACTGGGAAAACAACCCAAAAATCCATGGTTTAATTAGAATCAGATGGGGCGTTTTGATCTATTAACATGTTCCTGGGGGAGGCAGGGGACAGAGAAAGATGCTCTCGGATCACAAATCATGCTCTTGGCTGGCCAGTTGTCCATACTGAGACTTCTAGAGGTGGTAAGGAAACGTGACTGCTGGCTGTTTGTGGGGGAAAATCTGTCCCAGCGGGACACGCTGTAGGGAAAGGTACTGGAGCTCTGACTGTGGAGAAGATCCCAGCTCAGCTCAGGAGAAGTCATTGTGGGGGAACTCTCAGCTCCTAGCGTCTCAGTGTTCCCAGCAGGAGTTGCTGGAGGGAACACTGCAGGAGCACTGGCTGTGGAGAAGCTCTCAGTTACCCCTCTCCCAGCCACTGCCAGTAGAAGTCACTGTAGGGAAAGGTTCAGCAGCTCTGGCTCACAGCTGTCACAGCCTCAGTTTGTCCCAACAAGAATGTCTCTAATCAGAGGTTCTCAAACTAGGGGGCGGGCCGCTGGGGTGGAGGGATGCAGAATGTATTCTGGGTGGGCGTGAGAAGCTTTAGGGAAAAAAAACGTACTGCTCATATTTTACCCAGAGCAACGAATAACTAGCAACGCGGATTCCTCCAGAGGTACCGGGTCCTCAGAGGGCGCTGTGCATTTCTGCTATGCTTGCATAGCATGGTACAAAGTCGTTGCCATCCGTACGTTAATCCGTTTGTTACGACGTGTTGCGCGCATTTCATTGTAAGCATCGACCACGATAGCAGTTTTGCTTTTGCTCATATATATATATACTTGTGCAGTGGGGAGGGGTTGGGGAGGGATGTAAACTACTGCAGACACAAAGAAGGGGGGCACGATAAAATATGTTTGAGAATCACTGCTCTAAATAAAGATATACATTTGGCACCGAAGGAGATCAAGGCTACAGCATTACCAACAGAACTGGCTGCAGAGAATGGTATAGGGGCACTAGCTAAGGCGAAGTTTACACTTCTGCTTCTCCTGGCAGGATCCTCTGAAGAGAACAGCAGAAGAGGAGATGCCTGTAAAAAGCCCAGAATAGACTAAAGGAGTGGGAAAAAAAATCTTCCTGTAAAATAGAATAGAAAGGGGGTGGGGGAGAATTAAATTAAGCTTAAAAAAATCTGCAAGTCAATGAGGGAATTCACTTATATAAACAGAAAGATGCAGATGTCAGTGAGTCACCACTCACTCAAAAGAAATAATCCATTTGCCTTTCTTTGAATCACTGGCATGTCCTGCACCAGCAAGAGTGACCTGTTGACACAACCCCTTTTTAACAATCCATTACTCATTCAGGATGTCATGCAGCAATTTAAAGTCTCAGCAAAGGGCTGAGAAATATGACATCATCTTGCCTGCACTATTCCCAACCCAGAACACATGCTGGCTGGTCAGGGGATTAGCTTGTGTGTGCCCGTGTGTTAGGTGGGGACATGCAGGGACAATATGGAAGGCATCAAGCTCACAAACAGTGATTCCCCTCCTGGTGGAAGATTGTGGCTTTTAATTGGGGCAGCAGGGCATTGGCTCTTTATCTCCAAGGCAGAGCCCAGCAGTGCTGTTTGTCAGTCGCTAACAATAGTTGTCCATGCTGGAAAGGTGTGAAGTTATTGTTAGCCCCAGACTAAAGCACATACACTCTGTTTTGTCTTCTGCGGTAGTTCTCAATAAACCCGCAAGAATACATTTCCTTGTGGTATGCAAAAAGGAATGGAGGAATGTTCTGGGGTCCAGATGTGGAGAGACCCAGGGATGACATAATGGGAGAGAAGAGAAGCATTAGCACACGGCGAGGTGAGGCTCAACAAATTGCTTACCCCTCTGCCAGGCATGGAGCCCTGGCCTCGGGTTTGGTGCTAAGCCATCAGCTATAGACGAAAATGCTGCATCTGTACGGCTTCCTGTAACCCTTGGCCCCATTTGACTGTTCCTGGCTTTACAGTAAGTTACGTACTGTATGTGGAACACAGAACATCATATCCATTGGAGAGAATGAGCAGGCACTTAAAGAATGCATCTAGCATGAGAAATAACTTGAAGAAGCAACTTGCTTACTGAAATCACAGGCTATTTTTATAGCTATATTTCTAGGCCAGTTTCCATCAAAGTTGTATTTGTTTGTTTGGCTGGCTACCTTCAGCCAGCTTGAGGTTCCTCTGCATGTGTGCTTGCCCCTTCCTAATCATCTGCCACCCACGATAGTCAATCCTAGGCCTTCCATGGAAGATTTCACCCCAAAGCCATCATGATAGTGAACATTTTTCTCTTCTTAATGCTTCTCTCCCTTGACTCCCTCTGAGAAATGCTTCTGTCTCCTCTGATGGGGCACTCTTTGAATAGCCTGCAAACCTGTCCACTTTATCCCCCATGGCCCTGCTGCAATGAGGTCAGAGAGTGGAGCAAATTCAGATTCACTAATACAGAATCAGACAGCAGAACAAACCCGCCCAGTGTCCCTGGAACTGTGAATGTCACTTCAGTGAAACTCCATACTGCAGAGACAGAGAGAGAGAGAGAGACATCAAGGCGCAAACAAGAGCATGTTCAAGTCTTGAAAGTAAATCTCTATTACCACAGCCAGCCAGCTCCTTCATGTCTCCAAAATAGGATACAGCCAGTCTTGAAGAGACAAAATAGACTGGATTGTACTGAGATAAAGAGCCTTTCACTGTTAGATTGCTGGCGTTTGAGTCCAGCTCTGGTTCCAGGGTTGAAGGATGCTGGGGCCTGAGGACAGGTTGGAGGAAAATTCTGTTAGCAGAAATTACACTGTGCCTGTATTTTGGATAAAGAGAGGACTTCAGCCACCAGGTCTGCCATCACAACCCCTTCCCTCAAGCACTGGCTGGACCTGAGCAGCTCCCTTCTGTCAATGCCCACAGCGTTGCCTCCAACACTGATGTGGCTCAGGAACTGCAGTTCTGCCTGGGGGATGCTTATGGAGAGGACCCGTGAGGGGGAAAGAAGAGTAAAGAAGAGGTGGAGAGGGTAAAATAAAAGAGGGAGCAATTCCATTTCTCTACTGCACCCCTTTCAGTCAGATCTGTCATATCCCTCCATCTATACGGCCCTCATCGCCAGAGAATCTGAGTGCCTCCCATTATTTAAAAGGTGACAATGTACTACTCTCTCTTTTTTGATTCCCAGAGACCAAGATGCAGCCTCGGAGGTTTTGGTGTCCAGTGAATCTGTGAGATTGAGGCTTCCATGGAGGGAAAGCCTAGGCAAAGAGGTGACTTTGGCCTTTGGCTCTGAATGCAATCAGGTTAGTGGGCTCTTACTTCAGAAGAGGTTGGGTTGCAGTTTGATTCTAAAAATGGACAGAGCTTTGTGGGGAAGATTTTTACTGGAGACGTTTGAAAGATTTTTGACCAAACCAAAAGAAAACTTAGTGATTGCCCCTTGCTGCCCCTAGTCGCACCCTGAGTTTCAGCCAATTCTGACTCTTATTCTCTCTGAACAAGCTAACCCAGCTATGGTGTCTTTTTTCCCAAAGGCTTTCAAGGACGGATAATGAATTAGCTTAGAAAGTTGTCGCTTAATTGTTCCACTCTACATGCTGACAAACATCAGTCGAGGCTTGTGAATGTTGTAAAACTCTAGCCAACAGTTCAGGGGAAGATGCTGGAAGGCCATGAATACTGGCTGACAAAAGAACGGAATGGAATCCAGCTCATACACAGAAGAATGTGTTGTGTGATAATTCCCTGGGACTTTGTTCTGGAGGGTGACAGGCTTTGTTCTGATTATTCCATCTGTTCAGGCCCTTGGGTGCAGCTGAAAACAGGGTGGGTTAGAGACTGCATGCTTTGCCATTCTTTCCTTGTAACAGAAGTGAAGTACGGTCTCCAAGATCCCTGGGGAATGAGGGACATGTCTGCCTAATCAATTAGCTTAGAAGGGGTTCTGTATGCACGGCACAGCTAAGAAGTTACTGTGTTTATTATATTATAGTAGCATCCAGAGGTGCTGAGATCAGGGCTAAAGCTGAGGAAAAAAATTGATTTTTTTTTTCTGTTTGGTGCCCCAAAATGCACTTTTTCAGTGAGTTTACTATTCACCCAAAAAAATTTCACCTCTAGTTGGGGACACCATTACCAATTGAGTGACAACCCCTGTCCTGAAGAGCTTCAGATAGACAAACAAACAAGATAGACAAAGGGAGGTGGCAAGTGAAAAAGAGCCACAGAGAGATGAGGTAACTTCCTCAAGGTCACACAAGAAATGGGTTTCTTGTGTCATAGCCAGGCAACTTAAAAATAGGCCATCATCCTTATTCCGCTCCCACAAACTCTGATTTCACACAAAATTGAAGATAAACATGTAGACCTACTTATTTCAGACAGCCTGATACTGAGTTGCATTAAGTGGATATATGCCAAAATTCTCAAAAGTAGCCACTGGTATAATACTAATAACAGTAATACTAAATGAATAGAACTGCTTTGTTCTTACATAAGCTATTCATTCGCATTCCTCCAACTATGTTAATATGGAAAGCTAATATCATTATCCTCATTGTATAGATCAGAAAAAAAATTGAGGCACACAACGGTGAAGAACAGTGTCCTACAGTGAGCCTTGGTCTACACGACAGAGGTAGGTCGATGTAAGGCAGCTTACATTGACCTAACTCTGTAAGTGTCTACACTACAAAGTTGCTCCCGCTAATGTAATTTGCCCACTACACTGACCTAATAACTCCACCCCCACGAGAGGCATAGTGCTTAGGTTGATGTTGTTAGGGTGGCGCAGTGTCTGTGTAGACACTGCATTAATTACATTGCCTGTTGGCTGTCAGCCCTGTGTCGGATCAGAGCTCAGGCTGTCAGTCCTGGGGTGGGGGGTTCCAGCTGTGAGCCCCCATGGGGCTGAGCTTGGGCTGTCAGCCCCAGGGCAGGGGTCTAGCTGTCAGTGCCCTACAGTGCCCCACTCAGTTACATCAGTGGAAGCTCCTAGTGAGGTTGCACACCACCAACAGAGGGGGTGTAGTGTGGACATGAACCACTGCAATAATTACTGCGGTGGCTGTACATTGACCTAACTTAGGTCAACTTAATTCTGTAGTGTACACAAGGCCTTAGTCAGTGGTCAAACCAGACATTATAGACTCCCACTCTAGTAAACTTCCTACCAGACCACATCATCTTACAAGCTGAATCAGCAGCCACAAATTTCACCCTTACAGGGCTCATCAGCAGACCTGGGCTTTAGTGAATTTTGATCAAAATAAAAGAATAAGATATGTGATAGCTAGAAAGTGGTGGGAAATCTTTCAAAGTTGTTTGCATGCAAATGTGGTTGGAGTACCTGGCTAGCAAAGCAGCTGTCTAAACATCATGCTTGCAAATTGGAAAATGTATGAACATGTTCTCAAGAGACTGAAGTTCTCCATTACAACATTACCTCCCACACAGAAATATTGCCCTTGGGAGGATTGGATTGCAGAAGAGACTCATAATGGGACTGACAGTCCTTCACCTTTTGGCATCTGCAAAATCTTGCCCACACTGGAGTTGACTGAAAATCCCAGCTATGTGATGATGATTGTTCAGTTGCTTATGACATGAGTAGATGGTCAAAGTTTGGTCCTTAGTGGAGAAGTCTCCATACCCTGATGGGCATCCCTGTTATGAGTTTTAGCAGAGAGGACCTAATGTCCACATTTAAAAAAAAATGCTGAAAAATTGGAGAGGGTCCAGAAAAGAGCCATAAAAATCATTTGAGGGTTAGAGAAAATGCTGTAAAGAACATAGCTCTTTAGCTTATCAAAAAGATTGAGAGGTGAGTTGCTTAAAGTGTGGAAGAACTTTCAGAAAGAGAAAATAGAGGGTGCTAAGGGGGTACTCTTTCATCTAGTGGAGAAAGGCATAAGAAAAAGCAATGGCTGAAAGCTGAAGCTACACAGATTCAAATTAGAAATAAGCCACACATAATTAACGGTAAAAAGAAAAGGAGGACTTGTGGCACCTTAGAGACTAACAAATGTATTTGAGCATAAGCTTTCGTGGGCTAAAGCTTTCTTCATCGGATGCATGCAGTGGACAGCTCACTTCATTGGATGCATGCAGTCCACTGCATGCATTGGATGAAGTGAGCTGTAGCTCACGAAAGCTTATGCTCAAATAAATTTGTTAGTCTCTAAGGTGCCGCAAGTCCTCCTTTTCTTTTTGTGGATACAGACTAACATGGCTGCTGCTCTGAAACCTATAATTAACGGTGAGGGTGATTAACCATTGGAACAAACTACCAAGGGAACTGGCGGATTCTCCATCTCCAGATATTTTCAAATCAAGAGTGGATGCCTTTCTAGAAGGTGGACTTTGTCAAAAGCAAGCTTCTGAACTTAATCCAGAGGTAACTGGGAGAAATCTAAGGGCCAGTTCTATACAGAAGGTCAGACTAGATGCATAGGGGTTCCTTCTGGCCTTAAAAACTACGAAACTATGAAAAACTCAGGGTAGCATGGAGAGCAGCCTCTGCTATTTTACTGTGTAGCCTGCTTGTTCCCTGGAATCAACAGTGAATGAGTGGGGTGATCTGGAGGATACAGGGGGAGTAGCTCAAATATCCAGAGGGGAAGATCAGGGGCAGGATATCAGCCTTGCAGGGGAGGGACAGGAGTTGCAGTGACATCACAGGAGCCTTTGGCTGGTCCCCAGCCTGTTGGGTAAATATGCTGAAGTGACAGTGACCTCGCAGAGACCCTGACAGCAGACATGCAGGACAGGTGTGCAGGGCAGGGGATAGCTTCTGAGAGCCCTGTGGCCTTGTCCCAGCAAGTCTCTTGGAGGACTTAGAGAGAATCCAGGTTCACAGGCCTGCATGCTATGAAGGAGAGTCTTAAGAGTTTTCTTCTTCCTTGCTACTGATTTTGATAGAAAAAAGCCTCTCCTATTTTGAAGGTAAGAGCTTCATTGAGGATTTGGAACCTGTTCACTGTGATCCATTTCTTGCCAGACAAGCTCTTGGCAAAGAAAGCACTAGGCTAAGATGGAAGAAACATGTCCCCCCTAGGACTTTGCCCCTTAGAATCACAGAGGGTGTTTGGAGGATGTCCTTTCTTATTCCCTTCCCTCCCTCCCACCATCACTCCTTTCTTGTCTTCTTTCTTCTTTTTCCCTTCTCCCTGTTTCCCTCCCTCCATGTGGAGCGCAAAGCTGATTTTCAGCTCTGAATATGGGGGGCCCTCACATAGATGTGGCTCCGGACAAGTGCTCTTACTGTGATCCTCCCTCTGGTGTAAAATGCCATCCTTTGAGCCACCTGGTGTGGATGCACGATCTTCAGCCCCTGAGTCTCAATCTCAGTGTTGATTGGCCGAGCATGGGATTGTTGTTGTTGTTGTTGTTATTTTTAATTGATTAATTAACAGGGAGGAGACTCAGGTCCTTGTTTTCCTCTTTTTACACCAAGCAAGTCATTCATATCAAATCATTTATCGGATGAATTTTACTGCCTTCTCTTCATTAGCTGGGTGAGAGCAGTTCATCACTCTCTCAAATCTACTATTTCTTCCAAAACGCTTGTGGAATAATTTATATGCACAATTGTTATTAGCTCATTTGGAAGCACTTTACTGTGAGCATTGGATGTATGAAATCTGAGCTGCACTGGGTAATTTGAAAAAAGAACTCCTGGGTCCTATTCCTCCTAGACGTTAGGAGTTTTCTTCTATGGAAAGGCAGGACTCCTGGATCCCACTCCTTCTAGTAGCTATGGAGGTTCTTCTTAGTTACCTAGATACTAGAGATGGACATTCCTGTTAGCTCATCTCCTTACATAAGATGAGTTGATCCTCCTGGATCCAAACTCCAGTCTCTCTGAACTGGACTGAACTGATACCTCAGATCCAAACACCCCACACTCCGGGAATTTGGATCTGACCTTCAATGGGCACATATGGCTTAGCGCTTACAGAGCAGCTTTTCCTGGGTAAATCTCACAGTGCTTTTGTCATAAATATAAAGGGAAGGGTAAACCCCTTTGAAATCCCTCCTGGCCAGGGGAAAGCTCCTCTCACCTGTAAAGGGTTAAGAAGCTAAAGGTAACCTCGCTGGCACCTGACCAAAATGACCAATGAGGGGACAAGATACTTTCAAAAGCTGGGAGGAGGGAGAGAAACAAAGGGTCTGGGTCTGTCTGTATGCTGCTTTTGCCAGGGACAGAACAGGAATGGAGTCTTAGAACTTTTAGTAAGTAATCTAGCTAGGTATGTGTTAGATTATGATTTCTTTAAATGGCTGAGAAAAGAATTGTGCTGAATAGAATAACTATTTCTGTCTGTGTATCTTTTTTGTAACTTAAGGTTTTGCCTAGAGGGGTTCTCTATGTTTTCTAATCTAATTACCCTGTAAGATATCTACCATCCTGATTTTACAGGGGGGATTTCTTCATTTCTATTTACTTCTATTTTCTATTAAAAGTCTTCTTGTAAAAGACTGAATGCTTTTTCATTGTTCTCAGATCCAAGGGTTTGGGTCTGTGGTCACCTATGCAAATTGGTGAGGCTTTTTATCCAACATTTCCCAGGAAAGGGGGGGGTGCAAGTGTTGGGAGGATTGTTCATTGTTCTTAAGATCCAAGGGTCTGGGTCTGTAGTCACCTAGGCAAATTGGTGAGGCTTTTTACCAAACCTTGTCCAGGAAGTGGGGTGCAGGGTTTTGGGAAGTATTTGGGGGGAAAGACGCGTCCAAACAGCTCTTCCCCAGTAACCAGTATTAGTTTGGTGGTGGTAGCGGCCATTCCAAGGACCACGGGTGGAATACTTTGTACCTTGGGGAAGTTTTGACCTAAGCTGGTAAAGATAAGCTTAGGAGGTTTTTCATGCAGGTCCCCACATCTGTACCCTAGAGTTCAGAGTGGGGGAGGAACCTTGACATGGTGGCATAGTGGTGGGATTAACCTGAAATCATTTTGAGATCCAGTTGAGATTTTTTGAACTAGAAATACAGATTTTAAAAAGGAATTTTTTTTTCCTGTGGCTTTGAAGCAGCTTTGAAACTGAAAGCATCTTGGGTTTTCCCTGCTTTGTGGCCAAGCAGAGACAAAAGGGGATTATCTTGTGAATTGCAGGTTTTCTTTGCCTGGAGGCAGGGTACTTAACTCCTGCAGGGAAATTCACAGTCTTCCAACCCAGAGGTTTTTTTTTTTTCTTTTCTTCCTAAAAGTAAATAGGGGGTGTGTGTTCTACCCATTTGCTTTTTCTTTGGGCTGGGTAAGCAGGTTTCCAAGTAGTTTGGAGGTTTTTTGCTTTAAGTTGGGCCCAGAACAGAGACAAGGGAATTGTCTTTTTCTGTAGGCTGACAATCACTATCAGAGAATAGGTATTCTATTCCAGCACAGCAAAATTTTACAGCCAAGTTTTGTTTGTTTATTTCTAAACCTCGGGTGTAAAGTTAGTTAAAAACAGAGAGGTTAGAATGACCAAATCCTCAGCTCGACTACAGCTGGAATTAGCCAAATTTCAGGCTGAGGAAAGACAAAGGGAACATGAAAGACAGATAGAACTCATGCGGCTGAAGAAGGAACAAGAAAGGGAGGCAGAACAACACCAAGCGGCTGCTCACAGGAGAGCTATGGAAGCGAGGGACAAAGAACTGGAGGAGAAGGAAAAAGAGAGGAAGTATGTGGAGGAGATGGAGAAGATAAAGGCTCAGCAGAATATCCCAACAAACCCTAGTAATCCTTCTCCAAGTACCACTTCCCATCCCAGAAAGTTCCCCACCTACAAGGCAGGCGATGATACTGAGGCCTTCCTAGAAAACTTCGAAAGGGCCTGCCTTGGGTACAACAGCTCTACTGACCAATACATGGTAGAGCTGAGGCCGCAGCTCAGTGGACCCTTAGCTGAGGTGGCAGCTGAAATGCCTAAAGAACACATGAACAAGTATGAACTGTTTAAATCCAAGGCGAGAGTCAGAATGGGGATAACACCCGAGCAGTCTCGTCGGAGGTTCAGAGCCCTAAGGTGGAAACCAGACATGTCATTTACCCGACATGCCTACCACATTGTGAAACATTGGGATGCCTGGATATCAGGAGCAAGTGTTGAATCTCCAGTAAATTTGCCCTTCCTAATGCAAATGGAACAGTTCTTAGAGGGTGTTCCTGAGGAAATAGAAAGATACATCCTAGATGGGAAACCCAAAACTGTAATCGAGGCAGGAGAGATTGGAGCCAGATGGGTGGAGGTGGCAGAGAAGAAGAAAACTGGTCGCAGTTGGAGCGGAGACCAGAAGGGACCACCCCAGACCACACCCTATTACCGGGGGCCGCCCAAGGCCCCACCTACCTCCCAAAGAACCCTCCAGACCCCTTATCGTCCTGCCACCCCGTTCTCCAGCAACCCTCCTCGCCCCAGTGACCCGTCAGCTGGACGATGTTTTAAATGTAACGAGCTGGGGCATGTAAAGGCCAACTGCCCCAAGAACCCCAACAGATTACAGTTCATTGCACCGGAATCACACCAGAGGTCCACAGGCCCAGATACTTCCCAGATACCCTTAGAGCGGAGGGAAACTGTGAGTGTGGGCGGGAAGAAGGTCACCGCGTGGAGGGACACCGGAGCACAAGTGTCAGCTATCCATGCTTCCTTAGTGGACCCCAATTTAATCAACCCAGAGATCCAAGTGACGATTCAACCCTTCAAGTCCAACTCTTTCAATTTGCCTACAGCCAAGTTGCCTGTCCAGTACAAGGGCTGGTCAGGAATGTGGACTTTTGCAGTCTATGATGATTATCCCATCCCCATGCTGTTGGGGGAAGACTTGGCCAATCATGTGAAGCAGGCCAAGAGGGTGGGAACGGTCACCCGCAGCCAGGCTAAACAAGCCGTGAGGCCTAGCTCTGTTCCGGAAACTGCTATCAGGACCCAGTCAGAGGTGATGGACCTGGACCTTAGGCCAATGTCTGCAACAGCAGTAGTGGATCCAGTCCCAGAGACCCAGACGGAACCAGTCCCAGAACCGGAACCAGCCGAACAACCAACACCAGACCCTGTGTCAGCACTGAATCCAGTACTTGCAACCTCAACACCAGAGGGCCCCACTGAACCTGAACTGGCAGCAGCCGATAACCCTACACAAGAGGCTCAGCCGGAGCCTGAATCCCAACATAGTGCACCAGCGGAGAGCGGTTCACAGTCAACAGAAACAGCTCCATCCCCTATATTGCTTCCAGAGGGACCAAGCCTAGGTCCACAATCCAATGAGGGACTGATGTCTCCAGCATCAAGGGAACAGTTCCAGACCGAACAGGAAGCAGATGAAAGCCTCCAGAGAGCTTGGACAGCGGCACGGAGCAACCCACCGCCTCTCAGCTCTTCTAATCGATCCAGGTTTGTTGTAGAAAGAGGACTTTTATACAAGGAAACTCTTTCTGGTGGACACCAGGAAGACTGGCATCCTCAGAGACAGTTGGTAGTTCCAACTAAATACCGGGCCAAGCTCTTGAGCTTAGCCCACGATCACCCTAGTGGCCATGCTGGGGTGAACAGGACCAAAGACCGTTTGGGGGGGTCATTCCACTGGGAGGGAATGGGCAAGGATGTTTCTACCTATGTCCAGTCTTGTGAGGTGTGCCAAAGAGTGGGAAAACCCCAAGACCAGGTCAAAGCCCCTCTACAACCACTCCCCATCATTGAAGTTCCATTTCAGCGAGTAGCTGTGGATATTCTGGGTCCTTTTCCGAAAAAGACAGCCAGAGGAAAGCAGTACATACTGACTTTCATGGATTTTGCCACCCGATGGCCGGAAGCAGTAGCTCTAAGCAACACCAGGGCTAAAAGTGTATGCCAGGCACTAGCAGACATTTTTGCCAGGGTAGGTTGGCCCTCCGACATCCTCACAGATGCAGGGACTAATTTCCTGGCAGGAACTATGAAAAACCTTTGGGAAGCTCATGGGGTAAATCACTTGGTTGCCACTCCTTACCACCATCAAACAAATGGCATGGTGGAGAAGTTTAATGGAACTTTGGGGGCCATGATACGTAAATTCGTAAATGAGCACTCCAATGATTGGGACCTAGTGTTGCAGCAGTTGCTCTTTGCCTACAGAGCTGTACCACATCCCAGTTTAGGGTTTTCCCCATTTGAACTTGTATATGGCCGTGAGGTTAAGGGGCCATTGCAGTTGGTGAAGCAGCAATGGGAGGGATTTACACCTTCTCCAGGAACTAACATTCTGGACTTTGTAACCAACCTACAAAACACCCTCCGAACCTCTTTAGCCCTTGCTAAAGAAAACTTACAGGATGCTCAAAAAGAGCAAAAAGCCTGGTATGATAAACATGCCAGAGAGCGTTCCTTCAAAGTAGGAGACCAGGTCATGGTCTTAAGGGCGCTCCAGGCCCATAAAATGGAAGCATCGTGGGAAGGGCCATTCACGGTCCAGGAGCGCCTGGGAGCTGTTAATTATCTCATAGCATTCCCCACCTCCAACCGAAAGCCTAAGGTGTACCATATTAATTCTCTAAAGCCCTTTTATTCCAGAGAATTAAAGGTTTGTCAGTTTACAGCCCAGGGAGAAGATGATGCTGAGTGGCCTGAAGGTGTCTACTACGAAGGGAAATGTGCTGGTGGTGTGGAAGAGGTGAACCTCTCCATGACCCTTGGGCGTATGCAGCGACAGCAGATCCAGGAGCTGTGCACTAGCTACGCGCCAACGTTCTCAGCCACCCCAGGACTGACTGAACGGGCATACCACTCCATTGACACAGGTAATGCTCACCCAATTAGGGTCCAACCTTACCGGGTGTCTCCTCAAGCTAAAACTGCTATAGAACGGGAGATCCAGGATATGTTACAGATGGGTGTAATCCGCCCCTCTGAAAGTGCATGGGCATCTCCAGTGGTTCTAGTTCCCAAACCAGATGGGGAAATACGTTTTTGCGTGGACTACCGTAAGCTAAATGCTGTAACTCGCCCAGACAACTATCCAATGCCACGCACAGATGAACTGTTAGAGAAACTGGGACGGGCCCAGTTCATCTCTACCTTGGACTTAACAAAGGGGTACTGGCAGGTACCGCTAGATGAATCTGCCAAGGAAAGGTCAGCCTTCATCACACATCTCGGGCTGTATGAATTTAATGTACTCCCTTTCGGGCTGCGAAATGCACCCGCCACTTTCCAAAGACTTGTAGATGGTCTCCTAGCGGGATTAGGAGAATATGCAGTCGCCTACCTTGATGATGTGGCCATATTTTCGGATTCCTGGGCAGACCACCTGGAACATCTACAAAAAGTCCTTGAGCGCATAAGGGAGGCAGGACTAACTGTTAAGGCTAAGAAGTGTCAAATAGGCCTAAACAGAGTGACTTACCTTGGACACCAGGTGGGTCAAGGAACTATCAGCCCCCTACAGGCCAAAGTGGATGCTATCCAAAAGTGGCCTGTCCCAAAGTCAAAGAAACAGGTTCAATCCTTCTTAGGCGTGGCCGGTTATTACAGGCGATTTGTACCGCACTACAGCCAAATCGCTGCCCCACTGACAGACCTAACCAAAAAGAAACAGCCAAATGCTGTTCAGTGGACCGGAAAGTGTCAGAAGGCCTTTAACAAGCTTAAAGCGACACTCATGTCTGACCCTGTACTAAGGGCCCCAGACTTTGACAAACCGTTCCTAGTAACCACAGATGCATCCGAGCGTGGTGTGGGAGCAGTTTTAATGCAGAAAGGACCTGATCAAGAATTCCACCCTGTAGTGTTTCTCAGCAAAAAACTGTCTGAGAGGGAAAGCAACTGGTCAGTCACTGAAAAAGAATGTTATGCCATTGTCTACGCTCTGGAAAAGCTACGCCCATATGTTTGGGGACGGCGTTTCCACCTGCAGACCGACCATGCTGCACTAAAATGGCTTCACACCGTCAAAGAAACTAACAAAAAACTTCTTCGGTGGAGTTTAGCTCTCCAAGATTTTGATTTCGACATCCAACACATCTCAGGAGCTTCTAACAAAGTGGCTGATGCACTCTCCCGTGAAAGTTTCCCAGAGTCAACTGGTTAAAATCGTCCTTGAGATGTGGAAAATATTGTTAGTCTTTATGTACTTGGTAGTATATTTAGAGATGCATGTGTCTTATTAACTCTGTTTTTCCTAGAGCTCCAGGAAGAAATCCCAGCGAGTGTTTCACCCTAGCTGAGATTTGGGGGGCGTGTCATAAATATAAAGGGAAGGGTAAACCCCTTTGAAATCCCTCCTGGCCAGGGGAAAGCTCCTCTCACCTGTAAAGGGTTAAGAAGCTAAAGGTAACCTCGCTGGCACCTGACCAAAATGACCAATGAGGGGACAAGATACTTTCAAAAGCTGGGAGGAGGGAGAGAAACAAAGGGTCTGGGTCTGTCTGTATGCTGCTTTTGCCAGGGACAGAACAGGAATGGAGTCTTAGAACTTTTAGTAAGTAATCTAGCTAGGTATGTGTTAGATTATGATTTCTTTAAATGGCTGAGAAAAGAATTGTGCTGAATAGAATAACTATTTCTGTCTGTGTATCTTTTTTGTAACTTAAGGTTTTGCCTAGAGGGGTTCTCTATGTTTTCTAATCTAATTACCCTGTAAGATATCTACCATCCTGATTTTACAGGGGGGATTTCTTCATTTCTATTTACTTCTATTTTCTATTAAAAGTCTTCTTGTAAAAGACTGAATGCTTTTTCATTGTTCTCAGATCCAAGGGTTTGGGTCTGTGGTCACCTATGCAAATTGGTGAGGCTTTTTATCCAACATTTCCCAGGAAAGGGGGGGGTGCAAGTGTTGGGAGGATTGTTCATTGTTCTTAAGATCCAAGGGTCTGGGTCTGTAGTCACCTAGGCAAATTGGTGAGGCTTTTTACCAAACCTTGTCCAGGAAGTGGGGTGCAGGGTTTTGGGAAGTATTTGGGGGGAAAGACGCGTCCAAACAGCTCTTCCCCAGTAACCAGTATTAGTTTGGTGGTGGTAGCGGCCATTCCAAGGACCACGGGTGGAATACTTTGTACCTTGGGGAAGTTTTGACCTAAGCTGGTAAAGATAAGCTTAGGAGGTTTTTCATGCAGGTCCCCACATCTGTACCCTAGAGTTCAGAGTGGGGGAGGAACCTTGACAGCTTTGTAATAGTGGGTAAGTATTCCATCCCTATTGTGCTCATGGGAACTGAGTCACAGAGAGGATGAGTGACTAGTCCAAGTTCCCACAAGTTAGAAATCAAACAATAGAACCATAGAGTCCCGACTCAGTCCCATGTCCCATTTGTTACACCAGATCACATTCTTTCTCAAAGCCATTGGCAAATAGGTCCTAGTTGCAATTCCCAGCTCTGAGTGGGAGTGTGCAGTAATGGTTAGTGGAGGGGCCTAGAAATAATGACTCCAGGGCTCCATCCTGGCTCTGTCGCTCATGCTTAGTGTGACCCATGGCATCCCCTGTCCAGGCTGCAGCAGTGTTGGGGTCCCAATCCCAGCTCCCCATTTGGGTGGTTTCTGAATGTGTGTAAAGAGCTGGGAGATCGGTGATCTGGACGCCCTGCTGCTGCCTAAATGTAATTGTCCCTTGGCAATAAGACCTGCTCTTGTTTTCACAGCCATTGTCTATACCCCACCTTGCAGGCAGAGGGTGTAACATGCCAGTGCACTACCCTCTCCAGCCCTCACTGGTATTGAAGAGCGAGGAGGAGTGTGAGGGACAGGCACGCTGAACATCCGCCACCAGCACTCCATCGTCTGGAGGGTGTGAGTGGCATTTAGCATTTCCTTAGTAACTTCCCCTTTCTGTCTAGGGAGGGAAGACATGGAGGCAGAATCTCCAACAACTGAGACTTGATTCCAGACACAGCTCCCTGGTCCTGGTTCCCTGCAGGGTCTTCTCCAGAGTCATCTCCAGTGTGTTTGGAAACATCCCAGTAATGGGGCTCCCATCCCTGCCCTTGTAGGAGACTACTTTCCAGCGAAGAATCCCTGGGGGATGGGGGCAGACCGCGAGCTGCTGAGCACCCACAACCCCACTGAAATGAATGGGAACAGAGGTGCCCTGTGCTTCATATGAATGGGACCTTCTGAATCTAAGCTGGGCAGTATTTTCCCAGGGAAAGCCTGGATTCCTGGCTTCTAATCCCTCTCTCTCCTGGAGGGGGGGGGAGGGGGTTGGAGACTGTGGCCTGGAGCTGGAGGAGGGAGCTGTTTGACTAAACTGAAGGTCTTTATGACTGGCCCCACTACTTTAAAAGGATGAGACTCCCCTGTGGTGTCACAGGACCAGGACGGCGAGGGGGAGCTCTGAGAGCAGCCTGCCCTAGGAGATCCTGCCTGGGCAGGAGGACTGATTTTGGGGAAGGGAGAATACATCAACAGAAAGGGCTATTTTTCTGTGGTTATGAAAGCGCTGGTGAGTCACTGGGGATGCTTCACTGACATCAGTGCTGGCTGGTCGGGGAAAGTGCATGACACACACATCTTTAAGAGCATGCGACTGTTCAGAAAGTTAGAAGCAGAAACTTTTCCAACTGGTGGTGGATTACCATTGGCAATGTAGAAAGCCAGTAGTGATCCTGGGGGACCCAGCCTACCCCTTCTTCCCCTGGCTCATGAAGCTGTCCACTGGCCACCTCGACAGTACCAAAGAAAGATTCAGCTACGGGCTCAGCAGGTGCAGAATACTCGTTCAATGTGCTTTTAGTAGATTGAAGGGACACTGGCACTGTTTACTCACAAGATTCGCTCTCAGTGAGAAAAATATCCCAGTGGATATAGCTGCTTGCTCTGTCCTTCGTAAAACCTGTGAAGCAAAATGGGAAAAGTTGCCGGTGGGGTGGAACGGCTGTCTGCCGAGTTGGAACGGCCAGACACAAAGGCTACTAGAAGAGCTCAATATGGAGCTATATGGCTTTTAAAGAGCACTTTAACAGCGAGCCACAGGAATGTGTTGTGGTGTATTGTGCTCTCCTTTGACTACCCCCCCAGTTTGGTGGCCTGTTAGGAATTGAGTGGGTTTTGGGTACATCGGTGACTCTAACCCTGCTAAGGCACTGGTTAATTTTGTGGTGCTTGCTGTACGTTTATAATTAGTAAACTCTCTTTGTCACTGATCCTGTGAGTTGTCACATCGTACAATAACAAGTGGGTGCTTTCGCTACCACTAAGCATTCTGCAGCATATGCTGGGAATGGACACAGATGAATTGTTTTCCAAACAATAGAATTTTATGGAGTGATGGAAACACTTCAGACAATTCTGTGTAAATTAAAAGTAAAGACACTGCAAACTTAATACATTTAACGAACAGAGTTTCAGAAGGGGAAAGGTTTAATTCATGCCCATTTCAGCTACACAGACATCAACTGTGGCTGTCATGGGTCAGTGTATATGAAGCTACTGTTGTCCTTTATATTCCCTGCTGTGGAGGGGTAGGGGAGGGATGCAGCCCCTGATGCCATGTAGAATATTGTGGAGGGTGTAGGGAGGTGCTATACTGGAGTTTGCCATGGACTAGAAAGGGAGGCAAGCCTGTGATTGTTGAACCTGTAGGTCCACTAGAGTGCAGCATCTGTGATTGCTGCTAGAGAAGCCCCATTGCGTCCTGGTGCACCTCCTTCTCCTTTTCCTGCTGGGACTCATGGGCCTTTCTCCTGTCCATGTTTTCCTTCTCATTATACAGTCTGCAATATTCATCTTCCAGGCCCTCTGTTCACAGTCGGAGGCAGTACTGGCTTGCATGATCTCACTGAACATGTCACGATGCCCATGGCTGGGTCCTTTTCTTTCTCCTCCTTATCTGGGTCAGATGTTCCACAGTGTGTGTGTGGGGAACGCCTCAAGGCCTCAACAGCAGCAGGATGGGGGGGAGTTCCAGTCTCCATGACTTCTGGGCAGTGGAATTCACAATTGTGACAAGAGCAGTCACTGCCTGGCATTGTGGAACAGCTGCTGGAGGCTTGTTAGGGTCAACATAGGTACTGCAGTGTTTATACTCATGCTGTGTTGATTTCAGTACATTGACCATGGATCAACAGTGCTGGGGGTGGTGTTGTTACTATGACAGCATAATGGGACACTGACATCAGTGGGAGACAAATTTAAGTGTAGACACATGCACAACTAGGTCAACACAAGGCGGCTTATGTTGACCTACTTTCGTAGTGCAGACAAGCACTTTGCATAAGATCAGGGTGCGAGGCTGTCTCTCTCTGCAGTGGCTGCATCCTGGTTACGAGAGAAGAGCCTGTTACTTATTTCCATCTCACAGTTCCTCTTTCAGACCGAGAGGGAGAGACTGAGGGGTTTGGGTTGGAGCCTCTCTAATGGCTGTGGTTTCTGTAGGTTGCATGGATTCACTGCTACCTGGCATGAAGAGAATCTCCGGGGTAACATATGTTGGATGAATAACATTTGTGTTAAACATTGTGACCCTCTCCAGATGCATGAATGTGTTCAAAAATGTCTGGTGGATGTTGGAATACTTGTGAATAATGATTAATACAATGCTATGAACCACAACAGTAGGGTTTATTCTTGATATTGTTGCTTAAAATGTTGTTTTAACATTTAATGTGCTATAATTAGCAGATTTCCAAAGGAAGATGATTCTAAACACTTCAACACCAAACTCAGTCCATATGACCTCATATCACTGCCGCTCCAAACAACTGCCATAATCACAACATAAACTTCTTCAGGGAATCATTCCTCAATTGAAACTTTCCATTGGAACTGCTGTGCAGTTTTCCAACATCTAGGGAAATCATGTCTCTGTCTCAGATGAGAAATGTAGTTGAAATGCTTAATGCAGTTCAGACAGAACCAGTTTGCCAACCAAATTATTCACTCATTACTTTTTAATCCATTTCTTAGTATACAAAAACATAATCAATTTTTTTTTAAAAAAGACAATCGTGAGCACACTCTTGTTGCTATGCTGGAAGAATTGTTTTCTCATGCTCGTATTAACATTCAACTAGATGTTGCTCCTCCGGTTAACCCTCAGTGGTGCGAGGCACCAACAGAAGAGTAAGGCCAGATGTAAGAGGCTGGTCACATCAATGTGTGAAATAGGCTGGGGATATAACTGCAGCTGTGCACAATTATGATGCTGAGGCTAATGGGTCTTTTAGTTAATAGTGATGGTAGACAACCGTGGAAAGACCTCAGGCCGATGGGGAAGATAAAGAACTGCAGTGGGTGAGGGTGCTAATCTAACAGACACTTCTGCTCATTTTCAGCTCTGCTATTTTCTTCAGGAGAAGCATCATCCTAAAGGGCCTAGTTTTCATCCAAAGCTTCCTCCTTGCTTTCCTGCTACTATCAATCACCGTGAAATGACCTTGAAAAAATAGCGTGAGTAGGTGCAGTTTCACTGTAGCATTTAAAGATAGGGAGAGGCTGCAGAAGAGGTTTCCAGCTTATTAGTTTCTGTTCCTCCAAGGCTGCACCTTTTGGTCTCCAATGGCACCGGAGCTGAGGAATAAGGCGTTTCAGCTGGATCCAATGCTGATTTGGAAGCACTTTAAAAAAGCCTGTCTGCATTAGCTGCCTTGCTTCTTCCTTTGGCCATGTTTGCAGAATTCCAGGAAGCCTTACACACATCTTAAATAGCGGCAAATCCTGAACATCGACGAAGGCAACCCATAGCTGCAAAATGGACACAGATATACAAAACAATAGCTGTCAGCACCCCAGAACGAGAAAGGGGGGGATTTGGAGAGGCATGATGCTCTAAGGTATGCAAGGTGATGAGAACAAAGCCAGGAAGTGGGCTTGTGAGGCATCAAAGTAGCACAGTTCTGTCAGGTTAGAATATCTTTAATAGTCACACCTTGATCTGATAATCTCTTACATTTTTTCTCCTCTTAGGCACTTTAATTTCAGCCTTGTCAGGAAATTAGTATACACATTCTCTGTTGGTATCATAACTCCATTGACTGCAATGGACTTATGCCAGCAGTGAATTTGGACCATATTTTTTCCCTGGTGTAAATATTTTTAAATGGGAGGGGTAGATGGGGGGGAAGAATCTCCTCTGAAATAATTCAGAAACATGGTACATCTAGGAAGAATATTTTAAAGTTGGCAAATAATATTCAGTAGGTGATTCTGCTTTTGTCAGATCCTGAGTGCAATTGATTCAGTATGACAAGCAAGAATGTCCTTGATTAATTTTCCCAGGCCTTGAGCTTTTTCTAGAATACATCAGTGCTTCATCCAGGGATGCTGGTCTCATACATTGACCTACACCCCAATACCACTCTACTAAGAACTAAATTTAACTGTTAGATATTCCATGAGGATCTCCCTGATAGAATGGTTTACCAAGACTAAGGACTGTACATACTGCTTCCAACATGCGTGACGACTGTCTCTTGGCCAACATACTGACCCAGGAAACTCTAGACCTCAACACATGAGCTGCTACAGCTTGAGCTAAAGGGTCAAAGTGCTGTCCTGTTCTCTGTGTATTGGCACAGGGGGGGACCTATAACTCACTTTCCAGTAGGTTACACATGTAGCTACCATTAATATTACTGGGAGCTCCACTGCTGATGAAGAGCAGTATATGGCCCTAAACGTTCCACTAGCCCTTAGTTTATTTCTAAGCCTTGGTGTATTGCCTGCTACATCTAGGGACTTGAGAAGAATTCAAACCAAAAATATCATCCTCACAGGTGTGGAAACATTGGCAATGGACATTAACCACAAGTAAGATTCCAAGTTTCCAAGCCACAGCCTCATAGTCCTATCTTGGATTTTCCTTTTCGGCTGTTCTGCAGTACTTTGCATTCCTTGAGAAAAATATGCAGCACCGTCTCCTTTGATATTCACAAGGTGATTTTGTGGCCACCGATTGCTGTGTGAAATAACATCAGCGCAGATGCAGCCTGGAAGGAGAGGGGCTATGAAGGAGGTTGAATTTACTTTGGATGTGGCAGCTGTAGGTATATACATCCTCCCACTCACTCCTTGGGCTGGCAGGATGGAAAATGCCAGCATCTTAGCTGGGGTCTTGGTAGTCCCTTATGTTCAACTGAGTTGGCAGCAAATGTTATTAAATTAGACTGTAGGGCAACACTGTTACTAGATATGGGCAGTCTGGTTTTCTTTGTTGAAAAATGCAAACCAAGCCTTAACCTTCAGTGTCATCTGTTTTTTTCTGGATAATTAATACAACATAAAGCCCGAAAGAATAAATGTCCCTACCTATCGTGTATAGAATCCCATATAACAGAGCAATGGAATACAGCCCCAGAGACAATCCAATAAAGACTCGTTAGTTCTTAGTAGATTGGTAAGCAATAAGGTAGATGTTTGGAGGGAAATAGATACATCTCATTTACTCTGTTATTAAATGCCAAACATGAGTGCTGGCCACAACACATAAATACGGTGTATGTGCAAATTCCTAAACGAATCTGAAATTGCAATAAATACCTTTTCAATGTCTCTCAAAGATTGTCCTTCTTACTAAATGTATTATAAGCATAAAAGGCAGAAAGTACGGGTAATATAGCCCACGGGGATCCTATTGTAAAATGAAGCAAAAATAATATGTGGAAGGTGTTAGGATATAGATATTCAGGCCTGTCTGTAAAGGCCTATACTCTAATATAGATGTATTCTTATCACTTAGCTAGTTCTAGAGGTATAAAAGAAAGAATCAAAATCACTGTCTGACTGTATAAGGCCTTTTCTCACTGTGACAGTCTGAGGCCCTGTTCTTAGGCTCAGGCCTTTGGCTAAGCAGCAGAGGCAGCCATAAGCTGGGAAGCGAACGGTCACCTCCTCACATTCTAACCTAGTCACATTGAAAGAAGGTGCTATTGGGCTGTTAGGAATACACTCCTGTCCTGATAGTACCTATCGCCTCCAGAGAAAGGGAAGTGCCTAGAAGATGTAAACAGAAACTTAGTTTGATAGCATCCTGTCTGGCAAGAACTCACTTATCAATAGCCGTGGTGTGAAATCCTCATTTCTATGTTGTTCTATCATTGTAGTCCCCATTTCCCTATTGTTTGTCTGTATAATCTCTGTCTGGTTCTGTGATTGTTTCTGTCTGCTGTATAATAAATTTTGCTGGGTCTAAACTAATTAAGGTGGTGGGATATAATTGGTTAAATAATCATGTTACAATATGTTAGGATTGGTTAGTTAAATTTCAGTAAAATGATTGGTTAAGGTATAGCTAAGCAGAACTCAAGCTTTACTGTATAGTCTGCAGTCAATCAGGAAGTAAGGGGGGAAATTGGAATGATGTTTTGTTAAGGGGGAACGGGAGCAGGGACACAGGTAAGGCTCTGGGGTGTCGTAGCTGGGAAGGGGGACACTAAGGAAGGAAACTGGAATCATGCTTGCTGGAAGTTCACCCCAATAAACTTTGAATGGTTTGGACCTTTGGACTTTGGGTATTGTTGCTCTCTGTTCACGCGAGAAGGACCAGGGAAGTGAGTGGGTGAAGGAATAAGCCCCTAACAGGAGGGATAGAATGCTGCCTTTCCCTCTGCTATTAAAAGATTGGATAGAAATAATTAGGTCTGGAAAGCCTCTTGTGAGATTTCAGGATAAATGTTGCAGGCCCAAGACCCAGATAAGATTTGAATAAGCTGCCAAATTTTGAGTGAAACTTTAGTCCAGTGATAATTGTTAAGGAGAAAAGGCCAAGACCTCATTTTAGCTTATACATTTTACATTATACATACATACTTTCTCATGGTGACGGAGAATAGCTATCCTTGAGCTTAGGAAGTTTTTAAAAAAGATTCCTCTAAGTTTTTGGGCTAACAGTCTGATTGCCACTTGGATAAATACTACTAAAGCCTTTTGAGGCCCACTACTTGTGGCTGTCTCCTTCTTTCATAATTAGATCTCTCTCTCAGGGTATTATACAGCTGCCCACCACTGCAGCATCTGAGTGTCTTCATTGTAAAATCTAGAGCACCAGGGAAGCCCCTTATGGACCTCATGGAGTGCCTGGCATTTCACCCTTTTGGGAGTAAATATGTGGCTTTTGCTATTTTTGGTTTGTTTGCATTGGTTGATTTGTTCATTTCAGGTATTTATTTACTTATTTTATTTGTGTTGGTTGCTTTTGGGGGGTGGTGGGTGTTGTGGGGGAGCGGATTGGGTGTGTGTCACACACCAGCTGGCCCTTTAAGGGAAGTCGAGCTGAGCCTTGCCTGTGATCTAGCCATTAACCTCCCCAGCTGATCCTGATCTGGACTCAGTTAAAATTAGTGATCCCAGCTGTGGAAAGTCAGAGAGAACTACACACAGAGAGATGAGAACATAGGGGACTTATGTGAGAAGAGGTTAGTAGTGCTTTCTTCCCTTGTCCCTCTGTAAGAAGGGCTAGGCCAGAGAGATAGAGTTAGTCCCTGGGAAAGGGGCAAGACCCAGACAAGAGGCAGAACCTGGGTTGACCTTTCAGGAGAAGAACAAGGAGCAGAGAGGACCTAGGAAGAGGCCTGGAAACCAGAGCAGAGGCTGCATTAACTACAGGTCAACAGGGAAATAGTACAAGGAGTGGCTTGGAGGTAGGAAGTGGCCTAGGAAAACAGCAGTACATCTAAAGGAGCAGGACATAACTGCTTAATGCAGGGCCTCTGGGCTGGAATCCAGAGCAGAGGGTGGGTCTGGGTTCCCCTGCCTACCCCCAAGGAACTGGTGTAAAAGCCCTGCCACAACAACGATTGAGTTTGGGGTGGGTCTGAGGACTGGCCCAAGAGGGGCAGAAGGATCTTGTCACAGGGTGACACTGGCCCTGTAAGAGGAAAGAGGTCACTGCATCTCTGATTCATTGGCTCCTTCCTAACTCGAGCTGCCACCACTGAGGGACCACCACCAAAAAGGGGACTTACAGATTTCCCAGGACAGCTACCTCAAAAAAGGGATGATCCTGGGAAAATCTGAGCAGGTGACAACCTTATTCCTATGTGGGTTTTCAGAGAGGGTACCTGGGCCATGAGAATGGGAGAGTGCCTGAGGGTGGGGAGCCTCAGACAGGAAAAGGGGCTGGGGAGAGCTGCCTGGGAGTCAAAAGACTATAGGAAGTGCCTGTGGAAAGCTGCAGAAAGCTCTCTGTTGTGGGGGAGAGAAGTGTTAGGAAGCCAGGGGAGGGACTAGCCTGCTGAACTTCCTGAGCCAAAGAGACATGGCCAGTGAGGGCTGGCGGCAGGAGAACAGTTGAAGGGCTTACCCCTGATTTCTCTATGCTGGAGCCAGGGAAACAGGGAGAGGTCCAGAGAGAATAAGGGATGCTCCCCTGGTGGGGGTGAACTTCCAGCAGAGTGGCTAGGGCGTTCCCATGAGGAAGAGCAGGGGGCACTCCCTTTCGAAGGGCTGGGGTGGCTGACCTGGCAGAAGGGCAGTAGAGGACGGATACAGAGCCGAGAAGATGGCAGAAGATACTAGAGTGCAGTGCATGCTATGCTGTTGTACTACATGGTGTGGGATTTTAAGGACAGAGGAAGACAGAGTCCTTACCCGCCAAGCTTACAATGTAAACATAAAGCTTATACATAAACCAGGCTTCCTCTTTGGCATGCTCCTTCTGTTTCTCTCTGGTCTGGAGTACAAATGAGGAACAAACTTGAAGCACTGATAATCCCCCAAATTTTAGGCCTTGTAGCCGGATGAACATTGGAATATCCCCAAGGGCAGAAGGAAGGGTTTACCACAGCATTCCGATATCCATATGAAAGTGATTGTTGGGGAGTATATGCAATTCAAACCACTCTAGGGATTAGGTGTCTTCCAGAAAATAATTTCTCGGGGCTTTGCATCTCTTGGATAAAAGATTTGAGGGTCGGGGGAGTGAAACACTATAATCCCATGACAGGATTACTTGTTCTGGCAGATAAGTCCCTGTGCACTTCCAGACAGTGGCAGATGGGATATGTGGATATGATGTATGTGTTGGGGATACTGGGGCATGGCCACTAGGTAACTTGAGGGGATGGAAGACCACGAGTGTCGATGAAGCCCCCTCGCACTAGGCCCAGGTGTCCTTGGCCCTCCCCCCCCTCCCGCCTGGAGGCACTCGCAGCAGTTATGCTGAGAATCTGCAACAATATGCTGCAGAGTCAGACTGCCTGAAGCTAAGCAAGGCCACACAGGGCAGAAAGAACAATGACGAATAAAGCAGCTTTATGTATAGTTTAACAAATGATACAGAGAACCAGGGAACTAGCTGGGAACTGGATTGGCTGGCTATATGGATACTTGGGGCAGCTTGCTATTGGATAAGTATGCTGGGAAAAAGGATGTATAAAAGCCTGTGTAACTTCCTGCTCTGTGTACAGGATTTGAGATTCAAATCTCCCTGTACCTATTTGAAGCGTCAAATAAACTTTTCTGCTTCTCTACCCCGTTGTGATTATTGGGTGTAGCACACCGGGTAACGAACCACTCAAGCTGTTGTTCAGCCTCTCGGCACTGGGTGCCGGCAACATATGTATACAATAAGATATATGTAAGGGTAAGGCCTCCACACTTAAGAAGGCATAGCTATCTAAGAGAGCCTGATTGTCTTCTAAATTACAGGACTGTAAGATTAGGAGTAACTCCACTGAAGATAGGTTACACCCTGTAAATCTAGTGGAAGGAGAAGGAGGCCCTCAAAAAGATTAGTGAGGCTCTGATCCTCTATTACCCTGCACCTGCTGGAGCCCTTTCCAAAGGGAGTGCAAAGGGTGTATGAAAAACTACCAAAACAGAAGGGTTATAAAGCCTTCATGTTGCATTGGTGTAAAACTACACAAGATGCAGGGCTATGGAATCAGGCCCTGAGAGCTTTAGGGAGAAGAAAAGAAGGTCTTCCCTCATCCTTGCAAGAAGAAAGTTCCTATCAGATGTGAAAAGGGAGCACCAGGCAGTGCATGGAAAGGTTAATAAAATGTAGGGGCTTTCATCTCTGTTCTCACTGAATTCACCCTGGGTGGATAGGCACTACAAGCTGTAATTGGCTGATAGCTGTTTCGCAGCCTGTCTAAAATGAGCTGTGGGCTGTGAGGGGGTGTAGCTGGCTGTTGTGGCTCCCTACAGGAGGCTGTACAGTCCTACTACACCCACTCCCAGGAAGCAGTGAAGTGACAGGAAAGGAGCAGCAAAGGTGGGTCCTCTGGCTGCTTCCATGAGGCCTCTCTAGGCAGGCCTAATCACAGTGCAGCAGGCTCAGATAAAAGGAGCTGCGGGGCCTTAGCAAGTCAGTTCAGTGTGGGGGCAGAGTGCTTCTCTCTGGCCAAAGGTGCTTGTGGCTAAGCAGAGTCTTTCTGGCTGCATTTGCTTAAACTGGGCTTGCAGGGAGAGAGCCAGAGGACCTAAGAATCTTAACCTTGAGCTAAGGGTGATGCTAAAAGGGGTTAGGTGGGAAGAAGCAACAAGGAACTGAAATTGAGCAGCATGTGACGGTTGTGTGTAGGGTCTCTGGTTTAGAGCCTCAAGTAATGGGCGGGATCCATGGCCACAGTGGGATAAACCCCAAGAACGGGACTGGGCTTATTTGAGAGTCTGAACAAAGGATTACATTCAAAGGGCCCAGAGCCAGGCTGAAGACCCTAGTGAAGGCAATGGGACTGTTCGTTTATTGGATTCTTTTCTACCCTGTCAGGGGTTCATTTGAACTTTGGTGTGACCCTCTGGTTAGGCCATGGAAGACCCACCAAGGTCAGCAGACAACCTACAGGGGGCACCAGAGACAAGAAAAGGGCTGCAGTACACATCTAGCTACTAGAAGACGCTCAGTAGGTGAGTGCCCCATCACACGATCTCACTCTTTTTTCTTTAAAAGTAGAAAATATATCCACATTAGGGATGTGCAAAGTATTCATAATGAAATAGGAAATTGCTCATAATTCAGCCTTTGTCTCATTTTTGTTGTGAATTGGTGCCATTTTGGCAAAAACAATTTACTCTTAGTATAGAATATCTTTTGAGCAGAAATTGGCTCCTTTTACAGAGAGAAAGAAGTGTAGGGGGAATAAAGAACTTATGACAGTCACACAGTGCTGCCCCATATCACAAAACCACTATAATTTCAATTCATTGACTTCCTTTATTGGCAATTTCTGCTAAGAGCCAGAACATTTATCTTCCCCCTCAACACAGGTATGTTGAACACCAGGACATATAGTACCAGATACCACGGGCTGCACTGTGGCACAGAATGACACATAGCTACTGTATCTCTGCTTCTGTGCAAATGTTCCTTAACTCTGTTTTTTAGCCTTGATTGAAGCTGTCACAGTTCTTGAGATAACTTCCCTTATGAACCCTTCTTGGCCTGCTTGAGGGAAGCCCACTTAGCTTCTTAGGGGCAGGCTGTTGCTATCCCCTCTCACCAGACTTAAGACTTAAGCAGCAGACTCCTTCAGTGTGATTGCCTCAGCAAGTCTGACTTCAGTTCAACAGATGCCCTTTTGTTCTCTCAGGGCAATGACAGGACTAACTAGTGACCAGCCAGACTTCATAAATAGGCTGGGCAGAATGTGATTTTTTTTTTTTACAACTTTGATGGAAAATATCTGTGTTTTTAAGCCCCTTTTTAATTTTTATCAGTTAGAATTTCAAGTTGTGCAAAATCATGGGTTTTAAATGTATGAGTTTCCGATTTTTATTCACTTTAAATTTTCATGGTTGCGGGAACTTCTGGGACGTGAGGCAATGAGGAAGTCTGACAGTAATTTATTTAGTGACAGTTGAGGTTGAAATTCAGAAAGTTAAAGCTTTATAATTGTTACCACACAAATTGTCAGCATCACATGGCAAAATATACAAATTAAATAGTCTAAATTCAAACTCTAAATTTCTCAAGCAGGCAAAGAAAGAAAAATGCTATCTGTACATTTTGATTATCGACAAATATTTTGTCATCAGTTTGTGTGTGTACAGTGAAATGGATATTTATTGACATTTACTGATTAAAAATCTAATCCTTCCAAGCCTATTGATAAAGCAGAGTAGTTACTTAGAACAAAAGCATTACGGAGAAAATGTGTCTTAAAAACAATAAACTATTCATATGCCTCTCTGGTTTACCAGATGTTACCCATCTGCCACCTGGATACCCTGTCAGGTTTCAAAGTCTTTCTGGCCCTCATGTAAGGCCTATCTTTCTGGTCAGTCTCATGTTGTTCAGTTCTTGGGGAAGTATGTGTGTGTGACCTCTCCCTACATCAGTATGGTCAGTTTATATAGTTTCCAGTTCTTTGTTTGCTAGACCTCTTTAATCAAGTCAAACCAGATTTTGCAACTTCCTTCGGAGATGGGGCTTCTTCAGACTTGTTACCTGGTTAGAGATTTGTATTAATCACTCGTTTTCCTTCCCAGCCCCCCATGATTTTGGTTCCTGTAGGGAATCCTGTAACTTCCCCTCTGAGCTGGAATACACACTCTAGACCATAAAGATCCATATAACACATGTGAGGTTGATAGAATAGTTTTTGCATAGTCCGTATCTCCATGGCATCTGTCACAGACACTATGGCTCACTTATTTCAAAGGAGGTGTTCATGTTCATTCATATCTCCTTATTTTAATATTGCATGCAGTGGGAGACAAAAGCAGGATTAAACAGAAGGGACAGCCTGGTCCTTGTGCTCCATAGGGGCCATCAAATTCTCCTCCAAATCTCAGCTCAGAAATGAATTGGTTGAGGATGGAAGCTGGGATCTTTGGGAGTTATAGTGAGAGAACCTCTGGAAGTTAGTGTGTCGGGCAGCTATCTTCCAGTCTTCTAAATTGGAAACGTCTCAGCTCATTAGTCCATATTGTAAAATAGAGACTATGGGGGTTTTGGAAACTGAGAACAAGCGAAGTTCCCTCATATGAAAGTGAGATTTACTGGGCAGGTGTAAGTTGTTGTCCCGTTCTCTCCCCCCCGCCACCCCCCCCCCGGTTAAATATTAAGATCAAATATTAATCTTGGAAGGTTAGTGTGGGTGACTGGCATCTGTATTGGTGGAACAGCTCATAATAGGTTGCTAAGATGCAATGAAATAACAATATTCTCCAAATTAGAACATGTATCAGAATATCCTTAGCCAGCCAACTACCTGACCAAGAAGGGCCAGTTCTTCCCTGGGAAGGGCAATGAATTACATTTTCTTATTAATTTACTGCTGGTCTTCTCCTCTTTGCTTGCCCACATCCTTGGCTTTCTTAAGAAGACTTGGCCTATTTTGTTTTGAAAGGAGAGATCTTCCTCCCTTTGTCTCAGTTGTACTCCCACTGAAGGGCGATTATCCGTCTGACTTCAATGGAATAGCAATAGCAGGTTCTTCATTGTTCATTTCTGAATAACAAAAGCACTTGAATGTGTCTTTCATGTCCCTGTGCCGATGTAGAGATGGCCCATGCATAGAAGGGGCTCAAATGCCGGCCTGTGTGTTAGGTGGGGGTTGAGGTGCAGGTTAAAATTTACCCATCCCTATCAGAAATCACTTAACGGGGCACAGCCGAGACACACACTTAATGAGATGCAGAGAGGTAGTAAAAAGCCTTTAAAATCCAACTGTAGTTATGACAAATCAGTAGACTGCCTTGACTCCTGCATCACATGAAACACTCTGTCTTCAGAGTTTTGAGACATAATGCTCATTAGCCAAAGTCTTGTTAAATCAGCTCAGGATCCCAGATAGGGCTACAAGTAATAACATCTCCAACCGGCATGGACTTTCTATCCTAGGCAAACCAGGAAATGTTTGCCTGATGCCTGCCCGAATGAGGAGGTTCTGTCAAATTGTTTGTGTGTGTTGGAGTGGGGGGAGGGGAGGAGAGGGAACATTGCTTTTTGTTCTTTTTAAATTAAGGTGCCTATCTCTTTAGTAAGTGCAGAACAACTAGGCCCTGATTCAAGACAGTATCCCTGTCACACCCCATGTATCATTCAAAAATAACTTTAAACATGTTTAAATCCCCTTTCCTTCAATGGGACTTAACATGACTAACAGAATTGAGAATTGAGATGGGCTTAAAAACACAGGCTTATGTGCTTTGCTGTGCGTGGTCCCAAAGACGGCACTCACAGCAATGATCTCACAGCTCCCTTTGTTCTCAATGTGCATACTAGGGTGTCTTTCCTTTTTCATTTTATTTCTTCCTTTCTTGCCTTCAGTTTCTTTGCCACAATAGTGGCTGGGTCCTGAGAAGATGCCATTATTATGTAAAGGCCTTTCCAAGGTGGCGGGTCTTGCATTTAAACCAGAATGTGGTCAGGGTTAAACTCCAACTGATCTCCTTTGGGAATATGTCCCCTGCTGGGGACCTGCCTCAAAAAATGCTCTGTCTCTTGCACTCAACAGTCATGCTCGCAGGTTAGTTTAGGTGAAGGATTGCTGGGGGGCATAGCTGTCTTGGAGGGTCATGGATCCAGAAGGAGTCTTGGAGGTAGCTCCAATCCAGCCTGTTAGACACCTTGTAAATAGGAATATGTAACCAGTGGAGTACTGACGTGATGTGCTTATGCGTTACACTGCTGCTTAGTAGACAGGCTCCAGTGTGCTACCTGACTTTTCCTGGTGATGGTCACATTCATCCCAGGAAAGCATGATATTCACTGAGCATGTGACTTCTCTGGTTAGCTTGATGCTTTATGAATCAGCCTTCATTGTAAGGCAATGGAAGAAAGCAGTTTTCTCCATCTTGCTCTGTTTCATGCTTATGAGATAATTCATCTGGTCCTGACTCTCTTTGGCAAGGGTGCAGGTGTTGCATTATCTATCTTGTGCACAGAACCTCATTGAAGCTCACATTACACAGTGTGGAAGATGGGTACCAAACATTATCTGGCATACAGAAGCAATTCAAAATTAGTAGCATCTGAGGCAACGCTTTACTGTAACCAGTTTCAATTTGTGTGAGGCAAATATTGACTTATTTCTTTGTGTGAGAAATAAGCTTGACTATTTCCAGGGTGGTGGTGTTTTTTTTTGTTTTTTTTTTTTGCTTTGAGAGATTTAATGATTAAAGAAAAGCCAGCCACGGTTTACAGACAACTCCGGCGACCACCCTTTCTGCAAGTGCTGTCAGAGGAGATGGGGGTGACATCCTCAATGTGCCCAATCTTCATTCCGGAACAAGCTAGAGCTCTGAGGGCTGACTGGACACCAGGTCCAGGAGTCTTGGTCCTATTTCCACCTGTAGCTCGCAGCTTGATGTGAAGGGCAGTGATGCCCAGCTCCTTGCACCGCTGGGCAACATCCTGGGCTGCCAACATAGCAGCATAGGGTGAAGACTCGTCTCTGTTGGCCTTCACCTTCTACCACCAGTCACTCGGCGATGGTTTCCTTGCCAGAGAGATCAGTTACATGGTTATTACTGCACTGATATGACAACAAAGCCTTATGCAGATGATCCGGCTTAATCCAAACATAGTAAAACTTTACCCTCGACTAGCCTAGAGGTCAAGAACTCATATCTGTAGATTCTGTAACCTCTGGTGGTAACGAATGGCTACTTAATATGTTGGTGCTGAAGAGATGAGGTGGTTATAATGGGTGTCACTTACAAAACAGCCCAAGAAAATGGAGCATCTAACTCTCTGCTTCAAAGACGCCAGTTAACATTATTGAATTGGCTGCAATGACAGCCACAGCATTCCTGGCTGGTGAGTTGTCTGTCTTGCCTGTTTCATTCTCCCCAAATCATTTTCAGCAAATCCAGTATCTCCCTCCTTGTAACTTTACTGCTTGGTTGAGCTCACTTTCAAAGGAAAACAATACGTCTTTAACGTCCACTTTTTAAAAAGATCCTGACATGAACATCTGGAGATCTTGTATTAGTTTTAAAAAGTCCTTCCTATGTGGTGTTTTTTTTTTTAATTTATTCTTGTAATTGGGCATCACAGTGTCAGTTTGGTGGGTTCCAGCTATTTGTACTTCAGCCACATTTTCCACTTAGGGGGCACATTTTGATGCCCTTATTCATGTTGTGCAACACCTTCCTCCCCAAGTAACCTCCTTAGCTTTAGTGGGACTGTTTGTGGAGGTACTATTGAGCCTCAGTAAGGGGAATCAGAATCTGGCCCTTTGAGATCTGACACTGGAATATGAGCCAGTCACCACCTTCTAAGCATATGATGTCCCTTTTCAAAGGTAAAACTTCCCAGAATTGAGTAAATCAAGAAGGCAACTTTGCAAAGTTCAGAGGTACCTTGACAGAGTCACAGAAAAGCCTCTTACTAACCCTATGTTCAGAGTTGCCCAAATGTTCTCAGATCAGTTCCCACATGCCTCTAGTTTACACCAATTCTCATAACCAGAACAAGCCCTATCCAGGCTTTGCTGTCCCGTAATAATCAGATGAGCTCTTCAGAGGCTCAGTTTCCACACAGATCCTTCTTAAGGACACCCTCTATCAAACTGTCCTGCAGTGGCTCAAGAGCATGAGGGCGGACTGTTCAGAAGCAGGCCACAAACCCCAGATTGGTTGTAAATTCTATATTTAGGTTTCATCAACCAAGTATCGAGTGTGAGCACCTCCAAGCACTATAACAGCCTAACCATGGAGTCCCAGTCAGTTGCCTTGGGTACTCTGATCTGTCTTGTCACCTAGGCAAGCTTGCCTTTGTGATGGTACCTTACACCAAAAATCCCAGCAATATTCAGGTTACTTCCAGTCCCAGGGGACCAGTCATTCACGCCAGGTTGATTACACCTTAGATCTCACACCAAAGAAGCTTGTAGCCAATACAATAGAATATAATTAATATATAATACAATAATAATGTCTGTAATATATACAGACGTTATTTAGGAAAAGGAAAGAGAATTATTTAAAAGTTAAAGCAGGTAAACATATATGCACACAAATGAGTTCCAGTCTTAAATCTCAAAAGAGAATAAAAGCTTCTATAATAAGCAAGCTGTATATGGCCTTTAGGGCTAACCCAGGGCAAGCACTGGGGACTTTTGCGTATGTTTAATAATCTTTGCCCCTCAGGTTATGTCTACATAGCAAAGAAAACCTTGTGGCTGATCCCTGTCAGCCAGCTCCGGCTTGGGCTGCCGGGCTGTTTCATTGCTGTGTAGACTTCCATGCTCGAGCTGAAACCTGAGCTCTGGTACCCTCCCACCTCACAAGATCCTACAGCCTGGGCTCCAGCCCAAGCCCAGACATCTACAAAGCAGTGAAACAGCCCCACAAGCATAGGCGGTGAATGAATGCCCCGGCCCCGCCCCTTCTGCTCCCCCTCGCCCACCAGAGCCTCAAGCGCCTGCCCCCACTGCAGCCGGAGGAGCCCTGGACAAACTTCCCTGGGGCGCCAGGCTGATCCGAGTGCTGGGCTGCTCCCTGGGTCCCAACTGGCTGAAGTGGACTGGCAACTGAGCCCTAGCTCCAGGCCACCAGCCCGAGCTGAGCCCCCGCCAGCTTTGGGGGGAGAGGGTAGAGGTGAAGCCGAGATGGGCCACGGGCTGGGCTGTGGGCAGGGGCCATGGCGTGGGTTAGGGGAGAGACTTAGCCTCCCCTGGCCTATGATACCCACTGCCCATGCTTGCGAACCAGAATTAGCCATGGGTGTTGAGCTGCTGCGTAGAAGTTTCCTCAGAGTCCAAGCAGCAGAAAAGAGAGTTTTCCCCTGTTAGGTCTTTTTATTCCTGCTCGCTTTGAGTTGCAAATTCAGCTGTTGGGAGGACTTCAGTTGCATGTCTTCTCTTCATGGCGTGGGAAGAGCAATCAACAGTCTTTTGATGTTTCATAGAATATCAGGGTCGGAAGGGACCTCAGGCAGTTATCTAGTCCAACCCCTTGCTCAAAGCAGGACCAATCCCCAATGTTTGCCCCAGATCCCTAAATGGTCCCCTCAAGGATTGAGCTCACAACCCTGGGTTTAGCAGGCTAGTGCTCAAACCCCAGATCTATCTCTCCTCCTTCACAATGGTTCATCTGGTTTTGATGGGCCTTCCTTTGTTGGGCAGAAGATAACACCTCCTGTTGGAAACTAGTATTTCACACATTAATGCCTCTCTCCTGGCTGGTGATTTACACTTAGAGCAAACACTTAAATATTACCCTATAACCTGGGCTGTGGATGCTATAAGTCAGTTTAATGCATGCAGCAACTGACAAGCATTTCATAAAGACTCAACACGTTTTTATAACCCTAATACCTATTTTAGCAATAGTAACACACAGGTGAGCCAGGCTGCTTCCAGCTATGTACTCGCCCGTGTTCAGTAGAGACTTTGGAGCAGGGGTGGGCAAACTTTTTGGCCTGAGGGCCACATCGGGGTTCCAACAGTGTATGGAGGGCTGGGTAGGGAAGGCTGTGCCTCCCCAAACAACCTGGCCTCCATCCCCTCCTAATTCCTGCCCCCTGACTGCCCCCCTCAGAACCTCCCACCCATCCAACCCCCCCTGCTCCTTGTCCCCTGACCACCCCCTCCTGGGACCCCCTGCCCACACCCTATCCAACCCCTTCCTCCTCTCCCTGTCCCCTGACTGCCCTGACCCCTATCCACACCCCTGCCCCCTGACAGGCCCCCTGGGACTCCCCCGCCTATCCAACTTCCTCTGTTCCCCGTTCCCTGATTGCCCCCACCCCAAACCTCCGCCCCATCCAACTGCTCCCTGTCCCCTGACTGCCCCCCGGGACTCTCTGCCCCTTATCCAGCCCCCACACTCCCCGTCCCCTTACCATGCCATTCAGAGCAACATGTTTGGGAACCGCCTGGCCGGAGCCAGCCACACCGCCGCGCTGCCTGGCAGGAGCTCGCAGCCCCACCGCCCAGAACGCTGGCAGCTTGGCGAGCTGAGGCTGCAGGGTAGGGGGGAAGCAGAGGAAGGACCGGGAGCTAGCCTCCCCGGCCAGGAGCTCAAGGGCCGGGCAGGATGGTCCCACGGGCTGGATGTGGCCCACGGGCCTAGTTTGCCCACCGCTGCCTTGGAGCCTTGGCATGAGCTGGCAACCGATCTACCAGCATCACACTCTTTGTCCCAGGCATGTGCAGCATTTTTATGGCTGCATCATGGCTCAGTATTTACCCAACCTCACACATGGAGAGTCTCTAATCTCAGCTGATGGAGGTTCCTGAGCCCTGTCATGCCTTATGCATCATTCAAAACCATTATTTGTGAAGCATTGCTACCCAAGGAAGCTAGCAAACGATCTTTCCCAAGCTGCCCTTTCAGCTTCTTCCTGAGCAGGCTTTTTAAAGCTGAGCCATTTGGAAGCCTCGCCACTTAAAATGTGTTCCAAATGGTTCGCCAAGAACAGCCTGTTTACTTCAGTTCAGACAACAATGTGACAGACACCCCCCCCACCAACATTCTTATCTGGCGGAATTTGAGCTGCACGGCTGGTGTTTAAATTGAAGCAGATTTTTTTCCCTCTCTTGAACATCCTGAGATGGGAATATCTTCAGCCATCTCAAAGACAGGGAGAGGCACATTCTTATCAGTCTCCCTTTAGGAAATCAGCATGAAGGATTTCAGGTCTCAGACCTGGCCCACAGGTCCCCAAGGGGTGCCCAAACTGCGACCAGGTGCCCACCAGCTGACTGGTCTCTGGAACCAGCAGGGAAAGAGACTAGCAGAACTGTGGCCTACCAGAGGCTCCACCCATGAAGCTTCTGATCAGAACAGTTGTCCAGCCCCACCAATTGGCCAGGATACACTACTTAAGCTGAAGGAGGCCCAGGAAGTTGTCTGAGTTTACTTCTGTCCTGCCACTGTACTGGACCCTGACTCTGGCTTGACCCTGGCACTGTTCTACAACTGCGGCTCCACCCTTGGCATAGCTGTCTGACTCCAGTCCTCACCCTCAGTGTGACTCCTGACCACGAACCTTGGAGCAGTCCTGAGTCTGACCCTGGGTCTAACCACTAGGCATGATTGCCCATGCCTTTGACCCTACACCTAGCTTGAGACAAAGGAGTTGATTTACTTGTTCTGGAAGAATGGCTTACTGCCATGAGACAGCCACATAATACTGTGTAATGGACACACTAAAGATGGCAGCTAATGCCCTGGACTTCATACTGTGTTTGTATTATCACATGCAATCTTCAAGTACCTTGCAGGATCCTCAGAAGAGGGGCATTTAAAAGGAAAGTCACAATCCCACTGTGTGGTAGACCCAAGAGCCGCTTGCATTCACACGCTTAATTCCTGTTTAGAGGAAACCCACATCCCTTGTTCTCCTTTCACCCAGGGAAATGGGTGAAATCATGACAAAGCCCCAGGGTACTACTCTTCTAGCAGGAGGAATTTGAAAGGCAGATTTGAGGCACTGTGGCCTAATGGATAGAGCAGTGGCTGGGGGCTCAGGAGATCTGGGTTTTATTCCCAGCTATGTTTGTGGATGACCTTAGGCAAATCACTTACTGCTCTGTTCCTCCATTGCCCCAGCTGTGAAATGGTAGAGATCTACCTATTGAAAAGTACTATGTAACAGTTAAGTATTATCACCTGCACATTTGATCACAGTTGAATTTATATGAGAGGGACAATGAGTTAGCTGCACAAGGTGTAAAAAGGTGTTTAATTTTCAGTGCACGTTGCCTAAAAATAACTCCCCCTCCCCCATAAACTAGAAGAGTCCTGTATTCGACTACACAGGAAGTGCTGCTGAATGAAGAATGACAGGTGTTGCACCATGGCAGTAGACAACTATGCTGTAGATGTGGAAGTGCTCTGTCCACCAGGAATAGTCCACTGAACACTGCTGCCTTGCATGGTTTGTTGCCCGAGTACCAAAGGCCCTGATTCGGGAAAACATGAAAGTATATGCTTAACCTCATGCTTAAGAGCCCTTCCCGAATACAGATAGGTTCCACTTCAGGAAAGTGTGAGATCATGGGTCAAGTCCTGACCACACTGAAGCTTCTGACAAAACTTCGACTTGAACAGACCCAGGATTTCACCCATCCATCTTGGACATCAACATGACAGTTTGAGATCATCTGGGGAAATGTTGCTAACCGTCCCTAGATGTGAGTGTCTGAGTGGTTGGGTGATGGCAAGGTGTTCTGTGGATGTCCATAGTTATTCTGGCATAAAACTCGTGTAAGAGTGGAGAATTGGGCACAATAACTATGCTAACTAGTGACAAAATAGGTAGGCCTGTAGCCCATTTAAGTCAGTAAGAGACTGAGTACATTCTTCTGTTCCTCCAACCAATATAGCTTTTGAATTGCTAAATAGTATTGGCAGATGAGAAAAGGCAGAGTAGGTAAATAATGTAGCAGTATGGAAAACTGCTTATGCTTGTTCTAATTGAGTCTGCCTTTTCCTAATTATCTCTCTGAACAATGAAGTGCCAGAGTGATAACCCTAGGAAAAAAGAATAAATCAAGCTATTCTTCTAAGTCTTTGCTGAAATGATACCAAAATGTAGAAAGACTATTAGATTATAAGGCTAATGTTAAAAATATGTGGACAAACATCCTGAAGCAACAGTGGGACTCTGGAGGGGTATAATGGAATAACTGTACTGCTGGTGGGAGAGTGGCTGGATAACTCCTAACCAGCTCACTGCCCTGAAAATACATGAACATAAGAATTAACACACCGAGTCAGACCAGGGCTCTATATAGCCCTGCATCTTGCCCTGTGCTTAATTTGTAGTGAAATATGTGCTGGGGATCAAGCAATTAATTAGGTGCTGGGGCTCAAGTAACTTTTTAACTTTCATAACTGATGCTGCAAGCCCAGAGATGCTGGGGTTATGAATCGCCAAGCAGAGAGGTGCCGGGGCTCGGCCCTGGCACATTTAAGCCTCTGAGAGAGGCAAGTACCAGATGCTCCCGGAGATGGTGCAAGAAACCCTAAAGGGGACTGAGAGAGTTTGACTTACTCACAGAGCTCCCCTTTGTGGGCAGGCATGGTGGTGCAGGGCCTTCTCCCTCAGTTGTCTCTGTCAAATGACCACTTAGGCCTGCTGGTGATTCATCTCTTCTTCCGGCTCAACCTTCTGGCTGGGTCACACAGTCCCACCCCTTCTGGGGTAAACCCAGAGTCCAACAGTCTGCCAGCCTCAAGTTCAGCCTTCAGCCTGACTCCAGACTCACGAGTCTTTGCCTTTTTATGGGGGATTTCAGTAGCCCTTGCCCCTCACCTCAGAGGATTTCCTCATCACCTTCCTCAGTGGGCCACTAGGTGAGCCCCAGCCCTCCCTCTCTGGATTCTGGTCCACAGTCCCTTTAAAGAGCACCCAAGGCCTGACAGTGCCAACCTCTTACTGCCTCCCCAGGCCACTTCCAAGACAGGGTGACATAAGGTCTTTCCGAGCCTCTTCCTGGGCTTACTGTATATAGTCATCTCTCTCTAGGTCTCTGCCAGAGGCCCACGGCAGAGCTTCTGAGCTCTTTCTGCCATCCTGCTGGTTCTGGCAGGGCAGTGCGGGCATCAGTTACTGTATCGCTACCTGCTGGCCACCAGGATCCATGGGTCACATCAAGGCTATGGACAAGATTTTGTCTAAGAGCCCTCTGCCTGCTGGGTAGCACTTGTTGAGTCCCGGTGGTGCTAGAACAATAGCTCTATTGCCCTGTGAGAAAGTGGAGCTCGGCTCAGGGGTTGGGAGAGAGCAGGGTCATAAACTTGCCCTTCCCCTTCATTCCAGCAGTTAGTCAAAAGTGGGGATTATGACCCCCAACAAGGAGTACAAGGGAGGGAGGGATCCTGGCAACCTTGTGTTGGGGCAAGCCAGAATCTGGCCCACATCAAGCGGCACATATGCAGCTAGACCTCCTTTAAGATTGGGTGAACAAAGCCTTCTGGCTAATTCTGCTTAGAGCATCTGACAGCCCATGGTTTTCAGGAGTGTTTTCACAGTTGTATGCATATTACTGTAGAGTGTCTAGAAGAAGAGAGCCCACAATCTCTCACAGTATATCTAAAATCACAGTAGAAGGAGTTAAATGGGTCAGCAAGAACCTGAGACGGTCCAGAAGGTGACATGTAAACGGATGTTAGAAAACCTGGGTGGGAAAAAAAACAACTCATGAGTTGGTTAACAGATGATCGCATCATCCAGTGGTAACTGTTTTAATTCATAGGAAAGATGACTTGCATGATATCATAAACCACAGAATCATCAGTTTATTTTAGTCTTAATCAAGATTTTCCCTAGAGGATGGCTGAGTGCATTTCAGGGATTCCCAGTCTGCCATCATCCAGGAGAGCAGATTGACTTGCTGTTTGTGAGAAAATTCTAGAGAAGCCTTCTCTGTTCAGCAAGTCAGAGTGCACTGGCACCGATAGACCTCTTGAAGTGTTGAAAATGTTGACAAAAATATGGGGAGACAATGGAGCAGAGGAGCCACATGATCAAATCATGAAACCCATTGACGTGAACAGCTGAATGATGTTAAGGCCAGATCCACGCATGGGTTGGGGACCAAGAAGTCTTCTCTCAACTTTTCTCCCTTGCACAAGGCCCAGGAACACTCCCATGCCTGAGCTACCTTGAGTGCAGGGATTTCTCCTTTTCTAGCTCCCTCTTAGGGCACTGGCTTCCCCAAAGGGGTAAGGAATGTTGAGCAAAACAGAGGGGACTACCTGATGGAGTCATTGTTAAGGGTGCCTTCCCTCCCATCATTCCTGCGTGAGATGGCTCTGGTCTGTTGGCAACAGGATATTGGTGTAGATGGAGCCTGGCTCTGATCCAGTCAGGCGATATGTCCCAATATTCCTATTAAGGTCTCATTTTATGCTGGTTTTACACCAGTCTAACTCAGCTGATGTCAGTGGGACTAATTCCGTATATGCACTGGTGTAAGAGCAGAATGAGCACTACTTTCATTCCTAATGTAACTCTACTGGGTTCAGTCAAGTTACCCCATGGTTGAATTTGGCCCGTGGTCTACAAAAGACCTAAAGGGGCAAATCTTGCCTTCCGTTACATGGGTATAACTCCTATTAAAGTCAATGGGGGTCACAGCTATGTTACTGGGGCTCCCTAAAGTTCTGCTGGAACCTTAATTTATATGAAAGCTCAGTTTCAACTGATGTAAATTCATGGTCAGCTAGTGACCTGTTGAAACTGATCCCCATGCTGCAAGACATACACTGACCACTTGCAGGGGGTCAGGAAGAAACTGTTCAATATGGTACGCTGTAACTAGATATTCTTGGGAAGTGAACACAGAAGGTCAGTGAACAAAGTTAATGTGAATTAAATATTTTATTTGAGAGAATATTCATGGGACATGTTTTGAGGTATCTGGCCATTCCTAGCCTCAGTCACCTATTTGTGCATCTTTAATGGTCACCTCCATACTTCTCTTAACCATGTGCAGGAGGCACAAAACAGCAAAGCTTGCTCTTAGGTGTAACTAGAAACCTATAATCTGATTTTTAATGTGAAAGGGAGTCATTAGCAAAGTGTAAAAGGTGCAGAGGACTTCACTTAGCTCTTGTGGTGGTGTTACATGGGTGTGAACAGAAGTTCCCCTGTGCAATGGCACCTTTGTGGGGCTCTGCAGATGCAAAGTGGTGCTTAAACTGGCTTATCCAACCCTAAAAGGATAACCGCTGCATACAGAGCTCAGGATGCCCTGCTTCTTGGAAACTGACACAGGAAATATATCCATGCAAACCTTATCCAAGGACGTAAGGTTCCTGCATCCTGGCCACTAGGGTCGAGTTAACCTAAGTCAATAGAAGGCATCTTCAAACTAAAATGATAGTGGGGTTGCACCAATTTAGTTACATTAATGCAATGTTCTTGTGTAGACGAGGCCCAAGGGGCTGTTAAGAGCTGCACTGAGAGAAACCGTTTGTAAAGCATAACATCACCACCTTTATTAAACCTACTGCTTACGAATAATGGTATATATTTTATGTGCCAGCAGATGGTGCTACATATATGTATCTCACTTTCTATATTTACATATGCCAAATTTACATCTCTACTGTAGAACACTTCCATAAAAAGCTTGTAGACAGCTCAAGTAAGTTGGAGCGGCCTTCAGGCTTCTTTGAGTTGTCCTAGGGGACGAGCTTGATGTTGGATGGCCTTGAGTTCAGGAAGGTGAAAAGGTTGTGTAAAGCCACCTTTGTACCTCCATTCCTTTGCTGGGTTGAGTGTGCCTACAGTTCTGTTCCAAAGACTTAAATACATTTACTTCTGGTGTATCCCCAGGGAAGCAAGAGAATCAGACTCCTAATTGATGTAAATAAATCCTATCAGGTTATGTAAGTCTTTGGAACTGTTTTCTTTTCTTTTTTTTATTTTGAGACAGAGAAATATATATTATAATAAGTTTAGTTGTGACAAGATGTACAAAGTTGAGACTTCCAAAAAATGTCAATTAAAAAAAAAAACATTGTAAAGATCCCCAAAGCTTCCCAGCAGAGTTTAATAAATAAAACAATCATTGGATCCATATAAGTACAACAGGCATGTGCCAGGAAGCTATCACCCTTCGGATTAATCAGCATCCATGACAGGAATTCTTTGTATTGTACAGTCTGTGTTTATTACAGTTCAAGATCTACAGTGATACAGGGGAGAGCAAATCAGGTCAGAGAGAGTAGGTATTTCATGACTTACATTATATATTCATTTCCCTCTCATGCAGGAGGACTCAAGCGAGGCTTACACTGACTATGGGGAAGATTTCCCATGTAGTCAACTGTATGAAGCAGCTGAATATTCAGAAGAGTGCAGGACCCAGCAGCTGCCACTCATGTCATTGAAAATATGGCTTAGGTGCCTATAACTGGGTGTGTTGGATACTGAGCTCTCCCGAAAATCTGATCCCTCTATTAGGTAGATACCAATCACCCTTTACTAGGTAGGTCACAAATACAGTAATCTGTTGGGCTGATCCGCCAAACAGGAAAAGTGAAATCATGCTTGCTGTGGCCCAGTTGCAATTCTCTTCATCGGACTGTCTTTGTTAAGAGAGGTTTAGAACAAAACAATGCTATGTGGAACAGCCTCCCTGCTCCTCAGGACCAGGTCTCCAGGGCTTCACAGCACTCCTCATTATTTTGATATTAAATTTGTTTTACTCTGTCTCCACACTGTCAGTGGGAGGAAGGCTGGTTTTCTGGTTCATGCACTGGGCTGGGACTCAGGAGGTCTGAGTTCTGTTCTTAGCTCTGACACAGACTTCCTGTGTGACATTAAGCTAGTCATTGAACCTCTCTGGGCCTCAGTTCCCAATCTGCACAAAGGGGATAACAATTCACATGAGGGGAAGGTGTTGTGAAGAACCATTTCTTAATGTTTGTCAGGTGCTCGGGTGCTTCAGTGATGAATATATCTGCCCCGAGAGAGAGACTGTTTGTGTTATGCTACAGATTTTTTGTATTGCTGATGCATAACCACTTTATAGAAGTTGTCGGGGTGGGGGGGGAAGCCTGAGCTTTTGACCTCAGGTATTTAAGTAAATGTGCAAAGGTTGAGGTTTTATGATTCCGAGAAAGCAGGCCCATAATTCCCAAGTGCCTTACTAGAATGAACACTTGTGACTTTACCTATATAAGTGTATCAGTCCCTTACTATTAAATATCTTACAGTGCTTATTTGGTCACCTAAAAATCTTCCTTTTTCCCAGAGGAAATAAACCCAATTTACTTAGCCTTCCCTAAGAACAGCTTACGTTCTTGAGACCTGGAAATGTCTTGTTTGCTTTGTTTTGTACCCTTACCAAGACAATAATACCCTTCCTAATAGCCTAAGAACCCTACCCAAGAGAGACTCATTGGCCTTCAGTAAGGCAGGGGAACTACTTATTCTCCAGAGGACACAAACATGCCATGAAACAAAAATAAACCAGGAGAAGTGAAAAATTGAGAGTCAGATCTTTGGTGCTTAAGGCTGAAGAGAGATTGACATCCATTGTGAATGAGTGACCTGAGCATATTTCTACTTCACCAAACATTGTTTTCTGAAACAGGCAATAAGGTTTGGGTGCTTATTGAATGCCTCTGACTGAAAGCTAGATCAGCTGCTAGGAAGAGCATTGAACCATCTGGAAGTGAGACACAAAAACAGATTGCACCATTAGGATTTAGGAGGAAGCTATGAACTGTGCAACAGCATCATGTAAGGAAACACCTTCTTACTGTCTAGAATCACCTGAAACAAAGACATATGGGCTCATGGCACTGGGATGAGGAGCACCTGTTTGGACTAAGGGAAATTATATTACAGGGTTTTTAGAAGCTCCTAAAATGTGTCCTACAGATGAAAAGAAGGGGGCCCATACCTGTTTTAATAAAAGGTCTTAGTCTAATGTGTATGAAAGCTGAAAGTTCCTAGTAAATGGAGAAATGTATGTATATCAGGAATGAAAATCCACTTTGAACTTGCTGGGGAAAAAAGTCCAAGGAAAAATGAATGATGAAGAGCTGGGTGAGAAATTGCCAGAGCCCATGAAGAGGAGACAGACCCATCCAGACTTTCATTCAGGCTAACTCTGCATTTAGCTTTATAATGGGCTTTACCCAACTGAAAGTTTGTGAGTCAGATCCTCAGCTGCTGTAAATCAGCACAGCTCCATTGACGTCAATGGAACATGCCTGAAACGCTCTCCCTGCCTGTAACTGAATATAAGTCAGGTGAAAGTACTTGAAACTCTTGCCCCTTTGAAGTCAATGAGAGTTCTGCCATTGCATTCTGTGGAGCCAGGATTTCACTCTTTGAGTTATATTCACAGCTAAAAGGGCCAGATTCTTTGCTCAGCAGCACAAAGTGGCTGGAAAGCTTCCTTAAGGGGGCAGGTTAGGATTCCCCCCACAATAGGAGAATCCTGTAGCCCGCTCTTTGCCACCCATCCCTCTGCAGATGCTGAGGGTGGGGCTGGTCATGTCAGACTGGGGCTGGAGTGTGCAGCACACTGGCTAGTTTTTGGACGGCAGAACAGCTGAGGCAACTTAAAGCTTGTGTACACGGTGAGTTAGTGTGCAGCAAGCCAGGGTGTGAATCTACGGTACACTGTCTTGATATGGTAGTACATCAGCGTGCACTACGGGACTTTCAGTGCACTGTGGCAGGGTCCACAAGGTGAGGTAGTGCACAGCAAGCTGTTGCACTATAGATTCACACCCTGACTTGTCACACACTAACTCACCATGTAGTCAGGCCCTCAGGGCAGCTCATAGGCAGCTCTTCTCCCATAACAAAAAAGAACCCGCTATAAACATATGGATAATCTAGGGCCCTGTGTGTAAGAAGTGGATAATACCTCCCAGAACTAGTCTGGTGGGTAGGGCACTCACCTGGGATATGAATGCCGTGGGTACAAGTCCGTCTCTGCCCCAATCAGAGCAAGAACTTTAACTTGAGTCTCCCACATCCCAGGTGAATATTCTAATCGCTAGGCTCTGGGCTATTCTGAGGCATCTCTCTCTCTCTCTCTCTTTCTTGTTTTTGACCAGAACTTCTATCCTGGACCTGGGAAACCATTCCCTGATGAATGTTGTGTCAAACCCAACCCTTTCCTGTGAAAAGTCTGTGTCAAGGAATTCAGCGTTTTTCTGACAAGAAAAGTTTTGTGGAAAAATTCCCAGTCAGTTCTAGTTTTCCGATGTTCAGATACTACAGTGATAGGGCCAGATCGAGACAAATCTGAGGTGACTTTCCTACTGTTCTAGAGAAACTTCTCAGGCATGTTTCCCATGCCTAATTTTGCCTCAGTGCTCCCAGCCCTGTAAACTGTTATAAATCTCCTCTGACAAGGCTGTTAGGCCGATTGCCCTCAAGAAGTAGGGTGATTGCCCTCAAGAAGTAGGACAAGTGCCAATATTGCCTCTGGACAAGTGAGATGGTATATCACATGACAATGCCGCTTCTATTCCAGCTTCTTTAATTAGAAACTACAGGACTGGCACGCAGAACCAATGGCTGAGAGCGCTCCCAACTATAGTCGCTGAATTTGGCACGTCAGGATTCATTAGAAATCTTTGCATCTGCCAAGGCCAGGATGGAATCTGCGGTAAACAGCCTCATTTGCAACCTGCATTCAGGGATCACTGTAGAGAATTTGAAGAAGGAAGGAGGAGGAGATAGAAAGAAGGGGTGGGGGCATAGGTGCTGGAACTGGGGGTGCTGCTGCACCTCCTGGCTTGAAGTGGTTTCCATCATATGCAGGGGTTATAGTTTGGTTCAATGGCTCTCAGCACCCCTACTACACAAATTTATTCCAGCACCCCGGGGGAAAGGATGTTGGCAAATATCTTTTTAAAATAAAATTTAAAATGTCTTGAATTTGTAGATCAGGTATATAGCCTTCAGATGTGGCTTTTAAAATAACAATATCAGTTGGGTTTTGTTTCGTTTTTTAAAGTCTCTTAATGTTAAGTTTTCCATTAATACTCCAGTGAGCATTCATTCTGGCAGCTTCCCTTCATTATTTCCTGTAACCTCCGAGCTGAACTGTCAGCTCTAATGTTATTTATAATCCCTCATTTTAGTCTTTCCCTAGCCATTGTTAAAGTAGCATTTGATTTTCCATTCCATCGAATAAAAACAACAAAACCCCTGATGCATCGGCTCCAGGAATATAACTGCGTTACAGCTGTGCACTGCTTCCATTTAGTTCTTTTTATGTTTTAGATAAAACAATTCAATGTTTAGTTGTGCATGCTCCTAGATGGGTGATGTCTTTGCGCTGTAATAGTGGAGCCCCTGGGCCTGTAGCCTAAACAATGGATTTTATCCAGTCTTGTATTTCAGAGGGTGTTTAAAAAATAGCTTGGGGCTGATTGGCCAATGCCCGATATGTAGTGATTTTACTTTTAGCTGCTCTGCCATCCACTGGAATCCTCAGCCTTGTGTTCGATGCCCAGACTCCCTGTGCAATGGAGAGAGTGAGGCACCAAAGTATGGGATTCTCAGAAGCCAGCAAGCTAGCCAATAGGGAATGCTGAATTGCGGGGCGGGATTTAGGCCCTGCTCTTCAAAGGTAGGTGCCTGTCTCAAGTGGGGATTCACAGTTGTGAACCCTCTCCTAGAATTAGTTGCCTTTGCCTGCTTGCTCCTTTTTCAAGAACAAAAGAGAAGAGGAGTTGGTATCCCACTCTCTCCCCTCTTCTACCCTATAGCCTGATGGCTGGTGCACTCAGCTGGGACATGTGAGACTCCAAGTTCTCCATGCTCCAATGAATATTTAAGTACACTATACAAAGTGGAACAGCTTCAACAAAAGAGATTCACGATAGAATACCCTATAGGCTAGTGGTTAGGGCATGCACTTGGGAGGATGGAGAACTGGGTTCCAGTCCTTTGGTACAGCAGAGTGGGGATAGGAGTCTGGGTTTTCGCATCCCAGTTGAATGCTCTAACCACTGGCCTTTAGGGTAATGGAGGGTACCTCTTCCTGGCTGTCTTTGGTGTGGATTTGATGTGCTTCGTCCTGTAGGTGAGAGGCTGGGGAATACCAACTCTGTGAACCCTGCTAGGTCTTAGATGTAAATGAGGTGCCATCAGGTATTAAGCTGTCCTGCAGTGGCTCAAGAGCGTGAGTACTGACCTCAGGGTGACCTGTTCAGAAGCAGGGCACAAACCCCAAATTGGTTGTGAGTTCTATGCTTTAGTTTCACCAATCAAGTGTGATGTCTTCAATTGCTATTATAGCCTTAACATGAGATGAGATACGACCCCCTTGGGTATTCTGATCTTTCCTGCCAAACAAGTAAGCTGACGTGTATTAGATGGTCCCTTACACCAAAGTTCACAGAAATATTGAGGTTACAGCCAGTCCCAAAGGACCAGTCGCTTATCCCAGGTCAGTTGCACCTTAGATCTCAAACCAAAGACAATGCAAGTAGCCAATTCTATAATAAACTCTCTGAAGATTTATTAAGTAGGTAAAGGAAATAAGAGAATTATTTACAAGGTTAAAGCAGGTAAGCATATATACACACAAATGAGTTTCAGTCTTAAATTTCAAAGAATAATAGAAGCTTCTATAATAAGCAAAGTTTATATGTCCCTTTAGGGCTAACTCAGGCCAAGCACCGGGGATCTTTTTTTTTATGCCTAGTAATCCTTGCCCCCTCAGGATGCAAGCAGCATCAGAAATTAAGTCCCTAGCAAAGAGAAACTGTTATTCCTTTACAGCCTGAGTTCAAGCTGATGGGATGACATCACCTACACGTCTCCTCTTCTGGGGGTGGCGGATAAATGCATTAAACAAAGTCTTTGTTATTTGATGTTTCACAAGGGCTCATTTGATGTCAATGGGCCTTCTTGGGGGGCAGAAAATAAAAAACCTTCTGTAGGAATCCAGCATTATACATTAATTAATTCTTCCTTCCTGTTTCATGACTTAAACAATTACAGAAGATTACAATAAAAACATTTAATATCACCTTATACCATGTTGTAAGTACAGATAAATATGTGCAACATCCTACAAGCATTTCATAAAGTTTAAACACATTTTTTTAAACTTAACATCTATTTTAACAATGCTAACACACATGTGAGCCAGACTAATTCAGCTGTGTGTTTCTGAGTGCTCATTTGAGGCCAAAGGGCCTTGGCATGAGCTGGCACCTGGTCTGTCAGTGTCACAAAGGGTGCTTAGCATCTTTCAGCATCAAGCCCTGAGACATTCAGCTCAGGATAATTTGAGCAACTTCCAAGGAGCCACTTGTAACTACAAGAGCATGTGAGGCTGAGGTTGATCCTCTGGGTCATGTATTTTCCTCCATCCCATTATTCCCCTCCATTGTCCTGCAGCCCCCTTGGACTAATCTGGAAACCCCCCAATTGCACCGTACTGAGATAAAAGGAGGTTAATAGAATATGGAACTGGCAAACACACAATGGGTAATGTCCAAAGAATGAATCATTCATGCAATAGAAACCATTTCCTTTAAAACATAAAGGAAAATATACAGTATAAAAATAAGGGACCATTCCTTGAACTTTCCATAAATAGCCTTTCTCCCCCTTCCTCAGCCACCAATTGACTTACTTTACCCGCTTTCCCCATTTGCCTTGTAAGTTCCCAGCTCCCAGTTCTTGTAATTTGTCAATGAACTGGAAAGGGAACACAGTGAGTCATCATCAGCCGAGACAAACAGTAGCCCCTGGAGATTGCCCTTGCTCTCCAGAAAAGATATTTTACTCCTAAACTTTGGAAATCTAAATGCAATTAGAACAGGAAAGGATTTTTAAAAAAGCAGTTTCATACATGATGTCAGGATTTCCACTACTTCACATGGAAACTATCCTCTCTTATTTTAAACAAGAAATACTGGTGCTTGTGTGTATATGTGGAGGAGGCGGGAGAGACATTCTGGCCTCCTTTACAATGTTATAAAAATATCAAGATCCTGAATCAGCTGATAAGCTAGTAGAAAGCATCTGGACCTTGTCTGAGTGAAATGTTGTATTCGAGCTGTATGTCGAAAGCTTCCTGTTCTTCTAGGAAATCATGAGATGGCTCAGACTCGCATCTTAGCAAATCCATAGAACATCTGCCATTTCAACATTTTTGCTCCCTCAGCAGGACTGTGACCTGGGAGGAGGAGGAGGTCAAGATGTCAATCAAGCATTAAGAAGAAGAATATGGTCTAGGTATAAAATTATCAGCTACCACATAGAGCTTGAATACCAAACTCCCTTGTCAGCACGTGGGGGGACATCCTCCTACCTGTTTCTGTAGCTAGAGCATTAAGATCTTGTCCCATCATTGTTCTTTTCTCCTGGGTTCAGAAGGGAAGGAGACTATCCTTCCTGCAAATGGAGGTAAGGAATCAAGGTTCAAGTCTTGGCATGGTCCTTTGCCCTTTGTTCAGGGACGTATAAGTGCATCCTTCCTATTTCTAGAGGCAGGAAATCGAGGCTGAGTGCTGAGTTCACTCCCTCATCCCCCGCTTCAGGTCAACAGAGACTATAAATTACGAACTTTTATATAACACTTTTCATTTGTAGGCTGGCTTACAACAATTCTTCCTAATTTTGGTAGTGGCTCCGCTTCTTACAGTATTAACTGTTAACTCAGTAATTCTCTCTTTTTCTGTTCATTAGCATACCTGAAATTACAGCTGCTGGCCCATGCTCCCAGAGCAGTGGCCGTGTTGGTCTGCTCACCTTGGTCAGTAGAACCAGTACCCCATGTACTTCAGAATATTGCCCTGTAAATGATGAACCATGGAGACATGTGAAAGCACAGGACAAATGGTGCATCGGTTGGGACAAAGTCTCAGGAGAACACTTCTTTTCATTGAATCTCAGTTATTGATGCTGCTGCTACAGGAAAAGAGCTGGGGCACAGAGAAAAGGCTTTCACATCACCCAGAGCTGGATGCCAACAGTAGGTGTGGTTCTCCATCTGCTGACTGTTTCAGTTTTCTTGGGTTGTGATGGCAAAGTACCACAGTGATGACACTGCACTGAGAGCTGTAACTCATTTGATTACATTCTAGGATCTATCCGCTTATGAGTGGCCTGCCCTATATTTAGAAAATCAAAACCAGCTATACGTAGAGGTCGAAGACTAGATTGCTATGTGTTAGACATGATCATCATGAGCCATCATGAGGGAACAGCCTCATGCAGCATAAATGAGTCTTCGGCTGTAGTCACATGCTGTCAATAAAAAGAAGTCACGATTTGGTTGTGGACTGGGATGCGTATACCAGGATGAGGCACCGCCCCACTTAGACTTCCAAGGCTAGCTGCGTCCCTGGAAAGAGCCTATGCACAAGGGTCTCAAACCTTTATATAGGGTGAGAGAGGTAATCTGGAGAACCACCCATTTGCTATCATATAATGTCCCCATGGTAACCACAGCAATTGCTTATATGGTAACATTCTGAAAGTATAAATGCATTGTTAGCTTCTTTTCATGCAACATAGCAGCTGGAAACATGGGAGAGGCAGAGGCCTCTTCTGGAGTGCTGTGTCCAGTTTTGGGCCCCACGCTACAAGAAGGATGTGGAAAAATTGGAAAGAGTCCAGCGGAGGGCAACAAAAATGATTAGGGGGCTGGAGCACATGACTTACGAGGAGACGCTGAGGGAACTGGGATTATTTAGTCTGCAGAAGAGAATGAGGAGGGATTTGATAGCTGCTTTCAACTACCTGAAAGGGGGTTCCAAAGTGGATGGATCTAAACTGTTCTCAGTGGTGGCAGATGACAGAACAAGGAGTAAATGTCTCAAGTTGCAAATGGGGAGGTTTAGGTTGGATACTAGGAAAAACTTTTTCACTAGGAGGGTGGTGAAACACTGGAATGCGTTACCTAGGGAGGTGGTGGAATCTCCATCCTTAGAGGCTTTTAACATCAGGCTTGACAAAGCCCTGGCTGGGATGATTTAGTCATCACCTGTGGGGTCCCTTCCAACCTCGATATTCTATGATTCTATGACTGCAAAGGCTTAGTGCCTTCCATTACTTGCACCACGAAAGAGTATCACTAAAGGTAGGTGCCACTTTATGGGAACAGAGCACCTGTTGACATGACAGCAGAGAAATTGAATGGTGCAGTGGGGTGGTTCCTGGGAGCGATTTGGGGTCCAGTAGAATAAGATGGAAGAATGAAGAAAAGAAGGATGAGGAATGGTGGAAGGAAAAGAAGTCCTGGTTGTGCCGGGAGAAGGATGCTATAGGAGGAAGGGCAAAAGGAGATAAACATTGAAATACTGGAAGGCTGATGAATGGCAAATCTCTGAGCCTTTGGGGATTTTCTCCTCCGAGGAAAGTGCATGGGCTCCGTTGTTCCTATTGGCAGAAAGAACGAGGAGTACTTGTGGCACCTTAGAGACTACAAATTTATTTGAGCATAAGCTTTCGTGGGCTAAAGCCCACTTCATCGGATGCATGCAGTGGAAAATACAGTAGGAAGATAGATAGATAGATATACATACACAGATAACATGAAAAAATGGTGTTTGCCATTCCAACTTTTAACAAGACCAGTCGATTAAGGTGGGCTATTATCAGCAGGAGAAAAAAAAAAGGTTCGTAGTGATAATCAGGATGGCCCATTTCCAACAGTTGTTCCTATTGGCATGTGTGTGACAGGTTTGGGCCCTTTAGGGTGTCACTGGATGTGCTGGGGTGCCACTGAGTCAGCTTGTTCTGCCAGCCTGGGTCCCCTTTCCCTGGCTAGGCTCACAAGCCTCTTCCAGCCAAGCCCACAGGCAGAGCCACACCCAGCTGCGCAGACAGACAGAAATCCGCTTTGGAAAGATTCAGCCTTAGGGGCTTGCCCCAACACCCTGGTGTCCAGTCCCTTTATGGGGTACAAACCTAAAGGTTTTATGAAATTCGCACCTGCCCTCAATGTGGAGGGAGATGTGTACAACTCCCCACCCTCACCCCCACAGTGACAAATCACAGAAACTGGGTTTAATAATAAACAAAACAAATTTTATTAACTACAAAAGGTGAATTTTAAGTGAATATGAGAGATAACAGACAGAACAAAGCAGATTACTGAGCCAAGAAAACAAAGTACACAAGCTAAGCTTAATATACTTAAGAAACAGGTTACAAAATGTAATTTCTTATCCTAAATATTATTTTAGGCAGTTTGCAAAGTTTCTGTGGTTCAGTGTTCGAGTTATATTTCTTTTCAGACTGGACCCCTGTCTGAGTCTGGACTCCCCCTCCCCGCCTTCCCTTCAGGTGGCTTTGGCAGTCTTTCTTCTTGGGCAGGCAGGCAATGGAGAGGAGGAGTCCCATTTGCCTTCCTCCCCACCCTTAAATAGGATTTACATAAGGCGGGAATCCTTTGTTTCCCAAACTTGATCCCCCGTCCCTTCCAGTGGAAAGTTACAAGACATCCCAATTAACGTTTAGTATCAGGTTACAAGACCACTTGACCTACTAGTGTCACAGTTACATCCCCAGATGCCTCCCAGAGGGAGAGAGATTAGTATCTTAATGGTTTTGTTGTTACTTCCTGATGGCTCATCAAATTTGATGGCCTGTCGTCTGGTGGGTGTCTTCCCATTATACACCCACTTCTAATTGTTACATAGCCCATATTTCTAACTTTAGATACAGAAATGATACATGCATACAAATTGGATAATCACATTCAGTAAATCATAACCTTTCCAATGATACCTTACAAGTCCCATCTTGCATACAATATATCTCAATTATATCATATTCATATCATAAGCATATTTTCATAAAGAATATGGAGTGAAATGTCACAGTGTGTTTCAACTATTTGTATGCATTCATATTTATGCTTCTCTTCCCCTTCCTGCAAAGGGCTTTTCTAATGCTTCAAGTTGCTGTTCATTGGGATAAAATTGCCCAAGATCTGGTCTTTACACTGTATTTCACTTCTTGAATGGTGGAGATAAGGTGGAAAGACCAGATTTCATGTTGTTCTGCTCCAAAAATGTCTCAATCTGGAAAAAAAAAAAGCCTATGAAAATCATGCCCAAATGCAAAATAAATAAAATTTTAAAAGGGTTTGTTTAGAATTCTGCAGAGCTTGAATGCTTAGCCCTTTCCATTGTTTGATTTTTTTATTTCCCTGTGTTCATCAATTCGTGCTATCTTTCCAATTCCTAAGGTGAGCATCTAGATTTCTTGCTCATCAGGAAGCTTTAAAAAAATCATATCTGTTTTCTTGTGGCTGATAATCCTGCATATCCAGTATTCTAGTCCTCTGGGGTCCATCACTCTCTTATTGACAGCATTCTAGGTTGTTGAGATCCATAAGCCTAGTGTTTTGACTCTGTGGTCCATTAGAAATTTAAAGTCTGCAAACAGATCTGTGGGAAGCAGTTCATACAGTTTATGGACAAACATATTTTTGGAAGAAGACATCTTGCTTTGCACTTAACGCCAGCCCAGCTCCATTTAGAAGTGTGTAATTATTCCAGATAAATAATACTGGAAGCCATCTCCATGGAGGGTTTGTACTAGTTGAATTTGAAAGCGAGAACAAAGTTAAAAAGCATGAAGAAGCCTGAGAGGAGAATCTGTTTCAAATTACCAAATTCATTCCCCTGCAGAGTTTGAATAAGAGAATGGCAACACCTAATGAAACTTAGGAAATCAGAACTGGCAGAGTTTAAACAAAACTCAAATCACATGTGGGTTTTTCCTTAATAGTGACAATTGTGCAATTGCCATTCAGTTCCAGGACAGTGGAAGAAGAATGAGCTGCCTGCAAAGGAACAAGTTAAGAGACATTAATCTCTAGGGCATAAACATCCTCATTATCATAAGGAGCATGAAGATTAAAAAGGAAACAACATGGCTCTTATTATACTTTTCAAAAGTGATCAGATATTGTTAAGGGCAATATGTTTGCCAAATCTCCTTTTAATAAATTGTATTTTGTTTTTAAAGATAGGCAGGAGCCAAAAAAAACCATATTAATCTGGTAAATTTTATTATTATTTTCAGACTGATGAGATTAGTGATAAAACTAGGTCTTTGTGAAGCTCATCAGTTTTTGGTTTGCAAGGTTTCATTACTGTAGATTTCCATGGGCTTGCTTTTATGACAGGCATTTCCCTCCCCCAAGAAGCAAAATGTGTACCGTCAATCTGGGCTGACTTAAATGTGAAATAAAACAGCAATGAGAAAAAGATCAGTAATACAGAAAGAACAAAAGTGGCTAACATGGAAGAACACAGTGTTTTTATCTCCTCGCCCTAAGGAACTCTGAGAACAAAATGGCTGCTGAACTCTGCAAACAGAGGGGCAAATCAATCCTATATATAATTCGACTGGCTTCAGTGGAGTCAGTGAATTTGGCCAAAAGAGCGTGCTCAGAAATGTTAAGGTGCAGTGGACAGAAAGGAAAAGACATCTTGGTTTCACATCATGCTTCTCACATCCATGTTTCACTGAGATTTAGGCACTCAATTCCCATCGGAGTTAGGCCCCTCGTGCAGACCCTCAACGATGCTTCAGTGACTTGCCCAAGGCCACACACAATCTGTGTCAGAGCAGGCAATTAAATCAGGGTCTTCTAAATCCCAGGCAAGTGCCCTAATGTCTGGACTATCCTTCATTTCTGAGATTTCAGAGTAACAGCTGTGTTAGTCTGTATTCGCAAAAAGAAAAGGAGTACTTGTGGCATCTTAGAGACTAACCAATTTTTTGAGCATAAGCTTTCGTGAGCTACAGCTCACTTCATCGGATGCATAAGTGAGCTGTAGCTCACGAAAGCTTATGCTCAAATAAATTGGTTAGTCTCTAAGGTGCCACAAGTACTCCTTTTCTTTTTGCTTCATTTCTAAATTCATAACCAAAGCTGCAGCCAAAAACCACAAAACTGCCCAGGCTCATCCCTAATCCAAATTTGCCCAAAGGTTTGTGAGAACTGCAGTAGCCAATTCCATGATCCAGGGCAGCATTTTGTGTTGGTACTGAAAGGTGGGCCCAGTTTTTTTTCAGTGAGCCTCAGGTAACAACAAAAATAGATGTCACAGCTCTATTTAATATCCTTCACAATGGATAATTTGAGAGGTGGGTCAGATTTGATCCCAGACTAAGAGCAATTTCAGACTGTTTATTTAGTTCAGATGAGTATGCGGAAGTTTGGACCCTAAGCCAAATCTGTTTGATCTGGAAATGATACTGGAAACATCATATAGCCAGGCTTCCTTGAAAGATTTTCAGTACGGCCTGGTTTTCATGTGATTAGAAATACTACAAGAAAAATGTCTTTTTGTGCTATTTTGATATTTCTGTCTCCTGTTTTGGCCACAATCAAAGATGCATGATGAGTTTATACATTTTAATTTAATCATTTTTAAAATAAAGGTGTATTGTTAGGATTAGGTTAGGATGAAGTTTCAAGACTAGACCTGATTGAATATTCCACTGAGAATAACTTTTTGTAGCCAATTTTGATGGTTTTTTTTCCCATTGAATAATAATTGATGAGCACTTTTCCATTATTTAACCAGCTCTGCTCTGGATGATTCTTGTTTTTTGCTGACCTTGGTCACTCACTCCTTGCTGAGATCTCATTTACAGCACTTTAGTCTGAAGTAAGGGCTTGCCTACATAGAGAATTATTACAAAATAGCTGTTGGGGTAGCCAGTGGGTTAAGCTAAATAAGAACAAGTAATTCTTATTCCAAAATAAGAGTTATCTACACATGGGTTTATTCGTGAATAGCTATTGCACTTTAAAATCACCCCTTACCTTAATCTATGAATCTGAATTAACTTTCAGGTGTAGACGAGTGCTAAAATATTTTGTTGAATACTCCAAAAATTAGGCTGGGAGCGTTGATCTACTCGGTGAGCTAGAGGAGAGCAAAGGAAAATGGGAAACAAGGAACCGGTAACGAAGAAAGTTCCCCCCCTGCCCTAAGTGAGACCACAGACATCATGGGGTCGGGGCTCCATTGGAGTACGAGATGATGATGGAACCAAGGGGTAACCACTCTTCATGACCTGTTCCCCTAACAAACAGAGGCATTTGCCAATGGATGGAAACAGAACAGAAGTTCCTCAGAGCTGTGTGAACCTCCTCTCCCTGCTTTCTACAACACTGAAAGATGAAGACATTACTCGGGAACCTGGTGAGCCAAAGATTTTGGATTAATGGACTGAGTCATGCAGCCAGGACGGAAGAGGAAGGGAGTTCATGAGGAAGGTAATCCATCCAGCCCCTGGTCATATTTTTTGGTTTGTGTCACTGCTGGCTGGAATTGTTGTCTACATTAGTATGACCAGAAATTGTCATATTCTTGAGAGAAGGTTTCCTTGCCAAGTTTTGTAGCCATCAGAAAAAAGACCTTTCCCTTGGATCTCCAAATGCTTCACATGATAAATAAGCCTTACAACACTCCTATGATATGGGTAAGTATTACTGTACCAATTCTGGGGAGTCATAGGGGTTACATGACCTGCCCAAAGTCATAAAGCAAAAGTGGCAGAATAGAACTGTGATGTTTTGACTTTCCATGCTTTTGCTCTGACCTTCAGACTTAGCAGAAGCAAGTGCCTGACTCAAAGTCTGCTGTGGTCAACAGAAGTCTTTCCATTGACCTCATATCAGTCCCTGAATGCCTGGTAGTGGTAAAGAGTTGGTGCTGCTTAAGCTAAGCCCAGAAGTCGAGCGGCAGCAGGACCTCTAGAAAAGTTGCATGTCCATCCATGTCCATTGAAATGCTGCTGCATTATTCATAGCTGCAGTCTCTTCCCACATGAGCATCAGCCTCTTCAAGCTTGGCAGGCTGGAAGATGGGAAAGCCCATGTTAATGTTTGCACAGTCCAGCCCAGTGCAGAAACAGGAGAGGAAGAACACAACATATAATTCACTGTCTATTCTTACCGCTGAGATCAGCAATGAGTGGACCACATTCAGGCAACAGCTGAGGTGCGTCCAAACATAATTTGTAGCCTGCAGGATATAATGGATATTTTGAATACCGGCCTGCACAATTCTGGGGCATGGGGATGTCCTACTGATGCTAGTGATAGGTGTAAAAATAAGAATATTGATAAATATAACATGGGAATGATGGTAACAAGATAATACTGAGCTGAGGGATGAATTGTCTGACACCCATAATAACTATCAACAGATTAGGGTTACCACGTTTTGTTAGACGTATTCCTGGAGGTTTTATCACATGACATAATCTTTAATTCCTGGAGACTACAGGACAGTCCTAGAGCATTGCCAACCCTACAACAGATGGTTAAATCCACCCCAAGGCCTGTGATGCACCGAATTAACAAAGACAATGCTAATAAAACAGAACGCGCAGGTGTCTGGTTCCAAAGACACGATATTTCTGTATTCTGATTACATGGGCTGCATGATTCTGGTTAAATCAACCTGTGTCTTTATTTACCCTTTGACAAAGTCATTGTGATTTTTGATCTGCAAGGAGGAAACATACCTTTGGGATTTGGCATGACTATGATGAAAGCCATCGCTGGGCACCTTTCACATGGCATCTTTCAAATGCCTTATGCAGCTAAAGACTTCATGGCCTTGAAGATACAAATGACCCAACAAGGACTATATTTTGGCCTTGAGTTTTCTTTTCAATGCTGCTTTTGCTCCCCCCCACACCCTGAAAATGGGAAGATATTTGTAGAGCACATGAGAAACAAGGAGCCTGTTTTCTTCTTCTACAGAGGAGGGTGGAAAACTAGGAGTGTGGTCTCTGTGATATGTTGGATCATTTACATTTACTCTCTGTGTCTCCTTATTAATAATAACCAACTGGGAAAATTAAAGCATTGTACTTGTGTCTGGGAACATGGGAGGGACTGCTCTGGAGAGATGCCCGAGGAGGTGCAGATGCCCTTCTGAAGATCTAATCAGAGAGACAGGGCTCACAGGGATTTCTGGGGATTATAAAGAAGAGTTGAACTCAAGAATGATGGGGGCTGCTTTATCCTGGTTTTAGGGAAAAAGCCTTTCCCATCATGATGTGAATGAGATCAGAGGAGCTCTAGAAGTGGATGCATGGCACTGAAAATCTTGAATTTCCCAAGCGCACTGAAGAGTTGGCTGAGAGAGTCACAGAATTCTGGTTTTGGTGCCAAAACCAAAAAAGAATATTCCAGTTAATGCTATATGCAGCTTGGAAAAATCTGCTTGTTTTTTTTCCAAAGGAATGTGTTCCCTTTAGCATTGTTTCCACTTCGAGTAATCTTTACAGAGCAGCACAGTTTGTTTCTGTGGAAAGGTGTGGCTCATTCCAGAGGACTACAAGAGATGCACCCAGAAAAGGCTACAAACATGTGACCCAGTGATGGAAGGGTTTGTTCTGGCATGGGGCTGGACAGGAACTGAGGAAACGTGATGGGTGGCATATCTGGCACTCCCCAATGTCTTCACTAAATAGTGAAGATGGGGTTCAGATGTTAAACTACATCCTCATCCCTCTGCACCCACAAAGTTCAGAGATGTTTAGATCAAGCTCAGTGGGGGGAGGGATAGTTCAGTGGTTTGAGCATTGGCCTGCTAAACCCAGGGTTGTGATCTCAATCCTTGAGGAGGGCATTTAGGGATCTGGGGCAAAAATTGGAGTTTGGTCCTGCTTTGAGCAGGGGGTTGAACTAGATGACCTCCTGAGGTCCCTTCCAACCCTGATATTCTAAGGTTTTGCTTCAGCCTGTTACAGAAACAGGGGCCATTTGAAAAATTTAAATCCAGTTTCTGATTATGGTATCCCCAGAATGGAATGTGGGTATTTTCTACTGATAACCAAAAGTAACAACAGCATCAAACCCCTGCGTACCTAAAGCTCTATCTGCCAAAGGGCTACATTGTTTCTGAAGCTCTCTCACCATTGTGAATCATCTACCAGACTCAACTGGGACCAGCTGGTCTCTTTCCTTCTCTCTTATTTGGATAGACTGTAAATATTTGGTTTGTTTTTTTGTGGTATCAGTCCGCTCCCATCAAAGAGTTCATAACATGCACCAGTTTTCAGCTCTTAGTGGTGCTTTGTAGTCAAGGTATCATGATGGCTTTACTGTTTGAGTTACTCTCCTTATTCACATTGTGACTGAGACAGTAGTTGGGTCCCATAAGGCTGGGCAAGATTCAGGGAATATACAATATAGTAAACTCTGTCTGTGTTTTCAGAGAGAAATGGTGGCTAAAGAGGAGAGAATATGTAAAAGCATCCAGTTCGGCCGCTCACAAATTTTATTCTTTAAGCGTGAAACTGAAATTTGCCCCTGTGCAGAGTACAAGTGCCGGGCTGATGCTCTACTTAAGTCTCCCTTCCGTGGCCATAAACAGGCCCAGCTCACATGCTGCTTGGACCATTCTCTATTTGCAGGAAGTTCAGACTTCTTCCCCTTCATTTTAATGCTCTGCTCCTACCTGCGTCTCATCTCTCCTCTCCTGTCCCTCGCCACCTTATACCTGAGCTATTTCTCACCTTTTTCCTTTTGTCCCCTCCTTCCTCTCTCCTTCCATAGCTCTTTTCAGGATCTTCCTGTGGTGCACACTTAGGAAAACATCCTCATACAGGACTGCACTTAAACACAGGATTAACTGTGAGCATGTGCATAATTTTAAGGACGTGCTTACATTCAGGCCTTAATAATGGCCTATGACTGGAACAAATTGTCCCCCCTTCATACCCAACATCCTCATTTATCTCCTTCAAATTCCTTATTAAAATTCACCCTATTTTGCCTTTGCATCCTACCATTGAATTCAGTGGGACAACTCATGCGTAAAGTTATGCATGTGCGTCAGTGTTTGAAGGATCAAAGCCTCAGCCAATGGGACTGTTCATGTGAGTCAAGTTACTCATAAGTGTAAGTTATTTGATGGATCAATGTATTCAGCACCTGGCAGGATCGTCCCCTAATTTATGTCTCTGCAGCAAATCACTGACATTTTACTCACTAATGTGAAAAAGTACAGATCTATTTGGCTTCTGATTGTACTCTAGGATTGAAGAGAACTAGAAAGAAAAAACCCACGTTTCCTCTAGGGATTAAAGGCTGTTTTCTACTTAAAGCACGAAAAAATGCCTTTCGTTTTCCTCCAGAATTTGAAGCAAACCAATAAAACGGTTTTGTTTTTGCAAAAATTGGAATATGTCACAATGTCTGCAAGCTTTTTTGTTAATGTGGGGGTATTTTTATGATAAGAAGCCCTCAGATCATCCCCTTCTGTTTAAAACATCATAGGAGAGGCTTCTGGAGAGGAAATTTGCATGCAAAGGTTCCCCACAACATTCATTAGGGTGAAAGGGGTTGGATTTTTCTCTCCCCTATAAAATGCTGAGTAGTAGTGCTATCCAGCCCTTGATTGTCCCTCTGTCTCCTGGAAAACTCCAGGACTCATCAGATTTGCAGACAGGCAGCAACCAGATGAAATACCCCTCATCCTCCATAGCTGGTTTATAATAGAGAAAGGAAGTTTGCTGGATGTACTTATTAGTGACAGGACAACCTCAAAAGGTTGGGGAAAAGGAGGGCAAGTTCAGGGAGCTTATCTGAACTGAACATGTTTGCACATTTGTAGTGTTGATCCAAAATTTCTTTAATGTAGGAACCCAATGACTTACCTGAGGGCAAACTTCAAAGTCAATAGTAGACAGGGCAGCGCAGCACCCAAAGGTTTCCATTTGAGTTTTGGGAGATGATTTCTTTTCTTTTTTTCCCCCTTTCTTTATTTTACTTCACTTTATTTAATTTCACCAGTTCACCTCTTCTAGGTATGACTGTTCTTCTTGGGAGATTTCAGGCAGAAAAAAAGAGCAATGCACACAGGCACAAAACAGATTTTTATTTCTACGACACAGGGGAAAACCAAGAGGGGATTTGATGACAGGATGTGACAGAACATGGGACAGATGGCCCAATCCAAGTTGAGTGTGCAATGGAAAAATGGAGATCCAAGGTGAAATGAACATGGAACAAAGATTAGGGAAGCACTTTGTTCACATGGGAAAATTATATATATATACGAATCTACAAGGAGCCAAAACACTATATTCGTCCAGGACTTGTTGTCAGGAGTCAGAAATGGAATGAAGTGCTAAGAGAGGATCTCAGCTCAACAGCAGAATGGATTTTCCTTTGTTTGGTCCTAGCCACTCCCCTTCCCAAAATAAACTTCCTCTTGATCTGATAATCCTCCATTAGGTGGCCAGGAAATTGAAAACATCAGTTCACATCAGAAACTCCCATCCTAAAATGGGAGAAAGTTAGGTCAGGTAAAATGATCTCATCACATGGCCACAGTTATGTTGGAGGCTAAAGTCTGTTACCTTGATCTTATTGTTCTTCAGCTACAGGGTTTTTAAGTGCCACATCAATCATAGTGCGATTGCACCAAGAAAGCGGGAAGGGAATGCATCTTACATCATCCTTCTGCTAAAGCCATTCCCTGAGACATTAATCACAGCTTAGCTACATCTGAGGATTCTCATTGTTTATGTTATGAACAACTCTGACTGCTCAGTGCAGTGGTGGAGGAGTTTTATCTGCAGCAGAGAGCTGCTGGGATCTGTTTACTAGAAAAGTTCAGGTGAAGTGGAATCATGCACATTAATAACTAGACAGTCTGTCTGTACACATCCATCTCTGTCAGTCTACATTTGTCTGTCTGAACTCTGTGCTCTTCTTTCACTCTCTTTGTCTCTCTCCACTTCCATTTGCAGTTTCCTAATTATTGATATATTTATGAGCACGGTTTTGCTTTGAATCAAAAAAGAATTCAAGCCATTGCATGAGTCCAGCCTATTGTCTTCAAAACAATTTACCAAAGGTTGGGGTAGGTTCTCGTCACTCCATCTCCAGCCAGCAAATTTTAAATCAAGATTGGATGTTTTGCTAAAAGATCTGTTCTCGGATTTATTTGGGGGAAGTTCTATGGCCTGTGTTATACAGGAGGGTCACAGTAGGTGACTACAGTGGTCCCTTCTGGCCAGATTGCAAATCTATGAAAATGACAGTGGTTAGTTCAAATTTTCTTTCTGCCTGCAACCTATTCATAGAAGGTTTCGGCAAGCCTCTCTCCTCTGCATGCATTGCTGACAACTACTCTAGGTTGCCGGTTATGTTGCATTTTAAGTTTGGGGCAGATCACATGGTAGATATCACTTTTTCTTTTTCCAGCCTGAGCCCTTGTTTGTGATTAAGAGGGTCAGCCCAGCTTAGCAACAGCCATTTTGTTTTCATCTTCTTTGGCTACTCAGAGAAAGGGGCTGCATTTCAGTTGAGCTCTCTGAGCAAGCTGGAGAATATGGCAGGAGATGTGTTTCATTAGCTCTGTTGTGTGCCTGAGCCTGGCAGGCCATGGCTTAGTAAAACACCTTTTCCAAATACTAAGGACAGTGACAACGACTTTTATTTTATATATGCATCAACGACTTATAGCCATTTTTTCACAGGGAAATTTGTTTCCCTGGTATTTGAGTTATCTCATTAGATTCTACAAAGTCTTAGAGCCTGACACCCAACATTTAGACCTGTCTGTTTTGATGTGTTCATGTCCCAGACTTTGCATTCCCTTTTGCATAGAAGTAAATGACTGGATTCTAGGCAATGCAGAACAAAACCTCAAGAGTTTACTTCTGTGCTGAGGCTCATACATATAAGACACTACTCTCATTCTTCTAGTTAGAGAGAAGTGTTTGTCCAGAGTACAATACGATAATACGGTTTGTCCGGAGTACAGATTTATGAAGGCATATCTAAACACATTACTGAAATCCTAGGCATATCTAAGCACGTGCTTAGTGTAGTGTGTAAGCTTTGCCACTAGTATGGTATTCAGGTGTAGTACTAGGGCAATCATCACCTCAGAGTCTGGGGGCTAGTTGTATAAAACTGAAGGGAACAATAATTCTGTAGAGAGAGAATCGGGACTCTCTCCCCTTCCCTCCGACTATTATCATCAGTCATTTATATTATGGTAACACAGGATCAGGATTGGGCTCCCGTTGTGCTGGGTGCTGTGTAAACTCAAATGATGAGACAGGTCTTTCCATGGCGAGTTAATTGTGTGAAAAGAGAATCTACAGGTTAAACCACATGTCTAGGAGGAATCAGTAGAACCCTGTGCGGATACAAAATTTGTATCCGCATCTGATCCATGATCCACAAACATGGTCCACCGATATAAAGTGGATATTCACAGATTTGCAGAGCTCCAGAAATCAGAACCATCCTCAATCTCTCGGGTAGGGTCATTCTGTCATCCTTGGCTCCCAGACAAAAGAAATGAGTCTTGCATGCTGGCCCAAATGCTGTAACTTAGGCAAGATTCTGTTTGCTAGTAGTGATTTGATTAACACAGCAGAGAAGTGTTGGGTTGAGTTTCCAAAGGATCAAATGAAGATGTGATGGAGGGGTTAACCAAAAGAGGAGGTTGTACAGATAGCAAGGGCTGTACCCATATAATGCTTTAAAAATAAGGACCAGGGCTGTAAAATGTACCCGGTACTGGATATGCACCAAGTGAAGAGTCTGGCGTTTTGATGTGACATGATCTCACTAGTCAGCTTCGCTTTGAGGGATCAACTCACATTTGCAGGAAGGGTCCAAAGCAGAGCAGCCATTGAGCCTTGGAGTGATCATCACTGTGTCAAGGTCTGCATATTGGGAGGTCAGGACACAATCCCTTGGCTGACTGGAGATAAAGTAGCCTTTCTAGCTACTACTGCTGTTTTGGCATCCATGGGCTGCACTGAATCTAGAAGAACCCCAAGACTGTGCACATCTTTGACCATCAGAAGGCAGATTCTTTCTACTGAGAGCAAGGCCATTCCCCCTGACACCTCTGCAGATTGCTTGCCTCTCTCTGCCCATCAGGTTCATTTCCCATCATTCCAGGATTATGTTGGAACCAGATGCTTCTTATCCGGGTCTTTAATTCCTTCAGACACTGGGTCTTCAGGAGAAGAGCCATGACTGTGCTAGATGTGGAGGAGACATAGGAGGGGTTGCCCAATTGAATACTGAGGTGACCATAGTATTTCACAATATATAGTGATCAAGAGGCTGACAAGACTAAGACTACAAGACCCTATTGCTGAAGAGAAGCACCTGCCCATCTGAACCTGCCAGGATCTATCCAAGAGAAAAGATCAGAGCCACATTACCATCCTCAGTCTCCCTCAGCCACAACTGCACAAACAGGGTAACAGCTCCTCTTGCTCAACAGGGGAAAGGTTACCAATGGAGTTTAAAACACGAGCATTACTATTTAGAACCAAGCAATTGCGGAATGATTGCTACCCCTCTTCCAAGTCCAGCAACCTCTCTCCTGCAAGCTGGCATTTCACCATGGCTGCAAGTGCAGGCCTTTGCACTCAAATGAGCACAAGATTTTGTGTTTCCACAAACCTTAAGCCATTTATGAAACTGCGGCTTTCAACTCTTTTGTGACCCTTTTGTAATGGAAGAGGAAGGTCCCGGAATGTTTTGGAAACTAGAACCACGGGAGTGATTCACACATTTCTACTACTGATCTGTTTAGTCAAGAGCATTTTCTCTCTGCTTTCTTATCCTCAGGGAATTGTTCAGTCTTGTCAATCTACACGAGTACAGGGACCATATGTGGCCTGTGTTAGGAGTAGTGCTGGCTGGGAATTTTTTGACAGAACATTTTTTGTTGTTGGAAAATGCCAATTTCTCAGGTCCAGGATGGAATTTCTCGGGTGTGCATGAGACAGAGAGACCCGCCCCTGTGGTTAGGGCACTCACTGACATGTGGGTGATCCAGATTAATGTTCCTCCTCCAAATCAGGCACAGCAAGGATGTGAACTTGTGTTTCCCATATCCTAAGTGAGTGCCCTAACCACTAGCTATTCAGGGCAGGGATCTGTAGGGATCTGTGGATCTCAGTGTTACCAGATGATTCTCCTTGCTGAGAGGGGACTTGTAGACAGTAGCCACTTTTGCTGTAGTTCTTTTTGAAGTGGATAAATCCTCTCTAATATTTCTCAGAAAATTGGAAAGGGTATTCAACATTAAATCTGTATTTCACACCCTCTCCACCACACTTCCACTTATTGCCGAACATGCTAAACTGAGAAGCCAGCATTGCAAACTCAGTTACGAAAAGTTAAGTGCCTAATATCTGCATTTCTGCTCTTAGACTTTTGCACGTCTAAACTGGGCATTCGGTAGAGCATTAAGGCCAGATCCTCAGCTTCTGTAGACAAAATGCTCCAAACGAATGATGAGGCGGAGGCAAAACTGGGCTAACTTTACAGTGACCCTAGTCTGAGTTTCCGAAGAAGCTGAGCTGAATTTTGGAAGAATCCCAAGGATTTATTGGTTTGGGTGCAAACAACACAAAACATGTTCATTTCAGTGGAGGTTTGCCTAGAGTTTTGGTGTGTGTTTGGTGTGCAACCCAAACTACGCAAGATCCTCCATCCACAATGTTGCTGAACTGTGAATGCGCAGCTTTGAATTTTATGCACAGCCAGTTTTACAGAAAAGGCCTTACCATGCTGTCCATAGTTCAAGATGCAGAAAGGTTTCCATCATAAACACTGTTTTCATTCACAACTTTTATTCAGTCTGAAATTTTCATATCTTGGTTTCCGTCTCTTTTTGTTTTGTTTTTTTTCCTTTGTCGTTTTATGTTTAGTTTTGGGGAAGCTGGAGGACAATCCCTTAACTCCCATTTTTGAGTTATAAGTGGAAAAAAACCAACAAGACAATTGCCACACACTTTCTGCTATGCATATAACTCATAAACAGCTGCAACGTATCAACATAAATCTTGGCATGGCAAAAGCCTTTGCTGAGGCGCTTGTATATGCGGGACATGGCTACGCTAGGTCAGTATTGCCTGCACCAAGCACTCAAAAATAATGAGGTTGGCTTACAAATCATGATATTTTTTAAAACATATTTTTTAGGGGGGAGGTTATTTGCCTTCTGGTTTTTGAGCCTTTGCGGGGGCGGGTGTCACATTTTCAATCTTTCCCCTGCAACCATGGGAGATAGAAGCTTAGTGAAAGAAAGCAAGAAAGCAGAGGTTCTCACAAAATCACATGACTCCGAGAGATGGAGCTGTAAGAAAAACAAATAAAATCATAAGAATTAACAGCAGTTGGAACCAAAGGAGGTAGGGAGAAACAAAGTCTGGTAATCGCATGCTAAAAGTATGTGCGGTTGAAAATTTCACTCAGGACCAAACTGAGTTCTGGTCTGAGCCGATGAAACTTCCACTGAGCTTTTGCCTCTGAGTCAGGGAGCTGGAATTTCTAGAGAGGAGGCAAACACCTATGGTGTTCTCAGAAATGGTCATTTTTCAATGTATTCTAATTTGGCTTTAAGATTAACTTGGGCCCTATCACTCTCTGGCCATACTTTTTGCTGTCTTATTCTTCCTCCTCCCATCATATATTCAGTACCACACTTAGGCTTTGAGCCCTACAATGTGCTGGGGATGAGATATCATAGAGAGTTTGAAATAGATCAACAGGGAGCATCTTCCTTAGAATGTGATGGCCTCTGTCTTCCCAGTGCCAGTCCTATAGATCTAAGGAAATCCAGTCCTCAGTCTAGCTGATTTAATGTGAACAATGGTGTAGTTCTTGCACGTCCTGTCTCAGTGCTTCCTTTAAGCGTGCACAGATGTATTGAAATGAATGACTCAAGGAGTAAGATACTACTCACAGTAAGTAAAAGTAGACCCAGAAAATAAGTGGAAGAGGATTGCATGTCTGTTTTTTTATGGTTTGGCAATGAGTGATAGTAGACCCAGTCTCTGACCCTAGAGGTCTGCGAGTCCGTACGCATATCATCAGTGAGTGCAGGTGTGACAGGAGACATAGGGAGAAAGACAGGTAGAAAAGCCTTTTGCAGGACAAACAGTGAATGCCTTATGTCTGGCCTACAACTGGATTCTTGGCAACACCATCATGGGGCCTTCACATAGTAAAGGAAAGAATGCTGTGGGTATAATATTGATACAAATGTATAAAGCATAGAACATCCAGTACAAATGATGTTAGTCTTTCCCAGAATTCTGCAGACATGTACTTTTTCAAGGAATAAGAGGAATATTTCTTGCTGCACTTTTTCCATCTATGAATCCATTAGTCTCTCTCTGTCCACTTGAGTCACTTTTCTGAAGAGAAATTACACTGGAAAAGTAGCAGATACATGCTTTCAGTGGCCTGGCTGGAAATGGGGAATACTTTATCCTATCAACTCATTTCAGTCTGATTTATTTTCTCTTTTGAAAGGCGCATGTTGAAGAGGTGATAATTTAACAGCATCACAAGTGTGACCTGCTACAGAGAAAGCTTGTTCTGGTTGCCTGTCAATGCAAAACTGGCCTGCACAAATTCTTGCAGCTACCCCTAAATCAGGGGGACTAGAATGGCAGGTCTGCATGGAGGCTGGGGGCCAGCTCGTGGATCACACACCTGGAAAAAATGCTAATACCAGCCCTGCCTTTACATTCAGTGCAAAAGGTTTAGCTAGGGATGAAATGGAGAGTCCCGCACTCATATTTCTATTGAAAATGGAAATTTCAAGTCAGGATTATGATTATAGCAAGTTGCTAATATATCTGGATGGGATTTTCAAAGGTGTCATAGTACATGTGTGTTTCAGTGTTGCCAACCCTTGTGATTTTATTGCGAGTTTCATAATAGTTGGTGAAAAGAACAGGAGTACTTGTGGCACCTTAGAGACTAACAAATTTATTTGAGCATAAGCTTTCGTGGGCTAACACCCACTTCATCAGATGCATAGAGTGGAACATGTAGTAAGAGGATATATATACATACAGAAAATATGCAAAGGTGGAAGTTGCCAGAAGAACTCTAAGAGGCTAATTAATTAAGATGAGCTATTATCAGCAGGAGAAAAAAAAAACTTTTGTAGTGATAATCAAGATGGCCCATTTCAGACAGTTGGTAAGAGGTGTGAGGATGCTTAACACAGGGAAATAGATTAAATTAGTGTAATGACCCAGCCACTCCCAGTCTCTATTCAAGCCTGAGTTAATGGTATCTAGTTTGCAAATCAATTCAAGTTCAGCAGTTTCTCCTTGGAGTCTGTTTTTGAAGTTTTTCAGTTGCAAAATTGCCACCTTTAAGTCTGTTACTGAGTGACCAGAGAGGTTGAAGTGTTCTCCTACCTGAAGTGTTCTCCTACATTTTTGAATGTTACGATTCCTGATGCCAGATTTGTGTCCATTTATTCTTTTGCATAGTTGGTGGGGTTCTTAGATCCCCAGCTCCTGGAGGCAGTGAATGGCATGAGAATCTCAGCTTTCATTTCAATCACAATGAATGTTTCTAGCTCTCTGTGGTGGAGTGTCCACCACAAACAGCATTGGAAGGGGTTAAGGTGACCAGGTATGCCAATTAACTTCCCAGGCTGCACCTGAAGGAGGAGCCAGGGAGCAGGGAGTTGATTAAATCAGGCTTAGCTGGGCAGGAATAGACAGGGCCTATGAAGCCCAGGAGCTGAGAGCAAAGCGGGGAGGGAGGTTGAGAAAGGCTGCAGCCAATCTTTGAGTGGAGGGAGTTGGAGGCTGGAAAATCCAAGAAAACAGCAGCAAGAGGTAGACCTGTACAGGGATTGTGGCTACTTGTTATAGAGTTTCTGGGCTGGAGACCACTGTGGAGGGCAGGCCTGGGTTCCCTCACCAACCACTTGGGAGTGGCAACGGGGTTGGAGGAACCAGCTGGCAGGTCTGGAAAGACTGTGAATTCCTTGGAAGGGGAGGACTTTAGTTACCTGGCTGGTGAGCCAAGCCACAAAGAGGAGGCTGCAGATCTGGAAATGAGCAGGGCTGCAGACTGAAACAGGATGGGGAGAAGATGCCACTGGAGGTAGAGCGCAAGCTAGCAGAGCTAATTCTCAGGATGGCAAGCAGGAGATGCTGTGAGTGGACTGCATGACACTCTCCTGGCTGTGGGGGAAAATGGAATATGTTATCTGAATGCATCCTAAAGGCTCAGTGACCCAAAGGTTACTAAAAAGTACTCACATTTCTATTATTTTTTAAGCCAATATCATGATTTTTTGAGCACCCTGGGTTGCCAGTACTGGTATTTGCAGTACATTTTTTTCAAACCCACTAACTTTTTTCCCTGCTGTTTTTTATTCTTGCAACATTCTGGAATCTGGAAGATTGTGCTCCGGCAGGTGCCAGCGATTGAAACCAACTGAGGACCCGAAAAAGCAAGTGCAATAGGACTGTGTGTCTGTTTAGTGGTTTAGCAATAAATTATTATAACCCAGATTTTCAGTGGACAAAATTCTAACAGCTCATCCTTCTTATTACTTACGCAAGAGTTGAGGAAGACTGGCCTGTTCTTCATTTTGTGGTTGAGATTTGTACCAAGATTTATAAGAAGTTTTATTGTTTATAACCAGAGAGTCCAGCCTGACATTTATGATTAATTATTTGTATTCTAGCTGTGCCAAGAAGCACCAGCCAGAAATCATTGCCCACTTGTGCTGGGTGCTGTACAGATCACAAGTGGGTCAGTGGTAGGGCCAGGAATAAACCCCAGGCCTCCCAACTGCCTATCTTGACCAAGCCACTGGACCGCATTGCCTCTGTAGCCCAACTCTCTAAAGAGCCCAGAACAGTTCAATGGCTCCTCAGCTGAGCTCTGGATTGGTGGGATGGCAGCAAGGGGAAGAGGGATTGGGCAACAGAAGGAACTGCAATTTGCATAAATGTCTCTCATGTAGCAGGAGTTGGGGCCTGGATGAAGGCAGTCTCATGATGACTCCCAGGAGGAGACATAGGGTAGTGGTGGTTGGTGCCCCTCTTCTGAGGGGGATGGAGGCACCCATCTGTCACCTTGCAATGGCATCCTGGGAGGTATGCTGCCTACCAGGGGCCCGTAACTGAGACGTTATAGAGGGATTGTGTCGAGGATCATCTGGCCCTCTGACTTCTACCCCCTGCTACTCATCCATGTGGGCACTAACGATACTGCAAGGTATGACCCTCAGCAGTAACTACTGGGCTCTGGGAGTATGGATGAAGGAGTTCAGTGTGTGGGTGGTGTTCTCTTCCATCCTTTAAACTAGGGCTTTAAATTAGATTTGAAGGGGGCAGGTGACCAAAACCCCCAGGTAAGTCAAGAACATGGAGACCTGGGAGAAGGTTTGGAATTTGGGGGGAGTGTGGACTGTTATAGCAGGGATAAAGGAGAGACATGACTGAACCGGAGGGGGGGGGGGAAATCAGTATCTTAGATGTCTGTATACTACTGCAAGAAGTATCGGGAATAAGCAGGAAGAACTCGAAATGCTAGTAAATAAACACAACTATGAAATAGTTGGCATCACAGAGACTTGGTGGGATAATACACGACTGGAATATTGGTATAGAAGGGCACAGCTTGCTCAGGAAGGACAGGCAGGGAAAAAGGGCAGACGTGTTGCCTTATATATTAAAAATGTATACACTTGGACTGAGGTTGAGATGGAAATAGGAGACAGACTTGTTAAAAGTCTCTGGATAAGGTTAAAAGGGGTAAAAAACAAGGAATATGTCATAGTAGGGGTCTACTACAGACCAACTAACCAGGAAGACGAGGTGGATGAGGCTTTTTTTAAACAACTAACAAAATCATCCAAATCACAGGACTTGGTAGTGATGGGGGACTTCAGCTACCCAGACATCTGCTGGGAAAATAACACAGCAGGGCACACATTATCCAATAAGTTATTGGAAGATATTGAAGGCATTTTTTTATTTCAGAAGGTGGAGAAAGCTTCTAGGGGAGAGGCTGTTCTAGATTTGGTTTTGACAAATAGGGAGGAATTGGCTGAGAATTTGAAAGTGGAAGGCAGCTTGGGTTAAAGTGATCATGAAATGATAGAGTTCATGATTCTAAGGAATGGTAGGAAGGAGAACAACACAATAAAGACAGTGGATGTCCAGAAGGCAGACTTTAGCAAACTCAGGGAGTTGGTAGGTAACATCCCATGGGAAGCAAGTCTAAGGGGAAAAATAATAGAAGACAGTTGGCAGTTTTTCAAAGAGACATTATTAAGGGGACAAGAGCAAACTATCCCAATGCATAGGAAAGATAGGAAGTATGGCAAGGGACCACGCTGGCTAAACCAGGAGATCTTCAATGATCTAAAAATCAAAAAAGAGTCATACACAACACAAGTATGTAGGGACAAAATTAGAAAGGCCAAGGCAGAAAACGAGATCAAACTAGCTAGAGACATAAAGGGACAAGAAAACATTCTACAAATACATTAGATGCAGGAGGAAGACGAAGGACAGAGTAGGCCCATTACTCAATGGGGGGGGGGGATAATAACACACAGTGTGGAAATGGCAGATGTGCTTAATGGGACTTCTTCGCTTAGGTTTTCACCAAGAAGCTTGGTGGTGATTGGACATCTAACATAGTGAATGCCAGTGAAAACGAGGTAGGATCAGAAGAGGCTAAAATAGGGAAAGAACAAGTTAAAAATTACTTGGACAAATTAGATGTCTTCAAGTCACCAGGGCCTAATGAAATGCATCCTAGAATACTCGAGGACCTGACTGAGGAGATATCTGAGCCATTAGCAATTATATTTGGAAAGTCATGGAAGACGGGAGACATTCCAGAAGACTGGAAAAGGGCAAAGATAGTGTCCATCTATAAAAAGGGAAATAAGGACAACCCAGGGAATTACAGACCAGTCATCTTAACTTCTGTACCTGGAAAGGTAATAGAGCAAATAATTAAGCAATCAGTTTGCAAACATCTAGAAGATAATAAAGTGATAAGTAACAGTCAGCATAAATTTGTCAAAAACAAATCATGTCAAACCAACCTGATAGCTTTCTTTGACAGGGTAACAAACCTTGTGGATAGGTTGGAACCAGTAGACATGGTATATCTTGACTTTAGAAAAGCTTTTGATACTGCTTTGCATGACCTTCTCATAAACAAACTAGAGAAATGCAACCTAGATGGAGCTACTATAAGGTGGGTGCAAAACTGGTTGGAAAACCGTTCCCAGAGAGTAGTATCAGTGATTCAAAGTCATGCTGAAAGGGCATAAGGAGTGGGGTCCCGCAGGGATCAGTTCTGGGTCCGATTCTGTTCAATATCTTCATCAGTGATGTAGATAATGGCATAGAGAGTACATTTATAAAGTTTGTGGACGATACCAAGCTGGGAGGGGTTGCAAGTGCTTTGGAGGATAGGATTAAAATTAAAAATGATCTGGACAAACTGGAGAAATGGTCTGAAGTAAATAGGATGAAATTCAATAAGGACAAACGCAAAGTACTCCATTTAGGAAAGAACAATCAGTTGCACACATACAAAATGGGAAATGACTACCTAGGAAGGAGTACTGTGGAAAGGGATCCGAGGGTCATTGTGGACCACAAGCTAAATGTGAGTCAACAGGGTAACGCTGGTGCAAAAAAAAAAAAAGCGAACATCCTTCTGGGATGTATTAGCAGGAGTGTTGTAAGCAAGACATGAGAAATACTTCTTCTGCTCTACTCTGTGCTGATTAGGCCTCAACTGGAGTATTGTGTCCAGTTCTGGGCGCCACATTTCATGAAGAATGTGGACAAATTGGAGAGAGTCCAAAGAAGAGCAACAAAAATGAGTAAAGGTCTAGATAACATGACCTATGAGGGAAGATTGAAAAAACTGGGTTTGTTTAGTCTGGAAAAGAGAAGACTGAAAGGGGACATGATAACAGTTTTCAAGTATATAAAAGGTTGTTCCAAGGAGGAGGAAGAAAAATTGTTTTTCTTAACCTCTGAGGCTAGAACAAGAAGCAATGGGCTTAAATTGCAGCAAGGGAGGTTTAGGTTGGACATTAGGAAAAACTTCCTAACTGTCAGGGTGGTTTCAGAGTAGCAGCCGTGTTAGTCTGTATTCGCAAAAAAAGTCTCTAAGGTGCCACAAGTCCTCCTTTTCTTTTTGTCAGGGTGATTAAGCACTGGAATAAATTGCCTGGGGAGGTTGTGGAATTTCCATCATTGGGGATTTTTAAGAGCGGGTTGGACAAACACCTGTCAGGGGTGGTCTAGATAATACTTAATCCTGCCTTGAGTGCAGGGGACTGGACTAGATGACCTCTTGAGGGCCCATCCAGTTCTGATTCTATGTTAAATGAGACCAAGAGCTAGACAGGCTGCTTTATGCCCTGTAGCCTAGGAGAAAGTTCACTGAATTACAAGCACAGAGTCAATACATTCTTGTATCAGCTCTTCTGCTGATATTTCTCCAGCCTTCACAACCTTTATTACGAGCCCAAGCATTATACTCAGCCAGTAATGATCTTTCACCTATTAGAGGTAAAATGACTGAGTTCTTAAGTGAGCTGTAGCTCACGAAAGCTTATGCTCAAATAAATTGGTTAGTCTCTAAGGTGCCACTAGTACTTCTTTGCTTCTTACAGAAGGGCATTTCAAGCCCAAGTGGGAAGAGAAGCCAGGTTTCCAGTATAACAAAACCAACTCTCTTGCACTTAGTCACAGTCTTTCAGAAAGAGGCCTCTCAAATTAGGTGCTTGTGTTACCCACAAAAGCACAATACAGCTCTGTCACCCGTTAGCAGCTAGCCAACATATAGAAGCTTATGACTCTGCTACTACTTCTAAAACATTAAGGGCTCTGGTTTTTCATCCTAAGATACAGGGTTCAAAAACCATGGCTGAGTAGCCTTTGGTATCAAAGCTGGAGCTAGGAGTCTGAAACGCATGTGCTCAGACCACTAAGACTACATGTGTTCTGGGCAGTGCAACTAGAATGGCAGAAGAAGGACATCTAGGAAACAAAACAGTAGCGATGTCGTGCTGAGGGAAGGAAACACATGTTCCCTGGACTTTGTTTCTCCAGTAGAGGTTTCTATTCAAATGCTGGCAACTCCAACCTTGCAGGGAAATAGACAAGATGATCTAATAGGTCCTTTCCCTCTCTAAATTATGATTCTATAGCATCTGCTACTGTGGTGCTGTAATGTAATGTGCTGTGTCTACTGCTCATCAAAGGCAGCATTACAAACATTTCCCCCCCTCTGGAGAAGCTGTTTTCATACACTGCTCCTTTCTGGCCTGGACACTCTTGTTTCATTCCTTCCACATTACATAAAACAGTAGGTGGAAATGTGCAGCCAGATTGTGGTGATTTGTTACTGATCTGTCCCATTTGTGCAAAGGTTCCCCCAGCCAGTGCCATAAATGGAGTGTTTCTCTTCTTTGCCTGCCTTTCAGTGGTCTGAGGATACTACTAGGGGGGAGCTAAGCCATTTCAAAACTTTTTGCAAACACTTAACTCACATACAGTGAGTTGTGAAATTGCTGATCCTTTGCAGGATAGGATTTGATTGGCCACCAGCTGCTACACTAGAGTTTGGCTAATTACAAGTGCGGGGAGTAGTGCTGCTCATGGTTGGTTCTGTTACATGAAACATGCCAAAGTGTGTTCATTTACCCTCTCCATTCTGGCACCCCAGATGGGATCCGAGGGTGCTCAGCACCTCACAGGAGTGAGGAGGTACTGCTTTGGTTAAAGGAGCTCCCAGTAACCTGGGATGTAACAGAAAACTCCCACTGTTCTCTTTATCTGAGGTTGCAGCTTCCTGCGTCTCTGACTGCAGGTCAGATCCTCCTGACTTGATGTAGGTGATTGATCAGCTGTTCCCATTGGAATTGTAATTAAAATAGCATCTCACCTTTCCCAGGATTACATTTCTGCCCTGTTCCTGTAGATTCTGAAACATCCCCAATATTTCCGAATGCTCTTTGTAACAGAGCTGGAAGAAAAAATGTTAAAGAGCTTAGAAAATTTACATCAAACATTTTTTTCCCCTAAAATCAAAAATATTTTTCAATGCTAACTTTACCAACCAGCGCTAAGTGGTAATGTCTGGGATTGATTGTGACACTGGGGCAGCCCTGAGCAGTGGGCGGTATGTAGGCTGCACCATTCCAGGAGTTTTAGCCTCAGAATCCTCCCTCTCGGGTACAAGTTCCTCCCTTTTCTCAGGAGGAAGGAGGGAAGTAATAAGCTACTTCTGGCCTATACTGGCAGCAATATGCACCATTTCTTACACTAGCTCAGCTGCATTGGCCACTATCTTGTGGGGCCAGGGGCAAGGCCCACCCATTGCCTGTCCCTCTGTGCCTACTTCCCAGCCACCTACTCTGGATGGTAGGTAGTCGAAGTCACAATCTAGCCCACAGTCTGCACAGCCTGTGCTGGGGACCAAGGGCTGGGGATATCCTTTTTGCTCCCATGTCTAGGCATGTAGCTCAAGTCATATTCTAGGCCCTTTCTGCCACCCTGTTCATGTTGAGAAGGATCTCATCCAATCAGTAGTCCTGCTGGTTTTAGTGGGACCACTTGAGGTCCCACGCATGGATCCACAAAGGGACCTAGGGGTTGCAGAGAGGTGAAGGAGTGCCTCTCTCTCACCAGTATATGGTGCGCACTGTGGCTTAGGTGGGAGATAGGCACCTGGACACCTAGAGTGAGGCAGCAGCGTGCATTCCCAGAGGCAGAAACTTAGGCAGCTAGAGAACTTTCACAGTTGAAATTTCATTGCAGGGTCTACAGGGTTAGCTGACAAGTGAGCTGGGATTTTGTGGATCACAGGTGTGGCTAAAACTGAGGTTTAGGCACCTAAGTCCCTTTGTGGAACTGGGCATATGGTACTTTTCAACACGAATTAGAGTGACAGAATCTGGCACTAAGTGAATATGGCTATAGTCATTGAAAGCAGCAGTAAAGACAACTGGATTTTTCTTTAAAGACTCTCTCTCCACAACCCATTTGGTTCTTATCTACTCAGCCTACACCAGGGGTGCCAGAATGTGGGGAGCTGGTGGGCCAAGGACTGCATGAGGTCAGGGCCTCTGGGGGATTGGGAGGCACAAGGGTGGGGGCTCAGGGAAAAGGGGTGGTGTGGGGGCAGGGGTTCAGGGGGGAATGGAGGGCATGAGGGTGGGCACTTCGGGGGACAGGGGACTTGTGGGGGCGGGGCAGTGGGGGTAGTACGGCATGGGGAATGGGGCCACGGTTTGCGTACCTTTGCTCCCCCCCACACTTTTAGGATGCTTCTACTGCTCCTGGTCTACACACAATAGATTAATCCCTCCAGTAGGTGAAGTGGGCCTTTTTCTTAGGCACTGAGATGTTTCAGTAGTAGATGAACTGCCAGTCAGTTTCAAATTAGAATAACCCATTCTTGGAGATCCATTTTCTGCCACCCCATTTGCTTGGATATTTGCACAGATACTTGTGCTAACACTCAGCCATGCTTTGTCTCTACATGTTCTTCTCTAATTATGTCACTCTATCTGCCCCTTCTTCACCATCCCCTCTTTGGCATGAGTACTAACAGGAGATGTCGCCTTCCTCCCAACCATCCCCACCAAATCCAGCTCTGATTTTGCACTCTGAGCTCACTTTTTATCAATCACCTCCCAAAGTCAGCTGTGAATTTAGTCCGAGTTGCTCCGCAGGGCTGACAATCAAGGCCAGTTTTCTGTAGCAAGAGGAGCTTCCATACAATGTTCCTGGTGAGTGTTGGGTATTGTAATTCTAACCTTGTGAGCTTTCTCACAGTTGAGGCCAAGAAATGCTAGAGTTACCATTCTTGGGCAGAGTTCTCCCCTGCTCCAGAAGAGATGAAATTCACCTCTGTGCACAGGGCCAGCACCAGGTTTGGGCAACTCTTAACTCCCGTTTATGCCCCCAAAATAGGATTGAAGTTGGACTTAGGTGACTCAAAAGTCTTCCGCTGGCCCTCTGCAAAGGGCTGAACATTGGGAACAGTTGCCAGTAAAGTCAAAGCAAGGGGGAAGAATTGGACCCCTCATGGAAGCACCCTGACAGATCTGCCAGTCCAAAATGAATTGTGGGCTCCAAGCTGAATACTCTTCTTATGTGTTTAGCTAACTCATTTGTGCTTGGAATCAGATAGGTAGAAGCAAACTACTTAAACTGCATCCCCAATTGAACTGTGAGTGCAAAAATATGAGTGTAGTTTTGGCAGGTGCAAATTGTTCCCACAAAAAAAAAAGAGGCCACCCTGTTAAAAATGTAGCTGTAAAGCTCACAAAATGGAGACACCAAACAACTGGGTCAGATGCTCAGTTATTCTAAACTGGCACAGCTCCATTGACTTCCATGAAGCTATATCGGTTTGGAGATCTGGCCCAGCTAAGGTCACCAAGCATTGAGATCAATGGATACAAATTTCAAGTGCTTTGAAGTGACTTAAGTCCTAAATCACATTGAAAGTCAATGAGAATTAGGCTCCTAAGTCACTTCAGTGATTTTGAAATTTTTTTGCCCAGTAATCTAGAAGAGCAATAATCTGTTTCTGTGAGTCCGTTAAATGCAGCACTCCAGATACTAATTTCTCTTCGACTAGGGAGAAATTTCAACAATCCAACGAAATGCAAATCAACTGTATCTTGTGCGTAAGATATCATTAGCCCCAGATTTAGTCTACTTTATCCTGTGTTGATGTGCTCTTCCTTTAAATTCACAGCAAGAAGCTTCGAGAGAAAGTAGGTGTTGTAGGTTTTGTGCCCAGGTTAGTGGTTCCAGGGAGCTTCATTTTGCCCCAAGGCAAAAGTAGAAAGTGCTATCTGTATTGCTTTACTCCTAGGAGGGGATGCTATTTCCAAGAGTTGACCAGACATGTAGGAGGTGACTGGCACAACGCTCCTCTCTTTTGGGCTTTCCATTCCAGTCTAATTTTACTGCAGCAGCAACGTGCAAATCAATCTTTTCCAATAATTCTCTTTTTCTGTTGACCATCTCTGGTCCTGAATAATCCTCTCCACTGCATGGCATGGACTGGACAAAACCACAGAAATTCTGGGGAAATGGTGCTATACATTAGCACCCACCACTCAACATAGCTGTCAACAGCCCTCCGAGTTAACGTGCCAGGGTAGAGCATTGCACAAACAGGAGGACATCGGGAGCTGCGGAAGAAGCATGGAGTCTGCTTGGCAGCCATAAAATAGTGCAGTATTGCTTTAAGCAGCATTCACTCCCCGAAGCTCTCAGGGTGACATTTACCACCATGCCAAGGGCCAGCACAAGCATAGTTATTTGCAGTGGCACAAAGTGAGTGTAAACTGGGAATAAAACACATTCTGACTGCACATGCTGCAAAGCAGTGGTGAGTCAGGCTCTTGCTTTTTAGCCGCAATATGTACATAAACATTCCCCTACAGTGTTGCTACAATCCAAACAGGGCAGCATCACCCTAATACGCGGGAACCAGAAAGTGAAACTGGCCAGAAACAAAGGTGAAACTTCTGAGACTGTTTTCTAGTCCAGGATGAGTAAAATGCAACAAACAGACTCCACTGAAATGCAAATTCTTGGCTCTTCTGGGGGCAATATCCCTCTTCTGTTTCTCAGCTGATAGACAGCTGGGAAGTCCCCTTTCACAAGGTGAGATAAGGAGCTGGTCTAATCGAAAGCTGCTTATGCACCCCATTGCTCTCCCTCACACACACACTTGGTTGGCCCTGATAATTAGGGCTTTAGAGTTTTAAAAATCTTCTGTTAATCATCTAACCTGCTATTGACAGCACAAGTGACAAAATTAGGTCTTCAAAATATATGGGTTAGGGTCCTCAGCTGGGGCATTGGTACAGCTGTGCTGAAGTCAATGGAGGTGTGCTGATTTACAACAGCTGAGGATATCTGTCTCTATAATTTGTTGCATTACAGTGTCCTTTTCACACCCAGCAAATACCACTAGATGGCTTCATTCACATGCCAGCTATTTCACAGGCTCTTAAAGTAGCACAGGTACACACTAAAGTTTCATATGGCTTGGTTTTTATTTCTGTTAGTTCCAATCCTCGGCGCCTCTCTCTCTCTTTACTGGCTTTCTCTCTCCCTCCCTCTTCCCCCTCCCACCCTTCAGAGTCATTGATTTCAATTACAGGTATGTCAGTGAGAACAGGAAAGAACATTTTCCCAAGCAAGTTGAGGCACGGGGGCCAGCAAGCCAAGCTGTAATACCAGTCTGTAAATCTATTACCATCCCTCCGTGGAGGCTCATTCCCCTTTCACATGACGGGATGGTTTTTCCCTTTGGTTGACGTTTGGCAATTATCTCACTGGGGTGCATTGTTTCACCTCGCATGTATTTAAATTCCCATACCTTAGAGACAATATTCAGACTCAGTCCAGTGTGCTTCTAATAAAATAAAAATAAATATATGTTGATTATAATATTAATACCATAGGGTGGGCAAGACACTTGCTGTTGTACTAGTTTAGATGGAATATACGGGCCCAAAGAGTCAGTGATGTGACAATGACCCTGAAACTGTCCATCGCTAAATGAGGTCTGGAGTTTGGTATCCAGAAATCTCAGCCTGCATCGTACCGTGGCAAACACGCCATTAAAATTTTTAACCTTTTATGAAAGATACAGAAAAGAAGGAGAAACAGTTCAAGCATTTTAAATGTAAAGCATTAACTAAGCCTTCCATTTTAACAACATTCCTTCTTCCCTTTCCTTTTGCTGGGGAGAGTCTTTAGAAGGAAAAAATTCCCCTAGTTTGACAGTCTGAGATGGCATCAAAGATGGTAATTGTCCTCTTGCGGAAGAGAGAAGAAGTTTGTTGAGATAGGTGGGACCTGTTGTTGTTCAAGTCCAATCCTGTTTCAGGCAGGTGAGGGTTGGGATTCACCTGGAATCAGTGGAGGTGGTGATGTCATCTGGGTCCCTCTGTCTTGCCTCTGTCAAGATCAGGATGATGAAGGCCTAGGACAACAGGAGATGGTGGCAGCCATGATGGTAAAGCTTGCTCCAGTAGCCAACTTTTCTCTCTAAAGTCTCTTTCTTTAAGGACCCACAAAAGGAGTGGTGGGTGGAATAGCCCACCCCATCATCATTTTCCCCACCAATTAGGCCTAGTTTCTGACACACCAGTCTTGGTTCACAGGTTTCTGTTTTCACTCTGTTCTTGTTTACCAACCATGGTCTTAACACAGTCCTTGTGTTGTATCTTCAGACCTTTTCATTTGAACTAATTCAGTTTTTCTGTCTCCCTTGTGCATCTTTTCCCATTGGCATTTGTTGTTATAGGTTATTGTGACATCTTATGAACTTATACTCACTTTTTACAGTTCAACTCACAATTAGTGTAAAATTGTAGGCTGAATTGTTCTAATATAATCCTTCTCTTTTGTGAACTAATTCTACCTAGGATTGGGCATTTGTTCATAAAAGCACAATTACAAAGAAAAGCTTTATTTTAGTTTAAACATTTGGAGGATAGGTACAGGGTAGGGAAAGGTACTTTGTTATAGTTTAAGGTTTGCAAATTTCTTATCCCAAAAGTGGGATTTACAAATCTTACTTGATCAAATATTACAAGAATTGCATTTAAACCTTTCAGATTTTAACAAAGCTTAAGAACTTACAACTCACTCAAATTTGTAGCTAAAACAAAACGTAAAACTTCTGCTGCTGTTATGTTTATAAGACATTTAAGAACAAACTAGCTGTTGTCACTTCTTTGGCTGAACATCCAGGATGGGTAAAGCTGGGAAAAAACATGCTCTCTCTTTTGTTGTTTACCCAGTTAAAGCTGTGCATTTATATAAACTATTAAAATATTACACACTAGTGGTTAAGCTTACTTGGAGGAAAAAAACAAAATAATCCCCCAAATCTACCCAAGTGTGTTGCCTCCTTCTACAAAAGAAGCCGCAAGATGACATTCTTCTAGACCCTATTCTACATTCATGAGCCTTTTGCAGCACCCAAAGGTGATACACTAAAAATGCCATCACATTTTTATGACAGACCTATTCCACCACAATTTGCGAGGACAGCATGGTCATCATGGTACCTTAGCCCATCATGAGGGCCTAATCAGCAACACTAGAGCTGTTCTGTGTCACAGACACAGAACAACAACAAGTAATCACCCCAAAAATAAAACTGGGGGGCAAAAACACACTGCAGAAGCAACAAGGAAAAAACTTTTCAAAAACAAAAAGACAAAGAACACATTGAGATTTTAATTCACAGTTAATGCAGCAACACTCCTGAATGAAGCTAGCATTTTGTTAACAAGAGGGTACCTGAGATTGTTTCAGTAAAAGTCTCTTTTAGCATCTTAATCTTCAACAATGTGAAACAGTTTGTATTAATCCCTTTTGCTTTTTCTTAAAAATACCTTTTCATTAAGCTTTCAAAATTATTAGTCACTGAAACTAACGAAACTCAAAATAAAAGAGAAATAATGAAACGAAGCATTTGTTAAAAGATTTAAAAAAAACTTTAACACAATTGTTACCCATCTCTCTTTTTTAAAAAAGCAAAACCATTAACAGTTTGCTTTGCCTGCTTATCTGTAAAAGCTCAACCCATTTAAGTATTTATGAAACTAGCTTTTGTTTTAAACTAACTTTGAAAACAATTGCTTGTTTGCCAAGGTGCCAGCTGGCTATGTATTAGCTCTTTGAGCCCCATGTTGGAATGCTGAAAGTGTTGTACTAAATTTAGATGGAATATAGGTGCCCAAAGAGTCAACGGTGTTACTCTTACCCTGAAACTGTCCAACACTAAACAGTGTTAAACTAGGTTCAGGGTTTGGTGTACAGAGACCTCAGCCTGCTTAGTACCATGGCAAATGCACCATGAAGAGTAGAAATGCAGAATAGGGTCTAGAAAACAGTTAAAGCATTTGCAATGTAAAGCATTAAATAAAGCTTCCATTTTAACAACTTCCTGTGGTTCCCTTTCCTAGAGGGAGTTGTTAGAAGAAAACCCCCCTTGTTTGACAACAAAGATAACTGTCCTTCTGCAGGAAAGAGAAGTTAGTTGAGATAATCTGCTGCTGTTAAAGTCTGATGCCGTTTCATGCCGGATGGCATTTGGGATTCACCTGGAGCCAGTAGAAGTGGTGAGGTCATCTGGGTCTTTCCCTTGCCTGGTCTTCTTAGGACATCTGTCAGGATCAGGATAACAGGACCCCAGGAGGTGGTGGTAGTGGTGACAGCCTTGACAGTGAAGCTCACTCTAGCAGCAAATTTTTCTCCCCAAAGTCTCTTTCTTTAAGGACCCTGGGACAGGGCTGAGACTCACCATTGCAGGACCTCCCACTGGCACCTCAGGGAATTAGCTCTGTCCAGTGCAGAGCACCCTCTGCTGGTGGTGTCCCACCCACTTTCTCGCCTTCCGTTGGCATCTTGACTCGCATTGCTCCCAGCTTGCGGCATCCTCTCAAGTCCACACTTGCCCTCTTTCTGGGGGGGAGGTTAACAGCAGTCTTTCCAGTTTGCTCCTGCCGCAGTAGCCAACCGCAACCCCTCGAGTCTAGCCCCTCTGTTCAAGGGCCGGTTGCAGTCTGTCACGGCCACACTTCCACAGCCAGGTGCTGTGCAGAGAGGAAGTGGGGGACCCAGGCCTGCCCACTATTCTGGATCCCAACCCAGGGACCCTCTAGTGGCAGCATCCCTGCCCTCCTTCTCTTCCCTTGTTTAACTGTTCCTGGGCCACTTCCCCTCTGGCCCTTCGCACCCTCTAGGCCCTTTCTATCAGGGCCCACAATCTGGCAGGTATTGGGCCTGAGCCCTTCTATGCTCCCCCGAGCCTGCCCAGCACTGCGCTGTCCAAGGTGCTTGTCTCCTGCTCAGGAGACAGACCTTCCCCCATGAAAGTCTGGGACTGACCCCTGCCTCTCACCTGGGCAGCCTTTATATAGGGCCTAGCCTGGCCCTGATTGGCTGCCTCTTGCTCAGCCCTGATTGGCTCCCCGCAAGCCCTCTCCGATTGGCTGCCTGTCTGCGCAGCTGCTCTGGCCTGCTGTAGCCCAATCTGGCCTGGGGGTGGGGCACTGCCCCACCACAGACCCACAAATGGAGTGCCATCCCTTCATTATTTTCCCCACCAATGAGGCCTAATTTCCAACACACCAATTTTGGATCATTGGTTTCTGGTTTTCTTATTTCCAAGCATGATCTTAACACAGTTCCTGAGTGATATCCGGAGGCCTTTTTATTAGGACTACATTAGTCTTTCTGTCTCCCTCTTGTGCCTCTTCCCATCGACAATTGTGATGATAGCTTACTGTGATATCTTATGAACTTCTACTCACTTTTTGAAGTTGAACTCACGATTGGGGTAAATCTATAGGCCCAATTATCACAACAGTGCCTACCCTCGCTTCACACCGTGTACTTGTATGCCACATTCCTGCATCTTTTATTTTCCTTGTTTGTTTAGGCTGTAAGCATCTCAAGGCAGTAACTGTGTCTTCCTGTGTTTTCTACAGTAGCTAGGATATTTTGAATGCCACTGTAATATAAAAAGATAAATTAATACAAAGTATAATAATAATTAATACTGAAAAAATAAATATGACTTATTAATTGTATTTATTCATTATTATAAGCAAAGCTGGTAGCACTGTTTGGTTTTCCTGACCCTGTTTTCAGTTGCTTATTACTTTGACATCGTTAACCATTTGGGCTGAAATCTTCCATGCCAGGTATCTGCCACAGGCTGACATGTTTTATTTAAATTTTTTTTAAGTGTCAGCAAAAATAGTTCACCTATTTCTGAGGTCGAGCTTAGGGAAAAATACATTTTGCTTTGTCTGTGTTTAAATAACTTTTACTGTCATTTAGTTGAGAAGCTCTGGTACCTCCGTGTGTTAGAGTAGGGGCTTGAAATTTGGCAGATCCATCCTGCTGGTGTTAGACATGTCCCTGCGAAAATCCTCGTTCATGCTCACGTGATCGTGTAAGTAAAGACTGTACCATAATGCACACGCACCGGGGAAGGGGGGAGAGAGTGAAAGAAGGTTTCACAATCAATGCTACTTCTGGCATTTCCTAACTTTAGAGTGTTTGACTTGCAACCTTAACATTCTTTTAACAGTTTTATGGCTGTAATAGATATACATAGAGAAAGGCAGACAGACAGAGGGACTGGCCTTATAAGGGGTGATAGGTTCAATCCCACCTTTGACACAAGTAGCTTGCCTCCCCAGATGGAGGAAAACAAAGTCACCTGACAAGCAGGCCTTCTGGGGTGGAGATAAAAACAGGAGCCTCTGGCAAAGCAAGGACCAAGAGAAGGGGCAGACAGTCTGGGAAGGAACATGGCAGGGAAAAAGCCTGCTGCCCAGTCAGGAGAATTGTGGTCTTTCTTAACCAAGGGGAAGGAACTGAATGTCCTACAAACAGGAACTGTAAGCCCCAAGAGGCATGTGTTTAGGCCTGAAGTTGCCAAAGGAGACAGTATTGTATAAAGACTTAATAAAGAAGACCCCAAGTAGGGGAATGTTATTTTAAGTACCCCAGGCTGTGCATAAGTTAGTGGGAGAATTATGAGGAAGCTGAGGGTAGGGTATTTTCAGGTCCACGCTGTGGCATAAAGGGTTGTGTTCAAGATAGCACCCTGTCTCTCATGTAGATGTATAACTTTATTTTCTCTGATTTTTGTTATAATTATTATTCTTTTAAGTCCAGTCTTTTATAAACCTTGGGTCTAGTTTTTAAATCAGCTTGTGCAAATCCCTGATCTCAGTGTCCAGACGTATATTTTGTTAATACAACACAGGCATTCCCAGATTTGATCAGAGCAGTGGTCGATCTTAGTCTAGTATCCTCTTTGTGACAAGGGTGACCAGATGTCCCGATTTTATAGAGACAGTCCAGATTTTTGGGTCTTTTTCTTATGTAGGCTCCTATTACCCCTCACCCCCTGTCCTGACTTTTCACACTTGTTGTCTGGTCACCCTATTTGTGACCGTGGCCAGAAATTGATCGTATTTAGAACTAAATATAAAGCAAAAGGATGGAAAGAAGCCAGTTATATGGTGGGTGTGGTAGCTGCTTTGAAAATCCCCACCTGTATTGTATATTTTAACCCATATTTAAAACAAAGGGCTCAATTTCTAATCTTCATTATCATGAGTGTGGTGGTCATTTTGGCCCAGGAAAACAAGTCTAAAGTTGTTAGGATCTGAAATGTTAAAGGGACACAGAGGAAGTGAACATAGACAGATGAAATCAATTGTTTTTTTAGGCTGTGGTTTTTGACTGTCATCCAGATATCTGGGTTTGCCCATGCTGTCCACTGGGAAACTTTCTAGGATCCACAAGGCTGGGGGTTGAAGTGTTGGAGGTTGGACCTCCTGCCTATGAAAGATACCAAGTTTGCTTAGGAGGACATTTTCACCCCAGTGCTTTCTTTCCATCAGGAGGATTCTGCAGTTACGGGTCGCGTAAGGGAGGATATACAGCATAGGAAGGGATTTCATACCTTCTAGCAGTGGGGATGCTTGAACAGACAAAGAAGAGGCTTGGAAAGGGTTCAACTGACTAGCCCCACAGCAAGTGACTAACTTGGAGACCTTGATTGCAGAGTTAGTTTAGGAAGATTCCCACCCTATCCAGAGGGACCAGTACTGGGCAGCAATTCCACTGCTTTTGGCTGATACAGGGATTGTTTTGGATCATTTTCAGTTCTCCCACCACTGCATCGGTCCTTCCTGCTTCCAACCAGGACCAGAAGCTGAAGTGCTGGGAGAGGCTGTGCTAGTCAGTCCAAGTCAGATGGAGGAGTCACGAGACATGTTACAAAGAAGCTTGTTCATGTGGGGTCTGCAGGCCGGTTGTGTAGACCCCAGAGATTCAGATAAACATCTGAACTCCCGAGAGCTTCTCTGGTCATCTTGGGATTCAGCCAGCAGTAGAGAGTAACGTCTGTGCTCACTGCTCAACCCACCCACTAGCCTGACAACACCTGGGCTTCTTTCTTCACCCCCAGTCTCTTCCTCTGATGCATCTACTGCTGTCTCACCACCTTGCCTCGTAGCATACGCTACACCCTCCCACTGTGTCCCAGTCTCCCCCTGCCCACCTGCTAACTGCTGGCTTGGCTTGCAGCTGTCACTCCTTATGGTTGCTGATTCACTGAACCTCCCACATCAGCTTCCTTAGGAGGAATTTGTTTCCTTTGTGTTTGTCAGCTGAGGCCAGGCCCATGTGGATTGAGATGACCTAGAGATGCTTGCTCACCAGGGGTGTACCCCAGTGTCCAAAGAACATGTGCTCAGTATCACCCAGAGGTGGCTGAACTTCAGAAAGATCTAAGGTTCAGTATGATAGTCCAGGTGCTTAGTCATGCTTTCTAAAGCACAGGAAACTGCAGAAATACCTTGAAAGAATCAGAGTGCTTGGGAGAGGTTCACTGTAAAAATCTGCAACACTCACTCACTATCCTCCTCCAAAACTCTAGTTTGCTAAGATGTCAATTTAAAATCTGGCAATGGTTCAACGGCTGGTGTGCTGAGACCGCTGCCTGTCATGCTGACCGATTATCATCTCCTTGTACTCCTCCTTGGTTGGTCTGTCTCCATCTGTTGTTTCCTGTTGTATACTTGGATTGCAAGCTCTTTTGACTAGGGACCATGGTTTTGTTCTGTTTCAGTATAGCATCTATGTGATGGGGTTAATGAAGGCCTGGGAGGCCAGTTATGTTACCTGGATGCACCTGGAGGAAGAGCCAGGTTTAACTGATCATAAAGCCCAGCAGGGCAGGAGAAGGCTGGCTAGCATAAGGAGAGGAAGTTTGTAGCAGAAGGCGGCTGCAGAGAGAGAGGCTGTCATAACTTCCTGGGAACAGAGAAGTGGTTAGGAGAAAACCCAAGGGAGAATAAGCTTTGGGATCCTAGCCCTGAAAGAAAGGTCAACCTAGAGAAGTTGCAGGGGAGAAAGCTGGGGAGAAAAGGACCCAGGGAAGCATCAGCAAAGAGTGGAGCTGTGCAGATCTTAGTTGCTGGTATAGGGTCCCTGGGCTGGAACCTGGTGTAGTGGGAGGGCCTGGATTCCCCTACCAGCCACTGGCAAACTGACATGAGCCTGGAATTGGGGCCAAAGCTCTTGTGTGAGGACATTAGACTGTTTTATGTCAGACTTTCTGTTACCTCAGAAGGGAAGGACTGAATTGTGACTTGGCCAGAGGGCCAAGTTACGAGAAGGGAGACCCCCCACAAGAGATGGCGTGACCGTCGGCGGGGGGCACTATATAGAGCAAGAGCTGCTATGCCATGCCTGTCCATGTGGTAAGTTACCCCTTCACAGCGTCGCACAAGGTCCCATAATTAGGGCTCCTGGGCACTACAGTAATACAAACAATAATAAAACAACACCTCCTGTTTCCAGTGAAGCCTAAAATCACAGCAGATGGGCTGTGTTTGTGTTTCCGTACAGTGTAAATACTTTCCAATGGGCCAGCCAAAGCCAGTCCCTTCCGTGACAAGCCCGGTTGCTCTCATTCTGGGATAGTTTTATGCATGGCCCTTATGCGCTCTCACAGAACTCTCCGTGCAGAGCAAGGAAAATGCTTCTTGTTGTTTTCTCCCTTAGATTCTGAGTTTGGCAAGTCCTGTCATGCTTTCCTCCATCTTGGAAGGAATGAGGGCAACACTGGTCCCCTGCAACAATTACCATTCACAGTAGGAGCTGGTAACACGTGCACCGGTCTCCAGCCAATGGGAGCAAAGTGACTAGCTTAGAGCATTGTGATCACTGAATGCAACCCTCTCATTATTTATGTTGTGGTAGAGCCTAAAAGCACCATCCAAGAACACGGCCCCATTGTGCGAGGCGTTGTACAAACACACCATGAGAGAGAGCCCAGGCCCCAAAGAGCTTCCAGTTCAAATAGGCAAGACAGACAAAGGATGGGGAAAAGAGAGTACTTTTTATCCATTGGGAACCAATGGAATAAGACTCCAAAGTGCTTAAACCCCTTTTGAAAATGAGATTTAGGTTTCTAAATCAGTTGGGCACTGAGATGCTGAGCACAGCAATGCCTGTGTAATGTTAAAAATCTGGGCCTAAGTGACTTGCCCAAGGTCGTATTGGAAGTAAGTGGCAGAGCAGGGAAATGAACCAGATCTCCTTACATTCTTTTTATTTTCTCCCTTGTAAAAGGCAGACACTGGTCAGGATCAGGACTTGGGCACTTGAGAATGAGACCTACTAAATCAAGCCATCTTGGCTGCCTTTTGTGTGGCAGGTGTAAAACCAACTTTCTGACCATAGGGCCTCTAAAGAGTCTCATGACATTTTTCAGGTGTTGGCCCAGAAATAATGGTAAATTCCAGATGTGGGTAACCAAATTCTGAATCCTTTTATGTTCACTGTCATTGCAATTAGGTACAGAGTCTTATGTTCTCTATCAATAAAAATAATGTATTACATTAATTTGTTATTATTATTATTTATTATATTTATTTTATTTATTCATATTTATTATTGGTATAGTTCCAGCTATGTGCTAGGCACTTTATAGAGAAAAAGACTAGTAACAATTTGTAAATTTTGTGTCTTAAACTCTGCCTTGAGCTGTTCAACAGCTGTTGCCTTCCAGCCCAGAGGTGGCTGCATTTCAGTGGTCAGTGACATGATTTGTGTGTGTGCGTAAAGTGCTTTACAATCATGAAGGCTCTATAGAAATGAAAGTCAAATCCTATTAGGCCATCAGTTATCTTGGAAAAGGAGGGGTGGAGGAGAGACATGTGCTGTGGTCCAGCTCTGCCTGAAGATGGGCTAGCAAAGAAAGAATTTTGCAGTGTAAAGTGGATAGCCCTTCCCCTCCCCACCCTGGAAAACTCTGTGGTTCACCAGCCATTAACAAAGCATTGGAATCCAGGATCTGTATTCACCCCCCCTCCCCCCAAGGAGTTTGAGTGACTCCCATGGACTTCAGAGGAAGTTACCCGTATCCTCTATGGGGTGAATAGGACTTTAGTAAAGAGAGTGAGTGGCAGGACATGCAGTGCGGTGGAGGAGAGAGGTCCGCCTTTGTGCTCCAGGCAATCGGATGTTTAATAAGGCCAGGCAATGACTTAAGAAAACACTATTCACACCCTCACTGCGGAAAGGCTTATGCCACTTTTCCATCCCATTTGCCTGCCCTCTCACAGCGGTTTCAAGAGAGCCATTGTCTCGGGGTCTGTCAGCGTTCATCTCCCCCTCACTTTGTTATATAACCTTGATGCAGTCCTGCGTGCAGATGGGACACTTCTGTAATACCCCAGCAAGCTGGGCACTCCCTCGGCATGATTTTGGAATCAGAAGCGTCCCTGTGTGCTGGCCGGGGTGAGGAAGCTGGTGCAGAGATGAGGCAGACCGTCACATGCTTAGCCTGGAGTTTTTACTGGCTTGGAGGGGATGGTTTGCATCAGATCTGATGCTTTCCAGTGAGCTGCAAATACGTTAACAGCTGCCACTTTGCCTCTTCGTCTGCCAAATACAGTAATGTCGTCCAGGATGTGGGCACAAACCACTCAGCTGTTCCATAGTGGCCTTTAGTGGACTCCAGCCAGGACAAGCAATCAAGGAAGCTTAACAAAATTCACCCGGCTGTGTTCTGCTGGTTTGGGATTGTTAGTACGACTGTCAAAAGGTTTCCTTTATACAGATCCAACCCAACAGGGTTTGTAGACTCATCAATGGCCACTGCTATTTCTTTTTATGAAGGACTCTTCAGGGTTCCTGGATATTGCATGAGTTTCACTATTTTTCCCCCTGTTGAATTGTGAGAGCTATCCTTATGGATAGAAAAGTTATGTTCCAAGGAGCTGCATACTCCTTGCTGGTTTGTAATTAGCAATGGGTGAACAGCACAAAAGTTCAGAGGTTTGGTTTGGATGAGCATTCAAAAGTCTGAACTAGACATAGGCTAAGATCTTTGCTTAGCACCTGGGCTTTGGGTTTGTGGTTTTACCAGGTTTAAGGTTCAGGCTTCTGTGTCACAGTGACATTTCAGGAGTTGTACTTGCTAGATTTTGGCCTGAGTGGAAGAGATCTCATTAGCTAAGGTGTTCTTGTGAGGTGGAAGGGGAGGGGTAGAGCTCAGCTTTGTTGAGTTCTGGATAAGACTCAGAACCAAAATTTGTAAGAGCAAGTTTGGATCAAGGGATATAAATCTGAACTCACCTTCAAAACCAAAAAGGGGGTTGGATTCCAGGTTCCACTTTTGGTCCTGTTCTAATAGAAAACTTATCTAAATGATCTGAACCCCATTTCATACTTGCAGTTTGTACACTTTGCACTTCCAGTTCTTTTACCCATGTCCCTTAAAGTTCGGGGATCTTTGTGAATGCTTGTTTAGACATCAGAAGTAACCACAGATTAACTTCTTAGTGCATGAGAGCGAACGTACAGTATATTCCAATAATCAATGGATATCCGTTAATTAGCAGGTTTTAAATGGTTCAGTGATCCAGTGTGCATAAGACAAGTCCCCCAAATTTCAGATGCCCAATCTACACTCATCTTGCGTCTGCAAAACTGGGGGAGAGATCTTATTGGAAGAAGGTTTCTTGTGAAGGTTCCAAGCCAGAAATGCAAGGGCAGCCTCTCATGTAGCCTGATCCTGCATTCTGTTGTGTACGCTGCACATCGGTGTAACAAAAGTGAGCATAAACCCAGTATTCTAGAGTGGTGAATGGGACCCATGGTATTTCAGCATTTCTGCCAGGCTGGGACCAGCCTGGCAGAAGTGTGTGGAAAGGTAAAATAGTGGAGAGAAAAATGTATCTGCACTTAAAAAAAAAAATTGGCTTGAATCTTAGGTGAAAGTTCAGCTCAGGTGTTGTTCTATCCAAACTAGTTCATTCAGCCCCAACAACCACAAAGATAGGATCATATAGCTGAGTTTAGTGGAATGAAGTCCAAAGCTGAAGCTTCATTCATACAGTTGATCAAAGGGAAAACAGAATTCTATTTCAGGACACCTGACTCCTTATTTTCTTATTGGTTTTTCACACCCATGTTTCCTTAGCAGATAATGTAAACACGGCTTGCTCAATGCTTAATTTATTGGCCCACAAATAGTACTGGAGATCTGGCATTAAATGAAATGTGTGTGGAGGGACAGAGTGTTTTTATGCTTAACACAAACGAAATGATACTCTTAATATATGTAGCAAATAACAGGGACAGGAGGGCTGGAGTTTCCATTAACTAGCCCCAACCCTGTTTTTACGAATGTGTCTGGCAGATCCATTAGTGGCTGCTGCTTTAGGAATTCTGAACAGGATAGTTAAAATGTCCCAGTGTTCAGCCCCCAAAGTAAATAGCATGAGGAAGTGAAGTTCCTATAGGGAATAATTCATTCTGCCCTTCCTGCGAAAGGGGAAGGAGGAATAGTTATAACAGCATGAAGGGACATCTGCAGGCCCCCCCTCCCCGCTCCTCCCCCTCTTGCACTGCACTTAGGTGGCTGGTAGTCATGCACACATAGGGAGCTGTGCTGGAGTGGCAGTGACATTCCTAGGATATGGCAATGGAGTGGCAATGTTCTTTCGCTTCTGAAGAGCGTGTTCCCTGGTGACCTGGCCCCACCGTTTAAGTGGGGCACTCTCACTAACCTAAAGCTGCACATGAGCTCCTTAAAGTGCCCCTCACTGCTCTGCTGTGACTGTCAATCTGCCCTGGAGCTTCTCCTGGATTCCTCACTATTAATTTTGGGGGACGAGACCAGATACCCCCACTTGGATATTTTGGCCAAGATCCTGGGCTGAGATTGAGGAATACTTGGCACAGCTCAGGAAGCAGGGCGCAAAAGCAGCTGATACCCTGATCCTGGAGCTATGGCTCACCTACGTCTCACTGGTGGCTGAGGCCATTCCAGCAGTTGTGTGTCACCAAGGCATAAAGACACCCTGGATGCTCCCCTGGGACTTCAGTGGCACTATGCTGATGTACATCAGCAAAGAATCTGGACTTCAGAGTCTTTCTCTGAGTGAATGGCTCAATCAAACCCAAAAACATCCTGAGACCATGAGAGTTCCAGAGAAATACCCAGGTTATACAAACGGTGAATTACAAAATAGACATGGATCCCAAGCAAAGCCCCAGATCCGAACACCCCTCATTTTTTAAGGATCCAAACTTCTCAGCTAATCCTTCTCACTAGAACCAGCTGGTTAAAGTTCCCAAACTGTGGAGTGTTGAATATCAGAGTCCAGATCAGAGTTAGACAGCTGGAGTCCATCTCTACTCAAAACATAACAGCAGCTTTAATTCAGATTATTGAGCAGGTCTCTTTTGTGAGTAGTACATATTCAACAGATCCACCTGATATAGGAGACATCACAGAAAGCCCAGTAAGAACAGTGGTTCAAATCAGCTGCCAGTAAATCTGTAGCTATCCTGCATGCATTACATTTCTTTCCTTATGTTACCCCAACTTCTATTTTTAGCTTGTAGCTTTCACACATTTTTACAATCATTTTTTCAATAACATGAAACCTATTTCTGGGGCCTCAGTTGCTCAGGGGATTGGTAATGGGATATGCAGAGTTTTTCAGAGCTGATTCAGATTCAGCCCACACTGGTGGTGGTTCAGTGGCCTGTGTGGAAGAGTATCAAAAAATCACCACCCTGGACATTTGTTGGCAGCCTCAGCAGTGGAGTGAATGAGAGAATGGACCATGGAGACTGAACGCCTCTCTTCATCCCAGAGGTGGTCCCTCAGAAGCCAGAAGAACAGTAGGAGGGAGCAGCAAGAGGAAGTTTCCATTGCTAACGCTCAGTGCCCATGCTGTTCCTGTTCTGTGGATAAACAAAGGGTTTCAGTCTTCTGGGGCATTCATCTGACACCATTCAGGAGCATTATATCCCCACAGCCATTTTTCCTTTTGCTAACCCTCCCCTGTTAAATGGACTCGATAAATTCAGATTCAAAGAAATAAACACCAGCTGAGCAATAAACAACAAAAGGGTGTGAATTATACACTTTTAATTTACTAGGCTTAGAAGTCAGGCCAAGTGTGCTGCTAGGCCTGAGACCTAAGACCAGGGTATGCGTTATTATACCATAATTCAACCCCCACAGAGTGCCTTACTGCAATTTTTTTTTTTTAAAAATGTTATTTTCAACTTAAAAATGAATATAAAAATAAAAACCACTAGTATGGAAATATTTAAAATTAATGATGTTACCTTATTCTGAAATAAGTAGCTTCCCCTCTTCTGTACTGCTTTTGTTTAAAATCAAGGTGTGTTCTTTTCCACATGCTTTTAGGTTATGAAAGGGACCCAAGGAGGAGTCCAGGAGTGACTAGCAAATAGATTAGTCTCAGGGGCACCACAATCTCTTTTAAGTCTTTTTACTCAAGCCCACCTTTACAGACCCTCACTGTTGTTTTACACTTGAAACACACAGATTTGATTTGCCTCATACACATGGATCCTTATCACAGAAAGTGGAGTTATATAATAACCATTGCTCTCCCATGGATTGTCAATTGGATATGAACCCAGGACGTTCACAACTAAAAGTATGAGCTTCTATTGTTTGAGCTAAAGAAGCACCTCTTGTGGCCAGTAGTAATAGTAGGTTCTTATCCTCTGTGTGTCCCAGCCACTACAGGAAGATGCATAAAACACTTTACAAACATGTTACCTTATCTCTGCCTGCCTATTTCTGTTACCGATTTCTGCCATTTGAGGATCTTTGTAATGAAACACAGTTCATGTCAGATTCCATTTCAAATCCCAAACTTGTGTCGGGTTCACTCCAAAGTGCACTGTGAGTCTCAATGGAGCATACCCTTGAGTTGCAAGAGAACCTGGGGACAAGTTTTGAGAAGATCTAAGGCTGAATTCCTGGACCAGTTTATGGTTTTAGCAAGTTTCAAAGGAGGTTTATTTGTTTTCAGTCTGAGGTTCAAAGCCAAAGGGTTGTGAACCCATGGGAGTCAAAACTGGAATGGGATTTTCACAACCTTACCTACCTCTCATGAACCGAAACTTCCAAGCTTCATGCCGCTTTAGTGTATAGTCTCTCTGCTGAAGGTCATGGTATAAGCAACTGGGATATTCTACTGAAAGATTTCCATGCCAAGGAAAATTAAGGCATGATAGTACTGATTTGAACCAGTGATCACCATCCATAGTTTAGACCATTGCTGTATGATACTACTCTATACAGTCATGCTAAACTACTTCAAGTTGGTCCTGAACTGCTCCAGGCAGTCCCATGTTGGGTAACCACACATTTGCAAATGCACCTCCCTGATGAGCTGACCCAAACACCCCTGGCCAGTCATTCCCGCTTGGCCTTTCCTTAGCAGAAACTATTGATTGGCACTGGTCAAAATGTTTTCATAAAAAAATATTTTTCCTTGACCAAAATTAAAAGCTTAAAACTGTGTCCAGTCAAAACTAACTAGCACAGGTCAAATTTCTGTTCTATCATGTACCTGAACCAAACTGCCCAACCATCTACAGGAAGAGGATCATTTACAGACCATTTTTTCCTCAATACTTTCAAAGAACAACTGGATTTGAGAAAATCGTAAACCACTAATGGACAGTTCATGAACAACAGTGAAGAGGAAAATACATGAAATGAACAAATCCTTACTGAGTTTGCAAAAAAACGAACAACCCATCATCAGTATAAATGGTGATTCTGTTGGTGGCCGAATGCTCAAATAGGTGAATGACAACTCAGTTGCTCGAAGTTTCTCCAGGAGAAGAGTAAGGCAGAGTTTCATGGGGAAAACTTGCACTGCCCTCATCTGTGATAAGGACTTTCAGCTTTAGGTGCTATCATTCTAGCATCTCCAAATTCTCTGAGCTGTATCCTAGATAAGCTCTAGGAATTAGTTTGTGGAGTTCTGTGGCCTGTGTTATAGAGGAGGTCAGACTAGATAATCACAGTGGTCCCTTTCAGCTTTGTAATCCACTAATAGAGCTAGCAGGAAAATGTTCATGGAAATGGTTTTCCATTGGAAAATGCCATTTTGATTAAAATATACTATTTTGTAAATTTGTATCAATTTCAAATGATTTTTTCCCAAAAAAATAATTGGAAAAAAGTTTTAAAACAGTCAAAACATTCTTTTCCCATCTATATCTAGATCTGTCTGTATATCTTGTTCAGAATTTCATTTTGTGAGAAACTTTTTTACTGATTTGGGACAATTTTTTTTCTTCCAAAATCTCAATTTTTCACAGGTGAGAAAAGCTCACTTTTCTGACCAGCTCTTTCCACTAACTCCCTCGCTTGACACCGTGTCAGAGAAATGGGTGTTGTCCAGTGTTCGCTGCAGCGTCCCCTTCTCACCCCACTCTTGTCCCTGTGCGTTCCAGCTCACCCATATCTTTAGATGACGTGTGTCTTTGTGGCCCATCCCCTTTGCTGGGTGGGAGGCCATCATTGGTTCTGTAGCGGAGTGCTTTAGAAAGCGCCACCTCCTTCACAGAGGTCGAATACTCTAGCATCTCTCAGCATTATTATGATGAGTTGGAATTTTCTGCACTTCCTAATCAGCAACATTGTTCTATTCGTGCTGCGGTGTCTGAACAAACCTCCAGTTGGGGGCAGTGTGCAAGCCAGTGATGCTGGGCTTGGATCCGAATGGAAACAGCTCCAGTTTTGAAGCACCACAGATTAAATATTGCTCTATAACTTGCACTGGGAGAAGTTGAAAATGGGAACAGCTGTGTTATTTGATCTCAAAATCAAAACTGAGGATCATTTGAAGCACTTTAAAAGGAGCCTAATAGAAGGTATTTATGCTACTGGACAGTTTGTTTAGGAAATGGACCCTTTTCTCTGAATGTTTCTTCAAAAGAGTCATTACTAAATAATGAGGTCTGGGCATGAGTATAAATAAAAGACTTGCATGATTTCTCCTGTCACTTGTTATTATTAATATTTTTTACCACTCTGGGCTGAGTTAATAAAAGGCTGAAGTGAGTCCCAGTAGAAAGTGAACATCAGTGAAAGAAAACAGCCTCTTAATCTCTTACCCAAACAGGCCAGTTTTGGATATAAAATCCCAAAATGGAAGATTTAATTTTAAAAAATGTGCAACTTCAGATACCAGGGTCAATCCCAACTGGGAAAGGCAGAGGCTTTTGAACAAGCCCTGAGAGGTGAGGAGTGAGAAAGTAGAACAAAACAGGGTTGGTGGGGAGCTGGAAGAATTAATTGTCTTATGCTTCTTAAAGAGACTACTTGACGTTTACTATAACCAAATACAACTGAGGTCCAATGGATAGGGAGCTAGACAAGGACTCAGAGTTGGCTTATATTTTAGATTGTACCACGGACCTGCTGTGTATAACCCTGGGCAAATCACTTTGGCCCAGAGCCTCAGAGGGATTTTGGCTCATAACTTCCATTGGAATCAATGGGAATTTGGTGCCTAAATACCTTTGTAGATGTGGGCGTCTGTGCCTCTCTTTCTCCTATCCCCTTTTGTCTGTCTTGTGTATTTAAATGGTAGGTTGTTTGGGGCATGCACTGTCCCTGTGTTAGTACAACACCGAGCACAATGGAGCCCTGATCTCTGCTGGGGGCTCTAGGTCCTACAGCAATATAAACAACACAAAAATCAAATGTTATGCTATTCACATGGGTTAACATGGACTGGCTTGGAACGCAGTTCTGAGTTCTAATAAGTAGGAACAGAACGTTTAGTATTTTAGAGGTTTTAAAAATAGCTTCCAAAATCTTCCTCCTTCCCCCCACCAAAAAGCAACAACACAATTCAGGGGATTTTAGGTGAAAAGTGAAACCCATGGTTGTGATTCTTTCAAAGTTGAGTAGAGGATTTTCTGTTGGGATTTTCAGATTGCCTAAGTGCCTTAGAACCCCAAATGCTACTGAAAATCCTTGGGACATGTACTCCCTAGCGTCCCTGAGGGTATGTCTACCCAGCCAGTGACAGCGAGTGTCCCAGAATGGGTCAACAGAAATCAAAATAGCTGTGTAGACAGCACTTTGAAGTTGCGGCTCAGGCTGGAGCTTGGGCTCTTAGCTCACCCCCTCACCAAACTTCAGAGCCCGAGCTCCAACCCGAGCTGCAAAGTCTCCACAGCAATGTTTCGCTGTGCCCCAGCCTGTCGACCTGGCCTGGGCAGCTCACTGCAGTAAGGTGGGTAGGCGTGCCCTCTGGGAAATTTGGAAAATCCCACCCTTAGACACACCACACCCATTGAAATGAATGGGAGCAGGATGTCTAAATCCCGTAGTCTGCCTTGAAAATCTCATCCTACATTTCACAGGGTGGCTGGCCCCTTTCAGGGGAGTCAGGGCCCGCTCTACTTAAGTTACGTTATAGCTACAGAATCACTGTTGTAAATGTAATGCGAGTATTGCAGTAATTGAATCTCTAAAAGCAGAAATAAATCATACTAAAGCAGAGGTTTTCAAACTGGGGTGTGTGGCCTCCAGGAGGCATGAAGGAATATTCCAGGGAGGGGTGTGTGGGGGGGAGGGAGGAGGAACTTGGGTTTCAGCAGGGTGGGGACCTACTCCTTAGTTTCTGCCCTGGACCCCATTTAGTCTAACATTGACCCTACCCATTTCAGCCCCGGAAGTAATGAACTGCCTAGGTGGCTGATTGGCAGCTAATTTGACTAACAAGCTGAACCTGATAAAAGGCTACAATAGCTCAGCTGGAGGAAGGTGTGCCTCCAGAAAAGAGGCTCTTAAGCAGAGGTGCTCCTAGGAAAAGGAGCTTTTGGGCAATTGCTGCAGGAGGCCAGCCTGGAGGGAGCTACATATTGCCAGGGTGCCTTAGGGGACTTTGCCTCAGGCACAAACCAGCAGATGGAGCTGGGACCTTCAGGTAGAGAGTATTGGAAGGGGTCACTCTGTGAAAGGGGCCTGGAGGTTGATGGAGCTAGGATGTAGCCTAGGGCAACAGCAGAGTTGAGCAAGCAGACTGTGGCTGCTTAATACAGGGTCCCTGGGTCATGACCCAGGAGGGCCTGGGTTTCCCTGCCCACCCCAAGGGGATGTAAAAAAAACCCCTCATGTACAGGGGGACAAGGAGTAATGAGCCCAAGGTGGGGCTGAAGGCCTGGGATAAGGTCATTACATTGTTGCTTTATTGGACTCTTTTATTACCCTGGAAAGGATGGGACTATAATTGACCTGGCCAGAGGGCTGAGTTGTGAGAAGGAACAAGCCACCCTAGGAGCTGTTGACAGAGGATGGCGGAGTTGAAGAGGCTGCTACGCCATGCTTGTCCGTGAAGGGATGCACTGGGTGGTGAGTGACCTGTCTATACTGTATCTCTAAGAAGTGAGTTTGTATGTGGGGGTGGCCACTTAAAAGTAGGAATTAACATTTCTAGTCCCTGCTCCTCTATTTTGTGTCACTTGGGAATGGGCTTCCACTCCAGTGAAAGTTCAGTGAAACAAATTTCAGCAGGTGCAGACAATAGTTCTCCCTCTGTAGGGAGGAGGTGCTGTTCTGTCACTGACTGCAGCTGGTTCTCCATGCAGTGCTTGTTTGCATGTTGGTTCCTGTAAATGGCAAACCTCTAGTACTTGCAGACTGGGTGAATTCCTGGCTCCGTTGAAGTCCATGGGAGTCTTGCCATGGGGAGGGGGAGGGAGATGGTTAAACCTAGAAATAATGAACTGAATTTCATACCAGGTGTAACTCCACTGAAGTAAGGGGGATTGTAAAAATGATGTATTTAGTCTGATCTCTCTGCTAATAAGGCAGATCCATCTGCCTGTCTGGCCCAGGGACTCAGCATTTCCATCCTACACTGTGACTACAATACCCTGCTAAAGCCATGATGTTCGCAGATCTTTGAGCTCCACATCCTGTTTAAAGGTGCTTTAACGCCTTACTAAAAATGTCAGGCCAAATATTGTCCCCAGTTTACACCCTGAGCAGCCCAGTGTTGTCAGCAGCAGAATTTGACTTTTGAGATCTGACTTCCATTTGCCAAAGAACAGGGAGTTAAGGCTGTTACTTGTGCTGTGCCTTAATATTGCAGGGGTGTATGTGTGTGGTGTAATGGTCTTCATATAGAATATGTAACAAAAGCGAGAGTTTGCATTCTCAATGTAACTTTTTTCCACTGGTGAAATGATAAACCACAAGGTGGCGCTGCAGAGAGCAGTGTAAACCAGTCTGTGGTTAGAGAACAGGAAGAAAGCACATTTCTTGCAGGTTTCTAAGCAAAGTTGAACTGTACAGTCTTTGTGAAAGCAACAAAGTGGATGGAGAGAGCAGGTAAATGACACACACACAAATATCGTTTGTATGCATCTGCAAAGGTATATTAATAGAGCAAAATTATGACGCAACAAGGTTTGTTCACCAGGGCAGTGCCTTTCTCAGCGCTTTCACTCCTTTCTTTTTTTTTAATCTGAGGTCATGTGAGTTCGTTTACACTCTCTGAATCTGGGGTTGAAATGAGCCCATTACACTTCGGAGTGAAAGGCTAAGCTTCACCTGGTTTCAGGCTACAACAGGTGACATCAAATTTCAGATAATTTTCAGGCTGTGGGCTCTAAACTTGCTCTAGTTTCTGCAGACCACTGCAAATCCACCCCAAGTTTAGTTACAAAGTTCGTAACAAAGCTCCCCAGTCGGGTCCTCTTCTTCTGAGTCCATCCCCATTGTTCCCTATAACTTTATTGGCTATTACCAGCCATGGACCTGAGCTGCACAAATCACATCCAGACCCAAACTGTCCCACAGGTTTGTGCTGTTCAGATCCGTGGTCATACATTGGTGGTTATCTATATACAACAGACATACAACTCTTGCTGTATTCTAGCTAGTCTTCTCCTCCCTATGGGGGGAGGGGGGCAAAAAAAAGAAACAGGGTAAAAATAGTTGGAAAAACAGTCCCTATATTTGTCTAGTGCTTCCCCTGCCCGATTAGTTAAGGTGCCCTTAAAAGATCAAGATGTCTCAGGACCCTGAGTATCTTAATAGCCATCTACAGTGATGGCTCCGCGTTAATGTGAGCTATTGGTGCACCCCCAAAGCCACTCTGGAACTCGTATGCCTTTGGCTGAAGCTGCTTCTTGGAGATAAACCAGAGTACTCAAAACTTACAGGTAAGGTCTTAACATAGTTTAGTCCTATTGACTTCAATGGAGACTGCTTGGTGTAAAGTGCTACTCACCCTGAATAAAGGCATCACAATCTGACCCTCAATTTAAAGAGTTCTTTCCTGATTTTGCAGAGCTTAATTATTCATTAAGAAACGCGTTTAAGGGGAACAGAGTGCCCAGTGGAACACAGCATATACCACCATGATGAATGGATCAATTAAAGTCCAATATGCAGTATTCTCATAGGGGTTTGTACTTGTTCAGACGCTTGCCCCCCATGAGGGTCTGGCCACAGGGGACTATGGTGCTTAGAAGGAAGAAGAGGGGAGACTGTAGTGGACACAGATTATATTGCAGCAGGAGAGAAGTAGGGGTTCAAAGTCTAGCTCCTGGCACTAAACACCACTCTCTCTGTAGGAGCATGAGACTGGATAGGCCTAGTGCTGTGATTGTAAATACAGACATAGTCACTTTTTTTTTGTAATGGACCTGTCTCTCAGGTTCAGCAAAGCACACCTGGCTATCACACCCCTCTGTAGTTAGGTGACTGGAGAGTCTGACAGCCCTCTGGACGCTGGGTATCTGGTTATGCAACTTTGCAGATTGTAGAAGCTATTCTGTGCTTTGGAGCTGTGGCTATTGCAGGCCTTTGAAGTTAATTCCTGTCTGTGATATCCATCAAGGATTTGCTTCACTATGGATTCTATAACAAGCAGCAGCTGTGGCTCTTAGAAACCAGTCCAAGGTGATGTCATAATGGTTATTGTATATAAGGAGTCAAGGCATTTTCTTACCCCACGTGGGTATAACTGGCTTATTTCTGTCCTATGAGGGAAAATCCTACGATTAGAAGTATAAAGGCCTGATTCTCCATGTTACACTAGTGCAAAGTGGGTGTGAAACATGAAACATTTTATGTCCACTTGGCGCTCATTTTGTTAATTGACTACCCAACATGCAGGACAATACAGAATCAGGCCCATAAAACTGTGTGTGCATATACACCTGGTATTATGCGTTATACGTACTGTTATTTACTACACTTGCATGTCCACATAAAGACAAATTTACCAGCGAGAACAGGTTTATCATATGAATTGTTGCTTTCCAAAAAGATTAGCTTTATATCCTTTTTAAGAAGGATGTTTTTGAGGATATTACAGCAACCCGGTTACTATCTGAGTAAAGCTGGCTTCCGTCAACAATCTGGCCAGAGTGTTTGTGGCTTTTTGGCTCCTCTCTAGGTGTGTGTTTGTTTTTGTTTTTGTTTCACTGAAGGTGGGATCTGAGCATTGCTTGGTGCTTTCCCCCCTAATTCCCTTTTTCCATTTCTTCCTTGCTCACCGGAGAGATGAGGGTGGTATCTAAGTAGTGCATGGGTCTTGTGCTGGCCTTTTGCACAGGGGCTAAAACTTTCACCCGAGAGAAGAGGCAAGATAAAACGTCTGTGACATAGGAGCAAAATTGTCAACTGCATGTTTTCCACTAGTGTGTGAGGTGCTTTAATAAAGGGCCCTGGTCTCAGGTGTCATCCCTGAGACAGAATATCAAATGTTATCTTTTGGGGTTTCAAAATAAATTCCTAGTTCCATGGTGAGAGCCTTGCACCCCCCCAAAAGGACCATGAGAGTCATGGAAACCTCCTGCCTCCAAGTTCTGCAGAGATCCCAGAATGTCTGTCTGACTGTCCTGTTCCAGCTTTTAAGATGGGTTGTGGCTTTTGCACCCACCCCCATTTCTATCCCTTGGCCAGGCTGAGGAGAAACCTGGGCTGTTTTAAGGGTCTGCCTCACTCAGTGAATTAGGGGTGCAGAAGCAGAGGAAGAGAGGGAGACTTGGCTGTCTAGATTCCCAGCTAAATCAAAAATGTAGCTCAGAGCTGACTATTTGGACAGATCTGCAGGAGCCAGTATTGACTTTGCTTTTCATAGAATCATAGAATATCAGGGTTGGAAGGGACCCCTGAAGGTCATCTAGTCCAACCCCCTGCTCGAAGCAGGACCAATTCCCAGTTAAATCATCCCAGCCAGGGCTTTGTCAAGCCTGACCTTAAAAACTTCCAAGGAAGGAGATTCCACCACCTCCCTAGGCAACGCATTCCAGTGTTTCACCACCCTCTTAGTGAAAAAGTTTTTCCTAATATCCAATCTAAACCTCCCCCACTGCAACTTGAGACCATTACTCCTCGTTCTGTCATCTGCTACCATTGAGAACAGTCTAGAGCCATCCTCTTTGGAACCCCCTTTCAGGTAGTTGAAAGCAGCTATCAAATCCCCCCTCATTCTTCTCTTCTGCAGGCTAAACAATCCCAGCTCCCTCAGCCTCTCCTCATAAGTCATGTGTTCTAGACCCCTAATCATTTTTGTTGCCCTTCGCTGGACTCTCTCCAATTTATCCACATCCTTCTTGTAGTGTGGGGCCCAAAACTGGACACAGTACTCCAGATGAGGCCTCACCAATGTCGAATAGAGGGGGACGATCACGTCCCTCGATCTGCTCGCTATGCCCCTACTTATACATCCCAAAATGCCATTGGCCTTCTTGGCAACAAGGGCACACTGCTGACTCATATCCAGCTTCTCATCCACTGTCACCCCTAGGTCCTTTTCCGCAGAACTGCTGCCTAGCCATTCGGTCCCTAGTCTGTAGCGGTGCATTGGATTCTTCTGTCCTAAGTGCAGGACCCTGCACTTATCCTTATTGAACCTCATCAGATTTCTTTTGGCCCAATCCTCCAATTTGTCTAGGTCCTTCTGTATCCTATCCCTCCCCTCCAGCGTATCTACCACTCCTCCCAGTTTAGTATCATCCGCAAATTTGCTGAGAGTGCAATCCACACCATCCTCCAGATCATTTATGAAGATATTGAACAAAACCGGCCCCAGGACCGACCCCTGGGGCACTCCACTTGACACCAGCTGCCAACTAGACATGGAGCCATTGATCACTACCTGTTGAGCCCGACAATCAAGCCAGCTTTCTACCCACCTTATAGTGCATTCATCCAGCCCATACTTCCTTAACTTGCTGACAAGAATACTGTGGGAGACCGTGTCAAAAGCTTTGCTAAAGTCAAGAAACAATACATCCACTGCTTTTCCTTCATCCACAGAACCAGTAATCTCATGATAAAAGGCGATTAGATTAGTCAGGCATGACCTTCCCTTGGTGAATCCATGCTGGCTGTTCCTGATCACTTTCCTCTCATGCAAGTACTTCAAGATTGATTCTTTGAGGACCTGTTCCATGATTTTTCCAGGGACTGAGGTGAGGCTGACTGGCCTGTAGTTCCCAGGATCCTCCTTCTTCCCTTTTTTAAAGATTGGCACTACATTAGCCTTTTTCCAGTCATCTGGGACTTCCCCGGTTCGCCACGAGTTTTCAAAGATAATGGCCAATGGCTCTGCAATCACAGCTGCCAATTCCTTCAGCACTCTTGGATGCAACTCGTCCGGCCCCATGGACTTGTGCACATCCAGCTTTTCTAAATAGTCCCTAACCACCTCTATCTCCACAGAGGGCTGGCCATCTCTTCCCCATTTTGTGATGCCCAGCGCAGCAGTCTGGGAGCTGACCTTGTTAGTGAAAACAGAGGCAAAAAAAGCATTGAGTACATTAGCTTTTTCCACATCCTCTGTCACTAGGTTGCCTCCCTCATTCAGTAAGGGGCCCACACTTTCCTTGGCTTTCTTCTTGTTGCCAACATACCTGAAGAAACCCTTCTTGTTACTCTTGACATCTCTCGCTAGCTGCAGCTCCAGGTGCGATTTGGCCCTCCTGATTTCATTCCTACATGCCCGAGCAATATTTTTATACTCTTCCCTGGTCATATGTCCAACCTTCCACTTCTTGTAAGCTTCTTTTTTATGTTTAAGATCCGCTAGGATTTCACCGTTAAGCCAAGCTGGTCGCCTGCCATATTTACTATTCTTTCGACTCATTGGGATGGTTTGTCCCTGTAACCTCAACAGGGATTCCTTGAAATACAGCCAGCTCTCCTGGACTCCTTTCCCCTTCAAGTTAGTCCCCCAGGGGATCCTGGCCATCCGTTCCCTGAGGGAGTCGAAGTCTGCTTTCCTGAAGTCCAGGGTCCGTATCCTGCTGCTTATCTTTCTTCCCTGCGTCAGGATCCTGAACTCAACCAACTCATGGTCACTGCCTCCCAGATTCCCATCCACTTTTGTTTCCCCCACTAATTCTACCCGGTTTGTGAGCAGCAGGTCAAGAAAAGCGCCCCCCCTAGTTGGCTCCTCTAGCACTTGCGCCAGGAAATTGTCCCCTACGCTTTCCAAAAACTTCCTGGATTGTCTCGGTGAATAATCGCTCCAGGGATGTGCACTTGCAAGCAGTGAGAAACAGCCCGGCAAACGCATGAGCTTTATCTAGATTTTAAAAATATGTGCATTTGGGGCCGACAGCTCACAGGGAATTACTTCAGCTCATTGTGTGCTGCTTGCTTGTCGATCAGAGGAACAGCATGATGATGCCTTGCAGGAAAATCATCTCCCTTTCTGGCTTCTCACCCCTGCAGGTGTGTTGTAATTGGATCACAATGGCTAAACGGATACAAGGGGAGGAAAACTGGCCTTGGCCTTGCCCTTATGTGCATTTTCACAATGTGGCTGCCCATGCTCTGAGTGAGGGAATGGCTTGCTCGAGTTGGTACTGGGGATATGAGAGCACAAACATTACTGCAGGCACCACAGTGAGTGCGGTACAAGAATTGTAGACAATACAACAGATAGCGGTACTTGAGCATATGCTGAACTTTCAGCATGTGAGTAGTCTCATTGATTTTGGTGGCCCAGCTCTGGTGCTTAAAGAGAGCAAGGCCTGTGGTAAAGACCAAAAGCCCAACTGGGTTAAAAGAAGAATGAAGTTCATGGAGCACAGATTCATCAATGGATATTGGCCAAGGTGGTCAGGGATGCAACCCCATGCTCTGAGTGCCCATAAGCCTCTGACTGCCAGATGCTGGTACTAGACAGCAGGAGAGGGATCATTCAATAATTGCCCTGTTCTGTTCATTTTCTTTGAAGCATCTGGATGCTGTCAGAGGACAGGATACTGGGCTTAGTTGGACCATTAGTCTAACCCACTGTGGCCACTATTCCATTTAAGAGTGGCCCTGCAGTTAGAGCACTAGCTTGAGACCCAGAAGACCTGGGTTCAATTCCATTCCCACTCATAGACTTCCTGTGTGACTTTAGGCCAGTCACTAAGGCCTTGTCTACACTACTGGGGAAAAGTCGATCTAAGCTATGCAATTGGAGTTACGTGAATAGCGTAACTCAAATAGATATAGCTTAGATCTACTTACCACAGGGTCCACACTACGTGACATCAGCGGGAGATGCTGTCAATCCGGTGGAGTACAGGAGTCGACAGGAAAGCGATCTGTGGTTGATGACCCGCTAAATCGACCGCCGATGCATCGATCCCCCAGTAAGTGTAGACAAGCCGTTAGTCAATCTGTACCTTGGTTCACCACCCACAAAACCATGAGGAGAAATTTCACAGATACTGTGAAGTGCTCAGGTACTGTAGTAATGGGGGCCATGCAAGTACCTAGCGTAAACAGATAGGATCATGGCGACTTTCTCCTTAGGGCTTCCAGTTCAAATCTGGTCTAGATATGTAGTGACTGTCAGGTCACCCTGATTGTTTGTCTTATGTGCTGGGTCACAGCAAGTTAGTTCTTACCATCCAGCTATCTGTTGGCAGTCTCGGCACAGATGCAAGGATGGGTAGGGTCATAGAGATTGAACTCTCTCAGGGCCCAGAGAAGGAGATGGGATGCACTAAATCCATAAAGTGAAAAGCCACCTGGTGAGGAAAGGAGGCATTGGGAGGTAGGAGGGAGCATCAAGAAGTACATTCTCCAACTGCCTATTTCAGCTGCCTCTTCTGTAGTGCTGGGCATGAAATCCCACCGTTTATGAGGAATAAATGGGAATGGAAATATTTATGGTGCCAAAGGCTGGAAAACAAGCACTGCCCATTCCCATCCCCCACAGCTGTTTTCAAGGACTTGTTATCCACATGATTCCTTCTGAGAAGGCAGCTCTGATGGGCCAGTCCTTGTCTCTCCAGCTTCCATAAAGATGGCTCAGAAGAATGCATGTGGAATTAATCCACTTCACCCAACAGGTCCTCTATAATCCTCCACTCCCCTTGCATCATAAGGCAAACAGCTAGAGTTGCCAGTTGTTTTCGACCGGAACGCCTGGTCTAAAAGGGATCCTGGCGGCTCCAGTCAGCACAGGATGGAGTAGGGTTGGGACCTCGGAGAAGGGGTGGGGCTTTGGAGGAGGAGCAGGGAAAGGGTGTTCGGTTTTGTGCGAGTAGAAAGTTGGCAACCCTACAAACAGCCCTAACTGCACCAGGAAGGACACTGCTTATGGGCAGATGGATAATGAAACTGCTTTATCCGCCCAGCAAACTAACTGCATGCTCAACACAAATATTTAAGGAAGCTGACATTGCTCAGCAGATCCAGGAACAGCCTCTCTCCAGTTTAAGTCTTTTCCATCTTATTCTCTCTCTCTGAAATGGCATGGTTTATTACCAGGGCAACTGATAAACACCATGGCTAACAAATCCCTCCTACTCATCTGCTGTCTTCCTTTTTTTATCTTTTAATGACAGGAAAGATGCTTTAAATAGTACCAGTTAAGTAAACAGAGGCTATTTTCTTGGGAATCTCACTTGAATTTCATTGGTTATCTTTCCTCCAGTATTAAATGGATGCATGCGTATCTGACAAATTCATCATCAGGCTAGATTGTAAAGTCATACCACTCCACTGACTTCAGCAGAGTGGCATCAGGCTTTGTACCAGTGTTGAATTCGATCCATTAACTGCAATTATAATGCTAATAACTCTTTCTGGGTCTTGCAGATCTCATCCAAGGATCTCAAATCACTTTCCAAATCTCCAATTAAGGCTCCCAATCACTGTCTTTGGATGTTTAGAACAGATCTAATTTTTTTATTAAAACTAATGTTAAAAAATCACATAATACGTAGGTTGAGAAAAGAGTGGCTGTACATCTGGGTATAGCGCTTAGATTATCCAGAAATACAAAGTTTTGTTTTTAAAGTCCTAAGATACTTATAGAGCAGAATCAGCAATAACCCAAATTTAGGTGAATGAATTTAAGAACACAGTTTAGATATCTAGCATCCATGCATTCAGATACATTACTCATGAAAAAAGTTATACAGAGAGTTGGTGGCGGAAAGCAAAATACTTCGATGAGTGAAGACTGTCCCTCAGTAATTGAGAATTTCAGATAGGTTGTCCATTTAGTGAAAGTAACAGTCCATCAGGAAAGTATTTGAGTTCCTTTCCCAACTGCGCTTCTCATCGGCACTCCAGCTCATCCCTCCTGGTATTGCTGATGTCTGGTGATGTGTTCTATGTAGATGTCCCTTGACCACTTGATGGTGTCTGACACCATGAGTTGCCTCATCAGTTATTATTAGCCCTATTTAACAGACCAGTAAACTGCGGCAAGGGCAGGGCATGTGACTTTCCTCAGTTCACACAGCAAATCAGTGCAAAGCAGGGAAGAGAACCTAGAACTCCGACCTCCCCTCTAACCTAGTGGAGGCTCATTCCCTAAAGTCACACCTGTTTCAGTTGGTTCAAAGTGCATCTGTCTGACGCCATCCTGAAGGCTCCAGCTGGCTAAAGATTGCCTGTTCCTTTCCAGTAGCCTAAAATATCACCTGATTCCAGATACAGCTGCCACTTTAGAAGCTGGGAGAGGGGAGTCCGGAGGTTGCTCTTTCATGTTTCTCCAGCTGGGTATCTCTATGCATTGTAGCTACTTGTCAGGCGGGCTCTGAGCTAGCAGGCAAACAGTGCTCTAATTTAGCTGGACTTCGCTGAGAGAGACTTCACTTCACCTACCCACTCCACTTCCTCTTTTCAGGGCCAGTAATGTTTGGTTGGTAATTTTAGCCCAGCGTCTTGCATAAATTCATTAAAAGGGCCTGCCTTTTGAAGTGGAATTAGTTCCTGGGTAGAGCTGGCTGGGTGTTCTGGGTCACAAACCATCTAATCGGAGGCTTGTGGGAATCTGGGCTGTGCTAATTAAAGCTGACTGCCCTGGAGGACAGAAACAGGCACCAGCTCAGTGGGCAGGAGTGATTCTGAGGGAGCCTGCTGACAAAATGACCTTTTGCTTCTGCTCTGGGTGCTCAATGTCATTGAGCAGCCCTTTGGTGCTGGGAGGGAGTCAGCCTGCAGAGTTCAGCCCAGGGACTCGCAGCTCCCTCACCCCCTGACTGCTCTTTCCTTCGGGTTTATTTCGCCGCAGGTTAGAATGTCCTGGCCTCTTGAACCCTTCTCCAGAAGCCTGTGTCACATGAAATCCCACTCACACTGTTCAAGTCCTTGAATCTTCCAGATCTGCAGGCTGCTGTCAGTCCTTACAAATGTTAAATCACTGCCCCCAGCTTCTTGCTGTTAAAAAGGAGGATGTAGCATTAAAGGAGTAAGGGGTCATTTTTGCCTCTCTCAGGCCTCCATCCTGAGCTTGTTATTCCAGTAAGTCTCTCACTGAAGTCTGTGAGATTTTGCCTGTGTAACAAGTTTTGGGTTCCCTTGCCCTATGCAGCATGGCCACAAGTGAACTGGGGATAGACAGTGTAGGTGAGATGATCAAAAGCACCTAAATCACTTTGTCACACTGACTTTCAGTAGGACTAGTATTCGTAAGTCTCTAAAGCCCAGTTTTTACATCTGTTGAAATGTTGCTGTGTTCAGTGTGTGGAGATGGCTAGCCACTCCTGAAAACAAGATTTAGGCTCCTAAATCAGTCATGCATTGTGACGCTGAGCGCAGCCCCACCTAACCAGCTTTAAAAATCTGGGTCAAAATGCTTTTGAAAATTTGCATCTTATGGTTGGAACTTTCACAAGGGTTTAGCACTGCCAAATGGGCCCAGAGCCTCAAAATTGCTCAGCTTCTGTCTAGGCACCCAATAAATCACCAGACTTCTGAAGGATCTCTGCACAGTGGCCCTAAGCTTTGTGAAAAATCTGTCATTATTTGTCTAGTTTCAGAGAAACAGCCGTGTTAGTCTGTGTTCGCAAAAAGAAAAGGAGTACTTGTGGCACCTTAGAGACCAACCAATTTATTTGAGCATAAGCTTTCGTGAGCTACAGCTTGCATCCGATGAAGTGAGCTGTAGCTCACGAAAACTTATGCTCAGATAAATTGGTTGGTCTCTAAGATGCCACAAGTACTCCTATTATATGTCTGTTTTTAATTTGGCCCACGTCACTGTAGTATTGGACTGCTTTTACCAAAGTACCTGAGCACCACTTGTGGATCCTTTGCTTACAAGACACATGTAGCTCTTCCTGCACAGTATGCTTTCACAAAGCAAGTGGGTATGAGGGCTGCTGGAAGTACAGTGCAATCTAATCACTTATTTTGATGCCGTTATCTGGAGTACGTGTGTGGTTATACCTACAATACTTCAGGAAAAGCTGTGCAAATCCGATCCCTCAATATGATGAAATTCACCCACAGCAGAGGGTCAGCCCAAGTCCTACCACTGATGTCTCATTTAAGTACTATTGTAAGATCTTGCCCATAGTAACTAGGATAGAATATAGCTATTGCATAGGGCTGATACTTTGGAAGAAGTCAATTAAAAATAGGATAATTTTCATTTTTATCCTTAAAGGAACTCTAGTGCTTTGGAGAAAAGCAAATTTACTTTTGGAGGAAAAGAGAAGAGCTCCAATCAAAAATGGTCAAGAATCACTTTCTCTTGTCCTGTTCTCGTGCTAAGATTCACGATTTATTTTCCACCTCTGAGACCATTAAGATAGGTGCTCAGATACTACAGTGGTAGAGATGGTATAAGCACTGAGGCAGAAACATTGAACAATGAAGGCCATATATTCTTCAGTTGGGGAAAAGTTTGTCATTACCACTTAAGTCTACCATCAGGATGCATATAGCCATCTAATGCACCTATCCTAGAGACTGTGGACTCTGACAATGGGATATTCTATGGCTGGCCAAATACATGTCATCCAAGAGTTGCTTTTTCCCCTTCTCATCAGCTCTTTTGACAGAGGCCCAGCTGTGTGGTCAGCACTGGAGAGTCTGGCTGCCCTTTACATTGAAAAGAATGCCTAACATGGGCTTCAGTGAATAGCTTTATTCATAATTCATCCTGCCCTTTCCTCTCCTCCAAGATACCACAGCATTCTCATCTATGTGTGTGACCCAGCAGAGACTGTAAACGGGAGGAGGAGAACAGACATTACAGTGTGTTCTGAGTGAAGAGCAGCATGTAGCCGTAGCATCCCGGGAGCAGGCCAGGAAAGTGGTTGTAACACTCAGAGCTGTATTTCCTTCCCCGGCTCCTCCTTTGCTCCAGGAGGAAGATAATCTGCTGCTCTGTCCATATCTGATTCCTTCCCACTCTGCTCTGCCTTGGCTTTGCTTGCCAGTGTGTGGGCCCCACCTACTTCCCAGCTGTGTGGGAGGAGAAGCAGCAGCCCCACCAGGGCATATCTCCCACCCATTCTGAGACCCACCATGTGGGAACCTCTCAGAGCAGAGTAAAGGAGGTGCCCTGCATGTGCAATATTAGGGCAGCCCTTAATCCTGGGAATGGAAATATTTAGAGCTGATGAAAAAATATTGAGAATTTTTTTACTTTTCCCCCCCCAAAATAAACATTCACAACCTTTGTCTCTTTAAAAATTTTCCAATTTTGGCAAAAATGGCATGTTTTCTTCCATTCTCTCTGTTCTGCCTCCTGCCCTCTCCTCTTTTTCACTGGCAAAAAGAAAGTGGGGGCGGGGGAGGAGGGAGGCGGAGGAGGGAGAGAACATGAGAGAATTTTTTTAAAAAAATTGAAAACAAAACTTTCCCTAAAATGAAAATGTTCCTAAGCTCGAAGCCACACACCAAGGTCCTTTCTGAAACCTAGGGAATGCAAATGTTCAGGGAAAAAAATGCTTTCAATGTTTTGTCCAGTACTAGAAACGTCTCATTTCACTCCTCACTGCTGCATGTTGAGTTTATCAGGTGAAGATCTTGCTCATGGGTTTTGTGTTCAAGTCTCTCCATAACTGCACCCCAACTAGATCTGTCACTTCATTCATCAGTTTCTCTTGCTCTCTGTGCACCTCCTTAATCTGATGCATGCAGCGACACTGATTTACACCAGAAAAGGATTTTGGCCCCTGTCACCTAGCTGCAGCCTCTCCTTCTTGCTTCCACCATCATCTTTGCACCCTTGTTCATGCTCACTCTTATACTTGGAAAAACCTCCCAGTTCCTTTGTATCTAGCACTTTCCCATCACCTTCAAATTCCTCCTCGTCCTCTTACCCTCTTCACTGACAATGATTTGCTGAACACTGCACCCACACTGAGCACTTCCTGGCCCGAACCATTTTCCTGTTGGTTTGTACTATGCACCATGTTCAGCTGTGTTAGGCCTGGATCCTAAAAGGCCTTTTAAGGATGTGCTGAATGTTCCACACTGCAGATAGTGAGCCTGCCAGAATGCATAAAGTTAATCATGTGCAAGAATCCTTGGCAGGATCGGGGCCTGAGCATGTAGCAAACTCCAACAGATGTAATTAGCTCAATTCTCAAAGAACCATCCCATGTCACGATCTCCAAGCTGCTAAATAAAATCATACACCTCTCAATGGCTATCCATCATTCACGAGCTAAGTCAAAAAGGTGTTGTTCTAATCTCTTGCAGACAATAGCCTTGAGTTAAAAATATCACCCCATCTTGAAAGCCAGTAAGTGATTTGCTGTCAGGGTTGGATAAACTCTTTTCAACATGTAAACCGGATCCTGGCTTTCAGCAGCCATGATAATTAGAACAAAGGGTTTTGATTCTTCTAACAGTCCCTGGAACCTTAATCCCATCTCTTGGTTGGGGAGAGAGTAGGCTGGATGTGATTCCCTCTTTAAGAAGGCCATAAAGAAAAATCAAGTCCTAAAGTGGTTTCCTTTTCTGCCATGAATGTGGTAGTACTCAGCCCATGGGTGAAATGCCTGAACTCCTAGAAGGCTATGCTTCTCACCCTGACTCCTCCTGTATTACTGAAGAGGGATGCACCTATTCACATATGTCATGCTCGTCCCAAGACTAAACTTCCCTCCCCAATTCCATTGTTCTTTTATTATTACCTGCTGCCAGGCAGGCTAGAAGAGCTGTGGGAGCCGGAAAGTAGCCTGTCTGAAGCCCCAGGCTACAAATTTAATTGGTTCATTTGAATGGCTGGGCTTGAGTTACTAAGGGCTGCATCATGGTGTGTTGGAGTCTCATTGCCAATATCATGTCATAGCATCAAGAAATGCAACTGATGTGATTTTAAAAAAGCAGCAAAACAGATACTGGTTCTGCTGAATGTGATTGCTTGTTCTTAACAGCTTTGGACATTAGACTCAAGCTGCTGCTTCCTCTTGTGATCCCAGCAGATACAGGTGGGGGATTGCATGTTTGAGCTGTGTTCTTCAGAATTGATTATTTTTGCCATCATAGCTTGTAAAGCTGGAGGAACTTGACAAGATTCCTGGGTAGGATAGGTTCCACATATTGCATATCCATGTGTATTCCTTCCAGCTTATAGGGAATTTGTATGTAAAGTACTTTCCATTTAATTCAGTTGCAGGGTTTATTCCTTCATCCCTCACCCATTTTCTAGTGATTAAAGCACAGAACTGGGAATCCTGAAATATGGAGGCTGACTCCTGCCTGTGCCACTGACTTTTTCACTTTCAGCAAGTCAATTTGCTGCTTGAGGCCTCCGATATCTCAACAGTTTCAATGAGGAGATCGGTACTTTTACCATTACAAAGCACTTCGATATGCTGCACTGAATTTGTTACAGAAGTGCCAAGCGTTTTTGTTTCTTAAAAGAAAAAAGAGCTGTGCAAAATTAAGAGTGAACATGACGACTGTGGTTAGTCGATAGGCGCTTGCTATTCTGTTAATAAAAAAGCCCCCATTCTGAATTTGGACAATAACAGAGGACTGCAGCCAAAAGTTCCACCCTTCGCACCTTGCTTTTTGGTGTGACCCTGAAGCAAAGCCACAGAGCTAAACATCCACTTTGAATACAGATCTGAATTTTGTGGTGGAGGCCTATCAGCAATGGACGCTGACAGAACATGCTATCAAGGGTGAGGCAGATGGCTATGCATGTGAGTTGTCACACGGGGACTCTGAGCCTGAGCAGCACCTGAAGAATGCACAGTGCAACTCACAGCGTGTATAATGGTGCATTTAAGATACCTTTGTGCACATGCTGGGCAGGCTGTGTCTTGGCCCAATCCCCCTGTGTAATCTGAAAGGCCTCTCTAAACTGCACAGTTGGGGGCGGTAACAACCTAGGATTGATGGCACACCGGGAAGCTCCACCCACAAACACTACATCATCAGTAAGTGGGAGGAGCTACTTTGTCAGTTCTAGGGCACTAATGGATCCCCAGGTGGATGGGCGATCCTCCAGTAGACTCGTACACTGGGTTTAAGGCCACTTTGCACTGGTGATGCAGCACAAAGGGGCACAGTGCAGGCGAGGGTCAAGGCCTGCGTATGGCTAACGAGGACAAACGACTCATTCCAGTCAAAGTGATGAGACTGGCTGGGATGAAAGGACAAAGAAGGTGCTGCAATCAAGCACGCTTTATAGTGAATCTCCTGAATTGTTTCAGTGTGTTGCAGTGCATTATTATGGAACTAGAGCCTAAAAGTTGCAGCTCAGGTTAGGAGATGGTGGTGCTGTGCTCTATACAGAAATATGCTCAGCAATAGTTCCTGCCCTGAAGGATTTCAAGTGTAAATAGACAAGACTGACCCAGGGTGGGAGGGAAGACCAGTAGGGAGCAGGAGAGGTGACTTGCTGAAAGTCATGTAGTAGGTTAGTTACAATGCTGCTCTTAGACAAGCTGTTGTCTAGAGGGTCAAATCCTGCACGTCTTCAATCAAGCTCCCAGTGGAGTCCATCGGAATTTTACTTGGCTTTAGCCCATGAAAACTTATGCCCAAATAAACGTGTTAGTCTCTAAGGTGCCACAAGGACTCCTCATTTTTATTCACAATAATGAAGTTCTTCTGTATGGGAAAATAAAAACGCCTTTAGTGTGAGAAGCCATTCACTGTATTCAGGTTTGGCAGCCGCTCTCCCATTGCTCTTAAAAAGAAAACTTGTGATTCGATTGATCTGGCTCCTACTTCCTCTCCTCGAGTCTCAAATGCCCTGGAACAGCAGCTTGGGCTGGACTTCTCTGCTTCATTGAATAATCTGCCCTGGCTTTTTTTTTTTCTTTTTTTCTTTTTTTTGTATAAGAGCTGTCTCCAAACAGCATGCTTCCAGTAAAACTCCATCTCACTCCTACTGCACGTGAACTGGAAAATCTGAGCCCAAGAAGTGAATGGAGACTGTGTGTGTGTTTAAGAAATTTGGAGTTTTGATCTGACAGCTGGAGAAACAGTCATGACTCTGAAGTCCTTAAGCGCACCTTGTGACCCATCGTCTCTGGAAAACCGTCCCCAGCTTTGCTCAGTTGATCTGAATATCTTGCAAAGAGACCCAAGTACTGTAATTTCATGGATACAGACCCATATAGTGGAATGGGGTGTGAGGTGGTGGAGGCAGAGATCCAGTTTCTCTTTGTGGCTCTTGGCTCTGGGGTTTCTGCCCTCAGCAAACTGGAAAATGTCTGCCCCTCCCATCCCTCTAGTCAATCACTTGCTAACAGCTCTGAAACATTTGGCTGCTGTAGGCAACCTCTTGTTCTGGCTGTAGGGTTGAGCCAGCCCTCCTTTGGCAGGCCCGTCTCCCAGCTCCAAGGTTTTGTTTACTTATTGGGTGAATCACCTGGACTAAGACAAGCTTCTCTATCCACTCTCCCACAATGTCTTTGCAGAGTTAACTCGAGTTATCTCACTTAAAGGTTTACCAGTATAACTATATTTTTATTTGATTTGGGGGTGTGACTTTTTTCTTTTTAATCCAACATAGTTCTACCAGTGCAACCCCTAGCAGGGATGCAATAACACCAGAACAAAGGTGAATTATACCAGCATAGTTTATTCCCCTTCCCATACAGGAATTATCCTATGTTGGTATAAAGCACCTCTGTACTGCTATACTATGGCCACAGTAAGGGGTTTGTACCACTTTGTTTCCATATAGTTAACTTTCTAGCATAGACAAGTACTCAGACACTCAAAAATTCAGAATATTTTTCAAAAGTTCTGTGGTGCTAGCAGTTCCTATTGACTTCAGTGGATGCATAAATAGTAAAACTGGGTGGAATTTTGCTAGTGAAAAAGACTTTTTTGTTTGTTGAAAAAATATTTTTTTCGTCCCTAAACAATTTGGGAAGAGAGGGTGGAAATCAATCTTAGCAATGTGTCGGTTTTAATGTCATGCTTTAAAAAAAATATTAAGTGGACCCATTTCAATGGGTATGAAAAACTTTCATATATGGAAAATCTTTTTGTCAGTAAACAGATATATTTTGGTAAAACAAATATGCTGTACTTTAAGACTTTTAATAGTTCTATTTTGAACAATATGAAATGAAAACAGCTTTGACAGTTTGAACTTTTTTTCCACAAAAAAAGTTTTTTGTTTTTTTGTCTTTCTGCTTTTAAACCACCTCTATGAAGTGCGGGATTTGGGAGCCTAAATTTAACCCCTCATTTTTAAAATCTTGGCTCTAGTGTCCAAGATCTGATTTCCCTCCCTCCCAATCCCCACCTGAACTGTTCATCTCTCTCTCAACTCCAAACAAAGCAGTAGGAGCTAGAGATGCTCAGCACCTCAGAAAGGCCATCCCATAGGCTGGCTTGTAGTTCTTTCTCTGTAACCACCTAACTTCTTTCGGTCATACTGAGTAATAATAAAAAGAGCATCTGTCATGAATATAGGGGGAAGGATAGCAACCTTTATGTGTGCTTGGCAGCTGTACTGGATTGCCATACCTATATAGGGTTAAGCAGTTCAAATAACCTAGCTGACGCTTGACCAGAAGGACCAATGAGCAAAGAAGATACTTTCAAATCTGGGGGGGGGAGAAGGATTTGTTTTGTTCTTTGAGTTGTTCTCCCTCCAGACGGAGGGAGAAGCCAAGCAGGTACAGTATCTCCTGAAATATATACCTGGAATAATCCATCTAAAACCACAGAAACTGTGAGTAGGGCAAGGAAATGCATTAGGTTATCTTTTGTTTTGCCTTGTGCATTTTCCTGTGCTAAAAAGGGAGTTTCATTCCTGTTTTGTAGTTGTGAAGCTGAGCCCAGAGGGGAATCCTCTGGGTTTTAAATATTTTTATTACCCTGTAAAAGTTACCTTCCATCCTGATTTTGAAGGTGTGATTCTTTTACTTTTTTCTTTATAAATAAAGTTTTTCTTTTAAGAACCTGATTGATTTCAGTGTCCTGAAGACAAAGGATCTGGTCTGTGCTCACATTGCTAAGGCAACTGGTTGGTATTTTAGTCTCAAGCCTCCCCAAGAAAGGTGGTGAAGGGGCTTGGGGGGATATATTTGGGGGGTAGGGATTCCAAGTGACCCTTCCTTGAATTTTTGTGCAAATCACTTGGTGCTGGTGGCAGCAATATATCATCAAAGGACAAGGAAAGGAATGTGTGCCTTGGAGAAGCTTTAACCTAAGCTGGTAGAATATAAGCTTAGGGGGTCTTTCTTGCGAGTCCCCACATCTGTACCCCAGAGTTCAGAGTGTGTGTGTGTGTGTGTGTGTGTGAAAGAAACCCCGACAGTGTCAAATGTCTGCTTTAGTGTCACTGAAGAGCATGTCTGAGGAAACCTATGAGCAATGGGCTGAGCGGTCTACCCAGAAGATTGCCCAAGGAATGGTTGGGGAAACTGGAAATATGGCTTTCAAAAGACAAATGGTTTAGAACAGTTGAGATAAAATACAGCCTGCTGTATATTTATATAGCATGACACTCAGGAGCAGCTGTATATTTAAATTCAATAGACCTATCCTGGGACTGAGCCCTTTCCTAATGCTGCCTTTACACTGGCTCGAGAATGAGAGGGAAAGTGGGAGACTGAGGTATATTTGTCCTTCCGGCTTGTTTGAGGTTGGCTGGCAGTTCAGAATGCAGCTCATCGCACCTGTCCCTTTATAATGTCTCGTTAGCCAACCAGAACAGTCCTCTCTACAATTCATCTGCAAACTAGCATCAACAACCAAAGGCCGCCTTTACTTCAAGGAAGACTCCTATGCTGCTGGCCAATTCCCCTGGAAGCTCTGAAGTTGGTCAGGGGATGGAGTGAGTTGCAGTACTTGGCATACCTTTTGCATGATGCATACATAAGCAATCAAAAACTGTAATAATCCCGGAGGTCAAGTGGTGTCCTTCTATCTTTCCACTTGAGGCAACGTGCTTGTTGCATTGACCGGTCATCCTTCCAGCTTTTCACCCACTCCCCCTGCTCTACCTAGCCAAAATGGATGTCTTCCTGTTATCGGATGTTCTAATTAGTGCCACAGTCAGACCCTGCAGCTGCAGAGAGGGAGGGAGTGAGCTGTTATGAGGGAAAGCAATAAGCTCTGTCATTCTTCCATGCTCTCCCTGTCCCTCAGCATCACATTGATATCAAAAGCTAAAGCTCAGGCTTCTGTGGATCTCTTCACTGGGCACCTGACGCAGCCCTGCTCAGTGTGGACTGGTGAAGCACTCCTCACCTGCACTACCAAAGACCCACTTCTGACTGACCTCCTTTCTCCAGCCTGCCACCTGAGGCTTTATATCATTAGCTGCTTCACAGGGTGGGCTGTGGCAAGCTCTGGGCCAACATCAGCCTCTGCGGCCATCTGTGTGACAGTGGAGAGGTATCAGGTGTGGTTGTGATGGTTTGGGGATCACCCCGACCAGTAAGGGGTTGTCACCACCTGCACAAGCATAATGGCCTCACTTTGGCTTCTGCCTGCCTACTTATACCTTTATGGGGTGACCCCAATATCCCTTCTGCTCCTGAATTGCCCCAGAGCCGTCCCCTGAGTTCTCAACTACCAGACACTCCAGACTTTCCTTCTGGTTTGTCGCCCTGAAGGAGTGAAACCTGCCCTCAGCTAGTCTGATGGGGGCTGCACACTCCCCCTCTCCTCGGATTGCACATTGGAGGCCTGTTTAGGGTAAAAATAAACAAGTTTACTTAATAGAAAAATCACAGCTTCAAAGACAAAATTGTAAGAAAAAGCGCAAAAAGACAAGTTACACAGAAAATAACCATAAAGACGCAACCTTGTGTTTTCCACTTCTAGATTAGCTAAATTCCCTTCTCTAATGCAAGTTTTGTATGGTTTCTTAACAGTTCCCTAATCTCCGCCCTGTCAGAGAGGGGACCAGTGTTTCACGACAGCACCCACTCCGGAAGTCCTCTATGCACCCACTTCTGTTTCTGGATAGTCCCCAGGTTCTGTACTGGTTCAGTGACCAGAGCATCTCCCACTTATTCACCAGTACCACCATCTGCAGCCACTGGGTTTTCAACAGCGCTTACCTCCCGTCAGAGCTGGGTGTCTACCTGGAACAAAAATGATTTGCCAAAAAAAGTATTTGGCAATCTCTGGCAACCTTATTCAAAAATTCATTCAAGAGCTACCATCTGCTCAGCCGTAGCTCTCACACTAATACCTAGCTTTACCCTTTGTCCTAGAGCTGTCCAGATCATGGATCCAGGCAGGAAAATAGCAGGCTCTAAGGGCATGATCCTACAAGATGCTGCTGCAGGACTCAATAGCAGTGTTCAGCTACACAGGGCAGAATCTCCCTTTCCTGACTCACCTAGAGCAGCGACATTCACAGGAGGGGACGACACAAAAAGTCGGCTTGTAAATTATGGTCCAGACTCTGTGCCAGAGCCCGGCTACGTAACTCTGGGGGATATGTGGGGACTTCTGGGGTAGTATAGAGCTTCTGTAGCACTTCAAGGCCATCCCCATCCCCGCTTCTTATGATGCTGTGTTCCTCGGGGTAAAGAGGGGGGCAGTGAATCCCCATGCCCTCGCACAACTTGCCTGCTGGAACAGATGCTTGGGGCTGTGGGCATATGGGGATGGAGCACAGAAGTCCTGAGGCTGACTGAACCGGAGGAGTTAAGGTGACTGAACCCCCTCTTTGCCACTCACTCCACCCCAAGCAAAGCATATCATTCAGCATGTCTGCCTGCCAGTGAGCCTGAGGGGCAGGATGCAGTGAGGCTTATGTGGGTTCATGCAATCGTGAGCGCTGGAGAGCTGCCCAACCAAACAGTTTAGTCTGGTTAGCAAAGTGAAAGTCTCTGAGAAGCTAAAGTAACTCAGGGAATAGAAGCTGGGGCTCCAAATAAGGGTGGGGAATCGGGGCGGCTGTGGGGTGGGGGGGGGGCGAGTCCATTTATTCCGTTCATTTGTTTTCATTCAAGTGGCTCTATTTCTTCAGTGTAGCCCTTGGACCATTGGCCAAGCTCCACAAAGCAGGGGGAAAAAACAATTCAAATGAAATAAAATAAGACTTCCGGGAATCTGTCCAAGCTGCAGAAGTAACAGGCTGCTACAGGCGGAATCCAGGTGTGCGTTTGACATGCTGGATCAAAGAGGTTTGCCAGTATGTATTTCAGTGCCAGCCCTGTGACAGTCTCAGGCTTTCAATGCACAATGCAGGCCCATCAGAGTTGCCTCAGGAGCCCTAATAGGAGATAAATGACTCTGTCTCTTTATAGGATATTTTCTCTGGGAAAGTCTTTGCTGGCCACCTCCTATTACAGGCCAAGAAGGAAGGAAATATACGTTTGTTTGCATTAGAGGAGTGTTCCGCATACAGAGGATTATTCAGCCCATCTCTTCCTTCCCAAACCTGTGCGTTACTAACATTGTTGTTTAGTGTCGACAGAAACAAAGGACCTGATTCTGAGAGTCACCAAGTACCTCTTGATCCTCAAGTCCTGCTGAACTTCACAGGCGTGCTCAGCACCAGGCAGGATCAACCCCTAGAATAATCCCGTTTGTAACCTGGAAGACTGAGGTTGCACCCGCTGAAATCACAAGGAGTTTTGCCTTCTATAGGAGCAGGATTGGGCCCCTGGGTCAAAGGTTTCCAACTTAGTGCCTGATCCAACTTCCACTGAAGTCTAAGGGAGTGTTTCCATTGACTTTAATGGGAGTTGGATCAGGCTCTTGATGCTGCAGGTTAGGCATCTAAACAAAAGTGGTTTCATTTTAAGAGGTGCTGAGTTCCTGAGGTCCCATTGACTTCACTGCAAGGGTTGTGCAGCTCTGTTGATCAGGACACTTTAATGCAGATGTGTAAATATGGGTATCAATATAGAGGTGGAATTTTCAAAGCAGATGATGGAATCTGGATTCCCAAACCCCATTAATTTCTAATCGGAATCGAGCATCCACATCCTTGAGAGCGCTTTGAAAGTCCCACCCATAAGTGAAATCCTGGCTGTGTTGAAGTCAATAGCACAACTCCCATTGATTTCAATGGGGCCAGGATTTCACCATTAGCTTCTAACGGGTTTGAAACATTTGCCCCAAATTTTCTACAGTCTTGGACAACAGTGCTCTCACTGATGCTCAGAATCGATTGAGTGCTCTTAATTCCATGCAAACCCTGTACCCGAGGGGGCTGAACAATTCTGGGGTTTTAGATAGGTGTCTCTTGGAGAGGAAAAATTGTAACACAAATTGCCATATGTATTCTTTTTTTAAATATAGCGGGAAGAGTTGAGAAGTTTAGTAGATTTTTCTATACACCAGTAAGACTACAAGACTCAAAAAGACACAGCTCCCATGGACAAAATGAGATGTGTCCATGTTTACACACCAACTTCCAGTTACAGAATCTGTATTATGTATTGATGTCACTTCATGAGCCCAGAAGAATCCAGCTTGACTTTTAGGTCCCAAGGTAGATTTGCAGGGATGTAGTTAGAAAAAGACCTCTCCAAATTTTAACTGAGGAAATTTTACTTGGTGCCTGTAAAGGACAATAAATACAGTCAGTAAGGAAACCAATAATACCATTTTTAGAGTCCCTTTCTAGGGAATAACCACATTTTGGCCCTGATTCTCCTCGCATTCATCTTGATGTAAACCAGAATTAACTCCATTGAAGCCAATGGACAAATTGTGGTGTAAAATGAGTGCAAGAGGAAAATCGGCCCCCTCATCTTTATTCTCTTTAATGTCCCTTTTTTCTTTAAGGGGCAGAGATGCTCCTAACCTTCAAAATCCGCTCTTAAAAATATTGGTCTACAACCTATTCTCTGGGAAGGCTTGCCTCGGAGCAGATCCTCGTAAATCAGCATAGCTCAACTGAATCAGTGGACCTCTAGCCTTATGAGCATGTGCTGCAACTGCTGTGGATGTGTTTCTGAGCTATCAGACTATGCATCTGCCATTAGATTCTGGTTCTACAGAGGGTAACACTTCTTCCTAATCAATAATGAATTAAAATTCTCTATTTATCATCAGAGCAGGTATAGCACAGGCATTAGCAGTGTCCGCTTTCCGGCTCAAGACCAAACAACAGAACCCTGCTGGAGCAGAAAGTAGCTTACACTTGTTAAGGATACAAAGTGGGGAGGCATTGTTGATACAGAAGAAAACGGGAATATTATACAGAAAGAACGGGATGGCCTTGAAGACTGGCGAGACTGAAACAGGATGAAATTCAATAGTACAAAGTGAAAAGTCATGCACTTTGGGTCTAATCATAAGAATTTCTGATACCAGCTGGGGGATCATCAGTAGGAAGCAACAGAGTAGAAGAGAGACCTGGCTGTATACATCAATCACAAGATAACTAGAAGCCACCAGTGATGTGGCAATGAAAAAGGCAAATACATCCTAGGATGTATCCGGTAGGGCATTTCCAGTAGAGCTAGAGAAATATTAATGCCATTGTACAAGGCACTGGTAAGACCTCATTTTCAATACTGTTTACAATTCTGGTCACCCATGTTCAAAAAAGATGGTGAATTTAAAGTGGAACAGGTGCAGAGAAGAACAACTAGGATGATCAGTGGAATGGAGGGCCTATCTTATGAGAGGAGACTGGAAGAGCTTGGCCTGTTTAGTCTTGTAAAAAGAAGGCTGAAAGAGGATATGATCCTTCTCTATAAATACATTAGGGAGTGAACACCAGGAAGGGTGAAAAGGGATTTATTTTTTTTGTAAGCATAAAGACAATGCTGGCACAAGAACAAATGCACATAAACTGTCCATGAACAAATTCAGCCTGGGAATTAAAAGCGTCAGCGGGAGAGGTTCTGGAACAGCCTCCCAATAGGAGCTGGGGAGGCGAACAATTTAATTAGTTTTAAGAGCAAGCTGGACAAATTTGTGTGTGCAACTGTATAATGAAGTTGCTTGTGATGATGGGGGGGGGGGGGGAGGGCAGGGCAGGGCTCGACAGCCCTGGGGCTCACTTCCAGTTAATGCCTTATATTCCTAAAAGCTCATGCTACAGGTTTCATCTGGCCACTGGCAGAGGTCAGGAAGGGATTATTTTAGCCCTCCAATGCATTCTAGGTGTTTTTGAAATCTCCTTCCTCTGAAGCATCAGGGATGGCCACCACTGGAGATGGGACATTGCATGGAGAGGGCCAGGGCTCTGAGGTGACACTGAGCATTCTCTCTCTCTCGCTCATGTGACTGGTTGGCTGGTTATTATTTATTTGCGTAGGGTCTAACTGATCACCATATGTGGGGTCAGGAAGGGGTTTCCCCCCTGGTCAGATTGGCAGTGACCTCGGTTGGGGTTTCCTCTGCAGGGTAGGGTGCAGGTCCCTCGCCAGAATTATCTGGTATATTTCACTTAGTCATTTCCCTGCCATTGTGGGGGGCCTGAGGTCCTGGTGCCCACCGGTCCCTCCTATTCTCTGCCTTTGACATGTAATAGTCTAGTTTAGGGGTTCTCAAACTTCATTGCGCTGTAACCCCCCTTCTGACAACAAAAATTACTACACGACCCCAGGAGGGGGCACTGAAGCCTGAGCTCACCTGACTGCCCCAGATCCCCGTGCAGGGTGGGTCAAAGCTGAAGCCCAAGGGCTTCAGCCTCAGGCAGGAGGCCTGTAACCTTCGGCTTCAGCCCTGGTGGTGGAGCTCAGGTTTTGGCCCCGGGACCTCTGAAAGTCTAAGCCAGCCCTGGCAATCTCATTGAAACGTTTGAGAACCGCTGGTCTAGTTTCATTTACTTTGGTCTCATTTTGGTTGTTAGGATTAATGTGCGGGTGCTGGGGGGTGTTGGTGGCCTGTGAGGTCACATTAGGTGATCTGGTGGTCCCGTCTGGCCTTAAACGCTGACTTTCTCTGACACCAGGCCCATTTTCTCCTTCTACACAGAGGAGAGTTGTGGTGGGTTTTTCTCTGTCAGGCAGGTATGGCTGGGCAAAGAGGGAAAAGATCACCACATTGGTGAATATCAAATATCAAGTGAATTATTCTGTGCATATTTCCAACCAGTTCTAAATGGAGAAATCTCTGCCCACTTGGAGTTTTGGAAGAGACTGTGGGTAAAATTTTCAAAAGTGAAAATGAGACTTAAGTGCCCAAGTACCTAAGCCCTTTTCTACCTGGGAAAGGCTTTCTTGGTCTAACCTTAGGTATGAATTTAAACCAGTATAGTTTTTCCAATATATATTCCCCCTCCCCGCATGTGGACACTGTTATTCTCATCTAGGTGCCTTTTTTCATTTATCTTTTCCCAAGCAACGGCTAACTTCAGGAGCTAAGCAAGGCAACTCTGCAGTGCTGAATGAAAGGTAACTTACTTCTCAGTTGCATTGCCACCCTTCCAAAACTTTGAAACTGTCTGCTGACTACGTGCCTTCCATCCTCTCTCTTCCCATATCCCATGGAAACACAGTCACTAGTTTTAGAAGCACTCTGAATGGAGACACACATGAATGAAGCATACACAGAACAGTGAAGCTGGAACCCCAGCCAGCAAAGAAAATACAAAAATTACTGCTTGCTATTAAAATGCCAGTGCCAGTAGAAAGCTAGTATTAAATCATAACCGGTGAGAGAAATGACGTCAGATAACTGGGTGGTTTTGGAAGCCACAGACTGGGCGCTTGGTAATGATTAAGAAATCACAAGCTGGCTTTCAAAGGCTGAGGAAGTGGTGTACAACAGAGGCTGGCTGGGGAAGAGACTGGCTTTCAAAGACTGACTGACTACCCTCAGAAAAACCAGTGTAGCAATTGGACCATCAAGGGACTGATCCTCAGCTGGTGTAAATTGTCATTGTCCATTGAGGTCAATGGAACTATGACAATTTACCCCCAACTGAAGATCTGCTCCCTAAGGCTATTTTTTAGTACCAGCTGAATGATCTTTTGTGGAAAGGAGTGAGACTAGGAAGGAGAGAGGGACCCTGCTGCAGTTTGCATGCTACTTCTAGCAAGCAGAGACTATTTCAAAGGTGGGATCTCGGAATTGTTTCCACTTTTATATTCCAATTCTCACATCTCGGCCTTTGGTACATGCCTGGGCGTGGGCGGTATTGAATAGGACAGTAATGCGTCTGTCTTGTACGACTTTGCGAAACTCAGGGCGGAGCAGGTGAGGAATTCTTTTCAAAGGGCTTAGAGATTTCAGATCACACTGACTTTTTATGGAAAAACACCAGTGTCTGTTGAAGAGCTGCTGCCCAATCCGTTCCTTAACAGTAGAAAAGTGAAATTCATTTGCATTCAAGTTGCATCATGTTGTTGTTTAAAGGTACACTTCCAAGTACAGTTTTATTTTTGCTACTTTCCATTGCACTTTCTTAGACAATGGTTTGTTTTTTTCTTTTGTCCATGGGACTAGCATTGCATTTCCCTCTCCTCATGTGTTTCCAATTCTTAAATGACTATGGCTAACTTATTGGTGCATTGTCCTCATCAGTGAAAGAATATATATCTAACTATAAATTTTGTACTTGACTCATCCCCAGGGCATCTTATCCCTGTTGCTGCAGAACCACCAGAGTAAAGAAAGATTGTTTTTCTGTGTGTCCTACTTAAATGGTGAATATTGAGCTTCTGAATGTATTAATGACCAGGCGATAGAAATAAACAATGGAGTATGAATACCACAAATCTATGTCACCACCAACATACAGTACCTCAAGATGCACAATTAGATATATATCTGTGCAGTGCTAATACAAAATACTGAAAGACACTAGATAGTACAAAGGAATCGGGGAGGAAGTATGGTCTGATAGTTAAGGGACTGGACTGGGTCCCACGGTCTGTTTGCTTTGTAAGGACTGATTTTGAACTAGGCTCTGCCATCCTGCATTTATCACACTGCTGTGCAGCTCCAATACGGAGGGGTTGAATTCTGCCCTTGGATGAACGGGCTCCTCACAGTCAGTGAGAGTTGCATTGGTATGGTGGCTTTGCTATGGCGATGGGTTTGGAACTTGGGATCAGTGCAGCTGAAGAACAAACTTTTCATTGTCGTTGTGTGTCATTTATCCAGACCTGCTGAGTCTGCAAACTTTAGCAGGAAAATATTGGGAGACCCAGCTAGCTAATGAGGGAGCTGGATTCAGATTTGGGCCAAACACAGACAATCTGTCTTGGAGTATCTTGGCACTTCTGGTCCTGACTAGAATCATGTGCAGGGGTAGAAAATTTACTGAACTTTGCAGAAACTTCTGTTGAGCTTGGTTCTACGGGTGATCAAAATGTTTGTGTGGTGTTCAACTCTGCTTGTCTGTGGTGCATGCATGCATTCACACACACACACACTATGCATCTCTGAACTAAATGCAAAACCTCTTTCATGTCTGTTTTGTGATTTACTTAGTAATCATTTCACAATTCTTGTTCCCAGTGCCATCCGACTCCTGCTGTCCTGCAATGCAATGAGCTTCAGAGACAGACTACGCATACGTTAAAGTCTGGAATCTGTTCTGGGGTGAGATGGGTGTGGGTGGTGACCTGTGGTGGTGGAGGGGAGCTAGCCTGTAGGATCCATTTATGGAAAGAAGACTTCCAAAACACTTCAGTCCAGGAGCTTCTGTGCTATTCTCTATAGGTTCTTGATACTGCCTTCGTCTCTTTAGTATCCGAGCACCTTCCAGTTATGCTATTAAGCGATATGACTAACATCTTTCATGTTTCAGAGTAGCAGCTGTGTTAGTCTGTATCCGCAAAAAGAAAAGGAGGACTTGTGGCACCTTAGAGACTAACAAATTTATTTGAGCATAAGCTTTCGTGAGCTACAGCTCACTTCATGTTTGGCTTATTCTTTCTCTCACCCTCTCCTCAGAGAGATAACCGTGCGTGGAGTGGAGTGTTTTGGTAGGGTTTTCTTTTTTAATTTGCATGTTCTGTATTTATGTAGGAGAAGACAAGGGCAAAGAAATGCTCCTTGTACTTGGAGTGCAAGATGGTAAGGTTTGTGATGGTCTGGGACCAGCTCCTTAGAAGGCTCCATCTCTGGCAAAAGCAAGCTTTACTCTTTTATGATGAAGTGTAAGAGCTAAAGTCTGAGAAATACACACATCTGTTTATTGAAACAGTAGCTCTGTCATCTTGTCCATATCCTCACTTTCCTCTCAGTCTTACTCTGTTTTCATCTAGATGGGTGTAAATCAGGAGTACCTATTCAAGTCAATGGAGTTACACTAGCAGAAGAGAGTGAATTTACTTGCTTATATATGACAGGTTTCAGAGTAGCAGCCGTGTTAGTCTGTATGCGCAAAAAGAAAAGGAGTACTTGTGGCATAGTCTCTAAGGTGCCACAAGTACTCCTTTTCTTTTTGCTTATATATGAAGAATAAAGCCCCTATCTTTATTTAGTTGGTTGTTTTTGTAAAGCTCTGGGATTTCTTTGCTCCAAGTGGGTTTACTCTTGTCATTACTTACACAAGAAACTCAGTGGGATCATGACACTGGCTTTTAACTTGCGACCAAGAAAGCTTGGGCTTTGGAACCTCAATCCTGTTCCATGGAAAATATGAGAAGAAATTATATTATGGTTAGGAGAACCAGCCAACTAGCAGAAAGGGGACCAATTGTCATTGGTACTTAATATATGCTTTGCCTTGTGGCTACCAGATGGGCTCTGGTTTTCATCCTTTGCTTTATCCAGAGAAAGGAGGGGGGAAGATAGCCCTTTCAATGTCCTCTGAAATGGAAGTTCCGGTAAAAACATGGCTGTGTTTTTACACAATGCCAGTATGTCTGAGTTTACAGCATGTTTGTGGGGCAGTGTGGTCTAGTGGCTAGGAGTGTGGCTTTCAACTCTGGAGACATGGGTTTTATTCACGGCTGTGCTGGTTACTTCCTGAATGACCTTGGGCACATCACTTGCACTCTTTGTGCTTTGCTTTCCCCTCCTGCCCTTTGTCTTGTCTATTTAGAGTGAGGTATTTTAGACTCAACAGATCCCTGCATCTTGTCCGGGAGTTAGCTGAGATGACCCTTGAGGTCCTTTCAAGCCCTGTGGTTCTATGACTCTATTTGTTCAGACTGTTCTAGAACAATGGAGCCCAATTATAATTGGGGCCCCTCTGTTACTGGAATGCAGATAATTAAGAATAGCACCAAGGAAGTGTCGCACTCACCCTAAGAGAATAAGAGACAGAGAAAAGGTTTAAAAAAGCAGATACTGGTGCAAACCCTTTTAGGATAACTTACCCTGCAAACAAGAGCCTAGATAAGGAATGGCGAAGCGCTGTCTGTGTGGGAGCTTGCAGCTATTCCATTCCCAGCCTTTCCCAAAAGGAATCACTGCAGGGAATATCTCAGGAGTGCTGTCTGTGGGGCTTCAGAGCTCCTTGTCCAAGTTTTTACCAGCAGGAATCACACTAGGGAATGAGATGGGTGCATTAAATTATGTGATCCCACACTGAGGCTTTGTCCAGCCTCTGTCAGCAGGGCTCCCTGTAGGAAATGGTATAGGGGCACTAGGCTCTGGAAAGCTTGCAGCTACTGCAGTCTTCTGCAAAAAGATTCATTGTATGGCACTTATTTCCTGTTCGAGGCAAACTCACAGATGCTCCACTCCCAGGCAGCTTCTCAGCAAAGGACAATGCTTACATTCAAAACTGCAATGGGGGAAACCATGTTCCCAGGTGCATCAACTTTCATCTCAGTTATCGGGAGAAACAACTTTAACAACATGCAAAACCAATGAATTTTAATGTGCGTTTAAACATTTCCATCACCCCTTTACATCTTAGACGTCGTGTGGGAATAAATCCAAGTAAATGCAAACACACAAGCCAGCCAGACCTCATTAGGATGAAATTAAAATTAAACATTGGGGGAAGTGGGGGAAAGGCACAGCGTTTACTCCAGTGAGGTTAAGGAGCCCTCAGACAAAGCAGTCGGCAGCAAGGGGAATACATCATGCTTTTAATTTTGGTCTGGTCTCAGCCAGCGCTAGAAATGAACATTTGCTGACAGCGGAAGCCAGCTACGGGGAAAAGGGGCCGTATGGCTCGTCTGCTTTGCTTCACAAGTGTGGCTTCGACCCGGGAAATAGTGAGATGCTTACACAGCTTTAGTGGTGAGCTGTTCAGAGCTACTACAGAAGCCATTTAGGGCTTGAGGTTTACTCACGTAGTTGTTTTTATGAAAGTTACTTGCAGGAACAGATATCTGTGGATTCCCCCACCTCCGAGTGCTGCCTCTCTGGGACCATGTTAGTCCCTCCAATTTCTTGAGCATAAGGACTATCTTTGCTGGCTAAGCAGAAGTGTGGGGAGGTGCGTGGAGGAAGCCATGAGGGACCTGATACAAAGGCCACTGAAGTTAGTGGGCATTTTTCTGTTGATTTCAATGGGATTTGGATCAGCTGCACAGGGGAGAGGAATGCATGTTGTACCATTCCGAGGAGCACTGAAACAGGCGTCCTCTCCCTGCATAGCTGGGAGATTTGGAGGCACCTTGCCTCCTTGAGTTCCCCCTAGGATGGGGTGGCCCCAAAGTGGGCTTGTGGCTTAGTGGTGTTTTGTAGTTTTAAACTAGGATTAGCCCCACATCAGTTCCTCACCGCAGCAGGGAAACCTGGGCTGAGATCCAGAGCATTAATGGCCCCAAGTGACTTTCATTTGGCCTACGGTTTTCCTATGACGCATCTGCACAGCCAGAGCTTTCTGATTTACCTGCCCAGTAGGGATGGACCCACGCTGCAGCAGGCCTTAACCTTCCCAAAGTTTGGGGGTGATGAGTGCTGGGGTTTCAGTTCAAGCCCCATCTCTTCTCTCCACTGAGGTCAACCCTGACTTGGATTAAGCACTTCTCTTCAGTGCTACAAAATGATCCATTCTCTCTTCAGCCTGGGCTCTTCCTAGTAAAAACGAATGAGAGCTGAACCTGTGGAAAAGGCCTGCAAGATCATGCCTTGGGGTTTGACTCCGCTGGGTGACAATAGTATAACGGGCTTGGGGTATGCCAGGCTGTTTGCTGGCTCACAGGTTCCTAGACCTGGTCAAATAATAAGCGACTCATTTTGCATGGTGTCACTGTAACACAACACTATAGCTGAACGTAAGGGCTTATGTTTTAGCATAGGCCTCATGCTGGCCCTCAGCACAAGGGTGTCAGTGGTTCTCAACTTTATTACACACTGTGGGCCGCATGTGGGGCCCACAATGTGTAACCTGGGCCGCAGGGGTTGGGCGGCAGGGCAGTGACAGTCCGGACCCGACCCTCGACCCTGGGACCCCTGCTGCGCAGAGGTGGCCGGCTGCCAGCCCGGCCCCCAGAACCCCTTGCCCCATGGGGTGGGTTGGCTGCCCTGGCTCCTGAGACTCCCCACCACACAATGCTGGGTGGCAGGGCATCCGAGAACCTGGGAGCCCGGCGTGCAGGCTGTCCTTTACGCTTAGAGAGAGGCATGATTCCACAGTCTGAGTACAGAACTGATAGCCAGGCACTCCTGAGATCTTAATCCCAGTTCTGATGCTGAATCTCTCTAAACTGTTGTGCACTTCTCTGTCAATTTATCCATCTCTTGCATGTACAAATGAGGTAACTGCAGACATCAGTGATGGTGTGTGTCAGGGTTCCCTCCCCACTCTGAATTCTACGGTACAGATGTGGGGACCCACATGAAAGACCCCCTAAGCTTATTTCTACCAGTTTAAGGTTAAAAAATCCCCAAGGCACAAATTCTCCCTTGTACCTTGGTTTAGGTAACGCTGCCACCACCAAGTGATTGTGTTATCTTATTTTTGTTTTCGCTTGTGATTTTCTCTGTGCTGAGAGGAAGGTGTATTCCTGGTTTTCCTTTTGTAACTTTAAAGTTTAGCCCAGAGGGAAATCCTCTGTGTTTTTTAATCTGATTGCCCTGTAAGATTATCTTCCATTCTAATTTTACAGAGGTGCTTCTTTTACATTTTTTCTTTCTAATAAAGTTCTGTTTCTTTTAAAATCTGATTGGGTTTTCTTTGGTGTCCTAAAAAATCCCAAGGTTGGTCTGTGCTCATCTTGTTTATTCTCAAGCCTCCCCGGAAAGGGGCTGAGGGGAATTGGGGGGATATTAGGGCAGAGTAGGAACTCCAAGTTTGTCTAAATCACTTGGTGGTGGCAGCGTTACCTAATCCAAGGTACAAGGGAGAATTTGTGCCTTGGGGAGTTTTTAACCTAAGCTGGTAGAAATAACCTTAGGGGGTCTTTCATGTGGGTCCCCAAGTCTGTACCCTAGAGTTCAGAGTGGGGAGGGAACCCTGACAGTGTGCATGGGAATTACCCCATTTGTGGGGCTTGCACATGGGGTCTGCATGTTCAAAATACGCAGATGCAATTTCAAAAACATTTTAAAAATCTGAACCTAAACACTTGGGTTCAAAAAATGAGAAACTGAGAGATAATGGAGAAAAAAGTGTGAGAGAGCAAATTCCAAGAGATGAAAGAGACTTTACAAAAAAAAAATCTTCTGCACACGTAACCATTGGTGAAAACCCTTCCATCCAAGACTAAAATCATCCTGGATGCAGCTCACGCTAATTCGACTGCCTGTATCCTAGAGCTGGGCGAATAACCGATTTTTCAGTTCAGTTGCCAAATCGAAAAATCCATAAAAAATCTGTTTCAAGTCGAACGAAACATTTTATTTGACCCAAACTGATTTGTTTTCTTTCTTTCTCTAGTTTGTTTTCACCCTTTTCAAATATAATACATTTACAAATGAAAAGTCTAAATGTTTCATTTTGAAAATGTTTATTTTTCTTTCCTCTGTGGCCAAAACTGTTTGCTGAATTTGTCCCAAACTTGCCAATAGTTTTGGTCAATCTAAAACTGTGTATTCTTCAGTGAATAATCTGTTAGTCCAAAAAATATTGCCCAGCTCTACTGTAAGTTTTCTTTGATTTCACAATTCCAGTGACTGACAGCTGCTGATCTCTGCTTTACCCAACACTGCTTTCCGCTCAGTGATACTCCCCTTCCAGTGATGGGCAGAATCATAAAAAGCTGCCCTTTCTGCTGCTTAGCATAAACACCCCCACTGATGAGAGAGAATGACTGGGGATACCTTTTCTCCTAACGTTTTGCTGTTCTGTTGATGTCTTTATTAATTTATGATTATTTATTTGTATAATTATAGAACCTAAAGGTTCCAACCAATATCAGGGCCCCATTCGGCTGGGCATTGTAGAAACACATAGTAAGAGACAGTCCCTGCCCCAGAGAGTTTACAGTATAAATAGACAAGAAGGACAGAAGAGGAAGTAGATACAGGGTGAAGTGACCTACTGGAGGTCACAAAGCAGGGAATAAAAGCCAAATCACCAGTCTCAACCCAATGCCCTGTCCACTAGCCCAGGGGTGCTCAACCGTTTGGGGCTCAGGACCCATTTGTTAATTTTCACGGCCTGTTGCAACCCCAGTAAATAGTCTGGAGGTGGAGGCCCTAGAGTGATTTTGGTCAGATCTTGCCCCCCAGAGTGGGAGGTTGGGTCCTGCTCTGCACTCCTCCTACAGTGGCGGCTCCTGCAACTCCTGTGCTGTGAGGCTGGCTGGGCTTGACCCTGCGCTCTGGGAGTTGCAATCTCCGGGGTTGCAGCTCTGCTAAGATTTGGTTTCACCCCCCTGACTGGACCAAATTTGTGTGAGTGGAGTTGTGAGCTGACTCATGGGGTTGCCACTCACTCAAATTTGGCCTACCTGGACTGGGCCAAACCTGAGTAGTATTGGGACCCCAGAGGTTACAAGTGCCTGGCGCAGGGAAGTGAGCCCAGCCAGCCCCATGGGACAGGAGCCACAGGACCTGCCATGCGGCCTTTTGACCCAATTTTGGGTCTTGACCCACAGGTTGAGAAAATCTGCACTAGACCACGCTGCTTCTCCAAAGATCAACCATTAGGCATTCTCAGTCTTGCTAAGTCTCATTCCATTGTGCTATTGAGCCTTAGGCCTACTTGTGTAACTCCACAGAATTTAAGAATGAATTTCTGTTCCCCCTTCATTCTGCTCTTATCCATCCATTTGTCTCTGGTCTTAGATTTTCTGTAACTTGAAATCTTTAAACCATGATTTGAGGACTCCAGTAAGAGGCTAGGGGGTCTATTACAGGAGTGAGTGGGTGGGTGAGGTTCTGTGGCCTGCAATGTGCAGGAGGGCACACTAAGTTCAAAAGGGACTGTCGTGACCATCTAAAGTCTGAGTCTACGAGATTGTTAGCTCTTTGGGGCAAGGAAGATCTTTGTTCTGTGTTTGTGTAGCACCTAACACCACCGGGTCCTGCTCCATGACAGGGGCTCTTAGATGCTGTGGAAATGCAAATTATAAATATCAAAATGGGCCAAATTATTCATGCCAGACCCTTCCCAAACCTCTTCTGCTCCCAAAGCTGTGTCTTGTCTTTTAGTTTTCATCCACATGTCTCTGCTGAACTCTTAACACTTAGCCCCACCTGAGACTTTCCTGGCAACGTTGAATGAAAGACACTCCCTTGGTTTAATAGAAATGGAATCTCAGACCGATGAAAACTTTATTTCCTCGCTTGGAAAATAATCAAATCCCCAGGGTTTTCCACCACAGTCTGTACTATATTTAGGATAGATCCAATCACTGCAGACTCCAGATTTGATGGGATTAGTATCGTGTGCGTGTGTTGATTCTAGAAGTGCAGTCAACTGGGGCTTTGCGGTTTGGTTTGGCAACCACAAAACAACTACTCTGCATTTTGGGGAATGGTGGGGGTGGGGGAATGGGAGCCAGGCGTGTGGGAGAAACGAAGGAGGTAGCCAGCTATTCAGACTGGGTTACTGACTGCTCTTCCCCCACTGGTATTACCTACCTCAGTCCTTACTTCACCAAAGGTCGAAGGCTGCCAGGCTGAAAGGGAGCCGTAAAGATTACTCAGAACTTTACCCTGCTTGTGGAAACCGGTCAGGAGCCAGAAAAAGGGCCTGACGGCCCTTGAATTTCTTAGTCACTCCTGCAGAGACTCAGCCAGAAGGAGATTTCTGTGGTGTCTTATTTTCCACAGGGGAGAGAGGTGGGGGAAGGCGTTCGTTGTGTGTGTGCATGTCCACATGTACACGAATGTATGTGCCAACAGAAGCTGGTCTACTAAAAGATATTACTTTGCCTACCTTGTCTCTCTCAGCTCATGGGACCAACACATTTACAACGATACTGCATATATATATATATATAATATGCCATAGTGACAACGAATAATTCTTTAGGTTTCACTGGCATGAGTCTGGGTTGACTGCAATTCTCGGGGGTTAGAGCTGTGTTATGCAGCTATGAGTTAGATCTGATTCCATTGTTAGTCTCATGATATTTGCTACTTATCTTAAAGTCCCAGCGACTGGATTCCCGTAATCAGATGAGAATCTCTGCTTTCTTTTTTTTTTTAAGAGTTTTTAGCCCTCATGCATGTAGAAGAAAGCTAGAAAACGTGAACTCTAAAGGCTATGGCAGCAGCAGGCAAATAAAACAAATCTAAAAGTTGTTTTAAAATCTCATGATGGTGGGGGGGAAGCAACTCATAATTTTTGAACTTTTAGTGTTGGCTATATTGCGTGAAGACCGTCCCAAATTAGTATATAAATATATTTCTCTCTTCCATTCTCTTGTCCTAGTATCTGAAAGTGGAATTTAGGCCATGTAATCCAACATCTGTGCAGTTTCCCTCATACAGCCAATGAAATTGTTGCATGCAAATTAGCTGTAGAGCAGTGATTGGTTGAGTTACTTCTGTTATTACAGTGGTCTAGGACTCCTAGCATGGCACTGGTATATACATAACTACACCAAATGGGTAAAATTTGGCAAAATGGCTGAGTACTTAAATTGAACGGTATCAGACCATGAATCTCAGGGATGGTTCAAACTGGTGCTATTCTGAACGAAAAGATCTCTCAGCCATGCTTGTAGCCATTTCCATTACTTCACACTGACTCAACAGACATTCTAGGCTTCAGGGTGACGCACACAGAGTGACAACCCTGGAATCTTACATACAGCTTTGGGCCAACTACTCTTATACCTTCAAGTGGTGCAGAAGGGCCTATGAAGTCCCTTCTCCAGCTGAGGAAGATCCCCCTAGCAGAGATACTGCAGTGAGGGGCCATAGACCGCCCTGTGCAGGCCCCTTCACAAGCCCTGGTGGAAGATGCAGGCTAGTGTAGGGAGGCATGAGGCAAGTGTGCACATCCTGCTGTGGAGATTTTCAGCGGCTACAAGCTGCACAGCAGCCCATAGGCAGCCTGGGATTGGGGTGGGTGTTCAGTCAAGGGTGTGCTGCTTTACACCAGAGTCAGACCAGCCCCTGCAGCAACTCAGAATAGGATGGGCACAAAGGTGGCTCAAAATCACCTGTCCCACATTCATCTTGGGTTGCACCTTCTGCAGGCACAGCATAGAACATCAGCCCATGTCTTTGAATTGTTTGACCCAAATGTAGTCCTCCTAAACCTTTATTAGTAGAGATGGGCTCACAACAGCACCTGAGACCGCCACACCCCCAAACTTTGTGAGGATTTTGAATCTGATCCTGATGTGAATTTTATATTGGACCCCTAGTTGTCCAGGGGTCCAAACCCAACACCCCTGAACTTTTGGGGGGTTCAGAATTCAGATCCAGGGCTCCCTCTGTTTGTTCCTTTCTAGAATTAATGACCACTGGAGTCAATGCCTTGGAGACAGAGAATTCTGTGCACAAATGGCCCTTATCTCAGCCCCCTACTTCCTTTCTGAACCCTTCCCTTTGCATTCTGTGGCTAGTCCAGCACTGATGTAAACAGCTCAAAGGGCCAGCCAGTTTTGAAGTTGGTTTGTTGGGGAACGTCCTTCCTAAATTCAAGCAGTATTTGAGTGCTCTGTGTGCCACTGGTTTATAGATCTTCTGTAGAGAATTTAAAGGCTGTTCATTATGCACTTTAATTAAGACCTCAAAAGTGCCGTACTAAATGAGTTAATTAGGAGGTGGGAACAGAAGGTCTTTCAAGTGGGGAAATGTTTCTCTTTTGATGGAGGACTACTTTACAGTTGTACAAAGCCTGGAGGAGTTTTCTTCTCAGCACCTAAGTACCAATACTGTTTTCCTTTTTGTTCTTAGGTGTTTGGTGTCTATCTCCTGCTCTCATACCCCACGTATCACAATTGAACTTGGCTCCCCATATGGAAAACTGTGACAAATGATTACCTCAGACATAGTTAGGCAATTAGTAAAAAAGAAATAGGTATGCTGAACCCTACAGCTCTCCCGTATAATACATAATGTTTCCTCTTTCCTAGGCAACACGGGAACTCTCTCTGTCACACGCACCCTTCTGAAATCCCCTTTCTGCTCGCTAGGAAAGCATCGTGTCTATCAAACATTTCTTTAAAAAAAGTGCTCCTTTTTCTATTTATTTTGCACATGCCAAGGATTTGAGTCAGAATTGTGCAGTCAGGCCCCGCTCACTCTGGTTCTGATTAGAGACTGAGAGTGCCGGAAAAAGAAGACTGGAACGGCTCCAACTGGATTGCGTGGTGCGTCTCAACTTTCTTTAATAAATGAATAAATATCCCAGACCTGGTGGTTTAGTTTGCTACAGTGGACTTTCACCTTAGATTCAAATCTGTAGAGAGCCCAGCTTACTGTTGCTGCTGTATACATTATAAATACCTTGTTTAGGTCAGACGTGAGATGAATATCATGGTTCCATCTAGAGCTGGTAGAATTATTCATTCTGAATAACATTCTTTGTGAATTGAACTCATCTTAAACTAATTGTTTGTGATCCAGCCCTGATTTCTGTGCATGTATTTGTTATCTGGAGTCTAAACTGTTGTGTGCCACAGACAGAGAACAAGAGACGCCAAGATGCCACCAGTGCCTGAGGCCCCTGCAATGGCCAGGGAATTGAATAGGTAGATCTGAGTAGTCCCACGGATATCCGTTGACTATTCCTGTAAGTTCTCATGGGTGTGAATTAGAGGTTGTCCAGCCCTGGCAAGTTGTTCAGCCTTCAGGTTCTTTTGTGTACTGTTGCTTTGACTGTTCATTCTACAGTTACTCATTTTGTGTGATGAGTAGTCTTCTAGTTCAGGTGGTCTTGTCTCTGCTCCATGGCTAAAAGCTGGAAGTTTTAAAACATGAAGAATAACAGCAGCAAATGAATACAGTGATACACTTTTCGGTCAAGTCTTCTCTCTTAAAATGTTGCTTCACTTTTGAAAAAACCTGCTTCGTCTGGGCAAAATCCCCATTACTCAAAATGGGGAATCTTGGTACAACAGGAATATCTCTCAAACCACTGCATGAATTTGTAGACCCATTTGAAGTCCCCCTCACCCCCAGGCTTCAGAGCCCAAGTTCCAGCCCGAGTTGCAACTTCAAAGCACTCTCTACACTGCTATTTTCAGAGCACTAGCGTGAGCCCCGCAAACCACAGTCTGTCGACCCAGGCTGGGAGACTCACTACAGCTGGCTGTGTGGATGTACCCTGTGGTGTCAGGATTTCCTGCTAGATCTGTAAAAAATCTTTCCCATCCCTACCTACTTTACCTTCATAGGTGTAGTTAGATGTTTGGCTGCAGGTGTGTGTGTGTGTGTGTGTGTTCTCCCTGTGGGCTGCCCCAGCTCTGCGCAGACAGCTGGCATTGCAGACCTCGAGCGAACCACCCAGTGACCACCAGATCCGTTAAGGTACAAAAGTGCCAGACTTATTGTTGACAAAGCACAGTAGTAGCATGTGGCAGACTCTATGATGATACTAAGACATGTATGCCCATGACAATGGATGCAGCTCAGTGAATGGCAGGACTTTGCATTCCCGCCTCAGCTGGACAAAGATACTCCCTCTGAGATACATCTTTATACCCTGGTACAAACAAGTTACTACTGCCCTGCTGATATAGTTAGTTACTGCCCCCTGGTGTGGCTAGTTATCACCCATCACCTTGTATATGTTGGTTCGATCAAAACATCTCTATTACATATTGTCATCCTGACCTTATCTTTTAGGAGGGGTCAGTGTGTTCCTGTTATTCTTGGGGGATGTTTTTGTACCATCCTTGATATTGGGATTTTCTGGTACCACTCTCCTGGAATGTGTTTGCATGAGTACTTTGTGCTTAGCATTTCTTAGTAATGTGTATTTATTTCTGCAATATCAGCCCTATTCTTGCCGGATTCTGTGAGCAGGTCCTGTCTCATACCAGGCCTCTGATACAAGGGCTTCTGTCTCAGGCTCATTTCCTACTACAGTATGGTCCTAAATAATAAATTTGTTTTCCACTCCAGCACTGGACAGGAGGACAGTTTCTGAGTGATGCTATATTTTATAAATATATCTAGCATTTGTTTTTGAGGGATTTAGATATATTTTTCTTCCTGTTATACTGGGCTTGCTCTTTCCTGACAAAAGTGTTTCCAGGTGGACTTGTCACTCCAGGAAGTCTGGAAAGAGCGTGAGGGTCCAGTTCTCCACCACTGAAGTTAATGTGTCTCAATTGCAGAGGTCTTGAGCACCTGCAATTGAAAGTCAAGTCAGTGGGAGCTGTGAGAGCTAAAAATCAGCCTCTGGGATTTTTACCATTGGTGTAGATGGGAGTAAGCTCAAAACCTGACTGGATACTTGTTTTGTTCTGCTTTTCAACTATCACCATTATGGGGGTGCGCGTAAAAAGAGAAGTGGGTTTGACGTAGTCACTTACCTTGTTCCATTCCCCAGTTATGTCAGAACCCCAACACACTGAAGCAGCAAGTTTAGGTCCAGCATGCCTGAAAAATGTGAAGAAAAGGAATTATTTACTGAGCCTATTTAAAAGTTGACAAAAAAGGAAGATCAGAAAATAGTTGGTGAAAATAATAATAGTTGGTGAATAATAATAATAATATTAATAATATTATAATTAATAATAGTTGGTGAAAATAAAGCCTTCAAAAATCCATCGTACTGTAATTAATGGTGCAGAAAAATAACAGAGAAAGTGGATAATAAGAGGCAGCTTCTTAGTTCCATTCACTACCCTCTGCTAAAAAGTGAATATCTGCTCTCTTAACCAAGAGAGAGAGAGCAGATTGGAGTTGAAAGCTCTATGATGTTGTTTACAAACACTAAATTATTTCCTACAACCCCCCCTCCCCCCCATCAGGATAACAGAGGGTGGTGGAAATAACCAAGGTCACTAAGGGATCCCACACTACCTAGGGTCAGATTCATTGTTTTGGGTCAAGGGCACAGATTATTTTCATAAGGTTTCCACTTTAAGAGTAACAAAAATGCTGCAATTTTTGCAAGGTGTTGACTTCTTCCTATTCTAGTTTAGTGATACTGGTGTAGGTCCAGAGCAACTCCAGTGAAGGCAATTGATTTGCTGCATGGGCCAGATCTTCAGCTGGTGTGGATTGGCCTGGCCCCCATTGACTTCAATGGAGCTGTGTCTCACTATATATCAACTGAGGAGCTGGCCCCTTACTTACACCTCTGTGAATCAGATCGGAATCTGGCCCACTTCATTTGACCTTCATGGGAATATTCCTATGCATTGGCTCTGGGGTTTTGCTGCTTTAAGCAAACTGGAAAATGTGAGAACCTTGAGTCAATCACACAATTAACATTCACTGCTAAATATTTTACTATTCTTAATATTTGCTGCCATAGGCAACCATTTCTCCTTTTATAACTGAGCCAGCCCTGGCTCCCAGAAGCCCTGATCAGGGTAAGTGTGCATTGTAGACCCCTGTAAAGACAGTTAAGCACGGGAAGGAGCCACCAAGGGAGGCTGCGGTATCCCTGTCTCTGGAGGTTTTTGAGAACAGGCTAGACTAACACCGGAATGACCTAGGTATACTTAATCCTGACTCAGTGAAGGGGGATGGACTAGGTGACCCTTGAAGTGCCTTCCAGCCCTACATTTCCCATGGTTGTGCCGAGCTCTTACAGTAATAAGAGACAGTCCCTGCCCTGAAGAATTTACCGAATGATCTCTCTAGGTTGCTGGCAGCCCTATATTGCACTTCACCATCTAGGAAGCACTAGCCATGATTGTTTCCCTTCCCCCCCTTCTTTTCCTCCTTCCCTCTTATCTGCACTTGGGCCTAAATCACTGTGTTGAACCAATAGCTGCTGGGTGACTGGTACAGGGTACAGTCAGTTTGATGAGATCAGGAAGTTAGTTTTCTTGCAGTGTCACAACAATAGACCTCCCATCTTGGGATATCGCCTCTCAGGCTGGCTAGCCCTTTTTTTCAAAATTTGGTGCTGAGTCCATCCTAGAAGTGGTCCCTGGCTTGGGGGGTTGCACCTGTCTCCTGGGCAGCCCCTACTGTGCTCAGCAGGAACTGGGGGCTAGATTTTCTACTGCACCATGTCATTTAGTCACCCTCAGGGTATGTGCTGTCAGAGCTGGAGGGATCAGGTGAATGAATGTGAAGGTGGGTGGGAGAGGGGAGAAAGACAGTGATCACCTTCCTTTTGCAAAGAGCATATGTCCTAGCTTTTTAAGTCAAGTCCAATTTAGTTAGGAGCTGCTGCCGTATAATCAGTAAATAGGTTTCCTTTCTCTAAGAAGAGTCCCACTGGTGAAATTTCTTAGGATGTAATTGCATCCTGAAGGGTTCCAGCCCTGGGGTCCACAGGATACTTTATTTATTTAAAAGCCCCCAGATCTCCCTGAATGGCTGCCCTCACCATCACCTTGGTTAGAGACAACTCTTGAGTTCTCCCAATACCTTAGTGTCCTGTAAAAAATTGTAGAGCTGATCATCAACCTTCTGACTGAGGTGGTTTGGCTACTTTATATGCTCTGTGGCAAAGGCAGCTTTTGGAAAATATTACCCAGCTCAGAAATTCCACTGAGGGGACACTGTATTAAAAAGGATCCACAAGAGCTTTGGTGTATGTGTGGGGTCCTAGTGAATATTTAGTTATAACCACACATGTTATCTCTATGGAAGTAAAGTTTCCTTAGTAAGAGTTCTGTTGTGAGCCTGGACTAAAGCCCATTGAAATAGCATGGACAGAATGTACATGAGGGGGCAATTTATTTGTGGGTGAGGAGTTAACATTTCTTATCAGGAAATAGCTGGCCTTGCTGTACAGTTGCTCTCAGATTTTTCTCCTTAACATTTATTATCATTGGCTTTATGGCTTCTCTCTGTATGGCTGTGGTGTGACCACACCCAGAATATCCTGTCCTACTCTGGACACGTCTTTACAAGAAAGATTTTGGAAGGAGTTCTGAGAAGAATAAGAGTGAGCAGGAGCAGAGAAGATGAGATAAATATGCATGACCATATTTGGTAAGGGGGACATGCTAGCAACCTGTAGATATTGGAAGGATGTAAACAAAAAAGGTAGTGAAAAATGATATTGGGTGGTGCACAGGGTTATAGCTAGTATTAATGAGGTGAAATGAAGGAAAGAAAATGCAGACTGACTATCAGGATAAGCTTCCTGACAATGAGATGCGTTAGGCTGTTGAATAGACTCCTACAGGAAGTGTTGGAAGCCCCATCACTTGAAACATTTCAAACTAGATTGAACTAAACACTAGAAAGTGTTCCTTAGGGAACAATTCTGCATTGACAGAGAGATGGACTAGGAGACCTACTAATATATATTTAGCACTTGTAGATCTTGCCAAGGAGTTCCTCTCATTATCTACATTTTACAACTGGAGGCCCGAGGTCTTGCAGTACGTCAGTGGGTGAGCCAGAACAAACTCCATGTCTCTCTTGACTCTTGGTTTAGTACCCTATCCACTGGGTCCCACCGCCTCCCCCAGTGTCTACCTCTCTGCTTTCTGCAATTCTCAGGTCACACTGAAGTCAATGGCTGTTGTAGGTGCTCAGCATCACAAAATCGAGCCCACAATTTGGTCCTTACTCACCCAGCGTGGATTCTATTCTGAAAACCTTTATGCATGCCAGTAGTCCCTTTGGGCCAGATCCTCAGCTGGTAGAAATTATTGATTTCAGGGGAGCTCCACTGACTTACACCAGATGAGGATCTAGCCCATAGTCTTCACTGAAACTATACCACTCCACAATTCTGCTCTTTTTAAGTCAGTGTCAAAACTTGCATTTGACTGCTATGGCACAGGACAGGACTGAAAGAGTGAAATTCATCCCTGTGCACAGGTCCAGCCAGAGTTCTAGGCACCACTTATATAGGTCGTAGGTGGGACTTAAGTGGCATTTAGCAATTGTTCTGGCCGTCTGCACAAGGGGGAAGTTTACCCTATGTGAGTGATGGATTTCAGGACTGGCCCTTCTATTATTATTATTTTTTTTTTAAGCAGAGCTTCAGTACACCGATGAGTGGCAGAAGGAAAATCACATTTTTGCAGAAAGAGAACGTGGGGTGTTTCAGGAAAACAGCAGGGACATTTTTATTCATTTATTGTGCCTGATTCGCCATTGAAATCAATGGGGCTACTGAAACCAGCATAACAGTAGAGTAAGACAGTGGTGGATCAGGGCCAATATTTATTAAATGAAGCCTGGATTTTTGGATTAGCTGTGCACAGGGGCTGATGATTGGAATTCAGTCAGGCAAGCAACTAAGATGTAAAAAGGAGCCTATAAAGAGAAGCTCCAAAATGGAGAATTACCGATAACACTGATGTCAATATTGCAGTTCTTTAAGCTTGGGTCCAGACAGCTCTGATACTTCTGAGGCAGCTGCCATAGTTGGAGATTAAGCTGCTTTTCTTAAGAGAGAGGGGAAAAAATTGAATCCCTATTTTGTTTCTCCAGGCATGTTTTCATTTAAATGGTATAAGCCTCTCAAAAAGCCGTGTTCTTTGGAGGGCTGCTTGTTTTGAAGCCCCTTGTAGTGGTGCCAAAAAAATCTTTAGGGGGTGGAAAAAATGGGGTTTGTTTTGTTAACTCGGTGGGACTATTTAATGATGTCATGGCAAAAGTCCTTTTATCAGGAGGCACAGAAGCAAGAGGGACCCATCAGCAGTTCGTATAAGCGACTGGATAATTTATACTGCATTGAAAGGCTGCCTTGGTGGTTGCAATTAGAGGTGCATGTAACCAAACACAAAAGGCTGAGTTCAAAGCTGAATTTTTGATAAAATACTGAGAGTGAGTGTGGCAAGAAAATAGAAGGGAATCTGCGGGCAAATCATTCTGTGCTTGTTTGTAAAGTTTTTATTTTATTATGAACATTCATGAACTTTCCATAAAAATCTTAACATATATTATTCATAACCTTCATATTTTACCCTGAAAAGATCCATTTGTGTTGAGTCAGCCTCTTAGCATCATCTGTATTTATTTTATTCAAATTTCAAAAATGGTAACCAATCACCGTATAATCAATTTGATCCAGATCTAACGCTCTTTCTTTTTTTTTAAACTGACAAGATTTCCCATGCTGTTTCCAAGACACTAGTGTTGGGGGAATCTGTCCTTCTCTGAAACCTGACTATCACAGATCAGGCTGCTAGTAGTAATTATATGATTTAGAGTTTTTCAAGTTTCTGAGAGGCTTTTATAACATGAACAACATAGCAAAAACAATAACGCATTGTGTGAAATCCTAACCCCATTGAACTCAATGTAATTTTTGCCGTATACTTCAATGGGGCCAGGTGAGCATCGCAGTTGGGTACAGAATCCACATCCTTTGACTCCCAATCCTGTGGCCTATTTACTGCATCACTCTGATATCTCTGAGCTCAAAAGGCTGATTGATATAATTGGGACTAGAATCTGTAGTGTTGTCAGGCACTGTACAAGCTTTTCTTACCACATTGTGTTAATACCTTTCAATTCTGATCTACAACATTTCCAAATTTTCCTGTCTTGGGCTTTCTACACAGCTCTAGATGCTCCCTGACCAAGAGCAGCATCTGTTTGTGGTCCTTGCTTTCTCTTGAGCATAGACTAGCAGACATTCTGAAATTTTTAACTCACCATGACAACCTATGTTGTTTGTATTTCTTGTCAGGAATTTTCTGATGGAAAATGCAGTTTCTGAAAAATCTAAATTTCCCAAGGGAAAACTTTGATTTTTTTATATATATATATATATATATTTGCTGAAAAATGTTGAATCTTCTATTAGGAAAATCAAAATGAAATATTAAATTTCAGGGTGGTTCAACTCAAATCAGAATATTTTTGGTTTGTTGAACTGACCCCAAAATGTTTTATTTTGAATCGGTTCAACAAAATATTATACAGCATTTCCTTATCAGTGCATTGCTTTATGGGAGTTGCAGTTCTGGCTCCTATTCCTTCCTAAAGGTTTGGCTTCCTGGAGGGCTACCTCTTCCATAATGCAGGGTGGATTTCCCTTTGGCAGAGTTGCATGGTGCATCATCAGAGATATAAGAGCTGAGTCCAGAAGGGCAAATAGCTTCAACTTCCAACCATTGGGTCATGTTAGACCTTTCTCTGAAAAACTAAAGAGTCCATTACTCAATATTTGTTCCCCGTGTAGGTACAAACAGACCGTGATCAAGTCACCCCTTAACTTTTCTCTTTGTTAAGCTAAACAGATTGAGCTCCTGGAGTCTCTAACTATCAGGCATGCTTTCTTTTCCTTCGATCACTTTTGTGGCTCTTCTCTGAACCAATTTATCAACATCCTTCTTGAATATAACTCCCAGGAAACAATGTGCTACTATAGAAAAAATCAGTCAGTTATCCAAAGCGAAACATTTCAGTTTTGGAAACGTCACAATATTTGTTTCAAATGAAATGTCAAACAACATTTTTCAGGATGTTGAATCAATTTTTTTTGCGATTTCAGCTTTTTAATTTGGAGTTTCTACCTAGGTCTGACAGATGGATTCACTAAACCATTTCAATCTGTCCTTTCCACACACCCTTTCCCATTATTAAAAATAAAAATAATCATAGAATCATAGAAATGTTGGGCTAGAAGTGACCTTGAGGGGTCATCAAATTCAGCCCCCTGTGCTGAGGTGGGAACAAGTATACGTAGGCTACCCCTGTTTTTTTTTTAACCTTTCTTCAGAGATCAGATTTTCTAAACCTCATATCATTTTTGTTGCTCTTCTCTGTATGCTCTCTAATTTATCTACATCTTTCCTAAAGTGTGGCACCCAGAACTGGAAACAGTACTCCAGCGGAGGTCTCACCAGTGCCAAGTAAAGTGGGACAGTTACCTCCTCCATGTCTTACATATCTAACAGTCCTGTTAATACACCCCAGAATATTACCCTTTTTAGCAATTGTATCACACTGATGACTCATGTTCAATTTGTGATCCGCTATTGTAATCTCTCACGGTAAATACATATGCTCTTTTCCAAATGTTCTGCAGGAGTCTCTTCGCATCTCTTTTACAGATGCTCAGACTGTCTTTAGAAAGCTTCATCATCTGAAAAAAGCCCTCTGAAAAAAGTTCCCAGATTGATCATTCTCAGTGGAGATTTTTTCAAAGCCAGTGCAGGGATTTTGACACCCAGATCCCATTAAAATAAATGGGATTTGGCTGGGAATAAGACATTCAAATCCCTGAAGTGGGTTTGGAACTCTTAGCTTGATATTTAATCCATATGCAGGTTTTAACTTCTGCTGCTGATTCACAATAGATCTCTTACAGGATGGCAGATAAATCCAGATATTCTCTGCTTCAGGGGTTCATTAGTGGAAACACACATGGTTTATTTGACCAGTGCTATTTTTAAAATGCGATGAGTAAGCTGGAGTCTTGCTCCTTACAGCTCAAGAGAAGGGGTCACTGTATGTCTATCACAAAGTGAACATCACTCAGAGCAAGATGCTACTTGAGTCCTTATTTGGCACCACTTTACCAGTCACTTAGCATGTTTGTGCAGGTCTCACTTTGCCCTTCAGTGCCACGCAAACCTCTTCTCTCCCAGGGTTTCAGCACCGTACTGGTGAACAGCAGCCCTGCTAGAAGGTCTCTGGATAAGAGGGAAAGAGTTCTCATTAGCAGAAGCAATACAGCTGCATGAAAAGCGGAGATTCTTTCATGCCACAGCCCTGTGCAGTGGAAAAGTTCCAGCGGACAGAGACATTGCATCAGCAGCACATGGGTCTTGGCTTAACACCATGGAGTCTTGGATTAACCATTCCCAAAAATGAAACGTGATTCCTTGCAGCCTTGGCAGGGTTTGTTGTGAGCAATGATCTGAATCTTGAAGATTTCACATGACCAGCAAAACCTGTTTCTCATTTCTGCTCCTATTCAGACATTAGCACCACCAACAATCCTGCATTGAAAGGAGACATAACCAAGTATGCTGGGGAGAGAATTTGACCTCAAGCTGTGTGTAAATCAGAGGAGAGAGTCTCTTCTGAGTTTGAAATATAAAATTCTATTTTGTTTTTAAAATTTCAAGCTGTTGAGAAAAGTATTGAGTAGAATGTTCTTGTATTATAAGAAGGGAGGATAGAAGGGCCCAATTTACCTTCTTCATGCTGTTCATTATTTTATACAACTTCCTCGTGTCCTGTCTTGTTTGGCACATTTGGGTTCTTTGTGCAGCACTAGGTTCGTTCATGGTACCATGTAAGTAAATCCATGGAAGATGTTAGGTTGGTAGCATGCTAGGGCTACAAAGTGAAGAACTCAGAAGTTAAGATATGCCAAAATGACTATTTCTAATGCAACCCTAATTCTTCTTTCTTTTGTGTCCATTTTATTTATTAATTATATCGTGTAATTACTTACAGTCCACCATCAGGTATGAAGGCCCCATTGTGCTAAACATTCTACATCCATATAGTATTACAGAGAGCTTATAATGATGCAGTGCTAATTATGTTAGCCATATACCATTTTTTTCTTCCCGCTCCCTGGTTTATAGAGGGCTCAATCCTGTGAAGATCCCAGTAGGATTACCCATTTGAATTTATTTACCGTCTGTACACTGGCTGGTGCACAGCATACAACGAAGTTGTTCAATATGTCTTGTCTTCACCCTTCAGCAAAAGGTTCTCTGCCCTTTTTCATGGCTCATGGCTCAAGGTGTGCATTGAAGGAGGCAAAGGTGTTCTAGATGAAGAACTATGGCAGGGCAGTGCCAACAGGGACAATAATCTTCAAAACATAAGAATGGCCACACTGGGTCAGACAAATGGTCTATCGAGCCCAGTATCCTGTCTTCCAACAGTGGCCAATCTCAGGTGCTTCAAAGGGAATGAACAAAACAGGGCAATCATCAAGTGATCCATCCCATCACATCCAGTCCCAGCATCTGGTGGTCAGTGGCTTAGGGACATGCAGAGCATGGGGTGGCATCCCTGACCATCTTGGCTAATCGCCAATAATTTCAGTCCTGTGATGTGGTGTCTTTGCCTATGCTGATGAAAACTGCATTGACCTTCTTGCATTGCATATTCCTGCCTAATTTGCTGTTCGCCTTTGTCTCGTTCAGCTTTACAGCTTCCCAGTGAATATGTGGGTTTCTGATTATCTTCACCCAAATGTATTAGTTTTCCTTCTCATAAGGGAAGAAAGGGAGAGGCCAGCTGTGAGGGTTGAATCTAGACTCCAATCTGAATTCCCCCTGAGTTGAGGGGTATTTTGACCCAAGGTTATGAAAACCTGGGATCACAGCCCTGTGTGACCTTGAGTAACCCACTTAGCCTCTCTGTGCCTCAGCCTCTCTCGGTAAAATGAGGATGATAGTGTAACACTGACAGACCCCCCAGGCATCGGCAGGCAGGATTGAACCTGGGACCTTTGAAACTAAATGCATGAGCCTCTACTGCATGAGCTAAAAGCCACATGCCTGCTCTACAACCTTGGCGAACAGTCTCCTTAATCTCTCTCTCTAAGTGGTCTTGGTGCCACTAGATGGGACAGAACACCACACCCAGAAGGTGTGTGGGTTACAATAGCAACACCCTACCTCACAGGCATGTCGCGAGGATAAATGCTTTTAAGATTGTGAGATGCTGAGATACCTTTTTAATAGGGCCTGTATAAGGACCTCAGATAGCAGCATTGGTTATTTGGTCTCTTGCCTCCCAAAATGTAAGTAACTTTGTTGCGTCGTTTACCTTGTTGCATTATAGAAAGAGAATTACATACGCTGAAGATTAAAGTATGGTCGCTGCTTCTGTGCCTGTATATTGTTTTCACACAAGCATCTGCACTCCCATGAACCTCACCGACAAGATGGGTCTCAAACACTCTCCAGCATGGCACATTTCCCCTTGTGATGAATGTCTGCCGTCCTTGGCTCTACAGGTGCCTTGCAGACTTAATAGCTCCAGCACTAACACAGTCCAGCTGTACATGGGAAACCATAATTACAGGCCTTGAAGCAAAAGTGATTTGCTCCTGACGGTTGGCAAATGGGAATGGAAAGGCAGTTTGCTTTTTGTTCCAAGTGGTTTTAAGTTGCTTGCTTGCTTGCTTGTACAAAGATATGTTCAACGAGCTGAGCACTGCATTGGCAGAGGCTTTTGCTACCAGGTAAGAAGCCCATGTCTGGCAGGCTGTGTGCCAGAGAAGCCATCTGTGTTGTGTTTGGCAGGAGCAGGAAGTGGAGGAAGCCATTTTGCTCTTCAGCAACTTCTGTTCACCAGCCCATTTTAAAAAAAACAGCCAAATTTATCCTGGGTCAAAAGCCTTTGAAGTCAATGGTGTTATACCAGGGATGAATTGAGCCAATAAGAATAAGAATAAATTATCTTGATTTAGGCTGTAGCATTTCAAAGCACTGGACAAACCTCATTTACAGCCGGTAAGTATTATTTATTATCTCCATTTTGCATATGGGGAAATTAGCCCTTTGAATTTCAGACTCCGAGCTCAGTTACACTGGTGTAAATTGGAGCTAACTCTACTATTTTAGTGTCATTATTCCTGACTTACACCAGAGTAACTGAGGTTTTAATCTGGTCTTTTCCAAGGTCACAGATTAATGGGCCAAATTATCAGCTCATGTTAATGGGTGAAACACCGTATAAGATAGGAGATGCACCTGTTTACATCAGCTGTCAATGTGGCTCACAGTCAGATTGGGAACTTAGAGCTCAGGCTCAGGTCTTCAAAGGTGCCTGAGTCCCATTAAAATCAGTGGGAATTAGAAGCCTCCATACCTTTGAGTGTCTGAGTCTCGGGGACTCCTTTTCCCCTGTTTAGGCCAATATACCACACCCTATGGAGTTGTAGATCTGCGAGCTCCAAAAATTAGGTGATCCCCATGACAGTATCTGTTAGGTCAGAAGCTAGGCTGTTAACAAGTGTTAAAAAAATCTTAAATTTGCATTAGATTTCTTTTTAGTTGCATCAGCTGGGCCCCTATTGAGAATGCTTGACACTTTCCCCTTCTCCAGTACTGAGTGGAATACCAATGAAGGCAGAGGTTTTAATGGAGATGTCAGCTACTCAAAGGACAACATTTGACAAATACTGGCAAGTAATTTACAACAATTATTTTATATGAGGCTTTTCCTGCAGATAAATGCCAAGGCATGTTACGTTAATCTTTTAGAGAGAAGGGGGAAAGTTGTGATTTGTTCTCGGTTTTAATCAACTGAAGTCCTGCCTGTCATGATAAAAGTGAATTAATCAGGAGCTCATGGAGCAAGAGAAGCTGATCTCCGATGTGCAGCACGTTACGGAACACTCACATGCTCTATCATGCAGCTGATTAATTTGTGTTGGGCTCACTTGCCTCTGGTGTTGATTAATAGATTCCACTTGTGTTGAGAATTAAGAGTGGAAAGGGGAAATATGGATTTTGTTCAGAAGAGGGTGTTCAATCAAATGAAATCTAAAGTACACCACATGCTGTCTTACTCTGAGACAAAATACAGCAAAGACCTTAAAATCAATTTTAAACGCAAACAAATAACTAATTAGAAAGAACCTTACAAAATAAAAACCAGGGTCTCAAATGCTATTTCCAACTAGAAACAGATTCAGAGCCTCATATCTTTAAGCAATGGAGTTCACCATTCAAGAACAGAATAAACAAGCTAACTCTTCTCTGCATGGCTGTACTTAGATCCTTAGAACCTTCGCTTAGCCAGAGCACATAATCGACCCAGTCCTGCAATGCACTCGTGAGGCTTCCTCTCTAAGTTCAGTTTCTTCAGCAGGTGCTTCACACCTTGTAGGATTGGATGGACAGCGAAGAACATATCTGGGGGTCTGATCAGTGGCGTGAGGGATGAAGGAACAAAATCATATAATATTTCATACTCCATTTGTTTTAATTCAACATTGTTTTTTGGCTTTTGTGCTCTGACTGCATTCTGATCACTGGACATGGTGTTCCATTTCTTTCCAATATATGGTGTTTTGCCTTTCTGCCACCTTTAACAACAGCAGCCTAGGGAGTCTCAAGTGGGGTGGGGTGGGGGGATGGGATGGAGGAAAGTGTTTTTTACTTCCGAAACTAGGTGGATCAGAATAAAATTTTACTATCAGATCTTCAACTGGTGTAAATAGGCAAAATTCCATCGACTGCAAAAAATGTGGCCCTCAGCCTTGGCTGTGATCAGTGATCAGTAGCTTAGCTTACCAGCTGTCTCAGTACCTCTAGTGAAATATAACAACATCTATGAAGCAGATACACCGGGCTGGCATGGCATGGGAGGGGAGTGGGAGCGTAAAGGACAGGGGGACAGGTTCTGATCTCAGTTACAGGAGTATAAATCCTGAGTAACTACATTGGTCTCAGAATGATTCTTTACAATAGTATAAATGAGAGCAGAATCTGGTCCAGGAACTGCAAACAAGAAGAATGATAGACCAAAGCTTTAGGCAGAAAATTATGTTCCTGCCCTGAACATTGTTTAGTTTATTTAACTTTTGGGGTGTGGACCCGGGGTGTCACTAGGGCATTGATGGTGGTAAGAGATTTAAGGAGCCTTCTGGACACTTTGAAATACAAAGTCACAACATCTTCTGTGGAAGGTTTCCATTAAAATATTTATTTCCCATTCAAACTAGAGAAACTCTCCTAACCCTGGGCCTGGTAGAATTTCTGAGGCTTGCTGGGACAGCTGCCCATCTGCACATATGATCACAGCCCAAATATTTGTGTCCCTCCAATTTTGGGAGTAGGTTGTCAGGATGCCCAATTTGCACTGGATGAAACTGGGGAAGCAAAGCCATGTGATGTGAGGGAAGCTGAAAGAACCCCCATGGCCTCAGGAAATAGCATACCATGACTTAGTGCCTACAGACTGCTTTCTGTCCAAAGACCTCTAATCATTTTCCAAAGATGGGTAACTGCCATTATCATTGAACTCCTAGTTTATGAACTAATTGAAGATGGAGGAAGTCATAAAATTGAGAAATTGATAAAACTGAACATCTCAAAATGACAGTGAATGATCATAAAATGTATCCAGTGTGCCTTATTATTCTTTGTTTGAGAGAACTGCATCTCTCTCTCTGCTGCCAAATCTGTCTTTTCAAACCTGTACAGCCGTTTGAATGTTGGCTGAAAGATTGAAGTCCCATTCAGAAGCAGAAGGACTGTTCATACAAGAAGTTGTTCATAGGATCGATGTTTATAAAATTGGGGTTCTACTGTGTCTTCATTTTAAAGACTTGGAAAGAGAGGCACAGAGAGATGAAGGCCAAAATATTCAAAAGTGGCCACTGATTTTAGATGTCTTCATTTTTGGGTGCCCTGTTTTTGACACCTAGGTGTCTTCAGTTGAATTGGCAAAATTAGTGGTTACTTCTGAAAATGTTGACCAAAATGACTAGCCAAAGTCATTTGATGGTGGCAGGAATACAGTCCAGGCCTCATGACTACAGTCCCCTGCTCTAAAAAGCAGACTATGTTGTTGCTACACAGTGCATGCCTTAATATTCTTCACATCAACTTTTGTTTTCTATTTCCTCAAGAAATATGGATCTGCCTCAGACATTACACTCCCCCAGAGCCTTTTTAGACTGATGGAAGGAAGTTTCATCTTTAACAAGGAATCCGATGGTTTTAGTCCTGATGTTTCTCAGCTGTTTCCGTTGTTCTCCTGTCACTCATTTTCTTTCTCATCTCTCTCTGTCTCCTTCCCATTACACTGAATTGAGAGCAATAAAGATAAAGCACTCCTTCCTGTCCATTCCTGGAACAAAATATTCATCACAGAGAGGAAGGATAGTTAGTCTACTGGACTGGGAGTCAGGAAATCCAGGTTCAGTTCCTGGCTGTACCACAGACGTCTTGTGTGACCTTGGGCAAGTCATTTAATCACTCTGTGCCTCAGTTCCCCATCTGTATGGGGATAATCCTTTCTCCCGTATTTAGAAGGAAAGCTCTTTGGAGCAGGGGCTGTCACTTATTATGTGTTTGTACAGCACCTAGCACAATGGGACCCAGGTCTTGATTGGGGCCTTTATGTGCTACTATAACGTTATATCTTTGGGGGAAGCAGTTTTAGGAAGAAATCACTTGAGACGCAGAGAGCTGTAAACCTTGAAAAGCGACCATTTTTATTTCCACACATAGAACTAACCAACAACCAGCCAAAACAGGCAGGGCTATCCCCTAATAATCTAACTCAGTTGCCATAGCAACAACAAGATTCTATTACTACAACAACCAAATACACAACAGGTAATATACGTTATGTGGAGAAAACACACTACCTGCAGAGAAAATGAGGTTTAAAACTATGATTCTTTTCACACCAAGCATTTGAGATGAAGCCGGCATTTAACAAGTCCTTGATTTCCATTTTTATTGGCAGATAAGCTAAAATCCAGATTCATTTTCTTTTCACTCCCTGTTTTTCTTCAAATTCTCTCCACTTATCTTCATGTTCAAGAGACAAGCTTGTCTGTTGTTGCCCTGCTGCATCTGGCGTGTGTCAAACATTCACAGCAGGCCATAATACCAGAATAACAATCTCTCTCAGCATTGCCGAGTTACCTCAGCCATCATCACCTCTCCATTATATAACACCTCCAGCTGTTGTCTTCACTTATATAAAAAAAACAAACAAAAAAAGCTGCCATTGGTATGACAACAAATAGACTAGACCCCTAATTGGACAGTGATAATAGTTTAGTCTTCTGAGGGTTGTAATATTTTGGTTTAATTTTATTGCTGGCTTTAGTGTGCACAGTGTTGCTGGCCTATGATATACAGGAAGTCAGAGTAGATGATCTGAAGGTACCTTTGGGGCTTAAACTATGAATTTATGAACTATGGCCCTGATCCTGCAATGAACTCCATGTCTGAGGGTCCCTATAACTGTGCAGAATACCACTGAAATCAATGGGCAGAACTGGTTGGAAAATGGATCAATGTTTTCACTCAGTTTTTTGGTCGAACTTTGAAATCTTAACCAAAAATGGTATCAAAACTTCTAATTTTTTCAACCTGGTCTCCCCCCCCCCCCAAAAAAAAAAAACAGAAAAGAAAAATACTTTTATGAGACTTTTGACTGTTTCAAAACATCAAAATGCAAAACACCCCCAAAAAGATTGGAGAAAAAAAAGTCTTCAAAATGACAAATTTTAAAGATTTCAACCATGTCTATTGAACCAGGGGTGCAGGGTTCTGACTCCCAAGAACAACTTGCAGGATTGGGGCATAAGGGGTGTGTGAAATTCTGGAACTGGGTTTTTTGGCAAATATTTTTTTGCCAAATTATTCACAGTTTTGCTCCTGGAAATATTAGATTCCCCAAATTTGCCACCAGCACACTGAAACAGCCAAATGTGCCACTTTTTCTCATTTCTTTAGAGCAAAAATCAATCTCGAACTGAATACAGTTAAAGAAGTTGAGTTTTTACTTTGCTTGGAAACAGGATTCTTTCAAAGCGAACACGAGTTCATTTTTCTCCAAAATGGGTTATTTTTTATGCTCTTCCCCCCCACCCCCAGGAAAAAAAAACATTACATTTCACAGGTTTGTTGTGCAATGGAAATTGCACAAGCCTGCATGCTGAACAGGTTTTGAACTGTGAACATTTCTCACAGCCTTCATGATCAGGGGATTACATTGGAAATGCCTCATGTTCTGAAGTAACAAGGGTCTCCGAGAGTATATTAAACTCCTAAAGCAAGTGTTTTTCTTTGGCTATGCAGGCCCGTTTTCCATTACAGCCTAGACGTGACAGGAACAGATTATATGAGGCCTCTAATTACCTTTCCTAAACTTAGCATGACCTGTAACACTGCCCTGTGGCAATGAACTTTCTCCCCTCTTACACTCAATGGGTTATTGTGCTGCTGTCTCACTCCAGCTGCTTGTCATTCTAGAGAAGTGCTGACTAGAAGGCAGAGAGTTTGCATTTGATGATTGACACTTATTGCTTCAGACAGACAAGGGTTTAATTTCTCTCTCCCTGGGGAAAAGTGATGTTTGTGAAAAAACACGGGCCAAGCTCCTGTCTGTCACTGAAAGATGAGCTAATCTTTTCTCTTGACACCATGTGAAGCTGTGAGCAGGGGTACAACAGTCCTCCTCATCTCACCACCAGAAATCACAGAACAGGCACATTGCAAAGATTGTTTTGGCAGCTGTCGTTCTCTCTTTTGCACTAATTTGCTCTGGTTCGTACAGCACTGCTGTTTCACTATAAGTTCTCATGATATAGAGCTAATGGAATTTGTGCTGCAGAACAACATGGGGGGAAATATCCCCGTAGGCCAGCTCCTCCGCTGGTGTAAATGGAGGATGTCAATTGATTTAAGTCAGTGTAGTGGCATTGATATATGCCAGCTGAGGATCTGGCCCTATAGTTTATTTCTGATGTTTTCCCACTGAACTTACCCTAGTGCTCACAGCTCTGAAGTGGTCTAAAAGATTGCAGGAAGTTCTTATACAAAGTGAGTAATAAGAGTGTCTGTCAGTGTTGTCTAGTCATTAGAGCGGGGGGGTTGGAAGTCAGGGCTCCTGGGTTCCATTCCAGAATCTGCTACGTAACTAGAGCTGTTCAGGCTCATCAGTTTCACATTCTATTGGGATTGCATTTTTTTTTTTTAAATTATGTTATGCTTAGTATCCTGTTCCTTGAGCTTAAAATGGCTACGGCAAACTGGTTCAGGTAAAATTCTGCATTGTCTAAGTTCACTTTGTGTTGCATAAAATCAGAAATGGGATCCATCCAGCTATGATGGTGGTTCTCATTTGTGGGTAGAAGTTAGGCAAGGAATAGTTACGTTTCTAGTGTATGCGTATAGGTAAAGGTGGTGGTACACAGAAAGGTGATTTCCAGCACCAGTCTATGAAATTGCTTCTTAAAAACAGTTATGAGATCTCAAAGAACTACGGTCCACCACTGCCAACGTCTGCAGATGTGTCAGCAAAACAGTATCAACAGCTGCTGATAAGTCTGGGGAAATTAATATGGACACATTAACTTTGCCCATCTCTAAGGCATTGGCCAAAGACAGTATGTTATGTATCTGTCTCTTTATGCTGTGCTCATACGTTCTCTGTATCAGACTTGGGCGGGAAACCAATGGCAGGGAAGCCCAAAGTCAGAGGAAGTAAGAGTTTTGCCACCACAAATGTCAGAACAACTTTTCCTATCAAGGGAAAGTTGAAGACAGGCTCATAGTTGACAAGGTTCTTTCAAGTGATGGCTTCTTGGCTAATTACTACTTATTTAAACACGACAGCTGGTTAGAATGTGTTTATTTATTTTTGCCACTGAAAAGTTCAACTGTTCATCAAAACACTGAAAACTGATGAAAACTAAACCATGTTCTGCTGAAACCCAGGCCAATTTTTGGTTTTCCACTAAAGATTTGGGGGGGGGTTCCAATGGAAATATGAAAATGGTTGAGGAAAGCAGACACCACGTTTTCTTTCAAAAGTTGTGATGGGAAATGTTTGATGGAAAATGTTTGACTACTAGCCACTACCCTTACCGTGCCTTGAGGTTTAACTGGTTTGTAAGGCTACGGCCACACGAGAATGTATAGCATTGGAGCTACAGTCATGCAGTTGCGCTTCTGTAAACTCTCTAGTCTAATGTAACCACTCTAAGCCGATGGGTGAGCTCTCCCCTGCCAGCTTAACGACTCCAGCCCTGCGAGTGGCTGTTGCTATGTTGTCGGGAGACGCTCTCCTGCTGACCTAGCTAAGTCCAGACAGGCGCTTAGGTTGGTGTGATTTATGTCACTCAGGGGAGTGGCTTTTTCACATCCCTGAGCAACATACTTTATACTGCAATAAGTGCTAGTATAGACATAACCTCAAACAGCATGAGACCTTCAAATGAAAGGTGCTACTATATGCAAATAAATTTCCATTATTATGATTCTACAACAATGGCCCTGTTAAGTAGTCAGAACATATGGCGGGAATTCTTCCTTCCATGTCTTCATGAAAGACTTAGCTGTATCTTGTTTTTCATGTCCTCAATCCAGGAGATGTTTCCTCTAAACAAAAACATACTAAAGATGCCCCATGCATTTGAAATGAACCAGGGAATTTTTCCCCTTTCACCAGGAGCGGAGGATGGCCTGTGATAAATGTGTTGCTCTAATAAACTTAGGCATGAAGGCTGTATGGGAATGTGATGCAACAGTGAGAGTAGGGAATGCTTTCTGATGGGAATGTTAGAAACCTACCATAGGTCCCTATGGAAAAAGAAATAAAAGGAGAGTCATAGTCAGTGTGGCTTATTACATGTCTTTGTGTTTATGCTCACTAAATGGGAGAGGAGTTAGTTTGTGGAATGATTTTTATCCTGGATCACACTGAAAACTGGGGGTCTGAAACAGTCTTGGGGCCAGACTTACAAAAGAGCTCAGAGTCCATTAACTAATATAATAACACCTAGCTCTTATATAGCATTTTTCATCTGTAGAGCTCAAAGCACTTTACTAAGGATGTCAGTATTGTTAGCCTCATTTTACAGATAGGGAAATGGAGGCATATAGAGATGAAGTGACTTGCTCAAGGACAATATCAGCAGGCTAGTGATGAGCTGGGAATATAAATTAAGTGGATCTTTCCACTTCCAGCCAGAACCACGGAAGAACATAAAAATGGGGAAAAAATTAGATGCAAATGCGAACTTAACTTTTCCAAAAAAGATCGGCTTCTAGCTTTGGGTGAAGTTGAGATTGATTTTTCTTGTATCCAAAGTGGTTCTCCCATCCCCGAGAACTGTCACCCTCCAGAATTGCAGGAGATTGAGTCTGGGATTGCTATGCCTGTTTCCGTTATGCAAACTGTCAGTGTTTAACCCTATTGGACTTGCTTCAATTGCACATGATCTATTTGTCACTGAGTGTTGGTTGCCGCTCCACCGTGGGTTCTAGAATGCCTTTTGGTGCAATCTGCTGTCATTGCCCAAAGGGAAGGGCCAAATCTGGGGGGGGGGGAATAAAATCCTTCCATGAAACACATGGATTATTTCAATTTGAAGACCTAATAACTAAGCAGAGGAAACAGCTTTGGCTATTCTCAGGATATAAATATCTTCTTTCCAGTCATCACGAGTTTACGCTGACATTAATTTCTGTAAAAGTGTCACAGCATCTAGTAAAACCGGAGATGCCTGCTGCTTATTTTCTGCCTTGCTCCAAGTAGTCATGAGAGCAAATGAGTATCTGGATAAAGCCCTGAAGCTTTGCCTGAGACAGCAGCAGAGCACAGAAGCCTGGGGAGATCCTTGGGACGAGGATCCCATGGTTATAGCGGACTCAGATAGAATGCACACAGGGTAGCAGGCTTCATTGCAAGCCATAGCCAATTACAGCTGGCCAACACAACCTGGGTCATCTTGGTGGGGAGGAAAATGAAGGGTTCAAGAGGGGAAGAAAAACAGGAGTCCATCCTGTGGATGGGGCTGACTGGAAAAACGAATTTGGCTGCAAGCAAGGAGGGGAATGGAGTGCTCATGATAGTGCTTTGCTGCCTCCAGTTTGGGGAGGACACATTTTGCATGGAGACGGAGCTACCTGCATTCAAGCCCCACCTCAGAGCCTTGAGAAAGGGGGATAGGATAGCTATGCGGGGAGGGATAACTCAGTGGTTTGAGCATTGGCCTGCTAAACCCAGGGTTGTGAGTTCAATCCTTGAGGGGCCATTTAGGGATCTGGGGCAAAAATTGGGGATTGGTGCTGCTTTGAGCAGGGGGTTGGACTAGATGACCTCCTGAGGTCCCTTCCAACCCTTATATTCTATGATTCTATGATATTTGGCAGAAGGATGGTTCTAAATGGGAGAAGACACTTGGGTAAGAAAACAGAAATAAATGTGCAGGGGCCTTCAGTCTCATACTGGGACAATGTTTCATTAGGGTACCTGCTTACTGGGGTGAGTCATCCTCTGACATCTGGGAGGTGTGGTTCTCACCTCTGCAAAATAAGGGGATGACAAAATACAGGGAGAAGGGATGAATAATAATCAGGGTAGCAAAATGAGCACCAACCAACTTCTGTTCCTTTGCTGCTGTCCACTCAAGACCAGCTTTTCAGGATGGGGCTGTTGAAGTCAATGGAGCAACACCCGCTGGAGATCTGGGTTTGGGGACATTCTTCCATTGAGGTTACTTTCACATTCACAGGTCCAAAGTGAATGAAAAGATTGCATGAGGTGATAAAATGTAAACAGTAAGAGAACTGGTGTTGTCCAGCTGTGAGAGCAGAGGGCTGGGAGTCAGGGCTCTTGGATTGTATTGCCGAATCTGCTACTAACCAGAGCTGTGCAAAACTCACTAATTTCACATTCTATAGGGATGGTCTTTTGGAAGAAGGTGCTGGAGAATATAAAAGGGTTATCAGTGGCTGCGAGCACATACACTCCTGTAGAATTTAATAAGGATGGCATTAATAGGCTCTTACAGAAATTATTTTTTAAAAAAAACACTACAGAATTCTAGAGCAGGAATATAGTTCTTTGTTATATGGTACAGGATGTTTAAACAAAATAAAAGGATAGGAAGGTTCTTATGTTCTAATAAATCCTGTAGGATTTGTTCCATATTCATTGACTGAAAACAATGGAATTACACCAGTCTAAAACTGGTGTTGTGGACTGGAGAATCAGGCCTTCAGAGCTTGGAGAAGGTTCAGGTGGGGTTTTATGCCTAAGAAAACCTCCTGGGTAATGATTTCCCTGCAAAAACCCTCACCACGACAGAGCCAGCTGCTCGGTGAAAACAAAATAGAGCAAATTCATCCCTGGTGCATCTCCAGTGTGTGTCAACAGCAGAAGATGCAGGGGATGCCCAGGGCATAAGGTTATCCACCCGATTCCCAACCAGTCTGCACTGATAAATGGAATGCAAACAGTCCACACTCCTTAGAGAATATGTTATCTTGCCTTGAAATGTGGGATTTAAATTCACCTCTCCAGGCCCTGACAAAAGACCTTAAGTCAACCCGACAGCATGCATGTCTATTGCCAAGGTCTAAGGGAAAATCTATGCTTGAGCTGTTTCTTATTCCCCTCCAACCCACAGACCTCTGCAATTCTCCCCTTCCCCCATGCCTGGTACTGCCAGTCCCAGGAAGAAAAGAAATCTAGCGGCCGCTACAAAGAACATACTGTGTAAAGCCCCCTCTGACAATGTCTGATTGCAGACTGCCAGAGAAGGGCAGACCCTAATTGATGCTGTCTCCTCTTGAGTGGGCCTTTTCTTTTCTTTGTATATTTTAACATTTTCTTCTGTCGACCACCCCCAAGAATGCAGGTCTGTGTGTGTCCAATCCCCATTCATTCATCTTCCTCCGGGGAATATATTTCCTCCATCTCCCCACTACCCCCAGCTCCTGCCAGACATTCTATACCCGTTCCTTGCTCGCTGAACACTTTGGGAAAAGAAAGAGAGAGTGTGTGTGTGTTCCATTTTTCTCCTCCTCCAACTGAGAGCTCATTGAGACGATATATATTCCAGCTGTTTGTATTAGGTGTATGAGACCGTTTTCATTCAACCCAGAAGCTATTAAATCACTCAGTGGATCATTTTGTGTTCTTGTTGAAAACTGATTTTGCATTAAAGAAAGAAAAGGGAGCTGAAGAGAGCCAGATAAAGAGAGCAAACCCTCCCTCCAGTATGATATAGACTTTGTCTACACCAGGGGTGGCCAACCTGAGCCGGAGAAGGAACCAGAATTTACCAATATACATTGCCAAAGAGCCACAGTAATACGTCAGCAGCCCCCCATCAGCTCCCCCACCCAGCTCCCAGTGCCTCCCACCCACCGGCAGCTCTGCCGATCAGCACCTCCCCCTTTCCTCCCGCACCTCCCGATCAGCTGTTTCGTGGCATGCAGGAGGCTCGAGGGGGGAGGAGCGAGGGCACGGCAGGCTGAGGGGAGGGGGCGGGAAGGGGTGGCGTGGGGGCAGGGCCTGTGGCAGAGCCAGGGGTCGAGCAGTGAGCACCCCCTGGACACATTGGAAAGTTGGCTCCTTTAGCTCCAGCCCCGGAGTCGGTGCCTAGACAAGGAGCCGCATACTAATGTCTGAAGAGCCGCATGTGGCTCCGGAGCCCCAGGTTGGCCACCACTAATCTACACTGTGAAAGACAAAACCTTTGTTGTTCAGAGGTGTGAAAACACACACACACACACACACACACACTGAAAGACAAAAGTTCTGTCAACAATAAGCGCCGGGGTGAACAGCACTTTGTCGGGGAGCCCTCTCCTGCCCACAAACTTACCGCCTCTCATTGGGGGTGGAATTTTTGGTGGCAGAGCTCCCTCCTGCCAACAAACAGCAGCTACCCTGCGTGCCTTTTAGCGACACGGCTGTAGCGACACAGGCGTGTCGCTAAAAGCTGCGTAGTGTAGACATAGCCTAAGGCTCAGAGCAGGAAATTTGCCGAGCATTGCAGGGGTTATGGATTCCTTGCAAGGTCATTTGAACAGATTTGGGACTGTGTGTAAGGGTAGAGTATATTGGGGTGAGAGGTAAGGGGACATCAGGCACTAGAAGACAGGTTATCATTTCCTTTTCTTATCCCAGAATAACAATGGCTTTATTTTGCGATCTTTCTCTTTTCTACGCCCAGCTCCTATTTCATAAAAAGGAAACAACCCCCAGCACCTTTTCCCTGTGTAAAATCCCTTTCTACAGTTTTTGTTCCTGTTTTAACGCACCTCTCACATAGGGCCTGAGCAAATTCAGTGGGAGTCGAATCGGCCCTGTACTAAGATCAGTGCTCTCAATGTGATGGAGAGGAATTATCCTGTTGGTGAGAGAAGAAATCTCAAAGGAGCAGGAGGGAGAAGGAGAGTTTTAAACTGGCCTGCCTGGGTGCAAAGTAGAAACAAAGCAAAGTGTTTGTCTCTATGTATGCATTACTGCAAGTAAAATTCACTATATTTGCTGGCCAGCACTCTTTCCTGATCAACAACTCCCATAATGTCCTACTGAAAGATCTGCTTCTTTTGAGGAACAAGTTGTCACATTCAGCATGACAGAGTGGTTAGAGGAAAGGAAGATGAGTCAGGACTCCTGTCTTTCATTCCCAGGTCAGAGTGTTTGAACTCCAGATCCAAATGTCTCTGATCCCGGCACTCAAGTATGTATCCTGCCTGAACCCAACCCAAACTCCCATCCTTGGGAAGTTTGTTTTTTACTATCTGGAACAAGGCTCTGGGCATCTGGCCTGCTAACATAGTTCAGCTCTCCCTAGCACAGTATTACATAACTGGCTGTGCGCACATAGCTGAAAATGTGGCATAATATGGAATCGCAGAGATGTTGAGACAGACACGAACAAGTTTCCACGCAGCTTGAGTAGCAGCTTTCTCTCTCCAGCTTACCAGGGGTTACACCCTCTATACAGCATAGAGAAGTCTAGTGGTTGAATAATATGCTGCAATTAAGATATCATTAAATAACCTGGATATTCAGAGCCTCCTGGGGATTTAGGCCCAGATCCTCAAAAGTATTTTGGCTCCTAACTTTCACTGAAATACTTTGATTCTTAGAATCTGTCCTGAGCAGGACCACCCTTGGGTTTGCCAACTTTCTGACCAAACAAAATTGAACACCCTTGCCCTGCCCCTTCTCCGAAGCCCCCCTTTCCCCCCCCGCTCACTCCATTCCCCCTTCCTCCGTCACTTGCTCTCCCCCACCCTCACTCACTCGCTCATTTTCACAGGGTTGGGAAGGGTCCCTTTTCGACTGGGTGTTCGGTTGAAAACTGGACAGCTGGCAACCCTACGAGCGGTTACACTTCGAGATGCTACAATTTTAGCTGGAAGAACTTTCTTCTTGGTGTTTGTCAGACTGCATTTCCCAAACTTGCTGATTCAACATTCAAGAACATAACTGACTTTCTGTTCTGGCTGTCCCAGTGCAGAGGGAAAGCCCCTCCTTCCCTGTCCCCATGGTGATCAAAATGTTTGTACAAAGCACATTTCCACCATGCTCATTGTGAAATCAACCATAAGAGCATGTTTCCAATATGATCCAACTTCTTTCTATGACCAGCCTCCAACCAGGATGGAAATGCAATCTGAACAGGCTGGAAATTAACAAGTTATGAAGGACATGATTGAAACAACCTGTTTGGAGCCAGCTCTGAGACACTGAAATGTCAGCTTCCATGTTTTATCCAAATCAGGCATGCGTATGGTTATGCCAGCCGTGCCTCACTCCGCCATCTCAGAAAGCCAGAAGTCCTTGATCCACACCCTTAAGCAAGGGTCTTTCTTTCTGGCATGTGGGACTGACGCAACACTATCTGCTTACAACATGACTCATGGAAATAGTGTGCCAACCGCATAGGAGTTAAAATGTTCCTGAATTCAGTTAGTGAAACCGTTGTGAGAATGGGTAGTTCCTATTCTAGTGGAAGTGATCAGAAGACCCAGATTGTCACTGTACCTACTTGTAGTGATGGCTGTGAATTCTACTGCACTGGCTTTGGTAGATAATGGTTTAGGTCTTGTCTACACACAAACTTGCACCAGTTTAGTTAAACCAGTTTTGTTTAACTGGTTTAGTTAAATTCCCATGTTGCTAGTAAGGGTGCGGGGCTGATTTATAATAATACTGTATGTGACTGGGTTGTTTGGATTCATGCTATGGCTGTATTGGATTATTTGAAATGTTTAGTGAATGCATGCATTGGTTTAGTTTAATAGCAGGGCTGTTAGGAAACTAGCAGGAAGGCAACAAAATAATTCTAGATTTCTAGACAACCAGCCTCCTAATAACCACAGAGGGTGTGACTAAAAGACAATGCCTGAGCTATTAGCTGGGGAAATGTTACTTCCAGGCTCCAGCCAAACTTGTTTTGCCAAAACTGGAAGCCCAAAGATCAAAAGGACACTAAACAGTTAATAAGCTGCTCTCCAGAGAGAGGGGGAGGCAGCTGTCGGTTGGTGGTTCATGGAGCACATCCTGACACCAAGGCAAACTGGGCTGGAGGATCTGGAAAAGCAAAACAGGCCTGGCCCACATCCACAGGGTGATAGGGCATAGAGTAGGACAGACATGCACGTAGGCCTTTTGTAGTGTTAAATTCCTTCTCTTATGCTCAGTTCCTGCTGTTAAGATTAAACAATGCTTTGGTTGGAGAAGCTCACATGTATTAACCACCAGTCACAAACTCCTGAAGGGACAACGTGCGGTGGCTGCCCAATTCAGGCAGGCCTGCTGAATAGTTGCAGTTGATACACAGGGGGCTGAAGCCCAGGGCCAGGTCTAAGAGTGGGAGAATCGCAGGATTTCACCCCAGGAGACATGAAAGCCTGACTCCTGAGGAGGAGCATTCAGAGACCAGACGGGAGAGTGGTGCAGTTAGAACTGCAACTGTGACAGTGGCTTTTCTGCCACGGTCTGTGCTGGAGGGGTGCAGCGTGTGGTAGCCAGAATCCCTCCTGGAGGACTCAGTGGTACCTGCTATGCTCCGGCAGGCTGGGAAGGGAAGGCACTGAGGTTGCTCCTGAAATGATATTCCCAAGGTAGCAACACAGTGAGCTGCAGCCCAGCTACCAACTCAGCCCTTTTCCTTTCTTTTAATGATTAAAATATATCGGAGGAATTAAAAATAGAGGAAGAAGAGCCCATGCAGTGGCGTACATGGAGCCAGAGAACTCGGGGTCTGAGCTTAAGGCTCCCATTGACTTCGGTGGCACTAGACTAAACCATACAATTGGAAGCGTGGAGAGGCAGAGGCAAATCAAGGGGTCAGCAGATTCCAGTCCAAGAGTGGCCGTGCATTAACCTCATTCAAGTATTAAAGGGGTCGCCGTGTTAGTCTGGATCTGTTAAAGCGGCAAAGTGTCCTGTGGCACCTCACAGACTAACAGACATATTGGAGCATAAGCTTTTGTGGGTGAATACCCCCTTCGTCAGATGCATTTGGTAGAAATTTCCAGAGGCAGGTATAAATGTGCAGCAAGAATCAGGCAAGGGATAACGCTGTTAGTTCAATCAGGGAGGCTGAGGCCCTCTTCCAGCAGTTGAGGTGTGAACACCAAGGAAGGAGAAACTGCTTTTGTCGTTGCAGAGCCATTCACCGTCTGTGTTTAATCCTGAGCTGATGGGGTCAGATTTGCAAATGAACTGAAGCTCATCAGTTTCTCTTTGAAGTCTGGTCCTGAAGTTTTTTTGCTGCAGGATGGCCACCTTTAAATCTCCTATTGTGTGTCCAGGGAGACTGAAGTGTTCTCCTACAGGTTTTTGTATATTGCCATTCCTAATATCTGACTTGTGTCCATTTATCCTTTTATGTAGGGACCGTCCAGTGTGGCTGATGTACGTAGAGGGGCATTGCTGGCACACGATGGCATATATTACATTGGTGGACGTGCAGGTGAATGAACCGGTGATGGTGTGAAGTTAGTTCTTTCTCTAGATGGGTGGAGAAGAGAGAGCTTTGTCTTAGTCGTGGTCCGGACTGGAGGGATGGGGAGCTGCAGATGAACTTCCCTGTCATACTTGGTTCATTAGCCCACTGGGCCCTTACCTTTAATGCCATCCCTCTCCTTGATCCTCACTCGTCTTAACTATCTAGGTACTTATCTGGTCTCCATCATCATAGTATCTGAGTACCACACACACATTAATGAATGAATGTACGCTACACCCTATAAGCTTGGGCAGCATTATTATACCCGTTTCACAGATAGGAAATTGAGCACTGGGAGACTGAGTTGTCCAAGGTCACACAGGGAGTCCATACTACCTCTGGGAACTAATCCAGATCCACTGAACCTCAGTCTAGCACCTTCGCCGCAAGATCATTCTTCCTTCCACCCACTAGTTTCTCAGAGTAGATAAGGAAAGCAGGGAGATCTCAGTGTTTCCTTTCTAATTACTATGGTTTCTTTACAGTGGCATGAAACATGCTGCTGTTTAACCTCAAACACTATGGAAAACAAATCTTGAGACTCCTATTGTTTTCTAAACAAAAGAAAAGCAACAGAGCAGTTAAGTGCTCATTAAATTTAATGGGAGAGGGTTCCGCTCATTTTCTGTGCGGATACCAACATTCAGCCTTTTCTTTTGAGTCACATAAATGTCAAAATCTCCACATCTGAGCCCAAAGCTTTCCCAGAACCCTGTGGCTGTGGAGGCGCAAGCTGAAACCAATCACCAGCCATTTGAGCCATGCCCAGGGTGGGGAAACCAAGGTTCGCAAGGAGCCCGCAGTGAGGCTGAGTACTTCTCAGCCTTTGCAAACGGTTTCTGGCTGGAAGTTTGGTTTGCTCCCTTTCTCCTGATTTCTCTATTGCAACCCCTCTCCTCTAGCCTCATTCAGAAAGGAGCTCTCTGACTTCTTGTGTTGCCTTTTGTTGGTGCTTGGCAGTAGTGGGCAGACCTTTGGTTTACTAATGGGTTCAATGACCTTCCCCCCACCACCCCTCCACACTCCAGCATGGCAGAGAGATGTCAGAGCTGATATACTCAGAGGATTCAAGCTTAGGGCCAGATTGCACTGAGATTTGTGTTCTCAGCTCTGGGGAGTCTCATGTCTAGGAGTGACCTGGGACTACAGCTGAGTGTAATCTGACTACTATTATTTATTATCACTATAGCACCGAGGATACCTAGTTATGGACCAGGACCCCAGGGTGCTAGGTGCTGTACAAACCCAAATCAGAAAGACTGTCCCTGCCCCCAGAGGGCTTACAATGTAAGTATGGAGGGTGCCTGTGTTTGTTTCATTTTCAAAGGCCTGTCTGTGCCCATGTTTTATATCCAGAGGTGGATGCTGTGTGGTGAAGGACCAGGAATCTCACACTTGAACTTTCTTCATCAATCACGTAATGCACTGAAAATGGACCCTGTGGAAATAGCATCAAAGCTCCTGGGTTTACTGTCTCTTCATGACTTTTCTTTGTGTCCCTGGCCATGTGCTGGGGCACTTGGCAAAGCAAAATGAGAGGGATTTTTACTGCCACTGCTTGCGCCATATACATTGTGGGCCCAACCAAAAGCCCATTAAGGTGGGTGGAAATCCTTTCAGAGACTTCACTGAGCTTTGAGCCAGGTCCTTTGGGGTTAAAAAGAGAATGGGGGAAGAGAGAGGAGGGAGAAGGATCCATAGCAACCAGCAATTGTGACCTGCTGGGGAGTGGGTTTCATCAGTTCCCCTCTGTGCCCAATCTGCAGAGGGTCTGAGTCAGTTCCAGCCCCGGCCTCGGATCTTAACTTGAGCTATAGCAGCTTATGCTTTAAATTCTGGAGGTCTCTGCTTCAATCCCTGGTGTTTTGGGCAAGATGATGGCTGTCCCGCACAGTGGCGGATCAGCCAATGGGCCCATGGGGTCCAGGCCCAGGGGCCCCGACCAATTGGGAGGCCCTGGAAAAATGGGCACCGCCCCCCCCCCCCAGCAGACAAGCACCAGGGTGGGGCAGGGTGGGGGAAGTCTCTGCACCCTGGCCCCACTCCCCAGCAGCCATGTCAGGTTGGAGAAGCCCCTGACCCCACTCCCTGGCAGAAGTACCAGGTTGGTGGGGCAGGAGAAGCCCTAGCACCCCGACCCTAGCCCCCGCAGAAGCATGGGGTGGCAGGGGAAGCCCTGGTGGTGGGTGGGGGGCAACAGAGCTTCTCCGGTCTTGGGGCTGCAGTGGGGGAGCAGAAAGGAGTAAATGGGGGGGGGGGGCGCAGTGGGGAGGTGGAATGGGGGGACCCTGGGTGGAACGGGGTGGGGACACGAGGGGAAGGGGCTGAATGGTGTAGGGCCATGGGCAGGGCCGCAGGGGGAAGGTGTGGGGAGGGGGCCCCCCACTTGCTCTGGCCCAGTGCTCCACAAGACCTTAATCTGCCTCCGGTAATACAACAGGGTTGGCTGAACATAGAACCGACCCCCGATTATCCCAAAGAGGCAGGTATCCAAATGTGTCTGAATAACAACCATCAGGACCTGCATCTGTACAGGATCACGGTATGGTCCCTGTTGCTTGGCAGCCCGTTCCTCTCATTGAGATTCTGTAATTGAGAGAAAGTGACACTAGGATGGACAGTTTGATGAGAACTAAATTTCGTCATGTTTGAGACTAGTGTACAGCTGGGGATAAGAACAATTAACCTTGGTCCCAGATGGTGAGACTCCTAAACAAAGGGTTTGTGTGTTTAATCCGTGTGTGTGTTGTGGGGAGGGAGGGAGGTTGGTTGGTTGTTTTTTTTTCTTCACAAACAACTTGTTTCTAACCTCAAAACTGCTTGGCACAGGGAAAGACTTCTCAGAAGACTCTGCAAATAGCAAATCCACATAAGCAGGATATTTTACAAAGAAAATAGAACACCCAAAGATCCACTTGAAAAATAAACAGCTGCCATCTCGGCATCCACTCCTATAGAGGGGGAATGGGAACCCAGTCACCTCGAGAAGAGTTTAGAGGTATTAATCTCCAGAGCAGAAAACAGAGGAAATATTAAAGCAAACTCTTGAACAATGCTTTATTAGAACATTCATCATTGTTAAGATAAATAAACAATAAATCACACAATTGTTTCCAAGTAACCCTGGATTATGCAATGCCACCATGACAGCCACAGAGGGACAATGACTCCCTTTATGAAATTATAAATAAAACCCTCTGCAAATAGTTGGAGTAGAGCCACCAGTAATGAAAAAGCAGCATATAATTAAATAGAGACTGTGGTCAGTTGGTTAGAGCAGGGAGACTGGGAGCCTGGGCTCCTGGGACCAATCTCTGACCCTGCTACTGAGCCACAATGTGGCCTTGGGCAAACTACTTAACCTCTCCATGCCTCGGTTCCCCCAAACTGGGATAAATTGCACTGACCTTTTTCACAAAGGGGAGGGTTGTCTGTCAATCTTCTTAGATGGGGCTCATTATCATAGCATCTGAGTGCTTAACAACTGTTAATAGATGTTAGCCCCACGATGCCCCTGAATAGAAGGGAGGTATAATTCCCATTTTAAAGGTATGCAACTGAAGCAGAGGATTGGTTAAATTATTTGCCCAGTGTCACACTAGTAGGAAGAAGAAGGAACAAATAAAGCCAGAGGAATAAGCCGTACACCAGAAACAAGGGAGGCTGTGAGAATGTTTCCATTAAGGGCACGCTCTTTTGTATGTTAGATGTTGCTTAGGGTACCACAGTGACAGGCAATTTAGAACAAAGAAACCAAAACCTAACGATGGAATGTACAATCATTAGACAGATGCTCCATATGAAAACACACACATTTCTATGGTAATCTATGAACCACAGTGATTGTAGTAATAATAATAATATCATAAAGGATTTTTCCACTTTACACTTTTTAAAAATAGCTTTTCTCTTTGTTCTTCACTTTCCACTATTTGCCTCCTGAAAGTTTGGTAGTGGGGGAAAATCAATCCACCAAACTGATTTCCTTAGTTTCTATCAGATATTATTGGGAGTTTGTGGTTTGGTATTGAGGGGACTGAAAAAATATGACTGTTTTTGTATTGCACTAGCTTCTGCTTTCTGTATATAGCACAGTGGCAGAGAAAAAAAGAGAGATAGAAAAATCTTTGTTGATGCCAACATTGCTCTGGGAAGGGAGTTTTTATTAGTGTAGCAGAGACAGCAAGGTTAGAAAACTAATATTGCTTTTTGTAGTATTCAGTGAACTTGGGACAGCTGTTTTCTGTTTTTGTTTCTCCTTTCTAAAGAGATTTTTAGAATTAGTATTGTCCTGTCTCCTCAGCCCCCATCAGACTATGACAAGTTTATGAGAGGGTGTAAAATTGATGGGGTGAGGTGGAGTAAATTGCACATTGTGAGTCTGAGTTGCTCTCTCTTACCCATCAAAGGTCATATTTCATTCTCAGTTACATGGTGAATCTACAATCAGAGGTTAATGGGAGTTATGCCCATGAAAAGGAGGGAAGAATTTGGAAAGGGATGCAGCAGGCAAATCAGCTAATGGGAGGTTATACAAAGGCGTAAAGCAAAGCACCTCCTCCACTTTGATACACCTTTTTTCACCTTCTTTGATCCCTTCTGCATATAAATTACATCAATATAGACTTACTCAGGATTTACTCCAGGTTTTGCCATTGACTTCATACCATCCCTGTGCCCGGTGGAGAGTCACACTACTGTGGTACTATTGGTGGTGGACAAGAGTGAATGTGGCCCTTAGACTCTCTAACGTCCCCTTACTGATGTGTAACACACATTGCCTCACATACTGTTTCTGCATTTGCCCCACATTCCCCAGAAGGCTCTCTCTTCCAGAAGAGATTATTTAGCAAATCCCTGTGTCCCCCCACCCCCATGGATGGGAGAGAGACTCTTCTGCCAGTCTTCACCTCAGTTTCATTTCCCCCTGTGGCAATAGCTTGTCCATTAGATGATAACTGTCTAACAATTAACCTTGGTTTTCTTCACAAGTTGTTTGTGAAGAAAAAAAACCAACTCCAGCTAGAGCCCGGCTGCCCCCTGAGCTCCCAGCTACCCGCTCCCAGGCACCTGCTGCTGGAGCTCCCTTCTCCTCGCTGGGACCCCTGCTGCCCCCATAGGCCCTGGCTCCCAGTCGGGCTGCTGTCCCCACTCCCTGGTAGGAGTCCTGCTTCCTCCCGGCTCCCCACTCCCAGCCAGGCTACTGCCTGGGCACCCCACCTCGAGCCCAGCTCCCCATGGAGTACCCGGAGCGGTCAGAGTGCGGATGCTCTGAGTGTAGACAATAGCAGCCTGACATTGACACAAATGTCAGCGTCACCGCTGGTGGGCTCTGTGCTGTGAAATGGAGCCTGGGGAGGGCTCACAGCTGGGCCTGTCACCCCAAGGGTGGATGGGGAGGGAGCTCTAGCTGTGAGCTCTGAGCGGCTGCCAGTGTCCCACAATGCCCCACTTCAGCTGGTCCTGGTGAGGACATGTTCCATCGGCAGAAAGAGGTTAATGTGGACACCAGCAGCCAATTGAATTACTGTGGTGGCTGTAAGTCAACCTAATTTTGTACTGTAGACAAGCCCTGCGTGTCTGTACATTAGGGAACCCTGGTTCAGTAGCTCTGACCTCAGCAGCCGGTCAGCAGCCCCACTCTCACTTCCACCAGCCTCAGTTTCGACAAGCAAAGTGACCCCAGCACATTCCCAGCCCCGGATTTTCCCCAACACCGTGTGTTCTGCAATGTCCAGCCCGCTCCTAGACAGTTCAAAGAAATAATAAGGTACGTCGCTCCTGTAAAGAGACAAAACCTACGTCGCAGCTTATTAACTTAACTGGGAGTAAATACGCCCTTGGTTTTAAAGACAGCACTGAGTTGGTTGATGGTAAAGATGAAATAAATTTATTAACAAAATATACATAGGATTAAGTGAGTTATAGTATAAGGCAGTGGTTCTCAACCTGGGTACTTGTACCCCTGGGGGTTTTCCAAGGGGTACATCAACTCATCTAGATATTTGCCTAGTTTTACAGCAGGCTACATAGAAAGCCCTAGCGAAGTCAGTACAAACTAAAATTTCATAAGATGAGGACTTGTTTATACTGCTCTATACAGACTAACACAGCTGCTACTCTGAAACCTAGACACTGGACTGTAAATACAATATTTATATCCCAGTGTATTTATTTTATAATTACATGGTAAAAATGAAAGTAAGCAATTTTTCAGAATAGTGTGCTGTGACACTGTTGTATTTTTATGTCGATTTTGTAAGCAAGTCGTTTTTAAGTGAAATGTAACTTGGAGGTACTCAAGACAAATCAGACTTCTGAAAGGGGTACAATGGTCTGGAAGTAAACTCGTATACGGAATGAAGATAGAAAATGTTACAAGTAAAACAAAAACAAAATACACTTTAAAAGGCTAGAACTTTATCTAGCAAGATACAATATTTACGTAAGCAGGTTTCTCACTTGTATTCAGTTCCCAGAAACTTCCCCCTCCCCGTGAGTTGACGGATCCATCTTTTTCAGCTTGCAAGAGTTCTGGCTTCTTAGTGATCGGTGCCAAAGATGGCTTCTCTCCTTGCTTATATCTTCCAAAGTTCAATGAACTTGTTTCAAGAGGCAGGATGACTTCCAGCTGTTCTTCCCATCCTGTGAGCTACCCATCCTCCTATATCAGACCTGCGCAACATGCAGCCCCCGTGGTCTCACGGTGCGGCCCGTGGGGAGTGAGTAGGCAAGCGGCGGGGTGGGGCAAGCCAACGGCTGGCTGGCTGGCTGGCTGGCCGGCTGGCCGGCTGGCGGGTGGGCGGGGTGGTGAAGAGGCCAGTGGCTGGGGGGCAGGTGAGCTGGCGGCGTGGGAGGGTGTCTGAAGAGGTGAGTGGGCAGTGGGGGGTGAGGAGGGGAGCCGGGAGGGGCGGGGGGATGATGAGCCGAGCGGGCAGTGTCAACAGGAGGGAGGGGGAAGAGCGGAACCTCAGCACGCTCACTGCTCTGGGGAGGAGGAGGAGAAGAGGAGGGAGCGTGGCCTTGGGGAAGGGGCTGGAATCAGGGCATATCCCCTCCAGCCCCTGCCATGAGCACCCCCCCAGCCCTCTGACCACCCTGACCCCTGCACCCCCTAACACCTCCCCAGCCCCCTGCAGCCCCCACACCTCCTCTGCCCTGACTCCTGAACCCCCCTCACACACTCCCAGACCCCTGCCCTGACCCCTGCACCCCCTCACACCTCCCCAGCCCCCTGCACCCCCCTCACACACACCCATCCCCCTGCCCTGCCCCCTGCACCCCCTCACACCCAGCAGGGTGGTGCTGGGGAGGGAGGGTTTGTTTCCACGGGGCGGGCAGCACTGGTGGGGGGGTTGTTTCCATGGGGCCAGGGGGTTTCGGCCCTCAGCTGTTTTCTTTGGAGTAATATGGCCCTCACCACTTTACTTGTTGTGCAGGCCTGTCCTGTATGATTGATATGTAAATAGGGCTTCCATTGTTTCTGATGCCACCATGCCTAATTTATATGGGAGACAGGTAGATAGCTGTAACCAATGTTCCCTCTAATTTTTGGCATGCTGTGTGCACAAAAAAATTCTTCTGGGTAAATTGTTGTGCTTCTGTGCAAATTTTTGTGCGCGCGGTGTTTTGCCGTGTGTGCGGGGTTTAGGATCTGTGTGTGCACGCACATGGGCACAGCTTAGAGGGAACAGCGGCTGTGACATTCCCTCCTGTCTGAGCAGAGACTGTACAACCTAATAGCAATTAGTAGTAGCCATAATTCCTTCGTGTTAATATATACATTTCACAATTATATTAATCACCAATGTGTCATTAGCTTTCAGAAAAGACCTTCCTCTGTACAATCAGTTAATTCAATTGCTTATCACTGGAGCTTCAGCCTCTGCCCCTGTGTCTTTATAGACCAGTAAACCCTTGCAATTTATTCTTTGAAAAGTAAAACCTAAACCAAACTTCTCTCTCCTGCCTGGTGTAGACGCCATACTGTCTTCTCCCCCACTTGTTAGTGTGAGGTTTGCCCCACCTCTTCTTAGCTTGATGGGACTGTTTACTTGATATGTAAATACATTCTCATTGTCTTTCAAAGTGCTTTGGAAGTAACTCCCAGGTAGGGAAAACATGTTTCTTTGTTGCATCTCTCAGGGTTGGGTTTGGTCATAGGGGAAAACCAAATAACTGATGGGCAAACATCACAACCTGCAGGAAGTGTCTTCCACTGGATAGGCAAGGGGTTCTGCACCAAGAACTGTATGGAGGAAAACTAAAAACAGCCCCCAAAAGCCCCCTTATCTCAAACTTAGAAAAGTCTCGCTCTGGAAGTGCTTACAAGGAGGCCATCATCGAAGACCTTGGTTTCTATAAAAAGAAAAGGAGGACTTGTGGCACCTTAGAGACTAACCAATTTATTTGAGCATAAGCTTTCGTGAGCTACAGCTCACTTCATCTGATGCATAAAGTGGAAAATGCAGTGAGGATGTTTTATACACACAGACCATGAAAAAATGGGTGTTTATCACTTCAAAAGGTTTTCTCTCCCCCCACCCCACTCTCCTGCTGGTAATAGCTTATCTAAAGTGATCACTCTCCTTTCTATATTAACGTTACCAGTTAAAACATTAGCTGGCATCATCTGTGATTCCTTTGTCTAGGGCAGACTTGTGTACCACCCTCCCGGCATGCCTGGGTTAAACACACCATGCTCATTGTTCTAGAGCAGTGGTTCTCAAACTTTTTGGGCTCTGGACCCATTTGTAAATGTTTGTGGCTTGTCACAACATAGTCTGGGGGTAGAGGTCCTGGGGTGGATCTTGGTTGGATCCTGCTCCTCGTGTGGGGGGGTCCTGCCCAGCACTCACCCCACAGTGACGGTTCCCGCAGCTCCTGTGCTGTGAGGCTGGCTGGGCGTGGCTCTCCCCTCCTGGCATTGCAACCGCCGTAGTTGCAGCGCTGCTCAGGTTTGGCCCCACCCCCCTGACTGGACCAAAGTTGTAAGTGGAGTTGTGACCTGGCTCATGGGGTTGCCACTCTCTCAAATTTGGCCTACGTGGACTCCTGTCATTATGATGGCTGGGCCAAACCTGAGCTGGGCTGGCATCCCAGAGGTTCCAGTGCCTGAAGCAGGGAGGTGACCCCAGCCAGCCCCATGGGACAGGAGCCACAGGAGCTGCCATGCGGCCCTTTGAAACATTCTGGTTGCCTAATTTTGCATCTCGACCCATGGGCTGAGAAACCCAGTTCTAGCACATATACATCACTCCTAATACCTCTCATGTACATACATCACAGAAGAATATTAATGATCCCTGAGTTGTTAGTTTTCAAATGATATCTCAGAAGGCGTATTTTGTATAAAGGTTATTACAGCATTGTGTAGGGTGTGACTACAGGGGTGCTTCGTGTCCCGATAGTATAATTATAGTATAATATAAAAGAAAAATATTTTGTTTTGTGAAAAAATCAGAGATTTCAACTTGGGACAAAACCAGGTTTTGAAATCTTGGAATTTCAGACGGGTTGGACCTTTCAAATTTTGACCAGCTGTAGCCCTAACTCTGCACCCCTAAAAGTCAATGTGAGGGCTTGTCAGTATGAACTCTTAGTGTAAATCTAAGGGGTGTAAATCTACTCCACTCTGACCTGCCACTCACTGTGTCCATGTGCATCTGGCTGCCATGCACCAAACCTTTTACAGTGTGCTTTGATGGACCCCGCTTTGGAATGGGCGTAGACTAAAGTGCACTAGGGAACTTTTAGGGCATAGCAGCAGGATCCACATGGACACTTAGTGCACAGCAGACTAGTGCAGGTCAGATTTACACTTCAGCTTGCCATGAGCTTTGTTCATATAGACAAGCCCACTGTCTTAATGCTGCCTTAAATGAAGTTAAATTAAGCATAACATGCATTGGAAAATCTCACCATATCAAACCACCCTCTTCTCTTTCATGGACAGATTACATCCTCTTGTGTCATTTTTCTGTCTGATGGCTCTTCTTGTCTCAAAACTTCCCTCCCTAAATCCTTCAGACCTTGGAATTTAGTATATCTCCCCACTGTTTACTGAGTTTAATTATAAACAGTCAGGCATCATACATTTAAGCTCACTTTTTCCTGTTTATTTAACCCCTTGTTTGTGTGAAACTTTGGGATCTGTGATTTTGGGTATGATAGGACAATAGAACCACAGGGTTAGAAGGAGCCAGAAAGGTCATCTAGTCTAACCTCCTGCCAAGATACAAGATCATTCAGTCTCGAATTAATGGGGCTAGGAAGAAACATTCCTAGGGGGAAAGTTATTTTATGGTTGGGTTTCTTGTACCTTTCTCTGAGATATCTGGTGCTTGCCACCATTAGAAACAGGATGCTGGAGAAGGTGAACAAATGGTCTGATTCAGACGAGCAATTCCTATGTTCCTATAATCAGATTGCACCATCCCACATTAAAAACTTGCCATAGAAAGGTTAACCCCTTAGAGTTCTCTAGAAAACCACTTCTCTAGCAAGGCTTAAAGACTTGTATGGATTAAGCAGGAGCTGGGGGGGTTCTCCAGGGGATCCAAAGAGAAGGAACCCTGCAGAACTTCATGACCATGTGCCATCCTGTCTAGAAGGCTGTCCCTCTGCATGGCTGTGCTAGCAGCCATCTTCTGAGTACCACTGTGGCTGGGCACTCACTGCCATCGAAAAAACACTTCAGGAGATCACGCTGCTTCCAGACACATTAAACTCCCAATGGAAATTCCACAGAAATATCCTGACACTGAGGATTTTTGTGGGGAATTTCCATTGGTTTTGTTGAAAGCAGCCAGCCCTCTGCTGCATCGTCTTTGATTCCCAGCTGACCCCCCTCCCCCAGCCCCCCAAATCCCACAGAATTCCAGAACAGCAGGGCAATGCTCATGGAGCAGCCCCAGAAATGGTAAATAATGTTGTGCAGGCAGCAGTACCCCAAGGCTAGAAGAACTCAAGGAATTTTAGCCATAGTCCTGCGAGCAGCATCGTCTTCTGAAACATTTTGCAAGGGAGCATATTTCCTGCCTTGTGACTCACAAAGGAGCTTCTGGGAGCCTGGAGTACAACTGGCAAAGCAGATTTTTTGCTCTTTGCGGTAATCACAGGCATTGCTCCTTCTAATATATGCCAGGTAGTTGCCAGTGCAGTTGAGTACACAAGGCAATGCACAAATCCAAGACATCTCCTATCTGCCATAACACTGATGCTGAGTCAACTGAAGTCGTGACAATGTTTTCTTGCCACTGTTAAACCCCTCACATTGTCACCCAGACAGACAATGGTTCAGTAATGGCAAAGGAGTAAAGAATGACCCTGTGGCCCACGCACTCCAGCTCCCACCAGTGAAGAACCTACCACCCGGTGCAGATCAGCCCTGGACTACATGGTGTTGCCTTAATCAACTCCACACTGGTCCTGGCCAGTCTAGAGATGGAACGATCAAGTGAGGCTACATCACTGGCCCCAATACTACAGCAGACCGCCTCAAAGTATGAAATATCTTCTGCAGGGCCAGCTGCTTGAGCATGAATGCTCTTCCAGTGATCTGGCGGAGTGCAACGATCGGGCAATCACATGGGCATGGATGTGGTGGGAAGCAACCAGGAGGACACAACAAGAAGAACCACAGATATATTTATTTTTTTAAAGAGATATTTAAAAAGATGGAGGTGAGTGAGATTAGAGCAGATATAACATTGCATGCAGAGCTGCCACAGTGTGTTGTGCAAATTGATCTGCGAAGTGTTTTCTAGATAGGGTGTCAGTGTGTGAGTTACAGTCATCCAGGTAAGGCAGAGCAGGTTTTGCAGTGGTAAGTATCCCGATATCAGAACTAAGAGCACGCTGTCTCTTGAGGCTGCACAAACCTCCTCAGATAAGCGCTTTGTCTAAAGGCACTTTCCGAGTGAAGTATTCTATGGTCTGGGAGCTCAGCTTCACTGAAGTCTCTTATTCTCGTTGCTATTTACCTGGTGAAGCCCAGAGGTTGAATATGGATCTGTTGTATTTCAGCAGTGTAGTAACATGTGACTGTATACGCAGGACATTCATTCTCCTTACTACCATGCAAGCAAATGCTGATCAAACTTGTTTTCTGGTACAAATTAGCCTATGCCTAAATCTCAGATCTATCCTGTGACAGTACAGGGAGAGTGAATCATAGAATCATAGCATATCAGGGTTCGAAGGGACCTCAGGAGATCATCTAGTCCAACCCCCTGCTCAAAGCAGGACCAATCCCCGATTAACTCATCCCAGCCAGGGTTTTGTCAATCCTGATCTTAAAAACTTCTAGGGAAGGAGATTCCACCACCTCCCTAGGTAACGCATTCCAGTGTTTCACCACCGTCATAGTGAAAAAGTTTTTCCTAATATCCAACCTAAATCTCCCCCACTGCAACTTGAGACCATTACTCCTTGTTCTGTACTTTTAATGTACTTTGATTCCAAGGCCTTCACAGAAAATAAGTAAACAAAATAGATCCACTAGCATTTTATCCACCGTCTGTGGTTGCTCCAGGTGTTCAGATCAGTTTTGCTAATCAATACAGTATCTGTGAAGCTCTTACTGGGTTCTGTTTTTTGTTTTGCCCCAAGATGAAAAAATGAGGATCTGTATGAAAAGCCGACTGATAGCACTGAAAGGGCCAGGAAAGGCATTGTACTGTTCCCTGGGCAAACTGCTTTTCATCTACATCTCTGTGTCTGTCTCGTAGGTTACATTGTGAGTTCTTTGTGGCAGCAACTGTCTTCTATTCTGTGTGCAGAGCGGTGGGCACAATGGGGCCCAGCCCTCATTGGGGGTCTTCAAATGCTGCCAGAATCAGAGCTCATCAGGAATTTTTCAACACAATTTTTTTCCCACTGGAAAAGGCCAGTTTGGCAAAACTGACTGTGGAAAAGTATCCTTTTTGATGACAATTTCATCAGGAAGGTTCTTAGATCCAGGATGGAATTTCAGAGACAGAGAGCTACCCCAGAACAGCCAATAGCTTCGGGTTGTGCACTCCCTCTCTGATTCTGGCAGAGCAGGGGCTTTAAACCCAGGTATCCTCCATCTCAGGTGAGTGCCTTACAGTACTGCCAACACTCACAATTTTGTCATGAGTTTCATGATAATTATTGTTTTCTTTAAAGCCCCAGCTCCTGAAGTCAAACAGATATGTGATCATTTCAGCCTTCATTCTTAAAGAAAAAGTCATTTTGTAGCCCTCATGGCTGCAGAGAAACATTTGGGGTTGGCAAAACTGCTAACTCTAGGCTAATGGCTGTTCTGAAGTGCTGGTGTCCCCCTCGTGTCTTTTAGAAAAAGAATCCGTCTCCATTTCATTCTGATGCAGAACAAAAATACATTTCAAACGCTCTAATTTTGTTTTTGCAAACTGGAATGTTTGTTTTCCAGCCCATCCTAACCAGACCACAAATAGTAAATAAGAATAATAGTAAGTTCTGCCTTTAGATATGGAATAAGTGGGATTTGCACTGTGGGCTCTTAGGACTGCGTTTTCCAAAAAACTAAGTGAATTGGGTTCTTTTGAAAATCTGGCCAGGAGTGTTACTGTGACGGCTGCCATCTTGGCAGAGACACTGGGCATTGGACCAAGACTTCCGGTGCTAAAAGAATGAGTTGTTACAGCTTCACCTAGCAAGGTACGGCTTGTGAGCTGGAGTTAGAGCAGATTCATATCCTTTGTGGACTGACACAGAGGTGGGGAACACTCTTGTCAGTGGGTTACATAGCAATGGGAGCTGCTCGGAGCTGAATAGAGATGGTCAAATATTTTGAATTTTGATAATGTTTTTAGTCAAAACCTTGATTTAATTGAAGCACCCTCTTCTGCCACTCCCTCAATCCCCAAAATCTTTCATGGATGGCAGCTTAAAATGTTTTGAATTTTGAATGGTTGACAAAAATATTCGTTGACTATTCAATTTCTACCAAGTCTGAGTCTTTGGAAAATCTAGCCCTCGGGGAGAAGAGGCCTTAGACAATTGTCCCTGAGTCTTTTAGAAAATCTGGCCTACAATGAGCAAGGATTGTGTAAGTTTTCAGTATACTGTGCTGCCTCTACAAATGGAACGGCAGCAAGCCCACCAGATGTCCCAGATTGCTGAGAGGAGCTCTGCATCCCAGAAACAGGATTACATTCTTCCAAGCCATGGGGTATCACAGGATTTTCACTCTGAAATGCACATAGAAACTGGAGCATCAGTGCTCAGTCAGTGTGTAGAGTTCCTGTCACAGAGTCAGGCTTCAAACTCTCTCAGCCAATAGTTAACTTCTTCCCTGATCATACTCAATTCACCATTCAAGTTAGCCTGGGATGGAGAGAAGTGATTGTACTCACTGAAGTAAGGGTTGAGATCGCCTGGCATTGCCTGGTATAGAACATCCTCCAGCCCCAGAACATGCTCCAGAGTACACATACTGAGTACACCAAGCACCTCTGAGCACTGAGGATGTTGAGGGGCCTGTCCTCTGTTGCCTGACATATAAAATCAAAATGTTGACCACACAGGGCATTAAAGATCCCATGATGATTTTTGCATGAGTTCTACTGCTGGCCCTGTTGACCTGTGGTTTAGGGACGGGAGCAAAAGATCTTCGACCGGAAACTCTTCTGTGTTAAAGTCACTATACACCTCATAAAGGGCTCTTAAAAGGGGTGTAGATGTAATTGGTTCTAACTTTAATGCTCCATTGCACTACCAGAGTTGGCTTAGTGTAAATGAGAATCAGGCCCTAAGAGTGAGAAGAGACCTGCTTTCTAATGCAGACCTAACCCATGACTCCCTCAGGTCCTGATGCTGCAATGTGTCAAGCATCTTCAGTTCATATCAGCTCACTAAAAATACCAGTGAGGATGTGGTGCTGTGGGCTTCAGTGTGGGCGGCATAGGTCTACCAGATCCCTAGGGTTTGTACTTTCATTGCTTGCCCGGGCTGCAGCCCACACCGCTATGTCCTGACTGCTGTTCTTGGCAAGCTAGCTAGACTAAAGCTAGTGTGGTATATCTGCTCACTGGAGATGTAGCCGTAGTGTTGGAAGAAATTGAAACCAGGCAGATATTGGACATGCGATGAGGCTGCATTGCAAATTATAGCCCTTGCTTAATTGTTGCAAAAATGATTTTAATTGTTAGCCCTTGTAAATAAAACTTTGTAGGAAGTGACTTTGTCCTTCCAGTAGGAGCAGAAATCTGGCTTAAGGAGTTCACTCTTAACCCACGGGAGATGTGTGTGTAATTTATGGGCAGTATGGATCATTTTAACATTTACCCCTTTCCCTCAAATGTGTTTTTGTTATGTGTGTTAGCTTCATTCTCTTCAGTAGCTTACTCTAATTACATCTGAGAATCACAGCACTAGCAGGGGGGAAATGCAGAGAAGCACCATGATATCAATTTTTCCCTCCCAGAAGCTGCCTCCTGTAAGTGCCAGGGAGTTTTCCAGAAGGCTTGTTTTGCAACATGGTTTTCAATTTTCCAGCACTATTTTTTCCCCCCACACCTCCCCAATTTTTATTGCAGCTAGTGTTTCGGATTGACTGTCATCAAGGTTTACAGAAGGCTCAGGCATATTTCCACCACCCCTTCAGAAGCGCCTGAAGCCGTATTATGCAACATGAAGATTCATTCACATTTAAACAATGGCTTAATGGGACAGTGCATCTGGCAACCAAAGACATCTGTTTACACTTAGCCAGGGTACAGTTTCCACAGTAAACATTTCCCTGGTTCTGTCATTCAACAGGCTTCTAGTTTCATTGTGGCTTGGAGTCTTTCACGTACATCCAGCTGACTCAGGGTACAGTCTCTCAGAAGACACAGAGCACACTGCAGTAGCAGGCTCTTAATGCGTCAATATCATCACGTAAGCCAATGACACATTGCTGATGCTAGGGGAAGAATCTATCTAATCAACTTATTATTCCATCCCCCTTGCTGTTACTATTAAAGTGAACACATAAAGTTCTCTGTATCTTTCTCCTGTCCTTGTTCCAAAAAAAAAGCTGTTTGTTTGTATTTTTAATAGGGATTCTAGTTAGGGATTCGCAAAAAGAAAAGGAGGACTTGTGGCACCTTAGAGACTAACCAATTTATCTGAGCATAAGCTTTCGTGAGCTACAGCTCACTTCATCGGATGCATTCAGTGGAAAATACAGTGAGGAGATTTATATACACACAGAACATGAAAAAATGGGTGTTTATCATGCACACTGTAAGGAGAGTGATCAGGTAAGGTGAGCTATTACCAGCAGGAGAGTGGGGTGGGGGAGAAAACCTTTTGTAGTGATAATCAATGTGGGCCATTTCTAGCAGTTAACAAGAATGTCTGAGGAACAGTGGGGGGGCGGGGAAGGGGGAATAAACAAGGGGAAATAGTTTTACTTTGTGGAATGACTCAACCACTCCCAGTCTCTATTCAAGCCTAAGTTAATTGTATCCAATTTGTAAATTAATTCCAATTCAGCAGTCTCTCGTTGGAGTCTGTTTTTGAAGTTTCTGTTGTAATATTGTGACTTTTAGGTCTGTAATCGAGTGACCAGAGATGGTCACATGATGGCACATATCACATTGGTAGATGTGCAGGTGAACGAGCCTCTGATAGTGTGGCTGATGGGATTAGGCCCTATGATGGTGTCCCCTGAGTAGATATGTGGACACAGTTGGCAACGGGCTTTGTTGCAAGGATAGGTTCCTGGGTTAGTGGTTCTGTTGTGTGGTGTGTGGTTGCTGGTGAGTATTTGCTTCAGGTTGGGGTGCTGTCTGTAGGCAAGGACTGGCCTGTCTCCTAAGATTTGTGGAGAGCAATGGGTCGTCCTTCAGGATAGGCTGTAGATCCTTGATGATGCGTTGGAGAGGTTTTAGTTGGGGGCTGAAGGTGACGGCTAGTGGCATTCTGTTATTTTCTTTGTTGGGCCTCTCCTCTAGTAGGTGACTTCTGGGTACTCTTCTGGCTCTGTCAGTCTGTTTCTTCACTTCAGCAGGTGGGTACTGTAGTTGTAAGAACGCTTGATAGAGATCTTCTAGATGTTTGTCTCTGTCTGAGGAAAGCTTATGCTCAAATAAATTGGTTAGTCTCTAAGGTGCCACAAGTCCTCCTTTTCTTTTTGCAAATACAGACTAACACGGCTGCTACTCTGAAACCTGTAGTTAGGGATTGGTGAACTGGTTTGGATAAAATTACTCGTCTGAACAAAATTAATAAGCACCCCTTTGGTATATCTTTTTGCCTTAAATTCAAACCCAACATCAACTTTTAAAAAAGTTAATTGGACTTGTTTATTCTAGTTGTTTACCCAGAAACATGCTAGAACATATATAAAGATTCTTTCTTAAAGTAAAAAAAGAACTTTCCCCTTTCCTGGGGGGGGGGGAGGGGGAGGAAACCCCACCACCACCTATAACAACGGTTAACTTTCAATTTTTTTAATGTGATCTTTGACAGGCATTTAATGGGAAGTTATACCACTAAGAAATTGACTTTTCCAGTCAAAATGAACAACTGACATAATTAATAGTTACATGTTACACAAAAAATCTTTGCTCCAGTCAGCATCTATCCATGACAACATTTTATTGGTATTTTCCTTGACCCTGAGAAGGCCTCCCATCTGCAATATGATCGCTGTCAATTTATTTCCCTACCATAGTATACCAATGATGATGGGAAGCATAAAATCTGATATCCTAGCATGGCAACTTTGTCCCTCTCTGTAATCTGCTATGAACTGAACAGTATCAGGGTGGGGAGACAAAAAGGATTTTTGAAGTTTACACTCTGCTATGAAATAAGAGTAACTGTATACTCCCTATAAAGGCTCACAGCATTTCTGGACTCTTTCAAAGGTAAAGTGGATTAATCTTCACTTCTCGATGGCTTTAGATTACAAAAATCCAGAGCCAGAATGGTAATTCTGTGCAGATTATAGAGTTCCCCTACATTTCCATTGGTTAATGCTATATCCATCAGTTCCTACCTGCCCTCTAATAGTGATCAACTGTGATGCACTGATGCTAGAACACAAAGGAGTGAGCTGCTGAAAGAGCTGTAATGGTACATCCAGGTGTATTTGACTTTGTTTTTCTAGATACTGAGACTTATGGGCTGCCTGTCTCCTTCAGTCCCAACTGACACATACTTAGTTCCATTCCCCATGCATTATTATTGTTACCTGCTTGGGTACCAGAGCAATGATTAACACAGCTTGGTGTGTTCCTCTATAATTCAGACTGAACTGGTGTTGTGATTAAGAGCTTATTCCTCCCTACTTGGTACCATTAAGGGACTCCAGCCAAGATGTGAAGGGGGCAAAGGGCCAAATTCTGATCTCTTTTGCATCCACCTGCAACCCATTGACATCAATCGATTTGGATGGGTGCAAATGAGGCAGAATTTGGATTTAGCATGGGATTTAGGCTGCATTAATGGAGGCATAGCATGCAAGTCACGGGAGGTGATAGTGCCACTCTACTCGGTGTTGGTTAAGCTTCAGGTGGAGTATTGTGTCCAGTTTTGGTCACCAATATATAGAAAGGTTGTGGAGAAACTGGAAAGGATCCAGAGGCGAGCAACAAAGATGATCAGAGGAATGGAACACAAGCCATATGAGCAAAGGCTGAAGGAACTGGGCACATTTAGTTTGGAAAAGAGGAGATGAAGGGGGGACATGATAACGGTCTTCAAACACTTGAAAGGCCGCCATAAAAAAAAAAGATGGAGAAAAGTTGTTCTGTCTTGCCACAGACAAGAGGCAATGGGTTCAAACCACAACAGAGCAGATTTAGATTAAATCTCAGGGGAAACTTCCTAACTGTAAGAACAGTAGGACAATGGCACAGACTGCCTAGGGAGGTTGTGGAAGCTTTTTCCCTGAAGAATTTCAAAGGGAGGCTGGATAGCCAGCTGTCTTGGATGGTTTAGTCACAACAAATCCTGCATCTTGGCAGAGGGTTAGACTAGGTGACCCTTGCAGTCCGTTCTAAACCTGTGGTTCTATGAGTCTTAAAATCACCCAGCAACTGCCTGATTTTGCTCCCTCTGCAGTCAGTGGTAAAGCCCCCTTTGACTTTTATGCCCCGGCCATCATATCTGAACTCTTCACAATCTAGTGTACTTCCCCTCACTGTTTCCCTGTGTGGTATGACTAATAGCCCCATTGTACAGATGGGGCCTGAGGCACAGAGAGGCTAAATTATCTGCCCATGGTCACACAGAAAGTCTCTGGTGGAACAGAGACTTGAACCCAAGTCTTTGGGTAGTATCCAACCACTAGACTATTTTCCTGACTTCACTACTAAAGTTCCCAGTGATAGCCACAGGAGCACTGTTAGGCAAATGATATTTATTCTATGATCTTGCTCAACTCTGAACCTCTGTTCAGTCTGCCGTTGTCAGTTCAGTGTTATTTTATTTTGCTATGCGCTGGGATGACACCATCAAACTGTTGACAAGTGCACACAACCCTCTACACAACAACAATGCCCAGGGTTACACTGAAGCTACCCCCCCTTTTCACTCCTGTGGGAGGGAAAGAAATGTCTCTTTTAATGGCAAATGTGCTCCATTACATTAGGTGACAAATCCCTATATGCCTTGATGGAAGATGTGGACTGAATGAGAACTGGCTAAGTCCCTGCTTGTTTTCTGGCTACTTCAATCAGAGCTAGTGTATCCATGTGTGCAGAGTCGGCAGTATTCTTCTGAGACTATACAGCCACAAAAGGTTGTGCTTCTTTGGCAACCATACCCCTCCCCCCACACACACACACATACACACTCATGGTCACATGGAAGCAATTGTTTAAAAGATGAATGATGATTCATATCAAAGCTACTTCCCCAATTCCCTGTTTGTGGTCCTGTCTGACTCTAGCCCCAGCTGTGAGACTGAATGAATTCCCTGACTGACTTCACTGCTTGGGAAATTATGCGACAGCAGCATCTCCTGGGTAATGTGGTTGCAAGATGCTGAACAAACGGGCATGTCGGTGGGGGTGGTAGCAGGAGACAACTCCAGCCTAAAGGAGGTCAGAGACCTGTAGGAAGTAGCTGGGATCATGGGTATTGGAAATGAGTGGATGATGTCATAGATGGGAAGGAGCTGGCTACAGCCTTGCAAACATGGCTTGGCGTGCGGCCACAGAAAATCTAGGAATGACCCTGACTAGTGATCTGGCCCACTCTAGCACATGCTGCCTGTTTTACAGCTAAGGACATCTCTGCTGGCTGACTCTCCAGCTGCTGGGATGAGAACTGCTAATGCCCCTGCTTTCTGACAGTGGAAATCAAATACATTGTCATTCATCACTGTCAGGAGTTGGGCTGGAGTCTGCAAGATGCTGCGCTGCTCATGTGAGAACCCCAATGTCCTGATGTCCCACTGACTCACAGTAGGTATTCTGCACCTGGCAGAATTGGGGCCTCTGTCTATTGGCTTCATTCCAGTTTTATTTTCAGCTCTGAAAGGTTAGACTCTAAGCATCTGATTCACGTACCTACTGCCCAGCAGCAATGTCAGTGTTTCATTGGCACTATGAGGCTCCATCGGCATTTTCATTATTAAATACCAATTTTTTAGAGGGGCTATAACTGATCTGTAAAAATGTGGTTCCCGCTGAGAACGTGATGTAGAAAAGGTCTTATCCCAAGAGTGCAGATTTTGTTTTCAAGTTTGGGGTGGAGAGAATCCAGACTTGAGCTTTTATAAAAGTGCAAAGAATCAAAGTTAGGGAGTCAGGATGTGGTTCTGCGAGTCAGACATTATTAGGGCATCAAATCAGCAAAGCATTTAAACACAAGCTTAAATCCATCCCTGTTCAGCAAAGCACATAAACATGTGCCTAATTTTTACTGTGTGCCTAAGTCCCATTGACGTCAGTGATTGAAGTTAACCATGTGCTGATGTGCATCACTGACTAGGGATGAACCAGTGAATCAGGACCTAGGGCCCAAATCACTGTCCCATTAAATGACCTGGGGTGACCATGCAATGAGTGATATGAAGCTGAGTTTGCCCAGCTGCCACATCCTTTGCTTTCAGCTGATTGTACGGACTGGTTGGTTCTTCAGTTTGTATTGATCAGATTACCTTAGGTGCCTGACCATAAATGTGTGTGCGTGCATGTGTGTATCAACAACAAGGGTAAGATTTTCAAATGAGCCTAAGGGAGTTGTGTGCCTGGGATGGGTTTTTATGTGTCTAAGGGACTTAGGAGCACTGATTGATTAGGAGCATTGATTTCCAGTGGGATTTCTACTCCTAAGTCACTCAGGTACTTTTGAAAGTTCCATCCCTTGATTTTGGGTGCCTAAAGCCCTTAAGCACCCAAAATAAATATAAAATTCTGCACTGAAAAATCCATACTGAGAGCCCACTGAGCTGCATGAAATCATCCATTTGGATGGAACAGAAAAGCAGTAAACTTGATTAAATAGATATTAAAACTTACATGAAGGAGTAAGAGGGACATTGACACCCTTGTCTCTCACTAAGGGGCTATTGGCTTCAAAGCCAGCAGAGCAGCTGTTTGGATCATTACTGGACAGCTTTTGTGGGGGCTTTTGAACAATGATGTCTTTGCACGAGAATGTGCATTTTGCATCCTGTGATGACATCAGCAGCTACTGCGCGGGATTCCAGCCTCAGCCGTTCTCTAGACTTCAGGCTGGCTGCACACACAAGCCAGCTGAACGCTGCCTGCCCACAGCAAGGGGGGACACTAGGCAGTCAGCTTGGCTTTCCTGCACTAATCTGGGAGGCTCAGCGTGTTCACGCTTTAGGAATGCTCCAGAGAAACCGCAACAAGGGCACATGAGCGACTGCAGATGTGGAAGGTCTGTATGCAACGGACGTGACTTCCCTGCATAGAAAAAAAGAGACAACCCGAGGCACAAAGGCTGTGAGTTTTCTGACTCATTCCCCTGGGAGGGTCCTTAAAGCCGGAATTCCATCATCTCTCCTCCCACCATAAACATGGGATTTCCTGGCTGCACCTGCTTAGTGAGCTCGGGAGATTTCCAAACCTGCCCACAATTCAGACCTCTCCAGCCATTGTCCTACTTTCTGTCCCAGTTACACTCAATGTGAGATACACACACACACATACCCCATAGCTGTAACATACCTAGTAAATGTAGGTAAGAAATGACTACCCTATGAAAGGTGAACCCGAAAGCTACATGAGTAGAGGTTTATATGCCCCAAGGGGAAAATTATGCAAAAAGACAAGTATCTCAGTTTGTAATAGGCCCTACTTCAGAGGAGGTATTGAGTTTAAAAACAAAATGTTTTGGAACAATGTCTGGTTTTTTTCCCTTGCAAAGCAAATAAAAGTATTTTTGGGGAGAGAAGATTTAGGCCATAAGAGACAATCAACAGATGGATGTCATGCCTTGGGCTGCTAAGAAATTTGTCAGCTCTGCACATTGATTATTAGGGTGTCACTTTGTTCAAGATTTTCCAAAGTGACTAATAATTTTGGGGGTCCAACCAGAGACATCTAAAAGGGTCCTGATTTTCAGAGCGTAGGTGCTCTACCTCTATGCCAAGGTAGAAAGCACCTGCTGTGATGTCATCATATGTGTAAGGTACTTCCAGGCAGAATGCTACTAGCATGCTGAATTCCCAGGTGTGCCTAGCTAGAAATACTGGTTATAATAGGAACTTGCTAACACTCTGTAATACCTCCTGCATCTTAATGTGTGATGGCAGACCAGCAGCATCAAAAGGCTTTCAAATAACATATTTAATACTATTCGTTATCATCTTCAGTATTTCATTCTTTTGTGGGAAATAACAACAGAGCATCAAATTGCTCACAGACATGACCAATAGTTCTGATGAGATAAACACACACTGCCAAAGAATGAATGGTATTAACAGATGTGGAGGTTGATCTTGAAATACCCTTCTCAGTCTCTGTGCTGTACGGGGCAAAGCGTTCCTGTAAAGGATGTAATTTATTAGCTGGGATATGGCAAAAAATGCTCACTAGGTTCCAGACATTGCTTCAGCGGCAGGTTATAAAATGGCACCAGCCCTTTCCCCTGGCCACATGTTCATATCAGCAGTTTTGGCAAAGGTTGTCAGGATTTTGACGATGTTCTTCTCATGCCCACTTTGCCCTGTGCACGCAGCCTGCAGCCACCACTCAGTGGCTAGGCCACCAAAATGCTACAGTAACTGATAACCTAACTGGCTTCCTGCTTTAACAGCTTATGAAAAAAATAACACTGGAGGTTTTTTCTAAGATAGCAAGTGTCTAGATCGACAATTCCCCATGACTTTATAGCTAGACACTGACATCCCAAAAGCATTAGTCTTTTGAAGAAATACATACCGTACATACTGTATTATTTGAATCATAATATTTGGTGCCAGGACTTTGGCTTTTCCTTGCTATTTATTCACTAAGGGAAACCTTACGTACCAACATACTTGGTGCCCTGAGGTGGATGACAAAATTCCCTTTGACTTCATTGGGGCCCAGATTTCCCCCCTCTTTATTTTAGTTATGGTTTGTTGATCAATGGCACCAGAAGGGGAACTATAGCCCCATAGTGGTGCATGTTATTATTTAGCATTCTGGTAGCACCTGTAATGTGGTGGGTATTACAACCCCACACAAGAAGTTGCTGCCCCTCTCCTGATGAGCTTCCAGTTTAGAAAGTCAAGCAGCATTCGTTGGGCAGGAGGAGAAGAGTAAAATAAAGATACTTACACTTTTTATTATACATTGGCCCAGATCCTGGGCCCTGGTGAAGCCACTTTGTGCCCGTCCATATACACAATGCAGCTGTAAACTCAGCTGATCCAGGTAGTTGGAGGATTCTCCCACTGTGGGGAAATCCTTTGAGAGCATTGGTCTACTGTGGCAGATGCTAGCCCAACCCCTCCCCATCCCACAGTGTAGGGATGTGGCCAGGGAAAGAGGGTGTGGGCAGAATGTTACCAGATTCTGTGGATCTTCGAATGCTAGACCTTGGGACCATGGGTAGCATGATGGGGTCTACAGGGCCCACACTGAACCAGGGCTAGAGGGGACTAGAACAATACTAGGCTAGGGAGGTCCCACCCCTCACCAGGAGGAGGGCATGCTCCCAGTGGAGAAATGGTTTAAAGGAAACCCAGGAGAGGGGGAGTGAGCTTTATATGGCACCAGGAAGCCAAGCTGATGCTTAGAGATGGGCAGGGAATGGCAAGAGCTTTGTGAAGACTGCTCTAGCAGCAGGGACTTGGCTTCCACTCCCCATCTTTGGGAGCTGAAAGCCCTCAGAGAGACTGACTGATTGAACAGGATGCTACAAGATTAAGGAGAGTCTGCTAGGCCAGTGAGCGTGCCTCAAACTGAGGAGCTCCAGACTGGTAGGAGGTAGCTCAGAAAGTGGGATGAACACTTTGAAAGACCCCTAGGACCCTGTGACAGGACCTGGTAGACTTGGTGGGCCTGGGTCCCCTAACCTTGATCCCCACTGCTCCTTTGCATGTTGCTCTCTGGGGGAGCAATTGGAGAATGGGGGTGTGATTGAGGCTGCAGCTGGGGCCCCCTCTGGGATGACTGGACTGGCAGAAACCGGAAGGCCATGAGCTGACCACTAGACCAGCTGGCCATCAGACGTTCCTGCCACAGGTAGCCAGGCAACATTAAAGCAGTTCTAAGGATTCTTTCATTTACGCTGCGGAGTACTGAACATTGCCACTCTATCCAGAACCAGGATCCTATCTAGCTAGTTGGTTGGCTGTGGTTTAAGTCACCTTTGTCCCCACCCTGCAAGTCTTGAGCTCATCTCAGCCAGACCAGAGAATCAGGCTGGTGATATAAATCTTTATATACATCCTTCTCAGATGCCATCTTCCAACATAATTGACATGGTGGGTTTTCAGCATTCCTGCAAGTGAAACACTATGGACACAGGGCCAGTGAGCCTTGGACTATGGATATAGATGGGCATGGGCCTTGTACAGAAAAGCAAGATTCTCAAGAGCTATTGTAGTAAATGATAATGTACATTTTGGAAGAGATAATAAACACCATGCTTCAGAGTTTAAACCAACCTCTAGAAAAGGGGATTAGCAGCAAACCTACCATAGGGGGAAGATTATTTTACATCTACCTAGTATGAGGTTTCTTGCACCTTCCTATGAAGCATCTGGTGCTGGCCACTGTCAGGGAAGAGATAATGTACTAGATGGACCACCCCAACATTGCCTATATCCACAACACTGTGACGGGGTATACAGACCCCACACTGACCAAGAAGGGGTTAATAAGGGCATGCGAGTGCAACCCCACCCTGTTACCGCTGTGTGAGGTGTCAAGCCTGGAAGGAAGAGTTAAAAGAGGAAAAGCCCAGCTCAGCAGTGGCTGACTGGGAGAGGAGCCCTGTAAAGGAATACCTAGTTGGGGACAGAGTCTAACCAGAGACTCCTAAGTTTCAGAGCCTCCTTGGTACAGAACAGACCTTGCGCCAGACATTTTGGAGGGTTTTGTTCCCCATAACTTGTTTGGTTCCCCTTTTTAGGGCTCTGTAGAAGAGTCAGCTTGGGAAAAGACTATGAGAAAGGTCTAGCCATGGGCCATGGTAGGAAGCAGTCCAGAGGTACAACAGATGGTCTGAACAGACCTTATCTACTTCATACTGGGCTGGAACCTAGAGTAGAGGGAGAGCCTGGGTTCCCCCATAAAGTCTGAAATTGGACCAAAGATCCAGTGTGATGCTGTCAGACCACTGGTTGGTTGGGCTTGGTTTACCCTGGAAGGGGAAGGAATGAAAGTCACCTTGCCAGAGGGCTGACTCACAGGAAGAGGTAGATCACCACAGACGTGGTTGGCAGGGTTGCCTACTATGGCAACTGACAGAGGTGTTTGGTCCTTGTCAGGGGGCTATATTTTGTTCTCTGTTATACCAATGTGACTCTAGAGCAGCCCCACAGGAGTGAATGTAAGAGAGCAAATGTGGTCCTAGACCTTCTCTTGACTCATTGCAGGGCTCACTGTCCACCCATCCACCACAATAAATGCAAACTACTCCATAAAAAGTCTTTTTAAAAAAATGCACCTAAATGAAAGAAATCTCAAGCAAAAGTGGAAATACATTTAGCCACTTTGCATCCCAGCTGACAAGAGTCCATTGGTAAAAACACTAACTGAGCCCCCAGATGCAATTAATAATTTGCTGCTAGCAATAAAGACTCATCGGCAGACAAACAAGTGTAACAAAGAAGCAAGAGAAAAGAAATACCCCTTTGTCTTGTGCTTGGACTTGTTTCCCTTACTGGGACAAACAGTTCATCTGGGAGAGAAACCCACTGGCCAACTTGGCATCATGCCGTTCCTGGCATGTGTTAAACAGGTCAGTTGGTGGTCTGCTTACCCTGGCACAAACCTTGGTTGGATGTGTTTTCTCACAAGATTTCTTGCCTTACAAAAAATGTCCCATATAGTTTAATACCAAATGAGATCCTTTTGATAGGTTTTACAAATTATTTTGTAGAATTTAATGGGCTAGAGAATGATATCCCTGTTATTGAATCCTGTAGTGTGGTTTAAAAAAAAGAAAACTTGAAAAAGAAGACAAATTCTGTAAGGCTACAGAGTCGTTTCTGTAGTCCCTTATTTAATTTCTTAGAAGCCTATTGATTTCATCCCTATTAAATTCTATAGAACACCTTTTTAACACATATGCAATAGCTCCAACAAATGTTATGGGTTTGATATGGAAATTATTGGGTGAAATTTTCCTCTTCTTCAGGAGATCAGACTAGATGATCCTAATGGTTTCTGCTGACCTTAAAATCTATTAATCTGTTTTCCTAAGGGTTGGCTCTGCATGCTACGCTCTCACATCTCATTGCTAGTGCCAGCTCTGGTAGGGAGCTGATTGTGCTCTGGCTTAGTGGTTTTACACTGGTGTAATTCCATTGACTTCACTCCTGATTTACACAAGCACTTTTAAAGACTTCCTGGGTATTGATAGGGAAAGTAGAAAGGACACCATGAGTTGACCTGACTCTCAGCCCATTTCTAAGAAAACCTTCCTTCTTCTTTGGTCATTATTACTTTACTTCTGGACTCTCTTCACTTTCGTTATTACAAACCCTGAGTAGTACCAGAAGGGATTTTTTAATTCCTGTTTCTCTTTCACTGTGCTGGTGTTACTTTTCCCCACAAATGCGTGGAAACCCTCTGGCCATCTCTTTCCTCTAAAGAGGCAAAATGGTCTACCGGTTAGGGTACTAGTTTGTGACTTATGAGCCCTGGGTGGTCAATTCCCTGCTCCACACAGACTTCCTGTATGACAGTAGGCAAATCACTTAGTCTTCCTGTGCCTTAGTGTTCCATCTGTAAAATGGGGATAATAGCACTTCCCTACCTCACAGAGCTGTGTAAGGATAACTACATTGAAGACAGTGTTCCATCTGTAAAATGGGGATAATAGCACTTCCCTACCTCACAGAGCTGTGTAAGGATAACTACACTGAAGACTGTAAGACCTGTGGATAGTACAGTGATGGAGGCTATGACAGATCTGGATATTGCAGAAAATTACCTGGGGAGAGCTTATTGAATTAAGTTCAGTATCTTTGGGGTTCATTGTATGACATGAATGGTTTATGTATTATTGTAGGCCGGGATTGTATGGAAGCTTTTCAGGGGAAGATGTGACCGATGTGAGACCTGGGAGTTTGTTTTTCACTATAGTACTTTGTACTAGACGACAATTGACTTCTAGAACAAAAAGTGTTATATGGTTTTCCTGGAAAATATCGAGGGGGGGATGAATGAAAATTTCCCATCTCCGATTATGCAGAAACCCAGCCTTTTGTCTACTGATCACTTCTTCCGTGAGACCAAGATCAAAGGCCCAGGCTGTATAAAGAAAGACTGAGCCATTCGTGGCTATTGTAGTTCTGAATCCCAGACAGTTATGAACTTGTAATCAAACCCAATTGTTGGCTTCGGTTCGGATTAACTGTTAGAGGGCTTTCCCTTCACCCCCTCCCCTGGTTCTTGTCACGCACACAGAAAGCAGAAGACCAGAAGTCCGAAGTGCAGGGAATGCGATGTTTATTGGGGTTAGTGCCAAGCAAGCATATCCATAGCTCTACATGCTGGCAGAGTCTGTTTCCCAGTGTTCCCCTTCCCAGCTCTGACGGTGAGAACCTTGCCTGTGTCCCCATTAGCCTATTCCCCATTCCCACCTCCTTCTAAGCAGGCCCAAATACACCTGCAATGCATGCCCACAGGGAGTGTACCCATGCACCCCATGGGAAGGGCAAGGAGTGAGGTTTTACTACGGTCAGAGACAGGCATTTCTTTGTTTTTTTAGTGTTTTAAACCTCCCCCCCATCCCTCCTTTGCCCCTCCCGACTGGTTGCTTGACCTTGCCTTGAGATAGGGGTTGAGGCAATCTTAAAGTGTGCTCATATTAAAATTACATAATACACAGGTTGAGAAAAGAGTGTTTGTACATCTGGGTATCGTGTTTAGATTACCCACAAATACAAGCTTGTTGTTAAAGCCATAAGTTACATATACTGCATAATCAGCAATAACCTAAATTTAGGTGAATGAATTGAAGAATGCAGTTTAGGTATCTAGCATCCATGCATCTGGGTACATTACTCATGAAAAAAGTTATACAGAGAGTTGGTGGCGGAAAGCAAAATATATCAATGAGTGAAGATTGTCCCTCAGTAATTGAGAATTTCGGATAGGTTGTCCATTTAGAGAAAAAACAGTCCATCAGGAAAGTATTTGAGTTACCTTCCCGACTGCACTTCTCATCAGCACTCCAGCTCATCCTCTTGATGTCTGGTGAGGTATTCTATGTAGATGTACCTTGACCACCTGATGGCATCCGACACCATGAGTTGCCGCATCAGCCGAGCATAGCGTTGACCGACTCCACATTCTTTCAGCACTGTCTCGTAACTCGGGTCCCATTCATCCAGGGCTCTGACAATCAGCAAGTGAGTTTGGACTTCGTAGCCCCTAGCTCTCACGGTGTCGGCAACATACTGTGCTGGCTTCTTACAACCATATCATACCTAAGGAATTTGCAGCCACTTCCTGCCATCATTCTCTGCACCCTGGAGAATTTTCTATAGTCAAAGCCTTCTCCTAAAATCTACACTGGCCGAGGTTGCATTAGGATCTGTACTTTTGTAGCAAGACTAGTTTCCCTATAAGCTTCCTTAAATATCTCTTACTGGAAAATTTACCCCTCATTTCCAAAGGGATGTCAAGAGCCTCTAAACCCTCTGGAAGACCACACAAAAGCTACTTAATCCTGCTCTGAATATTTAGTGCTGCCTTGATCCCCTTTTACAGGAATTTGTTAAGTTGTTCCTACAACTTTTGCAACAACCGTGCCCTGTGTCATCGCGGCATGCCGCAGATCATGGGCGAGGAGCTGTCAGGAGCAGCAGTAATGTCTAAAGGATTAAATGATTTAAGTCTTATGGGTGAGACACGGTGCCGTAATTCCAGATTGTTCACCCGTCACCTCTCTTTGTGTTCTGCCGCTGCACTGTTGAAGACTGAATTAGGTCACGGATCTGTGTGTCGGGGGGTGCGGAGGGGGAAAGCACTGCACAGAGCAAAAACCACGAGAGCTGAATGTACTTACGCCTGATTCTGTCCAACCTACAGCAAAGAGAGCTTCCCAGGGCGAGTTAGGCTTCAACCTTTCCATCTGCCCTGAGTGAGGGACAGCACCAGCTTCCCAGTCCGAAGCCAGACCGCAGAGTGAACTGACTCAAGGTGTGCACCGCCTGCAAACACGAGGTGAGTCTGCAGCTTGTGCCCCCAAGCGAGCTGCAGTCTAGCTCAGCGGTTCTCAGACAGTGGGTCAGGACCCCAAAGTGGGTCGCGACCCTGTTTTAATAGGGTCACCAGGGCGGGCGTTAAACTTGCTGGGGCCCAGGGCCAAAGCCGAAGCCCAAGGGCTTCAGCCCTGGGCAATGAGGGTCAGGTTACAGGCCCTCCGCCTGGGGCTGAAGCCCTTGGGCTTCGGCTTTGGCCCTCCCCCCCCCCCCCCGCCAAATAGGGCAGTGGGGCTTTGGTTTTGGCCCCTCCGCCTGGGGCAGCGGGGCTCGGGCAAGCTCAGGCTTCAGTCCCCCCTTCTGGGGCCGTGTAGTGATTTTTGTTGTCAGAAGGGGATCATGGTGCAAAGAAGTTTGAGAACCTCTGGTCTTACTAGTTCGGGTGCTGGTAGCCGGTGAACCCTGGTAGCAGAGGCTTCATCATGGGTTAGCTGTCTGAGTAGCTACCCAGGGGTCTTGGCATGCTTGTCCAGCCCATGCTGCCCTGGTTTCACTGGTGCTGGGACCCCAGCTGGCTAGATCAAAGCTAGCCTCGGTGTGACTGTAGTGTAAACATACCCTCAGAGTCACATTTCCTCCTGGTCCATCCCCTTCCCCTTTTGCTCTGAGTAGGCGAATAACTTACTTCACAGCTTTTCATGGAGCAGCTCACTCCCCCATTGTGTTAGTGGGGCAGCAGAACCATGGGCCCATTCGCTCAATCTGGGCAGTAACTGGTGAGTAGCCCCTGCTCTACCCCCTGTAGCTAGAGTCACAACCTGAGCAAGGACGAGCATGGGTCCTATCCCTCGCTTACTCCCCTGTCTTGCCAAAGAAGAGCTGTGGTGGTCTAGCCCTGGGTAAGTAATCCCTTTGTAGTCAATGGGACTATGTGAAGAATTAAGTACTACTTAGATGATTCAGGGTGGCAGGATCTTTCTCTTATTAATTTAGTTTTAGAGTTGAAGGCCAGGAAGGACCAACAGGTAATCTAATCTGACCTCCTGTATCTCACAAGCCACCAGCACCACACGGCACCCACTCACTAACCCAGCAATGGAAATGAGACCTAAGTATCACAGTCCACAGGAGACTAGACTATTTTGTGCCACAGGCAGAGAACAGGAGGATCCGACGTGTATTAGTGCTCAAGGCCCCCACAATGAAAGGGAAATGACCAAATGAGACAGACCCAGTTAATCCTGGCAAGTGACCCGCATCCCCACGTTGCAGAGGAAAGCAATGAAAACCCCAGTGCCACAGCCAATCTGGCCTGGAGTAAATTCCTTTCTGCCCCCAAGTATAGTGATCAATTACAATGATTCTGCAAAACAGACAAGCCAACTAATTAGCTACTCCATCCACGGCAGTTCCAAGGATCCCTTTGTTCCTGTGAAAACACAAAATCACTTTATTAGGGAAAGACTAGAAATGTGCATCCAGTTTGCATCTGAAACAGATCAGCTCCACAGATAATGAGCAAAGACAGAGCAGTCCAATCATTTGCTTTCAGATTTATTTATTGTGGTTTATTTTATTTTGGTGAATGATGCAACTGTGAATGATGTTTTTACAATTGCAAGTGTAACACACAGCATCTGGCAAAGACATAGGGCCTGAGTCTCATTTACACTAAAGCCCCTTTACACCACTCTGGCAGCATAAAGAGGCCTTGCAATGGACATAAATTACATTTCCACTCATTTTAAAGCTGGAGGTATAAATTAGAATCAGGCCCATAGTTTATAGTGATGATGGTTTATTCTCTCTACTGCGCAGGAGAGGGGATTTGTTGGTCGTAAAGCCATCTTAGTTCTCCCCACGTACTCTAAAATATAGCAGAAAGACCTGAAAGTTAATTTCTTTACTGTGTTAGGGAATTCACAGACTGACAGCAAGAGAGACACATACACAGACTGATATTAGAAGCCATGAGATATTGTACTCATTATATTATACCCGTTATAACAATTCTTAGCACTTCTATAGCACCTGTTGCCTAATAATCTCAAAGTGCTTTACGAAGATACAATAACTATGCTTCACAATACCCCTGTTTATGTATCAGACAGTGTTATACCCATCTTAGGCCCTGGTTCAGCAAAGCATTTAAGTATATTCTTAGTTTTAAGCATGTTTTTAAACTCCCAGTGAGTTCAATGGAATTTAAGCATGTGCTTACACTGAATGGGGATGGATTTAAGCACACACCTAAAGTTAAGCATGCGTTTGAGTGTTTTGCTGAATCCGGCCCTTAAAGATAGGGAAACTGAAGTTCAGGGATATAAAATGGGTTGTTCAAGGGCACAGAGTGAAGTGTTGGCAGCGATGGGAATTAGCTGGGTGAAGAACGGAATTTTTTTTGGCTCATCAGCAATTTTTGAAACATCAAAACAAAGCAAAAAATCATTTCCAGTCAGAACAAAAATGAAAATGTTTGAACTCTTCTGTGAACTGGAAAGTTAAAAAGAATAAATTAAAGTTAAAACTTATTTTTTTCATTTTTCACCATTTTTACCCATTTTAAAATTGAATAGAAAATTAAACTCATTATAATGATTAAATTAAATAATTTTTTCAAGCCCCTCCCAAAAGAAAAAAACAAACAAAAACAAAAAACAAAGACCCACCACATTTCATTTAGAAAATGTTGAAACAGACATTTTTTTGTGATTTAATTTATTTTTTCTGAAATGAACAATTTGGTGAAACGGACGCAAGTTTGCAAAACACTTCGATGTTGCCAAATTTGCATTTTTCATCCAAAAAAATAAAAAGTTTCAGCTGAAAAATTATGCCCAGTTCTAGTGGGAACAGAACTAATCTGTCTTGATTGTTAGTGCCCTATTTCATTCCTAGGCCTTTAAGTTTCATGTTAATTAGTATTGTGTTCAGCATATTTTATCTCAAATAGTCTTTGATATAAAGTAATAAGTACCACCTCCTTGATATACAGTAATAAGTACCACCTCTGTCATTTTCCCCAGTACTGGCTGCTGTCTCTCTCCTCGGTTACAATCCGCATTCCTCATTACCGCTGCTGGGGTAATGTCTGCATACTTGTGTCAAGTGTGTCACATGAGCAGTGCTGGTTTGTCTTTTCAGTTGATGTGCATAAACTTCCTGCAGCATTAAACCCTGATGGATACGTTCTCTTTAGACACTTGCTACAGGCAAGTTTGCATCTTGGATCAACGTCCTCTCCTCCAAGGATTCCTTAGAGAGGAATGTTTCCATGCAGACATTGTACATGGCATAACAAGTGTTTGCAATATTTATCTGCTATAAAACATTTTCCCCCAGCCTCTTTGATCTGAACAATACCTTTGAAGTCCTTGCCCATTTCCACTCCATAAAATGTGGCTTTCCTTGTGGTTGCATTCAGAAATATATTTCCCTGGAGATTCAAGCCCACTGGAATTAATTTTCAAGACTGATTCCAATCCCTCCATTGTTTCCAATGGGACACAATTTTGCACAGGTGGGTGCTATTTTAATGATCAGTCTCCTGAAGCTGGGGAACTCGTTATGTCATCACAGATGAGCTGCACAATGAGTAACTGTGCAGTGGGGAGAGAAGAATGACCTTGAAGAGGTGGGTCAATGCATCAGCCTGTCGGAGGTCCAGTGCTTTTGTTTCCCTTTGCTGCTGAAGAGCTGAGGTCAGGGTGAAGGAGGGAAGGAAAGAAAGACGATGAAGGTAGGTGAGATGACAATAAGGAATGCGTACAAGCCAAAACCAAATATCACGGGTTTCATGCTATTAATGTGCTGGTGGTGACATCTAGGGATTTAGCCTTGAGAAAACACTTCCTGGGAAGATATGCTTTTGGCTCCTTTTGCCAGCTGCACTGATAAACGCAATAGTCTTGGCTAAGGGTAGTGAAATGTGAGGCGTGGCAGAGCTTCCCTGAAATCTACTGCATCTTTCTGTAGATATGGTCCCACCTACAGAGGGCCTGCTGAATATTTGTGTGTCTTGCTATGTCAAGAAAGGAGTAGGAGGATGTGAATCCCAATTCTTTGCAGACAGTGACTGGGTGGGGCCATGAGAATACACACACTGGTGGAAACACAGCTTGTATGAGTTCTATCAGTGGTCAGACCAGATTGTAGTGAACAAGCTCTGCTAAAGAGAACTCCACCCCAGGAGAAGGTGGATCTTGGGATTTCTACATGCAGGAAACTGTCTACATCATCAGTTACATATTATTGATTTTTCTGTCATTTTAAATTCTCCAGTAAATGGTATGCACAAGGAGTAAGAGAAGCCTTCACCTCCTCTTGCCCTGATGTGAGCATTTGTCATCACTGGAAGAGTAAGAACTAAAGGCAATACAGCTCAGTTTTATTGCTGGGGCTGGGATAAGGCAGGAACAGATCTGGATTTTATAACAGTTCTGTTAAAGTTTCCAAAATAAGTGATAACTCTGTATATCACATCCATGCAATACCTCTGGGATTTGCTTTGAACCTGGACCAATGCAAAGAGTTTGGATTATTATAGGATTTCAGAGTCGTACAAGCCAGATGCAAAACCTGAAGGATTCACTGTGAAGAGAGTACAGAACTGGATGTCTAGAAAGGTATGAAGAGAAGCTTTTCTGTTTACCTTAGAAAACATCTAAACCAGGGGTAGTTAATAGGCAGACCGGGGGCCAAATCCGGACCGCTAGATGCTTTTGAACGGACTCCAAAATCTCTTTATTTACTTACTATCTAAACCATAGTCCAGCCATTAACCAGTGTTTTAAACAAAAAGGACTCCCCACTTAGAGGGAGGATATAGAGTAGTGGCTCACTTGTGGCCCAATCAGCACACAGCTGTGGCCCATGGGACATCCACAGGGCCATGCAGGCAGTATATATGTTGTGTGGAGGCAGCCCACAAAACACAGAGAGCTGCATATGCAGCCCACAATGGCAAAGAGGTTGAGAACCACTGACGCAGAGTTTAAATCTAAGATTTCCAGGGCTATAAAAACTATGTATTCCAATGACCGATCTTGTAATTGAAACTCTGAGAACTTCAAATGGTCAGAAGAGCAAGTCTGTCTGATACCCCATTTTGGTCTCCTAGATGCTTCTTGAGGGCTTATAATTAAATAGGCGTGAGTAAGATTATCCTGGTATCACAGGAAAGGAAGAGTTTAGAGATCATGTTCATTGTGCGGGGATGAAAACTTATCCGTGAGAAAGGAAAGAATCTTGGGGAGAGATTTTCAGCAGCTATCAGGGTTGTTTTAATGCTACTCCCATTGAATTCACTGGGAGTTTTAGTATTGACTTCAACGGCAGCAGAGTTAGGCCAATGCTGAGCATGTTAGACAATCCCACTCTATGCCTCTAGGCAATGAAGTCCGGAGAGACCATCAAATACTTGTACTTTAGTGGTAAGCAATGCAGTCAATATATTCAAGAATATATCATGACAGATAAGCAATGAAGACTGTGAGAGATCCTGGCCGTCCATATCCAAGTCAGTCCATATCCTGTAGAAAACTCCACACCAATTAATCAAGAGAGAGGGCCAGACTCTCAGTGGGTGCTAATCAGCACAACTCCACTGAAGTCACTAGAGCTGCATCCATTTACACCTGGCTGCAGATATGGCCCAGAATAGAAGTAGGTACCTTGTGTATTCTGATCACTTTACATCATTATGGAGTGTGTGTGGGTGTGTGCGTGTACACACATACACAAGCAGAAAGCCCAAATTTCAGCCCTCATTTGTGCAAGGAGTGCTTATCGATGCGAGCTGCCAGTGGGATTACTCATGTGACTAAGAGCTTTAGGACCTGGACCATAATCAGACAGCTTTCTGTATAATAATATTAATAAAAGCTAGCTCTTATATAGTGCTTTTCATCCGTAGATCTCAAAGCACTTCTCAGGGTCAAAACGAAGTAACATTTTGGAAGCTGAAGTATTCCTGGCTCCGACATCAGCAGCTGTTACTATGAAGATACACACACAGTGGGGAAATGATTAAATATATCCACTCCATGTGCACAATTCTGGGTGCTGCGAATACAAGCCCAGGCCCATTGCATTAAAGAAATGACCATATTTCCTCCAACACAAACAGTAATTCAGTGTCTCTGGACTAGTAGCATCTGGCATGAAGCCCGTATGTTGTTTCCAGAAACCCAGGACAGAAGGGCATTTTAAAGCAAACAAAAAGTTGAAATGCTCTGATTCCAGCGAGCACTTGGAAGAAGGATTTGGGTGCAGGGTGTGGAAATGCAGCCAGCACTTGAACTAACCCCAGGCTGTGTGACATATCACAGCAGCTATGTAAAACAAGGACTCTTTTACACTTCAGCCCTCTCCCTCCAACGGGGTGTTGCGCTGAGCTGAGTGTTACCTGACTTTGATGTTCTCCATACAGACCCCATATTTGTTCATGTTTATATGTTCTGACAGTGAAGGAATGGCTCTGCTTAACATCCCCTGGGTTTCCTTGCGGACAGTTTTAAACATCACACAGCATGTCCAACAGCCAGTCAGACCCAGCCAGCCAGCACTTGTGTCTGACGGAGCAATGGATGAGATCACTGATTCCTTGCGTAGATTTCAGACCTACAGCCACCACTGTATGAAGATATTTGGAAAGCTCCTATCCCATCCAAATAGGGATAGGAAAGTACTAAGGTGGATGTAAGAGGTCAGCAAACTAGTACTCGCCTCCTTTAAAAAAGAACAAAAAACACCCAGCATGTTTCAAATATATATTTTGTTACAGTAGCAGGTCTGAGGAGCTATTCAAGAATAAAAATCTCTGAGAAATTACACTGGCCATGCAAGCTTAGTGAGCCAGATCCTCCCTCCTGATTACATTTATTCAGTCTACTCATTTATTCAGACTCAGCTGCTCCTCATTGTCCATTCATGTTGCCTGAAACTCCATTGACCTTGCTGGAATTATTCCTGATTCACACCAGGGTGAGTGAGAACAGAATCAGGCATACTGCACGGAACATCCTCACCCAAATTCTGCCCTCGTTTATGTTGGCATTATTTGTATTACTAGGGGCCCTGTCTGAAATCACTGTTAGATGCTTTGCATACATATAGGAACAGTCCCTGCCACAACGGCTTAGAATTTAATAGCGAAGGGTTAAAGAAAGCATTAATATCCCTGCTTTACAGGTAAGGAACGAAGGCATAGAAAAATGAAGTGAGTTAGCTAAGGTTATACAAAAAGTGTGCAGGAGGAACTGAAGCCAAGAATCAGGAGGAACTCAAAGTCTAATGCTTTAACTGTGGGAACACCTTTCTCTCACCCTCCTGAGCCTTGTGTTATTTCCATATTTTCAGTTTTCATGACTTTTATTTTAGGTTAACAGGCAAAAAAGCAACAAGAAAGAAAGAACAAATGTAAAATCTCCAGAAGACAGAAGATGGCATGTGTGTGTCTGAAGGATATTTCACCTGGCTCCCAGCCATCTGTGTTTATCTGTATAGGAAGCATTGCTGAATAAAATGGATTGACCGTGAAATCAACAGGATGATGATCTTCATGGTGACTTAAAGGGCTGAAAATGGGAGAACTTTCAGAGGGAGAAACCACCAACTAACCATACAGAAAGAGAAGGAACGGAAAAAGAGGAGAAGAATACACATATTTAAGAAAGGAACCTGAACTGTACGTCCCAAATTGTTCAAACATTGTCAACACTGGGTGAAATTCACCTTTGTGCAGAGGACCAGAACAAGGCCCATGTATCTCTTATGTCCCACTTAAACCCTCCCAACTGGGATCTTGTTTTTCAGAACTGAGGCCCCTTCCCCATTTCTCTCCTAATTTTTCTCTGCATGGACTGAAATAGAGAATTAAAAATGATGTCACATCCAAAAAGAGAGCCCAACCCGCTGGAACTGTGTTTGTTTTCGGTGTCAATGGGGTTAAATGTAACAAGCCAAAATCTTCATTAAAAGGCAATTTAGCTCAAGTGTCCAGTAGTCTGAACTGCAAGGAAGTGACATCTAGGGATAATGAATTCACTACACAGCTGTCTAAATGACATAAATCCATTTATATCAAATATCTCCTCTACGAGAGACTATCCAACCTCTTCCAGTTATTAGAAACGCTGGACAAAGCCAAGAAGGGGACCCCACGGTGTTATTGCTAAACAAATGCAGTAAGAGGAGATGGGGAGCCAGGGAAATCCTGATGTACATGCATGCTTCCCTCAGGCTGATTGTGCTCCTGATTACAGGAGATTAGTCAGCTTTTGGCTAGGAGCAAAGCTCTGCGGTGAAGATGAAACCAGAGTGGAATTAGTTGATCCTCAAGCTGCCTTCACTCAGTAAACAAGATGGAAAAATCTGGACCAAAACCAAAGCCAGTGTTGGTGGCTTGTGCAGTTGAACTGTCTATTTGGGGTAAACATGAATCTATTCTGTTTGCTTCAGACAGCTCAGTCTTGCTACATCTCATTGGTAGCATTCACAGCAGCCAAGAAAGGCAGAACCATTTCAGACAGAAGAGATCCATTCCACAGCATATGACAGAGCAATAAAGATCAGCCTCAATCTTTCACAAAGTACTGGGAGCCTGAAGCCACCTGGGAGTGGTTTGAAGTAGTGTAAAATTAAATGTATTTTCATTCTTGAGTTCAGCATGGGTTTTCTTCAACTCAGACAGGCAAAGACTGAGGGACGGCAGAAACTGTGACAACCAGGGTAGAGGTGTTAGGGATCTGATTCGCCATGTCATCCGAATAACGCAGTGCTGTATCAGGCCCTAGAAGGAAACAATAAATAGGACCAGATCCTCAACTGATGTAAATTGGCCTAACTCCACTGAAGTCGATGGAGCTAGGCCCATTTCCATCAGTTGAGCATCTGGCTCATAACTGGCAATACGTACAAAGAAAAGGAGGACTTGTGGCACCCTAGAGACTAACAAATTTATTTGATCATAAACTTTTGTGAGCTACAGCTCACTTAGTCAGTTCCACTGGTATACTTTTGCTGCTTTGTACCACTCTGATATAACAAAAATTTAAACTTAGCTTAAGTGGCCAGTAAAATAAGACATATGAGTACTTTGTATCACCACACCATCCTCGTGAATCGGGAACACTATTTTTAAAAAGTGAATTTAGCACTACAGAATCAAGTAACGTTGCCCACGCAGCCTCAATGCATCCTCTTTGTGCGTATAAATTACAATACTTTAATTATGTGATCACATCCAGTTGTTCTCCCCCACCACAAGACCCCTGCCTCATTCAGGCATCTATTGAGTATTTCTCTTTATCCAAAGAAGATGGCTCTAGACTGTTCTCAGTGGTAGCTGATGACAGAACAAGGAGTAATGGTCTCAAGTTGCAGTGGGGGAGGTTTAGGTTGGATATTAGGAAGAACTTTTTGACTAGGAGGGTGGTGAGACACTGGAATGCGTTACCTAGGGAGGTGGTGGAATCTCCTTCCTTAGAAGTTTTTAAGGTCAGGCTTGACAAAGCCCTGACTGGGATGATTTAATTGGGGATCGGTCCTGCTTTGAGCAGGGGGTTGGACTAGATGACCTCCTGAGGTCCCTTCCAACCCTGATATTCTATGATTCTATGATTTTATGATTCATCGGTCAATGTGTGGCCCCATGCATTTTTTACTGCACTGCATCTAAACCCTGGAACAATTGAAAGAATATTTTTTGCATGGGCAAAACAGTGTTTTTTTCCCCCTCAAATCTCATTCTCAGAAACAGCTGAACTGTTTTACTTCAGACTTTCCCCAAAAATTCCGCTGGAGACAGACACCCGACATGGAAAATTTCAGCCCATACAGTTACAATTTGGCAAAGTTACATGCAACTGAAAATGATGTCTTTTAATGGCAACCTTAACTATAGGTTTTGTTATCTGCATTCCATCTGTTTATACTTGTCTTCCAGATGGACCAAGGAAAGCCCCGTTTGCCAACTGGCCAGATTCCTGGTACCTTTGGCATATTTTTCACTCACTGTAAATATTTACGGAGATGGTTATCCTTGGAATGACAACATCTTTTTCCAAAGAAATTAGTTCAGCATTAACGACAGCAAAAAAAGAAGTGATAAATGTATCTGAGACTTGAGAAAAGCCCAAACACCATGGTTGCCTGATACTGTTTCCTTAGAATGAGTTGCAGGGAGAGAGGGGGAGGGTTAGTTTAAAAAGCACCAGGGACACCAGACTAAGAGTCTGTCAGATCCATAATGTTTTATTCTTCCATGGCTCTCAGATACCATGATGATGAATGTGGTAAACCAGATTACAAAGATGCAAAGACTACAAAGGTACAGAGTCGTATTTTCAGCCACAGGTTGTTGTCTCCTATGCAACAGTTACTGAGTGAAATTCCATGGCATGTGTTATGAAGGAGGTCAGACTTGACGATCATAATGGTCCCTTTGAAAACTATAAGCTCAATTCTCCCTTGTTTCTGAGCTCCCCTTGGTTCCTGTGGCAGCCCGGAGCCAGTTGGATTTCCTGTTGGAACTGCTCACATGCTTAAAGTTAACCCCATGTCTGAGTGTTTGGGACCTACACTTGATTGTTGGTCACTAGTAAGAATAATCGTTTGCATTAGAGCAGACTGGAAAACGGGAAGGGGGTGAAATCTACAAATATTTTTGTCAGAAACTGTTTCCTTTTTTCAATGACAATTTTGTTTTGACAGACATTTTCCTACCAGCATCTCTACTTTGCGCTTAACCCAGCACATTTAAATCTAAGGGTCTCCAGGCAAGGAAGGATGGTCTTGTAGCAGAGACACAATCTTGGGTGCTGATAGAACTCAATTCTGTTCTTGGCTGTGAAGGGGCTTGTTCCATTTTCTTTTTTCTTTTACTGACATTTATACTGGAAAAAGCCTTAGTGTGAACACAGTTATATCAGTTAAAAAGTTCCTTATACCACTATAATTATTCCCCTTCCGATGTGAGAATATCCGTAGCAATATACCAATATTATTACTAGCATTACCGTAGTGCTTAGGAGCTGCAGTCATGAAAAAAGCACCCCACTGTTTTAGGTGCTGTACACAGACCAAAAAGACAATCCCTGTGCCAAAGAGCTTACGATCTAAATTGAACCGTTCCCATATTAGGGGATTGTGCCACTTTAACTATCCCACTATAGTTAAAGTGGCACAACTTTGTAACATAGGCAAAGCCGAATATCACCTCTTCTCAAATGCATCCATCCTCTACCCACTGTGTTTGCCAGACCCCTTAGAGGATCAGTTTTGGGGATGGAACGCTGCTTCGAAGCTGCAGCTCTGGCTGTTGGATCTTGCTCACAGGTCCTTACAGTCAGATGTATTAAGCTCTTCAGCTGTCCTCTGGCCCTCCAGGCTGATCCCTGGAGTGATGCTCAAGAAAGAGCGAGTCCCTCTTCTTGCCCCACAATATGGGCTGCCAGCATCTTCCTTAGCAATGTGGGGTTTTGGGAAGTGGTCAGTTATGCCTGAAGGGAGCTGAACTAATCCTGGCCTGTGGAATTCAGTGGTAAACATTCTCAGAGATGACTTACTGTCTGTCACAACATTGTGCAAATCTATTTGTAACTGGGATTCTTGCAGGGTGAGATCAGTCCCCCCACATGGCAGTTAGATCCAAGAGGAAGTAAGAGTGTGCATTGGGTTACAAGATGATATCACCTTGCTCACTGCGGCCATATGCCTGTGGGTCTGTTCCCATATGAGATCCTCTCAGAGATTTATGAGACTGATTCAGAAGGCTCTAAGGTCCCCCTTTCTCCTATCCCCAAGGAACCATGTTTAAAGATGATTCAAATGTGTCTGCAGCCCCCATCCAGCACATGCTGTTCAGACTGTGTGGATGGGGGCCAAAACAATTATTATTAAATACATTTGAGATTAGCGGGATTGTGGGAGGCTCATTAAAAAGACAGCCTTGGCCGCTCCAGCATGATTGCAGTATCCCCACTGTCTCCTGTTCTAAGTTTGAAGAGCTAGTGCACTGAAAATAGCAGGGTGGCTTCAGCACCCTAGGGGGTGACTTGGGTAAACCACCCAAGTATAAGCCTGCCCAGCCCCACTGGGCACATATTCAGGTGGCTATCCCAAGCTGGGCCCATGCCGTTGCTTCCACACTGCTATTTTTAGCAAGTCAGACAGAACTAGTACATGTCTATCTACCTGGCATAGGCACCGACTCCTTGGGTGCTCTGGGGCTGGAGCACCCATGGGGAAAAAAGGGTGGGTGCTCAGCATCCACTGGTAGCCCCGCGGATCAGCTCCTCCCGTTCCTTCCCAGCGCCTCCTGCTCACCGCGATTAGCTATTCAGCGGCGTGCTGGCGGGGAGGAGAAGGAGCAGGGGCAGGAAGAAGTGAGGGGATGAGGCGGAACGGGGTGGGCGGGGATGAGGCGGAACGGGGTGGGAGAGGGAAGAGGCAGGGCAGGAATGGGGAGGGGGCGGGGCATGGGGCAGAGCGGGGGTCGAGCACCCCCCGGGAACTGGGCAAGTCGGTGCCTCTGCTACCTGGGCTGGGAAACTTGTTCCTAGCTGCTGTGGAGACCTATCCTTAGCCCTGTTTTCCTCCTCAGATGGTGTCACAGACCAGAGTGCTCTTTTCTATCCCCTAGCACTCCGTTCAATAGACAGTGGCATTTCTAAGCACAGGTCAAAGAACTTCATTAAGCTGTAGATAAGTGTGAAATGTAGATCAGTGACTGAAGTGCTAGAGACCTTGAAAGAACTTTGTAGCTATCCAAGCACAAAATTCCCAAATTCCAACTTTATGAAAGCATGCAGCTGAGCTGCGCTGGGACTCCTCCTCGCCCACTTGCAAGGGGCCAAGAACTGTACCCATATACCCAGCTTTTAAAATATTGGCAGGCAGCCCCCAAATCCAGGTTATGCGCCTTTCCTTTGCGTTTGGAATGTCCTTGAATGTATATTCAGCAGCTCAGGGGAAATCACTGGAGCCAGTTAGGAATGATAATGTGGAATGGAAAAATCCCACTCTGCCCTATAGAGAAAACAGACAAGGCTGTGTAATACGGGAAATGCCATGCTGTTCTTTTTATGCAGGAAGAAATGCAACACTGTAATATCTGGTTCAGGTGCAGGCCAAAAACCCAGCAACCTGGGAAATCACAGGCCAAAAACCTAGCAACCTGGGAAATCGCTTGCCAAAAGCTCCTCCATAAGACTTTTTTTTTAATTAGTTTCTGGTACTTTCCAATATTCTTTCCCTTTTGTTTCGTCTTTCCCAGGCAGGCCAGCTCTCCACTTTGAGAGAGCCTTCCCGGACATCCTGTCCAAAGAAATCCCAGGCACCCTACCCCAACCAACAGCTATGGAAAGCAACAAAATATTTTGTAAGACTTTTTAGAAAATTTCAAAGTATTGTTTCCTGCCCACGCATCAGCATTATCATTGTTCTCAAATATCCTGCTTTTTCATTTCATTAGTCAAAACTTTTTTTTTTAATTAACATGAAAATTAGCTGAGACAGTAGGAAGAAGAGCTTAGTAGCTACAGCAGTGGATTGGGACTTTGGAGCTCAATTCCTAAATCAGCCCCTGCCTTCCTTTGTACTGATGATCGAGTCATGGGTGTAGAGCCCTGAGCAGATGCAAAATTTATATCCATGGATATAAAGCAGATATTCGCGGAGCTGCAGGGCTCTACCAGGAACCACAGTGGCAAAATCAGCAATATGTTGGGCCACTGCTCGCAGGAGCCAGCGCCCAGCCCAGATAGCTCCTCCGGTATGGCTGTATTGCCCTGAGCCCAGCCCCTTGGGGCAGGCACCAGGCTCAATGGCAGCTGTCCCTGGTTGTGCTACAGTGTGCAAGTGACTCGCATGCTCCCAGACAGGAGACGCAGACAGCTGTGTGGAAGGAACTCCTGTCCGGGAATATGCAAACTGCTTGCACGCACTAGCATGATCAACATTTCAATTAAAAGTGCCTGTGACGGGGAACATCGGCCTCACACTGGTACCGCAGGGGTTAACCCTTCCTTCCTAGCAGAGGAAGCTCCACCCGGAAGCTCTGCTGGGCATGCTCTAACTGAAGAACAGGTATAAAAGCCTACAGAGCTGCTCAGTCTGGACTGACCGCTGGAGGGGAAGGAGGCACGCCGCCAGCTCCCAAGGAGGGACAGCCTGTGTGCCAGGATCCGGGGGCCAGCCGAGCCGGGATGCACCTTCATGCCCAGACAGAGGACGTCACAGGAGGGGAACAGACCGGAGGATCCCACGAAGCGGAGAACCTGGCGTTTATGGTAGGAAGTGACCCAGGGGAACTTTAGAGGCAAACAGTGTTAGAGCCGCATAGACACTTGGTGTGTCGCAGGCGGATCCCCAGCGAGCTGGTGGCAAGGGGAGCTTGCCACTACCAGGGCCCTGGGTCAGGACCCAGTAGAGAGGGTGGGTCCGGGTCCCCCTACCACCCCCCCACACCGTGGGAATCCTATGGACTCTGTCCGCTAGGCTGTACTACCCCACTTGCGAGGGGGATTGTGTGAACTCTGGCCATTGGGCCACATTGCTCCAATGCGGGGAGCGATTTATGTGGACCCTGGCCATTGGGCCACACTGCCCTGACACTTGGGGCGAGTTACCTGGACTCAGGTGGCTAGTCCGTACTACCCTGCTTGTGAAGTGGATTGTGTGGAAGGAGGCCATTAGGCCACAACTGGCTGCCCACAGAGAGACAGGCGTGTGAACTTCGAAGGGGTGAGGTTCCGACACCCCATCCCACCCCTGCCACAAAGGGGTGGGGCAGAGTGCCAGGCCTGCCACAGTGCCCTACAGTCTTTAAATTCCATGCAGAACTGCCAGGACCTCACTTTTGAAAGTCTCAGCTGAAAAGCCAGAACACACAGTAAACCACAGTTTATCTCTCTCTTCAGGATGAAGGGTTACGTCAGGTGAGATATTGCACCTTGTTTCAGAGGAGACAATCTGAAGTGGCTGCAGCTGGGTGCAGGAGTCAGCTGTGGTCAATGGATAGTTTATGGAGCAAGAGGAAGCCTGTTCTCAAGCTATGTTTCTGAGCCTTCAATCAGAGCTTGAATCCATTCTGAATGTGAGGCCAAAAGGACAGCTGTCCATGCATAGGTGGAAGCCCAGAAGGTACAGGGAGCGTCTTTCCTGCCTTGGATTTCTATGCAGAAGGCCACCATCACATGGGTAGCTGCAGTCCAAGCACATGAGGGTAGAAGGATGCTAGTGTTGCCAGCAATACTTCATGACCCATATGTGTCTGGCACGGACGGGACTTGGCCAGAATTCTACTGCACTGCAACTTTCCCACACAACGGGGAGCATCTGGTGCCCAGATTGGGATGGGCGTGTGACTTTTAAATGGGACTGTTGATGAATGTGCTCCCCCAGGACAAGTCGAAGCATCATTCCTGTTGGCCTCCAGAGGCATACTACCTTGTAATGTTGAGAGGTACCGGTGATTGCATCAATCAGAAACCTCTTCAAGATTGGGTGGAGAAGCATCCTTCAATTAGCATAACTGTAATGAGATGTTAATCAGAAGCCCCCCACCTGAGACAAAAGGGGATTGGGAAGCTGCTGTGGGATTTGGACTGAATGGGAGGAGGGCTTTTGCTAAATAGTGAGAGACAGAGACTGGGAGTAGGGTAGGGGGCAGAACACACACAACAGAGAGAGAAGCGGAGGCAAAAAGCAAGAAACCCAAGCAGTAGCTGTTGAATACAGTGTGATCCTGGAAAAAACTAGAGAGAGCATTTGGGTCGATCAGCTAAAGAGGCTTGGGGTTGTAAGCTAAGAAACTGTTCCTTTTGTTCTTGGGTCCTGCTGCATTTGGAGAAGCAGGACTTTGTACTTTCTTTATAAATAAACAAAACTGCATCAAAGAAATACCTGACTATCACCAATTTTTTCTTCCAGTTGGAACATCCTAAGGGGCCCAGACTTTCACTAGCCACTCAGGTCAAAAGGGGCAACACCTCTTTACGCCACCATTCGAGGGTGTGTGCAGCCACACCCAGCCTGGGCAAACTAGTGCGGATGTTTGTGATGGAGAAGCACCTTGGCCTCTCGAGTAAATGGCTTGTCATGGGCTGTGTTTATTTTTGACCTGCTCAAAGGGACCATTAATCATTTCAAGATATGGCATCTTGTGACTGGCCAGGACTAGAAACATGTGCTAAGCACCGTATTTTTCTAATTTAATGGTTCATGAGGTAAAAAAGATCTCAGCTGATCTCATTATTCAGATTATACCATTGCATATCCGCTGAGTCCTGTGTTTGAAGAATAGCATCCTGCCTGTATGACGCTGATATCCGTCTGCCCGTACCTGCAGAAATCTTAATTAGGCCCCTTTATCCAAGTATTTAATATGTTCTTGGTACAGATTTTCAGTCATCAACACTACTGTGCCTCTTGGATTTAGCCAGGAAAGGAAGCAACTCAAACGTGATGCAGGAAGCCCTGGAAAGCTCTGAGGCAAGCCAGATCTCATGCAATTTTCAGCTTGATTTCCACGATGATGAGGACTAGGGTAAATTTGGTAAAGCTTAGGAAAAGCATCCAGATTGTACAGGTTTTCTCCTAGTAGATCTAGTTTCTTGCTGTCTTTTGCCCATTTGTAATTAGAGATACTCCCTAAACCCCAGTCTCCGAGCCAGTGTTTCAATGATCAGCTTATTTGTGGTCTTAAGGAAAAAATAATATTCCACTGACGTGTTACATCTCACCTCATGTTTCCTGGTAATACGTCAGGAGACTGCACCTTCACATTTCTGATGTCAAACTCAGCCACATGTAGAACGCTTCTTCCTCCAGGTGGAATACAGTCTGTTGACACAGTTGGCTTTAATGTTAACCACTTCCTTTCGTAGGGTCTGGAGTACCAACCTTTTGACGTGACAGCGTGCCAGGCCCTGATCTCATTTGCAGCAGTCTAAATCTGCATAACTCACTGATGTCAATAAAGCTGTTCTGGATTTACATCATCATAACGAAGATCAGCCTCTGGCCCTCAATGTTCATCTGAGCCCCCCCAAATCTAAAAAATACCCCTGACCTTTTATGTCGACTTCCAGGTTCTGCTTAAATCCAGTCTGTACTGTAGGTTTGAGGCTCCCATGACATTGCGCTCAATATACTGAATTAATCAGATTCCTCTTGAGTGAGCAAAGGAGCACGGCTGCAGGGTAAAGCATGAAAAGGTTAAAATAAAGAGACCCGATATAGTCCCCCACTGTGATAACTCCCACCAGTATCAATAGGAAAATGCAAATTTTGCCAGACTGGATCAAGCCAATGATCCATCTAGTTCAATATCCTGTCTGTAAAAGTGTCTGGTATCAGCTGCTCCAGAGGGAGGTACAAAGAACCCTAAAATGGTCATTCTAGCCTAACGAACACATTGGGAAAGTTATGGGTATAATGCCATCAGGGTAGTTTAGGTGCCAAGTTTACATTTGACAAGATGTAATGTTAACGGCGACATTGTATGATTTTTGTTTAAACCTTATTTTCAATAAAACAGTCTCTTGCTGGGTCAGAAAATTTCCCCTGTACCAACTGCAACTCAGATAGCCTGGCCTTTTGCTGGTGCTTTGTGCATGGGAAGCAGAAAGCGGCTTGAAACAGATTATAAATAAAAATGGAAGTAGAGTTTCTCTTTTCATCGAGCAACTTGGAAAAAGCAAGTAGAGACAAAATATATGTCTGTGTAAGACAGGAAGGGCCCTATCCAGGACCCTGCATACAGCACAAGCCAATAAGCCATGCACAAGGGAGTTCTGCAGGGCTCTTGCAGAGAGAAGCCAAGAGCATTCCTGCAGACAGTGAAATGGCAGCATAGCCATTCTGCAGCTGCCTCTGCAACGCGCTGTGTTGTCCCCATTGTCGGTGGCAGCATGATGAGTCAGTAGGTCCAGCCGGTCTGAAACCCTCCCCAAACCTGCCTATGTGCAGGGATGAGGGGGGCTGTGGCTTGCAGAGTTTGTAAACCCTTTGCTTGGCTCCCTGAATCCTTCCCTCCACCACAACATGAAGGGAATCTTGCTGGTTCGCAGGCAGTATATGTCCACAGTCAGGCATGAGGGTTGTAGTCAGAGGGAGCGCCATGATGTTCAAAGCTCAGAAAATCCATGCTGTCAGTTTTCATGACCTTTGTGAGCAACAACAACAGAGGAAGAGAGGGTTTAATACATCGGGCTACATTCAAACGTGGGTAAGTCTACACCTTCTTCTGCTGCTCTTAGCATGTTAGGATGTTATACCAGCTAGACTCCCTCTAGTCACCCTTAGACTCACACCTGCTTACCACTGTGTAACTTATCCCTTTGCCCTCTGGCTTACCTCTGAATTTGACCCACCAAGTGTAAGGGAGTCAAACCCAAACCACCGTACCCTACTCATTATCCCATAGCTGTGTAACCTGACCCTGTCCCTTTAAACAAGCAATTCTTAACAGGAGAGACACCTTGCCTTAGTCCACCTTGCTTCTTAAGTCAAGGACCATCAGCCTTAACATGCTTCCCTAGTAGTCAAGAGCTTATTATTCAGAAAACGACTTGCTGCTACAGGACTAAGCAAGACAGGGGTTCATTTAAACCAGCTCCTACTCCCAGAAATGCCCACTGAGTCACATACAAGCTAGTAGTGAAATTAATTGTGCTGCAGTCACATATCAGTATAAGCTCCTTGTCCCAATGAGAACACAATGTCAATACAGTCAGGGTTAAAATCCATCCCATGGTACTCAGCCTGAGTGGCTGGGATCTGGGGGAATGTGGCGGGAACTGGAGCAGAGAGGGAGGAAGTCTGTTAGCTGAGGTGTAGTGCTGAACGAAACGTGTGTGACCACATCACCTAAAGGAACACAGGTCGTTTTGTTTTTACAGGTGCTCAATGCCATTCAATGGAATTCACCCCACAGGGCAGGAGAGGACCTATTGTTAGCCTCCCACACTGGAGGGGGAGAGTAGGCTACACAGTGCCACTCACAAAGCATTGGGGTCCCCCCCACCCTTCATCACTCTCCCGTTTATGACGGAGAGGAGTCTCACTCACTCAACTACTGAGCCAAGACCTTTGAGCAAAGGAGGGATTATCTAGCGGAGAGTATCAAACGGTTTCCCTCTGGGCTGCTAATTCCCAGCCTGGGGTGGGGAAATCACACGCAGCTAATTAGAAACAGGTACCGTCTGCAGGTAACGTTGCCAGACAGAAGCCCATTCGCATCTGACACAATCTGCACAGTCCGCAGCGTCTGAACAAGCCCCCGGGGGAAGTGATGAATTTGTCACACCTGTTTCTCCAAATCTAATAATAATAAAATAATTCCATTCAAGCCCAGGGAAGGCGGCATTCCAGTAACATTTTGCTTTTACTGACTGAAATTTCCCGTAAGACGGGCCTCTGGCTATAGAGTGGAAAATCTCTCCTCACTCACTTCCCCCTGCAGCCCTGGAGCAGATGTAGGGAGTCTGTCTGACTTTTTAGTCCTGCCAGGGCTGCAGCAGTAGCTATGGTGTGCTTGCACCTCCCGGGTGTCAAGTCGGAGCCACGTCGAAGGGGGCGGAGGAGCTGGCAGCTGTGTTCCAGTGGGCGCTCCTAAGTCCCGCTCACTTTGTTGCGCAGCAAACCGGGAACAACACCTTGTAAAACGGACCCTAAAAGGCGGGGGGGGGCGGAAAGACGTGATTTCAATGATAACATCAAAGGAATGTGTGTAAAGGCCATAAATGTCCCGTGCCATATGGCCAATCACCAAAGATTGCTTGACGCATCAGACCATATGTTTTCCCCTAAGCAGCAATTTCCATTGTACTTTAACAATAGGACAATGAGAGGCGGAGCATTCCTGAGTGGTTATTGCTGCATGCACGTGGGGTAATAACTGTGGCGTGAGGCCAGCAGCTGCATGCGTTCAACTCTTCAAGCAATACAGTCACCATTCTCAAGGCAAAGCGGGGGGTATCTTGATGGCATTACGAAATGGAATTGCTATAGCACTGTACTGAGCAATCTCAGACCTGATCCGTTATGGAGCATTTGGGGGTACACCTGTTACATCACTGAGAGCCAGCGAGAATGCTCCCAGGGCTCAACGCACAAGGGGGACTTGGGTGTTATGATACTTAGACAGAGAACGTAGGAACATAAGAACAGTCATACTGGGTCAGACCAAAGGTCCATCTAGCACTGTATCCTGCCTTCGGACAGTGGCCAATGCCAGGTGCCCCAAAGGGAATGAACAGAATAGGTAATCATCAAGTGGTCCAGCCCCTGTTGCCCATTCCCAGCTTCTGGCAAACAGAGGCTAGGGACACCATCCCTGCCCATCCTGCCTAATAGCCATTGATGGACCTATCCTCCATGAATTTATCTAGCTCTTTTTTGAATCTCGTTATAGTCTTGGTCTTTACAACATCCTCTGGCAAAGAGTTCCATAGGTTGACTGTGTGTGTAGTGTGAAGAAATACTTCCTTTTGTTTGTTTTCAACCTGCTATCTCTTAATTTAATTTGGTGACCCTTAGTTCTTGTGAAAGATCTGATGACCCTCTCTCCTTTGTATCCAACAGCCCAGTAGTTAGGGAACTCCCATACAATATAGGAGATCCTTGTTCAAATCCCACCCTGCCTGATGTGGAGCAGAGATGTGAACTTGGATCTCCACTATCCTGTTATGGGACCATTCATGTGCTTTAAGTTAGGCCCCTGCTTAAATGTCTAAACCTTACAGAGCCTTAGATACTCCCATGCATGTCTCACTTGAGACAATGAAATCCAACCAGGTGAAACCAAGAGTAGGAACTGGCCTTGGCATTAGTGATAAGCCTACACTAATGTATTCTATCCATTTTGGGAACGTTAAATCTTGTATTTCATATTGATGCTGAAGGCCAAGGAAAACAGGCTCATTTCAGTTACTATTTTTTGATATCAAATGTTTTCCTGTGCAATGAAAGAGGTCCCCAGCTGAAGTTCTGTAAAGGAAGTTTGACAAAGCCCTGGCTGGGATGATTTAACTGGGAATTGGTCCTGCTTCGAGCAGGGGGTTGGACTAGATGACCTTCAGGGGTCCCTTCCAACCCTGATATTCTATGATTCTATGATTCTATGGGGCAAATGTTTGTACACAAACTGGGGGGAGGAGAGATGATTTTATGTATAAAAAAGTAGAAATAGGTGAGCGTGACTGATTCCCATTGTGCTACAATATACTTATTTTACCCTTACTCCATCCTCCACCACAACCTCATTTATGTGTCTCTTTCTTCTGCTAGTCTAGTTCCGTGTGCTTGTGCAGGCAGGGACTGTTTTTTAACAGTGCCTAAAATAATGGGGCCATGATCCTGCACGGGGCCCTTCAGTGCTTCTGTAATGCAAATAACAAATACAATAGTAGCAATACTTGTAAATTTATATCCGTGAAAGCATCTTGGCCTTTGTGGAGACCTTCCATCTCACCAGGCCGAGGAATAGGCATGGTAGAGCAGAAAGTTCTCCACACTATCCCATTTTATTAACCTTGTGTTAGTAAACCTTAATAGATAAATATTTAAAGGAGCCACCTTCTCCTGCACAAAAAGTGAGTTTCTATGTTCATTTGATGAGTGTCTGCTTCTGCAGTGGTGTCTCATTTGTTGACATGCCACCCCACCCCACCCCACCCACCTTTTTGCCTTGAGAGGACCATCATCCACTCGGCAATGGGGAAAACTCAATTTCAATGTTCCCTGAAACACAGGCTTCCCCTGCTCCGCCACACAAACAGATGTCAAGCAACATAACCTGAAGCTGGAGGGGCACACATTATCATGGCCTGGTCTACACCTAAAATTTAGGTCGACCTAGCTAGGTGACTTAAAGGTTTGCATTCACACCCCTGAGAGATGTAGTAAAGCTGACCTAAGCCCTGGTATAGACACTGCTAGGCTGAAAGAAGAATTCTTTCATCAACCTAGTCACCGCTTCTTGAAGGAGTGGATTAACTACAGCGATGGAAAAATCCCTTCTGCTGCTGTAGCTACTGTCTACACTATGGTGCTACTGCAGCACAGTTGCAGCACTGCAGTTGTGCCACTCTAGCATCTGTAGTGTAGACATAGCCCCTGGGGTAAGGGGGATTCGATTCCTATCTGTAACAAGCTATCTGTGATTGCCATCTCTATGAGTAGGTGGTGATCCTTCTGGGAAAGTGTTAAGAGGGTTATGCAGGACATAAGGAAGGTGCGAGTGGCTCTTGAGAGGGAGAAGACCTAGGATGTGGGCTGAGCAATCCTGAGGGAGGAACCAGATGAGCAGTAAGCCAAGGAAGATGGCTTAAACTGAACGTGTTCTATTGTTATTAATCTCTATGTTAACAGAACCAAAACTCAGTAATGAGTCCAGGGGTGAGTTTGGAGTTTATATAACATGGGAAAAGCACCTGTTTGCACCATGTTCACTCAGTTCTGGGCTTCTGTACTCTTCTATCTACCTACCCCCCTGCCTTGGTATTTATACCTGCTCATTACTGTGCGATATGATGGTCTCTAGCTTAAGCCTAGAGAGGACCATACTTTTCTGAGCAAAGGGGAGAGAAGAGGTAGGTGGGAGCTGGTGGTCAGGACTTAATTACAGGCAGTTGCATTGCTATCTATTGAATTTATGACTATGTTAGACACTAGTGACAGATGCCAAACTCCTTCTCTCTGCGGTTTAAGATTATTGCTGATATTAGGTCTCTAAGAACACAAAGGCAAAACAAGAATAGAGCTAACCCAGTCAAAGGAGTCTGGGATTACAGCTGTCTTTAATGAAATCCAAGTTAGCCACAGAGAACATAAGTAAGTTAAATCTCATCTGCTTTGAGGTTTCCCTTTGGTCCCAGAAGACGCCAAAGGCAGGATATGAGGAGAGGTGTATAGGCTTTTTCCGGAAACACTGAGAGAAAGGCAAGGAAAAATGCCTCCCTGTGCACCTTTCGTCTGCTTTTATGATGTGACCTCATCACTAACAACCTCATCTACTGATGCAGGCTACAGTACAACACATTACATAGCAAAGCAATGAACGAAGAGAGAGCAGACTAGCGATTTTACCCTCTCCTCCACCCCCAGCAAATTGGATTAAAACTTCTGGAAAGGCCAGACTGGAGAAAGACAGCAGGAAGAGAATCCCCGCCCTCTGCATCCCCACTTCCATCCTCCCCATAACAGAGTCCATAGGCCTAGAAGGGAAAAGCAGTGGGGCCAAGGAGCAGGGGGAGGTGCCTAGGAAGAAGCAGTGTACACAATACTTTCCCTCTGCTACATGGCAGGATACAAATTGGGAATTAACTGATTGCAGCAATAAATATTCCCTAGAGCTCTCATGAACCACATGAGAGCAGTCACACAGCACCAGGGGTTTCTTGCCAGCCCTCGGAAACATGATTCTACTGACACAGCTGGCAGGAGAGGCAGCTCTGCAAGGAGAACACCCGCAAAGGCCTTAGTGCTTCTGGCTGGAGATCCACACCATTGGAGCCTGGGTGTCTGGTGGATTCTCCACCACAGCAGCGACCGTTTGACCCTGCTCCCTGTTTCATTAGCAATAAGGAATGCAGCTGGAGGCAAGTAGGAGGAGCCATGAGAAACAGCTTTATCAATAATGCTGAGAGGCCAGTGATCTGTTTGTCTCCCTGCCCACAGGTTTATGTTCGTGAATTTCAGGTCCCTCACCTAACTACGTCCCTCTTTGAAAACAGAGACTTTTTTCCCAGTTCTACTCATGCCATGCCACCAGTGTACCCTGGACAAGGCCAGAACAAGCTGCAAAGGCCATGCAGGTGAGCCACTTCTCTTACCCAACATATCTGTATGTTTATAGCAACAGTGTACATTTCACAGGTTGGGTTGATAGCTAGGAGGGAGAATTATGAACTAAAATGATCTGTCCTCCATCAGCCAATAATATTGCCCTTCCATAATGGCCTTTCCTGCCACATATCCCCGAAAACACCCTGCAGAGTTGCTAAAAATCTGCAGCTCAGTGATTTATAATTCAGCTGTGATTTATGATCAAAGCGTGGCAACAGCTGAGCTTTGAAACACAGCAGCCACGTGGGTGTCATGAACCAGTTAAGGCAGTGAATTGTGTATCCTGGCAGTATAGCAACTGGAAGCTCTGAACTAGAGAAATCAAGATTCTGCCAAAAAACGGAGGTCTTCATAGCCCTTACAAACCTTGGTCCCTTCCTAGAACTCAGCCCAAACCAAAATTTTGGAATAGTTTAAAACGCTCCATTGACTTTGTTTCTCATTATTTGTTCACTTTCATGTACTCTGTACTTTCTCCAGTACTCAGATGATGATCACTGTGAGCTAGGTAGGTAGATAGGTAGATAGATAGGACAGACTTGATTCTTCTCTCGCCCCCAGGTAAATCAGGAATAGTTATGTTTTGGTGTACATCAGAATAACTCTATCAACATCAAGGGAGTTACACCAGTTTATGCCCCTATACTCTCCTACTATACACAGCAATATTGGCCCCAAACGCCTCTGTTTTACTACTGTAAGCAATAGAGTTTTGAATTATTACTGCAAAACTTTTTTGCAAAGGGAAGTATTTATTCTCAGCTTCACCTGAGAGTGTGTGTCATTCTGTGGTTTGTAAAGTAGAGGGTTATTTTAAAATGTGAGAGTCAAATTATCAGACGGTGCAAATCCATTCACTCCATTGCAACTATATGACTTTATACCAGCTGAGGGTTTGGCTTTAAATTTACATCAGAGATGTCAACAAACTTTGCTAAGGCCATAGCTCCTTACTGCATCACCAATCTGCATCAGTGCCAATGGTTTATTCTAGCCCCATGTGCTACCCTTCCTATATTGTCATGGTAATATTAGTCCCCAGGTAATATTGCATGTCAGAGTAAGTAGCTGTCTGTGACAAGTGTCTTAACTGCCACAAAGCACTTCCACCTACAACTTGTGAAGGGAGCTGATTTTTTTTTTTAAAAGCTTGCTTTGTGTTTCACTACTGGGCTTATTATGTCCCCTGCTAATGAATCCATGAATGAGATCACGAAATAAAATGGAAACCAAGAGCTTGTTAATTGTTAACAGAGGCACAAAGGGGAGAGGTAGTCTGGTATGTGTCTGCTTCCTGCAGACATTTACATTTTAGTTACATTTTACAGTTTCGTTTCCACTGAGGTATGTTCAGAAGTCTGAACTCTGTAAGATCCAGGCAGTGAAATATTCCCGTATTCCATAGGTATGAACCCAGGGAGATTCCAGCCCTCCTGAGCTCTCATAAACTCAACAGTGAGACTTTCTCCATCACCACCTGAGATTTCTGACAGACATTGTCCTACCCCTTGAAAATTGTTCATGACTTTAAGGACAGATCCTCTTGTTGGGGTGTTTCCTATGAAGGGGAATTGCGTAGGGTCTAACTTTTCTCTCGTACCAGTGTAAATCAAGATTAACTCCCCGCAAGTCAACGCAGTTATGCCGGTATGTGAGAAGAATCAAGACTATGGAGCGTAAGGGCTGGACTACACTAGAAAGTTAGGTGAACTCAGCTACGTTGCTCAAAGGTGTGAAAAATTCACGTTCCTGAGTGACCTCGTTAAGGAGACTTAAGTCCCTGTGTAGACAGCTGTAGGTCAGTGGAGGAATTCTTCTGTCGCTGTAGTAAATGGCTACACTGAAGCGCTACAGTGCTTCAACTGTACTGCAGTAGCATTTCTAGTGTACACATAGCCTAAGTCAACAGCCTTTCACAGATGACTGCTGTAGTCTTTCTTGCATCCTGGAGCAAGATTCCTCTGGTAGGAAGAATGCTCTTGTGGGTTAAGGTGCTGGATTAGGATTCAGGAGATCTGCATTCAACACCCAGCCGTGCCACTGACGCTCTATGTTGCCTTGGGTAAGTGACTTAATTGCTCAATGCCTCAGTTTTCCCACCTGTAAAATGGAGATAAAAGTAATTCCTTTCTTCTAACATTTGTCTGTCTTCTCGATTTAGATTATATATTCTTTGGAGCAGAGACTGTGGTGTCTTCACACTGCCAAGCACAATCGGAGCTTGATCCAAATCAGTGCATCTTGGAGCTACGGTAATACATATAATTAATAACTGTATAATTAATAACCTCGGAACCTGGTCTCTTCCATCACAATGGACCCTACAAGATTCCCCTATCCCATTTCTCCTGTCCATTCTCCCCTTTGGCATTCGGACAGCCATCCTGACCATCCTTCCAGGTTGGATGTGGTTCTCTCTACAGCCAATCAATGTTGAGCCTTACATCAGCAAAAAGTAATTACTGGAGAGTAGTGGTGTCCTATCCACTTCCCACCACCCTAATTACAATCGGTCCATGGGACCAGAATGCTCCCATACATCCTCCTCTCCTGTTTTATTTGGATCTTTCTATACCTGTCGGGTTGGTGAATGCTACCTGTTAAACTAGTGACCTTTCTAGCCAAGTCACTTGCAGCTTGAAGGTGGGTAGACATAGTTCCCCGGGGTACGAGTCATCCGACTGAGTTGTAATTTCTACTCGTTAGCCTGGAATTCCGCACTCACTGTTTTCTTCAGGAAGAAGCCTTGTGTGACATGGAGACCCATTGGTGGTTCACTTCTCTGTGTCCGCAACTCCTATCAGGCCTGACAAACTCACTACACCTTGCACATTGCAGTCACAGTATTGCTTTGTAAAGAATGTTGCTAACCCAAATAAGAAGCATTAGTAGGAATAATAATAATGAATTGTAATATTTAGCTGTAAGGCTCAGAAGACGTCATTTTCCTCTGTCCTGGGAGGATAGTGTTTAGTGTCAGTAATGGCAGATGAGGTGGTAAATCCATGGGCAACAGGTATTATGCCTTTGCAGACTCATATTCTCAAACTGACACTTCATGGGTGGTCCATTTGTTGTAACCACTCTGCAGCTTTCTTTATGAATGAATGTATTTTCTAAGCACAGCTTCTGTTAGCTCAGCAGGTACTTACTTCAGGCATATTTTAACACCCAGCCCTGCAGGGCTGTTGCTTATTCCAGAGTACCAGGGGAAGCTATGCAGTGTCTATGCCATTTTTATTTGGAAAAAAAAGATGAAGATGGGCTAATCCTATGCTGAATGACTAGCCCTGACACTGCCTAAAGCAGTGTCAATAGAAGCACTTCAGACATGCCTCATCAAACTCAGAACTAGGAGGAGAGGGCTTCCTAGTGAGCAATCTGGGCTGGACATGTAGAGGACTCATAAAAGTAGCACATTTCCCCCACACTACATGGAGAGTTACGCAGTAATCAGTAAAGCATGTAACTCGTCCCTTCCCATGTCGAAAGTGGATCCTTTGCTCGGCGCCATCGACTCCATTTTACATCTTCTCCTCTGCTAGCATGGGATGCTCAGGATCGACAGCGCCAGCCACGTGTGGAACTTACACGACCTTCCTGTAATGGGTGACATATGGGATTGAATTACGTCTCATTCAGTTACAGAAGGCAACCTGTCTCAAAAGGGGGTGTGTGTGTGTGTGTTTACACAAAATAATGCTCATCCTAACTTATATAAGAGCTTCTTATTATTATTAATAATAATAATTAATAATCTTGGGGTTTTATACTAAGACCCATCCCCATAGTATCTGAGCGAACTTCCACATAAAATAGGTATCAATGGTGAAGTCCCTAGCAGATATTATTTTATTTATTAATAATAATTATTATTATTTTATGTATTTGTTATTAATATCCCAATTTAGGAAACTACACATCTTCAGCAAACATTGTAAGCACATGGTTAACATGCATAACTTTAACAGTAAGGTCAATGGGACTGTGACAGGCTGGCTGGGCTTTTAAGACAAGCCAGGCTCAGCCTTGCCTGTGACCTAGCAACTAGCTCCCAGCTGATGATGGTGATATGGCATCTTAATGATACTTAGTGACCCCAGCTTCAGGGAATCAGAAGGAACTACTTAAACAAGGGGGCGGGGAGGGTAGTATGGATGGGGAGTACGCTATGTTACAGGGACTTAAACCCATAGTTCAAGTTAAGCACTTGCTTATGTGCTTCCCTGAGTTTGGGCCATAGTGAGTGCAAGGTGGTGGGTTGTGGTATAAAGGCATTGCTGGCATTCATTTGAATACTCTGCATGAGCTATGCATGGCTTCACTAGCCAAAAGCAATGCAATCATGCTGGCAAAAGCTTTCTGCTGCTCCACATCCTTATTTATACTCCCTCTCATACAACCACTTGGAATATGCTCTGTCTTCTCTCTAGCTAACTAGAGGCCTCAAGCTGTATTTAGTCTCATCAGCTTGCAGGGGAGTCTGCCACAAATATAAGACATGATAAAAGTGGGTCTGAATCTTGCTCTTACTTCTGACACCGTCACTGGGACTGAAGGAAGTTGATACACTTTGTCACCAGTTCTTGACTCTCGCATTACTCCTTGTGCCAGAGCACTGGTTCGATGTGGTGAACTTAAAGGGTGTTGTATGTTCTGTCCTTGGAAGTATCTCTAATAATAGGTTTCAGAGTGGTAGCCATGTTAGTCTGTATCAGCAAAAAGAAAAGGAGTCCTTATGGGACCTTAGAGACTAACCAATTTATTTGGGCATAAGCTTTCGTGGGCTAAAACCCCATTTCATCAGATGCACGGAGTGGAAAATAGAGTAGGAAGATATATATAGAGAGAGAGAACATGAAAAAATGGATGTTGCCATACCAACTATAATGAGACTAATCAATTAAGGTGGGCTATTCTCAGCAGGAGAAAAAGAGTGGGAGTGGATGGGTCATTACACAAAGTAAAAACTATTTTTCCCTAATTTTTCCCATTACTCACACCTTCTTGTCAACTGTTGGAAATGGGCTGTCCTGATTATCACTACAAAAGGGTTTTTTTTCTCCTGCTGATAGTAGCTCATCTTAATCGATTAGTCTCATTATAGCTGGTATGGCAACACCTATTTTTTCATGGCCTCTCTATATATATCTGTTTTCCTACTGTACTGTTCACTCCATGCATCTGATGAAGTGGGTTTTAGCCCATGAAAGCTTATGCCCAAATTAATTTGTTAGTCTCTAAGGTGCACAAGGACTCCTCATTCTAAAAATAGAAAGTGTTATAAGAGGTTGATATTACGATCAGTAGATCTCAAAGCACTCTACAAAGGTCAGTGTATGTGTTCCTGTTTCTCAGATGGGGAAACTGAGGCACAGTGACTTGCCCAAGGCCACCCAGCAGGTCAGCAGCAGAGCCAGGGATAGAACCCATTTATCCTGAGTCCCAGTCCACTGCTCTAGCCACTAGAGCAGCTTTCCTGATTTTTTTTTCACTCCTGATAAGGGGACTTGAAATCTCTTTGATAGAGACTGCAGCTTCCTCGGTTATCTTCTCCTGCTTTGGGGTTGAAGCCTTCCCAGGTTAAGTGGAGGCTGTTCAGAACAGAACGCCTCAGCCTCCAAAGGAAGAGTTAAAGAAGGGGATACAGGAAGAGACCCTTGCAACCTGCTTCCTGTGCAGACACATTGCATAAGCCCAGTGGTTTTACTTTCAAACAGCTGCACCCCACTTCTTCTCGGGGCATAAACAGAACACTTAAGACAACATCCTGCCGATAGACACATTCTAAACAAGAAAGGACTTTCTGTTCTTCTTGAGAAGCATTTCACGGAGAAAAAAGTGTGGGTAATTCCAGTGTATTTTGTACTGGAATTGCTGGCCAATTATATTTAATTAGATTATTGGGGTACAGTTCTTCTCCTTACAAGTGTGATCAATTCCTTTGAAATCCCCAGGACTGCTCATCTGATCCTGCAATCGCTGCTCATGTCCTGCTCTCCTGGGTTGGAAGGCTTGCTGCTGCGGATTGTATAGATACACCATAAGTGTTATGTTTATAGCATTCTGTCCTGAAGTCCTTGCTCACGTTGGACTCCCATTGACATTAAGAATGGGCCTTTCAGTTCTCTGGCTTCTCATTAATGGATCATAACAGCCCCTTTGTGCTGCTGCTGTTAGGATGTAGCCAAATCTAAAGCAGGAACTTCATTAATAAGGTGGGAGCCAGAACACAACTGTAGCCATCCATAAAAGTTAAGAATCCTTTGGAAAAGTTTCTAACAAATCCCTATTTGCACTCCATTAACCACTATTATAGGTATCGGTTCAAGCATTCATACAGGAACCATCCATGCAGCCATCCTGAGAGCTCTTGATTGGTTTGGAAGTAATCAAGGCAGGGAGGAAAATTAACTGCTAAACAGGCTACATGAACAGCAAGTTACAAATACCAAACACTCCAAGCAACAGAGCCAGGATAATTTATGGGTCCCTGGTAAACTCTAAGTGGAACTATGTTCACGTAAACCACTTGCTGAATAACTTCAAATGAACAAATTCGTAACAATCAAGTATGTGTCAATCATCTGCTGACAGAAGAAAATACTGAATGCGTTGAACAAATGGCTTCTTACAAAAAGTGGAACTTTCTCTAGTAAGAAATCAAATGAGAATATTGAAAGAGAAGATGATAGCAAGGTTAGAAGAATAACACAGTCAGATTTAACATGAGCCACCTACAGGTTAGAGGCATGTAGAAGTCAAGACTTTAATGTTTTAGAAGCTCAGTACTTTCAAGATATGGGGTAAGGGAAGACACAAAGGTCTAAACGCTAGCCTGACATATTTTTTTTATTCTGCTAAGCTTTTCTGAGCATTGGCTCAAAGATGAGACAATATAACAAAAGGAGATTAAATGGGCTAGGATCACAAATGTCCCTGGGCAATTACTTGTCCTAAAGTCATCAGTAAGGGGACTGGGATCTGGCAGGGACCTTTCAGATCTGGTGTCCATTTAGTCAAGTAGAAAGAACCAACGCTATTATATACTATTTTTTCCATATACCTTTCATATAACACAAAGACCTATTCCCCTGATTGATCCACCTTTAGAAAGCTTTCTTCCACCAAGGTCCATTATCTAAATATTATTTTTAGGCCATTATTCCTCCTTGGTATCCAATGTGACTAGTTCATTTTCCTCTTTACTGTATCACTTTTGTAAAATCTCAGTCTTTCATCTGGATTCACATTGGAACGTTAGAGCTGAGGTACCTCTCTAATTTGTTTGCAGTTCTAAAAAAAATACTGTGCCTTCCATCTGAGAATTTCAGTGTATTTTCATCCCTGTTTTATGGGTGTGGAAAATGATTTGAAGTAGTAATACAGAAAGCAGGGCAGTCAGGATTCCTAAAGTCCTGCTCTAACCAGTACAAAACACTGTTACAGCCTGCCAAGCTGTCCTGCAGTGTCTCAAGGGCATGAATCTGAAGCTCAAGGCAGACTGTTAAGAAGCAGGGCACAAATTGGTTATGAGTTCTATACTTAGATTTCATCAACCAGTTACCAAGTGTGAGCTCCTCAAGTACTAAAACAGCATAATATGGACTCTCAGACAGTCCCCTTGCGTACTTTCTATCTTGCCATCCGGGTAAACTTATAGATGATTCCTTACACCAAAGATCTTGACAATAGTCAGTTTACTCCCAGTCCCAAAGGGCCAGTCATTTGCCTTAGGTCAGTTGCACCTTAGATCTCATACTTGACAACACTTGTAGCCAATCCTGTAATAAACTACCTAAAGATTTTATTAACTAGGAAAAAGGAATCAGAGTTATTTGCCAGGTTAAAGCAGGTAAAGCACAAATAAGTTCCAGTCTTAAGCTTAAGACAAATGGTCTATCTTCCATGAACTTGTCTAATTCTTTTTTTAAACGCAGTTATAGTTTTGGCCTTCACAACATCCCTTGGCAATGAGTTCCACAGATCGACTGTGTGTTATGTGAAGAAGTACTACCTTTTGTTCATTTTAAACCACCTGCCTATTAATTCCATTGGGTGACCCCAGGTTCTTGTATTATGTAAAGGAGTAAATAACACTTTTTTATTCACTTTCTCCACACCGGTCATGATTTTATAGACCTCTATCATATCCCTCCCTGAGTCATTTCTTTTCCAAACTGAAAACTCCCAATCTTCTTAACCTCTTCTCATATGTAAGTTGTTCCATACCACTAATCCATCTGTACATATGATCTATATCTCTCTGTTTTTGTTCTACCTCCCAACTTTGAATTACTTGCAAATGTTATCACTCTCTCATTTGATCATTTGTCTCTAACTGGAAACACATCTCTTCCCAAATGCCTGTGCTTGAATATTTCCTGCGGCCTAAAGCCATTCAATCCAGGTATCTATTCCACTGAATAAAAGCATGATCACCTGATCATTTATGTTTAATGAGGCAGATTCATTTGAGTTGCTGCTTTCCTATCTGTATGATGCTACCTAGGGTTGTGTACACTATTAGTGACACATCAGGATCCACCAAAAACACATGAATTCTCAGCACTACGGGCAAGCTGCATTCAAATCCTATTGTCAATATCGGTCTGTTCTAGGCTAAATTATTCTAGAATAGGATAGTCGAGTTTAAGTCAGAAATCCTAACCACCACTGACTACCTGAGATCCAGTAATCAATTTTCACAGAATATGATGTGATTCAATGTACATCTGACCAGTGTTTTCCAGAATCCCAGTCTGTGAACATGAGAAGTTTGAACTGTGGTGTCCTGCCATTATAGTCCAGTCATCCCTGGGCCCATCTATCCATTATGTCCTTCTCTACATATGTCTTGAGGTTCTATAAGTCTTATGAATGCTAAAAATCAGCCTTCTCTAGTCTAATGTTCTTTCACTGTCACATAGGATGAAATTCGCTCCCTCCCTCCTCTCTCTCAAACAAATCTCGCCATCAAAGTTTATTTCTCAAGAGAGGACGCATCAGCAGTGAGACCTGGGCTCCTGTCCTGCTTGGTATGGACCCCAGTGCCTAAATGTGTATCTCTGATCCAGAATTCTTTTAAAGAGAATCCCCCTCACCCCCACTGATTCAGTTTTTGTTTTGCTTCTGATTCAGAGAATCATTTCATGCTGATACATAAATTAAAACACCAGTATGTGATTAGGGAGGGGTGAGTATATAGGATGAAACAAGAACAGGCCTGGGGTGAGCCAAATAAGAAGAAACAAGAACAGGTCTGAACTTTTGCCTAAAACATTAATCTCATAGGGAACCTGGCTTGAAATTTGCATAGAGTAGTGGGTGGAGAAAACAAAGAGGAAAATTATGGTGAACAGGTTTTAACAAGTGAAGGCAAAAGGCTGGTATTAACAGTTACTGAGACAAACACAGCAAAGGACTTTGAACAATCCAACATTTTTAGCTTTCTATGACAGTCTCATGGATTTGGACAATGAAATAAAATGTTTTCCTAGCATATGCTAGAGTTAGGGACTGGAAGGGATAACCCTGAATGCATTGTTAATATAAGAACCATAGGAACAGAGGATTTCTTCTGTCAGAACTGAGCATTGGTACATTAAATCCAGGATCATGCTTCCAGCAGTAGTTAATAGCTGAAATTTACCTGAGGAATGGGAGGTTCTGTGGCCTGGGTTACACAGGAGGTCAGACTAGTATCATAATGGTCCCTTCTGGTCTTAATTTATGACCCCATGACACTGTGAATTCCCATAATACTCTTAGCCAACTGGGCAATGGTTATATCTGGGGGGAAAACCTTGCCTGAGCCCCCATCACACTTATCTGCCAAATAGATCACACTTCACCCAGTATTCAACGTTTGCTCTTCACAAGAGCCAGCAGTCGTGGGAGATCTGTACTAGAGTAGCTGTACCCTGAAAAGGGTTAGACAGCAAAGTAGGAAACATGCGGGTGCCCTATCTATTTGCATAACATTGTCAATGCAGCTTGAGAGAACATCAGTTCCAGTGCAACCTGCCCAGAACAATGGGGATGTGGTATTTTTAGAAGACAGTGGACCACTCTCAGCTTCTCTCCCAGGTTCTATTGGTGATTATTCATAGATTCCGAGGCCGGAAGGGACCATGGTGATCATCTAGCCAGACCTCCTGTATCACACAAACCCCAGAACTTCTCCAGAATCTTTTAGATCATCCTAGCAGACCTTTTAGAAGAGCATCCAATCTTGATTTTTAAAAACTGTCAATGATGGAAAATCGACCGTGATCCTGGGAAATTTTTATCCAATGGTTAATTACTCTGACTGTTAAAAATGTGTGTCTTATTTCCAATCTGAATTTGTCTAGCTTCAACTGCCAGTAGTGGGGGACAACTTCTTGGAAACAGAACTGGTTCCAAACAATTGGAACAAAGGATTTGTCACTAATTGGAATGGGGGGAGGGGAGGAAGAAATCCTTTTCTTCCTCTTCTTGACAAACTCTATAGCTAATTGAAAAACAGGACAAATGTTTTGTGCCCCCCGCACCCCCCATAAAAAAAATTTGTGAAAAAATTCATTCCGTGTTTTCACAGAAAATCAAAATTCGGAAGCTTCACCAGCTTTATTTAATGTGGCTGCTGCTCCTGAGCTGCCTGGGGAAAATAGATGCCTCTGCTAACACAGAACTAGCAACGACCACTGTAAAAAATTTTGGAGGATATTTGAAATGACCAGAATATAAAGAAAAGATGAGAGACAACTCCTAACATGGAGATTCTTAAAGAGCAATGATAGGCCCCCATTCAGGAAACACTTTGTTTAAATACATCCTTTATCTGTAAAAAGAAAAGGAGTACTTGTGGCACCTTTGGCCATGTCTACACTACCCGCTGGATCGGTGGGTCGCGATTGATCTATAGGGGATCGATTTATCGCGTCTAGTGTAGATGCGATAAATCGATCCCCGATTGCTCTGCTGTCGACTCCGGAACTCCACCATGGTGAGAGGCAGAAGCGGAGTCAACGTGGGAGCAGCGGCCGTCGATCCCGCGCCGCGAGGACATCAAGTAAGTGATTCTAAATCAATCTAAGATATGTTGACTTCAGCTACGCTATTCTCGTATCTTAGATCAATTGCCCACCCCCCGTGTAGACCAGGCCTTAGAGACTAACAAATTTATTTGAGCATAAGCTTTCGTGAGCTACAGCTCACTTCATCGGATGCTGTAGCTCATGAAAGCTTATGCTCAAATAAATTTGTTAGTCTCTAAGGTGCCACAAGTCCGCCTTTTCTTTTTGCGGATACAGACTAACACGGCTGCTACTCTGAAGCCTATCCTTTATCTGTGAAGCCCATAAATCATGTTTAACTTTAAGCCTGTGCATCAGTGTTTCCTGGATCAGGATTCTTTCCTGAATTAGCGGATGCAGAGTTGCAAACACTAGATCTGGTCAAAAAAATTCAAAATTTGAAATTTTGTTGAAAATTTTGATATTGGGTGGGAGGCTAATCAAGGAAATTTTTCAACAGTCTTGTGATTTCTTCCCATTTTTCTTTTTTTTTGGACTGATTGTGGAGGTGGGTGGAATTATCTGAATTTTGACACTTTCCTTTATTTTTAAAATGCGAGGACCTATCCAATAAAATATTAAATTTTCCATCTCTTTCTGATCAGCTCTTGAGTCAGTCCCTCCAGTTTGTCCATTAGAGGGTCAAACAATAGAATCAAATATTATTTTCGTACAAATGGTCAGAGCATTATCCAGTCTTTTCATCTGAAGTAATTATGATGAGAGTCACAGGATTCAAAGTTTAAGATGACTGCCCCAGGTCAGAAATTCTTTCCCTCTTCCATGTGCAGTAGAGCACAGTTGACCATATCTATTATGTCTGCCTTAGATATGTACGGGTGGGCAGGATATTCCCTGTAGTGTAATTCCCTTAACACAGCAAGGATTGGTTGCTGCTGGAGGCAACATACTGGATTTGATGGACAAGTGGTCTGATCCAGTGTGGCAAATCCTGAGTTCCTAGGAACAGCCAGCTGACAGGAGATGCAGTCAGAGGGGTTAAGTAGCTGGAAGGAGCCAGTCAACCAATTTTAATTCCAGCCAGTGTCCAGGTGGTGCCCTCGGATTGCAGCTCAAAAGGATCCCACTCCTTTTTAGGAGCCATATTCATCGCTTGTTCAAGCCAACCGGTGTGTTTACACTGACTCCAATGGGCTTTGGATCAGGCCAAAGGGAGTGCATCAGACGGCAGTGCTTGCTTACTGGAAGAGCATCAGAGATGTGTGGTCAGGACAGTAGCTAGGTGAGGGCAGAGCTGAAACTCTGAAGGTTTTTAAAAGGTAAGTAATTGGGGTGGGCTGAATGGGCTAGTTTATACTGCCCGATAGGAAGAACATACAGGTTACGTACATACTGAAGCCAGGACACATTTAACCCTCGGTCACAAACCTGAGGTTCAAGGGAAGAATAGAGAGAAAAAAAAAGATGCCCTCGAAATATACTAAAGGGGGTGGTCTGTAGATTATTGATAGCTTTGGGTGAGAAAAAGGGATGAAGGTGAGGGGGCTTTGTCCCCAGCTGGATGAAACAAAAGCATCACACAAGAGAACAGATTATCTCTCCAAACACACATGCACCCGAGACACACAATCCCCTTTTATCAAATCCCAAGAAGAAAGACGAGGCTTCTCTTTTCTCTCTCCTTTTCAAGGCGTCAGGCTGGAGCTCAGCTCAGACTTTTCTTCTTTCCCCCCTCCACACAGCTTTTGCGTTTGCAGCAGCTCAGAGACATTAGTTAATTAATGCAAGGTTGCAGTTACATGGGCCTCCACCTCAGCTGGTGTAAACTGGCATAAACCAAGTGAAGTTTGGCTGATTTACACCAACTGAGGGGGCTGTGATGTGTAAGAAGCATCTTTGGAACTGGAATCCTGCTTGCCACCCTCCTGCTCTTACTGGATTTTATTTCACAGCATTAAAAAGAGGGGGAAAGACTAAAAACTCTGATAATATACTTTGCTGATGCTGTAAGGAAAATATTCTCCTCTGAGTCACTTGCCTTGAGCTCACTTTTTTTTTTTTTTTCCTCATGGGTTTCCTTCTTTAGCCATAAACTGCATGCAAATACCTTTGTGTGTGGTGTGTTTCAGTTTGACAAGCTAACCCACGCTCCAAAGGGACTCGGGAGGCTGTTCCTTTAATAAGCCAACTGGAAAAAAAAAAGTGGAAAGCTTGCCTTGAGGCATCCCATTACAGTGGAATGAGACAAGGATCAGGGCTTCTAGCTCAGCTATAAAAACCAGGCAGAAGCTGGCTGCTCTGACCATAGTTTGCCTTACTGTCAAACATCTCTCTCTCTCTCTTTCTCTCTCTCTCTCTCTCTCTCTCTCTCAAACACACACAGACTATAAGACAAGACAACTTTTTCTCAGTTTTGACAGGACAGCAACAAAGTGGAAAGCCGGTTGCTGATTTTTACATCCTATTTATTTCATGGAGGCTGCTTGTGGTGGGATCTAATTCATATCAAAGCTTGTAAGGTAAGTCTGCTTCATCACAAATTGCTAAATCTAAAAACCCCCTAAACAAGAACAGCGACAAAAACTCTCCGGAGCTTTTTCTTTTTTTAAGCTTGCAATAATAGACTGTGCCCTAGTGAACTTTACAGTCACTGCTTTTATTCAGTCTGAGCTGCCAGAGGATCTCATCTGGGAACAGTTTTTCATGAAGTGTGCATGCGTTCAGTCTGTTTTTATTTTCTGAGGTCTGATATAATCAGATGAGTGTCTCAGTGGCATTGGCCTGAACAAATGAATGAACCAATCAATGAATGAATGAGTGTGGGGATTGCTGAGCTCTAGATGTGGGGAAATCCAGATGAAATGTGGATGAGAAGGTGGGTACAAAATGAATGTCTGGGTGGAGTGGAATTCTTGAGGTTCACTTTGCTACTCAAGTAACTAAAGAAGGTGGCCCCCTATCAGATCAAGCCCACTTCTAATTCTTAGGCACTTCAAATAATTCTCATCACTAGACTGTTAGGTATGAATTGAAAAGAGTTGGAAGGTTTTAATTTTTAATTGGCCACTTCCCTTGCGCTAAAGTTTTTTTTTTTCCCCTCACCTTTTTTCCCCACACTGGGCTCCATTTTCTTCCACAAGTACAGTGACATCTGACTCTGTATTGGGGGACAAAAGACAAAGGCACACACAGCTGGTATTTTATTACTAAGTATTTAAATGGCAGGACAAGAGGACTCCAGGGTAGAGGGTTGAAATTCTGCCATCATGATAGGTAAAAACGAGCCACTTTCTGTACTAACGAGAGTTACTTTCTCATGATTAGCCAATTATTTCCCTGTGCATTACAATTTTTGGCATTACTAGTGATCCTATTGGCTTAAATTGCTTCAGCTGATAGAGAAGACTGTAATCCTCGGCTTTGTTTAATGGTTAAGTCCTACTTCAGAACTTTCTGTAGTTACATCGTTTTTAAGTGTTCTCCCTTTGTGTTTTACAACTTAATATCTGGTTAATGAGAAGAACTGGGTTTGGGCTAGTATTTTCACCTTTACAAAACTTTCGTTGCACTGGGCAGATAAAATGTTACGTTTATGCTGTCTGGCATAAATGGAAAACCACGAAATGTCTCTAGTATACAGTAGAGACACCCATAGTCCAGAGGCACAAGACAGGTATTCTTTACCAATACTTCATTTATACAGAAGCTGGAACAAAAGGCAGTACACTGCAGTTATTCAGTGACTAGGGCAGAAAGTCTGATTAGTATCTTGTTTTCCCACCAGTTCATTTAGCAAATGTCTTCCTTTAGTGAATGTTCATTTTCAAACTTCCCCTCCATATGCTGGAATAAAGTAGCAGAGAGGAAAACTTACAACTACACACATTCAATTAGTTAGAAAACATGGTCTATCTAACATGTATCAGAGTTCCTGTATCTGCCCTGAAATTCTTTAAAACAAGAGCCTGTAAATGGTATGTACTGTTTGATGACTTAGCAAGTATTAACTCTTTTATAACAGAGAGCTAGAGAGAGACCTAGATATGGTATGGGAGTTTTCTCTTTTGTGTCTTTTTTCATTTTACATTTCTAAGCAATAAATCTGAAAAATTGGATTGTTTTTATCAAATCAACATGCGCAATTAAAATCAAGCTGAACCAGTAATGCCACTGGGTTTTCACACCAGTTATTGGGGAGTTCATGCTCAGCCTCATGCTGCAGGTGTTCCCCCTCTCCACTATCAGCCCAGCAAAGGGTTTGCATCTTAATGAACGTGGAGATTAGCAGCTGTAAAACAGCTGAGTAAAAAGGGACTAGTCAAAAGACTCCATCCTGCCCACACCCCCACTGGCCCCATTGCACTCATTGTCTGCAACAAATTACTATTCATGTGCCAGATTTTCTCTTCATTAATGTCATCCTATGTCTCCTTTCATCCCAGAGAAGAGGCTTTTCTAGTTACTTTTCTAGTATTGATGCTATCCGTGCCCTTGGAGGAGCCCTATGATCCACAGAAAAGCATGCATCTTGCAGATTAGAGTGCTGAGGCTTGTCTGACAGCAAAGCTGGTGTCACATAGCAAGAGGTGTCAGACAGTACATATTGCTGAACCAGCCCCAATAAAGGGGGACCTAAAAAAAACCCCGCCTTTCCATTGAATTAGTGCTGCTGGGTGCCCCATAAAATTTGACTCCGTAGCACTTCCCAAAGTTATTGTAACTCTGGCCAGACTACATAACTTTTATAGGGAAATCCCCTCTTTTGCTAGCCTCGCCACGCTCGGGATAGACTGTCTGCCCTCCCTCTCCCCCAGAATAATTGCAATTACTCTTAACTATCATGTTACCAGCCTGGAATTTCAAAAAGTGTTTGGAGTTGGATAGTGGTGGCTTATTGATCATAAACCTGCCGTTTATAAAATCCCTATAATACACTAAAGGACTCTTTCATAGGTGCAGATGTCCTGGGATGCTTTACCAAGACTGTCAAAGCTCTCTTGATTAAAGATATTCTTTCACTTAGGGATAAGCAAGACCAGATTAGATAGCTGCAGAGTCTATATTTCTCTGGGTAGGTTCCATACTCTCCTTCCTTCTCTGCTGTCAAAATACAGAACTGAAAATGGGTTTGGTTGCGAGTCTAAAGTTTAGCAGCTTCATAACCTCAAGGGGTATCATCATGTGAAATAATGGCCACCCACTTACAGCTGTTTGCTACTCTTCTGATAATACACATCTCATCTAATGTTTGCCTAGGCTTGTATGACTTTGACATGTAAGGCATTTTGGATGCAAAGCCATCATGGAAAATGCTAAGTATTAATAATTTGGTTTTTTGGATTGCATGAATTGACAATGGAGAATGAGAATTTATACCAGTCCTCTGGTGAACCTCACATTATATAACCTCACCCTTGCAGAGCTGCTAAGTTGACATAAAGAAAAGGAGTACTTGTGGCACCTTAGAGACTAACCAATTTATCTGAGCATGAGCTTTCGTGAGCTACAGCTCACTTCATCCGATGAAGTGAGCTGTAGCTCACGAAAGCTCATGCTCAGATAAATTGGTTAGTCTCTAAGGTGCCACAAGTACTCCTTTTCTTTTTGCAAAGACAGACTAACACGGCTGTTACTCTGTAAGTTGACATAGTGAGTTAACTTTAATTAGAGAATAATAAACCTCTTACTGCATAAGATCTGGGTTCAGATTTGAACTTGGACACAAGTGAAAAAGAGTTGGGTGGTCTCTGCGTAGTTACCAACTAGCCATTTGTCTACCTTACAAACTCCACACATAATTAAATATAAAAGACACAGGGAGGTTGAAAATTACTCCAGTTTGAAGTCTGGGACTTGATATATTCAGCCCTGGACACATGCCATAAAGTCATTGCTAGGTAAAGAGCCAATGACAGTTTTAAGGTCCAATATCTCATAAACCTCCAGAGTTAGAAATGCATGATTTATACTGCTGGAAAGTTAAGACTTTCATCTTTCCAATGGTAGAAAGCATTTGTTTTGAACTCTAGCAGGCTGTAAGACATTGGTCTGTAAAAATATGTTCTAATTTACCATCTTCGTTTTCCCCCCACCTAACTTAACTTTACCTAACTTAAATTCTTAAATGGCTTTTTTTTCCAAGCAGCACTGTCTCAGGAATTGAGACTTTCATTTAAAAAAAAGCAATTTATAAAATATATAAGTCTGAAAATATCATAAAGCATTAATACCTCATCCTGGCAGTTTTCAAGATAATAGCTGCAATATGATCACAGAAAGCATGTTACAACTGAAGGGGGGGAAGCTAACAAAGATGGGAATCAGAATGATATGATTTTACGGACCAGTCTCACATGATCTTCCAGGGGTAGAAATATTATGGCAGACAATACAAATCATTTTAGGATCGGTAAAGTTTGGTCCTAGATTTGTGCCTGAAAATACACTTGAGTCCCTGGGCCAAGGAATGGAAGAACAGGGGACAGTTGCAGGTCAATACTGAGCTATGAGACTTACTCTCATTGGTAAAGTGCTTTGAGATCTATGGACGGAAAGGACTTCCAAGGGCCTGATCCAAAGTCCATTGAAATCAACTATCATGACCAGTGATGCTTGAACAATTTTTATAGTGGGGGTGCTGAAGGCAGAAACCATGTATTTGGATTGTTATTACTAATTCAAGCCTGGGAGTGCTGCAGCACCCCTAGTTCCAGCACCTATGACCATTGCCTTCAGTGGATTTTGGATCAGACCTCTTAAGCTGTTGTTGTTATGACCACATTAGTTGTGTTAGGTGCTGTATATACACTTAGAGACAGTCCCTGTCCCCAGAACCTTACAAATAGACAAGATAAAAAGATTATTACTGATGGCTGTAAAAGCTCTTTGTGTGATTCAAAGGGAAGAAATGAAATGACAGTTCTTTAAAGAAGAAAAATGTCAGAAAGAAGCAATGAACAATTCTCAGATACCTTGTTGAGCTATTTCAGTTTCCACTGGGCTGTGGGGTGTGTACCATGCCTGTAGATGGCCCCGCTATTTACTTGTGCATTCCCCACTCCAGCCAATCCAAGTTGAAGTTAAATGCCTTCTGCATGTGGGGAAAGTTTAAAAACTGGGCATACTTCCAGTAAATAAAATCCCCCAAAGTGTGATGGAACTAAGCAGCACAAAATGGTTGGGACAGGAATGGGAGAGGATTCTTTGGGACAAGGGGTACCCGTGGGCCTAGCCAGACATTTGGATGCATGATGAAGGAATATTATGAAGTCCATAGTGCAGTGCGGAAAAAAACGTTACCTATGGTCTTTTTCTAGCCTTCGTAAATAGGAGAAAAGCTGTTACAACGTAAATGTGATTTAGATTATATATCTTTCATCATACTTAGATGAAAAAAAAATATCTTATTAGGATTTCTCTCTGTGTCATTCACACACCCCAAATTCCATTGCTAGGATACACAGCAATATAGGGCCATATCCTCAGCTGGTTAAAATCAATGTAGCTGCATTGACTTCGGAAGAACTAGGCTAACGTACACCAGCTGAGGACATATAGCTCACAAACTGTCCATAATAAAACGCAAGTAAGATATTGCTCCTTGGGCTATGGAGCCAATGGAAATGATGTCCCATTTACCTCCCTCCCCCATATATATGAAAGGCTTATTTGTAAGTTGGATTCAAAAGACAAATTCATTCCGAGCTGACTCGGACATTAGAAATATCCTCAAATTCACATCCTTAATGGTGTTGCCACTGTAGTTTCAATTAAACTAACCTTGGCTGCTGCCAAGTTTTAAGAATTTCTAACCAGAAAATCCCTGTCTGCAAATAGCCTGTGGCATTTTGAATTCTTCAGAAAATGGAGGGTCGCCTTGCCAAGGTTTCATTCAGTCACCCATCACATATTAGCCATTCTTCCTCAGCAAGAGGGGAGCTCTGGTGCCTACTTATAAAGATTACTCACACAGAAAACGCTTTCCTTTTAACCAGAACTGCATGAGGAGCAGAAAGGAAGCTTTCTTCAATTCATATAGCTGTTTGGTTTCCAAACCCCTAACAAAAATGATATTGTTTCATGGCTAGGAAACCTATTCTTTTTAGTAATTGACTAAGAAGAACATGGTGATGGAAACGAATTAGTTTTAATACAGACACAAACAAAAAATCAAATCTTAGAAATGAAAAAGATCAGTTAGGATATCTCTTAGATATCTTGTCCATCCTCGTGCTGAGCTGTAGATGATCTAGCAAGAGATGAACTGGGTATAGTTTTAGACTGAGGTTTTCAAGATGGCCCGTGGAGGGGTGCTGAACTCACTTATTTTCCTTTGAAAATCACTGGTGTGATGGCCCTGATTCAGCAAAACATATTATAATCTATCCTGAATCATCAGAACAGTTTAAGCACACACTTAAAGTGAAGCATGTGATTAAGATCCTTGCTGAACCGGGGAGTTAATGTTAAAGTTTAACTCTGTGGGCCTGATTCTTATTTACCCTTATGCCTCTTGACGCCACTGTGTAAAATAGTCTTAGAGTGGGTGTAATGTTTTTCACTCTGGTGCTCAGGCCTCTCAATCCTTAGGCCTGTGGGGTTGCTTTTACTTAAACACACATACACTCATGTGTCATTATGGTTATTGGCATCTCTAAGGTGCCCAAAACTGTGGTACTTAAGCATCACTACACCAGATTGCTTTTCAGGAAAGCGATTAAATTTTCCATTCCCCCCATGGGCTCACAATTACAGTGACCCAATGATCACCCAATTACTGCATTGCCAAGTCTGTTGTAAAGAGTACAAGATCCAAAGAGTGTGACATGCCAAAAGGGGACAGAAATGGATTTCCACTTGCCTGGTCTCTCTCAATCTGACTCTGATCTGGTCACACTTCTGGAGCTATTTCGCTGTTCTACTAGTCTTATTTTACAGATTATATCATCTTTGATATGGTACTGCCACAGACATTTTGGGAAAGTCAGTTTATTCTTGTGATTTATTTGTTTGGGATCTCTTAAGGGCGGATTATGAACCCTTTATTCAATTGGTGGTCAATTACTTACACAAATACCCTCATTGGCACTACCCTGAGTAATGGCTCATCATCATGAGTAAGGCATTTACAATCTGGCTCCAAATTAATAGTGTTGTTTTAAAGGGGCAGGGCCTGATTCTCAATTACTCTAAGGCCACCTTACAGTACTCTGAAAGTATGAAGGAGCCTTACATTGAGTGTAAATATAACTTGCAATTGGTGTAAACTCTAAAGTCCTTTTACACTACCAGATGGGTGCACACTGCTAGATGTGTGCAAAGGGCTTAGTGTAAATGAGAATTAGTCCTGAAGTGTCTAATTTATCTTCAATTGCTTTATATATGGACAGAGCTTATCCTATTAATCAGGGAGCTGTTAGCATTGCACTCAGAGTTGGAAAGTTGAGTGAGACCTAATGCATAACGCTCCATGCAGAACACCGAGCTAGTTGTATTGTAAAGAAACTTCAGCTTGCCCAGGATGCAGCAACGTGTGTTGACCTGATTCTGATCTGACTTGCATCCATGTAAGTCAGGAGTAACCTCTCGTGGAATTACAGCAAAGTAAAACCAGTACGGGTGAGAGGAGAGCTGGGTCTGTTGAATGCTTTTCAGTGGATAGAACGTATTACACCTGTGCTTCACCAATGTCATTGTTTGAAATTCATTTAATTTCTGCATGCAATTAAAGGGATCGGTTTTCCTCTGTGCAATCAGATGAGCTTAGAGACTGCAGGCCAAATTCTCTGTTGATGTCAGTGTGTTGACTTCAATGGAGATCTGCTAGCATAAAATTGGGCCCTGCCTGCCTCCTCAGGTTCCACAGCTCAAGTTGCAGTCAGACATGGCTCTTGAGTGGATAGATCCCAAGCGAATATGTTTGAGAGAATGGGTCAGGATATTCTTGGAGGATTCTCAAATGTCCTGTCAGCTCAGCAGAGCCTCAGTTTGTTGACATTCCGAACAATGTGCAAGGTGTCTCTGTGCAGACTTCTTGCACAAGTGCAGTCATTGATTCAATGCACCATTTGCTCAGAGCTGCCCGTGTGTCTAGATTTTCTGTTCCCCTACACGATGAAAGCTTATGCTTTACATCAAAGTACCAAGGAGCATTTCAGGCTGAGTTAAGGAGGAAAGATCTACTTCTTGTTTCAAGTGTTTTGCCCCCATTTCCCTCATGGTTTGTGGATTTGATCTGTTGGCGGGGTTTTTTGCGCCCTCTGGAGTGGACTCCATCCCATCTCTGCCTCTCAACAATATTTTTTGCTCATAAAATAGAGGGTCTAAGGAAGGATCTACAACTCCACTGCTGGTCTCCAAAGAAGCAAGTTCTTGATTTCATTATATCTGACAGAATTAGGCCAAGCAACTGTCTAGCCTTGAGGGAGACCGACTTCTAGGAATTATTTCTGTGATCTCATGTGTTGGTAAAATGTGCATGTTCCTGCAAATTTAAAATGTTAGTACCAAGGACAGAGGAGTTCTCAGCTGGGATGGAATGCAGACCAAGTAAACCATGAATTCTTTAAAAAATTAGGGTTATCTCAAAGGAGTGTTGCCAGCTCACTCCCTCAGCACCTAGTAAGAGGAAGTCATAAGCCCCCTGGGGTTGGAAGGGAAGCAGTAATATTTCACATAGCTGAGAGCAGTGTCTGTTTATGGTGAGGTCTGAGGGACGCATCATCCCAATGTGTAATCCACAGAGCTGGAATAATTATGTGGTTAAAGCAAAGCAAAATTACAAACTGCAGTGCAAAGAGCCACAACCTTTACTTAAAATATCTTTCCACTTCCCAACCAATTGCCATCTTAGCCATTCATATCTTTTAAACACTTCGTCTTTTTCCAGGCCAATGCACAAGTGTGCCAAGTTTGTTCTCTAGTTAAGCTAAGTCATAAAGAAAGAAGACGACCACTTCATTTGCCTCTATATGCAAAGATCCCTCTACAACGTTAACTTAAAAGAAGGGACTGTGTTATATTTGGCTTATGGAATGGGACACGGGATAATTGCATGCTGGCTTTGTAACCCCAGTATAAATCTTTATTTTCATAAGAGCCCACGTTCTATGAAATAACAAACAAAATTACAACACAAATCCTTTGATTGGCCAAGAAGGTCAATGGCATTTTTGGATGATAAGTAGGGGCATTGCTAGCAGATCGAGTGACGTGATCGTTCCCCTCTCTTCAACATTGATGCCTCATCTGGAGAACTGTGTCCAGTTTTGGCCCCACGCTACAAGAAGGATGTGGAAAAATTGGAAAACGTCCAGCGGAGGGCAACAAAAATGATTAGGGGACTGGAACACATGACTTATGAGGAGAGGCTGAGGGAACTGGGATTGTTTAGTCTGTGGAAGAGAAGAATGAGGGGGATTTGATAGCTGCTTTCAACTACCTGAAAGGGGGTTCCAAAGAGGATGGCTCTAGACTGTTTTCAGTGATAGCTGATGACAGAACAAGGAGTAATGGTCTCAAGTTGCAGTGGGGAAGGTTTAGGTTGGATATTAGGAAAATCTTTTTCACGAGGAGGAGGATGAAACGCTGGAATGTGTTACCTAGGGAGGTGATGGAATCTCCTTCCTTTGAGGTTTTTAAGGTCAGGCTTGACAAAGTCCTGGCTGGGATGATTTAGTTGGAGATTGGTCCTGCTTTGAGCAGGGGGTTGGACTAGATGACCTCCTGAGGTCCCTTCCAACCCTGATATTCTATGATTCTATGATTGGGTAACTCCAGGGAAGGATGAATTTGGCTTGCTATTTCTATAGGCTATGCGTGATCATAACCTCACCTTTGTGCAAAATGAACAGTCATTTAAATATGAATGAATATTATGTGCTGATAACATAAGTGCTTTACTCCCTAACTGCAAGCTTTAGCATAATTACAAAACTATTTTTAAAAATATAACTTATGTTTTCACTGTGATGGAAAGCGAACTCGAAAGTGAAGAGATGCTATTAGTCAAATTACGATCTCCTTTTCACCATTGTCATTCTAGTGTATCACATTTGACTAGCGTGGAGTCACTCTGGATTTAAACCAGTGTCTCTGAGGAAAAAAGGGGCAATGAAAATCTTAGAATATAGAAAAAGGAATCAGACCCCCAAAGTACGTGTAAGGGGTTCAACGTGTGTGGAATGGGTTCATGGTTATTGGTCAGATCTTGAAAGCTCCATTTTGTTTTTACACATCCTTCTCAGTATTGCTGACCCCGAGCCTTCAAAAATCATGAACCTGGCCTGAAAATTATGACATGGGGGGGGAGGGAAGAGGGGGCTCATTTTATTTCTCTTACGTTTTCTGAGCCTATAGGTCACACTGTCTTCCTGCTTTTAAGCTTTTTCCTGCAACTAGAAGGCTAGAAACTTACTTAAAACAAAGAGAGCCTGAGGGTGGTTTTTCTTTTTTGGATAACATGATTCCAGGAGCTGGGTTTTTAAGAGAAATACCAAATATCACAAGACTCCTAATATGAGAGCTGGCAACAGTGAACTACTCTTAGTTGCCCCTCTACTTTGTTGATATTAGTTGGCAAATTTATTGTAGGGGTGTCAATGGTGGATTTGAGGAGAGATTTGAATGCAGTCAGGGTGGTGGTCTTGTAGACAGCTCTGAAAGGACTGCTCATAGAGAGCAGAATGGAAGAAACTGCAAAGATTGTTTTGAAAGAAGCAGAAAAACTGCCCATCTAGTGAAGCATCCTCTTCAGAGAGGTGGTGATGGAAAAGAGGGCGAAGCACTAGGTCTGAAGGTCTTTCCATGAATACTGCTGCTCTGTGTTTCTAGGTGCAGTGGTTTCTCAGCCTAAACACGTTTAGATGTTTGGTTATAGTAATTCTCGCTCACACTGGTGGGATAAATTAATCATCAAAGTTGGGTGGGGAAGAAATCCACCCCTAGAGCACATGGGCAGGGTGGGGGGGGTGCTGGAGGTTTTATTGCTTTCCTCAGGAGCAGTGATAGTCAATTTGTTCTTTATTGTGGACTACTTACAACAGGTCAAGGAGACTCCCCTCCCAATCCCACACGTTCTCTGTGGTCGCTATAGTGCAAAGGAACATGGAAAAGCAATATTATGGCAGAACTGGAGACATGAGGAAAATCAAATCACTTTAATACAATGAGTTGGGCTGTTTATGTCCCTTATTCTGTAGCTGTGCTTCTTTCCTTCTCTCTGTGTTGTCCAACATCTCTTCTGATCTGTAGCCCCCACTGTCACCCTCTTTGCCAGTTAGTTCTGTTGGCGAACTCTCTCAAACTGTGTTTTTCATCTGCAAACTTGACCATGATTGAATTTACACCAAAGAAACACCCATGAAGGAGACTTAATTGCAGTCTTTCATGTCGGCCTCGCAACCCAAACAGGTATATAACGGAGATGCTGCTTCAGAACTCAGAGTAGCAGCCATGTTAGTCTGTATCCGCAAAAAGAAAAGGAGTACTTGTGGCACCTAAGAGACTAACAAATTTATTTGAGCATAAGCTTTCATGAGCTGCAGCTCACTTCATCGGATGCTTCAGAACTGATTCAAATGATGGCAGGCAGGACCACAATTGCATTTTGTGACCACCACATCTCTATGGGCTATGTGGAAGTAAGCTACTCAGATTCTATGAACCTGTTGAACAGCATCACTAAAGGAAAAACTTTCTTTGGATTGAGTGGACACCATACTGTGATTAGAGGCAGGTGAGTGGGCACTAATGTACTTTCACTATTCTTGACTTCTTTTATATGTATTTTGGTTTTGGCTTAGTAACAATAACATACTGTATAGCACCTTCATCCAATGATCTCAAAGTGTGGCAGAAATGTGAGTAAGCTGAGTTTTGAGACACCCCTATGAGGCATTATGTGTATTTTACAGATGGCACAGCTGAGGCAGAGTCCAGTGGACAAATTGAGAGTAGATCTGTAAGGTTATGTTAAAGAAAACAGCCTCAGAAATACTTTATTCCACTTGCTAGTGTGTAAATCTGAATGAAAAAAAGTCTAAATTTATGTAACTTACACTTTTTTCCAACCCTTTCATATTTAAGAAGCTGTAAATTAGAGTAAAGCAAAGGGCATTTTAACTTACGGACTCCTGTTGGTTGTATTTCTTGTCACACTTCCATATTCTGGCCCATCTCTATGTGAGATACACCAATCTAGAGGCGAACTGATGCTTAGGAACGTGTAAGTTACAAGTTAATAGAAGAGAGCCTCACTCATGTCTAACAGAGTAAGTCAGTCACTGTAAGATGGTGTAAATTACATATTGGAGGGTGCAGGGTCAGATGAACAGCAATTTAGACTCCTCCTACGTGGAATTAGTGGGCCAAATATTGCTCTCATGTACCTCAATATAAATTCAGAGTAACTCCATGAAACTGTAAATGAGAACGAAATTGTGCAGTTAGTCTTAGCTTCTCTGGACCCAATTCAGAATTGATGCCAAGTGGCTTGCCCAGCATCAGGCAGCAAGTCAGCGGAAGAACCAGGAACAAAACCCAGAAGTTCTGGTTCCCAGCTTCCGACCATTGTGACCTAATGGAAACTAACCCTTCGGGGCTATGTGAAATGGGCTGTTGAAAGTCTATGGATGGTTGTGGAAGAAACAGTGGGGGTTCTGGAAATGAAACAGAGCTTTGTATATGAAATTAACATATGTTGCTATGATTAATAGGGAGAAGAATACAAACTTCATAGTTTGAAACTGTGTCTGTGAAACACTTGGAATAATTCAGAGTGAAGTCACTTATGTCTACCCAAAAAGTAATGAGCTCTCGAGAAAGTGTAAATTGGCAAAGAAACTTTCCAAAGACAAGTTTAGAAATATGTTGATCTTTTCCAGCCATGCGCACATCTTTGCTAAAGGCAGGAAGAGCAAGAGTAAGCAAATACTTTTACCATTAGGCACAGTTTTATTAAAAGGTACAGATTGTAGGATTGGTTTTGCTGTATGATTAAGCACAAATATTGCTTTGGCTGTGGAAGGCTTTTTACTGGAAAAGGCACTAATCTGGTCTTTAGCTTCCTTGAGTGCTGCTTATGGACCTGTTTCCATATTTAAGAGTCCAGCAGCTCCATATGGGTCTGCAGAAACTAATGGGTAAGACTGATTTCTGTGCCGCAAATGCCGGGGGTGGGGAGCAGGGCAGGGGAGTTTACAACAGGAGACAAAACAAAAGGAAAGTGCAAACCCAGACCTTCTGTTTCCAGTCATTTTGAGAAGGCATATTTCTATAGTTCTGCTTCCGTTTTTAGAACAGAGCCTTCTTTTTCCCCCTGATTTCATCTCCTTGTTGCTGTTCACATTGCTGATGTATACTGCTGTTTCTAATCTATATTCTTTGTCTATGTTGTATCTGCCAGAGGCATTTTAATTCCAGCCCTGGAAACTACAGTAAGAATGGAGATTGCTTTGCAGTTTCGGGAGAGGAGTGTGGGGAGGTAGTATTTAGTAGATGCATAGTCCCCTCTTTTTATTTTATTTTCTCTCAAGTTTGTAGCAAATTGCTCTACTTGGCTGAGTGCTTTGCACCCTGCCGGGATTCTGAATGTAGCTTGAAAGCACCCCACTGACCTGCTTGTTTTGTTTCTCTTTTGCGAATTCCTGTTTCCAGAAAATTATGCTCAAATAACCAAGCTCTCTGCAGAAACAAGCTTTGTGCACGGACTGGATTTTCTGCTAGCCTGTGCCTCTTTTGAGGCAGTGAGAATTGGGTTGCAAGAGAAGGATGGGGTTGGCTCTTCCATTGCTCCCTCCCAATTTTCCATCTATCAGAAATATTAGTCACTCTGATCATATTCTGTCCCCTAAAACATCCAGATTGTCTGTCATGGCTTGGATGAAAATCCCTCCGCAGTTTCAGCCGAGTATTGTGTTCTTCACTTCTGTCCTAAAGCAAGAAACATGTCAGCTGTTTAACAGTGTATGTCATCACTACACAACAGTGATGCTGTTAAATAGCTGATATGTTTCACCATAGAGTGAGGGTGCATTTTGCGTGTGCACATGCATATGAAGTTATTCTTATGCTCAGCTCGTAAAGACCTTGGGGATTCTTTGAGATCAAAGGCATTGGGTAAATGTAAAATATTAGCTCCAAATGCAAAGTTTGGATTTTATTCCAGCTACACATTGTCCCCAAAGGCTGTAGGGTTTTGTTAGTATTATCGCTTATTTCCATACGTTCATCTTGTTTTCCTAGTCTGCTGACCACATGTTGGCTCCAAACAAAGTCTTCAATCTAGTATTGTTCCACCAGAAATTCTAAATCCAGGCAGCTTCATGGTGTTCTGCCCATTTATTTTCTCATGAGGACTTCCTCCCTGATGCAAAAGATAACCCATCCTATAGATAGCATGTGGGAATGAAAGAAGTTTCCTTATCAGGGAAATCAGACTTCAATTATTCTAATGTATTTAATTACTGGCATGGCTGTGGCGCTCCTGAATATTGTATCTAACTGTGAGCTAGGGGATTCTTCAGTGCCTTTCATCTGGGGTTGTTAGTGCACTTTACGAACATTCATTCATTCAGCCATGCTTCCCCTTTGAGAATTTGTAAATGCGCAAACTGAGGCGCACTGGTTAAGTTACACAGTGCTATGAGAGACAATAATATAGAAGCAAGGAATCCTGAATCCTAATCCCCTGTTCTAACCACTAGATCATGCTGCTACTAAACCAGGGCTTATAAATGTTTCCTGCTGACACTAAATGGTTGTCTGGGGACTCCAGCCATCCAGCATATTGAACCAGCTTTATTTCTCTGGTTACAGTTGAGCAGGCCTCTAGTTGGGAAGCTCTCATCTAGACTATTGACCAGTGGTAGCTTGTCTGAAACTGGAGAACTCAATCCACCTGTGAATTCAGTTCATGTTTTAGCTTTACAATGACATAAGGGGTCTCTGCATCACCCTGCAATCTAACTTTAACTCTAGTCTTTCCATTTTGCTTCAGCTGCAGTACATGTCAGTTCAACTCCAATTTCCCTTGCATTTTAATTTTCTAAACAGATTGCCTAGCCTGAAGAGTTGAAGTGTTTCGTCCTCTAACCTCAGAAGAGGAGCTGGGAGAAAGAACTGTCTCTAGTACATTGCAAAACCCAAAATCCACTGTACAACAGACGTGAGCTGAATGCCTTGCCCTGCCCTGCACTCTGTTCCATGTGTCACAGCAGATATATGGACACCATAGGCTCAAGTGTGGAGCATGTTTTCTCCCCTGCACACGTAGCCTGTTTAACAGAACACAAACCACTCTGGGCTGATGTTATAAATTTCATTTAAGATATAAGGAGAAAAAAAAAAACACTCCAAAAAGAACATTAATTCTTAATGCTCCACTCAGAGTTCAAACAAAGATCCATGTCTCTGTGTTGCCAGTTTGGAAGTAATCCCCGATTTGCAAAATTTGTATTTTTTATTGCAACTGCATTTTAACATCCTGATTTATAAAACTTAAGCCAGCAAGGAGCAGCAAGCAGTTTAAACAATCAGGGCCATCCCTTCACTGGGAATAAATCAGCATCATCCCATTGACTTCAGTGGAGCTATGCCCATTTACACCAATTGAGGATCTACTCCATATTTTGCCTCATATAGAAATTGTGGGGAGTTTTTTTTATTTGTTGTTGTTGTTGTTGTTGTTAATATAGGGACAGATTCTAAGCTTGGGTAAGTCACTGGCACTCAGCTGTGCTGATTTTCACCAGCTTGCCCAAAGCATTTGGTAAGAAAAGAGAAGGACATTTTTAACACTCCAAAACAATGCAATGAAATTAGAAATATTGGTACACGGGACCCCTCCTTCAAGCATTTCAAACTGCTTGCTTCATATCTAGTATCAAAAACACTTTCTCTCTCTCTCACACACACACACACAGTTTATTTACCAGTCGTCATGATGGTTTATTGCCAAATGGCCAAACTTGCCTTGGTGCCATAGGAACTGGTGCTCCAAAGTGTGATGAGAAACAGAACTGGGACTAGACAATGAGCCAGCTGGAGAGAGAGAGAGAGAGAGAGAACGTCCTCCGATCTAGGGCCAGATTCTTAAAGGTCTTTAGGCACCTAGAGATGCAGATAGTTGCCTAGTGGAATTTTCTGAAGCCTCTAAATATAGACGTTAGTTGCCCTGCCACTTTGAAAAGCCTGTTAAGCACCTATCTGCATCTCTTGGTGCCTAAATACCTTTGAAAATCTGGCTGTAGGTTGCTTCTGAAAATGACCTTAGGCTCTTAAGTCACTGAAGCACTTGTATGAGAAGCTGGATATGAGTCAACAGTGTGCCCTTGTTGCCAAGAAGGCCAATGGCATCTTGGGATGTATAAGTAGGGGCATTGCCAGCAGATCGAGGGATGTGATCATTCCCCTCTATTCGACATTTGTGAGGCCTCATCTGGAGTACTGTGTCCAGTTTTGGGTCCCACACTACAGGAAGGATGTGGAAAAATTTGAAAGAGTCCAGTGGAGGGCAACAAAAATGATTAGGGGACTGGAACACATAAGTTATGAGGAGAGGCTGAGGGAACTGGGGATGTTTAGTCTACGGAAGAGAAGAATGAGGGGGGAGTTGATAGCTGCTTTCAACTACCTGAAAGGGGGTTCCAAAGAGGATGGATCTAGACTGTTCTCAGTGGTAGCTGATGACAGAACAAGGAGTAATGGTCTCAAGTTGCAGTGGGGGAGGTTTAGGTTGGATATTAGGAAAACCTTTTTCACTAGGAGGGTGGTGAAACACTGGAATGCGTTACCTAGGGAGGTGGTGGAATCTCCTTCCTTAGAAGTTTTTAAGGTCAGGCTTGACAAAGCCCTGGCTGGGATGATTTAATTGGGGATCGGTCCTGCTTTGAGCAGGGGGTTGGACTAGATGACCTCCTGAGGTCCCTTCCAACCCTGATATTCTATGATTCTATGATTCTGCAGAGATGAACATAAGACCAGGCATACTTAGTCAGACCAATGGTCTATTTAACCCAGTATCCTGCCTTCTGCCAGTGGCTGGTGTCAGAGGCTTCAGAGGGTATGAACAGAACAGGGCAAGATTGAGTGATCCACCCCCTGTTGTCCAGTCCCAGCTTCTTTCAGTTGGAGGTTTAGGGACACCCAGAATATGGGGTTGCATCCCTGACCACCTTGGCTAAGCGCTATTGACAGACCTATCCTCCATGAATGTATCTAATTCTTTTTTGAGCCCATCTATAATTTTGGCCTTCACAACGTACCCTGGCAATAAGTTCCACAGGTTGACTGTGTTGTGTGAAGAAGTACTTCCTTATGTTTATTTTAAACATGTTTCCTATTAATTTTGAGGGAGAGATCCCTTGTTCTTCTGTTATATGAAGGGCTAAATAATTATTCCCTCTTTGCTTTCTCCACACCATGAACTTTACCCATATAGCAGAGAGTTCCACTGTACCAGAGGAGCAGAGCTTTCAACCATGGTCTTTATCTTGGTGCATTAGATATGCTGGACCCTGGCTACTGAGCATCTTGAAGATAAGGACTAATACCTTGAACTTCTCTAAGGTGGATGGGCCATCTCCTGCCTAGGAACTCTTGGTGGTTCCTTCATCCTCTCCCCTTACTGGATTACCTCTTCTGGACTGATTTCAGTACTGTCAAACCCCTAGCATTCAAAAAATCACAAGTTGTCTCTCCCTCCTTCCCCTGGCCCCTCCAGTCCCCCAATTGTGAGATTGGCTTAAATCAGGAGAATTTTTTTAAAATGTGGTTCTTTTTTGCCTTCTGGCTTTTGAGCCGCTGGTATTCACGTTTTTAGGCTTTTCCTCTATAGCCATGAGGTTGGAACTTCCTTTTCTGTTTAAATGAAAGCTGAGATGTCCAAATAACCACATGGCTCCAGGAGCAGGGGCTTTTAGAGAACTCCGGATGTTATGAGACACACAATAAAATTGTGGATTGACAACACTGTTTTGAATCTGTCAGTGCTCCATCATGATTGAGCTGGACCTTTCCCTCCAATAAGACAAGTGGTAATGGCAAAGTACAGTAGCACAGTGTGGTGACAGCAAAGTGACGGTGAGATCATGTGAAGTCCATAACTCTGTAGTAGACTGATCACCGCCAGGCACTAGTTGTACATGGAGCTCCTGGTAAGCCACTCACTTCCTAATGAGGTGCTCTGATACCACTGTGATGAGGACAGGAAAAACCCATAAATTAATACAGCAGCTAGGCAAGTGAATTCTGTTTTTCCAATAAAGACCAAGAGTAACAGCAAATTACTGATGTGAAGTGGTACAATTCGATTAGGTACAGATGTTTAACAGCAGGTGTTTTACAACCTCCCTGCATCTTTGTCCTGAATCCTTTTAGGTAAAATATAGTAAAACAACTACTTTCCGCACTGCTTGGGACTCTGATCCTGTTAGACCTCATTAGCTAAGCAAGGCTGGACCCGAGTAAAGACTTAGACGTTACAACTCTTTGGAAGAAAAGCGAGATGTGGTAGGAAGTGCTGACAGCAATTCAGTATGGTTCTCTCTTCCTTCTTAAGAATGAGCCACATTCCCAGCCTGGTGTTAAAGGGCACTGTGCCGCTGAAAAAGCCATCTGAGATGTACATCACAGTGTTTCAATTACAGCTGGGTGCAGATTTTCTTGTGAAACTTTTTTTTTTGATGAAAAATTCAGATTTGGCAACACCAAAACATTTTGCAAGTTTGTGCTGCTTTTGCCAAATTGTTTAGGGAAAACCAAACAATTCTAAAGTTTCAAAACATTCTGATTTTTTTGGTTTTAAATGACTTTTGAAATAAAAAGTTCCTTTGATTTCTTTTAAAAATTCCAAAAATATTTTAAATGATTGAAATTGAATGTTTCATTTGATCCAAATCTTTTTTCCCCCCAATTTGCTGAAATGTTTGGAAATTTTCATTTTCAAAAACAATATTTTTTTACTTCAGACCTGAAAAAATCCTTTATTCACCCAGTTCGCGTTCCAGTCTGAGAGGAGAGGTGTTAACCTTAATGTGCAGGTCAAAGTACAAGTTGGGCAAATTGCAATTGATCTACCTCAAACCGCCCCTCCTCCCCAAATCCTTAGTTTGAATTCGGATTCCGCGAGTGCAGACAGAATGCTATGCTCCAACCGTGAGGTGACCTCTTTTCAGTGGTGGTGTGAAATGACTCCTGTAAAGTATGTACAATGTGGAAAGGAAAGATCCTTCAGGCTGGAATGTGCTATATAAATGTGTATCATGATCTGCTACAGTGATGGGCGCTATAGAAACCCCTAAAATAGATTAGGATTTTGAGCATTGCTGTTCGTCTGTGAACAACGCACCCCTTTCTTGTGTCCCCTTTCCCATCTGATTGCTCTTTGCCTACATTGAATAACACAAAGCAAAAGAAAATCCAGTGTATTTATTCGCTTCTTTCTGCGACTTTTTAAAAAGACCCTGCTTTTGTGAGTTGAATCGAATGCTTGATAACAGACAAAGCGTTGCTAACTAGCACGGAGGCACAAAGAAGCCCCTTCAGAGGAACACATGACCTCATCGACAGGATTACTTGCTTACATGAATTCAGACTTGGTTGCTCACCTAAAATTAATAGTAGGCTTGCTCTGCAAGGACGCTCATTCATCCCCTCCCACTCCCCTCTCCCCAATCCTCCCCAGCAGGGAAAAGGCTTTACGAATCTCTTCCCTGGGTGCTGAGATCAAACATGTATGGAAATGCAAAGCAAGGCAGATGTCCCTAGTTAGGTTCCCTGCCATGCATTCACAGGCTTCTCCAGGGACCTTCACTTACAGCCACTGCCCTCGCTGAAGGGGCTGAGGACCAGCGACAGTTCCTAGAGCACGTCAGGCCCTGTTGACTTTGTTGGTTGTTGTCGGTGCTTGGAATATTGAAACCTCAGGTGCAGTGCTTCTGTGGATTCTTGGGAGAGTTCACGCAGCAGCAGTTACCCTTTTACCAGGGTGCAGCATGTGTTCCTCCCGCACGCACGGGGAGAGATGCGAAGCCAGGGTCCTGCCTGACTGCCTGTGTGGGCTGCTGTCAGCATTAGTGTCCCCTGGCTCTCGTACAATGTGGCTGAGATTTTTTTGAAGGAGCGGCTTAGGGGATTTGGATGCCAACCGGGTATTTGAATTGCCCAGGGGCTTTGCAAATCCCAGCCTTTGGATATGAGGATCCAGATGTTGCTTGACACTTGGGCATGAGTGAGAGAGGTACGGAGCACCAAGCTCCTAGGCTCGGCAAGGCTCCATAGAGCCTTGACTGTACAAGTGTGTCATTAAGAATAGGGACAAAGGTCTTTTACTGTTATTGAACATACCTCAGTGCTTGGACAGAGACTGCACAATGAAGTGGCATGGCAGTATCCCACTGTGTTGCGAGCTGGAAGCATATTTGGTGTAAGCCGGTCTCTGCATAGCAAGGAACCCAGGGAACCACTGGAAAGCAATGGATCTGCCATCTCCTGTTAATGAAGTAACACAGACTGAGACATCATTTATTTCACTCTAATTATACACCATTAGCAATGCATTACATGCGAGATCAAAGACAAAGTCATGAGCTAATTCTGAATTATGGAGCCACGTCCATTAAGGATTATCTCTATTTATCCAGAGCTTAATTAATTGTCTTTAATTCGAGTGGCATCAGAGAGGAGTTATTGGAAGCTTGTTCATTTCTGTGTTTAGAAATGGACCACAATGCAGATGGCTAAACATAACTATTACATAATGCCACATCCGATGCTTCTTAACATAAACCTTAGATGCAAAACAACTGTGTTTAAATAACCTTACGGGTCTGATGCAAACCAAAAGCAGGATGGAGATTCAAGGATACATCTAAAGCTCTTTCCCATTGAGTTGATCAGGCACAGGAGGTCTTTGATGGATGTTGCATTGGGCCCCTAGTGCATACTGTTGCTCTGCAGGTCCCTGCTCTGTCAACTTTCCTATTGATTTCAGTGATAGTGTTGCCTAAGTGAGGGCCCACAGAATCAGCCCTAAGAGTGAGAGTTGACGGTAAGTTACAACAAATCAAGGCATGCCTGTGAATTTCTTTTAGGGGGAAGGGGAGTTCCAAAAACCTTAGGGGCCAAAGTGTAGCTTTAAATGACAGTCCTCCACAGGGGGCACTGCAGAGTCACACTGCCCAGCTGCCGGTCCAGGAGGATCTGTGTCTGATTGACTCCAGCTACATCCTTTGGAAGGGTGAAACATCCATTCCACTGCATTTGGTGGCTGGTGCAAAGAAGGGCTGGGGGCCATAGTTTCCACCCTCTCTGTCCTCTCCCCAGCTCCGAGAAAGCTAGGGCTGCTGTAGGCACAAGACAGGAATGTTTCTTGTGCTCCCTGATCACAAGGATTGGGAGTGTGCCCAGCAAGTGTCTCCTTGCACATATCCTTTCTGCTCTGTGCTCACCTGGGCAAGAGCAGGGCAAGAAAGACCTGAAATTTAAGTAGGAAATTTATCTCCCCAAATTTGGTCCTCTCCGGATCAGAGAAAATTCCTGATGGATGAATCCAGACGGGCCAGAATCCTGCAGTCCACGTCAAAGAGCAAAAGCTGTCATAGTTCAGATGGTTTGAACTATGAAGGGGAGACAGTGCTGCTGCTCTTGGAGTTTTCATATATAGGCGCGCACACAGACAATGGATTATCAACATCCAATCTGGATTCCCTCGTGCTCTGGACACCACATCACACCTGCTATCCTTAAGGCTGCAAAGGACAGGCAAGGATTAATATCCTGCCCACTACAGACTCCATATGGGCTCTTTTTGGTGCTCATGCTGGCAGAATGCTACTCCTCAGTCAGCCAGAGTTGTTGGAAAGGGGAAGGAAACCCCGCTCAGCATCCCCCTCTCTTTGGGGAGTGGATCTGTGCTCCTCCAATACTCTGGCACTGGGGCATTGCGGTGGATTCAGAACAGTATTCAAACCAAGATCTCCCACATGGCAGCATGAAGCCCTACCGCTACACTAATCTCAATTTAATAATGTTAAACACGGATCTGTTTAATTTCCTCCAAGAGTGTCCAGATTCTGGAATGGCTCCAAAGGAAGCATTTCAACCTATTCTATAAATAATTACATAGGCGAGGCTTTAACAAGAGTATCTTATACCCAGCAGTCGTAACCACCGTGGTAGTCAATTTCAGTGTTGAAAGAACTATCAGAGTGTATATTTTCCAAAGACATCTCATCTGCCCTCTGCACCACTGTTCTTATCTTCTGTATTAGCTACCTCTTTAGGTGGTGTACCCTGAATATTATTAACCCTTTTGTCACTATCTGTAGTCACCCCAAGGCACATTGTTAGTTTTCTTCGTATTACAGTAGCACCTAGTGGCCCCTCAATTAAGATCAAGGTCCGATTGTGCTAGGCACTGTACATACATACAGTAAGAGACAGTCCCTGAACCAAACAGCTTCATTCATCTTGTGCAGATCAGGAACTGAGCCATGGAGATATCAAAGATTGAACATTTCAAAGGGTGCTAGGGAGTTTGGCAACCGACTTTCATTCATTTTCAATGGGATTTGGGTGCCTAACTCTGTTAGGCTTGGATTTTCAAAGGAGCTTAACTGACTTGCCCAAGGTTATGCCAGAAATCGGGAAGTAACCCAAAATTCCTGAGTCCCAGATTAGTGCATTATCCCCAAAACCAACCTTCCTCTGAATTCAGTGAAATTGATGGACTGCTAAGGTGTCAGGCTGAATTTACCTGAGATGCTCATCAGCATCACGGAGTCCCAAAGAAGCATGCACTAAAAGCCTTTATGAAATCTATTTAATGCACATTTTCTACTGTCATTTTTTCCCAACTTGTATCTTGGACAGTTAGCTTTATTTTCTATTTAAGTTGCAAGTAATTGCTCATCAAATCTAATATTTTATAGATTTGAATATGATTTCTGTGCTGTTGATGTTGGAAAAAAACCCATGTCTGATCCACAAACTGCCTTTATTTGACAAAATGCCAAACCGACTGTTTAATTTGGAAATATATGTTCTCTGTCTGGGATCTTGAATGACAAGGGTAAGCCAAGGATGAGTTTCTATAGTTGAGAGTACAAACCTCCTGAAACCAGTGGTTTAGAATGCAATAATAGATTCTAGTTTCATTAGAAATTGCTATTGTACCACAGTAGATTTGGTCTCTCAAGGGGATCCGTGTGTGCTTTATCACTCAGAATTTACTATAGCTCCTTTCACATGGTTTATGGTCGTTGGCTTTAGTTTTTTCTTTCCCTTCGTGGTAATGTCACGCTGATGCCTTTGTAATACAAGACTCTTCTAAATTCAAAATTGTACACAAAGCAATTAATTTAAACTCCTTCCAAAACACCCTTGGCAAAATTTCCTCTGCATGCTGCTTTTCATCCAAGATGGGAGGGATGGAGGCGAATATTAATCTTAATGGTTTAATTCCAGGATGATACACAGTAGGAGCTGTAAAGCAGAAACTGTACAGCTATTCTCTTGTTGAAATCACAAGAAATTACTCAAGGGGAAAGAAAACGGCCAAGAACTATTTGAAAAAAAGTGAGTGGTAGAACAAGAACAGCCATAAGTGATAGGAATGAGTTTCCAAAGCCCGTGGCTACCAAATGAGATAAAGGGTAAAAACCCAAGCTGATAAATAGCGGGGAGATTTTCAGCTGCAGAAAGAGCAGCTAACTGCCCAACTCCCATAGAAAGCCAGAGTTGTGTGCCTAAAGCCTTCTGTGCCTTTTGCCTTAGGAGAGGGGGATGAATAGAATCCAGTGGTGGAGGGCTGGGAGCATAAGTACAGCCCAGTGCGAGGAAGGACAAATATTATCCGGTGCCCAGAGTTTAGGAGCTTAATCCTCAGGTCCAGCTGAGCTGCACTTAGAACAAGATCCCAGGCAGTTGATCGGTCAAAACAAGTTTGTTTACTACTATCATATTGCTACTCTCTGATAGGGAGGCTGGGTTTGGACCCTGGTAGGGTGAGCAGACAGCAAGTGTGAAAAATCAGGACGGGGGTGGGGGGTAATAGGAACTTATATAAGAAAAAGACTCCAAAATTTGGGACTGTCCCTATAAAATCGGGACATCTGGTCACCCTAGACCCTGGGAGCAATAAACATAAACCTCAGGGCCTATTTATAGCCTCCCACAGCTTCCTTTGTTTATCTGAAGTGCACTAACACAGAGTTTCTCAACATTTTCCATACCAGGGACACGGTTGCTGCCTTCCTAAACTGTGTCAGGGAGATCTCAGGGACCGGTGCCAGCCCAGGGACTGGTCGTTGAGAAAGACTGCCCACATAGGAGGTCCTCAAAGTCATTTTGGAAGGAATGGGGGTTTCCATAATTGCACCACCAACGTTTACGGGGCATGCATTTTGCACATAAAACACCTCCTTTGCTGCACAAAAATTAATCACAAATTGAGGGTGCAAATCATTTTCCATGCTGTCCATGGAAAATGGACAAGATCTGGGAGTTGTTAAGGAGGACCTTTGTAAATGTGACCATGTGGGTCAGTAAGAGCTGTGCCAAAGCGAGATGTGAAACAGATGACTGCAGGATGTAGCCAAAGCCCTTCATTGCAGACGTTTATCCACATCAAACAAAAGCCTCAATTTGTCCTTCAAATAAGAGCTATTTAAGCTGTAAAGGCAGGAACATGAAAATGAGGTCATAGAACTTGGGCTTGATACTGAGAGGTTCTGAGTGCCTCCTGTAGGAGGCTGAGACCTCAGCTGCAAGACAGAAAGGGTGGTCTTGTGTTTTAATGTACTGGAGTAAGACTGAAGACACCTGGGTCTATTTCCAGCTTTGTCAGAGACTTGCATTGCCTTGGGTAATTCACTTAGGGCATTTCTACACTGCCCCGCAGTTTGTACTTACTACAGGGGTGTGAACTGCAGCGTGCATCAAAGTACTGCGCTCTAACTCCCCCATGTGGAGGCTGTGGGCACAAACTTTTAGAGGTCCCTTGTTCACACTCATACTTCTGTTTGTAGAGGACTATGTCAGCGCAAACTCAGGACCTTTAAGTTTTTACCTGCAGCATCCACACTGAGGAGTTACAGCACAGCTTTTTGGTGCATGCTGCAGTTCACACTCCCAGAGTCCAAACTGCAGGGCAGTGTAGACATGCTCTAGGTCTCTGCGTGCCTCAGTTTTCCATCTTTCAAATGGGAGTAATAATACTTTCCTTGTCCGTTGTGACTGCAAGCTCTTTGGAACAGGGAAGTGTCTCTTCTATGGGGTCTCTGGGCATCATTGAAATATTCTAGGAATAACAGGAATTAAGGGCCCACAGGGGTCCTTGCAGTTTCAGCCCCCCATCGCTTTAGTTAAGTGAATGAATTTTTCATCCATTCTTCTTTTTTTCCCAACTACTTTCCTCATGTCCCTGTGTTTCTGCCCCATGTTAGTGCCCAGGGCAAGCTCAGAGCTATGTTTCTTGGACTTAGCATGTCCTGCTTTTTAGCTTGTGTAACCATGAAGATGTGAGGCCAAGCTTTTCTTGCGTCCTGTCTGATGCAGCTGGATCCACTGTGTGCCACTTCATGAAAATCACCTCATACGGCAATGCTTTTTGACTCATTACCCCACAAATGGGTCACCACATCTGAGAGAGTGTTGGCTGATTTGGGGCTTAATCCAAGATGATACTTGATAACATAACGGCATGTGACATCCTTGCCTAAACTGAGAAAATATAATTTCCTTCCAACTGGCTGCCGCCTGCATTTCAATGTGACAGTGCCTGATGTGGTGTTCTGATAAGCAGAAAACTGGAGGGCGTTCTCTCCCGCTTTTTCGTTCCTTATGGATTTCTCTTCAAAGTAAGAACCCTTCTGCAATTGTATTTCTTACACTGAATTTCTAGAGATGGATTCAATCTACACATTTGGAGCTGCGTTTTGAGGGCCTTCAGATCTAGCCTTTCGCTTCCTGTCCATTAGAAGGAAGGGGGCCATTGAATCTGGATCCACAATCTTGGATTCTTTGGATCTGGGATTTCCAATCAGGTTTCTCTCTTTTATTTACAAATAGTGGACCAAATACCTGTCTGGAGTATTTGGTGGGTGTGATGGACAACCCTAAGAGAGTTACTTGATGATGATGTCCACAGAGATAGAACTCAAACTGTCTAGCTCCAAAGCATCCGTCTGTATTGCTTGATCTAAAGAACTAGGCCCATCAGGTTGTAGGAAGTGGAAAACCAAACCTTTTTTGTGTGGTCCAGTTGCTGTATGGCGAACAAAGAACTACCCTTGGTTAAATATAGGTTAAGAACATAAGAACGGCCATAGTGGGTCAGACCAAAGGTCCGTCTAGCCAGTATCCTGTCTTCCAACAGTGACCAATGTCAGGAGCCCCAGAGGGCATGAACAGAACAGGTAATCCTCAAGTGATCCATCCCCTGTCGCCCATTCCCAGCTTCTGGCAAACAGAGGCTAGCAACACCATCCCTGCCTATCCTGGCTAATAGGAATTGATGGACCTTGTGACGAGTTGCCCCCCTTTAAGGTGCCACCTGATGTACTGGGGTTTCACTGAGCCCCTTCTGCTCCACCAGTCTGGATTCCCTCTCCTGGTTTTGCTGAATTAGGCTCTCCGGCCTCTTGTAGCACACACACACACAGGTAGGGCCATACCCAGCTGCAGACACAGACTGAAGACAGCTCTGTGTGAGAGGATTCACCCAGCACTCACGGCCACACCCCTTTTGGGGAATAAACCCAAAATAATACTGTCTTGTGCTGTATGGAAAGATTTTCACAGCACAAGCTAATAAAAATTTACCCTTTCCCTCAATGTGAAGAGAGATATGCACAACTTATTGCCCCCCCCCATTAGAAATTGCACAAACCTAGTTTAATAATAAACAAACCAAATTTATTAACTATAAAAGGCAGATTTTAAGTACTTAAAGGGGATAGCAAACAGAACAAAGCAGATTACTGAGTAAATAAAACAAAACACACACACTAAGCTTAAGATCTTAAAGAGACTGGTTTCAAGAAGTAATTTCTTACCCTAAATGTTGTTTTAGGTAAGTTGCAGGGTTTCAGTAGCTTAGAGTTCCAGTTATTTTTTCTTGCAGACTTGATCCCTGTCTCAGTCTAGACTCACCCCTGCCTTTCCCTTCAGGTTAGTTCCTTTGTCCATTCAGGTTCTTTCAGCAGTGCTTCTTGGGTACACAATGGAGGAGAGTTCCTATCAACTTCCTCCCCAGCCCTTAAAAAAGAATTTACCTAAAGCGGGAATCCTTTGTTTGATTCCCATTCCCCTACAGAGGAAAAATACAAGCAACGTCCAAAGTGGTATTTTGTTATCAGGTGACAGGACCACCTCACCGGGTGGTGTCATGGCTATGTCCCAGGATGCCTCTGACGAAGGCGGGAGATTAGTATCTTTGCAGTCTTATCGTTCCCTCCTAATGGCTCATCAAGGCTGTGATGGCCCGTTGTCTGGTGTGCCTCCCCCAACTACACACACAGTTGTAAAAATATATCTTAGTTAGGCCATATTCGTATCATAACCATATTTCTGTGAAGAATATGGGGTGTAACATCACGTACTGATCAATATATAGATAGAACTTCTCTGAGTGTGGGAATCACTATTTCTCTCTCACACACACACACACTGTTGCTTTCCCTTTTTCCTCTCTGGACTCTGGAGATTCAACGCAGTGTAAGAGTTTTCCATAGGGTAGAAGGACTAATTACTGGATATTCTAAATAACTCAGCAGCCAGAGATTCCCAGTGAGAACATTGAGAGCTGCTGGATGCTGAGCTATGTGACTGCACACAATTTCACTACACCCTTATGGTCCATAACTCACTAAGACTTTCTGAAGTGGCTTGAATCATCCTTCTTAAAAACCTCCCCCTTCAGAACAAATCAGATGGCAGCCAAAGGAAAAGATGCAATGGTTTTGCATTGGTAGTACTCCTCCCACGCTCTTGGGAGGCTGCAGTACAGAAGTAGTCAAGGACTCTTGTTACAAATGATCATTTCAGCTCCCTGGAGTGATTTCATTTAGTCTGCTTTTCACTGAGGATTTCCCACTAGGTTCTTAGGCCTTTTGGCATCTCCGGTGGAAAGAGAGAGTATTTTTCTAGGCTTAAATGTACAGCAGCAATGAGGAGATGTGATTAGTTCAGAACTGTTCACTTGTTGCCTGGCTGCATCATACATTCTTTAAAACCATTTCAATACCCTCTACTCCCTAGCCTACCTGTGCTCAAGAAGATGATGCAAGGTCAAGGGCCCTGGCACAGCAGTAATATTAGCAGATTTCCTTTAGTTGGGTTGAGGCTTTTAAAGCTCTTCCTTGTGAAAATCCACCCTGGTAGCCGCTTTTCAGTTGCTAATCCTTGGGAATGAGGTCACTCGCACCACATTAGAAAGTGCCTGAGCTTTACCATTTCCCCAAGTCCCGAAAGGGAAAATATCCCAGAGCAGGGCAATTCCTAGTATGAGTCTTCTGTACCTGTCTGGTGGAAAGAGACAGAGAGACAAGGACACCACAAAACAGGGACACCAATGCTCACAGCTGACCATTTCTATGCACCCCAATCCTTGGGGTAACTGGGGACCAAATTAGCCCCTGGTGCACATTTGAGAAGCCCTGAGTCCTGATAAGCCTCAGAGGGCTGCTATGGAGTCAGCGGTTAGCAGAGTACAAAGTGCACCATTTTATGCTTCCTATGCCAAGGGGTGCCACAGAATATGTGTAACCAGCTCTATGCCAGCTGATGATCTAGCCCAATGTTTTCACTCTAGATTTTAACAAAACATGCAGAAATATAAAATATGTTGACACTATTTGTTCCCATCCTCTCGGGATGGTGACAGTGTCAGCATGGGTCTAAATGTATGTGTGCACATCTGTGAATTTAATTTCCCTATTGTGACATGTGGCAGGTGTCTGAAGAAATGGTCTCAGGTTTTGCCTTCTTCAGGGCAGGCTCTGCAGAGGGATTTGTTACCTCCTATAGTTCCTCACCCACCGCAATCTGCCTTGATTAGAACCACACAATATTCTTTTTCGCATACTTCTATCGCCATGTGTCTAGAAATCCTCTGACGGTCCTGCCACTCCTTCTGAATTGACAAAATGAACCAAAAGATACTCTAGAATGATAAGCTATGAGACCATAAATTTCTCTTCAAACCTGGTAGCTTCCAACTAATTTCTTTTTTGGGAAATATTAATAGATTATGTTTCCTTAGCAGCCACTGGGAATCAGGACTCCTGGGTTCTGCAATCATTGTAAATATTGTTTTCCATTTTCACTTAAAAACATAGATTTGCTATGTTTAAAAAAGTGAAAAAAATTCAGCTTTCAACAACCAAAAAAATACGATGCTTTGAGGTCCTCAGAGGTAAGGTGCTGCTGTGTAAAAGAAAAGTGCTGTTTTTCTTGGTATTATGGAGAGTCCATCTCCCTTCCATCATATATTATTATTATTATTATTTATTATTCATTGATGGCGATCAATATTTTATGGAGTGTTTCTTCAGGCATTTCCCCCATTTCTTTTCTCATAATCATCAAATGTCAACAAGTCATTCTTTCATGGGAAGTGTGCGTATTTTCTTCTGAACCCGATCAATAGGAATTCCGAGTCAGCCAAAGGGGTTAGTTTGAAACTGATGGAAGCTTCTTCATCCTCCACCAGAGGCTAACTCTGCTGCCTCTACCGTGCTTCATTGCGTCAGCTGGTCCAGTTGCATGTTAATAGTTGCTTTAGCGTTCCCTCCGCCTAAGTTAAAAACCAGGACTCTGGTCATGGCCTCTGCTCTGTATTCTGAATGCCTGGCTGCAATTCACTTAATTCCTAAAGCATATGTCCAAGGCTCTAACAGTGTGATGTTGAGGCAATAGCTTAGGCTGTTGTAACTTCTGGGTCAGGTACCGTCACACTTAATCTTATGGCTTCCTTGAAAAACAAAACGGACCGCAGTGACTCTCTGCCATCTTCTGCACAACGTTACTGCCACGGCAACTGTCTTGTTAAATCTTTATGCAATATCTTCAGCCTACCAGTAGAGAGGGTCTGAAATAGAGGATTCTGTTTTAACTCCTCCTGCACCCTCAATCCTGGTGGCTTAGTTGCCAGTCATGGACGTTAGGAGTAACATTTTCAAAAGCTCCTTCGGCTTAGGCATTTAAGTAAATGAGAATTAGTCTTGAAGTCACTTAAGTGCTTTTGGAAATTTGACCCCAGGCCAGGAAAATCTGACTCAGTATAAGTAAAGAGAATGGCTTTGATCCGTTCAGCAATGTTGTCAGCTTTACGAGCAATGGGCTGGACTGAGCACTGAAGTCAGTGCAGTAATACTACTGTGAAAATCGTGTCAGAGGAGAATCAGGCCCAGTGTGTGTTTATCTGACATTAGTCTTTGACTCAGGCTGGGTGCTATAAGCCGATGCCTGTTTGTCAAGCTACTCCAAGATCTCTAGACTGGTATATCCAACCTAACCAGAGGCTAAGATACTGGCTCAGGTTTATTCATACCTAACCCTAAAGAGCTCGTCTCTAAGAAGATGGTCTTGTTAGAAAATATTCTGCCTTGTATTTCCTATGCCGTATATTTTTCTTCCCTTTTCCCCTTCCCCACCAATTGCTTTAGGCCAAAATCCTGGTCCTTACACATCACATTTGTTCCATGCAGAAATCCTAAATTACATCAATGGGATTTCTGTATGCAAAACAAGTGTAGACTAGGCATTAGTCTAGCCCACAGTGTAGACCACAAAAGAGAATTATGCCTATAATGCATTTTGTATTGTGGTGGCTATTTTTCATGATTCTACTATATGTTAGCTGGATGAAGTCTGCAGCAAAGTATACGGACTAGTGAAGAATGGGAAGAAAGGGAAAAGAAAAAATAACCCTGCAATCCAGATGGGATTATTTTCCCAATCAGAAACAAAATGTTTGTCCTATTTCATTACATTTTAGCTAAGAAGCCTAATTATTATCTTTAATAAAAACATGTAAAAATGCAAACTGCATTCCTGGTGGTTGTTTTTTTCAGATGTACTGTGTCTAGAGCTAAGGTAACGAGTGACAAAAATAATACACTTAGAATATTTATGACAGATGGTTCTGCTAAAGGTTACCGATCAAGGGCTTGATTGCTAACCTGTACTCATAAGATTCAGGGTATGGCTACGCTGCAATCACAAGGTGTAACTGCAGCTCGAGTAGACATACCCAAGCAGAGACAGCAAGTGGAGACAGAAAGACAGATGAGGGAGCATAAAGAAACAATGAAACAGTATTAGTCAGCATGATGGGCTGTGGGGGTCAACCCATCAGGTACCTAATCATTGTCGAGTTTTTTTGTTGGCATTAGGACAGGATTGAGCACTTGGTGAATAAGGGCTGTTGCATCTGGGCCCTCTTTTGCAAACTCTTTCAAGCTTTATAACCTGCCGTACATTAAAATATCTCAACCCTTGAGGTCTATAGTGAGAAATATTTAGGAAATATCTACATTGGATTATATGTCTGTAACTTTTGGATGCTGACTTGCATAGCAACAAGAAACATCACAGAGGGGGGTTGAGGGAGGAAAATAAAGAGCAAATGCTGCAGGTTGCTTGGCTTACATCTTTCCCTTTTTAAATGTCTGTTCCTGGGTGGTCACTAGTGGCCAGAACTGTTGGGTAAACATGCTTGAAGGGTGGGAGTTGCAGGAAGGAGTGTTGCCTTTGTTGTTCCAGCCAAAGAATAGATAATTTATAAAGCACTGTGTGGAAATTGCCTGGTAGATTAGGAAAGATCTCAGATCCAAGTGGGGAACTCAGCTCCCCAAGCCCGATCCTTGTCAGATCAGACAAGAAACACCTGATCTGAATCAGCCAAGATACACTGGAATCCTGCGCTCTGCTTCAAAGCACAACGACCATGACTCAGGCAGCGTGGAGTGCTTCTTCCAGACCACCCCTGAAGAATGTCAAAAAGATGTCAGTAGGGATGAAGTCTTCCAGAGTCATCCTCCAGCTGGGAGGCTTAATTAATTCGGTCTGGCGCACCTACAATAAATCTGCATATGATCTTGTGACTCTTCAACAGTGGAGTGACAGTGGCCCACTAAGAAAACAGGTTTTTCAGTTTCCAGCCACATTCCAAAGACACAATTAATACAGTCACAGAGCCATATTCAACTCCTATTGAGGTCAATGGGCATTGGACTGCATCCATATCCCTTTAGGCTGGGATTTTGCAAGAGGCCTAAGGGAGTTAGGTGCTCAAACCTTTTGAAATCTGTTAGGAGCTGGATGCCTAACTTTCCAGATGTCTTCTGACTAGCCTTAAACTCACGAGAATTAGGATGACATTATAGGGGTATAATATTGACCGGTGAGTATTGTTTACTAGTTTGGAACATGGATGGGAGCAAGTAGAGGAACATAAGGAACTGGGCTATTTGCTATGATTAGGTGCCTGTTATGTTAGTTTGAGGCCTTGTGGGAGGAATTATACTAAAGGTTGGATTTTAGCTCTAATCACAGCAAGCTTAATAACCCAGTTACTTATGTCCACCTACTTGCCTCCCTGCGTGTTCCAAACTAATACACACAGGTCAATATATCCCTATAATGTCATCTTCTTTCTAGCGAGCTGAAGGTTAGTCAGAAGACATCAGGAAAGACGGTAGATCAATATGCCTAAGACCCCTTTCTATATCCCAGCCTTCAGTCTGTTGTTGATCCTTTCACCAACTAGTTCCTAAATGTAGCTAGATTTTTGTCTGTCAGTATCTTGTTGTCAATTTGGACAATAATTTTGCTTATACACTGAGCAAGACATGGCTAACATCTGACACAGACATCTCGCAAGAAACTGTAAACACCTACAGATAACTTGTGAGACAGTCGGGGTCTCGGGGTAAAATACATAGCGTACCTGGGATCTCCGCTTCATCATTTGTAAGACACTTTGAGATCCTCAAGTGGAAACTGCCGTGTAAATCAGGAAAGGCCTTAAGCACCTACATAAATCCTGACTTCACTGGAATTCAAGGACAAGTATGAAGTAAGCCTGTTTTTAAGTACTATCCTGAGTAGGGATACTTGCATGACTCAGAGCCCCATTTACAGATGGGCCTGGGTCACAAATTGAGATGTAGATCTAGATCTGAACTTCACCAACCATTGGGAGTGTCTGGCTCAGGACCACCTCTATTATTATTTACCTGGTGACTTTTTCCAGCACAGAAGCTGGGTTCAAACACTTTTGAACAAACAGGGAAAGTGCTGGAGAATGATTCAAAGCTGAATGGTTTCCTAGACAGAGAACAAGATGCAGTTGCACCTTGTATGGTTCTGATTTATTTCCTAATAAAAAAGATATAAAATTCACTCTTTGGGAGCCCTGCTTTGTCTATGCAGAAAATGGACCTGGATAAAGGAGGCTGGGGTATTCTTGTCCTCCTGTTGTAAAAGCCAGCGGAATTGCATGGGGAAACAAAATTGATCTCTACACTTCATGGGAGGCAAAGGGCCATGGAAGCTGGTTACCCAGCTGATATCTATTGCCATCAGAGCCTTGGGTATCAGAGTCTTTATTGCTGTTTGGGGAATTACCAACACAAAGAAAGAGAGGCCACATCCAGTCATGGGCCAACAACTGATCTATACATTTAACAAGACTTTTCTGGGAGTGGAAAGCAACACAAAAATTAAGGTATTTATTAGGGAGTGATTGGATAGCCTGCCGAGCAGGCTCTTTGAGTATGTCGGTCTGAGAGAAGAAGGGCTAATTCTGAATGGACGAAGATTGGGGGGAAGGGGGCGGTTATTTTTTTTTTTATCTGCTCTCCAGTTCAGCCCACTTGAAATTCACCTCAACATCTTTTTTTTTCCCCTCCCGAATTAAAAAAGAATGACATGCAGGAAGGGCTGTTCTGGCCCAGCCAGGTGGCCGTGGCTAAAAGTAGGTACTTTATGGATAGCTGATGAAAGATCAGATATTGGAAAATGGTGCCTGGTGAAAGGAGTCACCTGTTACTGAAAAGACCTGTTCACACCTGTGTCAATGTGAAGCTTTCTCTTTCTCTTGAAGGGCTCAGGTATATCAAAGGGGTTTTCTTTTCTTTTCTTTTCTTTTCCCAGTTATTCCCCCACACACCTGTCTGGTCTCCTACCCTTCCGAGAGATTGATGTAGCTCAGCACAGTGCAAGATACCTGCTACACTTGAACTAATATCTGTTTCTCCCAGTATATACGATGGCCTGGATCCTTAGCAGATGTAAATCAGTGTGGCTGTGAAGAAGATATCAAAGTCCATAAGCTTGACTCTTGGTCTGAGAACACATTTACTTCACTGCCATAAACCAATTCCTTTGCGGGGGTCTATATAAGAAACACATTAAGTCTTGACATTGATCCCCTTTCTACCCCCCAAGTCAATTGTAAATAAAGGGAAACAGTTGAAATGGGCTTAGTGGCTGTGACGTGCTAGATGACACATGATTTAGATCTCAGATGTCCTGGTGCTTGTTAGGCTGAATGTTGTTGGTTGTTGGGTGAGAGGAGGGAGGGATTCTTAGTTTCTTACTAGAATGACATCAAAATGTAGAATTTCCATTTGTTTTTAAAGGAAATCATCTTGATTTTTTTCAGAGTAACAGCCGTGTTAGTCTGTATGCACAAAAAGAAAAGGAGTACTTGTGACACCTTAGAAACTAACCAATTTATTTGAGCATAAGCTTTCGTGAGCTACAGCTCAAGTGAGCTGTAGCTCACGAAAGCTTATGCTAAATAAATTGGTTAGTCTCTAAGGTGCCACAAGTCCTCCTTTTCTTTTATCTTGATTTTTGTGTCTTGACTAGTTCTGCTTCTTACCCTTATAAAAACAGAGTATCCTTCAGTAATAGCCCCCAAACTTACTGCTCACAATACTTCTTTCAGGGGGCCAGATTCTTACCTCAAGTGCACATGGACAGTGCCCATTGTCAGCAATGGAATTTACATGTGTGCACCGGTGGGTAGAATTTTTGTCAGCAGTCTTGGTTTCCGTTCTTGGCCCTGTGACTCACTTAAACTCTCTGTGGCTCGGTATGTTCACTTGTAAAATGGGGACTCATTTGCAAGTGCACCAGGGTCTTGGATGGAAGGGGATGGATTGTGGTGGTGTTTAAATGCAGGCTCAGTGACTTGAAGCTGACTGGCTCTTGATGTCAGCGGTGGTGCACCTGAACTGTTTATCAGGCCTCCTTGCTTTCAGTATTGTGGATCTTTAATTGGGAGGTGCAGTGGTAACTCATTCTGTGCAACTTTCATTGTTGTTATAGGGGGAAAGCACAGCAGGAAGAGAAGAGAAATAGAATTTTGTTTGGAGCTGGCTCTCCAAATTCTTCTCCGGACTGAGAAAGCAAAACGGCATTGAGGAACCAGCAGTGTCCCAAAGGAGCCGAATATCACCATGGGGCTTCCCTTGCAGGTTTTGACCTGTGCCATCATAGCTTTGCTACACCACCATGTCAACGGTGGGCTCATCAAGAGAATTATCCGGCAGAAGCGGGAGACCGGGTTAAACGTGACCTTGCCGGAGGATAACCAGTCTGTGGTCTTTAACCACGTCTACAACATTAATGTACCCATGGGCTCCCTCTGCTCTGTGGACTTGGACTCAGCTAATGAGGACGCAGACCTGAAGCCCCAGCCTGAGCCAAGCAAGACCTACCAGGAGCACACGGTGAACGAGGGGAACCAGATTGTCTTCACACACCGCATCAACATCCCCCGCCGGGCTTGTGGCTGTGCAGCTGCCCCTGACATCAAGGATCTGCTGAGCAGACTGGAAGAGCTGGAGGGGCTGGTATCCTCTCTACGAGATCAGTGCTCCAGCAGCGCTGGCTGCTGCCACAGCGGCCTAACAGCAGAGGGTAAGGCGGGTGGGCGAAGCTGCTGCGTAGCAGAGTCTGGCTCCTGGCTGCGAATAAATATGAGAGCTTGTTGAAAAACCGGGGAAAATGAACCCCATTCATTCTGAAGTGCCATCAAAATTGGAAATATTTTTGACCAGCTTGTGAAATGTTAAGATACATTTGCAAGACTTGGATTATCCACAGGCCATAGCCAGACAACTGTTGTTCATGAATCCCTTTGGTTCATGAATCACTCGGTTCATGGATCCCTGTGGGGCTTAGGCTGCAGATAAGCAGCCACAGGCCTAGAGGGAGACAGCAGCAGGTGAGGCCAGAGGCTGAAACATGGGCACTTTGGGAGCTCTTATCCTGAACACGTAGGTGTCTGGATTAGGGTTTGGTGGGAGTTTTGTGGATCGCAGCACAGCCAAAACTGGGGCTTAGGTGCCCAAGTACCTTTGTGCATCTGGGCTTTCAACAAAGCCATGCTTTATAACAGCAGCTGAGAATCAGGTCCTATAGTCTTATGATTATCATTTTGTAAGGACAGAAAGTATTATCCACTGGCCTGGCCAGAAATCCATCAGCGGGTCGTGCCTGTCGACTTCAAAGTGCTGCACAGACTCTAATTCCTCTTCACTGCCTCCCCACTCCATCTTATCCCCATGTTACAGATGGGGTAAATGAGTCCCTGAGACTATATATGCCCAAGGCAGCACAGCCAGTGTGTTTGTACAGCACCTAGCACAATGGGTCCCCATTCTTGGCTGGCCGTTGGGTATTACTGTAATAAACATGATTAATAATAAATAATACATTTTAAAATTCTTACCATTATCTCTTTTTTAAAATTTCAACATACCTCTGCTCTTGTTGGGTTTGGTCGGTGCTGTCAGAGCAGCAGAATGAAGTGTGAGAAGCCATTTTCAGAGTATATTTGGCACAACCCAAACCTGAAGGGTTTAATCTTACACAAAACTTTTGGATATTTATCCACGCCAAATTTTTTGAGATTCACCCATCCCTTAATCACTATGTGATATTTGTGTGAGCAGGCCACGAATCCAAGCTCACTATCCACATTGGCATCATCCCACTACTGCCACCATTACCATTTTTTAAGAGAAGAGGTAACAGTTGTCCTTGGGTTCAGTGGATGCTTACACCTGCCATTTTATACAAGATTATAAAATTTTGTAACCCTGACCCGTGCCCTACGAGCAGTACCAGAGTTGTCTTAGTAACAATCTTGTGTGTCTAACTTCTGTGACGCACACCACAATCTGTTAGGTGTAATGAGTTTTCTGATTCATTGATACAGGACAAGTGGACACCACGCCGTATTGCAGTGGACGAGGGAACTACAGCACTGAGCACTGTGGCTGCATTTGTGAACCTGGCTGGAAAGGACCCAACTGCTCAGAACCAGAATGCCCGAACAATTGCAACAACAAAGGCCACTGTGTCAATGGAAAATGTATCTGTGATGAGGGCTTCACTGGGGAGGACTGCAGCCAGCTCACCTGCCCCAATGACTGCAGTGACCAAGGCAAATGCATCAATGGTGTCTGTCTGTGCTTTGAGGAGTACACCGGTGAGGACTGCAGTGAAGAGCTTTGCCCGGTGGCATGCAGGGAGCATGGAAAGTGTGTGAACGGTCGGTGTGTGTGTGATGAAGGCTTCACCGGTGAGGACTGCAGTGAGCCGCTCTGCCCGAACAACTGCAATAACCGTGGGCGCTGCGTGGAGAAAGAGTGTGTGTGCGACGAAGGCTACACAGGTGAAGACTGCGGCGAGCTTATCTGCCCCAATGACTGCTACGACCGTGGCCGCTGTGTCAACGGGACCTGCTACTGTGAGGAGGGCTTCACCGGGGAGGACTGTGGGGAGCTTACCTGCCCCAACAATTGCAACAACAATGGCCGCTGCAGTAATGGGCTGTGCATCTGCAATGAGGACTTTGTGGGCGACGACTGTAGCGAGCGGCGGTGCCCCAAGGACTGCAACAAGCGGGGGCGCTGCGTCAACGGGAAGTGCGTGTGCAACGAGGGCTTTGCTGGCGCCGCCTGTGGCCAAGTGAAGTGCCCCAAAGATTGTAACAACCGGGGCCGCTGCGTCAACGGGCAGTGTGTGTGCCAGGAGGGCTTCATGGGCGAAGACTGCAGTGAGTTGCGGTGTCCTAGCGACTGTAGCAACCGGGGCCGCTGTGTCAATGGGCAGTGTGAGTGTGACGAGGGCTTCACAGGCGAGCATTGCAGCCAGCTGAAGTGCCCCAACGACTGTAACAACCGGGGCCGCTGCGTCAACGGGCAGTGTGTGTGTGAAGAGGGCTTCGTGGGCGAGGACTGCGGAGAGCTGAGGTGCCTCAACGACTGTAACAACCGGGGGCGCTGCGTCAACGGGCAGTGTGTGTGTGAAGAGGGCTTCGTGGGCGAGGACTGCGGAGAGCTGAGGTGTCCCAACAACTGTAATGAGCACGGGCGCTGCATCAATGGGCAGTGCGTGTGCGACGAGGGGTACATGGGGGAGGACTGTGCTGAGCTGAGGTGCCCCAATGACTGCAACAACCGGGGGCTCTGCGTCAACGGGCTGTGCCAGTGTGACAATGGGTTCACTGAGATCGACTGTAGCCAACAGCGGTGTCCCAGTGACTGCAACAACCGGGGGCTCTGCGTCAACGGGCTGTGCCAGTGCGATGAGGGCTTTCAAGGAGTGGACTGCGGTGAGCGATCCTGCCCCAGCAACTGCAATGACATGGGCCGCTGCGTTGATGGGCAATGCATTTGTGATGACGGATACGAAGGGGATGACTGCTCCAATGGTAGGTTTTAGTGTTGGTCTCAGCCAGCCAACCACCCTTAAATTACCCTCTATTTGTCCGTCAGCGAATGGAGATTTAAGGGTATTTTTTAGAAAGCCGGGGTCTGATTCGGATCTTGTTTACGATGGTATAAACCAGGAATGACCCCAGTGAAGTCACTGGGGTTAAGGCAGCATTTGGCCAAGGTGACCAGAATTCTTGTTATCTCTACTGTTCTTGGGTCTAATAGTTTGATGACCAAGAGGCTAGTGAGGCTAACACTGTAGCTATGTTTCTCACCTGGTATAAATCTGTACAATTCCCATGGACTTCAGTGGCTATGCAGCGATTTACAAGTAGCTGCCAATATGGCCTCCTGCACTTTTACTTTCCCATGACACTTCTTCTATTGTATTCTTCTGTACTGGTTGTAGCTAAAATACATCTGCTCAGCCAAGGGGAAAGCAAAGAGTCCTAGAACTAGGGAGTCAGCTGGATTTGCTAAGGGAAGTAGCTTTTTAAAGGGTAGAGGGAGCTTTGACTCGAAAATAAGACTTGTGGCTCTCCAGGAATACTGGAGTATAGGCTAAAGACTTCAAAGGTTGACAGCCTGAGTTCTGTATATTTCTGATAGCCAGGTTGCAGATTAAAGATAAGTTTCCTATGTCGGATACCTCTTGTTCATGCTGAACTGGGAAAGTGGGGGTTTGCATCTGCAGCATAGCAACTGTTTCAGGTGTACAGAACAGAGTGCGTGCCACGCTGTGGCACCATGCAAGGAGAGACCAAGGAGCTCAGTTGGTTGACTGCTCCTTGGGAGTAAATCAACCTGTGGAATGGACAGTCTTGGCTCCCATCCTCTCTGACTTGCTGGTCAGCAAAGCTGAGTCAGCACTGGGAGTTTTGTCATTTGCTGTTAGCACAACCTATGGCCCTTAAGACAACTTGCAGTCACTCCTGTAGGAGTTTCAGAGGGGCAGCCGTGTTAGTCTGTATCAGCAAAAACAAAGAGGAGTCCTTGTGGCACCTTAGAGACTAATAAATTTATTTGGGCATAAGCTTTCCTGGGCTAAAACCCACCTATTTTCCACTCCATGAATCTGATGAAGTGGGTTTTAGCCCACGAAAGCTTATGTCCAAATAAATTTGTTAGTCTCTCAGGTGCCACAAGGCCTCCTCGTTGTTTTTCCAATAGGCGTTGTAACTCTTGGGCTATGAAACCCTGCTGTGTTCCTTTTGCTGTCCCTGTGGTGACATTTCCAATTCTTTATCTCCTCCAGTTTCCTCCCAGCAGAAGAATCCTGAGTCTTAGTTTGATCTCCCACCCATGAAAATCTGGAATAATTCCTCTGAAATTGTTGAAGTAATTCCAGATAGCTGGCCTCACCCAAGCTGACAATAGGATTTGAACCCAGGATCTTCAGCTAAACTCATGGGCCATTAGCACTTCAGATAAGTCACTAAGTCCCCTAACAGGCAGCTCTGGTGGCCTTATAAACCTCTGTGCATCAGCCATTAGAGGGGGGCGTGTATTACTATGAACAGGAGTTGCATATGGGTGTGACAGCAGAAATTGGCCCATTGTCTTAATGTCTCCATTGATTTTTTTTTTCTCCCCCTGGCAGTGTCCTCTCCAAGCGACTTGACAGTGACAGATGTGACAGATCAGACGGTCAATCTGGAATGGAAGAATGAGAATCTAGTCAATGAGTATCTCATCACCTATGTTCCTACCAGTGTTGGTGGCCTAGAACTGCAGTTCAGGGTGCCTGGAAACAAGACATCTGCTACCATCCGTGAACTGGAGCCTGGTGTGGAATACTTTATCCGTGTGTTTGCCATCCTAAAGAACAAGAAGAGTATTCCAATCAGTGCCAGGGTGGCAACCTGTGAGTTTAAAATAAATACAAATCTCTATATTTGACCATCTCTCTGCTCCCTAATATACATTTACTTGTCTCTTTTCTTTTCTTTGGGACTTTTCTTTTTTTATTGTTCTTTCTCTTTTGTATTCCACTTGAAGTCTGGACCAAGCCAGAGTCTCCTCAGTTTTCTTTTCCAATCTCTTCTTGCAATGGTATGCCTTCAAAACGATAGAATTACAGTACTGGAACTTTCCTGCTCTGCATGAAGCCTTCCATTGAATATCATTGGGTTCCTGTAAACCAAAACTCTGTCTACTGTCATGACAGGCTACAGTTTAAGGCTTTGGGACTTCACCTGTAAAATCGTTTTCATGCATTCACGTAAAAGCATTTGGCTCAGTACTATTGTAATTGGATTTTCAATGCTTCCAAATACAAATCACTTTCATTGCACATCTGTCTCACCTTTCTCTATGATATCTCAATGCCTTTCACTACTGCAAGGTTCAGCCTCTTGTAAGGCATGCCATGCCGTACCATACTATTCTATACCCGTGGCCCTCTAGCCCTATAATAACACTATTATAAGCTGTTGCTGTAGAATATTATGCTTTATTTTTAAGAGTAATGTGCACCATCAAAGCCAGATTAAATAAGTGCATTCACTCTTCATTATCCTCATGTTTCAGTCTTGCCACCTAAATATGCTCATATATTTCCAATTGGCCCACTTGAGAAAGCAAAGGCATTGTGGGTATATATAATATATTTAACTTATTGCATGCATGTGCTAATTACTGTGCTTGGAAAGGTTCTACGGAAGGGAACTATCACCTGTAAGTAGAAGGGGCTAAAGTCTGATCTCTGCTTTAACATGTAGTGCTGCAGTGTACCACAGAACTGCTAAACTGGCAAGTACATAGCTATGCATGTCTCTTAAAAGGCACCAACATATCTGTGGGTGTGATGGACATTTTGGCGGGGTGGGTCTGGAAATCAAGGATGATTAAAAAGCCCTTGTGGCTGGAGAGGTGGGAGGGAGGAGTCAGGATGGTGGATAGATTTTCCTATCGTTTGGGTCCCAAATTAACTCTGGCATCTTTGGGGACAGAAAAAAAGTCATTCATCCGTCTACAGAACCCACCTTTGCTATCTGTCCGCCGTGTGTTTGTTCATTGTACTAGTTGCCTATCTATCTATCTATAGCACCCATCACAGTACCATGTAAGCATCTTGGAGTATCTCAAAACATCCCCAGTGATTTTCACCACGGTACTCGTTTGTGAAGACCTAGTTTTCTGATCTGTGGGAACACTATGATCCATGTAGCTACCCTCTTGCTGTTTCTCCTCATAGATCTGCCTGCTCCTGAAGGTCTGACATTCAAATCCATCAGGGAGACATCTGTGCAGGTGGAGTGGGATCCTCTGAACATTTCATTTGATGGCTGGGAGCTCGTCTTCCGAAATATGGTAAGGAAAAAGCTCATCCCGTGATGCCTCCATGTACAAGTGCAGAGTGTTGGGCTCCTTTTATGCTGCTTTCAAACTAGAGCTGGCCAGAGAATGCCCATTTTATTTCATGATAACTTTTGAGGGTTTAAAATTCGTTTTTGTTCCTCATTGGAATGAAAACCAAACTTTTCCAATGTTTCCACAAAATGGAATTGTTCCAAAAGGTCTGAGTTTGGATTCAGTGCTGTCTCCCTGGAAATGACCGGAGAGTCCCTCCATGGACCTCAGAAACCTTCCCATCAAAAACTTCATTAAAATCAGTTTGTCTTCAGGAAACGTTAGAGTTTGGATGAATAAAAAAGCAGTTAGTCCAACTTGAATTTTAACCAAGTGTCTTGTATGTTACAGAAAAAGGAAGATAATGGGGACATAACCAACAGTTTGAAGAGACCAGACACATCATATATGCAGCCAGGTCTGGCACCAGGACAACAGTATAACGTGTCCCTGCATGTAGTGAAAAACAAAACCAGAGGACCTGGGTTGTTTAGAGTGTTTACCACAAGTAAGTACTATTCTGTTATTTGGTGTACTCTGTGGAGATGCTAAACTAGAGGCAAACCAAGCCACACTTTCAAAAGTTTCTGCTTTTGAAAACACATAGCCGGGAAGAACTGAAGTAGCTGACACAAGGAATGAGTGGGTTACCTGTCTGGGGAGGAAAGGAGATGTTTCTTCCAGCTGGCCGTGGTCCAGCATACATTTTATTCCCATTCAGAGAGTGCAACAAAGTGAAACTGGCTCTGCATCCTTAACCCACCACATGGAAACTATTTGGCACCAGCAGGAGTCCTCGTGCAGCTGAAGAACTTGCTTGGACTGCTGCTTATCCTTGCTGTGCCGGTGCAGGACCGGCTCAGTATACGTCCCTTTTCCTTCCTGTGTAACACAGCACTTTCCATCTGCATCGGTAGAACGTTAAGGGCCATAAGGAAGTCGACATGAAGATGAGTTTCAGCTAATAGGAGCCACGTATTTGAACTTTGCTTTGATTCAACTATGAAGGGTCAATGTCCAGACTGTGTTTGATCTCTCTATGATGGGATCAGAAAATTCATGTTTTTCCTCTTTCCTTAACAGAGCTTGATGGCCCAAGCCAGATTGAGGCAAGAGATGTGACAGACACCACAGCTTTAATCACATGGTTCAAACCTTTGGCTGAAATTGATGACATGGAACTCACCTACGGACCAAAGGATGTTCCAAGGGACAGGACGACCATCGACCTCTTTGAGGATGAAAGCCAGTACTCCATTGGGAATCTGAAGCCACACACAGAGTATGAGGTGACGCTGATCTCTCGGCGTGGGGACATGACCAGCGACCCTGTGAAGGAAATCTTTGTCACAGGTAAAGAGCTTGTTCAGAAATGGTCATAGCTTCTTGTCTTCTGCTCTACTCCAATCACCATCAACACATCCATGCGAATTAGCTGTAGCATGTTGCTTCACTTCACAGTTGTTATGCCAGCACAGCACTGTACCAGTCATAGAGGTTTATGGAAGTCGAGTAAACTTTTCAAAAGTGACTTAGGAACCTAGCTCCCATTGCTTTTCCAAGAGACTTAGGCTCCTAAGTGCCTGCATCTCTTTTGAAAATTGAAATTAGGTTCCCAGATTCTTTAGGACCTTTAGATACCTTTACCTTGAATCTCCCGTTTCCCGCACCATCACCACCACCAAACAGTGTTCCTCCTACCTTATCTGCCTGCCTGTGTGTTTACTGATCTAAAGTTTTCCTGTAACTGCCATTACCACAGTGCCTAGTTCTGAACAGATGCATTATTCTGCCTACATCCATTGTGGATTAGAAGAGAACTCTTCTTTTTTTCCCTTCCTGGGTCCTGGGAATCTCTGCCTGCTTTGATTTTTAATTCAGTTTCACCTTTGGTTATGCTGGGAATGCTTTGGTAAAAGGTGTGCATTTTAGCATGCAGTCATGCTTTGTATCTGTTAATGGAGCCATATGACAATGCTGGGGAATAAATGGAACAAGGAGAATGAAATCTTCTTTTGCCCCAGGGTGGAGTTGTTTCACCAAAGCAGGATTTGAGTCCGTTATGGGAGTGAATTATGACAGCTCATGGAATTTTTAGATAAAATCCCTATTTCACTCCAAGAGATGAGACTCCTTTAGGCCAGGGTTGGAGTGTATCTTCTGAATACTGAATTCCAGGGCTGGTCAACCATTTCCCGTCACACCTTTAATGTGATGGAAAATTGGGTTTTCGATTAAACAAAATGAAAAAATTTCACAGGAAGTGTCTGCTTTCCTTGAAGTGGCAACTTCTGTGGGAAAATTGATCTTATCTTGTAGATGGTACCATATGCCAGGCGTATGAATCATTCTTTCCTTCTGTCCTGAGAGAGAAAACCCTTTTTCCCTCCTCAGACTTGGATGCACCGAAGAACCTGAAGCGCCTGTCTCAGACAGACAACAGTATCACCTTGGAGTGGAAGAACAGCCAAGCCAGCATCGATAACTACAGAATCAAGTTTGCTCCCATCTCAGGTGGAGACCATGCTGAAATAACTGTGCCAAGGAGTAACGAGGTCACGACCAAGGCTACACTCACAGGTAGGATCAAAGTGAGATTGTTGTTAATGTAACTGGCACCAGTAACCATCTGGAGATCTGACCTCCTATCATCACGATGCACTGTGGCAAGGTGTAAAGGCATGTAACGGGTTACAAATAGAAGCCGGGTACCTGCTTGCCACATGGCTGATCTGGGGCAGGTCTCTAAAAACAAAGAGGAATCTACTGCATGGATAATGCCTTGTCCTCTCCCCTCACAGCTGTTGACTGTTTTGAAATCTTAGGTTAATAAAACTAGCCATGAATAAAGGGATCTTGAATTGAACCAGAGTTTGGGCTTTATTTTATGTCTCCAGCTGGTGCCTCAGCCCACCATAATATTTATATAATCACAACATAATTGCATCAATATTCAATAAGAACATTGTTTTCATTAGGGTCTCATAAGCTATCTAGAGAGATCTGATCTTCCTTTGCTATGAATGGAACTTTCCCCAACTCTAAGAATTATATCTGCACAGCAGAGGAACAGGAGACCCACTTAGTGTAAAGGACTGTATCTTCTGAATGGATTACAAAGAATTTACAAAAATGTAGCACTATAAAGAGTCATATTGGAGAGATGAGAAGAGAAATGTGGATATATGAAAGAGACTTTAAAACCACACCAAAATCCATGCAGATTGGGATAATAAGTGTATTTGAATCTTTTATGGTAGAGAAGATATTCAGGATGTAAAAGACTTTGAAGATGATTTACATACCAGGAGACTCTCATTTTTTACCAACTTGGGTACATTGTGTCTGTTCCTGTCAGGAGCCACATTGTCAGCCTGAGGGCCAGATTTTTAAAGGTATTTAAAGATGGGATAGGCACCTAGTGGAATTTTCAAATCAATTTTGAAATCACTGGCAGTTGATTTTGGGTAACTTTGAAATCTCTCTAGGTGCCTCTCTGAATCTCAAAAAAAAAAAGAGTACTTGTGGCACCTTAGAGACTAACCAACTAACACAGCTGTTACTCTGAAATCTGACTCTCCAGGCACCTAAATACCTTTAAAAATCTGACACCAAGGCTCCGGCTCCCCATGCCACTTTTGCACGTGCTTGCAGAAGTGAGCGTGCACTTTTTTATGCTTGCAGGTTGACCTCTTGCCTGCAAGTTAGGCAGCTGGGATTTTCACATTCAACACGAAGTCTGCACACTCGTGCAGGTTACATTTATTTCAATCATAATCTCTTTGAGGTGGGAATTGTCACTTTTTATGTGTTTGTACAGTGCCTAGCACACAGGGACCCTGATCTTGGTTGAAGTCTCGAGGTAATGCAATGATGATAATAAATCACCAAATTGACTGTGCATGCAACCGGTTATTCTTCCACATTGGAGGCCCACCAGAGAGTGTCTGAAAATTTGGCTCTTCATGTTCATAGAACAGGAAACATCCGGCGCCACTATAGTTTTTCTTATTAAAAACAAAACCAAGAAACTATTATCTAGCACCATCCCTAAACAGTGACACATCTCTACACATTCACCGTAGGTCTGAGACCTGGAACTGAATATGGCATTGGAGTGACAGCAGTGAAGCAGGACAGAGAAAGCGCTCCCGCTACTATGAATGCTGCAACCGGTGAGATGATCCTTTTTCTTGGCCACCCAGGGGGAAAGAGCAAAGAAAGCTGGAGTTGTTCAAGAGCCCCAGTTAGGGGCCAAGTATAGAAGTCTGGTAAATTGTGCAGTCCTTGTGGTCTCTTCCACTAAAAGTGAATGTTGTTGCTGGGAAAAAGAGAGAAGCCCACAAAATACGGTATAGTCCAGTTCTAAACATATAAAATGTTAATAGTGGGTCCAATTAACCATTAGGACAGCTTAGTGAGGGATGTGGCAAATTCTCCATCCCTGGGAGTCTTTTCCCCGGGATTGGAGGTCTTCTTAAAAACTTGCTCTAGTTCAATGGATCTCAACCCTTTTTGTACCCAGACCTGTTTCCATACTGGCATCCCCCTTTCCGTTACCGCTGTGGGAAGGGCCGTGCAATTGCAACCCCCTGCTACCTGTCTGTGGCACCCACTCTCCCCATGACTGCCAGGCTGAGAACCTGTGCTCTAGTTTCATCACACGGGCTCAGTGCTGGAATTACAGCTGAAACTGAATGCCTTTTAAAAAATGAATAAATGAGGGGGTCAGATTCTGCCTCTCCTCCATGCAGCCCTGTTGAAATGAATGTTAGTGAGGGAGATCTGGATTCAGTTTGGTTTGCACATAAACGGAACTTCACCTGCTACTATTTAGACCAAGGAATAGGGTCTGAAAGACATAGAAAGGGAAATCAGGCTATCATTATACAGTGAATCTATTAAGGCAGCAAGAGTAATTATGGCTTTTTCTGCAGTTAGCTGAGAGAATACCCACATGGCAGTACACAGCTCCTGCCCTGAGGAACAGAAAAAATTCTGATGTATAAATAACCTCTGTGGTTTAATGTGCAGATCTGGATAACCCCAAGGACTTGGAGGTCACTGATAACACTGAAACGACCCTCTCCCTCCACTGGAGAAGACCACTGGCCAAGTTCGACCGCTACCGCCTCACTTACATTATCCCCTCTGGGATGAAGAATGAAATTGAGATACCAGCAGATAGCACCTCTTACCTCTTGCGAGGGCTGGAGGCTGGTACAGAATATACCATCACCCTAGTGGCAGAGAAGGGCAGGCACAAGAGCAAACCCACAATGGTGAAGGAGTCTACTGGTAAGTAACAGCATCTGAATGGGTGCACTGTGTCAGATCCTCTTAAAGAGCATGTGAGATGGTCCAAACAAAATGTCACCAGCTTTCCAAGATGCTGCTGGGGAGCAGCTTTGAATATGTCAGCTGGCTGTAAAAACCTGGTTTCTCTCTGTCTAGTGTGTGAAAGCCTAACTGAGGTGTAGCCATGCCTTTTCCTTATCCCTTTGTTTTTCTCCATCTCCTCTGTTGTGTGCTTGCTTATCCCTTAAGGTGACCCACACAATACACTTATTCTCCAGCAGGGAATGTACAACCTCGTTCTTTGCTTTAAATTGGACGATTTTGTGTGTGTCGGTCTAATGGTTTATTTTGTTTCCCTGCACTCTAGCAATCAAAGAAGGGGGACAAAGATGTTAACAGCACACCCCTTTAACATTCCCCTCCACCACCTTAATGAATTTTCATTGCAGCCTTTCTTGACGCTGGAAGCATCAAAACATGGTTGGAGCCCTCACAATTCCGCTTTTGCCTGTCACCATTTTTCTCTTTCAATAGGAGAGGAAAGCTGATGTCCTAATGTTAGTCTCAGTCCCTTGAGTCCATTGGATACCACAACTGCTACACTTCTCGATAAAAGAGAGGCCATTCGTCCACCAGTATTCACCTTGAGCAGTACCCTATTCCTCAAGGAGTTTCTACTGAAGTCAGAGGGACTTCTTGTTGAGTAAGGAACTGTTCAGTGTGTAAATGGGGCCCAGAGATGGGACTGTGTCAGGCTATGGCCTTAGGGTAAAAGATAATCAGCTCCTATATGTTTTCAGGGTGTTTTATGTTTAAATATTGTGGGCTAGCATTCACCTGGTATAAATCAGCAGAGCTACACTGAAAACAGTGAGGTTACAACAGTTGGCACCAGCTGAAGATCTGGGCCTCGGAGTTTCATTTTCTTTCCTTCAATTCCATCTAGAGTACAAACCCATGCAAGAAATCTCAGATCTTACAAATTAGCAGCTGTAGACAAGAGAACATTGCCTGGTATTGCGAAGTCTGAAAATTGAAGTAGGCACCTTATTCTGCTGCCACACAGTCAATCCAATCCAACCCAACTTTATTTTCCATAGTATTTTTCATGCCAGCTGTACCTATAAATGCTATACAGAGTTGGATAATTCAAGACAGCTGAGAGTTCATATGCTGTAAACATCCACATTAAGTAAATTGTATGATGAATAAATAAGGCCAGTAGCCGAGTGGGAGAAAACTCAGCAGGCCCTGATACACAGAACAAAGCCAAGGGTCTACACTGCAGGGATGAGCAAACCTTTGATCTTTCCAGGGTTGTTTCTCCCCCTTCTCTTTGAAGAATCTTCAGACCCTCACAAGAAATGCACATAGAAGGTGAAAAGTCTTAAACAACATACATCAGAAGGACCTTGATGTGGAGTTTCACAAGCTAGTCATGTCTAGCATCAGAATCAAATCCCCTCAAACCTTATTCTGTATCTTCTTGTGATATCTTAAAAAATGCATGAAAGCAGTGTAATTTTTTAAGCATTTGCTCTGGGCCGTGAATAAACTGAGAGGCTCCTGAAGCACCAGAGAGGCAGCAGCACTCGTTGATGTAACCTATCTCTGGGATCTGTCCCTTGACTGGGGATGGATGCATCCCAAATGCATAAGAATCAGGGGCTGTAAAATAAGATCTTGTGGATGTGTGAACTGGGGGTACAGTACAGGTACAGCTGCTTTCATGATTCCGTCCATGTTCCAGCGTGTGTGAGATCCTCCAGTCCTCAGGCCAAGCAAAACAAATCTTGTTAGCTCTCACATTCTGCCTACGGCGAGAGATGGCTTTTGCGCCGCTTCACCATGGGGCGGCGGGGGAGTGCTTGCTCTGAGCAGCAGGGAGCAGAGAGTATCTGATTCAAGTGGAAGGCACCAGGAGCATGAGTGGGACCGAACTAGCTCTTTGTATTCTAGGAAGGATGCAGCGGAGGAACCCAGGGGCGCAGCTTGGAAACACTCGTTCATTAAAAGAGAGATTTGTCCTCCGCACTGGAAAAAAAAAAAAAGGAAACTGATTCACATGCAGCTTATAGAGCGCAACCTGCTTTAGGGCAGGGAGTATTTGCTTTCAAAGTTCCCTTCTTTTACCCATGTTGTGTATTTTAGTCTTTCTCCTTAATCCTCCCTGACTTCTGTTTGTTCAGTCAGGCCTGCAGAGGTCAGGGAGCCTTTGGTTTGGTTTGCAGGGTTTTTTTGTTTGTATCTGCCAATTATCTCCTACTGAAATCCTGTAAGATAGGCATTGCTCCTGTTGAGCTGAAGACATTATTTTCTTATGTGTTGTATGTCTGGCTGGTTCTCCCTCATACTTTCTTCAATCTCCCTCTGAGAATATAAACAACATCCACCCCCTTTGCACGCAAGCACGCACACACAAATTAAGAATCTTTGCAAATTGTGTAGCACGCTGGCAAAGAGTGTGTGTCACAATCTCCTTCAGTGGCCAGCCCATTAGTGGATAACAGTCAACTACTGCTACCAAGTAACGGAATGGATCCTTTAGCTCATGTGGTAGAGGTTTGTGCTTTGGTGCTGAAGGTCCTGGTTTCAAAATCTGCTTAGACGGTAATAAGTATGAAGTGCACAGTTCATTGACTTTTGTTCTTTTGAAAAAAAGGAAGGAATTAAGTATTTCATATTCTACCCTTTGCTTGTTTATTTCTTTATAGCCACACATAGTCTAGATCTAAAGTGGGAGGCGACTCCTGGCCCAGATGAGTACTCTGGATCTTGGAGCTCAGAGGCTTCTGGGATGGGGGAGGATACGCTGAGGGATGTTGTGGTCTCCAATGTGACAGCGCATGGCTTTAGTCTCTCGTGGAAGGTGGACTCAGGAGCCTACACTAGTTTTGTGGTGGAGTACAAGGAGGTGGCATTGGCAGCTGGGCCTCTTGCAGAAGTCTTCATGCCTGGAGACTCCTTAGGCACTGTGATTGATGGCCTCCAGGCTAACACATCCTATAAAATCAAGGTGTACGGAATGATTGGAGGACAGCGCTCCCATCCTCTTGAAGCTGTGGCTACAACAGGTACATCCTTTCAGTTGTTAACTAAGGGGTCCCTAATCATGGTCCACTTTGTCAGTTGTTCCACCCAGGATCATGGTATATTTGCAGTTTAGAATGACATGAGAAGCAAAGAGGAATAAGCCATGTATTAGCTGGAAAGGCCATTTCTCCAGCATATCTTTCCAAATATATTTATGGAGGCAGATAGTCAATTTGTAGTGTAACCACATAGCCCAGCTTTGAGGAAACTGAGCAATCAGATTGCATCTTTGTTTCTCCCTGCTCCAGTTCTGGAGCGATGCCTGAGCAGCATAATGTGGATGCTGGAGAAGGAGGGACAGTAGTATGTTACGCATGAGTGGCATGTGGAAATAATGAATGGACTTTATAATAGCTGAGTGCCTGCTTAACATTCCTCTGCAACAGTGCACAGATTATTCAGTGACTACTGGCATGTCTTGGATGAGATGCTTTCTTGTCTATGGAAGTGAGTTACAGGTCAAGAGCTGAATGGGAGCATGGCTTGGAGAAGGCAGCTTCCTACTCTGTTGAATGACTAAAGAAGATTCTTTCTATCTGCTGAGGACCCTTGACAATATTCTGTGTCAGTCCTTCTTTCTCTTATGGCTTCTGCTTGTCTGAAGTTTTGTCCCCGTTTTCCCAAGCTCAAAGTAACATTATCAACAATGAATATGAATGAATGTCAGCCTGACAGGAACCTGCAGTGGTTATCACTGAAAAGTAATTTGCCAACAGATGCTACACAATTACCACATCGGATTCCTGTTTAAAACAGAGGCATAAATGGGTATTGCAGATATCAGTATCTAGTGACTACTGGCAATACAGAATTTTTAATGGTAGCCATTGTGGTATATTAATCCACCACAAGTAAGACCTTAAATCAGATCCTGGCCACCAATTACTTCCCCTTTGTTGTTCTCCAATGGTACAAAGCTAGCGTAACCATCTAGCTGAGACAGAAGAGAGGGATATTTAAATGGAGGGCCCAAAATAAGATGGAGGTTTCATGGTTGACCCTGATGCCAAAATCCTATCTGGGGAGGGTGAGAGCCCTGAGGCATAGAACTTGGGTTGATGGAAGACCTGGCACTGAATTGATTGTGGCCACCTCTTTCCAATAAATAAAGCAAAAGACAGAAACAGGAAATAGTAGAAAGTAACACTCCCAGCTCTGTACCAAGCACCCAGAGAAATCTGACTTCCAGGCAGGACATTAACGTTCTTCATAGTGAAAGTACTAGTGAGGAATTAAAATGGAATTCCTTTAGAAGGCCCAAGAACATCCGTATAGGAAAGAATAGGCTATATGTATAAAAGGGACACCTCCATTTGAATTTTTTACCCTCAGGATAATAAATATAGGTATTTCACTTTGACAAGGAATTCTCATAGCAATTTATCTGTTGTCCATCCAAATGCCCTTTCATGTGTTTAATTCCTGTGCATTTGCTATTCACTCATCGTTCTACTAGGTGACATTCTGTCTGTCTCTCACCCATCCATCCAGAGCTTCTAGTTTGTCTCTCTTTTGTCCAGTTATCTAACTGTTGTTATCTTCACATGTCTCTGCCACACACCCACTTTGTTATTCAACAATCAAACTGTTACATTTTCTGTTGTCCATTCATCTAGTTGTTAACAATCTCTTATACATTGATAGCTATCACTAGCTACATTACCTGGATGTTTTCCATGTATCCAGCTATCTTGCATTTCTGTCTCCGTTCTATGTCTGTACACTAAGCCATTCATTTTTCTATTATGGGTTAGTTTTGAGCTAATCTGGTTTTCTCTCTACTTATCATCCATTCATTTCCCCTTTGTGGGTCTTGTTATTAAACCCTCAAACAGTATCCCTAGCTAGTTTTGCAACAAAATGATTGTAAATAATATGACAGTGTAGCTTTACCTGCATGTCATGGGCCAATTTATGCCCTGCAACTCCAACTGAAGTCAGTGGAATCCCATGGGCAAAACTAAGGGCAGCATTTGGCCCAGTATGTTTAACCTACTGGTAATAGTTAGATCCAGAATTCAATACTAGTTGCAAGGGTGTCCCCTTCATGTGAGTTACTCACTGGAGTTATCATATACTCCACCATCCTTTTTTCTATTATTAGCAGACTGCATGACAAATTAAGTCCTTGCCTGCAAATAATAGAATAAATAATTAAAATGGAGTCATTTTCTGTAGGGCTGGACAGAAAAAAAGGAAGAAAATTGTGACTTTTTTTCCAAAAATTCCTCTTTTTATTTTGGAATTACAAAAATTTTATATTTGGGCAATTGAAAACCTTTGATCAATTTTGAAGCTTCTCAAAACCAATAGGGGGAGGGCTAGAATTTTGTGGAAATATCACTGAAATCTTTCCCCTTCTTTTCTGAAATTGTGAAATTTTGTCACATTTCTGAAATTCAGAAATGGTCAACTAGCTCTAATGTTCACCCTGTCCCCTCAGTTATTTGTTTATCTCTGCAGCAAGTGCAAAAGGATGTATAAAATCAGTCTGCCTTTTCCGCTCACATCTTTCCATGCTGTGCGTTCTTTTCTGCACGTCTCCACGATCTCCATTTCAATTTGTCTAACGGACCCCGTATCTCTATGATAATTTTGCTGTTCCCCCTAATTCTGATGTTCTGTGTATGTATCCAGTGCATGTCTATATAGTGGGATGTACTCTACAATATATGTTAGCTAGTAGCATGCATGTAGAGTGGTCAACATTTAGGCAGCATTTGCCTTCAACTAACACACACCTCATATTCTGCTGTTGCCACAAATACTTAGAAAAGAACGGGTGGCAAGTCTTGGCAAAATGCAGCCAGTGTAACAGCAGTTCACAGACTCGTAGGAGGTTAATACTTAGATGTTGCATGCTTTCCTCAATTTTTCTCCCCTATGGGTATCACATGAACATAATGACTCTGATAAGTTAACAACTATAGGCTAACTCAGTATCCTCACTGGCAAAATGGGAATTAGTATAGTAATGCTCATGGTAGGTAATGCATTATCATGGTAATAAAGATACTGTCTTTCATTTATACAGTATATAGATTCTGGTCTCAGACTGGAGTAAATCAGGTGGAACTCTATCTAAGTCAGTAATAGAGTTACACAGATCCATGACCAGTATGAGTGAATGGTTTCCATAGGCTTTCAGATTTCTTGAAGATCAGCAGAAAAGTACTTTACATGAGTGCTGGAAATGTATTTTCTAGATATCGCTTTTTCTTTTTTCTTTTCTTTTCTTTTCTTTTCTTTTCTTTTCTTTTCTTTTCTTTTCTTTTCTTTTCTTTTCTTTTGCTTCAAGATGTTTTAATTGTTCTTTCTCTCTTCAAACATTTTTGTGCTATGCTAGTATTTTGTCAGTTTGGAGACAGATATTGAATCGAGGCTACGTACCCATGCTGATCTGCCTGGTGGTGGAAGGCTGCTCACTGTCTTTTAAATGAATGCCACTGAGACAAGAAAGCAGGGGAGCCCTTTCAGTGTGGAATGATGTGGCTCATCCACGAATGAAGAGATAATGCTGCATGGCTAATTGAAGTCTCAGAAAAGTTCTCTGCCTGTTGCTCTCCAACTGCGATGGGCGTTCTCTTTTATCTGTGCAATGCTCAGAATCCCAAAGGCTGATAGTGGTCTAAGGCATGTTACTCTTGGGTAGCATGGAAACCTATGCACAGAGCAAGTGCTGGCTCATCTCTTTGTCTTGTGGAGCTCTTTAAAGAGAGAAGGCTCACATTTTATTTTTTTTAAGAATGAGGCATGTGTACAGACAGACAACAGCTCCATGTCTGTTTTTCTTCAGGTAGGAAGAAAGTTAGCAATGCTACTGCTATAGCTGAATTCTCAGTCTGTCTTAGATATGTTTGCAGTCCTAGCATGCATTCCATTTCCCGTTTCCATCAGCAGTTTTACCCGTCATATTGTGTGGATAGAAGGCATGTTTAAGAGATTGAGGGCCAAATTCTTAGCCAGTGTAAATCAGCATAGCTCCGTGGAAGTCAATGAAGCTATGCTGATTTACACTGATGGCCCTGTATCTCTACTGAAAACTAGTGTCCTTAAATTGCTAGCTATTGTGATTGATGCTCGAGAGCTACCATTGAGTGTGGCTGGTATGAGACTGACATTATGCTTTGTAATGCTTCCTGTGCTTATGTCCTGGATTCAGTCTCCAAACAATCAGCTACCCCATCTGCTTTCTCTGTGTCTAGTGATCTTTAATGCAAACTGCAGAAACTAACCATTCTTAGATGTTAGGCATCGTTTGGTTTCTTTGCCTTTTATTTTATTTTATTTTATTTTATTTTATTTTATTTTTTTAATAAGGAAAACTTAACTTGTGATTTACCTCTGTTTAGCACATCTAGTCACAGCATCTGGAGAATCAGACAGCGAAACAACACTTAATCCTACCAGCCCAGCACCTACTGAGCTAAGTTACTTAACAAATCCAAGCACTGATTCTCACACTCTGCTTTCAGTACCCACTGATTTTTCCACCCTGGAATTCACTGCCCAACTTCATGACCTTAAAATAACGGGCAGGACTTTCAATAGTTTCACAGTATCCTGGGCAGCACAAGATGTGTTATTTGATCAGTTCTTTATCACCCTGAAAAGCCTGCCCAGTTTAAACAGGACCCAGGAAATCTCTGTGCCCGGAAACCTACGAGAAACAGAATTTATCAATCTCACAGCTGGCACACAATACCTGATTAATCTCCGTGGAAGCACTCAAGGTCAGCTCTCTCAGTCACTGGATGCTCTAGCTGCCACAGGTATTTTCTATGGATTTTGTTATCCATATGTTCTCATTTCTGCTTTGACATTCTGGGTTTCATCTTGTACTGCGGTTCCATTGCAGAAATGCCAGGCTTCATGAGAGATGGCTTCCTTCTGAAATTATTTTCTGCATGGGACAAAACTCCTGTTGCTTTGGAATGAGTTATGTAGCATGGACAGTTCCCCATCCAGCTTTTGAAGGGGCATAGCATTGATTCTCCCTTTACAGATTGCATGCAAAGACGGGATTCGATGCATCAGCTATTTACAAGACACATGGAAATAGCAGGATATGTGACTGGGTTTGTTTGGATTGTGATCCAAACAAAAGGAAGATTGCAAGGAGGTAGTATCTGGCAGTGTTTCCATGGAAGTGGTGATGTCTGAAAGGGGGAAAAAAAAAGATTGTAACACATTGTGAGTGGGGATTTTCAGAGTTTTTAAACAGCCTCTTATTTTCCTTTTGCACATTCATTTCTCCTTGAGCAATACAACAGTAAAAGGAAACAACCATATAAACTCTGAGTGCAATTCACTAATGATCAGGTACCGAGATGCAAATGTAGAGTTGGAGAAACAGACAATAAACTAGTAATACTCCCTGTCCATGTGCCAGTAACAAAATCACTGGTATGGAAATGGCTAGAACAGTCTCATCTTTTTCTACGACGTGTTATATCTTTTTTTTTTTTAACCTAAGAAACATCATCTCTTCATCTCACTCCCCATGTTGTTGTCATCTCTGTTGTCATGTATGGTCAAGGCTTTACTGGTGAGGCTGGCCGAGCTCCCCAGCAATTGGAATTGGTGCATTGCATGATTTGTGTATGAGAACAGGAAAGCATGATGGGAGTTAGATGCATTTCCAGATCAGACATGCATGTCCCTGAACAGGAAACTGAAAGGAAAAGTGTTTTTGTGAGCCTGCGTCTTGGAAGAGAATGGAAATTGAATTTTATGTCCAGGGAAATCTGAATGGCTTTTAAGTTGTTATGGCATTTGCAAAATAGGTAATGTTTTTCCTTGAAAGACTTCGCTGTGACTTGACTTCTTTTTTTGGGGGGAGGGGGGTGTATTTTGATTTTAAATTAATGTCTTATTTTATCTCTACTGCCATCAAATGATCACTGATTTCTTTTCCAGCCTGCATTCTCCCTTTTGCATTATATCATAACGAGTGTCTGATCCCTATTTTTGTTAAAACAGCTTGTGCAAAGTTCTTGAGCAGCACTGATTTGAAAAGTTACTCTGTACAGTGTCATCTCTTGAGGGTCAAAGGGAGATGGGAGGCAGCTAGTTGGTGCTTCAGTGGACCTGAGTGATACCACTTTCCTATACAGAGATATAGGGCCTGAGTATTCAGAAATCTAGTTAAGTCAATGGGAGCTCCCATTGATGGCTCAGCATTTCTGAAATTAGGCCCATACTGTATGCATTAGGGCATGCAATACATGCAAGCACACATACACTATGTGCAACCCTTACTTTACATGATAAGCAACTACACAAGTAATCTCATTGGGCCTGGTTCTCATTTACACTAAGGCCCCTTTACACCAACCTGCCTTAAAATGGGTGCACACCTTTAAAGCACCTTACATCAATGTGGCTTAAAGGAACCTTGAGTATAACTGAAAATCAGGTCCTAGTGGAACATCTCTCACGAGTAAGTGCTCAGCAACGTGTGTAAAGGTTGCACAATCAGGCCCCGTCATCATTATTAGGGCTGCTCTACCTTGATTTCAGCCATTGCAAATAAGAGAGAAGAGAGCTATGGAATGAGCCCAGTCCGAAAGTTAGCCACAGATTAAAAGAGGAGATTCCCCATGCATAACCAACAGATGAGAAGATGCTATTTTCCAGCGTGACTTTGAAAAACGTAATGTCTGTCACTTGTCTTCCCTCACCACAGGAGGGCTTTCTATAGCATGTCCCTGAGATTCTTCTTTTGAAATAATAAGCTTGTCTTTTTAAAGAAGTTATTGTTATCTGCCCTCATTAAACTTGTGTTAACCACAATTAGGGCAATTCTCTAAAGATGGGCATGTACGGGCAAAGAAACCACTATTCATTCTTTGTCATTTTGAATTAGGAATTGATTATTTGAAAACAAACGAAACCAACCTTGCTTCAAGTGGACCCCATTAAAAACATAAACTTCACAGCCCTGGTACTTATGGGAACTTCTGTATCTGTTTAACCTTGGAACAGGAAATACAGCAGTATCACAATCACTTTAGAGTAGCAAACATTGAATTGTTAATGGCAGCTGTAAGATGGTTCTAGAAATACTGACTTGCCTCACAAGGAGGTTTAATTAATGTTTGTAAAATGCTCTAAGCTCCAAAGCTGCTTCCTACATGAAATATTATAGTATTAAAATGTTTATTTATTATTGTTGCTCTCTGCTTATTGTACAGCTCTGCATTGCCAAGTCTCAAGGAAGCTTTCCACTGAGTTACCAAGGACAGACATAAATCTAGAAAAAAGAAAAGGAGGATTTGTGGCACCTTAGAGACTAAGAAATTTATTTGAGCATGAGCTTCCGTGAGCTACAGCTCACTTCATCGGATGCAGACTAACACGGCTGCTACTCTGAAACCTGTCATAAATCTAGAAGTGTGTGTTATAGTGCATCTATAGGAACACTAATTATAACTGAAATTCATTAGCGTGGAAAGTCATCAGGTAGCACCCCAATTATTTGTTACTTTAATCTGTAATTTGAGTAACTAATTGACTCTCTGTCCATATTCAGAGGAGGAACCTGAGCTCGGAAAGTTTACAGTATCGAAGGTTAGCTGGGATGGTTTCCAACTCAACTGGACAGCCGCAGAAGGGGCCTATGAGACTTTTGTCATTCAGGTGCAGGAGCCTAACAATCCAGAAGAAGCTCAGAATCTCACAGTCCCAGGCAGCCTACGCTTTGTGAATGTTACTGGCCTCAAGGCTAACATGCCCTACACTGTCACACTTTATGGTGTGATTCAGGGCTACAGGACCAAACCCCTTTCTGTTAACACCACAACAGGTACCCTTTCTAATTTATTCATCAGTTTCCATGCTACTTCTTTCTTTGCAGAGAGGCATATAGGCCAGCGCTATTGCAGTGTCCAGTGAGAGCTTGGAAGTCTGCACTCTTTTGCATGAGCACCCTTAATCCTCAAGGCTTATCAAAGCTTGGCTGAACATATCATGCCTGGAAATGTCTCGTGATGATCAGATTTTCTAATGAGAGTCTCAGGGCCACCATGCTGTCATTTGCTTTCAGGAGCTCCCATTTGTCCTTAGAACAACTTATTTTTGCTTATTTTACTCACTTCTCTGGTTGGAACTAATTGCAAGACCCAAATGTCCAGTGTACATGATCAGAAAGAGCAGACGTTGTCCTGTGAAACCTGTGAAAACCTGACTTTATAGCCCAGATATTCAAGGCCGTGAGCACTTGTGTTTCTTGGATGCCAAAAGTTATGTTCAAAACAAAGCACAAAAAACAATATGGAATTACTGCTAATAGGTGATCTCATCTATTGGGCTGTTAACCAGGATGAATCTGTTACTGCTCTCACAATGTGTAAATCAGGAGTAACTCCACTAAAGTCAACAGAATTACACCGGTGTAAAGCTGGTGTAGCTGAGAGAAGACTCAGGTCTTACACAACCAAAAATTGCGTAAAATTATCAATAATAATGAAAGTAATTTGTATGACTCATCTCTACACCTTTCATTGATATGCATTCACCTTTCACTGATGTAAATATGGTATCTGGGTTGATGAAAAGTAGAGATGGGCACTAGTCTCCACATTCATAACCAGATCTTGCATCCCTCAAAGATGTTCCATGGTTTTGGTTCAGGCCTATCTCTCATAAATAAAAAATAACATTGTTTTAATGATCTACAAAACTCTAAATAATTAACCCTCAGATATAGAGAACCTAGACCACGTGTTCCATCTGCCCAGTCAGATATTTGATTTTCTTTCCCTTCCAATTTGGATTTTGTCCCTCATCTTCACCTTGCAGATTTTTTTTTATTTGTACTACCTGTTCTGTACTTGCAATGGATTGCAGCCACTCTCATTTGGCTATGCCTTAGGAGTATATCTCCTGCAACCCAGTGCATTTCTACTGTAACAAGTCAAACATATCCTTCCTTGGATTGTTCCATGCCACTGCCACTTTTAGATACTCAGAAAGACTATAATTAATGGGGCTTTCTATATCTCATTTACTCAGTGACAATGGCTGGGACACAGTGGCTCTTCCTTCAGATGCACTAACGATCTGTTTCAGACAGTATTCACAGGACCCTTCCTTAAAGTCCTTTGTAACCTGCTGCAACTTTTCTCTAGCTTGGAGGATGGCTCAGACTTACTCTTGTTTGCTTTCTCTGAGCACATTTTATCCAGCAGCTAGAAGGAACTAGGAAAATTTATAACTGAATTACAGAAATGAGGATGTACTGTTTGCTTTTTGCTGTGGTGCGTTACATGGCTTGGCTTGGCTAGAGTGGTTTTTATGACATGAATTGCTTGCTTTGCGCTGTATACTGCCATTGACTTTTCACTAAAAGCTTCCATCAGGAGTTCTGAGTATGGGTTGATATCGGATTATAGTCTAGTCACAGTGGACATAAATCTCCTTGAGGTGGAGAAAGTAATCTTTAGGGGGTTAAAAAGAAAACAGACCCCAACTCAAGCCTGGACAGCTACACTGCTATTTTTAGCACTGTAGAGCAAACCCAAATCTGTAGACTCGGGCTCTGAGACTCGCTGCCATGGATTTCTGCTTGCCATGTAGACATACCAACAGTGTCCTGCCAAAGTGTGGCTTAGCCATTGCTCAGTCTCTGTTAGTTTATTGGAAACAGCAGATGACACCCTACTGGGGTTTTCCCTTCTATTTCAGTCACACTCACCACTTGGCTTTTCAAGACTTTTCTTTCCAGGGGATTTTCCATTGTCAGAATGTTTCGTGCCTTTCGGGGGCCTGTCAGGGATGTCTGCAGAAGGGAAGGAAGCCCCAGGGAGCTACCACAGCTTTGTACTTTGGGTCAAGCTCCAGGACTAGATGCCAACTTTTGTGTGTTTTAATCAGGAAGGGAGAGAGGAACAGCTCAAATGAAACTCGTCCCTTTTTCCTTGACTAAGCCATGGATCTAGTTTCAGCGAATTTAAATCAGTGAAGTGTATTCTCCAGGTCTTTAAGGCCCTTGGTGTGTTCTTACACATCTGCTTTCATGCTCAGACCTCAACGGGTACATCGACACTGCAGTTGGGAATGTGATTCCCAGTATTGGTAAACAGACATGTACTAGCTTGGTGTGAGGTAGCACACTAAAAATAGCAGAGTGGCAGGGGGTAGCATAGGTGAAGGCTTGGGCTAGCCATCCAAGTAGGTACCCAGAGGGTCCAGGTGGATTGGTATTCAGGTGGCTAGCCTGGACAGCTGCCGATGCTACCCCGGCTACACTGCTATTTTTAGCACACTAGATTGAGTAGAGGTAGTGTGTGTCTGTCTACCTGTGCTGGGGAGCATGGTCCCAGCTGCAGTGAAGACTTACGCAAGGATGCTTGGCTGCGCTCAGAAGCATGGACAACCATTGCAGTCTTACAGCTTTCATTTATGCAGCACTGTTAGACGCTTTCTCTTTTTGACATTCTTTCCTTTAGCTCATGTCCGCTTGCAGCAACCTGTTATTCGAACCCTCCATTCCTCTTTTCAACATAGAACAGTGGTAGCTGTAGATGCAAGCACAGCATTTCTGAACATACGGCTTCAGAGGGGGCATCTAATTCTCACTCCTTTTGTTTTCCTCTTCAGCAGCAGAACCTGAAGTTGGTGAACTAACGGTTTCCAGCATTACCCCCGAAAGCTTCAACCTTTCCTGGACAGCCACGGATGAGGCCTTCAAGACCTTTACCATTGAAATTATTGATTCTAGCAGGTTACAGGAACCCATGGAGTACAACATTTCAGGCAACTTAAGGACTGCTCATATCTCAGGGCTTTCCCCCAAAACTGATTTTATTGTCTACCTCTCTGGGAGCACGCGTGGTTTCCGCACAAAGGCAATAAGTGTTGCAGCTACTACAGGTATATAAATCTACCTCGCATACTCACTCCGCTTTCTCCAAACTCTTCTTTACAGGACCTTACCTTTCCCTTACCCTTACCTTCCCCAGCCAACCCTCCGGCACCAAATCCTTTACCTCCCCCTACAACGCCTTCTGATGAAGAGCTGCAGGCGTTATTTTAACCTGTACAATTATGTTTAACCCGCCCGTCCAGTGCAGGGAAAGGTCATCACGGCGATGAGGGATGTTCTTATTCACAACAGAAATAATCAGCTTTCTTTCCTCTCGGCTCCATCCGAGCAGGGGCAGCTTCTGGTAGAGAACCCCAACAAGCTTGCTCAGGGGCTGACCATGGAGCCAACACTTCTCTAGGCACACCTCAGTGTGGCAACATGTGTTCGTACCTGTTACATTGCATTTAGGGGGTTATTTCTCTTGAATAGGCAGATGAATAGGCAAAGCTTTTTCTTCTTTTTGAATGGGGTGTGGGTGAAACTGACTCCACAGCAGAGGAATTATATAAGGCCGACGCCCTATTTTAATCCCATTTAAGATTTAATCCCATTTAAGACCTCAGATGAGGTTTTACATGGGACTGAAGTGGTTCACGGCCCTGGGCTGGCTGGCTGCATTGGTATGGATTTTACTCTTAGCACCTAGAACAGCCTGAAGTTTCACATCTGGATCTCTGTAGCACAGCCATTCCAAGGAAAGAAGGAATCCTATTGTTGTATGTGCGCAAAATTGAATTAGAAGTAGAAAACCAGCAAATTACAAAAGTAGATGGATTACTCAAGGGAGGGTTCTGTATCACATGCAGTAATCTTTTATTACCCATATTGACTCCATTCATATGACCTCATATGCAAATGGTTCTCTGCTAGGGTGACCAGAGGGCAAGTGTGAAAAAGCAGGATGGGGGTGGGGGGCAATAGACACCTATATAAGAAAAAGCCCCCAAAATCGTGACTGTCCCTGTAAAATCGGGACTGCTGGTCACAAAGTTATCTCAAAACAAGGTGCCTACATTAATTTGGTGAGAGATTATACAAGTAATGCAGGTTATATCTCCTCACAGATTGCAAGGACTAGACCATGCTTTATCTTAAAATCCGTATAAGTAGAAGGAATTGTAACAAGGTGATGCTGCTGCTGACATGATTGACAGACAGTTCTATGGAACTTTAGGATGCCAGTCGCAGTTCAGCGTAATATGAAGTATCTGTGATCAAGTCAATAGCAGATACATTTGTAGGTGGGGAGTGGTATCCTGGCAGAGGGATGAATTAGGGTTTCTCAGCCTGGGGATCAAGACCCCCAGCAGGATTGCAAACAGGTGTCAGTGGGTCAAAATCATGCTGCCCATCTCATTCTGCTAAATGGGAGGGGGATCCTGGTGAGCTTTTGGCTAAGATGACAGGGGTCATGGTGCAGAAAATGTGATTAAATAGGTCTTTTCCATTTCTGACTCCTCTGACATTGATTTTATTTGATTTTATTTTTGGTTCTAATAATTCCGACACATTTCCATTTGTTTTTCTTCCTCTAGTAGACGAACCTCTCCTTAGCAAACTAACTGTCTCAAACGCTACCTCAGACAGTGTGTCCCTCACATGGGAAGCTCAGGATGCTGCCTTTGATCGCTTTGTTTTAGAAGTTATAAACTCTGACTTGCCTTTGGATTCCCTGGTGTACACAGTGCCAGGGGCCTCACGGAGTTTTGTAATCACCAGCCTAAGAGCCACCACTAATTACACTGTCCAACTGCATGGTCTAGTTGATGGCCAAGGTGCTCAGACTTTGACAGCACTGGTTACCACAGGTATTTCACCTTCCAGATTTACTTTTTCTATTCTTTCTTTTCTTATCCACCAAACTGCTTTAGAACGTGGCTCCAAAGAGACCTCACTTTTCCTCATCAAGATGGCCCTTGTTAGTAAATTACAGGAAGGGTCACTATGGGGACAGGTTGGAATAAGCTGAATCCGAGACTGCTTTGAAAGAAGCGGATCTGGGACCCTGGAAATGGCTGAAAAGTGTCCCCAGAATTAAGGAAGCACAATGCTAAACCTTTGGTTTATTTATATATACACTTATCTGCAAACTCTCTGTATATATAACTAAATTGCTCCAGATGATTCTCTGGAACATCTTTGCATTTGACTTTGAACACTCTTTGTGTTCATTCCACACCCTCTCTCTTCATTTGCCTGTGATCTTTCTTATCACGGGAACGGGCACTGTGTCTGTGTCATACCAGAAAGGCAACTGCATGCCATTTTGGTTCTTTGTTTGTAAAAGTCAAATGTCTCTCATGGCATTTGTATCTTTTACTGGTGCTTTGGGTAGCATGTTCAATGACCAACAAGAACTGCATGGTGTGGTCCAGTTATTCAGTGCTGGTACCAAGAGTTTTTTCTGCCTGGCATCTTTCCACATCCCCTCAGCAGTGAGCTGGGATTGAAAAGGAAGTCCATCCCTTCTTGATGTTCGGCCCTGTACACTCTCACTTGCACTGTTGCCAGTGAGTCTTGTAGGGGAATGGGCACCACAGTGCCTTCCGGTGGATGCCAGAGCCTTTCCTGCACTGGTGGAGACTACAGGATGTTGGGAACTCACTAAGCCTGGCCTGGAGAGAGATTTTCAACTTGTGTTGCATGTCGTAACCTTTGAAATCTGGATGCCATGTCGTGGGCCTGCCTGAGCTCGGTGGGAATGGCATGTGAAGGAATGTGCCCGTTTCGGGTTCAGGGTGGAAAGGACTGTTCTCTACAACCTGCATGCAGGACTGACAGCGCCGTGCCTGGTTTCACCACATTCTCCCTTACGTATGTTTGCATCTTGAATACTTTTTGATCTCCTCCGCCATCTCCCCAGGCACCGAGCTCACGCCATGACAACCTCATTACTGACCATGCTGGCTCTGCTGGTCACTAGATGGCAGCATGATGACAGTCCCAGCATGCATCCTTAATTGGGGTCACTGAGATGTCCCTGCTCCTGGACTAGACCAAGGCGGCAGCGTGGATTGGGAACAAACTCTTCTGGCCCATTTAATCTAAGTCTTGGGTGGGTAAATTGCGGTAACTTGCGTCAGTTCATATGTCAATTAATTATAGGTCTCTCTCTGTTCTTTAATTGTTCTGTTGTTATGATTACGTCCCCCAGAGTGAGTCACTTAACCAATAACTCCCCCTGAATATCACTGACTCCATTTAACCAACACTTTCATGTCCCCAAAACATTTTAACACATGGGGTTTAAATAGACTCCTCATTGTTGAATTATGTGAAAGCTGGATGGATTTGGCTCCAATTTCCAAAGTTATTCCTTTGAGGATAAGAATGAAATTTATCCCAAAAGGGAATATTTTTCCCTAAGAAGAATTTTTCCCTAAGACTTCCCTAAAGTCCTGAAAAAGGAGGTTGTGTCCTCCATTCAGTGGTCCACAGTGTGACCTAGTGGATAGGGTGCTGCCACTGGCCTGCTGTATGAGCTTGGGCAAATCACTTCACTCATTTGTGCCTCAGTTTCCCCATCTGGACAGTGAAGATAATGATCCTGATCTTGTTGGTAAAGCACTTTAACCTGAAGTGTGCCATACCTTCTGTGGCCTTCTGCAAAAGTAAAGTCTTGGTTCAGATCTGTGCAGTCGTTGAGAGCCTAATTTTCAGAGGTGCTTAGCATCTGCAGTTCCCTTGAACTTCACGAGGCGTTGTGTGTGCTTAGCACCCCTGCAAATCAGGCCCACGGTTAAGCGAGACAATTGAATCTATTTACCAGTAAACAAAAAAGAGCAAGAAAAAATTAAAACTAATAAACACCTGCAAGAGGTTAAATTGAAAGCCCTTGTCAATGGCTATTTGTAATGCCCAGCTCCTTATTTCTTCAGCCATTGCTCAGCAGATGGTAAAGGCTGGCTCTGTTGCTCTATACCCTTAAATAGCCATAAATCTTTCCTGCTTCTAAGCACTGCCCTGCTCTAAGTAATGCTTTCTCTTCACCTGTGTTCCTTTTCCTTCAGAGGCCAAGCCACAGCTGGGCACGCTCACACTCACAAACGTTACCCCCGACAGCTTCAACCTCTCATGGACCGCGAGAGATGGGCCTTTTGCAAAGTTTGTTATAAATGTTAGAGATTCCTATGCAGCCCACGCGCCGCAGGAGCTTACGGTGTCAGGAGGGGCCCGCAGCGCTCGCATCTCAGGCCTGGCAGATTACACTGGCTATGATATTAACATTCAGGGCACCACCAATGCAGGGGTCCACACAGAGCCCCTCACTGCTTTTGTCATGACAGGTACCCGTTTAAAGGCTGCTGCTTTGTGTGTTTGTTTTTTGTTAAAAAAAAAAAAAACAACATTGATTAATGTGCAGGAAAGGAGAGAAGTGTGGCGGTTGTTTCTCTGTGAAACTGAGTAATGTTGACACTTAAAGAGATCATCCATTTTTAGGGCGAGGGAGGGGAGAACAGTTTCAGGTGAATTAAGAACCCATCCAAATCTTTACTCCTAACTTCAGCTGCAATTAACCTCCCTCACCGAGCTTTGAAAAAATAAGGTTAACTTCATGGGCTCATTTATCTAACCTGAATGCCTTCTAGGCCTCATTTCAGCTTTTGGATATTTAGAGCAGCCCTGGCCTTTAAAATTCCACCTGTCCTTCTGGGTCAGTTCCACTGATTAACTCTAATCATCTGTGAGATGGGCATCTCCTTTCTGCACGACACGTGGCAATTGAAAGGGCCAGGACTTCAGACACCCTTGTGCCTATTTGAACCTCTACATGTGGCAGTAAGAGAGGACGTCAAGATTCAGCCCATTTCTGTTGCTGCTTCACTCTTTACTCAGATCAGATCTAATATAATAACCTGACACTCATGCATGAATGATCGTGCTGCCTGCAGTCCATTTATACTCCTTGAAGACTAAGCATTCCTTGCACATCATATTACAGTAACAGAGGCTGTCACTACAGCTTCTCTCCATTCTTTGTATACTTTGCCTCGACCAAACAGCAGTCCTGCATGTGCTTGCATCCAGAAGCTCATGTCTCATTAGCTTTCATTTTCCTCCTCACTCAAGTAATACACAGAGGTAACACCATCTGCAAAGGCACTATGCTAGGGTAGCCTCCCTTACATAAGGCAGTCTGCACAAGCGCTTCACTGAAGTCCCAAGGATGCTGACTGTGACCTCCCTCCCTGATGGTAGCGCGTTACAAATGAACCAGCGTTTGCCTTCTCCAGTCCTGTTCTTTGCTTCTCCAAAGTACAGATGCTTCCCTATAGCAAATGTGGCATTGCTATATTTGAAGGCAAGTTTCTCAGATCTAGGTAAGCATGCTATGCTTCCTGCAAGCAAACAAATTCTTGTCTGCCTGTAGTTCATGTAAACCTGTTTCTAGAAAATAATTTCAATGTTTCAGATCCTTTATTTATTTATCAAGGCTCCAGCAAAGCAAACCCATGAGGGGTTGGATCCAGTATATCTTGGGGATGCTCAGTAGGAGATTAGTGTAATTCCCTTAAACCACTCTGTCATGCTGTCTGCACCATGACCATGAGTGCCAGAGTGTCAAGAAGCAGGGCAGAGACCCCGAACTGCTTGTATGTTCTACGCTTAGATTTCACTGAACTCCTAACTACAGTAACAGTCTTACCATGGAGTCACAGACAGTCCCCTTGGGCATTCCAGTCTATTTTGCCACACAGGCAAGCTGGACTGGGTGATAGTTGGTTGCTATACACCTTTGATCACAAAATATTCACGTTACTCCCATTCCCAAAGGACCAGTCACTTATCCTAGGTCAATTTGTACCTTAGATCTAACACCAAAGACAACACTTGTAGCCAATCCTATAGTCAGCTATCTAAGGATTTATTAACTAAGAAAAGAAATGAAAGAGTTATTACAAGGTTAAAGCAAAAAGAAAAGGAGTACTTGTGGCACCTTAGAGACTAAAATTTATTTGAGCATAAGCTTTCGTGAGCTACAGCTCACTTCATCGGATACATGAAGTGAGCTGTAGCTCACAAAAGCTTATTCTCAAATAAATTTTAGTCTCTAAGGTGCCACAAGTCCTCCTTTTCTTTTTGCAGATACAGACTAACACGGCTGCTACTCTGAAACCTGTCATTATGCAAGGTTAAAGCAGGCAAACGTGCACACAAATGAGTTACAGTCTATGGTTTAAGAAGGTGACACAGTTGTAGTAATCTGTCAGCTCTGAATATCTTTTAGGACTAACCCAGTTTGACCCTGGGGACCTCTGCTTCTCTTTTGTGTCCTGTGAGAGTCCAAACAACAAAAGAGATGAATTTTTTTCTTGTCAGCTATTTTTAGTTCCTTCTTCCAGAATGGAACTAGCCCTTTTGCAGGTAGCCTCTTTATGGGTGTAGGGGAGTAATTAGCAAAGTCTTTGTATTGTGATGTCTTACGATGGCCCATTTAGTTTTGATAGAATCATAGAATATCAGGGTTGGAAGGGACTTCAGGAATGTCATCTAGTCCAACCCCCTGCTCAAAGCAGGACCAATCCCCAACTAAATCATCCCATTTAGGCCTTCTTGATGGACAGGAAATGAACCCTCCTGGTTGGGTTCACAGTTTCAGAGCAAACATTTTTTACAGTTACACAGCAAAAACTTAAATATTAACTTATATCATGTGATAAAGAAATTCTAAGTGAGATTAGTGCATGCAGCAACTTACAAGCATTTCATAAAGTCTAAACACATTGTTATCATTCCAGTACCCATCTAAACCATATTAACGCACAGGTAAAACAGACTAGTTTCCAGCATTGAATTTGTCAGTGCTCGGCTGAGGCCTAAAGCCTTGCTAAGAGCTGGCACCTGATCTGCCCACGTCATGCACTCCACATGCATCAAATTCTAACAAAGCCTTTGGTACATTGTTATGCAGCCATCAAAGCTCGAGGACTTATATATTATTTTAAATGGCTTAATACTATGGATGGGAGAATGAGGGAAACAATGTCTCAGTTCCTACAAGAAGGCCACGGGGCACCCCAAAGTTGGTTCTTGGGTCCTTCCCTTAATAATAGTAAGAAATACTTCACTGTTCATGCCTAGTTTGTGAAGAGCCATGTGGCTTTTGTGTAGAGATTGGCTCAAGCCTAGAAGTTCTGATTCTGATCAATACCCAGAATTTTCCCAAAGTTTGGAAGTTGGGGGTCCGTATCTGAGCTCCTGGATCAGACTAAGGCTATGTCTACAGTTGGAGCTAGGGATGTGGTTCCCAATTAATACAGACAAACTTGCTCTCTCTCTCATCAAGTCAGCACGCTAGAAATAGTAGTGTAGCCATGATAGCATGGGTAGCAGCAAGCAGCAGTATGGGCTGGCCACCTCTAGTTCCTGCCTGTGGGCTACAGGTAGGTTTGTACTCGGAGGAAAGCCTGCACCACCATTTGCTGCTACTCGCATTACCACGCCCACGTTACCACAGCCACGGTACTATTTTTAGCGTGCTTGCTCGGTGCAAAATCGCACAAGTATGTCTGTGCGAGCTGGGAATCGCACTCCGAATTCCAAGCGTAGACATGGCCTACGCTGTAGAATTCAGCTCAAAAACTTTCTCAGATGCCTGAGTTGCGTGTTTCAGATCCATGCTTCTGGTTTGGGTCCATCTCTACTGTTCAATGCTCTTTCTGTAGTCACACATACTGAAATGCAGGTGGGGTTATTTTGTGGGGGGTGGGAAGGAAGGAAGGAAAGAAGGAAGTCAAGGACCAAATCCACTCAACTCTTACTAGGGATAAACTTCCACTGTAGTAAGTGATCATGTTGAGGAAGGATTGCAAGATTCCATGAGTGGGCCATATGGGAGAGCAAAGCCAGATTTTTAAAAAGCTTAGGATCGGATTGCCAAGGGCTGGGCACCCACAATCCGGGCTAGACCTGTGACACCTAGGACCAGATATTCAGATGAACTTAACAGATTGGGCTCTTTTGATAGCCTGGCCACTTAATTTTAGTGCCAAAATGGAAACTGACCTTTTTTGAACCATCGCCCTATGCCTCTGAACTTAAACTAGTGCCCTTTTGGTCTGAAAACTACCGGAATAAGCATTCTGTATTGGAATCTCTTTAAGTTGTCAACATATCAGTTAAAGGGGAGAGAGGGGAGGAACTGTTGGCTATTAAGATTTTTAGCCAGTCTGATCTTCAGCCACTACTTGCAGTCATTAGCTGTTGTTAGCACAATCTCTCCAAGTAAAAAATCCTTCAGTTGTTTAGATCTTACGTTTGCAGTGACCCATGTTGGTTTAAGCCCTGGTTCCACTGGGTCAACCATTGGAAAGAAAAGCAGGCGATACTGGTGTGAAGTCGTGAGATATGTGAAAATTGAGGCTTGTCCCTAAAGCAATGGTGATGGAGAGGGGAGGATGGAAATAGATGTGTTATTCAAAGCAGCGTAAACCTCTATTATTCACAACTGATTCTGTGTGCATGTGAAATTGAAGAAACTTGTTTAAGTATCAGGGTTGGGGATTTTCAAAGGGACCTACAGGAAGTAGGTACCCAAATCCCATTGGCATGCAGTGAGAATTGAACACCTAATTTCTTTAGGCTCCTTTGAATATCTCAGCCTTGCTGTAGTGGCCATGCATTTCCATTAAATCTTATGGTTTTTGGGGAAAACTTGTGATTGATGTTTGCTGGAAGCTGTGACACTATCTAACTTGCAATGTTTTTATGCTTCTTTTCTTTTTTGTTTTTTTGCACCTTCCCTTCTTTTAGAGTCCATGCCCCCACTGGAAAACCTAACTGTCTCTGACATTAATCCTTATGGGTTCACGGTGTCCTGGATGGCATCGGAGAATGCCTTTGACAACTTTCTAGTAATCGTGGTGGATTCTGGCAAGCTGCTGGACCCACAGGAGTTCCTCCTTACAGGAGCCCAGCGGCAACTGGAACTTAAAGGCCTTATTACTGGCATTGGCTATGAGGTTATGCTTTATGGTTTTGCCCAGGGGCGCCAAACAAAGCCCCTAAGCACTGTGGCTGTTACAGGTATATTATCGTGGGCAAATTGTTCTTTTCCGTCCTCTCTTTCATGCTTCTCTTCTCACCTGGAAGATGTTGTGTGCAATCCATTTGCAAAACAAACCATGGCTTTTGCATATCCTTTTTCATCATGGCTACACATACCTCATCATGATTGAGAGGTTCACTAATGTGATCCCATTTCTACGTTTCTTGGTATTCTCTTTATGTTCTGTCTCTGTGGGGTCCAGTGGAGAAGAGTGGAACAGGGTGGAGGGGTAAATTGCTCCCTGAAAGAACCCTTAGCTGGAGAAAGGAGACCAGACGAATTCACCATGTTATAAGCCACCAGGTACCTCGATATTCTTCAATTGTCTATGCAACAAGACCATTCAGGAGAGTCATGCTGGGCTTCCCGCCCATGGACTCCTCCCCTTCATTCTCCATGCCAAATAAACAAGAGGATCATTACAACCAATAGCGTTGGGCATCTCTTAACAAAGCATTGCCCGTGTTCTCATTCTCATCGTAGCTGAGTTTTTCCAGCTGCATTTTGGCCTTATTGAACAATTATTGCTTCTTTTCACCAAGTCTCAGCCACAGGATTTGCTCATTCCATGCACCAGCAAAGCCAGAGTTATATGGCTGAACGTTGGTGAGAAAATAAATATGGACCTTTTATTGTGAAAAATACAACTGCATTGGAGATACTGTTAAACAGTTATTATTCTGGTAACATTGCTACAGTTAGTAATGCCTAGAGTACCCTATGAGGCAGATAACCACAATAATAGTGAGAAACCATCTTAGGTAACTGCTGGAATCCTCTTAGGTGGATTCCTCTACTAGGGGTGTTAGATAAACCTCTTTGGACTTAAGCGTGCAGCATTGTGGATATAGATTTTCTTGATTTCCCCTTGCTGCTTCAGCATTGATTCCAAAGGAAAAGTGGACACTGTAGGCTAGATCAGAAGCATCAAGAAGTCCAGAACCACATGCAATAATTGTTAGGAATGAAGGAACTTTTTAGTGACTCCTCTACAGTGCTCCTATCAAAGCGGGAGAAGCAAGCAACGATATAAGCACAGCTGCAGATTATTAACAATGGCTTGTTTTTATTTGTCATAAAGGGCTCGCAAAGGATGGGTAACTCTAGTGGAAGCCAGAGAACAAATAAACATCACTTTTACTGTTAGCATCTTCAATATTGCATGACCGGGGCAAATGGCCTGTATCCAGATATTTGTTCTGCTTTGGGGTATTGTAAAAGTTGGGCATGCCTATACGCACACACACATATATCATGTACAGTACCTGTATAACTCTTGAATATCCAAAGGTTTCTTTTTTCTTTTTTATAGCTAGCAGATTGTTCCAATTTCTTTAAACTGTGGCTGGATTTTTGCAGCGTGCTCTGACCCGACCTAGAGCTGGTCACTATGAACTGGTGTGTGTGTGTGTGTGGGGGGGGGAATCTAATTTCTTCTTCCTACTGCTATTTTCTCCTTTTTTTAGAAGCAGAACCCGAGGTCGACAACCTTCTGGTTTCAGATGCTACCCCAGATGGCTTCCGTCTGTCTTGGACCGCAGATGATGGGGTCTTCGACAGCTTTGTTCTTAAAATCAGGGATACCGACAGGCAGTCTGACCCACGGGAACTAATAGTGCCAGGCCATGAACGCACCCAAGATATAACAGGGCTGAAAGAGGGTACTAAGTATGACATTGAACTCTATGGACTTATCAGTGGACGACGTTCCCAGCCCATAAATGTAGTAGCTACCACAGGTATTGCCTCTGCAACGGAGGGAGAAAAGCATGACGTGCATGTCTGTCTCTTTCATTTCTGTCCCTCTCACATCCAGTTTGACTTCTCACAAAGTTTTTAAAAGCCGTTTGCCCCAACAGCTCTCACCAAGATTTCTTTTCTTTGCAATCTGCTCCATCTGATGGAGCATACTCTTCTGCTTGGTCTTGTTCACCATATTTAATAAAACAAAAGGAGGGTTATTTCATACTTGTTATCTGAAGACAAGCAGCATGGTCTAGTGGTTAGAGCACGGGGTTTGGGAGACAGGAGATTTGCCTTCTATTGCAGGCACTGTCCGTAATTTTCGACAGTCAGTTGTCTTCACTTTCCCTCAGTTTCCCACCTTTGAAGGATGGATGATAAAACTTACCTAACTCACAGGGCTATTGAGAGGCTACTCAATTAGGGCTTGATTTGCAAGGTTGCCAGGTGCTGAGCACCCTCAACTCACACTGGTTTTAATGGGCACTAAAGATGCTCAGCAGTTCACAGGAGTCTTCAGCATTTTGCAGGATCAAGCCCTTTAGTGTCTGGGGAGTGCGCTGAAGTCCTCAAATAGAGGACGCTGTAGATCAGCTTGACTGTGAGTACAGTATCCATGTGTCAGTGCTTATTTAGCTGAGTCTTACAGTTAATGGGATCCCCAAGGAAAGAGGCAGACACAAGAGTTTATTAGTGCCATTTTGCTTAAAAAAAAACAGGGCTGGATTCTACACTGTATCATGCCAACTTTACCCAGGCAGAATTCCATTAACCTGGCGCAGAAATGAGTAATGCCAATGCCATGATCCTGAAGCTTGATTCCTGGGTGCCTAACTCCCATGTGTGCCTTTCAAATCTCCCCTGGAATAAACTCTCACTTCCAGGCCATTTTAAACTGCCAGAGTGGTATAAAGGGGTCTTGATGAAAATGTGAATCAGGCCCTAAATCTGGCTTGATAACCTTTAGCCGGTGTTTGGAGAAGAAAAGAGCCAATGGTAGATCAGTGTTGGAAAGCATCTACTGAGACCGCATGCGCCATGATTCATCTAACTGGTCCCCCGTGGTTGAGGGGCAATGCACACTTGTGACCAGCTTCTAACTGATCACAACCACGGTCCTTAAACAAACAGCAAGCAAATGTACTTACAGTCCGAGACATTTGCAATACGCAGAACATCAATCCATCACAGACAGCCTTTTGTCAACCCACGGGTTTGACTCTTGAGAGAGGGTGCTGTTTAAAGTCAACTGTAGGTTTTAGCAGCATGTCCCTATTTTCACTGACTCACAGAATATTTATGGTAAACCACAGGCAGTTATAAATTTCCTCATGCCTTCATTCTGATTCGGTCCTGGCAGAAAGATTTAGGAGCATGTCAGCTATTGAAGCTAATAGTCCAGAAGACAGACCCCCATAAATAGCCCATGGATAATTGATAATAGAGCCTGGCCCACAGAATCCCAGTTAGATGATTTAGGCTGCCACTTATGCCACTTCCAGCAACAGTAGCCAATGCCATCAAGAAACCTAATTAGCTTTTTGAGTTAGTAGCTTCTGTCTGTTAGACTTTCATAGCATTTCTGCGATGATGGTAAAGAAATATTTGGAGGAATTTTGACATTTCACCATTATTTTCCCTTCCAAATAGGAAGCAAAAGTCAAAATATCAAAAAATGTCATGAAATGAAACATTTCAAAAAGATTTGATGGAAAATGATCAAAAAGAAATAATTTGAGGTATAAAAAAGATCTTTACATTTTGTTTTGAAACAAAAGCTGGAAAGACCAAAAATAAAGTGTCCGTTTGGAAAGTGAACTCCTCCTTCACACCAAGAGGTGGCCCCTCTAGCATGGCACAGAGTCTCACTGGCAGTAGAAGTGAACCTGAAATGCTTTGCACTGTCACTGCCCATGCTGTACCTATGCTGTGGTTCAAGGGTCTAGTCTGGTATTGACGACAGTGGGATTATTCAAAGAGGGTGCAATTCGCCCCATGCAGAGAGGCACCATCCAGGCCATACATCACATAACTGCTCAGAATAGGGCATAGGTGGGGCTGGAGTGGTACTCAGGCACTCCTTGCAGGGATGAATTTCACCCATGCATAAGAATGTCAGGATCTGGTCCCACTAGAGGCTCTCAGTCTCCAGGGCTATCAATCCATCAGCTTTCAGCAGCTACTAAATTCACTGGAATTGCAAAACTAAATCGATATTATTTCCAGCTCTGTCTCATCCATGTTTTTTCTTCTTCACTGTTTCCCTCAGATTGTGGATTGATGGCTAAATCAGCAGCAGCTTTTGGTGCAGTGCTGGTTTACCAAACCCAATTTGCTTTGTCTTTAAGCCCCCCGCCCCGCTCTTGTTTTTGAACAAACCCAGCAGCCCAAGGTGGACAGCAAGCTGTGGAGATAATTTACAGTTCTCAGTGGAGTGCAGGTTGTTTTCTTTTCCTTTCCCCTCTGTTGATTTAGTGCCCTGCTGCTGGAGCTCCCAGGAGCACCTGGAAGTCACAACCCCCTATGACTCCTTTTCCTGCAAACTCTTTCTCTGCAAGCCATTTCACCCACAGGCTCTTTCTTTTTCCCTCTCACCATATACCCTGGCTTGTCTCCACTAATCCTCTTCATATAGCTCGTGTTTGGTATTTGTCACTCTTCTGCTAATGGACTTCTCTTGTGTGGGCTATTTATTTTTGTTAACAATGATCACGGTTGTTTTTATTAGACAAAAGGGCAGATTAGGACTGAAACGCTGAACGTGAACTTTCAAGAGCCAGGTGTTGTCACCCCATAGTGCTGGGAGCCCTCATCGCAATCAGATCACACTTAAGATCTAATTGGTTAAAACACTGCGCAGACTGGCAAAAATTTAGAACACATCTTCAGACTGAATCTCTTTGACACATGTTTTTCTACTTATCCAAGTGGTGCATGCAGTCCGATTTACATGTCTGATTCCAGCCAATGCGTATACAAAGGTATTAGGAGACAGGGTTGGAAGGGCAGCAGGCTTTGAACAAAAGAGCCTCTGTGTGTACGTGAGTGTGTGAGAGAGAGAGAGAGAGAAACCAAAGCCTCAAAGGTTCACTGTTTCCCCATCTCTCATAAGACCTATCTACCCCCAGTGGTTTCACTTATGCAAAAATATATATGGGGCCATATTCACTGTTATGCTCTGGCTGCTTTGTGTTGTTCTGGCAATGCAAATCAGCCATAAACCCAGGTCAACTGGTTGCATTTACGGCTGTGTACACACCAACCAGTGAATATTCTTATTCTTACTTATTGTTAAGTGCCTACAATGCGTTCACCGCTGTACAGAACAAGACGGCTTCCGACCCAAATGAGTTTGCAGTCGAAACATCGGCCGCATTGCTCTCAACAAGTACATACCTCGCCTAGGCCCCTTTAAATTCTGCTTAGTGATGGCCCCTGCTTTGGAAAGAGAGAGAGAAAGAAGAAGAAGCAGTGGTTTTATCCATAGGAATGAAAGCCAAAAGAATTCCTTCCCTGTCCTCCTCCCTCAAAACGATTTGTTCTCTGGCTCTAAATATCCAGTCACTTCCCAGCCAGGGAATGTGTTTTTCCCCTCCTGCTCCCTGGGTAAAATGCTGCTTTCATATGCAAAGCTCAAGTTAAAGTGGCTTTCAGCCGGGGGCTCTACTCTGGGGTCGAGGTGATGGAATCCTCCCCGTTTTCATAAGCAGGGTGCAGGGTAGCTGCACAGCCACACCACAGGGGATATTGCCTCCTATCCTAGTGGATCCATGGAGTTGTGATCCCACTGGCTGCCCCGATTCCCTTCTGCATGCCATTACAGAGAGAGAAATAAAGTCCAAAACAGTGCTGCACCACAGGGAGTGAATGGTTTCTTCTACACACTGCACAGCTGGGACTCCCCCTGGTGCTGGGGAGGGGGGTACTGTGTTCTCTCTGCATTCTGAACCTTCAGTGATTTTGACTTGGGCTAGGAGTTACTTGGAGTTTATGATCTTATCTGGGGCTTGATCCTGCAAGTTTCTCAGCGTCCTCCACTCCCTTTGGTATCAGCAGGAGTTGAGGGCACTCAACCTCTCGCAGGATGGAGCCCTTGATGCACCTAGACTGTAGATTCAAGACTTTTTGTGGGCTTCTTGCCTGCTTGGGACTTGGCACCATGAAAGAGGGCTTTCTCCATTTCTGAAGACTGCTGTGCACAAATGCTTTCAGGGTGTAAGGATGGGCTGCCTCTGATGTTCAATAAAAAACTAAAAATAGACCAAGCGCAATTGGGTAGAGAAAATAATGGCTAGAACAAATTCTGTACAATATAGAGTGCAAACCAAAAAATGGATCTGTTCCATAACCCCTGCAATTGCCATTATTCCCTGCAATATACTATTAATAAAGTAATATATAATATGAATACATTTAATAGCTTTTTTATGAGGCTGGACATGGTTGTAACTTTATTGGAAAACAAAATCAGGACTGATTGTTCTGAGCGGGTAATAAAACCCTTAGCTGTGTGGAACTTTCTCTCACGTTACGTTGAACTAGAGAGTTATAGCTTCAGATCCTGGGACAGGAGGCTGAGGTCAATTGTTATTCCAGCAAAAAATGATTGATAAGCACATGCTTTAACTCTTTCTCTGTGTCTGTGTGGTGTGTTTTTCCCTCTCCCTCTGACTCCACCGGCAGCTGTGGGATCACCCAAGGCACTCACGTTCTCTGACATTACTGAAAACTCAGCCACAGTCAGCTGGACACCTCCAAGGACCCGAGTAGAGAGCTTCCGGATTTCATACATCCCCATAACAGGAGGTGAGGAAGTGGTGGGGTAGTGAAAGGAATAAGGGTGCACTGGTAAAAGAGAGTAGAGAGCAAGTGGAAGGGACTACGGTGATGCTGGTGTCAGTCACTCGGTACATAGCAGTCTAGCCTCCATATCAGAAGGACACAGAGGTTCAATTCTCTGGCTAGCCAGCAGCTGGCAGGCACAATTACTGTGCACTTAACCAGTTCCAGTGGGTGGACATACTGTATGAATGGCATATCTAGTATGCCATGGACCAGATTTGCAAAAAAGCCAGATTTCCGAGTGCTCAGGAGCACCCATAATTGGAGCCAGATTTTCCAAAGAGTTCAGCTCCCATTTTGGCTCCTAGGCACTTCAGCCTGCATGCATCATACAGAGCACCTTTGAAAAGCTGGCCCTTGAAGATTGAAAATAGTTTGTTTTTTAAAATGTCATCTGTGGCTTTAACTGTGCTTTCTAAGTCAACGCTTTTTTGAATATCCCTTAAGGATGTTTCATTCCATCCACCATATCTCTCTGTTTTAGTGCTTCACTGGCAAATGGGAAGCTTGTCTTTTTCATGAGACTTCCGTGATGAGTAATAGACTTTAGCACAACTCATGGGACCCCTGGGTGGAAAGATTACCTAACAGCATGTGAAGAGCACCTACCAGGGACTAAAAGAAACACCTGGAAGTGCTACAGAACAGAACAGGAAGGAGATAGGAAACTACAAAATTGGAAACCACCACCATCAGATAACTGGAATTGGTTTTTCCACTAAGATTTAGGCCTTGATCCAGCAAAGCACATATGTAATTTTTAAGCACATGAGTTGTCACATTGAACTCATTGGGCTTTCTCAAAAGCATACAGTTAACCATGTGCTTAAATGCTTTGTTGGAGTAGGACCAGAATTTGGAATAAATAAATATCCCGAGTCCCTGTCTATGCAGGTAGGACCTCTCAGGCTAATATGCACTGTGTCTTGGTCTGAGATTAAGTGGGCCAAAGAGAGACTCTGAACAGATATCTGGCCTTTCTTCACCTCCCATCAGAAACCAAACCAAAGCGGTCCAAATATACAACAAGACTCTTTGATTTCTTTGTATTTAATTGCATGTACAAATACCTACATTTGCACGTGACAGTTATCCATTTTGCACATGAAAATGTAGCCATGCCTGTGCACAAGATTTTAGTTTTTCCTTACACATATTCAAATGTTGGCACTCGGACCACTAGGGGGAAAAAAACACGAATAAACCAGCCCCTTTGATTTATGTTTTAGGGAGACTATTTTTACTGATCCTCAACTGTCAAAATTTTCCCTTGTTTTCACCCATTCAATCTTATTGACGTCAGTGGGTTTAACCAAGGGGGAAATTTGGCCCTGATGTACATAGCACAAGCATGGAGGGACAAACTCAGGATAGGGCACAAAATGAATTACACCTAGCAAGGGATATTGAAGGTAATAACACACGGTTATTTAAATACAGTGGAGCAAGAGAAAGATGAAGGAAAGTATAGGTTCTTTACTTAGTGGAGAAGGAAAGCTAATAATTTATGACATCAAGAAGTTTGAAGTGATTAATTCCTATCTTCCTCCAGTCTTCAATAAAAAGGTTAGTGGTGATTAGATACTCTACACAATTAATATTAACAACAAGGGGGAAAGAACACAAGTCAAAATAGGGAAAGAAGAGGTTAATGAATATATAGCTTAGTTAGATGTATTCAAGTCAGCAGAGCCTAACAAAATTCATCCTACGTTACTCAAAGAACTAGCTGAAGCAATCTCGGAACCGTTATCAATTATCTTTGAGAACTCATGAAGGATAGCAGAGGTCCCAGAAGGATGAACATAGTACCTATCCTTAAAAAGGAAACAAAGAGGACCTGGGGAATGATAGGTCAGCCTAACTTTAATACCTGGGAAATACTGGAACAAATTGTTAACCAGTCAATTTGTAAGCACCTAGAGGATTATAGGGTGATAAGGAACAGCCCACAAAGATTTGTCAAGAATGCAAAAAACAACCTAATTTCCTTTTTTTTGACAGGGTTACCAGCCTAGTGGATGGGGGGGAAGCAGTAAACATGATTTATCTTTATTTTTGTAAGACTTTTGACACAGCCTCACATGACATTTGCATAAGCAAACTAAGGAAATGTGACCTAGATTAAATTATTATAAAGTGGGTGTAAAACTGGTTGAAAGACAGTAGTCAAAGAGTAGTTATCAACGATTCACTGGAGTCCCACAGAGATGGGTCCTGGGGCCGGTACTATTCAATATTTTCATTAATGACTTGGAAAATGGAGAATATGCTCATACAACTTGCTGATGACACCATGTGGGGAGGGGTTGCAAGCACTTTGAAGGACAGAATTAGAATTCAAAACATCCTTGACAAATTGGAGAATTGGTCTGAAATCAACCGAATGAAATCCAATAGAGACAAGTGCAAAGTATTTCATTTAGGAAGGAAAAAAATCAAATGCACAATTACAAAATGGGGAATAACTGGCTAGGGAGCGGTATTGCTGAAAAGAAACCGTGGGTTATAGTGGAGCACAAATTGAATATAAGTCAACAACAATATACAGTTGTAAAAAAAGGCTAATATCATTGTGGGGCATATTAACAAGGAGTGTTGTATGTAAGACAGGAGAGGTAACAATTTTGTTCTCTGGTGAGGCCTCAGCTGGAGTATTGTGTCCAGTTCTGGGCACCACACTTTAAGAAAGTTCTGAACAAATTGAAGAGTCTCTAGGGGAGAGCAACAAAAATGACAAACCTGACCTATGAGAAAAGAGTAATAAAAAAACCTGGGCATGTTTAGTTATAAAAAATGAAGACTGAAGGGGCACCTGATAATAGTCTCCATTATGTTAAGGGCTATTATAAAGAGAATGGGGATCAATTGTTCTCTGTGCTGCAGAAAGTAGGACAAGAAATAAGGAGCTTACTCTGCAGCAAAGGAGATTTTGGTTAGTTATTAGGAAAATCTTTCCAACTATATGTATAGTTATGCCCTGTAACAGGTTTCCTAGGGAAGCTGAGGAATCCTCATCTCTAGAGGTCTTTAAGAACAGGTTGGACAAACACCTGTCAGGGATGGTCTAGGTTTACTTGGTCCTGCCTCAGTGCAGGGGGCTGGACTTGAGATCCCTTCCAGCGTTACATTTCTGTGATTCCATGAAACTTATTTCTGTACTGGAAATGAAGTCCTTTGTTTAGAGCACAGCACCACAGCCTAAACACGAGCTGGAACATCATTTCATCATTGCCTTGACATATGGTTTGCTCCTAGGTACTCCCAATGTTGTGACAGTGGATGGAACCAAGACTAGGACCAAGCTGGTGAAACTGATCCCAGGTGTAGACTACACTGTCAGTATAATCTCCATCAAAGGATTTGAAGAAAGCGAGCCTATCTCTGGAATTCTGACTACAGGTAATGCCCAAAAGAAATAAAGTCCTAGTAAGTTTGTTCAAGTTCATGTGTCATACAGAAGACTCATAAAAATCAGAATTGAAAAACACTAACCAAATCACATTTTAGCTATCCCCTGATACTGACGAGAGGATTTCTTTCTTTTGTATTTTGCCTACTGGTTATTTATTCTTTGTATTTGTATTGCAGATGAGTCTAGATGTTTTAACTACCCCATTCTGCTAAGCACATACCAACTTGTAGTGAGAGACAGACCCCTGCCCCAGATATCTTCTAGTCTAAACAGGCAAAACAGAAAGAAAGCATTATTAGCCCACTTTTATAGATGGGGAGCTGAAGTACAGATTGATTAAGTCACTTGGCCGCAATCAGACATGGAGTCTGGGGTGGCACAAGGAATGGTACTCGGGTCTCCTGAGTCCCAGAAAACCATCCTCTCTCTCATCTCTCTAGCATAGTTTTAAATAAACCAGGGTTTCCCCCACATCCCTTTGGAAACCACCTGCAGTCTAATTGATTCATAATGCTCCTGGGCTCATAGGGGTACAGAGCACTGGGAGGAAGGGGCAATGCACTCAGCACTGGAGGCCAGGTCATACTTCATATCCCTCACCCTTGGGAGCAGCTAATGGTCCCAGTGCAAGGTCTCTGATGGAAGGAATGAAAAGGAGGGAAGATGCAATCCCCACAAGAAAGAATGTAGAAAAGCAGATTATGTGATTCAAAACAATTGTGGCTAGAGGTCTGTAGAAGGTTGTAATGGCCATGAGTTGCCATCCGTTCAGTCCTTTCCCCAGCCTCGGTAGTGTGAGTTTACCCCAAGAACCTGTCTGGAACTGAGAGCATTGAGGAGAGAAAGGTATCAGGTCTGAAAGAGGCCCCAAGATGGATGATGTCAAGAGTATTATCTTAGAGCCTGTGGAACTGAGACTTTGAAAATAATTAGTTCTCACTGCCAGCCTCTTGGTATGAGTTTAATCCTCTCCCATGATGACCTCCCTCTGCAGCAGTGCTGTTCTGTGAAGCACGACATCTCTCCAGTAACCCCCCTCCCTCACCCTCCCATTCCAAAGAGGACCACGCAAAGGCAGCAGTGTCTGCTCAGTTTTCACTATGTGCCTGGCACAGCATATTATATGCAGCAGGGAAGCCCTTAATATGTATAATTCCCTCATTATGGTATTATCTGTCCTTTCAGCTCTGGACAGCCCATCAGGACTGGTAGCAGTGAATATCACAGACTCTGAGGCCTTGGCAGTCTGGCAGCCAGCGATTGCCACAGTGGACAATTATGTCATCTCCTACATTGCTGAGGATGGTAAGAAGGGTCAGTGGGGGGCGTCTTTGAGCTCGACCACAGTCGGTGAGAGTGGTGCTCAGGACTGAATTCAGCAACTGGGAAGGGGGAGAGGAAGGTTGAATCTGAGAGGTGAAGGCTGGTTAGGAGCATGTTACAGCATCCTCATTTAAGTAAGTTGTCAGTCCCTATTCCCGGTGGTGAGCAGCAGCAGAGCTGTATCTGTGTTATCCTTGAGGCGAAAAGAAAACACACTGTTATTTTCAACACATACAGCAGGGGGTGCTAGTACTTGTGTATGGAATTGACTGTAGAGTTAACAGTTTGCATTCAGCTTTGGTGTGGGTTGAGGAATGACTCCACTGAGCCACTGCTTCTCCTTACTTCATCCTCGTCCCGAAACACCTCCGAAAAATGGGTTTCCTTCCAATGAACGATCAGCCCTTAGCTCAGGATGTGAACATTTGAACGGAGCGCTGGTGTTAAGCCTCCCTCTGAGGAGTGCTCGCCACTTACAACCGACCCCCTGACTTCTAGTGGCCCCCAAACTAAAGTTCTCTGTTTCCATCTTTTGTGTGTTCGCTGTGTAGATCCAGAAGTTACTCAGACGGTGTCTGGGAACACTGTGGAATATGACCTTAATGGCCTTCGTCCTGCAACTGAATATATGCTAAGGATCTATGCAGTAAAGGGACCTCAGAAGAGTGAGACGGTCTTCACCAAATTCACTACAGGTGCAGTGTCAAGCCTTTCCCCAGCATTGCAGCCAAAGGTTCCATTGTCTGCTGCCATCAAGCCAGCGCTGCACTCACTGTATCTTGTCTCCTTTAGGCATGGATGCACCAAGATCTTTGAATGCCATTGAGGTCCAGTCAGAAGCAGCAGTATTGTCATGGAGGCCTCCACGGGCTTCTGTCACCGGCTATCTCCTTATCTACGAGTCTATCGATGGCAAAGTCAAGGTACTGCACTTGGATCTAACCCAGAAATTCTGAATTGGGAGACATGCTGGTAGAGCTGCTCAGAAAATGCCAGTCAATGGGACTGAAGCACATGTCTAACATTAAGCACATGTCTAAGTGCTTTCCTGAATCGGAGCCAATAATGAAAACTTAGCTGCAGCCGAGACAACATATAGTCTATCTTCTCTCCGCAATAGGGAAAAAAATAAGACAGCAAGCAGCTGCCTTCTCCCATCCAAAGTCTATGGCATAAAGGCAATAGGCATATGTGTCTAAAAGTGACTAGTGATTTTGGGTGCTCAACTTGAGCCACTTTTAAAGACTCGATTTTCAGAGGGCGGGTGTTTAGCACTTTCTGAACATCAGGCCTTGTCTAGATATTTCAAGATGGTTGTCCAAAATTGTCACGTTTGGAAATTCAATTCCGTGGCATCTATAGACATACCACAAAGGACAATCCTGCTTAATTTTTGATGAATTTCGCCCCTGCGGCAGAATATGATGTATATATATATGCCATGTTAACTTCTACCATGCTTGCTTTTAAACTACACTACTTAAACATTATAATATTAAACATTCATTTCCAGGCAACCTTTCTTATACTACTAATGGACGTTAGTTTGGTGAAAATCTTGTAGGAATAAAGTTTCATAATAAATCTTTGAAACGGTTAAAAATGCCATCAATAATTTACATAAAAAGGCATCTGAAAATCTAAAATATGCAACAGTTCCAGTCCATGGGTTTGTTCATTTCAGAGTTTCTGTAGGATTTATTCTTCCAACAGGAAGTCATCCTGGGACCTGAGGCAACTTCCTACAGCCTGTCTGAGCTAAGCCCATCCACCCAGTACACGGTGAAGCTGCAGGCACTGAACAGAGCCCTGAAGAGCAAGATAATCCAGACTATTTTCACCACAAGTAAGGCCTTTGCTTTGTATGAGGGGTTGGTCCATTCTTAGGACCAAGCTGAGCTCTGGAATAGGCAGATGCAGCTCCCATTGAAGTCAAAGGGCAGTGGATACCTGCAGTGTGCTTAGGGCAGTGAGTATGTCTACACTGCAGTCAGAGGTGTGACTATAGCTTATGCAGCCTGAGCTAGCTTTGATCTAGCTAGCTTGAAAAACACTGACAGTGAAGCCCCTGCAGCATGGACCGTACAACCCCACCCAGGAACCTGAGCATCTATACGAGTGGCTAGCCTCTGTGTAGAAAGCCAGCGTGAGGCTCCCTGCACCACTTAAACTCTGTATGAGGCAGCAGCCCCATTCACTGCCCTCAGACTGGAAGGTTGGATTTCAGCTGTTCAACCATTCCACACTCCACCCACACAGAGCCTGATTCAGCCTGTGGGTGGAGTGGCTTGCACTCGGGTTGGCCCTTATAGCTTTAATCCCTGGACTAGCTTCTCCTCTCCCTTCTCTCTTTCCCACTGAGCTCACTCAGTTTTCATGCTGCTACCCCAGAGTGTTTGTTCTGATCCTACCTGGGAAGGCTCTCCAGTAAACTGAATGCAATCAAGTATTCTGAAAGCCTCATCACAGCTGACAGTCAGTTCTCCTGTTGCCACATTTTTGATGGCAGGGAAAATACAATGTCGTTTTTGAGGATTAAATGGCTACAAAATTCCACCTGCCGTTCTCCTCACTTCTCATAATTCTCAACCTTCCAAACTGAACAGCGTCTTCAAATGTTTGCCTCTGACTTCTGCCATCTATGCTGACATCAGGTCAAGTGCTTATAAAATGCTAGGTAAAGTCACAGGGCCCTGAATCTGTTTCCAGTCAACCCTGATGTAAATCAGGAGTAACCTCATTGAAGTTAATGGAGCTACACCAGCGAGTGGGAGCAGAATCAGATCCTGATGTGTTTAAGTGACATCTACCTTCATGACCAGTAACTGGAGACCTCCAAAGCTAAAGCATGAATCTCTACAGCTTCAGCTAAAGAGCTAGTACCTTATTCAGGCAAACAATTAAGTCCATGTTTAATTTTAAGTACATGCTTGAGTCCTGTTGACCTCAGTGGGGAGGCAAGCACATGAGTAAGTGTGCTTACTTCCCCACTGAGTAATTGCCCTGAGTAGGGATGTTTTCCTGAATTGGAGGCCTAAGTCCTATAGTAGAGAGCTGTAACAGACTCAAATCCTCTGGCACAGAGTGCGTCACATAATACACAATGGACCCTGAGTTACATTTACACAGCTGGCTTTGAGACTATAAAAGTGTTACTAATAGAAATTCACCTAATATACATTTCCAGAACATCCCTTAATTACACCTGTTGCAGTTATTTCCACTGAATATGCTAAAATCAATAGTATTTTCAGTCATTTCAAAGATGTCAAAAAAATGCCAAAAACATTCACATTTTAATAGTTTTGGGGATTTTTTGTGTTCGAAATTGTATTGACTGCACCTATACCTCTATTAAGTTGTAATGAGAAAAAAATGCACCATTGTTTTTTTTCTTTTTCACACGCCTTGTTTTATAACATACTTTGCATTACACTGGTTGTTGAAGAAGTCCCAATTTTCGTCTTGGCTTTACCCATGCTTCCACTGTTATAGTCTCACGGTGCCATACATGCAAATCATTAAAGGTGCAGTTTTGTCCTGCAGGTAGTTGCAGACAGAACTGATGTCACTTAAACATTTAACTACATGATTGTGCAGACATTGTAGGTAGGTAGGCATATAAATACAGTTAATTGAGCCTTCAAAATTGCAGACATACACAGGAGGCTTAGCTTTAGAAATCTGTCCCTAAATATTTCCTTTTATCACATATTATCTGATTTTTTAAAATTAATATATATATATACACAACCCCACACTGGTCTGGATTGCAACCCAGAACTTCTCTCTATATATAGTCCTGGTCCACAATCTTGGGTGCTTCACAATGCTTTGCTGTTGTAACTCCCAACCTGGGATGCTCACTAACAGTCTTACAGCATGCAAGTCACACACTCCGTGTCTGTGTATAGCTCCAGCTCTGGTCCAGCAGCTCTGGCCCCAGCAGCCTGTCAGCAGCACTCCAATCACACTCTGGCTTCCAGCAGTCTTGGTTACTACTTCCAGAGTGATCCCAACAAATTCCCAGTCCTGAATTTTCCCAGAAATGTGTGTTCTGCACTGTCCAGCCCTTCCCTGGACTGTTCAGATTTTACAGGTCCATTGCCTCTGTAAAGGGTCAGTATTCAACAGTTTTCTACTTTAACTGGAGTTGCCAAACAGTGCTGTTTAAATTAAACACTGGATTGGTTTAGCTTAAAAAACAAAACAAGTTTATTAACAAAAGAAGATGTGATTTTAAGTGAATTCAAGTATCAGGTATGAAAGTCAGAAATGATTACAAGACACATAAAGATGAACACACTTTCTAGTAGCTAAAACTTAACAAGCTAGACTTGGTTCAAGGTAAAATCCTTACCACGTTTCCAGCAACATGGTTGACCAAATTCTCAGGTCAGGATCTCCCCTCAGAGTCAAATGGCTGGTTCCTTTGTCGTCTTAGGTGAACGAGAGATCAACTGGGATATTTTGCCCCTCACTTTTATAGTCACTTTTATACCCTTTGAAATGCATTTTCTTGAGAGTTACCCCTAGATAAAGTTTATTCCATCTGTGAGGAAGGAGACATGGAGGCTTGGGGTGAAAAATGTTGTTTTCTAAAATGCAGATTGATCTGTTCCTGCCCCACCCCCCTTCATTGCCAAAGACTGGCCACTTGACAGGTGGCTACCAATCAACTTTGATGACAACTGGCTAGAGGTATAAGTTCGTCCTTTGTCTTTGAGTAACCAGTTTACCTACTCCCCAAACTTGTCTGGTAAACAAATGGCAGTCATAATTTCAGCTTGTGTTCATAATGCTTAATAGGCATTATGTACATATGTTACATAAGATTATTAATGATCAGTGTGGTGTTAGTTTTTAAATGACTTCTCACAAGGCATATTTTGCACAAAGATTATTACAATAATGTCTAGGGTGTGAATACAGGATCGAGGATTTTCTAGAATTTACAGTCAGGTCTCCTAGGCTCTATTCCTGGCTGGGCCATTGACCAGATGAGAAACCTTCTTGGCCATGTCACCTAAGTTCTCTGATTTAATTTCTACAACTGTATACTAAGGACACTGCTGTTTAATGCACCTAGTGTGCTGTAAGGATTCATTAGTTAATGAGCAAGTTGAAGAAGGAACGTACTATATAACTGCAAAATATCAGTATTTTTTCATCCAGATTTGTGGACAGTCAAGTTGATTTTTCTCTTGCAAATTTTCAAGTCTGTGCACCGCTAGTACATTACGCCATTCTTAGCAGTATCTCTTCTAAATGAAATAGATTCATTTGCCTTGTCACCAGAAAGAGCTCACAAATTAATTACCTAAGTGACAGGAAGATGCATCCCCTTTTCATAAACGATTTCACAAGCACTGTTCTCTGCTTTTTTTCTTTTGTGTGTAGCTGGACTTCTCTATCCTTACCCTAAAGACTGCTCCCAAGTTCTGCTGAATGGAGAAAGTACCTCTGGACTTTACACCGTATATATGAATGGAAACAAGTCCCAGTCTGTGGAGGTGTATTGTGACATGACCTCTGATGGAGGTGGATGGATTGTGAGTATCCAGAACCTCTATGTCACTCTTCCCTTATGCCTGAGTCAAGAACATGAGACAGGGCCCAGCCTCAGTCAATTACTTCATTATTAATGATGTTGCATTAACGTGCCAAAACACATGGGACATTTAACTTTTCGTTCTAAATCCGACTGCAGTCGGGGTGGGAGACTGAAGCAGAGGTGCAGCCAGTTCCAAAGCTTTGCAGGAGATACGAGGCCTGAGAAGGATGCATTAGGTCTACCGTCACACTGTAGGGTGGGTAAGCAGGGCAGTAAAAACAGAGGCAAGAGGAACAGCAAAGTATGGTGCTGAGAATCTGTGGAATTCAAAGAAGCCAGGTGGGGCTGAGAGTCTGAGAAGTGTCAGAGTGAAGGCAAGGAGCTTGAGAAATACTGAGGCTTCGTGGACAACAGGTTGAAGGATACAGAAGGACCTGGCAATAAGGCTGAGTGATATTGAGCTTTGAGGGAGTGCTAAGAAAGCAGAGGGCAGGGACTACCAGGCTGCAAACTATAGAGGTGGCTTGGCACCCAAGAAGAAACATGGGCCTTGCTTTAAAAAAATGTTCAGTGGGCCTGCTAAAATCTGTACTAGCTTGGGCTGAAATATGTCAGTGCCCATGTTGCTTTGGGATGGTTGGTGTATGGAAGTCCTTAGTGTGTAAAAGTCCTAACTGTTGCAAATATAAAGCTACTGGCATGTTGGGGTTTTAGGTGTTTCTGAGGCGTCACAATGGAAAGGAGGATTTCTACAGGAACTGGAGGACTTACGCTGCTGGGTTTGGGGATCCCAAGGATGAATTCTGGATAGGTAAGTGATTGGCAAGAGCTTTCTGAAACAAAAGAGAACGAGTCACTTGAAGGCATGACAGCCATGTCGCTGACCACAATATTGGCTTCTCTAAAGAGGCTCATGGCAGGAAGATGTAATATGTGGTAATAAGACATTAAGACAGAAAATCAAGAGAGAGGGAGACAACACAGTGGTTCTTTACTCATTTATCCATTCATTACAACAGGTCTGGAGACCCTCCACAAAATCACTTCCCAGGGCCAGTATGAGCTGCGTGTGGATCTGCGAGACAAGGGCGAGACAGCTTACGCTCTCTATGACCGGTTTAGCGTGGGAGACTCCAAGACCCGTTATCGGCTAAAAGTGGATGGATACAGTGGAACCGCAGGTTGGTTAAAACTCATATTTTTTCAGGCCAGAAATAGGCCAAGAAAGGGGTGGGGGAGGGAGGAGCTATGCATTTCTCCATATCTGGCTGGAGCTACAATTTCCTTCCACTTGGTTCAGAGCAACAACTTCTGTGTGCAAGCGATGGGGATTGCTGTCACAGAAAGTAAGTCTTTTCTTGGGCGGGGGGAGATTTGAAAATATGAAAGGATCACTTTCCTCTCTGATTCCATTCTCAATGCTCTGCTCCTTCAGGTGCCACTTTTCATAACATGCTTACGACCGAATGTAAACAAACATATTAAACAGACACATGTCTCATGCGAGCACTGCCTACCTGTCATTAATAGGGCTTAGGATAGCTGGCTGCAGTGCCGTTTGTGAAGAATGTGCCGCTGATGCCTTGTTATAACGTGCTTGATGATGTTCCTGAAGAATGCCTTTGCCTCCTTCAATCCCATTAAGCCCAGGCCTGCAGACCATGTCCAGCCCCCTCTCTGGCTTCATTGTTGACAGAGTAAGGACCAAGGGCTAAATCCTGTGGCATGGGAGCGTAAGGGCTTAAACAAAAGAGAAATACTGTGATTCTGCTGTGCATGGCCACAGAAAGAACTCTCTGGGGACTATGCACCTTGAAGCTGTCCATGGTGGCTCTCTGGATAGTTGAGTAGCAGGGACAGGAGTGTGGCCAATGGCTTAGCAATTGTGCGGCCCCAACAGTCAAACTCCCCCAGTATAGGGCAAACAGACTGAGGTAGAGGCTGCTGCTTCAGCTCATGGGTTACAGTAGCAGCATCACTGCTATGCCATCAGCTGAAGGGGAGACTCAGTTCCGTCAGTGTCCTACACAAAGAGCCCCCTGCACTGTCTGTTCACTCTGGCTTTGGACAGGGGACCAGGGAATTGAGCCCCGAGTGCACGAACTGCAGACAGTTGGCCCCAAAGCAATTTTACGCAGAGCCGTAGAAGTGACCGTGGAGATCAAATTCACTTCAGCCAGTTGTGGAGTTGTCAGATCCAAAGGACACATTGCATAGAATTACATTTGATGAGTGCATTTTTGAGAGGTAAGCGGAAAGGCAATTGAGCATCTGCCAAGGCTGAAGTTAAAGGTCTCAGGGGTTCTTTGTTTCTCCTGATAACGTTATTGACATCTAAAGTAGCATAAGGAATGTAGTGCCCTGCTCTGCTGCAGCTGTTAAACAATATAACATTGATTCGAACAAGAGAAACGCTGCACCTTGAGGGTTTGAATCTTGGATTCAGCAAGTGCAGTGAGTGAACAGGAAATCCATTTAAACTACTGAGTTTTAAAATGTATACATCTGTCATTTTTTTAAGCCTACACACCAATTATGTTTAGGTCAGATGTTCAGCTGATATAGATCAGCATAGCTCCGTTGACTGGCCTTCGTTTACTTTTGGTATTTATTTTTAGCCGAGATGGGCCTGAACCAAACCCCCAGATCTGAAGCCCAAGAAGCTTGTGGTGGGTTCAGAATCTGGATACAGAGGCAAAATTCACAGTGTGGGCGCATCTCTCCTTTATTTATTGGCAAATAGCATTTCAAGTGAAAGTCAGGACCACGGTTTCAAAGTGGTCTCTGCAAAACTTGTGATATGCACCGCCAGGTTTTTCTACAGGAGCAACCAAGGTATTTTATGCCCAAAAACTCAGAGTTGCCCCTACCCATTGAATCATTTGCACATGCAGAATAGAAGTCAGGTGAAAACTCTGACACCATTCTCTTGGTTTCTCCTGTATAGGTGACTCCATGACCTATCACAATGGACGGTCCTTCTCCACCTTTGATAAGGACAATGATGCTGCCATCACAAACTGTGCGTTGTCCTACAAAGGTGCTTTCTGGTACAAGAATTGTCACCGAGTCAATCTGATGGGCAGATATGGGGACAACAGCCACAGTCAGGTGAGTTTGCCATTTGAAAGCAACATTACGTAACGATCTTCAAGGCATGGGAATGTAGGAGTGGCCATACCAAATCAAGTCACTGGTTCATTCATTCTGTTAGTCAGTCCCTTGTTGTGGCCAATATATAGTGCTTCAGAGAGACAGGAGAAACCCCACCATTAAAACTGAATGAATCGTGGGGTGGGGAGTTATATTAAATCACATTCACCAAATGAGAATTGCAGTTCGGTCAAAATATGTTCTCAACCTTCTTTGTTCGTTCTCCCATGAAAGTTCACGGGAATGTTTGGGGCTGGAGCTTTTATCACTTCAAATACAGGTTCTCATGTTTTAAGAAAAGAGCATTCTGTTGAAAATGAAGTAAACCTAGGAGAGAACAATGGAGGAGTGACAGTTTTGGGAGAGCTCACTGTTACTCTAGCCCAAGCCGCTGCTTCCTCCAGCAGGGGTCAGTAAAAGGAATGGCATAGGAACACTGGCTTTAATGGATCTCAAAGCGACTACCGCCTCCTTAATCCCACACCAGGAGTTGGTCTCAGGGACAAAAGTTGTGGGGAACCCACTGCTGTTCTAGTCACAGATTGTTGTAGCTGGAGTTGGAACAGGGGACATGGTAAATTCTTCACCAGCCTTTAAATTGAGGTTAGAGATCTCTTGGAGATGTTCTAATTCAACCACAGTTTATTGGGATTGATGCAGGAATCACTGCGTGAAATTCTAGTCTGGGTTGCATGGGTCAGATGAGATGATTATAATGGTCCGTTCCTGCTTTACAGTCTGAGTTTATAATGCAGAAATCCTGGAGAATAATATATACTGCAACCTCTCTGTTATGAGGGTCTAGAATAGAATAATACATGTACAGGCAGCATTGCCTAGTTGATAGAGATCCAGACTGGCAGTCAGGAGACCTGGCTTCCATTCTTGGCTCTGTTGCTAGCCTACTTGAGCTGACCTTGAACAAGTCATTTCACCGCTCTTGTGATCTATGGCAGAAAAGCGCTGTATAAGAGCCAGGGATGCAGATTGTACTAATATGAGGTCATGTTGCCTGTGTGTTTTTGCAGGGTGTTAACTGGTTCCATTGGAAGGGCCATGAATACTCCATCCAGTTTGCAGAAATGAAGTTGAGACCCATCAGCTTCCGGAATCTAGAAGGGAGACGAAAGAGAGCATAAAACCCAGAGATGGAGGAAAGTTTGGGAAGCCGAGTGGGGGTAGTGGGAGGGTTTTCTGGAATAACAGGGGGGAGGGGGAGATAAGGCAGCTGGTAATCTTACCAAAGCATCGATGACGCTTGGCCTAACTGGGGCTCCTTCTACAGTCTGAGTGACCAGCCTTATGCAACCACAGCATCTTCTGCAGACCAGCTTTCGCTGCCCATGGTTAATGCCCTTCACACCAAAGACAACAATCTCAAGGGTCCTATATTGATTTTAGATTTGGGGAGGGGGGTTTTTCTCAGAGAGGTTCCGTGACAAGATTCTTCCATGGTCTCTTGGGCAGCTCAAGGGAAGGGCGGGGGGAAAGGCTGTACATTGATAGTTTGAGAACCAGCCATATTTTACACACACAAATTTGTATGATTATCATTATTATTATTATTGGTCAAACTTCTGTTGGTCATTGGAAAGCTTTTTTTTAAATATATATATATATCATGTATCACAGAGAAAGATGGGGGAGGGGAAGCAATTTAAAACATAAGCAAAATCTTAATTTTATTAATATAATGACAAAATAATAATAATAATAATAATAATAATAATGATAATAATAAGCTACATTTTTGTCATGCTTTCCGAAACACAGCAGGACAGTGTCTGATTGTATTTTTTTTTTAAATAAAGCACAATTTTAAATAAACCTCTACATTTTCTTCATGCATCAACTTTGTGCACGTCCAGGGTATATTTCCTTAAGTAGGGGAGTAAAGAAGGCTGAGAATGATCAGGATGTTAAATTTATTCAGAAAGCACGCTCCCTTTTGTCAGTGTTTGGGTGTAAGTATTCTGGTGGACTCCTTGCAGTGGAATGCTCAGGGAGGTTTTTAGAGGGTGTTCCTTTTTTCCTATCCAGAAGCACATTCGCCGTGCCATCGAACTGACTGACTCTTACGTTCAACTAGGTGGGAATCACTAACAAAACCAAACCAGCAAAATGCAAAGGTGGGATTAGCTACCAATTGGTGATGGGGGACACCTGTGTAAATAAAGGGCTCCTTTAAAAAAAAAATGAACGAAGCCTCTGTAGTTCCTCTGTACCATACTCTTTGATTAAAGACAATAAAAAACCTTTTGTTTTAAGCCCTGGTCTCTCTTCCTTACCTTGCTCTCTCCATGCTCCTCGGTTGTGGGCTTCTGACTCTTCCTCTGCCATCTCTGGATTGTGGCTTGGAAAGAAAATGCTTGCTCTGTGAGCACAGATGTGAGCAGATCTGTTCTAACAAGGACTTCATGCTGCTGGCCAAGGTGGGTGTGCCTTGTTGCAACAACGTCCTGCAAAACTCTGTCCAAGAGGGCCTTTTTTCTTCTCCCCGAATACCTGAAGTTTCGATATCACATTGGAGCTAAAATATGGCTAGGTTAAAAATACATGTGTGATTAGCTAATGACATAAAATATATCTGTCTTCCACCACATTTCTTCCTAAAGGCCTCAACGATGCCACAACACCTCTTGCAAACATTTTTACCAAGCCCTGTTCTTTTCAAGGCCCCCAATTACAAGATTCTCCCCTCTCCCAGCCTGCAAGAGTGTTTCCATAGTGTAATCCTTTGAAACAGATCAAACCCTGTTTCCATTACAGCGTTCCCCTAATGTTGATCCTTCTCTGGCCCAGAGCCAGTGGCTGAGTGTACGAGCACAGATGAGTACAGCCAGCTCATCCAGTTGGGGAGCTGCATGTTAAGCTGATGTGGAGATTCTGCTAGACCAGTGGAAGACGTACGACAGACTCCTTGCCAGCAAGCTCTCGCCACTCACAGCAGTGCTAGCATCATTGAAGGCACTTTCCCCTGCCTCCTAACCTTTTACAGGAGAGACTAGAGATTGAAAAGGAACAGGAGAGTGTCCTCTTCAACAGAAAACTTCTCATGAGACAACTCCTAATGTCTATGAAACAATCACTTCTGTGGGTGTGATTCAAAGCCCAGATGTTCTGGACTGAGATTTTGGAAGAATCAAGGTAAAGACAGCCCACTGAAGAAAGCATACCAGACTTTATAAAAGCCTCATGCATGGTTGGACAGCTCACTTTCTAGGGGAATTTCAAAAGCACCTAAAGGATTGGCTTTTGATGGGACTTATGCTCCTAAACGCCCTGGACAATTTAAGAAATATCCCACTTTGGAGGAGCTGTGCTGACATCCATCCAACAGCTGGATGCATTCACTAAAGATGAAGTGGAAGGATAGCCCGGTGGTTATGGTGCTACCATGTAACTAGGAGACCTGGGCTCAATTCCCGCTCCCCTACAAACTTCCTTGTGACCCTGGGCAAGTCACTGAGGCCTAGATCCTCAAAGGTATTTGATAAAGTATATGAAATAGGAGTTAAGTGCCTAACTACCTTAGAGGTTCTGGGATTTAGTGTCTCTGTGCCTCAGTTTGCCATCTGTACAATGGGGCTAATGGCACTGCCCTACCTCACAGGGGGGTGTTGAGAAGATAAATACATGAAAGATTGGGAGGTGGTCTGATGCTATGGTAATGGGTGGGGGGAGTCATATAAGTGCATTAGAGAGAAAGATGTTAGTCCTTTGCCTTTAACCCTAACTCTTAGCATGTGAATGAAAGGTTGCCATTCACTTGGGCCACAACAAACCCAGCCTACATCTTCATACCATGTCTGATAAAGAAGGAAAAGACCTATGAGCAATGCCTTGTTTTAGACCCATGTTTTCTTCTGTCCCGTACAGAGGTACAGTTAATCCAGGGTTACTGCAGTCATTTGATTGGGTCAGAAATTGTTGAATTGAAACGGTATAAAAAAGTGAACAAAGATACTCGAAAAACTCCCATCTCCCTTCTTGTCCCCCTTCATCATCACTTGTATCTTTGCTGTTTCATTAAATTGCATCCTTCAATTGGTTTCTTACATTTGCGCTTTGGCTGCTTGACAGCTGTAAAGTCCTGGGGGCATTCCCCTGCAGATTTCTGGTCAGGACTTTGGAGCAACCAAAGAAGAGACTGCCTACTAGCGAATCCATCCAAGGTTTTATGCTGCGAATGAATAAATGTGGAGAGTAGTCAGCCACTGCTATGTGGCTACCTAAGCAAAGCAGACATGAGCAATAACTCTCACTATAATCTGCCTTGCTATCAGGTTTCAGTGCCCACGTTTCAGAAGCAGCCTACAATAGGATGTGTTGCAAGAACCAAGACAATACAACACACTTTTATGAGTCTTCCACATGACTGTTTCACAAGTTACTCACCACAAAACAAATGTTACACATGGAAGGTCAGAGAGTGAAATGCAGGGAGCCTGTTAAATGAGTTAAAGGTTGATAACAGCAAACCCCTTTGTGGGGAAGTGGCTAAGTGTATTGGCTGATACTAGCGAATGATTTTTTGAGGGATCTTTTTGTTCACATCTTCCCCCATCCCAACGTTTGGTGGGGAGTCACACTCTCTCTCCCACACTAATTTGTTCAGGCTTCAACTAGAATTATTTCTATCTCTTTTTACCAGCAGATGGCACGCTAGTTCTATCTTGCATTATAGCTGAGCGCTCTCTAGTCACAATTAATGTTCCAGGCCTTGTGTTTGACTGCACTTGTAAATTCTTCATCTGTTAGCATCATCCCCACCATGCCCATGTTACAAGGAGGTACTCCTGGCCCAAAATTCAAAGCTGTTTAGCCTCTCTTTACATCTCTGAATCAGAGTTCCACTTGGCTAATCAATCTAGGTATCTTGCCAGTTCTAGAGTACTGAAATAAAACTTAATCATAGATCATAGAATATCAGAGTTGGAAGAGACCTCAGAAGGTCATCTAGTCCAACCCCCAGCTCAAAGCAGGACCAATCCCCAATTTTTACCCCAGATCCCTAAATGGCCTCCTCAAGGATTGAACTTACAACCCTGGGTTTAGCAGGCCAATGCTCAAACCACTGAGTTATCCCTCCAGGGATATTGGTGGAAGGTGCTGGATTACACTCCTCATTGATATTTGTCAAAGCACAGAGTGAGCCCTTCAAATGATAGGTACCAGAAAAGAACAGCAAAGCATTCATTGTTAGATCACATCTCCTCTCAAGTCACACAAAGATGGCTGAATACTACACAGACCGTTCTTCGCATTAATGTGAAATGTCACTGAATAATTTTGAATAACAAGCAAATTTAAGAAACTCACAATTTGCTTGCAGACATTCAGCCAGCAAAGAATTAGGTGAAATGCATAGAAGTGATTTCCTCATTACTAGAAGCATCCCAAAACAACCTCTATCTAATCATTGTGGTGGTATGCTAACGGCTTAGATTTCATCTGGGAGATCCAAACACAGCTGGTATAGACCAGCTTAGGTTTCCACCTAGTCACAGAAGTCATGCAAATAAGCTGAATGGGAAAGAGATGATATTTCCAGTAATTATTCACTGACAGATACCTTACCGGATATTTTTTCAGGGCCACTGACTAGCAAGAAATTGGCAAAACCTCAAAGTAATCAATGTCAAAAGAAAACCACTGACCTAATGCAATTTTGATTCAGGATAAAAAAACACACTGCAGCATCTTTTGTAGGATATAGAATGCTCTTTCTCGCTGTCCCTCCTCCATCCCTACTTCTAATTTGACAGAGTCATTTTGTAAAAATTATGAGAACACTCTCAGCTTTAAGTTAATGTAAAACCTGCCAAGATTGATCTAGAGACTCATCTAGGTTATTTTTTTCCCCCAAATAAGAAATTAGAAGCCACTTTCAAATTAAGTCATTGTGGATAAAATTCTTAAAAGTTCCTAAGTGACTTAGGAGCAGATGAGCCATATATTTAAATGAATTTAAATGCTGAGCTATGCAGCTAGATGCCTAATGGGATTTTTAAAAACACCTAGGTGCTTAACTTCCATTGGTAGCGACGGAAATTCGGTGCTTAGGCACTTGAAAATTCTACTAAGCATCTATCTGTATCTTGAGGTGCCTAAAAATCCGACCCTAATGCCTATTGACATTCATCTCCCATTGGGAGATAAGCGCCTAACCTGCTTAAGTGCTTTTGAGACTCCCACTAGCTGCCTTTCTCAGCTTAATCACCGAGGCCCAGATCACCAAAACGATGTAGGTGCCTAATTCCTATTGAAATCAGTGGGAAGATTTGGGCCCTAAATACACTGGAACATCTGGGCCTAAGTCCCTTTTGAAAATGGAACTTTGGCTCTGCCCTTATGGCAGCGTGTAGAGGATAAGCACAACACGTGTAGCTAAAGGCTGTGTGAAAGGCTCCAGCAACGGGGAAAGGCTATGGCGGGGAGGCAGGGGAAGTGTAGAGAGCCCATATATATATCCTGGGGGTTCAGGCATGTAAGGCATCCTACCTGCCTCAACCATGCCTCCCCAGCCACACTGCTACTTATACCTGTTCTAGCTGGACATGCAGTGTGTGTACTCCACACACAGTAAGTGTGGACACTCCCTGACGATACTAGGGCAGGGATCGGCAACCTTTGGCACACGGCCAGTCAGGGAAAGCCCATGGCGGGCCGGGACGGTTTGTTTACCTGCAGCATCCACAGGTTTGGCCGATCGCAGCTCCCACTGGCCGCGGTTCGCCGTTCCAGGCCAATGGGGGGCTGCGGGAAGCGGTGCGGGCTGAGGGATGTGCTGGTCACCGCTTCCGGCAGCCCCCATTGGCCTGGAGCAGCAAGCCGCGGCCAGTGGGAGCTGCGATCGGCCGAACCTGCAGATGCTGCAGGTAAACAAACTGGCCCAGCCCGCCAGGGGCTTTCCCTGAAGGGCCGCAGGCCAAAGGTTGCCAATCCCTGTACTAGGACATTTAAGCACTTTTAAAATTTTTATCCTCTTTTTATTCGTTTTTAAATTTTTAACCCTTTTTAAAAGAAAGTCTTGATTAAGATCTTTAATTGATTAATTGGATTGAATTGATTAAGACCTTAGGATGTTTCGAAGGAAATTTGAAACAGAATCTGGCTTGAACATTTGCATTACCACAGTGCCCAAGAAATGCTTGCAGTATATCTATGGCAGGAACTGCTCAGACCCTGGGGACCAGTATGATTGGTCCAATCCAGAAAATAAACACGTGAGTAATTTTACTTATGGGAGCTGCTTCCTCTTTCGAGAAACACAGAGAAACTCCTCCAGTGGAAACTGCACAGTCAGAAGGGGTTTGGGAACTGGCTTTACTGGTAGTGGTGGTAGATTTCATGATGTGAACATTACTGAAAAGCCCTTGCAAGCTATAGCTCAGAGATTGGTGATGGGTGTGGACAGGGCTTATATAATTACAAGATTGCACTTCTATGTTAGAATGGAAGATTATTTTGTTATCGCTTCATCAATTTTCACAGAATTTATTTTTGCCTGTGTTGTTGCCTAGTTAAATAGTAAAACAAAGAGCCAGACCAAATGTTTAAACATAAGAAACTGAACTCGATATAGTATATGTCTTCTCACAAGAGGCTTCTCCCCTCAGAGTCGCCCCACGCAAGAGCTTTTCAGAGAAAATTCATGGGATTGCATGCAGTGTTTACTTCCCAGCATGCCTTGAGACAAGGTAGTCCTACTTCTTGGACTCTCTCCTGGATAGAAAGGGTAGTCCAGCCGGTTATTGATGTCTACAGCTGCAGGACCTTTCTATATCCTGAGCAGGACGGCTTTTTTCCATATGTCCTTCAGTCACTCGGAGGTGGGAAGTGGATTATTATTGTCTGATAAACAACGTCAACTTTCAACTCAGGGTATCTTTCCTTAAGAAGATTTGAGCAGGGAGATGGGTGTAGTGGGAGACATGGGAGTGCCTGAATGAAAAGAAGCTTTGTGCTTGTCTGCGTAACTGAGAGTCAGACACAGAGAGAGGAAGTGATATGCCCGAGGACACACAAAGAATCTGTTGCAGAGCCAGGAAATTAACCCAGATAATGAGTCCCAGTCAACTGCCTTAGCCATGCATCCATACTTCCTCTGTTCATGCTCCCTGCCATAGTAGTTGATTGTGTAACCCCCTGAGATTAAATTTAGCAAGGTTGCTAATGATTCTGTAAAGAAGGTTGGTGGGAAGATAAATGGAGAATGCAGGTGATGATTAAAAATAAAGCAAAACAAATAAAGCTCAGCTCTTTCCTCTCACACCAACTCACAGATCTCCCCCAGACTATAACTTTTACTGCTAAACTAACGTAGAGAGGTGTACACAAGCATTTTATGGTTTGGAGAATTTTGTGTGTGTAAAAGAGAAACTGGGGGAAAGACAAAAAAAATTATTCATTTGTGCTGATCCCAGTCTCTTCAGCAGCTCCAGTGGCTGGTGGGGATAGCCCCATCAGCACTCCGTGCAACCCATGTCTCATGGAATACATTTCTTTGAAAATGTCTGATCAGGAACTCTCATAACGCCTGTCTGTGTGCGTATAGCCTCCCCTAGGGTACTTCCCCGCCTGCCTCCACAGGTAAAGAAATCTCAGCCTCCAGTGCCAGAGAAGCTGTGTGTGGGTAAGACACATATGAGTCCTAATAAACAAGGTCTGATTGTTGCAGAGGAAGTGCAAGTAGACATCGTCCACACAACAATACAAATGATCTTAATTCCTGGAAAAGCGGGCAGCCCCACCATGAACGAATGACTTGCTAAAGTAGAATCTCATCAAGATAACAGGGCAATCTCTCTTGTGGTGAAGAAAAGGAAGGGTTAGATGAGAGGTGGGGGGAGCCTCTCTGGAAAAAAATGGAAAAAGAGAGAATAGCTTTGCTTTTCTAGGCCATCCTCCTCTCTCACAAACCACTCCTGGCTTTTTGGGAGCTCAAAAGCAGCTTGGGAACCTCAACCCCATTGATTTCAACTGAAAGGCATCCGGCACTTCCACAGCTAAGGAATTTCTCATTGGGTTTGGAATGGTTCACCATCCAGTTTACACCCCGTCACTTTCCTCCTGCAAAGTAACACTTCACTCACATCACATTTGACTGCCTCATTTACTCCACAATGATTTCATTTGGCTTTAGAAACTTTATGGCATTCACAGGGGAGAAAGGAACAGCCAAAGTTAATCCTCTTTTGCCATCATGACGCCTGTGTATTTTATAGAGTGTTCTTCGAAGAAGAGGGGGTTGGGTATGAAAGAAAGAAAAGTTAAAACATTCTATTCCATTTATGGACAAACTGCTCATCCCTAACAAAATATAAAATCCCCATTTTTCCTAATCTGCCATCCCTCATGCCACGATACACACACCTATACCTGCACACAAACATACACATAAACCCACTTACCAGGCCGTCACTTTTGACGTGTAGGGGACTCCTGCTCCCACTGAGATCCACACCTCGTACCTTCTGCAGCTGCTGTTGAGGAGTTGCTTGGATGGGGAACTTGGCTCTTGAGTCAGGACAGCTTTCGAAATTTCAGAAAGTTTTTGGTTGAGATTTTTCAAAGCTGACTAAGGGATTTGGATGCCTACCTCTCATACATTTTTATGTGAGCCAGGTGGCCAAATCTCTCTGAAAACTTCAGCTGTCAGTTTTTAGGTATCTGAAAAAAAGATTTTTAAACTTCTGAAAGGAACTGTCTCCTCACAGGATGGGAGATCCAAAATGGCGCCCGTGCAGTGATGGTCCTGCAGCCAAAGCTGGTGTGAGGATTCGCGCTTCACAGGAGGCAGGGGTGGGGTGTGGGGGTAGGAGGGAGGATGTAAAATGGCAGCTGTGCAGTGTTACACCCACAGGACACTGCAGATTACCCAGCCATCTGTCTGACAGGCCCACCACAGTTCCCAAGAGAGAGACGCTGCTACCCTTGCTCACGGTGAGTAGTGTCTTGGTCCATGAGTAGTCCCACTGACATCAATGCACTATTTGCACAGTAAGGTACTACTCAAGGTGGGTGATCGTGGCAGATTCTGGTGTGGTATAGCATGTGACGTATTGATTAAATGCTTTGTCACAAAAACAATGGAAAACTCAAAGCTGCTTGTACTTGGGCTGTCACTAGGAGCAGCTCAGGACTCTCATACCTTCTGAATGTCATGCACTTTCATGACCACATCAAAGCCCTCTCATTCTGGGATCAGGTCTTTTACTGAAACCTCGGAGGATGTAGCAGGTGGTGATGAAGCCAAACCATTTGACGACTTTACTCACAGAGACTACTTCACTACTTGCAATATTACCTCTTTGTCAGGTGCTTTCCTCAGAGGAAATCATTCAGCTTCCTGTGCTTTTACTGTAAATCATATTCACCAAAGAGGAAAGAGAGAGTGTCACAGACCGGCAGACTGAGAGTGGAAACATATAGATAGTTTCAGTACAGGTTGTGCCTTTCACCATCTCATTTGTAGCTCCCATTACCAAAGAGGCCTCCCTTCTTACCAGCTTGTTGTTATTCAGGCAGGAGTTAAAACCAACAACAACTCGTCGGGAACTTTGATCAACACTTGAACTGAAACTCGTTTCAAAAACAAAAGTATTTGACTAACTTTCTCCCCACGCCTTTACTTTTCATTTTCTTGTCTCTCTTCACTTCCTGGAGCTGAGTAGCGAAGAACTGAAATACGGTGAGAAAGGCTGGTTTTAGTAGATTTTTTGCCCAAGTAGAAGGAAGAGCTACCGACAATTTCACAAAAAAGTGGAGCTGGCTGGAAAGTGCTTTATTTTATCACAAAAATTAAAACCAAAATGTGTTCAGCGGAAAATGTTTGAGTCAAAACCTAGTTTTCCACTGAAAAACAATTTTGATGAAAAATTTGAAAGCCTTCGTTTAAGTTTGTTAGTGTATGCATTGTGCTGTTAAAGCCATCTAAAGAATGAATGCCCTCCCTAGCTGTGTTCCGCTCCTTTAAAGAGCAGAGCACAGCCCCCACCCCCTAGCTAGCCCCAAGTCTTTTCAGTACCCTGTATTCCCTAAAAATCTCTTGTCAGTACTGCATACTGGAGAGTACCACCCTACTTGCACTACTGATGGTGGCAGTTGTCAAACTAAACCAGGAGAGAACAGTCTGAACCAAAGCCCAGACCAGAAATACCCTCAAACCCTGGGGAATGTCCTGTATCCACAGTCTGTCTGAATCCAAACAGTTGGAGCCTAGCTCTTCCAGAGGGGGCCTTCCAGAAATGCGTAATGTCCGCGGATCACACAGTAATTGGGCTGAATGCTCACCATGACAGCTCACAGTTCAGTGCCTTTGAATCCAAACCTGGTTCTGCCCTCAACGCAAACCCTAATCTAAGCGTGAACACCATTTTCTTGTCCTAGCCATAACCCAGTAAGAAAGCTGCTTCTTTAGTGGACTGAGAATAGAACTTTTTGCATACAAAGATCTTAATGTTCACATGCATGAACTAGCTGGTAGAGTCTCAGTATGTCTCCTATAGCTGCATCACCTTGGGTTTGTGATTGTTTTGGCAGAAGGCATAGGGCAGGATCAGTCCTTGGATGTGAAACCTCTTGGAAAAATTCAGGTGTTGACGGCAGCGGTGTTGGAGATTCACCAGGTAAAATTCTTTCTAAGTCATTTCTGAAACAATTCCCCAGCATGGTGCTCGAGGGCTCTGTGCTTCCAGAGGTGCTGTCAATTGAGAAGGGAAACTACAGCACTGAGGGTTTGTAGTTTTTAAAGACTCCCTGGCAACTTCTGCAAGAATTATGGTCAATTTCCAACTCAGGTAAGTACCTCCGGCTTTCTGCCTAACCCAAGTCCCCTTTCAGTTTAAATTATGCACAGTGCTCCAAACTCATGTGTTGTGTTGCTGTGAGTTGTTAAGCAGTTCCACCCCAGAGGCAGCTGCACTTCAGTGGTTGGTAAAGTGATATAGATATAGTGATGTCAGTCTTATAAGTTTGGGATGTACTCAGTGGAGTATGAAGAGCATGGCAATAACAGCAAAAATGAAGGCCTCGGTGTTTGTGCAAGGCAATACTCATGATACTATGGTTACTATCATCTTCAGGGCTTCTTACTGATGTTCCTAGTGGGACCAGAATGCACTCCTCTCTGTTACCTGCTACCTTCTGTTCCATGCACACTTGAGGAATGCCCCCATGCCCCCAGCCAGCTGATGACACCCCCTGCATCTAGCAATCAAGGAAGCATGAGTTCTGTACTACCGTGGCTACTGTGCTGAGGCAACCGATGTCTACACCTTCTTTAAACATCTGTGTGAGACAGGCTAGAATGTTTCCCAGATGCAATAATGCAGTGACATTAAAAATGTTAAATGTGGGGGGGGGGCAGGATTAAGAATGCGTGAGTTCAAACAGAATAGCCAAATATTGGGGAAGGTGACACATCCCCTCTTTTTACCCAATGGTTGACCCTGTGCCATAATGGGTAAAGCGCTTTGCAGATAAGAGGTGTTCTCAGAATATAAACTCCTCAGATTTGTTGCTATTATTATGATGACTGCTCCAAATTATTATCAGTACAACTCACTCACTCCAATTCGTATTTCTTAAAAAGCATTACAGAGACAGAAAATAAGGGGAGAACCAACGATTTCTCTCAGTCCTGGGTTAAAATTGCCCTAAATTTCAGCTTTCCCAGTTTGTCAGCTGTCCTAGCCAGTACATGACCATGAACCAAAATAAAGGAGCAGGTAGGGTTTACTCATTTTTGGAGCTCAGTGTGAAACAGTTTTCCCCTCCTAGGTTTTTTTTTTTTTTTTTTTGAGATCCAACAATTTTCCTGTCAAGAATTGGGATAAAAATTCAAAATCCCCAAAATATTCATCCATTGAAATGTAAAAAAAAATCATTTTGGGTCATTTCAAACATTTTAAAAACATGTTCTTACCATTCTGAACCTTTTAATGTTTTGTTGGTGGGTTGGTTACTATACTTAGCTCAAATTTCAAAATGAAACATTGGTTCAAACCGGAAAACCAGATTTGTCGTTTGTTTCAAAATGAAACTTTTCAACAATTTCAAAACTTTTTCCCTCAAATAATTTTCAAGTTGAAAAAGTTGTCAAAACCAACCCTTTCTGGCTAAAAGTTTCAGTTTCGATGAATCAGCATTTTCTGACATTGCCAAGTACCTGAGTGGTCTGGCTCTTTGGTATTTTGACAATGCTTATATAACTTGTCACGCCAGTAAGCCTCACTGAATTGGAACACATTGCCAAAATGTCTCTTCTGGAGAAAGCTGTGTACCTGTAGCCATTTTGGTCCCAGGCTGTGAGAGAGTCTAGGTGGGTGAGGTAATATCTTTTATTGGACCAACCTCTGATGGTTAGAGAGAGACACGTTCAGGTCTGGGAACTGAAGAAGAGCTCTGTGTGGCTCGAAAGCTTGTCGGAAGTTGGTCCAATAAAAGATATTCCCTTCCTCGCTTTCTCTCTCTTTTGGAGCAGTCTGTTTCATTCATCTTTGTTGCATACCAAGCAACTATCACCAGTTAATACATCGTGTATATGGGTGCTAGAGGGACCATTTCTTCAGCAAGAACAGGAGGACTTGTGGCACCTTAGAGACTAACCAATTTATTTGAGCACAAGCTTTCGTGAGCTACAGCTCACTTCATCAGATGCATTCAGTGGAAAATACAGTGGGGAGATTTATATACATGAAACAATGGGTGTTTTCATACACACTGTAAGGGGAGTGATCACTTAAGATGAGCTAACACCAGCAGGAGAGCGGGGGCGGGGAGGGACCATTTGTAGTGTTAATCAAGGTGGGCCATTTCCAGCAGTTGACAAGAACGTCTGAGGAACAGTGGGGGTGGAGGAGGGACTAAACATGGGGAAATAGTTTTACTTTGTGTAATGACCCATCCACTCCCAGTCTCTGTTCAAGCCTAAGTAGACTAACACAGCTGCTACTCTGAAACATTTCTGCAGAGTAAATGCTGAGGGACAGATGATGCCTTTGGGAAAGGGTTAACACATGTTTTTCTTTTAAAAGCAAGGAAATGACATTGAAAATGTCCAGCCTGACCTTTTCATCTCAAAGCAAGCAAAGTCACAGGTGGGTACAGACAATATTCTAGCTGGAGACGAAATAATAGGAAGGAGAAGTATGGTTGGAAAGCAGATTTCTTTCCTGATTTTCAATAGAAAAGCAGAGACTGAACAAATAATAACAGCCAGAGTTACTGCTCATATGACCACTGAGATCAAATTTATTCTGGCAAAAGTAGACTCAACTACATTATTTCAATGGAGTTGCACACACCCCCTTGCTCTAGCATTGAACTTTGTTCTGAACTTTACAGATTACAGCACATGATCAACTTTGGCCAAGATTTACAAAAGTAGGAAGCTAAAGTTACGCTTCTAGGCCCAAAAACTCAAAGGTATTTAGACACCTTACTCCCACTGGTTTCAAATGGGAGTTAGATGCCTAAATACCTGTAAGGATCTGAGCTCTAGACTCATACTTAAGCACCTAAATCAGTGAGCTGATTTTCAAAAGTGCTAACCACCCAGTAGGTTCCTTTGGGCTGTTGTGTGCTCAGCACTTTTGAAAAGGAGACCACTCTTTAGCTGCCGAACAATGGATTTAGAAACCTAACTGTGACAGACTGTAACCGTGTGTTCACACCCTACACATGATTGTAATAATTTTTGTAAAAGGAAAGTCTTGTAAGGTATCATTTGAAAACACATAATTTTCTGGTCAGTATCATCTAACAAAATATGTATGTAAAACTGTAAGAGTTCCATGTATGATGTTATTAACACATGTTCCAAACTCCACAGCCTTGCTGAAACAGAGGTTGGCAAACTGATCGGTTGTAGACAAAGGAATATGTGCTCCACTTAATGTGCATTTAAGCAGTAAACAGAGTCATCAAGCAGGAAGGGAAACACAGAAAACCCAAAGAGGTGAGAAAAAGCCAGCAAGGAACATCCTTTCACATAGACTCTGGCTCCTAGTGCTCTGCTGAAAATGTGTTTCAAGCAAGTGACTGAACCTATATAAAGGAGGGATAAACACCCCAAGGCACCCCGCTTTCTTTCCCTGACCATTGCATTCACTACACTGAAGAGATAAAGGAGCATTTGTTGGACCCTGGAGGAGGGGTCCTGACCTGCAGAGGTTGGTCAATAAGACTGCTGAAAGCATGTGGTGAGAAACTTTGTTTGACTCTGATATAGTTTGTTCAGTTAGGAATTAGTAAACGTCTTATCTTTATTTTTCTTGTAAACATTTCTGACATTTAAGCCTCATTCCTTTTACTCACTTTGAATATCTCTCTTTGTAATTAATCAGCTTGTGGTTTTCTTGTTTGTTTTATCTAATCCAGTGTGTTTAAACGGAAGTATCTGAATAACTATTTGAGATAATAAGATGGCATTTTATTCCCTTTAAGCAATAACAGACTTAAAATATGTTGTACTGTCCAGGAGTGGGCTGGACAGCACAAGACATACATTTCTGGGAGGAATCTGGGACTGGGGTGTGTGTTGGGGTCACCCTGCAGTATAACCCAGGTTGGTGAGAGCCAAAGTGTAACCCTAGTGTCACCTAGGCTGCACTAATGCACAGATACTCACGGTGTGGTTTGCATGCTGGCAGGCTGTTTGTGAGCACAGACCAGGTGAGAGCTTCCTTTGTAAGACACACAAGGTTGCTGGGCAGGAGAGACACAGCTGCTCATTAGTCTGGATTATACCCTGGGTATGTCACACTAACTTTAGGCTCTGAAAATCTTGGCCTGTTTGTAAAAACACAGATTATATATATGTAAATACAGAGAGAGAAAGAGAAAGAACAACTGACAATAGCTTGCACAGTTACTACAGTGGTAGGGAGAAACAGCTGCATTTCAGATAAGTGCGCAGGTAGCTATTATTGCTAAATCTTGTCTTTTTAATAGTGAATGCTGTGTGTTTGTGTGTGTGTGTGTGTGTGTAAAAATTCCAGAAAGACGTAATCTCCTTCAAACAATATGGCAAGAAAACGTCAGCCCTTCATCACAGATGTACAGACTAGGGACCGAATGGCTAGGCAGCAGTTCTGCGGAAAAGGACCTAGGGGTGACAGTGGACGAGAAGCTGGATATGAGTCAGCAGTGTGCCCTTGTTGCCAAGAAGGCCAATGGCATTTTGGGATGTATAAGTAGGGGCATAGCGAGCAGATCGAGGGACGTGATCATTCCCCTCTATTCGACATTGGTGAGGCCTCATCTGGAGTACTGTGTCCAGTTTTGGGCCCCACACTACAAGAAGGATGTGGATAAATTGGAGAGAGTCCAGCGAAGGGCAACAAAAATGATTAGGGGTCTAGAACACATGACTTATGAGGAGAGGCTGAGGGAGCTGGGATTGTTTAGCCTGCAGAAGAGAAGAATGAGGGGGGATTTGATAGCTGCTTTCAACTACCTGAAAGGGGGTTCCAAAGAGGATGGCTCTAGACTGTTCTCAATGGTAGCAGATGACAGAACGAGGAGTAATGGTCTCAAGTTGCAGTGGGGGAGGTTTAGATTGGATATTAGGAAAAACTTTTTCACTAAGAGGGTGGTGAAACACTGGAATGCGTTACCTAGGAAGGTGGTAGAATCTCCTTCCTTAGAGGTTTTTAAGGTCAGGCTTGACAAAGCCCTGGCTGGGATCATTAAACTGGGAATTGGTCCTGCTTCGAGCAGGGGGTTGGACTAGATGACCTTCAGGGGTCCCTTCCAACCCTGATATTCTATGATTCTATGATTCTATGTACTTTTGACAATCCCGGTGTCTATTTCTGAACTTGTAATTTGAGATTCTCAGAAAACATTCCCCACAAATCTATAAAGATTATTTTTTATTTGTATTGCAGCATTTCTTCAGCTAAGATCAGGGTCTATAATGACAGGGTTGTACAAACACATCATGAGAGCCTGGAGTTTAACTCTGATCTCCTGATTCCCAAGCCAATCCCTTATTCCCCTTTAGGTCTAATTGTGATGAATACCCTGTATCCCTATGACACCATCCTTAGGAATACTTGTGCCTATTTTCAGAGTAACAGCCGTGTTAGTCTGTATTCGCAAAAAGAAAAGGAGTACTTGTGGCACCTTAGAGACTAACCAATTTATTTGAGCATGAGCTTTCGTGAGCTACAGCTCACTTCATCGGATGCGTACCGTGGAAACTGCAGAAGACATTATATACACACAGAGACCATGAAACAATACCTCCTCCCACCCCACTGTCCTGCTGGTAATAGCTTATCTAAAGTGATCATCAAGTTGGGCCATTTCCAGCATAAATCCAGGTTTTCTCACCCTCCGCCCCCCCCGCCCCCAAACTCACTCTCCTGCTGGTAATAGCCCATCCAAAGTGACCATTCTCTTCACAATGTGTATGATAATCAAGGTGGGCCATTTCCTGCATAACTCCCAGTTCTCTCACTCCCTCACCCCCCTCCAAAAACCACACACACAAACTCACTCTCCTGCTGGTAATAGCTTATCTAAACTGATCATCAAGTTGGGCCATTTCCAGCACAAATCCAGGTTTTCTCACCCTCCGCCCCCCCACAAACAAACTCACTCTCCTGCTGGTAATAGCCCATCCAAAGTGACCACTCTCCCTACAATGTGCATGGTAATCAAGGTGGGCCATTTCCAGCACAAATCCAGGCTTTCTCACCCCCCCCCACCCCTTTACATATCTTCTCATTGGCAACTTTACTGGCCATTTAATCAGCTGTGTAGTTCTTAAAAATCAGCCAAGGGTTTATGAGGAGGAGGCAAGATTTATGTTGTGAGATGCAACTACTAAACAAGCCAACACTCAGGCATAAACAAGGACATAGAAGCATGCTGAAGTATTACCACTTTTGAAGCAAGAGAGGCTATCTTTTGCGGTCATCACAGCTTGCCCACAAGAGAAATAAGCTTAGAAAAGCAGGCAGGCATGAGCTTACGTAATGGGTCAGGCAAGGAAATAATAAAGGAAGGCAGGCAGTCAAAGAGGATTTTAACAACCAGTACTCGCTAATCCTCTGACCTAGTTTCTGAAAGGCCTATATAAGGAAGAATATTCTCCACTCAGCAAGCTGCTAATAAGCAGTGCCAGCATTTGAGATTTTGGAGCATATAGATTCTGAGATGAAACTTGCTCTTCCTGGAAAATAAAGCTATGCAAGTGAACCCTCTTCAAAGAAAAAATCACCTTACATCTCTAACAAAAGCAACATTGTCTCCCTCCATAGCAACCATGGTTAATGCAACAACCTCATACGGTTTATTTTGTTCATTAGTTTGTGGTTGAACCTTAAAATGGACTTTACTGGCAGGGTGGGCCTTAGGGCTGGGCAAACGGGGCCCACGACCAGGGCACTGTAGCCAAGGGAGCACTAGCAGGGGCTCAGGCTTCCCCTGGCTCGCTGTAGTCGGATTCCTCTCTTCTCCAGCCCATGGCCCATGCTGGGACAGTGGGCTTCTCCCCGCCCTACTGACCCCTCCCTCACTCGCTCCTCAGTGCACTCACTGTCTCTCAAACATCCCTAACACACACACACACATACACACACACAGAGATTCACACGCCCCAACACACACTCTGTCTCTCACACAATTCCCCAACACACAGTGACACACACACACATTGTCTTTCTTTCACACAGGCTGGCTCTCAGACCCACATACCCTCTGCCTCTCACAATCCCCCAACACAGATTGTCTCACACACATAGTCTCACACTCCCCAACACACACTCTGTCTCTCACACAATTCTCTGACACATAGCCTCACACACACACACACAGAGGCTTTCTCTCTCTGTCTCTCTCTCACAGACTGGCTCTCTCTCTAAGAGCGGCAAGGGGCTGCAGGAGGGCCGTAGACTCTGGCAAGATGCAGCCCCCTTTTGACAGTGTGAAGGCTGCCTTGAGCTGCAGGCCAAGTGCCAGGAACCAAAAGCCACCGCAGCAGACAGAAGTAAGTGTGGCAATACACCATATACCATGCCACTCTTACTTCTGCACTTCTGCTGACAGTGGCCTAGGAATTTGCTAGTTGTAGCAATTACTCATTGTGACGTTATCTGATTAAAACATGACCATGTAGATCACCATTGCATATTTGCAACAAATCTTGTACAACATGTCGCATGTAAGATGTCTATGAAAAGGTTATGATTTGCTGAATATGTTTATGCTATTTGTATGCATGTATCGTTTTGGTATTTGAAGTCATGAGTAGAGACCTGTATTTCAAATGTTTGCTCCTGGGGTAACTCCCACAAGGTAGTTAGCCAGCACATCTTGAAGGGACTAGTCAAAGTAAGTGGCTCATCAAGTGGCACTTAACTACAATGGATCATGGGAGACGCCCATCTACACTGAATGGACTTTCCTGTGGACATTGCATATGAAGTATAGGTAATGGCCCAGAGGTGATGGGTAGGGGGGAGCCCAGGGACCCCGTAGGAGCCAGGGCTAATGGGGGAAGGAGAGGGAGGGCACTAAAATACAAGTTCACCCAGGGCACCATTTTCACTAAGGCCAGCCCTGTTCACTGGTAAGTGAGTCTCTCATCCATGGCTATTGGTCTGCATTGTGCATGTTAGTACAGTTATTACAACTATCTATCATAGGTGTTTGTACAGCCATCCATCACCGTATGATCTGAGAAAATCCCTCCATGTAAAATCAATAGCAATAATGAAGTCCTTAGTCTCCTTCATGGAGTCTCTGGGTCTTCTCAATTTAAAGAAAGCTCAGAATGGAGTCGAGAGAGACCCAAACTAGGACCCTCATGGGATTTTCATCCTGTCCAAGCTAAAAAGAGCCTTTCTGGGCCTTTTGCAGTTAGAAGCCACTACAACCTAAATTTTGAAAAGTGGCCACTGGTTCGGGGTGCTCAGTTTTTGGGTGGTCAATGTAAGATGTACTAGAGGTGTCAGTTTTCAGCGGTTGGCTTCAAATGGAGTCGTAGGTGCTCAGCTCTTCTGAAAATCAGTCCAAATATATCTCAGGATAGGCTCCCAAAACCTGAGGAACCCAAAACTATTATCCAGTTTTGAAAAATCTGGTCAGTGTTCACATCTTACAGATCCGACTTCTCCTCTAACTTACATTGGTCCCACCTTGGTATAACTCAATTAATATCAGTGGGGCTACTCGTGATTCCTAGTGTACTGAGAGAGAGGAGAAATGAGCTCTCTGTGTAAGCCATGAGATTTCTTTTGCATCTTTTTCTCCTCTCCAGAAACACTGTGGATACGCTGCAGGGTCATAGAGGACACTGTCCTGTTGGTATTTCCCCTTGGCCCAGAAATGAGGCAGACCAGAAAATGCGCAACAGAGCCTACCCTGGTGAGATTCCCAGCCCCTTGTTTGCAGGCCCAGGTGTGATCCTTGTCTCAGGAAGAAAGTCCACTCCTCAAAACAATGAGATTGAAGATACCGTTGGAGGATGTCCAATTGTGAGGCTTCAGAAGAAGGTAAAAACCTCCTAGCTAATTGTGTAGCACTTTGGATCGGGGGAGAGGGGATATGAACAGAGAAGCCTCTCTGCCTTCGCAGGCAGAGGGGCAGGATGATCTAACGTCTCTGATTCTCTCCAGCCCCTGTCCCACCCCATCCCCTGGTGATCTTCTTATAAAAGAGGCTTAACCTTACATTTTACTTGCATAGCTCCATATATACTGCTCATCGAGTTATTCAGGGCTAAAAAAATCCACAGGCACAGTATTTCACTTACTGATACCCTGAGGCAGCAAATCTTTGAGCAGCTCTTGGTTTACATGGTATCAGAAAGAATATGAGGGAGGGATTGTTGAACTTTACTACAGCCTTCATAGCATTGCTCATCATAATCAAGTCCCCTTAAATCTTCTCCTTTCCGGATCAAAATGATCCCAGACTTTACAACCTCTTCTCCTATAGAAACCCCATTTATAACACTTTCCATTGGAACATCTCACAGGTTTTTACAAACAGCAGTAAATTAAGCCTCATGAGATAGGTAAGATATGCATCCACATTTCGTCAATGTAAGAACTGAAGTGCAGAGAGGTTAAATGGTGTGCCCAAGTCCACACCACAAATCAGTGTCAGAGCCATGAATATAGCCCACCTCTCTTTACTGCCATCCCTGCTAACTGTGAGACTGCCTTTAAGCTTTCATCCCTCCGTTCAGGCTCTTTTCAATTTCTGCTTTGTCCTGCTTGAGACCAAAATGAACTCTGCACTCCAGCCTCCCATTGATCTCATATAATGTTGCCGTAATAATTTCCATACTATTTTCTGTCCCCTTTAAAAAAAAATCTGTCTAATGTTCTTTAAAAATAAAACAGCCAGCCCCAGGGGAACATATGACACCACCGTCCTCCCCCTTTTCTTTTATCACTGTCTTGTACAGAATGTGTTGGCTGTGGGAGGACCTCTGAGAGGAATTTGCCACAAGTGCTAGTAAAAACTAACCACATTTTTCCTGCAGCTTCATAACCTCCTCGGTACATTGAAATCCTTCAGTACTGCATGTTCGGCACATCCACAAATTACCTCCAAGCAGCTTCAGTGGCACTGGAGAGGGGCCAGGAGGCTATTCTACCCTCTTTCCCCCTCGCTAACCTTTCACAACACCTACCTGTTTATTAGGTCTTCATGGTACTTGAGTACATATGTGGGTTTATGTAACATTGAAAAACAACCACTGCCCACTGATTCTCAGGAAATCTTACCAAACCGCAGTTGAAATATGTTAGCTCTTGTACAATGTGTTCCTACTCTGCTGGCCTAAGTGAGAAGTGGTGGAACTAGAGCAGGCTAGAATAAGAACTGACCTGAAACTTTGCCCAACTCTCCAACAGAACTGAATGTAAACCTTGGTTTAGCTCTGAAAAACTCAACAGGTTGTTTTTGCTTCACCTTGCCAACTTTGAGACTTCCTGCTCTTGGATAAACCTGGAGGTGGAACTCTCAAAACAAGGCAAGAAGAGCTCCATGTTTCACATCCTACATGCTGGGTATAACGTGAGAGGACTCCGTGTGCCCAGAGGTGAATGGATGGAATCATTCCATTCCAAAAAGCACAGCCAGGAACGCCTTTCCACTCAGAGCACATCTTTCTGTGTGCCGGGGATCTATTAGCAAATGCTATGGGCTGTGTTGCTCCTAACTCCTCCTGAGGCCTCACACTACAGCTCTAGCCGCTCTGCAGGGTTGTGGTGCTTTAGGGCTGGTGCCTCTCTTCCGAGTCTCTTTCTTTAATCTTTCAAATGCCTGTTCTTGGGTCTATGACCATTCCCATGCTTGTCACTGTGTGTCCACTGTTCAAGGGTTCCCAGGCTTCTGATCGGTGGGTACAGTATCTGGAAAAGTTAATCGGCCATCCTTATGAATTGCTAGACTCCCTTCACACCTTTTGGTCCGCGACTGGCCAGACTCCCTCAAAAGTCACCAGATGTCCACTGTAGGTGTTTGTTGGGTTTCTTCTCGATAGCCTGCATTTGCTTAATGGCCTCAGAATGGTTTTATTGTTTGTCACCAGCATTTGGACGCATTTGTCCGGTCTTATATTGCTGCTTATCAGGGTTGCAGGGATAGTATTGCATACGGTGACCATATTTCCCTATGCTGAATACGGGACACCTGGTAAAATTACTCGTATTCAAGCGAGTTCAACAGCAATCAATCGCAGAAACATTCAAATTAACAGCAAGCCCCTGTTAAAGAGAAATACTTCGTAGTTGGATTCTTTTTATTTACCTTCTTATCTTTAAGGCTTTAGGGGTCACATGGGGAGGGGTGACACACACACACCTACTCCCCCCCACACACATGGGGAGGGGGGAGAGACACACAATCCCATACACCTCTCTCACACACAGGGGGTGACTGAGAGACCCAATCCTCCCTTCCTGGGGCTCCCTGTCTGGCTGGGCCCCCTATGCGGACCCGCCTCTCCTGGTATCTGGCACCGCGTGTTCCGGAGGCAACACATGCGGGGTGGGGGGGATGCAGGGTCACATGCCCCCCTCCCCAGATTTCTGCCACGGTTCACACCAGAATGTGGCCAGCCAACCCTTTCAGCACTGTGTGGGAGTGAAGGGATGGAAGGGAGAAGGAGCAGGGGAAGGGATGACCTGGCCTGTGTCTTTGCAGAGCTCGTCTCTTCCTCTCCAGGCTCCACCACTCCTGTGTGGTTGGAAGCAGCTTGTCCCTTCCTACCCACACAATATCAAAAGGCAGCTAACACCTCCAGGCTGCTGCAGGCCACTGACAAAACCTAGCTGCCTCCTGTCCCCCGGCTACCGCATGGGCAGGAAGGGTTTAAGCCCTAAGGATGCATTGTGCACTAGGGCCCAGGGAACCTGACTGCAGGGGCTTCAGCAAACCTGGCCAGAGAGGTGGCTCAGCAGGGGAGGGTGCCTAGGGGATGGAGCAGCCTGGCACTCCCTGTGGGCAGGACCCAGGGCTTGGAGAGAGTGCTAAGCCTCTGCCCCCGGGGCTGCTGTGGAGCCTGCAGGTGGAGCCCGTAGAACAGGCTGGAAATTGCTTCCCCCCTCCCAGCCACACCAAAGCTTCGCTGAGGGGCAGAGAGGCTTCCCCGTGCCAGCTCTGCATGAGGCTTTGGCACATGCCGGGCTCTGCTCCTCCTGGCCAGTGCCCTGGGCCGGAGGGTCTTGGGCTTTCCCGGGGCGCTGGCCCAGCCAGAGGCAGTGGGGGAAGGAAGGAGCCTGCCGGCCAGGCTGTTGGTGAGTTCAGTACTCCGACCAGGGGCTGGTTCTCCACACAGCGCTGGGAGAGAGACGCATCCCGCCGTGGGGGATTTGGAGGAGCAGCGGGGCTGGGGTGGGGGGAAGTGAAGGGGCAAAGCAGGGAGAGGACAACAAGAGAGCGAGCACATAATGGGCCGATGGGTGGGCAGTAAAAGCGACACGTAACCGGCCGCTGCCTGGCGCCTGCTCGCACTCACAAGCCACTGCAGAGCGCAGCCAGCGCCGGCTGGAAATGGGACAGGGGGCAGGGCCAAGAGCCAGCACGCAGCAGGGACTGTGCTGACAGACCAGCAGGGAGAGCGGCTGGCCCTGCGCACTGCAGCTTCACCCTGCCACCAGCCTTGCACACTCACTCCCATCGTCGGCCACTGGAACCCCCTCACTCACCGTTGGTGGGAAGGTGGCTGGAGAGCAGGGATTTGGCCAAACTGCCTGCCAGTATGGATGTGGGGGAGACAGAAAATACAGGACAATTTGCCCATTTTAAAGAAAAAGTTGGGACACCTGCAGGATGGCTTAAGTACGGGACTGTCTCTTTAAAAACGGGAATCCCACAAACAATCCTGTCTCTCACTAGGGAATCTTTTCTGTCTCCAAAATTACTTGTGGATGTCAGATTTTCTCAGCTCTGTAATATAATGTATCTTCTACTACTAAGTTTTGAGGTAAAAAACAGAGTATCTGTCTACCGATTCTTTCTGTCTAGGGTCACGGACCTCATCAAACACTTTAATCAGCAGCTGTTCCAGCCTTTCAGGCATTACTCCTGGCAACAGTGTTCCACTCACTTATCATCCTTTTCCTCCCAAAGAGACAGTAAAAAACCTTTACTTATGTTGTCTCATCTTTATCCCCCACAGTCAGCTCTGGATGCTGACTCCATTCTTGTTTGCACTGCTTCCATGTCCGTGCAACGTTTTTTCTCTGAAAATCCAGTATTCCCAATGGCTTGAGTGCCTCCATGTTGCCTGTTTGCTCTGTACCTAGGTGCTGCTTTATTTGCCTGTTACTCAAACTCTCTTCCTTGTTGTGGGTCTCAGTAGACTGACAGCTGCAACCATGTTTCATGTACCAAGTGCTGGGTAATAACATGAGAGGACTCCATGTTTGTAAAACTGAACTGGCTCTTTATTAATGGAACTATTTACAGGGGTGCTGCAACTGTACCTGGCATTCCAACCATGTGCACACAGAATGATTGCCTAGTGCTTCCTCCAAACTCTTCCCTCCTGCACCCTGTGCTCCTTGCTCCATGCAGGTTGCTACACTTACACTACAGCTGTAAGTCTACCTAAGTTATGTCGACTACAGTTATGTAACTTCCAGTCCAGCAGATAGCGGAAATCCCATGTAATGTTCTAGATCATGGGTCAGCAGCCTTTGGCACGCCGCCTGTCAGGAAAAGCCCTTGGCGGGCCGGGATGGTTTGTTTACCTGCAGCGTCTGCAGATTCGGCCAATCACAGCACCCACTGGCTGCGATTCACCTTTCCAGGCCAAGTGGGGGCTGTGGAAAGCGGTGGCCAGCACATCCCTGGGCCGGCATCACTTCCCACATTGACCTGGAGCGGTGAACCACGGCCAGTGGGAGTCGCGATCGGCCGAACCTGTGGATGCTGCCAGTAAACAAACCATCCCGGCCCGCCAGCAGCTTTCCCTGACTGGCCACATGCCAAAGGTTGCCAATCCCTGTTCTACATGCTCTCAGTATTCTCAATGCAGTTTCTAGTGAAAGGTTGAGGTAGCATTGCATATGTTTAAAAACATTTCAATGTCTGATGAATTTCAAAGCCTTGAAACTAGATGACTCACTGGATAACCCTTAGGAACCAAGTGGGTTTGTGTCTTTATATCTTCATAATCACCACAACATCTGTGAAAAGAAAAAGAGGACTTGTGGCACCTCAGAGACTAACAAATTTATTTGAGCATAAGCTTTCGTGAGCTACAGCTCACAGCTTATGCTCAAATAAATTTATTAGTGTCTAAGGTGCCACAAGTCCTCCTTTTCTTTTTGCGGATACAGACTAACACAGCTGCTACTCTGAAACAACATCTGTGGATATTCATAATCACCATATGTCAGACAGACAAGAGCCAGTCATACTTTCTCTCAGCCATTATATTTTACCTAGAGGAGCTGCCTTTAATGGTGAGAGAGTGTTTTTGTGTCAATAGCCCATTCATTCCTCAACCTCTGTTGACGCTGCCAACAATGTGGCCAATTAGGGTATTTCTATGCTGCAATTAAAAACCTGCAACTGGCCCATGCCAGTTGACTCCGGCTCACTGGGTTTGGGCTAAGGGGCTGTTTAACTGCAGTGTAGATGTTCAGGCTTGGGCTGGCATCTGGGTTATAGGATCCTATGAGGTGGAAAGGTCCCAGAACTTGAGTTGCAGCCTGATTCTGGACTAGATTGCCAATCCTCCAGGATTGTTCTGCAGTTTCCAGAAATTAAAGATTAATCTTTAATTAAAGATTATGTCATATGATGAAACCTCCAGGAATACATCCAGCTAAAATTGGCAACTCTAGCCCGACCATCTCCAATGCAGTTAAATAGCCCCTTAGCCCAAGCCCGCATCAGCTGGCATGGGCCAGGTATTGATGTCTAATTGCACTGTAGACAGACCCTTACTGTCAATGATGCCTTTTGTGATGTAGCCACTTTGTTATGAGAGAACTGGATTTGGCATAACTCTCAGCCATCTTTTGCACTTGGCCCTCATAAGCTGGAAGTGAGGACACCACATAGGAATAATTTGGCCTTGCTTAGGCAGACAGAACAAAAACAGCTGCAAGCTGCAGTTTTACTGACTGGGATAGATAAAGTTAAAGGACAGATTCGTGAGAAGAGGGGAATGTGGGAACCTGACCTTGATTTTGGTTGTTTGTGATTGTAAGTGTGATACCCCGGCACCCCAATATTCACCACTGTCATGTAATTTGGATATGTTTTGTACAAAGTATGCCTTGTGAGGTATCATTCTAAAAGTCTTGATCTGCTTGTCATTAATATCTCATTGGATTGTATGTGCTATTATCATATGTGAAATTATGACGTTTGGCTAGGTATGTGTTACTGAAACATGGTGTAAGATTGAAAACACCCACAAGCAGCCTTTCAGGTACAACCTTAAAAAGGCCAAACAATGTGAATGGCATATTGAGGAAATGCACACAAGCACAAGGATTACTCCAGGAACTGTGTACAATAGAAACCTCTCCGAGACAGCACTACACAATGGGAACTGTTTGACCCATGTCACAGCAAAAGAGCTTTCCAGCAAGAGGGAAGAAGATATAAAAGGGAGAAAATGACATTCTGGGGGGACCACATTCTCCCTACAACAACACACCTGGAAACACCTGAGGAACAAAGACTGAACAGGGGGGGAATTGATGGTCCTGAGCTAAAGGGATTTCTAACCTGTGTATGAAAATCTGGGAAACCCAAGCTGCAAAACCAAGGCAGCTTGTGCCTTAAGAATCTGCCAGCCTGTTTATCACTCAGGGTGAGAATTGGCTAATTCATATCCTACCTATCTAGTGTGTTAAACTCAGTTTGTGGTTTTGTTTATTTACTAGGTAATTTGCTTTGATCTGTTTGCTATCACTTATAATCACTTAAAATCTATCCTTTTGTAGTTAATAAACTTATTTTATGTTTTAAACAAAACCAGTGTGCATTTGACTGCATTTGGCGTCTGGGGAAAATCTCAGCTTGGTTACCACAAGTGTGCTTGGTCCTCTTCTCATTGAGGGAAAGGCAGACCAGGTGTTAAACCATATACTGGCCAGATTTGACCAAGGCAGGACAGTACTGTTCTGGGGTCCTAAACTGGGAGGCTGGTAGTTAGGGAGCCTGCATGTGACTGCAGTTGGGCGTGTCCCTACCTGTGTGAATGCTGGTGAAAGTTCAAGCTTGGAGACCTTTGCAACTTGTCACAGCAGCACAGTGTGAGAGGGAGCCCAGGCCGGTGGGTCAGAGGGCTCAGTGGTACCCCAGTTCCAGGTGGCATCCCAGGGGGAACTGTCACAGTAAGGTTGTGGGTTCTGGGTTTTTTTTTTGCTGAAGCTCTTTGCTGATAAGGAGAATAATGAATTGTTATTGGCTGTTACTATGGAAATTGTTAGTCTATTAGGGGCTATTATGAATTATCTGTTTTGCTGGGAGAAAATCTAAAGAGTTTACTTAGAAAGTATGCTTTGGAGCAGTCAGAGGAAGTGTCTCTTTGGGCAAGGATCTGACACCAAAACTTCCCCGCATCTGAACGGAAGGAGGGCCCCTGGAAGGCTGGCTGCTGATTCCTCAAAACCATCTTAGACTTTGGTAAATACAAAGGTTTAGGTTGCTCTGAACCTACTGTTATAGTATCTGTGTGCGTGTGTGTGCACGCAGGCACTTGAGACCTAAATAAAGAGTCGTTTTAAAGGTAAAAGCACTCTTGTTTGTATCCATCATTTTATCAGATGGAGGAGCTGTGTCCCCATTGATTTATTCCTGACACTGCCTGAAGGCAAACAGTTAAGTTACCACTGCTTTGGATTCTTAAAACAATTCATCCACTAGGAACTGGGCTGAGGCATCTCCTACTCAATAGGCTTTTGTGCTGGTACATCAGCATGTGCTTCTGGCGTCTCACCAAAGCTTTGATCCAGCCAGGTGCGGCAAGCCCCCATCCCATTCAATGGTTCCACCCTTCACTTTTGAGGTTAGTGGACTGTGAATGAGACCCCGGTGCGAGCTGAGGATTCTCAGCACTTGGAATCTCGTTCTTTGTGCACAGAGGTAGACAACTATCAAAACTTGTTCCACTGTAGGCGTGTTGAAAGCCTGCAATGTGGGTTGCTGCAGTCTAGAACATCTCTTTCATGGTCATCTTACTCATTTTTGGCATCCACTTCTCCTCCTTTTGATTTAAATTACAGGTGTATTGCCCTAGCATTTATTACTCTGATGCATCTGAACTAGGGCTGTCAAGCGATTAAAAAAATTAATCATGATTAAGTGCGTGAATAAAAAAATGAATCGTGATTAATCGCACTGTTAAACAATAATGGAATACCATTTATTTAAATAGTTTTGAATATTTTCTACATTTTCAAGTACATTGATTTCAATTACAACACAGAATACAATGTGTACCGTGCTCACTTTATATTATTATTTTTATTACAACTATTTGTAATAAAAAACAAAAGAAATAGTATTTTTCAATTCACCTAATACAATTACTGTAGTGCAATCTCTTTATCATGAAAGTGCAACTTACAAATGTAGAATTACGTACAAAAAAAATAACTGCACTCAAAAATAAAACAATGTAACACTTTAGAGCCTACAAGTCCACTCAGTCCTATTTCCTGTTCAGCCAATCACTCAGACAAGTTCATTTACATTTGCAGGAGTTAATGCTGCCCGCTTCTTGTTTACAATGTCACTTGAAAGTGAGAACAGGTGTTCTCATGGCACTGTAGTAGTCGGCATCACAAGATATTTATGTGCCAGATGCACTAAAGATTCAGATGTCCCTTCATGCTTTGACCACCATTCTGGAGGACATGTGTCCATGCTGATGACGGGCTCTGCATGATAACGATCCAAAGCGGTGCAGACCAACGCATGTTCATTTTCATTATCTGAGTCAGATGCCACCAGCAGAAGGTTGATTTTCTGTTTTGGTGGTTTGGGTTCTGTAGTTTCCATACTGGAGTGTTGCTCTTTTAACTCTTCTGAAAGCATGTTCCACACCTCATCCTTCTCAGGTTTTGTAAGGCACTTCAGATTCTCAAACCTTGGGTCGAGTGCTGTAGTTATCTTTAGAAATCTCACATTGGTATCTTCTTTGTGTTTTGTCAAATCTGCCGTGAAAGTGTTCTTAAAATGAACACTAATGTGCTGGGTCAGCATCCAAAACTGCTATAACATGAAATGTATGGCAGAATATGGGTAAAACAGAGCAGGAGACTTGCAATTCTTCCCAAGGAGTCCAGTCACAAATTTAATTAATGCATTTTTTTTTAACGAGCATCATCAGCATGGAAGCATGTCCTCTGGAATGGTGTTCAAAGCATGAAGGGGCATACAAATGTTCAGCATATCTGGCACGTAAATACCTTGCAATGCCAGCTACAAAAGTACCATGAAATTGCCTTTTCTCACTTTCAGGTGACATTGTAAATATTAAGCAAGCAGCATTATCTCCCACAAATGTAAACAAATGTGTTCATCTGAGCGATTGGCTGAACAAGAAGTAGGACTGAGTGGATTGTAGGCTCTAACGTTTTACGTCATTTTATTTTGAGTGCAGTTATGTAACAAACAAACAAAATCTACATTTGTAAGTTACACTTTCATGATAAACAGATTGCACTACAATACTTATATAAGCTGAATTGAAAAATACTATTTCTTTTGTTTATCATTTTACAGTGCAAATATTTGTAATAAAAATAATAATATAAAGTGAGCACTGTACACTTTGTATTCTGTGTTGTAATTGAAATCAATATATTTGAAAATATAGAACAATAGCCATAAATATTTAATAAATTTCAACTGGTATTCTATTGTTTAACAGTGTGATTAAATGTGCGATTAATCGCGATTAATTTTTTTAATAGCAATACATTTTTGGAGTTATTGTGTGAATTAACTGCAATTAATTGACAGCCCTAATGCACTGATTTAGAAGGCTATTTACTGCCAGATTTATTTATTCATTTTCCTCTTGGGTTGTTTTATCTGATGCAGGTGACAGAGCAGTGCTCCGAATCAGGGCAAAGATTTAGAATGGAAGAGAACGTAAATCATAGCAATCTCCCAGGGCAGCCTAATGGGACTTCTCCCCTTCATAGAGAAGAACCAGCTATCCCAAATGTTGCTTCTGTTTAAGACAGTGGTTCTTGAAAGATTTATTTCCATAGACCACTTCATTAGAGAGATGATTTCATGCAGAATTGGTGTCTCCCCTCCCATCCCTCACCTCTTATTACTCACTTCCCTTCTAGCCCTTGCCAACTTTATACCAACCCCTGCCTTGCACTTCCTGTCCCAGCCTCCTACTCCCCACCCCCTCTCAGCCTTCCTCAAGTACTTTAATTCAGTTCTTTTTACACAGAATTGACACTTTCGTAAGACAACTCCACGCCTTTCATTTACATGTCTCAAAACATAGCAGAGACCCCAGGGGTGTGACAGTAAGAGACATTTTTCCATCATTCAGAATGAAAATATTGTTGAGATTTCAAGCCACTGATGGCCAGTGATTTTACACAGAGCTGGACGGGAGCCAGATTTTCAGTATCACAAGAAAATTGATTTTTTTTCTATTCAGAAGTGGAACAAAATAAAAGAAATAAAAATTTACCATAAAACAAAATTTTTAAAAATGGGTCTGTTGAAACATTTAATTTTGACAAAATTAAAGCTGCCTAATATGTCCTTTCATTTCAATGTTTTTCTATTTCAGTTTTTTAAAAAAAATATATATATATTATAAAATGGAAGGAATTTCTAAATGACAAGTTGTTTAAAAATGAAATCATTCCATTCCAAAAATGTTGCAATGGAACATTTTGACTTTACCAAAATGCTTCCTCCCTCATCTCCCTCCCTCCCCACCCCGCAAGATAAAATTTCCATAACTTGTTTTGCTTTTGACAAATTAGCATTTTCTAGTGAAAAAATGTTCCATCAGCAAAATTTACAGTATTGGACTGGGACTCAGGAATCCTTGATTCCATCCCAGGATCTACTATGGCTCTTCTGTATGACCTTGGGCACGTCACTTCGCTTGGTGCCTATGTTTCCCCTCCCACCCTTTGTCTTTCTTGACTATTTGAGGCAGGAAAGAAGAATCGGGAAGGCAAACACTGCATTTGGAAGACTCAAAAACATCTGGCAACTCAAAAACATCTCCCTCAAGAGAAAACTGAATGTGTACAAAGCAACTGTTATCACCATCACAACATATAGCAGTGAGACATGGCCACTTACCAAGACAGATACGCAAAAGCTGGATGCATTTCATCACAAATGTCTGAGAAAATATAGAGATAGGAAGATGAATGAAGAAGTCAGAAAAATTACTGGACAAGGTACCCTCTCACAAATAATCTACAGAAGAAGACATCAGTGGCTGGGACATGTGCTGAGAATGGAAAAAGAATGCTTACTAAATACTGCCCTCGAATGGAAACCAGAAAACACAAGAAGAAAGAGACTGCAGATAACATGGAAACGAACAGTTCTGAACTGCATCAAGCACCTCAGTATGAAATGGAAGATTTGGAGAGAACGGCAGTTGATAGGCAAGGGTGGCAAATGTGGGTAGCCCAATCATCAAAGCGTGGGATGGACTAAGGTAACTGTCTGTTACACGTGTTTGTACAGCATGTAGCACAATGGGACTTGAGTCTCAGTTGAAGCCACCAGGTGCTTCTGCAAGACAAATAATAACTTGTAAATGCATTGTTAGAGTGTTCTGAATGAGGTGCATAGACAGCCTGCTGATTATCTATTATCTATTCTATAATACTGCATTTACAAATGATTATTATTTGTCTTGCAGGAGCACCTGGTGGCCTCAACTGAGACTCAAGTCCCATACTTCTAGGTGCTGTAGAAATACATAGTAAGAGACAGCCTCTGTATGTGTGTGTGTGTGTGTGTGTGTGGAGATAGATAGATAGATACCTGGCTAGCTGACTGATACTGACAAGACTGAGGAGTAATTGGGAGTTGTTTATATTGCCTAGATTTTTTAAAAAAGACATTGTATTCTCCTAACCAAGATCACCACTTTGACAACTCTTCTTCTGTGTTGTATCCCTTTGCCCTGTCCTCTGCCTGTTTGTCTGCCATTAGATTATGAGCTCTTTGGGGCTGGGCCTGTCCTTTCTTTTCTGTTTGACAATTGTCTTGAGAAGCAGACATTACGGTAAACAAACACTAATCACACCTACAGACTTGGTGGCAGTTCAGCAGTGCTGTGCTTCCTTTAGTTTTTAGGTCTTCAGGGACAGGGACTGTTTTAGTACATGATTGTACAGTGCCTTGCACATCAGAACCCTGGGGGCCATTTTTCATATTGACTAATAACAACTCATTTGCAAACTCTTTAATCCCCACTACCACGCATTTGTACCCCCAAAAACCCCAGAGGAAATAACATGAGGTAAAAAGTTGCTTCTATTTATAGCCAGAAAAGGAGGAGTCCCAGCAGTACATCAGATAGATGTTTATCTACTGCCACAGAAATGTTGAGTCTATTTTTTAAATTACAAACTTGAAGTTTCCTTTGCTTATGTCAGAGCTTTTTTCGTTTGCTTTCACAACCTACACCACCACCTCCTCTTTCTCACTGTCTTCATCCCACTCCTCTTCCTTATTCCTTAGCCTGTCTGGCTGATTGTAAAGATACGAATTTTCAGATCCATAGAGCCCAAATGAAGTTAGAGAAGCACCATCTGCCTGGACAAACCCAGGAACGACTTCCTGCGGAAATTTCTGCCAGTGATTACATTTCTGCTTACAAACCCAGTAGGCAGTTGGGAATGATAATCTATCATGCCTTCCCAGGGAGCCACTGTGGCCTAGTGGATACAGCACTGGTTTGAGGACTCAAGAGAGCTGGTTTCTATTCCTTGGGCAAGTTACTTTGCCTCTCAGTGACTCCGCTTCCCCATCTGTAAAATGGAGATAATGATACTTCCTTTGCGAAGTGCTAATGTTATTTATATTACAGTAGTACCTAATGGCTCTAGTGGACATTGAGACCCCATTGTGCTAGGTGATGTACAAATACATGTGCTCAGAGAGTTTTCAGTGTATAATGATAAACAAACGATGGGGTAAAGAATATATTATTCTCTCTCCTATGCAGATGGAGAAGCCAAGACACAGACAGGTTAAGTGACATGGCTAAAGTCACACAAGCAGTCTATGGCAGAATACCCAAATCTCCTGACTCTCAATCCTGTGGGTAACCACCTGTCTTCTCTCTAGAGATAAACAGTCAAACAAACCAAAAAAAGGAAATGAGTAGGATGTGTCCTCCAACTCTCTAATTAAATTACCATTGGCCACAGGGACAGGGTTAGGTTTGTGTGTGTGACCCATAGTTTCAATTCTGTTGGTCTTTCCTTTAGCATATCTTTAACTTGCAATTTACAGGGTTTCTAACATTCGTGTGTTCTCTAGGGAAATGTTCTGTTCTTGCCCTCTAAGAAATTACAGTGGCAAGATGTGATAAAATAATTTGAGGTCTGGAAAGCACACTTTACAGTGGGAGACTTAAGGAACTTTATCTGTTTTGCTGATCAAAGAGAAATTGAAGAGGCAATTTCACCACAATCTATATTAACCTATATAGGGAGAAGGGATCTGACATTAAGGGACACTTTGAGCTATCAAGGAAAGACATAACAAGATCCAATTGCTGGAAGCTGAAATTAGTAATTGAAAATTAGATGAAGTTTCCTAACAGTGAGGGTAGTTAATCATGGGGGCAGCTTTTCAAGAGTATGTGGTAAATTCATCATCACTTGAAGTCTTTTAAATGAAGATTAGATCAATTTCCAAAAGATATCCTCCAGTTCAGTCACAGGTTAATGGGTTCATTAGTATTTAACGGGATGGTTCCTATAGAATTCCACGAGAACCACTGCTGTTCATTGGAAGACAACTTTGGCTCCATTTCAATATCTGAGACCTTGTCTTCAGAAATACCATCACTGCCAAAGGGCACGTATTCACTTCCATGCCCATTTATATTACACGCTCAGTTACATAGTCATTTTGGCCAAATTGTCTACATTTAAAAAAGAAATCCTTTTCTATCCACCCACCATATAGCTACTGTCATAAATATAAAGGGAAGGGTAAACCCCTTTGAAATTCCTCCTGGCCAGGGGAAAGCTCCTCTCACCTGTAAAGGGTTAAGAAGCTAAAGGTAACCTCGCTGGCACCTGACCAAAATGACCAATGAGGAGACAAGATACTTTCAAAAGCTGGGAGGAGGGAGAGAAACAAAGGGTCTGTGTGTCTGTCTATATGCTTTTTCTGCCGGGGATAGACCAGGAATGGAGTCTTAGAACTTTTAGTAAGTAATCTAGCTAGGTATGTGTTAGATTATGATTTCTTTAAATGGCTGAGAAAAGAATTGTGCTGAATAGAATAACTATTTCTGTCTGTGTATCTTTTTTGTAACTTAAGGTTTTGCCTAGAGGGGTTCTCTGTGTTTTGAATCTAATTACCCTGTAAGGTATCTACCATCCTGATTTTACAGAGGTGATTTCTATTGACTTCTATTTCTATTAAAAGTCTTCTTGTAAGAAAACTGAATGCTTTTTCATTGTTCTCAGATCCAAGGGTTTGGGTCTGTGGTCACCTATGCAAATTGGTGAGGCTTTTTATCCAACATTTCCCAGAAAAGGGGGGGTGCAAGTGTTGGGAGGATTGTTCATTGTTCTTAAGATCCAAGGATCTGGGTCTGTAGTCACCTAGGCAAATTGGTGAGGCTTTTTATCAAACCTTGTCCAGGAAGTGGGGTGCAAGGTTTTGGGAAGTATTTTGGGGGGAAAGATGTTTCCAAACAGCTCTTCCCCAGTACCCAGTATTTGTTTGGTGCTGGAACAGTTTTTATAGGGGGGGTGCTGAAGGCGGAAACCACGTATTTGGGTTGTTATACTTCACGCCGGGGGTACAGCAGCACCCCCAGTTCTATCACCTATGCCTTTGGCATAACCGAGAGCAGCTACAAAGCTTCTTGGTTTCCCCCACCCTCCCATGTCCCCAAGCTGTGCCCTGCACCAAGGGGGCAGAGGATGTAGAGTTGGCTACGTCACCTTCACACCACTCGTGGATTTCCCTGTGACAGGCGGAACCCTTCATTTCCTTCCCTGGGGGTAACTCCGTTTGCTCAGACTAGGCTGTGCAAAGCAGCCAGAGCTGAGCCCCAGGACTGAGCCCATTGTGTGATGTTCATCCCTGGTCTAAGGGCCCGTTGAAGGCCTATCAGGAACGCCATCCCCATTTAGCATGTGCTTGTGAGTCATAAACGGTGCCTAGTGCTATCCCGTTTCTGTCCCCCCTCCCCCAGCAGAAGGATGAATTTTCACCCGTTGTGTTATAAGAAGACAAAAGTGTATATATAGCTATTCAATCTGCTTTGGCACCTGTACTTCATGTATTCTATTTTAGGAGCTATGCAATTATCATACTGAAACCCCGAACTAGGTAAAATATATGGTTTGGTCTGGAAACCATGAGCAATTCTGTGGTTTTTGCTTTGGGTTTGTACTGAAACTAGGCACAAGTAGGTAGTTTTGGTTGAGTTTTGCTTAGAGGTGCATGAATTCATTCATACCTGAAACCGAGAGCAAAATTCAGGGGGCATGAACCCATACCATCTAAAGAACAAAAAGGGTTTAGTCTGAAACCGCAGGCCAGGTTTTCAAATTTGAATTTCACACCTCTTTGAGCCATGCTACTGGTGGCTGAGTCTCTGCGCCCCTCTCCTCTAAACGCTTTACTAATTTCTGTCTTCCTGAGCCCTTTTGATCTGGGCTATTTGTGGACTCATGTCTCCTTCCGTTGTGAACGTGGTGTTTGATGCTGTGTTCCTGTTGTAAAAGTAGCCCCTTCTGTTGTGCTGCTGAGTCTAGAATCTTGTAGCATGCCTTCTGCTTTTTTCCAAGCAGCTGGACATTTCCATATTAGCTGGCATGCCTCCAAGATGGTGAAAGACTCTGGAGAAAATGGGGGTACTAAGTAACACTGCTAGAAACATCCTGGCTGTCTGGAGCAGATGTGACTGGGGGGAGGAGACTGTTGATGGTGTTCCTCTTGACTTGGCTCTGCATTCTCCTTGTGCCCTTGCCTCCAACTTTGCTGGGAACAGCAAAGTCCTTGATTTTCCATCAGAAGTGTCGTCACCCCTCTTCTCTGCCCAAGGAAGGAAGAGCTGATACAAATCCTGAGATATTGGCCTAAAGGGTCTAATTTAGAGCAGAATTTGGGGGTGGGGGAATCCTAAAAACATTGAAATCAACATTATTAAGGTACCTAAGGTTTTATTAACTCAAGAAAAGGCTAAAGTAGAAAGGATCTGAAGATCAATGGAAAAGTGAAAGTCTTTGTACCCTGTGCTTGGCATCAAAGAAACACAGAATTAAAAGTAACTCATGGGAGGTCAGATTTAGTATGATCCATGTTGGATATCTGCTTCTGGTGGATAAAGTATATTGCATTGATAAAAAGCTCTGGGTGTGTCTAAGAAGCAGTTCAAGTGAAAAATCTTGGTGAGTCAATTCAAGATAGTGTATTATCTGTCTTTTCCCCGTGCGGACACATAGGGCTTGTTTACACTGCAAAGTTGTCAATCAAACTTTTCTCTGTCACGGGTACTTAAAAAAGCACCCTCATGAGCATCGAAGGTGAGATTTTCAAAAATGCTCAGCTCTGGTTTACCTCTGCTCCCTTTGGCTGTGATTTTTAAAAGGTGCCTAAGTGACTTAAGGACCCAAGTCCCATTGACCTGCAACAGAACTTGTGCACCTAAGTGACATAGTGGCTTTTGAAAATTCTACCCATTAAAGTGAACACGAGTTTTATTACTGACTGCACTGGGGGCAGAGTTAGGCCAGTGCTGAATATCTTTGAAAACCCAGGGCGGAATTGCTTGTCTGGCATTATAGACTGGACATACTGGAATCTGAGTAGCTCCACACAGGCGTTCAGGCAATGGAGTTCAGTGCTGCCAACCACTATCTTGTCGGTATCTCCCTTTGGCTAGTTTAGGTGGCTCCCACCTCTGTTTGGTGGCTTCTGTGAACATCATTTATAGCACCTAACTCTCCCCATGAATTCCACTGGACGGAAAATGCTTAAAAGCTGGGCACTGTAGCACTGTAGCACCAAAGTCCCTTTGCGAATCTAACCTTTAGGCTCTTTGTGCCTCAGATCCCCATCTGTACAATGGGGATAATAGCAGTGCCCAGCCTCTCAGGGGTGTTGTGAGGATTCAAAATTGGGAGTTGCTCAGAGCCCATAGTAATAGGGGCCCGATAAGTAACTTAGATCATGATCCAATTTTTGCAGGTTCCTTTCTTCCCCGGATGACAGTGATGCAAGAAATAAAACAAAACAAAAACAAACAAACAACAAAAACTTCACAATCTAAAATGTGTCTCCTCCCTCAGAAAACTTTGATTGATTTTAATCATTATCTGGGGATAAAACATTCCTGCTTGCCAGATTTATAAGTAGGAATTTGTCCTGTGTCCTTTTTCCTCCCTTGATGTATAGTTTGCCTTTCACATTAGATGTGACTTTGTCTTTTCTCTGTCTTGTGTTATTTCCCAATTAAGTTTAATATGTTAATCCCACAGTCAGCAGATTGAGTATTTGGTTTCCCTTTTTATAAGATATTCAGAGCTTTATTAACAGTCCGCGCTGGAATGTAATTTTTTCTTGTGACTCTTTATTATAATCTGGATGCTTTACTGTGTCTGGAGCCCAATTCTGTTGGTTTGGTTAGGTTAAAGCTGGGCTAATTTTGGCCCTCTGTATGTTTCATTTTTTTCCTTTTATGTTTATGACCTCCAATCCAATTGCATTGCCCTAACTGAAGTATTTTAACATAATTTTTAACCCAATTCTCTCATATTTGGAACACAGAAAAATAGAAATCGCCATACTAGAGGAGGCTAGTGGGCCCTCTAGCCCAGTGTGCTGTCCACTGCAGTGACCACTACCGGATATTGCATAGGAAGGTTCAAGGAAACATAATATGGTGGAATAAACTACCCAGAGGGATGTTTCTTCTTGACCCCAGGCAATTAGCCATTAACTGACACCTGAGGGTTTGAATCCCTCATCAATATTAAGCTATCTCATTTACCTCTGATTATTCATATAAATGTCTATATAATCCTTTTTCATATCCAGCTAAACTCTATCAGTAACTGTTATGGCAATGAGTTACACAGGTTAATAATGTATTGTGCAAAACACATGGTTTCTTTCTTCCTCTCCTCCTGCTTATTCTTATTCTTCAAATTGTTTGAGCAATTTCTGTTGTGAACGCAAAGGGGTCAACAAAGGTTATCCCATTCTTTCTTTATTTGATCATTTATTTATTTGCCTCCAGTCATATTTTGTCATTCGTGTGATTTGCTTTAGTCTAACCCAAGTTATTGGCATACTCTAGGAATAACATGGTGAACTGCGAGGGTCTGTATTACACAGGAGGTTACACTGGATCATCTAATGGTCTTTACAACTGGTGGCTATGTCATGCACTGTGAGACCAAGATCTTTCTCTGTAGTCCTTGACCAAGGAAACATTCCTTTAGTCTGCAAGTTCTGATTAACACCCCTGATTTCAGTACAAACTCACCTCATGCGGTATGGTGTCAGGGTCATGCTCTCTGTGGGCCACTTCCAGAGCACAGTGTCATCAATGGGAACCCTTTCCATTGATTTCAATGCATTTGGGATCAGGACCTTTTTTGTGTGTGCATTTGATTATTCCTCCCGATCATCTGAGTCGATTTATTGTTGTCTGTATTTGACCCTCGGTCAGTGACTTGAAACCATTCCACTGACCTTCCCAGGCAAGCTTTGCCGAAGTGTCCTGAGATTTTGGGTGACTCCAATCTTGGGTACCCAGCTACAGAGATGCTGAAGAGACCATTTGCAGAAAGTGCTGAGCACCTGCCCTCTGAAAATTAGCCTTCTTTCAGGTGTCTCAAATTAGGCACCCAGAAATTAAAATGCCCCAAATCACTCTAGACATCTGAAAATCTGGTTTTGGGCATATACTGTATGTTAATCTTACCCTTCCCTTTTCTCTCAGCTTCATAGTTTCCCTACCACCCTCTCCAGTCCATCCTCCAGGTCACTAATGAGACTACCAAATGGTATCGGACCCAGAAAAGAAAATTTCCATCTTTATTAAATCTTACCTAATACGTCCTCCTGTGAGATATCAAAGACTGTCAAACAGCCCAGACTCATTCCCTCTTGGAGAGGATGCTGTGCAGACAGAACTATTATATTCCATGGCAGACAATAACTCCAACTGAGGGAAAGTATTACCTGAAAAATCTATGAGTTATTGCACTATTATAGCCATTCCGTTTGCATTGGCTTAGTATTGCATTTTATCATCTGCCTTAATGCCACTAGTTTCTCTATGTACTGTACTTTTAGAACGATGGATGATGCACATCGCCTACTGTTATAAAAAGATTTTTGTCCCCTACAGACAATTTACAGCTAATTCAACATACCTGCTCTGCTATTGCCTTCAAAGGCTGACTGATGTGTTGCCTTTGAACAAGAAAGCTGTCTGCATAGCAAGAATAAACACTGTGCAGTTTCCCGGGGAGATAATATCGCACAAATTGCTGATTTAACCCCTATTTTTCTCCCTGTCTTGTGTCTACTTTGGTTCAGTAATTTTGATTGATTGTTTTTTTCCACCCAGTCCAAATGAGAAAAAAACAAAACAAGAAAACATTTCTCTTCTTGAAATCCTCCCATATATCCCGAAGGAGGAAGTCTTGGATGGAAGCTCCATAGCACCTCTTAAAAAGAACAGTCTATTGTAACAGCCCCAAATATTGTCATAATAGTAATACGTGTCTAACACACACAGTGTCATTAACTTTATTTATTAGCTCCAGTCACCTGACCGGGATCAGAACCACATGCTACATGGGTCAGTTTCCAATTATTTCAACGGTTGTTGTTACAGTAATACTTAGGTTCCTATGTCCCATTGATTTTCAACTTTGTCTCAGTTGGAATAATTGACTTTCAGAGGGACTTAGGCAGCTAAGTCACTTACTCAGATCCTCAAAGGTATTTAGGCGCCTAACTTCCATTGATTTCCATGAGCGTTGGGTGCCACAATACCTTGGAGGATCTGGGCCTTAGGTATTTTTGAAAATTGTATTCAGTGTTTCTTAGCCTTTTCCATGTTGACACACCCATTTCAGTACTGGAAACCCGCAGCTCTGGGACATCAAGCTGGATTAACCTGCTTCCATTTGTCAATATGGGAAGGGTAGGGTGGATGCAACCTATTCAGCTCCCAGGGCTGAAACCCCAAGTTTTATACCAGCAGCGCAGAAAACGGTAGTATCCATTATGAGTGATACATCAGAGCGCTCATAGTGGAAAGGTCCCTCACAACGACATCCATGTCCCAGAAAGTTCTGAATGCGTTACTCAACCCACCCAGGCCCCAATCTAGAATATAATGTAGGCCAAAGAGAGATGCGAGAAAATGATTCACTCTGGGAATTTTAAAGGGTGTGACTCATCTTGAGCATACATATTTTCAATAACCTCAGTTTTCTGATTCTGCATTTCCGGTTTCCAATGCTTTACCAGTGTAATCGTAAGGACGTGTGGGACAGAGGTGCAGCTGAGTCTAAAGTGATGGGCACTGCTTGCTGGAGGGGCCTGTCTGAGTGGTTCAATGTGGAGATGAGTCAGAGGCCCCCTCTCCTAATACCAAATATTTGCTGTGTAAGACCTTTTATTCATTTTTCATCTACATTCCAGGCACCCTTCTGACTCATCAAATGTTCGTGACAAAAATCTGCCTAGAGATAAGTTAGTTGTTCACAAACTATGGGCCAGATTCTGGCAGGCGGGCTACAAGGGCATAAATGCAAAAGAATAGGAAGATTTTGACAGCACCTAGACCTCTTTCAGGGAGAGGGCAAGTGCCTCATGAGAGGTACTGAAGAGCCTTGGTTCGCAGTGACTTCGTGCAGGGGGGAATTTTACGTAAGCTATGTTGGATAGTTTGAGCCTATACAACAAGTTTGATATTTTTCCTTTCCACTTAAAACTAGTTCAGTGTTAAGTTGGAGCTAGGGCTTTTTTCTCTCCTTTTTTTTTTTTTTTTGCTTCCCTGTAAGAGAAGTCACTTGTGTACTCTGCAAAGAAACAATTAGCAATGCTGGTTTTGTGGTTCACTTGTTTTCTCCCTTCTTGTCCTTTCACACAACGGCAGAGAAAAGATCTGGCTGCTGATCTGTAGCGCAGATGCTGCAGTGTGCTACATTTCGTGTATTCAAGAGTCAGTGCGAAGACCTGGCTACACTCTGCCTTTAAGCCGCTACAGCCGCAGCTATGTTCAAACGTTCATATGAAGCTCCTTGAAGCTGCACGCAGCACACTGGCCTGCAGCTCTGCATTCCAGAAGGTCACTAGATAACCAGGGAGATGATAGGGGAGCGCGTCCAGAGCTGATGACAGAATCCAGGCAGTGATGGAGCATCACTCTGGGGATGTGTTTGGAAATGTTGTAGTTGTACTCAGGCCAGTGTTTATGGGACACACAAGCCTGTTTTCAATGGTAGTGAATCCTCTCCCAGCTCCCTACACACAGCGCTTGCCACTCACACCACAAGCTCACCTTGATTTGATTGACTGATGAGGTGCAGGGTCTATTACTCAGTTATGGGGGCAATTTTTGAAGCATCTGTTCATCCTACAATGGATACCATTAGAAAGCTGCTAATTTCTCTAAGATAACCACTTAGCTTAATGACAGGTTTCAGGGTAGCAGCCATGTTAGTCTGTATCAGCAAAAACAACGAGGAGTCCTTGTGGAACCTTAGAGACTAACAAATTTATTTGAGCATAAGCTTTCGTGGGCAAAAACGCATTTCATCAGATCCATGGAGTGAAAAATACAGTAAGCAGTATATATGTTACAGCACATAAAAAGATGGGAGTTGCCTTACCAAGTGGGGGGTCAGTGCTAATGAGGCCAATTCAATCAAGGTGGAAGTGGCCTATTCTAAACAGTTGACAAGAAGGGGTGAATATCAACAGAGGGAAAATTACTTTCTGTAGTGCTAATGAGGCTAATTCAGTCAAGGTGGACGTTGTCCATTCCCAACAATTGACAAGAAGGGGTGAGTATCAACAGAGGGAAAATTACGTTTTTGTAGTGACCCAGCCACTTCCAGTCTTTATTCAGGCCTAATTTGATGGTGTCCAGTTTGCAAATTAATTCCAGTTCTTCAGTTTCTTGTTGAAGTCTGTTTTTGAAGTTTTGTTGTTGAAGAATGGCCACTTTTAAGTCTGTTATTGAGTGACAGGGAGATTAAAGTGTTCTCCTACTGGTTTTTAAATGTTATAATTCTTGATGTCAGATTTGTGCCTATTTATTCTTTTGCATAGAGACTGTCCAGTTTGGCCAATGTACATGGCAGAGGGCACATTGCTGGCACATGATGGCATATATCACATTGGTAGATGTGCAAGTGAACGAGCCCCTGATGGTGTGGCTGATAGGGTTAGGTCCTATGATGGTGTCCCTTGAATAGATATGCAGACAAAGTTGGCACCGGGGTTTGTTGCAGGGATTGGTTCCTGGGTTAGTCTTTTTGTTGTGTGGTGTGTAGCTGTTGGTGAGTATTTGCTTCAGGTTGGGGGGCTGTCTGTAAGCAAGGACTGACCTGTCTCCCAAGGTCTGTGAGAGTGAGGGATCATCCTTCAGGATAGGTTGTAGATCCTTGATGATGCGCTAGAGAGGTTTTAGTTGGGGGCTGAATGTGACAGTTAGTGGTGTTCTGTTACTTTCTTTGTTGGGCCTGTCCTGTAATAGGTGACTTCTGGGTACCCTTCTGGCTCTGTCAATCTGTTTCTTCACTTCACCAGGTTGGTATTGTAGTGTAGAAGCTCTCTACACCAACATTCCACACAAAGATGGACTTTGTGGAACAGTATCACTGATAATGTCATGGCAAACCTGGTGGCTGAACTTTGTGACTTTGTCCTCACCCACAACTATTTCAGATTTGGGGACAATGTATACCTTCAAGTCAGCGGGACTGCTATGGGTATCTGCATGGCCCCACAGTATGCCAGATTTTTATGGCTGACTTAGAACAAAGCTTCCTCAGCTCTCGTCCCCTAATGCCCCTACTTCTTCTTGTGCTACACTGATGACATCTTCATCATCTGGACCCATGGGAAGGAGGCCCTTGAGGAATTCTGCCAGGATTTCAACAATTTCCACCCCACCATCAACCTCAGCCTGGACCAGTCCGCACAAGAGATTCACTTCCTGGATACTACAGTGCAAATAAGCGATGGTCATATAAACAACACCCTATACCGGAAACCAGAGAGTGCTGCCTAACAGAAGTATGCACTTTTCATATGAAAGGGGAAGCTGAATTTGTGCCTACGTTTACATTGTTGTGTTTGCTGTCTTTAAGTAGCAGCCTGCAGTCGTGAGTGACGCAGCCATGAGACTAAGAGCAGAGTTCTACAAGAAGTGGCCGGGGGTTGAATGGGTACCAGAAAAAGGAACGTTCATAGAGGAAGATGTTTCTCTTTTATTTTATTGGAAAACTGCTGAAAACATCTTGGAGAAAGAACGGCTGGGCCAAATAATGCAGTTGTTTAATGTCAATGTAAGGAGTGGGTTAACATCCAGTTTTCACCTTAGCGCAAAAAATGGTGGAGAAACAGTTCAATGAGCATTGTGCTTCTTTACACCAGGGCTGAATTTGACCTAAGATATCCAGCCATTTTTTTTCACCAAACTTCATTAATCTATCTACTTATACAGCCGTCACCAGCATCGTATCTGCGTGCCCGCCTATTAGAACGATTATATGTATTACAGTACAGGTATAATTATTACTCTTACTCATGTTTATTACGGTGGTGCCTGAGGTCCAACCAAGACTGGGGCCTCACTGTGCCAGGTACTGTACATAGTAAGAGCAAGTCTCCGTGCAAACATCATGTAGTCTAAATAGACAGTTTAGTAAAAAGGCATTATTGTCCCCATTTCACAGCTGGATAACTGAGGCACAGATGGACTGTGTGGTGTGCGACAGCTCACTGGAAACAAAACTGGTTTTGCTGAGACTCAGCCTACTTCATTCACCACAAAACTACCCTTCTTTTCTAGGCAGCCATCTTCCTACCTGAGCTATTTCTCTGAATTCCACCAGGAAAGGAGTCCATCCAGCACTCCCTCCCAGCATAATTGCTGCTGTCAGGCCATTGCAAGGTCTTTTCAGCTCTGAATCTGCTGTGCCACCCATGCTGCACATGCCACCCTGCTATTTTTAGCATGCTCGCTCAGGCAGAGCTAGTGTGGGTCTGTCTCTCCAGGCTGGGAGCCACACTTCCAAGTGCAGTGTAGACATGCCCAAAGTGATTTAGGACCCTGAGTCCCACTAACTTTCAATGGGGCTTGTGTTCCTAAGTCATGTAGCCACTTATGAAAATCCCACCCAATGTTTCCAAATCATGACTGTCAGGACGGATGGTCACCAAACGCGTGTCGGCTCAATCACACCTGGACCCGGATCTCGACAAGAGACAAGGAGCTTGCAGTCCTATAACACTTGACTAAGAATCAGCAGGAACTACACTGTGAAACAGGAGGATGCCAGCTGGGGTGATTTACTGTACTGAACTGTCCCTGCAGTTGAGTAGGAAGTGAAACAGCATTTGCCTTGCACTCAGTTTCACAGAAAGAGGGTGGAAGGGGAGGGGGGGACGGACCAACCTTGGTTACCATTCACCTTCTGACATCAGAAACCGGTGCAGTATGAGCGGCTGCCTTCACGAAATCCCTGATCAAGAACATGAAGCTCCTTCCCCTCTTCACGGCTGCATCCTGCCTCACGCCCCCGGGTCCCTTTTTCTTCGTACCACAAATGATGAAGCTTTTTTTCCAGGTCACATGAGCCCAGGATGAAGGGGGAAAATCCTGCTAGGAACAGAGATGGGCTGTGAATGAGAAGCTGATCAAGGGGAGATACGGAGTGGTGAGCTGAGGGCTATATAAGAATGTGCTCCTCGCCAGAGCAAACATTTTTCCCGGTGAATGATTCTCATGAAGCAGCCATGAACATGACTGAAGCCGGTGTTCCAAGGAGGCTCCGTGCCACTAACAAAAGATACTTCTATTTCACCACAGCTTCCCTCACGGTGTGCCTCGTCTTTGCTCTAGCAACCGTCATGGTCCTAATCGTTCAGAGGAAGGTAAGTCACTGACAGCTTTTCTCCTTCAGTCTCTTTTTTACTCCTGCTCTCTAAGAGGGTCCTTGCAACTGGAGATTCAGTCACTGGCCCACAAAAAAATGTAGATTAGGATAAAGGCAAAACAGAGAAAGAGAGAGATGTTATAAGGAAATTATTTATTTTCTCTCAGTACAATACTGGTTTCTTGTGCACATTATCTTCCACACAAGAGAAATAGAAAACCTCATGCTCCAGGACATAATCCATCAGGAGAGGCTAGAATGAGACCTTTATAGAGGGCAGGTTTTTACTGCTTGGTTCTTATACTTTCCTCCGATGCATATGGTTCTGGCTACCATCAGAGGCAGGACACGGGGCTAGGGGGACCTGCGGTCTGAGCCAGCATAGCAATTCTTATAGTGCTGTGATGCTTTGCCAAAATGCTTTATTGATTGATGTGATAGAAGGAACCACTGTGTATGATACCATGTATTTGCAAGGAATGGTAGTTTGCAAGGGCCGGGGGGAAGTAATGCTTCAAAGGCATTGCATAGTACATTCCTGCAAGCATGCAGATTTCAAGTTCATTAATGGACGGAGAGAGACATGGAGGATAGATGTTTTCAGATTAGCTTTGGAAAGCAATGGAGAGGTCATCGAGGTAGAGGGATGCAGAGAAGCCATTCCAAACTAGCACAAGCTGCAGAGGATAAGGCTCTTGAACTGAGTGTCAAGTTTGGGGGAAGGAACAAGCGAGCAGGGCAGTGCTAACTGCAGATAAGGAGCAAGAAAAATGGGGAACTCTGAGGTAGGTTGTCAACAAGCCTGTGGAGTATTTTAAAATAAAAGAGGAGAGCTCTGAGCTGGATCTTGGAATGAACGGGGAGCCAATGGTGTATTTCAGGATTGGGCGATGGGGCTATATTTCTCTGTACAGCTGATTATGCACATAGTGGATAAAATCTTGAAGCTATTGAAATCAGCGAGAGTTTTGCCATTATCTTCAGTGTAGCCAGGCTTTCACACAGTGGGGTTGGAAATCTTATTATAAATCCAAGTGCTAAAGATGCATCACTGCACCTGTTAGAAGGAAAGCTACAGAAGCTAAAGACCCCGCTTTATGGGAGAAAGTTGAGTTGAAAAATGCTACCCATCATGTTCTTTTCTCTTGAATTACTAAATCAAGTGTGTGTGGAACTATCTGGAATTTACCTAAAAATGAAACCTCAGGGCCTAATTCATCTCTCTGTTACATCATTGTAAATAAGGAGTCACCCAATTGAAATCAAGGTTGTTACATTATGATAAAACCAGTGTAAGCAATGTCAGAATGAGACTCACATAGTTTAACATAATAATCAACTAGTGCGACATTAAGGAAACACTTAAAATAATGGTTTCGTTAATTACTGCATAGATCCCACATAATGTTGGTTCCAGTGATACTTATTAACACTAAATTTGACACTGAATTAGTGCTGCATCAGGATAAATGCTGTCACACTGAATGCCAGAGGAATGATAATGAAGGATTAAGGTTGTTCATTTTGGAAACAGAGCTTGCAAAAGGAGAAAGCAGCAAGCTGATAGCTCAGGTGTGTGATACAGAGAATCATGCTGCAATTTTGTTCTGCATGGGGGAATTAGGGAGTAAGGAATGTGTCTCCTGGTCTTGCTTTCAAGACGCTGAAGAACTCACATGCCTAAATCTTCTCCCTATGGTCCCTTTACTCTCCTTCAATGGGGAAGTGACTAACCTTCAAGCCCAAATGATGAACTTTGACACCCCAGGAGCAGTTCCGCAGTGGGATGAGGTTCTAATTTGGAACATGCATCCGCCGTCATGCCCCCGCTCAGTGTAAGATGGGGCAGGAACTCCTCCGAGAGCTATGTTTGTTGCTGTTGAGTTAGGGGATCCTCTAGTCTAGGTGCTTTCTTAATGCACCCCACAATGCAAGTGTTTTTCGGAAGGTCTCATCATTGGAACCACATGGCTCATGGGGCTCAGTCCTGTGACACACTGTACCCAACCATGGCGTTGGATCAGACCCAGGGGCTGTTTTGATTGTCTCGAAAGTGTCTTTTTCAGCTGGATTGATGGGCGATTTCCAAAGCACACAGGGAAGTTAGGTAGCCAATGCCTATTGACCATCAATGGAAGTTGGCTGCCTATCCCTCTTTTGTGCTGTTGAAAATCTCCCTCTTAACAAATTTCCACTAAAAAAAAATGGTTCACGATTAAGGACCTTACATAGGGTGAAATTCGATAAAAAAGCAGAGAAACTCTGCAGACCTGAAATCAAGATACCCCGGACATGGATTATACAACATGGAAGATCACAATAAACAACCACCCATAAATCCAGTCATCCCTCTGGATCTAATACAAATGTTATTAAATAATAATCTGTCCTAGTTCATTTCATAGCGCAGCAAAAAAATCTTCCTCACACCCACTTCTCTAGCGGCAAAGGCTTAGCAGTGTAAGTTTAGACTCCTTGGAACTGTGTATTGGGATACAGCCAACTCAATTCTTCATGCTTCTGCTAGAGATACATCGAGCATCTTCCCATTTACTGTATCTTGCTCTTTTATGTGAGACCTTGTTTTTCATAAAAGCAGAAGGGTTTGCCATGGGGGACCTTGGACCAAATTTCTCTTTCTCATTGCAGCTGTGTGAGGCTGATGTCCTGCACATCAGAGGTGTCTGCATTTCATTGTTGCTGTATGTATTTCCTCAGTGAAGCACACTGGGGCAGAGGGTGTGTTGTAAACAATAATTATTATGGAGCGCCAGCCTTAAGTTACCTGGTTGTAGCAAAATGTTGCCGTGAACGTGGCAATAGTAGACCCCCTATTCATCCCTAAGCTTGTATTTTACCAGCCATCATAACTACACACCGGGACATGACATTTCAGGGGTTTCTACATGCTCATGTTTCCAACCTGATAGGATTTGGGTTTTTTTCCCCAGAGCCATTCAGCCCTATTCCAGCAATAATGTAAAATTGTATACGTACGTGCCCAGTAATTATACGGAATGATCTAGTTTTCAAACCTGTTATGGTTAAAATTCTAGAACAATTTCACCAGCTGGAATCCAGCCCGGCTCAGTAATGTCCAGAAGTAATTCCTATCTGATGGCTGTTTAGAACATGACTTCTAAAAATTTCACTCCATTTCCTAGGTGGAAATGTTGCAATTTGCATTAAAGAATGCCCCCTAGTGGGCAAACGTGGCAGAGACAGCAAGAACTGAATACCATGGAAAATGAGCCACCTGCTAAAATAGAACCCTACAGAACAGGACTAAGGCATCTTGATAGGAGCAAGACCCCCTCCGCTCGAACCCATGCTGTAACCTTTCTATGGTTAAACAGTATCCTTCACGGTCCCAGGCTGTGAGCCTGATACCGTTCACCAATACTAAAATCATTCCTTGTAGTTACACCTGCATTTGTAATGATGCCCCTTGTCAGCTCAAGTGTGAGGCTTGAGCCAGGAGATGTGGATCATTATTCCCAGTTCTTCCTTTGACTGTGTGAGAGTTTGGGCAAGCTGCTTAAATTGCCTCTGCCTCAGTTTCCCCATCTGTAAAATGAAAGTAATGATGCTCACCCACTTTGAGGTCCACAGATGAAAAGTATGAAGGATTATGATGCTGTTGCAACTGGGATGTACATTTTACAGCCTCTGCTGTAACAAGCAAATACAAAGATTAAGAATTAGGTAGCTGTTTATAGGCCCTGTGGGAATATAGGGGCTAGCTGTAATGGCTGGGACTCAGTCATTAATTTTTCTGTCTTCATATTCTTGCACCTCTTAAAAGGCAGAAAAATGGGGAATTGTTGTTTTAATAATAGATGGTTTAAGTAGGGTGACGTCCTAGGGCAAAACTCCCATTGATTTTGATAGGTCCAAGATTTCGCCCCCGGAGCCTCATTTTCAGAGCGGCTGAACATGCATGGCTCTGGCTGAAGTGCATAAGAGTGGTGTAGGCTCAGCACCCCAAAACTCCTGAACTAAGGATGCTGCCCCGATGTGTTTGTATAGCACTATGTTAGTTAAGTGCCTTTACATGGATTTTGTAAGAACAATCCCACACTTCAATGAATGCAGGTAAAATGGACTTTCAATCCTAAGGCAGCTAAAGATACTCAGCCTGTATCCTCACAAGTCAAGGGTGAATCTCAAATGGTTGGGGGTGAATTCAAGGCTTCAACTAAGTCAATAGCAAACCCTCCCACTACGTTCAAATGCTCAGGATTTCACCCCAGGGAATTTGGAGTCAGGTTGACAACACCTGTAAGTCAGGATGCTTATCTGAATCTTATCCCAACTACTGAATTCAAACCGCTTGGGTCTGCAAAATCTAGGCTAAATTGCTCATAATAACAGTTTTTCTCTCCACGTGTGGGCCCAGATGGGAATGGAGATTTTGGTGACCGCTCAGTGTTGTAGGTTCTGGTTGGAGTCTGGATGTTGAGATACCCACAAGTGGCTGAAAAAAGTTATCTGAACGGAAAGAAAGAAAGTTTCAGAACAGGCTCATGCCAGTGCAAGTGCACTGAAGTCAACTAAGTAACACCTACTTATAGTAGCTGAATTTGGCTCTGCATTCAAATTCAGTTTTAGAAAGAGGCATAGAATCTGGTGAAAAAGTACTTCTTTTTTCCAAGCCCATTCATCCACCCCTACTCATATCTTCTGCAGGGCATGTCGTGGCATCTGATGCAACAGTAATCCTCATACCTCGTTGTTTGTTATTGTGTGGTTGTTTAATTATTATGGGTATCATTCCTTTCCAGTCAGGGGATATGAGACCTTTGCAGTTTTTCTCCCAGGGAGCGGGGTCTGCAAGAGCCATTTATCAAGATGATTTTGATTAGATGACAAGTGAGACACCAGGCTGATTTGGTTTGGGAAGGTTTTTTATAAAAGCACTTTTTAAAAGCTGATTTTTCCCTGGCACATGATTATCATTTTCTCTGATGAAGCAAACGCAAATCATTCTGCTTGTGATGATTGAGACCATTCATCACCCGCACACACTGCCATTGCAGATTTATAATGAATTTTTCCCAGGCCTGTACAATACACTTTCATCTCTTTGAGCACCTAGAGGGGAATGCTTTACATTTCAAATTAGAGCATTAAACTGAATCTTCTTGCTGTGGGAAAGGAAACGCCTCCCCCCCCCCTTAGAAGCAAGCACTAAAGTTTTATTTGGGTGTCTACTCAATTATTCTTGAAATAAGATGCATTAGTTTCTGTTATTTTCCATCCATTCTGAGACTTTCCAAGCAGGAATGCGACACATTAGTGCATTTTAATTTCTCTCAAGTCCCCCCATCTGCATAGCAAACTACAAGTCGTCAGATTTATATATTTTTTCTCCTAACCTCTATCGCAGAGGAAGGTTTGAAAGGTGAATGCCTTGCTCGAACACTAATGGCTCAATTGCTTTGCAAAACACTCCTTTATAAACAACCATCGCCTGATTCCATTTAGTGAAACGATTAAAAAAATTAATCGCGCGATTAAAAAAATGAATAGGGATTAATCGCACTGTTAAACAATAATAGAATACCATTTATTTAAATATTTTGGATGTTTTCTACATTTTCAAACATATTAATTTCAATTACAACACAGAATACAAAGTGTACAGTGCTCACTTTATATTTATTTTTATTACAAATATTTGCACTGTAAAAAACAAAAGAAATAGTATATTTCAATTCACCTAGTACAAGTACTGTAGTGCAATCCCTTTATCATGAAAGTTGAACTTACAAATGTAGAATTATGTACAATAAATAACTGCATTCAAAAATGAAACAATGTAAAACTTTAGAGCCTATAAGTCCACTCAGTCCTACTTCAGCCAATCGCTCAAACAAGTTTGGTTACAATTTGCTGGAGATAATGCTTATTTACATCTTGTTTACAATGTCACCTGAAAGTGAGAACAGGTGTTCGCATGGCACTCTTGTAGTCGGTCGGCATCACAAGTTATTTACATGCTAGATTCGCTAAAGAATCATATGTCCCATCATGCTTCAACCACCATTCCAGGGGACATGCGTCCATGCTGATGACGGGTTCTGCTTGATAACAATCTAAAGCAGAGTGAACCAACGCAGGTTCATTTTCATCATCTGAGTCAGCTGCCACCAGCAGAAGGTTGATTTTCTTTTTTGGTGGTTTGGGTTCTGTAGTTTCCACATCGGAGTGTTCCTCTTTTAAGACATCTGAAAGAATTCTCCACACTTCATAACTCTCAGATTTTGGAAGGCATTTCAGTTTCTTAAATCTTGCATTGAGTGCTGTAGCTATCTTTAGAAATCTCACATTGGTACCTTCTTTGTGTTTTGTCAAATCTGCTGTGAAAGTGTTCTTAAAATGAACACTAATGTGCTGGGTCAGCATCCAAGACGGCTATAACATGAAATATATGGCAGAATGTGGGTAAAACAGAGCAGGAGACTTGCAATTCTCCCCCAAGGAGTTCAGTCACAAATTTAATTAACACATTATTATTTTAACGAGCGTCATCAGCATGGAAGCATGTCCTCTGGAATGGTGGCCGAAGCATGAAGGGGCATATGAATATTTAGCATATCTGGCATGTAAATACCTTGCCACGCCGGCTACAAAGTGCCATGCAAACACCTGTTCTCACTTTCAGGTGACATTGTAAATAAGAAGCAGGCAGCATTATCTCCCGTAAATGTAAACAAACTTGTTTGTCTGAGCGACTGGCTGAAGTAGGACTGAGTGGACTTGTAGGCTTTAAAGTTTTACATTGTTTTGTTTTTGAGTGCAGTTATGGAACAAACAAAAAATCTACATTTGTAAGTTACACTTGCACAATAAAGAGATTGCACTACAGTACCTGTATGAGGTGAAACCTCAAAAATACTATTTCTTTTATCATTTTTACAGTGCAAATATTTCAAATAAAAAATAATAATATAAAGTGAGTTCTGTGCATTTTGTATTCTGTGTTGTAACAGAAATCAATATATTTGAAAATGTAGAAAAACATCCCAAAATATTTAATACATTTCAACTGATATTCCATTGTTTAACACTGCGATTAATCACGATTAATTTTTTAAATCTCAGTTAATTTTTTTGAGTTAATCGCGTGAGTTAACTGTGATTAACAGCCCATGTGAAATGTAATTGTAGATGCAAAGTTCCTTCTTCACAGGGCAAAATGTGCCCACCTCTTTTTAGAACCAGGTATATTGCATTGAGATGTAATGCCCTGAGTCCTTGGTTGTGGGGTCCCATGGTGGGAAAGACGGTCTAATGGCTAGGGCCCTGGATTGAAGCACAGGAGACTTGCCTTTAATTCCCAGCTCAGCTACAGCTTCCCTTAGTGATCTTGGCCAAGTCAGCCGTTCTACCCCATGCCTCTGGTCTCCCTCTGTAAAATGGAGATAGCATTTTTTCCCTACCGCATGGGGATCCTTAGAAGGTAAAATCCATTAATGGCTGAAAGTCACTCAGGCCAAGATCGTCAGAGGCATTTAGGCACCTAACTCCCACTAGTTTCCTTAGGGTGTTAGGCACCTAAATACCTTTGGGGATCTGGCCCTCAGATGTTACAGTAACAGGGGTCATATAAGTACCTAAATAGATCTCTAGCTGCGTCGTACAAACTTCTACCATTTGGACTAAAAGAGGAAGTGCCTTAGATGATAGCTGTAGCAGCTGATCTGTGGGTCAGTCACAGAAGGGGGTCACAGGCAGAGTTGGCCAAGGTGTTATATTAAAAATATTCATGGACACTTAGGACTAGCACCTCAGGACTTGAAGGAGTGGAAGGGATCACAAGGCTGATCCTTGTGCCTCAGACAGATTTACAGAACATCAGACCAAGTAATGCCTTTTACTCTCAACCTTTCTTCCCTCTTTCCACCTAACCATCGCAGGACTCACCAGACTTTAGCCCACTGTCAAGTATGTTCCCTTGACATTTTCAGGTATTTCTGCCTTGTGGCCACTGAACGAAGATCCTTTTGCCTGTCATTTCAGCACTTCTGGTTCTAGTCACAGCCAGAATTGGAGGACAGACAAATTAAAATGAGAAATAAACCACCTCTTGCTTGTAGGACACCACGGGACACAAGTGATGGATAAGGCCTTGTGCTGGTCTGCTGCTCAGATTGAATTTCACTCTTCAGGGACAGAATGTAATAGAACATAACTTAAAACCACTCTATACCTTGAACACAAATATTCATAGGGCCTAGAATAAATATCGGCTTCCTTACTTTTCTTTCAGGGCCTGGCTCCCCCAGAGGATGGCATTACACATGCAAGCAGAAAAGGTAAGGCCTGTAACTGACTATCAATATAATTTGCCTGGTTTATAATGCAAATGCCACCGAGGGTGACGAAAAGCTGTTTGCGCAACTCTTAATCACTTACCTAAACTCTCCTCTTGTTGTAAAAGCCAAGCCAGTGGAAAAAGCTTATAAGTTACTCGGTACATCCGGAAACCAGTGCACAGCTAAGCAAATAACAAGCATTTCTTGTCTTCGGTACAGTGTGTTTTTTGCCAGAGGATGTGAACATTAATCTGATTATATGGCAGCACTTGGATAGCTCAGTCCTGCATTCCTGCATGCAGAGACACATTTTACCCTGTTTTTATTAGGGATGGGTCATTGTCACTCTCGTCAAAACCACTGGGACACCATGGGTTCATGGGTTTGATATGACTTCAAACAGTACTGGGTTCACATTCTGCTTCAGAGAGGATGCAAGAAAGAAGGAGAGTTGAGGTGGAGGTAGGCGGGAGGCTGGTGAAAAATGGGGCATCAAAAGAGGCAGAGGGAGAAATATGTGGGGGAAAACAGAGCACAGAGGGGGAGACAATTCTAATGAGAATAGTGTATACAGTGGGCCAAGAGTCTGCTGTCACTTAAACCATCATAAAACTGGAGTAATTGTTGGTTTCATTGCAATTATCCATCTGCTTATATGGTCCTCATCACCAAGTATTTCAGCATCTCACAAATATTAATGAATTTATCTCCACCTCCAAGAAGAAGGAAAGCATCATTACCATTATCATTTTACATGTGGGGAAACTGAGGCACGAGAATTTATATTGGCTAGCCCAAGATCACACAGAAAGCATGTGGCAAAGTCAAGAGTTTAACCAGGAACTCCTGAGTGCCAGTCCAGTACCTTAATTACGAGATCAGTGTTTTTCTTATTCAGCATTTACACAGAGGTAACTCAGAGCAATGTCTGTCCAAGTTCATACGCTTTCCAGCATACCAAACTGCTGTCACATGCCAACTATACCATCACAAACTTCCTGGCAGCATAAATGTCTCATCACTTCTTATTGTTTTCAAATTGAATCTCTCTGGAAATAACCCAAGATTTTAATTTACACAACCAGGTTTGGGTAAAGAGAAGATTAGATCCTTGAAGTTCAGATTCTGCTCTCAGTCACCCGAGTACCAATCCAGAGTAATGGCTTTAGGGAAGCTACCCTGGCTTTACACCATAGTAATTGAGTTGATACCAGAACCTGAGTAAGCTTTACAAATGCCCTCCGAAGATTTGCAAAACGTCATCAGCCAAGTTTGGACCATTTCTAATCTTTACACCAAGAGAAGGAAAGGCAGACACTGGCAGTGTGAAGATAGGGACTAAAAGAGACACTCAGAGGACCAGAGCCTTGGCAATTGTAAGTTGACATGGCCTCACTGACATCATTGGAGTGATGCTGATTTACAGCCATCTGAGGCTTTAGCCCTAATTAGTAAGAGGCAGAGGGAGCTGCAGTAGTGGATGCTTACCATAGACAGAGTAATTGATGAAAACCAGGTGCAACGAAATTGGCGATCAATTAATGTATATTTAATCCAAAGCTAATGGTACAATACAATTCTCTGTGGTGCAAGGTAGATTGCTCACTTATTCTTGTATTAGCAGGAGTGTTGTAAGCAAGACACAAGAAGTAATTCATCTGCTCTATTCCATGTTGATTAGGCCTCAACCAGTGTCTTGTGTCCAGTTCTGACACCACATTTCAGGAAGGATGTGGACAAATTGGAGAAAGTCCAGAGAAGAGCAACAAAAATAATGAAAGGTCTAGAAAACATGACCTATGAGGGAAGTTTGAAAAAAATGGGTTTGCTTAGTCTGGAGAAGAGATGACTGAGAGGGGGGGCATAACAGTTTTCAAGTACATAAAAGGAGGAAACAGATAAATTGTTCTTGTAAACCTCTGAGGATAGGACAAGAAGCAATGGGCTTAAATTGCAGGAAGGGTAGTTTAGGTTCCACATTAGGAAAAAATTCCTGTCAGGGTGATTAAGCACTGGAATAAATTGCCTAGGGAGGTTGTGGAATCTCCATCATTGTCTTATCTGCTCTTAAAAATCTCCAAACACCTGTCAGGGATGGTCTAGATAATACTTAGTCCTGCCATGAGTGCAGGGGACTGGACTAAATGACCTCTCGAGTTCCCTTCAAGTCCTACAATTCTATGATTCTAAATAAACACATTGAAACCTTCATTCCTTCCCAGCCAGCTCCTGCCAATTGCTCTCTCTCTCAGCTCGAATAACCAGGGGAATGTCAGACAGAAGGAATGTGCACTCTCAGGGTGCTTACAAGCTGTCATTTCATTTGCTCCTAGCTGCAGTGTAGACATACTCAAAGTGGGATTTGTGTGCACTTTGAGGCCCCTTTCCATGACTCAGTTGGTGTAAAGTGGCCTTCATGTAAATATACATTCTATATACAAAAAGCTACATTCAGAGAAAGTTAGTTAGGTTGTAAAGTCAAGCATTCAAAAGTTAGGAAATGCCAGATTTATGGTTTTCAGTGCAACCTTAATTCTACCCCTCTGTGTCCTGAAAGAGGCAGGTGGAAAAAATAGCAAATTATCAAGTAATTAAAAAAATGTATCATCAGGCAAATTCACAGTGGGATAGACATATGCTACTTTCCAGAGTTGATTGAGTGATACTAAAAACATGCATTATATTTTCATCTCATGTTTCATTTAGAGTTTACATACTATTGCATATTATTAACTAAATGCCAATGGGTACTTAACAGCAAATTTATTCAGGTGTACATATTCCTTACTCAGCTGTCAATCCTCTGGGGATAGGTTTGAAATAGTCTAATGGCATCTAATTTAGAGGCATGCTTTGCCAACTAATTAAATGTTTATTTGAAAAAGCGCCACTGAAGCATTGATAAATCTCTTTTCGATATTCGGTGGAATGGCACAAGCAACAGAGGGAAAAAATTAAGATTATCATAAAATAAATCTTTCCTGAAATGTAGTCTCTGCAGTTGTGAAATCCCTTCCACGGTTCTTGGCATGCATTGACCATTTTGCTTAACAAGTGATTTCTACCTGTCAGAAGCTGTTTGGTGAGAGTTACCTATCAGGGCTCCACAAACCTCTCCATCTGTCATTCCCCTTCAAGTTCTATGTCTCCAGCTTGCTGACTTCTCTTGTTCTTCTCTGGATCATGAAGTCATGGCACTAAACTCTGCTCTCATTGACCCCGGGGTATACCAGGAGATACTTCATTGTTTGCCTGGAAGTAAGATATTGAAATTCATTAGGAGCTGAGTGATAAGACACTGCAGGACATATTTTGATCTTTATTATGCCAGAGTAAATCAGAATAAACTTGGAGTCAGTGGAGTAATTCCAGATTTATACCAAAAGAACTAAGAGCACAATTTCATCTTATGGGTTTGAATCTGGTCTCTCTTACACCAGAGTAAATCCAGTACAACTCCACTGAAGACTCTGGAGTTACACTGGGGCAAAAATAATGTAAGTGAAAGCAGAATCCAGTCATATGATGATAGTCAATTTCTAAGGAGTCTGTCTGGACTGAGAGATATGGAAAGACTGCAACTTTACTGACCTGTCTTTGCAAGTCACAGTCAGTACATTTGTATATGTAATGTGGGGAGGAGAAGGCTACCTTGCCGTGACTTTAGTATGGAGATTCACAGACAGGTTTGGTATTGCCCTCTGAGAGCTTCCTAGTCCCCAATTATAGAAACCGTTTTTTGTTTCTTCCTCTGTTTCCTTTTAGGAGAAAAAGTGGGTGGTGGCAAGTCTGGGCTTGCAAATGCTAATCAGGTCCTTCAGTTTACTTCTAAACCAGGCTTCCCTACCTGACCACCAATGCAATATGTCTGGCATAACATGAAGAAGTTGCCGGAAGTTAAAGCCAGACAAATTAAAATTAGAAATAAACCACCTCTTGCTTGTAGTGAGGGTGATTAACGACTGGAACAAACTACCAAGGGAAGTGATGGAGTCTCCATCTCCTGAGATCTTGAAATCAAGACTGGATGCTTTTGTGGAAGAGACGTTTTAGTCTAACCCAAGCTGCTTGGTTCAATACATTTTTTAATAGCCTGTGATATACAAGAGGTCCCACCAGCTGTGATGCTGAGGAGCCAGGGGACTTGGGCAAGCAGTTCAGATAGCAGGAAACCAGGCAGACAGCCTGCCCCAGCCAGCTTAGTTTCTGGTGAAAGTTTTGACAGAATCAATGGAACGTATTGATTCCGCCAAGTCAGCATTTTCCAACAAAAAATTGCTCCACTGGAAATTTTGCCACCATCTCTAGTTCGTTATGATTATTTGTATTACAAAGGAGCCTAGAGATCAGGGCCCTATTGTGCTAGGTACCTTGCCGGCACATAATGAAAGGCAGTTCCTGCCCTAAAGACAGGACAGACAAAAAGGTGGGAGGGGAAACAGAGGCTGATGAAGTGACAAGGACACTCAGCAGGTTATTAGCAGAGCTGGGACTAGAACTCCCATTCTCTCAACCATGCTACCTGCTTTCCTCCACGACGGTGCCCTAGTGAAAGCAGTACATGAAGGTCATGCTGAAGAGCTCTGCTCAGCTTGTAAGATCCCCTAGGATCTGACAGCAGCAGCGGGTGCCGTGTCTTGCAGCTGGCGGCAGGATACAAAAGCAAACCTACTGGTTTAATTAAAATACTCTCAGATAGCTAAGCAGATATTTGCTAGAGATGGGTGAACTCGTTTTGCCTAATTTCAAAGGCAACTTAAACAATAGTGGGTTTGGACGTGTGACTCAAACATTATTGGTGACAGGTTTCAGAGAGGTAGCTGTGTTAGTCTGTATCAGCAAAAACAACGAGGAGTCCTTGTGGCACCTTAAAGACTAACAAATTTATTTGGGCATAAGCTTTTGTGGGCTAAAACCCACTTCATCAGATGCATGGAGTGGAAAATACAGTAGGGAGGTATAAATACACAGCATATGAAAAGATGGGTGTTGCCTTACCAAGTTGGGGGTCAGTGCTAATGAGCAATTCAATTAAGGTGGAAGTGGACTGTTCTCAACAGTTGACAAGAAGTGGTGGAAATCACTTTGGTAGTGCTAATGAGGCCAATGTAATCAAGGTGGCCCATTTCAAACAGTTGACAAGAAGGTGTGAATATCAGTGGGGAGAAATTAGTTTTTGTAGTGACCCATCCACTCCCAGACTTTATTGAGGCCTAATTTGATGGTGTGCAGTTTGCAAATTAATTCCAGTTCTGCAGTTTCTTGTTGAAGTCTGTTTTTGAAGTTTTGTTGTTGAAGAATGGCCACTTTTAAGTCTGTTATTGAGTGACCAGGGAGATTGAAGTGTTCTCCTACTGGTTTTTGAATGTTATAATTCTTGATGTCAGATTTGTGCCCATTTATTCTTTTGCGTAGAGACTGTCTGGTTTGGCCAATGTACATGGCAGAGGGCACGTTGCTGGCACATGATGGCATATATCACATTGGTAGATGTGCAAGTGAACGAGCCCCTGATGGTGTGGCTCATGTGCTTAGGTCCTATGATGGTGTCCCTTTAATAGATATGTGGACAGAGTTGGCACTGGATTTGTTGCAGGGTTTGGTTTCTGGGTTAGTGTTTTTGTTGTGTGGTTTGTAGTTGCTGGTGAGTATTTGTTTCAGGTTGGGGGGCTGTCTGTAAGCAAGGACTGGCCTGTCTCCCAAGGTCTGTAAGAGTGAGGAATCGTCCTTCAGGATAGGTTGTAGATCCTTGATGATCCTTTGGAGAGGTTTGAGTTGGGGGCTGTAGGTGATGGCTAGTGGGTTCACCATCCCCTTAGGAGATGGAGAGGAACAGCCAGAGAAGAGAGAGGGTCTAGCTGAAAAGCAGATACACTGTGTACTGGATCCCAAAAATAGATCACTCAGGTTGTGGCTGCCTAGCTACAGGGGTCTCTTCACAGGCAGCTGTTTAGCTAGAAATTTGTAGTATTATTTGAATCAGACTTGTAGAATCATTTTGGTTCAAATTATACTTCAAATAAGCTGACCACATTTTATGAACCTCCTAAATAATTCCATAAGAATCACAAATCTTCAGCTCCAACCAAACCTGATGCTCCACCATGTGCAGGAGAATTTCATTGAAATGGGGCGACTACGTAATCAGGGTAAACTTCATCTGCCAAGACATCCTGTCTAAGCATCTTCTCCTGTTTACTCCTTGATCCTGTTGCCAGAGTGCTCCATCTGGTGGCTGGATTCACCATCTTCTGTGTTTCAGAGTAACAGCTGTGTTAGTCTGTATTCGCCAAAAGAAAAGGAGTCCTTGTGGCACCTTAGATGCATCCGATGAAGCGAGCTGTAGCTCACGAAAGCTCATGCTCAAATAAATTGGTTAGTCTCTAAGGTGCCACAAGTCCTCCTTTTCTTTTCATGTTCTGTGTGTATGAGACAGAAAGACCAGATGCATGTGTATAGCCTTCAGATTCTTCCTGTCCTGAAGCTACAGTCCACTGAATAACATTATGTACCTGTTATAGACACCCGCCTTCTTGCATGACTGGTGGAATCTGAGTCATGTTCTCAACGTTACTGCAGATGTGGCTGTAGCCCACCTGAGACGCATGTTCCATAGACATAGCGAGCTCTATTGGTCGCATCAGACAGGGAGCCTCCCTTGATCTGGACCCCAAGGAGATACACTAGGCTTGTGTGAGCTGTTACTGTCTCCTGTCTTTCAGTATGCAGATACCGCATCCCTCAAGATAGGTTCCTTTGGGAGCCACATGTAACTTACTCCCAGCATCCATGGCAATGGCATACAAATGTTGAGAGTCTCATGACATAAGTAGCATCTTCAGGACAGAATAAGTCTACACACCTTCCCTCTAGGGCTTCTCTCCCACTGTCAGACTCTTCTCAAGTTTGCACCATATGTGACCTTCAGGTACCACACATCTCAGGGGACAAAAATGCAGCCAGCAAAGATTCCCTTACCCTTGTTTCCAGAGTCTGGCCCTGGTTTTCCTCATACTTACTGTGGTTTAAAACTGATGTAACCCAACCGACTTCAGTGGCATTACTCCTGATTTACACCATTGTACGTAAGAGAATTAAGCCCTGCACACACGGATCTTCCTGTGCTTCTGAACACACTCACACTAGTTTTATGCTCATGGAACTCCTTTGATTTGCACTGGGCCAATTGCGATCAGAATAACTAACTAGAAAAGCAAAACTGAAAAATGGTTATAAGCAGCCCCAGTGGCAGCTTGAGCTCAGGAAATGCTTCTTTACAACCAGACTTTTTTTTTCCATGCTTGGTTTTCTCAGAAACACAGCTGATGTCACCAAATAAATGCTATTAAAACTTACTGACGTCAATGAAAGCAAGTTCAGGTTTACAAAGGCCAGGTACAGTCACTTCAGCTCAGAGCTGATCATGGGAGATGCCTTGAATCGCCTGAAGTTATCTAGTGAGGTACTCAGCTCTTTGCTCAATCATGCTCTTTATTTCAAGGCAGCATTCTTTGCTTGATCAATAGAGCTTGGAGTGCTGGAGCTTTAAATGCTACAGGGGCTTTTCTGATCTGAAAGGTGAATTCCACTCACTAACACTGAGTTTCTGTTAAACTCCCACCCCCAAAATCAGACTCTACCCTCCTGTAGGACAGATGAAGATTTTAGGGTCCAGGGCTATGAATGTATATTACCAAATCCTATTTTTCATCATGATGCAGGTTTTAAGTATCTAGGATAGTCATAAAGCTTTCTATTCTATTCTATTCTATTCTCATCACTGTAGTATCTGGGCAATTTCCAGTCATGCATGAAGCAATGTGATTAAGACTGTGCTTTGGTCTTTCTTTGACTGGGATTTTCAACAATAAAGGACCCACTGTCATGGACTTTTTGTGTGCAACAGTCACCTACCTTTGGCCCTTTTGAAAATCCCAGCCTCGGTCATATGTTTAGTGTTATCTAATTTAATTCATTCCTGTGTTCGTTACCTGCCTGGCCAATGGTTTGGTGGTATGCGTACAAAGATTGCAACATTACAAATGGCCAGCCAGTAGGATTATCTATAGCTGCTCAACTGCTCCCCTGTTTGCCCTCCCCAATGACAGGCAACCTCTACCTTCTGACATCAAAGTCAGCCTAAGCCGATGTTCTTGAGACCTAGACATTAGGATCTCTTTTCTTACACTTTTATAGCAAATTTTATCTGAAAATCTTAACTAGTTTTACACACAGGCCACAGTTTGTTCTCATTTACACGGTGTAAATGAGTAACTCTACTGATCCCAGTGGAGTTACTCCAGATTTACTACTGATGTGCTTTGACAGCAGAAGTTGGCCCTATCATTAACAAGGCTTCGTAAGAACCCTGTGAGGTTGATAAGTATTATTCCAGTTTAACAGAAGGAGAAATTGAGGCATAGAAAGGTGTAAGTGACTTGCATTTGGGCTGTATATCTTGGGCCAAATTCTTTGCTGGTATAAAATGACACAGCTCATTAAAGCCCATTTACACCTGGAGAATTTGGCCCTGTAGTGTCAGATCCAGGTACAGAACCCATGAATCCTGACTTCTGTTCTCCTGTTTTAGCCACTAGACAACACACTCTCCGCGTCTGGATTACAGGTCACAGATTTTACTTATGCCCTGTGTAATTCTATGTGACTTAGTCAATGGGGCTTTCATGTACTATGTGAAAGTAGCATTCATCCATCTGGAGGAAATGATTAGTTGTGCACTGAAATATATTTCCTGGACCGTGTGCACTAGTTTATAACACCTAGTTTATAGCCAAAACAGTCAGGGAAACTATGGAGCGGGGGTGGGGGGGGGGGTGAAACACAAGAGATGCAAGATCTGTCTGTCTTAATCACGAAGTAATGGTTATTATTACTATTTATTGTTTGTGCTACCATAGTGCAAGGGAGACCCAGTCACGGAGCAAGGTCCCACTGTGCTAGGGATTATACAAACGCAGAACAAAAGACATTCCCTTCCCCAAGGGTTTACAATCCCAGTATAATACAAGAGACAACAAATAGCTATATTTAGAGGGGATGAGTGCAGGGAAACAATGAGACAGAATTGGCAGTCAGCACACCAGCAGCTGAACTGTGTCAAGGTTTTTTGTTGGCATCCCAGCAAAGGGGAGATTTGAAGGTGGCTAAATGAGGTAGCTTTGTAGATGTTAACGGAGAGCAACGCCCAAGCGTGAGGGGCAGCGTGGGAGAAAGCCTGAAGGCGCTTGTTTGAAAATTGAAACAGTGGGCAGTGGAGGTGGTAGCATAGGTAGACTGGAGGCAAGCATTGACAGTGAAGGAGAGATGATAGGTAGGATGGAGCAAGGTTGTGAAGGGCTTTGGAAATGAAGAAAAGTACCTTTTATTGGACACGCTAGAGAAGAGGGAGCCAGTCGAGTGATTCAAAGAGAAGTGTGACATGCTCAAAGCGACGGGCTAGGAAAATGGTCTTTGCAGCAGCATTCTGAATGGATAGGAGCGGGGTAAGATTACATTGGAGAAGGCTGTTGCAGTAATCAATAAAAGAAGGAGAATTGGGGGACAGGTGAGCAAGAGGGTAAGAGCTGACAGGATCGTTGGTTAAGAAGGGAGGAGGTCTGGCTTACAAACATCTGCATCCACACTGTGGTAGAATGTGAAATTCACTCCCTTTTGTATTGGCAGAATTCAGCTATGCTGCACTATTTTTGCCCAGTAGGGGGACCTGTTCTCCTGCTTTTGAGCAACGGTAAAGCAGCTACAGAAGTACAGTGCCCTACTCACTGCAGTCTATGGTTCACACGCAGTATGCATGAGATCACCTCTCCATTGCATAATTTGAGTCGCTCAGCTTCACGCTTGCAAATCAGCCATTTCTTATTGCCTCATCATCAGAGAAAAGGATGTGGGGGAAATGCATTTGTGCGTAATGGAAATAAAACCTCTGAGATGGTATATAAAAGGGTCAATTGTTTCATAACATTTAGGGAGTTTGCAAGAGTTCCTGAACCACTAAAAAAATTTAAAGTCCTCTTTATACAGTCCTTCTGTCCTCTGTCTACAGCTTGATTATGCTGATAGGGCAGTGATTTAGGGCATGACAATGAGCAAATAGTAGTTCCAGGCTCAAGGATGGCAACGGAGTCTGAAGAGCTAATGGAAAACATCTCAAGCATCTTTTGTTGGGTTTTACTGACTTTCCCCATGCCCCATTCTTCCCCAGCTTCAGTTCCTGGATTGACTGAAGGTGCTTGCATTGTGTGTACCAATTCCTCTTTCACTATTGTTATGCAGGAAGAAACGTATACAAAAATCAAATTGTCTTGTATGAAGTAACCTGTGGCCTTCAGGTCTAGAGGGTCATCAAACTCCCATGAACATCTTTGAGCTCATCTTAACATTTCTCTAATTATAAAGAAATAGGGTAAAATTGTCAAAAGTGCCCGTGTGAGCCTAAATCCCCTTTTCAAAAGCAAGGCCTTGTCTACCCTAGAAAGCTGTACCGCTTTAACTACATTGGTCTGGTTAAAGCAATGAAACTCGCTAGGGTGGTTAAATGTGCTTATACTCTTATAACTTATCCCCATACGGGATGGGGAAGAAGGGGTACCCGTGTATGTCACCTTTAGACCAGCGTAACTGGGTCCGAAGGCTTGCACCAGTATAATGATATCAGTAAAAAAATCATACCCCTAAATGAGATAGGTTTCAGAGTAGCAGCCATGTTAGTCTGTATCCGTAAAAAGAAAAGAAGGACTTGTGGCACCTTGGAGACTAACAAATTTATTAGAGCATAAGCTTTCGTGAGTATGCATCCGATGAAGTGAGCTGTAGCCCACGAAAGCTTATGCTCTAATAAATTGGTTAGTCTCTAAGGTGCCACAAGTCCTCCTTTTCTTTTTACTAAATGAGATAGTTATACTGATACGAAATCTGTGTGTGGTCAGGTGTTATTTAGAAAGTTAATAAGGCTTAGGCTATGTCTACACTTGCAGAGTTTTTGCGCTGTCAGTTTCACCGGTGATGGGGAACCGGTGAAAGAAAAGCACTGGTTTGTGTTCTCACTGACTTCCACCGGCGTCAGATAGTGTTCACATTTGCAGCACTTCCTTTGCTGATGAGAGCAGCGCTCTAGGGCAGCTATCTCTCCATTTTGAGGGTAGGTCTTGTCTTGTGGGAAGTGTGGGGTGATGGCGGGGCATCCTGGGTCCCTGCACAGCCGCCTGTCCCCAAACAGCTCCAGTAACTCAGCATTGCTCCAAGCAGGGGATCCTTTGCTCCATGGAGCAGCCATTGTCACCTGGCCAGAGGAGAAGTGAGCACTTGCCAAGACAACAGGAAGGGGAGTTTCAAAGTTCCGGGGCTTTACACGGGGAGGGGCGGACGTCTGTTTACCTGGCCTCAGAGCAGCAAAGCTGCTGGTCAGAGTGGTCACCTAGGCACTGTGGGATATTCTGTGGAGGCTAAAAGCACTGTAAACAGGAAAAACGGGTCTTCACATGCCCGTCAGTGCAAAAACATCATCGGGAAGAGCTGTACGCCTCTCGTGGAGGTGGTTTTCTTTTTGCGGTGAAACTTCTGAGTTCACTGCAAAAAGTCACTGGCAAGTATAGATGCTCCCACAGTTTTTGCGCACAAAAAGGGACTTTTTGCGCTTTAAATGGCAAGTGCAGACATGCCCATAGATGCCAAAATCTTTTCTGAAAATGGTACTTCGGCTAAGTCATTTGCAGTACAATAGGGACAATTATTGCAAAATGTATTAATATAGGGACAATTATGTTTCCAGAACATTGATTTATTAACTCCCAGCAAATTAATTTCTGGGATAATATTTGGTTTATTTTCAAGTTCTTTCTCTGTTGTCTTTTATTGGCATCCTCAGCTGACAAGTATTCCATCTGGGTGTCAGCAGAATGAATTTAAAGCAATACCGAGCTAAAGTCTTCCCTGACTTCAGTAAAGTTAAACAAGGAATGAATTTTCTCCATTCATTAAAAAATGAAATGAAGCTAGAATAGGATTATGCTGCGTTGAGAACCATGGGACTTGGTCTTTTTACTTGGGATGGGGAACGGTTCATGATGGTGTGGGTTGGAGAATCACTGCAAAAGAATACTGGTAGCAAACCCTCTAATGGAAATGAAACTGCAATGGTTATTTATCTTTTGTTTCCTCCAGGGAATGATTTAGATGTTTTAACAACCCTACAGAATGCTTCATTTAAGAAAGCGGCGGCATACATGACAGGTCAGTGAATGAGTCAAGTTAATTCAAGTTTATGGGAGCCTATATCTCAAACTGGCTGAAGATTTTCCATAAAAAAAATTTTGCTGGAAAATGGCCTTTTGACTAAGTGGATATTTTCATGAAAATAGTACTGGTTTTGCGGGGAAAATTATTTATTTTTTTTAAGTTTTCAGCAACCAAATATTTTGTTTTTAAATGATGAAAACAAAAATTGAATGAACGAATGTCTTTGTGCCCACTATTTCCCACCACATGTTCCTGACAACATTTTGACTACATCTGCTTGTGTTTAAGTTGGGAGGAGAGGTTTAAGTTGGGAAGAGAGGTGTTCAAAATTCTCAGCCTAAAGCCTAGTGGGCCTAGGACAGTGGTTGTCTCCTATAGGAGAATGACAGAATACATGGCTACCATTTACCAGCAAATAAGTCCAGCAAGCTCTCATTTGTGTGTTTAAATAGAATATACACTGTATTGGTATATTGTATTAGCTCATTCTCCTTTTCTTTCTAGTGTCAAAGCCAATAAATAGTCCAAAACTGAAGTGGACTAAAAATCGTATTCTCCAAGACATCACGTACAACAGCAACGGAGACCCAGTGATCCAGACGCCAGGCTTGTACTTGGTCTACTGCAACTTGCACTTTCATCTAACCAACTTCTCAAACACAATCGACCTACATGTGGAGCTTCTTGTGAATAACACCACCAACAGGCAAACGTTACTCACACACTGTCCCACCACCAACAGGCAAACAGTATTCAAGCAGTGTGCATCAGTTGCAGACTCTAACAGGATATTTCAGGAGCTCTCCATACTCCATCTGGTGAACCTAGATGCAAATGACTGGATATCAGTAAAAACTAAGCAGTACAAATATTTGGATTTAGATTTCTTTCCCAATGACAATGTTCTTGCAGTCCTCAGGTACAGTGATAAAAGTAAGGAGTGCTCTGACTGCTCCTTGTAGCTCAAAGTAACCTACCTTCAATGACAATGCCTCTGCTGGACAATACCTGGTCTTAGTTGACATACATTACCTCATCCTAAGGGGAAATAAGGAACTTTCCAAGCGTCCAAAAGAGAAATCTAAAACACAATAAAACATTCACCCAATAAACATAGGAAAACACTCTGCTTTGGCCGAAAGTGGGATTGCCTGTGATGCCAGAAGACTGTCCGTCAGGAACGAGGCCAGCAAGTGACTCGCAGTCATGACAATGGCGCCTCAAAACAAAAACAACCAAATTAGGAGAAGAACTTTCCATGCTGAAAATGATCAGATATCTGATATCTTCCACTTACAGAAGCAGCTGGGCAAGCATAACTAGCCTGGGGGGAATGGAACCTCTTGTCATCTGAGGATTTTGGAATTATACACGATGGTACTTTGAGCTAGTTTTTTCCAAAAACTAGCAGTCAAAGCTGATTACTGATGCTTTCTTTACAACTAGAGCAAGCAGCTGTAAATCTGTGAGATAGCCTGTGAGCAGCATCGTTGAAAGCAGAGGTGGGAAGAAGTTAGGTCATGAGAGGCAATGTGGCCCAGCAGTTAGGGCACTGGACTGAGACTTGGGTTCTGTTCCCTATTCTGCTACTGACCTGCAGGGTGGCTTTGCACAAGGTGTTTCACCATTGGTCCATCTTTTGTATTTAAATTGTAAGCTCTCTGGGGCAGGGACTATGTATTTGTACAGTGCCCAGCACAATGGGATGCTGATCTCAATTGGGACCTCTAGGTACATGCATAATACAAATATTAAAAGTAGTAATAATAATCTAGTCCATGTGCCATGTAACAGGCTTGTCCCTTACAGTATATGTTGAAGTGCTTTGTGAAGTCAAGTTTTAAATGTAATCTGAATGTCACCACAGCATACATGCATATAAACATTTGCTTTTAGGGGGCTCAGAGGAGGAAGGAATGGCCCACACTGCACTAAACACCTGCCATTTTGTGACATTTTAGACTGAGCTCTGGATTTGAGCACCCATATTTGGGAATGTTTGCATCTGGAGTTTTGATATGGGCCACCATCGAGATCTGGCATTTGGATCAGGGCTGCACTGTGCTTTTGGTTTGACCTTGCATCTGTTACTTCTGAGTGTAGAGGATGGAGGATGCGACAGGAGACGACCATGCTCTAAAGTGATGAAGTTATTTATCTATAGTACAGTAAATCAGAGTTTTACGTGAAATTCCAGCTTCACAAACATGTTTAATTAAAATGTAATTCCTGTACTACTGGTGACAGCAGAAAATGTAAAATTAAGAAAGCAAGCACTAGATCATACTCTCTTTTCACCATCAAAAGCCTACTGCTATAAAGATTTTTCATGAGTACCTATATTTTGTTTTAGCCACATGACTGGACCTGGGTGAACTGTTCACAGTGGAGTTTTTCACTGGATTTAGCTCCCTTGTGTCTTTGTGAATTTCCCCTAAACAGACTACAGTTTTTACTATGGGTTTTGTCATTCAGGTTTTTCTGATTAATGGCTTGTGTGAGCACATTCAGAATATCTGTAATATTAATCATTCATTATTTGTGCCATGTAACTGGTCACCCAAGTCACATGGTATGGTTTCTGCTCCCTGGTCAGATGATTTCAAAATGCACAAAGAGCTTTCAAAACACATCCACTTCATCTGTGCAAATACACAGTCACACAAAAATGTGTGTGTGTGGGGGGGGGAACATAATTACATAAGTCATAGATTCCAAGGGCAGAAGGGACCAGTGTGGTTATCTAGTCTTGCAGGCTATAGAACTCCTCCAAAATAATTTCTGTTTGAACTAGAGTATATCTTTTAGATCAGAGGTTCTCAAACTGTGGTCCGTGGACCACCAGTGGTCCGCGAGCTCCATTCAGATGGTCTGTCGATAGTTCCCTCTAAAGTGCATGCCTGGGCGGCCACACATGAGAGAATAAAGGGCCACGCACCCAATTAGTGGAGATGTGCAGGTGTCTCCACTAATTAGGTGCCTGGACCCTGGAGAAGACGCACATGTAAGGTGAGGTGATGGCCTTGGGGGGATTAGGGGGTAGGTGGGAGGGGGCAGTGGGGTGAGAAGAGGGGGTGGGAGGAATTTGGGATGTGCAAGGCTGTGGTGGCCAGAGAAAGAGGCAAATTTCCCCAGAGCCAGGGCTGTAGCAGCGGGGGAGAGACGGCCCTCCTTCCCAGCCCCAGCTCGGGGGGCTACTGCACTGGGAAAGAAAGGGAGAGACCCCCGCCACCCTTCACAGTCCCAGCTCGGGTGCTGCTGCAGAGGGGAAGAGAGGGCACATCCATTGCATTAGAAAGGTAAGACTATTGGTATTAAAATATGAATTGTGTGCTTTTATTTGTAGAACAAAAAAAACCATTATTATTAAGGGGTTTTTTTCTACAAAGTGCTTTACAGTAGTTAGCTAACAGTACAAATAACATTTGGAAAGATCATTAAGTGGTCCCCTGAGACCCTCAGAAATTTTCAACTGGTCCGCAGAAAAAAAAGTTTGAGAACCACTGTTTTAGATCATTCTGTTTTGGTGACCATGCATGTGAAAAATATTTCACACACATACACACACTTGCAAAAAATGAGTGAAAGGGATCACAGATACTGTGGAAACAAAACCATGTTTTTTATTTAAAGGCATATATTTTTTGCAGCATTCACCTAGCTCTACCCATTCAGACCCTTGGTAGAATCAAATCATCCCTCTGCTCTTAAAAATCTATACTGGTCTCTGAATGGCTTTCTATCCAGCATCAGCCTGCACTTGTGTGTCATATGAGTAGAACCCAACAAAGGTTAAAGAGGCTCGTCCCTCTTAGGAACCTTTAACAAGAGTTGATTTCTCAGCCAATGTGAATGCAGGAGCAGCACTGACACCAAAAAAGGCTTTGAATTTGAAGGGGAAAATAGCTCTTTTTTAAAAAAAAAAAAATCCCCCTGCATAGGACGATATGTCACTATTCTTTCAGCAAATGGGGGAAATAATGGAAGAGTGGAACTAGACCGATCAGTCCCTGGCTTTGCACGATGGCAGGGTAGAACAATCTTGCCCTTACCATGCCACATCCAAGAAATAAGCATAAATTATAGCCAGAAAGTCAGACCATCAGCTAAATGTGTGTCAAACGGCTTTCATTAAAACAAAGCCCTGGGCCAGGCATCAGACTCCACACTTCATTGCCGATTCCAAACCACTTTACTATTTCATCTTCTGCCCTGCCCCCTCTCTTCTCCTTGTTTTTGGCCATGTTTATAGAATAAGAAAACCCATTTCAGTTCTTTGAACTACATCATGCCTTTTCAGCAAGGTCCGTGGCAACAGCCTTTGGAGGACAAATAATTCCACAGGCCTAGACTTCACGGGTTGCCGAAGACCAAATTCTCAACGAAGGCCACTTTTCAGAAGGTGGTTGTTCTCCTGTATTAATTAGGTTGGTCTTAGTCCCAGGACACACTGGTTATGCAAAGTTCCTTCAGTAAGAGTGGAAGCCCACCCTGCAGTCCTTACTTAAGCAAGACTCCCAAAGACCTCTAGAGCTCTTTGGAATCAGGAGTTTTTCCTCTTTTGCTCTTCTCATTGTCTCTCAAATCCACAAGTTCTGGATGTACCTTCTCTGAGGTTCCCTCAAAAGACAGAACAATCTTGGACGATTGAAAGAGCCTATGTCACATAGACGCTTTTGACTATCCCTCCCCATAGTCCTCAGATGTGGCAGTCCTGTGGCTTTCTGTGCGTACTCTCTGTTCCTAACTTGACCAGAAACGGGAAGCAGCAGAAACCTCACACAGCAGTCTGTTCTTTCTGGGTTTCTGGTCCTTGTTCAGAAACCAAAGAATCTAAGTCCTCTGAATCTTTTTATGCTTTCTTGACCTGAGTCTACAGGTGCTGGAAGATTTGTCTGTCACTGATAAATATAGGCGAGATTTTCAAAAATGCTCAGCATTGGTCTAAGTCTGCTCCTGTTGCTTTACCATTGACTTCAATAGGAGCAGAGTTGAGTGCTTTTAATAATCCCACCCTCTGATAATTAAAAATCAGAGGGATGAGCTGGAGTCATCGATTTCAGAGGTGGACCTGAACTTCCCCAAAGGAGGAAGGCTTGGGAGCCAGGTTTTTGACTCACACCATTATAAAGCTTGAGGTCACCTGCAAACTTCTGATCTTGATCCAAACTTTCCCAAAATTCAGAGGTGGCCAGGTCTGAGGGATTTAGTTGTGTTCTAACTGTTACATATTCTTAACCTAGGCAATGGGTGGTTTCATCAGGTGTCTTGAAGTTTTCTTCTCCATTTATGTCCATTCTTCAGATCTTCCTGGCCAGGGATCTGGGGGCAAGATTCCACACAATCTGCGTGAAATTCTTCACTATGCTGAGGGCTGGCATGGGTATATGCACCACATCGATCCCACTAACTCCATATTGTGAGAATCCAAGTTGAACATAAATGTTGCATAGGCCTTGTTTTGGTCCTCCACAACGGGGCTCCTATAGAGGGAACAATAATAAAGATACAACTTCCACCAAACTGACTGAACTAAGCCGTTAGAGTAAGGCTACGTTTACACTACAGCTTATGCTGGCCTAATTTATGTCGCTCAGGAATGTGAATATTCCACCCCCATGAGTGACATAAATTAGGCCAGCATAAGCGCTTATGTGCACACCGCAATATCAGCAGGAGAGCATCTCCCACGAACATAGTTTCTGCGGCTCGCGGGTATTTTTATGCTGCCAGGAGAGCTCTCTCCCATCAACATAGAGCATCTTCACCATACACACTGCAGCACTGTAAGTGTAGACATGCCTGAGGCTGTACAGTAAAACTTGGAGTAAAATTTTCATAGGAGCCTGAGTAATTTAGGCCCAGATCCTCAATGGCATTTGGGTGCCTAACTCCCATTGAAATCAATGGAGTTTTTGAGAATCTGGGCCAAATCCAATTTTCCAACATATCTGAAGAAGTTAGGAGCCTAAGGGCCTGTTTACATGAGTGTAATGCACACTATAGGATGTGATTTCTAAAGTGCATTAATTGGTCCACGTAGGCCCTGCTGATGTGCAAAAATGGTTTGAAACAGCACAGTGTTAAAGCACCCTAGGGAAACTTTAGTGTGCACCAACTTGGTCTACACGGACCAATTAATGTGCAACACATTAGTGAGCTTTAGACATCACACCCCCATAGTGCACATTGGCACACCGTGTAGACACGCTCTAAGGTTAATATAAAGTCAGTGGGACTTGGATGCTTTTGGAAAATATTACTTTTAGAGACCCCCCCCCCCAAAGAAATGTCATGCAGAAATGTCCAGGGCTAATTTTTCAGAAGCAATTGATGATTTTGAGGGCCCAACTTGACACCTCCTTGAGGGTCCTGCTTTTCAGAGGATAGGAGTTTATCACTTTCTGAAATTCAGGTCTCTTTAAGGTGCTTTAATCTGGGTGCCTTCAAAACACCTGGCACCGCTGGTTAATTTTGAAAATGCATTATTATTTTGCCTAGGAGCGCTAGTCATGGACCAGACTCCCATTGTGCTAGGCACTGTGCAAATACAAATGTAGGCCCTGTTCTTTGCTGGGACACTACTAAATTAAGACCTGATCCTTCGAATGCTTAAGAGTGGAAGCAACTTTTGACTCCAAGAGGATTACTCATGAGCATCTCATTTATGTGAGGATAAGCACACGTGTAAGTGGTTGTAGGATCAGGGCCTGTGTGTTTGCAGGATTAGGCCCTTAACTAGTGTCATGATAGTGTTCTACCCAATGATAGGCTCAGATACCAATGATATTCCAGGGCCCTTGTCTTCTTCAATCCTGTTTAATACAAGATTACTATAAAGGTAATTAGCCCTGACGTGTGATCATTTCTTACAGTAGAGGCCCAACAGAAGATTGCTTGGTATTAAGAACATAAGAGCGGCCATACTGAGTCAGATCAAAGGTCCATCTAGCCCAGTATCCTGTCTTCTGACAGTGGCCAATGGCAGGTGCCCCAAAGGAAATAAACAGAACAGGGAATCATCAAGTGATCCATCCCCTGTCGCTCAATCCCAGCTTCTGGCAAACAGAAGCTAGGGACGCCATCCCTGTCCATCGTGGCTAATAGCTATGGATGGACCTATCCTCCCTGAATTTATCTAGGGAAAGTATGACATTTCAGAGCAGCGGCCAGTCCCACATCTTCCCAGTGGCATCTGCTTGTGCAGCAAATCATTGATGCCAAGTGCAGAGCAGGGCTGGAGAATATTTAGATAGTTGTGCTTGCGTTCCTGGTTAGGGCATGTTTAGATTTTATTTTTCCAGTACATGGAGAGAGAAAAGAAAAAGGAATGAGAGTGGATGCTATTGCAGTCAATGGCTGAATCAGATTTCACTTTTACCAGTTTACACTCATCACCAATGGTCAAAAATGAAGGGGGGGCGGGGCGGGGCGGGGCGGGGAGCCCCCCCAAAATTAAAATGCCTGTCATTTTAATGCTGCAGGTTTTGAAGAGGAATAATTTATTGTTTACTCTACCTTTTCATCAATATTTTATTGAATATTTTTTCTCCAAACATTCATTTTTGAAATGTTTCAACTTTTCAGATTTTTTAGTTTCTTTGTTTTCCCCTCTCCCTCCTTCTCCCCCCCCCCCCCAATGTCTTCCTTTTTCCACTGAAAAATGGGTGGGAGAAAGGAGGGAGGAAGGAAGGGAGGACAAAGGAAAAACCAACCCCCAAAACCCCCACACGCAATAAAAAAAACTCTCCAAACAGCCATTTTTTGTTTGTTTGCCAATTTCTAAAAACACATTTTTAAAAAGAAAAGTTTGAAAGCCAATATTTTTTTCTTGAAAATGTTCAACAAACAATGGTTTTGTTCAAACAATTTCAGTTCCAGTACTGCTGCATCCCCATTGACGTCACTTAAAATTAATCCCAGTTTAGGTCACTATCCTGAAAATAAGTGTCCCTATGCTTGAAATTGATGAGACTATTCACATGTTTAGGGTTACGTACATGTGGAAATCCTTGAAGGATGAGAATCTTGCACTGTGCTAACTCCACTGATTTCAAATGAGTTCATCCAGATTGATGCCGATCAGAATCAGGTCCCATTGTGAGCAGGATTGGGCCTAGTGTGTCAAAGCCTTTACCGTTAAAGGCTATTTAAACAAAATATGTATAAACAGGATTGTGTTCAGTGAGATAGTGTAGCCAGGGGCTTTAGCAATGAACACAGATATAGGACGTCTAAATAAATGTCATGTAAACAAACTAAAATGAAGCAGACTTTTTGTAAATTGTTATTTTCTTTTTAGAAATCTGAATAAATAGATCTGGTTGGTAACTCAGTAATGGTTTGTTTTTAATCTCAGGAAGTATCAGAGATAAAGATACAAGCCCCATGGTACAGACAAGCATTAGACATTCTGGTGCAGACTGCAGACAGGGTTGTGGACTGGTATTCAGCTGACTTCGGCTTAGTGTTGGTTAACTCAATACATGTAAGTTCTTGGGGGGGGCGCAGAGGGCGGGAACAGATTTGTGTGCAAGTCTAATTGTTCCGGCATTGATCCTCGCGTTCTGCTTCCACTGATCAGAAGTCCAGAGACCAATGGAACTCCATGGAAACTCTTCAGTTAGTGTAAATCAAGAGGCAATTGAGTTAAACTGGTATAAGTGAAGGGAAAAATCAGACCCCATGTTTTTAAAACACATAATTTGGGTCTATGGAAATGAACCAGGATTTAAAACAAATTACTCTAATGACACACAGGGCCTGACTTTGGGCTCACTTACACCAGCAGAAATTTGGAGTAACATCATTGAAAGCAATGCAATTCCCCTGCTGTTACATGGGTGTAAATGAGAGGACAATTGGGCCCATAGAATTTAATTGAGAATGAGATCCCTGCTGTGGAATTTTAAAGATTGGTTTAAAATTTCTGCAGAAAGGTTATCCATCTCTGGGACAGCTATAGGACATTTCTATCAATAAAATGGCTGTAGCAAGAGTTAATGGCTTGCATAATGGTGTTTTAATATATTCATTGCCGCTTTTCCACTGGCTTGATCCAGCAAGGTGCTCAGTAACCTGTCCCTGATGCAGAGAAAAACTTAAACGCTTGTTTAGCTTTAAGCACATGCTTATGTCTTATTGAAGTCAGTGGGTCATAAGCACATGTTTAAAGTTAAGCATGTGTTTGGGGGCTGTCCTGAATGGGACTGGACTTAAGTGCAGCTTGGGTGCTTTCCAAAGCCAATGCCATTTCAGCCTGTAAAGCTATAAGGTGATTCAATCTTGGTACATTTACCTTCTGCTAATACTTTAAACAATTGCTCAAGCACTTTGATTCCTCATTATCATATATATTAAATGTTTAAAAAAAAACCACAAAAAAACCCTGAATAACTTTAATGCAATTTTAAGGTTGTGAAATCCAATATTCAACAGTGACTTCAGTGTGAATTTTGTTTTACTATTCACTGAAGCCACTCAAAGGCTAACAGGAGCTGAAGGTTGTGATGTTTCCCTAGGCAAAGAGCTCAGTAGCTTTCAGACTGGATAGTTTTTATTGCAGAGTAAGAGAAATCAAGAAAGAAAGAACGAATATAATGTCCCCATAAGAGAGTGAACAGTGTGAGTGATGCATTCTGTAAATGCATCCATCTTGAATTCCATGTTGTAGACACTCTAGGCGTGCCAACTGACTCTTAAAGGTTCACTACTTAGGAAACCGCTTTCCAGACAGGAAACTAGAGCCTTGCAACCTGACTCAACCCCCCCTGGGACCAAACAACAAGCGTCATGTTCAGGTCAGGCCTGAAAAAACGCAACCCGCTCATGCTCAGGTTGGGCTGTCTCTGATGACCTCCTCCAGCCTCTGGGGTTGGCACGGGAAAGGATGGGAGCCCTGCTCCTGCTGGCCCCCGCCACCTCCCTGCTCTGGGCGTGGGCCACCTAGTGAGGCAATGCCTCTCTCTCCACAACACACAGAACACTGAGGCAGTGGCCATGAGGAGAGGGGCATGCAGCTGCTGCCACACCTATCCCGTGGACAGGAGGCAGCCGGAGATAGAACAAGGGCAGCGGGTGTTGGGAGGGAAGGGGTACCTTTGGGAACGGAGGGTTCCCCCCGCCCCAAGCTCACCCTCAGAGATGAGGCTGTTGATACAGGTTTGTTAGTGGAGAAATGTTGGGTCCAGGTTGGTCTTTAAAATCTATGGTATACACCACAACAGTTATGCCTGTGTAATTATAAAGAGAATTCTGCTAAGGTCTGTAGTTAAATGTGAGATTTCCCAGTAGTGTGAACTTACTATCCTGAGGATTTAATAATCCTCCTGGTTATATAAAAAGGGAAGAAGCTGGGATTTTATTAATTGACAAGGCTATATTTCGTTAATAGTGATGGCTAAAGAGACGTTGTCAACTTAACAAAAAGCAAGTTAAAAGTAGTTTCAGGTACTTTTGCAGAAATATAGGAATTTCCAGACTGAGTCAGACCCAAGGACCATCTTGTCTCCAGTAGTGGCCAGTACCAACTGTTTCAGATGAAAAAGAAACCTGAAGTCAACAGATGTGGGATAATCTGCCAGGTGTTCCCCCACCCTCATACCAACTATCTGTAACAGAGCTCGGTTAAACCATGAAGCATGTTTATATCCGCTCCAAAATGTTTGCTGGCATTAAGAAGAACTCTGGATATTCTTGATATCCCTATAAATGTCCAATCCCTTTTTGAATCTTGCTAAATTCTCAGCCTTAGCGATTTCCAGTCTAATTATACAGTTGTGTTCAAACGTATTCCCTTTTATTGGGTTTTGAACTGGGCTATTATTGAGGATTTCCAATCACATTCCAAAAATGTTTTCCTGTCTTGTGTTGCTTTGTGAAAGAACTCCACAAACAACAAGGGATACTGACTACAAAGAGGAAAGAGTGAAACTGACTACTCATGCAGAAGAAACAAATATTACAGAGAGGACCAATTTATCAAAAGAGCACAGCTTGTTCAGAGTTGAGCCCTTTCGGAAATCTGCCCATCAACGTGAGTGGGAATTTCAGGTGGCTGAACTTTTACGAAAATCTGGCTTTACTCCATGCATTTTACTGGATGTGAACACACTGGAAAAACTAAGTGTGTGTATGTCGGGGGGAGAAGCGGGAGAGGGGATATTTTTTTTTCTCTAATCTCTTTCAGTAGCAGGACTCATAGGGGTTATTTGTATTGGCAAAGGTAACAATTTTAAACGATAGTGTGATGAAGTTCATAGGCTCCCTTTCATTTCTAAAATGTAACTGATTGGGTAGCCCAAGTTACACTTTAGGGTCAGATCCTCAGCTGGTTTACAGCAGCGTAGCTCCATCCAAGTCAATTACACTAGTTTACATCACCTGAAGATCTAGATCTAGCTTTTTAAAGCAGTGCATATGGATTGGTCATAATTCCCAGGTTAGTTTGTATGTTTGCCATTGCACTCCAGCACTGCATGGAATTGGAACGCTCAATCATATGCCAGAAGCTCTTTACTGATAATGAGGATTTCCCTTTCGTTCAGATTAGAGGGAGCTGTGTTTTCAGAGCAGGAAGATCTGAATTCTATCTTCACCATCAATATGAAGTTCCAAGGGGCCAGCCAGGGTATGTAGCCTAATCCAGCTGGCCCCAAGAGTCCAAGGAGGCAATAGATTCATTACAATTAAGGCTGGCTAGAAAACAAGAATTCCCGTTTGTAAAATAACTTTGAGCTTTCAGAATTTGGTTTAATGCCATGTTGGATCAAAACCAAGACATTTCAATATTTTTTGTGGGGGAGGGAGAAAGAGAGAGGCACACATCTACTCTAGACTAGTCATAAGCCTGCTCCACTTCTCTCCCTCCCAGGCTTTTGCGCCAAACAGCTGATTGGCGCCGCAAGCCTGGGAGGCGGGAAAAGCAGCGTGCTCGGGGAGGAGGCAGAGCAGAGGTGAGCTGGGGCAGGGAGCTGCTCCACGCAGCTCCCTGAGCCGAGGGGAGCAAGGGGGTGGAGGGAAGCTGCCTCAGGGGGGACTCCCCGGGCTGAGGGAGGGGACGGTGGGGAGCTGCCGCAGGGGGGGCTCCCCAGGCCAAGGGGAGGGGGCGGATGGCGCGAGGTGGAAGTTTTGCCTAGGGTGTGAAACCTCCTTGCACTGGCCCTGTTGAGAAGATTCCCAATACCAGTGGCAGGGAACATGACGACATGCAAGGGTAGGATTTTAAACTCTAGTTTCTCTTCCCTTTCAAGAGCAGACTGGTAATGGTCACAAAGGAAGAGTGAAGGAGGTTTCTAGAGAGAGTTCCCCAGCCCTACAGCCCCCTGTTTTCCTCAGCCATGAAGGAGGGAGGAAGGTGTGAGCAATCTTTTTTGACTGTCACTTCCTCTTTTCATTTCCTCAATTGTTTTGTTCTCACTCTTTGCTCTGCTTATCCCAGCTGCTGAGTCTGCCACCTTCCACTCCCACATAGGAGATATTGCTCAGACCAGATGTTCTGTCGGTTGGAAAGTGAAAGAAGCAGAAATGGAAGATTAATGGAATTCTTAAGCAGTGATGCAGCATGTACACGCAATCATAGAACATCTTAGTGCCTGTTTCCTGGTCTTATAACAGGCCAATGCGGCTGTTACAAGAAAGGCCATGTTCGTTGTGGGTTACAGCTAACCTAAAAGGTAGTTAAGTGCTCAAGTCCCATTGAAATTCAGTAAGATTTGGTTTCCTAAACTCCTTTGAAACTTCCTTGAAACTCCCAGCCTCTCCTCCCAGCTCTACTGACTGACTGACTTATTAAAGGTCACATAGTGAGAGTCAGGACAATGTTTTCAGAAGTGACTGATATTGGCTGACTCCATTTTCCGGAGCAAAGCTTGTGATGGCACCCAGAACTCAGGGACACCCACAGTCAGTGGCCACTTCTGAGAACTCTTGACTTAATCCTACCAGTGCCCTAGGTTCTCCTACCTAGAAAGAAAGGTCATAACAATATTTGTCGTTGGTCATCTTAATCAGATATCACTGTAGTGTGAGAGTGTCTGAACATTGTAGAAAAACCTAGCGAGTTAATGCAATTCCAATTTAGGAAGACACTTTTTGCAAAGTCTGGTTTCTGGACCTGAGGGTTGTAAACAGGTGTCCAAAAAAAGTCAACCACTTGCTAAACAGGGTCCTGGCATGGAAAATGTCGACAACGGCCTTTCTAATGTGATTCATTGATAATCTTTGTTCTTTTATTTTGGGAGTTGCTCGAATTTAAAAAAAAATCTGTGATTATAAAGAGATTTGAATGTACTAGAACTTGATGATAATGGAATAGTGGCACCACATACATTCCAAGATAAGGGATTGAATGCAAAGGATGACACTCTAGCAATACTGGTAGATGACCATTTAGAGACAAATGATTCAAGGATATGCATCTCTTTAAGAACGTTGGGCTCAGATCAGTCTTCCCTACCTCCAATAATTCTTGGTTCTTAAACTCCCACTGACAGTTAGACTACAAGGTGCCACAAGTACTCCTACTTCCCATTGTGTCACTGATCGGCAACCCAGATGCAAAGCTAGGAAACACCTAAGGGACAGATGAACCATCATGAGCCTGCTAGGTCTAAAATAGAAGGAAGATGACTAGAAGATCAACTTTATGTAAACCCACACACCTTATCCGTGAAACACTAGGTGAAACCCCTTTATCTCAGAGGTCTAATTATGAAAATTGGGTTGTAGCCAACTTTCCTGCAGCCCTCCAAGTCCTGGAATCATTTGTTGTAACTTACGGAACTGGAAATGTTTCGATCTCTTCCTTCCTGGAGATAATGGATTTTTCAAGTCAGTGACAAATAGATGACAGGAAAGACTTGAAAACAAGATGATTCAGAAGGGATGCTTAAAAGAAGTCAAGAGAGAGACAACTTGGTGTGATCAGTTAATGTCTCTATTATCTTATAGGAATGAATGAAAACATTCTCCTCTTATCTTTTTCTGTAGGATATCAGGAAATAGGAATTGTGGGTCTGACCCAATCAGAATTAAGGAAGACTCCCATAGACTTTCTCAGACATTGGATCAGACCCTGTATCTTGTAAGTAATATTTTATGCATTTATTTATACACTTGTTCAATAAAAAAGGCGTGTTTACCTTTTGCTTAAGGTACCCCATTGTGCATTTCTAAATTACAACTATATAGCCTCCTTCATTCACCTACTAATTAACATAAATCATAGCAAAGCAGATAAAGGACATATTCTCAGTCTATGATCTTTCACCAGAGCCCTTCTAGCTCTCCTTACTAAAGAAAGCAAGTGTGTTGTTAATAGGGCAATTTTGGACCTTGCTAACAATTTAGCAAGTTCCTGCGTTGTGCAGGGTGAGGATGCTGATCTGATATAGCAATGTTACAGCTGGAAGGGTGATTCTGTGGTTCACGCATTGCACTGGGACTCAAAAAGACATGGGTCAGGCTTGGCTTTGCTACTGACTCAGTGTGACCCTGACCAAGTCTCTTAGGGCCTCATTTTCAGAGGGATAGGTACACTGAGTGTGAAGAGGGACTGAGACCATGGCCCTGTCTCTCCCTTTGGGATAGATTCTGTCTCCAGCAGGTGCACAGTGGACTCCCCATTGCACACTGACCGCAATTGGCATGCTCTTTGCACCTTTCCTTCTTCCTTGTCCCAGTGCTGCAGCCAGGGACAACCTGCCTATCAGCTCAGATTGCAGAACATTTATTAGAAGCTCTTGTAATGCAAGAGGCAGAAGGGGCACAGGTGAGTTTTCAGATGTCAGGCTGAGTTAGTGACCCTTGCAGACAGCAAAGCCAGCCTTTGATTTGTAAAGGGAGAAACTGGACCTAGAAGGGAAGGAGGGAACAACTGCAGAATGCAGTGCTGCTATTTCTACAGTCACTTCTCCAAGTATAGGAGCACTTTTAGGATTTGGAATTCAAGAAAGGGGGGGTTGTGATGCTCTGTACTTCTGGGGAACACCTAGAATCCCGAAGTTAACATGAGTTTAAGCATAATCACCAACATGTGTTTTGCTTTTATTTCATTTGACGAAATCTGACTTCTTATGCTTTGACTTATAATCACTTAAAATCTATCTTTATAGTTAGTAAATCTGTTTGTTTATTCTACTTGAAGCAGTGCATTTGGTTTGAAGTGTGTCAGAGGCTCACCTTGGGATAAGAAGCATGGTACATATCAATTTCTTTGTTAAATTGATGAACTCATATAAGCTTGCAGAGTCCAGCGGGCATAACTGGACACTGGAAGACGGAGGTTCCTAGGATTGTGTCTGGGACCGGAGATACTGGTTAGTGTCATTCACTTGCAAGTAGCTGGGAGCAGCTTACATACCAGAGGCTGTGTGTGAACAGCCCAGGAGTGGGGGGTTCTCAGAGCAGAGCAGGATAAGGCTGGCTCCAGAGTCAAGGATTGGAGAGGCCTAGAAGATCACTGGTCCAGATAACACCAGAGGGGAATGTCACAGGGGTTCTTTTGTGCCTTGGATCATGGGATCTAAGAGAAATCATTTCATCCTTCAGAGTAGCAGCCATGTTAGTCTGTTTTCACAAAAAGAAAAGGAGTACTTGTGGCACCTTAGAGACTAACCAATTTATTTGAGCATAAGCTTTCGTGAGCTACAGCTCACTTCATCGGATGCATCTGATGAAGTGAGCTGTAGCTCACGAAAGCTTATGCTCAAATAAATTGGTTAGTCTCTAAGGTGCCACAAGTACTCCTTTTCTTGATCCTCCATGTGGTGGGCAACAGGATGTACAACGCTGTTGTTCCCCAGTGCAAGCATGAGTGGTAGCTGCATCTAGGTGAAAGTAGGGTAAAATGGCTAGGCATAATCCTGATCCCTCAGTAAAAGTGCAACTCAAGCCTCTTGCACAGCCACTCCCTTACAAGAGCACAGGGTGGTAGGAGAATGTGCATGGCTGAGGAAACATGAGTTTAAGCATAATCACTAACATGCTAATGAGATCCTTAGCTGTGTGCCCCTCTCTTCGGCCTCCCTCTAGACAGGAGTAATTCAGCAGCTGCTGTCGTATGGCAATGGTACAGCATCACGGAAAGAACCATTGGCTTCTGACACTGAACACAGAGCTTCATTAGAACAAGTGAAAACAATATTATCTGGAAGCTACATTCTCTCGCTCTGTGTTAGAACTCTATTTGGAACATTCCTTGCTTCCCCCTTTGGCCTGGCTTCCTGCTACAGATTTAAATAAACGTTCCACATATCCTTACAACCATGCTGTCACAATAAAGGATCGTTTTCATTCCTTTTTCCCCCATGCACATAGACATGTCCAGGATGTACGAGATCCACTGCCTCCGATATTCCATCAACTCAGTGCATACAGCCTGAAAAGTCACGCTTTAGCTCCTCCCCAACTCAGAGGGTCCAGGAAGTAATAAGCAGATAGCACCCTGCCTCTTAATCAAAAGGACCAGAGCAATAACAAGGCACCCACTTCACATTTAATTATGCTAAATTTTCATTAAAATTGAAAGGCAAAGACTTGACCATTGCATTGTACATTACACTTTATTGTTTCCTTTGGTTTTGCTTAAGTCTGTAGCACAGATAATAATCTTTTTCCTATTGTATTTGGCTTCTTTCTCATTCAATGCATCAATGATGCTTTCTTTTTTTTTTAAAAAAAAAAAGAGAGAGAAAAAAGGTCAGACCCTAGTGAAATCAACAGGAATTTCAGCATTGGCTTCAATGGGTCCAGGATTTAGCCCTGTGCAAAAACAAACAGGCCTCTTTCTGCATTCCTTGAAGTCCAGTGTGCTTTTGGCTTCCATGAGACAGAATTCAGGCCAAGAATGGTTCAAAAATAGTAAAGGAAGTAGTGGAGCATAGACCAGCATTTGGGTCATAAATTCCATCACTGTGACATCCCGGTTGACCACATGCTCAGATTTTCCTCAGCCAATAGCACAAGACAACAACAACAATGCAGTTAAGTGACATAATATCAAAGCCTAGGCTGCAGCAACTTGCATGGAACTTAGAAGGAGCAGCAGAGCTTGCAGCATGGAAGTGTTTGTGTTGTGATGTATGCTATATGCTATAGGCCATATGGGCCTAGTATAAATGCTGTATGTTTGACATGAGCACGTGAGTTGCATGCTGGCAGCTGAAGCAAGCATTCAAGGTTATGAGTGATCTGCAAAACCAACTTTTATGTCTATGGGGAATATGAGGAATTAGCAGAGAAGGGAATAACACCAGCTGTGCAGTTATGCAAAAATTGGGGGAAATGGAACCTCTTGGATTATGGTGGCCTGCCCAGAACTGTTTGCCTGGAGTTATGGGTGAAAGGCTTTGTAAACAGAAACAAAGTTGAGGATGCAACAAACTGGTCTATAAATAATTGCCTGACATATCTGAAATTTGGAGTCAGACATTGATTCAGAGCTCTGAAAAAGAAAAGGTGTGTAACACCAGCTCCCCAGACTTTGTGATCAGACTGAATTTCGACTGGCCATTGGGATTTCATTTGGATGTTCAGATTCTGGTGTAGTATGAAAGGACTGTGAATGTGGAGTGAATGGGGTTTATATTGTAATCAATAAAAATATTTAGAATATTATATGCCAACACTATGTCTGGTATCTGCCTGCTCCCCCATCCTGTAGGCCTCTATCAGAGTCTAACATTTGGAGGAGAATGCGGACAGATACTGGACACAGTGGAAAATTGGGGGGGGAGGAGGGGGACGGGCTAGGGGGAGAGATATAAGGAGTGCTGGATTGTGAGACGGGGTCTCACAGTGTTGGGGGAGTCTAAAGGGTGACTCCTTATTTGTGGGATTTGTGAGATTAAAAGTACAGATGGGGAGATACTGCGTGGAGTTTTGGGAACATGCTACATTAAGGATAAGTGAGTGAGAGCATGTGGGGAGATACTGCGTGGGGTTATTGAGATAATGTTTAACAAAGAGTAAAGGGGTAGAGGAAGCACCCCAGTGGATTAAAGTTAAAGCCCTTTCTATGTTAGAGAAGGAGATTATTGCATTTGGGAACTGCCTTGGATGGAGGATGCAGTGGAACCTGATGTGATAATTGATACATTAGAAAACATGTTTGAGAAGTATGTACAGCTATACATGCATAATGCCAGCAAGAAGCAGGCAGCTGTGACATGGTTGTTGTGGCAGGCTACGTAAAAGGTAATTGAATACAAGGGGGAGGCATGTACAGGGCTACAGACCCTGCAAGAAAGTTCTAAATTCTGCCAGGGAAGTTTAGAGAAGGAAGTAAGGCAAGCACAAGCAATGCAGACTCGGCTGGAACACCTGGAAAAACAAAATAGAGAACTGGAAAAGAGAATGATGGAAGGGGGACACAGGCTAGGCTCTGCGGCATCAGAGCTGGGAATGGAATATTGGGGAGCAGACTCTGCCCGCGTGTAGAGCTATGAATATGTTTGCCTCTGTTACTAGCATGGCAACAACAATGGGTCAAAGTCAAAGAGGTATAGGATAATTTATTGTGGGTGGCCTCGGTGCAGAGGTTGGGGTGTTGAATTCATTTGATATTGAGGTGTTAGGAGGGAAAATGTCTTGGGTGAGGTTTTGGGAGCCATACAAATGCACGTAAAACAAAATTTCAGCACATTATCAGAGCAAGGAATAAGGAATGTAATGTTCCAATTAAAACAGATACAAGCCTTGGAAACATCTTTAAATGCAAGTTTATGGAGTGTGTCAGAAATTAATAACAAGACTGTGTTAGAAATGATTCAAGCTTATGGGATACAGTATATAGAGAGAATAGTCAATATACTGAATAATGGGCAATGGCCCTTTTAATGGTTCAAAGACTCCCATATATGGAAACAATGAATTATAGGATGGAAGAACCACCTTAGGTTTAATTGGAATCAAACCAAGCTAAAAGGGGATTGGAAGGGAAGGATGCTATCACGTCACACTGGAAAAAAGAAAAGAGCGGCAATGGCCTGGGTGCTGCTGAAGATTATTAACGGAAAATTAGAAATAAGTGGAACACACTTGATCCAGGAAGGGGGGGGGGCTCTAAATTAGTGGAATTGATAAACCATTGTGAGCAGCAGGGGGAAATAAATGGGTGTGCCCACAGCTAACTTGGTCTTTAGAGGGATGTCATCTAAACCATTCAAGTGGGCAATGTATAATACAGTATTTAGCCCCTAATGGTACAAGTGTGTTTGATTTAGGCAATGGGTGTCTTTGTGTCATGACCCCTGAAAAAATATATATTTTGGGGAGATGGGACAGAAAAGGTCCAATTGAGGCACGCAAATGTCATGGAACAGAGGTCATTATTGAAGGAATTATTTATCTGGCATGCTGCGGAACAGCTGATCATGGCAGGCAGAAGATACTGGGAGGGATGGGGAGAAGCTGATTGACAGGGCTTCCGGTGGACGGGAGGCGCTGGGTGGGAGGTGGGAGCTGGCTGCTGGTGGGTGCTAAGCACCTTACTAATTTTTTCCCCCAAATTACTAGAGAGTCTGTGCCTATGGTAGAGAGTGTTTATCTCTTTGATGAACCTATCTGTTATCGCAGTGTAGCGATAAGGCAATTAATTCTCATTTGCAAATGCATACTTTAATTCAGTTCGATAAGGGCCTGATTTAAGTCCTTCTAAGTGAAAGAGAGTCTCGCCACTGACTTCAATGGGTGTGGACTAAGTGCTAACATCTTAGTGATGTTACAAGCTTTACAAGTGGGGTCCTAGTTTTCCAATAGACAGGCCTCTCAGCTACCCATGAAAGGCGGGTTTAAACTTGCCCATAATAAGGACTTACAGGATGCTTGTGACTTTTTTTCCTTCCTGTCCACTTGACACCATTATCCATCCCTGATTACTCAGACATGCTCTCTTTCTTTCCTGCCCAGATAACCAACAGGAAGTTTATTTTAAACATTCCTCGGTTCTCTTGTGAACTTCAAACCTGACATAGTTTGTAACACCCACCACATTCCTAGCTAGTTCTGTCACTTTGAAGGTATACACCAGTTTCTCCATGTAAGCACAGTGGGCTTATCTCACTTTTCTTCCCAGACATTTTATAGTTGGCTTAACAAGAAAGCTTGTGTGGGAGTGTGTGTGTGGAGGGTGGAGGGGGGAAGTAGTAAGGGAGAGGCTATGGAACTTCCATTTCCTTGTAACAGGACATGAGACAGGCTCTGAAAATTCAATTTTTGTAAAGTCCATATACATCGTTGTGTATTTTCCCTACAATGTTGTACTCATAACCCACACAATAAAATAGAGCTTGTCAACCTGAATGAGCATTTTTATCAGCAAGAATTGGAACTTTTCGAAAGAATATCGTGACTTTGTTTTAAGTTTTCTTTTTTTTCCAAAATCAAACAATTGTCTTGTTTATTTCTTTTCCTTTTTAGATCTTTGCTTGAATATTGTTTTCTTTCCTTGTCCCCGCTTTCTCACCCTTCTGTATCAGTGGCAATGTGGAGGGAAGAGGAGAGAAAGTTGGAGAGGGGAAGGAAAACTGAAAATAAGATTCAAAAAGAAATTTTAAGAGGAAGTTTATTTTTGTTTTGTTTTCCTTTTCTTTGCCTCCCCAGCCCTCCCGCCTTTTCAAGTTTGTTTTAAAAAATGTGGGGGGGGGGGGAATTAAAAATTGTTCCTTTTCAAAGCCTCCAGATCAGTGCAATGAAAATTGCACCACCACTCAACCCGCTCTACTACAATAGCCAAACAAGGAACTTGCGTTCATCAAAAATCAGTGACTGACAGAAGCTGTGGTGTATTATATTAGCCAGCTTTATGCCACCACTCTCAGGCATGCTGCCAACTGGAAAGGTACTTCACTAGTCCAGCAAGTGGTCGCCACTAAAAGGTCAATATTTGCCAACAGTATAGGTGATGCTATGGTTTCTGATTACCATGGAAACAAACTGATCTCAGTTATTAGTTGGTTGTTCTTGGTAAATATCTTTTTTTTTTTTTTTTTTTTTTGCTGTTGATCACTGTATATATCTTTAAGGTGAGCTCTGTTACCAATATCAAGTAAAACGGAATTCCCATACCTGGTTGGAAAATGGGGCTAGAGTGCAAAAATATTTCTGAAACATTTCCATTTTTATGGACATTGTTAGTATAGAGCAGGCCAGAAAAGCTCAACGATTGGTACACATGTCGCAGTGTGACTGAGAGCCAGATTCGATTCAATAATCATCCTTTACATTCACAGAATGCCTTCCATTCCACAGCTCTGGGGAGGAGAGTGACGAGTTATGCAACCACCACATTGAACAACCAGGAAAGGCATATTTTGTCCAAAGATACTAAAGCACACCCTACTGGACGGGAGCTATGCAATGTTTAACACCACATACACACACAGAATACGCTGTATGGAACTCAATTTATTCATCTGCTTCCTGCAGCTTCCATTGGCTGGGAACTGCAAACCACGGCCTCTTGGAGCTGCAGGGGGCCGTGCCTGTGGACAGTCAACGTAAACAAAGCGTCTCGCGGCCTGCCAGCAGATTATCCTGATGGGCCGCGTGCTAAAGGTTGCCGACCACTGGTTTACACTATAAGGTTATGCCAGCATAGCTATGGCCCCATAGCTATGCCAGTATAGTACCTGTAGTATAGGCAAGCCCTAAGATCCTGACAATTCCAAGGGAGTGTAAACCATTTCTGGACACATACTGCTCACTAGATGGGCACTGAGAGTCCCTGAGCCATATCCTAGAGCCTGGCCCTAGATATTTCTTACCGACTCTTAGATCATTAAAAATCCATGTCCTCCCACATGAATGCATGAGAGGCCAGAATGCTGGCTGTGTATAGATTCTGTAAAAGTCCGGAGGTACTATATATAAATGAAAAGTGCTATATAGGTGAATATTTTGGGCCTAATTCTGCTTTCAGTTACCCTGGTATAAATTTGGAGTCACTGAATCAGTGAAATTGCTCCTAAGTTTACACTGGTGTTTATGAGAGTTAGAATTCATAAATTACCTTTGGAAAAGCGAAGCAGTCGCCTAAACAGGGCAAGCGTGCAAAGACTGAGACGTTGATTTCACAAAGGGATGCTGACCACACGCCAATCACAGCAGTTCTTGCATAGAAAGGCTTGAACTTCTGTTTCTCATTTTAAGATATTCCCTTTTCCATGAATACAAACTTCAGCTATTACGTAGGAGAACATTGCAACAGCAGTCTCTGTGCCAGCAGAATTGGGGCATATGGAACATATGTGTAGATCTGCTTGTGCAATACAATTTGTACTCCAAAACAACACCCTCTTTTACCCCTTGGAAAGTGTGATTGTTAAGACACCCTCCAACTTCCTGCTTTGTCTTTGCTAGAGCTGATCAAAACTAACAATGTTCATTCTGCGAGAAAATGTCAACATTTTGAAGTTTCCTTTCATCCTGAATTGGAATGGAAAGTCACAGTTTAAAAAAAGAAAAGGAGGACTTGTAGCATCTTAGAGACTAACCAACTTATTTGAGCATAAGCTTTCGTGAGCTACAGCTCACTTCATATCCGATGAAGTGAGCTGTAGCTCACGAAAGCTCATGCTCAAATAAATTGGTTAGTCTCTAAGGTGCCACAAGTTCTCCTTTTCTTTTTGCGGATACAGACTAACACGGCTGTTACTCTGCAACCAGTTTAAAAAAAAATGCTGCAAATCAAAAATCCTGAAAAAAATTGTTTTGGAAGTGTCCAAACAATCTTATCAAATTGTGTACACACACGTACACACACACACACACACACACTGTACTATGCTTAGGAAGAGAAAAGAAATACATAACTACAAAATGAAATATACTTGGCTAAGGGGTAGTATTGCTGAAAAAGTCTGCGGGTTATAGTGGATGACAATTTGAACACGAATCAATGTGACGCAATTGTAAAAACCACTAATATTCTGGCAGGTAGTAACAGGAGTGTGATACAGACACAGGAGCTGCTCTACTTGTGTCAAGGTTCCTTCCCCACTCTGAACTCTAGGGTACAGATGTGGGGACCTGCATGAAGACCCCCTAAGCTTATTCTTACCAGCTTAGGTTAAAAACTTCCCCAAGGTACAAACTTTGCCTTGTCCTTGAACCGTATGCTGCCACCACCAAGCATTTTAAACAAAGAACAGGGAAAGGGACCACTTGGAGACATCTTCCCCCAAAATATCCCCCCAATCCCTACACCCCCTTTCCTGGGGAAGGCTTGATAAAAATCCTCACCAATTGGTACAGGTGAACACAGACCCAAACCCTTGGATCTTACGAACAATGAAAAATCAATCAGGTTCTTAAAAGAAGAATTTTAATTAAAGAAAAGGTAAAAGAATCCCCTCTGTAAAATCAGGATGGTAAATACCTTACAGGGTAATCAGATTCAAAACATAGAGAATCCCTCTAGGCAAAACCTTAAGCTACAAAAAGACACAGCTTATTTTACCAGCCATTAAACAAAAGAAAATCTAACGCATGTTCTAGCTAGATTACTTACTAACTTTACAGGAGTTGGAAGGCTGCATTCCTGATCTGTTCCTGACAAAAGCATCACACAGACAGACCCTTTGTTCCACCCCCCACTCCAGATTTGAAAGTATCTTGTCCCCTCATTGGTCATTTTGGGTTAGGTGCCAGCGATGTTACCTTAGCTTCTTAACCCTTTACAGGTGAAAGGGTTTTGCCTCTGGCCAGGAGGGATTTTATAGCACTGTATACAGAAAGGTGGTTACCCTTCCCTTTATATTTATGACAATTTGGCACTGGTGAGGACTCAGCTGGAATATTGTGTCCATTTCTGGGTACCACACTTTAGGAAAGATGAGGACAAATTGGAAAGAGTCTGACTTTGAGGAAAGGCTAAAAAACTGGGCATGTTTAGTCACGATAAAAGACCTGGTAGTCTTCAAAATATGTGAAGGGCTGCCCTAACCCTAAGAGCTGTTCTAAAGAGGATGGAGAACAATTGTTCTCCGTGTCCACCGAAGGCAGGACAAGAAGTAATGGGTTTAATCTGCAGTAAAGGAGATTTAGGTTAGATATTAAGAAAAACTTTCTAACTTTATGGGTAGTTAAGCTCTGGAACAGGCATCCAAGGGAGGTTGTGGAATCCCCATCATTGGCGGTTTTAAAGAACAGGGTGGATCAACACCTGTCAGGGATGGTCTAGGTTTACTTGGTCTTGCCTCAACAAAGGGGGCTGGACCTGACTTCAAAGTCTCTTCCAGCCCTAAATTTCTATCATTATATTAAAACAAGACAAGTAGAAACAAAAAATGTAAAGCAAAGTTTCACCTTTATTAAAATGAAATTCCTTTTTGTTGAAATTTTAGACCAAAAAAACCAACACCGTCCCATAAAACATTTCAGTTTAGCTGAATCAGCATTTTATGAGGGAAAACTGCAATGAATAGAGTTGGTTGAAATTGTTCAACCAAGGGAACATGCAGATGACGCAAACTCTGATAGGTCAAACTATGGGGCCGGAGTGCTGTTCCATTATGGACAGCATACAGAGGGACATACTTAGCATGCAGCAGGCACAGCTTATATGCAACCTGTTATCATCTAAGGCACCCTACAGTGGTGGAGATAGAACAAGTTGGAGGGAGTTAGAAAGATACAACATGAAACATATTTAGGACTTAATTCTCATGTTTGTTTTACACCAGTGTAATTCCACTGCAGTTACTCCTGGTTTACAACATTCTAAAAAGGAAATTAGACACTTTGGGTCATATTCCTTTCTCAGTTACACGCTTCAACCACTTCTTGTTTTAAATAAAGAAACTAGCTGGGGGTGGGGCAGTTGAATCTCTTTCGGGCTAAACTCAGATTCTAAAGCCACATGGAACCATCGTGATCATCTAATCTGACTTCCTGCCAATCAAAAGCCATAAAACTAACTGTCCCCAAACATTCCATCATCAAAACCATACGTTTGAGATGAGCAATAAAGCGTCTTTTAAAAATACTAGCTCTTACTTAGCACTTCTTGTCCATAGACCTCAAAGCAACTTTATAAGCCAACTGGGCACCATTACTAGCCACATTTTTACAGATAGGGAAATTGAGTGATAAGGCGGTGAAGTAACTTGCTCCAGGTCACCCAGCAGCCGAACTGGGAATAGAACCAAGTTCTCCTGACCCCTACAGAGGTACTGCAGACACTTGACCTCACAGCCTCCCCTACAGTTTTAAAGAGACAGGATGAAAACTGCGCTATAACCCTGTGTAATTTTTTTCTGTGGTCTATTACCCTCACTGTTAAAAGTTCTTGCCTGATTTCTAGTCTGAATTTTTCTAGATTCAGCTTTCCCCCAGTGGCTTTTGTTATGCTTTTGTCTGCTGGCTTTGCCAGTTCTTAGTAAGACAAGCTGAAAGCACTTAAGCAGCACAGAGTGATGACCGAATGCAATGTGTGTAAGATTCCTGGAGCAGATTAAAGCTCCCAGCCTTCTTGGCTGGGCTGAGCTTTCTGTAAAGTGGGCCAGAGAACATTAAGGGCTAATCAAAACATTTGCATCTTTTTTAAAAAAAAAAAAAACTACAGAAAGTGGACGACTTTCAAGTAAATGGGAAATTTTGCCTCCCTCCCAACAAAACAAAATAATGCAGGTGAAAAGAGACAAGGTAGGTGAGGTAACTATCTTTTATTGGATTACTTCTGTTGGTGAAAGACACAAGCTTTCAGCTACACAGAGCTCTTCTTGAGGTCTGGGAAAGGTCACAGACGTAGGTGCTGACTCTGTGGGTGCTCTGGGAAGGGGGGGAATAGGGGAAGAGGTGGAATGGGGGTGGGGCCTGGGGCAGAGCAGGGGTCGAGCACTCCGTGGCACGTTAGAAAATCGGTGCCTCTGGTCCCAGTTAAATACAAAGTGGAACAGAGTGTGTAGCGTTAGTAATTAATACATTCTAAGAGACCATTCAAGGTGAAGTGGCCCGTTAATACCTTTTCAGTCATAGGACAAAAAAAGCGGGGGGAGCATGCAGTTAATGGGTTACAGCTTTTTGTAATAATCCTTTAAGATCAGGGTTTTTAGTGTAAAAACTAAAAATGACAAAAATTGAATTCACCTTTGTAAAAAAATTTCATGTAAAAAAATTCCTAACCAGTTCTAATTAAAAAAAACAAACCCCATGACAGAGCTATGCCAATTCACAGCAACTGAAGAAAACAAAGTCGCCCACAGTGTGCTATGGTCCCATGTACACTTCCATTTCCAAAATAAAGATTACTAATAAGAATTTACAGATCAGACGAGCACAGTTTCTTCTGGCAGCTGTTTAAAACAAAGACCACATCACTAAATGCAATTAGAGTCCTATTAGCATAATAAACTTAGAAACTGATCAATAATGGGCAAAATTCCATAACTTAGAACCTTAACCACATGGAACAAAACTAATTAATGTAAATCAGAAAAGACATCTCTATAGCTGGTTGCTAAAGCTGCAAAGTTTGCTTGAATTTGGCTCAGGCTGCCAGTGATTAGTGCAGTTTATGGTGATGTCGACAATTGCTACGCTAAGCCTTTGATTAACTCCAGTAGTGAGGGTTCCACCACTTCCCAAAGAAAATGACCCCACAGTTTAATTTGCCTTCAATTATCAGGAAGTTTCTCCTTGGTATGCTGGCCTCAATTCATGGCATTCTTCTAGGATAGCCATTCTTCCCTCTGCTTAATATTGACACCCATAATTATTCTTTGGATTTCAATAGCATCATCTGAGACTGAGGTCGCTTTCTGCCAGGTTCTGTATAAATACAGTAAGCCAATCCCTGATCTAATAGCCTTTCAATCTAAATAGCAAGAGAGGCTAACCTAGTGAGGAGTGCTTTAAACTAGGTTCACCAGGGGAAGGAGACCAAAGCCCTGAGGTAAGTGGGGAAGTGGGATACCGGGAGGAAGCACGAGCAGGAGAACGCAAGAGGGGCGGTCTCCTGCCTCATACTGAGAAAGCAAGACCATCAGCGAGTTATCTTAAGTGCCTATACACAAATGCAAGAAGCCTGGGAAACTAGCAGGGAGAACTGGAAGTCCTGGCACAGTCAAGGAATTATGATGGGATTGGAATAACAGAGACTTGGTGGGATAACTCACATGACTGGAATACTGTCATGGGTGGATATAAACCTTTCAGGAAGGACAGGCAGGGCAGAAAAGGTGGGGGAGTTGCTTTGTATGTAAGAGAGCAATATGACTGCTCAGAGCTCCGGTATGAAATTGCAGAAAAACCTGAGAGTCTCTGGATTAAGTTTAGAAGTGTGAGCAACAAGGGTGATGTCGTGGTGGGAGTCTGCTATAGACCACCGGACCAGGGGGATGAGGTGGATGAGGCTTTCTTCCGGCAACTCACGGAAGTTACTAGATCGCAGGCCCTGGTTCTCATGGGAGACTTAAATCACCCTGATATCTGCTGGGAGAGCAATACAGCAGTGCACAGACAATCCAAGAAGTTTTTGGAAAGTGTAGGGGACAATTTCCTGGTGCAAGTGCTGGAGGAATCAACTAGGGTCAGAGATCTTCTTGACCTACTGCTCACAAACTGGGAAGAATTAGTAGGGGAAGCAAAAGTGGATGGGAACCTGGGAGGCAGTGACCATGAGATGGTCGAGTTCAGGATCCTGACACAAGGAAGAAAGGAGAGCAGCAGAATACGGACCCTGGACTTCAGAAAAGCAGACTTTGACTCCCTCAGGAAACTGATGGGCAGAATCCCCTGGGAGAATAACATGAGGGGGAAAGGAGTCCAGGAGAGCTGGCTGTATTTTAAAGAATTCTTATTGAGGTTACAGGAACAAACCATCCCGATGTGTAGAAAGAATAGTAAATATGGCAGGCGACCAGCTTCGCTTACAGTGAAATCCTTGCTGATCTTAAACACAAAAAAGAAGCTTACAAGAAGTGGAAGATTGGACAAATGACCAGGGTGGAGTATAAAAATATTGCTTGGGCATGCAGGAGTGGAATCAGGAAGGCCAAATCACACCTTGAGTTGCAGCTAGTGAGAGATGTTAAGAGTAACAAGAAGGGTTTCTTCAGGTATGTTAGCAACAAGAAGAAAGTCAAGGAAAGTGTGGGCCCCTTGCTGAATGAGGGAGGCAACCTAGTGACAGAGGATGTGGAAAAAGCTAATGTACTCAATGCTTTTTTTGCCTCTGTCTTCACGAACAAGGTCAGCTCCCAGACTGCTGCACTGAGCAGCATAGCATGGGGAGAAGGTGACCAGCCCTCTGCGGAGAAAGAAGTGGTTCGGGACTATGTAGAAAAGCTGGATGAGCACAAGTCCATGGGGCCGGATGCACTGCATCCGAGAGTGCTAAAGGAGTTGGCGGATGTGATTGCAGAGCCATTGGCCATTATCTTTGAAAACTCATGGTGATCGGGGGAAGTCCCGGACAATTGGAAAAAGGCTAATGTGGTGCCCACCCTTAAAAAAGGGAAGGAGGAGGATCCTGGGAACTACAGGCCAGTCAGCCTCACCTCAGTCTCTGGAAAAATCATGGAGCAAGTCCTGAAGGAATCAATTCTGAAGCACTTAGAGGAGAGGAAAGTGATCAGGAACAGTCAGCATGGATTCACCAAGGGCAAGTCATGCCTGACTAATCTAATTGCCTTCTATGATGAAATAACTGGGTCTGTGGATGAGGGGAAAGCAGTGGACGTGTTGTTCCTTGACTTTAGCAAAGCTTTTGACACGGTCTCCCACAGTATTCTTGCCAGCAAGTTAAAGAAGTCTGGGCTGGATGAATGGACTATAAGGTGGATAAAAAGCTGGCTAGATCGTCGGGCTCAACGGGTACTGATGAATGGCTCCATGTCTAGTTGGCAGTCGGTATCAAGCGGAGTGCCCCAAGGATAGGTTCTGGGGCCGGTTTTGTTCAATATCTTCATTAATGATCTGGAGGATGGCGTGGATAGCACCCTCAGCAAGTTTGCAGATGACACTAAACTGGGAGGAGAGGTAAATACGCTGGAGGGTAGGGATAGGATACAGAGGGACCTAGACAAATTGGAGGATTGGGCCAAAAGAAATCTGTTGAGGTTCAACAAGGACAAGTGCAGAGTCCTGCAATTAGGACGGAAGAATCCCATGCACCACTATAGACTAGGGACCGAATGGCTAGGCAGCAGTTCTGCAGAAAAGGACCTAGGGGTTACAGTGGACGAGAAGCCGGATATGAGTCAACAGTGTGCCCTTGTTGCCAAGAAGGCTAACCACATTTTGGGCTGTAAAAGTAGGGGCATTGCCAGCAGATCGAGGGACGTGATCGTTCCCCTCTATTCGACATTGGTGAGGCCTCATCTGGAGTAATGTGTCCAGTTTTGGGCCCCACACTACAAGAAGGATGTGGAAAAATTGGAAAGAGTCCAACGGAGGGCAACAAAAATGATTAGGGGACTGGAACACATGACTTATGAGGAGTGGCTGAGGGAACTGGGATTGTTTAGTCTACAGAAGAATGAGGGGGGATTTGATAGCTGCTTTCAACTACCTGAAAGGGGGTTCCAAAGAGGATGGATCTAGACTGTTCTCAGTGGTGGCAGAACAAGGAATAATGGTCTCAAGTTGCAGTTGGGGAGGTTTAGGTTGGATATTAGGAAAAACTGTTTCACTAGGAGGGTGGTAAAACACTGGAATGCGTTACCTAGGGAGGTGGTAGAATCTCCTTCCTTTGAGGTTTTTAAGGTCAGGCTTGACAAAGCCCTGGCTGGGATGATTTAGTTGGGGATTGGTCCTGCTTTGAGCAGGAGGTTGGACTAGATGACCTCCTGAGGTCCCTTCCAACCCTGATATTCTATAGGAAATATTTTTATCCCCAATTTGGAAGATGAGAAACTGAGGCACAGAGAGACTGGGGGACAGATTTGTAAAGGTATTTATGCACCTAAAGATGCACGCAGTAACTTAGTAGGATTTTCAAAGGCCCTGAGGCTTATTCCCACATAAGTACCTTTATCCCAGTATAACTACATCCACGCCCAGGGGCTGTGCCGCTCACTATATCTGTTTGTAAAGATATATATTTATGTAGGTGTACAAACACTGTATAAACCAACCCTTAGAAAGCTACACGTAACACTGATTAAGCTAAATGACTGATGTTGTAGGTGGAAAGGCTCAGCATGTAATAAGAACCTGATCTGGCAATCCCCTACCTGTTCTACCTTTGTTTTAATAACAAACAACAACACCACCTTGTATGCACTTGTCAAAGCACTTTACAAAAGAGGTGTGTCATTATGCCCATATTACAAATGGAGACATTGAGGCACAAAGAAGGAAAGTGACTTGCCCCAGGTTACTCTGCAGGCCAATGGTAGAGCTGATAATGGAACCTATATTTACCCAGTCCCAGGCCAGTGTGCTCTATCCACTGGGCCCCACTACCTCCACTTTAAGACTATCCTTCCACTAGTTGTAACCAATTATCAAACAACTGTCTTTTAGCCAAGGAGCACATTTCTTTCATTCTCTCCCAGCCTTCATTGATTTGTGTTACATATTTCTGGATCTTTTCCCCATTTCTCTTTCTTGACTTGGAGATGCCCAAAAGAAACTACTGTATTAGATTGTGCTCTTTTATTTTGAACAGTGACATTTGTATTAATTGGATGGTAAAATACTTTGAGACCACTAACAAAGCATAGACCAGCCCTGAACCCCAGACAGATGAGTGGAGGCACTGAAGCCCTTTAGAGAAAGGAGGAGACCGTCCTGCTGATCTGGATGGGTTGATGTATGGAAAGGAGCAAACTTTGCTTTAAGTCTGCCAGCACGATCCAGTCGTTAGGGCATTAGTCTAGGAGTTGAGGGAGCTGTGCTCAATTCCTGGTTCTTCTATGTGACCTTTCCCTGCTATGCCTATGTTACTTCATCTGTAAAATGGGGGTAATTATATGTATTTCTCTTTGTGAAGCACTGTGTATGGAAACTGTTACGTAAGTGGTGTTATTCACCTGGAACCCACAGCTTCTTTATCTTATCTGGCTCTTTTCCCCATCAGTTATCTAGCTTTAATGAATTGCATGCAGAAACTACCTGGTTGCTCTCTGTCTGCATGATTGAACACGTGCTCCTCCTTGTATGTTACTATGCCTGAATGCACCCCTGTATTCACACCCCATGCACTATCGTTAAAATCTTTGTACAAAATATGCCACAAGGTATCATTTGAAAACTAAATAATTCTCTGGTCAGTAGTATCATGGTGAAATGTATGTAGCAACATTGTGTGTAAAGTTATGAAATCCCCCTGTATGATGTTAAAAGCACACATTCAAACTCACATGGAACTGGTCAAGCAAACATGTCTTAAAGGGATGTGTGTTTACCTCCGTTTGCATATAAACTCAGACAGCAAGAGAGCAAAGAAAGAAACACAATCTGCATTTTAGCATGCACAGGTGAAAAGCAATAGCATAACACCTCTTCCTCACCAAACTCCATGTCTCCTTGCTCTCTGTTGGAGAGAACTTTACCTAAGGGTCACTCTCTGGAAAATGGAACAGGAGGACTTGTGGCACCTTAGAGACTAAACACATTTATTAGAGCATAAGCTTTTGTGGGCTACAGCCCACTTCATCGGATGCATAGAATGGAACATATAGTAAGAAGATTATATATATGTATATATATACACACAGAGAGAGAGAGAGAGAGAGAGAGAGAAGGTGGAAGTTGCCATAAAAACTGTAAGAGGCTAATTAATTAAGATGAGCTACTCTGATCTCTGGAAAATACATTTCAGGGCATAATGGAACTATAAATGTGAGGGGCAAAAACACCTGAAGTTCTCTCTCCCTATCCATCTCTCTTTTCCAACTAAGATGACAAAAGAAACAGCCTACGGCCTTGGGGGCAGATCCTGACCTGAAACTTGGTCAGCAACAATACTTGGAAACTGTGGTAAGAATTTCACCTTCAACCAAGTCCAGTCTGTTAAGTTCAGTACTAGAAAGCATTTTGTCTTTATTTTTCTTGTAACCATTTTTTATTTTAATACTTGTACTCACTTAAGCTATTTAACTACAAAGAAATAATGTTTTGTTCTTTAATGAAAATTAATCCAGTGTTTTGAACGTGGTGGATAACTACTTAAGATGGCAAGTTACTTCATTGTTCCCTTACAGGGACAACAAGCCTAAAAGTATCTGAACTGGCCAGGAGAGTTGTTTTTGGGGGGAAATTCAGGCCTGGGAGTGTATTGTTGCCACCCTGTAATAACCAAGGGTGGTGGGAGCCAGAATGGGGCTGGTGTTTGCTGACAGGCTTCTGGCATCAGAGTTGCTGAACCAGAACCGTGGCCATACAGAGATGCTCAGGGCGTGACCTGCATGCTGGCAGGCTGTTTGTAAGCAGCTCCAGTGGGAGATACAGCAGCAAGGCATCCAAGACTGCATGGCAGGATTTCCCGCCGCCCTCTCCCCCACCCCCCCCCAAAAAAACGTGTCAGTTATACAGAAGGGAGCGAAATGAGCAGGGAGAACCAAGCAAGGATGGAACATAGTAGTGGCTGAGGCTGAATGAATCAGGGCCTGAAAGGGATGATCTAGCAGGGACAAAACATAGAATAGATAAGGGAGAGAAGAAATAAGCAGAGATAGTGGCAAGAAAAGGCGAAATATGCAGAGAGAGGACAGAAAGATTTTGTTTCTGCACTGACTTGTAGCCTTGCGTCTTATTCTCTTGCCACAGAATTTCCATTCCAATGAAAGACAATGGGAGTTGTTTGTATTTTACAGTGTACAATAAGACCCCACTTCCCTTGTTTTCATCTGTGAGGAGAGTTTCAGGCCCTTGGAAATGGATTGAGGGAGAACAGTGTTGAGGAGAAGCAAAGAATACCCAGAGGGTCCGTTGCTGCCATCCTTGCACATGCATATTCCCTACTGATTGCAATGGGAGTTTGGAACATGGAAGGAGGAGACGACAAATACTAAAGATAGTTTAAAATGATTGGAATGATTCAGAGCACATTTGGGGTGGGCAGGGAGAGAAGGGAAGAGAACAGAGCAAGAGGGAGATGTTTTTTAATGAATCCGTAAGCTTGGGGGTGCTACTCCATGACCAGAGAATTCCTAATATAGTACCTACTTTTAAGAAAGGGGAAAAAAGTGATCTCGGAAACTACAGGCCCGTTAATTTGACCTCAAGATCCTGGAACAAAATTTTGAAAGAGAAAGTAGTTAAGGGCATAGAGGTCAAGAGAAACTGGGATAAAATACATGGTTTTACAAATGGTAGACCATGCTGGACCAAGCTAATCTCTTTGAGAAGATAACTGGGTTTTTTTAGACAAAGGAAATACAATAGATCAGATCTCCCTGGATTTCAGTAAGGTACTTGATATAGTTCCACATGATAAATTAGTTAAATTGGAGAGGATGGTGATTAATATGAGTTTTGAAAGGTGGATAAGGAACTGCTTGAAGGGGAACTACAATAGGCCATACTGAAAGGTGAACTGTCAGGCTGGAGGGAGGTTACTAATGGAGTTCCTCAGGGATCAATCTTGGAGCAAGTCTTATTTGACATTTTCATTCATGACTTTGGCACAAGAAGTGGGACTGTGCTAATAAAATTTGCAGATGACACAAAGTTGGAAGGTATTGCCAAAATGGAGGAGGACTGGAATATTATACAAGAAAATCTGGAGGACCCTGAAAACTGGATGAAATTTAATAGTGCTAAGAGAGAGAGAGAGATCTTGGAACCATTGTGGATAGTTCTCTGAAAAAATCCACTCAATGTACAGTGGCAGTCAAAAAAGCAAACAGAATGTTGGGAATCATTAAGAAAGGGATAGACAATAAGACCAAAAAAATCATATTCCCTCTATATAAATCCATGATATTCCCACATCTTGAATACTGCACGCAGATGTGGTCGCCCCATCTCAAAAAAGATATATTGGAACTGGAAAAGGTTCGGAAAATGGGAGTATGGAACAGCTTCCATATGAGGAGAGATTAATAAGGTGGGGACTTTTCAGCTTGGAAAATAGAGAACTAAGGAGGGATATGATAGAGGTCTATAAAATCATGACTGGTGTGGGGAAAGTACATAAGGAAGTGTACATAAAGAAGTGTTACTCATAACACAAGAACTAGGAAAAAGAAAAGGAGGACTTGTGGCACTTTAGAGACTAACAAATTTATTTGAGCATAAGCTTTCGTGAGCTACAGCTAGGGGTCACCAAATGAAATCAATAGGCAGTAGGTTGAAAACAAAAGGATGTATTTCTTCACACAACACACAGTCAACCTGTGGAACTCTTTGCCAGAGGATGTTGTGAAGGCCAAGACTATAACAGGGATAAAAAAGAACTAGATAAATTCATGGAGGAGAGGTCCACCAATGGCTATTAGCCAGGATGGGCAGGAATGGTGTCCCTAGCCTCTGTTTGCCAAAAGCTGGGACTGGGCAACAGGGGAGGGATCACTCAGTGATCACCTGCTCTGTCCATTCCCTCTGGGGCATCTGGCATTGGCCACTGTCGGAAGACAGGATACTGGGCTAGATGGACCTTTGGTCTGACCCAGTATGGCCTCTCTTATGTTCTTAAGTGCAATGTCAAGAATTTTTGCTATAAGCTGGGGATGTATCACTTGCAAGCAACAGAGGAGGAGAGAGACCTGAGTATACTGGCTGATCACAGGATGACTAGGAACCGCCAATGTGATGCAGCCATGAAAGATGCTAATGTGATTCTAGGATGCAACAGGCAAGGTATTTCCAGTAGAGACAGAGAACATGGGTTCTGTGGGGAGGGTGTTGCCATGTGTTTCGTTTTACATCCCAATAGTGTCTGGCAACATCAAGTTATGTTGCAGAATGGAGGTGGGATTTAAAAAAAAAATTACACTTGAAGCCAGAGCTATTTGGAATTACTAACCCCACTATCAGCTACATACTGGGGGAGGGGGATTAGTTTTGAACTAGTGCCATAAATAAATAGTATCAAACCTTGGCTACACAAGCAGCATGCTGGTTAGAAGACTAGAACACGGGATAAGGTTTTTTAAACTGACTAGAAATTTTGGGTGTCTAACCTGAGATACCTAAAAGGGCCTGAATTCCAGAGGGTGGATCCTCAATATTTGCTAAATATCAGGCCTCTTTCAAGGTGACTTAGGTTGGGCCCCCTAAAACTGAATCACATGATCATTTGTCACTTTTGAAAATCATGGCTCAATGTTCCTGGACCTGGGGATGGCCGGCTTATTTGCGGTGAGTAAATTAGCCAGCACATTTAGCCATTTGACCACTATGTGAATTGCTGGAGAAGGGATCTTGGTCTTTGCAGAGACATTAGTTATTCCTAAATCTTTATTGCATAGCTCACTCAAACCGAGTTCAGCCTATGCCTTATTTGGCAATCGGGGAAACTCACTGGAGGGGCAAAGGGCAGGGGGATCTCTGTGAGGTCCATGCCAATTATCCCATTCCGGGAAGGGTGCCTTCTGCTCCCCACAGAAAAGGCTGTGGCAGTGGCCCACATTCCCCACAGATCCAGGGGGATCGATAGGGAAGCAAAGCTTTCCATTCAGAGGCCCTTTGCTTCCATGGAAGCTTTATAGCCCCTTTGCTCCATGGCAGCACGTTTCTACATCTGGTGGCTGCTCCAGGGATAACCACCTCCCAGTGGGTCCCCATCCATGGAGGAAAGGGCAGAAAAAATTAGTACAGCTTGTCTGGAGATGTATTGACTTCACTGGGCACAAGTTGGGATAATATGTGTCCCTCTCTTCCAGCATCACTGCCAGCCCATCTCCCCTAGCAGGCTCATTCCCCATTCCTTTTTCCCTCATCTATAGACAGCCCTCCAGCGGTTTAGGTAACAACAGGGACACTTGTCCCTTATCTGTACATGAAGGGTAAGTTCTGTAGGTGGAGTGACGGGGCCATGATTGGGCCCATCTAGACAAACAAGACCAAGAAGTTGCTGTTTTATAACATGGTCAGGGAACTACCATGTTGACCTTTGTATGCAAACAGGGCCTTGTTTTCTTTGAACTCAGCAGAGCTATTTTCAGCTCCCGCTGGTTTCAAGCACCGCTCTTCTTGGCAAGAGACACAAGTGGCTTTTCACGTGGTTCATTTACATTACAGCAGAACCCAGAGGCCCCAACTAAAATCAGGGCCCACTGCATTAGGCACCGTGCAAACGCATCACAAGAGACGGTTCCATGGATAGATTACAAGCAAATAGACCAGCGAGACAAAGGGTGAGAGGGAAAACAGAGTGAAGAAGTAACTTGCTCGGTGTCACACAGCAAGTCAGTAGCAAAGCTGGGATTAGAACCCCTCTCCCCCCCGAGTCTCCTGTCCTGTTCATTAAACCACACTGCCTTTTATTGTGCTTGTGAAAGTCACCAAGAAAAAAGTCTTTGAAGTCTTCCTTAAAACGCTTCCCTTTGTCAGAAAAATGGCTGGGTGCTTAGCATTTTTCTAAGGCTATCATTTAAAGCAACCTACTCCGCAAAGGGATGGGTGAAACGGTTCAGGTAATCCCTATGTCCCAAGATGCTGTGAGGCCCGGTGAGTTCCGATTTACAAAGCACATTGAGATCCTCCAATGGAAGGAACCATGTAAGCCCCAAAGGTGCACGGAATTTACCATGTTCTGTAATGATAGGATAAAGGTATTGCTCTCCGTGAGTAGTGCTTTCCAGCTCTGACTACCTCCTCAGTCCCATGTGTGAATCTGCTCCGAGAGCAAGCTCAGAGCGTTAAATTCAGGCATTAAAACCACATCATTGTAAACAAGTGAAGAAAAGCTTACTCATTCTACAAATGACCAATACCCGCATTGAAGCACTTGTTTCACTTCTGCATTTGGAACTATGACAACTTACTTTGTGCGCCATGGCAATACTTTCTTCTCCTCTTTATTTTTAATCCTGTCCCCCACATCCCCACACACCCCTCCAGTCATGGTATGAGTTGCCCTTTTCTTGGTCACCCATCTGTATTATTTGATAGTAAACTATGGTGGGTCATGGGACCTCAGGGCCTGAAATGTACAACGTCCCAAGCCTTGTTTGATTTGCAAACCCTGTGATCCGGACTGAAACTTTCATATGCCATTTCAACATAACAACTTATGTGTTGCAATTTCTAGAGTCAACGACTTCAGTAGAATACATTTCCACATCTCTTTCAAGCTCCGGGATGAGCGCCAAGCTCCCTGTCTACACCAACCATGAGCTGTAATGGAGCATAATCTGCCACCTGACACACACCCACTCAGAGTGTCTGAATGCCTACGGGTACCTGACCCTGGGAGACAGTTACAATCCACTGAAGGCAGTGAGAGCAGAAGGTCTTCACCTCAACCTGACGCCAATTCCTTGGAAGCAAAAAGAAAGAGATGAAAAGATGCAAAAACAAAACAGAATCATTGTGCTGCTGGCGTGCATAGACAGAGACATCAGGTCACAAAGCAATGAGGAGACGCTCCCCTATCCTAGAGCTACACTGAGACTTTGTCATCACTGACAAAAAGAGGTGTGTTTTGCTGCAAGGATAACTAACGTTCATTAGCTGTCTGGCTCTAAAAACAGTGGGGACAAGGCACTTTAGTTTCACTGTGATGTAAATAAAGTGAGGTGACCCCCAGCTGTGGGGAATAGGGGGGCAGCAGAGCGTATTTACCCAAGGAATGCCCCCTTGTGGCTTGGTGTGGCATAGCAGATCTTTTTTTCCTGGCACCCCCTGTTGATGGTCACTCCAGTCCTGTGGTGGTCCATCACTTCTTGTGACTTAGCTCTCTGGCCAGGACACAGTTTGGTTCCACACCCCTCAGAGGCATTCCAGGCCCAAATCCCCATAAAATAATAGCCAGAGTTCAGTCCCTTCAGCATAGGGGCTGGAACTAGGGGTGCTACTGCACCCCCTGGCTTGAAGTGGTTTCCATTACATACAGGGTTCACAGCTTGGTTCAATGGCTCTCAGCACCCCCACTATACAAATTGTTCCAGTACCCCTGTCCTTCAACACCTCTTCCTGGCAGTCACTAAGACCCATGGGTCCCCACCAAAGATCTTCAACACAGACCAGTGGTTCTCAACCTTTCCAGATGACTGTACCCCTTTCAGGAGTCTGTTTTGTCTTGAGTACCCCAAGTTTCACCTCATTTAAAAATGACTTGCTTGCAAAATCAGACAAAGATACAAAAGTGTCACTGCGCACTTACTGAAAAATTGCTCACTTTCTCTTTTGTACCATATCATTATAAAATAAAGTGATTGGAATATAAATATTGTACTTACATTTCAGTGTGATACTTGAGCCTGTTTTTCACTTGTGCGGGTTATCTGAAGCCTGAGTCCCAGATGGCAGGGCTGAAGCATGTAACTTAGTTGTGCAAGGCCCCCTGTGGAATGGGATCCCAGGCAATTGCCCTGCTTGCCACTCTTAATACCAGCCTTGTACTTGTAACCCCCGTAAACCCATCCTGCAACGCCAAGGCTGAGAAACACTGATCTACATGAGTTGAGTAGCCCTAGAACACCTCTGTATACCCCCAGGGATACATATACCCCTGGCTGAGAACCACTGACATAGACCACTCAGAGAAATCCCCCTCATATATTTCTAGTCCCATTCAACTCCCAATACTTTATTGCACCCTCTCTGTGGCTCAGAACCCCTCAGCTCCTGCCATCTTGCTACTTCCTCAGTCTCCATCGCACACCAAACTCTCTTTCCTGCCTGCTGTAGTGAGACTCACGATCTCCTGTAGTCTTCACTGTTTTACTGTCCATACACAGGTTTTTCCCTGCCTCTAGCAGCCTTCCCTGATTCCCACAGCTTCCCAGGCTTCTCTCCAAGGTCCCCCACCCTCCTTCTTCAGGGCTTCTTGCTGGAGCTCAGCCTAATGTCAGCAAGTGTCTTTCTTGCTTTTATTTCAGGGTACAGCCTCCTAGGCTTCTGCCTACTAAAATAGCTCCAAATTTCAGGCTTCCTTCTGCCTTTAGTCCAGGAGAAGAAACTCCCAGCTACCTCTCATCTGGGTCTCCTCCATGGCCTTCCCTCACTGCCCTGTGTTCCTTCCTTCAGGACACTGCTCCTCTCCAGTTGGGTTTGATCATCAGTTATGCCTAACCCCCTCCAGGTGCTGCCTAGTGGCCTAATTGGGCTCAAACTCCTCTTACCCCATTGTTAGCCAGTGTGGCATTTAAAGAGGCTATCACAAGAGGGGATAAGGCTGACCTTGCCACCTCACAGTAAATGCTGTGGATGCCTTAACACCACCTAGGATTTTAGAAGATATCTATCGCATGTGTTTGTTATCTTGCCATCAAAGGAACAATTTTGTGTCAGCAAAGACACAGCGATAGAATACACTGTCCAGGGTGACAGAAACGTAGGGGAATTAAGATAATTAATTGTGGCATCATATGTACTTTCTCTTGTAGGGCAAAGGGATGCTAATTTACTTCCTCTATCATCAGTCTTTGAAACCACACCCAAGGGGAGAGACGCATATACTAATTCAGTGGTTCTCAAAGCCGGTCCGCCACTTGTTCAGGAAAAGCCCCTGGTGGGCCGGACCAGTTTGTTTCCCTGCCGCGTCCACAGGTTTGGCCGATCGCGGCTCCCACTGGCTGCGGTTCACCGCTCCAGGCTAATGGGGGCTGCTGGAAGCGGCACGGGCCGAGGGATGTACTGGCCACCCTTCCCGCAGCCCCCATTGGCCTGGAGCAGTGAACCATGGCCAGTGGGAGCCACGATTGGCCCAACCTGCGGACGCGGCAGGGAAACAAACCGGTCCGGCCCGCCAGGGGCTTTCCCTGAACAAGCGGCGGACCGGCTTTGAGAACCACTGTACTAATTCGACCTGGATTCTCCAGAGATCAAAAGCCAAAGACTTTTGGTATAAAAAGCCTGAGTTTTAAACTGACTCAAGGCCCTCTTCCTGATCTAGCAAATGGACAGGACTTCTGGTCCAGGGGGGCTCCCAATCCTTAGGGGAGGATTGGAAGGATTTGGCTTCTAGGCCTTACAAGACTCAATGCTTGTTCTGAGCTGAAGCTCTGATGAACATGTAACCTACAGTTACCATATTTCGAGTTCCCAAATAGAGGACCCTGCCAGGGGAGGGAGAGCTGAAGGGGGAAAGAGGCAGTCAGGCAGCTGCTGCTCTCCGGCCCACCCAGCTCTGAAAGCAGCACCGCCACCAGCAGCAGCATCGCAGACGCCAGGGTGCCAAAACCACACCTTGCCACCCTTATTTCTGCGTTGTGACTGGTGGCCGTGCTGCCTTCAGAGCTGGGCGCCCAGCCAATAGCTGCCGCTCTCCAGCTGCCCAGCTCTGAAGGCATTGCCACTGTCAGCAGCTGCGCAGAAGGAAGAGTGGCAATACCATAATTCCTGGACATTTGTTCAGATTTCAGAAATCCACCCGGATAGAGATTGGAGGACCAAAAAAGAGGTCATGGCTGGGAAAACCCGGGCGTAGGAAACGCTAGTATAACAAAGAAATGCCACGGATGCGGTGATGCCTGGAAAGCTTAATCGTATGTGTGTAGGTTGTTCTATTATTTTAACGTTTTCTTTGGAATGCTTCTTGCCTGAAGAATAAAGTAGGCTTGCTTAGAAAGAGGTGTGTGGTAACTTGTATCTGTAATAATCACTCTGTTATCAGTCTCTGAAAAGAAAGCAAGCAGGTCTGTTTCGGCAGACTGTCTTGGCTGGGAAATAACAGTGACGGCAGGGGACTGTGTGGCCTGGGAATACCCCAGTCAGAAGGGAGAGAGAGAAGGATCTCCGCTCATAAAGGCAACAGCGGGGGAGCTGGAAGCCAAGAGTGGGTGCCCTTGATGGACCTGTGAGGGGAAATACAAATGCAGTTGCCCTCAGCTGAGACATCCAGAACCTCAGTGCGAGGGGTTGGAAAATAAACATCTGCTCAATAAAGAACCACTTCGCTGAATCTTTGCCCATTTCTGAACCCTCCAAAAACTTTTCTCAGATTCTGAAATGTGGGATTTGCAGCATGGATCAAAGCTGGAAATGCCAAAATGCTATCAGATGGAGTTTTCTTGTGGTATTTTCAGTCTGCACTGGTTCATGGCTTACAGAGCTACAGTTCTTCTGAGAATTTGATTGTTTTGCAGACTCCAGAGTAATATTTTAAGTGTGTCTTCCAGATGTTGAACTTTCTGAGGTTCACCCATCACCATTCTCAGCTGCCTGTGTCTTTGTATTTATCCAGCTGTAGTTACTCATTTCTTAACCCCTATCACATTTTACAATGGTAGGTATCATAGGGGCAAGTATACTCATTATAACTGCAGCCACCAGTCACATAAAGGGTGTGCTGGTGGAAGGAGAACAGAGATTCAAACTGGGAGTTTCCCACCATAGCAGGTGCAATGCCAACAACCCACATGGTGACTCTACATGGATATTATTCATACATCCCAGTGCCTGAGTGGGATGCAAAGGCTACAACTCGAACTCAACCCAGTAAAAATGTAGGAGATATTGGTATGAAGAGGGAAGCATCAGGATTTTGGATCTCTGCCCACTCCGAGAGCATCTGGCCTCTCCTGGTCACAGTGGTGCACAGTGTCTGTCTTCTTCTGGACTCATCTCGGACACGCACATAGCAGCTTTTCCCACTCTTAGCTACATAGGAGATTGCTCCCCATTCTTTCAGAAGCAGGATTAGCCTCAATGGCCCTTGCCTTTGTCACCTCCAAGCCAGCCTGTACACTCTACTTGCGTTTGTCTGTGAAGGCCATGAGGACTCTCCCATTGATCTAACATACATCAAACCAGTTATTGGGCAGCCTAGATTGACATACATCGCTGCCTCATTCACTGCCTGGCTCCCAATCTAATTCCAGATCCTGTTCAGGGTCTCGGTACAAACCTTTAAAGCCCTCAGTCTTCTGGAGCCAGGCCAGAAAACACAATTGGTTCCTCTAGTCCAATTTCTTACCATTTGCTGTCTCTGTCAGTGACCTATGCTGGAAGCTTAAGAGGAGTACATTAAATTCTCAGACAGCATCCAATTATGCAATATTAAGTAATAGGGTGATACGTCCTCCAGATCTCAGCTAATGATTTCCTCGTGCCCTGAATCATGAGGATTAAGAGTCCTTCTTAATTTCATCGTGGTTAGTGTAACTGCAGGTACTCTTCATATTCCAATGTCTCTTTGGGATTACTCACTGAACTACGTGATCTTCTCTGCTCCCCTCCCAAGTCCTTTTTCTCATGTCTCAGCAGCCTCCTTTCTGTTGCAAGATGCTTGATGCAAGACCTTTCTCCTCCGCAAATGGGTTGTTTAGGACTTAAGATGCACCGGAACATAAACCAGCAATCCAAATATGATCAGACTGTGGGAAAGGTTTGAATCTGGTGGCAGACATTACAGCTTAGACTCATCTCTACTGAGTCCAGGGCGATTTTCCTGTGTCTTCTTGCCCTTCCAGCTCTCTTTTTTTCAAGTCTAAAATAATGGCATATCTTTTGCCCCGGCCCCTAATTCCTAATTTCCCTTTGCCACTCTGTATGATTGAACTTTCTGCGTTTTGGGAGGAATCATAGAATCATAGAATCTCAGGGTTGGAAGGGACCTCAGGAGGTCATCTAGTCCAACCCCCTGCTCAAAGCAGGACCAATCCCCAATTAAATCATCCCAGCCAGGGCTTTGTCTTTATAGGAGGTACTTTATATGACAGAGTGGGTGTTTCGAGGCCACTGCACAACTGCACTACCCAAAGGGGAGCTGGGAAAGGCAGGTCTCCCAAGAAGCTCCATGCAGTAAGCAGGCTGCAATATCTTACAGATGTCGTACACACTCCCCCTCCCCCCCTCCCCCCCCGCCCACCCAGAGGCCTGTTAGCCCCAGGGGCCAGTGCAAAGTGGGGTAGCTTGTCCCTGCCCTTTTCCACCTCCTTTGGGACGAATTGCTCCCCAGAGGGCAGGGGATTTCAACTGCCCTAGTCCTTGTGTGAGGCATGCAGCAGTAGATGGCTACTTGCTCCTTCCTTCTCCCTCCCCACGCAGCCGTGCAAGAGCCAGGAACCATCTGGTCCCTTCTGTGATGTCTAAAATCGATTTTTGGCTGTTCTTGTTCTGGTTTGTTTTTTTCTCCCCCAGACCGAAAAAAATAGGCATAATTGATATCACTTTGTGCATCTTTGGCAGCCTCTCGATGTGCCTGCAGTAAATAGTAGCTTGGCTCGCATGCAGTAATTTACTTCTGCAGGACTAACGAGACATATGGGGCAGGCAGGCCAATGCAGACACCACACAGCAGCAGCTTGTTTAACTCTCTGCTCTTCCATGGAGGAACATTTAATGCAGTCTCTGGGCAGCAGAGCGTGGAAAGAAACCTTAAATATTCTCCTTTGCACTTTCTCCCTAGGGTTTATTTAATCAGACGGGACAGGGTGCAGCTCAACGCACCTTCACCCCTGTGGATACAAAGGTTTTGCCACAAACCTCTAGCAAGGGGAATGCAACTATGCACTGGAGCCGACTGGGGGCCGTAGTGTGATCGTCTGAGTCTGTATCATCACTTGCTTCAGGAGGGAAAAGAAAATCTGTGCCAGGCCTTTATCTGGTGCAGGTTATTTCCTGCTCACAACAAAACTCTACCTATATGCCGTTCATTCCCTACCCATTCACACAAGATGGGGCATAGGGGCCAGGCTTTATTCCCCTCTACGGGCAGCTCATGTAGGTCACAACTGTGCCTATCGAAAGTAGATCCAGATCCTGGTGTAAATTGCCATAGCTCCATTGAAGCCAATACACCTAAGCAGAGGATCTGGGCCATAATCGTCTTCTCAAAACTTCACTGGACACAAAGGTTGGCTGGTGAAGGCCTATGTCACTGCTGGGCTGGGAAGGGGCTGGTAAAGAAGCAATGTCTGGCCAATCCCTCTGACAAGTAGGGCAACATTTTTCTCTAGGTCAAAAGCACAAATTTTCCCCATGATCCCTGACTTTTCTGAGCTCAAATGAGAATTGTTCGCAACACCGCTGACCAAAGTAGGTTAAAATAGAATGTGTGGAAGACAGTAACTACTGCTTCTTTGCTTTCTTAGGATAAAGTAGTAGGTTTTCATTCGGCTTTTTTTTTTTTAAAGTATATTTAGAATCCAATCTCTAGGTGTGGATATATTTGTCACATGATGCCTGCACAGCTTCGAGAACCTTGTCCCTTTCAGAAGATAAGCTCATAAATACCTTTCTTCCGCCTTAAATAAAGGAAAGGACTTGGGGAGCCTGTCAGGTAGTTTACATCCCAATTTTAGGGGTTCCTGGGGGCGGGGAGGCGAGAGAGAAAGATAGCTTCACAAATGTTAATATGACTAGAAACGTTTTCATGATCGAGACCCGGGTCCTCAGCCCTTGCTCTGTCCCTACTGTGCTGCTTCCCTAATGCCCTGGGCCCAGAAGCCTGACTTAAAAGGGTAACTGGAGATCCCCTTTGCATAGGGGAATCCCCAGATGACATAGAGCCAGTGTTGCCCTTTCTGTTTCCTCTCAACCCAGGGTGCGTCACGTGTCGCAACCTGCATAGGCCTTAGAGGGAGTAGCACAGGTGGAAGGGGGGAAGAGTTGGAAGGAGGCAGCAGGAAGCCAGTCTGTGTGCACCTGGCTGCAATATGAGCACATCTGTAAATAATTCTACTAAGGAAGAGCCAGTTTGGTTTTAAAATCTTGCCCTCCTCTCAAGGTGTGACCCAGTATGCAGTGCGTGGAAAACTGTGACCACGGTCAGTCTGGTGAGACCCACAGCAAGGAAGAGAGTTCGATTAACTGGCAAACAAAACAGTACTTAGAAACAGAGCAAAAAGGTGGCCAAGAGGAATTGTCTGGCTATGCCGAAAGAATGACAGGAGAAATTGGATATGGATTTAATCAGGCCTTAACTTTATTATTAGATGTTGGGACTAACCCAGAGGATCAAATGTGCAGTGCAGGGGAAACCCCCCAAAATTCACCCAATTCACCAGGGAGAGGAGGGAGTGCTTTTACCAGCCCCCTCCCCGCCTCCCCCACACCTTTCTGTCCATATTCCTCCAGCAGATCCACTGTCGGGAACCTCCAGTTCCAGCCAATTCCAGGGGACTGCAGCAGGAGTCGGGCCCACCCTGCACTTACCGGGCAGCGGGAAGTGGAGCCACCCGGCCCCAGCCTGCTCCGCTCCGCCGGCTCCCAGCCGCACACCGGTGAGCGCTGGGGAGCAGTTTCCCCCTGCCCCCCAAGTCCCAAGGCTGGGAGCCAGGGGAGCAGAGCGGAGCAGGCTGGGGGCGAGTCACTCCACTTCCTGCCACCCCGTGAGTGCGGAGTCGGGCCCGCCCTGCAATCACCGGGCGGCAGGAAGTGGAGCGACCCGGCTCCAACCCACTTTGCTCTGCCAGCTCGTGCTGGGGGGCTATTTCCTCCCTGCCCCCCAAGCCTGCTCCTGCCTCCACAGACCTTGGGCACAGCCCCTTCCCCCTCCTGTCCCCATGGAGGACACCAAAATGTCTAGGGACAGACCTGCACAAAGCATTGCCCTCTTCTCCTGGCCAGCCAGACAATCCCACCCCCTCCCCACCCACCACCGGTTAAAAGTGCAGGGCGGTGATTCAGACTCATTGGGAATGCTGGATTTCCAGACCAAAATATATGCATAAGCAAGGAAGCAGTGCCAACAAGGACTGAGCTGGTATCCAGAGCTGACCAGAGAGGAGAGAGACGGGGGAATGAAGGTATTGGTTTTTCACTAGGAAAAAAAGATGAGACATGAGTGAGCTGCTTTTGCCAGGAATAATGTCCCAAACAGAGGAAGCATGATAGAAGTGCTTCAGACAAAATGAGCCGAGCAAGATACTGAGTTGAGGTTTTTTTTGACCTAAAGCCAAGAAGCTGAGAAGGGAACAGATACTTTCATTCGAAAGCTGAGAACTCTGGCAGCTGGAGACATAAAATATTCCCTAAGGAAACATAGGATTATTTGTAAAACGTGGTTCTGTCTAGCAGGAGAGATCGTGGAGAGTACCAGATATAACCCTGGAGATGTGCCTCCAAACAGCTGGCACAGCTGAGCTGCTGAGGGAAAGGATCGAAACGGTGACAGTCACTAGTGCAGAATGGGCTCAAGCGGAAGGAATGCAGGAAGCAGGACAAAGACAGATCAACTGAGAATGCAGACATCACAGTCTAGTATATGTACCAGGAACAGTGGAAGTGCCCTAAAAGTGGGGGGGGGCCACAGCCGCCCAAACCGTGGCCCTGCTCCCCGTAACCCCACCTCCACAGTGCCCGTTTCCCCCAAGCCTCTGCCCTCGCGCCAGCCCTTCTCCCGAGACCCCACTCTGGCATCATCTCTTCCCTCAAAGACCACGCCGCCCCGCTCGCTCCTCTCTGCCCCTTCCCACGATCACTCACCCTTACAGCCAGTAAAAAGTGGGAAGGCATAGCCCTCCCACTTTTGAAGGTGGGGGGCCATGGCCCACTTGTTCCAGTGCCCCGATATGTACCACAAAAAGCCACAAAGGAAGGCAGAAGGAAAAATACCCAGTCTATAGGAAACAGGGCCAGGGTTGTGGGAAACAGAAGCATTTTGTGTCCCAATGCTGCAGCTTACCCCAGGAAGGGAAAAAGAGCAACACATTAGTGACTGAGGACATCCAATGAAGACGAGGACATCGGCAGGGTGACTTTAGCAGGTCCAACGACTGTCAGTATACACACACCACAGAAGAAGGCTGCCAGTCATTCAAGGGCCTCCTTTGCAGGTATGCGATTAGATCAATGACCAGTTTGATTCCCACTGGACTGTGGCACCAGTTGCAATGTAACCCCTGTAACAACAATAAGCAGCAATATTAGACTGGAGAACTATGAAGAAGGAACTGGCAGATCCTCAAGGATTACATGACATTCATCGTGACACCAGTCGAAGCTGACACAGAGTAGATCTGTAGCCAATGTAGTGGCGAGAAAATTGGAAGATCTGCGCTGACCCAAAATCACTGAACAGATCATTGAAAAGAAGTCACTAGCCACTACCAACAACAACTGAGGGCACACTAAGCAATTTATCCCGTTCGAAAGTGTTCCCTGTTTGAGGTGTCCATAACGGGTTCAAGCTTTTTGAGCTAGATGAGCCATTCAGCCACAAGAAAAAAATTGAAGGAAAGATGTAACAACCTATATGGAACTTGGAGCACAGGTTGCAGGAAGGAAGCATTTGGAGCAGGCATGGGAAACCAGGGTGTATGCACATGACTGGATTTCTAGCTGTTCTTGCAGCATCTCTGCAAAGAGGTCTCTTAATAAAGAGTTAGAGTAATTTCACAAGCATGGAGTTCTCATGTGCTATTACCTAGCAAATGGTACATGAAACATCAGAGGTGGAAAGGTGTGGGTTGGAGGTGGGGCTGGAGCATGGTCTTGGTTTCCCCAGTACCACGACCCAGTCAGGAGTTGGTATGCCAAAAGTGAGATTTGCTCTCTGGAGACCCTGGAACGCTAGAACAGGTTCCCAGGGGCTTGATTTACTACCAGAATAAATCGGAGGCTGCTCTAATTTATGCTGGAACATAAACCAACCCTGGTTGCCCCCAAGGTGGGAGAACTGCTGAATGTCATGTTTGCCCCCATCATACACTCCAAGGATAGCTTGGTTGGACCTGAAGATCTGTGCCTTCTTTTACATTTAATTGAAAATGGTCTTGCTGGGGTTTCAGTATTCCCTGGCAGTGTTTGCAGCTTAGACATGGCACTGTCTGACTGCAAACTGGAAATGGAATAGAAATGAAAATGGTGGGTCTGCTTCCTTTCTCCAAGAGAAGTGAAATGCCAAACAGCACAAAGGATAAAAACTCAGTCCATTTTAGCCTCTGAACGGTTTCAGTCAGACTCATCTTGAGGATTCCTAGTGACACAGAAAAGGAAACTACTTCTGTCATTTTCACAACCCACTGTAGAACCTCAGCAACTGCTCATTCAAATAAATGCCCTGTGCTATCAAATTGAAGCACCACTCTTTTGCTTAATTTCTTTTTCTTTCTTCCACCCCTGTTCTTTTGTTCCTTTTTTCATTTTTTGTCATATGACTCTCACATAGGAAGGAATCTGATCTAGTGGTTAGAACATGAGACTGAAAGTCTAGAGAACTGTATTCGTTTGACAGCTCTGAAACCAACTTGATCCATGACCTAAGGTAAGTCACCTTGAGGCTGAATCCTGCAAATGTACTTGAGTTAGTGTTACAAGTCATTCTCTGCACAATCCAGAAAGGAGATCAGTCCATTATAGTCCCACCTACAGAGGACTGATTCTTTAGCTTAAATTGTAGCGGTTCCTGCTTTTAGTTCTAGAGGTTCCCCATTCAATCCCTGGTGTGTTGACCAAGATGGCTGCCATCAAACAAAATGTATTCATTTGAGTTGTTTTTACTTAAGCAAATATTCCCATTGATACCACTTGAACTACTCATGAGGATAAGAAGTACATATCTAAGGGTTTGAAGGAGTGGATCTTTACACACTACTTTTGAAAGATGGTGACAATACTCACCTACCTCATAGGAACATTAGAATGCTTATTCCATTAATATCTGCAAAACGCTTTTAGAAGCTCAGATGGAAAGTATTATGATCTGTAACTATAGCACTTGTAGTGAATGGATACTGACCCCTGTCATGTGACAAGGGTATTAATCTTTTGCAACTCTGATCCATGACAAGTGTTTGGGCCTTCAAAATAAATACAGTCTCGAGTCATCACTCCTGTGTCTCACACATTCATTGCATGCAGTGGTGTTGTAGCCATGTTGGTCCCAGAATATTAGAGAAACAAAGAGCATGAGGTCATGTCTTTTTGGAGCAGCTTCTGTTGGTGAAAGAGACAAGTTACTGAGCTTACACAGAGCTCTTCTTCCACTGGCATGTTTGTGGGCGCAATGCAGACCAGTGAAGAGCTGTGTCGCATTTTACCGTATAATCCTGAGTGCCCCACAATGCCTTGCTACAGTGACTCTCTCCCTGGGATGCCCACAGTCAGCACCAAGCATGCATTCGATGCCTATGTATTGGGCAGCCCTGGGCCGATACTTTGGATCTTGGAGCCTGCCTGCAATACCACAGACTTCCACGGGTTGCCACCAGCCTTGGTTAACAACTGATAAGGTGACTCCACATGCTCTCCAGCCCCAAATTGTCCCAGAAACATGTGTTCTGAAATGTCCAACCCTGTCCTGGAACAATCAGAGAAATGTTAAGGTCCATTGCTCTTTTAAAGAGTCAATAGAAGAAGAGCTCTGTGTAAACTTGAAAGTTCATCTCTCATCAACAGAAGTTGGTCCAATAAAAGTAGGGTGACCAGACAGCAAGTGTGAAAAATCGGGACGGAGGTGGGGGGTAATAGGGGCCTATATAAGAAAAAGCCCCAAATATCATGACTGTCCCGATAAAATCGGGACATCTGGTCACCCTCAATAAAAGATATTACCTCAAACACCTTGTCTTACACATTCATTGCACAGATATGCAAAGTACTATTCTTGTTATTATTGCACTTAGAAATATGTTAATTTCCCTTTTTCTTTGTTACATTATGGTAGCATCTAGAATCCCCCATCTGAGATTAGGGTGCCATTATGTTGGATGCTTTATGTCATTTATAATTTATACCATTTATACTGACTCCCTAGATCAGTGGTTTTCAGACTGAGATACCCGTAACCCCCAGGGGTATGTGAACTCTTGTCAGGAAGTACATGAGAAAAATCCTGTAATGGTGGACAGCGTATGTTATTTAGTAAGACTTGCAATCTAATCACTGGTTAAACGCCTTTCTATTAAACCTGCAGCTGCCTTAGTGTACATTTCATTTCTGCTGTGCAAGGTTAACGCTATAAACACGTATAAATGCTACAAGTGTGACACCACATAGGCGTCATTAGTGAGATTAACGCTAATGAGGCCTAATTCGCCTCGTTCTTACAAGCCGCTATTGACGTCTGGTGTCAGAGTTACAAGTTTTTAGTCTTCAATTCAGTGGGAAAATATTGATCGCTGGCTCAAGACTTGGACATTAGCAAAGGGGCAGAAGGAGAGGGGGTGGAGGGGAAGAAGGAGAGGCCCCGAGATGGGACAGATTCTTCTGCAGGGCTAAGAGTATAGTTGGATAGATTAATAATATTGCTGGGTGGGTTAAGGGAACCACTGTTGTGGCCCCTTGTGTCATGTAGTAGTTTAGATAGTTTAGTGTCCTTTTTCTTTTGTAGAGAAGCAAAGCGTGTGTTGTAAATGGCTTGTCTAGTTTTTGTAAAGTCCAGCCACAAGGAAGTTTGGGTGGAAGGTTGTTTTTTTATGAAAGTCCTGCTTTGAGCAGGGGGTTGGACTAGATGACCTCCTGAGGTCCCTTCCAACCCTGATATTCTATGATTCTATGAGAGTATCCAGTTTTGAGAGCTCATTCTTAATCTTTCCCTGTTTGCGGTAGAGGATGTTGATCAGGTGGTTCCACAGTTTCTTTGAGAGCGTGTGGCACAAGCTGTCAGCATAGTCTGCGTGGTATGTAGATTGTAATGGATTTTTTACCTTCAGTCCTTTTGGTATGATATCCACCTGTTTGCATTTAGAAAGGAAGATGATGTCTGTCTGTATCTGTAAGAGTTTTTTCATGAAGTTTATACTACAAAAGGTTCCCCCACCCCACCCCCCCACTCTCCTGCTGGTAATAGCTCACCTTTTCTGATCACTCTTCTTACAGTGTGTATGGTAACACCCATTGTTTCATGCTCTCTGTGTATATAAAATCTCCCCACCGTATTTTCCACTGTATGCATCCGATGAAGTGAGCTGTAGCTCACGAAAGCTTATGCTCAAATAAATTTGTTAGTCCCTAAGGTGCCACAAGTACCCCTTTTCTTTCCACAGAATAGGGCTTCACTTGTGCCAGTTGGTGATCAACTCCTGTGTTGCTAAAACAAAAGAGGAAAAATAATCCAAAGGCAGATCACAAGGTAATTTGGTCAGGTATCTACATGCCAGTTCACCGACATCTCCTACACAACAGATCTATATTAGCCAACCTTTGTTATCTATTTTCCAGTGAATTATATTAGCCCAGGATCTGACTAACTTTCCTAACCATCCAACATAAACTCCTACATTTATGACAGACTATGCAGATTGAGTGCACCTGGAACCTGAAATCAGTGTGAAACCATTAATTACACACAAGTACAATTCTACAGTCTTAGTTAACAAAAGTAACTTGCTCGGTTTTAAAGTACTTTACAACAATCTTGACTGGAACCTATTACAAAACAAATACACAAATGAAGTTTGTAACCATCTCCACAGTACGCACACAAGCACTCATATTTCCTTGCTAATTAGGTACTCAGTTTCAGGAATTATTCAATTGGCTGATATTGGTCATCGCCCCAGAGGAAGTCTGTGTGTTGCTGATCATGAGATCTTGTTCATCCATCAGCTTTCAGCTCAGTTAGCATTCAGAGCAGGAGCTGACACTGAAAAAACAGGTGGAGTGAAGGACAGACACAACTATAGTCTTTCCCCAGTGTGCTAATGGGCAGCCCAAAGTGCTGGAAAATAAAAAGAGACAGTTGAAGGGTCCTGTCCAAGATAAATATTGTAGGTGTCACCAGGAGGACTCAAAGGTGGCTGGCCGAGGACCTCAGTCTTCTCTCTTCCAGATGTTTTCAGCTTTGAAGAAGCAATGTGCTGAAGGAGATGGACCATTTTATCCAATTTCTGCTGGGTGATTCAACTTGGCTCTTCTTCTTGAAGGCAATGGCTTGGACAAATCAGATGGTGACCTAGACTTCTTCTGAAGATTGAAAAGGTCCAAACAAAAGGAGAGTTGTCCTCTCTCACCATCCCATCAGGGAATGAGACATCAATTTTTGAGGTCTTGTAAGTTATGCTTGCTCAATTTTCAGTTTCTCCATCAACACTCTGCTAGCTGCTGAAATGTTCAGTTTAAAGTTCATATAATTTACACAAAGTTCCTCCATATTCTTCACTGTTTTTTAGACTTGTTTTTGACCAGTTCATCATACAATACAAAGTTCCTTCAAAAACTGTTTTGCTCCAACAAACCAGAGCAGCTGGAGCAATTTCTCCTTGTTTTAATAGCAATGATGGGACCTTGGTATGTATGGCTTGTAGGGTTGCCAATTTTAGTTGGACGTATTCCTGGAGGTTTCATCACATGCCATAATCTTTAATTAAAGATTAATCTTTCATTCCTAAAGACTCCAGGACAATTCTGGAGGGTTGCCAACCCTGGCTTGGCTGAGTTTGTGTATTATTAACCAAACAATTACATTTCTAATTATTCTACTCTGTGGTCAAGTGTCCTTATAAACACACAATTTGGTTTCAGTTCCTTTTATTTAGTACCTTGTTCAGCACAGGTGTATTTCACTAACTTGATAGCATAAGCATGCTTGACTGCAAACATTAGCCTTACTTCTTCACTTTATCACCTAAACTAAAATAAATCAGTATGAATGCAACCCCTTTCTTTCCTAACAGGACTGCTCACAAGGAAAACCCCCTCATGAAAGTTTATATATTTTGCCCAAAGCTGTACCACTTACAATTGACTTCCCTTTCATATGCATTTTAATTATAATATTAGATTCCATCAAGTTCCCTATTTTACTACTGTATCTGGAACATCATATAACACCAATGTTTGATATTAATTTAATTAATTAATTTTAATTCATTTACTTTTTCACAGCCAGCGATAAAGGGGAAGTCGCTTTAGTTACACCAGCGGTACGCTCTTGCAAAAGACTGTAGCAACTCCGAGCTTCCTTTTGCAGAAATCTAGCCATCAGACCTTGGGTTTTTATTTTTTTAGCCCTCTGTTCTTTTCTACAAGGCTGGGCAATTCTTAAACAGTAATAACTGATCATTTTGGAGCCCCAGTTACTATAGAATGTAGCACTTCAGTTGAGAATTTCAGTGCACTAAACTCAGAAAGACCAATATTTAAAAGGAGAGCTTCTGATTTGTCACTGTTTTCCACCTCCTTGCAAGGGCTTCATCTAGAAGGGGTAAGTACAAAGTTCAGTGGGAACAACAAGTATACAGCTCTTATCAGGATCAGGCCCTTGCTGCAGCTGCTAATCTGCAGTCTGCCTTCTCCTCTCCTCTGATTCGCAAAAAGAAAAGGAGTACTTGTGGCACCTTAGAGACTAACCAATTTATTTGAGCATGAGCTTTCGTGAGCTACAGCTCACTTCATCGGATTGATTGATTGCCTCTAAATCATGCATAGACTATGCAAATGGGAGGGAGGGTAGCAGCAGCAGCCTTGTTCTGTGTTTGCTTACAGGGATCAGGCACAGCGGCAGTCCCATTATTTAAGGATGTGCTGACAAGTTATGCCAATGTAGGGAGGAAGGATGGGCACACATGATATACTGTCCCAAAGGAAGATACAGCATGTGCAATTCCTTCTGTATTCCAGAAAATCTGTAGAGGGATTGTGGCTCCCAAGCACTTCCTGGATCTCCCTGAGGATGACTGTTTAAATCAGATGGGACTGTTTAAATCACACCGTATGGCCTGATATTCTTTTTCCAGCTAATTTTATTGGGGTTATTAGCTGGGATCCTGATCTGCTCCTCCTAAGGTCAATCAATAAACTCCTATTGGCCCAGGACGTTCAGCTGACATTACAATATCAGCCCACCAATAAAATAAGATGACCCTAAAGCATGCAGTGTATAGCAGAGACACTACCCTTCTCCTCTCCCTTCCTAACCAGTGACAACAGGCGCCCGGGAATTTGCACTGAAAAGAACCCCTCAAACACAGAAACTGGGTCCAACATTTTTCCAACCTGCAAAGAAGTTTGGTTTCACCTCAGAAACAGGCAGGAATCCAAATCAGCTCTTGTTTTGGGCCAGATCCTGAGAGTGGTTGCCTGAGCATCTCTGGATGGGCACCACTCACCTCCACACTCCCGCCAAAGTTAGGAATCACTCAGCATTTCTCGGGATCAAGCCCTTTATCAGAGTCACTTTACCTGTCCCTAAACAATCACAGGACACTTGCCCGATCCGTCCTAGAGTTGAATGATGTTACTATCCTCAATTAAATTAGTGTACTCTGTAATTTTTGAGTGCAGTGTATTATTTCTGTGCTGATCTCTCACTTTCACTCCCATTGGTTTCATGTTCCCTTTTTCTGGGTGGAAAAGCTTTTAATCTGATCCATCTTAATTTATCCTGGTTCCACCCCCTGGGACTTTCCTAACTTCCTTCTGTAAAGGGAGGAAAAACTGACACAAGCATAGTACGTGCACCTCTCCAAGCTTAGCAAAAGTGGTGCTCTGTCTGTCTCCCTGAACTGGGTTTCTCTGTAGGCGGTGCATTCCTTGGGAGGGAGGGTGCATGTGTGTGTGGGGGGGGGGGAGAGCCATCCCACACTCAAGTGAGCTCTTATTTAATGGGGGTCTCCATGCAGGACAGCAAGCAGAAGAGATTTTCCTCCTCCCAGATTCTATTCCAAGGGAGAGGTGCACAAGCCAGTCACAGGGATGCAACACAGTGCTGAAATACCCCTGGAGGAAGCAGTTCATATGACCAATCAAGAATCCGGAATGGGTGTCAGGGAGGATCTGAAGAACATACGCTGTGCTGTCATTTTTTGCTTGTTCTCTGTCCTAGCCCTGGCATTGCCCACAGCCTATCTACTGGTTGGAAATCTCAGAGCCTACAAATCTGGCCCAGCTCAGGTAAGGAAATGCCATTTCTCAGTGATCTTAAGGAAAGGTTAAGAAAAAGACAAGAGAGTTTCTTTAAATATTTGGGTTTGGAGAAAGAGTTTGTGGCTTCTTGCTTTATGGATTTACGATTTCAAGGAAGAATGTTAAACAAACTTTTTGTTTCTTGCTTGCTTGCTTTTTCTTTCTTTCATGCACACAGTGAGGAAGGAGGAGGAAATCAGTTTTTTAATAGGCAGATTTTTCTTCATTTCTCTTTCTTGAGTTTAATAGGGTCAGAGGAGCAGGAACAATATTAAATCCTAACTGGCAGACTGAAGAAAACTCTATAGTCTAGCTCCTCAGCTAGTGTAAATTGCTGGTCGTGCCATTGAATTCAGCTGGGGATCTGGCTGACCATCTCTGTTCCACCTTTTTCTGATTGAAGCTGAGAGCTCTCTTGTCTCTTATTACAGGCTGAAAGGACCCTATTTCACCAGCCACCTGCTAAATGTCATTAATGTGTCCATCCATCTATTTGTGGGTTGTGTTTGTGTCAAATACCCATATGTGTGTGTGTGTGTGTATCAGATGGGTGAGAACTATTCATTTCAGCACCAGAGTCACATGCAGATTCAGATTTCCCTGGGATTTACTATGGTGGTCCAGTCTGGGCTAATTATTGGGAGTGACCCTAATCCCAACATTCAAATCCTCATCTAAATCTTGATCAAAAGTTTCCCAAAGTTCAGAAGCACTGGATTCAGGGGATAGTTGCAGGTCCATCTCTAATAAACAGCTGGACATCTATCTCCACATGCATACCTCTGTAGGTATGTGTCTTTCAACTCTGTGCTGCTGCCCTCCACATCAGCTTTTTAAGCAGGTGCATATTCTCATTGATGTCAATGGGATTACCCACCTGCTTAAAAGGTAAGCCAATGTATGATTGTTTGCAGGAGTGAGACCTTCATGAATTTCAGCTTTACGCTTGAAGTTCACTCTTTGCTCATTTGTATGAACAAAGCTTCAATTGAATGAATACCATGAACAACAATAATCAAGAGGTACTAATATACTGAATATGAGCCTTATTTCTATTCTGGCACTAGGTTTTTATACTCTTTGACATGCAGTTGTGTAGATATAGGTACAAACACACACACAGTGAAATCAGAGCTAGGGGCTCACTTCTAATACATACAGTTCTTGGTCAAAGACTTTATAATCTCTCCAGGGTGTCAAATACAATATTAGTTCTAGACTGTCTTTACTTACTGTGTTTGCTGGTTGCTTAGATGAATGCGTAAGGCAGATTTCCTGTTTATATCCACAGCTGTACAATGTGTGTGAGTGCATGTTTGTATACGGAGAAGCTGTATAAAACCGCTTAGAAACACACAACTCTTAAATCAGAAATTCTCTTCCCAGCTTTCACATTGACTCACTGTGTGGCCTCGTGACTTTGGTGAGTCACTTAACTGCTCAGTGCCTCTCGCTGTCTGCTATTGTGGTTTCTATAGTGCCCATTACTGTAATACCTTAGCACAACACCTTACACTGAATTCTGAATGGTTGGACTTCTGCATCTGGGCAGAGTTTACTGCTGACTTTAGTCCCTATACTGTCAGCCTATCAGTGCAGGGACTGTGTCTTTCTATATATTTGTACAGCACCTAGCACAATGGGGGTCCAGATCCTGGTCGGGGCCTCTACATGCTGCCACAATTGAAATAATAAAATAACAATCTGTCAAATGATATTAAAATTTACCTGGCTCACAGGTGTGTTGTACATTTTAACGAAGTAATGCTGGTGAATGCCCCTGAGATCTTCAGATAGAAGATCCTTTGTAAGCATTAAGGATTGCTTCATTCTGGACAATATTATTGTATATTATATTTATACATATTCATGAAAGGTAATTAGTGCATGTCTCTTGATATTACTCTAATATCTGGCTGTTATGATCGAATGAAGTATAGTATATGAAAATCCCAGTCTGCAAAAGTAAAATCATCATAGCTGGAAACTTGCCATCTGTCTCTCTGCCAAGTGGAGAGGGCGGAACATACTTATCCTGCTGTATTATTTACTGCACTCAATAAACCTTTCACTTGCTCCATTGAGAACTGAGTCAGTCAGTGACTAGCAGCTGTGAAGTAGTCATGGGTGTGTTTGACTTTCCTTGAGAACTTTCTTCTAATGCCTCCAAAAACCAGTGCTCTGAACTGAATATGGGTTCCTCATATGTGCCCTGTCCTGTAGCCATGACCCATAGGAGCAGCTCCTTTCATTCCAATGGGAACACTATCAGGAATGCAGGTGCTCCAACAAAGTCTTTTCTTTTCTAAACATTTTTTTAAAAGAACCCAGAAAAATCCCTTTTGATCTAATTCATTCCCATTAGTCTTTTAAAAAATTTGAATTGTACTGGTTAAGGGCATCTTTTTGTCAGACCACCCTCCATCATAATTAGCAGTCCCATCTAAGAAGAAAAGGACTGAGGGCTAAATGGTGGTTTGACCTCTCAGAAGCGAGTGAGAGCTCCTGTCTACCCCCAACCACTTACAGTTCTGCACAGGTTCCCTGGACTTTGGGTCTGGGCATGTAGGAATAAGCTGAAACTGTGTTCCCATTGATTGCCCCTGAAAGCAGGTGGACTGCTTGCTGCCCTCTAAAGCAGAAGATTAGTGGTGAGGAGACCAGTGGAGAGGATAATGGGAAAAGCCTTCTCTCGTCTCCACGACAGTGCTGAGTTGCTCGGCTGAGCTGCCCTGGGAGTGGGCGTTCATTTTTTGCCATGTTATAAGCTAGCCGTAACTCTTTTCCCTCAGGAGCAAGAGGGAAGCGGGTGAGGGAGTTGTGCCACAAAGGGGTGTCTCTCCTAGGTCTATCGCAGGGCTGGTGCAGATTACATGCCACCCCTTGCACATGCATGTGCCTAAAGTCATATTCCAGCCCGGGACAAGCTTAGACTGTTGCCTGATCTTTAGAGGCATCCCTTGTGCGATAGAGCACCTGATAGGGACAACCTGGGCAAACTGGAAATTCTGCTTTCCTCATTGTATTGCACCTGGTCTGTGTAGAACTATGGGGTTTACGCTCCAGAGCTGCCTGCCTCGGTATCTTCCACCATCACCAACACCCGCCCCCTTTTCAAAATAACCGATACATCTTTTGTGCCCTAATTCTGAAACAGCTGCATCGCTGTCCCTTAGTGGTGTGGTGGCTTCAGCAACACATTTGTTTACCTGGCTAAATTTCATGTTATTGACTTTATTTAGAATATAACGAGCACTTAGTTCCTGCCATAGAGCCAACTAGTGGAGTGATGCACAGCTAGGAATGTGCCAGTTGCTGCCTTATCAGTCTTCTCAGTTAATCATCTGTAAATGAAAAGCAAAGTCTTAATTGCTGCTCTTTGCACTTAACTCCCATTGATGGCACTGGGATTTGGAGAGGTGGGTCAAAGGAGTCCTGAGGCTGGCAGGATCAAGTTTAGAGGGAAATTCACCCAAATAGAGAAGGGCAACATAAGGGTCTGCAGCTCACTTTGAACTCAAGCTGCGACTGTGAGAATGGTCTGCAGCCATGCAGACAGGCCTCCAAAGCCGCCAGCTGTGGCATGGATCTCTCCAGGCCAGATCTGCACTGGCCAGCATGGAGGCCAGTGATGAGGGTCAGAAGAGGAACCGAAAGGAACCATATTTATGCAAAGCCAATGGCCTCAACATACCATGCAAGTGGCGGAGGGAGGCTGAATCAGCTACCCCAGGACATAGGCTGGAGGAACGGCTGTGGGTGGGCTGAGCAGAAGCTTCACATCCTGGCCCCAGGTGTGTAGTTTTCACCTCCCAAACTTTGCCTGCATTATCACCACGGCCCAACTGGATAGTAATGACTCCGTATTTATGCAGGTATCATGGCATTTCCCTTGTGGCCCAGTCCAACTCCCATGAAAGTCAGTGAGTCTTTTGATCGGCTTACATGGGAGTCGGATCAGGCCCTTAAAGCACAGGTCAAGCTTAGGCAATATTCCATGCCTGGAAATGACACAAAATAAATTTGGTGCATATATTATATCAGGAAGAGGAGGTGGATGAGGCATTTCTAGAACAAATAAAAGAAATAGCCAAAACATCAGACCTGGTAGCAATGGGGTATTTTAACAACCTGACAACTGTTGGAAAAGTAATATGGTCAAATACAAACTCTCCAGTAAGTTCTTGGCATGTATTGCAGACAATTTTTGTTCCAAAAAGTGGAGGAAGTCACCAAGGGGACAGGTGTTTTAGATTTGATTCTAACAGGGAGAAATTAGTAGCGAATCTGAAGGTGGAAGGCAATTTGAATGAAAGTGACCATGAAGTGACAAATTTCATTATTCTAAGGAAAGGAAGGTGTGAGAGCAGCAGAATTAGGACAATGGACTTCAGAAAAAAACAGACTTTAACAAACTCAGAGAACTGATAGGGAAGGTCCCATGGGAAGACAATCTAGCGGAAAAAGAAGTTTAGGACAGTTGTCCGTTTCTTAAGAAAACAATATTAAGGGCACAATTGCAAACTATTCCAATGCGAAGGAAAGATAGAACCATATTGGCCCCTTCCTATTCTTCTTATCAGGAGCTCTTTAAATTATCCCAAAATCAAAAAGGAATCCTACAAAAAGTGGAAACATGGGACAACTGCTAAGAAGGATTACAAAAGAATAGCCCAAGCATATAAGAACAAAATAAAAAAGGCTAAGGCACAAAATGAATTACACCTAGCAAAGGACATAAAAGTCAACAAGAGGAGGTTCTTTGAATACATTAGAAGCAAGAGATACACAAAGGAACATGTAGGTCCTTTATTTAGAGGAAAAGGAGCACTAATAACTGATGACATCGAGAAAGGTGACAAGGTGTTTAATGTTTATTTTGCTTCAGTCTTCACTGAAAAGTTTAATGGTGACCAGATACTCAATAGAATTAATATTACCAACAAGAGGGAAGGCATGCAAAGCAAATAGGGAAACAACAGGTTAAGGAAATTTAGATAAGTTAGATGTATTCAAGTTGGCAGGGCATGATGAAATCCATCCTAGGATACTTAAGGAACTAGCTGAAGCAATTTCAGAACCATTAGCAATTGCCTTCAAGAACTCCTGGAAAATGGGTGAGGTCCCAGAAGAGTGGAGAAGGGCAAATATGATAACTATCTTTAAAAGGGGAACCAAGAGGACCATGGGAATTATAGGCCAGTGAGCCTGACTGGTCAGTATCTGAAAAAGATACTGGAACAAATTATTAAACAATCAGTCTGTATGTACCTGGAGGATAATAAGGAATAGCCAGCATGGATTTGTCAAAAACAAAGCATGCCAAACCAACCTAAATTCCTTCTTTTTGGGGATTACTGGCCTAGTGGTTACAAGGGAAGCAGTAGATGTGATATATCTTGATTTTAGTAAAGCTTTTGAGATAGCCTTGCATGATATTCTCATAAGAAAACTAGGGGAAAGTGGTCTAGGTGAAATTATTATAAGGTGGGTGCCCAACTGGTTGAAAGACAGGACTCAAAGAATAATTATCAATAGTTCGCTGTCCAACTGGGAGAGTGTACCTAGTGGGGTCCCACTGGGATCAATCTGGGGTCTGGTACTATTCAATATTTACATTAATGAGTTGGAAATGGAGTGGAGAGCCCACTCATAAAATCTGCAGATGACACCAAGCTGGGAGGAGTTGAAAGCACTTTAGAGGACAGGATTAGAATTCAAAACAACCTTGACAAATTGGACAATTGGTAGGAAATCAATAAGATGAAATTCAATAAAGACAAGGGCAAAGTACTGCCCTTAGGAAGGAAAAGTCAAATGCACAACTACAAAATGGGGAATACCTGGGTAACGTGTAGTTCTGCTGAAAAGGAACTGTGGGCTACAGTGGATCACAAATTGAATACAAGTCAGCAATGTGGTGCAGTTGCAAAAAAGGCTAATATCACTCTGGGGTTTATTAACAGGAGTGTTGTATGTAAGACGCAGAAGGTAACTGTCCTGCACTACTCAGCACTGGTGAGGCTGCAGCTGGTGCACTGTGTCCAATTCTGAGTGCCACATGTTAGGAAAGATGCGGACAAACTGCAGAGTCCAGAGGACAGCGACAGAAATGATGAAAGGTTTAGAAAACCTGACCTTTGAGAAAAGGGTAAAAAACACATATTTAGTCATAAGATGAGAAGGCTGTGGGGTGGGGGAGACACACCTGATAACAGTCTTCATAGAATCATAGAATCATAGAATATCAGGGTTGGAAGGGACCTCAGGAGGTCATCTAGTCCAACCCCCTGCTCAAAAGCAGGACCCATCCCCAATTAAATCATCCCAGCCAGGGCTTTGTCAAGCCTGACCTTAAAAACTTCTAGAGAAGGAGATTCCACCACCTCCCTAGGCAACGCATTCCAGTGTTTCACCACCCTCCTAGTGAAAAAGTTTTTCCTAATATCCAACCTAAACCTCCCCCACTGCAACTTGAGACCGTTATTCCTTGTCCTGTCCTCTTCCACCACTGAGAATAGTCTAGAACCATCCTCTCTGGAACCACCTCTCAGGTAGTTGAAAGCAGCTATCAAATCCCCCCTCATTCTTCTCTTCTGCAGACTAAACAATCCCAGTTCCCTCAGCCTCTCCTCATAAGTCATGTGTTCCAGACCCCTAATAATTTTTGTTGCCCTTCGCTGGACTCTTTCCAATTTATCCACATCCTTCTTGTAGTGTGGGGCTCAAAACTGGACACAGTACTCCAGATGAGGCCTCACCAATGTCGAATAGAGGGGGACGATCACGTCCCTCGATCTGCTGGCAATGCCCCTACTTATACATCCCAAAATGCCATTGGCCTTCTTGGCAACAAGGGCACACTGCTGACTCATATCCAGCTTCTCGTCCACCGTCACCCCTAGGTCCTTTTCCGCAGAACTGCTGCCTAGCCATTCGGTCCCTAGTCTGTAGCTGTGCATTGGGTTCTTCCGTCCTAAGTACAGGACCCTGCACTTATCCTTATTGAACCTCATCAGATTTCTTTTGGCCCAATCCTCCAATTTGTCTAGGTCCCTCTGTATCCTATCCCTGCCCTCCAGCGTATCTACCACTCCTCCCAGTTTAGTATCATCCGCAAATTTGCTGAGAGTGCAATCCACACCATCCTCCAGATCATTTATGAAGATATGGTAAGGGCTGTTACAAAGAAGTCTGTGATCAATTGTTCTCCATGTCCACTGAATGTAGACCAAGAAGTAATGGGCTTAATCTTCAGAAGGGGAGATTAAGGTTAGATATTAGGAAAAACTTTCTGTGTATACAGGTAGTTAAACTCTGGAACAAGGGAGCTTGTGGAATCCCCATCATTAGAGCTTGTTAAGGGGTGGCCTAGGTATACTAAGTCTTGTCTCAGTACAGGGGGCTGGACTTGATGGCTTCTTGAGGTCATTTCCAGCCTTGCATGTCTATGATTACCCAGGCATGTGTATTCATATGCATGTCCACATAACACAGAATCTGGCCCCTCCAAAAGGCTTGCTCTCTTCTTGTGTAAAGAGCAAGAGAGATGGATGTGACCTGAATACAGCTGCTGATTAATCTTTATGGCCCCACTGTTCCTAACTATTTTGCTGCATTCAGGTTTGTAATGTGGACACCCCCTTTCAAAAGGACGCAATAAAATGAGATGCGTGGGAGGGGGATCTTTAGCTGTTTTCTTTTGATTTAAACGTTAAACGTTTATAAATGGTACTTTTGGCCACTTTTGGAATTGAAAGCCCGTGGCAGCTTTTTGCATACCGCAGACTTCACAGGAACTAAAGCTGCCATTTCATAGAATTATAGGACTGGAAAGGACCTCGAGAGGTCATCTCGTCCAGTCCCCTGCACTCATGGCAGGATTAAGTATTATCTAGGCCATCCCTGGCAGGTGTTTCTCTAATCTGCTCTTAAAAACCTCCAGTGATGGAGATTCCACAAACCCCCTGTGCAATTTATTCCAGTGCTTAACCACCCTGACAGTTAGAAAGTTTTTCCTAATGTCCAACCTAAACCTCCGTTGCTGCAATTTAAGCCCATTGCTTCTTGTCCTGTCCTCACAGGTTAAAGAGAACAATGTTTCTCCCTTCTCCTTGTAACAACCTTTTATGAACTTGAAAACTGTTATCATGTCCGCTCTCAGTCTTCTCTTCTCCAGACTAAACAAACCCAATTTTTTCAGTCTTCCCTCATAGCTCATGTTTTCTAGACCTTTAATCATTTTTGTTGCTCTTCACTGGACTTTCTCCAAATTGTGAGAAATTTGTGTGTCCAGAATTGGACACAATATTCTACTTGAGGCCTAATCAGCTCCTAATCAGGAGATCCTTGTCTTCTAATTAGCTCTGGGGTGGGATTTTTCAGAAGCACTGAAGGCAGGTTTAACTGTGTTCCCATTGCAATCAATGGGAGCTTTTCCACAGACTTCAGTGGCAGCCAAAGGGTGATGCCGTGGACTTCTGAAAAATACCAACCTAATCAAGAATGGGAAATAAGAAAACTCTCCAGTATAATTTTTAAAAGGACTAATTTTTAAAGTATTTCATTTTGAGGTCTATAAATGATACCCCTTTATTGTACGATAACACAGCATCTTTCAGCCCAACTGATCTTTACTATGCAGTATATACACATTATATACATGAACAAACTATTCAAAATAACTAGCGCTTTTCATCATATGATTTCAAAGCAAATCAATATCATTATCCCCATTTCACAGTTAGGGGAACTGAGGGAGAGATAAGGGAAGTGATGTGCCCAAGGTCACCCAGCAGGCCACTACCAGAGCCAGGAATAGAACCTAGATTTCCTGAGTCCCAAACAAGTGTTCTATCCACTAGGCACCACTACTTCTCTTCTCCATTTTATTCACATTGGGTTCTTCCCCCCTCGGAAAACTAAAACTTTTGGCCTAAAATATAAATTGTTTTGATTTTCAGCCAAACATATTTCAGTTGTTAGCCATTCCACCCCCAATTTTTGTCCCCAAAACACTCTAAGTTTTTGGCAAAAAGTCAAAACTTTTCATAGAAACAATCAGCTCTACTTAAATCTCAAGGGTTCTGATTATGTAAGGTTCTTGAGCAAACTACATAAGCAGGGATCTAACTTTGAGGATGGAGTACCACTGAAGTAAATAAATAGAGCTGTTCACATGCTTAAAGTTAGGTGTGTGCTGAAGTATCTTGCTGAATCAGGGCCAAACACAGCTTTGTTATGGCATATGTAACTACCTTGACATTTCAGTGATTACAGCTGTCATTAAAGTCGCTTGGGGGAGGAGTGTTCCCAAGGGAATTCCCGCACTATGGCCTTATAAAGTCCATCCAGGGAAATTACACATTCAGCTGACCATGATGCTGCACATTGCATCATAAATTACAATTGTATTCAAACATCCCAGCGATCTTGTGAGCTCTTGCAGAAGACAATGTAATATTCAGTACCAAGCAGCTGCCTCATCTCAAACAGTTCAAGGTCAACATGACAAAGGGTGTTCTTCCTGATTCCTTCCTATCTTGCAGACAGTGCCCCTGCAGTTTTCACTCGGGTCTTTTAGATCATGCTTTTTCTGCTGGGGGGGAGTGGTACGGCGGGAAGGCAGGGGCAGAGGCGGTGTAGCTGGGGAAGGGACGGAATTTTCTGTTGCAATTTTTTTCTTTTCTCCAGATTTTTTTTTTTACATAATTTAGCTATTGGGAAATTACCATTTTATAAGTGGCTTAGCTGTCTCCTAGACCACACATGCACCTCAGCATTGGGCATCCATTTTAAAATCTCAAGCCTCAATGCACCACGCGCCAGGCTCAACTCCTGGTGAGGGTTGTCACAGTTCAGGGCAACTTGTACCTGTATTTCCCCACAGTGGTGCTCTCAGGCTTCCAACTCCCCATCTGTTGCCTTTTTTGGGGGTGGGGGGGGTGGGGGGGAGACCCATATCTCACTCCCTTCTGAGCAGGGTATTTCCAGACTGCACGGTTGCCTGCCTTCACTTTGTTATTCTCAGCAGCCACAGGCTGCCCCAGCATGTGCTGGCTTTCTATTCAGGGACTGATGACAGAACGATTGTCCGCAGTTATAAGTTGCCGTGCAGTTCTTTCTAATACAAGCCTATTTTATTCTTAAGGTAAAAGCACTACAGAGAAAACCGTTACCAAAAAAATATATATAATAATAAAGCCCCTACCCCAATGCTAATAAGCTTAGCAGCCATCACCCCAACTCGAACATGATCTCTGGCTGGAGCAGTCCTTCAGCACCCCACCCAAGAGATTTCCTTTGTGGTCTCAAATTCATCACAGCCTCGGCTCAGAACTAGCACATTCATAACATGTTTATTCTACTCTGTACACTGTTTAGGAGTCTTTGATCTGGAGTTTCCTGGAGCATGTAATAAATATACAGCAGCTTCTCCTCACGAAGGTATAGCTTCAAAAGGGTGGATTGGAAGTGGGTCATTTGCATTCCCAAATGTACTTCCTAGGAAATCCATTTCACAGGTGTTGTTTCAAATAGCCCTTTGAAGTTCCTAATACCTTCCAGACATTGCATTAGTGAGTCAATCTCCGAGAGAAGGTACAAACATACAATTCCACAATAACACAGACACAATTGCATTTTCAAAACAATGGACTCCAAAGCTGTTAAAACTAATTCAGCAAGGTTTAACTTAATTCAGTAAAGTTAATTCAGGATATTGTCCGTCTGCCATGAAGCGAACTCAGCCATTCATTCTCCTTTTGCCCATAGAGTCATAGAAGCATAGGACTGGAAGGGACCTCGAGAGGTCGTCTAATTCAGTCCCCTGCACTCATAGCATGACCAAGTATTATCTAGACCATGTTGGCATGCAGCATGTGTCCTCTTCCCCCAGAAGCGGCTGATATTGTGTGTGTGTGTGAAATAATCCAAGCTGGATAATATATGTATATAAACATTAAATATTATCACTGTTTTCTAGTAGTAATTGTCATTAACTCCAGTTGAAGATCTGGCCAATCAGCAGAGCTCCATTGAAACCAACTTACAATGAAATCTACTCTGATTGACACTGATTGAGAGTCTGGTCCACAAAGTGCATATGCATACAACATAAGCACACTCCTAGCAGACCCTGTCCTGCAGGGGTTCTCACACTTTTGCCTAGCCCTGGTTTTAACAGAGAGAGTTGGGGTCAGCTCCTCAGCTGCTGTAAATCGGTGTATGACACTGATTCACACCAGCTGGTGATCTAGCCGACTGTTGTCTCATGGACACCTGCTCTCGCTTTCATTATTGTATAGGCCGCCTTTTGTGCCATTTCTGTAGCAGCTACTGGAATTGGGTGCGGGGAGAAATAATATTAGAAGAGTCTTTAATGGAGAGTGCAGGGAGAGGCAATGGGTTGCTACAGTTTAGCAGCTGGAGAGGAGAAGAGTCAGCATCATGTGAGCAGGTTCTCCATAGACCATCAGCAAATGCTCCACAGTTTGAGAACCACTGTAAGTATTGTATGCCTCTAGGCATTGCTATTAAGATTTGGGGTGGGGGCGGGGGTTGCACATGCACAAACTACAGACCAGATCAGGGCTGGCCAACCTGAGCCCGAGAAGGAGCCAGAATTTACCAATGTACATTGCCAAAGAGCCACAGTAATATGTCAGCAGCCCCCCATCAGCTCCCCAACCCCTCTCCCAGCGCCTCCCACCCACCAGCAGCCCCGCCGATCAGCGCCTCCCCCTCTCCTCCCGCACCTCCCGATCAGCTGTTTCGTGGCATGCGGGAGGCTCGAGGGGGGAGGAGTGAGGGCACTGCAGGCTCAGGGGAGGGGGTGGGAAGGGGTGCAGTGGGGGCAGGGCCTGGGGCAGGGCCAGGGGTTGAGCAGTGAGCACCCCCAGCACATTGGAAAGTTGGCACCTGTAGCTCCAGCCCCGGAGTCGGTGCCTAGACAAGGAGCCGCAGATTAACTTCTGAAGAGCCGCATGTGGCTCCGGAGCCCCAGGTTGACCACTCCAGACCAGATCCTCAATCAGCCTAGCTCCATTGGCTTCAAAATTTTGCTGATTTATATCACCTGAGAATCTGGCTGAACAGAACCAAAGTCTTGCAAGAATGCAGGCACTCCACCTATGGGGGTTTGAATGGGAAAAGCCAGCCCCAATGGCAGGCATCTGACTGGCAAGTGGTAACCGGCCTTCCTGTTGCTTTGCATAAATGCCTTTTGTCTTTGGCACAGACCAAGTCAATATTATGCTGCAATATTTACAGTGCGAGTCTGAATGGGCTTCACAGGGACTCTGGCTCTCAGATAGGGAGAGTGATTTAGCAAGTTATTAGACAAACAAAACTGACCCTTCCTCTGTCAAGTGCTTGTTTACTTGCAAGGTTAGTTCTCTGCCACTGAGAGTTCTTGGCTCCTTTTCGTTACTGATCTGTCTTTCACACAAACTCTTTCCCCAATGCCTTTAGAGAACGACATGATAGAGTTACAGATTCACATAATAAAGAGCAAAGGGAGAGAGGAATCGCAAGCTACAGAAGTAAGGGAGAAATTATGGGACAGATCCTCAGCTGCTGTACATCAATGTACCCCCATCCAGAGGAGGTCTGACACCAGCTGCGGATCAGGCCCACTATGATAAGAAAGAATCAGGGTCAGATCCTGGCTTCCAGCTCTAAGCTCTGTGCATTGTCTCACCTCTGCATGACTTGCTCCCCTCCCTGAGGTGTAGGAGATGTTCAGTGGTAGGCTGGGGATGGGAGGGAGTGGGGCTGGATGGAGTTGTGCTCCACACTCCCTGGTTGGCAGAACTGTCCCTGGGTGACTGCTCTGGGTGGCATAACTTAGAGTAGCCCTTAGGCCTTTCTGAATTATTCCATGGGCAATTTCAGGCTCTGGCTGAGCCAGGAAGCAGGAAGATGCTTTGGAGCCACCGTTCTCCCACCCCAGGTCCCATGCTTAGCACAGATCAGCCAGACCTGGGAACCTGTCCTGTGTGTGTGAGACAGAGGGATATTGGAAGGCTGTGGAAGAGAAGGCTCTTGCACCAACAACTGAAACTACTTGGGGGTTTGTACTTCAGGCTCAGTTCAGATGTAAACAAATATTGTTGTCTCTTCTGTCTCCTGAGGCAATTGCCAAAGGCTAGATAGACTCTTTTGATGAAAATATTACATACACAGACAGGCCTCTGCTCTCCAGGGTTTGTCTTGTCTCAATCACCTGAACACTAACTGCTTGTGAATCTATTCGCAGGTTGCAGATGAAAGCGTGTCTAGATTCCTAAAGCAACAGACATCACCAATTTGTAAGTTTGCCAGTCCTTTCCTTCTTCTATAAAACCTTCTGTTCATTCACGTGTCCACTGGGGGTGGTACCTGTACAAATTCCTCACGGCAGCTAAATGTAGGAGCAAGGCTGATAGGCAGTGTTTTTTGTAACTGGGTCAGCCCCAAGATATTAGACACAGGGTGGGTGAGGTAATATCTCAAAAGAGTTTCTCTCTCACCAAGGAAGTTGGTCCAATGAAAGATATTACCTCACCCTCCTTCTCTTTCCACTATATGGAAATGCACTTTCCCAGGGCTATCAAGCAGAGATACCTGCCTTCTCTACTAACAACTAAGGGTTCCAAGGGATTCAAATGCCCATGTGTAATTGTAACATTGAGAAAACCCAGTCGTCGGTGAGCGGGATCGAACCTGGGACCGCTGGAGCTTAGTGCATGAGCTAAAAGCAAACTACCGCTTAGCTAAAGCTGTACAGCAGACTCATTATATATTTTTTTTCTCTCTCGCTTACTCTCTTTCGCTCTCGCTTGATGGGACAGGAAACCACACCCAGAAGGTGTGTGGGTTACATGGCCTTGAGACTTCTCTCCTCCCTGCCCCCGAAACTGGGAACAATACAAGTGCAATAGAGAGGGGCGTGGGAGGGTGTGTAGAGAGATATGTCCCATAAACACAAACATCCAAGGACAAAGGCTCCTGGGGACAGATTCTGAGAAACCTGGCACAAATTGCTCAGGAGGGACTGGGCAAAGGAGACTTTCTGCCATCTTTCTGCAGACCTGATTGGCTGCCTAGGAGCGGCGCTGCAGCCCAGAATCTCTTATAGTAGGAAGAGCTATATGGTAACCCTTTGTTTCCACTATTTCTGCTTGCTATCATTTGACTCGCTGGAGGGGGGCCAGGGAACTGTTCCTTTGGGAACAGAGGGTCTGGGAAACCCAGTGGATCAGGGGCTGGGCACTCCACTGAGGTGTTTGGAGATTGGAGATTGGAGATTGGAGACTGCTGGGTACCCCTTGAGAAGCATCACAACCTGCCCCTTCCTGACCCAGCTACTCTCCCAGCATGTCCCCTAGAGTTGAGCTTTGAGGTGGACATTATGCCAGGTCACTAATATCAAGCCCTATGCTACTTCTGCCCAGAGGGACTTCTTCCTCAGCAGCTCCTTCATGGGCCCTGTACACTGCCGAAATAGCGTATAGGAGCCAGACTGGGAGCCAGATCAGCTTCCTTTAGAGGAAAAGGAATTGCTTAGTGTGGTGCAAAGGGGTGTAACTAGAAGCCAAAGGAGATTAAAGTCCGAGAAAGTAAATTCAGGCTGAATGTCAGGAAAAGCTTCCTGCCAGTGAGATCTGTTACGCTATAGATCAGTCTCACCCGCAAAGGGGTGGAAGCCCTATCACTTGTATTATCTTAAAATTAGATTTCCCAAAGGAACCCTCTAAAGGAGGATGGGCTAGGTGACCTCGCAAGGATGGGGCAGCTCTTTGTCCTGCTAAAGGGCCTTCATACTGCTCTACAGTGCAACCCAGTCTTAAAACCATCACATCTGGCAAGTGGAGAATGGCACAAGGGAATCGTCTAGTAGCTTCTATGCCAGCTTCATCCCAGTTCCCAGTATAGGGGACATATCTTGGGGACAACTCTCCCCTGGTGATGCCCAGATGCTGGGATGGGCAATAGGCAACCAGGTACAGACAGTCCTGTGGCTAGTCTAGTCTACAGCAGGGAAGAGTCCAGCATCCACAAGGAACCAGAATTGGGGGCCGCAGGGTATACATGTGGTTTAAAGCCACCTTTGCAAACCTCCTCCTGAGCACAGCTCAGATGCATCCCAGGTTCTGGGATGTCTTTTCCATCTTTTTCATCTGCAATACTATGGGCTAAATCCTCTTGTGGTGCATGCTCCTGCAACCCCATCAAAGTCCCTGGAAGTTTGGGCAGGGTTAGAGCTGAAGGGTTGGGCTGAGAGTGAAGGTTTGAGTCAATAGAAAACATAAATGAAGGGAAAGGCTAGGAGTAGATAAGAATCTACATCTGAAACCACTTCCCTGTACTGTATTGTCTGTGTATGTGTATTAGCAGGAGAGTTGTAAGCAAGACAGGACAAGTAATTCTTCTGCTCTGTTCTGTGCTGATCAGGCTTCAACTGCAGTATTGTGTCCAGTTCTGGGCACCACATTTCAGGAAGGATGTGGACAAATTGGAGAAAGTCCAGAAAAAAGCAACAAAAATGATTAAAGGTCTAGAAAACGTGACATATCAGGGAAGATTTAAAAAATTGGGTTTAGTCTGGAGAAGAGAAGACGGAGAGGGGACATGATAACAGTTTTCAAGTACATAAAAGGTTGTTACAAGGAGGAGGGAGAAAAAATTTTCTTCTTAACCTCTGAGGATAGGACAAGAGGCAATGGGCTTAAATTGCAGCAAGGGCGGATTAGGTTGGACCTTAGGAAAAACTTCCTAACTGTCAGGCTGGTTAAACTGGAATAAATTGGCTAGGGCGTTTGTGGAATCTCCATCATTGGAGATTTTTAAGAGCCAGTTGGACAAACACCTGTCAGGGAAGGTCTCTAGATAATATTTAGTCCTGCCTTGAGTGCAGGGGACTGGACTAGATGACATCTCGAGGTCCCTTCCAGTCCTACAATTCTATGATATTAATGCTGCAGGGAAAATGTAGCTGGACGTGAAAGCAAACCCCAGCTCACTCTTGTTCTGTGGGCCAGACTCACAGGTGCCCTATGGGCTCTTTCGTGCCAGTGCAGCTGGTGCAAAGAAGGTAAAGTCCACCATTCCCCCACCCACCCCTTTCAACACAGGAGGTGGATGCCTCCTCAGCAATGGTCACCCAGTGCAGGAAGGACCATGGGTAAGCTCTGGGCTGGAGGAGAGAGGTATGGATGGGAGGGAAGGTGGGGAAGGAAGGGAGGAGCAGAGGCTGTGGCTGTCGCAGAGCTCAGGCAGGCTTGAGGAAGCAGTGCGGAGCTTGGGGAACAGAAAGATGGCATAAGAGGGGGAGTGGCTGGGTTGGTGCTGCAGGCCCTGAATAAGGGATGTGCAGACTGCCTCCTCTTTGCATTGGTGTAGGGATAAACCTGCCTTGTGGCTTTTTGAGCACAGTCTGACTATATTAGTATTGAAATGACAGAATGATAAAGGATGCCCTCATGCATGCTGAAATCTAATTCAAAGAAGAGGCTTTTGCTTTGCTTTTCGAGGGGGTGGGGTGGCGGTGTTTGTTTTAAAAGGATTTGCCAAGTTCTCACAAGCCTTGCAGTGAAATTGACAAGTCCTGGTGCTTGCTCAGTGATCCTATCAGCTCTGTCCAAAACTCCATTCCTGCCTGCCACAAAAAACAAACACAGAAAACCAGCCTAGACAAATAACTCATAAAACAGACCAAGGCGGAAATGAAGAGGGACTGCACAGAGTCTCTCTGTGAAGACTCATTCGGACTCGGATGTTTGCAAATGTTTTTTTTTTTTCTTAATTACAGCTTTAGTATCCAGTGCAGAAAAGCCAAGAGCACACCTAACAGGTAATTTAACTGTTCAAAAATGATATGCCTCCCTGGGTAGTTGTCACTCACATTGCACTGCACAGAAGCTCATCTCCAAAACACATATGCCTGATGGAAACTGACAGTCAGAAGTTGCCAGTCAGGAAAAGTAGGGGAAAGAAAGTCATCTCCTGTTTACACTCTCTGGGCCAGATCTCAAGCTGGTGTCTCTTGACTTAGCTTTACTGAGCTATGCTGATTTATACCAGTCGAGGATCTAGCCCTGTGTTCATACAGAGTGTCTGCAAAGCCAGGCACTTTATGAAAGATTCTCTTTATGGTTTTAAAAGGCTGCTTACAAAATGAACACTCGGGCTGGCGGCTGTTAGCAACTGCTAGAATGGCTGGTATTTTACTCTTCTGCTATACTTAATGGGACTATTTAAACAGAAAGGGCCTAGTTGTAGTCTCATCGTGATGTGACTCAGGAGTAACTCCACAGCTGTCAGTCAATGGAGCTAGAGCAGTTTAAGGGACAGGAGAACCAGGCCTTTAATATTCCATAAGGATCACAGTCTTGATTCTCTTCACTTACACCTTTTCCACGCCAGTAGAACTCCATTGACTTCAGTGGAATCACCCCTGATTTACACCAGCGTGCGCAAGAGAAGAATTAGGCTCAGTTGTGACTCTAAAGAGTCTGAGCAGTGGTGAGGAGGGGGAAGTGTCAGGAGGTATTATGCCTTTCTCAAGGACAGGAGTGGGGGTGTCAAAAGAATAAGAAAGGCTGAGGGAGCAGCCTGAAGGGTGCTCTTTGCTACACCCTGCTTAACAGGTGTGGCCAGCATTACCCCCAGCCATGCACTCATGGAGCTTGTCAGGTACATCTGCTCTGCAATAAAAAACCCGTGGCACAGACTCTCAGAGCCTGGGTCAATGGACTCGGGCACACAGGGCTTGGGCTATGGGGCTAAAAACTGCAGTGGGCTCAGGCTCTGAGAACCAACCTCCACCCCTTGTGGCGTTTCAGATCCCAACCTGCAGCCCACACCTGCATGTCAACCCTGCAGCCTGAGCCCTCCAAGCTCAAGGCAGCTGACACAGGCCAGCCATGGCCATGCGGAGGGTCTTTTATTGCAGTGTAAAGGTACCAGACCAGGGGATGATGCTTGATTCCTCTGTAGATGGGCTGAGGGGCAAGGAACTCTCAATATGCTCTAAACCCCTTCTTAGTCCCCTTTTTGAGGGAGGGGCATAATCATAGAATCATAGAATATCAGGGTTGGAAGGGACCTCAGGAGGTCATCTAGTCCAACCCCGGGCTCAAAGCAGGACCAATCCCCAGTTTTTGCCCCAAATCCCTAAATGGCCCCCTCAAGGATTGAACTCACAACCCTGGGTTTAGTAGGCCAATGCTCAAACCACTGAGCTATCCCTCCCCCCTATAACTGAGCCCTAACCTATTTCTATAGCTCCCAGATGAGAGAACCTGGGGGCAAGGACATATTGGGGGAAGTCAGTGGCAGAATGGCTGCCAGGTGGCTGGCACGGCTCTGATGGTTCAAGAATCTTGTGGACGGCTTCCAAGATCCCTCTGCCATGGTCAGACCTCCCGGCGTGGACTCTGGCCCTGATTCCAAAAAGCACTCAAAGCGCACGAGTAACTTTAAGCATGCGGGTAGCCCCACTGAAGTCAATGTGTACAGTTGTGCATGTGCTTAAACACTCCACTGAATCAGAGCCTAAGTTCCTATAGCTCTCGTAGCAGGGTTTTCCTCTCTGCGTTTGTCCTCAAGTTCCTCGCTAAAGCTAGATTGTGTCTTTTGACCCTTTTCCATGCCTTTTACTAATAATTTTTCAACACATCAGTGCAGATTTGCAGGAGAACAAGGTCACATTCATTGATAAAAGAGTCATTTGTGCACAGCCAGCGAGACATAGTCAGTCGCAAGAGATGCTGGACAAGAGACAGCCCCTCCTGCTGGCTCAGAATATTAGACTGTAGCTCTGTACTCCTGACGAATTAACTTCAAAAGCTTGTGTGATGTTCTCTTTGCTTCAGGGAAGCACCCAACAGTTGAATCAAATTTCTTTCAAACCCTTGAGTTTGCAAAATCTAGCTGGAAATCAGCAAGATTTCCGGTCCTCCTTGATCTGCCATTTGGGCACATTCGCTAGCTTGTACCTCCAACTGGAGAGGAGCAAGAAAAGGAAAATGACAAACACATTTTCAAGAAGTTCTCCTGTCTGTTTTGAAGCTCCAGAAAGGTTTGATTTGAGTTCTGGGCCATGAGGCAGAGGGTCTGTTCTTATTTTTCCTGTCCCTAGCCTCTACCCTTGTCACTGAAACGACATTCATTCCGATCACTGCGGGGGAGGAGGGGGATGTTAGTCACTACAAATCGTTAAGTAATAGCTACCACAGTGTGGTGATAGCTGAGCATTTCCCTAAATCCGTGCAGGAAACAACAGTCCTGTCTGTTACTCGTTGGGAACAGCTGGCCTTTTAAGGGTGACCACTGAATTTCTGGAGCCTGGAGCTGCTACTGTAGCACGAAGCAGCTTTAAATTTGTCCTAAATACCAGGCACAGCTGCTGCGGTGCACTCCAATGTGGGGGCCATGCTAGAGTGGGTAGGGAGCTGCATACATAGAGACCCCTACGCTCCAGCATCCCCAGCTGCTGAATTAGCCCTCAGGGAGCGTGGGGTGGGGAGGGAGGGGCTATTACAAGCTGCTGCAAATTAGAGCAGGCCTAAGGCTCCTCTAATTTATACCAAGGTTTGAACACCCCCTGGAAGCCCTGGGGAAGTGTGAGGTAGCAGACAGCCATTTGCTTTCCCTAAGCTGAGTTTCTATACCAAACAGAGCTCAGATGGAGCCAAAGCTCTGAGAACACTCTTCCTTCCACTCCAGATGCTCTTGCAATCCTTGTCTTCCCCCCCCCCCCCAATCTGTGTGCTTTACCTTTTTCTGGAGAAAAGTTAGAATGAACTAGAGCTCAAAATCCATTACTGCACGCCATCATAGTGTTATGCTGCTCAGCGAATACGCAAGGCATTACGGCTCATTCGCCTCTTCTGGGAGAAAACCAGTGCTAGCCAGTAGTTGTTGCAATGTTCTGGAAACGGGGTTTCAGACCAGATTGGGTACGTTTACACAGCCTGGGGCAGTGAGTCACCCAACCCAGGTCAACAGACCTGGACTAGCAGGGCTCACGCTAGTGCTCCGAACAGAACTGTGTAGACAGTGCTTTGAACTTGCGACTTGGGCTGGAGTTCGGGCTCCAAAGCCCACCCCCCGGCCCAGGCTTCAGAGCCCCAGGCACGACTGCAAAGCGCTGTCTACACATATGTTTTTAGAGTGCTAGCCCGTGCCCCATTAGCCCATCTGTCGATGTGGGCTGGGAGGGTTGCTTCTGCAGGCTGTGTAGACCTACCCATCCTGACCTGTTCTGAGCCCCCCGGACTTCCAGTGACGCCAACAGCAGCTGAGGCATCGCGCAGCCACACGCCCTTAATCCTGTTCCTTGTAGTAATTATGTGTGATCTTGCTGATCTCATACCACGCAGGGCATGCTTCGCAATTAAGTCTGGAAGAATTCCAAAGCTTTTCTCTTCTGTACTTAATTCATCCACTTTCCCCGAAATGGAATGATATGGAAAGAGAGCAAACATTCAATATTAACCCACACTCACACAAAAGAAAAGGTCTCATCTCTGGAAATCAGTTGCCTCTGTCTTGCCTGTTCGTTTATCCGTAGCGTTGTATGTTTCTTTTTATTGCCCAGAGAAGTCGGATGTTTTACTTTTCTCAGCTGTAACTTTACCGCAACAATTTTGTGTGACAAACGCAGTTACTAGGAAACTTGACTGCTGTCCCCTAGCAGAAATCACTCTTACACATAAAATATAGGGCTCTTGTTTTCCTAGCTACTGCCTGAGCTGAATTACAAACGGGGAAGAGAGATGATCAAAGCAGGAAGGGTAAAAGTCCCACTATGCCTCATCTCCATCCTCCAAACCCTGCAAAAATGAGAAGACAGAAATTGCCAGGCTGAATCAGACCTGGGGTCCATCTGCTCCAGTGTGCTGTCTCTGACAGCAGCCGTCCCCAGCTGCTTCCGAGGAAGGTACAAGATGCCCCACAGTAGGCAGATGTGGGATAATCTGCCCCCGGCAGAAACCTCATCTTAACCCTTCATAGTTAGAGACAGGTTTAAGCCACGAAAATAGTTTTGTACGGGACATGCAAGGAGGATGAGCTATGCAGATTCCACATGACTTTGGGACAGTGTTTGCAGTTGAAGCTGCCACCTATTTGGATTGGATTAACACCAAGGTGCTGATCATTTGTGGTCAGAAAAGATTCCATGCCACTTTTTCTCGAGGGCTGTCCTGGCTAAATGCAAGTTAGGGTAATGATAGACTGAAGGGTCTCTTGGATATGGGGTGTCTCACTGATCACTGTCCTGCACCATTATGTACAGTTGCTGTAATTATTCACACAGCTGCCCCAGAGCTGGCTGCATTTTAGGATGCTGTGAACTGGTGCATTGGGCCTTGGGGGTGGGGGTGAATTTCCCCCTTTCATGTGACCGGGCTGCACCCTGAGGAAGGATTGCCTTGTAAGTGCTGGCCTCGGATTCAGGAGATCTGAGCTTTAGTCTCAGGTTGCCAGAGACTTGCTGTGCAGCGTCGGGCACGATTTTCCGAAGTGACTAATGACGCCAAGTGGCTCAGTTCCAGGGTGCTCAAACCGAGACACCTTAAAGGGGACCCAGTGTCCAGTCCCTGAAAATTAGGTCCCTTTACAGCATCTCAAGGTGGGCACCCAAACTAGCTAGTTGAGTTTGAAAATCTGGGCATAATCGACCTGTGCCTCAGTTTTCCATATGTAAAATGGGAGTAATAATATTCCTTTCCTCTGACCCTTTGTTTGCCTTGTCTAGCTAGCCTGGAAGCTCTTTGGGGCAGATACTGTCTCTTACAAGGTGTATGTAGAGTGTTTATCCCAGTGGGGCTCTGATTTCATGTGGGGCCTCTGGGCACTACCGTAATACATGGCAGAGTGAGCCCTTACTAAAGAGAATGTGCTAGCAAGGTTGTTTTCTTTTGAAGGAATATATCATCTGAGTTATGCTCACTGTCACATATCCTGCTTGAACAGGGGAACCAACTGATTTCTTTCCTTTCTCCTTTATGTCCTCAGTTAAGAAACAAGATCTTTCACCACCCATGGGAAACCAGTTTCCAGTTCTCCAGTGGGAACACGAGCGAGGCTTAGCCTTCACCAAGAACAACATGAACTATACCAATAAGTCACTGGTGATTCCAAAGGCCGGGGATTACTACATCTACTCTCAGGTCACTTTCCGAGGGTCCACTCCAAATCACAGTAAACCAGGTTCCATAACGCAGATCATCACCAAAGTCACGGACAGCTACCCTGAGCCTACCCAACTACTGACTGCCACCAAAACTCTGTGTGAGATGGGAAACAACTGGTTCCAGCCAATTTACTTAGGGGCAGTGCTTTTCATGGAGGAGGGGGACAGGCTGATGGTCAATGTTAGTGATATCCAATGGGTGGATTACACTAAAGAACACAAAACATTCTTTGGTGCTTTTTTACTGTAGGTTCTAACAGCAACGAATAAGGGCTGCTTCTAATTAGGGCTCTGAATCAAGTGCATCACTAAAGTCACACAGGAGTTTTGCTAATGATTTTAGTGAGTGCAGGATCAAGATGTCCTAGTTCCAAGCATCTGTGCTCTCAAAAGCAGTTTCCTGACCTGTATTCTCCTTCACCTGTGTGGCTGCGGTGCCCATCATTATCCTTGGGGGAAGGAAAATTCAATTAAATGGCCCATCCCAATATTATACCAAATAGATCACACCACATCAAACCACAGAAACACAGAGGGAGGCAGAGGAGAGAAAAATCCATTTCCATGCTAAAGCTAGGAACCTCTTGCATGCCTACAAGTGTTGCATAGATAGTTTATAGGTGACCGGGAACAATAATCTCAAACAAATCAACTAAGCCTACATTCCACCTCCAATAAGCAACCCCCTTTGCCTTAAACAACCACTTTAAACTGTCCCCAAGTTTCCAATGTAATTTTGTTTGATCTTTCTTCAGATCACTCCTCTCAACAGGCAATTTGTTCTTGGCATGCCCTTAAAAATAGATTTGCTCAGTACTTTGTACTAAAATCGAAAATTAAATCTTCAAAGGCACTATGTAAATCATTAACTCTTTAATTAATCCCTTGCAACTGCCCTGGGAAGCAAATTAAAATGACTTCTTGCAGTTTGCAAAACAAGCCAATAGACAAAAACATTCCTGATATTTTTTCTCCCAAGAAATTTTGCAGGAAATGGTGGCCTATGTTGTTCTGGATCCATTTGCTGCCCAGAAATGGCTCTTTTCATAGCATTGCTGATGGGTTGTACCTTTTTACACTGGAACACACAAAAAATGTTAATGTTTCAGTGTAAAAATTCATCTCACTATGAAAAAAGTCCTAATATTAGAACAGGTTGAAAAACTGGATCAGGAGGAGAAATCGGGGGGCAGGAGGGGAGGAGGGAAATAAGATTTTTATTGAAATTTTGAGCAAAAATTTCAAATTTTGAATACTTTCAACCTGCTGTACAGCAGGTAACTGTAGTCACTCAGAATTGGGACCATTTTGAAAATGTGTTATGTTTCCTCAAAACTGATGTTTTGCTTTGGTTTTGTAGCTTTTTGAGGAAAGAAACCACAAAATTTCAGAAATTTCCATAAATTGAAAACAAAATACCTTCCCCCCAACCCCACTTCCAAGATGGCCATGACTCCCCTCTACCCAGATGCTCACTCCTGCAGTGATTTCTCAAATGAAAGGCTGCTGTAACTTTTTCTAGGCACTAGGCCGGCTCACACCTCGTGGTTCCTCTACACAGAGAGCTGGGTTAATGTCAAGGCAACAGTGGGAGTAGGAACTGTAGCCAGGAGCAGAACTCAGGAACTTTCCACTTCTAGTCTCTTGCTCAGTCTTCTAGATCATACTGTCTCTCAGGGAAATTCCCTGGCTTTCCCTCCACTCCCATGATAAACAATTCACTGATGACTATTCAAATCATGTTCTAATAGACTCAAGCTTTATATTGTTACGTGCCCCTAGGTCTCAAACTCAGTCATGTAAAGAACCCAAATAATGAATTTTGCAGCTAGACACACTCTCTCTCTCTCTCACTGGAACTTCCTCCACTTTCAACATCTCTTTCCACGTGATCAGTGAAAGTGAGACTGCCTTATATATGTACTCATAGTACTTTGCTGGATTCCATATTGCTACATGTAGCTGAGATATATTTTCCTTCAATGCAAGTGCATGCCTCTCATAAACCAATAATGAGAATTCCACACATTAGAGAATGCTAGAGACCCTGACCAAGTTTAGTTGATGAGTTCAAATTTAAGGTCCTTATATATACACACACTCCACATATATAATGCAGCTAGACTGGCAAGGAAGCCCGTCTGTTCTCTCCATTGCATTCCTCCTTCTAAGAGGAGATACATTAATGCAACAATAAGCTATCTGACAAGATTAATAGAATATAGACTCTACAAGAGTGCAGTGTAGGGGAGGAAGAGAAAACAGCCGAGGCAAGTTGAGACAAGCGGGTGTGGGGGAGATGGAGAGAGAGAAGCATGGAAGGAGGCAAAATGATGCAACAGAATCATGGTCTGAGCATTGCCACCATGTCTCTGTACAAGCACATTAGAGCTGGAAAGCTGGCTGTGCTTTAGGTTAGTTGCAAGGATTCTCCATCTTTTTCTTACTGCAAACCCCTTTGTAAGAGAAGAACCCTCCCATGGCCCCCTCTTACATTCTTCCCAACCCCCTATCACCTGGCTCTCTTAATACCTGTCTTAGAAGGCAACTATCACCATGATATCAATGCATCCAAAAACAATTAAGAAGCACTGAACATGCCCCATGAGAGCGTGGCTATTGCCAGGCTCACAGCTTCCAAAGTTTTTTTAAAAAAACATGGTCTTTTCTCTTTTTGCCTCCTGCTTTTCTCCTCCTAGTTCCCTAGCTGTGGGTTAGGCCCAAGGAAGGTACCACTGTTAAGCTAAGACGCTCTCATCACAGCACACCTGCCCAGGACAGGTAATTTGCAGCAGCCTGATATTAGCACTTCTGTGAAGTGTATCCATGAAGGCAAAATTCAAGCAGTTCTATGACAGTTATAGAAATCCACAGAGCTCTTTGTTTCTATCTTGGGATGCTGTGGCATTATTCTTTGATCATGATGCAATGCCAATAAATTTCTACACCTGATTGAAATATATGTAAAAATCAAGTCATCAATACTTAATGCCGGGTGCACTAAATCATAGTAAAATGAGTTTAGGGGAAAGGAATGGAACGTACAGTACATGGCATATAAAAAAAGACTCTGTTGGAGATATCGATATAGAGACAAATAGATATATTCTGTTCATGTTCTAGGAAGTCCTAGAGCAATAATAAGACTTTCCTCACATGAGACGCATACAATGTCTTTCCAGTGTATATTTATCATACATTTCACAGCCCGGCTGTAATCACAGATTAGCTGTTAGTAGTCCTCACCTTGTTATCCACAAAACAAACCCATATTTATTTTCCAGGAGTCTGTATTTATAGTCCACTTAATGTAGGCTTTCATATGCAACTCTTCTTTGTGCTATTGCATTTATGTACGTAAGTGATTTTTCTTGCGTCACTTGTTTTAAAGTGGCGGTGGCATATTAACCCTGCACATAATCTCCAGTGGAAATTTTCTCTGTTATTGTGCTTCTGTAACAATGATGGTGACCAGTATGTATACAAAGAAACAGATTTTCATCTCATTTCCACTGGTGTATATCAGGAGAATCTCCACTGAGAGGATAATCAGACCCAGGCAGTTAAAAATGGTTGCAAAAAGCATGTAAATAGTACTACGGGTAATGGATTTTTAAAAAGTTGATTGAAACTTTGAGGCACTGTCAAGTGGCTTAAGCTGAAACTTTGGATTTTCTAAAAGGTTTTTTTGTTTGTTTGTTTTACAAAATTGAATGTGAACAATTATGTTCTTATAGAAGATTTTCTGATTTGGTTCAATTCAATGGAAATATTTTTCTCTAATTTAAATCATCCCCTCACAGTTTTGGAAACCCACAGACATCAGAACTGTTCTAATGCATGAGCAACAGAGAATGAAACTATCGCCCCAGTCCTGCAACACTTAGGTGTGAATAACTATAAATACATGAGTTATCCCGCTAAAGTTAATGGGCTCCTCACATTAATGGGCCAAGCATGTGACTAAGTGTTTGAAGGACTGGGGCCGACAGGCAGAAAATGAACTTGAACAGCCCAGTGAGTGATATAAATAAAGAAAACAACTGCCACAAATAGTGAAAAAGAAATTATGTTTTTTTAAACGATTTAGACCATGATCCTGCAAGGCAATTCTCTTGGGCAGACCCCTGATTGCAAAGGGAGTCTGCATGGCCATAAGGAAGTGCCTGCACAGATCAGATGAAAGGATCAAGGCATTAAATCACAATTATGTGTTATTAGAAACATAGATTAAGACAAAAAGAAAAGGAGGATTAGTGACACCTTAGAGACTAACCAATTTATTTGGGCATTTATTTGAGCATCCAATGAAGTGAGCTGTACAGACTAACACGGCTGCTACTCTGAAACCATAGATTAAGACACAGTTTTAAAGAAATCTGATTTTTCACCTTGACAGTGTCTCCCTCCAACCCACAAAGTGCTTTGTTTAATTAACATCCTGACTGGCCCATCATTTCAAAAGAGAACTAAGGAGAAATGTCATTCTTTAAAAGAATCAGATTGAATGTCACAAATATTTGCCCGATGTGGGTGTTAGAGACCAGTATAGCATTTTGCTATAGTAATATATTTTCATATAAATAACTGTATTATCTTATAGTACACGCTGTTTCCTTCAAGGTAGAGTAGACTTGGCTTACTGTTTCCAAAGTTTTATAATAAAAATATAAATGAATTTTACACAACTGTAATTCTGAGCTGATTTCTGTGTGAAAATGCACCAACCATTGGCTACTCAGCCATTTGAATTGTTCGATTATGCTGGCTAATATGAAAGAAACCATGTAGATCCTGTATAAGAAAAAGCAATATTTTGTAATAGACAACGATTTTGGTGAATATCATTTCAAAGTGCATTGAAATAAGAAGACATGCCCCCAAGACAAAGATGCCCAAACAAGAGTGAACTCAGTACAAGGGAGACCAGAGAAAGTAAAGCTATAAGTCTCCCAGTTGGTGATCTATAATTTGTTACCTGACAAAAACTGAACTAAAATTCACATGCTTCTGTCTGCCTTTCGAAATGTAAGAATCTTTGTAAAGTCAGATTTTTCTGAGTTTCTTATCCACTTTCAGTCAGGGGAAACAGTTGTTTCCTGTTTTGTTTTTTTAAAACACAAAAAGAAGAAGCAGTTGTGGAAACGTGGAAATCCAGTGTTCATCAGATGACACACTGAAACTTTACTCCAGTGTAGAGGGTCTATTCACTTAGATTCAGCAGAAACTTTCAGGCTGTTAAGATTTATTTATTCGTTGATCTGTTGCCTGCCTGAAAGCAAATGTTTGCTTTAACCGTAGCTGGCTTTGATGTACATAAACATGCACTGGATGCTTAAAGCTTTCATGTGCAAGCTTCAGCCAAAAGAGAGGGTCAGATGTTCTGATGGAGGCAGCAGACAGGAGCTCTTCTGGGCAATTTTAACCCAATTTTTATCCTGAGCAATGAATTAGACTCTTTGAATGTAATGGTAACATTCTCTCATTTTTGGTTTTCTTCTGGCCAATTTTATTAATCATTCCTCTGAAAACACGGAAGCGTTCTCTCTCCACCAGCAGAGACAAGAAATCTTTCTCCCACTGGACATGTCATTTTTGATTTCCAGGCTTTCTAAAATCTTCTTGCCTTTGAAACCAGAACATCTTTTTAAGATGGGTTCAGAAATGGTTGGTGGGGTCCTCTGCTCATCCATAACTCTGGCTCAACCATGGGTTGTGCTTGAGAAGGGAAAAACATTTTTATATTGTGTTTCATCCTCTGTGACATTCTTAAGATGTGTTATATGATTGGCAGCCTCAGTAGAATAGCCAAGATCTGAGTGAGCCATGGAGAATGAATGATCCCTTGCTGCCAGATGTGGTCCCTCCACACCAGTGGCAAATTGGGAGAGCTGTACGTCAACAACTAGCCCAGTCTCCAGTTTTATCAGCCCAGTGCCTTTCAGCAGCACTAAATTCACTCCCTCCAAAGGGTTAGATAGAAAACTATTAAACCACCAACTGAGCAGTATCTATACAGTCCTGGATCTTTCAGATCAAACCTGCCTTGAAGGGAGGAAAGGTGTTTTATTAGAATGTGATGCTGAGAGATTTAACTGTGTTACTAAAGCTAATGCTAAAACACATTATATAGTACAAAGGTTGGGGAAAGAGTGTCTGTACATGTGGGTATAGTGCTTATATTATCCACAAATACAAAGTTGGTTTTTTAAATGCCATATGCTGCAGAGAGTACAGAATCAGCAATAACCCAAATTTAGGTGAATAGATTTATCAATACAGTTTAGAAATTAGAATCCGAATACTCGGGTACATCACTCACGAAAAGTTGTACAGAGCTTTGGTTGTTGCATCACAAACCTCTGAGACTGGGTGTTAACACACTCCTCAATGGCCATAACTATCAGTAACAGGGGAGCTGGAACAATTTGTAAAGTGGGGGTGCTGAGAGCCATTGAACCAAACTGAAAACCGTCTACCACTTCAAGTCAGGGGGTGCTGCCACACACCTAAGACAAGGGGTTGTGAACCCACCTAGGAGTTTTGGGACTGAGTGAGGGGAGGGCTTTTGCAGAGTATTGTTTTGGTGAAGCAGATAGGGTGAGGGAAGGGAGCACACAAGACAGAGCAAGGCAGAGGTAAGAAAACCAATGAGTAACCTTTGAGCATAATGTGATCCTGGAAAAAGCTAGAGAGAATTTTTGGAGTATGTTGGTTAAAGAGATCTGGGGCTGTACGCTAAGAAACTATTGCCTTTTTGCTTGGTTCCTCCTGTATTTGGAGAAGCAGGACTTTGAACATTCCTTGAAAGTAAACAAGATTGTAAAAATACTGGACACCATCACTTTCTACTTCCAACTAATCATCTGCACCAGGCCCCAAACTTTGGCTAACTGCTCAGGTCAGAAAGAGGCAATGACAAGGATCAGTGTTATTCCATGGAATTCACTCAGTAGGGCAGGAAATTCCCTGCGGGAGAGATGGGATTTTAAATCTGCAGGACTGCAGTCAACCACCATTGGATGAGTTGGTCAACCAAGGTCTACTCAGCCCCCCCTCAGTTGCTGCCCAGGTGCGGAGAGCCCTTGGAACTTTTTGAGAAGAGCAGGGGACAGCCGCAGTGTCATAGTCAATATTGCCACTCATTTAACCAGCTTCTTAGCTCCCTCTTTCAGTGTCAGGCTGCATTTCTGAGGGCCGTCAATTCCCACCATCTCCAATAGGTGTTGAGGAGTCCTAAGCACCTTGCACGATTGAGCCCCTGTGGTCAGATATTCATCGTTCAGCAAGCACCGGTGGGGGCAGATTTTCCAGAAAGCTCAGCTCCCACTTAGGCACCTAAATAAGAGCCACATTTTCCAAAGTACTCAGCAACTCCCGTAGTGCCACAGATAGGCCAGATTTTCAGAGGAGTTCTGCATCCCGTGTGCACCAAACAGAAGACTTGGCCTTTACTGTCCAAGACAATCCAGGAATTGCTGCTGAATGCAAGATGGCCCCAACAATTGGCGATGCAGCATCAGTTTCTAACTCATCAGTTTGTAACTCATTGCAAAGGGTTTAAAATACCATGAAAGGCATGAAACAGGGGAAGGGGTAGCTCAACGGTTTGAGCATTGGCCTGCTAAACCCAGGATTGTGAGCTCAATCCTTGAGGGGGCCATTTAGGGATCTGGGGCAAAAACTGGGTGCTTTGAACAGGGGGGTTGGACTAGATGACCTCCTGAGGTCCCTTCTGATCCTGAGATTATGTAACAAGCAAGTTATACACTATAAATCAAGAAATTGAATTTCTGTTGATTCTTGCAGCATTATAAAAGTTATGTTAACATTCCAGGGCCTGTCATTTTAGTGCTCCCCAAACAATGTGCTTTCATTGATCTTAAAAAGTTTTATATTAAAACGTCAGTAAACCTCCTGAAAGTGCACACCGTATATTTATTGATACTATATTTAACTAACTGGTATTATGTCTTAGTCTTTATGTAACTGTTATAATGACATGATATAAAATTGATCTTTAGCTCTACCATATTTAGCAGTTGTAATAAAATGTGGGTTTGAAACATGCTGTATGATATAATTTATAGTTGCTTGAATAAATTTTTAAAAACCTGATTTATTACTTTTTTCAGGAATAAAAGCATGGAATTTGTTTCAAAGGGTCATTGTTATTCCAAAGTCTTTGGACAACATAATGCAGTCATGCAAATGATTATGAATACCTAAAATTATCAGTTTTAGCACATAATTCCCATTAGCCATGCACTGTTATTCACTATTCTCATTTCTCAGATGTGTGAGACACCCAGTTGGGGAGCAAAAACTATATCAATTAGGTGACCTATTGCACAACATGCATGGTGAATAGTCAAAGTGCAGAATTCACGAGCAACCTAAAGTCTGAAAATTATTCATCCAAAAAATTCAGTGAAGGTGAAATTCACGCCTGTGCAGAGGGACACCAGGAGGGCTTAGGCACCAGTTCAGCTCCATGTAAACCCTCTTGTGAAGTTTTAATTGGTTATTAAATTGTGTATAGAGTTTGTGCTGTCTCTCAATAGGGTGCATTCTACTACAAATGCTTACTAGCCATAAATATGGTGCCGTCAGATTTCACCACCAATCTTTCTATAGTTCGTGTTTTTTCATAAAACCGTAGATGCTTGAATTAAGAGATTGCATGAAAATCTCATCTGCCATTTAAAGGGAGGGGGGGCTTTTCTACACTGGGATGCTCAAGAAACTTAATCTGAACTAGCTTTTAAAAAGTGGATTAAACAAGCTGCATTAAACACTTTCCAAATGGTTTAAACTAATGAATTAGGTCTGATTTAATTCTGAATAAGAGCATCTACACAGAAGATTAACATAGTTTAACCAATCCAGTTTAAAAGTTAATTCAGGTTAACTTTCTGGAGCATCCCTGTAAAAACAAGCCCTATATTTCTAGCCCTCATGGCTGCAGAGAACAGCTTGAAAATGTGACGTGAGTGTGACCTTAAGGCTCGAGCTAGAAGGCCTTTGAATAAAAAGAACGCTTAGTATTATTATTATGATTATTATTTCATGGTTTTTAAACTAATTACATGAAGTTTGGGGCCCTGACTCACGAGGTTTGAATGCTTGGGACTGGAAATACAGTGGCTATGACTAAGCAGGGCCGCCCAGAGTGGGGGGCAAGTGAAGGACCCACCGCCGCTTCTTCCGCTCCGGGTCTTCGGCGGCAATTCAGCAGCGGGGGTCCTTCTGCTCCATGTCTTCGGCCAAGTGCCCTGAACACCTGGAGTGGAAGGACCCCCGCCGCCAAAGACCCCAGGCCCCCTGAATCCCCTGGGCGGCCCTGTGACTAAGGCTACAATTTCGTCACAGAGGTCACGGAATCCGTGACTTCCAAAGGCCTCTGTGACTTCAGCCCTGGTGGCTGAGAGCTGCAGGTTCCCACCACCTCCCACAGTGGCAGGGAGCTGTGAGGTACCCCCGCCGCCAGAGACAGTGGGCCCCCAAGCTCCGAACCACCATGGGCAGTGGGGGTACCCCACAGCTCCCCATCTGTGTGGTGGGGCAGGGGGACCTCTGCAGCTCTGAGCCCCCACAGGTGGGGGGGGGCGCGAGAGCTCCCAGCCACCCTGCAGCTGCCCAGCCCCCTCCTGTTTTATCAGGGATATTTTTAGTAAAAGTCAGGGACAGGTCACAGTTTCTGTGAATTTTTCTTTATTGCCCATGACCTATCTTAGTAAAAATATCCTTAGCTATGACCCCAAAACATCAGAGTTCATTGTGAATGAGTCACTAGAATGACCGGGGCTAAAATCATAACTAATATTATTTGTAAAAAATAGTCTGACCAGATCCATTGCAGAGTCATTTTTCAGCTTGTTCCTTGTTAAAATTCTGTGATTCATATCCCACAGCACTGTAGTAACTGTAGCCACAGTGGTATTCCTACCTTCCCAGGAAGGAACACCAATGCCCTGAAACCAGAGAGGCTGTGGTCCCAGACTATGCTGGCCAAGGGTTCCTTTAGCCTCCTATAGCAGACAAGATAAGAGGATACCAGCTTGCTAACTGCTGCCACCTAACAGAGTTAGCCTGTTAGCTGTGCTTATGGAACCAGGGGGCATAGGTTCAATTCCTGCTGATAACCCACCCAGGGAAGTGTTATAAATGCATGTGTGTGGCTCCAAATGACATCAAGTATTATCCTTGAATGGAAATTAAAGACTGATTTCTACATGCGTGCAGAAGTGAGAGGTGGAAAAGACCTGTTGGCCCACCTAGACCACCCCTTGCCAAGACATGATAATATTCTCCAATGCTTTGTCTTCTAATGACTCAGGTGATGAGGATCCAATGACATCCTTTGGAAACACAATTCCACAGTCCAGTAGAAACCAGACAGATATTCATAAAACATCCCAATTATCCAACCACATTTTCCTTTGCTAGACTTTCTTGACTCTGATCCACCACTTCCACTGGTTCCTGGCAGCGTAGGGTGAGAAAGAACATTGGCCCATTTGTCATGCTCTTTCAAAGACGAATTGTGGAGTGCCGATAGCATCACACATCCATAAATTTCACCAATGGTTCAATGATTAGAAGAAGAACAGCAAGTGGGAATTCCACATGCAAATCAAGGGGAATATCTGGGCCTACAGCAAAAAGATATGAAACAATTCTGGTAAGAACGATAGAGTAATGGGTGGAATTTTCTAATGATGAGGTTATTCCCCGCTGTTACTGAATTAATTATAGGGCCGGGGGGGGGGGGGGAATCAACAGAGCATCCAAACTTCACTGCAGCAGATAGCTTAAGAATCTAAGCAGCAGGTTTGAAATACCTTCGGACAGATCCCCAGTTGGAGTAAAGTCTCATAGCTCCATCAAGTCAACAGACAATTTATACCAGCTGAGGAGCTAAGGCCATGAGAGAGAGAGATGTGGAGCCCTGTAGTGTCAATTCATCTCTTCATCCTTCTGAGATGGACAAACTGAGAACAATACTATGGAGTCAGTTCTTTCCCCGCAGGCATAGGCGTCGACTCCATGGGTGCTCCAGGGCAGGAGCACCCAGGGAAAAGAAATAATGGGTGCTCAGCACCCACTGGTGGGACCCGCCAATCGGCCTCTCCCCTTTCCCCCAGTGCCTCCCGCCCACGGGGGATCAGCTGTTCAGTGGTGTGCAGGAGGCACTGGCAGGAAGGGGGTGGAGCACGCTTGTGGGAGGTGATGAGAATGGGGTGGGAAGAGGCAGGACAGGGGTGGGGCATTGGGGGAAGGGTTGGAGTGGGGGTAGAGTCTGGGGCTGAGCATGGGCCAAGCACCCCTGGGGAAAATTAGAAAGACGGCACCTGTGCCCACAGGTAAAACTCGCTTCTATTAAAGTCAGTAAGGGTGAATGGGTGTCCTGTGCAGCTTTTCAGGGCACAAGTGCTTATGTACATTAAACTCATGGACTAAGATTATAAATCCAGAAGGGATCATTGTGGTGATCTGATCTGACCTCCTGCATAACTCAGGCTGGAGAATTCCCCTACATTAATTTCTCTTTGAATGAGAGCATGTCTTTTGTGGGGGAGAAGATGGGGGGGAGAGCGTAATCCAGTCATGTTTTTAAAATTGCCACCACGACCCTTGATAAATTATTCCAGTAATTAGTAACTCAATGTTAAAAACTTTAATTTTATTTCCAGTCTGACATCAACTTCCTGTCTTTGGACCATGCTATACTTTTGTCCATTCAACTGAAGAGCCCGTTATCAAAGTTTTGTTCCCCTTGTAGGTCCTTATGGACTATAATCAAGTCACCCCTTTACCATCTCTTAGTTACATTAAATTTACTCCCATACAGCTGTGTGTAGCTTTGGCCCTTTGATCTTGTGGCTCATTCACAAACACTTTCGTTGTGAATATTTGATATTCAGAATTCAAGCAGTTGTGACTGGACACACAGAAACATAGCACATGGTTTTTAATTGGGACCCCAATTCAGCATCTTGTTAACTTTACTCACATGCTTAATCTCATCCCTGTTCAGCAAAGCATTTAAATACGTGCTTCACGACACTACACACACAAGTAGCCTCAGAAGTCAGAGCTGTGCCAGTTCAGACAAGCTGAGAATCTGGCCTAATATCTGTAGTTCAAAAATAGGATTTCCAGTTCTTTTTAAAGAGGAGATCAGATTAGTCGTAGCAGTAGTATTGAAAAAGAAAGAAAAAAGCCCTCTGAGCTAGTTGACTGTCCCAGAGAGTTGGTTGTTTTAAGGAGGCACATGGTAAAGGGCCAAGTAGATATTTTCTTTAAAACAAAAAATACAAATTATGGATGGGACAAGTGCTATACGTAAGAAAAAAAAATCAAATGCACAAATAGAAATGAGGAGATCTCTGGCTAGGCCAGAAGTGGGCAAACTATGGCCTGCGGGCCACATCCGGCCCATGGGACCGTCCTGCCCAGCCCTTGAACTCCCGGTCGGGGAGGCTAGCCCCTAGCCCCTCCCCCGCTGTCCGCCCTCCCCCACAGCCTCAACTCGCCACACTGCCAGCGCTCTGGCCCACCGCTCCAGCCGGGCAGGGGGGCTGTGAGCTCCTGCTGCTCTGAGCAGCATGGTAAAGGAGCGGAGGGCCAGGGGGTTGGATAAGGGGCGGGGGTGGTTGGATGGGGCAGAGGTTCTGGGGGGAGGCGGTCAGGGGAGGGGGAACAGGTGGCGGTTGGATAGGCATGGGAGTCTGGGGGGGGCTGTCAGGGAGCGGGGGGCGTGGATGGGGTCAGGGCAGCCAGGGGACAGGGAGCAGGTAGGGTTGGATAGGGGGTGGGGTCCCGGGGGGACAGTTGGGGCAGGGGGTCCGGGAGGGGGCGGTCAGGGGACAAGTAGCAGGGGGGTTGGATGGGTCGGGGGTTCTGAGGGGGGCAGTCAGGGGGCGGGAAGTGGGAGAGGGCAGGGAGGGGGCAGGGGCCAGGCTGTTTGGGGAGGCACAGCCTTCCCTACCCAGCCTTTCATACAGTTTCGCAACCCCTATGTGGCCCTTGGGCCAAAAAGTTTGCTCACCCCTGGGCTAGGCAGTGGTAGTGCAAAAGAGGATTTGGGGGTTATAGTAAATCAGAAACTAAATACGAGTGAGCAGTGTGTTGTTGAAAAGGGAGATGTCCTCCTGGAATGTATTAACAAGAATGTTGTACGTAGGTGGTAACTGATCCACTCTGGTTGGCACTGGTGAGGGCTCAGTTGGAGTACTGGGTCTAATTCTGGGCACCGCACTTGGAGGTGTGGATAAATTACAGAGGGTCCAGAGGATACCAACCACAGTGATAAAAGGTTTAGAAAACCTGACCTCTGAGGAAAGATTGCAAACATTGGGCCTGTTTAGTCTAAAGAAGAGAAGAGGGGTGGTGGTGGGGGAACTGAACAGTCTTCAAATATGTAAAAGGTTGTTAGAAAGAGGATGGTGATCACCTGCTCTCTAGGTCCATCAAGGGCAGGAAAAGACGTAATCAGTTCAATTTTAAGCAAGGGAGATTTAGGTTAGATATTAAGAAAAGCTTTCCAACTACAAGGATGGCTGAGTACTGGAACAGGTTACCTAGGGAAGTTGTGGAATCCCCATCACTGGGGGGAGTTTAAGAGCATGTTGGATGACTATCTGTGAGGGATGGTCTAGGTGTACTTAATCCTTCCTTAGCATGGGGAGGATGGACTAGATGACTTCTTGAGGTCCCTTCCAGACCTACTTTTCTATTATCCTAAATCCGTGATACTCAGACCTCAGTGGTTCAGGAGCCAAGTTAGTGATTAACATTACCCAAAAGAGCCACTGTAGTGTAAAGTCATTGCTTCATTGACTATTTATATATATTCTCACAGCAAAATGACTAACCAAGTATTATTTTCTCAACTATAATTGGTTAATAACATAGTAAAAGCACTCTGCTTGGTTAATAATTAAACTACCCAGTGTTTTAATATCATGGGCTGCAAAGAGCCACAGGAGACACATTAAAAAACTACTTGCGACTCGCAAATCTCAGTCTGAGTATCACTGTCCAAAATTGTATGCTGTTAACCTTTAGGAATTTCCCAGGTAACTTCCTCCTAGAAGAGTGCCATACTGTACCAGCCGCAGGAAACTCAATTGCCCAGATAAGATGTGTATTGATAATATGGGTCAATATCTCAAAGACATAACTGCACTGATGTGAAGGGATACATTTTGTCCATCCTTTTCAAGGGGTTGGCATGATTTTCATGCAGGAAAGTGGTTGTGTTTGTGGAGGCTGGGAACGGGAAATGATGGTGTAGGTCTCCCAGCTGAAAACGGTGATGTAACCACAACATACTGGAGCTAACTTCTAAGTTAGTGCAATTCCTGGATCTTGCAGTATTCTGATGCAGAAGACTGGAAATTCCTCAGCAGCATCATTTAAACTAAACATGGTGGGGGGGGGGCAGAGGGGTTAATGAATTAAGCATGGAAGAGTAATGTAATCAGCACACAGGCCTCTGCATTAATCAGGTACAAATGAGCACAGCAGTCCAGAGAGAAACCAGAGGATCTGGCCATCTGGGACTTTCACCTCCCGAGATGGTGTAAACCAGTGTATCTGCTCTGTCATGCACAACCTACTCACCAGTCCCACCCAGTGTAGGTGTGCAGCTAGGGAATGTTTGCTCTTGGGCTCTCCTAAATTACCAGAACAACTCATGGGGGCCATAGGAAGCCTGGCATAAATTACTGTAGCCTCAAGGCTGCTTGAATTTACTCCAAGGCGTTGAACCAGTCCTCAGCTGAACCCGGCATCAGGGACACACAAAGGATTTGAAGGCTAGGCCACTCTAGTCCTTTTTCCAATTGTCTCCAGACCTTTATCAAATAATATTCCCAAATCATTGTATTCAAACCATTTCATCTTTTCCTGCTTTGCCTTCATCTACAATAAACAAGGGTCCCCCAGCATGCCACTAATCCCTGAGGTATGAGACACAGGAACAAAAAACCAGCCAGGCTGGTTCTTGCTTTCTCATTTTTTCCCATCATGGGCTTCCACAACCTGCTCTTCAATGACAATGAATATTTTTCATTTCCTTCCCCGTCATCCCCTTTCATGTTGGGGCATGACATTATGGGCAGTTACAAGAGACTCCATCATGGAAAGTTAGAGTTCAACTTGTTTCTGTAGGAGCGTGCAACTCCCAGCGTAACTGGAACAAAGTCAGAGAACAATCAGTCTGACAGAGCTACCATCTCTTTACAAAGCTGATCCAGAAAGGAAATTTGGAGGGTTGCCCCAACTATCCCACACACTGAAACTATGTCTACACACTAACATTGTATGTGAAAGTTACTATTGTAAGTTCCCTATTAAAGGACCTAAATCCACACTGTGTAGAGGTCAAGCACAGGCGTTTATTACGTACAGCGCTGACGGAGTATCACCTTGCTTATTAGGCTCAGAGACACTGTCAATCAATTGATTACAATGGAATATATGGATTTTCCACGGGCGGGGGAAAGTGATGGGGTAGGCAGTCCCACACCCTCGGATAGGTCTAGTAGCAAGACATGATAGCACAGTAGCCAATGGTCAAAGATTACATAATGTAATGGCATGGTCTCAAGTTGACAAATTAACATTTAACATTTAATTAGTACTTTAATAAATGTATTAGTATAAAATATATTTGTTGAATTCTGATTTGGGGTCCATAGGAATGAAGTAGCTCCTTTGATTGTCCAACAGATACATATTTAGGGGTAAAAACAAAGGAACAGTGAAAGTATATGGCAATAGAGATTGTCTTTCAAGTTGTTCATTTGTGTTTTAAGGCAGGAATTGGTCCCTAGGAAAAGGAGGTGGGAGCAGGCTATATCTTATACTGACATGCTTGAACCTTTCATAAACTCAAGGTTGGATGTGTGGGAAGAACATCTCCCTACGGAAGAAACTATCACAACAGAAAGAGGGCTTCTTTGTTCTATTTGCAACTTTGAATAAGACACAATTATTGCCCCCAACATCTGGCATTTTGCTGACCAGGCATATCTTAGCAAAAGCAAGGTTATCTTTGGTTATTCTGCTTTCTTTTAGCTATTGCTCGGCCTTTGTCCTCTTGACCAAACTCTGGACTTTGGGCCTGTACACAAATCCATATACCAGGTTATTACATCAGCAATGGATTTTAACCCTTCACCTACTTAGATGAGCTGTAGGAAACCTTTGCCCATTTTCAGCTAAAAGATGCAAAACACACCGTAAATCAGGTCAGATTTGCATGTTGCTTTCCATACATGTAAATCTTGGCATAGAGAGACTTCGTTTGGATTCTGTATCCCCATCTTAATATTAATGTTTTCACCTGCAATACTCAAAAGATTTTTAGAGGAGCTAACTGAGTCACAAATATTTTTGAAATTAAAGCACTGAGTTTCATTTGCTTTTTGGCATCATATTATTCAGTATCTGAAATTATTCAGATGACTGCTGGGTATCACTGTGAATCTTGGAAGACGCAAGAATTTTAGCATGAATATTTATTCATTCAGAATTTCAGGCTGAAAAATGTATTACTCATTATTCGCTTTTTGTCATCCTTGTGTTTGAAGTGTTTCATTCATCCAAGTCAGGGAAACGAAGACAGTACCATGTGACTTAGTGGCCAATCACAGTGCATAACTAATGAATACAAAACAGCCGATGTGAGTGGTTTGTGGACAACATCTGGTGTTCAGTTTTATTCATCCAAACTATTTGGCAAATATTTATGAATAATTAAAATTAGTCATGAAGCACTTTCTACTTAGAAAAGGAGCTGACTCACTGTGTAAGATAGCTACATCCCCCACCCCTGCTATCCCCATTACCACAGCATCTATGCATTTCTGATCTTTAATGTGTTTGTTCTCCCTTACCTCACAAGTGTTGGAAGTGTTTACAGAAGGGGAACTGAGATTGCCACAAACAGACCAGAACTTCTGAGATCTCCTCGTTTTCCGGCCAGAGAGAGGTCTCAAATTGAGATAACCTTTCATTAAGCACTCTGCTTCTCAGCATCCAAATATTTGCACAGGAACAGAGGACTGCCCAGAACCCAGGTTCCATTGTAGTATCCTAATCATTTAACCATCTTTCAGATTCATAATGAACTGCCACAACTTAACATGATGAACTTGTCAGAAGACAATTGAGAACCCCTCAGGAGTTAGCTTAACACTCTTAGGAATCCACACACACACACACACACTCCATGCATCAGCTGTCGTGTTACAACAAACAGTCATCACCAGAACTCTCTAGCAACGTGTGTCTTGTGTGACTTTCCCCTCAACCATGTCTCCCTATTAACTGAAAAGCAAATCCCTCATGCTGGAGTACCATGGGATGGCGCAGTTTATGAGGTATCTCTGGAGAGCCATTACATATTTTTGCAAAGTCCAGCATTCACCAATCACCCACCTCACCCCTAAATACTGAATCCAAATGTAAACTTGAGGCTCCCAATTTTCTGCATGGTCACAGTTGTGAAAATAGTGGACATATCTTTCACTGTGAAGGTTTATTCTTGTGTCGACAGATGCACAGTATTTTACAGAACTAGGTGAGAAAGTATCCCACTCTCTTGAGCTTGTGATACCAAGGAACTGCCCCTAAGTTAGGCCAAGGCCTTTTATGCCTCCCTGGTACAGCAACAGGGCTTTACATTGAGCAGGACTTGCACTGCTGAAGGCATCCCATAAAACTTGTGAGATAAAACTTGTGTTCGGATTCTACCCTGGTCCTGCTCCCAACCTCCAGTTTTGAGGAAAGTCAAAAATGATGCTGGAGTCTGTGGGGACCCGGGAAACCAAGTGTAAGGTAGAGACATTCTGATCCTGCGTTTTCATATGGGGAGATTTGGTGCTTGAGTAACGGATACAAGTGTGATGCTGACAGGCCAAGAGGTCAGACCCATAGGCCAATTCACTTGTGTGTGAATATCAAAGAAATGTTAAGTGTGATAGTAGGCATAGATCAACTCACATATGTATTAATAGGTATCATTTTTGTCTATCTAGATCCTGTCAATTTCTATCGCATTACATTATGTATATCCCTGGATTTAATTGACCCTAGATCAAAAGTGTGTTTTAATATTAAGATGAGAATTTACTTGATGTGTAAACCTCATGAAAATTGTTGAAGGATTGTTGTGTGCAATTACATTACAATTTACATAGCGTGTGTCCCAGTAATTATGTTTACCCATCCAAACACAACTGGAGCTTTGGAAATGTAAAATGAAGAATGTTGCTAACTTCAAAGCATGGGTCATTGTGTTCGACCATGGAAATTCACAGACTCAATATGCATTTAGTCAACAGAGGAGAGGCCAATGCCATGAATGAAAACACTTGCCAGATTGCTTTACATGGAAAGGTGGATCCAGGGAATGATCCTGTATCTCTGACCTATTTGGACACTCAGAGGGAAGCATTCCAGAGGCAAGACAGAGATCCTCAAAGTTATTCAGGGTAACCCTGAGAGACTTGTGGAAAATTAGCAGATTACTACATTCCTGCTATCATTTTGGACAAACCTAGACTCACCTGTTAATGTATTTTACCCACTTTAACCTCTCAATAACTCATTTATTTTTCTTAGCTAATAAACCTTTAGTTAGTTTACTAGAGACATTGGCTGTCAGTGTTGTCTTTGGTATGAGATCAGGAGTATCCATTGACCGAGGTAAGTGACCAACCCTGTGTGTTTGGGAGTAACCTAATGGGAGGTGATGTTTGGTATAGAGATCAGTATCACAAAGGCCAGGTCTACACTACCCACCGGATCTGTGGGTAGTGATCGATCTATCGGGAGTCGATTTATGGCGTCTAGTCTAGAAGTGATAAATAGATCCCCGAGCGCTCTCCCATCGACTTCTGCACTCCACTGCCGCGAGAGGTGCAGGCAGAGTTGGCGTGGGACTGGCAGCAGTCGACTCGCCGCCGTGAAGACGCCGCAGTGAGTAGATCTAAGTACATCGACTTCAGCTACGCTATTCTCGTAGCTAAAGTTGCATATCTTAGGTTGATCCCCCTCCCCACCTAGTGTAGACCAGGCCAAAGTCCAGTTGTCTTGGTGGTAAGATAGGCTGGAGAGCCTAAGGGGGCTGTCCATGACTCCAGGGTAAGACTCTTGTAGTGATCCAGGAGTTCACATTTGTTACTGGCTTGGTGAAATCTGATTATAGAATGTTTCACCAGCTTGGGGGGGGGGTCTGCCCTTTTTCAGATAGTCTGACCTGAGATTGAAGTGACTCACAGCTGTGAAAGCCAGACAGCATAACAACAAGTACCCATAGTTCGTTGCTGCACTATAAGCCGCTCATATTGGAAGCATGGCCCTATGATGTCAATGTATACATCTACATCTCCTCGTTACCTCTGCCTGCTTGCATCACTCTGCATCTATGTTAGAGTCTGTCTGCCTTTCTTCCTTCCTGTGTTCATGTCTGATTGCATCCATCTGTCAACTTGGAATTCAGAGACCACCCTCCTCTTCTACCAAAGGAAACTCATTTGCTTCTGGAAGCACTACAGTAAGGATGGGGCAGGGGAGAAGCAAGCACTGAGAAACAGATTTTTCTTGGTTTCTTCAGTTAATAATATTGATCCAGTTCCTTGATTGCTATCATCCCCCTCTGTTTCTTGAGTTATCATCATCTGTCTCAGGCTGGATACTGTAATTGCTGTACTTATTAAACAAAAGAATCAGAGATTCACTAGAAATGAACTCATTAGCATGCCAGCTGGCCCACAAAAGGAGGCAGAGCCATAGGACAAAATGAAAGGCCAAAAGCCTTACATTTAGTGAATTTTGCACCCAAACATACACACACATGCAAAACTGAAGTGAACCTAACATTTCTAAAGGTCAGAAATTCAGTGAAGATTCCCCCCCGCCTAACACAAAACCACCACCAGCTGCCACTCAAGTCACAGGAGTGGTGATGTATCCTGCTTTCAGTTTCTTAGATATTTTTAAGCTATCTCAGTTTCTTGATTTAATAAAAGCCATTGGTCGGTTTTTAAAACAGCATCGTCCTCAAGCTGGGTGGTCTGATTTACTGTTATTGATCTGAGTTTTTGTATTATCCTCTGTCACAGATCCTTGAATTTGTAAAGAGAGTAATGTCGTGCCAGCTGGGTATAATAAGGCTGTAACCTCATTGCAGGGTCTAGGTGACCACAAAAACTACTTTCTGAGACCAAACTCCAGTGATTTTTTGTTATAACCAGTATCCCGGAATGGTGCTAGCATTTATACTTTGCTTGTTCAAAAAGCTGTGTGATTATTGGCTGAACAACCCTCCCGACAACACTGAGCTAGTGTATGTAGCTTAGAGTTAGCCCAGTTGTGCAAACATGGAAACTGAGGTACAGAACAGATAAAAGACTGTCACACATTAAATCCAATGGCAAAGACAGGACTACAATCCAGATCTATGATTCTATGATCGTCTCTACAGGCCTGTTAAAATGCCCATTGTAGCCACTGGGAATTTTCTGCATTGACGTCAAATGGCACTGGATCTGGCCCTCTTGCACAACATCAAGGTACTTATCTAACCCCATCTGAGCACGTATTCTGAGTGGCTGGTACATTGCTTAACCCACATTGCCTCTGAGAACGTCTCAGAGATGGTACCGCCTGCTGTGTCTAATTCTGGTGTGTTTGCTTGCCCTGCCACTTGGTAACTAAAGCACAGACTGCTGGTTCCCCCTGCTGATAAGCAGATATCTGTCATGCTTAACAAAAGCCTGTGGCAGACTGGAGGCTGGAGTTTGGCAGCCTTCTGGCATGCAAACATTGGGTAAGATCATCCCTTGCACTCTACACCTGTATAGGGGAACAAGGCTCCCTTTCTCTCCTGTGTGGGCTACGTACATTGAGGGGACATCTACAGAGCAAGCAAACGCCTACGACTGGCTCGGGTCCGATGACTTGGGCTTGCGAGGCTCAAGGAGTGGCATCAACACCAGCTGGATTTTGAATGGACCCCAATGTGGTAGTCAAGCTCTCATTAATGCCAATGCCAGATTGGGCCCCACAGGCAAATAGACAACAGAAAGTCATCTTCAGCATGTTTGAGGATCACACTGGGGCTTAGGTGTTTGGGCGCCTAGAGTGAATCAACCGTGTATGAGCCCAGAGGCAGAAACTTACAGCAAAAATTTAGGTGCAGAGTTCAGGTACCTACAGAGTTAGGCAGCAGCTAATGTGGGCTCTGTGGACTACGGTGGTACCTAAATCCCTTTGTGGGTCTGGGCCTACAGCTCCTTTCAGTCCAGCACCCTAGACACACGACTACACTGATTCTTTTAGTGAGAGGGAATGTGGCACAATGATTAGCACAGTGGCCTGAGAACTAGGGCTCCTAGGCTCTGTTCCCAGCTCCCTCCCTCACTGACTGACCTTCAGCAAGTCACTTCATGTCTTCATGCCCCAATGTTCCTCCTAGACTCTTAGCTGAGATGTGATCTAGAAATGGGAAGAATTGTTGTCTGTAGGGCTTTGTCCAGGTCTGTTTAAAATGACTCTCAAGTTACAGGGAGGCTCTCTCAACGTTTATGAGACTTCATTAGGAAACTTTTCCTGGTATTCAGAATTTTTTATGTAATCTAATTACCCGTCGACATGCCCCTGTCTGATGTGGGGATACATTTGCTGAATGTAACGTGTTATATCATCCCATCCAATTCTTAAGCAGAACTCCCCACTGTCTCAGACCTGAAGAATAAATCCTTTTCAGGTAGAAAATTGCCTGGACTGACCTACCCTCCTTAATATGTGGTGTACCTCATCCAGTGCGCTAAATACTCCAACAGCAACTATGTGGGTGAAACCAGACAATCACTACACTCTCGAATGAACTCACAGGAAAATAAGACAAAAAACACCCTATTACCTGTGAGTGAATACTTTTCACAAAGTGATCACTCCATATCTGACCTCTCAGTCCTCATCTTCAAAGGCTCATCTTTTGGAAGTGTTCTGCATGTTTCCTGAGAGCTTAAATTCATAACTTAGCTAGACACTAAAAATCATGGGCTGAATAGAGACACTTGATTTATGGCTTATTACATCAGCCTGTAATGCACTAACAGCCCCCTCCAGCTGCTTCCCCACCTTCCTTTCCTCCCTATGACTGGAGGGGTGTTAACATGTGGTAATAACTTATGCCAACCTATTCCACCTTGTATTTAGCAGTGACACTCTGAGTTAGTTTCCCAGACCTGAAGGAGAGCTCTGTGTAAGCTTGAAAGCTTGTCTCTTTCACCAATGGAAATTGGTTGAATAAAAGATATCATGTCACCCACCTTGTCTCTCTGCCACCCTCCTTAATTCATTCACAGTCTCCACCATTTCATCAGCAGAGTTTTCTTTGTCCTACGGTCAGAGTCCTGAAAAGATGCTCTGCAAATTCCTGCCTTATTCTGTATAACTTCCATTTAATCTGGTTGACCTCCCTCATGAGTTCTGCTGAAAAACTGGATGGAATAATATGTCCCAATAAGTTGATTGCAAAGGAAACTTACGTGCAATCTAGAGGTCTCCACTGCAGGAAAATTCTGCATCCAGTTGCTGTCTCACAGAAATTGATGGGCTTCGTTCTTACATTGCTTCCAGTACAAATAAATCAGAAATAACTCCACGGGAATCAATGAAAAGAGTCCCAACGATTTCATTTTCTTTTTGTTCAAGGGGAATGCTGGCCACATCTCATCACTTGGAATACAATTAAGTTCTACGGCAACCCTAACCAGAGCTGAACTAGTAGTTTATTTTTAGGTTTGCAGGCTAAATTGGGATGGGGCGGGATGGGGGGGTGGGGGGTAGAGAATCATTTCAGGTTCACCTGAAGCAGACGTGGTTTTTGTTTTTCTTCAAAAAACCAAAACCAATCATAATTCTGGGTCAGATGATACATTTTCTCCTACCACAAAGGTTTGCTTCTTTTCATTTTCAGGTGGATTTTACCCCTTTTTTAAAAAAGAAATCTAGCTAAATTTCATAACAAAATATTTTAAAATGAAAAGTCAAAACATTTCAAAACTGTTAAAACAAAACATTGACTCTTTTCATGTTTTTCCCTGAAACTATTGGCTGAATTCCAAATGATTTTGTTGCCCTGAAACTGCATTTCTCAGCAATAAACTATTCATCTGAAAAAATTCACCCAGCTTTAATCCTGATTGTTTTGGGGTTATTTTAGCCCCACCCTTAGCAGCTTCTGAAGAGAAATTGTCAAGTGCTGGCTGAAACAACAAAGACATCACAAACACAAGTGCATAGGCAGCAGCAAGCACCTCGCCTTGTGATCTGTTCAGTTTTCCCAATACAAGCTTCCTCAAAGAAACTCACGGCTAACATCTAAGGGCGAAACTGTGCATGTGCCATCCAGACAGTGCACCAAACTTGTCGTCAAACCCTGCGTTACCTCTCGTTGCCTCTCCCTTCCGGTGGCAAAGCCCATCCCACAGAGGGATTAATCATGCGTCAGGAGTAACACAAATGACAGGAGAGAGACGACACCTATTCAATTCCATCACAGAAGAGAACTATTGAGTAATCTTCCCAGTAGAGTCTCTTCTACCTGCATGTCACACTTGAAGGCCGTGGAGCTACTCTGATTTACAACCGCTGGTCTGGCCTCAATTTGTTCCATCCAGGGCAACTCTGGCAAACTTCAATTCGCGTGGAAACAATTTGTTATGATTCCAAACCCCACCGAGCAGCAGAATTTATGACGATCTGTTGGCTGGATGCTCTCTAACGTTTAAAAGGATCCCGCAGCATTTAGGAATAGAAAAACTAAAAGAGAAAAGCTACCGTATTTCTAGCGAGTCCTGTTTTTAGCAGAAATTAGCATGTCCTAGTTCTGAGAGAAGTAAATGATTCAATTAAATTAAATTATTTGGTAGCCCATCTGCTCACGCTGTTCATCTAGCAGGAAAACAGTGACAAAACACACAGCTGAGCTAATTACATTAATTTGGTGCCTGACTAGGAATTCTATAGAACATGCTTTTGTGCTTCGGATTGGCTCTCACATATGATGAGGCCCATGTCATTTAATGATTGTAAAATAATTCATTTCAAATTAAAGGGGCTATTAGTTCATTAATTACGGTTTTTTGTTTCGGACAACTGTCTTTTAAGTCAATTGAAACTCAAGACAGGTCTCTGAGCAAGAGAAAGAAAGTTGCAAACAGATGGAAGGGGACAACATGAGATCAAAAACATGGTTTCAACCGTGCATTTCAAATACTCTATTGTCTTGGACTTCTGATTTCCAGAAAATATTCTCCTGAGCAAATAAAATTGGAATAAGACCTGGAGATGTGGTCTAAACTATGGGTCTGGATTCAAACTTCATTGAACTTTAGTGTGAAGGTGTAGGATTTGAAAAGATAGTACAGTAACGTGGGCAATAGACAGATTAACTAGATCAAGTAGATGAAGGGTATAGAACAATGACTCACCGGCCAGCACACCCCCACATTGCTGGGTCTGATACAGCAGGCTTCTCCTCTGGCATCCACTGCCAACAGCTGCTTTGGCCCTGCAGTGGTCTGCATCTTCTCATCACTTGGCCTCCAGTCAGGTCACATTCAATCTCATCCCATCTGGTGTAACAGAATCCCACTAAATTGTAGTCCAGTGTCCTTACACCAACCCAACGGTCAATGGTCCTTACACCTTTTATATCAGGGAGCGTTCATGCCACCTATCTCAGTTGCCAGTAAGGGAACCTAGGCCCTTCCTCTAGACTGGGTTCTGGCCCAAGAACCTTGTAGCAAGCAGCTAAGGTCTATCCCTCAGAGTCAATGCAGGCTCCCTGGACTACTTCCCAAAACAGTCTGTCTTTAGGCCCTTTTCCCCAACCTCTTCTATACTCCCTCCTCCAGACTCTGCACCCTTTCCCAAGCTCCGCAGAGTTCTTTTTCAGCTCCTGTACCAAGCAGTACCTCCCAAGGCTTTTGCTCCCTAGAGGCACAGCCCCTGTCTGCCTCTCCCCATGTTTTCTGCCAGAAACCCAAAGCCTGGGCTGCCTGCCTGAGGCTTTGCCCGTTTGTCTAGGCTCACCACAGGAGCTAACTTTACTTCACCCCTCTTGCTTCCTAGGATCTTTGCTGGTCTTTTGACAGAGCTCTCTTCTTGAGCGAGAATCCCAAGGGCTGGTATCCCTCTAAGCTCCCTTCTACTGCCCTATAGCTTTCCTTTATTAGTTTTCTTGCTCCTTTCATCTGCAACTCATCCTTAATTCAATCACCCAAGGGCTCCCCAGCTGTGCCTAAATTTACATTAGGCCTGGCCCCACCCTCCAGGAGCAATCAGGGGCACTAATTACTGCCTGGTCCAGTTAACTCTTTCTTTGCTAGTGTGGAGTATACACCGCATCACAGATGGCTGGACAGACAGGTCAACCTGTAATATGAGTTCAAATTTTGCAAGCAGTCCCTATTTTTATAATGGGCTAAATAGGAACACAAATTTTGAGGTTTGAAATCCAGATCTATATCCACTTTATGTGGCTTGGATCCATCTTGGTGAAACATTTGGGATCAGATAATCTCCGGTGTTCACAAGTACCTTTTGTGTAAAACTCAAAAACAACCTAAAGTGCAAATTTTCTAAGGCTGAAAAACGTCATTTATAATCCTCTCTCTCACACACACCCTGAAATTCTTGGCTTCAACCAGTAGCAGAAGCAAAAGTTCAGGATTGTCATGAAAAAAGGGGATGCTTCCATCAACAACTTCTAACACGCACACCTATTCTCATAAATCTTCTAGCCAAATTCTGCTGAAACAAAACACTCAGAAAGTTCACACAAGGGTCATATAAAGGGCACAAACCAAAAGTTGGATTCAAATCATCCATAACTTGTAGTCAAGGAGGAAATAAATATCTGAACCCAGATGCCAATCTGAATGTTGTCAGCAGTCCCTCTCTTTAAAATGAGCTGAATCAAAACCAATGGCCCACAGAACTCACAATCCAAATCAAGATCCTCATGTAGCTTCTCCCCATCTCTATTTGAAACCTAAGATGCTAATTCAAACCAAACGTCAACTCTCTGAGGTTCATCCTTCCCTAATTGCCATCTGATGCTGCTGTAATTTTACATACTACATTTCCGAGCAAGAATCTCTCATTTGGGGCTAAATGCTCCTCTGGACTGGGTTTATACTCCAAATCTCTGTCCCCTGTGCTCAGTCATTTGCAATAAGCCATTCCCCTTATCTGTGTCTAGGGGTGTCTTGCTTGTATTGCTGTGGGTAAGACGATGCCTTAAACTACATCCAGACGGGCTTTGAACGTGTCAGATAGGTTTCCCCTAATGCAGTAAAATCCACCCATAACTTCAGCCAAGCACTTCCAAAAAATAAAGAGAGGGGTGTGGATATAACAACTCTGATTACATCCTAATAAGCTAAAACAAACCAAACGGGGGCCAAACAGGAATTGCTGAATGATTCTCAATTGAATGAAAAATGTGATCTTATTTCCAGTCCAGCTTGCCTTCCCCCTCATGCAATCACTTACTTTCCTATTTCACTCACGGCCCAAAAAAGAACGAGATAAGTTCACGGAGGATAGGTCCATCAATGGCTATTAGCCAGGATGGGCAGGGATGGTGTCCCTAGCCTCTGTTTGCCAGAAGCTGGGAATGGGTGACAGGGGATGGATCACTTGAGGATTCCCTGTTCTGTTCATTCCCTCTGGGGCACCGGGCACTGGCCACTGTCGGAAGACAGGATACTGGCCTAGATGGACCTTTGGTCTGACCCAGTATGGCTGTTCTTATATGTGGTGCTGAGCACTTCTTGGGATTTTTAATGGAATCTAAGGGTGCTAGCACCCAAATCGCCTCCATTTTCAATGGGATTTGAGCTCTTAATTCTCTGGAGCACCCCTGAAAATCTCAGCGCAACAGACTTCCGCTCCCATCGGGCCTGATTCTGATCTCACTTATCCCAACATAAATCGGGAGTAATTCCGTGAAAGGCAAACAGAGTGACCCTGCTGTTAAAATGATGTAAGTGAGAAAAGAAAGACTTTACTGGGAGCAGAGAGCGTGTTGCAGGATTGAGCCTGTTGTCAATCTACTGTGCCTGGATTGAGCCTGTTGTCAATCTTTGTATAAAGAAAAGCTTTTCTGCATACAAAGAGGAAGTCTCACCGGTAAATAGAAACAGCTACACGTGGCAGGTTGGTGAGAAAAGAAGAACCCTCCAAGCATCCCTGTCAAAAGGGCAAAATGGTTAAGGACAATTTCTATACACCCTCACTTGGGAGCAAGTTAACCCTTTCAGTCCCAGCTTCCCCTGGGGACTGAGGTCCTGCAGGGTCACCCTTCCAAATCACCTTCAGAGTCAGACTGCTCACATAAGGTTCTATAGAGATCGCGCTTTAAAAAACCCTATAGGATTTAAAAGCGAGCGGGATTCATTCAGTAGAGTTTTTTAACCAACCTATGGAATCTCATAAGGATGAAAACAATAAGTTTCTATAGAATGGAATGAAGTTCAGTAGAAATTAGTCCTAAAAACCCTATACAGTGTAAGAGGCATACAGTTCTATGGGTTGGTTTAAAAGGAATATAGTGAGGTTAACATTCTCTATTCAGTACTTTAGGGCTTTTTTTTAAGGCAACTGCCTGGTTCTGTTGAATGTGAGGCTGTGTTCAGTTTTTGTGCAATGCAAGGATCGAATATGTGAAGCTGTTAGAACTGAGTGCGGAACACACCTGTACTATAATAAAAGAGAAGAAGGCCAAATAGCCAAGAATTCATCACGCACCAAACAACCTTGTGTGATGTTCCTCTCTGGTGTTATCTGGACCGGTGATCTGCTAGGTCACTCCAATCCTTGACTCTGGGAGCCAGCCGTGCCTTGCTCTGCTGTGAGAACCCCCACGCTGGGCTGTTCATGCACAGCCTCTGGCATGTAAGCAGCTCCTTGGATTGTGCCATAGATGCCAACTCCATGGCTGCTCCAGGGCTGGAGCACCCACAGGGGAATATTAGCGGGTGCTCTGCATCCACCAGCAGCCAAGTACCCCTCTCCTCAACCTCCCCTCCCCGAGCGCGCCGCATCCCCCCTCCTCTCCCTCCCTCCCAACGCTTCCCGCCCTCCACCGCCTAACAGCTGTGGGACAAGGGCGGTGCATAGGGGGGTGTCAGGCACCCATTGGGCAGAGGGGAAGTCGGCACCTATGGATTGTGCAACCGAATGAAACTAGCCAATACCTCCGGTCCCAGACACAACCCTAGGAACCTCTCTCTTGCAGTGTCCAGTTATGGCCACTCGATGCTGCAAGCTTATACGAGTTCGTCAGTTTAACAAAGAAATTGACATGTACCAGCCTTGTTATCCCAAGGGGAGTCTCTGACACATTTCAAACCAAACGCACTGCTTCAGGTAGAATAAACAAACAGATTTATAACTACAAAGATAAATTTTAAGTGATTATAAGTCAAAGCATAACAAGTCAGATTTGGTCAAATGAAATAAAAGGAAAACGCATTCTAAGCTGATCTTAACACTTTCAATGACCTTACAAACTTAGATGCTTCACATCACAGGCTGGCTGGTTGCTCTTCAGCCAGGCTCTCCCTTTTGATCAGCACTCCAGTCACTTGGTGTGGTGTCTGTAGATGTAGGTGGAAAAGAGAGAAAGAGCATGGCAAATGTCTTTCCCTTTTATCATGTCCTTTCTTTCCTCTTGGCTTTGCCCACCCCCCTTCAGAGTCAGGTGAGCATTACCTCATTGCAGTTCCAAACTGATGAAAGGAAGGGGGGTGATTCCCTCCAGAGTCTAACCGGTTCTTTTGTTGCTGCCTAGGCCAGCGTCCTTTGTTCCTGTGAGGCTGTGCTGGGTTTGTCCCATACCTGCCCTGCTGAGGTGTGAACTGCCTCTCTGCTCTTGGAGAGTTTTTGCCTGGGCTTATTTTAAGCCAAGAGGATACATATTCAGCCTCATAACTACATACATAAAATTATAACCTATAACATAACATTATTGTAACAATTACTATAACATCACTATAACAACCATGCTCAGTGCATCACAAGCCTTCTGAAGACACCCGACATGACAAACTTTGCATTGGATGCCACACAATCATTTTACAAGGATGAAGATGGGGGTGCTGGGTGTTCCCCCAACATACAGAGCATCACAGTTTGGCATTTGTCATTTATCGAGCTTTGCTGTTTTGGATCAGATCATAACAAGGAAACCAAATGATGTTCATTTAGCCTCATACTGATCAAAAAAATACTTGTGTTTTAAGTACCAAGGATCTCACTGAAAAGCTCTTTTCCCAGATCACCATGACCCTTGGAATGTCATTTTAAAATGCAGCACTCTTTAAAAAAGGTTTTAGGAAGAAATCTAATATATTTTTTAGTTGTAGGTATGTTATTGGGAACTGGGTCTTTAAATGGCTTGACTTCCCAGACAGGAAGTTTGGGAAAGAGGGTGCCTCAGAAGTCCATGTTCTGTCATTCAGAGGCAGTTAGGAATTGTGTTACTGAATAGAGAGGATCTTTTTAAAACTCCTTGGGCCCACAGAAAACCCTAAGTTGCAGTATAGGGGCATTGTCAGGTGAACCTAGTGTGATGATTATTCTATATAAGGGAAATCTGAATATAGATTCGTAGACTCAGAGACTTTAAGTCCAGAAGGGACCATCGTGATAATTTAGTCTGATTTTCTCCACATTGCAGGCCACATACCCTCACTCACTCACTTCTGAAATAGATCCCTAACCTCTGCTGAGTTACTGAAGTCCTCAAATCATGATTCAAAAACGTCAAGCTAGATAATTCACCATTTACACTAGTTTAAACCTGCAAGTGATCTATGGCCCATGCTGCCAAGGAAGGTGAAAAAAAACTGCAGGGTCTCTGCCAATCTGACCCAGGGGGGGAATTCCTTCCTGACAGAAATATGGCAATCAGTTAGACCCAGAGCTTATAGGCAAGACCCACCAGTCAAACACCTGGGAAAGAATTCTTTTTAGTATCTCAGAGCCCTCCCCATATAGTGTTCCATCATCAGTCATTGGAGATATTTGCTGCTAGAAGTTGCAGTTCAGCTACATGCCATTGTAAGCAGTCTCATCCTACCATCCCCTCCATAAACGTATCAAGCTCAGTCTTGAAGCCACTTAGGTATTTTTGCTCCACCTGCTCCCCTTGGAAGGCTGTTCCAGAACTTCATTCCTCTGATGGTTAGAAACCTTCATCTAATTTGAAGCCTAAATTTGATGGCCAGTTTATATCCATTTGATCTTGTGTCGGTATTGGTGCTTAACTTAAATAACTCCTCTCCCTCCCTGGTATTTATTCCTCTGATGTATTTATAGAAAGCAATCATATCTCCCCTCATTCGGTTAGCCTAAACAAGCCAAGCTCCTTGAGTCTCCTCCATAAGGTAGGTTTTTCAGTCCTTGGATCATCCTAGTAGCCCTTCTCTGCACCTCTTCCAGTTTAAATTCATCTTTCTTAAACATGTGAGACCAGAATTGTACACAGTATTCCAGGTGAGGTCTCACCAGTGCCTTATATCATGGTACTAACACCACCTCACCTGATGCATCCTAGGAGCTTGTTAACTTTTTTCATAGCCACATCACACTGGCAGCTCATAGTCATCCTATGATCAACCAATACACCCCGGTCTTTCTCCTCTTCTGTCGCTTGCAACTGATATAGAATCATAGAATCATAGAATATCAGGGTTGGAAGGGACCTCAGGAGGTCATCTAGTCCAACCCCCTGCTCAAAGCAGGACCGATCCCCAATTAAATCATCCCAGCCAGGGCTTTATCAAGCCTGACCTTAAAAACTTCTAGGGAAGGAGATTCCACCACCTCCCTAGATAACGCATTCCAGTGTTTCACCACCCTCCTAGTGAAAAAGTTTTTCCTAATATCCAACCTAAACCTCCCCCACTGCAACTTGAGACCATTACTCCTTGTCCTGTCCTCTTCTACCACTGAGAATAGTCTAGAACCATCCTCTCTAGAACCACCTCTCAGGTAGTCGAAAGCAGCTATCAAATCCCCCCTCATTCTTCTCTTCTGCAGACTAAACAATCCCAGTTCCTTCAGCCTCTCCTCATAAGTCATGTGTTCCAGACCCCTAATCATTTTTGTTGCCCTTCGCTGGACTCTCTCCAATTTATCCACATCCTTCTTGTAGTGTGGGGCCCAAAACTGGACACAGTACTCCAGATGAGGCCTCACCAATGTCGAATAGAGGGGGACGATCACGTCCCTCGATCTGCTCGCTATGCCCCTATTTATACATCCCAAAATGCCATTGGCCTTCTTGGCAACAAGGGCACACTGCTGACTCATATCCAGCTTCTCGTCCACTGTCATCCCTAGGTCCTTTTCCGCAGAACTGCTGCCTAGCCATTCGGTCCCTAGTCTGTAGCTGTGCTTTGGGTTCTTCCGTCCTAAGTGCAGGACCCTGCACTTATCCTTATTGAACCTCATCAGATTTCTTTTGGCCCAATCCTCCAATTTGTCTAGGTCCCTCTGTATCCTATCCCTGCCCTCCAGCGTATCTACCACTCCTCCCAGTTTAGTATCATCCGCAAATTTGCTGAGAGTGCAATCCACACCATCCTCCAGATCATTTATGAAGTTATTGAACAAAACCAGCCCCAGGACCGACCCCTGGGGCACTCCACTTGACACCGGCTGCCAACTAGACATGAAGCCATTGATCACTACCCGTTGAGCCCGACAATCTAGCCAACTTTCTACCCACCTTATAGTGCATTCATCCAGCCCATACTTCTTTAACTTGCTGACAAGAATACTTTGGGAGACCATGTCAAAAGCTTTGCTAAAGTCAAGAAACAATACATCCACTGCTTTCCCTTCATCCACAGAACCAGTAATCTCATCATAGAAGGCGATTACATTAGTCAGGCATGACCTTCCCTTGGTGAATCCATGCTGACTGTTCCTGATCACTTTCCTCTCATGTAAGTGCTTCAGGATTGATTCTTTGAGGACCTGCTCCATGATTTTTCCAGGGACTGAGGTGAGGCTGACTGGCCTGTAGTTCCCAGGATCCTCCTTCTTCCCGTTTTTAAAGATTGGCACTACATTAGCCTTTTTCCAGTCATCCGGGACTTCCTCCGTTCGCCACGAGTTTTCAAAGATAATGGCCAATGGCTCTGCAATCACAGCTGCCAATTCCTTTAGCACTCTCGGATGCAACTCGTCCGGCCCCATGGACTTGTGCACGTCCAGCTTTTCTAAATAGTCCCGAACCACCTCTTTCTCCACAGAGGGCTGGCCATCTATTCCCCATGTTGTGATGCCCAGCGCAGCAGTCTGGGAGCTGACCTTGTTAGTGAAGACAGAAGCAAAAAAAGCATTGAGTACATTAGCTTTTTCCACATCCTCTGTCACGAGGTTGCCTCCCTCATTCAGTAAGGGGCCCACGCTTTCCTTGGCTTTCTTCTTGTTGCCAACATACCTGAAGAAACCCTTCTTGTTACTCTTGACATCTCTCGCTAGCTGCAGCTCCAGGTGCGATTTGGCCCTCCTGATTTCATTCCTACATGCCCAAGCAATATTTTTATACTCTTCCCTGGTCATATGTCCAACCTTCCACTTCTTGTAAGCTTCTTTTTTATGTTTAAGATCCGCTAGGATTTCACTGTTAAGCCAAGCTGGTCGCTTGCCATATTTACTATTCTTTCGACACATCGGGATGGTTTGTCCCTGTAACCTCAACAGGGATTCCTTGAAATACAGCCAACTCTCCTGGACTCCTTTCCCCTTCATGTTAGTCCCCCAGGGGATCCTACCCATCCATTCCCTGAGGGAGTCGAAGTCTGCTTTCCTGAAGTCCAGGGTCCGTATCCTGCTGCTTACCTTTCTTCCCTGTGTCAGGATCCTGAACTCAACCAACTCATGGTCACTGCCTCCCAGATTCCCATCCACTTTTGCTTCCCCTACTAATTTTTCCCGGTTTGTGAGCAGCAGGTTATTGAAAAATTCTATGTCCCCAGGTTATTGAAAAATTCTTGTTGTAAGTTGCTAAGTGCATGACCTTGCACTTTGTAATATTAGATTTCATCCCACTTTTATTACTCCGGGAGTTTTCAAGGTCATCCAGGTATTTCTTGTATGATATTCCAGTCTTCCTCTGTATTGGCAATATCTCCCATCATTGTGTCATATGCAATTTCCATAGCACACTCCTACTTTTTGTGCCAAGGTCATTAATAAAAATAGTAAATAAGATTGGTCCCAAGACCAATCCCTGAGAAACTCTAACCATAACCTCCCTCCACCCTTACAGTTTACCTTCCAGTCTGACCCTTTAACCGGTTCCTTATCTATCTTTCAATTGTCATATTAATCCACATCTTCTCCAAATTAACTAATAATTTCCCATGTGGAACTGTATCAAATGCCTTCCTGAAATCCAAGTAGATTAGATCTACTGCATTTCCTTTGTCTAAAAAATCAGTTATCTTCTCAAAGAAAGAGATCAGATTGGTCTGGCATGATCTACATTTTGAAAACCATGTTGTATTTTTCCAAATTACCATTTACCTCTATGTCCTTAACTCCTTTGTCTTTCAAAATTTGTTCTAAAACCTTGCATACAATACAGTCAAACCAACCAGTCTATAGTTTCCCAGATCACTTTCCCCCTTTTCTTAAAAATAGGTACTATATTAGCAATTCTCCAGTCATACAATATGAACCCTGAGTTTACAGATTCATTACAAATCCTTGCTATTGGGCTTCCAATTTCATGTGCTAGTTCCTTTATTATTCTTGGATAGAGATAATCCAGGCCACTCGATTTTAATCCCATTTAAACTGTTTGAGATTGACTTCCACCTCTGATGTGGTAATTGCTACTTCCATATCCTCATTTTCATTGGCCACCCTGCCACTACCCCTAAGCTCCTCATTACCCTTATTAAAAACTCAGGCAAAGTATTCAATCAGGAGTTGGGCCATGCCTAGATTATCTTTAATCTCCAACCTATCCTCAGTGTTTAGCAGTCCCACTTCTTCTTTCCTTGTTTTCTTTTTATTTATATATCTATACAACCTTTTGTGGTTGGTTTTAATTTCCTTTGCAGGGCCCAACTCTGCTTGGCTTTTGGCAGGTCTCACTTTTTCCCTACACTTTCTGACCTCCAAGAGGTAGCCTTCCTTGCTGATCCCTTCCATCTTCCATTCCTTGTAGGCTTTCTGCTTTCTTTCAATAATCTGTCTGAGATGCTTGCTCATCCAGTTTGGTGTTCAACACTTCCCTATGATATTTTTCCCCTTGCTTGGGATGCAGGCTTCAGATACTTTAAGTCAAAGTTTCAGAAACTAACTCCAAGTATCCTCCACATTCAGATCCTTGGGTTCTTCAGTCCAGTACACTTCCCTAACCCTATTTTTTTTAAAATTTACCTTTTAAGGTGCTCTGCAAGAGGTAGGCATCCCCTCTGCTGTGCAGCAGTGTCCAGCTATGATACAAGGACTTTTTTTTTTTCACTTAGACCGAGAAATTGGTGCAATTTTAAAAAAAAAATGCTCAGCTAGACATGAATGGAGCAGTGCTAATTTACAGCAGCTGAAGAGTTGGCTCTTGCATGGGAAATTAGATCATTCTCAGTTACATTCGCGTGTGAATACAGGAATGCTTAGTGCCATAGGATACAAAGCCATCTGTAATTCACCGGGGTTATGAAGAGACTTCCTGTATGTGCAGGCTATTATTATTTGTTTATTTCTTTTGTGGTAATGCCCAGAGGCCCAAATCAGGGATCAAGGCCTCTTTGTACTGTACACATACAACATCCAAAAGACAGTCCCTTCCCCAAAGAGCTTACAACCATGGCTTCTCCATAACTATCTTCTGGCAGGTTTCTTGCGAGTCCTCTGCAGCTTCTTGTTCTTAGACAGGATACAGGATGAGATGGACCACTGGCCTGATACGGTAAGGCAATTTGTAGATTCCTACACTGGTTCCCTCCATCTCACAGAATATGCATAGTGGAAAGAGGGTACCCTCTTGGAGATAAGCTGAGACTGCATCAGCACTGATAAAGTTGTGATTATTCTGATGCCTCATTCTTAAATATAACAATTAGAGGTGGGCTGGATCTGAATCAGAGCCCAGAACTTCATGCAGGGTGTAAATATATACATATACTTGTATCAGTTTTAAGTTGGATGCCTTTTAGTTTAATTTAATGGACCCCTGCCAAACTCTGGAGCTGAACAGCCCCAGGGATTCAGTCAATTTCTAGCATAAACAGGCTCCAAACAAAAGGCAACAAGGATACAAGAGAACTATTGGAGTGTGGGAGTCTGATTCTTAGAATGCAAACACTGTCTCTTATGGCTTGAAGTATCAGGGGGGAGCCGTGTTAGTCTGTATCCACAAAAACAACAAGGAGTCCGGTGGCACCTCAAAGACTAACAGATTTATTTGTGCATAAGCTTTCGTGGGTAAAAACCTCACTTCTTCAGATGCATCTGAAGAAGTGAGGTTTTTACCCACGAAAGCTTTTGCTCAGATAAATCTGTTAGTCTTTAAGGTACCACCGGACTCCTTGTTGTTCTTATGGCTTGGTTAGCTATCCCCCTGGCAGAACAGTCTGGGTCCTTTGTTTGTTGTTTTCTTCCTTGCTGCTGAGGACTTGCCTGATTAAATACTTTGGTTTCTTGTTTTTGCTTTAAAAAGTTCTCAAGTGGGGTCACCTCATTTTTAAAGGCACAAGTAGGCTTTTGCTGTTGGAGCTTTCCCTTTTCTGTTGAAAGAGCAGCTCATTTATATCAGATTAACTGGTGCAGTTCTCACTCAGCCGTGTTGCGAGCAAAATGCCAGGAACCCCATCCTCTTACTGTAGCATGCAAGCATCAGCTGTTGATGTCAGTGAGTTCTGTCAATTGCCCCCCTCACCCCTCCAACTCCTGGTTCTGGGGTGGGGGAGTTTTCCCTGAATAAGAGCAGATCTAGGGCTGCAGGATTTGGCTCATGGAATTGCTTCTACGGGTCTGTCTACACTGAAATCAGAGGTGCGATTGCAGCTTGGGTAGGCATGCCAGCACTATCCTTGATCTAGCTAGCACAGCTAAAAATATCAGTGAAGATGCAGCACCAACGGCTGTACAAGCCCACCCAGCACCCTGGGTTTATACTCACATTCCTCACCCAGGCGAGGGTTAGGGTGACCAGATGTCCTGATTTTATAGGGATAGTCCTGATATTTGGGGCTTTGTCTTATACAGGCGCCTATTACCCCCCACCCCCACCCTAATTTTTCACACCTACTATCTGGTCACCCTAGCCAGGATCCATGTTGCCACATCTTCACTCCTGTAATATCTGCTGTGTTTGCTAAATTAAAGCTAGTGTGTTGCCATGAACACCATTGCGGTGGTTTCAGGCAATACGTTTCTGGGCCTTTGTCCAGTTGCCATGAGTTCTAGCTGTGATATCCACCTCTGATTTCAGCATGGACAGACCCTAAAAGAAACAAAGTTTATGAGTCAAGCTGCCTGCAGAATGAACGGCAGAAGGAAAAAAGCAAGGCTACTCTCTTGAAAGAAGGTAAATACACTCTGTAAAGATGGATGGATCTCAAAGGGCTCAGAGCTTGTGTCTGGTTAGAATAAGTGGCCCAATACTTCTGATCTGCTAGCCACGGCTTGTTTAAAAAAAATAATTCCCAAGTCTCTGAAATCTTCCAGAAATCTTGCCAGGACAGGAACAAGCCTTCTAAAGAAATTTCTGCATCCTCAAGCATGAGTTCATGCTACATATAGCATAAGAACTGGTTTTTCCACCACGCTGTAACACTATTGCCTCTGGCCCCGGAAGTGCAGTCACCCACACAAATGAGAAATATCAAGGGAGGTGTGTGAAAGTTAGTGAAAAGGTTCATAATGCTGTTCTTGTTGCATTAGATTGAGATGACTCGTCCCTATTTCTGAAAAGCAAATTCTTGAGGCAGATCCATGGTCCTCTTTCTGGCTGCTTTGAGCTGTGATGGCAGAATGAAGCCATTGGAAAACTGGCCAGAGTAGACACCTGGGCTTGCATGAGGTCCCAAGTAGTAGTCAGGTGTGTGGCCAATAGGGAGAAGGGGGCGTAGTCAGAGCCTGTTGCACCCTTGTGATCCTGCACCAGCGATTGTTCCAAGCCCAGCTAAATCAGTGCTGACCTTAGGTTGCTATAACTTATGGCAGGAGCTGAACTCTCTCCCAGCTGATCCCAGGATTCCTGGAGAAGAAAGGTCACTTAGAAAGGCATGAGGCAAGGAAATCAAGAATTTTGGCCTGGGTATTGGGACACACTACGAATTTGATTCCGTTCCCATAAGCAAAACTTGATGGAAGCAGGGACTGGGTTGAAGTGTACTCTTGTGCAAACACAAGTTCAGTCCCACCAGTGAAAAAGACATATAAGCGGATCTCTACAACAGTACCAGCTTTTAGCTGTACTTCCAAACATGGCATAATCCAGCTCACAATGTGTAAACTCCATAGCCAGCGTGTCTACAGGAGGGAAATGTATCCCTGTGGGTGCTTTCTCCATCCAAACACAGGCACCACAATCAGCTACTGTCTGATGCATGGACCCAGGGGCATTGGAATGACAGCTGGCATGTGTCTATGAAACATGAACACCATTGCAGTGGTTTCAGGCAACACATTTCTGGGCCTTTGTCCAGTTGCCACTAGTTCTAGCTGTGGCAACACAGAGGCCACATACTGACAGATGATGTGGAAGAAGCTGAAGTTCTCAATGACCTTCACAGACAAGGTCAGCTCCCAGACTGCTGCACTGGGCAACACAGTATGGGGAGGAGGTGAGCTGCCCTCAGTGGGGAAAGAAAAGGTTAAGGACTGTTTAGAAAAGCTGGACGTGCACAAGACCATGGGTCCAGATCTAATGCATCCAAGGGGGCTGAACCATTGGCCACTATCTTTGAAAATTCGTGGCAATCGGGGGAGGTCCCAGACTATTGGAAAAAGGCAAATATAGTGCCCATATTTTAAAAAGGGAAGAAAGAGAACCCGGGGAACTACAGACCAGTCAGCCTCACTTCAGTCCCCGGCAAAATCATGGAGCAGGTCCTCAAGGAATCCATTTTGAAGCACTTGGAGGAGAGGAAGGTGATCAGGAACAGTCAGCATGGATTCACCAAAGGCAAATCATGCCTGACCAGCCTGATTGCCTTCTATGATGAGATAACTGGCTCTGTGGATATGGGGAAAGCAGTGGATGTGATATATCTTGACTTTAGCAAAGCTTTTGATACGGTCTCCCACAGTATTCTTGCCAGCAAGTTAAAAAAGTACGGATTGGATGAATGGACTATAAGGTAGATAGAAAGCTGGCTAGATTGTCAGGCTCAACGGGTAGTGACCAATGGCTCGGTGTCTAGTTGGCAGCCGGTATCAAGGGGAGTGCCCCAAGGGATGGTTCTGGGGCCGGTTTTGTTCAACATCTTTATCAATGATCTGGATGATGGGATTAATTGCACCCTCAGCAAGTTCGCAGATGACACTAAGCTGGGAGGAGAGGTAGATATGCTGGAGGGTAGGGATATAGTCCAGAGTGACCTAGACTAATTGGAGGATTGGGCCAAAAGAAATCTGATGAGGTTCAACAAGGACAAGTGCAGAGTCCTGCACTTAGTATGGAAGAATCCCATGCACCGCTACAGGCTGGGGACTGACTGACTAAGCAGTTCTGCATAAAAGGACCTGGGGATTACAGTGGACGAGAAGCTGACTATGAGTCAGCATTGTGCCTTCATTGTCAATAAAGCCAACGGCATATTGAGCTGTTTTAGTAGAAGCATCGCCAGCAGATCGAGCCAAGTGATTATTCCCCTCTATTCAGCACTGGTGAGGCCACACCTGTACTATTGTGTCCAGTTTTGGTCCCCCCAAGACAGAAGGGATATGGACAAATTGAAGAGAGTCCAGCGGAGGGCAATGAAAATGATCAGGGGGCTGGGGCACACGACTTACGCAGAGAGGCTGAGGGAACTGGGTTTATTTAGTCTGCAGAAGAGAAGAGTGAGGGGGGATTTGATAGCAGGCTTCAATTTGTCAGCAAGTTAAAGAAGTACGGGCTGGATGAATGCACTATAAGGTGGATAGAAAGTTGGCTAGATTGTCGGGCTCAACGGGTAGTGATCAATGGCTTCATGTCTAGTTGGCAGCCGGTGTCAAGTGGAGTGCCCCAGGGGTCGGTCCTGGGGCCGGTTTTGTTCAATATCTTCATAAATGATCTGGAGGATGGTGTGGATTGCACTCTCAGCAAATTTGCGGATGATACTAAACTGGGAGGAGTGGTAGATACGCTGGAGGGCAGGGATAGGATACAGAGGGACCTAGACAAATTGAAGGATTGGGCCAAAAGAAATCTGATGAGGTTCAATAAGGATAAGTGCAGGGTCCTGCACTTAGGATGGAAGAACCCAATGCACAGCTACAGACTAGGGACCGAATGGCTAGGCAGCAGTTCTGCGGAAAAGGACCTAGGGATGACGGTGGACGAGAAGCTGGATATGAGTCAGCAGTGTGCCCTTGTTGCCAAGAAGGCCAATGGCATTTTGGGATGTATAAGTAGGGGCATAGTAAGCAGATCGAGGGACGTGATCGTCCCCCTCTATTCGACATTGGTGAGGCCTCATCTGGAGTACTGTGTCCAGTTTTGGGCCCCACACTACAAGAAGGATGTGGATAAATTGGAAAGAGTCCAGCGAAGGGCAACAAAAATTATTAGGGGTCTGGAACACATGACTTATGAGGAGAGGCTGAGGGAACTGGGATTATTTAGTCTGCAGAAGAGAAGAATGAGGGGGGATTTGATAGCTGCTTTCAACTACCTGAGAGGTGGTTCCAGAGAGGATGGTTCTAGACTATTCTCAGTGGTGGAAGAGGACAGAACAAGGAGTAATGGTCTCAAGTTGCAGTGGGGGAGGTTTAGGTTGGATATTAGGAAAAACTTTTTCACAAGGAGGGTGGTGAAACACTGGAATGCATTGCCTAGGGAGGTGGTGGAATCTCCTTCCTTAGAGGTTTTTAAGGCCCGGCTTGACAAAGCCCTGGCTGGGATGATTTAATTGGGGATTGGTCCTGCTTTTGAGCAGGGGGTTGGACTAGATGACCTCCTGAGGTCCCTTCCAACCCTGATATTCTATGATTCTATGATACCTGAAGGGGGTTTCCAAAGAGGATGGAGCTTGGCTGTTCCCAGTGGTGGCAGATGACAGAACAAGGAGCAATGGTCTCAAGTTGCAGTGGGGGAGGTCTAGGTTGGATATGAGGAAACACTATTTCACTAGGAGGGTGGTGAAGCACTGGAATGGGTCATCTAGGGAGGTGGTGGAATCTCCATCCTTAGAGGTTTTTAAGGCCCGGCTTGACAAAGCCCTGGCTGGGATGATTTAGTCGGTGTTGGTCCTGCTTTGAGCAGGGGATTGGACTAGATGACCTCCTGAGGTCTCTTCCAACCCTAATATTCTATGATTCTATGATATCCAACATGATCTAGAATCTGTTCTCAAGGCTAAGACTCAGGCAGTCATGAGTTCTAATCCTGATACAGCCACTGACTTCCTGTGAAGCCACTGTAAGAATAGGGTAATAGTTCTTCGGGGCAGGGTCTGTGTTTTCCTGGGTGTTGTATGGTGGCCCTTGGAGCTTTTGGACCAGTAATAGCAATAGGGAGTACTACAGCAGTAATAACAGTGCCTACCAGCCAGGGGTTATATGAGGAGTCACTCATCCGATGAAGTGAGCTGTAGCTCACGAAAGCTTACGCTCAAATAAATTGATTAGTCTCTAAGGTGCCACAAGTCCTCCTTTTCTTTTTTCATAAATGCTTGTATTACAGACTGAATCTGGACGTGAACGAGCACCATGTTTGGATCTCACAGTGAAACTCTGGACTAAATCAAAACTCTGGATCCATGCACCACCAGGATTTTGGGAAAGTTTGGCTATGAACTTTGTGGCTCAGGATCTGGCTTTATCAAGTCTGATGTGTTATTATTCATTCTGGGACAAGTGTAGTGTTGTATGTGGGCTTGAGTGAACATAAGACAAGGAAAGAGCAAGAAAACAAAGAACAGGGAAGAAAGAAAAAGGGGTTTCACTCATGCCAGGAAGCATGAGATCAGCAAGTGCATGGCATCAAATAAAAGGCATGTGTAAGAGACTCAGTAGGAGAATGTTCTTAAGGAAAACACAATACAAAGATTAGCTTGTTTTCTACTGCTTCAGGCAATGCCTCTCTCTAGCAGACTGACAGGGAGCTGGGAGGCCCTAAGCCCTGAAAGCCCTGACTTGAACAGGAATACTCAAGGCTTCCAGCCTCCCTTGGAACTGAGAGCTGACTAGAGTTGGGGCTTCCAGGCTCTGCGGCAGAGAGCCCAATAAGTCCTACGGTCCCCAGGGGTGGGGCAGTCTGCATAGCAAGGCTGCTCCAGAGCTGCAGACCTCGGAAGTCCAGGCTCCTGTCCCCAGCAACTCACCAAGCAAGCTGGTAGGAAATCCGGCACGTTTCCAACTGAACCCTGCCTGTATTGCAGTATGTGTTTCATCTGACGTTTATTTAGGTTAACAAAGAGAAGGTTATTTCCCTTCTCTTCGGGGAACAAACATTTAATAATGACTTTTCACTTCAGTAGAGAAAGCTGTAACATGATCCAATGGCTGGAAGTTAATCCTGGACAAATTCAGACTGGAAATAAGGTGTCGTTTTTTAACAGTGAGGGTAACTAACAACTTACCAAGGGTCACCATCACTGACAATTTTTAAATCAAGATTGGGTGTTTCTCTAAAGGATATGATCTAGGAATTATTTTGTGGAATTATTTTGTGTTCTTCATTGAACACTTCTGCCTGTTCCACATTATTATGGATGATTCTACCAGTTCCATCAAGTAACGGACAAATACCATTGTTAGAATTCTTTTCGTTCCTATATACTTAAAAAATTCCTTCTTATTGTCTTTTTTTCTACTGGCCATGGATTTCATTCCTTTGCTTCCCTTGTCAATTTTCTTCAGTTTCTAGCTTCTGATTTATATTCATTACTCTCAACTTTCCTTTCTTCCCTTTACTATTATTTTTTAAATTTTATAACTGCCTTTACTTACCCACTAAACTAGGCCTTTTTTAACCAATGCAGCCTTCTTCCTCCATTGTGGGATTGTGGCTTTCGGGCATCTTACAGTGTTCTTAAATGATTCCCTATTATAATTCACATTTTTCGGTTTTAATTCTTCCTCCCAGCTGACTTGTCTCACAATTATTTTCAGCTTCGTAAAACTGGCCCTTTTAAAGCACCAAGTATCTATATATAACATTGGTCTGGACTTTTTATTCTGTTTGCACGTTACCAATGTGATCAAGTCATAATCACCTGTAGTTAAGTCACTGTTCAGTTTTAGTTCTGTGATTAGTTCCTCTTTATCTGTCAAGGTTTAGTATAGAATTCCTCCCAGTTGGGTGCAACACCTTTTGAGTTAGGAAATCGTGATCTATAATATTTTAGAAATTCCAAGGATGTTTCAGTACTGGCAGCATAAGATCTCCATCAAATGTCTCCCATGATCACACAGCTTTTTTTCCTTCACATTAGAGATAGGAACGTAAGAAAGTGGTCATGCTGTTTCCGAGTGGGATTTGGTCTGTAGCCGACAACAGCAAATCCCCCCATCTTGTGTTTTATCTGTTGGGACATTGATCCATAAGCCTTCACGATCCTTTTCTTCCATATTATCAGTGACTTGGAAATGCCATTTTTGCCACAGAGTGCTACTCCCCTCCCCTTTTCCCCACTTGATCCTTCCTAAATAGGTTATAACCATTTATTTGAAAGAAAGAAAGAAAGAAAGGAAGAGCAAGCAGGGGAAGGGGAAAACCAAAAATTGTTTGGTTTTCTATATCAAAAACTTATTGGTAGTTGTTCCCACTCCTCCATCCCACTAAGTGAACTTTGGAGTCCTCATTAAATTCAGCTTAGTCATCATCAGCCCCCATTGTTCTGCTTTGTTTGCATATTTGTCCCTGAGATTTTGACATCCCCTTCCCCCGCCCCATGATTAGCTTCATGTAGCATGTTTTCCCTTGCCATTTGTTCACATATGTTCCCTGGGGCTTTGCTTACAAAGCTCCGAATGAGCTGGAGACCCTGATGAGCCATTTGCTGGGGACATTCATCGCTACTCAGCGGAGTTCAACTGCAGCACAGTCCACAAGGCCAGAACTAAACAAATAAAGTTAACATCTTGGTTTGTGTGGGTGGAAAAACACATGGATTGTTTGGTGTCCACCCCTCCAGTGCTGACGTCATACAACAAGCTCTTGTTCTAGTCCCAGAAAAGCCTGCTAAGGAAAAGAAGGTCACGTCATTTTAATGCTAAGCCTGGGCTGTACGTGTCCAGTGTCTGAGGAAACCAGCCTTTCCAGCTGAGACTTTCTAAAGGCACATAAGGAAGTTGGATGCCTAACTCCCTTAGTCTCCTTTTAAAATGCCAGATATATTCTTTTTAACTGCTACAGCTCAATACCTACAGCTTCCATAGAGCCCTCAAGCCCCAAAAGCAAAAACATTGCTCCAGGAGAACGAACTGTCCCACAAGGTAGGAAGGCCTTACAACTAGGCCCCCGAATTGGTCATGTCACAGAATGTCAAGGCTTAATCCGTATATTTACACAAGATTATTTTGGTGCTAAAGGCAGATAGGTCATATGAGGATAGCATGGCACTAGTGGCTTGGGAGAAAAGCCAACACTTGGAAAAGGAAAAGGAGGACTTGTGGCACCTTAGAGACTAACCAATTTATTTGAGCATAAGCTTCCGTGAGCTACAGCTCACTTCATCGGATGCATCTGATGAAGTGAGCTGTAGCTCACAAAAGCTTATGCTCGAATAAATTGGTTAGTCTCTAAGGTGCCACAAGTCCTCCTTTTCTTTTTGCGAATACAGACTAACACGGCTGTTACTCTGAAACCTGTCACTTGGAAAAGAAATGCTAGAACTTGGCTAATTGGTGCATACCAGTATTCCCAAGTGCTGTAACTGGTGTTTATCTTGGTCAGTCATTCACAAAAGATATTTTATTTCTATCTCCTATGCACAAGAAAGTAGATTGTTAGAGTCCCAGAGACAAACAAATCTCGGAACATTTTCCCATGTCTTAAACCCTCGAAGAACTATACATAAGAAAAAAGAGGCATTTACAATGTTATTAGTGGCTCATGGGAACCTTCCTCTTCCTCACACATAATCCAGTGCCTGAGAAGCAGCTGAGGAACATGAATGACCCTCTTGCATCAGTTTCAACACTGAGAGTGGCTTGAGCTGACTCCTCGCTTTTCTAATGGGAAGTCGAAACAAGGTGGACATCGAGTCATCATTCTTGAATGAAATGAAGGAACACATGGTATCATATGATCTCTCTTGGTCAGACACAGACACAACTACTGCTGGGCTGCTCCTCAGAACCCTCTCTTTCGCAGACAGGAGCCTGATGGAGCAGAGCATTACAGAAGGCTTGCAAGGGGCAGATGCATCCTGAAGTCCTATCTCAGATTTCACTCAGGCAAAATGCCCACTGAGGTCAATGGCGCAAATCTAGCCCATGCCTCTGAGGGCGCAGGAGGCCTGGTGCCGTTCTACCAGGTGGGGCGAGATCAGGGGTGGGAGGGAACAAACAGTGAGTGCTTCACCACGTAGGACACAGAGCCGAACTCCACAAAGCCTCTCTGTGCCCTGTCATGTAGGGGGAGCTGGGCCTAGCAGAGGGCCTCAGGATCAGCCATCACATGGATCCTCTATTCCATCCCATCTTAGCAGGATGACATGAGGGACACCGTTTATTCCATCCCTTGCTCTCTGGAGATCCTCAACAATGAGCCCAGATACTTTGGGAGGATTCGGCACACTGGGAGTTTTACCTGAATAAGGAACTCAGGGCCAGATATTCAGCTAGTGTAAACTGCCGCTGCTTCAATGGAGCCATGCCTGATGTACACCATATGAGGATTTGATTCATGGTTTCCTAATGAGGCATTAGTGGGGAACCACAATGAAAAAAACAGTTTGTTGGCTTCACTCCCAGAATCACTTGCATTTTGCATTGCACAATGTAGGGATTTGGGGGCAGATGCTTAGCATGGCTTCATTAAAGTCAGTGGCGCTATCCTGATTCACACTAGCCAGGGAATGGGCCCAGCTTTTCTAACATCTCCAGTAGCCACAGAAACCCTAAAGCACTTGACTCCCTGAGTCACTCCCAAGGCTCCACAGCACACCCCAGCTAGTAAATGGTTTGCATTAATAGCTGACTAATACAAAATGAAAATGTCACTTTGCCATTGATCTTGATACAGCCCGTGTGAGAAAGAAGGCCATTGCCCGCACTGAGCAAAGAGGAAAAAGCAACTATCAGAGACAGCTGGATGGAACACCCAACCTGTCGATAGTCCCAATGAAGATTAATTTCATGGTTAAAAGGCAAAGTTCCAGGCCTGAGAAAAAAGAATCTGAGGCCATTCATTTCAATAGAGGTTAGGCTGTAATGGTCATTCAAGCAAAGAAATACCTGGGAGTCATGTGGGGTGGGGAGAACACGGTTGGTCAGAAACTGGAACAGGAGCACAAATAAAATTAGAAGGATTTGGAGAAAGAACAAAGAGAGAGTGCTGGGAGAGGCTGATGCCGTGAGTGGAAGCTGCAGGTGAGCAGCACCTCTAAAAATCACACCACTTATTCAGCTGTCTATTGTGATGGGGCAAGACCAGATGGCTATAGAAAAGTAGTGGGAGATAGATCTATTAGCTCCAGGCCAAACAAATCCCTGGTACCAGGTTAAGTGAAATGGAAGCTGCTCCAGGTCAATTAAGACACCTGGGGCCAATTAAGAACTTTCCAGAAGGCAGGGAGAATGCTAGGTTGATTGGGACACCTGAAGCCAATCAGGGGCTGGCTGAAACTAGTAAAAAGCCTCCCAGTCAGTCAGGTGGGGGTGCATGTCAGGAGCTGTGGGAGGAAGTTGTGCTGTTGGAGAGGCTGAGTAGTACACACTGTATCAGGCACAAGGAAGGAGGCCCTGAGGTGAGGGTGAAGTGGAGCTTGACGAAGTGAGGGCTGCTGTGGGGGAAGTAGCCCAGGGAATTGTACATGTCATGTTTCTAAAAGGCCAGCTACCATAGCTGATACCATTAGGGTCCCTGGGCTGGAGCCCAGAGTAGAAGGTGTGCCCGGACTCTCCCCCTCACTTTTGCCCCCTGATTAATCACTGAGACTGGGAGACAACAGAGACTGTGCAAGGAAGGATAACTGCTCCACACCTCCCTCAATGGCTTATGATGAAAATGGCTCAGTAGAGTGTGACCCTTGTCTCTAGAGAGAGAAGGGTTACGTGCAGGGTCACAGCGAGCCTCTGAGGCGAGCGAAATCCGCCAGGAAACACAGGACCCACGGAGGCAAGGATAGAGCTTTGTCACACTATACATGGTCAATTGCCTAAAGTTAGGCACCCATATTAGAAAATGCTGGCTCGAGAGTTGGGCCTGTACCAGAACACCAGACTCAGGTCTTTGCAGAATTCTGGGACATGAACATCTCAGCTCGAACTCATCTATATTAACTGGGGTGTATCCGAATCCTGATTCTGAATCCTCCATGAACTGGGGGAAGGTTAGGAATCAGATCTGAGCTCTGTGATTTCGGCCTGTTTCTAAAGAATAACACCTCAAAGCTGGTATTATATCATATATTGCCAGGGGGCCCTCCCCCTAATACCTGATACCCAGTGCTAAGCATGGCAGATGCCTTAAGACAGAATTTCATTCTTCTTGAATATAGGACTGGCACAGTGCACAAGAAAGCCAGAGACTGATTCTGGTAAAATTCCAGCCAGCCAGATCCTCAGCTGCTATAAATTGTCATATTTCCACTGACGTTATGCCAATAACACCAGCTGAGGATTTTTCCCATTGGCTTTATTGGTGAGCCACTTGATTTATGTAGGCCAGGCTCCTGCTAAGCTCTCCCCTGCCATCTATCCATGAACTAGGAGAAAAAACCTCTGGAGCATACTATATTTGCCTGGGCACGCGGACTTTGCCTAGGTGTTCAGCCGAGAGACCTGCTTCCCCAAAGTGATCAATTTTGGCTGCTTTGGGTTACAATCCACTTTAGCCTTGAGGCCAGGGGTAATGAAATGTTGTTAGGACTACAGGGCAGTAGAACTGTATTTAATATGTCCTAATTAAGGGGGCAGAACTAGAACCTCCTCCCTAAACAGGGGGTAGTTATGTCAAATCCAAGTGAATATCAGAGGAGGTGGGGAGAGGTGTTTCTACCTGGGGGGTATGGCCTCTGTTTAAAGAGTCATAGAATATCAGGGTTGGAAGGGACCTCAGGAGATCATCTAGTTCAAACCCCTGCTCAAAGCAGGACCAATCCCCAATTAAATCATCTAACCAGTTTTTGCCCCATATCCCTAAATGGCTCCCTCAAGCATTGAACGCACAACCCTGAGTTTAGCAGGCCAATGCTCAAACCACTGAGTTATCCCTCCCCTGCCCCTAAAGTCCTAGATATCACTTGACCCTTCCCTTCCAGTGTTTAAGGACAGAGCTGAGCAGACTCATTTGAGAGCCCTTGTTTCTCCCCAGTGATCACTAGAGCTGAAATCACTGATGAGCAGGTCTAAGGGGCTGACCCTTAGCCCTGGGGAGGTGACCCTCTCGTGGTGAAAGACAACACCAAGGATGCAGAAGTGGCGAGGTTCCCCCGCTACCTGGTGAAATCACTCAGAACTGGGCTAAGTGGCAGAACCTCAAAGCACGGCATCACAGCTGGAGATGACCGCAACAGCCATGAGCAGCAGCAATAGGCAACAGTGGCCAAGACAACCATGACAGCAGCAGATGCACGGCCCGCCCCCTATCAGGGGTCGGAGGTAAACCCCCATGAACGCACCCCTGGATTCTGGGGCTTTGCTGACTTCAGCCAACCAATTACGAGCGAGGTGCAGCAGAGAGAAAGAGGAGTGGCATGTGAAAGTGACCTTTATCAACTCGACTTTCACACCACAAGCTGGGAAACTGAGGCAAGGGACACTGCCCAAGATACTGTGGGGAAGGGGGTTACGGTTTGCATACGTTTGAATCATTGTTGTGGTGTTCTCCGAAATGAATGCAGAGTTCCCTCTCCCTTTAATAAAAGTTCTGCTGTTAAGCACAGACTTGATGCTTGTGAGCCGGGGGGGAAGTATTGCCTCTCAGAGGTGCCCAAGGGTGCTGAGTTTTCCCAGATTTCTGGGTGGGAGCTCAAGCCAGGTCTGTTTTGTAATGTTAGGTATTAAACCCGGCCCTTGTTGCTGAGGACACCGCCTGGCAGAAGGGTTCCCTTTACCCCGGTGTCACGGAGAGCAGTGTCGGGCCCCAGGGCTGGCAGCTCCGCTGCTGTGTGTCCAGAGCGCATTGACCAGTGACGATACCATTTCTGAACAGTGCGGCATGAGTATGCGGGAAAGGAGCAGGCAGAGCACCCTCAGGTATTTCGTGCTGCTGACACGAGGGTGTGCAAATACAGGAAGGAGAGAAGGGGGTGGGTCTGAGGACCTTGGCCAAGTTCCCAAGCCAACAGGCCCTGCCCGGTTGTGGTGGTCCCTGCACTTAAGAGAGACACAGGATTGTTCTCTTGCCCTGCTGTTGAAGCCCTAAATGAAGGCTCCCTCGGATTGTAATCTCCTGGAGCCAGGGACCATCATTCTGTGTTTATACAGCACCCAGCATAGTGGGCCCTGTCCCTGCTTACAAGTCGAGGGAGATTTCCCCTCATTTAGGTCCATACCTTGGACTGCTTCCCACTACCATAATAGAAACAACAATAACTCACTCAGCTATCCCAGTGAAAGACCCCGTATCAACCTCTGGCCAGCCAGCCAGAACCCTGCCCCCCACCCTCCATGCACAACCGGGGCAGCTTGCTCCTTCCACTCTCTAGACAGGGGGAGAGACTGTATCAAAACAAGATCACTCTGCCCCCCAGATCAGCCCTGTTTCTAGCCCCAGCATGCCAGGCGGCAGCAGAGTGGAGCACGGAGGTACTGTCACTGCCAGGCTGGGATTGAATGGGCAAGCCTCTGCCTTTTCCACTGCACGAGCACATGGCAGCTCGCAGAGCACCACCCGCTGCCGGCAGGCTGCAAGTGCTCTATGCAGACCTGGGAAGGAGAAAGCGGAGAGATGAAGGGGAGGGGAGGAAATCTCCCGCCTTCTTCCCTTTTTAGGCCTTCTGATAAAGGAGAATGCCGGTCTCCCAAGCAACATTCCACAGGTCCCTAAATACAACATGAGTATTTGTTACAGCTTAGGCAACATCCACTGCTGAACCCCTTGCTCAGCAATGATTGGGTGGCTGGAAAAGCAAACAGCTGGCAAGCGGACCCATGACTCAGCCTGATGCATCTCGGTGAATCAAATGTTTTGTTATGAACACAGCTTCTGGCAGCTTATCCAAGAGCATCTTCCTGGCAGAACCCAATGCTAGCCACACAATCCTTACTCCTGTGCATTCCCAGCCATGGGACGGTTCGAGTCCCGAAGGGCTGCACGGCCAGAAGGATGCTCCTCTGCGGTAAAGTGCCCAACACCTCGCAGCTGCACAGAGTCTTGCTGTTGGTCTCAGCTCAGGTCAGACAGCAACGGGATGATGCAAGGCCTCGTGCCTCTTTGCAAACCCACGCAACGCAAACAGTTGAGGATTCCAGTACCCACGCTCCTGCTTACAAGAAAAGCACAAGGGGTGAGGGCAGTGTGGTTTGATGCTTTGTGGAATGCAGTAGCCACGTGTGCAGTATTCAAATGATGTGGTTAAAGGGCAGGGTTGTTTGTTTCTAATGAAATAGACACCTAGATCAGTAGCACTGGGCCTTGAAAGGTGACCAAAAACCAGGGGCAGGGGATACTAGGTTTGTACCTATTTGCATTTTTATGATGGATAGCGAAGGCCTGAATGTTTTGGGGGTTTGTGGAGGGGGGGTGTGTGCAATGGGCATGTGAGATTAAATTGCTGAGTTTTTTTACACTGGAAATATCAGGAATGACAGTCAAGATTTTCAAAAGTGTCAAGTGATTCTGAGTTCCCGACTTGAGACACTTTAAAGGAGCCTGATTTGGAGAAAGTGCTGCACATCAGGCTCATTTAAGGTTAGACACCCCAATTTGAGGCACCCCAAACCATCAGCCCCTTTTGAAAATTTCAACCTTCAAGTCTGGCCTTCCCTTTTTTAATTGGAAGACTGCTAGAGGTCTCAGATATCTATTTTGAGCATTCCCACTTCACCGAAGGGACTGTGGGCTTTGATTTTTAATAGATACTTCTTTTCTCCAAAGTATTTCAGGGGCATTGGAGTGAAATAGCTGTTAAAAACAACAAGAGTTTTCATCAGTCTGATAACACTCCCCTCCTCTCTCAATCTCTTCCATTTGTCTCTGATGATGTCCTGATATCCTGTTCTCACTAGATTCCTAGGGTAGAAAATAACAATCTCTCTAATGGGGAAAAAAAAAAAAGACAAAGGAAAATTTTTAAAAAACCATTCTAACTGCTGATCCAAACATATGGACCACATCCACACCTGGGGTAAGCCAGTGTCACTCCATAACCAACGGAACGATGCCAATTTACACCCCAGCTGCAGCTGTGGCCTATAACCATACTTTATCATACATCATAAAGAAGCATTAATGTGGGTTTGTGCCCTTTCCCCCCCTCCTTTATAGGTTGCTTCAGCATCCAAAGGACTGCTGACAAAGTCAGAGAGCCACCAAAGAACAATACAGACTTTAACTTGTTTCAGACGTGTTGTTTTCAGTCAAGCGCTTACTGTAGAGCAGGCATTTAGCTGGAAAGCTAAATAAAGGAGAGGAGACAGCATGAGTGGAAACAAAGGCAGCATGGCCACTCACTTTAACTGGCTACAACTCCAATATAGATTCAACACTTCTGTGTAGGCAAGGGTCTTTGTGTTCTGGTTTTAAAGTGCCTTATATCTAGAAGCAGCTGCTAAGATAACCAGAGACTTTTTATTTTGTTTTTCCAGGATCAGGGTGGGAGCAACATGCAGCAAATAGGAGGAGCTGGCAAGCACAGGTTTTCCCTAAACGGGGAAGTTGTATTGCTTTAAGGAGTTGTGATTTTAAATCAGTTTAATGAAGCTGGTGCAAAAGACCACATGGATGCTCTTGATTTCAGCTTGAGCCAGGATATCACTCAGAGTATCCATAAAGAGATTTGCAGAGGTTTAACTACATTGGCGTGCATACTGATCTAAGTTAAACTGATGCAGCTTCTGCACGTAGCCAAAGCCTCAGGTTGAAGAGCATTATTCTAGAGCGCCTTCTGGAAACAGAATATTGCTTCTGTAAACAGAATATTGCTTCTGCAAATACTAGGCTTCAGGGCGAGCCCTAGGTATGTGAAGAGGATCCAGCTACCCAGGTCCCTGTGCTTTTTGGGCACTCGCATTCCAGGATCCATTCCCAAAGGGAGGGAGAAGTCTCTCCAATTTCCCACCTCCCCCTAGACTAATAAATTCCCCTGCACCCACAAGCCAAGCAGCTGCCAATCCTTCCCTCAGCTTCTCTAGATGTGAAGGTTATAGAAGCTCTCACACATCTGTCTTTGCCCAAATCCCTGCAAAACCAAACACTGGCCCTCATAAGCACAACAGAGACCCACTGAACCAAGCCACATCTTCTTCATGAATGGGGGTGAGGGAGGGGCAAATACTCTGAAAGTTACTGCTAATCAGGTGATCATTTGGGGTTAACCCATTTGATGCCAAGAAATGTATGAACCCAGCACTCCTCAGGGCTGCATTTCAGACGGGAAAACTGAAGGAACAGGAGCAGTTATGGGAACCGAGTTCAAACCTGCAGGTAAATGATGTGGATGCCAAGATTTGTAATTGCATCAGAGACTTTAATTATTTCTGCAAACAGTCAGCATAGGGGGGTGAGCATTTCTCTGTAGCTGGGCAACTCACTTTGTCCTCTCCCTTTGTGGTCAGTTTGGAGTCTTTGGAAGGCAGGGCGTGAAAGGAGTGGAGGTTCTTTAGCTCTGTTTCCTTGGGTCAGCTTTTTGCTAGCCTGACTTTCAACTGATATTAAGTCATAAACAGAAAAAGAAACCCAACAAAACAATACTGCAGGCCTCATCCTCACCCCATTTACACTGAGGAAAACCAGAGGCACTTCCACGGACACTGTGAGTGAGTGGAAAATCAGGCTCTGTATTTCTGTTCTCCGTCTAAATGCTCAAGTCCTTCTAACTGCTGATCCAAACATATTGACCACATCCTCAGCTGGGGTAAACCAGTGTCACTCCATAACCAATGGAATGATGCCAATTTACACCGCAGCTGCAGCTGTGGCCTATAATCATAGGTCTAAACAAAGGATACCTGGATTTCAGAAGCAAAACTTAGTCCTTCCATGTTGCCTTATGAGAGAGATCATAACAATTAGAATGGAACACTACAGGGATCCGACTGGGTCATTGTGTCCCAGAGAAATCATAGCTGCTCAGTTGTTAGAGTAACTGAAAACAAGACTAGACAAAACACCAGAACATTGTCCCATAGAGAAAACACCCTTGTATTACCAGTACAAATCCTTCCCAGCTCCAATTTTCTGGGAAATCAAATGTGATTTGTCCTTTGCTTGCTTAAGAGGATTCTGTGCAACAATCATGAATGACAGATTGCTAGTCTTCACACTAATATTTAATCATCACTAAAAAAGTGACTCTGAATTATTTGCTGAGACATATCGCAACAAGCAGAAATATACATTCAGCTCCCATGTAGGCCCTGAAATAGGTGGCCAGATTTTCAAATGTGCCCAGCACTTTGTGTTCACACTAGATGCTGAACTCTTTTGAAAATCTGACCCCCTGATTGTGGATGCCAAGCACTTGTAATCTAACCACAAGATCTTTAGAAAATCTTGGTGTTCTGCAGGCTGCAGCTAACATATCAAGTCACCAAGTATAAAAGTGAAACAATCAGCACTCACATTCATTTCTGCGGGTGAGAAAAAGAAAACATTTCAACTGTATTGATCTTTGGTGTGACCTTAAAAACGTATTACTCAGCAGCCGCTGCTTCATGAGCAAGCTCCATCTTTACATCCGTCTTAGCCACACCAAAAAACCAGAAACAGCTATGCAAAGAGTTCTCCAAACCCTGCTGGAAGAGGTGCTGGGTTTCATGTTAGTTTTTCCTCCCCCAGGATGCGGGCAAGGAGAAGGACTCATGTCTGGTGAGATAACACGAGGACCACTGTGATGAGAAGAGGGTCCAGTTTGCCCATTAGCCAGAGACCAGAAATAAGAGGTGGAAATATTAATGGAAGAAATATCCTCAGAAAGGAGAACAGTCACGACCTGAAAGAGTTGTACTGAAATCAGAGCTGACCCTGGGGATCTTTGCAGTGCCGATTCCTCAGCGCCGGTGCAAACTGTGTAAGGAAATTCTAGCAATTATTCATGTTCTCATTTGTTTCATTAGTCATACAGAAGCCATGCTGGCTGAACTGTGAGTTATAAAAAAATGAGCAAATTCTCCACTGATTTGTACCTCATGCCATCCATGGCACCTGTGCAAAATATGTGTAAAATGCTACCAAATCCAAATTGTCCAGTCATGCCACTAGTAGCATCTTATGCTCAGGTTGCCCAAGTGTAGTTACCTACACAAGGGATAAGGCACTGGAGAATTGGGTCTTATATTCACTGAAATTTTACTGGTTTTGGTTTTGTTTGTTTTTTGTTAGCAAGTCACCTGCAAACCTGTCCTGATGTCTGCCAATGTACTCTTTATCCATCGGTCTAGTTGTTAAATGATTTGGACAAATATTTTTCAATCTATGTGATACTTTCTTCTCTTCAAATATGTATTATTCATGGTCACACAGTATTATTTCTGCTCCCTGATTAAAAATTTTCTGTTCTCCAAACAATAATGAATAATGCACTTGCTGGAGGAAGAAACACTTGGGTTAACATCTCTAAAATGTTAAAAATTTGCAACTAATGTAATGACGATCCAGCAGTCATCCATCTACTTGGGAACAACAGATGATATGATCCCATGTAATTGTAGGAACTTGTTGCTTTTATTCATAAAGGGCGAAATTCATCCTCTAGAGAGAGCCAACCCAAGGTCTATGTGCCACTTCAGTCCCTTTTAAGCCCTCAAAATAGGACTTAAACGGGATTTAAGAGGCTCATAAGCTTTGCACTGGCTCTCTGCACGAAAGAGAAATTCATCTGAAAATATTTGCAAAATAGTTTTCAACGACCTCTCTACTGCACATTCATGTTCAAGGAGTTGCCTCTGTGGCCCCTACCAGAGATATTTAATGGGAAGCCAGTGTGTGCTGTCAAAGAAAAGGTGTTTGTTACATCTCTTAGCAAAGATTTAGTGATCAAATAAGTTGCAGTTGTGCTTGCACAGATCAGAAATCTTGGGGTTTTCCAAACTGCAAATGCTGTGACCTCTCCTAAATGCTCTTCATTCATTCATCTTGGGAACTCTGACAAGTGCAGGCTTTGAAAGCTGAAATCGGGTAAATGAGAGAGTAGGGATGTATGAAAGGAAGTTTGTCATAGGAAAACAATGACCACCAGAGGGCTAATAATATCTCATATTCCAGAAATGTTGCTCAGATCGCAAATTGCATTCATAAATTGTTTGCTTGCAGTCAATCTCCGAGAAGCGTTTACTGTGTAAGTTAGAGAGAGAACTGAAGACACATAGGCTTTGTGGAACTCAGGCCCGGATTTCATTTTCACATGTGGCCCAAAGCTCGAAGTTCAAGCGTCCCTGCATATCGGGAAAGATTGGATCCTGATCCAGATTCAAACATCAGATTCTGGCCCACCTACTACACATATAAGTTTCTACAGACAGATCTCTTCCATTCCCTTACTACCCTAACATCAATGGCTGGCACAGACAAGAAAAGGTCAGTTTACATTTCTCGCCTGTGACCCAGAATCCAACCAACATTTTCTAGGGATTTGGATTCTCAAAATTATGAAATAAAAATGTAGGGCCAGATTGTCAGATGGCAAAAACGAGTGCCATTCTGTTGACCTCAGTGGAATTATGTCCACTTGCATGGGCTGAGGTTTCAACCCAGAATCTCTCTCTGACATCTGTGGACAAATCCATCCCTGATGTAACTCCACTGCTTTCAATGGAGGAACAGTTCCCTAAGGATGAACTTGGTCCTCGGAATGCCTCTGATGCTATTTTTTGTGTGCAATTCTCCTCTGATCAGACCAGTCCACTCTGGTCAGTGTGGAGTCTGTTTGGGAGTGGACCCCCAGTAGCTATCTATGAAATTTTTTTTCAACCCTGAATAGATTCAGGAAGCTCAGCAGAAACATGCAGCTGAGGTTGGAGAGGGAGATAGCTTGCAGGGGTGCAAGAACGCAATTGGAAATGTAATTAAAGCAAGGTTCCTCATGGGGACAAGGCAGTTTGGGGGCTGCACTGGGTATATTTGTCCATGCCATCTGTTCTTACGACTATCTTCCTTTATTTGTAATGGCTGACTGAGAGAAACCGTTGCTTTAACAGCTTCACTTTCAATTGCTCGAGTTATGCGCAGGGGAGTCACAAATTGCACTTCCTGCAATATTTTCCAACTAGCAAGCTCCGCTGGGTTCATAGGCTGAGCGGCTTGGAAGCCTTTTTTAGAAACTGACTTTGCCAGGAACAGAACCAATGAGAAACGCAACCAGAGAGGCTGAGCCAAACGAAACAAAAAGGACATTGTACCTGAGGCAGGAATTTTCCATGCTGCCTATGGGAGACCTCAAGTCCATCAGAGGCTATGGGTCTTGCTAGCAGGACAGGGGGATACTTTAAAGACAGCACGTTCTGTTTTGTGGCAGCCACATACCACTTAGCAATTTCCTTTTGGAGAGATTACATTGCTTGAGTCCTGTAAGAAGATCAAGCTGGCGCTCCTCAGCTGCAGTGAAGATGCCTGCAGCACAGAATTTACAGCCTGGAGGGCTACAAAGGGGAACCTATGTGGAGCATTGAGCCACAGCCCTGAGTAGTGAAGCTGAACCATGAGCTGCAAGAGGGATCATGCACTAGGAGCACAACTCCTTACCCAGTCCCCAGATTCTCAGCTGGAAAGCTCTTGGGTAGAGCAGCACGCTTCCTTCTCCATGGGCTTGTGCAGAGGTGAGACAGGGCCAGGGCAATTTGAGGCAATTCCTTTGATTCCTTTGAGGCAATTTGCACCCTTAGGGGTGTACAGACGGAGCAGGCTGCTCCATGACGTTTCACAGGGCACACCAGGATGGGGGCGGTGAAATTTCTTTGTGCAATGGCTAAGGACAATCTCCTTCAAAATGAGGAGGGGGATCCTCAGGACTCAAACCGTGCTGCAATGCCAGAGGAGCAGGTGTAGGGGAGGAATCCAGAACTCGGAGGACCTGATTCGGCTTTTGCTGATGTTGGTGTAAATCAGGAGTAGCCAGTAGCGTAAAACTGCTGCCGGTGAGTTCAGATCCAGGTCCAGAGCTTCCCATTTGATACGGCTTCAGGAATCATGTGCATGCTTCCAATCATATTAAGATAGGCTATTGTTTTTCTCCAGCACTAAGTAGTCCCAAATATATTGCCTTAGCAACAGATGAAGCTATTAATGCTGCCTGGTACTGGTGGTGAGCCTATCTGAGGTGATGAAAGATCAGCCAGTCACTGCTGCACTGGGTGAAAAACCCTCAAAAAGCACCTGAGCAACGGGGTGGAACACCTTTGCCCCTGCAAGCCAGCAGCTTTCCATTCAGGTTTATGCCTGAGTATCTCCAGTGTCTTTGATTTAAAAAACCCAAACCAAACCTTCCTTGAGAGGCACTTGCTACCATCTCTAAGATGCGGCAGTGCTGAGTCGAGCTGGATGGTGCAATTTGTCCAGGGTCCAGCTGATATTTCTCCAGCGGTGACAAGTTCCGGCCTCTGAGTGGAAGAATGACTTCCCAACTTGTCAGCTGTACTGTCAAGCCACCCTCAGAGGGGCAGCCAGTTGCTCACCGTAAAGCCTCAAACCCGTCTCACTCCTGCTATGTCCCATCTATTTGTAAATAAGTACAGATGCGGCCCCTACTACTGCTGTCTGAGCACCTCCAAATCTTTCATGCATTACTCCTCACATCACCTCTAGATAGGGAAGTGCTATTATCCCTCTTTTACACAGGGGGAACTGAGACACAGAGAGAACATAAGAACGGCCATACTGGGTCAGACCAAAGGTCCATCTAGCCCAGTGTCCTGTCTTCCGACAGTGGCCAATACCAGGTGCCCCAGAGGGAATGAACAGAACAGGGAATCCTCAAGTGATCCAACCCCTGTCACCCATTCCCAGCTTCTGGCAAACAGAGGCCAGGGACACCATCCCTGCCCATCCTGCCTAATAGCCATTGATGGATCTATCCTCCATGACCTTATCTAGTTCTTTTTTGAACCCCGTTATAGCCTTGGCCTTCACAACATCCTCTTGCAAGGAGTTCCACAGGTTGACTGTGCATTGTGTGAAAAAATACTTCCTTTTGTTTGTTTTAAACCTGCTGCCTATTCATTTCATTTGGTGACACCAAGTTCTTATGTTACGAGAAGGAGTAAATAATCCTTCCTTATTTACTTTCTCCACACCAGTGATGTTTTTTCGACCTCTATCATATTCCCCCCCTTAGTCATCTCTTTTCCAAGCTGAAAAGTTCCTTGTCTTATTAATCTCTCCTCATATGACAGCCATTCTATGCCCCTAATCATTTTTGGTGCCCTTTCCTGAACCTTTTCCAATTCCAATATATCTTTTTTGAGATAGGGAGACACAGTATTCAAGATGTGGGCATACCATGGATTTAGAGAGCGGCAACATGATATCTATTGTCTCTCCCTTTCTTAATAATGCCCAACATTCTGTTTGCTTTTTTCACTGCCGCTGCCCATTGCGTGGATGTTTTCAGAGAACTATCCATAATGGCTCCAAGATCTCTTTCTTCAGTAGTAACAGCTAATTTAGACCCTGTCATTTTATAGGTATAGTTGGGATGATGTTTTCCAATGAGCATTACTTTGAATTTATCAACATTGAATTTCATCTGCCATTTTGTTGCTCAGTCACCCAATTTTGAGTGATCACTTTGTAGCTCTTCGCAGTCTGCCTGGGACTTAACTATCTTGAGTAGTTTTGTATCATCTGCAAATTTTGCCACTTCACCGTTTACCCACCTTTCAAGATCATTTATGAATATGTTGAATAGGACTGGTCCCAGTACAGACCCCTGGGGGATACCACTATTTGCCTCTCTCCATTCTGAAAACTGATCATTTATTCCTACTCTTTGTTTTCTATCTTTTAACCAATTCCCAATCCATGAGAGGACCTTCCCTCTTATCCCATGACTGTTTATTTTGCTTAACAGCCTTGTTGAGGGACCTTGTCAAAAGCTTTCTGAAAACCTAAGTACACTATATCCACTGGATCCCCCTTGCCCACATGTTTGTTGACCCCATCAAAGAATTCTAGTTGATTGGTGAGCCATGGTTTCCCTTTACAAAAACCATGTTGACTTTTCCCCAACAAATTATGTTCATCTTTGTGTCTGACAATTTTGTTCTTTACTATAGTCAATCAGCTTGCCCGGTACTGAAGTCAGGCTTACCAGCCTGTAATTGCTGGGATCATCTCTCGAGCCCTTTTTAAAAATTGGCATCACATTAGCTATCCTCCAGTCATATGTACAGAAGTTTATTTAAATGATAAGTTACAGACTACAGTTGCTAGTTCTGCAATTTCACATTTGAGTTCCTTCAGAACTCTTGGGTGAATGCCACCTGGTCCTGGTGACTTATTACTTTTAGTTTATCAATTTGTTCCAAAACCTCCTCTAATGACACCTCAATCTGGGGCAGTTCCTCAGATTTGTTACCTAAAAAGAATGGCTCAGGTTTGGGAATCTCCGTCACATCCTCAGCTGTGAAGACTGATGAAAAGAATTTCATTTAGTTTCTACGCAATGGCCTTATCATCCTTGAGTGCTCCTTTAGCATCTCGATCATCCAGTGGCCCCACTGATTGTCTAGCAGGCTTCCTGCTTCTGATGTACTTAAAAAAAATTTTGCTATTACTTTTTGAGTCTTTGGCTACTTGTTCTTCGCATTCTTTTTTGGCCTTCCTCGTTATATTTTTACACTTCATTTGCCAGAGTTTATGCTCCTCTCTATTTTCCTCACTAGGATTTAACTTCCACTTTTTAAAGGATGCCTTTTTGCCTCTCACTGCTTCTTTTTGTTGTTTAGCCATGGTGGCACTTTTTTGGTTCTCTTACTTTGTTTTTTAATTTGGGGTATACATGTAAGTTGAGCCTCACTGTTTATTTTTAAGCAATTTTTTTATTTCCATCAATTTAAATTCACAGTTGTGCAAAATTAAGGTTTTAAGCAGTTTTAAATTTTAACTTGATAAAAATTTTCATAGTTGTGGGTAATTACAGGGGGTTAGACAATTATTTAATTAAATAATAAAGTTGAGAACTTTAGAGTTTAATTTAGGAATATTTATCTGTATATTTTGACAAGTGATGTGGACAATTTATGTGTGAACAGTTACAAAGCTTTAACATTTTGAGTCTCTCAAGTAGCATTTTTCTTACTTTGCCCATCTGTGAATTTCACTTATCGATGGAAATATTCTTTCATTGGTTTCTGTGTGTACTGTCAGCATTTAGTATTTACCATTTTGTCAGTAAATCAACATTTACCAACAAAAATCTAATCCTTCCAAACCTACTTACAAAATTTCTTGGGCTCGCTATTTCCAGTTAAGCTAAAAATAGTGTAACCCTTTGGGCCATAGTCATCCCTGCTGTAACATGACTGATGTCAACAGATTTACGACAGGGACTCATGGCCCTTTAGCATTTCAGCAATTCTGCTTCCAGGCATGGCCAGAATGAGGAAATGAAAAGTAATCGGTAGACGGTACAGCTGCTGATGTTAAATTTGTTGATGGCTCTTTTATTCCTGGTGCTTGGTGTTCACATCGCAACGTCTACCACCACCACAGCTGCCATTCGTCAACACCTCCGTTCGACAGTCTGCAGAGAAGCCCCAGACTGAGCAGGCTGTACAGACTGAATCATCCACTCCTCACATTCGTCTGACCTTCTCTGTAATGCTGATAGATCTCCCCCCACTCAGCCACTCGTTCCCCGAAAAGCATTTCGGCTTTCCAGCAACCTCACCCCCAGCTGTCCACCATCCACACATGCTACCGCATGAGTCAGATGAGCGTGGGGTGCACAGAGGCTCTCTGACCTGAAGCAGGAGGTACTTTTTTGTGCTGAGATGCAACATCCCCTCGACAGAGGATGGTTTGAGATGGGTGTCGCAAGGTGTAGGGTGAATCTTCCCCATAACGGCCATTTCCTGGTTCAAGGTTTTGGAACCATGCCCTGGGGCAACCTTAACCACCCTGTAACTGAGTTTTTGCTTTCGGAGTTTTCCTGTTTGTTCCTGGGGCAGATGGGGCAGGGCAGATGTGCTGAAAGAGGAAGGTTGAAGTTGGTGGTAGGAGCTGATAATCAGCCAATAGCAAGAGTACCTGGGTTGTGTCACTTATGTAAGGCTAGGAGCAGAGATTGAGTCTAGAGGCACGACACTCTTGCCCCCCATAAGTTTTCCTGCTCTTCTCCCACCAGATGGGATGTGTGCCAGGAACGGCTGAATCTTCCAGCGGCAGCTGCTGTCCTCCTGTCTGCCTCTGAACGGGAGTTCTGGGACAGGGCTACCACCCTTAGCTCTAGGCAACCTCTCCACCAATAACAACCCCCTTTTCTCAGTCCTGTTCCCTTCTCTGCTTTTCTGATGAGCCTCACGGCAGCCCTCTCTCTGCCACAGCTGAATAAAAGGAGTCCTTTTCGAAGTCTTCTTATTCCGCTTGTCTTGGACCGCATCTGCACCAAACCACCCTGAAACATCCAAATGCCATGTCAGTTCTAGTGTCTGGGAGGTGTTCGCTGTAACGTGTCAAGTGCTGTTAGACTTATGCTTTAGCATGCTCATCAAAATGGAAACTTCACAGCAACCTTTCCCGTGGGGTTCATTCCACTCCAGGATAACATGATATGGCTTAGAACTGGGCATAAAAGGGAGAGACCAGTTTCATGGCATGCAGTATTTTTGGATTGTTTCTAATTCCCTCCATATGTACCTGCCCATCAGCAAATTAGTGACCACTACAGCTATGGGAACATGTTTAGTGACTTAGGGCTAGATCCTTACCTCTTGCAGACTGCACAGCTCCACTGAAATCATTAGAGCTAAGCTGAGTTCCAGCAGCTGGGGATCTCAGACAGTTTAAACTTAGACCCAATTGTGTTTCTGGAGTTAGCCCATGGGCCCACTTTGAGGGGCAACCACAAGTGTTTTAGGTGGCCTTAGCTCAGCCCAACTAATCAATAGTTCAAAGATTTTAATGTGTTAGCAAGATATTACTGTAAATCTCTTTTAGATAGAGCGATTGGAGCCTGATTCTCATTTACACTAATCCTAGTTTTAAGGCCCCCTTGTGCATTACTAAAGTGCATTACGTGAATTGGCTGTAAATATATTTATGTATTTATGTATTATAAATGTGTTTATATTTACTCTACATCCTCCTTTACTTTACCACAGCAATGAAAGAGGCATTAGTGTAAACAAGAATCAAGTTCTTGGTCTCTGCCAAGTGGTTTATGTTTGATAATGAGCGGTTAGTTATTATGCATGTTGTAAAAGGAGAGCAAGAAGTGACATGATTAAGTGGAAAATAAATTTAAAACAAAGGGAAACATAACTGCACAGAGCTTGTTGTCAGCTGCACTGGAATGTACTGCCACAGTAGTCATTAGGGTCAGGTTCTCTAGTTGGATTTCACAAGCAGCTAGATGTTTTATGACCCCATAATAACTTCTGTAATGATGCAACCTATCACATGATGCTACCCCTGTCATCACTCAGCTGATCACCTGACTTCTGTTATAAAGTTGAATCATTACAAAGGTTATTGTGAGGTCATAAAAATTCCCCCTGCATGATCTAATTGCATCATAGGCCAGGCACGTGTTAAGTTGTAGATTTCTCTGAAACATGAAGTACAGGTAGAGTGACTGGTGGCAGGACTGACTGACACGCTAATCCAGCCATTCTAATATTTATTTAGCCTAATTTAGAGCTGGGAAAAGAAACCTATTGTATGTAGCAATATGGGAGAAAAGTTTACAGAATCAGAGCCCCAGAAATGAGTGATTATATATCTTACGTAGAGCTTTTTGTCTTAAGAATACTTTCCAGACACTGATGAATTCATCCTCCCACCACACCTGTGAGGTAAGTAAATGTTATACCTGGGCAAACTGTCAGGAATTGTGTCAGAAGATTAGAAAGCAAAGATTCTCAAGTCCCAGTCCAATAGAGCAGTGGTGTATCTCACAGCTGATCATTTCATCTGAATACACACACATAACTGATGAGGCCTTGACTACAATACAAACAGCTCATAACTTATGTGGGACATTAGACCTCAGTTTGTGCAGGGCCACTGGATTTATATTTCATGGACCCCAGAAATGATAACGAGACCCACAGAAGCCCTCTATAACAGTGTGGTTTAATGAATTGAAACATCTTACATGGTTACCGTAAATGACTTCAGTAACCACCCATTAAATTTCAGGAAGTGCATGGAAATATTACTCAAAAAAATTCCACCGCGTCTTTCCATGTCAGTTACATTTCTTTTAAAATTCAAAAAATGAGTAATGATGCCAGCCGCATCTGATTTCCCCGTAAAGTCCCTTCTCTCTCCAATCGCTCTGCTATCAGGTGGCATCAACTGCGGTCAGCGTCATGGAGAGCAGGTACAGCGGCTAAGCTAAACCAACAAGAAAAAATAGGTAGGGTGGAAATTAAAGCAGCATCATCATCATCACTGAGGTTAGATTAATAGCTGAGCCTTGGGACTCCTTCCCAGCATTTCAGGGCACCATGACCTTCAAGGTAACCACGTGATAAAGGGCTTTTCATACTTCTGAATCCTGAAATGACTGACTGCTTACTCAGGCACCATCTCCCTGGGCAAATTAGTCACTTGTTATCACATTGTTCTGGTTTCTCTTCTTTCTTGTTCTGTAAATCCTGTCACACTGGAAGCGCCATTGGCAGTCTGATTCTGTCAGGTGTTCAGCTCCCTCAAGTCCCATTGAGGTTAGCGGGAGTTGAGGTCACTCAGTCCTGCTCAGGATTGAGCTCCTACTGCTGTGCCAAGGCTTAGGGAGATTTTCTTATTTCCCCCCTTTGTTTGCACAGGCAGGGGATTTTTGCAAAGATGTTTCCTTTTCCTTACTGTCCACAACAGCACTTATTGCTCGTGCTTTCAAGGAAGTGTGACAGGTCACTGTGATCACTGCATGCCTCACCAACATGGAGTTATGCTCCCTACTCCCCTGTAAAATACGGTTAGGCCCATGTTAGAGACAGGCAACTAGGGTCAGGCAGATTAAGTGATTTGCCCAAGGAAGTCAGTGGCAGAGCAGAAAAGTGGGTCAAGAAGTCCTGAGTCCCAGTCTCGTTCCTTAACCATGAGGCCAAATCCTGGAGCTGCAGCAAAATTTCAAAATCATGCACCTGAACAGCCCAATTGCAAGGCAAGTTTAGATCCTGATCTGTGCCTGCTATGAATGCCAATGGCAGCCTTGTCTCTATAGACTGAATTAAATCCCCAGACTTCAGGGAAATTTGGATTTTGATCTGACTTCATAGAAGTTGCACCCTTCACACACATTGCAGAACAAGATGAAGGAGAAAAGCAATCTCTGCATCAGTTTCCTAGTAAGTAGGAGACCTAGGCTTCGGGACATGAGCCAGTCTGACTCTTGAGGGAAAAGAGGAAACTTTCCCTAGCAGCAGGTTAGTCCAGAACAACCTATAGCAGGGTCTCTTGCACTTTCCAATGAAGTAGCTGGTGCTAACCATGGTTGGAGACACAATTAACTATATGGATGCCTGCTTTGATCTGATCTAGCAGTTCCTATGGTTTTAAGGCTCATAGGTTCAAATCTGGGTGCCTAAATCCATATTTAGGCACTTAAAATCCTGGTATATTCCCATTTTCCACTGCAATGTGAGGATGCACCACAGGGATTTCTTTTCAAACAGACTCAGATTTCCTAATTGAAAACAAGGAGCCAGATCCAGCCATTGTAAATTGGTTTCTCTCTATTGAAGTTACCTTCCATATTGAATTACACCAGCTGAGGATCTGGCCCAGCAGAATTATTCAGAGTATACTGAGAGGAAAAGAGGGGAGAATCGGTTTAAAAAATGGTCCAAGCAGCAGGTCTGAGCTGGCCTGGTAACACTACCTAGTAAGGTAAGTTACCTGACACTTCCCATTGTAAGATCCTGTTTTCAGTTGTTTATTCACTTTGCCAAACTAACCACTTGGGCTGACATTTTCCATGCTAGGCATATCCCTTAGACTGAACTGCTCTGCAAAATTTCCGCCAAAATGGTTCAACCATTTCCAAGAATAAGTCTCGGGGCAGGGGGGAGGGGAAATGTTGTTTTGCCCATGTTAAAAAATTCTGGACTTTAAACTCTTTTGCTCCTCTTTGCTATGGAGCAGGGGCTTGAAATTTGGCGGGGCAGAGATCTTTGCATCAGGGATGTGGATTTTTGCCATCCTATGAAAATCTACCCACATTTGGCCAAGTTATGAGCCTTTGAAAAACTGCAGTTCGCACATGTTCAGTAGTGTTTGACTGGTAAAATCTCCAGAGATTCTATCCTCACTGAGCATGCTCCAGCCTTTCACAAGTTAGGCGTGACCACACTGCACATGTGCACGTTCCATCTCTTCACTGAACCTGGTGCTGAGCAAAGTATGCATGTTCCATCCTCTCACAGCTCTTAGTAGTGACTTGACTGTGCCTGGCAGGTTACAGATCCAACCTGGCATTCCCTAGCATTTGAGTACTTGACTTTCCAACCTTACTCTTTTTAGCATAGCTTTGTGTGGGACATTTATTGAGTATACATTGGGCCAGATCCTAGGGGTCCCACAACTGAGGTACAAAAGGAGAAAAAGTGGGACAGGTGGGATGATCCTGAACCCAGAGAACGGGACAGTTGGCAGGTGTGCGCTGAGCACCCTGACAGATTTCCCAGCACCATTACCTCAAAATAGCGATGATCCTGGGAATACCTGGACAGGTGGCAACCCTTCCAGATCCTGATCTACTGTAAATGAATGGCGCCTTTGACTCCAACGGCAAAACACCCAGGGAAGGATCTATCTTCTTCTCTCGGGAGCTTGCCTCTTACTCCTCTGTTCCACTCTCTGGGAAGCTTGTCCCTCCAGCTGTCATCTTTCTTCTCCCCAGCAACGTTTCAACCACATCAGTTCCTGCTGGTGGCTTTTTGATACTTAAACTGGTCATTATAATCCCTAAACAAGAGGCCCCAGCAGAAGGGAACATTTATGTGAAGTGCTCCCGGCAACCCATGACCTTTGTGTTCCAGCTTTCCTGCCTTTATTCTCAGTTGTAACAAGGCAGTGTCTCCACCGGGGAATTTTAAACAAGGCTCAGATGCTTCTTTGTGTCCTAAGAAGAGTTTGTTCTCTGCCGCCATTTACATCTCCATACCACCCCTGCAATGGCTGATTGGGCTTAAGCAGGCCACCTCCTTTCAGATAGCTGCTGTCCATGCCCTGTGCAGTCTGATCAGTGCAAGGAGCTGTGAGGGGATGGTGCATGGTCAGTAACTGTGGGGAAGAGACATGCTGTCCCCACTGACTGGGGAAACCTGACTAACTGCCTGTTCACAAGAGGCTAGGATAAGAGAGAAAGGTTGCACCAAGAGTTAGCTGGTCACCTGGGACTTAGACCTGAGTGCAATCCCTTGCTGTGGGTTCAGATCAGTAGTCATAGAAGCTGTTGACCTTGTGCTCTTCTCACACCTGCTGGTGTGACTCCATTGATGTTGGTGGAGTTCACTGGTGGTGGGACAGTAGTATTAGTGCGAGGTGACTCAAATCTGCTCCATTAGTTTCAAGGTTCCCCCCCATCCTGCTCAAGAGCTGGAATGTTTGCTGCTTTTTTAGTGAATCAGGTGTCCTATCCAGTTTAGAAGCTGCCTGCTTTTCCATAATTCACTGATATCTGAATATTAGCACTAAGCTGTTTGGCTGGATGATAAATACTAGAAACTCCATATATAAGCAATGTAAACGTGGAATAATGAGTGTGTGCTGATATAATTCTAAGCCTATTACTGTATAATGGTGACTGCAGTCTGATGAATTATGCTAATAATTCTCTTAAATAACTTCCTTGTTAACACCAATTAGATGCTAATGTAAATTCAATGCATCTTACATGCTAATGTGAGACCTCACTCAGCAAGCACAACAGGGCAGAGGTTTCTGGCTCTGATTTTGCCCAGTAGGAGATCAGAACCAGGTTTTGCCGCCCGCTATTTGCAATAATGTTTTAGGAAAACAAAAAATTGCAGTTCCTTTGCTATCAATTTTGATCTTTTCCCAGTGCTATATACTGGGGCGCTTCCCCCTTATTCTATACGGAACACAAGGCAACCTAAAACCATGGCTTCTTTGCCTCCTTCTGTACATTAGCCTTTTCACATAGAGAGAAAGGACGATCTTGCCGTTAATGCACTGGGCTGTGACTCAGGAGATCAGGGTACAAATCCTGCCTTTGCTATAGATTTACCTGTGTGACTTGGAGCAAGTCACTTATTTTATGCCTTGGTTTCCCATCTGTAAAATGGGGCTAATGACTCTGCCTTTCTTCCAGCTTCTCTGCATCTTCTTTAGATAAAACCTTTGGGGCACAGACTCGTAATATGGGTTTGTACAGCACCCAACACACTGGGGGCCCTGATCAGGGAACTCTAGATGCTAACAAAATAGATACACAGCTTGGGACTAAGTTAATCACAGGGCTTACACTGCTCCACTCCCAACGCTTGGAGCCCCCCAGGGGCAGAATGTTCCCTCGGGGAGGCTTTCACAGTGGCCGAAAGCAACTGCAGCCTCCCAGCCACAACAAGCCAAGCTGTGGGCAGATTTAGACAGAAAGGGGATGTGTCCAGGGGAGATGCTGTTTTAGCGCATTCCTCCTCTGCAGCTATCACAAGGTGGGAGTTAAAGCTGCCCTGCCCTGGCAGATAGCCCAATAGAGGGCAGACTGGAGAATCTCTCGTCTAGTGCAGGGTGCTTTGCACATGCTGCTAGGAGCCTACCAGTACATCTGCCAGCTTCAGCGAACACATCCCGGATTTGGTGCTATCTTGTGCCCCCTCTGCTGGCTGGCTCTGCAGCAATAAAGCACAAGTCAGCCTTGGCTGGTGCGTGGAGAAGTGCCAGGACACCTGGAAAATAGCCGCTCTGCAATGGCTTTAAAACAAAAGCCATTTCCCATCTTGGAAAACAATCCCCAATTGATTGTAAAGACGCAACAGGTTGCTCTTGGGGCTTTAATTGCACTGAGTGGTCCCTTTGAAAACCCTATTTCTTGGCACTTCTGCCCTCATTCAAGTGCAGGGAACATACTCCAAGCCAGTGCTTAATTTGTAATGAAAGGCACCAGACTCACGCAATTAGGTACCGGGGCTCAAGCAGTTTTTTTTACTTTCATAACTGACACGGCAAGCCCAGAGGTGCTGGGGATATGTATTGCCAAGCCCAGAGGTGCTGGGGCTCGGCCCTGGCACAAATTAAACACTGCTCTAAGCCCCACAACTGGAAAGTTAGTAGCAGATAGCTACACTAACCCCTACAAACTGTGGAGCCGCTGGTTGTTATCTCTGCTCTTAACTGTAACCAGCTAGCCCTACAATTTGGTCCATAATGTTTGGTAACACCCTTAACTGTTACCTGCAAAGGCTTATTATAAATTGGGCTTGTGCCCTTCGTTTCATTCTGGTAAAGAAAGGCATGAAGGAGGCTTTTGAGCAGATGGGGTTTAACCCTAGAAATAGCGGAAATGTCAAGTCTGGTCTTTTCTGGTTTCACTGGAGGGCCTTTGAGATCTCTCAGTGCTGAGCAGTGAGAGTTCCAGCACTTTAAAGTGGTTGTGTTGAATCTTCGACAAAGATACCCATTACTCAAAGTTAGTTAAATGTTAACAAAAGTGAAATTTTAAATGGTTCACCTAAAAATCCCTTCCTTCTCTCCTCAGCTCTTGGGAAATCATTTCACTATTTCTCCAGTCAACGCACAGGCAAGACCCCCTTTCAGGCCTCCTTTTGCCATCTTATAGAAGCAAACATGGGCACAAGCGTACTATTCCCCCACTCCTTTGCAGCTCACCTTTAAGCCCAGGAAGTCACTTTGTAACATGCCTGGCCAGCAAGTGCCCTAAAACCTTGGCCACTAAATCACCAGCCACTGAATCCCACTAAGGGGGATTTTCCAAAATGCATACAGGATTTAGGAGCACAAATCAATGGGACTTGTGCCCCTAAACCTAAATCCTTGGGTACATTGGGATTGGACATGTCAATTCCCTTGTCATTCATGCAGACCAAGCCCTGAAGTCTTTCCTTAGTCCTGAACCAGCCCAACACAGTAAGGGGGTCTACAGAAGGAAAAAATACACAGACTTTCCGTCAGATCATTCTGTCAGCAGGTATTTGGCCCCCACAAGCTGAGCAGATGGATCCATCCTCAAACTCTGCTGATTCTGAGGCGGATTGCACAGGTGGTCTGCGTCCCTGAGGCTTCCTGACAGGGCAGCCTTATCAATTGTTGCTTGCAGTATTATTGTGCACGAGACTGTAGCACCTAGCAGAGAAAGGGCTCCCCAGGGCATTAGGCACTGGGCAGGTGCCTAATAAGAGACATCTTGTCTGTTTAGATTATTAGCAATTTTATAAATGGGGAACCAAGGCCCAGAGAGACCAGATCCGCAAGGTCATTGAGGCACCAGAATCGTATTGAAATCAAGGGGAGTTGGGCCCTATATAATTTGGAGGATCCGGGCCTAAGAATCTGTGGTAGTGGCCAGTAGGGTCACCAACCCTCCAGGATTGCCCTGGAGTCTCCAGGAATTAAAGATTAATCTTTCATTCAAGATTATGTCACGTGAGGAAACCTCCAGGAATAGGTCTGACCATGGCTGGCAACCCTAGAGCCTGGTATTCAGGCTAGATCTTCTGAGGCCCATGCTAGTGTCTTAGCCACAATTCCACATGTTCTCCCCAGTGCAGAGGCCTATGGAGGAGCTCTTCCTGCACACCTCTCCCTGTAAACGCTTCTTCCTCACCTCTCTCCTTGTAAACAGCAGCAGATCCATAGATCCCAACAGATCCTGCCTTTGCCAGCTGTGAATTCTCAGCTCATCACTCCCCATCACGGATGTGGATCAGCCCCTCCGGAGGGACTCCTCATGGCCACTTTGGGATCTTTAAAAGCTTCGTCCTCACTGGATCAAAGCATCCCTGAGCAGTGCACCTGGTAAAGCATTGCTTTTCCTTAGAGCTACTTTTCTGTTTAGTTCATCCCGCAGGGTCATACAGCCTTTTCAAGGCCTGGCAAAGCACATGACCAGAGATGGCTTTGCTCTCGGAATTCTAAGCACCAGGCTTCTCATTTCCAATGCAGGGCTCCCACATCACTGCTGAGTTCAAAAAGATTGTCACTGTGTAAAACGCACAGTGATGCATATTGTGAATCAGGGATTAGACTCCAGGGCTCGATGATTGTTCAGTTACTAAACGCAACACAGTGACTTTTTGCTGTTATGTGAGGAGGAAAGAGAGGGGAACACATACAACAAATGTATTAAGTGACACATAATACACTGCCCTTCACATGAACAGTTTTAACCTTAAGAAACTTGGCAGGGAAAGAGTCACTGACTTACATTAACCTGTGTGTGTGTGTGTGTGTGTGTGTGTGTGTGTGGATTTCTACTAGTGTAGCTGAGATCAGAATCTGTTCCTGTTCTCAGATCTGAGCTCAGCTGGTCTGCCTATGGTGCCTGATTCAAAACATCCCATTGACTTAAATGGGCTTGGGATCAGGTCCAACTTAAGGAAAATGCAATATCTGGGCCAAACACTGCTCTCACTTAATTTGGATTTACACCAATGTAACTGCACTGAATCTGGTCCTCTGTCTCTTAAAGAGAAGATCTGGTAGACATGGCTGAATCTTTTTTCAGGTCATGTAAGTTTGTTCAATATTCAACATCAGGAAAAGCAAACATTTATCTGCAATCAAAGCCAGGCCAGAGAGGTTTCTAAACTGCCCTGAATGTTTCTTGAAAGAAGTCTATTCAGGAACAGATGGAAGTATTTGCAATATGATTATAGTGTTGTCACTTTCCAGAATCTAAAGAGCTAAGTTTGGACTTCCTCTAAAAGGTCAGACTAAATATGAATATTAGTTTTGATTATTTTCCAAAGTAATCAATATGCCTCACTTCCCAGGGTTCTGCTTTAGGATGTACAAACAGAAAGAGTGTGCTAACAATAAGGTACTTTAAAGACAAAGCCCTTGGTCAAACTTTTCCTGAATCCGGGGAGCACCCATTTCATCTAGCATAGGCTATGTTTACATTTCACACAGCCAGATTTTCCCATGAGCCCCAGCATTCAACACCATTGTCTTGATCTTTCATTCTCTGTACAGTTGCAATCAAAGCAATCTGGCATGTGGGGCCATCTTGTGCTCCAGAATCCAAACCTTTGGGCCAGGTGCTCAGCTTGGGTAAGGAGGCACAGCTCTGTTGAACCAGTTTATACCAGGTGAAGATATGAACCAAAAGTTGTGCTGCTTTAACTCTACCACTGTAGTTAACAACCCTCCTAATATGGATGCAGTTATAGCAGCATAAAAGTGCTTATACTGGCATAGCTTATTACACGTCTCATAAAGGGATAAATTACACAGGTAAAGATGCCTTATACTGGCATAACTGTGCCCACGCTAATGGTGGTATCTGCATAGCTATTTTGATGAAAAAATAACTGAACTGGCTATAACAGTACGAAATCTGTATCTAGTGGTTTGAAATACGCTGTTTTGTTGAAGCTTGAAATGGTTTTGTGGAGATATATCTGTTTCAACAAAGTTTTCATCGGGAAAGATTTTCTGGAGAAGAAGACTATTGTAATTTTTCCAGTCCCCAACTTGAGACACCTTAAAGGGACCTGATTTTTAGAAAGTTTAGCTCCTACCTTCTGAAAATAAGACCATTTAAAGGTGTCTCAAGTCTGACACACACACATACACCCCAATGAGGCACCCTAAATCATGAGCCACTTTTGAATATCTGAGCAATTTACATTTGCTTCTTTAAAAGTAGCAATGCTATTTAAAAAAAGAATCGGGCTCAGAGAAGTTTGGAAGGTTCTCACCTAGAAGTCACTCTTCCATCCCACCTACATCACCCCTCTCCAGAAACAGGATCATCCAGAGGGATGTATTAATAAAATATATTGTTCTAAAATGCTGCCTTCTCTTTGTTGGCAAAGTCGGATAAGTGCTGAACAATGATACAATGAGATAAAGATGTAAATCATCTTAATGCAAGTGATCTGCAAATGCAAGTGCCTCTCCTTTTATAGGAAGCACATTAAGACAACCTACTACAAGTTATTCTGCTGCTGGTGGTTTTGTTGTTGTTGTTGTTTTTTTAAGAAAAGGAATCACGAAGCATGCTTGGATGGCTGCCCTGACCCAAGTGGCTACAAGGCACCACAAGCTAGCAGAGCTTAAAGGATTGATTTAGGTGGCATTGAAGGCTTGTAGATCTAGCCCCCATCATGATATTACAAAACACCTTTTCTTGCCCATACCAACAGGTATGAAGACCTGATGACTGGCATTAAGGTAGAGCAATAGCATGATCCAGTGACTGGCATAGCAGATGGAAAAAATCCCCTATTGCTTTCACTTGTTTTTGCACCCAGCTCCAAAGTTCATGGCAAGTCAGAGGAACAATTCTCTTTTCCTGACCAATTTCCTGGTGGATGAGAGTTCTGGGTCAGCACTACTCTTCTTTACAACCTTTTTACATGTGTCTTAACTACAGAGTTAGCTCAAGTGATCTACCTTTGAGTTACTTCATTCATGTTAGGCTATCATGAGGGCAAGTGGCCACACTATGGAATAATAGTACAGCAGTTATAATGTCCTGCATCTACCCTGGCACTCTAACTTGACTCATAGACTTTACCGTCAGAAGGAACCATTGTGCTAAGCGGCAGTTCTGCAGAAAAGAACCTGGGGATGACAGCGGACAAGAAGCGGGATATGAATCAGCAGTGTGCCCTTGTTGCCAAGAAGACAAACAGCATATTGGGCTGCATTAGTAGGAGCATTGCCGGCAGATCGAGGTAGGTGATTATTCCCCTCCATTCGGCACCGGTGAGGCCACACCTGGGGTACAGTGTCCAGTTTTTCCCCTTCCCCCCACTACAGAAAGAATGTGGACAAATTGGAGAGAGTCCAGCAGAGGGCAATGAAAATGATCAGGGGGCTGGGGCACATGACTTACGAGGAGAGGCTGAGGAAACTGGGCTTGTTTAGTCTGCAGAAGAGAAGAGTGAGGGGGGATTTGATAACAGCCTTCAACTACCTGAACGGGGGTTCCAAAGAGGTTGGAGCTCGGCTGTTCTCAGTGGTGGCAGATGACAGAACAAGGAGCAATGGTCTCAAGTTCTAGTGGGTGAGGTCTAGGTTGGATATTAGAAAACACTATTTCACTAGGAGGGTGGTGAAGCACTGGAATGGGTTACCTAGGGAGGTGGTGGAATTTCCATCCTTAGAGGTTTTCAAGGTCAGGCTTGACAAAGCCCTGGCTGGGATGATTTAGTTGGGGATTGGTCCTGCTTTGAGCAGGGGATTGGACTAGATGACCTCCTGAGGTCTCTTCCAACCCTAATCTTCTATGATTCTATGATCATCTAGTCTGACCTGCACATTGCAGGCCACAGAACCTCGTCCACCCACTACCTCATATGTTGCACAGACTTCTGTAAGGGCACATCCTATGGTTCCTTGTGCTGCATAAGCTTCACTACTCTGAACACTTTTGCAGTGCATTATGGGAGAACTTGTCTGGCCCATCTGGAGATCTTGGACAGAAGTGGTATGAACCAGCGACTCATTAAAGTAAGCCAGTTTTAGCTTAGCACGCCAAACTTCTGCCTATGGCCTTCATTCCAGCTAATGGTAAGGCATGATTCCAACTCAGAGGAGTGGAGCTGGGTGACTAATTGTTTTGTCAGTTCAGCCAGCGGAGAAAACCCCATACCAGAAAAGATAGTTGGTTTGGTTCCAGAGATATTTGGAATTTGTTGACAAATCAGAAAAATTTGTTTTGGACCAGCAAACTATCTGTGTGCTGTACACCCACAGGTAGGGGCACTTACACAGGCTGTCAGAGACCCATGTCTGAAGCTCCACTCTGGAGCAGGGCTTTTAACTCAGATCTCACCCCTCTCAGGTGAGGACCCTAACCACCAGGCCATAGGCTATTCTGGAGTGTGCGTCTCTCAAGTCTTTCCTGTTGAGGCTCTTCCACTTTGTTGCCAACTGTCAAGGTTCCTCCCCCACTCTGAACTCTAGGGTACAGATGTGGGGACCTGCATGAAAACCTCCTAAGCTTACTTTTATCAGCTTAGGTTAAAACTTCCCCAAGGTACAAATTAATTTTATCTTTTGTCCTTGGAATAACCACTGCCACCACCAAACTCTAACTGGGTTTACTGGGAAACGTAGTTTGGACATGTCTTTCCCCCCAAAATCCTCCCAACCCTTGCACCCCACTTCCTGGGAAAGGTTTGGTAAAAATCCTCACCAATTTGCATAGGTGACCACAGACCCAAACCCTTGGATCTGAGAACAATGAAAAAGCATTCAGTTTTCTTACAAGAAGACTTTTAATAGAAATAGAAGTCAATAGGAGTAAAGGAATCACCCCTGTAAAATCAGGATGGTAGGTACCTTACAGGGTAATTAGATTCAAAACATAGAGAATCCCTCTAGGCAAAACCTTAAGTTACAAAAAAGACACACAGACAGAAATAGTTATTCTATTCAGCACAATTCTTTTCTCAGCCATTTAAAGAAATCACAATCTAACGCATACCTAGCTAGATTACTTACTAAAAGTTCTAAGACTCCATTCCTGTTCTATCCCCGGCAAAAGCAGCATACCAACAGACAGAGACACAGGCCCTTTGTTTCTCTCCCTCCTCCCAGCTTTTGAAAGTATCTTGTCTCCTCATTGGTCATTTGGTTAAGGTGCCAGCGAGGTTACCTTTAGCTTCTTAACCCTTTATAGGTGAGAGGAATTTTCCTCTGGCCAGGAGGGATTTTAAAGGGGTTTACCCTTCCCTTTATATTTATGACACCAACCCTCCGTGATTGTCCTGCATTCTCCAGGAATTAAAGATGATTCTTTAATTCATAGAATCATAGAATATCAGGGTTGGAAGGGACCTCAGGAGGTCATCTAGTCCAACCCCCTGCTCAAAGCAGGACCAATCCCCAACTAAATCATCTCAGCCAGGGCTTTGTCAAGCCTGACCTTAAAAATATCTAAGGAAGGAGATTTCACCACCTCCCTAGGTAACGCATTCCAGTGTTTCACCACCCTCCTAGTGAAAAAGTTTTTCCTAATATCCAACCTAAACCTCCCCAATTAAAGATGATGTTGTGTGATGAAACCACCAGGAATAAGTCCAACCAAAATTGGCAGCCCTTCATAAGAACCAGGAGAGTCCCTCACTGTTTTGCCAGAAAACATTTTTGGCTCTCCCGTGCTCAAGTGGCTGAGCAAAAATAAAAATAAAAGGCTGGATAACCAGTCTGGAGCAGAGAGAGAGAAGGGGGGAGGAGGCCAAGCATTACAGCAGTTCAGCCCCCCTGGGACTTTGGCATGGAGGGTGACCACCCTGCTTGCCCACCCTTAGAACCAGCCCTGGTGAGACTGGTTCACACCCCTGAACACCCTAGTTGGGTCAATGAAAGAATTCTTCTGTTAACCTAGTTGCAGCTACAGCAGGGGTTAGATCACCCTACCTAGGATTAACTACAGCAATGGGGAAAAACCCTTTCCGTTGCTGGAGGAGGTACTATGCTGCTGTGACGTCTGTTGTATGGAAAAATCCTCACAAGTACTCCCACGGAGCTCTGGGTCCTCCTCAACTTTGCCACAGGAATGTTGTGAATGGCCAGAACGGAAGCAGGTAAAGCAGATTGAGAGCCTCAAATGAAAGTCCCCTTGAAATTGCAGTCTTATAATTAGCTCTCTGGGCTGGAATCACCACATTAAATCAGTGAAATTGAAATCAACCCTTGACAGCTTCAGGGTACAAACAAACAATCCCTGCCTATGGTGGGAGACAGGACTAAGGCTGTACAGTAAGGAAGACTGATTGTTGTTGCTTCCCAGCAGAAGGAGGAAGACAAGTTCAATATGAGCAAGCAAATGCCTCGTCCAGAAAAAATAGAGCAGGCAGATTAAACTAATTTTCAGTGTGGCAACCTCTTGGCAGATATAAAGAAGAACGGAAGCATAATCAACACACTGGAGATAAATAAAGCAGAGCACAAGCTGAATGTCAGGATTAATCAAGTGATAACCAACATCTGCACATTCCTAACTAGGCAACAGGCCCATTGGAGTAACTCAGCTAATGATCCAAACTCTGCTCTGAGCTACTTCTATGCAAGCCTACTGACGGCAACAGCAACCCCAAGGGGGTAGATACAGTGCAGAAAGAGAGCTCAGCCCAGTAATGGTTTGTTGTTGCTTCAGCTAAAGGGTTGTGTTCTGTGTTGTAGTTAAATTGCAGGGGAAACTAATCCAGATCAGTTCCATTTAAGTGATGCAGGTGTAGTACTTCTTTCTACATTACTACAATCTGGAGCCAAGTAGGCTGCAAAGCTCTTGGGGCAGGGGAAAAACAATGCACCAGAGAAATACATTAGCACAAAAGCTATGGGACGTTAACGGGAAACATTAGTATCTGCATTAACACGAGCTGTAAAAACAGAAGGGTTAACAATGCGGCAGAGATACAAAGAGATGCGTTTTCACTTTTGAGATCACCAGACTGATGCTTAAAGCGTGGAAAGGTTCACAGAACGTTGCAAAAGCACCCGCGGTAACACTACAATGTTTAGCAACCCTGGGGAGTTGTAGGGTCAAAACCTAAAGAAGACCTTAGGCACGCTGCCTCCGCATTAGTGAGTGACTAACTCTCCTGCAGTAAACTAAGGAAACTAAGGGCAGACGTGTGACACTCTGTACCTCAAAGCAGCAGCCTGGACCCTCCATATTCATCACTGCGATATTACTATTATAAGTTTTGTACAAAGTATACCTTGTGAGGAACCATTTTAAAAGTCTTGATCCGCGGAACAATAATAAGCTATTGGATTGTATGTACTGTCAGTACATGTGAAGTTAGGAAGCATTGCTCTATGTGTTACTGAAATATGTTGGGAGACTGGGAGATGCCCACAGCCAATCTTTCAGTTGCAACAAAGGACCCCGGCCAGACACGTGCTGATGGCCTGTTAAACGGAATCCCAGAGACTTCTCAGAGAGAGCACGTGTGCTATGGAGACTGCTTGACCAACAGGGACTCCCTGATCCCCACGTCACAGCAAAGCTCTTTCCAGCAAGCTGGAGGAAAATATAAAAGAGGGGAAGTGACATCATCACTTGGTCTCACCCCCACCCACCTCCATCTCAACACCTGGAAACACATCTGGGGAGGGGGGAAGACTTTGAACTGGGGAAGTGTGGGCCCCATGTTGGAAAAGAGTCCCAGTCCGTGTATTGAGGAACCGTAACCTGCTTGTGACCTCTGTTGGGATGAAACACTGTTTGATTCAAATCCTGTTTAGTTTGTAGAATTTAGAGTGAGAATTTTTTTTTCTTAAGTAACCAACTTTTATCTCTATGCTTAAAATCCATCTTTCTGTAGTTAATAAATCTGTTCTATATTTTACCTAAAACAGTGTGTTTTGGTTGAAGTGCCCGGGGAATCTCAGCTCAGGTTAACAAGGGCTTTTGCATGTCCACTTTCCTTTTGTTGGAATGGCAAACTTGGTAATGAGCTTACACTGGTCAGGCTTCCTACCAGTGCAAGATGGTACAGTTCTGGGGTGCAAGGTTGGGGAACTGGGGGGAAGTGGCAGGAGCCTCTCTATTGATGGCTCATGGGTGACTGGGAGATCATTCATGTAACACAGTTGGGTGTGTCCCTGCCTGCGGATGCAGTAAGTGCAGTGCCTGTCAGAGATTTGTTGCTTGACATCAGCATCATAGTGTGAAAGGCAACCCAAGTTGGTGGGTTTGGGAGGGGTCAGTGCTCCCACAGTCCAGGGGGACCCCATCTCACCCTTATTGTTCTTCATAAGGCAGCTCTTTGCTCTTTGTGCCTTAGGTGTGTTGTTTGGCAGCTGCCTGAGACAGACTGTCTCTTCTGTGGGAACAGATTTTTAAAGGGTAGTGTTGTGAGGATAAACTTTCAGCCCAGCTTCCGCTGTGCTTTTCTTGGTGGCTGTTTTGCAGGTATAAATAATTGTGGTGCAGATTAGGGTGCAGAGCCATCTAAGCAGCTGATGGCACCTCCAAGTCAGGCATTCATGTGGCTATGGGACCCCAAACTGCAGAGATAGCTGGTTGTGCCCTGCCAATATTGGTGCTCCACAATTTTGGGTGAAAGACTGCCACGCAGGCTATCAAATTCAGGACCTTAGTGTTTGTCACATGCCATCCTAAGTCACTCAGAATATTAAGGGCAATGTTCTCCAAACCAAGTGATTAGATCGGAGGGAAAGTAGTGCTGGTATCCTGGTCAATCCCTGTCCATAAGCAGTGGCCCTCCAATCAAGGCCCACTCATTGTTGCAGATTAACTGCATACCTCTGCTTAAGTGAGCAGTGCCGCTAAGTAGTTCACAGAGCTCTCACGACACTTCCGAGTTTATGTATCATTGAGCTGTGTGGAGCAGCTCACAATTGTGTCGGGCTGCCTTTCTGTAGCCTAGAGAAGCCAGCACTTCATCCGGTCACGCTTGGGTGGAATAAGGGCTAGTGTTCTTCGTTCAGTTCCATTCTGCTCCTTAGTGACCCATACTGGGCGTCTTATCCACAACAGTGGGGATTATGACCTAATCTATTCTTATTGTTTGCCATGTTGGGGTAGCAGTGCTGGTTCCAGGATATGAGAAAGAAGATTATTTTTATTGGACCAAGTTCTGGTGGTGAAAGAAGCTCTGTGACCCTTCCATCAACAGAAGTTGCTCCAGGAAAAGACATTGCCTAAGCCACCTTTTATCTATACTTATTCGGCATGTAAAGCATCTGATGACAGGAGTAAAGTGTCCACATGCCCACTGTCGTTTTATCAGCAAAAACAATGAGTGTATGTTACAGCAGATCCTGGAGATCCCAGCCAAGATCAGGAACCCCTTGTAATAGGCATTGTACATATACAAAATTCAAGAGAGCTTGGAATCCAGGCTGACAAGATTTTCCATGAGACCAGGTAAAATTTTCAGAAGGGACCTGGGTACCTCGGAGCCTAAGTCACTTTTGAAAATTGTATCCACAGTGACTTGCTCCCAGTCATGCCACATGTCAGAGCTAGAGCTGGGAATGGAACTCAGGATTCCCAGCTCACTTCAGTATCCACTAAACTGCACTGCCTTCCTGTGGCAAACAGGAGTCTATAGCATTGGCAACAGATAAATGCAGACAAGTAGGAAGAATTTTCTCTCGAAATTGTTGATAGCCTTATCTGGGTCTAACCTGTCCTTTGATATGCTGTGTGCATCATGATGGAGCTTGGAAAATCCTCTCTCCTGCCCACACAGGTGCACAGTGAAGGTCAAGTTCTTATTGGATTTTGTCCCTAGATGATTAAGAAAGTATCGCTTATTGCAATGGAATGCTATGCTCAGAATACAGGACTGAACCACTAACTCCTGCTTTGAATTAGTACATTACTTGTGCTATTTAATTGGTCGTTTTCATTTAAAACTCTACTCTGAACCAACAGCTCTGCTCCCGGGGGCAAAGGTGCCCTCAGTGCATGATGGAAGTTGGTTCCCTCCTGTGGCTCCCTGGGGCAGGACAGGGCGACTCTCACATCACAATTTTACCTCCCCTGGGCTCCGAGTCACCAGTGGGGCACCCCGCAGCTAGCCAAACGCACACCGAGACACAACTTGGTAAGCAAGCGCAGCGTTTTCTGAGCCCCGTTGAGCCACAGTTAGCTGGATAATTACCCAAAGTGAGAGCGCCCAGAGCATGCCCAAGCTTTCCCTGGGGTAATGGGGGCGGGGGGGGGGGGGAAGCGACACTTGCAGCTGCTCACCAGAATGGCTGAGTGGTTGATGTGTTAGACTCAAGTCCCCGTGGGCGAGAGTCCATATGGATTTGAATCCCATCCCTGGTAGGGCTGTGCTGCCTGCTGCTTCCCTTTGGCCAACTGGTACAAAAATTCAGGCTCCTGCTTCTCTTTAACATAGCCCTCTGGCGGCCTGCCTGTCAGGTGTGCTGCATTACACTCCTCCCCCTCCCCCCAACAAAACATAAAAGCAAATACCTTGGTGCTGTGTGGACAACAGGCCCATCCAGAAACAGCCACTGGTTACCTAGGCCCTAGCAAGATTGGAACTCGCAACTCTTGGTTCACAAGACCAACACTCTAACCCCTGGGCTATGGGGTCAGACTGGTTTCCTACCTGCCCACGTAAGTGATGCTGCACCTCCGATGGCCAGGCGCTCAGGGCTGCTGGCTAGTTGGAGGATGCCGACTGGCGGAACAAAAGGACACTGTCGCCCTTGTTCCTTCCAAAGGAGACAGGGTGCAGGGCTGGCTCTTTGAAGCTGTGGGAAGACACCCCGAAACAGCAATGTGAGCAGCTCCACTGGACACCCGGAGGTTCTGCGTGAAGTATGTGCTAATTGTGGTTCCCCTGCTCATGTACACAGCCTTGCAAGTATAAAGAGCAGTTTAACCACGGTAGCGCAAGAAGTGGCATTGATGGCATGGCTTAGTCATGCCAGGTATGTCCCCAGCAGTCTCCGGGGCGGGTTGCACTCAGCACCAGAGCCGCTGCTGCCTGGGCTACCCCAGCTACTCGACCATTTATGCTTGTGCTAGGTCAATGAAAGCTAGCAGGGGTGTGCCTGTGAGAGCGGGGCCTCGCACCCTCGCTCACAGTGTGGGCACAGCCGGACTGAGAGACGACCCTTCCTGGTGAATTTGTCTAAACAGAAGAGACGAAATGTGATCATGGAAACCGATGAAGTGACTCATAGGCTAGGCCAGTGGCAGAGACACTGGATGGAATGGAGGTCTCCTGATTCCCAGCCCAGTGGCTTAGCCACTATTGCATGCTCGCTAAGTACCCTGCCACACCCATGTTCTGCCCTTCTCACATAATTTCTTCCCAAAATGTCTGGGTAAAACAGGGAGGTAGGAGGAAAGATAAGGGGCCCAATCTACAAACCCAGTGAGCTGTGCAAGACCTGAGTGGGGAGGGAAAAGTGGCTTTATGCCACCTGTGTATTGGCGGATGGGCCAGGCTATAACATAGAGCAGCCTTAAATTTGCTCTAACCTGTGCCAGCTGGTGAAGGCCCTCAAAAGCCCTGTTCCCCTGGGGATCACTGGCATGCAACAATACTCCAACCATGTCCACTTCCTCTGACCATGCCCCCAGCACACTAGGGGAATCCTCAGGTGGCCAATGAAGCCGGTTCTGCAGACCTTTAGCTCTCCTTTATTTCTGCCCCTAGAAGGTGATTTTGTAGAGATTAACTTTGAGATGGAGGCAGGACATCCCAGTGAAGATGTCAGACTGGCACGAGCAGGAGTAGAGAGGCAGCTTTGGGATTCATTACAGGGGAGATAGTACAGAATTAGACGGCCTTTAAATGCTCAGACCATTAAATCACTTAGTCCATCCCCTACCCTGGCCCATGCAGGATTGCACCCCACAGTATATTCTTGGGTGCTTTGGCCAGCTCATTTTGAAATGACTTCAGTGATGGGATTTCTCCCCCTTCCACTACACAGACTGTTCCAAAGCCTAAGAGATCTCGCCACATAGAAATATTATCTGAACTTCTGCTAAAAGTTCTCTGCTGGATTTCATTTCAGTACACCTCAGTAGCTATTACTCCCGTAGCACCGAGCTGCAGACTCCTTCAGGAGAACTGCATGATATCAGATCTGTCCCACTAACCTCTCGAAAGCTCATGCTCAAATAAATTGGTTAGTCTCTAAGGTGCCACAAGTACTCCTTTTCTTTTTACTAACCTCTGTGTGAATTCTGCCTTAAAAAGGACCAGATAAGAACTGGTGGCCCTGTTGCCCCAGCCCTAAGGCAGCACAAAGTAGCCAGAATCTCTGTTTGAGCCCTGTGAGTGAGAAGAGACTCGGACTGGATACAAACACCGAGCAAGTGCAGACTCTTCACGAATATCCCTCAGGCCTAGGGTGACCTTACGTCCCGTTTTTAAGCTCTGCCCCAGCCATTCCGACTTTTAGCTCATGCTCAAATAAATTGGTTAGTCTCTAAGGTGCCACAAGTACTCCTTTTCTTTTTGCGAATACAGACTAACACGGCTGTTACTCTGAAACAAAAAAAGGGATCAGTTGACAAGAGCAAACAAACAAATGCCCAGTTTATCAAACAAATCAGATGCACCCCCTTGGGAGGGGTGGGGAGGAACATTGGGGGGGGTGACAATATGAGGTACCGGGCAGCCGGGTTCAGGGACAGCCCCAGATGGCCTGGGGCTCAATCCCAGGCGATGTGGAGGTTGGGGGAAGGGGTCAGCCCCAGCAGCTGGGGGCAGGGGGAGGAATCAGCCCCAACCATGGGCGGTAAGAGGCTCAGGTGCTCAGGCCCAGCCACGGGCACAGGGGGTGTGGCTCTGGCGAGCCCTGCAGGCTCAGGCGAGCCCCAGCCATCGCGTGTTTACTTTAGGAAATATGGTCACCTTACTCACACCACCTACGTTTTCACTGCACCATCCCTGCTCTTATTTGTTGCAGGTCACTGGCAGCAACTTGGTATTCAGAGACCAGGACAGTTGCCTGTTTCCCCCCACCCCTCCCAAGGGCATCATGCCATTTATCAATCCACAATCAATTTTGACAGGACCCCCAGGGCTCAGAACCTGGCCTTTTGTCATTCTTGATTTATATGCTGCCTTCCCCTGACTTTATTCAGCAACATAATAGCTGCTAAATTTTATTCTATACCCTGGGGACACACAGACCTTTATATTTCAATTAAGCCTCGTTTCCTCCCCTTGCACTAGCCGCTTGGCCTGATTGCCTAAAGAAGATCACAGCAGCCCATTTACTTCAACTCAACCTCGCCTGTTGTGGCAGCCGGGCTCTTTGGGGACTAGGTGGTCCTCAAAGCATTTGGGTTCAGATAAGCACCCAAAGCCCAATTCTCCACTCTCTTGCAACTTGGGTAGTCACCACTGTTAGTGCAGACTAATTGGTTAACATTCTGACCTGCTAGGCTGCTCCACTCATTTCACACAGGTTGATGGCCTAGATCCACAAAGGGACGTAAGTTGTAAGGCTCAGCCTTGCAACACCGAAATGGGATCCACAAAACCTGACAGGCTCCTTGGACAAGGCACTGGGAGAGATCAGCACCTTTGAGTGCAATCCACAAAAGGCAGCACGCTAGGCAGGGAGACACCTAAGCTATGCAGCAGGAGATGCTGGTGAGAGTGCTGTGTCCTAGGCACCATCCATCTAACCGAGTTAAGCACCCAAATCTCTTGTAGTCGGGCCAAAATGACTATACAATGCGCAAGACAATGATGATTCAGCTCCCCCTTCCCACACATTTTAGTTGTTTATCTAAGGTTTATCAGAACTAATTGGAAATCTCATAAGAATTTCCAGCTTTTCCTGATTCTGATTGGGTACAATATCTTGCAAGAACAGACTTCCTTGCCTGTAGCATTTTGGTTCCAACCCTGTTGGGAACCCAGAAGTACAAATAACCACATCTTTGTTGCCTCTGGAATCTGAGGTGATGTCTCTGGCAAAAATGCCATTGATCATCTCTGCATGACTGGGGACTCAGTGCTTTTAGAGCCAGACCTCAGCCCAGAAGTTTAGGACATTGCACACCTTTTTCTAAGGCAGATTTAACTAAGGGTATGTCTACAGTATGAAATTAGGTTGAATTTATCTAAGTCGACATTTAGCCTCCGATTTAACAAAGTCGATGCTGCATGTCCCTACTATGCACATTCCGGCGGCAGCGTGCATCCTCACTCCCAGGCTAGCATCGACTCACGGAGTTGAGTTCAAGGGATAATGGAGCTTCCCCCTCCCCAACTCACACCCCCACCCTCACCCCCCTGCATTCTAGGATGTCTGGGAGAGAAGGATATGGAACTTGGGGAGGAGGGCAGCTGGTTCATCACTGCGTGCAGCGGGACTCTAAGGTCTAGCTGCCTTTCCTGCACCTCAACCAGACGCCTCAACATGTCTGTTTGCTCCCCCATAAGCCGCAACATCTCCTCTTGTGTGTTACGCTCTTGTTCCCTGCATGCTTTCCTGCCCTTTTGGTCGGGGTGTGTGCTCTCCGACAGCGTAAGCCTCCCTGCATTCAGCTGGGCCCTGTCAGTTTCGGAGGCACGCATCAAATCACAGAACATGGGCTCTCTAATCGGGGACAGTCTTTGCGCTGGTGTGGAGGAAGCACCCATAGATAAGGTTGCAGCTGCAAAGAAAAGAACCCTGCAAGGCTAGCCTTACAGAACATACATTCTTGCAATGAATGAAACACTTCCCGACAGTAAATACATTCCCTGAGGTACACGGTCACATTTTGTCTTTTAAAAGACGCGCCTACCATTAAGGTACAACACACGGCAGAGCGCTGGGCAGCAGATTTCGGTTTGCAGGCAGGCATGGTAAGCACACAAGAAAGGGTAGGAGTTGTCAGGGCACACCCAGGGAAATTTTCTGGTGGGGAAACTCTTGGCACATAACCAGGCTTTTCCGGGGAGCACCCTTTGCGTAGCTGGACTGGCCGCCACTGTATCCCAATTGTTTACTGCAGATTAAGCATTAAACACAATCACATTTAACCCCGTAGTGTGATTACAAGTGTGCACTCACCAGAGATGCCTTCCCCACCATCACGGTCCCACAGCAATAGGCCCTGGGGGGGGGATTGGCTCCAGAGTTAGGAAAAGGTCCTGGCTGTCAGGGAGAATGGATCCTCTGCTTCCCTGCTGTGCATTCTCCTCCTCCTCCTCTTCCTCATCAACAATGTCCTCCTCCTTGTTGCCCGAGGCCTCCTGGGGCCCCTGGGAGGTATCCAAGGAGAGCGTTAGGGATACTGGTTGGGTCCCCGCCTAGAATCGCATGCAGCTGCTCATAGAAGCGTCATGTCTCTGGCTCAGAACCAGAGCGACTATTCGCCTCCCTTGTCTTCTGGCACGCTTGCTTGAGCTCCGTTATTTTCATGCGGTTCTGCTGCATGTCTCTGGTGTAGCCTTTGTCCCCTGTGCCCTGTGCGATTTTGGCATCGATGTCAGCATTTCTTCTGCTGCTTCGGAGCTCTGCCGGCACAGACTCTTCTCCCCATCCAGCAACCAGACCCAGTGTCTCCTGCATGCTGGAGCAGCTTCGCAGCCCTGGGCAGACATGGTCAGCTGTGCTGGTGAGCTCTCCACGCTGATCAAACAGGAAATGAAATTCAAAAGTTCCCTGGGGCTTTTCCTGTGTACCTGGCTGAAGTGCAGTGGAGTTGAAAGTGCTGTCCAGAGCGGTCACATTGGAGCACTCTGGGGCACCTCCCGGAGGCCAATCCCGTCGAATTACACAGTGTTGTGTCTACACTACCCCTAATTCAACCTGGGAGGGTCGACTCTAGCTCTACACCTCTCACCGAGGTGGAGTATGGGCATCGATTTTAGAAGCCCTTTAGGTTGGGGGAAAGGGCTCGGTAGCATAGACATGCACATTATAAATTCGGCCTAATGTGGCATATGCCGACCTAATACTGTAGCGTAGACCAGGCCTAAGTCGGTTTAGAAACTGGTTTAATCAGGGCAACCCTCTTGTGAGGATGATCCTAAATCAGTTTAAGGGTGCCTTATATTGTTTTTGCTTAAGCCTCTGGGTGGGCTTTTCAAAAGCCCATAATTGACTTCAGAGAGCAAGTCCCACTGAAAGTCTGTTAGGTTGTCACTAAGCTATGACCTGGTGGGCCAGGATGACCTGAGCCCCACAAAAAAATAAGAGGGGAGAAGAAAAAAAAGGGAGCCAGAGAGACTCAAGGAGTACTTATTAAAGGGTCTCTTCATATTCAGTTCATTCCCTACACTTGAAGGCTTTAGTCTTATTCCCCTCTAAGTTCTATAGCCTCTCAGGCAAGTCCTGAGGAAAATGGGCCCAGTGGATGTCCCGAACTCAGCAACTTTTCCCCAGAATGTCTACTGCACCTCTAACACCTTCCCTTAGCAGCGCTTCCGCCTTCTCCAGCATTGTCCCACCTCCTCGTGCCCTTGGAATGGGCTGGGTCTGGCTAATATAGGCCTAGCCACCGCCCACTCCCAGCAGCCTCTAAGAGGATTGGTTAATTGGAATCAGCTGTTTGGGGGGGAAGTTCTATTTATTTCTCCCCCCCTTGCACAGTTCACTATGTCACACGGGTGGCTTTGAAAATCCTAAGCTACATCTGAAGTGGGCCTGAAGTGGTACATCGTCTTTGTGCTGGCATGGAGTGAATTTCACCCTGTAGCAAACCCATTGAGCTTGAGTCTACTACCATTTACACGGCTGTAAACTGGGGTAACGACATTGAAGCCAATGGAGTTGGTGTTGTAAAACTAGTGTTCATAAGAGGAGAATCAGGCGCATAGCCAACTGTGTGATGCATAATCACTAAGATTTTCACAACAGCCCAGAGAGTTTAGCCAGATATGTTCCATTAATAATAACAGCTAAGGCCCAGATCCTCGAAAGTATTTTGGTTCTTATCTTCCATTCAAATCAATTGGAGTTAAGAGCCTAAATATCTTTGAGGGTCTGGGTCTAACTCTCCTACCCAGCTCTAATCATCTCCAAACCTCATCTAAGGTTTGGCAATAGTATTTATTTTATTTTGCTTACATACGTTACAGAGTACATCTGCAGCTCCATTAAATTAAATGGTTTCAGAGTAGCAGCCGCGTTAGTCTGTATCCGCAAAAAGAACAGGAGGACTTGTGGCACCTTAGAGACAAACCAATTTATTAGAGCATAAGCTTTCGTGGGCTACAGCCCACTTCATCAGATGCATAGAGCCTGGGAGTGGCTGGGTCATTACACATATTTAATCTATTTCCCTATGTTAAGTATTCTCACACCTTCTTGTCAACTGTCTAAATGGGCCATCTTGATTATCACTACAAAAGTTTTTTTCTCCTGCTGATAATAGCTCATCTTAATTAATTAGCCTCTTACAGTTTGTATGGCAACTTCCACCTTCTCTGTATGTATATATATATCTTCTTACTATATGTTCCATTCTATGCATCCGATGAAGTGGGCTGTAGCCCACAAAAGCTTATGCTCTAATAAATTTGTTAGTCTCTAAGGTGCCACAAGTACTCCTGTTAAATTTAAAATGAAATCTACCCTGAGGGCAAGAAGATTGATTTATAAGCATTTCCCAGAAGGATTCTTGTATTAGCACATTTCACATGCCAGGCTTCCACCACGTTCCCCTCCTGTGAGTTAGCTTGAAAACAACTGTGTCAACAAGATAAGCACACTTTGAAACAGGCAGCTCTAATGGTACCCAGAAAGCCGGAGTGCCTCTGCAGAGCTTGTGTAGTGAGGTATCAACTCTTGCAAACTGTGTACTCACAGTCTCATATAGTAGGACGGAAATAATCATTGTCATGAGGTGATTGCCTCAAATGCTGAATCTAAGGGAATGGCTTCTCTGGTTTGTCTAGATTGTACATGTATTACAAAGGCATTCCAGTCACCCCAAACAGGTCAAGGCATCTTCTGGAAACCCAGTATTAACTAACACTCCCCTAGACAGGGCAATGTTGCTGTAATTATCTCTCATAGTGCAAAATACATCAGGATTCTAGCTTTGTTGCTGTCCACACACACAGCATAACTACACTAAATATCATAAAAGGAGCGGTTATGTGTAGGGTTACCATACGTCTAGGTTTACCCAAACAGAGCCTCTATTTTGAGCCTCCTTTCTCTGTCCGGGCAGATTTTTCAAATAACAGGCAATGACCCCAGTTTTTGCTGCAGAGCAGACAAGCTGCAGGTCAGAAAGAGATCCGATTGGTCTGCTTCTCGACTGGTCCCTCCCCTGCATCTGCAGCTGATTGGTCCATTCCCCTGCATGCCACAGCTGCTAGACCCCGCCCTGGCTCCCAGCCCTGGGGAGGGGGGTCCCACAGGCAAGTGCTGACTGACGTCTGTTGCTGTGTCCTGGGGACCCTCCCCCCGGGACACTGTCCCTTTAAGGGCCCAAGATCAGAAACACTGTAGCATAGGGTGGGGCAGGGCCTCCCTCTCTTCCAGCCAATTGGGAGGAGCTCTCTGGGGGAGAACAGTGTATAGACTGCAGTACCGGGAGCGAGATCCGATCCTTTGGGATTGTAAAGGCCATACCATTGAAAGGAGATGTCTATTTAGAAAACTCAGAGGCCTTAAAGTAACAATTTTTTTCTTGGAACATGTATCAAGAATACAAGGAAAATGGAGCCCAATAAAAACAAGCTCTTCTGCAATTTTTTGAAAGCTGCTGGGAAAGGTGCAAGACTCTAAGGCCTGGTCTACACTACAGGGTTAGGTCAACCTAAGCTGCCTTGTATTGATCTACCGGTAGATGTGTCTTCACTGAAATTTGGCTCTCCCCAACATAACTACCTCTCAATGCCAATTCAGTAACACCGCCTCCCTGAGCGGCATAGAATCACAGCCGACGTAATTAGGTCGATGCAGTGTCAGTGTAGACACTGCTTTATGTCAACGGTTACTGGCTTCCAGGAGCCGTCCCACGCTGACCATACAATCGCTCCTGGTGACATAAGGAGCCAGGTGTGTGCACACACAAGCAATTTAATAACTGCAGTGGCTGTATGGTGACATAAGTGAGGTTGACATAATTTTGCAGTGTAGACATGGCCTAAGTCATTGGGAAAATGCAAAGTACAGGGCATGGCAGGAATAGTCTCAGGAAGCAAGTCTGCTATTCCACAAAACCAAAGACACTGCAGGAGAAGAAAGCCAGGGCTAGAATTCCAGCCAGAAAGGGCTGGAAGTGATGCCTTTGGGTGAAGCGGATGGGGAGAAAGGAAGAGCTCTGTGTGTGACAGAGGAACTGAGGTTGAGCAGGAATGTCATGGGTAGGGATTTTATTTTGGGGACTCTCTAAGGATTGTTTGAACCATTTGTTATTAAGATCCAAACAGTCCTCAGAGTCCTTACCTACTGGTAAACCAGCCCTGGGCAGGGGTGGTGTTAAACACAAGAGAGACTGTTTGAAAGGGCCCACAAGAGGGAGCTGACAGCAGCAGGGTGCCTGCAAAGTGACCCCTGGCCGTGTGGGGATGCTCACTAAGTGGTCACCCTAACTCCATCTATATCTATGGGCTTGTCTATATGGTGCAGGCAAAGCACACTAGAGGGGTGTGATTTGTAAAGCACACTAATATGCTGCTCTCTAATGGCCTGGTGCAGACCCTGCTGGTGTGCTCTAAAAGGTACCTAGTTCATGTTAATGTAGGCACGGTTCAAACAGGACTACGTTAATGCAAACTAGGTACCATTAGAGCGCATCAGCAGGGTCTGCAAGGGGCAATTACAGCGCAGCACGTTACTGTACTTTACATATTACACCCCTCCGGCATGCTTTGTCATGCAGTAGACAACCCTAAATCTATATATGGCTTGGCCTGTAAGCTGTTGTGGGCAGGGACTGTCTTTTTGTTCTGTGTACAGCACCTAGCACAATGGGATCCTGGTCCATGACTGGGGGCCTGTGGTGGGGCAAGTGCCCCACCCGCCCTGTGAGAGTGGGCAAAGACAGGCCAGAGAGGCTGCACAAAGCGGCAGCCAATCAGAGAGGGCCTGTTAGAGAGCCAGTCAGGGTTGGGTAAGAGGTGGCCAGTCAGGGCCAGGCTCAGCCCTATATAAACGCTGCCCATGGAGGAGCAGTCAGTCTCTCCCAGACCTCCAGCAGGGAAGGTCAATCTACTGAGCAAGGAGACCAACGCCCAGGACAGCATAGGAGAGCTCCAGCCTGTTACCTGTGTTAGGTGAGAAAAGCTAAATAGGAGACAGTTATGCCAACCAAACCAAAGTCAGGCTAAGAGAGGCTGCTGGGAAAGTCTCTGAAAGTAGAATGAAGGAATATTTGTTTGTTACAGAGAGCGAGGAAAAAAAAGGGAGGCCTGCATTTTTGAACCAGATGTGCTGGGAACAGTCCTGGAGATACAGAGGCGCTGTTTTCCACTCCCTGCTCTTGTGTTATGTCCATTTTAACTCCTGGTTGACACCCATACCGATAAGAAAGTTAGTGAAGCATTATGATTTGCTAAAAGTTATCTACAATAAGGGGGGTAGATGTGCATGCATATAGAGAAAGAGGATTTTAACTAATATGGGGGGGTGGGCTGCTTTATGAATAAATCTGTGACGCGACGGGACTGTCTATAAAAACCTATGAGTTTTACTTAGAGGCTGGCTGGTTCTCTTTGGAGACAGGCTGCTCTCTATTGTTGTGTGCACTCTTCAATAAAGAGCTTTGAGTTCGGACCTTGATGGTGGTGCCTGTCTCTCTCCGGTCAGACAATGAACCGTGCCGTCTGGGGTTCGAGTCCTCGACATGTGCCAGGCTGCGGGTCCTGACCAGAAGGGCCTAGAGGGTGCAAAGGGGTCAGAGGGGAAGTGACCCAGGGAGAGTGGACAGACGAGGGGAGAGAAGGAGGGCAGGGAGGCTGTCGCTAGAGGGTCCCTCGGTCAGGACCCAGAGTAGTGGGCATGCCTGGGTCCCTCCCTTTCCCCCTTATCTTGCACCTGGTCATGGGAAGTGGCCATAACGGAATGCAACAGACCCCTGAGGGAAGGGGTTAGACTTTGGGGTGTGGTTGGCCACTGCAGCAGGGGCGAACCAGGAGACTGCTGTTAAATCACCCCCCAGAAGGGGGTGAGTGTGGACTAAGGGGCACAACCGGCGGAGGGTGTCCTGAAGAGGATACCGCCGAGCGGGGAGCAACGCCGGTCCAGACACCAATGGAGGGCAAGAGACGGACGGGACACCACTGGTGGAGGGCGCTCCACATGGACTGAACTAATTCCCGGAGTCATCAGCGGGAGGCGCCGCGGTGGTGAGTCTCAACCCCGTCATAGGGCCCCATGTGCTACCACAATGCAAATAATTATAACAATATATGGCCCCATGGATGAGCGACTAGGGGAAGCTGGATTGTATTGGTGGCTCGGCTCAGTGAAACTGAGCATGTTTCTGTTTCCCTATCTGCAAAATGGGGGTAATACGACTTTTGAGAGCTACAGATGAAAAGCGATATGGAAAAGCTGAGTATTCCTGTAAATTGGACGATAGGGTTTAACTACTGGAATTGATGTGGGGTTTCTGTAAGAGGAAGGGAGAATGCACTGGGATACATTTCACCAGTGCTCAGTGAGCCAGCATAGGTCCTTGGCACTATTTGAGCCCTCAAAACAGAGCTTAAGTGGTGCACAGGGGATGAATTTTACCAACTATGGTTTAAAACTAAGAATCTGATGCTTCTACTTACGCCCCACAATCCCTTGTTAACCAGCTTCCTGAAAACCGGATGAAATCCCGAGCTAATCATTTCACTCAGGCTGGGGGAGATATTTTTTGCGAAGATAAAACAATAATTGGGTATTAAAACATTTATTGTGGCTTAACGACCCTGTTATACAAAAGTGAGTGTCTCTGTTACATCCCTATAAATATTTTGCTATAGGCACTTGATATTTATCACACACTAACTGTCCCTTTAAATTGTAAATTACATGCATATTTGGGGACCTTAATAAAAGGTGGTTTCCATGATATCTCACTCTATCTGATTTATGGCTCAGGGACACTCCTGTCTCTTCTTAACAGCTTATTGGCTGCAAAACGAGAGGAGCAAAAACACTGGCCCAGCAATCTGCAGAGGGGGAGTATGTTTTCTCTGAGTGAACTGAGTTCTTGTTAAAGGTGCTGGAGTCACGCCCATGAATAACAAAGGTCTCTATTTATCCGAAGAAGAGGTACCCTGTGGGCAGCAACAGTGCAAGCTTTCCCCTCATCGCCCCACCCTGCTCGGGAATAACCAGCTACCAGGATTAGAAAAGGATTCAGTCTATGCCAGGGGTAATCAATTATTTTTTGTCAAGGTCCAAATTTCTTGGTAAAGGTGTAGTCAAGTTCCAGACTCCAGAGAGTAAATAAAATGATTTCACAGGCTGTTCAAAAGCATCTGGCAGTCCAGATTTGGCCCACGGTCTGCCTATTGACAACCCCTGGCCTGCACAGCCCACCGCTCCTGTTGCCCAGGCCTGTGCTCTAACCACTTGACAACACTCCTCTACACTCTGTTCTAGAGTGACCAGACCTGGTGCTGTAACCACTAGACCACACGGCCGTGAGTACTAGTATAATCCAGGAAATTTACAACCTTCAAAATGGATTTGAGCCATTTCATTTCCATATGGGTGATGGCCCCTGATGCATATCTCTTGCTGAGTCAGCCTGGCAGGCGAAGTCAATGCTCAAACCACATAACAACATGGAATGTCATCTATTGATCAATTTCTCCTTTCATGCTGCTCCGCTCTGTTGTACATTAAGAACTACAGCCTCGCACTGGACACAAGCTCTGAGTTAGAAATAACAACAAATGTCAAAAGCCTTTAAAATTATAAACCATGTGGCATCTGCTCCCAATGGCTTCCATAAAACCTTGCAGTGTATTTCCCTGCAAGTGAAATTGCATGCCTCTGATACCCACAGTTGCGCAAGATCCATTGCAAATAAAGCAGTAGTATCAGACAAGTGTTCTCAGATTATGAATTTGTAACATCCAGTGAGTTTGATGCCATGTCAGGCTTGCACACCATGACTAACGTGCATCACTCTTTGTAAATGATACACCTGTGATGGCATGAGCACTAATCACCAGCAGTGCTGACGTAAAATGAGCCAGATGCGCTGGTGCACACCTTTGGAAGGATGCGCTCAGGTTCTGTTTAAATAAATGTAAATTGTTTCACTAGAAGCGTGGGTGTGGTCTGACTTGCATTCTATGCCCAACAGCAAATGCCCCTATGTAGACCCGTGGCCACCATCCAAGCACCCCTTGGTGGCCCGGGGTGCTTCTGCAGTGCCCTGCCCGTTTTCCCCTTCTTCAGGGCTCCTTAAACAATACTCCACACAGTCTTGCTCAGCAGCCTTCCTTGGGGTCTGAGTTTTTTTGTTTTTGTTTTTAATTAAAATAACAAAGTTCGCAAAAGGAAACGTAATAGAATGCTAACGTGTACTACACAGTTCAGACAGCAGGTGGCACTGCAAGTAAAATACCTTATTTAAACAAACAGCCATACCTGGCTGAGTGCTGAAGTGTCTCGGGGTGAACCCGTGTGAGGCATATAAGCAAGCTCTGTAGCCAGGCCATATGTGATACAGGGACATGACAAAACACAACAGAAGTCTTCCACAGAGGTACTGCTCCTTCCTCGGGGACCCTCACAAGAGGCCCATCTCTCCCTGCATTTCTTGCCTAAGCCATCTGTCATTGTTCGGAGATGTCAGCTCATTGATTTTGTTTATGAAACTGAAAAGGGCATCATCGCCTATGCTGTCGCACTGTGTTGCATCGCAGAACATTGTCACTTTGGTCATTGTCTCAATGACATGCTGCAAGACCCCAGTGGAGTTCAGGATGAAGCGTTTCAATGCCCTTTCCTTGCTGAGCCGAATTTGACATTCGCCATCACTCAGGAAAAGGCCTTGGCTGCCAAAATGGCAGCATTGTACCCTAAGAAAATTCATGTCACGGTAACCAATGTCAACGCCATCTGTCACAAAAGAAGGATGATTGTCCTCAGCGGAACAATGGGAACTCAGTCACACTGAGGCAAGATTAGTCCTCTGAACATCTGCTTAAGTTACGCAGAATAGCATCAAAGCTCTGCTTGAACATTCAAAGACACCAAGTGCCATTTCCAAAAACAGAAAGGTGACATCAAGCTAGTCTCCCGATCAAAGGTCAGCAGTGTGAGGCAAAAGGACCATGACAAGTATTCTTATCCTCAAGCATCAAACAAATCCTATCCCTCCTTCGACAATAATGTCAAGAAGCATTATCACATTCATAGAGTCCGCAACAAGGAATCTCAAGGTTCTGAAATATTTGTCAGAGTGTTCATCAATGGCCATGATTGTGAAATGGAAGTTGACTCTGGTTCTGGAATATCAATTGTCAGTGAAGACACATTCTGGTTTTTTTTTCTTCATGTTGTCCTACCAAGTTGTCAAGTCCGGCATGCAGCCTTTGAGACTACAATGGACAAAATGTCAACCTGCTGTTAACCAACTGCTCACTGTTCTTGCTGAAATAAAAGTCTTCACAAAACTTGACCTTGGCAAGCATATCAACAATTGATTGTTGACAAAGACACTGCAGATGTGAAGACATTTATCACTCTTCTAGGAGCATTTTGAGTCAAGCATCTCCGGTTTGGAATTTCCATTGCACCAGGAATTTTCCAATGCTTCATCAAAACTCTACTTTCCAGAATTCCAGGCACTGTACCATATTTTGATGACATCCTGATTATGGGATCGACTGAGGATGAACTTGCCGAGTGACTTTGAGAAGTCTTGCACAGATTTGAGAAGTCAAGCATTCACATCAAGAAGGAAAAATGTGAAATTGGAGCTACAAATGTCACCTTCTTGGGCTATTGCATCTATGCATCTGGTATCCATCTGCCCAGAAACAAAGTACAGGCAATCTATGATGCCCCTGAGATGAAATCTAAACAGGAACTTCAAGCATTTTGGGGGCTGCTCAACTTCTGTCACAGTTTTCTTCCAAAAGAGGCAACAGTCGCTGAACCGATTCATCGCCTTCTTGACAAGGCAGTTCCATGGAAATGGACTTGCCAGCAGGCAGAAGCCTTCAAGAATGTCAGGAAGTTACTAACACCTGACTCTGTCCTCATGCATTACGACAAACAGAGGCTGTTGATCTTTACCTGTGGGCAGAGCCATTCTTAGTCATTCCCTTGCCAGATGGAACTGAGGCACCTGCCGCCTACTATTCAAGAACATTAACATCCACCACAAGAAGCTATGCACAAATTGATAAGGAAAGTGCTCGCCATCATTGCTGCCTTCAAGAAGTTCCACAATTACATCCATGGTCATGCATTGTACATGAGATTTGTACTGACCACAAGCCACTTCTAGGAATTCTCTCCAATAACAAGACAACACTTCAAGTCATATCACCATGAATGCAATGCTGGAGTGTCATGCTAAGTGCTTACAACTACACGCTTGTCTACAAGCCGGGAAAGTTGATCATCAGCGCACTGAGCCAAATGCCACTATAGATGCTAGATTGTGCTGTTCCTCCTCCACCTGAAGTTTTGACATTGGAATCCCTCCCTGACCTACCTCTTAAGTCTGACTAGGTCACAAAAATGACTGCCAAGGATCTGACACTGGCATGTGTTCTCACCTGAGTGTGAAGGGGATGGCCAAACGAATCAAAACAAAAGTGTTCATTGTTACTGTTGACTGTGAGGGATTACACAAATTCCTTCTCACCACACAAATACAATAAATGGAGCCCATCCCCATGGGATTTGGGCACCTCCCATAATTATGGTGTGTAAATATTGAGAGATTTCTATGTTTGTCTTTCTCTTCCCTCCCAACACGGACAGGATTTTTTTTTTTTAATGACTGGGGAAAGGCTTGGCCGAAGAAGTGCACTTTGTATTTTGCTGCAAGGTTTGTAGTCACTTGATTTCATCTAGGAGTCTCAGATTCGAGGGCCAGTCATTGAAAAAACTCAGTATCCTGCACTTGCTAGACTCAGCCACGAAGCTAACGGTTCCGTTGTTCCAGTGGAACATGGCTGTTTTGGGAGACCATGATCATGCAAAGTGAGCAGATCTCTCAGATAAAGAGAGTCAGTCCCACATGAGGGATGAAACCTTTGACTGGATCTGGGATTCTGCAGGGAGTCAGTGAGGCAGAGAACAGAGCAATAGGGCAAAGTGCTTTCCCTGCCCTGTATTGCTGACCAGATGAACGGCTGTGAGCTGAAAAAAACCTTTGCATTCTTCTTAGCATATGCACAACATATGCCTCAGGTGGCATGTGACCAGGATTCATCACTGAATTTGGTCCGCTGGTTGGATCATTAGCTTCCCCAGCCCAGACACTGATGGGGAGTATAAATCAGGAGCCTAGTAAAATGTCATGTACTCCAAACAAAAGATTTACTTTCTGGTTCATAGTGTCTGGTACTGGAGTGACCTAGTAGCCTGGGAAATGGCAAGACATTTAGGGTAGATCTTCTGTTTCTGTTTATGACACCACAGAAGATCTATTGTAAATGTCTTGCCATTTCCCAGGCTCCTAGGTCACTTTAATAATGGACACTATGAACCAGGAAAAAAAAGCTTTTGTTTGGAGTACATGACATTTTACTAGGCTCCTGCCTTATACTGACGACAATGAGATTTTCAGATATGGCCTGTTTGTCTGAGTGGTGTTCTTCAGAACTGGAGTAAACAACATCCTTTGCATGTTTACAAAAGCACATCTGGGCTTGTGTTTCCCTACTATGAACTCCACTAAATGCTATAAAGCAACAGCTGCATTTTCAAATGGGTTGGCATCACTTTGACCTGGAGCTTTGGTTTTGCTCCTTTCTTCTGTTCCCATTAGCAAGTAGCTGCCACTGACTAAACTTGTACACAGTATCTATTCTGCCAGAATTATGAATGAATTATGAGGTTGTAATACTGGGTCAGACCCATGGTCCATCTAGTCCAATGTTCTGTCTCCAAAACAGCTACTACTAGATACTACTAGAGGAAGGTGTAAGAAACCCGTCACCACTGACAGGTTTGGAATACTTTCATTTAATGCACTGCTAGAAGGCCCTCAGACGCTGTAGTAATAAGTGGTATAAGAACCCAAGAATAGAGCAGAATACAATACAATGCTCTCAAGTGTCCCTAGCTTCTGTTTCCCAGAAGCTGGGAATGGATGACAGGGGATGGATCACTTGACGATTACCTGTTCTGTTCATTCCCTCTGGGGCACCTGGCACTGGCCACTGTCGGAAGACAGGACACTGGTCTGACCCAGTATGGCTGTTCTTATAGTTTTATGTTCTAATACAGTCGAATAACCTGCCTATAGAGATAGCTTCTTCCTGCTTTCCATCAGTTATGAGATGACTTAGTCCTTTTCCAGCTCACAAATAATTCATGAAGGAGTCCCGATCGCTGTGAATGCAGTCTCCTTAAGTACTCACCAGATAGTTTGGATGAACAATTTTCACCCTCTGGTTTGTTTGCGGGCTGTCCATTGTTTGCTCAGTGTGACTGGGTACTTAACATGTGGTTTGTTTTTTTTCTGCACCCTGATTGGATGACTGAAACTTTTTAAATGGGAGAATAAGAAATAACGAAAGATGAACAGCAAGTAGTGAACAACACCTATCCTTGATCACACGTGAATCCCTTTGCCCGCACATGAATACGTGCATGTGAGCGAAGTACAGCTGTTTCCCAAAGAGGTTCCCATTGGCAGGATTATTTGCATGGGTGACCATGAATAGCGAATCACAGCTCCAGCAGAGCATGTACTGACTCACCAATCAGGCGTGCTGCAGTGGCCTTTCCCTGGACAGGGCCCAGGTCAGATGACCCCAGGGCACAGATACTTCACCCTCACCGCCAGAGCTGCAAGTTAGATTGTGCAACAGCCCTGCTTGGCTAGGCGCTCGCCTGCCACCTCGTAGCGTCACAGATGCCCTAGACTTCTCGTCGGCCCTCAACCCTATCTCTGCTCCTGTTCCAGCCTTGTCCGGGCCTTATTCTGACCCTGCTCCAGCCTTGCACCAGCCTCTTGACCCCCCAGGTCCTTGGACTGACTCCAAGCCACCTTTGACTTGCATCCAGACTCTGATTATGACCCTGATTTGGCTTGTCTATGGACCTCAGACCCCTGTTCTGACCCACGGCCAGTCCCTGGACCCCAGTTTCATTGCTGCCCTTGGCCCAGTCTCAGCGCTTTGACTGGCTTTGACCATGACTCCCATCACCAGGCCTGACTGCCTAGAACCCAGAGCCTGACAACTAGGCTGGAAAGCACGTGAGAAAAAGTTATTTTTCATGGGATTTCTGACATTTTCTCAGGTTTCAGAGTAGCAGCCGTGTTAGTCTGTATCCGCAAAAAGAAAAGGAGGACTTGTGGCACACTTAGAGACTAACAAATCCAGTTAGATTGAAAATGCCTTGGGGAAAAAAAAGCCCTCCTTGTGGTATATTTAATTAGCTTTACGAGTGCTTTGGGGCAGTCTAATTTCCATCTCTTCTTCATTGGGTACAGACCTGTGCACCTTTATGGTGCTGGATGGGGGGAAAGAATACTAATAATGGGGCACTTTCTGTCCAGCCAGAATCCAGGAGCTGCAGCAAAAATAAGAAATAATAAGGGTCGGGGTAGGGATGAGTTTTCCTAACTTTTTCCAACATTTGAAAAATGCAGAGGGGTAAAGAAAACCACAAGCACCTCTGAATGTGCCCTGCTCTGACAGCTGTCCTGAAGGATCATTATTAATGATTCTGGGATGGGCCCTGCCTCTTATCTTGTTGAGTGTAAGGCCAGGACTATACTACAGACCTATATTGGTATAACCACCCCACCCCACCCCGGAGCAATGCAATTGTACCAATCTAACCCCCACCCCCGTGTAGACAGCACTACGTCAACGGGAGAACTTCTCCCATCTACATAGCTACCACCTCTTGGGGAAGTGGATTAACTACACAGACGGGAGAAGCTCTCCTGTCAACACAGGGGTATCCTCCATTAAGTGTTACAGTGGTGCAGCTGCACCAGTGCAGTGTCTTATGTGTAGACCTGCCCTAAGTCTCTGCTAGTTCCTACCACAGAGGTGGGCAAACAACAGCCCGCAGGCCGCATCCGGCCTGCGGGACCCTCCTGCCCGGCCCCTGAGCTCCAGGCCCGGGAGGTTCGCCCCCAGCCCCTCCCCCCACAGTCTCAGCGCCCCCGTGCGGCCAGTGCAAGGCTCTGGGTGGCCGGGCAGCGCAGATGCGGAGCCGCGGCCTGACCCGGTGCTCTGGGCAGCGCGGCTGTAGAGCCACCAGCCACGGGTGCGCCAGGCAGCGCAGTGAGGGGGCAGGGAGTTGGGGGTTGGATAGAGCGCAGAGGAGTTGGGGGTGGCAGTCAGGGGGCGGGGGTGTGGATAGGGGGTGGGGCAGTCAGAGGGCAGGGAACAGAGGGGTTGGATGGAGCAGGGGTCCTGGGGGGGAGTCAGGAAGGAGAGGGGGGGTTGGATGCGGTGGCGGGGGGCAGTCAGGGGCAGGGGTTCTGGGGTCAAGGAGAAGGGGTGGTTGGATGGGGCAGAGGTCCTGGGGGGCAAGTCAGGAATGGGGGGGATTGGATGGGGCAGCAGGGGGCAGTCAGGGGTGGAGGGTCCAAGGGGTGGTCAGGGGACAGGGAGCAGGGGGTGGTGGATGGGGTAGGAGTCCCGGGGGGGGGCCGTCAGGGGGTGAGAAGCGGGGGTGGGGGTGTCGGATAGAAGGCAGGGACTGGGCCACAACTGACTGTTTGGGGAGGCACAGCCTCCCCTAACCAGCCCTCCATACAATTTTGGAAACCTGATGTGGCCCTCAGGCCAAAAAGTTTGCCCGCCCCGTCCTACCAGGACATGAGACACCAGTGGCAGAGACAGGTTTTGCAACCAGAGGGGGTGATGGGTCGTTGGTGGGGCCTCCCTCTTCACAGTGGTCATGGAAACTGTACTGGAGAACTGCACTGAGCCAGGCTAGATAACACGGTACTTAAAAGGCCAGCAGCATCCCCAGAATAGCAGACAATCCAGTACTTCTGGGCATTGGCGGATTAGCCACTGGGCCAATGGGGCCCCAGCCAATTCGAAGAATGGGCACCCTCGTGCCTCGACCCAGTCCGCCTGCCCAGCGCTCCTGCTGGGGAAGCCCCCACCCCCCAACCCAGTTTCTCGGCAAGAGTGCCGGGGGAGGGGGAGGACTGCAGGCGGAAGGGGTAGGGAGGGGCCCCCACTTGCTCTGACCCAGGGCCCCACAAACCCCTAATCCGCCTTTGCTTCTGGGAACTGTGTGGCCCCACCCCTGCCTGCATGATCCCACCCCTGACAGTGTGACCTCATACGCACCGTTCATGTGAGACCACGCCAGTGGGGGCAGAGCAGCGAGCTCCTCAGAATGGCGTTTTGTCTCAACACTGGACGGGAAACAAACCATAGAAAAGCCGGACTTTCTGCCTCTCTCCCACTGGAGCCTCACCAATAGCCGTGCAATGGCCGGAGATCATAAAAGACTAATTTAGGCAAAGAACCAGATTCTAATGGCAGATGCATAATCTGGTAGCTCAAAAACGCATCCATGGCAGTTGCAGGCATGCACATAAGGCTAGAGGTCCACTGATTCAGCTGAGCTATGCTGACTTACGAGGATCTGGTCCAAGGCAAGCCTTCCCAGAGAATAGGTTGTAGCCCAATATTTTTAAGAGCGGGTTTTGAAGTACAGGAGCATCTTTGCCCCTTCAAGAACAAAGAGACATTAAAGAGAATAAAGATGAGGGGGCTGATTTTCCTCTTGCACTCGTTTTACACCACAATTTGTCCACTGGCTATAATGGAGTTAGTCCTGGTTTACACCCAGGTGAATGTGAGAAGAATCAGGACCAAAATGTGGTTATTCCCCAGAAAGGGACTCTAAAAGTGCCATTATTGGTTTCCTTACTGACTGTATTTATTGTCCTTTAGACTTCAGAGTAACAGCTGTGTAAGTCTGTATTCGCAAAAAGAAAAGGAGTACTTGTGGCACCTTAGAGACTAACCAATTTATTTGAGCATAAGCTTTCGTGAGCTACAGCTCACTTCATCTGATGCATACTGTGGAAACTGCAGAAGACATTATATACACAGAGACCATGAAACAATACCTCCTCCCACCCCACTCTCCTGCTGGTAATAGCTTATCTAAAGTGATCACTCTCCTTACAATGTGTATGATAATCAAGGTGGACCATTTCCAGCACAAATCCAGGTTTTCTCACCTCCCCCCCCTTTTTTTTTTCCCAAAAACCACACACACAAACTCACTCTCCTGCTGGCAATAGCCCATCCAAAGTGACCACTCTCCTTACAATGTGTATAAAAATCAAGGTGGGCCATTTCCAGCACAAATCCAGGTTTTCTCACCCCCCCCCCCAAAAAAAAAAACACACACACACAGACTCACTCTCCTGCTGGTAATAGCTCATCCAAACTGACCACTCTCCTTACAATGTGTATGATAATCAAGGTGGGCCATTTCCAGCATAAATCCAAGTTTAACCAGAACGTCGGGGGGGGGGGTTTGAAAAAACAAGGGGAAATAGGCTACCTTGCATAATGACTTAGCCACTCCCAGTCTCTATTTAAGCCTAAATTAATAGTATCCAATTTGCAAATGAATTCCAATTCAGCAGTTTCTCGCTGGAGTCTGGATTTGAAGTTTTTTTGTTGTAAGATAGCGACCTTCATGTCGGTGATTGCATGACCAGAGAGATTGAAGTGTTCTCCGACTGGTTTATGAATGTTATAATTCTTGACATCTGATTTGTGTCCATTTATTCTTTTACGTAGAGACTGTCCAGTTTGACCAATGTACATGGCAGAGGGGCTTTGCTGGCACATGATAGCATATGTCACATTGGTGGATGTGCAGGTCAACGAGCCTCTGATAGTGTGGCTGATGTTATTAGGCCCTGTGATGGTGTCCCCTGAATAGATACGTGGGCACAGTTGGCAACGGGCTTTGTTGCAAGGATAGGTTCCTGGGTTAGTGGTTCTGTTGTGTGGTATGTGGTTGTTGGTGAGTATTTGCTTCAGATTGGGGGGCTGTCTGTAGGCAAGGACTGGCCTGTCTCCCAAGATTTGTGAGAGTATTGGGTCATCCTTCAGGATAGGTTGTAGATCCTTAATAATGCGTTGGAGGGGTTTTAGTTGGGGGCTGAAGGTGACGGCTAGTGGCGTTCTGTTATTTTCTTTGTTAGGCCTGTCCTGTAGTAGGTGACTTCTGGGAACTCTTCTGGCTCTATCAATCTGTTTCTTCACTTCCGCAGGTGGGTATTGTAGTTGTAAGAATGCTTGATAGAGATCTTGTAGGTGTTTGTCTCTGTCTGAGGGGTTGGAGCAAATGCGGTTGTATCGCAGAGCTTGGCTGTAGACGATGGATCGTGTGGTGTGGTCAGGGTGAAAGCTGGAGGCATGTAGGTAGGAATAGTGGTCAGTAGGTTTCCAGTATAGGGTGGTGTTTATGTGACCATTGTTTATTAGCACTGTAGTGTCCAGGAAGTGGATCTCTTGTATGGACTGGACCAGGCTGAGGTTGACGGTGGGATGGAAATTGTTGAAATCATGGTGGAATTCCTCAAGGGCTTCTTTTCCATGGGTCCAGATGATGAAGATGTCATCAATATAGCGCAAGTAGAGTAGGGGCGTTAGGGGACGAGAGCTGAGGAAGCGTTGTTCTAAATCAGCCATAAAAATGTTGGCATACTGTGGGGCCATGCGGGTACCCATAGCAGTGCCGCTGATCTGAAGGTATACATTGTCCCCAAATGTAAAATAGTTATGGGTAAGGACGAAGTCACAAAGTTCAGCCACCAGGTTAGCCGTGACATTATTGGGGATAGTGTTCTTGACGGCTTGTAGTCCGCACCAAGTAAAATTTGCTCAGTAAAAAATTGGAGAGGTCTTTTTCTAACTACATCCCTGAAAATCCACCCTGGGACCTAAAAGTCAAGCTGGATTCTTCTGGGCTCATGAAGTGACGTCAATACATAATACAGATTCTGTAACTGGAATTTGGTGAACAATGCAGCTGATGATGCATGAGATGGAATAGAATCCAGCTCACTCTCCCTTCGCTGGGTTGCTCTGCGTGGCTAGCAAGAGTAAAACAAAAATAGTACAAATGTATTTTTGTCACCCAAATCAGTAGGCCAGACTCTGAATACACCCAGGGAGCAGATCTGTTGATTAAGAAGGTGCCATTTTTGCAGAGTCATCACATTTTCAGAAGGCGAACATGACACAAGGGCATGCAAGATGGGCCAGGAGCCTTCTTAGGTACCAGCGGGGAGGTCTATAATTTGTACAGATGCCTCTGTGTCATCATCCTGGGAGTACATAGTGAGTGCTGGCTATACACAGTGGCTCTGGTATTTCACTACTGGCTTCTCTCTTTAGCCCATGACCTCCTTGCGCAGTTCATGCCTTGGGCTTGGTGAATTTCTCTGCCATTAATCATGAGAGCCGCTTGCACCTCAGACCTTTTCTCTTTAATCTATCGCCATCTAGCGTGCTGTGTCAGTAATGCAAAAACCCAAGACTCCCCTGCCTTATGCAGTACATACAGTCTCCAAACGATAACTCCCTCAGAAATATATTCAATCCCAAAGGCCCAGAGCAAATCAGACTGCCTGATAAAGACTCAGCACAGATGCATCTATTCCTAGCAAACCACAAGATGTGGGCTGCAATCATCCTTGTTCTTCTCAGTTCTTTCGTGAAGGTGAAAGGTTGACAGTCATGAGAGCTGCGGTCCTTTCTGTATCCGCAAAGCAGGCATAACACAGACAGCAGCAGTGCTCACCGGTCACTGTGTCCCAACAGTGACTGGGCTGAGTGGAGGGGAAAGATGGTTTCTCGTGTCCATCTAATTCTTGGTCTTTGGCTCAGGCTGCTCATGAAGGTACCGGATTTTGTTAGTTGTGTGCTGTGTTATGGGTGGGGGGGTTGTTTTTGTTTTAATCCCGCACCCAATGCTTTAGGGTTTAAGCCAATCTTTAAATATTAGAGACCGGGGGGGGGGGAGCGGGAGGCAGGTATCCCATATCAGCCTTCTGAAGGGTTCTTATACCTCCCGGTGAAGCATCAGGAGGGGGGGTGGGATAGCTCAGTGGTTTGAGCATTGGCCTGCTAAACCTCGGGTTGTGAGTTCAATCTTTGAGGGGGCCATTTAGGGATCTGGGGCAAACATTGGGGACTGGTCCTGCTTTGAGCAGGGGGTTGGACTAGATAATCTCCTGAGGTACCTTCCAACTCTGATATTCTATGATTCGGTGATGTCCACTGTTGGAGACGGGATTCTGGAGTAGATGGACCTTGGGTCTGATCCAGTGTGGCTGCAACCTTACCCCTAGTGCAGCCTGGCTGTGTGTTGGCAGAATAGTTGCTTTTCCACACTCAAAGAGCAAAGCACAGGCTTTCAGACTACCCTGTGGAAAACAATGACAAAAAAGCACAAAAGAAAATTTACCCTGAGAGAGCACAGCATGTGCATCGCCTTAGCAACAGTCTGCAGGAACTCCTGTGGGCCCTCGCTGCAAAGAGGCCCTCAACAGAGACATCTGCCCTCCAGCTAAGAGATGCTGAGGGAAGGGCTGCTCCTCTTAGAGCAACAGAACTGCAGTAGGGTTGCCAAGCAGCGGGACTCTGAGCCCCATTAAGACTGTGTTGGGCCTGGCATGGGGGTGAGCCCTAGTGCTGCAGAGCGATGAGCTGGGGATGCAGCAGCCTCACTGCGATGGCAGATCTCTCAGGAGGAAAAGCTGTCTCTGAAATGCAGCAATCCTGCTGATGCAGCTCTGCAGGCACAGAGGTCTACCACCTCTTTCCCCAAGGCCCTGCCCCCTATTCACTCCTCTCCCCTCCACCCCCTGTTGCTTGCTGGTCTCCCCCCTCAACTCCAGCCCCAAGGGACTTGCAAACCTGAGCCGCATTGGAGTGCAGGTCAGAATAGCGCTGCAGCCAGACGGGAGCAGCCAGGCAGCTCTGCTGGCAAGGTAGGACATGACCCTCCTGCCTGGCAGCTCCCCACCTCCCTCTGAGCTGTCTGCCCAGCAGCCCCCTTTCCCGTCCGCTCGAGCCCTCCCCGCCCCAGCGCTGCCTGAGAGCGCGGCTGGGGGAAGCGCTGGCTGGCGGGGCAGTTTGCTTCCCTTCCCTCTCGGGGAATGTTCCATGTCTGCTGGGAATCCCTTCCCCTGCTCGCCGTGAGCCCCCGCACTCTGTCCTCTGCCACAGCCCTGCAAACTGTGCTCCTCCAGGGGGTGGCCTGCAGCCCAAGCTGGTGCACGTGTTCTGCCATGGCAGCCACCGCTTCAGGGCCGGGTGATAGGCTGCCACTTTCCCCCTACCCTCGGTAACTGGACTTTTAGCATCCGGTCAGTAGATCTGACTGGACGCTGCCAGGTTCCCTTTTCGACCGGACTCTCAAATTGTGGAAATGGTGTAAGGAGGGGATAGGATTGTGCGTGGGGGTAGAGAGGGGGTGTAATACATGTGGTCCATGTGCACCACAGAGATCTTTGCTCTGGAAGGAAGACATGGGGACAGGTGGACATTGGATGGACAATACAGAAGGATCCAGCTTCCTCTCCCTTCACGCCTAATCTATACAGATAAGCACTGCATCAGGGCCACATCCTCTGGCTTAGCTCAGAGACTGGGATTCACCCCCACAGTGTTTTTAAGGAGGCAGAACCATGCTTGAACAACAGCTAACTCCTGGATCTCTCTCAGGCATCTGGAGCAAGTCCCACAGCTTGGGCCAAATGCATCAATGTTGTAACTTCACGTAAGTCAGTGGAGCTACAGCAGGGACGGCTGCTTCCATTTAGATACAAAGGTTCTGCATGCCTAACCAACCCCTGTATAACCTGGGCAATACACCGATGTAGGTTAGATCAAAACCCAGGCCAGGGGAGGATCGAAACTCTGTTCCTCACAGCCCTACCTGGAGGGCACAATAGCAAAGATTTACACAACATCCTCTGGCCTTCGAGCCACATGACTCATGTTACTGGGGCAACGTCCGGGGAGGGAGGAAATAGTGTGTTAAAAAATAAAACCACAGCCCAGCTGAGTGTGAGAGACGAGCAGAGGCCGAGCCCGAGCAGCAAGAAAGCACAGCCAGGCTGAAGCCCCGCAGAGATGGTCTGAGTAATTATCAATGGTAAGGAAACCTCTTTGGGTTGGACAAAGCAGAGCAGAGGGGGAGGTTTGGTTTGTAAATACGTGTGTGCCCCCGACTATCACTGGTGCCTGCCGTTCGTGGGATGATGAGTGAATTCTTTTTAATGCAGTCTGAGCTGCCAAGCCTTCGCAAAGAGTCTTTCCTTACATGGGTGTTGTCTTCACTGTTGCGGGGAGGGACTGTTCCACAGTGGCGTATATCCCAGCCGTGGACAAAAGGGAGGCTTCTGTGATACCTGCTGGGTCACCCTGCAAGGGGAGGTAAAGTCCTATCAGCTGGCGCTCTCCACAACTTTCCCTTCCCACAATAACATCATATACTTTGTCTAGCTAGGTCTGGCAGGGGAGGGGAAGAGTGGGGCGGGGGGGGTTACTATCTAAGGAATAAAGTAAAACTTTGCTCATTAATTAAAAAAAAAAATCATTAGGCCTGATTCTGATCTCATTTACACGGGTGTAAAACAGGAGCAACTCCACTGAGTGTCTTTGGGTCTGACTGTGGACTTGCACCAGGGTGAATCAGGAATAATTCTGCTGAAATTAACAGAATTACACAGGATGAAACTGGAGCTAGTAAGTGTGCAGCTAGGCCCATTTTGTCCGGTTGCGACCAACTACCTTCACTTCTGTGCTTTTTGGCCAAGATCTCTTGTGGTATCAGTGCGAATCTCGCTCTCTCAGCGCTTTTTCTCCAACCCTGACAGGCAATGGACTTGTATTAGCATAGCACCTAGGTGCCCTAGTCCTGGAGCAGGACTCCATGGTGCTAGGTGCTGTACAAACACAGAACAGAAGGAAAGTCTTTGCCCCAAGCTTTTACCTTGAATGGTGTAACTTGATTCTATTGATTCTATCGCAATCTGGACATTTTGCTGACCATTTGTTACATCCCCCCTGACTCCCACCATGGCTGAAAAGGTGACTTATTGGGTCCCTAGCTCAGGTAGGATCAGAGAGGGGATGATTTGCTCCTGTGAACACCCCTACCACCTTGGTGCCTTGTGCAGCTTCTTTTCCCCAATGCCCCACAGGGACCAACAAATATTTGCCCTTAGCTTGAGGAATAAAAAACAATGGTCTCCTTTCTCTCTGCAGGCTGCAGGTATGTGGCAGCAAAGATTGGGAGCCTATGTGGCCACAGAGATGAGGAGCCCCCTGCCACCCCGGCCCACCCAGCGGACCACAGCCAGAACCAAAGTAAGTAAAGGACTTGCTGGAGCTGTCGTGAAGATTGCTGTCGTGGGGGGCAACAAGCATACTAGATTAGAAAGGAGATGGGATGCAGCCGGTCAAGACTCAGGAGACTTAGGGTCTATTCCTACTTCTGCTGCATGGCAGTGCCATAGCCAGGCATGTAAGTTTGGGTAGGCTGCAAATTATTATGGCCAGGCAATATCCCACCCCGACATTTCCTTACAGACACGGCTTTGTTTTTGATTAGCTGAAGTCTTTTCAAAGCTTGTCTATTTGCCCAATAGGAGACACCATTAAAAAAAATCCCAGTATAAATTTTTTACTTGAACTTCACATTGAACTGACCCACATAGAGTCATAGGGCAGATTAGGCATAAGCTGTTTAAGCACTTAACACCCTCAAGTTCCCAGATCTAGGTCTCCCCAGCAGGCTTCCTGTTTGATGCCAAAATGCCTTATCACACACCAGGCAAACATATCTCTTATTTTCATTACCAAATTCAGCCCTACCCCCATCCGCTGGCTGCATCAGTTAGAGGAAGTTATTTAAAACACAGAAGTCAGCATGACTTTGCAGATGGCTCATGCAATACCCAGGAGGCCTGCGGCTCTCCCAGCTGCCTGAAATTCAATACCTTGCTACTAGCCAATGAATCAGCTGGGACATTCCCTCCTTTCTGATCAGCTCTTGGAGACACAAAATATGGCTGTCACTTGACAGACTTGCACTTTTATTCCTGTTAAATTGCTGTAGAATATACCAAGCGTGCACCACTTTCCGATAAGATAAGGCTAACTGAATTGCTGTCCGAACCCTTGCTCAGGAGTCTTAGATTAGATTTTAAAATGTGGCAGCAATTGGATAGTAGATTGATGAGACTGAGGCACAAGAAGTGAGGTCCAAAGAAGGGCTCCAAATCATTTGCTCAAGCTCTAAGAGAAGCAGTGAGTGATGGGTTTACATGGTCAAGGTAATGAGCCTGATTCTCCTCTCACACCAGGTTTACACCAATGTAACTCAGTGCAGTTTGTCCTGATTTGCTTTAGTGTAAGCAGGGTGACCAGACAGCAAATGTGAAAAATCGGGACGGAGGTAGGGGGTAATAGGAGCCTATATAAGAAAAAGACCCAAAAATCGGGACTGTCCCTATAAAATCAGGACATATGGTCACCCTAAGCGTAAGTGAGTTCAGATCTTGGCAGTATCAACCTGTATTGCCATATGCAGCAGCAGGAGGTGTGGCCATGAAGCCTATGCCAGCCTAGCTATGTCAACATCGCTGTTTGTGACTGAAAAACAAAGAGTTTTTTCAACAGGCTCACTGAAAGCCAGGTGGGGTGGGGCCGCAGAGAGGCCCAGAATTGGAATCGCAGTTTAACTGGTGTCAGATAAGTTGCCCTGGCAGTGGTATTTAAACTTCCCCTTTAAGCTAACAGACTCCTCTTTAGCTGGTGTAAATCAGCATAGCTCTGTTGGACTCAATGGAGCTGCTTATAGTGGTTCAGTGAGTGAAATAACTACACCAACAAGAGCCCGTTTTTGCCGACGCTTGGAAGCTTTGCTGGCTGGGCTATTTAAGACTGAAAACATTTTCTAATATAAATCTGGGCTCCTGTTCTCAGGGCTAGTCTTCCCCAGAAAATTAGATCCACACAGCTATGTCGCTCAGCAGTGTGAAAGATCCACCCCCCTTCAGAGTTCGGCCGACCTAAGTCCCTGTGTAGACAGCGCTAGTTCGATAGAAGAATTCTTCCGTGGACCTGGCTACCACCTCTTGGGGAGGTAGATTAACCACAGCACTGAGAGAACCCCTCCCGGCACTGTCATGTCTACACTGAAGCGCTACAGATGCCGGTGTGCAGCTGTAGCATTTTCAGTGTAGACCTAGCCTCAGCTTTCCCTTGTTCTGTGTTACAATCTCCCGCTGTAAGGCTTGGAACGTAGCCTCCTAGCTAGCTGATGTCGAAGCTTTGTTCACATGACGGATAAGCCTTTTAATTCCCATGGCTAACATTGCGGATTCCTCCTCTTTCCTCTCTTGCGCTTGCATTTTCAGATGTAAACACGGTGATATCAGAAGGCCCCCGAGTGACGGGCGCCGTCGCTAGGAACAAGATGCTCGGCCCTGAACAGCCCTGCGGATCCTGAGGGTAGATGGCCTCAGGGCCCTCCTTGGAAGCCTGAGGCCTTCTTTCTCTCTGATTCTGCAAGGGTCTTGGTCTGCTCCCCAGCGATCAGAAATGCGTGTTCACCAGTAAATCCATCTTGCATTTGTATAACAATATGAATTGTCCTTACTAACCCCTTGCCACAAGGATTTCCCAGGATGAAAGACAAATTAAGTCCGACGCTCAGCATCTGCTATAACTGCTGCCTCGAAAACTTACTCCATGCTCTATACTGGGGCCAGGGAGAATATGTTACCCTTCTCAAACCAAAGTCGTATTCAATACGTATATCAGGCCACATTCTGGTCTCATGTATACTGGTGTAACTTCAGAGTAACTTCACTGAAGTTAATAGAGTCAGATCTTCAGCTGATAAAAATTAGTGTCGCTCCATTAATTGGAGCTATGCTGAGTTGCACCAGCCGAGGATCTGGACCAGCGTTGCCCTGAATTTACGCTGGTGTAACAGAGAACGGAATCTGGCCTTCAGGGCTAAAAATCATCTCTAAAACGGTCATAAAGCAGAGAAACTCAATTGATTTCAATGAAGTTACTCTGGGTCTACACTGGAGTAAGAGGGAGCAGAATTTGGCCCATGGAGGGAAGACACCACCCTTACATGGGTGGATGGATCTGGCCCTTGGTGATCTGATTTCCTTTCTTCTGGGAAGTTCTCCCTGTATTGTCACAGTGAACAATGACGACAGATTCACAAACTCCTTTGTGCGGAGATGAACAAGTCCGAATCCTTCCTGTGCTACAAACATGCAATTCAACCAGAAATAAAAACTAATGAAAGCAAGTGTACTGTACATTGATGGCCTTTTGGTGTTGCTCCATTTGTAAGCATTTATTCCTTTGGCGTACATAGTGAATTATTTATTAGTTGTGTTACGGTTGCCATGGAGGCCCCAGCCCAGATTATGCCCCTTGGTGTTTTACTGTGTTTGCAAACACGTGGTAAAAGAACGGCTTGCAGCCATAACAGAGAAGACAGACAGAGGGAATGAAGTGATTCAGCAGTACTGTGAATGATTCCCCCTCATCCTTGGATGCCCCCTGGCACCTGGGAGCTCCAGCACCAGGCTATTCCCCTCTCAGAAAGGCTCCATGACAGGCTCTCTTGCCTCAATAATCCCCCTCTGGGGGGAGGGGGGGGCGCACTTTATTACAAAAACATAGTGCAAATAATCCTTAACAAACGTCCCTGAACACAGTCCACTTATCACTCCCTCATGTGAAGGGTTCATGTAGCGTTCATGCACCTGGAAACAGTCAGGGCACACCCTGTCTGGAAATAGTCTTTAAAAATCCCACCACATCTAGCTCACCAGCATAGCATGTGTCACATTCCGGCATCATCCACCACACCTGGGCTCATCTTCTGTCCTCTCCTGTCCTTCTGCTAGGACGGCCTTCCAGCTGGAGGGCAGCCCACCCACCCCCACCACTAACCTCTCTGCTGGGACGTCATCCTCACCAGGGGAACAGCCATCTCTCCCCAGTTGTGTTAACCACTCATCTCAGACAGACCGGCAAGGAAGCCCTTCCGCTGCCCCCTTGGCTTCAGCCCTCCATCTTCAACTCTCTGGCTTCAAAGTCAGCAGGAAAGTCCCTATGCTGCTCTACTGCCTTCAGCCTTCTCCAGCTTGGGGAGGTCAGCCATAAACCTCACCACCTGCTGCCTCAGGAACCTCTTCCAGCTATCTTCAAGGACCTCCTACCTCTCTGACTCTCCCTCTGGTGCCACCCCATGCTCTTAATCAGCCAAACTGGGAGCACCAGTTCTGGCCTGAACCTGCTTCCTTTAAAAGGCCACCCTGGGACAGATACGAAGAGAGGAAGTGGCTTGCCTGAGGTCAGCTGCTCGCCCAGTATTAGCACCGAAATGTCCTGACTCCCAGTCAAGTGCCCTATCAAGACAACCAGAGGTAACATTTTCTATTTTGTTACCATAAGCTGGTCTGTTGGAAGAGTTTCATGACAAAGGCCTGCTCAGAACAATGTGGAACTTCCTGCCACAAGAAACTATTGAGGCCGGGGGTGAAATGCTCACTGAAGTCATTATTAAAAACTTCAGAGGAACCAGGATTTCTCTGCAGAAAAAAGGCTTCAAAAAAAGGATTGGACACTTACATGGATAACGCGAACATCCACACTTAACAAATAGTTATAGGGGACATAAACCGCACATTTCAGGGCATAGACCAACGAGGAGGGTAAGGACAGAATTTCTCCTGGGAGCAGGTTACTTTTTTATTGTTCCCAATGGATTTTCTTGCTCTGTCATCAAAAACGTCTGGCAGGGGCCCCTGTCGGAGACAAGATACTGAGCTGGATCACACTAGTCTGATGTGGTCTAGCAATTCCCATGTTCCTATGTAATAGGAAAGAGTGCGTGAATCTTGGTTTAAATTATATCTTTAAGTGCCTCCATGGAGAGGCAAATTACAAATGAATGTGTTTCATCAACAGAAATAAGATATTCAGGGGACTTTACAATTAGAAATAACAGGGCAGGAGCACGTCATTACAACTGACTGTCTAGCTCCATATACCCTGATCGTCACTAGGTCGTCTGGGTGCCTAAGGCAGCTACTACAATCTTACAGATACAGCCTGTCATGGTCGTGAGGTCATGTAAATCCCTATTGCCATGTGTACTGGATCAATTCCTCCATGGAACTATAGCCTTAAGTTTACCTGCTGAAACCAGCTGACAGAGTCTGCAGTTGTCCGATGGATTCAGATGGAAAGCATGAGCCACGTCTGACTTGTATGTTGATTGCCCAGTCACGGTTATTACTCCAGGATGCAATTACTTGTATAATTTAAGCACTTTGTTCACTTGCTGTTTATTAAATTAACCCGGTAACAAGCAGACACTTTGGTCTCCTGCTTAAAACTAATTCCTTTTCCATGTCATTTAAAATGATAGCAAAAAAAACCCCCAAAATACTGTCCCAAAACTGAAGAAAAGATGCTCAATAAAGAACTTTGCTTTAGATTTTTTAGTGTGCTTCATGTTGTCTGTTTTTTAAAGGCCTAATAATGTGAGATGCTGAGCACCTTCTGGAAGTTGTTCATCACCCCTAACTCCTGATAGAGTAAAAGGGAGTGGGGGATGTTTCTGATCATGCTCCTAGGTTAACAATTCTCCAGGTCAGAGGTCGTGACATCTTCTGTGTTTTGTACAGTGCTGAGTGCAGTGTCCATGCCTAGCAAACAACAAATACCAACAGAAGACCAGAACAAATGGGATGCTAAGAGTTTGTGAGTTTCTGCTGGGGTGGAGCAAGCATGAGAGATGTCATGCTCTGATCTCCAGGGCCAAATAAAATAGAGCATGTCTGTGCAAGAAAATAAAGACAATAGCCAGGTTATTTGCCCATGCTGGGAAAAATGCAAGGATCACACATGCATGATGAAAGGAACATGAGTGGAGCATAAAAGAGGAAACTTAACTAGCCATGATCTTGCCATGTTCCTTGCATTAAACATTCAACAATATGAACTTTATATGCTGTGTATCATCCAGGCATGATCCTTACTTGCACTATTGCCAGCATGAGTTGATAGCTCATTACAAACACACTTAAATGAAACTATTTGTATTGGACGGCCAACAGACCTGACGAGAAGTAAGGAAGGCACATTTGTAAGCAGCCCAATTCACTTCTTCACATGAGATTTTGCTCCTCTGCAAGAAGGCAGTTAGGCAGTTAGGTGTCTGTCTCTTTTATTGTCTCTGAATGGGATTTTGAATATTTAACTAAAGTCATGTCCTCCACCTCATTACTGACCTCTCATTGGTCAAAACAAATCCCTGATGCAGTTGCATCTCTCTCCGGGACTTCCCTATGCCCTGGCTTCTTCCATGGACCTCTGTATTTGAACAGTATTAATTGCAACAACTCATTCCAGGCCCCTCACGTCACCTGGCCTTGAACCAACAGTGTCCTGTGTCAAGCACATTCGTCTCTAGGAACTGGCAAAGGCAGGGGATATTCATGTGTTCCACATGCCTTAACATGATGACCTGAGGGAGTTGACCACTGATCAAGAGTCTGATATAATAGCCACTGAAGATCACCAACAGCTGCTGAGCCATCACCTGGAACAAGAATGAGATCAACATCAGAGGCACTCCACACATCAATACCTTCACAGTGCCCATGGTGACAGAGTTCTAGGGTGATTTATCCATGGTGATAAAGTCTTGGGGCAATCATAGGAATCAAAGACGAAAAAGACCTTTTAGATATTGGTGCCAATATCTCCTACCAAGGAGACATCTTGCCCCCCAGTCGATGATGTATTGGATACTAAATGATAACTCTTAATGCATTTCTCCTTACTATTCCTGATCCAGCCCCAAAACAGATGCTCCTACAACAGTAGATAGTGCAAAAGCCACCAAAGACATTTTGTAGCTATATTTCTTGTATGAAAAATGGGATGAACACAAAGGGTTGGAAATACTGAGGAAAGTCCCCGTAAAGCAAGGGGATCCTGGCTGCACTCAGAAGCTTAAGTTTATCTGGGTCTGATTCTTGATTACATTTACACCATTCTGGCTATGTAAAGGGGTCTAAGTTACAGTCACTTTAAAGTATACACACCTTTACACTGCCTTACTGCAAATGTGGATCAGGCCCTCTGTCCTTAATGGCAATATAAGTGAGGTTACTAGATGGCTCAAAGGAACAGTAATGGAATACAGTGCTGGCTAAGTCACTGCTTCAAATACAGCTCAGGTCAGCAGAGATAGAATGTTATTACCATCCAAGAGCCATGTTGGGCCCAATGTGAAATGATTCAGCATGCTGGTGTCAACCTCACAGAACAGACCCCACACTTGTTATTAGCGGACAGATCCAGCTGAGAGGCAAAGGACTAAGTGGGCCATGGAGACTGAACAACCTCATCCTGACAGGGAGTCAGGGCTGAGCCAAGTTGGCAGGGATGGAGCCGGGGGCAAGCTTGCTTTGCCACAGCTCATATTGTTCTAGAGATAGCTAGAGGGCTTCCGTTTCCAGGGCTGTCACCAGCACTAAATTCACTTAATAGCTCTGCGTATAAAAATGTACAGTCAATCAAACCCATCCCACTGAAGCTTTCTTGCTAAGCCAGAGAGAAAATGTTTGCTGCTTAGCTCCACGTTACCTCTGGAGCTCCCTCTGGAATGAGCTGGAGCAGTTCACTGCATGCCAGAGTCCCTTTCTTGTCATTGGGTAGAAGAGGTGACTCTTCAGACGAACTCTCCTTTCCTCTCCCCTGACCTGACTGGATCACTGTCTCCATAGTGACACAGAACTGGTCCAGATTGTGCCTCAGGGCTGACTGAAAAACACAAGGAGAGCTCTTGGGGTCTCCAAAGGTGGGCAGCATTGTCTTTCTGCCTTTCCTCTCTGAGTACCTGGCAAGGGTAATTTATAGGATCTGGTGCTGCACAGTTACCCACAATTATCCACCCAGGAAAGAAGGGCATGAAAAAGATGTACGCTTGGAAGGATTCGATTTTTATCGGCAAATGTCGATTTCACTGCACGCACGCGCACACACCCAAACCAATGAAAAAATATTTCCATCAATGTTAATAGAAATTTACTAACAGGCAAAGTACAGAAAATGCCACTGGAGAATGACTGTCTGATTTAAGGATATTTACTTTCTCTGCTTTGACATACGATGTTGACAATTAATGTTCTAACAGTCATCAAGCTTTACCTTTTTGTATCTCCACGCCTCCAGCCCACTCTATTGTCTGACACTCTGCCCCCACAATTTTCTGCAAATGTGAAAATTTAAATCGATAGAGATCGAAAAAGTGCTTAAAAATAAACATCCATAGTATATGTCAACATTATTTAAAAAATAAACATTGAATTCTACAAAGCCTAAAAATATGTTAGAGCCACCCACACTGCTTTGAGTGCGGAGCTGCATTTCATCAGGTGGTGCATACTTTGTCTAACACGTGCTGCGTGTCTAGCTAGAATTTAACCTCCCTGCAGGAGGGACTAGGTCTCTATTTTGTACAGCACCCAGCATATTGCCAGGACTACAGATCAGGTTGTGACCCCCATACTCACATGGGTCAGCAGTATCTCACACAAATAAACCCAGCCATTTCAGCTGTGTTACTTGTGTGAGTAACTGCACACTATCAAGACATTCACGGTCCAGCCCTACACAAATAATAAATAATCATGCTTTTGTCTGAAATGTGCCATGCCTGTTAGGTTGTTCAGTTTGCTTGTTGCATTCCACCCATTGCTGTATCCATCACTTCTGCAAAGGGCCTTCTTCAGATTTCAGAGAATTATAGGAGTGGGGATTTGAACCACACACTGGGACCTGGGCTCATTACCAGTCATGACACTACAGGGTGGAATTTACACATTCGTGCACGTCCTAGTGGAGAAGAGCTAGAGCAGTTTTTGAAGGGATTAGATTATATAACTTTAGTCAAACAGCCTCGTCTCTTACTCCTTGAGCTGTCCCATTGATTTCAGTCACACGGCTCAGGAAGTTAGGTACTACTCAATGTGAGTACAGGTATCAAAATCCTTGGCCCTGATTCTTCTGCATTTTCTTTCATTAAATTGTTATGTTTCATTATCAAGGGACAGATTTATAGAAATGTGTGCACCAAATTGCACGTGAACTGGACATGGATGCATACCATTGATTTGCGACATGCATTTCTAAAAATCTGGCCCTAGATGAAGAAATTTAAAACAGGGGCCTGATCACAAGGAAATTCAAACAGGTGATCCTTTTTATTTGTATTAGATTCACTTTCAGATCAACACACAGAGCTCAATTCACCACCATACTGGCGTCTTTGGGCTGTTCCAATGATGCAAAGCAGCCACAAACCCAGCTCAGCTGGCTGGTGAAGCCATGTTTCTGGCTGTTTTGTGTTACTAGAGCGGGGTAAGGCAACCAGAGTATACTTGGGAACTTGTCCCATGCACTATACCCCTCATTTATTCCGAATTCTAGAGGTTGTATGTAGCACAGTCAGCTCAGATTGCTCCAAGCATCACTTACCTGGTGGTTTCTCTTCAGTTCTGTAATGTAGCCTGCTAAGGAGTGAAGACACTGCTCCAAGTTGAAATGGACAAAGCAAAGCTGACAATGGTGGAGAACGTTAAGGAAGGAGCATTTTACAGGACAGACACCAATACAATTCCTTAATGCTCCATCTTTTGAGCTAGCAATGTATCTATCTGTACCCACTGCCTGCCAAGTTTGGGGACTTTGGAGACAAGGCACAGCTCCCACAGGCAAAGACTGGGATTGCCTATCTGCTTGTGCTGGAGGGACACACCTAGGAACTGGACTGGCACACTGGGGTGACCAACTTCTGGCCCCAAAGAGCCTGCACTGTGAAGCTCACTCTGAGGGGTCAAGTGACCAGGGAGGGAGAGCCAGAGGGAAAGGAGACTGGTTGTTGCTCTCCACAGCTGCAGGAGAGGCAGCCATTTTGACTGACCTGGTCAGATGGCCAAAACAGAGCCTCCCCTCCACAATGGTGAGTTTAAGCCCAAGAAGCTACATCCAGGGGGGCTGAAAAACCAGTAGTGCCAGTCCAGTGCACTGGGAGCCAGGGGTCAGCCAGGCCTCATTACTGCCCAGCTAATGGGGACAGCTGGACATGAGAGTGGTTGGATGCATAGACAGGGATACCAGGCCTACAACCTGAGCTTCAGCCCCACTTCCCTGGTCAGGTCTGTGGGGAGAGTCTGGTGGGGGTATTTCTTGTTTGGGAGTTTTAGTGGTTGTTCTGGGAGTGGCTGGGGCCTTTTTCTCTAAGACCTTTACCTGTTCCCTTCCCCTTCTTTTAAATGACCTCTGTCTGGTCCAGGGAATAAACTGTGGTTTATTTTTGTGTAGTCCTTGATTTGCTGTACTTGTGACCTAATAACCTAGAAGTTGCTGGCTTTGTGCTCCCAGCCACTAGATGGAGGCATCAGTCACTCCGAAACCAGGACCCACTGATCCTTGGGGGGGGTGGCCACGGAGTCCCTGAGGAGGGAAGAATGAGGTGCTCCAATTTTGGGCAATGGGGGCGGGGGGGGGGGTTTACACATCTATAGTCTTGCTTTGCATGATCAAGGGAATTCCAAAGCAATATGAAAGCTGAGAAAAGATATAGTCAAACACTGGAGTAAAACGGATAAAAATATACATCCTTGGGCCTAGTT